>NC_047527.1:79226145-84071145 GCF_012275295.1 Melopsittacus undulatus | reverse complement strand
GTTCCATCAGGATCTGTGGATGCATCTCATCAGGTCCCATGGACTTGTGCACTTCCAGGTTCCTTAGATGGTCTTGAACCTGATCTTTTCCCACAGCAGGGGGTCCTTTGTTCTCCCAAGTCACAACCTTTACCTTCTGTGACTTGGGTGATGTGGCTGAAGCACTTAATGGTGAAGACTGAGGCAAAAAAAGTAATTAAGTACCTCAGCCTTCTCCATATCCCATGTATCCAGGTCTCCCGTTTCCTTTCAGAGATTACACACATTTTCCCTAGTCTTCCTTTTATCACTGATGTACCTATAGAAGTTTTTCTCATCACCCTTGACGTCTCTGGTCAGATTTAATTTCACCATGGCTTTAGCTTTCCTAACCTGTTTCCTGACTGCTTGGAGAATTTCTCTGTATTTCTCCCAGGATACCTGTCATTGGCTTCCACCATCTTTAGGCTTCCTTTTTGGGTTGGAATTTGTCCAGAGGCTCCTTGTCCATTCACACAGGCCTGCTGGTGGTTCTGCCTGACTTCTTTATTGGGATGCATCACTCCTGAGCTTAGAAAAAGTCATCCCTGAATATTAACCAGCTTTCTCAGGCCCCTCTTGCCTCCAGGGCTTTATCCCATGGTATTCTATCAAGTAGATCCCCGATGAGGCCAAAGTCTGCTCTCCTGAAGTGCTTGTCTGTAAAGGCAAGCCCTAAATGTCTAAAGTGGAGAGCCATCCTGCTCGGAAGGATGCTGCTCTGCATAACTAACATATGTGAGTTGAGCAAATCTCAGGTAGTCTACACATGACAGATGCCCAGACTCTGCCTTCTATTAATGTAGATGGCTGATCAAAAAATGTCATGCTGGTATTGGTTTGGCAATATGTAATGAAATCTGTTATTTAATAACCTACTAATCATCATGAGGAAATGATTGATGCACATAAGTCTTCTGATGTTTGCACTGCACTTTCATAAAAGAACTATTCATGCAGCAGCTCTGATGACCACTAACAAGGGAAACCTGCTTACAGCAGCTGGATCACTTGATTAGTTCTATGTGTCCAAATATGAAAGCTTATTTTCCTGCAAGATTTCAGAAAATGTGCTGTTAGGGAGAGCATTAGTCAGCCTTGCAAGCTGTACAGATGTAAACCAGCACAGCTCTTCCATTCCTTTATAGGTGGGAAGTGGCAAACAAAACCAGATCAAAGAAGGCATCTTGGAAGAATCAATGTCTAACACATGATCATGAGCTACCAACTCCAGCATCTGTACCTCACACAAATTTGAGTGATGTCAGAATAACCACTAATAGAGGTGGTGCCAGTTCAAAGACCAAAGCCATGATTTGCTTGAAACAATCCTTATAAGCTACCACCCTTACTGCTTCACAGCTGTGATATGCTGATACATAGCTATGCAGCTACGTTAGCACAAATGCTAAACATCACCTTTTAAGAAGCAAGTCAGCTGAAACTGCACATATACTTGTGAGCTGCTAAACCCTTTCTTGACGACAACAGCAGCAGAGGACTGTGTGCCACTGCATCTGCACCCCACCACCTTATTCTTGCTGTTGCCTGGATACAGGAATAGAACATGCATACCATGTAATACTTAAATGGAAATCAGCACACAGATTTAGTAGTCACAAATGCAAGCATACACAGCAGCAATGCTTCAAAATCTGTTTAATGCTGACAACTGTGATGCAACAAATTGTCTTCCATGCAAAAAATCCACAACTGTCTTGGACAAGCTATTAGCTAAATGCAACATCAAGACTTAAAAGATGATTGCCCTACAGACACTGCTGCTAAGTTATGCTTCAGTTCACAAGCTTCTGAACTACACAATGGCACTGACTGGCTTAAGATGCAGAGAGCTGTCTTACAAGACTAAGAATGGAATCTGCCTCAAGATCTACCACCACAAAGACCTACCAAAAATTCTCTCTTTTAGCCACAGACAACTATCAACTTAAATGGCTGCTTGTTAACTTGTTAATGGAATCACAGGCCAGAGAAATGGGCAGACATGAACCTCATGCAGTTCTACACAGGGAAGTGCAAAGTCCTACACCTGTGGAGGAACAACTATAGGTACCATACAGGCTGAGGCCTAACCAGCTATAAAGTAGCTTTGCAGAGAAGCACCTACACATATAAAAATGGATACATATACATCTGAAGGGAGGGTGCAAAGAGGCTGGAGCCAGGTTCTTCTCAGTGGTGCCTAGCAGCAGGACCAGAATCAATAGGCACAAACTGAAACACAAGAGTTTCCCTCTGAACATCAGGAAACACTTTTGCACTGTGAGGGTAACTTGCAGACAGGTTGCAGAGTCTCCATTCCTGAAGATACTCAAAAGCTATCTGGACATGGTCCACCACCTCTGAGACCTCTGAAGACCTACAGAAGTCCCAGCCAACCTCAGTCATTTTGTGGTTCTGTGACCAAACATAAAATCCCATAATATGTGAAATAAAAGTCTGCCTGGCTGAACATATGGTTCAAAATGGGTAATATGCAACTGCCCTATTAACTTGTACCTAAGAAAGCTGGACTGCAGAGAACACACAGTTGCCCAAGAGTACCTTAAGGCGTATTTGTTCAGTGAAACTATTTTAAGAGTTGCTGTAAGAGGCAGCAACAACACACTATGAGGGAGACAGAAACCTGAAAAAACATCAGCTGATTCAGGGAGGAAAGGCACACCATATGACAGCTTCAGCAATCACATACTGACTAAGACAAAGGACATACCGACCTCTTAGACAGCATTAACAACTTCAGCTATCAAGGCCTGGGGTGATTACACTTAAGTACCAGACATGTCAGCTACAGCAACGATTTACAGTGCTGGGAGAAACACAGCACATTCTTTCTCCAAGTCTCATCTTCATCTAAGCTTTTAACGGGGTTTAAAACACAATTTCAGTGCAACCTATCTAGCTCATCATAAAGTAGGGAACTTGAAGCTAAAGCCAGCGATGCAACAGTTCAGATGTTACAGCATCACCAGTTGGTTGTTCATCCAACAGCTTTGTGTAAGTTCAGTACTGTTACAATTCTATGCTGAGTAAGAAGAAAATTATTTGAATGTGTCATTTCAGACTAATATAAAAATTATTTTCACAATGGTCTAGGGTGATGGAAAGATCTAAAAATTATTTGCCCCTTACAAGTGGTTCACTGAAGTATGATTAGTACTGAGAAAAGACAATGCCTTCATCACTACTTTTAACTACCAGTAGAGAGTAATATGTCATCTTGTCCAACCCTTGAACTCAAGAGATCTAAGCAGCATAGTTTAAAGGTATTCTTTCATGCATGGCTTTCCGAATAACAGAAAATCTCTCTGTCATGTTCTTATCTTGCTCTTAAGACACTTCCCAAGACATTAATTCTCCTTTCACTATTAAAAGTATTTTTACTTTCTCAAATAGGACAAGATTAAGAGGTTGAAGAAAGGCAAGAAGCTCACAAAGGAATACAGTTTCTGGCCAGATCTTTGAGCTTGTCCTCTGTAAGCTTCAGTCTCTGAAAGTATAAACCCTCAGACTTAGAGAAATTCACTGAGTTTTGGAGGAAAAGCAAACATTTAGTATTAATTGTAGTTAATGGAAAATCAACTGTAGTGTTTGCTAGGGCAGCTATGGCTAGACACTGATATTGGCACAATGAGATGACAGATTTAAGTAGACAGAATCCTGCAGACTTCAGTGGTTTCATAAATACAAGCATCTTACTGCTGCTGTCTGCATGCTCTTCTGCAGCTCCAAGAGCTGAAAGCCCCTGGTACTCCAAGCCCAGGGACATCCTGCTATCTACAGATAAGTCAACAGTGGGCAACACTCAAAAATGGACCACAGCTTAACAACAGTAATCTAAGTGCAAGCATCAGGAAGTCATGGGTATATGTGCTCAGTGCTCATTTAATGTTGGAGAACAAACTGGCATGGATTAACCCTAGTATAAAGGGACTGGGCAAGGCTACAAACTTGTCCTAACACCTCATACTCAGAAAGAAATGACTAAAACAGAGAGCAGTGAAAGTTTTCACTCCACAGTTTCCTGGAACATTAGCATGCACATTTAGCCAGGAGTCTTTCATTTCAAGCATTGTCTTTTATCTAATTATTACTTCCTTTCCGGAAGACTTCCAGTAATGTTTCTGGAAATCCTTGTGTTTGGAGTCAGGGAAATTCATGTTCAGAGGCAAGGGTGTTATTTTTTATCCCAGTAGGCAAAACTTTTAAATTTTCCTGAAGTGTACCACCATTTACAAGATTTTTGCCAAGAGTCAAATGACATTTTTTATCTTTCTGTCTTTTATTTAAGGCAGACTCTGAAGATGCATTTTTCCTTAACTCTATGCCACTAAAAAAAGAGTATATTGCAACTTCAAAATGAGATTGCCTTTATTTCTGTTCTCACAGAGGTCTTTGATTCTAAAATCAAGTTCTACTACCTTGTTCTGCTGCAAATGACTGAAGATCAATTATAAAAGCACTCTTCTAATTTGCAAAGTATACTATAATTAGAAGCCTACTAAGAAAAATACTCTGCAAATAGAAACTTTCCCTTTGTTTATAAGTAGAGACTTCTGTAAAGAATCCTCCAGCCAGCTAATTATAACACTAGTCAGCAAACCATTATCTCCAGGAAATCGAGTATTTCAACAGAACCTTAGTTCTATTAGTGTCAAGTATGCCTGATTAAATGTTCCAATGTCTAATGCAAGCCACATATATTATGTTAGCACATATTCAGATCTCCTTCAGCCTTTCAGTGCTCTAATCTCAGATCTTAGATTAAATGGAGCAAGATACAAACAGCTTTGATACCGATTCACTTATTAAACAAATATAATTAACACAAAAATTGAGCTATGTGATCTCTTGCTTAAACCAGTATATATAGTGGTAGCAGCAGACTCTCTGAACAATACTTGTTTTATGACTACAGATGTGAATACTGCAGATTTATTCTTACACTTCAGCTTCACATTCAAAGTTCATACTTGGCACAGCTTAGTGTACCACTGACCTTTCTTCCAAAAGGTGCTATTACAAATTACATGTCCATTTAAAAATCTGCAAAATGTAGAGTTTCTACCTTAAGAAAAAAAAAATCAGAAAAATTTCTTACAGAAACAAAGTTTATGCCATTATAAGGCAATCCTACTCCTAGCCCATCCTGAGCCAACAGTCCTCTCTCCTACAGTTTTGAAATTGTCAGTAAACCTTTTGTATGTATCACTAAGAAATGTTAAGTTCTCAAAGGATCATTAAAACAGGAGACCAAGAAGAGCAACAATCCTATTAATTGTTTGTCAAGAAGTAACTTTAATGCAAGCTTAATCTTACCAGATGGCACAGATCCTACCCAGAAATCATAATCCCAACCATGACAGAAAGCAAACCACTCTACATTGTAGTAGGTATCTGTTCAGTACAAATTCTTTACAGGTGAACTCACTGTAGCTAAATATTATAGTTTCTCAAAACCTGAAGCCAGGCCATTTTGTTAGCTATGCCACATGCAGTAGCCCAGTCCTTGCCGTAAGGAACTGAGCACCTCAAATTGACCAATGAACTACGTGGTTCAACTCCCGGTCTGCACTCCCCCACCCGTGCAGACTGATTTCACATCACGGTGCTCTCCAGAGGTACAGAGTATTTCAGGGGTCATGTGCACAACAGCTCTGCTATCACCTGCAGACTATCCAGCAGGGTGAGCTCCGGCAGGCCGGGAAGCCCAGCGCTGAGCCTTCGCTGCACACCACTTCTCCCGCGGTTCACCAGCACTACTGCCCCGTTTGGGACAGACCTTCCCGCAAAGCCCCGGGGTCTTCCCAACTCCGTTGTCGCCCCTGCCCCGCTCCCAGCAGGCGCACCCTCGGGGAGGCGGGTGCGGGGCTGTGTGGCGGTGCCGTGTGGCGGTGCCCCGCCGCCCTCCCTCCCATTGGGCGGCCGAGAGCGCAGGCCCCCTCCGAGATACGGAGGCGGCGGGACCCGCGCGTGACCAGGCCTACGCGCGGCTACGGCGGTGCGGGAGAGCCGCGCGCGGTCCCGTTATGCAACACCGGGCGCCTCCCTCCCCCCCACCGGCGGGACAGAGGGAAACCGCCCTGCGGGCACGTGACCAGGAGCGCAGGCGCCGCCGCCATCTTGGATGGGGGCGGGAAGCGGCGGTGACCGTCGGCCGCCGCAGCCCTGCCCAGGGACGGGCCTTGCCGGAGACTGGCCTTTCCGCACCCACCGGCACGGTGGGCACGGGCCGAGGGGGACAGCGGCTGCGCCCTCACCGGCAGGCGTGGGCCCATGATCGATCCTTCCTCCCGCAAACAAAGCGAGAGGCCGCCCCTCCTCCCCCCCACGCGGCCGCTCTCAGCCCGGGAAAGCGGAGAAATCGGCAGCTGTTACGGGGCTCCTCGGGGTGCGGTCGCCGCTCCCCCACCCCCCGCCCAGGCTTATCCCTGGCTCTGCCCCCGCAGGGCCCGGCTGTCTCTGTGTAACGGGGAGGAGAAAGTTTAAGCCCTTCTTCCAGGTCCGGCCGCTCCAAAACGTGACAGGAACCGCCCGCTCCGGGTATTTCCCGTGCAGGCGTGAGGCGCGGCAGCCCGCGGGCTGGCCCCGCGGGGCACGGCACAGCAGCCGTGGTGAGGGCGGAAGGTGAAGCTGTCGGAGCTGCAGAGCTGCTACTGGCACGGCCACGGAGCGGGTCACAACCCAAGAGGGAGCCCAGCCCTTTCGACCCGAGGCAGGCCAGAGGAAAATTCAAAGATGTCTTTATGAACCGGTTTCGTTCACACATGCAGATCCCTGAAGGCACTTAGGGGGGCCATTTTGGTCCTGTGTGGACTACAGAATATGTGATGTGCATGTTCAGCCAAGCTGACTCGGGCCTCTCAGTGCTCCCCGACTAAACAAAACCACCACCACTTGGAAGGCTGCTTTTACACCAGAGTCAGTATGCTGCACAAAACAGACTTCAACTCCAGTAGTCCATGAGAACCTGATCTCCCAATGTATTTGGTGGGACACACTGATGCTACCCCGATGTGCCAGTTTTGGCCAAGGACTGTTACCAGCACTTCAAACCCAGAAAGAACAGTGTCCAGTCTTACTAATTCCTGCCACTCATCTTCTCCCTCTCAACATGGACTTCTAGGATTCATTTTGGGATAGAGCTACACTTGATACAGGCCAGTGAGCCAAAATAAATACTTTTGGGACTTATCCTATGAATTCATTATTATTTCAGTACTGTAACGTCTATCTATCTATCTAGTAAATGTGCTTTGGCCTTAAAATGATATAAGAATTCACTTAATGTACTTGAAGGCTTAGAAATTCATGCCTATCTCTTCTGGGTATTCCTTAAGAGCATATCCTGTCTTTAGCACTCAGAAAAAGGAGCCATTCGTTTTGTGTGGCAGACAATGTAAAACAGTCCTCTCAGAGTGGATGAATTGGACAGCACTGCAAGTAAATTCCAAAACCAGAACCCTTACTGCTTTGTACCCTTTTCACATTAGTTCACTATGATGTGTTTGGCTGAAGAGCCTTATAAACACCCCATCTTCCAGCCCTTTCTTCCCCTTTGCATAACAGGCCATCAACAGAGCAGAAACTGCAGAGCTTCAACACCATAGCTCGGCTGCATAAATACGGGGCAGATTTTAAAGGCAACGCTCACCAAAAGGGCAGCAATGAATTGCACTGGGGGAAACCTCAGTCTAAACATAGCTGCTGCTGCACGGGAGAATGCCTCAGTGCCACTTGAAGTCTTCATTCTTGGTGACAGCCACCTTCTAGCAACAAGTGGCACATCTGTTTTCAAGATGTGCTCTGCTGTTTCCTGACAGCCACACAGAAAATCAGCTTTCCTCTGAACAGAAGCTCCAGTTGTGACATTTCAGTGTGCTGCTTTAGTAGAATGATTACCACCCTTTCCCAGACATCATCAGCCACCTTACTGAATGTGGCCTTCCACAGAACCAGACCTAGAGCTGATGACCCCTGACTGCTACCTTGATCCCTGACAAATCTCATTTGGAGAGGAGGGAAAGAACAGGGTCCACGTAATAATTATTTCAAGGCATTCTATTGTTTTAAGCCCCTAGAGAATGCTCTCTTAGGACGTATGGTTTCTCTCTAGCATTATTATCACTGCAAGTTTAGTCAAGCTATTGCTTGTCCTTCTGCATGGTACAACTACTTCAGTGGCCTACAGAACAGGAGGCAGCCTGGCAGTACTCTGCACCCTGCGCTCCAGCAAGGCAGGGTTCAAAAAGCAGTGCTCCAGAAAGCACGGCAGGCACAAAAAGCGGTCTTCCCTCCCTCCCCAGTTCGTACTACAGCAGCTTGTGGGGGTGGTCGGGGCCTACACTGCCGAGGGGATGAGGGGGAATAGGACAAGCTACCAGGCAAAACGGGAGGGAGCAGATCCCACGAGGGGCTTCGGGGAAAGGCAAGCTGCCGCCCTCAGCTCGGAGAAAATCGGGAGGCGGTGAAGGAAAAAGGAGGTGAAGGAGCAGGAAACCGCCCGATGAGATGGCGCAGCGCGAAGAGGCCAGGAGGCGGCATTACCTGGGCTTGGTGGCGGCCGAAGCTCTCCTCTTCCTGGTCCCCGCACAAGGCCCTCCGCAGCCGCTCCAGATGCTCCCGCAGGGTGACCCGCTGGTGAAAAGAAAAGGCCGGGTGCAGCGAAGCCATAGTGAAGAGCAGGAGCAACTCCTCTTGTGCGCTGAAGCCCAGGCCGTGTGCGGCGGGGATGCCGGCCTGCCCGTTCTCCCCGGCTCCGTCCATCACCATCACCACGTCCTCCTCCTCCTCCTCGGCCCCCTCCTCCTCGGCGGCGCCCGCCTGCGGCCTTCGCACCGGGCAGCTCTGCAGTATGGAGTCCACCTGGGGCAGGAGGCGGTGGAGGCGGCCGGCAGCCTCACGATTCTCGGAGCCCAGCAGGGCCAGGTAGACGATAAGCTTGGAGCGTACGGCCGGGTCGCGGAAGTCGCCGAGCTGCCCGGGGTCGCTGAGCCCGTTGGCCTTCGCCTCCGAGTCGCGGAGGCAGTGGTAGTCCTTGCGGGCCAGGTCTTCCAGGCAGGAGCCCAGGAACCGCAGCTCTAGCGGGTTGCACAGGTCCAGCAGTCCCACCATGAACTCCAGCCGCTGCGCCGAGCCCAGCACCAGCCCGAACCACTCGTACACTGTCTCCTTGTCAGTGCGTGCCGCCGCCGAGCCGGGCCCGCCGCCGGCCGGCGCGGAGGCGAGGGGCGGTGGGCCAGGCCCAGGCCCCGGCCCCAGGCCGTGCAGCTGGCTCGGCCTCTCCAGCCCGCACCCCCTCCCCGCTGCGGCGCCCCCGCGGGCCGGCGCCCGGGGCACCTGCTGCAGCTGGAGGTGACAGTCCAAGGCACCGCCGGGCTCCTTCAGCCCCAGCCCCGCGGCAGCCGCTGCCGCCTCTTCCGCCGCCGCCGCTGCTGCTGCTGCCTTGTGGCTCGTCTGCTTCAGGGGCAGCTTCATCTTCAGCATCCTCGGCGCGGGAGGGGCGCGAGCATCCGACGGGGCCCAGCTGCGGGTGGGGGCCCGGCCAGGAGCGGGAGGTCGCGGCCGGCGTTCACGGGGAGCCGCTCATGCTGCCGCGGCCCTGCCGGCGCGGGAGAGGCGCGCGCAGGGGCAACGGTCCCGGCGGGTGCGCGCCTGGGGAGTGGGCGGGAGGGCGGGGGAAGAGCGGGCCTCGCGTGCAGCGGTGGCTCCCGCAGCGGCTCCCCCTCCCCCCCTTCCCCGGCGGCCGGGAGCGCGCACAGAGCCGGAGGCGGCCGTTAGCGCTCGCGGCCCCGGCCAGCGCGGACTGAGCCCCAGCTCCCTGCAGGGGGCAGGGCAGCGAGACGCGGCCGGCAGGGGGCGGGCGGAGCGCGCCTCTCCGCCTATGGGCGCCGACAACGTCAGCGCGCTCGCCGCCGTGCGCGGCGGGCATGGGCATCGGCCTCGGCCTGGGGCAGCCGGCGCGCTGGAGGCCGGACTGGGCGGCCAGGGCTGGGGTCACGCTGGCTCCGCGTCCGGGTCGTGTTTAGGCGGAGGCTGCCCTCTCCGCGAGCGGGGCGGCACAGCTCGCACCACTCATCGCTCCGTGCCGGCGGGTGGGCCTGGAGCTGCGCTACCACTCGTACTCGGGAGGGCCCTTGAGCAAGGGAGGCGACGCCGGTTCTCGTCTCTTAACGAGTGGGAGTGGGCGGAGCTGTGCGGCTCCCCGGGCCCAGCTGGAGTTGCGAGGAGGGGCAGTGCTTGGCGATGTGGCTGCGGAGCCGGCAGACCCATGGCAGTGGCCTGACACCTGTCTGAGCCTCCTCTGCTTCATGAGTACAGTTCTGCACGCAAATGGGAATAGCTCGATGGCTCACCAGAGAGCAGTCGAGGAGCAAACCTCCGTCTCTCCTCGTAGCTAAAAGAGCTTCCTGAGATAAGGCCGTGCCGGATTGATGATTAGCCTTCGGAGTGCTGGGGCACGTGGATTTACGCACGGCTGGCAGGGCCGGGTGAAGGGCTGTGCTGCGCAAGTGAACCAATGCTAGTTACATGGCTTTGCCAGCTTCTACATTTCTAATTCAATTGAAACTGTTGCTGTTGTAAGATGCCTCACTTTTAAATTACTACTGTTACAGTGCCATGTGGCTTTCTACCAGGCTGTTTTATGGTAGGGAAATACAGGGAACATTTCTGAAAAAAAGTATGGTAAAACAGCCAAGGGATAGTCCATCATGAAATACTAGGCTTGCTTCATTCTCATTGCCCCTCTTCTGTCCCCAGCTGCTGTGATCCACGACGATGAAGAGCCTATAATTATAAGATCAAGCAGTACTCTGAGTAATCAGAAAGTTGCAATGCTCCTTGCTTTGCTTCCCACACATTTATATAAAGAAAGTGTATTTGAAAACAGAATCAAGCATGTGGCTTGCAGAATAACACGGGAAAAGAAAATGTGTTTTAATTACAATTGTGCCAAGCAGCATCCCCAAACTGCTTACAGCAACAAAGTACAAATTTCTAATGCTGACTTGCTCTTATCTATGTGTCCAGAAGCCGGTTGTGCTACCATGAAAGAGCTTATCAAACGGCTGAGTAAATGTCATGCAGATTGTAACAATCTTACATGCATTGCTCGGATTTGCCACGGAGCAGTCCTGAGCAGTAGTTATAGACTAAACCACATCCTGGGTTTATATACGTGTATGTGCAGCAATGTTTGTATTTTATTAAAAAAAGGAGTAACTTGTAGTTAGCATGTGTTAGGTTTATACACACCTCACTGCCACTTGGCAGTAGCAGAAATGGACTTCAGCCTGACTCACTGCAGCTCTTATTCATTAGCATCACAGCAGCGCTATCACTGCCCTCAGACATGTAGTGTGTAGTGGGGAACCCTTTCATCCCAGACTGCCAGTAGTTCTTTGCAGACCCTTAATGACCAGGAAGGTGAAGAATCCACCCAAGAAGTCCCATAAACCCATTTTCTTTCATGCTGTGTGCTGGTTAGGGCCTGGCTGTACCCATGAATTGTTCCAGATCCCCACAGTTATTAGTCAAAGCAGCCATCACAACACCCCAGGATATTTTACATTGTTATGAAGCAGCAATTCTAGAACTACAGCAGTTCTTGTCCTATTGGCATTACATATTTTTGTTTCAAAGAAAAAGCACCGTGACCGTCCCTGGGAATGTGCCAAGCTGGAACTGTGGAAACACATAAACAAGGCTTGAGGTTTCTGCTTGGTAATTTGAACAGGTATTTAGCCTTAAGAGAATTTGCAGGATCAGAATTGCAATGATCTGAATGTTGGAAATAACATTTCCTACTTTAACAGCACCTGATTCAAATAAAGCATGATAGTTCCAAACAGATAACACCATGGAGAGTGAAAAGGAATTTAATCTGGGCGGAAGGGGAGGAAGGGGCTGGGCTGACAGAAAGAGAAGACCTGCTGATTTATTCATCAATCCACAAAGGTGGGGTAAATTGCACACGCATGAAGGGAACAGTTGAAAGTAACATTCCACGAGTCCAGAATATACTTGTGATAGTTCCCAAGCTGACACTTAGTTTCACAAATAAGCTTAAGAACCCAATTAACTCATCCATTCTTAATTTACTCTTTCTTAACAGCTTAAACTATGATACTTGAGAAAAACAGATGTGAAAGACGTGAAGTCAGGGAAGGGGAGGGGGGAAGGAAAAAGTAAAAGGAATAGCATGAGAAAGCAAAAAGAAAACAAAGATATTGCAAGTGGACTTGTGAGTATTGCAGTAGCTGAGGGAGGAGGTGCCAGCAAGACAGAGAGCAGCGTGGAAAGAGAACTGAAACTCAAGTGCCACGGAGAAATGAAAGTGAAACTCAGGGTATGAATGGCAGAAGGACACCATGGGGACATGCATGCACACTGACCAGGCTACACAACAGGAGAGGCTCCTGTAAGATGTGACTTGCTCTGGGCAGCTGCCCTTGAGGGTTTTTCATCTGATTTTCTTAACAAAAAAAAAAAAAAGCACAGCTTGCCCAGACCCTTAATGGCTGTTGGGCCACAGTCATGCTGACATACAAAAGAGCATGGCAGAGCCTTGCAGGGAAAAACATGTCTGTAATCTCTGAGCTGAAAGCCAGATGAACTCTGACGCAACATGGAGCAGCAGAGGAGCAGGCAGGACAGTGCTGCCCATGCAGGAGCCCCACACCCCCACTCTGGGAAGTGGTGTTTGAGTGCAGCAGGGTTCTGGGCTTGCACCACAGGTCAATGGACAGAACTGTGCCACGTGGAGCAAGAGGCCGTGTCCAAGTGTTGCCACTGCCTCAGCCAGTTTGCAGTAACAGTGCCAGAGGCTTTCCTGACACTCCCCAGGCTGCTGTCTTTTCACCTCTGCAGTATAACCCCTGTTCAGATTATCAAAGCCCCAACGCCTCCTGAGTGCACAGAGGCTTCATCACTGATGCAGAAACTCTGTCCTCACTGGTAGATCATTCTTTGAACCTGGTTGCCGCAAGCTGCTGGCCCTGCTTTTACTCCTGGGTGTGACCAGCAGAGTGTGGTTCAATGAGCTGTGCAGAACACCAAGAGACGCACAAGCCAAGGAGCCTCTGTTACCTGTACTTGTGTGTCATCACACTGTGTACAGGCAGCCACAATGTATCTTCTGAGTGGAATGGCTGCCTTCGCTGAGCTCTTACAAAGATCTAGTCAGGAGTTTGTTCAGTAGGCCTAAACTTCTCCACCAGTGTTTTTAGAAGGGAGAAAGCCGGTAAGAATATGTGACACAGGACTGAATGCTGAAGCTAAGGAGGAACTAACAAAGTAACCTTTGGTATTCTCCACATTTCTTTTGGATTTTAAATTATTCTTTTGGTTTTGGATTGGTTCTTTTTTTTTTCAGTATTGATTTCTGACCAAGGCCATCAAAGATTTTCCAATAATTATAGCAACATATTAAAACAGTTTCACAATCTCAGTTTGTTCCTTAACCACTACTAAGGATCTGCTAAAACTGGTTTGTATGGATGTGAATGAGGTTAATCTGTACCCCATTTGAAAATCAGACAGGGAGGCTGTAGGAGATATATACATATATATATTTAATCTAGAGTAGTGTGTATATATGGATTTTTCATATATATCCAGATTTACATATTTTTCATGTTAATACTGTTCCCCAGCTACTGTCTCTGCTGTTAGTGTTTTTGCTTTTTCAGGAAGCTTAGTGAGAATCTTCTCCTGGATTCCCATCCTACCGGGTAGAAGATGCATAAATAGGGAAATAAAAGTCTTCCTTCCCTCAGTTCTTCCTTTCTTCCCTCTCCTCCCCTCCTTTGTAGGAAGAGTGTAGGAAGAGCAATTGCCTCTTTAAGTTTGCTACTGTGTTTAATTCACTCTCAGTAGCAGGGACTATTGTCATCTCTCTCAGCTAAACTCCCAAGGTGTAAGGAAGTTGTTTCAGGCAATGTCACACAAATGTCACACAAAAAACAACCTGGAAGAAAATACAAGTTCCCTGAGAAAGCTTTGGGGCAATTTTGCTGACTCATGCTTTGTCATTTGTCTCATGATAGATGGCATTTTTTGTGAGTATCCTTTTGTGAAACAAGAAGTAGCTACCTTTTAGCCTTGAGATCTGGAAGAAAAGGTCTTGAGTAATGGCAACTAAAAATCGAACCTGACAAATCAGTAGGTTGTTATTCTTACTTATTTTGTTATTCTTACTACTTTAATGGGTTTTGAATATTTGAGCTGGTTTATTGTTTTGGCCTCTTTTTTAGCAGGAGTTGAACAAGCTTATATTTGAAACCTAAAGACATGCTTAAGAAATGATATTTTGTCAATAAGCATTTGTGCAATGAAGACACGCATTTTTAGGAGTTTGTATTCAATATAACTAGTAAAATGCAGCAGATGACCCGTAGTCCTAATTATGTTAGCATCCTATACAGGGAGAAACACACAATTTTAAGCCCAGTTTAAATAGCTTAAACATAGTTTTGGATTTAAAGTTACTGAAAAATAAGTTCAGTGTAGGCAGAGGGTGTGCTCCCGGGATCAACTTCATTATGAAAGACTGTTTCTAAAGTCAAAGTTGGTTATTCATTTGCAAAGGTCACCTGTCCCGGGCCTCTTTGGCAATCCTGCCAATAAAGGTACTGTTATGAAACGTGGTTGCAAATTGCAGCTCGCTGTTCCAGGGAGGCTGAACTGAGGCCACCATCCTTCTTTTACGTAACTGTCAAAGGTGAGTGCTTACTATTTTCAGCTGGATGCAGCCCAGAAATACATGAAAGATGGAAACATTGCCGAGATGCCAGGATAGGCGGGCCTATTTCAAGTTCCGTGCAGATGGAGCGAGTTCTGTCTGCACGACATTCCAGCCTGTGATACTCATGGTGGTCTGTATCAGTTTGCTTTTATCCACATAAAATAATAAATAAAAGTTACAAAGAGAATTTAAGGAGAGTTAAGGATGCAGTGGCACTGGAATATTCTTGTTCTTTGGATCCTCTGGCCAGCAGTTTCCCTCTGCTGATGGAAATCCTCAGGGGGTTTTACCGTCACAGAGCACAGTCTGTGCTGATTTGAATGACTCTGAGTTCAAGCTGATATAAATCACACAGAAATGAAATTTGCACAGACAACTACTACTTGACATAGCTAACAATTCAGTTTCAGGGGAGATAGTAATGGGATTTTCAGCACCATTCAGTTTCAGGCTTTCTAATACTCTGGCTAGGGCAGTGGTAAAATGCCCATGACTCCAGGGAGGTAGAGGTAAGCCATCGCTGAGTGCTTTAGCAGTGAGCAGGGCATGAACTCCTCCTGCACGAGGGCACACAGCTCAGCTATCACCAGGGCTTTCCTGTCACAGGAAGCAATACTTAAATCAGACCATTATACAGAAGACCATATAAGCACGTGCCCAAACCAGTCTCTGTTCTAGTTAGCAGTGAAGTGCGTTCTCAGGTGTAAGGCAGTGAAATTTGAACACCTACACAAAGAAGAAAAGACTTGGGCCACCTTAAACATCTGATGAAAGTTAATTGAAATCTGTTCTGAAATGAGGAATGTGGGTGTGGCTCAGGCACGAAAAGCCTAAGCACCAGGCCTGCCTGATATTAGTCATGTACACGAGAATTATGTATGCATTGAGCACCGGGGAATCAAACTCTCCTGAGAGCTTTATTGGCTGCATTCTTTCATCATCTCCACACGTGGGCCAGGAGGAGGAGAAGAGCAACCTGCAGATCAGTCAGGAGCCATCATGTGCCCTGGATGTTCTTCAGAGCAACACTCTCTCCAGCATGGTCTCAAAGGTACTGGGAAAGAAGCACTGCTTCCTGACCTTTAAAATGTGCAGTCACAGTCACAAAGACCAAGGCATGCCAGCCTGAGCTGCAGAAGAGTCATGAGTCACTTGTGAGATTTGTGCTGCAGAAGGAACACGTTATCCCTTCGCTCTGCTGGTAGTGCCAGTCTCTTTCTGTCTTTAAATGATCCATCTGCTGCTGCCCAAATTAGACACACAGCTCTCGCCTTCACTGTGTAAAGCGGTCACAGACAGTGCTGAAAGTGTTCACCATAGCCCAAGCCTTGCTTAGCATCTCATCTACAGCCAGGAAACCCCTTGTGCCAAACATGACTCGTGTCCCATTGAAGCCCTCAACTGCCAGAATCAATTCATCAAGGCCAAGACCTGTGGGTCTCTGCCAGCAAGCCCAGCTGAAGGACAAAAGGAGAGATCTTCCTCTGGGGTGGGAGTTGCTGTCATGAGCTTGTGGAGAAGACGGGGTCTGGTAGAAAAATGAACACCTCAGCTGCTCTGCTCAGTGCTACTGGAGGTGTGAGGTGGTCGGTTACTACTGCTCATTTGTCTTCTGCTACACACTGTTTGGCTCAGGGCACACGACATCGCTGTTCAAAAAATGCTTGTCCTTCAGCTCACCTCGATATGCTGTTGCTGTTTGTTTGCATCCACTGCTTGCACTGACCTGAAAGCAATGCAGAATGCCTACCAGAGGAGGTGTTACACACTGCCATTCTCCTGTTTTGAAGTAGGTTGTGAAAATATGTAAATCCAAAGAAGCAACCTCCAGTTTCCTCATGCTCCACAATACGCACATTGATACTGTGGTGCCCATAGTTCAAATCATCTGTCCTTGAAAGTTTTACTGTTTGCTCTTTGGGGATGTCCACTATTCAGTTCAGGTGGGAGTCCCTGCTTGTAAAGCAGAAGCTCTCCATTTGGCAACCTCCGGGAATAAAGCAAGGAATTGGAAATCTCTTGATGGGTAAGTGTTTCATACTGGAGGTGTTTTTTGTTTTGCACTTCCGAAGAATGAGTAAGTTGCCTTGAAATAATGACGTGTGGAAGCTCTGTAAGTCTGATGTGTATTTAGTAGGACTTTATGGCATATAAGCAGGATAGCTTACAATCTGGGGTATATGAGGAAAAGTATCACAAAATTTATTCTGGAAAACAGAAGCAATTCAGTGAACCAGTTGAGTGGTTACATCCTTCAGAAACAACCCAGGCATCAAAATTGGTGTTTAGTGTCAAAATCTCAAATCCTGAGCAAACCTGAAGTAGGGGACTGTTGTACAGAAAATACCTAGAGAATCTCTGGGCGCTGAGCACCAGCATGGATCCTTGGAACACCTCGTGCAGCCCATGAGAGGGCAGCAGTGCCCTCAGCCCAGCCGGTCTCCAGCCTCACCCCCTGGGGCATTGCAGACTCGCAGGGAAAGGCCCTCCCCTGGCTGGGTTTGATTATTCTGGGGGTAGTGCCAGTTTCAGGAGCAGCCATATCTCTTTTTCATAAGGAAGAAGAGTAATTTCTAAGTAGAAGATAACATGGCGTCTTCTGTATGTCAGTGGGTGCTCACCTCATTCCCACTTCAGTTCAGCAAGGGCACTCCAGCATATGCTTATCTTGAACTTGCACATAAAAGTGATGGTGCTTGTGCTTTGTTTTGTAGAGAGAGATGTTTCATGTGGTTGAAGACCAAAACCTTACTCTTATTATTTTTCTTTTTTTGTCCTCAGTTGTAGGTTGTCCGTTATAATTGAAGGCAAGTGAAAGGTCACAAATTGCCCCATTTCACCCTGCCCCATTTCATCCCTACCACAAGGGATGTTTTCAACAGGATGGAATTAGCATCCACAATCATCTACTAACTCTTGAAATAATAGTTTAGTCATGCCTAGCTTTCTGTAGCGTGTACTGGGAGAGCAATCAGTATTTGAAAGAGGAATACCCTTTCCCAGCAATCTGGAAAGTATCACAGGTTCTGAAGAACTAAAAAGCCTGGCTAATAAATCACTGGTAAAAGGATGGGGTTTAATTAATAAATTTAAAGACTTTTCTGTCAAAAACCCTCTTAGTATCCTCAATCAAGCAATTCAAGATTTACTGACTTTCTCTGTATTAATCCCATTTCTCTCATCTCCTCTTCTCTCCTCTCTTCTCCTGTCCACCATTTCATTCACAACAGCTCTTTATCCTTAAATACTTGCCGTTGGCTATCAGTGAGCTTTGGATACCTTTTGATGCTCAAACTATGTTTTCTTGCTGTGACCTGTGCCAGATCTCTTAATACCTCCAGCTCCACCATCCTTTCTGCTCTTGCAACGCTGGCCAAACAAGGTTACTCAGTGTCTTTCCCACAGAGGTCCCAGTGTTGCCTGCTGCAAGGGAAGATGTTATCTGTAGAAATCAGGCTGCTTCAAGGCCAACATGGATGGGGCCTGGGGTACTTCTAAGATGGGTGGAGAAGATGCTTCCAGAGTTAGTCAGACTATTGTGTTTGCTTCAGGTCTCCATTCAAGAGCTTCCTTTTCATCTATGCTACACTTGAATCTATTTTAACTCTGATTTTGGCGATAAACTCATCAGGCCATGACAGAGCCTTCCTCTGTATTTATGCAGTGCCCAAGGCATTCATCAAAGCCTCTGGAAAGTAATAAGATGCATAATAAAATAGCAATTAAGAAATCCTGTCTTGGTCAGGAACACATGTTGCTTTCTGTATCTGTAATATGCTTGGCGTACTTTGAGACACTAAAAGAAGAGCAAACCATAATTATTTGCGTTTGCCTGAAGATGATAAAAAAGTCCTGATGATAGAAGTCTTAAATTGGAAAACGCTGTGAGCACGCAGTCCACAGTGCAGCATTCTTATCTATCTTGACAACCAGCTTTATCACCTCCCAAAGAAAAGGTGGCAAAATCAGTTAAATCAAATGAATTACTGCTGCAGCCTTTGTGGGATCCCTAAAAAGGCACTCCGGCTCCTTGGGAAAGGATGTTCTGTTCCTGCATTTTAAATCATTTCAAGAGTTTAACTTTTTACTTTTAATTTAATTACTAATCAGTGTCAGAAGCCAGCTGCAAGATAATTTTGCCCAATTCTTTCTTTCTCTTTCTTTCCCATTTTAAAGGCTCTCTGGGGATTGTCCTTCCTCGGTCCTGAACACTCTGTTTAAATACTTTTCAAAAGTATCTTTGAAATGTGGATGTCGAGATTGGATATGTAACTTAAACCCAGCATCTGTTGAATTCCAAAGGGTTCCAAGCTCCCTTAATTCCTCTGAACATCACATTCTGACTAATTTAAAAATTCTGTTGTCCTAGGAGCTCATGGTTTTTAAGCACTGAGAGGGCACAGTAATGAACACGAGAAGAAAGCCAAAGGAATGTGACAGAGACATGGATTTCAAACTGTGAGTGACAAAAAAAAGAAAAAGAACACTTCTTTTCCTTTTAAATAAACTTGCAACCGTAAGAGAAAAGAGAAAATAATTGTTGAAACTGACTTGAGACACGCAGCTTGACAAGAGGTTTCCTCTCGCTAGATCTCTGAAAAGGCTTGGGCCTTTTTTGCCATCTGCAAAGTGCTTTCAAACATTGTTTACTTAATCTTCACTCTCTCCTACGGGACCAGTGGGAAATTACTGCCCTCTTTTTCAAGGTATAGAAACTGAAACAAACATGGTTAAGCCTCATCATTTAGGAATTTATTCCCAGTGGATGTAATCTTTTTGGCAATTCCATCTTCAGGAGTGACAGCTGGAGGGAGTGATTGGAGAGGCCAAGAACTGGGAAATTAAAAAGTTTCCAGAGGAAGGGATCTTTAATGATGAGCTGAGATCAAGGAAGAAGAATGTACAAGCTGGAATCGTGCTCAGGAGTGGGAACAGTTACTTGGAAGCCCTGCAAAATGCCTGAGAGGTAAAACAAAATCCATAGGCCTGGTGGGGCAGGGCAAGGCAAAGATGGTGCCTCAGTGGAGCATGCATGCTCTGAAGGAAGCAAAGGGCGAGTTGCACAGCCCGCCTGGGGCTGTGGCACTAACCCCCTCCTGTCTGTCTTCTTGTCTCCCATCTGTGAAATGGATATAATACTTCGGCAGATTTCCCCAGAGAGGGGGCAAAAGCACTGTTAAACATTGCACAAAGGAGGGTGTTTAATGATGGAAGTGAGAAATACAGCTGCACCTCATTGCCTCTGGTTACCCAAACACCGACTGGCCATCATCTACTATTGCCACTGCAAAGACATATATACCTTGTATACATTTTAGCACTGTCAGTTTCTCTTGGGTTTTCATTTTGCCAAAATATTTGTTTACAATGAAAAACCTACATGTCAGAAAACTGCCACAGCATATCTGAAGAATACATGTTTACCCTGATGCACAACATCATCAGAATAGTAGTGGTTTCCTTGTGGACTGTAACACCCAGTAGGCAAGATCTAATAACTTGCTTCCCACTGGCTTGTCTCTCCTGTGGCCACTTCAAAGCTTTAGCCCAAGAAGCTTGGCAGAATTGGTCCGTAGTGTACAATTAGTTGCAGATTAAAAATACGACATCAGGAATTTTGCCAATGAGATAATGTGAGACAATACTCTTTGGTGCTCAAGTAGACTGATTTATCTCCAAGCAGTATCTGCCCTTTTAAAGATGAGCAGAGCAGTCAGAACTTTTAACTTAAAATGAAAAAGAAAGAAAACCCAAAGCTTTTGAAAATTATCCTGCACTGCATTTGGTGTGAATTAGTGAATGATGTCACACCTGAAAAGTATTGCTTTTCATAAACAATGTTATTTGCAAACAATCCTCTATGAAACTGTGTTATAAGGGGGCAGCAGAAGCAGGATGTTTTGTCAGGAGTTCTGTATTCCTAACATGCTTTGCCTGACCCTGCCAACAGTCACCATGAGGATCCATTTTACTGCACTTTAGCTATATAAGAAGGAGCTTAAAATGAAAGTAAGATGATTGGAATCAATGATAACATCCAACAGAATGAATTTGCATTGGAAAATGTTTTTTTCAAAGCTGAAAAGGTTTGTGGGGATGAATTAGTTGTGATGAAGTTCTTGATGGTCTCTGAAAATTAGCATTACCTTCTTACTGCTGACCAGGAGACAAACAGGCACAAAACATTGGGACTTTTTCATCTTGCAGTAGACGCTTCAACACAATTTTGTTCTGTTGCATAAAAATTGTTTCGAAACCTAATGCAGCTTCATAACACATTTCCAAACGGTGGGAGGGAATTCATGGCCTGAGGCTAGCTACAAATCATACTCATGTCTTCTTTAAAGCCCATTTACATGACTACAAGGGTGCAAAATTGCTGTTGTATAAATGAGACTAACGCAGAACATGGGGAGTATCACCTCAGATGAAGCTTGCATATACACCCACAGTGTAAGTAATGGATACTGTTTGCTCTTATAGATGCTGCTTTCTATGCCAAGAAACTCATAAAGATGACCAACATAGGTGTCATCAAGGAACAGCTAGTAAAATAAGAACTGCAGAAAGAAATAGATCCTGCCCCATCGTTTGGATCATCATTTTATATATTGGAACTCGTGTCCCTCTAGAAAGTCCATAAAAGTAGCAAATTCTGGAAGCTGTTTAGTCTACTGCTATAATGGGCATGTATATTTCTGGTGGAAAATGCTGGCTATTAGTCTCACGCTGCCTTTAGCACAGGGGAGGGGGAAAGTCTGTCAAACCTCAGACCTCGCCGGAGGGGGAAATGGCTGATAGGAAAGCAGGTCGCATGAGTTACAGGAGGCAGTTACGGAGAAAAGAGATGAAAAAGGGAAAATGCAAACCGGGCACACTGAGGGCAACAAGATAGCAAGGCTGTGAAGGAGAGCAAGGTGAAGAAGGAATCACAGGACAGGAAAAGCTTCCAACTGGTTTCTGATGCTCAGGTGAGAGGCTTGACCACTGCTCCCCTGTCTGACCTGACCATGTACCTCAGTGGTGTGAGGGTGAGCGATGACACTGTCGGCTGCTGGTGTTTCCCTGATCATGCTGCAGGTTGGCTCAGGCAGCTGAATGAGCAAAAAGTTACTGGATTTTTTATTTTCTGAAGTGGTAATCTCAGTTTTATATCCATTAATTTTCAGCTTTGCTCTTTGAGCAGTCTCACCATTAGACAGGTGAAGTGAATGCCTGGCTGGAGCTGTGCTCATTCCAGCTCTGACTTAGACTACCTTAAATGGAAATACACCCAAGATGCTTTCTAAGCCTATCGTGAAATCCACAGGCTTGGGTCAGTGTTAGCTGCTCTAGAACTATTGCTAGCTGCACTCTGGGAATCTCTGCAGCTTCAAAACTTGGTTTTTGCAGAGACCACCAAGCAGACATCAAAGACGACAGTAATTTGATACCACTCTTAAGCTTACTTAAGCTAGCAATTGATTTGGCAGAGGCCTCATACCCTATTACACATACTTTGAAGTATTTAATCTCTATTTTCAATGTCCTTTGCTTCAATCCAAGTAAATCCAGAGTCTTTCCTGAATCCCAACCCACCCATAATACTGAAAGATCATAAAGATTTAAATGTTTTTATTTGTGCTCCCTTTTCAGAGACATTAACAGAAGAGCATGGATATGTACTGCATTTCTGTGTGCTAACACACAGTAAGTTCTCTTCCTCTACCTAAAAATCTGCAAGAGGCAGAGTTACTTGATTTGGATAAGTTACAAGTGTGCTGCCATTCCAAGAGGCATTAATTCCCTTTGGGTTAGTACAGTAAAATTTATTGCATCCTTGTCTGAATAACCATTTTCATCTGCCAGCAGGCAGGGAAGAGGCTACTCTGACACAGTAGTACTCCAGTGGGACTTCAGACACAAAAGTTTAAAGCAGGAGTGTTCACCAATGTGTGAAGGCTGGTAGAAGTGGTCAGGACAAAATAATATGGATATACATCAGAGAAAAGCATAAACTAACTGAATAATCAGGCAGAAGTAATGGATATATCCCATGGAGATGCAGGGTGAAAACATACACAGGACAGCGGGGTGGGATGCTATCACAGGTTGTTTAGTTCTAATCATTGGTTTTCACTCACATTTTAATCAGTGCAATGTGAGAACAAAATGGTTGCCACCACTCACCTTTGCACGTTTTTTACTGGCTATTGACGGGTGTAAATATTAAGTGGTGTCAAGAAATGTCACCTGAACCCAAGGCACACTGCTAGTCCATTAATAGCACCCAGAAAAAAAAGCATTTTTATGACCCTAAGGAATCTTCCATCACAAGATCTAAGAACAAATTGCAAAGGGCAATATGGTAAAGCTCAGAACACCTAAGCTAGGTGAGCTTTTTTTTTTCATCTCATGTTGCAGAGAGCATTTCTCAGCACGTCCATTTGCTAAGTACCTGGTTTAAAACAAAGGGGCTTGAGCACTACTCAGACAGTAACTCCCAACTTGGAATTAGCTCAGCAAAATAGAAAGTCTTCCTCCCTGGCAGAATAGCTGGAAGCAGGAAGCAAGAAAAGAGAGCTGCTTTGGCAAAATTTTAAGCTTAGCTTGAATTTAAAGTGAGTAGGTAATGGGAATATGAAGAACTGGCTAATGAAGGCGGGGGGGGAACAGCAAAGGAAGGTAGACTCAGGAGAGGTGGTGGGATTAGAATGATGAGATGTTTTTCTACTAGCCATAATGATAAACTGTTCAGCAAAAGGTTAAAGGAAACATGTATGGTGTGACTGAAGTGTGTGCATACAGTCTCGCTCTAATCCTGATGCACCAGATAATGAGAGCAACAAAACCACAGCAGTGCAGATTAACAGAACCAGCTAACTGGTGGAGACTTGTTGCCTCCCAGTACATCCAGTACTGCTTGGTACCTTGAGGGGATACCACCACAATAGCTCTGGGTTGCAAAGTCAGGCGATGTGTAGCTACCATGACGTGCACGACACTTGGTCGCATGGCCATGATGTGCTCCAGAAATGGGCCCAGGCATTGATCTGG
The DNA here is from genome assembly GCF_012275295.1 of Melopsittacus undulatus. Lineage (NCBI taxonomy): Eukaryota > Metazoa > Chordata > Aves > Psittaciformes > Psittaculidae > Melopsittacus > Melopsittacus undulatus. The sequence continues at coordinate 84,047,324 of NC_047527.1, read as the reverse complement.
CTGGAGAAATACTTCACTAGGTCATGCTGATGAGAAAATCCAGACTTGCCAAACAACTATTAAGAGAAATTAGTGGGTTTTTCCTGTCTTTGAGGAAGAATCCTTGCCTGTCACTTTTAATTAGCCGAATTATAGCTGTCATTGTGTTCTGCAGCTCATTAAATACCAGGAGTATACTTCAAATATTATGGGGAAATTAAAGAGACAGTCTTGATGAGATCCCTTCTTTCAACCAGCAAAAATATGTCTCTTCTTCTGTCATGACACTTCACTGAATTAACCTTTGTTTCATCCAAGCTCATTTCTCCCCTGCATTACACCCTTCTAGTAACATCTGAGGTTTTTAATAGACTGGTGCTGTTCTCAGAAAAAAAAAAAAAGAAGAAGAAAAAAGACAATAAAATTGATAGCTGGACATGCCTCTGCTACGTGCATGCTGACCTTTCTCTCTTACAGCCAGATGGTCGAGCACTACATAGCTTTGCATCAAGTTATCTTGCAGATAACGTCTTCCTATTCTTTCATCAAGGACACAAAACCATGTGTCCTGAACTGGAATTTCCCCTCTCTTGCTGGAGTTTATGGAGTTTTGATTATAAATATGGCACACTCAAAAGTTGTAATTTTTTCTCTGCATAATGATTTATCTATCTACTGGAGGCAGTTGTAGTACAGGCTCTAGTGCAAATACAGTGTACTAAAGAGACTACCTTTCCACACGGATCGTACCTTTTCTTGTTTTGCTGTTGCTCTAATGAAAATATAGACCCAAACCTACCCAAACTAGAAACCGTTCATACTAAAGCATACATTTATATACAAAAAGACAGTGAATAAAAGACTTCCATGTTTGAATTGTATACTTAAGTCTTACTCCAGCCATAACAAGAATTGGTAATGCAGAGATTTCAACTACTTTTCTTAAATACTTAGTTACAGAAAGCCTTTAGGATCTTAGTCAAGAGTGTGGACCCCATTGTACTCAGCACAAACTCAGAACAGAAGGATGGTGAATTTACAGCACAGATGTAAGGCCAGATGCAGTGGACAATGAATGGTGAAACACATGAAACCAATGAAATTATATTGATCTGTGTGCAATGCCCTGGCCTCTGGACCCATGTGGCTTAACCCTTGTCTTTTCATCAGCACCATAAAAAATCAGGGTGCTTTAAGGGAGCTTAGTGAAAGCAGTTAGTAAAATAGCCTTGTTCGTGCCTTCAGTAAACTCCATTGAAGTAAGGAAAGTGACATCAGGGAAAACCTGGTGGTGTTCATTTTGTGAGCTGCTCAGAAAGTGGAGATGGCAGTGTCTAGGGGAGACCAGCTCAAGGGGCTGGCCCTTTTGGTGGGGAGAGGGATGGTCTTGCTCAGAGGAGGCAGAGAGAGGGCAAAAGGAGCCTAGGATCAAAATCAGGGAGGAAGGCCAAGCGGGAGCAGTTAGAGAGATGGAAGATGGACAACATGTGGCAATAATATTAAAGGGGACGGAAATAAAATGCTGTGCCGTTTAATACAGAAAAACTGCACAGAGGAGAGAGGTCAGCTGGGGCAGGCACTGGAGAGAAGCTCAACTCTTCCACTACATTTGAATCTAAAGAAAGGAAGATGATGCCTGCAAGGACAAAGGACACTAATTAAGGATGCTTCTACACTGCATAAGACCCTGGGAGCAACATAGCTATATGTCTCTGTGAGGCATTCTTGCCCTCTGTATCTCTGAAGCTTTGCCCACATTCCAAGTACATTTCCAGGGTGTGTTATTAAATACAAACATACTGCTTATTCTCTTTTCCTTAGAAAATACCAAGTCACCTCAGGAAAACACAGTTAACTTCTATAAAGTTGTCAGCATGCTGTTTGGCAACTCTAGTCCCATCTAAGTCCTGTTGTGTGGTTAAAAACGGGGCCATGTGCTTCCTGTTGAAGCAGAACATTGTGTCCCACCTTGAAAGGCACCATGTTCAAGTGTCTGCCTTCAATAGGCCACACTAATAGCTCTGACAGAGCAGCACATCTGAGACCTATACAACATTAGCCACCCATGTATCAGTTGTGCAAATGTGCAAATAAGATACAGGCTTGTCAGTAAAATACATTTCAATTTCATTTTCTCCATAGCAGAAAAATAAGAGACCCAGAAAAAAAAGGAAAAAAAATATATTTTTGGCGCCTGCATGTCTATCCATTCATTTTCAAAATCTGTTTTTATTTATCTTCTGGTTTTCATTGATCTCTGGTGATAAATGTGCCAGCTGAGAGAACTTAGTTCTAACAGACAGTTTTTCTTCCCTCTGCCAAAAATGATCAGGTTTCCTCTGTGAGCCATGCTCAAGAGTCTTCAGACGGCTTGAAATATATCTCAATTAAATACAGCTTTACTCCAAAAAATAGTTCGTTTTTTTTTTTAGGGTCTTCGTAATGAAGTTTCATTCTTTTGCTTTCTAAAACACACAGGTTTATTGACAGCACCTGTTGGTCTCTGAAATCCAACATAAGGTTCTTACTCCACATTACTATGAATTCCTCCCCTTCTCTTTCTCAGACAAGCATGTCTCCACCTGCCCACTCTCTCCTTCCCCTCCTGTTTCCAGACCCAAAATCTCCTCCACCATGCTGATGGCATGGTCACTCCTACATGTCCCCAGTGTGGGGCAGGACTGCCCTGAATGCATCCTTGAGGCACTGACCAGTGCCTCACCCCAGGGGTTTTCAGCGGGACTTTGCAGGCTCCTGGGCCACCCCTGGCTTTGCTGCTCAGGGGCCTCCCAGCCCACTAGGAGGAGGGGAAAATCAGCTACTTGCTAATGTCTGCAAATGGAAAAAGGTGGAAAAACTGCTGCTTAAACCCAATCCACTTTCTCTTTGCTGCTGCTGGCAAGCCCCTTCTCCTCGGCTGTTTGCCTCCACTGAGCCTTTCTGCATGCATTTGAGCATTTGCTGACCACAAACATCTTGGAGTTAGCTCTGCCCCATCCTGAAAAGCTGAAAATTCCTTTTACAACACAGGAGTTCATTCAGTAGCAAATTGCAAGGAACAACCAATTTAAACATTCTTTAATTAAGGGAAAAGGCTTCTTTTAGACTAGATTTGAGGCTTTGAGGCATCCCTACACCCCAGATATACAGTCAGTGGTTGAAATGGCTTGATGTGACAGACAATAGCATGCCACATCTGCAGTGTGAGTACTGGCACTGCTCATGTATTGAACTGTTCATATAATTTGCATACCAATACCTGTGAGTTTTCACACAGGGACTTCTGGACTTCCCCTGTGACTGATGTATATGCCAGAAAGCAAATTCATATCAAAAACATACTTCTGCATGAGCCTTCTCCACTTGGTCTCTCTTTGCTCCCCTATGAAGAAACCTCCTAACCCATTTAAAGTAGGAGGGTTGCATTTTAATGGTTCAAATCGTCCAACGTATAAAGCAATGGGTAAAATGAACATTGTTTGTGGTTCAGTAAATCAGGAGTTACTCAGAGGTAATTCTAAGTCACTAACTATGACCTAGCCTTTACCACAGAAAAGGTGGTAGCTCAGACCACAGGTGGTAGTCCTCATACCACAGACGGGATGAGTACTTGCAGAGAACTGGTTGCACTTCCAGCTCTATTACCATTATCGTCTGATGGTTAATATTATTAGAAGCATTAATCAAATTAATTGCATTTGGTAATGATTAAATAATGCTCCACACGTTATGTAAAAAATATTTAAAATTTAAAAATGGTCTGACATTTTACCTTTCCTGAAATTAAACTTCCTGCCATTACAGAAATTCAACTTTAACTTACTGGTGAAAACCCAGCAAGGAAATCAGTACTGTTATTATTATCAGGTCAGTAAAAAACTCCTATGACACCACCAAACGTTTCACTTTTACGTGGGAAACACGTTCAACTCACAAGTTAACTGTCCGCTTCCGGCGGTTTACCACCAGCAATCTAAATCTCCTTTGATAGGGGCTAATGGAGCTTTTTGTATGCAAATTCCCACAGCTGAGGCAAGAAAGCGAAAGTGATTTATGGTACTCTCAGCCAGGCACACTTGAGCATCACACATCCTTGCAGCGCGTTGAAGCCCGAAGCCCCAGCACCGGCAGAGCGGGTCACAGAAGGGGTGCCTCGCCCCTTGCCTGGCGGGGCCAGAGGGCAGCGCACCCCGATCCCGGCCTCATGGCGAGAGGTGGGAGGGCTGCTGCTCCCGGGGAGGAGGAGGAGGAGGACGTGGGACCAGACGGTGGTTGTTTAGCTTGGCCGTCCTCGCCTCCCGCGGCGGCTGCTCTCTCTGGCAGCGTCCAGTCATTCCCACAGTAACCCTGGTCTTAGCCTGGGATCCTTGCGTTCAGTTATTACTTTGGATGGAGCTGAAGTTCTCCCGAGGAGCTCGGGCCACGGCACTGGAAGCACATATTTCAGTTTGCAGCCTGGGCCAGAGAGGAGCAGATTTCTGTGGTAGTAGGAGTAAGACTGTTCTGCCTCAGGCCTGTCTCCTGGCTGGATGGCGAGGGGCAGTGGCCAGGGATGTGGGAGAGCACTGTACAGGAACCCACAGGAATCTCCTCATGGAAAGCCTTATGCTGCCAGAGACACTGGACTTGAGCCAGGTCCCCTGGAAGTGAAACCAACTGCTTAACAGTTTCATAGCCTGCTTTATATTTGTTTGTAAAGTGCTTTGAGACAGGTGAGGTAACATGCCTGTTCCACGGGCAGCGGGAACAGACGATGTGTCCAAAAGCACCTAGCAAATTAGTGACAAAAAATGTAAAGAGAAGCCAGGGCTTCTCACTTAAAGGCAGTGTTTGGAAAAATAAAATCAATGAAATCCATGGAAGGTAAGAAAAGCACATATGTCTGTAAAAATGTGTTCCTGTTTGCGCTGTGACTCCAGCTGATGTGTAATTCTGTGAGCAGAGAGCAGCTTTGCAGTGAGCTTCTCCTTCCCTGAAGGGCCATTTTGGACAGAAGGCAACATGGCTTGGATGCTGACAGCCTAACTTCATTGCTTATTTCTGGGTGACTTAAGCCTTCAGAGGTCTAATCAATTAGCTCATGACTTGTTAATGATGTGGTAAGTCACCACATCTTCATTTTGTTTAAGAGATGTAGAAGACAACTTAATGGTCTTCTTTATTGTTCCTTGAAGAAAAGGAGTTGCATTTAACAAATGCAGTCTCTTAAATAATATTTTATAAATTAAATCATGAATAGACTTATGTCCTTGGTCAAAGCCCCACAACAAACAAGCAGTATATACACACATACATACACCAAACAGACCCCTGCAAAATGAAGCAGCAACCAATCCAACACATGCTATCATCAGCAATAGCTCTGAATCATCAAGCACAAGGGGAGTGCTTGTCAGAATCATTCCTAGAGCAAGAGTCTGTGGCCACTCTGCTCTTCATTGCCAGAGAAGAGTTGGGTGGCAGTAGTGTGAACCATGCTTTTATTGTTTGTTGCACAGTTCCCCTGTGAGACTGCTTTATGCAGCCACCCTTGTTAATTTACATGTGGAGATATCACATTGCTCCATTTAACTGTACCCTAGCACTATCAAAAACACGCCTATAGAACAGGAGGAATGATTTCACTAGCTCAGCCAGCAGAGGGAACTGCTAATCAGCACTAACTTCCCACACAAGCCTAGGGTATAACCCTACCAACTACAGTAAATGCCCAGTAAGTTACAGTACTTTGTTTTTTCTACTTGGTATCAAACTGCGAATCACTTGGCTTATTGCTGCACCATGACCTCCCTCCACAACACCCCCAGGCCTCCATCTCCCCTCACCTTGGCCTCTAAAGCACGTTTTGCACAATGGCATTTTTGTGTATTTTTGATACCTAAATTCAAATCCTGGCTAAAACACATGAAGTCTTCTTCCCCTTCATGTCTCTTTTTATCCCCCTCTAGTTCTGCTCATGTCCCAGTTATATCCGACCAAACAGAGGTTCTACAAAGCAATAGTTAAATCACAGAATGGTTTGTGTCGGAAGGGACCTTAAAAGATCATCCAGTTACAACCTCCCCTCCCATGGGCAGGGACACCTCCCACTAGATTGAGTTGCTCAAATCAGGCAGCCCATATTTAGCCATATCTCAGCAAAGCTAGAGGTGGGTTTGACCCACACTGGCTGGCTTTGGAACCGGTCTGTGAGCTCATACCACAGTGTCACAGCCACAGGCAGTGCCCCTGCAGGTACTTCTCCTCTGGAGCCTCCCCTGCAATTCCACCCAGCTTCCCATGGAGGAAGCACACACACAGAATACAAAATACTCTTTGCTGTGACTGTTAATAAGCAACACTAACTTCAGAAGCACTGTGGCTATTAACAGCTAGTCAAGGTACAGTTTGTTTGCATCCCCTTCCCTGCCTCACACGAGGCTGAGCCAGTACACTTCACATCTTCCAACATAAAATACTTCCCAGTGACATCAATTTGTTTCCAAGAGGGCAGGGCAAACCAAAGCAATTCCTCATGCCATTTATGGTAACAGTTCAGCTTGTTTCATCCAGCGCTCATCCTAGTGTTTATTTCCCTGTAACAGGTAAAATAAAAGGTGCTTGGAATGCCTCCTCCCTGCTGGCAGCTGTGGCTCCCATTCTGTCAGGAGCAGCCCCACTAGCACAATAGATAGAGTGAGAAATGAAGAATACTCCATAATCCTCAGACAGTCCAAAGGAGATCCACCAGTTCGAGGTGCATCAGAAACCTCACTGAGCAACTTCTGATGATTCTGGATCTTGGACCTCACCAAGCAATAAGAGAACCTAAAGGCAGCTCGCTTATACCAGTCACTCGCTGGCCAACATCGCTGTCATGGCAAAGGAGCAGCTGGAGCGCCGGCTGTGTCAGCCACACCTCAGTTACAGAGGCCATTTCCTGTTCCCCCTCCCCAGCAGTGTAACAGAGAGGCTGGGGTAGCTGCATACCTGGCCTGCCGCATTCACAGTCAGGCCGGGAGTCTCGTTTGGAGCAATATAATGAATGAAACTGGAAGAGGTCCAGGATTCAAGTTACGCTAATTATGGGTTTAAAATTAATGTAACACTAAACACCTGCTTCCTTTGCTCCTGAGGAAGATGCCTTAGAAGGGTGTTATGTCTAATTTGTGCTTTTACAACCTTGAGAGGAAGGTGCTTTTACCATATGAATTAATTGCTTAGGAGCCCTTCCTGGCCCCTCACATGGAAACTGGAGCCTTTGGAAAAAGGAGGGAGTGAAAAGACAATAGCTGTAAGATGAAACTCATGATGGAATAAAGGCAGCACCTTACAGAATTCATTTTACTTTTCACTCTAATACATCCATGGTTAGTTTCATAGTTTTCCATCTGCTTAACTGTTCTTTTTTCATTACAGGTTATTAAAAAAAAAAAAACAAAAAACAGAACCAAACAAAACCAAAACTTCTCCATCCTGGATTATTTTTCTTTTCTGTATTTACAACAAACCCAATTCAGGCATGCAAATAGCTGTCAAAGCTCAGAGCCCACGAACCTGAAGCAGCCTGCCCCATCTTGCACTCTTCAGGGCAGTCAACTCTCTTTCAGGGTACCTGTGTGGCACAGTAGCCACCTTCTACCTCCTCCACATACCCTCTGGCCAGGCACAGCTGGCATCAGCTAAGCAGCAGCCCTGCATGCTGCCTGGGAGCATAAGCAGAGCCTGCTGTACAGCACTGCTGCTAGGGGGGGACATTGTTTAGGGGTCTCCAAAAAGCCCTTTAAGGGTTTCTGGGGACACCTCCGAGCACATCCTGGTGACACAGCCCCACCCATTGTGTGGCAAAGCCTCTCCTACGTGACCTGGGATGCGGGTGCCTCATGGCAGGAAGGGGAGACATTACATCCCTGCATGCCCATCTTTACAAGTTGTGTGACCCATATTTAACGCCTGGGAAATCAGTTCCCTTTGGGACTGGCTTGTAAACATTACTCACCCAAAGCAGTTATCCTAGAAGTTATTTTGGGACATGTGTACTCACTATCATTCTTATTTCTTGTAGCAGCTTGTGCTTCCCACATTTCTGATGCCTTCCGTGTGCTATACCACACCCATGGGGAGACTCATCCTGGTCTCCCAACTTTTTGGGCAGCTGCCATTTTGTCAAGGAAAATAATGAAACATAAGAAACATTTCACTTTTCTCTTTGTCAGCTCAGCAGGTTCCTGAATCAGGTGAGGACATGAGTTAGTTGCCTGTGTATTTTGAGTTTTACAAACTCACTGCTGAAAACACTGTTGATGTCGTAGAGGTTGCCAGGTTCTCTATGGGACAGTACTTAGAAAGTGGAAACCACCTGACTGACTTGCAAGTATTTTCTTACTCCAGAAAAACAGATAAGGAGATAAATCATTCTCATTCTGTGAGTGGCTTTTCCCCAAACTGGATGAAATTTGGTCATTGCTTCTGGCTTCTGCTAACTGTAAACAGCCCTTGCTCCCCACTGCTGCATCCTCAATATGTTGTGGCCCCAGAAGTATGTCCTTGATAAAAAAGTCAAACAGTCCCACAGCCATTGCTCCAGGGGAAAGGGAATGGGGAATTGCTCCCTCTCACCCTGGCTGCACCCCCAAAGGCTGAGAAGGGAGGAAGGTGGGAACAAGCCAGTACCTTTGATCAGAGGAGGTGGCAAATTACAGAGCCAAGAGGGAAATAGCCCTGAATGGCTTAACTCAGGCGAAGTAGCTAAAACACTTAATTTTTTGCATTTGTTGATGCTATTTCAGTGCCTCCGTCTGTAACATCTGGTTGCCTTAGATACATGAGGTAACTACGGCAACTAGATATTACAGGGAGAGGGATAAGAAATACATCAACATTACTGAATTTGGCAGGCTCTAAAATAGCTTTTCCATAAAGTAGAGGCAGGTGCAGAAGGTACAACAGCATTGCAGGGCAGCGAATGGCAAAGGTGGCCATGGCAGGAGGATGCCCCAGCATTAGGCTGTGTAAGCGTCTGGGTGTATTACAGCTTTACATCTGCTTGCAGCAGGATTACTGGCCAGAGAGTACTAACAATACTTTGGGTGCTCAAAGGGGGATGCCCAGGATTTGTATGGGAGCTATTTTTACAGTAAGCCATCCCATAGCCTACTCCTTCCCATCCTACCCCAAAAAACCAAGGAAGGAGCTGGGAGCTGCAAGTTTTCTTCCCTAGATTTCTAGCTAAAGAGGGCATACATGAGGTGGAAAGATTGTGGTGACCAGGATCACTATGAGCCTGAACACACATTCTAAACATCACCACTTTAATGGCATAAGTGCCACCACGCCTTGGTGATGTAACTTACTATAGTGCCACAAAACAGACCAGGAAATGATGCACAGTTGTCATTTAGTGGTTATTTCGGTGCTTTACAGAATAATTAATTAATCTGCTAGAAGGCAAGCAGCTTTCAGGCTGCGTGCGGTGGGCTGTCTTCCCTGTAGAAAATCATTGAAGTGCACTGAAACATCCTGGTGACCTCTTTGCTCCAGACAGCAGGGAGAGTGGGTGTTCCCAGATTTGAAAGTGAACCATCTGAGACTGCCAGAAAGACATATTTATGCCTAAAATGCCTGTCTGACTTTTTTTTTTCTGGCTTGCGGGAAAAGCTGTGTTAATAAATCCACATGAAAAGCTGGATCCGGATGCTATCTGAATATCCTCCACCAGGATTATTCCCACACAGAAATCTTCTCTACATAGCTACGACAAAGCCTTCCTTTCTTATTTGACTCAAAACTACAGGCATTTACATGAGGAAGCCAGCTCTATCTGATGTGTGTCGTTAAGAATACCTTGAAGATCAGGGTATTAGAATTGCTAAACCAGCCTCAGTTCTGCAGATGAAAGGCATCATTCATTAATCCTGGCAACATTGTTTTCCCAACCACAAAGGGCGCTGCCTTATTCTATTGCTTACGTATGAAATCTGAGTGTCTAAAGCAAAAGGTCTCCACCTTTTCACTTCAGCATGCTCCTCCAGTGAAATCTGCACAGTTTTGTTTTCCTTAGGATGTTTTCCTCATTAAACAGGCTAGTTGGTAACTAATGTATGGACATATTTTTCCCAGCAAATTGCCTTCTTGGAACTCCTTGCTATTTACCTTCAGAGATATGAACTTGTTTGAGGAACAGAAATGAAATTCGGTCTCTGTAAATGTAAAGTAATGCATACTGGAGGAGTAGTGAGAGTATTTTCAAGCACTTTAAGGGCTCTAAATTACCTACCTCAATTTTGTAAAGCGACCCAGGTGGCACTGCGCAGCTCAGTGAAAATCATTGCTCAATATGCAATCAAATATGCTGATGAGATACTAGGAAGTTTAAAGGATGGGCTGCAAATTAAAAAAAACACAAAAACCAAAACTACAAAACAACCCCCCAAAAAAGCAACCTCCCCATAAAAGAAAAAACCCCACAACCCACCCCCCAAAAACCCCCCCCAAACACAAACAACCACCAACCCAGAAACCACAAACCCTGTATTTTAAGACCATTTTGAATGATCAGTCAGTGAGCACACTCAGAGATAATATTGGATATTCAGTGGTCAAAAGATTTCAGAAAAAGTATCACAAGGGTTTGGAGCAATGTTGTAACAAATAGCAAGTAAGAAACATTTCCAAAGAGAGATCTGAAGGAGTGAGACTGTTCTTTAGGAAGCAGAAAATTAAGAGGGGACCTGAGGGCAAGCATGGGAAATGGAAAATGGTCTGGAGAAGACAGATCAGGAACCTTTCCTTTTCCTTCTTTGTAGTACAAATATGGAATATTCAGCAATTTAAAAGATGGGAAATGCAGAGCATAAAAAAGGACATACTTTTACACAAACTGCAATATAAATCCCTGGAGATTGCTGCAAAAGCAGGCTGGGAAGTTACTTCCTGGACACCTTTTCTGATTTTGTACCTGCACTGAAGGACCACGTGCTGGCTCCTTGGTCACCCCACATCACTGGCTGAAACCTCAGCTTGAAACCTGAATAGAAGTGGCCATGTAACAAGATGTATGTGGTCTGGCATCTATGAGCTGTGGGGTACATACTCCACTCTGCTTCATCACGGGGTTGAAAGCCACCAATATAGGAGTAGTAACAAGTACATGACGATAAAGAGCTGCAGCTGCTGGCTCAGTGAATATAGGTCAGAGCTGCAAAACCTTAATCTACAGAGGAAGTATGAATGTCAAAAAACATAATCAGATTCAAGCAGGATTGCAAGTTGTGTGGGTAACCAGAGCCCTCAGAGTTCACCTAAATTAACTGATTAGAGAATCAGTCTCTTCCTGTGTAGATGCAGATCGGATTAAGCAGCAAGACCTTCTGACAACATGGTCACCTTTGTTGGATGCTTAAAAAAATTACAATCATTTTCCACCCACTGGGGAGCATACATCCAGGACCTTTCAGCAGCAGTGCAGCAAGCTCACCTCCCCTGCCTGCTGTTCATACACTGTTAGCTGGGCAGTGTTTGAAATGAGAGGGCAGGTAAGGAAAGGGGTCACATCACATCCGCTCAGCATAGAGGAGCAAAGTAATTTTTTTTTTGGGACACAATCCACAGGAGCATTGGTGCATCACTGTATGTTAAACACTGATACACATATGTGATACATCACTGTTATATATATGTATATATATATATACACTGTCATGTATATGTGTTGAACGGTGATGTATGTATGTTAAACAGTGAGCATCACTACATGTTAAACAGAAAACAGAGAAGCAACCTTAAGCCAGACAGAAATTTTTCAGAAGTCAATCAGCTTTTTACCTGTGAAGAAGCTCTCTTTTGACAATTCAGACCTATCTTCAAGTCTTTCTTTTCTGTAAAACTGCTGATGGTGATTCCCTTACTGTTACCAAATCACCATATTAATGCTGTAGCCACTGAAGCAGCTACAGAGGAAAGGTGAGGGCATGGTTCCTGCCATGGGCCGCAGGGGTAGAAGGGCTGCCAGCAAAGCACGTGTTTGGTGGAGATGCAACAATTTCAGGTGAGGGAACATGACGAGTTTTACTCAGAAAGCAAAATGCAGGCTCCAGTTTTGTGAGGCCTTTACAAGAGTATTTTTATTGACATGTGCCAAAATTCATATGTGATCCAGTCACATATACACGTAAGATATTCTGCTAGGTGCAGAATACCTAATGATTGAGCATTGTATATGAGCTGCTTGCAGAGCCCAGGAGCCCTGGGTTGCACATAACATCTTTGGTACTGTGTCAGGCTTAATAAGGGATAAGCTGCTCTAATCAGACATCCATGTAGGGAGGGCAAAGAGAACCTTCAAGTCTTGCTCTTTGCAGACACATGTCTTTCTCACTGTTAATCTGAAAAGAGACATTGATTCTTTTATCTGTGGTGGAGCCATGATTACTTCATTTATATCTACTGATGTCTATGGTAAAAACTTTTGTGAAAAGGACCATAAATTTTCACAGCCGACTTGAAAACTAGCATGGGGACAGAGAGAAGACCCAAGCCTACTCAAAACTCAGGGAACAAGGTCATATCCTACTGGGATAAGAGTTTAAGCCTTCTATACGAGCTGTTTCTCAAGAAGCAGCATGAAATAAGGCTATACCCCTGAGATTAGGCGTTTTTCTATATGGTACCATACACAGTGGTTTGAACATTGTACCCAGCTTTGGTCATTCACTGATACTGGGGACATTAAGCCCTGCTTTAACCTACAGAGTTGAAAGAGCAGCCGGGGGTGTCTGTGTTGGGACATGGTTTTTATAGAACTGTATCACTGAGATTGGTTTGAACACAAAGAAGCCAACTGATCTATTTATTGTGTTTTTAACCTACTAGGCATTAGCAACAGAACTGAAAAAAAACTTTTTAACCATCTCTTCTTACACAAGAAGTGTGTTGGTCTGTGGTGATAGCGGCATGGGTTCTGAACTCTGTCAGAGCAGCAGCATGGCAGTACCTCATGCAGAGCCCCATGTGGACATGCCCCATCCTCCTCTGCCAGAGCAAGGGAGCCCCTAAATGCTGCAAGGTTGTAGTGAGTGATTTATATGCAGTTGGTTGGCTTAAAGGTGGCTTGCTGCATAGAAAAGAAGACAAAGAAATAATGTGCTCTGAAACCAAGTGTGGTGTAACCAGGTTGCACCTTTGTGAGTGATGCCCAGTGTGCTTCTGTCTTGGAGGACACACCTGGAGACCTGCTGTTGTGCACAGCCATGCAATTGAGAGGATGTGCTGCTAATGCTCCCTCCAGTGAGGTTTCTTCTCTTTTGGCAGACTCTAGAACTCCTGCTGGTCTTTATCTAAGAGCACTGATTCTGAGGGCCATGTCAAACAGGAGTCTGAACAACCACCAAAGGTTGTGACAGCTTTGCTGGGGCCAGAGAAGCCCTTCTGGCCATTCCCCTGGCTCTCCACCTTCCTGAGCTAGAGACTTCATTGCCCGTTCTGACTATGAGGCATGCTGCTACACAAGACTTGACCACCTCATCTGCTGTATTTGGGTTGACTTCCTTCCTTGTTTGCTGCTTTTTGCTCCCACTAACTAATTCTTTGTCCTCTGTAGCTGCTGCTCCTCAGCCATTCATCTCCTCATCTGTTAGGTACTTCACCTTTTCCTCTGCTTCACTGGGGGTACCTGATGCCTCTCCTTCTGTCTCAGCACTTCTCCATTTTTGCCAGACTCCTCTGTGACTACTAAGAAACTGAGGCCCACTGGCCTCCTATGAGACACCAAATGCCTCACCCCAGCATGTCAAGGACTTAGGAAGTAAGAAAATATCCTCATCAAGGAAATATTTCTATGTCTTTGTCTTGTAATGTATATGCATTTAACTTTGAGGAAAACAAAGAAAATATTGTTTCAGAATGAATGAATTTCCTTTACAGTTTAGTACTATGTGTTTACTATATACTATTAATATTACTTATCAGCACTGCATTGCAACATCCACTCTTTAACCAATAGTATGTAAAGCCTCTGCTTTGGTAAAAGTTATCATTGGCAAAACCAAGTCCTGTTTTGTTGTTTTTGGTGAAATTTGAATCTGAACACAAACATTCTACTATTTTTTAACACTGTGTGTACGGCTACACACAGTGCAATGGAAATCTATCAGGATATTACTAGGTTGCCAATATATCTGCTTTAAAAATGTAACTTTTTATAGTAGCTGTGTTACGTTTTCATGCTATTTTTTTTGCCTTAACGCTTAGTCTTTATTCATAAATCATCAAACTTTTTATTAATGCTTTCCTTTTTAGGGTATATATCTAAAATCCTTCACACAAGCTAAACTATATTCATACATTGTATTTTACAGAAATGGAAATGGGAAAATACACAGAACCATATTCCATCTTTAATACTGCTGTCATCATTCGGAGTCAAAAGTACAGAGGTTATAGCAGTTACAAATAGAATAGTTTTCTTCCTATTGAGTTTATTATACAGAATGCAGTTCTCACTTCAGGGAAGTATGTCCAGGTTAGACTTAGCAGGCAAAAACTACTTCCATATTGTAATTTTCAGTACAGTAAATTTCTAGGATTCTTTTTCTCTATTAAGAGAAAGTGTTTTTTTTTCTTTTTTTTCCCCAAGAATTTCTACTCTCAAAGACAGCTCAGAAATTAAAAGACTTGTAGGAAAGGATTTCAAATGGAGGCAGCTCTTGGCCTAGTACAAGAGTCAGATAAGAAAGCTTTAATACTAGCACAAAACAGTCTTTGACTTCAAAGGTTTAATTTCTAGCTGGCACAGGACTGATAAACCCAACCATTTCTTCTTTAGATTTTGTTTTCTACTAATTGAATGTCTGTTCCTCATAAAGCGTGTTAGTGAGTGGCACACAGTGCTGGCTGCGGCCCAGCTCGCTCAGCTCCTGAGCTTGCCCATTTGACAAAATACATAATTATGCACATTGTGTGCATGCAGCCTGAAGTCCCGCTGGCTTTGACAGCTGATACAGTCTCATTTTATGACCATCAGTGTCTGTGTATATCATTCCACCCATTCTGATTTCAGTTATGTTATTTGTTGCGGCTGCTTGTCCTCACTGGCTAAAGATTTCGAAGCAGCTTCAGCTTTTTAGATATATTTTCCATTTTGTGTCCATAATCTTTACATTGCCCTGAAGAATCCTGGTTACCCTGTTTATAAACCTTTGTTAAGCTTCATGACAGCAGCCTCTTGGGCTTTTGGTACAAAATTTATACATTTCACTTAAGGATTGGTCAATGGGCGAAACTGATTAAAAGATGTATTTGAAGAGCACAGGAATAA
Source organism: Melopsittacus undulatus (assembly GCF_012275295.1). Lineage (NCBI taxonomy): Eukaryota > Metazoa > Chordata > Aves > Psittaciformes > Psittaculidae > Melopsittacus > Melopsittacus undulatus. The sequence goes on along the minus strand of NC_047527.1, from coordinate 84,032,053 downwards.
CACATTCTCTGTGCACGTAGTGGATAGAAAACAGGAATTGAGCTATGTCAGTGGTGACCTGATTTAGATATTAGGAACAACTATTTAATGCTATAGTGACACGTAGGCCTATGTTGTTCAAGGCCAGGTTGGATGGAGCTTGGAGCAACCTGCTCTAGTGGAAGGTGCCCTGCTCATGGCAGGGGGCTGGAACCAGATGATCTTTAAGGTCCTTCCAACCTAAACCATTCTATGATTCTATGCTGGCATAGGATACTATGTTCAGGTTATTTGTAGGGGCTGGTGAGGTTATGCACTAATTTATATCTAGCTGGTTTATGTCTATTTTCCTCGACAACCCCCGAGTTCGGGGCTCTGCCGTCCCACGGAGCTTGCAGAGACAGCGCTGTCTGGCGATGAGGTGGTGGTTGCCGAAGGTAGAGGAGGAGAAGGCACAGTTTCAGGGCGGGGGCTGTTGAGGTCAGCTGCGGGGCCTCTCTTTTTCGCTCGCTGTACAACAGCAACCTCCCCCTTTTCGCCCGTGTACCCAGGCGATACTGAAAGTGCTGTTCGGAGGCAAGGACGAGCTGCTTCGCGTGAGGACGGGGGTCTGTGGGGAGAGGTGTGGGCGGCCTTCCCCTCACCCCGTCACCCCTTCCTCAGGCAGCCGCCGTCACCTCAGTGCGCGCCCTGCCCTCTGGCGACACCTAGCGGCGCCGCGCTGGCAAGCGGGCGGTGCTGGAGGCCAGGTTGGACGGGGCTTCGAGCAAGCTGGTCCCGCGGAAGGTGTCCCTGTCGATGGCAGGGGTTGGAACTGGGAGAGCTTTAAGGTCCCTTCCGGCCCAAACCAGTCTGTGATTCTCTGCAGCGCTGTCAGGTTAATAGAATTTTCTTTGATCTCGCACACCGTCAGAAGTCCATCATAGGTGACAGTGGCATGGCTCAGGACAGCCAGCACCCACAGAGGTGTTCCTCACACACCAGGCTGGCTGAATGGTGTGTGAGAAATAACAGTACATACCGCACTGGGACTTCTAAGTTTCCCTTTTGATCACATTGCTCAAACATGAGAATGAGTCACCCACTGTACTGAAAACCATGACCTTTGTATTTACACCAAAAAAGGAATGATAAGCTTGGGAGAGGGAAAGAAAACTAAAGGGGGAAAAAACCCAAACCCCAAACCTGAGCATGTCTTTGCTGTTTGAAACAGCTGCTGTTCAAACTCAGATGTGACCTAAAGAAGCTGTTGCTGTGGCATGTGTGGTGTATCTGCATGTACTCCCAGGCACTCACGTCAGTGGCACTGCAGTCCCTGCAGCGGGCATATTCTGGTCAAAGCAAAGCAGGGCAAAGCTTTGTGTGTCCATCCATCCAGTAAAGGAGCCATATGAGATTTTTATTTAGAACTCAATTCCATCCTACCTTTCAGCCATCTCCCGCAAAATAATTATGCTGTGAAAGAACAAAATGGCGGGGGGATTGGAACTAGATGATCTTAAGGTCCTTTCCAACCCTAACTATTCCATGATTCTATAATTCTATGGTTGCATGGAAGAGTGCTTACTGTCAAAGTAGCCAAAACATGGCAATCCCAAAGAAAAGAAGTCTTCAAGACTTCTAAAAATGGTTAATGGGACAGGATTCTTGAGTCTGTTTTTCCTCATGTTCCATCTCTTCCTAAAGAAGAACAAAAATACTTCACTAATTTCTAGTGGTTTTCATCAACAAAGCACCAGCTGTAGAATTTATTATATAGTGTGATAGACCCAAATGGGACCTGAGAAAGAACATGACTTTGAAGTGAGCAGGCTTAAAGTGCATCAACGTTTGAATACAGTAGGCCAGCGGGACTGAAAAAACCCGAGCACTGAAGTGGATTTATTTATATGTGCCTCTCTTTATTATACTTGGAGCATCCTTTCAGACAAAGGGGACAAAACTCTTGCAATGGTTGTTTGTGTAAGTGAACATGATGAAGTGGACAGGCTTTTGACATAGCCACAAACTGTTGCCCACCCAGCAGACAAGATGGGGTGGGGATAAAAAGACAAGGGGTTGCAGGAAACAGCAACTCTCAGCAGCCTGCTGAGACGATCATTAGAACCATGTGCATCCATCCCATTCTCTGATACATTCAAAGGGTGTTCTCAGAAGGAAATCTGGCAGTGCACCAGCAGGCAGCTGCATTTTTAAGTGGACACCCTGTTAAAGAAAAATTTTCTGTGTTATAGCATGAGCTCTACCATCTGTTGTCTAGCTCATTTATCTCCAGCTAAGCTTACAAAAAACCCAATGAGGAACTGAAATGATGCAAAAAGAAATGTCCTTGAGGAAACAGTGTTTTATGTTTCCCACAGGGAGCAAGAACATCTCTGCTTTAAAAGCACCTACAACACTAAAAGAGAGAGAAAAATAAATGCTAGAACTGATCAAAACCAGAGAAAATGAATAAAATAAGCTGCTTTATAAAAGCTCAGTAAGCGAGATTTGTAATGGCAGGCCTGCATGCTGAAAAACACCTTCTAAGCCCTCATTTAATGTTCTTCAAAGAATCAAGACTTTGTTTAAATAGCCTGCCATTGTAATAAGGTGAAGATCATAGGAGCAGCCTATTAGGGCAGCAGTTTCGGCATTTGGTTTGTTCTCATGTGCTGCCTATGGCCAATTCCACTCAATTTTCTGTGCACCGACTTTTTGAGACACACACACAGAGGTCTGATTTCACCTGATGAAAACCCTAGTTCACATGCCGGCTGCTTCCTGCACTGCAGAAGAGGGGGTATCCAGGTCTCACTGGCAAAGTCCCCGGGATGCTGTTGCCCTGCTTGCCTCCACCAGAGGGGCAAGGGTCTTCTCCTTCCACCCCCACAGGGCAGTGAGAAGAGCAGCTCTTTCAGCATTTCCTCCTTGTACCAGTTCCAGCCCTTGCCTCTCACCTTCTCCTTCCTACAGGTAAGAAATTTGAAGGCCCATCCTATGCCAAAGATAAAGCTTTCAGACCTATAACCAAAAGCTTAACAGTAGGAACTTGCTGAAATGTTGGGGGTTTTCTGTAGTTTTAGAAACCAGCTGAGGAAACAGCTCTGTTAGAACAAAAGCAACAGCTTCCATGCTTTCGAGGAAAGACAAAATAGGTGGAAGAGGCGAAGGGGTTATGCTCTCTGTAAAAGTGTGATTTGAGGACATGGGCAAGAGGACAGGCCAGCTGAATACCTTCAGGTCAAAGTTAGAGGTGTCACCATCAGAGGACATGGGAGTGCTTGTGGTGTGGGTGTCTGCTATGGACAACCTGATAGGGAAAGAAAAACAGATTAGATGTTCTTCAGACCACTCAAAGGCTGAGAATGACACCGTTGGCTGCAGTGCTAAGATCATAGAGTTTAGCGTCCTAGGGAGTGTGAAGAAGATAAGTAGCAGAATAAAGCCCCAGAACTTTGTAAGGGCAGATTTCATCTTGCTCAGGGAGCTGTTTAAAGCTATCCAAGAAATCTACTTTGGAAGCTACAGATATTCAGGAGTACTGGGAGGCTTTCAGAGACAGCCTTCTTCAAGCACAAGAGCAGTCCATCCACTTAAGCAGGAAAAGCAGCCAGCACAGCAAGATATCAGCCTGTGAGCTACTGAGAGAACTGAGATGCAAAAAAGGAACATGAGAGATAGAAAAGGGAACAAGCTTCCACAGCAAAATATAGAAACACCACTCTGGCATGCAGAGATGAAGAGCAAAAGCCCATCTGAATATGGCAAGAGTAGTAAGTACTAATATACTGTACGAATGTTAAGAAGCAGAAGGAAAAGGCAGGTCAACTGCTGAGTGGGGTTGGCCAGTTAGTTACAAACGCCAGAGGGAAATGTGAAGATTTTCCTTCATACCTTCTTTGCCTTAATCTTCATAAGTAAGGTCAGCCTCCCACGTTTCTACAGAGGGAGTAACAAAGCAAACAATGAACTGCTGACAGTGGGACAGGGTTGAGTTAGCAGAGGTGTATTGGTTCCTCCTAGTTGCCTTCTTGTCTTTCATGCCTGGAAACAGCTTCCATGAGGACCTGTTCCACCATTTTTCAAGGGACTCAAGTAAGGCTGATTCATTGGTAATTTCCCAACTCTTCTTTTTTTCCCTTTTTGTAGATGTGATATTTGCCCTTTTCCAGTCAGCTGGGACTTCCCCTTAACTCCATGACCTGTCAAGGATGTTAAAGTGTGGCTTTGCAGCAATGTGGCAGCCTTGGATGCATTCTGCCAAGTCCCATTGACTTGCATATGTACAGCTTGTCTAAGTGGTCCCCAGTACTCCTGAGCAACTTTTCCCTCCTTGGAAACCTTTCTAACAGCTTCTGGGAAGTTGAAATCAGAAGAAATTTTGTGTATGATCATCTGTATATAATGTATAGAAATCTGAGGCTCCCAATAGCAACATGATGCCACAAACCTGTCAACTTTGATGCAAGTTAAAGTGAGTACAACACCTAAGGACTGATCAAGGGATCAGGCAGGCTAAGGGATGAGCCAGAAGGGCTATGGTAATCCTCAGCCAAAAAACAAAGAAACCATAGATAGCTAGACAAAAGAAGGAAAAAAGCAGTATTAGAACACATCCAATCAGACACTTTGGCTTACATTAAAAAAAAAAAACAACAACAAAGCAACAAAAAACAAATCCAAAACCATAACAAGTGTATGACAACGCAACAAGAGCACTGGAGGACCTAAAGGCAAGAGCAGAGGGCTAGCAAACCTTGCTGCAGAGATGACACAATCACTTGTTGGCCACAAGTAGCTTTGATGCCTTGCAGAAGGAAAAGGCAGGAAACCATGCTTACTGAAGTGAGAGCAATGAGAAATACAGGTATAAGCTAGGGTCTGTCAAGGGTGAGTCCTCATGGGGACCCCTTAGGGTACAAATACTGGAAGACAACAGAGGCCTTTGAAGGTACATGCAAAAACTGCACATTGCCCATCGAGGAGTGCAGCCCTGATTGCTGGGTAGAATGGGTTTGAAGGTCTAGAAGAGGTTGAAAATAACATATATTCAGCTCAAGTAAATCATCCCATACTTGGTGAAAGTGGGGAAAGAAATAAAAAGGTATAAAACTTCCTACAAGAACAGGAAAAAAGAAGGGCAAGGAATTTCTCCTGCACCATCTCCTCAGGTAAGGACACCATGTGTGATCAGCAACACCACTTAAGCAACAGCAGTTCCTCCTGTGAATTTGGGACAGGAGAGAGGGAAAATGCTGCTTCTTTATTTACCCTTTACAACGTTTGTTAATGTGGACTTAGCAATCATATGTAAGGTAGTACCTTTTACTATGGAATTGAGTTCAAGAAACTGGGATGTGAAGGAGCTGTTTGCATTTCATTTTTTCCTTCAGCCTTCCCACTCAACGAGGTGATTAACACTGCAGCACAAAGGCACAGTAAAAATTCTTATGGCAGAGCTCTGTGAGAAATCATTTATTGTATAGCAACAGTTCACTCTTCATTCTGGAAATTAGGATAATGTCAGGTAAGAAGAGACAATCTTTCTGTCTGAAATGGGAGCTGTTCCCATCAACACCTGAAATCACATGCCCCTTGCTTCAACAGTGATTGTGACTGCTGTAAAATTACCAATTTGGCTTTTCCAGAGATATAATTGCAACTCGGCCAAGGTGAATAACAATTGTTGGCATTTAACATTGTGGGGAGCAGAAGGTGGGAGTCCTCAAAGGTCATATGCTGCCAGGCAGAGCTTTCTGGTGCCAACATGTGCCAGCAAGCACGCTGTAAAGAAGTGCTGTGGGCAGGTTTTCCTAGCATGTCCCTAGGGAAACATCAAATTATTCCTGATAGACTGAAAACAGCAACAGCCATTTGGAAGGAGGTTTGGAAAACTAGCTTATAAGGTTTGGAGTGGTTTAGCATCACAAAGTTCAATGAGGCCAAGTGCGAGGGCCTCCATTTGAGTAGGGGCAACCCCAAGCAAAAAGTCAGGCTGGGTGGAAGATGGATTGAGAGCCACCCTGAGGAGAAAGACTTGGTGGTGTTTGTTGAGGAGAAGCTCAACATAAGCTAGCAATGTGCATTTACAGCCCAGAAAGCCACCTGTATATCCTGGGCTGCATCAAAAGAAGCATGGTCAACAGGTCAAGGGAGGTGATCCTGCCCCTCTACTCTGCTCTGGTGAGACTCCACCTGGAGTATTGTGTCCAGCTCTGCGGGCCCCAGCACAAGAAGGACGTGGAACTTTTGGAGCAAGTCCAGAGGAGGCCATGAAGATGATCAGAGGGCTGGAGCACCTCTCCTGTGAAGATACACTGAGAGTTGGGGTTGTTCACCCTGGAGAACAGAAGGCTCCAGGGAGACCTTATAGCAGCCTTCCAGTACCTAAAGTGGGACTACAAGAAATCTGGAGAGGGAATTTTTACAGCAGTGTGTAGGGATAAGATAAGGGGGGAATAGCTTTAAACTGACAAAAGGTAGATTTAGATGAGGTGTAAGGAAGAGATTCTTTACTATGACGGTGGTGAGGCCCTGGCACAGGCTGCCCAGAGAAGCTGTGGCTGCCCCATCCCTGGCAGTGTTCAAGGCCAGGTTGGACAGGCTGTGAGTAACCTGGTCTAGTGGAAGGTGTCCCTGCCCATGGCAGGGGGATTGGAACTAGATTGTCTTTAAGGTCCCTTCCAAACCAAACCAGTCAATGATTCCTTGCAAGAAACCTCAGACAACCTGACCAAGTACACTTCAAATTTTCAGTGACTCTTATTAAGTATCTATTAATAATATATGCTACATACTCCAGAAATAACTTTTTCACACAAATAGTTTGCAGCCATTTTACCATGTCTAGTATCATGCACTGGCAGAAGTGAATTCTCAGATAGCTGTCAATGGTTTTTAAGGGTGGTGGTGAGGGTGCACTGCTGCCTAAGTTGAATAGAGAGGTATCTGATAAAACTACAGCTTTATTAAATACCTGATTAGCACAGACATCCTTCAGCAGAATTCTGTTTTATAATAGGCACAGGAGTGTAATTGCTCCAACACCATCAGTATGATAAAATGAAGGCAACTTGAATGAACAAGTAAAAATGATGACATTTAATGTGATGCTACTCCCAGATATGCTGTAAGCGTAAAGTAATTTCCAATCTCTATGTGAACACGTATCTGAGTACACAGATTAACAGCAGTTACTGCTTATACTGATCTTTGCTATCTTGTTTTCCATGTGGATAAGAATGGCTGTTCCAGTGCCCTCGAGCAATAGATTGCTCCTAATTTTTCCATGGTTATATGCAGAAGTACTGCTGCCCTGCCAGGCCTGAAGTAGCTGAGTTTCAAGAGTACCTAGTATATTCATAATGAATAATGCATGTTGTGGCTTCTCAGACTGAAAGATTTGTAAAAATGCATGCTGTGCAGGAGGACACTTCAGGAATGAGCTGGAATCGGTGACCAGTTCTCAGCAGTAAGGCATTACTACACCAGATCTATGAGAGTTCCTGTTTGGTTTTATGTATGGGCATGGGTTTGGTTTCTGTTAAAACAATTCTACATACAAAAGATATTAAAAAACCTGACTGGGAAAGTTTTTATATTCACATTTGATTTTTCTTTTTTGGTCAAAATAGGCATATAAAATGTATTTGCTTTTGTCCATTAATTTAAAGAAAACCTTCACTTTTTCTCAAGCAGATCTTTAAGGTTTTTATTATCATTAATTATGTGTATTACACTAGCAGCCAGAAGCCTCCAAATTAGTGCCCAATGAATAGGGCCCCATTGTAAAGATGTTAAAAACCAGCCCCAGCTCCAAACTGATGGCAAATGAAATCATGAGGATAAAACTCCCTTTGGATCCATGTCTAAGCAGCCAGGCAGAGACCCAGGGAACATGCAGCACAATGATGAGTGTGATATGGTTTCTTCACTTTTGGGTAGACTTTATAGGAAATATGGATCTGTTGGAACATCACGTTTCCCATAAGAAAGTGGACAAAGTGCCAAGATTATTATGATCCATTTCCTCATGCTTGATGATCTTAGTTTCAATCCTTGCTCAGGAGGATCCTGAAATTCAGAGGACTGAGGACACCTAGTAAACTTGCCATTGTCTTCTCTGAAATCAGGATTTTGAACCTGCTTTCTGGTGGCAGATACAAACTAATGGAAGAAAAAAGCTGCAGAGGGAGAAGGAAAAGATGGACTTGCTGCCAGGTAGTTTAGCCAGAGCCGAGCACAAGAATTCTGCTCTGTAAGTGGTGCTGATATCCTGGATTAATGCTTTATAGGGAAATATGACTGAAAATATGAAGACGAAATGGGGAAGCATCTCCATCACCTTGCATCAAGGTGATGGTGTCTCTGCCTCCTTGTCCCTATTGCACTAATGCCTAGGGTATACTGAATTAGGCCAGCAGAGGCTAAAAGTAGGTTGTAAAGGATCCAGCAAGAAGGATAAAAGAATACCACAGATAACAGAGCCTCAGTTACACACCTTCAAAGAGGCAGACATAGCCATCACTGAACGGGACAACCTACCTGCCTGAGTCTAGGCTAGAAGGGCCATGTAGAGGTGAAAGGGAGACTGGCTGTTCAGTGCCCTTTTTGTCAGCCACCCAAGAGAGACTTGAAATTTTGTACTGAACTTTACATCCCAGATATATAAATAATGCAGAATAGTTCTCCTGAGAGGTGAAGGTGGCTAAGCCCATCCTTTTGTATTATGGATGACAAATCCATTATCATGACACAGTGGTCACCTTGTCAGCATTACAGGTGCTCTTCACCTGCAGAGAAATACTATTACAAAGGGAGCAGCTATGCAGTGAACCCCTCAGCTTTAAAACTTCCTCAGGGAGGAGCCCTTCCTACCAGAGACCTCTTCCATCATACTAGGTAAGAGATCCCTTTACTGTCTGGCAAGAAACACAGCACTGACCCTCCTGAAGGCTCAGACTGAAGATAGCCTCCTGCAGTGCTCACTTGTGCAGGAGAATGTCAGAGAATTACCCCTTGTCAGGAAATCGTTAAAAATATTATCTTTTCCTCTTGGGAGCTCCTTGAGACTCTCTTCCCTTCACCTTTCCCTCCACAGTGGCTGCTGGAGGAGGCTGCAGGATATGGGACCTGAACAAAAGCCAATTGAGTAGCTGAGACTCCCTTCTAACTACAACTACTATTATTCTTTAAATCTGAACCTTTGGTCCCATTGCTTATCAGCTCTCATTGTGGCTACAGTATGATTTGAGCTCAGGCAGGCTGAGCTCTGGAAATAGCTTCATGCTACCTAAGTAGAGCTCTGCTTGCTAATGAAAATGTCAGAGGGAATGACAGAATTGTTTAGGCAGATGAAGGCATGTGTGTTCGACCCTGATCAAACTCTCCATCACTAGGTAATCCCTTCCTCTCCTGTCACTCAGGAAACGACCACAGCTGGTTACCACAGACCCTTCCTTCACCTGCTAGCAGCTCTGTGTCTGAAACTTCAGTGACATTATTCACGCAGCAGCATGCCAGGCACTCGTCACTCTCATCCTCAGGGGTGTGGATTCCTCTGGCGAGGTGCAATACGGCAGAGGTGAATCAGGCTCCAAAACTATAAATGCTCTTTGCTCAGGATTCATCTAATACACTTGTAAGGCAGACCAACTGTTTTGCTTGTCATAGTGCTCGTGGGGCAGCATTACACCTATTCTTACCCACAAGGTAGTAAGAGGCAGACCAGGATCTTGGCTATTGGCCTGGTTTGAGACTGGAACATCTGCTTCCTTGGGGAAAGATGGGAAGGGGTGACAGCACCTGCCTGATCTCTGCAGGGAGGCAAATGTTGCCAGTGGCACTATGCTCAGCAGAGGTGGTTGCCACTTCCTTCCACCACAGAGGCATGGAGGAGACCCAAGACCCAGCAGAATGGGTGTAGCTTAGTTGCAAAAAGAAAACCCCATGGCAGAGCTCAGGGCCCCTTTCAGTGCATCCTCCACCATGTTATCTGCTTTCCAGGAGCGCCCCACATGCCTGGCCAGCAAGGTTTTCCTCCTCACCATGTCCTGGGCTACAAGGATCAACCCTCTTTTGCTGCTTGCTTTGGATAGGTGCCAGGGATTGGGGTCCAGTCAGAGCCAACCACCCTGTAAGAGAGAGGAGAAAGCCCTGCTGCTGCTTCTGCAACGAGGGCAGTGTGCCTGCTTCACATGTGTGCCTGTCCCTACCAGTAACCTCCTCAGAGAGAGCACCACTGCCGGCACTTGTGCCACAAACGTCCTTTCCAGCTGTAAGACTTCCTGGGATACCCCATGGGTAGCCACAGTCTCCATATCTGTCGCGACACCTGCGATTTCGGCAGCCCCATGGCAGCCCCACCACCCCTTGCCGGTTGGCCTCAGTTCAACACCTTCTCTGAGAAGTGTCCCAGCTTCCCCTCCTCCTGCACCGGCCGCAAGGCCTGGCTGTGGCAGGATGGGCTCTGCTCCTGGGACAGGCATCCAGCAGGCCACCGTGGCCCCTCGCTCCCCGCAGCCGGGCAGGAGCCCTGCTGCAGCTCCGCACACTTCTCCTTGTAGTGCTCGGCATTGCCGGCAAACGTCTCGCAGCGGCTCAGGTTTTCCTCCTGCACCGGGCTGCCCACGTTCTCCTCGCTTGGTCCCGAGGCCGCTGCGCCCTCCTGGGAGTTCTGGCTAAAGTAGACAAAAATGATGTCGCCCTTGAAATTCATTACTTGTCCGCTTGAGATAAAGGTGGAGTTACTGTTTCCAGTCACATTTCCTAGGAAAGGAGGGGGAGAGAAGACACATGTGATTAGTGTTTTCCCCTCATAAGATGGACGCTCAGCATTGTGAATTTAATCTGCAGTGGTGGCTTTACTCTTGTTCCATTATTTTTTCCCCGTGACACAAGGATGCTCTTTTAATCTATCCCTTCCACTGGACCTTCTCATTATTTCCACTTTTGTCTCCTTAGGCCGAAGTCAGTCACCCACAGGGATCCTGACTGGAAGGCTTGGAAACATTTTCTCTCTCAATTGTGCTCTTGGAAGTAAGAGTGAGAGCACCAATTTAATGTCCTCCATGCTGCCCGATGCACAAGCTGCATCCAAAGTGCTTCTGCCCATTATTTGTGAGGAAATGGTCATTATTTCTAATTATGAGATAACTTTTTTAGAGTCCCAAGCATCAAGTTCAGGTCCTTTTCCTCTTTGGTAAACAATCAATCGCACCATGTGGGCTAGATAGCAAGCTTATTGAATATATACTGAAAGACTTAATGTCAGACCATACAGTCACACAGTGTCCTAATGACAGGGACAGTTATCTGATATTGTCCTGATCCTCCCTGCAGGTATGCTCTGGTACTCATCTAGTGCTCTCATGGATTTACCTGGATATATGCTGACTCCAGTGAAGAGGCAGTCTGTATTACAGCAACCTAACATAGTTACTTTTTCACAGTCAGTCTGACTGTGGTTAGAGATTTGTCAGTATAAATTCAATCTTTCTACCATTCAGGGACTAAGTTGCTGACTCAAGTGACAATGGGACCAGGCTGGGGAATTGATAGACTTCCCTCAGAGCAGAAAGAAAATAACTACGAGCAAACTTTCAACCACAAACTAACAAACTTGTTCAAGTTTCAAAATCAAACTGAAGCAACAAAGTTAAAAAAGGAAAAATCTTCCTAACCTATGAACACTCTTCCTAAGGAATGTTCTTCCTGCTGTGCTTCACTTAATCATTTCTTGCGGACTGATCTGACAGCTTCCTCATTATGAACCTCAACACTTGAGACATTCCTTCTTTCACTGCAGCTAAGCATGGCCCAGCCCAGAGAAATCCTGTTTTTCTAGCAGCCACAGCTGATGTTTGCACATCAGCAAAGGACACTGGGCTCCAGTTGTGTTGAGTTAGGACCCAGACTTGCTCATAACTGAGTCTGCGTATCACTCAAGCATCTCTCTAATAGCCCCCCTCAAGCAATCCTACTTATTTCTGCTAAACCACTGCATTGCTGGCTCTTTGCTTTCTTTCCAAGTGTTGTTGATTAACATGAGGTGTCAATAAGAATTTTCTCTGCAGGTGTTTTTTCCCTGCCAGTTGCCTCCCCTGTGTTCGATTTAGTTCAGCTGCTTGCCATCAACAAAACTGTTAGGCATAATGGGAATACAAAAACAACTGTTTGCCTTCATTCAGGTGTCCTGTCACTTGCAAAAGGTACTGTGGAGAAGTTCACCAGTGCTCAGTACGAGGTCAAGAATTTAGAAACATATGTGACAATGGGAATGGGGGGCAGATTAACATATTTATGATGTCTAGCTCAATGTGGCTGCCAAATCTTCATTGCTTTCTGAAGGCACTGTGATGAAACAAAAGGGTATTTGAGGCCCAAAACCATAGAAAATGGACACGAGCTTCCTGGACTGCACTAAGACATGTGCTTCCAACCTGAAAAGCATAATGGACACGTTCAGAGGATCAGTGAAGGCATCGTTCTTTGAAAGGTTTCAGCCTTTTGATCTCTTCATACTACCTGATGGTAGTAATTACAATGACAGGTTAATTTTTGTACTAATTATTCACTATGAACTGAAACAATGCAGGTGATTAATTTTCTCTGAGCCATCTGATGGCCTCTAGGTGGTAAGAACTGTTGCTGCCAAACTGAGCTGGTTTAGAATCTGGAAGAGAAAGGCATTCAGAGAAAAGCATTCCAAGCTGCAAGTCACCTAAGTCTTCCTGCACTCATGCTTTATGTTGTAGCCCTACACATGATTTGAGGTGTCATTAACTGATGCTTCATGTTCTAACTGCCTTCAGGCTTGGGGGGTTTGAAAGAGCACTTAAAGGCTTACCCCGTCACTGACAGTGAACCCTCTAAGTGGTACCTGTCTAGAGGTTTGCTTTGGTGCTCTAGGATTATTTCACAGAAGGAACAGTTTACAATTTCTGTTGTCATTTTGAGTGTTATGAAACTAACCCCCAAACTTCATGGAATTACCCATGGCCTTTTTCTCATTTTTTAAGCCATCCCTCTTTTGAACTGCTCTGTCTTAGCATGACTGTGCAAAGCCTGGTGGCTTCAGTTGCTTTGAGAAGCTTTACAGAAAGTTATTTTGCATGCATGCTTATTCCATCTGGCCACTGCAGAAGGCCCAGCAAAATGACTGATGCAGCTGCAGCCCCACGTGCAGCCCCAGTGTGGCCAGGGTGCTTCAGTGTGGAACCTATGGCTAAGCCCTGTCCCACTGCTTGTGCAACCAGGCATTGCCAGCAGGGCATGGCCGTTCCGTGGGCAGAAAAAACCCTCTGCCAGCAAGCCACATGACCTGCAGATTAACTAACCCACACTCTCATGCTGCCCACAGCTCGGTCAGTACCTTCCAGCATTTGCACCTAAAAAATGGCACATTAGGAAGACAGCATCTGTGCTCAGGTTTCACCAGATGGCACTGTAGCATTTACATACCTGAAGGCACAGACACGATAAAAATTCAACAGAAATTATTATGCTGCAGATCCAAGATGGCACTTTCTAGCATGTCACTTAAATGCAAACTCTCCTGTTTGCCCTACTGTTCCTTAATATTTTCTCTTCCTCTTCCTGTCAGATTTAGAAAGAAAAACAATACTTCTGCAGTGCCCAGTATGACTTGGTTTTTGGTTGTACCTCAGTCACCTTCCAACAACAACAAAAGACAATCTGTGTCCTCTTTGCCACTGCTGAATTTTGTATGGACCAGGCAGTGAAACTGTGTCAGGATTTTAGGAAACTGAAATGGCAGAAGGAGTGTCTGCTCTCAGAAAGATTGAGACACACACTTCCAGATTCCCACATGGCATGTGTGTTGAGAGTAGGGCCTTCCAAAGTGCTGCTTGTGGGCTTTGGCAGACTGACAAGAATGTCTCCGTAAGAAACTTTAAAGCATAACATGGTTTTAAAGAAGAGCAACTGCTTACAACTGCTATGTGTATTACAGTAATCCTTAGATGTCCCAGTCAAAACCAAGGTCTCATTATGCTTGGCAATGCGTCGACATAAATAAAAATAAAGCATTGGACCTTAAGAGAGTATAATCTAAAGTGACTGGTAACACATGACAGACAGATTGCAGACTTTTATAGCAAAAAGAGGGGAAGGTTTAATGCAGAAAAGGCTCATAACTTCCCTTCCACCAGTTTTGCTTCAGTGATATTTCACCTGCTTTCATTTGATAATTTTGATATAGTTACTCAATTAGTAAATTGGCAGCAGTGTTCCAGTATTGTTTAGGAGACAGAGCATGGAGAAACAAGGTCTGCATGAAGTTATTTTTAGGTGAATGCTTATATCATTGCAAATTAAAACAGAGAGCTAAAAGCACAAAATTGAACATAATCTTTCAGACCCTAACCCTAACCCATGGCCACCACATTAACAGCTCCAGCCTGGAATTTCACTGACCACCATGTAAATGTAACTGGACTTAATTAAACCTAATGGCAAAAATGTGAGTGCAGACTGCTGAATGGAAAATTGCCCTTCTGAGTGTTATGCATCCTTTCTTGACTCAGTCTCTAGGTTCCTATACTCTCCTTCTCAGTTTTCTCCAATACACACATCTGCTATCACCAAAATACTTCAGTAACAGAATTGCCTGGCCTCTGCAGTGACAGCCAGAAGATGGGCTCTGTGTTGCTGGTTAGACCAGGGCAGGACAATGGTCCCTCACAGTGCTCATACTTGTCGCAGAAATCATTATGAACCAAATGGCTTTACTATTTCAGGGTTCAGTTTGGTTATTTTTTTTCAGTTTAGCTTCAGAGCAATTAAGTGGAAAGTCATAATTTCATTCTTCTCCCGCCCTTTTCCTAAATCAGACTTCTGAACAATACTGAGCTAGCAGAGAGAATAATATATATATGACTGTGTACAGGTCAAGCCTAATGGGCTTACCAGATGCTGGAGGGAGGTCTGAAGTGCTGCTGTTTGTCCCTGAAGTGCTTCTGTTTGTCCCTGAAGTGCTTCTGCTTGAATTCTGGTACTTCATGTTGGTACTATCTGAAGATGCATCTTCCATACCATGGTCATTTGCTAGCGTGCTCTGACCAGCAGAGAGAAAATTCAAGCCACAAGTGCACTGTGCATAGGATCCAGTTTCTGGGGAGATGGAGGCACTGTCATATGCAAGACAACAGGATTTGCTCCACTTTCTGGGAGAGTCCCTGTACGAAATGCCACACCTCACACAGATCTTCTCTGAGTCAGAGTTTGTTGCACAATGATCTGTGTCTTTGTTGCCCATTTCCTTCAGGCAACTGTGGGCATGCTGGCAAGATTTCTGAAGAAGTTTGTCCGTGGCAGTGTGTGCCCCATCTGTGAAAGGCTGCAAGCCTTGAGAGACTGATACATCCTCTGTGCTCCCGATCCCTGAAAAGTACTGATTTAAACTGTCATTCTCCCCTGCCTCCATTGGTTCCGAAAATGACGACACAGTTTTACTGGCAGTCCTGCTTGGTAAGGACAAATAATCAGCGGTATTGAGATCCTTATCCATGTATTCATCTTCTGTGGGAACTGGTGGGAAATGATCATCATCAGTCTCAGTTTCCAAAGAAAACCCTTGTAGGCTCCCTCCCACCTCACACGGTGCCATGCTGAGGTTCCCATTCTTGCAAGAAGAATGTCCACTGGTGCAGCATGCGTTTCCAGGAGAGCCAGTGGGACCCAGGAGGCACATGCCTTCAGAGGTCTGGGGGACAGCAGCATTCATGGTGTTCATGGTAACAGATGTATCTCTGGGGGGCTCCTGAAAGAAATTCAAAGAAAAACGTATTTACAAAATAGATCAGCAGAAGGTTATTTTTCTAGACAAAGGAAAATGAAGATCTCAGTTCCTTCTTGGTGTGGAGGTGCTGAGGTTTAGGAACACCGCTATATTTGACTCTTCAGGGGTAATTCCATTCTGCTGTGAAACTGTGAGCAGTGGTGCTGGGCTCAGTGGGTGTTCAGAAAAATATCTGGAGGCCTCAGGGGCAATAGCATTTAATTTTGGGAGATGGTTATTCCTAGTTCTTAAGAAGGCACTTAGGAGTTAATAGATCTAGAAGAGTCACTGCATTCTGTTGCTCCTTATGGACCATCAGTAGGACTTACCTAACTGCTTATAAGGGTTTTGAAACTCCCTCTGTGTTTGAAAGGCTGTTGATCTGTGAGGGCCTTACTGGGAGGAAAATCTTTATTATCAGTAATGATGAAAGAAAGAAACTAAGTTGATGCAGAGGGACCAAGACAAGCTAGAAAAAAAGAACTCACATGGGCAATGTTCCTTGAACTTAGAAAATGTTAGGACAGGAAATGCAAAGGCCCACAATGCCATTTATGTTGCCACTACTTGTCCAAGTACAGCTGTATTTTTGGTTGCAGCTCCCCCAAAAAAGGTTGGGAAATACTTCAAGGATTTCCTTCAGTTCAGGGAAGTTGTGCTGTAAAAACTGCTACTTGGAAACTGGTACCTTTCATCTGTGATGTCTGTTCAGATCTTCCAGAATAAAAAAGAAAGTGTAAATGCTGCCAGCTACTAATTGCTGTTGATTCACTCCTTTGTCTCAGAGGATCTGAGCAGCTGCCAAGGCAGGAGGTTGCACGAACAATTATGAGACAAAAGAGGAACTTCCTGCTCAGAAAGGTGGGTTTATTTGGTATGGGGTTTTTTTTAGTAATGGAATTTGAGTCTTTCAACAGCTAAACTAGACAGAGCTCCTAGATGGGGTGGTGAAGAGAGCATGCACCTGAACACCTCAGTCCACGTCCATGCTGTGAAGCCGGCAGTGCACATGCGTTTAAGCCTGTGTCCCCATCTGAGTGTTTCAAGCACAGGATCTGTTGTTCTTTCAGAGAAAAATCTCATATTTTTTTCACATCTGAATAGACAAGAAGGATTTCTGCAAGCACTAGAACACAGGTGTCTTCCAGCCAGTTTCTTTAAGTGATGGCTCCTGTGCTTACTGCCTTTCATGCCTGGCATTCTTGCCATTGCCCCAAGTCCAGGTTTCTCTCCTGTGAGCATTCTGGTATATAAAAAGGTGCAAACTTAGCTGAAGCTTTTCCTGCTCTTAGGATTTAAGAAGGCTGTCTGCTAAGCAGAGTCTCAGGTGTTCAGCAACCAGGGGGCTTAACTTTCTCCTAAATATTTAACCATCACAGAAACTTTTACAACTGTTCAAACTGGTGGAAACAGGAGAGCAGGTTCAGAAGCTGTTTGAGAATGGTGATTTCATATGCCTCACATTTACAGAAAACCAGACTGAAAAAAAACCAAAGGAAGAACGCAAAACTAGTTCTTTAGCCAAATGTTAATGTGGAGTCTGTTTCAGGAGGGGTTTAAGGAATTCTGCAAGGAAAACATAAACCAAAGAGAAAATGCTAGTGGCTTTGACTTTACCTTTGTGCCTTTTATTTGGCTGCACACTTCACTAGCCCAATTCTGTAGATCTGCTGTAGGGAAAACAAAAGGAGTAGCTGTTACATATAGCAGGCACTGCAGCTAGCCACAAACCAAAACAGCCACAGTTATGCACAGTCCACAGTATCATTAAATAAAAGCCAGCAAGACTGTTTTTACTGACTGTTCAAGTGTCCCAGCATCACTCTAGCTGAGGATTCATTGTAACTGGAACAGGGATATATTTCTGTGGAACAAATGTTTCCAAGCTCCTAAAATAGAAGACAGTTAAACTGTGTTCCACATCAAATGGGGTTTCTTTCCTGGTCATATGTTACACCAGGCTATGACTGGCCCAATACTGACCCGCTTGCAGCCGTATGGTCTATTTCAAGAGAAGTCACATGGATGGCCAAAAGGCCATTCTCAGACAGGAGTGAGGAGCCTGGGGAGGAGAGGGTAAGCCACTGAAACCACAGGATGGCAGGCTCAAATGCAGTGTACTCCTTAATCAGGGTGTACTTGATGAGGAAATTCATTTAATTGGAGTATTTTCCAAAGAAAAGCTTTAGTTCAACATACTTTATGGTAAAGGCTGCTACTTAATAGAGTTATCAATTCTCGTTTTCTGATTATACTTTCAGAAGATTTGTAGGGCTCAAGTCTCATGTACACTTGCTGGTTTTGTATGTCTGAAGATAGATCAGCTATGTAGCCACTGCCAGTTCCCAGCAATGACTCTGTTCTTCTGATGTTGAGCCTGCACATTTACCATCAATTCCCTGTCTCATCAGGCAGGCAGAGCTTCTTCCTGAGCCTACAAGCCTCTGGGGCTCTGGTTAGCAGAACTGACCACCCAAAGGCAATGAAGGACTCTCACTGCAGAACATCAGGGCAATAGAAATGTCAAATAAAAAGAACTCCCCCCTAACCTGCTTTGCATCATATTTGGTTTGCAAGAAGAGTCACCATTTCCTCCAGCCCATCCCAGGAATTCCAGATTTAGCACAACCCATGTTTAGTGTGGCAGAGGCACCCTATTTCTAAAACACAGGCTGAAATATACTTCACAAGACAGGGTTGCTGTTCTTCTCTTCCACTGTTCCCAAAACATTTCATACATTGCTAGGGCTTGGGAAAGGAGACAATGGGAAAACTACACAAGGAAAAACAGTCTGTGTTTCAGGGGAGAAAATAAAATGTGAACAGAACAATATGGGTACATCCTTAACTAAGGAGATCCAGGGCTTAACACAGAGCTGAGTAACTGTTGAACTTAATTCCACTGAATTAATAATATACTGAGAACCCCAATGTCATTCAGCATGCCTTTGCTGAAATTTTTCTAATTTTCTAGTTTTACTGTTTATTCTATTTCCTTCTAGTATTTCCCACATATCTCATCAGAACGTCAGCTAAAAACACTGCCTCCATCATGTTTTCAAAAGCACAACAGGCCTTTGCCTTGAAATCCATATTTTAACCTGTCCAGATGTTGGTTTTGGGGGAGGAGGGAAAGTGGGACAAAGGAGACAAAAGGTGGTGAAAGCCCCCTGTGTCTGTGCCTGCGCCTGCTTTCCTTTGGCCAAGGGCTCTTCTGTGCCATGTGGTGCAGAGAAGCATGTAGTTAAACATGGTAATGATAGTTATACAAGAAATCAGAGTGCACAGAGAGCTATGCAGTTGTCACATGCATGAATATCGTTAGCTACACGTACCTGTCAGCTTTTTTCCCTTATTTTTGTAGTACACAATGAAGATGACAATGCCAATTAGTGCCACAAAAAACGAGACGACAATCAACACGTACAAGATCTGGTTTGTTCCTGCAGGATGTAAAAAAGATAGTGCCATCAACCCAGTCTTGGCCTACAGCAGCTCCCCCTAAAGTCATCCACAATGGGAATGGAGTTAAGCCAGCCAAAACCTCTAGTAAACACATCCCTTCTCCTGCCTGCCACTTTCTAACAGGTAACCTGTACGAGGACACGTACCATCTTCCGATGGCTCTGGCACCTTCCATTCTGCACAAACTACATCTGACTTCTCAGTCCCAGGCATGTCTTCTGTCATTCCTAGAGCTGTACAGCTGAAAAAGAAAGACAAAGAGCCTAGGTTCTCAAAAAGGAAGCTTGTCATAGCTCCTACATTCATGCAGAGTAGCACTTTCTTTTGTAACATACAACATTTCTCCTGCATTTCTCCACCCATAAGAACCTCGGATACCATCTTTATTTTCAGCTGCATCAGCTCAGCAGTTCTGTTTTTACTGCTCTCTCTTATTCCAAGAGAGAGAACTCAAGCTTTAGTGTGAGAATGCTTTTATAGCTGCACTACCAACAGAGATGACCGATGTGCTCTGCAGACAGCCTGAAAAGCCCCACCAAAAATGCTTTTACCCAAGCTTCTCCCCGTTTCCTGGCTGTTGTGGTCCTCTTACAGGATACAGGGACTTACTTGGTCCAGGATTTACACTCGTCAGTAGATGAAGCGACCTTTGAGAAGTAACCTCTGGGACATGGTATACATGTTGTGTCCTGGTCTTGTTGCACTGTGTGTAGTAAAGAAAGAAAAACTTCATAGCTGAATTTCCTTTCAGGTGAGGAGAGGGTGATTACACTCCCCATCCTCCTGCTTTACCCCACCAGCCCCCTCAAAAGCTTCCCTGACAAGAGAAGGATCTCAGATTACATTGGAGCAGCAATCACAGTCACATGTAAGCAGAAAAACTTAGGTTAGTCTCACCTGAGCACTTCTCTACACGATCAAAATGAGAAATGACCAGGAGCCATTTATAGTTGTTGTGAAATAGCACACAGCTATTATATCCTTCCCCTTCCATTAACTTCCTCATGTCAATGCTACGCCATAGACAGAGACACTAACTGGTTTTGTCACTTCTGTGAAGCCACAGTAAACAAAATGCTGTATCAGGACTTGCTAGTCTAGAGAAAAAACAGCACTACTATGCTCCAGCCCATGCAGCATTTCATCCTCCATGACTCTGTTACATGCTGCTTTTTGGGGATCCTCACATGCTTGGCACAGCTTTTCCCAGTGCTCATTACAACTTTCAGCTTGCTTATAACATTATAAAATGCCAAAGCAAAGTTGTTGAACAAAACTTGATTTCAAATCCAACCTCAGGGACAATGCTTGAAGATTGCTTCGCTGAATGGACTGCTGCTCTGAACAGTGGAGCAATGCATGACCTAGTGATTCACAGTCAGACACCTCAGCAAGCATTAGAAATACACTGAACACCTTGCAACTAGTGCCAGGTCCACGTGGTATCTTGTAACAATCACTTGATCTGAGATACTACTTTAACTACAAACATAGAAGCCTTCAAAAGGCGAATAGTCCAGGAGGATTATATGCAGTAGTAAAGATAACTGAAATATGCATCTTCTGTTGACAGTCATCTGAGAGTCCGAAGTGTCCTCTCTAACATCACAGCCCACATAATGCTGGCCTTACTTTGTAGGCCAAGGCTGGACATTTCACTCTGTATGTCCCCTTTCTGTATCTTACCAGGATGCTTGACTCCAAATCCTGGAGCACATATGGTATTTCGCTGACAGCAGTCACAGTCTTCATTCCAGTGGTAGCCCACTGTACAAGCACACTGCCTCTGGAAAGTGCTGTTCCCTGGGTTGACTTCTCTCAAGGCTTTCCCTGAAAGAGAAAGTAGATGGGAGTAAAAATGTCTCTGGTAATAAGCCTCAAGTTTATGAACCTCCTGTTCTATCTATTGGCTTTGCCTAAATGCCAGATGCAAACCCACTCATGCTAGAGGAAATATTATCTTTGAAGAAGCATAGGAGACCCTTGATCAGCACAGGGGGCTCTTCACTGATGGCACTCCTGAACAATACTTATTTTCCTTGTTGCTGCTGCGGGAAACAAACAGAGCTTTTACAATGGTGAGATGAATGTGTTAAGAGGAAGTGAATCCACTGTATGCTGGGCAAAAGGACAACTTTTAAGATCAACTCACAGGAGGTGAATGGCCCCAGTGAAGATAACAGTTATCAGTAGCATGTAGCCTGTGGTTGCAGTGCTCAGCACAGAAGCTCTGCTGCCTGGGGACCTCCCTCTCCATCAGGCTTTTCTCCAAGCCCAGCCTCTAGTGCTGGGTAGCCAAACAAAGCCACTTCCCTAGATCCACTTTCCCATATTTGTGCTTCATTAATTTGGATTGAAAGGTTCTTCAGTATGAACAGCTCACCTTGATCACATATTTTGTGTAGTAAGCATTTATCTTCTTCATTCCAGACATCCATGTACTCGTTTGGGCCACATGGCTTGCACACACTATCAGAAGTATCAGTGCATCTGGCAGACATATACTTTCCTGTGAATGACAGAAGGACAAGTAGGCAGTTTACAAGTTGCACACTAGCTGTCTAAGGAGCTTAGAGAAAATAACAGGCTGGGCTAACACTGCTGTGGACAATCATTTCTCCCTGCCACCTTTTCTGTTCCTCAGTCTGGCCCCCATTTAGTGTGGCATGGAACATTCACAAAGCTTATGGCATGGGAGCAGCCCTACCTATGTGCCAAAGAATCAAGTTGCTTTCTGTCTTCTGCAGCGGTTAAGTGCTATCCCAACAAAATAACTGCTATGGCTTTTGCTGAGGTCAGCAGCGCCACTCCTGCACCAGAAGGCACTTGTAAGCCTAAAATCATGTACCTGCAAGAGTATGTGCCAATAGATTAGCAGAGTCCCAAGACTGAGCTGCCTTACTGGCTCACAGAGCTGGTTTTAATGAGCTCTTCAGTTCTGAAGCTGCTACAGCCTAGTGCTCACATACCTGGCTCACACTTTGTGCAGCACCGTCCAGAGTATTCATAGTGTTGTTCACTTTCACACAGCGGAGTAATCTGTAGTGACAGCTGGAGTAAGGAAGGAAAGAGAAGACATGAG
The DNA here is from genome assembly GCF_012275295.1 of Melopsittacus undulatus. Taxonomy (NCBI): domain Eukaryota; kingdom Metazoa; phylum Chordata; class Aves; order Psittaciformes; family Psittaculidae; genus Melopsittacus; species Melopsittacus undulatus. The sequence goes on along the minus strand of NC_047527.1, from coordinate 84,009,746 downwards.
AACCAATATACCTGAAGAGCTTCAGACCTGCCTAGTCATAGTGCTGGCAGAGAAAACATTCCTTCTGTATAGCATTTTTGATAGCTAAGCAGTAAAAGTTACCTAACATTTATGACTTCAAAGGCGCTTTGTAGACATGATAAGAATATGTACTTGATGCTGTACACACAGGGACTTGTAATACAGCCAGGTGGTAAACAAATAATACAATCTTGCCATTTGTCATGAACTTTTGGCCTGCTATATAACCTTTTCTTACAGTACTCTATTATTTGAAATCTATGACTTTAAAACAATTGTAAAGAAAAGAAAATTGGCACAAAGATACTAACTGGCACAGAGATACTTCTGTAGTCTCTTCCACAGATATGACCTCACACCAAGACCTGAGCAACTGACAGCTTTAAGATATAACATTCAGCAAACAAGTAAGGTGAATGATTTATACTGCTGGAAAAGAAGTTCCCAGCTTCCAACTGGGATATACAACACCCCTGGCTAGCTCCAGGAAACACTGGACTTTAATTTTGCAGCATTTTATAGCTCCCACTGTGTCCTGCAGAGACAACACAACTAAGACAACAGCTTTTTGCTTCTCAAAACTCAAAACCAAACCAGCCCCAAAACACCTGAAACTGTTACATGAGAGAGCATGGGCAAAGCAGCTAGCAGTGCTGCCTCTAGCTCTTATGGGCCTTCATATGCCCTCCCTGCTCCTACACGCAGTCAAGCACAAGCTCCTCCTCACTGATCCTGCTTCATCTGCCCAGGAGTCCCCCAGTACCAATCCTTCAAGCAAACTCAACACCTTGCAAACAGTTGTTGATTTTTCAATAGACAAGATGATTCAGAATCTGGCCCATAGCAAGCAGTCCTTCATTATTAGATACAGTTGTTAAAATCCCATTTACCTCGAGAAAACTGCAATTAAGCTTCTGCTGCTGGCTAAAGTAAGCTTTTGCCATCTAATAGCATAAGACAGCCATAATACTAACGCTGGTTTCTATTTTTCTGCTTAGCATTCTCCTCTTGTTTCCTCTAAGTCTTTACTTCCTTTCTTCTCCTTTTCTAGTTTCAGCAACAGCAATCTCTTTAAATAGAAAATCTTTATCCCTAAGCCTCTTGAACTCTTCTAATGCTGGGAAGGTATTGTAACTAACAGATGAACAAAAAGGTTGACATTTTTCTACAGAACACCACCTTTTGGCTTGGAGTTTGAGCCATGGACTGGTGCATGACTTGTTTTTATCAAAACTGCACTAGCTGTGACTGGAACAGATTAAATACATCAAGTCAGAGGTCTTGAGTTTCTGTATTTTTGCAGCTTATGAACAACTTTAAGCCATTTTTTTTATTATTACATCAATCCCAGGTCAAATTAAAAGCCTAGTCTTATAAGAAATTTTCTGTGGTCTCCCCATTTCCTTGTCTCTTTGCATTCATCAGCAGTACCCATGTTGTGATTAGGTTATATAGGTTTAGGAACAAACATTGCATTTTGTGTTTGTGCTGCACCTCCCAAGAGGAGCACAGGATAACGATTAGTGCTGGCAAGGCAGGAGGTGATCTAGGAAATGGAAAGCTGAGCCAGCCTGGCAGTGGAACAGTGACACCGCTCAGTGTCCTACGGGAACCACTGAAAACACTCCTGTCATTGAAGGAGCTTGGTTTCTGTAATGCTGTTCAGGTGGTGTCTGCTAAAGCATTAAGCTGTCCAGCACAGGACTGAGGCAATGTTGAGTGGCTGAGTAGCAGAGAGAAGGTCTTAAGCAACTGATTCACTATTCCCAGCCATCTGAAAAGGCAACAAAAATGATGAGACTCACAACAGGTCCAGTCACTCACTTTTTGTCACAGAATGTCCTCTCCTTCCTTGTTTGCCCCAGTCTGATAGTTCCTCTTCAGAAGAAAAGACTAAAAAATTACTGAAGTGTCAAACAAGAGCAAAGTCATCCTTTTTAAGGAAGGATATACAAATAAAGAGCATTTGGCTAGAAGTTCTGGAATAATTACTGAGAATCACAACTCAGCCTGAGGAAAAGCAGCAATTCCCTGGTGCCAGTGCTAGTGGAGCAGGTGAATTGCTCAGCCACCTTTTGGAAATCATCTCATACCTCTGTGCTTTACCATATAAAAAGGGCTATTGTTATGGTATAACTCACAGCTCCATAAATCTACATTCTATGTCAACAAGTAGTCTCTTCTGTGACTGTGTCCTTCCCCTTTTCACACAAGCCAATGCATTCACAGAGCTACAGTTCTCCCTCCTTTGATTTATGCTCAGCGCTGTAAAGACAAGGCTCTCAGCATCCATGTGCTAACCTCCACGTGAGCACAGCCTCCTCCCAAAGGCAAGGGATTTTGCACTGGTATGGATTGGCTGTGCCTGCCAAGCATACAGGATGCAGGGGGAGAGAGGACAGGAAAGGAAACAAAAGCAACCTAGGATTATCTTAGGTTGGGAGCTGAACTTGGGCCCTTTTGCTAATGCAGCCCCATTGAAGATGGGTTGTCCCTTGCTTATTCTTCTGCAGGGAACCATGCGTGTCCCATTATCAAACTGTAGTACATTGGCTTCCCTTGGCAGCTAAGATGCACTTGTGCACGATGACCTGGTGCTTCACTGTCACCAGCGCATTCCCGCCAGTGTCCCTCTGAGACGGGGAAGTGTAATTCGTTTCGCAGATGAGGAACTTGCAGCCCAAGGCCAGCTAGCTTCACAGAGGTGACAGGAAACCAAACCAAGTCTCCCAAGTCTCAAGTTTGCCTCATAACCCCTGGAACATCCTTCCTCTCATCGGGTGCTGGCCTGTGGGTCAGAGTGATTTGGACAATACTGAGAGAGAAGGGGCCTCGATGAATGAGGTGGCATCAACCTTCTCTGAAGTGGTAAGACAAAACCCAACCTGGTTGTTCCTTTAACTGTTTCACTATTGATGAAGCTGCCCATTAAATCCCACCACCATGTGCAAATGAGTGCTTCAAAGCGCTCCTGGGAGGTATCCTATGTAAATTTAATTTGTCCCTTTTAAAGTGTGCAAAGCACACAGATTTGCACCAGTTCCTAATTAAATTCAGCTTGTCTTCTAATTACCTTCAGGTAATTAACATTACCTCAAAAGAAATATATCTGACAGAGGAATAATTGGAGGCAAAAAAAGGACAAGCCTCCTCCAGGCCTTGAGGATCCAGTTTGGTAAAGCATGCCAATACCTGCTTACTCTTTGTGCACATGAGTAGCAGCACTGACTTCTGTGGGAAAGCAGGCATGCTCATGTCAAGGATTGCAGGAGGACACTGTTTTAGTGTCAAGCTGCCGGCAGACCTTCATCCCTTTGTTGGTTTTTGTTTATTTGCCTATTTGTTAAAAGGACGCCAAGCAAGAGTGTGCTTGTGCTTGTAGGGCTGGAAAGCTGCGATGACTCAGAGTTACAAAGCACCACTCTGTTACTCGGGCCTTGAAAAAACACACACACAGGTGCTTCTGAAGGGGGAACCAGCAGCGTTCCGATTCCTGTCCTCAGGCTTAAGGAAATATTTATTCTTTGTGCCGTTGAGCAATCGGATGGCTGCAGAAGCTGTGTGTCATGGATGCTAAAATTACTTTCTCGCTCAGATGAACGTCCAGACAGACATTTCAGAGAAGATAGAGTTGCATGGGCCTCTTTCCTTTAAAAGAAAAAATCTGGAAGATCAAGCTCGGGGGTTTCCACAGTCTTTTTCCCATGTCACTTCTGAACAAGACCCTGAGGCCTCAGTGAGGATTGCTCATTAGTGATAATCATAGTTTACAAAAAACCTGAGATGCAGAGGGACACGTCAAGGGGTAACTATCTGAGATGACACCTTCCTGATCACTGTAGCTGTTGCTGGACAGTATTCAAGTCATCTGTCATCATTTCACAAGGCAAAGCACATCTTTTTTTTCTCCATTTAGTATTATAGAACCAAAGTACCTATGGGAGGAACAACTACAGCCTGTCCTGCCTTGCACAACACTTCTTCGTACTTTGGAGCCTGAGTTTATTCAAACCACTTACTTTTGAGGTCCTTAGACTTGCCTGCTGTAGAACTATAATATTTCTGTGGATTTGGGGCTTTATTCACCTTCATCAAGGGGACTGAGCTTTGACCAGCATTTCTTGGTCCAAAGTAGCCTTGCAAGCACAGCACCTTGGAATTCAGCTCGGATGGCCTCTGCAGTTGCCTGCTGCTTTTTCTTCTTCAAATACAAGAAGCAGGTACTGGTTGTGTGCCCGCAGCCTTCCAGCCTCCTACCTGAGGACCTGGGTCTTCAGTATCGCTAAGCAAACCCCAGATTGCTGCAGTTTGTTGCCAGTTCCAGAGGCTTGCCTGGAAAATTATGGAAGACTAAAACTATAATGTGGCTTTCGATGGGTGCTGCTCTGTGGCTGGTCCTCCCTGGCGCTCTGCTGAGGTGCACAACAGAAACATGCACAGTGAATGATGCTGGAAATTTTTACAGTTCTGGGTTTACAAGGGGAAAGAAGAGTCTTATGTTAAAAGCTTAATCATAATCACATGGACGCTGAATGCAACAGTTCCTTCATAGACAGTCTCCACTGTCAATAAAAACTGGATCAAAGCAGCACAGAAGTCTCGGCTTTGCAATGCCAGTTATTTGCTTGCAGGTCTGCAATTCACCATAAAAATCTTAGATTGTGAATGAAATGCCTTTGGTGATGTTAATTTTCCAGTGACCAGTAAACCACATCACAGAAATACCACCACGTGGTAAAATATATCCGGGAAATGGCAACAGCTAAATCCTAAATATTATTTCACTGTTAAAAAATAGGTCCTTGAAACCCTGCTAGAACCTGAATACCTAAAGTGGCCAGAAAGAACATGAGGGATAAAACTGGTAGTAAAAGAGGTCAAGAGAAAACAGTAACTTGCAGCTAGAAAGGAGGCGAATGGTGCCCCATCCTGACTATTCCCCTTGCCCCCCGTTTCAGTGCACAACAAAAAGCAAACACCTGAGCACAGGTGCTGCTCCATCAGCAGGAAGGACAACCCACCAATTTCAAACCCACCAGAGTTATTTCTAGCCAGCAGACTATGTGAAGGAGAAGTGCCGCACTGACCACTTTTCACAGCAGCACAGTGTGGGTAAGGCAGGCAGGAACCTCAGGTGTATCAGATGGGAGATGACAGAAGTGATAGACGGCAAGGCTGAAACGGCTACTGACTGAACCTGTGAATGAGCCAGCTTTCTTCTGTGGGCTGAAAGCTCACTATCACATGCACAGCATTCATCATTCAGAGACAATCATCTGTATACAACAGCCAGAAGGGTACACCAAACATTTTCATTGGCTGGGTGGTCAGCAGCAGCTGCACATTGTGCCCTGGTGCAAAACCTCATGCTTTAACCCTACACGTCCTCACTGTCACAGCAGTTGAAAGACTAACAGCCACTAGGTAGAATATTTTAAAGATGAATCAGAAAGCACAAACTCAAAGGCTAACCAAACCAAAACATGTAGCAAAAAGGCCCGGCAGCAATACAACAGTCCATAACAAACAGAAATAAACCCAGCAGAATAATGACATTAACAAAGCTAATACCCAGACATTCTTGTGAAAAGGCCTGCAAAGGCAAATCTCTTCTGGATTGAACAGGTACAACAGCAGCACTCAGCAGATTAGTTCTGCAGATTATTTTTCCATGCTTCATCAACTGAAGTTGAGTCTTAATGAATAAATGACCATGAGAGATTTCTTGGGTTGGGCCATTTCTGGATGTCAGATTGGAAGTTCAATGGGGACTTTCTATGCTTAAAAATCTGCTTATGTACCTTTCCGTCCAGCCTGCATGTGGGTCAGGGCAATCCCATGTCCAGCTACAGGATGGGCAGAGAAGAGATTCAGAGCAGTCCTGTGCAGAAGGACTTGGGGGTGTTGGTCGATGAGAAAATTAACATAAGCTGGCTTCAGTGTGCACTCACAGCCCAGAAAGCCAACCGTATCCTGGGCTGCATCAAGAGGAGCGTGACCAGCAGGTCAAAGGAGGTGATCCTGCCCCTCTACTCTGATCTCATCAGACCTCACTTGGAGTATTGTGTGCAGTTCTGGTGTCCTCAACATAAAAAGGACATGGAACTGTTGGAACAAGTCCAGAGGAGGGCCACAAGGATGATCAGGGGACTGGAGCACCTCCTGTATGAAGACAGGCTGAGAAAGTTGGGGCTGTGCAGCCTGGAGAAGAGAAGGCTGCGTGGAGACCTCATAGCAGCCTTCCAGTATCTGAAGGGGGGCTGCGAGAAGTCTGGAGAGGGACAAGGGCATGGAGGGATCAGACAATGGGGAATGGCTTTAAACTGAAAGAGAGAAGGTTTAGATTAGACATTAGGAAGGAATTCTTCCCTGTGAGGGTGATGAGGCACTGGCACAGGCTGCCCAGAGAAGCTGTGGCTGCCCCACTCCTGGCAGTGTTCAAGGTCAGGCTGGACAGGAATTGAAGAAACCAGAATTACAGTAAGTATTGCTTGATCAGATCTGCACCTTCTCCATCGTGAAGGAATTGCTGCCTTTATTAGAGGACTCAGGACTTGGTTCCTTTAGTCTTTAGGTGTCACCACAAGGCACCATCTGGGGACCATGGGCCAGTGAAGTAGGTGGAAGTGCTCCTCCCTCATTTGGATGGGCTCTGGCTCATTTCCGTGACCAGCCTGGTTTTCTACATGTGGTATTGCAGGGGAGAATATTTTTTTCTGTGAGAGCAAATTCAAGGAACCATCACATCCTTGCTCCTGACCAATGAAAGAACATGAAGAAGAACACGATGCTCATAAGGCAAAGTTATTTGCTGTAGCAAAATAACATGCTCAAAATAGATTCCTTTGCGTGCTACATAAGCAATTTTTAGGACTTCATATGAACCTAGTAGCACATTATCCCCTATCTGCATCCCAGATTAATGGGTTGCCTAACAAAACTTCACAGTATTTTTTTTTCCATGTGAGATCTTTTCTTTTCCCTCCACTTTGACCACTGACTAAATATATCCTGCACCCATCTGCAGTCACACATGTTGTTCTTTGTCATTCTTGAACAGATCCTATATACTTCTTTTTCTTTTGGAGTAGCCACAAAGTGGTGAGGGTGAATGACCTCATTTTTTTCCCTCCTTGGCTCATTGGCTCTTGCAGAGTGGATTAAACTGGCCAGCTTGGCTCTTGTACCCAACACTGCCTTGCCTGGGTTCCTTATTGGGATTTTAAAGGGTGGAGAAGCAGCCAGCTAGTTCTGCAGAACTGAGAGATGCCTCTGGGTCTCAACTCTCTGCCTGCCTGCTGAGCTGCAATCCTCTGCAGCAGCCCCTGTTCCAGCCTCTCCTTCGGGAATATTGCAGGGAAGAGGCTGGGAAGCACCACAAACACATTTGGCCAAATGGTACAGAGCACATGTCTCCACTGCAGGCAGAAGGAGACCAAGAGAATAAGGGTGAGGATTGGTTTGATGCTGCAGCCCGGGTGATGGCAGTCAGCCGGGGGGATGTATCCACTCCCTTCCTGGATCTGCATGGGCAGAATTCCCTGTGACTTTGGTGGGAAATGGACATGGCTCTATCCTGTGTTGATTAATGACCCTAGCTTTGTTTGCAGCCATGACATCCTAAGTGCTGTACAAACACCAAAGAAAGCCAAGCCCTCAGCCCAGATAACTCACGCCCTGGAAAGGCAAACAGAAAAGGTAACCACGGGAAGCACTGTGAAGAGCAGCTGGGGAGGCTGCAGAGGAATGGGACAAACACCAGGATGTCCCAGAGCAGCAGGCCGAAGTCAGTGTTGTTCCTCTGGTGCAGTGCTAAGCCCTCACACGGAATCCCATCACAAATATGACCACATGCTGTGGTGACACATTAACAAATCGGGAAACTTGCATTTGCCACGAGCTGAAGCATCACACCAAACCCTGCTGCCACAGCACAAACACAACTGCAGCCTGCCCTGAGTGCAGTGCAGAGCAGGATTCCCTCCTGTAGCTCACCCAGCGACTCACGGCCACCACTGCTTGTGGAGGTCCAGCAACAGTCTCTCTTCTACTATATGAACTTTGGACTGTATTCAAAATCATAAAAAGGGGCAAGCTCTTGCAGGCAGGATATTGTGTCGTGCACACTGAGGCCTACCCAAGTCCATAGTGCAACCTAGTCAAACAGCACTTGTTATACTGCTTTTATAACATGCAAATATTTGCCTTTGTGCTTTCCATCAGTAATAATGATCCACTCTCAGAGCAGCTGCTTTTCTGTGCAGGCATTGCCAACCTAAAACCAGAGGGTGAGCAGCTGCAGCAGAAGTCAGCAGCAGCCGTCAAGTTTCCTTCCATGGAAAGGAAGGGGACAGCCTATGCAAGAAGCACATTTGCAGCAGAAGGCATGATGAACCATCTGCATTTCCCTCTTCTCCCCTCTGCCTGCCTCCAGTAAGCTAAACCAGCCCCTAAAGCAAGCCACTCCTCCAGGCATCCAGCAGCCTTCACACTGCAGAGGAGCCTTGATGGAAGGAGCTCTGGATTCTGTGGTAACAGGATGTGGTGGCAGGAACCCTCGTGGCTTCGGTCACCGCAAACATCTCCTGGAAGCCCAGTCATACAGATGCAGGATGAGGACACCCTTGCAACAGGGGTTACCTTTCATTGTGTTTATGCCTGTACCTTGTAGAGCAGGGTTTTCCACCACAAGGGACAGATGGATAAACGTAGCAGAGTGACTCAAATACGATTCCTTTAAATAGCATTAAAGTACAAATGCCAGAGGACACCACTTTGAGGTTTTGTGATTTTCTACGCAGTAGTTACGCACACATCCCTTTTACCGTCCGTGCTGGCTCTTGCAGAGCAGTGAGATTACATCCCACTTTTCTGAGCTTGAGGGTGCTTGGGATGACATCAACAGGCAATAGAAACAGATCCTTCAGGCCACAGTTAAGTATCTCTGATTGATCTGCTTTTTCTTGTTCTGTTTTCCTTCTGGCACAGTATGAAGAAAGCCTTGCACCATAAATTATGTCAGTCAGTGCCCTCGAGGTGGATGATGAGCTTTGAATTCTATTGACTTCTGAAATGTGGTGAAGGTTTGTTTTGGTCCCATTTGTGGGAAAGAAGAAATTACATCAGGAAAGTGACACTAACATGAACAGAGAAGTGTCAGAGGTTTCTTAAACCTGTCTATTGCTTTTATATGAGATTTTTCACATGTGCTGGGGGAAACTGCAAAGCAAGGAAAATTTTCCCATTTTGCTTGCAAGAACTGTACAAATTCAAGGGCATTTTGACACTTGAACTGGCTGAATTACAGTAACTTTGAAACCCATGCTGTTAACAACAGAGTAAATACAGGAGTTTAGATTAGATATTGTAGAAGTTCTACTCTACTGAGTAATTCCTTTGGCCTTGATCAGAGCCCAGGATATATAACATGGACCAGGAGAGCCCATGATATATAACACAGCATGGACATTTTAAAGCTCTTCACCCCCTCGTTCCTGTCATAAAGAGTGTGTATTTTAGGAAGATAAAAGTAATCTTTATTTTGGCCAAATTCTTCCTATCTTACAAAGAATTCCAGATGTTTTCAGTGAGCCAACTTGCCCTATAAAGTAAATATTACAGAGTAGTGGAAGAACCCATTCCATTGCCACAGAGGGGAAGAGGAGTCCTTGCCATTAAACCAGGTAACCAGTTTATTGCATATTTGCTAATGCACACTCCCACAGGCTTGAACTCCCATCTGATGGAAACATTTATGTTCTTCACTGGTGCTAAGCAAGGAAAGGATGTGACTGCCCTGCATGAAGAAGCTGAGCAGATGGTGCCTCAGGAAGCAAACCCCCATGTCCTCTGATAGGCACTCAAGACAAACCACTTGGAAAGATCATCTTGTGGCTGAAGCACAAGACAAGGAGGGCTGAGCCCTGCTCCCAGCAGAGCTGCTCCATGCTCAGTGTGTGACCCAGAGCAAGTCACGAATTCTCTGTTCCTGTTTCCTCCTTGGTGATATGACGATGATCATGCGTATTCTCAGCAGAACTGTGGTATTCACTAACTTAGATTTCCCAGAGTTTCTCATTCCTTGCAGGAAATACACTGCAAATATTGCTGCCCTACCACTACACTGCCATATTATCAACTCTAAACTAACAAGTGCATTGTACAAACTTCACCCCTGCCACACTTGTTCTCACAATATGCTCCATCAGAAAACTGCACCCATGAGAAAGCACTGTTCAAATCAGTCAAAGGAGAATCTGAAAGGCTGGCTGGGAGCAGCATCTCTCCAGGCTTGCCTTGCAGGTGATTAGAATACAGAATATTAGATTAATGGGTTCTTTGACAAAGTACGAGTTATCCCCTACTACTTTGTACTGCTGCTTGTCCAAAGCATTGGCTATGGAAAGTTGCAGCCTGTGCAACCACTTACAGACTCAGAATTAAGCACGGGTTGAATGCAGTGGAAAGTCTTTACACATCAGCCCCAAATAAATACAAGTTCCCTGTTTTGCATCCTCTGAAAAGCTATGAATTGAGAGGTAAGAAATAATGAGGAGCTTCTCCTGTCCTCCTGGGTCCTACCTCAGGGTATCCAAAACATGCTGGGTGCTACAGGATGGAAATCTGAATTTCCAAGGTTTGGTCAAGAGCTAAGTAGGTTCCAGGCAGTAAGGAGACTCCAAAGGGAACAACTGCTCACACCCAAATGGCTCCAGAAGGAAGCAAATTGCAGTAGTTAGTGACCTGAAGCAAAGGTACGAAGAACACTGAGGTCTGCTCATCACACTGCACTGATCACAGTCCTGAACACAGGGGCTGTGCATCATGAAGACAGATACAGCAGATACTGAGGAACAGGGCAAACCACCTGAAAGCTGTGATGTAACTTCACTTGTGAATCATGTGGGCTCATTCACATACATAAGGAGGGCACCTGGAAAGCAGTGATTGAAGAGAAGCCTAAGGAAGGAAGATAGTCAGAACTAAACATGTGGTTTAGAGAGGGAAAAAAGGCCTGTGTGGTTTTAGGCAACATATTTAGGGCCAGGGATCCAGAGGAAGGGCTGTCAGGACTGTGCGGTCAGACATCAAATTGTAAGCTGTAGACACCAGAGGGTTCTTGTTTTGGTTTGTTTCCTTGTGTTTTTCATGAAGCTGCACCTTGTTCTCAGGGAACACAGCCATGGCCCAGTTATGGCCCTGAGTGAGGGAGGCACTTAAAGTGACACAGCTGATCAAGACTAATGAGACACAGAGAAACACTAGACATTCAAATGAAAGACAGGCAAATGGCAGCGATGGTGCCAAACATTGCTAAATGGAGGAAATAAAGTGCCTGTAGGATTTGCAGACAGTCTGCCAGTCTAGAAGGGTCTAAATAACCTGAAGGGAGAGGAGTCATTTTTAAGACGTAAACTTAGAGCAAAGCAAGATTCTGTTTTCAGAATGTAAACCGCTGGAGGAAACCCAGCGTGTGCCACTCACGAGGCTCAGCAAGAGCTGGCTGTAGAGAGCGGTCTTCTTGAAGACGGGGAAGACCAGCAATGATGACAACCGTAAAGCACGCTGACCATTAGCCACCTGGCACTGCACGAAGCTGCAGAACGAGCACGCTCTGTTTGCAAACAGCCACAGAGCCAAACCTTGCTCGGTTATTTCCCCTCGAGAGGAAGGGGCTGCTCTTGTGGGGCTGCTGACCTGGGGCTCGGCTCCCAGCTCTGTCCTGAGCGACACATGAACCTCCAAGGGGGTTACACTAACAAGGCAGATCTGGGCCTCAGTGTTCCAGGGAGTCACAACATGGTCCCTACTCCCTGGGCAGCACAGGGGTGCCTGCACTGGAGATGGTGGGGTGGTCAGAGCACGAGGGACCCTGGAAAGCTGCAGCTGGTCTCATCCTACATTGGAGGAACAAGAGTGCTCACGCTTTCTTGTATACATCTGTTTGGTAGGGTGGAGTCTGTCTTAGCTTTACTCCACATGCAAATTATAACCCTCAACGACCTCACTGCAAACATTTTCTGGCTCCTCACACCCTTCCCTGGGCAGGAAGGAGCTGCTTTCCCTGCAGATCCTCCGGCTTCCTTTGCAACTTCGGGATATTTTGCGTGTAGAGAAGGGACAGAAGGCTCAGACCGGCCAAGCTGCGAGGGAAAACAAAACCAAAACCCACCCAAGCAGGAGGCAGGCGCAGCCCGGCGAGGCTGCTGTGCCGATGCCGCTCTCGCAGTGCCGGCGGGGCCAGACGCCGCCGGATCCGGCTTCACCACCTCCTCCAAGCGAAGTAACGAGCTCCGCGGGCTGTGATGCGACACCCGCCTCCCCCTGCTCCCGCTCACCCTGGCAGCGCACCCTTACCTGCTTGCCAGCGGCAGCGAGGCACAGCAGCAGGAGCCAGCGGCCTGACGGGACGGGCATGTCTGGGTGTCCGTCTCTCCCTCCTCCTGTGGCTCCTTTTCCTGCCACAGAAGAGAAACTAGATCCTTCCAATCAAGCCCCGGCGGCCCGGCAGCAAAGCGAGGCACATTTGAGCCAGTTACTTCTCTTTCTTCCTTTCCTTCCTCTCAGCTACACGAGGGGAGAAGAGAGAAGAAGGAGGATAAAAAAAAGTGCCTGGCTGCAGTTCCCACAGCATTTCCTCAGCCCTGACATGCAGGCTTCCACCCCCCCTTGTCCCTCCCTTTCCCTTCTCCACCCCCTTTTACAAGAAGTTTAGTCACCATGCCCATGTCCCTCCTCCTGCCGATGGAGACGGCTTTCCCGGTCCTTCTCAGCAGGGACATCCATCTGCCTCCCACCTGCTGTGCCCTCCCATCCCAGCCCTCCTCTTACCTGGCACCATCCCCCTCGCTCGGCATCTGCCTGCAACCACTGCCTTCTCCCCATCGCCTCTGGATATTGACATACGCTGTCAGAGGACAGCCCAGGCCTCGGGCAGCTTCCCACCTCATTCTTCAATCCACCCTGGTGCAATCGCCCTCTTGCTGACTCCTGCCCCTGGCATGGGGAAAGCCTCCTATCCTGTCCCATGCTCTATCCCATCCCTGCTCCCATGCAACAGCCCTGCGAGTGCCAGCCTTGGCATTCTGGCACAGCTCGAGGCCCCCCTACATCCTGTGCTTTGGCTGATGGCCAGAGCTGGAGGCTGGGATTGCTTCCAGGGGGAAGAAAAGAGGAAGATGAGCTTTGAGAGCTCTTCTCAAACAGTACACATGGATGGGCCCAGTCCCTGCAACACAACATGGGGCAGCGCAAAGCAGCCTCCTGACCCCCAGAACACACTCATCACCAACACCACTGACCCAGCAGTAGCTGCCTGTGCTGTTCAAGCCTGGGCACAGCACATGATGGCCCTTGTCTGGCAAAGGGAGCTGGAACCCTCTGTGGTAGGGCAAGACAGGGCAGTGCTGCTTGGCAGCACCAATCTATGGGGGCTGAGGATCTGGCAGAGCCAGCCATGGCATTACACCATTACACCACCTTCCCTGCCTCCCGTGCTTACACGATGCTGTGAAATAAGCCAGGAGTGTGCTTGACTTGAACAAAAAAGGAAGCTGTTCTTTCACTTGTGTATTTAGATCTAACCCTTGACCAGGAAAAAAACAGTTACAGGTTGCTCTACACTTGCAAATAAACAAGTGTGAAAGATTAAGAGAATATTAAAAACCAATAAAATCCTTTACCTTTGTTGCTGTGGGGGATTTCTGCACAGAGGAGGTCCTCAGAGCCTTGAGCCATGAGCTTCACTTCACCTCTACATGTGGTTCCCAGGTGCCATAGAGCCAGACCTTTTCAATCCTCCTAAATTTCCTTTCAGTAGCTAACACCTGCAAGAGTTGGGCCCTGCAAGCTGCTGAGACCTGTGCTCAGACAGGTCTCAGTGCCCACATTCCCCCACCTGGTCTCCAACATGACATGGCTGTCTGGGGGCTGGTGGGCCCTGCATGGGTTTGACACTCCGCAATGGGCTATGGGACAAAATGATTCTGTGATGTCCCTGGCTTAGGGCCAGCACCTACTCCTGATGCACATTCACCTCAGGAAGAGCTAGGGCCAGTGACATGCTGGTGGGCTTTAGCAAGCCACAGAGCTTGTGATTGCAGTGTCAGAGCCCTGTTGATGTGCCAGATGAGCCAGGGTTCCACCACACTTGAGCTGGACAGGATACAGCTTTTGTACTGAACAGAAACGTTGCTGGGAATGAGGAATGGGAGGGATGACCAGAGCACCCAGCTTGCTGGCAGGCAACATGTGCAGAGCCAGCTTCATTTGGGGCTTTATGAGGTAAGGGTCATGTACGTGCCTTACTCACCCCAGCAGTGGTATTCCCCATCAGTCCTAGAAGGAGCTTAGCAAGATGTGGAGCAATGCTGGGTGGAGACTCTTCTGACAGAGCCACGTTCATCCACTGCTGACAACCCAGAGCCCTGTGCTGGCCAGGGTGTTATAAAATGTTCATATTTAAGGTACGAGGAAATGTTTCTTTTTAAACAGAACAGCCTGTTGAGCCTGTTCCCCTTTTCATGCTCAGCACAACACCAAGGCCATAGTCTGTGCTTATTTACCAGCTGCTCATTCTAACCACAGATTTACAGGAGCAAACTCACACTGCCATGAGCAGTTAGATGTGTTATTGGTTCACTCTAAAGGCGTTGAATAAAGGGTTTGGAGGCATTGAGTAAAGGCAAGCCCTGATCAGCCCAGGGGAGCTCCAGACGGTGCAGCATTGCATGCTAGCTCCATCACTGTTGAGTTCTCACTCCTGATCCTGCCTACAGTATTTCATGTTCAGGCTGCAGTCTCTCTCCTTTTCTACCACTATGTGAAAACAGCCTCTTTCTGAAAGCTCAGACGTTTCCCTCCCAGATGAACTTTATGTTTTGAGCTAAACCCACAAAAGTCACTACTGGGTGCTTTATATTCTTAATTATGTATTGCAGTAGGCTGTTAGAAACTGAAATGTGAATGCTAGAAATATGAACCAGGGCATCTATAGGAGAAAGTGCTATCAATTCTCTTGCATTTATCGCATGTATCATTCTATGCAGCACAAGTAAAACCTAAATTACACCAAAACTGCTTTGTCGGCCTTTTGTAGAGAGTAGGTTTTTTTCCTGTAATACTTTTTTTTCAGCTGCCTTTGCCAAGCACCTATTTTGAATAAAACCAAAATGCTTGAAATCTGAAAGCTCTAACCTTACAGTGGTGTTCAGGTGCCTCCTGTTTCCATTCACCACTGTGGCACGCAAAGCCTCAACTGCACTAGCCTTCGGGATGCTCTTTCTGAAGAAGAGACATGGAAAACCACATGCAGCCTTAGAGGTGCCACACAATGGAAACAGTTCCCAGGGTAACAGCAGGATCCTTTCCTTGGTGAAGCCTGCTGTGGGAAGCAAACTGAGCATGGCTGACTGCTTAGCAGGGCTGCGGTCAGTACAATGTCTTCTTGCCACCTTCCTGGAGAGAGAAAAATGGACATTACATACTAAATATCATACAAGTACAGCACGCAATACTGCAGGTTCTGGAACTGTCTGAAAATAGAACCACTTCGTGTCTCTCTTCTGGAGTGTAGATAAACAGTGACACACTCCTCCCCTGCCCCTGACCTGCACAAAGCCCCCAGACACTCACGATGCTCCATTTCCCCAGGAGGCTGCCTGTTAATCCTGGGTATTAAAATGATGCGAAGGAAACCTGGGCAGAGAAACAAAACTGAAAAGCATGTGGTTGCACCCCAGGATGCCTTTCACACCGTGCAGGAAGGTTGTGATGGAGCTCCATCCTCTCACCTCTCACATCCTGTTGAGGGATGGGGGTGACAGGAAGGGTTTTATTGAATACAGATCAAGATTTTTCTCCCATTAGATGCTGTAAAGTTTGGTTAAAGTTCTGGACTCTAAACTAAACACAGGCTTTGTAAATATGAGCACCTGCCTCTCAGCAGGTGATGGAGACACCCAATGCAAACTCAGAGCTGCAGGAAGGAGCCCTCTAAAACAGGGAGATCCCTGGGAGGCAGGTGGGTCACAGCAAAGCTCCAGCAGTAGCAGCAATCCAGGCACAGAGCTCTCTGGGGGGCAGGGAGAACGGCTGCCTCCAGGTGCCTCATCACTTACCACAGGCAGAGGGATCCAGTATGTGGAGCTTTTGGCACAGGGAAAGGGAAAAAAGGTAGAAAAGTATCTGCACACTTTTAGTACAGAGGGCTCTAATTTTATTTCTAGCTATTAAAATAATCCGTTCAAAATACATTAAAATCTATTCTTTACAATAAGAAAATCATACACAAAACCATGGCACCAACCTGAAACTGCCTTCTACCTGTGAAATGCAAGTTTCCATAGCAGACTATTGCCCAATCTTCCCGAGATTCTCACACACATTTTTCATGACCGAGCAACTATAACAAAGCTCCTCAGTCACACTGGTTACACACCTGTTATAATCCCACAGAACTGTACCAATGCTGAACGCCAGTCAAGACCCTGGAGTTTGCAGCATTCAGAAGGTAAAAGCTCACAACCAGCCACTGCTAATGTGTCAAACGTTTGATGTACGCACAAGCGTGCAGTGAACCAACAGCTTACTGCCCGCTGCTGTGGCAGTAACAATGCCTAGATGCTTCTGGAAGGAAATGCAAAATTGTGGTGAGTTTTTAACTTGGAGTATTTATTCGTGCTCGTAAGAGAGACCAACCTGATGACCTCCCAGACTTAAGTCATGTGTTCATCCTTAGGACAAGAGCCATGCTGGCACGAACTGGGGAGCTTGTGCTGCCCAGGATACACTTCAGGCTCTGTCCTGCTGGGAGATGAGTGTTTTAGGCTGGCAAACATCCACCAGCTCCTCACTCAGCAGGATAACTGAGACCATAACTCCTCAAGCACCATTCAACACCCCATTTCCAGTTCCACAGAGCCAGCCTGTCATTTTATCTACAAGCACACTTAATCTTGAGCTCCTTTGAAAACTCACCAGAGTACTGAGATGACTCATACTTAGTTCAATAGAGAGCATTCATCCCTCAGCAAAGGATCTAATCTAAACAAAACCTTATAGCATATTAAACACTGCAGCTGCTTCTTCCCTGTCTGTACTTCCCCATCTCTTTGCAGCATATTTAAAGGGAAGGTGGAAACATGCCTGGCAGAATGACACAAAGGATCTTACAAGGCATAGACATGCTTTGCTGCTGCAGCTTCAGCAGATCTCCATCGCAGCGCCTCCATCTCAGCTGCAACTGGGGCTGAAGAGGCTTCTCAGGTTTTGGGGAATGGGAAAAATATCCATTAATGCGTAGAGCAAAGAGCAGCAGCACAAGAGCACAATCACTGGTTTTGGAATGGCAATATTAAAATACACTGCAAGCAGCCCTATTCGTATACATGCAGTATTTAAATGGTAGAATAAAAAGGTATCTGCCTCTGCGGGATACAAAAGCTGACAATTCGGGTGCAGACCAGCCTGAAATATGATGAATAAGGGATGTGGTGAGGAGCACATGCGATACCAGTGCTGGGAAAGGAACCAGACTGACCAACCACTGTCATGGTGTCAGCCCCTTAAGCCAGCTCCTAAGTCACCTTTTCAAGTCACAGACTTCTACACTAGAACTGCTCATGCTCCAAGTTTCTAGAAACTAGACATCTTCAGTCCAGGAAGTCTTTCACTACATTGGAAGTAAGCTGGAAGCTCAAGCTCAGCATGTAGTGCAGGTGCCTCCAAAGGTACAGCCTGTTTGCCACTGACTTGCCTGTTACAAACTCCACAAGCAGAACCACCTTTTCTTACAGCTTACCTGTAAGCATGAAACCTGACCAGCATTAAACCTAAAGGCAAAACACTTCAGTTACAGCTTCTCTGGAAAATGGTTACTCATCTAGATTAGGTAACACATAATATAGTAGCATACGATGCTAACATCTGGGACCTGGTTAGCCTACTTACCCAACAACAGCCTTTGTTGACCAATTTTATAGTGTAAACCAATTCAGCTACAAATCCAAATATGTTTGCTAGAACCGTAAGCCACATGCACTCAGCAAACCACCAAACCAGTTCCCATAAAGCCTTATTGCCTGGCCCCATTCTGCAGTCCTGTAATTAATCAGCATTTGCATCTGATGCAAGAAATTCTGTGATTCTGCCTAGGATTAATGCCATGCCAATCAGCTCACTACATCACTGTGATCAATGATTTTCTGCTCCATGCAGGTACTTCCTGGTTTCTTTAAGTACCAGCATCAGTAAGTTTCACATGGAAAATTACTTAAAACAGTTTAAAGGCATGACACCTACCTTTAGGAACTGCCGTAAAAATGGAGAGCCGCTTACTCCTGGAACAGGAAAATGCCATTAACACTGTCACAACAGTGACAGAACAGAAATATTCCACACTTCTGCTTTTTCTGTACCATTTTGAATCATCATCCATATGTAGCAACGAATTCCCATAATATATTACAAAAACTCCTTGTTATTCACAACAGATTTTTTTTTCATGGGTATTTGTTCATCTTTCAATCTTAATTTAATTTGCAAACGTGAGGCTTCCTCAGTTTCCAAATCTGTTCAAACACTGCTTTTTAGCTCCCCTAATGAGAATATACTTTTATGCACAGTAATAGCAGCATTTTTTCCTCCTTTTAGTGTGAAAGCGGAGTGAGAAGAGACTGACAAAAGAAGAATGTGCAGCTTTTCTTAAGGAGCTCCCTTTATTCACTTCAATTAGAAGATTGGAAAAGAGTAATTTGCCACATTTATGCTTTACAAAACAATCTCTTTCAGAACAAACCATGTAGTATCAGTCAGCCTTATGTTTAATCTGCAGAACTAAATCACTAACACTCATTCAGGCAGCTGAAGAGCTATTTAGCCCACTGATCACTTTTGCTTGAGAGTGCAAGAGTCAGTCTTTTAAATAAAGATACTAAGATTCTGAAATTTCACTAAGGGCAGCAGGAGACCTTCAATGTACCCCCTATTTACAGCAAACAAGATGCAGAAGTTCAGGCAGAGCTAACGAAGCCATCATCCTGTTTTTTTATGGAATCCTTATTTAGGTAAAGTCATAAGCAATTGAAGGTAAGACTCTGGGGATGATCTGCTTTCCACGCTGGATATCCAGCTGTCATCTTTTAATGACACATTTTCTTCCAAAAGATTCACTTGTTTTGTATAATAGGAGGAAAAAAAACCCCAACACAAAACCAACACTTTTCTCTCCCAACCTTTTCTTTCCCAATTTCTCTCCTTTCTTTCCCAATCCTGAACTGGGAACAGTGCCATAGCTAGGAGGAAAAAGAAGGAAACAAAACACACCCTGAACATTCCCAAAAGCCACACAGAGCAACTTTCTGCAAACTTCCTAAAAATCTGTCAGTATCTGCTAAGTTAACAAACAGAGATCTGAAATGCAGGAGATAAAACTCCTGAAGACAACCTGCACAGTTGTAGCCCACAGAAATGTTTTCACATCAGTAGTTACCATGCTGGTCTTCCTGGGAATCTTAATCAAACCCCTTCTTGGATCAATTGGTATGAAGTAACATGCAGATTAGAAAAAGCTAAGCTATGCAGGGGCTCAGAGAGATTGGACCTACCTGGGCAAAGGTACTACATTTATACCGACAAACCAAGGAGTCTCATCCCACTATCACCCATACCGAAATTGCTGTCAGTTTTCTGGCTGTGACATCAGCAGGTTTCCAGACCCTGCTGAAGTTCAGTGTGGACTAGGGAGTCACTCGCAGAGGCAGCCTGCAGGCAGCGGCCCTGCTTCGGAAAGTAGTTTAACCATGAAGAAATCATTTTGGTCTCATGAGTAGAAAGTTCTCGGGCACCGCAGCTACTGGAACAGACACAGAAGAAAGAAGAGGTGGGGGAACATAGGACAGGAGAGGAGGAGGCCCTGCATGAAAATGGCAATAAAGCCACATAACCAGTCTACCATCTACTACATAAAGAAATTTCAGGCTAAATAATGCTTGCATATTACACCTCTCTCCTGTAATAGCTGTTTTGATGTGACAAGCGTATTCTGGGCTGCATCAAAAGGAGTGTGACCAGCAGGTCAAAGGAAGTGATCCTACCCCTCTGCTATGCTCTCGTGAGACCTCACTTGGAGTATTGTGTGCAGTTCTGGTGTCCTCAACATAAAAAGGACATGGAACTGTTAGAACAAGTCCAGAGGAGGGCCACGAGGATGATCAGGGGACTGGAGCACCTCCCATATGAAGACAGGCTGAGAAAGTTGGGGCTGTTCAGCCTGGAGAAGAGAAGGCTGCATGGAGACCTTATAGCAGCCTTCCAGTATCTGAAGGGGGTCTACAGGGATGCTGGAGAGGGACTCCTCATTAGGGACTTTAGTGATAGGACAAGGAGCAATGGTTTAAAAGTTAAACAGGGGAAGTTTAGACTGGATATAAGGAAGAAATTCTTTACTGTGAGGGTGGTGAGGTACTGGAATGGGTTGCCCAGGGAGGTTGTGAATGCTCCATCCCTGGCGGTGTTCAAGGCCAGGTTGGATGAAGCCTTGGGTGATATGGTTTAGTGTGAGGTGTCCCTGCCCATGGCAGGAGGGTTGGAACTAGATGATCTTAAGGTCCTTTCCAACCCTAACTATTCCGTGATTCTATAATCTTTTTTGGAGAAGACTAGAAGTAACAAGACAAGGCAGGTATACAAAACTTTTTATTGACAACAGAACAACAGAGAGGAACGTCACCACTTCCTGTTCCTCAGGAATGTCTCCATTTCACAGTCAGTCTGCTAAAAGTATACTTTCATGGTAACAAGCAATAAGAAAGCATGGAGCTGTCTGTAATCTCAAGAACATGTTTCATCAGTGCAGTGTAAAGAGACTGACAGTGTGTAAGTGTGCCCTGTCACAACACAAACATGGCAGGCAACTGTATGTGCAGAGCCAACAGGCATAGACATGAAGCAGTTAGAATAAGCCCCAAGTTACCTCTGTTATTTTTGTCTAAGGGCAATACCTGAAGTCCTACTCCATCCAATTCTGCTTCAGAAATGAGTACTTTCTTCTCTCATGCCTTTTGCTTCCCCTGTCCTCAAAGATGTTAATGCTTCCAACTGAATGGAACCATGTCAGAGAATGCCTGAGCTTTCATATTTTGCGACCTCACACCAGTTCATGCATGCACTTAAGTTTACTTTCAGAAGCTTACATTGACATAAGAAGGAGAGAAAAAAGAAAGTGCTGCATAAGAATAGAAGGATTTAGTTGTTAATGCTTCCCTGCTAACAAAAGTATTTGGTAGTTGTTGAAGAGATACTCCTTGCAATGTAATTTGTATAAAGTATGTATGCAGCCTACCAAACATTTTAAAGAAACTGCATGTCAAACTTAACAATTTCAAATACTCTGATGTTAAATTTCAACTGAGATTCAATCTAAATGATAACAAAAAGAAAAATCTTAATTTTAGCTTTTAAAGTACACAGAACTGCACATTGAGTGCAATATGAAAGCACTCTTTCTCCTATATAACTTCCCTCTGCCTGCAGGACTGTTCTGTGACCCTTAGTCCTTAAGTATATTAGCTTATACATTTATTAACTTGTATTAATTTATCAAGTTTTTCCTTTACTTAGTGGATGTGCCTCTGGATGTGTAGACTGACTGTTAAAGTGCTTTTAAAGTAAAACAAAAAATCCCAACAAAAGAAAACATCCCTCAAAAAACCACAACAGATGTGAGAATATTATCTGAAGGACTTTGTACAGCATTTACAATGTCAGCGTAAAGCATCTGAAACATGAGCATTCCCTGCAGACTGATGCAAGTGCAAACAGCTCGTACATTAGCTACTGCAATTCCTCTGGATTCAAGATGCACAATACTTACAAAAACAATCCTAGAAGCACAGACAAATGCTGGTGGCTCTTCCTCCTCTTTTTAGAAACATCATAAAAAAATCTGCATTACTCTGTCATAATTTAAATACATAAGTAATCTCCACTTTTATTACTTCATGACAATGACTTCAAATTTACATTATTTTAAGTACCGTCATAATAGCTCCATGTATAATACAGATACTTGCTGATATCCTGTCAGAAAATTAAAAAAAAAAATCAAAACCCAAACAACCTTCCACTATATAAAAAAAATTATGCTGGAAAGACAAGAACACAGAACAGGGACTTGGTACAGACTATGATTTCAGTTTTATATCAACCACAGGTAACCCAAAATTAACAGATACACAGCGATATTCAAAAGCAGTGCAAATATCTTTGGAGGTTAGAATAAAATTATACTACAAGAACATAAGACAGAAGAAATTAAAAGGCAAGTACTTCAAGTACTGGAACCAGTCTCTATGAGGTCCATTTTAGTGTTAGCTGGGGGTTCCTTTTCCCACCTTACTTCTTCCTCTGAAACACATTAGCCAACATTGCACCTGATGTTGTCAGCTGGCCCATTTTGTTCAAAAACTTGGTCTTTGTGTCTTCACTCACAAGGCTCGCCGCAATTGACATCGAGCTAGGAAAGTAAAGATATTAGTGACATAAGACTACAAAGGAAAAAGCAACACTGGTTTGTTATTCAATAAGCAGCTGAATTGTCCTTGCATTCTAGAGGTTTCAACATCACAAAAGACCAGTCCATCAAAAACTGAAAAACCATGACCACCCAGCCCAAATATATATTTATATTGATTATTGTGTTCATACAGTCATAGTGAAACTTGTAGAACATTTTCGTGCACACTACTTTTCACTGCCTTTGGAAGTCACCACATTAGCACTTGTTAGCTATTGGGCGACTGCCCTAGTGACAAATACATCTGTGGAAGATTGACTTTATCTCCTCATAAGAAATGTCAATCCTTACACTCAATTAGTATAAGAACAAGGGTACTAGGTCAGACCAAGGACCTGTCTAGCCAACGTATCTTGCTTCCAACAGTGACCATTAGCAGGTATGTAGGGAAAAGTAAATAAAAAGTAAATACAAAACAGTGACCTCTCCTAATTTGCAACTCTTATTTTCCAACTATTTCCACATGAGTAGAGTCTAAAATTGGTGTGGACTGTCATCTAGTAACTCCCAATGAATCTTTATTTAACATTACTTGTTTGGCTTTCTCTCTATCCCCTTGTAAACTTCTTGTAAATCCCACCCTGGGGCACCAAGTCCTACTAGGTCATCAGGCCTTATTGGGTAAAGTCTTCTCCTGGCTGGTGTGAATGTGACTCCTACAGCCTTTCCTTGCATGTTCTTACTTCACATGCACTAGAGAAAACAATGGAGAGTCCAAAATTTCCCCTAAGAAACTGGACTAGAAGGAGCAACCCAATCAATGCTGAGCCTATCAGATGCTACAACCTTAAATTTTACTAAATTATCCAAATGCTGCAATTAATTATTTTTTTTTTTTAAATTTGAAATGCATGAGTGAGCTCTATTTCAGATATATGTAACTTCAACATAGTCGGAGTAATCTGTCTTAAGAGAGAGTTTAACAGGCAAAAATATGATAGCAGGAGTATTAATAAATATTCCATACTTCCTATATTTGTAGTTAAAATGGCAAACATTTTTCAGCATTAGACAGGACCAATTTTACAAAGCATTACCAGTGAAATTCTCCCTTGTGAGCTCAGCATGGACTCTGCATTTCAAAATTATACCTAAGAGCAGATCTGTCTTACTGCAAGGCCAGCTTCCAGAAGCTGACCTTTCAGTCTGCAAGGTTATAAACAGTTCTGCAGACACTTCTGCATCAAGGCAGGTCAAATTAATTAATTACAAACTGCTTCAACAGAATTTGAATGGTTTCTTCAAAGGCAGCAGGGATTCACAATCAGTAATTTTTTGCCATTTCATACCACAAAAAAAGGTAACAAATACAGATTCTTTTTGAACAAAGTACTTGAAAAACCAAAAGGGAAGCTTCTCACTAATGCTGTCTTAACGGATTTACAGATAACTTAATTGTATCATAAATATATCCCCTCAAATTTATCCCACACCCCTTCTACTTTTTAAGCTGAATTGACTCCCTGTCTTCTGCAGGACCTACATCTTTGAAGGGGCCTTAGGTACACATAGCACGTCTGAAAAGTATCACAAAGCATACAATGTTAACTGCTAAAGAAAATGCTTAACAAAAGTGGCTATCCAAGATTTAAAAAGACAAAGTTTAATATTTTTTAAAAACCTGCTTCTGTGACTCTGCATTATTTCACCAACCTTTTCTAACAGTAAGGGGCAAAGACAAGATGACCAGCAGCACCTTACGACTGCTTCTGCATACAGTCTTGGGGTTTTTGTGCATTTATTCTCATGTTGTTAAAAATCAGTAATTTCTCTCCTAGTTGCACTTAAATCCTTCATCAAATATATATTTAACACTGAAATTAGGAACTGAAATTGGCAAGGGCTTGGCAAGGAAAAAAAAACCCCACATTCATGTATATGAAAAGGTCATTTCTTCAGTGCAAAATATTTCATGTTAATTTTGTGCAGTAAAAGACTGCAACCACAGCCTGGCTTTGAATAAGAAAGGTGAAGGCTAATTAAAGAATGAAGCAACGCATTTCAAAGACATCTTTTCAAATCCTGCAGTTTTCAGCAGCTGCATTCTGAAACAAAACACACTTGAATCATGATTGCATTTATCTGTTTCTGCAAGTGCTTAACAGGACTAACTGTGACTTCAAAATATTTTCATAGGAGGGATTTTAAGTAATACAGACCTCTTACACATTTCAGTTGGCATGTCTTGCACTGATACAAGCTAAAGCAAGGTAAGCCTAAACCCTACATAAAAGAAAAGCTGATCACTCAAACTCTAGCCACACAGAGAACAGCTCTGATGAATTAAATAGGTTAACACACTTGAGACGCAAAAGCACACATGAAAAAAGTTAAAACTCCTGTCCAATTGAAGAACACCATTTGAAAACTAGGAAGAGCTCAGCCAAGGAATTCTGTTTCATAATCTTTGGTTTCACAGTTCAGTTAATACAGTAAGAAAATTAAAAATCCTTCAGGTTAAGATTAATGGTGTTTGAGGAGACCAGCTTGATATCATGTATATTTGCTGCATTCTGGGACTATGTCTGCTTGAGAAGGAATCAATTTCATATTTTCTAATGATCTCTCCTAAATGGCTGTCAAGTAGTTGTTTAAGAAATGATAAACATTTATCAGACATAAAAGTCTTATATATTTAGAGAGATATATTGCTTTTATTTTTTTTCTTTCCATAGTCAAAATCTGAGGTGGTGGCTCTTTTATTGCACAAAGAATGAAAACGAAAATCAAAGTATTGGTTAGTCTGGAGAATTTTTAAAAAAGAGTCCATAAAACCCCTCCAGGGGAAATACTGACAAAGTAATAGATGCCCATGTAGGCAACTGATTCTAACAAACCAATTTGTTAGGCAAAATGTTAAGTCATTGCTTATGTGGAGGCATGTCCTTGCATAGGTTGGTTGGTGAGTCTACAGCAATTGCTTAGCGTCAGATCTGCAAAGAGTCTGGCTGTTAATTCTGACTTATCACAACTACCTACTGGGTACCTACCACGCCAGGTACATTGTACAGGGAAGATCTTGATAAAACTAACACACACTACATGAGGTCACTTTATATACTGTAAGAAACTGTTCATGTATATATACACTAGCCACATGCAAGTAAAACCAGCAGCCTGGAGCAGGTTATTACCGTGACCAGTACAATTCTTTCAGCCTGCAGGCCACCCTGATGAAACTGAGTTGCAAGGTGTGTGCCACATCCATTGCTCTAAGCATATAGGTCAAGCATTCCCAGCTGTCTTGGATTCAGGACAGAAATTCAATTATTGCTTTAAAGGGATAAACAATTAAGAACTAACGAACATGGGAAAACAAGAGTATCATTGCAATGACAAAAAAATGTCCTGTGTTTTACCCTGGAGACAAACAATCACAAACTGAAGTTCCTAAAATCTGCTTTCAAATACAGAGTATGTCAGTGCTGGATTTCTGGTCACAAGCCTCAGACACCACTATGGAATACACTCTGCAGAACATAACTATGGAGGCATAGAAAAAAAAAAAAAGAGAGAAGTTGAAGT
This sequence comes from Melopsittacus undulatus, assembly GCF_012275295.1. NCBI lineage: Eukaryota > Metazoa > Chordata > Aves > Psittaciformes > Psittaculidae > Melopsittacus > Melopsittacus undulatus. Next base: position 83,983,627 of record NC_047527.1, on the reverse strand, counting down.
CTTACCCCTGTGGTTCTTGGACAGTCTTATTTTCCACTTTCTGTTCACACTCTTTTATCATGGAGCTTAAAATAACCTAAAACACACGAGATACATGTGATTTTCTTTTACATTAACACTTTGTACAAAATCTACTCCACAATGAATTCTAACATTAACAGAACTATTTAAAGAGACTCTGCTGTTTCAAAAGTGCATTTAAATTCCAGCTATGTGATAACACCTTATGGCTAGAAACAACAAAACCATTCAAAACAGTTAAAGGAAGAAAATGTTTTTGCAATAGTTATGGGAGGCCAAGACTCCCTTCTGTTTCCCCTGGCTTTTTAAAATAGATCCAAAGCAAACTCACTCCTGAAACACACCTCCTTATCTTCCTTTTTCAAACAATACTTTTATTTATTAGCCATTAACTTCAACACGCATTCATTTTCCATCTATTTTCCTTTTGAAAGTTTTCAAGTATCTTTTAAAATTCATATCTTTACCAGCAATACACATGAAAGAAAAAGCAAAGAAAGAAAAAAGTGCGATAGCATCCCGAGACAAGTTTTTAGTGGAAAGGAAGTGCTAAAACCAACTTGGTATCATTTCACTGTTGTCTTCAAGGGTTTCTGTGAATTATGGCTTTTTTGCTTTACTTATGCAACTGCAGTGTTAAAGGTTTCTACAGAATGTTTAAGACTAAAAACACACCCACACTGACATTTTACATTTTCCCGGCATACTAAAAATAAAGGAATGATTCCCAACAGCAGGCTTTGAAAGAAATCATACCATTCATTGGACAGATATATAACTCAGCTCACAATAGTACTGCTTTAACACATTTAACCACAAGCATTTGAAACACACAAAGCAGTTGCAATGCAGAGTGTGAAACTATAAACATATTTAATGAATGGCAGCTTTCTCTACTCACAGCTCAGGAGAAATCTAAGCACTTTGAGACACTAAACCTAAAATGTCAAAGCTACAAGCAACTAAAATTAGTAGCATTTTACTAAAACTTGAACAAATACAATGAAGGAAAACACTTAATTTTAATCTCTAAAATACAGATCAGTCACGAATGGTTACTACCATGTAATAACTATTTTAAAATGGATTTTTATACATAAAAAAGCTGGTTTCTGTCAAATCCCTGTAAGACTGCTGTAGCACAAAATATCCTTGGAAACCATTTATCACACTGGTAAGCCGTGGCCCAGTCTGCAGATTAGTGCCACTCATCACTCTATTTTTCCAGAAGTATTACTCTGACACTTGAAGCAGTTTGGGCAGCAGCTGTTACACACCCTTGAATGTTTCAGAAAGCCGCATTCAAACACCTGTACGAGTAATAGGCCTACAACTCCTACTGCTCAATTTGCTGCCCTTCATTTGCATAAAAAATGCAAGTACTTAAGAGTACAGAGGTACAAGAGAAATGCATTTGGAATTCCAGTGAAAAAGCACGCTTTTCTTCCTGTATCAAAAGAAAGCCAAGATTTCCCAGTACAGCAGCCATAACTTTTGTTACTTAGCATTTCTACCTGTCCATTGGAACACTTCTGCATTTTGTACATCTAAGATCTGTGTTTCTACATGCATTTCTGGCAGTTGACTATTTCTCCACAGAGGTCTTCAGCATAGAAATATATCTTAAAAGCTTTTCTGTTTTTTAAATTGTGTGAGCTATTCCTTACATCCCACTTCCCCCCCAGTGCTATGTTTTGATACCACTTAGAACTAAGCTCTCCTTAACTTTTGGTTTTAAATACCATTATGCTTCAAATTTTGCTGCCACCTGCATCTCATACTTGGTTAGCAAACATAGCTACTCACCTCATGCTCTGGTGAGAGATGTTCCATATCAGTTCGTAAACACTTAAGTCCTGGTAAAAAGTGATTGACCATTAGATCCTCTGAAATAACTAAACCCCAGGTGGTTAAGGCATTATAATGACTGTCTTCTGAAATTATATATTTTTTATTTTCTTTGTCTTCTGTTAATGTGCTACTGAACACAAGGACAAGCCACAGCAGCAAAACCCAGGAAAATGACAATATTTAGCACTTCATGACTAGCAAAAAATAAAAAATATCTTAAACATATTTAACTTCACATATTTCATACAGCTGTACTATTCTTTTTCTAAAAAAAAAAAATAAATTACTGTTTAAGATCAAGGGCTTTGGTTTTGTAGGTTATTTTGTGGGGTTTTTGTTTTAGTTTTTTTTTTTAAGTATCTAGCAGTTCCACTGTGTTGCGTCTGACTGAGATGTAGTGAATTTCCCACAAAACAGCCCTAATAGCGCTGTGCTTAGTAGTGGTATTTAGAAAAGTGCTGATAACACCCCAGTGTTTGGCTGCTCCCAAGCAGTGCTTGCACACCATCAAGGCTGTCTCTCCAACACTGCCCCCTTACCTCCAGGCTGGGGGTAGGCAAGAGCTGGGAGAACACACCTGGGAAGGCTGTCCCAAACTGAACAAAGGGATAGTACATACCATATGATGTCTGCTTAGCGATAAAAGCTAAGAGAAAGGAAGAGGAGCAGGAACATTCATTATTATGACATTTGTCTTCTAGAGCGACCGCTACATGAACTTGAGGCCTGGCTTCCTAGAAGTGGCAAATAAATCTTGTTTTCCTTTGCTTCTATGTGCAGCATTTGCTTTATTAAATTGACTTTATCTTGACCCATAAGATTTTTTCCATCTTCTTTTCTCCCCATCCTGTCCTGCTGAGGAAGGGATTGACAGAACAGCTTGGTGGGCACCTGGCCTCCAGGCTAATTCACCATTCTCATATTCTGTGAAAACCTCTTCTTTACACTGACCAAATCATGTTTTACATCACACATTCAAATACAAACTTAGTTATTTCTCAAGTATTAATCTTCTCCCCACACCAAACAATTAACAGCTTTGCCTAAAAAAAGGATACAACAACAGGAAAGAGCACTGTAAGCTTCAAACAGGTGAGTAGCGATATCCAGTCTCTTCGAATCCACAGACTGCTGGTTGTTAACCAAGGCTAACTTGAGCAAGTGTGGAATAACAACTGTAAAAGTAAATACTGGAATAAGTATTTCAAATTGCTTTCTACAGACTTGCTTTGCATGTAACAGTTCTTAAGTGGAAATCACAGGCATTTGAAGCATCACACGTAAGTGTGGAATAAAAACTGCAGATAATGGCTTTTGATGGCACTGTCCTTGCAGATTAACTCATCAGCTCAAGCTCAAAACAAAACTGTGGTAACACCACCTAAAATAAAATAATACCTCAGAGTACATTTGAAATAGTAACAGTTTACAGAAAATATTTTGCAACATAACTACTCTCCTGCTGCTAAAGCTGTCTAAAATATGCTTCTGTTTTACAAATACAGCTGATACGCTAGTGACAGCAATATGCATGTCATGACAAATCTTCACTGACTACAGAGGAAGCCTAAGGAGTTTATAGCCTGTTGAACTAGACACCTACAGCTGGGAGGTGTGATAGCTCCTTGTGTTTTGTTTATAAGTCTCTTTAAGACAGTGTAACTATCACTTGGGTCTTCCATGTGCTTTACATTTCAGGGCCATGAAAAAGAAGCTGTTTTGTTAATTTGTGCTTTGCTTACATTTAAAGTGTGTTGAACACTTGAAATTTATATGCCAGCAGGGGTGAAGCAATGGGGGGTGGGGGAAAGAAGGAATTTTGCATGTCAAGTAATTAAAACAAGATAAATTCAAACTTGCTCTGCAGCAAAGTGACCAGTCCCCTCTGGCTTTGAAATCATTGATCATCCTGTGCCAGTGACACAGCAACGTTAGGTAAAATGAAAATTGTATTAGCATAGTCTTAAATATTAGGACTGATCAAACTCTGGAAACAAGTTTCATAATGCTTTTTTGTAAATACAAACAAAAAAAAAATCAATATAACCAGCATACTATTAGCTTTTAGAAAGAGGAAGACTTCATCCTCTACTGACGCAACTTACATTCATCTCTAAATCTGGGCTCAGCATTAGGTCCAACTCTTCCAAATGTTTTTATGATTTCTGTATGCAAAGAATGTTGGTCTTGATATTGAGGGTCCTCCAGGAAAGATGCCAGCTGCATTTTTACTCTTTCCAGAAGCTTAAATGTTCCCAGAGAAATAAAAAGTACACAAAAGAATGAAGATACTAGAAATCAGGATGGTTAGTTCAGAGTACATTTATTATCTTCCTTATTTCAGCTGATACACCTTAGACCTTCTGCTAATTTACATTTTTTTTTCCTAACAGGATGTTCCAAACTCTTCGATGCAGCTCTAAGTTTTGAAGGCTATTAGCAGTGTTTTAGTCTGAGCTACCTTTAACTACAGATAAGTGCTTCCATATAGCTGGTCTTTACTCCTGAGGTTTCCTGGTTTTGATATTCACATTTTTTTACCTGCTATTACTATTTCACTTTTCCTATTAATATCTTTGGAGTTTTCCTGTTTAACGAGAACTGAATTAACTTTATTTTTTTGGTAATATCTCGATATGCTGAAAAAAGTTTTGCAGAGGACAGAGATGCAAGATAAGCATCATAAAACCAATGGAATGAAAAAGATTTCTTCAACTAAAGGCTAGAAAACCTAAAAATACAAATATATCTAAGATGACATAAGAATTTATTTGCATTCAAAGTTGTAAAAATAACATTTTCTGATACATTCTGGAAGGCAATATCACCTCTGTACTCTAAGGCTTGTTATAATCAGTGCAATGGATACAGTAATTTTTGTGTGGTAACAAAACAGTATTCTTCCCAAACTGATTACAGGCATGCGTTCCAAGCTACAAAATTGTAACTTATCCATCTTTCAAGTACTCATGAGTCATCACTGACTTCTTACTCCCATTTCCTCAAACACATTCTTTTAGAAGATGTTGAAATTATAGGAAGAATGCAAGCTCTGCAAAAAGCTGTAAGGGCTTTAAGAAGAAACACGATTGTACAGTTTTTATATAAACCAAAATACAGTATTTTTACTGCTTACAGCAGAATCCTGGGTGCCTTTTTCAGGATTCTGAACTATTACTAAAGAATTGCGTATCTATATTACCCTCAAGGATTAATTCAATTATATCACTATGATGTCTTTTAATGCCATCTTGAACACAATGAGCTAAATCAGAAGATGACAGGAACTACTTTAGAAGAGATTTGTGCTCTCCTAAAGTAGTTGGAAGCCAAGCAGGATATCCTAAAGCATCTTGGTAGATGAATCCTACCACATCTTTTGATTAGCATTTTAATGTAAGATTATTCTATTTGGAAATAATGGGCTTGAATTTCTTAACTCTATTGGAAAATGTTTTTAAAAATAATTTGAGCATGGGACTTCCCATCTTCTAGCACAGGCCTCCCACTCTACATATTTGGTTTAATTTGTTTATACATGGTTTGGTGTTTAGAAGGAAATGTTTTTATTAGTTACAAGAGGGTTGGTTTGTTCCTCTCCTCCAAGACCATTGCAAAACTGGAAAGCATTTTGGAAGAGAATGTAACAAAGGAAGAAATAATTTATAAGCTGCATTTTTTCCTTTCTCCAAGTTCGTTAATGTATTACTGGATTTATGGATTTCTAAAAAAAAAAAAAATAAAAAATCACCCACTTCTTACACTACAAAAACAACAGTCTGAGAACAGGTGTCTTACCTCTCTCTGAGTTACAGTTTCCATGATGGTCCCAAAAGCAGGAATTGTTGCAATCCTTACTGAACTACAACAGAAAAATAGAGTCTTTAAGATGTGTTAAACATTAAAAATAAAATCAATAAAAAATAAAGCCAAATTACAAAATTAGTACTTTTAAGTTACATTAGTTTCTAGCAATGACAAAACAAAATAAAACAACAAAAAAGCAGATCAGGAAAAAGACAGGATTAACTCAAGGTCTCAATCTGAAACTCACAATTCAGGATCACTGGACAAGGTAACAAGGGCCGGAGCAACCCGCTTGTCAACTAATGCTTCACTCATGCCTCGAAGAGTCAGCTGTAAACCAGTCAACATGCAATAAAAAATGGTTTGGTAAACTTGAAGAACTAGGTTAGCTGTGACTGAGGATGGACAGGCAGAGTCTTGGTTTTTTTCTTGGTTTAGTCACCCACACAAGGCATTAAAACGATTAAAACTACTCATGCTGTAGCATTTATTAGTAAACCTGTTAGTGAGATTAGCAAAGCATCCCTCCATAGTTTGAAAGAAATATCACATCAGAATGTCCAGGAAATTAAGTACTATCATTTCCTATCAGAAATTATAGATTCAGCCAAAACTGTTCTGTATTTTAGTAATGCAGACAACATTTAATTCTGCAATAAAGCCGATAGCATTACAGAACACATTACTATCCACCTTTCTCCTAAGAAACGATGTATGCAAATTTCAAAACAGAGAATATGATTAAATATAAGAAACCATAAACACTGAATGACATTAAGTTTTCTATTTAAAGTTTATTCAGCAGTTTTACCCAGTATCTAAGTGTAGCAATAAATATTTTAATTTGTAAATTATTTAAAAGTTACATTTGTTTAAATATAAATTTTTGTTCAGCTAACTTAAGAACAGAACTGATGGTTATTTCTTCCTAAGTATTAAGAGGGATGCTAGGTATATAAGGCAGTCAGAAAACTTACATTTCAGGGTCACTGGAGAGAGTAATGAGAGCAGGAACAACTCTCTGAGCTACCAGAGTTTCATGTACCCCCTTCACCAACAGCTGAATGGTCAGAGCAGGGGGGTTTCACAGGTGATGCACACGGAAAGAGTGAGCACAGTATCATGGGAAGAAGAACAGCACGACCAAGAGAGGGAAAGAAAAAACACAAAAAAGCAAACCAAAATTAGAAGCTAAGCAAATACTGCTACACTAGTGCTTCATATATGCGAAGGCATGAAGAAAGCTGAAGTGGTCTGGCAATCAGCAGAAATCTAATGAATTATACAATGTGATGATGTTTTCTCTATTTTCAGCTGTTTTAAAACTTGAACTCTCAAAAGTTTTGCAAGAAATTATGTATTAAAATACTAACATAATTCTGTATTATAATTATGTATAATTAAATACTAAAGTGATGCCAATTTGAGTTTGACAGTTTAATTTAAATGCTGCTACTAACTCAAGAGAATTGTATTTATTATAGTAGGTGGCTATGACATGCAAATAGTCTTTAGGCCAAATGCATGTAGTTTTCCTCAACCTCAGTGATACCTTTCAGACCTTGTATAGTGTGACCATCAGCACCTTGCCAGATGCCATTAAGCCTTCGTTAAAGTCATTCAGGACTATTTTAGATCGAACCACCATCCAAGCAGTATGTATGCAAAATTTCCCAAGTTTCCCTTGTTGGTCTATGCAAGTAGAAAATGGAGAATCTTGTGATTATCCATGAAATGTATTTCAACAAGTCATTATGCAAACTAAAGAAGGAGATTTATTTGTTGGAATATACCCCAAATGTTAAAATCTGAGATCACAGTGAAATTTATTACTGATAAATATGTGGAAATTGTTTGAATTTAGATGTTCTCAGGTAATTTTTTTTTTGCATTACTTATACAGCTATACATAAACATACATTTGCTGCACATGTAGCAGACTCCCTTTAAATGCTTTCAACATATCAAAACCTACGAATTATCAAAAATTACAAGTTCCAAACTTTCTTATTTTCAGTAAAACAGGGTGAGTTTTTTGTCTGTATTAATAAAAAAATGGAAAGCGTTGATATTTCCATTTTGTATCTCATGTAAGGAAGTCTGCATATATTTGTTAGTTTTAAGAGATAAACACAAAAAGCTTATCTGTACTTCCTGTGAGAAATCTGAAATGTCATTTTAATATTTAGCTATAATCTAATTACTCAATTTACATCATAAACACAAACTAAACTCTATGCTTTTCACCCCAGCAGTGTAACAAAAGAACACATAAGATCCACAGGACATAGGGGAATCAGTAGCTGCCAGTATAGCACACAGTACTGAAAGCAAGCAATATTTACACCTTCTAAATAGAGAGGGTTTTACATTTTGCTTTACATTTGAGTGTTCCTGCTTACAAACTCTGAAATTAAACCAAAGTAAATTGTGAAAGATTGCAAGGAACCTGACTTTCCAGAAGTGTTCTATACAAAGCAGTCATTTTTATCAAACAATATTTCTGTGTGCTCATATGAGCATATACACGTATGTGCACACATGCAGAAAACATATTGTGGCCTTACAGATAGTAACAGGAGGAGGAAGAATGGGGAGAGAATTGTTAAGCTGTATAAAAGTACTTGGAGGGGGAAAGCTGCAGCTTCCTATACCATCTACTCAGAAACAATTAGGGATGCCAGTTCAAGTACTACATTTTAACATCAATATATTTCAGGATTATTTACAGTGGCAAGAACTTTAAGTGCTGATGTGCTGAGCTTAAGGACTAACTCTTCAAACAGCTGTTAAGGACGTAGCTCACTGTTTTGACTATGATGAATTTACTCTCATATACAGATTTACCAGTCTTCCCATTGATTAAAATAGAACATGCTTACTATTTTCAATTTTGAACAAAAAAACTGAGTTTTCTTTACTAATCTTAATTTTGAGAAAAGCCTAAAGGTAATACAGTGCTTTGAAATACAAAACGCTTGGGATTTGTAGAATTAGCAAACAATTCAGAATGATCTCGCTACATAACTATGTGGACTGCCGCACTTCTGATTATGGTAAAGCATGGTAAATAGCATTGTACTGTTTTATAGAAAATAAAACATGCTTTATAATTCAAGTGTTATTCTGAAGATAAGTGTCCCTAGCCTTGAACCTAAACAAACCAGTGAAATTTATAACTCAACTACAAGCTTCATGTTCAAACCAGCAGCAATAAAATCCATTTGCATCAACATTCAAATGGGAAGCTACTGACTGAAAACATTAATACCAACGCAACAGAAACAGCTGGATGGGTAGAGCTATATAGCAGCATGTAACTTTACGGTGAGATACAGTGAGACATACAAAGCAAATTTGTACCCTGCTTTGAATTCTCTAAATCAATGTGTAATAATTACTTATGCATACTACACGTTAAAAATGCTAGCACATAGCTTCCTGCTCCTGAAGGAGAGAAAGGATAGAATGACTCCAAATCACTTTTGTGTCCTTCCAATCCTTAACAGGTTTGGTAATGCAATATGGTAGGCCCAAAGCATGCCAGTCCCTGTGCTGCTGTACAGACCACTGTGCTGCTTAGAATCTTTATAGCTGTAAGAGCTGTCCTGCAGGTGACATGCTATTTATTACGTTATCTAATTGCTGGGCTTTGCCATTCAGTAGTCTCTGAGGTGTCAAATTCCTTGAATGAAGGAATCTTCCAAAAGCGAGGTGACTTCCCAAATTTATGTACTGCCATATACGTGTACCATGGCTACTAAGTAAATGGCAATATAATACTATTTGCAAGTGAGAAAAGTGTCTTCAACACAGTTGCCTACGCTTTAATAAAAATTCATCTCTACAAGGAAAGAAGCAATCAAATAGCATGCAGGTTTGCCTAAAAATAATGAACATAAACTTGAATTTGAAAAGAAGCTGCAATCAAGGCAAGAAATAGCCTGCTGTAGCTGAGGTTTTTCACACTTTTGGCTAACGCTTATTAAAAAAATAATCATTAAAAAAGTGTGTTATTACAAATATAAAATACAAACACTTTGCTTGTTAAATTAAAGAAAAAAACAAACCAACAAAAACCCCAAAGCCAAACAGCAACTCAGAAACAATCTGAGGGTGACCAGGGGGAGGGACACCTCCCACTAGACCAGGTTGCTTAAAGTCTCTTCCAACCTGGCCTTGAACAATTCCAGGAATGGGGGAGCCACAACTTCTCTAGGAAACCCATTCCTAGAGAATCACCATTTTCATAGTGAAGAACTTCCTTTAATCTAAATCGACCCTCTTTCAATTTAAAGCCATTACCCCTTGGCTTAAAGATTGTTTACTGCTTATCTTCAATGACTTGCAGAGCAACAGTAAAGAACACTAATGGTTAAGTGTTCCTTTTTCCTGGGCAAATTTGAGATTTGGTTTTGCAGAGAGATACAAGGTTGAAGCTTCAGCTAGAGGCTCACTGCAAAGCTATCCATATGAGTCAAATGTAGAAGAAACACTGAGAACAGAAGAAAAAACATAAATGGACAGTGATAGTGTGATTATAAGTATGTCTAACATGCAAAAAAAGTAAGCTTTGTTCAGCAAGTGGAGTACATCCCAGAGTTTTTGTATATGCCCCTTTTAATTAACACTTGATGAAACAAAGGCATGATATGGAAGAAAAAAAAAAAAAGCAAACTTATTAGTTAAATGAAACAGTTATCCTGAACAAACTTATAGCTACTAAGGGAAAGATGAAGCTGTCACTAAGTGGCAAGTAAAGTAATTATATTTTAATTTTTACAAAAAATACAAAATTGATTAAATGTTTGTTTTTACCACCATATTAGGCACCAATGGAAACTAGTTTGAATTACCATACAAGTGTATTGAATAAGTATATGCCAAAAGAATGTAAAACTGCTTATTTGTGAATTAGGCTACTGATGTGTTCAAAAGCCAAAAGAACAGTTTTGTTTATCTACAGATATACAGAAAAATGTGCTGTTGATATAGCATACAACTGCACCACAGCTTCCTGCTCCATCACACAGTACCCAACTTATGTAAGTCATTTGTAATTTTTATGCAACAGCATTATCTGAACGGCTGTTTTTAAAAATGAACTCTAGCTTTAAAACAGTGTAAAATACGTCTGGATAACACTTACCTCAAACATTCTAGCAGCTGTACATCGAACAAGAGCAGAAGTATGGACAACTCCATACCACAAGACTGTTAATAGCAGCTCATGATAAGCTGGGTTTGCACTAAAAGGAAATAGTTGGGCAATCAAAAAAAACACCTCAAACCCAAAGAATGAAGCACAACCAACACCTCCCAAACCCTGAATATGTTCTTTGCCTACAAAATGTAGTCTCTAGAATTCACTGCTCAACAAATTTACCCCAACTCCTTTCTGAAGGATACATAACATTTACCTAATTCTGAAGGACATGCAACATGCTGCTGTCTAGAAAATGCTGCAATTTGAAAATTTTACAATTTAAAAAAAATCAATAACTTGAAAGAATATAATTTTCAATACATTATGACATTGAACTCAGTGTAAATACATATTTAGAATAAATCTTACTACTATGGAAAATACGAAATTAATTTCCATTTTATTCTCAGTGAGTGATTTTTGCAGATTGTTGCTTTTGTTCGGCCTTTTGTTTGGTTGCTTTTTGGTTTACATTTCTGAATTTTTTACAGCTACATTTTTAATCTAGAGATTAAAAGTTTAAATTCTGTGAAACCCCAAGGAATAAAAGCAAGTATACTCCTTTTTAACCCAAAACATCACAGTTATTATGGACAGATTAGCAGGTTTTGATAAAAACTGATGTATTTAGGTCTAGGCATCTCCAAGGTATGCTCTTTACCCCAGTTCCACAAAGGAAGCTTTCAGGCTATCAAGAGGAGCATGGGATAGTGAAAGCATGGTCATTACATCTTCTAAGAATCCAACTAACAGTTTGCGGTCTTCTTCCTGAAAGAAAAGCATACAATGTTTAATGTAGTAGAGGTATTGCTGTGGTTCTGATGACCTACAGCTACAACAAAGGCAAACTACAAATGAGAATAAATTGGACTTAGCCTTTAACAACCGTATGAACTTCAAAAACATGGTTTCAAATACAAGAACCTTTTAAAGCAAACATAAAACAACACTGTATTTCTATATTTCATCAACTAAGCATGTACTCTTGCATAACTTATTTGAAGTGGCTTATTAAAGAAACTTTAAAGAAGAGTACTTGAGCACTTTCATGGCTCCTGACAGTTTGTGGTTGCTCACAGTCCTCTAAACATCTGAGATGAAGAAGTATATTTTTTTTCCTGTAAGCTATATATACGCCAGTCCATAACGGCTGGTCACTGGAGGATTAGGTAGTATTATTTATGAAATGTTTCTTTTAGTACTAGGTAACACTGAAATTTTAAGACTCCAACTATGCTGCCCAAAATTGTGATTTACCTGCTTATCTGTTTCATCTATTTCAGGAAATTTTTCAAAGTTACATTTGCAGGGGTCTGAGAACCCATTTACGGCATAACATTAATTTTTTTGATAGAGGCACATAGCAGCAGATCATCGAACTGTAGTGGATAACCTTACAAGAAAACTTGGCTTTTAAACGTGTTTGCAGCTGCCCACTTTACCAGGTATCTTCACAGCACAAGAACACTCTAAGTTTCCAAAGAAAACAGTAAGGGGGTTTTGGTAATTTTTTCATATTGTTATACATTTAAGAAAGAAACAGGAAAACAAACCTACCTGAATGTAACATGTAAGGACCCCTGTTGCATAGATGGGAACTGTGGCTTTTGTTAGCACACCGTTACCTGCTGTAGAATCTAATGAAACACAATGAAGAAATTAGCTTTTATATACATATATGCATATATGTGTGTGTAATATATACTATGTATTTTTATATATAGAAGGTAGACATGTGTATGGCAAAACTGCACCAGTATTGTAATAATACATGTATCGTATTATAGTCACCTTTTTATATATATATGAATAATTTATATATATATATATATATATATATATGTATATGTATATACAGGCACACATATGCTAAAATAATGTTTAAGTGGTATTTGGATTTGAGATCTTATTTGTACTTTTTACACATACACACAACCTACAGCTTCAGATCATTCAATTGAGATTAAGATTAGATTTTCAACATTTCAGGATAACTTTTTCAGACTGCAATTCTCAAATTTGTTATCTGAACAAGAGATTGACATGTTTTTTTTCCAGTTGTGGTTTAAAATCAATTTTTATTCATTTGAGTGAACAGCTACTTACCTATATTTTCCTCAGACAGTCTTAAGATTTCCTGGAACTGTGGTTTTACCTATACAAAGGATGATGAATCCCATGTAAGAAAATCTGTTACCAGTGTCAATAAATTTAGGAGTAAATTAAGAGTAAAAAAAAAATCAACAAAAAACAACAGGAAAAGGGCATTTTGAAGGTACAGAAAGAAAAAAATCTTTTAAAGCATAGCCAACTTTTATGAAAATTGAAAGTATTATACAAGAGCACAGTAATTTCTGCTGAGTACCCTCACTGCGGTAGCAGTATTTAGCATTCCTGATACCAAAAGTTGAAGTTCCTTGGCAATATTCTTAGCTGGGATAAGTATATGATTTTACATTGGGGTGGGGGGAAGATTTTTGCTTTTTATCTTCGCTGTCTAGTAAATACTTTCTTCTGAAATATAGCTGTGATGATCAGTATCAGAACAGCTTTATAGAAGGAAGGGTTTTAAAGATAACTTAAAGAAAGGGCTTTCAAAGACCAGAGACTGGTTTAAATTTTCTCTCTGAAGGAAGAACATAATGCTAACTCTGCTTTGTAACTTTAGCTTTAGGTAATCTTGTGTTTTACAGTTTGAAATGTTTTTTAATTATATCCAAAAGTTATTTTATTAAGAAAAATTACGTATTTCCTTGGTAAAAATATTCAGATATCATCTATATAAATATTTGGGGCAGAGAAAGCATTAATTTTAAATTTCCAATCAAGTACAGGCTAGAGTATTTATGTACACCACAAACACTGAACAGTGTATTGTTTTGAAGGAAATTCCTAAATCACTAAAACTAGGATGTATCTCTCCCATTGTCTATGCCATTCACAAAGCAATATGACAAATGCAGTTTTGTTGGGCAAGACAAAAAGGCCATTCCGAAACGGTCAAACCCCAAGGCCTTTGTATCAAAAGGATGTAAACAGAGATTTAATACTAGCAGGCTTAAATGTACCTATGGAAAAGTATCAGTGTGTTATGCAAATATAAAGTGTGGGTACTCAGACACATTGCAATTATGGAGATTATACATATTATCAGGTGCCCTTTTTGTAGAATATTTAAGATAATATCTTACCTTAGTGTTTGTAAAAATTTTTCCAAATGTCCTACAAAGTCTCCAGAAAAATCTAGAGAACTCATGGACACAGGCAGTTGATGCTACATTGATCTTGCCAACTATTTCTATAAGCTGCGGTAGCCTAAAAATCAGGAAAGAAAATGACATTAAACACTGTTCCAATCTTTTGTTTCTATACAGTTATATTTGCATAGATTTACTGGTTATATTGATAAATGCATATATATACACACACGGAGCACTATTGGTTTTTATGAAATTATGTACATGTTCTTGTACAATTCCTGGCCCTTGAAGAAAGCAGGGGTTTAAGTGCCAGAAAAGAGTGATCTATATTTTCAAACACAGCATTTTTCATGAGATATTCAGAATACAACAATCTTCACTTCAACAGAGAACTGACTACACACTAGTGCCAAGAAGAAGCAAACCATTTTCTGGAGCAAGAGATTACTTACATGTTCTGCTAGATAGCTGGTATTTTACGAATAAAATCAAAGTCAACTCAGCATAAAAATAACATAATCTAAAAAATTCCTTTTTTCATCTCTAGCAATTCTTAAGCACAATCATGCTTAAAATTCTGATGTTTAATAATTGCTAAACATAACCATGCTTAAGTACTATTAATTTTGACATATTTTAAAATCAGAAATCATGAAATACAAATGAACTCACAGCTGATTGACTACCCATAGCAAAGTCTCCCAGCCTGTGGTACCCTCATGTTCTAGCTGATAGTCGTACAGTTGCAACAACACTGCTAATTGTTCACGGCTTCCAATGATGATGGCCACATCCTGAAGAGGTGATACGGGTCGGGGAAATCTAGTGACTGTAACAGCAGGGAACAAGCAATCATGAACAAAAGAAGATGAAAATACCTTAGAGGTGATGTCAGCAAAGATAGCTAAGTGAGTCTGAAACTCTTTACTGCCTTCTGTGTAAGGTTATCCAATTGCTTTTTAAAAATCTGTGAGTTAAATCCACCTCTGAAGAGGTAAAATAACCCTCACTTAAAAAGGGAAAATGCTGGCACAGGTAGATTATGGAACTATCATCACCAGCATAGCTTCACTAAGGGCAAATGTTGCCTGACCAACCCACTGGTGTTCTTTGATGGAATGAAAAAATCAGTGAACAAGAGAAGAGCTACAAATGCCACCTTCTCTCAAATAGAGAAATATGCATTTGATGGACAGACTTTTTGTTGGATAAGAAATTGGCTCAATGATTGCATCAAGAGAGTAGTGGTGAGAGGCTCAGTGTTCAGATGGAGACTGGTGATGAGCGGTGTTCTTCAGGGATCTGTGTTGGGACCGATAGTTTAGTATATTCAACAACAGAGAGGAAGAGTGACTGCACCCCAGCAACTCTGTAGGCAACACCAAGCTGAGTGGTATGGTTGACATGCCTGAGGGATGGGATGCATTCAGAAGAACCTGAGCAAGCTCAGGAGTTGAACCCATCTGAACCTTGTGAGGTCAAATGCAAGGTCTGGCACTTAGGTCAGGGCAAGCCCCCATATCAATACAGGCTGGGGGATGAAGGGATTGAGAGCAGCCCTGAGGAGAAAGACTTGAGGGTGTTGGTTGATGAGAAACTCAACATGAACCCACAAGTGTGCACTTGTAACCCAAAAAGACAACCATATGCTGGGTAGTAAAAGGTAGCCAACCTTATGCAGTAGCAAAGATGTTGCTTAACTGCTTTGCTGAGTAATTTTAAGTATGCTCTACATGAACTGAGCATAATAAAAACAATGCTAGTGTAGCAGACCTTCAATGTCCACATATTTTAATGGTCTTGAATATTTGTTGGGGTATTGCTTTTTATTTGTAAAATGTTCTCTTCTGACAATTTCATTTAAGTAATGAGTTGGGGGAGGGAGTGAGGACTGGCAAAATCTACTTTGTATATAAAGGTTGAAGCAGATAAATGATTAAAGTGTAGAATCTATAAAAAAAATTTCACAACATGACAGAAATTCAAGGAGCCTCTTTCTCTGTACTTGCTATATAGGAAAATACAACAAAGAACAGGTGGATTAGAAAAAAAGGCTTGGGGGCATAAACAATAAGGCACAAATCCTTATTGTACAGTGTGCTATAAAAAAAACCCCAAAACCTACTTTACACATGGATTCTACAACTTATGTTTGTGTAGTAACCTTAAATAGACACAAACCCCAAGTAAATCTAGACTATGGACTACTTCCTGAAGTTGTTTCTTTGCAGTTAATAGTGGTTTGAGATTTGTTGCTGAATTACACTTTAATTTATAAAAATGCCACGTATCAGAAATTAATAATTTACCTTCTATTTGTGGTACTTCTCCCTGAAGTTTAGCCTTGCTTGTGAAAGGTGCATTCTGTAGCACTAGTGCAAACAGTGAAGGAATCAGTGACTGCAAAGCAGACAGATACATGTGGAGCTTATGTTCATCCAAGCCATGCTCTCCTTCCTGAAAGGAACAGGATAGTTAAAAGTTTTCAGTTTGCATAATCTGTTGCTTAGGCATGTATTTCCTGGCAAGAGATCAACAAATCTGTGATGAATTTCTACACAGACACACTAATTAAATAGTAATTTATCCCAACCACAAGCCTACTTTGTGTTACCATCCAAATCTCCTTGTCACCCTTCAGTCACTTCTACTCTAAAGATTCAAGCAATACAGCCTTTAGCATTTCATACCAGTGAACATACTGATATTCTGAAAGAATATTTTTCAGCACATTTTGGAAATAGGAATCCTTGGTCTCAGAGACCAATGCCTTTTAAAACCCAAATAAACTAGTTGACTGTACTCTGAAAACAAGCATCTTGGTTAAGCATGTTAGACTGTTGATACCCTATTTTTCAGGCCTTTCCAGCTATCTACCAAATCAAACATGCAGACAAACTAGCTCATAATTGCAAATGCCCTAACTAAACCATTCAATTCTACTTTTGTTTAATAAATATTGAACTTTATTAAAAACTACACTATGTGACACTTAAACCAAATTTAAATAAAGGGCAAGTGCACTCAGAATAACATGTCATATAGTCACAGCCGCGAGCAAGCGTTTTCTGAACTGCAGTTTGATCGTTAGGCTGTAAGGCAAAAACACTCTTAAAGAGGAACATGTTTGGTTTGGGCAGTTTTGGTGTTAGGCTTTTTCCCTTCTTCCCAAGGAAAAGTAACAGTGACAGAGTTACAACAACAATCTCCAGAAAATTTTTTCCCCCCAGAAAAAAACATTGGGTAGCAATTACTTCCCTTTTCTGTATTTTTTTAAAAACCTGCATATATAATACAGACACAAAGAAAATTCTCCAATGTAGAAACAGCTGAACACATACCCTGAGCAATTTTTCAATTTTATTAAGCAGTGTAGGTATAAGATGGAATTGTAAATTTCCCAGTTCTGTTGTCCAGGCAGCATAAGCAGGTAAGAATACCTGATGTGTTGCACTAACTACACGTTCTGAAGGGTCTCCTAAAGCTGAAAGCAGCAGTTCAAAGCCCTGGCAAAAGACAATAAAGAATATAATTATTTTCCCCAAATTTATACTGAAGTTTCTCACACAAAAGATGCATGCTAAAAAAAGATTATAATCAATTTTTGAAACTTTACACTAAAAAAATAAAACAAGGTAGTACATGAAGCCTTTAACCATATATTCCTGCCTCATCTACAAAGGTAAACAGCAGGTGGTCAACGATCCTGCTAGTACTTTACAGTCAAGTTATCAGAATCAGTACAAACACATTTTACCACTCTGCCTTCAAAAACTCAAAGACAGGATCCAAAGTTCTTAATTTTCACACTTATCTGAAACATTATTGAGCAGTATTAAGTTGTATTACAACTTAACAGGCTTAATTGTAGCAGACAAATCTCTGCGATGATATCAAACCAGCTAACAGCATCATATGGGCAATTAAGTGGTATGTTCTTGAAGCAAATTATGAACCATTAGAGAAGCTTCTGTATAATAGAATCATAGAATCATAGAATAGTTAGGATTGGAAAGGACCTCAAGATCATCTAGTTCCAACCCCCCTGCCAAGGGCAGGGACACCTCACACTAAACCATATCACCCAAGGCTTCATCCAACCTGGTCTTGAACACTGCCAGGGATGAAGCATTCACTACCTCCCTTGGCAACCCATTCCAGTACCTCACCACCCTAACAGTAAAGAATTTCTTCCTTATATCCAGTCTAAACCTCTGCTGTTTAAGTTTCAACCCGTTACCCCTTGTCCTATCACTACAGTCCCTAATGAATAGTCCCTCCCCAGCATCCCTGTAGGCCCCCTTCAGATACTGGAAGGCTGCCATGTATAATGCTTACGCCTTAGGTTCTAATGATACTTGTTAAGTACGTGTTTTCTTTTTGTTCTTCGTGATACAATAAAAATCAACATTTATATACACATCAACATGTACTGAAGTATTGGGAAAGATATGAAATAATTATATAAAACATTTTCTACATATAGAATCAACATTATACCTGTTGATATTTGTCTGGATCATCAATATATCCCATAATGATGCCAAGGCTTTTGATCACAGCTTCTCGTACCAGATCTGCCTTATCTTCCATTAGCATTTGCTGAAGCATGGAAAGTACTAATGAACTACGAATTTCTTTCTGTTTGTAATCAAGAAACATATTTGTTAAATTCAATGAAACAAGAAATGTGCGTTTATATCAATTTTTGTAAAATCATTTGCACACCCATTAGTGCTCACAAATAAAATCCCTTCTTCTAATCATCGATCCCTTTATGAATATTATAGTCACGACTGTCACATCAGAAGATGAATGAATATAAAATGTCACTAGCCTCTTTAGAAAGCCTTTTGTCCTACTAAGCACAGAAGTCAGGTCCTTTCATTCATATGGAACCGAAAGTAACTAGGAGCAAAAAACTACTACAGGCCTAGACTTAAAACAGAATCTTTAATTATGCACTGCTAAATTGGAGAAGTGCTCGGGTTTTTTAAAAATGTAGTTTATTTTCCCCTTTCTCTGAAGCTTCCAGCTCACCACTGACCTAATTTTGCTGCTGTTTCCGACTGACAGAAGTATTCATGGAACATTCCATGCTGTCTGAAGAACTCGGCTATTGAATGCCAATTTTTATTTTAGAGATTATTTCCTCTATTGGTCCTAACTATCTTTAATCTTCACTGAAACAAAGATGATTTTTTCAGAACATCCTGTTTTAAAAGACATTTGATAGCTAGATTGACCTGTATTCCTTTATAGTGAGCCATTGCCATAATATGATTTATTGAATCTCACATGTGAGATATAAAGTAGAAGACTGCCTATGCATAACATATGCACTTGGAAATATTTAAAATTATAAAGGATGTTTGTGGGAATCCTTAAAGAGCCACGGCCATGTAGTGAGCAATCCCGATACCCTGAGCCTTGTTACTGCAAACTAAGAAGATTTTTGGCAGGCATAAGCAAGGTCAATTGTCTTGTTAGGCCTCTTTAATTTTCTACTGAAAACGTGCAGAGAATGATCTCTGCCAAGGTTGTAGTTTTCCACTGTATTTTTAGAGTAAGGTATTTAATCGCAATTATAACAAGTTATAAACATTAGCTTTGTAAACGGTAGTAACCTCTAGACTAACCAATTAGAGCTCAGTATCCAAGGCTGTTACATAAGAAACCTAAGGGTGTAAGGGTATAAAAGGAGCACTGTATCTGAATAAACTTTGGCAATCGATCACATTGATCGTCTCCGCGTTGTCCGTGACTCCTGCATCAACAGATGTTTTCATCACACAACAGATTTTCACCTTGCTTTCACTAGCAAAGTACGTAGAGGCAGTATTGATACTTACTGGCAGGTAAGGTGCTAGAGCTCCACAGGATTCTGCTACCAGTAGCCGTCTCTCTGGGTATTTGTGGTTGATCTGGTAAAGACAAACAGAATGGTTATTTGCTTTGCAGTAACCAACATTCAAAATG
Source organism: Melopsittacus undulatus (assembly GCF_012275295.1). Classification (NCBI taxonomy): domain Eukaryota; kingdom Metazoa; phylum Chordata; class Aves; order Psittaciformes; family Psittaculidae; genus Melopsittacus; species Melopsittacus undulatus. Next base: position 83,963,563 of record NC_047527.1, on the reverse strand, counting down.
TGGTTAGAATGAACTGCAACAGAGAAATACGTCTGCACCTTATTGATAAACACTGACTATGCCTGTAAAAGTTGTATATGGGTACTAAGCAGCCTCAAATTGTTGCATTGAAGCATAAAGGCAAGACCTTGTCTAGTTGTCCTATAAAATAGAGGTTCTAGTAAGAGAAGAATCAGAGAAGCACGGATGTATATGCAGTAAAATGAATGGTGGAAAGCAGCGCATGGGCTGCTTTGCTTTAAATAATATGCATAATTTCTGAGCTAGCACGTCATGAAGTATTTTGCTTTGCGTAGCCGGTCACAACCATCACTCCTCTTAGAATCACACAAGTGCCCTCTAGTGTTCTAAGCCAAGCAGTGCAGTGTAGCTGCCTACCTCTTGTGCAACTGAGGTCAAAATAGGACACACATACTAAACCGAGAACTACTTGCACGCTATTGAGGTTCTGACCACAGGTCCAGCATAAATGTGTCATATCTCTAAAATGTGACTGAAAACACCTCCTATTCCCAAAAACCTCTTGATCCCATGCTACCTCCCTTTTCCACTCAAAAGGTTTTTGAAAACTGTCTTACAAATTTAATATTGACACTTTGGAACCAAGTTTGCATCGCCATGGAGTTAGCTTTAACGGACAGTGTAATGGTTGTGCAGTGAAACATGTGACATGTTTCAATATATTCTGTAACTAGGGGGAAAAAAAAAAGTTTAAAATGGTGAGAGGGAAATGTGAATAGTTTGATCCTGTCAGATAAAACAGGATATGCATGTTGTGAGATTACTTCTCTCTCTTGCTATGCAGTGCAAATCCTTGATAAGACAACCATCTTAACACAGAAAAAAACAAGGTGCTCACTGCCTTCTTCATCTCAGCCTTTACTGGGAAGACTTGTCTTCAGTAGTCCAAGATCCCTAAAACCCACGTGAAAGTCTGGAGCAAGTAAGGCTTACCTTGGCAAAGAACTATCAGATTAGAAACATTTAAACAAATTAGATGTACACTGATCTGTGGGCAAGGAGGGGGACGCAACCCTAAGTGCTGAGCAAGCTGGCTGATGTCACTGCAAGACCACTCTTGACAACCAACAAAATGCTGCAGCAATGGGGAAGGTTCCTGAGGACTGGAAGAAAGCAAACATCACTGCTATCTTCAGGAAGGGCAATACAGAGGATTCAGAGAAACACAGGCCAGTCTGTGGCCATTAGTTCCTAGAAAGGTGCTGGAGCAATTGATCCTGGAAAGCATTTTCATACATACAAAGTACAAGAAGGTGATTGGGAATAGTCAGCATGAGTTTATCTAGGAAAAGCCATGCATGACCAACCTGATAGTTTTCCAGGACGACTGGCCCAGTCAACAAGCCGTGAGGAGTGAATATTTTTATGCTGAACTCAGCAAGACTTGATACCATTTCCCATCACATCCTCATTTGCAGATTGATGAGGTCTGGACTAGGTAAGGACAGTGACGGAGACAGAAAACTGGCTGAACTAAATCACGGGATCAAACAGTTGAAGCTGGGGGCCAGTCCCCAGTGGTGCATTCCAAGGGCTGATTCTGAAGCCGACAGCAAAGATACGTAACATCTTTATTAATGACCTGGATGACAAGATAGAATGCATCTCAACAGGCATGCTGATTACAAAACTAGAAGTGGATAATATGCCCAGACGGGTGTACTGCCATTCAGAAGCACCTCAACAGACTGAAGAAGTGGGCAGTCAGGACCCTTATCAGGTTCAAGAAAGGGAAGTGCAAAGTCCAAAAACTCAACAGAAAAAAAAATTCCATGCACCAAGACAGACTGGAGGCCAACTGGCTGGAAAGCAGCTTAGGAGAGAAGGACCTGGAGGGCTTGACAGATAGCACGCAGAGCCAGCAATGTACTCCTTGCAGCAAGGAAGACCAATGGACATTACCAAGATAAACATCACCAGCAGGTGAGCTAAGTGATTATCCCTCTTTACTCAGCACTGGTGGACCATATCTGGAGTGCTGTGTACAGTTCTGGATTTCCCAGCTACAGAAAGACATTTTGGTGCAAATCCAGCAGACAGACATGAAGATGATTAAGAGACAGGGTATTTGACATATGGGGGGGTATGCTGAGAGAGCTAGGGTTGTTTGGTCTTGAGAAAAGAGAACTTGAAAGGGATCTTATTTATATGTATAAAATTAATACCTGTACCTATCTGCAGAGAGGTAAAGAACACAGAGATGCTCAAAGAAAGGCCAAGAGGAAATGAAATAGAAGAATTTCTGTTTTACTGGGAGGCTGCCAAATGGACCATGTTGCCCAGAGATCTTACGAAGCCTCCATCTTTGGACATATTCAAAACCAGACTGGTCTTGGTGTTGAGCAACCTGCTCTAGTTGACTGTTTTAAGCAGTGGATTTGGACAGCAAGATGTTCAAAGGTCCCTTTCAACCTCAGCCATTCTGTGATTTGCTCAATTCTACTGGCTTAAGAAAAACTATAGGGGAAGATAGAGTAACAAAACAACTTTCGACAACTTCTTGTCTTGACTTTATTTCCACAGCACAATGAGCAATGGTACCTGACCACTGATGTAGTATTAATGTCTTCAACTTTCTCACTGTTCTGACCTGAAATCACTGAAATCTCAAGAGCAAAATGTGGCAAAAATGATTCGAAAGAGACTTAAAAGGCAAAAATCATAAGGCTCAGGACGGAACAGAAGTCTCAAGCATTGGAGAACAGTCTTTGAGCACGTCTATCATCGTTTTCCATTCATCAGTAGGCACCTGCAATACCTTTTTGGAAGAAAGAGATTTCATAGATAAGAAATATTAAAGGCCCACAACAGGCTGCTTTAATACCTGTAGCATCTTTGACTTATGTGCCATCTTCCCAAATGCAAATTCCCTACTGGTAACAGAGACATGCTTTGCCTTCTGGTGCTTTGCTTTCCTGATAGAAAGAGCAAAGACCTGTTTTAACTGGTTTAGGTGGACTGGCAAGACAGTATAAATAACACCCCTGATACTGTGAAGACATACTGACATGCTGGAGTGTCAAGACACAAGTTTCTTCAAGGCTTGTGTACAGGGAAGGTTATTAGGCTTTGGAAACCTAAACAGAACTAATGTTTATTACCATTTCTCTTCCTTTTGTCTTTAAGAAGCAGTAGTACAATTTTGGAAGCCAATTAACTGGTCACTAGTCCTGAGGGAGCTTTCAGCATTAACAGAGCTTTGATCTAAACCCGGATGAGCCAGCTACCAAATTTTACCTGCAAAGAGCAGGTAGAAAGATTATAAAGACTAGCCAGTAACTCTGAGTTTCAGAAAGTGTGGATGAAAATGCTCAATCTTCTGAGGGTCCAGACCTTTGCATCTGTAAAAAGATTTTGATTGGAAACTAACTGCATGAACGCTTTCGTGATGAAAGCATCTACTGAGAAAAGGTAGAAAATTATGTGTATTTCAGTTCCTTCTACAAACTCAGTCTTATGACAATGAGATTCAGCTGGTATTTTGCTGGGTAAAATAATGGCCTGTTTTCAGTACTGCAAACAAAGTCTGGCAAACTGCATTAAATAAATGAATGGTGACATATGGCTTGCCAGCCTGATACGCTCTATTGTTACAGTTGGACTTGTTTCTCTTTTGCATCAATTAGCAAGAAACTGGTATGGTGAAGATGTGTTCTTACTGAGGTGAGATTGTTCTGTTCTTTTTTAAGCACTGCTCAAATTTCATGAGAAGGACTAAGAAAAAATGTGATTATTTTGTGTTCAACTGCTATTGACATGAGTACTTCTTTTAATCTACAGATACACCAGGCACACATATAAGCATAAATGCTGCACATACTAAGTATTTCTATTGTCAGAAAACATTAATACTATTAAAGCTTGGACTTTATTGTGAAACACAGATGGCTGTGTTATGCAAGAAACAGAAGAGAATTATTAGGCCAGAAATACTGTACCATCAAAGCAAAACCTAATCACTCCGTCATATTCACTGTGTTTTAGGCAATGATGAACTCCATTTTCTTTCTTATGCTAGGAAAATACCAGGCATTTTCACCTGAACTCATGCTGTTCTGTGTCCTATGTCTCAGATGAACGAGTAGCAAGAGCATTTCAGTTTCGTTGCTTATTCCTATTAACTTAGAATATCTGTGAAAAATGTCACTGTGACTCTACAAGTCACATGTAAACTTCATTCTGATCTTACAGGTGTAAAAACATGCTCATGTACAGGGGACCTATTTCTGACTACTTTGGTCTTTAATTTTTCTGTGTTAAGAATTTAAACTAGCTGAAATGTGGACAGTGCTCCAGGGACTTAAAACAATACAAAAATCAGCAAATTAAATCTTTAAATGAAAATGGATTTTCAACAGTCTGGAAATTACGGTACAAACTATAAAGGCACCTACCTGGCAACAGGTTAGGCAACAGTGATGAACATGTGCATATGTGCATCTCAATACAACAAACATATGCAGGTAACTAGAATCTTCATATAGTCTTCGACAAATTTTCTGCTTTTGAGTTCATTTTCATGTTATATAAAAGAATTATGTATAATGAAGAGAAATAACATCCAAATAATCTTACTGTAGAATACTTTGAACTGCCATTTGTTGAAAAAAATACCAAAATAAGCCACCCTCAAACAAGTAAAACTCAAGTTTTATAAATTTTTAACTAATTTTCCAGTGTAAAGCAAAAAATAATCAGTTACCTGTTCCCAACACTGTGGTAAAAGCTCAGCTTCTACACGTGTTGGTCCAACATGTCGGGCAAATGCCACACACCCAGTCAGTATCATCTGTCTGAAAAAATAAATTTAAAGCTTTAATATGTTTATGAAGTTCTATAATACAAAATATATTCTTTAAGCTATGAAAAGTAGATGCTGTCAGGCTACAGGTAATTGTCTACAGCCAAAATTTCACACCATACACACTGACTTAAAGGCTAGATCTTAAACTAAGAGCCACGATTGTCCCTGCTCATTGCAGGGGGGTCTGGACTAGACGATCAAGGTCCCTTCCAACCCAAACTATTCTACGATTTTATCTTCCTTTCTACTTAATATGCCTTTTCCAGAAACATGCAGATCCCAAACTCCATGAACCAGACCCTGAGAATCTCAGATCTGGAAATCTGATTTCCTCATGTTTGAGATTTGGAAAATAACTAAATCTATCTTTTAATTTTCATTACTGAACATTATGATTCATCATGAAGTAAAAGGATCTAAATTACTTAATACTATCATATTATCAGTATTTTAGTCAAGTACACATACTGCTTTTATTTAGAAGCATTCGTGAGATTTAATAAAGTGTTCAAAACAAGGAAATTCTTTTATTACATGGTTTTACTACATTCTAACATGTAAGTTACTGTAATTTCTCCCAGAATACTGAACTCCACTCTCATCAGAAACCTTCTGAAGCCCATTATGAAGAGGAAGAAATTAATCAGTCAGTAGTATCTACAATCACACAAGTTATCTGTATTTATACTTTGCATTTTTTAACTTTCCTCAAAGTTTGCAAGAAATTGCTGTTGTTCCATTTATTTCACAGGCACCATTTTTTTTACGTTTTCAAAAAAAAAGGTACTTAACTGTAATTTGTGGTATTTTAACTTTTACTTGAAAAGTTTTTACTTCTACTTCTGTTAATAGGACTGAAATGGTCCTGACTTTGCGTGCAATGCACCACCTCTATTTACTTTCAGTGTGTACACAAATACTTAAATAGCCAGTTTCAAACAATAACACACGGACATAAGACACTCATTTTATCACCTCCATGGTAAGATTAGGACATGGCTGAGAACTAGTTCATTATTCCTTTGTGGAAAGATAGGATTAATTTGTGTCTGGTTTAGTGTCATGTCTAAGCTCCTAAATATCTACTGCAGCTAATAGTGTGCTCTTAAGGTTGAAAGGCAGAGATTTTGCTGGTTATTTGTTAGCCAGTTATATAATACCCATTTAAAAAAAAACAACAAAAAAACAACACAAAACAAACCTCAATAACTTTCAGAATCTTTTCAAAGAGCAACAGTTAATTAAAAACAGATATATTTTTTTCCAGCATTCTTTAGGCAAACAAAGCAAGCTCTTTGGTGTTGTGTTTAGTTTATTGCTTACCTCCTACCTCTCTACCACATGCAAAGAACTAGACCTTTGATCAAGGTAAAAAGGTTGGGGGGAAACAAGAAAGCAATAATTAGATATGACTCAAGAAATCAATAGCTGATGCATGATACCAGTATGGAGACAAAAGCTTGTGGTAATTTCAAGTTCTACAACAAACAAAATAGTTATTCAAATGCCTGCCTTCGATTCTACACACTGCACCTAATCACAGAACTGGGCAGGTGTAACCATCTTAAAAGTATATGGCAACAGCTGGTATTTCAGAGGAAGGGAAGGTTGTAAGAATCTTAACACAGGTCATTGAAACAAAACACATTAACACTAAGCTGTTGAAACTGCAGTTTAGGCTGGACAAGGGTAAAACATTTTTGTCTTTACTGCCATAATGACCTCATTTGTTAACAAGATGTTAGGAATGCTTTTTTCAAAAAGCTCTCACCAGGATATGCACTTATGATCACCTAGGCAAGAACATAAAGTAAATCAGTATGATTTAGCAGAACAGTAGTTTGCTTCATCACTACAGAAACTGAAGTGAAATCAAGAATCAGATTACAAGAAGACGGCAGAAGTTAGAGTAGAAGACGTAATTTAACACTGCTAAACTCTAGAGGTTTTAGAAATTAACTGCAGGCAATTCAGATCTTACATTACACAGTTCAAGATTCTTTTGCCACCCCTAAAGATTAAATTAAAAACTTACTAGGGTTTTCCTTAAGTTCCTTAAGTCAGCAAGTTACGAGTGTTCTAAAAGAGGTGAGTGACATCATACAACTGATGAAAACTCATACTAGATACATTAAGCTGAACACGTTTTAGCTTCTTTTCATCAAGAGTGCTGCTTCAGGGTACATTACTTGAAAATGTTCAAGATTGTTCAACAAATTGAACTACATTTTAACCTTGTGCTACAAGACTTTAACATTAATTGGACTTTTTCATGGCTCCTTTGTGTCCAAACCCAACATAATTGTTCCAAAAGAAGTTTAAGTAAAGCTAACATGTATTTGTTCCTTTGCTGTATCTGCGTGCATCAAAAAGCCTCACATGGGTAAGAATTATAATACAGGCTTTCCACTTAATTGTTCACATAGTTTACAAAATTAAATACTTAAAGTAAAATACTTACTTTAATGGATCATTATTAGAATTGCAATGTCATATTTCAGTCTCTTACATTTAACAAATTAAAAAGTCAACCTGTTATCCATAGCTACTTTAATGTATAAAGTAGGCCTGTACAGTATAGCAGAAGGTAAATAACATATGCAATAATTAATACCATTATTCTGGTAACTGAAGCGTTGCTTACTGTGTATCACACAATGCTGCTAAAATATTATTTAAACTTATAAGCAATCATGCATGATAGACTTCTGTGCAAATATATAAAAAAAACAACTGAATAAGTATTTTCTGTCTAATTTTGTATTCAGGATCCATTTTACTTGATGGAATTTTACTTATTCTTCAGTTAGGTGTTATATTACCTTTAAAACATTTTGATTTTTATGTGTGTAAGTAAGTGTTGATCCTGCATAATCTCCTGTCACGGAGATTATGGCAGAATATTCTTCTCAAATTTCTGATGACAATGACTTACTTTTAGATATAAATCTAGGTCACAACAAAGCAAGAAGGAAACTTCAAAGAAAAACAGGCTTGGCTTTTCTCCTTCATTAGCTTCTGGAAAAGACACACCTAACTACAGGTAAACAGGCGTATGAAAACTCTACTTGAGAGGGCACCAATACTGTGACAAATTAACTACAAGAGGCTACAAGGAGAATTGTAACTTTCTTCTCCCCTCAACCACTAAGTAACTGTAGCTTCTCAATCTGCATGGGACACTTAATACATTTTATATAATAGTAGATGCTTCAGAAGCAGATTTCTAATGAGTATGAAGTAGAACGAGGACTGTATCTTTCAGTATACATGGTGCCACTGTGCTAACAAGCTGTGTTTATTTAAGCATTTTTTTGTCTCCAGAGCCATGTCTTTCAATTGTACCTCATCTATAAACTTGACAAGGGGAACACAATTGACGGATGTAGATAGATACAATAGAATGACACCAGAACACTTCAGAAAATCTTCAAAAGAAATGCTTTCAACCTATTCCATAATGGTTGTTTTGTCTGAAGACAGAACAGAGCAACAACAGATACAGATGTTTACAAAACACCTCTAATGAAAATAATAGAAGACCCTTAGATCAAATATGAAAAATCCTTCCATAGTTAGAGAAGGAAACATACCAGCTAGGGTACTGTCTTTCAACCTTAAGGATATTATTATCAAGTTCAGTACAAAGATATTAGATTTCCCCAGTACTAAGGAAGAACTAAATTTATAAAACAAAACAAAAAGCGTACTTTGTCTCAAAAACCAAACCAAACCAAAGCTCTCAGAACTAAACCACTGCTTCAGTCTTCTGGTTTTTTATTGCCAGCATAGCAGTGAACCATAAGAAGAAAGAATACTATTTTCTCATACTATTTTCTCCAACTGAATATCATAGTTAAGAGAAGCTGTTTTGATTTCTATAGCAACTGTTGCTAAAAATTATGATCTTAAAGCTCATTTTAACAAAAAAAAACAAAAAAAAACTGAACTGAAATGTTACACAGCAGCTTAGCAAGAGCATTCTTACATTTCAGTAACTAGAAAGTACAGGTCATAGAAATGGAAAGTCCTCAAGTCCACATAAATTTGTCAAAACTATACCAGCAAGATATCAGGTTTAGTGAAACTTCATTAAAATCATCCAATAATATCCAGTTTCTATTAGTTCTGCTCCTTTGACAAAGAAAAACAAGTTCCTTCTTATCCCGCAACACACAAACGCAAACACACCTTTGCTCATCATCTGGTCGTTTGATCAAATTGAACAGTATGTGTAGAAGCTGATCTCTCTCTTTGGGTTCGGGATGGAGGCAGGCTGTACACAGTATGAGTGGGATCAATTCCTAAAAAATTGTGGGTAGGGGAAAACCAAACAAAGTAAAAACGCTTTGGGCATATATTCATTAACGGCAAAAGAAACTAAGAAGATAAATCTAGACACATAGTATCAGAACATTAAGAGAAGGTGTTTTTAGAGTCTTGATCTCTTATTAAGTGACCTGAAAAAAGTGAAGGTCTACAAAAGTTAGAATTATTTTCCTGCTAGGAAAGATGAGGGGAGAACCAGCACATAAAATAAAAAGCTCTGCAAAGATTAAAATTAACAAATGCAGGTCACCTGTAACCAGAATTAGAGAATAATCATGGTTTAAATTGTCTCCACTACCTATGGAACTAAAGCAAGCTTCACATACATCTATGGAATAAAGCTCCTATGGAAAAAGCCAGTGATAGCATGGAGTTAAAGATTAAAATTTCCAATTAAGCACGTACACAGTTTTGTGCACAAGTTTGAATAAGCACTGAGAAACAAACATTGGTAAAGGTGGCATTAGATAGCCTCTATTTTGTGTTGACTGAGAACAATGTGATTTTTTTTTAAAGATCTGCTGGTGGTTTTGTGGTTTTTTGTCTGTTTTTCTTTTTTAATGAAGCAGCAATATCTGAAGCTGAATTTTTTTATAATTTTTTTTAGAGTAATTCAATTCCCTTAAGGGACAAACGATCAAGAAACTACTGTGTAAAACATTAACTGAAAGAAAATACAAGGCTGTTCAAAATGGTGAAGACCTCCTCTCCTTTCTAAATATGCCTTCAAAGCTCATGGTATTCATTCCCAGGAGAAACAAATGTTTCTGGAATGTTAACTGGAAGTCCCTTTCCTCAACTTTTTTGAGGTGAGCCTTTGCTTAGAAATTGTGTAGTTTCCAAATTCAGTTAAATATTTTAGGGACAAAACCATCACACTGGGAGGTCAGGAGGAAAGAACAAGACAAGTCTAGGTGTCTGCAAACAAAACATGGGCAAGTACTCTGGAGACTTCGTCTCCCACCTGCACATGTGGAAAGCTTTTTGTGAATTAATAAGCTGTGACGATGAAGTAGATGAAAGTGGGAAACACTCCTGAAGTTACTAGGAAAGATCATATGAAACCTGGAAACACCTGTAATTATTTGTAATAACTTTGCAGGGAGGTGACAATTTCTTCTTGCAGGTATTCAAAGTGACCTATTCATGATGGTCTTGACAGTAAGCCTATGAAATGAGGTGGACGTGTGGAAACAGCATTAAAGACACCCTCACTGCTCAACTTCTAATTTCCTAAACAGCAAGTGCTGTTTATTTTAAATATAGAACAACACTCTATTTTAGAGCAGTGCCTAAGCGAGTCAACTCCTGATAAGCTTCTGTTTTCATTTTACAAGGATTCTACACTCAGCACGCTATTTTTCTCCCCTGCACATCCTAAAGTGCATTTTAAGATTCTGGGAGATATCTTCGCAATATTTAACCCGATTCTGATACAAATTAGGGAATTCATGATGAGATGGAGGAATGAATGTGGGAATACCCTAACTACCACTTAAAAAAATCTGAAAGTACAGAAGGAAAAATGATCAATAAATTTCAACAGTTTGGACTTATCTATTTTTCAGTATTTTGAAATCTATCTTTCTGAATTCTCTATTAAGTCTGCATTATCCAACTGCTGTTGCAATTATTCTTACAAAGAGTTTAAAATAAAAAAGAATTATCCCATGAAACGGGACATGTCTATATTTTATGGTCTGGGTTTTTTGTTTCATCTGTTGAAAACATCACACTGACTTCATTTTCCCAGTATGTTTGAGTACCTACTCAGAAATGATAACAGCTTACTCAGAACTACTACTAGATATTTGAAACAGTGCCTTTCAAATTGAATGAAGTTAAAGTTGTCTTTTCCTAGCTGAGTCTTTATGAAAACACCTCTGAATATTCACCTCAATATTACTGCCTTGTGTGTGAAAGGCTAATGAATAACCTAACACAATTGACAGGGGGCATATACAAGGCTGGTTCTTTACCTTGCAGAAAGCTGGTTATTATAGCTGACGGAATTAGCTGTATTTTCTTGTCCATTGGTCACATTCTTTCATGCATACTATGGGAGAAGTGAATGTTCTCTGCATCGCTGCATCAGTGCTTCTACAGTTCCTTCTATTAAGGGGAGTGGAGAAACAGTGAGAAGTCTTGAACAGTGTTTTATGAGCTCCCTATAGACTTAATGAACAGGAAGGTAAAAGTGGAGGGAAAAAGGACTTTCTGTGGGACAAGAACAATTATACTGCTCTCATAGATGGAGAAAACAGGTCAAATGAAGTCTCTCAAAGGTGGAAAAGGGGACAGACTTTTCTTGGGATGTTCAGGATTATTAAGAACAAAAAACCAACCTACAGGCAGGTTTGAGCTCATTCCTTCCTCTTACCATGCCTTAGATGTAACTTGTTCAATAAATCTCAGATTTTTTTCCATTATCAAAACCAGCAGAAAAGTGCTGTAGGAAGTGCAAATTTTCCAATAAGATACAATAATATTAGCATTTGGCTATTTAAATTAAAGAGGAAAGTAAATAACATTGTTATGGAGACTGTATGTAATTATTAATAATTAAGAAGAGGACTTCCAGTGATATTTGAAACACTGCCTTCCTTGGGAAGGAATACCACTTGTGCTGACAATCATAAAGCAAGAATGTTAAGTTTTAAAAAAGCCAACAACCCTCCTTTTAATTTGGAATCCTTCCTAAATGTTCTATTCATCCCCAAGTACCACTCTTCTCCTTTTGTTTCTTACTTAGGAAAACCGATTAGTTCATACTGATGTTAGTCGACAGTACCAGGAGGAGTGACTGTCAGAACTGCAACACTGTTTTCCCATTAGAGGCCAAGCAGACTGCCAGTGTAACCTCATTAACATTTGCAACTTGATGAAATAAAGCACTGTGTGTCAGAGGTCTCACCTCTGCCACTGAAAAGGCAAGTTAGTATCTAAGGTAGTTTACATCTGTGAGCTACCCAGATGTAAAACTGGGAGAAGAAATTTGTTTTTACTGTGACATAAGCTACATACAGGTGAGCAATGGATAATCATAAAATCAACTAGGCTGAAAAAGACCTTTAAGATCATGAAGTCCAACCATTACCCCAGGACTGCGAAGTTCACCACTAAACCATATCACTGAAGGCCTCATCTACATGGTTTTTGAGCACTTCCAGGGATGGTGATACTACCACTTCCCTCAGAAAACTGATACTATGAAGCTGATCTACTGTATTGCACAGAACATAATTGGCCCATCTTCTCTATGTTCTACTATTGTGCAAATGTCCACCTATGTCTCTCCAAAGAGAAAACATTTTTTCCACCATAATACCTTTGAACAACTCCTCCCCAACTTAAAACCAAACGTGCTCTGTTACCTTTGAAAAGGATTCATTATTTGAGCTGATTCAAATTCTCAATAAAGACAGTATTTACATGGTCATATGGAGCAGCTCTTAATTACGGTCAAAAGGTGGCTTTGTAATGGTAACTGGTATCACCCTACCATACACAGAACAGTTCCTCTTCCTACATATTAAAACAAAATATTGAAGTTTGTGAGTTTTATAAATGCATCCTATAGCAAGAATTTGTCTTTTTGTTGACAATTTTCTTGCAAGTTAGAAAGGAATTTTCTACCTGTGTTGTTGCCTTTGTTATAATTATTCTTGTTTAACATTCTAACAAAAGTCTTCTAGATCTTAGTTTCTCTCTCTAATTAATGTCTTTTTGTTGGAGTGTTCATAAGCAAAGTAAGTATCTGAAAGGATAAAGCTAATTAGCATCAAGTGTCAAGGCTGGTTAGTTCAATAGCTAAAGATAGCCACCTTTATAATTATTTCAAATATTAATCTTTATTTCAAATATGGCAAATGGGTGACAATTTAATATATAAACTGGGACAGAGTTATGATTGATTTTGCAAATGTATCCCCTTTTAATGTTCTCCATGTAAAAATTATTCTGTAACATAGCTTCTGACAACAAGCAAATAAAATAAATAATCTGTAGCAACTGAAATAGCTGTAGGTATTAACACATTACTGATATGGAGTATCTTGTGCGAGAATGTATCTGAAATTCAGAATTCATCCTTTAGTTCTAAAATGAAAAAAGTATTTAATCACAAGATTAACATGACTCAGAACTTTGTGCTACTCAGTAATATTAAGATTACAACTCTAATTACATTTCATGGGATCAGCCTACTATTCCAGGATCCAAATTAAGCCTTTCATAGATCCCCAAAGGGATGGTTTTACATAAGAATCAATGTAGATATTGGTGTGGAAAAACCCCCTGTACTTCTTTGTTTGTATCTGCTGTTTATTTGAAACATAGTAACAATTGGCAATACAATTTAAACATTAAACTCCTTGCATCTATGCATCATGTTATGTTTAAAGACATGGTGTCGAAGTACATGGTGCCAAAGTCAACTTTCAGACTAGAAATGGAAAGGATACTCTATGAGGTTAAGCTATTTCATTCTAAGAAAATTACATTAGGCCCCCACATCCAGAGAAAGGAACTAAAGGACTTAAAAAATGGCTGTGTTTTGTGTGCCTGGGGCACCTCTACCCCACCCCCGCCCCCCCCCCCCCAAAAAAAAAGCCCCCTGAGCCATAACCAACACCCCAATTACATCAGAAAGAGAACCAGCAAACCTGCTGTGGTCAACACTATCTCTGTTTTTCAGAAACACAATCTATAGAAGCCTACCACAAACTTTTACAGAGCAACTCAAAGTATTTTAATTGTTCATTTAAGTTTTTCCATTCTCTCCTATTCTGTGAAATAGAAACAGTCATTTACAAGATACTGATGGCTGACAATTTTCATGCTTAGAAACTCAAACTTTTAGCCATATACAACCAGAATGACATCTGCTTGACACAGCCACTGGAAACAGCCACTGCCAAGCTCTGGTGCAGCATTCCTCTACATTTTTTAACAAAGCCAGTATTGTATGGCTTTTAAAGTGTAAGACCAAGATGAAAATCTGCAGTAAGATAGACATTTAGCTGTACCATGCTTTAAGAAATGACTACCTATGAAAAATGTCAGAGAATAAAAGTGCCTCAGTGACATCTATGTGTAATTACTACATGTTGACATGAACAAGTTTAAATCTACAGCATTGCTTGCTGTCAAGGATGGCACCCATTCAGAGTCTGTAGATTCAGCATTCTTTGCTTCAACTTTAAATAGAAATAAAAGCAAACCTCTATTCTTAACATTTTGAGCTTTATGTAAGTCACAGTTTCTCAGTGTATATATAAATCAGTGATGCAATTTAGTAAACCATTACTGTTGTGATTTTGCATAACACAAATGAAAGTTACAGAAACTAACTCTGGAATAAAAGGTGGGATGAAAGACAAGGAAAAGTGTTTCTTGATAAAGAGTAACAAAAACTTGATGTTAAACCAACTAGTTTACTCTAGCCCAAACTCCGCTAAAAGACTACATACTGCAGAGTGCGGAAGTTGTACATACAAACAACATTACTTTGTTACCTGCAAAAAAAGATGCTCTTTTGTACATCTTATACAGAGTGAGAAATCAGTATTGCTAAAATTTTAAAAGACTGCTTTCTTCTAATTACAGTTTAGTTTTAAAGGAATCATTTTTATGGTATACATCTTGAGAAATGGAAGGTGGCTGATTTTAATTTTAAAATCTTAAATGTGTTTTAGTTTTAAGCAGTAAAAACACAAATGAGGATACAGATTCCAATGCAGATGAAATTCTATGATCAAGCTGCTCATATGCAGGAAGTGTTATCACAGACTGCCAAATGGGTGTTGGTTTGTTGTTTTTTTTTGAAGAGTCATAGTAAGTTTTTAGCATTTTCTTATTCATTCCAGTTACTATTTGGCTTGCAGTATCTCCTTTGTTTGCGAGTATATTCACATACCAATCTAAACACTGACAGACATGTTCTGAAGCAGTTAGGATAATCTAGACACTTAGATAAAAACAAAATTCTATTTATATGTTGATAACTGGAATTTTAATGACTATAAATTGCTTTCAGGCTATTATCCTATATTAGGCATTATTGATTTGACCTGATTGAACTGCTCTGCCAGAAATTACTAAAATCATCTCCTCAGCTACCCTATTCAATACTGTGGTTTTCCTTCTTTGTTATCTTCCATTGGAACCTAAACTACAGACACTGAAGTACAATTAAAGCTGCAGCAATACATAAAAAGAGAATTTCAGAGATGTGTAAGTAATTCTGACACTAACTGAATCACTCAGGTATCTACTGTAATATTTACCAAACCACTTATCACCAAATCAGGCAGGGTGTTACTAACCTTAAGTGGGTTAAAAGCATTGCTGAAATGGCTTCTGAATCTCTGGTAAAAAACAATACCTACTGAGAGAGTGTCAACCTCCACAAGCCCACTTTCTCCGAATTGAAAATGTATAGCACAAGTATAGTTTTCAGCTTAAGACTCTGCAACTAATTTCAACACGATGAATACTTAAAGAACAAAGATCGGTACTTTAGGGAGTCATCACAAAATTCTGTTTAATTCTCATGTCTAACACTGACAGTGTAGAATCTTAAATACTACCACTGTATCTTTTCAGAGCAGATGGGCAATCACTTTGCATTATAAAGTGAACCTGTTAGGTATCTTTCTCAAATCAGTGATCATTTGTTATATTTTTACACAACTTCTCTGCAAAACTGTGTCAAGACTCTTCCACAATAATGTTGGTTTTGGAAGAGACAAGCTCTTAGGCTACCTTTTGTAATAAGGATATTAATAAATACTAGCAGATAGTTTACCCCAGTTTTCCTTCAAATTCCACAACAACATCTGAAAGAATATTACAATAGTTATAGCAATGGATGGGTAACTGAGAAAGTTATTTTAAAGCAAATTTCAATTCTCAAAACATTAAAAGCATTCCATGAAATCCAGTTACACAATTCTCACTTGTGTCTTTTTCAGTCAAATTGAAACAGGTAATTTGTTTAAGGCAAAAATACATGTAATCAAACGTAACTTCAACTGTAAAATAAAGTAGGAAATACTTTTGGTAGCCTAAAAGATCACAAAAATACAAAATGCATTATATATATTATGCTACAAGCTGTGAAAAGAAGCTAAAATATCACATCCTGCCAAGCAGAGGGAAAGGAATAAAACAGAAATTAAGCACTGATCCAGGAACATTTACAGCATTATTCTGAGAGACTATTAACAGAATCACTTCCAGTGCACCCAGTTCATACTCCCAGCTCCTTAGAAAAATGCCACCTTTTTATAAAGTTTGAGATTTTCAAAATGTGGTAGATGTCGAACTCACCATAACAACTCCTCATAATTACTTGTATGTTATAAAATTTTAAATTATCGGATCAGTACGAATTTCTTGAGGATTTTTCAAAGCCTTCAAACGAATTTATGCAAAACACACTACTAAGTCTACCATACTGTAGGTCCCGTCAACAAGGACTAAAGCTTACCTAACAAGCTATGCCACTTCAAACCTTTTATTTCAGTGTCAACTATGAGGCTGCTGAATTTTTGATTGATACATTTTCTAATTTTTAATTATTACACAGTTGGTAATGTGCAATATTGACAACAAAACAACACAAAACAGTCTTTTTTCCCCCCCTATCTTCAATCACAGTCTTCCCTTTCTACAGTACATAGTATGAATGATTATGCAAAACACCACCTTCATTTACATCAGAATATACATAACATTTTCATAATTTTACTTAGCTTTGTTTTAAATTTAAGGAAAACATGTAAGCAAGATGGCTAATTTTCTTATGAAGGGGTATTTTTGATGAACATGGGGCTTCTAGAAACAGATGGTAAAATAATTTTTTGTTGAAGTACCTAATGCTGCAAAAGAACCTTATAAAAACCAATTTTTATGTTTAAACTTATATCCTCCTCTCTTAACACACATTAACCATGGTTGTCTCTAACAAAAATTCTTGTGCAACCACAAAAAGATGGACCTACAGTAACAAGCTCGCTAAATACTAATGGGTGCCTTAAGCAAAGGAAGAAATATTAGGATACCATGCAGGTTTATTGAACTCACCTGACAGAGGTGTAAAACCATTCTCTAGCAGAGATGCATGCACAAAAGTAAGAATATGATTGCAAGTAACAGACTTCATGAAATTAGACACAATCGTCAAAATGAATGAGAAAACATCTGGGTAAAAACAAAAACTAAAATTTCAGGGTTCCTCACCTCTCGCTTTGCAAGCAGCACATTAGGAACAATATGAGGCAAGCAGCGTCCCAACATTAACATGACACTTTTTTCACTGTCTGCAATCCGAGATACCTAGAAAACCAAGATGCTTGTTTGTTTGTGTTGTTTTAAATGAAGCATAGGAAATAGAAAAACAACATTCCAAAAGAGTAATAGAAATTGCAGCAGGCTGATCACTTACAAGAAAATACTTATTTTACTCATGCACATTAAGCCACAAGTTTGACCTAGCAGTACCAGCAAAAGCATGAAACCACATACACACACTCGAAGTTTCCCAGTAATTACACATCACTAGGCTTCATGTTTAATCTAAAATCTGAAAGCATATCCTTATTTCTTAAGTTTTACGCACATAAAATAATCTCTCTATGTTAATAGGTCTTGTTTCAAAGCAATTATTGCTTAACTATTGCTACCGTGCAGAATAATGCATCTTCCAGTTTATGTCAACTGGGAAATTTACCTCTGATCCCAAACGACTGTCTGCTGACATCCGACAAAAGGACAGTAGTGCTTGATGGAAAGCTGGTGACAATTTCCTGAAATATTGTCAAAAAGGGAAGGGAAATCATAAATCAGAAAGGTGATTGGACAACTCCTTTCACTCTGGTTTAACCTGGTAGCTTAAATGACATTCAGAAAACGTTTTAAGTGAAGCACACCACAGCAGTTTTTGTTGAAAATTATCTTTGACTTTTAGGATGTTTAGTTTGTAGCAAGAAAAGAAGTATGTATCCTAATTAAGAAGTTACTTTCGGTTCCGAAAAATGTAACATCTTTCAAACCACTGCACAGACATAAATAGGACTAAAGCATGAAAAAGAGGAAGCTTTAGCAGTACAAGAGGAAGTATACAATTATGCAAACAGAGAAGGGGCAGGCAGAAATCACAAGAAACAGTATTCTTGCTTAATGCTCCAATTCTGAACATTGCATAAAATCATCTGAGTAGTCAGTCACTTACAAGCTTCAGGATTAAATAGTGATTGCTCAACTGCCACTCTAGGATATAAATGTTGGATTCAAATGCATAGTGATAACCCCAAAACTAAATTGCTACCCAATCCCTGATGTCAATGTGTATCTACAGAAGTGCAGCCTCACAGCCATGCACAGCAGCAGCCAACACAGCCAAGCTACTCAGAGCCTTAAAGCATACACATAAAACCCTGATAAGTGTTTTAAAACAACCTTGTCACAGGAGGATAATTTGGCAGAAACGTACCTCAGAAAGCAATTATTGGATTGACCATTACATAAAACAGGCAAGAAGCAGCACCAGCAGCATTCTACTCTTCCCAGTAATGACAACTCCCTCTGCCTTATCTGAGGCCTGTATATAGATGCTAATCTAACACTGCCTCATCCACTATGCTTGAAGAGGAAAAAGAACATGTGTTTTCCAAAACATTCACAGAAAGCATCTAACCCTATATCATCATCTACCCTTTGAGTTCTCTAATGACACTTCATGAGTTTGAAGAGGATAGGAATAGGCAATTCCTACTTCTCACGTGTAAAGTGGTTAGCACCTTTCAACTCTTAAAAATGCTATTTTGTACATGTGAGCACACAAAATCCCACAAACATGCAATTATGCATATGGACACATTTTTTATCTAATACACTGCTTATTATAAATACCTCATAATTCACTCTTTTCTAGAAAAAAAAGGCAGATTAAGAATCCATATTCCTACTTAAAACTGTTTAAACAAATCCACATGGACACAGATATATACAAAGTAATTTTCCTCTTCTATTTACAAAATATGATAAATAAGAATTTATTACTTCCATTCAAGTTTCCTTCTTGACAATACAGGGTTTTAAAACATGTTTTAAATTTTAATGAGTTTTAATTCCAATCAGATTGGTCTTTTGCTAGGGTTCACTTTTAAAAAGTTACCAAACAACTTGGATGGTAACAAGTTGTAGAGGACCTCTGCTTAAGAATGTCCTAGACCTTATTCTGTAACAATATTCTGGATTTACAGTCTCTACTCAAGGCTTTTAGGTTTATCTGCATTGGGAGAACAGGAGCAAGTGTTGCAAAGCAGCAGCTTGATGTTAAGAGAGTGGCAAGGCATTCGCAAGTCCTTTGTCTGGGGTCTCCTTTACCTTGGTGTTTTTTCTGCCGAACCTCAGATCCTTCCCCACTTGAAAATTTAATTACATCTTACGCAAGGGCAAAGTTCTATCCCCATTTTGCAGAGACTGAAAACTATGACGATATGTTTCTGTTATTTCCCTTGGGGTTAATTAACAGCAAGATCTGGGCAGGATGGATCCCATTGCAACTGCTGGCTGTATTTAGAATCAAGAAAGCTTCTCTTTGAAGAAGTCTAGTAAAATCTTTGATGGCTATGCTGGACAGAAATTATGATAAACCCAGGTCTCCTGCACACAAGTCAGGGGAAAGTCTTTCAAAGGCTAATAGATGTCACTAGTGAAGATTTTAAAGTATAAGAAAATCTCATGAATACGAAACCCAAGCACACTCTTCTGTGTAACACTAGGACAAAAGAGTCCATTTACTGAAAAAGTAGAAGTGACTGCTATATACAGAAAACACCTTGTTATTGGTGCAAAACACCAAACACCTTAGACGAGATGAATAAATACATGTGGTATGGTCTACTTAAACTCCTGCTAGTGCTTCTTACTGCAATCTGCTAAATGGCATTTTTCCAATGATGGCCACATCCTCATTCACGGGGCATGCACACACAGCTGCTCTGAGCGCAGGCACACAAAGCAGGCACATTCGCTCTTCTATCCTCTCCTCCCATCTGGGGAAAATTTCTGCCAAGAATCCACTCCCCAGCTACAGTCGCAACAATCTTGCCTTTTAGGATAGAGTCATAGCTTTTAATGGCTCTCAATACTTTCTGAATAAATTATAGTAATTGTCTTCTATAAACAACCACCCTTGGACTGATATAAATATTCAGCACTTCTAACATGCTACTTCTCCCACAGATCTCAAAATACTTGGATAGCTCTTACTGCAAAAAATGACCACATTGTTAAAAACCAGTGCATAATTCTGGAAGAAAATGTAGTGATACCTATCTATAAAACACTGTATCAAGTATGGTTTCCTTTGACCCTTCACTAACATGTTAAGCCCAAAACTCAGTACAAAAATAGCTATGCATGCATTAATTTATTTCTGAAGTGAACTGCATTTGAGGAGACTTCTGAAGTTAACCCAATTGTGATTCAAGGATTTACTCAATCACTTTTAAAATAAATCCATGTGGAGTTATATTTGTGAGTTACAAAACAAATTCTGTTTTTCTAGACAGCTGTGTTAAATCCCACCGGAGATACTCACAGTTCCTTGCTCACTGAGTGATTTCATCCTACTTTGATGCCCATCCTCACTATCTCTAAACCATCAATCTAACATTCACTCATTTAATGCCTCCCAGAATTCCCAATTACTCTGAGCGAAAAGAAACTTGCTGCAAGCCACAGATGAAAGTAGGTAGACAAGTTTATTTTGCAAGAAAAGTAAATTACTAGCAGGGGTAAGCAATTACTTTGTTTCTTATCCCCCATCTCCCCACTTGTATCGATTTTCCATCTGCACAGAATATCACACAGATTTCTACTCCATATTTTCAGATGGAAGGTAACTCTAGAAACATATTACTGTATCAACACCTGTAAAAGAACACCAAGGTAACTGGCAAAATACAAAGCAGGGAACAGCAAAACTAAGACCATGAGGTAAGCTACTTGGGCAACTTTGTCCACAACAGTAATTTTAGAAGTTCTACATACCCTCACTAGGTTTGTGCTTTGTATAACTCCTGATGGCTATACAATAGTTTATCTATTATTAAATGAACATGTATCATGGTTCCCCTCTTCACTATGATGCTTAAAAAGACTGTGTAGATTGGAGAAGCTTTCTCAAGAACACTCAGATACACAAACTTAGTCTCCATGTAATAACATGAATACCCTATTTTAATTAAAAGAATCATAGCTGTCCAATGAAGACTTGCCCCAAATTCGAAACTCAGAAAGCAGAATTATTAAAAAAAATACATAATTTTAATAATCTGATTATTAAAAAGTCAAATGATACAGGTCTTAGAGTACCCTAAGAGTTAGACAAATCAACATAGGAAAAATGAAAAAGAAACCCAACCAAACAAACAAAAAACCCTCCCAACCACTCTTCATGCAGAAAAGATGTTTCATTATGAAATTAACATTTAAAAGATAATGGAGATACCCTGTCTTTCCATTCACCATTTCCAATTTAGGGTTTTTTTTTGTTGTTGCAAGACACAGGACTGGTTTTAGAAAAAAGCAGGAGGTGAAAAGAAACCCTTAAACTTAAAAAATGAGTTTATCAAAGGTACTGCCTCCTAAAAAGATTAGGAATAATATTAAAATATTAGCACTGTACCCTAAAGGTAAGTCTTTCAGTTTGAAACACAAATGGTCTAAAAATTCTGCAGAATTTTAATGTTAGAAAAATACTTTACAAGAACTTTTAATGAAAGCATTCCAGTTTAAAACTTTTCACTAACCTATTAGGTTTATCAAAGTGGACTGGCGCTTTTGTTGATGAAGCACAAGAGGACAGTTTCTCTGTTTCTTTACAGGGCACAGAATTTAGTGTTTCATCTTTAGAAGTCCTTGAATCCACTGCAACTGATAAAGGAAGGCTTGTGTCCTCAGTGTTTCCATGCTTACTGTCATTCTCAGAGCTCCTGATATCCAAGTACCGTCCATTGTCCTCTGAGGCTGTGAGAGGCACTTGTTTTAAAGAAGGATGGGGAGCTACACCATAAACTGTTGACACAGCATAATTTTCATTCTTGAGAAAGTCTATTTCGCTAAAAACAAAAAAAAGAAAAAGGAAAAGCAAAAAATTAAACGGTTTTGTAGCTTTCACAAAGAGGTTGTTAGAGTCACAAGACTGAAGCACAGAAATCAGGCCAACATACGGAAGAGATCCCTCTTCAATTCCATTAAGCTCAAAAATTCCTTTGACACAAATGCTGTATCACACAAGCTGCTCAAATTAGCACCTATTCAATTGAGTTCTTTAGTCAATAATTAGTAGTAGGAATAATGTTGCCCTCTGAGTGAATCAATGAACTAAGCAAGTAACAATAGTGTTATCTGCTTCTGACTGAAATCTAACCACTGAAACACAAGCTGTCACAAGACAGAACTCTGTCTGCCATTTAAAAATTAAAATACTATAGTGGTGAATTATCCTACCTGGCTTTGAAATAGTAATGATACAAGTAAGTAAAGGCACTTAAAAATTATACACCTGCCCATGTGTTGTATTGGTACATCTCATAAGAGGAATGGTATATTATAGCTTAGAATCTTACGTTTTGACGAAACTTTTAAAGTATATTTTGTTGCTGTTAAAGATAATTTAATTGCTACTTTCTTGCTCTGTATAAAGAAAAACTGTGTTGAAGTAAGTCATTAAAACACTAGTATAGTGTGTACAGCTTACTAACACTAAGGAGTGAAATAAAGCTAACTTAAGAGTTAAGTGACACAAAACACAACAGAACTGATTCTGTTTTCAAGGAAATCAGGAAGTTGCACTGAAAGAACAAAACTGATTACAAAATTAAATAATGTAGCTAATAAAAGGGAAATAGTCTAAAGCCTCTTTTCCTAAATCAAATCCCATGTATTTGGAAGAAATATCCCATGTATTTGGAAGAATTTGGAAGAAGGAAAGACTGCCCTGCTTTGAAAAACTAGTAATTTTCTACGTGTAAATTGTAAGTGTGAATTGTAAGTTTTCATATATGTGCTAGAAAAAGACCGAGAAGTTATTCCAACATTTAACAGCAGGCAAGCAGATTTATAAATACATACCTCTCAAGCCTTTGGATTTGCTCCATCAAAGACCATTTCTCAGTGTTTAACACATTAATTTGATCTTCTAATTTTTGCACTATTAAACATTGCTAAATACAAGACAGAAACAAGAGTTTAGTCCAATCAAGCTCAGCAGTACTGCAAACAGCTGAAACGTTTCTTCGTTCATATCTCTTACTTCTATGGACTGAGGTGTTGTTTCAAACACAGGGATGCTCCCAAGTACAGGAGTAGCAGCCTCTAGCTCATCATCTTCTACACCAACTGATACATCCACCACATCTTTTGCAGTAACATGATGGTTTCCAAAGTCACGATAAAGTTGTAACAGGTCTGGAGGTTTTGGAATGTTCAATCCTACATCATCCCAAAGTTCAAAATCCTTCAAAGGAATAAAGGAAACTAAAGCATACCATACACTTCCTTTTATTTTTGTTTCTCTTCCTCATTAGAGTGCAGGTCATACAACAGCAAAATAGTCACTTTGAGATTGCATTGCAGTAAAACAGATGAAAGCTTAAATCAGACATCAAGAAACAAAAGTAGAAAAAGAAGCCATTTCATGACCCAAGGCAGTTTCATCCTAAAGGCAGCTCTAGCCAATGAACTAACAATAGCACCTTTCAAAAACACACAGCTTACAATAATTTTAATATTTTTTTAATCTACCATATGCACACCTTTTATAATCAGATATAACATCATCAAATTCTAGCAAAAGCCAGTGCAGTTGTTAAAAGGCTTTCTACTGATAGTAGCATTGTTTTGTTCCCAAACTCATTCACAAGTATAGGTGTAATTTTCCAGAAGCATACAGTCAAACCACTTGGTAAATAGGGTGCATATTCTCAGTGTAATTTAGACATAACTGTATTAATTGTGTAGAGGTGTAAACAATAATAGGGTGTCCTGTCTCAAACCAGCATTGTATGGCCTTTCTTTTCTCACTGACATGTTACCATCTTATTACTACATGATTATTCCATATCTGTATTAATAAATAAGAATATGCACTGTTATACAGGAGTTAAGATGGTCTCTAATGACATTAAATTTCAATTTTATTTTTTTAATAACTTTTTCCCTACTGTTTGTAGTTTTAATTGTATTTTTCCATAGACCTATTTGAAAAACGGTTATTTTCCCGACAGAATTATGTGAATAATCTAGGGAAAAATGCGCATTCTGTATGTTAAGTATATTTAATATGGAGCTTTCCTTGTTTTTTTCTTAGTTTTCTCCCAACATACACCAGTTTCATCAAGTTTCATTTATCCTTACATAAAAAGGATAAATTATTCATTTTTAGTTTTCTTGGGGCTGTATCCTCACAAGTATTTGTGTGAAACCTAGCACTATCAAACTCAAATGTTAAGTGGGTGGTCCAGAAATCTTATTTAACAATCCAGTGTCTTTATGGATTAGGATATGAATTGTAGGAAAAATACAGGACCAGTTATATACAGAACCGTGTGAAATTTAGTATTACCGAGTTAAACATTTAATTCTTCTGGCAATATTCCAGTTTTGAGCTGAATATATATTCGGTGTTGATGCTACTGGGTGTTTTGTTCACTCAGTAACAGTCAAGATGTCAAGATTAGAAACGTCCAACTTGAAGAATTTCTTTCCCATGAAATGCAAGTCAATGGAGACATAAAACTCATCATCTTAAGAAAAGCACATCAAAGCACAGCTACGTTTGGAAATATCTAATATAACACCTTATTACTGAGAGCTTCCCCAAGATGGTATTCAAAGCCACAGTATGACTAAGTATACAAATACGCATTTGTATGCCCAGGAGACAACAAGTGAGTATATTGTATATCCTGCACAACTGAGAAAGATTTGAGGAAAAGATTACATTTAAAATTTTACTACAGCCAGATCCCAGAGTTTAACTACAAGGGTGTCCCCCTCAGAATCCAGGAAAGTGTGCAAGTAGCTATAATTCACAGTATTTTTCTTCATGTTTTTCTTCCTTTAAAGAATACATGAGTTCTGCCTCCCTCATATTTGAGAAAATACTCCCCCAAGTGCTGTGTTTTCAAAACACGCTTTCTACATGAAAATGCTAAATAACTTATTTGAACTTTTTTTATACTTATACATATGAAAGGAACTTACATGCACAGGACATATCATTTAAGTTCACCTGAGTTTATGGCAAGATCAGAATACGGAAAGTATGCATGTAAAAACACCACAAGAAAATCTTTACCTGATCATGATTTTCGTCTGAAAATGTTATTGATGTAAGCTTGTAACTATTCTTCAATAAAAATTCATTAACTAGGAAGTTTAGAGCTCTTTTCTCAAGAGGTCTGATTGGCTCCTGGAAAAAAGACAAGAAAACAATACACTGCATATTTGGCTCATCTTCCTTCCAACTACAGAAGTGTATCTGTCTTGTAAAGTCCATGCAAAGCTCAGTTATCACCAGCCACCTACCTGAATTTCAGGACTTGATTTATAATTTTTTCGTTCCTGCAAAGGAACTTCATTTTCTGGGGAAGAAAAAAAAGTAACTAGATTTTACTCTTTCACACAGGATAAGCTCAGCTACTTCTACGTT
Organism: Melopsittacus undulatus; assembly: GCF_012275295.1. Taxonomy (NCBI): domain Eukaryota; kingdom Metazoa; phylum Chordata; class Aves; order Psittaciformes; family Psittaculidae; genus Melopsittacus; species Melopsittacus undulatus. The sequence continues at coordinate 83,937,680 of NC_047527.1, read as the reverse complement.
GTTCGAAGTAGAGACTTAAGAAAAGGTTTATGTACACCACCTGCAGCCTGAGTCAGGTTGGCTCGGAGGGCCTGTATGGTCTCCTTGGCTTTCCGCAGTTCAAACTCCAGGACTGGACAGGGATTTGGATTAAACACACACAGGCATCCAACCAAGGCAAGGGAAACAAAAATAAAATATAAAAAGCAAGGATGGGTGTGAAAAAAAATATACAGTTTGTATTAACAGAAAGCATGCAATCTTCATGGAACTTATGAACACATGCAGCAGAGTTGGTCTGAAAGCAAACTGGTGAACATTTTCCATAGTTTCATTGGACTTCAGTTGGCTAAATCAAAATTTCAAGCTGTCTGACAAGGACTCGCTGTAGGGTTTTGGGGTCTTCCCCCCTCTCCCTCCACCCCCACCCCCTTTTTTTTTCTTTTCTTTTTTTTTTTTTTGCTTGCTTTTCACTGCTTATTCTGGGATACAGTTGTTACTCCTTTCCCATTCTTACAATCAGCTGGTACTGCTAAACGTTTGACTTCTAGGGACAAGAGGAATATGAGGGCAAACAGAGGACAGATATAAACGAAGCAAATACATGCTGGCAGCAGAGGAAGCTGTCTCCATGTAGCAAAGCTTAAATCATAAAGTGAATGTACTCTTCCATTAAAACTATGGGTTTTCTTATTTGAAAATTAAATTATACACAGAAATTATAGTAGTTTAAATGGCAGAACTGGAAACATACTTTATTTTACTATTAAGAACACGCCTAAAAATAGTGGAGCTTCAGGAATAACCTAGATTTAATTAAGATTTTGAATTTAATTGAATACATTAAGAGATGCACAAGAAGGAAAAAAAAAGGCAAAATATACAGCTTTCCAACAGTACTTGGAGAAGCTTGAAAAAAAGCATTCTTTGCTCCATTATCCTTAAAAGATTCTAGTGATTTTAGACTACACAACATTTTCAGTGATTTAGAGTCAGATTTAGAGGTTTGAAAATATGTAATTCTAGTTGCTTTTATCACCTGCTCCACCTCCCAGTCCCCTTGGTCACTGTTCTATTTTTCTCATATTCTAACACTTCCTCAAAAAAAGGGCCAGTAGCAGCTTGTGTGCACTGAAATTTCTAATGTTTTGATGTTGAGGTAATACGTATACTGTGGCTTCAAATTTAAAACCCTGTACCTTTGCAAGATATCACTATATGTTCTTTTTATACCCATTTAAGGTTAGAGCATCTAATGGAACCTATGTAAGGATCTATCAGATAATTTCATGCATTTGATTAATTCTCAGATTACTCACACTTAGACATAGAATTACCAGAAAGGATTCTTGCACTTAACTGGGAGAGATGAGCAGCGAACAGCTACCATACTGAAGTGTTAAACTAAAAATGTTGTAGCTGCTTTTAATAAGAAAATATTAATGAGATTTTTAATCACTGCCTGGAAACAAATTAACATGGCATTTTGACATATTTATACAGAGGACAATGCATGGCAGAAGCAATGCGTTGGCTTTTGCTTATAAGAAATGCTACTGAAGATTGCCAATAGAACTGTTTCCTCTTTCAAACATCTGCTAAGAATCTTTTGCAAATTAGCACACATGGAAAAAAAGATTCACTCAGTTTGCATTTACCCATAAAAACTAAAGGAATAACTACAGTACACCACATTTGCTACATGAAAGTAACTTGTTTGATGCACAGAATTTTACTGCAGCAATACAAAAGCACAACTGAGGAGACAATGAGTAAAATATGTAAAAAACTCTCTAGTATTCAGCAATGCTGATCTGCAAATACTTCTGTGCAACAAAGTTAGAAAATGTTCTTGTAGTGAAGTATCGAGTAATTTTAGCACTTCCTCGCATTTGAGTTACTAATTCACTGTTACGATTCTAAGTTGTACGCTACTAATTTGTTATCTTCTGAAAATTGTGAAGAATTCAATTTAAGCAAATCTTCTGATGGAAGTGGCTACATGTAATCATCTTGTTCTTCGAAAATATTTTCACAGACCAGAACAGTTGCAGATCAGGAGTGCCCTGCACTAGAATGATATAAATAATGAATAATAAAAAAAAAAATAGAAACAACACCACAAACTAGAAAAACTCAGGAATCCCATTAAGGAAAATAGGAATAAGACATGCCTGAAGGTGTAGAAAGCCAAAAAACTCATGTCAGACAAACCCATGTCAGACGGCAAGAATTAGTTTTTAGTGAATTGTCATGATGCTGAAAATTCTTAGAAGCCATTAGGACTTTACCCTTTCAACCTTAAGAGTAGATTACTCTGCTGCATGTTTCTCTGTATACAGTGGAAGATTCTGGGTACAATATATTTGAGAAGCTGTCACTTCGCAGCATGTCACAGTAGCCACACAATTTATTACAACACAGCTTTGTTATAGTCATACCTCATCTCCTGGTCCTACTAATGCCACCATTATGATCACCATAGTAAAAACCTTGATGCATCTAAGTCAGTCACAAATTTAGTTCTTATTTGAAGGATTTTTTTGTTAATATATGCATAAAATATTTGTAAATATGTGCAATATAGTTCTAATCAATTTTTAAATGATGATTAAAAACTCTTTATTTTAGAAGCTATACTGATATGTAATCTCCTGCCAAAATACTAGTAATTTTTAACTCAACATGTGTATTAATGAAATCAAAGCTGGAAATCCACACTTTATGATATAACATTCTCTTCAATTAAAAAAGCTACCTCTAACCCCTTTCTTTGAAGCTACTATCAAGTACTGACTTAGAAAATAATTACCTGATCTCTCTCCCCACTTCTCCTTCTGCTGTAAAGCTTTTATACCTTTGAAAAGTTAATCCTTCAAAACCATTGATAAAGCCAGTTAAAGTTTAACTTCAAGTTGACTAAACTGATAGCATGCATAACTCATTATAGTACTAGATAAAAGGTGCTGACATTCCTTAAGAATGCTACACAGAAGAGTTCTGCTGCAGACAACCTAGGAAAGGAGAGAACTAAATTAATTCTCCTCTCTATCAGAAAAACAGAGAACAGAAATTTGGAGCTCTGAGGTTTGTTAATCTTCCTACAAGAAAAGGGCCTTTCTGAAGAATCTGTTTTGCCTCAGGGGAGAAAACTATTCCAAAATGAAGTGGCTCTTTCGCTCTTTCTTTTTGTGAAGAACTCAAATCACTACAGCTACCATTCTGAAAAAAAGAAAAAAAATTACTTACAGTTACTTAAAAGAGCTGAAACTTTCAAGCAAGCAACTACGTATCAGACCAAGATTTTCAGATTAGTGATTTTTAAATGTTTCCATTTTCATGCAGCTAATCTAATAACCTTAAAATGGAAGTGCGTATCAGGAGTGGGTAGCTTGTCAGCTCAGCTCTGAAATTTAAAAATGAAGCTTTCTCAGGGATCATATTCTATGCATTCACATTTGTTAATGACTTCATAAGTTACTGAACCATAGATTGTGGTAGTTAGCCATAGAGAACAACCTGTGAGTTGAGATACTGAACAAGTTGAAATCAACATGAATAGTGGTCTTGTTGGTCCAAGGCCAAAAAGTTGAAGAAATAACAGCACTTGTATAAGTTTTCAGTACTTGCTTTTGCATAAGCAGTATTTTTTTCCAATTATACTAGAAGTTTACATTTTACATATGAATTATCTTGTCAGACTTTTGATACTTCACTATGAAATATTTCAGAGAACTGTAGAAAGGTAGTTTGCCATATAGTGGCTTCACAGTGCAATTCTGGCATTTTCTTTTAAAATGAGTTCTCCTCTGAAGTATCAAGGGCCCCTGTGCTTACCTAGCTTTCCTCAAAATTGGAGTTGCAAGTCACAGTTACAAGTTCTGTTGTTGTTTGTTTCTTAACTGTCATTTCAAGTTCTTCCTCCTTGTAAAGTAAACATAGAACTCTACGTGTCCTAAACTACATTCTCTAAAACACATACGACATCCCATTACTTTTGATAGATTGGTGCATACATTTTGAGTCAATCAGAAGAAATTTAAACTCACTGACTACAGTCAGCAATGAAGTCACTACTACCGCATACTTCAAGACCTGAGGTTTCCTAATTCCCAATTTCCTGGTACAACTGCTATGAAGGAGTGACCATATTTAGAGTTCGTAGGAGCTTAGGTTCAAATCCTGACAGGAACAGTATTTTATGCAGCTAATCAGAGACAAATAGTCCAGCCAGAAATCCATGCTAATGAAGGGAGATCTGAGAACACAAATGCTTGAAATGAAGTTTGATTATGAGAATTTTATCATCATTGAAAACACAGCCTTATGTTTTTAAAATTATCAGATTCTCAGAATAGTAGATGTTAAAGGCAGGTTAGCAATTCTAAATATTTTCAGTTATGGAAAGCAGGCGGTTCTGTACACAGTCAATTTAAGATGTGGCAGAAGATTTGGTTCCTTAGATCGAATGTCAGATGACCTATTTTCACCAAATGCTGTGGATATTTGACTTCAAGTTAAGCATATTCTTATCCACAGGAATGGAACAGTTTTTTTTTTTCCATTCTCTGGTTGTTTTATGGCAATGAATATTTGGAGGAGTTCTACTAAGCCAAATAAATCCTTCAGTACTATCTTAGCACGAACTGTTTCAGCACCTAATATGTGAATTTAGATTCAAGACTTTTTAGGCTTAGAGAATAAGTTGTTCTCATCTAGTAAATTGCAAGTTCTAGGGATGTGTCTATTTTTTGAAACTCTTTCTGGATCGCAAATGTAACTCTGTTACACAGATGTCTATGTTAAGATCAGGTAGATAGGGAAGACAACTGATGCCTTCTAAATTGCCATTCCTTTCATCATGCTCATCCACATTCTGATTGGCTTTTGTGACTTCTATCTTTTCAGTCAAGTTGATAATATTACAGAAGAGATTAATTGAGCTTCCTTTGATCAGATTTTCCAAGTGAGAAGCTCACATAAACTTACGTTTGCTTCTAGCCCAAATTTTGACTCTAACACCAGATGGAATGAATTGGGTTAACAGATCTGAAACACCAAAACCCATTTCCAGGAATTTTTGGGTTGGTAAAATAAAAAATATGGCAACTGAATTTAACATCATTTATATAATCAAAATAGAAATGTGATGGCTTTCAATGGTATACCTGCATAAGCTTTTGATTTTGGCTTTCAAACATTGTCATGGTATTAAAGTATTTGCAACTAGATACATTTTAACTTCATTTTAAAGTCCTCCTGACTGGGGACCAGTTTCTTTTAATGGATGATGTACATTTATTTCCTACCCTTTATCTGACATTTGACTAGGGAACTGATGTGGAAATCACGGGTTCTGTTCAAACAGTATAAAACAAAGATAACAGCATAAGAAAAACATTTACAAAGAGAAACCATTTGAACCTCACTCCGAGAACTATCAAAAGAAAACTATGCCTATCAGATCGTGGCTTCAAGCTTCCACAACAGATTACAATTTTATCTCCTAAGATCAAACCTCTTTGCTGAGAAGAAAGAACAGGAAAAGAAATAAGCAGGATGGGTTTCCAGTTATGTTTCAAAGTGCAACTGCAGCTCAGAACTACTTCAAAAGCAGAAGTTAAGCCAGTTTGTTCAAAGAAGGAACTGAATAAGAAAAGTTTGAAACCTCTACCGATATAATTTATTTACATGCAAATTAAGTACTTACCATTTTTCTGAAGTTTATTGCTCAGGTTTTAAACAGAATTGAGGCAGAAGATTTTAAGCAATTATAACTGAATCAGAATTTTAACTAGAAATAGGATTTTTTTGAGAACTTTTGACTCTTTACGAATAGTCAGAAATAACATTTAGTCTTATATTGTTCAAGTTCTTATGTTACTTTTTAACAACTCTTAGAAAAACCTCTTTAAAGGAACACAGAAACATAACGTAAATATCCTGACAATATACTCAGCTTGACTATTATATATGACAACAGCCAATTAATATACTGCAATCTTCAAAACAACCTACTTGTGGTTTATTTAGTTTTAGGATATATTCTTTTTATAGTGGAATTAATCAACTCTTTGGCATTAATGTTCCATCAGAACATTAATGATTCTAACTGGATGTCAATTCTGACTGATCTTTACTTTCAATAAGTATCTCTAATCCAATTCAGTTGCTAAAGACAGCTCCATGCAAAGATGAAACTAGCTCTCCCGGTAATACTATGCTGAGAAATACTGACTAAGAAGATGAAAACATTTAAATATTTCTAATTTGCTTGTTTCTTTCTTATATTCCTGGATATAATTCAGAAGTATTTGGGTTCCTTAAAGACATTTTGTTTAGAAAAGTAGCTGCATATTTACAACTCTTGCCTGCCTTGAAACTGACTATGCATATAGAGAAAGACAGTAATTACAAGGTAATAAGAATGTGGAAACTTACATATAAATCAAAGAAAGACAAGTACCTAGATTCAAGACCAGAGTGTCAAAATACCTGAATTTGCTTTATACTCATGAATTTAATCTAGTGCTTTACCTCAGAAACACTAACTGGGTAAGAAAATGAGGCTTTTCCATCATTTACATATCTTCTCTCTTGGTCAATACTGGTTGCCATTTCAGAATGACCGAGAGAAAAAATTTCAAAATCAAGATCCTTAACAGAGCTTTGTTTCACCAGCCTTTTCTTTGCTTAAGAACATGAAAGTATTTCTGCTAGGATGAATCATGGTGGTTCAGAACAGAAACAAATGTGGAAGAGAGACATAGCAGCTTGCAATTTCAAGTTTCATAAAGCTGAACTGTGTGAATACAGGTCACAGCATGGACAATCTTTACGTGCTCATGATATTAAACAGTCTTAAATGACAAGAAATAAACAGAGTTCTGTAGCAGTTTCTGAAAAGCTTTTATGGGCTTCTTTCTATAAACTGTGCATAATAATATCTGAATTTATTAAAAAGCCTGGATTAGAGAAACACATCTCATATGCAAATGAGATTATTATAATAATTTCAAATGTAGATGAAAATCAGTCTCTGCCTTCGGAGAGATAATCATAAACCTTCAAATTAAAAATGCCACATGCTCTTTAAGTTCAGAACAACTACAGGAGGCAAAAAAACTGTCACTTCTTTAAAGTCTTATACAATCAAGGAATCAAATAGGAGATGAAAAAAACACTACAATTAAGATTTATAGCAAAGAAGGTTTACGGAAGTGAGAAAATCCCAAAACTGCTCTAGGTTTGATAATGCACATCTGATCTACACAGATGCTGTATTTAAGAGGCTTGTTACAGACCCATGCAGTAGTTACAAACTACTATGTAGAATATTTTAGCATATGTTTCAGCTGAACAGTAGTAGTCAGTAGGCAGTATCAAGATACCATTCTACTGTCAAAAGCTGGGCGCAATTCTCAAGTATCTGGCTTCTTCTGTCCTGGTTACATATGGAATCATACAGAAGTACAGTTGCCTGAATATTTACAGTAAATATAGTAGAAGTGACTGAAACACAATTCTATCATTAAGCAACCAGCTAAATCACCACAGTGAAGTCTTGTCATCTTCAGGAATGTTCATTTAAATACATTCAAGAAACATTAAGTAAATTATGTTAGCATTCTATGATTTCTAAATCACATAAAAAACTTACCTGCTACTCTTTCGTCTGCTTCCCTATTGCCGTCATCAGAGTATCTTGCAAAATCTAAGGAATCAAGAGTACTGATGCTTCCAGTGCGATCTTAAGGGGGGGAAAAATAAAAAAAAGTATCAAAAAGTCTTGAAGAGTTTACTGGCCTTGACAGATAAAGTCACAACATCTTTTAATTTCAAAAACTATAACCAAAAGGCTAAGTGTTCTGCAATACCAAAATTTTACTGCATTACAGCAAGTTTAGTGAGTAGATACTCCCCTCAAAAGCAGCCTATTCTACCTTGTACACAGCAGATTAGGAGCAGCGCAGTGTAGCACTTCCCTATGCCTTAAGGCATTCACTCGGACATACAGGTCCACAAGAAACCAAACATATACATAAAGTTCTGCAATAACTTTCAAGCAGCTTTGCTCCCATTTCACAGAAACCTATAACAGCGGCAAATACACTACTTCATTTTCCCTTTTCTAATATTCTAAGGTATGTTAAGGTGACCAAATACTTTTTTACATCTCTCTTGAATCTAGCCATTAACTTCAGTACTGTCCTACTTAATAGAACATTTACTAAGGAATGTATTACCTAGCAAAATCAAAGCAAAGCAACTACAGATCATGCTACTGCAGGTATAATATTCAGAGTCTAGAATTAAATTATGAAGAAAAAAAAACCAAATCATGAAACTCAGGAACACATCACTAGCACAACTGAATATCAAAAATTGTATTAACTAACTTCGTATCTTTCCCCTCCTTTTGAAATTAATTTCTATGTAGCACTTCAGAAATAATTTTCATTATGTTAGAGCTGTTGTCACATTCACAAAGAACTAATTTGATTGGGCTGTCAAAACCCCTCGTAACTGTCAGTGGAAATAGAAGCAATTTCATCACTTGTCAAATTCTGGTGTGACTACCATCACAAAAAGAATTTAAATCGCCCCCCCCTCCATGCACATAACATGTGCATTATGTTAAAAACACAAATATCTATTAATGAGTTTCTTTTTGTTATATTTAAGCCTCAGTTGTGGCACCCTCCCTACATAGAGGCCAGCAGTACACTAAAATAAAAACACCTGGACTGAGACTGATTAAAGCATCTACACTCACCTAAAAAATGCAATAGAGAATACTAAAGTTGCCAACTCTTGCACAGTTACACAGTACCAAAACTGAAGTGCCTGGCAACCCTAATTTGTCTGTTTCACGAGCATGAAGTATGTGGTATCACAGAGCTTATGCTTAACCACTATTTTTTTGCCCTGGACTATACTTTGTCATTTAGTCAATGAAACAGACTGTATGCTCTTCAATGAGTCTTTATTAAGTATTTAGTTTTGAAACTCACTGTTTGTTTGCAGGTTCTGGTCTTATCTAATGCATTTTTTTCCAGACATTAAAGTGATTCAATAATTCTCTCTAGAGGGTTCCATAGTGCATCATAGTGCAAACTCTTTTAGCAGCATATTTGCAAAATGAACTGTTGTGAAAATAAACCAGATATTATACAGAAAAAAATATTTAGAATGCTTAAGTTCAAAAATTAATATGCATTTTGCATGCATAGCATGAAAATCTTCAGAGCTGTTTTTTCAAAACTACTAACACCTTGTTCAGTAAGTACTGTTCAATTTACGTAACTGAGGCTGCAAGATCATTTTCTTCTTAATTCAACTTAAAGACTCAAGTTAAAGAAACACACAATATTCAGAGTTCTCAATTAAAATCTGATGTTTAAGAAAAGTGACCCAGCTATGTCAAAAATAGAAATACAACTGTTTCCTCCTGGAATCTTGCCATGTTCACAGATTAATTTTCTGCTTCTGTTATGAAACCAGTAGCATCAGAGAAACAACACTCGAATTTTCAGATGAAGTCAACCACATAATAATTATTTAAGCACCCAACGCTATAAGCAATAAAACCTTTTACGTATGTCTACTGGCACATTTGAGAGGCAAAGGCTCTCCCCGTTACAACTGATGAAACAAAACCAGTCATAAGCTAAAGCTTATTTGCCAAAACAGCAAGAAACTTCCTGGTAAAACCAAGCAAACACACACAAAACCCCCACAGTTGCCCAGAAAAAAAGCATGGGGTAATCAAAGTCCATCAAAGGATGTACACAACAGAACACATTTAAAATCATAAGCAGCTGTATGATCTTAATTCACAAGATTATTTTCACAACTTTAACACTCCTTCTAGAAACTAAACAAAACCAAAGGGTTTCATTATTTGAATCCCTAGAAACTGCCTTAAGCACCACATCTACACAAACAGCAGCATTTCTCCTTATCAGTGTTCATGGTAACAGAAAACACCAGACATGCTCTTCCTAACAGGTTAGCATTGAATCCACGTATTTGCATCTCTTCATACTGATTAAACCAAGAAAAGATGTGCTGAGGAACACCAGCCTTATGACCTGTTACCTGCTACAGCACTTCTCTTTCCCAGTAATACTGATCCTCCTTCTGAGTACAGAAGTACCTGCCTAGATAACGTCATTAGTAAACCAAGGTAATTTGGGTGCTAGAAATCATTATGTCCACAGTGTTCAATCAAAAAATAAGGTGTAAAATTAAAACTGATTTTATGTAGCACATTGGTGGAACATGAATCTACACAGTGAACTGCGCACAGCTATCCAAATAAATGTAGAAGGAAATGAAACAGTAACAGACAACTGTATTGATACATATTGCAGAACTCAAGCTGGGAGATTGTAACTTCCATAACACCAGTCAACCTAAATCATTACTTTGCTACAGAATATTTCCTTTTAAAATACAGGGTGTGGCTACAGAACTGCTTCTTGCTATTAAGGTAAGAGGCCATCTGTGTTGAAGCACTTTAGCTGAGGTATTTCCAGACCAAACTGGCTCTACAGGCATCAATGAACCATCAGTGCTAAATTACATCCTGCCAAGTCCCAGCTATGGGGAGAGCCCAACCACAGACACTGCTGCACTGCAAGCAGCAGGAAAAGCGGCCAATGTGGGAGGTGCTTCCTTTGCTTTCAGTGCTGGTGCAGGTACTCTGCTTCTGCTACCCACACAGAAAGACAGACTTCCACCACAGTCAGGCAGGGTGAAGTCCAAATGGCCACTCCACCCCTCTCCACTCATACTGCAAAGCTTGTGGGGCCACACGTCCCTTGCCTGCCTTGCCTACATTGCAGTCTCTGTGCCAGGGCACAGCTGCTGTGCAGCCAAGGCTGAAGAGACAGCAGGCAGCAAAGGGGGCTGTTGCTCCTATCAAAAGCTACAGCAGCACTAGTGACCTGGATCTTGCATCACTGGGAGTAGGCAAAATGAATTTCGGAGCTATCATTGCACATCATGTGGAAGCTTCTCAAGAGAGCCAAGCATCACATGTGGACTTACACAGTGGGTTTAAACAGCAAAGATGAATTTCTGATAGAGCCGACTAAAGTCAGGCACGGGATAACAAGGTGAGAAGAAAAACTAAATGAGACAGTTAACCGAACATACTACCTGGAAGGTAAGGGCTGGAAAGCCCTGCCAGATGCATCATCAACAGCAGAGTCATGGCATAGGCACTGCTGTCTGGCTGCCCAAAGCTGAACAGCAGCAGTTCTGCCCCATAACTTCAACTACCCAAAATGTCACCACCATAGTGGTAACTGCACTTGTTGCCTCACTCTTTACCACTGCCTTTGTAGGCAGTCATCAGTTGAGGTGTCTCTCCTGAAACCAATGCCATTATCCAGGGAGATACAGAATAACATTTTATAACATCAGATCTTATGCTTCTATAAAGGATTTACCTCTCAGAAAAGGATCAGAGGGTTAACATAGAATCACAAAATAGTTAGGGTTGGAAAGGACCTTAAGATCACCCAGTTACAATCCCCCTGCCATGGGCAGGGACACCTCACACTAAACCATGTCACCCAAGGCTCTGTCCAACATGGCCTAGAACACTGTCAAGAATGGCGCATTCACAACCTCCCTGGGCAACCCATTCCATTGCCTCACCACCCTCACAGGAAAGAACTTTCCCCTTATATCCAGTCTAAACCCCCCCTGTTTAAGTTTGAACCCGTTACCCCTTGTCCTATCGCTACAGTCCCTAATGAATAGTCCCTCCCCAGCATCCTTGTAGGCCCCCTTCAGATACTGGAAGGCTCCTCTGAGGTCTCCATGCAGCCTTCTCTTCTCCAGGCTCAACAGCCCCAACTTTCTCAGCCTGTCTTCATATGGGAGGTGCTCCAGTCCCTTGATCATCCTCGTGGCCCTCCTCTGGACTTGTTCCAACAGTTCCATGTCCTTTTTATATTGAGGACACCAGAACTGCACACAATACTCCAAGTGAGGTCCCACAAGAGCCCGGTAGAGGGGCAGGATCACCTCCTTCAACCTGCTGGTCACACTCCTTTTGATGCAGCCCAGGATACGGTTGGCTTTCCGGGCTGTGAGCGCACACTGAAGCTGGCTTATGTTGAGTTCCTGGTTGATCAACAACCCCAAGTCCTTCTCCACAGGGCTGCTCTGAATTTCTTCTCTGCCCAACCTATAGCTGTGCCTGGGATTGCTCCAATCCAAGTGTAGGACCTTGCAGTTCGCATGGTTAAGTTTCATCAGGTTGCCATCAGCTCCCATCACAAGTGTGTTAAGATCCCTCTGGATGGCATTCCTTCCCTCCAGCCTATCAACGGAACCACACAGCTTGGTGTCATTGGCAAACTTGCTGAGGGCACACTCAATCCCAATGTCCATGTCACCGACAAAGATTTTGAACAGGACTGCTCGCAACACAGATCCCTGAGGGACACCACTCATTACTGGTCTCCAGCTGGACACTGAGCCACTGACCACAACTCTGAGTGCGACCATCCAGCCAGCTCTTTATCCACCAAGTGGTCCACCTATCAAATTGATGTCTCTCCAATTCAGAGACAAGGATGTCATGTGGGACAGTGTCAAAGGCTTTGCACAAATCCAGGTAGATGATGTTAACTGCTCTACCCCTGTCCATTAGTCCCATAGCCCCATTACAGAAGGCCACCAAATTGGTCAGGCAGGATTTCCCCTTAGTGAAGCCATGCTGGCTGTCACCAAGCACCTTGTTGTTTTCCATGTGCCTTAGCATGCCTTCCAGGAGAATCTGCACCAAGATTTTGCCAAGCACAGAGGTGACTTGTCTGAGGTGAAACTGACCCGTCTAACATGGTACCTCCCTGCTAGCAACCAACCTGCCTCATTCACCAGCAAAATGATGGTGTGCACATTCTTACCAACAATCTTCTGTATCTGGATTTTACACTTTTTCTAGTATTCTGAGTTAGAACACTTTATCAACAACTTATTTTTGCTACAATCTTTCCTAGTAAACAGTGAAAAAATAACTGCTGTCAGTTTGTTTCAGAAACAATAAAGCAACATAAAAACTGTTTTGACAAGCAGGCAGAAACAACTCCAGAAAGCACATTACTGCAGTATGGAACAAGAGTGTGCCACAGGTGCACAGAAAACAAATGAAAAAGGCTTAGGCATTTCATAGCTCATACTGGTGAAATACTGGGAAATAGGCTGTAAAAGTAAAGGAGAGCACGTGTATAGATCTTGTCTCTTACCTCTACCACTGCAAAAGCATTAACAAAAAATCAGAAAGCTAAGATACATATTAGATACTCAAATCTAAAAAGTTCTTTTAATCCATTTGCTAAAAAATGCAATTTTTTAATGTCTTTTGTGAAGTTAAAAATCAGGTTCACTGCCATGTTCCACTTTTAAACTTTTACTGCTTCAGTGATTCCTTCATTCCAGAGGAAGAGAATTTAACTCCTTTCTTATTCCCAGAACTGCTACCTGTATGACATACAGATTTCTGCTGATAGCTTATGTTCCTGAGGCATATTCAGCTCTTTCACCGAAAGCTGAATTTAACTATATGAAGAGGAAAATGTAAAAAAAAAAACCGAACTAAAATGATAGTTTAAAGTTCAAATCCCTTTCAAATTACATACATAAGATGAAAAAGGTTAAGTTTCATTCACTCTGATGGTAAAACCAATTTATTTTTACCAGCTTACCTAAAGGGACAGCAAGAGGGATTGTATTAATCATAGTTTCACAGTACATGAACTATGCAGAAATCAGTTGCAGTCTTCTATAAAAAGGCTTTATTGAATAATCTTTACATGAGCACAACAGTATAAATCAGCTAAAACCACTGACAAACAAAACAATATTACTTCTTGCTAGAAAGGCAGAAAAAAAATTAAGAATTAAATCTTTCAGAAGCTATTTGGATGAGACCTAAATTGATTTTTAAAATTACTAGTTGGTAAAGCAGCCAATAAGTTGATACATTTCTCTGAGTTCACAGGAAATCACATTGTCATGCACTAACAATTAACCAAATGGAGCATAGAAAGACCAAGAACTCCGTATTTTTCCTTGAAGTTCAAGAAGTAATAATGGTAGTACACTTGTACAAGACATTCACTTTGCATGTTTTTAACTTTTTCCTTTTTTCTCTCTGTGCTATAGGTGGTACAATAAAAGGAATGCTGAAGTTCAGTCCTAAGGAAATGCAAGTGTATAAATATGTATTTTAGATGTTTCTGATGGCCATAGAAAAGTCAGTAAACTAGGTATTTTACCGACCTTAAACCCAGAGTAAATTAACCCTTATGGCCATGCAAGAGGTGGCTTGCTCTCCTGTAGAGACAGTGGTCTGGAAAAGCATGCCCTTGAATAATTTGCATTTTCAGCTGTCCTGCACAATACTGAAGGCACAAATCAGCAGAAACCAGGGAAACTGGGGACAGAGACTATCTGGGGGAAAAAAAAATAGCTTCCTCTTGTATATACTTGCAGTTGCTTAAGCCCCTGCATATATGTGTATGTGAAGAAACCAGCTGGCAAGATGGACAGCACTCACAGAAGATGTGGGATAGTGTAAAAAACTGAAAAGCTTTAAGGGAGTCCTTCCTACATTAAATCAAAAAATCAGACATCATTAACAATTTCACAAGTGATCAGTTCAGTTTGTATCTGTGTCTGCATAACATAGCAACTGAAATAGGTATGTTGTGCAATACATATGAATAAATGAAACTAATTCCCCTTAAATAACACCAAAAATTTCTTTAAGCCTTCCCAAATTTCACAAGACAACTCTGAAGCAATATTACTTTGACAAGTCTTACATAGCTGATGCATTTAAAATGTCTGCTGTGTTTCAACTTGTTCCAAGCTTACCAGTAGTTCATCAGCCAGCAAACAAACTTGATCTATGGCAGCAGATATCCGGTATAGCATAACACCTTCATGGCACAAACAGACTTATGTATCAGTTTTCTAAACCAATTTGAACTTGCAGAGTAAATTTTACCAGATCAACACATTCCACATCTTTAAAGTGACTCTAAGATAGAACTAAGAGCCTTAAAGTCATTCACTGCATCAGACACTAAATTGTAAACACGTATCAACCTTGTTTTGCAATTACTTCTTTTGCTCTCCCAGATGTTCTTACTCAATGAGACCTCCTGAATTTTCAAGGTTGGTATGTTCTGAAAGGAAGTCCTCATATCATCATTAAACTAAAATGAAACAGAGTTAAATAAAGCAACTAGAATAAAACTAACTTTCAAAATGCCAGAGCAACCCACTAACAAATTACTAGAACAGGCATTCTGGATGATCACATGGATGTGTAGTCCAAAATGGGCAACCCACAACAGATTGACCAAACAGATGGTCATTGCGTTGACCTATTTCATATTACTAACAGATATGAAAATTCATAGAAAGTATATGAGGGTAAAAACCTTAAAGCTACTTGGAGAACACTAACCTATGCTTGCTAATCAAGAACAGCAGGGAAAGAAAAGAAACCCCCCTAAAACACCCCAAAAGTAAAAACCTCAACCACAAAACTAATCTCTAAAACAAATCACTAAAACCAAAAAACAATCACTAGATACGTAAAACAAATACTCTGTAGATACAGTGCAGTAAAAAGACATAACCTTCATTCCTATGACAGGGACACAGCACCAAGCCATTTGAATGTTGCTGCAGTGACCACTGAGTTTGGGGGGCATCCAACACTGAGGAAAACATTAAATCCAGCCTGCCTCTGTGCATATGTGCTGTAGCATGCTTAAGCTACTAGAGCTCCCCAAAACAAAAAAGCTAAGGCACAGAGCATGGCACAAAGGTGCTTCTTCCAACTCAAGACCCCAGCTGGCTTCAGCAGAAATCAGAAAGCATCCAAAGCATAAAATCAACTCCATATAGTTGATGTTGCAGCACTGCATTTCCCAAAATGTATCAATTAACTTGCATTACAAGTATTTTTCCATTCTCTGCAGTAACCCAGCTTTCTGTTATACTCTCTGACATCAAGCAAAAATTTATCAATCTACTCCTTAAATGACTGTTTTTCCTGAGGGACTATTTGAAGTGTATAGATAATACTCAATTTTCAGGCATTGCATTCTCTGTTTTCTTTTTATTCCAGTTCTAGTATGGTCCCCCTTTTCCCGATTCCTACATTATCTCAGGACAGTAGTATATGTTCCAGTTAACTTTTAGCAATGAGTGTCGACGTGGATTCTATAAACAATTGAAAAATATATAAAAAAACTCCTCAAATCTAGCAACTAGAGACCAAAGCATCTCTCCTATGAGGAGAGGCTAAGAGAGCTGGGGCTGTTCATCCTGGAGAAGAGCAGGCTCAGGGGAGATCTCAGTGTATATAAATACCTGAAAAGAGGGTGCAAAGAGGATGGAGCCAGGCTCATCTCAGCTGTGCCCAGTGACAGGAACAGAGTCAATGGGCACAAACTAAAACACAAGAGGCTCCCACTGAATATCATTAAACACTTTCTATTGTTCAGGTGACTGAGCACTGATACAGGTTGCCCACAGAGATTGTGGAGTCTCCATCCTTGGATATATTCAAAAGCCATTTGCACACGGTCTTGGGCAACTGGATCTAGGTGACCCTGCTTGAACAGTGAGGTTGGATCAGATGACCCCAAGGTCTCAGACAACTTCAACCATCCTGTGGATTCTTTGACTACTTTTACCGTAATTTCTCTTACTCCAACAGCTTTGTAAATGACAGAACAACTGTTAGATCTCTCTCCCTTCCACCATCAAACCAAGATTAAAAAGTACTTGTTATATAAATACTAAATTCTTAGTCTCTGAGGTTTTTACGTAACAGTATTTCCTTCAATTCAGCATCAAAGTAATCAGTTGCATCACCATCATGCAGTGTTATATTGCAGGAAGGGAGGAAGTAAATTGCCTCTCCCCTGTGGTGCACCAGGGGAAAGACTTCAGTATTTCTCAAAGGCTTTTCCAGTTTGGTCTGTCTTAAAGAAAGTGGGGAGAGAAGGGGGTAGAAAAATCTTTACAATTTCTTCTCCCCTCCCCCCCATTACTTTTGATTAACAAACTCAATATAGTCTGGACCATGCTTCAGGCACATGCATCGTAAATGAAAATACAAGGCCTATGATCTTTGCTAAATGTCTCAAAGATTTTACCTATTCTAGAGAAGAATTCAACTCAGTTCCTCAATTCCACATCTTTACAAAATCCACAATAAAAAAACAAATATAAGTAATACATTGACAATAAAGTTGTAACTTTGAACACACAACTGCATAAGTGTTTATGACTTATCTTTATATACTGACAGGAAAAGACTTCTGATGCTATATTTTAAATAATATATAATTCCATATATATATATATATGAATTACTTAATTTAGGATTTGTGGCAGATCTTAGTTTAGTTCTAAAGTATGAGAAGTTCTGAAAAATATTTTTTCCATATTTTTATTTATTATGAATTTATAAAATAAGGCCAGCTTCACAATTTTTAAATTAACAGAGATGATGAACTACACACAGATCAGCTTCCAACAAAGAGAAATAAACACCTACTTGATCATGACTTGTTTGCAAATACTGGACAAATCTTTTTATATCAGATAACGATGAAATTTCCAGCAAGCACTCTCTCAGCTGAACAGAATGTACAAATCACATCTTCAGTCAAGAAAAAGATAATTCTCAAAGGAAGAAAAGCTATAGGAAACCTGGTGCAACTTATGCAGAATTCAGATTATGTACAGGGGAATTTAAAGAAGCTTTCAATCACTAGTTTTGAAACACAAAATTCTGGATAATCTTTTTGCTATTCCCTTCCTCTCCACCCAGCCCCCCACCAAAATCTCTCCCCATCAGCAAAACTGCCAGGAGGAAATCTGTGCTGCTTCAGCACAAAGCCTACTTTGCTGAAGCTTTCAACCAAGTCATGGTTAAACTCACAAATAACCGAACTAGCTACAGTGCCTCCCCAGCAGAGGAAAGCAGCAATGACTCTGGCCCAGGTACAGAACAGAAAGTCAGGACTACAGCACCTAAATTCCCATAACATATTTATAAACATCCCAAGAGAACAAGAACACACAAATAAATTACTACAAGGTAAAATATAATGTGGTCACATGGTACACTTGCTACTCAGTGATAATTCTCTGTGTAGTTATAACCTTATGGGGACTAATCTGTCTTCTGAACTATCTACCATTACATTAAACTATTCACTAATCCATCAGAAACAGCTTTCCAGCAGACCTGGTTTCACTCATTTGACAACTCCAATAGCTGCAGAAGTCTTAAACCAAGAAGCTCTTAAGCTATAAAGTGAAAAAGCCAACATCAGGGCACTATGAAACTTCTCACATTTCACCCAGGCATCACTTTTCTGGCAGGTCTGCAGGGAGCCCTGCTCCACTTTCCTTCAGCATTACACACAAACCTCTGATTCTTTCAACTTTCTTTACTACTTTTAAAGAGACAACATTCCATCTTTCCTACCTGCCAATACCAGCAGCTTTTTTAAATTTATTGATCTGCAGCTTTCCATCCTGCCCTTACCAAGAGAAGCACACTTCCCAAATCAGATAGTAAAACCACTTCTCACCCACAAGCTGTCATTCCACCTCAGCATCTGGAGAGGTAGAGAACAAGATAATATATTTTTGCTTACTTTCATAAAGTGACAAACAAAAGATTAGAGCTAAACACAACAAAACACCTAACGAACAAAAGAAAATAGTAATTAGAACAACAGGAGTTAATTTGTCTTCTTCTCAACTTCATATGTTAGACTGCCATTTAAGCTGAGATAAAATGAACTGGTTTGAGGTAGCCCTGTTCTACTATACATATAAAACAAAAATTTGATTAAACACTGATCATGACAAGGGCCCGCACATAGATTAAGAACCGTTACCAAGACACTCCTTTCTCACAAAGCATCATCTATATGCTTTTTCAATGTGTCTTTTTCTAGTACTACCCATCTGAATGTCAAAGGCTACAAGCAAAACCAAAGAGATACTTCCAACTCATTTAAAAAAGCCAGGAGTTTCCTATGAAGAAGCAGCAATACTTTGCATTTTTGTACCCAGATGATTAGTACAACTTAAATACAACTCAAATCAAATCCCAGAAAGTCATAAACAACTTTATTTCGGAAATAACTAGAACTAAATAGTCTCCTGAAAAATACACCAATGTAACAAATGTGTAAACCCCTTCATTATGATTTTCATAAAGCCACTTTAAATGTCGAGAATATTGAGCTTTTGTAGCCATGAAGACAAAATAAAGGCCAAATAAAGCACAAAACAAAGGACGGATTTTAAGACTAAAGCTAGTTCTAACAATGTTTCTGAATCCCTTCAGGAAAGGGCATTTGCCGAGCATAGCAATCAAAGGGCACCATAGCAATCACACGAATATATATGTGTATACATATAGATATATATATATAAAAGTTTTTCCACCCACAAAGCTCAAGCTTGAATTACTGTGATCTGTATATATGGGAGAACATTCCTGGATCGGGAATAGGGATGAGACAGGTGACATTTTTATTTCTAAATTTCAATTATTTCAGTCTGTACTGTATACAAATTTAATATGTGGGTGGTAACTAAAGCCTTGTAAAATATCTGGAATACTGTATGAAGAAGGAACTTCCACCACACCACTCACAGAGGTAGCATTAGAAAAGTGGTTATTAAAATGGTCTAGCAGATACAGAGCTACTGCTATTGAAACCAACAGAAGAATCTGTCACAGAAGTTTGGAAAGATCTAGCAGAGATACAGGACATGAAGAATGACTATACACAAGTACTGTGCATCTAAAAGAACAGTACTGACTCCTTCACAGAGTGAATTTGCTTCAAATTAGAAGAGCAAAACTGCTAGACACAATACGTATTTCCATGTTTTTCATTACAATATATCTTAATCTGTTTGCAGCTATGACACTATTGCTGCTGGCAAATGGAAGGGTGTTTTTGCAAAAAAACTAGGAAATTCAAGTCATGTGACTAGCTCTGCTTTTGTAACTAAGCGCTCTTAAGCATGATTCAAAGACAAAACAGCTTTTAAGTCACTAGCTTACCACATGATGCTAGTTGTTTAAATCCTATGATACTTCATCAAAATCTCTTTATAGCAGTATATGAACAGAAAGATGGGGGGAGGGAAGGAGGAAGATAAAAACATCTAGCCTGCACTCATAGTTCAGCTTGCCTAAAAGGATTCTAAGAAGTGCCAATCAACACTTGCACTGAAATTCTTCCATTCTGTACAGGCACGCACAGTACTAAAGCTTTTCATTGCTCAATGGAAATCCTCAGGCAGCATTCCAAACATACTTCACATTCAAGAAGAATTGCCAGTCATACTTTTTCTCCATCCACTCAAATTATCAAAAACCTCAATGTAAACCCATAGAAATTCATCTAATTTGGGGGCATGGAGGAGGAAGTACAAAGCTAGTGCTGAGAAGAAATTCTGACTTTAGGTATCAAAAGAAAGAAGTAACTTTCTTATCTGATCACATTAAGAATTTTTCTTTACTAAAGCATTATATCCAAGTGACCTTGTAATGTCAATCATGCCAAATTCTGCTACTTTCTGCATCAACAGTTTCTATGAGGAAAGCTATTGGCTTATTCTCAAAGACTTTTTGGCATGCTACAGCAAAAGAAGGTACCTGCACTACTCACAAATATAAGCATGACAGGATCTCCCTCCAAAAAAACTAAACATTTTACTAACTTAGAAACTATTTAGACTTACTACTGGATTTGATCTGTGGCTTAGTCCTCTATGTAAATACAGTAATACTAGATGTTTAACAAGAAAGTGAAAAGAACTCCTGCAAAGACCATACAATTTTCACCCATGGGGTGCTTCCATTTTTTAACGTTGGAAACTGGTATAAATTCAGAGGCATAAGGCTATCGGCTCCTGCTGACAATAACCACAATCAGGCTGAACAGCACTGTCACTATTGCTAGCTCAATGCTAGACTTCAGTGCAAGAAAGTCTGAAGGCAGTAAGTACAAAAATACATTTTTTTTCATTGCTCTAGATCTGTCACCTTTCAATATTACTCAATATAAACTGCCCTTTGAATCCTTGTTGAGACAAAAACAAACAAACAAACAAACAAAAAATCCTTGGAAAAGCACACTCTAACCTGCAGATACCAGAATTCACAACACTGACATTTAACCTTTAACCTAAGCTCTAGCATACTAATTTCAGCACACCTCAGTATTATTAAACTGCTCCAAAATAAATTTTAATGTCCCATCCTTCCTCTCCCCCTTTTAATAGTTATGTCCCATCCCCATCTATCATTCAGCAGGTCAACACAATATAATCATTAAGATGTCCTCACATAAATGTACATTGTTCTAGGATCGTAAGAGATCTTTTTTTTAAATGTATTACCCTACAGTTACACAGGCTGGTGTTTTTCTAACTCTACTGGAATATGCATATTATTGATAACTGGAAACAATATGCCAACAAAGAAAAACAGAAATTTTAATCAAGCAGTTGAATTGACTGGAATCCCCAAGGAAGCTGCTTTTAATAAAATAAAAATTTATATTGGTTTGAAGCCTTACAACACAAGTTTTTTCCAACATTCACCGATCTTAGTATGAAGACCACAACACTGAAGCTCTTGGATAAAGGCAAGTATGAAATCCTAAGTACTCATAAACACAATAACCAAAATATATACAATACATCATGAAAAAAAAAATCCATACCATTTTAAGATATTGAAAAACAATAACAAGTTTAAAGTTTAGATATCCATTATCCTGGCCATCTAGATACTATCAGTTATTTCTAAGTTTTAAGTTTTTTCTAATTGCATGTCTTTGCAACATTAGAAATGTTTTTTTAAAAAACTTAAGTATGGTTAGATATAAGGAGGAAATTCTTTACTGTGAAGGTGGTGAGGCACTGGAACAGGTTGCCTAAAAGTGGCAAATGATCCATCCCTGGCAGTATTCAAGGCCAGGTTGGACAGAGCCTTGGACAGCATGGTCTAGTCGGAGGTGTCCCTGCTTATGACAGAAGGGTTGGAACTAAATGATCTTAAGGTCATTTCCACCCCTAACCATTCTATGATTCTACGGGACTATTTACAAAATGCTATGGACTATTTTCAAAATTTAGGTGTCTTAGAATGCACATACACATAAACAAGTCTTTAAACTGCTAACCACAACTCCTTTCACTTCAATACTTTCCTGTGAGTTCATTAAGTCCTCATAAGCCTGGTGTCTGGGCATCTTCTCTCTCTCAAAGCCACTTCCTTATTAGAATTCTATGTTTCTTGACAGTAACATTAATAAAATACACAACTGATTCTTTTCTAGGCCATCTGCTCTACTACTAGAACTCAGGAACTTGCAAGGCCAGCTATGTGATGATTGTCCAAATACCTGCACTGCTTTTTCCCATAAAAGATATGGTAACTCAATATATTTACTGCTCCCCAACTCTAGATGCCAGAATGGTTACTCAGCGACTACAGACACTTGGTAAACACACCAGCATTAATTATAAGAAACATTGTATTAACTGTGCATGACCTGTGAAATTCAGATTTATCATGGCATGACTCTGCCATTCCAATGCATCAGCAGAAATTACATGCTGGTTCCTGACACCCCATTTTTGACAAAAGGCAGCCATGGTTTAAACCCCATCTTTCTTCTAGCCACATATAGTTTATCTCTTGACAGTAGTCACTAAAGATGGCACAAGAAAACCCCAGGCAGCTGAAAATTCAGTCTACACCATGAGACTACTAAACATTCAGGCTAAAATCTCCATCTCTCACATTTCTTCAGCCTTTGGCACACACATGACCTTCATCGAAACACTGAAGCTCGACCAAGTCCGTGAGAAGAACCAGAGTAACACCGGTCCTGGCACCCCATCTCCTCGGTCCCCGGATGAGTCCTGCGGCCTCCCCCAGCTCCACACACGCGGGTTGCAGAAAACAAGCCATACAAACCGCCCTCCCCGGCAGCCCAGCTTCCCTGGAGACAAGCACCGGCAAAGCGAACTATCCCCGACCAGCCCCGATTCCTCTCCCGTACAACCCGCCGCACCCTTCCCTCCCCGAGCCGGGTCACTTACTGAGCTGCCCGGTTCCGGGCTCCCTGCCGCCTGTTCCCCCGAGTACGCTGCCGCCCAGCCCGCTCAGGGCCCCGCCGGCGGGCGGCGTGCCACTCTGCCGCTCGAAGTTCCCCGGGTTGGAGAAAAAATCGCGGAGTCGGGGCAGCTCCCGGCCGCTCTCCAGCAGCTCCGTGTGCAGCTCCAGCGCCGTTAGCAAGAACTGGTCCCGCAGAAGCTGCGCCGCTATCGCGTCCATGGGCACCCGCGCCGGCTCCCCCGCGCCGGTCCCGCCGCCCGCCCCCGCCCCGCCGCCAGCATCGCCCGGTGCCGCCGCACGCAAACCCGGCAGATCATCGGGGCTCTCCATGGCCACCACAGCCTCCTGCTGCTGCTGCGGGTACACCGGCCCTCCGGGCTCGTTGCTGCTACTGCTGCCGCCGCCGGGCCTAGACTCCTCGGGCTCGTCTTCCTCGGAGTCGCTGAGAAAGGGGTTCACGCTGCTGCCCCCGCCCGCCGCCGCCATCTTACAGCCCAACACGGGGCGATCACTCCCAAGGCGTTACCCCGGCAAAGCCTGAGAGGAGCCGCCACCGCCGCAGCCACTTCTAGGAAGGCCGGGGCAGCTGCCAGCCCCCTTCACTGCTGCGGACGCTGCCGCCAACGGCGGCAATGACGGCTCCGTCCTCCTCCCACCGCCGCCTCAGCCACCTCCCACCAGCACCACTGCCGCTTCCGGATCCCAACTCTCGCGAGAGCTTCCCGAACCAACCGCGAGCAGCTCTCGGGAGCCCAGAGCCCCGCCTCTGCCGGCCTCATGCCTGCCCCTCAGCCGCGGGAGCCGGGGAGCAGCGGAGGGCGGGGCCGGAGGGAGGGACCGGAGGGAGGGGTCTGTGGGAGGGGCGGGAGCGGACAGGTAGACAGGCAGGAGGAAGCGGAAGTGGCTGGGGCTCGGTGTGAGGGAGATGAGTAAGTGCTGCCGGTCTGCACACTGGGCCCTTCCTTCGGGGGTTGGGGGTGGAGGGTCCCGGGTCCTGGTTGTGGAACGGGTTCTGGCGTGCGCTTCCCGGCTCCTGGAGGGCTCTGGGCGGCTGCACAGCCTGCGGCAGATGGGTGTTGCTGAGGCGGAGGGTGTGGAGCTCGGCTTCAGGGGGTCCTGGGACCCGCCGGTCTCTCCGCCTATCTCCTAGGTTGTGTTGGCTGGGCAGATGTAGGGCTCCGGTGTACGTGATAGGCCTGAAATCGGGGGGA
Source organism: Melopsittacus undulatus (assembly GCF_012275295.1). NCBI lineage: Eukaryota > Metazoa > Chordata > Aves > Psittaciformes > Psittaculidae > Melopsittacus > Melopsittacus undulatus. Next base: position 83,913,269 of record NC_047527.1, on the reverse strand, counting down.
GGGACAGTCTAAACACGTCTGGTGATAACCTGTGTGTCTGGGAGTGTGATGTTGTAGCTCTTAAAAATATGATGTAAAGGTATAACCTGGCAAGAAACAGCCAGAGTGTAGCAACAGCGAATGGAAGTTCATCTCCCTAAAAATGGTACACAATGAGGTCAGCACTGGTGTCTTTTCTGTTTTTGAAAATCATGTCCCGTTCCCACTATACTTGCCAGATTTGTGTTTGTGTAAAGATGATTCACTAGGAATTACTTGCTTTACTGAAAGCAAAGTTGGGGTCAAAATTGTAGGAATAAAATAATGATAAGAATTTATATTGATACTGGGATGTTTCAGTCTTTAGAACTGACTTGCAAATAAAAACTGTTGAATCAAGATTATAAGTATAACCTTTAAAATTTACTGGGCCCTACTAATATTTCTAGGTAGATAAGTTGTATTCGGTACTGTGACAACAAACTCTTGTAGTCCTATCATGTGAATTTTCTACAAAAGACTACTCAGCCTGGAGAAGAGAAGGCTGTGTGGAGACCTCACAGCAGCCTTCCAGTATCTGAAGGGGGCCTGTAGGGATGCTGGAAAGGGACTCTTCCTTAGGGACTGTAGTGATAGAACAAGGAGCAATGGGTTCAACCTTAAACAGGGGAAGTTCAGGTTAGATATAAGGAAGAAGTTCTTTGTTGTGAGGGTGGTGAGGCACTGGATCAGATTGCTCAAAGTAGTAAATGCTCTGTCCCTGGCAGTATTTAAGGCCAGGTTGGACAGAGCCTTAGGCAACATGGTCTAGTGTGAGGTGTCCCTGACCATGGCAGGGGGCTTGGAACTTGATGATCTTAAAGTCTTTTCCAACCCAAACCATTCTGTGATTCTGTGGCTGGCACTTCCCTTGTGGTTTTAATTTGCATGAATTTTTGTAAGCAATGTAATCAATTTTCCACTGTGCTGTAATAAACTTTGACTTTTTTTTTCTGTATTACTGTTTTACGTTGTCGATACTATGCAAAAAGAGAGTAAGTAGTGGAGTGTGAACTGGTTGTTGTATGGGGTACAATGGTGGTGTATTGAAAATGCTTTAAAATTTGACTCGGACCACAATAAAAATAAGAACAAAAACATTTCCATGTTGGTGCTCCAGTAGAAATATGAACTCTTAAAGAAATCTTATGCTTTTTCTTTTTCTTTCTGCAGAGTTCAAGCATTTTAATTATCAACTTGATAACAGTCGATAAGCGGGTCGTGGTGTGCCTCTTCCTTGAAAGGGATGGGAAAACTGGTGTCCTATAGCAGTCTCTAGTGGCGATCGGCGGTGTTTGCATGTGTCTGGGAGTTGTCAAACGTAGCTCGGACACTACGTTCGACCTTTCTTTTAGGAGTCTCATTTCTGCCGACTGCTGTGTCCTGCTGCAGTAAGGACCAGCCTTTTTCCCCATCCCTTCCCTAAAATAACATAAAACTTGAAGTACTTGAGATGGAAAATAAGTAGAGAAATTTAAGTCTTTGCTTTTACTGTGTTGATTTTGGTAGGCGTGCTAAATCTTGAGCTGATGCTTTGAAGTTCAATGATCTTAAATATATGACCAGTTTTGGGTTCTCTCTATACTGTTTCAGGTGGTGGTATGTGTAAAGGGTGCTTGCTTCCTGTGCTGCTCTGGTGCAGTGTCAATTACTCTCACAGTGACTGCACAGTTTAAGTCAAGCTATAAGGGGTTTTGTGTTTCAGTTGTTACAGACAAGGTTAATTTTATTTTTAAAATAATTCCATTAGGTCCATATTGAGGTTTTCTGTTCTGGACATTTGAAGCGTATAAATTCATGTGTTCTAGTAAGTGAAGTAGGGTAGGCTTTTTCCATCTGATTGGAATCCCAATCAAGACACAGGGAACAGAATGAGGAAAATGAGGCAGTCTGATTTTTACTTTAAAATAATGCAGATATGTGAGTTCCACCAACTCTTACTTAAATTTTCTTCTAACATGGTGCTACCTGAATCTTTGTCTATATGTGTTTAAGACTTTTACCTCCGGGAGCTGGGGGGGGAGTAAGGGGAGGAGTGAGAGAGAGACTGCACGGCTGGACTTAAACCAAGAGGTGCTTAAAGATTGCTGCCATTTCTCTGAAACTGTATCTGTCCCTTCCAGTTCTAAGGGTATGTTGTCTTTTTTTTTAAGGAGGATAGGTTATATCACAGGTTAATAGTTAGCTGTGTGTCAAGTACGATTGTAGCTTTACTTGGCGAAACTAACTTTAGAAAGTGCTTGTTAATTGGGGTTTGAAGTCAAAGTAGTACAGCAGTATGAACGGGCTCTTGGAAATATTGTCAGCCTCACCAAAAATGTTATCTCCCATAATGTCTGATAAGGACCAGAATTAAACAAAACAAAGCCCCCTAAATCCCTTTGAATCAAAGTTTGAGTTTGTTTTTCTATCTCTAAAACTGTTGTTTTGAAGCATTATTGTGAATAATGGATTTTTGCAAGCCTACCATAAAAAAACAGTGAGCAAACACTCAGAGCCTAAGGAGTGTTACAGAGAACTTGTTCAAGCTGTGTATATAATGTTTTTTGTGAGAATTAATAGATGGGGAAAACTCACTCAACTGTTACAGTTGAGCAAGGAGACATAATTTGGGAACAAAAGATAGGACCTTTTAAGACACCACAAACACTTCAATTGCTTGGGCTTTGCTCACAGATAGTCTGGAAGATGGTGTGTGTTGCCTGGAAATGTTGGCTGCACTGAAAGAAGTTGTATAAGTTAAGCTCTAAGATGGTATGCTATGCCATGTTGAAGGACCATATGGATGGGGAAGGGAAACAGTGTGCTGGTATATGAGAAGCATACTTGTAAAGTCATTCTTGAATTCTGAGGTCTAAAGATACCGAAATTCAAATGAAAAGCTATTTTGCCTGAATTTAAGGTGTCTTTTGTTGAAGCTTTGTGGAGGCCTAGACAATTAAGGCTTGACATTGAAAAGGTCAGCAGCCAAAATCCTGGGCTGCATCAAAAGGAGCATGACCACCATGTTGAAGGAGGTGATCCTGCCCCTCTTCTCTGATCTTGTGAGACCTCACTTGGAGTATTGTGTGCAGTTCTGGTGTCCTCAAAATAAAAAGGACATGGAACTGTTAGAACAAGTCCAGAGGAGGGCCACGAGGATGATCAGGGCACTGCAGCACCTCCCATATGAAGATAGGCTGAGAAAGTTGGGGCTGTTCAGCCTGGAGAAGGCTGCATGGAGACCTCATAACAGCCTTCCAGTATCTGAAGGGGGCCTACAGGGATGCTGGGGAGGGACTTTTCATTAGGGACTGTAGTTGACAGGACAAGGGGTATTGTGTTAAAACTTAAACAGGGGAGGTTTATATTGGATCTAAGGAAGAAATTCTTTCCTGTGAAGGTGTGAGGCAGTGGAATGGGTTGCCCAGGGAGGTTGTGAATGCTCCATCCTTGACAGTGTTCAAGGCCAGGTTGGACGAAGCCTTGCGTGGCATGGTTTAGTGTGAGGTGTCCCTGCCCATGGCAGGGGGGTTGGAACTGGGTGATCTTAAGGTCCTTCCCAACCCTAACTATTCTATGATTCTAAAAAATAAAAGTGTCTTCTAGAAATGAAAAGTGTCTTGGCTTTGTTTTAAAAGCAAAAATAAGTTCACAGGGTTTCAGCAGAGGGTGTTTAGAAGTTGGTATATCATGAATGATAATGAATGTTGCTTACTATGGCAGTAGAGATTGCTGAGGTGCAAAAAGAGCTCTGTTTTAAGCTAAGCATTTCAGGCTTCAGTAACTGATCGTTTGAGTGGGTAGTGGATAGTTTTGGGCACAGCCTTATGCACATTCAAGAACATGCTTTCTGTGTGAATATGTTGTAACTATGGCCGCTAGTCGAAGAGGAGGTAACTCCTTTGCATATGGATTTCTTACTAGACCTCCAAGTATCCTTGGACAAATACTGTATATACTTACATTACTACTTAAGAGCTTGAGTGCTTTCTTGAAGGTGATATAAACCAGCCTCTTTATCTTTTTCTGCACTTCACAACTTGGCTATTGCAATTTCTGTGGAATAGTTTGTTTCATGTGGTGATTGAAGGAATTGAAAATATATCCCATACTCTCCCCTCCCCACCCTCCCTTTGTGCTTATTTCTTTATGATAAAGCAATGATTTCTGACAAAGTGTTCTCAGAATGGGGTTACCTAGGGACTTGGATCTGTTCTGATCCTGAATACTTGGTTGTACTGGTGAGCACCATTGGCTTTGTGGGGGCTGGTAGGGGTGTGGGACCCATAGAGTGCCTGCCTGCTGCAGGTGGGGGGCTACATGTCCCTGGCCTGAGTGGGCACTGGCCATCACTGTGCTCACAGGTTGCTCTTCAGAGCTGTGCTTATCAATGAATTGTGTTGTACAGTGTGTCTGATTTGGATTGCTTTCCTCAGGCTTTAAATGAGTTTCTGTTCTCAGTGGAAAACTTAATTTACCTCAATCTGTGTCAGCTTTGCTGTGAACTGCTGTTTGCTAGGGAAAGATAAATAAAATAGCAATTATGCTAGCCAGTTGAATAACATTCAGTAATACATTATATTCAACTGGCTAGGATAATTAAGTACGGCTTTTGAATTAAAAAGTTCTAAAGGCTTTATTTTGGGGTTTTTTTTGTTTGTTTTTTTTGTTTGTTTATTTTAAAGAAACTTTGAAAGTGAGAGAACCTACAAACTGATTATTTGACTTCTGTATTCCTTTCATTGAGAGTACTACTGTATGCTTGGAAGGTTGTCTTGCAGTCCTTTTTTTTCCTTTTCGTATTGGCAAATTAGCATTCAAAGGCTTGTGTGCAAGATTCAGCAGGTGTGGCTTGTTACTGTTTGAGGTAATTCTTGTTTATTTGTAATGGTTGATACTGATAAGAATATGTGACTTTAATAAAGACAACTTCTGTCAGCTCTTTAAAGTCTTCCTTAGTCCCACTAGCTTCTGTGGAACACACTTTAAGCTCTGTTTTATTGTCAAAGGTTGTTTTCTTTGTGTATATACAGAATATATTTGCAAGCTGCTTTTGCCAAGCTCAGTGCACCTAAATATGGTTCTTTTTCCAGTATTTTCCCTGTGTGCTCTATGTTAATATTTGTTGTATGACTTTAAAGAGTTTGATCCTTGTCCCTTTTATTGTGAAGGGGAAGAACTGTACTGCTTGTATTGGTGCATATACTTTATTGCTTTTGGTTTTGCAAGTCACTTTAAAAATATCTCGGGAGGCTTTCCTTCAGCCTTGATTTGCCATGGAGGGCTGCAGTGAGACAAGAAGACTGCTGTAGCAAGCTGTCTTCCTGTGCTTTTTTTTTTTCCTGCAATAATGGAGAAATCTGAGAAATGCAAGCCTTTTTGTGCTCTTGGCAGCACAAAAAGAATCAAACAGTCATCTTAAGTTGAAAATGTGACACTAAGCTGTAAAACAGTGGTGCTTGAAGAAGACTTGCTGATAAGAGTATTGCCAAAATACCCAGAAGTCAAGAAGTACCCAAGAATACCTCTTGAAAATAGATATAGCCTTCCACCCCTCCACCACACCCCCTCCGTCAAATGCTGTTGTCCAGTGAAATAGATGATTCGCAGCAAAACCACTGAGGGTTTGGTTTTGGGTTTTACTTTTTCTGAGTTCTGAATTTGTAGCTGCCTTCATACCGAGCAGATGTAAAGCTGAATTTCTATTCTTTGAGGTTTTTTCTCCACTTGGCTGAAGTGGTACCAAAAGGTGATGCTCTTTCTAATCTTTTATACCTCAAAGCAGTCATAATTTCTTACAGAAGTACCTGTGTACACTTTCTCAATGATGTCCTGTTGTCAGTATTGGTTTTAAGTATGTTTTTGTGCCTGGGAGACTTGTGGGTACAACTTTCCATGTTTACAGAATAATTCAGAGAAAATTGTGTAGGTTGACATTAGGCTAAGTGATTTGCAGTACATTCAAGTATTAGAACATTTGTTTTATTGGTGCTGTGCAGGCCATAGTCAAATTTCTCCTTGAAAGGTTTTGGCAAGGCAGGCAGAGTAATTTTGATTATCAAGTAATGTTAAAAAGAAAATTAAATATTCTTTGAGGTTTTTGCCTCAGGTTTGTGTGTGCTTTTCTGAACCACATTTAAAATTTAAAACAGATGTCATTGTTATTGTAATCCCTAAAATGCTCAGTGAAGATGTTGAACATAAAATAATTTTAAACAGATGGTTTGAATTACAAAAGCCACTTCAGTGCCAGAGCAAGTGGAAGTATTGTAGTTGCAGTTTCATTGTCTAGCAGAGCATGTTATGCCTCAATATAGAAAGAAAATAAAGTTTTGGGAAGAGGGAAAAGCAACTTCATTGTAATCCCACTTGATAGTATGATTATACAATGAAGTCAAAATGAGGATTTGGGTTTTCCTGTGTTTAGGTACTGTGTAAAGATATGAGAGAATTACTCTGAGACTGGCTGCTGAGTCTACTATATAATTTCTGCAGTCAATAGGTGTATGTGCTGTTACAGCAGGAATGACTTGATACCATTTCTTGACTAATATAACTCCTTTAAAATCTCAGTTAGTAAAATAATAGGGTAGGGGCTGCTACAGCATTTTAGATGATGTGTAACTGCCATGGCATGCAAAGTATTGTCAGTTAGACCACACAACTTTGACTTTGCTCCCCAACCCTAAGCAAAAGCATATTTTTTTTTATGTATGGACAAATTGTACAGTCACCACTTTGACAGTTTAAATTACAGAATACACAACACTGTTTAGTTGAAAAATGTGTCAGTCAGCCAGAAGCATAGCAAACATTTGGCCTATTTCTTTTTCTGTAAAAGATACTTGCTAAGGCCATTGATGCTTACTGAAAATGCATTTCCAATGGTGTTTATTTATCTTAATCAACAGACTTGGCAGTATTAGTGAGGCATGGTCCCTCTAAAAGAAATGACTAATGTATCTTGAGCTCCATTTCTTGACATTTTATTATCCTTAAAAAAATATTCCTGCCAGTGGGGCATATTCCACGTAGTATTTTGTGCATGTTTTATTGCATATTTGAAGAAAGACGAATATAAAAGGGAAATGTCACATTTCTCACAAAGAACTATATTGTATTGCGATACAAGTATGGTTTTCTTTGCCTTATAAATAATGCTGAGAGATTATAACTTCAGAGAGAATATAGTTTAGATGTAGATTACTTTGGGAAAATTAGAGCTGCACTTAATTATGTCAGCTTTCCTGTTAAGCACTGAGGAACCTGACCTAGCTTGGGGCTGTGGATGTAGCTTCTGTACCATGAGTCAAAAAACAGAAGGAAAAAAAAAAAGTCTTGTCAGCAAGTTATGGATCAATTTGAAAAGGGGGAAAAGCTCGTGTGGAATAAACTGCCTGCTTCTTGCCTCTGATGTTTGGGCTTAGGTGGCTCACTGCTGATGTCTTGTTCCCTTGCTGCTGTCACAGTCTGGGTATTTTAGTCCTTGCACTGACGTGACTGTTGACGAGGCACTCGCAGCTAATATCCCGTTTTTTGGTGGTGTTTTGATACGTGTGAGTACAAAGAAAGAGAGGGTCTTTTCATCCCATCTGCAACCAGCAGGAAGTTGAGCTTTCTGAGGATTCTGGGGAAAAGAAACAGAAGCAAACCAAAACAACCAAGGAAACCAACCAACAAAAGCTTGTCACCACCACCACCAAAACCCAAAACAATATCACCATCAGAAGAAACCCAGCCAAACAAAAAACCCAACCAGAATTCCCTTCTCTAATCTGCGTACATTGCTTTATTCTGGAAAAATAACTGTGGTCAGGAGGTACTTGCTGCTTTTCTTTCTTTAATCTCCTGGACTTTAAGAAAAGCATCTGCTGCTTCTGCCTTCTTGCCTCTCCAAAGGATTGCTCCCCTCTATCTGTTCACTCTGTTCTCTACTTATGTACAACATCCAAAAAAGTGAGAAGCTTTGAAGTCTGATGAAACCCCCAGTGTAGCCAGGTCAGTCCTGATTTTCTACTTGCTCTGTTCATATGGACAGCCCACATTTAGCAGGCAGTAAGTAGCTTGGTGGATCTTTAGTACTCTTCTGTTAAGGATCTGAAAAGGGGCTTGAAAAATCCACACTAGCTTTGTGTTGTTCACTCCAAATTGTTTGAACAAAAAATACCTTATTGGGATAGTTTACATTCCAACATCTTGGAGATTGGACAGTATTGTGATTCACTCTGTGTGTAGTTCAGGAGGTTGGAACAGGAGCAAAAAAGTATAGAAAGAAAAGAATAGATTTGAGTCTGATACATAGTTTATTAGCTGATCTGAGTCTGTAGAGGCAGTGAATTGGCTGTCTGAACTGCAGTGTAACAAATTATATGTTTGGATAAATAGTAAGAATTGGCATGTGGCAGATAGCTGCAATATGCTCCTCTATTATCTAGAAGACTAGAAGCTTCATTCCTCTTGGTTTGACAGGCAGTAGCTTAACAGAATTAAGTAGAATAATGCAGTAAGGACTTGGGCAAAGCCTGCGTTTTGTTTTGAAAATAAGGACTGTGGGATGTAGTTCACTAAGTCACTTGCAAAGGGATTGTTTGGGAAAGTATCAGGGGACACAAAAATGTTGAGATATCCCTGGCTTAAGATTCCTTGACAGAAAGATGTGAGATATATTTTCAAGTGACAGTTTGTTTACCCACTTTTTGGATGGCCAGGCACCTGAAGCCAGACATTTTTGCACTTGTAATAAATATTTAGACCTGTTTCCTTATCCTCCAAAGTATGTGTTTAATATATTTCTATTTTTCTTCTCTTGATAGGCTGTGGCTTTTGCTTTTTCTTATAAGCTAGTGCTTAATCCACTTTTTGCCTTGTTATTTCTTTGTTTTAGCATGCTTTACGATGTTTCTACCTTAAACAATCAAGCACTAGGCTCAACAGAGAAATTTGCTCATGGTGACCTCTGTAATGGAAGGGAGAGAAAACTAAGGGACTCTTCCTTTGTGTGATATCCTATAGAAACTGGATTTCCTGTATCTCATGTGAGGTACAGAGAAATAGTATATAGGTAAGCATGGTTCCTGCTAGGCACATGCATACACAGTGCTAGCTGTGCTTTCTCTGTGCCTAGAAGGCATGAGAGTTGGCACTGTAGGTCTGAGCACTCAGATTTTACTAGGTGCCCTGGTTTTGGCTGGGTTAGCTGCTCTCTCTTTTTCCCAGCCAGAAAAGTATGCCAGAAAGCAGCTGGGCATGAGGGAATTTGATACTGATGCTTCCATTTGCAGCTCCTCCTGATACTGATAGGCCTGTCAGAACATCTATGTGGTCCTAGTCAGCCTGGGGTTCCCACACCAGACCTGCAGGTTGAGACTTGGTTTTAATGACCCTTTCAAATAGTGATGCAAAAGCACAAAGCGTCAAGAAAAGAGAAGGGAAAGAGATCTTTGTACGGCAGAGGACTCAGATGGGTGAAGATCTGTGCATTTTCAAATTTAGAGGTGCCATCAACTAGTTCCAGCTGTTCCTGTACTGGTTGTGTGGAGGTTCTGTTGACTGCTGAGCAACATCCTTCCTTGAAGTTGCGTTGAATCTCTGAGAACACAGATAAACTGATGATACCACCCTTCTTGGAAATGGGGCTGGGGGGAAGGTGTAATGCTAGAGCTTATCATAAGCAGAAAAAACCTCAGGTGTCCCAAGAGATCTATGCTGAGGTTTTTCCACAAATCTCATTTTCCCCAAATCTCTTTTTTTTTTTTTTTTCCTGGCTCATGAAGATTATGTCCAGATCTTGTAAGGAAAAGGATACTTTCAAGATAAATATTTGAATTTTCCTCTCCATATTGATGGTCCCTTATGCAAGAGTGCAAAGGAGGGGAGATGACCCCAAACATCTAATTTATACTTGAAGTGAGACAAATTCATTATTCCATGCCACAAACACTTGTAGCTGCAATTACACAGGACAAACATTAATGATGTAATGGTGTCCCAAATGTGTGGCATTAATCATCCTTTTCTATGGAGGTCCATTCACAAATTCCAGAGGTCCATCTGTCTTTTATCTTCCCTTTTTTCCTTGACGGTTTACCTTTTGTGGTTCAGTGATCCATAGTAAATCAGTTTTCAATAGTAGCTTCCCAGGGGATGGCTGGCTGTTCCAATAAGAAATATTTTTCTCTGTTGCCTCTAATGACTTTTCATATCAAGTAGCTAGAAATGAATTGATGAAATTATCTTGTTCCACAGCAGAATGAAAGGTGGTAGCCCATCCTAGATTTAAAAAGCTTAAATACCTGCAAATGTGACTTTAATATTCCTGATTGGTTAGGGAAGAGGGTTGTCCTTTGATTTGCAGGGCGTACATCTAACACATTGAAATCCAAAAGTTTACGTTTAAATATTGATAGTGATGATGGTGGTCTGGCCTTGTCACCTCTGTTGGCCTTAGGTTGTTGCTTGAGTGCCTCTCTTCTAGAAAGAGAGGTAAAGCACTCTCCTTTTTCCTACCAGTGTTAGGTATAAACTGAAGGGGACTTCTGAGTGGTATTTCTGATATTGTTTTTTATTTCTTTGACTTCTTATCTTGCTGGTGTGTTTTTTTTTTGTTTGTTTTGTTGTTTTTTGTTTTTTTCTGAAGAGAAGAACTGTGTGAAGTATCATTTGATAGCAATTCAGCCAAGAAATAAAGCAGTATGAGCCAGGGCCTGATTTTGCACAGCAATGGATCACTTAGACAAGCTATTTCTCAAAATGCAAACTGTTTTTGTATGGGAAAGGGCCATTAGGGTTAGCCTATTTTAGTAAAACAATTAGCGTATTGTTTTGTTCGGGTTTTTTTAAATTCTTTTTAAAGGTGTATTTTTTTTATTCTGTAGATCACTATAGTCTAAGACAACATTAAATTTGAATTGTGTTGATTGCACTCTTTTTGCTGCAAGCAAGACTCAGACCTGGGAAAAGTTAAAGCAAAGAGAAATAGCTAGTGCTGAAAACGGATTAGGTTACTAATACTTTAATTAGAAGAATTTAGAATATGTTAAGCTATAGAATTGTAGCACTGGGAGTATACAACACCAAGTATCTGATGGAGGTAACTGCTTCATTTAGTAGAGCATTTAGTTTCATCAGGCACGAATAGTTTGTATTCTCTTACCAAACACAACTACATGAAAAGAGAAAGCCCTATGGAAAATAAAACTGCTTGAATAAAATGAGGTCCAGCGTTGACTTTAATGGTTTTCTGTGTCTATGGTTTCATGTATTAAAATTCACTCTGGAACCCTGAATACTTAGAAAAGTAAACAAACTGATATTTACAAATATGCCCAGTCTCTCTTGGAATCTCACTTGTAGATATAGAAGCATATAAGCTACTGATTACTGAAAAATCTTCGTTTGATCATTTAAGCATGACTACTGCTAGTCTCTCTGAAACATTGTATTTAGTTATCTCAATCTTGTTATGTGGTTTTCTCTCCAAATCTCTGAAATGAGGAATTATTATGTTAGTGTTTCTGATTCGGATTGGAATTGTTGCATCTGTGTTCAGTAGGGAAAATAGGTGGTATTGGAAGTTTAATGTTTAAGTTTATGATCAAGTTGCATACATATTTGAGGGGTTTTTTTGATTAATAAATAATTATATATAAACTTTAAAATATTTTTTCGTTGTTTTTCTGGCCCTTTAAAATTTTTATGTTAAAAAAAACCCAGCATCTTGCAGAGTTTTGATTAGCGTTATGGTTATGTGGTACTGAAATCCTTTTTTTTGTTTGATAAAAGTGATGTCTGTCTTTGCCTGTCCAGCTACTGGAATTCTGTAAGTAACAAAATAAATATATATATTGTCATTTAGAAACACCAACTAGATCCTGAAACAAAGAGTTTCTTTTATAAAGCATTGTGTATTTACATAGGTAATGGAATATCTGAAACTTCCAGGCTGTTAGGTGTATCTGTTTCTAAATTGGTGAGTGTACGTGTTATTTTTATTAAGGTTCATAATTAGCTAATATTTAAATAACTAAGCAGCTTGGACAGCACTAATAGAACTTTGCCAGAGCTAAGTCTCATACAGGCTCAGATCCCACTCCCACCTGAGTCAGTACACATTTGCAGTGCTTTCAGTAGGCATCATATGAATGCCCTGGTGCACGTGGCAGACACGTACATTTCCAGTGTACCTGTTATTGAGTATATTTTTGTCCCTAAGCTAACTTTAGAGGATGACAGGGCAGAAAAACATTTGAAAAGGGAATATATCCATGAAACATAATCCTTCAGCTGTTGTGCTTTTGTCACATGTTTTAGAAGAGGAATAATGTTCTGCACTCAGCAGAGTATTTTTTTTCGTTTAAAAGAAGTTTTCCGTTTCTATGCAGACTACAATGAGCCCACAGTTGGTAGTAAACATAGAAAAAGCAACTCTGAGTGGATGTTTGCTATATGATGGCTTTCCCTAGCTGGCTTTGGCTTGTGTTTGCCTGAACAGACCTAAACAGTGTCATGCAATCAGCTGGTAAGGGGTAGTATGTTCACAGAGGTATTGTGTTGCCTGAGTCTTCTCTTATTGGTGCAGGTAACAAAAGACTGCTGGATTTTGGGCAAACTGGCTTGATTCAGTAATCTTTTGAAGCCATCTGATACCTCACTAAACACCATAGATGCTGAGACATAATGACTGAAAGTCTGAATTTGCCATGTAGTGACTTGACCAAAACTCCTGGGGAAAAAGCTTGTCTAAAGCAGAGATTGGTTGTGGGTCCTTGGCAATGGCTGTGGTTGTGGTACTCCCATTTTATAATATATGAAATAAATACTGATTCTGATAAGTCTCACCCACCTAACTTTTCTTTTTCTCACTCCCTCTCAGTGTTGGACTTCGCTTTGCCAGCCTGCTGTTGCCATGGGTATATTGGTTTTCATACTCGCTGGTCTCCTTGTGCATTGTGTGTTCTTGGTCTCCATTTTTGACATCTACTTCAGCTCTCCTCTGGTTCATGGTATGACTCCTCAGCAGACTCCACTGCCACCTCCAGCAAAACGTCTTGTGCTCTTTGTGGCTGATGGTCTGCGGGCAGATTCACTGTTCGAATTGAACAGCAACAGTACATCCCAAGCACCTTACCTGCGGTAAGTCCATGTGAAAATGCTATGCATCCAGAAGATACTGCTTCTGGAAGCAGGTCTGTGATATTGAGAATGGAGCAAGAGGAATGATAGCTTGGGTACTGCCTTCCTTCTGCCTTTGAAGTAACAAACTTTGTGGAGTTACACCTTGCAGAAATGCACGAGTTTGCATTGGTGTCCCTTGTTGCCACTAAAGCTGCTAAACCATGAACAGAGTAAATTGAGTCAATATTGTCCTCCAAAAACTGTGGCTAGCCAGTAACTGAGAGGAGTGTGAACTTTCTTCATTCACATCATCATGGTATCACTTGTGAAGCCTAACAGAGTCATTAATTTAAACTGCTTCTTGGATGTTCATTTTAGGAGTAGTAGTTCATTAAGGTGCTTGTCTTCTAAGCTACAGATGAAGCTTTTTAAGGAGTGATTAAAAAAGATGGTTTGGATGGATCTAACAGCAGGCTGCCACTTCCTATTTGTTCCACCCTTCCTGTGTATGTGACCCTGCTGCCTCCCTTGTGCTCTCCAGTGTGTCTGATTGCTTAATGGAATGATTTGGTTTAAGATTGTAGAAAACCTAATCCTGCCAAAAAGAGTACTGCAAGTCATATCCTTGAGTGCTTAAAACTGATTTTCAGCAACCTTCCCTGTTTCCTTATATCAAGATAATTATCTGATTTTAAGACAATTTCTTAGACTGAGGGGGGGGAAATGTAGACAGTATTAATAAAACTAGTGTTACAGCACTCACTGGTCTGGCTTGAATGTCAGAGCAAACCCAAATAATCAATCATCTGAAGCTGTTTCAGTGTTTGCAGTCTTGCTACAGGAATCTGAGGAGCACTTGTTAGAGCATTTGTCAGCTTATATGGGATTACTTGACTCTCCTTCTTCTGTTAGTGCTTTTGTAAAGTGTTGTCTGCCACTGGCAGATGTCTGCCACATCAGTGTGAGTTTTCCTTGTTTTTTAGTAGTGTATTACATGCTTCCTCCAGAGCAGTGTCTTCTCTTAGCAGTAAAACTGTTGGTCTTTTTCAGCATCAACAAGGTGTGAATACTGTAATGGCCCCATCACTAGAAGCAGTGGAGGGTAGTGGCTAGGAAAGAGTTATAATGGATATTTTTGCCATTAAGTGATTTGAGTTTTTTCAGATTCAACTATTCAGCATTATCATGCCTTTCTAAAAATAAAAAGTTAAACCATGTATTAGCTTGTCTGTTAGGCTTGAGATGTATTCCTGATTGCTATATGCCAAGTACCTACTCTTTTCTCTCACAAATATTCTTGAAAAGGTCTATTTTTAGCAGTGTTTTGATAGCTGTGAAGGACCATAGGTGGTCTGAATTGCTGTAGTGGTGATTTTGGAAAGATGGGGTTTTTTCTTTGACTGCCATATTTCAGACTTAGTACTATATCATATTCACCATTTTTATTGTGGGTAGATAATGTTAATACTGTCAAGGAATTTTTTTGTTTGTTTTTTAATGATTCTTCTAGGCAAAAGGATTTGAAATAATTCAACATACTTAAATTAATTTTGAACAGGTAAATGACAATATGTGTTTATATTTTTTTCTGCCTGGTATGTGGTATTGTTGACTTCAGATCCTGTGACACAGCCCCCAAAAAGAAAAGAGAAGTGTTTACTTTCCAACTCAATAGAAATCAAATTCTAATTTAAATAATTTCCTACCTGTTGTGACAATGAAGTATGAGGATTGTGTTTTATTTGTGTCTTAAGTCTCCCACTGATGCTAGTGCAGTACATGTTGATCCACATCTTCAGTGAGAATAAATTAGAAACCATTTTAATACTTAAATCCTTTTTTCAAATTCGTACTTTTTTTCAGCACAAGTTGTCTTAAAGCCTAGGTGATGTAAGAGCTAGGAATAATGTGTCAGAGTGCTATATCACCATCTGCAGTTTTCACTGTAGTATTTAGGCTATTTGAAATGGATCCTGTGAGCTTTCAAGGAGACCTGAGAATATGAGATCTTAAGATGAGTTAAAACAAAAAATACAGCCACCAAACTCTGAATCCTTCAAGCTTAGAGTGGAGCTTGAAATTTTAGGCTATGACATAATTTGTACTTCATTAGTGAGAGATCTATTTAGAACTGAGTGTATAGATCTTATAATTAATGGTTGTGTAATATCTCTGTTAAAAGTAAAGTTACAGATCCTGAACTTAGAATCTGCTTTGGCTAAAACACATCTGATAAAAATGTAGCAAATTTTGTAGTATATATAATGAGAAACAGAAATGCCATTTCCCAGTAATTCGACTCCTAAAAACGGCTTAGAATTTGTTCTGAAAATTCTGCTGCTTTTTTGCTAAACATTTATATAAGGTATGTCTTAGTGTGTTTTGTTTTCTTCCTTTCTCTCCTTGCTCTGAGAGTGGACAGTGATTCTTTCTCTTCTTCCAGAAGGGGGAGACATGAAAACAGCATATTGTTATGCTCACAGCTTGCTCTGTGACAGGCTCCAGCTGTTAGTATCTTCAGCAGACAAGAGTAGTTTGAGGCTTTCTTGTACTTGGTCTTGGTCTTCTGTTTTCTTTGCTTTTTATCTGTATATATACATATATATATATGTATATATATATTATGTTGTAACTATTGTATGTGCATAATCCCTAGACAAGTCATGTATTTCTGGATATGTGGTGAGAAAATAGTCTCCATTTCAGTGTAATTGCAGAACATACAAGGTTTACTTAAGTTTTCTCTGTGTTCCTCGAGTGTTTTTCACCTCAGATTTACATGAGCTTTAAATTCTTTTGATGCTGGCTTCCATTATTCAGCACAGATAAAGGCAGACATGGTCACAAGAACTAATTGTAATGGAGCATATTTAATGAAGAGATTGAACTAGGCACTTTCACGCTAAATGGAAACGACAAAGAAAAGAAACAGCAGGCAGAAACAATCTCTTAGGGAGGGGGGAAAGTAAGCAATAGGAGAAAGCAGAAGAAAAAATATGTTAATTCTAAGTGTATTAGAACACTGGCTAAACTCATCTGTTTGCAGTATTGATGAGTGGCACTAGAAATGTTCTCTGTGGGGTGTTCTAATATAGAACTACTTGGAGGTTAATCTGCTTGTTTTGCTGCACAGCAGGCAGTAGTGAAAATCTGTTTTAGCCTTTTTTGTTTGGTTTCTTTTTTTTTGCATTTCCTGCGTCACATCTGTCTATCTGTCACTCTTTTTTGTCTGTAATTCATTGTACTTTCAAGGAGGGTAAGCATTAATTGCTTTGTATCCTGTTTTCAGAAGTATTCTAGAGAACAATGGCAGCTGGGGAATCTCTCACACACGGGTCCCAACAGAATCCAGGCCAGGACATGTTGCACTTATAGCTGGATTTTATGAAGACGTCAGTGCAGTTGCTAAAGGTATGTTGGTCCTGAAGTTTTGAAAACTGTCCTCCAAAATAAGGTATTTCAGTGATGTGCTGCGCATCTAGAAGAATGATTTTTTGGATGGATTTCTCACTCTTAATATTGATAGCTATGAAAATAGCTAATCTAAGTTAACATTTTGTAACATGGCAAAATCTAGCACCCTGAGTCTAAAAGTAAAAGTGTCTTACGGAGTAACCTCTTCATGTAACAGAGATTTTAATTAACATATGGGATATAATGGAAGATGGCTAAGAAGATGTTGCAAACAAGAAGTGAACTACAGTGTCTTAGCTGAATCATTGCTAGCCTGAGTTGGAGAACAAGTAGGAAAACAGGGCAAAAACCCCAGCTATGTGTTTTGTCCAGAGCTAGTTGTTACTGTATGCTTGGTGGTAAATAATGTGGAACAAACCTTCACATTACTGATTTGGTCTTTTGTGCGGTCCTCTGCCTTCCCCCAGGCTTCCAGGCCTGAACGCTTGCAATGTTGTGTGTTGGCTTTTGACAGGAGAGGTAAGAGGAATTACTTGGTCTTGTCCATGCTCCTAATCAAAAGGTTCTTCCTCCTGACATCTTCTACAAATGCAGGTTTGGTAGGAGTTGCCGTCAAGAGCATCTCTATTTGTCAGATGCCTTGTCATGGAAACTGAAGATCTTGAAGGTTTTACTGTTTTTATTTTATATCGTGACTGCTGGAAATACAATAGAGGAGTGTGTAAATTATTGCCTAAAATGCCAAAAACTGAGTTCAGACAACAGGGAATTCAGAATTAAGAAGAATTTTAGCTGTCTAGAAGGTAAACCAGCTGTGTGTTTTGTTTGTTTGAATCCTTGGCATAATGAGATTGGCTTAGATTTTCAGCTCACTTCTTCATAAATGGAGGACTAATTGCAAATTGAGGTTGAAATGGAAGTAAAACCAGGACTCACAAAGTGAATTTGTTTTGGAGTAATACAAGGAAAACTTATAAGAAAGCCCAAAGAATCAAAGAAACAAAACACCCAAGCATTTTGCTTAGGCTGTCAGTCTTAGCAGTCAATGAGATCTTCTGGCAATGCCATTTAAATGGAGGTTTAGTTTTGTTTCAGTTTTTTTCTGTTGCTTTTTTTTACCAGGATGGAAGGAGAATCCGGTGGAATTTGACTCTGTTTTCAATGAAAGTAAATATACCTGGAGCTGGGGAAGCCCAGATATTTTGCCAATGTTTGCAAAAGGTAAGGGTTAAATTTTGTAAATCTTTAAAGCATGGTTATCAGGTAGTAAAATAGACACACAGCTTTTGAGTTAAAAAAGGTGAATGAAGCATTTCTGCTATGTGTATTTGTGTATACCTGATTTCTAATTTGTGAATTCTAGACTGGATAGAGAAAAAGAAGCAAACTTTTAAAGAGGATATACCTGTTTATTATTCATCCATTTAAGTAGACCTAAGTGAATTCTATCAGCATACTAAAGAAAGCGCACCCTTAGGTAAAAGGACCTAATGTTTTTTCTTCGGTTGAGTTTTAAAGCTCTTGTTTGCAAGCCTGAAACTGGGATTTTTCTTTCTCTGCATGCTGCTCCCAGAGAGTTGGATGATAGAAATGTAGCTGTGATTTTGAGTGTCTAAGCTGGAAAAGTAGCTTATTGTGGATTCTAGTCCAGGACAGTTACTTGTAAAGGAAGCACAACATACAAGTAGGAACTCTGGTACGATTTCTGAAGCTGAAGTTTTTTCCCCTGTGTGTGCACTGCTGTGCAGTGAGTTAAAGTCTTGTGAACTTAGTGCAATTGGTCTTTGAGCATGCAGAGATTGCTGAGCAGCACTTCGAACATTTAAGGAGTCTCCAAGTTTAATTTCTTTTGTTCTTGGAAGAATGTGGCCTTACATACCCTTTCTCAAAATCTCAGAATAAAATAGACTGAAGTAAAAAGGGAACAAGCTAGGGGCATATGCTGCTGTTCTGTTCTAAGCACTGCCATTGCCAAATCAGAAAACTGTGATAGGCAGGATAGAAGTGGAATCTAATACTGGTTTAGAGAAAGTGTGCATTGTATTTCTCATTATGATTCTTGAACTTTCTCTGAACTCCAGGCTCTTCCTTCTCTCATCCTGATATTCCCTACACACATATCTCTTTTCTGTTCTTTGCTTGATCTTCATAAGTTTATGGTAAGATGTAGAAATATCCCCTGATAATTTCCCATGACCTCGGATTACATCTTTTATTTGTGAATATTATGATGGTGTCTGGGGCAAGGGGAAAGGTAATATGCTGCCCTTGCACATTTTTTTGAGATATGTTCTTGGGAAAATATTTGGGAAATTCATTAATTTCCCAGAGTCCTGTCCTTCTACTAGTTTTGGGTAAAAAGATTAGCAGGGGACTTGGAAGCAGCTTTGATGTTATCTGGAGGGAATGCAAGGGTAATACCATACTGTTTGGCTTGTTCTGAGTGGCACGAACAATGGAGCTTTCTTTTGAAGGGGGAGGGAAATCCTCCAAAATTGAGAAAGTTTTAGTGCATCACTGTATCCGAGAAGTAGACGCTATATAGGACAATGAATCATAGTTTTCTTGTGACAGAAAGGTAGATTAACTTCTATTAGTAGAAAAAAAAGTATATATTTTCCCTTCCTCCCAAGAGGGGAAGTTTTATAATGCAGAAAGGATTTTCTAATACAGAGTTTCCAAAGAGAAGTTTTATAATACAGAATTGAATGGAATCAAGTGTTTCTTCTTTAATTTTTCTGTTACAAAAAACTCAAAAAGCAGATAGGGGAGCATAGCTTAATTTCTCTCCCTCTTCCTATATTGCAAATTAGTGAAGTCACAGGACTCCTCTTGTCTGTGTTTTATTATACAAAAATGTTCAGAGTTTTAATAACTCTTTTCACCACCATCACTGGATGATGCATAAAGAGTATTTAACACCTCTTGGGTTTTGGGAAGGAAAATGCTTTTTCCTCTGCCATTGTCTATATTCTTCACGTCCTTTTCCTGTCATAAAATAAATATTGTAAATGAAATGGTTGAGGATTCCATACAGAGCATAAATATAAAGACCTATTTAAATATAAATTAGATATACATGAAATCTAAATTTATCAAAGTCTCAATGACTGCGTGATTAGTGTTTTAGTCTGAGAAAATATCCGAAGTACCTTTGGAACTGGTATGTAATTTACTTACATGTTAAGCAGGATTAAATGCTATTTGTTTCTAATATTTAAACTTAAGCTAAATTCAGTGTGCTGATTTTAACCTAATTTTCAGTGGTACTTTTTAGATTATTACTTTGAAATTATCTGAAAATAATGTACTTAGAAAATGCCTGTTTCATTTCCACAGTGCTCCTTAAAATTCTGAGTTTTACTTCCAGACTTGCCAGAATTTTGGGGTTTACATGAACAGTCTGGTCCTGTACTGTTTTGTCATGGGCCTAGGAGTGTAATTCAGAGTATTAAATGACACATCGAAAAAGGAGCTGAGTCTGTTGCTTCTGTTAAAGAAAGATATTGTAGATAGGAAGAAAGTATCTTTTGTACCCAGATAGCCGCTTGTTCCACAGGCTTCCTTCTTGGAAACTAAGCAGCAAGGCTAGGGTCATTGTTCAGCTTGAATATGTTCAATGTTCAGCTTGAAGAAGGGTATTACCAAGAGCATGCGGGTAAACATGGCAAGCATTTGTCAGGGTTGTTCTGGACAGACAAACCTCTTGGTCTCCTCTTCTAGTTCCTTGTTCCTATAGCACAGCAAGAAAAATGCAGAATTTCTCACATTCCTCACTGGTTGTGGTTGATGACAGCTTTCTGGTGCCCATGCTCTGTTGGCTTGGTGCCTGACTGTCCTTGTACCTTCAGTCTTTTTTCCCCCCTTGTTTGCGCCTGCAAAATTTGCTAGCAAAAGTCCAGTTTTGTTGGTGTGGGATTTTGTTTGTTTGTTTTCTCAAGTAGAAATTAGAAATGTGCAAGTAGTAGATGTGCTGCTTTGCCTGGCCCACAGACTGCATGCTTTCATTTGGCTTCTTCAGTGTGGCACCTCTTAAAGACAGGTGGTCTTGGGTTTGCTGTGACAGTGCGGAAAAATAGTACAGCTACTCTATCATGTACCATCAGTCATCCTGACAGTGATGGCCAAGGCTTATTTCTTTTTTTTAGCTCATTTATTCACCAATTGGAAATCCTGAATTCACTTCTTAATGCCTGGGAGTATTTTCTTCTTCAGACTGTGAGCACTGCAGTGAGTGTTCTGTGATATAAGCACTAGTAATGTCTCCTGGGAGACAGGGGGGAGGTGCACCAGAAAATCTGCGCCACTTTTCATCTTCCTGGCCTGAAATACCTGCATCCCTTGTGCGGGTTTGGACATAATCTTTGTTAAACAGCTCCCTTATACTGGGATATTAATTCATTCACAAGCCTGGAAGCTCACAAAACTGCATTATGTATTTCTGACATCCAGGAAATTGATTATATTCTCTCTGGCCATCAACTGATTGGAGAGCATTTTCCTCTCTGGGAGTTTATGTAGTCATGGTAGAAATAGCATCCCCCAGCTGTAACAGCTCAGCCATTGACAGAATTATTTCATGAAACCCCACCTGAATTCTGATCTTTCCAGGACTTCAGAAATTTACTTTCTTCTGGGTCTTCATCTCCCCTCAACTCCCACCTCCCTCTCTGTTTCCTGTCATGACTGTGAGTACAGAAGGAAATTGCCTTATCCAGAAGCTATGTTTTCACATCAGTGGCCCTCGTGTACATTATGCCTGAACACAGTCCAGTAGTTCTTTCTTTTATGTTTTGGATCGATGATTTAGAGATGCAGGCTTTGAATACTGTCTGTCTGAAGCTGCCCGCTTGGCTTTTGGTACCCTGGTGCCTCCTAGAATTGATGCGTAGTAACTAAGTTACATCCTGCCTGTTGTCTTCCTTATATGTGGTATAATGTTTTCCTGTGTAAAAGACCTTTCTGGAAGAACACTGTCTTGTATGATTCAGTTTAAAACTCAAAGGTAAGTACATTTCCTTAACACCCCTTTTCACACCCCCAAAATACTTGTGTTCAGAAAAGGCTCTTAATCATAGAATCATAGAACAGTTGGGGTTGGAAAGGGCATCTATTTCCAACCCACTGCCATGGGCAGGGAAACTTCACACTAAACCATGTCACTCAAGCCTCTGTCCAGCCTTGCCTTGAACACTGCCAGGAACGTAGCATTTACCACTTCCTTGGGCAGCCTGTTCCACTGCCTCACCACCCTCACAGTAAAGAACTTCCTCCTTATACCCAGCCTGAATGTCCCCTGTTTAAGTTTGAGCCCGTTACTCCTTGTCCTGTCACTACAGTCTCTAATGAAGAGTCCCTCCTCAGCATCCTTATAGGCCTCCTTCAGATACTGGAAAGCTGCTGTGAGGTCTCCATGCAGCCTTCTCTTCTCCAGGCTGAACAGCCCCAACTTTCTCAGCCTGTCTTTATATGGGAGGTGTTCGTGTTAGAACTCTCTCAATGATATTTCTTGTTTCAAAACTAAATTATGTTTAATTTGCTTTATCCGGGATTTGTTCTACTCCTATATGCTTTTCCATGTTTTATTTAATCTTTTGGGCATACTGGATAACATTGTTTCTCATTCCTCTGAGGTGCTGATAAGCTAATGAATTCAAATAGTATCCAGGCCTCAAAACCCCATAAATTATGGTAAAGTTTTTAAAATAAGAGGAAAACTTCTTTGACTTCCCTCAGGATTCTAATTTCAGATATGTTTCTAATCCTATGCATTAATTTTCATGTATTTTTTTGTCTATGAGAAGAGGAAGAAAAGTTTTCTCTGTCCCTTGTTCCAGCTATATTGTTTTTGCAGGTGCTACTGGAGATCATGTTTATACATTTTGTTACACAGCAGAAAGTGAAGATTTTGGAGCAAAAGATGCAGCTGAGCTAGACATGTGGGTTTTTGATCATGTTAAGGTGAGCAGAGAATCTGTGCTACCTGTGTGTAAAAAGTAGAGCTGGATATTAACTTTCTCATAGAACATACTAACTTATGTTGAACTAGAAAACATGGATTTTTGAAAGACCTATCACTTGGGGTCATAAGTAAAAATTGCTCAAATCGACTGTCATGACTATTGTCATGGAAACTTAGAGGAAGTATCTATCATTCAATGATAATAAAAACCCTAACACTAATAAAAGTACCCTTTAGAATCATAGAATAGTTAGGGTTAGAAAGGACCTTAAGATCATCTAGTTCCAACCCCCCTGCCATGGGCAGGGACACCTCACACTAAACCATATCACCCAAGGCTTCATCCAACCTGGCCTTGAACACCACCAGGGATGGAGCATTCACAGCCTCCCTGGGCAACCCATTCCACTGCCTCACCACCCTAACGGTAAAGAATTTCTTCCTTATATCCAATCTAAACCTCTGCTGTTTAAGTTTTAACCCGTTACCCCTTGTCCTATCACTACAGTCCCTAATGAATAGTCCCTCCCCAGCATCCCTATAGGCCCCCTTCAGATACTGGAAGGCTCTTCTGAGGTCTCCACGCAGCCTTCTCTTCTCCAGGCTGAACAGCCCCAACTTTCTCAGCCTGTCTTCATATGGGAGGTGCTCCAGTGCCCTGATCATCCTCATGGCCCTCCTGTGGACTTGTTGCAACAGTTCCATGTCCTTTTTATGTTGAGGACACCAGAACTGCACACAGTACTCCAAGTGAGGTCTCACAAGAGCATTTAAAAACATTCTTGGCTTTTCTTGTCTTACATTTAGCCTAAAACCCATCTTAGAGTACTACAGACTCTTTAGGATCTTGAATGTGATTAGTTAAGGATTTTATAACAATTATTATGGCATTGCAGAAATGGTAAGTTCCTTATGAGAAAGTAATGGACAATATTATTGACTTAATTTTTGTCAGGCTTCTTCCCACTGTAATTATACAGTGTGGCTTGTTCTGATGCATGTGGCTGGCACCTGATTGTCTCCTGTGGTTCATGCTATGCTGTGGGTTAGTTTGGGGGGTTAGTTTGGCCGGCGAGGCAGCATAGGCCCTGACGCAGTGCAGCTTGTTGACATGGTGAACTGCTCAGCTGACTTGGGTCAGTGCTGTTTCATGACTGTTGTTTTCTGTGATGCCATCACTGTAAGCATTAATAGCCCAAGGCATATAGAATCATCAAATGGTTAGAGTCGGAAAGGACCTAAGGATCATCTAGCTCCAGCTCCCCTACCATGTGCATGGGTGCCTCACACTAGACCCTGTTGCCCAAAGCTCTGTCCAGCCTGGCCTTGGGCACTTCCAGGGGTGGGGCAGCCACAACTTCTTTGAGCACCTGTTTCGGTGCCTCACCACATTCATAGTAAAGAATTTAGTCCTAATACCTGATCTAAATCTACCCTCTTTCAACTTAAAGCCATTCCCCCTTGTCTCATCAGTACATGTTCTTGTAAAATGTCCTTCTTCAGATTTCTTGTGTGCCCCTTTCGGTACTGGAAGGGTTATTGGGTATTGGTGTATAAATGCCTGTATCAGTGGAACAATTAGGAGAGTTACTTTTTGGATCTCATAACAATGTTAATGGAGTTTAAGACTTAATAAACTTCTCCCACAAAATCTCTGAGCTGTATGCATTAACATTAGCTAACCAGCATAAATCAAAGCAAATTTAAACCAAGTAAATCAGTAAGCCAAATCGCCATCTATATTATGAAGTCAACATTGGTTCTTTAAACAGTGATGCAGGGTAGAAAAGTTCATTATAGTTTACTATTTTCAAAGGAAGTGATTTTCTGAGTTCACAGTGAAAAGATATTTTTTCTAACTGACATGAATGTGCGCTTGTGCCAGGTTGTGTGATGTAAGGCGTATGAATAATACAAACCAAATTAGGCTATCACACTTGAATAGCTGTTATCTTAAAGTTGTACCCTGCTGCACAGGTATGTGAGAGTGATACTTCATTTTGCTTCAAAGCACCTTTTTAAGCAAAATATGTTTAATATTTTTGTCAATTGTGGTGACTTTTTTCCTTGGAACCAGCACCATTAATTTGAAGACTAACTTTAAAGACTTATTTTGCCCATCTAACTTTCACACTGTGAATGGATAGGACTTCATTGACTGTTGTAAAACACTCATTCCATTAATAATTTCTTCAATTACACATCAGTGATTGCTTCAGAAGTGTGAAACTCAAGGCTGACTAAAACTGAGGTCACTCTGCTTTTCTAACCCGAGCAACTGTCAGCTATGATGGTGGGATTGTATGTAAGTAACAGTGACAATTTGCTGAGATCTAAATTCTACTTTGCTTGCCTTTTTTTTTTTCTTCTCTTTTGAATTTTATCTCAAATATTTAACAGCATCTTATTTAACTCTGCATTGGGCAAGGTCATCCCTGGATTTCTGCCTCTTTAGGAACTAAAAGATGCTTATGTTTACTCCCTCTCTACTGTGTAGTCAGCAGATCCTGAGCATCATGAGGGCCACTTGTGGCTTCCTCTGCCCCAAGAAAGATGGGGAGAAAATGGGGAATGGATAACGTTTGAGCTACTAGTGATGGCACCCTGAAATTGCTTGTTCATTTAAATAGTGCTAACTAATGATAATACCATTGGTCAGGAGATGTGAAAGTCCAGCTAGCTTTCATTTGTATGGGTCAGAAGCAGATTGCTTTAATCATGAGTGGAGGAAAAAAATGTATGATACTTGATAGTTCCTGACACATCCACTTGTGTTATGAGGTGATCCTAGCCCTTTCTTGGGACAGAACAAAATGAGTAAGACTAGGCTTTTTATCTGCAGCTGTGTTAAAACTCAGAAATTTTAATGTGTGGTAATAGCCTGGGAGTGGCTTAGAGATCCAGACAGGTATAGAGCTGACTTATTGCAGGTTTTTTTTCTGTTTGTTTTTTGTTTGGTTGGGTGGGTTTCTTAGAAGCTTTCAAAACAATTAAGGAACTGGTTGTAGTTTAGTGCAATGTGGCTCAATGATTCTCAGTTAAATAACCTTTACGTCAGTCATGTTTGAATCTGTAGTAAAGAAAAAATAGGCAGCAAAATACTGAGAGTCTAGGTTAAGTAACAGGGAGAAAAGTGGTCTTTTTAATGCATTTCTGATTTTTATAAGTATTTTGTGGAAAACAGTTTTGTAAGATTGAACTCTCTTTTTTGGATAAAATGAATAAAATTGCAGGAACTCAATTCCTGCAAGGCATGAAGATGAGCCTAATAATGGTCTAACCACAATTTATTATGACCACAGGTGGGGTATGCTTGAGATATTCAGTTGATGTCTTTTAAATGGACATGTAGGTGCAGATGGCAAACATTTATTTTTCCATTTTATTTTTTTTCTTTTCTCATTTTGAGCATACTACTTCATTCTTCCTTTGGCTCCTTTCTGCCAGACCAAGCCTTCTGCCTCTCTCCTCTGTTCAGGGTAGGGGCTGGAGTCCAGAACTGAATTATGTTAAACTCTGAAGATTTGCAGGCAGTCCATGGCCTGTGTTGATTTCTGTCAGTGTATTTTGGTACAGATAGCTCTGCTGTAACTAGCAGTACAGTGGTTGAATGTTTTATTTATGTGTAGAAGTCCAGTGCATGGGCATGCTCAACTGACATAAACCTGGCATATACATGTTGATCCTGCCTTTGTACATTTATTTTACACCTAAACACTGACATAACTAAACTCTTGCATCGGCACAGATCAGTGTGCACAGCTCTAATCAACCAATTCAAGTTGTTCCAGTTTTATGTATGAAGAAGCTTTGTGGAAGGAGATTTGATCTCTTTCTCCCTGTGCATCCGTGTGGTCAGTAGGAGTTTATCAGCTGTGTTAAAAGGTTGTGCTTCCATGGATGGCTCTGTGGAGAAACAAATGGTCCCCAACACTTTACGGTAAACATCTATGGAGCCCGAGATCAGTAAATCATGTATTTGCTAGGCCTTCTAGGTAGTCTTTTTTTCTTCTTTGCTTTCTCCATCTAGGGAGGGGAGATAATACTAAAAGATTTCATAGAATTGTTACCAAACTCCTCTTGTAATATTTTAACTAGTATTGCATTGTAATTAACTTTATATTTTGCTGTGAATGCTTTAATGGAAAACTTATCACTGATCTACAAAATTGTGTATCAGTTGTAGCCAGGGAATTATTTTATTTTAGTTGCCAGAAAATTGTAGAGAGGTTGCCAGAATCTTAGAAAAAGAAGGCTGGAAGAAAGCTGTAGTGGTCATTTGAGTCCAACTTCCTGCATGAAAGAGGTGCAGTTAGAGCAGGCTAATCGGGCCTGGAATTTCCTGCATTTCAAACTGCATTTCCCCTTGTCCCATCACTAAGGCCTTCTGAGCAATATCTCAATCTTCTCCTTACCCATTAGGCAGTTCTACAACAGAAATGGAATCACTCCTTAGCTGCCTTTTCTTAAGACTGAGGAAACTGAGTTCTCTCAGCCTCTTGTTCTTTACTTCCATCCCTGAAACTTCATGGTGGCATTTGGCTTAAATATATGAAGGAAGTAGCATTACTGAATGGAGCGAATTAAAGGGAAACAGAACAATTGAGACAGAGAGATATAGTTAACATGTAATGGTGACTTGGAAACTGGTGCTGCGTGGAGGCAGATCTCATGTTCTGAGAATACTGAGTACCAAAAAGAAGAGGCTTTTAGCAGGCTACAAGATGATATGAGGATAGTGCTTGACAAGCAGTTCAGCAGCCTCCAGAGCAAGGTGGTTTTTTTGTCCCTACTGTTTGGTCACCTGCTTACCAATTCAACAGCTTTAGCAGTCTAAGATAACTCCTTGTGGTGAACTTGCTATTTTTTCTTTAGTAGTTTACTGAAAAAAAGAAAATGTTCTGTGGGGTAAAGTTTGGTATTTGCTCTGGGAAAAGATGCCACATCTTAGGTTACACTCATCTTCCTTCTGTTGACTCATGCTTAATTAGCCAGAGACTGGGCAAGGTCTTCTGGCTGCTGCTGTTGCTCTGGCTTACAAGATGGCTGGGGGAGTGGGGTGGTTTTGGTATGTCCTAGAGACTTTTCTGGTGGGAGAGGAGAAGATCAGGCCTTGTCTTCCTTGCAGCAGTTTATTTCGCTTAATCGTTCTCTGATAGAAATATACCTGCCTTCCAATATTGATATGCATTTTAGGATTTAATTTGGGGAGTTTCCTGTTTGACTGTTTTGATATGTTGTTTTCTTTAATTAAAAATGAAAAATCATAATTATACTGTATCCTGCAAATTACTGGTGTGCTCTTGAAGGCTTCTTTGGTCTGCCATCAAACTGGAACAGGTTGCCCAGGGGGGTTATGGAGTCTCCTACATTGGAGATATTCAAGGCCCGCCTGGACAAGTTCCTGTGTGAGGTACTCTAGGTTACCCTGCTCTTGCAGGGGGGTTGGACTAGATGATCTTTTGAGGTCCCTTCTAACCCTTGGGATTCTGTGATATGCAAGTGGGAAATGGAAATCTTCATAAGAATAATTGTATTGCTATTGAATATGATCAGATTCTGTTCTGTATCTTTATTTAAAATTTCTTTGGACTTTGGTCATGATTTTATTTGGACAAGAGCTGAAGTTGCGAGCATGCAAATATTAGTCCATGCATTCTGTATATATTCAGGGATAAAACAAAAAAGGTGTAATAATGCATTGCCATGGTTTCCTGACACAGCCTTCTAGATACTCCTGCTGCCAACTTGATCTTCCTCTGTATACAGTGACTTTCATTTACACAAGGTGTGAGCTTTAGCTTTTAAGAATTCCATCAGAATCACAAGTGTGTGTGGTGGATTGCTCTTTCCTTTGGTGGCAGAAATGGTTCACTGGCTGTACCAGCATTTTCCATAGACTGTTGTATGAAACTCAAAGACAGTTTCCTTTACGCTAGTATACTGAAAGGTTCGCTGGGTGTTCTTTGAGCTAAAACCCTGCCTAACTTTTTTTCCTTGGGCAATGCTGTTACTAAGGATATCATTTTGGAATAGCTGTCTGCCTGCATTTTGTGTTGTGGCAATATGACTGGTCTAACACAGAATAGCCATGTCAAGACTCATTCAATCTGAGGGGGAAATCCCCCATGGCATCTGCCTCAGGGATGCTTAAGTAGGACATGTGCATGGCAGATGTATGTTCTGTAGTTCATATATTTGCAAAGCATGTCTTGTTTTGTTCAGTTTTAATTTAGTTTCTTCAAACAAGCTATGGCATGGTATCTCAGTCCTGCAGAGCCTGCTTCTAAAGCAAGTATTCAAGACCTTTGCTTCCAGATTTAAATTGATAAATCATTGGAAGTTAAAGCCTTAAGTGGTGCTCAGGAATGTTTCATCACTGTGATTATACAGGATGCAAAGAAGAGATAATATTCAGTTGTCTGGTATTTCTCAGGAAACTCAACAAAACAAAAACAAAAAAAAAAACCAAAACAACACACCACAAAAAAGGCAAAACAAAACACCCCCAAAGCCCAAACCAACCCCTCCCCAAGAAAACAAAAACTTGAGGGATGTTATCTTAGATAAGCTGAAACTTTGAATAACTATACTGATGGTAGACATCCTCCAAGAAGTAAACTGGGAGGTAATTAATTCTTCTGTTTTGTAACTCTAACAGCTACTAGTATTTTGATATGAAAACAACTGTGGTTTAGTTTTTAATAGGCTGCCTTTCATCTTTTTCCATTGTACTCAGATTAATATCTTAATGGTTTATTCTGTACAGAGCTTCTTTAATTCTTCTAGAAGTAATCAAACATTGTTCTCTGCACTGAATGAAGAGAAAGTGGTTCTGTTCCTGCATTTGCTAGGCATAGACACAAATGGACATGCTCATCGACCAAACTCAAGGTAACTGAGAGATTAAACATATCTTGCTTACTAGCTTTAAATGCATACGGTTACTTTTTTTAACAGTGTTATTAATCAAGCCTGAAACAGGGCTTGTAGTCTTGAGGGTTTCTACAATAGGTTGTATATGTCACCATGATTACTCTATGTTCTGAATTGTCTGGGTTTTTTGTTTGTTTTTTGTTTATTTGTTTGTTTTAAGATCTTCTCTGTGGAAGTGGCGGATTTTTGCTGTATACAGTGTTCCTGGTTATACCTCTATACTTGAATATGTTTTTTAGCAGTTTGTCTTATAGTCGACACATAATATAAAGGATATGTAGGAAATTGCTGTTTTAAATATAAAATGGAAGCAGTTCTTGGATTCCCCATGGCTGAAATGGTATGGTTGAATTTATAGACTACAGTAACTTAAAGAATAATGACTGTAAAATCCAGCATTATGTTTTAGCTTTCCTTAGAACACTTGAACAAAGAGAAGAGTTTAGATTAACACTACCCATCACCAATTCATTTTAAACTGTGTTATTCGAGAACTTTCATTTTATTTCCTCACATGCTTTGAGTGTAGGATATTATGTCTTGACCCTTGCATACTTTCAAAATCCTTGCTCTGATTTTCTGCATCATTACGAAGTTTATACTTCCTGAATGAATCTTTTTGTTAGGATTTTTTTAAGATAGAGTTTTAAAACTGACTTTAGCAGCAGCAACAAATAGAAAAGTAGTTGGCTGGAAGTTAATCATGGTCACTTTTCTAAAAATATGTGACTCTCTGGCTTAGACTTTATTACGTAAACTCTGGAGTCTGTACTGATCTGTGAATCTTCTCAAAACAGTCCCTGCATGCTGAGATCTCTGCTATTTAGTTACTAGCTTAAGGTAATTTTTGAAACTTACAATTTAAGGTGTTTGAGTTTTCCAGAATTCCTTAGTTCTGGTGTTCTCCTTAACTTGCCTGGTAGCTGTGGGTGATTACATTATAGTCTTCACTCAAGGACAGGTCAGATTTGAAATACAAATAAACTTCCATTTAAGACTGTAATTTGAGGAACCTTCAAGCTGTGCTGTGACAATTTAGTATCTTTAATAAGACTTAGAGGAGGAGAGATTTTACATCTAGGAAGCCTTTTGCAAGCTTGAGGTTCTGTAGAGGATAGAGCTGTCTATAATCAAAGGACTGGACATTCTGACTATGAGAAACTTGCTTTATACCAAGTGTGAGAGCCATCTTGAATCTAACAACATTTTTTCTTATTTTTCTAGGGAATACAAGGAGAATATTAAAAAAGTTGATGAGAGTGTAAAAGAAATTGCTTTGATGATTGACAGTTTCTACGGAAATGATGGAAAAACTGCATTTATTTTAACTTCTGACCATGGAATGACAGATTGGGGTGAATCTTTTCAAATATTAAGTCAGCTGAGTTTATGGGTGAATGTCTTGAGTGTGATTAGAACTCTGTTCCATTAGAAGCTGTGTTGCCCCTGTTTTGATTTGAATCACCTGAATTACCTGGAAAAGATGGCAGATGTGTCCAGAAGCTGGTGAAAAAGCTGGGGAGAAGGGGGCCCTGTTGAACTTCACTGATTTCTGTTCCATTATAGTAAATTTAACTTGTTGTCTGTAGTGTGGAAAGAAAAGGTGACAGGGCATGCTTATGGAGAATATTTATTTTTGTATCTGTTTAATTATTATCTGTCATTTCCAAAATGGTTTGTTTTGAACATTATTTACTGGTGAGCTGGCTGTCACTTGCAGTACATTTTAGTTCTTTCAAGTAATATTTTCATAATTTTTTTGTAAAAGAGGTGTGTATATTTTTAGACTATATACAATCATAGGAACCTCAGGAGCTCAAACTACCTACTCAAAGCAGGATTAGCTTTGGGATCAGACACAGTTGCTTGGGCTTAATCCAGCAAGGTCTTCAAAACCTGAAAGAATGGAGCCTGTGCAATCCCTATGAGCAGCCTGCTTTGCTGCTTAGTTGCCCTTATGGAGGGGAAAATGTTTTCTATATCTGCAATCTTGAACCTCCTTTGTTCTTATGCTTATTCTCTCTCTTGTCCTCCCACCGCTGTGCTGCAGTGAGACTCTGCCTCCATCCTCTCAGACCCCCTTGAAATGGGGTACAGGCAGGATGCTGTTATGTCCTCCCCAAAGCCATTTCTTCAGGCTGAACAAATATCAATCCCTCAGCCTCTCCCCACAGGGCAAGTGCTTCCCTGACCAATTTGGGGGCTCCCCACTAAGACCATTCCAGATGGTTGATGTCTTTCTTGTACTGAAGGGGCCCAAATCTGGATCCAGTGTCTAAAGGCTATCTCACAGGTAGAGGAGGATAATCCCTTTCCTGGACCATGCTGCTGTTAACACAGCCTAGGGTGCTGTTGGCCTTCCTTGCTGTCAGAATGTGCTACTGCGATTTTCTCATTATGCACTGGATCTTTTGAAGGAGGAATAAAAGGTGATAGGAGTAACTCTTCAGGCTTTGAGAACTGCTGGGCTGTCATCATTTTCTGTCATCTCTTTCTGTCTTGAAGAAAAAGTTTGATCTGCTGGAAGGGTTAATAACTTTAATGTTGACATTAGTCCATCCAAGATCAAATGATGCTCAGGCCTATAGCTAGTGGTCTGAAGGCTAGTTCAGTAGCTTTTGATCTGAGCTTGTAGTATCAGCAACTGCTGCACTGTTTCAGCCATCATTTACAGAATGGGACGTGCACCAATTTTAAAACAAATATTGAATATTGGAAGGGTAGGGAGGACCTGTTAAGGAAGAGAGCGTGTTCTGAACTTGACATGATCAAAGAAACTGTGGTTATTGGCAAAGACGAGTAAAATCACTTGCTTTCTCAGCCTGACTCTGTGATATTGCTTTAAGCTGATCTCAGATGGAACCTTTGACTGAGATAGGTGGTCCCACAGCCACTCTCACCTTGGCCACTTGTTCCTGCTACTGGCCTGGCACAAGTACTCCTCCATGTTAGACTGGAAAAGAGAACAGAAAAACTGAACAATAGCAGCCTTTCCCTCCCTTTCACTTGAAAAGGTGTGTTTAGAGGGTGCTGAGAGGTGGAACAGGGAACTAACCCAGCTGAAAATCAGGAGTTTGCCCCTTCTTATAATTCAGATAAGGCTAAAACCTGTTTTATAATAGGGGGAGGGTGTATACAGCTTCCTCTCTGTTATATCTGCCTTAAAGTATCTGTGGAGGCAGAGTCTCAGTAAAATTCTGATGGAGTTGGTGGCTTGGCTAAAAAGAAAGATAGCCAAAAATTCCACTTCTACAACAGAAAGAAATAACTGATGCCTGGAAGATGGAGGAAGCATGGTCTCAACCTGTTCTTTTCACAAGCTCTGTTGCTGCTTTTGAACCCAGAGTGTGCCTTCCATTGGATTTCTGAACATTGGAAATCTTATTCCCAGACCTGTATGCTCTTAAGCATAGGGCTGTTTAAAGAATGCAAAGCTGGCTCTGCAGCTCTGCCATAATGATTGCTATTCAGCCTCAATACTATTACCAATTTCATACCCCATCCTGTTTTGTATAGAAAAACCGAAAAGGCAGATGTTATTATCTGTCCTTCAGAATTATTAAAAAGATATATATGCACAGAGAGGGAATAATGTGCTTCTATGCAAATACAAGGAAAATTGATAATCTTGTAGACTGTGGCAGTGAACAACATAGAGTTTGTATAATGATGTAGTTGCTTTTGATTCTGGGTTATCTCACTGCTGTAGTACCTCACCCACTGAGTTCAATGACCACTGTTTCTTTCAAGCTTGTGTGACTTCTGCTTCAGTGCACCTGCTGTTGAGATGCCATAGTTCTAAAGCTCGCTTTTTTTTGGAAGCTGATAGGTTAATCATAATCTGCAGGGAATTAATTTCCCTGGGGAAGGAAGTCATGTTTTATCAGTTTTTAAGGTGTGTGCTACCAGGCTTTAAAACCTGAAAAATGAAATTATATCGCTGGAAAAGAGATGCTGGTTGCAATGCATATTGTGTCCTGGTTTTGAAATGAGAGTCTAATCCTTATTTGGGGACTAGAGATCAGTTCTTATAATATTTTGGGCATGTGCCTTATTGTATTCAGATGAACCATTCCTGGTTTCCATGGGATGCTCAGGTTAAACACATGCATGTTTTGAGCAGATAACTCTGCTACACCTTGAGGCTTTCAGTTACTTTGGCTTTAGTTTCTGTATGTCAACCGTGGTGTTTTTAATACTCAAATCTAAAACATTATGGGCTTGACTTGAGTAGTACCAATTTCCTAACTTGGAGATTAAATTTAGCCTCTTTTGTTAGTTGCAGAAAAATAAGCTATGAAGCTGGGATAAGTTGTCTGTAATAGGATTTTAGTATGTATACTGTAAGAAGAATTTAGTGTATGTGTGCATATGTATAGATTTTGTTTGGGTTTACACCATGTATCTGAAAGTTTACACTTTTTTTGGTTTGGTGTATCTTAGGAACCCATGGAGCTGGTCATCCCTCAGAAACTTTAACACCACTGGTTGTTTGGGGTGCTGGGGTGAATTATCCACAGAGAGTCACATCCCAAAAATTTGAAGACAATTTTTTGAAAGGTAGGTAAAATATAAAACTCAAGTGCAAAATGTTGGTGGAAAGGGAGGCGTTTCACCATTACACTGGTTGAACTTCACTAATGTAATGGAACATTGCAATGTTCCATTACAATAAACATGACTTGTTTTGTGGGATGTAGGAAGAAAAGGTGATGGGGTATGCCTATAGAGGAAATTGCAAAATTGGGTAGATACCAGAGTCAGGTTTTTTTCCTAATCATGGTATTGGAGGCTTTCTGTCTTTGGGTGCAGAGCTACAAGAGGCTGTTGTTCACACTCCCAAAACTTAGTTCCAGAGGAGGCTTAATTCTTAGGAAGACTCTCAGAGGTTAAAAGCTATTTGTACAGAAACTTGTTAAGCTGACATGTCCTCAGACTCTTTTCTAGCTTCAGAGTACAACCCTGGGTCTCTGAGGGCTGTTTTGTCTTACTTGCATCCTTGTGGCTGTTGTGGAAATGTAAGCAGTCTTTCTTAATGAAAAACTGTGACTCCTTACTGTTATTTTCCCCCTTTTGTAATTTTATTTTCACAAAGTTAATATATGACAGAAAAATGCTTAAAAGAGGTCTCTTGAAAGGCTCTTTGAATTTGCTTTTCCTGCTCCATGTAAATGCAGCTGAGACTGTGTGCAGGAGAGGAGAGTGTTTTCAAGACTGCTTCATCACTGATGTATGCAGGTGTCCAACCTTTATTTGCAAATGCACACACCAGTGGTCAAGTTCTTGTGTCTATTGACAATCATTCCTAATTTCTGAGTTAAAAGTTCATGGAAACAGCAGAATACTTCCAATGCTGACAAACTTCACTTGTTCAGTTCAAGCAGGCTGTAGGCAGCTCAGTGGATTGTCTCTCTTCTCATCATTGCCTTCAAGGGTTGATACTCCAAAGATGGTGCCAACAGGCAGGGTTTTGTCCAGTTTGTTATGGAAAAATTAATATGTTCCTTGGTTGGCTGAAAGGACACTGTCTGCTCTGGGATGACAGCCTTCTCAGCAGTCTTTCACCTGTGCTCTGCCTTCCTTTAGGCCTGTCTATGCAATCATCTTGGAAAGATTTGTGATGGGAGCCCTGCATCCTGCAGCAAGTGTATTATTACCTATTTGACTGTTGGCTTGACCCTTCTTCAGAAAGAAGGAGAATACAGATCTGTTCTCTGGCTCCTCAGTGCAGGCCCCACTGGGGTGGCCTTTGGGGCACAAGTCCAGAGAAACTTGTGAGTGAAGGCACAGCCTTTCTTCAGCAGAAGGAGGTGGAGTGTTTTTCATCTGTACACATCCTGTTCTGGAGGGGACTCAGCCTGCTCTGCTGCAGCTGAGGAACTCAGTATTTACTGGTTTTGCTTCTATGAGGTTTTCTGTGGGATTTTCTTTAGTTCATGTAGCCTCAGCCTCTGCCTCTTGAGCTGACGCTCTGCTGTTTCTCCTGGACCATTTGCACCTGAGTGCTCAGCAGGCTGCAGTAAAAGCAGGGCAGGGTAAAGAAAAGAAAATAAAACCTGTCAAACGGGTGGAAAACTGTGCTGAGCACTGTCCAGGAAACCTGGACAGTAAGCTAGAATTGTGAACTGGCATGGGCATCATGTATGCCCACTCCTGGGAGTACAGCCCCCACTGGCCAGACTGCACATGTGTCCTGGTCCTTTGGCTCCTGGTCTAAGGCAGATGTCTTCAACTCTGCATTGTGGGAATATCTGAGTAGGGGAAACAGAAATGTAAAAGCTTTTGACAAAGCTAGAGATATTCTCCTAGCAGATCTATGGTTTCTTCCTACCTTAAGCACATTGAGTGCATGGAGACGATTTTTCAACATTTTTCATGGGAAAATGTTATTTAAAGTAGAACAGACAATGCATTTATATAATAGAAATATGAGTGAGAATCTATACCTCTAGAGATATAAACCCATTTCCATTTCTGGGAAGCAAAAGCAATCAAACTTACTTTCATTTTATTGTGAGTTTAACACAATTCATGATTAATGCTGATAATGCTTCCCCTGCATTGCCATGGGAACTTGCTGTAACTGTATGGCTTGCTGCTATTAAGGTACATGGTTGGGTTTTTGGAGTTCTTGGGACCAAACAGCAGTGGGGCTGTACTCAGACCCCCTAAACTATCATTAGTATGAATTAATTGCTGAAAACAATTCTGGTACATGCAATACTACAAATGTGGATGTTGCCTGTCTCAATCTGTTCTCAGTCAAAACAACTTTGGGTCTGGCAGAGATGGAGAAAGGGTAGTGTGATCTAGGAATTGGATGCCTGATTGGAGAGTATAAATGAGGTTGAAACAGACCTTTGAGTGATGGTTTACAGGTATTTTTCATAAAGCCTGTTTCTGGTGCATTTAAACTTAGACTTCGCATAAAGCCAAAGGATACTTTTGAGCAACATGGCTACACCATCACTGGTTGATTCCTGCTTCTGTCCATGCTGTTTCTGCAGTGTCATTTCAGGAAGTGGAGTAGTGACTGGCCCATTTATCTATCTTTGGGTGCTGAGGAAGGTAGCTTTGTCCCTGTTGCTAGCAGTAAGTTTGCTTCCCAAGCTGAGTGCAGGTGCCCCCAGCATCTTTACTTGAGATTTGCTGTAGGGTAGGTGACTGACAATATTTTAAGTACTGTATCAGCAAGTCTGTTTCAGCCCCTGTCGTGTTTTCCTGTGTATTTGATGCTTTTTTAAGCTTGAATAATAAAAAAGAAATCGATGTGTCATCTTTGGGGGGGGGCAGGGTGGAGTTTGTTGTTGTTTTTTCCTTGCTGTTATTATTGCTGTGGGTTGTTGTGGGGCAACAAACTTAAAAATTAGGAGGAGAAGATATGAAAAAACCCAAACCACCAATCCCTGCTAAACTGTATTTTTAAATAACTCCCCTTCTTCCCCCTCCCTTCACCCCCCCCCCAAGAAAACAGGCAATTTGTTCTTTATTTCCTAAAAGGCTAATGGAAAGCAGGAAAATACAATTTTGAACCAGCTTTTTGTATGATGCACCACAGCTTTAGGGGCTTGTACATTTGGCTTTGTCTCTGGCATCATCGTAGTTGTTCTGACTGCTAAATTGTTGAACTTTTTCCCTTGAGCTCACTCTCGGCTGGTATTGCTTATGGCAGACATGAAGTATGTTTGTACCACTCTGTACCAGTACATCTGGGACCTTGGGTTAACCTTTTTTAGAAACTACTGAAGAGATTTAACAGCCCTTCCCCTAAACCTGAGTTTGAACCTTCTAGTTGGCACAGGAGGTAATACATCACTTTCTGTACTGTGCTGAAAAAAAAAAAAAAAACAAAAACCTTGGACTTTGTTCAGCTGATATAGGTCACAATTGCAAGCAGCAATTTATCCTGATGGATAAAAGAAAATATGAACTGAAATGAAAGCCTTTTATTGTTTCTGCTTGTTGAGTTCCATCTGTAACCCCTCTTGAGCTAGCATCCTAAAGCCAAATTATAATTTTCTTTAGCAACAACACTTTACAGAAAATGGCAACAAGACATTAAATGTCAACTGGATTACCCCTTTCAAATCTGTGTAGATTAGCTGTTCATGTGCTCTGTTATGTCTTGCAGAGTGGAAACTGGAGAACTTCAAGAGGCTGGATGTCAATCAGGTATCAATTGAATTTCAGTGAATGATCAAACTGATGTAGCATTTCCCTGGAATGTGTTACTTAAAAGTTAAGGGTTGCAGGAACTGCACTCATACCAAACCTAATATGAAAAAGTTTAAATATCTTGGTAACACGTGCAGCTATGTACACCTTCTCCTGAAGATGCATTAGCACATCATTTATAGTTAAGTGATCATGTACCATTATAGAAACTATGGTACAATATGCCAGGTACTTCTCAAACTTCATGCCAGTTACATAAAAGTAACTTGAATAGCATCTAACATATTTTCAGAGTGGGATTTGTTTTTGCAAACCTTTAAAATTAACTTGTGATGCTTTTCCCTTTGCTTTCTACTTTGAACATGTTTTGGAGCTGAGCTTAAACCTTTTTGGTATCTCCTATAAAGGTGCCCAGTGAAACACAAAGCAAGCATGGTCTCATGACCATGATTCCCAAATCTGTGAACATCTGGTTTATGCTTTTTCCTACACTAAAGTTATCCATGTGTATGTTTAGTTTAGTTTTTCAGAGCTACCTATTTCAATGTCTGTATTTTGTCACTTTTGATTCAAAACCAATTCTTCTTATACTGTTAAATTTTGGATTTTTTGTCAGCAGTATCTGTGGTTATGGCCCAGCCACTTAGTAATTTAGACAATTTGTACTGTAAACAAAGAAAAAAGTGGATGACTTAACACTTGATACTAAATTAGCCAAGCTTTTTTAAATCACTATGATAACACATATGCATGTATGCACCTGAAGCTTGTTTGCTTTTTAATTCCTATTATTCTACGAAACCCAATATAAGAATAACGAAGTCCAAACCTGCTCAAACAAGGGAAATAATCTTGTGCTAGAAGGTTGAAGCTGGGAATATTCTGGACCAGCTGCTTTCAGCAAAGCCCTCGTGCAAAATCAGAGATCAGTTTTCCTCTCAAGGTGGGCAGGAGTTATGGGAATTTTATTTTGAGATTGTTATAGAAGAGTCTTCAGCATTGCTTTGTTCGGGGTAATGGAGTCCCCAAAGACAGAGCTTTCATCCTGTAGTACATGTGGGACTGTGTAAAAATAGCAAACTAGACTTCTGATTGCTATTACAGTTACATGTATATTGTCCTTTACAAATAATGGTTTGGAGTCTGCTTCTGCATAGTAGACCTGAGGCTGGAGCAGTGCTTGTGGTTTCAGTGTATTTTCTTCAGTTTATGTTGGAGAAACAAAGAATTTTCATGTACAGTTTTATATGAAAAGAAAATATAAACCTGGTGAGAGGCAGTGTTTATCATTACTAGTAAAAGGTATTGGTAACTTCTTTAATGAGATGCCTTGGCATAAATTGAAGGGCCTTTTTGAGGATTGACTGGACACAAAAGTGCAGAATTCCTCTCTGAAGGGGAGAACATAAGTAGCTGGCATGCTGGAAACACAGGATAAGGAGTGCTGTGAAGAGCAGTATATTCAATGTACTTACAGCTTAAAACTGTAAATATGAGATTCTGTCTGTGGTATAAATAGTCATAAAAAGTGGTATGCCTCTCTGAGTGCCTTGAAGGAGGTACTGAATTACTGTGAATAAGTACTGTGGGGCTTTAGATTTGCTTTTTAAACTAAATGTATTTTTTAAGCTTTATCAGTAGTGGAGCCTCACATTTTGAATCTAATCATGCAGTGATGACTACTGAAAACTAAAAAAAAAAAGTAAAGGAGAATTGGGTGTTATAACTTCCAGTATTATACCATTTACTT
Source organism: Melopsittacus undulatus (assembly GCF_012275295.1). Lineage (NCBI taxonomy): Eukaryota > Metazoa > Chordata > Aves > Psittaciformes > Psittaculidae > Melopsittacus > Melopsittacus undulatus. The sequence continues at coordinate 83,873,919 of NC_047527.1, read as the reverse complement.
TTGCAAATGCAGGTATGTTAAAATTAAACTGAATTTATTAGCCGTGGCGGCTGGAATTATTTCAAAATGGGAATGCTTCTGTTTGCGCAGGCTGATGTAGCACCACTGATGGCTTCCCTTATTGGTGTGCCTTTTCCCCTGAATTCTGTGGTAAGTAGTACAATGTTTTTCTGTGTTACAGAAATCTGCTCACCATAGAGGATGAGGTGCTGGGGACAAGACTTGAGGCATGTGAGGGAGAAGATTGTATATTTGGAAAGGTGGAGACTGCTTGTAGTTTTAGCTTTATGTCTGTGTGTCTTCAGTTTAAATCATTTTATATATTGTATGTTACTTTCAATTGGAAAGGCAGCTGATCTTTTATAATCTGCAACTTTATACTCCTGAGCTACATTAAAGTTTTTTGTTACTTTGTTTTTTAGGGGTGGTAAAAATGTGGCATGGTTTGAATAATACTTGATTCTGATCATGAAAGCTGAGCCAGGAGACAGGCTGGTTCCTGCAATTTAATGTTTAATTATTTCTTGTTTAAACTAGTGCACTTTCTTCAGATGGTATCTTGTGCTTCAATTTAGTGAACAGTGACTGCCCTCACTGTGAGATGGTTTTTTTTCTCTTAATTTCTTTTGTATATTATTACACAGTGCAAAGGTTGTCTCGTAAATACCTAATTCACAATTAGCCTTACATTTGTATGCTTTCATGATGCTTCTTTCACATTTAAAGCACCTATTTACAGCACATATTTTGAAATACTTCTTCTGGACACTGTCCCATATTCTGTCCCCCTGTCTTGCACTCACTGCTGGTCATGTGAGGAAAGCTGCCCAGCATAGCATAGTGCGGCAGCTGCTTGCTTTCCCATCACAAGTATTGGGTGAGTCGGGCCCAGGTGAAGCATTGAATGGAAAAGTTTTAGGTATTTAAAAAATGGTTTCTGATGAGAGGTTGAAGTTATATTTCTCTGTAGTATGTAGCTTAATAACAATTGATATTACTTACCTTTTTTGCATTCCTGGGATATTATAAACAGTACCTGTGATGTTGAGAAATGATGTGAGAAGAGTATTTTCAAAGGATTTACAGTAGTTATTTCAGCAGTAATTGGAAATACTCTTACTGCTTATTTGGCCTACACTTCAGAATTCAGATACGGAAATTCCTGTTTCTACTTCTTCTTTTTAGTGGTTTTTTTTTTAATCTGTATATGTATTTTTCTTCCCCAGGGAACTCTGCCTCTGGAATATCTGAACAATAGTGCTCTTTTCAAAGCAGAGAGCATGTTTACCAACGCTGTTCAGATCATTGAGCAATTTAAGGTAACTAGACATACAGTAAAGAAAAAATATTTCTTTGAATAATAGTTGTTGCTGTGTTTAAAATAATTATGCCAGGACTCATGCTGTATATAGGGCTAAAATTGAATGCGCATACTGGGTGATGTTGATTGACTAGCTGCAAGACATTTCTTAGGGCATTTGAAAGATTTTAATAAAACCTTTTTTTTAAGGAGAGTAACTTTTTTCTTGATTCTTAACATAAATGCTGATGTATATTGATGTTAATGTAAACTTATTGCAGTATGTAGGTAGAGCCCAAGTGCTGATACCTGAAAAGGGAAATAATGCCTTTGCAACAGGGCCTGGCAGACAAAGCTCTAAAGGACGCAAACAGGTCATAAAGGTAACAGGCACCTGTCTATTAAATAAATTAAATTAGTGGCCTAACTAACTTTAGCTAAATGCTATTGTACCTGTTGTTTTGCTTTGCAGGGATTCATCTGTGGCTTCTCTGTTTTGATTCATCTAATATTGGATATCATTGTATTATGGGAACACATACGTGGTCCAAACAAAAAAGAGTTCTCTTTCACTAGATGGTAGAATAAGAAACAGTCAAAAATCCAAAAATCACAGTTTTGGCAAGATGTAGAAATGCTCTGAGGAAAAACTATCCTTTCACAGACAGGAAGCTGAGCCACATGAAAACTGTTTCCCTGTCAGGAATAGTGGAGCAATGAAATAGCATGGGATCACCTGCAAGACATTAGCACCTTCTGTCCCTTGAATGACAGGTTCCCAAATGTGTGGATACCATATTGGCTTGTCAGCACCAGGGTTGCTTCCAAATCTGTCCTGCAAAGCTGGCAAGTAGCAGCAGGGGAAGTGACTGGTGGACTGGATGTGAAGTTGAAGCATTCTGATATGCCCTTCATAGATGGAATGCTTCTGCTGTAAGAATTAAGGATGTGACTCAGGACTTTTTCAGTTAAATTGGTCTTTTGGGGATTATTTGAAAAAAAAAAAAAATTACCAGAACTTTTTCTGTCTTCTTTCATTTAAGTCTATTTTATTCTCTCATTTTTGTAGTGCTAGGTTATCTCTTTTCTTCTTGGCTGGCTTGTTTTTAGCATTGTTTTGGAATGATCGTGTGTGTGTTTACTTTGTGCTTCTCTCCTGAAGCAGAAGTAGCACACTGGCTTAGACATGCCAAGTGGGTTTTCACTTTTCCTGTGGCGGACTGACCTGACCACAGTTTGTAACTCCCCAGAGAGGGTGTTGCCTTGGATAGATAGGATGAAATGTGCAGGTTGCTACTTCAAGCTGCCAGGTTTTGGGAGCAGCGAGCTTAGAAAGTTCCTGTCTGCACTTTATGCTGACAGTCAGACACAAGTCAGGCTGCTGCAGGAGGCCTTAAAGATGTTTTGAAGGGCCTTGGGCAAAGTGGCTCTGATGGCATCAAAACCTGTTTTTATCCGTGCACAGGTTAATCAGTCCAACAGCATTGCTTTAGCAGTGATGCCAGTTGGGAGCTACTACACTGCAGCAAAATACTGATTTCATTGAGGGAGGCTATCACTGAAGTCTGGTGGCACTTCTAACCCTATCTTCCTTTTAGTCTGCAAACTGTAAAAGTTCTGTGAAAATTAGTGGCTAGGAAGTGGCTTATTATTCCTACTATAAGGCAGATCTGGGTTTCCAGGAACTCAGAGGAGCTACACATTGACAGTGTGATTTCATAACTTTTCCAAAGTCTTAGAACTCTTCTGTGATTTTTTTTTTAGTTTAATTCCTGATAGGATTTTAAGTCTTGTTGCAACTTTAATGCTTTTTTTATGCAGGTTAAGATGAGTCAGAAAAGGGAAACTACGCTGTCATTTCTATTCATACCATTCAAGTAAGTGTCTGTAAAAACTGTATGCATTTTAGTTGATTATTTATCTTATTGTTTTGGTATTTCAGTGAGATGCAACAACAGAAATGAGTCTCTTGAGACTTTTTTTAAATGATAGTGCTTATCTGGCTATGGAAGTGTGCAATAGAACTCTGTGCAATTAACTTCAATTGAAAAAATCTGGTTAGAAGTATATCTATTCTTAATATTTGGTTTTCCATTAAGGGTTGTTTCCTCAAGCTTTTTCACAATATAGCTATATACACACTATATACGCTGCATGATAATTTTTGCATACTTTTTTTTTGGTTGTTGTTTCTACTATGTTCTTTTAGCATTTTTTGGGAGATAGGAGTCCTTATAGGGTCAAGAAATACAATCTGGTTTTATTTTCATATATATAAAAGTTTAAATAAGAACAGTTTTCCCTGTGATATAAAATCAACCCAAAACAAGCTCAAAATCATTAGAATTTGTGCTGCTTAGTGTTAGTATTTCCAGGGCCATGAAGGAGTCTCTGCAGTGATTTGTGTATCTACAAGCTCTGTGTTCTAGTATATGGAGCAGTTGCTGACCTGCTCACCTTTCAGTCTTATCCAATTGAAGCTGCTTTTTCTTTTTTTTTTTTTCCCTAAAGGTTTTTGAAAGCGTTGCTCTGGGTGCATGTGATACTGTTCAATTTTGCTTTCAGTTTGTAGAGTGCTCCAGAAATGCGTTGTTACTGAGAGCAGCTGTTATCCTTTGGGAAATAAAACTGATGTTAATTAAGATCTTTAAATCATACCAGCAGTAAAAAGTACTTGAATCTCTTCCTGTGAAGTATATTTGGTTGCTAAAAAAGATTGCTGTCTTTCTGAGCAGAGATTTACTGTGTTACAGTACTAGCTTCTTGAAAGGGAGCAGTTCAAGACAATATCTGAGATACAAGTAAGAGTTGATCTTGGGCACATAATGAATGTTTTAGATCAAATTCTGATTAAGAATGACAGGTGCATTATCAAAGCATTTACTGATTGTGGAACAAAAATGCTGTATGGAAAGGATGGCCATCTGTGATTCTTGGGAAAGACCATTAATCTGATTTCACAGCTCTTGTTTCAATTTTGCCTTTCCCAAGAAATAAGACTGATTCTGTAAAATAGGATGTGTTTTTATTAATGCTAAATTTATCTTTAAAGGAAGTGTTATTGATTGCCTTATGGACAATTGTATTTTTTTATGATATATTAGATTGCTTTAAGTAGAGATGCCTGAGACATCACTTTTGAAAATATGACTAAAACTTGGTATGAACATGTTACTTTGGTACGGTCCATTGCAAGAATAGATATTCTTAAAACTTTTCTGAATCAGAATTTGGGTTAATGATCCTCCCAGATCAAGTTGTTGTATGAGACCAAAAAAATTCTTTGGATGTGTGAATTACCTTACAAAAGGTGCTTATGCTTGCATGTTGTATGGGTGAAGACTTTCTTTGGTTTCTCAAGGTGATGTTTGTTATCTTCACTCTAGAAAAACAGGTTGTCAGATGTTAACGCAAACACTTATCTACTGTGTGTGTATGTGTGTGTGTGTGAGGGGGGAATTTAGCCAAATTCTAATGTCTAATTCATCTTCACAGCTTTCCTTGACTTTCAAATCTTGGCAGATGTCTGGGAAGCTACCAAAGGCATTGTCCAACCAGTTACTAACAGTTGGGTTAAAGTGGTTGATCACCAATTTATTTTTAAGCAGACAAGTAACTTCCTAGTGCTTCAGCTTGCAGGAGCTGAAGGAAAACCTGAGGTAATTTTAAACATGACCTGTCTACAAATCTATCCCCTCTTTCACATGGAGCTGTCTGACTGTGTGAGCAGTGAACACAAGCCTGCACTTCAGCTTCAGGTCATGATCTGAGTCATTAGTATAACACAACCCTTGTCAGTTCTTCAAACAAATTTTGCTTTAATCCGAGTGAGATACTGAAAGAAAGGCATCTATCCCCGTTTTGCTGCCTTCACTGTGACACTGGGTTGGGGTTTTTTGTGGTAAATAAAAGCATGTTGAAGAGTACAGTTACTCTCCCTATTTCATAAGAAATTAAAAAGGCAAAGCTGGAGATAACTTACTTCTGTGTCTGGAGCAAGAGATTTCTTGGTATAGTGTGCTTTATTTCAGAATGATTGGTAATGGCATGGAGATTGCATTTCTACACAGCCATATGCTATTTGGACTTTGCAGCCCGGGTTTAATGACAGGTTTGCCCCCTGATTTGTGTTACTCTGTGCCTGTCTTTGTCTGCTGCAGCACAGTTCTGCTAGGCACTGTTCATTCAGACGTGAATAGCTTCGTCCACCATTGTTCATTGATTTCAGTTGTTGTACAAAAGAGCTATATCCTTTATTAATCCTTCTGGTGCCTGAAATCTGTCACTTGAAGCTCAGAAAGTGTGTGCTCCAACATAATGCTTTATTTCTTCCTAGCTTATTGGAAGTTAGTGAAGCATAATTCTTACCTGAAGTGCTTTGGGACCATTAAGTTACGTAGCAATTGGTAATGTAAATATTTTTTAAAATATTATACATTTTATGTACATTCAGCATCTTGATAACCTGAAAATAAACAAAGTTATCTCTAAGAACTGCCTTTCTTAACTTACTTAAATTAAATGGTGTCATTGAATAAAGCCTATATAACAGAAATACATACAAATAGATACATGTTTCAGAAGAAATCTGAATCTAAACTTTTAGAGACATTCTGGTTTCAGAGAAGTCGGTAAAATTACTGTTGAAAATGTGTTTCCCAAGGGAGAAGGGAGGGAGAATATATTCACAAATAATGTGTTCTGTAGAAACTACAACTTAACAAAAACCTCAAGTTAGTTTTTCAGTCAGAAATAGCATTAAAAAGTTGGTTTTAATATTCTGAGGGGGAAATCCTGCTTCTGAGCTTAAGTTCTTGAATTTTACATGTTTTATTAGCAAGTGACTAGAAAATTGTTCATAACCTTCAGATGCAGTGACTTAAAACTTAGTGTTTGAGTTGCATGTTGCATATATTGCACCAAAAGCATTGAGCTAGTTCATATATACATATATCTATATACAAGCAGCCTATTTTTACTCCTTTATTAACACAGTGTTGGGAACAGATAAAGTATCTTGACTTGATATAAGGATTCTGATTTCCATAGGGAATCTCATCCCTCATAGAAGTATGCTTGGCACATTAGACAGGGAAAGAAGGAGGCCATGTGCCCCTGCCTACTTGGATCTAAACTGCATCTCTTTCTTAAATCCATCTGTCAGGTGTGTAATGAAGAGGAGGAAGATGGAGCTGATCATTGTATTCTGTGATAGAAACTTGAATAGTGTCTACTTGACCAGGTTTGAGGCAGGTTAGAATTTGGATAGCTGTATATATTAAGATGTGTCTGTTTGCCACTAATGCCCACTTTCTTTTTTGTCAAAGTGCCTTCATCAAGGAATAGATCTGTGTAAAAGTGTATCTTGAGACTAGCTGTGAAATTGTTGAGAATACATGGGAGAAAGATCAGCTGCAAGTGTCTGAACACCTGGCCTTGCAGAATCTGCTCCCAGGGGAGTGAATGTGCAGGAGCAGAACAGTCTCCCTTGCTGCTATTGAAATACCTGTTTAGAATGCTTGTCTGCAGTTCAGTTGGATACCTGAATAGATTTACTGTCTGAAATTAGTTTCCTTCCCACTTCCTTCCACTCCTTACCTTTTTTTTCTACCAGCTGTGAAAGACATATTTTCAGAAATGGTTTGCTTAGCAAAATCAGAGTCTTTTCTTATCAGGATTCTGAGACATAGGCACAATACTTTGACATTGACATGTAAGAAAAGCAGGTACTAAAAGATGCCAGATGCTTTGAAGTAAGTGAGGACAAATCTGAAGATTGCTGACGTAGGTAAACCAATGTCCAGGATAGCGATCTATCTTACTAGCTTTCTGACCATTTGATGTACCTTAAGGCAACTGCTGAGCTGGCACAGTTCAAAGAGGAGTATGCCAAGGGGCCAGATGCTACTGTTGCAAAAGCATTCCCAAAGCTGGCATCTCTGGGCTGTGAAAGTAATCCTGTGAGGAACAGCAGGAGGATAGCGTAGTGATGTGAGTAGGTGAGACATCAGTGTTTGACTAAAATACTCTTAACCAATTAATACAATTTGATTATCCCAACAGGTAAGAGAGATTTCATATATGAAATTACACAAAAGCACAGGAGTCCTGTTTTATATGCCTGATGTATACAGTGCTTTCAGGGAAGGTTGTGCTTTCAGCTCTTCAGGTTCTGGTGCCTCACAGTAAGATGGGAAGATCAGTAGTTTAAGCACCACCATATATGAAAAAACCCGAGATAAGCAGCCAAATTTATAATCAGTGCTTGCTTTCCACTAGCTGTGCTCTTTTGTTGAATGTCTTGAAGTTAATATCACTAAGGGTTTGGGGGGGTGGGGGGGCTATCAGGAAATGCTTAAGTATCTTGTTTTAGGTCAAACTTGTATTTTCTCATATATGAAAAATTCCATACCATCTTGATGCTGCATTTTTCAAGTAACTTAACTGTTTTGAATACTACATTGTAATAATCACAAATGCTTACTTCTGTGTGTATAATCAAGTTAGAACTTGCATAATGATACAGAAAGTCACTGCATTTTTAATGTGCAGTGTGCAGCTGCTGAATAAAAATGTGACTCTCCCTTGCTGTATGAAAATGTGACTCTTTTCTCTCCCCACCAATATGAACTAAGGTATAACTCACTTCAACATTTGCATGGATTTGTTGCAAGGAAGTATCAATCATGTATTTGTCATGGTGTTAGGAAAGAAAACAGTTCTTTCATAATGTAGAGTGTCTTTGAAGATGTACAGCAACTACAAAGAAATGGCATAGTCACAAATACCTTGTCTTCCTTTCTCTGATAACTGGAGATATAGCACTACATTACTCTCTCTGTCTCATGGCCTTTCAAAATAAAATAGATATTTCCACAAAATTGACATTTGGAGCAAAGAGAAGAAAGTGATTTCTCCTCTGCTGTTAAGTGGGGCAAGGTTCTTTAAGATGTCAGTAAATGTAGTGCATCCTTTGAAGCATCCTGGTCTTGCTTTGTTTAAATCAATGATATTTATTTAAATAAATGGTAGTATATGAGATATTTGTGATATATGTGATGAGGCATTGCAAGAGCAAACATTAAGGACTGAATGTCAGGAAGCTATTGTGGTAGGGAAGGGTATTTCTAACAGCAATTACCCTCCCTGTCCATTTGTCTGAATACTTTGTGGCTCCACAGGAACTTTGATTTAGCAGAGACAGAGATTTATCTGGGAAGGCATTTCAGCCCCTTTGTCCTGTGGTCAACAATGAGGGATGGCACTTCTGACAATTTCTAGTGAACCCTGGAAAGGCTTTTTCTTTTCTTGACTTTGTCCCCACTGCATTACCAAGTGGGAATCTAGGCATCAGCCTGCTTCTAGGGCAGCTGATACAAGAAATTGCAGTGCTGTAGACACAAAAATGTTCAAATGGAAAGAATGGATTCATATTATTTAAAAGAGAAAAAAAGTAAAAAAGATTTAATGGTAGATGTATTATCTCTTTAGGGAGAAATCAATGCCTGTGTTCTTTGGTGAAAATGTCAGCTTCTCTTTCGCTGAATGGGCAGCGTCAGGAGCACTCTGTTAAACTGCTGCTCAGGGTGGATGTTATCCTCTTAGAAAGCAGGCATCCTGCTGGTCTCCAGTTTCAACAGCGTGCTCAGGAGCTTTTAGTTTGTACATGAAAAGCTTACTAGCAGTGGCTTCTTTGCAGGAGGACCATGCATAATTGGATTTGCTATCAAGCAGAAAGTAAGTAAAGGCTTTAGAAGAAGCTAAGAGGCTAATATATAAGAAAAAATATCGCAAGCTGTTTCTCTGTTCCCTTGTATAAAGCCCTTTGGCCCTTTCTTGGAACTTCTGAGGCTGAGGGAGGGTGTAGAGGCAGGTGGTGGGATGGGTTGGGCACGGGATGTTCTGCACTGGGATGTCTAGAGGAAGAGAGAGAGTGAGAGGGGCTCTTTCTGGATCTCAGTAAGAAAGGCCCAATAACAAATGGCATGGTAAAATACCTGCTTTAATAAGTTAAAATAAAAAGAGGAATATAGATAGCAAGAAATTATACAACCCTTCAGGAGCTGCATACCCTTCATTTGTGCAGCATCACATGAAGCTCAGATGGATTTTCCCATGGTGCTGCACAGATCCTGGCTCTGGAGAGGTTACCTCTTTCTGATCATTCACGCTATTATATAATTTTCTTGCAATAAATCAACTCTAGTAATTATTTTTGCTGTCAAATAGAATGGAGGTTTATGTGAGAACTTCTTACTTCACTTCTAGGTAAATATGAGGACAGACAGGCAACATTAACTGCCAGTATGGAGTGCGAGCTGCCTGCAGGCTCCTCTGTTACTACAAACTGTCTGGGTTTGTCCTGCAGCCAAGGTATTAGTGCAGGACAGCCTAAAGCCATGCTAGATGTGCGGCACAAACCTAGGCTTACTCAGGTTAACTCTTATGTGGATCACAGACTCCTTGATGTATGATGGTGGTCTGGTCAGGATGAATATGGGGGACCTACCCAAACATGTCTTGTTGGACATGGGGCACCACTATTAGGTACCTGCCTCTTCTGGATGCAGCTGTCTGGAAACTTGTTGCTGTGGTTTAGGCTAGCCATGTAAGATTGTGGAGCAGAAGACAACTTGTGGTACAACACTACATAGCCACAACACTGCAGATAGCTAGATCCAGGTCAATGAATGACAGAAATAATCACACGTTTTGCAGAGGTAAGGGCTGACTTAACAGCAAAGGTAGGGCATTGTTATTTAGTCAGCATATGTCCCCTGCAGAACTAAAATAGAAGAGACTTGAAAAATAATGTGTTTCCTTTCCTTCAAGGATCTTCATCTTCCCTATTAAGCTGTTTCCCTTTCCAAGGCTGCTGCATCATGTCCTGCTGGTTCTTCAGGCAAAACCCTGTGCTGGCTAGATCCATGCATCCAGCTTTTCAGTGCCACTGTGAGTGGGCTGGAGAGAGGACATCAAAGCGTGGCTTCTTTCCTCCTGGCCTCTGTTGTCAAAGCTCTTGCTGTAGTTGCATGCAAAATTTGCTGTGTGCGGCCCAGTTATCTTAATTGTTTCTCTGGTCAGTGAATTGTCAGCTGGCAGTTAGCTTGCCTGCTCCTTTTTCTCTCATATCCGCTATCTAAAGGATTTACATAAATATCCTAAGGCACTTTGTTGTTGAATATGTGAATATGCTGCATCAGGGACACTGACTTGTGGACATTAAAAGGCTATTTTAATTCCTTGGACTTGACAGTCCAGAACGAGACCATTAGCAGTCAGACCATCTCCTGTGGTTTCACTGATGTATGACTTGCTCTTTCCTCCTTTGCATGTTTGTGAATCTGAATACAAAAAGCATACGTGTACTGGTTTTTGCGATGTGTCAGTAAAGATGCTTTTTTGCCGTCTTGGATGTGTGGAAGTGTGTGTCTTCTCCTTTCATTTCATTATGGTTTAAAGTACAAAAATCCCGGAGCTTAAATCAGGAGCCTCCTACTGACTTTCTTATTCCTTTCTTTTGTAGTGTCTGATGATGCACACAGTGATGCTTATTAATGCTTCTTAAAAGAAAAAAAGTAGCAAAGATAACTGAGTGCAGCCCTACAGCTAGAGTGGCTGATTTACAATCTAACATGTTAGTCAGAATACCCAGAAACAGAAAAACCTAATTGAAATGTAGACACTCCAAAACTGAAACTCCTGGTTGTGAAACAGCAGGACAAAAGTAGATCAGGCTGAGAGTCCTGGACTTTAAGAAGCTTAAGAACTACCTTTTAGTGTAGGTTTATGTGGAGTACCTTTTCTTTCAAAAAGCACAGCTTTAGCACACTAAGCACATTGCTGTATATTTTATCTGTAAACTACATTCATCTTGCTTCTGAATTATGAAAATCAAGTTTCATATGGCTTGGCTGTTTAAATAACTTCCCTGAAAATATTTTAGAAAACAGAATTCAGGCTATCTAAACAGATTAAGGACATTGAATTTACCCACCAAATCATTTAATCTTTGACCCTTCACTCTGACCAAAACTAAAACATATGCAAAGTACTGTCTGTGTATCTCATAATATGTGCTTTCAGTCTGTCTTTAGCAGATATAGTAAAACAATTATTTCTTTGGAGTGGGCATGTGTAAAAAACTTGAACACAGTTTGAAAACTGGAAGAGTCAGCTTCTGGCAATTATAATTCATGTAAATATGACTTCTTTTTTTTTTCTGATCACTGCCGTTATTAGCCTCATGTACTCAAGATCAACAAAAAGTAAACACCATGGTTCCAGACTTTGATTTTTGAAATATCCATTTGGTAGATTTTTCCATGTTTTGCTAAATGAACTCATGACTTCGCATCACTTGCCATTCACTTTTTCTGATGATTCTTTGCTGTCAGTGGAGCAGTGGAAAGTTTTTATATTGTGCATCTCATCCTGCTCCCAGAAGGCTGTGCACCATACCCTCAAAAGAAATGATAGAATGATGAAGTTAGGCTAGTCTGTGATTGCATTATCGTTAATAGCAACCCATGAGTGCAAAGACTTGGTAACTTGGGTGAATTTGATGTTGAGCAGAAATAAGCATGCGGTCATGTTTTGCTAAGTCAGTGGTGTTCAGTGCAAGATCTGTGCCTGTGTTTTCCCCTTAGGTGATGCTTTCTGAAGCATGTCTCTGTTGTGCACTGGAAATGTTTGAAGACAGCTCTCGTGGGAGACTGACTGATTCTGAAGCCTGTTGCTCTGAAAGAGGCTTTGAAAAAAGTGTTGCTCAATTACTTGTATTAACTTTTGAATGACAGCCCTGCAAAAACATCAGGCCAGTCTTACTGTTGCACTTTCAAGATGACATTTTGCCAGCAGCGGTGGTGTGGATCAAAGCCGTAATAGTGAGTCCTATAACTAGTACTCTGCGTGATTGCAGAATTGCTGGACTGGAAGGCATCTTTTCTCCTTGGTATGGCCTTCTCACAGAGGCATGGGTGGCAACAGTTTGAACATGTTTACCTGCCCCTCTTGGAGTCCCACTGGTGGGAGGACAGTGGTGGCTGACAGAGGCCTAGGTTGTTTCTATGGGATGGTGCCAATGGAAGAGCTTTGTGGAGAGTGCGCCAATGTTAACCTGGGTGACTTCTTTTAGGTTGCAGGTTACTAAGATACCAGGGATCTTCTTTCTGAAGGAGAGGACAAGAACCTATGATTGCTCTGCCTTTTGGCAGAAGAGGTTGCTGGAATTGTTTGGACAGTGGCAGCCTGATGCCTATTTTACTGCTAACAATTTTGGACTTGAGAATTTTGTAACAAAGCAAATGAGAATGTTTGCCTTACATGACATTCAGGAGAAAGTAATCCATACAGAAACCTAGCAGGCTTTATTCAGATGGCGTTATTCCATCTGGTGGCTATCATAAGGTTCAAGGAATATATATCCTTATCCTCCAGCTCTTTTAGTTTTGTGTCAGCAGCAGGTCCTTTTCACCCTGTCCCCCAGACAGCCAATATGCAAAGTCAGAAGACTGAAGTCTGTTGAGCAGCTACTTTGGATTTGCTGCTAGATATGAGTTATAGAAATGTAATCACTGTTTACTGAAAATCTTGCCACTCTGAAAGGGTTGTAGAATGCACAGGGTTTTTTTGGGGGTGGGAGAAGGTGTTGGGGTGCATGGGTTGTTTTCTGATGGGAAGAGTGAAAAGGCAATAACAGAAGTGTGTAGAAGTGTGTGAGCTGACACTAGTCATGTATTTGGAGTTTGTGTGTGTGGAGTGAAGCAGCTGAGATAAATTAGTTTTCTTCTGACAGCAAGCTAGGCAAAGATTTCAGCCTTTCTGTTTGTACATTGCATCTGTAGGTCTGTGATGCTTCCTTGACTTTCATTATAAAATCTTCAGCATTGTAAGTACTAAACTACTGAAGATCCTGAGGAGTTACATTTTATAACAGAATTCTGGAAAAATTTCTGTATGATAAAATAATTATAAATCATTACCCAAATAGCCAGACATAACAAAAATAGCAAGCCAGCAGTGGTGGATACAGATGCATTTGCAAGATACCTCCTTCTGTTCGAAGATTTCGTTTCATGGTTTGGCTGCAGCATGCTACCTCTGCTGTTGGCAATGGTAATTTCTGCAGCGTGATGATAAACATGACTCACTGGACAAAGAGAGGTCCCCCTGATATTGCTATGGTGAATGTACTTCATCACAGTCTTGTTGTTAGTGCTGTCAAATACCTTAGATGAAGCATGAGTGGTATGTTGGAAAGATTAATTTTGTCAGGGGTACTTATGACAAGGGTAGCCAACATCTCAGAAGGGGTAGTTTATGAACACTTGTGTGATTAACCCAGTTGTTTTGCTTCGTGATTAATTCATGGATGAAGCTGTGATTTCTGTCTGGAAGGTTAATCTCTAATAATCATCATGAAAAACAAATTACTCTTCTAGGACCTCTTCTTACATCAAAGAATGTAATCTTCTGTCTTCAGAATCCTGATGATATTGTTACTACATGTGTTTATAATATATATGACCAGAGAGTCCTTGGTTTTTCAAGTTAAACCTTAGAGTAACTATGCTATACTTTATAGTGCATATGTACTTTCAAGAGTAGGAGGACTGAGTTGAGTCCACTGACTGAATTCTCTTTGTGTGTGTTTGTTAATTAATAGGACAGGTATTTTTCTGTTATACAAGAAGACTTACTGATTTTACTTGTCAAAACTATTGACCGAGAATCTGATAGAATTCTATTTTGGTGATGGGTAGCTGGTGCGAGCATATACATACATACATAGCTTAGTTTTCTTTATAGAGTTCAGAATCTTTCTAATAATGATCAGTAAATTCACTTCATCACTTAATACTAATTGCATGGATGTGTTCATTAAGTGACCTTGAGAATACATTGTCATACTAGTAGTACCTCTGTCACTACACATGGAAATAACTGATCAGTTTATTCTTTTGTAACAATAACTGCCTCTTATTCAAAACCTTTTAAATAGCTTAAGTAAAAATTAAATGGTGCTAAGAATAGTTCAAGGTTTGACGTTGCAGCTTTAGATTTTCCTTTTGGTTTTGTTGTTTGGCGAGTCTTCTAAATTTTATAGAATCACCATGTCTAAAGTTCCAGTTTCAATTGGCTACTTTCCATTTCTGTTAATGGCTCAGCTTTGTCTCTTCATGTTTTCTGCTATATTTGGCAAGGGCTTCTTGTAAATCTTCCATCAACTTTACCAGCTTTAGGAAGTGAACTAGGGTTCTCAATGGATTATAAACTGCTTAGGTGAACTATACCCATTCCTTAATTGAGAGATAACCAGCATTTTAGTAACTCTTCTTTCTAGTCTGGTGTGATATGCACAAATTCTTTAACCCCTTTGAGGTTTTTGTTTAATACAGAGGCAAAAAGTATCTTAAGATGACAATCAACCTTTGCATTCAGGATGAAACTTGTATTTTGATACAGTTACATATGAACAGTCCTTAGCTTCTGGGGGAATTCAAACTTTACAAAAACAATTGTAAATTCAGCATCTTGAAAAGCACACATATGGAAGTAAGGTAAAATGTGTGGTATGTTAGCTATTGAAAATTAACAATACACCTGCTAATGGTAACCCCATTTGACAAAATAATTGCCTTCTGCATTTGACTTACTGGAGCTTTACTGTTTAAAAACCCTACTTATTCTGTTACACCATTCATGCCCAGATATTCCAGATGCTGTCATCTAAGAAGGAATAGGTGAAGATGATTGTTCATTAATAATAAAATGATTCATTGAGAGTAAAACAATAATTAAGGGGCTTATAGCTAAATTACTGAAGATATAAAGTGCAAGATAATTTTAGCATATTAGAAATTTGCATTGAATATGACAAGGATAAAATCAATGGAAAACAGTCTGTGTAAAACAATAAAAATGAGACAGTGAACAGAGGAACATCTTGGATGTATTTAAGTCCTAAATAAAGCTGCTTAATATTTATTCCAGATTTTTAGTATCCTTACCTAAAAGCAAAGATACTTTTTTTTTTTTCCCTACTGTTAATCTTCATACATGGTGGAAACTTCCACCTTGGTTTTGTGTTTTACTCCCTTTCCCTTGCCAAAAAGAAATTAGCAAAACTTGAGAGTTACATGTTCCTTGAGGGAGTATGTGGCCTGATTTGCCTACTTGAAGAATTGGTTCTAACTTCAGTCATTATCAGTTTCGATGCACACTTGCTGGCTGCATGCTAGTGAACCTCAGCATGTAGAGCTGTAAGGTTGGCTTTCATAAGGACATGTCCTGAAGGTGCAGGAACAACCAACATTCACTCTCCCGTTTTTCAACTCTGTTTTCTAAAGTCCTTTGTTTTCTCTCCCAGAGTTATGGTGATCAAACACCACCACCTTGTCATCATCTTTTCCTCCCTTTTTCCACAAGAACTCTCTCTTCCTGCTTGTTTTATAGATACCATCTTTTGATTCTTTTCTAGATTGAAAAGAGTAAAAGCAGTTCTTAATACAGCTATTTCATTTACTCTTTTTTACTTTGCTCAGTGAGGATTGGTTGACTGCCTTTTTTCTCGTGTTGCTGCTTTCTGTAAGGGAAGAATTGTAGCAAGTATTTAGGTTGATGATCAAATTTATTAAAATCAGAGATATTTTTATTACTGGCTGCAGTGTAGCCAGGTAACTGTGTTAACCCCTGCTCTGGAGATTGTGCTGATAGTTCCCTGTGTAAGAGGAAAGAAGCTCTTATTTTTCGAAGAGAAGATTGTTGAGTATCATCTGCTGTTAGTGTGGAATCTGAACAATTTGTCCTATGCTGTCAGGCTTATGAACTGCTTACAATCATCTATCAAATCAGTTGAATTGGCTAGTTCTTGTATGTGCCAGAGCAACGGTTAGTAATAATACACAAGGGATAAAATTTTCAGCAGTATTAGATAGAAACACCTACATTAAAAAAAAAAAAGCTTGATAATGAAGAGACCTTGGGATATGTTAGCAGCAGTGTTGACATAAGTATGAATATAGGTAATTGGAACTAATCCATTCCTCTAATTTGCTTTAATGAAGTTCAGAATATTTGTATATGTTTCATTGCAGAGTAATTCTTTTTGTATTAAAATAATTTTTTTCTGCCTCTTCCTTTGCTCATGAAAATGAGAAACATTAATATCTCTATACTGTTGTACAGACCACTTTCTGACTCTGAACAGATCAACTATTTAAAGAAAGCAAGACTATATATTCAGCAGCAGAAGTACGATGAAGCGGTAAGTTTGCTTTTGCTATATGCTTTCTTACAGGAATTTCTAATTATATAAATATTTAGATTTGTTTAACTTGAAACTGGGAAATAAAACTTTTTTCCTTCCTTATGATGTACATCTCATTAACACAAATAAAATCCCACTGTAAGTCTCCAAAATTTTGCTTTTTGACATCAATTCTAATGAATAATACTGGCTTCTGTATTTCTTCTTGTACTTATTTTTTGTTACCATTCCCTAGTGTACTAACCCACAGTGTATGTTTTTATTTCCCACTGTAGAAAAGTGTAAATTGAGAGAGTGGCTGAGGAATGTAGTTTATGTTCACACTTCTTAGGCTTATACATATATAAAGAAAATAATCTTATGTAAAGAAAATAACCTTATATAAAGGAAATGAAGTATAATGTCTTGCTTCATCATAGATCCTGCTTTGTTTTGTTCTTTTACTTGAACCAGCTGTTCTTGTTCTTAGTTTCACATTTCAGTTTATCAGAGACTGGGAGCCATATGTGAAATCAATCTGTGCTTAGTTTCCTGAGCATTTGCTACTACTCACTGTGCAACAGGGTACTTCATGGGTACAGTTCACCAGTGCTTGCATTCTCACATTCACAGAAATAATTTATAGAACTAAGTGACATAAAGAATTCTTTCATTTTAACAGGCTTAGTTTGGTCACTGACTTTTGTGTTAGAAAGTACATGAAAAAGTTGAGTATGCAATATTACATTTAATCTGCCATATGCGTGGAAGAATAACTCCATTATCTCTTCCCCCTCTACTCTGCCTTGGTGAGGCCGCATCTGGGCCCCTCAGTTCAAGAAGGACAGGGAATTGCTTGAAAGAGTCCAGTGCAGAGCCACAAGAATGTTTAAGGGAGTGGAACACCTCCCTTATGAGGAGAGGCTGGGGGAGCTGGGTCTCTTTAGCTTGGAGAAGAGGAGACTGAGGGGTGACCTCATCAGTGTTTACAAATATGTAAAGGGTGGGTGTCAGGATGATGGAGCTAGGCTTTTTTCAGTGATATCCAGTGACAGGACAAGGGACAATGGGTGTAAACTGGAGCATAGGAGGTTCCATGTTAACATCAGGAAGAACTTCTTTACTGTAAGAGTGACAGAGCACTGGAACAGGTTGCCCAGGGGGGTTGTGGAGTCTCCTACGTTGAAGATATTCAAGGCCCGCCTGGACAAGTTCCTGTGTGATGTACTCTAGGTTACCCTGTTCTTGTAGGGGGTTTGGACTAGATGATCTTTTGAGGTCCCTTCCAACCCTTGGGATTCTGTGATTATGTGTTAGGGTTCAGCTCTTCTTTTTCCCTAATATGCTTCTCAGGGTAATAAATTACTGGTTTATGCACAGAACAGAAAAATCTGTGTCAGAACTTGTCCCTTTTTATTTACCTTATTGTAAATGGAAAATATTTCAGTTTAAATCAGTGGGTCTGTTTTGCTGTGGAAGCAGGTTTTTGTTTTCCTAATACATGCCTTGCACACATTTACTTATAGGAGACGTTTTATACATTTCAGTAGTAAAACCTGTGAGTTTGTGTTGTTGGCTATGTGTAAATTTTATCCCTCATTCACTTGAGTGCCCCATGTGTTCAAGTTCACTCTTGATCACTAACACACCAGGCTTGTGCCTGTGCCCAGGTTATCCTCAGCTTCCTACAGTACAATGCAAAAAGGTTGGTGCATTACCAGCTGCTGGGGTTCAGATGATTCTTTGCCTCCTCTACTCTGCAGCTCTTTGCATTGCAGATATGCATTCATAATTGCATCTTCAGGAATGATTTGATTTTGGGTGAGTTTGACTATTGGCAGATATACAATCTCTTCAGGAGTTGACATACCCTTTTCTGTTGATTGTTGCTGTTAAGTCAACCTGGACATGTAAAGAAGCACCATCATGTATGCTCACCTTCTTATTACAGTCTTCCTGACAGATCTTTTAATCACAGAGAACCCTCTGTGACCACAGATTACACAGCTGAGCTTCCCATCTTTGGGTAAATCACAGGAGTCGGTACACTTTTGTGTAGCAAATGACATGGTGAGGGGAAAAAACACTGTCTTTATCATGGAAGGTACTGAGTAAGGTGACCTGTGATTAGACTGGGTACAACCCTTCTTGTGGCCAAGTGATCTGTGTCCTGAGAGCCCCAAGAAGCTGCTTTGTGAATGAAACTGAGGTTCCAGTTGACTCTCTGAATTCATCTCAGGTGTTTAGTCAAAGCACTGGTTATATCAGGTACTACTGAAGTGGAGGACATCAGACCCCAGCAAGGGTCTATTTCAGGCTGTGGAGAGTGTCCAAGTTTTGGCTGCATCCATAATTCTCCTTCTATTTAAATGTTGTGCCTTCAGAAGCACACAATGGGTTTTTTGTGGGGTTACTTATAATGAAATATATATATGGTTGAATATTAATGGGGAAAAAAAGCAGCATGCTTGGTAGTAGGTGGTGTTCAAGATGTGATTTCTCCTTGGCTTTCACCTGTTGTGGCCAAGGATGATGGTGAAAGAGACAAATAATGGTTGACTTTATGTCCAACAGGAGTCCAAAGCAGTGTGTACTCCGGCAGTTTGTGCTGGCCAAAACACTACACCTCAGCATAGAGAGGACATATATGCCAAGAGTAATGGAGGTGCCTGAGCTCCACTTGTGCTCAGTTACACCGATCTGTAAAACGGAACTTACTCTAAACTGTTGCTTCTATGTTTTATCTGCCTTAGATATCTCTGTGCAAAACAGTGATTAACCTTGCTTTGGAAGGCTTGTCTTATTACCATACTTACGACAGATTATTCCTGGGCTTGAGTATTGCAATGAGTTTTGTGGGCTGGACGACTTACGTGATTTTGGTGATTATCAAGACCCATACTAATTTGACCAAGGCTATCCAGACTAGTAATAAGGTAGGTTGGAACCATGCAGTGATTTTTTTTCTAACAGTTTTCAGCATTATATGTATGCTCAGTCTCCCTTCTTTTGATTACATGTGGAAACTGGCAAACTGTAGAGTTTTCTAGTTACTGTAATCCTCCATAGTGTTACCATTGGGTTACAAACATTTGTTTGGTCCATTTATTAGGATCCATATTCCTAAACTGTGTAAGAGTGAGTATGCAATATGATGTTTTCTCAGTTTCTTCCCTCTTAAAGCTGTGCATTTTACTAGATGCTAATGCAAG
Organism: Melopsittacus undulatus; assembly: GCF_012275295.1. NCBI lineage: Eukaryota > Metazoa > Chordata > Aves > Psittaciformes > Psittaculidae > Melopsittacus > Melopsittacus undulatus. The sequence continues at coordinate 83,854,157 of NC_047527.1, read as the reverse complement.
CATAGGCAAACATAGTGATTTAAAACTGTTAGAGGGTCTATCTTTAACTAGAAGCCAGTTTTCAGTGTTGATTGTAGCAAAGTCAGCACTCTGTTGTAATAATACTTGTTTGCAAGTACTCAGACTTCAAGCTTCCATTTTGATTTTTGTTATTTAGTGTAAGGATTAAAAAAAAAATAGCATGTAAATTATTTTATTCCTGTTCTCTCTGGCAATGTGAAATCAGTTTTCAAAAGTTGTGTTGTCCAGTCATGGCATTTTTAAAATGTATCACCTGTTTCAACAGAAAGGTGAACCATGATTTCACAGATAGGCTTGCTCTCCTACTCTGTAATTTGCAAGGGTGCAATAGAAGACATCAAAGATGAAGGAAGCTCTTTTTGACAATATTATTATGGTTTGATTTTTGACAAAGTACAAAATTCTACATATATACTTTCAGCCGTTCATCAGGAACAGAGATACGCTGAAAAAGTGAATAAGCAAAGAGCTACCATTTCAGTAGAGAAGGATTAAATCCTTCGTGGGGGAGAATATCCCAAGCTCAAGAATTTGTTTCGAAATAAAGGGAATTGTTTTATTTGATAATGTAACTGAGAATGAGCACTCACGTAGCATCTTTACTGCCTTCAGTATACTACTCTGAGAAAATCCCTATCATGCTATCTTGAGGTTTTTACTACTGATTGAAATGAGATAGTCTCAGCCTTTAATGAAAGTGATCATGCAAAATTGAAATGGGAAATATTCATAAGTGCTGTAATGCATGATTTAGGTTTTCTTTCATCAAATAACTGAAAAGAAATCATCCAAGATGTCAGATATGAACAAAATAATTACAGTAAATAGAGTGAGTATCAAGCATATTAATAACTACATTAAGCAAAAACTTCACATTTTTAGTTGACATCAGATTTTAATTTGGTATATTGATTTTACTTGCTGAAGGCAAATCTTACACTAGTGACAGTGTGAGAAAAAAATTAAGTTTCTTAGTTCTTCATATAATTTTTCCTTACTCAGTTTTAGTAAGAGGTCTTTTTCTGTAGAAACTTTTTTTAGTGTTCCTAAATACTTACGGGATCGCAGTGTGAAACTAATCCTTCATATATGGAAGTTATTTCGTTTATAGCTAATATTGGAGCTACTTAAAGAATTTTGCTGAGAAACTAATCTACCATTGACAAATAGTCTTCTACAAAGCACTGCTGTATAAGATCTGAAAGGAGCCTCTGAATAATGAAACTGCACATCCTGTACATATAATCTTCAAAAGTTTTTGGTTTCTTATGAAGCATATGAAAGAACTTTTGCTTTTAGAGCAGTGTGTTGTTTTGCTTAGCAGAAGCCTAACCTTTTAATCTATTTTTTAAGCATCCTCAGAAAATGCAAGTCTGATTTCCATTTTCAATGCATGACCAATTATATTGAGCTCTATAACATTTATATCTCTATATGGAATAAAATGTTGATTGTATGTGTTTAATTATTTGATGATAAATCATACTGTGTGCTTATCATTCCTATACATATTAGTTCTGTCTATATGTCAGCAAATGTAAGATTTAAAATTACAAAACTAAATTTGCATTAGGTCAGCTTTCTATATAACGTATTTTTTCTTTCTTTAATGGCAGATCTTATTAGAAATCCTATTTTAAAAATCGTTTAGAATTTGCATTTAGCGTTAGTTTAGATTAAGGCAGTTGTTAAGTCACTTACAGGGAAGCAGAAAAAGTTAACCTGTATATGTGAACTGCTAATTGAATATCTTTTCTCCTCAGCATATTTAAGATAGTCATGTATTTGTCTACATAACTCATTCAAAGAAACTGGCATTCAGGTAGAAGAAAAGTGTTGGTCATTACCTACACTATATACTAAAGACTGCTCAGTCACTAAAGCTGCCTTTGCTATGTCAGGTTGCCTTACAGGAAGATAAAATTGTTTATTTAAAGCATAATCTTCCCTTGCCAGTAATTCTTGTGGTATCTGAATGTCCCTAAATAAGGAAGAATAGTTCAATGACCAGGTAAAGTGCAGATTCACAGTGACTGTTCAATGCCCCTTTTTGCATGAACAAGAGATTACTGCTACCTGATGATTAAGGACTAATTTACCTGACTGAGATTATCCATTTTAAAAATTTCCTTTCTCTTTGATGTTCCTCCTTACAGCTCTGTTAGTCCAAGAACATGTTTCTTTGAGTACATTTCATGTCTTTATTATTTATTTTTAGAAAGCACAAAGCTGGTGATGTTGTATATATAGGATTAAGTATATTGACAGCTCTAGCTGTCATAGGAATCTTAGTACCATGTGATTCTAGTCCTCTGTTGTATTTTGAAATTGCAGATTCTTTTGAGTAAGGCTGTCTTTCCTGTGGGAGGTTGGTTGCAAGCCTCCTTCAGTAGCTGTCCCTAGATCCTGAAGAGTTGGTATTTTCCAGTTAATGCCTTATATTTTAATTTAATTACTTCTCTTTCAAATGTCTCAGTCAGGAGGAGGAAATGTGTGCTAATGGAATTTTCATTAAATGTTTTGATCTTAATGCTGCAAACTTGAACTCAAAAGGTTATATGCTAAGTGAAGTCTGTTTTTTTAATCCACATTTCAGAGAGTTCTTTTTTGCAAGACCCTTAGCATCTCAGACTTCCGGTGGATTTTATGTATTCATTGAACATAAATAATACTGCATACATTGGGCTTCCAAACTGTACAAGTGTGCTTTGCCTGTGCAGATTTTACTGCAGGACCTTATGCAGGGAGATACTTAGAATTAAATCTTCAAATCCGGTGGTTGGTTTGCCTTTTGTTTTTTTCATCTGCCTGGAAACAGTGTCCAAAGTTGTGCGCAGAGACATAAGGCAGCTTGAGTGGCTGTGTTAAAGTAACATTTGCTTTACTGTGTAACTAACAAATGGAAAAACAGTGTGGAGTTTAAAACATTTTATTGATGTCTCAGAAATGTTTGTCCAACATTTGTTTTACAGGAATCTCCTGTTCTCTTCTACGGTTTTGCCTTTGTTGGAATGATAATAGCTTTTTTCCTGTTGATTCAAACATGTCCTTGGACATACTACATATACTGTCTCTTGCCAGTACCAGTGTGGTATGCAGTTGTGAAAGAGTGAGTAAAGAATACGTTTTCCAAAGAATGCTTTATAAAACTGGATCTGTGCTTCCTGTTTGTTGGCAAATATTTTTTTTTCCATAAATTTGGGGAAAAAAGCTTAAATATAAATTTATTAAACTGCCTGAAACGTTCCTGAGACATGTCAGAGGACTGTGGTTTATATTTCACTTGACATATAGGGTGGTTTCCAAACTGACTGATACAGCTGCCAATTCTAGAAGATATCTTTCCTATTAGCAAAAATAAATTAACGTCTTTCCAAGACAAAATGGTTTTAGTATTCTTGTAACAAAAGGGTGCTAGATTTTTGGGCGAGTACCTGTAGCAGCTGACTTCCTTTGTAGTAGGCTGTTCTTTTCCAGTACTCTTGGAATAGTCTGATCCTGCAAAGTGTCAAGTATGCTGAACTCCATCTCCTTTTGGAGAAGATGTACTAGTCTTGTTGAAGATTGTGCTCTGATATTAAAACAGACTTGTCTTGGTCTCCTTTCGCTCTAAATCCAAAAATACTTAACTATATTATGATTTCTATTACCTAATATACTGGCAATTCTGTAGATACTAACTCAGTATTATTCAGAGAAAATAAGACCAACTGCAGTTAGACAATGAGCTGCTTCATAAAACACTGGAAAAGCTAACTGGGGATTTTTTTCCACTCTCTCTAAAGCTTCTGAATGTTTCATCGGGTATGGTGGACATTAAGCACAGCATAACTAAAACTATTCATAAAGTCAGAGTTGATTTAGGTATCTGAAGCTTGTCCAAATACTGGTGAAGATGAGCCAGAAATGGGAGGGGAAAAAGCTGGAGGGTTTTACTGTGGATCCTATATCAAGTAAAACTGGGCAGAAGGAGCCTCAGGCCATCACCCGCTCTATTTCTAAATCAGCAGTACCTGAAATTGGTCTTTTTGGTCTCTGACTCCTTTCCCTTGAATGATAAAATCCTTTGATATTTCTGGTTTTTAAAAGTAATTATCTTGTTCCATCATTTTGAACAGACTTCCTGTTATTCAAGACCTTGCCACAAATCTCTTGTCACATAATATGGTTCAGTCTGTAGGATTCATCTTCATTTGTATACTGGGAATTGAAATACTAGTAAGTATTTTATCCATCTGTATCAACAGGTTATCTCACAGCTAGCATTCTACTTCTTTGAATAATTGTAAGTTTTATTAATGTGCTTGGTTTTCATTCTTCTGTTGGATTTTCTTTTCCTTTTAATTAGGTCTTCAGCTTTTTCTACCGCTCTGCACTTACTCTTGGTCTTCTTGTCTTTGCTGGCTGGCCAGTGATCACACAACTGTGGGCTCAAGCAAAGGTACTGTAGTGCTTGGCTTAGAAAGAACATTTTAAATGGCTGATAGTTGATTACATCTCAGGATATTTGGACTGCTCTCTTTGGAATGCTGCTTCACGTTTTTGTTCAGTTATGCTTTTATTCTGATCTCCATCATAAGCAGCATGTAGCAAGGCAGAGGAGTTTAATAAGATCTGGATAGATCTATTATACAATATAAGTAAATAAGACTGCTTGAGAATTTTGCAGTAGCTATGAGTTAGCTATCAGTTTTCTGTTGTTAATGATAACTAAAAAGTACTTGACTGAGTGGTATGCAATGCACATCGCTTATCAAATTGTCACAGTAACAAAAGAGTTGACATGCACTGTTTGTAGAAGTGCCACCCTTTGAGTAATATGGTCATTTATTTAAAAAAAAAACCCAAAAGAAAGAGAAGATAACTGAAAAATGCTTGTTCAATTCCTTACTGTCTACAATCAGCTGGCACACATTGTTCCTCCAAGGCAGCTTTCTGTACCATTTTTCCCAGGAAAAAAACTCCAGTTCTGTAGATATGGGAGTGAAGTAAATCAGTGTTTAATATAAGAGACATTTCTTCCATTAGTTTATTCAAACTTATTTCACATAATATCTAAAACCTAGAGTTCTGGAGTAATATTAACACTTTAATTAAAACAACAGAAAACCTGGAATTGAATTGCTAAGTCTTGCTCTGCAAGAACTGTCAGGAATGGAGGCTTGTATTTGTTTATTTACATTTTTTATTGTATTTGAGTAATTAAGTAACTTATCTTAAAGCTGGGTATACTGAGAAGATGTTTTGTAGCACTGAAAATTTCCTTTGAGGAATTTGAATCTGCCTTGAGCTTGATTCTGCTTATAGCTTTTAATGTTTTTATTTAGTGTCAAATACCTGCGATTGGGTTGGTTTTCTTTCCTCCTAGCAAAGAATGTAGATAACTACTTAGACGATTATGGTAGTTAAATCAAATGGAATTCAGATTCAAAGACTGGAAAAATGTTCCCATATTGCCAGAGAATAGGTGATTGGTGAGCTGCTGAAAACTTCTGATGAGATTAATTGTATTCCTCTCTTCCATAAGGTTACTCATCAGCTTTCTAGTGACTGCAATGTGTGTGAAGGCCACACTTGGAGAAAGTGCTTTTAAGTGTAATCTTAGCTTTGATTCTCATTGTCTTTGATAGGATTTTGACAGCCTTGTAAATGAGATTCTTTCCTAAATTAAATTGAAGTACTGTAACACCAATGATCCCATGCTCTATTTTCAGTTAAGTTTACTCTTGATGGGGGGGGGGGAGGGGCTGCTTTGAGAGATGCTAGTAGCCATTAGTAGTTCACTGAAGTATTTTTGCTGATTAGGCAATTGTCCACATGGACTCCAAAATAATCCTTTTATTTATTTATTTCCTTTAGACAAGCGCATCAGTCTGGACTCTTCTGTGTGTGCTCCTGGCATTATTTCCTTTAATGCCTGTTGTAGGAAGAGAACCAAACATTCCTCTGGTGTAAGACTCTCATTTTGTTCTTTAAACCTTTTATTTCCCTCTTTGATATTCATAATTTAGGCTGCCTTTTGAGATACATGAGGAATTGTATTATTGGAAGCTGGCTGAGACAGGTATTGAAATTCAGAATTTAAGTTATTTTCAAAAACATTATTATAGAGATCTCAGTCACTAACATGAATGAGAATAAGCTTTTAATTCTTTTGCCTCTTCTCTTTGCTCTTTACATTATTCTGTAATTTTTGGCAAGAGAAACATTTCTCACAATACAAAAATTTGCAAACTTTACATAAAAATAAAGGTCATCATTAAACAAGGAGCTTCACTGGGGTGCAAATGTGGTAAATAGTACTGGCATGTTTCTTCAAAAGCAATTTATTCTGACAGCAACTTTCTGAATTCCTCCATCTAATTTTGAATAATCTGTCTTTGAATAGCACTCTGTACCTAATGCGATAATAAATAGGATAGGCAAAGCTCTCTTCTTCCTCACTATCTCCTTTATCTGTTCTTTTTCCACCTTCACTTGTTCTCTGTTCTACCTTTTCCTTTCTGGTGTTGTTTGTCTGATACAGTTGTTGATTTGCATCTTTTTTTGCATCTAGTGCATCTTTATCATCTGTTCCTCTTCTCTTCTGAGCCACTCTTTCATCATACCAGCATTCTCTCATATCTGGATGGTGGTTGGCCTGAGGGCATTAGGCTTGCGGTGTTATTGCAGAGAAAGACTTGAATTGACCTACACTGCAATGGTTCTTTCTGCTGTCTGGCAGAAGATACTGTGCCCTATTAGAGCACGGTGCCTGATCCTCAGTAAAATATGGGATTGGAGCAGTAATGTATGATTGCAGGTAGAATTATGAGCCCAGATGTTTCCAGAATTATTGACATTCTGCCTCTATATTTTTCATTGTGACTTAAATGTATCTATTGAAAACTCTTCTTAGTCTTGATGCTTGGGCATGTTAGAAATATTCAGGACAGATTTTCTTTGGCTGTGTTACAAGCTCTCAGCTGTATATACATTTATGTATTTCTGCTGATCCAAACTGAGTGTTTTTTATTCTTTGAAGTGTCTGAGCACAGGTTAGAAATCAAAATGGAATTAAATTACCTTTAGGTCTTCCTCCCTCACACTTTTTTACATTCACCTTACCCAGGCTGTACATCTTCCTGTTTATTCTTCTAATGAAACATTGTACCTCTGAAATAGTTTGTGCCTGTCTGGATCTTGTCAAGGGAGTTTTGAAGCTGAAAAGGCTTGAAGCATTAAAAATATATGTATGTGCGGCACCTCAGGATACTGGAGATAAGGAGATGCTGGGAGAAAAGATACAGGAGGGAGAAATTAGAGTGTCAGAGTGCATTTATTAGATCTGGTTTTGAGCAGTGGCACTATACACTGGGACAGGGCTTCTTGAGTACATTAATAAAACTTGTATGGTACAAACAGGGAGCTCCTAACTCAGACATAAAAAGGAAGCATACAGGAAGTGAAAGAAGGGTCAGATGATCCAAGAGGAACATAGATATGCTGTCTGAATTTGCAGGGTAGGTTAGGAAAACCAAAGCTTTCCTGAAGTTGAATTTGGTGTGGAATGTGGAGTGCAACACGACAGTATACAGCGGCAGAAGGAGGACTAGGGAAAATGTGGCTGATTGAGATGGGGACCTGGAGATAAAAGGACGTTGAAGTCTGAGACCTTCTTTTCTCTCTTTTACTGGTAAGACTGGCCATCAGGATCCCAGGCTTCAGACTGCTGAGACCTGTTTGAAAGTCTGGGGCAAGGTCTAGAAAGTGCCTCTTGCAGGAAAGTACAGTGGTATTCTTGGTATCACCAGGATGGTGAACAGGAGGAAGGTGATTATTCCTCCTTACTCGGCCCTGCCAAGACTCTTCTGAAATTGCTGCATGCAGTCCTGGGCTCTCTGGAAAGAATGATGTGGATATACTAGGCCAGGTCCAGAGAATGGTCATTAAGATAAATAAGGGATTAAAGAACCTGTCAAAGGAGAGTGAGCGAGAGCTGGGGCTGCTTATCCTGGAGGAGAGATGAGAGAGCTGGAACTGGTTATTCTGGAGAAGACTCGGAAAGATCTTATCAATGTATATAAATACCTGTCTGGGGGAGAAGAGTAAAGATGACAGATTTTTCTTGGTGTCTAGTGAAGAGACAGGAAATGGGCAAAAATTTAAATGCAAGAAATTCCTTTTAAATGTACAAACAAACACACTTCTTTTACACTGAGGAGGGTCAAGCACTGGAACAGGTTCCCTAGACAGGTTGTGAAGTCTCCATCAGTGGAAGTATTCACCACCTACTTAGGTATGGCCCTGAGCAGCCAAAGCCCTACTCAATGCTTTGAGTAGGGAATTGGACTGGCCTGATCTCTGGGAATACCTTCCAAACTTCAGCCTGTGAATAGCCTGCAACTATGTTCCTTTCTTCATTAGATCATTACTTGGAAACTGCTATTGAGATATATATGCCTGTGTGGCCTGATTTTACTGAATGTGAAGTATTTCTACATAACTATGTATTTGTTAGTTATTGTGGTATAAATACCCTGATAGATGGTTGGACAAACCTTGAAGATCTAACTTTAGATCACCAATCACTGTTACTATTTTGTTCAAAATGTTATTTTTAGGTAATCAAAAGTACCTAAAATAATGGGTGACAGAGGAGTGATGTGGCCAAAATGGAGGATTTCTTTTGCCACTACCATGAAAAAGAAGAATAATTGTATTTGTGCATGTCAAGCCTGTATTAAAAAAATCCCGTAACACCAAACCCAAACACACCCAACTGCATCCCAAAAAAACCTCAAGCTGACCGCTACATTAAAAAAAGAAACCCAAACCAGCCAAACCACACTTGATTCTGGGTTGGATTTTGTTTTTCTAAAGCTGGATGTTGATGTTTCCTTAATTCCTTAATGTATTAAGTCTCGATACTGTAATGAATTATTTTATCTTAGTGAAGAGCATTTCTGTAAAAGTTTCCTGAACATTTTGGTGGTGCTTCCTGGGTTTTTATTGTTCTTTTGTTTTTACAGAATAGCAACTGGTTTGCTGACTCTCCTGATCTCTTGCTTCTCACTGGCATCTCTTTGTAAAAACAAAAATAAATACAGAAATAATGAAGATCTGAAAGTATATTTTTATCAGGTCAGTTGCCATTTTCCAGTAATTCTCAATGTTGAAAAGTTTTTGTGTGCAAAATTTTGCATACTTTTCTAAGAATGTGTCCTACCGAGGTCATCCCTTTGAAGAAGGAAATGATTGTTCCTTAGAGTTTTCCCCTTGACCATTTTAAGAGGACCATGTACTTATGGTAATATTCATGTTTAAATATCATAATGATGTGTTCTCAAAGCTCATCTTGTGCATATTTGTGTATATTGATAGAGTGATGTGCTTACACACTTGATGTTCTACTCGGAGAGTTTGAGAGTTTGTCCTGCCATCAGTCTGTGTATGTAGCTTCCAATGACCTTTGCGGGAATTGCACATGAACACTAAGGACAGGCTTGCTGGTTCAGGGCATTCTTTCCTGTTTCTAGCTGTTGAGTAACAATGTGAGACTAATATTGAGCTGACTTTCTGTTGGATAAATTTTGTTTCAGATGAAAGATTAGTGGTTTTTATTCTTTATAGCTTCATGAAATAGGTAGATCTTTTCATAGCAGGTGCTAATTAAGTTCTAGAGAGCTTTTAAGATTCTAATAATACCTTGCATGTCTGCTGTCCTCCTTTTCTTTTTTTAACTTTTAAGAAGATAATGGTTTTATCTCAGGACCATCTTTATTAGCTATAACTTATTATGAGCTGGAGTCTCTTCCTGAGCTAAGCAATGCATTCATTACACCAGTGGTATAGGCATGGAGCTCAAATTGGTTATTTTCATAATTGGAGCTCAAAAAAAGGAGGGGAAAGAATGATGAATGGCTAAAATACATACCTGTATGGACCTGAGAGGTCATTTATAGGCTACTCACTTATTCTCTATTTTATGTAGCTACACACTATGAATTTCCAGCATGGGTATTAGCCTTCAAGAAACAAAAAAGTCCCAGAGAACCAAACAGCACAATCAAAAAGATTTTTTAGCAAAAGTGTACAAATAAAGGAATGTTAGAAAGTACAAATATAAGCCTGAATAACTTAATATGGATATGTTTTCATTTCTGTTATGAAAAAATCAGTTATGTTTAGACCTAATTTTGAAGTTTTGACACATCACTGTTTGCTTGAGGCAGAAGCATCTGATTGTACCCTCACAGTTTCAGAACATTGCCAACAGTTTCTCAGGTTTTCTCTTGATATCACTAAAGCAGAAAATGGAGGATTGTCTTTTGCTTAATGCTACTCCTCTCTTTCAGTGAGGTGGGGACAGGTTTCTTTTCCCAAGTAACAAGTGACAGGACAAGAGGAAACAGCCTCACAGCACACTAGGGCAGGGCAGTAGGAAGTACTTCTTGTTCAGAAGGGTTGTTGAGCATTGGAACAGGCTGCCCTGGGAAGTAGTGGAATTACCATCCCTGGAGGTATTTAAAAGATGGGTAGACATGATGTTTAGGGACATGGTTTAGTGATGGACTTTGATGGACTTGGCAGAGTTAACAGTTGGACTTCGTGACCGTAAAGGTCTTTTGCAACCTGAACGATTCTATGATGTTTGAGAAGTCATTAAGGCCTCTGGACTGGTGAAAAGAGGAGTTATTTATAATCCATCAGGTAGACTGCTGTGGTTCTTACTGTACAATTTTTGCTGCAGAGAACATCAGTTTCTCTTTGCCAGCAGTTCCATAGGTGAAGTCCAGTTTTTGCTGCACTACTGAAAATGCTGCTGTTTCCATTATTTGATAATGCTGGGCCAAGTTGTTATTGCTGGGAGGCTTGAACCTCATGTGGGTCCAAGGGGGACAGTTTATTAGTTTCCTCCTCTAAATTAGGAGAAATGACCAGTAGGGATCCGTGTTGTATTGGTGGAACTAGGGGAGAGGAGGAGTGTTTTCAACAAGCTTTGTACAGCATCCAGCTGATGATGCTGGTTCTCCTACCATTCTCTCTAGGGGTTATCATGTTAGTTGCTTAGGAGACCTGGTGAAGACGTGTTGGACTGCAGATGTCACCCTTGGCTTCCTGTTTCTAGCTGTGACCTACAGATGACTGTTTCTCAGAGGCCTGCCCTTAAACTGTGCAAGAATAATCTCCTCATTCTGGAGAAGGTTGTGGAGGAGGAAAGAAGACATATTCTTAGCAGGAGACCTCATTTTGCATCTCTGTGTACCTTCTGTGTCATTCTAGTTCTGATGTTGGTGAAAGCAGAGAGCAGTTTGAACATTACTTGAACTGTGAAAATGGGAGTCTCAAAAGTGGGTGCTGATCCCTTCCCTGGACATTAGCATAGATCTAGCAGCACTAAATTTGGTTTACTAATGTGCCCAGGTCATCACAAGTCTTTCAAGGCAGGAAACATATTATGGGAGATGACACAAAGTGAGTGCAAAGTGAATTCACCAGTGACTAGGGAATAGCAGAGGCATTACCAGAGCGCATGATGCTAAAAGTTGAAAAGATACATCAAAGGGGAAACATCTGGCCTGAATACAGCAAAAGCATCCCAAATAAACATCAGAGGTCTAAAGGGGCCAATTCCCTGAGCTTTTGGAGGCTTAATGCTTTGACCTAGCTTCTTGATGTCACACAGAAATACAGGTTACATGTTATTGTGGCCTGAAATTAAATAGAAGGAACAGATACAAAGCACCTGTGAAACCAGGACAAAAAAGGATGCTGACTGCCAAGTGTATCCTCTGGGCAGGTACCACTAAGTATCACTGTGTCTGTCAGGGGAATGGCAGCAATTCATATGGTAAAAAATGATGAACGTGAAGAGTTGTGCATGTGCTTTGCACTAAAAAAAGTCACAACAGCAATTATATCTTGTAATGCCATTTTAAAGTACCTGTTTGCAAAGTACTGCTTGATTCGCCTTTTAGTGGAACTGCAGAGTTATGAATAAATGGCAGTAATTGAAAACTTGGCTCAAGTATTTTCTTGGATAATTGTAATCTTTCAGAAATAACTGACTCATGGGGTAATTTTCTTCAGGTTTTTTGCACCTCCTTGATGAGTGAGTGGTGTCTCTACAATTAGTCAAGGGAAAAAGAATAATCTTCAGCTTCACTGCTTCTACAAAGCAAAGGGCTCTGCTTGAGGTGGTGCAGACAATTTCATTTTAACAGTCTGCTAAGTGTGCAGCAGCTTTTTATCTCTTAAAATCCACCTCCAGTCTGCTCTGCTGCTTCTGTCTTTTCTTAGAGGAGCTGTGCTGCCCATGTTCTTGCTTCAACTACCCTTGCCCTTCACCCTGTACCCAATACTGCAGCAAAGCCAGAGGTTCTGCTAGTTCATGGTTGCTGTTTGAGGACAAGTGCTCCTTAAAGAACTTGGGGCATATTTTTTTTGTGGTTTACATGAGTGTTTAAGTGACAAAGAGAAAATCATGTCAAATCAATGATCCAGAGCACTTCTTTAAATTAAAAAATAGCACAAATTATTAATAGTAATGATAAACTAGAAGAAAGTTTTTAAAAGCTATTTTTTGGTTAAATCTATAAATACTCAACACTACATATAAGACTTCCTGTACTTATGTTGATTTGGATGAGGGGTTTATGCAAATCTGAAGCATATTTACATATTTGGGATGGGATGGCAGAGATCCATATATTTATTATGTGTTTCATTGTCCGATTTCTGCTTTGTAGATGTTGAGTGTTGCACTTTCAACATACGTTGTGAGCAGTACCCATGACAGTCTTAAGAACAAACAGGGATTGCCTCTATTGAATCAAATTATCAGCTGGATGACTCTAGGTAAGAACAACTTCTTTCCCAAACTTGTATGTTACTAGTTTATGGGGCTTGGGGTTGGGGCAGTGGCACTTCTTTATTGACATCTTACTTTTGCATGTATTCTTTTATTTGACTCCTGATAGTTCTTTCATGTGTTCACTATTCTTTCCTACGTAAGGTTTTTGGAGAAATAAGTTAGAAAGTCTTCTAAAATATTACTCCTTTGTAGGTTTGTAATAAAATGCAAACAACTTTGATTTACAGGTAGCTTTGTCTTTTGAATATTCTTAATATCTTGAAGACCCCTTTTAGGAATATAATGGCTTGAATTCCCTTTTTGTTTCACTTGGAGTCAGATAAGGGTGATCTGAGATGTTCTACAAGCAATCTAGTTAAGCATAAGAAAGTGAGGAAAAGTTGTTGCTGCATTTCAACAGAAACTTGAAGTTGCAGCTGACAGCAGAGACCCTTGGGGTATGAAAGTGCTTTTCAGAGAGAACTTGCAAAATACCCGTGAACTAAAGTTGCTAATGTATGTTTGATATGTTAGAACCTGATAATTAAAGAACAATTTACAAGTCTGTGGCTTTTTCACAACTCTAAAATTAAATTCTTAAGATGATTAAACAGTACAAATGTAATTATCACTGGGGTTATGGAATACAGTAAAGCAACACCTTTCATGTTTTAGCTATAAGACAATTTCTAATTTCTGTGAGAAAATATTTAGCATTTTTTATCCCTGAGTGATCTGGAATGTGGATTTGTTTTAGAGCTAAACATACACCATGCAAAGTTTGGTAGCAGCTCTTTGCTAAAGTCAAGACCAGGAATTTAAACATAACTTAATGGAAGAATTCTGACTCTTGTTATCTTGTTGCTGGATGCGTTGTACTGATGACATTGTTTTAACTTGAGCAGGTCCTGTCAGTTTTAGCAAACCTGCTTCAGTTTGAGCAAATGGAGTCAAGATTAATACAAGCGATTGTGATCAGTGTCTGTATGTGACCAATGCTCTCTTTGTAATGTAGTTTTCTTTGAAGTATTTTCCTTTCCATCAATCTTTCCTAACTCTCTGTAGCCTGCTAAGCTAAGTGGGTATCTCTGTGTGGATGAATTCCTTGCAGCTGTGAAGTCAATGAAATCAATGATGTCCTGCTTGCCTTCCTGGAGCAGGAATTGAGGGTAAAGGTTATCTTTCTCTTCCATGTGAGGGTGAGAGAAAAACATTTTTCATCTGAGAGATGATTTGAGAAGTCAAGAGGTCTGAAGTTATGAGGAAAAAGTATATTAGAAATCTTCGCTATGGGTGATGTTTCTATGATAAATAAAGCTAGCAGTGAAGTAATAAAGCTAGCAGTGAAGTAAACTATGTATCCAAAAAGTCTACTTAATGCCACAGTAGTATTGAATATTTTAACAAAGTCTTTCAGAGTGGAAGTAATTATTTTAAATTAACAGGATATACAAGGTAGGAGCTTGCTGAAGTTGCTCTACATAATTAAACATGGAACTAAGCAGGTAAAATACTAAGGCATCCAGCAACATGACCTCGATACTCCTGGTGTAGGGAAATGCTGTGTTAGTACCATAGCCAAAGCTAGCATCTATCTTGTCACTACTGAGTACAAGAACTCTGGCATCGTAGTAATTAAGGTGCTGTAGCTTTTCCAAGGTTGGTGGCATTAGAGGTGATCAAACTCCTTTTCATGTTTTTGTTTAGTTGTAGAATAGCACTGCTTCTTACTGAACTCTCATTTTGCATCTCTGTATGTATTTATATAACCAGAAACACAGAGTTATCAGTATTTATTCATAATAATACTGATTGTTATTATCATGTCAGTATGATAATAAGACTTCTGAAGTTACCTAGCAAATTGTTCTCCCCTCCCCACCTATTCATTTGTTTACTATGAAGCCTACTTTACTTAAACGTTTCATTTAGGCCTAAAATTTCTTTCTGAAGAAAGACATGGAGAACAGTGCAAATGAATTAGTGATGGATGGATTACTGCAGGCCTGTGTCCAGCTGTCTTTAGCTGTTATGCCATGTGGTTTTTGCAGTGTATGTTACCCACAAACAGAGGTAAAACAAACCAGGAGGCATAAAGTTAATCCAGCTGCTTCCCATGTTCTTCAGAACCATCTTTATGTTAGCAGATATGTCTAAATGAATGTGTATTATGTTTTAAAGGTTTCACCAGTGGAAATCTATCACAGCAATTTGCCAAATATTGAGAAAGTTGTTGTAACTGCTGCATGTGGGGGACACATACAGAGATTTGTGTAGGTTAGCCAGAAACCTGCAGGTCTTTTGATGGTTAGTATCTGATGTGTCACATCAGGTGTGGAAAGGAAAGGCTAATTATCACCTACCAGCCACTCATCTGTTTTCATCTATGATTGCACAAAGGGAGCTTATACATGTCTGTTGCATTGAGTGTCATTCACAGAGGCTGAACTTCTTTCCAGCAATTCTGATTTGCAGTGACATTCCTCCTTGGGTCAGGCCTTCTTTAAATATGGATAGCTACAAGTGGTGCTGAAAGGCTGGAGCACCCTTGAAATTAAGTCATTGACTCTGTGACTAGCAGTGGCCAAGGCTGAAAGCCAGGAAATAAAAGATACTGAACCACAGGTTTTAGAAATAGCCTCATTTCTCTGTTGTTGATACATTTACTATGTATACAAATGTATACTATGACAGTGAGCATAAGCAAGCACTTTCCATATATTATAGTTTTGTTTCTGTTCCATAATAGAGCAATTATTGTGACATACTGTTGATGCAGTCTTTGAATGATTCAGTAATGTGAGGTACTATACCACAGTGAAGAGTCACACCTATGTTATATTTCTGTGCACTTCTTCATAAACACATAAAATTTAAATATATAGAAAAAAAAACCCAAGCACAAAACAAACAAGGAGGAACAAGAAAAAAAAAGGCAAAACAACCAAAACCCCAAAAAAACCCAACTGAAAAACCAGGTTTAAAGATTAAATCACAGCAATGCTTTTCCTTCTTCCTTTCCTTGCTTCAAACACTGGCCAGTTTTCATCAGCTTTTCTTCGTTTTTACTCACTTTTCCAGTAGCCCATTTCCTCTCTTCCCAGTTTTCCTCACCACCTACAACTGTTAGGCCCCATCTTCACCTCCAGAAGTTTCCCAGCTAGAGGAGTCTCTTTAAGAACAGCATGGATTCTGCTAACCAGAGCTAAATGGTCAGTTGACCAATGGACTACACCAGGGAGTGAAATGTAGCTCTTAAGGTCCCTCACTTGCATTAGAGAAGTACATTACAAGTTGAAGGCAAGAGGCATTAAGTCATGACAGATAGGTCCCTTGTAGTTCTTTAAATATTCTTGCTTTAAAACTTTTGAATAAAGAGGCTGGTAAGTTGATAGTTTCTGTCTTTACTACCAGTATTTTCAGTTGCACCTCAAAGTGTATCAGGTTTCCTAATCTAATACAGTCGAGCAGAGGCTGTGTAACCACAGTCTTTAGCTGTCAAAGATCCTCAGGGCAATGATAAGTGGCTCTCAAAGTAGTATTAAACAGCAGAGTTTGACTCTTTTCTGGTGTAGTACTTCTGCATCATCTGAAGGACTTCCTAACATCAGTTCATGAGAAATCATGAAGGCTGTGAGGTAGAAAGCCAGGGAATTAAAATGGTAGAGAACTAAAATTACTTTTGATAACTATTAAGCATTCCAGACACTGTGTTTTCTTTAGCAAAAGTGACTTCTGAAAATAGAAGGGTATATAGGACCAGTATGGAATATCTGTACATAACATTGTTCCAAAATCTTAATGCTTTATCTTGTTACTGAGGGTGAAATGTTTTGCATGTAGTGACTGATGCATATTTTTTTTGTTTGCAGTTTCTTCCTCTGTGTTGCCATTACTGACCTCCACATTCCTCTTTCAGCGACTGTTCAGTATATTGCTCTCCCTGATGTCTACCTACCTGCTCCTCAGCACAGGGTATTTCTTTCTTACTCTGTCTGGATTGGATTTACATATGAAAATCAAGGGCAAAATGTGAAACAGCTGAATCTCATGAACATTTCTGTTCGAGGTGTAATGTGTGCTTCCAGCAGTGATCTCACCTTTTATCTCCTTGTTTAGTTTCCTAAATAAAATTTCAGGGGAACTTCCATATTCCTCTTTGTGTTATAAACAGTGTTTTGTTGACATTCCTTTCAGCTAGACCAAGCAGTGGCTGGAAGGGTATGTATTCAAACAATCTTGCCCCAGAATAAGAAAGTCTGATTTAATTTGTCTTTTGTTATTTTGGCATATGCTTTTCTGCTCAGAAACAAGAGGAAATTACTTCTTCTGCAGCTGGTTAACACTGGTATCTAGTTATGGCTTAGATGACATGTGACAGGAAGCAGATAGCCCTAAAATGAAGGAAAATTTTATTCAGAGAGATTTTCATGGAAGTAGTTTTTTTTAGAGGGATTCTGGTCCCCATAATGAGCGGCGCTTCCTTATTTTTGGATAAAGACAACTCCTCAGAGCTTTTAAATGAAGAAAACATTGTGTCAGCCAACCCTTTTTCTTTTTTCTAGACTCAGTAGCTTTTAAGAGCATAATTAATGGGGAGTATAAGAACCATTCTTTCTGCCTTCCCTCCCACTTATCCTCTGGATTTAATTACACTGGAAAATTAAGTGGAATAAAATATTTTGCAGCAGACATTTTGCAATAGCTGCCTCTTGTGGATACTGTCTTTTTAGATGAAGCGTCTCTGTTTTTTTTAATCTCCCGCCTCCCCTTCCTCCCACTTCCCCATTAAGATTTCGATCTTAATCTGACTCCTGTCCTTACACACACTCTTATGCTCAACCTCATTAGCCTGTCCTGCCTACTGGATAAAGCATGAATGTTGTTCTCTCTTTGGCTGGCAACCTTCCTCTTTGTATTTGGTCCTGCACCAGACCACTTAAACGTTGATAGCTTTCTGCTGTCTCCCTGCAATGTTCAAATAGCCCAGCGATTTGGAACAGTTCTTAAAAACAAAACAAAACAAAAAACACAAACAAAAGAACAAAAAAAAACCCACCAGAAAACACTGAAAATGAAAACCAAATCAACCAAACAAAAAAAAAGTCCAACCCAAAAAGTCCCCCCAGCCAACTACTCATAGCAAACCCAAGGCACTCAGTGCCAAGAATATCCACTGTTTTGATAACCCAACGCATTGCCCAGATAATGCAGCACCTCTGTAGATGTGCAGTTAAGTGAAACCAGCTGAGGAGTTACGAGTTGTCACTGACTCAGTTAAAGACATTCATTCTGTAGGCAGGTGTACATCACTGTGAGGACTGGAGATACTTTTGTTACTGATAACCATTGTTTTCATGTTTAACTGCTTGTCATTCTGATAATTAAAGCAGAATTTGTCTATTCAAATTTTTTGTTCAGTTTGAAACTGCTTTGTGGCTACACTAGTGGGGAGCACAGCAGAATTATTATCAAGATTAACTGCGATAATTTTCTTACTTTTGGACAAATAAGTTTGTATGTCCAAGGTGTAAAAAACAAAAAGGAAAAGAAGCCCATACAGTCTTGTCAGTATAGGATCACAGTCAGTGTCAGTATAATTTTATCCTGAAAAAATATAACCAACCCTCAAACTGAGAGGCACCGTGCAGTATAATTGTCATGTAGAGGGCAAGAAGAAATTAATATTATCCAATGACAATCTACACCCTTAAGTTATCTGGGGGTTTTAGTAGCTCACATATGTGCACTCATAGTTTCTGTTAAAGGAAGTTCTTTATCCTACATTTCCCACAGCAAAGTGTTAGCTGTCCGGTTCTTAGAAAATTAGTAATTGAGTGGTACAGGAATAGGAGCAGCTCCAGCTGGATGCCTCTGGGGTGGCACCCACAATAAAGAAATTCCTGGAGTTTTAGACTCTCATGTTCTGTGCACCCGACCATCACACGCTGTTCATGTGCTTTGCACATACCTCTTGGTCCAGTGATGAATTCTGATGTGGTGTTTCTTCATTCCTCGTCAAGCTATTTCATTGTATTGAGGCAGGTGTAAATTTCTTTGCATGTCTGGTTGCTGCTCCTTACTAGGATGCAAATCCTTTATCTTCCAGTTTGCACTGGTCTCAAGGCCTTCATTTTTATAACTAAGCACAAATTAAGTTCAGCTTTATCTAGGTGGGAGTTAGAGCTTGTGGCCTAAGGCTCCAGTGACTTCAGTTTTCCCATGCTAAGTGACTACTTGTGCTAAACAAAACCACTCAGTCAAAAGAACTCGGTGAAAGGAATCCAACTAACTAAATATAATTAACATCATTTGCTGTGTTTGAGTGTTCATAGGAGCCAGAAGATGGGGGTGTAGCTAGAACAGTTTAGTGGCATGACTTGATGCTGTAATTGCAATGGATTGTTATGTAGTGAAGAAAAGGACATTTCACTTCAGTGAAATGTAATGCTCTTTTTATTTTACAGATCCTTCTGTCCTTGGAAATTTATGTGATCAGGTCCTAGAGACACAATCTCTAGTTGCTGTCTAGATTGGACTGTAACCTCAGTTCCAAATAGCTCTCATTACAAAATTTTCCATTTTGCAGAAAATAGGTGCCAGATGTATTTTTTTTCCCTGTTTCCCTTTAATTTTATTCTGGTTTTGTTAAAATTAATTGTGACACAAAGGGCACTCACCCAGTGTTGTGGCAGCCATCAGATGAGAACATGGGTGCAAAACAGGGAAAGGCTGAGGCAGTCTCTTACTCCTACTTTTGCTGTTTAATTACTGCATAGATTTAAGCTTCAGAAATGAGGAAAGAAAGGGGGAGAATGCCACTAGGTTTTTGATTTATCACTTGTGTGATGAGAAAAGAAACATGTCTGTATTTGATGTTAAATTGTTGTTAGTGACTATACTTATTATGATTATGTTACTCTTCAGGTATGAAGCTCTGTTTCCACTGGTGCTATCTGGTTTGATGTTTGTGTGGATAAATATGGAACAAGAAGCACTGCATCACTATGGTCTTTCGCTTAAACCAAAGGTAACTGCTCCAGATAGCTATATCAGGTTAATTATCTGGGTTTTTTTTTTTTCTTTTTCCTTGATGATATAATAAAGATTTTGGGGTGATTTTCAGAGAGCAACAGTTTGCATTTCTTTAAGTTTGGGAAGCCCGTATCAGCTGTTTTATGAAATATGAATGTGACCTTGTAAGAGAGATTTACAATTTATGTTATTGAAAATGTTCCACATCAGAGCCCTTTCTTGGAATGCAGGAAATCAGTTTGACTTAGTGGTATGTTCTGTAGGCTACAAAGCTCTGTTCGAGTGTAGTGCTAGTTCAGCATAAGGTACAGTAACTCTTCAGAGTAAGCCAATGTACGCTGTACAATGTCACTGTACTTTTTCATTCTGATGGCAGAATCATGAGTGAGTGGCTGAAAAGAAATAATTCTATTTCAGAAATAACCCATAGAAAATACCAGGAATTTTAGTTTGATTTTGTCTTTCCACTCACTCTTCAAGGACAGAGTTTTATTTCTGGTTAGATGGACAAGGAGCTGGAGACTAACTTGCAATTAGCACCTACTTGGAGTTGCCTGGAGAAGTTTTGTAATCAATGCAACTTCTTTCACCTTAAATTGCTGACACTATACTAAATTTCTCAAACCCCGTGCTTCTTGCACTGTTACTTAGCTTTTAGATTAGGTTAAGGGTTTAACAAACTGTGGCTATGCATTGGTTCAGTTAGATATGAAGTGCTGGTTGTAGAGTCAGAGCCAGGTGGATGTGCACCGCAGCTCTCCCTGGCTTCTCCCACATGTGCTTTCCTTGGAGGAGTTGACAGAAAACCTACCACAAAATACGTCATGTATTGGAGAATCCAACTCAGGCCTCTGATAATATGTGATTATTTTTAATTAAAATGTCACTGTTGACTGTCTGTTGAGTTTTTCCTTTTCTCAAGTGAAAAGGAGTTTATTGACCTCTTAAATTCCATGAAGGCTATTTCTCTTCAGGTCAAGTGATACTGTGCTGAGAACTGAGCGAAGGAGATGGAAAATATTTTAGTATTCTCATTCACAACTTAAATCAACTGAGGATAATCGCAGTCTTTTATTTCTGTGGGTCTTTATCCACATGCTCATGTGAGCAGTGGAAGTGTTTGCATGTGAAGAATATTTATGATGAAAAAAGATGATAAATCCACAGGATAGAACTTTTTTTAGTGCAGATAACAGCGAAAGCTCTGCTGTTCATTTGATCATCTCACTTGTACAATCTTTCTGACAGATTCATTAAAGTGTAATGAAAATACGGGAAAGGTTTGCACTCTTCATTGTGATACGGCTCTAATAGCAACTGATAGGGAAGTAGGTTTATTTCTCATTGTTTTCAGTAAAAATACCGTGGTTCTGTCAAAGTTGATATTGGTTGATATTTGGTATTGATTTCTTCTGCTGTCTTTCCAGCTTGCTGTTTTCAACTTCACCTATGCTACTGATATAACTCAGTTTCGACAGCTCCACCTAGATGATGTCCGCAGGTCTTTCTTCTTTGTATCCTTTTGCTGGTTGTGTTCCAGGGAAAAGACGGGTTTGTTGCAAAAGGACCTGCAATCAAAAGTTATGGTATCCACTGGAAACAGAAGCTGGTAAAGATTATTTCACTCATGTTGCTCAACAGACAATGGTCTTGTATATGATGTGTTTTGATTTATTTAATCAGTATGAACTGCACTGTTTTGGAACCTGGCTTCTCGGCCACTTTGAAAAGTATGGTGACCATTTAAGACCATTACCACTGAGGTAAACTTTCTTCTTGAGGAGTCCTGGTTTTAATTTGGTTTTGACATTTTGGCTTGAGAAAACTTACCCAACCTTCACAAATCAGCGGGAAAGGATAATATTAAATTTATTCTCATTTTCTCATTTTTAGAGTGTGGTAGCATGTTAGGAAGAAAACATTAAGGGCCAGGCATTGGACATGGACAGGCAGATGAAATGAGGGAAAGTTCTTGCAGCCTTTGTGAAACTAATGTGGGACATAGGGAACCTGCAACAGAGGAAGTGTGGCAGATTCCTTGTTGAGAAGGCAGTTCAGTGCTAA
This sequence comes from Melopsittacus undulatus, assembly GCF_012275295.1. NCBI lineage: Eukaryota > Metazoa > Chordata > Aves > Psittaciformes > Psittaculidae > Melopsittacus > Melopsittacus undulatus. The sequence continues at coordinate 83,832,202 of NC_047527.1, read as the reverse complement.
GGAAGGAGGCAAAACATTTTGCTAGGTGTTGAGCTTTTGTATATGCTTTGAAGTATACCTGAAAAGCAGCAGTAAATTTATTGATTTCTTTTGCTATTTTAACAAAAAATAAGCTAACTTTTAATAAAACTTGTTACTGTCTGTCAGATGCTAAAAGTTAGCCAAAGCAAAAATCAATCCAGTGGTATTTTTTAAATCCAACATAGTACTACTGTAATCTAACACCTGAATATAGGACTACTTTAATCTTATCTTAATCTAAAACACTTGAATGTATTTTGTCCAGATCCTAAAAAAAATCAGTTTGCAGATCTCCTTTGCAGAGACCAGGTATGATACACACCTGCTTAACAAATGTGGCTTTTTTGAGTTAGATGCTGTTTAATATTTAGAAATAGTGGTATATCTTTTCTACTAGAGCAGTCACATTGCCATGATGACCCTGTGAGTTGTATATCTTAAGATTGTCCCATGATTCTTATATAGGTCCCAAGAGTCAGAATGTGCAGAAGGGCTTTATAGCCTAGTCTTCCAGAAGATTCAGATTGCTTACATTTAGCCTTTTGATTAGACATATGTGCTGCTGTCTTTTTATTTTATTGCAAAACTGTTGTTCTTGTAAATCTTTAACTGGCAGAACTGCACTATGCTGTTAGACTGCTGTGTTACTAAACTTGAAATGATGTGGTACTCAGGGGAAGCATCATTTCTTTAGTTATGCTGACCTCATCCTTGTGAAATATTGCAAGAATCCCAACAATTCTGCTGAACAGTTGGTAGCAAATTGTTTATGCAGAGACTTAAATGGTCCAGTGCAGGAGCTATAACAGGAGTGGAAGGACCAGAGGGAGCTCTGTCAACAGTAGCCATTGTCAGAGACTAACCTCTGCCAGATGCAAAAAAGCAGTTAAACCCCATTCTTCTGCTGAAGAGGTATGAACTATAATGGGGCCCAATGAGCTCAGGAGGTAGAAAAGTACCTTTAATGGGCTCATATGGCAGCAAGCGTTGTACATAGGTGAAAAAGGTACGGTTTATAAAAACATCCAGCTATACAGATACTGCCAGAGTTGTCCTCCCTCCCTCAAGGAAGATAAAAACTGGGAGTCCCATGTTGCAATGGGTAAACTTTGTATAACATTTGGACAACAAACCTGTGGGAGGAATAGCATAAGAACCTTTAGTCTTGTTCCATAGCCAACTACCTCTTCCGCAGTCAGTTCCTCAGTAAAGCCATCTCTTTTGGTGTGCAGTATACATGCATATGTCATTGCTTTCTGCAAAAGCACATGTGTTTAAAAGCACAGCTGGGATTGTGGTCCGGTATATGTTCCTATATTGCTAAGTAGGGACCCAGAAAAAACAAGCTGCTGTTCTCTTGCAGGTAGCTCAAGACAGGCTCTAAAGACTTACCCAGTCTTACCAGTCTTACCCTGTCTTCTTACCCTGTCTCCTAAATTTACATAGTCATGTATGAAATCTTGGTTAGAGCTAGACAGTACTTTGGGTTTCTTAATACAGTGTAAAGCTGTAATAGTGGGTTAGCTTCTTGTAGTTTCATGATAGGATTTTGAAAGTAAATTGAAATGAAGTGGGGGAAAGGCTGGAATGCTGGGTTTGTTTTACTGCAGCCATTTCTGTGGTGTACTTTCCTTAAATACATTTAGGTTTTCTTCATAGTCACAGCCTTTTTTGGCACTGGAAACATAGCTTCTGTTAACAGGTATGTTTTATTCATTGATTTGAAACACAGAATACAAAAAATTTCTTTGTGCAGTTGGCAGACTAAATATAAATTTGGTTAGCGAAATCTGGGCAGCAGAATTAAAACAATAGTGGAATAATGTTAACAATTTATTTCAGTTCTACTCTCTGTAATGTGTTCCCTGAGAGCCTGAGATTGTTGGTTATGAGGTTGTCTCAATTTCCATTAGAAGTTACTGGCAGTATAAGCAGCAAGAGCTCGGCTGCTCACCGTCAGCATGGCACCTTGAGAGACATAAGCAGAGAAAAACTGTAGAGAAAGTGAGGTTGGCAGTCCCTGCTAATTTAATATTTGTGTAAGAGAAGAGAGCATTGGAAGCCTTGTTTAAAAATGTACACACAGTGTGTTACACAGATAAATAAATGCACTTTTTTTAATTTAAAATGCTATTTTAAGGATAGGTTATAATGTCTTTTTAATGTTTCTCTAGTTTTGATCCTGCTTCTGTCTATTGTTTCTTGACTGTGTTCAGTCCCTTCATGATGGGAAGCTTGCTTTTGCTGAAGGTTAGTAATCTTACCTTAGTGAAATTCTCACAAAAGAACTGTTTAATAAATATCATGTACACAGCTGTTACTTTGCAATCCACAAAAACCTATATATATTTGAGCTTCATTAGCCTTCGTAATGTGTGAAGCTTTAAGCCTTTGTAGTGTATCTAGAGATAGATCCTTCTGGTTCCCAGAAGACAGAAGTTAAAGTGCATGGAAGTACAATTTAACTGCATTAGACTGGTTTATTAAATTAAAATGGAAATTTTAAATGTTGAAAAGACAAGTTATTTAAAAGATTATAAGCTTTCCTGTAGTATCATATCTACACAATACCGTGGAGATATAGATAGATAGACATGTATTACTAGCTTTATCTACATTTCATTAAGTACAGGTTTTGAATGCTCTACTGATTTGGCTGCCATTTTACAATAAGTAGTATTTCTTATATTTTTTACTGGTCTGTCAAAGATTGGATTGCACTTTCTGTTTGCAGGCAAGATGTGGAAGCTCTTTTCTAATATTTGAGTAAAGGATCTGCCAGAGAGGTAAAGAGGCAGGCAAGGAGATGTGAAATTCAGGTTTATTTCTAAAATAAGCAGTTATTTCCTGCCTCTGCCTTTCTGCTGCTTCTGTCTTAGAGAAAGCACTTGAGTTACAGGTATCCTGCTTGTTAATACTGCAGGACATAAGTTAATAATGCAAACCTTCAGGATGTGGGAGAACAGGTTTTAGCAATGCATTTACACTATTAACTTAAGGATTACAAGTTGGTTTTGGAAAGAGAAAAAGGCAACATTAATGTTTCTAACTTGGTTGTTTTGTTCTTAATTCACTGAATTATCTACATTTGCTTGGTTTGTTTTTGGAGGGGCAGTGTGATCCTTGCCTTCCTGAATACGTTCTGTATTCACGTTTTTTTGTGGTTGAGATGAAATTTTCCTGTTCCACTTGGAGCTCTTCAGTCTGTCACATGAGATGCTGGATCTGAATAGGTCTGTCTTCTAGCCTTGTTGAAGTGTTTATCACTAGTGCTAGAATGGATAAATGAAGTAAGGATCATTAATGTGGTTTAATTAATGTTTTCCATATTGCCTCTTGGCTTATTTCACTGCAGTTCAGCTATGACCATAGAGGGGGGTTTTTTACTCATTTGCTAAACACACTTCCTGCAAAATTACTTTCTACCCATTCTTGCCACTTTTTGCAACATGCACATTCTGTGATAATTTTAAAAGCAGGGAGATGTTTCCAAAACCTGACAAGTTGCTTTGTAAATATGGCTATAAACCAAAATGTAGCTTGTATTTTAAACAGGTTGCCATCCCGTTTGTTTTGGTATCATGTGCTTTCGAAGCTATTCAAGTCACAACACAACTGTCTTCCAAGAGGTATAGTAAGTGCTATATTTCTGCATCAATAAAGGTTTCAAATCTGTTTCGCCAGAATTCAGAATTGTAAAGTCTCAATCTCAATTTAAAAACCAAAATCAACCAACCAAAGAACCCAACCCAAACAAAACCCAGTAGATCAAGTTGTTACTTTTATTTATTATTACGGGTTTTGGGATTTCTTTGCAAGCTCAGCAATTCTTTTCTTGCTGTTAAATGAGTATAAATGGAAGTGTTGGCCCTGTCTGAAATAATTGGATACTTAATATTCTTTGTTGACAACACAAAGGACCACTTTTTCCCCCCATAATGTAGAAAAATTAGCAGAAGTTAAAAGTGTGATTTCTGTTTCATATTGCATCTCTGCCTACAGTATTCTATTTTTAATGTAACCCATTTATAATGTAACCAATTTGCAGCTTTGTAGCACTGACCTCACCACAAATAGCCTTTAAAAGAAACAAAACAAAACAAAAAACAAAAAGGCTGGATGCATTTCCATTGCATTTCATTGCTTCCCAGGTGTGTTTGTATTACATATTTTTTGCAGTAGAACTAGATAGCTGACAGTCCTTTCCCTCACCTATGAAGATGTTTCAGAGAGAATGTGAGACAGGTGCCCAGACTATGCAGAGTGCTGTATCCAGACTTGAAATACCCTCATGCTTTTTCTTCAAGACCTTTGTTTTAAATGTTAGATTTCCCTCCAGCTTTCAGTGGATGTGACTGAATCCTCTGCTCATCATTTGAGATTGCAGATGGTGCTGAGACAGAGGAGACCCCTGTCAGCCACATGATTTTGAGTTTGTCACTGTGTGATGTTGTGGGGTTGACCGAAAGTCTCACTGTCAGTGGCAGGACCACTGCTGAGACTCTGTCCTCAATTTTGCTTAGCTGAGCAGGAGGAAGCTGCCTTTGCTCAGTGTGATGCCCTCCAAGTTTGTTTGTTTTCATCTGCCTGTGCCCTGCTGTTTGTCTCCTTACACAACACCAGTTGGTACTAACAAGGAACAGGGCAGCTTGAAATCTGACTTTGTGTTGCAGGGCAGCACAAGGCTCACCATCCCTTTTACCTTCGCTGCCTTAGCTGTGTGTGCACTGTAGTTGGGCTGTCCCTGGCACCCCCAAGGGGTCAGCTTCAGGGTCTTGTACTCCTCACTAAGGCTTATACAAGGGCAGGGCTGCACTGAGAAATTGGGATTGCTCAAAAGACAAGCTAGCGATTTCTATTGCTAGGGCTCAGGCATCATAAAGGTCAGCATTTCCTAACTTGTGAATGCTTGCCTTGGCAGTGCTGGTGATATTTCAGGCTTCTATGTAATGTGCATCTGAGTGTGTGAGAGGGGAAATGATACCAGCTTCTTAAAGGGGATATGAGCACATCTGTGCCACTTTGAGACTGTGGTTGCAACTCCAGCTGGTATTTGTGTGGGCTTCATTTAGCTGTGCCTAGGTACCAGGAGCAGTGACACTGGCACAGCATCAGCCTGGGAACAAGGCAGAAACCACAAGATGTGCCCAGGATCCCTGGGGAAGTTGTAGTCTGATTATCAGCATGTCCTGAAGTCTGTGTTGCACTCTTTATTGCTCTTGCTGCCCGTGCTAGGTAAATTAAGCCATCACAGGGGACAGTCTTGTCTTTACAATGCATAAACATGCTCTGAAATTAGTGTTGTACTTCTGTTGTGAAAGGCTTCCTGCAGTTCAGAAAGGCAAAAAGTAGACTTTTGTAATTTGGACAAATTGCTCCTAAACTCCCTGTTTAGAGATTAAAGGGAGTTTCTGATTTTTGTCTGTTTGTTTGGGTTGTTTTGCTGTTCATGGGTAATGTTCTGTCAGAATATGTTCTTGGAGCTTGCCTGTGAAAACAACCCTCTAGTTGAGTACTTGCTAGGCTCTACAAGATTGCAACATCCTATCCGAGCCATTAGGAAGTAGGAAGAGGCCATTCAGTGTGTCTGAGATACAGTTGGTTTGTTGCATCCTTATTTACTAATGAAGCATAGCTGATGTAGGAAATAGCAGAAACTTCCTAATCAGGAAACATTGATACGTATGGGTGTCCCTCCAGCACATGTTTGTGCAGCACTGCAGCAGGACATTTTCCCAAAAAAAAAGCTGTGTGGATTTGTGATGGTAGTACTGACAAATTAACTATATTCTAGTTAAAGACTTTTCTGTTAATGGGTCAGCTGTTTGCAACATTGCTTCAATGTCATTAACTTAGAAACTAGTTTTAACCAGTTATAGCAATTGCTTTCCTGTAATGTAGGATTTACATAGTTTAATGAAAAGAAAATTAGGTTAATGGGGGGAAAAACAGTTCTGCGTGCTCCCTTCTGGTTCCTTTTACTGGCCACAGCCTACTTTGCAGAAGTAGTGTGTCACCTGACAGAGAGGCCCATGGGTTTGGGAGCATGCCACCAAAATGCTGGGTGTTCCCAGAGCAGCTTAAAGGCACGGGGGGGGGGGGGGGGGGTGCGAGCACCTCTTTTAGCAGCCTCCTACCCAATGGGGTGCTTGTCAGAATAGGACCAATCAGTTCAGGTATCCGTCTGCCTATGCCAAACAGCTTTGCTCACTCTTGAGTCCATCTTGAAGCTTCTAAATCAGCTTTATTTGGTTTGACTGGTATGTGAGCTCCTTGATCAGGAATGCACAGGTGCTGTTTGTAAGTTGCTTTTGTTCTCAGAAAAATGACTTGTGTTAGGTTTCTCTGTTGCAAAACTGAAACTCTGTTCATGTGAAATGTCTTTTTCAAGTAGGGTGACATTACAAGTGCCAAAGGATCTACTCTAGCATTTGTAGGACAATGCTGGAGACCAAACTGCTTGCTAATACTTTGAAATGTATTTGAGTGATTGAAAGGCAACTGCAACAAATCATATCTTATTTTGATTTCTTCATGGGGGTTTTAATAATCTTTGTAACATCTGTGGCCATAAATAAAGGTTGATGATCTGTTTGGTTTGGTTTGTTTTTTTCTTTGCAGCCTTTTACTCCTTGTTCTTGTGATTTCAGACATCATGGCTTTGGTAAGTTGTTGTTGCACACTCTCTTCAAATAAGATCAAGAAGCAGAGGGCTCTCCTAATTCTGTCAAGAGAGATCTGAATTAGTTTCAGACTTCAAAGTTTTTGTAACTAGGGCAGTGAATTGGATTTAAATCCTGGCATAATTTAGAGATAAAACTCCTCCAATTGAGGAGGAGTTTGCGCTTTGAATTTCATGTAATTAATGCTTCTGAGGAAGCAATATTCTCATACTAACAAGAGACCAAAATTAAGTAGTAAGTTATCATTCTGAGTTTTTCATGTGCTTTCCAATCAAATCCCTAGGAAGAGCTGCAATAAGAATATCGGTTGCAGCTGTATGCAAAGTTTAGTTAATTTTTCAGGAATTTTGAACTTTATACTCACCCCACCTGCCCTTGGAAAAAAGAAGAAAAAAAGAAATGCATTACCCACCAGCTCTGTTAAGAGTTGCTAGAATCCAGAAGACCAGCAACATCTGAAAAGACACTTAGTGCCCTGTTAGGAAATGGTATCTTCAGAAAGCTTGTGTCCAAAACCGAAGCTAGCTAACACAACACAAGGCTGAACCATAACCCAGCATAATTTTTACAGATTAAAAGTGTGTTCTCATTGTCCCCTCAAACTGTTTTCAGCACAGCAAGCAGTGCCACTGGGTAGCACAAGGTAAACAGAAACCTGGTAGAGGTGATGTTCTCAGCTAGCAGATGCTTGGTGTAGCATCGTCCCTTTAGAGTAAGCATTCCTGATGTGATTTCCATATACAGTGTGATCTGTGGATCTCACCTCATGGGAAAATCAGTGAGTAAAAAGCAAGTAATGACTAGTTTGTCTGTAGAGTGAGAAATGGGGAAGGTATAATTTTGTGTTGCTTCAAATAAATGTTTGTGACTAATCTGATTTTTTATAACTTCTACAAGAAAAGGTCTTAACTACCAAGAAACCAGACTCTTAGCATTTTACAGGTGAAATCAGCCTAACTAGATGAGGAGTGCAGGCATGTACTGGTGTATAGCAAGCCCCAGTATATCCAGTATATCTTATACCTCATGCATTCTCTTATTTTGATTTAATTATTTTAAAACAGAAAATACGTGCTTGGTGTACAAAACAAAGTATTACCAAATAGGCTTGATGTGCAGCAGCTCATCATTTTCTCAAGAAATGAGAAGGTTGGCAGGAAAGAAAAAGAGAACTGGTTTGTGGTCTTGGGTCAGTGTGGCTGCCAGCTAGAATTTGGGGGATTCACTAACACACACGTGCTGTCTTCTCCCAAGGTTATTCCCATTTCACAGGTGGGGAACTGCCAGAATTGCCCAAACACACTTGTGGTGGAAAACAATATACAGCATTCTCTTTGGCACTATGTGTTATTTGTGAACCCATCATTTCAAACAATGAGATGGCTTGGCTTTTCTTATTGATAAAGTTCTCTAGTTTTCTTATTGATAAAGTTCTCTCTCCAGTAATTTTTTGCTTCTTGCAAGCCCAGCTTGACAGAACTTAGTCCATCTTTATCTGTTTGTGTTTACATGTGTAACATGTATACCATGTTAAATCTATTTCTGGCTCCTAGACTATTCTTTACTTTGGTCCAAATGAGCACTCCTTGAAAGGTCTTGCCCTTGTTCTGCTTGAAAAATTAGAAACTTGGAGTAAACAGCCTGAAAACATGGTTTTTAAATTTATATTTCAAACTGTGCAGTGTTGATATACTAATCAAAGTTGTTTTATTTCCTAGCATTTTTTCTTTTTGGTTAAAGATTATGGAAGCTGGCTGGATATTGGAACAAGGTACAGTATTTTTTGCCTCCATTGCATTTTGACAGGCTCATAGGTTAATATTGTTGTTTATCTACTCAGAACTCTTGTAATTTTTTCCAATTACTCTCCTTAATCAGGTTCTTCAATTATGTTCCCCATACTTGAAAAACATGTGCATGCATGTGTGCACACAGGTACACATATATATACATATATAACCCAATCTAAAACTTGGATCTTAAAATCTGTGCCAGAGCAACATGGAGTGACAAATCTAGCATGGCAAGAAATAGTTGGTAGGATTTGTTTGATTTCTAAAGAACGGTGATTACACAAAAAAGATTTTTATTGTGGTTTTGCATTTAATTAGTTTTAATCACTGCTAAAATAACAATCAAAACTGTTTATTGTCTTTAATCTAGTTATGTTGTTACATACAATCTCCTGCAAATTAATGAACCATGCACAATAATGTTGGTGGCTACCAAGACCCCTGCATTTATCTTTCCCCTAGTTAGAGAAGAGTAAATCTGTAGCATTTAAACATAGAAATCACAGCTTAAATGGGAGAATTTGGTTTGCATTATGAGTTGTACTAGCCTCCACAGCACACATCATGTGTAGGTTTTCAACTGTTCAGTCTGTCCTGGGTTACTTGTGAATAGTCCAGAAATAACAAATAAAAGGAATACACATTTCAGATTTACCTTCCATGAATTGTGGAAATAGATAATATGCTGTAATAAGATTAGTAGGGAATGTGTTGTTAGTAATCCAGCCAATCTGGTCACTTGACGCTGTTACTTAAACAGAAGTTGAATAGTGACCCATTGTTAATGTTCTGTTTAGTCTACATTTACTCTGTGCTTTGCTGAGCCCCAGTGTTCCCTGCAGTGCATGCACGTGTGTGCGCACACGTATTCTGCCTGTTTTCTTAGGAGGTTCAAATTCCTGCTTGTAGCTACCTTTTGAAGGTTCCAATTCCTGCTTGTAGCTACCTTTTGAAGGTTCCTAATGGGAGGAGACACAGATCAAAGAGTGGAAACTGTGCTTTAACATCACACTTCTTTGCTATGATCAGTTTATGGTAAATCATATGGCCCTATCTTTTGGTTTGAATTCCTATGCAGATTAATTAAAGACCTCAGAGAAGCTTCTGCTGGGCAAGAAGCTTTCTAACTGGGAGTTAGCAAGCAAAAATATAAATTGTTACAAGTACCCAAACCCTTGCTCTCTGATATACAGTCTTCATAGTGTAGAGATTTACAACACTGATGAATTGTTGGATCCATTTCAGCTGGAAGTTTGCCTTATCCTGAAGAGTTTAGGGGAGCTCATTATGCACAATTGTAATTCTGCCTCTCTGTGTGTGTACACTTTGAGCGCTGAAGAAAGCACTGAAAAAGCCCTTTTAAAAGAGTAATTTGTAATTAATTTTTAACATGGTAATGCATAATGCTCAGGCAGCCTTAAATTTGTCATTACTTCACTTTTGAGTGCTTGACTTTACTACCTGCATTATTTTATGGTAGTCACTTTATACATGTTTTATGTGTGTGTGTATATGCACAAAAGGTAATAATGATGAGGTTGCATAAGAAAAGAGGTGAAGCCATAGGTGCAGAGCTGAAGTGGTCCTTCTATCCAGCGTGAGCAATACTTTGGCAGCTGAACCTTCTTCTCTGTGAGCAGATTTCTAATGTGTGATTCTCAAGCTTGGCAAAATTAGTAGGCAACAGCAGATTTTTGTTTATTCCTGAAAGGGAAGATGAGCTTCATGGGGTTTTGGGCAGTTCCCAAAACCAGTGGGAGAGCAATACTAATGTGGCTCTTTCCTGTCCTCCTGTTGCAACTGCAGGGACAGCTCTGTGGCATTCCCATTGCAGTGTCATCTGTTGTTGCTTTGACAGCAAGGTCTGAAAATATCCTGTCTCAGCTGGCATTTTAGGCATTGCCAAAATTTTACCGGGAAGGCTGAGTTAGTTAAGGAAATGATGGTTCTTTTTCTTCCAACTGTTTGTATCTCAGCAAAACCTGTGTAGATTTCATGGAACAAAGAATAGAAGCACCCTCAGGGACAACTGCACTCGTATTTCTTTTTTTCTTTTTTTCCTTTTCTTTTCTTTTTGTCTCTCTTTTTTCTTCCATTTTTAACTTCCCTCTCCCCCTTCACCCCTCCCACCCCCCTTTTTTTTTTGTGGCACTGATAGGGAATGTGTGTGTGCACGCACACAGTTAGCAAGGTTCATTTGACCTTACTAGTTACCACATCATTGAAGTCACAGGTGGAAAAGCAGCAATTTAATTGCCCAGCAAAGATTGGTTCCTCTGAAGTCTGTCTGAGTTCAGTGGTATATGTGCCACATTTGCAAGGCTCGTGATGTATATTTCCATACTAATTCTGCTTTGTGGTGATAGCTTTCTACGGATTTTCTAATTACCACGCTTCAAAACTTTTGTCTGTCCTCTCTGTTACTGAGAATGTGCAAGTTCAGTAGGAAATTCTCATTAGGCAGCACTTGTGTTTTCCAATACCAGTGCTCTGAAGTGTCATGTGTGTAGAGCTGGTTTTAAATCCCTCATGATAAAAAGACGACATTCAGTGTTTTTTTTTATGGTGATGTCTTATTTCCTAGTGGATCTCTCACATTGTTTGGAAGTAGAGTTTGTTTACTAGCGTATTTACTTTTTTTCTTTAAATTTCACTGATTCCTGGCTTTTACATCTCATTCTACCATGCCTTAACATGCCATTTTACCATGCCCCATATCTGCCTTAACAATGTTATGCCTTTATTCTTATGGTTGAATTTACCATGGCACTTAAATACTGTCTTTGAATGTAAAGAGATTTCTACCTTTCCCACTCTTCCAGACTGCTAATGAAATGCTGAGCCACAACAGATCCAACGTGCAGTCTTGCATTACCACATTCTGCAAATTATCAACACACCATTGATTCCCTCTTCTCAGTAAATTATCGATTACCATAAATATTTATGGCTTCGTAGAAAGTTTTGAAGCTCCTTTGCTTAATCGTCATGCCAAAATCAATGTGAACTTGTGTTTCACGGAGTGGATTTTATTGTTTTCATATAATAATGGGATGATAGTCTTGCAGTGAATGCAAAACTGATAGCACTGACTTACACAAGCTTGTAAGGTCTGCTGATCTTAGTCTCTACTGTATGTCTTGTGGTCACCCTAAACTGCATCATGTGCCCTAGTAGAAGGCATCATTACATTTCATAAAAATAATAATGCAGTTTTTCCTAGTATTTTAAGTGCCAGTATGTAGTATGTGCTCATGAGAAGCTTGTTCTGACAGTCTTTTATTTTTGAAGACCAAACAAATTGAATAGCCAGCTTTTCCTCTTCATTGTCACTAAAATAATTACTCTGTAGCTTTAAAGCTATGTTTACCTCTACAGATAGATATAGCCTTTAAACCCTGTAATATCTGGATAGTATATGCAATTTGTAAATAGCTGTATATTCAGGTAGTCAAGGTAAATTCTAATGCTTCTTTATATAACAGTATTATATAGCTTTATATAGACACATATTGTACTATCCCCTTGCTCTTTTTATAACAGTTGCTGGAAGATAAAGATACAATCTTAACTGTCTTCTGCAGTTTCAAAGTTCAGCGGACATAGATAAAGCACAGCAGACTGTTTGTTTTAGGATAGCAGAATTGATTTTAGGTTGGAGCTTCTGTGTCTGGCCATTAAACTAGAGGTCTTGTAACTAGAAAGAAAACAGTGTTTACTAGTGATTTCTAAAACAGGAGCCAAGAGTGATGTCATCTGTGATTTGGTTTGTGTGAAAGAGAGAGTGCGAGATCCTGACTGGAAATGCAGGAGACCAGGAGACTTAAAATTCAGAATCTGAATCTGGGGTCTCACTGTGTGCCTGGGGCAGTCTTGCAGTTTAGAATAATGTGTCATGAAGAAATAAGATCTTTGGACTCATATGGAGAGTATTATTCCAAGTCCTTGCATGAATTGTTTTTGGTTTACTTGCTTTATTTCTAGGTTTTTTAATTGCCATGATAACTTACTCTGTCTTCCTGTCTTCCCAGCTCCTAATCAGCTCTGCCATCTTAGGAATTAGTTTGTCTTGGGAGAAAGCCACGTTTTGGAGCAAGATTGATTCTCCACACACACACACCCTTGTTTTTTACTGATCTTTGATTCTGATTGTCTTTCCATATGTCTTGTTGATGCACACTGTCACAAAGCCAGGAGATGGTCGTATCTCATATGGTCTCCTCTTTGCCCTTAACACCAAAACAAGTATCTTCCTCCCTCATAAAAAATTTTCCTATCAGCTTTTCCCACTGACCTCAATTCATACCTATGGCACTCACCTTTCCATTGAACAGACCTTCCTTACCTTAGCTCATCTGTGATACCCTCCACCAACCACCTCTTTTCTACCATTCTGTCCCTGCTCATCTCATCATTTGTAAGCATTGCCCCACTGTGCCCCACTACACCATTCTCTTGTATCTGTTTAATGTCTCTTCTCCCTCCACTTTCTGGAGCCTAAAATCTCACTCCTTTTTCTTATTAGCTCAGGTTTGACTTATGATGGAGGAAGTTTGTTTTAAGAATTACCTTGCTTCACTGTATCTACAGTTTCAGTCAAGGGTGAAGTTCTGACCAAGATTTTGCCACAGGTGTTGTATCATATGCCTGTGTCTTGTTTTGTTTATTTAACCACACCATTACCCCAGCCTGAGAACTAATTTACCAAGCAGAGCTGCCTGCAGGCACTTCACCAGTTGCTGGTAGCCCCAGAGATGCTGGCTGTTTGTAATTATGTGACAAGTAGACTGAAGTTGGTTTTAATTGTGCTCTATGACATAATATGTGTATTTCTTTATTCTGAACATCTGATATTTTAATGAAGGAGTGTAACTATTCAGCCTTTTGGAATATAGCAAGGGAGAAGTGTGTTCATCACTCTCTTTACAAAAGTATGGAGTATCCAGTCCCTCGACAGGTAGCAAAGCAGAGTTTGTGTAGATGTTTTTCCTTTGAGAAAGCCCCTCTGTGTCTCCCAGGATCATCGATTCACACCTGCATTTGGAAAAGCTCCTTTCAGGGTGGACAGGAATGCAGATGTCTATGTAGGAACCATGCTGATGGCAGCACGTTGACAACTCTCTGGTTGCTGTCTCAGGGTGTCTGTAGGAATGAAGGCAGTATCTTCATTTGGCTTCTGATTTTCAGATTTCTCATTCAAGCTTTCTTTGAAAGCTAGAAGGAAAGTGGTGTTTCTACTTCTATGAAAAACTGCAATTCTGGTGCTAGATGAGGAGCTGAAATGTTACCAGCAATACATGAGATGTTAAGCCATCCAGCTGTTTACCAGAGTGGCTGTTCCTTTAAAAGCCATGCAAACTTCTATACCTGTAGTGCTTGTACTTGGTGTAATGTACCCTTGGTGTTTGCCCAAGGGCACCATTACACCATGAAGATAACTGCAAGGAGAGTTTGACTTTCAGTTGGCAACGTGTGCTTTCCCATGGAGAACTGAGAACAAATCTGTAACACACCCAGGTGGACTTCCAAAGGCAGCTCTTGAGGGAGTTGTGTTATCTTTCTTACTTGTAAATGTGCTGTGAGCTGCGAAGTCCAAAGTGCACTGAGCAAGCGAGAGTAGGCTTTGTACCTGACTTCATGCTCTCCTGTCATCTTACACCTTGCCGCAGAAGCAGAGTAGGAATATGGCTCTCATAGGTGTACTGCTCTGCTTAGCTAAAGCTGGAGGGGGGAGATGTCTATGGGAAATGCATGTAAGGAAGATGGTTCCTGATATTTTAAACCTTGAGCTGTTCACATTATTTGCTGCATACAGGTGGGAGTTTACATGAGTGCAAAGTGCAGGCTGTTTGGGTAAGCTGTTGCTTGTTGAGGTCTGGGCCCATTTGTGCTGATAGATTTTTGTAATTGATTTCTTAAAATTATGTATTTTGAGCAAAGTATTTGTAAGAAGGTTTAGACAGACTTAACTGAAACAGCAAAATCTTGTACCATGAGTCAAGTCCCCCTCAGTGTTCTCCACCCTCTTTGGTCAGACCTTGGCAACTTTGGCTGCTGGTAGCCTGCCTGTGGAAGAGCTTCTGCTCATTAGCGAACTTTCTGGATTACTTTTATTCTCTCACACTGATTAGCAGCCCAGTTTTAAGAGCTGGTGCTTCTCAACTTCACAGAGCTAAATTGCACTAGGCTAGTGCCAGGGTTGTCACAGTCTCGGGGTCGTGAGGATTGATAGTGTCGGCATTATGAGCTTTACTGCTCTTCCGTGGCTAAACTCTCAAACTGAATGAGTCCTTTGGCAGAAATTCCATGTCATTAAACCAGCAAGTGCCCCTCGCAATCCTTTTTGTGACTAAACTCAGACTTCATGGAGTCTGACGCTACCCTGCTCGTCCTAAAGAGCCATCTGCTTTAAAATAGTGGGTATGGGTGCATCAGGAGGTATGTGAACCTTTTATGTCAGAAGGCAAGTATCTTCAATAGTGCCAGGAGAAATACAAACAGCTGCACTGGATGCATGATGGACATGGGTGCAGCACTGTTTTGTCTGCAACTTTAACCTGATATGTCGCTGGATTTGGAAAAATTCTAATTTCTTCATGGCTTGTAGTTTACGTTAACAGCAGCCTGATTCAGACATTGAACACAGGATGCTGACTATCAGTTCTCAGTCTGACCCTAAATAGCCCACCTGTAACACTAGTGAATATCAGGTACCAGAATTTGAGCAAGAGAACAAGCTCTCTAATGCTGTCCATTTAAATCATTAGTGACTGTCCTGGGTTCTGCAGTAGCAGTCATTTTTCTCCTTCTTAGTAGCTGGTGCAGTGCTGTGGTTCTGACTTTCGGCCTGGGAATAGCTCTGATAACACCGATGTTTTTAGTTGTTGCTAAGTAATGTTTACTCTGACTAAGGACTTTCTGAATCTCATGCTCCGCCAGGGGGGAGGAGAAGCCAGGAGGAAGCACAGGCAGGACACCTGACCCAAATTAAAGGGGTATTCCATACCACAGCATGTCATGCCCAGTATATAAACTGGGGGCAGTTACCTGGAAGGGCTAGATTAGTGCTCAGTCGGGCTGGGTATCAGTCAGCAGGTGGTGAGCAGTTGTATTATCTTCCCTTGTTCTTTCCCTTTTTATTATTGGTGGTAGCAGTAGAGGTTTTTGTTATATCTCAGTTACTGGACTGTCCTTATGTCAACCCATGGGAGTTACATTTTTTTTATTCTCC
The DNA here is from genome assembly GCF_012275295.1 of Melopsittacus undulatus. Taxonomy (NCBI): domain Eukaryota; kingdom Metazoa; phylum Chordata; class Aves; order Psittaciformes; family Psittaculidae; genus Melopsittacus; species Melopsittacus undulatus. Next base: position 83,816,474 of record NC_047527.1, on the reverse strand, counting down.
TCCCCATCCCCCCAGAAGTGGAGGGAGGAACTGGGGGGAGTGAGTGAGCAGCTGTGTGGTACTGAGTTACCAGCTGGGCTTAAACCACGACAGTGACTTAAGCACTTCCTAACTGTTGTGGTTTAAGCCGCACAGCTCGTGCACTCACTCCCCCCTTGCTCCCCCAACTCCCGGAGAGTTTGGAGGGAGAATCCAAAGAATGTAGCTCTTACGGGTTGAGATAAGAACAATTTAATAACTAAGGTATAACACAAATCACTGCTGCTACTGCTACTAATAATGATAATGGTAAAGGAAATAACAAGTGGAGAAAATACAGCATCTCACCAGCTGCCGACCCGTAACTCACCCCACCCTGCCTGATCGAGCACTGACTGATACCTCCTCCAACCTCAGAGCTCCAGCCCTTCTGGGTAACTCCCAGTTACATCCTGGGTATGACGTGCTATGGTATGGAATACCTCTTTGGCTAGCCTGGGTCAGGTGTCCTGTCTCTGCTTCCTCCCGGCTTCCCCTCCTCCCTGGCAGAGCATGAGGCTCAGAAAGTCCTTGGACAAACCAGACATTTGAGCAGTAACTCAAAACATACTTGCTATCAGCAGCCGTTCCCAGCCCAAAAGTCAAAACACAGCACTGCACCAGCTACCAAGAAGGAGAAAAAATGACTGCTACTGCTGAACCCAGGACACTAACCCAGAAGCTTCATCTTCGTATTGTGTTTGTTAGCCACTCTTGAATTAATTTCTTTAATCTCTTTGAAACCATTTTTCACCACAGCAGATAAATACAAAATTTTTAGAAATGTTGAGTGAAAAAGTAGCGTTTGCTTGGTTTTTATTTAAAGCTGCTCATCACTGGAATAGTTTTATCTAGAAGATTGCACTTCAGCTGATAGAAATATCTGAATATCTGGTTGTCTTACTAGCAAGGACTGTATATCTGATAGCAAGCTCTCCCTAGATTTTGTGTTATCAATTCACAGCAAACAGAAGTTTTGCAATGTTTTCAGCCGCCTATGTTGAATTACCCACTTGAATGAACTACACCCAGTACCACTTATTCACTTGGGTATATGCTCAGCTGTGTTTTCTATTGTGCCCACCGTTTTATTTTGTCACAGACTTTGTTTTTTACACAATAGTGCCGCTATAACGTTTGTCTTCTAGGAGCAGCATATATAAAATGACATGCTGGGCCAGCAATTAGGCCTAGTTAGAAAAGAAAATATTTGGAGGTTGTTTATGTCAGGGGTTCTTTTACTATGTAAATTTGCATTTTTCTCTCACCTCTTTTATCTGTTTCCTCCTTGCAGCATTAGCCACTATGTGCTGGTGATGTCACTGACCATATTTATGATGCTGATGAATGGACTGGCCCAGCTGCTAACTACACAGAGACTTCAGCTTTCCAGAGGGACTAAGCACCATTCCACATGATGAAGTGATACATGTTGCTGCCTTGTTCCCATCCTCAGGCTTCCTCTGAACCAAACTCCACCTCTGGAATGTAAATACTAGTTGATGGACTGGAGTGCCAAAATCCCATCCAGGGATCAGAGTGCTCTGCTGATACAAATTAAGTGCTGCCTGTGACTGAAATTTGCATTTGGAGTTGCCATTTAGGCATCAATGGGGCTCAAAAAGCCTCAGCTTTCTTCTTCAAGTGTACGTATTGAAAATAAAACCAGAAAAAAACTTTTTAGAAGAAACAGGCAATCATCCTTTTGGGTCGGGTTTTTGTTTTGGTTGTTATAACTTATGTGCCAGCTGTTTGTCTCACACATTCTCATTCTCAGTAGGAGTCTGCAAAGTCCTAGATTCATTTCATGTCTTGCATAAGCATCTCACAGACTAAAGCATAAATGAAATCAGTCTGGGCAGATCACTGATCTGTATGTACCCAGTGTGGCACACACATTTGAATATCTCTGAAATTGGCTATGCTTTTTGCAAGCTGTGTCAATATGCGTGTGAGAATATGTTGAGGCAGGTTAAGACTGGTGCAATGTGAGGCTGCTGCTGCTAGACAACACCTTTTAGCTAACCTTGGTGTGAACTGCTGCTGCTAACCGTGCTCTGCTGCTGCCTCCTGTGCTCAGGCAGGCTGAGCAGCATGACAGCTCAGGCCATTGATCCAAATGAAAAGGAACCTGATGAAGGAACTGTAAAATCACATTCAAATTCCCTGCTCCAGCTCGTGCCAGGGCAGGCAGAAAGGCTAGGCCTGGTTGTTTCAGTGGCAGCCCAGAGTTAAATCAGCATAAAGAGGTCATGAAACAGCAGCTGGAGGTGGTGGTTTGCATAGCATGATGCCATATGGAAGCTTTTCCCTTTGTTTCCTTGCTTTCATTTCTTTTTATGTTCTGCTCCTAATTACAAGCAGCCTGGGTAATGGCTGTGCCATGAATCAAACACAGACACAAATTCCCCGGTTGTATGCTGATTACAAGTGAGAGCAAAGAGCCAGGGTGCTTAGAGGTTCTGCTGTTTCAGGTGCGATTGGGGACCCAGTAACTGTAAATCCATTGCAGCAGGCTTTGAGGTAGGCTTGTAACTTTGTAAGCCTTCTAAGAGCAAACATCAGCTTCCCTACCACAACCCCACAGTTGAATAAGTAGCACAGACACACACCTCACTGCTTCATCATTCCCTGAAGTCAGCTGTTGGGAGAATTACACAAAAATTGTATTTCCTGAAGCAAAAAACATATCTCCTGCTCAGCAGGAGGCTGCACAGAGCTGGGTGTCCTGCCTTTGAAATGGATTTTTCCATTTACACCATCAGTAAAAGGGCCTTTGAAGCAGCTCCCTCTGCACGGCAGAGGAAGCAAGTGAAAGGAAAAAATTTCTTCTTTCTGCCCCATTATATGATGGCATCACTAAAAATTGTGCTATGCAATATCCCTGTGTCACACCCCCAACTTGCAGCCAGGCTTTCCTACCTGGCAGCTGATACATATGGTATGTGATGCTGGCAGCCAAGATGAGACATTCGTCATGAGGGTTGCTCCAATGCTCTTTCCAGCCATCTGGCATTTGGCCATGGTCACATGTCTGTTTAACTCTCTGGAAACTAGTCATCCCTCTGCAGGAAGTTTGGCTGGGAGAAACCAGTCACAAACCTCCATCTGCTTCTTGAGCGTTACAGAAAATATCCTATCATGGGCCTGCAGTCATCTGTGCAGCTTTGGGCTGCCTCTTTACAGTGTCTGAGCACTAGAATGGGAGTAATTTTGTCCACTAGGTAGTGGTATGGTGAACATAGAAGCATAGCATGGTTTGTGTTGGAAAGGACCTTAAAGCTCACCCAGTTCAAAACCCCCTGCCATGGACAGGGACACCTACCACTAGACCAGGTTGCTCAAAGGCCTGTCCAACTTGGCCTTGAACGCTGCCAGGGAGGGGGCAGCCACAGCTTCTCTGTGCAAGCTATGCCAGTGCCTTTTCACTCTCACAGTAAAGAGCTTCCTAACATCTGATGTACATGCATCTTCTTTCAGTTTAAAGTCATTCCCCCTTGTCTTATCACTACTTGCTCTTATAAGTCCCTCTCCAGCTTTCTTGTAAGGCTCCTTTAGGTACTGGAAGGCTGCTCAATGTTCTCCAAGATCCTTCTCCAGGCTGAACAAGCCCAGCTCTCCCAGCCTGTCTCCATAGCAGAGGTGCTCCAGCCCTCTGATCATCATCACCACCCTCCTCTGAACTTGCTCCAACTATGTCCTTATGCTGGGGACCCCAGAGCTGAAAACAGTACTCCAGAGCAGAGCAGAAGGGGAGAACCACCTCTCTCAACCTGCTGGTCACGCTTTTTCCTACTAGGAATACCACTAGCACAACAGTCGGAGAAGGTATTTCACATCTGTTACAGATTATACCCACAGATTTCTATGCAGGAAGGTGGGCATATGCCCACTGCTGGTAGTTGACCATAAAGAAAAGGCAAGGAGCAACCATGGCCAGGTGGAAAATTGCTGCTAGAGCAAAACCAATGTGTAGGCATAGGAAACTGCCACGCTTTTTCTCCTTAAATCCAGTGAGTCTCTGCTATGAAGAGCTATCCCCAGCTCAGCCCCAGCCTGCAGGTGTCTGCAGTGTACTGTATCATTGCAGGGTACTGTATCATCAGCTTTGTGTGACCTTCCTCAAGCCTGGAGACCTCTGTCTGCAGTGCTGTCTTTCCAGTACACACAGCTACAGGCAGCTGTACCACTGAGCATCCCAGTCTACATGGCTGGAGCCATTTTTTTTCGAAACTACTGTTTGTAAAGCAAATTCATTGATAGGAGCAGCTGAATAGCTGGCATTGGTGTGATGTGAAGGAATTGACTGAAAAAGTAGGAATGTGGGCCCCACAGGCTGCCACTCTGAAGGCACATCTTCTGCAAGCCTGTCAAAACTGTGTTATTTATGACAAGACCAAGTGGATGTTCTACTCTCTAAGTGAAAACACTGGAGGTAAATACTGTCTGGTGCTGCAGGCTCCTGGGACAGTGCACAGGAGCTCAAGCCTGATGTCTTTTCTTACCACGGGGCTGGTAATAAAACAGCATCTCACCCCACTGCATCTGCTGCTGCTCATCTGTGGTAGCAGGAATAATCTGTATGCTCTGCTAAGCAGGCAAGTGGAACTGGCTGTCCAAAGTACAACCTGCATCAATTACTCTTTCTGCTTATGGTCTCTTTCCACAAGGTAGGTTTTGATTATTACATCCATTCTTGTATGAGCAGAAAGCAGTTGGTGAGCATGGGAAAAAGTCTGCAACACGCACTGGTTTTCCCCCTGTGCTCCTCTGCAGGGGTCTGCTGTTGTTTGCCATTTGCTCTGGTTGGGCCATAGTAGTAGCAGCTTTAGCTGACCTTTCTCTTTCCCAGCACTGGTCCTTTGCATCTCTGCCGTTCGTGGATTCAGTTTGTAACCGAGGCTGCAGGAGTGCTGGAGCACAGCTCAGGTGGAGAGGCAGGATTGGCTGTGCTATTCCTGTGTCTCCCCAGGGATGGCTCTTGCCAGAGTCTTGGCCCGCACTTTTGGGTTTATTTCAGCACAGGACAGTGTCAGAAATTCTCCCACTCAGCTAATTTGCACAGCCCCGTGGGGTGTGTATGTGACAATGTCAGCTCTTCCCTCCCATGGATGCGTGTTCCTCTCCTTTCCAGAAGCAAATGTCATCAGCAATAAAAAGTCCTCCCCAGCTCTAGGAGCTAAGGTAGGGGGAAAAAAATGTATTCAGTTGTGTTTAAGCTTCCTTTGACTCTGCATGTGGGTCTTTGAGCATCATCCCTCTTCATGGAGTCCAGACAGGACTTGGGTCACAGAATGGTGTCTCTGAGCCAGCAGAGCCTCACAGGTCAGTGCAGGTTATCACTCAGCCCCTGTGTTTTCTGCTGAGGGCAAGAAGGCAAAATTATCCTGAGCCCTCCTTCCTGCCTTCTTTCACCTGCAGCAGAATTGCAGCCTCTCTGACTGCTAGAGCAGGTGAGCTCCAGACAGTGCAAACCTCTGGCAGGGAAAGATGGGTAGATTGACACTGTTATCTATGCCTGGGGCTGCTCAGCTGTTTTTTTTAACTATGCTCATATTATATGAGCCTCTGCAAAGCCTGTATCTTCCTGATTTCAGAGCCATGAACCCATGAAGAGCTAACCATAAGCCTGGAGTGCCTATCAGGTAGTCTAACGTGAGAGAAGCTGTACTGAAGAGCAGCTGGTACAAAGATCTTGTACTCTTCTGTGCTAAGAGCTGTTCTCTGCTATTGTGTTATCAAGGCTGTACATTGCAGCCTTTTGATATCCATCCAGGGAGTGAGCTGTTTCTTCAGAGATGATGAAGCTTAGATTGTATCAAGACCTCTTATGACTCAAACTAAATGACTTCCCCCTCACAGGGTATATCAGATTTTACAAGCTTTGATAATTGCAATGCATGCTGCGGCTGTTAGTTGTAAAGCTACTACAGCCTTCACATTCTTGAATGGGAAGATATGAATGAACGTTTGTGGTCTTACCCAAACCTTGCTTTCTAGCATCACCCTTGAACCCTTGAGGTTTCTGGTTTGGCTACAGCATGAAATGTCATTTCAGTTCCTACTACCCCAGCTAACCTGTAAGGGTGCGGTGCTCATTGCTTTTCAAATCCCTTTTCCTGTGTCCCTGTGGTGTTGAGGGTACTTCTCTCAGATGCCTTTGGCAAAGTGGATGAGAGCTTGGAGGGTGCCATGCTTGCTGCTGCATCCTGGTAGATGTGGGGTGCTGTGAGCAGGAGCCAGCTAGAAAGAAAGTTTTGGGGAGCTGCAGTTCTGGTGGAGAAGGGATGACATCTGTCTTGTACCTGCTGTGGGTGTGCTCTGCACCACAGTGGTAGGGCAGCTCCAGGTGCCCCTTCTTCATCACATGGCTTCATCCAGCCTGAAGGCAAGAAACTTTGACTGTCTTCTCCCGTGTGTTGTCTTTGGGCACCTGCTTTGTGAGCTGCCATGTCTCAGGAAGGTTTGGGAACCTACCTTGCACTGCTGTCATGTATAGGACAGCTCTGGTCATTCATGAGGCAGGCTGTGTGGTGAGCTGGAACTGACTGGTCACAGTGCTGGTGGTCACCAACTCTCTCCTCAACTAGTCTCTCCTGGACTGTTTATGTTAATAAGGATGTGCAGGGTTGCATCCAATTAATCAGCTGAAAGAGGCTATGGATTCAGTTGCTTTCTGCAAGGGCTCCCTGCTCATCATGAGGCAGGAAACAACTTTTTGTCATTTGAGGAGGTCTGAAAAGGGGAAGGAGAAGGCTGAAATTATGGCACTTGCATCGTTCCCGTGACCTTTGAAATCCAGTTGGTCGATATTTTCTTTACTTGTTTATCTATTGACTTATGCTTGGCAGTGAGCTTCGTAACTTTCTGACTTTAAAGGCAGATAACGTCAAGTGGAAATAGAGGAAAACACAACTTTTTTGTTTATGTTTGATTTTCTATGTGAGTTTTAAGAGCAGACGCCTGGTTTTGCATCCTTTTTTTCCCTTTAATATTATATAAGGTGAAGCTGACATACTGGTTTACCTTTCACTCAGGTCAGGACCGCTGACAAACCTGTTAATGGTTGGAAATCGTCCAGTTAATTCTCTGAGAGGGGGAGAGAGAAAGCACCGCATTAACACACGCACCAAGAACCCCAGCCAAATGTGCTTGCAATGGGAAATGACCAGTGATGGAGCCCACTTCTGCTCTGAATATCTTGCCATCAGCCCTGCTTCTCTGGGTCAGGAGGTCCTTCCTGACCTGAATCGTTCTGTGATGCAGTGCACAGGCTGCCAACATTTTTGCCTTGCAGCAAGCTGGGAGGAGAAATATGTCATTAGCATGACTCTGCTGTTCCTGCCACCTCCTCTTCCTCGGGGTGTTTGTAGTGTTGCTTCAGCAGTACCTACCCAAGCCCAACCCCAAGCTTCAGCAACCACAAGCTGATCCAAAGGGCATGGATCCAGTAACAAACGTTGCAAAATTAAACCACTGGCATTTAGGGTTGGGGAAATCTCTTACCAAGGCCTAAACTCCTCTAATTAAGCTTGGCTTATCACTCTTGCAGAAATGCTAAAGGACAAGGCATTCTGAGTGCAGTTCTGTTATTGACTTTCTGTGGAATAACCTTTGTATATCTCAATAGACACGGCCTTTTGTGCTGGACATCATTATTCTGTCTTCTTGGCATATGAGATAGTGCGAGACAAAAGCTGCAGAGTAATTTCAGCAGAAGCTGGAATCTGGTGGTGTGTGTCCCGTGAGCACACAAACAGAGACCAGCTCTGAAAATACTGTTGTCTTATTTTTGTAGCTATTTCCATATTAAGTTAAGAGACACTAGAACTTGCTGTTCAAAGCACTACTATCCAGAGCTATATTTAGCTGCTAAGATGTTTGTGTCTCCATCTCACTGTATCTCCAGAAATGAGTGGATATTTTCCATCATGGGCTTTGCGGAGGAAGCTTGTTATATCTGACCTGTTGTGAAAGGAAAATATGTGTTTCACTGCCATGCATTTTCTTCATACAAGCAGTATCTTTGTGCATCTCTTCTAACCCACATTGGCATATTGTAATTTGTTTAAAATGCTTCAAACTTACTTGATGTACTTTAAGTTGGCAATTGGCTGGTGTTTAAAACCAAAAGTAGAGAGGAAAACGCGCGTGTGATTTTTAAAGAATTACGCAGTGAAGGAAAATCTCCCAGTGTTTGGGATGATGGCCAGATCTTCATGTGGGACCTGAACGGAACACAGCCTGCTGAAACGTTGTCCAGGCTCCTCCATTTCCTGGGACTTTATTTCCCTGCCAGTCACGCAGAGAACCCTGCCTCAGATTTCTTCCCTGAGCATGGCTGTCAGCAAGTTCCTCCTGCCCCTGCTCCTCCACCTATGTCTGGGTGCCCAGAACCCCACCTCCAGCCTGGCTCTGTGGCAGAAGCATTTGCAGAGTCAGCGCCCAGGCCTAGGACAGTTCAGGGGATGAGCTGTGTCCTGTTTGGTAGGTCATGATGGGAACCTGTCTTTCATGGGGGAGCCCATTCACTTGGTTTGCTGCTTTTGTTTGTTTGCTTAGGACTTTTTTTTAATGATGTTTACAGCTTGGAGTTTGGTTTTTTTCAGTTAATGATTGGGAGCCCAGCTGTCAGCATTAATTCATTTTAATATGATTCAATCTGAGAAGTGCTCGGGCTTCCTCTCAGGAAAAGTGGCTGACTGCATTTTTTTCCTTTCCAGGCAGTTTTCTTGACAGCAAAAAATTTCTACCAAAATTGCTCTACAGAGCAAGGGAACAGACTCTATCATTTCCCTTTCCCAGTACTCATTTCTTGCAAAAGTACCTGATGTCTGGGAAAAAGCAGTCTTTTCATTAGCGGATGTACAGAAGGCCCCACGGGCAGGAGTGCAAAGTAACTGGCTCTGCAATTTACAGGACTGCAGCTAATTGTATTTTAAGGCTCTATTTCAGTGAGGCAGCATTGCCGCCTATCATTCTAATATAATATATTGGAACGGAATCGCAGTAACTATATTTGCTCTCCTCTTGGCAATTCTAATTCTTCGTGAAAAAAGGAGCTGCGAGCTTTCGGAATACAAAGCAGCAGGGCACAGGCAAGTGGAGGTGACATTCCCTTGTAGTTCACAGCGGTTAACCTCAGCCAGGGAAAGAAAAATCAAAATAGTCATTTGTTTTGGGGGAGAATTACCTTGTGATCCATTGCAAATATCCTCCTTGTAGGCAGTTATTTAACTTAATCTGTGTCACAGTTATGCAAATGTGCTTATCATGCCTTTGACAGCTCACTCCCTTTCTCAGAGTGACTGTGTGTGTAAGATGGATCGATGTGCACTCTCCTAAAGGCAAAACGCGTGATACTTGTCAGGTTAGAGCTAAATGGAGTTATTTATTTGTTGATTTTGCAAGTCTGTGAATACGCCTCATTATTAAGAAGAGGAACAAGGTAATGATTCTGTCTAATTAACGGAGAAGTAACTTTCTTGCCAGTTCTAAGTGCTGTTTGATCTATCTTGGTTGTCAGAGGACTGGAGAACTCCTGTAAAGGGCTGAGAAAGCATTATTTGTGCTTGTTGTGCGGAGCTTTATGAAAGCAATTTACATATTTGCACACTGAAGCATAACTACCAGCACATAAGCAGAGATATAAATGATTAACTATGAAAGACTGACAGTTTGGGCAAAAATCCAGCATAGCACTTAAGCATGTGCTTAACTTCAAACAACCTGGCTCTGCTGACTGTGGTGGGGCAGTATCAGGTCCTCTCTTAAGTTCAAGAAACTGTTAGTGCACTTCTGTTAAACATGTGCTTAAGTGACCTGGAGTGCCACAGTCTGCCTAAGAGAGCTTATAGAAGAAAAAGCTTTCTCATATAACACTTAAATCAGGATGGCAGCAGTAAGCAGGACTGTGAGCAGGCCAGAGCTTGTCACGGATGGAGCATCTCCAGTTCCTGTTGATGAAGTGGGAGTTGCCCAGCATTTCTCAGACTTAGGGAAAAAACAGAGGTATTCCAGAAAAAGACTAGTCTGCCCATTTCAGAACAATGTTTTGTTCCTTGTATTTTGTTCTGTTTTTTTTTTGGTTTTGGGAACATAAACATACTGAATACTTTATTGTTGTTCTGTGAAAATCTCATTCTGCTTTGGCCAAATATTGCTTTCACTAAATGGCTTAATTGGAAAAGAAATTGGACCAAAACCAGCCAAAACCCCCAACCTCCCAACAAATAGTGTTTTTGTTTTCCAGTAACTCGAAACTCTTCTCCAGCATTAATCTTCCACTGGCCTCACATTACCCACCAGGGATCCTGTTAGTAACTTTGCTTCATCACAAGCCACTTTATTATGATACATTTGGAAGTTCCTGAAGCTGGAGGTGGAAAAAGCTGCTCTGAACCACAAGTGCTAAGCAAAAGTTGAAGGTCTGAATCTGAGCTATTCAATGAAGTTGGTTGGGACTCCATGTAATGATGCAGGAATGTTTTTATATGCTTCTTCTCCAGATACCTGAAAGCAATGGCTGCTCTACATTCATCAGGCCAGCACTCAATCTTCAGAAACATCCTGATGGGCTTTTGCATTACCACAGAGCAGTACACACTATTGTTGCATGTTCTTCGCTTTTTGGGAAGCTTTTTGACTCCATACTTTATTTTGTTTTCTTTATTTTACTTCTGCTGATAATATCACTCTTAAAACATGTCTGAAGTTCATGGTGGTTTGGAGAGGCTTAATTAAAACACATCAGTATGATGGCATCTTTCATTCAGGAGACATGCAGGAAGACAATGATCTCTCTTTAAAGACATGGATTCAGTGCCCAAAACATAGGCTCTGGATAAATAACAAGAAACAGAAAAGGATGGTGAAAAGATTATTCTAGGGCCCAATTTCAGATCTAAGCAATAAGGTACCTGTTACTGGAGGGTATATTTTCCAGAGCCAGGAAACAAGCAGCAAAAATTATGTGGAAAGTCCCAGAGACAGAAATAAATTGGAAATGTGATCCAGAGAGAATGGCTGAAAAATCTCTTTACAGGTTTGAGAGCAGGCTAGAAAATGATAAATTATCTCTGACTTATTTCAGGCTATCTTCAAGGCTTTCGTATTTCTTCTTCTTTTTTTTTTTTTTTTTTTCCAAAATCAACAAGATTGCATAAAAATACCTGAATCCCTCAGCAATTTCTCTTCCTAATGGGAATAGCTTGAAAGACACTGAACAATGATCAAACAGCATGACATACAACTACTATGAAAGTAGCCAGGCTTTTGTAGTCAGAGGGGAGGGACAGTTGGAGCTTTCTCCATACCTGTTTAAAGCATCAAAATAGACTTCATGCTTCTGTAATGCATGAATCTTGGATATAAGCCAACAACTGCCAAAATTAGCAGGAGCTTCCCAAAGCCTGTGGAAGCCAATGGATCAAAATGTTGATTGTACAGAGATCAATAGTCAAACTGCTCTCTCAATAGCACAACTTAAAGGCTGGTTGTTACAAAAATCAAGTGATTAATTTTTTTGTAAGTCTGTTATCATTCCACTTACATGCAAGTCCAAGTGGCTTTCTGGTATATGCTATTGCAAGTGCCACACTTCTGCAACTTTTCCAAGTAATGGTTCTGGTTGGGGGGATAAGCTGATTGTCATCTCATATCCAAATGACTGCACTCCCTCCTGACAAATTCTCTAGCTCCCTTGGTCTCAGATTTGAAATCCCCACCTTTACTCAGAACTCTTTTTATATTGGGCAGCTCACAGAATCATAGAATCATAAACTGGTTTGGGTTGGAAAGGACCTTAAAGCCATCTAGTTCCAGCTCCCCTGCCATGGGCAGGGACTCCTCACACTAGACCACATCACCCAAAGCTCACTGAGTGTGGGCCGGAGCAACACCTGATCGGCTGTGAAGATGGAAAAATCACTAGTGTTGATTTCTGTAGTCAGCCCTGGTTCCTTGAGAGAAGGTACATTGGGGTAGATTTTATCACCAAAAAATTAACTTGAGAATGTGTGAGGGATGTGGAAGAAGAGTTCACAACTCCTTTACTACCATTATATTTGGGTTTGCTTCTTTTACCAAAGGAAATTATACAGATAGTCTTTGCTGTTGTTGTTCTTTTCCTCTGGACTCAGAAATCAGTAAATCACATAAATGCATATCAAGAAAGGCAAGTTTATGGTTTTGCTTTAAACCAATTCTTCTGTGTTTTGTCTTGTCTGCAAAATCCTTCCTGCTTTTCAAATGTACGATAATGCAGGCAGGCAGATATAAACTTTTAATATAAACCAGAAAAGATATAATGATAAATGTTCAACTGCAGTTTTCCATTCCACCTGCTGACAGTAAGAAATGGGGGGGAAAATAGACATGTTAATGATGTTCTATCATCATCATATTCTATTGAGCTAACATGGAAGGAGGATGCATAATTACCTGGACAGAACTAAGTATACTGACTTCAGTTATTCTTCAGCTGGAGCTGTTTTTCAGTGTTCGAGCACAAAAAGCTCTAAGGAATAATACCTAAAAATGCTATTATCTTTAGAAAAAGCAATATTCAGCTGACTTGGCCATTATGTAGGTGAAAGCATGATGGGTACCAAGACTGCCAAGTACATTTGCATGAGATTAGTTAAATCATCTAAGTAGAATGTCCTCCCAGTCTGTTTCACCCTATGCTCAGATGCTAGGGAACTTGGAAGCAAAAGTAGCAGTGAAGGTGCATGAGCAATTCCATCTTTTTTTTCTGATAGAAGAGGCACAAAAAGGTGGAAAGAGACTGACTCATGTGCAAGTGGGGAAATCAGTATCTCTGGGTTCTGTCACAAGCATGCGACCTCAGGAAACTTGATGCAGTGTCTGGAATCTCTCTTTTGCATTTGATTCAATTTTGAACAAAAGGAATGACACAAGAATTCCACTGCAATCCACAGCATTTAGTAGGAGGCACAGCCCACCTCAGTGAGCTGAGGTCAATTCCCATGTGAAATGGGAATTGTTTGAGAGGATGGCCCACCCTTTACCCCTTCTCTGAAATGTTAATAGCCCACCTGGGCATGAGAGACAATTTCCTATTGCTGCCTTTGTACTGTGTGTAGCAGGAATCTCATCTTGGTTGACATCTCTGGGAACCACAGTAAGACAAGTAATACCTCCCTCCCAGCATTGGCTGAACACCATTTCACAGGTTTTGATTCCCTGGTGCCAACACAATCCAGTGATACTTGCTCCAGCCAAGAGAGATGCTCACCTTTCCAGCATACCACTAGATGTGATTGCCAGGATGGATGGGGTCTTTTTGTGGGCTGGTTTTGTTCTGTTCCAAAACCTTCATAGTCAATTTAGAGAATATGTCCCCAGGATATTGTGCTTTGGAAAACAGGCATAGGGATTGGGGCATATTAGCTCAGCTGTGGTTTTATTTGCAATACGGGACATGAAATAACACAAAGTTTTCATCTGGCCATAGAAATGACAAAATAGGAGTACTTTACAACATCAGGAGTGTTACATTGTTGTCATGTTGCAACTTTTGCAGATACAACAGATGAAGCAAATTAAATTATGCATGCAGTAAAGGAATGCATTGTTAGTCACAGTCTTTGTTAATTTGCCTTTAAAGAAGTAAATACAAATAACTAGAAGATATATCCTGAACATTTGGTAGGTTGAGGGGTTTTCTTGCCTTGTGCTTGTATGTGTAATACGTATGTGTGAGTGTGTATCTGTAGGTGACCTGTAAGCTGTACCTGCTGCACTTGTTACCTGGTAGGTCTTACAGTATAGGAGGAACTACATGGGTGCACATCCCTCATTTCCACTCCAGTTGTATGCAGCTTTAGCAATTTGTTTATGCAACTGACTGTATATAATCATCAATAACACAGTCTGCAATAAGTCCCAATTAATGTTGCCCTAGGAATCTTCATGTTTGTGCTGGCTTCTGTAGTTTTAAATGCTCGACCTTAATGGTGCTTTAATGTTGTTTTCCTTTTTTTTAATGCTGTGTTTGCAGTATAAAGTCCACAATTTATTTTATTTTCTTTGCCCAAAAGGGATATTTTTTTCCACTGACTCTTTAATAAGAAGCCTTTGTGAGTACGAGAACCATTTATCTTTATTAGTTGTATATTTTGCTCATCACCTCGCTTACATTTAGGAATTAAGTATTTATTGATCTTTTTCATGAAGAAGAATGCCCCACTGCTCAGTAAGAACAATTACCACCAGCTTTGCACAGAGAACTGTAAGCAAAACAAACTTGCATTACTTCTGTAAGTCGTGTCAGAAGTGGTAGGAACTGAATCCGTCTTTTAATGGAGATCCTTGTGGGGTTATTAGGGATTTTTTAAAGCAATCTGTAAAATTAGCTGAGGAAGAGGGGCTTGTGTCTCTCTCCTTTGTTTAATTTTTTTCCCTGCTTTGTGATACACAAGCAAAGGTGAAGGAATTTTTGTTCTCTTCCCTACCTTTGATTATAATTTCATGCAATGGCTAAGAACTGGTGAGTGTTTGTTCTATCTTACATCATGTGAAACCTGTTCAGTGATAACTGAGAGTGATTAGTTTACTCTAATTTTGTTATGAATGAATTTTAAGGCTCAAATGACCAGTGTGGTTGGCTACCAGGTATTACTGCATGAAGCCTACAGCTCTAACTGGAAGGTGCTGACGACAAATGTGCAACCCTGAGCAGAAAACTTTGTGTTCATGTTAGCATACATGACAAATCCCCATCATCTCAGAAAACATGGAGCTTGTTTTAACATAACTTCAAACGGCAGCCACGCAATTTGATGCTCAGTCTGTACCTACAGCACAGAAACCCCCTGTTGAGGAAATCAGACACAGAAAATAACTCTAAAACCTCTTTCCACTCCCCAGCAATACCCTGTGTTGTTTGAAGTTACATCCAGTGAGCAGAAGACACTGCAGAGCCTGGACAAGGCTTTGTCTATGGTTTAGTGTGAGGTGTCCCTGCCCATGGCAGGGGGGTTGGAACTAGATGATCTTGAGGTTTTTTCCAATCCTAACTATTCTATGATTCTATTCTATTCTATGATTGCTTGTGTCCCTGACCCCTGGGTGCCCAGGCAGGGGACAGTGCGACAAGTGGTGTTTGCTGACCCCGGTTCTTGACCGCATACTATTCCCTGCAGTCTCTTATTCTCCCAGACTGCTGTGTCTCATCAGCCTTGTAGAAATTCAATTATTTTGGAGACTTATACCTCTGAGACTCCTTTGAATTCAGCTGAAATTGGCTGAGAGAGAGAGGCAAAGAGAGGGATGCAGGAAGCCTTCTCTCCAGAGGACAT
The DNA here is from genome assembly GCF_012275295.1 of Melopsittacus undulatus. Lineage (NCBI taxonomy): Eukaryota > Metazoa > Chordata > Aves > Psittaciformes > Psittaculidae > Melopsittacus > Melopsittacus undulatus. The sequence goes on along the minus strand of NC_047527.1, from coordinate 83,801,133 downwards.
GGGCTATTAACTGTGGCCTCTCTCTGTGCATCCTTCCCCTCCCTTATCCCTTGGCAGTTGGAGATTAAAGACGACTTGTGCCCTCTGGTAGAAATCATCTAGGTAGATCACCCTTCTTTTGGAGCATACTGCCTCTGGGGAGCCAGCCCTCTGCACCTTGTGGTTCAAATACGCCAAACTAAACCCATCCCACTGTTCACTACCAGCCCTCTTGAAGTCAGCAGGGTGCCCCCAGGACCTGAACTGTGATGCTTTATTCAGGATTGAGGAAGTCTGGGAAGGAAAGGGAGCTTCTGTCCTCCATGGGCTTGATGTGTGCAAGAGGCTCCCCTGCCAGGCTGGGCCTGCAGCTGTGGCTCAATCCCTCACTGGCCCCTCATGAATGCACAGTTATAATTGCTGTGGTTTTCCTACTTTTCTCAGCTGGGCTGGCACTACCCATTAGGTGGGATCACCCTAAGGAAGGACACAGAGGAAAACGTGGGAAAAAGCCCTTTTGCCCAAAGCTCTTCACTGAGGGATGCACAGGGCTTAACACTAGTGGAGCTCAAATGGCTTCACGCTGGATGTATGACTCAGGGGTCTCCCATAAGAAACAAAACACTTTTGCCAGCACTTCAGGGTTTGCTATTTTTATTTTGACAGAATAGAAACATAGGGATGAAAAAGCCTTTCCTCAGCAGCACTGCTGACCCACTCACAGCATTCATCAGCCGCACTTTTCCTCCACGGCAGCAATAATGTCACCTCCCTCCCGCTCCTCTGGGCTCTTCTGACACATCAGTCAAATGCCCACAGCAAGACTGCCACAAAATGTCTGTTGACAGGAACGTCCCACAGCTGGGAGAGCTGCTATGACAATCAGCATGAGCACAGCACAGGAGGCAAGCACTGAGGTGGTGTCAGGCATCAGGCCTTGTGCCATGTTCTCCAGAACACCCTTCTGTGCAACTTCTCCCACTTCACTTCTGATGGATTAATTCCTCCCTGGGGCTGCATGCCTGTGTTTGCTGTTATCTCTGCAGTGAAACACCTCTGTGATGATATATTTAAGCTCTACTGATACTGCATCTTCATTTTATTGTTTCTATTCTATTGTCTTCTTTGCAAGATGCTTTCCTCTAGCCTCTAGCTAGCGGTATGTTGTCCTCCATAGAGGTGACCATGGTGCTGGGATCAATATCCACGACGGCCAGGAGCCACAGTGCCAGGAGGTACAACTGGAAGCAAGGCTGCCCTTTGGTGTTAACAGCCTTGGCTTGTATGTTAAGGTGAGCAATGCACATTCAAATATGCACATCTCATCTATCTGTCTTCCCCACTGCGCTTTCTAGTGTAAGATGTTGCAATGGGAGGACCATGTTCCTTGGCTGCCGGGATGCTCTCAGGTGCACAGAAGAAGGAGGTCAGCTCCATATCCTTTGCTGCTACACACTCTCCAAGGCAAAACCAGGATTCTTCATGGGCAGGGTTTGGACCCAAGGTGACTGTGCCCACCCAGGAGAGCCCAGGGCTCTCCAGCAGGTTTGCTGCTGCCAGTCAGAATTGGCCCAAATCAGCCTGACAGTGAGTGATATATTATCTGGTGGCATTAATCCACTCGCAGCTTCACCCATGTCAGGTTTGAGATGAAAACTATCCTCCTTTGCTGCATCCTCCTCCTCCTCAGGACTAACTCTGAAAACCACGGCTGGCTTTCAAAAGGTGGCAGTTGAAAGCGATAAGCAACGTGCCTGCCCATGAAAGCTAACCATCCTGAATGAGCTCATGGGAAAATCTGATCTAACCTGCCTGTCTGAACAGTGTTTATAAACACTGCTACCCCAGACTTAGGCAGCCCAGCCTGGCTGCACTGCTGTGCTCAGTAAAAGCAGCTGTGTATGTTTCAAACCTTCTGATGTAGCAGGGTTTTATAAAAAAGTCACAAGGTCACACTTCTTTTTTACTGTTTTCCTTTCCCCCCCCCGAAGCCTCTAAAGGAACAAGCAGTGCTTCAAAACACTGTTGCTTCTATTATGTAAACATTTCAGGATGCTGATGTCACGTCCCCATCCCAAGCCTCAGCAAACATCAAGATTTATTTGTCTTTGGATCTATAAAGGAAACGCAGATTCATTCTGCAGACCAGAGCCTCATTGGATGTAAATACCTACAGGTGGACACACCGAGCTGGTTTGCACAAGCTGATGAGCTTTAACTGGGATGGGACAGCACTGCTTTTGGTCCACTTGCCCGTGGGCATAGGGACCCCAGCTCTGCTCCCAGTGCTCTGCCAAGGCAGCCCACTGACATGCACACAACACTCAGTGCCAGCTGCCAGCGCTCTGCTGCGGGTGGGAATGGGGTCTTCAATCAGGTCTGGCCACAAGTGTGTCTGCTACCCCCCTCCTGGGTTGTGAGCCACCCAGAGGGGGTGCCCCCAGGCTGTAGGTTTCAGGTGGCCTGTTTGGAGAGTGGGGTTGGAGGATTATGGGAAGTAGCTGGGGGATGAGGATCTGCTTGCTGAGCCCAAGAGGTTATGTTCTTTCCGATGGCTCCAGTGTTCCTTCTCCTGCCCTGGGGTCTTTCAGGTATGTGTCTTGGGCTCTTGCTGTATGGGGTGTTTGGTATGTGGCTTTTGTTTCTAAGGCTTTCAAAGCTGCTAGTATAGCTGTGCTGGGTACCTATGCTGTGTTTCACTCAGTGTCCTTCCTGCTCTCTTGCTGCACATCAGCAAGGCTCCCATGGCCAGGTGCTGTAGAAGGGGATTTCCCCCTCTGTGTCCTAGCAGCGAAGTGAAGTTCTATGCTGCTGCTTTTGTGATACCACAGGAATATGTTTTTCAGCTGCTGTTTATTGTAAAAGCATGCTGATTCTCTGATTACACCCTGGTAGGAACAGAAACCTTGGCTGGTTTATGTTACTTGCCTGTCAGCATTTTCACTAGATGAGATTGAAGGTTAAAGGATGTTCACTTAGGACAGTAGGTTTGGGTTACTATAATAAAATTAATCTAAAAAATTAATAATATTGCACTTTGCTTTAAGTATTTGTTTGGGGTTGTTGGTTTTTTTTTTTTTACTGTTTCTGCAACCCAGCTTTCTTTTTGGGGTGGTTCATTAGCTCCTGCAATGGGGACTGGCTTGTTCTGCTGCCTCTTCCTCTGACTCTAAAGATGGCTACTAGAGAAACTGTTCTGGTTGACATGTTCCTTTATGGAAAAGCTTTCTTTTCTTCCTGTCTCATTGCTTCTTGCTGCCTGAGACTTACCCCTGGGACCAGGCTCTGTAAGGACTTGCATCATTTCTGTCTTCCCTCAGTCACTTTTCAGGTTGCAGAATTTACATTTCTATTGAACAAGCAATTACCTCATTCCTGGCTTCAGGCTGCCGTTTTACATAGGAAGATACTGTGGTGCCACTCTATAAATGATATATTATGAGAAATGTACAAACTCCCTTTGTGATTTAGAATTGATAGCTCCCCACAAACTTTGCATACAGCCTAAATGCATAAATACAACTGACGAGTGATCTGAGGACATGGTTCCCAATTCAGTGTGACATTTGCTTCCCATTCTGTTAGGTTTTCTGGGACTCCACCCCAAGTAGCTACAGAAGAGATGCTGGGTTCCTATAGTTGATGATGGGCAAACCATCCCACTGCCTATATACATATATATACACCCCCCAAGAAAATCCATCAAAAAGCCTTGTCTTTCCCCAAAAGCTCAACTCTTTCGAAGTTCATATTATAATCTTTGACAAGGTAGTTTGGAAAACCACTCTTAACTGAAAGGCAAGGCTAAAGAGGAAAGTTTTGCTGAAAAGTGATCTCTATCTCAAAATCTAGCTCTCCTGTGCCCAGTTTCTATATTTAAAATTTTATCAGAGAGAAGAAACTATTTTGCAGCAAGGTTTCTGTGCAGAAATGTTGATGGGTTCAGTGCAGAAGTCAGAGTTGCCACGGAGGGTGACTCTTCACTGAGACGTTTTCATGGAGTATTCAAAAAAACAAGCCTCTGATTCATTTTCTTTTTACTGAAAAATACTCTCTGTCACTTGCTGAGCCGTGTCTGGCAAATTTCAGGCTAACAGTTCTGTATGGCCAAGCTGGGCTGGCACTGAAATAGGGCTTTACATTGAAGAGCAGCTGTGACCTTCTGTTCCTTTTCTATTGATCTTTACGATGGATGTAAATCCATGAGATTAATTGTCAAAATGGATCTGAAGGGCTCATTTGTCATACCTCTATACATATATAAGTTTGCTCTTCTCAAGTAGGGATAACGTTCATAATTTGCAGCCAAGATTCATAGATGATAAAGCAGCAATGAAATGTGTAAGCTTGCTTGATGTAACCCTCCTAAAAATAATTCCCAGGATTAAAAATCTCTGTCAGAAAGCCAACTAAATGGTAAAGCTAATAACCTCTGCCAGGGCCTCAGGCATAGGTTGCCACCTAACAAACGGTTGGGTTTTGTGGACTTTTAAGAGCAAACATCTACAATACAGCTCATGGATTAGTAATACTATGATGCAACTTAGTGACATTTTAGAAGCACTGGGGGGAAAGTCAATGCATATATCTTGCAGTTATTATCTACTTGAAAACAAGAGCACTGAGTGTAGTCTTACAGGCCTTAAGGTTTTGACTGTTAAAACAGAAGAGCAGTAGTTTTTCTAACAGTTACATGCTAATGCTTTCCTTTGTGGGGGTAATCCTATTTTAAAATTAATTTCCATTAAAAATCATACCACTGTCCTTCTCCATAATCTCACAACACATTTACAATGATAAAGGCTGAAAATGAGCTTCATTCTGCTTATTACTGAGGGGTCTGTGCATGCTGGAGCATGGAGATGGGCCTGTCCTGCGCAGGGCGTTCCTCAGCAGTGGGCAACCACTTTCTTGGTCACCGAAGTTTGCAAGGGTTCAAGAGGTCTGAGAAGGCACAGGGGTCCCTGTGAGAATGGGATCAAGATATACGATGGGCTGTAAAGCCTCTCTTAGAGTCCCTGCTCCGCTGTGGGGTGGAAACAGGACCAAGGGTACCGGTGGTCCTGATCCCCTGCTGCAAGAGAGTGAGCCTGGGCAGGTGGGTGATAACTCACAGTCAGGTTTTGTGTTTGCTTGCTTGGGTCCAGAACAGACATGTTCATCCTGCAAAATGTTCAGAAAGGGAATTTTCTTGTTCTCTCTCTTGATCAAAGAGTTTATTTCCTTGATCCTCTTGCTGGATGACAGCGTCAGGATGAAACTGTCACCTCTTTCATCCTCATGGGTCGGTCTTTTAAAATCTAACTGAAATGGCTACCTGGTAGGGAAACATGTTTTAGTATAGTAGTTCTTACAAGTGTGTTCAGATACATCAGCCTAATGGATATCCATCTATGTGAGTTTTTGATATTTTTAAAATCAAAAAAGCCTGGACAAACTAGCCTAAAATCAGATCTAAGCTCAGAATAAAAAATGAAAATTGGAAAATGCATTCAAAGCTTTCATAATTGAACATTTCTTGATTCCTGGTATTAAGAAAAGAAATGGATCCTCCAGTTTTTGGTCCTGCAGTCTGGGGGTGGGGGGGGTGGGGGGGGTGGAATATCTCCAGGAAAAGCTGGGAGCAGAGAGTTTAAAGAAGTTCTTGCTTTTAACAGTTCACCCATTGCTTATCATAGCATGAGGTCTGCAGTTGAGGAAGTCATGCAGTTTGTAATCTTCTATTCTGTTGGCTTAGGTGGGGCTGGGTTTTTTGTTTCTTGATTGTTTGGGGTTTTTTATTTTGGGAAAACAGTTTTAATGAAGGGCCAAATTTACTACAACACTTGAATGCAACAAATCATCACTGCCTTGTAATGCTCCATCTTGATACAAACACAAGAACACAAAGGCTTTCGGGGCTGGAATTGACTGTTCTGAACTATTTTCTTCTCTCCTCCTCTCCCCCTCTTCCCTTGCAGAATCACTGATGCATCTTTAATAGGAAAAATACAAAGTGTGCAAGTTTTCTTGGCACCGTGGCTCAACATCTTGTCATGTTGCACTATTATGTTGACTTCCACAGAGGGAGAGCACATGAAAAACTCCCAGAATCACTGTTCTGGTTCAGGCAGCCACAAAAGCAATTCCCCTTTTTTGTTGGCTGTGGGGAAAAATTGTCCACAGAGACAGGCATCTTGGAGCTGATCAGCTGGTTTGACTAAAAGAGCTGTATGGAGGAAAACCAGCGGCACATTGCAGACCTAACTGTGCTCAGACATAGCTATTGTTTCAATCGCCCACTTTTTTTGGATGCAGAAAGAAAAGAGAAGGAGCTGCAGAATTCTGCTTCCAAAACCTGACTGTGTTCGTTGGTCATAATTATCTTATAAAAAGGGAGGGGATGAAATAGGGAAACTTGACTCAATTGTTTTCAAGACTTCTGAGGCATGAATTCCATCATTTTGGTATTTTGTAGTTATGCCCACTGAAGTATGAAGTCCTTCAGCTACATGTGTCTGTCCATATGTTTTTATTTTAATGTATTTATAGAGCTTCACTACTGTGGTAGCTGTGCCTTTCATGATCTATACTTCAGCACATTGCTCTGAACTAATATTGGTTATGGCCCCACTCTTTGCACAAAGGGAACTGAGACAAAGCATACACATTTGGGGAACTTGTGGGAGGGTTCTTTCTCATTTAAAGAAGCGTATTTGTTTCAGTATATGTTTTATTCTCATGTTTAACCTATTTGTCAGGTCTTGAGGAGGTTCATCACAATGATTCGGAAACATTAAACCCTACCCCAGATGATGAAGCCGATGCTGTAGTGCTTATAGCTCCCACCTGCTTCATATCACATGCATCCTGTAACATAGACTTAGAGCAGTCTGCTGTGGGTAAGAAATGGGACCCAGTCCTTTCCAGAAGAAAAGTGTCCTTGGCAAAAGCAGATAAAAAACCTTAGCAAGGAAGCAAAGACCTTCATGCTCCCTTTTCCACTTGGTTACAGAAGGATTCATAGCAGACCTAAGGCTAAATTCTTTGATCAGAGAAAAAACTTCCTAACTTTTTCTCATTGGCTGTGGTTCCTGTAGCGGTGTTTCATGAAAAACAAGGGTGCTCTCTGCTCTACTTAACAAAAGCAGCAGCAAAACACTAGGCTCTTAAATTGCTGGTTGCTGGTTTGCTTACACAACGTGTACCCGCTGAAAATGCTACCTTAGGTCAAAATGAAACTCAATAGTAGAGCCATTTGACTGCTAAGGAACAGAAAAGGCAGGAAGAATAATGCAGCAGCATATTTGAAAACACTTGTTATAGGCTTGGTTGGAAAAGTATTGAAGTTAATAATGATATCTTCAGTGGGTTTGGATCAGGCTTTTACAGGAAAGCATTTGGGCTTATTCTATGGTTGGTTTATATATGAAAGATTTGTGGTTTGATGATTGCAACAGAGGATGCCTCAAGGGGCTTTACAAAAGTCACTTGCATGTGAGCAGCAGCCTGGTCACACTCCGCTGGAGTAGGGGCCTGGGATGATGCTCTTGGGGGTCATTCCCTACTCCCTGCTCTCAAACTTTGCTTCAGCAATTCTGACACTGCAGTGATTAGAGTCCCTTAGAAATTTGCATGGTTACAGCTGTTCCAAGCTGTGATGTTGACACACTAGCTTCGCTATTAAAGGTTACACATGAGCAGTTAGTCCTCCTTTATCTGAAAGGTATGCCAGACAGAAAAGGCCTCTGAAGCTATTCTTGCCTCTGTGGGGCAAACCGTTTGGGTTCAGGCATGTTAGTGCTATCTCACAGGAGGTCTTTGGACTTCCCAGGCCTGGTGGGTTATCAGAGGTGAATCCTTACCTCCAGAACCCTGCAGTAGTATCCATTGTGTGGTTCAACTGGGAGCTGGATGCTTTAGGCAAGACTCTGGATCACAGCTCAGCATCCCATACTGCAACCCTGGAGATCTGCTATGCCAGGGAGCATGGTATGCAGGCACCCCAGCATCTCTGCTGAAGTGATCATGGGTCCAGCCAGATCTGTCAGGCTGCTGGGCATTGGCTGGCCCAGAGTACCTGGGGAACCTTGTTGTGTTAGTGTCTGGAAGGTGCTGAGGGAAAAACCCATCTGTTCCTGCCAAGTTGTCTGGCTAGTTCAGGCTCCCTGCTAAACAAAAATGGGGCACCTCCTCCTGCAGCTGAGCTGCTTTGGAGCCAGCCTTTGGCAGGTCACTGTGTTGGGGCAGATCAGTCTCCCAAAGCTTGAGCTCACTATTCATAGAGCTAGTTTCAACTCACACAGTGGGCTGCTGTGCTAGTCTGCAGCCAAGATAAGCCACATAGCTGAAAGCTGTCTCTCTATAATTTGTTCCCTGCTATAACATGACCTGTTTTAATACTGGTGTCAGTGTGTCCGTGTAAGCATGCACTTGCTGCACTGCTGGTTTACCAGCACCTAACCCACGACCTTCTCTCCTTGTCTTTTGCCTGTAATACAAGAAAGGTAGGGCAGATGGTCAGTGAGGAAAAAAGAATATGAAATACCTTCACTGTATTCTTAGCTGAGGTCACCTTGCCTTTGTTAGGGTCACATCAAGATATCTGTTTTAAGGTAGCATGGTGCTTGTGCAGGGAAGACAGATGACCTGCAGGATCTCAGGCCATTAGACCAGAGAGGTTCCTAACACCTCTCTGCCCTGCTCTCACTTTGTAAAGGGAAAAATCTGGTAGGTCTCCCCCTGAAATAATGAATTCATAATGAGTAAAGCTTTAGAGAAGGCCATAAACCCCAGATAACACAGCTTTTGGGATACTGAGGTGATGTTGTGGCTGGCTCACAGTGTGAGTGTGGGTTATACTCTAGTGTTGGCAAAGCATTTAGAAACTCTCCAAGGAGAGCACCCTAGATTCATAAGTCGTGGTTTAAGGCCAGAAGGGACTATTAGATTGTCCAGCCTGACCTGTATAATGCAGGTTGTAGCATTTTGCTGAATAATTTCTGTTCCAGTCCTGTAACTTCTGTTTGAGCCACAGTGTATCTTAGAAAAGAACATGTAGTTTTAATTAAATGAATCCAGAAATTAAGTTTAGGGCTTTTTTATTCAGTGGTAGTTTGGTTTAGTAGCTAATTGCTCTTGATGGTACGTGATGAATAAAATGAACTGTATCTTGTTTCTAAGCTAAGTTTCCAGACCTGAGATCTCGTTATGCTTTTGCCTCCTACAATAAAAAGCCATATACTATAAAAAATATCTTTTAAACATGAAAGCTTTAGCTATGAATTATAAAATCCTGGAGCTCAAGATCCTGATCACTTCAACTGGACACAATAAAGAGAATGTTTCTGTTCCTTAGATCTTGCTTCTTTTTCTGCACATTTATTATGCCTGCAGAATGGACTTGGTATTTGTGGAAGTTAATAAAATACCGCCTAATGCACTAGTAAACATGGTTCAAATCCTGTTCTTCAGTTGGGTGGAGGAACTGCCTTCTGCCTTGGTTGAAAAAACCATCAGCTGAAACAAAAAATGATACTAGAGCAATGCAAAGCATTTCATCAGACCTCAGAAACAGTTGAACTTAGCCTTGGGCCAGAAGCAGAGAGAGCTTGTGAACCTTCAGCTCATGCTGGCAAAAAATTCAGCTGTGAGAAATGCTGCTGCTCCTCCTCCTGTGACAACTTGCTCCTTCTACCACGCTCCCCAGAGCCACCCACTCGAGGATGTGGAGGGAGACAAAAGCAGACAGAAGCAGCTTACATTGCCTGTCACCACTCATTTTCCCTCAGAAGGATTTGGTTTTCCTTCCCCACTTTTCCCTTAGTGTGTGGGGATGCAGGGTGGCAAGGGAGTGTCTGAGACATCCTTGATGTAAACTGCCTTGTGTTGTCCTTGAGGGACTTTCGGGGTTGTTGGATACTAAGGCTGCCAAGAGGAAAAGTAAATAAGCAAAATAACTCACATCTCATCTGATAATGTTTGTTGGAGTGGGGAGTGGCATACTTTCGCTAGAGCAAGACATCTCCATTGGAAGCTCTCTGCTGGTAAAGTGCTCCTGACACAGAAGCAGTTTACAAGAGTCCCCTAAACTAAATATATAGTGACTGCAAAATCATGTTATTGCATCTCACAACTTCTGTTCTTAAATCATAAAATGGAGCTGCTTGCTGCATCTATGCTAAAAACATTAAGTGTGGGCCTGACTCAATTCAAGAGAATCTCTGTTGAGGTGGCTGGTGCATCTGGTTAGTCACCACAGTAAGAAGTCAACTGTGAGGAAGAGCTGCATAATTAGCTTCGTTTGTTTGTTAATACATAATTAGCTTAGTTTGTTTGTTTAATACAGACAGCAAATTCACAAAGAGTAAGGGTTACACACAGGGTTACCACATAACTATCATCTCTGATAGTTATGCAAAAGATGCTAAATACCTACATAACTGCTTTGATGTTTAGGTCTCCTCCAATAGGTGGTTACTGATATTCTCAGCTTCCTATTTCAGCTCCCTACCCCTATTTCCCTTTTATTTTGCAAGTTCTTCAGGTATGCCTACACTGGAGAAATGTGCTCGTATAGATTGGGGTCTGCAGTGTGTTGTACAACAAGAAACTGGTCAGGAGTGAAACACCTATGTGCTGCTGTGTTAGCACCAATACTTGGCTAGGTATGTGAGGGTTTCCACCAGTGAGCCAGAAACCATTGCATCTTCAGCCTATGCTGAAGCCTATGCTATATCTTGTTCCTATGCCATGGGCGGAGGGGGAAGCAAGGGATCTGTTAAAAGCATCCACTCCACTTAGCATGTGCCCATTCTAGAGTAGAGAAGTCCTTGGTGGCTCTTTTGGATGCGGTTGTCATTCTCTCAGCTTAGATAGCAGGCTAGTCCCCACTGGCAGCTCTTAACATCCAAGCTGCTCTTCATTTGTTCTGGCTTAGCCTCTGTTTGTTGGTGTATAGCCCTTCTGAAAGAAACCAAACCAAATGGAAGTTGGAGAGAAAAGAAAGTACATAGAAGTGATACAGTAATTCATAGGTGTGATGAAAGGTACAGGAGAAAGTGAACAGCAAGCTTGATTGGAAAGCTCTTGCCATAGTTTTATGAAGACCCAGCATAAAGGAAATATGCCTCCTTTTCTTGGCTGTTTGTTCCTGCCTCCTCCTTTGTTTTGGCGCGAAGGATGGTGTAGCTGGGGGCTGGATCACTGATCTAGCTGAAAAGAAACGTGAACCAGCAGTCTGCTAAGTTGCTGGCTGCAAGTTGTGAGCAATCTGTACAGAACTTGCTAAATAGGTGCAAAACCTGATGTCAGATCTTCCTGTGAAAAGCAGTCATTACCTATCCCACCCCCGCCACACTGCTTTCCCTGGTAACTACACACAGGAAAGCAAGCCAAGGTAGGAGTCCATAACTGTTTTGATAAACCAGACTGATTGCTTGCCAAGTCATCTGATGTTATTTAGTTTTATCTTCACATTTCTTTTACAGCCAATTTCTATTGTACACCTAATGAAACCATAGTGCTGCTGTCTGCTTTGGTAATTGTCTTTGCATTGACTGGCATGTTGGCAGATGATTGATGGCCTCAAGCTGCTGTGTAGAAGACCCAACAGTAGCAGTGTTTGCAGGGCTGTAGCAGGTGCTTTCATGTTGCTAACCTGGAGTGCCACATTAACATTAGACTGTAATGCATGCAAATGTAAGTGTCATTAATTTAATTGAGATGGCTACCCTGTAGCCATCACTCATATCTGAATGCTTCATAATATTACATTAGGCATTTCTCTTATCCCACTTGCAACAATTTATTTCCAATGAAAAGGTCCATCTAGCACTTGCAAAAGTGTCGTTTATGTGGATATTTGTTTTCTATAAGTATATAAAGAGATATCCATCTAGATGTATAATAAACACCTCATAAAGCAGCTTGACTCTACATGGAGATTTGCAGCTGTGTTTGCATAGCCTGACACTGCAATATCCATACATCATCCCTTCCTCAAGGAAGTTTTGCTTCTCTTTTATCTCTTTTTGCCATTTAGAGGCTCTGAGTTAGAATTTACTTTGCTCCCACATGAACAAAGCTTACCATCACCCCATTGCATCTGCTTCTCAGCAGATGTTGTGGAAACATGACAGCATAATAAAGTGTTGTGCTAACTTGATCCAAAAGCAGTTGTAAGAGGTGTACTTGGAAGAGTTGTGCTTCAACTTCAGCATCGCTGCTGGGAATGCGACTTGAAATAATGAACATCTAGGTCAGGTTTTCCTCATGTTTCCTCATGCCAGCAGGCTGTGACTCTCAGTCTTCTTGACTAGAACCATGCTTATGTGAGACCATTAGCATGCTTTTCCCCGAACCTCTCCAAAGATGCTAACAAATTAGCAAAAGTGCTGTTCCTTTTCTGCTCTGCTGGTATCCTTTTTTATCAAGAAATGGGATCTGCAAAATTCATCAGTGGAAAGCAATTCCTTGTCTCTGTGGGCGGCATGGTGCTGCAGGCACTGAACTCAGACCTTTCAAAGGAATTCCTACCTTCTGGTTTGATTAGCAAGGCTTTGACTTGCTGGGGTTTTCTGAACTTGCTCCAGGAGCTCAGTTAGGCATAACTGCCTTGTTACTTGGTCCTGCTCTCTTGTGTGCTGTCTAAGTAGGAATTAATTTGTTCCTTTGTTATAAATCATGCAGGGCCAATGGAGCCTGTGACTGTACACATCCTAAGGATACCTAAATAACATTGTTAGACTACATATACATGTGTATATTTGCAGAGACACACACTTCTCTACTACTAGAAGTTTCCTGCAGGTGGTAGGAAACTCCACAGCTTACACTTTACTGCTCATTATTACAATATGCTTTGCAGTTGCAGTAGGTAGAAACTCCTGCCCCCTGTGCTGCGCATTTTCTATGCATGGTAGCTAAAACTGTTGCTTGCCAAAGAGCTGGTGTGGGTTTTCCTCCACACGGTGTCTGTGGAAGTTTGTGCCTCCTCTGCTTTGCTGCTGCAGGGAGGCAGAGGAGGTGTGAGGATGGAGGGCAGGAGCTCTAGCAGAGGTTGCTGTGCTGCAGCCCTGGTCATCCCTTCTGGCAGCTGTTCTCCAGTATGATGGCAGTCATCTGGAGATCTCTCTGGGTGGCTCCTGGGGAGGGCAACATGAGCCACAGCTGAGGCTAAAGCTCTGCCTGGTTTGGGAAGTGGTGATTTGCAGCAGATCTAAGTGGAGCATGAAAGCAGACTGTCTTCTCTTCTTCCCAGCCACCACCCCCTGAGCTATACAAAACCCTGGGTCATGCACACCCCGGGGGTCCTTAGGCTGAAGGATAAAAAAGCAATTGAGCTTGGTGTGCCTGATTCGGCTACCCTTTGTACTGCACATGAAAACTCCATGTACAGGCCTGAGGCTCTGAGTGAAGCGGGTTGAAAAGTTGTGTTTGTTTGTGGGCAATTCTCTGGTACAGAATTACACTGTAGGCTTCCTCTGGAGATCACAGAATATTTCACAAGTCTTCTAGCTTCATTTTCCCAGACAGAGATGCTGTGATGAAGGGAGGGGATGCTTCCCCACAGGTGGATAAGACAAACTCGGCAGGCTGTCCCGAGGGAGAGGGCTGTTTGCTGAGATTTAAATCCACAGCAACATTATACAGATTGAAAGAATAAACTTGCCATTAGCCGAATGTAAATAGCTCTTCCATATGTTTGGTCTACTCATCAAGCATGTTTTCAGTTACGCCTATTATGCTGTTAGTGCTCAGCAACGCTTGTAGAAAAAGCTCAGAAGGAAAACACTGCTTCTCCTCCTTGCCTAGGCCTGGCATGTTTCTTTCATGCTCCCCAGACCTGCCTATCAGTCTCTAGGAATTTAACTGATTCTTTGTCCTGTTCAGGAAATGCCCTGTCAGAAAGAATTGTTCATCCAGGTGGTTTGTATCTCACAGTACAGATTACAGGGGTCGATTCTGATATTTCTTTATTCCAGATGCTGATGCTTGACTGTCCATATTTCTAGAACTGATAATTCTGTGTTTTGTTGTAGTTCCTGGTGTGTCCTGCAGGTGAAAGTGAGAATTTCAGAGTCAACACTAAAGCAGCCTTATGAAAAGGGAGTACACTGGAGAAGCAGCTTCCACCACAGCCACTGTAGGCTGCTCTTGCCTGGCACCGTGGGCTTGCTTTCACAGTGGCAAGGTTCTGGACAGTGATATTTTACAGTGTGGGCAGGATGCCTCAGTTGTTCAGGGTAATGGATTTTGGCTGCTCTGAAATCTCTGTATGACTGTGTGTCTGAGAGCTTGAATGCTGCTCAGGTTTCATGGGCTTTCTCATCCTTGCTGAGGCATTGTATGATGGTTGCCCTCACTTTTCCCACAGAGCATCCTCTAAAAGTCAATTGGGAAATGTGTAAGTCACAAGTAATGTTGCAGATAATTTCCACCAAGATTTCCAGCAAAATACTTCTCCTGTGTTTCCTCTCTATTTTAAAGTAGTTTGAGGTTTTTCTGCTTTTATTGTTTTAATGTTTTTCCAGTCCTCATTTTAAGCCAAATGCGGTTGTGACCATTCACACACACGTGTGGCAGACAGGACCATGTAGTTGAGTACTTGCATATGCCTTCATGCTGCTTTCTGTAACAGTAAAGTGTTTTCTGTACATTGATCAGATGGGGATTCTCTCTTCACTCCCTCCTGGTGTGCTCTTCCTCTCTGCCCTCCTGTCACCTACTCAGCAGAGCTGTGTGATCTCCCTTCCCACTCGGGTGCACACTGTAGCAACCTGCCAGCTAATCTCTCTGAACTTGCTCATGCTGCCACAGCCACCTTTGCTTGAGGAGCAGCAGGCTGGCAGCCCTCCAGTCTGCCTGCTGGATCCGGGCCAGTTATTTATTGCAAAACTTCTGCTCCTCTTGGACTTTGCAGCAGTTTTCATCCCCCTGGGTGATTTGCCTAGTACCAGGTAGAGAAATCCAATAAAAGGCCCTGGGAATTCGCTCTGTGCTCAGCAACACACAGTTGCAACTGACTCAAATCCTGTTTCTTCTACAGCAATATACAGGGACTGTAAAACCAATAAAAGGTACTTTAACTTGTGACTGCTAGTATTTTGGTGGGACTGAGTGGAAGGGAATATAGTTACTTATGATGGGAATGGAGCTGGGGTCTACATTCCAGAATCAGTAAGAATCATTGGAAGACATGTAGAAGAGCAATAATTTTACCCTTCACTTCACTTTTGGACCAAGAGTTAATTTCTTTCTTGTGCATCATAAAGACTTCTTTCCTTTACTTATATTTCTTAAAATGAACAAAACAAGTTGCATTTCTCTTTTTCACTCTAGCTTCTGCTGCTGCACCCTATGCAAATGAGCCCACAAAATGGGGCTCTTTGCCTATGCTTGATGTTAGTGCAAATAGGTTCAGAGGGGCTCCTCACCAAGTAGCCCCCACAGCAATGGGAGCCAGTACTTTTGATGCATGTCAGTTAACTAAGTGCCTGTACACCAGGTTGCAGAAGTGTTTTTTTTCTTTGCACAAGAGAGAAACATCTCTTGTGAGCTCCCCTGACAGAAGAAGCAAGTGTACATATGAACTGCTTCCCAGCATGAAAATTGCTGATTGCTGATCTATGTTACCAGGCACACAAGCCAGTGCTTGTTCATATATAATTTAATGTGGAATGTGGGAAATCAGTCTGAGACTGAGGTAAAATGCAAACCTCTGAAGGCAGCAGGGCAGCTGGAAAAACACCTTTATCCTACATTCCCCAGTGGCCTGTAAAAAGGTTGCCCATAGCCAGGAAGGCAGATGGCCTAACAACCTCAGTGCACTAACCTTTTCCTTTTGCAAATGTGCATCAGGTTGAAGGTGAGGATCCACTTGATTCTCACAGCTTTCTGTATTCAGCCCCTGTGGCCAAACAGCCTAGCAGTTTTTGGGGACTAATGAGGCTGTGTGGTCTTCTTTTTAACAGAGACAAAAGGCCGGTGCTAAGACTGTCCACAAAGCTGCTGTGTCCCCATCCTGAGCCAGGGGCTTGCTAAGAGCCTGCAGACATGATCCCTAGCTGCTCCTTTGCCCCACAGGCCCTAGGCTGGGTCCACAGAAAGCTTTGCTGTCTCACATAACACACGGGTGCAGCACTCTCTTGGTGCACTGGCTTCTTGCAAGCACCAGGATGGAATGTTTTTAGGGTGTTCTTGGGCACCTCAGTCCCACTCGTGTTCACAGTGTTTTGATACCTTTTACTGCAGCTGTGTTCCCAGTCTTGCCCTGAAAGCTGCTTGCAGAGAAGACACTTAGCACACCTCTGTTGCTTCTCTTCCTGAGCTGTAGTGGCAGGGTCTCCTAAGGGGCACCAGCACATAAGGAGGAGGGCTAGGAATCATTGCAGTGGTGTCCTTTTTGATCATATCTTGTCATGATCTTGGACCTTGTAAATGAAAGGTAGAAATTACCCCTTCCATTGCCCTTGATAATGGTTTATTAGTAATTGCTGTGGTTATCTATAATTGCCTGTGTTAATAGTGTGCATTGATTGGCAAGGTTCAGCTTGAGGTTGATTTCTGCTCTGGCGGGAAGGAAATGGCTGTTTAGTTTGTCACTGTTGTCTTCTGTAATAATGTGTTTCAAGTCAACTAAAGCTACAGTTTAGGATGAAGCAGTTGTAATTAGGATGCTGGACTAAATCTGGCTTTCTGAATTAAGCTTAATGTCTCTCTCAAGCCAATTCCAGGCTACAAAGGACTTACAGAAGTATTGAGAACCTCCAGGGAGTACATGCTGCATTATTCAACCATGCTTTGAAGAAGTGAACTGTGTTAAAGAACATGCCCATAACTGTGAGCTGAATTAAATAACATCCAAGTACCAAGTACCCTGCATGGGGAAGGAGCTGGTTCCTTGGTTTGATGTTTTTATAGAACCAGCCCTAACATCATCCTAATCTAAGAATCTCTATTTCAGAAAACATGGGCAGAGAAAGAGGTAAGGCAACTGTACAAAAGAAGGACTGGCTTTCTCCCCATTGCAGGATAGAAGAAATCCTGTCCCAAAAGAGGGTTCCATGGATTGGTTTCCTGCCAGAAACCAGTGTGTCAGCTTGTCCCCCAAACAGTATGGGAACTGAAAGAATTGCTACTCAGCTATTTACCAGAGGTGGTTCTATGTCAAAACCCTGCTAGACCTCGTGGTTTAGATCTTGATTCTCACTCTCACATTTGTCTGCTGTGCTGAACCTGCTTCTTCAAAGGTGCTAGAGTTTTGGGTGTGTTAGAAGAAGGGCTTTCTCAGGGCAGAGATGAAGGTAAAAGCTGTACAGAAAGAAGTGTGAAAAACTGCATGAATGCAGATGCACTTTATTACATGCTTCTACATCCATCTTTTCAGTCCACATTAGTTCCCTTGCACAGATACAAATTTAGGACTTAAACCTGCAGTCATTTAGCATGTATAATGCATGTGTACATAATGTCCTTCATAAGGTCTGATGGGCATTTCTGCTGTATGCAAACTCATATACCTTTCAAAGTTCTGCCCTCCAGGTTTCCTTCCCAGCTTACCAGAACAAGGTGACCCTCTTCAGTTACTGATCAGGGGTGGGTGACCTGCTTTGCTTAAGGGATTGAGGAGGACCCAGCAGACTGATGACTACTGAAGTGGCACCTGGGAGCGACTAGTTTAAAGCCACTTTAAGTTAGCTTCTGTTTTCTGCCTGAGATGACCCAGAGAATTGGGAAGAGTTTCAACCAGTTGTCCATAGCCTGGTGCATCCTGACTGTAACACACTATATTCTTTCCTGCTAGGGATGGGAGACAGATCAAAGCTGTTCCCTCAGGAAACAGCTGTGTGCAGTCATGATGTAAATAACACAATGCACATTACTTTTGAGCAAGTGCCACTGGCTGAAAAGACTCTAGAAATATTTTCCCGGTGTTTATAGTAATAACACAACATTGAGAATGGAAAAGATGGAAGAGCTGAATTTAACACGTATGTATTTGAGGTGTTTTTGCATGTTTGCTTTCAATTCATTTGGGAGTTATTCAGTGAAACTTGGTTTCCCTTTCTACCCACTTGTTTTATTTTCAGGGCCATGAACAAAAGGCAAATTTTAAAATATTTCTTTTTATAGCATTTCTTGGGTTTGAAGAAAGAACCACAAGCATTAAGGCTCTTTTTGCTTTTACGTATATTTGTGTTCACATTGCTGTTTGTATAGTACTTGTATTTTCAACCAAGTTTGTCTTTCTAGCGCCTCTTTCATCCTATTCAATCAACACTGGGTTTTTCTGGGTTCTTATTGTGGTTGTACAGATGTGTGTGGTCTGATATTTGAAAAAAAAGGGTCCTTTAGCTGGACATGTGTACTAGGATTTTACAGGGCCATGGGTAGTCTGCATTGATGGACTAGGGTCAAAGACCCTGTCCATCTCTGACACAGTAAAAGAGGCTTGAGCAATTTCAGGAAGTGCTGAGGATTCTCCCTTTGAAAAGCCAGCCCTTTATTTAAAGATGGGTCAGAGCAGATGCTTGGGAGCTAATTAATCCCTTGCACTGCACATCTCAAAATCCCTGGCTTTCTGTACATGACATGTGGTTGTCACTAACAACAGGCAGATAAACCCCAAGCTAATGGTGTAAGAGACAATAAACTTGCGGATATGCACACTTGATTTAGATAATTGTAGGAGATGCAATATGCTCACTAAGAAATGTGAAGACAACTCAGATTTACAGGCACGCCTTACATTCATGTAAAGAAAGATTTGGAGGTATGGTATTTAATTTCCTGAGAACAGCCACATGTGTCTGAAGCTGAACATTAGAGTAGCCCATGGAGGATCTCAAAAAGGAAAATAAAAGCTCTGAGGAATAAATATTCTGTATGTACCTTCTTTTCTTGCTTTTACTTCTCCTTTTTTTCAGCGAAGCTTTTATTTAAGCCTCGCTTTGGATCACAGCTTCTTCACTCAACAACTCCAAAGTGGATTTTAAATTGATACTCTTTTATAAAACTTTCTAGCTTAATTTTGCTTAGAGCAATTTAAGATAAAATATCCCCTGACATCCTTTGATGTGTAAAGCACCAGATTTTTAGGTAATGTTTCTCCCTTAGAGCAACAGAAAAGTGCAAGGGCCCTTAGACAAACACTCTGCATCACCAAGGTGTTTAGCTAGCACACAGTAGTAGCCCCTGAGAGCACCTTACCCCAACCTTGTCGAAGGATCACTAATAAAAGCAAACCTTGTCCCACTGCCCCACCCAGGGGATTTTTTCCCATGCACCAGCTTCCCAGAAAGAATACATTTGGAATGCTGGTTCTCCTGGAGCCTACTAGCTCATAGTGCTGAGTGTGGCTGAATGCTGCCTCACATGGATACCAGCCTGTGACCACTGCTCTCCCCAGACATTCCTTCTCGCTCTTCTCTGTGGTACCTCACTGCTCTTCCCCTCCTCTGAGGCATTACTGCTGTTAGTGAGGCATGTTAGGTGATGACAACATTACTCGTGACTTTCATGCTCTTGGATCTCAGGCTAGAGGTGAATTACTGCTATCATCCTGATAGCCAGCACGCAAAGGGCTGGCAGGAGGAAAGAGTGCACTGGGGGCAGCCCTGCTGGCACAGCTGAGCGGGCTCCCTTCCCAGAGGACTGACCCTGCTGCAGCAGAAAGGTACATCTATTCTCTATTGACGCAGCTTGCCCCTGGAAAGCTGTATTATTGGTATCAGAGATACCATTTATCATCACAGAGCAAGATATGGCTATTATTACATACTTTACCTGCCATAAAAAAAGCTGTTCATCTACATTTATCAAGGTTTAGAAGCTAATGGTGCTGTTGTTGGCTGCTGCTGGTGCTTTGCTCCTTGTCTACTGTGTGACTTGCATAACAGCAAGTCACTCGCATGGCCTGGGAGGCGCATGCCAAGGATGGGGCCAATGGACTCAAGTCATGTGCATTCGCATGACTCAGGAAGACACCTGAGTCTGGATGTGTTTCAGTATGATACATAACATGCATTTCCTTGTATGTGCATTTTGTGCTCTGGGACTCCTGCAAGAAAGGGCAATCAGCTGGGCCATCACACTAGTTTTGGGGAAGCTGATAAACCCTATGGTGTCCATCACGTCTGGGAACATGTTTACTGCTAGCCTAAGGCAGGGATTACCCAGATGACTACTGTGTGGAGTTTGGAGAAATGGGAAACAGTCCTTTACCCTACAAGTAAATTCATAGTTGGGTATGCAGCAAGCTTTAGCGGTGTCTCACTTGATCTCATGAGGTATGAGCAAGCCAGGCCAATGGTAATAACAAAAAGCATCAAGAATGATTTTTGTTTTCCCTCTGAAGAACAAAGCAGGAGGGCATTCCTTTCTCACCAAACAGACAGATGGGAAGTGAGATGGACCTTTTTGTAGTACAGTCTAAGCTAGACAAAATTGCTATGTATATTTTCCTAATGATCTTACCAAGGCCCTGAGATAATGCTGTCTCTTCTGGCAAGAATAACAATAGTTTTATTATTGCTGGGCATTTTATCATCTCTTCAACCAGCTCTGACTTTTAAGGACACAATAATAGGGGTTTAGCTTTTTCTAAACTTTCTTTTACCAGTTATTCCGACCACGGGTTCAGAGTATTCCAGAAAGAACTATGCACAGAAAACAGGGCCAAGTAACAGTGGAAATGCTATCTCTTCATGCAGAATTTGTGGGTAAAGACATGAGACCCCGTCATTGGGACAAAGACGCTGTCATTGGCTCCTAACAGGAGCCCAGGACTCATAAATATGAGGCCTTGGGCAAGTGATTAAGCTTTTTTGGCTCCTCTAGTGTTAGCATAATGCCTCACTTCCCTCACAGGCCTTAGTGTGAGCTCATTACTTAGTGTGAAATACCTGATAGATGAAAACTGCAATTGACAGCAGAGGCCAGATTCTCTTCTCATTTATATCAGCCCAGCTCCTATTAAAGTGAATTGAGGCTGGGCCAGGGAAACCTGGAGGAAGGTTTGGCTGCATGTTTAAATTACCGTGACTGATCTGTACGTGCAGAGCTCCCTTGAGGCAGCTCCTCCAGCAAGCTTTCTAGCCTCTGCTTGCACAGAACCCCCATGCTTATTTTGTTTTGTTGCTGCTTCTTTTATACATTGGCTACCAAGGACCTGGTACTGCTCTTGCTGAAGCCAGTGGGCTTTGGCTTGGTTTGGCTGGGTGATTTGCCATCAGAGGCAGCTCCGCAGGTTCTGCAGTGCAGCAGGCAACCCCTTGGGGCAGGAGATGGAAAAGTGGCTGGGAGCCATCTGCATCTAACCCAAACTCCTCAGATGAACCAGCACCAGCATGTGGAAACAAGTCCTGCAGAAGCCCTGTGAGGCTGGAGCAACCTAGGTTGCCTGCTGTAGTTATCACATGGTCCACCATGTGAACTGAGGTGCAGACAGGCAGGGCATGATGGCCAGGGCCATCCCCACAGGGAAGATAAAAAATGGGAAGCACTCTCTCAGCAGGATGAGGAGGCATAACCTTAGGGGCTATCCTTTCTCTGTTTTTGGGAATGGTGGCACTGGGTCAGGCAGGATGAGGGGAAGGTGGCCCCTGCACCAGCCAGCCACATGGCTCTGCAGAGACCTATCAGCAACACACAGCCAGGTATCTCCTCCACTTCTGGGGTACTTTGATTGTATTGAAAGGCTGCAAGAGCTAGGGAAAGGAAAAGCTTGCTCTATGCTAAATTGATGTTAGAATTGTGAAATGATTCTAATAACTTGCGTCTCAGGGAGGGGCTTTATCTGACCAGTGTTCAGATGAGTCTGATACTGAATGAGGTGGTACCTTATAATACACCACATCTGAGTATGGGCTACTCTGAAGCAGCATTATTTCATGGCAATATGTATCTATGGTTTATTGAAGTTGGAAAGGTAGAACCCAGATGTTTTCTGATGCTAGAGTACCTGTGTTCTTTAACTTCTTTTACTCTCACTCCAAATCCAGCCTGATGCTTCCTGTAACATCTTCCTTAATTGCAAGCAAGGGCTTGAAACTTGCTTATGATCAAAGGCTGCATTTTGACAGTTCAGGTGCAATTAAATGTAAGTGCCTGCAGTTAATATTAAATATATGATCAAGTGGGAACATAAAACTAGAGCCACAGCACCTTCTTGCAGATCACATAGTTAGATATCTAAATGGGTGCATTTGCAGACATAAAATTGTGCTCAAGTCATTGGACACTTGGGTAAAGGTAAACTAATGCTGAATAGCCAGCCACTCCTATAACAATGTTTTTCTTTGGACATAAGTCTCTTAACTTGCTAAGAGGGAGCAAGGGGCAAGTATTCAACAAAAAAAAAGGTCTTTAATCATGGACTAGATATAAGAAAGCCAGACAGCTGCTGGATTAAAGTGGTTTTAAATTGAGAACCTTTGCAGTATCCTTGGTATTTACACTCAAAGGTTTCTCTTGGAATTAGTATCTGCCTGAGCATGGAAAAAGCAAGATCACATTTGCCTTTACAATTTGTGCTCTAGTGGATTAGAAACAGAAATGTTTAATTCACTCTTTAAAAAAAAAAGTAAAAAAGAGTAGCTCTGTGTAAGTGACATGTCCAGTGGGATCCAGACAGGATGAATACCAGAAACCTTCTCAAATGTTTGTTAAGGTAGATGAGAATAGTAGTTGTTCTCTAATTTCCCCAACTCCTAAAAAAAAGCATTCTCAGCTTCTGTTCCTCTTCTCTAAGGGATCATTAAACGCATTCAACTGCAAAACAGAATTGATGAAAATACCATAGACCGTTATTTCTATGAGGTCTGTAAGACATACTTGGACACTGGAGTGACGGGTAAGCGATCTGCTCTGTGGCTGCCATAGCCACTGTTGTTCCTCCTTGTTTCCCTTTGGAAAATAATAATTTGTATTCTCTTGTGAAACTAATGCCAGTATTTAATTTTCTTGCTACCATCTCTTTTCCTGCTGGATTGATGAGTATTGCGGGCACTATTGATGGTTGGTCTGAGGCTGAAAGTCAATAACAAGCTCAAATCAGGTTTAAGGAATGAATCAATAAGCAGAACAGGAAGGAAACACACCAATTTAAGCCTAGAAAACCACATACCATAGTGTAGTTAAGGGGTTTAATACCTTTTTTTTTACTGTGAAACTGGGGACATGAACTTTCAGGTGTCTCAGCATATTAATTACAAAAAAATCAAATTGGCACAAGGTGATTGCTCTTAATGAGGTAAGACAAATGGTAAAACACCACTGAAAGGAAGACTGGTGAAAGCTGTCCTGAAAGGCCAGAGAAGACAGGTGAAGGGAAGATGAAATCAAGTGTGAAATGCCAACCCCACGTAGAGATCATTTGGCTGGAGGAACACAGGAAAGGTGGAAGGAGTTTAGCTCTGCACTGGAAGTTTCCACCAGAAGTCATAAAAATGGGGATAGTGTACCCTGGAAGGTTTTAAATACGAATTCTTGCTCAGCCCATTGCCCAAGTGGTGCAGTGCTGCCTGTAAATACTGAAACATCAATTGCCTGAAACGGCTGGCTGAAGTGCTGCTGCCTGAGTACTGTGAGCAATGTGTTTGTCAACATTATTGCAGGGGAAAGCAAGCCAAACTAACGACAGCTGCCCAAAAAGTAGAGCAAGAAAGGTGTACTTCCCCCTATGTGTCAGAAGCTGACTCTGTGCCAGGCTCTGTCAGGATATGAAGGGAAAGGTGCCCAAAGGCAGCAGAGTCCCCCAGCAGGCCTTCATTTCCTTTTAGTACTTTACCATGTTTATATTTGGCCAAGCATAGGGGGATGCTGATAAGGATAGATCCATTCTTTTGTGGAGCAAGGAGGAAGACAGGACTGTTAGAAAAACCTGTTATTTCTAATTATGGGGCCGGAGGTCTCTTCAGTCCCAGAACCATGGTCCCAGAACCAGCCATGGGAGCTGAGGAAAACCTCACTGTGCTTCATGCTCCTGCAGTACCCTCCACACAGGGGTTAAAGAAAACTTAGAAAGCTATAAACAAGTTCTCAAATGCACCAGAAGTAGCTTTCATCCTCTCTGGTTTGCGCACTGTGAAACTGAAGCACTGAAAAGTTGTTTTTCACAGTTTCCTACTGCTTGACACCTGCATGGAAGGTTGGGGTTTCAGAAGCACAAGTGCTCAGGAGGAAGCAAGGGCAACTTCTCTTTCTCATAACTTTGAATAGCAGCCATTTCTTTGCTAAATTTGCTAGCATGCAAATGCTGGCAAAAGTCAGCACTAAAGCTGACTACAGTAGAGTTTTGAATCTGTTCTCTCAGCACTAGATAATGCCTCTCATTATCATTGTGGTTTTCCCCTCCCCAGTGACTAACTGCACTGGGAATAAATCAATGACATGATAACTGGCACGCTTTTTGGCAAGCACAATCACCCATGAAATTTGCATTATTTCCCTCCTTCTGCCTAGCCTGCCCGCTTAGCAACATTCCTCTTCCCCTTGGAAGCAGGTCCTTAATTGGGAGAGTCATTTACAGTACTGGTAAATGTCTCAAAAGAAGTGTTATGGACAGAGATGTCTCAAAAGACCAGTTTCACCCCCTGGTCTGTGAACAGAAGACCTTGTTGCTTAGATTGGCTTGATGGTTTTGGGCAGGGAAGAAGCAATGATTTCTTTGATCTATGATTATGCTATAATCATCTCAGGTATAAGTGAAGAGCTGGAGCTACAGTCACTAAAAAGGAGTTGGTGACAGGAAATTTCACCTGATGCATCCTGTAATACTTTTGAACCACTGACCCAAACTGCTTTGTACTTGGTGCATAAACATATGTAGGACTCTCTAGACTTTGGATAGCTGCAATACAATGTGTACTGCTGCTGTATCTTTGACAGTCTTAGCTCAGTGAAATTACTCATTGCACTTGAAGTGCTGAAAATAATACAGCCATATGTGCAACTGCTGTGTGTACTTCATAAATGAGATGGTGCCACCATAAACTGTGAAAATAATGCAGCTGTATAAAATCAGAGTGATGAATGTGTGCTAGCCTGCAGTTCTACTAATGCAAGCCAATGCTGATACCAAACCATTCCCTCAAATACATGGGTGTTGAAACCTACTTTATAGGGAGGCAATTGTTCAGCGTGCCCTTTGTTTATGGACAGAATACAACACTTGGGTTGGATTGGTTTTTTTCTTTCTATCTAAATTCTAGGATTTTGGTGGAGGTGGGACTGTTAACTACTGACATTTCTATTATGATGGTGGCCCTCCAAGGTAGCTGGGCTTGGCTTCAGTTTTGGGGAGAATCACCCACCCTGGCCCATAGCCAGGTGCAGTGGTTAGGAGCTCACAGGTGTGAAATGCGGAACAGCAGAGCATGGCAGTGGGGGGTGTCTGTCTCTGCTGCACTGTTCCCCACTTCTAAAGCCAGAGAAAGTCCTCAGTTTAGCAGGTCAGCACTGCCACAGTGCATCTGCATGCAGCTCTTCAGGGACTCAGTCTGGGCAGGCAATGGACAAGCTGGAACAGGGGACCAGACAAAGACCTAGGCCATTAAAAGTTGATAGTGGAAAGACAAGGAATAGATTTACAGTCAAATGACACCCAAATAAGGAGACAAAAGACCGGGAGTGAATCCTAATGACTCACAGAGGAGGGAGAGGATGGGGAGACAAAGACCGTGATTGCTATCAGCTCCTAGAACGAACGTCCCAGCCACATCTCAGGCTATCGAATGGTTGCCCTGAGGGAAGGGGCTTTCCTAGCATCCTTTCCTAGGATACTGAAGGCTAGGTAGTGAGTGGAGCATGTTCACATGTTGGTCACAGGGAAACCTGGCACACCTACTGGGGAAGACAATGGTGATGATGACAGCAAATTATTTTTTATTTTCTAAGTAAAATAATCTGTGGCTACTACAGTGTTGCAGTATTAAAGATGAAGGTTTAGAAGCAATTAAAGTTTTGGCCAGTGTGACTACACTGCTGGATGTTTCCTGAAAGAGGCACACTTGGGATAAGGGTAGTTAAGCCATCAGCAGATAAACAGATTTGTCAGCTTCCACATCCTGAGCAATCTCTGCAGGCATAGATGCATCACTGGGGAGTGACTGACTCTGTTTATCGATCTTGATAACTATACAAAAACCTCTGTGTGTAAATAGCAGCCATGGCTCTTATCACCAGTGCCATAAACTGAGATACCACTCAACAACCTCACCCTCCATCCCAGAAGTGGTTAGCAGTGTGAAATACCTGAAGCAATACTGGTGGATCCATATGGAAAGCTGTATGCCATTGCACGCTTTTCTTACCTAATAAGCTACAAGTGGCTGAACGAAATGAAGTGGTGCACTACATGTACTCAGCAGAAAAAAAACACGCTTCATGGACAGCCAGAATAACCTTGCTTTTTAAATATTCACTATTTTTAATTCCATTTTTCATTCCGTGGCAATTCCATTGTACTCCTCCATGCCTTAAAACATAGTGTCAACAAGAACCAACCCGCTGGTGAGGCTGTGATGGTACTTCAGCTGCAGACATGACTACATAGCATCAGCTCCAGAGAGAGGTTTGTCATGCTGCCATCAGCACTTTCTTGTTATATGGGATGTCTGAACAGGTAGGAGAAATACTAGGCTCTGGCAAGCAGCAACTCGCAACTGCAGCTGTTTTCACAGTTCAAAAATAATCCAATGTGAGGCAAGGACTGGCTGCACTGAAAGCAGCAAGAGCAAGGGATCGGAGGCCAACTCCCTCCTGATTCGGATATTCAGATTTACAGCTTGGTCCTCCTCGCTCATTTGAGCTTTTCCCCAAAGCCACCTGGCATTCTCCTGGAGCCACTGTCGCATGTCAGAGTTTTCCTCATAAAATAAAAGATACAGCAAGCCAGCTGGGGCTGGATCTGGCTGGAGCAGGGTGCTGTATTTATAACACGTCAAAGATGAGGAAGGTGGTTACAAGAGTTCAAGCCAAATAATATAATTCATAGCAGCAGGGAAGGAATTATGGGGCATGAGGTGAAAAGAAAAAAAAATGAAATCCTATCTCTGAGAATGATGCTGCTTCTTCTAACTTTGATAAAGCCACAGTGAACAAGATCGGAGCAACCTGGGTCAGTAAGTTCTCCATAGAGAACAGCCCAATTTAAGACAGCTATGACAGGGTGGGAAAGGTGAAATCCAAAGGAGGACAAGTTGGTCTCTCTCTCATGATTAAGTTTGGGCATTTGCTTAAAAGAAGCAGATCTTGAGTTCAGAGCCTGCAGGCCACTGGATTTTTCCACTCCTGCTATAGTCTTGTCACGTGGAGTAGAAAACCTGCCTTCTGTCATCTGTCACTAGCAGCACAAGAATAAGTGTAAAAACATATTCAGAGAAAGCAAAAACCTTTTGACTTTAAGATGCAATTGAACTCTGCCACATGTAAGTGAATCCTGCTTTGGAAAGCTCTGCCTATAAATATTTTCTTCATGTTCATTTGCCACACTTTTTCTTTAGGCACAAGCATGTAATTTGAAAGAGCTATATTCTGCAGCTTTCAGCCAAATTCATAGTCATTTAGCAATGAATTTCCTAGTGTGTTCACTGCAATATCTGTAACTTACCCAGGAATATCCTTATTGATTATCAGGTTTAGGTGCATGTTATCTAATTATGGATATATGTTGCTGTCACTTCTCCCACAGAGGACTTTTCCCTGAGTAGATCCATGTCTCCTTAGCTGGGTTCCTAGCCTGGAGTCCAGGAACTTGGCTCCTTGCCTGGAGTGGCAAGCATCTGGGTAGGGACTTCCAGAAGAAAGTAGTTGCACCCACGTCATTTGAACATAAGCAATGGTTTGAAGACAAAGGTTAGGAAGATGCTGATGAAAGAAAACATTTGCAGAGAAAAGAATAAGATGAAAGAGGTTTGGAGATCTGCGAAGCATTGTGGAGCTATATCAGAATGGTTTTAAAAGAGACTGAAAGAGAGAAATGAGTAGAAAATGAAGAAATAGAGGGGAAAGACGTGCAGGTAAGATAGAATAGCAGAATAGGATTTAAAGGGAGAGGGACATGAGAGAACAACCTATGAGAAAAACTAAGAGTTGGACAAAGTAATGCATTATATTGGAACAACATGTCAAGGCATTATAGCAAAGAGAGAATAAGAGGGCAGAGGATGCTGCTTTCCAAAGAAAGAATGAGGAAAGAAATGCAAAATAAAAAAAAGCAACAAGGAAAATGGGAGGTGGAGAACGGAAGAGAAACAGAAAATGGTTGGAAGGGAATTAAAATGTTAGAAGGAGAGCACGAAGAAAGCTGTGTAATATTAGGACTAGCAAAATGCGTTTTATTTATTCATGTTCCTTCTGGATTATTTTTTCCCTGGCAGCTGCTGAGGGTCCAATTGCTGTGCACTCCCCTCCCTCCATGGAGGGCAGCCAAGCACTTCTCTTTGTGGATGATGAATGCACAAAGCTATCTTGAACGTTTCAACTTTAAACAAAGAGCTCTCCAAAGGCCCCTTCTGCCTTGGGCAGCTTCTCTCCAGCCTCCCTGGTGGAAACCTTGCAACTTTGTTACAGCCCACATGTAGGCTCCCATGAGCTCCTTTCACAGGTTGGACCATTATTAATGCTGAAATATGGATATTGGGATGAAATAAGTAAGAATCAAGCTAACCTTCCTTAGAGAGATGATCTACTCTCTCCTCCACATCTCTTCTTGCAGACAGGGGGGCTGGGAAGTCAGCTCTAACAGAAATCAGTGTCTTTATGAAACCCTCCAAGTCCTTTTGTAGCCAGTGAAACTCCTCTACTCATTTTAACTGGTGCAGCCCTGCAAAGCTCGCACCCCTGAGACTGACACCCACCTGTACCCTTTGGTGTCTTCGGAGATTTTGATTTGCTGAGCTGTTTATCCAGTGCGAAGTTGAGAAAGGTGAGATAAAAGGATTTTAATCCTTTTATTTCTTCCCCTGAGTAAGGGGAGGCCTTTTCCAAGCATAAAAAATGTTTAAAAGAAAAGCCTTTCTTCTCACAGGTAATTTTTATCAGTCCAGATAGTGACAATGGTAACTTTTCCGAAAGCTTCCTAGTGATTGAAGGGTGTAAGTCCCATCTGACTTCAGAAATGAGACTGGGGTAATATTTTGCCCTTCATCCTCATTTTCATGCTCTTCAGCCAGATCTCTAAGGAGGTCTATGCTCCTTTAACAGAGGTGTGAATAATGGTTTCAAACAACTCTTTAATCAGAAGCACATACAGAAGACATGACACAGGACTGACAGGCACATGGATTGGGCAAGTGTCACAGCATGGGTCTGCACTAGGAACCTCTGTACATATGTTCTGGCAGCAATATTAAATGTGATAGAAGTGGGGTAGCACTGGAAAACATGAACGCACTTGACTGGAGCTCTAGGAGAGTGAGTGTTAATGGGATGGATCTATGAGTTTAATAAGAAACTTACTCCCTCTTGGACCATAAGCAGGTCATTTGGAAAAATGCATACTAACTGAGGGAGGCTGGGAAAAGACAGAGGGAAAACATGAAGAGAGCTCTCCCACCACTGTGGTAGAACAGATAGAGCTCTGCCACATTAGTGGTAGGACCCCTCACAGCAATGAGTGTCTGTACTGCTGCAGCCACAAGGGTTTTTCAGCTGGTAGGTCCAAAATGCTCTCGGCTATATCTTGCTTCCAGCAGAGCAGGAGTGTAAAGCCCAGGACATACAGCAGCAATTGCAATCCATTGGACTCTGTACATGCTGACATAGTTTTAAATGCCACTGCCTTGGCAGATCTGGCCTGAAGACCTTTGCTTGTATGTGTAGTCTCCAAAGCAGGCACCACAGAAATCCCCAAGCTTCTTCCAGGGGTGCGAGAAGTGCAGGATGAGGCCCTGAATGAAAGACTGCCATACAAGATAGCCTCAACCAGGGCAGTCTGATCAGGCATCTCTTGTAGGGACAGCACTGGTTTTGATTACTTCCCAGCCACCAGCAATGCCATCCCTGTTGCTGAGGGTGCTCTCATTTTCAGATGTTCCAGTAAAATAACAGATTTACTTTGTACTGATGTACTTACCTGGCCATATTGTCTATCCCAGGAAATCCAGGGGATTTCCTCAATAGCTTTGTTACTTCATTAGATATGGTGGTGAATCTGTAGATGTTGTGTAAATTCTAAATTATGTAATTTTCAGGAAGTGTCAGGATGAAGCACATTTACTGCCATGCGAAAGGTGAGTACATAAACATCCCAGCATGCTTCATTTGCCATGTGTGCTTCAGGTTTGACACTGAAATTCCAGCCCTCATTCCTAATGCTGTTAACACTAAACTATGTGAGTAAAGTTACTCAGCTGAGGATGCTTCATGTAGCTTCTCATGCAAGTAAAGGCTGGCAAGATCAGCCAGTGGTTTGCAAATGTGTAGTATAAATAAGCCAAGTAAGTAAGTCTGCATAAACAGAGAATTCTACATCTTGCTTTATTTTCTCTGCTAAAGTACATGCATGGCAGGTCTTGTCTTGATGATCACTGGACTTTTGTTGTTGGGCACAGGCTTGGAGCTCTGTCACCACAGGTTTTATAACACCAGTCAAAGGGCTGTAAAACACCCTGAACCTGCTGGGTTCCTTGGTCCTAATGAACTGTGTTTAGTGTTTACACAGCACGATTTCATCTGCTCAAGGCCTGTAACGTGAACTGTGGACTCATACTACCCTAAAGGTAATACATGTGGTACTTGTGCTAAACTAGTGATAATAACCTTTCTCCTACTCCATTCACTTTAATTAATGCCAGAGTTGACTTGTACCACTTTTCTTTTTGTATTCTCTAACTTGTTGAAACCTTAACTTTTTTGGCTAATGTTTTCTGTGCCAGATGACTACCTCAGTCTGATCCTGGATGGACGTTTCTGGCTGTTCAGCTCTTTATAATTTGTTGTGGGGTTTTGTTTTGTTTTTTTTTTTCTAGAACAGCTTCTTGTAGAAATCGTTCTGGTTTGGAAAGGAAGCCACCATCAGGCAGTGATGACATTATGTGGGAAATCTAGTTTCATGCATGTGTCTTTTGTATAGAATATATTGAATCTGTAATACGCAGATTCAGTCAAGTTATAAACCCTTGGAAAACTGCAGTTTGCACACACCTGGTAGAGGCTTGTAAGTCTGGCTGCTGATCTCTTTGATGTTTCAGTCTGTGGAGATGGTGCTCTGGTCTGTGGCTGCAGGGACTGAGCAGGGAGGTTTCTGGTACCGTTCTTGGTGCCTTCAGGCACAGCCACAGAGACTTGTGCTCTGTGTCATTCATCTCCTGGACTCCGAATAGTGAAGAGGAAGGGTCTTAGCCTTTATTTGCAAAGGTGGCATAAATAGGTGAACTAAAGCAGCCAAGAGAGAAAGACTGAGGCTGGGGACATGAAGTGGAGAAGATGCTTGGGCCCCACTGCAAGAAATCTGGTCTGTGAATTGGGGTGGGAAACGGGCTGCAAAATACTGGGGTGAAATGTGGGCAGCAGCCTGCCAATGAAACTTGGGGAAATGATTGTGCTGCAGAGTGGAAAGTGGCCATCCAGGGCTGAAAACCAGGGGTAAGGGCATAGGGAGCCTGGGACATGGAACTGGGGTGGTGGCACAGGGGGACATGATGATGGAGGTCAGCAGTGGGGGGAGCAGGATGATGATGTTGTTGCCAAGATCTCTGCAACTGAAGAGGAATGAGTCCAGGATGCTGTGAAAAGCAGCACACATTCATGTAATTGAAGAGTATGATTATGTCAGGAAGGACTTGCACAGGCAGCCTTAATTTGAGCGTTTTCTAATTTTGAATGCTTGCATTTGCAATCTCAGCTTTCTTTTTGATGGAGCTTATTGTCAGTGATAGTACTATCGGTAGTTATTCTGAAGTGGGCGGGTGCCAAAGGGCCATCATGGTGCTCTAGTATGCAAGTCCTGAACAGTGAAGTAGTTGTTGCACTTAGTAAATTATGATGAAATATCTCCATGCCATTTATTTGTGTTGTGTTTTTATATGAGGACTGTAATTTTCTTAAACCTCGGCTACTTCAGAGGAGGAGAGTGAATTAACATGGATGAATGAGGGGCTGTCTAGCTAAATGGACTTGTAATATATTTAATGCCCAGAAGTAAATAAAATGTTGCTTTGGGTAACAGAAGAGTTTCTTTCCTTATTTTTTTTTTAAATAATCAAGTTTTGGTAAATGAAATCTAATGATGTGAGAATATTTTTCACATGGATGTTTATCTTTTTGTTTAATAGACAGTGAACTATTAACTGTTGAGAAGATACAGGTCCTACATCTATCCTGATGTACAGTAAAAAACAGGATCGGGATTTGATTCATGTCAGTGTATTTTTCTAAACATCACCTTGTAATGGGGTAAGGGGAGATAAAAGTGCATCTCTGCAGATAATTACCAGAGCTCATAAACACTTCTTTCCCCTCTTTCATTTCTTGACAGCTGCAGCAGCAGAGACAATATCCAGGACTGTACAGAGAGTAACTGCTGCGGTAGCACCCCTGGTGTGTTTATCCTGCACTCTGCACTGGCCACAGATGTTCAAAACCAAGCAGAAGACAGCCCCGAGCACTCTCCTGTCTCTGCCCCTGCTTTGACCAGGGGCTTGGACAGGAGAATCTACAGAGGTCCCTTCTCTCACAGCTCAGGCACTTCCTCGCAGCTTACCCAGAGGCTAATGGTGACAGTGCTTCAGGTGGGACTTTGGTTGGGGGCTCCTCCAAAGCAGCACCCTGAGATTGGTGTAGGCCGGGCCACTACTCTGAGGGAGGCAAAGGGATGCATCAGCAGGCCCAAGTGCTCTCCTGGATTGAGAGCCTCAGGGGGCTATTTGTGCTGCTTATCTTTTGGGCACTAAACTTCAGCACAGGAAGCTTTTTCCCCTATCTTGTCTGTGGAGGGAGATTAGCCCAGGCAGAAGGTGACTCAGAGTATCCAGGCTGCTCTGAATCACCTCCTGGAACATCTCCCCTTTGATTGCAAAGGCACAGCTGATACTAAAAGAACAACTTTCCTACATTTTGTATCTGAAGATGTCAATTCACCTTCATTTTTCAAGTTATAGTTAATAGATTAGCATTTACAAACTATCACAGGAGAGAATTATTGGTCAGTTTTCTGTACCCAACCTAAGAACAAAAAGTGGGCTGAATAGCATACAAGTGAATACAGAATTTGTTGCTCTTCTATGGTAAACATAATGACCATCTTGTCCTGCTTGAAGCCTCTAATATTAGCACAGGGGTGAAGGCTCTTTTCCTAAATAGAGTTCTGGATTTTTTTAGAGAGACTGGGGCTTCAAAGTAATTTATTAAACTGAGTTAACGCAAATATGTGGCCTTTTTACATGCCCATTTTCAGGTTAGCAATCTGTAAAAATACTCACTCTGCTGAATATTTTAAAGCATGCAATAAACCAGTGTTTTGTTGAAGAGAATGAGCAAATGTGTACAAGCCTGTCAGATTTCAATAAGCCAATATATTAATCACGATTTTATCCCAGGGTATCAATATGAGGAGTGATAATGACCTGTGGTCAGAGGACTTGAACCTGTTTTAAACAATAGATACTTTTTAATCTCTAAGGGCTGTACTTTTGCCTTGTGATTTTAGGCAACTGCTTCCTGTGAAGCTTTTGTGGAAGGCATAAGGTTTGACAGGACCTGATTCAGTAGCGATTTTAATGGTTAATTTAATTTTTTCCCATTAGTCCCTGAGGTCTGAGACCATAAAAGTCTTCATTTGTCCCCACTGAAAGATGTTATTTGAGCAGAGGATATTATGAAGTTTGGTTAGGTCCTGCTGTCTCATTCATGCATGCTTGCTGGCTGCTGGACAGAATGGAGAAGTGCTGAGCTGTCCCTGCCTCTTGCTCGGTGGGTGTGTGTAAAAGAAGTTTCTTTCCTCTGCCCCATCAACAGTTTAAAAAAGAAAAACAGTAGGGACATTATTGTCCCTGATTTCTCTTCCTCTGACAGCCTGGCCATGGGTTTCAAAAGCAGCTGAAGGAAAACAGGAAGACAGGAAGATACACAGACATCATGATGATATAAACTTTGTTTATCTGGAAAACTCGGCTTGACAAATTGCCTAGGACTCTTAATAACAGGATAAATCTTGGGAATATGATTTAAGTCTCCACTGTGCACTCAGAAAAGGAAAGGAATGGATCCCCCATGTGCTGATTATTTTTAAAATGCTCACAAGCTCCAATTAGTTTTTATGATTATTTGGTGACTTGCTCCTGGAGCTGAAGTTTAACACTGAAGTCTTAGAAATACATTACCTGTTAGAGTTCCCTTGGTGATTATAATGGAGAAACCAGGAGTTAGTTACTTTTGTAATGGTATCCCAGTGCTATCCCAGAACTTCTAGGGATTGCTCCTATTCTCCCCAGGCATGATGAGGGACCCCACCTCTCCAGCATGAGCTGTGCTTGACTGAACATGCTGGAGAGCAGTTTGCTGTAATTGGCTGGAAAATAGCAAAACTGTTAGAAAAACCAAGATGGAGAAAAACACCCTCCCATGTTCCAACCAAACCGGTGAGAGAGTAGCAAAGGGCAGGAGAACACAGGTGCCTTTACAAGGCAGAGCATAAGGCTGTACTTCTGTCTGTCCTTCCACACCCCTGGCACCAGATGAGCCCTTTTACACCTTTTTTTATCAGGGAAAAAGGGCAGTGCCAAAGAACTTGCTGCTTTTTACAAATCTGCATCCTTGTGAAAAGAGTTTTATTAGAATTAACTGTGAGGAGCAATCTGGAGCTGAAATCTATTTCCCTTTCTTTATTTCAAACCTATTGCCAGGAACTTTTCAAGATATCTTCCTTAGAGGTTTAAAGACTCTTCTCATAACAGCTACAGCCTGGGGGATGACAGCAGCAAGAACAAATCCTCCTGGGAGTGATTACTTCCCCCTTCTCCTTGTCTGCTGCATCTATCTGGTAGCACTTCTGCTAGGAGCTGTGTGCATAAGTTAACTTTAATCCATTCTGTAGAGGGAGTTAGGTGCTAAAATCAGATGCTAAAACCCAAGTGTCTGTGCACTAGCCCCTCCAGGATCAGGACCTTGTATTTGCATGCAGGAGCAGAAGTACTTCTTTGCTGTCCACTTAACCCAGCTGGGGGTAGGGTGTGTGTGGGTGTCTTTCTCTCAGCAGAGCTGTCTAAACTGCTGTAATGATAAAACCACAGCAGCAACAATAGCAATACAATTAACAAAGTCATTGTGCCAAAGCTCTTCAGCATTGCCTTGTGGGATCCTTGTCTCAGCCAGTGGGTTATCTGTCCCTGCATCTCTGTTGTCCCTGACCTCTCTGCTGGACACTGTTTGAGGCAGTGCTAGCCAGTGTGTAGATGAGAGGGTGACATTTGTTTCCATTTTGTAATGAATTTTCCTCTCTGATGTCCATGGAGATCTAGTCCTGTAGCACTGCTCGTGAGCATTAGCTGTCACTTATTTTCTAAAGAGGAAAGCAGGAGCTGATCTAGGGAATGGGATCTAGTTTTGTCACGCAGAGGCATGTAAGGAGTTGTGCTTCCCAAGCTTGGTGTGTCTCTTCAAAACCGGGATGTTACACAAATACCCAATGTAAATTTGGAATAAGAATTACCTAGAAATTTAAAAACAACTGTGCACTGCCCCTCCCCAGCATCCCAAAGGCTTCTTCTGAACCAAACCTGGGGAACCTTGGGTGGCCAGGGTGGGAAGACGTGGGCCAAGGCAGGTGCTATGGCTTGTGGCCTGTCCCCAAAAACAGAAGAGGGATGGTCAGTGGCCTCTGTCACCCTGTCCAGCTAAGGGAAGCCTGGGGAGAAGCAGCTTGGCCATTTGCTCTTTGGATTAGTCAGTGGGTGGCATGAAAGGAGACACAATTGTCTTTTGCATGGTCCTTCTAGCTGAGAAGTGAAAGTCAGCTGCGTGTGCTAAAATGATACCTGTGGTGTAAAATACATGGTGAGAGGTCAGGGATGATGGTGACTAATACTTTGGAGGCAGACATGAGTGGGGCACCAGACTCAAAGTGGTGGCTGAAATTTGGCCTATTTGCTTCTGGTTCATCTCAATTATTTGATTAGGAAGGTTTGAACCAGGAAACGCTGTGGGATGCAAAAATCTGCTTTAAGAGTTTATTCTGGGAGCAGTAATCGAGTTTTAAATGTTTATGGCAGAAACTGGTGTTGTACTAGTGAACGCATTATAGACCCTCCCTAGTGGTAATCCCTGCATGATGGAGACCCTGCTCTGCAAACAGCACCTTTGTAGAGGACAGGGGGAAGAAGGGGAGGAAACCCAGTAGGCTTTATTGAAAATTATTTATTTATTTTGCCTATTATAGAGTTCTTACTCCTACCTAGGCAATGCTTTCTGTGTGGAGCTGCAGGACCTGGGGAGGAGAGGGTTGTTTTAACTAAAACCGGCACCTGGATAACCTGAAGGTCTGCTTTCACACCACTTGCAATTGTTTGCCCCAAAACAACACTGGCTGTCCAGAAGGAGAAGCCAATGAGGACTGAAAGACGCTTGTCTGCCCTTGCCATTTGTAACTCTCGCTGCATGCCTTTACCAATCCTGTGTAAGACACCAAGAGGTATAGATGCATTTTTTCTTTTACTGTTGATGTAAGTAGGATTGTTTTCTCTGCAGGCAGTGCACAAACGAGTCTGTGGTCCTGTGCTCAGTAGCAGGCCTTGGTGCAGTGAATAAAAAGGATATCTTATTGCCCAGCCCAGTCCTAGGTCCGCTATGGTAAGTACATGCCACATGTACCTATTAATTACTTTAATGTGCAGCAAATAACACAGCTGGGTCTGAAACCCTGTCTTCAAGGCTCAGGGCACCAGTTACTGAAGCTTGAGAACCTGCCTTGTGCTGTGTCTTTCTCAGCCCCGCACCTCGGGGAGGCAGCTGGGGTGGGTGTGTAGGACACGCTGCTCCGTCAGCCGCACTGAGGAGAACTCAGGTGCGATTATCTCTGCCCTGTGCCGAGAGGCAGGACGAGCTGCATCTTCAAACCGTAGAGCCCTTCCCGAGCGCTGCATTTGCCCTCTCCACGCTGACCAAGCAGGGCAGCGGCTGCGCTTGCTGGTGCGGAGCCGCCGGGCTCCCGGCCAGGGGCGGCGGAGGGGGTCTCTCACCGCCGCTCTCACGGCGGAGCTGCGGCCGGCCCCGGACGCACCCGGCTTCGGGGCGGCTTCGGGGCGGCTCCGGAGCTCCCGCCGCCTCGACTCCGCCTCGGCCCCGCACCCGGCGGGCGGAGGGGACTGACGGGGGGCGGCGCCGGCTGGCGGGGAGAGGGCGCCGGCTGCTGCTGCGGGCACGGGGCTGCCACCCCGCGGGCAGGCACGGCGGCGGATGGCGACAAGGTCAGTGGTCGCCTGCTCCCCGCCGGCGGGGCTCCCTGTCGGCTGCCCCCGAGGGGGCAGCGGGTGATGTTCGTGTGCGGTAGATGCAGCGGTGGGGCCGCCTTTACCTCCTCCCATTCGCGGCGCGGCGGCGGGGAGCGGGGCCGGCGGGCGCGGATGCCCCCCGCCACGCCTCCCTCCCGGGCGAGGGGGAGCCGAGGGTTTCGTAACCGCCCGCCCGGCCTGGCCGCGCCGCACACGGCGGGTGCGGGCGGAGGGAGCAGCCTCCGCCGGGCGGAGCAGCAGCAGCCGCCGCTCCCCGGCTCCGCTGCCGCTGGGTCCTCCCGCGGGGAGGGCGAAGCCAAGGAGCGGTGCGAGGTGCAGGTGATCCGCCGAAGCGTGCGCGGGGCTGCCCGGTGCTCGCCGCCTCCCGGGTCGGGGAGCGGGAAGGTTACTTTGAAACCCAGCGGGGTTGCGCCTGCACCCATCGCATCGGCGTGGTTCGGAGAGGAGGAGGGTTCTCCTTAGGCTTCGCGAGCAAGTAAACCCAGATGACTTACAGGAGGGGTGTGTTCTTGGCGGGCGTGTGGTCCATCCTTTTGGTTCTGTTGGAGGTTCGGTGCTGGTTCTGGGTTGGTGTTTTCTCGGGTTTTTTTGGTTGATTCCCCCTCCCTCCCTTATGCTGGCAGTTAGCGGAGAAGGTCCGCGGTAACTCGGGCGCTCTCAGTAAGTACCAGGCATCTCGCTGGGTTTTTAGGGAATAGCTGTAATTTTTAATTGTAACCAGAGAAGAGAGGAGCGAAGCCCCTGCCCCTGTAGCAGCTCTGCTCTACGGAGGGGCAGCGTTCAGAGTTCGTTACGGTGTTGGGTAGGTGCTGCCACCCGGCTGAGGTCGAGCTACCGAAATATGATTTCGGAACCCTAGCCGCCATCCGTCACCCGGGTGCTGGGTTCCGACATGCCGTCCGGCGGAGGGAATTCTTGGAAGCGGCTTTCTGCCTCCTCTGAGCTGTGGATACGCCTAGGATGTGTTGCTGTTAGGTGGGGAGGCATGAAGGGGTGTGTTTGTGTAATAGGTGTCTTAGAGAGGAAAAAAAAAGGAAAGCAAACAGGCTTTTGATAAGGTTCCATTAATTGAACTATAAACACAGTAATTCTGTTGAACTACAAATACAGTTCTTGCTTCCTCGCTAAAACTCTTCTCCTTCTCGCCGATATGATCCACGGTTGGTTTGTTTGTTTTTATAGTATGTTTCAGAGATCTTTTTTGATACAGAGCTGCTTATGGTGTAAGTCTGATTGAGGCCACTGGAAAATACTTGTAACCTTCCAAGTTGTGATGTACACGAAGCTTCTGTTTTCAGCCTTTCTGTACCCAGGCTGGGGTCACAGGCTCTTTTGAAATGCCCACTGAATCTGAACTAATGCAGCGCTCATGAGATGATAATAATAGCAATTTAGGAAATAGCCTTCTGCTGGAAACGCTGTTCTTGCCTATGTAACGATGTGCAATTGGATCTCAGCTTCTTGTTAAATGCATGAAAGGCGAAAGGTAAAAGTAGCCCTGGCCAAGGAGTACAGAGCTGGGACAGGCTGGTGCTATTGCTGCCCGTGGCACTGGGGTGTCCATAACCTTCGGGACAGGGCTCCGTGCAAAATATCCCCATGCGCATGCTGTTGTTTGTGGTATAGTTGCAAAGCCCAAACCTCTGAAACCTGTGAGATCTGTTAGATAGTCTGGACAGCTTGCCAGGCATGTGAAGGTGCTTGTTTTCTACTGTTTGTCCTGGGAGAGGAAAGTTGGTTGGGCCACATGCGATGGAAGTTCTATATGCACGTTATGAAGTATCTTTGGAAGTACTGGGCAGTGGAATATCCAGATTAGAAATGCCAGCAGGACAATAAATAGTGTGTTTAAATTATACGTGCAAATACAATAACTCAGAATAAGCCGCTCTTCCAAGATACACTATGGCTTATCAGAGTGCACAGGGCATAGCAGGTAGATGCTTCTGGGTGCTGGTCTCCCTTCCCCAAGTGACTCACTTGAGCCTCCAGCTTTGCCAGAATCCGTGGGTATGTTTTTGCCCATACCTGTTCCTGGCTCCAGTTCAGGGTTCTCACCTTGACCCCTTGATGAACTGGAGCAGGAGCTCCATCAGCCACAGTCTGACAGATGGAGGCTTCAGCACAGTTTTAACTTTAGTCATGTGTGTTGTCCTAGTGACATGAAAGAGGGATGCTCACAAGCAAGCTTGCATGCAAAGGTTTTAAATTCAGGGCTGCCTCTCTTTAGCTTTCCAGGGTGTGCAGTGCACAGCTTTTTTACTTGCATGGTGCTGAGAATAAATGCCATGTCATGTTTAGGTACAGTATGGAAGAGCTGACCTTACTTAGGACCAATACTGATAGAGCAGGAGCAGTTGTACTTCTCTGCTGGAGTTTTATGGAGCATTAGTTTGCACATGGGAACTGGAGTCTTGCTGGAAGCTAATGAAGCTTAGACTCTTAAATGCTTAAGCCATCCTATCCAGCAGAATTTAGCTTTCCAAGTCAGTGAAATGTTTTTCAGACTGTGGCCACAGTCAGTTGACAATGCCTGGAGGATAGGATACAGGTCTAGAGAGGCATATGATTTAGATGATACCCTGATCAGTTGGC
Organism: Melopsittacus undulatus; assembly: GCF_012275295.1. Classification (NCBI taxonomy): domain Eukaryota; kingdom Metazoa; phylum Chordata; class Aves; order Psittaciformes; family Psittaculidae; genus Melopsittacus; species Melopsittacus undulatus. The sequence goes on along the minus strand of NC_047527.1, from coordinate 83,761,129 downwards.
ATAACTACCAAAGACCAGGTGATATATGGTGTTGACTGCACAGCTGTTGACACTGGGATCTGGCCTAGGATGGTCTTACATTGCCTTCTGCCTACCTGTATTTATCAGCCAAAGTTCTGCAGCCCTTCTGTACATCAAGTAGGAGTGATTCAGGCAAGTAGTTTCACTGGCTTGAGTGTGGTTATTCAGCTAAGTAAATGGTGTGTGATCTGAGTTCAAGGCAGTAGATTTTGGGCATGAGTGCTGTCTTTTTGTGGAGAATGTGGGAAACTAATTCCCAGAGCCTGGGATCCTGGCATGCCTTAAATTCTCTCCTGTTCTTATGCTTTGCCTCTATCCAGTGGGTGGGCTGGAAGTGAGATGGGAGGCTGGACTTCCCCCCCTTCACAGTAAGCAGCTCTTCCAGAGAAATTCCGCAGCTGTTTCAGAGTCTGTCCAGAGTTGCCTGCTTGCTTCCCGATGCTGTTTTCTACACAAATATGTTTGCTGCTGCTGTGCTGTGCTCTGTGAAAAAAGCAGAGAAACCCTTAGAACCAATGTAACTCTGTAGTATGGTCTGTCAAACCAGGTGGCATTAGAGGAAACCCTTGCAGCCCACCCCAGCACCAGCTACTTGTGGAGCATCTCCCCACATCCTGATCCTGGGCTGGCAAGGGCTGGTCCAGCCACAGCAGAGTTGACTGCTGCCTCAAAGGTGCAGGTGGCCAAGTGCCAGCAGTGTGGGCTGAGGGACGCTGTGGATGGTGAGGAAAGATGCTGAAATCTCTGGGATGAGATCACCTCCAGGGCTGGGGCTTGTGAAGGAGAGAGGAGCCCCAGCAGCTTCCATGCTTAGAGCTGAATAATAATCCTTCAGCCCTGAGGAGGTATTTCACCTCTTTCAGATGCAAATGACCTTGCCATCCCCATCTTCCTACTTCAGAAACTACCCCTTCAGAATAACCTTCAGCTGTAAATGAGTTTGTAATTTACCCCTTCTTGCTCTAAATGCACAGAAACTGGGCAGTTACAGAGCTTAACTGCAGCATGTGCTGTGCTGCCCTCCTTGCAGGCTTGATTAAGGAGATGTTTCCTGGGACACAGTGGAACGTTGAGACACCACTAATCAAATGCACCGTAGTTTTCATCTGATTTTATTTTATTTCGTTTTAACTTTGTTTCCCCAGGAAGTAAGTGCTGTCTGCCTCATGACACTTGTGTTTGGCCAGTTCCAACCAGATTGCACCAATGGTTGGCAGTCTTGAAGATCACTAATTTCCCACTTGTTTTTGTTCAGATTAGTGGCTGGCTGGGCAATCTTTGAAGCAATACTCTCTCTGAAGAGAAAGGAGACTGCTTTCAGCTAGTCTCCAGTCTGCCTGATAGCAGCTGCCCAGCCAAGCATTGCACATATGGTGGTGATCAAACAAGCAGCAGCTTTGTAGCTCTTGCCACCTCACAAGGTGTGCATAATCTCCAGGGGAGAAGGTATGGGTAATATTGGAGGGAGCTGCAGCAGAGGGACAGGGGGGCAGAGGACACAGATCTCCAGCAGACGGGGCCTGTTTGTTATTCCTCCTTGTGGTGCTGTTACCCTTTTATTTGTCAAGCCACTTGAGATTTAGGAAGGCTGGCAGGCTGACAGCCATGGCTTAGAGCTTCCTTTACTTGACCTCCAGGACACCTTGGGCTGAATGGAGGTGGGTATTGGAGCAGATGGGAATGTGCAGCCTGGGCAGGACTTTTGCAGAGGTGTGTGCACAAACTTGCACGTGTGCAATGGCAGCATGGTTATCTGGGTGTTCACCAGCGTCATCCTGTTGACTTAAATGCTAATCTGACACTGATGAAAAGATGGCATTCAGAACTGTATGCTTCTCAAAATAGTTTCTGTGAGTGAAAACAGCCTCTGATCCCCACACAGCCCCTCCTCACAAGTACTCTAGGCAGGTACATACTTGGGCAGATGCAGTGCTGTGAGAGGTTTGGGATGTGCGTTTGTATTGCTAAGCACTTTAGTGTAGATGCAGCTGGTCTGCATGGGTGACTTGGGTGGTCTGCCTCAGCAATCTATGCAAAGCTGTACTAGGAAAAGCAGCCTTGCCCTCACCCAGGCAGTGCCTGCGTTAGACAACTTTTCAATATAGCTGTGCTGGGTGCAATGGGCACATTTCTTCCAGATCTGGACTGAAGAAAAAGACCAGCATCTGTTCAAGCAGCGGCATAAGAAATAGGGTGTTGAGGAGCATAGGTGGGATGCAGTTCTTCAGCCAGTGCGTGTTTTGTTACCTTCTCTGTTGCTGCTGAGTTTCAGGCAATACGCGCCTGTTTGTCCTGGGGCATAGAGTGTGGCTCTTCAGAGATCACCAGTGTCGCTCTGTAATGTCAAAATATTAAGTGTCACCCTAGAGGGCTGAGCTGAATCTCAAGCACCCGTATGCCACTCCTTTTCGGGCAGCCTGTGATGCAGCTGGGATCAGATGCATCTGTCAAGGTGAGATGAAGGGAGGAGCTGTGTAGCTGAATCACCCATTATGGGTTATGGAGGATGTGGAGCACTAAGCCATGCCATCAGAGCAAAGGGAGACACTACTCCCTCTCCCCCCACACAAACTGCCTGCCAGAAGCAGGGCTGGACATCTTTGGTGTCTGAGCATAAGTCTCTGCACCACAGAGATGTGGTACTTATTGAAGGAGAAGGTGTTTGGCTTCCCTTACTTTTCCCTCTAGACATCAATTCATACCACAGGCAGCATGGCAGGGTGGATCACTGTGGTAGCTAAGAATGGGTTCTGAGGGCTCGGATCATACATCCCATGCATTATCCCTCCTCTGACAGTGCTGGCCACCCAAGCTTCAGTGTGAGAAATCCTGAAACAGGCATTTGTGGGGTAAAATGCTGCTGCTGTAACATTTCTGCCTGTTCTTTGTAACTGTATAGTGCTAATCCATATACATTTAGTTCTGGTGTAATGCTTTCTTAGTTAAGTTCTAAACCAAATCGAGTGGGTTGCATGCCAAAAGGGAAGGATTACAATGCTTCCACAATCATAACTGACTTTTCCACAGTGGAGATTTTCCAGAAGATGTGCACTGGAGAGAGCTGGTATGGCCTGAGAGCATGGGACACTGTGGGTTCTGACCAGCTATGGCTCATGGGCTTTGTAGGCTCTGCTCTCCATGGGGATGAGGAAAGATGGAAGTGAAGCCGGCTTTGTTAGCAACAAAAGAGTGTGTAAAGTTTGTACTGTAAAGCTGCCGGCAACCCTTAGACAAGGTAAAGTTACTGCTCTAGAAGAAAGGGAGTGTGTGTGTGTGAACAAATGGGGGCATACGAAGACAAATAAGAGTATAAAGCACGAAGCAAGCATGCTGTTAGATGCACTGCCTCTTGCCATATCATCTGCAAATAAACCAAGTTAGGTTGTTGGCATTGCAGCTGCTTTTCCTCATGAAGGTAGTATGGTGAGCCAGACACGTCTGACTCTCAGAAATGTGCTGGAAATTTGCCTGAAGTCTGAGGTGGGCAGGGTAATTTACTTAAAATCTCTGACATAACAATTATCATCCAGGATGAACACATGCAACCATAATGTTTGCTTGCAGTTGTGTTTTTTCTATGACACGCTCTCAGGAGTTGCTCACTGGCTGCAGTCACCAGCTAACACAGCCTGGAGGTGATCAGCTTCTTCCCTGACCTACAGTTAACAGCAATAATTATACAATAATTATACTTCAACAGGTTTTAATGTGGGAGGTAGGGATTCAACAACTTGGGCAGAAGGCAGTCAGTGGGGTCAATTGAGGTCCATTCTTTGGGGAGCTTTCCTGTTGACTTTGGGCAAAGCATGTTAGCTGCTCAGTGATTCTGCTCTTTAAATCTGATCTGTTACAATTGATTTCAGAGCAATTGATCAATATTAGACCTGTTTTCATCCTCTGAGAGGACCCCCAGATCCCCAAATGTTAGTGCATGGAACTGAAGTTCAAATATAGCTTCCCTCTCTCCTCCCTGCTCTTTACTTCAGAGCAGGAAGAAAGTGAGCCATTCACAGCCATCTGCTGGAAGCATCAATCATGCTGGGAGCAGAGTCTGCCAGTTGTTCCATATGTTATTAATGATGAAAAGATATAAACATATGAGCTCATAATTATGTTACATTAAAACTACTTACAAAATAATGACATTAGGAGAACAATGGGGTTATGAAATCAGGCGGACAGAAGCAAGGATGTGCCAGGACTAACGTTGCATAGCTCCCCTTTGCATCTGCATTATGATACAATCTTTAATTCTGTAATTGCATCATTTTTTCCCTTTCACAGAGTCCCTCTTTCAGTGGATGGGTAATTACTGCATAATTCATTTTCTCTTCCCCTCATGTACTTTCTGCGTGTGTCCCCACATCTATTTATTTTACCCTCCACCCAAACCTTGAACTGAGCAGTGCTCCAATGCCTTCCTGGGGGCTTTGCAGGTGGGGAAGTTCTTATTCTTGCAGCATTCCAAGTACAGGCACTGTCTTCATTTTCATAGCTGAGGAATGGAAGCAAAGAGCAAATAAAGCTCAACTGATTGAAATGCCTTCAATTATGGCTGCTCAAAATGACACTGAGGGAGGAGTTTACTTCTCACTCACTCCAGAATGGCTGTCATGATGTAGCAGTTCATCTGCTGAAGCACAAGGACATTTGACCTCAGCTATAACCCTTAGCACTCTTGTAGGTTAGCCTGAGTTGTCTTGGCTTTGCACAGGGTGGAGACTGTCCTGATGGGGATCACCTGAAGAAAAACTAATTTCAGGGATTTGCCGAGCATCTTGCAGACTGTGGAGTGGGAGAAAGAGGTAATTCCTGCCTGCAGGTGCTACATCCAACTTCCTCAAGGAAGGGAGTTGTCTTATTCTTCCTGCATTGCCTTGTTCGCTGATTTTCCTGACCCAGGTGAGGCAGGGGTCTGAGACTGCAGTTGCTTTTACTACACAACCATGTCTTTTTCCAAAAGTAGTTCATTTACACAGCTCAAATGATTTGCAAACATTTAACTGGAGACACAATCGGTGCAGACATGTACAGGACCTGGGTAAAGGTTGTATGGGCAGTCTTCATTGCGATACCTCTTAATTTTGAGTGCTCGAGTTTGCAATCTTTGTATTAAAAATGTAGCATAGCTGTGTTTAAATATAATTTTATAACTGTACAAAGGGAAAAGGTGGAGATAAAAATTAGTCCTGTCACGTGACTCTGCAGTGGCCTAGGTCATCCAGAGGGTGAAGACCTTTGGGCTGTAGCATTAATTTCTAGTCCATAAGAGCACTGTTTGGCTGTGGGTGATGGTAGTTGCCAGAGGGGGGTGGCATGTTCAGCAGGTCGTCTGCTGCTGTACCGGGGCTTTTGTAGCCCAGACCAGGATACTCTCAGATCCCATTTAAACATGGAGCTTGCAGAGTTCTGGTGCTTCCCGAGTCCTCTCTGATTTGCCTGTGTCTGTCCTGCTCTTCCCTTTGTAGCAGCCTAGTTTCTCATCCCCTTGAACTCATCCTGGTTCCCCCTTCTTCCCCTCAGTTCCTGTATATCCCTAACAAATGCCACCTGCTTCTCCCATTGCTTTATTGTACCACTGCTCTAGCCTGTGCCCATCTTTTGTTACTACTGGTGCCACCTATAATTTTCCAGAGGTCTCATATCTAAGTGCCTTGGTAGGGTTCTGTGCAGTCTTGGTTCCAATTTAGATCTGTAATTTTTGCTTGCTTGAAACTGCAGGTAAAGCCCAGCCCAATACCTTTGTAGGAAGCATTTTAGGGGATTCACCTTCCTTACTTTTAGTCCAGAGCCATTACTGTGGGCATTCTCTGAGATCAGACAATGGATAAACAGCTGCTTCAGACCAACTCTATAAAAAAGGTTTACACCTAAAGAATGCTGCTTTCTGCCCCATTTTTCAGCGTGTCATTTTATGCAGTCTTGTTTGATCCCACCTACGTTCTACAATTAAGCCTAGGTGGATGTGTCATTTTATGGGCCTGAATATGGGATAGAAATTACATCAGTTCATAGAATGAGGAAGACCGGCTGCTTCTGGTTTTTTGTTTTCTGGGAATGAATAGAAGCATGATAGTGCAAGCAGGAGTGTGCAGATTGAGAGGCTGGGCTTCCAGCTGAAATGCAAGTTGATGCAGCTCAGCTGCTTCCCAGAGAAGTGATGTCTGTAATCCCTGCAAGCCATTAGATGCTTTTGGCCTGCATGTCAGTCTCCTGACCAATTTACAGCAAATTTCTTCCTACAGCTTTGCCCATAGGAGGGGAAGGCTGTTGTTATAAACCTCATGCTGCAGTAAGAGACGATGAAGCAGAGATTTCTGATTATTTTCAAATGAGTATAACTATTTGCCTTTTTCATGTCCTTTGGGTTTTTTTTTTTGTTTCATTAAACTAGATGAGGAAAGCTGGATAATACTAGCAAAGAAAATACATTTGCCAACAAAATCTGGTCTTGGAACAGACCAGGCTCACCTTCAATGAAACAGTTGGGATGAGAATGATTTTGAAGTTAGATTTGTGTTCTTGGGAGTTTGTGATATAAATCATGGCCATGATACATATAAACCATGTCAAACTAGATTCATAAGATAATGACAGAACAGTGTCTTAAAAATTTCCAAGTGACTCAATGAATTGTGCACCTTGATAAAATAATTAATAAGGCAGATGCCCAAAATGGCACCAGCCAGTTCTCCCTGCATTACCACTGTGTGTGAATACGAGAACTAGTATCTAAGTATTGAACTTCACCTTTTTGAAAAGGCAAACTGCTAAAAGCATGGACTGGTTTTCAGCTGTGGTCTGAAGGTACTTGGGAGCCAGGAATGTTAGTTTGTGAAAGGTAACTCTGAGAAATGGCTTGTATCAATGGAGGGATCTACACATCTTTCAGATTTGGGGGGAAAAAAAGATAGTACATGACTGGCCTAGCCATCTTCAGCTTAGAAGGTGGTGGTGGGTCTGCATGCCAAGGATCTGGTCTGGTGTTTGTGTAGGCACCAGTTAATCCCTGCCACAACCTTGTTCTCTGTATTTTGTGTGTGTCATTTTCTATTGAAGCAAGCATGTTTGGGCAGATCTTGAGCACTGTCAGTTGCCATAGCTCCCCTGGGAAAGCAGCATCTCCTTTGTGGAGTAGCCCCATGCTGGGTGTGCCCCACTGGCCTCTCTTCACCCTTGGTTTACCTCCCCCTCTCCTCTTCCTCACAGCATCTGTGTTTGGATGCTGAGAGGCAGGGACAGGGCTTCCAAATAGCTGGCTCAGCAGAGGAGGTGGAGAGCCAGCTGATGCCAGTATTAATATTCTTTCAAAATTGATGGATGAGACGATTATAAAATTGCAGAGGGAAGTGAAACTTAGTGAAAGCCATGTTTTAATTGCATTCTGGATTTTCCTCAGCAGCCAGCCTCTGAGGTGCAGGACAGATCTAGCCATTTTGTGAGGATGTTGATGCAAACTGCGCAATGTATTGTTTCTAAGAAAGAAAAAGAAAAAGCTGGGGCCAGTGTGTTTTTCACACTCTGGTGCTCTCAGTCTTCCTCAGTTGTACTGCATGGTATCATGCTGTGTCTAGACAGTGAATCAGACCTGAAATACTGTCTTGATGCAGCTAGAGAGAAAAAGAGCCTATTACAAGTATCTGTGGTGTTGAGGTGCCCAAGCCTGTGAGGAGTTTTTAGGTGCTGGACTTTTAGTTTCCCCTGTGTGCCTTTTATTACTGCGGAGAGGAATGAGGATGCTGGAGCCATTTGGCCTGTGGTGCCCTGCAGTGTGGGTCCATGTTTCCTCCCCACTTCATGCCAGTCTTCTGGCAACTGATGCCTGCTTGCCTCTAACCTGGAGAAAGATCCCTTTTCAGCCGATGAAGGCCCCTTCTCAGCCTGTGAGTAGCATTCTGAAATGGATGGCCTGCCTTACAGTGAAAGGGCTCTTGCACTTCAGTTTACATACTTCTTTCTAGTTTTGCTTGTTATTACTCTTTGTTTCTGGTAGGAGGAACACCTTCCTGAGTCCCTGGCCTGCCTGCACTGAATGTCAGGTGCGGACACATCATTTATGAGCAGGGATAGAGGCTGAATGTATGCTGCAACCTTAAGGGTTGTTTCTGCCCTGGTTGTGTCTATAGCTGGGCTGCTGTCACTGCTACAGCTCCCTTTGCTTCATGGGTCCCTTTTGAACCCTGCAGTATGTAGAGAAGGACCAGCAAGCATGCAGTGAAGTGTGCTTTTAGGCTGTTCATGAGACAGCTGTTCATTTTTAATTTGGTGCCTTTGCCAAATGTCATTCAATCATTTTGGTAGGTTGGCTTGCATGACTAGAGTGTCTTTGTGCCATACATTGTGCAGTTTTGATAGTCACTGTGGTCAAACACCTTCCTCTGAGCAGAAGTAGTATGTTTAGGTGGCCTGCAAAGCAAAGGAGAAGGCTATGACAATAGGAAAATAATGATTTTGGGCATACCGGATGTTGGTGAGCTAGAAGCAGTGGATAGATAACTTCTAATGAGTGCTGTCTTGAAAGGATGGCCCAGATGTTTGTATGCTGTGTGAAGTTTTCTCCTGGGCAGATGTTTTTCTTGAGTATGCTTTGTCCAGGATTGGACCAAAACAGTCTCCACCCAGTTTTGTTTTCCTTCAGGCATTAAGGAAAACAGTTTTCTTTGCAGCATTTTTCTTTGCCCTTTTTCTCCTCTGGGACTAGAATTTCTGTCCACACTCTCCTTAACCCAACCATAACTCGCCGTAATTGTGCATATTTTGAACAAAGCATATGTGTAGGTGGTTTAGTTAAGAGAAGAAAGCATTAGCCTTTTCTCTTGACTTCTGCTTTCTCCTAAGTCAAAAGCTGAGGAAGAGATACTGTTCAAGATGTTCTTGCTCAGGAGTGGGCTCTTTAATGTCCAAGTCTTACAAGTCCTGGTATCTTCAGCCATATGTTTCCATCAGCTGCAGGTGAAGTTGCATAAGAGGAGGTACGCTCAGAGGTTTGGCGGGCAGCTCTGTTTCTAAAAGTGAGTAATTTGGGGTGGAGATGTTCTGCCTGGATGCTTTTAGTGTGTCTGTTCTCTCCACCTCTCTCATGCCTCTAGAAGATTTTCTGGGGTCCGATGGGAATGTGGAGCTGCAGGAGCTGCTTGCTCATCTCCTTGGTAGAGTGGCTGCAATCCGAGTGGTGAGGTTCGAAAGTTATTCCCTCTTGCTTCATTTCCTGCTCTGATGTTGGTTGGTATTTTGATGGCTTCAAGCTAACATGAGGGAAGGTAGCACACTAAAAAGCTGGGCTGCTATGGGAGGAAGTTTCTTCTGTTCTCAAAGCTGGTGTCCTTGCAAGGTGGTAAAATGGATTTGTGAGGTGTGGTTGCAATCCCTGTGAGTTACAGAGCTGCCATGGCTGAGCAGGTGGCAAGTAATGAAGGTGAGCAGCAGATCACAACAGCCTTCTGGCATCCTAAAAGAGCTGAAATCTTTGTGGTGTTTACTCTGAAAATATTCTCTCTGCCTTTCCAGAAGCGCGCTGTTTACATACACACAAACTTCAGGGTTTTGCAGTGTCTGCGCTTGCGTTTCTTGTGCTTTGAACACAGCTGGTAATGCTGATAGGAGTATTTCTATTGTACAAACACTTGCTGCTTAGAAGGTAGAAATTTGCTGAGAGTGGCACTGGAAGCCCAGCAATTCTCCCTTCAGCAAGGAAGCGAACTGCCGGCAGCCGAGCTGTGCTCGGCAATGCATGCATGTGTGCTCACAGCAGGACCGGGGATGCTGAAGTGCTGGTGTTAACTGGAATATTTAAATTCGTTAAGATTATTTTTTTTCCTAGCAATACTTTCCAAATGTAATTATTTAAAAGTATAAACCTCAATTATGCTATTTTACAGATGCTTGGGAGCCTGTTTTCTTCCTTTTGCCACAGTAGATCTGTTAACGTCAGTGACTACAGCTTGAAGTTGCTTGTCCAGGTATAACTTGTCTTCACTTTTGTGGGATTAAGGCTTGTATGGTACTCTTTGACCTGATTGTTGCAGAATTTTCTTTTGCTTACTGTACTGTTCTGTATGCCAGTTTCCCTGTAAATGTTATGAGAATGGGGAGTATGGGCCTGATGCCAAGGGTAAGTGGCTAAGAAATGTACATATCTTTTTATTTTGGAGCTCTTGTGATCTGTGCCTGGTGGTAATGAAGTGTAGGGTGGTAATGAAGTTTCACAGAAGAATGCCTTTTTTATCATTTGATTTCAAAGTGCTCTAACAGGGTCCATCCATAGCTCCAGGCATGGCAAGCAACACACCAGAGACAAGGTCCATCCACTGAGGCCCATCCAGGGACAAGGCTGGAGAACAACACTGCTGTGGCATCCTTGCAGCAGGGAGTGATGTCCCTGGGAGGGCTAAAACGAGGTCCTGTTTCTATTTTTTTTTGAGTGCCAGTCTAGTGCTCTAGCCATTCTGTTCTGTTGCTTATTCAGTGTTTCATTTTAGGAGGCCTGAAGGTATGCTGCTGTAGCTGAACAATGCCTCCTTCTTGAGATCACTGCATTTGCAGTATCTGGCTGTTCTGTGTGTGCAGAGCTGGGGACAGAAGTGCTTGTTAGCCTTTATGGTAGCTGAGGGATCACTTAGGCTCCCGATACATGGCTGTGCTCAGCCGACTGCTGCAGTGACGTGTCTAGTGTCGTCATTCTGACGAAATTTTAGAGAGACCTGGCAGTTTTGCACCCAGGGCTGTGCAACCTAAGGGCATATTTAAGCCAGAGAAGATGCTTGATGGGAGGCTGAGATGGTTATCTGCGTTACTGATGAGATGATTAATAGGCTGTGTTCATGGTTTTCATTAGAGACCTCTGGAAGATTGGAATCAAACCGAGGGTATATATATATGTGTGTATGTAATTTATGAGGTCTGCTGTGCAAACCTCTTAATATTCTTATTTGTCAACTTCTACACGGGGAAGTGGGGAAAGGAAGCTGGGAAATGCAAATTGTGTTGTGTACTCTCAAACAGAAACAAAGGTGGCTGTATCATGCTTTCCACAGAGGCTCAATGCTCCTGGGTGCTGATGTCACCGTGGATCATCAGCAGGGCCAGTGCAGGAAGAGTGCAGGGGGATCTGATTTTCATATCCTCTGATGTTAGTTTAGAATTGATATTTGGCTTCCTTTATATGGAAATATCTTTATAAGTGAAATATATCAAAGGACCAGGTTCTTGGTCCAAATCTGTTTTCAGTATTTGTTGCATGCTCAGCTGACTGAATGAGTTCAAACAGAAAATCATAGAATCATAGAATAGTTAGGGTTGGAAAGGACCTTAAGATCATCTAGTTCCAACCCCCCTGACATGGGCAGGAGCACTTCACACTAAACCATATCACCCAAGGCTTCATCCAACCTGGTCTTGAACACTGCCAGGGATGGAGCATTCACAGCCTCCCTGGGCAACATTTTCCCAAGCCAGAAAACTTCCAAGAAAAAAATTTATTCCACCTACTTTTTACATTTAAAAGCCAAATATTAAAAGATCCCTTCTCTACTTCCTTCTCTCATCCTCTTCTATGTTTCTCTTAGTGACAAAAGGTTGAAGGAAAAAAAAAGATTGTGTGTATTCTCACACATGCATGTATGGAGGAAAGCCCCAAATATATGGATATTGTTGACCTAGCACAAAGAGGCTGATGAAATGAGTGATTTATGGAAACTTACTTTCATGAAAAACGTGCATTTAGGAACTCGCAGTGACTTTGCAAGTTAATTCTACTTTGTATTCTAGGGGTACACAGACATAGCTTTGAATCTCCATTTTTTTGCCCTTGCTTATCCTTTTCGAACTACAGCACAGTTGCATTGACTTAAAACTAGTTTAGGGTATTGGACAGCCATGTCCAATTATTTCTCTGTTAGCTCACTAGCTTTTATTTAATATTTGTTAGTATCACAGGTGGTGGCAACTCTCATCTCCGAAGTGTGCAGTGCACTTCTTTGAGTGGCCTGACCTGCCTGCTGCTTAGCTGTCCCTGTTCAGGAGCCTCTCTTCTCCATTTTGTTCATAATGCATGGGTCTGAGTAAAAGCCAGCAACTGCATTCTGAGAAGCATTGGTATGATATGCTGCATACTCTCTAGATGTATCGGCTTCCCTCTTTTCCAAATCAGATTAAAGAGGGTAAGGTGCAGATTCTATTTGATTTCAGCATGGCTAGCTTATTCAGTAGAAGATTCGAGGAACACATGCAGTCATCTAGGTGGATGAAAACATCAACATTGTTTCAGTAACATCACACGTGACAGAAATTCTAACCTTCTGTGTGAAATAAATGTGTCTCTTCCCAGAGAATATCCTTGACAGTACTTTTAAAGCTATTGGGACATTGTGGGTTAAATGAATACCTCTGACCACATTACCTTTTAATTTGCTTTTCTTGACACTTTTCTGATTGCAGACAAGATATGAGGGCAAGAAGCAAAAGAAAAACAAAAGTCAGATATGGGAGCAGCTAGTGTGTTTGGGGTTTTGTTTGTTTTACTTCTTTAGTGCATCTTCTTGTCTGCATCTGGTTCCTGGCAGTGTTTTGTGACCTCCACTGGATTCCATCAGTGTTCTCCACTCGGAGTCCCCCAGAATAGGTAGAAAGCTACAAGCTTTCTACTGAAAGTGCTTAACTGCCCCAAAGGTGTGGCATCTAGCAGCAGCTCTTCCTCTTTTCTCCCATGTTGGTGAGCACTGTGGGGAATTGTTTAAACCATTTGAACTTTACTGCAAAATGAAAACAATAGAACCCAAAACCTTTAACATTTGGAGATGCTTACAAGGAGGACTGACCACTACTATTCCTCAGGACACTCCCGCATTCACTGCTGGCCTTATTTTAGTACATTTTAAAAGGTTTTGAAGATCAGCTTCACCTGGAGAGAAAGCTGTGGTTTGTTTTTTTAGTGCATTATTCTCATGTATCAGGATACATGCATTTAGGCTCTGAAGCTTGAATATTCTTGGAACATATTTGAAGTGAAACCTGGAGTCATTTATACATTAGTTGAAGAAGAAAATGTCTTAGGCCACTGCAAAAATCATAAACAGGAGAAATACAGGTTTTGTAATTCTTTAGTGCTGCATTAAGGAAACTGCTGAACATGTTTCCTTGGTAAGCAGCCAGTTTGTGAACTGCATTTTAGTACTATTTTTGTGAATGTCCTCAATTCATCAGCTCCTGTTCTAAGATTGATTGTTGGCACCTTACCTTCTGCAACCAAAAAGCGAGAAGAAAGAGGCTTGTAGGAGTAGCAATTTCAGGAGGTTGTTTGGAATCTCAAACTACTTATTAAGTTTGTTTGAATTATCGGGTGTTGTATTTGGTTCCTAGTATTTTGTTTCAGAAGTACATAATATATAAATTTGATTAAATAGTGCTCATACACTTCCCATCAGTCTTTTGGCTGGATTTTCTAGCTTCCCAAAGCAAAAAAACTCCAGGTATTGGCAAAATCTCTTCCTATGTATGTCTTTCCTATGAAAAGCTGGCGCAAAATAGTTATGTTCTATCAAAAGGAAAGGGTAGTAAGTGTGCTTCCCTTCCCAGATCTGTACAGGTCTCTGTGCTAATTTGAGAAGGCAAACACATGAATTAGCCATTCCTTCATCACAGTTCAAAAGTTTCTCCTTCACTGTGGCTTGGTTGCAACAGCACAGCCTGCTTAAAGATCTCACATCAGCAGAGGAAAGCAAAATGTAGCATCCACCTGTTCTTACCTGTTAAGAAAGGGTGCTTGGCATCCAGGAGGTACAAACACCATCCTGCAACCCCAGGAAAGCTTAGAGAAGCAGTGTCCTGAAGTCTACATTGCCAGCTTCCTAGGTCTTAAGAGTGCAGTGGCTGTTTGGAAGCAATGAAAATAGATGGCAATGTGCCCAGTGCAAAAAATTATTAACTCCACTGTATTCCTTTTTATAGTGAAATTGCATTTTCACATCTTCACTAGAGATATTTTAGCAGGATACAAACCCAGCAAAGCATTTATTTTCGTGGACATAGTGACTGGCACGGATGTGATGAAACTAGCTACTCTCTTGATGAAAACAACCTGTGCTGGTAATACTGCAGTTTTGCATCCTCTCTAAGGAAATTTGGCAGTTAAGCTGTAGTGGATGTACATAGTATTTTTTTATGCTCCAGGTTGACACTGCAGTGCAGGAAAAGGTAAGTTGGACAGGCATAGCTTTAGCATAGTTACGTGACCGTGATTTTGGAGTAAACCGTGGGATTAATAACTAGATAATAGAGTATTATTTGATGGCAACTTGATTTCACTTTTTACTGACTTAGAAATGTGAACACTTAAGATTTGAGTCATATTTTTAAAGGTATTTTAATAGGTCTTTGAAAATTATGGGTGCATTTCACTGCATTCAACTTAATATGCATGTAAAAGTTTGAGAGCACTAAGGGTGTTTGTGCTTGTGAATTGGGCAGTTAGTGGCTTGGCTGCCTGCATTTTGTGTTTGCATGCAAAATAATTTGCCCTAGCAGTAAACCATTCTGTGTGCATACAGCTTTTGTTATAAGTAATCTTCACGCAAACAAATTGGATCTGGGAAAAGTAGGAGGCCGTGTAGGTAAGACTGGCTACTTGCTGGAGGCTGCTAGATTGCGTCTTGTCTTAAAAGCAGAAGGGTTAAAAAAAGACTGAGTGGAGAGGTTGGGGGTGATCTGGTTATTATAGTTGGGATTCAGTCCACTTCAATTAATGCAGGGCGCTGTTGATGTTAGAGAATTATTCAGGGCTCTGTTTCAACTGGTCTCCAAAATGATTCAGTGTAAGAACTGACAGTGAGGTGATGTGAATCTTTTTTCTTAAGTAGACCTGTTTGACTAATTATGCTATGTTATGTGGCCTAGTATTAGTTAAGCATGCCCAGAGTTACTGCTAAGAGTTCAACCTTTAATTTTCTGCCAGAAGCAACTTCCTTTCAAGATTCAGAGATGTACAGCAGTTGTCATTAGAGATTGTTATATATTAAACCCCAAAGCGCTATAGAAATGATGGGGGCAGGAAAGACGCTGCAGAAAGTAGGAGGGAATTAATTATATGACAAGAGCCATACTGAACAAGTGGATGGCTTAGCACTCAGTGTCACAGGGAGAAGATTGATTGTATTGGTGTTTAGTAACTACTTTCACCAAATCTGTTTATGTGCATATAATGTACATATAAAAATTACTGCTGCTGTGGTTATGTATAATGGCTTATTATGCAGTTGTTTGAACAAGGCAACAGAGAAAGTAAGACTTCCAGACTCATATTTCTTTTGCTCATTACAAATATTCAGTTCCTCCCTCTCCATCCCCAGGCACTCGAAGAGTTGCTTGCACCTTATCTTGCTTGCGCCTTGCTTCCTGCCTGCTCTCTGTCCCTACCCCCCACCTCTTGTTCCCGCCCTAGCCTCCAGCTCCCATAGGGAGTCCGATGTCTTTTGTCCTGCTTTCTGCATCATCTCCATACTCTTCTTAATCTTCAGTAATCCACAAGTAAGGCACTTTTTTAGTTTCTCCTTAATTTCTGTAGCATAGCTTAGAAATACTAGTTTTTAAAATAATTATAAGGTTTTTGTCAAGTGTTTCTTTCCAGATACTGTGGAGGATGGGTAGAGACTTTGGGAAAAGAGTATTTCTACAAGGAAACTCTTCTTACAAATCTTGCCAACCTTTATGCGGCAGAAAAAAATCTTCTCTGCAAGTAGATGAAGGTTTCACTGAGGTTCAGACTCTTAGGTTTTATATATAGAAAGCTTGTGTCCACTAAGGAAAAGCCTTTATCTGTCATATACTGTTGACAGCTTAAAGTACAGAGGCAAAAATCATGTCTGGAAGTAGGAGGCTGGGTGCCTGTGAGAGGGCTCTGTCTACCACAACTGTGTCTTTGTACTGCCAGACCTGGGGCAATATGATCAGATTAGCCAGGACATGCAGTGGGATGTTTTTTGTGATTTCTTTCTTTTTTTTTTCCTGCTAATCGCAGGAAGACATGAGAACTACCTGACTGGTCACAAAATCTCCTGGGCAAACACATTTAACCAGCAAAAGGAGTTTGAAGCGATGCTGTCTTGTACGCTAGTGCTACCTGTGAATGTGTGTTGGGTGCCTTAAGACCAGCTTTGCTTTTCTGTGACACACTGGCCATGTGTCAGCAAAGGCTGCAGGGTGGCATTGGGGGTCTGTTTATCCCAGCATAATGTTCAGCTTGGTGTTCTTCCCTAGAACAAGACTGGCTTGTTTTTCTAGTTGGATTTTGATCCAGAAGAAGTAACCCCCATCATCAGTGAACCACTGGGTGGGTGTGTGTCGCACATGACACATCCCAAGAGCACTGCACGCCCAGCTTAGCAGTGGTGGCCAGTGTTGAGGCCAAAGCAGTTCTTTCCCTTTGAACTGTGCCTGACGTTGCTGCAGCCTAAGCTAAACTTAAGCCTCTTGAATACTGACTTAGCTAACTTGTTCTCTGGGACTATTTAGTCTTCCCAGTCAAGGCAATCATCGCTTCATTCCCCCTCTCCAAAGACAGTTGTTACTAGCTGCTTTTTTCTTTTTTTTCCCCCAGGATTAACAACTCTCAGTGGCACCTCCGGTAATGTTTCATTGCCATGCAAAAGGAGGAAAGCACTTTGTCAGCAGCCTACTTCAGGCAGAGAAATTTATATCTGTGAGAAGCATATGTACAGAGCAGCAATTACTCAGATCATCAATATTTATACAGCAGATAATAGTCATCATGGACAAGATGAATATTGTCACAACAGCAGTAGCTGTTTGGGGGGGGGAATGTAAAATATAATTGCTGGGTTTCTTTAAACAGGGTAATTATTTAACTTTCAAGTGATTGGTGAAGATAGCTTAAAGTCTGAATTAGATGTTCAATGGGAGTTCATCTGCTTCTAGGAAGTAAAGGAAATGCCCCTCCTCTCTACCCTCATATCACATGGTGAAAGCTGCCTGGGATGTCATCCTTTACTCTACTGGCTTTTGCTGAAGGCAATGCTGGTGCCAGCTGCTGAATGAGGAATCATAAGTGATAACAAACAAATCAACCAACAAGAATAAGCAGCTTTGTTTGCAAACAAATTTTTTTGTTAGGTCTGCTGTGGATGGACATGTGTTTGTGTTGAGATGGTGGTATGGCTGTGCATGCTTTGATTTTAAAAGTCATACCTCGGTGCTGGTGGAAGGTGGCCATCCTTTGCATGTGCTTTTTCCCAGAGCTTTCCAGCATCCTACCAGCTAGCTGAAATGACACTGGTTGCCTTGGTGGTGCCTGGCTGGACAGACAGCCCAGTGAGTCCCTGTCCTGGCTTCTGCTTGACAGATGTCTGGAGGGACAGGGTTATGGCTTCCTGTTTGTGCAGGAGATGCAGCTCCAGATTTCTACAAAGAGAACACCTCCTTCCACCCACCTTTTTTAACCTTATATTTTGGTGTGATTATTTGGAGACTTACCTTCACTGGCAAGAAAGTCTGCTGGGTTGCCCTGTTTTTGAGAAGTATTGAACTGAGAGCTACCTGTGTGTGAGATCTGTTTGCTACAAATAATTTACTTGCTGACTTTTGTCTCCTGCTTGTGTAATGCCTCTGCATAGTTCCATTCTTTCTTTGTACTGACCTACTCTTCAGACATTACTATCTGAGTACTTGAACTCTTGCACCCGCTGGACTTCTGTCAGTTGAGGGGAAACAGTGTCTAGCAGCATGCAGAACTTGATGTTCAGTTTAGCTCAGTTGGGTTGGCTGTCATTTACAATCTCACAGCCCATAGTTTTCAAAACATCCAAGCAACTCAAGAACATTTTCAACTGAGTAAAGCCACAGAAGACCTATGAAACTTGCAGGCACTGTATTTTATGGGAAATTCTATTCAAATAATGAAGCTTCTTGTGTGGTGTCAGGAGAAAAATTGACCTAAGAGTAAGATTTGCAAAAGCCTACATCCCAAATGATGGGCTGGCTACACAAGGGAGAATGAAGAGGAGGTCTTTTATGCTGGCAGCCCTCTTCCAGGAAAATGTCATAAACTGCTCCTTTTTATTCTTTTCTGGAGTTGGGTACCTTTTGCTGAGATGTAAGGAGTGGAGGAGATAGTGGCTTCTCTCTCTGAGTTAGGTCTGATACTCAGCCTGAACGCAGTGGAGACTCAGCTCCCACCTTTGTTTGGCAGCATTTGATAGGGGATCTTTTTCTCTTCAGGTAAACCCATTAGTTTGCATGGATTCTAGCCCTTTTTCAAATAAATTTTTAATATAAAATAATTAAATATTCATTGGAGCAGGGGCAGGAATCCAGGTCTCTGCCTTTCCCTCATACTTGCTTTTCCTTTCTGACCTCAATATTGAATTGCACACTTCAAAGTGGAATGGGGTCAGCAGGAGGCATTGGAAGAGCTCTGCTGAGCTGTTGAAATTGCTGGTACTTAAAACTTTCATCCAGGAGAAAGGGGAAAAAAAATCATTTTGTCAGATTCACCCTTAGTGAATGAAAGTTTCCTTCTGCCATGAGCATACCCAGGTGTCTTTGAATTGAATATGCCACTGGTGTGTGGCTTGGGGAAGTTTGACTCTTGCATGCACATTAATTTGGATAGAAACCTTGTTTGAAGCTAAATTTAGGCCATATTAGATCTTCTTAGTGCAGGTAAAGTTGAGATGTCCAGTAATGGCAGTATTAACATTTCTGATGCTTGTCTTCAGTGCAAAACTCTTCATAGAGATGCTTTCTAAATTGCAGACCACACACCCAGCATTGAAGCTATGCATTTTAAAACTTTTTGAAAATAGTACCTCCATTTTTTTTACTGATGGTGGCGTAATCTTTGCTCAGAATTTAAGCTTGCAGTCAACACACTTACTTACTCAGTTACCTTCCCCAGGTCACTTTGAGGCAGCCACTGTTGAGCCTATTGGGGAGCTATCTGCAAAAGTGTTAATTCAAACATTTGCTTATGCCTGAGATTCTGCCTTGATGAAAGTAAGTACTATACAATTCTTTGAAGAGATCACTGCAGTTCATAAGCCAGCCCCTTAGGTAGGTGAGCTAGCCCTGTGAAAGACCCATGCTTGACACATTCATTGCTCATTCAGTTATATTGCAGCAGAGAATAGTTTTTTGTCAGAGTAAGGAGAAGAACAAGGGGCCATTGAAGGGGGCAGGTAAGCAGCACTGCTGCTGTTCCAGATTATTGAATTGTGTTGAAATAATGAGTTTTTTTCATCAGCCTACATTGTTTCTACCTAACTCTGAATCTTTCTTCATTGCAATAACTTGCACAGGGATCTGGAGATTATGAGGCTGCTTCCCTTCATGTTTAACGGAGTACCATGTTTTGGCTGTCTTGTACCATTGCAAAGCACAGGCTCACTTATATTCTAGTTTGAGGATGAGATGTTTGCAGTTTGAGGAAATGGGGTGCTTGCAGCATTGGAAATCACGTGCCCCTCTAATTCTATTTCACTTCAGTGTCAAGCACTGGGGCACTGATGTGAAGACTGTAGATAACGTTTTTTCTGTCACACTGATGCATCCTAGCTAAAGCCTAAAGGGGTTTTGAAAAATAAGGGTTTAAAGATCATTCCTGTGTACTAGTTTTCTTTTAAACTAAAAATGGAAAGAATTGTGTGGTGAAGGATGGAGTTGATGATATGTTGGTATGAAGGCTCAAGAAGGTTCTTGGAGCAGAAAGATAATTCCTCTTTAGCTTTTAAACAGTAAAAGGCTGAATGTTTACCTCTGGCTGGTTTTACAGCTGTTTTGAAGACTTATCCTACATTACCTTCTGGAAGTTTTCCCTGCATCCTAATTTTGTCAAAGTTTATTGGTTTATTTTATGGAGGGGAAAAAAGCCCACCCAAATCTTATTTCACTTAAAAAAAAAAAGACTGAAGGGTTAGGTTTAGGAATGCTAGCACCATCTCTCATAGGAACTGTAATTAGCATACTTTGTTTTCCCATTCTTCCCTTGGGGCTTGGCTTTATGGCTGGTTTCCACCTCCTGTTTTCATGTTGAGTTGCCATTGTGGTTATGGGAGATGTAATCTAGCTAGGAAACCCAGTCCTTGTTGAAGATGGGAACATGGGTTATCCCATACTCAAGTACCTTGAGCTGCTATAAGCAACATTTCATGGTCCTGAAAATAAGATACCAACTTTCAGTATTTAGTAGAAAGGCTGCACCTCTCTCAGTACAGGTGACATAGCTGTTCGTTTCACTTTATTCACAAGGTGTTCCTCTTAAACCCTAAATTTCCATCAAAACTCACTTGAATTTTATTTTAAATCAGTATCTTGGCTTTTGTTTTGATACAAGGAGGCACAAAAGCACAAGATGTAATCAGTTCTAAGTAATGATAAGTTTGATGGCTTTGTAATGGTGCCTGAAGGTAGTTGACATAGTTTCAGGTCCTCAGAACCTTAGTGCAAAAGGTGTGAGAAAAGCAGAATGGAAAAACAGGACGAGGGGATGGGGAGTATCTGGGACTAGCTGATGGCCAGGATGAGAGCACTTAAACTAACTGGTAAGTAGGACAGGATGATTGCTATGTCTGTAGTGTTAATTAAGCTGGGAAAAGTAGACAACCCTTAAAGACCACCATCACATTTTTGTATGAATGCGGGAAACTTTCTGGAAAATGATGTAATATGCCCGGTGATCATCTAAGGATGGCCTCTAGAGCAGTACGGGGACACACGTTAGGAGGAGCTATCCCCCGTGTCTCCCGGTGCCACAATAAAGAATACTTGCTTGTCAACTTGAAATTCTGTTGGCGAGTTTGTTCCTGGAGTTTTCTCCAAACCAGTTTCCAAGCACAAAATACCTTTTTTAAATTTTTTTTTTATTTTATTTTTTTTATTTTGTTAGGGTTGTGCCCTGCAGTAATAAGTGTGATACATGGATACTGGAATTTGTTGTAAGTTCAAAGCACGGCAAGTAGGAGATGGTGATTTGATTTGCCTGAGGAGACTTCTCTTGCTGGTCTGGCATAAATATTTCTGAAATGTGGATGGAGCTAGACTGGGAATGGGAATAAGGTACTCTTCAAACTTCAGATTTTACTATCTGAAGTAGATTCCATTTCTTATAAAATAGCAATCAACAGAAATGCTGGAACTGTGTTAATTGAACAGACTGATCTATAGTCTGACTGTGGAGTAGGAAATGTCAGTCTATTTAGTTTAAGCGTGTCTAGAAGACAGAATTTGGTCAGTAATAGCAAATCGGTGAGAATTCAGTGAAGTTGCATTGCTCCCAAATTTGCTTTTAATAAGCAGTGAGCTATTTACAAGGACACTTTTGCTACTGTTATGATTGGCTAATTAGCACCTCCCCTTCAGAAAACCTCCCTGACTCTCCTGAAAGCCTTGAAGTGTACAGAAACTTGTTATTTTTTATTCTCTCAATTTCACAGTGTCTTCTGCCTTTCATCTTGCAGCCTCTTGCCAGCTGCCGCTCTCCCTGTTTGTATGATTTCCACAGAAAACACAAGTAATAGCAGCTGAAAGGGAATTTTCAAATAGAGCAGGATATCTAGGGCACGTCATGGTGATTGTGAGGTGGTCTTAAAAATCTTCGGTTGCCTGTTTTGAAGGTTTTTTTCAGAATGTTTTGAGATTTAGCCTCCCTCTTCTTTATCTAAAGTTTTGGAAGAGCAGCAAGGCTTTCTTCTTAAACACAGCACCCATATGTTGGCATCTGGGGAAAGCAAGACTGGTTGTGAGATGACCAGTTCTCCACCGGAAGGATTTTTGGGCAAGTCTGGTCCAAATCAGCTCTTGAGAACAGTTACTGTGAAAGAGGCTTTACCCAGCTCAGTAGAGCTGTTTCACATGGAGGGGTCACTGGCACAAAGAAAGGCTGGTTTTCACAGATTTAAAGAAATAAGGCTTTAAAGAAATTGCTTATTCACCTGAAAAAGTCCTTGTGATATATATATATATATATATATATATATATATAAACCCATATATAAATTTATAATTATTTTCATACAGAAATCAGTTCATGTTATCATACTGGTGCTCCCGAACATCCTTGCAAAAAGTGAAAAGTAAGTGAAAAGGATTTAGGTGAGGACGTGCATTTTAAGAGGACATAGTGCCCACGTTTGAAAATAGTTTAGGGGAAAAACTTACACTGACTTACCTCTTAGAAGACTGGTATACAGTCCAGATCTCTTCTGATACAGCCACATCCCTGACACAAGAAGGCAAGAGCTAAGCGGTGCTCATGGTTTCACTTTGATAATGAAGAGTTTTTAAAGAAAGGTTACAACTTTGTGACATGTTTGCTTTTTTCCTTATGTCCGCTTGTTTGGAATGAGCATGGCTCAAAAATGAGTGGTGGTGTTTGATGAAGGACAACAGAAACAACCCCACAACTGCAGGAACTTTACAGTTGTAGTCCTTGGAGGAGCTACAGCAAAAAAACCTTCATATTTTGAGGGACCTAATCTTTTCTGGTGTTACAGGGTTACCTTCCTGTGCTCCTCCTTCCTCTGCTGGCTGAAACTCCTCTATGTGGTCCATTGGAAAAACTCTTTATCTTTTTATGCTAATGGGTGGTTATGAAACAAGAACAAAGCAAACAAACAAAAAATAAAAATAATTCACTGGCAATTTAATGAACTGATAAGAATCTACAGCTTTGTCCTTTAATAAGATTATAAACCTGTTGCCTTTTCAATTATGAGAGACACAGAGGTGACTGTAAGCCCTACATGTGCAATTTTAAATCAGGATATCATGCTGAGTTGGATTTTTTCAATTCACTCCTTCAAAGGTCTCATTTTCTAGCAGTTATTTCTTTTGTGTATTTTTAGACAATATACAATAGCATTTTTCCATCAGCAAAGGCCTGTGCATTTCAGTGACCTTTACTGCTTGCTTTAGAGGGGTTATGCAATCAGACATAAGGGAGTGAAAATATTTAATGATTTTTTTTTCTTAAAAGGTCTTATGCCTCTATTCTTGTGGTTATAGTACTCACATTTAAGCAGCTGTGTTTTGCACCTGCATACTTAAATGCACTTGCATACTTACTTTGAGGAGCCTGAAAGTCTACTTCCAAAATCTGACCTGATTTGCAAAAATTGAGCTAAAAAAAGAATATAGTGGATAGAATGCTCGTCTTTAAAGCAAGAAGCTTTTGTTCTAATGTTCCTTTCCTCTTTGATCCCTCACCTCCACTAAATATGGATATTTTCTTCTAAATTTAAATTCAGAACTTAAAAAAGGGAATGATCCCTTTCATATCTGTTGACTAGTCAGTGATGGAGAACTTGGCGTTCCTTTCTGAACTCACAACGCACTTGCCTACATTTTGTTGCGTCGGAACTTTAAAGCTCTCAACAGTCCACACTAACTGAAGTCTTTTGTATCAAGAGAGATTGCTTATAAGAGAAAATGACTCCTTGTACCTAATAGTGAGGAGAACACTAGAGGCTGGGCACCCCTTAGTTCAGCTTCCTGATCAAGTGTGTAGAGTATCCGGAGAGCACCTATGCATCTGTTCAGGGAAATACATGGTAACAGGAGATCCAAATAAATTCTTACAGCAACAACTGTGCAACTTGCTGACTTGGAAATACTTCTGATGTCTCATGATAATTATGAGACAGTTACATGCTTCATTGCTGCTCAGTATTGAGACTGGTATGGGTTACAGTTATGCTCATGACTTGCTTTTCCATAAGTGAATACTTTGTGAACCAAATCCACATTGGGATAGCAGCTAGGAAGACAGAATAAGCAAGAACATTCATTGCCTCATTCTTCCTTTCCATGCCATCAGCCCATCTTTGTGTATTAAAAGATAACTTGCTTTAAAACCATGTGTTGAGCAAATTTGTGCAGTGCATATAGTACATAAACCTTGAGCTGAAGTGTGCTTTTTTCAGTAGGTGAGGTCAGTGAACCATCAAGATAAAAGGTATGTATTTATGCTTGTGAAGAAATGAGTTTGGAATGTGGCATTGATTGTGGACCCCCTTCTGCAAGAAGGGCACATTACTTTGCCTGACTTTATTTGGTCAGTGTGTTGCTCCTGTCCACAGAGACAACCTTAAACTTTTCCACTTTTCTGTCTTAATATTTGGGGTCAATTTGGGGGCAGGGGAAATGCCAGCGGTCCACTGACATATACAAGAGGGGAAAGGAAATTGCTTTCTAACAGATCTTTTCTGCTATTTCCACATGAGCAGATGGATCCCATGGTACATGTTTGCCTTTAAGGAGAGTTTAAGCAGGAAATACTTACACTTTTTTTGCAAGAAGACTGGTTATTTTCTGTATTTGTGCAGCTTTTAGGTAATTCATAGAGACTTTGGGTAAAAATGCAGGCTTTTTTTCCACATAGTTGTATGACCTTCAGTGTTTTAAACTCTCACCTTTTCCAGGGTAGAGAGATGTGGGAATTGCATCTTTGTCAACTGAGCCAGTCCATTAGCTCTCTAAATGCTGACTGCTATGCTTGATGCCTAGAGTTGAAGAAAGAAACTGGCTTCCAGAGTTTTTATTTAAAATGTTATTTTCCAAGGTAACAGCACAGTCTTCCTAAGTTTAAGGAAGATCTTCCTATTTCCACCAAATTGAAGTGTTTTTAAAGGGCCTCATTTTGAAGACTGAAGGATTGGGAGGGTTTCTAGCAACAACAAAACAAGCAATTGCTCTTACAGTTGGATGAGATACGCAAAGACCAGGTGAATTACAGCCCTTTGAGGGGGCTGAGGAGACTGTAAGATAGAGGCTTTCCTGACGATCATGTTTAACTGGAAGAAGTGCTGGTTTGACTGACTTGGCTGTGGGAGGAGTGTGAGTGTTGGGGCAAGGCAGAAGGCTCAGGGAAGGGTGGGAGTGCAACATGCCTCAAGAAACTGTCTGTAGTGACACTTCCTAACCTTGAAGGTACACATTGTAGCTGTTATGTATGTGTAGAGCATACCTGAAAATAAACAGAAGGGAAACTGGTTTCCTAATCATTAAAGTATGTTTGTAGTTGTTGGTGCTGTCTTTAAGCAATAAAGGCCAGCCTTATTTTAGCTATATCCCAGCTTGCTTGTTTGGAGGAGTGCAGGAGAGTGGTGGGAGGCAGCAAGGCACTGCCACCTCTCCATGCACAACATGGGAAACAACTCCAGCTATCCTGTGGGAGCTCTGCCCTCAGTCAGGGAGCAAGTAATGAGCTCAGTGCTTTTGGTATGCTGGTACTCTCCTTTAGACATGACCATGCAAAGTGCAGCTCTCCCTGCTGATGCATCCCATCCAGCACCAGGATAATCTTATGGTGCTACAAGCTTGTACTGGCAGCATTTGTCCCTGCTGATTGGGAGTAGGAAAGTGGAAATGGTCATCCTACCTAAACCAAACCTCCTGAAGGGTGCTAAAGCAAGCTAGTGGGACAACCAAGCCGAACTGGCTTTCTTCCTCCTGCAAGCCTTGGTGCTTAACGCTTTATATTCTGGAGTGCCACCTGCTGGCACTTGCTCTCTTCACTTGCTCTTTTCTAGAGGCAGCTGCTCTAGAAGATGAGAGCTCAGACCAAAGAGCGTGGATGTCAGTAATAATAACAGCACTAATTGTTTATATTGATCATTACATTATTTTCTTAATTGTCATACCCCTTGAGAACCCTGTTTATTGGCAAAGACCTCACTCTGTCAGGTAGGTGCTGCAAACTGAGTGTGAAAGAAACTGGCAGAGCCTTCACTGCTTAAAATATACAGGAGTGCTTTAAAGAATAGAAAACGATTTTCTAATCCATGCTGTTATTTGGCAAAGCATGAATAATTATTTTCTCAGTATCTTGATTTAGTAAGATATTTTGATCACTTCTGTCATTAGCAAAAAAACAAAGCAGTAATCAGGAAGGTGAAAGACACCTGAAAGTGAAGTCACTTAGGCAAAGTTAGGGTAACACTGCCTCAACTCTAAAAAGTAACAATGATGTCAGTAAACTAAAGAATTGTGAAAACCTTCTGTCTGGAAAGCAAGGGATGTTGTAGTTTGTAGCACAATGCAAATCTGAGTCCAGAGCTGAGTTTTTTGCCAAGTCAAGAACTTGTTTTGGCAGTAGGAAGGAGGTGTTTTTTTTAAATCTGTTTTGTAGCATTTTCTGTCTGTGGGCCAAATCCTCTATGGGTATAAGTCAGTGTGGTTTCTTTGGCATCTGTCTGGTTTGTGCATTGATGTTTCCTGTGTTCAGTGCACCACTGTAAGTAATACTAAAATAATGGAATAAAGTCCTCAACTGAGTGGAATCTGGTCAAATCCTACATAGAGGCATTAAGCTGTGTGCATGCTCACCATGTCTTAGATTGTCTCTTTCAATGCAATACTTTCTAGAGTAGCAAAATATATTTTGGGCCTTTCCTCGTTTCTTTTAGCTGTCCCTAAGGCAACTCTTTGGTTCCTTGCTGCTATTGCAGGGGGGTTGGACTAGATGATCTTTTGAGGTCCCTTCCAACCCTTGGGATTCTGTGATTCTGTGAGATGGTACATGGAATAGAATCATAGAATCATTTAGGTTGCAAAAAGACCTTTAATATCACTGTATCCAACTGTTAACCCAACACTACCAAGTCCACCACTAAACCATGTCCTGAAGTGCCACATCTATACATCTTTTAAATACTTCCAGGGATGATGACTCAACCACTTCCCTGGGCAGCCTGTTCCAGTGCTTGACAACCCTTCTGAGGAAGAAATTTTTCCTAATATCCAATCTAAACCTCCCTTGGTGCAGCTTGAGGCTATTTTTTCTTGTCCTATCACATGTTACTTGGGAGAAGAGACTGATCCCCACCTTGCTATTGCCTCATTTCAGGTAGCTGTAGAGAGTAATAAGGTCTCCTCTGAGCCTCCTTTTCTCCCCAGTTCCCTCAAGCCACTCCTCACAGGATTTGTGCTCTAGACCCTTCACCATCTCCATTACTCTCCTTTGGACACACTGCAGCACCTCAGGGTCTTCTTGGTAGTGAGGGGCCCAAAACTGGATGCAGTACTGGAGATTAAATACTCTGGAGACCACTGGGATGAGTGTGAATTTTTTTAGAAAGCCCTGAACCGCTGCCCTTTCGAAGTAAGTTCCTTTAGCACCTTTATAAGAATAGCCTGTAAAACCCAGCAATTCTGTCAACTACATAGTCCTCTTCAGGCTTCAATCACATAATGAAATATGACTTGTCTGTTCAAAATGCCCATGTTGTGATTTCTTCTAGGGGAAAATACAATGGTGTATTGCTAGGCTTAAGCCTTCTGCATTCATCAGTAGAGCGATATGAGCTAGAGATACTTCTGGCTCACTGAGTAACTGACCACAGCAGAAGAAAAATTGTTCCAGTACAAAAAGCTTTGTCTTTTGTGTTACCTTTATATAAATTTATTCTGAAAGAAAATAGATTGAAATGAAAATTGAAATGAGCTGACATTTTAATGGAAATGACCATTTTTGCCTGAAGAGAAAGTATTTGTTTAATTTGACCTGAAACTGCCAATGAATTTGTTCACCTCAAAACTATTTTTCTTCAGGTAGCTCTGTCACATGCAGGAATCACGAGATTGGCTTGCAAGACAGGCACTGAAATTTAGGGGTTCTACCTAACTGGGTAGGGTCTGGGGCTTCTGAAGTTCATGTTTTCAGGCTTTTCTTCAGAAAAATGGGGCTAGCAGCTTTCTTTTTACTGAGTACTGAATTGATTGTCCATAATCCTGTGAACATAGGACTCGCCATGGCCATATGCTATCAGGACAGCGATGAAGCCTTGAGCATTAGCAGTATTATGGTAGTTATCTTTTCTAAGTTTGTTCTGCCTTTACATTGCAAGGACTACAGAACTAGGTCCAAAATTAACAGGTAAGGCAGTTTGCTTTATTTTGATTATTTTGCTCTATAGCACAGCCCTTTCTGAGCATTTGCACTTCTTCATACAGCAAAAGTTCTTTATACTCTTACTTAGGTGCTGCTAAATGGGAGGGTATTTTCACACAAGGAGGTTCCAAAAGCAGACAGACTTCGGCTGGAATATGGCGGGTGACATCTGGCCTGAACTTTGGGACTCGCTGTAAAGAATGAAATACAACCAGACAGAGCTTGGCAGGTCTGATAAACTTCTTGCAGCTACATAATGTGAGTGGCTCTTAGAATTGAATACTATTTCTGTGAACGAAAGCAACAGTAGATTTCATATAATATGGGCAAGAATAGTTTATCTTCCTGTGCCTGAGCATTTGAGCATCCCGTTGAAGTCCCCATCACAGTGTGGCTGCCAGAGCAGAGAGGCTAGCAGCTCTGCAGCTTTGAGCTCTGTCTCCCAGATCTGTAATTTATCTAAGCCCACTGGAGGGTTGTGGTGGTGCTAACCTAAGTTATGGTTGTTGCCCTGCGTCGCTTAGCTGTGAGGCTACTTTTGTTGGCAAATGGTGCCGGTTCATACAAGGGAGAGACTTGATGCAAAGCCCCTCACTCTGTTCTAGGCTTCATTCTATAACTCCATCCATGGGAAGCTTCTTGTTTCTCTCATGGGCATGAAGGAGAGGGCTGAGAGCCTTTTGTGGTGTCAGTTTGTTGTCTCAGCACTAGTCTGACATTCTGCCTGGTGGTACTGCGACACCAAGTTGTGACGTGCAGCTGGCGGGGTAGGTTGATGTGCAACCAGTTGGTTTAATTGCGGTTGTTTTGGGAACATTGTGTTGTTCCCTCAGATTGTATGTTTTCAGGGTGGCACAAGGGAATTGAAGGCATCTGCACTTAGAGTTTACCTTGATCTGTCTGAGCTGCTGACACTGGATTCTTCATTGGTTGTGTTGAAGGATAGTATGTCAAGTATGTAAATGTGCAACTGACCTCAAGAGCATGTGTCATCCCATTAACTTTCATGGCTGATGTCAGACCATGCACTTCATAACTTGTCTGAACTGGAGCTTGTGGAGTGTTTATAGTCATGGGTAGAAACATGTGGTTTGGAAAAGTATTGGAAGAAATTTACCCAGTATAGCTTTTTTAATCTCTTTTGGAGGATTTTACTGGTGTAAAGACAGAAAGATAAATCATGAAATAGGTAATCATCAATATGTATGCAGTTCAGGCTTTGCCTAACTGCTTGTGATCCATTTTTGCAGTGAGAGTTGGACTGTTCCCAAAATTCAGGAAGAGAGGGTAGTATTAATGTTACTAGCTGGCAGAATGTTAGAGGGTGAATGATTAGTTTCCAATAAGAAAGGAGCTTTTGGATCAATTCCAGTTCCTTTTGGTGTAGTCTGCAAACCAGAATGACCAGTGCTGTGACCTGGAGTATCTGTTGTGCTTATCAGAGACTAAAAATGCATGAAGATCACAATTTGCCTGCATTAAGAAATGACATAGCAGTTGACCTTGAGGAGGCCTATTAGTTGGCTATCTTCTACTGTCTTGTGCAGATAAGCTCTTGGAAGTGGTTCTCCTACATTAGGACATCTGTTACACCTTTTCCCAAAAAGGGGACTTTACTCCATTGTAGTGCCTACTTAGCTGATTTCAGGAGAAAGCTAAAAATATGCAAAAGGCTCCCCTGCCCCATCTAATCTCCTTAAAACCTTATTCTACTTCTTATTGTCTATGAAGGGAGTTTCCTTACTGTTGTGTGGCTTCTAAGAAGGTAGTTTCCAATTTCTTAATCCCATCTATTTCAGTGTAAAAGGATGTGTTACTTTGCCTCCCTTAGGCTTATTGCACTATTTTTTGTTCTTATTCTGAAGCAAAAAAAAAAAAAATTAAAACCACCTCCAACCCCTTTCCACACACAAACAAAACAAACCCCAAACCATCACAGCCCTTGAGAGCAGCCATGTGCGGATAGCTGCTCAGTGATGTGGGTCACAGAATCATGTCCTCAGGAAGCTGTGCTGGATGAGTGTAGAGAGTGCAGAGTATGTTAGGCAGGTGGAGTGTATGAGACAGAAACGCAGAACAGAGTTGCAACAATTAAAACTCTCATTTGAAGGACTTCTGTTTCCCGAGGTAAGTCTGAAATTGAGTTTTCAGCTTTAGCATTGTATAGGCAGTTCATTAATGTGTGAGTATTGATTCCTTTCCTCCTCTGTTTGGGCCCATAGGCAGGTAGACCTTGACCTAGATTTATCAAAACCCACTCAATGGCCTTGGAAAGCTGTAGCAGTCTCTCCTGTAATTATAGACTGGTATCTTAATACATTAATTCAAGGTGATAACCATTCAATCACCCAGTGACCTGTATCGGTGAGAAAGGTCTGCATTTGAGCTTTATTTAAAATTACTTTTTTTTTCTTGGAATGGTGGATTTTGTAAGTAAAATACCAAATTCTTAGGGGAGGGAGGGAATGCTCTTTTAATTACGTTTCTCTTCAGGTATCAGGCAAATTCTGTCAATGGCAAATGAAAAACAAAGCTCTTGCAGAGCAGAATTTGTCACTTAAGTTATCAGGTGTTTCATGCCTCTCTCTCTGTCAGCATTTTGAATGCCACAGAATTTTGTCATGTGGTCATAAATGAATATCTCTTAGAAAGAAGTTACTCCATTGCATTGCATTTGAAAGCTGTAACTGAGAGTGAGTTTAACACCCATAGCTCTTGCAGTAAGGTTGTAGGATTTTGGCCTTAGTGACTTTGTTTGCGACTTCACTTTAAGGTAGGGAAGCAAATTCTAAGTCCCTTTGCAAGTCACCTAAACACTTGCTCCTTATGCCATGGTCATAAATAACTTCAGGTGCTGCTTTTATGGGTGTGAGGGGTAGATGCCTTTTCACACCACCCTTCCCACTCACCTTCTTCTTGATGCAAGTTTGAATGGGTCTCCATTGGTTGTGGAAAAAAATGTCTTTTAATTCCCCTTACTCTGGGGTTTAGAATTAAGTCAGGCATAATTCAGAGCAGCCAACATAACAGAAGAAGTGCTAATGGCCATGCAAGTGCAGTGCTTGGAGTGGGCTGTAGAAATGAGCACCATCATGATGCTTTGAGTGCTGAAGGTATTTTTTTATTTGTAAATTGTGAGGAATCTGTCCTCTGCTGGGATATATTCAGATTTGGGATGTCTCAGAACCATGGTCATGTCTTTTATCGTGTCAGTACGTCCCTCATGCAGGAAGAGAAACACTAGGGCTTGGGGACAGCAACAGAAGTGATGAATACCTTCACACTCCTTCCAGCAGCACAGAGCTGCACCTGGGGGTCCCTGTGCTCTGCCAGGCTGGAGGGAACCTGGGAGATTTAGGGAACTGTAGCTCTGGGGCACCTTGACAAGTAACCTTGTCAAAAACCTACAGGCGTGTCAGAGTTAGGCTGTGAGGAACCAGACTGGTCAGGCTCCCTCTGCCTTGGCTCCAGTTCCACCTGCACGGAGCGCTGCTGAGAAGCTGGGTGGGCAGGAAAACTGTCTGCTTTCTGTCTCTACCCCTCTGAAATGGGCATATTTCTGCAGAGTATTAAAGCACCTCATGTGAAACTCTCTGGTAAGTGTAGGTAAACTGTTTTGACTCAGCAGTAAGAAACTGTACCCATCGTTTGCTGACCTGGCATGTTGCAGGTGATTAGTAGTGTTTGCTGTTGGAACAAAGTGCACATTTGATGACTTACCTTGGTCATATTTGACCAAAATAAGGTCTTTCTAGTGAGGGGATGTGGACATGTCAAAGTTTGCAGATAAAAGGAGGGAGCAGCACTGCTGGTAACATGAGATGGAACAAAGAGCAGCATGTGAGTCTCTCTCTGTTTTCTATAAACACCAAATGTTGGTGCTTTTACCTGATATGTTTTTGCTCCAAACCCATAAACTTCTACATCTAGTTTCATTTTTGTGGGTAATCTTTCTGCCTCTGTTTCCTATTGCTAGGGTTGTCTAGTGACTATTTCTAAGGAAAATGCTGTGGAATGATACCTTGCAGCTAGGCTTCTTTCTCGTGATCCACCTCTATTCACTGAGATCAGCTGCCAAAGAGACAGAACAACTGCTGTCCTGTTTTACCTGTGCTGTTGAGATCATCCAGAGCAGGTTCTCTCTCCATCAGCATGGATCCCCTGGCACTGGTTCATAGAATGTTGTAGGCTCATATATTACAGTTTCACTCAGCTTTATTTTTTTGTAGTTTTATGCATCCAGGAGTGTGTACACCTGATTCACATCTTTGCAAGGGCTGGCCTAAAGCTAAAGGAACTGCACCAGCTTGGACTGGCTAAAGATTTAGCCAAATTAAAACACTTTTTTTTTCAGCAATATTTCTGTGCAATTGTGAATAACTAAATAGAAAGGATGTAGGCTGCCTTGCTTAAAATAAAGTGCCTGGAAAATAGGTAATTCTGGAGAGAAGAATGGGTTATTAACTTTGTTGTTTTCTGTTAGCTTTATGTCACTCAAAATGCATGTAGTCTCTTGGTTGTAATCTACATGGTGGATAAACTATGTCTGTGGAGAAACATCAGTTTCAGTTTCTGGATCACAGTCTCGTGATTTTCATGGTCTGGAAAAGCTCATATGTTTAATGAAAGCCACAAAAAATCTCAGGCATTCCATGGAGATACTGCCAGCTGGAAGAAATGGGGAGAAATGGATGGTTTTCTGAGCTTTGTTGATTCTCTGTTGCAAAAAAGAATCTGTCACCTCTGCGCGAGGGCTCAAGAGATGAAAAGTGGAGCTGGGATGATGAAGTTGTCCAGGAGATTTGAGGCAATGTGGGTGGTGCTTGCATGACCTTGGACCAACTGCTTTGTCTCTCAGCAGTTCTTTTCTTAGATGATGAAAGGATATGATAATACTTCTCTCTTAACAAGGGTGTTGTGATGAATAAATTAATTAATCTTTGTGATGTTCTCAGTTACTATGGTAATTAGTGCTACAGAACAGCCTAAAAATAAATAGGATCATTTAGTGAAGGATATGCAGGGGAAATCAGGTAGCATGTCCTGGGCATTTGCAGCAGAGTATTTTGTCCAAACGTGGGTTTTTTAGCAGACATGCTTCCAAATATTAAATACGTTCCTTCCTCCTCACTACCAGTTTGAAACAACTCTAGCACACATTTCCTTTCATATATGTGGGCAGATGATTCTTGCAATTAGTGCCTCTATTGAGAACAGTACTCCCCCATCACCCCCATCTCCTTTCCAGCCTAAGGGCACCTGAAATGAATGGATCTTTCTTCATCGTATATCATACATACTCAGTAATACTGTCAAAGAATTCTAAATGTGTTTGGGGAGTTTACGTAATGAACCTTCCTTGAGAAAGGTGAAGTATTGTCGATACACTGCCTTGCTGAAAGTGTTATTAACCTTGCTGTACAGCAAGTAGAGCGTGCCTAAGTACATGCATGTCTGTGCAAAGTTTTTGAGGTGTTATTTCAGTGATCAGCTAACTGCATCAGTGTGCCTCAAAGCCAGTCTTTAAAAATGATGTTTAATCTTCTATGAATTGTATTAGA
This sequence comes from Melopsittacus undulatus, assembly GCF_012275295.1. NCBI lineage: Eukaryota > Metazoa > Chordata > Aves > Psittaciformes > Psittaculidae > Melopsittacus > Melopsittacus undulatus. The sequence goes on along the minus strand of NC_047527.1, from coordinate 83,727,655 downwards.
TTCCACAGGCATCATTAAAGTATATTTTTGAGGCTTCCAAGTTAGTATAATTTTGGGTCCTAGTAAGCTGGGAAGCATGTGTGAAGATAGTCCTAAGCTCTCCTATAGGGGTGGCACCCCTTCAAGGCTGTGGTTTCCATTGCTTAGTATCGCTGGGACTGTCCTTACACATTAAAAATAAGTCAATAGGCAAAGATTTGCTATTATTGTTCTCTGACTTGTTGTCTGATTCCCGTCATGGATGTAAAATGTCTTTCTATGCACTGGGTTTCAAAAATAGCCTTTTTTTTCTGACCCTGGCAGTTGGAACTGCTTTATAGTTAGGGTTTGTGCAGAGCTTTCTGTGCAGCAAACTTGTGCTTTCTTCCTCCTCTCATCTATAGCTGTGCAATACTACCTGCAGCAACCTTCATCTGTTCATCTCTTGCAACACACCCTATGTTGTGCTGAGAAGCTACAAATTGCAAGAGAGCAACAAATGCCCCTTCTGCCTTCACCTTCTTGGGGAGTACAAATCTGATGCCTCGGCATTTCTGACCTCCTGCTCACCCTAAAAAAAAAAGAGAGCTTGGGGCTCTGCTGTGGCCTCCAACAAGGTATCACCAGAACAGACACTGTGACTGGCAAACAGCTAAATACCTGGTTTGTCCTCCAGACCTTTACTGCTCTTGAGTTGCACAATAATTTCTCAAATGTTAAAAATTCCTGGCTCATGCAGAGGGCAGCCCAAATCTGCAAGAAGGACCTTTGTGCTGTGCTCTCAGGCACCTGGCTGTACTTTGATCTTCTGCTGCAGGGGTCATCAGCTTTGCAGGTTCCTCCCTGGGTCTCTGTAACCACTTGTAAATCTCTTGCTGGCCACTGTCAACCCCGACACCTGGAGTTTTGGAGCCTGTGTATTTTTATACCCAGTTAATCTTCATTTGAGTCACTAGATAGATCTCAGCCCTGTAGAGCTTCCAGTTGCTGTGAGGTTTGTGCCTGGCAGTCACTACTCACAGTTGCCATTTTCTCTGGCTGCGTGTATAGCTTCCCTGTCATAGTTCCCAGCCCTTCTTTCTACATGCATTCCTCTCTCCACACACATACATGCTGTCTCTCTTGCAGAACCCTACAGATATCCCTGACAGTCTTTTCTTATTTTTTCCCCCATTTTCCTGTCAACAGTCTCCTCACCCCCCTTGGGCATCAATGGATGACAAGAGCAAAACATGACAAGACAGTATTTTTGTCTAATGCCTGACATGAGCCATACCCTCATGTGCAGCTTGGCTGCCTCTTGGTCTTCATGCTCAGAGCACCAAGAAGAGTGAAGTCTGAGTGAGGTGTTCACCTGTGATAGCTCAGTACCTCCAGCTGGTGTGGGGGAGTGTTGAGAGTTCAGTCCCCTGTCCAAGAGGAGATCTGCTCCTCTTGGCATAGTTACTGAAGTGGTAGAAGAGTACTGAGAGAGCTCTCATGGCTTTTTACTTCCTATCTATGTACTGTGAAATGAATTAAATAGACATTATGCAGTTTAATTTGGACTGTACATAATATCTTGATTTTCTTTTATCTGCAGGCTGAGCTGTGGCAGAGTGCAGGAGGGTTCTGGGGCTTCAAGTGTGGTTGTGAATAAAGTTGCATTGTACCCATGAAGCTACATGTCCGACTTTTGAACAAGACAATGTCATCAAAGGACAAGGGGTTAGATGGCTGTGGCTGCTCTTTAGCTTGTCTTTAGACAAATTCGCAAAGAGTCATATTAACCTCTAAGCTTACTGGTTGTTACAACTGGTATGTCAAAATATACGTCTGATCATTATTTGAGATGTTTTGGGAAAGTAAGAATGTAATTCTCTATAAGTATATGCAGAATGCAACTTTGTTACTTAAAATAGTGTTTATAGTTGTTTTTTTTTTGGGGGGGGGGGGAAGAGAAGGGGTCAGGGAAGGAAAGAAGTATAACTTCAAGACACATAGTTGGAAGTGACCATTTCCTTGATTCAGCACCAAGTCAAAGTAGGGTTGTCACTATATTTACAGCTTCTGCAAATATATCCACACATATCTCATCAATGTATGTCATGTAGGTGGTAAGCCCTATCTTAACCTTTTAATTTGGCTCCATTCTTTTCCTGTTCTTCCTGTGGATTGCACTAATACTTTAAAAGTTTAGCCTCCTAGAGAAATGCTTTGCAGCATAACTTAGTGTTCCAGCCAGCTGAGATCTTGGTGGGATGGATTTGCTTCTTTTTCCTCTTAGGGCACTCTTTGCCTGGGGGTGATTCTTGCTTTATTCTTCAACTCTTCTCACAGAATCACAGCATCATTAGGGTTGGACGTGACCTCTAGAGACCATCTAGTCCAACCCCCCTGTCAAGGCAGGGCCACCTAGAGCAGGTTACACAGGAACATGTCCAGGTGGGTTTTGAATGTCTCCAGAGAGGAGCACTGATCTTCTGCTGTAAGGATGTCACTGGGGCAGGGATGAGGGGCTTGATACACATGAGTATATGACCTTTGGACAGGGACTTGCAGTCAGAAAAATTATCTTGAACCCAATCATGTTTGCATCAGTGGAAACTGGTTTACCTTTAATATTGTAAGTGGAGAGAGATGGTTGTAGGTGATAGATAAATGAGGTCAGAGAACTTCACCAGTTCAGTGCACTGACATCCAAAATGTGGAGGGCAGAGGTTCTATGCAGGCATACTGATTTACATCTGCAGGGGTACTTCAACTTTGCCTTTAAATGTAAGCTTTTCTTTCTGGATTTGCAGGTATTGGAGCCTTTAATTTTTTATTCTTATTTTTATTTTTTTTACAGACTTGCAGATACAGCAGATCAAATTTGTGTCCTGTAATATCTGAGCTCAAGTTTGGCTTGGGCAGTGCATAACTGAGAATTTTGTATGGATAATTCTGTGCAAAATGTAAACTTGCTGGGTTGTTTGTGGCTGAGACCTGGGTTTGATAGCTTCAGTGATTCATTCCTGAGTTCTTGTATCTAATTCCTAATCTGGCCTTTGTCTGTTAATGTTTTTCTGCCACAAATTCCCTAGCATTGTGGATAGCTCTGTCATTTTTCTCTCAGTTACAAGCTAGCTGTTTAAAGACCCTTTCAGCCAGGCTTCCTTTGTGCCTTCCTGTAATTTTGGGATGTGAAGATAGTAATGGGAAGGAGAGGATAAAGAAGATAAAGCTTCTATGCATTTTTTTCCACTTTCCCTCAGTATGGCCTGCATGCGGGTGGTGAATGCATAGTGCCTTCTGTGGCAGAGTTACACTCCCTCTGCACCAGAGTATTTGTTAATGCCATGTGTAATACTGTGCTGGTGCAGAGCAGGCACCACAAGGACCCATACTAGCTTCATGCTCAGGTCAATCTCTCTCTCAGCAGTGGTCTCTGTGCTGCATTCAGGCAAAGCATACCAAAAGTGCTGTTTGGGTGGGTGGCATGTGCCATTTTCCCCTGTAGCCATTGCCCACATTTCATGAGCTCCTGCCTACATAACTGGAGCCCCTGCTCTCTCATGACTCAGGTTTGTCACTGTGTGTTTGTTGAAGTGCCTTGTGAGCCAAAACTTGCTGCTGTTACAAAATCTACAGTAGGGCTAGTTCTGCCAGTGTCAGTGATATCAGTTGTTAGCATCTAAAGAGATGACGTGTATTTTGTTTTCCCTACTCAAATACCAGTAGCTGCCAGAAGCAGGATGTGTGGGACAGTGTGGTCCAGAAGGCTGTCCTGCATTGCAAACTGCACATCTGTGCCTGCCTTTTCTTCTCAAACTACGTTATTTCCATTGTACTGATGTCACCCGTTGGTTAGCATGTCACAACCTAGTTGCTATGACCCAGAGGGAAGAACAAGAAATAATTGTATGGAAAGGAAGAGAAACTCTGACAGCTATGATCCTCAGGTGTTAACTCTGTTTTGGGAATAACACTGCAATAAGAGAAGACCAAAGTTCATTGTGCAAATATTTTGTGTTTTCTTTATTGTATTATTTGGATGCAATTTCATGCTGATATTTCTTCAAACACAGCAAGGCAGGCAATGTAAAAAGTTGTAAAACTGTTACCCATTCATATTTATCACATGTTGGAGTGACCAAAATTAAACAAAGCTAAACAGCTTGCTGTGAAAGTCAACACAGCTGTCATTTTTTGCATAGCTGTATTAAGTGGGAAATGCAAAGAATTCCTATATAGTGAATAGTTCAGAGCAAGGTTATTAACAATTTGCCTTTAATTTAGTGCATTAACAGATTGTTGTGCATGATATTTGATGGTTCTGGGTCTAAACAGAGCTTTCATCAGTGGGAAGGGCCATGTGTGAACAACCTGCTTGTGTAACCAGGCAAGAAATTAATTTGACTGAAAATTATGCCATTCCTTTTCATTATGTGCAAATGTGGGTGTTTCAGTGTATTTACTTGGTTGCTTACTCATGCACAGGAGTAAGTTCAGGAGCCTGTGGAAATGCATCCATTTCACATGTTTTTAATTTCCCAACCTTTCATACAGACTTAGTGGTTGAGCCAAATAGCTAAAAATCCTCAGGGTTTTAAAGGATTAGATGAGAACAATAGTTAAGGTGCAGGTCCTGCAAAATATGACAGGAGGCAGATGCAGAAGGACCTGCTTAGTGAACTACAGCTTCCCCTGTTATGGGTATAAATGTAATGGTGACTGGTGGACTGGTAGGGATTTTATAGCTGTAAATGGAGACCTAGTGATGGCTGACCTGAAGGTTTGCCACTGGGCAGTTTGATGAAGCCAGTGGGAAGGTGTTTTCTTGCTAAGGGTGGCAAATTTGTTTCCAGGTTACAAGGTCAGCACTAGTTTCCATTCCCCCCCTTAGCTGAACTCTTGTTCCTGCTGGTTCCTGTAAGTAACCTATTCCTTCATGTTTATCTGTTTGTCTCAGGTACTGGAAGGTTCAGGCCTGAGGTTTTCCTGCCCTCTCCGTAGCCACTGCCTGGTGCTGCCCTGAGAAGAAGCAGCAGCAGGTAAGGCAGACACTACCCTGAGGAGAAGCAGCAGGAAGGCAGCAGCTGCTCCGTGGCTGTGCAACTTGTCTTGTGTGAGATTTGACCCGAGACTTGTCACGGGGTGAGACTTACTGCGAGACCTGCTGTGCTGCCTTGTGCCAGCCGCTATGGAGACCCTGTCCCAGGACTCTCTGCTGGAGTGCCAGATTTGCTTCAACTACTACAGCCCGCGCCGGCGGCCCAAGCTGCTGGACTGCAAGCACACGTGCTGCTCAGTGTGCCTGCAGCAGATGAGGACCAGCCAGAAGGACCTGCGCTGCCCCTGGTGCCGCGGGATCACCAAGCTGCCACCGGGGTACTCTGTGTCACAGCTGCCTGATGACCCTGAGGTGATCGCCGTCATTGCAATCCCCCACACCTCTGAGCACACCCCTGTCTTCATCAAACTCCCCAGCAATGGGTGCTACATGCTGCCCTTGCCCCTCTCCAAGGAAAGGGCGCTACTGCCTGGAGACATTGGCTGCCGCCTCCTGCCTGGCAGCCAGCAGAAGTCCCTGGCGGTGGTGACAATCCCACCGGAGCAGCAGCCACTGCAGGGTGGCCTTCCCACTGAGGGGGGAACAGAGGAGCCGGACCGGAGAGGCGTTGTGAAAAGCTCCACCTGGTCGGGGGTTTGCACTGTGATCCTAGTGGCCTGCGTCCTAGTCTTTCTCCTGGGCATCGTCCTCCACAACATGTCGTGCATTTCCAAGCGTTTCACAGTGATCTCCTGCGGCTGAGGCGGGCAGAGGTGTGTGTTCCCTGGGGGTTGGGTCAGTGGTGGTATGGAGTGAGACAATTCAGCGCAACTTTGCCCAGTGACTGCAGAACCGGGGCAGCAGTGCGCCAGCCCAGCCACAGCCCCCGTCAGTGTGGCGTCAGGCCTGTCGGCAGCGTGCGGAGCAAATCACGTCCCGTGTCTGGCGGCAGCGGCACTGAGGAGGACTGCATGCGTCACCATAATCATTTATCAAAGGGACTGCAAAGTACAGTGATTTTTTTTCTTATTGTGTTACGAGATTAAAGACATCTATGTAGCTGGTTATACTGTAAAGTATATGGAATGAGCTCTACTTTAAACATAGTAGATTAAAATCAAAACTGCTCCATGTAGAATTGAAAGAGAATTGGTGCGTGAATCTGTACAAGGTGTTCAATACCAGTCCACACATGCATTATTTTTTAATGGGGGGAGGGAATGAGACTTGTAAAACCAAGAAATCACTTAGCTGGTAAAGCATTTTGTATGTTTTAAACTGCACACTAATTAAACCAAGTCAGAGAGTTGTACAATAGTTTTTAAATCGAAATGTTTTGCAAGCAATCATTTTGTTCTGTGATGTATGTTTTTTGCCTCTCTTTTTTTTTCACCCATTTTTTTCAGCTGTAGGGAAGTGACACTTCCAGCATCTTCTATTTGAAGGAGCTATTAGTGAAGAAATGGGTCATAAGAAGTCCTAGGACTCCTCCTGAAAAGTTGTGATAGCAGATTGTTCTGTTTCACCTTCTAAAGCTTAGGTTTTCCTAATTGTTTTTAAAGCATTCGGATCTATTTTGCCTCCCTCTTTCCTAGGAGATGCAACTGTGCACCCATGGATAGTGTGTGACAGAGGATTTCCCCTAAGGAAGCCTTACCATCCCAACAAGCCAAGGACCTTTACATACAATTATGTAGTAAGAGGCTATGAGAGTTGCTGGGTGGAGAACCCATGGCAACCTAACTCTACTGGGTGGGCTCCCCTCCTACATCGCTGTGGCTGTGGTGCCAAACTATCTGGGTGAGCATAATGGAGCCTTTTCCCACATTTCAGTGTTATATGTGTTGGTGTTCATGAGGACAGATTTGAAAAATCCCCCCAGGAATTGTCTCCCTCCACCCATGAGTGTTGTGAAACCCAATGAAAGTCGTTTGCAGTTCAGTTCCTGGAAGGAGCCAAATTCCTGAACCTTTGCTGCAGTGGCGCCTTGCTCTAACCAGTCCCAATAGTTCAGAAGTAAAATAGAGCTCAGTGTGAATTTTGGTATTTGACAAAGCTGAAATTTGTGTGAGATTTAAGAATTGGATCAAGGGGCATATGACAGACCTTTAATAAGACAGAAAAAGCTATTGATTTGAACTGCTTCTTTTTGCAAGTACAAAGTGTAACCTCCCTGAAGCATGACCTCTTGTCGTTTACCTACTGCTCTTTCTAGTAATTAATTAGAGATTGCTCAGTGCCATATTACAACACTAGAGAACATAGTTTTGAGCATGCAGTGCTCAAGTTGGCCCTGTAGACGTCGGTGGTTTCCTGCTTATATCACAAAATCCAGTTGCTGGTTCACAATAAACATTCCTAGCTAGGACTTCTGTCAGGAGCATACCTCTATCTTCATGCTGGATTCCTTCCCCTCCCTGTTCCCAAACTACAATTTTCTTCCTTGATTCCTGTCAACTGAAGAACAGCATATATGGTGCTTGACTGTTATGGTGTGTGTTGGTTCATGTATGGAGAGGAACCATTGCGTTGATTTTTATCTACTGTCATATTTATGCATAGCACAGCAAAAAAAAAACATAGATCCTCAGATTACACATTCAATGCCTTTTCTGTGTAAGGCCCATGTGCAGTATGCCTTGAACTTGGCTTACAAGTATTGTAATTACATGGACACCTCTCCACAGCATGTTTAATTTGGTTGCAGTAGGGAACAACAGGTATTCCAAAATGTGTATTGTGAAAGTGCTAGTCTCATGTTGCGAGTAGGAAGCCAGATTTCTGTGACATCCACACTACGCTGCTTATTGTGTAAATGAAAGCCAGTTCACAAAAAAATTCTTGCCTTTCTAAGACTCTTGAGGATGTGACCAGATACGGGACTCAACCCTCTACTGCCTTATCCCCTATAGAAATTGCCAGGAGTACCAGGGGGCGTATGGTATAGCTGGAAAATGCTCTGAGAACAGCACTGATGCATTTCTCACCAGCTTATCCAAGTTGTCAATGACCATGAGGCAGTCAAAGAGCAGGCCCTGGGGCTACAGTGCTGATACTGTTAACCTCCTTGGCTGTACCTGCCTGACTGAAGCTCTTGAAGCCAAGGTTTCTCTTGTGTTGCAAAGAATGGCTGTCTTGAAAAGCACCCTTTCTGTCCCTACAGGGGAGGGTGCAGTATGAAAGAGGAATCAGAAATTAGGTTAAAATACTACACTGCATAACACATTATGCAACAGGCAGACCTGGAGTTTATCCGGTATTAATGACATAACTATTATATTAGACAATACCATCCTGTATTATCACAGTCCATTGTTTCATTAATATGAATTTCCTGTACTTTTCTTGCCTGCTGAAATGCATGTTTGACCTAATTTCTGATCCAGACATTTGCTTGCTCACAGCCTTGTGTAAGAGCAATAAGTAAAACCTCAAGATTTTTGCCTGTGTGTGCACGCATGGTGTGTACCTTCATCTCGTTTTATAACTAGGGGTTCCAGAGATATTTTCGCTCTGGCTTTAGACTGTGACTATCATTTTAAATTTGCAGCTGCCATATCATGTTGGATCACCTAGCTTTATTGCTGACTTGTGTAGAAGTGAACTAAATAGTTCGTTGTAATGTACAGTGTTAAAATGTTTCTCGAGTATGTCAATAGTCATACTACTTTAAAAATGCAGTGCAGTCTGTCCCATTCCTTGGTCCAATACCTGACACCTAAAAGTGTGATACTGCTATATACACCTCTAACTTTTTTTTTTTAACAGCCTTATCTTTGTAATTTTTCTCTGGAAAAACGCATTAGGACTTGTATCAAAAGAGTCAGGTTCTGGGCTAGGTTGTTCTCTAATGTCCAGTAAGAAATCATTGCCCAGTTCCACCAAAAAAGAAAGAAACTTACTATGACACAGTGCTATTTGAGCAATCAAAATTTATGTTAAAACTTGTGGGTAATTACTCAAGCACCTGCATTTTTAGAGCAAATTACTCTGTATGAATGTATATTTATTTGCTTGTTTAATGGGAAGGATGTGTGTGTTGGGATCCAGCTTAATTTTCTTTTATAGAGGGCCCCAACTTCCATTTTTGGCTTGTGCTTTGCTGGCAAACAGACTTTAGGGTTCACTCTGTGAAATTTTGTTTAGTGAATTTTAAAAATTCAAAATATGCAATTTGGGTATGTGGGATTTTTTAGAAAATCTTGTGTTCAGTGATTGTTCATGCTTAACCAAGATGTAAAAGAGACTGGATGTTTTGTAAACATGGAGCAATCATGAGTCCAAAGTTTCATCTTTATTAATGAAGCTCAGTCTGAATAAAGCATTAGTGGGAAAAGAATGATATCAAGTGAATTATGGTACCTCTTTTACTTTGCCATCAAGTAAAAACGGCAGCGTCTTCAAAACAACACATGTAAGGCAAAGCGTCAAGTGTGGGTTGTGGTAAACAGTAAAAGGTTGTTCACATTTTAATTGTTTTGGAATATAGAATTGTAGCTGATGACAACTGAGCCACAAAACTTTTGTTCTTCTTTTTCCTGTTTTAAACAGGTGACTTACTTAGAAATTTTAAGCTTTTCACTTACGGAGGTGAGGGATGCTTGACCTTAAGTATGTATTGTACTCTTATGTTCCCTGGATCTTTCCACAGCAATGCCACATAGCAGAGGACATTGCCTCTTCCCAGTGATAGGGAGCGGCTGTACCCATCATCCACAGCTAAGCTGCCCCTAGGCAACATGCCCTGCTGGCATGAGTCACTTGCGTGAGTACTGCAGGAGACATTCACACGTCAAGTGAACACATCTGAAGTAAATATTAGAATTAAAATGCTTCATTATTTGAATTGCACAGAAAGCTTGGCTTCAGATTTGTTTTTTCCAGATGTTTTCTATAGGTGTAGGGAGAGGGAGGGAAGAAGCTACATGACAGCAAATGAGTCCCAGCATCATCTGGGATGCTGCTGAAGAATCTGCCTGTCCTGAAGGTAAAGATTTTCGTGCAAGAGTTTCAGTAGGACGGCATTGTCTGGAAATGCTGCAATGGATTTACAGCATGTTGGTGACCTTTCTGGTGCCATACACTGTCCGTAGGCCTGACAGCTTAGGCTGTTGCGTTCTTTCTCTTTGTCACTTTACCTCATGTAGGCTTGTGTCAACAAGCAAAGCTGCTTGCTTTATCCTCAAGTTGAATGATTTCACAGTCATTTCTTAAGTTGCCCCAAGCATCTCTAATGAAAAAAACTACCTTTCAAGTTCAGTGAAATTTAATGCTTAATAAATGTTCAGAAAATGCATTTTTAAGGTATTTCCTTGTGTTTCCTTACATTTTAATTTTAGTTCTTTATTATTCTTGTAACATTTGTGCTAAACATGTTCCTGAACATGCAAAGGCATTAGGATTAGGAACATGCATAGGGATTAGGTAAGATCCACATCCAGAAGAAAATATTTCCTGTTCCCCCTATCCATCCCACAGTCCCCTACAGATCTACACAAGTCTGTTTTCATTCTCCTCATCTATGTTACACTGAAGCACCTAAGTATGGAGATGAAAAAGAACTCCTGGGCATGCATGGAATGCCCACACTTACGATCATAGGAACATATTTCCATGCTTGGGAGGGTGTGCACATAGCACATGCTCACAGATAGTAGGGAGAGGCCAAGAGGATTAGTAACAGGGCCTTAGAATCATAGAATCATAGAATGAATAGTTAGGGTTGGAAAGGACCTTAAGACCATCTAGTTCCAACCCCCCTGCCATGGGCAGGGACACCTCACACTTAGGCTCTTTTTTCTCTCATCTCAGTATGGTCATACATTTATGGTCCTGAGATGATGAGGTGCTGAGATAGATTAGTAGCATGAAGCCTAAGTATTGCTTAAGTATTGCTATCTATTTCATGTGGGATGAGTTGCAGCCCCCTCTGTGCTATCTACTGCAAACTGACTTGTACTGCTGTTGGATGGACTCACAGGGGACATCTCTTCTGGGGTTCAGATGAGGAGCCATATCATTTCTCTGTGGCTCCAGACTGGGATAACCACCCAAATGGGAACAGCCAGATGCCTTTTAGTTAATCAGAGGTCTGTAAGTTCAAGCGGAGGTCTTTCAAAACAGAGCTGCATAAAGCACTCCTGAAAGCTTGAAGGCGACAACATACAGACCTGGCCTGCACTGGTTTGAAAGCATGAAGAAAGGGTGCAGAAGGAGAAGGACACCTGGAAATGAGCAATTAGGCAGTAGTCTGGAAATTGAGATCAGTGTGTGCAAAAACATTTCCTGGGCATGTTTTGCAGTGGCCTGCATATGTCATTTCTGTCAAATTGGATCTCTAGGATGGCAGTGAAACTCCAGATCTTGCTTTTCCTTCAACACCTTTGAGCTGGGAAGCAGCCTATTTCAGAAGTGCTGCTTTCCACCTAACTGAAAAACTTGATGGGTGTGCACAAATTTTTTAGGGTGCTGAATCATCACTGAAGCTCAGGACTCAGATACACAAGCTGAACAGAAATTCAGCAGGAAGTTGAGATAAAAGAGCAAAGCCTTGAGTTCTTGGTATGTGCAGATGCATCATGTTTAAAGTAAAAACTTGTTTTATTTGCATATATGTGGACTGAATGTACAAAAAGCAGGTGGTTATGTCCTAAGTTAAATAATGAAGATGATAACATTTAATGAATGCCAAACAACTAAAGACAGGATGTATTGAACCTACTAGATCTGAAAAGCTGAAAAAAGAAGTGGCTATTTGACACTACTATTGCAGTCAAAAGATATGGTAGGATTAGGTTAGGGGTCTGTAGCTTCCTCGCTTGGTTTTCAGATGGAGTAAATCAAAGAGATAAGAAACCTGAGTTTCATGTGAAGGTTATTTACCTCCCTATCATCTTGGGAATTATAAAATACGTGTATTTTCTAATATACAAAAATTTTTGTGTATTATCACTGCGCTGATCAGTTTTGGAAGCATTGCTCTGCAGGCATGGATGAGGTCTGAATCATTGGGGTTTTACAGTACTTTCAAAACAGGGTGTCACATAGCAGAGGTATGTGGCTGACTGAGGGTAAAAAAGGAGCTCAGTTCCCAAGAGTGGCCACTTTGCTGATTGAACTGCAAATGAATAGTTTCTTGCTTAAATTATTTGGAATGATGGTCACAGATGTTTTCAAAGATTTGCTTAAGGGATGTCTTGCAGTATTTGGGACATAATTCAGGAGAATATGAAAAAAAAGCTTCAGAAAGCACTAAAGCATTAAATCCAATGAAGCTGAAGGGATTCGGTAGGACAAGCTTAAATACTTTCTTGAATAGAGGTGGACTTTACACTTAGGTGTCTGTTTCTTGAGACCTGGCTGATCTGCACAATTCTTGAATATCTGAAGTAATAAGCTTTGCTTTTGGGAAGGTTTTATGTTGAAATTTGAAATCATATTGACTAAGACAGGCTCTGTTATACCCCAAGGCTGCTGTTTTCAAGCACTAGAGTGTAGAAACCTGTATTTCTGTAACTCCTGTTTTTAATTGTTCATTGTACATAGGTAAAAATTCTTAAATCTTGGTGGGATAAAAAAATAAACAACAACACAAAAGGTTGCAGGTCAGACCCCCACCAATGCCCACCCTAGGAATCCAGAGTGATGATTTAAAAAAATCAGCAGAAATAAGTTAAATCCTAATCGCTTCTTTCGTACTGTGCTGAAATGCTGGGGGATTTGCTAAACCTACAGGTTGATGAAACTGAATCCCTGCTTAATAATTATATTTGCTAAACTGGCTAGCTGCAATGGATACATAGAGTGGGCTTTCTTTTCCTTCTGACCTCCTCTGGTTGAGAGAAGACAAGATCTGGACAGTTGTAGCTGGATTGAACAGTGTGATAAGAGTTGTAAAATGTTACTGGCAAGGAGCATGGTTTTGTGATAAACAAAGAACTGCAACACTGAATGTCTTCTGGCAGCCATCCAGTCAGAACAAGCATGCTCCAGCAAACCCCTGGGATCAAGAGAAATGTCAGGAGTAGTGGATAAATGAGGATATTTTTTAATACCCTAGATACTCTGTGTTTACTGTTGCTGATGCCTGACATCTTTGGGTTTGGGTTCTTTCTTTTGTCCTTTATAAGAAAAAGCACTTCGTACTGCTTCCTTATGAGCATTCCATCTGCTGTTTCCTTTTCTTCAGCCTGGTGTTTGGCCATCCTCTTGCCCTGCAAATTTGCAAGGAGAAACTTACCTTTGTATATATAAGCAACTGCAATTTTCTACTGCATTTCCAGTGATGAAAAGGGTAACAAGTCTCCCCAGAAACAGGAGCATCTCCAGGGCTCCCTGCAAAGTCTATTTGCAATACCTCTCTGGCTATTGTTATTACCATAGATCCTCTTTAAATGAGTATTTTGTATTACTGTTTCTTTAATATAGACCTAGTATTTTTTTAAAGCAACAGCAAAGCAAGAGAGAGCAGCACAGAGCCTAGAAATCATTTGCACAGTTTGACTTTTAAGATAATCCATGAACACAATTTTTTTTCTTTTCCTTTTTTTTCCTCCCCCAGTGTATTAGTGACATTAATATTGTGATTCCACTTCTTTTGGTGAGGAAGGGGGATAAGACAGAAGAAAATCCCACATTCATGCCTTGGATTATGCCTGCTGAGTTTCAAAATGTATGCAAGTGCTTCTGTTTTGTAATACCTCATAAACCTCCTAACAGCTGAAAACTGCAATAGCACCAAATTCTTAATGAAATGTCACGTGCTACCTATTGAGTTCAAAATGCCTGCTGAAATGTGCATAGCCTGGACTTCCTGGATGTCGAGCACACAGAGCACTATGTGTGGAATTAGTTGTGGCTGTTAGTTCTCAGAGATCAAACTTGAGTCTTATGCCTCATTTAAAGCCATTAGTGGACCCAGCCACTGAGGATCTCTGTCATATTTCCTATATGCAGTGGCAGCCCTCATTTTATAGATCTAAAGCAAGCAGCCTTTGATAAGGAGTTCTTTCATGATTTTTTGTGGGCAAATTATCCATCTCCTTAAGAGACTGCTAATTCCTTGCCTGGTTCAGTGACCCAATTTTTGCCAAAGGAAGATGGGAGTTTGGTTAAATCCTCCCGGCACAGTCCACCCTTTTTGTACTTTCTTGGTGGCCAAAGGATAGATATCTGGAGGCAGATGTTGAACGCGGTGAAGCACAGATCTCTCTTGAAACAATAGCCGCATAAGGACTTAATGAGAATACTCTCCCTGCTGGAATGTCCAGCTAACATCACTGTTCCGAGAGTGGGCCCTCTGCTGTAGATATGATTTTAAAGATTTAAAAGAAACATGAGAACCTTTCTGTAAAATTCCATCAGCTTTCTAAGTTGTCACAAATGTAGAGCTTTCCTGGCTACCCATTATCCCACAAACTAGAGAGCCTGCCCTCCTAGTCAGCTCCAGATGAGAAAGGCAGCCTTGAGGTAGGCTGCCTCATGGCAGGGCGCTGTGTCTGTTGCTGTGCTTTGAGGGTTAGCGTGCTGCTCGGGTACTCTTTTATGGTAGGCTCTAAAAAGTGTTTTTCACCTTCCCTCTTCCTCCCCCACCCTCATTTTGTTTATAAATGTTTTGGAAAAACAAAAACAGACACTAGGAAAAAAAAAAAGAGGAGTATAGCTGCTCTTCTTTCAGGACACGTTTATGCCATCTGTTCTGTAGCTGCTTAAACTCTGTCAGGAGAAAGGAGAGGTGCCCCCGAATTTCGACTATGCTCCAAATGGATCTCAGTAGGCTTCCTGTTTTGGAGAATAAACCTTGCTAAGCAGAAGACCTCTGAGAAGAACAATATTTTTAAGTCCTGGCAGTCAGCAGATGTGGTTGCTGGAAACTGAAGAGGGAGCAGAGGCAGTCCTTGCAATGAGGCATGCTCCCTGCTGCAGTCTGTTGGTTAGAGAGCAGTGGTCTGGTACGGCACAGGGCTGCAGCAAAGAGCAAGACTGACTGCACACATGCATATATTCTCTGGGGGAGCTGCTTGTCAGCTTCCTGATGTGTATTTTGAGTTACTTGCAGTTTATATCAGTTTAGATTACTTCAGCTACTGTATCCCTGATTGCTCCAAAGGCATTGCAAGAGAGCTGTAACCTAAAGCAGACCTAAAAAGCCCATCCCACAGGGCTTCTTTGTGCTATCCCTATGAACAAAGGTTTTTGTATTGCTAAGATAGATAGGAAGGAGTGAGGATGCTGAATGACTGGGGAGATTTGGGTTTTGTTTTTTTTTGGTGAAGCCAAACTTTGACAGATGTTAAAATAAAAAGGCAAAGGAAATAACTGAACAATCTTCATGTGAGCTGAAGTGTCCTCAGTACAGCTTTGAAGTGAGAGTTAGCTCTCTATTTCAGTGTCAACCTTGAAGATATGTGCATGTATCCATGTACTTTGTACATTAATTAAAACAAGAGCTGAATGAAGGTTTGGCTTCTATTTTAAGAACAGTTTAACCAGAAGCTAGAAGGTTGAGTCTAGCCTCGGGCACACAGATATTACATGGTTTTCCTACAGCTCTCCCACCATCTCTGCTCCTTGTTTTACACTCTGTTTTACATGGTCCCTTGCCTTCCCTAGGCTCCCTCCCCAGCCCTTGTTAATTATATTCTAGCTAAACAAGCAGGCTGGCACTGTTCAGTAGCTGTGAACTGAAGTCCTTGACATGTTTCAGAAGCAAGAGCACATGCAACTTGGTTTTAGACAACTTTCCCTTTCTTGTGAAGGGCTATAGATACATGAGCTGCTGGACTGCCATGTCAAAACTTTGCCAAATATTGACTTTGTAAAGGTGAAATCAAAGTGCTGTTGATAAATATGAATGTCTGGAGAAGCATTCTTTGCTTGCTTTGTCAGTCCTAGAAGGCATCTCAAAAATTGCTAAGTTTCTAACCACCCCACCCAGCCCTTTAGTTTCAACACTTGATATTTTTGTAGGCCAGTCTCTGGAGTCTTGTCCTTTGTATATGTGGAAGTGCTGTTTTAATGAAACCTGTTCAGACACATTTGCTATGATTAAGGTTCTTAAAAATACTTTTCAACAGACTAGTGTGTGCTTTTCTTTTTTAATAGAAAAAGTAAAATTGGCTGGGACATTCACTCATCGGTTCCACTGGGAGCTTTAATAGAGTTGCGCAGTAATAAAGGAAGACTGAGATCCTCAGCCAAGTTTCAGATGGGTGGAGGTGACTTTGAAGTGGTCCATCAGAAAGGCACTTTTATAAGCTTGTGAAGGAGAGGGAAAAAAATGAATGGGTTGCACTCCCCTTCTTTCCCTGGGTAACTTTATCAGTTTGGTACAGCTTTGGCCTTGACTTGGGTGCAAATCTCTGTCTTTTAGGATGGAAATGTGATATTTCCCAGTGAATGCTCTGAGTGTGCAGATGCACATGCATACTCATGTGTGTCAGGCTAGGGATACAGTCTTATCTCCTTAACTGACACACACCCTTAGAAACATGAAATTAAGGGGTATTAATGAATGTAAATCCAGTTATTTCAGAGGAGCTCTGAGATTTTAAAACACCCAGGGTGAGGACCAATAGGTATAGATAAGACATAGATTAGATATAGATAATTATTTTATATTCGGCAGCCTCTGTTTTTTCAAATTAGTGTGTTGTTGTGTATTGTGAGCTAAAGTGCAGCTGATTTTCTTTGTAAATCTTCAATTTTTAAGACTGGTTTCCTGTGGAAATGAGACATGCACACTCATGCTCTGTGTCTGTGTGTCCTTTTCCACTGATCTTTCAAACCAAATTTAACAGTGGTGGCCATCTAAAACATAATTACATTTCTGATTTGATGGTGTGTGGGTAGAAAAGTAGAGGAAAGAGGGAGACAGATCCTGTGTGTGCCAAAAAAACCAGAAAAAGCTACAATGTAGACTTGAATCATACTAGAAATTAGAAAGACCATGTGGGAGATGCTCCCCAAGACATGACCCAAGCAGAAGGAAAACTTAAATTGGAACTTGCAGTGAACAGTGAGAGCAGTGCACAGTGAGAGCAGTGCACAGGAAACTAGATTTTATTTTGCTTCTCTTCATGTAATCACTTTTGTTTCGAAATGCAGCTTCTTCTAGCATTTGTCCTGGGTTCATCAGTAGCAGTCTTTTTTCTCCTTAGTAGCTGGTGCAGTGCTGTGGTTTTGACTTTCAGCCTGGGAGCAGCGCTGATAGCACCAATGTTTTTAGTTGTTGCTAAGTAATGTTTACTCTGACCAAGGACTTTCTGAGTCTCATGCTCTTCCAGGGGGGAGGGGAAGCTGGGAGGGGAAGCCAGGAGGAAGCGGAGGCAGGACACCTGACCCAAACTAGCCAAAGAGGTATTCCATACCACAACACGTCATGGCCAGGATAATAACTGTGGAGAGTTACTCGGAAGGCCCAGATCACTGCTCAGGTCAGGCTGGGTATTGGTCAGCAGGTGGTGAGCGGTTGTATTCTCTTCCCTTGTTATTTCCCTTATCATCATTATTATTATTTGTGTCATACCTTAGTTACTGGACTGCTCTTATCTCAACCCATGGGAGTTACATTCTTTTGATTCTCCTCTCCATCCCTCCAGGAGTGGGGGGAGGAAGTGGGAGGAGTGAGAGAGTGGCTGTGTGGTTCTGTGTTACCTGCTGGACTTACACCACAACAACATTTTTTATACATATATCTTAGTCTTGAGTGATGAATTATGGTTGTTGGGGGTCGAGCATGGGAACTTGAACAGGCCTACAGCAAGCTGTGAGAAAGTGAACTTATGACCCCAGGTTAAAAGAGGAAGAAGCGTCAAGATCAGCAAAACAGGAATGCAATAACAAGATGCCAGAAGCATGATGTAACGCTAAGCTGAAGCGAAGGTGTGAAACCAATCAGGAGAGGTAAAGTGGAGCGTGTACCCCTCATGGGCAAAGCGAAGCAGCCAATCAAGTAATGTGTGATCGCGTGTAAGACAGTATATTAAGAGCAGCCTTGTAATCAATAAACGGAGCATTTTGTGAACCTACATCGTATCGGTGTTTTCTCCCCTCCACCTGGCCGCGGCAATGGTGGTACTGCTTGCGTGTATACAGCCCAAGCCAAGTGGAGTTTTGCAGTCACCAGAGGATGAATCTCTTCATTAATAGTGCCATGACCAACTTTTATGACATTGCCTTGCATTTAGTGACTTGGAGAAATTAAACTTGGGTCACCCAATTGCACTGCGATAGGACTACTACCAGTTAGCAGAACTGTAAAGGAGCATCATCAAAGGGAAATGATTGGTAAATGTGTGTTTGATTGTTTTTCAGTATCAAAGGCAAGGCAAAACCATACAGCTCTCTATCATTTATGACAGCTTAGTGCACGTGATTGTTTTAGCTAGGATGAACTTAGAGAGTAGATCAGGTTTGCCAGGTGAGGTAACATGTTTTAATATTTGAAGTGATAAATGAGGAAAACCCGTGAGTTTTTGTGCCCACAACCTCCCCTTCAAGCCTGCAATAACAGCAGCCTGAGTCAAAACCAGATACAGGCAGATGACAATTGCCCTGAATTTGCCTTTGTTATGCCACTTAGTTGGAGTACTGAGAGAGTAAGACAGATGTGATCTATGGAAGAGAGAGGAAGTTTAACTGGGAATCAGAAAAGCTCTTAGCCAAATAGCACAGGTAGAGAGCAAAAGAGGCAATTTCACCAGAGCAAAAATCAAGCAGTTAAGGGAGAAAAGGCTTGAGAGAGACTTAAAATATGTCATGAAATACTGATGTTCAGTAGATCCCAGTCTAAAAGGTGAGGAAATCTCAGGATCCAGTACAGCTGTTAATGGTCAGGATGCATGGAAATATTCTCAAACAGCAATGTTTTTAATTCCTCTATGTCATCAACAATCACACATGATGGACATTTCCAGTGTCTTTACACTCAGTAATGACAAATAGAGCTTCTTAGTAAAGCTGAAAAAAAGGGAATTTGATAATTTAATTGTGTAAGTCTCATACAAGGGAGATTTGTTCAAGGACTTGATATATTGCTTCAGTGAGTAACAGTCTTTCTTATGTTATCAAGCTAACTAGAATAGCTTAGAGTGCAAAGCACTGAAAACACATCTGGGGAGAAGAAACTGTGTCAGCAGTTACTGCTTCAAACATATGGAGCATGAGAAGGGAGAAAGAAGAAAAAGACTGACCTAGGCTTACCTGGGGGCTGGATAACCACTAGGAGATCCAGACTCCCCTGAGCCTTGCACTTGTGTGTGCCCTTGGCTACAGATCTAGGGCTGCATATCCAATGTGAGAGTAATCTATGGTACTGTGTAATGTGGCTGAGCACCTGGCCAGCAGTAACCTGCCCAGACATTTGTGTAACAGCCCTTGTACAGGATGTATAGGGAGACCATGCAGCACAATTTTGCTCTGCTAAGTGTGTCTTTTGGTGTGACATTTCTGTATTTTTCTGAGTATGAAAGGAAAGCAAAATGAAGCCATTTGCAGAGGTTCTGCAGCAGGGCTTTCTCTCCATTGCCTGTGTGGGAAGTTGAGAGGAGGTTCCTCAAGTGGAGTGAGGCAACAGCTGCACACAAGGGTATGAAAGATGTCTCATCAAAACCACCCATTTACTGCCAGATGAAGGTGTTATAAAAGGTTGCTGGTAGCTAGAGTCTTATGCAGGAAGACAGGTTAAATTATCACAGTGTTCTTCAGGGTCTCCTGGGCAATGAATCTGTGAAGCAGTGAAGTCAGTTGTTGCTTTCTCCACAAAGGAATTCATCACAGTAGCCAAATTAATGACTGCTTTTCAAAAGTTTCTCCTGCAATCTGAAGGACTGATTTGCTGCCTGCTGTTTGTTATCTGTGGCATTTTTAAGCTTCACTCAGGTGAGTATATTGCTTTGTGTGTTTAATGCCTGAATACTGCCTTCCTAACCTTGATGCTGTTCATTGCTTTGCTTTCTTCTTTCACTGGGTTTGATGATGATATTGTAACAATTTACACAGCCAAGAGTCTGTTATTCATTTCCCTTGCAGCTACAACAGAGTGAGTTCCCTCTGCTCCTTTGAATGGGCATGCTTGCAAATTGACCTTATGGGAGAAGCAGTAAGGCTGTGGTGTTGTGTTGGTATTTTAGGCCATGCAGTCTTCATTTGAAGATTTAGTGCAGGGCTCACTACAGTACTAGGAAAAGGGGAATAAAGCAAACAGGTTGGAGAAGTGGCTGCAAATGAGCTTGTAAAGTCCCAACTAGAAGGCATAGTGCCAACTAGCTGACTTGCTTTGCTGTCAGTGTTAGGTGATTACTAAACCCAGAGCTGGGTTTAGTCAACATAGATTATTGTCAGCACCATTCTGATCACAAAAGTTAAGCAGTCAAGTTTGGGTCTTGTCTAAGGTTAGACAAGGATATAGGAGCACCAGGAGACTGTCCCCAAGGCTGGACAGTCATGAGTGGCAGGGCATGTGGGACAGTATGGCCAAGTATCTGGTTCACTGGACCCCTCCAGTGCTTTGGAAGCATTGGAGATGGAAGGCAGCTGTATGGAGTCCCCAGCAGCAAGCTGTAGAACTGCTGAAGGGGATGGTGAATTATTTTGAGCCTGGTGGGCCCAGATACTTCAGGCCATCAGAGCAGTGCTGCAACATAGAGATTGACTTATGATCAAGGGGTGGACTTAAGAGTGATGGTATATTGAAAATGTGGGATCTGAGCATGACGTGAATGGTATGGAATAAGGGGTGGATAATGTCCTGGTCTGAGCAATAGCAGTCATTTTTTCTCCTTGGTAGTTGGTGCAGTGCTGTGTTTTGACTTTCGGGCTGGGAACAGTTGCTGATAGCAAGTATCTTTTGAGTTACTGCTCAAATGTTTGGTTTGTCCAAGGACTTTGCTGAGCCTCATGCTCTGCCAGGGAGGAGGGGAGTCCGGGAGGAAGGAGAGACAGGACACCTGACCCAGGCTAGCCAAAGAGGTATTCCATACCATAGCACGTCATACCCAGGATGTAACTGGGAGTTACCCAGAAGAGCTGGGCTCTGGGGGAAAGGAGGAGGTATTGGTTGGTGCTCGGTCAGGCAGGGTGGGGTGAGTTATGGGTTGGTGGCTAGTGAGGTGTTGTATTCTCTTCACTTGTTATTTGCTTTATCATTGTTATTTGTAGTAGCAGTAGTGATTTGTGTTATACCTTAGCTATTAAACTGTTCTTATCTCAACCCATGGGGGCTACTGGTTTCTCCTTTCTAACTCTCTGGGAGTCGGGGGAGCAAGGGGGGAGGAGCGAGTGCACAAGCTGTGCGGATTGGTTTAAACCACAACAGGTTATCACTTATTTTTTCCTCTATGTTCTTCTATCATCTGTCATGGGCTGAGAGCTAAGAAGTCAGAAGCCTGCCAGGGCAGGGGCTGATTGCAAAATACAGTGGGTTAAATTAATCCTTCAGGAAACTTTACTGAATAGAAGGGTGTTGGCTATGTTCACTGGCACATCTGAAAAAAGGCATTAGTAGCATAAATACAGTGGCATGACTGACAATATGCAGGGGTTTTCACTCTGACACTATTTTCTACCATAGAATATCAAGCCTTCTAACTCATACAAATGAATTTGAGCCTTTCATCAGCCTTATATATACCTGTTGCTGCTGAGGGATCTGAATAATCGTCATTGTCTTCAAGTCTGACTTGTCCAGGACAGATTATAATCCCCAGACTTCAAAAAATGAGACACCTCCTTCAGAGTCAGTGGGCCAGCTCTGCATCCTACTCGCATTTGGGAAGACATGAAAGCCCCAACAAATAATGCGGGGAGAAGCTGTAATGTAGGGCATATTCAGGGGAATCAAAATACAGATAAGTAAACACTAATATTTTCATCCATTGCTGCTCTGGTTAGAAACCCAGGGTAACTGTCTGTGGCATACAAGAGCTCCCAAGCTGCTGCTCAGCTCAGCCATGTCCCCGGCCTAATTAATTGTTCACAGGTGCAGATGGGCACATTAATCGCATCGATGTATCACTTTTGACCAGTCCTTGCCATGACTACATAAGGGGAACAATGTGGTTTGTACAGCTTTTTGCAGTGGCTCTATGAGGAGAATGGATAAATCATGAAGGCCCAGTTCTGCCACCTCTGTTCTCATGATGCCTTGTAAGGAGATGTGTTTGAAATACAGCGGCTAATGGTGAGTAAAATACTCTCAGCATGAGTAAGTATTACTGAACAGCAGATTAGCACGCTGTGCCAAGCACTTATCTAAAATTAAGTATTTTTCGCTACTTACACCCTGAGATTCTTGTCTCCAATTATGTTTTTTTTTTTGTTTGCTTTTCATTTGTTCTGTGTGTATTCAAATATTGATGAGAGAAGCCTACACAGAGACCATGGGATGTATAAGGTCTGAATAGCATAGTAAAATAAAAGCAGTTGGGTGGAGTTCAGTTGTTAAATCTTAAGACTATGCTTAACCTGTTATTGCCTTCGGCTGGGTTTGAAGCACAAATGTACCTAGGCAAGAAAACAAGTTTACAAGGGCTTAGTTAGAAGTTCCTTGTCCAGGAAGGGCTCAAATAAGCAAAACACACTCTGAAACAAGGCCAGATTCCCCTGGGATATTTTAAAAGGAAGGGACTTTGTTGAAATCAAACCAGTTGTGTGCTGTTAAATTAATGCTGATCCCCTTTGGCATGGGGTTGCTGAAGGCTGCCTACAGGCAGACACCCAGAGTTAAGGCAGAGGTGAGCAACAGAGCTGTGGCACCCCAGCAGGTCCAGATCTCCTTGTGTTACAGCTGGTTTTGCTGGGCAGCAGCAGCTGCTGACATGGCTGCTCTAGCTTCACCTCTCTCAGGATGAAAACACACCTGCTGCTTGATCAGATCCCTCAGCCTTGCCCTGTCTCACAGCTCCCTTGACAGCCCTGCTTTGGCTACTGTCGTTGATGTGCTATTCTCTGGGGCCTTTTTTTGTGTCAATTTGAGAATAATTTCCCTTCCTAATCCCCAACGTTTCTTTAGGTGTGTGTCCTTGTGACCCTCCCTGGCCTCCTGCCATGCAAGGGGGGCTCTTGTTTATCTTTCCTCCCAGAACTGGGAAGTTCTACATCTGCCAGCAGTGTGTTTAGGCAAAAGGAGCAGTGGTGGAGTATTGGGCACGCTACAGCCAAAGCACAGGGAGGTGCAGTGGCCCTTATGTCAGGATCCTGTTTTTGCCCTGTTCCTCAGCTGGAGTCTGATAAAGTAGGAAATTGGGCTGTGGCTGTTTTCCTGTTTGACCAACAGCTGACCTAAAAAAATATTACTTTGCCAATGTTAAGTGCCGGTTCTGAAGGGAGGATAAAGACTTCAGCTTCATCCACTGTCTTCTTTGTTTGGAGACTGGTAGGGAAATTCATTAGTGTATGCAGGCACCTGAACACAGTAGGGAAGCTAACAGTAGCGCTACTTTTCGACCTCACTGACAAACACATGGCATTTTTTCAGTGCTTGTAGGCAGGATATTGAATGAAGCATCTTGCTGCTGATGCAAACACCCTCCAAGATGCCTGATGACTATTCCATGGGGCATGGTAATCAACAAAGCTGAGAGCAGCAAGAAAATTTCTCTCCAGGGTAAGGATGGTATTGGTGCTCCATCTTTACATGGGCAGAAAGGTTCAGCTGTTGGGTCACCTGCACACATCTGCAAAACAGGCACAGAGAGCCATCAGATGGAGAGGATACCACTTGCCTGCTTCTTGCAGGTGCTCCATAATTTGGCTTTTGGAGGACGGATGCATACTTGTAACATCCAGAAATTTTGTGCTGGGAGTCAGGCTAGATATTCTAATGACCCCTGCTGTCTTAAGTTCCGCAATGCTGTATCTTTTGAGATGTAGCATAAGTACCTCTGAATGCCTAAAAGAAAAAAACCCACTACCCTACCAACCCTCCTGATTACACCTTGTGCAGCAATTATCTCAAACACCTTTTTAAAAGTATGTTTAGGTCTTGTTTTTAAATGAAGGCTCTGACGTTGATCACTTGAGAATACATGGCCGAATTCAAAACAAACTGCTTAAAACTTGTTTAAAATATTGCCACGTGTTATTTAATGCAGAAAGTTATTTCAGAATACGGTTTCTAGGAAAACTGCTACAAAATTAAATTGCATATCAATGTATCAAAACCAAACCCATATATTAATGTTATTGAAACAACCTTTTCATGGCTTTGGAAATTGTTTACTAGTTAAGTTAAAAGGCAAACAAAAGTAAAACTTTCAGACCAACATGCTTTTATCTTTTACTCTGGTAATGTAGATTTTGGTGTTAATGAACTGTTCCTCTTGCAAGCCTGTATGGTTTTAGTAAACCAATAATTATGATGAAGGTATCATGTCAGAATCGGGTAAGCTTGTTAATAACTATTATTCCTTGAAAATATTTGAGTGAACTTAAAAAAAGCAGAGTCAGATTTTCCTTCACATTTATGCAAAATCTACGTGTAAATTCAGCCATTTCTGATGCAAGTTGAAACATGTTTTCTAAATGTATGTGCATATATGCACATACAAGTGTGTGTGTGTATATGTGTGTGTGTTTAATGATACTTAAGTTGAAAAATTTCACATGGCATTCCCCTGAGAAACCTCAGGAGCACAGAATGTTTTTGTCAGTTTATAAAAAACTCATAGGGAAAAGCTTGCAAAAACCTTTCATGTGAAATAATAATAAGGTTGGAGATTTTACTCTTCAGTGCAACTCACCTCAGCATGGAGCCTTTCAGTTTTGTGAGGAGTGTCCTCTCTCTGTTCTTTCACTGTTTCATGCTGGCACATATATGGATATTCCTTCTCAAATGATGTGACTCCAAACTGCTACATATCAGTACTCTAATGTTTAAAACAAAAACCTCCTTTTCTCTTTTGTATTGCATATAATTTGATGTGAATGTCCTATGCAAATCAATCTATATTATACACTGCTGTAATATATGCACATGAAAACTGGAGGAATCCTTCGCAGCAAAGCTGGATGTACATTATAGTAGGCCGCACATTGGTTGAGAATACACTGGAGTACTCACAGGCATACTTTTCTGCTGAGCAGTTGTCAGAGGTATGCAAAAGCCAGAAGTATGGTGGTGAACTGTGGATCAATGGATATCATATGAATAGGATTTCTTTTTGATGAATGATTATTATTTTTTTTTTTACAATTGAAAGTAAAAAAATGCATTTGTTGCCACTGCACTTTTAACATTGTTGATTTTGCTGTTACTCCTTTGACTAAGTGTTTGAGGAAAGCAAACACTCCTGAGCTCACTACCAAGTTAACAGAGCAATATGTGGTAGTTTCCAATGTGCTTCCACTGCCAGCTGAATGCAAGTGAGACCTGTCCATTTCTGGTTGTTCTGTTCCTTATTTGCTGCAACACTACTTGGATTTTTTTTCTTTCAAGCTTCTCTGTAGTATAGCTGCTGCTAGAGCACCACATTTTCACACTTAGAGTTCATAACCCCTCAAGAACACTGGAAACACTGCAGAGGAGTAATTTGTATGCCCAGGTAAGCTGCTGGATCCTGAAAGTGTGAAAAATGTTCTGTAACAGACCATACATTAGGGTCTTCTCAGATAAAAGAAATCAGGCTACTAGTGCTTGGAGGCAGGGAGCTTGCAGGTAAAAGGGCACTGGAGTAAATGTCCCTTGCATCACATATGTTTGCATGTAACCTAAATTGAACTGCTAGGATTTCTGACAGTATAACAAGTTATGCCATCTTTTATTATCCTCTCTGTGGGTCTTTCACTTTTCCCCCTTTACCTGCAGTGCAACTGTTCATTTTTCTACACTTAGATTGGCACCTCACGCAGGAGAAGAAAATACACAATTTTCCAGGGTAATCCTGCCCATGGCCATCATACAAAAACCAGTCCTGGTCCAGACTGAAAAACACCCATAAGATGATAGAGCTTGGGCTTCCTTCCACTGACGTTTCCCAGAACAGAGACTGCCAGCTGGAGAAGTGCTATACAGCTGTGTTTGTTCCTTGGAAGGGTTTGGGCAAAGTCCTGAAAGCACTCATAGCTGTGTGTTGGAAGTGAATTAACATCAGGCTTCTCCAAAGCACTGCTACACTACGGGGCTCATTCGGGCTGTGCTTGCAGCCTCTATGGTTTTGTCCCTGCCAGCTGGAGCTGCACAGCTTGTTTTCAGTCACAGTCACCTGGGCTCTGCTCCTTTTTTATTTGCACAGAGGAGCTATGCTTCTGGCCCATCCAGAAAGGTTAAGGATCAGATAACACCTCTCATTCCTGACTTGTAAATCATCCAGGAGAGAGAGTGTTTATCTCCAGGTTTAAGAACTGTTCTTATTATGGTGTCTGCAGGTCAGACTGATAGCAAAAATAAGTTGGATGTAGAAAAACAAAAACACCTCTCTGGCGTTTCAAAGCAGCAGAGAAGCTGCTACCTAGAAACCATCAGGGATAGGTACCTTTCTGTCTCGTTTTGAGGCAAAGGGCAGTTACTCTCCAATTAGCTTTCCCATGAGCTGACTTTCTGTGTATTGATTTTATGACCTTTCAACCACTGTCTGTCAATCTTCTGCACTGACAGCTTTATGAGAATCAGTTGCATGGTCAGAGCTCAGAAGATATTTATATCTTTTGTTCTTTCGGAGTGAGATGGGTTCACAAAATCCTTGGGGCAAGATAGTGATATCATTTCTCACCTCTGGCAGCACTGTACTGTACAGGTCAAATCAATGCAGCTGCTCAGAGAATCGGAAGAATTCAGGCCATGGAATTAGCCTTTAGTGTCCATTTCTGCTCTTAGTAAAGTGAGGGGGAAATTACTCCAGGATGAGAGTGGCTACCTGTGTGCACACATTTGTTCAGGCACTGATCTACTATAACCTGGCTGTATGACATTTCTGTTGAATTTTGCACCTAAAAATAGCTTTCTTTGTGGAAATAAGAGGTTTGCTTTTTCATGTTTGTTCCTTTATTCCTGACTTATTGTTTCTGTCTGTCAGCAGCAATGAAGCCTCATTGTTTTGGTGCTCTGACTAGGATGTGTTAAATGGATCCTATTTTCAGAAACTGCTAAGCATCCAAACTCTTGGGATGTCTGCCCATCAGAAGGTTTCACCTAGGCTAGCCCAAAATAGTGGCAGTTATACCCTCTCCCCATATTCATATTAACCTTAGACACAGTTTTCTGCAACTCAGTAATTTAAGCCCACCTAGTATGTCATTGCTGGGGAGAAGAGATATTAGATTGCTCTTTAGATATTCATCTTGGCTTTTTGTAGAAAATAAAGCCACTTCTTTGCCAAGTGATCTCTCACTTTTGTAATTCTCATCCTGCTGACCATTCATCCTCCATCCACCAGGCTCACAAACAGCCTCATTTTTCATACCCACTTCTCCATTTGTTGACACTTCAGGCTCCTGCCCATTGCTCTTCCTTAGCAACAAACTCATTCGCATTCCATATTCAAAACCCACAACATGATTCATTGAAGGGAAGAGCGCTTTTGCTTTGCATTGTGTGTCTGAGACTGACCCAGAGGATGACATTATAAATGAGCTCTTATATCTGGATTACTTTGTCCTGCTTAGCAAAGTCAGTAGAAAATGGGAAAGAGCTTTTGGTCTTCAGGGGGTTCATCTGCTTCTGCAGACTCACTTCTCACTGATTGTAAGTCTTTTTTCTGTTGTATGGGGTGTGACAGTTTGAGTTTTTAGGGGGATTTTTGAAAAGGACAGTTTGCTGCAGACAAATTTCAGAAAGAAGCACCCCCAACATAACAGAGGTGGTATTCATGTACGAGATAGACATGGGAGATGTGGCAAACTGTGAGAATGCTGCCACTCTAATTTTTCTGATTCAAGAGGTGCCAGACTATACATCATTCAGATAATTAATATTAATGAGAAAATTAACTCTTCAATGACATAATTCAGCTTAAACCCTTCAAATTATTATCTAAATTCTTTGCTGTTCATTCAGACCCATAATCCAGATCCAGATACATGACTAAATTTAATGCACATCACCAAAAGGGAATAACCAAATATCAGTCTGAATTTTCTTCCACATACTAATGTGAAAATATCACCCCAGTGTGCTGTTTTTCCATTTTTCTTTTACTCATTTTTTCTTTTAATTTCAGTCATATTCTGTATCCATACAAGTAAGGCCTCAGTCAAGCCCATTACTGCTATGTCAACATTAAGATTTGTAGAGCTGCAAAATACTACTGTGAGGGCTAAGACCTTATTTTGAAACACAATGAGTATTATGTGTGATATCACAATAGAGATTATAAAGTTCTTTATTACATACAGTAGTTACTGCTGTCGTGCAGAACATTCCAGCTTGTGGCATAAAAGTGGTGTTTTTTTTTTTTTTTTTCCCCCAGTGTAATATTCAGGAAAATGAGTTTGAATTTGAGATCTAGAAGAAAACTGTCTTCAAGTGTGATCAGAAAAGCTTGTGAGCTTTCCTAGCACCTGGTACAGTTCACTGATAGGAATGTAAGTCCAGAATAACACAATTGGCCGATAAAGAACAAAGTTTGTTCTGTTATAGCAAAAAGTAACAGATGTGAAAGTGCCTAACAAACACAGGTGTCAAACTTGTGATATCTTAGCACTGTTGCAAATTGAGACCTATTTTTGGTTTTAGTAAGTTATAGTTAAAGGTTATATATAATCAGGCTTTGGTGGAATGGAGCACAGCACCAGTCTCCAAAAACCCACTGGAATTGAGAAACTAAAATGTCTTTCAAACTAGGTGAGGGAGGAGGGAGGAGGAGGAGGATATAAAGGAAGCAGGAGCTGTTTTTACTTTAGGAGTGGTGAAATATAAATAATACTCATGACTAATTTACTGATTAGGTATTAGTTTGTGACCTATGCCACGTCTGGCCACAGTGAGATTGTTAGCCTTCTGGTGTCCATTTCAAAAGGATTTTGGAAAACTAAAGAGGAAGTGAGAGTGGATGTTTTTTTGAGGGCTTGGGAATCTGGTGTTGAAACAAGACTTAAGTATCAGCAATGAGAATCAAGAGGTGACAGGTTTACAGTGCAGGAGTTCCTTCAAGGAGAGAGAGTAATGAGGTCTAGACAAGCGTGTGACATGATCTTGTATCTTGAAATTAAAATTACACTAGTGGAGACAGCAAATAAAGCACAGAATTTGAACTAGGACCTCTGCATAACAATGTAACTAAACCCTCACAGGCTTTTTTTCCCCATCCTCCTGGTGTTCATTTCACCTTTTTGAAAGTGTATTTTTTTGTAAAAAATGAAAGGTAAAAGATACTTGTTCCAGTACAAGACTACGTAGGTGAGCATTAATGACTTTTAAGATAGAGTGTGCAATACTGGATCAATTCATTTCTGCTTTTTGTGGCCTTTATCTCTGTGAATGTATTATACTCACTCTTTTCAATCACAGAGTATTCAGTGATCAGGACATTCTATATTATTTGTTCAAGTATAGTATCTTCTCAATGTGTCATGAATGTAGGATATAAAAGTGATAGATAATCTCCTTGTTTCCTTAGCATTCAGGTCCCTCTCCCATCAGCTCAGAGTTTAGGACTGAGGCTGTGGATGCATCATGTATCATGCAGTCTATAACTTTCATCACTGTCTTATCACTTAAATGTCGGATTTCAATTTCAGATCGGATGTTATCACAGGATTTGGACATAATGCCATCATTCTTGCCATGCAGACACAGACAGCATGCTAAACAGTTCTTAGTACAGTGTGGTCTTTTTCATGGCTCATGTATTTGCTATCACCTAAATTCTAAACTCGTAGACCTTGGGTACTAACCTTAAGGCATTGTTGTCCTGTAGTTAATGAGTATAATGTGATCATTTCTGGCACAAAATGACCAGTCACATTTTGTACAATGCAAACTCATTTCCATATTACAGTTTCTTTTAGAGGGGGAAAAAAAAAATCTCATTTCAAACCTGTATTGCACTGTTGCTGCTATTTACACTTTTATGAGGTGTGATAAAGACTAGGAAAAAAGATCTGAAATTTCAGATATAAGGTAAAAAGGTGTAAGAGGTGGGTAGATGTATAAGGGGAACACAGAATAGGCATTACACTTACTTAGCTGTGTTTTGGTTTTGGAATTTAGAGTGGAGTCTGGAAAATTTTCCTCTTAGATGAGTGTGGGATGCAACTGCTCTTTCCCTGGTACACAGGAAACTAATAGGGACAAACGTCTTCTGGTCTCAGGCTTGGCCATTTATCATGTGTCCGAGCAAAGTCCACAAAGCAAAGTCCAGTAATTTCATCCTCACAGGGGAAGATGTGGAGGAATTAGTGTGGCAGGGTTTTCTGATCAGGATGCTGTAGAGGAAGGCTTGACAGGAGGGAGGTACTGCAAACAAGTATTTTGGCAGTGGGAGGTTAAGTGGGAAGAGGGTATAAGGATGTGAGAGATGAAGCCAGAACAGATGACAGCTGATATGGGGGCTCAGGGCATTTTGTATAACTGCTTTTTTCCTTGTCTGCTGGGCTGAACTTAGAGCTCTCCAGGCACCAAAGTGAAAGAGCTATCAGGTTGCTTAAAGTGATGTCTGCATAAAGGAGTTTTGTGAAGGTAACCTGTGCAGTCATTGCTCTTGCAGTAATTGTGCACACCAGGAGGTGCAGGCAGACGTGAGCTGCCTGGGTCAAAGCCTTGATCTGGAAGCACAGGGAGGAGTAGGCAGAGACTTCTGAGATGTGTGGATGGAGCTGGCCCTACTCAGAGCAGCACTGTGAACATGGTAGCACAGAGGTGGGGAAGCCCACTGTGAGGATGTGCAAGTGTGCCCAGTTCTGTCATGGACAACTTTGTCTGCTTCCTTTTACAGCCTGAGAGCAGCTCTTGTAAAACTATTTGTGCATGTGGGATATACGCATTTTTTCCACTTGTGTGTGATTTTACAGCACTGTAGCACTGTGCTACTTCCATCTCCTTTCTTTAAACTGGGAAGCTACAGCAATTGGTGTAATAGGGCTCATACATGTCACCTGAGAGATTTCTGATGTACTAGGAAGGAGGAGGAGGGAATCTGTGTGTGTTTCTTGATACAAAGCAAATTTAAGCCCAAAGGAAAGATTTCCATTGATTATAACATAGTTTAAATCTGGTCTGTAATACCTACTAAACAACAAATCATGTTGTGATCCTTTTAAGTCACCACTTATCATATAAAACTCGGGAATTGTTCTTATTTATTATCCATTCTATTTAAATCTTTTGGGGATAGAAATGCATTCAGTTTTAGTGCACTCAATGGCTTTGGAAAACCACTAGAAAAAAGGGTTGGTGTACAGTTCCTATCCTGATAAGCAGCTATTGTGGAACAGGAATGATTTACTGAAAAGTTGTGGAGAAAATCAGATCACAGTAGACTTGGTATTTCATACCTGAATCAACAAGAAAAAGTTTTAAAAATGATACCAGAGCCTTGTTGCAGCTTTTAAGCTTTTCCCTACTACAACTGAATTTCAATATGAACATACTTACCTGGAGTAGGCAACTCTGGGGAGCAGAGGGGGAAACCCTTTAGTGTTTTCAAAATTGGTGAGGGAAGGAAAGTAGCTGCACTTCAGCTAACACTGAAGCTTTTTTTTTTTCCTTCAAGCCCAGATCTTACCCTCTCCACTAAGACTACAATGTATCTGAGGCTGTTACTTTGCAGTCTTGCCCTCATAATCATATTAACTGCCTAAACCTGCCTGTAATATTTGAATGAGAAAAACATAGGAACATTGTCTTTCTCAATATGTTCTATTTTTAATATACAGTATTATCTGAAATACTATAAATCATGGAAGTGTTCTTTTTGCAATACAGTTAGTGCTCAATACAGTTACAAAAATAAACTAACCTGTGTATTTCAGAACAGTAGTCATCCTACAGTATGAAGCCCTTGGCCGTGTGTCCCTGTCTCAGACTCCAGTCAGCATGCAGATGTAAAATGTCTTTGCTTACTCCTTCTTCAGAAGTCCTGTGATACTCATACTTCAGAAGCGTACTGGCTCACTGAATGCCAGATTTTTACTGCCTGAGGAGAGGGCAATATTTCCACCTTATAATCCAATCTTGAAGGCTTCAAGGCAAAGCTTTTCCTTGACAAAAGCAAAATGTTTTATTTTGCCCGACTAAGGGACCAGGAACTTAATATATGCAACCTTTTAAGCTGGCTGAGGTTTTAATGCTCACAGAACCAAAGTACCCTATGAATTACAGACAGACATCTCCTTTATCAAATGAAATTACTATGCTGTACTCATTCATGGAATGTTTCCAAGCACAAAACTCACTCTGCTTTATGTTTCCATCAAGAGCTGATCTACAGAGTTCTGGTTCATACTCTCTAGTAGTTGTTCGATTCTTTTTGTAATGAAAACTTTGCATGACGCCATGTGTAGTTCAATAGCAACATTCTCTGCTGTGCTATAGTGACAGCTTTAAGATAAATAATGGCATTTTCAAAATTGTTTGAATTTTGTTTATCGCTTCATCTACCGCTTTAGTAGTAATGTACAGTGCTTTAGGATACATGAAATCATCTTTAGGTTCCTGAGGGAATGAATTTAGAGAGTACTCTGAGAACTCATCTGACAGATTTACTAGTACCAAGAAAGTAAATCAGATAAAAACCATCGTAAGTAAATCCAGCCTTTTATTAAAGAGGTTCATCTTTCAAGCCAGAAATTGTTTTGCAGACCTCCAGTCCAAAATTCAGCTGAGGTAAACGGACACCTTTCTATTGATACAGAAGATGGTGTATACCCAGATCTATTCTCACATATCAATTGAACAGTATTTCTTCAGAGCATGCAAGTATAATTCCATTAGTGTTGGAGGGAAATCCTTGTAGCCCCACATCAGAGATGACATCTCTGAGTTTTGGTTAAAAATGTTGCTCCTCAGAAACAATTGGGGTTTAATGTGTTACCTCCTTCCTGTTCATCTAGGCTCACCAACTCCTTTCCAATTACAAAATAAATACATCAGCTTGCAAACTCCTAAAATGGCTCTTTCTTAAATGCACACAGATCTCACTGGACATTGATCTGATAGGCACTGGGATGTCTGTTAGATTTCACTGTTTTTTAATTACCAGGATTTTATCCATAACACACCTAATCTCAGTGCTGATTTGAAGGAACAATTTCCTTGCTTTTTGTGTTGGGACAGGACTAGAAGTGCAACCATCTTGTCACTGATGTGAAAATTTGTCATTGTGATTCTTTGAGGTCACTTTTTGTAACTCCTAATGCTTGCCAGGAAAGACTCCCAACGTTTAGTTACTAGCATAAGAGATTCACTGCACAGGTACCAGTGAGGAAGAGCCCTGCTCATTCTATGCTGTGGCCCCCTCTCCCCTCAGTAGCTCATGATTTATTTTTTTTCCAGACCAGTACTTCAGGTCTACAGTTTCCTGCACTCAAGTTTAGACCATTTACCATTTTGAGAAGGGTTCACTTCAGTTTGTTTGAATTCCAGGAGCTTATACCCAGACCATGGAAATAACCCTGCTTCCAGTACATTTCCATACCTACACCTCAGATTATTATTTTTTTTTCAGACAGAAATATAATTCAAGACTGGAGGAGCAAGTTTTCTCATGGTTGGTGTGTTTTGTGAGAGCAAGAGACAGAAACAGAAGAAACACAGGGACTGAGCGCAGTCTCCTGCTATTCCACCACCTGCAGCCAATATCTGCCATCAGAAAATTTTTGGTTTCCACAGTATTCCATTAAGACGTCCAGTTGACGCAGGCATTGAAAATTGAAAATTTTCTTAATTCAGGAGTTTCAGTTTAAATACAGGGTGAACTGCTGAGGTGCTTTCATACAGTTACACAAAACCTCTCAAGCATCAAACCAAAGCCTAGCCTCATGAATGCTGGA
The DNA here is from genome assembly GCF_012275295.1 of Melopsittacus undulatus. Taxonomy (NCBI): domain Eukaryota; kingdom Metazoa; phylum Chordata; class Aves; order Psittaciformes; family Psittaculidae; genus Melopsittacus; species Melopsittacus undulatus. Next base: position 83,693,739 of record NC_047527.1, on the reverse strand, counting down.
CTACAGTCTAATCAGAAGTATTTTTAAAGCAAATAAAAATGTTGCTTCTGCAAACATAGGTGCTTTAATATTAATCAGAGCTCTAACATGATCCTGCTGAAGTACTGAATGGTTTTCTGTCCATCGCTCACTGTAATTCTGACAGTGGTAGTGGAATGCTGGTGTCAGACCTGCCTGTCAGTGGCCTAGGAGTCTGCAGCAGGTGTCATTCGCTTTTTAAAAACAATGATGCATCAACAACTACTTTATCCCCATCTGGAAGCTGGGCAAGTGCTGTGTAAAGGTGAAGAGCTAATGTGACCCATATGTTGCAGGCATGATGTGTAACCCCTCTCTCCCTTTCCTCAAGGCAGCCACTAGAAAGAGAAGTGTGTGGTCTGAAGCTGCCTTCCAAGTCCACTGCCCACTGAAAAGGTCCAATCTGAGAACTTCTCATGTATGAACTCTGGGACGTTCCCTTTAAAATGAATAGGTTATTGGTATGCAGTCTGGATAGGAAGTGTGTATTTTCTGTAATTAAATGAAATTTGAATATAAGTACTTCTGCAGCCATCTCATCTATATGTATTGCAAAGTGTGTGAAACTATTTCAGCCCTGAAACTATATCTAGAGCTTATTTTATAGACTTACCAGAGATGAAAAATGAGCATTAAAATTATATTTGTCTCTACTTCTATTTGTATGATTAGACCTCGAGCTCAGAGAGAGGAAGCAAGAGCGCCATTTAGGTGTACCGCCCTAGCCAAAGGAATATGTGTGTGTATAAACAATGGAAATTCCTTAAGTGGCAAGCCTTTAACCTTTCAGTGGGTGGGTACCTGCTTCCTGTGGTGGTGTTGTTTCTCTCTTCCCTGAAGAAGTATTCCTTTTACAATGCCTTTAATATTTTTAGTATGTCTTAGGCTGTGTTTATGCAAAAAGAAAAGCATGTATAGTTCAATTTTGTATTGATTAAAAATTAAATATAATAAAACACCTATAAAAGGCTAAATGTTTCTTTCTTTTTTTGAGGTCATAATGACACATTTTCTGGGAGAAGCACTGCACTTTTTTGACCAATATTTCCAGTATACTAAGGTACAAAACTGTCCAAAGGTTTCTATACTGCCTGTAGTATTACTTCCAACTTAGAGGAGGCCAAATACTTGTATGCATTTAACATAAGAGCATGTCTTTTCCTAAGCTACTTCTAGTTTGAAAGCCTATTTATTATTATAAACTGGAAAGTATATTTTAAAAGTAATGATGAAATATTGGCTGATAGATTGGTTCAGCCTGCTGTAATGGCTTGTCCTCTCAGCAGAAGAGGCTAATTTACTAGGTGGCTTAAGAGCAGCTGACATGAAGCACCCATATTTGTCAGTTCTGTCAATGCTAGCCCAGCATTCAGAAACCACAAATGAAATGCTACAATCAGCCACAATGACACTATGCAGTGATTTTCTGATTTCTCTCCTCCTAACCCTGGCTGGAGGTTGGCCAAGCAAGTTGCAAGTCCTCTGGGGCATTCTTCCAGGAGAAAAGCAGGGACCTGGAAGCTCCTCCATGCCCAGGTCTTGATTTGATGTGAAGGCAAAGTGCTGCTGGCATAAGGTCCCATGTGCCCCAGCTGAGACATTGTGTCTATATAACACACATTGCAGATGCAGCCTATTATCTCTGTGTTGCAGACAGACAAGGGCAGTATCACAGAATCATAGCATGGCTTAGGTTGGAAAGGGCCTTTGGAGGGCATCTTGACCAACATCCTCTGTTCAAGCAGAGTCATCTAGAACCAGTTGCCCAGTACCATGTCCAGATGGCTTTTTAGTATCTCCAAGTATGGAGACTCCACAACCTCTATGGGCAACCTGTGCCAGTCACCCTCGCAGTGGAAAAGTGTTTCTTCATGTTGAGAGGGAAACTCTTGCGTTTCAGTTTGTGCCCTCTGTTGGTGGCATTGTGGGGAGGCAGCTGTGTTTACTTTTTCCTTTTTCCCCCCTCCTTTCTTCCAGCCTTTAAAACGATCAACAGGCCCTCCATGCAGACCCATTTCCCCATTCTTCCTCCCCTTTTGTCCAACCTCCTGAGCTGTCTTTGCATCTCCCTTTTCTCAGAGCAGCAATTGCCACCCCTACTCAACCCCATCCCTCTCATACCCTTTCCTTCCCTCCCTCCCTGGCATCCTAGATTTTATATATATATATATATTTTACGGATGAGAAAGATGTTCTCTATAATTAAGTTAGCACATGGATTCTACACTCATATATATTTATGAAATAATAAGTAATGTTTGAAACAACAAATAAAAGTGCATGCAAATAAAGTTGGTACTTTGGGCTGCAGATGAAGCTGATCTGCATACTAAGGTATGTTTGTGCATTTTTTCTCAACAAAGCTCTAAGCAGAAAAATAAGATGTTGAAACTAGAATTAACATTGTGTTGTTATTCTGTAAACACAATCCTATATAACCTTAAGGATCAGAAATGTTATACAGCCATACTGGAAGGGTAAGAGAAATACGCATTTCCACCTTTCAAAAAATAAGTAAACCAGCATATTTTATCTTAATTCGCTTACCACAGTGTTAAGTTGAGGAGCAGTAATAACCTTGGATATATGCTCAAGTTTAACAACAGCTAGCTTTGACATTATACTGTGCTGATATTAAAATGTCTAAGTTTATTTTAAAAGCTGATTATTTATACATTCCCTTTAAAGTGTATATAAAGTATATAGACCTTATTAGTTGTATAAAATATTCTTTCTCCGATCAGTCTGAGAAGGTGTTTCAAATAGAAAGCTTTCCATTTTCAGCTGAGATTCAGTATTGATTCCCTCCACTAGACTTCAGAAAACAAAGCAAAGAGGTTTTTCTAAGTAACATGTTTTCTCTTCAACCTCCCCAAACCACTCTTCAGATCTCCTTCAGGTGAGAGTTGCTGCTGCTGGGACTTCCTCTGTGGGATCTACCAAACAGCTGATGCTCATGGTGAGTAAACAAGGGGCAGAGGTAGGGGAAGAGGTGAAGAGCCTTAGGAGATGGAGAACAGCACCTTTTGACTTTCTGATGTTGACTGGTAGCGATCATTACTCTGTCCTCTGTGGGATGTGATGAATATGGATTTCCATATGGAAAAAATAGGAGTAATAATGGTGTTCAAGCCAAGTCTGTGATCTGAAGGGTCACAGGCAGTGCTCCTAGGTGTCTGGTCAAAAACAGTTTTGTGTCTGGATTTTCTGGTTTCTTATGAATGGGATTGCTTGGCTTTCCAGAGTCCGGGGGGTGTTAAAATATTTAGCCCTGTTCACCCACTACAGGTATCCACTACTCCTCATCCACCAGCACGGTCAGTGCTTCCTCTGAGCTTGGTGAAAAGTGCAGCCCTGGCACCCCAGCTGTGAGCTCTGAGAAAGGGGAGAAATGCTCAGGGCTTTCTGACTGAGGGTGAAGCGAAGGTATGAAGGATCAGGTCTTGGGGCATCATGAGCAGGCTGCTGCAACAGTGAGAGAGTCTCAAAATCCAGATTTTCATCGTCAGAACTGGAAACATCCTGGCCTTGCAGCATTGCTGTCAGAAAGAGATAAGGATTAGCATGGCCTGGCGCTCATATGTCCTTCTACAAGCAGGAAGTAGTGATGTAGAAAGTCCCAGGACATTTCTTACCAGCATTATGAACTCCTGACAGGCTGGTGCTGATGTGGAGCCTCAGAAAGCTCATGTGCTGCAGAACTGGTTGTGTCACACAGGAGAAACCTGGAGTCATGAATGAGTAGAGAGATGAAATGTAAAGAGGCAGGAAGAAGTAAGTGATGGAACTTAAGATAGGTGGTTGCCTGGGATGGGGAAGTTTCTCCTCTGCTTCTACATGCTGGGTAGTCTCTTCAGCAGAGACTCACCACTTCATCTGGACCAGGAATGGCATGGCAGCTACCAGGAGGGGAAGGGTCTTGCTATTTTATGTTAGATCAGGGAAAGAAAACAACTGAAAATTGCAATGAGTGAGGAAATGGTTTGTGTCTTGCTGTGTGCTCAGTTGTTCCAGGAGTTGCTCTGCTGCCTTTCAGAGAGAGGCAGATTTCATGCTTTTAAAGGAGGCACATGAGAATGAGGCCACTAGCTTCATTTCTCAGACAGTGTAGTGTTTTTGGATGCTGACAGGTTTTAACGTGAATTATTGTCATCCAAGTTCACTGCTTGGTTGAATTGTTTTTCCTGCCCCAAATGTCCCTCAAATGTACTTGTTCCACAAGGCTTGTCACCTGCAATAACAGAAATCTTTTGTCATATCCTCTTCGTTCACAGTCAAGACTTGGCATTGCTGTTACTCATCAATTTGGTGGCTTCAGAACAGCTTCTAAGTACACTCGGGAAGGACTTTTCTCAACTTGCACCTGAGCCAAGAAATATAACTGAGAAAAGTTGTTACATCAATTTCAGTTACTCATCTTTAGTGGGGAGGTGTTTGCAATGCTTTTGTGTTACATTAGTCAATATTTATCTACAGAAAAAATCAAAACAAAACAGAAAAGCCTCACTTTTTGCCTAATTGTGTTATTTCATCAGTCATTCTGCCTTTGGCCGTTTCTATTTCTGTGTGTGGACTGTGAGTTATTGTAGATCTGTTTAGAATTCTGTTAAGACATCTGTGTTGTATTTTAAAAAGAGTACTTCCTTTTAATGAGAGCTACATCCCATGGTGCCAACAGGCCTGCCATTCTAAGTCTCAAGTGTTCTCCTTGATGACAGGAGGAGGCAAATAAGACCAGATATTCCTGACTTGCTGTTTTCCCCTGGATGAGCTTTTCTTTCTTTGTTTGTTTAGTATGTAATATTTAAGTGGTATTTATCTTGTAATCTCCTATTAAATCAAATGAGATGGGAGTGCTGATTTTGTGTAAGTTTGTGGTGATGAGAGCCACTTGCAGGAAGATTATTTCTTTGCCAAAGGGACATGACTAAATAATTAATTAAACAATGATTAATTATTTTTTCAGGCAGCAGGAGAAAGAGCTCAATAGGATAAACACTCAGGGTATTTCTCATTAATTTAGAAGTCACTTTTATGAGAACAATAAAGAAATCGCTTGTCAGAAGATAATCCAAATTTAGTTAAGCCTTGATTCTGCAGTGATGGATTTGCTGTCTCCGATGGTTTATATTATGCCTTTAGGTTAGTAGCATTGTTCTTTAAAGTTTCGGTTTGGAGTTTGCATAAGAATTAAGCTTTCATTTAAAAAATAAAAAGAAGGAGCTTTCTGCAGTCTAGAGGATGACTGCAAAATGCCATTTGAGCCAACTGTGATTAGGATGAAGTTACTTTGTGTAAAGGGGGGTGAAGGGACCTAAGGAGTGTTTATGATGTGGATGACCCATTGGCCATTGCTGATGATAATCCATGGAGGCGTGCAGAAGTGCAGCAGGACTGGCAGCTGAAGGTGTGCCATGTGTTTCCAAAACCACACTCATGGGTGGGCTAGTCTGTGGGAATGAATCATATAATATATTGTGTAATATATTGATTTAGACCTTTATTTAACCTGGTGGGAAGACATTGCAACTTTGGCTCACCATGACAAATCCTATCATCCCCTCTTTCTCTTTCTGTGTTTTGTTCAATGTTGTAATGCATGTAGACTGTCTAGATACTGAGAGTGCAAATTTTAATATTAGGTTTGTAGCCAAAAAGCTAGACTTTTCCCAATGGATAGCTAACATGGGGTATTTATGCTGTAAAATTTGCTGAAAGAAGACATCTGTATTTCTTACCCTATGGTAGCAAGATGAGCTCAGCATTTTATGCCATACATGTGGGGTACGCTTGCCTAGAAGTGAAAAATACAGGGGCCTTGTCTTCCCTAACATTTTACTGAGGATAGCAAGTGCCAACTTTTAAGTGTATTTTCCTTAGTAGTGAGGAGAATACCAGCCTCTGAGTACCATACTCAGAGTATCCTTTTCCACTGTAGTGGACTATATCCTCCCCTGAGCAGTTCCATGGCAATTCATCACTCCTATGCCACTATCACCAGTGCTTATCCTGAGGTCATAATGCAGTGTGGGAGAGGAGGAAACTCATACCTCTAAGAAAACCAGGAGAGGTAATGTCTGTATAGGAAATCTCTGAAGATGTTACATCACTTGTAAGTGTGTGAAAGTAGGGAAAGGGAGAAAGGAATGGGAGGGAATTCACAGCAGAAGCAGTGATTTGCAATATTTGCTTAACGAGTCTAGAAAAGGAATTGGAGGAATCATTGCCCAACAGGGAATAGCTTCACTCCTGTTTATTTAAAAATAAACAAAGCTAAGATGAGCCCATGAACTGTCCATCTATAGTTACCTCAGTGGGGATAACGCAGTTGTTGGGAGAAGGGATAGAAAGTGGGGGTTTGCAAGCATCTAGGATCTCATTGGTGCTAGATTTCTAACCAAATGCCCTGTTGCTCCTTGCTGATCATATGCACTTGACTTTACACCTCAAAAATCCCTCAACCTGTATAATAAGAAGTTCCAGCCACACTGTCTTCCCAAACAGAGCTTATTCAAACATGCAAATGCATTCTCTTTCACAAAGAGGTAAGAGTTGTGCTCATCTACTTCTTATGGTTTTCACCACATGTCTGTAAACAAAGTAATGAACAATTAAAAGTATTTAGGCAGAGTTTAAGAAGTCTGAAAAGATAAACTAAGAGATATTTTGAAAACGAGTATTTATAGTTATATTAATCTCTGGTCTATGCTGAATGCATGCCATAGATTTCAGTGTAATTATACTCTCTTGTACCAGCAGTGAATATGACCCAAGAGCAGAAAGAAAGGAAACAAAAACACTTCTGACATGTTTGAATCAGGTTTATTTTGGTGATGACTTCTTGGTCAGTTGTGAACATCAAAACAAAGTGATGGTTATGCTCCTGGTGAGAATTGTATTTGTATGCCATGACACTAGCAGTGCTGAATCACAATGTTCTTCCAACTCTTCCCAAAACAATGCTCTGCCTTAAAGTACTTAAAAAAATATTTTTATTGTTTTCTTACATGTTTTCATACACTGAATATGGGAAGTCCAAAAACACAGCCGGAGTCTTGCTGACACTTTTGCTTCCATACAAGTGAAATTTACTATGATTTGTTTTGAAAGGAGGGTCACTCTCCCATCAGGGAAATTCTGAATTCAGAGGTGTCTAAGGAATAACAGTGGGAAAAAAAAAGAAATGTAAAGATTTTATTGTGGTCAGTTGGTGGGTTTGAAGGGTTGAGGGTGCTTTGTGCTTGCTTGGAAGGATATTCAAGGCCATGATCTACAGTTTGCTTCTCACAGTAAAACAGTTAACAGCGTTCTGTGTCCCTGCAGGGCTTTTGCTGGGTTCTGCCTCCACCACAGCTGTCTCTGTATGCTTTCATCACTGCTTTCATGTGACCTTATAGTTTTCCTGACTCATCAGAACGTGTTTCATTTCAGGAGACCACTTTCTTTGGCATCTTGCCTGCATCCAAATAGCTCTTTGCAAAGCCTTGCCAGACTGCTTTAGGAATGTTGGATTTCTGTTTGTAACCTCTTTTTGGTTATTTATGTATCTTTGAGTTTAACCAGCTAAAGGCTGTTCATGCTCTTTAAATCAAGATAAGTGCCTGTTTCTTACCTGATGGGCCTTTGAAGCCTTTTTTCTGCTGGGCATCTATTTCTGCCTAATGTCCCCAGCCCCACAGAAGGAACTACAACTGCAGCAGGGTATATAATTTGTAGTGAAGGGGACAAAAGGGGAGAAAAGCCCATTTAATCCCTTCTCGTTGTAACTAATAGGAAGCTACCCAGCAGCTTCTCAGTAGTGACAGATATTTCCTGAGCAGAAACATGTTTGTTTACAACAGGCTGTGAATGCTCATAATGTAGGAGCAGCTTGACTGAACCTTTTATGCTAAAGTGAAACCAAGAAGTGAAGAAAGGGTAGGGCAAAGTCTGTCCAGTTCACATACTTTGTGGGAAGTGCTAATATTAGCTACTGCAGTGAGCTAGATCCCAGCCTCCTTCATAAGGAACAGTGCCTTTGGAGGGGCAAGCCAAAAGACCAACTAACTGGTCAAAGAAGGTGGAGAGTATCTGTCTTTCTTCTCTCCCACTTCATGAGCTACAAATCCCTACTCGACAGCTACAGATCTGCTACATCACTACTTTATCTACATCACTGCACCAGTGGAGGGTGCTGTTGTTATATATTGTCCTTTCTTCTTCATGCAAGAGCCAGATGAGGTACCTATCTATCACCACCATCATTGCTTACAAAACAGAATTACACTGTTGTGGATCACAAGTGCTACTCTGGACCTGGTCTCTGTTGTGGTGGTACAAGTACTACATAGAAAAGTCTGATTTTTTTATACTGTGAATTTTTGTCATAGCCTCCTGTTTCCCATCAGTTTTAATGGCAGAGGGTGCAGTCTGAAGCATTTGTGTTTCCTGTGCTGACAGCCTCCACTGACGTTCACTTGTTTTCAAAAGGTAGCATGCAAAAATCTGGGATACAATTTCCTATGTGTTCCAATGATCTGACCATCATTGTCTGGGGTCAGAGCTTTGTAACTGCCTAACATGCCAGAGCAGGTTGTTTTGGAGGAAACCTGGGCAGATGTGCAGTGTTGAGTGAGGGTGAAATAACACTATGTATTATGATCCAGAGGCTCACTGTATAAATTGCTGGTCAAGGGTTGTGAGGCAAGTCTGCTTTGTGGGAAATCACTCATGACACGCCAGGTACTCTGGTTGCTCACTAAGACAAGGGTGCCATGGCAACAGCTGGCTGGAAAACCTATAGGGTTTATATCAGCTCCAGCTAATGAGATGCTGATCATTATTAACATACAAACTATATCCCAAAGTGTCAGAGAAAGTCACAACAACTTCTATGGCTAATTTTGTGAAGGAAGAAAATACAGACAGCCATTATTCCGGGTTTGAGATAGGTAAGGATCATAACATGTATAACCCACAGGTTTCACCTTCAAATAGTAATAGTGATTGGGGAAGTGTAAAAGATCACCCTCTAAATGCAAAAGCTAGAAATCACCTTTCTCATTCTTTCAGCTTTCACTGATGAAAAGAGATTGAGTTTGCCCCTACAAACTCAGCAGTTTAGTCTTACTTTGCTCTGGGGAAAACAATCTTGTTTCATTGAACATTATAAATAGAGACACACTTTTCCATCTCTTGTGGAATCTCTCTAGTCCCCACTTGTACAGGGTGACAAACTACCTATCTTGGGGGTATATAAAAAGCAACAGCACAAAGCTAGGCTTTTATCTTTCTGCACGAAGAAGAGAGCAATGTTTTCTAAGCTTACTGTTCCTGACCCTGCCAAGTTGTAGAGAATGGACCCATGTTGTATATCATTCCTGTAGATGATGGTGTATTGCTGACACTCATCTGTACAGCCCTCTGCTCTCTCTGATAAGTTCTAATTGAAGAGAGAAACTGCTGAGGTGTACACCTGGGTTCCTGAATCCATTCACAATGGCATGAGAAAGAGTGATTTAACAGAAAACATAGAGCCTGTCAGGAAGGTGTTTTGCTCAATGGTTTCTGACAAGAAATAGAAATTATAGTAGAAAATTCCCTGGCATAAGCAACAGCCCAGTCCCATGAGCCTGCCTGTAGATCTTGACCTTCCCAGGGGCATTATTCTATCTCCTGGGCACTCCATTAGCTCTTCCAAACAGCATACAGCTGGAAGGGAGAGAAGAGCTGGGTTTAACCCGTTGTTCACAGCCAAGTGCATGCTCGATCACAAGCCATCATCGCTGTATCTGGCACGATTTTTGGTTTACAGCTCTGAGTCATAACACAGCACTCAAATTCGTTCCCAGTCTCTGTGGCTTAAGATGTGAAGGGTCATAGGAGGGTCCCTCCTGCCCCAGATCATCCAGTCCTATTTTTGGGGTGCAAACATACCATGAAGTCTCTTTCACAGACTAATAAATCTCCATTTAAAAGTAGTTAGATCTTCCTGCTCTCCTTCTTCTGCCTCCTTTTAGAAGGCTGGTCACGAATTAAATTGCATGGCTGAGCCTAATTTGCAGTCTAAGCTTATTCATTACCTGTCTTTATCCTCAGGCTCTTTGGCTTGAATAGCCAAATTCTTTTCCCTATCTCATGCTTATGATGGTTTGCCTGTTCACAAGAAACAGCTCTGACACCTGTTAACCTTTTTTCTCTTATCTTCTTTTCTAGACTAAACACATGCTGTTCATAAAGAACTTCCATTTTTTACATGAGTTATCATGTACAATTTGTAGGGTGATATCTGAAAATGTGCATGTGGAAATGCTAATTTGAAAACTTTAGACCCTGTACCATAATTAGTAAAACAAACTCTGGGCTCTCCACATATACATACCACCAGTCTGTACACATGGTGATGCTGTCCATGTGAAACTGGTACCACTGGCAGTGTCTCTTCAAGATTAGATTAAAATCTCAAAGGTAGAGACTGTTTATTTGTGTGCAATGATTTCTGCATCTTTTTGACACTTTGTAAATAATATAACAGGGCTCTACTAATTTTCTTCCTCACATATGATCAGTTTCTGTCACAGCAATAGACAAGGATAATCTCAATAATATAACAAGATTAAGGCTGGAGGTTCAAGTTGACTGATGCAGACCTTTTATTCTGCACAAGGTCTAGCTAAGATCTGCAGGTGAAGCAGCCATTTAGATTCTGAAAATGCTTACCTGTTCATATTTTCTCTTCCCACCCACTAGAAATCATTTAAAATGAGCTGGGAGTTGGAATTAACAAGAAAAATATGACTATAACCATAGAATGAATACATCTATTTGAAAAAATACTGATGATTGTTGTTCAGGAGGGAGGAAAAGATACTGAATGGTAATTGGAATGTTATTTTGGAAGGTCAGTTTTTTACTTATTGCTGGGCCAGCTGTCCAAGCTGTCTTCCCACAGTCACCGCTTGGCTGGAGACATAAATCTATCTGTGCAGCTCACGGTGTTCTTTACTTTTTTCTCATTGACAAGAATGGAGTAGCCTACCAACCTTTATTGTCCTTGTCAGCCTAGGAATACTGACTATGGCATTATAGATACCCTCAAGAAATAGAATTTCAGGGCCTCTGTGATATGTTTTCTGCTCTAGTAGTTTTCACCCTTGGGGTAGTAATGATGTATGGTGCTGATGTATTGGGCATAACTGTTACCTCAGCATGTTGCTAGCTGTGCTTTCTGCGGAATTTAAGATCCTTTCTCATCTGCACTGGCAGATTGGGTCTTCTCTTCTAACACCTTGGTATTTAGTCTTTTATCAACCATGAGCCTGTGATGGAAGAAACTGATTGTAGAGGTATGAGGGTGTTTCTCTGGCTCTTTGTAGTGGTGATCCTCAACCAGTGATGCTAGTTCCTGAACTCCAACATGTTTATCTATAGAGCGTCTGACTATAGGGGAAGGCTTGACTTTTGAGTGGTTTTCTTTCTTGTCATGTGCATTGGTTTTTAATCTGTTTTACTCTTCCTGGCATATTGTAGCAGCAGTAAAGCCAGTATGAATAAAACCAATAATAAAATAAAAAGACCCAGTCTGCCAGGCAGGGTATAGTGTTGTCACTGTTGCCATCTCAGGTTCATGAAGCTTGTTGCAAGCTGGGTGAAATGCAAAGTCCTTCTTCTCAGAAGGAGCATACCTCCTCAGTCAGTGCTGTGGGGAGGGCAGGGGAGACAGCCACTCTTTTGCTTTAACATCAGGAGTGGCTGTGCTGGATCAGAATAAATGTCCATGTGGATTAGTGTCCTCAGGTCTGGCAGTAGCCAGCGGCAAACTCTCAGGGAAAGATTGTAAGCAGGGTAAGCCCAGAGGGATACCTCTTGGAGAAATCTTCCCTGCTGCCAGCCATAGGAACTTCTCACATCAGAGCTTATCTTGGATTCTTTTATGTTTTATAAGCAATTGAGATAGTCCAATTTTAAGCACAGTGAGAGCTGTCATGGATCTCGATACCAAGTTTTTGAGAGGGGTTTTGAACCAGAGCCTCCAGCCTTTTCTGTGTTCTGTCTCTTGCTTCTGCTGTGGAGCAGTTACATGCACTGTCTGTAGAAGTTTCCCAAGTCTCAAGATCTGACTTCTGTCTAGCAGGCAAAAGTACTGAGTGAACCTGGCATACAAGCTATGCTGACATGTTTGCAGGACAAACCACATGTCAGATGCTTTCCTTAGGGGGTTGTGGAAAGAGGCATTCACTGGAAAGCATGAAAGCCCACAGTAAAAACTAGTGGAAACCGTTTTCTGCAGCTTTGAGATATTAGGTGTGTCTTCTCTTTGCTGGGTCCCCTGCAGTCCTGGGTGCTGATGGTACCAGTACAAGGGAGATAAAAGATTGAAGAAGTAACCAGAGATTGCTTGGCCTCATGTCAGCCATTTACCTTCACTGGTATGGGGATTTCCCCCCTCAGTAAAAAGAGATGCTTTAAAAGGGTCATTTGATCTGAGTGTACCCTCTGTGACTAAAGCAGTCCAGCTGTTGACTACTGAGGTTCTGCTGCCTTTCCATCACCCTCAGCTTCTAATTTGTAAATACCATCAGCATCTCCATTAAGCCACACTCTTCACGTGATGGATGTAAATCAGAATAGCACCTGCACTATGGCATTTAATCAGCAGTAGTCATTTAGCACAGCAACTTAATTGTCGTTACATAAGTGAGTCAGATCATCCCAGGCTAGCACATAATATGTGAGTAGTTGCTATACAAAGCTATGTGCTCTGAATAGGATTTTTATGTCCAGCTTGTTAAAATGAAATCAAAGAGAGTGATACTGGTTAATGTGGTACTGCAATTCTTCTTTTCCTTCACTGTATCCAACATACCCCTTCCCACCTACTGCTTTTTCCCATCAGGGTCTACCACATGATGAATCTACTGGAAGTCTTGCATTAATCACATCCTTGTGAATTCTCCAGCAGCGTATCTCCTCTGTCAGTCAACCTCCAATTAAAATTGTAAAGCCTGCTTGCTTGTGACTACTGCATTTTGACTGGTTGCCTTCTTACTGCCTGTAGTAACAGAATAAATGGATTTAGACTGGTTCATTTGTAAATCCACAGCACATATATCCACCTCCAATTCTTGAAAGTTGGAAGTCCAGGTGAATGTTTTCCAAGAGCTAATTTAGAAAAGCCTGCTTTGGGGTGTAGCATTGTATCACTGTCCTGCTCTCAGAATCACTCAGGACCCAGATGAAGCTCACCCTTACAGTATGATGCCAGTACTGTAATAGTCTCACTAAAACATCCCAGATATGTTTTTTAAAAAACAAAAACAAAAATGAAAACAAAGCAAACTGTTCTGAATTGATGGAATTAAATGAGAGAAATAGCACACCAGCTGTGTTGCATTTGCGGAGATTTCAGTTGTTAGCTCAATTAGTTTGTCTCTATAAAGAACAAGTGGAATGCTTAGTGTTTAAGTAAAGAAAGAATATGATAAGGTGAAGAGAAAAAGAATAATGTTAGGTAATAGCTTATTTTAATGAAAACAGTATTTTGTATGTGGGTTAATGAGCTAATGTAGGGTCTCAGATACTCTGATGAGTGTTGCCAGACAAAAAAATTCACACTTCTGTCTGCATGACTGTGCCTGTTAATGTTACAGATTATCCAAGAGATTGTAATTCTTTTATTACACTCCTTTTGTGTATTTCAAAGCACTTTTGCCTGGAATAATTTCACTCTTTCCCTGACGTACTGTCAGATGATTCCCTTGTCGCTTACGTGAATTTTTCCCATAACAATGAAGGAGGAAAAATAATTTTAAAGGCAAGTGTAATTACAAAACCAATAAGTGTTTGCAGGGGAATCTGGGATGGAGGCAGTGCTATTATTGTCTCACTGATAGACTGAAGACAGTAAATCTCTTAACTATCCTTTTATAAATCCTTCTTCTTTCCCCTCTTTCTCCCTTTTCCTATGTTTTTCTGTGTATGAGACTGATCCATACCCTGTGGAAGTGAAAGATCTCCTGTTTTCTTCAAAGAAAAATGCCTTGCAACAGGTCTCCATTAAGTTGAGGAGAGTGGAGTAATACCTAGATCCTCTTTTAGACAGTTGTACAGAAATACTGGATATTGTAAAGCTTTTTGAAGGCAATTATCTTCAATACAGAAAATTCTTTTAGGTACCAAATTGTTTGTATTTATAAAGGGCAGAAACCTGGAACCTCCCAGGAGTCAGTCATCTGTGCAGATGTGGGGAAAAAATACCCAGAGTTTTGTTTGCTGGCTTAGGACTCAATCAATTAGCAGTAGGCTAAAAAATTGCTAGTACCTTTTGCTCTTCTTGTGACCATCTGGAGAGGAGAACTGTGGGGAAGTCCACAATAGCTGGTAGCACTGACTTTCACTATGAAAACACAAATGTAAGAAATGAGTACTGATGCTGGATAAGGACTCACTTTCTGTTTGTCCTGCCTATTTCTCAAAGCTGGAAATGGAAAGCATAGTAATACTGTTCCTGTTTTCCCACTGATGCTAGAGCTAGAAGAGAACCCTTACGCCCCGGCCCTGACTACCACCACCTTCATGGCAGGCTACTGTTTTCTCTTAACTAGTTCATTCCCTTCAAATTATCAACACAGTAGATCAGGTTGTTTTTCCTGACACTCCATTTCCTTGTGTGGGTGCCAACATTTGAAACTAGTAAATATGCCTTTTCTTTACAAATGGTCAGGTTCTGTTACTGATGTTAATCTCCTGTTACTCTGCAATTGCTTTGTGGAGAGCATTTCACTGGGTACAAGTAGCCCTCTTGTCCATGCTGGACACCCATCACTACTTCTTCCAATATGTTTATGATCTGTTTTAGTGATTCCCCACTACCCCAAGTTCTGGTCCTTGTCTTAGGCTGTGTTTTTGTTAAAACACAAGGGGTAGTGACTTCATGCATTATAGGGCTTCTCATTTTCTTGAATTTTGCATGTTTTCACTGACTGTCAGGGCCCTGAACATGCTATTGGGCCTTGCTCTTTCTGACCCTGGTTCCCATGATGGGGCCTGACCCTGATCCCACACATGCAGGTGCACATCCCAGCCCAGCCTTGACCCGTCCCTGGGGAGCTACATGGGGCTGTCATGGTTCCCCCTGGCTGCCCTGTTCCTGGCTGGGGCAGTGGGACAGCCTCTGGCTGCTTGGCCCTGCTGTGATGCATCCTGGGAACATCCAACACTCCTGGTGCCCAGCCCCAGGAAGCCTCCAGCTGCTGCAGTGCCCTGACATTGAGCTGTGTGTGGCCTGTGTTTTTCAGTTTCATTTTAAGTAGTATCTTGTTATTTCTATCATATTCACAGTGTGAATCCATTGTCCACATTTCCCTAAGCTCAACGTTACTCTAGCTTGAGCTCCCGTGTTTTCACAGCTCCTCCAGAAATCTGATTCCCTGTGCTCAGTCCTGGGGCACAAGCAGAACCCCAAAAGTGCTCCTGTTCTTTGCATCAAAATGTGCATGAAACTTTTGGTTTACCTGTCTCTTGCTTGAGAGCATCTCTGCCAAGTTTTTATCTGGTATGCAGGCCTCTTCCAGCTGCTTTCTGTAATTGCACTGCCTAACCTCCCTTACCTGAAATAACTAAAAGCTCTTTAAAATGTCAAATGATCAGAGTCAAAGTCTGTCAAGAATGGAGCTTGTCAGAGACAAAGATATCTCTTGATTGCCCTCTGCTTTGCTGGCACCCATTTCCTGCTGATACATAACAAAGCTCTGTTTAAGTCTTTGGCAGTAGCTTTCTATCTTTCTTCTCATTTCCCATGAGGTTTGGCCCTGGCTTGAATCACTCCATTCTCTTAAGGTGTATTCTGAGTTTGCTTTACCTGCAGGACCATGTGTTAGTCAGAAATCACTCACAGCCAAGGAGACCAACAACAACCTGGGCCATCCAGTGTGGGAACCCACCACCCCAGCCTCACATGTGAGACCCTCTTGTGAGACCTCACCTGGAGTACTGTGTGCAGTTCTGGTGTCCTCAACATAAAAAGGACATGGAACTGTTGGAACAAGTCCAGAGGAGGGCCACGAGGATGATCAGGGGACTGGAGCACCTCCTGTATGAAGACAGGCTGAGAAAGTTGGGGCTGTTCAGCCTGGAGAAGAGAAGGCTGCATGGAGACCTCCTAGCAGCCTTCCAGTATCTGAAGGGGGCCTACAAGGATGCTGGTGAGGGACTCTTCATTAGGGACTGTAGTGATAGGACAAGGGGTAATGGGTTAAAACTTAAACAGGGGAGGTTTAGATTGGATATAAGGAAGAAATTCTTTACTGTGAGGGTGGTGAGGCACTGGAATGGGTTGCCCAGGGAAGTTGTGAATGCTCCATCCCTGGCAGTGTTCAAGCCCAAGCTGGACAAAGCCTTGCATGGCATGCTTTAGTGTGAGGTGTCCCTGCTGATGGCAGGGGGGTTGGAACCAGATGATCTTAAGGTCCTTTCCAACCCTAACTATTCTATGATTCTAATGAATACTTCTTTCCTCCGGCTGCCTCTTCCCAGAGCACTCAGAGCACATACAGTTCCTCACAATCCCATTGCTTCTGCTTAACGAGGATGAGTGGTTCTCAGGAAAGTCAGAGGATCTGCTAAAAGGAAGCTGACTTTTAAGTAATGTTATTTACCCCTGTCTGGAGATTTCTTCTGTACCATTCCCACAACTCATTTTCTGTTGCTTGAGCAGCCCTTTTAACAGTTCTTAGTTCCAGGACATCCACTCTCTCAGTAATGTCATTTTTACACACAGGCATTGTTTTTGCTGGTTTTACATGTGAGTTACGCAAGTTAAGAGGAGGATCTGAACCAAGAATTCCTTCCCACAAGTTTCCCTGTGCTTCTGGGGGAGGTAACATCTGAGTCACTTTGGGCATGAAGCCCTTCCTTATGTCTCTGACAAAATAAAAAGACTGATCGAGCTCTACAAGATTAAGTGAGAGATAACAACCACTATCAATCACTTTGCTTTTCCCAGAAATAGCAATTCATCTAACCTGTCTAGGGCTTTCTAAAGACAGAAAGGTTGTGAGAAGCAGACTCAGCTTTTGCACAAATCTTGAGACAATATATGAACATTGTTGATAAGTGTTTTAAAACTTGGTGTCTCACTCAGGACTGCCCCACTGCCTGTTCCTGTGTGGTGTGATAGCTTTTATCCATCTTCATAATACTCTGGGAGTTTTCTTTGAGAAATTACTGGCCTTTGCAAGCAAAGACTTTCAGAGGGCCCGCGTTCTGCTAGTTTAAGCCAGCACTGCCCTCTTCTGGAGATGACATTAGGCTTTTTCAGTAGGAATGGTAATCTTTCTCAAGCATCAGCTTCATCCAGGACCTGACACAGAGTCAGCAAAATACTTATTCAACTTGTATGTGTAATGTAAAGCATGTGAGAAGTTCTTCTGCTTAGGTGCTTAAGGATATCAACACATATAACTGAAACCACTAATACTCTGATGTAATATCTTCAGTGGAAACACGTGCGTATAAAATCATGTGTATTTATATCACACTGAATGGCATCTCTGAATCTTAAATTTTGGGAGCAGCTCCTTATTTGACCCTTGCCAGAGGGTCAGAAATTTTACTAGACTGTGATAATTTGCCCACACTGAACAGCTGCTCTTCAGAGCCTTGCAACCACACCGCCTCGATTCTAGCATCTGTAAATGTTTCATAAGCCTTACTTCTTTCTGGCAAGGTCCCTTTCACAAAAGGGAATAGGCACTTGTAGTTGCTGGAGCAGAAGGCTATGAATCTCAGCTGCTTTGTCAGGAGGAAGCCCAGGTGGCCACAACATCTATGCCTGTTTCATGTGGCCTGGATGCATGCTGTAAGCTACTGCAGTGTCCTGGCCTCCCTCAGTTATGGCCATGAGGGGCTGGGTATGTTTGGGATGTGCACACAGATCTGACAGCTGGCAGAAAGTGCCGCAAGTTGTACAGCTGAAGTCACAGCTGATACTTCGTGTAGGTGGTTCTTGTGAATGCCTTGAATTTTAAGTTACCTATCAAAAACTACACAGCCTTTTTGAGACCAGTTTATGTTATGGGTTGTGATGTGCTCAAGTGGTTGTAAAGGTTGAGAAGCAGAGCTAGATTAACTTCATGACTGTCACCAAGCCCAGGTTTCAATTTAAATATTTTATGTGGTGCATTTGCAGCCCAGAGAAATTTGTACCTTCCTGACAGTATTGAGTTTCCTGAAAAATATGGTGTGGGAAATGAAAAAGGAAACCCCAAACCACAACTCCTTCAAGTACAATAAAAGTACAGTGCTTTATCACTAGCAATTTCAGCAAGAATTAGTGTTTTTCAAGAATCAATGACAAATGATTTACAATATCCTTGCAACGTCTAATGCATGTTATAATGACAGAGCCATGCCAAATGATTTACACCAAGTCATTAAGTACCTCATCTGTAATTGAGGATACCTGATGTTTAATTGCATCAGAGAATGTGGTTGTTCGGTATGATTGTCTACCACAATTGCTAAACAAATAAGAACAAAACTTTTTTTGATGTTCAGTAGAGTCTGAAATAGATATTTTGCATCCTTTTTTTTCTGTGAGCTTTCTAAATCTAGACATTCCAAGAAGAAAAGAAAAAGCCAAAACAAAAAGAAACAAAAAGAGTGGGCTAATTATCTTTTAAACATTGTTATGGCATTGGCATAGGAAAACACTGCACACAAGATTTCCTTTGTAGTTTTCACCTCCTTATTGGCAACACTTCTGAGGAATTATGCAAAAGGTTGAAAGTGGATATTTTTCCAAACCAGGGATCCAGCTTCTGAAAATTTCAGTCACTTTCATTAATTATTACTAATCTTTTGTCCACCAAGTCATTGACATTAGTGTGCTCTGACCTTTTCCTTTCAAGTTGGCCACAGCCACGTTTTTAAGAGAGAAGAGTCCTTCACAATGTGTTCTGGAGATGTTCAGCACAAAGTAATTGTCCTTCTGATTTTCCAACAGACAACAACTGTTTGTTTGTCTTTTCGTTTTCTGTTGTGTGAAAAGATATATAAGGCTTCTCGCCTTAACTGACAGAAATCTCAGCTGCCAGTGTAAACTAGAAGTAACTCAGTCAAAAGCTATGAAGCTCAACTGGTATGAAACTGCTCTGAAGAACTGATTCAAGGGCAATTGGAGTTAATGAGAATGTTCCCATTGACTTCCATGTGCTTTGAGGTATGTTATGTGTAATGCAAAATGAATAATGGACTTGAGGGCTGATGGTGGTGGTGGTGAAGAGAAATATTGAGAGATTAATTTTTGCATGGGGAGAGCAGTTATGCTTAGACTTCCTGAAGTCAAAAGGGAAAAGGCAGTTTCTCTTCTGGGCTGTTCTTCCTTGTCACAGCTCTTTGAGTCAATAATTTGCATTCACTCCTGCTCCAGTCCTGTCTGCCTGATGCCTTCAAAACTCCACTGAATCAGTAATTCCCCACCCTTGTTAGTAGTATTGATTAGTTTGAATTATATTTTAATGGTTTTGCTGGCAGTACTTTAGTTGAAACTACTGAAAATCCCGGGTAAATAGTTCCTAAGTATGTTTTATACAGGATTAGTCATATGGGACATAATCAGGTTCTGATTCCTTATAGTAGGATCAGCAATGTTTTCAGTAGAATTTTCAGTATTTAGAGATTTGAAAAAGCTTTGAACATACACAAGGAGTCAAGGACAATCCTTCTGAGCACACAGAGTCTTCATATAGAGTTTTGTTGTTTCAGCAACAAAATGGGTGCTTAATCCTGAGCTAAGGGAGACTTTTTGATAAAAAGAGCAAGGCAATGCTTCATGGAGCCTATGGAGCTTGTGCTCCACACACTGCAGCTCTGCTCTGCCTTGGCAGCTTTTTATTATTTATTGTGATGTAAGTGCATTTTTCTTTTCATCTGACAGAATAGCGTTAATTTCTCCTGCAGTACCATGTTGGAAGATGAAAAGTTTTTTGGCTCCTGTTTGGTATATTACGATACAGGCAAAAGCTGTGCAGGTTTTTTAAATCACATTTGGCCTTCATTATGTCAAGATTTTATAGTGTTTCATAGAGATTTTATAATATTTCCATGCTTATTACAAGCAGTCAATTACTATGGAAATTATAGACTGTGGCTTGAATGTTTGGAGTGAGAAATTATAGATAATTTCTGGTATGCTGGTCCAGTTTCTATGGTAATCTGAATAAGTGTGCATTAATTGCCCGTTGTTGCCATGGTTCTTTATGGTAATTCCAGACACTTAATGTTTGAAATATACCAGGTTACATTTTATGCATGTCTTTCGTACTTGTTAACATACCTCTTAGGACATTCCAAAGATTATTATCATCTCATTTCCCCTGTTTTTGACTATCTGAGGATGTTAACATGAAGAGTTTGAAGATAATCTTCTTTAAGAAAATCCCTGTAGCCACATTGGTTTTTACTTTGTAGTCCAAGAACAAATCTATTAAGGCCAATTTCCCATTACTACTTCAGGCTCTGGTTGAAGCCTGTAATCTTTCTTGTGCAGCAGTGATTGGTAGGCCATTATTTTTGATGCACCTATCTCTCCTGGTGTTGTTAGCAGATGGAACTGATGCCAGCTTCAAAAATGTCTTGAGCAAAGCAATGACCAAGTTAGCACAAACCCAACATTCAGACCCTTCTAAACAAGGAAAGGGGGAAAGAAAAAAAAAAAAGAAAAAAGAAGAAGAAAGAGAAGAAGAAAAAGCTGAAAAAAAATGAGAACATTGAAAAAATAAAAGCTTTCACACCAAAAGAAAATTATTCTTCCACTAGTGTTAACCTCATGCCTGGTGGATCCATGCTGGTAGATGAGGACAAAGAATCACATTGCAATGGTCTTTCTTAAGGGGTAATCACTGTGTTCAAGATAAGAATTCATGGGGTATAAGTTGCATATCATCAAGGGGTAAGACCCACTCTCCTTTTTGGGTTTAGTTCTGTGGTGGGTAGGTAGATACTATTGTGTAAATTACAATAACATGAAGACTGCTATCCAACATGTTAACTCCAAGCCCTCTGAGCTTTAAAACAGGCTCAGGCTCTGGTTTATTTGTTATTCAGTTGAATTATGTGAAAAACTTGGCTATCCATGCACCTGTCTTTCCCACCAAGATAAGTAGATGATTATGGGTCTGTCATATTAGTCATCATTAGTTACATACAACCCCTAAATTAATTAATGCTATTCAGACTGCAAAGTCAAATGTTCAGGAAAAGCCAGTTGAGTTTATAAATGACAGAATTAAGGTATTTGCCTGTGCAGGCTTAACTCAATCCTCTTGTGCATGAGCTTTGTGATCCAGCCTTTGATTATATGATCACACAGTGTTTTTCCCACATTCAGTGCCAGGATGGCCAGTGCTATCTTTATAAGCTGGCTAATTGATATTTTGAACTCATACTTTCTTAGTGGGTGGTGCCAGGATTATTTATGATATTCCAGTCAGACACTGTAGATGTGTTAAATTCCCTATTATCTACAGAGAGACTGAGGACACAGATCACTAGTCCATTTTCAGATAAATTACATTTAAGGGAGAAAGAGGAAATTTGGGAAAGTTGACAGATTCCCTATAGCAATACTTCTACATCCCCGTTCTGAAAAATGCAGAGCAAGGGGAAATTTAAAAATGTGAAAAAAAAGAAAAAAGCTTTTCAGCATTCTGGAAATGCTAAAATGCATTGGTTCAACGTTTCATCACAAGCCTGTGAATCTTTTTTGTTTGAGAGCAGCGTATCCTTAGACACAAACAAGAAACCCCAGTAAAACACTGAAATGGTTAAATAACACAAAGATTTGTACCAGCCACTTGTCTTAGATTGAATAAAATGGGAAGTAAAATGTATTGATGCTTGTGAATGTCTGGAAAATACATGTTTTGACTGGGCCTGAAACAATTTTCTGTTGTATTCCTTGTTTGAGCTGGTGTGTTAAAAAATCAATTATTTTTGCAGTAAAATGGGCAGGTAATTTATAGCAGTGGTAGGTTCCCTATTAATCAAAATGAAATTGCGAAGTGATCTTATCACTGGGCATAGGTACTTACTGATAGGAAATATCTGGTCTCAGGGTAGGAGAGCATTACAACTTTGCTAACAAAGGTGTGAAAAGATCCATTAATGGAATTAGATAAGTTTTATCTTGAAGTAAAAGGCAATTGCTTAGCAGTGAGCCTTAGGAATTATTGTAAAAGCTGCCATGAGTAGTAGTGGATACGTTGTTCTTTATGACTTTTCAAAATGAAGCTGTGGTTTGGGGTTTTTGTGCATGTGTGTTGTTTGCTTTTTTTTTTAATTTATTTTTTATGCATGAACTAAAGAAATTTCTGAGGAAAAAACTTATAATTATTGAACTAGTCCATATATTGGGGAAAAGTGCTAGAGAGGCTGGATGCAGATCTTCTGGCTGGTTTAGCAGTTTGCAGAACTCTAACAATTATCCTTGTCTTCTTGAGTCTTGAGCATGTGTTGCCTGCGTTATCTTCAACATAATCCTAATATTTTTAGCTCTCTTTTGCTGAGACTGTTTTGGATCATAATTTATGTTTCTGGATAGCAGCTGTTTTCTTGCATTGGTCAGGAAGGATTTCTGCTTTCTCAGTATACAGCCAGCCAACTCTACGCTACTTTTACCTCTCTTCCTGAAGCAGTTAGAGGATTAGATAGGTTGTCAGAGATCATGCTTTTCCTAATCTGTCTGTCTGGTGTGTCTTGCTCACCTACATGGGGTCATATTTATCACTGTGTTTTGGGCAAGACATCATTTCTGTGTCAGATGGGCTGAGAACTTGAGAGTTATCTTTCCTTCACATGCTCATTCTCACAGGGTCACCTTTAGAAATCTCAAGCACAAGCAGCAGTTTGATTCACCAGTGCTTTCACAATAACACTCTGTGGACTGAAAACCATCCTCGTAGCTAAAATATTTAGTTTTGGTACAGGTGCTGCTGCAGTACAAGAGGGAACGTAGTGATACTCTCTTGTCTTGGGCTCTGTAAAACTCTACTCTGAATAGCACCAGAATAAGATGGGGAAAATACCCTTTGCCAGAGGTTTTCAGTGATGTTTGCTAATAGCAGGGCCCAATAAACTTGTTTTTGGGTGAAGGTATGAATACTTCAGTGAATAGAGCCTCTTTCTTCTCTTCTTCCATCTTCTTGCTCTTTCTTCTCAAATCTGCCTCAAAGGGAGCCAAAGAATAATAAATATGGCAAAACAAGAAACTGGGGTCTGAGGGTGTCATGGCTTAAGCCCAGCTGGTAACTCAGAACCACACAGCTGCTCTCTCACTCTCCTTCCCCTTCCCTCCCCCTGCTCCTGGAGGGATGGGGAGGAGAACTGAAAAAAATTAACTCTGACAGGTGAGATAAGAACAGTCCAGTAACTAAGGTATAACACAAACCCACTACTGCTACCACCAATAATAATAATGATAAGGGAAATAACAAGGGAAGAGAATACAACTGCTCACCACCCGCTGACCGATACCCAGTCTGACCTGAGCAGTAGTGTGGGCCTTCTGGGTAACTGCCCTCTGTTTATATAGCGGGCATGACGTGACGTGGTATGGAATACCTCTTTGGCTAGTTCGGGTCAGGTGTCCTGTCTCTGCTTCCTTCCGGCTTCCCCTCCTTCTTGGCAGAGCATGAGACTCACAAAGTCTTTGGTCAGAGTAAATATCACTGAGCAGTAACTAAAAACATCGGTGTTATCAGTGCTGTTCCCAGGCTGAAAGTCAAAAATACTGCACTGAGCCAGCTACTAAGAAGGAGAAAAATGACTGCTACTGCTGAACCCAGGACAGAGAGTGACTTGTGAGTTGAAGTTGAGAGACAGTCTCCAGGTGTCCTGTAAGAAAACTTTGGGATCTGGAGAAGGGCTTTTTTGGATCCTTAGGTCATAAAGACAGGGAAGCCACTGCAGCCTGATTTGTTTCCTTGTATGACCAGTGTTGCGAGGACTCTCTTGTGTCACTGTACTTCATTGGCTTTTTTTGATGCTTCATTCAAAAAGATAGCAAGAATTTAAAATAATTGTCTTCTGAGGAATTTGCCCAGACAGTAACGAGAGATGCTTGCAGCCAGAATCACACACTTCAAGTTCTGTTGTGTTTCTACACTTTCTTAGCTTCGGGTGTTTCAATGTAGAGAGATGCTTCAAGCACTCTGGTAAAAGAATGTTACTGTTTCTTCTTTTTTTTTTGGCTCCTGAATGTGTGGTCTAAACCTTTCTCCATCAACCATCTTGACAGATTACACAAATGAATAGATATTTTGAGCTTATAATGTCCTATCACATGACACATCAATTTATTTTGACAGCTTACAACACGTCATGTCATTACGCATCATTCCTACTCATGTAATAAAGTGTAATGAAGACAAATAGAAATTTGTCTATCTGAATAGACAAGTAACACAGTATTTTGAAGTTCTTTAAGAGAAGAAAGGAAAGGAAGGCCTCAAGATGTACCTGTGAAGCTAAAAGGAAAAGGCCAGAAAGAGGTGGCTCAACCCATTTCATCTGTTTTGGGTTTGTTTTGAATTTTGTTTTTTAACTCCCCCAAAGACCAGCTGGTAGATGATGAATGAAATCAACAACTTCCAAAGAGTCACTGAAGCTCTAATCTTCTATGTGGTGGAAGTCTGATTGCTACCCTGGGAGGCATCTTCTCTGCTTGTTGAATTCAGAAGGGCTGTAAATCTGTTAAGGAAAGATCATGAAAAGGAGGTGTGTAAAAGACCACAGCCACCTCTGGGATTTCCCCCTGCTGTGTGCTCCTGGCCTCTTTGTATTATCTGGGAGTGTCTATGAGGCCACCCAGTACCAAGAACATCTGCCAGAAGGGGTTAGACTCTGCAGAAAGTGATTGCTACACCCACCTCTCCTGTACAAAAGTATTGTCCTGGCCCTGGCTGCTTTTTTTAATGACCTTTGAAGACAGCTAACATGCATACTCCTGACAGTCACCCAGTCCTAACTTTGTGGAATAAAATGGTTATTTTATAATACTATATAATGAAACATATAATAAAATTATTTTGTAATAAAAACGAGTCATAATTTCTTGTTTAAATTTGTCTTCAGCTACTGGTCAGCATTCTGGCTTTCTCTTATCATTTAAGGGATTACCAATATTTTCTGTTTAGGATGCCTCTTACTCACCACCACAATTACTTCTTCCAAATCTGTTGTTAAAGGTATTGCAGTCATTGCCTTTGCTCCTGTAAAGCTCTTGGATTTTTTTATTACGTTTTATTTTTTACCCGTTTTTTCAGTGTCCTTCAGGAAAACTGGCCAAAAGGACATATGTTTGTCTGGGATTAGTATAAAATGCATGAAATACAGAGGCAATGTCAACTTCCTTTTCCTCCTGATGACTCTATTCTTTATGGATCAAGGTATCTCATAAACTGTTTTTATTGCAGCATGGGAGTCTGTATGAAATTGTTTGTTCACCATGACCACGATATTTTTCCCCCTCCAGTCCTTCAACTGCATAAGGCATAGGTTGCTCTGGCAACCTATTGTCGTACCACTTAGCAAATTTTATATATGGTGACTATTTAATATTTATTTTTGAATGAGTGATAGAAGTCTTTGTAAGAAGGGATTGTTGTAAAGAGGACGCTTACACCACAAATACTGAAAATATGATCTTTTCTGCAGGGTGGGAAATTCCTTGAATCTCCAACTCGAAGGTGTGTACATTTGGGAGCTCTATAGTCTGGGGCTGTAAGCTACCTATAAAACATGGCAACTTGTTTTAAAATTTGCATTGTGAACAATTACTGTATTACTATATTCTATTGCTTTGTCTTTTGAAAAAGAGTAAATATATCTAGCTTTGGTGATTTGTATTTTATATTTTGTATTTAATATTTAGGGGGAACTGAGTCAAATTAATATAGAGTGACTTTAAAATATTCTTAAGGTGACATAGTGCCAAAGCAGAACTGCAGGCCCTTTGATTCCCACTATCAGGTTCTGTTGCCTTATCTTTCTTGTCTCTGTCTTCTACTTCAGGCATAATTCAGCTAGAAATGTCTGCATGTCCTTTCATCATCTGTCATCAAAGAGAGGATTTTCTGTGATCTGTTGCCTATGAATTTTGTCATGGTTTGGCTGAGCCTCCCTAGTGGATGGTGACAAGATTGTATTATCTGGACCTAGTGTTTAAATTCAGTAGTAGACCCATCTTAAAGCTTAATGTCCTCCTCTCTTCATGGTGTGAATCTCCTCAAATGGTCTTTCAGAGATTTTTTTTTACTGACTTTTCTGCATCTCAAAGACAGTGTTGATGCAACCTAAAGTATATACATACTAAAGTATATACATCCTGGCTTACAGTTTAACCCCACTTTGAACTTTGTGGCAGTTGAAATAAGAAACAGAATTTACAAAGGAACTTCCCAAGCACAGATATGTGACTTTAAACAGTGCAGGAGGACTGTATGATCATGGAAATGAATACCTATCTGGATTCAGTGTTCTCTTCATCCTCCTGAACATTTTTTTCTGACATTAAATGGATTGAGTCAGCATCTTTCAGTTCTTTGTCTGAGAGCTCACTTTCTTTAATGTTTACCTAACAGCTAGTGCTACCTTTCCTCTTTGCTATTTTCTGGATATTTTTCATACTTCAAATCACTGTGGGGTTACTCGGGCAAAAAGTCACCAAAAGTCAATGATTTTGTAAACAACAGCTGTCTGCTAGCCCCAGAAGGACCCCATTCAGCTTGCTGGACAGGGTTTATTCTTGTTTTTAAGCTGAGAATCTAAGTAATATTGAAGGCTGAAATGAGAAAATTACTCTATTTACTTGAATAAGAATTACAGTCCAAGAATATACATACCCATGGACTATTAGCAAGTGGTGCACTTACCACAGTCACAGATAGCTAATTTTAAAAGAAAATCCTGAAAAAAAAATCCTGGTTATTATATATGTACTTTATTATTTGCACCAAACTAATAAGCATACTCTGATGTATATTCTGCCATCTGTCGTAGGTGTTTTTCCTAGGCAGATGGTATAGCTCAATCAGATGTTAACTACTCACCTGAGAAATGACATCTTTTCCACAGCCTGGAAGTCACAATGGCTTAGTGGAGTCTTCTGATGAGTCTTCTGACTCTAGTGCTGTTGTAGTATCACTTAGAAAATGCATATCTGTGCTGTTGCAGCTCAGACTTATCACAGAGTTACATTCTTGACTGTAGAACAAGAGCAATGGAAATGACTGGAAAGCCAGTCCATTCTTATTAGCAGACAAATGGGTGAAATAAATCTGCACTCCCATGAAACAAAACAAAATGGCAGTGTAAAACCACCAGAACATCTCCAGGTTGGTGGAAAGCATGCAAGCCATGGACTGCAGTCCCACTGCAAGACAGCTTGCTCTGATGCTAATGGGAATCCTATGTCTGGCAGGAAGGCAGATATGTGGTCCTGAAAACCACCTTGCTGGAGAGACACTATAGTTTGGGGTATGGTGGGGTGGGGGATGGGGAAGAGAATCGAAGTAGTTGTACAGAGGTGGAAGATGAGGAACAAGGAAAAAAAAAGTAATGATGAAGGTTAAAATGAGGTAATGTTTTAATAACTTGTCAGGAGAGAAAAAAAGAAAGCTCTATAGTGTTTGACTCACCATGTGCATAGCCTGAAACATAGTGATACCGTTTTGGAATCAGATGCCGACAACTGAAAATGTTACACTTCTGAGGGTAAGCAAAAGCTAAAAGAATTTTTGGATGCAGTAAACAGGCACTAAATATGAATAGAGACAGGACCTCTTTGAAGACCTGAATGACACTTTGCAGTGCCAGCCCTGATGGGTGCTGTCACTGCATCCAGCTGTAGCTCTTCATTGCCATTCCCTCTATAACTTTGATATTCACAGCTCAAAAGTGGTAGGGACTGGGAGCATAATGATGAGTAAAAGAGAAGAGAGCCCATTATTGTCCACCATCCATTGAGGGGATTTGCTCAGAAGCTAACCCAGCTAAGTCAGGGTTTTCCAGAAAGGTAAATATTCTCAGCAAGGGGTTGACATACTGGGACCTGGTGACAAGAGAAATGCAGGGGATGATGTTGCATGTGGTAGTGTGGAGGTACACTGGATCATGTAGGGAGAGGGTAGGGTAAGCAGAGAAATCTATTTTTTCTTTTCCTGCTGGGAAAATGTGAAGGAAGCGATGGCCAAGTTCACTTTTGCTGTGGTCTCTTTCTCTGTGTTTTATGTGGGAGGTGTTGCAGAAAAGGAGTGCTAAACAATTCAATATTGTTTTATTATATCTTCCAATATATTATGAAGTGATGTACATACGATGTAAAGCACCATATGCGATAAACAATGTGTTCAATGTGATTACAGGTATTGTGGCATGGCAGATATATGAGAAATGTCAGTATAAACACTGATAGAGGGAGATGTAAAATGGGAGAATTTATTATAGCAAAGTTAGGTATTGGTCCCCAGGAAGGAATGAAAGCACAATCACTAACTGCTGTTCCTCCCATAAAAATCGATTTTCCTGTCTTTCTTTTTTGGGTGTTCTTATGTGGTATTATAGACTTTGAAAATATCATCCAAGGAGTAAAAGAAGAATTGGGGTGTAAGCACTTTAATCCATATGTTTAATCCAAAATTCTTGATACAGAGGCAGTGGCTCACTTTTGATTTTCTGAGATTTGTGCTTTCTTTGGCCTGCCTTTTTATCTATTTATTTATTTATTTTTTCAATAAGATTATCTCAAAGCCATATGTTAGAAGTATCTGGTGTTGAGATAAGGATGGTGGTTACAGGGGCAGTAGTATAAAGCCTAATGATAAACTGGATAACTAGAAACCTTGCTGATGCTGAAAAATGTTAAATGAAAGACAGGATAGGAAGCAGTAGATGGATCATAATTTTATTGAAGTAAATAATTTTTCCTAACATATTAATCTCTACATAGTATGTACTGGAATTCTGGCTGATTTTCTGCCAGTGTGAGAAGATGAATAACAAGTCTCTGGTGTTCATGCCTCTCTGGGAAGAAGCTGACTGAGCTCTAGAGAAACCAGGAGAGTCACTGGCCCCAGTAAACTGTGTGAAGGAAGCGGTACAAGGTGGATTACTCTGAAAAGAAGCTGGGTTGTGTGCATTTCCAGTGCCTGTACTGTTAGTAATTTCATTTCATAGAGTCATAGAATTATAGAATAGTTAGGATTGGAAAGGACCTCAAGATCATCTAGTTCCAACCCCCCTGCCAGGCTTTTTATCATTCTGCGATCTGAAATTATTGGGGCCCTTCCCATTCCTTGTCCTTTTTCAAGCTGATCAATGAAATGACAATGTTTCTTTTAGAGTACTAAGGCCCAGCAAAAATGAGCCTGAGAAGACAGCAATAGCTTCTTGCATTCTTCTCTGGATGGCATTCATGGGCAGTTAGAAGGGAGCCCTTCCAGTTCATCTAGACTTTTCACAGAGATTTTACCTCTTAGGCAGCTGTGAAGTGGCAGCTTCATATATTAATAGTGGCAGTGGGTACACCCAGACCTCTCTTACTGCTCTGTAAGAACAAGGCAGCTGAATTGAAAAGAAAGCTCTCTTTTACTCTCTTGTACTATTGCAGAGCTACTAAGCACAGCACAGCCGTCCCAGGAATATAAAGCTACTTTGAAACAAGTAATAACTCTTTTTAAGACTTTCTTGTCCTCCAACGGATATTTAGCTCCTGCTAAACTTGCTCAATGTTTTGGTTGTTTGCTCCAGACAAATCTCAAAGAGCCCTGGATGTGGCTTCCTTGCAGAAGGAAAAAAGTAAAATAAAATTGTTTCATCGTTATCTATTTTCATTTTGCCAACACCCTGTATTCTGCACTGAAGTCACTGGGGATTTATTTCCTGTGAGCACATCTCTGGGATAAAAGCATCCATAGTCTCTGCCAGAGGAGAGGGTAGCTAAATGGCATGAAATTATTTTAAAAAGCTAGTGTTAAAGATGTGAAGCCAAGTATCCAGAAATGAAGAAATGCTGGGATTCATGCTCAGCTGAAGCCTTGATTCCTTTCCACACAATATGCCTTTTTGGGGTCACTTTTTTCACAGGCCTCCTGTCTCATGCATCATGCAGGACACTTGGTGCTCATTCACCAAGTATCTTTTAAAGTAGCTTTCCCACTCTTCCTTGATATTTGCTTGTATACTCTCTCATAAATATGGACTTCATTTTGTCTCAGACTTTTCTGTGGTGCTTGTGCTGGAATGACCTTCTACCTTTCAAATACCAGAGTTCACAACATCTTTTAAGTAGAGGGGATAATATTTGCTTTTTATTGACTACAGACTGAGACCTGAAGATTAAAAGCAGTTGCATCAAAAGGAAATTCAGCAGCAGAAACAGAGATTGGATACTGTTCTTCAGGCTGACTATCTTTAGCTATGAAATCTTTTTGTTTCTCCTCCAATTTCCTTCCTCCTTACTGTTTAGTCTTCCTACACCTGTAACAGATGACCTTAGGTCTTACAGACAAATACTCTTTCCAGCATAAAATTCCAGTGCATTCCCAGAAAAAAAGTGAACTGGAAATGTTACATCCAAGGAAGGTTCCAACTAGTGACTATGGCAAGTGGAAACCTTGTGGGATGTGGGAGGCTGCAGACATTTCAGGAAACACAGCAATTAGCACATTTGAGAGGGGTGTTGTGTACTGCCCTTGCATGAGCTGTTGGCTGTAGAATTAGGAAAGCCAATGAAGACAGGATAAAATTTGCAGAAATTAGATGATTAAATAGAATATTGAGAACTTTGAAAATGCAAAAATATACAGAAAAAAGAACTGAAACCTAAATGGCTGGTTCAAAGATGCAGGATTGCTAAGAGGGTTTAGCATCCATCAGGAACAGACCCAGCGAAGATGCCTACAATATACACCCATATAAAAGCAACGAAAAACAAAGGAAATCTGAATGATGTACCAGTGAGAACTGACTCAGAACAAAGAAGTTGTGAAATGAGTACAGACAGCTAGCAAATGCTCTGCTTCCTATTGAAGCTGGAAACAGAATTATGCAATTGCACGAGAAGATGAGGAATGCCTCTGCTATACTTCAGTAGCCCCCTCATACAGGCCTGTATTATTCAAGACCTGTCTGATATGCTGGTATATCTATGGGAGATTGCAGGTAGCACAGCGTGCTGAAACGCACTAAAAGTTCCCAAAGCTTTGAAGTCTACTTGTGACAGAGCAATTAAAATAGGCTTAGTGATCTTTCAAGTCTCTGCAGTCATTTGAGGGATGCAAAGTTCCTCATCAATGTAGTAGCACTGCAGATATTGAAAAGTTTTCCTTATTAAGGGATGAAGAATAATAGTGCACTTTCATAATGATGTCTCATCTCCATGTTACAATGATGCTGATGTAGACTAAAAAGGTACAACTGCTAGATTCTCAGCTGATTTGCACAACTGAAAGTAAATTTCAGCACTGACACAGATGTATGCATGATTTTCCCTCTCTGGTTATGCTTTCTGATGTGAAGTTTAGCTCATCAGTCATGAAGAATATGCAGAACACCTTAATAGCTTTTGCAGTTGGCTACTGTTTTTGTGGGTATCTTGTAATGAAATGACATAGAATAATTTTGTTTATTTCCCTATTATTGGATTGCAGAATCACAATTCAGTTGATTCTTTCCCTTCAGGAGGACAACTCGCAGGACTAGCCAAAGCCATACATAGATACGTGTAGCGCTCTGAAACACTGCCATCTTTTGGTCACTGAAAAATGTGTTGTGCGATTTGTTTCCGATTCCTCATAGGTGTTTGGGACTAGAAAGAAGTATTTATACACCCCAAAAATTTTATCCCATGCAGAAATGCATTACATGGAGGAGCCTGGAGAATCACATCTCTGTATTTTGGGGTGAATTTCAGTGCTGCATTATTTTTCTTCCTGCTCCTGTGTGGGAAGTGCACACAGAGCTCTCCCCTTAGGCAAAAGGAAGAATGAGCTACACGTAGCAGAGTTGTTTGATGCTTTGCTGAAAAATGCTTACTCAGTCTATTAATAATGGCTTTATGAGATCCTGTATTAAGATCCTTTCGGATATGAAGGATAAGAAGTTAATAAGCATGATCTGACCTAGTATATTTTGGGGAAATATACATCTAATTCCCTCTTTGAAGTTGCCCATATCCTCCAATTCATAAGATTTCTGTCCTGTTTCTATTCATTGTACATTTATGCAGAGTTTTATGGGCTGACTAGCTTTCTGCCCAAAATAGTTGTTAATACTGCTAGGGATTTCTGGCTTTTGTGGTGGGTTGACCCTGGCTAGACACCAGGTGCCCACCAAAGCTGCTCTATCCTTCCCCTCTTCAGCTGACCAGGGGAGGGAAAATGTGTCAAAAGGCTCATGGGTCCAGATAAGGACAGGGAGATCACTCACCGGTTACTGTCGTGGGCAAAACATGGCAAACTTGGGGAAAAAATATAGAAATTCTTACTAATGAAATCAGAGTAGGATGATGAGAAATAAAACCAAATCTTAAAACACCTTCCCCTCCCCTCCCTTCTCCCTGGCCTCAGCTTCTTTCCCAGTTTTCTCTACCTTCTTCCCCTGAGTGGCACAGGGGGACAGGGAACAGGGCAGTTCATCATGTTGTCTCTGCTGCTTCTTCCTCCTCAAGGGGAGGACTTCTCACTCTTGCCCTGCTCCAGTGTGGGGTCTCTCCCATGGGACACAGTCCTCCACTAACTTCTCCAACGTGAATCCTTCCCATGGGCCACATTTCTTCATGAACTGCTCCAGCTTGGGTCCCTTTCACAGGGTGCAGTCCTTCAGGAACAGACTGCTCCAGTGTGGGTCCTGATGGGGTCACAAGTCCTGCAGAAAACCTGCTCCAGTGTGAGCTTCCCATGGGGTCACAGCCTCCTTCAGTCATGCACCTGCTCTGGTGTGGGGTCCTCCTTGTTAGAAAAGGGTGAAATTTTATGTTAAAAATAATTATATTTGAAAGTTTGTAAATCAATAGAAGGCCTTTATATATTGTAATTTTGCTGTTCTGTACCTTAGTTGTAATTTAGACATGGGTGGATTTAAGAAAGTATTGTAAAACCTTATCCAAGCAGAACATGCAGACTGACCAGAGGCAGCCAAGTGAAAACAAGAGAATGCTGGCATCCACATAATGGTTGGGGACTGTCCAAAGAACAGACAGGTGAAAAGGACAAAGCGAGGAAGACTTCTTACTTGATCTGAGGAAGACTCCTTACTTCATCTGAGGAAGACTCCTTACTTCATCAGGACGACCACCAGAAGGGGGCTGCGCAAGCACAGAAGAGGCTGATGTAATAGACTGATGAGGCAATCCCTGATGCATATGTATTAGTTAAGGTAGCAATTTAGGTTGAATATGCATTAATTGCGAAACTTCTGATGTATAAATTGCGAGCGCGATATGATGGGGTCGAAGCCAGATTTGGGCAAGCTCCCCTGGTTTCCCAGCGATGCAATAAACCACCTCATATAACCATTCAGGTGGTTATGTGTGCATTCTTACGCTAACATCCTGAGGCTGCAGGTGGGTATCTGCTCCACCATGGACCTTCCTGGGCTGCAGAGCCCAGCCAGCCTCACCATAGTCTGCACCATGGGCTGCAGGGGAATTCCTGCGCCGGTGCCTGGAGCACCTCCTGCCCTCCATCTTCATTGACCTTGGTGTCTGCAGAGCTGTTGCTCTCAGATATTATCACTCCCCTCTCTGGCTGCAGTTGTTGCAGTACAGTCACTTTTCCCCTTTCTTAAACATATTTTCTCAGAGGTTCTAAAACCGTTGTTGATGGGCTCAGCCTTGGCCAGCAGCAGATCCATCTTGGAGCCAGCTGGCATTGCCCCTTTTAACATAAGGGGAACTTCTAGCAGCTTCTCATAGAAAACACACCTGCAGCCCCTGTGCTATCAAAACCTTGCCACAGAAACCCAATATGGCTTTAGATTGGGCAATTTAAGAATGAAACCTGGAAATAGGGAGAATGGAGAAAGAAACTGCAGATGTTCTCCAGGGGCAAGTCCCTGGAGTCCTGAGGCACAGGATTCAGAGGCTGTTCTCTCCATGCAGAAGGAAATGGTGGTCCTTCACAAGGGCTTTCTCGTGTCTTTATCTGACTACCTTACCTGATAACTAGTGTTTTGGGAGATGATGTGCTGGTTTTGGCTGGGATAGAGTTAGTTTTTTTCATAGTAGCTTGCATGGGGCTTATTTTGGATCTGTGCTGGAAACAGTGTTGATAAAACAGGGATGTTTTAGTTACTGCCATTCAGTGATTACACAGAGTCAAGACCTTTTCTGCCTCTCACCCCACTCTACCAGTGTGCAGGCTGGGGCACACAAGAGCCTAGGAGGGGATACAGCTGGGATGGCTGACCCCAGCTGACCAAAGGGATATACCATGCCATATCATGTTATGCTTAGTATATAAAGTTGGGCAAAGTAGAAGAAAAAGGGGGGATGTTTGGAGTAATGGTATTTGCCTTCCCAACCATTACAACTGATGGAGCCCTGTTTTCCTGGACATGGCCCAATACCTGCCTGTCATTGGGAAGCAGTGAATGAACTCCTTATTTTGTGCAGACACAGATTTTGCTTTACCTATAAAACTGTCTTTATCCAAACCCAGAGTTTTCTCACTTTTCTGGTTCTCTCCACCATCCCACTGTGGGAGATTGAGTTAGTGGCTGTGTGGTGATTAGCTGCCACCTGGGATTAAACCATGACAGATGGCTAAGGTGATTATAAAGTAGGAGTGTAATCAGGAAAAGAAAGGATAAAGTATTGAAGTTATATTGACTAGGCTTGACTTCCTTTTCCCCTGTGCAGCTTTTTTGTGTGGAGATTTACACATTGCAAGGAAAAGCAGAGTTAGTCTCTCTGATGCAGATACCACAGTCTTTGATTGCACTTCTCTAGCAGCAGACTGAGCTACACGAAGGAAGAATCAGATGCCCAGACTTACAAATAGATGCTTACAGATATGATTGTACAAGAATACAAGCTGGTAAAATTTTTCCTGGCAGACAGTCAGAAAAAATTGTCACATTAAATTGTGAGGATTTATTTTAATTTTCTCCTTCTGACATCCTCCTATTGATTTGGACCAAGTGCCTTTATTCAATAATTCTACTAAATGAATGCCAAGCAGTCTAGTTGCTTAAATAGCATTTATTTATCAATACAATTTTTAATGCACAGAATTTCACTCTGTCAGGACCCAGCTTACTTATGAAAGTGTGTAATTAAAAAGAAAACAAAAAACACTAAGCCAAAACAACAAGAAAAACACACAACAAAAAACAACAAAAAAGTGTATTTTAGAAAGCAAACTGGCTGAGAATTAGCTGTAGCATGTTCTCAGGAGCAGCTCAATTGCTTTTCAGCAATAGTACTGTCAGAGGTACATTGTCTTTCAGACAATGATGATTTGGTGTAATAGAAGTGAATAGATATTATACAGCAGGAGGGACTGTTACCCTCTGACAACATTCTACACTTTACCACAGAAATAATTGGAAATGAGAGGTCACTTGTGAAGGTTTTGGAGATACCATGTCAGAAAGATTAAGTGATGTGAATGTCTTCTGAGTGAGGTGATATCATATCTGAATCTTTTGTGATGAAGAAAAGGTTTATGTGCTACCTCCTCACGAGGTTTCATTACAATAATAGCAAAGCTTTAATATGTCTATTTTCTTACACTATGTATATTTGAAAATGTATAGTGCACTATGCACTATATACATTTGGAAAATGTAGGTCATGATTGTAATGTCTTCTTTGCAAGAGAAACAAAACTAAAGACTTGCTAATTTGTGCCTGTGAATTTGTGGGGAAAGTAAGGATTTTGCAGA
The DNA here is from genome assembly GCF_012275295.1 of Melopsittacus undulatus. Classification (NCBI taxonomy): domain Eukaryota; kingdom Metazoa; phylum Chordata; class Aves; order Psittaciformes; family Psittaculidae; genus Melopsittacus; species Melopsittacus undulatus. Next base: position 83,657,799 of record NC_047527.1, on the reverse strand, counting down.
ATTAGTAAGAAATTCAGTCAGGTGTTCATTATGTGTCACTTTTGCTGTCTTTCTCTACCACTGTAGAAAAGAACTTGTATGAAAATGCATGGCTCATGTGTGAATGTGCAGTAATTACTGTCAGGCCTCAAATTTGTGGAACCTCATCTAGACAATGAATGATTATAGTGATTCAGTATTGATACAATCCAGAAAGTTGGCCACTAAATATTAATTGGTAGGCTGCATAGTATACAGAACTCTGTAAGAAAGACATGGAACATTAAAGAGAAACTTTAGCAGAGTTCAAAGAAATGTGGTCTCTCTTGTGCAATTCACAGACTTTTCTCACATATTGGTCATTATTGTGCCCAACTAACTTCAGAAAGAACTCTCCAGCTCAGCTTGCTAGACACCAGGAGACACTATATGAAGAGCTTAACTACAAAGTTTAAAACTAATTAGTTCTTCTGCTACCTTAGTAGCTCTAATTCATTTAAATGGATTTGATGGACTACAGCTTGCTCAAAAAAGGATCAGAAAAAGGCAGTCGTTGACTGGGGCTGATGAGAGGAACAGGCATCAGGAGATTTGTTTCTTTCTTCCCCCATCCCGTTGGCTCTCTGAGAATTACTGTTTGTAATGATAGCAGGCTTCAGAAGAGGCTTGCTGCAGTAGCTAACTTAAGATCCTTATTAATTTTCTGTAACTCAGTAAACTGTAAATAAATGGATTAAAGAGCCATTTGATCTTCAAGAATAGGTTTAAAGTGGCTTTGATGACTTAGTACCTAGGGGAATACAATGGATTATTATGGATAATTGATTGAAGAAGAGAGGACATTAAATTGATGTATACGTGAATACATATGATCTACAGTTCATGCATGTGAGATTGTGCATAAATGGAGACACATAGATGAGAAAGCAGAGTGGCTGTATAAAAGTATACATGTTACTATTTATTTACTTTGTCTTTTCTAATTAGGAAATGAGAGATGAGACATTACTCCCTTTAACCATAAATGCATTTGCAGATAGAGCAGCATACTACTAAACTTCAGGTGAAGTTGAGACACCTGGCAAATTTCTATCAATCAGACATGTTATCCATTAGTAAAACTGAATGTAAAGGGCAGCACCATAACTATAAGCTTGTGTGAGTTGAAGAATATGATGATTGAGAAGGTAGACAGAGGATAAAAACACTGAAATACATTAGAAATCATCACCCTATAAGTGAGAGCACAAGAAAGCCAGCTTGCTCTTACCATCTTCCCCAGTGTATCTTGGCTTGGATACCAGCACCTCTTTCTGTTATAGGTATGTTCTCAAAAAGAGCACTCTGAGGAAAACTTAAAAACATATAGGACAAATGGTAAGTGGACAAAAAGGTCAAGGAGCTACACCCTTCAGATTTCTTAATCAAAGAATGTAAAGACCTGTCTCAACTTTTAAAAGAGAAAACTTTGGAGTCCCACGTGGCCAGAAACGAAGATATTGTAATGTCTTAATAATCTAAGACTAGTTTTGTGACCTCCTCAGATCAAACAATTGGCTCTTCTGCTTTACAAACTGTATTTCTTTCTGCAGTCAGCAGAGCTGTATAAATCTGCTAAAAACAAGAAGGGAAATGGAAGCAAATCAGTCTTGACCTTAGTCCCTTGAAAGTTAGCTTACAGGAACTGAAGCAAATCTATATATTGTTTGCTCCTGATTTGTTTCTTTTTCTTGGATGAAACATGTTTAATTTTACAAATTAATTTTTCTTTCCCTTTATTTTAGTAAAGACTTTGTGGAACAGGAAAGAGTGAATATAGTTTTGGGAGGGGAAGAGGGAGGTGATCTTTGTACCTTGTGGCAGTTCCTCTTTTGCACCCATAGTGCTATTTTTAGTTTTGCCAGTTTTCTTAAGTTTAAATGATAACATTACAGATAATACAAAAGCAAAATGACACAGAACAATTCATTCCTTGTTTTTGCTTATCTCCTGCATATATTCCCTGCCCAGCCATTGTGGCTCTTTAAAATGAAATGGAGAGTGAAGGATTTATTTTGCAGCAGGGCTTTGGGAAATCTAGAAAGCAGCTGTTCACTTCCACTAGAGCAACAGAGATGGCACAGACTGTCCTCTGGGAACTGACATTGAGTATAGTACTGCATTATAAATACCTTCCTAAATACAGACTAGGCTCCCTACAGCTGATTAATAGACCCATGCTGTCTTAATACAGGGCGTTAAAGAACAACATTTTCCTCACTTTTGGAGCAGGGGGAGCATCTCATAGCATTTCTTTTACTTCACTAATTACATGTGTAGTTGGATAGACTTTTAACAATGATTTACGAACTGACCTTCACACTAGTTCTGGCATCATCATCTCCCACTGAGGTGAGCTGCGATTAGGGGTGCAGATGCTTCCCAGCAGAGTGAGAAGGTGTGAGTTTAGACCCTTCTTCTCTTTCTGGGCTCAGGCACTGGTCTGACATGTAACCCTTGAAGAATAGCTTCACATCATCTTTGCATCACATTGCTGGTTTGTGAACTGGAGCCTAAACTTCCTCATAGTACTGTGGGGATATAAGAAGTCACTAACGACTGTTGGCTTCACTGAGTGCTTCTCTTTTCCTACTCATCTGAAATAATTTTCTGGTCTCATTTGGAAAGTTAAGCTACTCTTGCATAGTAGGAAGGAATTAACTTTATACAACCAATGCAAACTAAAAGAGACAGTAACTGCTGGAAATGCTCCTTGTTAGTGGATGCTCATCCCTTTGCGTGCTTTCTTCCCCTTTTGTGTTCCTTTTCTTGCAGGAAGATATGGCTCTTCCTAGATTTAGTATTCTCATGTACCTGTTCACTATGAGGTATTGTCTGAAGAGGTAAGAAAGTGAAGCAAAAGACGCTTTACAGCTCCCTGTATCAGCTGTGTGAAGCCCCCTGTGGATTACAGTTGAACAGACAGGTCCTCTCTTCCTTGGAGAAAGCAGCCTAAGACTGTGCTGTAAAGAAACAAAAAGGCTGCAGGGGAGATATTGTTTGATTTTTTTTCTTAAATAACTCTTAAGTGAGTCTTTACTGCTCTAAGGGCTTCTTAATCACCAGATTAATTAAACACAAATGATTGTCAGCATTTAAATGCTCAGGTGTATGATTATTTTGTTTCTCGAGATTTGAAATTGCAGTAACTGGCAATATCTTAGCCCTCATTAGAGCTAAATTTCAATTGAAATCTCTAAACCTGTCAAGGTCACTACACACTGTGACACCAGCCCAAGAGCCAGTATGCTGCATGCAGCAGCGATACAAGCAGTAATGCAAGGAGCAAGGGAGAAACCTGATTTTGCTCTCTGTGCAAGGAAAAAATGAAGCTGGAATAGATAAATACAATTTTTCACAGGATGGAGTGAGGTTTATTAGAGTTTTAAGGAGTACATTGTTTTGGGAGTGGAAGAAGACTTTTATGTTCTCTTGATACACTCCTTCAGTTAAAGCTTAATAAGTGAATTCCCAAGTTCATTCTTTCTATCTTATTTTTCAGTGAGTTTCCTGGTTATCAGGAAGACAGCACCTACCAGCTGCTACTTAGGTCAATAAAACCAACCATAATGTTTGTCTTTTATTAATTGGTTCTGTAAAGGGGATTCTCCCTTGTGAATCTGTCTCCTTGCTTTTTATTAGAAAAAAGGATATTTAGATATCTGCACATACTGTAAGAACCAATCAACCACATTAAACTTGTGTTTAAAAACTAATTTCCAACATTGAGGAAACGGTTGGGTAGATGAAACATTAGGATGAACAAGGAAACTAGGTGAGGTTTTTCTCATGCAGAATTGAAATAGTTTTAAGCAATTTGTCAAAATGTTCAGAAAATCTCAGTTTTTCATTGAAAAAGTGAATAATTTTTTTTTTCTTTCTGATGAGGACAGATAAGTATTCAAGGAAAGAAAGCATGTTTTGTAATGACAACATTTTAACAACAGCAATAATAAAAATGCAACAGGTTTGAGCTGATGGAAGGGATGCTTGGACAGGATGAGCGGGATGGAAAGGAGGCTGGAACAGGAGTCAGAGCAAAACTGATGGGTAGCTGTGTATTGGGGTTGCCAGGACTTGTGTTACCAAATATCATTGCCACAGCAATTAAAAAAAAAAACCACAAACCAACCAACCAAACAAAAAAGAACCACAGAACTCTTCCCATTCCTCTTTCATTTGAAGATATTGCTGCTTTTTTGCTGTGTATAATCCGGCATCTTCTACTTTTTGATGAGTAAATAAGTTACTTTAGAGTATTGGTACCTTCTTTTCCTTTTGATCGCAGTCAGCTGAGCTTCTGGGACACAGATCTGACTGCATCAGTACATCCACTGAGGTCACTTTAACTGTTACTGAACATGAATTTTTCAGGTTACTGTACTACCCATGTTCCCTGTCTGAGTGTGCTGTTTTATGCATCGTAACCATTTCCCATGGAAAAAAAACCAGAAATGATGATTCAAGTTATGTTTAAAAAATGCTGATCTTGTGTTTGTGGCTTTGCTTCTTCCCTTGAGTGTAGGCAGAGCAGGGCTCTTAACCAGCATGCAGGTTACAGCCCGTAACACTCAGCAGGAGCTGTGCCTTGCCCCAAGGCAAAATCAGGACAAGGAAGCTCGAGCACTGCCTTTCCTTTCCTTTCCTTTCCTTTCCTTTCCTTTCCTTTCCTTTCCTTTCCTTTCCTTTCCTTTCCTTTCCTTTCCTTTCCTTTCCTTTCCTTTCCTTTCCTTTCCTTTCCTTTCCTTTCCTTTCCTTTCCTTTCCTTTCCTTTCCTTTCCTTTCCTTTCCTTTCCTTTCCTTTCCTTTCCTTTCCTTTGTGTGTCCTGTCTCTTTGGAGCAAAAGTATTTTAGTGTAACAATGACATTAAATGAAAGTAAACAGGATTGGTAGTCAACTTGCAAAGGGTTTAGCTCAGCTAAGCATTCTGGTGTTATCTCATTAATTATTTAGAGTAGCTGTATGCTGGAAATGGTAGAATACACAGAGGATAGCACGGACTAGAGAGCACATGGTGTAACTGAGTCACTATATTGCTCTTCCATCAAATGCAGTTTACTGGGGAATGGTGAGAAGGAGAAACAGTTTTAGAGCTGTCATGCTTATGGGTCAGGGACGTGTACACACAGTGACTTCTGGAGCTTCAAGAGCACAAACTCAGGATGAATTCTTACATCAGAAAGACTGTGCTTTCTTGCCCTTGCTAATACCTGGCTGTCAGGAGGCATGGAGAAGCATAGGGTTAACCTGGCCACTTCTATGCCTGGTCCTCCTGGTATTGGTAGTGATAGTGCCAACTTGTGTAAGAAAAAACTTGTTCTGGATTCCGTTTTTTTCCAGCCTGTTCCAGAACACAGCCTTGAATGTGAGAAATTAATTCAGGAGTGAGCCATGCCATCCTCTCAAGCTGAATGGGATTCAAGCTGATAACTTAAAAGGGAAAAAACATATAATTTATTGGCAGTGTCATCTTGCTTTAAGCATACTATGTACCTGTGAGAATGAGTCTTCTAAATTTTTCTCCTTGGAAAAGCAGTGAAGTTGTTAATTCTTTCATAGTAGAGTCAAAAGATCTTTTCACAGAACTGTTTCATCTGGACTAAAAATTGCTGTAGGACAAAATCAGGGCAGATAGAACTGTTATAATTAAAGTGATACAGTTAGAGAGTGCATGATGTGAATCACATACAAGCAGCAAGCAAATATGCTCAGAGTAAATTGCAGTTGAAAGGAGTTTTAAAAGACTAGCAATGTGACCCAGTTTTCAAACCCGAGGTGTCATAGTGCCCTTTCAGATGCCCTCCATATCCTACACTCCAGCTGCTTCTACAGACGGTTGTGGATTTGCAGTCTCACGTCATGTGTGTCAGCCCCACATGGATGTCTCACATACGTAAGGGCGTCTAAAATGGTACTTCATGCCTATGTTCAGGAAGCCAAAACCCCTCTGAATTACTATTTCAGAAAGTATGTATTGGTAGCTTCTCTTAACATTTATTTGCTCTGCATTGCTGCTGAGACTGGAAACGAATTAAAGCCGCCTTTTATCACAGGATATTGCACATTCATATCTACCCCTGTGGGGCAGGGGTACAAGCAGTAACTTCTATATGAGGTTTGAGAAATGAGTAGCTCTTAGTGCCACTTTAGGAGCTGGTGTTGTAATCTCTGCTTGAACCACACATTAGGGTAATATTATCTATAACATCTTCCTAAAAGTGAATGTTTATTGAAGAATTAAACTACTGTTTCCTATGGTCTGGAACATATGTAGTAATTTCAGTCATTAAAAACCTGCCCAACTGTTCAAAGAAGAGCTGCATTAACTAGCTCTATAATCAGTGGCTACTTAAGACAGTGGTTAACATTACCATAAATGCTTGATAGCTTTTGGACTTGAATTTGAATAGAATCATGGAATGGTTAGGGCTGGAAAGGACCTTAAGATCACCTAGTTCCAGCTCCCCCTGCCATGGACAGGGATACCTCCCACTAACCCATGTCACCCAAGGTTCTCTCCAGCCTGGCTTTGAACACTGCCAGGGATGGAGCATTCACAGCTTCTTGGGAAACCCATTCCAGTGCCTCACCACCCTTACAGTAAAGAACTTCTTCCTTATGTCTAATCTAAACTTCCCCTGTTTAAGTTTGAACACGTTACGGGTTGTCCTATCACTACAGTCCCTGATGAAGATTCCCTCTCTGGCACCCTTGTAGGTCCTCTTCAGATACTGGAGGCTGCTGTGAGGTCTCTTCTCCAGACTGAACAGCACCAACTTTCTTGGTCTATTTTCTGAATATTGAAACATGTTTGTGCCGTACTTACCTGTTGTCAATATCTTTTTTTTTCTCTTTTTCTCCTTTTGTTTTCCTAACAAGTTAATAAATTCAGTTATTTGACAACTGTTCAGGTTCCTGCCTGTGAATAATAATTGCTTTTTAAGGCAGTTTGGTGTGCAGCGGAGGGCAATGCATTGTGTTTGGAGAATCCAGTGTTTTCAAATAGTTACAGTGAGAGGGGTATCTTGTCTTATTTGTGTGGCCATAAAGCTCTGTTATACTATACTGTACAGGGCCATATGTCATTTTAGCATCTGAGTTCCTTCTGGCACAGTAGTAAGTTGTGTGCTTAGTGTTTTGTGGTCCTTTAATTCCTCTTAGACCAAAAGCAGAGCCAGTGATTGCATTTCCTTTGTTTTTCCAGCTACACTGAGGAGCAGTGAGCACACTTTGTATTTGGTGCTGCCACCTGACCTTGGAAAAATCTGAGTTATAAAACCGGTTTTATATTGGCTTTACAGTACTGTATGTTTCCTTGGAGCTCAGACAATTCCAGTTTTGTGATTTGGACATCCTCTGAGATATAAATGCAGTTAGATGTCTCTGGAACAAAATAATGATATCCTTGGGTGTTCCAAGGACTGCTTCTTCCAGATAGATGAGTTAATCTGCTAATAACTATGTGCCTAGGGTCTGATGATCCAAAATTTGCAGGTTTATGTACAGAACTATTTTTTTGTTGAAGAAGCACCATACAATGAGTTCTGAGAGCTGCCTGCTAGTGTCTGCAACTTTCACTTGTTCAGACTTGTTCCACTTACCTGAAGGACATGATTGCCTTCTAGCATGCTGATCAGCCTTCCCAAAGAAACATAAGAGAAGACAGTGTAACATCCAAGGTTTTTACTCCTTGTGCCCATTTTTTATTTGCTGTGACTAAGTGAAGCAGAGCTCTTTTAGTTCATGGGCATAGCATTCCCTTTATAGGGGATCTCCTTTTGCCATCTGAATCACCTTAATTTTTCACCATTCTCTGAGCAGTTTTCCTTAAATGCTTTGCTGTCTGTCAATAGGAAAGTTGTTTTTCCTTTTAGGCTCAGCTGTTCTTCTTACTCTAGCAATATATAGTTTTACTGATTTCCATTATTTTTAACTACTTGCCTCAAAATGTGCTGAACTGTAAACTCAATTACTGAATGTATCATTGCATGGGATTGGAAGGGCTGTCTGTAATTTTGTTCTTCTACTAATAATCTAGTGATGCTTGCAGTCTGGACTCTGATGTGAATCTAACTATAGTCAAAGAGGTGTAGCTCCCCTTGAAGAGCTTGCAGTAGTTGTAGTCAGCTGAAGAGGTAGCTTTTTTGGGTTACGTGTCCTTCCCTGAAAACTAACTTGAGAGACATGTGTTATTTGTGAAGTGGCAGGGAAGGGATTTTTAAATGAATTCTGGGAAGAAATTGCTGGAGCAGGGATATGTCATAAAGGTTCCCCAGCTTTAAAATTTTAAGGTCCAAGCATGTGCTCTTAAAATGAGTGTGCTGATTTCAGTGAGAGCAGGGACTGTCACCATCACCGGGTCACCCCAGTGCCTGCAGAGATGGAGCCCCAGGCTCCATGCCCTGAAAAAATCTCTAAAGATTACCCAAACCCACAAAACATGCAAGACCACAGTGTACAAAAACGGAGAAATAACCCCAAAAAACTGTTAACCTCCTTTTCCACTGCAGAGTCTACTCTGGCTCATCCTCTGCCTCCAGGATAAGAGGAAAAAGCCCCTTGGCTGTGGCCTGCCCTTTGTTACACTGCATTTTTGTCTTTCGTATTTGTCAGCTTGCTTACTCATTGGGGTATTCTGTCTATTTGTGCAATACACAATGGCTTGCTTGTCCTGCAGTCTGCTGGCTGGGAAGATAAGACATTCTGCATGAAGAGAATCCAGCCTCTCTTAAACCTGGATGCCTTCAGCTCACTTCTTTGTGGCACTGTTTTACCCTTCCTTCCTAGTTCTCTAAAAACTTCTTTACAGCCCCTGTGATGTGAGTCTGAGTAATCAGACTGGCAGCAATACACAGCTGAATGAGGCAGCTGAGTTGCACATCTAGTTCAGTAAAAAATAATACTGGCACCATCCCAGTCTGCAGCAGTGACTACATTTCTTTGAGCATGGATACATTACAGTGACAGTGATTGGTTTTGTGTTTTATTTTTCCCCCCTTCTCTGTCTGTGTGTACAGATCATCACAAAAGGCAGATGATGGTGAATGTGATTCTTTTTGCTGAGTGACAGATCCATCCAATGGTAAGACCCTAGAGGAAGTTGATTCTGCAGTGGAGAATGGCCACTACACTATTGCCAGATGAATACACCAGTGCCAAGATGTTTATACCCACAATGCCATAAGGCATACACAGGGAGAATGCTTCTCCTACTGGGAGAAATACAGTTTGGTATTGTGGTGTTAGGCCTCTAGCACTGCTGTGAAGCAAGGTTTGCTGTTTTGAGAAAAATGAAACTTCTGTGCAGCCAGATTGCAGTTGATTAGCATGTGAACTTCAACTTTTCCTATGGGACAGGAGTATTCAGTAACCCATATGGACTCTGAAAGCTTGTGCAAGTGAAGGCTTGTCAAGTTTTTGTATTCTACCTGTGTGGGGTAGTGTGTCTTTAAAATTGCATGTGTGTCTTTTTCAAATGTTTGCAGATACTTTTGGAATCTGAAAAACTAACCAGGAAGCCAGGAAGTATGTTTGTACACAGACCCTGTGACACTTTGGCAAGTGAGCTCAGTGCAACCTTAATCAGGTGAGGGTTGCAGTGGGTGCACTTAGTGCAGATGTTTCATATGGATCTCGACAGGCTTTTCCTATAGAAACATTGACACCAATCTCTTCCATTGATGGATAAAATAGAAGTGGGCTAGACATAGAATTATCCATTGCTCAATGTAGGACTTGGGGAAGAGGGTAAACTGTTTTCAAAAAGGACATGGTCCTGAGTCAGCATGTGTGAGTGTGATCTCTCCTATGATACATATTTTAGCAGATAAGGATAAAGAGTCTTGCTTACTGAGTGTGGAGAACGGAGTAGAGAGTTGTCTAGCAAGAGTGCTAAAAAGTGCATTTCATCATAGTTTCTATAAATGACCAATGGCATAAGCCTCTTAGCTGAGCTTTCCTAGAGACGAAGTACTAAATACTAAAAAGCAAAGGAGGAATATCAGTGTCCCAGAGTCATGGTAAGCATGATAGAGAGCCCTGCCAAAAATGTTTGCTAGCAGATATCCAAATAATGAGAAGGGAGATACTGCATTTTGCACTGCTCCACAAGAGCAGGAGCCTGTTGTCCTTCAGGGGCAGGCTGACAGGTTAGCTGCACTCCTTCACCCCTGCACTGCAGGTGAAGAGCTGGAGATTAACGGCTTTGAGACTGGCTTTTGATGCTTGGAGTTGTGCTAAGGCTATGTTCATGACCAGAGCAGTAGGGGTTAACAGGGCACTGAGAGATGTTTTAATATATGGTCAATTAGTTATAATGCAGACTGATTGATTGCGTAGCTATTAAATATTCTGTTAATGGACTTATGAAATGTATTACTCATCTGTAAAATGGTTATAACAGCTATAAATCATTTAAGAAACTTTATAATTCATTTGTGAACCTATTCTTTACAGTAAACAGGGATTGATCTTCATCTTCCTGCCTTGTTTTTTAAAATCACACATATGATACCAGCACTTTCTGTGAGCATGTCTTCCATACTGGGCAATGGAATAGAAAGGATCCCAAGTGTTTCTTAGTGGCTGCTTATTTTCCTTTCCAAGTTTTGGTTCTTGTCTTTGTGGAAGTTATCACACTGACTTTAAAGCTGTTCCACAAATTCTGTTGCAATCCCCTGTTATGACTGCTGGAGCTGACTGAAGCACAGCCATTTGCTCAGTCTGTGGGAAGCACGGCATTTTGGGCTGTTACACCACCCTCAGAATTTAAGTGTGTCTGCCAGATGCCAAGTGGTCCTTTCCAGTGGAAGTCGGTGGGGCTGTTAGTGGTGTATGAAGAATAACATAAAATCTTGGCCAATGTTTTGGTTTGATCAAGCCATGGGTAACCTGATTTAACCTGGGTGTACTTGAGGGCATTTCTGGGCTTGTGCTTACTTATGCCTATTTGCCGTGCAGAGGAATGGCTCCAGGGACTGTGCAAACCTGGGAATGAAACATATTCCCAAACTGTCTTTTTCGCTCAGTCTGAAAGTATGAGGGAATTTCCCTGCTTTTGCAGAGGCCCTGTGGAGGACTGGCATACCTTCCTGTCTGACTTGGAAGATGCATGACTGGGGTGGCTGTGTAATTCTGGCTATTATTATGCTTTCTAGCAAATTTTGTACTTTCTCCATGTACTGGTACTTCTAACCTCCAAAAGAGATGTGATCCACTGAGCCCCACGGGTGCCACCGTGGGTGCCTAGACAGGACCTGCTGGGGAGCAGCACCAGTACTGCCATCTATGCTCTGGCTGGAGCTGAAGATGGAGAGCGAGGGCTCTGTGATGGGAGCCTTGGGGAAACTCACGCAGGACATCTTTTTGTTTTCTTCCCAATTCACCTACAGATGTGTCATCCAGCCCCAGCACTGCTGCTGCTGAAGAGACTGTCAGGGCATTTTCTTCAAATGAAGTTTTCAAATGTTTCCCTCCCACTCCTTTACTTTTTATATTAGCCTCTTGGAAATGGGAAATTGAAATCTCTTTCCTCCCTCAGGGGAGTGTTTCCTCCCTCCTTTCTCTTTTATTTTTTTCCCCTACTTTATATTGCTTGAGCATTTGATGGCTGCTTTTCATGGGCAGCCTGTAAGTTCGTGAAATGAAACAAGCAAAGGAGCAAACAGTACTTTAATGAGATGAGGAGGATGTTAATACATTTTGCAGAAAGGCTTTGCAGACACAGACAGGAAAGCAAGAACACTATAGATAATATTAGCATGGACAGCATCCCATAAATACTTCTGTGCCACTCAACACGTGGGTTGCCAATAAGCAGTTGGTGCCAGACGCTGAAGTTTACAGACCCTATATAATTCCATGCAAGTCTCTGTGTGACAAAGACATTCATAGCTGCTGGAGTGTCTCATGTTTGATACTTCTTTCAGGAGGTTATTCGCATAGGTCTGTGTGCATATCATGTGTCCTGGAGAACTCACTCACTTGCAGAACAACTAAGAGTTCCAGATGAAATATATCTCATTATGGCATGTAATACATTATGCCACAGGACATGCTGTCACGAAGGCTGGACATCAGAACATTGGTCCAAAAATGATGCCAGTTTCTCTCCATGTTCTCTTAGTGCAGTGGGGTGTGATATCATGCAGCTGTCTGGAGGTCACACTGACTCAGCCTGGCCTTCCTGGCACTATGCCCCTGAAACCCATCGCCTCTCAGGATGCATCAGTACCACAAAGCAAGCGACAAGCCTGTGCCTGTCTTATTTCTCTGTCCATGTACCCTTCTCTCCTAAAAAAAGGTTTAAATTTAGGTATAAAATACTAAGAAAATCAGTCCCTTCTTTTGCAAACCAAACCTGATGCCAGGAGTCCTGGTCAGTGTTGCTGGCTTTGGGGATTTCATAACAAATTCAAGCAATTTGTTTGCTTTCATTAAAAAACCAGCCTCCTAAACAAGCAGCTCAGCTGTTCAATTATTTAGAGAGGCAATGTTTTCCTGGCTGGAAGCTCTGGGACATGAGCTCCAAAGTTGCCAGTGTAGTGGCAAATTGTTAAAAATAAAACTCAATTTTTTCTGAAAAGAAAAACATTGTATAGTAAAGCAAAGAAAGTTTAATAATTTGGGGATAGTTGACTTGTGGGTTTTTTGTATGTTTGTAACTGATATAACTGATTTCACTCCCTATAAAAGCAACCACATGGGTTAATATTAACTGTCTTTCATATCTCATTCTAATTCCAGTATGAATTATCCTTCATCTGGGTACTTGGTATTAATAACACTAAAAGTATAAATCAGAGACTTATTTTTTGGTGGTGTTGTACAACTTTTAGCTTCATTATTGGACACTTTTCGGAGAATGGCATCTTGAAATGTTCAAATTAGCAAGCACAGGTATAAGGATGTCCTTTTTTTTTGGCTCATGGCTTTATATGACTGTGTAACCTCCTCACTTGCATCATAAATTCCAGCATGAAGTAGCTGCTGCAGCTATTGCTTTATGTTCATCCTCAGATCTTTGTTCAGGTGCTTCCAACGTGGTCCTTACTTCACTCTCTGCCCCTTTTCCTCTTCAGCTAAAAGGATGTGAAGTGGCATCAATGACTTTTTATTATTGTTGTCCTGTTTTCATGTTCTGAATGTGCTCTTGCAGGGATAAACAGAATGTCCTCTCAGCTGAATACCTCCAGCGTCTCTCCTGTCTGATTCCCAGCCCTTTTAAATAGTGCTTTCTGTCCAATGTGCCCCAAATCTGTTGCTCTTAGATCTGCACACTCCACAGGCTTGATACACTACATCCTTCCTTTCCATGTGAGCTGCACTGCCCCTTTACACAAGTCCCCTTGCACATCTCAGTTGTGCACCTTTGTGCTTGGCTGCGCCATTGCGTAGGTCCCATGGCCTGTACAAAGCAGCAGGGAGAGGCCAGTTGCACCCAATGACTGTCTGGGTTCTGTGCAGCCTCTGTGGGGTCTCTGTGATCTCATGCATTTTGATCCTCTCTGATGCTGGTGTTGCTAGATGGACCTCATCCACAAGCAAGCTTCAGGAATTAATAACCTCTGCCAAGGCTGTCATGAACGCAAACTAGTTATTACTGACTGTGAACTCCATCTTGCCTGTGCCCTGCACGTGACCCCTTATCAATCACGCTCAAAGCAGCTCAGCACTGAGAGAAATCCTGAGCACAGTCGAAAACCCCAAACTTCTGTGAAGGCACCAAACACCTTAAAGAGATCATCAGGCTCCACAGACACTGCTGCAGTGTGCCAATCCTGACAGCTCATTGAAGGGGAAGAAGAGATTTCTCCATTCTCAGAGTGGTGTCATTGGAGCCATTGTAGGGTTTGCATGGACTTCATTGGCTATGTGGAGCATCAGAGAAGTCAAAAGGAATGACAGGAGACAGGAAGCCAGCATGTGTAACAGTGAAGCTGGCGTGCAAGAAGTTGCATTAGAGCCCGACCATACTGTGGCTCCTGATCCCCTGCATCATTTTCAGCAAAGGGAGATGCTCCGGCTTTCTTAATGTATTGATTAACAGGAAAAATAACGTGTGTGGCAATGCTGTCTGTAGGCTCTTCCTACAAAACTTTCCAGCCAAAACTAGGTCAGGTTTAAAAGCCTAACGTGTGCACTGAAGCGCAAAGGCAGAGAGAGAGATGACTTGTTCCCAGTAATGATATTTTAAACAAAAAGAAAGGGCCAGCATTATGTTTCTTTAATGGCTGCAAGCTGATCAGATATTTCACTACAGCTGTGTTTTGCTTTTAGATGCTATCACAGTATTTACTGGCAGAGACAGGACAAAGAGTTGCAGGCAGAAGCTGGCAGGGAAGATGTTACAGCAAAAGTAGCTAAATAGCATAATTTTTCCTGTTATAATTCTGATACATTGCAGTAGCCATTATCCACACATGAAATGAGAGATGCTTCCCTGGCCTTACAAGCAGCGTAGCTAAGATGGAGGACACTATTACCTTTGATTTGTGGATGGGGATCTGATAGTAATAGAAAAAATGACTTGCTACAGGTCCAAATAAAGTCTTTATCACAACTATGTGCAAAATCAGTGTCATGATCTTGTATCTTATACAAACATCTTGGTTTTGCCCCATGTTGGTTTGAGCAGCCATGGTGGCAGTAATTGGTGCTGACAGCAAGTGTATCCACCAGCAGTGGCAGGTCTCACCTCCTTTCTGGGCTGTACACACTTTTTAAGCAGTGTTTGAAGCACTATGGATACCCAAGCAATTTGGTTTCCTCTGAGATTTTACTCTTCACTAGTTTATCTTGCACTAACATCTCAGTGAAGCCTCTCTTCATCCCTGTTGGAGATGTGCAGTTGTCAGGATCCCTCATCAGTTCTCTGAGGACCTCTGGCCCATGTGGACACCTGTTCAGCCAGAAGCCAATGGCCTAAGAAGGGAGAAACACCCCTCTAGGGGCCAACTCTTCTCTTGAGAAGGGTGATTAAAGTAATATGGTCTACTAGCTGGGGAATCCTCCTCTCTTTCTATTGTCTATAAAAAGAGTTTAGATATTTAATTTTTAGATCAATTCTACATTTTTCTGGAAAATTTGGATCTGCTGTATTATTGGTCTCAGATCCTGCTGGGCTGCACCAAGATGCTCAGCTGATTTTCCTTTAGCAATAGTATTAACATGTAATGCTCTCTAAAGGCTACTGATAACAGAGTCACATACTCATCAAGGATGCTGTGCTGCTGCAGTAATTCATATTTACTGTGTGCTTTGATGTTTTTGGAGAGGTCTGACAAAGAAGCAAAATATTGTGACTACAGCTGATAAAGTGAGACAAAGGAGATGGATTAGGATCTGGTTTTCTATAACATTTTGCTCAGTTCTATTCTAGGTATGCTTTAAGGAAGCCTGCATCATTATAATCTCCAAGTGCCTTCCAGTAATGTGTTAAGAGATGCTGCCAACATCTGCTACTTGTGAGTCATCCTTCTTTTTCTCTTTTCTCAGAGCTAGAAGGGTATGTGCTTTTTGAAAAGAAATACGCAGCTTTATATCCTATCTAGTATGTGCCTCAGGCCCTAAAATGCTTAGCAGTCTGCTTAAATAAATACTAAAACTCTTCACATTGTTATGCTACTTTAAAGTGGGTAATAAAGATATCTATCCCTGTGGTATGCTGGGTGGAAATCCACAGCACAGATAGATAGATAGACTGTGAGAATTCATCATACTCACATGTACCATCAGCATTAGGGTCAAACCCAGACCCCAAGTCTCATAGTGCCTTGGTATTGTTTGTTAGCTATGAGCTGGCAGAGCACATTTGGCAGTATGTGGCTTACACAGGGTTGTGGCTGTTCACCAAAGTGTTGGAGGGAGATGTCTTGCTTTCTGTGAGCCTAGATATAAAAAAAACAATACCAGGAACACTGGGGAAGTTTTTTCAGCCTTGTCCTTCACCAGACTTGCTATCGGGTTGGCTGGTGTAGTGGGTTATGCAGTCTAACTCTAACTGTGGGATGAAGCCATTTTTTTACTGACAATTTTCCTTTGCACCAACCTGTGAATGAAGTCAGGGCTGACAAAGCTCTAGGCCAAGCCCCATCAGAAAATGCTGAGAAAAATTGCTTGCTTAATTTGGTGTTGTTCTAAGCAAGCTAACAGTTTACCACACCTTTGAATGTGCTGTTCATTTATCAAGCAGATCCATGAAATCACGAAAATTTTCCAGGGAAGGTGAAGAAGGCTTAGTATCTTATAAATCGGTCAGTTAGGAGCTCTCTCACTGTGAGTGATGTTTCTAAAATGCTAACATTATCTCTAATTTCTTAAAATTACACATAATTTGTGTTGTGTTGTTCACTACTCTAACAGTTTATGAAAACACTTGACAATTAACTCTGGATGGTAAGATTTAGTAAGAGCTTTCACACAGTTTTATCCTGCTTATCTGTTTTGAGTTGTAAATGCAACATTGACTTTTGATTTCTTCAGTAGTAGGACAGCTGGCTGAATAGTAATTGAGAGTTTCAAATACTCAGGAACCGTGAAATGAAGTTTCCTTGAAAATATATCTACGCCTGAAGGAAAAAGGGAGTTCTTGTGTTTCCTGATTTCTCTGTCATAACTGATTTGAATGGTGACCAGGTTAAGGTAGTATTGGGTACTTAGAGACCCACTGGAAACCAGCCATGGCTCTAATGCTCTGCAGTGATCATGGCAGTGAACCCTCTTTCAATTGTAAAGGGGGAACAAGAGATGCAGGGAGATTTTCTGTACCTATTAAGAGTGGGAGCAAGAGGGAGGGCATGTTCCCTTGACCATAGGCTATTTTCAGTACTAGTTTCAAGTTATCTCTTTCCCTTCCTTTGTCCTTCCCACGTGGGAGGGGTGGTCCTTGTGCTGAAGGGCTGGTGTCGGTGGAGCCCGACAGCATTAAGCTGTGCTGGGAGGAACAGGGCCCTGCACACTGCTCCAGGCTGTTTGCACGCTTCAAGCATCTAAATGACATTTTCCAAATTTTTCTTTTTCTAGGCATGGTGGAAAAGGCAAAATCTCCTATTCGGCACCCATAATGGTACTCTGGTGCTGAGGAGAACCATTTGTACTCTGACTTACCCATGTTTGCTTGCCAGGATGAATGCCTAGAAATAATAAGACTCTAACTAGGAGCTCAGCTTCCCAAGTCCCAAGACGGGTCTGGGAGCCTTCACCCTTTCCAAAAAACAGGAGCAAAATCTGACTCCTCATTAGGATAGACATCATTGTTAGTTTTTTTGTTGTTGTTATATGGCATGGTGGGCACTTTTGCCTCTAGTGTTAAATGTTGAAACTCATGCGTCTTTGAGAAAAAAATAATAGGATCAGCCATTGTGGGACTGGCCTATAGTTATTAAGATGTTAATTTGAAAATTCATGTTCCCCAAGATGCCCATTCCTTAATGGTGGGCTTAATAACAAACGAGTTCTGACCATGATACTCAGACAATTCACTGAATTACATGATTTTTAAAAATCATTGTGAAGTGGCTGTCCCTTGCCTTCTCCATGATATTACACTAATGTCTTTTGGGACATTGTCCTGGGTTCAGCAGTAGCAGTCATCTTTTCTCCTTCTTGGTAGCTGGTGCAGGACATCTGACCCAGGCTAGCCAAAGAAGTATTCCATACCATAGCACGTCATACCCAGGATGTAACCAAGAGTTACCCAGAAGGGCTGGGCTCTGGGGGTTGGAGGAGGTATCGGTCGGTGCTCGGTCGGGAAAGGTGGGGTGAGTTATGGGTTGGTGGCTGGTGAGGTGTTGTATTCGCTTCACTTGTTATTTCCTTTATAATTATTATTTGTAGCAGTGGTAGCAGTAGTGATTCATGTTATACCTTAGTTATTAAACTGTTTTTATCTTAACCTGTGGGGGCTACATTCTTTGGATTCTCCTCCCCAACTCTCCCGGAGCTGGGGGAGCAAGGGGGAGGAGTGAGTGAACGAGCTGTGCAGTTTGGGTTTAAACCACGACAGACATACAGTATCAGCATTATCCTGCTGCTTTTGCTCAGAGCCAGTGAAGCAGGTGGCTTGATTTTCCACCTGTTAGGCCAGCAGTAAAATGTCTTGCATATCATTGTGGGAAGGATCTTTAGAAGGCTGATATAGAAAAGCAAAACTGAAAATCTGTCCCTAAAGCCTCAGTTAGGCAGTGGGACTCCCCAGCCCCTATTGCTTTCCTTGGATCATCACTCTGACTCAGGTTCACTGCTGTCCCTGCTAATTTTCCTCTGTCTTTTTAAAGAGAATGGACTGATACAGATTATTGCTGCATTACAGTCCAAATGAGAGACAAATCACTGACCTCTATGCATGGGAATGAATCCCTTAGGTGATACAGCTGTTTTGTAGCAGCAGCTATCTTGGAGCAGTCTGATGGTATATGCATTTCCCTGACATACAGGGCACTACTGTGAAAGGCAGCCCCTTCTCTTCCAAGCGCTGTAAATCTCAGCAGGCACAAACTGGAATGTCTTCAAATACTCACTCTCAGTTTACAACAACTGCATGTAAAAAGAATGTGTTGCGGGTTATTTCTCAAGCAGGATACAATGGACTGCCTCATATCTTGACAGACAGGAGGAGGGAAAGCAGCAACATATTTAGCTTACAACAGTATGGACTTTCTCATATACCATCTTCCCTTGTTATTGAACCCACCTCCAGCAGCCTCTCCTGGGCTGGTCTGATAGCTAAGCTAGCGTAAACCAAAGTGATCACATCTGGCAGCACCTTATTAATAAGACCTTGGCAGCACAAAGGCAAAAGCAACTAAATATCCTCAACTTTGAACTTGTCCAGGTCAAAACTTTTCTGGAGTATGTCAGGTACTATTTATGCCTGTTTTACATGCCTTGTTTCTCTTACTTGCTGTCAGGACATGTGAGATGTGGTGCATATACAGGGCAGACCTCTGGGAGACATCTGTCCATCTGGTTTGATGGTTCCTGAGAGCTGTTGTCAGGCAGCAGGCATTGCGGCATGTTCTAGTCTGTGGCCTATGACAGTTGCACCAAGCAAAAGCCAAGCACAGGCTAGTAAATCATATTTCAAGGTGACCAAATTATAACTTTTATAACTTTTGAGTCCTTCGAGGATCTGTGTCACTATTGGTTTTAATGAATGGTCTAAAAGGGGATTGTAGGCAGCAAATGTGATGGTGGTATAAAATGATTAAGAGCAATAAAACCTGGAAGAGAAACGACAAAATCAGGAGGGACCTAATAAAGCTGGATAAATGGGCAATGCAGGAGCAAATGAAAAACAGCGTTGCAAGAAAATTTGTAACAGAAGGAATGATGTTAACTCTTTTTAGCATTCTTGAGTTCTGCATTTTGCTCTGAAGAGATCTGGGCTTTTGAAACACAGCTTAAAGAACACTGCTACTCAGAGCCTATGTGTGCAAGTGATGCAATATAAGAGATGGCATGTTGTGCAATCTACCTAGACAAGACAGATGGGTGGTAGGGAAGGAAAAGGAAAACATCAGAGACTGCAGTGTTTGCCCATGGTCACTCATCAAATCAAATGTAGAACAGGGGGCTTGAGAATTTCAGTGTCTAGGGCCAGACTTTGAACTGCCTGCACAGATCCCCAGAGGCCAGGCCATTAACTGAGAGAAGCACCTCCAGAGGGTCATAGACATACATAGACATAGTCATACAGATGGTCAAGACAGAGGGAAGGAATCACTCTTTGTCTAGCTCATTTATTTAGAGGGAGAGGTTAGATGAGCTGCTTAGGCTATATGCTCAATTTTTAAGTGGCTGGTGTTAGTAAAATGACTTATACCCTGTTATTTTTACCTCTGAACCATTTCTTTTCAGCCTGAGCTGAAACTAGAGGGTTGTTCCTGGATGGTAAGTTCTTTTGTATTTCCCTGAGAACTGGCAGCTGTGGAAAAAAAATGTCATCAGAGGAACAAAATGAAATGAATACTGATAAAAGCTTTACAGATTCAGGCTAGCCCTAGGGACTGAGGACACTGGTGAGGCCATATAGAGATTTGCCCTGGCCCTCTGACATTTCTGCCCTTACACCAGGGCAGTGGATGGAGTGTGGGTACTACTCAGGACTGGGGCTGTCAGTTGGAGTTGTCTGCTAGTGTGGCTAAGCATAGCCTCTCCACCATGGCAAGCTGAGCTTCCTGGCTCATGAGCAGATTTTATGTAGTGCTGCAAATGTTCATGCACACTGCCAGGGCCTTGAGAAGCCCCAGGGCAGGAAACTGAGGACCTCTGTGATCAGCATGTTTGTTTCACTGCAAGCCTGTGGCATCGTATGTCTCCTTTGAGTTTAGAGTCTCCTCCCTTGTTCTAGTTTGGGCCCTGCCTACTGAACCCTGATGTGTCTGTAAATAGATCTTATTTACATTTCACTGGTAAAAAAAGAGAATTCTTCAGTTTTATTTGTGGGAGGGTGATAGATGCAAGTGTTGGTTGTTTGCATGGAGATCTCACAGACTGCAAAAGCAGTCACCTGTTCCATAAAATGGAAAAAACCCAGCCAGGCTGCCAAGTGCCTACTAAACACCAGCTGGGAAGTGTCACAGCATCAAGCTGTCCAGCTACTGACTGTGCTCACAAGCTGAGGCAAACCCGAGGAAAATCAGGTAGCCTAATGGTGACAGACAGCTTAGGAAGGTGGGTTCAGAGGCTTCCCTATGGTGTGAGTGGAAGCATCTAGCTACAGTGTTGTTGGTCCTTCCTACTGGGTGATACACAACCTAGGAAGCTGGTCTCAGCTGCTGCATGACATGTCTTGCAGAAACCACTGCTGGGGGCTTCTGTGGTGTAAAACCAGACCTTGGAGCAGCTTGCCTTGGGGAACCCTCAGTACATGCAGTAGATAGATACCTTCAAGTTGAAGACAATGTGATTATGGACAGCATTCCTATCCCCCTTCCTCCCACTGTGCTAAAATGGGACAAGTAAAGCATTGCGATATCAGGACATGAAGAACTGTACAGAGGCTTTTTGTAGACTGTGACTAAAAGGAGAAACAGTAATGGTCTGAAAATACCAAACCATAGCCAGACAGAGGAACAATTATCTATGTTCATTGCAGTCTGTATGCAGCCTGTATGACAGGGATAATTGCCTTATACTTCCAAGGGAAGGCTTTTAGCACTGAATATATTGGTGCAGTGGAAGATTCCTGGAAAAGTTACAGAGCCTTAACAGTTGAGGATTTTAAGAATAAACAGGCATCTGCTTAAAATGTACAAAACTGATGATTAATTCAGACAGGGAAGTGGTGGAATAGATGTCCTCTCCTGTTCCTTTCTACCCTATGTTCTGTGATTCCTGTTACATCAGGAGGTTAAGAAGCTCTCAGAAGTCTCTCAATAGCAGGTTTTCATGCTCTGCATCATTTCCTTGATCATGGTGGTTGCAGTCCTTTGTCTAGTGTTATAAAACCAATGTGATATGTGAGCGTAAGTGCTCCAGGATAAGTAAAAGAATTGTTATGACATAATTTTCAGTGCTTTTTCTGTGATGGTGTAAGGCGGTTTAAGGTGATAAGTAGAACCCATGGCATACTATGTTTGTGAAGGCATGGCTTTTCATCGTGTCAGGTGAGCAGATGTTTGAGGAGTCACTAAAATGTTTTTCATCTTGCTGGCTGCCTGGCTCTCCAGAGGCACATGATTTTGTACAACTCTGTGGAAACAAGGCTCCTGTCTTAAATTAGTACAGCCGAAGACGAGGCAAAGTAGAGACAGCAGTGTTTCACACACATCTGCAACAGAAACTGAGCACAGTACTGACATGGTAAAAGCGTGGTGACTGGATGGTTACGTTTGCACATCTGTTTCTGGTTATTTTGAGATGGACAGATTCCTTAGCTAGAAAGAAACCTTCAAATGCCTTTGCTGACCTTTCTGCTTTCAGAAGCCTTTCGCCACCTTCCATAAAACTTGTGTTAGTGTAATTTCCCTGCACCTTCCCGTTTGCACACGCAAACGAGGTAAGATCCAGGCTCAAAACTTTAATTGCAGAGTAAGAATAGCCATAAATGGATATTGCATGTTACAGTCTGTCACATCTCTGAAGGCAGGAGATTTTGTCAGGGCTGTGTAATTGGTTTCCAGCCTTCAAAATGCCCCAGCCATAATGTTTCAAACATCATCAGACAAGAATTTCTTTTTACTTCACCATGGGTGGAATGTACTTGGGCTGGTACTAGGAAGAAATTCTTTACTGTGAGGGTGGAAAGGCACTGGCACAGGTTGCACAGAGAAGCTGTGTCTGCCCAACCTCTGGCCGTGCTCAAGGCCAGGTTGGATGGGGTTTTGAGCAACCTGGTCTAGTGGAAGGCGTCCCTGCCCATGGCAGGGGGTTTGGAATTAGGTTGTCTTTAAGGTCCCTTCCAACCCAAACCATTGTATGATTCTACAGTTCACTGCTAAGGACAATGCCCAAGTGAACAACAACAAAAGAAGGAGACAATCTGCTTGAACTTGAAACCTGAAGGCCTGTCTCCTTGACACAATGCAGATGAACCATTTCTTCTTGATGCTCAAGGCTTGTTAAGCCACAGAAAAACAATAACTGCCGCGAGTAAAGTAGTCAATAAATTACTATCAGACTCTCCCTTCTGTTTAACTTTTATTAAAAGAGGTGCTAAGGTACTGTACTGTATGCAGTACATCATATTTATTACCAAAATTAACAAATATACAAAACTTATACATGTAATTTTCTTACATCCATTTATTGGTCTATAATACTGCATTTGTTCAAGTAGGTTATCTACAGTATGTAAACATCCCTTGGATTGACCTCACACAGATTAGGAAAGCCCATCTAACCCATGTAGTTACCAAATATAGCTTTTTCTTTTTTTAAATTTATTTGGCTTTCATTGGTAGAATCTAATCTTCACATTTGGCACATGGAAGAGACATCTACAGTGCAAAAGAGGCAGATTTTCTGGTTTTGTTCTGAACAATTTAGTGGAGTCATGGTTTTAAGGAGCCAAAAATAAATCTGCACGATCTTGATAGGAGATGGATTAGTGTTAACGCCAGTGACTTATAGATCAGCCATTAAACTAGAGCAGAAATTCAAGGCCTCTTTCCCAGCCCTCTCAGCCAGGTGGAAAAAACCCTCAGCCTTGTTTCTGAAGGATTATAAAATGACTCCGTTACCAACAAAGAGAGAATGTTTACTTTACAAAGAGCCCTCCAAGATTCCAGTTTCAATTTTCTGCTTTGTGGCATTTTTTCTTGTTTTTTCTTCCTCTTGTTAGCAAGCAATTTTTTTTTTTATTCCTTTTTAGTGGGGAAAAAATAACTGGTGGGGAACAGATTTTCTCTGCTGGCAATTTCTTAGTGAATTGGAGATTACAGTTGGAGTTTGTAGATCTTTGAACCCAGAAGTACAGAGCTCAGTAAGCTGCCGTGTACAAGGGAGAGAGAAAGGGAGAAAGAGAATAAATGTCATTATATTCCAGCTGTGTAGCTTTCCAATTTTGCTGTATGAAACAGGAAAAAACTTTCTTCTTTCTGCTTCCCACTGTTTCACAAACGTGACTTAATTTAACTGAGTAAAGCTGATCCAGAGAGACCTTCATTCACACCCTTCTTCCCATTCTCATCCAAGCACCGTATTGCTATTTTTTAGGAGGCCTCACTCATGTCCATGGAAGCATCTGATGAGAATGGACCTAAATGGACACCATTTTGCATGGAAACCCCTCTGCCATTCCTCGTCCATTACCACAGAGCCCCGCTGCTGTCCGTGGCACCGTACATCTCAGCCAGCTTTTTGAAGCGTGGCCCCCAGTCTGTCAGGTAGTCGTAGCTCTGGTCTGAGTCTGTCGTCACCGACTGTAGGGAGCTGAGAGACTCTGCCACTGAGCCATTCCCTTCAAACATGTACGTCTGGAGGGAGTCGAAGGGAGGTGCCCATAGGTCCATGTCAGCTTCGTACAGCTTAGCAAGCACATAGTTGTGGACGTTGTTGTCCATGACGCATGCCTGAGGCACGTATCGGGAAAGGCTCTCTATTTCAGGGAGCATGTCCTGACGGTTTTTCACCACCAGCTGGGCCTCCCGCGGGTTCCACATGGCAGCAATATCAAAGGCCTCTGTGTCCTCCTCCCCGCCACCCTCGTCGTCATACCTGACGATGTTCTCATGGATGTTTTCCTCCTCATCAATGATGTATGGCTGCTTCCGCTGGCGCCGCATGGAGAGGATGAGGAGAACCAGCACTGCAGGAGGCAACAGAGAGACATGGGGCCATCAGTGAAGGGGTAGATCTTATGAGGGCTTTAGACTCTCTGCTGCCCTGTTTTCCCCTTCATGAGCCCAGTCTGTCCCTTGCATTTAAAGAGCTGTGGTGTTTGCAGGTGGGTGGTGTAGCAGTCCTTCAACCCTAACTTCGTAGTGTGAGGTCCTGCTAATCTGTCCCTCTTCCCACCTTAATTCTTAACTCTCAGTGACAAGGCATGTATATCCAGTGGTGCTTGTGATGCACTATAGCAATACTTGAGCTACTTTTAAGTTAGCCAGATCAGACAATCAATAACAGTTTATCTGCAGTGGCACACAGCTCCATAGAGGTACTTTTCTTTCTTGCCGTGTAACAGGTTTTTGCAGCCTGCTTGAAGCCCCCAGCCCAAGGTCTGACTCTTTGGCTTGGGACTGCACGTCACGTAGATGGATGGTGCCAAGGCACTATGGGGGTACATTTGCTTACAGAGTAAAATGCAGAGCTAGCCCTTTGGTCTCCTCCAAAGGCTTTTTGGTTTTGTTTTATCTGCAAACTTCTTGCAGTGCTGCTGTGCTGGTGCTCATCATCCTCTCCATGCTTCGTAGCATGGGGACAAGTAGTCATACAAGCACCAGAGCCCTTTATTATTGAAAATGTGCCATTAACTGGTGACTGTATTTCCAGGGCTAGAACTCAGCAAAGGTTTTGAATGCTGAAATTTGTACCTGAGGTACCTAGGTTCCTTTGAACAAGCAGTATTGAGACACTTCTAAAGAATTTTTCCTGTATTTTACTCCATTTTTCCTCAAAGTGTGTCCCCTGAAATTTCAGGGAATATGTGTTTTGAACTAATATCTCATGACTTGAGAGAGTGAACGGGGGCAGCGCTGGAGTTTTTTGGTACCAACAGCTCTCAGGGGACATAGAAAGTCTGGGCAAGAAAGGAATGAAATTTATTTGTAGAGACAGAACACATGCAAGATGCTCAGCCCTTTTATAGCAGCACAGGCACCATTTTTAATGTAGTGTTTCAACGAAAACATATGGAGGTGTGAATATCTCCTGTCAAAAGACAAGAGATGGAATAGGGCTTACAATTCCTGTTTCTTGTGGGAACACATGATCAGGAACTGCTGAGGATGAGAAAGTAATCTGTCCCTAGCCACAGCTCTCAGGACTTCCTCCTGGCATACCTCTTCCAGGAAAGCAGGGTGATACTAGACACCCTGGTGCTTTGGTATCTGGCAGAAATGTTTGCAGGCCACAGTTTTCCCTCATTCCTACACCCCAGAGTCTGAAGCCATATGCAGCTGACTATACCATCTGGCCATCTGGTCCTTGATTTGGCCCTTTCAGTATGTGTGTGTCTACGTATAATATATACATATACATAGATGTGTGTGTGCATTCTTCACCTTTGATTGATCAGCAACCCCCTGTCCAGAGCTGAAGAGTCTGACCTTTCCCAAGAAGCCAAGGATTTACCGAGCAGGACGAAGATGCAGGCAAGGATCGCAATGAGTGCCCCTCTGCTCAGGCTGACGGGGAGGACATAGGCTTCTGCGTTGCAGGACATCACCATGCCATCGTCATCACAGCTGCACACGTGCACGGTCAGCGTGCCTGTGCTGCTCAGCACAGGGCGGCCATTGTCACTGATCAGGATGGGGAGGTAAAAGGTGTTCTGCTCATGTTGTCTGAAACCAGAGCGCCTTGTCAAAATCCATGCTGTGTTATCTGAGGGTAGAAAATAAACGGAGAGAAGAGCTTGCATGCGGAGCACATGAATCCAGCAGAGAAGGAAGGTTAAAAAAATCACCCCTAGACCCACACATGTATTTGTCTTCTCTCTTTTCTCTTTGGTTTCTATCAGTTTGTCACAACTCAGCATTTTGTTTCTGCCTCCATTATTGCAGTCTCTTCTCGGGCCACAGCTCCAAACCTGCAAGGCATACACACCTTAGGAGCTGCTTTTACCTCTTCTGATATGAAGTGTTCAGAGCAAACTCACAGCCTCCAGATTTAGCTAAAAGAGCTTTCAGAAGGCAAGACAGAAACAAACAGTTGAAGGAAACTTGTTGTTCCTGTTTATTCATGCTCAACATCTTTTCTAGACCTGACTCTTAAGTGCTGGCACTGTTTTGGAGATGCTGGTGTATAACCCTTGTGGACATGTTAAGGTACTTTTCATGTTTTTTGATATATGGCATGGTCATCTGCCTGAGTCAACAAAAAGACAAAGGAAAAACCAGATTGCTATTCTAAAGCAGCAATGAGTTGAAAACTTGCAACTAAACATTTTTTTTCAGTGTAATATATGCAATTTCAGTGGCACTTTTGCCATTGAAAGAAACCAGAATGCTTTACGTCATCATTGTCAGAATTATTCTGCTTTGATATGACCATTCTGCTTCATTTAGTGTGACTGCTTTTTTTTTTTATATAAATCAAAAGGAATCAAAGTGATGCTGCTGAAAAAATAGTAAAAGAGTGACCTAACAGTCAGTTGCTGTTGGTCATTTCAAGCGAAATTCCTACCTTTGGGGCTCCTTCTCCATATTCAGCATCTTTTTAAAAATGTCAGAACTTCCCAGTGGCATTTGAATTCCTGCCTACCCTCTCCCTCCAATTTCTCAGACTGCACCATCTTTCCTAATGAGAAAGGAACTGAACTCAGGAATTTGTTCTTTTCATTTCTCATCACAGGAATGCCTAGGCAAAATCTTTGGAGACCAGTGGTGATTTTTTAGTGCTATCTTTCAAGCTTCTTGGCCTCAGAGACTTTTGGAAAGCATAAGACTGAATGTCTCCAATGTGAACTGGGCCACCAGGGAGTAAAAAGTAACGTGCAGGAAAATTGGCCCTTCTTACAAAAACATGTCTGCAGATCTTGGTCCAGCAATCATAAATGGGGAGCACAGGTAGTTTTTCTTTTTGGCAGACCTACCTGATCTGACCCCATGCAGTGATGCTGTGGGATTTTGGGAGCTGACTTTCATGCATTTTCTTTTACTAAGTTTTGTTTCTTGTTTCCTTGGTTCAAAAGAGGCCACAGTCAGGCCACCTGCATCTCCAGGTTGTTACCAATGTACATCTGCTAAGCCTGGAAATGCAGGATGCCAATTGGCTGTTGCCAGGTGGGTTGGAACAAAGCAGCTGCAACCCAGAAATGGCAAGAAACCTGATCACAAGCACACTGTGGAAAAACCCCAAAATATCAAGAAAGTTTTGTTCCACTTCCTTGTTATTTCCCTATCAATTTACTGCTAAAATTATAATCTTGGGTTATTTTCTTCAGTGCAGAGACTCAGGTTGCAGGCAGATAAATAAGCTCCATTATCTGCTGTAGTCTGAACATCAGAAAAGATTTGATGGCTTTTAGGAATGAAATCAGGAGTGTTATATGCATCTGGCTACGGAATATAAGCAAACTCAAGCTAGGCTCACTAGACTTGCCTGCTAGATTTGAATTATGCTCAGAATTCCATATTTTGCTCTGTGAATCTTATGGCATCACATGGTACTGGTGCCCATATCCTTGGGCTTTTCATGTGCCCTCTAGTATGTGCTCTCCAGGTATTAATACTACATCTTTTCAACACTGGGCCTGTTCTAGCATAAGAAAGAGCAGCCCAAAGGGCAGGAAATAGCCAAGTGCCTGTGTCAATGGAAATGTCTGAGTCACCTTAACAGTGTACTAATCTGGTTGCTTTTCTCTTTCCTGAGTGAAAGACTCACTCTCTTTAAACTGACTTACAACACGAGTAACAAATTCTTTTCTATGTCTAGGTGACAAAAAACCTTCATCTTATGTGAAATTGCTCTTTGTGAAACAAAAAAGACTTAATTATTCTGAGCTGATCATACTTTGTCTGTAAAAGAAGTCAAAGGCAATAAACCTGTCTGAAGCTGTGCAAAATCAGCTAGTGAGAGATCTCAAGTGTTTTTAACCATAACTTTTTCTTTTCAGGCCAAACCCAAGTCTCTATATTCAAATAATAATAATAATTTTATACATATATATATATATGTCTTTTTGCTGTGATATGCTGAACATATCACCCATGTCTTAAATGTTCTTGGTGATAAAATTCTCCTGATGACTCTCAGCATTAGGTTTCATCCCTTTGTTTTGTTTTGCTTTGCAACAGTCAGGCATCCAAATCATCCTTAAAGAATTGCTCTACCTGTTACATTGCAACTGCAATATGTTGGTGCCAAGGCTTATTGTGTGACTCATCAAAAGCTAATGTGATCTGATGTACTACTGCAGTTTGAAGGACATGCTGGGATGTGGTGCAGCATGGCAGAAAAAGGAATATATGATTTTCTTCCAAATTTGATATCTGCTAAGCCTTAGCCTTCAAGAGAAGAGGACTTGTGAGGACATGAAAGCCCCATTATATAAGAAATAAAAAAAGGCAAGCATGATAAGAAGGAACAACATTTTTGCATCACAGCTTCCAACACAGCTTCTTTGGCTCACACAAGGCTGGATAGTAGCACTTAGCTACAGTGTTGAGCAGAGATACTGACAATCACAGCATAGCTGGTCCTGTGCCTGTGTCATTAGGAGGTGAAAACTGTACTACCCGCAGGTGTACAGGTTGGTGTCTTTATGTGGTTGTGAGAGCAAGCCATGGAGCATCTCTTTCCTGCAGCTTTCTGCCCCACTGAAAGTGACGTACCTCCCTGGAGAGATTAGGGGATTTAAACACTGTGTAGATCCAAACACTGAGATCAGAGCTAACCACCACTCTTCTTACAAGAAAGGCTTTTTTTCTTTCTGTGTGCATCTGTACAAGAACGAGGGATGGTTAGTACGGAACTTCTGTTAGTTTTTAAAACCTAATTGTAATAATTATGAATATAGGGAAACATACAAAGAAACATTTCACCCAGAGTGGAAGAAAGAGCACAAGGAAGCAGGCATTACAGATGCCACTGGCTTGAAGAAGGGGTCACATTTTTTCTTGGGGATTTTCAGCTCACTGCTTTGCTCTCTGCTGAAGTGTGAGGTAGACTGCGGTTTTAGGGGAGGAACAAACAGCCCAGAATTTTGTAGGACAAGTTTAAATGCAATGGGGAGGACTGGCAGAGGCTTCTAATGATGGTCCTGGCAGTGGTATGACACTGATACCCGCATCCATGAAAATGTCTGCTCTCTTTGTCAGTTCACCCAAAGATGGAGGCTGGCAGTTAAGGGTCAACAGAAGATCAGCTCAGAGTTTGATCTGGAAATGCAGGAAGATGATTTTGTTCATCCCATTGTTCCGTCAAGCCTCTTTTGCCAAGTTTTTCCTAGCATAATCTCAGTAAAATTAGAAGCAGGCAAAGATGGCCTGACAATATCCTACATGAGTAACCAAACAGATGGGAGACTCCAGCTCAGTTCCCTGCTTTATCACATATATCCTAGAAGGCCTTGGGAGGTCATGTAGGCATAGATCTTTGCAGATACTCACATGTCTATCTCCCACTGATCGTACTGAGCTCAAAGGGAGCTAGGCATGTAAGTAGCTTAATTTCTTTTTGCCCTGGATCCCTGACTGTAAAAAAGGAGAACAATAGGATTTCTCTGTCTACCAGAGATATGTGGAGAATAAATAGTCTGAAGAAGTTCTCAGAGACTAAAATGACAAGGGCCAAAGAAATATGTAAAACAGCTCATCAGAATGCAAAGTGTGATCTATCTGTTGCTCAGTATAAATCAAAGTTTTGATTGTGCCAGGAAGGCTGCATGTTTTGCAGTTTCTCCTACTGCTATATCGGACAACCAAGTAATCAGCACAATTGCAAATCTTGATAGCGCCTTCCCACAGCCTGAGAAACATTGCTGTCTTATGTTTACATGTGGAGGCTGTGACTAGCAAGGAGGGTTCTGTTTCTTGTCTTGCCACCCTGTGACATACAATATAGCTATCCCCTCTGTGACTATGTCATATGATTTATGTAGTCCTTAGTGGTCTCTAGCTGAAAATATAAATATAAATTATTGTTACTGAAATGACTACTGCACTCCAAATTGCTGAGGCACTAAATTAATCCTTAATGTGTATATTTCAAATAGTCAGTGGTTTGATACTTTACATTTTTTATTTCAGGTCTGTAACTGATAGTACCCTAAGCTTCTTGTGCTGTATATCTCTGGAAAACTGGTATTGTACAGAGTGGGAGGCACAGCCATTCAGTCATTGCTGTCACTATAAATTATCACAAGTATGGCCTTAGACAGAAAAAGTGCATCTGATGCTGAGAATTTTGTTTCTTTTTTAGAACAATGCCTTGAGGGTGAAATGAGCCTAGTTTGCCAAATGTATTAGCAATAGTTGTGTTTTATTTGCTCACTTGTTTTGGCAATATATATTCAAAAATAAAAAGAGGGAGACAGTGGGAGAGAGATGTGGATAAAAATGCAAGAAATCGTGTGTGGAAGCTTCAGGGACACTATAGAAAGAAAATTGGGTTTGGGATGAAAAAACATTAGCGTGCAGTATAGGAAGATTCCAAACTTTGCAAGTAGCATGTTTTAATAGATGTTCGAGGGGGCTTCTTTGTTAGCTTCTGCATTGCTTTTTCATATGCCTGCTGAGGCACAAATAGGGCTTAGGGAAATCCGTGCGACAAGCAGGCAAGTGTGGGAGCAGGGGCAGGCATGCTGCTTGGAGACCAGCACAGATGCTGCAGGCGGCCAGTCTTTCTGCCCATTTATTCGTAAATAGCTTGCTGATCTGCTGTACTTTACATACTAAACTCCTACTGAAATCCAGCCCCTTCATATTGGCTTTCAAAGCTCTGCACCAGGTCACTCAAAGTCCTCCCTCTTTCCCCATGAGGGCTGTTGTGGATCTGACCTAAGCACCACTATCTGCCCGTGGAGATCTATCAGCAGCAGTCATGCAAAGGCTTGCCGTAGTGGGGCTTTGCTGCCGGCTCTAAGCCTACCAAATCTTTCCCAAAAGAAGTAAATTCCATTGCTTAGGACACTCACATGCCAGCACTTTGCCATGAGTCTTCCCACTGGTGTTTCAGTTTATACTTAGCAAATCTTACACAGACTTTAAGCTGTATGCTGTTATCCCCCTAAGGCTCTGCATATCCTTCCATATCTCCTACCCTTTCCTATGGAAATTAGGATATATAAAAGAGGGAGAAAAAACGTGCTTGGGGCAAAAGACTAGAACAGTACTAGAACCTTCCCTTTCTGTGCCTGGGAGAAAACATGAAAAGTACAAAAAACCAAAAGGGAACAGCATAATTGCCTTCGGATATGTCTCCTAGTTCCAGTTGCTATCCTACCTTTAAGCATCTCCTTTTGAATGTATGCAATTTCCACTCTGTTATCCAAGATGCCTGCAGCCTGGCCACAAGATCTGAATTTGAACAGAACACTGGCACATTTCATTGAAGAAGAAAAAGGGGCCTATTTCTAGAGAATATTTATAAAGAAGAAAAAATCATATAACCTTCAAATATAGTAAGTAATGTAATTTTATTGCTGCCTTTAAGGAGCAGGTGTCACTTGGTATTATTTGAAATGGCAGTCTTATCACACAGTCTAAGTCACAGCCTCTCAAGTCCAACTCAGGCATTAGAAATTAGAGTGTATAACTATCTGTGTCCACTCTGATTACCTTGATTGTCCCTTAGAGTAAAGTTGGGGTTGTTGGCTGCCTCTGGAGCCAGGCTATAGTAGAAGTGCTGACCATCCTGTGGGTCATCCCTGTCGATGGCGCTCACTGTTTGGATCAGCTACAGGGTATGATAACAAAGCAGAAACAGTTGAGAAGCAAAATATATATACTATGAGTAAACAAATATCATATACATTTAAATATATAAGCAAATGAATGAAACTGTCCTGCAGATATACAGTAGATAAAACAAAAAGAGACTCAAAACCTTGCAGACTTCATATATTTTGCTATGATCATGCAAATCACCTTTAAACAAAGGAAATAGTTGGTTTGCTTCAAATAACAGACACTTTTCTCTCATGCATCCCTATCTTCTGTTGCACATTTATTTTTTCAGGGTGTTCAGAAGACTCATTGTGCATTAGAGAGCTTGTAAGAAGTCCATGCTTATTTTCAACTTCATTTTGCAGGTAGAAAAGGACTTCAGGTTAATTATTTTATCATTCTTAATTTTAAATCAATAAATTCTTTCCAAGTTGTCAGCGGAAAAGAGAATGAGTAAAGTCAACCATGCAAACACTCTGCATGTGCAATATATAACATCATGGAAAGAAATTAAGACAATGTTGAATCCAGGAAGAGATTTGTCAGCTCACTTATAGAGGCTTAGTAAAGTAGGTCTAACAGCTTGAAGCACAGTGAGCTATAGCTCTGTCTGAATAAACATTCTGACATCTTTTTAGACAAGGAATAAATCTTCACCTGGATTTTTGCATTCAAAAGTTATTTTTGAATTCAAAGGCAAATGACAGACCCATAAAGTCTTGTTCACCACCTTAAAAATTATTTCAGAACTTTTCAAAGAGTGGAAACAGAAGCTGTCTTTCTTCGCATAAGGAAATCGTCTAAATTAGAGTGCATTTCTCAGAAAACTTATTATTTAGGACACTCACCTTTCAAAACCAGGAAAAAAGTATGCAGTGATTTCTACTCCCTGTATTTTTAAGATCCTCTGTAAATGAGGGAGATGAAATTATCCTATATGTGATAGTTGTGAGACAGTTGTCCCGGCAGTAAATAGCTATTCTGCTTCACAGCAAGCTGGAAAAAGCTTCAGTGAACACATGGCAATATTATCAGCATAATTTTTCCTTCACAAACTGTGAGTGATGTGTCTATATGTTTAAACTATGCTAGTCAGGTTTGCATTAGGAGACACAAGTCTCCACTGTGGACCCTGGGTGGCAAAGCATCCAAGTTGCCTCCCTACAAGCAATCAGCAGTAGAGCTCATACCAGCTCCAGTGAGAGAGAGATCATGAGAGAGACAGACATTGTTCAGGGGGTTTAATGGGCTTTTAGAAGGGAGAGGAGCAAAAAGGCTTCACTGCTTGTTTAGGGGTCCTGGTTTGAGAAGTCCTGTGCTGTCCATGACTCTGCCCCAGCAAAACGGGTTCAGCTTGGCTCCCCTTTGAAGCTGATGTAGTTTGTTGTGCTGAAATCCCACAAGGCCAGGGTGCTTAAGACGCTTATAAATAGGGTCTTTTAACAGTAAGCCTTTTCTGCCACAGGCAGGGCAGGCTAACTCCATGGCATTTCTCATAACACTTCTCTCTTTGTTACTGCTACAGGACACACTGGATGTTTGCCTGATGGCACCTGCCCAAAGGAAGGCTTAATTTCAGCCATGAAGTGTATTGTGCAGTGATTCTGGAAACTACTGAGGGAGAAAAAAGAGGTGCTATGTATGATGCTAATCCTGGTGTGATGTACTTGCCTTTGGAAAGCAGCAGACAGCTGTTGACCAGAATTCAGGTGAAATGTGTGGTTAGCTGAACCCTCTTTTCAATGTTCACCCTTTCTGATATGCTCTCTGTGTGCAGTACTGCATCCCCTCCCCAGCCCCTGGCACTACCAGTGTTTCTCACCTGCCCTGCTTTGGCATTTTCACAGACAAAAGCTTCATAAAACCTTGCAAACTCCGGCGCGTTGTCATTCACATCCAGGACTTTCACTGTCACGGAGACGCTGCCCACCTGAGACGGGTTGTCTGAAAGCAGGAGGCACAACGTAAAGAAAAACAGTGTACAGGAAGAAAAGGGGCTGCTCCCCACCTTGTTTCAGAGGTAAAGCAGTTTTTTGGGTACTGACTCATGTTAAATAGCATTTTCCCACAGGGAGCTGCGATTGCTTGCGGGTTGTGTGACTTGGTGTGAAGCTGCATATGCATCTCTCTCTAGCCTGGCTTCCCAGCTGATCACATCTTT
This sequence comes from Melopsittacus undulatus, assembly GCF_012275295.1. Taxonomy (NCBI): domain Eukaryota; kingdom Metazoa; phylum Chordata; class Aves; order Psittaciformes; family Psittaculidae; genus Melopsittacus; species Melopsittacus undulatus. The sequence goes on along the minus strand of NC_047527.1, from coordinate 83,623,625 downwards.
TTCAAACAAATTCCAATAAAACTTCAACCTGGTTGGGTCCAATGGGACTATTTCCATAACAAAAGTTTTAGACAATGCCCAGTATTTTTTTTACTGTCCCTTGATTGGGCAATAGTATTTGTTAAGCCTCTCTGCTGGTGGCACAAATTAGAAAGTGACTCTTTTAAGGATAGGTTTGTGATTCAGATCTCGTTGAAAGTGGTAATTCTGCAGTTCAAAATTTGCCCAGAATTTATGTTCCTTGAACTCACAAATGCTGTCAAAGTTTTGTTACTTTGTACAGATGGGGTTAAAATGTAGTAACACATGAAATTGTACAGAAAAGCTTTCACTGAAGCTTAAAATTGCAATGAAAATTTTGCATTCCACATGCCATCATTTGTGATATTTCTGTCCCACTCGTTCATTAGCTTTCTTTGCCAGTAAATCCATACATCATTTCACATATCTTCACAACTTCCAAACTAAGTGGTCACAGAATTCTTTTTTACTGTATTTTTCCCCCAAACATATTCTTTTATTTATTTAATGATAAAACACTAAGCAAAATGAAAAAAAAGAGAATTCATTATTATGAGGTCAGAAAAGGTGCAAAAATTCAAAAAATTCTTTAAAGAGTATTCTCATCTTCTTTTTCACCATACCACTTTGTGCATTTATCTCCAAATAGATTTTCCTTTATAACAAGAAGTGATATGTTCATATAGACAATAGAGAATTCTCTTATACCCTGGAATTTTCTTAGATGTTCAACGTAGCGTATCTGTAACATGTGTCACATTGTATCGAGATAATACTCTTAAGCTATATTGTTTCTCCCTAATTTATAGTTTAATCCTTCATCTTCCCACATATCCATACATATCTTGCTAACACACCTGCCATTGTGTCAGATGAATGTCTGTGTTTACATTCTTAGCAATATGGATCTAATTTTTTAAAGTAGGAGCTTTATTCAGGAGTGCACAACTATGACATTTTTGCAGGTATTCACTAGACTAAAATATTGTGTTGCACACGTACAGATCAAAACTGACAGAGGACTGATGGAGGATGGGTCAAAGGAAGACATGCCTTCATATTGCTCTCACCCTTGAGTGCTGCTACAGGGGCAGCTTTTACAGACTTGTGTGTGTATCTGGATTTACATGGAATTGCAATGGCTACTGGTGACTGAAAATAAAACTTGCATCAAAATGGATGGGGGTGAGATCCTATCATGTCACCAACTCCTCACTAATAAAAAGGGGACAGAAAAACATGTTCTGGAGCAGCCTGCAAACATGTGGCAGAGTCACCCTGACTCCTGTGAAACGTTCTCTTTGCTAACCTCAAGCTGGCTGAAGCATTTTTTGGGCAAGCTTCTTGAAACTTTTTTCTTCTCAAACTGCCCTATATCTCTGGTACAGCCTGAATGTGCAGGGAACCCTCTCAGACATGAGGAATGACACCACTATTGGCAGCAAGCTTCTGAAAAGCTGCTGCCCCTCGGTAGATGCACTGAGATCCTGAGCAAAAACTATATGGACTAGAGAGATTTCTGGTGAAGACTGGGTGAACCTTTTGTTTGCTTATGTAGGCCAAACTTCTTCATGAATCTCACATCTGTTAGTATTTCAAACTCAGCTAAATTTTTCATAGAGACACTACAAAATAATCAGCATTTCCTTGCTCTCAAAGCCTAGGTAAATGCTTGGCACAGATGAATCCTGAGCTGAGTTTTAGTTCGTTGTAAAACCAAAATGCATAACGAGTTTAACATTCTGGCCCAAATTATTTATGCAGCAAGCAGATAGTTATGACCTTTACTTGCTGCTGAACCAGAGCAGATTTCAGCTGGTGACCTAGTAGTGCAGGATCACTTCTGCGTATCAGCCCCTGCTCCACTCAATCCTCCCAGGTAGGACTGGCAGCTCTGGCAGCTGTGCAGCATATACAACATCTGCTTTAGCTGCCTAGCCCTTCTGAAGAGACAGAGCTTTTGTAGAAACACATCAGAAACAGTTTTAAATAAATCCCTGGAATACTAATGAATTGGAAAAGCAGCACTCTGCATTGAATTGCCAGCCTCTACTCCTCCCACCATCCTGTGAAAGGGAGCACAAAAAATAAATAAAATGCAGTATTTGCTTGTCAGTGTCAGAAAAGTAATTCAGTTAACACGGCTTCCCACTCAGTGCATAAGAACATGTGAACTGCTGAATCTGTCTCTCAGCCTGCTTTGTCTATTGTATCTTTTTAGTCTATGTACAGTTTGCAATCTCCTTACTCAGCTCCATGGCCAGCACAGTGATGTTGTGCCAAGAAACGTCTTCCCGGTCAAGAGGTCTTGCAGTCATCAGTGCTCCTGATGTAATGTCGACATAAAAGAACCTCCCTGGATCACTGCTCCTGTCAATTGAGTATCTGCAAGAGTACATATTAAAAGTATTACATAACCCATGTGAAAACTGTGTGTTATAGCCAGCAAAATACCCTAGCAATGGGAATAATGTCATACCCAGCAGATCCACTTCTTCCACAACCTAGTTATATGTCTCATTGACTTGTATAGGTAAAGTCAGCTGCTCAAAAAACTAGTTTATGTGGCTAACAGCATTTAATGGTGAGTACTACTTGGATGGAGCTGGAAGAAACGAAGATTTAGGGGAAGAAGCCTCAAAGCAAGGCACAGCTCAGCACAGGAACATCTGCTTTACAGAGAAAATCTGTCAGTGAGGAGTGTGATTTCTTTCTCTAAGCAAAATAATTATGCCCTTTCCTTGGGCACAGTTGAGACAAGATGAAAATTACTCAGCTTATTCTCTGAGCACCTTACACTGACAAGAAGGAACTGTTCCTTTCCTTGTGCTTTTGTATTCTCTCCTCCTTCAGGAGATTAAACTCCACCTGCATCCTGAACCATCCATACTGATTGAGCCATGTCAACTCAAGGAGATGATGAATGGCTTTCTCATATCATCCAGCTAGAAAAGCAGCTCCCTTTGTGAGGTTGATTCATCATAATTGCTGAACCCGCCTGGCTAATATTATGTCAGTTTAATGCTGGAAATAAGCTTTTTGTATCCATGAGCAAGGAAATGTGGTGGTACCTGAAGGCCAGAAAATGTGGGCAAGGAGTCAGCTGATTGACAGCTGTCACTGCTGTACTCATTCAGTCAGAGGGACCATTTTGCAGGCTGTGTAAAAAACTCAATATCCTTCATATTCATCACCTTGCATTTTCATGAGTTGCCTTCCTAGCTAACTATAATCATGGTAAGAGGTCCTTTGGCAAAAGCCACCCACGAACCTATGTAAATGTCACAGCCTAGAACAGAGACCAGACTTATCCTCATTTTTGCTGGTTCTTCCTTTGACGTTGATAGGAAGTGAAAACATTAGGTCGTAACAGACTCTGAAGAGGACTTGTTCTTCTGAATTTTCTCCTTTCAGCATAAGTGTGTTGACTGGAACAAGCATGCCAGCCTGATCTTTATATAGGAACTTATTAAACTGAGATATAAAATATTATTGAGCTGTGTAGTTGGAAAAATCTTTTACAATTTTTTTTTTTTTTTAAATCAAAGAAGGTGGGATAGCAGGTTTGCTTCCCTTTCCTTTCCGGTCCTTCCCATCCCTTAAAGCGATTTCTCAGACCTTTGTTTTACTTAGGAAATAAGTACGAGTGTTCCCATATTTAGCTATAACAATTATTTTTGTATGAGAGCTATAAAAAGAATTTTTCACTGACAGTTTAAGTCCAACAAGTATCTGAAATTGAATATGGCTTTGTGATTAAGTGTTGAGGTATTAATCACAGGTGTCAAGAGGCACAGGTGGAGCCTTGGTCTGTGTTCTCCATGTAAGTTCTCCTGCTAATAACACCTGCTCCTTCACACTTGTTTCCATCGTATTCTTTAGGTAATCTTCCTGAATCACTTAACAACAATCATGGTATATTTTCAGCCATTATAATTTCACAGTGTGAGAGTCCAGAAAATGGATGCTGGGAAAATGAGGACTTGAGAGTTCCCCGTGTTTAGTGAGCCCTCCCACAATGCATCCTAGATTTTCCATACTGGGAAAAAATGATAAAAGGAGGATCAGATCACTGTTTTAATTTCAGGTGGATCTTAGCTTGTGTAACAAAACATGGGATTTTGTTTTTTCTATATTTCCTTGCCCTGTGCAAAGCAAGCCAAAAACACATACAGAATGATACTGCATAAAGCTGTCATGGATGGAGTGGACCACATGACAGGCAAGGAGAACCAGATCTTAACATTTGTATTTTAGATAGCATTAAAAGTAGTATTTCTTCTTCTTTTTTTTTTTTTTTCCTATTTCCTCTACCCCAACCATTTACATTTGTATGTACTAGGTGTGGGGGAGGAAGGAGAGAAGGAAGGAGGAAAGAAAGTGGGAAGGGCTGAAGCTGGGAAGAAAGAGAGGAAGAAAGTCAGGAAGGGACAGAGTTACAAAGGATTCTGAATATTTGAAACTTTTTTTATTGTAATGTATCTCTGCTTTATAGGGTGCTGTTTCATCAAGGGTAGTCACTGGAAAACTCTGAAGGAAACTAAGAGAAATCTCATTAAAGAAAACAATGAACACTTCTGCCTTCTGATAGTCTGCAGAATTACTCTTACACTGTTTTAAGCAGATTAGCACAAAACAGTTTGCACTGCAGTGCTTGGATAATGCTAGACAGTAATCAGCAAAATAGGATGCAAGTGAAAAAAGTTTAGGGTAATGAAATTGTGATGTAGACAGTATAATACTTAGTTTTATCGAAGAATCTGAGACAATATCATGAGAAGTATGATAACCTTATAACATAGAAAAGATTGGTATATTAAGATAACAGAGATGAAAAACTACTTAGAGCAGCAACACAGGAAACGATATTAAGAACAGGTTCTGTGCCTGCTCCTATCTCCCATGTGAAGCCCAGAGCTGCTCATATAGATTTAACATTCTTCAAAAACTCCAAATATTTGATGTTTTGACTCCCTCCTGTATTTCCCACGCCTGTTTCTGAACACAGACAATTCAGAAGCTGGATTGACCCAAGGTTAGGCAAACTGCAGCTCAACACCCAGAGTGTTTCTGAGATGAAAGAAGCAGCCAACCTGCTGGGATTAACTTGCAGTCACTTGGAGCTTCTGCAGGTTGTGAAAATTAGTATGTGTGCTGGCCTCAGAGAAAAACGATCTTCTCTGATAAACTGGGCTGACTTGGCAGCTACTATGGAACAGAGCGCTGTGATCACACAAATCTGCTCCTTTGGCTCCTTGCTGAGTTGCAGCTAGAAAGCTCCCATAGCTGTAAATACACCTTTACCTTTCTTAACTCCATATGGGAAATATCTAGCTCTGCAGCTTTAACCAGGCACTATACAATTTAGTGGCTCATGAATATTTATTAGTACACATTCAATCCACTCAGAAGTAGCTGTGTATTTGAGCTGTTGACAAAGGCAGGCTTTGAACCAGGAGGGGGAGAAAGGAGAAGCATGTTGATTACTTTCCCCTTGGTATGGCATCAGATTCTTAGTGATGTTGTCAGGTTTTGTGCCAACAAAGGCATGAGAGTATGTGGTTTGTTTTCAGTGTATCCTATGAGGACATGCCTGGCCAGTTCATTGCAATGCTAGATGCAGACATTCTCTATACCACAGAAAAGTCAACGGTGAGCTCCTGCATTGCTTCGGCAGTCATAGCAGAGTCCCTCAGTGTGTGAGATCTGGTTTGGATAAACCTACTGACAGCTACTACTGGCTAAAAAAGAGTGAGTTCCAGCTGTGCTGTTTCATCACTGTCTCACCAACCATACGTACTAGGGAGCACTCATGGGGGAACACAGAAAGACAGAACAGACCTGATGGAGTTGTTGGTCACATCTGGGTCCTTGGCAGTAATGGTCTGTATGGTGGTTCCAATCTCCACATCCTCAGGCACTTCCACAAAGTAGAAGCTGGGCTCAAACACAGGAGGTTCATCTACATCCTCCACAGTGATGTGGACGGTGGTGGTGTCGCGAAAGGGACCCAGGTTCAAGAACCGCATTTCCAGGTGGGGGTTGGCACCCTCTACTTTCAAGGTGTAGCTTTTCTTGCTCTCAAAACTTAAAGGCTGAGTAGGAAAAATACATCCAGCTTTAGGCAAACTGAGCCTTATGATTTAGGACATATAATTTTAATTTTCAGAAGTAAAGCTACTCTCCAATATAAACTGATGTTTCTTTTTTAAAGTAGACCTTTACTTAGATTTTTAATCATAAGGTTAACAAAGGTAAATATTTGCAGATGGGATAAAAGTATTGAGTGAAAATAGTATTAGAAGTAGTACAGTATACATTTTTAGTTTTTAATTTGACAGTTGAACTGAGCAAGCCAGTAGAAATATTTGAAAACCACTTCAGAATATGTATTTTTTCATTCTTCTTGCTGAAATGAAAGTAAAAGCAGCCATAAGATCACTGTCGTGATTGGTACAGTATGTTTCATGCCTAGGAAAATACATGTAGAAACAGACAGTACAAGAGCACCTGGAAATAAGTTAAATATGAAGAGTTGGTTCCTCAAAAATGGGTCCAGTGTTAGGGACAAGGATGTTCACACGTGAGACTGAGGTCCCACTTAACATCCTTTTTTCTCTGTATGGAGATCAGTCTCCTTTCCAGAGAGCCCTGTCTTCCATGCTGCTAAAGGGCTTCAGTGGGAGCAGGGGACATGATCAGCCTCTCTTGTGGGATTCTGATCCAGTTTTTATCAGTAATCCATCCTTCCTAGAAATGGGGTTTTTCATGTCCCCTCAGTAAGTGTTCTAAATACAGGTTCACAATCCAGGTGTGCTGAGTGCTAGGATTTGAATCTCCTCCCTGGTTAGAGTATAGCTTAATTTCAAAGTATTATGAGGTACCCCTGACCTCTTGCTGCAGGATCTCTTCTGGATGAAATACTCAGGTATTATTTGAAGCAGGGAGTGGGAATAGCTATTTAAAGAAAAATGTTTCCTGAAATAATGAATAAAGGGGGGGGTAGCTTCCTCTGTTAGTACTTTCATGAACTTTATTTCCCATAGTTATAAAACTAATTTTGTAAACATGGATATAGAAATAATTAATGCTAACAATGAACCTCTCAATAAATGCATTTTTAATCTTCCTTCCTTCTTCTTTTTACAGATCCCTGAAGAAAACAAGACCTCTCCAAAACCTGCTTACAACTGAGCAACAAATTACATATTTAATGTGCAAATTACCAGTCTTGATAAGAGATGACTAAAAGCATCAGACAAACAGAATGACAGTAGGGAAGGATCAGTCCAAAATATACAAAAAAAAATTAACCAGGTGAGGTACAGCTTACAGAGGACAGAGTCATACTTCCCAAGTTGTAGTTGGAAGTTACAAGCAATGGGGCTAGATGGTCACAACCATACTTGTGTGATCTGAGGAGTTTCAATGCTTAAAACCAGCAAAACTGGTTCCCCTTAGCTGGAAGAGATCTTGATCAAGACAACTTTGTACCAGGAAAGAAATGGCCCAATTCTCAGGGTTGCCCAGAGGGACATACTCCTTTTTGTTGCATTAATGAATTTCAAAACATGTGGCTTGAGCATCATGTGTGGAACTACCATGCACAGCCTTATTTCATCTGGACTATAGACAGATAGCTGCTGTTGTTCCCATTCAACACCTTTGCTTTCCTGGGCAGCCCTTTGTTTTTGAAGACCCACCATCAGACTGGGACAAGGAGATGGGCAGGAAAATAACGAATAATGAGGATGCCAAAGCAACTGGAAATCAAAGCTGCAAAGATCATTCTTGTAGCATTGAAGCCCTCCTTGGCCTTGGCCAGCTGCAACCCATCTCTTTTCTGCCCTGTTCAGTGACTCAGTTGGCCAGTTCTGCAGCCATGAGGTGTATATAAGTTTAAGCAACATCAGCACAAGTTTCACATGCTCAGACATGGCAGAAGTATATCCTATGGGCCTCAAAATACACCCTAAATTCAATGGAGTCTTCAGTACTTCTCTACTGCCACAACAGCTTGTTTCTTGAGAAGTGGAAACATTGCAGTGACATACAAAAGCTCATGCTTATGCAGTAAAATTGCTAGTGCTTATGTCCCCCATAAGAATGCCTGATGAAAGACTGGAGTTCTTGAAATTATAAACCTAAAACTCAGAATTCAGGACATGGAGGTGAGAAGTGAAAACTGGAATGGGAACTGGTTTTATTGTGCTGGGGAGATGACAGGCCAGTATTACTGGAGATGCCGTGCAGTGATGTAGTACAAACTGTGCAACCTGTGGCAGCAGGTGCAAACAGATGAACTGAAACTTGCTCAGGCTGCCCTTAGTTCCACCTGGTAAATCAGTGACTACTGCAGGCATAGCACTTGTCAGCAAAGATTTATCTAGATCTACAAACGTATTATCCATCACTGAAGAGCTGTTACGGTCTACCAGTTGCATATTTATGCATTGTAAAAATAGCAATAAAATAAATTCACATGATCAAGCAACACTTATTGTCCATCTGTCAAGGAATGTGCAATGCAAAGCTGCCTCAACATATACTAAGAGGCCATTATATTTCATGGTTTCTCAGAAAACCACATGAGAAACACTGTATGTACACTAAAAAGCTAAGTTGTAAAAAGAGCAGTTAAATCACAGAAACACTTACTAGCTATAAAACCCAACTACATTATGAAAAGACATAATCACCTGTAATGATCGAGTTAGACAAATGAGATAAATCAAACAAGTGTGCTAGGCAATCATATTTTTGATGCTTCTGCATTCAGACTCCCTCAGTTTGTCCTCTTCATCAGCCATGGCTTTCTCTCCAGAGACCCTTTCATGTGCCAACGCCTCAACATCACTGCCCCCCTCAGTATTGTCTTCCATAGGTACATTCAAACCTCTTTCCAACAGTGGTACCATAGGGAGGATGAGCGGGTTGCCTTCTACAAACTGAGCATTGTAAAACACAGCTGAGAGGAAAGGCAACCAATGGAAACCTCTCTTCATCCTTATCCTCCTTACCCCATGTGAGGACAGACACTGAGAGATGTGCCATAGAGGAGGGATTTAGCAAGAGCTGCTGTGAGAAGTGATTGACCAGAGAGAAAACATTGGGCTTGGTCCTGGCTGAGTGACCCACCACCCTGCTCCTATGGGCAACGTGGCAGCCCAGGAAGGGAGAAAGGGGAAAACCATCACTAGAGTGACTATCATCCTCACAGGCAGGGAGCATTGAGGATTAGTGGGCTGAGGTAAGTGGCCACAAGACTGCAAACAGTGGTCGTATCTGTAACTGTAAATTCTGACATTTTGATGCCCGCAATAGAAGTATTAGTTATTTTGCTTGGGCAATCTGTCTAGAAAAATGAAAGGGGAAGTTTCGCTTTCTTTCAAAGAAGATTTCATTCTGGGCTTAAAAATTCCTTCTCTGTCTCTCTCCCCACTCCCCCCATTTTGATATTCAGTTGAATTATTTTTTTCTTAAGTGGATACAAAGTTCAACTTTCCCAGTGTTTTGCTATTGATAATCATAACATTACAAAAACCTACAGGCATTATACAGAATTTCACAAACATTTATGTTTTGAACAGTATGTACCTGATGCCAGTACATACCAGGTATGATTGATGCTGTAAAAGTTTATAACTCCTCCTCTTAATGTACATAAACATCTAGTAGAACTGTATTCATAATAACAAAAGTCAAGCTTATTGACCCATTTACTCCAAAGATACAATTTTCTTTCATCAATAAATTAGTGAAAAATTACATTAGAGATTTCATTCAACCTCTATTTAATTCCAGCAAACATATTTAACTTTGGGGACTAGTGCTCAGGAGGAATGTGACCATAAATACATGTTTAAATATTTTGCTGCAGGGCACAGAGGCTTGTAGGGTCAAATCTCTGCCATGTGCTGTTCCATTTTAGTGCACAATTTAATCCCAGGCTATTTAAATGGAGAATATACTTCCTTATTAGTACACTAGATATACTTAGGCAGAAATAGGGTCATAATTTCGTAACGTAGAAACAGAGTGGAACTTCTAGCATTTATGGAAGCTTGTAGAATAAATAGCCTGTAGCAGGGAGTCTAAGGAAATACTCCATGCCTTTCTGCACAGCCTGCGGTACAGAGTACTAGCAGTTTCACAGCTGCCATTTTCGAGGCAGCTTCTTCTAGCCTAATTAGCATTTATGGATCTTCAAGCTGCAATTAAAAAAAAAACCTGCCTGGGTTTTATTGGTTTATAAATAATTCTAAGGCATGCTTTATTATTGTTTGTGGGACACAGGAGTGAAAAATGTGTACAGTTCAAATGCAAATATTGATCTAATTTCTTGTATTGTAGGATAATTAAGCTACAGAGAACATTTAAATAGATAAATAGTGAATCTGACCATTCCTTCAGCAGGAAAAGACATGTTTATGCTAATGCTCTCCCCACTTTTTAAAGGCTGCTCCTAGGAATGCTGTCTGCTTTCACATTTTAGCAATGAATGTTAAAAAATTTGTGTTTTATAGCAGGAAAGGGGCTACTGTCATGTAATGGGAGCCAAATTACTACAGGCATAAGGGAATGCTGCACACATAAAATGTAACCAGGAATTACATGTTAGCCATATAAATTACTATAGAAAGGAAACTTTACTACCTTTCTCACAGTTATGATGCCAACTTGGTAATTAGGATCAGTGTTAATATCAAAGACATCCAGTCCATCTCCATCCACAAGGCTGTATTTCATCTCCGCATTTATGCCTTCATCCAGGTCTTTAGCAACCACACGGCCCACAGTGGAGCTGACAGGAGCAGACTCCAGCACGCTCATCTGATAATGCTCTGGCACAAGCAGCAGAGAGGGAGAGGGGAGCAAAAAATAGGCTGTGAAAAGGAACCAAAAACTGTGATGTGAAGAGTAGATCAGGGCAGGCCACAACACTGCATAGCCTGCAGGGAGTCTCCAGTACCTTTCCCAAAGCTGCAACAGCAGTGTGACTTCCTTTAAAAAGCTCCAGCTCAACTGTGTATTCTGGGAAAGTTTTATTTAGGAGTTTGTCATATCAACAGGTTTGTTCAAAGGGTTCTTTTCAAAGTAGCAATATTACTGAAAAGGGGAACTTCAACCAGAAAAATGGGGCAATTAACACTTGTGCTGTTGACGCCATGATATAAAGCAGGATATGAAACAGCTTTAATAGGACAGGCATCTTTTATTAGATCAGCTTGTACAGAGGGTATAAACACATAGGTTTTGAGCACCACAAATCTTTTCTCAAGTCAGTACAAACCTTCTTTTCAACCCTGAACAAGGCTTTGAGAGCTCAGAAGCTTGCCTGTTTCTTCCAAATTTACTAGTTACTCTATTAAAATATACTACTTCTCCCTATGAACACATTTCTTGAGCACATTTGGTGCATCACTAATTTGCTGAGCAGCAAGCCTGGGGAAAGAGAGAGCTTCTATTTTGAAAGTATGCCTAAAAAATATAGATGTTGAGCCTAAAATACTACTCTGCTATCATATTTATGTTCAAACCTTCCTTGCTGCACTCTCTCTGTTGGCTCCACCAATTATTGACCTTTATAAAAGCAGGATAACAACTACGATGGGGTTTAATCTAGTCTTAATTTTCTTAATCAAGAATTTGATATCAGTTACAATTCATGCCACTTTCAAAACAGGATTGAAAATGGTGCGTTCAACAAGTTGCTCTGACAGAAAAGCAGAACTTGAGGTTTCTTGCTAATCTTGGTGTATTGCTTTGATTTAGCAGTGCAGCATGCAGAAACAGATGGAGAATAGCAACAAAAAGAACTGCAGGAGGTTTTATTTCACAGCTGGATGTGAAAAGATGGTAAAGCAAAAAATGGCTCGAGACTGATCTATGCCACCAAAAGAATCGGAATTTTGATTTTTTAAATTAAAGTATATCCCTTGAAAGATTTAGTTCAATCAGACTTGACAAGTTTCTTTCAAGTTTAACAATAATGTAGAATTATGTAGATAAATTTGATCTAAACAAATTAAAAAGAACAAAATATTGCAAATCTTGATTTGAGGACCACTTTTGTAAATACAAAGAAAGATTTCTTATAAGAGTGGAGTTGCCTGAATTGCATTCCATTAACTGTGGCTGTTGCATGTCTTAGGGTTTAACTATATACTGCTAAGGTTTAGATGAACCTTTTCTGGAGAGCAGCCTGTATGACAACGCAGTGTACACTGGCAGCACAGCTACCAGACGCTCCCCTGCAGTGACCTGGCTGGAGTGGTGAATGAATTATCTTGCAGCTTCCAGCACTGCCGCATGTCCGTGATTTGACAGACATCCTTTTGGAGATGGGATGAAGAGAGAGTCAGGGCAGCAATCAGCAGCCAAAGGCAATGGCCATAAGCATTCTAGGAACATTAAAGACATCTTTCTTTCCTCTTTCTCTAAATTAATTTCCCCCTCTTTTTAAAAAAAGGTGTATTTTTTGTTGCTTTTGGAGGTCAGAAACCTCTTCTGAAAGACAAAACTGTGAATTTTGACATTTTTTCTGAAGGAAAGTTCCCTTATGGATTGAAATTCTGCCCATCTCTAATAGTGACTATTCAGAGTTTGAAAATGTTTGCAATGACAGCAAACAGCAGCCAGACAACTCACCCACCCCTTTTTGTCCATCCTATTGCAGTGGGTACTCACTCTGTGGAAATCTGGGTGGGTTGTCATTGACATCAGAGAGGGTGATGTTGACTGTGGTTGTTCCAGCTAATCCTCCCAGCTGTCCACCCATATCCTTGGCCTGGATAATCACTTCATAATATTCTTTTGCTTCTCTGTCCATGTTCATTAGAGCTGTTCTAATTAAGCCTGAGATTGAGGGGGAAAGAGGTTTTGGGAACAAAAGAAATGGCAGTTAAAGAGTATACAAACAAAATGGAGTGCTCTTGCTCCTGCATTCTATCCCTATGTCAAGAATGAGACCAGGCTCTGCATTCACTCTCACCTTTCCTGGCAGAGTAAAACTCACCCAAATTAAATCTAGGTTAACAGAAGGTGTGAATTTTAAAGAGGCCCAGTTAAAATGCATCAGCTCTGGGGCAGGCTGTCTGTTCAAAATTCAAATGTTGCCTTCCAAGAGAGCTGAAAAAGCATTTCAGGAGTAGAGTGTGCTGTGCTGCTTGGAGATAACTGTGTCCACACAGAAGTGGAAGTGATGGGATTAGTTAACAAATAGATCAAGGTGAGTGTTCCACCGTCCCTGCACATGCAATCCTGGAGGCAAACTGGCATAAGCCCACAGGCTTTGATCGGGACCTTGAGGACCGGCGCTGCGGGCTACACGAGTACAATCTGGGGAGCTGCCGCTGGTTTGGGCTGGGCGGGAGGTGGTGACCCCGCTTCCCCCACCTGCAGAGCCTCCGTGTCCTTCGGGGTAACACTACTGCAAGAGGACATGAGGTGGCAGCAGCACTTCTCTCTCGGAGGCTGCGGGGAGCCGGCCCGGGCAGCGGCGCGGTCGGTGCTCTGCGGTGGGGGAGCGGCTCTCGCCACGGGGGTTCCATGATGCTGCTCGCCCCTGGGGCTCCTCCTGCTGCACCCGCCAGGCCTCCTCCTGCCACCCATGCTGGGCTTGTCGGGGGTCTGCCTCGGGTTTGGATGCTGCTCTTTGGTTTTCCTCAGGCATCAGATCTGCTAGAGTTAGCACTCCTTTCCCTCTCACCCGGCTGCCCCCACTGAACTCTGCTCATCCCCACGGCTGGCTGCCAGGACGGAGGCTCACAGGTCTACATTGCAGGTGTATCAAACCTCCAGTCCTCCCGGTGTGACCCATACCATATCAGCAACTACTTGCCCACAGCACACTAGTGGTTTTCTCGTTCACAACACAGCTACCCAGGACTACTGCTTGGCCATACCGGGGTCCCTGAGCAGGACAGCAGCAGTGACTGGTGATGCAGCCCAGGGCATGCACTGCCAGGGGACACTTTCCATGGCACTTATGGCCCTTGCTAGACATAGGTCATGACACATTTGGGGTGGTCTTCTATGTGGGGGCAAATATGTGTCAGTCCTGGGCACCATCCCAGCTGCATGGCTCAACAGGCAGTACTTGCATGTCAGGACACTATTAACTTGAGTGATCTGCATTTAGTGTTTATTTTTAGCAGGAAGACAATATATGGGTTTAATAAAAAAGCGGTAAAAAGATATTGCATTGGCAATTATCGCTGTATGCAAGCGGGAAGAAATAGTGACCAGTACTGAATACTTCCCATGGATATAAATAAGATATGAAAATGGTTATAATTTTGGAAAGCATTTTCTCCATATATGAATACTTTTTAGGTTATTTTCACTCTTGGCTTGTCCTTAATACAGAACAGTCTTGATACATGAAAAAAGACAGCAGTGCCTAAAAGCCAGGCTCCCCCATGCCTATGTTTGGGGACTGGAAGGGCCAGTCCATGACAGCAGGACTCAGAGCCAGGCTGGGGTTCATGCTCCTCCAGATAGGATGCAGAGGAGTAGCCATGCTGAGCAGGAAGCCTCTGATGCTGCTGCATGCAACTGGTCAGCAAGGAAACGCTGAGGTTGGTGGTGAACTTTAAAACTTTCCTTAGGGCTATGGAAAGGATCAGATCCTCAGATTTTCCAAGGTAAAGGGTGCTGATACCATTGTTTTAATCAGAGTGAGGTTTTCTCTCTTAAAAAAGGTAGTAAAGAGCAGAGCTAAGGTGATGTCCGTCCTTTTTTTGCAACAGCCAGATGATTTCTTGGGGAGCTGGATACTCAGGGGGTTTTGCCTGCTCTGCCTGAGGGGATTTAAATCCTCGGGTTTTACCTTCTAGGGGATTATGATCATGGTCAGGCTGTAAAAGTACCCTGAAAAAAAAGGAGGAAGAGCCTCTCAGTTTTCCTTTGAAGTTGTGCATGTACATTTGTTGAGCACCTGTGAGGCCAGTGGCAAAACAGGCATGCTTCTGGAACCAAGAGATTGTGTCGGGAGGTGAAGGATAAGGACACCAAATTCTTCTGGAAGAGGAGTATATTAAAATATGTTGTCCACTGTCAGGTGCTTTAATTGCTATGCATTGATATGAAGGAGCTGGTGTTTGTTTGTAATTTAGTTCTGTTTTAGAAGAATGTGAGAGCTACAATTGCATTTTTTGGGTTAACAAACCCTGTGGGTGGTTTGCTGTTGGAAGCTGGTGAGAGTACTGTGTCTGTTGTGTGGAATTGGTTTCTGGCTCACAACTGCAAGTTGTCTAAAAGGATGCCCTGTTGTCCATTTGTAAAGGCTGAGGCAGCTCTGGACATATGCAGCGATGCAGGTCTAAGTGACTGGGAAATTACTAAGTGGAGAAAAAGAACTTTTCTGGGTTAAATACCAATCAAGAACATGATTTTGTACTTAAGAGCCTATCTTTGGTCTAAATTGCACTCTACCTGTTTAATCTGTACCAGGTTTGACCCTGAATATTGTTTCTTTGCTTTCTTAGAAATCATTCAGTACCCAGCAAATCTATGATTATCTGTGGCTGATAACCAGAAGACAAAATTGACATTACTGTTTTATTTATATTGTAAAGAGCTGAAAAAATAGCATGCCACGTACAAATTTGTCTTTGGCTAGAGGATCTACTCCCTAAACTGCTAACTTTCTGAAGTAGATTATGCGGTGTTGTTTTGCTTTGTCCCCTAGGGCTCAGCAGTGACTATAGTCTCATGAGTTTCTGACCTTAGCACTACAGATGCCCTTTAGAAACTGTCAAAACCTGTCAGATTCCTCTTTTGGGTATGAACCTTGGATATACACAGAAAATGAAAGAGAGAAAGCAAAACAGCAAGGGTATCCTACAGATAAATTTAATGTTATTAACAAGAACACCCTTAGGTAAAACTAAGCCAGATAACTGCATCCTTTAAGTTGTAGTTTCCAGTCCTGGTTGGTTCATAGATTACTTTTTTTTCCCTCTAAGCCTTGTTACCATCTAGATCTAGATGTTGCAATGATAGATGCCAACAAGAACATTTACAGCACCCAACCCATCCAGCTCCTGAGCTGCAGAATACAGTCATTCAGATGAACATATCACTGTAAAAAGCATATCATTCTGGAGCTCATTACCACAGCCTTGCTTTAGCCCTCACACAGTACTGCTCTATCTTGACTCTGAGCCATAGAAATATGTTTCTCTGACCACAGTCACAATGCACTGCCTTTACTTTCTGCTTGAAGCTTTTTCATTTGTTTTCACACTGCCTCATTCCTTGATGAAATAGCATACCTGTCCGAGAGTCCACAGAGAAATATGGTTGTCCTTGAAGAATACTGTACACTACTCTTGCACTGTTGCCATAGGTTGGGTCATCAGCATCTGTTGCTGTCACCTGGATAACAGAGGTGCCTGACAAAAAAATCCATCAGGTAAGACTTTGTGGGATAAAAAGCTGTCATGAAAAGTACAGTTCAAAATAAACTGAAGTGCCTAACAAAAGCTTTACCACAACAAACTTTTTCATTTTATGCTCATAGTGTTTATTATTATTGCCCATACTTTTATCTCATTAGCATTAAAGGAATTAACAGGCATAAATTCGTCATGCATCTATAAGAAGATATAAAAAAACTAGTACTCTACAGACTACAGTTACACAATTGCCAATATAACAGTACTTTGTTATGGGTTGCAGAGGGCTGGTAGTTATATACTACTTGCTTCTTTTTCCTTTTTTCTTGATTTTAAATATTATTTAAAGGCAGCTCAAGTAAGATCTATAGCTTTGTTGAAATTAATCATGACCTGCTGTAGCAGGCCTGTGAATGCTCTATGTTGAGTAAGGGATGGAAACCATTTTTACACAAACAGTGAGTGTGAAGGGATATGTATCTGAGATTATCTCTCTCTGGGATTGCAGTTTACATTGTGTGATCTTGAGATTATAATATGCCTCAGTGCCCTTTGGAACCCGCACAGATGCATATAGACTTATTTTCTTCAACTGGTTTTCAAGGTCTGCTTCCTCTAAAGCCATTAATGGCTAGCAGAGGAATTAATTTATCATTAAAAAGGAGAAGGTAAGGCATAACTGTTCAAAATATATGTGAGTTTTGACTCCTTAAAATGTCAGACAATGCCTTTATGAATGTACCTAGCCTTCTATTTAATGTTCTATGTTAGAAACAAACCCAGTGCTACTAGATACACACTTGAAAATAAATCTGAATTTAAGCTAGACATTACCATTAAGAAACACCATTTCTGAATGGAACTTTTGTATTTGATGCTTGTCTCTAGCTTTATGCCAACATAATATTGAAGAATGAGAAGTTAAAGAAGGACATGAAATTTGTATGGTACTATTATCTCTGTAATGATGTCACAGCTAAAAAGCAATGAGCCACTCCAAAAGAAAGGAGTCCAGAAAAATAATGTTTTATGGGAATACTGGATCCATTACATGTAAATAGTTTCTCTTGACTTGGGTAGGTAGGAAGGCTGCTGTTTGTCTTCTGCACTACAGTAACAGGACTGTCTTTGACATGATCTCTTTCTCTAACAGTGGAGAGCAAATGGTACCAGAATCTTGGGATCCACTGAACTGACTTTAGTGCAGGCTTACAGGGATCAGGAGGTGCAAAGCTCCTAATAATTGTTGTCATGTCTCCTGGGCAGTATTTCACCTCTCAGTATGAACTAGAATAGGTTCCTAAAACTGTGCTATTTTTCTAGGGGGTAATGGTTGTCTAAAGGTCATTAGTGTTGCTACTGTCTGATGGAAGGAGAGAAGGGGAAGTACATTACTGCAAGTTGCCTGAGGATGGCATGTTCAAAATACACCTTTTTTCAGCTCTCTGGTTTTCCTTGGCATGTTTTCTTGCAGAGGGGCCCAGCTGAATGTGGTGTAAACCTGCTATCCCTCTTCTGTGGCAGCAGGGCACCCCAGGGAAAGCTCTCCTGTCCTGCAGCTCTGGCACAAGGGACAAAGGCTTAGTCCAAGGAATCAGGGAATTTATGTTTTTGTGACCATCTCCAATTTGCTTATAGATGAAGAGACTCCACAAAATCTGCCTTACCCACAGGTGACATTTCTGGAACAGAAGCTACATAAGGTCCATCCAGGAACTTGGGTTCATTGTCATTGATGTCTTGGATTTTGATGATGAACTCTGACTCCGGTTCCATCGGCCGGCCCGTTCGTCTGTCCAGGGCCTGTGCTCTGAGGGTGTACTGTGACCTTTCTTCCCGGTCCAGTCGTTGAATGGCATGAATGTCCCCTGTCGTATCATCAATTGTAAATACAATTCCAGCTCCCTCTCCTGAGAGGATGTATTTGATTGAACCATCTCCCCTGTCCATGTCAGAGTGGAGCTGCAGAAAGGCACAGGTCTCAATTACTACGAGCTGGGCAAGCAGCTGCTGAGAAGCACCAAGCACATGAGCATCCTGAGCATTTTGGTCTCACTGTTGGAACTCACAGTCTGGTTTTAATTAACTTGTTTTGCTGAAAGAGGCAAATATTCAGTAATGTCTGTATCACAGAGTTGCAATTAAACCCTCTCTCCTGTCTTTCTATATCTGGCCCCACAGCTGTGCCAGAAGAAAGGGCAGAAACACCCAAAAAGGAACAGGCTCTGTACCTTTTTGAGATCTCACTCAGCACAGTAATTATCTTTTGCCTGGTTGCAATGGCCACTGAGAAGGCCTCACTGCCAGGCTTGGGATAAGGTGAGGTCAGCAAAGCTGCAGACTGTGCTTGCTCACATGGCTTAAGAGGAGTCAGGGGTATCATAATGATGGAACAGGTAAGGCAAATCTGTTTGGGATCAAGGGGGAAGTAGGATGGGAGAGCTACTCAATAACTGTAATGATTCAGAAATCTTTTATTTTTTTCTACTATTCCACCAAAATTTTAGCAGTAAAAATTAGGATTGATCCTTAAATATTCAGAAAAGAATGGAGAGTACGTAAAGTAAATGAGGAACATTTGATTGTGACCATGGCAGGCCATAGAGATTAGAGGCATCCCAGATTTTCTAGAGAATTAGTAAATGGATTTATTGCATGACTGCTGATTAGTCCTGAGCAGCCACAATTACCTGTGAATGTAACAGAACAGGAGAAAAGTAAATGCAGTGTTAATTATCATCTAAAATAGAGAAAGAAATCATCCTGGGGACTACCATTATGTTAAACACCCGGTTCCCATGAAATACTGGAAAACTACATCAAAAGACAAACAAATCACTCTATTTATTTCACTCACACTAGGAAGATTCTTAACAGTATGCTCATACTTCCATGCTTTTAAGGAATAGAACATAAAGACCTGTGCCCAGAGACAGCATTGGTTAAGTTCCAAAAGACAGGAGCACAATAGACTTGAGGTGCAATAATCAAAATGGGATATTCAAGAATGGTTCAAGTGTGAATATTGCGTGATCATAATTTTGAGAGATGAATAAAGAATAGATAAATAATAGGAAAAGTTGATCAAAGTGGGCTGGATTCAGTTAGGCTCATTTTAAAATGCATATATAATACATATATAATACATACACATATATACATAGGTAAATATTTGTACTGGAGAGGAAAATCTTGGAATAATAAACTGAATATATGAAAACAGTATTGGTAGTGTTTGAAAAAAAGACTCCAAATATAAATGGATAATTTGTGTGGAAAAGCAGAAGTGAAACTTAATGCATTTTATTACAAACTATTCTCTCAACAAAGAAAGAAATCCCAACTGTGAGTTATTTAAAAACACACTGAAAACTCCACTGTAACTTAGCACATATGAAAAAGTTTAACAGGGAGGAGGACAAATTGGCTTATCTGACCTAA
The DNA here is from genome assembly GCF_012275295.1 of Melopsittacus undulatus. Classification (NCBI taxonomy): domain Eukaryota; kingdom Metazoa; phylum Chordata; class Aves; order Psittaciformes; family Psittaculidae; genus Melopsittacus; species Melopsittacus undulatus. The sequence goes on along the minus strand of NC_047527.1, from coordinate 83,603,760 downwards.
GCATTGTTAATGGCAGCAGACCAGAAGACTATGACAACTGCCATGTCAGGCCATTTGTATTTCATTTCATTGCTTCATCATTGATCTCTTCAGTGACTACTGCATCTGAGAGACAGCAGTCTTTCAGAGAAAAAAAGGAAAAGGAAAAGAGGAAAAAGAAAAGGAAAAGAAAAAGGAAAAGAAAAAAAGAAAACAGAAAAAAAAGAAAAACAAAAAAGGAAAATAAAAATAAAAAGGAAAAGGAAAAGGAAAGAAGAAAAGGAAAAGGGTGCACCTTTTAAAATAACAGGTGCTCAGGGAAGTTTAAAAGACATAGAAGAAGATACTGAATTAAACTCACAGGTTAAATTGCACCTTTGGACCAAAGCCTGTTTGAAATGAATGCAGTTGTGTAGGGAGCAAACAAGGAATGAATGTGGAACACTAATAAGAATTTGGGAGTACAAGGGGATCTCTGTCTAACTGATTTGTTACAAACATTGGGTCTCAACCAAGGCTAAGCAGCAAGAAATGCTAGCAGCACTTTTGCAGCTTCTTGTGTAATCTGCTTTCCCTAAACATAGCAAAAAAGAGCATAAAAGCCATAATATTGCCAGACTGCAATAAATCTGAAAGAATTTGGTGTCTGAAGGGACTGAAGCTCACACCATTGCTCACACCAAACCCAGTATCAGGATCCTGCAGTTCAGATTGTACACAGAAGTCAGTACTTTGGAAAGGTGATCCAGGTTTAAGTTTGCTCTGTTTTACAGGTGCTGCCATGTGGCTGACACAGAAGGAATTCATTTGTACTTTCTCCTCCATATTAATGGGACTATGGGAGGAATAAAGCAAATAACTCCCTAGAAACTGTTAACTGTGTCAGCCTGGATTGCTTCTTTTGATGAGGATGGTATAAAGGATTAAGGCGTTTGTATCTGCATTTAAACAACACATTTCCTGGCAAAAAGCAGATAGAGTGGTGCTGAGGAGGGCAGCTCAGGGGAGGACTTGCACAGCTCTGCTAACCAGGCTGTGACTCCATCCTTGATGTGCTTTCCTTTCTCTACCTCCAGGGAAGTAATGAGGATGCACGAGTAAGTTTCTTTGATCTGCAGTGATAGTCCATAGAAAGGAAGCATTTTGTTCACTCACTCATCTGCTATGGTTCAAATGCTTTGAAACAGGGTTAGGGAGTCTCCAACACGGCAAAGTGGTGAAGTCTGTCCCCAGTTCAATTACTGACACAGTTTAGGCTGCTGGATGAATGTGGAAAATACCTGCTGTAGCAAGTGTGGGGGCTTTGGTTTCTGTAGTTTGTTCTATTAGCCAATAATGGCTACCTCTAGGGAAGTTGAAGCCTTGTATTTCTCTGACAGGACCAGGAAACCTCAGAAGCTGAAATACTTTAAATTAGTATCGTGAACACTACAGAAAAGCAAAAATTATAACGACTTCACCTCAGGAAGTTTCTTTTAATTTCCCTGTCCATAAGATACTTTACACCTTTTGCTTTACAGTTACATAAGAAAGTACATTTTTCATAGCAGCCTTGAAAATCATATTAGACAAGCCTGCACCTATGTTTCAAGTTAAGGAATTTTCTGGGTTGCTCCAGTTGTACATAGCTAGCGAGAAACAGCTGTACAAGAGCATCGGAAGAGCCCCTCTCTTGTGGGAATCCTTCAGAATATAAAGCAGATACAACTGGATCTATGCTGTGCACTCTTTCTCCTTCTGACATGGGCATGGAGTGGGCAGATGGATAAAAGAAAGGCCTTGTTAGCAGGGTGTTTCAGGGTGTTGTGGGTGGTGTCAATCAGAAGATGCTCTTCCTGTCCAGGCGTGGGACCCAGAGCTGTTTGGAGCGCTGGTGCTAGCTGCAAGCAGTAGGCTGGAAGTTCTTCCACACCTCCTCTTGGCCTCGCACAAGCCCTTCCAGAGCTGTTTCTGAGTCAGCCTGAGGTGACTCACACTGAAAAAATTCTGGCCTGCCAGAACAATTAATTCAGCCCACAGACTATTCCCTTTCCTAAGGATCCCTAAGACACAGGCAGCACGAATGCAGGCAGGGTGACAAATTGTGGTAGGCTTAGAGTCTTCTGAGAGCCTGTGCCTTTGGCTGTGTGAGACAAGGGTAAGCTTTTCTGTCATGGAAGCCCCCACCGCATTCATCCCACCGCTCAGCTGCCTGCTCTGCACCCAGTTCAGGGGTGGAAGAAGATGAAATGTTTGCCCCCAGAGGCCCATTGTGGCAATATAGTTTCCTGTTGGTCTACACAGAGCAGTGCAGAGCTATGAGGCCTTCAGAGAGGTCCAGCCCAGTCAGCTCAACAGTGTATGGGGTTAAATGGCCCTGTTAACCCTGTGAGCTAATTAGTCCTTTCACACCCTGTGCTAACAAAGCTGTGGCTTTGGCATTCCTGGAGAGAGTTCATTGACAGCAGCATGGGCCTTTGTATGGTGGGCACAGACCACAAAGGGTTGTCTCTGCTTCACCCCCATTCAGCAGAGCTGAGCAGCAGTGAGTTCAAGAGCATTGACAACTGCGCCAAGTTTTTGTGCTCCTAATGACAAAATCAAGTATCAACCAATGATGAGTCAATTTCTTCCAGGCCTTGTTTTAGCTAAAATTCCGCTCACAGTGCAAGTCTGGAGTAATTTCAGATGAAACTGAGCGTGTGAAATAATATGTCTGGCCCTTGTTCCAAAGCTGGGAATTGCATGAAAACAAATATTAATTTCTTTAATCAATAGAGATATCAAGAGCTGAAATGCTAGATGCAGAGATGAATGAAGACTAATGAGGTCTCATTTGGCGGCAATCAGTAGGAATGCCGTTGCTGTGGGAGGAAGGAGAGAACATCATGCTGTCAGTCACACAGGGATAAATGAGGAGGAGGTCTTTTGAAGACTGTGGATTCATTTTGATTTATACTGGAGTGACTGAAGGCACAGTTTAGCTCTATGGGACTGCAGAATGATAAATACAAGCCCAGAAAGGGCCTCTGGATATGTGATTCTTGTTTTTTGTTTTCCCTGCAAATGGATAGCTAGGAAGTAAAGCAGCCTTGATCATATGAAAAAAAAAAAATGAAAGGAATTGTTTTTTGACATCTTTTCTTAGTTCTTAATTTTTTATATCTACCTATATATAGTCTGCACCCATCATAGTGTTATCTGATATTCTAGGCATCTAAAATCTCAATTGTATTGTTCAAACACTTCAGTAAACTAAATCTTCTCCTCCCCACTTTTTTCAGATTTGTCTCCTTGGTGCTGACCATAAACCTTTGAATAAGGGTCAATACTTTAAACAATTCAGAGTCTTTAAAAGCAATCAGAAAACAGAAAAAAAGAGGATGGTTATAGTGAGGCAGATTGTGATGGCAGATATCACTGCTTTGATTTCCACCAGCTTTGTCCTCAAGGAGCTACAGAAATGTGAACGAAAAATACTGCCAAGAAGATGGGGTGAGCTTAGACATCCATTTGAGATGTATCTGTACTGATGTGTATGTTATTGGGGTATAAGAGGACCCTTCATGGTTGGATTTAATGAGCTGTCCATCTATCCTTCTAGATCTGGATCAACTTCTCTGTAGTCCACAGCATTAACTTCCAGTCAAGCTGTGCTTAGCAAAAAGATACTCTGACCCTACCGATTTTTAGAATATAAAAATTGAAATGTCAATTTTCGAGGGAAACTGGCTACTTAGTTTGATGTGAATTTCAGCTTTCAGCTGACTTGATCACAGACAGAAGCATGATCTAAAATTCTTCCTTTCTTTCCTATTTCCATGCCAATATAACCTTGCTTTGCCTTGACGTTGTTGGAGTCCCTGGAAAGATCACTGCAGATTTTCTAACACTACCATAACTACAGAGGACGACTGGTGCTGCAGATCTTTCTTTGAAATAGGCAAATAGATTGACAGCCCCCGAAACAGAAATTCTTCCCAAAAGAAGGTGACACAGGGAAAAAGCTCTTACAATCAGAAGTTAAATAAATAAATTTGCTGCCAGGAAGAAGGTAAAGGCACTTAGGGAAGCTTCCTGTATTTCACCACAATCTGCAGATACTCAGATGTATACATTCTGCCAGATATCCTCCTAGTGCAGGTCTTACCTTCCCGACATAAAGAGGGTCAGTTCCTGTGTACTCCTCCAGAACAAAGAACTGGTTCCACACCCAGCTCCTCTTCATGCGCTGATGTAGCTTGTCTGACAGGTTGTCTTCTTGCCCTTCAGTGAGGGGCCTGGCACTTCCTGACAGCACAGTTGTAGTAAGGTCCATCAGTCCCCAAAAATACAAGGACATGCCAAGTCCAAGCAAGTTCTTTGCATTTCTCATTCTACCTGAAGTCCACATCTGTATTACAAGGCTGACTTAAAAGTCAAACCACAGTATCTTAGGTCCCTTGTGAAGAAAGTAGGTCCTGTGTGTAGTCCTTTGAAATGTCCAAAAGATCCTTGTTCTGGGAATGGTAGTCTCCTGTAAAGTTAAAGAAAAATCATAGGAGGATGGACAATTCCCCCCTGCCAAAGGTAAAAGAGTTTCCTCAATAGGCATATATGTCGTAAAATATTTAATCTTCCATATAAAAATACAATAGCAGGATGTACACCCTCTGAAATTGGGAATTCTATTGCCATATAAGCTGCAGAACTAAAGCCTTAGATACAAGAATCATCAGGGTTTAGTCAATATGTATGAGTTCTCTACTTTGCTAACTTAGCTGTAGTGTTGCTTTATAGTATTGATTGGCATGAGTTAAGCACATATGCTTTAGAAGTATTTATGATCAGAAGTCCTTCGGGAATATTTAACAACAGTTCACTCTGAAAAATAATAGCTGGTGAACACTCTTTGGCAACCACCTTTCTATTTGGAAATTATGTCACTGTAATTACACATGTGCAAGCCCACACGTCTACATAAATACAGGTATCATTGCTATATTGCAAACCTTCAATATGACTTTTAGCAGCTCCAAGTTATTTCTAATTTTAATTATTCTTTCAACCTCTCTGTTGCTGGAATTCAGGTTTCACACGCTGCTGCCTCCTCCCTGAGGATCTGATTGCTACTACAAATTCAACATTTCTAGAATTTGAATGGTCAGTTAATCATTTTATAACCCATAAAAGGTTTCAGAGTTCTGATGGTCACCTGCTATTGTGTGATGTGTCCAAGCAAGTGAAGCTTACACATTTTTTCTTTCACAGGTCTGAAAGACTTGTTTAGGCAGAGGAATGCTGACCTCTATAAGAGGACACTTTCTCATCAGTCTAGGATCTTTTGTTGTCATGAAGTCAGTTTAGTCGGTGAGCTCACTTCAGGCTATGGATTGTAGCAAACCTTTCCTTCACCATTTTGCTGAGTTTAACGATGTGGTGCTGCACCCAAGTTATTCTGTCAAAACACTCCAGTTACATTTACTCTGTGGGCCTAGTATTTTTGCTCTTCTTTTTAAGAAATCTTTCTCTTTTCAGGACAAACAGACTTATTAGGAAACACACACAGGGTTCTGAGGCTTAAGCAAGCAGTTCACACTTTACTTTACTGGTGTTCTATACTTAAGTATTTAGACTTAACTGTTTTTTGCTGTGGAAATAAATGTAGAAGGTGATGTCTGACAAATATTTCTAATTGAAATCCTTCAAAGATTTCAAAAGCATAAAAAACACTTTGAAGAGTTGCATGATAATGTTTTGAAGACCGAGACAATGCAGTGTTTTGAACAGAGAAGAGGGTGTTTAAAAATTCCCCAGCATCCAAGCTTGTACAACTGGAGAACTTTGTACACTCACAAATCTACTGAAACAAAAGTTCAGAATTTAATCCAAAAGTTGACTGAAATCTAAAAAGGGCAGATTAGGTCTGGAATAGACGTCCATAGGGGAAGTAAAACAACTTAATGATCTATCTTAGACTAATTTCTACACAAAATAAGGCTTCCAAGTATAAAGCCCAGAAGGACTATGACTACACAGTGCTCCTAGTCCATAGACTTGCAAAGTGTAGCAAACTAGCAGGCCCTTTACCTTTGGAAGTTTACAGCCCAAGACTCACTAGATACAACAAAAAAAATGGCCAAACTGTAAGAACAGAACATGGTAAATCTCTTCTAAGCAGAGTAATGTACAGAACTGCTGGTTCTTTAGATATTGGCTATGTAATGTGCTAGGGCTTATTGTCTGCAAAGGCAAAGAATGGGGATTTATCTAAGCAGTACAAGCCCAGAAGGACCACAGTAATCTGTGTGTCTGTTGTTTCACGAAGAAGCTGGCAGCTGTTTGTGAGACACAGGGAGAAGGCTCAGTTTGCTGCATACCCACAGTTAAGAGTCTAAGACCTGTGTGCGCAGTGCTTGCCTCTCTCTGTCCTGTGAGTCCTTAGCTCTCAGTAGTTAATCTACACTCACGCTGGGCAGAGAAGGCTGAAGTCCTCTTCACATAATAGGTATGTCCACCTTGTTCTTGGCATGTTGTCAACAGCAAGTTTTTTTCAGCAGTCAGGGGGACATTATTGACAACCCATGCTCTGTTGGTGAGTAAAGGCAGGAAGGGGCCTTCCACCATCCCTCAACATGAGTTGAGGGAACACAGAAGTGCCTCTGCCATGCAACAGGAAGGGAAAGTGGATGCAGGCTGCGATCCAGAAAAGAAGGTCCTGCCTGAAGTTTTTACTTTAAGAAGTTCCATCTACTGTACAAGTCAGTTACATTTTTTGTTCATGTGGCAAAAAGGTGATACAACACGATGGCCCAATTCCAGTGTCAATGAGAACTCTGTTTGTAAGTGAACTCCCAGACCACAAATTCAAAACTAATTGTGCCAGATGTCTCCTGTAATTAAGTTCAGCCAACAAGCATCAACAGCATTCAGGCAAAGTAGTATCAAAACATGGTTAACTAAACTGGTAGAGTTACCAGTAGGCCAGTAATGAGGCAATAGAAAAAGAAATATGATAATCAGGATGTTTTTTCTGCATGTGTGTTATATCAGCAGAAAGCAAAATAAGTAGAAACAGTAAAATAAAGGGCAAGACTAGGGATATAAATGCTTCAGGCTCCCTGTGATAACAGCTTTTGTCATTTGAATGTTACTCAGGATTGCAGTCCAGTTCCATGATGAACCTTTCTTGAAAACAGTGTGCAACTCAGTAGCCCCCAGGGGCAACATCCCTAAAAACATTTCCTGTTCCCAATGTAATCTCATTCTGGGATATGGCAAGCATCAGGAAACTGTTAAGTAATGTAAAATCTTGTCAAGGATGTTACTCCCCTGAGTACCAGTAATTTCTCCATTTAATGCCAGCCCAGGTTACATGGTCATTTATTTTGTAAGGATGGAAGAAAATACTAGTGTTGAAGTGGCACAGATTTTTTTTGTTAATACCAGAGTTCCTGGTGTCTTGTGTCTTCCCAAAACTGTGAGCAAGCAAGCTCAAAGTCATCACAGTTTAGTTCTCGACTAAAGGTAAGTTACCACTATTAATGTTTAATCAAGAATGGTTCCTCTGTCTCTGAGGCTAAAGGAGAATGAGGTTTAACTTTCTGTGTCAGGGCCTCAGCTGGTATTAAAAGAACAAAAAAGTTCTGGCCCGAGGTGCTGCTGATCTCTCTGAGACTCTTTTTTGACAATTTCCTCTCCCCCAGGTGTGTTCTACTGGCCTCTGGCTCTGCAAGACCTACTGGTCAAGCGGAGTATTTCTCAGCAGTGTAAAAGGCACTCATGTACTTTCAGGATTTGAATTGTGTGGTAGCACAAGTGATGGTTGAGCTACAGTTTAGGTAAGGGATGACGGCGTGTTCCAGAGTACTCATGCAGACAGCTTCTTAGCTGTGTGAGTTTGATAGAGAAGTATGGGGTCACTTAGACTGTAGAAACAACAGCTCATTAGGATGATAGCCATATGCTTTGAATGTGCTAGCTTGGCAGAATCTCTAGTCTTAAGTGGGCCTTAGTGGTTTTTGTTGCTGAATGATGATGCAGGCTTTGAGGCAGAGCCTCTTCTTCTGCCTCAGGCTAGGTAGTGCCTTGCAAACAGGAAGACAAACAGTCAAACAGGAAGACACTTGTTGGCATGACTGAGTCAAAACCAAATCTTTAATGTTCTCTTAATGCAAGTTTTTTCTTGGAGCCCTTCAAAATGGGTCCTTAGGAAAATCTGCAAAAATGGAATTAAGCTTCTGCTTGTCATATCAAATATATTATAGAAACATGTTTCATGGCACAGTACAGGGATGTGCAAAAGACTTGAGGGCAGTAAAGGAAGGGAAATCTTGTTTTCCTTGCTCACACAAAAGAACTGTTGAGCCCAGGAAGACTGCATGACCAAAAGCTGTGGGATTTCTGAAGAGGGCTTTTTATTTTTCAAGAACCATTTAAATGTTTCAGAACCCAGTTTGTTACCCATAGTTGAGTACTCCATTGTAATAGGCTTAGCTGCACCTGTGCTGTTTAGATCCCTGTCCCAAGGTGAACGCCTTCCTTGCCCCTGCTTTTGTGATGAATATTTCATTATCAGCTCACACTTTAAGGTTATTTTTTCTGCTTTTGCCTTGCAAATATTGCAGAAAGAATCCTTTTTCTTGTCACTAAACAGTTACAAACATGGGTTTTGGCTTCATAAAAAACAGTGAAGATCTGATGGAGCTCTGTGCAACTGGTGGTCCATACATGGTACAAAGAAACTACCTGATTGTTCTACACAAAAGGGTTAAAATAATGCATTTTCCACCAATGTAAATACACATTTCTCTTTTTGGCCTATATTACGAATTAAAGTACGTGGTTTCCAAGTGTGAGCTCCTCTTCGTGCTCCAATTTCAAAGACTCCTCCTTAACAAATACTTGTACTGTAATTAAGCTATTCTTAATTGAATATCTAGCTCTGGGAAAATATTAAAAGGAAAAAGAAGTATCTGCCAGATATAGAACCAACTTCTAGCATTTTTGTACGTGACCCATTTATCTTGTTAATTCTGAAAAGAACATTACTTCCAAAGAAACGATAAAAATATTAGTAGTTTGGATAACCATATGGGCATCCACAGAGTTCCACTGGGATTGAAATGTATTATGCTCAATATATATTTGCATAAACACCAAGATTTTATGGTCAAAAAGCTCAGAATTTAAAAGTTTTATATACATGTTTAGTGTATTCATCATGCAGAACAAGTGATCTCCCAGAAAGCCAGTGGACTATTTGCATTCATAAAATTAATTGCATTCTTATATCTTTTATGCCTGGTCCTTCCAATGTATTTTGCTGCATGGACCCAGCACTCATGCAAAATGCTACAGACCTTAGTGGATGCTACAGACCTTAGTGGATCTCATGCAGCCACATTGCTTGAGTGGAACCAATTCATTTGCAGAAGGCATATTACACTGAGAAAGTGGAGAAGAAAGAGACAATCACTTTTAAACTCCTTCCTCCACTTTCTCTGTACATAAATACACAAATACATGTGATATTTCTAATATATATATGTACTTCTTAGCAGCGCATACACTGCAGTATGTTAATGAAAAATTATTTCTGTGTTTAATGACACCTTTAGAGAGTTTTTCCCCCACCATTTTGCCAAAAGAAACCAAATAATTCATTAATGACCACAGTAGGAAAAAACTAAATCTGAGTGAAAAGAATTCTAGTGAGCTATATACTTTGTTCCTTGAATTTCTTGTGTTATTTTAAACACAACGTGGGTGTGTGAGTACTGAACAGTTTTTTACCCCCTGGTAAATAGATTATTCTTTTACATTTACAAAGATTATTTCTAAGGTTTCCTGTACCCTTAGCTGCTCACAGCCTTGTCATAAAATGTCTTTGCAATAACCCCACAGCAGTGCAAGTCAGTAAGAAAGTGTAGGCTATATTTTGTACAAGGCGAGCCACCCACAATAGATGCCTAAAACCAGCCTCTAGTGATGGAGGCTCCACTGAGCCAGGATCTAGAATATCTTAAGCAAATTACATAGCACTTGTCTCATTTTAGAAATCCTAACACTTGCAATACCTAAGTTAGGTACCTCTAACCAGGCTGTTTGATTATAGTCCTAAATGTTTTTGCACCACTTCCACAGCATCATATGTTTTATCTCTGGTCCAGGCCACTCCTACTATTACCTATTGTTATACTTACTGAGAGAGTTTAAACTGAAAGGAAAGATCTAGAGGCATTTGTTATTTTTCTTGAAAATAGTCTGGGCCTGAACATGTATTTTTATTTTTATCATAAATACAATGAAACTTGACAACATACCATATGGTGCATAAACATTAACTCAGAATACAATCCATTGTCATAAAATTACATCTACAGACCAGTCAACAGTCTCTCCCGGGACACATCAGTGAACTCATTTTGCTTAAGATCTGAAGTCCTTCAAAGCTACAGAGTGCCTGCAGAGTGAAAAATCCCACAAAACGACAGAGGGAGTCCCATCATATAAATCCCAGTCCTATGGTTATACATGCATAAAAAGATCAAAAATAATGAAACACAATCACAAAGTAAACATTTCCAAATAAAATAATGCTCATAACTTACATCAGGGGAGGATCTGATCCCCAGCTTTTGCTCAGTGTGTGATACTGTACATCTACTGTAAAAAAATGGACAGAAATACAAGAGGATTTCAAAAGCTCCATGCTGGTCTAACTAACCCTGCTGAAGTCAGCCTCAGTAGGAGCTAAGTGAGGCATTGCAGATACATTGGGAAATAGAAATAAATGCTAGATAAAGCTCAGAGATGCAGCCTGCTGCCCTACGTAGTGGAATATTTAAGCCCTGAACAGGACCTAGTCACAGCTGTTACAATCCTCTTTGAAAAAAAACACACCAATGCCTTCCTTCTATTTTTCATTTGCTTAATTTCTGCCCATTTGCTTCATTCCCTTCCCTCTTCCAGATGCTGAGCAGATGCCTTGCCTGATCTGCCATATCCCTACAATGGGATAAAACCTGTTCCTTTTGCAAACCTGGACTGCATTTTGAACCTGAGATGTCCCTGTCTGTGCTGCGTGGTGGCTATGGTAGCAAATCATATTCTTTGGCTACAAAACATTGCATTTTGGGTATGCTAGTCCCCAGAATATGACATATTTCCACACAGCAGTGAAAACTGGACTCTTTCTTGTCCCATGGCTGCTGCTAGATAGTAAAGCTCTCTGATACTCCCTAAATGTCAAAGATGGAAAATGTGTTATCTGCTACCTGGAGACAGATATGAGAAGCAGCTGTCTGCCTGGGGCAGATAGAGGTAATATTTCTTCCCATGCATGAAGATCAAAAGTAACGATAGGCAAGTACCTAAGTGCTGTTACTGGTGAAAACAACTCCCCAGCTTAATTATGACTGTGCTCCTGGTTAAGTTAGCTTTTCATACAGTGTTTTGACATATTAGAAATAGACTCAGAAAAAACAACTTTCAAAGTCAACTCTTGAAGACAAAGAAGTGGATGGGTAATTTCTTTTTCCAGCCAGAAAACAATATTTGTCCCTCACTCATGCACCCACCACCACACAGTAGGGTTTGTTTTGTTTTGTTTGATAGAATTGTGGCTGTATTCATAGCGAAAGGATTGTCTTTAACCTATAAAATAGCTGTAGGGGGTTCTAAGAGGTGGAAATCTTTCATATAATTTGTATTTCTTGAATCTGATCTTGCTTCAGCTGTACAACAGTGGCATCTGTACCTTGTCCTGACCTCAGTGATTGCCTTGTCTGAACATAAAGACATGCCACTAACCAACAGGATGAACATTTTCAATACAACTTCAAGCTGCTGTCTATGAAATCAAACTAGCAAAAGAAACTTACAGCCTCTTTCTCAATCTAAACTGTTAGAGTCTACCCTGCTCCTATCACTTAGCTTCAAAGTGTATTTCATAGAAATACAGACTATGAGTGTCTAGCCTTCACAGGACGCTTTCAAGCTGAAAGGATAAAGTAAGAAGGAAAAAAGATGTGTTCTAAACAGTTCTAAAAAGAATGGTTCTAATACAGCAAGAATTGATTAGTAAAGCCTAAAAACCAACCTTACATGCTTTGCTTGCCAGCCTCTAGATTTTTGCCTTCAGATTCAATTGTTTCAGTCTCCACAGTAAATGTATATGAAGAGTGATCTAATTGTCATCTATAAATGCAGCATGCACTAACAATGCTCCTCACAAAGAGGATTCAGTTATCTATTTTCCATCTTCTTCATAATCCAATGCTGGGACATGTTCCCAGTTTTACCAGTCTCTTCCCATTTGAGAAGGTTTAGTGTGCTAGATGGAGCTGTTCCTCTGCTTGGATTTTTTAATGCCTAAGAACTAGCATTTACTAGAATATAAAAGATTTTCTAAGCTTCATCTTGCTGGCAAATTCTTGGTTTGGCAGTTTGTGAAAGGTGAATCTTTCAGAGGAGACTCAAAAACCATGTGCTCTATCTGTCTTGGTATTCAATTTGTAATGCTGATGTAATAGCAGCTTTTGTATGAGCTGAGGTATTCTTGGCCAAAATTCCCATCCTTCCATTATCTGCTGTGAGCCATCTGGTTGCTGTCCTCCTTCACAAGGGAGAATCTTCTGCAGCTGGTTTGAGTCAGATTTTCCAAGGAAATGAGTTTATGTGCTAATATAATTGCACTGATATTCCATTAGTGTTATGAAAGACAGAGATCCCAAGGATTACTGTATTTTTGTCTGTTCCTTGGGTATTAGCAGGTACCATAGGGAATGGACACCCGACTGATGTCCCCACCAAGCGACATGGTCTCCCAAATCAGATCTCTGATATACTGATTTTTTTTGCCTTTGGAAATTGCCAATACTTCAGAATAGTTGAATTATTTCTCAATATGCTTTGGAGGTGATAGTTCAGAAATTAAGGAACTTCTAATAAAACAAACTTGACATCTGAATAAATGTGATTAATAGCAGCAAACAGGATTTACCAAGAAGCTGGAAAGACAGTATTTCCCAAATGGAAATGGAGTGGGCTTCTAGTCTGACACAAATGATATTTTAGCTAGAGAAGGTGTAAGAACAGGAAAAAAAGAAGTGGTATTTTTCTGAGATATTGAGCTATGGGTTGCTGGGAAAATGTATGAAACTTGAAAGACAAGTGCATGAAAACCGAAATGATTTGCCTGAAAGATGGTTGTTCAAGGCAACTTTGCTTCCAGGTAAAGCTGAAAAATCCAGCCTTGATTGTAGTTTTGCTTCTTTATTTTTGTAGGAGAAATGTTATTAATCAAATATTTTGTATTTGAAGTTTCAGAGAGGGGGAGGAGAAGTAGAAAATAAAGAACAGTGGGAATAAGCACCAGTGCTCAATGCTAAAATCAATAATGTGAGATTGCTTGATACACAATCTTTAGTTAATCATAAAAAATAAGGTTGTAGTGTTGTGAGCAGAATTCCTTGCTGACCCTTGTGATTAGTTTATGCACTGAAGCATGAGTTCTGATTTCTTCCTTTTGACTGAAAAACCATTTTGCCTCTTTAAAAAGATGTAGCAGTATAAATTTCACCTTCCATTTCTCACAGATTTTCAGCCTTTTACTACATCTTCCATTTTTAAATCTGGCGGAAGGATCCATTTTTACTTCATCAGCTTCGCTTGATCTCAGCCAAAAGCCTGACCTAGTGCCCAGTGAAAATTGATGGGGTATTTGGATATTATGTTCTGTCTTCTCTCAAGCTGTATAACCTACGTTTTCAAGATCTCTTGCCAAATTAATCTGTCTGCACAAAATTTACCTTCAGTTACTTCAGAAACCAACTAAAAAAATAGCCAAAATATTAGTGATTACCTTCATGTGACTGTAGAAGATGAGTGGGTTCCTAGAGGACAGGAAGAGGAAAATAATACTTATATTTAAAGGGGGAGGGGGCAGTGGGGAAGAGGAACCAGTGAAATCATTCCAACTTCAATGCATAGGAAGTTACTGGAACAACCAATTTTTCAGCATCCAGGGGATAATGAATTACTAGGGAATAACAAACATGGATTTGTGAAGAACAAGTAGACAACAAATCACTCTGATTTTCCTTACTTTGATGACTGGCCTAGCAGATGAGAGGTGAGAAAAATGCAATACATCTTGACCTTTTAAAACGTTTTACACAACTCCACAACTCATTGTCAAAGACAACATAGGGCAATGTGGCCGAGGTGAAATGAGAGTAAGACAGACTAGAAGACAACTCAATCACTAGCAGCAGTGGTTCAGAGTCAGACTGGGAATCCTCATTGACGCAGGATTTTGCTTTTGACCAGCATTGTTCAATGTTTTTGCTAACAGTTTGGATGATACAGTACATTTACGAAATGTGAGGATGACATCAGATTGAGAGATGTAAGCACTTGGGAAGTGGGGTAAGATGTAAGCACATCGGAAAGATGGGTTAGAGTTCAAAATTATCTTGATAAATTAGAGAAATGGTAGGAAATCAATACCAAAAAATTCAATAGGAGTAAGTGCAAAGCACAAGCCTTGGAATGGCAAAATCAAACCCCTAGGCATAGAGGGATGAATAATGGCCTAGGAGTCAGCACTGTAGGAAAGGAGCTGACCACAAACTGAATAGGAACCAACACATTGATGCATGGGTTGTTGCAAAGGAGGAAAATGTCACTCTGCTGTTTCAACAGGATGTTGGGCAAGTTGCTCATGTCTTGTATTTGAAGGACTTTTACCAGCATCCTCAGCATGGAAAGGCAGCACATCACAGCTTAAAGGAGATATCAGGCAGACTCCCAGACTGCTGCCAGAAAGACAGCAAGAAATTTAAGCATAGGTCTGGAAAAATAGAACTTGTGAAAAGGTTGAAAAAATTGTCATTTTTTTAGATTTTGAGAAAAGCTACAGAGTAATCTATTGAAAGTCAATTAAGTGACATCTGATCTTGTGTCAGAAGGAAAAGACAGAAGGTAATTAGAAAAATTCTACATTTCTATGTCCCTGAAATACATATAAAATCACATCATGTCAAACAAAAGATTTGAGTGCTCATTATGTCTAGTCTTCCTCTATAATTTCTTTGGGTCTTTTTCACCTTCTCCCCTCCTCCTCTGTTAGGCTGAACCCACATGTGCTATGAATTGCCTCTACTGTGTGAGGACTCAAATAAACTAGTCAGGTTTACTCACTGGTAAAGAGAAACCTTATCAAGCACGGATGATATTTTTAAGCTTATGTCAACAAAACGAATTAACTTTACAATGAACAATGCTTCTCATGATAATTAGGAAAAAAACATGATGAAAAAAGCTCATGCTTTTCTTGATCATTATGAGAAATTAGTTTTTCCAGGAAGAGCTGATCAGAAGGTGCTTGGCTATGATTGCCGTACCATGGGGCTAACTGGAAATATAGAATTCGCTCCAGCTGCACTTTGATTGCATTTGTGGCTTCCCACTTCCATAACAGCAATAATTTCATGACAATTAAATCATGTCCAGAGCCTTGTATATGTAAATGGAATTCTTTTAGATTATTCCTTCAGGCAGGAGGTTGTACCCTCAGTCCCAGAGTAATGACTTTTGTGGTGCAAACTAGTCTGTAATCTCCCTAACCACACTGAGGTGTCACCTTACTTCATAAAATGACCATCAAATGATTCTATTGATTTCAAAGGGGTTTCTGTTTCTCCATGTGCTAATTGATACTTTATTAAAGTCTGAGTTAGCATACAAAAGTGCTAACTAGGCAAAACTCCCTACAGCTTTGTAAAAGACCATTATTCCCCATTACCTTTAAAATCCCCATATGAGAAGATACCTACACACTTTTCTCATTGTTTCCTGCCTCAGAGTATAGTTTCACAGTCTACATATTCAGGCAAAAATAATTAACTGACCCTTCTTACGAGGTAAAACATATTTTCAATAAAACAAAGTTCAAACTGCTGTGATTCTATCGTAGCTTGCTGTATAACATCATAGGGTACTCCTCTTTGCATTAGACAGTTCAGAGACCCTAGCTATTTCTGCCTTTTAAAAATTGACTGATGCTTACTGTAAGAATAGAAGTGTTCTTTTTTTTTGTGTCCTACCCACTTTTCTGTTTATCTAAATCCATTTAAATCTATCATTGACACTCTTGCCTTTGGCCTATTGTGGTCTTTCAGCAATGCTCTACATCATTGCATTTTATCTTGGATTTGCCATGTTTGAATGTGAAACAAAGTGTTTTGATGTGTATAAGACCAAATTTCCCTCAAAAACCTTCTTGCCTAATCTTCAGATTTGTACAGATTTTGCACAGGGCAAATCTTATTTGCTTTGCTCATTTCCACCTTCCAGTTGACTTCAGTAAGAATGTTCAGGTGAACAGAGTCATGAAGATATGACCTGCACTTCTGCAGAGACACATAAAAAACATAAAAGAATTACAACACCTACCTATATAATTTGTAACTACAAATGTAGCTTTGGCATTCAGATAGCAGAATTAAATGCCTATATTGCATAATATGTGCCTATTAGCCTATTAATTGTCCCATTAGCAACAATGAGTAACTGCAGGCACAAAATATATCTAAAGAAACTAAAATTTTATTCATATACTATTTATATTGCTATGACATTCCTTAGTATGGAAGTGCAATATAAATTCATAGTAGTATCTGTCAAAAATCTATCACCTCTTCTTCAGCTAGTAAAATATCTTTCCTTCAAGAAATACATTCCCTGCCAATCACATGATAATCAGCAAATACAGGTTAAATGAAATTCTTTACTTTTTAATGTCAGGATGATCTCTACTTGCATAATATAAGGAGACTGGGTTTCTTAACATTTCACTCACATAAAATAAAAGAGTGTAATATAATGTAATACAGTATACTATAAAGTGACATAATATAATGCAATATAATATGACACATATGGAAAGCACAGCGTCCACTTTCCCTAGAAGATATGATGTGCTCATGAATATGCATCATTTACTCATACTAGGAAGTGCAAACTCAACAGCTCATGCAGCTCACATCCGTAAGTGCTTGGACAGCTCTAAGGTGGAGGGTTATGAGATGCACATGTCTTGATCCGATTTGATTAAGTCAGTTGCTGCTAATTTCTACTTCAATATCAAAGGCAGAATAATAATTCAGGTTTAGGAAGCCACAGCAAACAGTCACACTTTTTTTAGGATTTAAATAGGGAAGTGGAATCTTGCAAAACTCATAGATAGTTGCAGGCTGCTGGAGTAATACCAAGATATGGAGATCTGTGGTGTCTTGGTTCTGCACAAAAGGCAGGCAGCCTCAAGTACCACCAGCCAAGGCTGGAAGTGTCTTCTTTTGTGGTTTATCCCCTGTACTCACTGTGCCCACCTGCATCTCCTCCCTGCCCCAGCTGACAGACAGTACTTGGGAGCCCAGCTTTGAGAAGCACCTACAAATGGCTCTGGGCAATCAGTGGGTGCTGGGGTTACACCCTTCTCCAAGCATTTTGAAACAGAGATGTGGCCACCCTGGGCAGAAGCTGTGAACCTTGAAGAATTAGTAGACTTAAAACTTGGGAAGAAGAAAGTTTTTGTCCCCAAAAGCTGTCCAAAGGCTGTGGGTCCCTACCTGCTCTGGCCCAAAGAGGTTTCACAGAGCCCCTGCGGTAGTGCCACCACACTACATGGGGGATATAGCTGGCTGGGGAAGTGGAGGGATGGCTCTGATGGAGCAGCAAAATAATCAATGCTCCTCATCCTGTGTCAGAGGCTGGGGGAGGGAAAGTGAAAACTTCCCATGTGCAGAAGCTGGACTGATTTGCTTGCAGAGGGTTTTAACAGGCATTCACCTATCTATCTCTGAAGCTTTCATTAAGAAATGCAGTTTTTTCTTTAATGATAATCCCCACACACCATTAATTTTAGAGGGTGGACTCTGAAGCTGTAGTTTTGCTATGAAGAAAAACTGAGTAAAATAGAGCAATGTGAACAGTGAATTGGAAAAAAACATGTCAAGGACAATAAAACTTTTTATTTCTGGTTTAATATTCATTCTGTATTTCAAGAACAGCTATAGTAGCTGTCCAACATTATTAATTAGCATGAGCTTCATTCAGTGAAACTCTTCCTTCTCTTCAAAGAAATACATATATTGTTACATATCCCCCATTTTGTTTTCCCACAAGACACATTTCAAAACAACATGTGCTCTTTTGGATGCAATACTGTATCACTCTGATTATTGTACATAATAAGATATGTCCTAAGATAGAGCACTGCACAGATATTTATTTAGAAGGACACTTTTGATGTTGTGTGGACTAAAGAAATACTTAAATTCTACTGAAATAAAACTGAAATTCTGTGTTACTATAATCAATCTTGATCCGTTGTAGAAGTCTGGGCTCTGCAGAAGTGCCATTCTAATCTACTTCATATATGAGCTTCCAACTTAGAGACAGTCAAGACATATGGATTAACTCTTTGAACAGAAATTTTCTAAAAGCACAAATAGAAATGTATGTGCCTAATGCCTATTTTACAAATCAAACTTTCAATTCGAAGAGGTTTACAATTTATTTAAGAATGAGAAATCCATGTCACTGTCAGTCTCAAGTAATGCATGGGTTTAAACCTACAGCCTCCTCAAAAAGACACTGAGGAGCAAACAAATTATTTCTGAGCTTTTTGTACGGATACCAATGACTGCAACAGAGAGCTACCTAATATTTGTAAAGAAGTGTTTCAGACAGCTTGTCCACATCTTACAGAACAGTGTGTATTAATTTGTTTCTTACCAACACAGAAATACACGCTTTCTAAATCTTTCCTGGTTTTGAGCAATTCACTGTATTCAGTGAGAAGCAATAGGAAAAATATACTTTGTGCTACCAAGAAAAATAAATAGTAATGTTAAAACATACCCTTCACTATGTTTGCACTTCTTCTCTGCTACATTTGTTACAGCAGCTCTGTTTACATACTGCCTTTCTCTTGCACGCTTCTGGGCAGTATCTGCCACAGGTGCTTCAGCAGCTCTGTCCTCTTTTCAACACAACCAGCTCTAAAGAGAAAGTGTCATTTGTACCATTGTATGCATCAGCTCTTAGAAAAGACATCATCCCAAACCAATCAGAACATACTTTGGTGGTCTATCTTCTTTCTCAACTGATGCAACAGTATATGAATGGGACCAATAATCCACGAGGTGAGGTGTACAGATGCCATTCACTAGAGAGGATGCTGGGAGAACATAAGCTACATGGGTGGGTGGTGGGAACAATAACAAACATTTCATGTTGAGGTGGTTGGGATGAATAATGCATGTGTTGGGGAAACAGTTGTCCCATTCTGGTGTGGAGGGAGTAGAAAGAGTGGTTGTGGGAGGTGGTTTCCTGATCAAGTCAGCATTCCTAATTAAAATCATTGTCTGCACAGACCCAGAAGACACTTGTATGATGAAAAAACAAGATGCAAATATCCAAGGGGGAACTGGTTACCATTATATGGACCCACAGCAAAAGCAGCTCAGATGAAAAATAATGATTTCTGTAGTCAGGCAGGCAGACAGACCTTCACAAACAAAACCAAAGGACCAAGAGAAATGTTGGCAGACTATGTGTTCTTTTGATCTGGTATTGTTTAGATATGCCATATAAATGAATACTTCATCTCAGCTAAACCACCCTTTCAAATTATTATTAATTAAGTAATAATCCCTGAGAAATGTGTCATTACCAACAGCTAGGAACTGGTTTATTATGTTTGCCCCGGGCTATTAATGCTCAAACACAATGGCCACTAATTGCAATAAGACTTAATTTCCCTGGAATTGCACATGCCTTTTCTAACTGTCTGGGAGCCTCGTTTTTTTTTTTTTTTAAAACTTTGTTTTTGTAACTTGTCTAACTAGAACATTGGTCAGCCAGAAGAGCTATTCTCTAATCATCCCACACGCGAATTACCATTAACAAAAAGCAAGCTGATTTTTGTTAGCTTTGTACATTATTAAATTTCTGTTGCAGACAACAACAGCAGAGGTTATAATCCCTATAAACAATGCATTATGTCCAAATCCAGCAAAGCTAGCAAAAGCATTGTCAATCAAAGCAGTGAGCTTTGGATAAGTCCCGACAGTTTCTTTAAAAACAAGGTGGGGAAGGGAGGGCTGTCTGTTGTTTGCCAAGTTTATGGCTCATCTTCTGTAACATGTTATTAACGTAATGAGAAATCACTTCTGGGATGTCAGTGACCAAACTTTGACATTCATTCCTGTCAGCTGTTTTCAGTGTAGACAATTTAGGTGGCCATAAGAAATATTATTAAGTATTGTTAAAGGAATAAATTGAGAAAATTAATCCACAGGCAGGGAAAAAAAGTCTACCTGGAATTTAAGTGATTTTCTCCACAAACACTTTTCCCCTTGGCTCAGAAGCAGAGTATAACGAAAAAGTCTTAAAGAATAGCTGCCATTGTCATTGCATTTTAAAAGCATCCACATGACAATTTAAAAAGAACTGCCATTTCAGCTGTTTCTTAAATAACCTCTTTCTTCCTCCATAATCATGTAATATATTTCTTTCACCTTTTGACTAGCACTTTGGTGTTTTTAATAAACTTACACACTCATTTTGCAGGAAATTATATTTTAAAATGCTTCTCAGAGGTGTTTTATCCTAGCAGTTTCATTTGGGTTGAATTAATGTTGAATCCTGATTTGCAGAAATAGAGGAAGAGAAGGACAGAAGAGGGAAAAAAAAAGAAGCTTAGCTTGTACCTCATCTCCAACACACACTTATCTTCAATTTGCATTTCCAAATCTTACAGTAACCTTTATCTGTAATGACAGAATTATTCTGATACTTTTAAAACACATACAGCAACAGTGTAGTTATCTGCTGGACTAGATAGTCAAAGGAGTTTCCATTCCCACTCTTCACCAGTACAGTTTATTTTCAAGCCTCCAAGGCCAGTTCGCAGTTGATAGTTTTTATTCTTTTCTTTCTTTTTCTTCTTTTTTTTTTAGGTCCTCATCTCTCTTTTTTCCCTATTAAGATGCGAATGGGCTGGTACCTCAGCCAATATGTCTACACATGCCTGAATAGAGTTGCAGAAAAGCAAGGTCTCCTTTTGTCTGGGCCCATATGGCTGTATGTCATTCCGCACCGATAGGCAAGGGCTCTTCTCTCTGTGGGAGATTTCCAGTAATTGCCAGAACAAATTAAACTGGGGCTTATCTGTTCCTCTTTCTTTTCAGCTTGAAAATGGAGGAACAAGACCAATTTTAACTGGTGACAATGCAGCGTAGAAATAGATTGGATACAACATGTGTGAAGTCATGTTGCAGACAGCAGCGGCAGGTTACTGCTTTGCAAAGTGAGGTGATGTTGTGCTGCTTGGCCAATCCTTCTAATCTGACAAAGACTAAAAAATGAGTTGATAGGTTAAGGTCCATCCAGCCACCATTTCCACCATCACCATAGGTGGAGATGGATAAAGGAGTATTTCAGATCATATTTGCAGATGTGGCTCTTAGGGAGATGGTTTAGTGGTGGACTTGGCAGTGCTAGGTAAACAGTTGGACTTGCTCTTAAGGCCAGGTTGGATGAAGCCTTGGGTGAGATGGTTTAGTGTGAGGTGTCCCTGACCATGGCAGGGGGGTTGGAACTAGATGATCTTAAGGTCCTTTCCAACCCTAACTATTCTATGATTCTATACTGGAGTGGACTGGGAAGCCCAGAAAAGTAGAGTGGACTACAGTGTGTAAAAAGGACAGATGAGGCATATTTAAAAAAACATAAATGAAGTGTACAATGAATTTCAGATATTCCTCTTCCCCATGCACAGCTCCTTCTCTCCTTGTCCCACACCATGTCCATCTTGTGCCTTACTCTATGGGTGAATATCACAAAGTACAGTCTTAACCCTTGACAGACCTGGGTCTGGAATTCTGCCCTGTCTCCGTGGTGACTATCTGGCAGTCTGGAGCTGAAAGGAGTGTATGAAGAGATAATATAGTAATCTGACAAACATTTTTTATAGAAAAGAGCTGTCATCTTCCTTTGCAGATGAGATAAAGTGAGTTCAAAGTGCTTTCTCCAGGCAAAGACAGACTCAAAACCATGCAAAGGAAATTAATTCTTTGACAGAGTCTGACAGACAGAAATGTGAACCATCAGATTTGAAAGGGACCCTTCATTCTTAAGGCTGCTGAATGCCAATGGGAAATACAAGGATCACCTCTTGACCAGCACAATTACTGTTACCAAACAAGAATATGTCAAACACCTTTCAATATACTGTTGTAAGTCAAGCTCTAAAAAGGCATCATTCACTGTAAACTATGTTCTCAACTACCACTCTACCTCAGACACTCTCTTCCAGCCCTCTTTCTCACAGTCAGTGAGAAACTAATAGTGAAAAATGTCCAGCAGTACTTAGTGCTGTCTGTCTCATTTTCTCTTCAGCTCTCATGCTTCCGCTTCATGTCAGAAAACCAAGAAGGAAATTGTGATATGGTCATTAATGAAGAACAGAGGATGTAACTTCCGGTTATTGGAACTGGATGCAACATCTACTGGTAAGTCACTCTCATGTCCTATCTCGACTCACCAGAGAAGTCACCCTCATGAGGAAGCTGTAGACAACGAGGTCACCCCCAGTCTTCTCTAAGTTGAACAAAACTAGCACCCTCAGCCACTCCTCATAAGTCCATTCACCAACTTTTGTTGTCTTCCTTTGGACACGTTCTAATATTTTTAGATCTTTAAATTGTGGAACCTGAAACTGCACACTACACTGCAGGTGAGGCCATGCCAATGTTGAGTTGTAGAATATTTGGTATAGAATTTGAGACAGAATGTTTTCCTACCACAATAAAGTACAAGGATCTTACTTTTGTCTTTTATAGAGATGAGTTAATTTTAACATCACACACAAAAAACAAAAACATAGTAAAATAGGTGAAAGCAGTGGGGAAAGAACAGATTAACTGAAAAAAATTAAAACATAAGGTCACATTTTAAATTTGCAATGTCAACCTTGAGAACTCCCCTTTGACCTTAACAACTTCTCTAACATCTGAATCTTAAATAAGCGATTGTTTCTTAAACAGCCCATAACTAATTTAATTACCTAAAAAGAACGTACAATTTTAGATCATTTTAAAATGTCTCTAGAGGAAGCTATGCAAAATTCATAATAGGTTCATTTTCCATAAGGTACTCAAGAAAAAAATTAGCAAATTGCAAGTTTTGCAGTGTGATCTTCAGTTCTAAAAATTGTGAACAGTCAGCAAAACCGGAATGGCAAATCCATTCTGAATTCACTTTTTTATAGTCATAGGCCTGTGAATTCAACTTTTTCAGAAGCATACACTTCAGATACTCTACCATATTTTAGTTCCGTACATTCTCATTACTAGTTATTCTTTTTGATCGGAGCAGATATGGGCTAGTCACCCATTTGTCCAAAGGACAAATGATCATGTTCAAAAAAGGTATTTTTAGAGCCCAGACAGAACTTAATGTCTCTGTTTCCAACTTAAAACCACAGCAAAGTCAATAAAACCTACTTTCCAGCAAAGAAAATACAACCCATTTCAGTCATTATTTACTGTCTAGAAGTCTTCCTTAGGAGAAGTCAGTAAAGGGGATTCCATGTCTGTAAACAGGCTAGACTGTCATTGGCTTTAATTAGTGCCACACTGGAGAAATCTGAATATGGAATAAAATGGTTCTTTCTTTTTATAAATAGAGAAATGCAAAAATAGAAAATATTTTTTTTAAAGAAATATAAAGAATAGTAATTGCACATCAGACAAAGTTACATCTGAAGAGTTTGACAATACAAAAGGAAGAAGAGACACTGCTCACAGGAGATATTAGCACCCATCTGCCTGCCCACTGGTGACCTCTCTTTAGAAATGCAGGAAGAGAGAACTGACTTTGCTCATTGTGGCACTGAATCTGCCTGGCCTGCTATTCTGAACAGCAACAAACCCAACCACTTCAAAAGGTGCAGGATGCCTTGCCAACCAGCCATGTGGCTGGACAGAGAACAAAACTTTCCCAAACCAGTCACGGTAGATTTGATGCCTGTTGGTCCTTTATCATCTCACTGTGGCTGTTGTTAAAGGTTTAAAAATCCTTGCTGCATTCATAATGAGTGCAGCAGTAGGGTAGCAAAAAGCAGGTTTGTGCTGGTGGGGCAGTGGCTGCCCTGCTGCTCCCCATCCTTGGAGATGGACAATCCTATTGGAGGGCTCCCTGGCCAAAGGCTTTCTTCCACACTGGCAGTCCTGGGAGGAGGTGCAGGGTGCCTCAGCAATGAGGCAGCATTGCCAGCCACACCAGAGGTGCCAGTGCCTAGCTCACCCTTTCTCCCCTTCTGCTTGCTACTGTTGATTCAGACAATTTCTTGCACTATGTCCCCCTTCAAAAACTGGAGGCAATGGTGAATGCACAGGAAAAGGGACCTCCATTTGGACTGGAACAAGAGATCCTGACTGGATGGAGAGCCCCAAACTTTAGTGCAAGACCATGTGGTGCCTAAGGGTGGGAGCAGTCTTGCTCCTATGACTGTGTTTCTTATCTCAGTTCGCTGCTCCATGCAGCTACTTAATTTATCAGCACTTTGGTCTACAAATGATTTCAAAATTGCCTTCCCCTCTGCAGCTCTAAATTAATAATTTTTGAACATCACACCAAAGACACTTGGCTTTCCATTGATAGGACAACTTAATCCCTTCTCCTGTCTGTTGAGGACCACCTGTTTTGCTGTTTGATGTACTGAGTCGGAAATGATACTGAGCTGATCTTGACAAGCTTTGTGGCTGCTA
Source organism: Melopsittacus undulatus (assembly GCF_012275295.1). Taxonomy (NCBI): domain Eukaryota; kingdom Metazoa; phylum Chordata; class Aves; order Psittaciformes; family Psittaculidae; genus Melopsittacus; species Melopsittacus undulatus. The sequence continues at coordinate 83,578,978 of NC_047527.1, read as the reverse complement.
ACCTCATGATTAGAGCTCTGAGCTCTCCAAAGGCCGCTGTGGCTGCTCAGGTTTTCTCTTCATACACTCAAAAGAATTTTTTTCCTGATTCAACAAATCTTTAACTATCAAATACAAATAGACCCTCCCTTCCTCTATTCATCCTGCAGTAGCTTTTAAGCACTCATGTCACTCTGCATTATGATTTCTGGGGCTTTTAAAAGCTAAGGAAGGGCTAGAAAATGTCAAGAGTGGGAAATCCCTGAGGATCACACACTTGCTACAGATAATTCTGCAGATGGCATGTTCTTTCTTCTGAACAGGGCATTAAAACGAGTTCTGGCTTATATGAGGCTATTAAAAGATGCAGCAGTCCTTTCAACCAGGGCAGTGAAGTCTGCCGTGTCCTTTCCAAATTCAAATTCATTTAATAACATGTGTAAGGCACTGTGCAAAGTTCCATCACTAGATGCTTGATTCCTGCTAATACTTTCTGCCTAACTAAATTGTCTCTGTTGTTTCATCTGTGTGCAGCAGTCATCTGTGGTTCCTACCTTGGACTATTTAAGAGTTTACATCCTCTTTCAATGCTGCTCTCTTTTATTCCAGATGTGATCTGGGGAAAAATGAAATTATTCTTGCACATATAAAACCCATAAAGATGAAAGGTGTTATAACTGTATGTTAATTATTCAACACTAGTAGTATCACACATACTAATGTTTTCCTCAAACTATAGTGTACCCCACTGAGCAGTAAACATATTAAAGAGCTGTAGTTTTCATATAAATTTGGCACAGTACTCAAATGAATTTCACTAAAAAGGTGGGATCAAGATCAAATTTTATGAATATAAAATCCCTTCCTTATCTAGGGATGATTTTAGAGAAGGAAGCAACAAAGAGATAAAAAATATGCATTGTTGATAGCTTATAGTGCACCACGAAGTCTTTGCATCAGACAGAACACAGTTCAAAGCCTGCCACTAAAGCACATCACCATATGTACAGCAAGGATGCTGAGATCCCTGCTGAGCACAGAACTGCTTCACCCTGGATTCACAATTACCCTATAGGCTGTCCAGGCTGATTAACTACTGATGTCAACAAAAATAGTGACTGGAAATTCCTGCAGGCAAATATATTTTTTCCTTATAACGCTGCCTTGGTTCTAAATATAAAGATCTCCGCACAACTGTGTGAAACAATCAACTACCAGCAGTAACGCTTAACGACTCTGTTCAATGTAAACTGTGCATTTAGGAGTGATCATGGTATAATTATAGAAAAATGCAGTAACAAATAAAGCTTTAAAGAAAAAAGGTACTCCAAATCAGACAGTAAGTTGGAAATGATGTTGTGAATCTCAGGTAAATGCAATACAAACTGCAGCAATTTTAAATAGAGATAGCAATAAAAAAACACTGGTTTTAGGTTGTTTTGAATGTGTTGGTGAGCATTCTGCTGTTGTGTCTTTTTTTTGAAATTCCACCAACAGACACTATTAAAAGGAAATAAGATTAAGTTGTAAAAAGGAATATCCTGCAGTGGTAATCACAACAGACTAAATGCCCATTCCCAGTTTCAAATGGGAGGCAGTTAGGAGCTTTCCACTCAGTGAAAGGGATTTATTAATGCTGGATTTTTTTTTTATTTGCACGCTTGAAAAAATCCAAGGTTGGAGAGAAATGATGGGCTACAGGCTGTCAGCAGTGAGTTAAGAAAGGGTGTTGGGTGCGACCCCGTTGCTAGTTGGAAATGTGTTTGTGTATATGCATGTGTATGCTTGTGTACCTAAATTGGTATATATTTTTAGGATATTTTATAAGTCATATATATATTTAGGATATATTTTTTACCCTAACATCTTTGTATCAAAGAAGAAAAGGTAGTTTCCCAAACACACGTGGCAGAAAAGGCAGAGCAGGAAGCTGCTGTCGGCCAGCAGGGAAACCTTACATACCATGTATAAATCCCAACATTTACCTTGCTGGCCTTTTCATTAACAGTGACTGGAAAAAACAGTGATCACTGCAAGCAGGAGATGAGTGTAGTTAAGTTCAAAACCATTTTATGTTTTAGATGTGGCACTGCATTAACATGAGAAAATCATAGGAGTTCATGCTCAATTATTTAGATTTGTCTCATCTGCCCAGACTGAAGAACAATGCAGAGTTGCAGCGCTGTTATCTCATGTCCTTTATGTCAACAGATGACAGGATTTTTGTTACACAGGAAAATCGTAGATACGTACATCTTCGGGGGTTTGATGACTACACAGTCTGCCTGCACTCTCCAGCAGTACGTGAAATATGCAGCCCATGCCAGATTCTCAAAAGGCGCATCCCTGGCACTTCTTGTGAGCTCCAGTCTCATCAGAAGATAAGATGCTACACATCATTAAATCAGTATCAATCAGCCACCTATTACTGGTGCAGGAGAAAGGCCCATTCAACAAGCGTTCCCAGTACGGAATAATCAATCACTAATAAGGAACACTGCACTAATTTCTACATTATGAAACATATTACCAAAAACCCCATCTCTAACGCTAGTGATACTTGAGCACAACTACTAGAATAACATATCAAAAGCTGCCTGGACTTAGATATTTGGATTAATAATTGTGCACTTATTTAAGGGCCCTCAGCACTGGCAGCTCCAGATGAAGTATCCAAAGACACATTAACTGATCACTGTGACATGCTTGGGGTGGTACACTAGCAGACAACTTCATTGTGAAAAAGCTAGCGTGCATCTTGGAACATTTTACTCTCTAGTTAATGTGATTAACAACATAACTTTTGCATAGTATAACATGCAATTGCAGAAGTATTTTTCAGTTGAAACAAACACTTTCCTCCAGGCCTCCCATTATAAATGAAATCTTCAGATCTTCAAGCATTGCTTTTTTAATTCTTTCTTTTTCTTTTTTTTTTTTTTTGTTGGCTATTGGAGAATTGGGCAGGCTAAATAGAGCTGAATAAGAAAAGGTTAAAGAATAGCAGGTTTTTCAGGCAGTCTTGCAAATGCTAGAGACACCTTACCCTGGTCTGTGCAAGCACAAAGTTGCTGTTCTGAAGAGCTAGCCATATGTTTGACCAAGGAAAGAAGGAAGCTCTGGGGCTACTTCAGCCCTGCCTACCATCTCACTAAGGTGGACTCTTGCAACTACCTTGATTTCTCACTCCAAGCAAGACAAGGTTTTTATGCAACTTTTTTGTACCTTCCTCTGGACTCCCAAACCTTCTGCACTCCAGCCTCTTCAGTGCAGACATAAACATTCCTTTCTTTTGTCTTTTGTGAGTCTCAGAGTTCACTTGTCTTACATGAAATAGGGGCACTGATGTCTGACTGTAAGGATGGCATTCAATGTTTGCTGGAACCTATTGTGCCCATATACAACTTTTCTAGGCTCTGCAGATGTTCAGGATGCCCAGGACTTTGCCAAAAGAGCAGCCTCTGAATGACAGCATCACTGTAGTCTGCCATTTTTGCAGCCTCAAAATACAGCTGCATATCACATTCCTGGGAGTAATACCACATGCACCACCAACCTTGAGAATAAAGGATTTTTAGCTGGATTTCCCAAAGAAATGCGTTTACAGTCGTTTCCTTCTGCCTGTCAGTCCTCATCTAATAAAATTGGAATCCATTTATCCAATTTCAACCCTATTTGACAGAGAAGATGTTATACTGTATAAGGAAGGGGATTATGTGAGATATACCCAAAGGACTTATTTTCCACAGAAACTTTGTATATGCATATATTTGGGTTGAGAGCAAGCTCTTCAAGAATATCTCCTTCTTTAATGTGCCACATATATGCTGCTTGCATGGTTGTGTAATGGATGTAATCTTTTTAATGTGTATTTACAGACAGTTTAAAATATGCACTGGGATCTTAATTTGGAACTAGAATGATAGTATGCAATTAAAATCTGAAATGAAATATAGCAAGAACATTGTAGGTTGTAATTGCAATTATTACCAGTAAAAAGACTATGGTGCCTGAGATATGGTCTGTCTATCATTTTGTGAGTGAAAGTTCTTCAGGGAAAGAACTGCTGTTTGTTATGAGGTTGTACACTGGCAGTCACAGCGGTCACCTTAATCCTCTCTACTAGCATAATAAAGACGAGTTCAGCTGAGTCCAGTTGAGTTAAGCTAAGTTAAGGGAAGATAAAACCAGGCAGCTTCAAAGGTGACCATGAGTGACCATGAGTGATTCTAACTTTAGAAGGTGGTGCCAAGACTGCATCTTCAGCAATCCCTGTGTGCTAAAAGTTAGTGACCTTTTAATGGTGACAGTTATATGAAGTGGTTTGAATAATTACCCATGAAAAGATCCTTTTATATATCTTTACAGACATCCTGCAATGAGATGCTCTTTTGTGGCATTTTCATTTCCATTCTAAACCATATTAATGATTCACTGAGTTGGAGAATCAGATGAAGAAAAAAAAAATCAAAAACCCAACAAACCAATTTGCTGTTTCTAGTGCTATTGCCTGGAGGCTTTGCCTCAGAAACAGCTGAGCACCCTCTGCAGCCATGGTGGGTGAGGGCTTCTCCAATGGGGTCAGGAATTTGGGGAGTGCCACCTCTCAGAGGACCATCTCACTCTACTGCAAACATTCCCAGACAGTATGGTGGGAACGATCATCTGAAACAGCTGCAAACAGCAGTAAACAAGATGCAAACAAACCTACTTAGGAAATGCTCATTTAAGTTTGCAAATAATTGCTTTCATTTAATTCAGCATGTAGCATATTGCAACAGAAAAACAAAATAGGTGAGAAAGGAGGAAGATTACATTTTGAGAAAAAAAAACTTGTGTAATAAGCAAAAGGAACCACGTTAAATCTCTAAAGCAGTTTAAAACAGCAAGGTGTTTTTTCTTTTTCTTACGCACATTCAAGGAACTATCTACAGAGTAAGAAATATCCTGCCCATATAGAAGAGGAATATGAACTTAAATATATCTGCATGCATTTTCAGGAAATCACTGTGGTGATGGACCCACTTGTATTAATTTCATCAAACTCTGCTGCATTATTATCATCCTGCAGGAAAGTTAAGCCTACACTGATCTAAAACTCCTTTATTCAAAAGACAGATCCCAAATCAGTATTTCTTTTCTGTTATGCGTTTTTCAGCATGATAGAATAAAAAATATGTTTGGAGAGTGGAAGTAGGCTCCACAATGCCCACACAGACCTGTGCAGGATATGAAATGAAATTTAGAAGCACTTTATGCCATGTTCTTTTAGCCTTTTGGTGAAGCTTAAAACAGCAGTGATGACATCTGATAACAAATATCAGTATTCATCTTTTCAGGGAAAAGTAACCTCAGATCATCACAGAGCTGAGGCTGAAACTTAGTTTTGTGAGACGTGGTATCCTCACAAGATTGAAAGAGTCTCAACCAACCTTAACTTTTCCTCTGCAATTTATTCAGGGCTACATATTATCAGACAATACTCCAAGCTCTGTTGTGGGTGAAGAAGGTTCCACTTTTTTGAGGTTCTTTACCTCAGGTGGCGTAGGGCATGAATAAATTAAACCTCTGTGGCAATCAGATGATCGTACCTTTTTCAGGAGTTGAAATACTCTGCTAAAAACCACGCCAAGTGACAACAATACTTCAACATCAACATTCTTAGTATTATAAGCATCTCATACTTATGAGAAATAGAGAGGTGGGGTAGAAGAAGGGAAGGTATATTTTTTCTGTGGTCTAAGCAGATGTTGCAAAGAACATGAGAAGCACAGAGCTTAGGACCTCATAAGGAAACGAACATCATGAGGTTCTTTCCTGACATTTTTTGCCCACAGTCCATATTTTCACAAATTCACTTGATCTGATACCTTCTGTCTTTAATTAAGATGTTGGCAGGTACAGTTTGCTGGAATTCATGCCAGAGGATTTATTCTAATCTCTTCCTTTAAGATATGCTTATCTGGAGGAGCAGAAAAATGATTCACCAGTTCTTGTGAAGCGGACTCGTGTACTCTCATAAATGTGTTGGAAGCCCCTGTGAATCTGGGCAGAAAAGGAGCATCACTCAGACACATCACCTCTAAATTAATCAGTGTTTACTGTCTGCCACGCACTCTGACATCCTGACTTGTTGCGAGTGGGAGTGAAGTCAACAAGCAGTCCCACTGAGGTCTGTGCTATAATAGCTGGAGCCAAGGGAGATCACTTTGGAAGGTCTGAGGCAAGAGGGCAGAACTGGTCTATAAGTCACAGGCCATATTCATCAGAAAGTCAGAAGTGGAAAAAAAAGCATCAGTCTAGACTGTTTCTAACACAGCTACTCAGCCAGGGCCAAATTTGCCATTGATGCATATTAAGAAAGTACTTTATGAATAGCTCAAAGAATAAGGTAGCCCTCAGCATGAATACATGTATTGCAAACCCACCACAAGCAGGGAAAAGTGCTGCTTAAACAATACCCAGTGAATATGCTATTCAGCTGATCTGTATGGTGGTTGTTTTAAAAAAAAAATCAACAAAAACTCCCTCTCTATTCCTACTATTCAAATAGTTCTATTTACCAGAAATGGTACAATATGTCCCTGCCATTTTAGGCAACCAGCAGGCCAACCCATGCCAACAGTACGTCTGGGACACAGCATGTCCTATAATGAATGGCTCCCAGCATCCATGTAGTCTCTTTCAATGTTTCTCTGTACCTGCTACTGATACAAAGGACTCAGAAGTAACACCCCTCTCCCTCACCCACCACTCCCTCCTTTATGCCGTACTCCCCACTTCCACTTTGACCAGACCACAAAGTTATTCAGGATTTTTCTTACACATTTTGACTGCTGCATATTTTTTTTGCCCTCCTCTCCTTTGCTCCAGCTCTATAGGCCATTTGTTAGCAGCCTGGTTTATCTTTGCAAGCTAAACGGAAGGTGCTGTTAGTGCATTCAGCTGGAGATGGGCAGAAAGAGCCAGCCACAACCTAACATCATTCATATTGTGCACAAAGCTGGTCTATGGTCTTGCCACTCCCAGACAGTTTCAGGACTGAAATACTTGCCTTTATCAGAAGCTGTGAATGTTTGGCTTTAATTAAGACCACCAAAGACATACTGGGGCTCAGCAGGCTTGTGTTTTAGATGCTAAGGTAAGAAGGTAAGGCATCACTCCATTCTGTGCATTAAAATGAGAATTCAGCATGAGATGCATCATTAAGGACTCACAGGAGAAAAAAATGCAATTGAATTAAACTGACAGCATAATGCAAAGAATCAAAAGCTTTATTTGCTGTTTAATGATGATGATACTTTTTTCATTTCATTATATGTGAGTCATAACTGGCTTTGTGTTGGCTTAATTGTACTCTTTAGCAAGTAAACTGACGCATGCAATTTATAGCAGCAACACCTGTTAGAGAAAGCTTATTTAAGACTATCATAAATTGGTTCTGAACAATGAAATGAATTTGCTTCCAATCCAGCACACTAGATTATTAAGACGTTACATTACGTTTGTATGTTGCTGTTTAGCTTTTTTTTATTTTATTTTAAATTAACAATAATATAATGATGATTTCTTTTGACTGACAGGACAGAAAACCAGAACAACCTTGTAGCAATGCAGCTTTTAATCCAAGCAACACAATGACCTGTTTCAGTTTTCACATTTGGGATTGCACAGTAAACCCTGGATCCTTCTGTCTGTGTTAAGTGACTCCAGCTTTTGGCAATGGTTGAACACATAGTATTTATTACCTTTCTTTTTCATGGCTTATACCAAAAGTATCATATAAAAGAAGCAGAAAGAGAAATAGAGTGGGTGAGAAAGGAGCTCAGAGGAGCCAGCTGAAGAAGGAATGACTGTCACAAGACTGAAGTCATTGTAGGTGTTTTTTTTTTTTTTAAAGCAGTGATGGAGGACACTCATTCATTTCTTTTCTGAATCGTACAGAGTGATTCAGCCTTAAAGAGGTTTGGCTGTGGTATATCTGGGAAGCTACACAGCTGAAAATGAGTTTCAGTATACTGCATATGCAAGGAGGCATTGGCAAAATGAGAAATAGGTCTGAGGTAGCCAGTGACCAGTTCCTTTGTCTTTATTTCTCCTATTTGCCTGGATTGTTTCATCCATGTTTTTTCTTTACCCTCACTTTTCCCCCAACATCCTGGTGTGCAAGTTCAGCAGTGTAGAGCCCTACAGGTACCATGGGTGCTCCTGACTCTTCCAGGACCCAGCTGAAAGCCCAGAGAGGAGTGAAGGTGCAGGCGCAGCTGAGATGAGTCCTGAAGTGCAGACAAAATGGCAGGTGCCAGGGACCATTCTGGCACACATCCTGCTGTAAGGACAAGGATGCCAAGTGCTATTTCTGGTCCTCAGCTTTGGCCTGAAGTGACAGCTTACTTCTATTGAAATAGATCTGGTCTGCTTTTGCCCAAATGCTCTCTGTTTCCTCTTCAGCATCCTGCCTGTGCCACTGCTGGACATTCAATAGTTCAGGTACTAGGGAAGTGGGAGGATACATAATTACTATTGTCATTCCCAAGTTGCCTTTACTATATGGGTCTGTCCTTAATTCTGGTTTCAACTACCAGGGATTGCACATTTCAATATTATTCTAAATTGCCAAAGTGAGGATCTTTGAAAAGCCACATCACAGCTGAGGTCTAATATTGTTTTCCTCTAATCAAGAGATGGTAGATGCAGAGAAGTGTTGAGGTAGGCCTGACAATAGGGTGTTTGCATGGAAAAGGCAGATTTTCATGGCTTTGTGTAGAACCTGCAGATTTCCTTTGGGACCTAGTGAATTAAATATTAAGCTTACGTATACTATGGTAGATATAACTCCATGATTAAATTCAGTAAAAAAAAAAAAAGTAAAAAGACTTTTACATGTGAAGACCTCAAAGACCTCTATGTCCTGCAGCATAATTGGGAGTGTTAAAGCTCAGTGTTATCCTAGGAAGTTCTGCTACAGCAAAAGTCGCATCTTGGGTGCCTATATTTGTTACTTCATGCTGATTTTCTGCATAAAATACATTCAGCTTGAGAGTAAAGTGCATATTTGTTTCCCTACTGCAGACCTTGCAAATCATGTGTAGATCTCGACCAGCAATATCTCTTACACAGCTACCAAGCATGAACGGCTAATTTGCCAAACTGTCACTGTTGAACCTCATGCAGTTCTTTTGGCCTCACTGCAATTAGGCAGGCTGTGACTAATTAGCTGTCTGTAAACATTTCTGAAGATGATGCATATGATGGAATAGAAACCTCAGCTTCTGTCCGCCCACCTTCATCAAGTCTGCAGGGCTAACTAAAGGAAAAAGCAATAGAGAAACTCAAAGAGTTTTGTTGGACCCCTGAGCAAGATGCCCTATTTATGTGGTAATTTTTTCAAGTGAAGTTACATACAAATGGAAAAAAATTTCTCCTCCTCCCCTGCTTTTGGTTACTGAGTGCCATATTAGACACTTCGCTTCCAGTGGAAGAGGGATCCCTGGTAGAGGACCATCAGCCTCTTTGGATGATAATTTGGGATCTTTACTCCAAATGTTCATGAGCCCTTTTCTCATACAAAAGGTCAAGAAGGAATTTAAAGGAGCTATGGATTAAAATGTATAGCCCTGTTCTTCCCATGGTAGCTTCTGGGAGTAACCAAGGAAAGTGATTTGTGAGCAATTATCATCTGCTCCTATGTATTCAGACAATCATACACAGCTTGAAGATAAGAACAAAACATGGCCATGAAGGCATTTGAGAAATAAACCACCTTCGTTCCAAGGTGCTTATTTTGCTAGCATTTGCTACTGATACGAAGGCAAGAAATACGGGTAGAAGGGCATCATCCATATTCCTAATGAGGCTCTGAAGATAAATACACACAAAGGTTGTCAGCAGCTTGGATAGGAGGAAACGAGAGAGGTAGCCACCACTGCTATTTATCCAGAGTTAATATTTCAGTGCTGGCACATGCCTGTCGTTTTTCTGCCTGAAGGGAAAACTAGAGAGACTCTAACAGCCAGGTCCTCTGAAGGCCTGTCTAACCCAGTGATTCACAAGTATTTTCTTTAAGTGGAGGACTAGCATGCAACTAATAATAAACCTAAGTAATATGCCAGGACTGGTTTTGCAGGGATTTATGTTCTGCAAGTTGTAATGCTTTAAATACAAAGGAAAGAAAAGGTTAGTTTTGTTTTTCTTCTTCTGAACTTTAAGTAAACAAATAAGGAATTGCAGAGTTAGAAAGAACCTTTATGTTCAAAACAAAAGACTTGACTCACTTTGAATAAATAACAACATTTTCCTGTACTTAAAGATCCATTAAGTAAAATCAAGTTGCAAGGTCCTGATTGTGATCAGATAGCTGTGGTATGTTAACAGCCTTTGTCTGCACATGAGTGGGAGTACAGAGAGTGAAAATGCTTTAATAGAAAATAAAGCAAACAGCACTGCTTTGTTTGTAAGAATATTTAGAGTCTGAAGAGTGAGGTAAATAGTTGCTTTTATTAATAGCAGCAGATCAATGTCACTAGATTAGCAGAAACTGAGAATAAAGCAAACTAAAAGGAGAACATCTCTGTCTAGTCACACCCCCTCTCCCCACTGCTGAGCACAATCCCAGGCTATGAATGGCAGCAGAAACATACCCTGCCAAGTATGGGCTCAAATTTTAAGACATGATAAAATTTTTCCCCCAGTTTAAAACCTAAACAGAAAGGTAGCCATCTGCCCACACTGAGAATAGGCATGTTTTCTGTATGGACATAAGAGCAGATGAACAAGTGGATGATTCAGAAAGGGGCACAGCTACTCTTCGGCTCTCCATTTTTCTTCTGGGAAGAGTAAACTAATCCAACCTGAGAGAGGCTGGCTTTCTATCTTTTCTTGGCAGGGAATAGCTGCACAGCTCCAGCTGCTTTGCCCATATCCATGGTGAGAGGCAGGAGATAGAAGGCAGGAGTTCCTGTTCTTCCTTCTGGCTGGAGCCAGAAAATGATCTGAGAAGCAAAGGCGTGGAAGCAAAACATGCAGCTGGAAGTTTTTGTGGGGCCCTGAGAGCTAGTTACCAGCCTGAAAGCTCTGAACCCACTGAGGTGTCTTTGGGCTAGTCTCTTCATTGGGGTTGGACAACGTTAAGCCTCACAGGCTGGAAAAGGCTGTATGAACCCGTCCTGTCAGCATGTCAGTATAGAAACTTCCATATAAAAGGGAAAATGAAAGATAATTATGCAGATAGTTCAATTTGAATACAGTAGTTCCTATACCAGAATTTTGCCTTCATATCCACCTAAAAAGTCTCACAGTCTTCATAGCTTACACAGTTGTGTCATTTGGAAAGAAAAGGTGTAATTTGGCATCAATTCTTTACAGATATCTGAAAACTATCTATAAGACTAAGAAAACAATCAAATTTGTAAATTACTAAAGAATGAATAGTGTAACTTCTGAAAATTGTAGTTCAAGACATTAAAATAATAGCTATCAAATTATTCTCTTGACATTCCTTCCATTACATTTTGAACATTTGGCTTTTAATCTTAAACACCTACTAGGAGATTAACACATCTGAGAATTTCCATTTATTGTTCTTCGTAAGACTGTAATATCAGTGACAAAACCTTTGCTCATATTTGGGTCAAAACACTCAATGATTTGATACATTTCTGTATTTTACCTTTCCTAGAAGATCAATAATCATCAGCTCCTGAAGGAAGTTAATCAATCAGATCACATATTTCTATAAGACTATTGTTGACTTCTGTGAAAACTGCAAAAGAGTTTCTGTTTTGCATATCCACACACAACCAAATTTTTCAGTACTGCTAACTGTTGTAATAAGATTCTCAGTCATAAAGAATTCAGATTTCAGCATAGGATGTTATGAGTAGATGATTTGCTACTGTAATAAATAATGAAAGCTAAATTATACTTACCAAACGACTGAACAAGTTCTCTTTAAGTGACCCATTATCCTCTTCATATTATCCTGTTCACATGATATATTACAAAACTCATAGATATCCCATTTCTTATTTTACACTGGACATAATTTGAGAGGAGGAAAGTAAGGTATATGCTTTCTTTGGGTTAATCAGCTGTACATATCCAGGAGGAAATAATTTGCAACTTGCAGTTCTAGGGTTGTAATGGATCACAACCTGAACAAGACTCAGAAATGTCTTGCAGGTACAAGAAAAGGAAATGCCATAGTGGGATGTATGAACAGGGGAAAAGCAAGACATCTGAAACAGCCCTCCTCCTTACACTTGGCACTAAGAAGGATTCACATGGGGTTGCATTCCTGTATGGGCACTGTGCTTCAACCAGTGTGTAGCTCAACTGCAGAAAGGGCAAAAGCAAGCACTGAGGCAGATTAAAGGTCTGGAAAACACGACTTCAGAGGAAATTCTGCAGTTAATTAGCCTGAAGAAGAAAGAACTAAGGAGACAGCATCGTAACAGTCATCAAACACATAAAAGTATGTTGTGAAGAAGAAAGGCACAATCCGCTGTCTGCCCACAGTGGGCAGCCGACGCAGGAGGCCTTTCTGACAGCGAGGAGGGATCGAGTCAGGCATGGGAGACTTTGCAAGAGCAAGGCTTATCAAGCATTACAGCAGGTTGCAGGGGTAGGCTCTCATACCTCCATTCCTTTTAACCAGGCTGAACTGGAGGTATAATTGGTCTTGTGTTCGGGCAGGGGTGGCTTCTTGTCCCTGCAGCCCTGATTTAATTACATTTTATAGAGATACAAAGATGCTGCTAAGCCAGTGCACAGTACTGACACCCCTCTCAGGCTCCTGCCTATGCCAGTGGCTGTAATGGAGGTTTCAGAGGTTGTGCAAAAGCACTCTAACACACAACAGTGGAAAAACCTGGATGTCAAAAGCATGTTAGATTTGGCTTCCTCTTGGAAAAATATGCCTTAATGATATTGTATTTTTAAGATGACCCAGGGCAACAATAAACATTTTCAATGTACATATACATTTCTAACCTTTTAGCATTTTTCACTAGACTGTTGGCCTCAGTGATAGCTAGTGGCAACAAATTTCACATTTAACTGTGCTTTTGGGTAAAAGCCTATCCCATCTTAGCAGTTAGTTATATGTTATAAAGAAAAGATAATTAGGAGTTCCAAAGTTGCCTCCTCTATATTATTTATTACTCAGTATAACTTTATGATGTTCCATCTTATTTGTTCAACTGCCAGATTTTCACTATCTCTTCATATGGAAGTCTTTTTGTATCTGTAGTAATTTTCATCACTAGTCCCCGAATCATCTCTGTTGGACACCATATACAAATCTCTTTTTTTTTTTCTGACTGAACAAAGGAACAAATGCATGGTTTTCTTTGATGGGTTTTTGTGGTGGTTTTTCTTTCGGGGGGTTGTTTTTGTTGTTATTGGTAGTGGCGGTGATTTTTTTTTAAGCGTGGAATTTTATGTTCATGTTTGCTTTTAGAACATTTTTTGCATGGCTGATTTTGCATCTTTCGGAATATATGGCTACAGTGGAGGAATTACAGACAGTTCTGAGAGCTGGTTCTAGACTTAGGAAAGAGTGCATGCAAGGCATATTGATTTCTTTTCTATATTGATCCTTCTTTATTACTTAACTCTCAAGGTCATAAGATCTGATGGTTAGAAAAAATCATAATAACTTATTATCAGCTTATCAGAATTTCTATTACAGGTGGTATGTGTTCCTCCATTTTTAAATAATAGAAAAAAAAATCCTGAATTCAACATTAGTCTTTTCTCTCACAGAATTAAAAGTTAATGTAAATAAATATAAAGAAATAAGGAAGAGCATCCAAAGAGCATCCAAAGTATCCAAAGTACAGTATGCTCTGTTCTGCTTGTCCACTATGTATGGATAGAAGCTTTGAATTTCTTGTTCTTGCTCTGTCATTTTAAGAACTGTGAAGATTTTTCAACCAGTGAATAATAGTGATAATTCACACATTTGTTTCAATGTTACACTTCTGCTCCAAATCAAATTGCTAATGTAAGTACAGCCTTGACTCCTAACACAGTCAGAGGCTAGAAAGACATGACTGCATGCTGAACTCAATGCTATCTCCATACTCTTGCTAGAAGAGCTGACTGGTAATGTAAGGAGTTCAAAACTGCCCCCATCAGCAGAGGCAATAGCGGCAGGAGGATTTGACAACATCAAGGAGGTGAGAAAGGTTCCCACAGGGCAGAACACCCCAAAGCCATCTTCAATGGCAATGTGAATCTCAAGCTTTCTTAGCGTATAGTTATGCCTCTGAGATGTATCAAACCCTGCCTTATGAGGTAACAAATCATGGCATTAAAAAAGTATTTCAATGACAAAGTTACCGTTGTGAAAGGTGATCATACTCTGAGCAAACCCAGGAAAAGTACAGGCAAAAAAACTCCTGGGCATTCTCACTTTGTCTGCCTTCAAGTCCTTTTGTCACAGAATTACAACATAAAGGATGACATTTTATTGGAACTTCTTACTGATTTGCATCATGGCTAGAAGTAGATGCATAATTCTAATATCTTCTACGGGTTGCCTGGCATTTGAAGGCTTATGTCAGATCTTTCGGGTTATATGAATAGTTCCTTTGATGTAATGATATTCCTTATTCTTACAAGAGCTATTTAAAAGACAAAGAAAAATCTCATTTCAAAATGTGTAGTTAATGAAATAGGAGCCCGTATCACCTAATGCATTGTGCATTTCATAAATATATATTGCAAGTTAGGAGAGACAACTTTTAACATTTCCTGTGCTCATCTCAGTCTAATTCTTTGAGATCTTCTGGGTCACAATAACTTTCTTCTAGAAATATGGTCACAGTGTTGCAGCTGCTCTGCCTTTTGGATATTACATCAATGCAGATAGCCCATAAAGAGAGTACCTGGACTCAGAGTTCCCAAACTTTGGCTACTGAAGGTTTACAAGTATATGTTTTATTTACTTGATAATTCATATATCAAACTACAGTGTAGAACTGATTAATGTATCACTGGCTGCCCCTTCTAAAACTCTACAGGCCTATTATTACTGCGTGCATGTTGGATTGCAACTTGTGAATATTTAGATCTGGTAGAGCTGTTTTTCTTCACTTTATAGTATTTACACAATAACTGAGCAGTGTAAGAAACTACTTTTTCTGAAGTAACATGAATTGAGTACAGCCTGTTGCTCAAAACTCTCCACACAAGTCAGCAAAGGTCATAGAGAAAAATGAAGCATCCAGTTGACTAAGACTGGGAACTCCACTGAAGTCTGAGCAACAGGTACAAGAAAATAAGACCAGAAATCACTTATATTAAAACAGTGTGCTGGGAAATAAGCTATTCCACCTACCATTTCCTTTGGGAGGGCTATATTTGAAAGCTGATTGGAAGTATAATTAGTAACATACAAGTAAGCAAACAGCAGTGTGTGTGATGGGGATATCTCCTCTATCACAGGATGCACCCTAACATTGTAGGATCTTACTTTCCCTGATCCTGGAAAATGCTGAGATTGAACCAAGGAAAAATCAGAAAGATCTAGAGGATCTTTTGATTCAGGATTGCCTCTGGCAAATATTTATTGTGTATTGAATGAATCTAATGAATTTCTAGTTCTCCCTCTTCTTTTTATTGCTCTTTTCCATCTCCATCCCTATTTGCCTGGGATTCTTGTTGTTGTGTTTTGGGCATGTGTTTGTTTTATGGCTTTTTTTTTTGGTGTGGTTTGGAAGTTCTTACATACATTTGTATATGCTTTTTGACATGTCTATGTCTTTTTGTGTGAATCTGACATGCTTGGTTAAGACGGCAGCTTTGGTTGCTGCACTGAGCATACCATCAAAGAGGGAGTTATTAGCCATCAGCCCAGCACCAGTGCAAAGATACATACTCTTGAAAGGGCCAAGAAGAATGTGTGAGTTGCATGCCCATTCTCTAGAAGCACTGTTGCAAATAAGAGCCAGTCTCAGAGACCAAAAATATTTTCTTTCCTTGGTGTTCTTAGCTCCTCCTTTGGTGCACATTTTGTCCCTTTTTTCTTGTCTTCAGGGAACCTAAGATGTGACGAAACATCTGCAACCCAGCTCAGATAGCATTTTGCCTTTTCTTTAACAGCAACAATTACTATAATCTCTAATATCAGCCAAATGGTTACTAAATGGTCTTTTTACAGCTAATGTCTAAGGAAATGTGTTATATTACTAAAAAGAAGTTACTTTGCTGTTTATATATCAGATGCATTAATCTTTATATTTTCTTATTCTGCATCTTTAATAAAGGCTGATAGATTTTTAAGTAAGTTAGTTGTTTACCACTGTATTAATCAGTTTGAGGTTTCTGTCAAAACCATAAATGTATTTAACTTTCTAATTTTCTTCAGTGACAAGATCATATTAATGCCTGTAGACCACTAAAACCAATGAAACCAACACATAATTCAGCTGTTTTTAACTTTCATGCCAGGCTTTGTCCCAGGAAGCACAGAGGGTACTTTACATAAATCAGACAGTGATTTGTTAGCACATTTTCCATTTCCTAATTTCTCACAGCACTCACATCCAAATAACTTTCCTGATCTCCCTTCAGACTGCATCTTAATTATGTTTTCTCACTGGTGAAAGTTTCTTTCAATCTCAAGGATGGTGACTGAGTATCACCATTCTCCTCTCCAGCAAAGCAGACTTCAGGCACGATACTAAGGCCACTCCTCCTCACCAGGCCCCAGCCACAGATTCCAATGCTGTTTGTTCTCCCAGAGGGACAGAAGTCCTGTCTTTACAAGTCTAGCTCACTCATTCATTCCTGGACCATGCTCTTCTCCTTCTTCTGGCTGCACCTGGGATACTGTAGAGCTGGCTTCCCATTGGCCTCCAGCAGAGGGGAATGAAGCTCAAAACCAAGGTCATGTCTGTGCCCTGGATGATCTGAGCTGCTCGTGCATGTGACACCCAGGAAAGTCGGGATGCATGATGGTGCAGCACAGGGACTCTGGGCACAGTCCAGCTTCATCAGTGGCTGCTCTGCCACATATATTGGGAAAGGAGCTGCATGGGAATGGCAGCTACTAATCCAAAAGCTTTTATATTGCTTCTGAAAACAAACAGGTAGGGCTGCATAGCACCATGTGCTACCATTGGAGTTTTGGATATGCCCTAAAAAAGTTAGCTTTGATGGGAACTGCTATCTTTACCTTAGTAAATTAAATAATGATGCCTGGGCAGTAGGCGGTGGTCATCAGTCATTCAAGACTGTAAGAACAGTCTTATGGCCTGTTTCATGCCTACGGGTCTCAGCACCAGAGAGCAGTTCTGGCCATGTTTAATTAACTAGGATCAATGCAGCCTCAGGTTGCTTTTATCATCTGCCTAGGTGCTGACTGGCTGCATTTCTCACTCTCCTACCTGATTCTGCTACTGCTGAGCACCTGAATATTTTCATTGGCTTACTGCTGCTGTCCTCCTAGGAAAAAAGCACTCACCAGTATCTGAACTGGCCGTAACTTACAAAGTGACAGAAAAAAATATCTAAATATAACACAGTAACACACTCATTCAGTAGGAGTGTGTGCATGTGCATCTGTGTGTCTGTGTGTAATGTCTTCTGAAACCCATAGACTCTTGATAAACCCATGCAATCACCTTATGCTACATACTTATGGTTTTGTTCTTTAAATACAACTTTAAATAAAGTGTTTCTGAAGTTGTAGACTTAAGTTTATGCAAATCTAGAAAGCTATGCAAATGTGAAACCTACTTCTTGTTTTTACAAATGGTATCAGCAGGTATATATAACTTATCAGTTCTTAATGTGAAACCATTGTGGTGATAATAGCTCTGTGTGTATTAAATGGTTTTGAAATGAAAGCAGCAAATATGTGGGCTCTAGCCAACATTCATATGTTCGCAACTCAGAAATTTCAATTTGAAGAGAACAAAAAAAATAGTTCATCTACATAATTAACAACATTCATTTTGAAGAACAAAACCATTTTTAAATCATAGGAGTTGAAAAATAGCTAAAACTCTAACTAATATCTACTCTCACACATTATAAACAACCTCAGAAGTAATTTGCCTGAGCTTTTTTTTTTGCTTTGGATTGCAATGAATGAGCAGTATCTTCAAAATTAGCAGTCTCTGAATGATAGGAAATAATTGCTGCAAGGAGAGGTCTTACTAAAATGCATCAACAATGTTGCAAACAGTCATCTAACAATAACTTAACCTTTTTTCCTTTCAATACTCATTAAAAATACCAGATCAATAACAGCAGAAGCAGAGTACCTTTGGTCATTTATACAAACCAGACAACATAAAAATGTCTTTCCTCATTTACCATAAAAACACATCACTTGTGCATCAAGTTGTAAAGGTGTTTGCAACCATTCAGTGCCTTTTTTCTCTCATCAGATTTCAAAAAGTCATGCCAGCTGAAAAACTAGAGATTATTTTCTTGCACTATGATTTAAAAAATCACCTACAAAACTAAGTTTTCTGGAGAGAGTTTTTCTCAGCCAAACCAAAAGGGAATTACTTCAAGCCACATTTATTTTTCTGCTTCTCACCTCTGAAATGGACAAAAAAGAAATCAATAAAAACACCACCCCACTTCACTCTCTTCACTTTCACTGAAGACAGATTTCAGTGCCACTTGAGGTTTTTTTTGGGGAAAAAATCAATAAAAATTAAAACTCGAATAATACACTTTGGAACATTGTACATGCACTAGAAGAAGTAGGAAAACAGATTCCAAATCTCTTATTTGAAACAGGGAAAGAAGGGATTCAGATTAGACTTCCAAAGCCAGTGGTTCATAAGAAATTTGGTTACATATCTCCTTTAATCTCTCATGTTTATTTGTGCCACTTTGCATAAATAATTAAACATCTGTGAATACAAAAGAGAAATGAGAGGGATCTGTGAGGATACTCACCTGAGAGTTTAGAAACCTGCTTTCAATTTCCACACCAAGTAATGTTTGTCTAGTTTACACAGTGGAGCAACTCTGCTAGGATAAAGAGCAATGATGCTGCTTCCTGAAATGCCTAGTACCCTTTTTCAGGGTTCAGAGTAAACAGGTTCTCACATGGAGGGGAGAATTGACTGAGATTGCTGGGATTCTCTCAGTGGTTGTCAGTGATGGTTGCAGATCCCCTTCACTTTTAGCTAACATATCACCACTTCTCATTGCTGGCTATCCAAGCTGTTCCACAAATATAACCTAGATTCACAGTTATGTTTGGAAATGGCATATTTTGGAAGGGCATTATTTTATATATTTAAACATATGCACATGCAGATAGGTAGTTTTTCATCGTAATTTTCAACAAACATTTTTAAGACAGACAAACATGTTTCTGAGGTTAGCTGGTTTATATATCACATGCAGCTCTGGGTAACCATTTGCCATTTTATAAGCCATATAGTAGACTTGGCAAGTTATGAACAGCCATATGCACAGAGACTCACTTTCAAACTGCTGACACACTGTGAACTGGAAAACACCAGCAAAAAAACCTATAATTTCTCAATACAAGTCTCTAAAACACACACATAGTTTAAAATAAATTGACTGAATATTTAAACCTGCTTAATTTTGGAATCAATTCCACATTTGAAATAATCTACAAGTTGAAGCAGCTGAAGCATAAAATGTGTTTGAAACAGAACAAGTTTAAATATTGAATCAATTTTGACATAAATGTGTTTGCATATTAAGGCATTAAAAATGAATCCAGTTTAAATATTAAGCTGAGGAGAGAAAGAGCTGTGCTAGGGAAAAAAGATTAAGGATGACCACTAAAATTACAACATGCTCAAATATTATAAAATCCTGGAGTTTGTTATTTAATCTTATTGAAACAGCTATGGCTAAAGGAAAAAGAAAAATTCTGTAAGCATCAGTATGTAAAAGAGTTAGTAAGGCATTTGAGAGCACAGAGTGGGTGAAGATTTTCTTACTTGGATTTTTCTGTGTTTATCTGATTTAAAGGGCCATCCTAAAAATCCTCTTCCGCTCATAGCTCTATTTTCATTTTTTATTTCTTTTCCCTTTAGCTCTCCTCAGGAGTGAAGAAAGGGCCCACAAACCTCAGCCTTCCACCCTGTAATGCCATTGCACTCACAAGCCATAATCTTTTGAAATGAGTTAGCTGTAATTGACTGTGACTCAAAACAAGCTTTTCTTCACATAATCAAGCATGCCACATAACCCTCTCCAGTCTGCTGCAGTCTGAGAGGGAATTGCCTGCTCCTTCCACCCCTTTTTCCAAGTAGAGAATAAACTGCAGGTTGGGCTTGGTCTTCTCTTGCCTATACCCATGCATGCAGGATGCAGGCTAGGGCATACAAGGAGGGGAAGGAAAGGGAAGCAGCAATAGGGTACAAAGTTCTGCATGTAAAAAGAAGGTAAAGACAAGGGATTGGCACATATATGCTCAGGCAAAAAAAAAAAAAAAAGAGGAATAACATGCTGCCATAAGCAATCTCCTTAGGTTAGGAAGTCATACCAAGCTAGGGCCCTCTGCCTTGGACCCGTCCAGCTGCAAGAGGCTGGTAAGCCTGGCACAAGGGAAAGCATGTTAGGTTTAGCGCTGCTTCTCCCAGAAGCAGGTTCAGTATCTCAGCCTACTTTTTTCACCTGAATTCAGATGACTGAGTATTGCCAGATTTCATGCTATTTAGTCAATTACTCACTTGGGCTGCTCATCCTCTGCTGGAAAAGCTACACCCTCCTTGTTCTGTGTGTTGCTCTGAAATTCCATGTAGCTGGAGACACCCCTTCCCCTTACGAACCATTCAGCTGCACATGATTGTAAGCCACCAGTATTTCCCAATGACAATTTATTTGCACCTGAAGCCTAAGCCTTCCTTCAAGACCCTTCCAACAAGCTGGCTCTGTGTCAAGCTCTGTGTCAGTTTACATTTTGCTTCCAGTATTAATTCTGCAGCCAGAGCGAGATGAATTCTTTTTAACCATTTCACCTGTGAAATTGTCCTCCATGTCACTACCTGGCAGAGTTTCTGCTGCAGAGAAGAACCAGGCTTAAATAGCGTGAGTGCTCCAGGTCAGGAGCATGCTAAACAGGCAACAACACAGTCTTTGGGTAAGCCCTGTAATCACTAGCCAGTAGCACTAAACCATCACTGGTTTGGTACTCACAACCAAAATTACAGAATGATCAGTCTCTTAAGACCTGGTTGTCATTTCTGTTAGGCTCTGCAGCCCTGGTGTTTACTAACCTCAGAAGCAAAGTCACCACCTCAATGTTTCTCCTTGTCACTCCCAGAAAAAAAGGTAGCACTTTTGTAAAGAAAATGAAACCTGTGTCTGAAGATTTGCATATCTGGAATGCTCTGGTCCGTATTCACCAAAATAACTGCAAATACTAAGAGTTCATGGGTTAAATTGTTCCTTAAGGAGAACATCAAACACTTAGACCTCTGGAATGGAGCCTGCTTGCTGTTGAAGTTTCAAAGAGGACAGCAGTTTTAGCTCTTTATACTCTGTGAGGAAATCTTGAAGAAGCTGGTTTTTGCCACAATTTTATTTTAATAATAGAAAAGCTTATGCATGACAAGAACTATTGTCTGACTATATGAATTTGAAGACCATTAAGCTGTGGTTATCAAAAGATAATGTTAAAAAAGTGCTGCCTGTGGCTGTGAAATGCACATTAAAAATGTAGTCTGCAGAGAAAAGCAAACACTGATGCTTAATGGTAGGAGGTACCGAATCAGCCTCCTGTCCCACAGCTATGGAATTCCTCACTGTAAGGGCAAGGCACATGGATGCTGTCACACACACCTGTATTTTTTATATTTGCCTGCATCATTAAAAAAACTCAAACCAACTCTGAATATACAATATCTCCCACTCCTCCCTTCTTTTCATATGTAGATTCTCCTCTTGCTTGTGGGGATGGCAGACAGTTCGATTATGTAGCATATTGCATGTCCCTTGAAAATGCTGACTGGTGTCACTCAGTTTTAATGGTTTCAGGGTAACAACTTAGAGAGACAAATATTAAGGAGTGTGAACAGGAGCACAATAATTTTATCAACTGCTTGTTAGTCTTTTTTTGTTTAAGTGACTAGTGATCCATGAAAATGGATGATCCATAAAGCTGTTTCCAAAGTCTTATGAATGCATTTGCATCATTTGACATGATAGCAGCTCACTGAAATGCTTCACGGCCCTGCTGCACTGAAGCACAGGGGGTATGGTGGGCAGTGAGGCAGCTACACCTGTTTTGCACAGCAAATAGTGGATGTGGAAGCTTTGCACATACTGAATAAAACTCCACTAGTGTACTCTATTGTTTCCTTCTGAGACGAAGGCCTTTCTGAACCACATGTCAGTGGACTGTATCTCTCCATACACTTCTGTGAGAGAAGTCCCTCACAAAGCTCATCTTGGTGAGGTAATGCAAAATCAGATCTTCTTTCAAGTCAGGGGTGGTTTATCATTAACTTTATTTGGGGTAAAATCTTATCACAGAATTTTTCTCAGCCCCAGCTATTATGGCTGGCTGAGCTGTACACCTCCCCAGCAGCTCTGGAGCACAGGACAGCCTCCCATTGCATGTATTTTATTTAATTTCCTTTATTCATTCACTGTCAACCTTTCCTTCATCCTTTATCATACATGAAGCATTTTCTGTATAAAAGGACTGAAGGAACTTGATCTTGTGTCTTCCTATCTCAGCCTGAATAGGTTAAATTGCCATGGTTACATCTCCTGTGCTGCTAGACCTTGAAATACATCTCTATTTCACTTCAGCTTCCCAAGCAGAAAGCTGAGCTCTAGACAAATTTAGGAAGACTTTTCATCAGGATATTAGCTCCCCTCCCAGAAGTCTCCTTTTGGGTTTTGTTCATGCCTCCAGCTTCCTTCTGTGCCTGCTTAAACCAACAGTTGCAGCAAACCTCAAAATCAACAGCCTTGTCAGGATGAATAATCTAAAATTAATGTGCACTTGTCGACATGCATTACTGTTCTTGACAGAGACGCGTTGCCTACACTGGCTACAAACCGACAGCCGTTCAGAAGAAGTTTGCTCACTGCAGTCCAAGGGCTGATGGAGAGCTGGGATAAGGCTGTGAGTCGGATTTTAGATGATAAGTACAATGGTTCCTGACACGTAAAGACTCAGAATGAATTCACCATAGACCAGGCTGCTTGCTTTTTTTTCCTGCTGTTTGCTTTATTCTCACTGGTGATGGTTATCACATTTATACAGCACCCCCCTGAGAAATCATCTAGATATGTTTTGAACATCTTGTTCTCACCACCCTGAATTTCAAGTTGTGGAGCAGAAGCGTGAATAATCCAGTGCACCACTGATACATTACAAACACACACTTTAACTCTCCACTTTGAGTCTGGCACTCTCACTTCCACCTTGGATTTTTTTCCTATCCTTAGCTCTTGCAAGCCTTTCTTATCAACCAAGTGTGCTCTACTGCAGTATTGCGAGCAAACTGCAGGCAGAGATGGGGGCTTAGGAGTCCAAGAAATGCAGTTCATGAGAGCAGTGTAGGGTTACAGCTGTTAGAATTGTGCTTGCTGAAGTAATGAAATCAACCTGGAATGAAAATAACAGAATAAAATAGTGCTCTGATATTTTTTTTTACACAGCTCAGTAATCAGCATTCAGCATATTGCTGTGTTTTTAATGTTAACTGCTATGGAATTCATGAGTTCTTCTTCATGAATACCAAAGGACTCAGTCTTTTGCAATTTAATAGGTAACAGAGTCACTTTAAATAAACTGTCTCTAAGTTTTTGTATGTCAACAGCTATATGAAAATTGAGAGAGGCTTTTGGTTTTGGTTTTGCTTAAACTCTGTCACTCCTTACCCTCTCTGCTCAGCCACAGCTTGGGCCAGACTTCATCTCCAAATCTTTCTGTTCCAGATTACCTGGCAATAGCAGGGTGTCACCTTGCACAAGGGTGCCCTCATGGAGGGACTCAGAGTGCTTCTGAAAACTCAGAGGCAAGTGGTGTCTCCTGGCAGGGGGATGATTCATAGGATCATAGAATAGTTAGGGTTGGAAAGGACCTTAAGATCATCTAGTTCCAACCTCCCTGCCATGGGCAGGGACACCTCACACTAAACCATATCACCCAAGGCTCTGTCCAACCTGGCCTTGAACACTGCCAGGGATGGAGCATTCACAACCTCCCTGGGCAATGCATTCCAGTGCCTCACCACCCTCACAGTAAAAAACTTCTTCCCTATATCCAATCTAAACCTCCCCTCTTTAAGTTTGAATCTGTTATCCCTTGTCCTATCACTACAGTCCCTAATGAAGAGTCCCAGCATCCTTATAGGCCCCCTTCAGATATTGGAAGTCTGCTATGAGGTCTCCACACAGGAGGGAACAGGTTCAGGGAGAGAACTGATTTACTGCCCATACTGAAGACAGCTGCAGCCTGGCTGCTTCATTCCCTTCAAGCAAAGGACAGTCCTGAGTGCCCAGGCCACATCATCAGCACCCTGCCTCACACAAATTTGGGCTCATCCCACACCCCTTAAGACACAGGTGACTCTGGGGGCCTGAGCGCTGGAGCCCTCATAGCCACACCTTACACTGGCTCCCATCCAGCTCTGCTGCAAGGCCACCATAGGAAGGAAAATAACCTTTTTCTCTTTTGTGTTGATATGCACCAGGCAGGCAACAGAGCTGCTGACATTTTAGTGTCTAACTTCCCTTTGCTTGGAGCACCAAGGCTTTAGCTTTGGGAAATACTAACCAACTACCCTGATCTGGCCAGATGAATCCTCAGCTGGGAAAAGCCTGCCCCCAGGAAAGGCTGCTTTCCTTCCCTGATACCACCCCTGAAACAAATGTGGCAGGCTGCTGGCCCGCTTCTGTGCTTATCCCGCCGCCAGCAAACTGGAAGCACATCTCTCCAGCAGTGGATCAGGGGTGGCTCCTTGGGGAAGTGCAGCCTGCGTGTGGGGAGAGACATGGCTGAAGGACAAAGGGAAAGAGTGAGCAGAGAGGGAGGCTGCAGAGACTGGGACAAAGGGTGAAAATGCCACAGGTAAGCAGTGGCATGTGAACTGCTTTGCAGGCAGGAGAGGAAAGAGCATCTCCTGATGCTCTCCCTAAGAGATGATTCTAGGTAATTTCTGGGGAATTGCAGATTATTTTTCTTTATTGTTTTCCCCTACACTCTTTCCACTTTCCTAAGAGAAAATTACCTAGAATTTACTAAGCTGCACAAAGAGCTATTTGGCAGCTTTCATCATATTTGGAAAAACATTTCCTTGGCAGACAAGCGTACAGGTTTGTAACTCTGAGATGACATTGTCCTAATACATCATGGGGCTCAAACTAGCATCCCAGAGGATTAAACATAAAAGAGTTGCCAACAGTGTTTTCTCACCTGTGACTTTAGAAATACATGTCCCTGGCTGGTGCTGAAGAGCAAACACTTCAGCAGCTCTTGGCTAGTGCTTTGTGATCCATCTCTTCATCATTTACTGACTGCAAACAAAGCTGAGGTCTGATTTTGAGGCGTATCTTTGTTTCTTGCTCTTGCTTTTGGAGTATTGTCTAGGCAGGAAGGAGCATGCTGAAAGATACCTGAATTTGAGCTGGGAGAGTTTTAGGGGCTGGAGGAAGGAGAGATCATGTGTGGGGAAGTGGGAGCAAGAAATTAAACCATGGGAATTAACTCCCAGTGGAGTTTCATGGCTAGGCATGCTCAATTCTGTTGTGAATATTCCTACAAAAGTGCTAGGAATTTGAAAGGCACCTGCATTTTAATAGTAAATACAGCCAATACATGCACTTGGAAGAATGTCATCTTTAAGGTTTCAGCAGATGGATGACACACAGGGAACTAGAGTCAGGAATCCTGTTTATGTAAAAAGGGAAAAAGGTCAATTTAAACCCAGGTGGAGTTTGAGTGCTGGCTTTAGGGTGCGTCTGAGCCTGCAAACCATTGTCTCCAACATCTAGTTAATACTCACTGCTCTGGAGACAGGCTCTGGGCAGCTGTAGGCTCAGATGTTGTCCTGTACTCTCTATGTTCACTGTCCTGCAGGTCCTGGGGCACGCTTAAAGGGGTGAACAAAACAAAAGTGGTTCCTGACAATCATTTCCACAGAGAGCATCAGGCTCTTAATGACACCAAGTAGTGCTGGTTTTGCACACCTTTCCATAGGAGCTAGCTGAGCTGGGCTGTCTTTTTTTTTTCTCTTGTTTTGTACATTTCACAAGGCTGTCTGAAGACAGGCTGCTGGGAGGCACCGTCAGCATGCTGACTCCCTGCTGCTTGTTAGAGTACAGGTTATATCTCATCAGGTTATGATATGGCACGTGTCTATGAAGACAACATGAGGTGAGATCATGACACAGAAATTAACAATGCAGAAAGACATTTTCTTGATTCACAGCAAGGCATCAACTTATACATCTGAGTAGTGGATTAAGGGCTTCCAGCAGTGAGGTGGGGAGGAGTAAGAGAACAGGCTGCCAACTGGTAAATATCTACATTTTGCAAATGCAGGTATTTCATGTCCCTCCTAATCTAATCGTGAATGCAAACTGGATTACTGCATCTGACATGACAAGAATAAAACAGCATCAACAGACTCTTGAAATTAGTAGAATGAGTTTGCTGGAAGAATTACATTGCCAATACAAGTCACTCTTGTGATAAAGGGCACTTCTAAAAGGAGAAAAAAAGAAAGCAGGAAAGACAGGGAAAAAAAAAAGAGCAGAAGTAGGCAGCCTCTTCCCCTAAAGGAGAGTTAAGAAGCTAACTCTTCTTGCACCATTTTTCCTTCTGATACTCACTGCAGCATTAGAGAGACAAGCTATTATCACCTGATAGGAGAACATAGGGAAGGACCTGACAAATACCGAGGGCAGTGGTAGCACATTCACAGGGACTGGAAAAGGTGGGCCAGTGGAGGTGCCTGGAGGTTCAGGGGGAAAATATGTGAAAGCGCAGAGGGTAAGGAGAAGAGCTATGATCAGGGGCATCTCCTCAGACAGATACTAAAACAGGTCTTGTCTGCATTTCCAGTGCTCTCAGCTTTGGGCAGCCTTTTAAATTACTACAAAGATACTGTAATGAGAAAGCACTCAGAAGTGGTTTTTTTTCTGATATCATGTACCATACGGAAGTGCAGAACAGTAGAGTCTTGCCCTGAAATCTGCTTCTTTTCCATGTCATTTTCAGGTTATTATTGAGCCCTTACAACTAGCAAAGCTGAGCTGTTTCTCCACACTCCTATCTTCTGCATGCAGCTTGACTGATGTGGTCTCCAAGCTACCTAAATCTTGTGTCTGGAAGAAGAGAAGTTGCACCTCACCCTAAGCTGCAGGCTCTTTCCTGGCTTCTGCAAGTGTAAAAGATTACAAAAGAGCAAAAACATACTAAGAGAAGGGTTGGGGAAAAAAAAGTTGTAAATCAGAAGCTTTAAAAACAAGCAGGTCAAAGAAAGCTGAAGTAATGAAAAAATAGTAACTCCTTTTACAGGTGTCTTTTTGTGGAGAAACTGGGCAGAAAGCCAATATGAGAAACTGCAACAGCAAGGAGGAACAGATCCCACAGAGACAAAATGAGAGAAGAGACTGTCTCTACAGGAGTGATGAGAAGAAACACAAACCATTAACATGATCAAAAAGACCAAAATAAAGTGAGGAATTAAAGTAGCAGAAGTTATTTTTCATAGGCACTGGAGTTAATGGGCCTCATAATTCCTTTTCCCCTCTCCCATCCCAAACAAGGAAACTTTGTCTTTACTGATAAATGAGCATGGCTGGGATGGAGAGGCTGCTTTCAGGGAGATCTGTGCAGTACCAAGATTTCCTAGAGAAAAGTCAGTGTCCCTCTCTGTAGCAGAAGGACTGCCTATGAACCCTTCCACAAGGAAGCTGGGACCAGCTGCTATAGGATGGCAAAAGAAAATGGTAGGACACTGAGCACAGCCTGGGCAGGTGAAGAACATAGAGCAGCAGTGATGGAGGACTTGGGGATAGGGAGCAGACAGTGGCAAGCACTGTGAAATCATCACCCCCTCCCTACACTGCACCCTTGAATGTATGGAAACCTGCCTTCAGGAGTGAAGTATTAAAGAAAATGTTAAAAGAACAAACTAGTAAGACCTGAAGCAAAATAAAAAGAAAAAGGCACAGTCAAGCAAGAGGAGATGGGAAAGATTAAGCCTCAAGCCAGAAATGAACAAGCTTAAAGCTACTGAAATAAAAAAACCCCAATAAGGCAGGAAACAGTAAAGCACAAAATGTAATAGAAGAGAGCCAAGTGACCATGGAGGCAGGCTAATCTCTGTTCATTTTAGGTGATCTTCTGCAATAAAGTTTACCATGAGGGCCAGAAGGACACTTCAGCTTTAAGAACTCTTCCTGGAATTAAAAAGCAAAGGTGTTTTGAGAGGGAAGGCAAAGTGTTAATGCTGGCTGTCTCACTGCACTGGGAGGTTTTGGCCATCTACAGTGCTATCCCTAAGGATTTACAAGGATTGTCTTTTCCTCTCCACATCAGACCAAAACAGCACTGAGGCAGAGCAAATATTTTCATTACTAGGTACTACAAGGGCTAATTTGCCTTGGCTACAAACGTTACTTCTTACTTCTGGTTCTCTCTTCACTGGCGATTGCTAAAGTAACTTCATTTTTAGCTCGGCTGCAGCAAGCCTCCAGTTACAAACTTCTCATCCTAATATGTCACTGGCATTAATAATGTCTTTGCCTACTGCTGTGATGGGGAAAGATTATACTTTGAGGCATTTTTTTTTCTCAGAAATAAAGCCTCAACCCATTTCCTTTCAGTCACACAATTGATTCTTAAGTCTCCCTCTTCTGATGCCTTCTATCAAACTGATATGTTGCTTTGGGGAGATGTAAAGGGAAGCCAGAGCTGACCTTTTAGCCCCCCCATTTTTCCAGCAAGAGAGGTCTGACTTAACTAACGAGAGGACTGAAAGAACTAAAGCTAAAGGAAATAAACCAACAACAACCACGAATGTAAAGCAACCTGGATTTAGCTCAGTTTAATGAGAACAAAATTTGCCCTAAGCTTTCAAGGTATTGCAAAGGCTCAAACCACAACTCTTCCCTAGGTTTCTCCAGACATTAATGGAGCTAAAATTTTGCCCTACTTAGAAATTTTAGAGGTAAAAGACAGGAGATTACTTGAGCTGTAATAGAACTTCAGTCAGATGCTGGTTTTGTTGGTATTCAAAAAATACCCAAAGGCAGTGTCTTATTTAAATCCTAGGAGTCCAGAAGAGCAACAACAAAATGATTTTGCCAACATATAAAGAAAATACTTCCAAATCCATGCCTGCTTCCCCAGAATTGGTCTGAAGAATTACTGAACATTTTCCAGAGCAAATCTTCCCTAATGGTGCCACTGTGGCATTTTGCAAAGCGGTATTGCCTGATGATGCCAGATGGAAGCATTACGAAGGGAGGATGTAGCTCAGGTTGGGGTTGCCTAATAGTGTTGGCTGTAATTCAAATGCAAAAATCGTCCAGCTAACTCACTTGTCCCAATTAAAGGTCAAGGCCTTACATCGCACTGCCCCCACTGATACGCATATCTCACAGTCACCAGGGGAGGACAGTCAGCTCACATAACAGTCCTTGAAGAAGCGCTGGTGCAGAAGAAGCTCCTCTGATAAAACTTAAAGGAGACTAAGGAACACACAACTGATCAGACAAAGCAAGTTAATAGAACTGATTTAAAACATTCTTAATTGTATTATTCCTGGCTGATTATTTTTCCAGTAGGAAAGAGAAAAACCAAAAAGTCGACCAGCCAGAACTAATGAAGAAATATTTCATGGAAACTGTTTGCATTAATAATAATATGGAGTGTTATGATTAATCAGATGGGTACAAATACAGCGAGTTAATTGCAGGTTGCTGATTACACATTCTGAGACTCCGACTAATGCACCAAGTGGACACAGAGCTAAATTTAAATATGCAGTAGCATTACTGATTACCCTGAAGTTTTCAGCAGTTTATCACAGATCCAAATCTGACCCAAGCTCTTCTTTTTCTACTTGGTTTGCCCTGCTTGGGCAGGTAATTAGACCCCATTATTTGAGTGTAGTGCCTAAATGGCAAAGCTTTGTTCACCAGCTCATTGTGAGCTTCTACACGCTGAAGCAAGGGCCATTGACTCCAAGAAGTTAATTACTTGGTCCTGTATTTTCTGGAGAGGGAATTTAGCTGTTTGTTGGACGGGCAAGGCGAGTTTCTAAAAAGAAAGGAAGGGATGCTCACTAAAAGGGAAAGGCTAAGGTGAGAAGTCTGAAAAGTTTTCTGTTAGTTTGGGATAATTGGTACTATATGGGTTGCTTATGGGTACTATTGGACCATTTCTAGGACACAGAAGCAATTGCTATTTAAATAAGCATTAAATCCGAGTCAGAGACTTTGGGTTTCATCTTTGGCTAAGCAACTAATTACTGCAAGGTTTAGAAAGAGTTTATTTTTCTCTTCTTTCTGCATCTCCTCCACAGTATTTCATAATTGAATTAACCCATTGGAGAGGTTTTGCTTTCCTGCGTACTATTTTGATGGGTTTTGGAAGAGGTATAATAGACTACAGGGTTGTTCAAGTTTAGGCAATGCACAAATTTCATTATGAAAGCTCTTCCAGCACCACCAATGTATAGCGCAGTCCTAATCAACACAGATTTTACTTGCAGGTGAGCATTAGTTATATTGTTATCCAAGAGCTATTAATAATTTTTTAAATAATACTGTATTACCCTCTTAACTGCATAACAAGGTAATTAAACCTCCTAAATAACTGCAATGAAATGAACAGTTCAATGAACGTTCATTTCTAGGCAGATGTCTTTGTACTTGAGAAGAGCGTCTCCTTCAGAGTGGATTACAGCAGGTACTTAGGGACTTTCTGAAAGTTAAGCAGGTACTTAACTGCTGTCCTGCAGTGGGATGGACTTCAGCACCATTAAATTCACCAAGGCAGAAACGTGCATCTTTTCTTAAGTGTGTCCTTAAATGAATAGAGACAGTGCCAGAGGATTGTGTGCTGCTGAAAAACAGGGTCAGGCTTATGTCTCAGTGTTACTGCATAGGAAACAGTTATATCACATTCATTTTTAAACTGGCTAATCCTGAATTCACTCCTTTGTATAACAAAAAAGAGGAATATTCATTAGCAGTTTAGGCAGGGTTTTTGCTGCCTTGTTTATGTCTCTTTGCTGTCTCGTCCTTCTGGGAATATAATCCCTTTCAGTGGCTGCACCATTTCAAGCATGGTCTCATACAGAAATTAGTGAATTTTGCTACCCCTTTCACTGTGACAGAGCCACCTTATCAATGTTGAAGGACAGCCCAGGCTTGGGAACTTGGCAATTCTAGATAAATATGTGTTACATGAAGAGAATGACTCTCCAGTGCCTGTGGAACAGGGTCTGGGCAGGCATGCTGCCCATGGGAGGTATAGCCCCCCTGCAGATGCAGTCCAGTACATCAGATTTACAGCCCACATCCCACTTATCTGCAAGCAAACAGCAGTCAGTTTCTGGATGTGTAACAGCCCAGGGTGCTGAGCATCTTTTTGCCACAAAATTATAGAAAATACCAAAAACCTCAAAAGGTTTTCATGCCTGAGATCTGGGATTGGATCATCTTTACAGGACTTCATAATACAGGATCATCTGTAGTATCAAGCACAATGCTAGCACCAGCTGATGGATCTCTAGGGCCATTGCATAGCCAGGGCCATTGGAGCTCATACACTCATGGTCTGCTCCTTAAGACAGGGCTCTCTATCTATTCCTGTCCATTCAGGCTGCTCACAACTAGTTTGAATTGAATTGAGACCTGTTGGTTTATTTCAGTTTCAGTTATTTCAGCAGTTTTCAACTTAATTCGGAGCTGACAACATCAGAAATCATTAAGGCCCTACACAAATTACAACAAAAAGAAGACCCAAATGAGTGTCCCACAGAGAGAAAACCTATAGCAAATTTTACCCAGTTAATTGTGGTTTTAGGCTTGGCCTCTGATGGGCTGCCTCTGAATATGACTGGTCAGCTAGTGTATGGTTGGCTTGGACCTTGTCATGGAGCGGATTCCTACGGCCTTGAAAGAGTCTGGAGTGTTGTGCAGACACTCATGGAGCATGGGGAAGCAAACTTGAGATGTTGTCTGGGTGTCTTAGACTAGAGAAGCCATAACAGAGGCAGTAAGCATACTCCAGAGCATGTACAGGCATCTACGGGTGTAGAAAACAACTCCGTAGGAGACCAGGCTTTTTTAATTGCACTGCTCCTGGAGCAACTTGTTAAATTTCATGATACCAATTTTTCCTCTGTTTACTTTTCACTTAGAAGTTTAATGAAATAAATCCCCAGTGAGCTCTCACATCTCACCATGGGATAGACCTCAGCATCTAAGAGTCAGGAACTTATTTTACCTTTGCAGTCCTTAGTCATTTTATTCAGTATTCTTGTAAGCCTGATCTCTACTGCATAAATGTTCCATGGTAATTTGTCACCATTATCTATTGCTTTACTAACGCTACTTAAGTAGGTTATTATAATCTCAGCAAAAATATTTTAGTATTTCCTTTACAGCTTTGTTCCAAGTAGTCTAACCAGAACAAGATTAATAAAACATCTGTCTTTCAGTATAGTTCAAAGTATCCTAGCAAGATCCATGCATGCCCATTAATTCTGCAGTAACAAGCAGAGTGTATAAAGGCTGATTTTAGCTGTCAGGACAGGTAGCCACACCTTCTATTTTTCTTGAAAATCTGCCTGTAATGTAGGGGGTTCAGTTCAGACCCAAAATCAAATATTTTGGTCTTACTTAACAATGTATTTCACTAGGCAAAGGTACCAACACTCCAGATATATTGGGATCAAGAATCATCTTTTGCTTTAAAGATCCTACATTGTTCTACTTTCCCATTTTTTTCTTATGCACTGCTCCTATTTCTCTGCTAGCCTGTGTGACTGCACATGCTCCGGTCCCCCAAAGCTGTCTTCATGGTCTGTACAAGAAATGCCTTCCTAAGAGATCCTCTGGTTTGCAGTCAGAAAACTCCTGAAGTTTCCCCTCCAATTGCTCACCGACATCTAATAATGCTGAGGTTAAAGGGCAAATAGCTGTAATCTATTTATTCTCAGGTGCCTATCTTCAAGAGAAAAGACATTATATTATCAAGAACTACATTACCAATATTACAATACTATAACCATGAACAATTGCTGCCTTAACTCTTCTTTATCTAGTATACCTTGCCTCAACATGGCATCTATTCAGGTTCTCAAGTAACAGAAACTTCAGCCTTGCTTTTTTTGTTTGTTTCTCCAGCACCCACAACAGTCTAAATGATATTTGAATGTAGTTACAACAGCAATATAGCAAGGCAATGGAAAATAGAATGAAGATACGAGAATAAGATTAATAAGATTGTGTCCTCTGCAGCAATTCAAAAGTTAGTTTAAATTGATCCATACTGCTTATTAAGAACAGTTCCTATGTCTTTATAAAAGAAAAATAGTATAACACAATATTATTTTAATAGCACTTTAAATAAAATTTACTGTCAGTAGCGTAAAAACAATATGAAGAAAAAAAATGCTACATTTTGTCTACTCTATATGTGAGATACAGGGCTTCTGGGAAAAAGAATGCACCACATGCACCCTGTGACATAAGAACCTGACAAGAAGATCTGTGACTATTATCTGAAAAAGCTTTCCACAGGGACCTAGATATGGTGCTTTAGAGTTTGAAGATCTTGGCTACAAGAGTTGAGTTTCTGTAGAGTATTGTCCTGGGTTCAGCAGTAGCGGTCATTTTTTCTCCTTCTTGGTAGCTGCTGCAGCGCTGTGTTTTGACTTTCAGGCTGGGAACGGTGTTGATAACACTGATGTTTTGAGTTACTGCTCAAATGTTTACTCTGATCAAGGACTTTGTGAGTCTCATGCTCTGCCAGGGAAGGAGGGGATGCCAGAAGGAAGCAGAGACAGGAGAGTGGATCCAAGCTGGCCAAGGAGGTATTCCATACCACAGCATGTCATGCTTGGGGAGGTAACTGGGAGTTGTCCGGAAAGGCTCGGGCTAGCTCTGTTCCAGGTCGGGCTCGTTTCGGCAGGTGGTAACATATTCTCTCCCCTTGTTTATTTCCTCTGTCATTGTTTTAATTGGTGGTAGCAGTAGTGATTTGTGTTGTACCTTCGTTGCTGTACTGTTCTTATCTCAACCCTTGGGAGTTTCATTCCTTCGGTTCTCCTCCCCATCCCTCTGGGAGCAGTGGGGGGGTGGTTGTGTGGTGAGAGGGAGACTGAGGTGGGGTTTTAAACCATGACAAGTATGTAATTCCCGTATCCAGCACTCCTTAGGAGATGACCTTATAACAAATAATAGTAGTATAAGTTGTGGGGTAGCTTGTTTTCTTCCATGGGCTACTGATATTGTCTGTCATTCCCTATATGCATTAGTGACCCTAATATTTCAATGGAATTCCCTGCTAAAATTCTCATTGAACTCAGTGGAGTTGGATTCAGATCTGGTGCTTATGATAGGTTCGATAATTTTCAGTTCACCCTTATAAGCAAATATGTCATGCTTGAAGACTGGCATCAGCAACAACTGAAGCCTGCTGTGAGAAGAGACATCTCAGCACTTCCACATGTTTCCCCATAACCTTTTCAAGGCATTCCCAATCCAAAGGAGAGGCAAAGGGCACTGAGAAGAAGAAACACAATTGCTGCAGGCTCCCACGGTTATCCTTCTGCAGCAAACATTGCCCATTGTTCTGAACTGCAATAGGTTACCTGGGCTGGTACAACAAACAAGTTCGGGTATGTAACTCTCTTATTTAGCCAGATGAGAAAGGACTTTCTTTTTGTTGCATTCTACCAGACACCTTCCTGAAATCATTGGTTTTACTAGCATCTACTGTAATGCACTCCATAAATTGGGAAGAAATATTCCTGAAGGCTTGAAGCAAGACTGAACACAATTTTAGACGCCTTTTTCATAAGTGAAATCAACAGTCCATGCTAAATTATTATTAGAAGTTCAAGGTGGAATTCAAGATTTCAAATACCCTAGACTCAAGTCTGCAATTACTCTTGGAAGGGAAAGATGACCACATCACTTGAAAAGCCCTAGTTTTACTTTTTTTGCTGATCTGCCTTCCTAACCCAAACATCTGTATCAGCTCCCACCGAGGGATTTCAGTGTTATTTCAGGAACTGGTCAGAAGAGTGCAGTGTAGAGTAAGAGAGAGTAGTGCTGGTGTAGTGTAACAAGTCTTGTGAGCAAGATTAATAACCTTCATTAGATAGGCTTATGTAGCTGAATTAAAGTTATGGGTCCAAAAGTTTGCCCTACTTTATCATCTGTCCCAACAACAGTTAACTACCTCTTCTTCTTCCTTCTGCTAGCCAATGGTGCAGGAAGCACCTTCCATAAGAGGCTGGATCAGGCGTTCTCTGCAATGCACGGTGTGAAGACTGCCTACAGTGCTTGATAAGATTACACCACATAAAGTTAGCTCCATCTCAGGAGCTCAGTGGAAGCTTTACTGCAGAATACATTGAATGGATGCCAGTAAAACCAAGTTCCATTTATTTTGTCACGAGAAGTAAATAGGGTAAGAACATCTCCTGCTATATTTAGATACAGCTCTAATTCTAAACTAATGCACTCATGTTATAATTTTGAAACCAAGAAGTGTAATAGAATCTAATGTACTAATGCATAACACTTTTCATCCTGTATACTGCAGTGAGGCAGCTTTTTACAATTAGTATGATGTTTTTTTTAAAGTAATACATGTACAGTCAGGAAGAAGTGCAGTGCAACAGGATGTCCATGCTCCTCCTGCTCGATCTTCAGCATGAAGGAAAAGAAAAAAAAGGATCATCTAATGTGACTAGAAGATGTGTGTGTAGCTAAGAACAAATACTGACTGTGTGCTCAAAAAAAAAAGCATGTAGGCATTAGGGCAGGCATTAGTAATCTCACACTAGATACTGTAGAATAACTCTCTGCCAGAAAAAATGATAGTGAGCAAGCAAAAGAACAAAAAATATATTTATTATTTCTTCATACTAACTAACAGAAATGCTCATAGCAACAGTATGGGGATGTTTCACTCACTCACAAAACAGCCTGAGTGAATGTTAATCAAATTAATTATCTACATTAACTGAACAGTTGAGAGCCAAGGTTGAAATTTAATAAACCACATGGCATGAGGATGCTTAAAGATAAATCACAGCTTTTGACTCTGTGAGCATCATTTATTTTGAAACATTGCACTGTTTCTGCAAAATTTATTTATTAAAGCTATGCAAAAGGTTCAAGTTTTTTTCAAAGGTGAGTACTTTTTGATTGTGCTGTTGGTATTTAAGATGTTCTCACTTAGATACTCACGTTTCTTCACCATCTCCA
The DNA here is from genome assembly GCF_012275295.1 of Melopsittacus undulatus. NCBI lineage: Eukaryota > Metazoa > Chordata > Aves > Psittaciformes > Psittaculidae > Melopsittacus > Melopsittacus undulatus. The sequence continues at coordinate 83,542,558 of NC_047527.1, read as the reverse complement.
GTAATTTCTGGTCAACTGTGTATGGCACGGACATGTTGTGGAGAAAAGCACAGGTCCAGCTGTTTGCCCAAGCTTGATCCTGCTTCTGCCTATCTTCCCTCTTCAGCTCATGCCCCAAATGCATTTGCATCATTTATTCCAGTAACAGATACACCAATGTCCCAGACACATGACTCTGTATATGGTTGGTCCTCATATTTGTTTGTGTTCCCTATTTTATGTTATCCAGGGCACAGTCAGAATGATTTCAGCTGGCCATGGGGCTGAAGGAGACATTGCCACAGGGTTGTGTTTTACACAGAGACATCCAACTCCTGCCCCAAATATGGGAGAGAGAATGCCAAAGCCTTGTATTAAGCCAGGTCCTACCAGCCCATTAATAACAGCCCAGGCAACAAGTAGTGAGGTTGAGCAGACTGCAGCACAGCTTCCCCTCCACTTCCAGTTGGTGAGACCCTGGGTGCCAGGATCATGCCAGGGTGGAGGGGGGTGTGGGGGGGAGGGCAGGAAGTCACAGTGCAAGAAAGCAGCTTCCCAGCCACTATTTTAACAGGATTTGTGGGAGAGCACAGCACTGCCCAACAGTATGGACTCAGCTTTGGGGGACCGTATGCCCAGAGACTGAGTACATTGAAAGATGCAGATGAGCTAGGCTACCTGCAGTTTTCCAGCACGGATGGGTAGCCTGGGGGTATCATGACAGCCTCACTCCCGGCCTGGGACCTGCCCCGAGCCCCTGGTGCAACCCGGAGCTCCTGGTGGTCCTGGCATGGAAACTGTTCTGTCCCATGCAAGGATGTGGCACACGTGCACACTTGACTGACGCGTGAGCTCAGGACCCACAAGGTTAATTATAATGCCACCTGTAGGAGGTAGTTTCCCACAAATATTAACCTTCTGTTTTTTCCATATGCTCCCATATGGTCAAATTTTATTTCATAAGCAGAGCTGTACTAGAACTAAGAAATAACAGGTAAGCTTTACTTTTCTGCCTGTGATGTCAAAATCAGAAGTCACCTGAGTTTGATAAATCTTTTCTTTTCTATTTAATTAATTTTAATTTAAATAAATTTCACCTTTTCCTCCAATACTTTAACTTCCTAGGATTAATTTGTATTCACAAGATAAAGGCAATTTGATAGACTTTGTCATCAAACGTTTTCATCTCTGCCTGGCAGGAGTTCATTGAGAAGACTCAGATTGCCTTATCTCTGTGTCCTTTCTGCAGCCTTCTCACTATGCAGTTTCATTGCAGCCTAAATATGCCCACTTCTACAAATATAGAAAACATCATAGAAAAGACACAGTATCTTTGTTAATCTTAGGAAGTGCAGAAGAATCAGCTGTATTGTGATACAGTGCAAAACATAGTATTAATCACTCAAATAATAGGCAAAATAAGCACACATATTCTTAATCAATTGCTACTAATTCTTATAAAGAATAAAAAAAACCCAAACATATGATAAAAATTCTTGAAGCGTCTCAGATTTCTTTACACAGTGTCTGAAAACAGACTTTGCTAGCAGATTGACTGAAATCTTGTTGGTCTTAGAGATGTGCAAATGGTTGTGAGATGAATATCCAAACCAAATCACTTCTGGAGAAGCTCTGAACAATAAGGGCCTCTGTTTTCCAGTGAATTGTGCATATGCACACAAACACTCATCCATAATGTGTGAATTTTAAATAATCCTGATGGGAGTGAGGGAAGGGGAGGGGAAGGGACACATGGAAATAACTAAGCAGGCTTTGACCCTTTGTGTCGGAAAACAAAGCCCTCTAGTTTGAATCTGAGACAGCAGTTCCCATTTGACATGGTTTCAACAGACATACACGCCTTCTGACTTACGCTTATCCCTAAAGGATACTCAGATGAAGCAAAGCTTGCTTACAAGTCACCCAAGCACAACACAATTTTAAGTGGAAACAAATGAATAGAATAGATGTAATTAAAAATCCAAACTGAATTAGGCAAAATTGCTACAGCTTCACTTTACAAAGTCAGTGAAGGGCAAGAATGGAACATCTGAAATAGCTATTTGGCATAGGGTCACTATGAAGATGAATTAGGGTTAATTTTCTACTGGAGTGTAGGTCAAGCACTGTGCTGTGGCAGAATGCTCATTTTACTGGGAATGTTTTGGCCTACTTACAACTTTAGAAAATAAATATTACAATGTTAAATTAAATATGCTCTGTGACAAGGACTTGCAACATTGAGAGAATGTGATTTATATGCAGTTGGCTCATATATACCATCTAATATGATATGCACAGTGTAATGAAAGCTCAAGGGTCTGATCTGCAGTGCAGAAATGCTTTACAATCCTCCTTCAGGTTGCATGTTGTTTTTCCTTCCTCTTCTTAATTTTTTTTTTTAATGACTACATGAGTTAATTAGTGGTTATGTACTCTGTCTCTTTGCCTGGCCTAGCTTATCCCTCCTGCAATAAATCTCTTTTCTTTGCCTCTCCCAAGCATCATTACAACATTAGCCAGCACTGTCAACAAAACTAATTGAAAGCCACCTGTTTTAAGGATCACCCTAGTGAAAAATAGCAAAGTTAAGAGAAAAAATTCAATCAACTTTCTAATAGTCTGTAATTTCCTGTTAAGTCACACAAATGCAGAGGTAGAAAAAAACCACATAAGATCTTCTTTGTTTTCACTGCTGGCCTTATTGTCCACTTCTCCTTACAACTGTATAATTAGAAATGATTATTTTTGCAAACTAAATCTCGCATCACTCCTTAAAGTGAAACTAATAGTATTACACTTCTTCTTTTCAACTGCAGCTATGCAAAAAGGGAAAGTACTTACAATTAGCCTTCCTATTATAAATCAATCTGTTCTTTTTGCAAAACAGTTGGGTTCTCTTAATCAGATAGGCCCAGGTTCAGCAGGACTTTTAAAGATGCCAAAGTTCACTTAAGCACTTACACAAATGATCTAAATCTCTGCTTTTGATGAAATTCAAGCACCTTCAGAAACACGGAGAAAGGTTGAACAAGCATGACTAAATAAGTACAGATTTCCTGAGGAGGGCCTTAGTACCCAAATATGCAAAGCCCTTCAGCACATCTAAACCTCAGGCAGGTGATTAAGTACTATTGAAGTTGATAGGAAATAAGCATGTGCTTCAAGGTAAGTACTTTGCTACCACTGCAGAGAAGCACACAACTCACTCAAATGAGCATGAGTAAAGAAAACATGCTTGAGAGAGCTTGACAGCTAAACTGTTTCTCACAAGTAGTTTCCCAGCTTGTCCTTAATTGTGGAGGAACAGGTCTGGAAAAGGATAAAAGCAGATGATTTATTTCTGTTAGGCCAACTGAAGTAAAATACTGAGAAAAAAAAAAGGAAAACGCAAGGCAGGGAGTACTGATGACTATTTGTGTTACAGCAGGGTCCCAATAAAGCCTGAGATCCCACTGTGCTAGATGCTGTGCAAACATGTCAGTGAGGGTGCTCAGTAAAGGAGAGCTGCCTGTAAACACAACATGTGGAAGTCCCTTTGAAGTCAGCCACAACCCAAGTACGTGAGCATCAGGCCATACATTTCAAGCTATATGATATTAATCTGTCAAACAGAAGACAGTCTCTCAATACTATGGCCACCAAAGATATCATGAGCTGAGGAAAAAAATAAGGTCACAGATAATATATTGGTTTGTTTTAATAGCCCACTGTTTACTTCCTGGGAGTGTAAACATATCATTAGTTTTCCTACCTCAAAAGAATAAAACCTCTATTTAGATGAAATACATCTAGAACAATGCAGGTGACATGCAATACAGCATAAATGCTGCCTTCATGCAAATGTATTCATCTCTCATTGATTATAGTAATGAGATATGCAGAGAAAGATCAGAAGAATATAATTTGATCCTTTTTGGAAGCTACTCCGAAATTCATGCTGGATGTAGTGTATGTGCATGCAAAGAACAGGAAGAAGAGCGTGGAGCTGTAGTATTGTGGAGCATTCCCAAAAGGGCAAATTACTGCTGTTCCAGAAGTGGTCTCATGCCTACAGAAGGTAAAAGGACCTAGAAACAAGGTGAACCCACCAGTTTGCGAAACCACAGTGTCAGTGATACAATCATTGCTACAACATGCAGAAAAGGCTTAAAAATAGAGGCTACCGAAGAAGTAAAGGAAGGAAAAAATACCAGTCAGGAATAATTATCACTGTGTATAAAACTTTCCACTCCTTTATTATCATAAATTGCAAAGTTTTATTGATGCATATTTTATCACAGCACTCTTGCCATATGTGATCTGAAGATTCAGAGCCTGTCCCCAGGGACAATGGTACTGATATAGATAATCAAGAATTCTTTTTATGCTCCTCTCAACACAGCTACAGCTCAGATTGAAATTAACATCTTTTACAATGAAACACCAGTTTTCTGCCACAACTAGACATGACAGCTGGAGAGAGAGGCCTGCTTATCCAGTTATTCCTTCAAGTTTTGGTTTCATTACAGCCCGCAAAGATGTAAACTAAGTACAAAACAATGTGGATGGTAGCTGAATACCAGAAAAACGAATCTGCATGCAGCCTGCCACATGAAGAACCGAGGGAGAAATGCTTCCAAATAAATACAGGGATGAAAAGCAAAGATCAGAGGCAGCCTCTAAAAAAAGCAATGAAGAGGAATCCAAAAGCTTTGAACTTCTGCAACGTGCACTGTCTGGGTTAGGATGGGTGATGCTCGCACACACGCATGTGCACACAGGAGTGGAACCTATGCCCCAGATAAAAACCATCATGGGGCTCTGCATGATTTAAAGCCTCCAAAGCAGGGATTTTGCTTAGTGGAAACTAAGGCTGTTTAGTGTTGGCACTTATTCCTGGTCATCTTTTCAGGTTTACTGTTTCTACCCTTACATCAGCCCTGATTCTCATGCTGCTGAGAAGAGGGCTATAGAAGTTCTGCTGTGTTCCCCATGGTGTCTTATGTCATTGTGGCATCTGACTGCCTTCCTGTAGACCATTAAATGACCAACATCTGCCATGCACAGTTCATGCTCCCTCTCATCTTATTCCCAAGGGAGAAATGGGTATGCAATGTAGTATTTTGCTTTAGCAGGACTTTGTTTTTGTTGTTTTAAAACTGCACTCTCCTATATGTTAGGAAATAAAAAACAAGCACCTTACTTATGAAGGAGAAAGGGGGGGGGGGGGGGTTTGCCGTGGTCATTAGTTTTTGAGGGAGCTAGTGCCAAGGTCTCAGACTGGCTTCCCAGAAGGTGAAACTTCCTACTGGTTGCTAGAAAGATGCAAACTTCACAGGCTGTTCCAGGGAGCTGGAAATGATAATGCACTGGAATCACATCTCTTTCATGTGTGAAAGTGGTTCAAGTCCAGCTTTGGGCAAATGCCTACCTACCACAACATTTTGAAAGAGCCTGTTGTTTCAGGATATTACATGCTGGGACAATACATAGTAAAACCTATTCTATGGATCTTTGGCTTTTTTTCTTTTCTATTCTGATTAATGTTGTGTCATCTAGAGGTTATCTCCAGTCACTAGGAAAGCATAGAAAAGAGGATATAAATGTAAATTCTGAAACATGTAAGTGGGCAAATGCACTGTTAGAGATGAAAGGATGTTTAAGAAACATTTGAAGCATATTGCATGCCTTCAATATAGATCAGGAAAGAAGAACACAATGGAGAACAGATGCCACTTTTCTAGCCTTATGTCTTTGCCTTTCTACAGGTTGATCAAAACATTGCTTCAACAGATCAATACTTTGGACGAGCTCAGGCTAAAAACTCATGTAATAGCAAGCCCACTTTAGGGTCATTATCAAGAGAGAGAAACAGGAGGCTATGAAAAAAAGATGGGTATATGGCAGACCTGCAGTGTAAGGATCTAATTTATATCATCAGCAGAAAAAATAGCACTAATGCATTAGCTGGATGAGTCTTCAGCGGATAAAAAGGACAGGGCAGGACTTCTCACACTGCATTAAAAGACTGTCACTTTCACTTTCCTTTCACTGAAGCTAAGGAATTTTTGGAATTTCCTGCTCCTCAACATACTGGAAGGGATGATTCCAAAACCTTCAAAACATTTTGCATTCATGAAGGAGATTCTTTTGGGGGTTACTCATTCTTTCTTCCATTATATTTTTAATAGACACATTTCTCAGAGTTTGCTTTTATAGGATGCTGATACTGGAAGGATTTAATACTGAAAATACTTCTCTGCATGAAGGAAACTTTGGAGCATAGGTTCAGATAACCATGATTTTTCCGGTCTTACACACTCACAGATTGATGGCTGCAACCTCACTCCAACTCTAAAGTCTAGATTAGCTGAGGATCATTTGAAGAGAAATGTAGCAGTACCTATTAATTTTCCTTTTATAAGAGATTTAAGATAGAATATTTACTATGATCATACAATTTTTATATCAGACTGAAAACAAAATTTCCATCTTACAGGAAGTTATAGTATTTGGCATTCCTCCTGAGACAAGCTAAAAAGCAAAAATAATGCAATTTATCTCTCCATAAATTTCTTAAAAAATCAGTTTAAAAAGGCAAATATGCTAACTTCTGTGTTATGAAATGGTTCATCTTGAAGTTTCAGAAATAAAATGCTTATTGTTGGGGGCAGGAGGAATGTGGTTATGTTGTACCTTCACTCCACCTAAATGGCCACAACTGGAAGCTGATAATCTTGACCCACTTGTCTCTGTCTACCCCATGGATCCTTCCTTCCAGTTATGCTTAGAACACTAGCAGGTGTGAAAGTCTCATGTTGCTGCAATTCTCAAGGTGCTTCACACCACTGTAAAATCTCATCCCAAATTCAAAATATATTTTCCACTGTGGAGCATTTTGCTAAAAGGTCTATTTTCCTTATTAATATTTTCAAACTTAATGAACAACAGGAAAATACTTAATTGGGCACTTTCGTGATCAAACCTAGTTGTTTTATTACAGCTTGCCTTTTGAATCCTTTGAGTGGGACTATTAAGGCAGAATATCAGCTAAGAAGACTTGTATCAAGCTAAAGTCTCAGACTGATGTGTAGATAAAGAGGGCTTTGAAAAGCATTTCAGATTAATCTTTCTTCACAACCACGAGTTTTAAAAGTGCTATTTATAAGCAAAACCTTTCATCATTCTTTCCATAGTAATGTTGGTTTAAAAAAAAATGTTTTACACCTGGGAATCAAGAAGCACACTGGAAATAAACACTTTTCTATAAAACTTGTACTAAGGTAGAGATCAGGAATGCGTATAAGGCCTATCATGATGGATAGAATAATCAAGCCAAAGGGAGGGGGGAGGTCATCCCTGTAAAACAACAGCAATAAAAATAATTTTAAAAACCCCAAAACAACAGAGACCATCAAGCAATCAAAAACTAGTTGCTTACTGTGAACAAAACTCACACCCCTCTTTGCATGAAATCTTATTCTAATTTCACCAGAGTAACCCCACGGAAACCAGTGATGTTGTATTAGTGCATTAAAGAGCAGAATAACATAAAGGCATGCCATGTTGTAAAGATTTTTTACATCTTTCTTTGAAATACTGACATGGGTCATTTTCCTAGACACCAGTCTGTCCTGAGATAGTAAATCCTGGATCTTTAAGATAGATGGGATGTAATTAAAGCTAGAATATGGCCTATGGGGAAAGATCTCTCCCCACTTAAATCACATTGTTTTCATTGCTGTACTGGTGTAAATGGTATTTTTATGTATGTGTCCAGAACAGAACTGAACTGCAGTATTTCTTTTCTACTGCTGAAATATTAGCATTAAAAAAGCAGTATTTTACAAAAGTCATATAAACATTGTGCCTATAAGGCAATCAATTTTGTTGAAATTATTTTACACCAGCCTTCATCCTTGAAAGGATTCTTCCTTTCCATTCTGGAATGTTTTAAAACTTAAAAATGTTATTTGAAGTAAGATTTAACAGTACATTAACTAGCAAAAATCAAAGTACTCCTGTTTTTCCCCAAGCCCAGAAGAATTAATTGTTGCCACTAAAGAAGAACAGACACCCAACTTTTAAACTGACCTAATATTTCTGAAAACACTGTATGCAATTAACTTCTTGTAAAAGCCATTTTTCAAGCAGTCTTTTTCTGCCTCTGAACTCTATAAGCTGCTCATCAGATCCAGCAAAATTAGGTTATTAATAGGGAACCATTTATCAAGCTCAATATGTTTGTTAGAGGCACACTTGTCTAGTTAACCAACACTGCCAGAGTATCTTTGAAAGCAGAAAGATACTGGTAAGGCCCTCCTGAGCTGTTTATTTCTAGTCCAGGTTTTCCACATCGGTTTCTTCAATGGTGGCCTGGAAGCAGTGCTGCCCTAAGAAGTGGTGCTCAGAGGGCAGAGTGTCTCCAGAAAGGGAGCCCACCTAGGCTACAGTGTGGTGTGACAGCCCCATTCCAAGACGTCAAGATATCAAAAGCGACACACGTTACAGCAGGGTTGACACTGGCATCCCTTGGCACTTTGTGCACATGGAGTTACTGGTAGGTGTCAAAACCAAAGAGCACTGCTGTCCTCTCCACTCTCTCAGCCCAAGGCTCAGAAACTCTGGCTTAGATTTAAAAGAGGAAAATGTCTGGTGAATTGTGATGGCAAATTGGTAGTAGGGGATTAGGAAGCAGGGGGCTGACTCCAGTGTCTGTCTTCTCCCCCACCTTGTTCCTTGATGGCCCATGCTCTTCTCTGGGTTTGTTCATCGACATTTTGACTTTCTATATATATTCTTCTTCAAATTAAAAAAAAAAAAATCAAGATTTCTTAAATCAGGGCTCTTTCTTGCGATTTTCTGAGACACAGATCAAAATTTTACCTATTCATTCCTAAATGTGAAGGCTCTGACAGCTCCTTCATCTGCAAATTTTCTAAAGGCTTTGGTTTCCTCCTAAAAAACCTGCAGTTTTGGAATCTAAGCTTTGCCAAAACAGAACAGTGATATCTCCCAGTTCTGGTATTTGGATTGGAAGCACTTTGATGCAATGTTGTGTTGTATGTGTGTTTATAGCACTGGAGTTTGCATCATACCTAGCACCCACAGGCACCTCTAAAACTCGAATTATAACTACTAAGAGAAGTTTTACCTTTGCCTGGTACTTCAGTCCCAGAAACCTAAACCCCATGTATTTTCTCAGGCACCCAGATCCATTGCATGGTCAAAAGCAACAAAATCCCTGTTGCATCCAGAGATTTGGAGCCAAACTCATACACTGTGCTTATCTAGACATATAATCCCATCAGACTGTGAACCTTTGGAGTCACCAATAGGGTGTTTAACAGTGGCAGAAGTTGTGCTAAGCTGGTGCCCTTCTCCCATCCCCTCCCTGTCTCCTTTTTCTCCCAGCATCACTTGACTGTGCCTGCAGCTCTCATTGATTTGCACTGTACAAGTACATTGTACAAGTTTCAGATAAAGCAGAACCATTCTTTCCTATCCTTTTCCTTAAACATTTAACATGTTACATCTGTGGTTTTCCTAGTTTGTTTTTTCTGAGACAGGAATATTGAGGTTCTTACTGATGTTGACAATACCCCACCTGTGGCAGAAGACAAGAGGATAAAATACTGGGAATGTTTCTTCTTTCTCCTTTTCCTCTTTTTTTACTTCCTGTAAACATTACTGGAGTAGACTGTACTGCAAAATCATAAATAAAGTATACTTGTCAGAAGCTATGGTCTCAAAATATTCTAACGGTTTGTTTGTTTTCTCCATAAATTGTTTATTGGTCAATATGGCCAGAACTTTCAAACATTTCCTTCTTTGCAGTTCACTGATATCTCCATTCTAAATATTTTTATCTAGTATTGAGCTTTCAAAAATCCCCACATTCTACCTTTTTTTTCATTATTGATGATTTTTCTAATGCTGAACTCATTCAGATTATGCAGCATTACATTACCCTGTGTTTCTTATTCTTATGGAGTTTACTAGCATTAAAGGAGAACTGTATGATTGTTACTAAAGTTACTATTGGCAGTAGGGTTACGCAGCAGGGGGATGTGTGGTCTCTATGCAGTAGAGTGGTCTCTATGCAGTAAAACAAACCAGGAAAAAAAATCTCTGTATAAAATATTTCTCTAATTTGTATTCTGCTTCACTACAAGGTGTAAATGTTCTTCAAGCAACAGACTGATGTTGTGGAATAGTACCCTGATGAGTAAATTATCATAGAAAGAAGTTCATCAAAGCAATGATTTCAGATGTGTGCTTGAATAGCCTATGAGCACAGAACTGAAGGTATTTATTTAGCCAGAGATATCACCAATCATTAACACAGAAACCAGACTTTCTTCTAACTCCCCTGGAGCCCTGCAATGCAGAGGGTCTTCCAATAAAACAATCATCCTGCACATGATGATATTTAAAATCAGAATTTAAGTGGTTCAGTCCCCACTTGATAGTTTGTAAAGAGGCTAAAGAAACACCAATGGACTTAAAAACCCTTTCAAATGTATGTAATGGTTGATAGATTGGATATTTACAGCTAGTAAGTAAAATAGGTTATAACATTTGGCAATTGCTTTTTCAGTAAATAATGTGATAAGTTCCTGGAGAAAGGAAGGCATTTTATCTCAGAATGAAATAAGTTTTGATCCCCCAGTACTTTGAAACAAATTTGACAAGTAACTGTAGCTATATAGGGAATTTGGATTCTCAGTGGTCATTAAAAATAATAGGAAGTTAAGTGTCCAGATCCTACAGAAGCTTCAAAAATCTTAGCCATGAACCTATGGGACAATCACTTTTTGCCCTCTAAAAATGTATAACAATGAAGCAGTAATATTTTAGAAAAGAAAAAGAACAAATTGCAAAAACCCCTGTTTTGAATGGTTATCTATAAGCATTTTACTGATGTTGACACATGAAGAAGAAAACAAGTAGAAAATTCTGCAAGCTATTTTTTATGCTAGAATTATTGATGTTTCAGCAAAATAAGCACCTCACAGTCAAAGGGTTGATTGGCAACAGAATTAAAGTGGCAACAGATTTTAATCAAAATACATGTTTTGAGGCTAGGAATTTGTAGTAAAGAATAAATACCTACCTACACACATTGTTATATGTGTTTATTCTGCGTAAACACCTATACAACCCAGTAAGTGATTACAGAAGTAATACAATGGACTGGCAGTCTCCCAGAGGTGTGAAACAAATGACTGGGATGGAGACAGCAAATAATTAGTATGGAACAGTTAATAACTATACTGAGTGCTGCTACTGTTAACCATGGTTCATTCACTGCCTCACTGATAGTCACCCTTTAGCAGTCATCATAATACAAATGAGTCTTAACAGGAGCTCCTTCCGTTGCCCCAGAACAGCATGACAATAAGCAAGAGGGCACTTGAAGGGTTATATGGGGTAAACAGGCAATAAAAGACAGATAGAGGCTGACAACTCACTGCTGAGCTGCTCTTTTTCCTTTTTCACAGAATCACAGAATCCCAAGGGTTGGAAGGGACCTCAAAAGTTCATCTAGTCCAATCCCCCTGCAAGGGTGATCTAGAGTACATCACACAGGAACTTGTCCAGGCGGGCCTTGAATATCTCCAGTGTAGGAGACTCCTACATTTTTTAACAATATCTCCTCTACACATTTGAATCTATCACTCAGTTCTTCAGTCCTCAGCTTCCTATTGAGATTTACCATGCACACAAGTCAGCACAACTAGCCTACCAAAAACAGTGGATCCTCAAGCACAGCTTATTTAACACAGCACCCTTAGCAATTCCCCTGAACTTGTTCTAATGAGTATGAACCTTTCTGAAGCCTATACAACATAAGAAAGCTTTAGCCATGATTCAGTACAGCATTTTTATATAATGGTTCCATTATGTATACAACCTTAATATCTATAAAACATTGCTGACAGACACCTTTCTCTTGGCATACCAATGAGCTATAACCTGGAACTCCCACAGAAATATATGAATCTGACTTTTTCACAAAACCCCTCCAATACTCCTGTACTCACCCTGGATACTTCTTGTGGGATCCAGATGCTGTTATTTCAATCTCTATTTGTTACCACAAACTGCTCTGCTTTCTGCCATTCTTATTCACAAGCCTGTGAAAGAGTTATTTGTCTTCTTTTTGTATTAGTCCCTCTCTAAGCCAGAGCCAAATTCTATACCTGCCACTGATCAGATCTGTCCTTTTTTTGTCTCTGTTTTTTTATGAAGACATTTGTCATTTCTTTCTCTCTGCTTCACGATACAAATCCTGTTTTCTCGCCCTCCTGCAGCTTCTTCCTCTGTTCAGTTTCCATAAGGTTTTGTTGCTATTATCATCATTTTCTCTCAGCATGCTCTCTGTCCTCTTGAAGGCTGGTTTGACAGATCCTCTCTTGTCATCTGCTTGAAGGCTGATTTCAGCTCTTCCTTACAGCACTGTCACTATGCACCTCCTCCATTACAAGTGCTTAGCATGGAGCTTGTTCTACCAAGGCAATATGTGCTTTTCGTGGCCCTTCATCCCGAGAAGGGTCATAGGGATGTTAGGTGTGCAGGGCTGTGGGACACAGACAGTATTCTGATAATGTCAATAGTTGATTGTTGCCTTTCCAATAGGCCTGCTAGCTCTTCCCCCTGTCATTACCAAGGATGTGCAGTAGCCATTTGACAGGACCTCCCCTGGATGTCCATGGAATGCTCAGAAAAAAAGAATGTGTGGGCTTGCTATCAGAATAAATTTACTAACCTGTGCTCACTTTCCCTTGCCTTAGAGATGCTCATGAGGAGCAAACACTCCTAGTTGTTTGCATGGTGCCTACCCAACCACATATCACCTTCTGAAGGAGACACAAAACTACAGCAAATCCATATGGGAAGCACAAACCAAACAGGCAAGTGCCATGGTTCCTTTCATGAGATACAGTAGTTGGCTGATGCATGGAACCCTCCTCTGACACTGAAAGAAGCTGAGTGTCCAACTAAAATGGACCATTGATACCTACTTTTCCCGAATTCCCCTTTCCAGGGAGGCATTCATGCGCCCTTCTCACATCCTTCATGAGGCATGATGATTTCCATCTTATTTCTTCACTCTGTTTCTTAAAAACATATTTTTGCTCTGATGCCTTAAGATACCATACCTGCAGGTCAAGCAATGTATAATATGCACTTGGATGGCTAATGCTGTCCAGAGTATGCATGGATTGGAGGATGCATGGTGCAAAACTCTTTTTTTTTTTTTTTCCAGGGAATTGCTTCTTTTCATTTAGGAGCCTTCCCTTTCTAGAAATGAGTCACCTAATTCTCAGTGAGAGTCAGCAGAGCTTCACCTGTTAAAGCTCTTCTAGTCAAACATATCTTAAAATTAAAAAGTAGACTAATTTCAGCAGTAGGCTAAGCACACAGAAGGTACTCTATATATAATAATCTAGTGAGGTACTTATATTATTCTTAAGAGATTTGCCAACTAGTGAACTACTATTGGTATTTTAATTTATGTTACAGCATGATTGCAATTCTAAATTAAACTCATATAAGCAAGGCAATTTATAGTTAAGCCTTTCACTCAACCCTGAACTTGCTTTGCTGTAAGCAAGTTATATATTGCAAGGGCTCTTAACTGTCTTACAATAACTGGGCACGTAGAAAGGTTAACTACTGTATTGTGTCTGCATGGCAAGGTTTTGGGAGCAGGGGGGCTACAGTGGTGGCTTTCATGAAAAACGACTGGAAGCTTTCCCCATGTTCATTAGAGCCAATGCCAACCTGCTCAAAGACAAACGCACCACCGGCTGAGGACAAGTCCATCAGCAATGGTGGTAGCACCACTGGGTTACATATTTAAGAAGGAGGGTGGGAACCTGGGGAACTGCAGCCAGAGGGAGGAGTGAGAGTATGTGAGAGAAACTGCTCTGCAGACACCAAGGTCAATGAAGGAAGGCAGGAGGTGCTCCAGGCACCAGAGGAGAGATTCCCCTGCAGCTCATGGTGTAGACCGTGGTGAAGTAGGCTGTGCCCTGCAGCCCATGAGGGTCCACAGTGGAGCAGATATCCACTTGCAGCCCATGCAGGACCCACGCTGGAGCAGGGGGATGCCCAAAGGAGGCTGTGACCCTGTGGGAAGCCTGTGCTAAAGCAGGTTCCTGGGATGACCTGTGGCCCCATGGCAAAAGGAGCCCATGCTGGAGCATTTGCTGGCAGGACTTGTGACTCTGAGGGGGACCCATGCTGGAAGGGCCTGTTCCTGAACTGCACCTCTGGAAGGTACCCATGCTGGAGCAGTCTGTTCCTGAAGGACTGCACCGGTGGAAAGGACCCACACTGGAGCAGTTCATGATGAACTGCAGCCCATGTGTCATGTTGAACAAGTTTGTGGAGGCCTGGGTCCCATGGTAAGGATCCCATGTTGGAGCAGGGAAAGAGTGTGAGGAGTTCTCCCCCTGAGATGGAAGGAGCAGCAGAGACAAAGTGTGATGAAGTGAACACAACCTCCATTCCCAGTCCCCCTGCACCTCTTGGGGGGAGGAGACAGAGAAAATTAGGAGAGAAGTTAAGCCCGAGGAGAAGGGAAGGGTGGAGGTAAGGTGTTTTAACATTTGGTTTTATTTCTCATTATCCTACACTGATCTGATTGATAATAAATTCACTTCCTCCAAGTTGAGTCTGCTTTGCCCATGACAGTAACCAGTAAGTGGTCTCTCCTTGCACTCATCTGGACCCATGAGCCTTTTGTTGTATTTTCTCTCCCTACCCAGCTGAGAAGGGGAGAGACAGAGTGGCTTTAGTGAGTACCTGGCATCCAGCAAGGGTCAACCCACCACAATTACATAGACTCATTTTTTACCTTTGATTTGCTTCTGTAGCAGGCTAAAAAGAATCATGTAGAAGAATTCAGCCCTGGTGTACTCTCAACTGGAAACCTGCTAGCACCTCTTGGGCTACCTTGTCATGTGCTGCACAGCCCATCAAGGCAAACCTTACTCATCCTAGTGGGTGCTTGCTCTGTTGGGTACTACACAGAAGTATGAAGGGCTTCAGCCCTTCTGAACACAATGAAATAATTTACAGAAATGCCCTACTGAAAAAACATATCCAGTGTTCTCCTCGAAGGTCCCACAGCAGCCCTAACCAGCCCTGTTCCTTCCCTCTTTGGTGAGGATGTGAGCATGGGCCCACACGAGCACCTCAGTTCTGTAACTGTTAGAAAAAAACAGAATATGATGCAAATAGCAAAAAGGAGAAAATCAGATGAGAAAATGGTAAGGTAGTCTTGTAACCTGGAAACCTTAGGGTTTCACTCGTTCTGCCGTAAGCTTGGATTGTTTACGGTTTGGGGTATCAACCCCTGCATGCTCAGGCTTTTGAAAAGCTATTTCAAAAACAACAGAGACAAACATTTTAAACATACAGAATGCATTTGACAGGGTACCTTGACCCTGAGTATCTGAAATTCCCTTCATATTTTTCTTAGCATATGAACTAATGCTTTCCAAAGGAAAACAAGAAGTTTAAAATTGGAATCTCCTGTGACTGCATGAAATGCTCCTTTCATCCATTCATTTTTGAAATGAGGATGCAAGTCAATTCCTTCACAACAGTTACAGTTTCCCAAGTCTGCAAACACTTTTCAAAGGTGGGGGTCTCTCTTTTGGAGTAACATCATGACATGCTTGGTAGTGCTGTAGCTGGTGAATTTGAAGTGTTTAACTTTCAGATTAATATGTATGTAACTATGTTAAAATTTCTTGTGAAAAAAGTAGATTTTATATATGCATTACAGTCAGTTTTCACAGTTCTTTTTTTTTTTTCTAATTACCCAAGGCATTCTGATCACAGAGCTACAAAGTAATCTATTTAAAACTGGGTTTTAAAGTGGCCTAATGGGCACAAAAAGCATATGGAATTAGGCAGCATTTACTTCTCTTCCCCTTCTTCTTACATTGCCAAATATATTTAAATCAAACTTGTTTTAAAAACAAATATTCCCAGGGTAAGGATTTTCGTATCAACTTCTAGTTAACTTGCTTCTGCTGAATTAGAAACTGCTGGCAATTTTTTTCCACTGAAATGTAAATGATGACATATCGCTAACTAGCAGCATTACACCACTAAAATACTAAGATGCGTCTTGCTTGCCTCAAACTTCCCTTTCCTTAAGTGCAATGCCTTAGAGGCTGCAGTGTTTAAATGGTACAAAGTACTCTACTAGCACCAGCCTGAATCTTTATTTAGGAGAACAAGCTTCACATTCTTCTCTGCTAACACAGTATATGGGCATGTTCAGCTCCTCCATAAAACACACTCATACACTATTACTGTCTAAACCAAGGTACAGTACTGACATGACAGATTCATGTTCCCAGCTGTGACATAAGGGCTCTTTGACAATACCACAGTGAAAGCCCTATTAGAAAAACATGTGCCGGACAGTGCATCTGATGCAGTTAAATGCTATAAAAGATTTTCCAGGTGTTAATGAGTTACATGAGTAGAATGAAAATGAGATGGATTTGTGCACTTGGAAATTCTCAAGAAGCAGGACTCAGGCTCTCAGAGAGACGGACAAACAGCGCTTTATAAACATCACTGGCCACACTTTGCACCTGACCATGCGAGGTGATGAGCGACCCTGACTATTCACTGGAGAACTGTTCATTGAGGATCGTTTGCATGGGAAAAGACAGACTTTCATGTCTTCCTGCATTTTACTGCATCCTTTTTACTTTGCTTTATTTGTGAAAAAGCATCAGCTATTTTCCCCCTTTTAAGCTTTTTTCTTTTATTTTTTTTTTTTTACTAAAGAGAAGGAAAACATTATGCCTGTTATTTAATTTCTTGTTCCTAGTTTTATGTGGGATTTAGCTTGACCCAGTACAGATAAGAAACTGTCATTTAACCCTCATTAGAGTATCACTACTTAGAGTGTATGCTTTTGATGGACAAAAATGCAGTCTTTCACAGACTTTGAAAGAGCTGTGGTCAAAATTTTTCAGGCAATGCTGGGGCTTCAGATTTATTCCCTTAAACTACATATAAAATCACATGTATGGGCTGCCCAGAAATTTTCAACCACTGGTATTTCAGAGTATGTGCATACATTACCTCACGCATCAGGTATCTACAATAGAATTGTTCATTCATATCATCTGTTGACCTGATAAAAAGTTGTTTAATTTCTTTAGCATGTGTGAATTTTATGGTTGTTGTCCTTGAGAAGCTAAGTTTTATCTACATATGACAGGTACAGTGTGGAAAGGCTGTAATGCAGATTTGTCCATGCTGTTGTGACCACAACCACAGTTCTAATCCCAGCATAGAACTGTATTTAGGAAAAAAAAGGTAATTCTGCCTCCATACTAATTCCAGCCTGATTTTCCTTGGAAAAGAAGGTCCCAGGAATATGAGAATGAACTGAGAGTCTCCTCTCAAAAATTAATCTAGAATCATCTATTTTATTTCCCACAATGACAAGTTAGTATTATATTATCTTTTATTTCCAACCTAATATACCAAGTCTTCTTCCCGCTCTTCCCCCATCCCAAGTAAGTTACTTAAATTAACTTTCAGAACTAAATTTTCTTAAATGAGTAAGAAGACTAGGTGGAGAGAATGAGCAAAATAGTCTAACAGTACATTGACACAGAGTCTTGAAATTAATATCTGAAAGGTTAAAATTCCTCTGGGTTACCAGGTGTTCTGTGAAAAAGTTGCATTCATACAATATCGTATCTGACCATTTAACCATATGTCAAACAATCTCTGCTATGACAACCAGATGTAGACATTGCCATGGAATGAAATTATCATTTTATTAATTACCCTTTAATTAGTTGATACAGAAGGGAACATGCAGTAATTTAGTCATAATTGGCCTGACTGAGACTCAATACTTACAGGGACGGGAATCCGTTTGTGAGACTACTTGTTATGAATAACAATTATGTCTGTGACAACGCAATTTTATTATGAAAATGTACTGTGCATTTCAAACAACTTTCAGGTGTAAGACAGTACTCAGAATTTAACCACAATTTGACATCAAGTGTTTTCCTTGACTAAAAGTGTAGAAACTTCTATGTATTTTGCAAAATATGTTAGAACAATGCAAGACCTCTTCCCAGAGTTACTGTGATTGCCAAAGCGTGTTTTCAATGCATTTTATTACAGAAATGAAGAGCCATTTGGTTAATTTTGAATTTGAAAATGGAGGAAAAAACACTTCAGATTTCTCTCAAAATCTTGTTACTGGTTTTCAAATTATTCTAGAGCTTAACATGGTGTTTGTAGTATTTGTAGACTATGCAGATTTTTAGAAACATTCTCTTTGTCAGAACATCACAAACAGGAACTTGAGCAGTGCTCTCACACGATCCCTTGATCACTACACCTTTTGGGTTTCTGTGCGAAGTCTAGAACATTCTCAGGTTTCTTGGTCTAGACAGGTGCAAATAAAGTTAACAACATCCCTCTTGAGACTGTACTGCTAAGGAAAATGCTTTACAGAGTTGAATGAACGCTCTTCTTCTTTTCCCCTCTGTAACGGGTACCTCCTAGCTTTCTGCATGTTCAGTGGCAGAAAATTATACATAACTGAATTATTTTCTAAATCTTGCCCATCTTGCACATCTATGCATTTGTTTATTTATTACGGGTGGGAAGGCTACATGGATGTCTCCAAGCCAAATGAATCTTTCATATAACTACTCTAAAGTTAAGGAAGTAATATGAAGAATTAGTCTCTCTTTTGTAATTAGACTTTGAGTAATGGTTTTACTTTGCTCAAATGACTACAGAGGTTTTGTAAGATTTCTTTATTTTAAACATAAAATCCTTCCACCCTTTCTCATAAATTAAGCCACTATTATGCTTCTTTATCACAAATGCATATATATGGAAAAACATGTTCTATAGAAAAGAAAAGCATCTTTTGCCTATGGTGCCATCTTCCAGTTAATATCAGGAAGTCATATTCTATTGCTTGTAAGCACATCTTGCTTGACAACTTATAACCACCTCCAGTACAAATACACACAGGTTGTATTTTCCTGCTGTGTCACAGGGAATAGCTAACAGAGTGTAACAAGACATCATTTCATTAGGTTATCATGAAAGAGTCACTGCTGCAAGGAACTTGAGCTGAACAGGGACACAATCACAGTGTTAAAAACTCAAACCAGTTTACCATTAAAACCTTGTGTGACTGCTTGAAAAATGTCTTAGAGAAGCACAAAAGCTGGCACCATTAGCTTTCGTCCCTGCTGAGTTGGCAATAAAGTGCACACATAAGTAAAATGCATTAATTGGTATTAGTCAATCTAGCTAAGATGTTCATTTTCCAGGCACCTTCAGATTTCATTTCCATAAAATAGGATTTCTCTAAGTCTCATAATTTGATTTTGTCCAGCCTGAAATGATGTTGACACAGTGGCAGCAAAAGCACAATTACTCCCCAGCTTTACAAAGGTGTTCTCTGTCTAGATAGATCGGGACCCACGTGGTCCCACTCATACATACACAGACAACCTGCAGAAGAGGGAAAAGTGATACATTTTCCTCTCATTTTCCTGTCACTATTTTTCCTCCCTTTTCCCGTATTTTTCCTACTGTGCACCACTGATCACCACACTTTAAGATCAGAATGAACAATTAACTGCCTAATTATTCCAGTCACACCAAGCCACAATGAAATCTTTATTCAGTGTTTACAGCAATCTTTGGCAGAGACTGTCTTGCTGTTTTTAAACCAAGAAGAACTGCTCCCTTTGGCTCCCCTCAGCATCAGCTGCCTGGGTTTCAGAGCTGGATGCCAATAATCAGCCTCCTTTTTCTCTTCCAAAGTGGCTATTTTTTTTAAGGGTGAAAAGACCTATTCTCATCAACTCTCCATGTATTCTGCCTGATTTATGTCCCAGCCTCTGGGTCTCTTCCTTCCGTATCTTTTGCCATTTGTGCTCCCCCCGCGGAACCCCTCCACACTGGTCCCGCAGCACCCTCCGAGCCCCGGAATTCCCGGACACCCCCCACCCCCCCCCGGCGATGGGTAGGGGCTGTTCTTTCTCGGAAACCCCGGCGAAGCAAGGGGCGACAAGCGAGGGAGAGGGAGCGGGAGCGGGGAAGAGTTTCCAGCTCCTGCTGTGCAGCACCCCATCGCCATCCCATTTTCCTATCGGTTTTGCGCTTTCTGCAGAAATCCCCCGAGGCACTCTCCGCCCCGGGAAAGTTGGAGTGAGCCGATCCACGCCACAGCCAACTCTTTCTGCCTCCGCTCCGTCTCCCTGACCTGTTCCCGAGACGCGACGGCGAGCTGCGCTGCCGGGACACCCCTCTCCCTGCCGTGCCTGGCACGGTTGTGCACCTGCGGGAAGTGGGGTGGGGGGAAGATTGTCTCAGACAAACTCCAGAGCGGCCCAGAGTGGGCTTGCGTCGTTCCCCCCCGCCTTCTCCTCGCCCTATGATTGCGGCTGGGCAGCTGGGGGGGGGGGGGGGGGGGGGCGGGGGGGGGAGGGGGGGGTAAGAAGAAGAAAAAAAAGGTACAAATAAAAATAGAATAATAAATAAAAAAAGGTAAAAGTAAAGGAGAAGAAGAAATTAAGGGGGAAAAAAAGCGAAAGAAAGAAGAAAGAAATAAAATAAAGACAAGATAAAATTTAAAAAGCGGGGAGGGAAGGAAGAACGGGAAAAGGTAAAAAGAAGCAGAAGTCCCCGAAAGACTGGACGGGTTACCTTGCAGGGCGAAGGAGCTCCCGACTGCCTTGCTGCCGATGGGACTTCCCTTCTCCGGCGGGTGCGCCGCTCACATCACCGCGCCCCGCTCGGTCCGCAGGGGCCGCACTGGGCGCCTTCGCGCAGAGCTGCCTCTCGCTCCTGGTTCTGGATGTGGGGGGAGCCGGGGGGGGGAAGCTGGAGAGAGGGAGGGGGGCTGCGCGGCGGGCGGAGAAGGAGGAGGAAAAGGAAGAGGAGAAGGAGGAGGAGGCGGGAGCCCCGCTGCCGCCCCGCTCCTAGGAGCTGCCCCCGCTGGAAGTGGTGGCCGCTGCCCCTGGCTCCGATGCCCGCTAATATCGCGGCTGGTCTAACGCTACCGCGGGGACCTGCGGGAGGCGATTGGTGACGGGGAACTGCGCCCTCCTCCGCTCCCCACCTTCCCCCGCCCCCCCTTTCCCAGAGACCCCCCCCCAGCTGCCGGCCGCGGACCCCACGCAGCTCCCGGCGGTGGGAAAAGCAGCCCCCGGTGTCTCCCCTCTGCGGGGCTTCCTACATCTCGGGAGGATTTCAGAACGCCCCGCACGGGCCGTGAGAAAACGGGCTCCTGAGGTAGACCGAAAGTAGTGCTGGAGAGGCGAATCGTCTCTTTATTTAGCAAAGCGGGTACCGAGATGAAAGCTGAACGTCTTTAGAAGGCTCAGTTTTAGTTGATAAACATCCTGAGACTAATGTCAGAGCTGCTTTTATGGGGGTAAACAGTACAGTTTCCTGGAGGGTTTGTGTAAGATTTCGGAAAAACATCCAACTTTTAAAGATAATTTTAGTGTTCATAAAAGCTGCAAGACTTGCTGAAATACTCCCTACCCACACAACAGCAGCAGAGGCAGCAGCAGGACAAGGCATTCCCTCTGCCTACTAATTTGCCTGAATCCTGACCTGAAGTAACTAGGAGGGAAGATATTTCTCACACCATCCCTGTGCCAACTTCAATTTTTCTGCCCAGTGTGGGAAGGCAGCAGACTTGCACCAGCTTTCATGATATATGCATGTAACAGGGAAACTTGTCCACTTGGGCATGAGAATGTTATTATCTCTGTAACAGCTCCCTGTAGTAATCACTTCTTTTCACTGCCAGTGCAGAGCCCATTCCCCATCTCAGTTAAACTGGCAAACCTGAAGCAACTTCACTGAGCTCAGAACAGAGCTGTGGCCCAGCAGTCTGTGTCCAAGTCAGTGAATGGCAGTAGAGACTCTAAATCTCATTATCAATTACTTGGAATTCTGCCAGTCCCTCAACAATTAGATCTTGAGATGAAGATTCAGATTATACAGTCAAGTTTTGTTTTCTTTTTTCTCTCTCCAGATTTACTCTAATGATTATTTGCAGAAATAAGGTCACACTGGCTAGTTTTGTGGCCCCACATTTTTCATAGTGATCATAACATAGTCATTTCAGCATTACAATAGAAAAAGGGCAGTCAAACCTCTGGAGAGAAGTTGTTGGAAGCTTGTATGCTGGCAAAGTGCCCAAAACAAACGATGAATTACAGCTATGATAAATGAACACTTTGATGTGTTGGGAAGCAATAGGATGTTCTCCCAGTTTCCTCTGCTGCATGTTCATCTTTGGACTCCTCAGACTTATTCAACATTTTTAATGCAAGCCTGAAGAGGCAGAAATGGCTCTTGTCAGTATTGCTGGTCAGTGCCAGAGACTGGGCGCACTTTTGATAATGGTAAGCAAAACTGCTCCTCAGGACCACTTCCCTGGTATTTGGACAGAACAGTTGCAACACCCAGGAAAGTTATTAGTACACCGTTACTGCTGGCAGTGTGACTAAAAGAGCAACGACCTTTGGCTAGAATTGAGCTGGTTACAGAATCAATGTGTCATTTTTTCTAGACTAGGATTTTATTCATTATACTTGCTTCTTGCAGTGTGTGCACACATCTCTATTTCTCTGCTTCAACACAGCATACTCCGAATATACCTGATTATAATTTAAAAGGCTAAACAGATGCCACTTGAAAAGTCTGCATCTCAATTCGAGTGTTGCCTTTGAGCTTGTTGGTGGTTTGTTTTTTTTTTAACCCAAGCTGGACTGCAGTAAGAAGGAAAAAAAAAATTAAACTGAATAGAACAGCTTTAATAGAATGGCAACAGCAGTGGATACTCTTTGACTATTGCGTGAACCACAACACCACGAAAATAATATACATATATTGCCTTGTGTTTAAGATTGTAATTTAGAATTAATATATAGTGCATAGTGCAGCATTCATGACACAGAAAACACAGGAGAAACCTATAATATAGAGTGAGTCCTGTACCACCCCACATTTAATATATGAACTCCTCAGTTTCACATATACAGCTGAATGGGTTATCCAAACACTTACAAATGCGGTTGCATATGCTAATTTCTTCCCTGTGTTGTCTTCCTTCACAGGGACTGATTTCAGTAATGTGCCTATGACTTACTTTTTCAGACCTATTATGTGATACACAGTAAAACAGGAGGAACTTACATTTCCCAGCCCTCTTCTCCCCAGTACAGGGCTGAATCATAGAATCACAGAATGGTTTGGGTTGGAAGGGACCTTAAAGATCATAGAATCATAAAATAGTTAGGGTTGGAAAGGATCTTAAGATCATCTAGTTCCAACCCCCCTGCCATCAGCAGGGACACCTCGCACTAAACCATGTCACCTCGCACTAAACCATGTCACCCAAGGCTTCATCCAACCTGGCCTTGAACACTGTCAGGGATGGAGCATTCACTACCTCCCTGGGCAACCCACTCCAGTGCCTCACCACCCTAACAGCAAACAACTTCTTCCTTATATCCAATCTAAACATCTGCTGTTTAAGCTTCAACCTGTTACCCCTTGTCTTGTCACTACAGTCCCTAATGAATAGTGCCTTACCAGCATCCCTGTAGGCCCCCTTCAGATACTGGAAGGCTGCTATGAGGTCTCCACGCAGCCTTCTCTTCCAATCCCCCTGCCACAGGCAGGGACAGTTTCCACTAGATGAGGCTACTCAAAGCCCTGTCCAGCCTGGCCTTGCCCTCTTCTGTGCCACTGACACCAGAGTTGAGATCACATTGCAAAGAATATGCCCATCAACTCATCTGTCTCAACATTACATGGTCTCAAACACAAGGCTTTTTCAGGGAATACGAGAGAAAGTTTCAAGCATTCAAATGCAGAATGCATGTATTATGTACAGAACAGGTGGGTGAAGGTATATCTCACATCCTTCCTCAAAAACAAACAATAAAATTACATTTTTAAATTGAAGAAACTGACCTAACTCTCAAACCTTACACAAACCATAAAAATCAGTTCTTGAATACAGAGCATTTTACTAAGCAGTTGTGATTAAATGTCCTCCCATGAAAGAACTGAATCTTCGTTCTCCAATACTTGATGTTTTCCCTTCCACCGTACTATACATAATGCTAAAACCATGCAAAACAGAGTAAAAAATACTAAAGAATGCAGCAGGCTGAGTAGTTTTAAAATTTAGAGGTTTTCTGCAAGATGAAAGAAACATTTTGCTATCACTGTTTGAACAAGAGAATTTTGTATGCTGCAAGCTATTTACACTGTTCTCCTACAAGGAAGACTGGGAAGAAGCAGCATTATATATGGATATTGCTTATGTGTTCATACCATTTTCTGTCCTACAGGACAGAAATGAAGAATGAGTTACAGGTTACCTAAATGACAAAGGTGAAGGAACAAGAGAGGAGAAGGCTGAAAAACAACTATTTTCCACTTTTGTGTTGTCATTTTATGTCATACAGCAGCTTTTGTGTTTCTGTCTTATACAGCTGCCTCATTTTATCCAGCCCTGCTCATGACTCTTTAGACAATAAAAGAAGTTGGGTTTTTTTTCAGACCTGGGCTGTGTTGTGGTATCACTTTACAGGTGGCTAACATGAAACACTCATTTTTTATAACTACTAGAATTGAATATTTACTCCAGGAAATGTTGGAAGAATAGATGCAATGTAGATTTTGTAGCGCTTCCATGGCTTTTTAAAATATTGGGTGCTCATTTAACCATTGTTTTGCTTTTGCAGTTAATCACGATGTAAACTGTATTGGTTTTTATTGTGCAATAAATCATAGCTTTTCAAAATACAACAATTTTCAAGAGCACTACAGAGTCTACTTGAGAAAAGGAAAAGGTAAATATTAACTAAAAAGAATTCTGTATCCCAAAAAATAAAGTGACGCTGCCTCCCAAAATAAATGTTTCCAAAGCAACAAAACAAAACATTGCTGAAGAAATGACATAAAGACAATACATATATAGGAAGAATGATGAAAGGAATATGTATGGTCAAAAAAATCACATCTACCATTGTAAAATGCTACTAAAGCAGTAATAGGAATAGCTTTCAAGTTGTCATGTCCACAGGCAAGAATACCAGCTCTACTTTTATCCAAGAAAGCCCAAAATGTCACATGCCACAATAGTGAAAATCCCAAACTCTACAGAATCTGTTTAAAAAGAGTGCATGCACATGAAATCTAGTGGAGAACTTGAAATGACAGCAGCACAGCAAAAAAAACCCACATGCCTATATGTATGTACCTGTTCTGTGACATGTATATGAATATACCTTGGAACCTGTCATTCAACAAGCCGCAAGACACTATCTTCTCTGGCACATGAATTTCCTTTTTCCTCTCCTCCCTCTTTCTTTCAAGTAAGTGGTGATGAGATCCTGGGCTTTGCTCAGGACTAGGGCCTGAGTTTTTTATCCTATTCAAGAGGCTACCTGAGCTTGCCACTGTCAGGCAAACTTTGTAAAGGTCTCCTCCCTCAGAACTGTGCATCTTTGCTCTACTCTCTTTGATTTGCCTAAGTCACTTAGTACAGTGACTCACCTTCTACATTACTTACGTAGGGCAGGGGAAGGCTTTCTTCTTAGTCACCTTTTCTTCTATCTTAGTTAAAGCAAATCTTATTCAAACATGTATTCAACCTCCTGGTCATTTGGCAGCACAGTCTTGTTTTTGACTATCTCCTGCATTTTAAAGAAAAGCCTTTGTCTCTTGCACCTCTTCTTAAACTTCATGCTCAGTTTCACATTTTAGTATTGTTTTATTCCATTCTTTCTTCAAGGGAATGTAGGATTCAGCATCTTCTTTCTCAATGGCTCTCCTTAGGGAAGACACCAAATTAAACACAGACTTCTATTTCTATCAAAAAGATCATCACCATGGTCTACTCCATCAGTATCTTTAGGAAAGTAATTTGTGGTCTGGAGTCACTGAGGAAAACACTGCCTTTTCTACTTCTGACAGATGCATTAGCTTTTCCTTCATACTAAGGCACTAAAACTCCACAGCAGTGCCAGGGAATCCCGAGGGTAGGAGTCAACTTTAAAGCTTTGGACTTCATTAGTTTAGTTTGAAACCTGGTTTGGTTTCAAGACAGGAGCAAAAAAGTCCAGAGTCCTACCCACATCTGAAAATTTCACCCCAGGCAGAGGGCACCGTGAGGCTTGCATAGCTGAAAGTGTCAGAGGGAGCTGCCAAGGAAATGTCATGGCCTTGTCAGGGCCTCTTCCTGGCACCACCATTTCAGTGTGCTTACTTTTATCACACAGCATGCAAAATTTTCAAATGCAAAATATACAGCTATGTTATTACAATTTTACTTTCTTTTTTCTCCAACACTTGTTATGGAATACTGATAAGCAGATCTTCTGCTCTTCCAGCTATTTAGTAAAACAATTCTGAATATCTTTAACTGCACCAGTTTGACAAAAAGAGTGAATTGCTTGCTGTGGTATCTCTACCACGGAGTATGATATGTGTACTATGGACAAACCAGAGGTAGTATGCTGGTTGCTATACAAGCAATTGTTAAATTGCTAGCTGCATGCTTGTCTGGAGTGAGGGAACCGTAGTGATAAAGGATTGCCTTTTCCCCATGCATAATGACAGGCGCTAATGGAAAGGAATAAGGTAAAGAAGGAAAACCCCTCCAGATCTCCCTATATGAATATTAAAAAGAACAGGCTTCTATTGTCAGAACTAAAATTGGTGACGTCTGTGCTTGGGCTGCTTTTCCTGATGGTACTGAATGTCACAATACAAAATGCAGCATAACTCTGCCCAGCACTGTTCATGCTCTCTTTATGGGAACTGAGCAGTGATTTCTCTTTGAATAGAATCATAGAATGATAGAATGGTTTGGATACATAATTCACAGCTTGCTACAGTGATTCTGCAAAGTCAATACATATCCTTAGCACAAAGCAGAGAATGAAGGGCATTATGGAGAAGGAGAGACAGATACCACAGTGACAAAGAAAGATGAATTCTGTTGCACAAACAAATTACAGGTTCCTTTCATAGGAATAAAATTACTTTTTTTTCTTCAAACACTAAGTATTTTTCAAAATATATGTAATATGGTTGTATTTAAAAAGACCTTGTGTGCAGCTTACGTGTCACTACTGACATAAACTCTCTGGCAGTGAATTATCATATGATCATCTATTGTGCAAAGAAGATCTATTTATTGATTCAAGTCACATATATTTGTAAGGCAAGGGTTGTAGACAGAGGAAGTATTTTTTATTAGACCAACTGATCAGAATGAGAAGACGGATCATGCACACAAGCCCTTCCCACAGCAAAAAGTGGTCTGTTTTTTTTCCCTAGGTACTCAAGCTGGCTTCATGAAAGATGTTCTTTCTCCTTGCAAACTCATCTTCTGTTACAGCCTTAGATCACTGTGACTGTTACAATGCTGCTATGTAGGTAATTATAAAATACCTAACTGGGAACCTGGTTACTCATCTGCATTATTAATAGTGTCTGACATGTTTTCACTCCTGCATCAGGAATACATTTAGACAAGAACTTCTCCTGACCACCTGAAGTAATCAAATTGCAGCCTACAAGTGCTGAGGAAGTTTATGGAAAGCAATTTTCAGCCACAGGGTGGCTGTACTAGAATTAGTCTGCTAGAAAACAGTTGCACCCCTTAGACTTGCAGTAGTTATACCCTGTCACTCCGGTGGCATACTTCCACTGGTAATAAAAAGAATTAGCAGGTGATCCTCGGCTTTATATTTGCTTCTTCATTGCTGTTGCAGGGAATGGCTTGGAGTTTCTGTTTTCTGAGTGAACTCTAAGAGTAAGTTGGGAATAAATAAAAGGTAAGCCAGACAGGATACTCAGTCTCTAGTCCTGACTCAGGTAACATTTAAGATTTTCAGTGGGTGCTTGGCTTGAGCTTCTGAAATCCACCTAATTTTTTGAGAAACAGCATCTTTTTCCTCTTGAAGTCTGTATAATAATCTCTAAGTAATTTTGTTGCAGCTTAGAGAGATCACATTCACTTTGCTGCTTCTCAGTTTTTCATGTGTGTTGCTTCTAGACTTTGGTTCTGCTGATGTCCAGAGGCAAAGAGCTCAGGGATCTCCTGAGCAGAGTCATCTGCAAGTCCTGTCCAGACAAGAGCAAATGGTCTCACAGTGTAGACACAACTTGGTGAAGAGTGCAAACAGCCTTTGGTGCTCATGGAGCCTCAGTGGTGGCTCTGACGGCAAAACTTTGCACCAGAGCTAATCACTTTTCTCTGAGCAGGGAACAGGGATCTCATGGGAAATTTCTGGGGGACAAAAATAGGTGTGTTGGACTTCTCTGCAGAAATCCCCCTGGGTGTCTGAAGAATGCTCACTGGCCTGGTGCAAGCAGTGTAGCGCAAACAATGCCAAACTGTCAACTGCATCAATAAGGAGAAGTTTAATCTCATCTCACCTCTTCACAGTCGCCACTGACAGGCAAAAATTGAACATGTCCTTAACTCTAGAAGAGAAGAATCTATTTTGTAGTATGCTACAGGCATGATCTAGACAAATTACGCCTATATTTTATTTGAACCCATCACAATACAACATAACAAGGCATTTCAATTACCTCAACAAGCTACCAATACAACTTTATCATTTCAATTTTTCATCCCTTTTTTCCATCTTGGCATTTCTTCTATATATCACTGTAAATCTCATCAGCCCCAGACCAGTTTAAGCTAATAAATTTCAGTTACCATCTCAAGCCTAATGAAAAGGGGAAGCTTGCAGTGAAGAAAGCCAAAGGCCACAGTTATTGCCTTGGGCCTCCAGCTCATCCCTCTGAACAGGGAAGTGGACAGGCTCATTCCCCCCTGATGCTCAGAGACAGATACGGCTCAGGGAGAGGCAGAGCTGTTGAGCACATTGCAGTAAGGAGGGCTGCAGAATCAGGCTACCCCTGGGAACAGACCCATATGCTGCCTTAGGGCAGAATTTAGGCAATGGTTTGCAACATGCCATGCCAGAACACAGTCTTAGCTGGCAGATTCCAAAGACAGACGAGAACTGCACATGCAGGTCTGGGGCAATGTATTTAACCACAATAACTTTTATGGTCTTCTGGCATGCTATTCCTGTCTTCAAGAAAAGGAACAAGTTAAGCAGGAAAGCAGTTATTTGCATATTAGCTGGAAATACGCTGAGATCCCAGCAGAGAGAGTGAGAAAAAACTATTTTTGTACCATAATGATGTTTTTTTTTAAAAGACAGAGATAAAGCATAAGGATTTTATGGATACATTGAAGAGGCAAATAAGCTAAAATAATACTGCATATCAACATACTTAAATGTTTATTAATTCTGACTGAAATTTGCCATCTGTGACTGAGTATTTTACTGAAGAAACCCCACAAATTATAGATTATTGTAGTTAAGAATCTTCATGGCACTGTTTCTTAAGCTCTGGTACTGAAATAGCTCCACTGTAAATTAATATTTACAATAAATGTATGCTCATAAATGTTCCAAAGCATTTTCTAGTGACAGTCTGTTCAACTATTTAGTGATTCAAAAGAAAACTCTCCAAGAAAAGCTCCACATCAGTGCAGTACATAAAATATAGAAATGTATGGAAAATGACAAAGGCAGTATGTTACTGCTGAGGTGCCTCTAACTTGATTGCTCAGCTGGTTGAAGTAGCTTTTCATAAATGAAATATGTCCTCAGTTTTCCTTGAATAGATAGAATAAGAGCAAAGTCAACAAAACGTTTCTTCTTTATTTTCCTTTGACAACGTTACTTTCCTTGGAACATAGCAAAAAATCTGTGTTCAGGGCACGTTAGCTAATTCTGAGGCACATGTTCACAGGCAGACACATAAAAGGCTAATTTACATGCTTAAAGGCAACTGAAACTTTGTTTTGCATATGTAAATGTACCTGCCCAGCCTAAGAAGTGGCTTTCCAGTATGCCCATGTGTGAGCTGGGTTTAAAGGCTTAAAAAACCATAAAATCTGATCCACTGCTACTGTCACTGTAGCTGTCATCACAGCACAATTCAGGCAGAAAACCTCAAGACACCTACCAGATCAAATCCTATGGACCTTACTCAAGCAAAAAATCTTGTTGGTATCAACAAACATTTCCCCCAAAGAATCTGTACACAACTGAGCCTTTTTTATACATTCATATTTTAGTATCATCGAGTATCTGCAACAAAATAGGTGTTCTTTTTTAACTCAGGGATCAAGGCATTGGGGGAACAAAAAATGAAAAATACCCTCATTTAAGTCCAGATGAGGGCTACTTCTGTAGTACCAGCATACTTTGGAAGAGTCCTGGGTTTTCTAGGTGAGTATAGAGAACAGTTTGAAGAGCAAGTTTCTTTGAAGACAAGTCACAATGGTCAGATAAAGGAGTATTAACAACTTGGAATGTGTTTTTTCCTATGAAGCAGTAACTTTAATATGAGAAACATGCATTTGCTGTCCAAAGGGTTCAAAACAGTAACTGTTAGCCAACAAACCTGCATCTTGGCTGTTTCTGGGTTTTTTTTAGGACCATGTCCAGACCGGGGCTTATTCTGCCAAAGGCAGGATGTCCTTAGGCTATAATTTCAGCTATGGTCTGTTTGCTAGAAATGTCACACCCTTTCATTTTTCAGGTCTGGCCACCTCCCTACCATGAACTCCAAGTTTTGAGTTCTAAGGTAAACAAACCATGATAAACTTTCAATGGCACAGAGCGCTTCTCCCTCTATAACACCTTTATGTCCAAGAGCTGGAGTAAAGACCCCAGTCACTTTCTGCAGAGGAAGGCTACCTGCTAGAGAGAAATCTAAAAGGAATAAAGGTAATATAATCAGGAAGCACCTTCTGGTTGTCATAGTCAGTCTAGCTGAAAAAAGTATGATTCTAGAGAGCTCAACCTACTTTTAATTTCAGCAGACATTTTTAGCAACAATAAAGAAGAGACAGGTCTGAATATATTCGAATGGTTTCAGAAAAGGTGAAGTAGTCGCCAGTCCAAAGCAGCAGTGCACACTTGAAGTTAAGACGTGTGTGCCTGAAAATGAAAGACCATTATAAAAATTAAAGGTAAAAGATTAAAAAATGTCCAATGAGTTATAAGTGAAATAAGACATTTATTTTTATAATATCTGAAGAAGAGATATCACTCTTTGCTAGACTATACCAGCTATTAGTTTATGATAATGTAAATTGTTTAATTAATATTTAATGATACAGCACTTTCCAAGGAACCAATCTCCAAATACACTACTTTAGAAAAGGGATATGGTGTCCTGAGAAATACATTTATAAGAGATGGGACAAATGCGTGGTTTATATAAATCATTTTAACTTCAACAAAGTCAAAAGAATGATGTTGATTTCCTCAAGTTTACTACCTGTAAATAATCTTACAAATAACATCTGTTATCTTAGTGCTTATCTTATACAGCTGTGTGTGCGTAGCTCTTTTTGTTTTCTTGTGACACAAAACAACTTTGTGGAATCACTGAATTACATTGCTTGAGATGAATACTTGTAAACTACAGTTTTTGCAGTGCTAGCCTCTAATGCTGTGTACCCTGATGGCAAATGTCACAAGTCTACTGGTTGCTAAGTTATGTAGCAACACTCACACTAGGTAAAATGAAGATACTATAAGAAAACTCAGTACTCAATAATGTTTGTTAATAAGGTAACTTACTAAAGTAACTCCCGAACTACAGCTGCTAAACTGCCCGTAGACATAGTAAGAGCAATCCAAAATGATGGAAAAGATTCATCTTCATTTTGGAGTTGTCCTCCAATTCTACAGTATTGTAAACTGAACACAGAAACTAAGTGAAAGGTCTGAGTAGAGTTCACAGCTTTTCCAGCTTTATTTAGTATTTTTCCTTCTCTCAGATGATTTTTCATTTTTCTTTTTTCCACACAATAAGGAAGTAAAACAAAAGACATTTTCACTTCTAAGGCTTTCTAAAATGTGGAGTTTCAAACAGATATAATTTTCTAAGTGCCTTGGAGGCTGTGTCAGTCACAGGGCTATTCTTGGTAATAGCCACTGGCACTCCAAGAGCAAAGCAGAATGAATTGTGGAGCAAGGGGAAGACCAAATACCTCCAAGTCAAATTCTAACTAGGTGGAATTATCTGTAGTAAAGAATTACAAAATCAAACTATTATAGTGGTTGGCACAGAACTGTCCAGCAAGGCAGAGATACAAATTAATTTAGGTGCTAGGATTTTCTTTTCTTAAGATACACTTTAAATATCAAGAATTTCTGACTTTTTATGTTGCTCTTTTTCATTTGTTAGCTTTTGAAAAAGTAAGGAAGTTGTTTTCAGCTATAATAAAATTGCTGCTCCTACAGCTATAGTTCAACCCTTACCTGTACTAGCTCTGTTGCTATTCAACAGAACACTGAAGCTCAGCATGAGGCTGTTTTCTGAATTAGTTGTCTATCTGCAAATTTAAAATTTTCTTTCAATTTCCCCTCTGGTTCCATCACATGGTATATGTACTCCGGACTATTTATGCTAACTCAGCCAGTTTGTCTCCTGCAATTAAGGGCCCATTTCCTTCAGTGACAATTTATGTTAATGATAATCAGATGCTTTTTTAATTAACAATGACCTACAAGCATCCTAATACATTTCTCTCTCTCCCTGATGATAATTTTTTTACAAGACTCTGTCACTCCATTTCATTTGAAACTTGGGGCTCCTATATTTATTCAGACAGCACATGTCTCACACCCCCTTCATTTTTGCTTTTGCAGCTTTCATGTTCACGTGTCCCTGTCAGTGTGTGCAGCTCTAAAACCAGTAGCATGTGAGTGGCTGAGATGGACCCACGTTGCTCCAGCAATGCAGAATCAATCTTCAAATGTGCAATAGCTCTACAATTGCCTGGTTTGGCTAGACTTCCTACATATACCGAGAATAGCTCCACATTACCTGTACAGATGTAGGGTTGCCTTGGACACAATGCCAAAATAGCAAGGTTATATGCTACCAGTAATAGCTGTGCTGTAAACACAACCAGTAAAAATAGACAGTAGAGATAGTAGACACATGTATACAAAAGACTACCATGTAAGAAGTAATTCTTTTATTCTACATCATGAGCATTTCTAAGAAATAGTACTACTTACAAATTAAGTTCAATACAGAAAGATTCAATCCCTAATCTTGCCTTCTTCACAGAAAAACAACCAACTAAGCTGACTGATAGCTCAGAATTGTTATAGTTTCTTTTCCAGAGCATTTTTCCTGGACTTTTTGTCAGGGCTATTGACACCCAACAGAAAGTGCAGATGGCTACTTGGGACAGAAGACTGCAGAGGGCAGCAAAAATGTTCCAGTGTCTCAGCTGTCCCATGTCACACTGGCATTTTAATACAAATCTGCTTTCCCCTTAGACTTCTGCTAATAGTGCAGGAGTATGACCTGCGATGGCTGAGGCACTGTGCATGTTGTGCTCCCTGCCTTCCCTGCTACAAATGCAACAGAACTCCTACAGAGATCAGGATGCACATTGGCCTAATGAAACCAGGGTTTGGACATTGGTTGCAGAAGTATCTAGAAGGGTGCTGGCATCTTTTTATGCCTTTTGATCATAGCCTGGTCACATAGAAATATTGTTGTGAAGTCTCTTGAAAATAGTTTTTCCAGTGGATGCTGTTTCCATCCATGGCTGTGTGGATAAAACTGTTTACCTTCAGTAGTGTGGGAAGGAATATAATGTCATTCATGTCCTAAGGCTCTTCTTAACATGAGAAAGGTAGGTGGAACTGGATGCTATGTTATACTGATAACTCCAGATTTTGAAGAGTCAAACCTCAGATCCATGTATCCTCCTGACTCTAGCCTGCACATACAATTTGTTTAGGTTTTTTGCCTGTTGTTTAGATAACTGAAGCTCTTTCAATATAAACCTGTAAATTAAACTATAATAATGAAAGTCCCAGTTGATGTAATACATTCCTTACCATGTCACTATAATACAAAAACTTCTCTTAACAAATTGATTTTTGTAATCAGTCTGGAGGCAGCAGAAAGATGACTTTTGTGGCTGCTGGAACCGAAGCATTTATTTAGGTACTGAAAATCTCATTAACCCAATTGGGAGTTAGTAAATACCCGATCTGGATCACAGGAACCAGAGACACATTCAGGAGAAAAGATCAGGATTTCCTTGAAATCTGAAGCTGAAATACAGTGTGTGTGGGGTTGGGGGTGTTTTGTTTTTGTAATCACTGTCACTAGCTGATCATCCAAGCTCATCTGATGATTCAGATAGCACCCCAAGGTTTTGTCCCAGTTTGGCAAATTCAGCAACATCTTTCATAGACTGGTGGTGTACATTATGCTGTTTTTAATTTTAATTTGCCTTGGCAATCCTGGACAAACTTGCATAATCTGTGAATTTGTAAAGATAAGGCTTCTTTCTACCTTTTTTTTTTTAAAAAAAGGAAAGGTACAAAACCACAGACTTAATGTACCAGTCTGACAATAATTTTATATGAAGGATATCAGAAACTCAGATTATGGACAATTGGCTGTAATTGAAACAGAATTACTGCAGATAATTCCTGGTACTAAGACTCAGGAGGAGGTAGTAAGAATCAGAGAAGGAGTAATCAAAGAACCATAAGGGCTGAAGATTAAGGACTTGAGACTGTCAAATGGATGCAGTAGCTGATATGTTATCATTTATTCTGAGTGTTGGGGCTGTTATATGACATGTGAGGACCACAGATTTTTATTTTATCTCAAATTCATCCAAGAAATACTTTTCATTTTGTCAAGTCAGAATATATTATTCAGTTTTCACTTGTTTTCTGCCAGATCAGTTACCTGAGTCCTGTGTAAAATAAAGCTATTTCTGAGAGATCGAGCTGGGTGCTAGACAGCTGCCAGGAACTTCAATGTTTCTTTTCTGGCACTGCATTTGCCTGCCAGCCTGCAGGATAGGCATTGCTGATGGAGAATGGAAAGGAGGAAGGCTATGGATAGACAGTCCTTGGAAGCAGAGAAAGGAAATTCAGCAAATGGTACTCTAGATTTTTTGCCCAAATTCCAACTGACACATGACAGCACACTATCTAGTAATGGACATGCTTACTCTTCAACATATTGGCAGTCTCTGTTTGCTCACATTTAGCCTTAACAGAGGTAAGCAGAGAGGAAGACATGAGGATGGAGACTTTCAGAAGTTTCGCTTTGTATATGTTCTTGAATTGGCCCACACTGAGAGGTCTATATGGGCCTGGAATATTTAGGCACTTGAATGTATTCTTTAGACCTTCCTCAAGCTTATCTTTCATCCTACACTATTCAAACTTTAACTCCATTAACAGCCAAACACCTGTTTTGGCTGACACATGAATGTTTCAGCTCTGTTTTGACATAAGGTGTCAGACTGAATGCACTAGATAAAAATGTCCTTCACACATTTACACTTCTGCAGTTACAAACAGATTTGGTACAGACATCAAACCCATGTTTCAGTTCAAATGAATGAGAACCAATCTATAGGAATAGGGGCACTTATTCACTTATTGTGTTCTTTCATGCCACAAATTACTTGGGACTTAGCATGACCTAAATACAGATTTGATTGTTTTCCTGAACAACAGCATTTCACTGAGCTGAGATGTCAATTCGTGGTTGTCAGGAGTCTATGATATTGGCAGTTGTTTTTGTTATAGTAATAAAGTTTATTGAAGATACTAAAGCCCACAAATTAAATCCAGCTCAGTAAAGTAAATATTACACATGAATATGAAGGTATATGAAGAAAATTTAAACAATAGACTAGATATAGCAAAGTGAATGTAAAGTTTCAAGTTTCTATCCTTCTTCCTTTCTTGCTTGCTTTCTCCCTGCTTTGCTTCCTTTAAAATAGATTATTACAGTTGGAAGTGATCTACAAAATCATCTACTGCTTGACCAGTTCAGGGTTGACCAGATTAAAACATGTAATTTAGGGCATGTCCAAATACCTCTCTAACACTGGCAGGCGTGGGACATTGACCACCTCTCTAGGAAGCCAGTTCCATGTTTGACTACCCTCTCAGTACATAAATGGCTCCTAATATCCAGTCTAAACCTGCCCTGGAGCAGTGTTGAACCATTCCCACACATCCTGTCACTGGATACTAAGGACAAGAGATCAGCACTTCCCTCTCCACTTCCCCTCCTTTCTGCCTGCCTTCTGTCTGTCTGTCTGCCTGCCTGCCTTCTTACTTCCCTGCCTTCCTTACTTCCTACCTGGTATTCTACTTTCCTGCCTGCCTACCTGCCCTACTAAACACCCCAGGCCAAGTGGCTTGTACCATTTATTATTTTGTCTTTCATAAAAATTGTCCTGAAACATCCAATTTTTTTCATACCTGTAACATAGAATTTCTTCTTCACCAGACCTGCTACACACACACTCTAATAAGAGGATTCTTTGCCTTCTAAACTGGAAAAATTTCTTTACTTTCCTCATGACAAACAAAACTAAATCACAGCAGTATATACACCAGCCTTTTTCCTTCTGTATTTGCAGAAACCTTTGCAAATTGGAGCTTCTAGAAAGTGTCACTGCCCCTTTCCTTTGAAAAAATAAGCAGCATACTGTAGCTTTCTTTTGTAGAGATCAATTTGTGGGTAGATGCTGATTATAGGATCTGCTCCTTTTCCCTTTTGGACAGCTAAGATCAATGTCATTTTCAAAAGCTTGTCAGAATAACTGTTTGGTATTGGGGTTGTTCTTGTGGATGTGGTTTCGGTTTTCTTTCTTTTGTTTGTTTAATTTTTCCCTTCTTAAGAGGCACCACTTGATGCTTCCCAAATGCCTTTACCAGGGAATATTTCCCTATTCACAAATAACAAGTGGGCTTAAAAGACTGAGGAAACTGTGAGGAGAAGGGGACATGTAAAAGACAGAAAAATTAAGTATTATTGTACTTTTCTTAATGATCAGTGAATCTCACCCCTAGAGTAACTTTACATGTATTCCTTTGCCTTTTTCTTTTTTCATGTGCTGGTGTGAACATGCAGAAAACAAGGGTAATTAACTGCATACCAATTCCTATACATTGAACATTATTCATGGCTTGGCAGCACCCTCCTCCCTTGGGAAATATTATCTAGTTTTCCTTTGAGGCTCCTGCAATTAACACATCTCTGATGGTTTCTGTTTTGTTGCAAGAATAGGCAGGAGGAGCATCATAAGCATTCATTAAGGTCTGCTTTCATCTTCTACATTTTGCCGTGTCTCACTGGGAGAACAATTTCAACCATCCTTAACTGAGGAGTTGTTCTTGGTCATCTTATATGGAGCAATGCTCTCAGCTGTTCAGTCTTTCCATGGGAAAGAGCCACCCTGCTAGTAATATTGGAGAATAAAAGTATTTCTCTTGCTCTCAGTTTAGCTTGATTCCCCAGTCAATTCTGCTTTTGTTTGTAGCTATGATAGCTGCCACAAAATCGTCAGTGGAAATCCAGAATTAAGTTAGTGCAAAGAAGACTCTTCCTCTACTGGGTTCTGTAAGCTCTAAATATGAATAAGCAAAGAATTTCTACATTCCTGAATTTTCTGCTCATTCTATCTTGTGGATAAATAAGCTGAAGAGCTGGCTCTCTGCATTTTCTTTAACCTGCCTAACAAGACATAAGAGTAGAGAGATTACTGTCCTCCACATCAAATTTATACCTGGCAATCTGAGGACCACAGGTAGCAAACAAACCACCTATAAATGTAGCATACAATTTTGAA
The DNA here is from genome assembly GCF_012275295.1 of Melopsittacus undulatus. Classification (NCBI taxonomy): domain Eukaryota; kingdom Metazoa; phylum Chordata; class Aves; order Psittaciformes; family Psittaculidae; genus Melopsittacus; species Melopsittacus undulatus. The sequence continues at coordinate 83,504,763 of NC_047527.1, read as the reverse complement.
GGTCCTATGAGTCTTACAGTTAACCATAGATGAATGTATCTGACTTAAGGAGCAGTGCCCATCTCCATGGTTTTACTGTGGGGTTTTTCCCCTCTCTTCTGATCATCTGGTCATGAACTCTGTCACTTCCAGAGTATGAGCTTTCTATTGGCTCTCCACAGCCTTCCTGTTTACGATAGTTTTAATTTATTTCATCCAAACTTCACATACTCAAAAGTCTGCCAATTGAAAGGAAGGCTTCTCTATACTTTGACCAGTTATTCTGATCAGGCTAGTGAAAAACAAAGAACACAGGATCTTCTATTCTTTGCACAGAGCTTGGTGAACACCGAGGTCTATGAAAGACTGAGTCACTTCACAGGTAGTGTTCCCAAGGACCTGTGGAAAATCATTGTGTTTCTTCTCTTGGGAGCTCCCCCATGAGTCTAAGTTCTGAGAGGACTGAAAAGGTGGGGAAACTGAGATGGGGACACCAGCAGATATTACAGTTGATTAAAATCAAAGCTGTTGAGATTTAGCTGCCTGTTTATAAGGAATGAAACCCCTGTCTACTCCTGCATCAAGCAGTAGGTAGTGGGTACTTTAGCTCTCATGAAGGCCATGGGCTCCATGAGAGATGCCTTGTTGCACACTTCTGAGGGCAGGGCAAAGCCTCCAGGGAAGCACTTCAAGCTAGTATTTTCTTTTTTTTTTTTTAACTCCTCTAAAGATTAAATAAAAATATGAAACAGGAGAATCTAAATCAGTGTTCACTGTGTTTCAAGATGCAAATTTTCATATTAATATTAGTATTCACAAACATTGCTGCAGCTATGTTGATATTGTCCACATCCAGATTGTTTTGAAATAAAGTACCAGAAAATTAAATGCCAGAATTTACATAATTCTGGTGCATTTATCATATTACATTATTACGCTCTTCAATTGCCAAATACATGCCATTTTTCTGAGACAGTTTAATGTGAGCTGGAATAGTTTTGCATTAATATCCTCTTCTGCTAGGTCTGCATTGACAAATAGTGGTGTACAATAGGATGGGATCTCTAGAGTTAAACTGTGATATAGAGGATATGACATGAACACTGGCTTTAATTTGGACTAGACTTAGTCTGGCCCTGTGAACAGAATACTTGTTATGGTTTGCAGCATATCAGTGTGCACCCAGAGTGTACCTTTTTGGTTATTTTCATCCAGAAGTTAGCATGTTTTCAATACAAATATGACACAGTAAGGGTGACAACTGAGAAACTTGCTTAAAAACCTCATTCCTTGTCTGAACTAAAAAAAATTGTATGTAGAAGCACCTTAGAGACCAATTGGTTTTCTACATAAGGAATCGAACGAAATCTTGAAGTCAGAGAATTCATAGTATGAGGCCCTAGCTGATTAATTTTCATGGTGAAAACAACTGACAAGGTCCCATGTGAATTTTAGTACAGATCTCAAGTCGTTGTGTCTACACTTAGCTCTGGCATCCAGATGTACACCTTCTGTAAGAAAAAGGGATGTGGTCAGATAGTGTGGATGGTGGGGAGATGAGCCTCGCTTCATGTGAGACAGAGCACACCTGCACCTTGCAGCTTATCTCAGAGAGGGCAGACCTGTTCAAGGCCAAGGTCTTTCATGAGGAAGAGAGAAACTGGGATTTAACACTGATCATGTCAGCTCCAGAGGTTGTAAGTAACGACAGGCTGTTACCCTCTGTCTAAACGAGATACGCTAATGTACACTTCTGAATAGGTGAGAGCTGCCTGAAATACTCCAGCTTGTGAAACATTTGTAATTTCGCTGACAAGCTGCAGGAAATAAAAGTTTAAAAAAAATGTGGCACAAAAACAAGAGAAAATGAAAATGCTCTTAGTCATTCCCTGGAGCACAAACAGCTGTTCAAATAATATTTTAGGTAAAGACGAGATTTAAAGTTCAATGCATGAGGCAGACATTGTAAAAATCAGGGAGAAATTCCCATTTCAAAATTTTTTGTTGCTAGAGCCCTTCTGTTGACTGATGTAAAACCTCATCAGCAGGGGATAACTGAGACTTCTGGAGCCTCTGACATAAATAAGCTTTAATAAGTGTAATAAAACATTTCACTATTATAAGAATATTGGAACTGACATACTTGGTCAGATAATTTCTAAGATGGAGACCACCTGAACAAGAGATAATATTAAGGGTCAAGGCAAGCTACCAAAGTCTACAACATCAGTAAAATATTTTCAGGTTTATTCTCCTGATTCTTCTTAATGCAGTCAGATTTGGTTTATGCCTTTTATTTGTTTATTTTAATCATATTGCTTACTTTTTGGTTGATGTTTTTCACTCGGCAGATGTTCTCACTAAGCTGGCCACTATGACACATCACTTTTCTAGGATTCATCTATCTAGAGCCCAGCAGAGGCTCTGTGTTGTACATATTACATCCTTTCCACTTGTTTTCACCAGGCCACACATTATTACCCAAATGTTTACCTCTGGCTTGGATTAGTTTATTAAAATTTGTATAGAGATCTCTACAAAGAAACTTCCCTTCTGGATTCTCACATCCAATTATCCCAAAGGACTCTGTTGTTGCGTTGAATGTAAAGGGCAACATGAGGGTCTGATTCAGAGACAGTGGGGCTCTTTATGATGACTTCAACAGCCTTTGGATAAACCAATAACTTCCTGCAACATCTAAATTGTGTCAAGCATACCATAGAAGAGTACTTCTATGCCACTGCTGAACACTACCATATTCCAGTGGGGCTGAATGTAAGCCTTGACAGGGATGAAAGGGAGATGAAACCTGCACACTATCTCCCACAGCACCAGAACTGAAGCATTCTCCCCTCCAGCAGTGCCAGTGACATTAACACCTTATTATCCTGTATTAAGCCACGGCCAAACAGAAGATAAGCTAGAACTCGTTGTCTGTATTTGGGACCTTGCACAGCCAGAAGGCTACCCATTGCAGATGCTCCTGACATTCCCAGTGAAAGAAGAAGACACAACTAAGTGCAACACACTGCTGTTGGCTGTGCTGGAGCTAACCCCAGATCAGCTCTTATGTGTCAGTACAGTTACTTCAGGTGTATATCAACTTGGCTGAGAACAATATCTGACTAGTACTTTATGTCAAAAAGAATGCAGCTGTAGTAATTGCAGTTACCTGGACATACTGAAAAGGAGTGGTTTTTAACAGACCTCCAGCTGCCATGCTGGCAGCTCAAACCCTTGTTTTTAATCTAAATGGCAAAACTTTCCTTTCCTGTCTGATTCTTACAATGTTATGCTGATTCTCTACTCACTGAAATGTCATATTCTCAATCTTCTGTTTAATTTCTTCCTTATTAACTACTCACTTCACAGACATGGCAGTGTTAATCTTGACCTTTTAATCACTGAAGCTCAGGGTTGCTACCTTATTTGTAAAAATCAGCTGGGGCATAATGTTAAATAAACCAAACCAAAACAGAAACAAACAAAGAGGCAAAACTGTTTATGATACCTTTGAGAACCTAGAATATCTTTCGTGGCTTTTTCTGCACCATAGAGTAACTTAAGGGCAAGTTTAAAGAAAATAGGTGAGAGACAGTGTCTAAAATGATATGTCTTGTTATATAGCATCTGCTTTACTGAAGTCCTGTTCCCTGGCCTTTGACATTTGAAAATGTCTTTGTGTCTTCTCAGTAGAGGTAAGTTGTCTCCCTTTGGCTCCTGATTTGTGTTTACCATCTTTAAGATTTGATGGTCAGGTATCATTGCACACTTCTCTCATTCCAGTCCCCAAACAGCAGTCTAGGATCTCTTTATTTATATGTTCATATGTTGATCTTCCTTCCTCCTCTCTATTTCTGCGCTCATCAGGGCCCCCAGCATCTGGGTGCTGATTAGCATGCTTGCTCTCTACTCTGCAGAAGTGGAGGGGGCACTCTGGTCTGGCACCTGCTGGCAGGGTGCAATCCTTGTTAGACTTCCCAGGGTTTAAGACTTCTGACAGAACTAACTCCTAGGCTTGTGGCCAGAACCAAACATCCCTGCATAACTTCATCAGATCCTCAGTACTTTGCACAGGCTCGGTCTCAGGATCTGAGCACATTCCCCAACTTTTCTGCCCTTACAATGAAAGAGCTTAAAAATTCCCAGCTATGATACTTTTAACATCCAGTTCTACACCATTGCAGCCAGACTAACACCCACACCAGGGACTCAGTATGTTGCACTGTTGTTCAAGCTCACAGATTTGCCCTCCAACCTCAATGTCACTTGCCTAGGGAGGCAGTAAACCTTGTGATAGGACTGACATCTGTGTCCTGGAAGTCCTGCTTGTCTCAGCCTGTCAGGCACACTGCCTGGCTGAGGACACCTCAGAGAGAGCTAGCTGACCTCAGGCATCCCAGACTCTTTCCTCTCTGAGACTCTGAGAAGGTGACAGTCCTGTCTGGGTTGAAAATATCAGGCAACTGCAGATAACCATTACCTCTGGTGATACCATGGCAATTCACAGCCAGCATTTACTGACATGGGTAGGTGCAGTTTCTTTTTGCAAAGTAGTAGGGGCCCTGGGGCCTCCAACTCACATCAGTCACAGAGGGTTGTTTTGCCTTGACTGTCACTTTGCATATATGTAATTCCCAAAAGACTCTGGCATCTGTTCCTAACAGCCCAAGCATTCTTGTTTTCAGCAGAATAAAATGTTATGCCTATGAACTAGCCACTGTCAAAATCAGTTACCTTCTCATTGTCTCCCTTCTCAATGCACCTGTGGAATCTGTTGCTGGTAAAGTCAAAATCCACCTCACTTTCTTCTTGTTTAGTACAATTCCAGGCAGTCTCAGGACTCATTTTTGCTTCTTCTTCCACTCAGCGCAACATATATTTCAATTGTATTTTAGTTCTGGAACCATGGGGCTGTCAGAGTTCATTTAGTGCTGAAACTTCTTCATGATGATTGGCTCCAGCCTTTGCTGTTTAGGTTGCTTATTATAGCAGCAAGAGTTTATGAGTTCCTAGCTCAGGCTTACTGGATTCATTCTGCTTACCTGAAACACCTTCCAGAGGTGCTTAGACTCTTCGCACTTTTTCTTATAGCTAATGGGAAAGGAGAGAAGGATAGGAACTGTTCTCTGGAATTGCCTCTCCCTCATTCTTCCCCCTTCATTAGCTGCAGGAGGCAATAATGAATGTAAGGAGATTGGAGGAACCAATCTCCTACACGTGTCTCAGAGAAGCGAGGTGGAGCCTCTGAACAATCCAGATTTTGGAGTTTATCTTTTCTTTGTTTTTTTTGCACACCTATTCTAAAAAGTAGCAAAATGTGACAGTTTGGTTCTAAAATGTAGCAAAATGTAGTGACTCTAAACTGTAGCAAACAACTGGTAACAAGTTAAACTTGACTGACACAGTTAAACAGCTTGCTTCATAAACCCTTTATAAAAAACTTCATTAGGCAACTGAATTACTTCGGGCTGGGGGATAGGGAGTGTAATTTTAGTTTTTCAGGAGCAGTCATATCTTTCCAAATGAAAAAGTTATAAATCACAGTGAACAGAAGGTACACAGGGTCTGTTATCTTAGCAAGCATACTGCTACCTTCAGCTAGAGTAGGCAACATAACAGACATAGATTTTTTTGGGGGGGAGGGGATAGAGGGGAAGTTTTCTTTGGATGGAGATAAATTCAAAGATCTATTAATTCCCTGTAGCAGAGAGGACTAGGTCTTCAAGATATTCTGCAGCTGATGCTTCTCTGGCTCATAAATCGTGAATATTGCACTATGATCAAATTCTCATAGGTACTTTGGGACAATCAGCAGCTTTTTCTTCTGTGATTAAATATTACAACTAACAAGTTACTCACTGTGGCCCTGGCAAGCCATTTGCTGCTGTGAGATTGTTGTGGGTTGACCTGGGCTGGCTGCCAGACACCACCCAGCTGCTCTCTCACTCCCCCTCTGCAGTAGGACAGGAGGAGAAAATAGGATGGAAAAGCTCATGGGTCCAGGTAAATACAGAAAATTCCCTTGCCAATTACTGTCATGGATGAAACAGGCTTGACCTGGAAAATTTAATGCTGATAATTAAAGTTGTCTTGAAAAATAAACGCAAAACCTAAAGCATTCTTCCCCCTTTCCCAGGCTGAAGTTCACTCCTGACTCCTCTACCTCTTCCACCTGAGGAGCACAGAGGTACGAGGAACAGGGCTGCTGTCAGTCCCTAACAGCTCCTCTCTGTTGCTCTTTCCTCCTCACGCTTTTCCCAGCTCGATCCTGGGACCTTCTCAAGGGATGCAGGCCTTCAGGATAAACATGCTCCAGTGCGGGTTCTCCATAGGCTGCAGCTTCCTCCAGGCCATGTCCTCTCCCCATCAGGGTCCGTTCCCGGGGCCGGAGGGGCATCTCCCCCGGTCTCCCGGATCCCCTCCTGCCCTCCTCCCGCTCTGCCCTCGGGGCTCGCAGGGCTGTTTCTCACCCGGTTCCCCTCAGCCCTGGCTGCCAGGCACCGTTTGCCCTTCCTTACCCAGGCTTTCCCCGAGGCCCCCACCCTTGGCTGAGGGGCTCAGCTCTGTCAAGCGCTAGGGGGGCCTTTGGAGCTGGATGGGACTGGCTGTGTTTGGCACCAGGAAGCACTGGCCACTGTGCACAAGGGACAGCACAGGGGCACCTGCACCTGGTACAATAACTTCCAAATGTTTTCATCTCCATATAAAATACATGTATGTATTCATGTACATGTATATTATACATACGTACAACCCAAATATATGTGTAAATACATAAACAGGGCTTAATTACATGAAACAGAAAAGCTGTTCCTCTCTGTAAACCCTTTGTTTGCTTAGGGAGCTAAGAGACCTTATTTCTCTCTTCCACACCAGCCGGAGCCCCAGCTCTCACAGATTGGGCACAACATGATCTTGTGCATTTCACTATGCAATCACCATGAAAGAGGCCTCTACAAGTAGCACTTGAGGTAGGACATAAATCAGGGTGAAGTACCCTTCATCTTTTTACTGACTACTTGGATAGCACATCTAAGGATTATTTCATCCACTACTGACATTCACTTAAATCTTTTATTTTGGGATATCTGTTTTTATTTAAGACTGCCTGATCTCTGGAAACTGTAAGTGGAATATTGGTCTTTCTGTACTAACTCTTCTTTCAACACCCCTTTATTCCCAGGTTATTATTTTTATCTACAGTTTAGTACTATCTCTTCTTTCAACACCCCTTTATTCCCAGGTTGTTATTTTTATCTACAGTTTAGCTCCATGCAATTTAGGGATAGTAAAAATATATTAAGTAATCCAGTATGTTTTCTACAAATGTGCCCCTGCTCCCTTGAAATGCCTGGAATAGGCTTGCTTTCTTTTTAAACACACAGACCAGAAACATTTTTAGTAGAGACAATTAAGGAGCTTTCAGACTGTTTAATAGCTCCGCTGAGACCTTTTTTTATGCCTGGGTCACATGGCTCAAAACTGTTTTGTGCCCTATGTCCAAATAATCTGGGCAAAACCCAAATTGCAGGGGAGATGATGACCACATGAAGCTCCAGGTTCTTATGTTCCTAGTTGCCTATGCTGGGATCAGTTTAAAGAAGACAGCAGCTCTCTGTGTATCTGGGTTTCCTTCCCACCATGGTTCACATCAGATCAATTCTTCTGACATCAAAGAACAGCAGCAAAGTGCTACAGCAACTGAAAAGCATCACAGGTTCTGGAACTTAGAGTTAGCCATGGTGACTTCGGATCCAGGCCTTTATATTTATCTGATAAGTGTTTTGGTGCCAAGAACTACCCCTTTTCAGGCTTGTGATACTTTGAAGGATGAAGGGGGCACCTGAGTGTAGATAAGTACTGGACTTTTATTGTGCACAAATAAGAAAATTTCCCCTCCCACCCCCTTAAAATTATCTGTTATCTTTCTTTAGCAGTTGAGAAATGTGGCAGGAATTAAGGTTCAGAATCTCTGCTGGAGAACCAAGAGAGCTGATGTGCAGTATACTCTTATTTTTCATGCTTAAGCTGTTGTAATTCTCTTTTAACTGGTCTTTCCACTAGGCAAATTTAATGCCTTCAAGCTGCACTAAACTATGTGGCTCATCTTCCCATTGGGAGTAAGCCAAATCTACGTATTTTTCCTTCATGGTAGTAAAGTTCTGCAGTGATTTCAAAATGTCACATTTTTTAAAGCAATCTGTGGTCGGTCTCCAGGATCTGCTGATTGCATATTCCCAACAGTTCAAGCAAGAAGAACCTCTCAAGTATCCTCAAACATAAGCAGAAAGATTTGTTAAAGCTTCCTCATTTAATTCACACACACAGGAATGTCTTTTAAGCCATATAATATTTGACAGTCGATTTCCTCTTTGCATTCCACACTTACATGAAAGGACTTTTGTATTATTGCTATTTGGTCTTGAGTATTTTAACTTATATGTGACCTAACAGATATTTTTTAATGTGGTTCAAAACATACTTAGGGGCAGAGAACACCTCTGCCAGCTCTTAGCCCAGATTAATTTTTTATGTCTTGGTGGGCTTTGTAAGTGAAACTGATATAATCTTAACTTGGTTGCACAAATAAGCCTCTTACATCTTTTTCCCCACAAAAGTGAAATTGAGCTTGCAAAAAGATGCTGGATCAAAACCATATGAAAACTCTACCCCCTCTTTATTCATGGCAAGAGCAAACTTCAAGCACTAATGCTTCAGTATTCCTTAAGATGCCTGAGTAATCTCTGCTTTTTGGAAGGACCAACTATAGTCTCTTTATATGAGATTAATTCCACCTCCGTGCCCAGTCTGTCTTTGGCTTCTATGATGAGGTTAATGTGAAGAATACCAAATGCAATCATGGTGGTTTTTTTTTTTTTTTTTTTTTTGATGACACAGACATCTGTCAACTACAAATTAGTCTAGAACCACTATTCATTTTGCATAGGCCACTCAAAGGTAATAACTGTCAGTTAGTATTGATTTGGAATACATTTGAACCCTTGACCTCTGAGATGAGAGTCCTCATAACAAATCCCAACCTACTTAGGTGTCTATTCAATCATCTGTAGTGAGACAGCTTGAGTATTTTTAACCATCATGTTTTCTGTAGTAGTGAGGCTGGCAGAAGAGTTGTTGGTTTCCCTTGTACCTCTCTGCTTTCACTCCTGCCTACCACCACCACCAGCCTTTGCCTCTCCTGCAGGAACTGACAGCTTGCACTGACACCTTTTTTAGTTATGTTACAAGCATAATCATCAGAATGATCTGCATTAAAACCCACTACTTTAAGGAAATAGATTTAAAAAAGCCAAAATCAACACAACCCCCTTTTATGTTCTGTTTAAACCTCCAAATTATTTTTGTGCTTTGATTTAGATTACAAGGGGCAGGTGGGGTGGAGATGATGCAAGAATGGGGAGTCAGAGAAAAGAAGGGAATGAAATCTCTTAGATGAATAAATTTCCATTTGAAAGATGAATGTTTCAAAGAAAATAAAACCCAACAAAACAACACAACATCTTAGATCTTCTTTATGTCATCTCCTAAGACAAATATATCACCTAAAATAAGTAATGGGGTGAAAGATATGAACACATGTTAAGTGAAGCCGTGTGAAATTTGAAACTTCCCTCCTTTCAGAGTTAAGAGCTGAGACTTTTTTGTCCTAAATTACAACATAATTTTCCAAAATGTAATTTTGAAGACAAACTAAGTGAAATAAAAGAAAAAAACAAACTTTAAAAAAAGACACATTTTATAGTCCTGAATATTTTATTCCAATCTTTACTTTTATACCAAGCTATAAAATTATTATAATTAAAAGAAACACCATGCTGATAATGTTCAGCAACCCTTCAAAATAGAATGTTTTGATACCACTAAAAGGATTTGTTTACTGCCCCTCCCCTCCATTTTGTCATAATTGACATATTCCCACAGAGCTTTTTTTTTTTTTTTTTTTTCCTGATGAAATACCATTCTGACAGGAAATGTTGCAGTAAAATGTTTCTGACCAATTCTAACACTGAGAGGAAAAACTCTATGAATATGTAAGTCTCACTTTTAATTTTCAGTCCACCCAATCTATCTTTTTTAACCCATTTGTTGTCTGTAGTTATTTTTAAATAACTCATTTAATATTAAATAAGTACTTTAAGAAAATAAAAGTGATGCAATTTAATTTAATTAGCTTTGCCTTTTTCTCCAGCCCATTATGGACTTTCAGAATGTTGTATTTAAAAGTAGTTTTGAGAAGTACCTGAATGCCCAACTTCTTATTTTTTTAATTAAAAATACCATGGCATCAGTTCCACTATCTCATGCAGGGCTCCCTGGGATTACTTTTTCTTATGCAACTGGATTAGTTAAATTTGGCTTGAATTCATCTGATAAGACCAGACTAGACAGGACATTTAATGTGACATATAATGATGCAACAGATCTGATTTGTCCCCAGTTCTTTTCTTTACTATGTAACTTGCAAAAGATACCAGAAAAAAATGTTAACTGACTCTTGGGTCCATTGTGGAATGTCATGCAGACCTGTATGAAGAGGGATGAGAAAGTGTTGCATGCAGTAGCTCCATTAACAAAAGTTTGTCCCTGCTGGTTGCCTTGCTTGCTTCCTTGGAATTTTACATAGTCATAGGCTTCTTTCTACATCCCCTTTAGCCACCTGTGCTATCCTACTGAGAGTCTTCTCATTCATGGATAGAAAGGGTGACAGCCATCAGCAAAAACTGACTTTTGGCTCCATTCTCATCACAAAATCAGAAAATACTATTTTCAGTGGCAGCAGAACATGGATAGTGCTATTTCCTTGGAAGAGAAGCCCAAAGTGAATTGAAGAGGTGTTGCTTTTATATACTACTTGAGTCTTGAGGTCTTGAGTATGGACTTACAAAGTTACTGTTCTGCTGCAAGACAGAAGTGAAAAAAAAGGTAACTATTATTTCAGTATCATTGTTTTTTTTTTATTTCCCTGAATAAAAGGCAAGTTTTTTTTCATAGGGATATTATAATAGAATGTTTTGTCTTTGCTCTGGAGGAAACATTCTTTGACTTCTTGGTGGTGCCAGCAATATGATAAGATACAATAGACATTAACAAAAACACAGGAAGTTCCATCTGAACATGAGGAAGAACTTTACTGTGATGTTGACAGGGCACTGGAATACGTTTCTCAGAGAGGTTGTTAAGTCTCCTTCCCTGGAGATATTCAAGAGCTGTCTGAACACAAACCTGAGTAATGCATGCTAGGTGATCCTGTTTGAGCAGGGAGGTTGGACTAGATGACTCTGGTGGCCTCTTCTAACCTCAACATTTTGTGATTCTGTTATTTGTTCAAGTAATGGCCAGAATTTAGTTGTTTTTTTTTTTTTTTCTTTTCTTTTCTGTAGCATCTGAAGGTATCTGAGATAGCTCTTCCCTATCCAGGCTAATATAAGGGTGAAAAACGGAGTGTATTAACTTGGGTAATGTAAAACCCCAGACAATTTTATTGTAAGTGTGGTTTCTGAGGTATACAGGAAAGGTATAGGAGAAACAAGAGAGGGTAGTGATGTTGCTGCCATGGAGGACAGAGATCTTTAGGCTAGCAATGACTTAAGCAGGTTAGCTCACTTAGTCTGCCTAATACTGCTTCCAAACCCACCTGCTGGATGGAGACAGAGAGTGATCATAAAGCTTGAATCATAGACTGTCTGCAGTGTGAATAACCCCTCCTTAGACAATTCATAGGTAACAAACAGACCAAATTGCCATTTTTTTTTGTCTTTTATTCTCTAGTCAACACCCTCAAATCCACCTGCATGGAAGCTTTTGAAAAATCCGTGGGATATTTTGTACTGTCAGTCATCATAGGCTAATATAACAATAATCTCTATCTTTCCTATTATTTCTTGAACCTGTTTTTTTCACAGATCGTTAGATTTTAGCTCCTTGCCTCAAGTCCCATGTCTATGGAAAGACATAGGAAAGACTGCAAGGCATGTAAACACAGAGAAGACTTGCACATGGGCCTAATTTTCCAAATTGCCCTTAAATGCTAGGCATAAATAACGAAAATGGATATGTATCTGATTTGTAGATGCAAACAAGAACCGTGTTGACAAATCAGACACTTAAATCAGATATTTGCTCCTGCACCTTACTTTGTGTCTGCATAAGAGAGGTCCACTTAAAACTCTCTTTCAAGAGGTACAGTAATAAAGTAAATACATTGGGAATTTACCTTAATACTTTCTCATTAATTTAAAAACTATTTTTCAATAGATCCTTAAATGGGTTCTCTGTAATATGGTTTTCTCTGGCTGATTATCTCTAGGAAGTCTGCTTATAAACAAAATCCTGACTCCTGTGATTTATACCACCTGTACTGGTATTAGTAAGGACTTGTGCATTCTTCCTTTTTTAAAATGCCAGGTGTTTCTGGGGATAAAATCTACAGCTTTTGTAGATGTTGACTGAAGATAAGCAATACACAGACATGTTTCTGTAAGGCTCACTTCAAAAATGCTCCCAAAGGACTGAATCAAGAATACCTATAATCAACAAGATTTGGTTCAATGATGCTAGGAGTCTTTTCATCAGCTTTCTATTCTCATTTAAGTACTTCTGTTAAAAACTGCAATTCATGATGATATTTGCATTATAAAAGTATACATATGGCTTTTCATATAGAAGGTACTCATCAAACTTTGCTCAAATTCTTGTGACTTCCTTGTACTTGGACCTGTTTTCTTTCTTGCTAGGTCCAAATATGATTTGCCATGGAGTCACAGAAATTACTTGAGCCTTCTGACTCACAATATGTAAAGACATAGTTCTCTAAAACAAAAATATTGGATGAATCTCAGTTCCTGAATTAAAGGAACAAATACTTCCCTGCCTACCTCTATAAGCCTTAACAAAAAAGGCTGAAAAATACTCAGGTGAACTTGGAAAACCTTGAGCTCTCTTACAACCTTGTCTTAAACCACTGTCTGGACACTAAAGGTAAATGTCTGTAGACAACTTTCTTTTAAAAGTATGCTATTAAGCAACAAACATAATATCGATAGCCAACTGATTTATGTAGTGCCATTTCCTCACTTCCTAGTGCATCATTGATTTCAAATTACAACAGACACTGCATCCTTTAACAAAAATGCAGCCCTTTCTAGAGAGACAACTGGTCTTTCCTCAGGTGGCTGCAGAGCATTAAAAAAAATAACATTTGGGACAGGAAAATGGAGGGGAATATCAGTGAGCAGAATTATTGTCTGTTGAGAGCTCAAGTGTGCCCATCAGCATCTTGTGCAAAACAGAAACAAACTGGAGTAAACTCAAGTCACATAGAGACAGAGGCAGTGTTTGTTCTTGGCTCCCACCTGCTGTGTTCAGGCATTAATGCATGCCATTCATTCTCCTCCCAGCACTTCACATCTCTTCCCTGTGGACCTGGTAGGCAAAGCCAAGGTTTGCTTACTTCCCAAAGTTGTCTTGTCCCTCTGCTTCGCTGTCCAGGCACATTGGGTGCATCACTGCTCAGCCTGCAGCTGTGGCAAGGTCACGCAGGCATTCTACACACGTCTTTTCTGCTGGAAGAGTCCCAAGGAAACTGCCTCTCCTGTGCCCCCATATACAGACCAGGAACTCCCCACATTTTGGCCATCTATGGTGCTGCACTCCTTTATTTGCCTTTTCTAACCTTAATACTAGTTTTCTCTTTCTAATCAACACTGTATTAGTTTGCTTTGCCAGTAACTTTCACTGAATAACATCTCATTAGAGACAGAGCCTATTTTTGCTGGGCTTAGAAGAAATAAATACAGGGGGATATAATCCAGAACCCTGCTGGTCATCAGGAATTCAAATCCTGTCTCTGTGATGGCTCTTCAAAATACAGTATCCCCTACACTAACCAGTAAATGAAGTCTGGTGTGCTAGTCCCCAGCTTGTGACTCTTAGTTACCAACACTACTTCATGTTTGCTGTGTAGTCATCTTGAATCAAATAAATAATACCTGCAGAGGTGATTAACATTAAGTTTCTACTGTTATCAGTTTATTCAATGAATGACTGAAATTCTGCCATGGAGAAAGGCAAGAAAAACAGGCTTTTGCTGAGTATTACCTGTCACTCTGTAATTCACCATTATAATGAGAAAGGCAGAGCTTTCACATTAAAACCACATTGATAATTCTGTAATTTTACATAGAAGACAAATGAGCATAAAATCATGACACAAGCAAGAAATATAGAAAACACAGGAAATTTGATGGAAAAATATTCCTGAGAGGGAGGTTGAGTTGGAGAAGAAAGCCCAGAAGGGAAAATATTTTCAGATAATACTTCCTTTCACCTTGCTCCTGACTTTCTCAAACTTGGCACAAACAGTAAAGTGCTGTTATTATAGGAAGCAATGCTGATAACTTTAATAAATCATCTCTTTAAGGCTGAAGGCACAATTGGTATGTTCCTTATACAGCAAATAGTAGTTAGCTTTTGACCATGTGTTGTCTGAGAACATCAAACCATCTGCCTGCCTTTGCCATGCTTAGGTAGCTTGAACCAGATGTTCAGAAAGTTGCTAATGAGTTAATCTAATGAGTAGTCTTCAGTTAACTTTATTCATATTTGTCAAAAGGGAAGATGATCAGAATAAATTTATAGTGTATGTATTATAAGAAACATTCTATTCATGTGTGTGTGTATGTGTGTGCAAGTGCAGGTGTGTGCGTGCACATCTCTAGCAGAGGTTTGTATTTTGGCATATTTGTAGCCCAGAAAATTGAAAAAGATACAATTTACTTTTGTTTGTGACAGTATTCAGTTATTAGCTGGTTTATGGTGATATTTCAGTAAGTGTGTTAAAAAAAGAAATCAATGTCTGCTTTTTGTGCCTGAACAAAGAAGAGTCAGTGATAAATAATTACACACTGATTTGCAGGAAAAGCCAGATACTAGAATAAACCAGGCCAAGTTGGAATGATCCAGATCACTGAATTCACAGCAAAAAACTTTAAAACAGAGCATTATGCTCTTCCATAATTAATATGAGACTAAGGAAAGCCAATACTGTACTTGTTTCAATATTGGATTGTTTTTATGGAGCATGATTAAAAGGTTCCTTCTAATGCACAGCACTCTTCACTCCAAATTATTATCTAAGATAGGTAAAATGATCTCCAACAATGTTAGTATCACTTTATCTCTTCATTGAGTGTATCTGGCTAATGACATTTTGTTTGCAACACCCATCATAATGTGACAGAAACAAAAGGTAGGAGAAAGCAGTTGATTTCATCTCATCTCACATCCTGTGGGTGTAAACTGTATGGCAAATGAGTCAAATATGGCTGTGAGTTGGCAAATGCAGCAGCATCTTTCAAATTGCAGAAACAAGCATGGTAGAGACTCTCTTTCTTTCTTTACCTATAGAGAGTGTTCTCAGAAGACTGCCCTAATTTACCTTACTAGAAAGTATAACTACTGTGCATTACTTTAGCAGGAAGTACAGATACCTTTTCCTGGCTGTTGGTATCTTTAAAAGGCCAGAACTTCTGTAAATCATCATTTGCAGGGATCAGAGCAGTCTGAATTGACAAAACAACCTAAACACCCAAAGAAGTCTTTGTACAAAAATTCTACTAGGAAGAATGACTGTTTTTACTGTAAGAGGCAGCACTTGTTTAGGCTTCCAACCTCAGCAGTCTGACTGCTGATGTATGTAGGGTGTTGCACATGCTTTACTCATTTTGAGTTCAAAGGAACTTGGTTGGAAGGTAAGATTAAATCTATAGAAGACCTTCAGTCTGCAAACTCCAGGGCCTACTCTGCAATACGCATGGGCTTAAATAGCAAGGCAGATTCAGGTTATGAAAATATTTCTAGTAGTGAGGATTGATTTTCCTGGGGGAGGAATTGTCAACACTGCAGGTTTTCAAGAAGCAGTAAGAGAGGTTTCTGTCAGGGATGGCTGAGGCATCACTGCTCTTGTCTTGGGATGGACAGATGTATGAGAAAACTTCTTGAGGTTCCTTTCAGCCTGATGGTCTCCAGTTCTGTTATATTAAAGCAGCACCAAATCAACAGAAAAAAAATCACACAGAAGACTGATAAACATTAAGGGAAAACATCTCACAGGAGTTCATTATGCACTTCACTAACCACTTTAATTATGCACTAATTTATTATTGATGAAAAAATCAGTATTATATCTCAGCATCTTTTCTGACAGAGGGCTATATAATATAGCTACAAGCCTAAAATAAATGGTATAACTTGAGCATTTTTTTTTTCCCGGCAAAGATAAAGCATCTCATCATTATCAATTAAAGAACTGGGGAAGTCTTTGAAAAGAGGACTTGTTTGCTTAAAGTACGTGAAGGTCATATTCACCCTGTAATAGTCAATGAAGAGTAGTCATTTGTTATTTTTAAGCAGGCTGTCATTTAGCCATTATGAAGATGAATAACATTTGTTATTACCTATTAATCCTCCTGTTGATTATAGAGGAAAGACACTTGCAGACACCTTATGAGCCTTGCTTAGTTTTTGTAGATTATTAATGTATTTTGATTAAACTTTGTAAACAAAAAAATTACAATCCCAGTTCTCTGGATATAGTGACTGGCATGTAATAAAAGATACAAGAAAATGTCTAATCTCTAACATTTTGTTCTGCATGTTATTGGCCTAATACTCATGTAACATAGTAAAAACAAAGTTCATTTTTTAATATCAAACAGATTGTGAATGGATCATATGCTGCTCTATTAAGGTTAGTTTTTGGATGCTTGCCTTCCTGAGGAGAGTTAATGAAGCTATAAGTTACCTGTGTGGCTTCATTTGGAGTCAGGCCTAATTATCTGGAACATGGCCACATTTTGGAAAGTCCGAGCCTCATTTCCAAAGCAGATGGAGTCACTCAGGAATGACTTCATTTGTATTAATTTGTTACAGTGTCTTCTGCTATTCATCTCAGGGAATGTTGCTGCCTTTGCAGTCTAGCAGAAACAGAATTTAAAAGTTTTAATTTGGGAATTTTTACTTTATTTTTTTAATAAATCCATTATCTTCCTCCACAATGACCAATGGTGAAATACAAAGGTAATTAAGTGGGGCCCAACCTGTAGCCATCACATGCTGCAAGATGGTGATTATGTCACCAAAGATTTATGAGGCTTTCTCTTCTTGAAACAAGTGAAATGACCAAACCAGTGACCCAGCAGCTTTATTAAGATAACCTACGGAGCACTTCAGATTGGGCTTCATAAGTGGAAGGTATTTGATGTCAACCA
The DNA here is from genome assembly GCF_012275295.1 of Melopsittacus undulatus. Lineage (NCBI taxonomy): Eukaryota > Metazoa > Chordata > Aves > Psittaciformes > Psittaculidae > Melopsittacus > Melopsittacus undulatus. The sequence goes on along the minus strand of NC_047527.1, from coordinate 83,487,493 downwards.
AAGCAAGAAAATCAAAAGAGGAAAAAAAAAAAGATAGTTAGGGACATAGGAATGAGGGCAGTTTTACTGACATTTTAATATATTTGTCCAAGAGAAAGGTTAAATTACTCCAGTAGGGCAGTTATACCAGGATTTCTGATTCAATACAATTGTTTATGCATTGAGCAATGGAATTATATGAAAAAGAGATTGGATGACTCCAAAGTCATTGCACTACATTTCTGAGGTTAGGAGCATAACGCAGACTAAACCCAGAGGAGTTTAAAGGTGTCTTTGGTGCAATTACTGTGCTGTATCATAGCTGACATATCCTGGCCTTTTCTTTTTTTAAATGAGGGCAATACTCAGGATCGTTAATCCTTGAAATACTTCACCAGTGAGCACTACTATTGCTGGTTTTTTTTTGCAATTTGTGAAGAGCAAAAGGAGCAAGGACAAATGAAAACAGTGTCAAAGAGAAAAATTGACTGATTTTGTGTCCCATCATTACCTTTATCACAGCACCTCTATCTAAGCAAACTTGTTGATTATTTCTGCAGAGAACATGAGTGCTAGTCAACTTTCCTAAAGCTCAGAAAGTTGACAGGTATGTTTATATGTTGTAAATTGCAGCCAAATAATTAATTTGGTTTTTCACTCATTCTGGACTTCTGGCAGCAACTTTTAGTGATTATTTGTGATCAAAGACCTAGTGGTGTCTGTGAAGCTCCCTGCCTACAACAGGCTGCTGCTACCAGTTCTGGAGCCATCTGAGTGATTCACACACAGTGTTCTGCTAGATGCCAGCAGGGCTACTTCAGTGGCTGCAAAGATAGAACACACCCAAGCAAAATGAAAATATCCAAGACTTCCAAGTTTGTCAATTCTAGACTCCTGTGAAGCTCATGAGCACTCTGGGAGCAGGTGGAGAGATGATAGGACTGAGCCTGCTCTAAGCATGCTCACTTGTGTAGCACTGGAAAGGAAAGGCAGGAGTAGACAAAGAATATCCTCTTCACCAGAATGATTGTTGGTATGAAAAGGTGAGGAGAATAAGAATTTCAGTGATTAAAATGTACACTGACTATGGCACAGTAATACAAAGCAAGGGATCTAAAAGGATGGAATCATGTGGAGTGGGAAGACAAAAGAGACACTTGCAGGGAGATTGAACCTGAAGTTGTTGCAGGCTCATTTATGACTCCAGGAAAGGTCAGTTGTCATTTCTACTTCCTTATATCATAAACATCCTGTGCCTATTGGCACCAAGTACCTCCTGAAGGTCTTTAATCATACAGAAACAGTTATAAGCCTCCAGCTCTTTGCGTTTGCACATCAATGATATTATTCATGTCTCCTGACTATCAAGGCAACAAGCAGAGGGCATTCCTTTAGTCTGGCATCTTCTTTCTGAACTGAAATATTAAAGCTTTGATTTCCATGGGAAGAAAAAAATCAACCATATGTCTTTCCCTGTTTCTGACACTATCAATTACGCACACACTTCAAATTGTTGGAAGTACAAGGAATAATGTGTTTCAAAGTCTTCAGAAATGCCTTAGTATGCTGGAGAATGAAAAAAAAAATACAAAAAAAATCCATCCTGAGCCATAGTCAGTCCAAACTTAAGAGAATGTTAATGCGTGTAATTAATTATCTTCCCTACTTGTGGCAATAAAGGCCAGATTCCTTGACTGATGTCAACAGGTTAAATACTAACTCTGATGGGAATCAGCCACCAAGATTCTTTCTGCAAGCTCTCAACTCTAACTGAAAGAGCAGAAAGAGCAAAAGAAACAAAGGAAATGTTGGGTGGTTTAGTAGAGAAAGGATTACTACAAGAGTAAGTCCCTGCATCCTGAAGACTGCTAAAAATATCACACATATAGAAATAACACTGTTCTCAAGTACTCCTGGACTGTCCATCAGGAGTATGGACTGTGATAGAAACAAATCCAGGATGAATTTAGGTGGGCTCCATTTTGAGTATTTGAATGAAACTCACATAGAAGTTAGTTTCACCAAAGAAACTAATCCTACTTTTTTAGAGAACTAAAATTTTGTGCTCTTTGAGGTCAATTTCTTAGTGTTTCTTGCAAATTGAAATGTTAAAGTTTCAGATGCTTCTTATAGGACAACAACTTTCTTTTACAGAATAGCATATAATTAGCACAGTACTTCTACTTCATAGCCACTACTTATTTATAGGCTGAGACCTTGATCCTGCAAAGGATTTATAAAGTATTTATAAAGTATTTCTGCCATATGAATAGACACACTGGCCAAGGGGTAAATAACCATAAGATGATATTTGAACAAAATTTAGAGTCTATTTCATTATAGAAACAATGGAAGAAGATAATAGTAAAAACAATGGAAGAAGATAATAGTAAAAATAATGTGAAGACATAAGATTTAACAGGTGTGAAATTATAAATAATTATAAATAATAAATGTGAAATGAATATCTGCAACTTTTAATTCTTTTTAATTAGATCAGAATAACAGATTCTTAGTGGGAGATATGAGACAGAAGAATTAGAAAACATCTTTGTGTTGGATTTTTTTTCAATACTGTCATGATATCTCAGCATTAGGATTTTTATGTAGTTAGGTATGTGAAACTAAAGTTTCACGTTTCAGAGTTCCTCAACAGCTATGAACAGGTCAATCAGTATCATTTATGTATTGAGGTAAATATGCATTTAGCTCATGCAGAACTTTTCAATACAGAGGTTTTTCAATGAAAACCTTGGTCAACTCACTTCAATTTTTCAAAGCCAAAGCAAGTTAAGTGAATGAATGAGTGAATTGGCCATTCAATATAGTATCTATTTCAGTACTGACATGATGATGCACTCTACTTTTTGGTTCAAAATATCTACAGTTTAAAATTTAAAATAATTTATGCTAAAGGGCAGCCAAACATAGAAATTGCTTCAAAAAAGTCAAAACCAACCAAAACATATCAGAACATGAAAACAACAACAATAACAAAATTAATTTAATTTACATATTTTATTGGACTTTTTAGTTACGGATGTTGTAACTTTTTGACATTTTGTGGAAATGTAGCAGAGGAAGCATAGAAAAACACAACATGGAAAAACAGCTTCACTGCTTCAGTCTTCAGGAGACACTCATTCTGCCACTGGACAAAGTAGGTTTCTGTTTCATGTGGACATGAAGTCATTCAATATTTTTCCTTTCCAAATGAATAATGGAATACAGTTCTTGAGGGGTGTGAAAACAGATTTTATTAACTAATACTTTTTATTTGGAGACAAAAATAATCTAATATAAACCTAGATATTTGGAGTGCCTTGTAATATGTTTTCTCCAAGTCTCTTAAAGAAGAATTGAAAAATATGGACCAAGTAAAAGGAGAGTGGGGAGAGTGGGAGTAAAATCTTTCATAAACTTGACCTTTGGTGTCAAGGAAGACTGCAGACGGTAGTATTTCAGATATTAGATCATATTGTAATACCAAACTCCTCATATCTCTTCCTTGGTTCTGTATTGATTTTAAAGGAAGATTGCTTATTAAAGTTATGAAGTTCAGCAGAAATTGGGCTAACTTGTTTTTGGATAGGCTTGTTTCCTCTTATATGGAAAAGCGGAAACCATATTTTGGACTTGCCTTTTTTCTTTTTTTCTTTTTTCTTTTTTAATTTTTTCTACCCTCGCCCTTAGTTGGGTAACATTTTGGAAAAAAAACATTTGACTACTTTTAAATACCAGTACCCAGTATAAACTTGAATTTAGGACTGGTTTATTATAGTTTTTTTACTAAAGGCTTGGTGTTCTTTCTTGAAGTCCCTGTACACATTACTCTGTCCTGAGAGAATGACCACATAAACAGATGTTAGATGTTTAGCACAACAGAAGTGAGATGAAAGGAGTAAGAAGAAGAAAGATAGTAGGACCTTCCTAAAGCACATGTGTTGATGCTGAGGTAGAAACTCCCTCTGTTACATCTTGACTATTAGCAGCTCCTTCCCTCCCCTGGCGACACTTCCAGCTGCTCTTTTGCACCAACTGCACTTTCTGTCAGGGGAGACCTCCTTCTTATGTGGCAAATGACGATCAGTTGCTGGTGCATGGAGATGCTCTAAGTGGGCAACAATTTCCTGCAGGGGCTGGTTGGGAATTACTGCCTGATTACATTTTTGTTTCAATTTCTTTCCCAATCAGTGACTGGTTACACTTAGAAGGCAAAATTAACACCTATACTCCTACCATAACAAGGAATCTTTGAGCATTAACTTTGTCAATATGCAGACAGTGGATAAATTTACATAGATGCAGACCAGCTGTGTGTCTGCTCCAGGTACAATAGAAGTGAACTATTTCTCTTTGGAAGTCACGTGTTTATCTAAGCATGGTATTGAGTTCAACCCTAGTGACCCAATTTAGGTCCAGTGTCTGGTTAACGTAGTTATATGAGTCTTGATCTGACTTCAAGTAAAGCTGGGTATTTCTTTCAGCTCTCAAGAGTATGTGGAAGTTCAGTGTAGGTTCTTAAATGCTTTGAAGAGATTGTTTCTGCAGTACATGGTGGAGGGAGAAGGTAGATTGGGAAAAATCCTAGAATTTTAGGAACAACTCCAAGGAAAAATAAATGGAGTCCCCTAATTTTGTCTGCAATGAGTATTCCATAGAAATCAAGACATATAATAAGTGCTAAATAGCCTTTTAGCTGTTTTTGAATTGCAATGCTTTTTCTTATCACCAAGGGGCAAAACCTAGATTACATTCAAGGAATATTGCCTGAATGATATCCATATGTAGATGTACACAGTTCATGTATTATTAGAGCAGAAAATGTAGTAGAAATACAGTGCTGCATTGTATTGCAAGGTTCTTCCAGATAACTAGGAAACTGGATAAAAAAGATCTTCATTCATACTTATTTGAAGTCCTTAATTCAACTTTCTTCATGTTACTTTCATGCACAAATCTATTTGGTCATTACTCATGAATGAGGGCCAAAATGATTTTGCATAGTGCCTTTCAGGACATTGTAATTACTTAGGGACACAGATTAACATTGCAATAGTTGCAAGTGCCAAACATATTTACAGTGGGAGCACTCAAATACACAGTAGTTTGTTAGCACATTGCTATATAGCTCTCAGAAGTAGCTATCAGACCAGACTTAAACTCTCTCATCCAGCCTTCTGCCCCAGACAGCACCCAGTGCACTAGGTGTTTCAGGAGAAGGTATGCAATATTTATGGATTAATATGCTTACAGCTCAGATTCCGACCTACATATTTTGGCTTTAAATTGGCATATGCACTGGAGCATGAGTTTGTATTTCCCTAATTTAATGTTATCCTATCTAATATTGGATTATCAGTTCTTAAAACCTCAGGAGAAATTCTGGCTCACAGAACTGTACTGCAAATAGCTTACTTGGTTCAGCAAATATCAGGCACTGCAGAAAGCAAATGGTGTTTGGGATTCTGACAGGTGAACTCCAGCAGACTGAGCTGGAGTGGTTTGCATGGTTATTACCCAGATTCTCTCTGCTAGAAGTTCCTGCCTTCCTGCTGCACCAGATGTCTACTGTTGCACTAGCTGCATCCCCTCACTGTTTGCTTTCTCAGCCCAAACCGCATTAACAAAACCTTGGTGTTGAGTTATTATGCTAGACTGTGATGTGAAACCTTCTGCTGATTCCTCTACCAGGCTTGCAATGTGTCATAGGACGAGGATGTCATAGGAAACAGAGGGTAACATTTCACACTACCCCCTGGAGCTTGCCTGTAGAAACTCTTCTGTAACTCAGCATGTTTAAGAAGGAAGATCATGATCCCAAAACCTAATCTGAAATAATTGTTAGAGTTTGCAGGTCACATAAAAAAGAGACAAATTTTGGCTATTGTATGGCACAGATGTGCAGGCAATGACTGTGCTTATGGAAGTGTTATGTCCCAGATTTAGGAAGGCTGGAGTAGGAACAGCAATTAAATGTCATCCCCTGCTCACCCAGCAGCCAGTGCTCTGTCTCCCAGCTCATTTTTTACAGTCTAGTTCTAGGACCCCACATTGCCAAGCACAATTTTAACTCCTGCATATACGAGTTGCTCCCCTTATTGCTCTGTGGTTGCACAGTGCCTTGTTGGGGTGGTTCTCAGAGGCCACACTGGCTCAGCAGTGCTCCTGCAATGCAAGCACAACAGCAGCACACTGCTGACAGATTGATGCCTAGAAAAGCAAGAAAGGTTGTGAAAAATTTGCAGGAAAAACTTTGTAAGACTGCTCTAGTTTTTAAATAATAATTTTATTTTTTTTTCTAAAAATGGTTCAGAAAATCTAGGGCTTACAGGGGTCACTAAATGTAACCTCTGTGTCGTTAATTAATTCATTCATTCCTTCTCTATTTTACACATCTTTAGTCTCTGTTAGTGGATGTGGTGTTTTGGGTGTTTTCTGTCTGTGGTCTAGGATGGAGTTTTCTACAGGTGGCTATTGAACCTAGACTGTCAACAAAGTAGGCTTTCATCACTTGAAAACCATTTTGACTTTAACATAGACAAACCTTTTTATTCTCATGCTTTATCAACTAGAGGCAGGCACCTTCTGTATTTGCCTCCTAGGAAGGAAAATGAACTTCTGAGGCCCTGACCTGTTGGAGTTACAGGCATCAGTCTGCCAAACCATCCCCTAGCACAGTAGTGTCTGTTGCAGTGTCTGTGGCTATGTGGCTACTTCTTCCGACATACACATTTTACCAGTGGTTTCCATTACTCAGAATTAAGGAATTCTGCATTATGGGAAATGAAATACATGACCCTGGAGAATGCAATATCTTTATTACTCTCTTTTTCTTTTTTTTTTATAGCTCAAAAATATAGTAATCACACAGCAGGAAATCTGTGGAAGATATGACCTTCTTTGGGGAACTTATAACTTCACTGAAAAGCAGAACAAATAGATACAGGCAAAGGAAGAATTGAAATATAAGAGGAAGGATAGAGTCTAGGTAGACCGTTTGATAACTGTTTCCTAACATGACCATAGGCTGGAACTTCTCTTGTATCATGATGGAGATTTATAGATAAGATTATAAAACAGGGAATATCTTACTGGATCAGATCAACAGCCCATTTAGTCCAGGATTCTGTTTCCTCTGTGGGCATACATGATGCCACTTAAAGAAAGGACATAAGTTTGGCAACTTTCTGCAGCAGTTAACAGAAAGTTTGTGGGTCAGGGTTAAGGGGAAATCAGTGAGGGGAGACATTACTATGGGGATTTGTTACAGATTGCCTGATCAAGAGGAACCTGTGGATGAAGAACTCTACAGACAAATAGGAAAAGTCTCACACTCACAAGCTCTTGTTCTCATGGGGGACTTCAACCACCCTGATATCTGTTGGAGCGACGGAACGGCCTGGCACAAGCAATCCAATTCTCAATTGTGTGGAAGACAACTTCCTGCTGCAAGCAATAAAGGAGCTGACAAGGAGAGGTGCCCTGCTTGACCTCATGCTCACCAACAGGGAAGGGCTCATTGGAAATGTGACACTCCAGGGGAATCTTGGATGCAGTGATCACGAGATGGTTGAATTTGAGGTCCTCAAGACAGTGAGAAGAGCGTGCAGCAAGCTCACTGCCCTGGACTTCAAGAGAGCAGACTTTGGGCTCTTCAGGAACCTGCTTAGCAAGGTTCCATGGCATATAGCCCTATAGGGCAGGGGGGGGCAAGACTCTTGGTTAATATTCAAGGATCACCCGCTACAAGCTCAGGAGTGTTGCATCCCGACTAGAAGGAAGTGCAGCAGGAGGGCCAGAAGACCCCCTTGGACGGATAAGGAGCTGCTGAGAAAAATTCACAGGAAAAAAGAGGCTTATAAAAGGTGGAAGCAAGGACAGGTGGCCTCGGATGAATACAGGGATGTTGTCAAGGTAGTTAGGGACCAGGTTAGGAAAATTAAGGCCCAGTTAGTGATAAACTTGGCAAGGGATGTTAAAGATAACAGGAAGGGATTTTATAGGTATGTAGCAGCTAAAAAGCAGATTAGGGACAACGTAGGCCCCCCTCTGGAAGCTATAGGCAGAACTGGCTACACTGGATTTGGAGAAGGCTGAGGTTCTGAATGACTTCTTTGCCTCAGTCTTCACTGGCAAAGGCTCTGACCGCACCACCCAAGTCTTGCAAAGCAGATGCAGGGACTGTGAGAATGAAGACCCTAGGCCCACTGTACGAGATGATCTGGTTCGAGACCATCTTAAGAGCCTGAATGTACACAAGTCCATGGGGCCTGATGAAATCCATCTGCGGGTCCTGAAGGAGCTGGCGAATGAAGTTGCCAAGCCACTGTCCATCATATTTGAAAAATCATGGCAGTCAGGTGAGGTTCCCGATGACTGGGAAAAGGGAAATATAACCCCCATTTTCAAGAAGGAGAAAATGGATGACTCGGAGAATTACAGACCAGTCAGTCTCACCTCTGTGCCTGGAAAAATCTTGGAGAAGATTCTCCTGGAAGACATGCTAAGGCACAGGAGAAACAACAAGGTGCTTGGTGACAGCCAGCATGGCTTCACTAAGGGGAAATCCTGCCTGACCAATTTGGTGGCCTTCTATGATGGGGCTACAGAAGTTATGAACAAGGGTGGAGCAGTTGATGTCATCTACCTGGACTTGTGCAAAGCGTTCGACACTGTCCCACATGACATCCTTGTCTCTGAATTGGAGAGACATCAGTTTGATAGGTGGACCACTCGGTGGATAAAGAACTGGCTGGATGGCTGCATGTGAAGAGTTATGGTCAATGGCTCAATGTCCAGTTGGAGACCAGTAACGAGTGGTGTCCCTCAGGGATTGGTGTTGGGACCGGCCTTGTTCAGCATCTTTGTCAGTGACACGGACAGTGGGATTGAGTGTGCCCTCAGCAAGTTTGCCAATGACACTAAGATGTGTGGTTCGGTTGATATCCTGGAGGGAAGGAATGCCATCCAGAGGGACCTTGACATGCTTGTGAGGTGGGCTGATGCCAACCTCATGAAGATTAACCATGAGAAGTGCAAGGTCCTACACCTGGATCAGAACAATCCCAGGCACAGCTACAGGTTGGGCAAAAAGGAAATTCAGTGCAGCCCTGCAGAGAAGTACTTGGGGGTATTGGTAGATGAGAAAATGAACATGAGTCGGCTTCAGTGTGCGCTTACAGCCCAGAAAGCCAACCGTATCCTGGGCTGCATCAAGAGGAGCAATACCAGCAGGTCGAAGGAGGTGATCCTGCCCCTCTACTCTGCTCTTGGAGACCTCACTTGGAGTATTGTGTGCAGTTCTGGTGCCCTCAACATAAAAAGGACATGGAACTGTTAGAACAAGTCCAGAGGAGGGCCACAAGGATGATCAGGGGACTGGAGCACCTCCCATATGAAGATAAGCTGAGAAAGTTGGGGCTGTTCATCCTGGAGAAGAGAAGGCTGCGTGGAGACCTCATAGCAGCCTTCCAGTATTTGAAGGGGGCCTACAGGGATGCTGGGGAGGGACTATTCCTTAGGGACTGTAGTGACAAGACAAGGGGTAACAGGTTGAAGCTTAAACAGGAGAGGTTTAGATTGGATATAAGGAAGAAGTTGTTTGCTGTTAGGGTGGTGAGGTACTGGAATGGGCTGCCCAGGGAGGTAGTGAATGCTCCATCCCTAGAGGTGTTCAAGGTCAGGTTGGATGAAGCCTTTGGTGATATGGTTTAGTGTGAGGTGTCCCTGCCCATGGCAGGGGGGTTGGAACTAGATGATCTTGAGGTCCTTTCCAACCCTAACTATTCTATGATTCTATGATATATAAAACCACAAGCTACCACAGTGCTCATCCAGTCTGACCTACATGACATAAAACTGTAGAGCCTCATTGAATTAATTTATCTTTGAACTAGATGAAGACATCTTGCACCTCAGTGACACTCTGCTGCTGCTGCAAATTTACCCAGAGATCTTTGTGGCTTTTCCCCCTTTGTTTAGTGTGCTTGAAATATTAACGTACATCCTTATTTTTTAATAAGTTATCGTCACCAACATCATCACTTCCCCCCCCCCTTACTGGCTTTCACAACCCAGCAGTAGAAAGGAGAAAAAGAGCCACCATAAAAGTTAATATATCAAATGATAGAGACTAGTTCCCTGATAATAAAAACTGGGAGAGGAAGGGCACAGATTCCCTGCACCTGGAACATATTCTGTTTACAACCCAATGTCCATCAAACTCCTAGTGTCATAGGATAAAATCACTCACATCTATCAGTTTGGAGGCAGGGTGATTCACTCATGCTTCTGTATGTCTAGGTCTTACATATTTTTGGGTTTTGAATCTCTGTGTACGTCTGTGTATTTGTTTTTTGGATTGTGTGGGGTTTTTTTGGGTCTTTTAGTTAATGTTTTATATTTATATTATTTGGGGTCTTTTAGTTAATGTTTTATACCAGCAGTTACTTAAATACTTATGTGGTAGCTTGCCAACAGAAGTACATAATGTTACATCCTTACAGAAGTTTTCTGTATCTACTAACCATACACAAAAGGGCTATGCATTTCTTAACTCTGAGGATCGGGTACTAGATCTGTGTTTGATGTAGACTTGCTTAGCTCTTCTGAGGTAAACGAAGCTTGCTGAATAATGGCAGTTGAGGCCAAATGAACCAAATGTGTAACACCAAATGAAGTATTACACAGAAATGCACAGTGAACAGGAGCATTGCAATCCTCATACAAAAGGATAATAAACATCTGAAAGGGTTTTCTGCAGATATCTGATTTTCTTGGAGAAATTCTTCACCCTGCAGTTTGCAGAACTGCTCTGCGTTTTCCCTGTTTCTTTTTTTGTTTCCATACTCCAGCACTAGGTATAGCCACTAGACAGAAGGGACATTTGGAACAAATTTCTTGTCAGACTGTAAAGCAAGTGAAAGGTAACATAACCTCTGCTCTCTCAGTAACTTTCCAAAACAGCTGCATACCATAAACAACTCAAGAAATACTATTTTGTGCCCAAAAAAGTAAATCATCCAATGTGGAAAACTGTTATAATATTTCAACTCTGTCATGATTTACTAGATGCAAACCCAAAATAATTATGGTTTCCTTGATAGGTTTACATTTCTTTTCTTGATGCAAGGGGAAAAACTTCCTGTAAATAATATAATTTAAACTGCTGTTCAGCTATATCTGAACATCATTGCTCAGAATTTCCAGTAGTCTTTGCACTTTGCATAGATGCTTTTATTTATACTTTGACACAAAGGGATATATTTCTGAATTTATGTAGTACATTAGGTTCACTGTTATTATATTTTTACTTTGAATATTTTCAACATTTACAGTAAAAATATATTTTTTTTAAATTAATGGAGTGCTTAAAGGCCATGCAAAGCATAAAGCTATTGTGTAATTACTTGCACACAAAACTGTCAGAGTTTCCAGTCTATACAGAACTACTTGCAAACTTTAGTAATGTCCTAATCAGATGGCAGGGCACCTACCCTTGAGCCAGGCTATGGCAGGGTGGGTAGAGGAAATGCTGCATGTACAGCTCTACAGGAGAGCTGGGGAAGGCAGACCCCAAATGGGGCATATGTACCCCAAACACAAAAAAGGCAGCTGCCCTACTCCCTCTGCCAAGGAAAGCCTCTCAAAACCTCTGGCACCAGTTCAGTTGGAAGGAGGAGTTCAAGTGCTGAAATGTCTTTCTATGGTTTGGGTAACCCAGAGTGCCTTTCTTCTTCCATTTTTAGGAGATTTAATTAGAAATGTGTATGACTATATGGAGGAGTTTTTTCTGTTGTTGCTGTTTTATAAGGTAATAGCACTCAGATGTGTTCTTCCTATTAAATTTGGTGTTCATGTCACCCCTGGATTTATGATTGCTGAATCTGGAATATTTCACCATTTGGATTTCAGCCTTCCGTTCAAAATTAAATAGATGTTGGGGGCTTTGCCTCAGGGTTTACATAACCTCTGCTAACTGTGGAAAAGTTGTTATGACTTAAGGTTTGGATCTTTGCAGCTATCTCCCTCATGGAAACGGTGTTCCCAATGATTAGCTCCTGCCTTTTGCAAGACTGCAATGTACCATCTAGGTTGCAGTGCCACGGACCCTTGGAGCTCAGCTTTACATGTGGAGTCCTTGTGGAAACCCATTAATAAGCAGTAGGGCTCTCTGTTTAGCTGTGAGCCTGGCTGGCTCTCAGTTTTAACTAATTTTTTCTCATGCAGTGGCTGTGGAGACATTCCAGTCACAGAATTAATCTACAAAGAGAAAGGCTGTAGAAAGCTGCTGTGTTGCAAGCTCCAAATGAGGACACTGCAATATGTTGTCCACTGCGCAAGTGTGGCATCTGGAGGCAGGACCCTGTGGCATATAGGTGTGACATGACTATGAGAAGAGAACTATGAGAAAGAGTCCTTCAGCATTCTCTCTCCCTGGCAACGGGTCCAGGACAGGCTCCAGATGACTTTGGTGGAGGCCACAACTACCTCAGGGTGCCTAAATGACAGCCAGCAGCCACTGGATCTGAAGGACTGCTGGTCACATCCTGAACACCAGCAGGAAAGAAGGTATAACAGGATGGTTCATGTACTGCCTCTTGGCTCTGGTGGTTTGTCCAGGATTGGCAAAGGCATGTTTCTCAGCAGAAAGTGCTGGCATGGCAGTGGGAAACAGCAACCTCAGTTGCTGGAGCTGGTCCTGCTTTTAAACAGTCTGTTACCTGTGACCAAATGTCTGTTGACCGAAGCATGATAAAATTTCGCTAATGAGAATCTATTAATGTTAGCAAATTCCCATCTAGGCAGCCAAGCTCAGAAATTGGCTATTAGCTTTTTATTTAGATATCTTAGAAAAAAAAGAAAAAGCAATACCCCTGTCTAAAACTCAGGGCATGAACAAACAAGACATTTTAATAAGTGTGCTAATGTTCTTATTACAAGCCTCTTGGTGCACCAAAGCGAAAGCCTTTCCTCACAACTCAATTATTTCCATTCCCTCCATCTGCACAGAAAACCCTAAAAAATATGTGGGCTTAAGCACATTTGGAAAATCAGTAATTTTGAGTACTGACAGATCAGGGCTGGGGGAGTAAATCTCCAAAGACTTTGTGTTGATTATGCCCTCCACAGTCTGTCCTGGCTTTCTTTCTAAACCTCGGGCTGTTAGTTAAAGCAGCTCTGCTGATTTTATTTCCAATAGTGGTAGACAGAGAAAGAGAGAGAGAAGGTCTCTGTGACATCCAAGACTGAAGCATAGCTGTAACCGTAAACTGCAACTGTATATGCACTTATTTGCTGTACGGACAACTGCTCATCCCAAAATCAAAATGGAAGGCAAAGTAAGATTGGCGTCTCATGACAGCTTTATTGCTTTTCTCCCCTGTAGGCATCACGACATTTATTGTAGCATTTTTGGGAGACTTTGAAGTTCCTTTACTTCTAATTGCAGAACTCGTGTCATTTGAGGAATTTGAAAATAACTTCTTTTCATCTATTCCAACAGTCAAATGTTACATGCTAATGTTTTATTCTGCACATTATGAATTCAGAGATATAGAATTGACTGGCATTTTGCTCCACAACTTGCCACAATTTTCTCAGCTGAAAAATGCCTATTCAAACTCACTCACTGCTGCTCTGCCAGGAGATGTCTATTAGAATAGCATCTTTTGGAGTCAAAATCCTGCCCCACCCATGACAGCCTCACTGCTCCCAGATAGCTTTTGGACCTGCTCCTCCAGACCTCTGCACCTGTGTGTAGTCCCTGTGCCAGGCAGTCATGGAAACAGGCTGGGAGGAGCTGCCTGGAGCTGCCATCCCTGTGCAGGATTTGCTACTGAACAAAGCATGGACCAGGTTGTGATAGCTGGCGTAGGAACCCTGGAGCAGGGATGTGCATCTTCTGCTGAGTTTGGGCAGTAACAGCGCAAAATGTGGATACTGGTAGAGTGTAATAATAAAAGGAATAATAAATTGCAAAATCAAACCCTGTAATGAAAAAATAAATAATCTAGATAGAATGTCTTCGAGTGTCTAAGCCTGATTTATTAGCAATTCTGGATGACCGTTATTATTATTAGGTGAGCAACTCGCAGTGATTTTTCACCTGATGCTTTGCAAATTAACTATGCTGTAGGATGAATGCAGGAGATTTGTGTTTATTGTTTTATGAAATTATACAGTAGGTAAAAATTCACTTGGAACATCACCACCATCACTTTGCAATTTTATGACTTACAGCACATCTGACACACAGTAGTATTGCTGCTCAACATAGATGAAGAACAACATCAGTATCACCGGTCATCTGGAGCAGCGAATAATAGCAACAAGAGCAGAGCCAATACTTAGTGCAGGTTGGCACAGAAATCCACTCACCTGCAGGTTATTCTCATGTTTATTCTATGCGAAAGAGCATGGGGAGGCTTCAGCTTTTCTGACATAATATATGCTAATGTTTTCCAGACCAAAATTCTGTGCCAGGTATCCTAATTATGTACAAATTCCCTCCCACCCACCACCATTGCAGTGACAGGTGAATCAGTGGCTATGTTTATTTGCCCTCCTCAAACAGGATACAACTATGACCCGGAGAAATGCAAAAGAAGGTGGTGGCAATTTGGATTCTAGTTTAGCTCTTACTGTAGCAAATGGCATTACTGTAGACCCCAAATATTTCTTTTATGTCAGCTTCTACTTACTGGTTTCCATTTCCTAGAGTCAATACAGAAATCAATCATGTCAAAAGGAAAATTCAATAAGAAAATCTTCTATGGCATAAGCTTAATTATACAAAGTTTCCTTTTGCAAAAATACAAGAAATCGAAGTACCTGAGCCCTGTACAGATCTTTTTACACAATATGAAGTAGTTGTATTAATACATAAAAAATTATGAGTGAAATTTTATTATTCTTTACATAAAATAACCCATGGGAAAAGGCCTGAAAACAATTCGCACTTTACTAAATCACTGCAAAATGTCATCTTAAGTGTGCTGACAGAAAAGGAAAAGCATTGCAAATTAAGTATGATACAGCAATATTTTAAAATCTTGATGTCCTTCCTATCAGCACATTGATTCAGTCATTAAAGCCCACATATTGAAACCAGTTTAGAAAAATGTTGGAAATAAGATGTCCCTTGTGTCCTCAGATCTATAGAAACTATGTTTGCAGTATCTTAATTATCTAGCTAACAAACCGAAGTTGAAAATAATGATTCATATGAATTTTGTTAGAACATACTGCAAATGTTGGTGTCGTTTATGCAAAGAGGGATGAGAGGCTGACCTTAAGCTTGATTCTAATATCTTACTATTTTATAAGGGCTTTTGTGTTTCATGGTGAACTAAGTGCAGATGAGCTCTTACTGGCATGAAGCAGAGCATCGGAATCTAGCCCAGCATGAGATGCATATTTTATATGATGTTAAGATAGTTCCCCTAGGGGAATTCAACTCTCAAAAAAAAAAAAAATCCAAAAACCCAACCCAAAAACCAAAGCAACAAAACAAACAGAAACCCAAAAAATCTGACAACTTACTGTGCTGTATAAGGGTGGCACATTTTGAGGAGCAAAACCAAAATCTTTGCAACAGATCTACATTCAAACCTCATATATGTGTATTTTTAGAAAGCTAGGGTCCCTTACTTTTGAAAGTATAGGAAAATTCAGATTTAATTTAACTTCAACACCTATTATATGAATTCCTCTTTCCCACCTTCCAGTGCATTTTACCCAGCCTTTACCAGTGTTAAGATGCTATGAATTCCCCCTACATTCTCAAAGTAGAAACCCAATACTAAACAGGTTCCCCCTCATAGCATATAGATAGCAATTACAACACATGAACTTACAGCTCCACTCTTTTGCATTGTCTTTTGAAGGATTTTATGTGGGGTACCTAGTTCAGTGCAAAAGCATGCTTTCCCTATTCACTAAAGACACAAGGCAAGCTTTTAATATATTAAAAGCACATCCATTCTAGAAAAAGTACAGAATGAGAGCTGTGCTTACTGTGTGCAGATCTATGCTAGAGGTAGTAAGTTAGGCTTGGGAGAGCAGGCTATTAAAATTACAGCTTGTTCCCAGACTAGTACTTAATTTTCCCCTTCAAGCTCTTGTCACTGATGCTCAGCTGTGCTGCAACATCTTCTTCTTTTCTTCTCTACTTGTCTTGAGCTGGGGCATGAGATTCCCACTCCACTTCACCCCAAAGTATTCGATCAGCACAGGTTTGGCTACAAGGGTAGGCAAATATATCCCATATTTATTTGCCAAAACCTGCTTGTGAGAGCAGCAGCAGAAAGAATGCAAATGCAGTAACCCTTTTGCATCTTCTCTGTTACTGTCAGTAAGGAACAGAGCAGAAATCAATGTGGGGTTTTTTTTGCCTTTCTTTTTTAACAGAAATTGGAAGACCTCAATACCTCAATACAATTAACTTGTGCCTTTCGGTTTCTGTAATTGGTGACAATGTTGGATGCAATACTGCCAGTGATTGCTACTGTGGGTTTTTTTTCTGTCTCGTCTCCTACATCACACCTCTTACCCCACTTTTTGACATTTCCATCTTTATACTTAAGACTTTCCCATCAGTATGTTTCTCACAAACCTTCAGAGATAATTCCCAGATGGCAAGTCACCACCAGACTATGTCAACTAATCATCACCATGGCTTCACAAAAGCTATGAAACTATTAGCCCCATCTATGCTCCAATGCAGATTAGTCATTTCTATCAGAGAAAACCTTCATAGAGATATCACCGCATTTTCAAAAAGCCATACTACATGTCTCTCAGATCAAAACATAAAAGTGTACCCTACAGGGTATCATTGCTAGTGGTTTTTTCTTTTCTCCCATTTCCATTTTGGTGCTCTATAGAACCACAGAATCATAGAATACCAGATTGGAAGGGATTTCAAGGATCATCTGGTTCAACCTTTCTTGGCAAAGCATAGACTAGTCTCAGCACCATGTCCACATTAATCTTAAAAGTGTCCAGTGTTGGGGAATCTCCCACTTCCCTGAGGAGATTGTTGTAATGTCTGATTATTCTCATTGTGAAAAAATTTCCTCTTATGTCCAAACAGAATCCTCCTGGAATTAACTTGTATCCATCACCCCCTGCCTATTCCATGTGACCCCTTGTCAAAAGGAAGTCTCCATCTTCATAGCCACCCTTTAAATACTGAAACATGGTGAAAATATTGGTATATAAACTAAAACCATTGCACTGCATCTAAACACACTGCATTTTCAGCTCAAAAGTGCTGACAGTCATACAATTTCAGTAATTCACCTAGTGAACTCTAGAAAACAAGCTCTGAGGGTCTAATTGAGAAACCATTAACTTCATCAGTACCATTCTGGGTCTTGTACTGTGAGTTGGTGAACTACAGCACTGCTTACGTGGCTCTGTTGAAAGAAATCAAACATCACTTTCATTTTTATTTGGAAACACAATCGTAAACATTTTATTCCTTGACATGGATGGGACCAGTTTTCTTTGCACTAAATGAAATAACGTCCTCGAAGAGGTTTTGATTGATTGCAACTTACTTTTAAATACTTGAAGTGTATTAGATACTTAAAGTGTATTAGTTAATCAGTTTTCCTGATAAACTGTGCTAGCTGGTGTTTCTATATTATTAGAGAGGTGCTTGAAAAAAAAGGAAATTATACACATGCACACTGAAGACAAGACTGAATTTGTGCATTTACATATTACTGAATAAGACACTACCTTGACAACCAATTTAAGGGCATTGAAGAAAGTTTGATCTCATCAAAATCCAATAAAGAAGCTTCCCAAAAGTTAAAAAAAAAGAACAGAACTACATCTGATGGAAGAAGCAAATGCTGTTCTTTCAAAAATGATAAATCACAAATGAAAAGAAAAATAATGTCTAAAAGTAAATAACCCTTGTCTCCACAGCCTGTCTGCTAACATTCATACAGCTCTGACAACACCTGATGAAACAAGTTGGAATGTGACAACCATCCTGAACAATACTACTAACACATGCCACACGCCTTTATTAAAGATAATGCATACGCAGAGTTCATCATTAATCTTCTTTTAAAGCCACTCCGAGTGCAAATATAGAGTAATATAAAGTATTTAACTGGAATCAGTGAATTATCACTTTTGACTTTCACTTAAGTGGGAAAGGACATGGTTATTAGCACTCTGGGTTACTCATTGCCAAGCTGCAGCTGCTCTAGCACTGTGTAGGATAACACCAGGCAGTAGGAAGTCTGGAATACAAGACCTTCCTGCAGGCCATTCCAATACCGGGATACTGTTTCCATCCTGAATTACAATGAGAAATCAAAATAGGGACTAAAACTGGAAGTTAGGAACTTCTTCAAGTTTTATTTAAATATGTTGAGAAACACAGTTTTTGCTTGGAGTGACAACTCAACTCTGCTCCTCTGAGTTGTCACAGAGCTTTGTGCAAATTGTAATTCTAACTCACGCAGTCCTTTTCCATTGGAGGCGTTGGTCTCCCTGGCTTGACTACATCTCCTGAGCTACATTTTAGTCAGGGTTTACACTGACTCATTACAGTGAGGAAATGCTATAGAGCAAAAGGAGCTGTGGTTGTTCAGTGCAGAGATTAACTGAATTTCCACAGAATGTATTAATTTGGTTTAAGCATATTGTAGAATTCAGTAACTGTGATTCAGTCTCTTTAATTTGCAAAAACTGGTCAGAGCCCTGTTCACCAGTAGGGTGATGGGACAAATCACCCTACAGGAGACGGTTCAAGCTTCTGAGTTCCTCTCAGATCACACCATAGCCATGATAAACCTTGTGGATTTTTTGAGGTGGGGCTTCTGTCACTGGACTATGTTCAGGGTAGTTTTTTTTCCCCATTTGTGCATCTGCCTCTGTGATGGTGTTACCACAGCCCTTTCACTTCCTTTCTCCTGTTCTACATGTTCAATTCTCCTCTGCTTACATCAGCACACATCCCCCCGTCTACATGTGATTCCTTCCTGGGTGTTAATTTGGTGCTTCTCTACCTTTCAGGAGCTGAACTATTTCTTACGGTTATGTCGAGAGAAGAAACATCACATGTACTTGTTCTGAGTCATAAATCCTTAAAAAATGTCAATGTCTCATGCACATTATTATGCATTTTTGTAAAAATGTTTTGAAAGAAAGTGGGAGGGGGGAAGTAGAGGAAGAAAAAAGAAGTAAAAATGCAATGAGGTGAAATAGTTTTGGGGCTGGCTTTACATACACACAGAAAACACAGCGGAGCCTAAAAAGCTCACTGCTGTCATTGCAGCAGCAGGAGGCTGAGCTGTGCATCCCCAGCACTGCTAGAGTGACACCTGATGCACAGTTGATCCCTTCCTAATTCAAATGATCAGACTTCAGAGGAGGTGAAGCAACCCCCCTTCACAGCAACTCAAAATGTTACTTCATGGTTGGTGTAGAGAAAGAAACACAAGGGTTGAGCTTGGAGGCTCATTGCTCTGGACAGCAGAAATATGGACAAGGTATGGTGAAGGGGGAAGCGGGATGGAAGGAACCAGGAGTGAGTGAGATGGAGATATTGGGAGCTCAAAGGCCATAAGTAGATTGAAAGTTTCCAGACTGGCTCTTTTTTACTATTTTTTTTTTTGGTTTTTTTTTTCCTGTTTCAGGAGGAAAAGCTGATGAAAGAAATGAGCTGATCTAAAAATACGTTTTACAAAAAGCAGCACAGGGCACAATCACAGGCAGAATCACAGAATTCTGTTTTTACTATTATGGAGATAGGAATAAAGCCTATTATGGTAAGTGGCATGATTTCTGCTACATCTTAACAGGGTTTTATTTTGGTTGGCATAACTTCATTGATCTGTGCTTCATTCCAAGTAACATGGGCCTCACTTGCCTTTTTCAGTCATGATGAAAAGTTATTTATTTCTCAATTACTGCTGTTGTATGAATACAGAACCTGCATTCCACATAATTGCACAGGGCAGGCATGTATGACTGGTAAATTAAACATGCCCAGGATTGTACCTAGGCACTGAATGTGCCTGGGCTACATGACATATCACAGATTTATGCTTTTAAATTCTCTCAGTTTTTAAAATGCAGTGACCACAGATTACTTGCTAGGAATAGCTTCTGGTAAATTCCAACTCCCCAAACTTGCCTGGAAATTGGTAGGACTGGATATGGGATAAAAGCATATAAAGTAATATGTCCTAACAATTCAAGATTAAATATCATTGCTTTCCAGTGCCCAGAAACTGCTCTGAGCAGTATTTTATGATGTAAATTTAGACTGTGATTAGCTGTCTTCCAGGTCAATGAAGCAGACTCTTCCATTACTGCATCTTTGGACATTCACACAGATTTAAGTCTTTTCAAAACAGGACAAGAATCTGTTTTATTTCCTGCACTGTTTTTGAGCTTATCCTTCACAGTATGATTCTTATTGTTGGTGTGCTAAACGAGATGACTTATTTGATGTGTATATTAAATAGAAATAGAAAGTAAAACCTTTCCATTTTATGAATAAGTATTAATATAAGAAAGCTAATGGCACCCCATTGTACTGAGTGCTGTGCAAAGCCATAGTGTGAAACAGTCTCCTGGAGATTATACAGAGATCTCACTTCAAATTGACAAAGACCCTGAAGCAGCAGGCATAAGGGGCACATGCACATAGAGCTGATGACTCAAAAAAGAGAAAGCAACAAGTTAGTAACAGAAAGATGAGACAAAGACAATGACTTGGGTATTACAGTGGATGTCAAGTGGAGGATGACCCAATGAAGTATTGTTACTGCAAACCGGGCACTGGGCTGCTTTAGGAGGAGGGTGGCCAGTGTGCTGGGGAAAGCTCTCATCCACCTTTGCTCAGCACTGTTGAGGTTGTCCTGGAATACTGCATCCAGTCCTGGACCTCCCAGCTTGAAAGGGATGTGGGCAATCTGGATAAGGTCCTGCAGAGAGTTACCATGATGGCAAGGTGCTATGAGCACGTGCCCTACAGAAAGTAGAGGGAGCTGGTACAAAGTCTGGTGAAGAAGAGGGTAAGAAGTGATATGGTAGGAACCTACATGTACTTGACAAGAAGGTGCAAAGATGTCTGACCCAAACTTCTCTCATGTCAGCGGATGATATAACAAGAGCTGGCAGTCACAGATTGTGGTTAGGAGGGCTGGATTAGGACCATTTAAGAAGAAAAAGCCTTCTTCACTAGGACAGTAGTGATGGAGAAGAACAAGCTAGCAGAAGAGATTGCTGAGCCTCTGCCCCCTACAAAGCTTAGCTAAACAAAGCAACAGCTGACTTGACCTAATGCTGGCATCATCTGTCTTTGGGTGGAAGTGAGCTGGATGGACTTGGAGATCTGCAGCCAGTGGATCCCTTTCTGTGAGGGAGGATCCATGTGCAGTGATGCTGGGCATGAGCCTTGTCCGAAAAAAGATCACATCTACGTCAAGTTGTGCAGGAGCTCCTACTTTATTCTAGTTCAGTGTATGATATTTTTGATCAACAAGGGTAACTATTCTCATAATTACTATGTCTTTCTTGGATTTTACTCTGTCCTGGCAGATCAGCAGTGGTGTTTACATTTTGTGTAAGTGTATTCTGGTTATTAGTAGAGATTATTTCTTTCGTATGCTGGGAAATTCACTTAATCTTCAGTCTAGATACTGAAGGTCATCATATATTTCAGCTATTTTCTGTTCCTAATAAGTGGTATGAAATTACAGTTTTCATCTTTATGGGCTTCTTTTTACACTCCTACTATGAAATGTGAGTATGACCTCAAGGAGATCCAGATTTTGCCTATGTGCACAGAAAATACTTGAATCTGCTGACAAATATATGTCAGTACTTTATGAGAACTTGGTATGCACTGATGGTAGGATATATTTGACAAGATTAATCGGAGACCAGCTCATGGAGATATTAGCCAGACTTCACAGTGAGAGTGAAAACCACTCACACCCATATCAACTTAATAGAAACACTGTTGCTAACACAGCCAAGTGCGCTAAAGATAAAATACAGTGAGTGGTCAAAGAGGAGAGCAGGGCTAAGCATTTAGTCCATTAAATATGCAACTTCCAGTCTGGTCACACTGTGTGACACACAACAGTGGTTTGTATATTTGAAGCAACGATACATCAGCATGACCAGCTACCAAAACCGCTGTTGTATTGTGAAGACTGGTGCACTGTTGAGGATACAGCAAGGCATGCAATAGCTGCCTTGGTATTATCAAATTAAGCAAGCACACCATACAAATGGGCTTCTTTCACACCCTTCATGCAGGAGGTTCCCCATTACATTCCTGCAAACTCCTGATCTGCGAACATCATCTTCCTGCATACCAGCTTCACTGATTCAGCCATTCTAGAAATGCCTACATTGCATTTAAAGCCATTTTAAAATGTGCTCAAATTCACTTTCTGCTCCCATTTAAATCAGTATTGAAGTTAGAATTGATTTATATCGACTGGGAGTTATTTTACTTATTTGTGAAAATGTTTTCATTTTTCTCTCAAATATTTTGCTTTTCAATTTAAAATAATGTTTTTTAAAATTCTTCAGACTGATAATTTGTCCCCTCCTCAGCTTTTGGCCATTGGAGAAAGCCTGAAGACCTGTTTTGAGCTGATTAACATCTTGTTGACACAGTCTTCACTTTTTCTGTTGGAAAAGAGAAAAAAAATAAGGAAAAAAGAGTCTTGATAAGGAAATAAATTAGAAAAACAACAAAAAACATTCTGTTTTTTTCATGAGCCCTGAAAGTTCCACTGGCTTAAAGAAGTGCAGTGCTAGGCCAACGGTGAGCAGTTCTGTAAGAAGAGGAGAAAGGTTTTGTTTCTTTGGTGCTGCATACTATTCTGCATACTTATTTCATTTTGTTTTATATGAGCTTATACTTTTGGTAAATAATAGTCTTATTCTCATAAGAGTGATGCTTTGCTTGGTTCCTCACGGAAGCAGAGGTTATACATTTACCTAAGTGTGTGCTCTGTGTCTGTCTCCCCAATACTTTCTGATATCACTGATCTGTCAAATCAAGTCGAAACTGCTTTCAAAGATATTAAGCTCCCACAAGTTACATGGAAACAGGTGGCTGGGATAAAAACGATCTTATTAGCATCCCCACGGAGGGAAAAATTGTAAGGTAAATTCACCTTTTATTCAACACTAGAATTCAACAAGGCAAAAACACTTGATTGAAAAATGGGTCCTTCCACTGAAGAGAAGTATCCACATGTTATTAGACACTGAGGAACCTGACCACGAGATCTGACACCAAGGGAAGCAGGCTCTACTTTGTTCACTGAGTTTCTTATTAAGTGATACATTTCTTGCATGGAGTTGTTCTTTGTTTAAACTCTCCCTGCATTTTCAGAATATGATCTGACACATGGAACAGCATGTCTGCAGCTGTGCATCGGAAAACTAGTGGAAGAAAAATGACAATCAATTACCTTAAGCTCTAGATACATTTGGCTGTGGGGAGACAACTGTAAAGGAAAGAAGGCAGTCTTGGTAGAAAGCATACACATATGATACAGGGTCAGCCTGTGGAGTGGGCTGGGTAGGCAATTGCCTAGAACAGTAAGACAACCTTGGTGAGAGTGGTCGTCACTGTAATTGAAAATAGGCTTGTCCTGCTGTGACATTCAGGGGTGTTAGCAGGCATGGGACAGCTTTTCACCAAAACCTATTCTCTCCTTACTCTTGGTGGCAGCAACAGTTCTTACTCCTGTTCTAGCTCTCCAAACCAATACCATTCCCCCACACTCAACTGTGAAATCAGCAGCTTTAGCCCCACTTCTTCCCCAGCTCCCCTCACACCTGGCAGCAGTAAAGCTGATCTTCCCCACACCTCTAGTAAACCTTGAACTGGCTCAAGATGCAGTGCAATGGAGACAACCCAGTTTCAAGAGGAGGAGTACAGCACTGTCTTTTCTCTTGACAAGTTACATTAAGACACTTACATGTTATTTGTAATGATTCTAAAGTCATGTTAGCTTCTGCAGCAGTATTAAAACATGGGACCTTACCATATACCAATGACATCAGGGAAAGTTTTGCCACTGCATTTAATGGGGACAGTTTTAAAATCATATGTACTTAAGACAAATTATGTTTGCAACTTTAGATTGTAAATACCTAAACTCTGTGGATGTTTAGGTTTATTTCTTACGCCTGCTGTAATATTAAGGCTTCAGTAGCTGAAACTATTATTATTTGCCTTTGTTGCTAGATTTTTTCAAGCTTCATGGCCTGATATTTACGCAAAAGTTGAGGTATTGCAGAAAGTTGTCTGTTAAGTGAAAGAATTATTCTGATTGCACTTAAAAAGTCCATTCTCATCCTAGAGATGTTACTGGTCCTCCTGGCGTTCCAATTTTATGCACCGATACCTTCAGCGGAGTCAGTCATCCTTCTGAACCTGGAACAAGCTGTGCAAGGAAACCCTGTGGGAGAACCTTGCGGTAATATGGCCTTAGGGAAAAAATGCAGAGATGAACTAGTCAGACTTCATCTGGCATAAGCAGTTTGCAAAACGGGAGCCTCCTACTCAAAAAGGCAGGGATAAAAGAAGGTTCCTCAAAGGGAACCTCCTCTTTGCCTCTGCCTCCTCAGGTGTACACATGTGCTGGTTTTGGATGGTATAGAGCTAAGTTTCTTCATGGTAGCTGATATGGGGCTATATCTTGGATTTGTGCTGAAAATTGGTAAAACAGGGATGAAAGCTGATAACACAGGAATGATTTAGGTATTGCTGAGCAGCGCTTGCACATATAAGGTCTTTTGTGCTCCTTTCCCCACCACACCAGTGAACAGGCTGGAGGTACAGAAGAAGCTGGGAGGGGATGCAACTGGGACCTCTGACCCCCGCTGACCAAAAGGATATTCCATGCCATATGACATCAAGTTCAGCAATAAAACTAAGGGGAAGGTTGGTGGGGGCCTGCAGCTTGAGAACTGGCTGGTTGGTGGTGAGCAATTATTTTCATTTGCATCACGTCTTTCTTGGGTTTTATTTGTCTCCCTTTGTTATTTTCCTTTTTGTTACAATTTATGACTTTTTTTTTTAATTATTAAACTGATGTTATCTCAGCCAATGAATTTTCTCACTTTTAGCCTTCCCATTCTCTTTCCCCATCCTGCTGGGGGAAGGGAGTGAGCAAGAAGCTGTGTTGTGCTTAGTTGCTAGCTGGGGTTACACCACATCAGCACAGAAGAGCCTTCACTCATGGTGAGAGGGGCTTTCTCCTGACAAACGTAAGCAGCTGGGGGATGAAGCCGGGGAGACAAGCTGGACTGACTTCAGTGAGGAGCAGTATCAGAAGCCAACTGAGCATGCAGGGGTTTTCCCACCATGCCAGCAAGCCTCCCTCGCCTGCCCTGCAGAGAGGTGTCAAATGTATTACCTTATATTACTTCTTTGAGAGCTGGAATTGCAGATTAATTGATTTCTATGGAAGAAGAACATGCTTGATCCAGAAAAGTTATTTATTTATTTATTTATTTATTTTTTCTGAGAGGAGAGGACTCTCTGACTAGAAGTCAAAACAGCTACATTTTTACTTCTTCAGTGAAATATTTTGGGGTGAGGGCAACAGTGGGAGGGTGTTAAGTGTGGGGGAAAGGACTACTTCACCAGCAATATATTTGGAATATAATCCTTCATTTCAGACTTCAGGAACAGAGACATTTTTTAAATATAGAAAGCCTGATTGTCTCTCCTAATTATGGTATGCATCAGAATCACTACAGTGTTAAAATTCGATTTATGAAGTGTGAAAAATTGATAGAATTAAGCAATCTGTTTTCCACCAAGTCTTGCCTTTATGCTTAGCTGCATATGAGTTATATGCAAGGTATATATTACCAAATAATGCATGTAAGACTGGTTATTATCAACAGCTAATGACACACTTATTTAATGATCCCCAACAAACTCCACATGTGCTAGTATTACATTAAATCAGACATTTAATGCTGTAATGACCACTTTCGTGGAGTTTACTGGTACCATACTAAGCCCCATATTTAATGGTTTAACAGTTTTATTTTTTACAGGAAAAAGCTTCTGCTGTCACTTGCTGCAGAAGAGCAATCAAGATTCCATTTCCTTTCCTGTATGAAATATAGGCCTTTACTTTTCCCAAAAAAAGTTGTAATCTACGCTGCATCATTTCCTATTAGATCATTTGCATCAGCATACAGGCAGGATGGGGGAAGGCACTTAGTAGCTCATGATTAACACTCACGCAGCTACAAATTCTCATTTACTAATAAAAAGAGAGAAAAAATACATCCCCTGCTGTAATTCAAGTGAAGACAAATTTTATTATTAATTTAATAACATAGCTTATTTATTCCCACAGAGAGAAAATTACAGAAAGCATGATGGCTGAGAGCTGTAAAGAGGTTTACATGCATCTTCATGAGTGAGCAAAGTGATAACTCATAACTGGTACAGCCAAGAGTGAGTTATTAGATCACTCCTCAGAGTTAAAAGGTTAGAGCAGATTGAAGCCATCAGATCTTTTAATGTTTCTGTGTATGTTAAACAGCAGAGGTTTAGACTGGATATAAGGAAGAAATTCTTTACTATTAGGGTGGTGAGGTACTGGAATGGGTTGCCCAGGGAGGTTGTGAATGCTCCATCCCTGGCAGTGTTCAAGACCAGGTTGGATGAAGCCTTGGGTGATATGGTTTAGTGTGAGGTGTCCCTGCCCATGGCAGGGGGGTTGGAACTAGGTGATCTTGAGGTCCTTTCCAATCCTAACTATTCTATGATTCAATGCTGAATATGAAAAGATAGGCCATTTTTTTGTTTCATGCTCTAACAAACCACTCTGCAACTTTTCCACAATTGCCCTTGGTTCTCCCCATAGCTTCCACCCAAGTTGTGCTGACTTTGCTGAGTTTTGTCTTTTGCATCTCGACATCTGTAGTAGTATTCAACTGTATAGAATATCAACAGTTTGTTTTAATTGCAGAAAGATTAATAGCTGGATTTTTAGTGGCACACACACCTAAGGAAACTTACAGGCTTAAGCCTCTTGTTCAGGGAACAGGTAATTTACATGTACACTTAGCCTGGCCCTTTCATTTTCATGTGATCTTTTTGTTCCAACTGCATGATGGCTCTTGAATAAAGGCAGCAAGCAAAGCTTGTTTTGTCACATAACACAGCAACTGTGAGGCTTGCTGGACTCAGGGCACTCAGGCAGAACAGCTCGTCAAGGTACAGATTTGCAGCACCTATATTGAACTGCTAAACCCATTTTCTATTCTATCTAAAGTGACAGATTTGATTACAGATGTCCAAAGATAACATCAACGATGCAGACATTTTTACTGTCTTTCCACAGACTGACCAGAGGAGAAAACAGTCTGCTGCAGCTGAAGCTAAAGGAACACACCCTTCTGATAAGCATTGCAAAGAACTCTATTGAGTTGTCCTGGAGCTCAAGAATTCAATGCACTACACAATCAAGAAATCATCTAGCTTTCGCAGATCTTGCTAGTTTGTATTATATCAGTTGTTTGCAGGTGCTCCTTTATCACGTTTTTAAATGACAGGATCTATTACTGCAGCATGTGCAATGCTGCCTGTAAGTGCAGCCCTGTTATTTGCAAGTGTTGTATTAATATGTTGTATTACGTACTTAATAAAACTCAGGTGAAACTGTTATCTCAGAAAAAGTGTGCATATAAAGACTTACAGGTTACTCTCCTATATTGTTCAGTTTAATTAATATAAAGAAGATTTTCCAGGGTTTAAAGAAGTGGACTGAGAACATGGACTTCTGATTTACATCTAATGATAATTAACATCAATGAATTGATTGTAGCTACATTGATTTCTGCCAGTGGACTTTCACCAAAGAATGTAATCCTCCAACTTGTCAGGACTCATGCTGGCTGCATCCTGAGCAGCAGTTAGACAAAAGTGGGTGCATCTGTTCTTTATTAAAAGAAACAGTCTGGGTTTGGAAACATTTGTATACCTATGACAAATAAGCTTTGTTTTGCACTTGTGAAGACAGGGCAATGCTTTACAATAAAGCTTTCCTGGGAAAAAAAAAAAAGTTGTATGCACTGTAAATTAAAAAAAATAGTAGTAGAAGCACATTTCACCTTTCTGCAAGTGATGCATGTGTATGCATTTACCATCAAGGGCTTTCAGTCATAAAGATAAAAATAAAGCCAGTTTAGAGAGGGGAGAACTGATGGGATTAAAAACTAAACCAAAACACACTTTAAGATGTTATTAGAAGAATGAGGCAGGGTTGAGAAGGCTTATTAACTATAAGCCTTCCTGTAACCATACTTCAGTCCCAGAGGGGTTTGTCAAAATATAAAAAAGGTCGTTGAGAGGGTCTCATTTTCAGAATTTGCGCAACTTCAATGGGAGCTGCAGGTCCCCAAAAATTGAAGTTCATGGTCTAATAGGTTCCAGTTGCCTCTGTTCCTGTCTGCAGATCATGCTGTAAAATTACAGCAGTCATGCATAGCAGGTATGATGCTCAGAGGAACTGACAGTGGAGCACAAAAGCTGTTCAAGGATAGGGACACAAGCAGGTTTCTGTAAAGTAGCAGATTATCAGTTATTCACAGAGAAAAAATGAAAGGAGAGAAGACATCTCCATAATTTAGCATCAGTCTGTGAAATCTGAAGTTGGAATACAAAGATCTAACAGTGAATAAATGGTTAACAGCCTTATTACACATATCTACCCTGGGCTGATTTTTCACACAGGACCAAAGAAACCTATTTCTTTTACTGTGCTCTTCTATGTGTCGGACCTAACCCCTGCAAGAGAACTAGGGGGCTTTCAAATCAGTTTGTTCCAAAATTTCTGGGAAGACGTTTCTACCAGGATGTTTTGCATAGTAGCCAAACAGTTAAAGGCCTATCCATTTTCGACTGCTTTTGATAAAAAAAACCTTATTCCACAGCTAAAAGAAACAAAAAATTTCTATCCCAGAAGAAAGCATAACAAACCCTAGAAAGTACACTTAGTGGTCTTAAAGGTCTTTTCCAACCTAAATGATGCTGTGATTCCACCTTTGGTTTTGGGAGAAGATACTGGTTGCGTGTATTTTGAATGGAGCAGAACCTGCTGGGAAATTTCCAATTAAACAAAAAAAAAAAGAGCTGCAAATTTAGTTCTTTAAATGTTATTTTTAAAAAGATTTTTTTTTTAAGTGTGGAGAGGACCGATTTTTCAGATCAAATGTAGAACTTCTTGTCAATGAAGGATGTAATTTTTTGGCTTTTCCAAAAACCAGCCAGTAACTTGGTGTCTAGTGAATACACTTTGGAGCAAGAAGATACTATTCCTTCTGGTTCAAGCCAGATATTTGATCTGAAGTGGCCTCCTAGGCAAATGCCCAATTCATTGGGTTCTGATGCTCTAATCCTCTGCTCCAGGTGTCTGCATCTGAACTTCTCGTGAGAGAGCTACCTCACACCTTGCGCACAACATAAGTGCTAGGCTGAGGAGCCAGGTCTCTGCTTCACTGAACATTCCAGTAATACAAAACAATGGAACCCTGACAGTGAGAAGGAAGAGCTCTTCACTGCTCAGCAGTCAATACCCTGATTGCTAGCAGCATCCTTGAGTGACGGAGCACCTAAGAAATGATCTATTTTTCTTCTTCCACCTGAGAAATAAATAATAGACCTTATTTTCCTAGTATTCAGAGTACTAGGATAAATGCAGTCAAGTTGGAAAGATGCTTAGGAAGGTAACTAGCCACGCGCACAATTAAAATGACTTCTGAAGCAGCAGTGTCACCAACATGCAGCTATAAAGCAAATTGCTGGCCAAGACCTAGCCAAAAACCTATGGTAGCTGTTGCATTGTGCATAAGCAGGAAACTGCTGATAAGTTATCAGAGAAAGAAGAAAGAATTGCAAGCAGACTCTAAGGTCACAGAATATGAAATCTAATCTCTCAATATCCTTTTATAAAGATGATATTTACCAATATTTCTAAATGATAGAAAGAATACCTTGTAGACAGTCATCCAGAACTCTAAAGTGTGAGTAAAGCCCCAGTTTCCCTCTATAACAATTTTCTGCCAACATAAACCCAATGACTTCAATAATATTACTCTGATTCACCCTGGTACAAAGATAATCAGGGCTCTAAAAGAGGAAATTGCTATATTATCATAATTTCCAAGAAGAAAAGCAGTTGAGAATTTTCCAATGAGACATGCTTGCATCAGAAGTTGTAATTTCTTTGAAACAGAAATATCTCTCAGAAATGCCATTTAATGAGCTGCCAGTGAGCCACAGAAAGAATTTCTCTTAGAAATCGGCCTGACTTTTTGCCAGCTTATCTGTACATTTTCTGGGAGGTGGCCTGTGTTTCTTGTGTTTACAAATGTAGGATGGCCTTTCTGTGAAGCATCATAAATGTATGGTTGTTCTGACTTCTGTTGAGAGCCCAAAAGTCCTGAGAAGACCACATCTACCTTTCTTGAAGCTCACTTGAAGCTTCTGTAGAAGGTGTGCTGCCACACATTTTTTCCTGGAAATGATGGGAAGCTGGAACCCTAGAATACCTTGCTACTACAGCCAAAGGAAAGATCCTACTAGCTCTGGCCGTCACTCTTGACAATTTCTGAAGTAAGAGTACTTTCTACTCCCTTCCCAGTGATAGGAAGTTTAAAAGCAGCAAACTTTTGCTTCTTGCTCCAGAAACAAAACCATTTGTCCTCTCCTTGTCATGTTTTCCCTTGATTTCTGGCAACCTCAACAAAATAGATCAACAATGCCAAATTCAAACACTTGAGTACTCCATTCAGTGTACCTCCCTTGCAGAGCAAAATACATAACAAACCATTCACATATATACGCATCAAATAAATATGTACATACATATGTCTATCTTTATATTATGTATATGAGCATGTGTATGTGCATATGCCTCTGTACAATATAGGCATATACCTTCCATTATCTTTCATATACTTTTATTTGTAAGTTTTTGGTTGAAATTTAGCTTAGAGACTTTAGTTTAAATACTGCTGGATTTAAAAGAAGTAATCAAAGAAAAAACAATGGAATCAAAGGCAGCACAATTTTTCTATCATTGAAGCCTGAATATTGAAAGAGGAAAGCAATTTTCAGAGATGAGACTTTTGGTAGCCAATTAATGGGTACGTCTGGGGTCTAGTCATCCATAAAAGAAAATACTGGCAGAGATAAAGCTATTTCTCCCATATATTTAACATCCTTACCCACTCTGATACTTTGTTTCCCACACAGTTCACATTCCTACACATGGGGTTCCTGTATCAGTGTGTTCCCCCCTAGAGAGTTCATTTAAAAAAGGTCTTGTCTGAGGCTGTTGCTATATGAATCAGACAGTGCTGCAGTGCAGGAGTTAATTTCCTCATTTGTGGCTATAGTTCATCATTAAGGAATTTAAATGTACGTTGTTAAATAGCTGTGATGTGCTATTTAATTTCTGAAGCAAGTGCATAGGAGTGTTAGGTAAATTGATACCTTTATCACCTATTTTGCAGTACCTCAATGAGATATTTTGAGGCTTAATTGATAAATGCTTGAAAATACATTCATGTCCTTTGAAAAGATATAGTGGGTGATAATATATGATCATGATGAGCATGGCAGCAGAATTGGCAACTTGGGTTTTATGCTCAGCTGCAACTCATGTGTGAACTCTGCAAGATCTCTCTTGAGAGATTCCAGGCCATAGTCCCTCACTGAGGCTGCATTGTGGTGACAGGCAGGACAACTTAGCTGCAGCTTCATAGCAGCAATTGAGAACCACACTCCAAAGCAGCACATTTAAAGCTGCTAAACAATATGTGGCCCAAGAAAAAATGCTCATCTGAAAGAGTTTAAATAGCTACAGCAATGACATTCCCAAATGCACAAACCCTTAGGCAAAAACCTGATTAAGAAGGCTGACATTCAAAACCCTTCCCAAGCAATGTCAGATCCATATGAGTCACTGAATGATCAGAGAGAAGTTGCCCAGCCCCGATGTCAAAATCATCAGAGGAGTCCAAGAGAATTACAGGTGAGAGATGGTTGCGGTTTTCCAGCAAGGAGAAAACAGTTGGGAAAGCTGTTTTTTTTCTTGGAAAGGTTTCCGAAACCCTCTCTGAAATGGACTGAAACTGATATTCCCACTGAGGTGCAACTGCAGCCAAAGTGCAATTTTCCAGGATCTTGGACGGGAACATAAATTAGACTTAAAGGTTAAATTTTAAAGACCTTTCAGGAGTGGAGGCCTTGCTGTTCATCAAACTTGGCATGACTGCTGTGTAAGAAGAGGTGAGGAATCTCCCAAACATGCAAGAGCATTACATTCAAATAATGTGAAGTGGAAAGTGAAATGCTGAAACAGCTTTAGCATGCCAGGAATAAGATCACCAGCTGCTGGACCCAGGGGATTTTCCTTGTCTTATTCGGATGAGCAGGGTTCTGCAGATGATCCTGCAATGAGAGATCATCTCAAATTCTCTGCTCACAGCTAAGCTGAAATAAGGGGCCCAAGCTAACTTTACTTCATTGTGGAACTTCTTGATTTTAGTGTATGGGCAAATTGCCTCAGTTTGCGTTGTGGGTGGTGGCTGGTGGCTTTTTAACACACCAGTTTTCTTCTCGTGTACTTTGTTATACGAAGATTAAAAGAAAGTAACACAAGAAGGCTTTGATACCTGAAAACCTGTCTTTCTTTATCATAAATAAATACCAGAGACTGTATCAGCTGCTCTGCTAACACGCAGTACTGTTCTTTGTTCCAAAACCAAGAATTTTGCACCATGTAGTCTGATCCTACTATGGCTCAGTGCTTTGGGAAAACCTCAGGCTGGCCTTGGCAAAAGCATGAAATCTCTTATATTAGGTAACAACTGAAGAACTCCAGGGGGAAGATATCTTTTATTTCTCAGGAGACAAATGGGATCATTTTAATGAGCAATAATGTTCTACAGTAAATTACTAATAGAGACCTACCAATTGTGATTTTTTCACACCACTTGGCTGATAGCAGCATGCAGGAACAGTGGGATACTGCTGGACAGAGTCTCTTTTTGATGCTAATGGAGAATTTATTTTGTAGTTCAGGCCTGAGACAGTAGCACTGTGCACTGTCCAGTCCAGAGACGATTAATTTCAGACCTCTGAAGTTCACGGTATTCCATCTGTGAGACAGTACTGTATGTCAGGAACATACCTGGCAAGTCCAGTTACCTACCAGTCCAGCTGACTGCAGCTGGAGACTGACTTCTGTAGGGGAATCTTTGAGCATACAGCCTCCCTCAGTGGCATCCTTCCTCAGGTGAGATCTCCCTCCTGCTATGTGGTCACACATGCCAAGCTCAGATGGATCAGATGAAGTTGGGCTGGCCTGTTACAGAAGGTGCACTGGGCTGCATAGCCAGGCACAGGCTCTGATGCTGCACAGCAATGCATGAAGTACCAACCTAACTAGAGAAGTTAGCACACGATATCAGAGTGCTGTGTGGGTTTCAGACAAGTGTGTGACATTTGATTCAGAGAAAACTCCAGGAACAAACTTGCCAGCAAAATTTTCAAGCTGACAGGCAGGTATTCTTTATTGCAGCGCTGGGAGACACAGGGGATAGCTCCTCCTAATGTGTGACTATTGCTACACAAGCCATCCTTATATAGTCCCTGGGCATACATACATATTCATGAGGCTACGTATGGATTACATCACTTTCCAGAAAGCTCCCCGCATGCGTACAGAATTGTGGTGGTGGTCTCTGAGGGTCGTTTACTTCTTCCAACAATCTTCATCACTTCTGGCAGCCTTTGAAGCACGCGCAGTAGATGCTTATCCCAGTTTAATTGGTTCATTAGCACCAGAGACATAATAATCCTCCTATCCTCCTACTTATCAGTTAGATTAACCTTAGCCTATCCTGGACACCTGCCATTCCCAGATACTCCTTATCCTTGTGTCCTGTTCTTCTAGACTGTTTTTCTTAAAACTTTGTCAACTATAGCAATTTATCTTGGACAAGAATTCTCAGCATGTTCTCTAGCTGTACTCTATTTTTTTTTCTATGTATCATGCACCTCAGTAATTTTCCATTGCTACTGTTACAAAGCCATCAAATTTAACATTGCTCAAAACTAATTCTGTGATTTTGTGTCCCCCTTGTTTCGATTTTTGGTCAGAATGGCAGGACAAACTTTAATTTCAAGTGATAGATATTTTGAAGAAATATTCTAAATTTCATATGCAATAAATGAAAAATTAATAGGCCGATTCACACAGAATGGAAGATGTATGTTTTCCCCTAGAATTAAATTCTTTTGGCAAAGATTCTCATTTCTATATATGTCTGCGGTATTTTGTTGCTGAGAGTAAAAATAACTATGCTTTACTGCATTTGTGAACTTCTAGGTCTGGAGTGGACAGCATAGTGTAAACAAAGCCTGAGTCATACATTATAACCAATTTTGTTTCTGTTCATAGCATCTGAAAGGTAAGGACAGAAAAGGGCATATGATAGCCCCATTCAATAAGCCCCATCCCTTGCTTGCATTGGGTGAGAACAGATCCAGGGAAAAGGATGCTGGTGCCTGTCCACTGATGTACAGCTTCTCTCCCTGACATATTTTGTAATGGCAGATGACCCCACAGTGCTTTGATAGCAACTGCTTGTGCCCAGCTGCAGCCCAGCATCTTCCTGCTATTATGGTATCAGGTACCAGAAAGGCCAGGTGAGGTTAATGAGAGCTCTCACAAGCTTATTCTAAAACTGCATAAGTTTGCAGGGCAGGGTCTGCTGAGAGGTATGAACTTGTCAGTGGAGGAAGGGGCCATGGGGAGCTATAGATGTAATAGACATTCTAAGGGGTCAGTGCTGAAGAAGACATGAGGAAGGCCAATTGTCAAGGGTAGCCACCAGCATGAGAACAGTGGGGACCAAGCATTAAGCATGGGTGAAAGGGATTGTGAGCCTTAGCAGTGGGTGACAGCTGTAAAAAAATCTGCCCAAGTTATACATTCATAAAAAGGGAAGACAGTCTTGAAAGGACATCTGCTGAGAGCAGTACTGGGGGATTAAAGGGTGGAAGAGGATGGCTATTATCATAGACACCAACAAGGGAAGTTAACTTGAAGCCTTGTTTCAAGTGAAGGTTACTTCCTGGAGCATGAATTAGGAAAGAACATGAGATCACAGGGAAGAAGATAGAGCTAGTATAAGGATGACTCTGATCAAGGGATGAGAATAATTGAGCACACAAAATGCAGAAGATAGTGAGAAGAAGTGAGATTTCAAAAAAAATGACTGCAGTTACTGAACATATTTTCCCAAGAGGCTCATGTTCCTTCCTCCCCCTCTGTGCACCAGATGAAGTCCTTTGGACTTCATAGAGAAAGCTTTCCTTTTATTCCTTTTATTCCTTGTCATGGATGCCAGAGTTGGTGAGAGTAATGACTGTTTCTTTTTGTGGAAACTAGGGACACTGCCCATGATCTTCCTTTGCCAGCATGGGGCATTACTTCACACTAGTGAGTAGGCTTCTCTGCTGTTTTGCTCATAAGAGAAATGCACTGAAAACTTCCTCGTTCAGCTGTGGTTTCATGAGCAATCCTCTTGCTAGATTTTACAAACTCAACTTGCATATTCATAGGTAAAGTTTATTTTACACACACTAACCTAGGGGCTGTGGGCAGATGAACATTTCCATGCCCTTGAACATCACTGCCTTTCATTGTGTGCAGACAAGTAGCAGCACAACCCTTACCCACTCCTGGGCAATGTTTACCTTGCAGTTGTAAAATGAAACAAAAGCAGAGTGGAAAGTCTTTATGGAGTCAAATCACACTGGATACAGCCTGCTTCATGCACCTTTATGTGCAGAAAATCTGACTTTATAGGAGAGTAAGAGCAAAGTGAAAATGCTGATACTTAAAAATATTTTCCGTCCTGCATAATAACTAAATATTTAAATATAATAATTTTTTGTAAACCAGAAGTTTCAAATATTTTTAGCTTAGGAATTATTTCAGTGTCCTTGCTGGAAAAGGCTTCACTACATTTTGGTCTTGCTTGTTTGCACAGATTGGTCTTGCATTTTTCTTCACCCCTTAGAAGAAAGTTACCTACATTAAAATGTATTACCCTGCAACAGTTTGCTATGTCATGAGAGTCATATTCTAGCTCCACATCCCCTGAGTAAGTGGTATTTTTGATGATATATTCAGTATATCTATATACCATTAGATCTCATAATGTAAAAAGGTGCTTAGATAGAAGGAAAAACTAACAATATTTTTGGATAAGTAATCTGGCCTTCACCCCGTTTCTCATGGCTATGTTAATGCTTATAAACTAACTGGGACAAAGTTACTGTCTGCTACCAAGGCCAACAGACACAGAATGTCATAGAAGCATGCTGTTAAACTCTCTTATCCTTCAAAACAAGATAGCCACCCACTGACTGCTTACTAGGGATGATACCTGGCTCATATAATTTTTTGGGAAAAGTGCTAATTGGCTCAGGCAAAGTCATGCCAAGAAATATTTCTAAAATTTTATGATACAGACAATAGCATTTTAATATCTATGAACATTCGTGGCAGATGCTTAATTTATTAGCTCTAGGACCATATACAGCCCCAAATTACAATTCCTTTAAGACAGTGCTCCACATTATGCAGTTTAAAGCTGAAGGGGTATATAGTTTAGATTTTCCCTGAGAAACAATTGAAAAATGTTGAAGTAATGGATATTTTCTTATAGAGAACATTGATTCTGCAGATGCTGCACTTTTGTTTGGAAAATCATGAATGAGCAACTCATACTTAACGAGACGCAAATTTTAATTGAACAATGAATTCTTTAGGCGTATTTCTATGTCAGCTTTGCTACAGCTTTTTGTGTGTGTGTGCTTCATAAACGATCATTCCAAACACTTCCATAAGAGTGCAGAGTAATATTTCATAAGTGGGAAAATTACTTTCAGCAAGGGCCTACAAGGATGCTGGAGAGGAGCTTTTCATCAGGGACTGTAGGACAGGGGTTAACGGGTTAAAACTTAAACAGGGGAGATTCTGGTTAGATATAAGGAAGAAGTTCTTTACTGTGAGAATGGTGAGGCACTGAAACAGTTTGCCCAAAGAAGTAGTAAATGCTCCATCCTTGACAGTGTTCAAGGCCAGGTTAGGAAAAGCCTTGGGCAACATGGTCTGGAGTGAAACATCCCTGCCCATGGGATCTTCAAGTCTTTCCAACCTTAACTGTTCTATGATTCTGTGATCAAAGAAAGAAACATGTGGTGTTGTGCTGGCCAACTCCTTACTTAGTCAGAGGCCAGCTCTTCTACTGATAAGATTCCAGGACCAAAACTGAAAACACTACCATTCCCCCAAAATGAGAAGCATAGTAAAAGAGACAAGTATTTCTGGTGATGTGCCAGCTAGCATACTGTGACTCTGGACAGAAGTGGGATTACATTAAAATCTCCAGGTGCCCTTCAGCCTCCTAAATCACAACACTATCTCATCTTTCTTTGGTTCCCTATTTAATTCAACTCATACCTCTGCTTTCCCACAAAAAAATGAGCAAGGATGCTGGGAGGAAAGAGTCAATTCCACTATGGAGTTCAAATTCCGGGGCACACTGCAGCCTATATGCCCTATGAAAACTCTACTTGGTAATAATGCTGTGAAAGGACATCATTGCACATAGCAGTCAATTCACGATACTAAATAAAGTTGACTGTAACATAATTTTTTGGTATCTTCTCAATTCTGAGTGACTCTGCAACACAAACATTCCTTTAGCATAATTTTATGCCTGTAAAATAATTTGCATTGGGGTGTGACTGTGTAAGAAGCATTTGGCATACCAGTTCAGTTTTCTTCTATTAAGAAGACATGATTACTGAAGAATAAGCCAGCCACAAATAAACTTTGTAGCCAAAGGTTGTAAACAAATGAAAGTATAGAAAAAAACGAATATATAAACCTGTATTTAAAACAATAACAACAACAACAAATGACTAAAGTAAGGTAAGGGAAACCAGGATATCAACACAGACATTGTCAGAACACACAGTGGAGTGAGTGATTTAAATCAGCTAATGATTTAAACATTAATGGAGCGGGAATATCTCAACTAAATTTCTGATATAATGATAGTATGCATTTAATGTTTGAACTCTGAAGTGCAGAACTGACTATATAGTCCAAAATATCACTGACTTCCTATGAAGACTCTGAATCTTCTTCAGAGCCTTTACCAGGATGTAACAATTGTTTGTTTTCTATTGCAAGTTGGCCATAGCACTCAGAAATATCCATTTAGTGCTTGTAAAGGATCTTTCAAATTTGAGACATATATGAAAGTAGCTAAAATATTGCTGGGGACTTTTGAAGGCTTTTAAAAGTTTTATTTCTATTTACATGGCTTTTGCATGATACTGCCCAAAAGTAGGAAAAGAAGGGAAAATCTGATGTGAATGAACTTTGCCTGCTGCTAGTGTATGGGAGAGCTCCAAATGCTCCATCTATTTTCAGAACCCAATAAAGACAAATTGAACAAATCAGAATTGGTTTTAGCAGCACAACTTTCTTGTCCATTTGTTTTGTTTGGTTTGTTTGATTTTTTTTTTTTTGGTAGAACCAAAATGAAAGATGACCTGACTATGGATACTTTTTTTTTTTCTCCAAATTCCCCATGTTCTGTAAAGGGGTTCAAAGTGGGTGATAGTTCCAATCAAGAAATGTTAGAGAGTAATATACCTTAATTGCACACTATCTGAAGACATCTAACAGTGACCTAATTTACTGAAGATTTGGGGAGAAAAAAACCCCTCCCTGGAGGCTCTCAGGGCAGGTTTCACCCATATAATGTAGAGTGGTTGGCACTGGCACACACATGGAAAATCCAGAAGCTCAAATCCTCATGCAAATGTCCTGAAACTATCATGAGAAATGAAAGATGTTGAATAGCATGGAGAAGTAAAGGGATGAGGTCAGTCATGAAGAGTCTATTCTATATAGTTTTTCAAAGACAAGAAATGCCTTATTTTATTGAACATACAGACATGTGCACACAGATATAAGCAAAATTATTTATATTTGCCATTCAGCTGTCAGAAATACATGTAACCATCTTGTTTTTCTCATTTTTAGCCTTTCAGTCTCTAATATGCCCTCCCTGCCATGCATCAGTGAGAGCTTCCAATATAATTTTCTCTTCTTACTTTCCATTCTACTTTTTGCTTCCCAAAGTAGGTTTAACTACTGCCTTGGTTCCCAGATTCTCATTACCTGTCCGTCTCTCTTCTTTCTACTGCAATTCCTCTTCCTGCTTCCAATGTTTCTATCATGGCTCTCAAAACATTTTCTCCACTCACAGTATTTCAAGCTCTCTTCCCCTGTCACCTTCCCCAGCCCATCAACCTTTATAGATTCTTGCCTATTACCAGTTACTACTATACACAGCTGCATATTTATTTAAGATTGTAAATAGCTCTGTTCCTTGCTACCCCTAGTATGTAAAAAAAAACAACAAAAAAACTCAATAAAAAATCCCAACAAATCCTTAATGCCTTCCCCCTTTCCCTCCTCCTGTCTTATCCTAGATAAGAAATAATAATCTTTAATAGGTGTATTTTATTTTTAATTTGGTAATATTTGTTTGTTTGTTTAAGATCTAGTTTAGCAGCTAGTATGTGAGAATCACTGTATATTCCTTGAGAGAAAATTATACTAATAAACCAATAGTGTTGTGTGTTCACTTCTGTAGAAGCCAGCCCTGTCTAGTGTTCTTCCTGGGAGTAGAAGTATATGCATCCACTGCAGTGAAAGCTCAGCTATTAAACAAGTTTGCTCTTTTCTGCTTCATATTTTAGCATAGGAAAGTGAGATGTGGGGAAAGGAGAGATCTCTGTCACCATCAAGGCAGGCTCACAGATTTTCCTGGCTGCTGGCAGTGGATGCAGAGCATGTGGAGAGCCAAGGCAGAGTAGTGGCCTGGTGTGATGACCATAGCCAGGGGTAGTTCACACAGGTGAGACTAAGTGAGCTGAGGGCTTCTTTGTTCAGCAAACCCTGATTTTGGCTCAGCCTGGCACTCCGTATTGCTATTCATACCAATTCTGCTTGCTTTGGCGTAGTATAGTTACTATAAAATTAATGAAGTTGCTCTACTAAAACTATTCCCTATTATTTGCTATGACAAGCTTTCCTGATTGCGATATTTGGCAGCTGTTATATGCAACTAAATACTATTCAGCTCTGTCTGGCCTCCTATATTTGCAGTACTGCAAGTAAAGTGGACTTTATTCCTCATGTTGAGGACAGAATGATGAGGCAGGGCCAATTAATTTTTACAGGGACCATATTAATTTTCAGTAGTTCAGCCAAGCCTTCTATCCTTTTTTCCTTCTCTGTCAGGATAATCTGAGGCTATTTCTCATCACATGCAAATCCCACCAACTCTCTGGAGGCAACTCATGGAAAGCACAACAGCATCACCTCTGTGTTAATCCAAACCTTTTCCCAGAAGGGCTGAACGTATTTTTTTGGCAGATCAGCACTTGTTATTGTGCAGTTTTGCAGTCTCCTGCCCTGTCCCTCATCCTTGCCTTTTGGCAGGTTGTCAGATATCATTAGGATGATCTTAGTGATGTAGCATTGTACATTTAGATTTGTTTATTCTTTGTTCAAGAATAAAGTCACGGCAGGATATAAGCTGTGCATGGAAGGGCTGAAAAGTGTTAGCCATTTCTTCTCTGGTCAATTAAATGATATTTTTGTGTGTGTACCTGTGATGTACAAGTATGCATTAATACATGTGCCAGCACTAAAGCAGAAAAACACAGGGGATCCTTAGGTACATCTTGAATCTTTGGCTCTTTGTGCTAAGAAAGTCCTAAGAAATCTGGTAGCAGACTGGAAAGGTCACATTTTCAAGCAAACTAATACATTTTCTGTAATGCTGATGTTATAGGAAAGTAGCTCTACTTCTGTAGAGCTTACCGTCTTAAGAAACAGAAATAGATG
Source organism: Melopsittacus undulatus (assembly GCF_012275295.1). Taxonomy (NCBI): domain Eukaryota; kingdom Metazoa; phylum Chordata; class Aves; order Psittaciformes; family Psittaculidae; genus Melopsittacus; species Melopsittacus undulatus. The sequence continues at coordinate 83,446,451 of NC_047527.1, read as the reverse complement.
AAACTTCCCATAGCATTAAGTGTGCGATCCAATAGATCAGACAAGATGGCTAGAAATGCTTCAAGCAAGACCTATAGCTACTGGCTACTGTAATTAACTGTTGTAAATACTTATTTTGTTTATTGAAATAATGTTTAATTGAAATAATTTGCTTAAATGCGTGATTGGGAATTTTACAATTCTTTTTTGGGCAAACAGAACAGCTCAACAGTATTCAGATGTAACAGTTTTCAGTTTTGAGGAAATACATTCCTCTCATTCTAGTATAGTACACCATTTAAAACATATTGGAAGTTTTCTAATGGAGCTGAAGGAAAATATGAAAGAAACTTTCCACAGTGGTACCTTTCAGAAAACATCAAAGCAAAATATTCCCTCATTTTCTGACATGCTTATAGAGTATTCTTCACCCTGTTGGACAATAAAAATAAATAAATCCAAATGGTATAACTTCATTAAAGATTTTAACACAGGTATTGTTTTGCCCTAGAACTCTATAGTATGATCCTGTTTGCACAGGTCTGCCTCTTACTGTATAGAAGACTTTACTTCTCTCCTGACTCTCTAATCTACATAAATTTCCTCTGTAGAGGAGCTCTACAGCTTTCTGTAGAGAGACTGTTCAAACTTTTCTTTTTTGAATGCTAGCTAATTAGATACAGATTTACAAACTTTCTCCTTGTCCCTCACAATACACTACAAGACCTTCCATAATAGACTCAGTTCAAGGAGCTATACTCATTGTCACCTCACACAGAGCACATCATCACTGGCTCCCCATCTGCCTTCAAGTTTATTGGCAAAAAAAGTGACCCTTGCAATTAAACCATGACATTACAAAACAGTATTGTCAAAGGGGATCTCTACCCCACTACTGTGTTCCCATGAAGGTCATATACTCTGTTGTGTGGGCAACTTCAAACACGACCTGAATATAGTTAAAGGACAATCCTTTCTACTGTGTAAAAACCTCAGTCACATTCCCAAACCATGTTATAACCTTGAATAAAGAGGCTTTAGCATGGTTGAAGGCAGAATTTAGGTCCCTTCTACACTGAAAAAATGGAGTCATGCTTTAATTGTATTGCAGGGATAAAGATTATGCAATTGTGTCCCCTGGAATATATTTTTCTTTAGATATAGCTAAACGTAAGGCCTCAAATCTCTCAAGGACATTAGATGTCATTCTATCTTTTTAAGTACTGGTATGAAAATACAGAATTGTGAAAAATGAAGGGGGGAAAGCACAAGAACGATTTTCACATAAGTACGTTGATCTATACAAGTTGAAAAATTGACCCCAGCCTAGGCAGTAAGGTCATTTTACCCAAACAAAGAGAATAAAATGTTTTTGTTGAAAAAAAAATTTCTTAAGCCCTAACATTAATGTTTGTTCTTTACCTTAGGACAACTACATAAATATATTATGTACGTGTATATACACAAAAGCAAAAGACTTAACTTAGACTATATCCTAACTCTGTCAGTTTCTAGTGGTCATCTTTGGACTCCTCATAAAACATGAAGAATCTGTTTTAATAATTTTTTTCTTTTTTTTTTTTTGATTCCCATAGTGTTTCTAGCTGGTATCCCTGCCTCAGGCTTTTGGTCTCTAGCATACTGGATTCTATCTCACTTGGTAGCTCTTCCTAGTGCCTCTGCACCTCAACCCAAAGACCACATGGGACTTCTCCATGGCATCCACCACCTCAGCATGCGACCCAGTCAACAAACAGAGTCCAAGATCTTTTTTCTTCTGTTATACAAAAGATACCTAAACAAAAATTAAAGCACTGTCTATATTTCCATTTCATAAATCTTCAGTCTTTCAAAAGGAAATTTTTGCTGCTGTCCACCTAACAAACAAACAAACAGCAAGAAAGAACATTTAGGGAGCTATAAATCAAATTATGCCCTGTGCTTCTGGCTAATGATGGGATTCATCTCACCCAACCTCAGTCATCTAGTAACTAGACATTTAGCTTAACCTAGCTGTCAGGCCCCTTTTTTTTGCCAGGGGACAGATAGAAGCACTTTCGGGAAATCACTCATCATGATAACCAAAACATTTATGAGAAGAAGTGCCTTTTGGAAATGTCTTTTTCTCTGAACCAACCACAGTTTGGTTAATTAGCTTATACTTATAACTAACATATATTTATATGAGTTTAAGGCACCTAGCTAGTCAAGAGGAATCATGCCTTCAAGTCTGCCACCAGGATCTTGCTCCGGAAAAAACTCTTTTCAGTTCTATCGCTATTAAAAGCCGAACAGTAAACAAGGAGGATTAGAGTCTTCTGAAAGAAACCAGACCTTTGATGCTGGTGTTTTCTTTTTTTGTTGGTTTTAGGGTTTTGTTTGTTTGTTTGTTTGTTTTGTGTGTTGGGTTTTTTTTTGTTTGGTTGTTTGTGGGTTTTGTTTTTTTTTTAAATTTATTTTTGGCAGGAATATCACTTCCACAAAACCAAATATAGGAATGAACTTTCCAATCTCTTCCCTGCCACCAGTACAGCAACAACTAATATAGGACAGTAAAAACAATAGTTAGAACTTGAAAAAAATAGGATCTTTAGGAAGTCACTTTTTTAAAGAGTCACCTTCTACTGATAAATGTACGCAATCCTTCATTTTTCCAAGATGTTTTTTTACCTGATTCTTTGTATTGCTTCTCTACTTGCTACCACTGTAATGGACTGTCCCTTTTGCCTCTTTTTCATTTCACTTCTGATTTTTATTTTGTTGTTGCAGATAAGTCACAGCTCTGTGAATATCTGACATCCTGAGGTGGCTTTTTATTCCTTCCTTCAGGCAGCAAAATGTCTGTCAACTCTTTCTGTTCAGCCTCAGACTCTGAGGGATGCATAGTCTCCAGTTTGCCTAGAATATAAACATGAAACAAAACGGCACTTGAGCCTATGCTTTCAAATAAAACCAATTGGGTCATAATGAGCTCTACTGTGCATTTCCACAGCAGGACCATGGAAAGACTCAAAATGGGAAAAGCATGATGGGGACAAATCATTGCTGGCAGTCACATACATACTACCACCTGCAGTTGCATTTAAAGAAAGATGCCATTGTGTGATTCTTCTCTTCCCTCCTCTAACCCAAACTAGTTAAGCTCTGAGGTATCAGGCAGAAGTTTCCTATCTACTGTCCAGATTAAAAAGTCGTCACATACATTTCCTGAACACTCTATAGGAAGATTTCTGGTGAGCAATCCAAAGACTCTGGCATATGCCAGCAGTCCAGATACCAACAGCATTACACCTCAAGTGCAAAGAGAGAATCCATTCACCCAGCAGTGACCGTGTCTGTTTGCGAGTTGTTTTGCTTGAATATAGTCCCATTGCCCAAAGAGAATACATTCACTGAGAAATGTGCACCCTGTAGATAATCCAAACAGAGACTGTTTTACAGATGGGAGATTACCTAACAGAATATGAGATAATGCTGCCTCAGCTCAGTGCTAGATTACTCCTGTGCATCCCCTTACAAATTTACACAGAAAACAATTACAAGAATTAGAAACATGCCATCTTTTTTCCAGACTGTCCTTGACAGATTTTGTGAACTGTTTTCTCTGGTTGGTGTAAATTTCTGCATCTGCACTGAGGATGTTTTACTTATTTGTACCAAGAAGCTGAGTGCAAGATTTTTTAGTCAAGTCTTAATTTTGTGATTCTGTGATCACAGTTTCCTCACTGCACAATAGCTTCCAGCTCCTCCTGTTTGTTGTCTAAGCTGTGTGACTTGGTGTAGACGCACTTCAATTAGGCTATTGATCCTGTCACTTTGTTTTGGGAGAAGCCCTGTCCCCTGCATAACCATTTTCATGTGCTTCCATGGTTTCTAACACATTAATAACTTTGCATCTTTGCTTCCACATGGCTCTCCATTCCCTACTTCCACTGAGGCAGAAGGACCTCACTGGCAGACCCAATGCTATAAACATTTCTAGAAAGCACTCTTTGAAAAATTTTTGATCTCATTAACTCCTTCCCTCCAGCAGATAGCTCTGCATGATGCATACCTACAAAGTCCCATCAGCCAAGCCATTCCTTCTGTCCTGGTTTTAGCAGTAGCAGTCATTTTTCTCCTTAGTAGCTGGTGCAGTGCTGTGGTTTTGACTTTCAGCCTGGGAACAGACCTGATAACACTGATGTTTTTAGTTACTGCTCAGTAACGTTTACTCTGATCAAGGACTTTCTGAGTCTCATGCTCTGCCAGGGAGGAGGGGAAGCCAGGAGGAAGCAATGACAGGACACCTGTCCCAAACTGGCCAAACCACAGCACATAATGCCCAGTATATAAACTGAGGGCAGTTACCTGGGAGGCCCATATCACTGCTCATTTGGGCTTGTATCCATAGGTAGGTGGTGAGCAATTGTATTCTCTTCCCTTGTTATTTTCCTTATTATTATTATTGGTAGTAGCAGTAGTGGTTTGTGTTAAACCTTAGTTACTGGACTGTTCTTAACTCATAGGAATTACATCCTTTTGATTCTCCTCCACATCCTGTTGGGAGAGGGGGGAGGAAGGATGGAGGGAGTGAGTGAGCGGCTGCATGGTTCTGAGTTACCGGCTGGGCTTAAACCACAACACCTTCTCTGGTGAAGATTTAACCATCAGAAACTATTTTCTTTTAACATAAATACTATACCACAGATACAAAGAAGGAAGCTTTTTTTTTGGGGTTTTTTTTTTTTTATTTTCCATTTCCTGAAAGGGAGAAAAGAAGCAAAGATAATCAGTCATGTTGCTTAAGTTATTTAAACAGAAATCTTACTTTGCTGCAGTACGTGACACTAACAAAATCAGTGAAAAGGGCTAACAAATGATAAAAACCTAGGATTGCTCTATGGCAAAGCCAGAAGTTTATTAGAATATAAAATTCCTGTGCATTTAAAGATGCTGAATATAGGTAAATATGATTTAATCAGTTCCTCTGGCTTCCAGACATGACTCTCTCATCTGGAAATGACTAAAAGAAAGAAATATAAATAGGTGTTCAAAGAGGTAGAAATGTTTTGAGAGGCCTCCTTCCCAAATTAAAAGGCTATAGAAATCACCAAAGACAGAGCTGTATCAAATCCACTGCCTTGAGACAGCTAAGTAAACAAGAATACCTAGTTATTTTAGCATTCATCCCTTTCTGAAATCCTCAATCACTTTATTGGTAGCCAAAAAGACACCAAAAGCCATTACTTGGGTGCAGAATTTCTGCTACTTATTTTCCCCATGTTTTCTTGCACATTAATCAAACTTAGATATGACAGTGTGACAACTGGTATAGAGGGTGACAAGGTCTTTGAGAAGGAAAATATCTGGCACCCAGTGCCCTACACAAGCGCTTTTTGGTAGACAGACTTTTTTTTTTTCTTTTTTTGAGAAGATGTGTGCACTTTGATTACCATAATCTGGTAAATGTGAGTCTTGGCCATGTTAAAAGATACAATTAATGTCTCTCACCTCTTTTCTGTTGAATGTTCTAAAGCACTAAATTGCTTTATTAGTGTTTATTATGTCTTATTATATTATTTCAAGACTTGCGCTCTTGAAATTATTTGCAGATAGCACGTGGTTGAAAAGTTGTTTTCAGAAATTAGTGAAAAAAACCCAAAACAAATAATGAAGGGAAAAATATCAGCTCTGGCAATTTTTTAGTAGAAAAATATATCCTTAACTACAAAAATATTAAAATCTTTGCTTTCTCAAAATGGGTCAGAAATAATTATTCTTCCTCTAAATCCTTCAAATAAATTATCACTTTAAACTTTTTTGATTTTTCCTTATTTTTAATAAGCCAACAATAGTCTTTGCATTTCCATACTCATGAATTCTGATGAAGCCTCCATTTGCCAGACGTTTATGATACTGGAAATCACGCATGCAAAAATGCATTGATTTGGATAGAAGGATCAGAATTTTTCAGGGACAAAATAATCTGGTTGCTATTTTATTTCCATGCCAAGTGCATGTTCTCTCAGTATAATCCTCTGATTAGGCCACATAAAATGGCTTTTATCTTCAGCTGCTTCTTGTCTCCTTGCCCTACTAACAACATTAGATTTGCAGAGAAAAAGTCCTCAAGCTAATATAAATCAGTAAATTTCATTTCAAGCAGTTGTCCTTTATCTTTGGGGTATACATGATGAGGACAACTCAAAAGGCTGGTTAATTCCCTTAGGAATTGCAAGTTCAAAGTCAGGCTTAGAGAACACATCATTGAAGAAAGAACAAAACCTGCAGTTGAAAGGCCAGACACGTTTTTACAAATCTTTGACTACCCTGTGCTGAGATTGCTCTTACGATCTTTCTTCAACATGGTGTTGCTGGTGAATCACTACCGCTGCCAGTGATAGATGAAATTCTAACATCCTCCAGGAGACCTATCCCAATGCCATGTTCCATCCAGGTTCAGAGAAGGGACACTTAAAAATGCCAAGAACTTACTTAAAAATTGGACAATCAGAAACTCAGAAACACTGAGGTTGGAAGGGATACCTTGAAGTGTTTAGTCCAACCCTCTGCTCAAAGTAGGGATAATTTCAAAGCCAGATCAGGTTCCCCATGGCTTATGGCAGCTATTATGGAGATCTCCAAGGATAGAGATCCCATGACTTCTCTGGACACTTGATCTAATACTTAGCCACCCCCAGGAGGACTTTTCCTTCACCCTATTTTATCCAGTTAGAATTTCCAGTAGTGAAGCTATTGAGTATTTCTTCTTGTCCTTTTGCTTCGCCCCTCTGAGGGCAGTATGGCTTGGTCTTCTCTACAATGTCCCTTCTGGTAGTATATGATTGGAAATATATTCTCCTGTGGTTTTCTCATTAAAGCTAAACAAATCCAGGGGCCCAAATCTGGGCATTGCCAAATAAAAGAGAATGACTCCTTCGCTGGACCTGCAGGTTGTGTTTGCTAGGGCTACCCACGATGCCATTAGCCACCAGGGCTGCCAGTGCACTCTGCAGGCCAATGATCTCAAAGTACAAAGCCGCTCCATAAGCACTCTGTACACAGTCTATATTGCTGGGGATCCTTCTGTGCTCTGTGTAGAATTTGGCTTTTGGCAGTTTTGAATACCTTGACATACCAGAATTGGGACCTAAAACTTCTTACAATTTTTCTAACAAACATCTGGCATCTACTACAAAAACTCAGAACAAGGTCTTGTTTGCCTTTCACTAAGTCAATCCAAATATACAGAGAATAACGTTGTTAATATTCATGAAGAACACATAACCCCCACACAAGCAAGCTTTATATATACGCAGTGACTTGGAAGTTCAAATACGCAAATGAAAAGCTCAGCCTGTTCTGTACCCATGCAAAAAAAAAAAGGTGTTAGCTAAAGCTTTAATATTTTTTCTTGTCATCAGCACCAACTGCATAAACCCAGCTAATGAACTCATCAGGTTTATGCCTGACATTAATAGGAAGTGAAAATTACCTGTAGACCTATCAACATTTACGATAAAGCACTATGAATCTTAAGTATTGTTAATGATCGTGTTTTTAAACAGAACAGTGTAAGCATCAGCTTTACAGCTAGCATCACAAAACAGCTGAGTCTCACAGACAAGAGTCAGCATCAATAAGCAAACATCACTCCACAAGGCAGGTAGTAGGAACCTCTCTGCACTGCTCAAGACCAATCCAGCATCTGCATGAATATTAACATTATTGGTATTCACAGTCATATTAAAAAGTCCATTCAGCTCACTCAGGGATCATGCAAGATTCCCAGGATCAACACAGCATTACTGCAAATTGACAACATATAGTAGTAAGTATACTAAGTTCTAAGTACAGAGGAGGGTTGAAACGTGCAGTGGTGCCAAGAAAATTGTAGTGGAATGCATGGATTGTAAAAGTGTTTGGCAAACCAACCATTCCGAGGAAGTTGCAAGGTGAGAAAGTTTGGTTGGTTGTTTTTCGTTTTTTTTTTTTTTAGAGAGCCATTGCAGCATTAAGTCCCTTTTGGGTAATCCCATTTCTGTTTATTGAGTCTGTAATAAAAAGAAAAGGAACCTCATGATCATAGACATATTTAAGACAGATCACTGCTGTATTCCATCACTAGTAATCCTCTCCTTAACCACACAGAAATAACTGCTATCACTGCACTCTTTACAGAAGTCATTGTACAGCTAATAACTTCTGTGGTACCTCTATGAATAAAAACATGCTCTTGGACGTATGTTTGTTTTTTGGGTTTGTTTTTTGGTGGGTTTTTTTTTTCCAACATGGAAGTATAATTCATAAGTAAGGAACAATTGATGATGTTTCCTTTCATCAGGTGCTGTAGCCATAACAAAGCCTACTCTGGCAGAAAGCAGGTTGGGCCCACTCCTCAATGAATGGGAGCTAGTAAGCTTCATGCTGGTGTTAAATAGCCGGCTCCAGCTACAGCTTAAGGCCTGGGTTAAGGAATCTTTATGAGAAGCAGAGCAATGGTCATCCACAATGACTCTTACATGCAAGTCAAAAGTAGTGAGGTCTGTTATAGAGTAAATAAAGATTAAATGCTTCTATCTGAGCATCCTTTCCAGCAACAGCTGGAGGTAGGCTATTGACATAATATTGTTTTAGCAGTTTGTCTCCTGTGTTTATATTTGAAGATTCCTGGCAGCAAGCAGCAGACTTTGTGATTAAAAAGGCTAGCATTAGTGCAAGTGGCACATTGCATCCTAAGGTATGTTTCCAAGAAAGTGTAGTTTCTATTAATAAATTTTGCTTCTAAATCTCCTTTTCATCCCCTGCAAACTCACTCTCACCATCATGGGATTCCCAAGAAAAGCATCCCAACAGGACTCAGAGAGCATTGTTTTGATCTTTGATGGATGCTTTGACTTTCTGGCACCGTGGGAACCACTTTCATCTCCCTATGGATAATCTTCTGAGAAGACCTAGTGTGAAGAATGTTTCTCATAACAGCAGGAGCACAGCAAATGGTCCCAATCTGAGACATACATGACTTTTTTGTTTTGCTTTCCCAAAATGCTTTCTTTATCTCAGAACTCTCTCCTGTTACAGTCTGGCACAGCTTTGTCATCTTCAAACACAAGCATTTGTGGGAGCACTACAGTGAAATGAAATTTTCAGATGCTCAGTTTGGTTATAATGTGGCTAAAGTGATCAGTTGCCTGAGCTTTCTCACAAGGCTTTTGTTCAGCTGGAGTTCTCTCAGAGGAACAGAAAGCACAATTAAAAGACATTTGCAACCTTAAACAGTTTTTCTTAGTTCTTCAGAGACATTTAATTGGAATTATGCTACTCTTTGCAAGAGATTGGGAAGATGGATTTTTATTTCAGGTCTTGATTTTACAGAATTATTAATACTATTTTTCAAATCATACACTTGAGGCCAAATTTCTTAGTCAAAAGGGTCAATATCCTACAAATCAGGGCTGCAACTCAGCTGGAAGCAGTGAACTTTCTGACAGTTTTCACTACTTTAGGATCCAGCTTGAAGTCACAAACATAGGAAAAGCTCACTGTCTTCCAGAGAAGAACAGCGGCTGTGGAAACACCAAACCAGAACATGAGTTATAGTAGCAAGACTTCCTCTTGTCTGCAGGGTAGGTTTGCTCTTGGTTGTATTTTTATAATCCATTAATATCAGGACAAGGCTTAATGTGTTAATTAAGTACAGAATTATCGCACACTCTTATAATAGCATTTTGAATTCAAGGCCTTTGTAGAAAGCAGCCAGGATAATGCAGAGGATTTTAATATCTATTTCTCAACATGAATAAACTATGCTTAGGGTAGTTCTGACCCAAATTTCCTAATGTGGCTTTGGATTTAGGACATTTCACTGAAGCTTACAGCATTACTTTTTCAAAGGTTTTAGCTTTCCCAGACCTAGCCCATCTCGTGCCAGTTATTCCAGAGGATCAGAGCTTCTGTTTCTAAAAGCATCCACCAGTACTTAGCAAAATTTGAAAACTGGGCACTATTCAAATTAACTAAGATGCTGCAATGAGCTCATAGCTCCTTAACCTCAGTGTTTCCAGGACTGCAATAATAGGAAGCAAATTGAAATGATGAAGATGGGAACAGGGCGTAAATTAATAGTATTGAGATGCAGTCAAAGACGTTACATTTAATTAGGAAAAGGAGAAGAACCCATTAAGATAGGAGTTCTTTCCCACAGGAAAAAATAGTAAAAATTTAATGGTTTGAGAAAGTAAAGACTGAGTAGATGAAGTTTCAGAAAAGGCCACACCGAGACCATCTTCCATTGTACTGAGGAGGGGCCAGTGTACACATCAAATTTTAAAATCTTTCCTGTTTACAGCTGTAATGCTTGTGTGTGTATGTTTATTTTGCTCTTAAACTAGGCAATGGTACATCTCTATTGTTTCATCCAAAAGAAGGCAGACATTCCTGGCTGGACAGGTCACTGGTCACAGATTCTTTTTTCTGAGGAAAGGGGGGACTGAAAAATAGGCCAACAAGGAATAATGAAGACATTTCATTGCTGCTTCGGTTAAAAAGAAATTCATGAAGATTTTGCTAACAGATATAGGTAGGAAAAATAGTAGAAGGTAGAAAGTAGAACAGAAAACAGCATAGTAAGGCAGGAGGATAAAAGTGCCTACTTAATTGAAAGCGCAAAAGGACATGGAAACCATCTGAGGCACTTTGAGGGGTAGTGAGACTGTGTTCTTCCTTCAAGGGGAAAAAACCAACAAAATCCCTGTCTTTATTTTTTTTATCATTATTTTTTATAGCAACACAGTTGATGTGTATAAGCTATATTTGGCAGTAAAAGTCCCAATCAAAATAACATGATCACAGTTTTTTCCCCTGTGACATAATCTAAACAAGATGAACCTAGAAGAGAAGGTTATATAATTTTGCGCTGAGTTTATAGTAGACACTACGGAGGTCTTGTTTGTGTAGGATGTTATGGCCAGATAGCTAATCTAAACTTGTTATCTTAGGAAAAGTACACACTATTTCTTCCCCTCCTTTTTCTGGCTCTGAAGATTAACCCTGTCTGACTTTGCCCTCAGATCTAGCAGCTCTTGAAGATGTAAAATTTAAGCTCTTGGCTCCATTCCACTTTGCTACCTTGCAGCTCCTCCTCAGCCCCCCCCCCTCAATCCTTTCCTTCCAAGTCCATGTGCCAGGCTGGAAACATGTTGTTCAGCAGCCCTGCAAGCTCCTGTCCTCTGTGCATGCTAAGACTGCCCTGAAGACATTTCCCACGCAGCCTTCTGCTTTGTGCCCTGCCCTGAGAGAAATACGGCTAACCGCATGCTTACTGGGGTCAACAGGAGGACCCCCAGCAATGGGAAATACTGGCTGTCACAGTGGCAACAACCACACCAGGAAGGTTAGAGAGGAGGCTGGTATAAGACATTTGGGATTACTGTGCAGAGACAGGGGGAAACTTGTCTAAAGTGAGAACAAATTCTTGCATCAAACCTTATTTCTAGATTACAGACAACAGCTAACTCATTACTCATATACATATGGAATCACATGAGTTACAATTCCCTTACATTGAGTAAATTTCTCTGCACAGACCATGCTTTAATTCCACTTTAACATGAAAAGCTTACATGAATAAAAAGATCATTAACTCCATGTTATTACAAAGAACTACTTTCTGATTTTTCCATTTTGGAGGCAGAAATGAGGCATTTTAAAGAAACATGTAGATATCATACACTGATGCAGAGCTCTCATTATAAAAATACATTTATAACAACACTGCAATGTTGTGATCATATTTGCGGATCTAACATTTGGTTGCTATACTCTTACCATGTTGTTCTAACTCTTCTGTGCAAACAGTTTGCTGTCAAAAAAAAAAAAAGAAAGAAAAAGAAGTCCTCCAGTACTTGCATTCTTCCCATACACATACAATTTGTAAAATAAGAAAGTAAAAGAACAGGCTTAGAAAAAACAGAACAGTATCTATATTCTCTAAATAGACTGTGGGTGTTCATGGTATCATTTAAAACAAAAATGACTGGCCTGCATGTTCAATTTTCTACCTGGACTAAGTATAATATAAACAGTTGAAAACTCAGTTACTGTGGAAGACACTCTAGAAGAATCTATATTTAAACACTATTATGCAAGTCACCTCTGTTTGGCATTACTGCGAGAAGAATAGATAACCCTTTCTCATGTTTTAGTGGTCAATGACTGCGTATTTCCAAAGAAACCATAGTATTAAATCTAAACAGTAATAAAAGAAATTGAAAATGGTCTTTGGTCCCATATGAAACTATTTTGCATTATAAGCAGACACATCCACATTTCCTTTTTTTTTTTTCTTTAAAAAGAAACATATATTTTCAATATGTTTTTAATCAAGTGGTAATGGATCTTTCCAAATAATTCCAAAATTACACATTATGGATTTATGTCATCCATTCAAACTCTTTCCCTTGGAAGAGCGGGTAACTCAAATACTCTTTCCATTTATGTAGTTTCTCCTCTTTCTGCATGTACAGCAGTATAAATCATATCTTTCTGGACTAGATCTTACAGCACTTTTTCCTCTCCAGACCACAAGAGACAAAGGAAAAATCTCACACCAATTTAAAATAGTATTAGATTGATTTATGATGAGCAGCTCTGTTTATAATCTATGCCAGAAACAGTTGCACAGTATAGTCTTCATGCCAGGCTTGTAAAGCTCTTCTTCCTTCTCTGTTCATGACAATAAACTTTATTTTTCTGACCAGCAACAGAAGTATTACTGGGGTTTTGTTTTCCTAGTTCTGAATGGCTTCAGGAAAGGTAAGAGTAGAAGAAAAATGAATTCTACCTTTTTCTGCTGTTCCTGCACAGATTGCTGCAGCTTGCTTATGTGGTTTAGGATTTACTCAGAGGACAGGAATACAAACCATTCTGAAATGTTCCTTCAACAAAATCAGCCAGCCTCATGAAAATATATTCTCATTCTACTGGGCTGCTAAGGAGGATTACCCACCTTCCTGAGAAAATCTCCCCTTGCTTTTTTTCATACACATTTTAAACATGTTTACTTGACATTTAAAGTTCTCCCATCCACCATAATTAAACAAAGCAAACCCAAGTGTTTTGCTGCAACTTTTTTCATCTCCTCCTCTGTTTGTGTCAGCTGTGGAAATTCCCATACTCTCACTTCTTTATGGAAGATGTAGCACTCCCTTAGCTGCATGCAGACCAGCAATTGGCTGAAGCCACAGGCAGCTGCATCGATGGCTTGTGTCCAGTCTGTCCAAAGTGGCCAGCTTGTTCTCTGAGAAGTCGTTTCCTTTGGATCTATTTTTAATTTTAGGGAACTGGCACACAAGCCCTCTATTTAAAAGTTAAACTCCAAGAAGAGTGGCTTGTCACACTGATACAAGCCCTATATGCCACAAATTTCTCTTCTTCTCCATCTTCTCCCCAGTAATGTTACTTTGTGAGAGTTATTGGAAAACACTGTCTACGAGGTAGTTTCTAGGTCTTTGGAATGCAATTTTTAGCTAAAAAAAGAAAAAACAGAAGAAAAGCACACTACATTTTTTTTATGAAGTTGCTCTGTAAAATTAAGTTTCCTTGTTATTCGAAGCTGCTGCTGCTGCTAATAACAAGTCCCCTAGCTTCCTTTTTCTTCAGTTAACTTAGTCTTTTGGCAGGTCCTGAGTCTTCCTCAAGCTACTGCCTTCTCCTTCAAAACTTACTGATGCTGGTACTTAAGTGGTCCACAAGAGAGAGTCTTAAAATACAGCCTCCTTAAACCTCATAGATTTGGGAAGAACTTACAAGAACTGCAGCTTGATTTATGAAAAATTGAACCAGAGAGCTAGCCACATGCACAATTACTAATTGACACAAAAGTTGTTGAAGAACACAGGAGAGTAATAAAATCAGATGCTAATGAGTGAATACCTGTGTGTACACATCCATGAGAGATGGGGAGGTAGGGGCAGGAAGGGACAATAAGATTTACTTTTTTTTTTTCTTCTCTATTACCTGTGTCCATTTTCCATAAAAGTTGTTTGTTATCTGTTTATGACAGCACCAGAAAAAAAAATTACAATCAGGGATTATTCCATTAGGTTGATCGACTGAACTAGGGAGGAAAAGAATCTGGATGAAGTTTTATGTCAACGTTGAAAGAACTGTAACTATGAGAAGTGCAATGTACTGTATGTAAGTTTATAGGCATAGTGGATGGCTTCATTCCATTTATGCACTTTTCCCTATTCATACCAATGCCATTCAAATAAATAGGGCAAAACTTTCCCAATAATGAAAGACAAAGGAAAACTTACATCATTATTCTTACTGCAACAGCTTGGAAATTGACTTTATTATGCATACTCATTAGGTGATATTTGGGAGACCATAGAGGACTGGAAAGCCTAATAAAAATCTTGTCAACATTGATTTATATGGCTCTTTTTGTAACAATTATATGATTTTTAAATTATACCACATTTCCCCATCAAGAGGACTGCAGTCTTTTTTAGTCTTCTTCCATATAATTTTTCTCCAAAGTGTCTGTCTTTGTAATGTGTCGATCATTGGAATAATGCATATTTGATGAAAACTTGCAATAAATAACATTTTGGACAGTTTCCAGTCACTGATTGATGTGCATATTATTTTGTCTGCTGTATTTAACTGACATGTCTCTATTTTTCCAATATCCACAGGGCATGTAGAGTATAGTAATGGAGAATTCAGATGACCTATTTTCAGTTTCTCTTATGGAAATAAAAGGTTCACTAAGTTGTAATTCTATAGAAGGAAAACTAGTGTAACTCATCTGAAAATCCAAGCTCACCAATTTTCACACGTGCTTACGTGGACAAGAACATACAGTACACCAAAAAAAGAATCTGTTCATCTGTAAAAACATAAAATCCACTGCTATTTATGGAAACATATAAGATAAATTAAAACCAGCATTACTTTGTTTGCAACGGTAGAGGCATAACTGCATGTGCACAATTAGTCATCAAGAGATTTGTCTCCATCCTAGACTTGTCAGAAGACTTTTTAATCTGTAAAGTGACAGACTGAAGTTAAATATGCAGAATGGTGGATATTTTAACTTTTATTGTACCCTTGAGAAACTTTTAATTATGTTTCCTCCTGAGTCAGTGTGCACATGGGTCTCGGACTGAGGCTGGTGAACAAGATGCTCCCAATATCCCACTGTATGAGCTCAGACTGCAGAGCTTTTTCAGAGTAGTCTGAGAGAAAGTAGTTCATTGTAATCAAAGGGAAAATGGTAGCCAAAAAAGAAGAAAGCACCTTTTGCCCATCTTTCTGTGAAAGTCACCTTCTTCAACTTTGATCTTCTCCAAGTTAATGCTGATAAGACAATATATCTTGAAAAGTGACTGTTAACAGAGTGAAACGGGCTCATCCCAAAGCACATAGAAAGAACATAGGTAAAGCTTTGCAACTAGCATTTTGCAGAAAAAAAAGCTGAAAGAGGAGGGAAAGGAAGAATTGAGGTGGGGGGGGGGAATGTATGTTTTTGTATGACAGGACTTCAACACCTCATATTTTGCATCTGCTGTCAAGAGTTACCTATGACTGCTTTCAGCCTCTCCCCAGTTTAATTAAATTCAAAATGGTGATTCTATTTAGGACAGAAGCTTTTATAACTCAAGTTGTTATACATAAAGTAAAAGGGATTTAAACAAAAAACCTGTCTGAATCATCCTTTCATCTACTATCTACTGCAGCTATTGTACTTGACTGATATTCCAGATCTTTCCCAGACAACTCTTGTTTTGTTTGTTGTTTTTTTTTTGTTTTGGTTTTTTTTTTTTGCCATCCATCTAATATTTGTACCTGATCATTTTGTATGGGGCTTTTAGTGCCAGTAAATCAATACTGACAACTTTTAGAACATGCATTAAATTACTCAACTAAGTAATGAACACATCAGCTCTTTTTTTCTGCTAAAACCTCTCTCACTCAACAGGATGAAGAGTGCCTGGGTTGAAAGCATTACTAACTTACATTTATTTTGTTATTCCAAGAATTGGCTTTGTAGTAAAAACATCAAAGACTTCATGGACATGCTCCATTTTTCTGGGAGCTTGCATATAAGAAAATCTAATATTTCTGGATGTTATATTATCTTTGCAACTTAAAAATGAACAGTGATATTGTCCTCAAAGTTTACATCCCTAAAAATCTCCATTTACCCAGATACTCTGCAAGTACAAAACAGAGCAACTCTTCAGTAATTGAACACAGGGGAAAGCAGAGGTACAGGAATGCTTTATTTGAAAGTGAAAAAGAGGCGTGTGTCTTCTCATTAGAAAAAACTAAAACTTGGCTTAGAGGAGAAAACTTATCTTGTCTAAACTTCAAGCTACAAATACTCAGACAAGTTCAGGACTGATCCTACATCTGTAGAAAGACCAGATAGTCCTTAAACTGTTGAAATAACAACCTATTGGGTTTATTAAGTGGCCTTGATAAAAAGATAATTTGGAGGGGATAAGGGAGTGTTCTG
Source organism: Melopsittacus undulatus (assembly GCF_012275295.1). Taxonomy (NCBI): domain Eukaryota; kingdom Metazoa; phylum Chordata; class Aves; order Psittaciformes; family Psittaculidae; genus Melopsittacus; species Melopsittacus undulatus. The sequence goes on along the minus strand of NC_047527.1, from coordinate 83,429,962 downwards.
CTTTTTGTTTGCTTGTTTGTGGGTTGGCCAGTTGTTTTGTTTTCTTCTTCTATCCCAAATGAATGGAAGGCAAGAATGAATGTAGAGGGCAAGAAACGTTAATGCCCAACATGAGACTGAAGCTAAGGACCAATACAAAATGAAACAAGTTATTTGTCTAGGACTCCCCTGCCAAAATAAACAAAACCCTTTTGTCATTATAGCATGGTGTAGTAACAATACTCTTCTAGCTTCTCTACCTTTAAGTCAATTTTATTAAGTTGTTGATTGATGACTGTCAGAGAAGCTTAAAATTTCTTGCCTGCTTCAACCAAAGCACTGTCAAAAAAAAAACCAAAACCAAAAAACCCTTTTATCTTAGTTTATTTAATTTCAGTACATATGCATGCAGAGTAAGTCCCTAAAACCAGACCACAGAAATAGACTAATTGACGTGCCTTTATGGAATATCTTAGAAAAGTAATGGCATTCATTATATCTTCAATGTGCGTACAAGTCCAAACGGCTAAATAGTTTGGCAGAAAATACTGCAAGAAAGACTAATTTTCAAACATCAGTCAGTGCCTCCAGTAACAAAGGTCTTAAAGTAAGCCATAACTTTCAGGTTTGGCCATAATGAAACATCAGGCCTCAGGCTATTGCGAGCCACAAAACCTCAGCTCAGGTTATGATACTCTGGGGTGCGCCTACAGATCACAGATTTGTTAACTCCTATTACAATAACCATTACTTGGAAGAATTTTATGTCATGATGAAAGACTTTATAGAAGATGGAAAAGATATATATATAGATATAGATATAGATACTCGTGAGAAATATGTAAAATTCAGTTGGCTAAGACTTACACAAAGGCTAATGAACATCATAAAGAAACAGACTAATGGCCCCTATGTAAATGGTATGTTAATAGGACAAAGTTTGCTTCTTGATTACTGCACAACAGTAACTAACTAAAAAAATAAACAAAAAATGCTTAGCCTCCAATTTCAGAAATACCACAGAAGTGCTGAACATCCACACCAAATAGTAAATCCTTGCACTGACCAGCAAATCAGGATTAAGTATTTCTTCCAAGCTGTTTATCGAGTGCCTAATCAACTGGATAGGGAAGAAAGCAAAGAGACTTCAGAAATAGATATCTGTGATAAGCACCTTTCCCAGTGCTCCTGAAGGTAAATTTTATGTAGACCTTGCCTCTATCCTGCTAAACAAAGTGCTTAAGTCAATGTACTAGGCCCAAAATCCTCAAGCAGAACCTATTCAATGGAACACTGGGCTCCCTTTATACAAAATAAATGAACTTCATTGATCATAGCCAGCATGAGTTCAAGGGGAAAGTCTTGCTTAACTGAATTTTCTTTCATGGCAAGGTCACCCACCCAGTTGACCAAGGGAAGTCAGTAGATGTGTGTGTTTTGGTTTGTTTTTTTTTGTTTGTGTTTTTTTTTTGTTTTGTTTTGTTTTATTTGAGCAAAGATTTTGATACTGTCTCTCACAGTATCCTTCTGGACAAAACATCCAGCATACAGGTAGACAAGTCAGTAACATATTGGGTGAGCAACTATTTAGTGGGTTGGGCTCAAAGAGTTTAGTAAGTGAATTTACACCAGACTGGTGGTCAGTCACCAGTGGAGTTCCCCAGGGCTTACTTTTGGGAACAGTGCTCTTTAATGTTTTTATAAATTATCTGGACACAGGAATCAAATGTACACTAAGTGAGTTCACTGATGATACTGAACTAGGAAGAGCTGAGGACTTTGAGGGTAGAAAGACCTTCCAGAGAGATCTGGGCAATCATCAACTATCTATCTGAAATCTAACAAGAGCTGGATTCTTCATTTTAGATGGCATCATCCTGGTTATGTGTGCAAACTGTGGGATACACGTTTACTGAAAGCCACCTGGTTCGTCAACTCAAGGGGATCTGCTAACTGGGCTGGCCCAGCCCAATCAGAACTTATCTACTGTAGAAAGGGATAAAGTTCCTGTGGTACACATGCAGAACCTGCTGGGGAAGACAGTCTGGGTTATTCCTGCTTCAGGTAAAGGCAAACCCCCTCGTGGGATTGCATTTGCTCAAGGACCTGAGTGCACTTGGTGGGTAATACAGGAGGACGGAGAAGTCCAGTGTGTGCCGCAAGGAGATTAGATTTGGCCACACTTTCACCAGTTCTATTTAGTTTTTAAAGAGCAGATAAGACATTAGTAGATATGACATTATTTAGGTTAAGAATTCCATATATACTGTCAGAGAGCCAAAGGCTGTCAAAAAATGCATAAGACAAATTTATTAGTCTTGCCCAATAACATCTTCTTCAGCAGAGAATGCCAAATCTATTTCTGAGAGTACTTGAGACATCACACATGAGTTTTCCTCTGTTTTTTGCTTGATGAATCATTTGCAGCCTCCCCTTTTAGAAGGAAACAAGTAACAAATTAATCTAACATAGGCTTTCAGTTCGTGGGTTGTGTATTACTTCGTAAAGTTCCCCCTGCAGAGCAATGAACCATAAAACAAAGTAATACCTTTTCTTCTCCCTCAAGGCACTTCCTATCCTGCTGTTTCAACTAGAAGTAGAATAAAATATTTAAACAATCAAATGAATATGGAAGGAGGAAGCACCACAAGGCTAAACACAAGAGCTTCTCTTACAGCATTATCAATATTATCAAGTGGTCCAAGCTTCCCTCATTCAGAGTTCCCCATTGCCTATATACCTACATACACACACAGGTAAAGTTAAAAGCTGTTGCCCCTTTAGGAATGAAAGCTGGTTTCTTAACCTCTGAAAGTATACAAAAATGCTGGTACTCAGCAGAAAAATAACTGGAAGCAGTGTTCTTTACATATCAGAATTGCTTTTGAGGAGGGCAAAAAGCACTAGATAAATAAAATCACAATTGTATTTTTTTTAATGGGGGAGGGAATGTAGGTACAAAGGCTACATGATCTTGTCAATGTTGTGTAGAAGCTGATCTAAATAAATACCTGTATACAAATAACTCTATACCTATGTATAAATTGCCAGCAATAAGGCATTCTTGGAAGACAGTGCTTCCAAGGCACCCAGGTCCTGTGTAATGTCAGCACGAGTTAAATCTGCCTGGGTGCAAGTCAGTGGCAGCAGGTAGAGTCCAGCTCCTATGGGTGAGCCATTCAGTTGCTCTAAATCCATACCGCTTCTTTGGCTAGAGATTTTAAAATAAGTACTATCATCAAAAGACTTTGTTATTCCTTGGGTCATGAAGATACAAGAACTACAGAAAGGAAGAAAAACGTTTCTTCTCAAATTTCCAGTTCAGTCAACATGTCCTTTATAAGCCTACATGGTTAGAAACCTTTTTAGTTATGTTTTAGCTTGGCATTTTTATTCTCAGCCATTTCTGGATAATTCCTTTATGTCAGTATCAAGGACAAACTTTTGCCTGCCAATGCTGATCTTCATTCTTTTAAGCCTCCACTGTTCAGCTAGGAAACAAGCACCTTCCTACAGCCCATTAATCCTAGTGAACCGACTCAAGAGGTAGAAAAAAAAAACAGCATTAAGCACTAGACTTTAGTACCACTTCAGTGCAACACATTTAAGTCGTGGAAAGAGACTGGATGCGAGAAAAATGTGCCCAGCACTATGAACATTTTTGCTAACATATGCGTTTTCCAGGGATCAGAGATCTTCATGATAAAGGACAATTTATTTTAACAGTTTCATCTTCCCACTGATTATTTCAAAATCTAGGTATGATGATGCCTACACCATGCATTTTCTTCCCAAGAGACACAGGACAGAAAAACTGGCTATACCAGGTAGCATGCCTCCTTCAGAATCATAGAATAGTTAGGGTTGGAAAGGACCTTAAGAATAGCAGTGTTTCTGCCATGTTGGCAACATCTGAGCCAGAAAGATGTCAAAGGGTGAAGCAAATCTCCACCTGGCATAAACTCAAACTGAAGTGGCATCTGTGGGTGGATACAATTTTCTATCCTGAAGCCACTCAAGAGCAATTCTTCAGCTCAAAAAGAGAAAAGACTTTAGTGATCAGATGCATCAGTACATTGGAAAAAGTACTCAAAACCTTTCACCCCCAGTTAGGTCTGTCTGCTATTAGTCTGGAGAAAGCTTTATGTATTTGGACTTCACACAAAGTACCAGTTTTGGGTAAACCTGCAGCTGAACCTCCTGCCTAGCTAATACTTGCCATTTGCACAATCTGTCAGCAATACATTTGCACGTTCTGCTGTCACAGTGCTATGTGAGCTTGCTATACCTTTGATATCCCTGGCCTATGGTAAAGTCACCTCAAAAGATTAATAGGGCTCTATTCTTCAGTCCTGTCATTTCAGCACCTGCTGTAAAGGTCATTTGCACTTAAAAATGAGGTAGTTAGAAAACAGTTAAGCATCTCTGGCAGAATGACTTTTAGGTCACAGGATGCAGAGGGCCCAGCTCCGGTGTACATCACTCCCATAAAAAACTAGTAATTTGCTGACAACCAAAACTAGTCTAATAATTCATGCATGTAAATTAAATAGAAAACAGAACTACTTTAGGAGGATGACATCCATTATTACAATACCGTATATGCCTGAGACAAAGCAGACTAGTTTCATGGCCATTTTCACCATAGTCATGTGAAAATATTACATTTTATGGTTTGTCACAGATTAATGAGAAAATACTTTTAAGTGCAGCTTTAATATTAAGAAATTAACAGAGATTGAATGGTCCTTATTTAGTCAAGTTAAGCAAAAGAAAAAAAGCCCTTGAACAGCTACAAACCATCAGCTTGTGATCTGTGCTTCATTAATTCCTTTCACACAGCTAGAAAGTGGGTGAAGCAAAGGCAGCATCCAGCAGCAAGTGCCTTTGTGTGAAGATTGATTTTTTTTTCTTATTGCAGAATGTGAATAAAATTCACAGAAACAGAATCCCAATAATTTGAATTGGCCCAAACTGTATTTTTTTTTGGGGGGGGGGGGGGGAGGGAAGGGAGGTGTTGAGGAAGAGGGTTGTGGAGCACGTTACCCAAAGTGAAACAGGGGTGCAATGCAGAGTGCACAGAAAGCAGACAAGCCCAAATTCACTGTGGTAATTGTTAATACTTTTTCCATCTTCAGAAGATCATGTTAGTATCATTCACGAGGAAACAGCAGAAAATTGTTGAGGTAAAATATAAATTTTGCCTCCCTCAACACTGAAGTGTCATTTACAACTATAAACTTGACAGTGCACTATTCCTATCTGTCAGCTGAAAGAGTTATTCTAAGTCGCAGCTTCAGGGTTTAGCTTCGCCTACCAACAATCCAGTGAAAAAGTACGTGGCTTCTTTCCAGAGAGGGGAGCAAAATATCCTCCACAGACTGTGACATGGAGGTTTCCACCTCAAAGGCCAAAGGATTCCTGAAGGTAACAACTTCACTGGGACTGCATGGACCAGCCATCATTTTGGTGACTGCCTGCACAGCTATCACATTCAGGATTTCAAGAGATTTGGCAGCTTTCTTTGGACACATAGAAACCAGAGTACTGTACCATATCCCTTGAGCCTCATTGTAGCTGTGAGAATTGTACAGAACAGGTTGTTTGCGAGCTCTAAATTGGCATAGGAAAACCCTTGTGACTTCCCCTATAGCCTCAGAAAGTACAACACAGCAAAAATAACAGGAATTTACATCTTTCTACAGCCTTCTGTATTAAGACAATCTCCATATACAGAATCCAGATTCAAGTTATTGAAAACTGTCTTATCCATCCCAGTTATGTGATACCGTGTTAGGGTCTATATAGGGTTAATGTCTATATTAATGCTGCTGCTTTTGATTCAGCACCAAAGAGCTGTTCAACGGCACCCAATTTCTTCCATCATTAGAAAAATACTGATTTGCTGAGAAGGGAGGAGGACGAAGACATTTCTTTGGATCAGCCTTCCAACAAGGAGCAACCTACCACAGAAGAGACCATGAGGGGCTCAGAAAGGTTCACTTAGTAGGTGGATTTTTACAGCAAAACTATAGAGACGAAACAACCAGTCTGACATTCTTGCCTGACTCCAAGCAAGGGGCTGAATCTGATCCTCCCACAACCTTGCTGCCTGCGTAAGCAGCAGGATCTTAGCTGCTTATGTAGAAATTTGTAGAGACAAGAGCAGAAGTTAAGCAATTCCACATCCATCTGAGTTGCAGGACAGTGACCACAGGTGGATTTATATGTCCCAATTGATTAACACAACACATACGCTAACAGGTATTCTAGCACTTGCACTTCTGAGACGATCAACCCTAGTTTACATGCTTTAGGATTTTGGGAATTCTGCTCACAGGAGCTAGTTTTACTGTAATAATTGAAAATTTTAACCAAATATTTGGATGCATGTGTTGGCACTGCATTATGGAAGTGACTAATATGAAGATTTATGTGCTTGGATATTGTAGTAAGCATCCTTCATAAAGTGCTTTTATTCTGTCTAAACACTCCAAATAAGATTGAGTCTAGCGGGACACATTATAATTAAACAAATTTATCATTTTTGCAGTTATACTTATGTTCTCAAACTAGATTAAAACACAGTTCAACAGACTCTTATCATGGACATCACTGGGTTGAAGTACAGCCAGGTCAGCTGCCATACTTTTGCCTATCATTGATGTTTTTGCATAAAAGAGAGAAATATTAAAACACAATATTTGAACAGAGCTATTAGTCTGACTAAGCACAGGAACATGCTGGATGGAGGGAAGCAAAGGAAGGCCAGGACAAAAATTAAGGAAAACCAACATGCAATACCACAAATTACTTTGTTATATATTTAAGACACCCTACACAAGCATTTCCACTCCTGAAATTCACTTATGTACAGCACTATTAGTATATAAAATAATTCAAGAGTCTGCACAAAATGTACTTGCAAAAGGATTGAAAGCATCAGCAGTCATAAATCCGAATATTCTAATACACAAAGAATATCCTCCACCGCCCACACTGTTTGCTCACTCAAGACAGGAATGTGACACCTGCTCCATGAGCACCAACCCCTGTATTTCAAGACAAACGCTGTGGGTCAGTCAGTGAGCAGCTAAAGTGCTGTAAATCCTCAAATGAGTCCATAATAATTTATCTCCTCTCTTCACAGATAAGAGGATTCAGAAGTTACTTAGATTAAAGGCTAAGGTTTCCCTTTTTTTAAGAAAAGGAAAAAAAACCCCAACCAAAACACCACAAAAAGAAATCCCACAAACTGAAGAGCCAAACTGATACATGAAGAGTCAAATCCCAGTTGTTATAGTTGGAATGTTCCTGGTTTTTGGAAGATTCAGCCCACTTACACTCAGGCTGGGTGTTTGGAAGCAGCTAGCATCAACAATTATTTCTTCATTTTTTTTCGTACAGAAGCTGCAACAGCATGGCTGTGCTGAGGCTGGTCAGATAAAATCATCAACTGAAGACATAACTGGGTCTTGAACTGCCCAGTACAGCTTGTCTTCAGGTTAAAAGTTTCAGCTATCTCTGCCAGGCTGTAGTATCTCCCTGAGGGTATTTTTCACTCAGCACTTTGCTAGGAACTGCAGGGAATTTTATGTGGAGAGACTCTAATATATGCATATATTGTGGGTAACAAACATGCTTCTACCTGTCCCTCATTCATATGGAAGCACCAGAGAGTCTGATAGATAAACTGCTAACACAAAATGAGTCGCAGGCTTATTAGGCATACGCTAAAATCTCTTTCAAACAATAGTGTTAGTGGGTCTTCTACCATATACCCAGACCCATCACTGAAATTCAGTATACCTCCATGAAACAGATGTAGAATTAGTGTTGCATATATCATATTCTGAGAAAAGTGTTCCTTCTGACCTCTGATCTCTTGCTCAAGACAGGAAGACTTCAGTAGTCTTAGTCCCCTTTACCTGCCTTTTTCCTCTTTCACAAGGTCTTCCACAAATACTTTTAGTTAAAAGACAGCACATATTACTCTATTAGAAAACATCAGAGTGCTATCCCATTGAGCAGAAAATATATCCATGCAACAAAGAGATGAACAATTCTGAAAAAAAAATCCAACCAAAAAAGCCAAATCCACTTGAAGGTACTCACCGCAGTCATGAAGAATCCCAAACTACTGGGTTGTACTTCTTTCTGCAGAAGTGCTACTAATCCTTGACACCCGAAGTAGGTCTATAGCACCTCTTACTCATCCTTTCTTAGCAGCTACAGCATTAGGAATAATACAGCATACAAGAAGGTGAGTGGTTTGATTGTAATTCTAAACAGCTGCCTTTCTAGAGAGGTGTGGCAAAGTACCAGCTTTCTGGAGTTCAGGGAGCAACCTTAACACCTCAGGTTGTGGTTTGCATTGATAAACACAAGTCTACCTGTTTTGGAGATAAGAAGGAAATGAATATGCTGTCCTTTTTATGTGGATAAAACAAGAGTTGATTTAAACACAGTACACATACCCTCTTCCATAGCATCAAGGGGCAAGACATGAAAGCTGTGTTGTGCTTCTTGGGGGCTTTACAGTGAACAGCTAGGATAGTCCAAGTGTGACAACAGGGTCAAACAATACCAGCAGTTTTAGAATCATAGAATCATAGGATAGTTAGGGTTGGAAAGGACCTTAAGATCATCTGGTTCCAACCCCTTTGCCATGGGCAGGGACACCTCACACTAAATCATGCCACCCAAGGCTTCATCCAACCTGGCCTTGAACACTGCCAGGGATGGAGCATTCACAACTTCCCTGGGCAAGCCATTCCAGTGCCTCACCGCCCTAACAGTGAAGAATTTCTTCCTTATATCCAATCTGAACCTCCCATGTTCAAGTTTTAACCTATTACCCCTTGTCCTGTCACTACAGTCTCTAATGCATAGTCTCTCCCCAGCATCACTATAGGCCCCCTTCAGATACTGGAAGGCTGCTATGAGGTCTCCACGCAGCCTTCTCTTCTCCAGGCTGAACAGCCCCAACTTTCTCAGCCTGTCTTCATATGGGAGGTGCTCCAGTCCCCTGATCATCCTCGTGGCCCTCCTCTGGACTTGTTCCAACAGTTCCATGTCCTTTTTATGTTGAGGACACCAGAACTGCACACAATACTCCAGGTAAGGTCTCACAAGAGCAGAGTAGAGGGGCAGGATCACCTCCTTTGACCTGCTGGTCGCGCTAGATCTGAAATTAAGTATTTAAGGGATAATATATTTCAGACTTACATCCTGATTTTATAATGACTTATTCAGGTGCTTAGTTTTAAGCAGAAACAAAGCGCCACTGTTTTCGATAGAGCTATTCATATGTTTAAAGGCCTGGAGCTTTCGAACACTGATTCTTTGGGTCTGGAAATAGCTAATATTTATGGTGTCAGTAATTTTCAAGAAAGGCACAGTCACTTGTCTAGTCTTATTTGTACCAATATTTCTTTCAAGTACAGGGAATTCTTTTAGAACAGAAATTACAGATTCTGAAAAGTCAAATTATCTTTTCATAATACTGCAATAACGTGCAACCAAAATAAGACTCTTAAGATGACAAAGATTGAGACCACTGACATAAAATTGGATTAAAATGAAAGAATATTGGCTTGGTTTAATTTCCCCATTTCTTCCCACAGTGGTCCATTATAACTAATAATTTGAAAGGATGGTTAGCATTCCAAAATGCTAACAGAAAAGACATGTAACAAATAAAACATAGAAATGTTTATTCCCAGATGGGTTAAAAGGACTCTAGTGACAAGATTACATCAATAGTTTTCTGCTTTATTGTGTTGTAGATAACATGTGCAACTCTCTGTATTGTTAATCCTTCTCCATAGCTAAAAGAAATGCCTTATATTAGCAATCTTCAGTCTGAAGCATGCAACTCCATATCCCATGGTGGTTGCCTACTCAAACTTCAGAGTGTAGGCTAAACTGTGGAAACATGTATGCTGTTGGGTACCAGAGCATGTTGTAGCCTTTCAGGACTGGAAGAATTTCAGGACAGCAAGAATTGCTGAACTCGGTAAAAATTTTGTTTACATAAGGTCTACAGTATTCCTGTCTCAGAATCATATGCACCAGTTAACATGGATATACGAAAAAATGCGGTGGCTAGTATTTTACCTCAGCTGCAGCAGAAACCAAAATTACTGTAACAATTTCTATGGATAATTCATTTTTCATCTGTTGTTCTAGCAGAAATATATCTGATAACTGAGAAGAAGGCAATCTCTTCTCCCCATTGTATTTTCCAATAACTTTAATATTTCTATTAAAAAGAAACCTGAGTTGAGATTTACTTTGTAAGCAAATGCCAAGTCACACAAAACAACAAAACTGCATGATTTGTGCTGATAAAGTCTGTCTAGTTTATTGACTCTAGAAGGCTCAATCATGAAAATTAGCATTTAATCCCCAAAGGACAAAATATTTCTCATTTCTCAAAATATCTCCATTTACACTTAAACCTGAAGAAACCAATCCCCAGACTCTGTTCTCAGCAACTTTTGTGTCAGAGATGGAATGATAGCTGTTGAAAGCTTTAACAAGGTCAATCACTTTAACAACTTCCATGACATTTGCCAGTGCTACCTTCCTGCAGTAGGCTTTTCAGTACCTCATTCAATGAGAAGGTAGGAAGTTCACTCCATATTTCTTTTTAAGTAAACCAATAAAACTGTTGACTCCCCTCCCCTCCCCAGCTGGAGAACCGTCAGTCACCACAGCTGTTATTTTGTCAAAGCCACCAAAGCAATTCACAGTGCCCTTCACAGGATTAAAAATAAAATCCTTTTTATAGTGCCGCACAGGGATAACAGCCTCAGCCATTCCTCATGAACCTTAAAATCCTTGTTAATCATATGAAAAATATCAACAGTTGATTTGAAGTACAGCAGCTACCTCCGCAGTTTTCACCAAGTGCTAAAGGATAAACAACTCCATTATCCATTTCTAGATTTTCAGTCAAAATCACCTATATACCTAACTCAGGTGACATTTGTCATGAAAGGGACGAAGATTCAATTTCTGTTGTTGTTACCATCACTTTCTCATCTTCAGGCGCTGTGACAGATGCTACGGCATTGCTATATGACAAATTCTGCGTCAGAAATCCATTCTTTGGCTATGTGACTGATACATTTTACAACATTAGATGGACTAGTTTTCTGGCATGAAATCCTGGCCTCATTAAAGTCAAAGGCAAAAATACCATTTTCTTCAAATCCTGAACAGAGCCAGGGTTTCACCTCTGGCTTATACCACCCCCATGTTATTGAAATCCCCGCCCTGAAATGAGAGCATCTCTGTCACTGACAAACAAGCTTTGCTTTCTCTACATTCATTAGATTTTTCCAGTCTTAATGAAAATAACCTAGCACAGTGTGCTGGGGACCTTCTCTCCATGAGAAACAGTCCAGTATAGCTGTACTAAGGCAGTTCAAGATGTATGCTGTTTTTTTTTCTCTTTTTGTGTAACAGCTGTCAAAAAGCTCTTATTTTACTTTATGCTTTCTATAGCCGTGACTCACTTTGCCCTGTCTATTACAACTTTGATATCTCATACACCAGTGATGGCCATTTGACTGTTAGATGACCTTGCCCACAGCTAGACTCTGTTGGGTTATTAGAAGCTAAGTTTAGAAGCAAAGCAACATTTCCCTCTGATTTCACTGGGAGAATGATGGTCGAGTTATCAGGCTGTCTAAAATCTTACTGCAACCAGGAAACTGCCTTCTTAGCATACATCATAACCATAGATGTCTTAGTGAGCAAGGAAATGAACTCTAGAGTAAACATTCTTGATGAAGTTTGCCCACCCATGTCAACATTTGTTTTAAAATATGTCAACATTTTGGACAAGGTTACAAAGATTTCCCCTATGAACAGAAAAAATGTGCTGGATGAAGCTGTGAATGCCAATTCTGCTTTCATTCTCATCCTCCCACATTTTTTTCTGGCCTGTAGCTTACTCCTAGGAAAGCTGGAGAAGAAAAGGAAAGGTCACAGGAACGGCAATAGGTTACAGAGGGAAGTGGTATGGTACGTTGCACACCAGCAGGAGGAAAAGGATGTAAAAGGGAGAAAGGACTTTATCTGAGACTGGACCTGCACTGTGAATTTTTGAATGCTGGCTGAGGAATGCCTGGGAAGGAGAGAGAGTCTAAAGAAAGAATGGAGAAAAAGCTCTCCTTCCCCTTCTAAGTATTCTGTATTTTTCTGTAACTTAAGCACAAGATGATAAAGTATAAACATCAGTGCCTGTTTTTATATTATCATTTCAGTTGTGATTAAAGTGAATAAACAAATACGCTGTTCCCTTGCCTGTAGCACTTAAAATTCAAACCCTGCCAGGATATGAAACCTGGAGCTAGTAATGACAGAAAATAATATGCGGTAAATTCATCAACCTTGATTGGTTAGCATAAAGAAAAGAAAAATAAGTACACCCCAAAACCAGAAATTAATTTGTTTCTTATAATTGTCTAAACAATTGAAGGTTTTCACAGTAACATAAGAACATTCTATTTTTAACAATGTGATATTTTTAAAGTCAAGACTGTAACTCTTTTCCCTCAGAACAGTACTTCAAATTGCAAAAGATGAGAGGGACACCTTTCAGCATTAATAAACTGAGGAATATTTACGAGAATTGAGAATTAGCTTGGCATCTCCTTTGAAGCACCGGACCCCTGAGATGAATACGGCGGGTACAAGGCATACCTATTACTGGTGTGAGAGATGCTCCCAGAATTTGTGATGTGTCACCCCAAGGGCATGCAGGCACACAGGTATGCACCTACTCACTGCGGTTCAAGACACACCAGGCAATAATCTTCATGGCAACAGGAGCCCAAAGTAGGATGCCAAAGTCAGGACAGACTTCTAGGATGGGTGCCTGTGTCTGTGCAGCTACATTAGCTTTGGAAGTCACATACTGTTCTTTGATGGCTTTATAGTGCTTCAACAAAGGAAGCAGAATGAAACAAAACCTCACCCTTTTAGCAAATGGGAGAGATAAAGAATGAGAATAAAGTATATAATTAAACCTGATTAAAAATTATTACATTTCCATTGCATTATCTATGATAATAAGAAAGAAAACAGAAAACAGAGGAGGTGCTATGAATACCTCCTATGATTAAAAAGAAAAATGAACTATCCTTGTCTGACTTCAATTTAGCATGAGAGATGAGCTGTTTGGCTTTTAGTATATTGGGCTCTTTTTCCAAACAGCATAACAGAGTGCTGAGAACACCAAGAAGAAATCTAAATAACCTGCTCATATGAAGCAGGAAAAAAAATGCTGATGACCTTTCAGTATTTGTTGGGAACGAACTGTAAGCAGCAGTTTGAAGATAAAAAGTAATTGGCATTGCACCTTAGTAATTATTTTTCTCGTTTCAGGCCTTTAATATAGTTCTGGCTCTTGCTGATGCACCTAAATGAGGTTTACAGAACCCAGAGCATGAATTTTCTGCTCATTAATAGAGAGGCAGCAGGACAAAGGCTGCAGGTATTATTTTCTTCTTTCACCTAGTTTAAATCACCACCCACCCATGATTCAGACTTCATGCATGCTGGTGGGCCACTGAAATATAAATTCTTTAATGCAGCCTCAGATAAATGTGGTGCTAACAGAAAATAAGTAGGCAAGATGACCCCTCTGAAACATCTTGATTAACCAGTATGAAAAAGCTGTAATGTCAACATCCATCAGAACATGATAAACAATACCATCAGAAGAAAACAAATGATGCAGTTTCCAAAGGAAAAAAAAATAAACAAGGCAAATCAGAAAACCAGGTGAGTCCTCTGAGCACTGGGTTTGCAGACCTGCACCATCTTTGTGTGGAAGAGAAAAAAATAACTTTGGTAAAAAACCAACTTTTGAAAAACAAACTGTCCTGTTTAAGACAGGGAAGCAGTGGAAGGACTTTTGATTCTACTTATTTTGCAAAGACATTGGAGGTCCATAATCACCGTCTGCATTTCCAGTGTTCTAGTGGGGTCCTTAGAGTCCCCAGATGACCTCCAGAGATGCTCCTGCTACTGGAGAAGGAGATACCTTTCTCTTCTGAAACCTTCTAGAAGGCACTTATCCTACCTTGACATTGGAGAACACTGTGGGTCTGCTGCAACAGCAGTCTGGTGGCTGTAAGATCTTCCTGCTTAGAAGCACCCTCCAAGAGGAGCTTCTCTCTGGTTTACAGAGGGGACTCAGGACAATTAACCTCAACTGGATGACTAAATTATCTCCATTACTTGAGCTGAGTGCCAAAAATTAGTCTGTGCAACTATAAACGTCTCTCCTTCCTTTGTGTTAAGTAGTTATAGGTGCCATTGCAGCATGTGCTCCATGTTGAAATTACTGTCAGTTTATTTGATTTGAGTGCCAGTGACAATGTGCCTAGGGCAGCAGAGACCTGATTACTGGCTATTGGGAGCAACAGTGAAAACCATAATATATACTCCAGCTTAAGACAGGAGTCAACTGCCCTGGTTTCACTCTACTTGTGCTGGAGCCAACTGGACTATAACTTGCTCAGCTGTGCTGGAATATGAGGCCCTCATATCTTCAATTACAGTACAGATGGCCATCACTACCTTTCATGAATACTGTGGCTCAGTGGTGGGCTGCAAGCAGATCTGAGTCTGCCCAGGAACAGCAAAAACCTGATAGAGTTAGAAGTGTGGAGGAGAACAGAATGGGGGTGTTAACAATGGCAAGAGTAACAAATAGGATGTCTCAGATAGCAAATGTGTAGGGATAACACCTAGGATGTGTTATCCAACTTTTCTCACCTTTATCAAACTTCTCCTGACCTTTCCACCCCTTTCTGAGAAAGCAACAGATGAAGGCTTAGTGCCATTTACTCACTAGGGAGATTGGAGCAGATATATCCTTCGCTGATGGAGTGCCCAGCTCTGGTCAGGGAAAGCAGGAAGAAAGTTGCATCTAAACAGGTGGTTAGGTGTCTCATGATATCTGTATTTATAAAATAAGTGCTTAAACCCAATTTTTGATGATCCCTCCAAATACTTGGATGAGATATAAGAAGTGCCTGGAAAAGAGTAATACATTACTGTTGCAGCATACAAGAAGATTCTAGTAGAAGAAATACTAGAAAAAAATAATACAGATGGGAGATTTAGAAAGAAAAAAAAATGGATTCATAACACCTGACTTTTCTGATGGGTAATGTAGGTTTGAATGCCTTTCAATTTTTGTTCTTATTCTATCTGTTAATGAAGAGGTAGGGGAAAGATGGCAAGAGTACCATATGCAGCAGGCAGCCTTCAAAAGTGTCTTGCATTTTGAATAATTGTTGGTTTAGAAGACCCTAGAAAAAAGACTCTCAAGAGACTGCATGATCAACTGAACTCTTTCATTGCACTTGTGACAAAATATGGTGTATGTACCATAAGGAAATAACATTGAATGTGCTCTACTTGGTTGAATGCTTCAGGATATTCTCTTTCACAGAAAATGACTGAGAACAACTGGCATCTCACTACATCTTGCCAAAAGCCTGAAGGGAGCTTCTGTAATGAACTCACTACCTTTAGCTTTCCTTAGCATTGAAATGTCAGTGCTGAAAGTGCTACTGTGAGCAGCACATGTAGGAATAGCATCATCAGAGATGAGGATGATGGCAAGCATTATTTGGAAGGAGATTATGTCATATGAAAAAACAAACCTAAACAAATAGCCAGTCTGATGATGCCTGAACATTCCTGTGCTCTGAAACTCAAACCTGTCATTGCCCAAGTTTGTTTCATCGGAATGAAAAACAGTTCTGCCTGTGAGTGAAAGCAGTTTTGCAGGGTAAGCTGATATAATAGAGATTCATTCTTTTATTCCCTTCTTTCATTTTTTCCCTTTTTGCAGTGTGGAAAACTAGAGAAAAGGGAAAGCAAAAGATGATGGAGTACAAACACTGGGTTTTTGGCTTGATATCGTTACTTCTGTGGCTACATGAATAGTGTGATCCATAGCTGTGAGAGGCTGGTAGAGGAAAGCTGGCCATATGGTTAGTTGCAAGGAGCTGGCTGGTCATGGTCTGGTTTTGGATCATTGTTCCCAAGGGGGTGAGAATACAGGCAGCATGTTATTCATGCTACACACACTGCAGAGCACTGCATCTTTAAAGGCTGTATGGCCGAGGGGCAGTCTTCATCCTTAAACAGTAGATGCTAGTAGACATGTGAAGCAAGTACTTTCCAGTGTGACCGAAGGAAGGAATAAGGATATGAGCTTTGGTAGCCCAGTAGGAGAAAGGGATGAAGGAATAGTGAATACTCTTCTTCTACTTGAGTCCAAGAGATTAAATATTTATTTAAAATATATGAATCTAATTTAGCTGGCCAAGGGCTTGTTTGGTTGCCTTCCTTGTACTATCTTTTTAGACATTATTGCCAGGAAGAATAAAACTGAATTAAATAGATGGTTTTTCTTTACATCTGTGTCATCCCTGGAAGGAGAAAAATCTTATATGGTGGCAAAGACCATACATTTATTTTTCTTGTATTTAATGCCTACTGTAGCAGTACATCTTAAAAAGCATGCTGCTAAACTGTGCAGCCTGTAAAACAGACATCAGGAGTTATGTGCACAGTGTGAAATATCCCATGATTTAATTTGAATTTGCACCATTACTGAGACACTGTGTAATTATGTGCTGCATTACATTTCTAGCTGGAGACCAGAGATAAGAGGGATGGTGTTTCAGAAATACCTATAGACCAACCACAGTCTTTAAAAACAGATTAACAATTGGAGGTCTTTACTTCAGAGCCTTGAAAGGGGAGGCAGAGAAAGAAGGCAGAATATGTGTTCATCACCTTCTGAAAGCCAGCCCTTCTTTTATCAAGCTGAGCATCCTGATGTAACAGGCACTTCTGAAAGTTTAGGTCCACAGAGAAATACGGACTTCAGTCTGACTACAGACCTTGCAACGATGCCTGAGCAAGGGGCAGCATACGCCTGTACAGTTGTCAGAGATGACATAAAAGCAGGCACAGACCCTATTGCAGCTAGGGACATAGGGGACCTATGGAGGCTGCTATCCTTAGGCTAACATTCAGCATTTCTGCAGGTGACACAGGAACAGTCAGATCTAGCATTTTGGTCTCTTGTGCCCCCTTGCAAACCATGTCACAGAATGACCCTTGTTTTTAGGTTGTTCTCATGATTTCCTATTTTACCTCAGTAATACATTATAGAAAGCTTTTTATTTTTTTTTTCATAAATATTACAAGGACTATGACATCTATCCTTTGTGGAAAAAAGAAAGGGTTAGATGCAAAGGAAAGACATTTAATAACTCTCATAATTTGTACAGCCTCTTCTATTATGGCATCATTTTGTTTGAACTGTGGGCCAGAGTGCAGCAAAAAGATGTCTGCTGCTTGACTGACAAACGGCTGGCATAAAGAAACATCCAGTGTGATGTGAATGATCATTCCTTCTAAGGGCAATGTGGACTCTTTCTCTCTGACTCAGTTTTATCTCTGAAGGTAAATGTCTACTCACCTGCAATATATTCTGCCTGCAAATTGGCAAATGCCATTGTAATGGTTCTCATTTTATCTTTTTCTATTAAGCCTGAGGAAAGAAGTTATGAGGAAGAGAGATATTTTTGTTTTCTCTTCAAAACCTCCTATATAAGCAAAACTTATCAAAAGGCACCGTTTATCATTTGATTTGGAAATAATTTTGCCTTTCAACATTCTCTGCATATGTCAAGAGGAACAGAGGCTTGCAGGAAAAGCAAATGAAATATCCTCTTGTTATTTATTGATTCTGTACAGCTCAGCATGGAAGCTTCATATAACAAAACCAGCAGCTTAAGAAAGATGACCAAGTCATCAAGAACTGCTTTCAGTGGCATACAACCACTGAAACAAAATAACCTGTGCAAGGTTATTGCCTGTGAGAGGAATATGTACAAAACCAGTCGCATGCACATGCGTGTTCTTCTGTGGAAGGGGTGAGGAACCCCTAGGGAGCAGAAATTTGTCCCTGTGATGTGACAGGCAGGTAGTCAACCTGTGACAGCTTTGCCCATGCTTCAGCAGCGGCAGAACTTGCAGATACCCATCCCCAAATACGCACAGTCCATATTGCCTCCAGTCGATAACATGGATCCCTCTGAGCTGTACCAGACCCAGATACTAACCACACCATATCAAGAGTGCTGAGTAACCTCTCTGGTCACAGTGTGTATGTCTGCACTGGCTGGCACCATGCTAAGCCGTAGCTGGTACCACTTTATTTTTAATATTAAAATCAGAACATGGCATAAATCCACAATTAGGCAAAGCAAAGGTAAAGCAAAAGGAATTCAGTACATTGCTTTGCAGGCCATATTCTTTAATGCTGCTTACCTACAGACAACATCAAATACATTTCCATTGCTTGTATCAACTACAAATATCTTCTTGTGAGCTATTTTAAACACACGGTAAGATAAAACCCAAACCCAGAGAAGGTGTAATTTAGTTTTGGTAGTTGGATAAAGGCACATTCAGGCTTTAAAAAGTTCACAAACCACATCATGAAACAAAAAAATCCCTACTCCAAACACAGAAAAGTGGCAATAGTATCATCATGCTGTTTTACTCAGCAATAATATAGTTCCCTCATCAAGATAAACTACTCAGCTTTCAGCCATGTAGTTTATCTGCTCAGGAACTGGATTACTGCATCATAAAACAGTGCAATGGTGCAATTATTGCTTCAGTATTAGGCAGACGCTGCAAGGTGCTCTCATTCTGTGTTAGGTGGGACACTTTATGGTGGCCATAAAGCTGGTGTGGCTTCAAGTGCTTGCTACAATGATAAATTAATGAATCATACTACCAGCTGTGTCTTGAACAGAGTGGAATAGCTTCTTCTTTTACTACGAGCACTGGAGGTATGTGGGGTTGTATGAAAGTGGTATGGATGGTGAACTGAAAAGGGAGGGTTGAGATGAAGATTTGTAAAGCTGAGACAGAGACATGTGTTTGAGACTTCACTAATATGAGCTCTGCATTTCAAAACATTTTCACTGCTGTTTCGCTCACTTCTTCATTTGGGAATGATCAGGTACTACCTTTTGTGCACCACCACGTGGGACTCTTTGGACAAAGTAAAGCTTACTAATATATTTCATTAAATGCTCACAGACAGTAAGAGAAGATCTGCGAGAAGAAGAAGTGTCTTAAACCCTGAGATGTACTTGGGTTGGGAACAAACACCAGCATGTTCCAGTTTCAATACTGGGATTGCTTGTGAGGGAAAAGAAGTGCTACTCCTGCAAATAAACCCTGTCATTCCCTGCAGACTGGATGGATTCAGAGGGATAGGGATGTTCATGAAAACTGGCACACAGTATACAATATTTTCAAAGTCTGGAAGGAATAGTGGTAGATACCTTTTCTGTACACACGTCTAATTGCTGCAGTGAAAAGAACATGAGTACTGAATATGAAAGTGGGTTTTGGTTGAAAAGTAACAACATCACATGCCAAAGGGGGTGGTAAAATGCATTTGAAGAAAGAAAAAAAGGAGGAAGGAAAATACATCTGAAGAAAGAAATGGAAACCAGACCAAGGTAAGTTAGAAACCTTGCTATCAAGGATTTCAGGATATATCAGGATATCAAGGTGCGTTCATGGACATACAGAAAGTGAGTATTTCCTCCACACGTTTTTGAAATGCTTTGGAAACAATTTTCTTTTTTTCCTAAAATCAAAGTTCAGATTAAAATACTGTCATAATCATCCATTTTAAAAAAAATCTTTAAGATTAGCTTTTAATTTCACACTATCTGAATGGGCTTTGAAATACCATTTATCAAAAGCTGAAGTTTGTTTCAGGGTAAATAGAAAAAAACTAAAATGGGAATAATTTTAAGAATTTTGCTGATTAAAAAAAATTGAAAGTGATCAAAAACACCCTCAAGACTTTAAAGCAAACATAAAAGAGTAAATTTTTAATAGGCTAAAGCAAGAAAATTCAATATGCCTTGTGTTTTCAATAAATTTAGCTTTTCTATTTTAATAAATCAAAATAAGTCTGTGAATAGTAAGTGGAAGTCTGGGTCTTTTAGATGGACGAGTAATTGAACCATCTCTAGGGCCTGGTCTTCGCAACCAAACTTAAAAATGAATGCTTGTCACCTTTATATGCTCACTTGACTTGAGACTACTCAAACACTCCCAATCTCTTAGCTACAATGTGCATAAAGATTTTAATGGCATTTATTGATCCTGAATATATTGCACCTGGAGATGTCACTACTCATAAGGAATCTGACAAGATATTGTAAATATGCAAAACACACATCCATCTGACAGGGTTGGCTCAACACTCCACAGAAATGTAAGCAAATACAGTTTTGCTGCCAAAAGGATGAAGAGGGGATAGAACTAGACTGAATAAAAGGTTTTCCCTGCTAAGCAGAAGGGAGAGAAGAGGGAAAAGGGCTGCATCAAGGATACTGAGGTATCCAAAAAGCTGGATGTGTTGTGCCAGCCACTGCCTGAGGTGTGCTGTGGAGACAGCAGCTGACATTCTGGGAAAACTGAGCTCCCCACACTTGCATGTGCCCCTCCACGGCCCCCTGCTGTGGTGGAAACCCCAGTGCCACAGTCCCTAATCTGCCCAGGAGGCAACAGGCAGAGGCAATGCAATCTAATCTGAGGCTTTGAACCGTTCCCAGTGTGAAACACTGACAAAACACAGCATTTCCAGCAACAGAGAGACGGGGATAGTGTTTTGGATGATGGGAGAATCCTGTATGGCATTTGAGGACACACAAATCTCAGTTTCAAAATCTCTTTTCAGTTTTCTTTTGTAGGACACACATAAGTGATCTTTCAAGCTGCCTTAATAAACTGTTACTCACAAGCTGAAATATACTGAGCCTTTTACACAGACCTCCCATTAGTTTAAACACACTGCTTAAGCCTCTCTTTTATCCATAGTTCTTATGTACAAATCCTCTGAGAGGAAACATGCTGCTCAGGCATTTTAAAAAACACAGTGAACTTGACCCCGTGACCTATTGGTGTGATTCATACCATATGTGAGTGCTTGCAGGACTGAGACCTAAGTTTTGAATCATCTAAAACCACTCCCTAAAATTGAACAGTACAAGGCAATCATGACCTGCATTCAGCTATAAGCTTTCAACTGGACACGAGTTTCTACCTGAGCATGATGCCTCATTCTCAAGTGATCCAAAGGAACTGATGCAGAGGCAGGATGTGTGGTCCACATGAGTTCATGTTCCCCTGCTGAGTCCAAGGAACATTGTAGAAATCACAAATTTCACTGAGAAATGGGCTGACAGGCAGTGTGGGAAACCTTGCAAAGCAAGAGGGACACATTGCACTGTAGAGATCACTGTCTTTCACACCAGAAGCAGAGAAGCAGCATCAGTGGAACATTTTCTTGATTCTTTTTTTTAACTTCTTTTTTTTTTTTTTACTTCAGGAGCAGCTACGTACTCTAGAAGTTGCTCCATGGTTCATTCTTTCAAAGTCATTTGAAAAACTGGTGGCCTTCTCTGCATCCATCATTATATACTAAATTAAAGTTTCAACTATACAATTACCTCCTTCACTAAGTAGTGGCTAGAAATATCAGATTCTTAAGGTAAATTTACCTCGGTTTTCCACTTCCTGTTAATCTTTCTTTCTCATTCTTACAAACCCCACAACATCCTTATGGCATTCATTCTCTGAGGTAGCCCTTGCTATGTGTATGCTTCCTATGCCTCAGAAAACAACAGCATGAGAAAATCCTACCACAAATTAAAAACTAACCATTTTTAGATGAGCCAAATTTGGTAAATGCTGAATAAGTGGAAGTAGACAAGCCTTTATTTTTTCTGCTGTGTATGTTTGATTGTTATAATAACTGATTAAAAGACTATATACATCATGGAGCTGAAAATTACCCTTTTAATCCCTTCCCTTGGGCATGAATCTTCACATGATTTCTTTCTCCATCTCTTTCTCCTTGCTGCTAGACCTACAGCTGAGGAACAGGTAGTAACGTAGTTCACCTCACTCCTGTGTTCTGACCTTTGGGTAGATACTATCGATGCATGCAAACTGGGAAAGGGACATTAATTAGCTGAAGGCATTTGCAGTAAAATCAATGCTTAGACACTAAAGGTAAATCTGATGAGAATAATAATCCAATGTAGCTTTTCATGTATTTCAGGTCAATTCCTAATATTGCCAATGAGAAAGCACTGTTTCAAATTGAAGGAGAGCCCATTCAGAAATTCACTTGTTCTGTTTATCAGAATGGAGCCACAAAAAGTTACTAGCTTTGCCAAGCAGTATTTATCATTAGAAACCAAAAGAGAAGAAAAGTTTGAATAAGAAATGGACTATTTAATGTTCACACTCACTTATGTCTATGCCAAATGTTACAAAGCTGAAACATTCTATGAAAACATGATAAGCCACATGGGATTTATTTATCATAAAAACAGCAAACAAACAAACAAAAACAACAGCAAAAAAACCCAAATCAAAACAAAACCCCAAACAAACAAAAAACCAAACCAGTAAAGAAAAAGGAACAAGCAAAACCCCAAAGCGAGAGTTAAGCAAAGCATTTAAACATAATGGGCCAGATTCACAAGCTTGTTCTAGTTGCTGTAGGCTTTTCCAACAGAGCAAAGCAGCTGGGCACATAGTTGAAAACACTGACATCAGTGCAGTTGTGCTTTCTTCCACCCATTCCCAATCTGGACCAGAGACTGATGTCAAATCCCAGCGCTAGAAATTCTCTTCCCATCTGACACTTTGCATTTCTGCTCCTTTTTCAAATTTCCAAGTGCAGCTTTGTTACAACCTAGCTGTATCCGCAGCTACTTCTAGCAAATCCAGATCTAATTCACAAAAGCCCACTTAATGGCTAGTAGAGTCTTGACCTAGATGTAAATACTTTGGTGGCAGAAACAAACTTTCATTTGTAAAGTGCCAAGCACAGCACAGATAATGGAAACTAACCTAATCTCATTCCCCAGGCTAGAGATGAACAAAACCTGAATGACACACATCCAGTCTGCGCAAGACCCTGCTATCCTCATATGCAAAGTTGTATATTCTGCTCTTTCCTCTTTATTCTTCTAGCTGAAAACCCTATGGTCTTCAGTCTCTTAAGCAAGATTTCAAATCACCCGCATTTCATATTATGTTGTATGCAATGGGTGTTGTAAAAAACTTTGCAATAGTTTTGAGTTGGTTGCAGATGTTACACACAAACCTTCCTCTCTCCTCTTGATATGATTTATTTACACAATATGCAATAACTCACGCAGCAACAAGTAGCTTTTTAATTAATAGAAAGGCTTTATAGTTTGCACTTCCAGAATGAATTGTATGTTTTCTAGTTATTTTCAAATGCATCTCACCTAGTTAATTCAATTTCTAATCTCACAAATATTGTTATCAAGGTATTATAATTGAGATTATGAAAGTCTGTTTCCAACATATTCAGAGCAGTCAATTCTCTTTAAACTATTTCTGTTTGTAAACAGACATTACTTTTAAGCAACAGGCAAAATCTCTTTCAAGAAGTGACATTCTTTGCATTGCCTGCTTTGTGTAGAAGCATGTTCCGCTTGGGCTTCAGGGAAAATGACAGACAAAAGAGAGAGGTGTAATTGTATGCATACCTCCTAACAAATTAAACCAAAGCAAAGCAAATAAGTGGCATTAGTTTCCAGTGTGTGAAGAAAATCATATTCATTTATCTTAAGAACAATGAAAATGTCTTCAAAGATATCATATGTTTTTTGATCTGGACTCAAAGCCTGAAAAATAGTCACTATATAATGTCACTTTATTATTGAGAAATGTGCACCGCAGAGATTTGATATGCGGTATTAAATAGCACAATTCACTTATTAACTTAATTAGGAACATAAAAGCAAAAGCTTAACAAAATGGATAGCAGAGGAGATGTGAGTGAGAAGAAAAAGGGTAACCTTTATGTTTTCTTACAGGAGTTTGGTGAAACTTTCATGGGCAGGGTAGTCCCCCGAACTGAAGAGCAGCTCTGTGTGGCTCACCTTCATCTCCAAGGGGAGGTATTTCATGAAGCTAGCATGCAAAAGACATCCCTGTCTGGGCCACTGTATTTATGGTTCAACCCTATTTCTCCATCAACAGAAAAAAATGCAAATGATTTTATTAGCATATTCCTGTAAATTAATGTGGTTTTATCAGAAAAGGCCCAAGTAATAATCATGCTGCTTGAGAGTTAATTGAATGCAGAAATCTTGAGTACAAGCTTGATGTGAACCTAGTTCAACATTAAGCTGATCAGTTTGGTGTTCACTTCTGTAGACTCTTCCTTTCATGGCAAGGAAGTGCAAAGAACTCAGGAGGAGCAGAAGAACTGCACCACACCCCACTAGAGAAGAGAAATCCTTCAGCTGGGGTGGACCACATGGACTTGAAGTCAGCCTCGCAGTTCAAATGCCCTTGCTTTTTGTCTCATGGTGAGTAGAAGCCTGGACACAGCATGGGGGCCTCCAGAAAACTGCCAGGAGTAGGCAGATGCCTTCACAGCCTTGCCCCTGACCACATTTAACTGTAATGAAGGGCTTGCATGGATAAGAGTGGCAGCCAAAACTGTGGAAGCCAGCACAAGGCCATCCCAGCCAAATCTTTTCATGCAAGTAGGGCAGAGGCCGTTTTCCTTTATATCTTTTTTCCTCCCTTCTCTTTAACCTTACTCCTTTTCTCTGCTATGAATCTGTGAAGCCAGACCTTTGGGGTAGCGACAGCAGAGTAGTTTTGTTTTCTACAGAGAACTGCTGGCTTGTCTGCAGAATACATCTAGATAGACACAGTGCACTAAGTAAGGGCTTCTCAAGGGGCATGGATGCTGCTGTAAAAAGAAAGAAAAAAAAGAGAAATATAGGCTGGCTGTACCTGCGTGCTGGTCTGTGTTCATCTCCAAGTGGCTGATGCCATTCTAAGAAAATGTATCTTCTGTAGCAAAAAAAGTAAAACCCAGCATTTACTCTAACTTACTCACTCTCTCCTGCTGCCTAGTGCAAAAGGCATTAATAAGGGCCCCAGGAGCTGGATGACAGCTTTCATGCTGGCTGATAGAAATGGGAACCTGGAAACCAGAGCCTGTGGATGCCACAGCATGCCAGCACTTCCCTTCACCCTCATTTACTGAAATACCAGGCCTCACAGCTTTGTTCATTTGTAAGCTGTGTGCATGAAATAAGACATGTTCAGAATAGAGACAGGTGTAAGGACACATTTTTGGCAGAAAAGATTCCTGGTCATGTTTTCTCTGGTGGAAAGTGAGAGAAATGTATCCAGAAACATAGCAATCACCAGTATGTTTTCTTCTCTGCTACCCACAGGCAATCTGGAATTCAAGGTTTCCTGGCTGTTCCTAGTTAACAGAGATGTTTACAATGTTAATGACTGTCTGTGTGATTAAATAAGCATAGCCCAACAACTACTGCCCTAGATCAAGACCAAAGTTCATTGAAAGGAGTTGGTTTACTTAGAGCTTCTGGACAATGCCACTGTAGTCACTTATAGACAGCTCTGGTGCATCTGGTGTGGTGCTCTAAGCTAAGAGTCCTCCTGTCAGAAGAGCAAACATCTTTGACTGCTACACCCCATGGCAGCTCATCTTTGTATTCCCAGGAAGAAAAGCCTATCTTGTAAATGTGGGGCTTCTGGAACAGTCCCAAACCAAGCCAGCACACCAGCCTTTTGAAAAACAGAAACATTTCTAGTTTTCAAATACCGGGTATGTATTCAAGGGCAGGTATTGTCCACTTCTGATGTGCTATGGAAAATCCCTGCATGGTATATCTGCAGAGCCTATGGCTGATGAAAGAAAAAGTTCCCTGAAGCCGACTCTGTGAAACTGCCAGATGCTCTTATGCTTTGTGGTCTCAACATTTGTGTATGTAACAGACCACAGTATTTCCCCTCCTCAGTGTTGTTCTCCTCAAATTTGAATACAGCAAGAGAGTCTGGAGGAAGGGAGTGTACCGGTTTTCTATAGTACTTCTTTAAGGTTTGTTTTATGCAAATCTTGTCCCTTACACTAGCCCTTGAAATAACATCACTGATGAACAGCAAGGAACATTGACAGTTTTCTTCCACCTGGAAATACAGCGTTTAAGCATCAAGTATGTGAAGGCAGAAGGACTACCAAGAAGACAGATTTAGTTTTGACTCTGTTTCCTAAGGTAAAACTTAGCTAGAGCAGACTATTCAGTCAAATTTAAAACTGTGCTCCCCGTTTAACAATTAGGCATGACACAGGCTGAAAATGGGATGGCTGAAACCACTCAGTGAAAGGTGTTCCCTGTAATTTATCTGTGTTAATAATGTCCCTTTATCTTGTCTTTGGCATTTGCTTTAAATGCAAAGGACTCTGTTGAAATTGTAAGAATGCAAAACATAATTTTACTGAGATGCTTAATGCAATTAATGACATCAGCTGCAGAGATATGGATGCAAGGATGTATTTCTTCCAATCTGTTGGAATTTATCTCAGTCTTTGACCAAAAAGCATTTTAAAAACTGAAGAAGCACCTTTTCACTCAAAGAAATGTTCATAAACACAATAACTGCAGGTAATTATATTCTACAGTCAGCTAAATTCTCAGTGATTTACATATGATAGTCACTTGACTTCTCTCTGGATTTGCTCTGAATGACACATCTCTGACTTGAAATAATTTTTGTTCCAAGCTGTTATGAAACCATTTACACTAAATGATGGCAGTACTTAGGAGGGGAGCTGAGACTGAGGTTCGACTGCAAATAGCGTTTTCATTAAGCAGAATCTTAGTTTGTGGATATATATGTGGCAGGTTTTCTTTTTCTTTTTTCTTTATATATATATATATATATATATACATATACATATATATAAAGAATAGGTCAGCATAGATATCACTATGGAAAGCTTTCAGTTCCCCTAGAAGGTCACTAGCATGTCATTATTTGACCTCAAATCTACTCCTTCTGAACGTACTTTTTTAAACCTCCTACTCACAAACGGCAGCAATGAATTACTTGACAGACAATCACAGAGCCTGCAAACCACCTCTAACATCTATTGCAGCTCTGGGACCTGCTGTGCATATGCCTGAATCTCGTATACACTTCTTAGGACCCCACTGTTTTGCTCATATTCTTCCAACCCTATCAATTTCTCAGCAACCCCACTCATGCAGAGAAAGCAATCCATTTGCATTTCTCATCCTCCCAGCCTCTTCAGCATTTACCATTATTGACCTACAGATATGAAGTGCTTCCTACCTGGACCAGTGCTCAGCTGCCCAGATCTTGTCACAGCAGCACCCTGGTGGGACATGCACTGCCTGCTTGCATGTCTTTGCCTGAGAAATGATCTCAGCACTTTACACAAGCTGAGCGACAGGTAATGCTGGGGAGCCTTTTAACACCTGAGGTGTGGTTTTAGACTAAAATAAAAATCAGAATCCTTCCCCAACTTCTTTGTGCATCCAGAGAGGGATGAGAGCTGCAGAAAGATTTCAAGTAGAGAAATGCTTGATTTATTGTCATTATGGCTTCCCTTTTTCTCCAAAATAAACTCACAAAGAAGAAAATGGCGAACTGAATATTCATCAACAACCAACATTTGTAATTCTTCAAGAGCGTCAATGCCTATTTACAGTGTTGAAATAGGACTGGCTTGTCCTATAGTATGCTAGTTTATCAGATGATACACAAATGATAAGTATTTCCTTTCATTTCTAAATTAAAATAAAAGCCAGCCAACACTTGGGATGAAGCATGATGAAGCACAATGTAGCACTTAGGAAATTTGTTGTGACTCTTCCCTCCTTCAAGAGTGTGATGTTTCTGGCATATTTAAAGTTGTTGTTGGGATTGTCTTTAAAGATTGAAAGTCTATAAATTTTCATGAGAAGTGAGCTATGTTGCAGTTATAGCAAGAACTGTACGTGCACTCTATGTGTTAAAGGTATCTGGATGACAAACAAATTCTTTATGTAAAACATTTCTTCCCTTTACTCCCATCTTGTTCTCATCCGTTGGCTATTGAGGACTGTAATTACTGAAAATAAGTGAGAAGGATGGCAAAAGGAAGAATTCAAGAGAAACTTAGCCAGAGTCCTTCTGAAGCTGGCACCAGCTCTGCTCTTCTGAGATTGATGGCCACCCTCTGTTCTCTGCTTTTCCAAGTAATGGTGAGCAGCTTGGCACAACTCCAGCTGGGCACAGCAAGAGAGTAAGAGTGCTCATTAAAGCCTTTTTCTTGCTCCTGAGAAACAACACTAGGACGCAGCATAAGCCCTCTCTTGCTGAAAAATCCCCAGTTAGCATGGGGGCTAAAGTGGGGTCTCTGGGTCAACGCTAAAATCTGCAATTGTGAGATGAACAACTGCCAGAAGGCACAAGAGAGTTTCCAGTCCCAGCAGTATCAGTCAGAAATCTCCTGATTTGTGGAGTGTATTTTAAGGTAATACCCATGCATTACTTGTTTTAAGATGGGACTTGTACGTCCTTGTCCCTTAGGGTCACACAGCAGCTAGACAGTATCCACTGTTTGCTTTCAACATTAAAGCACTGTTAGCATGGGGAAAGTGAGGTGATCAAATGCGTACTTAGTCTCCCTCCTCCCATGGATTCTAATATATCATTCACATTACGGATTCAAACTGTCTCACTGAAGTCAGTGTTATTCTTTGCATGCTTAAAAATAGAGGAAGTCTACTGATTCAGATTAAGGCTACCTGGTTTTATATGAGCATGAGTAAATTCTAAGTCTGCTCTCTATGCATATTCACAGTTCTTTGCTTCTAGACCCTGCACTGTCTCCTAATCACAGTAATATAATGAGAGCATTCTAAACCATGTCTACTATTTGCCTTGTACTTCCTAAAAAAAAAATAAACAACCAAAACAAAAACAAAACAAAACAAACAAAACCCCAACCTAAAACTCAGACCAAAGAAGGCAAAGGAGTCTGACAGGCAGTCACACTTGGATAGGTGATTACTCTGGCTGGCCTCCTCTTCTGAGTTATTTTTGTAACCTTGTTGGCCTTTACAAAGTTCAGCACAGAATGGAGCAGTGCTTCCACTACAGTGAGGTTGGCAGCTGCATGAAGTGTACAAAGCAGGGCTACAATCTCATTGTGAGCTTCATCTTGCTTAGCCTAAGAGCCGAGTATATTTTCTATTTAGGTAGAATAGCTCTTGCCTGTGTAGAGCTCATTGTAGAACAAGGGCTTCAAAGAATTTCAAATGTTCACCTTTGTGAGTTAGCACCACATTTCTGATGATGGAGTCTCATGGGCTTTGCCTCAAAAATTCATCAGATCACAGCAAAGGAAAAAACTGCCATGGGAATGTAAACCCTGTTGAATTACCAGTTGTACAGATGGGACAGTAGAGAGTCACCTGGGCTGGGCTCTGCCAGATGCACAGTCTCTCTTAGGAGATTATGTCTTTTCTTCCTTCTCCTGGAAAGGTTGGCTTCAGCAAATGCTGAATTGCAGAGGCATCACCTAGACCCTGAGGGCTCATCAACTCAATCACCTGAACACAAGCAGGACCCAAATGCATATCCTCAGTGGGAAAAATATAATTCCCTTTAAAGTGGAATACACCGAGTTTCTCAGAAATATAAATAATCAAGCCATCTAACAACAAAACATTTTTGCCAGAAAGGACTTCTTCCTCTCCTTCAGTAAAAGTACACATGTTAGCAGGGGCTGGGTGGAACACTACCATAGGCCATCGAAGGTTTTGTGTTTACTGTAGGACTAGTTTGGTCAGGTCTTGTTTTACTTTTTATATTCTTTCACTTATAAAAAACATTGTTTTCAGCTATTCCTAGATGCATATTTATCTCCTTTTCCATGGCTACTCAGATTTTAGGCCAATATAGGATTTTTAAGAACACAGTCAAAATGTATAAAAGTGGCACCAGATAAAGCATTCCTCCATACCTTGTCCACAGGCTCCAAAGCCATCACATCTTCTTGTCTCATTATCTTTCCCTTGAAAGCACAAGAAGGCTGACAGCCTTTTCAGAGCTCTTAGATTAATAAAAGCCACCCAAACTATCCAAGTTAGATGTACATATCTTACTGGAGTGGTGTCACTTAACTGGTTAATGTTTAGAAAGCTTTTTGATATCCTCAGATAAAAGGCACTGTAACAGTGCAAGACATTACTGTTATTAGCTACAGATGGTGCAAAGTTGTCCTTCAGCTACTGTGTATATATAATGAAATTCTGAAGACTTGCAAAGTTCCTGTAACATCACAAAAGGAGTGGAAATGCACCTCTACTTAGTCTAATTCTGTACAGGATAGGTTTTAAAGGGCCTTGAAAAATTGCAAGAACCAGCAGTTTCCCAGCAGATACAAAGAAATCTCCATAATGTATCTTGCTTAGCTGCCTTAGTGTAAGACCATCAGCTAGTGGTCCAAAAACCTCTGTTCTGCCAAATCTCCTCTTGCCATGCTCCAGCTACATTTTTTCCCCCCACAACTACTGTGAAAAAACTCCTGTCTTTCTGTTTGCCATGTCATCTCCACACCAAATGTCTCTATGTGGGATGACCCCCAAATCTTATCCCTTGCATGTCAGAGCAAGTAAAGCCTGTGCTTGGATTGGGAGGGACACACAGCCCCAGCATGTCACAAGGCAGTGTGGCATCAGTATTCCTGCTGGCATAGGGCTTTGGGGGGTGCTGTGCTGCCAAGCTTTTACTGTCAGCAAACCTCCTCTTTTACAACCTGCACCTGACATGCCAGGCAGTCAGTCAATGAGTCCTGGAGCAGGCTGACAGGCTATATGAGCATGTCCTGTCCTGGAGCATAGAAGAAGCCAGACTAAGAGGAGAACAAAAAGGAAGGAGCCAAGTTCTGAAGCTGGACCCTGACTGGGAATAGATTTCCACTGTTTCTTAAGGGGCATGATACAGTAAGAAGCACAGGCACCATCTGGTTTACACAGCCATTAGACAAGGAGAAAGGACAGAATACTATCACTGGAGAAGTTCTGTGGTCCAGAGATGCCTGAAATGGCAGTGAAGAACTAATGTTGAAGCTTTAATTGGGTTCACAATCTTTTATCCTGAGTTTGTGCATATTTCTTGCTACCATGAATGCCACCTACATTACTTCTGCTGCTGATGAAATGCCAAAAGCCAATTCTGTCCAAAGGTAAAGATGAAATGATGACTACACACTGGACCAGAAGTCTGGAGTTGTAAATGCCTCAAGGTTATTTTTGTAAAGTGAGTGGCACAGGTACAATTTAATGCCATCACACACACACACACAAAATGTAAAACCAAAAAAGTAATGCTCTCAATTTATACAGAAAGCTATTATTTCAGTTTTTCAGGCACTTAAGGTATGTATGTTTCTAATATAAACCCCATATAGGAAACTGATCAGACTGATCTTGGCCTGGAGAGCTCTGATGGCAGTGTGAGAGGCAGCTTGGTCTAGTGGGCTGAAAGGCAGCAATTCCTGAGGTTTAATCCTGGCTGACACAGAGCCACTGTATGGCCTTGGGCAAGCTCCTTAAAAAGACATATCAGGTCAACTTAGGACCAACATTAAAGTTTCACAAATATACATATTTGTAAATACTTACATCAGTAAAAATGAATGTCACCTTTTTCATCTTTTTTATTTTAGTGGGGAAGGATGACGGAAGGGAAGCAGTGTTTCCGGTTAGAGGTCTCGGAGCTCTTGTTTTCTGTACTGTTTGCAGCCTCAATGCTCTGGTAGTGAGGGAGTGTGAAAGCAAAATTGGTCCAAAATTGCTTCTACAAAGAAGAATGATCTGGCTGTAAGACAGCACAACTTTGATCTAGAGAGCTCCTGAGCAGTGGGTGCTTGTGAGTGTTAAAAACTCATTATCATTCAAGGAACACTAAGTATTAATTAAGTATATGCTAAGTAATAACTACAGTTCAAGAACCAGGTTCTGATCTTTGGTGAGTGCTCTCTATCACTCTTGCCAGCTGAATTAGAAGTAAATGGTAAGACCCATGCAGCTGCTTGTGCCATTAAATCTAAGGGCAGGCACAGGTAGTGCTTTAGAGCTGATAGAATTGTGTAAGATGATTTATGCCCCATGTGATACTAGCTTGTTAATATTTATCAAGTTACTACAGCTTCCTATGATTCCAGTTTTCCCCAAACTGCTTGATTATAATGACCACTACTGTTAAACCAGAGAGCAATGAATTATAAATGGCCCTTATTTAGATAGAGCTTGGATCTGTGAGACATCTCCATTTGTGTGGTGATATTACTGTAATGTTACTGTACTCCCTTAAGTAATGAGACTGCCTCAGATAACACTGTGTCCTGGGTTCTGCAGTAGCAGTCATTTTTCTCCTTCTTAGTAGCTGGTGCAGTGCTGTGTTTTTGACTTTCAGCCTGGGAACAGTGCTGTTAACACTGATTTTTTAGTTGCCGGTCAGTAATGTTTATGCTGACCAAGGACTTTCTGAGTCTCATACTCTGCCAGGGAGGAGGGAAGCTGGGAGGAAGCAGAGCAGTTGTATTCTCTTCCCTTGTTATTTCCCTTATCATTATTATTATTGGTGGTAGCAGTAGTGGTTTTGTGTTACACCTTAGTTACTGTTCTTATCTCAGCCCGTGGGAGTTACATTCTTTCTATTCTCCTCCCCATCCCTCTGGGAGCAGGGGGGAGAAAGAGGGAGGAGTGAATGAGTGGTCGCATGGTTCTGAATTACCGGCTGGGCTTAAACCAGGACACACTGTTTTATTCAGTGGATTTTGGGATGCTCTGGAGGGAAGTCTTCCTCTCTCACTGCAAAGGGCAGCTTCTTGTTATTATTTTATATGACTCCTTGTAGCTCACAATTTTTCTAGAGGGACTTAGGAATTTGCAAGAAGGATTTGCCTGGGGAAAGAGGACATGCCTATTGCCTTGCAGGAATCAGGAACAGCAGTGGGGGGCCTGGTGTCCATAGTTAATATGACAAGAGAAAATTAGTTGCCAGCCAGGGAGGCATTAAAGCACTTAATACCTCTCTGTGGCTTACATCTACAG
This sequence comes from Melopsittacus undulatus, assembly GCF_012275295.1. Classification (NCBI taxonomy): domain Eukaryota; kingdom Metazoa; phylum Chordata; class Aves; order Psittaciformes; family Psittaculidae; genus Melopsittacus; species Melopsittacus undulatus. The sequence goes on along the minus strand of NC_047527.1, from coordinate 83,396,882 downwards.
TGGGAAACACAAAACCATAGCTTAAGTCCCACCACTGGATAGAAACTGGCTGCGAGACAGACATTGACAAGGAGAAATAATGGTAAAATTAAAATACGTTGAAAGTTGTCAGTGGCTGCCCCAAAGTTCCACTGTGAGGTAGGTTTGTTCATATTATCCATAGAGATCTAAAAAGGAGTTGCAAGATGGTAAGAAACTGCAGATGCCACAGAGTTATACAGTATAATTAAGAATAGAGTAGCTGTATGGCATTCCAGTGGGATGCAATAAAGCTGGGTGAACTGGGAGCACAACACATAAAAAGCATTTGACCTACTTGTGTGCCTTGTTGACTTCCAAATGACTGGTGGTGATTCTGAAAATTGATCCAGACATTATGAAAACTGAATGATAAACAGAAGCTCCACTGTTATGCATGCAGTGGTGACCCCTATGTCAAAAAAATTCCTGAGAAAAAGTACTTCAGCAGTGGGGACATTGGCACCAAAGGCTTGAAAAAACTTTTGCAGGAGAACAAGTTGGCATATTTAAAAAGGACAAAGTTAACCAAGTAACACGCGATGACTAATGACTTAGAGAAATTAAATCAGGCAAAACTTCTCTTCCTAGACAAAAGAACCTGACAGTGAAAGTGAAAATTTTATCTAAGGGGAGAACTCACTGATGAAAAAAAAATCATTGGGTAAAGAACTGATTGGGACTTTTTTAAGCTATACAGTATTCTATGGATAACAAGATCATTTTGGCCTTGTATTAACATCTCTAACAATACACAAGCACATATCTTCACACCACAAGACATAGCCTAACCACTAAAATGTTGAATTTTAGGAGAGAATTTCCCAATGAAGAAGTTGTTCCTAAGTTGTCTATGACTCTGTTTCTTCAATTTTAATTTGGAATATAAACTGTTGTCCACTTTACTGCTATATGGATAATGAGGATCACTATATTAGGTCAGAGCATGTGCTACTGGTTTGATACCTGAAAGCTGTTAAAAAAGCAAGGAGAACCAGACTGCAATGTACTACTTTAAAGCCACCAATTACCCTAAAGGCACATCTATTTAGCAATTATTATCTCCCACTACAGAGCTGTTGTTGCTATCAATACATTTCAAGCCATTTCTTTAGAAAAAGAGATGGAAACGCTATTGTGAGACTTGTACTGTTATAAGTGCAATAGGAGCGATAGGGGACAGGTGTTCAGCACATTAAAAAAATCCAACAAAACAGTCGAAAAATGTTGCTCTAAGCATAGTTTCATCTATCTGACTCAGCATAAATGCCCAAGTATGAAGGAGAAATGAACCAGAAGAATCGGCCCTGTGCTGCCTGGGGTCTGTTCACAGGGCAGTATTAGGTTGCCTCTTTTTTCTAATTGGTATTTTCCTTGTCTACATTACACTGGAGACTGTGACTGAACTTTATTCCTTAACAGCAGCCTATGGCAACCAACAAAGTCTTCTGGGAAAACAGCCTGCTCAGAGTACTAAGCAGAAACTAGGAGAAAAATTGAACAAGAAAAAAGCTTCTAAAGAAGAGCAAATTATTCACTATACACTATTCTTTGAATTTAGCCCTTTCTCCTGACTGTGGGTAGCCCACAGGAAGATGATGTGATATGTATGAACTGATCTGCCATTCAAATATTGCCCTACAGATGCTTGGTGAGAACACAATTCAGCCAGGCAGTTTTTTATCAGCTAATATACCTGAACATTTGGGATTCATTACTGAAGTGCCTCTGTCAGTCATTAAAACCATGTAATGGCTTTTTGGCTCTTTGACTGGCTTGCCTACACAATCGAGACAAGAAGGGCTCCTGGCAAGACAACAGACAACTGTGAAACAGATCTGGCGCTTTCATTCTCTTCAGAATGAGGGGAGTGAGGAGAATAAAAAGGACACAAGCTGAGAAAGCATGCAAAACCAAATACCAGGCATAAGTTTGATATTATGTCTTGCTCCCCTGTACAAGAGGTTCCCACCCATCTGGAGTTCTGCCATATAGCATTAAATGACTCTCCATGATTTACATGCTTTTGGGATAGCATCTACTCACTATTTCTAGATACTCTGATGAGACCCCATTTGTTTCATGTTTTTGACATCTGAAGTATTATTCAGATTGGAGGATTTGTCCACCAAAAGCAGCACAGGCAGTCACACACAGGTGCTGATTGTGTTCCAGACTGACAGAGTGAAAGCCAGTGGAGGTCTGGAAGCTGTTTAAGTTAAGGTCAGAATGGACACAAGCAACAACTGTGTGCACTGAATCACATCCTCATGGGTGGCATGAAAGAAACAGCACATCTCTAATTTATTATTTGGGCAAAACCATTCAGGCACTCTTGTGTCTGAAACAACCAGAAACAGCATTCTAAAGAAAAAGAAAGGACTTTACCTTTTTCTGACAATATCAGTTCACAATTACGGTCATTCTGCATTTTATCCTTTCTACTTTTGCTAATGGTCTTGGTGATGGAATGGGTTGGAAATGCAACAGTCTTCCCAATCTTTGATTGCTCTTAACTTTTATGTCAGAAATCATGTAAGAGTTTAAAACCTCTCATTCATGCTGAAGATCTTGTTTTCTGTCTTGTATCTCCCATAAGGTGCTATTTGGTCATGTAACCTACAGATGTTCCAGTGAGCAGCTGTCTCTTTTGTCCTAGTTTTGTCTCATCTCTTTCTTTGAACAAGAAGCTCTAAATGGAGTTTGAGTAGAAACACTGGACACTCATCTCATAGAATTCACACAATTGTACAATGTGAAAGCAGGTTATCTGTTATTGTTAAAGATCAGACAGCCCATTACCTTGGTCTTTGCCACCAGAATCTCAAAAAGGAACTGTCTTTCACACACACTTTTCTCTCTCCCATGAGGCAAGTTAAATCTGTACAGCTATCTCCAGCACAAAGCAGCTTTAAACACCCATCATTTACTTTGTTGTATGAAGTGTGACTTAGTGTGACTTAGGGCTGCAAAGCAGAACAAATTTAAAAATCAGACCCAAAGTGTATCCCTTTGTGCAGTGTACGTTTCAGAAGAATTGCTTTCATATCTGTGGAACTTCTCCCTCCATCCTAGTTAACATAGATGAATCATTTGGGTCTCAATCTGATTTTCAGCTCTAGGTGTTCACGTATTAGGTATTGATTTTGACCCCACCCTTACTTTCCACAGTAGTATTTACAGTTTGCCATCTCTTGCTATTTCAATTTTTCAGCCCTCCTGTCCTTGCTCTCCTGCCTATCCTCACCTGAAAGCGGTACATTTGTGTGCATGGGAAGAATGTCAGCTGAAGCATTTGTGGTGAAACCTAAGAATTGTGGTGAAATAATATTGCAAATTCCCCAAGAAAAGCAGTTAGAAATGCAGCAAAAACTGGGCCTGAACCATTGTCTGTCAGAATCAAAATAAAAAGTCTTAAAGGAGGACGAGGAGAAGGAAAGGGTCCAGTACAAACAAATCATATATTAGAATACTGTAGTTTCTGTAAGTTCATTTACCTTGCGTTAAGATTGAAACAGCAGCACCAAATTGAAAATTGTAGCTTTCACCCAGGAGTTTTATATTTGTGACATTTATTACACCTATACCTAACTAAAAGACATCGACCTTTCTTGAGGGAACAAGCACCAAGATAATGAACTGAGTAGCCGTTGAGTGATCATTTACATTTTGCACACAGGATTGTGAATTTAACCCTGGGTGGTCTCTCAGTGAAAAAATGTTACATCTTAGCTGTAGCTAAATGCATCCATGTTCATTTGGCTGAACACTGGTAATTTCATATTACCTATTTATGGTGTTATTTTTAATTTCCAGCAGTTTTGTGGTTGCATAGTCCCCTTTATCACAGCAAATAGCTCACTAAAACCACCAAGAGCCAAGAAATGACTGTCAGCTATTTTTTATTTCCATAACTAACAGCAGGGTTCTTTTTATTTTTCAGATAAAGTTAATGGATGCAGCTTTTCCACTGCCACATTTATAAACACTTTTGTTTAGGGGCTGCTAAAAAATACTTGCAAAACATCATTTAGGGAGCCAAAGTATAGTATGTATGCAATATAGTGTTTGCATCTGCAGAATGACAGACATGCTGTTTAAAGAGATGTTGCTTTTCTGTAAAAAATTAAGCACTTGGTTATCCTCTACAGATATTCACTCATGTGGTGGTAGTTGTTACTTAAGTACCTCCTGTCTGATCTCTGTATACAGAGTTGTAGACTTGGGAACCAGCAGAGATGCCTGGTGTCATTTGTTGAGAATAGCAACCCCTGGCTCACTTTACTGCCAGGAAACCCAAATATCATATGATGCAAGGTTTTTATGTCTAAATAACCAACCTTCTTTCCTTTGGTTATTCTTTTCCTATTTAATCATTCTGTCAGTTCTGTTTTATGTCTTGTTCATTTAGTTTTACAATCACATGCATGCATCTATCCACCTCTATTAACACCTATTTTCTAAACACATATAATTAATGGTAGAGGAGTAATAAATGTCCATTGGGCTTTTACAAATTATCTGTAAAGTTGCACCTGCCAAAGTCGGTCTCATTATACCCAAGAAAGTGTCAGTCCAGTGTAAATAAAGAGGAGTTTTATTGCCTTTATTGTTGATTAAACTTCTAGTAGCTAGGGTGGATTGGATGTTTGTGAAAAGGCTGTTATTTAAATAGAAAACAGTTGCACCTCTGGTAAACTGCACCTCTTCCAAAATACCTAAATCCTCAACCATATCACATGTTGTAAAGAAAAATTACTGAGAAGAGCAAATAAGGTAGAAGAGCAAAAGACGGGAGGTTGGAGTGACTGGGCTATCAGTTAAAAAGGAGCAAATAGCGGCAAGAATGAGAGCAAAATATGGTTGGATCACCCAAGCATGTCTCTCTGCCCAGCTGCTGTGATAAATCTTGTTTTCTTTCACTTTCAATAGTTGATTCAAAGGGCAACCACATGATAACAGAACTTTTTTCTGAGGCATAATCTCTTTTACTAAGAAGGCAAATCAAACCCTCGAGTATTGAATCATTTAACAAAACATGATTTCCATGGTTGTTTTGAGGATAGTACAACAGTTTGGCCATTTGAAATCAGATCAAGTTGCAGTTTAGTTTGCAAGCTGTCAGTCCAGATCCATATTCTCTTAATAACAATAAAAAACATGTTCAGTTTGTCTGGCTTTTTTTTTTTATTTTTGTTGTGTCATAAAGACTTAATTTGGACTAGGTTTTGGATGTTTTCTTTCCCCTTAAGCACTTCTACAGAAAAAAATGGCTTAGATTTAACAACAACAACATGTTAATGTATGCAGTTTGCCTGCTGTCCCTTTAACCCATAGCTGCAAAGGTTCTGTAAGACGCAAACCTAAAAATCAGAACCTATTGCACCCAAGATCCTCATTTGGTGTAAATTAGCACCCAAAGAATATACTGATTCATAACAAATTTTCTCTTCCTCACCCTGTGTGTTAGACTCAAAAAGATAATTTCAAAATAAAGGATGTGAAATGCTGCTCCTCCTTCTTTTATCTATTAATTATTTAAGTATTGATTACGTCTGCAGAGAAATAGACTGAAAAGTGGCAATGATCTGTAATATATGGCCGTATTGGAGCAGATACGAGATCCCATGAAATTCTAATGATCTCTAATACTAGAGGTTACCACTTCTTGATGTTAGTACATAACAATCTTCCTAATGTAAAACACCAAGAGGAAAGCATGAGGTAACACAATTATTGGTGGCCTGGAGAGGATAAAAGCAATAGCAGAGAAAATAAAAGTTCATAATGGAGGAAATACTTACCATAGTGAGCTTTGTTGAAGGAAAATTGTGGAAATAACAAATGCAGATGGAACCTTTGTGCAACATTTATACTTTTAGGAAGGAGAAGTCTGAAGAAAAGTAAAAACAGAAGTTCTCTATTTTTCTAGGGAATTCTTCTGTGCTCAGAACAAACCAACTGGGAAACGGGATTTCACTCTAAACAGCTGTTCTCAGTGTCTTCATTTCAATCATTCACCTATTGGGAATACAATACATTTATATGCCAGCTACAAAAAATCAAATGGTTTTATAGTGTGTTTCAGCATATTTGCAAAATGGAAACAAGTACTGCAAAATAAATGCTTTATGGTCCCTGCAGCAACCCAAATACAAGAACACATGTACCAGAGAACAGGATCTGACAGTGAAAACTAGTACTAGGAAAGTGAAGAAGAGGTTTGTGGCAAGCAGTAAACTGACACTTCTCAATAATGGGGAGGCTTGCCTTTGCAGCTAAAGTTGAGTGAGGATAAGAAAAAAATCCCACAGTTCCATCTCTCCCCTCTCCACCCCTGTCATTTTTACTTGCTGAAAGGAAGTTTGTAGAAAGTTATCATGTTCTTTTAAAAAGATGACCCCTAAAAATCCACAAAACATCTAGCCCCAAGTATGTACAAGCATGCTGACTGTGTACTTGTCTGTTTTAATGCTGTAGAAGATCAAATTTTCTAGGAAAAAGCAAACAACTTTAGCAGCAGGTGGCTGAAACATAGCCTTCAGAAAGCTGTTAAGAACCATTTCAGTCTGGGAAATAAAACATGGTTGCAAGCTATGTTATTTGCACTTATTGATTCAGTGAAAGGAGTCACCTTATGTTTAATTCAAATTGTAGTCCTGGCTTGGACAGGCTTATAACAATTGAGTTTTACAAATCCATTTGTTTAAGTGATTCTCATGGTGGTTTCTCACATTGTTCCCTATGCTGTTTTTAGATTAGTTCTGTTCTTACTGACAGAGACAAGAGCTGAAACAGAGCAGGGTATAAGAGATGGGGGAAGAGAGAGAGAAAGGTACTGGTGTCCATAGGAGGGGCCACATACTGCAGCAGGATGTAGGGCTATGGATCAGTGGCAGGTCAGGCCACCAACATCTCAGAAGGCTCAAAATGCAGCACCATCCTTTTCAACTACCCAGCACCACTTAATGGTGCATTCAGCATCACATGTAAAATCAATACCCTCATTTCAGGCTGTATTATGTCTCAGTAAATATTTCTTTTTGCCTTATTGGTGGAACAGTTTAACAAAAAAAAGGTACTTGCATTCTTAAGCTTCCTCCCTCCCACTCCCCCCTGCCTAATTTCTTGTTTCTTTTTTTTTTTAGGGAAAATCACAACTCTTAGGCAGCAGGACCAAATTACATCCTTCAAACAGGATAGTGCTTTCACAGGCTGGTGGGTGCACTCATTAGGTGATCAGCTCTTCATCATCAGAATGGTGATGTTCTTGCCAGTTGTTGACATCTGTCAAACATGCAAACTGCTCATTTATCAGAATGGGTTCATTTCACAGGAAAAGGTCACTCTGAGAATGCTACAACATTAATTTGCTAATCTGCTTGGGTTAAGAGACCTTGGAAACAAGGAGCCTGCTTTGTCATTATTGGAGAAACACAATTCTGTGTCAAGGTTTCAGGTGTAATTTTATTCCAAGGAAGAAATATTCTGTAAATAAAACAAAACCACCCTACATACCTGTTACACATATATACATTTAAAAATGAATGCAAAGTCCCATCCAGAGTTTTCTGCAGAAATTTACATCAAAATATGTATTTTCTCCAGACACCTTCCCTTTGCTAAAATCAGTTGTAGCTTTTCAAACTTACCACAAGACTTTGTCCAGAGAGAGATTTCTATGCTTGTTGTCATGTTTTAGCTGCTTTCTGTTTTGGGGGGTGTTTTGGTTGTTGCGGGGTTTTTTTTTTCCCCTCACATTAATTACTTCAATCATGGACGAAAGAGACAATGTGGGTTATGAACAGGCAGGGCCTCTACCCCCACCCATTTCCTTGGTAACACATGAACTCTGTACTGGACAGTATCTCTGCTCTACCCCTGCATCAGGCCAACAGATGCTTTTATTTTCAGGATCACCACAAACACTCAAGACAAACTTCCCACTTCCTCATACATTTTCTAATACCTTCCACACCAGGCTGTAGTGGAGTAAGAGACTAACAGCATGGTAAGAGACTAACTTTCATGGCAATATCAGCTAAAATAAAACTGTGCTATCACTTAATGTTTCACCAGCCTCCCTTGGGAATGTGATGTTGGTGGTTACTTAGTAAAAAAAGAAAGGCTCAGCTGTTCACACAAAGACACAAAACACTTCAAAAACAAACCCAGCACAATGTTCCAGGGTTTTAATGATGGCAAAAAAAAAGTATGGAGTCAAAGACCGGAGAACAAGGAGATGCTCTGAAGAAAGCACTAGATAACAGCACTAGTGCAGCTCGGCAGCAAGTACAAATTACGATGAGAACTTCTGCTAAGCTTTTCACCACCACCTACCCTCCCCCCCCAGGTTGGGAATGAAGCAACAGTGCAAATAAAAGCCATGCATTTAAACTCAAGTGTGGAATGAGGCAACTTTCACCTGTCTGTTTCATTAGACACATGTATTTATGCACAGACAGGTGAGAGTCCTCACAGTCTCCCTCTCCACTGCCCTCACATCATCATCCACCCAATGAAAACATGCTCACCTACACTGGTGGTAGAGCATGTAGAGTTCTCAGTATTCACAGCAACTTTTTTAAGAAGTACCCTTGGCCTCAGCAGCAGGGCTAGCACTTACTTTTCCCTACAAGAGCTGCAAGCTGCTTAATATCATCCAGGGAAGGTGATGCTGCTGTTAGTTACCTAATTCACTTCAAGTATGGCATTTCTAACTATAGACTAATGTGATGCAAAGTCGACTGTGGGTGGGTAGAGCTCAGAACACAGAAAAGATCACCACGATAGTGACTGTGGCAAAGAGGCACCACAATAAAGCACCAGGTTTTATCATACTGTCTTTTACAAAGAATGGGTCAGAATATCAAGGTGAAACATTGGAAAAGGTTACTCATGTTACCGCCCTAGACACATGAATCTCACCATTGGAGGCACACTGTTGGGCAAAGAAGGAAGGACTGGGACTGCAGTCTTCCTTTGCTTTCTTAAGGACTTTTGTAGCCCACCCAGCCCCTCCTTTCCCTCCCAGAAAATCAGATCTAACAAGACACTTTGAGCTGCAAAGCACACGCTGATGTGGATCCTGCAAGCTGTACTCAGTTTCTGTACCTGAAAGCTCTGTGGACTACAGATGCAAATGGTCACGGCTTGCAGAGACAGGCTGTGAAATATTCCAGGCTTGATTCATTGACCAACAAATCAATAACTTGGAACCAGGCACGGAAGCTTCAAATAAAGTGTGGCCCCTGAAAAGCCTGTAAAAGTCGTGTTTTTGGAGACAGTCAACAGATACAAAATGACTGGGCATTTGATCAGTTCTAAGTTGTAAAATAGGATAATAGCAACAGTGCTTTAATTAGGGCATTTTCACCTCTCATGTAGCTATTCTGGAGAGATACATTTTTTTTCTCTTTAGCCATGACCTTTTTAGATGGATGCTACCCAGCTTGTTCATACATCTTGGTATATTTGCAAATGTAGAGCTTTTGCACCTCCTTCTTATACTGGCAAACTAACCAACACAGAGAGAAGTGCTAAGGCTACGTAGCTACAATTTGAGAAAGTAATTTCTGAATGACACTGAAGAAGCATTGTCCAGAGTCACTTCTTAGTTGAATTTTTAAAAAGCTACCCAGGCACTCTGTATCCAAATCTGTATGTTTTATCCAAATATATTTTAAGTCTGATTTTTCATCAGCTTGATGAAAGCCAGTCAGAATGTAATAGGTATAAAAGGTAAAAATACCGGAACATTGCAAGATGAAGATCATGGGAATTTTAATTCTGACCACATACTAGCAGATGTTCTTCTCAAACTATGCTACAAGCCTTAAGTTGTATCTCCAGGAATAAACTGTTCAGAGATAAACAGGAAAACAATCCTTCTAACTCTGTATTTAACATTTTGCTATTATCTTCTGTTACTATCATCCCTTCTTTCTTGAGTTGGAGGGGGAAATGCATGCTAGACTAAGACACAAACTGTCTAGAAGATTATTTCTAATTGTCTAGAAGGTTTTGAGTTAGATTTTGTTCTACAATGGTTTGAAGAGTCTATTAAACCTGTTTTGGGTGAGAGCTGATAGGACACTAGCACTGCAAAGCTCAAGGGTAAAACTATCTCCCAATTTAGATGAACCCAGAGAGCCTCAGAGTTCTTAAAAAAAAGAAGGTACTATTATAGCTTAATTTCTTCAAGAAGTCAAGCTCAGAAATAGTTTTATGACAAAAGTTATGTTCTACATAGCATGGGTCAGCACATACCCAAGAGTAATCCAATTTGACTAGACTTCTCTGACGGGTGATCAAAACATCATGCCTTCACCACCATACCCCACACAAAAGGATGTGGCACTGTAATGTGTACATAAAAGCTGTAAAATAGACTAATGATAGTTTAGATTATGTTCAAAGGTAAAATTCTTATCAACTTACAAGAGTTTACTTCACTGTAGCACAAGTGATAAAATCAGAGAGCCACTAATCACTAGGTGCTATCACTAGAAGGAAAAACATTGCAATAAGTCTTTATTTGTCAAATAAAAAGGGTGAAAAATCAGGCAGATTTAGTTTGGGCTTGGCAGAAGGATGAAAACTGAGCTCATAGTGGAAGCACATTTCAAAATTCAGCATTAACTGAAATGTTTCTAAAACAGTAACAGAAATGATACAAAAATAAATGGGTTGTAGTCAAACATGAAGACCAGAGTGAAGCACTCAGATGAGGAGAAGAGACTGTCCAAAGCATTCTGTCCACTTGCATATCATCTTGGAATAGGAGCTTGGAATTACATCTGTATCCAAGGGAACTCCTCATGGACTGTTCAGTTACAAAATTTTATATTCTTAAGGAGGCCATTTACCTGGTCTTGAAGCAATGCAACTTTAGCTTCATATCAGTTTTTATCATATAATGCAATACCAGTTTTCATCATATAATGCAAAGGTACAGAAATGCAGTTTTTCCAAGTAAAAAAAAATATTAATATTGAAATCCTATCTATTCTATACAATACACACACACACACAAAGAGAAAATGCAGCAAAAGCACAAGAGATTAATTTTAGAAGATTCAAAAGACAGGGCTTGATTAAGTTAAATTTCTAACAAGCCTTACCCATACGCTTGGGTGTAAGTGTTGGGACACCATCTCCTCTCAGGCATCACATGTACTTTCGTATATAAGAAATAGAAAGATCTCACAGATCACACAAGAGAAGCTGTGGACAGCTACCCATTTTTCTCCACAGAGAATAACAGACTTTTATTGTCAGTGCATGAGTGCTCAAAGTAAACTAATTTCTTTCCGTTTCTCCCATGACAAAGGAACCCTTGTTTCAGCTGTGGCTCCACCACTTGGGTAGTTTAGCAGCAAACTTAAAACTTATTATACACACATGTACTTACAGATCAGCCTTGTTGGTCTGTGCATTTAGTGAGAAAATGGGAATCTATCGCATATTCTCAAAAATAAATTTTAACTGCTAAAATTGGCCAAATTGAAACCAATCACCTTATTCTCTTCAGTAAGGGTAATTTCTGTAAGAAATGTCAGCTCTCAAAATCTAGTTGTCTCCAACTTACAAAGCAATTACTGTTTTCTGCTGAAACACTAGAAGCAAAGTATTTATGTTCAGGCAGAGCAGAAGAATGAAGTTTCAGTCAAGAAAGTGCAAATTTCAGAAAAGTCGCAAGTGATCGAAAACTAGAGACTATAAAATTGTTGCTCACAGATAATGATAGCAGTCACTATCATATTGCTTTGGCAGGTCTTGCCTCAAGATTTCCTTATCAAGACTTTCTACATTTGCATATTCTTTCCAGAACAGGTCAGTCATAGAGCCATGCCTCACAGTTTCTATAAGACAGGATTTTCCTTTCCCATTTCTTGGTCCTTCTGCACTGTGTGACTGCAGGTCTGAAGGCAACCTCGATCATTCTTAAGCAGGGTAATCCGTCTGCAAATAACCTGCGCCCTGTGTTCAGGGTCATGTGAGATTCCCCCGTGTAGAGCTGGTCTCAGTCCAGCAGAACATATCAAATCACATGCAATCCACTGCAAGCAAGGTTATACTCTTGCCACAGTACACTGCTTTTAAGTTATGTGTGGTAATGCCACTTACCCCACTGATTATCTATTATCCCAGTTTGTAGAAAATTTACTGTAAAAACTGTATATTTAAAAAAATAAGTAGATTATATAAGTAATTTTCATACACCACTACATTATGGAAGATAATGAGATTTCACATTATATTTTACTGATAATACAATCAGGGATTTAAGTGCCCTTGTCAGAGCACACAATGAAGCTTTGAGAAAACAGGTAGAGTTTTAATACTAAAAACATAAATCAGGATATTTTTCTCAAAATGTTCTGCCACAAACATATGACAATATGCCAGGCAAAGCAATCCATTTCCTTGTGCTTTAGGTTGCGCTCATCTTCAGCAAAAGATTAATTGGATGTGACTGACTGCCTCATAGCTACCACATCTTTTCTTTCCCATCCAGTATTAAGAGCAGCTAATCCTTAACAACAGAGTTTACAGAAAAATCATGAAAGAGTTCTAGTGCTCTGCCCCTTGTTGATTTGGTAAAAATGCAGACCACAGGACATGTTTTCAAATGAATCTTCCATTTCCTAAATTATTTTTAAGTGGTCCTGGATAGTTCACAGTCACACAGAAGATAAAAGAAATGGAAACTTTCAATGTTCTACTCTCAAGTAAAGTGAGCACCTACCTTCCTTAATGACTCTCATCTTAATGAAGAAGCAAATGAGACATTGAGAATTGGATACCTTTAAATATCTTGAATATCTTTTCATAGTCCAGTTTGGAACATTTTCTTGTCCTAAGAAGCCATCAGTCTGTACAAATGCTATTGTTCTCAAAACGGTAGCAAAGTTTGACTTAATTGGATTTCCTTGCCTTCTTACGTTAGACAAGGAGCAGGACACCACAGTTAATTACATACATAACTATGGTTGTTTTTCTCAAAGTGCATGCTAAATGCTTCTGTCTTCAGGGAAACAAAAGATGTTTCACAGTGTAGACAGCGGGACTTTCATCAATGCTAGGATGACAGTACACTCTCAAGACTCCAAAACTCTAATAAATTAAAACAATTTTTCTCTAGAACAATACTTAGTTTTTTCTAAATTTCAGCTTTTAATCCCAGTAATAGAATATTTAACCGAAAGGGAAAAGAGGGAGTATTTAAAAAGAAAAAAAAATCTTTTTATTTCTCTTTTTGTTCATAAACATATAGATTTTTTAAATGTAAATTAAAGAATAAGACAAACATCTTTGGGAAGAGAAGGAGAAAAAGCAAGCATTGAAGGGGATAGAAGTTTGAAAATTCTAAGATTTTAGATAAGAAATAACAAGATAAGCCATTTATTTATGATTGAAATAATCATGAAAGTCTACCCACACTCTCTTAATGAATGTAATGTTTAAATATATGTCTGCAGAGATGCTTAACATATTGTATGTCTTTACTCCTTTACCTTTCATCCTGTTCCCACCGTCATTTAAATTCACTTCTAGCTAGATACAGGACTTAGTACTGGAAGGAACCTTCTGCACAGAAATACCTGGCATCATTGGTCATCAAAGAAAAGAATCCCTTTAGTTTTGACTAAAACTTTGTGACTTTTTGTTTTATTTTCTAGTTACTTTTTTATCCAACTACTTAGTCCATCAAAGTGTGTTATAAAGCCTGTTGAAACTGAAGAAAAGTACCAGGTGGGGAAAGATGGAACTACTTTCTGAACTGTAGATAATGTCTTTGCTATTCTATCTTTCTAATGATACTATTCCTAAACTGATTGGTTAATTAAACCCCCCAATTACTGGAAAAGTAATTTATATTACTTTTTTTCAGCAATAAGATACCTGGTCCTCTAACTCAAAAACACTGGTGGCATGAGGTGCGTGCGTGCAAATGGAGGCTCCCTTCCAGATTTACTGTGGTAGTTCACATTTCTACGTACTCTATCTTACCTCCTGGCTTAAGTGTAAGGTTTCAGATACTTTTGTTCTTAAATCAAAGGATCAGAAACTTAATTTAAAAGCTCATCCAGAATCAAGGCCACAGCCATGTATTAATTTCTTTTCTTTTTAGAGAAAACACATCTAAACTAAAACCCCACTTTTTCCCCTGTTAGTTACACACCTGGTTTTATTATTGTGCTGGAGAACTAATCCTTGCAACCAACCCACTTGGAATTTTTCTAAAGCTAGTTTCTCTAACATTGTCCTCAGTATTGATTGAAAAATAAAAAGGTACTTCAGGGTTGTTTATTTTAAAATAAAAAAATTAGACATTTATATATCTAGACACAAGACTACCAGCTGTATTTTTTCTCTAATATCTGGGAAGTTAGTTTTCAGGGACTACAAAGCCTTATAGTACTCTCTGGAATTAATATGAGAGAAACCTTTGCTCACGTGTATTTTTGTGTGAGAAAGAAATAGGGTGAATTTAATGTTAGAGATAAAAAAGAAGATATGATGATTCACCATACACTTCCATAATTGCTACAGTCACTTAAATAATAACCAAATAAAAACCAAAACCAAAAATACTTCAAACATTTTTAATGCTGAACTGATACAGTTGTTCTAAACAAAAGAAGCATTTATGTTTGTTACAGTCTCCCTTTACTTCAACTAAATATCATAGAGAATTCAGTGTATAAGAAGTCACATATGGGATTGCATCTCATTGATGTACTGTAAGGGGAAAGATTATTAAATGAGATAAATTCAACTGCCAACATTGAGACTATCAAAGCATTTAAACGACAGCAGACCTGGAGTTAAAATAGCTGAGACACAAGAGTTTAAGAGATGACCTTCTCTGAATGGTGACATGACTTGCCAATTATCCATCAAGCTCTGTGTGGGTATTTGATAACTTTATCACACATAAAACCATTCATTTTAATATAGAGGAGAGCACAGTTTTATTCATTGTGAGCTAGCCTCATTCTCCTATTGTGCATTCCTAGACAGACAGCATAGCCTCCTTTTAATGCTTCACATCTAATGTCCTTTAAGTGTGAAAGGTGCTTACCTGTCCTAGTTAACACTTCCATAAAAAAGGTGCCCATTTATAACAGTTGATTAACTGCATACCAAAATGAACATATTATTACTCAGTGTGACCATTACACCCATCTCAATTACATTTTAATGTCTGGACACAACACATACCTCTAGCTTAGTAGCAAGGGCTATTCCTTCCCTGGGAGATCACTAGCCTCTGATATTTGTTCCTGTCTGCAGACCATTTTGATTTTTTTGGCTTAAGTGAGTTGCCATAGTGCACCATGGCAAAAAAAATTGTAAAATGCGTCCATAAGGAGCCGGTATACACACAGGAATTTAAATACAGGGGACTGCTATCATGCAGACAGACTGATCCACACAGGTGGAGCAAAAAAAGTGTAAAAAAGAAATTACAAGACAGTCAGTGACTACTGCTGGGAAGAGGATGTGAGTTTTAGCTCCTCATTTTACAACATCTCTAGTAAGTGAGTGTCCTCAAAAAAATGAAAGATGTATGCTTGCTTCTTAGATTTCTCTAAAAAATAACTATTTGTATATGACTTATAGGGAAAAAAGAGATAATTCGGACTAACGTAACTGTTGAACATTCTTATGCAAACTCATTCTGAGTATAATCAATACAAACAGTGAAGGACTCCTCTGAAGGCAATGGACATAAGGGGAAGGAGGAAGATTCGTATTTAAAGGAAGATACAAGAAACATTGTTAAGATGTGAGAAGGAGACCAAATGTCAGGCAGAATGAGTACACACAGGTAAAACAA
This sequence comes from Melopsittacus undulatus, assembly GCF_012275295.1. Taxonomy (NCBI): domain Eukaryota; kingdom Metazoa; phylum Chordata; class Aves; order Psittaciformes; family Psittaculidae; genus Melopsittacus; species Melopsittacus undulatus. The sequence continues at coordinate 83,381,014 of NC_047527.1, read as the reverse complement.
GATGATATGATAGTTAAGAAACCAAATGAACAGTTGTAGTCTCACTGCGTTACACTCAGGGTTACACAAGTACATTCTGTGGTCATAGCCAAACCCTGTCCAAGAAGCTGCTATTTCTACAGAAAAGAAGAATCAAAGTGATGAGAAGACAGGCCAAAATCTTAATCAAGTGATTGAACAATAACAACAAAGCCAATATAAAACTCAGTTTGCTTAAATTTAACTTCATTGCCTTTTGCCAACCTCAGCTAAAATTTTAGTATCCTAAAGTTTGCAGTTTGCTTTCAGGAAAATAGATGGAAAATAAGGCATTCTAAAGACAAATGGGATGGAAAAAGACAATGCATAAAGGACCCAAAATACAAAATGTGCCTAAAATAAAAGCAGATATTACAAATATGTAGAAAAAGGGACAAGGTGTATTTCTCATTGTAAATTTAAACAGTGGCATAGGAGGCAGTGAAAGAATTGAATACAAATAAAATACTGTGCTGTAACGTAAAAATGCAAAGTTATTTCAAAGACTTGAAGAGGAAACAAGCATCTTGTTTATCCTGAATAGATGAGACAGTTTTCCCCATTCACTTTCAAATCATTAACTTGATATATGTAGAGAAAATCCAACAAGAATGTCAAGGTTTGCAGAACCCAAAATGCAACATGATTTTCAAGGCTGATTTTCAATACTCATCAAAGTATATCTTTCCATTTAACTGTACCAGGTTCATCAGCAAAACACAGGAGAAAAAGATATGATGGATAGTAATTGCAAGAGAAAGATCTATGCCACCTCCCTATATCATCCACAACCTGAAGCATACTATCTTAGGTGACATGTGAAAATACTTAAGAGGCTGACAACCACTTCCCAAAACTTCTGAAAACTCTGCAAATCTCTAACTTTCTTAGACATCCTGGAACCTGGGAAACAATCACATACTGCTCTGACTATGCTTCTCTGCCTCTGCTTCAAGATATCTCTCTTGCCAGACCTTACAAAGACCTTGAAACTTGTTCATTCTGAATTGCATTTAAAGAAAATCTCTTATATGCCAAACCTTTCCATAATACAGCCTGCTGATCTGATGCTGTTACCTCTTTATTTGTTTACACTTTCACATTTTCACTTCATTCAGTACATATCATGTGCTGAGAACACTGCTAATCAATAGCAGCCCAGAATTACAGCACCTTTATTGAGGTGTTTATCATGGGTCCAAATTAAAATTGTCAGATTTTGGAAGTGTTTGGCTCAGGAATTTTTTTCCAGTCCCTCTTCACTTGCTAACTTTATACTTGCTTTCGTGACTTCATTGTTCCTACTAGTCAGATCCAGTGGCTTCGGGAAAATGCTTTTTTCCCCACATGGCAACATTTACTTACTGAGACTTTCCTTTTTCTTTTTTTTTTCCTTAAATTAAAAAAAAAGTATATTAAGATACTACATAGGAATTCCTCAGTTGCAGACTGAAATATTAAAGCCTGAAATAAATGGAATGCTTAACAAGAGTAAAGGAAATCAAGAGAAAGAGGCAAGAATAATAATGAGCATTGCTAAAAAGAAAAAATGCAGGGCTCATCTATTCTCTCACCACAGAACTGTAGTCACAACTATTGAAGACAATTAAAGGCTTCAGTTCAGATAAAAATCCCCATCACTAAATGTTATACACACACTCAGAGAGGATGAGAAATGATTGCTGCCTCAAGCACTTGCACTCTAAGAGGACAGAACAAAAGACAGAAGATGAAATAAGGGCACAAAGGGCTTCTTGAAAGATGCTGTATTCTTTAGGTGCTGAATCAACAAAGCTCTTAAATATGCACACTCTTTGAAAACACAGTTCAACATGACTGTTTCAAGATAAGTATGTGCTTAAGTGTTTTGGTGGACCAAAGCCAGGGTGCTTGGCAGCTGACAGGACTGAGTCCAGAAGACGTCATGTCCACGACGGTTGTTTTCAGGATAGGCAAAGGAATATTTACAGCCAGTTGATTTTATTGATGTGAGCCTTGGTGTATCTGCTACACTGTCTCTTGTCAGAGCCACTCATAGGCACACACAGTGTCAAGACCACAGAGGGATGCTCCTTTTGATAAACTATAAAATTGGCCAAAAAATATTGAATCATGTTATAAAATACAGAAAACCTCACCTTCCAGCAACACTTCTATGCTGCTCATGTGGTAAAACACAGAAAAATAGCCCAAATGTATATAATTTCCCTGAGAGAAGTTTGAACACTTGAAAACACTAAATTGTTAGGTTCCACCATCGAATCTTACAAACATAGTTGTGTGTGGAAACAGGAAAAATGGCAGAGCGCCAAGCTGTCCAGTGGGTGGCATAAATTAGCAAAGAAACATTTCAAAGAGACATAAATATAGGAAACATTCCACAGTTTTCTTACTTAGCTCAAAGCTGTCACAAATACTGTTGTATACTTACTATTTCTTAGCTGCACCAGCTGAGCAGTCTGAAGACTCCAAGTTGCATCCAGGTTACTGTACAGAATCATATAATAGTTATGGCTGGAATGGACCTTAAAATCATCCAGTTCCAACCCCCCTGCTACAGTCAGGAACACCTCACACTAAACAATGTCACCCAAGGCTTCATCCAACCTGGTCTTGAACACTGCCAGGGATGGAGCATTCACTACCTCCCTGGGCAACACATTCCAGCACCTCACCACCCTAACAGTAAAGAATTTCCTCCTTATATCCAATCTAAACCTCTGCTGTTTAAGTTTTAAACCCATTACCCCTTGTCCTATCACTACAGTCCCTTGTGAAGAGTCCCTCTCCAGCATCCTTGTAGGCCCTCTTCAGATACTGGAAGGCTGCTATGAAGTCTCCACACAGCCTTCTCTTCTCCAGGCTGAACAGCCCCAACTTTCTCAGCTTATCTTCATACGGGAGGCGCTCCAGTCCCCTGATCATCCTCGTGGCCCTCCTCTGGACTTCTTCCAACAGTTCCATGTCCTTTCTATGTTGAGGACATCAGAACTGCACACAATACTCCAAGTGAGGTCTCACGAGAGCAGAGTAGAGGGGCAGGATCACCTCCTTTGACCTGCTGGTCATGCTCTTTTTGATGCAGCCCAGGATATGGTTGGCTTTCTGGGCTGTGAGTGCACACTGCTGGCACATGTTCATTTTCTCATCAACCAACACCCCCAAGTCCTTCTCTACAGGACTGCTCTGAATCTCTTCTTTGCCCAACCTGTAGCTGTGCCTGCGATTGTTCTGATCCAGGTGTAGGACCTTGCACTTGTCATGGTTAAACTTCATGAGGTTGGCATCAGCCCACCTCACAAGTGTGTCAAGGTCCCTCTGGATGGCATTCCTTCCCTCCAGCATATCAACCGCACCACACATCTTAGTGTCATTGGCAAACTTGCTGAGGGTGCACTCAACCCCGCTGTTCATGTCACTGACAAAGATGTTGAACAAGACCAGTCCCAACACCGATCCCTGAGGAACACCACTCATTACTGGTTTCCAGCCAGACATTGAACCGTTGACCACAACTCTTTGCATGCAGCCATCCAGCCAGTTCTTTATCCACCGAGTGGTCCACCTATCAAATTGATGACACTCCAATTCAGAGACAAGGATGTCGTGTGGGACAGTGTCAAACGCTTTGAACAAGTCCAGGTAGATGACATCAACTGCTCTACCCCTGTCCATCAGTTCTGTAGCCCCATCATAGAAGGCCACCAAATTGGTCAGGCAGGATTTCCCCTTAGTGAAGCCATGCTGGCTGTCACCAAGCACCTTGTTTCTCATGTGCCTTAGTATTCCTTCCAGCGGAATCTGCTCCAAGATTCCAATCACTCCAAGGTGAGACTGATTGGTCTGTAATTCCCCAGGTCATCCATTTTCCCCTTCTCTGAAAATGGTGGTTATATTTCCTTTTTTCAGTTGTCAGGAACTTCACCTGACTGCCATGATTTTTCAGATATGATGGACAGTGGCTTAGCAACTTCATTCGCCAGCTCCTTCAGGACCCGTGGATGGATTTCATCAGGTCCCATGGACTTGTGTACATTCAGGTTCTCAAGATGGTCTCGAACAAGATTCTCTCCTACAGTGGGCCCAAGGTCTTCATTCTTACAGTCCCTGCGTCTGCCTTGAAGACTTGGGTGGTGTGGCCAGAGCCTTTGCCAGTGAAGACCAAGGCAAAGAAGTAATTCAGAACCTCAGCCTTCTCCAAATCCAGGGTAGCCAGTTCTCCTGTTAGCTTCTGGAAGAGGCCTACATTGTCCCTAATCTTTTATTCGCTACACACCTATAGAATATCTTCCTGTTATCCTTAACATCACTAGACAAATTTAATTCTAACTGGGCTTTAGCTTTCCTAACCTGGTCCCTAGCTTCCCAGACAACATCCCTGTATTCTTCCCAGGCTTCCTGTCCTTGCTTCCATCTTTTATAAGCCTCTTTTTTCCTTCAAAGTTTCCTCAGCAGCTCCTTATCCATCCAGGGAGGTCTCCTGGCTCCTCCTGCTGCACTTCCTTCTAGTTGGGATGCAACATTCCTGAGCTTGTAGCTAGTGATCCTTGAATATTAACCAAGAGTCTTGGGCCCCCTTGCCCTCTAGGGCTATATCCCATGGAACTTGCTAATCAGGTTCCTGAAGAGCCCAAAGTCTGCTCTCCTGAAGTCCAGAGCAGTGAGTTTGCTACATGCTCTTCTCACTGTCCTGAGGATCTTGAATTCGACCATCTCGTGATCGCTGCAACCAAGACTCCCCTGGAGAGTCACATTTCCAACCAGCCCTTCCCTGTTGGTGAGCACAAGGTCAAGCATGGCACCTCTCCTTGTCAGCTCCTCTATTGCTTGCAGCAGGAAGTTGTCTTCCACACAATCGAGAAACCTCCTGGATTGCTTGTGCCGGGCCGTACCATCGCTCCAACAGATGTCAGGGTGGTTGAAGTCCCCCATGAGAACAAGGGCCTGCAAGTGTGAGGCTTTTCCTATTTGTCTGTAGAGTTCTTCATCCACAGGTTTCTCTTGATCAGGAGGTCTGTAACATATCCCCACAGTAATGTGTCCCATCACTGATTTCCCCTTAACCCTGACCCACAAACTCTCTATTGACTCCTCACCTGTCCCCAGACAGAGTTCCATACTCTCCAGCCTATCCCTAACATAAAGGGCAACTCCCCCTCTCTGCCTGCCGGGCCTGTCTTTTCTAAAGAGCCTGTAAGCTTCCATTCCAACACTCCAGTCGTAGGAGCCATCCTACCATGTTTCTGTGATACCTATTATATCATAGCCCCACAGATGTGCCCACATTTCTAATTCCTCTTGTTTGTTTCCCATGCTACGGGTGTTTGTATAGAGGCATCTGAGCCAAGCTCCAAATGAAGCCAGCTCATTGGCTGCGGCGGCTGGAATATCTTTACTTTGATCCAAGCATTTATTATAGTTGCTGGCAACTGTATAGGAGTGTTGGGATGGAATGATGCTCCCCTCCCCCAACACATCTAGTTTAAAGCATCTTTGATGAGCCTGGCAAGCCTCCTACCAAAACCGCTCTTCCCTTGTCAGGCCACCTCCACCAGCCCCCAGTAGTCCTGCCCTCCCAGACTGAGTCCTATGTTCTAAATACGCAAACCCCTAACTATGACACCACCCTTCTAACCATGTATTAACCTGGCCAATACTCATGACCTTTTCAAGGTCTCTCCCTTTATCCTGGATAATTGACAAAAAAACTATCTGAGCTCCAGAGCCCCTAACCAGCTCTCCCAGAGCTCTGTAGTCCTTCTTTATATTTTCTGGGCTACTGCTGTCTATATCTCTATCACCCCCATGTGTCACTAGAAGTGGGTAATAGTCAACAGGACTTACTAGAGCAGGCAGCCTCTCTGCAACATCCCTGATCTGTGCCCCTGGTAGGCAACACACCTCCTTTGAGACTGGGTCACGCTGACAGATGGGTGCTTCTGTTCCTTTCAGAGTCCCCTATTACTACAACCTGCCACTTTTTCCTGGCATCTTCTTTACCACTGCATCAGCCGGTTGTTCCTGGTGCAAGTGTGTTTCCTCATCAGCCCCCTGCAAGACAGCAAAGCAGTTCTGGGTGGGGACAACAGATTCAGGAGGAAGATCCTTCCTTTTAATTGTCCAATTGTCCTCTTCTTTTTTTTTTTTTTTTTTTTTTTGTTACTCTTTCCCGGCTTCCCGGATCAACAGCCTCCTTCTTTCCCCCACAAGCTACAATGGACGCTTGAGGCTACTGCACAGTTTGAGCCTGGAGCAAACAGTCCTGCTTCCTCTCAGCTTCCCTGACATCTTGCAGTCATAGAATCATAGAATAGTTAGGATTGGAAAGGACCTCAAAATCATCTAGTTCCACACTGAACCACATCACCCAAGGCTTCATCCAACCTGGTCTTGAACACTGCCAGGGATGGAGCATTCACTACCTCCCTGGGCAACACATTCCAGTACCTCACCACCTTAACAGTAAAGAATTTCCTCCTTATATCCAATCTAAACCTCTGCTGTTTAAGTTTTAAACCCATTACCCCTTGTCCTATCACTACAGTCCCTTGTGAAGAGTCCCTCTCCAGCATCCTTGTAGGCCCCCTTCAGATACTGGAAGGCTGCTATGAGGTCTCCATGCAGCCTTCTCTTCTCCAGGCTGAACAGCCCCAGTGCAGAGCCCTGACAAAATCTGCCCTGCCATGCTCTTATCCCACCACTGGAGAAAAAAAATATGTAGGAGGGAAAGAGTGGGAAGGGAAATCAGTTAGTTGCAAATGAGTTCATTATCAGAGAGCAGACTAGGTTTTCATCTACAGAGGGTAGATGAAAATCAGCGACCATTAACAGCTGGGGATGCAACTTTCCATTTGAAGTCAGCATCTTCTCAAATTGGGCAGTAAGAGTTTTCTTCTAAAATAGATTCCAATATTAGTACAGACCAGAATGAGGAGATATTTAGAAAGAACTGTGTAAGGAGTTGAAGAACTTAAAGTGGTTCCTTATTATTTAAGGGAATTTTGTAATTACATGAAAAAATAAAAAAAATGGGCACAAACAAAATAAATAGCTGATGGGAAACTCAAATATCAAGAGGAAACAAGGTCTCAGCATTAAGTTTACCTGAATACTATTGCCCATGCAATTTTTAGGTTTTCTTATTTTCTTTTCTGTCTTCTGAATAACAATGATGCCACAGACCAGTAATAATGGACTTAGAGTACTGAGATTCCTTGGTTTATATTTCTTTCCTGGGACATTGTACAATTTGCATTGTTTCTAGTTTTAAAGAATGGCTTTATATAACTACCAGTTTGTAAGAAGCCCGTTTCTCTTCACCTCCCTGCACATTTCATACTAGTACAGGAAAAGAAATTAATGAAAAGTATTATAAGACAGATTAGCAGAAATAAAAAGGGTGTGAAAGCATAATACACGTCTTTGGAGGAAAGAAAGGTGTTAAAAATAAGGATGAAAAAACAGAGTGAGTTTCAAAACTACTAACACACAAGTCTGCTTGTATTAAAAACGAGAACACATCTCTAGGTTTTCATACTTGTTTTTACTTTCTCTCTTTCAACTTTGCAAAAAGCTCTCTGCTAGTGAAAGTATAAATTTCTAATAAAAAAATTGCATTTAACTTTAACAATGTGCCTTTCACCCATGGCCCTAAAAGTTGCTTCAAAGGATGTAGTTCTCGCAGCTGTCCACAGTTTGATGAACAGGGCAGTTTAATTAGGTCCCTCTCACCCTAGTAAAAAAGAGAAAGGGAAGATGACCAACCCCTATTCCAAACATTTGTGTTGAGACTTGACTTTGATCTCATTACTACAGACATATAAAGTTGTGCAGTTCAAATTCCTGACACAAGCCAGGAAGCAGAAAAGAGAATAAATACTTATTTGTGTAAAGATATTGGACTCAGGAAATCCAAATTCAGTTTGTTGTTTTGCTGTAGGTCTTAAAGTAAGTATCTCAGGCCAGGTACTCTCTTGGCTTATGCCTGTCATAAGTCTGGTAGCATTATGAGCATAATTACATAAAACATTATGAGTTCCTTAGGTACTGCTACAACTCTAGGACTCTAGGCTCAATTAAATGGACTTTAACTGTAGAGACCCTCTAACAGTCCTCATAGATGACAAGGTGATGAAGAAGCTAACATGCTAGGCTTTTGACCCTTGGTCCCTCACTCTCCATGAGGCAACCTTTCAATAACTATTTGCTCTGGACTTCCGACCTCCATTTAACCCCACATGTCAAAGAAACAATCAGCCTGGCATAATTTAGCTCGCCACGCTCACACTGTCACTATTAACTACCTTTCCTCAATACTACAGCCCTCATGCTGCCATCCTTCTGTTGGTGTTACCTGCGGGCAATGTAGCAGAGTTTTAAGATCACTGCTTCAGTTGCAACCTTCTCTTACGACTTGTTAGTAAATCTTCCTGTTCTGAAGCAATGCTCCTGCTCCTCTGTGCATCCCCTTGCTCCCTGAAGAGCAAGCAGCCAAGAAGGCTTGGATCTTGGATACATATTTCCTGTGGGCAATGCTAATCTGACCACTGAAACTGCTTGAGCAGAGAAATGCCATGGTGAAATCACAAAGGATAGCTCTCTTCTTTTCATCCATCATTTTAGCCCAGCAAATTAAGACAAATATGAACCTCAAAACATACCGCTCTGACAAAACTTCAACAGCTTCCAAAGACTTCAGAAAAAGCTTCAGAAACCATCCTAAAACTTACATAGTAATGCAAAAAAAAAAAACAAATCCAAAACAAAACAGTCCTAAACAAATGAAAAACTGAAATATCCACACAGCTAAACCAAAACCAAAACAACCAACCAAATAAGAAAACCCCACACCACAAAAAAACCCCACAGCAGTTTTTTCAGTCACACATTACTACTGCATAAAAAAAAAGTTCCTTTTTTAATAATGTCTGTCAATAAAGAGGTCCATGAAAAATATTCCAGGGAACACCATATAAATTTGTATGAGGTACACATTTTTATTAGGACAAGTTTATTTACCAAAAAAAGGGGAATAGGAAATCACTTATGTTTCTCCCTTTGAATCTGACTAGGATTTTTCATAGTCCTTATACAAGTACAGAAGATGAGAGATGTGATCTTAACATTGGTCCCATCCTCTAACACAAGAGTTGTAGGTTTTTATTGTCACTAATAATTACACAGGCAGAGGAAGACAAGGCAGAGTGAGATTTTTGTATACAAATACTCATATTCATCTATTAATTTATTGTCATCTACTACACAAGGTAGATTTTTACACTATATTTCATTGCCTAAACAGCTAGAAATTAAGATCAGACTTCCCACAGGACAGAAAGGTACAACATAGGCAGATAAAAGTTTGCAAGTGATGAGACTGAAAAGGGAAAAGAAAATCAGAGAAAGGTCATTGGAGGCCAGCAAGTGAGAGACTAAAGACAGCCTGCAGAACAAGAAGTTCATTTAAACACAGTAATTTGAAAACAGGCACAACAGGAGTCGATCTATATTATCTTTTATTTGCTGAATCTTTTTGCTTTTACTACTGCCAATTCCACCCCTGCAGTTTAGACCTGGCAGCTAAATCTGTGTTGCTTTCCAGCAGCTTTCAGAAAACAGATAAGGAACCAAGCTAGCAAAGAAATAGGCTAAAGTACTCTCACTTTCTCACTCTATGTTCAAGTACAGTGAGTGAATCTTTCTTTACAGCATCATCTAGAGGCTTGGGAACTCTTGACAGAAGAAATTTTACACTGACCTAAAAACGTCTGAGCCTATGACTACTGTAAACTCCATTTTAATGGTTTTCTAAGTTTTTACATACTTTTCAGCAGTTTTATAATAATAAAACTTAGTTCATGCTCAGGTTCCACAGACACGTTACTGTCTTGATGTGTAAGTTTCCAGAGGTGGTTTGGATTCTACAGAGAGAAAAAGGAGGAAAGACCTCTAGCTATTATCTGGATGGTACAATCATTCTATAGAGAAAGACCCATCGTATTTTCCATGAAAAATTATACACAATGGATGGTTGGAGAAAAAAAAAAGACGAGAAAAAGCATACTATTTTGTTGCTGTGCATTTGCTGAAAGACTTCTATTTTTCATAGAAATAAATACCTACTAAGCCCAAATGTTCTCAAGCTATTTAGAAACGTTATCCACACATCCTTTTTAGAAGCAGCTGCAGCATTCTATGTGGACTACAAACCTAATTTTTTAAGCTATCAGTTAGCTTAATGCTTGAATCTCATTATTTTTGCACTTTGTTGACTTCTCTTTAGGGTCTTAAAAATAAATCAGAAATTCATTCAGTGCATCTTTACACCTTAGAAAATAGTTGAAATCCTATAATGAGGACACAGAACTGCAGAACGCATACTGTTATATGTACTGTGTGATCACTGACTTCAACGGGATTGGTATCCATTGTCCTCAATACACACAAAACTAAACTTGAAGCTGGCATCCCACTGCCTATTATAATGTAACACTGCAAAGCAAAAAGTTGCTTAAAGCACTGGACGCTTTGTCTTTTTTTCTCTCCCACTGGTAATTTACACTTCTACTAAAACTACTGAACTTTACAGTCCTCACAAGACAAAACCCCAGATAAGATTCAGCTTCTGTCCTCTCACCAGTGTTTCTCGATGGTGCCTCACAGTTGAAATTCTCTGATTTCAAGAACTCTGGTCAATGAACAGGCATGAGCCTTGCTTGTTTCTTTTCCTTCAAGAATTTCTTCCTGTACTTTTGGAGTCTGTTACCTTCCTTACCAGTAATGATATGCCTATGACTTTGTGTTCAAATGCTATCTTTTCTTGTTGAAGTAGTTCTACCCAACCATCAAAATAAAGTTTACAGGCAAGCTTTTCAGCTTCTGTGATCAAAGAACCCTAGACTTCCATCCCTCACCTTGGTTTCTCCAGCACAAAGATAAAGAAGTGTGTCTAGAGTGCCTTTGCAACCACTGCTTACAATTTTTCCATCCTTGAAAAAGAAATCTCAGAATTCCTCATTCCCAAGCATGGTCCTCTGTGTGCATTCATCTGGAAACACAACCTGTTTTCCAGATTTACTAATTTTGCTAGGTGTCTTTATGCAGTCCATCCTGCTAACTTACTGATTATTTTGGTGTAATGGTGGGATAGGACTCTCGTTCTCTGACTTGCAGATCTGATCAATTATTTGTGTCAGAGGAGACCTGGAACTGGAAAGGATAAATCATTTCTCAAGAAATGTTTAACTCACTAAGACAGAATATTTCTCTGGAACACAGAACTCAAGCTGTTATTCCCAACAGGAGAGGCTAGACGAGAAATATCTGTTATTTGTTGCGCTTAGAAAAAAATATAACCGTCTTAAAAAGCTCTCTGCCTGACCCACAAGGCTCAAAGATTACAGCTCTTTTAATCAAAGCATTGAAAAAATTTCTTCATATTCAAGGTGTCAAATCATGATCCCATTAAGAATGTAAGTTCCAGAAGCTGTAATGAGAGATTTAGCTTTGGGTTTTTTTCAGCGTTGCTGGAATACACATGCAATCAACTTCAAAACAAATTTAATTCAAAGTCTAATTCTGAAAGCACATTGATACAAAGAGACCAATGCAAACACCTACTGAAGTCTGTAGGAGCCTTTCAATTGCAGAATTTTTAAAGACAATGACTTGATGTGAATTTATTACAGGCTTTGGTCTTAACTTAGGACAAACTTCATGAAACATTGGAAAAATAATGTCAGAGTTAGAGAGACATAAAATCTGAATGAGACTTAAACATGTCACAAATCTTCCTGTGTTGATATAATCATAATCCCACTAAAACTGATGACGATGATACTAGTATCAGTCTATGGGAAAAATGACATAAAATTATAAAAGTATAATCAAAGAATTAAAAAAATAATTTCATCATGTAATATTGAAATTTAAAAGGCTGATTTCATTTGATATATTGGAATATGAGAAGATTAAAAAAATTATAAATTTGCTATGATAGAAAGTATAAAGTAAAAAGGTATGGCTTGCAGAATAAGTTTTTGCATGCTTATACTGTAAAAATTAACTTGGTAGATATACATTGACCAGTTCACTTGAGTGTTGGGAAGAAGTAAAGATATCAGTAATAGGCACCAACTGAGCCATTTCACCTTTTTTTGTTCTTAAAATTTCTTAAATAAATCAGCAATTTTTTTGCTGCATTGTGATGGCTATAAATCTCAGAAAAGTATTTTGTGAATGGGTCAATGCATTAGCTCTGCAAGCTTAATTAGCTACACTACCACCAGGTTGTGAAAATCTACAATAAAAATAAACCAGCTGTAGCCCATTAGATTATCAGTGACTATAAATATTAAGTGTTGTTGTAAATGGAAACAACTTTTGGATATATCATCTAATTTTTGAAACCTCATTTAAGATTTAATTCTTAAAGGACATTGGTATGTTTTCTTGTTACAGAGTACTAGTACCTCATGAGAGAGCATTTAAAACATGAATTGAGGGAGCATCTATTAGTAATAAATCATAGCTTTTTTCATGCTCTATTTATATTTTGGTTTATTTAATTTTTCATTGTGTTTTGCAATAAGTTATTCTTTAAAAAAACCCAGAACAAAGCAGTCAAACTTTGAAACTGACAGATAAGATTTCAGATTTAATAAGAAAACTTTGATTAATAAATGGTCTTTTTCAAGCTCATGCTTATGAGCAGTAATATTTCTTAATGACCCAAAACCATCTTCCACCCAGAATTAGTATGGTTCTGGGTAGGCTCATGGAAGAGGAACTTTTTTATACTCACAGAGACCAAATTTACCTGAATTCCTACTGCAGTAATCCCAAATGTGAATTCCATCCCAGAAGTTTACTAAAAAACAAGAAAGACAGCCTGTTACATTTGCTGTGTTTACTCATGAGCATAAAGGTCAACATTTGTGTGTTTACCCATACGTAAATTGAAGACCTACTCGAAGAAATTAGTATACTTTGTGTGAAGTTCACTGTTTAAAGGGCTAATTAAGGGAATCCTCAATGTATAGTACTAGAATTTACCTGTGGGCAAAGATGCAAGATGATGCCCAGACAAATCTGAAAGCATTGCTTCATGATCCATGACAGTGCAATGCGAGCCAGCTTTGCTCCAGCCTTGTTAACAAAGAGAAGCATTTAGCATGAACAATGACACTTGCAACGGTGTATTTTCATATTTTCCAGACACTGACTAGCTCCTATCTAACTGATTTATCCGGCACCTCTATGAGTGCTTTGATGTGCCCTTTGCCAGTTTCACACACTTGTTAGTACTGCTTATCTGTCTAAATCCTCTTACCATGTCCATCACTGAGGTGGCCAAAGATATCCCCCTATTATAGACTATTCTGTAGCACTTGTTTTAATTTGTCTATTTCATAAAAGCTGTATGGTAGATAAACATCTTTTTCGCAGAGCTTCAAAACTTCCCCGTACATCCCTGTAAGTCATGTTACTGAGGAGGAGCTGGTAAAGATTTCGCTTCCCTATTTGTTCTTCTCTCATGATTAGTAGTGACAGCTGAAAGCAAGTGGCAGAAGACCAAACAATCAAAGGGCAAAGCAATAACAGTTCTGTTTTCCCTGCAATTCACAAATTATTTCATTATCTTTTGACATTGCAGTAAGGGTGCAAATCCAATGCTGTATCAGCTGCCTGAGTTATAGACATTCGGCTAGGTTTGATCTGATTGAGTAACACCCACTCTCTAAAAAACTTTTCCTAGCTGTAAGAGCAGGCAGACCGCTGGAAAATTTGATATTTTGTCTACAAAGACTGTGTCAATGTACTTGACTGCAAACAAAACTTTCTGTATAAGCATAAGCATTGCAGTCTGCTCAGTTTGAAAGATCTGAATGCTGATGTTTTGCATCCATTAAAAAATGCAATGCATTTTTCTACCTACTTTGTAAGCTGATTGTCAGTGTACTTCAAAAACGACAAGTGGAAAATTATATTTTATGATGTTTTAAAATCATATTCTTATGGTCTTGCTGAGATTGACAGCTCTGCAGAAAGTTTCTCCATTTGAAATTAAACAGAATAACTTGGAATATCTGAAATTGTCAGGAGGCTTTTCAAAAAGATGTCCTTATGCACGTAACTGCAAGTCCATCTGTTGTTTTAATTTCTCTCTCTAATAATTCCCCAGAGCCTTACTTGGTTTGAATGTCAGAATAAAAAGAAAAGACTCAAACCATACATTCTTTAAACAAAATTTATCAAAAAATACAGTTCTGTGCATTAACTCTTGCCTGTGCCAGCCTCATTTCAAGTTTCACTGTTTTCATTAACATTTACAGAGTGCCTATTTAAAGTAAATGTATTCATTCCAACATTTATGCTGCCTTAAACAGAACTTTATACAGTTTAGAACTTAAAAATAATTGAAGTATGCGGCTTAGTTAAAACAGATAGCTGTATGAACCATATCATCTATTTGTACTTTCAGATGTTCTTAAATTGTCAAATTTTCACTAAACATATATTTCAAGTTTCCAAATGGTTGGCAACATGATTGATATGTCACTAGTTTGGGAAAAAAATAAAAGAAGAATTAAAGCAATTTGTTTACCTCAAGTTGTGTTATTTTTTTTTTATTTGGATAAACAAAGTTGAATATGCATCATATTAATAATTTTACTAGCACCAATGCATGATTCATCTTGCTGTGTACAAACCAGTGAAATGTGAAAATTGCTACACCTTTTTCAAAGCCTTAGAAAATATTATTAACTCTACCTCAGTGCTAGAAACACTCAGAAACCAGGCTGCTTCTTGACTATTTCGGGGAAAGAGCCATAGTCTTCAACTATGTTAAAACAGCAATTAAAATGAGAGTATAAACTGATTATTTACATTACATAAAGTGATTGTTTATATTATTCTGTAGCTAGGAAAAAAAAATCAATTCATTGCTTCCAAACTACCTACAGTATAACAATCTAAGCAGGTAGTCTGCTACTTTTCTCTCAAGCCTAAATCCTGCCATTTGTGCAGATGAATCAGACGTTTCAAGCTGAAGTCAAATCCTGATTTTTCAAATTGATAGAGATACACTGAAACCAATATTTCTGAGGATATTATATATGCAAATAGTATCTTGCATAGAGTGCCATCTTCCTGCGTTAAAATTGGCATTTGGAGTGAATATATTGGAATTGCTTCCTAAAATTTTGTACTAAAACATAACTTGCCAATTTTTCATATATTAAGGTCAATTGTTTCTGTGAAGGACTAAAAAAATCCTACAAAATCAATGAGCAGTAATTTCTTCTCACTCAAACACCATAAGGAATATACTAGCACTTACAGATCTGCCATTAAAATCTTAAAATGGCTAAATAAGAATTGAATATGGTGACTAGACACCCTTATTTATGTTTAGTTTAAAGCCCATTTCAAATCAGAACTAATTTCTGAGGAGTCATTCTGGATTTTACCTCGTCACTTCCACAAGTGATGTTGCTGACTTGGATATGCCCTCATTGCTTCTATCTGGTGTCCACAGGAGTTAATGGTGAATCTCCCATTACATCTAGGTTGCATTGGCCCTGCAGAGGCCTTTGCATGTGCCTGTGCAGTTTCACCTGAATATGGACACCAGGGAAAGGGAACACTCTTTGGGAAATTCAAAACATGTAACAGAGTATCAGGAATGCCTGTGCTGTGATTGTTTACGGGATCTACTCCAGATTCAAACCTTCATCTGGTGTAAACTGACACAATTTTGGCATAAACTACAGATTAAAAGTTTGGAGGACACTCTTGACATGCTTGTGAAGTGGACTAATGCTTCAGTGTGCACTCACAGCCCAGAAAGCCAACTGTATCCTGGGCTGCATCAAAAGCAGCGTGACCAGTAGGTCAAAGGAGGTGATCCTGCCCCTCTACTCTGCTCTTGTGAGACCTCACCTGGAGTATTGTGTGCAGTTCTGGTGTCCTCAACATAAAAAGGACATGGAACTGTTGGAACAAGTCCAGAGGAGGGCCACGAGGATGATCAGGGGACTGGAGCACCTTTCATATGAAGACAGGCTGAGAAAGTTGGGGCTGTTCATCCTGGAGAAGAGAAGGCTGCGTGGAGACCTTATAGCAGCCTTCCAGTATCTGAAGGGGGTCTATAAGGGTATGGTGAGGGACTATTCATTAGGGACTGTAGGGATAGGACAAGTTGTAACGGGTTAAAACTTAGTTTAGATTGGATATAAGGAGGAAATTCTTTCCTGTGAGGGTGGTGAGGTACCGGAATGTGTTGCCCAGGGAGGTTATGAATACTCCACCCTTGGTGGTGTTCAAGATCAGTTGGACAGAGTCTTGGGTGACATGGTTTAGTGTGAGGTGTCCCTGCCTGTAGCAGGGCGGTTGGAACTAGAAGATCTTAAGGTCCTTACCAGCCCTAACTATTCTATGAGTCTATGACACAGAAATGAGGAGAGAAAAAAATAAGCCTCTGACTTGAGGTTCTACTTAATCTCGTCAGTTACCTATTTATTAGTTTTATTCTACATATAAATAAGGACGGAAATACATTTACCATACACTAAAGAACACATTCTGTTCCAGATTCTCCTTTCAGTTTCATGAGCTCAGAAACTGCCTTCCTCTTGCTTCTCTGGAGGTCAATAGCAAAGTGATTCTTCGCTTTTCATCTGTGCTTGCTAAAGAACTCTGCCATCTGCCCTTCTCCCCCACACCCCAATACTCATGGCAGGCTACCAAGTCCCACCAATAACCCTTTTCAGTAGGCAAAAGGCATGACCTACTACTTGAAATTATTTTAACTAACCCAAAATTTTTAACCCAAAATGGAGAGTAAGGCAGCTCAGTTGTCACACGAACAGTGCTGCTAGTGTCTCACAGGACTAAAGCAGAGTTACAGAAGTTGAACGTGATTCTGTGGAAAACAACTTCTTTTGATAGTGCTGCTATTTGGAAAGGAAATCCTAGGGAGTATCTCAATATAAAATGCAAGCCAGGGAGAGATTATTATTTTTGTATTTTGCATTTTTCCAAAACTCATCCAGCATCACATAGTTATGTCTGATTTTCCACTCTTCTCTACTGAAGCCTTCTTTGTTGAATGCCATTAAGACTAAAACACGTAATTTCATCTTGTTTTTACAGCACATTGACAACCTAAGCACCGCACTCTCCAAAGGCATCACTCATAACTGCATTAGTTTTTCCATCCAGTATCACCACATTCCACTGACTCTGCTTAAATAAGCTTCTTAGAAATGGATGATGTCTCTCTCCCAGCTTCCATGAAGTAAAACTGTTATAAAACATGCAAACAGTAAAGTATGTCAAAACAGCAAGCAGTCCAGCATGGTACGCTTACTCCAATGGAGATGCCAGAGTGAAGTCAAGCTACATTTCTACTTTGAAAGGCACAGACACTCTAACCTCTGCCAAGTGACACTAAAAACTGCATACTGATGTTCACAGACAAGATCTCTTCCTCCCTTACCAGCCCTTGGTCACCTGTGGACCTGCTCCAATTGCAGCTATCCAAGGGGTAAGGCTGAAGCAATATGCTACAAACCACTGGGTGTATAAACACATACAGAAGAATTAACATTCAGCTGCTCAAGAGTGATAATGATGATTTTCAAAGGAAAAGGACACTAATTGGGACTGTCACCAACATGTCTGTTTTAGGTTGTCAGAGAAGATAAAAGAGGCTTCAATTCTTTCTGAAGCTAACACAGATTTGGGAAAGGCAACTTGAAAAGCTGAAGTGCTGGGTGGTGGGAGGTGGGGTGGTGGGGGGGTGAAGGTGAGGAGGAGTAGGAGAGGAAAAAAGAAATCGTGCTTCTTCCACCATAAGGGTACACTCAACTATAACCTGTATGAATTTCACTGCACTAGATGACCTCCTTAAAACAATGCATGTTGCTCCTTGACAGGGAGAAATAATCGGAGAGTACAAGAGGGGAAGGTTGAATCTCAGTTCTATATTTTGTCTACTTCCTTTTGAAGTTGCATGCTTATTTGGAGAGTCTTCTTGGCTGCTGTGACTAATGCCACAACCAAGTACACAAAGTTCTCCAAAGGCCTAAACCCAGCATGGATCCTGCTAAAAACACATACATCTCTTCCTCTCTGGTAGGGTCTCTGGGAGTATTCTACGTTCTGCACATCCCTAAGTCAAATGAACACTCAGATTTTAACATATTAATTTAAAAAATCACTTACATGCTCCTGGCTGGAGGAAGCCCAGCCTAATCATTAAAATTCATTGCCTCAGGGAGGGCTGAAGATTAGTTCCCAATATTTCTATATTACGTCCTTTAAAAAATATAAGCCCTAACTAAAAGCAAAACAAATCTCTAAGTCACTTGAATATTCTCCCAGCAATGCAAAACTCCTGCAGCAAAAAATATCCTTTAGTTGTTAGTTATGCTGCTGTTAACTATGAGAACACCCTCTGAATAAGCAGTAGGTGGCAGACAGTTCTGACAGGAGACAAAGCTTGTTATATATACGCACTACCAAGTAAAAATCTTCAGCATGGTGAATGGACATTGAACTCTAACTATTCCCCATTAAAAAATGTTTCTCTTTTGGTTTCATTGGTTTCATTCATCAAAAACATTTTGCCAGACTTTGTATTCTTTTGGGACAAATTCCAGGACTCTGTCAGCTATTGTGTTGATGGGGACCCGGCAGACCACCAAGTTATGCTGTGTCATGCACAGAGACTACTTAAAGAAGTTTAAGACCAAATAAATTTTGCAAATATCATCACTGGATTTAAATTACATGCTTGGTGAATTTGGCTCCTTTTGTTAGATCTAATCTAAAGGGGATCCTTTTTTTCTTTCTCCTTCTTAAAGATTCATTTGCCTCTGCTGCTTATTACTCATCAAAAGTCATCATTTTCTATCTGTGACATCCTGATAGGCTGTTGCCGTGGAAAAGATTATGAACCTGAAAACAAGCAAGCTTATTTGCATTAAGAACTGCTATAAAGTGTGCAATTTCTGTGCACAGAGGGGCTTAAGACAATTTGATCAGGCAAAGATAATGTTACAGGGAAAAAGAAAAGATTTACTTAAGAGAGAGGCCTTTTGCTTTTTAAATAGTGTGATGATTGGTATTACAGAACAAATTATAAAATCAAATTATTAAAACTATTTTTTTTCAAACACTCGTTTCCTGGATGTCCTTCTCCAGTTTATCTTTCTCTTCTACTGAGGTCTGGAATAACACATGCACTGCTGACCGAATATCCACCCGATGTGGCTCAGCATAGCTCCGTTAACTTCAGTGTAGCTATGTTATTTTATCAGCAAAGTATCTGAATCTCTCCTTCAGAGCAGAAATATCATGGCACAACAGGAAGAGGAACCTCTCTGTGAAAAAAGGATCATTTGAGGAAAATCAGCTCTTGTGTAGCTAAGCGTAGCTGAGTATAGCTAGCAACTACACTGCTTCATGGCATTTACGGACAACCAAATATAAATCATTAATTGACTGAAGCATGAGATAACTCTGTATAATTCACACACCTTAATTTGAGATGAGAGCATCCTATTAACTCTAAGCTCTTTTTTGCAATATACAGCACCCCAGATGTCAGGCTAACTAATAGAAAATCCTTGGGGGTGAGGAAGGGAACAATTTATTATGCCTTAACATAGGAATTGCATAGGGGTCCTCTGCTGCTTTCCTTTCTCTGCTTTTCTTAAGTGAGGAAAGAAAGAAAAGCCAGTTACCTTTAGAACCTGGACAGCTGGATTTTTATTCTTTGATCTACCACAGTTTTATCTTCCTGGTATTGAGTACATCACTCAGAATACTCAAAAATGCCTGAAGAAGTCAAAGGGACAAACACCATGATGGCTTATTCTGCCTCCAAAGTCAAGAGTTTGTGTGCAAGATGATGCTGGATAACTTCCTGTGTATTAAAAGTGGTAGCTATATACATATAGCTACTATATACCTATATAAATGAGCAGCTGCACCCTATCCTATATTGAATGGTAATAACTTTGCAGTATTTTACTTTCATGGAGAAAGCTGATCTTCAGCAGTACAGGATGTTGTTTTAGCCAAGATCCTTCCTCTGGGCAAATATGATCCACCAGTTAGTTCAGGGAATATGCAGTCCAGGGAGGTGCAAGTAGCTCTGCAGGTAGCTTTTCCAGCAGTTGCCTCTCTGAGATTTCAGGAGGAGTTATTAATTTGGAAGAATTTCTTAATTCAGTCTTGTTTTTTGTTGTGACTTTGACTCAAAGAGAAGTGCAGTAATCAACTGGATCAGTTATTTGTCCATTCACAGAACACTAAAAAGTGATGAATTCCAAAACTTAGCAGTTTATTTTATTTTCTCCTGCTTTTCCCCCCTTTCATTGTCTTTGTTCATTAAAAATAATATTCCTTGATGATAATATTAAAGCACGACACATTAATTTTGCAGCAGTTTCCTTATGAATGTAATAAATTAGATCATAATGGACCTAGATCATTTTCATTTTAAATAGCATATTACCACACATCTTACTAAATTCATCATTAGCTTACTGTTAATCAGTTAACATAGTCTTGAATTTGCTTGTTAAGCTTAAATGATAACCTTTATCTATACTGTTGACCTTATCTTATAATGTCCTATAATCCCATCTATGTTCCAGCATTATGGGGGATCTTCCTAAAATACTTGCATTGCCAGGTCAGTGGTTATGTTTCTTCCTGAGGTTTTAATCTGTGCTCTGAAATACTTCATTGAGCATGGAGGAGATAGATAGACAACATTTCCCAGAGATTTTAGAACAGTTTCAATAACCTGAATATTTTTTGTGTTATAATTAAATAGTGGAAAATTTATGGATTTTTTTCCACTGGATTCAAAGGCACAGTCAAGTAAATCAAATTAACATTACACCCAAAAGAAAGAGATTGATTGAAACTCATGAGGAAAGTCCCATGGCCTTGAACCAGTACAAAGTGCATGTCTGCTTACTGTTCCTCACTACCTGTGAGACTTGGATGATTCTTTACCTCTCCTGAATCCACTCACTTCCCAGAGCTGGAAAGCAGAGCATCATCTGTATCCAGTGTATTTTGTTTCAGGCTGTCACAGCTGCATATCACAGTGTGTCTACTGTTACATACAAGCTGCATTAGAAAAGAGGAAACTTAAGACATCTACAATCAGTGGCTGTTTTTTACCTGCTTTGCATGGGTCCAGAGGAGCATGGTCTTCAGTGCGGTCACCTGACAGTAAAAACAATTTTCCAAGGATGGGCTCAGTGTGGAAGCCACTAATAAAGAAAGTAGCCTGTTCTCGTATATGAGTATTTGCAGTAGGGAAAAATATATATGCAGAAATAAGTATTTGTTCATGCAGAAATTATTTTACCCTCTCTGCAAGCCTTAGTCCTAAAAGCTAACCATCATGCAACATGGCACATAGTGAAAAGGTAAAAATCCCTCCTAGTTGAAATCAGGTGGTAAAGAGAAGGATGCTAGAAATGAAAGTCAGGACTTTGAAGGTGTCTTTTTCTTTCTGCATCTTGCCTACAATTTTCTGCTACGTGTGACATGAATGGCAGATACACATCCCTAATAAAATTCAAAGTGCTTATTTGATCTATTTATCACCTGCTAATTCTTGTACCTATCTTTGCCAAAGAAATTCAACCTCCACTATTCAAGTTAATTCCTCCGCGGTCTGCGATGGCAATACTGCTATTGCATTCCCTACCCCTAGTAATGCAATAATAATGCATTTAATAAATCTAATCTCCTCCTTCTAAAGTTGATGCAAGTAGGGATTTGACTGTCTGGGTTTAGTCTCTCATCTCCATGAAAGAGAGGAATAGATAACATCAAATCTAAATGTTGGATTGCTTCCTGAATATTTTTTGCTATGCATTTTTAAAAAGTGATTTGAGAGTTTTTACTAGGGTCAATATCAATGTAACTGATTGAAAATTAGAGGCCAATAGTACTGGAGAAAACACACTTGGAGGAAGTACAGTGATTCTCAGCTAATGAAGTATGTCTTACCAGTAGAGCAAGAAGCAAGACTGGACTGAAAAGCCCACACAAGCCTGGTCTTTGTGCCAGTGTGTCAGACCTAGTGACAGGGATGGGGAAGTCAAGGGGCTTGCAAAGTATTGGACTGCAGCTTGCTCCAAGATCCTTGGTCAGAGAATCTCTTGGCCTGAACTTCTACAGAAGACAGGCCAAAATATGGTTAATTTGTGGAGTCACTTCATAATAGCTTTGACTGTAATAAAAATGTTAATAACAACAACATTCAGCACTTTGAACAAATTTCACCAGCATCCCTGTGGAAAACTCAAGGTTAAGTGCATCAAGAAATGGAACTTAAATTGCTAAGTCATAAAAAAATCAGTTATCCCAAGTAAAGGTGTCTCTGATTGATTACTCCAACAGAGAGTTGAATATGTAAATAAATATATACATAGTAGTTATATAAATAGACATTATAAACCCTTTTCTTCTCATCTATCTTTTTTCTTTCTTCCCCTCCAATCCTGTCAATGAAAAATGCATCATGAACAGTGATGTGTTATGCTGTGTGCAAGATTTTGTGCAGCCTTCTCCTAGAGAAGAATATCAAGGCTGTCAGATTAGACATCACAGATATTTTATGAGCTTGGAGGAAGACCCTAGATAAAAATACCAAGAGAAACAAGTTTATTTTGCAAAGCACATAAAGAGAGCGAAGATTTTTAAAATTTCCCTCTATGTCAGCTACCTCTGGGCTAGAAGAAGGGGAAACACTGAAGGTAAGATTACAGATTTCTTCAAATCTGTCTCTGTCATAGATCTTGGTAATAAAAAGTTATAAAACTAGGTTCACCTTTACAGGGAATGAGTTTATCTTTTATACACAAACACACGCATGCCAGCAAAACACATACTTAAAAAAAGATTCAGCATTTAGCAAGAATGAATTGTTTTCAGAGAGAGATTTTATTCAGAGGACTTTGATTAGAATGAAAATAAAGTAAGATGTAAGTAATTGGAACGATATGGCACTGAAATCAAGATTCCCTAAATTAAAAGAACTATAAGTCAATTTATACTGAAATATGCCAGTCATGAACCACAGAAATCACTAAGCTTGTACTAATCTTTTTAAAAGTGTCAAGTCATTTAATACTTTAAAAAAAACTTTAGAATTTTTTCCTTTTTTTTTTTTTTTCCAGTCAAACAGCTCTGAGTCTCACAGCAAAATGTGCCCCCGCATTGCTCTTTTCTTCCCTGCTCACACCCCTTTCACAGGATCGTCAGGTCTTTTAAGTGGCAGACCTATAAAGGCAGGAGAGAATATGAGATTATGATTCGCAGCCTTTCAGAAACTCGAGGCCCAGAGTAAGATTATCATATGTTAGACTAATTACATTTGTTAAAAAGAGACTTATTGGCTCCCATATATAGACAAGATAGGTAATGCAGAAATAAAACTAGTAAGAATCTAAACAGTAGATACAGACATTTCTGATTCTTGAGAATATTTCTTACTAGCTCTGGATATCAGTATTTCCATTAGGCATTTCTAAAATCTGAAAAATGACAGCTGCAAAAATGATAAAAAGCCTTTTCTCTGTGTCAGCATATCTCATGAGAGGTGCCACACAAAACCTTTTAACTAAACAAATTGGAAAATATTAAAATAAACAAGAAGGGCATCTTCTACTTACTTTGCCTTGGTGAACAATGCTGCTTTTTATGCCAAAATAACTGAAATTAATTGTTGTGGGTTGGCCCTGGCTGGACACCAGGTGCCCACCAAAGATGCTCTATCATGATTCTCCTCAGCTGGACAGGGGAGAGTAAATATAACAAAAGGCTCATGGGTCCAAATGAGGATAGAAAGAAATCACTCATCAATTACCCTCACAGGCTAAACAGACTTGGGGAAAATTAATTTATTATCAATCAAATCAGAGTAGGATAATGAGAATATAAAACTCAAATCTTAAAACACCTTCCCCTCATCTCTCTCTTCCCCCTGGGCTCAACTTCACTCCTGATTTTTTCTACCTCCTCCCCTATAGCAGCAGAGGGGAAGGGGGAATAGGAGCTGTGGTCAGTTCATCATATGTTGTCTCTGCTGCTCCTTCCTCCTCAGGGGAGGACTCCTGACACTCTTCTGCTCCATGGGAGACAGTCCTCCATTAACTTCTCCAACATGAATCTTTCACCCAGGATACAGTTCTTCATGAACCACACCAGCAAGCCTGCTCTAGTGTGGGTTCCTTTCTTCAAGGGGCCACAGGTCCTGGCAGAGCCTGCTTCAGTGTGACCTTCCCATGGGGTCACAGCCTCTTTTGAATGTCCCACTACTCCAATATCAGGTCATTCATGGGATGCAGGTGGATGTCTGGTCCACCATAGACCTCCCTAAGCTGAAGGGGCACAGCTTGCCTCACCATGGTTTGCACCATGGGCTGCAGAGGAATTTCTGCTCCAGCACCTCTCCCCTCCTTCACTAACAACTTGGTGTCTACAGAGCTGTTTTTGTCACATATTCTCACTCCTGTCTCCAGCCATGGTTCTGCGGGTTCCACCCTTTCTTTTTAAGTATGTTATTCCAGAGGCTCTACCAACCTTGCTGATGGATTCAGCTTTGGCCAATATGGGTCCATCTTGAAGCTGGCTGGCATTGTCTCTATAGAATGTAGGGGAAGCTTCTGGTAGCTTCTCACAGAAGACACCCCTGTAGACTCCTCCGCTACCAAAACCTTGCCATGCAAACCCAATATACTGGTTAACTAGCATTTAAAACATTTTTTTTAGTAGTTTAATAGAAAGGAAGTGTGCAGATATTCTTCAAAGCCCATATCTTATTAAAAACTGATGATAAAAGTGTACATTTATCACCATAATGAAAATTCTCATTCCAGCTTTTGCAAAATTTTTTAAAAATATTTTTACCATAAGGGAGAATTTGTTTGTCATCTTCCCTCAAAAAGGAAGAACATTTTAAACAGTTGATATGTGGCTACATGTCTAATCTATGAAAAAAATAAATCTAGTTCTTCTTCAGGATTACATAAAAGCTTTGAAAATATGCATACAGGTACATACCTATGGTATATCATACAAATTGTATATGTAATATATACTCTCCACACATACAATGAGTGTACTACGTAGATATTAGTAAAGAAGAAACCACTCATCCCTATTTTGTTCTATCTGCAGCCCCTTCAACGTGTTAAGACAGCACAGACTGTGGAGGCCACCTTAGTTTTAGCTAAGCATCATCCATCTGTAGTCTTTTTCCCTTGCTCTCACTTAGGCCTTGGCAGAAGTCTTGTGTTTACTGAAGACATATTACAACTACTGTTGCCATTGAAACAGTAAAAGAGTGTCTTTAGATAATGAGAATGTAAGAACAACAAAGGAGGTTTTTTTTTTCCCCCAAAAGCAGTGTATTTCTATGTGGAAACACCAGGCTCTGTACCTGAAATTTCACTTCTTAATGGGGATATACAAAACCTGCTACTATTTTACTGTTTGGGTTTGGTGTTTTCTGTTGGTTTTCTTTTTTCTTTTTTTTTGTCTGTTTGGTTTGTGTCACTTCCAACCCTAATGATTCTGTGATTCTATGATTATTTATGAAAAAGTAGATAATCTGAATACAAAATCACCTGAATTTGCATCCTCTTTAAACTTGATGCCATGTCTTTAAGATGCCCATCTCTTCTCCATCTTGTACTGTTGCACAGTGCAAATAGAATCCACTCAGACACAAGGTAAAGATACAGAAATGCCATCATATGTAGGCTACAGGCTTCTGTACATCTATTGCATCATCCACAAGTCTTCTCAAGTTTGAACCTTGTGTAATGAAGGTTAAGATAGTCTAGAGAGAACATACAAATTGTTTAATCCTTATAATGATTATTTATAATTTATCTATGAAGTCATAAGACTCAAAGCATTCCTGATAAAGTCTAGGTATTTTTGCAGTTTTTCATAAACATGTTATTTTTTCAGCATGAATTTTTACATATCATCTACACTACATACTTGCATCTGTGGCTGTTAAGAGAAAATTAACAGGTCTTAAACTTTATGCATTACTTGTTGTTGACGCTGACTATCTAAAGGAAAACAAATATTGTAATCAGTTCTTCTTAGGAAAGCATCTCTAAGTTAGTGTTGCATGAAATAAGACTTGCTCATATTGTAATAGAGCTGTGAAAAATATTCCCTTTAATTCAAAACCAGGCCAGTTGCAGCATCTCAGGTTTTCAAAAAATACTGCCCTTTTGGAACTGTTTGCACATCTGAAAAAATCAAATTTATAATCGAAATTTTTAATTTATTTTCCATTTGACAATGTAGGGAATCAGGAATGCAGGCAAAACACTGCTTTGTCTTGAGCTGATATTTATTTCTGTTTGAATAAAACAAATAGTAGCTACAAATGAGATGAACCTCTCGTGACATGTATTCAATTTCACCTCTTGTGTTGAGCATCATTGCAGTTACTCAAATGCTTGAACTTATACATGACTTTAAGCACTTCACTGAATTAGGGTTTTACTGCTTTAAAATACCTCAATCAAATCAGGCAGCACCAGCATGGTCATGAACAAGGGAAGAAGGTATTTTTCTGGTCTCCTGTTTTCTTCTCACATAATTGAGTGACATCACAACTACGTGCTCTGGCTGGTGTACTTAAGCATAGCACAGGAACACAAATTCAGTTCACCAGAATTTGTGGAGCCTTTATGAAAAATTAAATTATTACTAAATCAACTTGAATAAAAAAACTCAGTTGTCTTCGGATTAATGTCCTGGCTAAAAGAAATTAACAGAGAAAAACTGTCACAGAAAAAATAACCTGTCTTCTGAAATTACGAATAAGTGCTCAATATATCCAGGCTCACCTTTCATAACATAATAGCTTACAAGATCTCATGAAATTATTAAACACATTTCTTAAGCCTTTGATAGCTCAAGTAACACTTGCTATAGGTATTACTGACAAAATCAAATGGGTAAATATGTGGGGTTTTTTTATATTTGAGGGAGTTATTAGTATTTTTCACTTAAAATGTGTTTTCCAGTGAAAACCAAGAAAAAAAAGTATTATAAGCCTGAGACATAGGCAGGCAGGAAAACTCCATCCATAAAAATCCTGTTAGCAGAAAAAACACTTCCTAAATAAACAAACAATAACTCAGTAGTGGCAGAAAACATAACAAGGGACAACAGCCATAAATTGCAACTTGGAAGATTCAGATTGGACAATGACAAAAACTACTCCACCATGAAAGTAGTAAGTACTGGAACAGACTGTTTTAGATGACAAGCATTTTTTGTCTATACCATGTAATTAAATTATGACCTGTGGAATATACTGTTTATCCCTGGAAGGTGGATGAAATGCGGGAAGACTGGATGAGGGGAAATATAGTAAATGTCATTTAAAGCTAAAAGGAAAAAGGGGTGAGTCAAGCTGGATTCCATTCAAATATTCTGACAAACATTATTTAAAAACACCTGGAAGAAAAAAAATGGGACATGAATGATGAGCTGGCCATCGTCCCAGTGGGCTCGTGATAGCGGTCGCTCGAGATTGACCCAGGAAATGACAGTCTTGCTCAGAACATAGGAGAAGGAAAACTCCTATCTTCAAACCTGGGCTGATGCAGCTCATCTAGCCTTGTATGGTCTTCCATCTAAGAGAAGGACACTTATAAAACCTATGACCTGAGGACTTTGCTGTCATTGTCCTAGGCTATGGCAGTTAAACCTCAGGTGTAAACGGTGGGGCCAGTTCTGCACAAGCTGTGCCTCACTTAAAACATCCACTGCACAGGCTGGAAGGGCTTGCTTTCACTTGTCGGTATGGACAGGCGAGGGTCGAAAGGGTAGGTGACAAGGTACATGGGAAGCTGCAGATCCAACCTTGCATGCGGGCAGACCAGCACATGGGTAGCTTGAGATTACTCAGGAGATGACAGTCCTGGTCAGACACTCCCTGATTGCCTAAGCACCCTTTTCCAACGAGATTTGCATATCCCACTCGCCTTTGGTCATTGTGCTTGTAGTAAGAGTGGTTAAAGCACTTCCCAAAATCTTTGCTCACGAAACCAAGCCATCAATCAATCTATATCAAAAGCGAACTAAAACAAACAAATTTATTTTCTTTTTCTGTCAGAAAAACATATTCTGATGATAGAAGAAGTGGTCTGTTGTAAACCTTAGCTTTCTTAAAGTCTTATCTTAAATACCATTTTCATTGGCCAAGTCAGGATATACTAAAAGATCTAGAGAAATATGCTAAAGCTGCAAACTTGGCTAGAAATTCGTTCTCAAAGTATCAACAACTAAATGTTTAAACCCATCATTATGGGACCTCTCCTTAGCTATAGTATCAACCTGTAGTTTCAATAATAGCTTGGTGACTGAATATAGTGTATGCTTATTAAACTCTATTCATGGCACCAGACTGGAAGGGACACAGTACACAGGGCAAAACGCAGAATTCAAAAGGATCATTTCAAATTAAATATGTGATTTTGAGTGTAAGGTGAGATTACAATTCAACAGGAACAAGTGGAAATCAATTGTAACAGAATTATAAGAAGATCATTACCACAGAATTATAAAAATCACAAACTGCCTACCCATCAACGTCATGCTATTGCAATACTTTATAAAGGCCTCACATACTGTGTAGAATTAATAGGGATAACAACCTGCAAGATACAGAATATAGCCCTCTAGTCTTGTCCAACCTTGGAATGCCCTCAAAATAGTGTCTACAAATGTACTTCAGTAAAATGTATAACTAATTGGAAAGGTCAGGAGATGAGTAAGAAGACTCAGAGGTGTAAGAATAAGAATTTAATGGCAGGTTAAAGAAACAAGTCTATTTTAGCCTACTGGAGAAAAGAAGAGCCAGGTTGAACGATTGCTTAAATAATGCTGTTAAAATATTTTAAAAACTATTGTTCTCTTCCGCTTCTTTACAGTACATTCCTGATGTTGGTGATCATTAGAAGCAGAAATAACAGACTT
Organism: Melopsittacus undulatus; assembly: GCF_012275295.1. Lineage (NCBI taxonomy): Eukaryota > Metazoa > Chordata > Aves > Psittaciformes > Psittaculidae > Melopsittacus > Melopsittacus undulatus. The sequence continues at coordinate 83,351,935 of NC_047527.1, read as the reverse complement.
GAAGTCATCTATGGGAGTTTCATACTAGGCTGCAGAGAAGACTTTGTAGAGGTAAGGATGGCAAAGTACAAGAGGCTGCCTGGAGAAGCTATGGAGTCTCCACCATTAGGAAACATTTTAGGGCAAAAGAGACAACCATCCATCCAGGCTGACAAGCATAACAGATTCTGCTTTACAGTAACAGGCTGAACTTAATGACATAGACATAAGGAATAGACATCAAAACTGGAGTTCTCAAGAAATTACTTGAGAAAACAAGCTGTGACAGACATAAGGTTGCTTTCAATGTCATAGTAACCAGGTTATATTTGGATGTTCATAATGATGAATAGTCAGGCAGAGGGAATGAAACTTATGGAGAAATACACTGGACAAAAAATAGGGTAGAAAAAAATGTGCTAAAGTAGGAAGTGCCCAACATAGGGTTAAGATAACTCTTGTTTATTGTTTCATGTGAAGTACAAAGTCTACAGAAGGATAGAGTACTGAAAAAAAATAAGAAACATAACAAAAAAAATCTTTTTAAGATAAATAAGAATGCAAATACCTACCAAATTATTCAGCTCCATTCTGTGATGCCTATACTGGTCTCCTCCAGAGAAACCAATTAGATTAATAAAGTTATGTGCTTTCTGACTGAGCAATTAAGGCTCACTCACTTTTCATTGTGTATGACAAGAGCTCATATATACATCCAAAGCAAATGGAGAAGAGTACAGGATATTATCTTCTTGCTAATGAGACGGTAAATTCTAGGAGAAATATCTGATTAATTATTGTCTATCACATGATGAGGCTACAAAGACCTACTACATATCTAAAAAAAAAACCCAGACCCACAACCAAACAAAACCACCCAAACCCCAAAAAGCACTCCAGCTGTTTGGGAAATTTCCTTGTACTGCATGTCATATTATGATTGGTAACAGTTTTATTTAAAAACAGTTAGTTTTTGATGATATAAAGTTATATCACCTAGTTGAGAGTCTACATTAGAGGAGCAAAAGAAGAATACAATGAAGTAGTTTAGGTAGCTCAAACATGGGGGCAAGAGAGTAAAAATCGAAGGACAAAAAAGCAGTAAGAAAGAAATCTATATGGCAGAACAAGAAACAAACAAAGAAAATACAAATAATTGCATGTAACAGAAGCAATATAACAGGGAGAAAAGAGGACTCAACAACAATGCACAGTATTTGTATGCCAGTGCTGGACATGCATTTCCCAATAAGAGCAGTTATGAGGAAGCAATGAAGAAAATCCTCTGAGCGCAAATTCAGTTTGGTAGCTTGGCATTTAGCTATCCAGACCAGTACTAACGATGTGTTAACCCGCAGGTTCAATGAAAAAGACAATCTTGAGTTAAGATCTCATTCATTTTCTCACATTCTAAGAGTTTCCCAGACAGCCCAAAGGTACAACAGACAGAGAGGTAAATTGTCTATGGACATATCCACAGAAGAAGTTAGTGTCAGAGTAAAGGCTTTTAGCAGCATAGCCAGAGCTGGAGACCAATTTCTTCTTTTACTTTCAGTGTCTGAAATGCATAAGTGTTGATGTGTGCAAAAAGAAAAAGCCTAGTCTACAAGTGTTAAAGGTTTCACATGTTAATTTATGGGAGGCCAGTGTTAGACGAAATTGACCATAAACTACTTATTGCTGTTTCCAAAAAAACTCTGACAAACACTCCCACTGTGAACAGAGAGCATTTTTTTCTTCTACAAATATAGGATTTGCAAACTGAACACAAACCTGGAAAGATTTGTGGCTGTAGGCTCACCCTCTAGAGCATTTCAGCAAAACAAAGCAACTGAACAAAGTCCAGAACTAAATTAAACACATGCCAGTCTGAGGAAAAGGAAACATGTACACATCAACCACCACCTATCCAATCTCAGAAAAAATACAAATGACAGTTGTCAGAGCTCTGGCTTAGAATGCAGAATAATGAAGGCTATGACCACAGTCCTATTATCAGTTTGAAGGAAAACAGCTAGCAGTAAATAAGGTTTTATTTAAGGGCACAAGATGGCAGTTCTTAAAGGGATAATGTTTAAAGACCTAAAGGAACATCAGAAGTTTCTTCCTCACTGAGGTAGACCAAAAATTCCATTAACCTATGTCTAAAAACAGTCATCAGTACATATTTAGCAAAAAGTGGTCACACTATTTGATATTGTCAAATACAATAGTTCAGGGATCTGTGGAGTCAGAGTGCAACTAGACCATCATTTCTCATTCCAGCAAATAACTCTAGCCACCATTAATTTAGCCATTTCATTTTCATGTCATCTATACTTTTCAGCTTACTTTACACATTGAGTTCTGTTTGTCCAGTTTTCTTAAAGCTGATAATTCCAAGTCTGTTACTCCCAACCTCTTCTATTATGAATGGCAGTAAATAATCCTTCCTTAGATATCACCACATCAGCTGTCAACATAATACATTTTAACACATCCCCCTTAGTCATACTCCTCTTTTCCTTGATGAAGTATAATAGTCTATTCAATTTATCTCATATCTCTGAACATTTCTGTTGCTTTTATCTATGCCTTTTTTATTCAATTAACTCCTTTCTGGGATGAGATAACAAGAATGCCATATTGTGTTCAAGATGTGAGAAGCAATATTAATTTTGGTATACTGCTTTCAGTTCTCACTGTTACTTTACGGTCTCTTACAGTCTATATGGTTTTTATAACCACATTTGAGCACTGACCTGCTCTCATTCCTGTGTGCTGACAACTTATCCAAATGCCATCATCGAGGACACAGAATTAGTTTACATTTGCTTATTTACTTTGTATGAAAGTCATTTACAAATTAAAAAAAAAAAAGTCTAAACCAATCCGACAAGATAGAAGGAAGAACAGTCCTCCTCCCTTGTTGGACAAAAAGACTCTATAGTGGTCTCTAAGTGGAATAATTGGAGAAATGATTGAAGAAATTGAGTGCTGTACCTCTTCCAAAAATAAAAAAAAAATAATTAAACAAAACATTGAAATAGTGTTACCTCAAAACTGAAGAACACTGAAACAAAGTTGATTTATACTTCCGGCTGAAATAACACCATCTCAAAATAAAAGCAGCAGCCTTTAGATCGTTATTTGAACTCTCCTAGCATAACATTACCAAAAAATGCTATGTCTAAATGAGTCATATAAAATCCATTTGTTGTAGACAAGGCTATTTCTGACAGTCAGTGCTAGTTCAGTGAGGATGCTAGGAGCTTTAATTTCTCCTTTTTTCATGTAGGTTCATCTTTGAACAACACAGTCTATTGAAGTCTCTTAGCATAGACATGCCTATTTCATAGTTTGTTTACAGAGTTAGTAACATAATATTAAATTATTTTGCCATTAAGGACTGTATATGAGTTGTATTTTTAATGTTTTCCTAGCATATATTTAGAAGATCTAATTTTACCATCATGTTTGGGTTTCCTTTCATCCCCCCCCCATTCCACCTAACAATAATCCAAACTCTACTACAGTCAGAAAAATGCAAAATAATCCCCTTATAATTCCAGTCTTCATACTTAGGGGTAAAAACAAAAGAGATATGACTCATTTTCAGACACCAGAAATAGTCAGAATTATCTATATTCTTAGAGATTAAAGAAGGTTAAAAGGAATCATGAACTGAAAACCTGTTTGTCAGAAAAGACAGTGGGGTCATAGGCCAACTGTAATGAATATTCTGATTTATAATTTTTGGAGTCTTTGTTAGGGCATGGGTAATTGCATCTCTTGTTTCATTTTGATGTTTAGTATGAACCCCAGTTCCCTAGCTCATCAGCTATACTCATAAAAATCTCATATCAGGACGTAAAACAGACTTTGGATCCTGTGAGAAATACAGTTTTCTCTTCTGTGAGTTTGTGGTTTTGCACAACCAACAAAAGAGTGCCATGTTCTCATCTCTCTAAAGAATTAGTCACTTGCTGCATCAGCACATTAAAAAGGGACCCCTCAAAGGCACAACTTTAGTGCATCAGCTGAAAGAAAATATAATTTCACAGAAAGGTACAAAATAGCTGAGGAGCTTAGAGAACAAAATAGTCCTGTAAATTTTCAAAATGAATAAGAAAAGTTTTTCTGTGCTTCCCACAGAGTTTTGTAAATAGATTGTCGCACGTCTTTACGCTCTCCATTTTGCACAAGTTAAATAGAATCCTTTCGCAGAAAAGACAGACACAACCTAGGAACTACAGAAAAAAAAATACTAAAAATCTGTTCTAATAATCATATTAATAACTCTACAAGAAAGAGAATCAGGTTAGGTAATGCCTGGGTTAGACATGAAATTGTCTTCCTATTCTGAGTATGGAAATAACCAGCTAAGTTGTTTCATATAAAAGACATAAAGTAAACTTTTATATAATTCTACATAGCTTTTAAATTCCTATTTTATGAGCAAGTATTTTGGCCTATGGGCTTCTCCAAGTTTTCTACCTGTCTTTAGAAGTCTGATATATTCCAGGCTATCAGATGCTGAAAAACTACTTAGTATGGTAACATTCTTTGTCTGCCACAAAGATCTCCAGGGGAGAAGAGCTAGAATTTAAAAAAATATTATTATACTGCAAAACAGTGTGCATATGGTCAAATAAAACACTGTGCTTATGCCGTAACTACAGCACTCAGTATCCATGCACCTCATCACCTGTTGAAGGTTCTTTAGTCAAGCCCTTGCTAATTCTTTCCCAGGTAATCCAGTATGGCAAATAGTTTTGAGGAGATTATTTGTCAGAATTCACCACTGTTAGAGGAAATATTCAGAAACAGTGGTAAACCAGGCTCAAACATTCAGACTAATAAACTGATATACACCAAGCTAACTGCAGATCACAGCCTCAGAAACTGCTATGTGCTAATAGTTGTTAGGGAAATTATTTCCTAATCTGATTTAACCAGTTTCTCTGAGCATTTGTGCCCCCAGGATATCAAATTACCTGAGGGACTGTTTATCAATATTCAACTGCTTATCAAAGCAATTGCTCAACATTTGAGATGTGTAGCTAACACAGCAATATTTTGGACACCTAGGGATAAATATTCTTTCGATAAGTGACATTTAAGTGCAATCTTCCATTAAAGATGTCCACTAAAATTATTTAAGCAATTTTGACAATATAAGGTGCTTAAAAATATTATCTCTCCAGCCACCAATAAAATTTTAAAGATTGAAAAAATATCTACTTATGACTGCATTTTAATCAAACTAGTCATGAAAATTTATGTTATAAATTTCAATGCCATTTGAAGGTGAACCTTCTGGTGGATTTTAAATTGTTTTAAAGTAATTTTACACCTTTTTATTATCACCATTATAAATACTAAATTACAGTAAAATACAACAGCATGTTATTTTCCTATAAATGGTTACCTTATTTTTCAAAATATTTATAGAAATAATATTTTCTCAAGCACTCTGGGAAGACAGAGAATACTGTTGCATATACTTTAGATAAATATTGCTCAAAATATGAGGGACAGAATGCCTCTGAAAAAATGGGTTACTGATGATTTTGAGGCTAGATTCCCAATTCAAATCCTCTCCTTTCTAAATTTTTAACCGCTTGAGTGTCACAAAGGCCTGCTCAGAGGGAAAGACCCACTGTGCTAGAAAACATAAGACAAAATGAAGGACTTCTCCAGAAGCGAAGGCTGCACACTGAGTTGTTTTGGGATTTTATTTTGAGATAACTACAGCATTTTAGGTCTGCTGACCCTCACAGGAGATCAAGTCCGAGGTAGAGAGAATCAAAGAATCATAGAATAGTTAGGGTTGGAAAGGACCTTAAGATCTTCAAGTTCCACCCCCCCTGCCATGGGCAAGGCCACCTCCCACTGAATCATGCCACACAAGGCTCTGTCCAACCTGGCCTTGAACATCGCCAGGGATGGAGCATTCACAATTTCCTTGGGCAACCCATTCCAGTACCTCACCACCCTTACAGTAAAGAACTTCCTCCTTATATCCAATCTAAACTTCCCCTGTTTAAGTTTTAAACCATTACCCCTTGTCCTATCACTAATGAAGAGTCCATCCTCAGCATCCTTGCAATTAGAGAAATCAATTATGGAAGAAACCACCACTTCCTGATTTCACTCAAATAAAATCTGCTTTAAAGTGCTACTCATAACACGTTTTTTATTAAAAAATAATTAAAATATATAAATAAAAGCTAAGGGGAAAAATATAAATGCCAATCATGGTATGGAGGGAAAGACCTTTAAAAGGCAGTTAAAGCTACAACTGAAAACATTTCAGAGGACTTTTACTTCTATTGAAAAGTAAGACATTAGTTATGCTAGACTTTCACCGTGAATGTATGCAGCAAAACCAATAAGCACTCTGGTACATTATGTTTTTCTTTTAAGCTCTATATTTATAGAAAAATGTATTATTATCTCAAATTTGACATTTTGTCAACATTTACTTGACTACAATGAGGCTTTCAGTTTATGGTGCATGTGGATAAGCCATTCTGCTCTTCTGCTTTTCATAGTAAAGTATTTGCTTTGCTTTCTTTGTAACCACATATTAAAAATGTCAATAGTGAAACACAAAGAAAAAAAAAAAGCCTTCCAGCAGAATATTTGAAATTTCAACCGATAGCAAAATGATGTAGATGGAAGAATGAGACTTCAAATTATTCTACTCCTGGGCAAAATTATGATAGACAGAAAAAATAGATTGTTCACCAATAGGTAATTAATTTAAGAGTAGCCTGCATGCAATTTTCCTCATTATCTTGGCAGACAAAGCTGTAATAAACATGTAATTAGTAATATTAGTAAGATACATTTTTATTCGAAAGACAGTTGTATTATATTTGCTGACGAATATGTTCAATAGTTTTTCAGTACATTTCAGCAATTACACAATGCAGAGTGTTAAGGATTGATTCAATGCAAATAAGAATTTGCTATTTCAAGAGAACAGGTTTTTTGAAGACAGAAGACTGTCATCCCTTTTGATGGTCTATAATAACAGTGAAGAGGAAATTACAACTTGAAAAATGTTGCATAGTCTCTTTAATTATTTGAATGCTTCCAAAATCACAACTGGCTCACATGAGCTACCTATTTCAGGATGTTCTTGTTCGTGATGCTTTTGGTCCCTTAAGTCAGTATCTGAAACACTGTCCTTCATGTACTGAATCAGCACCTTAAACCAGTGTAATGTGAATTCAGAGCGCTACACTTCCTTTAGAGATTCTGCACTGGCATAAGTGACTGCACAAATTGCCCAGCAGGGCCTTATCAGTAAGGTACTATGCACCTGTAATTTCTGTTCACTTCATTGGAGCTGGAGGAGGTGCTCAGTAGACCACACAAAGCTTCAGTGTACTTGAGAGATCCACCTTATTTTTTGGTTTGTCACAGCTGGGTGTACATTAAAATAACAGGAATCTCGCAGCATCTTGCTGAAACTGTCTAGGATGCTCAGTTTTCGTAGTTCCAGAACCAAATACTCTTCCAAAGCCCCCCAGAAACAATACAACTGTGTTCAGTTATCTTCATATTCCAGCACAGAATAGAACTATAGTATCACCTTAGACACCTCCTGCATTTTGAGGACACTGATATCTTTCTCAGCTTTCAGGACAGTAAGCAACTAGTACCAAACCGAATATTCAAACATCACCAAATGGACTTTGGTGGCTGCAACAGTGTAGCTACAGCCTGTGGTCAAGATTGCAATTACGGATAGGCATAAAGGACAAGACTTTGCAGAACATTTTTGTTGGTGAAAAATTAATACTTTGAGAAATGGAAAGCAATCAATTTCTCTCATTATGTGTTCATTTCTTAATTTGCAAGGGATGAGTTTTGTCTTTTTTATAAAGCCTTGCTGAATATAACAGGATTTGCACAGGTGTAAATGAGGGCCAATTAATTTAGGTTTTGAAATTAAAAAAGGAATTACTACTAGATTGCTGTGACCCTTCATTTTGCATAACTACCAACTTATCATCTGTTTTGTTTAAGAGAGTTTTGTACTTTCATTGTAAGCACTCACCATTGATTTGCAGTCAGACGACTAGAAAAGCATCATTTTCATTCTGGAGGGAGACTTTACACACTTTCAACTTATGTGGCACTTGGTAAAGACAAGGAGAGTTAAGGAGTGCATTCCATTTAACACTGTTTACCTTCCATTTTTCTAAGAGCATTTACTTTTTTGTTCAGTTTAGAATAATAAAAAAAGCCTCAGAAGACTCAGGTCAAAAGCGATCAGAACCCCTTGCTCCTTCCACACTCCTGTCCTTAGGTAGAATCTCAGATTTCATGGAATTGGCACTGTTGAATAAAAAAAATAAAAATTAAAAAAAATAGATGGATTAACTGGTAAGGGGGTCAACAGTGTTTAAAGAGCTGGTATATACTAAACAAACGTCCTGACCTTGAAACCTTTCTAATCAGATTCTGAAGCTTTCTGAAACTACTTAGCTCTAATTAAAACAGAAACATTTTTGGCAAGCATACAAAACCCCTCATGATTATTTATGGCAACAGCTTTTTATAGTGTCTTAGATACACAAACTGGCCTAAAATATTCAAAAAGGCGAACTGTCCTGTCTCATATGATCTAAGGAGGAAATGCAGTACTAGTATGAATTCCATTTCTGGATCCTCCCTTAAAGAACATGGTAAAAGCTTATGTTTTCAGCACAAAACATTATGCTATTATTTACCTTGTGGACCCTCGTAAGCAAAGCCTCTTACCTGTTCTCATTTCTTCTGTTGCTGAGGGACTTTAGACTTTTATCTAAGCTGCCTGTATATGAAAGTTCTGTTCCAACTAATGTCTCTGTCCCTTATTTTGCTTTCTATGCCTCAATTCTCTCATATCATCCTCCTTCAGGAATCCACTTGCAGTGACAGCATCAACTTTATGGACTTCATCTTCTGGGAAGCAATTTGGGGACTAGAACTGGCACTAGAAAGGCACTAAAAGTGCCTTTTTTTCCCAGTACTCTTGTGATCAGGGATTAGCTTACATTTTCCATTCTCTAGACAGAGCCCTAAATTCCTCAGTGTTCTAGAGGAGTAGTTCATTTCATAGGTAAGCATGAGACTCAAAAAGTCCTTGGTCGGAGAAAACATTACTTAGTAACAACTGAAAACTAAAACTCCTCAAATAAGCATTGTAAGCAAAGTGGAGAAGCCACAGAAGGAGAGGAGAAAGAGGCAGAAACCCAGGTGAGCCATTGTACACCACACCTCCAGTGTGATGCTATGGCATCTGAGTGTTTAAGGACTACGTACAAGGTGGGCGAATGAGAAAGCTGTCCCAGACCAATCTCTAGCCATCTGCTCATTTGCAAAATAGATAATATGGGTTCAAATCCCTCCAAGCAAAAATATCAAACAACAGTATGTGTTAGATTCCTCCCACTCGGTCTCTGACCTTTGTTTAGGACCAGTATCATGGTCAGCAGACACCTCAGCCAAACTAGCAACGGAGTTAAGTTCAGTGATCTAGCAAAGTGCACTTTGCCTTCCACTGTGTTGACTAGAAAATGACTCCAGAAGAATTCCTGTGATACATTTGCCCATACTGTGAACATCAACAGTTATTCTGAAAAATTAATCTCACTTGCCCAGAAATTGAGCTCCTTACCCATATAGCTTGTGGGGACAACACAACAATCCTCACCACTGCATTCTGTGTGAACAATTTTTCATTTTCTCTAACACCTTTACAAAGACGGCAAAAAAAACCTCATGTTGATTTCAGCAAAACTTACTAGCTTGGTAATAAAATTATTTTAGATCTCTGAAAGGAAATCGTTACATCCAGACTGAGACAAATAATTTTGATATCAGTAATCATAGTCTGACTCACAAACCAATACTGTTGAAGAAACAAATCGCTGAACAGCAATATGCCTCTTGGCTATACTACTTTCACACCTTACCTTTGCCACATATCATTAAAAGAAAAAATGTCTTGAATGTTACTGTAAAACAGGTAAAGCTGAGTGAATCATTATCAGATAGTGAAATGTACTCGTATCCCTGTTGTGGTTTAAAACCAATCCACACAGCTTGTGTGGTTTAAAACTCCACCTCAGTCTCCTGCAGCACCACACACCCCTCCTCCCCCCCCCCCCCCCTCTGCCAGAGGGATGGGGAGGAAAACCGAAGGAATGTAACTCCCACAGGTTGAGATAAAAACCAATCCAGTAATTAAGGTATAGCACAAATCACTACTGCTACCACTAATAAAAACAATGATAGAGGAAATAAACCTGCCGAAACGAGCCCAACCTGGAAGAGCTAACTCCTCCCCTTCTGGCCAACTTCCAGTTACCTCCTCGAGCATGATGCGCAGTGGTATGGAATACCACTTTGGCTAGCCTAGGTCAGGTGTCCTATCTCTCCTTCCTCCCAGCTTCCCCTCCTCCCTGGCAGAGCATGAGCTCAGAAAAGGCCTTGGACAAAACCAAACATTTGAGCAGTAACTCAAAACATACTTGCTATCAGCAAAGTTCCCAGCCCAAAAGTCAAAACACAGCACTGCACCAGCTACCAAGAAGGAGAAAAAATGACTGCTACTGCTGAACCCAGGACAATCCCAATCATTAAGGAAAAGCACTGACCATTTTTTGGTTTGACTTGTCTGTTCAGACTACCCTCTTTTTAACAATCTGACCCTCTCCATTTATGTCTTCTTTCAATTTATTTTCTAATTCTCATTCTGATATCCTACTTGATTTCCATTCTCCCTTTTGCTGAAACCACAGCTAATTTTAAGTAGCCACTTGTCACCACTGCCCTTTACTGTCTCCTGTTTTATCTTTATTTTTCTTCTGCTCTGCCACGTATTCCTGCTGTGCCAGCTATTCCTGTACAATCTCCTCTGCATCCCTACATTTCCCAGAATTGTGTATGTATTCTCCTACATGAACTCCTGGCTGTATCCACTCCCAAGGAACAGCAAACAGCCATCCCTTGAACTCCACACCTCTGCATCTACTGTCTTTTGAATAATAAAAGCATATGCCTTATCTTTCCATTTCACCTTCTTCCTTTTTCTAACACCTATTAATTTCTTCCACTACATCTCATTTCCCAATACAAATGTTTCTTGTGATATCACCTGCCTTCATTCACCTTCTTAATATAGTGCAGCCAATTAAACAGTGATCCCCAAGGGAAATAAAAGATAGAGTATCTGAAAATAACAGTCTATATAATTTGAATCTTCATCTCATATCAGCTATAACTGAGATACTTTTGTATTCTTTATGCACCTATTTCCTCAAGGTTACAGATTCCTTCAGTAAAGCCTGCATGTTCTATGCCTTGAATTGGTGGAACTGGATTGTGCATACTAAAAAGCACTCAATCAACAGTAACACCCATTTCAATTATTGTTTGAAATTTACAAGTGACTGCTATAGCTCTGAATTGAGTCCAGCTGACAATATAAAAAACAAGTACTTGTTACTTTTTGTCAAAGGTGCACATAACACTCTAGCTGTGCCTTGAACAGTGATCAGAGGAACAGAGTCTGAGGCATTCTAATGCTCGTTTTTTTTTTTTCTGAAGAAAGCAAGCTTATTCTGAAACAATGTAAGAAGCACTGTTGAAGAAATTAGATGGCTAGATGGGGAGACAATTCCTTCTTTAGTGCTTCATGCTGTTTCATTTGGTACTTTAAAAAGTACTTTCCTGAATAATATCTAGATGAAAGAAGAAAAAATTACTAGATATTTAAGCTTTGAGGGTAAGGTCAGCAGTTCATTAGGACCTGCAAACAGAACTTTGATGGGGATAAAAGAAATTTTGTAGGAAGCCAATAAAAGCTACATTTAGGCTGTGACTCCTGTTGGTTACAATTCCCTCCCCACCACCCTTAGAGTGACATAGCTCTGCAAGACTTAATTTTACAGAATTTGTACATTTTCAGGCTATACCTCCGTCTGTCACTACATGCTTTTCCTGTTCCTCCTCCTGCAAGTGTGACATTCTGCAGAGAGTAGTTCAGTATCCTCCCAGAGGCTCTGCAAACTTACAGGACTATTGTGGAATGCTTTCTTCTGCCAATGCTGATGATTGCCCAAGCTGTTGAGTCATTTTGGCTTTTCCTACCCACCTTAGGGTTTGTCTACACCCTTGCTCCTCTGACCAGTGCCTCTTTGGATAGGTGTAGAAAGAAAGAAACAATACCAACTAGGTGGCTCTGTTCACTTCCTTCATAGGGTGAGTATTCCATGAAGGAAATGCTCCACTAACATGTGTCATTTTATAACTATGGTATGGTTTAGCTGAAGAAAATCTTGTTCTTTAAAAACAAATAAAGACAATCTTTGATCTTTTATTTCTATTCCTCTACATTCTACACTATAGACTAATCTGGAATAGTTGGATGGAAAAATAATTTGTTACCTGCACTTCAACTGAAACATCCAGAAACACGCAGTCAGAAGGACACTTATGGCAAAGATGCTCGCATTTTGCTTTCAAATTATCTGTTTCTTACCCCTGAAAATAAAAAAAAGAGAAAGAAAGATGGACAACTGTAGAGAAATAAAGCACCAGCTGTGCCTCTATTGACCATTAGACCAAAAGGACTACATTTGTTGCAGTTAGAAGGGGAAAATCAAGCAATTGTCACAGGTAGAGGTGACAAATTTAACACATACAAGTTTCTCATCTCTGTTACTGAAATTCCTGCAGAACACCATCATTCATATTGAACTACCTTTAATGCAGCCTTTTCTTAGTGCACTGTCCAGAAATTTGTGTGGACACAAATTCAGAAATAACATAACAAGAGAAAAAGATTTTATTTATTGCATATATCTTTTACCAACTAAAGAACTATTGAACTCCATGCTGTTGCAGATGCCTCTACTTGATCTAACAGACTCTCTTGTCCCTAGTACAGCAAAGACCTCTAAATTTCAGCAGAAGGATTACATGCACACAGAGCAAATACAGTGATTGACATAATAACTGCTAAGGAATGGTCATATTTAATTGGAGTCTTGAAACAAAAAAAGATCATTTGAACTTTCTGAATAGCACTTTATCACCTTTTGAAATTAACACCCTGTGTTTGTTCTCTGCACAGTGACATGAAAGGCCCAGGCCTGATTCTCATTCTAATCAGCCTCAAAGTTCCAGATCAGACACCATCCAGCCTCAGTCACCTTGACCATAACTTCGAAGAAAGAAATAACTGGAAAAACCGAAAACCCTTCAATAGGCAAGTCTTCACCCTTAAATGAAGCAATTGGAGGGAGTTATACAAACTCAAATTGAGTTATACAAATCAAATTGAGAACAAAAACAAATGTCCCAGATGTTGTTAACTTCAATGATATTACTGCTCATTCAGGGGGTTTACCCCCTCTCCCTGATCTCCAGACCAACTATGGATTTTTGTTTCTGTATTTCTGCTTCCATATTAGCACTTCCTAAGGGCCTGCAAAACTTACTCCATCTGAACATATTACGTTTCCTTTAGTACATCTCTATTTGTATGGCAAGTTGCAGCTTAGTGCTCTCTTTTTCTCTTGAACTGTTCACATAGCACTGCTGGAGATTGTGATAACTACTGCCATTCTCCTAGGGGAAAAAAAAAAAGGAAAAAAATAGTTTAATTAATCTTTGAAGGAGAAGGAGTAGAAAGTTGGTTTTCCTGCATCTTACGAGAGCTGTGCATGTCTTGTAATTCTACAGTAAGACAACTTCTATACCCCATGTGTTCTTTTAAGGATTACAACAGTTTAAACGCAACCGGAAAACTGATAGGGAAGAATAAAAACCATTATTAGCTACTACATATGCATGGTAATTTATAGTTCCAAACAGTACCCTAACTGCTACTAGCAGCTCATAATTTGGAATGGATTACTAAACTTCACATTTTATTTGTAAAGTGTTGTTTTCAGAAGAATGAGGGGAATCGTAAGAGCTATATTTGTTACTGTGAAATGCATAAAAGACTGTGCCTACTTTTTGCCATGCCAGCAATATAACTGAGTGTACTAAATTATGCCACATAGTGAAGTGATAAACAATAGCATTACCTGAAACTGCCAGGCCACAGGTTGCACTTGTCAGCAGTCAATGGCAGCAGAGCATCCAATCTAGTTAACCCAATGGGAACTGCACAGCAGGTTCAAGCAGAGCATTGTGTAGCTTGGGGGCACTGATAGATAAGCCCATCCTTCTCCAGAGCTGATTGTATTAGTGTGTGAATAAATGAAGTGTCTTCATTGGCTCAGCAGTAAGCTAGGGCAACTATCCAAAGTAGTTATTACCACATGTAGTATTTGTGTAAATCTCCCCCTCCTCTTGCAGGAATGGAAGTTGCATGACAATTTTGATAAGTGGAAGCACAACTGCGGTGGATAGCTTTTAATAGAGCATCACCATCAAATCTGTTTGCATTTTAAAGAGCTTTTAAACAACTTGTTAGGAAAGACAAACATGGCCTTGTTTTAATAGTAAAGCTGACTGTATGGGAAAAAAGATGATAACAAATTTTTGCCAATAATGCAGCACATTAGTCAAGAATATTTACCTAGCTGCAAGTATTTCAGACTTTTGAAATTTAAACTGATAATTATTGCAAGAAATTAAGACTGTTTCTCATATTATTTTGCTATTAATTTGCAGTTTTCTCCCCAAACAGCTGCAAATGTCATGTTGTGCATGAATACAATGTTTTAAATTGTTCTCCTTCAGATCAAATCTAGATCTTCATTTTTTCTGCTCCTAATGGAGTATACTTAGAAAAATCTTGAAATCATGTTTTCAATCTACTAACAAATTTTAGTCAGGACTAATCAGAATCCAAATACCATGCTTAAAAATTATGACTTCAATGTTCAGACTCCATAGGCATCTTGAAATTTAATTTTGATATTTTGCAGGCAGGTGTTTAAATCTGTTCTTCTGTCTGTGGTGGGCAGTTCTCTACTGGATGTTGATGGCACGCAACCCATCCTGCTGAGGGTTTTCTATCAAACTGAAGAGAATTCATAATATCATGTGCTACAGATAGTACAAGAAAGAGCTTGATAGTGTAGCCTGGTGATTAGGTTGGTTATCTGGAAGGGAAGATTTGTGGTTGACAGTCCTGTTCCAGAGAACAGTACTTTAGTTGATAACTATGCCATTTAATAGGGAAGATAGATATAGAGAAGAGTGGAATGGAGGTTTCTACTCCTTTTCCTTCCATATTTTGCTGGAACCAGAACTCTACAGTTTTAACTGTGAAAAAAGTCAAACTAGATTTGTATCAAATGGACCAGGTCTCTACTTGACTAAAATGTTTAAATAGTCTCAGGTTCAAAGAAGTGATGTCTCGTTATGGGATCCAAGATTGCCCAGTCTTCCTATCCACATACTCTTAGAGATGGTTGCCAAGAGTACTAGAGTATTAACAAAAATGGAATTTATATGGCAAATATACATAAAACATACTTTCATGAGCTAAATGTAGATAAAATAAGTGTTTTAAAAAACTGAAGACTTCCTCAGATTTGTTCCGTTCTAAGATCTATGATGTCGCCTAATCTCCAAGGAAACAAAAAGGTTTATTCTAATCTTGCTTATTTCTAGGATAGCTGGGAGAATTTCAGAAGAAGGCCTAGCTTTAACTGAACATATGGTCCAATTATATAGATTATACCATAATGAAATACAAATAGAAATGCTTGTGTGACACTTTTAAGAACAAACTGGCTTGAAAATTTTAAGTGCAGCATTTTTATTGATTGAGCGACACAATGAATTCTAGCATCCCTCTGCATTGCCAATGGATAATTATGATTATTACTGGGAGCATGCTTTGACTGAAAAGTTAAACAAGTCTCAATTTTCTATAGCACTGAAAGGCTACTGCCCTCAAGAGGACACATATGGATGCACAAAGCAGTTTTGCATCACATTTTTTATTTGTCTTTAAAAAAAAAAATTAAAATGAACACAAATTATACCTATCACCCTCAAATATAATTAAGAGGTCACAGGATCCCTACAGATAAGAAGTACTTCAAGAGGAATCTGGAATCAATAAAGCCAGGTACATCCATTTTAAAGTCACTGGAACAAAAACTTAAAAAGTTAGAAGCAAAGAATACCCTCTCTGACAAACTTGCAGGCTGAACTCCACAGATCATTATCCACTATTGCAAGAATGTTAAAAAAGTGACTTGTAAGATTTGAAATCATATGCATATATTATTTCCAAATTACAGACTATGTCAATTTCATCACTTCTAGGAAAAATTAAAAAGGAAAAAAAAGAAGAAAACAAAAGAAAACCGATGTTAATTCTATGAAGACAGGTTTTCTCAGGTTATTTTCTCTGAATGAGTAGAACTGCTAAATATTTTATTTTGAATGTGTAAAAAGTGCAGCACTACACATAGTTTAACATACAGCTCGTTTGATGTGGCTTTATTGATTTTCTCAGAGGCTGTTCTAGAAAATGTATCATTATAGTAACCAAACACTTGATTAACTTTAATTTATATTCACAATATTCCTTTGAGATTACTGTCAAAAGTACATATTTATGTTACTAATAGGAAACACTAATAGGCTGCTTTCTCAAGGTACTCTTGAACAGTCCAAATTAAAAAGCAAACCAAATCAAAAGGCAAAAGACAGAAACTGCACCCTGAGTACCCTAATTCATTCCTACATTCAAGACTGCAGGGATGGAAACCCTTAGATCTGCCACACATACCTGTATCACTCAAGTAAATGAAGCAGCCCTTTGAGAAGGTTAATTTCCACAGCTGGAGAAATCTCTGAAAGGATAGACATGGTTCTGTCATCCTTCCTCTATTCCAGATCAGACATGTTTTGTCAAGGATGCAACTATGGAATTTGTGGTTTTCTTCCTACTTTTACAGGCTGAGTGACAGCCAGAGATCTAGCTTTCCATCCCTCTTATTTATTCCCCCAGTCCTTTTCATACAGCCTTTGCCCAAAGCTGTTCCCACATCCTTCCCAAAGCCTTTGCCCAAAGCTATTCAAACATCCTTCCCAAAGCTGTTGCAAACATTATCTCCCACACCCTGTGCTTTCTATCTGTGTAAATTCCATCCAGCTTCTTTCTTCCATTCTGTATTCCCTGCATACCAAAGTTCTCCCATGGAATCTGACTGTGATTTGGTCATATGTCTTCCCTGTCAGCTAACAGATCCTATCTAGAGGCAACAGGACATAGATGTGATAAACAATGTTGGCTCCATCAAGGATAAAACTGCAATTTAAAGAAAGTCCAAGCACTACCTTTTAATCTGAGAGTCTTTAGGCACAGTGGCTACTCATGTGAGCTCCTGGGAACACCTGCTCTTAAGTGCATGAAATCTCCTGCCAACTGCTTTCCTGAGCACCTAGTCCTGCTTCTTAAGGCTCTCCCTTGCGCATTACCAAACTTTTTTCCACTTCTGCAAATATAAGGTTTCTGGTTCAAACTTTTCTACATATGTGAGAGAAAAAAATCATGTAGGGATAAAGAAAAGCAACACGCAGTTTCTGAACACAATTTCTCCCTGAGGAAAAAGCTCGGTATTATAGACTATTAGGCAAACTCACTCATTGCTTAGAGTTAGCTCCTCTACTGTCAGATCCTCATGGTTAAAGGTGGGGAGCCCAGATTTATTTAGGAGAAAGGGTACGCTTTGATTCATTTTGCATATAGAAATCTTGGCCTGAGGCCTCACAGGATGAGGACTAAATATCCTCAGGAAGCAGTAGGGGAAGGAGCGTGCTCAGTGGAGGCAAAACATCAAAAAATCCTTTTCTGAGTCTACTAAGCAAAGAGTTTTTCAGCAAACTAAATCATCAGCACCTAAGCAAACTATGACAGAAACAAATGAACACCTCAATAAGCATGGAAAATTTGCTTCTGAAAAGCATGTATGTATTAAAGCCTTTCAGTGAAATAGCTGTGACAACTCATCATGAGTATGATAAGTATTCTAATCTTACTGTCAAAAACAAACCAAAAACCTGACAATGGAACTGTTCAGACAGCATGAAAAAAACCCTCAACCTAATAGTTACTGTTTGTTAAAATTAAAAATTTGCCTTTTTTTTTTTCCTTTTCCACAGGCACCTGCAGACTTTACCACCTGTGCCATCAGCAATAACCTTGCTTTAGGCCATCACATCTGCAAATGTACATGCACAATCCAGATCAATTATCAGTCACTAGGGCTTGATATATAAACTTGCTGACTGAAATGTGCCCACTTCAACTGGCAACACTTGAAGCATTTATTTAATAAGGAGTGTGAATCACATCAACAGTTATACAACTCCCTTCAGACCCCAGGAAGTGTTGCTATGAAGGTTGAGTGGGGCAATATGTGTTGTGTAGCACAAAAAGTTCTCTGTGTACCAGATCTGGTCCTCTTTATACTAGGTACCCTGGAAAACAGTGGTGGCAAAAACACCTTCTGAATAAGCACCACCTATTTACTAAACTCGCAGACAGTTCATCCCTAGTACCATTTTTTTTCCTCCATCCTGCATTTGTACAATGTGTGCTATAAGGATTCACTTTATCTAGTTTACTAGATAAGTTGCTTTTCAGTCAACTGAGAAGAGGCTGAAACAGCTTTTACAGCTTGTTACATACACTTATGTGGGTCACAGAGAAAGGCACACACTCATTTTCAACTGCTTCCTTTCAATTTCCAGAGCTATGTTAATTCAATTCTCAGAGAAAGAAAATGAGACACGTATAGGACATTACTCACTATTTTGTTCCTCTTATGGTCGTCTTTAGTATCAAGGACACTGAGGACAAAGTAGTCTTCATACGGCACTATTGTTTCATGGGCCATGGCACTATAAAAGCAGTAGTGTCTTCTAATTGATCACTGGTACTACATCTTTCCAATTGCAGTGTTGAAAACAAGATTGATGACAGCAAGGATGATTTAAGTTAGCTTTTACCACAACTTACGGAGAAAAGGTTGACAAGAAATTATTTGAGGTGTAGAAAGCTGAACTCAATCAGCCAGTGTGGTTTTCTTGTTATTTGCTTCCACCAGTGTAGCTCAGATTTCTAGTTTGGGATGCTCGTTATGTGTTTCTTTGTCCTTCTAACTTCTTTGCCATTTGGGGGCTGGAACTAGATGATCTTAAGATGCTTTCCAACTTTAACGATTCCATGATCCTATGATTGTATAATACCTTTGATGATGCGAAAACACTGATTTGGTTGATTCCCCCTTCATGTAAAAGAAGTACTGTTTTTTTTCAAAACAAACATCTCAACAGACTCCCATCCCACTTCTGTAGATAAGTACACACAAAAATGGTTGTTACTTTTGTGAGGCAGACTTAACCTTTGCATCCCTCACTATACAGCTGAAAGGGAAACAAATTTTTTTGTCCAGCTGTGCTTTTGCTGGATATCCAGTAGCCTGATTATTACAGAGGCAGGCAGTGAGGGGTATTATTTGTTTGGTTAGTTGATTGGGGGGGCGGGAATGTTGTTTGTTTTGTTGTTTTGTTGGGATTTATTTTGTTTTGTCTGTTTAGGTTTTTTTTATATCAGCTGTGCTTATACAGCAAGGTAATTGCACTTCGTTGACTCAGTCCCTTTATGACTTCTGACACATCAAAATGAAACCCATATACTTGATCTTTCACAGGAAGCTGTGACACATAGTAACCAGTGTCCAAACTGATTTGAACACCCAACTGGTGTCTGGATGATTGGTGATTGGAAGCACAAGATACTAAGAGAAGTGAACATGCCCTAAAGGTGAACATCAGAACAGAGACTGCCACTGCCAGCTTGATCTGAACTGAAGTCACAGGTGCAGCTTAGATATAAAAGCAGCACTGAGGCAGCTGAAATCCCCTTGCTGGATATTTTTTGGTAACTGTGTGTTGTCTGGGGTGCTCTGCTCAATAACTTTCTAGTGCTTTTACAAGCAACTTTTGAGCTCTCAGCTGTTGCTTTTCCCCCAGTGGTTGGTTTTCCCATAGAACCAGCTGGCTGTCCTTGCGCTTTCTTTTCGTCTATACCTTTCCTGTCCCAGGAGGCTTTTGTTTATTGAAGGCTGGACAAACATACAGCCTACAGAGTAAAACAGCAAAAGATCCAAGTCTGAAGGACTTGAGCCATTCAAGAATAGATTTTACTTACTTTTTTGCAATGCACAGGGTTTTCAGTATGCTACTCTGTTGTTTTTCTTGGCCTCAGTTGTCAAGTACTAGTCTGTCACCTATACATTTTATGAAGTAGTTCACATGCAATCTAAAGCTGAAATTTTTCCCTGTTCAGAGCTACCTAATTCTTATATCTTAAAATAAAAAAGAAAAGATTATGATGGAGATATGCATGAAAGCCGTGCATGACCTCTCAGATTTGAACACAGGGTTTTGTTCTTCCTTTTCTTAGTGCATGTTGTTTCACTCTTCAGTCTAGGAAAAAAACATTCACAACACAAAGGATTGTGATCTTAATTCCATTTAACTAAATAAAAGAATGGAATATTTTAACCTTCTGTTTTTTATTCATGGAATATCAATTATCCTTAAATTCTTCAATTACTTTAACAATTTAAAGTGGTTCAGTTGAGCTTTCCAGATTTAATAAGATGCTATTTTCTTCTAAGAAATTACCCTGGGGTGACCTAATGCCATAATTACATAGGAAGTAAATAAAATACAAAATACTACTAGAGTTTTAGTAATTTAGTTAGGAAAGGAATGACAGATGCACTAAAAGCTTTTCTAAAAATTCTTCATAATTCCTTCACTCCATTAAATTTTAGGTATCCTGAGTATATCCTCATTATAGGAGGCTAAGACTCAACTTTGGCTTGCTTGGGGGTTTTTGTTGAAACCCGGAGTTGGAGCTAATATCCCTAGGAGAAGTAATTGATGTTTTGAGAATTTTAGTCAGGATGAGGCACGAAAGTGCCTAATTTTAGTTCTGCTGAGGATACTGGGGTTTTGTAGGCCCAATAGAAACCCTATGGCTTCTTTTGGAAAGGATGGAAATGGAGAAGAGGGAAAAAGCTGCGTGAGATAGCCAAGACTAATGACATACGTGTACAGTGTCATGGAGGCAGAAAGCTGAACACAGGAAATTACATACCAACATGGCCATCTGAGGGAAGGAACAATACAGTTACTTGGTAGGTGCAGTATGCTGTTTTCCTTTGCAAACAAAATCATCAGAGGGGAAACAAGTAACTTCAAACAGGAGTTTAAACACAAGTTATATAGTTTTACCACCTTGTTAAAAAAGCGTACAAGTTATCTAGGCAGATCCTGTTCTCCACCTTAAAAGAAGCTGTCACAGATCTCTATGGAGACCTCCATCTCTGGCACAAAGACTAAAGCTTTTTGCCTACGAGAAAGTAAGTATTAATTGCCTTGGCCTCCAGGGAGTGGAATGTTAGCTTGAAAAATACATAACAGGGCATATCTCTTCAAATGACATGTATGGATACAAACACCTCTGTAGCATCTTCTCCCAGTCCGTAAACAGAATAAATCAGCTTGAATTTCAGTAGGTAGCTTTCATCCAAGTTCTCACCTCCATTACACACTAAGTAAATCGCTAAACTGTATAATGCAGACAGCACAGCCATACCTCTTCATTATCCCTTCTAACACCACCAGGACATGTGACAGGAGGAGATCCATCAGGATCCTATGCAAGAGTGTCCTTGGAATGTAAAAGCAGTCACTGAGAATGACCCTGACTGGATACGTGTAATATTAACTACCTGCTTAATCTAATTGAATGCCAAAATATAGTCATGGTTATTTAGAGAAAGAATACAGATTCTCCTCAAACAAGTAATGAAATAACATGCAAGAAGTCTTTAGCAACCTTAGCCTTTAGCATTTCCAGTTTTGCATGTAGAACTATTCTCTTTAGTGTGTTTATACGGAAGCAAGATCTATTTCATTGCTCTAGAAACACCAGCACCAGCAAATCTAGGTCTCTCCTTTCAAAGGCCTGTCTGGATTTCACTAAAAGCAACTGCACTGTCCATTTGACACCTCTCTTGTTGCAGTCCTTCCAACAGGTATGAAACAGTGGACTTCTACAAAAGTAACATTTTAAAGCAGATTTGCACTGTAAATGGTTACCCCATGTACAAAAAAGTGATCCATTTTGCATGTCCAAGGTGTTGCTGTCTGGGCTAGAAGAGAAACAATTCATTTTCCAAGATATTCAAGGTGAGAGAGAAAAAGCAACCCATAAAAAATCTGTTCTTCTCAGATGTGCAATCTACTTGCATTTTTTTTAAATAAATAATCTACATTTTGAAAATTTTAAAAAGCTCTTTAGGTTATTAAAATCTTACTATAGGATCCTTTGGCACCAGACGCTACCAATATAAACAAACAGGTTTAAGATGTTCATCTTTGACAGTGTTTTGAAGGATGCACACTGTATGCTTCTCCATAATTCAGTTCAGCCTTGGCACTACACACTGGCTCTTCAGTAACTAGCCAATGGGGTGAGAGTGGTCAAGAAAGCTTCATTAGCTGCTTTGCCTCTATGACAGTTAATTAATTACATTGAAAGAGTTTGTGCGTGGGAGAACAGAACAGGCCAAGCAAAACACTCACAGTAGAGATTTTCATCACATTATTATGCTTTGTTGGTGTTGCTTTGTTTTTCAAGCCAGCATGGCTGCAATATTACTTCTGAGAGCATCAAGGGCATATCAGGATGGAGTCACTGAACATATGCATGACCAGAATCTGATCAATCTCATGAGGATAAGTACATAAAAACTGTCAAAACATCCCTCCAGACTGTGAGATACTGTATATTACTTATTTTTCCTAGCAGAGAAAAGTCACAGCAGAGGATGAGATAGAAAACATCTGCTTTGAATTTAAACAAAAACTTCTATGCAACGAGACAAGCTCTCCAAGAAGCAACTCAATTAATTGCAATTGAAATGAATGTCACAGGGCAGCTCTTCACACTCTAATGACATTGTGTAGAAAGGCTATGCTGAGTTTACGGTTAACTCATGGTCACAGTAATATGCACTGCATGTCTCTAGAGACAGTGTAACTTGCACAAAGTACAGCTACAGGTAAAACTTGCCACATACATTATGTCTCAACAGCAAAATTAGTTGTGTCATTTACACTGTGTTACAGGCTGCCAATAGCCTTGTTATAATTACCTGTACAGCATTTTACTTAATCTTCCTGTCACTTGTAAAAGGTGACATTCACATAGTAGGAGGAAGCTTCCTGCAAGAAATATAACAAAGCAACCAGAAGCATAAATCTAAGTGCACATGCAATATAAGGAGGGGGAATGAAATAAGCTTACTCACTTCATTAATAGCTATGATTTTTATACCACAAGAGCTTATTGGAGCATTTCACTGGATTGAATGGCTTAAACAAGGAACAGATATCTTTGTTATTTAATATTAATGACGTGCTATACTGACTACATATCTCAGCTAGAGAGCCCTTAGTTTTCCAGTGCAACAAAAGCATTAAATTCCTGAAAAGGGAAAGTTCTCATTGTATGTACAAGAGAGAGCAAAACAAAATTAGATTTTGTCATTCCAAATCATAGAAGTATCAAGCTTTGCTACCTCCTTCAAAGCTTCCTACCACCAAGTCCACTTCTAGTCTATGGGACCCATATCTGTGTTTCACTAAAGAGTATGCTCTCCAGATACATGAAAGTGAGTATCTTTAAGAGCAGATGCCCAGTGGGTTTACCTAATCACCACTGTTTACCAATTGGTAGTTACCAATGTCACCAATAACGTACCACCTTTGCCTGCCTTGGAAGAAGACATGACTTTTTCCTACTGTTTTTTCCAATTGAAATTTCAGCAGCTTTTTGCAGTGAACAGCTCTATGCATAAATCATCTTCTAAGAAAGCACCTGTCTGCACATGACAGGTATCCTTACCCAGTGCTGCAGGTGTTAGCTCCCCTGCTCAACACAGGACTTTTAACTTCTTCTATATTCCCCACAAGCAAAAAAAAAAAAAAAGTAACATGACTAAAAAACTGGGAATTTGTCTATCTGTTCACTAGACCCCACTCCCTTATACAGTACCCACTCACCTCTTAAGCATCCATTTTATCTCAGTGCAACACAGCCAGGCATGAAAGCAATTTGTTTAAAACCACAAAACCCTGCAAGAGAACCAGGAACTTTCCTCTAGTCCCCTTACTCATAGCTTAATGCCTTACTTACAGACAGTCTTCTTCCTCTGTAAAAGCAGAGGAAATATTGCTTATTTATGACATGATTGATGCTGAGTTTAAATTGTGGTGTGATTAAAAGGAATGTGTCTCCCCACCCCATGCACAATAGTCAAGTATTAGCAGCTCTACAACTGGGGCAGTAAATAACTTATTCTTCCATTGTTTCAAATTCATCTAACACATGAAAAACAATCCCCCTGCCATGGAAAAGGACACCTCACCCTAGACCATGTCACCCAAGGCCCTGCCCAACCTGACCTTGAACACTGCCAGGGTTACTTCTTTGGGTAACCCATTCCAGTACCTCACCACCCACATAGTAAAGAACTTCCTCTTTATATCTAACCTGAACTTCCCCTGTTTAAGTTTAAACCCATTATCCCTTGTCATATCATTGCAGTCCTGGATGAAGAGTCCCTTTCTGGTATCCTTATAGGCCCCTTTCAGATACTGGAAGGCTGCTATGAAGTCTCCACGCAGCCTTTTCTTCTCCAGGCTGAACAGCCCCAACTTTCTCAGCCTGTCTTCATACGGGAGGTGCTCCAGTCCCCTGATCATCCTCGTGGCCCTCCTCTGGACTTGTTCTAACAGTTCCATGTCCTTTTTATGTTGAGGACACCAGAACTGAACACAATACTCCAAGTGAGGTCTCACAAGAGCAGTGTAGAGGGGCAGGATCACCTCCTTTGACCTGCTGGTCACTCTTCTTTTGATGCAGCCCAGGATACGGTTGGCTTTCTGGGCTGTGAGCACACACTGATGCCAGCTCATGTTAATTTTCTCATTGACTAACACCCCCAAGTCCTTCTCCGCAGGACTACCATGAATTTCCTTTTTGCCCAACCTGTAGCTGTGCCTGGGATTGCTCTGACCCAGATGTAGGACCTTGCACTTGTCATGGTTAAACTTCATGAGGTTGGCATCAGCCCACCTCACAGGCGTGTCAAGGTCCCTCTGGATGGCATTCCTTCCCTCCAGGATATCAACCGCACCACACAGCTTGGTGTCATCAGCAAACTTGCTGAGGGTGCACTCAACCCCGCTGTTCATGTCACTGACAAAGATGTTGAACAAGACCAGTCCCAACACCGATCCCTGAGGAACACCACTCATTACTGGTTTCCAGCCAGACATTGAACCGTTGACCACAACTCTTTGCATGCAGCCATCCAGCCAGTTCTTTATCCACCGAGTGGTCCACCTATCAAATTGATGACACTCCAATTCAGAGACAAGGATGTCGTGTGGGACAGTGTCAAACGCTTTGAACAAGTCCAGGTAGATGACATCAACTGCTCCACCCCTGTCCATCAGTTCTGCAGCCCCATCATAGAAGGCCACCAAATTGGTCAGGCAGGATTTCCCCTTAGTGAAGCCATGCTGGCTGTCACCAAGCACCTTGTTTCTCATGTGCCTTAGCATTCCTTCCAGCGGAATCTGCTCAATCCCACTCTCCATGTCACTGACAAAGATGTTGAACAAGACTGGTTCCAACACCGATCCCTGAGGGACAACACTTGTTACTGGTCTCTAATTGGACACTGAGCCACTGACTGCAACTCTCTGAGTGTGCCCGTCCAGCGAATTCTTTATTCACCCAGTGGTCTATCCATCAAATTTCTCTCTCTCCAGTTTAGAGACAACCAACACGAACCATTCTATGATTCTATGCAAATTAATTTCCTGTGTTCCCAGGATCTACAATTGAGCTACTTAATTTGCTCTCTTGCCTATGTTCAAGGCAATCTTTCATAATAAATAAAAGGGAAATTCAGAATGTTCACAATGGCTAGAAAAGAATTGTGTGGCAGCACATAAATCAGCAAGAAGATTCTCCCAGAACAACTTGTTAGCAACTGACGTGGCATTTGTAGAGAGATGTCTGTGACAGTGTTCTTTCTGAAAGCAAAATAACTGCTAACTATTTGCTAGAGTTTTGCCCTCTCCTGCTAAGTTAAGCATCAATTATATCAGCACCATTTAGAGTTACACAGTTTGGCACTTCTAATCCCTTGAAGGCTGCTCTCATGCCTTCCCTGCTTGCTTGCGTAAGAATTACAGGTTGCTTGTCAGCTTGAACAATTATTTTCCTATTTAAAGAAATATCCAAAAAGGAACTAAAAGGAAGAAAAAGAAAGGTTTCAGCATGTGATTTATAGAAAATGTTCTGGAGATAATAAAAAGAACAAGTTTATCCTCCCAAATCACCCTGAATCTGAATTGTATCTGATCTGTCAACACCCTATGTAGCATCATAATGTGGTCTTTCTGTAATCTTCCCAGTAGCTGTTTCTGTTAGCTTATTTGGTAAGAGACTAAGAAATGGAGGGCTGTGGTCTCACAGGGAAAGTCTGATTTGTAAAACAAATTACTCCCAAAAAGAGTCATTGAAAGATGTTCAGTGAACTGTGTGAGAATGAGCATGCAGGGAAAAACAAGATTCCCAGAACAGCCAAGTCTCTGAGCTTCCTTACATCTCCCCAGCATTGGTTGGCATCACTGGTGAGCCCCAGCGAGATTAGATGTAAAGGCACTTAAGAGATTAGTGCAGAAATATTAGATTTTTTTTTTCAATTTTATGATCTAAGGGCACAACACACTCATATGTCGTTTAGATGCTCATAGATTCCCAGCTGTATATTTGGCCTGTACAGCTATAACATGGGTTTCATGACCTGTTACTTCCCCTCCAAGTAACTTCTATGTCAGATAGCACTGTTGTTACAGATGAGGACAGTCAAAAAGCAAAATTAATATGGAATCTCAATTATGCCACAGATGCTACTGACATATCACTTTTCTGCTAGATTTCAAGAGGATTATAAATCAATTTGAACAAGACCTTCTATAGGCACCTGCTGCATCTAGGGTGCCAGAAAATTCTTACGGAAAGAACTGACATACACACTGCACAACTTGACTGTATAATCAAAGTTCTGAGGAAAAAAAATAATACAGATTTGTACACCTGTTTTGAATACCTGCCTAAACGCAAAGCTGTAGTAAACCAGGTCACAGCAATCTGCATGCTAATAAGTATCCTGTTGTGCTATCGAAAGGTTCAGAAGGAATCATGAAAAGCATTTAATGTTCTTTCTTCTATTGCTTCGCAGCATGTTATTACAGCCAAACATTCCCTGCCTTTTTTTCCCCCCTCCAATAGATTTAGAAGAATGTAAATGGCCTTTTTAATTGTTCATGAGATGTCATTAAATTTTCCTTTTATGCTTAGAGTTCGTTCTTTTAATCAGATGTTTGTCCCCTTCCAGACAAATGTAAAAGGCTGCTAAATTTCCTTTTTCTTTTTTTTTTAATAGAAAACAGAACTTCAAAGTTAAATTATTAGAAATCTTAATTTTTTTTTTTAACATACACCTGGGGGGTTAGTTAGCGTTTAAAAATGGACTTTGGTATTCAAAGCCAAACTATCTGACCTCAGGTTTGTATATTCATTGTGAATTTGGATTCTCCTGAAAGAGACTGATTTATGATAAATTATTAATTAAAAAAATTAAATTAATTTTTCCCTTTGCTGCCTGTAAGCCACCAAAATCAAATCAAGTGTTGATTTTGAAGATCAACACTTCAAAAATAGTAGAATTAATGACCGTATTCCCAGAAGCTGTGGATACATTTCAGTAGATATGGTGGTATGAACACCAACATTTTTCTGCTTCTCTGGGTAGGAAAGCTCTTCTCCAGCTCTTTTTAGAGTGAGAAACAGATACTCAAAGTCATCTTTAAAGCAGTAACTGCACAAATGTCCTATCTGAGTACAAGTGGTTTCAGGAATTAGCAGGAAGATTATTGCAAATATAAAACAGTTTGTCTTCAAAATATTAGATACCAGCTTTATTAAGCCTTCACGCAAACATTTATCAGATTTAAGAGCGACACGAGAGACAGCACTTTTCTGAAGCCAGGCAAAGGCTAAAAGTACCTGTCAGTTTAAACAGCAAGGTTATGAACACTGTAAAAAGAAAACAAGTATTTAACTCCAGAGGAATCTTCTGGTGAGAAAATGAACATGAGCCGGCAGTGTGTGCCCACAGCCCATAAAGCCAACCGTATCCTGGGCTGCATCAAGAGGAGTGTGATGAGCAGGTCGAAGGAGGTGATCCTGCCCCTCTACTCTGCTCTCGTGAGACCTCACTTGGAGTATTGTGTGCAGTTCTGGTGTCCTCAACATAAAAAGGACATGGAACTGTTAGAACAAGTCCAGAGGAGGGCCATGAGGATGATCAGGGGACTGGAGCACCTTTCATATGAAGACAGGCTGAGAAAGTTGGGGCTGTTCAGCCTGGAGAAGAGAAGGCTGCATGGAGACCTCATAGCAGCCTTCCAGTATCTGAAAGGAGCTATAGGGGTGCTGGGGATGGACCCTTCATTAGGACTGTAATGGCAGGACAAGGGGTAACAGGTTCAGACTTAAACAGCAGTGGTTTAGATTGGGTATAAGGAAGAAATTCTTTACTATGAGGGTGGTGAGGCACTGGAGTGGATTGTCCAGGGAGGTTGTGAATGCTCCATCCCTGGTGGTGTTCAAGGCCAGGTTGGACAGAGCCTTGGGTGACATGGTTTAATGTGAGGTGTCCCTGCCCATGGCAGGGGGTTGGAACTAGAATGGTGTTAAGGTCCTTTCCAATCCTAACTATTCTATGATTCTATAATTAACAGTGCCCATGTACATGTGTGTGTTTTCAGTGAGTGGGTTAGATTCTCAAGGAACTCCATTTTATCTGCAGTTTCAGACTTATAAATGAAAGACTGGTGGCCTTAAACCACATCTTACTTGAGGATATCACAAAGCACAACACAATGAAAAACCAGGCCTAGAAATCAGCATGTGTTGCCAACATGCTCGAGCCTTTACAAAGTCATTAGCCATGCAGTACTTGCTGAAAACTGACCTGGCTAGCCTCTAAGTTACATGAAAGCCAGATAAGTTCAGATACACTGCTGTCATAATGATCACAACACATTTATTTATTTAAGCTTTCTTTGCTTCTGCATGTTGTTGTGGTTAAAGGACAGAATGGGAGGCTGTTATGGACATTGTGGAGATTCGTGGAGATTTTTGGTTGGGTAGGGGTTCTTTTTTGTTTATTTGTTTTATTTGGTTTGTTTTTTTGTTGTTTGGGGGGGGGTGTAGGTTTTTTGTTTAGTTGTTTGGGGGTTTTTTAGGGATCTATGGACAATAGTAACTTTGTATTTAGGGATCTAGAAATGATAGGATTTTTTTCTTCCCTTTCAAACATAATTAAGACTTTTTAAGAAAAGACACTTCTATGCTACAGGACTAGAGGTTTAGTAGTAAAACTGAGTGCATTGAAGTAGAAGGAGATCTGACACCACAACAAATATCTCTTCTAGTGAATCTCTACCAGTAGGTTAAGCACTGGCCCAGCATCTTGTGATTTCTTCCATAGAGGCAGGGCACCTGAAAGATGACATAAAAGTGACCTGTGATTAACCAAGGTCCAGTAGCACAGACAGACACCTACAGATAGACCTCATAGGGTCCCTTCAAGATGTGTGCAGGAACACTGAATTTCCATCAGTGGAAATTGAGTACATCACTATAACCTGAACATAGAAATAACATTTAATTCTCACGTGAGAATTACCTTAAAGATACAGTTTCTGCTGGGAGAAAGATTAAAAAAAGAGTGAAAACTACAGATTAATGCTGCTGCATGTTTGCTTGAGTGACATCTTCAGTTACCATCCTGAAGACAAATAAATCAGAAATATATACTGCATTCCTTTTACTTGATACTAATTTGTCTTTCTCCTTTTTTTACAGTTTTCATATACAAGATTTGTCTTATTTTGGCACAAATTTATCATGCAATAAAGTGGTTCCAAAAATAGTACACCAATTTTCTAAATTCTGTTCTATAGATTAAACTTGCATGCCCAAAAGCATTCACTTAGATTAGTTATATTGTCTGAAATATAAAACATATCAATATCTCTGTTTTTACAGCATTTTGTGCATAAACATGGTGCTAATGAGGATTACTCTAATACAGAAAGTATCAGGCAAGTTCCTACAGGGTTCATAAATACATTAAAATATTTCTTATAGTATTTATAAAATCTATAAGTGTCTGTCCATTTCTATTAAGAACATTAAAATACAATCTATAGCAAATCTCCTTATTTTTAGCACTGTAGAGTATTTGAGCTGTTTCATAGGAACTGCTCACTCGTATTCTACCTGTGATTCCAGGCCTCTTAAATTCTGCTACCTAGGGGCAGCAGAAATTTATAAACTGCTCAGGGTGCCTATAAAGAAGCCTATGCATTGCTTAACAACAAGATTAATCTGAAACCTTACGGGAAAGAATAAGACACACTCCACAGTTTATTTGTATTTTTTAAGTTAAAAAAAAAAAGGTTTCCCAAATACCACAACAGCAGCCATCTTTCCAGTACTGCTCCCCAGCAGTCCACAAATGCAAACCTGGAAGCAGAAATGAAATTTTCCACATTGAAATTATACTCTCACTGCAAAGCCACAGGTTCTGAATCAGTTTAATCCATCCAGGAAATTAAAGCTCTGACTCAGCTGTGAGAAACAGGAGCCATTCTGAGGTGTGCTGATCACAGAACTGTCCTATCCAAGTCATGCTCTACAATGGGATGACATTGAAACACACCCTTCCTCCTCAAATTATGCTTTCCATGGCAGGGGAAGAGAGGCATGCAAACCAGAGCTCAGAATATTATAAAACATTATACGAAGTCAGGAACCTTAAAATGCTGAAGTTTTCATAGTATAACAAGGAACTTTCAAGATCAATGTTTCAATATCAGACCTGCTAGCAAACCTTTAATGATTTCATCTAACATATCTAATATGCCTATTACAAGATTCAAAATGCATGTTTCAGGCAACAAAATCATGGCTCAGTCCTTCGGACACTGCTTTGAAGAGATTTCTGAACCCCCGCCTTGTAAAAGTAGGATGCATTTTCCTCATGAGTTCTACTGAGTTAGCTAATATGAATGACAAGCTCTGCTGTAAAAAAGACACGTGTACCTGTGTTATTACTTGTGCTATTTAAGTGACTGACAAAACGTACAGCTTTTTGCATGTGGAGTACATAGTTTGAAATCAGCCTCAAACATCTTAATATTCACACTTTGTTAATCTTTAAGATAATCTGGTTTTAGTATCACAAAATCCAAAGATCAGACCATATGTTGAGAATATAATGTCTTCCCAATAGAGAAAACTCTTGTTTCAATATCTCGAAGCTCATGTAGTCATGGGCCCATTAGTCATTAATAGCATATTTTATAATTAAGCAGGGCATATAGGCAGATAGCAAAATCTGAAATAAGACAGCCTATAATTACTACAACAACAAAACCACAGAATTAATCAGAAAACTAAGCAAAGGAGCAGCTTATTCTAACCTGTTTTCAAACTACTCTGTAATAACTTGAAAGTATTTTCATACAGAGATTTGGTAATTCAGATTAAAAACAATGATTAAAGCTTTAGCAATTATTACTTGTAAAAGAATGAAAATTTTATGGTGCAACCTATTACAATTAAAAAGTTAAAGCACAGATTTTTCTTCAAGAAAGTTAAAATAATTTTCATTTTATAGGTTTTAAATCAAATTATTTTTGAGAAACTCATCCTTTGCATTGAACCATTATTTACTAATAATCTTAAGGGTAAGACTAGGAGGTGCACAAAATAACAAAATGGAATATGTAAACCTTTAGAATCAGTTTTAAGTAATGTTAAGTTTGATGGCTTTGTAACAGTAGCAATGGAAAATTACTGAGGTGCATGATACATAGGAAAAAAGTAGAGTATAGCTAGAGAACATGCTGAGAATTCTTGTCCAAGATAAATCGTCATAATTGACAAAGTTTTAAGAAAAAGTCTAGAAGAACAGGATGGAAGGATAAGGAGTATCTGGGAATGGCAGGTGTCCAGGATGAGCTACGGTTAAACTAACTGCTAAGTACAAGGACAGGGGGATTATTATGTCTGTGGTGCTAACGAACCAATTAAGCTGGTGTAAGCATCTACTGCGTGTGCTTCAAAGGCTGCCGGAAGTGATGAAGATTGTTGGAAGAAGCAAAAGACCCTCAGAGACCACCACCACCACCACAATTTTGTGTGCATGCGCTGAACTTTCTGGAAAATAATGTAATCTATATGTAGCCTCATGAATATGTATGTATGCCCAGGGACTACATAAAGGTGGCTTGTGTAGCAATAGAGAGACACACGTTAGGAGGAGCTATCCCATGTCTCCCAGTGCTGCAATAAAGAATACCTGCGTGTCAGCTTGAAAACTTTGTTGGCAAGTTTGTTACTGGAGTTTTCCCTGAATCAATTGATAAATAACATTTTATTTCCAACTCAATAACACCTCCTATATAACAGCATCACCTCTGAATCTTTCTGCCTCTTTCCGTTCTCTCTTTTTTTGTTTTCACCAGTTAGACTTTAAGCTTCTTACTGTTTCTCACTGAGTGTTTGTATAATGCCCTCCATCCTGAGGTTGTAGGCTTGACTGAGATTTGAAGGTATTACCACAGTAGTAGCAAAACTTATTTGACCATATATCTCTATTCTTCCCCTCCCATGCTCACCTTCTACCATGGCAGATAAGTATTCCCACTCACTTTACAGACAGAACAGTACAAAAGTAACTTATTCAAATGAGCTCATGGAAGAAGCCTCTGATAGGGGGAGACAGGAAAGAGATTACCTGACTTCCAGATATAGTAAGCTTGCTACAGTACTGACATTCCACTCCTGCAGACTCAGTTACCATTCATATGCTTTATCCTTATTGATACAAACAGACCTAAAGTACCCTACTCAAGGTCTTTCTGATATTTAGTTCCCTCTGGAATTAGGAGATGCAGATTCCATGGGGGTTGGAGGACGTGACAAGAGACAACATGACAACAACAATGCAAACCAAGTAAAACTCAACACAAAGACAGAAATTATTTATCAGATGACAGACAGAAGAAAGTTTTCTGGAGCAGTCCGATGCCAAAAAGACATATTAAGACTGAAGGTTAAATAGGCTAATTCCCATGTAGAAGCATGCTAGTAAAAGCTAAATCTAAATGAGTTAAGTTAGGCTGTCAAACAGTGAAGAACTGCATATAGAATTATTAATAAAAAGATTAATTTGAAACAACCTGGGTATTAGCAATTGACACATCAAGTAGCTAGAATCATGGCCATTTCTGGTATGGTATGGTATCTGTTTGGCCAATGTCTTATCAGACTTAATGAAAAAGAATTCTTATACATGTAAATGTTTAAACCAGAAAAAAGATAAATATGAAAGAGGAAAGAACAAAAAAATCTGTCTCTACTATACCTTTAAAACCAAGAACATTCTACTCAGTCTGCACTTCCCCAAAGACCATAAATACCCAAAGAATGTACAGTGCTTTCAGGCAGTATCTCCTGATTCTACTGACTGATCTTCTAACTGCAGCGTCAGATCTTTATACGTACTTGAATTGCGCACATGACTTTGTAGATTGTTTTCAAGCATTAATTTTACAGTACAGAGTAGGCCTGAAATTTCTAATGAGCAAAATTTGCAAAAGGGAGAGGGATACTACTGTAAATCAATTTTGATTCTCATTTATGTGTCATCACAAACCCAAATTTTGAGATATAGGCATAAGTTGTCAATAAGCAAGAGAATCATAGAACCATAAAACAATTAGGTTTGGAAAGGACCTTAAGACTATGTAGTTCTGACCCCACTGCCATGGGCACAGACACTTCACACTAGACCATATTACCAAGGTCCTGTCCAGCCTGGCCTTCAGACTGTTTGGAGGGGGGGATAAAAACGCCAAACTAACATATCTTGTGAGTCTTTGCAAAGTTTTCTACTCAAACAGATATATTGAATGGGATTTGGAATTACATTATGCAGAGATGTGAAAAGACAGAGCATCCCATTCTGTGCATGCTGAATTTCTGCAAGAGTAGGTTAGTTTCAAGTATATTGAGTAGGATGTCGCTGCCTGGATATTCCTGGATATCCTGGAGAAGGTTGCATAAGGACCACTCCAGACACATAACTGGGACAATTTTAAAGACTTTCAGCATTGGTTTCTGGCTCCTGTGGATGGAGAGTACCCTCCTGAAAGTAGAACCATCTCCTCAAGTGAAGTTGTTGAAGCAAGTTACACTGAGGCTCACCTCCGCCAAGGATCTGGAGTCTTGTGCTAGGCACTGGGAAGACATTTCTAAGTGGGAGACCTTGGCTTTCAGGATAATATTAGCTTGAAGAGTTTCAAGCTCCTTAAGTTCTTCCTGAAAGGATGTTGTAATTACTGTCCAGCCTCAAAATTGTCTTTCCTCCTCCTCCTCCTCGGAAGGTCTCTGACCAAAACAGTGCCATGTTAATGGATCACAGACAGTAAGCTCACCCCAAAACTCAACTTCACACTTCTCATGGTTCTTTGTAAGAAACAGAAGTTTGAACCAGCTTACAATGAGAAAGAAACCAAACATCATCTAACTCATCAGCAATCTAAGCACTTGGCTGGTTTGTAAACTGATATGTTCTTTCTCACTAAAACCCTTTTTAGAAGTAAGTTGCAAGCACAAGTAGGTTTTGTAGGTCTTACCTGTCAGTGTGTCTTCAGTATCGATAAAACTGAGTAACTTCAGAAGTTTAGCAGAGTAACACTTGAAAACATTCACACAGCTGATTGTTCTAATAATTCTTACTGTTGCATCACATTTTTCTACTGGTAAGGAAAACTGAATTTCCAGGCAGCTCTGATCTATAGCTAAGTTTGGTTCTCTGAAGGCTCCAATCCATTCAAATGTCCCCGAAAGACAATTCTGCCCTTTCTGAAGAACTAAAATTTTATCAGTTTTTAGAGGAGAGCCCAGCACAATCCTAGAAGTTAAACATTTAAATTTCTATTGGTTTTACACAGAGCTTGTTTGTTCTTATCTAGACTAGTCTAAAAGCAGTTTAATCCTTGTTTCATTAATTCCCCCAAATCAGTGCAACACAATATAATTAGTTTTTTTTCAGTCTCCAGCAATATAGCCATACATTCACCACATTTAAAGAATCCCATGCTAGAAGTCAAACTTCTCAAAGCAAACAAACAATGCAATGGTTCTGATTTTGCACATCAATCTGATTTTGCAAACATTAAAAGAAAAGAAGTGATTCATATCTCAGTTCTAGGAATCCCTCCTTGCCCTTAAAGTTTGGAGGCAAGCAGTCCAGAGGAAAATGCAACTGCAAAATTTCTAGCTTGTTTTGAACCATGAATTACTAGTGAAAAAGTGTACTAGTCACTGATGCAATTCTGTGGAAATAATCAAAACATTATCTAGCTTAGGACAACTTTCTATTTTTATTTTAGATTTATGAAACTTATGAGAATGCAGGCAGTACTCAGCCTGATACAAAGCTAAACTATACATCCAACTCCAAAAAATGCCCTATTAATTTAATTCAATAATTTAAATTAACAACAATTCAAGACTTCTGGTCATGTGGTTGAGAAGTTTTGGACATTTTTAACTGATAACTGTAAGCCCTCAGATAGATTTATTGTATTATCAGACCACAAAGTGATCTATTTCTGTGAATGCATAATTTCTGAACTGCTTAATTTCCCAATCCTGGGAAGAATCTTTAGGGAACACAAAAAAGGTAGTGTTGATGACACAATCTCCCCCATTCTGACTAAATATTACACAGCAACATAATGTTGTTGTAATGAATAAGACTATTACAAAATGGACCCTACAATAAATATTGATTGTTTACATTACTATTCTTTTCAGGAACCACATCAGAAGAACAAATAATAACAGAAAGTGCTGCTGGAAGAGTGTTCAGCCTGTGTAAATGGAGAGCATTCAATCGACTTCAGCGAAGTTTTGCAATTTACATCAAAAGATCGGTTGAGATGATTGTGAGCTCTCAGCTACATGCATAATGAGAAGGAAATTAGATCTGAAACATGGAAAAGGTTATGTAAAATGAAAAAAAATAGAAATATTTATGTACCAGAAAAAATAAAGTGTATATACCAGGTTAAATGGGAAATAAAGTTTCAGCATACATTGGGCAGTTTTTCAACAGGATTTAGTTTTCTTTATGGATTTCCTGGGCTCAGTACCTTTTAGTGGGATCTGAATATATTTAGGGTCTCTAACGGATTTCCTCAGAGCTGGCTTTATTTCTGTCTTGTTCATGAAACCTCACCTACTCATAGAATCATAGAATAGTTAGGACTGGAAAGGACCTCAAGATCATCTGGTTCCAACCCCCCTGCCATGGGCAGGGATACCTCACACTAAACCAAGGCTTCATCCAACCTGGTCCTGAACACCGCCAGGGATGGAGCATTCACTACCTCCCTGGGCAACCCATTCCAGTACCTCACCACCCTCATAGTAAAGAATTTATTCCTTATATCCAGTCTAAACCTCTGCTGTTTAAGTTTCAACCCGTTACCCCTTGTCCTATCACTACAGTCCCTAACGAATAGTCCCTCACCAGCATCCCTGTAGGCCCCCTTCAGATACTGGAAGGCTGCTATGAGGTCTCCATGCACCCTTCTCTTCTCCAGGCTGAACAGTCCCAACTTTCTCAGCCTGTCTTCATATGGGAGGGGCTCCAGTCCCCTGATCATCCTTGTGGCCCTCCCCTGGGCTTGTTCCAACAGTTCCATGTCCTTTTTATGTTGAGGACACCAGAACTGACCACAATACTCCAAGTGAGGTCTCATGAGAACAGAGTAGAGGGGCAGGATCACCTCCTTTGACCTGCTGGTCACGCTCCCCTTGATGCAGCCCAGGATACGGTTGGTTTTCTGGGCTGTCAGTGAACACTGAAGCTGGTTCATGTTCATTTTCTCATTGACTAATACCCCCAAGTCCTTCTCCGCAGGACTACCATGAATTTCCTTTTTGCCCAACCTGTAACTGTGCCTGGGATTGCTCCGACCTGGATGTAGGACCTTGCACTTGGCACTTCATGAGGTTGGCATCAGCCCACCTCACAAGTGTGTCAAGGTCCCTCTGAATGGCATTCCTCCCCTCTAGCATGTCAACAGAACCACACAGCTTGGTGTCATCAGCAAACTTGCTGAGGGCACACTTAATTCCATTGTCCATGTCAGCGACAAAGATTTTAAACAATACCGGTCCCAACACCGATCACTGAGGGACACCACTCGTTACTGATCTCCAGCCAGACATTGAACCATTGACCACAACTCTTTGCGTGCGGCCATCCAGCCAGTTCTTTATCCACTGAGTGGTCCACCTATCAAATTGATGACACTCCAATTCAGAGACAATGATGTCATGTGGGACAGTGCGAACGCTTTGCACAAGTCCAGGTAGATGACGTCAACTGCTTCACCCCTGTCCATCAGTTCTGTAACCCCGTCATAGAAGGCCACCAAATTGGTCAGGCAGGATTTCCCCCTACTAAAGCCATGCTGGCTGTCACCAAGCACATTGTTGTTTTTCATGTGCCCTAGAATGCCTTCCAAGAGAATCTGCTCCAAGATTTTGCCAGGCACAGAGGTGAGACTGACTGGTCTGTAATTCTCCGAGTCATCCATTTTCCCCTTCTTGAAAATGGGGGCTATATTTCCCTTTTTCCAGTCATCAGGAACTTCACCTGACTGCCATGATTTTTCAAATATGATGGCCAGTGGCTTTGCAACTTCATTCGCCAGCTCCTTCAGGACCCACGGATGGATTTCATCAGGTCCCATGGACTTGTGTACATTCAGGTTCTCAAGATGGTCTCGAACAAGATCCTCTCCTACAGTGGGCCCAAGGTCTAGGTTTTCACAGTCCCTGCATCCACCTTCCAAGACTTAGGTGCTGTGGTCAGAGCCTTTGTTAGTGAAGACCAAGGCAAAGAAGTCATTCAGAACCTCAGCCTTCTCCAATTCCTGTGTAGCCAGTTCTGCCGAATGTTTCCGGAGGGGGCCTTCATTGTTCTTAGT
The DNA here is from genome assembly GCF_012275295.1 of Melopsittacus undulatus. Taxonomy (NCBI): domain Eukaryota; kingdom Metazoa; phylum Chordata; class Aves; order Psittaciformes; family Psittaculidae; genus Melopsittacus; species Melopsittacus undulatus. Next base: position 83,313,676 of record NC_047527.1, on the reverse strand, counting down.
CTGTTTTTTAATAGTCCGTGGGACTTACTAGAGCTGGCAGCCTCTCCGCAACATCCCTGATCTGTGCCCCAGGTAGGCAACACACCTCCCTTGCAACCGGGTCAGGTCAACAGATGAGCGCTTCTGTCCCTTTCAAGGCAGAGTCCCCTACTACTACAACCCGCTGCTTTTTCCTGGCGGCACCAGTAGAGATCTTCTGTACCAGTGCACTAGCCGGCTGTTTCTGATGCAAGTGCATTTCCTCATCAGCCCCCTGCAGGACAGCAAAGCAGTTCTGGGTGGGTACAGCAGATTTAGGAGGAAGCCCCTTGCTTTTAATTGCTCTCTTCCTCCTTTTGTTGTTTTTTTTTGGTTACTAATTCCCAGCTTCCCGTGTTAACAGTCTCCTTCTTTCCTCCATGAGTTAGAGGGGAAGCTTGAGGCCCCTGCACAGTTTGGTCCTGGAGCAAGCAGTCCTGCTTCCTCTCAGCTTCCCTGACATCTTGCAGCTTATTGACAACATCCCGTAGCTCAGCCACCTGCTGGAGGAGGACCTCCATCAGGGAGCAGTGAGCGCAGCCCTGCCCATTCTGCACCTTTCCCTCACCAGACCAGTGCAGGCACTCTCTACACTCCAAGCTCTGCACTGCAACCTCCCCACTTACCGGCTCTGTCTGGGTGCCTACGCTGCCCACCACTGGGGCCACCAGGGCAGAGCTTCCAGACCGGACCCTGGTCATACATCGAGTGCTCACCATCCCACTCGGCTGCCCGCGCGAACTGCCGCGCACACTGCCTCGACCCGCTCTGTTTGCCCACTCTGTTCACTGTGCTCCCTGGGTAGGTTTTTAACCACTCACAGCTGGTGCCACTCCTCCTGGCTCCGCCCCCGGTGAGTCACCTCCTCGCGGTAGCTGAGCTCTTTGCAAGTCCTGTCGAGGACTTGAGGCTCCCTCCTCAGTGGGTCTTGTCGCTCTGTGGTGAGGCTTCTGGACGCTGATCTCCCCGGCTCCGCTCCAGTGTTACAGGCATCCTCTCTCAAGCTACTCCCCTCAGCAATACAGGACAGGTGAGAAAGAAATTGTTCTAGATATACCCGTAATGTATCATCAGTTCTGGACAGCGTAGCCTCACAAGTTACTATATTACATGATCAGCGATGAATTAGTTCCTGATCTTCAAAATATCAGCACTAGCTATCCCCTATGACGAGGTATCCCAGCAAAATTCTTGAGAAAAACAGAGCTTCTGATAATCTGGATCCTTGAAACTTGTTCAACTTTTTGCCTCTATAGTCACTTTCCCCTGAAACCTTCTGTAACAGACTTGCAACAGGTAGCTAAAACAGATCAATTTTCCAACAGCAAACTCTAGCTCACCACCTCGAGCTCCTCAAGTACCAGCACAGGGGCTGGTATGTCTCCCCAGGTCACTCAGCAGCTGTCTTGGCAGGCAGCCCAACAGCTGAGCAATTTGGGCAGCACTGAACCTCAGAGAGCTAGTCAGCTAACCCAGGTGATGGCAGAAGTGCCTACCAAAATGTTCAGTAACAGGGTTTTAGCTAGAAGCACTCAAATAGTTTTGCTACCCAAATAAAGAAATTAATAAATTGCATCTATTTTCTGACAACACTGGAATTGTTTAGTTTTCCCAAAAATCCTGTGGTTGGTTTGTTGTGTTTTTGTTTTTAAGCTCTAAAGATTTTGTTCCACAGTTATATTTATTTACTTTCCTGTAGCCTGTCTGCCCTTTCTGATGTGTTTTTATCCACCTGAGTCTCTGTCGTTTGTGTACTGCCTAGCAGAATGAAGCATTAACCTTAGCTGGGAGATACAAAAATATTATAATGTGAACAAGTAATTATTATTATGAATATTTAATCAGGAATAAGATAAGCCTTGTCTAATATATACAGCCCTGTTTCAATCCCTGTGTAAGATGACATGAGGTCAGAATCCATATTCATGACATCTTCTTGTTCTTTTTTCAAATTGCTTTCAAGAACAAACCAGAGCTGTAGTAGGCCAGATAACTTCCTTCTGGCTAGATACAGTCATTAAAAAATGAAGCATCAGCAAAAAGCAAGCACAATCACAGTTCAGCTCCTTCAGAGAGCCACAAGAGTAGGTGGGCTGCTCCTTACAGAGATGGGTGCCAGGGGCTGAGTGTGACAGCAAAGTGGGCCCAGGCAGTGTCCTCATCAACAAGGAGCCCAGAACTGTGGGATGCTGAGCACAGAAAACAGAGGGGGTCTGTTCAGCAACACTAAGTAGGATCAGACAAGAGTGCAGATCATGATGCAAGGCCATAGGGGTGAGGCAGGCCTGAGGTCACACCAGAACGTCAATAAGTCAAATCAGGTCAGGATCAAAGTCCGTGGTCAGCCGCAGGCACAGCTGCAAAGTAGCTGAGACAATGATCAAGGGCAAAGGGCTGAGCATAACCACAACTCCACAGTATGAGAGGGGCTAGGGGAAAGACGTCTCACAGCCGGTTCTCACACAGTTCTTTTCCAAGATAACTTTCCAAGATAACCAGAGCTAGCTTTGTGCACAGGAGGATAAATTCTGATGAGAGCTCTGAGAAACTGTGCTCTTTTCTGTGTCTGTACAAAGCTGAATCCTTCCACCCTTCTGTGATTTCAGCATTACTGAGGAAGAGCACTCACCACAAAAGACATTTGTTCAGATTAGGCATAGGAAACATTTTGCAGCCCTGTGTACATCTGTAGAGATGAATTTAACAGATCTCCAGGGATGTGAAAAGTCTAGCACAGGGTAAGAATTTTTTATCTTATTTTAAATTTTCTCCCTCTGTTTTAATTAACTGTACACAGTGTCCTGATAAGCTCTGATGCTATAGGGTCAGCCATGGGCTCTGGAGCATTTTTTACAAGAGAGGTTTTATATCACAAGGAAAACCCACAACTTAACACAAAAGCACTAACAGAAGTAGAAAGATTGAAGGAAAAAATGGAGTCATTCACTTGGCTGCAAGAGATCAGGCCCCTTTAGAGTCTACGATGAACTTCCAGCCTCTACGTTAAACCAAGATATGGTGGTTTCTTTTGGCAGCAAAAATATCATGAGCAGACTACCAGCTCTCCTTTAGAGAGCACCTCTGCTTTTTTTTTTTTTTTTTTGTGGAGCTTTTGCTCATTAACTGTTCAGATCACAGCCTAACAAAAAATCCCATGTGTGATGCACCTACTTTCCAATCCTCTGTGGTACTTCTAGTATCCAGCATTCTCATGAAAGGGAGAAGGAAAGAATTTAATAGAGCTCCAATGAATTCCATGGAAATTCAATAGGGTTTACAAAAAGTACTTGTAAATAAGTGACATTTACTAACAAATGAAATCCTATATGTATGACACTTCCTATGCTAGATTCCACCCTAATTTAAAGTCAGCAAATTAAGGAAGCTAAACTAGTAAATGCTGAGGTTCTAAAGTCACAGAATTCTATAGTTATTCCAACACTGTTTCAAAATCTCCACATGGGCTGATTTTTGTCACATACTCTGTATGATCTTGCTAATTGATTGTACTAAATAAAATAATCTATTTTCCTACTTCAATTATATTAATGAAAATAATGATCAAGATCTAAGCTGAACAATCGTCATCAATAATCTCCTTCCATGATGTAACATGTAACCAAGGCTGGGAGGTTAAGGTTTTACAACACCTATGATCAGTTACATCATTTGGTTAATGTTAAAATTTTTAATTGATGTCACAGCTGCCCAAATCTCTGTAGCAAACACACATCACATGGTGGATTAAACCTCATGTATTTCTGGTGACAGTAACCAGCAACCCAAACACTTCACTATTTGCATGGCAGCTGATTTCCCCCACTCCCCAAGGTAAAACTTCCCTCCAGTGAGGTCAAGGCAAAATGCCCTTTGAATCTGAAGAGATAGGGACTCTCTCTCACTTGGTTTGTCATCCCTGGGAGGGAGGAAAAGGGTCAGATTAGAGTTTGCTTCCACTGCTGCCTGATATTTTTAGGAGCAAAGCCATCACTACAGACATGGTGAGATTTGATACCATCTGCAGGAAAAAAAAAGAAATTAAAATAAAAGCATGAAAATTCTTTTTGTTGGAAGGGACTAGACCAGGTTGCTGGCAGCCTCATCTAGTCTGGCCTTGAACACTTTCAGGGTTGGGACAGCCACAACTTCTCTGGGCAGCCTGTGCTAGTGCTTCACAATCCTCATAATGATAAATTTCTTCCTTGTGTCCAATATGAACTTCCTTTAGAGCTGTTGGCTTTTGTCCTGTCACAACAGGACTTGGTAAAACTCTCTCTTTCTCAAGCCCCTTTTGTATATTGAAAGGCCAAATAAGTTCTTCCTAGGACCCTCTTTTCTCCATGCTGAACAACCCCAACTCTTTCAGCCTTTCTTCACAGAAGAGATGCCTCAGCCCTCTAACCACTTTTGTGATAACTGTATCTAAATATCACAAAAGTTTTGGCAAAGCTTTTCCTACTGTACAAAATGTATAAGCTATTCTCTTTCCAATACTTTGTGATGGCACAGTGAAAATAGCTATCAGTTTTATTCATGATATATACAAAAATTGGAACACGTTGGCATTATCATGGACTTGAATCACTCCCTTAATTTTTCCTCCCTGAACTGCGTTTTTCTGCGTATAGAAAATTTTCTATCTTCTGATACATACTAATATGCTTTGTATCTCTAGATACGGTGTAGTACTCCTGCTCATTAGGTAAATGATATATGAAAGCCACAGAATTTAAAGGGGATGAGGAATAACAACTTTTCTCTATCCATAGCCACAAGCTTCAACCTGCCTTTAGGTGCACCAATTCACTGCACAGGAGGATACGTACCCATATGTCAAAACCCTGGTTTTACACTTTCAAAAAAGGGGTGTCTATATCAACTTCATTAACTAATCTGCAGATGCAAGCATGGTAGTGTCAGGCATGTGCAGTGCTTTGAACACTTTTTATCTGAAGTCTGTAAAACAATTTATTTTTTGCCACTGGTGTACTCTGATCCTTCCAGAGCTGCCTGCTCCTGCAGCACTTTTTGCAACAACACTACACATCTTCAGGCAGAAAAATCAGTTTGGTGAAAGGGTTCCGCATTACAGCCATAAATGCGGTAGTCTGCAGGTGACATGAGAGTTTGCACATTAGGTACAGTTGGAAACTTCAGCATGTGGTAGCTTAATTATTGCCCCATTTGGAGCTATAGTGGAGAAAGGTACATTTGATTTTCATTCTTTTCCTTAAAGTGCTTAGGATCTGACTTTCCTTCCATTTACACTAGTGTAAACTAAGGAGAAATCTATTAACGTTACTGGGTTTTCACTAACATAAAGCTGGTGTTATGAGAAAAAAAAAAGTTACTCTGCAACTCAGCATTTTCATCTTGGAGAGCTCCACTGGCAACCTGATCCAAACACACATACAAGTTGGCTCTGACTTGGTAATACTGCCTTGTCATGGTTTAACCCCAGCTGGTAATTCAGAACCACACAGCCGCTTGCTCACTCCCCTCCTTCTTCCCCCCTGTTCCTGGAGGGATGGAGAGGAGAACTGAAGGAATGTAACTCCCACGAGCTAAAAACAGTCCAAGAACTGAGGTATAACACAAACCACTGCTGCTGTCACCAATAATAATGATAAGGGAAATAACAAGGGGAGAGAATACAACCGCTCACCACCTGCCAACTGATACCCAGCCTGACCAAGGAGTGATTTAGCCCTTCTGGGTAACTGCCCCCAGTTTATGTAGCGGGCATCACGTGCTGTGGTATAGAATATCTCTTTGGCTAGTTTGGGTTTTGTGTCCTGTCTCTGCTTCCTCCTGGCTTCCCGTCCTCCCTGGCAGAGCATGAGACTCAGAAGGTCCTTGCTCAGAGTAAACACTACTTAGCAACAACTAAAAAGTGTTGTTTTATCAGTGTTATCAGTGTTGTTATCAGGCTGAAGTAAAAAACACAGCACTGCAGCAGCTACTAAGAAGGAGAAAAAAGACTGCTACTGCTGAACCCAGGACATTCTTTCCAAGCAATTTGGTTTCTTAATTGCAGAATCCAGAACAACATACTTCTTATATCTGAGAATAGGTTGTGACAATCTAAGTCAACACTGAAAGTAATAGTGCAGTTAAAAACTGCTATCTTTATAAAGAAAAAAGGAAAAGATGGTTTAATAGCAATTAAATAGAATGCTAGTGTTTCATCTTTTCCTTAAGAAAATAAAAAGGTGCGGAGTGCAACTCAAGAGTTGCAGATGTTAAGATTAAAGGTACAAGTAGAGCTGTCTGGAATATTTAGTTTCACAGAAGTATGAGTCATGGCAATATATGATTCTAAGGACTGTGTAAAAGAAATCAGGTTGGCTTTGCTGAAATTTTATTTTAAAAGACACTTTGTAAATAATTCCAATAAAGCCAGGATGACTGTTCTGCCACTTGCAGAATGAGATAGCTGAGTTCAAATTTAATTTATTTAAAAGTTGTAAAATAAAAGAAAGCAAACAGAAAAAAAAGCTGTTTGTTTCACTTATCCAGACCAGTCTTCTGTATTTCATTCCAACTTGTAATAACAGTGAGTTTATAAATCCTTGATTAATACTTCAGCAGGATTACTATTTTTACTTGATTTCTCTTTTTTTTTTTTGATTGCCAGACACAAATACCTTTTCAAGAACAATCCTTAGGAGAGTTAAAATTTGGGGCTATGAAAAGATTTGAAGAACAAAAGGCAGCACAATGGATATTATTGACATCCTCTGTAGCACAAAGCCCGATGCAGTTATTTCTACACCACGCCAAAATTCTTGCTTGAATCACAGTGAATCACAGTCTTTCTTCTAGAAAGGTTTAGAATCTAAGGGATAGAGAATCAAGATCTTTCTAGACATTTTAATGCAACACAAACTATTACTCTCACCATTAAAAAACATACTTGTTTTTTTCTGTCAATATATCCCAATTTACCTATTTCAGAATAGCATCTCATTAGCCTCTTGTATCATAGAGTTTTTCCATTTATCTCATCATGTCCCAGGAGCCTTTCAGTTTTAATGAAGACTGGGATAACATTACCAAATCTCACATTTGAGAAATGTCCTTCATTTGCTTCAGTTGCATACATTACATTTGGCAGAGTCAAAATTCCTGCCGTTCAAGTAGACTGTTTATTCACTTGTTCTATATGGGTTTGTATGAGTACTTGTCATTCACTACTTCATATTATGTGACATCAGCAAGCTTTGCCATCAGTATTTCTGCATCTCATTTCTAAGCATTACACATCCACTTGGTTGTTTACTGAAAACTTGTTCTCCTTTAAAGTCACTATCAAAGTCCCACAATAAAAATCAGTCTTTGATAATGACTCAGTTGACAATCTACTTATTAATAGCCTTTTAATATGGACTACATATTTGATCACAAAATTTAGTAGCCTAAAAAAGAGGCTGTCATGTCAGACAACATCAGAAACATCTTACAAAATTCATATCATATTTATATCTAATCTCTGTTTCTCTGTCTTGGCATAAACCAGCAACTTAAAAGGAAGAGGTATGTAAGCACTTGTTTCCCCACATAAGTCTGTGAGAGTTGGTGCATTTGTGTTAGTATGACAAGTTCAAGCCCTTAATAAAATCACAAGAAGACACAGAGACTTCAGTGTGTTTCAAAAGTTTCAGTGCATTTTGGGATTTGTTTAGAAATGTATCCATGTACTGCAGATTTCCTGCAGCCTTTATATCTTGCTTATGAATACCAGCTACAGATCAAAATCTGGTCTAGCATCATTCTTGTGCTGCTCCATGATGATATAGCATCTTTGCACTATGGCTGATAATGCTGAGATACCATGGATGTCAGATGCATGATCCAGCAGAGCTAATGACTGTCCAGATAGGTTACTAGATTACTATGGGCTATTGCCAGGAGAATAAAATTAAAATAATATTTCATGTAAGTTTTAAATGTCTGTAGATTTATTAATTGATCTCTGTTAAAATATATATATGGTTTGGAACTTAGTTTAAGAGGTACAGCGAGTAGGGAGGATGCAAGTCAGATACATGAAGTTTATTTTCATTTATTTCAAGCATTTCAGTTGTATAAGAATTCTTTTTCTTAGCATTAGCATGTTTCATATGTACCTGTATTTTGTCAGTCTTAAGTGACATCTTCCTAGGTAGTTAGAGAAAAAGTTTAAATTATGTGAGAAATCAGAGCTACAGACCAATTTACACAGCTTGATTAGCAAACATTAACAATTTATGGGAAATGTCTATTCTAAAATTAGTCTCCTTTCAATCCCTCAAAGGGTGAAAATTGCTCTGTAATATAACAACAGAAGAGGTGACCTAACACAGAAGAAAAACCTCACTTGTTTCCATGCTGGCTGCTTGTCCAACTTGTTCAGCCTGAGGTGATCTGCAGAAGCTGATCTACAGAAGCTACATTAACACTTAACCAAAGAGCAAGCCTGAGTCCTTAGGCACCTAGAGCCTGAAGGATCATGATGCACCAGTATAGCCTTCCTACATATGTAGCTAACTTGGTGGTGACCATCTCCAAGCTTTCACAGCCCTGGGCTCCTGCACCAGCCATGCTAGGCTGCAGCTTCCAGATCCCACCATTTAATTGTCTTGGCTCATAGTAGCAGCACACTGCTCCCAACAGCAGGAAACAAGCTCTTGAGGACTCTGGAGTCTCCAATTTAAACACAAGCTTTCAAAACATCCTAGGCACCACTGACAGAAATCTCCCCAAGATGACCAGCCACCAGGCTGGGCAAGTGCCTCCACAGGCACAGCTGTGCTCCAGCCTCCGCTAGTCAGAACATGCTCATATGCTTAATGAGCTTCAAATTCTGCAAACTAAGCAACCAGCATTTGCACTTTTCAGTTTCACTCCTATTACTTTTGCTCAGCAGACAGGGGGAGTGCCCTTCGTGCAGGGATAGCAAATGAGAGTGCAAGAGAAACGTTTGACCCTGTCATGGTGCATGCAGGGAGCTGGTTCACTCTGAAACCAAGCAAAGCCAGTGCTGAAGGCTGAACAGTCTCCAGCTCAGGGGATTTTGCTTAACTCATTGTCGGTTAGCACTAACCTTTACTTTACAGATTTAGGTATTGGGAAAGAAAACAAACCATTTTAAAAAAAGTTTAGGGAAACACCTTTCCTTCTCCTTCCTGAAGCTCAGTTCAAGTCCAGCTCCTCTCCTTACCACACTCCTAATGTCATATTGCCTCAGTTTTGCCCTGCACTGCATTCAGCCCTTGGATGTGACAACGGGAGGTTTGGGGTGAATTTCTGCCTGCCCTTCCTCCATGCCTCTTTCTTTCCTCCAATCCGCTGCTGCTCCTTTCATGTCCCTTCGCCTCTACCCCAGTAGGCTGCAGTCCCTCAGGGTTACCTACTCCCATGAGTGCATCCCCAGCCACATCTCCATAATGTCCCCTTCTGCATGTCCCTACTATCACCCTCTCAATATATATCTCAAATATATACATATCTCAATATATCTGAAATATATCTACACAGAGGTGCTACACAGCCCCTTTCCCTCCTTTGGCATACAACGGGCCCTTCCCCATGGTGCCAGAGCTGGTCAGAACTAGCAGTGATGTGCTGGGGACTGTCCCTGGCTTTCTGCAGGCCTGGGTGAGATATGCCAGACCTGCCTATCTCCCTCAAGGGAAGTTTCACTTGGGTCAGAAGGCAAGTGCTGAGCTAACCCCTCCTGCTAAACACAAGCCAGGCATAAGGGTCTCTCAGTGATGTTGCCCTCTCTGTGCCCAGCCTAGCAGAGAGGCTGGTGTGTTTGGCCTGAAGGCACGTGGTGCAGCAAAGATAAAGGCCAGACATTGAGAACTAACATGACACTCAAACACATCCAACTCTTGCAGAAGTAAAATTCACAGTGTGTAGTCTAGCTGTTGCTGCAGCAACACACATCAAAACCTGGTATTTCTTCCTCCACTGATATGTTTTTGTTATTAAATTTTAAATGAGAAATCCAACCATAACAATTGTATCAAATTTGGATATGAGGGATTATTATTTACACTGTTCAATAAAGCAATTGATTCCAAACAATTGTGCTTGAGCTTTCTCTGTTTTAAAATAAATGGGTAATTCATCATAACCAGGTCAATTTGTTCTCATTGTGCAATTTAGTAGGGGTGGGAAACCACACTTCTGCCAGCACTGAACCCTCCCAGGGCACGAGAGGCATTCACACAGCTAAACATCTTTGTGTGGAGCTGTTCCAGACCACTCTGCAACTTTAGAGGGGCTTGAGCAGTGTAACTAGGCATGAGCAAAGAGCATTGTGTAGCCTTGGGATAAGTTTTGGTAACTCTAAGCAGAAAATCAACGAAAGAAGAGTTAAGAGTTAAATAAACCTTTGCATTGTTTCTAAGAGTGAAGAAAAAGTGTGCTGATCTTCTCCCAAAGGGTAAAAGACACACAGGGTTTTACCCTCAATATATATACCCTGTTCTTTCTAAAAACACGAGTGGACTTCATGGTTTTTAAGCTATATATGTCCAGGCCCTGAAGAGCACATGGGAGGAGGAAAAGACCAAACAACCTCCCTTCCCTTCATTTCAATCAGCCTGTTGCCTCTTTTCCCTTTTTGGAAAAAAAAAAAAAAGTAAAACCAGTTTGCAGATACTTACTTTTTACCAGTAGTAAAATGAGCTGCTACACTCATATTGAATCCCTACCCTAATTCGGTATCCTCTGTACAACAGTGGTTATTAACAGAGGATTAGAAGAGAGATTATGTGAAATAATTCAAGTCCTGGGTGATTCTTCCTTAGGTGCTTCATTGGTGCTCTCAGATACCAAGATGGGACTACACATAAACTCCAGATGAGTGCTCCACAAAAGCTAACCCAATGCTGTCAAAAAATCAGAACTGACCACATGATTCTGACACCAAGCTGAAACCAGGCAGTGTGATGGAGGTTTGGGAGACCTGTAGAGAACAACTCTAAGCTAGAGCTGCTCTCCAAGTGACTGTGATCAAATACATCCTAAGATGGGTGAATAAAAGGAGCATAAAAGGGAAACTGAAGAGAAGGTGACTGTTTTGGGTTTTACTTATTTGTATTTGGTTTTATTTCCAATTGGTTATTCAGCTCTGCTAGGTTAATTCGGAATGGCTGTTTCTTCCACACAACTGAAATGCTAGATCCACTAAAGTCAGGGGATACTTCCTACAAGCTTCAGTGAGATTTCCATCAAGGTTCAAAATAGGTAAAACCAAGGATCTGTAAAATACTCTGTTTTCTCAATACAAAAATCTATATTAGTCACAATCAGGTCATGCTCCTGGAATGGTAATGAGTTTGAATTACAAACTCATCTACCCCACTATCTAGTCTCCAACACTGGCTGCTAGAGAAACTTTAGGGAAAAAATATGAGTAGTAGGATGAACATAAGATGATTTTCCCTATCATAGACTGTAGGCATCTGCCAAACACCATACTTCCACAAAAGCCTTGAAATAATCTGATCTTAAATTTATATCAGTATCTATATTCTAGGCAATTTTGTTTTGCATTATTCATCCATTCAGTGTAGTTCCCTGTCCATTCAATCCATCAAGTCCAAATGAGAGAAATTTAGGTAAGACAGTATGCAGATTCCAGTATGCTATAGTCTTATACTCTTCAGCGGCTTTACTTGTACTTCTGCCTTTGCTCTGTATCTACCATTTCTAACCTGGAAGGCTGTATTCCTTCCTCTCTCCATTATCTCATCAAGAAAGGAAAGAGAGCCTCCCCAAAACTCCAACAGCTTCTTTCCTCTTCACAAAAAATGCCTTGTGCTTACCATCATTATTTACATAGCCTGTATGCTTGGATTCTTTCAATATGTTAGTATTGCCATAAGTGGGTAGATATAGAAGCAGAACCCTTGCTTCTATATTTTCAGTGTGCATAATTCAGAACTGAATATAGTTTTCAAAGTAGAGTCATTTAATTGGTATAATACGTAATTAACCAACTAGAGCTACCTTTTTTGTGTTACAAGTATAAGCTCAGATTTGGCTTGCACCTAGAAAGTAAAGTTTCAAGTTTTGCTGTCTTTGAAATAGTTTGATGGACAATGCAATTTTTTGGTTTAATTAATGTTGCATTCTTAAAGACAATGTGAGGTAGCACAGGCCAAAACCTCAGCTGAAATACATTGGCATAAATTGAGTAAAGCCAGTGTTGTCAGATTAAATAGCTGCAGAGGTGTAGAAACAAAGAAAGAATATTTAGATGTTACCCACAGGGACATGGACACAACTGAAATTATTAAAAAGTTTATAAATTTCTGCAGTGTGCACTCCAGCTTTGTGAGGAGGAATACATAACTAGAGAAACAACACACAGACATCCTTTTTGTCTCACATTCTAATCATCTCAGCTCAGATTCTTTCAGAATGTCTGAGCTTCTTCTCACCCCAATAGAATATTATAGTGCAAATCACTTCTGATTTTTTCTGAGAGAATTGGTAAGATTTTTAAGTGTAGGCAGCCAGGACAATTAAGATAAATTCAGTCACCATTGTGAGAATTATTAACCCAACACAATCCCAAGTCCTAAAATTAGGACAGCACCAATACCAGCTAATTTGAAGTGTGCTATAAATGTGTGCTCTTTTAAAGCTCTATATTTGACTATGTTTCACAGTTAACTTTATAAAAAGAAGAGAGCTTTCTTTGTAGAAAAACTTTATGTGAACACACCTTTGCCCCGCTCACACAGGAACAATGATATTTGCTACTCACATGATCTACCACTGATTGTTCTGCTTTAAGTTTCAGACATCCAAACCGAACTAACAACAAATACTGGATGCAAAAAGAAGCCATCAAGCAGAACAAGTGGACTTAAAGAGGACTGTCACACTGAAAGTTGTTTGAGCAGACTATATGGTAAAGTCAAGTCTTGCAAACAGTAGAAGATTCCAAAATGCTAATCAACTTGCAACCAAAAAAGAATTTCCATCAATTTACTGGTACACAATAAATTGGCCAAATTTCACTACCAGATTTCAGACATACCCTTCCTTAATAAGTAGCATGACAACACTAAGGAAATATGAACTCTCCAAAATCCTTCTTTGGACTGGATGAACATCTTTTACCTTTTTTTTTCATCTGAAATATCATTTAGTCACAGCAAGATAGAGATCGGCTATACAAAGCAGGTTCTCTTTCTTCTACTGTTACCTGGGATATGAATGTGCCTTAGCACATGAGGAGAGCTTGCTCTCCTCTTTTACTAGGTCTATTATCTCCATACACACAGGACCTGCACAAGCTGGTCCACAGTTTAAAAGACCAATTTCACCTTCAGTCTCTTTACTGATTTCTCTGTCAGCTGACTAACCAGATAAAACCCCAAAATGTGGCAGTAGTTAAACAGTGGGATGATACTTCATCTCATATCTCCTATGGAATTGAGTATCTTATTCAGTGTGGAAATGTAGACTAAACTGAATCTCTAAGAGATCAAAAAAAAGATATTTTTTTTTCTTTTAACTACATCCTTCTTGAAGTTATCCTCCACACTGGAAATATATTGTTTCTTTAATGAAGCCTGTGATAGGAATTGTTCACTACTTACTAGCAGATCTTACTCATGTATAACATTTGACATGTGGAAAATCTTGTAGCAAATAACACTTCATTGCATGATATTAACTGACGTGTTAAGTCAATCAAGTTAAATTGGAATGATGTCTTATTGTGTAAATTAACTTTGGTAAAAACCTGGTCATATTTTTAAGGTTATCTACCTAAATTTAAGTTCATGCAGCCATGTTTTTGATCCTCATTGGAAGCATCCTCTCTTTATTCTGGCCTGGGTCCATAATATCAAATATATACACAAAAATTAGGAGAATTATAACTGTTCAATACACTGGGGCAAGGACCAACATACAAGGATACAAGCCACAGAACATACAGAAAAACAACTTTCAGGCTTTTGGAATTTTTTTTGAAAAACTAATTCCAACCTTTGGAGTTAGTGGAGTTAGACAATTAGGGTTTTTTTTGGCTCTGGGCCTTACTTCAGTTGGGCAACTGATTTAGGTGAGCACCTATGCTGAACAGCCTATTTTTGCAAGTATGGTCAACTAACACCAGTCCTAAGTAGAAAAAATGAACTCAAAATTAAACTACTTCTAGTATTTTAATCATCTCATTCCATATGAAACTGTCTTTCAATGTGTATCTTATCTGCCTTATTAAAATATATACCTTGTAAAATATATGCAGCTGGTGTTCAAGGTATTTTGTTCTCCTTACAAACATCATCTCTTACCATACCTGTTTACATGCCATACATTGCACCAAAAAACCCAGACAACTGAGGATTAAAATGTGTATTACATTTGCCATTAACTACTGCAGCAGGAATAGAATTGACATTGTGGTAATTGGAAAGGACAAGTCTAAATATTTAATCATTTATTATATCTGCCTCCACCCCAACAGCTAAGCACTATGGGTCAGACTAACTCACAGATTATTATATCATTATGACATCGATTTGCATTTTAATTACAAGATTCAGTTCTAAACAGAAAGACAGGGGAAAATTCCACAACTATGGAAGGAAACTTCTTTCAGCACAGCAGTTGTTTGATATCAGCAAGGCCAACAGCAACACTAGGCAAAAATATCTCCCTGCACTAAAACACAGGAATACCAAACTGGCTTTTATTTTGTTCCCTGAAATGAACAGAAGAATGAGAGTGAGCAAGTGGCTGCATGTTATTTAGTTGCCATCTGGGGTTAAACCATGACAGGGGAAGCATTACTATAATATGGGAGAAAGCTGACAGGGAAGCTTCATCCAACAGAGGCCAGAAGATTTCCCATGTGAGCACACAGAACCAGGCCTCAGGGACAGAGAAAGTAAGACTTTTTGTGGGGACCCAGACTAGATTGTATAGCAATTGCTGTCATTTAGGAACCCACCAATTTAATGGGTTGAAAGTAAGACTGGAGGAAAGGGCTTATGCTGAAAGAACACAGAAATGCAGGAAGATATAGGTATATAAGCCTATTTTATTTCCACCTCTCTTTGTATTTTCTGTAAGAAGTTTGCTTTTTTAGTTTATATTTGATCTCAATGACTAGAAATTTCACGTTTTAAAAGGTGCAGGAAATCTAGCTCAAAGCTCTAGGCTCCTAGAGGATCATAGCAGTGACATCTTTTTTTACTTCAAAAGAAAATATCTATAAGCCAGTGCTATTTGTGCCAAACAAATCTGAACCACTATGGAAGGGTTTCTCTGTTCTTTCTGCTTATTACTGTGCAAGTTTCTTTCAATTACAATATATTTGCTTTATTATAGAATATTCTGGACAAGGAGTGGAATGTAACTAGAAAATAAAAAATATACCTTGTTTTACTTGTCCCTGAATTTTGAGATTAGGATCTGAGTCTCAGAAATGGTCCATATTCAGTGGATCAATATATATTTATCTTTGTGTATACTTTAATTAATGGGTAAGAATAACATTGAAGATGAAATAAATAAGCAATCTAGTTTATACTACTGGAGATAGTACGTATCTTTAAATCAAAGCCAGAAACAGAAAGGTTAAATTTCATCTCAGTCCATCAAACCAGCCTGTCCAGATCCCTCCTTAAAGTCTTCCTATCCTCCAGCATATCAACGCTCCCAGCCAACTTGGCGTTGTCTGCAGACTTACTGAGGGTGCATTCAATCTCCTCATCCAGATCATTGATAAAGGTATTAAAGAGAACTATTCCTAATGCTGAGCCTTGGGGAACACCAGTTGTGAGCAGCTGCCATCTGGATTTAACTCCATTCACCATTACTCTTTCAGCTCAGCCACCCAGTCAGTTTTTTACACAGTTGGTATGCTCTGGATAAAGCTTCCTACTCAGATTGATAGAAAATACCCCAACTCATGTACTGTTTTACAAACCTGGAATTCTGTATCAGAAAGTGGCACAGACTATTCGTATGAAACACTGAAACGATGAGAAGGAAGTTGTACTCCGTTATTTTTCTAGTTGCTTTGAAATTGCCAGACCAAAATCCTTCTCAGGGACTGGTGCAGGTGTGCGGGATCCTACCTTAGATTTGTGAAGAGAAGCACTGAGAGTTTCTTCTACTATGCTTTGGACAGAAAAACAGCGCTTTACTGTCCCACCTTGTTCCTAATGCTGGCCTATTAGAAAAACACAGTGTCCTAAGAAACTGGAAAATTATGCAGGAAGTTATAGCATTTGAGTAAAAAAAGGAAAACTCATCCTGAAAGTTTCAGACTAGCATAACAGCACCTCTCAGATTTTGTCTGTGCACATAAATTTGCACCAAATCAATTGAAAGCGGAGAGGTTTTAAGCATTGATTTAAACTGGAATAAATCCCTACAGATGCATGTTTGAAACTGGAATATAGTGCTTCAGCTTAATTCAGTAAGCTACTGAGTTCAGCTTAGTCAATATTTTAGTTATTTTGATTTAAATGCCTGAAGACACCTCTCCAGTATGTTCAGCACCTAATCTGCTATTAACAGAGCATTTTAAATTTCAACAGCATAAAACAATCGATTCAAGGGGAAATCAACCAGCTGCCTATAGAAAACTCCTTTTTCCTTTTTGTCATTTGAGAAGTAGACCTTCGCCTTCCTGAGAAAGAGATTTTGCAGGTCAGAAGCTCAGTGAAACCAACACTAAGACAGATGTGTCAGCAGCAATTTAATTCAAGTTAATTAGGAAATCGAAAGACAAAATAGTCTCAGCTGATCTAGTTAAACTTGTGTATTAAGCTTTTGAGAGCAAATGTATCTAGGAGAGGATAATATTCCAACTTTGTTACAGAGACAAGTGGCTTTTAGATAACGTGCAGCCAGCTAATGAATAGTTGTGCTTATCAGAGAATTTAATTTGGCTCTAGTGATATCATTTCAACTAAATAGATAATTTGCTTTACATATGAGCTTGATATTGTAAAACTTCACAGCTATTACTGCATGCATATGTTGCTAGGAAAAACAGGGTTTCTAATTACCCATCCTGGTTATGTCTCTATTATCAAAGTGAATGCGTAAGTTTAAAAAAACATAGAATCATGAAATAGCTTGGGTTGGAAGGGACCTTAAAGATCATCTAGTTCCAAACCCTCTGCTTCAGGCAGGGACACCTTCCACTAAGACGAAATTGCTCAAAGCCCCATCCACCCAGGCCTTGAACACTTCCAGGGATGGGGCAGCAGCAACTTCTCTGGGCAACCTGTTCCAGTGTCTCACTACCCTCATAGTGAAGAGCTTTTTTCTTATATCTAATCTAAACCTACCCTTGTTCAGTTTAAAACCATTGCCTTTGTCTTATCACTACATGCCTTTGTAGAAAGTTCCTCTCCAGATTTCCTGTAAGTCCTTTTAGGTACTGGAAGGCTACTATAAGGTCTCTTTGGAGCCTTCTCCAGGTTGAACAAGCCCATCTGTCTTACTAGAGCAGAGGGGCAGAATCACCTCCTTCCACCTGCTGCTCAAGTTTCTTGTAGTGGATCCCAGGATACGGTTGGCTTTCTGGGTTGCAGATGCACAATGCTGGCTCATGTTAAATTTACAATCAACCAACACCCCTAAATCCTTCTTCTAAAGCTGCTCTCAACCCAGTCCCTGCCCTACATTATTTCAGCACCTTCTGCAGATTCCAGTGGAGAAAAGTTTTCTGTCCTAATGTCAAACACAAAGTTATGCTAGTCTGGTTTTCCTTGTTAGGAAAATTGAGATGCTGATAATCCAAGGCCAAAATTTTCCATGTCACCTTAAGAATTTTGAGAGCCAGGTGCCATTTATTTTATCCAAGTCTCCAAGCAGCTATGAAAGAATCCTAGCCTACATAGCACAAATAGTGACATCTCCTCATGGCCTGCAGAAAATATATGGACCCTGAGCACATTTCCTTTCCACTGCCACATATTTAAATTTTAATCTTGCTGTCTAAGCTAGACAAGAGGCAGTGCTTGCTTATACAGGCATGAGAGAATAACAGTCCATAAAAATCTTATTTGGACAATTCAGAGAGGCTTCTCCAAGGCTCTGTAGGGTAAATTACCAGTAACACTCCTCTTTGCTTGTATTGCTGAGGGAAGGCCAAGGCTCTTCATACATATTAAATAAAGCTATTTACAACAAAGAGAAATATCCCAGTATAGTGTTAGTTTTCTTCCCGAATGCTCTTACACTTCAACATGTGACCTTTAGCCTTTTCAATCTAAGCCTTCCTCACAGCAGAATGAAAGATGTATTCACTCAAGAGACAAGCTCAACCACCAATAAACCATACTAAGCAGACAGTTCTTACAGGAAATATTTAATGTTGAGTTCCTAATGCTCTTATTTTATCTCCCCAAACATCACCATCCGTACCACCAGATGCCACACGTTCCCATTGGCTTCAGTGCTCAAAAATGTGTTAGTAGAGTGCTATTTATAATGAAATAAAGTAAAAGAACACACCCCAGATTCTAGAATCAGAAAGTTAGGCCTGAAGGGGAAGGTCATCTGTGGTCATTTCAACTCTATCTGTAATAGTTTGTCTAATCTGCCTGACAGTGTTTTATGTTATGGTGTGTTTTAACTGGCACTGTTTACCTCTGGTACATCAGACTTTCATGCCACTAGCTTAATTTTTATTCTTTCTGAATTTTCCTCTGGGATGTGGAAACGTTTCACTTCCATTTTAAACTTTGCATTTCCTCTGATTGTCTACTACCACTCCTAATCTTTTTTTTATCACTTGTCAAAGGGTATACCTCCCAAGAGCAGAGCTGTGTCTCAAGCTTCTCTAGATTAGACTGGTTATTTACTTACATCTCCTACTTCCCATGCACTTTGTTTGAGATCCATGGTCTTGAACCAGACCAACACAAACCAAAAAAGTTCATTACTGATATAATGTATAGCTGGTAAAATGAAAGGTGTAGTGATGAAAAACGTACTCTTAGCACAAACTCTACAGAGCAGACTTCTTTGAAGGGCTGAGAACTATGGTAGCAGGATACACTGAAGTGCAAGGAAATTAGTGGAAAATAACTATTTTTTTTTCTCCACTAATGCAGCGCACACCTCCTTCATACTCTTTGAAAACAGTTCATATGTGGGACACATTAAAGTCTCCTGTTATCCTGCGAAAAAAAACTTCAGTAGTTATGACTCAGAATCCTGGTATATGTCACAAATTTAAAGCTGATTTCACAATTCAAGTGTTTTTATAAAGATGGTTGAAATCATGGAAAACATTACATTGTTATTAAGCAACAGAACTTTCAGTCTGGTTCTCTCTCAAACCAAGAAGATACCTCACAGGTCAGAAATCCATAAAAAGAGGCAGTAAAAATTATTTGGTGCAGAACTACTGGCATATTGTTATAGAAAGCCTTTAGCAAGACTGAGTATCAAGTGCAAACTTGTTGTTTACAATACGGGTAGATGATGTAAGTTATTAACCTTGAACTGTATTTATAAAAGTTAATTAAAAAAAAGGTAACTCATATCTAGTTGCAAAATTCTTTAAAGAGCACTCTATGAGGATGTTGAGGGACTTATTAGGTGATCTAGTTAATGCCACACAAAAGCTTGCAAACAAAATATTTTCATACCACGGTTGAAAGCATCAGTAGATTGCCTCTTGAGACAGAAAAGAACATTGCTGCTTGTTTTCAAAAGCATAAGCACATTCAGCACCACACAGAACAAGGAAAGCATGACATATTATTTGGCATAACAGCTCTGGAGAATGAGGCCAACTTTCAGGTATTCTTCTGAATTGTGCCACTTTAACTCATCCTCAGAGGACATACGTATCACCAACAGGGTTAATCACCACAGTTACCTCCCCAACTCCCTTTTAGCAAAATCCCTTGAAAGAGCAGAACCACTGAGAATACCATGTTTGTTTCTTACAGCCATTTTCTAAAATGCCCATAGGCATATGATAGTCAACTAGTAGGAAGATTAGATATAAGCAGTATTTCCTATTTGAAGTTCGCAGTTGTTATGCAAACAAGTTTGCCAGTAGAAGTTCTGCTGTCAGATTTACCTAAAAACAGAACCCTATCACCAGCACTATGCAGCTTGCATTTTTAAGAAGCCTTGTGATGATTCCCTTGAACCACTGCCCTCTTCCCTTCAGCCAATTTCTTAATAGGAGGGGTTTCTTCAGGTCCTCACATGATCTATTTAAACAGTTGAGAAATATTGGCAATTTCACTGATCACAATAGGTACATAAAAAGACAAATTAAACCATGTGTTAACTTTCTTCATCCATGCTTGGTGAATTAGATCAGCCTGGTGTGATAAAGACTGTGTCTGAATATCAGTTTACTGGCTTCTCCCTGAAAACATTAGGATTTCTAAACCTGCTTATCAAGTGCAGGAGAAAACAGTCTTACAGGGTCTAAGGTTGGATGAGGCTTTGAGCAACCTGGTTTCGTGGAAGGTGTCCCTTTGCATGGCAGGGGGGGTGGAACTAGATAATCTTTAAGGTTCTTTCCAACCCAAGCCATTCTATGATATAATGTCATGATAAATATTTTCTAAGTAAGTTAAATATTTAAGGTTTACATCATTAATCTGAACTATACTGACATGAACAGCACATCAACTGCTCCTTTCAGAAGTCCCTGCACAATAGGACCATGGCAGAGAACAAAGTTTGCCCATGCTCTCAACTCTCACTGAGCTGAAGGTGACAACAAAAAATATCAGAAATCACCATTTACCACATCTTCAAATCTGACATTTAATTCATAGAAAGAAAACACTAGAAGGGACAGGGATGGGGAGTCTTTGTTACTAAGATGCTCAGGTTCCTTTGTGAATTAATGGGAAGCTGGAAACATTTAGGCACCTACATTTCCAACCTGTGATTTGTACACTTCTGGTAGTTCAGAGGGGGTGATGGTATTATATATATAACCTCACAACCCCAGTATATATATATATATGTAACCTCACAATTCTATATATAACCTCACTGTAACCTCACAATCCCAAAACTGTCAAGCCTCTGGGAAGTCCTGTCTGCCCCTAGTTGTGTTTGTTACCAAAGAGTAGTTCCCAGCAGAAATTTGAAATTACTCCAGAAAAATCATGGTTAATCCCCTTCCCTTGAAACATTCTCTGTGGCAATGGCAGAATAAAAAGTTTGGATTAAGTTACTACAGCAGCTCTGTGTCATGAGGATTTTCTTTATGTAAGAGAAAGAAAAAATAAAAATCTTCAGCTATCCAGGTATGTGAGTTATAAAAGTTTTGTGCTATAGCTTTGGGAGCAAAGCGAAAACTTTATGCAGTTGATACTTTTAATCTGTATACACAATTTGGCTAAAACAAATTGAGTAATGTTATATACAAAAAGCACTAGCATTTAATTAGTTTTAAATAAGCTCATCCATGTGCAAAACCAAGGAAGGATGACAGGTACAAATGAAGACTGTGTTGCATACCTAAAAATCTATGAAGAGCCACATGCACACATATGGACAACATCAGAAGCAGAAAATCCAGTCATAAGGAGGCATAAATCTGCAAAGAGCAGGTTAATTAGGCACATGGGAGTGATAAATAGAAGATAACACAAGATTACAAAATGAATCATAGAATGATAGAATCATAAAATAGTTAGGGTTGGAAAGGACCTTAAGAATATCAAGTTCCAACCCCCCTGCCATGGGCAGGGACACCTCACGCTAAACCATGAAGGAAAAAAAAGGACTAAAGTTTTCAAATGGAAAAAGACCAAATGGAGATGAAGACAGTTTAAGTACTAAAAGAATGCAAAGCAAGTACAGAGCCATAACCTGTCGGTAAGGGAAGGAAAAAAAACCTCCAAAAACCAACTCTCTAGACAAGTACTTCCATCACCATCATGGAAAAAGATTAGAAAAGTTTATGCCAGAATTCTCTAAGATCAAATGTATCAGCTGAGCTGTTGAGAAGAACATACACTGGTAAAGACTGCTATGCAAGTGAATATTAATATGAGAGGATATAACATATTTTGATATGGAACAAGAAAATTAGAAGGGATAATAATGGGAAAAAAAGGTATCTAGGAAGAGAATAAAATGAGACAAACCAGATTGTAAGTAAAAGAAGAAAAAATACAATGCAGTCAATGACAAATTAGGTAAAGTAGGAAGAGTTATCAATGTGATTAGCCATAAGGCCAACTTCTAAGATACCTTCAAAAAGAAGCCAGGTGATTAGTAGAAGTAGCTTTGGGGACATATAGCACTTGGTTGGGTATATTCATTTATGTGAGATAAGCAAAGAAACGTGCACAAAATATAAAAGTCTCCTCTGGTTTCAAAGCCTCCACAAAATAAAGGGAAAGAATAATTCCTTGGCTATCTATGTTTCTAGGGCAGTTGTTCAACCAGATCAACATGTGAACAGAGTACATGGGCAAAATTTCCCACCAGTGTGGAAGAAGAATGGGAAAGTCCATTCTAACCTGGTTCAACATCTCCCATGTACAGCCACTTGGTAAGAGGCAATTAAAGATGTAATTGCACTCCCCGAAATATCAACCAGAAAAAAAAAATCACATTGCTTTTTGAGACAAATGTTATCACCTCAGACAAAATTATATATTTTCTTTTTCTTTTTTTAATCAATGTGACTTTTCTTAACCTCAGTGTAAAGTTCATGCCTCTGTTTTTCATCACCTTATCACTTTCCAGTATGAATCATATAATGGTTTGGATTGGAAAGGACCTTAAGATCATCTAGTTCCAAACCCCCTGACATGGATAGACACATCTATACTCACTGAAGTAGTGAGATTATAAAATTGTAATCCTGCTTTTTGTTCTTTGACAGAGTTCATCCGAGTTTAGATTTTACTTCACTCAGAATAGTAAGGTGTTTGGTGTGGTTTTAGTCTGACAGTGAACTGACAAATGCCCTATATCTCTCTCAGGAATGAAAATTATGAAAGCTCTTTTACTCTCCACTGCAGGACTCCAGAATGGTTAAAGAAGGTACAAAATGTTTTAAGACACAATTAATACCACCATTGTAATATTTATTATCAAACAGTAATTTGTCAACTCTGAGAAGTGCAGAGCAAGACACAAACAGTGAATCCAACAAGTAGGAAGTATCATTGTCTGCTGTGCTACACAGAATAGACATCCCCTCCACACTCCTGAGGACATGGGAAGTGGTAAAAGCCAGTCTAAAACTAAAAAGTATGCACTAGTAGTAAACAATAGAATTTATAAAGACTGATTCAGGGAGCAGAAATAATATAAACCTAGGAAAAAAAAAAGGGAAGGTGAAAGGAGTCCTAAGTAATGGCAGCTACTGTCTTAGTATATCCTACTGTCAGGCAGAACAAAGCTATGAACTGATTAAAAATTAAGGGAGCAAAAAAAGACAGAAGTTACACATATAATTTAGGACTTTCTTTCAGTCTCATATGGCAAAAAGGGAGATGACATCCTCTTAAATCAGAGAAGCAGTAGAGCTTCAGAACAAGACAACTCCAGAGTACTCCAATACAATTAAGATGTTAGAATATTTCTGACAAGATTAAATTTAGTATGAGATGGGGACAATTGGTCAATTTGGGCTTATCAGAAGCTTTAAGGGATTTATTATAAAATGCCATTTCAGGTCATGGTTTGAGAAGAAGAGACTGATTGAAAAAGGTTTCACTACTCCCATATCCAGAACACATCTCAGTTTCAGCTCATGGCAGGGAGTGGGCAATGTAGTGTTTGACTGCTACGTCAGAAATTCCCTGTGTGAAACATATCAAGGAAATTGTGCCTGGGATTAGTGGTTATTCAAAGAAGGTCTTTATTTTTTCCATCTCTCTGCTTACACTCTTACAATTCTCTCCACAGAACAATCTGCTTTATTTCAAGTTTTGTTATGCTTGTTTTGTAGTAGTTGAATTAAACAAATCCAAACAAATGCACACACATAAAACCCCGAATCCTACATTACTGTGGTGAAACAGAACACTTAAATAGGGTTGACTGTCGATCATGTTTAAGAGAGAGTATTACATGTAAAAAGTTTCATTACGTGTAATAATTTATTATCTACTATGTTGCTGTGTGGACACTTGATCCATGGGATTGCAATATAGAAGTCAGAACTGTAATAATTATTATTTAATACTAGTTTTCTTTGTTTCAGTACACTTTCATAATACTTTGTACAGTAGGTTATTTTACCATAGTGAAAAAATTCTGTGTAAGTATATGTATACCCAGAACAGTTAGAGGCAATAGAGGATTTACTGCCTGCACACAGTGTAACATATTTTGTTAAAACTTTGAAGTACCATTATGTTAAGCAGAATGTATTATGATGCAGAGATTAAAATGCATTTTCAATTGATTCATATTTCCAATTAAATTTATGGGCAGCAGAGACATAATATTATCCATGAAATTGTAGTAGATATGATAATAGCACCCAACTGCATCTGTGCTGTAAAAAGTATAACAATAGTGCACTATCACTGGCTCTAATTACACGCTATTCTTTAGAGAGTGGCAGGTGGCCAATGAAATGTAGATATAAAACCAGAATATAATCAGATGAAGGGAGATGAAGCTGTTATTGGCTTTTAGTTATGTAAATTAAGAATTTTACTCAACAAGTTATTTAGTCATCCTGATGAGTGGAAACATTCATTTGGAAGACTAATTATACAGTACTTACTATGATTAGAACATTCAATTGTACTTTATACTCTTTGAAATAGATACATCTTGAATTATATTAAGTTAGTGGTGAGAATGAACTTTGTTTATTTCTTTTAAAGAAGATCTCCAAAGAAAACTTAGTACAGACAAAAGCAATTGGCACAGTGGTGAACCTGAATGCTCTCTCCTCTAAATTGGTTCTCTTTTGCTCTGCCTTTCAGACCTGCTTTGAGTCAATATTTTGCACACAAATGTACTTGACTACTAAAACCAGTCTTCCAGGTGAAGCACAAATGGAGGTCCTGATCACTTGCAGTCTCTTGAGATGACATAGTACATTTGAAATGGATAGCAGCATTTCCTGATATCCTACCAGGATTTCTTAGCTGCTAGGCTAAGCAAATAGCAGATCTATTTCCTCCACAAATATTTGACTGAAGTATAAAATAAACTGCAACTTCTATTGTGTCCATGACCATATCACATTTACTTCATACAAACATGATTCTTTCATACCACAAATAAGACAATTTCCTACCACTGAAAAGACAATTTTCCCTTGACTCACACCAAAGGGGAAAAAGTCTCCATTATGCTTATTTCTAAAAGGTTGTGTTACTTAACTATGTGAGCCATTCAAACAAGAATAATAGCATTTCACGATTTATTCAATGGATTGGTATGTCATGAACTGTGACTTACACAGGTGGGTAATCTGCAAGCAATCCACACAAGAATAATTCGCTAAGATATTTTGCATGACAAAGCCCCCAAAATACTGTGTTCATGTTCATTCCAAACTGGAAGAAATTAAATTTATGATATAATTGCTTCTTACACTGAATGCTGTGGAATATGAGATAGGGGATGGCAGATAAGGAAAACAAGGGATCAAGCAGAGAGTTTATTCCCCAAAAAAGTAACAAAATCTATTAAAGGTCACTGTGAAAGTTTCCACTGATTTCTGCAAAGTGCTAAAATATTGTGGCTCGTAGCATTAAAAAAAAAATAAAAAAGCCTAACAAAGTAAAATAATGTGTTACTATTTATTGCCTCAACTACTGAAAGTACAATTATCCTCTTTTACAGTCCCACTGATGAACACAAACCTCAAAAAGGAATTAATCTTTAGGATTCTGTATAATCACACCACGGTTTTGTGCAATAATGAACATTAAAACTTTTTTTTTTCACCTTGTTAGTCTTTGTCATCTTATCAGAATTGTTTAACTGAATCAACACTATTTTCAGATTTTTCCCCCTTTTCTGATTTTTACTTTTCTTTTTTGTGCAAATAAGGGAGCAGGTTTCCAAATAGCTACTGCCTGTTGAATAACCAGTCTCCAAACCTACACGGATAATCTCGGAAAAGGTGAGGTAGAAATGGTACAAATTTACAAATGTTTTCTTCTCTATCTTTTGTATATGTCAAAAGATGCCAGGGTTTGAAGTTCTCCACTCTACCTTTTACTTATTTAGAATAAAGAAAACCCGTTTCAAAACCACAACACTGTTGTTGTTCTCTTCATTTGGGAAATATTTCCACCTGCTCACTCTGATTTAGGACTATGTTGGATACAAGGTGCTATAGAGGCAACTAGGTGACCTTAATCCCATGGCTACAGTAACTATTACAAGACAATTTCAAGGAAGCAGTGTCTGACCTCCAATGCTTCCAATCCCTCTTCCAGGTCAAATGGCCTAATGCCACAAGAAGCCTCACACACTTTCTTCCTTTCCTCCATGAAAGCATTTAAAGAATAACATTGCACCTACCAAGATAGCAGCATAGGACATACCCATAGGAAGCTCCCAGTGTTGGGTGGGAAAAGGAACAGAAGGGTACATCTCTGCATGCATCTGCATATTGTTCTTTCACCAAGTCACAGAATGGAGATTTTAAAAAGGCATCAGCACATACAAACTCCTCTAACCTGTCAAACAGAGAAGTCCTGGGTTCCATGGTGTCCAAGCATCTGGTGGGCCTGGTGGTACATTTCCATCTAAAGATCTGTTAGACAGACCTACTGGGTCTCACATAAGGAAAAGGTGTCACATGCCTCTAGAAGCCTGATCTTCACATCCTTGAGTTGTCAGCATTGTCCACCAAATCTCCTTGCATTCCTCAGCAATCATAAGATTATCAGCTTCTGACTGGCCCACCAAGTCTTCTGCCTCTGGAGAAACTCTGGACAAAACTTTCTATTTTATCCTTTTGCTAGCATCAGCAGGAGATAGGGCTGAAGACAAGACTGGCAACAGGGTGGCAAGTCCAAAATCTATCTAGGACACAAAGACAGGTATACCTTCACTGAAGCTTAGACCGGGGCTCCTAGCCCTTGGCTGAGCTGAAATAGGGCTCCTAGGCTCAGCTGTGGAAGTGGGTAGAGGCCCTGGGTGAGGCTGATCAGGACCATTAAGTTCTACCCTCAGAGCTCTGACAAACAGAGGCCTAGCTTCAAAACCATATTACTGCTTTAAAAATCCTCACTAATATAATTACAGCAACTGTGGATATCAAGGATCAGAGCTAAGTATAAATGGAAGGCAAAATACTGTAGTCACACTGCATTGCATCTCTGGCAAAAAAAAATCTTTTAGCCTTAATTTATTACTTTCATGTGGAACTGAAAAAAGATGTGAATAACTCATAAAACCCTCTATAGAATCATGTCATTTAATAATAATCCCATCAGACACAACAGGCATGATACTTACCTATTGAACTTGAGTTCTGCCTCCAAACCAACTTTAAGGGGTACAGGCTAAAACTGAATCTTAGAGATTTTCCAGCTCAATGGCACAAGACATGCAATGAAATTGCATTCTTAAAAGTACAGGTTGCTCATCACAGTCCAGGCCATCTGCTTGCTAAGACTGCCTTTTTGTCTCCTGAAACAGCAGAAAACAGTTTTGATGCTGACTAAAACTCATACTCTTCTCAAATCAAATACATAAAGGATGTAAACAAAGTTTTATATTTTTATATTAATTTCAACTTTGGCAATTTAGGTTTTTTAAATTATTAGAACTGGGTCAACCTAAGATTTTTTTTTGTTCCTGAATTTTCAAAATCTATAGGAAAGGCCAGATTCAGACCCCATGTTTGGAGGAGGTCTTTATGTCTTCAGTAGGAAACAGAGAGCAATCTAATATCATCATATCTAAACATTGTGTTGAGATTCAAACCAAGAACAAACATTGAAGTCCAGTTTATGATCACTCAGAAAGATTTTACTGGGGTGTACAAACTCTGAAAGACGTCTTTTGTAGCCACAGGATAACATATTCCTTATCTGAAATGCCATCTATTTGAAATACTATTCCTGCCCTCTCCCTTTCAATTTAGTAAGATGGGTGTTTTGCTGACACCAAAAGGTAGAAGTAAGAAAGGTACCATGTGTCCCTGTGCAAACAGAGAACAGCAAAGTGATTTGTGACCTGCTTCTTATTTATGTATTTGTTTGAATCTGTATGCATGGTTTTTTATATGGTTGGTAGGCATAAGGGTAAAAAAAAGAAAAGATTAAGCCTTCAGTAGGTCAACTATTGATATAGGAGTCTGAGCAAGCAACTGAAAAATTCACTGTGGTAATTTATCTGCATGGGTCAATGGCTATTGACTGCCTGAAAATAAAGGTCGATCACAGTGATAGATTTCAGTGCCATAGCTTGAACATATATTAATAAACGCAGCACAGAAGTGATTTTTGATTCTGGTGGAAAGGACAGATAATCAATATCCTTGTGTCCTTGCCCTGGCTGAACTTTCTACTTGGATTATGCTAATTAAAGACTAAATAAAGTGCTGATGTTTCCATATAATTAGATGGAGGAAAATAATAGTGGTAAATGTTTTTTTGTTGGCTATTTCATGCAGAACTGAGCAAAAAACCACTTAAGCCATCTGTGAAAAGCAAGATCTGTTTTTTGTAAGTATCCATTTCTGTTCCAGATATTATTTCTACTATATGCTTGCCACAAGAACAAAATCAGAACTTACCCTACGAATAGACATGGTCAAGCAGTTTGGATAGTTTTTTGTACAACAGCCCAGAAGGTCTGGACTGTGTTTTTTGTTCCAGACAGGTGGCCAAGCCATAAAGATCCACTCATCCCTGGATGTTTCGTCTAGACTGAGCATTGTTTTCTCAGATGTTTGAAACTCCCTTTTGGATAGATTCCTAGCAGCCTGACCCTACTTGAAGGCTGCAATTCCTCTTCCTCTTATTCGCATCCCCTCCCTCCTTGCCTGGCACTTGAACTTGTACAGATGAACTAGGTGAGGGAGCTAATCCAGCTGAAAACTAATCACTTGATGTGGTGGGTGTAGGATGCAGGTGGAAGAGCTTCCCTCTCCCCATGTGTTCTTGAAAATGTTAGGGGTATGGGAATAGAACCATGCAACTGAGGCAGAGTTCAGCAGTCTGGCCTTAAGCAACCATAAACTGTGGGGGATGCACCCTGAGGTTCAAACTGCAAAGGGATGAGGTTAAATACGCATCTTATAATGTGTAACCTGTTGTTCTGCAAAATGGTTGAGTATAAATCACTTGGCTGGCACAAGTATTCTATTACACTGTTTGACTTCTTTATCTGGTCATTGCAAGAAATGCCTACATTATTGAGCTATTTTGTGAAATAACTGGCATTAATTTTACAGCCAAACTGTGAAACCAGTTATTGATTGAAATGACTAAAACTTCTATTCATTTAGACAATAGAAAAGGCATTGTAAAAGTAAGTGTTAATTTTCTGAAATCATATGTAGAACCTCATGGGTCCAGGGGTGAGTGTAAAAGACTACACAGTACTATAAATATGCATAGTATAAATAGTTTTACAACTATATTTGAGTTAGCAATTCCATAATAATCAGGAACTAGGTATTTTACATATTATCTACGTATTATTTTCCATGTTTTCCTGTTGTGAATAAAAACTTTCACCAGTTCTCAAACTGCTGAGGTTTATATCAGAATAGTGACATAGTTCTTTTCTAAATATTTTAAATTACCTTTCAGGCAGAATAAGCAGTTTGATTACATATATATATTTAAACTGCAGATTTCTAGATTATCCCAGGTGAACAAGGCTTTCAAAATTTTAATTTCAGTTCTACACCTACACATGAAAGCACACAGAAAATGGCAGACGCTATTAAATTTCTGTCTCTCTAGGTGGCATCTAGGTGGTAGCTACATACCACCTGAAAATATTCAGTTAATGTGCTCAAACTACAATTCATTATGCAGAACAAGGTCATTTTACACTTGCATTATATTCGCTTTTGATTCTTTCCATTTCTTCTTTCACTGTACAAAAGTTGGCATCTTTTTCTGAGGCAGAGCAACACCTATAATAAAGAAAATAGCAATGTAAAAAGTACTGTCAGAGACATATAAATAGCAGTGAGCATGAAACAAATCAAAAGCATAACAATTAACTTTTTTTCTTTTTAACCCTTTCCTTCTCCTATCATTTAATATTTTTAAATTTTTAACTTCTTAGAACCACAGAATGGTTTGGATTGGAAGGGACCTTAAAGCTCATCCAGTTCCAACCCCATGTGCCATGGGCAAGGAACACCTTCCACTGGACCTACTTGCTCAAAGCTCCATCCAACCTGGCCTTGATCACTTCCAGGGATAAGGCCTTCCTTTTTTCCCCCTCTGAACTGAACCTCTGCACCAAGATAATTTGCGTTCTTGTGGTCCTATCAGTAAATGAGTTTTAATTCACTTTCTTAAAAAAAAGGAATTCTGCAGGAACTCAGGATAACCCTTTCCTTCCAAAAAGACTGAATTTTTACTAAACCATAAACATGCATGGTGTTATTTAAGTTGAATGTAATAGGAAAAATATTTTTCTGCTGTAGTTTGACTGTGTTAAATTTAGTTGAATTTGACCTTTAAACCCAGTTTAAATTAAAATTGCAGATTTTCCAAACTTTTTTAAATTTTCTTCTCATTGGAACTAGACATAAAATTTAAACCGAGTTTATTAATAATTTACTTTCTTTCTTAAAGGAACATAGTAGTCTCAAAAGATTTTTCCCTGCACAAGCAGTAATTTCTATTTTCAAGTGAACGTTTTAATTCTTGCCATTTTGTAGCTATTTCCCCTAAAACAGTAAGATGACTGAGGTTTTGCACAAACCTACATTACATATGAGCTGTAAAACTTTTAGCTTCTTTGCATTAACCTGTAAGGTTAGATTTAAGTCTGTGCTTAAGATTTAAGCAAATTCATAAATATTTGTCTTTACAGTTGCCTGAATTAAAATTTTGACGTTTATTTAGGTACTCTTCAATATTTGCTGTTGCTAGCTTCTGTCAAGTGACTGAACATTTTTTAACGTACATATTAAAGCCTGAGTACAACATGGCATTATCTATATGTATGCAAAATACCTTGTACTTGGTCATTTCCATCTTTCCATCAAGTAGACTGGCAGCATTCACAATAGCTAAAGCTGTGGAAGCAGAATAGATTTTTTTTTAGTTCTTTGACCAGTTTTCCCACTGAATCAGTCAAGAAAAGGAGTTCTTATCACCTAAACCACTTAAACCTCCCACCTTCCCATCCATCTGCTGAATGGGAAGAGAGTTCAAATGAATTGAACCATTTAATTTCACTATAAATAAAAGATTTTAGGTGTCTTAATGATCTTTTCCTCTTTTTTTTACCTCCACTGCTTCTACACATACGTTTCCCAAATTTCCTTCTGAAGGTGTCAAAGGTTGAGATCTTTCAAGTCTTTTTCTCTTTAAATAACCCAAACCTTTAAGCTATAACACCAATCCGTGGGTTGCACTGGCTTCCTAGCAATCAGTGTAAGTCGGTACATATATTTCATTTAGATAAATAAATCTGCAGCCTTGAATATTGCACAGTCATTGTACAATATAAAATCGGATTAAAACAAAATTATGCCAGTGGTAGACTTTCCACCGCTTAATATCCACTCCGTGGTGTCACAGAGGTATTAAGAAAATCAGTTCAAACATAAAGATTGGTTATTGATCTGTAAGTCAAGTCATTTGGATCAGGCATCTGAGAGGTGAGCACTCTGGAGCCCTCCTCATTCATGTACCTGGCCCTCTTTCCCATGGGGAGGTACTTTGGAGATTACTTAGCTCATTCATGTGTGGTGTCAGATCCCACCCAGGGCACATAGCCAGGGTCTTGGGTACTTCAGTTCAAAAGAAAGTTACCTTGGTGTGCTTTTCATAAATCAAGTATTAAAAATTGCAGAGATTTATGTATATTTTTAATCTGAAAGTACTTTTCTCTTTAAAATGACTTTGCATTTTTTAAAACTACCTAAGCAAAATTACATCATAGATTATTTTAATCTTCTTAATATCTGAAACTCATCATGGTCTTTTAAATGACTATATGACATGAAATATGAATACATAGGTAGGGTGATTCTGCTTATACCTCTGTCATAATGACTCCAAACCAAACAATGTTATCTTAACTCTCACAGCTACGTTCCCCACAATGGTAATTCAAGACATTTCAAGTGGTACATGCAGACACAGTAGAGACTGCAATTTTATACTTACATACTTGCTATTCTCTTTATCATTAAAACCTTCCAACTATTTAATACTAAGATTTATTGTGGGATTTGTTTTTTGCTTTTTTTTTTTTTTGCAGGGCACAATGGAGCTCCACTGCCATTGGGTTTGTTCAGTAGAGTGGGCATGAATTCATGATGGAAATGATTCAAGTTAACACACTTTAACTGTGCAGTTTTCATAATAGTCGCATTAATTTCCATAATAACAGGTGGATTAAAATTTACTGTGTGTTGTTACAACATATCCCATGAAATTTCCCTCAGGATGGAGTGTCATACACTGAGTGCTGTAATTTCAGTGCAGAGATGCTCTCTCAGACATCAGTGGAGAACAGTAACGTTTGCAGCAGGTTTATAGCAGCACACCTCTGCAAGGGCACTTCAGAGACAGGGTTTGAATGGGTTGTTTTGATGGTGGAAATCTGTTCCAGAAATCTGTTTCACACTTACCAAACCTCTTCACTCTGCTCCAGTTGAATTTGTCCACTATTTCCTTTGAAATAATGGCTTTCTCTGCAGTTGTACAAGGGCGATATGCACACCTCTCCTCTGGATCGAGAAGATAATTGACTGGGAACACAGACCAGGTCCTTGGGCTGTACAGGCAGGGGTTTAACACTGTCCATGTGACTTTGACTAGCAGTGACAGCTTGCATCAGGTTTTGACCTAGCCTTTTTAAACAAATTTTAATGCCCTCTGCTTAACTATATTGTGTTTCTGGTTGTAACCACCATAATTTGTATAAGTACAGAAATTTATGATTTAATGACATCGAGGCATTAATTCAGCCAAGAAGTGTGTCACTTTAGTGCCTCTCAAATAATTAGAAGCATTAACACTAGTGTCAGTGTTTATATTCTCCCCCCACTGGGGAAGGAACAGGGCTGTTACCTCCTGTGTGATTTTACATAAGCTAAAGGGGAAAAATGCATCTCAAGACAGGTTTTGCTTTAGTAATGACGATGGTGTTCTTCCCCAGAACACCAAGCATGGCTGGCTGTCCAGTGCAGAAAGTTATAGAATCATACAAACATAGACTGGTTTGGGTTGGAAAGGACCTTAAAGATCATCTGGTTCCATCCCCACTAAGTCACAAGGATGTTTCCACACTTCCCTTTTTTGAGGCAAACCTGACCCCGTGAGAGTTCAAGGAGTAAGATTTTTATTAAGCCTTGGTTTGGACAAAGGGGCACTTTCTCCCTCTTCAATCTGGGATACCTCCATTGGGCACAGTGAGACTGCAATATCACCAAAGACATTCTCTGAGAAGATAAAATATGTGTATATAAAAGAGAATATAACAATCAGGTGGATATTCTTAACTCAGTGCAAGAAGTTCACAGTGATTTTCCCTATATTTGCTTGGTCATATCCAGTAGCAGCTCTACCGCCCAATGTTCATTAAAT
This sequence comes from Melopsittacus undulatus, assembly GCF_012275295.1. NCBI lineage: Eukaryota > Metazoa > Chordata > Aves > Psittaciformes > Psittaculidae > Melopsittacus > Melopsittacus undulatus. The sequence goes on along the minus strand of NC_047527.1, from coordinate 83,279,948 downwards.
TACAATGATTGTTATAACACACTTCCTCTCTGATCAGCTGCTTTCTATATCTGAGTCCAAGCACTTCAGCATTTATCAAGTACTAATAGGTCTTTATAAAGCAGACATGTACTGTAGATGAAAAGGTATCACCCATCAGCCTGTCAGCCAAGCAAACAAAACCTGGCATACAAGTCCAGGTAAGTTGTTATCCCTTCTTGGTACAAAAGTGTTCAGCATAGTAGGGTACTCTGAAGGTGCTTCACACCTCACTCAGACAGGTGCCAGAAATCACCACACTTTTTAAGACTCTATGGACATCAGAAATACATGGTAATCTTAAATTGACTCATGGTGTTAATTAAGTAGAGTTGGTCAGGTAATTGTTGCCAAAACGTTTTAATAGAGTTGACAGAATTGGTGATGGGAAAAGGTGACTTTTAATGTGTCTCTACATTATATAAGATGTAAAAAAATAACAACAGCAGCAATTACAACAAAATCAACAGAAACCCCCACCCACAGTTTATGTGTCCCAGTATCTCAGTTTTAAAAGGCAATATTTTATTTCCATGCGACTACTTGTCTAGACATTTCAGCACATTAATACTGGGGGGGGAGAAGGAAAGCAATGAAAAAATATTTCAAAATCAGAACAGTTTCATTGATTCAACTTTTTAATATCTTTTTATTATCAGTTTAGAAACTTTTTCAAGTTCTTAACCCTTAAAAGGATCTCCTAGATGGAAAAATAGCTCCTTAGCAACCAGTACATCACATTATATTAGACACATTAATATTTCATGTAAAATAAAACCACATGAAGGAGACAAACATCTAGCAAGAACAAAGATTCCCCTTAGCCTCTCTGTTTTGTCACAGTATTGCTTTGATGGTGGGGTTTGGTTTTTCATTTTGTACTCTAAATTTTTGTACTCATTTTTGTTGAAGTGTTTGATCTTTTTTCTTTGCCCTCTCTCACCGTCTCTGTTCTCCTTAGCCTTTTCCCTCTATCATTGCCACCATGTGGAACAAGTATGACTCTCCTAATGGTCTGTGTGGCAGTGGGCTCAGTAGGATGGATGGAAAAGTATCCTCATCTTCCTGATGGAGGACCAAGTGGCAGGAACAAGGAGGCGGGAGTATTAGCACATCTTTCTCTTGAGAGTGAGACAGGGTGGGGCATTACAGAATGAAACTGGTACAAAACCCCCACCAGGTCAAGGCTCTGGTCTTGGTGACTTTACAGGTGTAAAAAACCCAAAAGCAAGACCAGACCTTCTTCCCTCATAAATGTACTAGAAGTCAAGATCCTTCTGGGCAAGATACAGAATAATACTTATGTCTTTAAGGTAAGGACTACAGAGAGAAGAGGAGATGCAGGAAAAGGATGAGGCACTTCTCACCCCAAAGATATGCAGAAATTTTCAGTCTTCTTTTACTGGCTCTTTTTTGCAGCACAAGAAAATTTCATAAATTTGACAACATATTCTCAGACTGTCCTCAGTGGTGGAAACGAGGCCTGTGGTTTAAGATCATAAAGTCCAAGAAAAAGTCTCTTAGGAGTTCCAGTTTTATTTCTTAGTGACTCACATTTTCTCTTTCTGTACATCAATCCTTCTGAATTCTTCTGATGCTGAGAAAGATACAGAAAATGAATTTATATATTCTCAAGCCTCAATATCTTTACCATTGAGGGATGGCTGCAAACAGATCCACGAAATGTATTTAGCATGCAGTACTGGCAGTGTGCAATGTTTGCTTTGTATCATAGCATTAGTACACAGCAACATTGCAAAGGAGTGAGTCAATGCCAGATGCTATTGATGTGAGGTCTTTTGAGACTACATTCAATGCATTCATGCCTTCCCTACATCCCAGAATTTAGGGAATTAGATACAAATTTTATCTTCTTTTGCTAGAAACTTCTATAAGTTTCTTTTCTCACTTCTTCTCTAGGCTGCTTGCCGACACTATTCACAGAGCAACAAAGGAAACTGCAAGAAAAAAGATAAGGTTTAAAAACTTTAACAGGAGAAAAGAAAATTCAGCGCTGCATAGAAAACAGTGCTAATATTTAATTTTTTAAACCAAATATACCTAAAGAAAACTAGCATTGTCATTATGTACCTGCAGGGAGAAGCTGGAGTAGCCAGAAGACACAAGACACCCCTACAAGCTTTCCATAATCCCATAGCTAGATAGTTGAACGTTTGCAGGTTTAAAATTGCCAGGTTTTCTTCCACCCCCTATCTGATGAAGAAATTTGTTAGCGTGAACTACCTCTGCCACCATGTGGGAGCTTGCAGGAAGTGCAGGAGAGCCCTGTAACCTGCAACCAGCATTCTCTCAGCAGAGTTTTGCCTTTAAATAAACTGGCCTCTATCGCAACTCTCCGCCAGTCCGGCTGCCTGTAAGGAAACACCCCAAATGACACACGGTCAAACAACCTTAATCTCTTCAGCTTTATTTGCTGATTGACTAGAGTAAAAAAAGTGCACTGCCAAATTCAAAAAACTCCTAAATTTCAGTTTACACAATCTTTGTGGCACTTGGAATCTGTGTATTTGTCACAGACCTTCACATCCTTCATAAATCACCATTGACTAATGAACAACAAGGAGAGTTTCTCCAATAAAAATAACATAACCTTAAATGGTGAAGGAGGAACTGTCAGCAAACACTGCTCCAACATATTCATTAAAATGATTTAGCTGCTGGGAAAGCATCTGTATTTTGGTGCAGGCAGTCGCAGGCAACCTCAGGACCACTAGCATGCATTTTTAAACCTTTCAAAGACTAGATGTAGTCAGAGTTACAAATATAAAATGTAAACACTAAAAAAAAACAAAATAGATAAAAAAAAGATAATTTTGTAAAGTCTAAAATACCCATGTAAAAAAGGAAAGAACATTCTTGGTGCTGAGTATGCTGGGAACCCTTTCAGCCACCTATTTCCTACGCACCATTGTGGAAGTGCAACTTACCTAAGCAGGGCTAACACATAATTTAAAAAGAGAGAGTTTGTCATGAACACCATTACAAAAAGACTTCATTGCCACATGTTTGTTTAAGCTGTCAGAAAGGTTTCTGCACCTATCATGCACTCAGCAGTGGAACTAGTTGGAAAAGAAGTGGGTGTAAAGAGGAGCTGTGTACATGTTAGTATTACCATTGTTCATTTCTACTCGGTTCTTTTTTTTTTCTCCTTTAGCTCATTCAAAATGCAGACCATTTTTATGCCTTAGAACAAGCAAAGATCTCAAGCCCTTCACAAAGACTCATGAGGTAAAACAATACCTAGTTGTGTTAATTATTGCTCATAGCTCTTTATATTTCTATATTATATAAGCAAATATACAAATCTATACATATATAAATGACTATATATCTTTATATACCGCTCCTTACACTCATGAGAAAGAGAAACTCTATTACAACATCTTCTTAGCTCCCTACGGGAAGAACTGTAAATTGCAATATCTACTAATAGGACAGCAGTGGGTTCCTAGGAAGGTCAAAGGTTAAAGACTATTGACAGAATTGGCTGACGTTGATGAAGTCTTCGATTCCCAACCTGGACCTGAAGAAGACAAGAGAGAGTGAATGAGAGGCAGTGTTACTGTCCTGAAGTTTTCCAATTGTATCCAGACCCAGAGTGAATGAGGTCCTGTGAAATTTAATCTTATGATCACTGAAATAATAAGATCATTTTTCTTGTGTGAATTACGTGTATTTTATCAAAGTTGAGAGGTGCACAAATATCACTACATTGTAGCCGTCATTTCACCTTACTTAACTTGGATGACATTTAAATAATACTCTTAACTGTCTTCTTAGTTTGTACTTCGTATGAAATAGCCCATCTTTATCTGGCTAGCCTTTATATTGTTACTCAGCGTTTTCCAAGTGGCATTTCAGGATATCTGATTAGGTACACATGGACATGGAGACCATCGTTAAAAATAAATCTAGAAAACTGACATTACACTTTCCTCTTCTTCCCGCACTGTGGGGAAAAAAGGTCAGCTGTGGGAGTTAATGACTGCAAGCACCTTGCAGAGAAAACTGAACCTCTTGTAGCATTGAGTTCCTATACATTTTCCAGTATGAATTTAAGTTGTCCAAGTCAGTGAGTACCATGGGAAATTCAGTCACAGGTCCCGCAGCAACTACAGCATTATGAGACCCTGGAGGCATAGGTGTCCTGGTGCCTGGTGCACTGAGTTAGAGGCTGGTAGGATCTGGATTTTACTCCTTGATCAGCCAAAGACTGATTCTGGTTTTGCAACCTACCCTCTTTATTACCTATTTTGTTTGAAAACCACACAAGGGAAAGACGGCTGGGGCCTGGGCTTGCACAGACCTGAGCAAACCAGGTCAGTTTCAGTGCCATACCTCAATATGCTGAAACAAGACAATCAGAAATTGGTTGCCTATGGCACAACAGCTGTCACCTTTTTTATCCTTGTTGTCTACAATGGAAGCCAAAAGGGTCCTTAGGCCCTCTCCCTATGAACGTTTACTGCCATGGCCCAAGCTCCAGTTCCATGCAAAGTGTCACTGCTACTTTATCACTGCTGAGATTTGGGCCAGTGCTATTCAGTACAGAAGATTCTGCCTCTTGGCTACACATCTTGCAGCCCAGCTTTGTTGTGCTGGTACTGATGGGAGCCGAGAGTGCTCAGTCTCAGCTTACATTGCTAGCAAGAGCCTAGCACAGGGTGAGCGAAAGAGCACAGAGAGCTCCTCCCATGTCCTCTTTTTTTGGCAAAATACCAGAGACCATCTCTGCTTTAGCCACTCTGTTCCCCACATCTCTGGGAAGAGCATGATCACTGTGCCAGGGCCATTCCCCAACATCCTTGCTCACCCCAAACACACCAGTATGTGCAGGGGCATTGTGAAGAGACAGAGGAGTGGGCAACATCATGTCAAACTTGCGAGCATACATCACATCGTAGCATCTGTTGGTGATTGGCCTCCATTTTATTCCACCATTGCACCACATTTTTAATTGTTTGCATTTTTTTATTTGATTCCCTTGTGCACCAAGTGATTTGGGTACATCAAACAGGGACGGACCCTTCATCTCTCCTATGTTGTTCCACGAAGTAGATGGAGACATGATGCAAGATATCACATGTAATCTCTCAAATGTAGTGTTTCTGGAAGAAACAACGGTTGTCACAAACACCACTTTAATATCCCAGTCTTGCCTTAAATGAGGTGGGACTCTGGCAGAAGTAGCAGCTGCTAAATAAGGGCAGTAAAATGACATCTGCGCATACAGAAATAGACTTGGGAGTTGAGAGTGATGCATATTTTCTTTTCAAGATAATTCTAGCAAGAATGAAATAAAGTAGATGAGGTTTAATGCTAGGGAATCTAATCACATCGTATTTTTATTATTATTTAAACACATCTACTAAAATAGACTCAATGAAAGTTAAACAAGCTCACTAACAACTTAGTTTTCATTTGGTGATCCAAGGTTTTCCAGAGATGTATGAGAAACATAAGAGAAAAGCTCTCTGCCTCCTTTAATGTTTTATGTCAGAGTTATAATTTTATTCCAGAACTGCCTTGTTTTAGCCTCTGAGAGTAGTATTGTAACACCTTGGAGACTGTAATGTAGAACAGTTTCATTACTATCAGATGGTTAGATCAACAGTGTGAAAGCACTGAACTCTGTTATTGATGAGCAAGCAAGCAAAATTAAACCACTCACTGGAAATAGTTCCTTAAATACTTCTGCAATACCAGTGAAAACTGTATTCCTAGATTAAAGTTCCAAGTATTGCTCACTCTTTCTTCAAGATGTTTTTTGGTTGCTTGCTTTTTTTTGACTAGTGACAATAAGCGGGACTTTAAGAATTACTTCGGCAACTTGGATTCCTACACCCCATCACTAGAAAGGCCCCAGAGCTTCCAACAGCTCCAAAATTGGAAGTACCCAAAGCTAACATTTATTTTTGAAATCTGAGATGAAATCTAGTTTTACGACTACTTTTGGTGTTTGAGCCGAGAAGTGTCTCTGTTGGAATAATTTAACTGAGGAAAAAATCATACTGTAAATTTGCTATATTACTGAAAATACAGGGTTTTTTGGGGGGGAAAAAAAACCAAAACAAATCACACATACAAAAATCCCTCCCACCAAACCAGTAAAAAAACAAAAATCAAGCAAGCAATAAAACCCACAAACATTTTGGATTTAATGTATTGAATTACAGAAGAGCTTAATTAGTTTGCTCAAAAGTAGCATTGTCACATTTCTCATTAATAGTCAAAAAGAAAAATCACATTAAGACTTCCAGTGGGTAGAAAAAATCTTTCACATGTTTTTAATAGCATGTATGATGCTTTGGAACAGGCTTTTCCATAGTCTTACCCTGCTGAGATTAATGACCCCCGTTACAGGCAGAGAGAAGGAATCCACTTTTTTTTTTTATAACTGACATTTAAGAGCAAATGAAATCTTCTTGGATGCTAATTCAAGTAACATAGTGGTTTGCCAGTTTTTTCTCACATCTTGATGTACAGTAATAAAATACTTGATGATGATGACAGGGTGCATTGGGTAGCTTTTTGAATGGCTAATTTTGTCTTGTGTATTCCAGGATACCAGACACTGCTGACTAAAATTGTGCAGAAGAGTCTCAGACTTAGAGTATGGGGGGGACTTAACAGCATTTAAAAAGCTTTTAGAGCGCAGAATATAAATGAGTACTCAAATAAGGAAGAAAAAATATCGGTTAAAAAAACAAACCAAACAAAGGAAAGGACCAAACTAACAAGGTCACATTGACAAGATTTTCAAGAATTTGGCTGTGGTCAGAAGAGGGTTATACTTCTGCCTGGCTTCTGCACTAGGCAGCTGTATAATTACCAAAGTGATTTCTCTGTTATAGCCTGTTTTTTTCTGATCAGTTTTAACAACCAGAAGATTTCTTGGGTCTGGAGAAAGACCCGTGCTATTCAGTTACCCCAGGAGTCTTAGCAGCCCAACACCTACAGTACATGAGCAAGAATGTGGATACACTGGACAACCTGATGAGGTTCAAGCCCCTAAAACTACTCCTCCAAGGGTAATGTTCCCTGACCTGCTCTGTCACTGGCTACTTGTTTTTTGGATGGCTCCGCTATATCTCTTTTTGTTGCTGCATTTGCAGAGTAAAACAAGCACCCTTCAATATGGTGACCTTCTCCCAGACCATGAGGGTGCCTGACAGGAGATCACCTTTACTGAGCAGTAAGTGAAATACGAGGATCTTTCTCTACTCCAGTAAGTTACTGAGCAACCTTGGTTTGCCTTCCCTGAGGGCAAAGAGAGGGGTGCTGGGGTTTAACTGAACCATGGACACAGGCATTAGATGGAAAAGATGGGATAGAAAGGACATAAACTGGAGACAAAGAGGGATGGAAAGAGTGGTGCTGAGGGGCAGATGCAAACTGCTGAAAGAGAAGGGAAACCAATAGCATCCTGACAGAGATGAAGCTGGGTCAAGATACAAGTGACCTTTAAAGCTCATATGATTCTGTATGCAAGCTGTATTTAAAATTGCTGTATGTCTGTAAAGCCTCTCTTATTTCTTGTTTACTGTTCACTACTGCAGCTTGAACAACTTCAGTGTGAGAGAGATGGAGCCTGACAGGCTTCAGAGCAGGACCAGAACCACCTATATCAACATTCTTAAAAAGTCAGGTGGAGATTCAGATTGAAAGCAAGATGGTAAACACAATTTTCATTGGTGCCTAAGAATGACAGATGAGAGTCTGCTAGAATGACTTTGCTTAATATTATCCCTTAATGCAATTTTCACAAATCATTACACATTTTTAGAAGAGTCAGCAGTTTTAAAGGAACCTCACCCGTCTTTCATTACTCTTGCTAACCCATATCATACAAACAGTACTTTCCTTTGTATTCTAAATGAACATAGTAACCAGTAAGTGGTCCTGTAAAAATTGAAATGACCCCTTAATGACCTTTGACTCTTTAACAAGAAACAGCATTTTGCTGGGAAATACATCTGAGTTAAGAGAATCATGGGGTAAACAACACAGAAAAAAACCCACAAACCTTTTCTTGGAAACCAGTGTAAAAATTATTTATTGTTTGTAGGCCTGTTTTAAGAGATGGGGCAAGTTTTCTTCCAGGCCCTGGGTGATCTGTCCCCTTGATCTTTCAGGCATCTCCTATTAAGAATTGAAATCAAATTAGCTCTTAAAACACAAGGCTTGTTTTCTATGCCTATTTTGGTAAATTGAATTTGCTCTCTTGTTGTTAAAGCACAAGTAACTAGGTTAGTAAAAAGATGGCAGGAGTAGTACAAGCAGTTGAACCGACCACAGGAAGAAGATCAGGAAAAAACAACGCCTAAGGGGTGAGAATTATATCATGCTGGTATCATGTCCCAAAGGATGCTCTTGAAATTATATTGATGGAATAAAATGAAATGAGCCTGGAAAGCTTATTTAAAGAGTGCTCAGGGGATGAAGTAGGTCATTCCAGGTCATAATTCAGTTAGCATTAGTTTCTATGATTCAGTTCTACTGTTTTATCCTTACAACACAAATTTCGTAACTTTAACTGTGACTGCATGCTGCATATCATGCATGTACTTCTACTTAAGAGGATGGCAAGTAACAGTCCAAAATAGAAACAATAACAGTCCTAGTGACTTCAGTATTTACAGGAAGACTTAATGAAGCAATCCAACAGCCATATCGTTCCACAAAGAAAGAGCTGTACTTTAATATCTTTCTGCCAAATACAGTGGGAAATAATAGGCTTTCCAACTCTTCAGTGGGTCAGTATTGGAAATACATACTGTTCTACAAAGCTGCTGCTACATTGTCCTCAGATGATCCTGCAGCAGTGAAACATGAACTTGAGGAGAAATATCTGTGTTTATATTGCAGGAAAAATAGAGCAAAGACAGTTTTCCTGGCAGGTAACTTTGCTTGTATAGTGTAAAAGACAGATAACATTTGTAAGTTTTGCAGAAGATACTCTGAAGAGAGACTATGAATGAACAAGGGGTACCCCTGAAGGAGGCTGAGTTCTCAGGGGCAGCAAAACACTGGAGTCACAGTTATGTTGGAAATTAATTGGAAAACCGAGAAAGCTACGGATCAGCTGCATATGGCACTTCTCTGAACTACTAAATTTAGCAAAATTTCTCTTTTTCCTGCTTCCCTTTCTGCAACTACTGCTGCTCCTGTCACCCTAATGAATTTTGTCCAGGTGAAGATAGAGAAAAAAAGCACCTCTTCACACACCCAAAACCTCCAATATTTTGCTTTCAGTCTTGGATTAGCAATTTGATTATTTCCATACTGCTGAGAAACCTTGAACCAATTCTGACAATATAAGTCCAACTATGAGAGGAAACATGAGCAGCCCCGTAAATCCATTTTCTTGAAATATGTAAATGGTTCTCATTTTGAGCAGGAGGGAGACTGAGAAGATAGAAAGGGAATTGATGCTAGCCATCTTGTCATGCCTGCTTTATATTTTGCCATAGCTTTAGGGTAAGAATAACTTTGCCCTCCCAATGCTTTCCTGCCATGTCTGCCTCAGAGTGACCTACTAGAGTCTCAGATCTCTGTAGGACTCATGGAAGAAGAGGAAAGTAGCTCTCTCTCAACCAGAATCAGTTTGCTGCAGGCTCTGTAGGAAGTATAATTTTACTTTTCACATTTGCTGTGAGAAAATCAGTCACTAGCAGGACACTGCAGCCTATTGATGTGCATTTCAGAACAAAAGCACGTCAAGAGAAATACACTAAAAAAAAATAGGGAATCTAATTTATTTCTAGTTTTCTTGTCATAACTCAAAGCCACTTAAGGCACCAGTAAGCACAGGCACAAGTTCCAATGCACTTATTCGGATATTTCTCTTCTTTAGATATTCATTTGACACTTGATCAGTCATTTTTTAAAGCATCATCATGACTTTGATTCTTCAGCTTTTTGATCCTGAAGCAGAACAGCATACACAGCTTTATCAGGTGGGAGAAACTGAGACCTATTTATTTGCCAATAGTTACCTGGCAATTAATAAACATGTATTACATTTATAGGATAAGTACATAAGTTTCCTTTGAAAATTCATGTCCATAAGGTTTAACAAATTGAAACATAACAATCTTTGGAACTGACTCATTCCTGAGGTATCAGTCACAACAACATACTGGCTTCTCTCTACCAGCAGGTAGTGAAAAAGTGACAGGAACAGTTCAAACTGAAAGCTTCCTCCTGTTAAGAGAAGGGAATCATTCAGTAGTCTCATTCCTGGGGTGGTCTTTGACCTGGAAGACAAGTCATAGCAATTCTCCCAGCTGCTGCAGTTCTGAATTTCTCAGAAAAGATTTCATCTCTTCTTTTTCAGTGGTGCAGGGAAAATGAGGAGCTAATTGTCCTTGCTGCAGTAGTCTCTTTGGCAATCACATGGACAGTTTTTCTACTCCATTTTTGATTTTGCCATAGCAAAATAACAGCAGACAGAACATACTACAAAAAAAACTTTGTAATTGCAGCAAATTGTTTTTATATTTTTTTGCTTAATGAACTAAAGTGTGAAACTGAGATACAGAAATATTTCAGATACAGATGTGATTTTTCTGATGTGCTTCAGCATTTATTAGATTACTATATACAAAATGCTCAAGGCTCAGAGAAGAGAGAGTCATTTAGTATAATGTAAAATTATGTAGGTGTTCTACAAACCCTACAGACATGAAACCATTACAATGGGAAAATATTTAAACAGGAGAGAAAAAAATCACCCAGCTTTAGAAATTATCTAATTCAATCTTATTGACTTGTAAAATGAATTGGACTCAATTTGCTTCCAGTGTCGTAACTTAATGGACATAAGAAAGGAGAACATACATTTTAGGTCAATTAATCCACATACAGGAAAACTGTAAGATACCTTTCTATGGTATATTTTGTAGCAATTCTTCCCTTAATTGCCAAAGGATACACACACTGATCTGAACTGACCTAACCGCACCACTTTAAACGTAAAGCGGATGGGAGCAATTTCATTTTTACGTATAATTTCCAAATTACTGCATATCTGCACAACTCTGTGCTCTGACTTTTGTGTGAGTAATGACACAATCAGAATTCCAGGACTTTGTTGGTGACTGTGGTCCACTCAAGGAAGCTTTCAAATTTCAGCAACCTGGTCACTCCTCCTTTCTTTTCCTTCCTTGATAATGGTAAATCTGTATGCAACATAATGGTAAAGTAACCTCAAGATGACAACTAATGTGCTTGCTTGCCCCTGGGCAAGATCAAGTATATCTACAAAATTACTGGAAAATGTTAGCTAATCTTGTTTTAAAAACCTCAAATAGGAATGGCAATTCTGTTTTTTTTCATTAACTCATCTGTTCTAATACTCAGTTGTCCCTACCATCATGAAGCTGCTTTTTCATTTTGAACCCAAAACCTCCTTGAGTGAAGTATAAGCTTATTATTTTTTGCCCTATCCACTATGAATAAGAAGAGAATATGCTCTACATCAGTTTTGCAAAAGCTTTTCTGTTACTTCAAGATCACCATAGTGTCTCTTTCCAGTTTTATTTTTCCTAAAGAACTCCAAATATTTCAATGTTTTCTGGCAAGTTGTATGTTCAAGATTTCTAACTGTTCTCAGGACTTCATTCATTTACCTCCAGGTTGCCCACACCTTCTTGATAGGAAATATCCAGAACTGGACATGAAACTCAACATGAAGCTCTGAGGCATTTCTAATGCTACATAAAGAGGAAAATAATCTCTCTAATCCCTGTGCAGTGAGTTCCTCACCATACCTTAGTAGTTTGTAACTGACATACCTTTGCTCATTTACATAGTAGATAGAGCAAGGACTGACCAGAGAAAAGAAAGAATTGCTTGGATAATCATGGAGAAAATTCTTAAGCCTTCTTAAGCTGGAACACAGACATACAAGTTACAAGATTCAGTCAGCATTGCAGAAATAAATTGCACATGAGAACCAAACGCAGACTGAGTACATGGCAAAACACAGTAGAACAGAAGTATTCAAACTAAGAGATGCAATCTTTCCTACAAATATGTGATGCAGTGCAGAAGAAAGCATCCAAGAGTACTCTAAAACAATCAGACATCCAAACACAGCTTCAGAATTTTACCTTGACTATAAAGAAATGCAACTTAAGGTCTCTCAAGCTATGACTTTCTATTCTACTCTGCTGATGAAAAAGGGAATGTTTTGGGTTTTTTTTAATTTATAATGCTCAGACCCAAATCAAACTAGAAAGTAAATATCAGCCCCAAAGAGAAAGTAAGATTTAAACTAATTCACAATAATTAAAGTTTTCTCAAACACACCCTGAAAATAGTGAACCCCTGTCCCCAGCTGAGGAAGCATCATGCAGGCTGAACTTCAGGCTTTCTGAAGTAGTAAAATAATTCATTTATAAGCTATAAAAATCTCTGTGCTTCTTCTAGTGTATGCCAATGCACAGCAACAGCTTATTTTCACCCCTAGAATGACTAATATCATGTCCGTCTAACACAAAGTAGAGAATTTCTGCTGTATTATAAGGTTAAGAGATTAATTATCACAATTCTTTACCACATCTTTCAATTTATTCCAGGAAGAAGTCAACATCTACTTTCCTGTTAGCTGGGCTGGGGAAAAACATTCTGAATAAATTGGCTTTGTCACCTTGTGGCTGGTAGCTAACCAGCATCATTCCATCTTCTGTCACCTGTGCTTTGATCTTGGGAGCAATCTGCATACAAGATGTGGTTAACAGCCTTTCTGAAAAAAAAAATAAAAAAATAAAAGAAAAAGAAAAGAAAAATAATAAAAATTAAAAAAAAAATAAATAAGAAAGCTTCTTTCTCCCCTTGCTTAATACCTGGCTTCACAAGATAACTTAGTGTGCTGTTCAAAACAGATCACAAAGGAGTGTGCTTACTGAAGAAAGAATTTCTCAGGAGGAAAAGAACAATGAATTATTTTGACTGAATAGTTTCAAATGTCATATGGCCTTTTCTGAAGCCAGAAAAAAATCTGTCTAAAAAAATACAACTGGGAGCAGGGGTGGGGGAAGAAGTAAATTCAAAACAAGGAAAGACAGTGAGCTCCTGGGTTTGAAATCATTTGATTAATGCATTTCATTCTGGGGATTATCTGATGAGTATTTGATGTGACTAATGCTTTCAGTAGTCATATTTTAATATTACAGCCCTATGACTAATCTGATTATTCTTTATTTCCTTATCAGACAGTTCCAAAACCCAAGAATAATGGCTAAACAAACAACAGAGACACTACAGACATGGGAACACTAACTTACCCCACTGCAGTCACCTACGCAAGTACAGTCCTTCCTCCCTCACTTCTCTGCTCGGTCTTGCAGTTCCCTCCTGATCCTATGAATGCAAAAGCTATGTACTTCCTTCTCTTCCTGATCCCAACAAAACACCACAGAAAGTGATCATAAATTGCCTTTAGTCCCTCACTTGTAGCTCACTGTGGGGGGAAAAACTCACTCAGGCATTATTATGACCATCCTGGGATCAGGGATAGTGGTAGAGACTCAGCAGGGCTGAGTTATCCAGATTGCAACATAGGACAAAGGTCAAAGGTCAGAGAAGACTGTAGTTGTATTAACACACCACAATTTCCTTAATGCTGGTGTAACATACATTCAGAATAGTGTTACTCCTGTGACCTCTCCATTATCACAAAATTAAAAAAAATATTTTTATTATTTTCTTTGTACTGTACATTTGTGAGGTTTTATTTCATTAGTCTATGTATTTGTCCAGTTCTGCTTCTCACACTGTTGCTCTTTGCACATCAGTTGAACACTGATGTTTGGATCCTGGTTACATACAAGCAAACAAAAGAGATTAAAACATTGAGAATTGCTGCTAAATGCATTAATAACCTCCAGGCTGACTGAATAATGCAGAACCAACACCTTTCTTTCCCTTAGTCAATTACCTTCTCCCAGCTGACCACTAAAAATAGTTCTAACCTGATTTGCTATGCTTAGTTGCAATACCAGCAATGATTGCTGAATAAGAGGAAGAAGGGTTACAAATATTTGTTTCTTCAACTATACATCTTACCATAAGGACTCTCAACAGACTCTGTGATATTTATCTGTATAATGCCTGTTTCACTTAAAGAAGAAATAACAAAAACAAAATACAGTACTACATTAACAAAGAGCACTGAGTATGAGAGTAGAAGACAATATGTGGAGATCATATTCCAAAAAAACAAACAAGCAAAAAATTCCAAACAAAACTAAAATATAATGGCACTATGTCTGTAGGACTTTTATTTGTGTGTGAAACAATCTTATATATCCATCACAAAACATAACCAAAGTATTGCTGTCCATCAGAAAATTTCCATCACTTTTAATCTGAAGCTGTCTAAAGACACTACAAGCTCTTAAATACTTTTGCAAATCTAGATCCCGTTCCTGCTGTGGTGGTAATGTAGCCGAACTTTTTTGGCTCTCCCCTTAAACACATAAGCAGATATGAAAAGCAATTGAACAATAGCAGTAAAAATGTTCCCATTTCAGATCAACCTGAAATGAAATATCTAAGCATCAAGTAACACATTAATTTTAAGTTACTTTTAAAATAACTTAGCTGTGAGCCAACACTGAGTCAATGTGTTTTACTTTAAAATATATCAAAGCGAAGCATTTCAAATTTTCCTCCATTTGGAGAAAACTGGGTGAAACAGCAGGCCAGCATTTGACACAAATTAACAGACAGTTTTCATTCTCTTCAAAACTAGATTTTTCATCTATTTTATGATTCCCTGGAGGTGAGGGGGAATAAATATATATCTTACTCTGCCTTTCACAATCAGTATTAACAACAATTATATGCAAGTTAAAGCTGTCAGTTCTCAGATAGCATGATCAGGTTCAATTCCACATTAACATTAAAAATGAGAGTGAAAACAAAAACCTGACTTCGATTTTCAATATTACAAACTCCAAATCAGCTGGAATTATTTTCCCAGTGTGAAATATTGACAAAAAAAAAAAAAAAAAGAAAAGGAAAAAAAAATCTTCTGTAAATATAGAAGAAATCAGGTATCAAATTCTAAGATTATTCATGGTACTCAATGTTCCTTATCATTCACCATGTTAAGCTCATGTCAGCTGCAAAGTTTACCAGCCAAAGTTGCATGTCATTATTAAAACTGTGGAGAAAGACAAAAAACAGCTCTAGAGGAAGAACTGATTCTCAAGTACATCTTCTTCAGCCTCTTTTCACCCAAGAACTACCTAAATTTTCATAAAAAGTGAAGAGACTGAGTCAGCAGATTTACTCATAGAGGCAACAGGGAGTGGAATCATCATATATTTGTTGTCTTTCAAATATAAGAATAATGATAGACAGCAATATTAAAATAAAACACTACAAGGAAAACTGCATTTTTTTCCCAGACATCTTAGTGATATTTATACCCGTTCACCTCACACTTTCATGGACAGAATCAACACCATGCACTCTCAGCTGAATTTTCTTTGTCCCCTCAATTTCATTGTTATATTACACAATATGATAGCATGTCATGCAGCTGTGACCATCCTCCATGTTGCAGAGCAGCAAAACATAGAAAAATACATCTGGAAATGCTTCAATTTGCTCTGCTCTCTCAGAAATGAATGGGGTCAAGGAGCTAAGGAGAACCTACAGCAATGCCTTGAGCTTCTGAGATTTGGGAGGAGAGGAAGTGGTGTGGGAATATGTAAATATGTGTTGAGTGGAAGCTGCCCTCTTAAATGCCTAGGACATCTCAACCTGATTGTGCAGAAAAGGATAAACCTTGAAACAGAGAGCTCCACAGAAAAGAATGCTGCTTTTTATATATAGGTACTACAAACTTGAGTTCCATGTAGCTTTCATAAGATGCTGCATTAAGCAAAGAAGAAAATGTGAAGAAAGGTATCAAAGTTTAAACACAAACACTCAGTTTTCATCTATTATGCAAGATCTCAGAAACAAACAGACCTCCCCTCATCCTACCCTCTAATTTTGTTTCATATTGCTTCTCACCAGAATTTGACAGCAAACTGGGCATCACACAGTTTGTAAAAAGCGCAAGGTGTGGGGCTTCACTTCTGCAAGACTCCCAGTTTTAATTTTTAAACTGACAGGAAGTCATAAAGAGTTCATTATTGGTGATGTGGGTACTGCTTTGTTGCCTGGTTTGTTTGGGTTTTTTTCCCCAGTGAAATGCAACATAAATATTCTTTTAACAAGAAGAAGCCTGATACAGAACTAAAGAGATGTGCCCCAAAGCCCTGCACATATTCCAAGAAAAATGAATAAAATATAAATGGCCGTTAACCTCTCCTTGAAACTGCTACTACATCTGTTCAGCTGGCCTTATGCAGAGGACAGAAGGGCACATTCCAGTGAGAATTAAAAAAAAAAAAAAACAAAACCTTTTAAACAAAACAGTAAAACAGTAGAGGTCTGAAATGAAAATAATTCAGACAGACTGAAAATGGTCGTGGGTGATTGGACAGAAGCTCAGAAGTTAGACCCCAGACGAGGCCAACACAGTTTAAGAGGACAATTCCCCACCATAGGTTTCAGTGTACCCAAACCTCTTTGGGCAAATCCTTTTGTTTAGAAAGTAAAGGCAGGTCTCTTACACTCCCACCTGTGCCCCACGGAGACATTCTGGTATGGGCAAGAGCCTCCCACCCTACCTCAAGCTCCTGGGCTCTTACTGTCCCATTGTGACTAATGTATTACAGGTAGGAGCATCTACAAAATTAGCACACCCCTGGGAAGGCTGCCTTGAGAAAGGAGGAGTCTATCTTATCTCACATCAACTTCCTTCCCACACTTCCTGAAATGACTGAGCAATGGGCTGCTCTTTGCACAGAGCATGGCAAGAATACCCAATCCCATTCTCCAAAGGAAACATTTTGTGCCACTGTGACTTACAGCAAAAAGCACCATCACCTAGAGGCAAATAAGCAATGAGATTGTGGAATTTAGCTAGGAGAGTCCAATACCTTTTACTCTATTTTTCCCTCAGGCACAACAGCCACTTTTTACTTAAACTGCATAGGGTAAGACTTAAATAAAGACCTACAAAAAAAGAAACTTGTAAAACTAAATCCTGTTTTTATGAACAGTAAATTTTGTTCAAGACAGTAAGAGCTCATTTTATAAAATGGATTCCCACTAGGAAACAGAACCAAAGGCACACTGCCTCAGAGGAAGTTAAGCACAACAAAACATTCTTGATAGGCTTGTCATGTCTTAGCTTTTATCACACTTCACTGCAATTACATTATCTGTCCCAATTCCAAGAAATGCATCTGCATTCTTCAGTGAATATAAGCTCTTAAATATAAAAACCATAAAGTTTGAGGGAGCTTCAAGTATATTTGTACATATGTGAAACATAAATGGTGTATATACATATATATATATTCACTTATGGTATATGCTCCTCTTCATTCTTTCTGTCCTGAAGAACTACACTGTGCATGACTCAGTTCCATCAGAATGCCAGTATTAAAGAGGAGCCCAATTAAACTTCACCAGCATTCTGTTGGTTTGTGCTTTCAGCAGGATCAGCAACACATCCTTCAAAAGGAAACTGTTTTCAGTGCGCACTACATCTCTTTCAAACTTACTTGAAGCAGCAAGATAAGGCAAGCACTCAGTGGCTTAGCCACAGTGGCTGCAGGGCAGAGCCGTGTATCCCAGATGCCCTCTATGTACATTGCCAGTACTTTGCACCACAGGGCTTTGAGTAGAAGCAGTCTGGTCACACACTCACCCATCTTTGCCCCTGATACAGGTGAGTTGTGCTCTCCATGTTTCTCCATAACAAAGGATGGAGAGCTTCTCTTGCTACATAGTCAGAACAAAGGCTATTTTTTTTTTTCAAATTTAAAAGAACTAATTAAAAAAAAAGACTTAGTGATACCACAGGGTTCATGAACATGTGTCAGTTTTGGAAGTTATTATCAGTCAGGGGAAAATCCTGAAAAGATCACCCCTACACTTAATTCTGATATTCATATTGATATCAAGCTCTTTCAGTTGCGAATGATTTTTCTTTTAAATGTCTTTAGGTCTTTGTACTGTAAAAGAAAAACTAGCAGTATTTTTCTGTTGAAATTAAATGTTTAATTCAAACAGAAGACTGATACTCTAATTTGTAAAGAAAATAGACATATTTGGGTTTGGCTGATAAATTACCATTTTGTCCCCTACTCTTTAAAACTGCCAAAATTACAATGATTAAGTAAAAAAAAAAAAGAAAAAAAATATATATATTAAAATCACTGGATGCCCTTGAGGCTAATTGACTAATACAGGTCAGCAAGATATTATTGCTCCGTCCATTCAATAGCTGGCACAAAAAGAGGTTCAATTCAGGGATCTGCCTTCAGGTAACAGGGATTTCTAGACGACATGTTTATACAGACTGTGCTCTCCCATGAGACTCTCATATGATTTAAGTATCATCTAAGGTAAAAATACTTGTGAATACGTTAAACATCACAATCCAAGTGACTTAGTAGTGCATAATGCCACAGGCTCAAAAGTAGAACCAGAGTTTCCTAAATCACTAAGAATATTCTTCCCCTAACAAAACAAGGGATTTTCAGAAATCACATGCTGTACACTCTGGCACAGGTGTTACAGCACTCCTCACTGATGATGTGCCACGGACCCTTACTGTTGTGATATACAAGTCCAGAAACAAACAGCACAACACATGAACGTGCAACCATGCCTTTAGTTCGAACCTCCGTGAAAGACTTGTAAAAAGCCACATGTAGAGGTCTA
Organism: Melopsittacus undulatus; assembly: GCF_012275295.1. Classification (NCBI taxonomy): domain Eukaryota; kingdom Metazoa; phylum Chordata; class Aves; order Psittaciformes; family Psittaculidae; genus Melopsittacus; species Melopsittacus undulatus. The sequence goes on along the minus strand of NC_047527.1, from coordinate 83,261,105 downwards.
ACCTGTAGAAATGAGGCCTGAGGCCGTGAGATATGTGGTGAAGGGATTAAGGAGTTGTAAAACTCTGGTAAGGATGATCAGCTGCTGCTCCCAGTGAATAAAAGCCAGATGGCCTGCCTCAACAGGGGCAAGAGGGACTGATTAATTTCACAGTTCTTTTCATCCTGAACAAAGACTCTCATTATCTCTCATTTACACATCAAAATACACTAAAGTGAGAAAGCGTCTGCCTTCCCCCCCACCTGTGACAGCAGCAACCGGTGGTATGACTACAGTCTCACCTCCATTTCTCCCAAAGTAAGTTTGGTATTTGAACTCCATAGCAGGGGATGAGAATAACCTCATTTCGTAGACAAGTCAAGGGGCTTGCTCCTCTCTCCTCCCCAAAACAGGGGTACCTCTTTGGTAATATTTGCACCTCCGACTATATCAGATGATATGCGGGTGAAACTAAGCTTAATGAATTGCTGATCAGTTTATTGCATATGAGCTCAATTAATTGTTGGTTAGCTTTGGATATTAGCACTAATGCAGTAAGTGAATATATCAGTGGCAATTCCAAATCTCTATTTCTGATGCTTCAATAAACTGCAAAATTGGTGAATCTGTAATAGTGAAAGTTGTTATTAAACACAACCAGACATATAGTGTTAAATTGTTTATAATCAGAAATTAAGCTTAGCTGCCCCCAGTCCCTCTGATCTCTGAGGACTGGCTGAAAGGCAAAGGTTGGGTTTTTTTTTTTTGTCAAATTTCTGTACTCTTAAAGCAACACCACCTAATGACTTGGAAATAATAGAATAGTTAGATATAGTTTGAGTTTTGAGTAGTTTATTCCCCTGCAAAATCTGAACATTACATTCTTGGAGATCTTGGGCCAGGATCCTCAGTTCGTGTGAGATAACATTGCTCTTACAACCACATACAAATTCCCTAGGAAGCAAGAGACTAACTCTTCAAACACTTCCCACGCTACCTGCTTGTATAGTCTGCCATTCTACCAGATCAGAGGATTTCCTCTCCAATCTTTAACCCATTCCTTAATTTTGATAATTCTAGAAAACTTGGCCTGAGACATGAGAAAAAAAAGATTCTCTCTCCTTCCCCCCCACAATTATTGATACAGTTTTATCATTTGACCCTTTCCTCTTCCTTCATCCATTAAGTCCTGTGCTTTAACAAAACACTAAAGCATTGAGAAGGAGAAAGTAGTTGCATCCATGTCATTGTAACTGCAGTTAATGTATTTTTAAAAGTTTATTATTTTGTTTAATTAAGGATGATTTAAAAAATAAAAATATCAATTTAGCACCTCCAAATCTTGAGATGTTTCTATTTGGAACTATTTTAGGTTGAGTATTTTTATCACATTTCTAAAGTATTTTTCAATTGTGACAATTTGCGTGTTGAACTTATAAAACAGTATTTTTAAAAATATAACTGTAGTTACCTGCCTTCAAAACAGTTACATTGCTGTTTGCTTCTAGATTAAAATTAAAATTACTGGCTATTTCACTGCAAGCTTTTACCCTCTCTGAAATTCATCCTCCTCTAAAGCCTGATCTAAGTACAGTCTTTCCCAGTTCAGTGGGGTTAAAAGACTTCACTGGCGGACAGACCCATAAACAGGTTTCATTACCTTGCTCTACTTACTTGGAGAAAATATGCCATCTGCTTAAAATTCCCTCTGTCCAATCAGTTCATGCTTTTTTTTTTTTTTATTTTTTTTTTTTTTTATTCCAGAAAAATCTGCTTCATGATAGCGAACACAGGAGACAATTCTTAGGTAAATTTTTTTGTTTAACAAAATAGCAGCTAATTTTAAGAGTGTTTCATGATGCAGGAGAAATATGATTGAATGGAGGTTTTGATATAGCAAGTCCAAATGCACTAATATGTGCCTTTCTGCAGAGAAAGATGCTGTGTTTCTGATAAACAGATGTGTTAATTGATCACTGTACAGTCTGTGGTTGCACCTACTGCTTCTAAAAGCTATAGTTTATATACAGTTTTTTGCTACAGAAATTACTTAATTTATGAGCTGTGAACTATGGCTTGCTGGACTGAAATATTTCAACATTTCAAAGTTATTTTTGCTGAAAAGTTACACTGAACAGTGTAGCATAGTCTTTGTACCACACCATCATTTGAGGCATTCTCTGTGGGGTCTGTAGTGATGCTGGGGAACTACAAAAACCCCACAGCATCAAGGACTGATTTAAGGTTAAACTACAGAGCAGTCAATTTATGCTCTGTAGAGAGAGGGTGCTTGACAGCTACCTGACACAGGTGATAGAGGGAGTTTAAAATCCTTTAACCAAAATTGACCTGTTAGACATTCAGTAAACCAATACTGCTTAATAAGGTCCATTTAGCACATTATCATGTGGTATCAGCTCACTTCACCATGCAACTCCAAACAAGTCTGAAGATAGACAGGGCTCCTAACCAGTAAGAAGTATTTACATGGGCTAGGCAAAAGGCTTGTGAGCTGTCTTCTATCACCTGTGATAAAGAGGAGGACACATTGTTTGGAAAAACTGAATCCAATAACATGCAAAAATGCTGCACTATCTGATGACTTGCATGTAATTGAAAACTGATTTACTTAGCTTACACTGTTCTATTAGGTGACAAAGCTGATTTTATCAGCTTTTTTTTTTTTTAGATTTTTACCTGGAAACAGATTTATGAGAGGTACTTATAAGGTATAGTTTTGCACTGTTGCCAGGTAGTACAGCTCAAGGGAATGTTTTCTGCTTTTTCTTTAATTAAACCTTCTTATAAACTCTCTGCCTTTCAATTATTTTAAAATATGTGACTACAACCAACCTGATATAATAAATGTCTTCAGTAGAGACTCACTAGACATGACACTGAAGTACTGCTATTTTCTAGTTAAGCCAGAGTTTGTAACACAACAGTCCTATAAATTTAGCTTAGAACATAACAAAACAAAACAAAATGAAACAAAAAAAAGCCAAACAAAAAACCAACTTCCAAAAAAAACCTTTAGGCAGAATTCTGTGTGCCTTCTTGTCTTTCTTTCTTTGCACTTTTTTTTCCATATGGCCAAGTCAGCCTGGATTGCAGAAATTTAGGCTATTAAACAATAAACTACCTTTGCATGCCAGGTTGTCAGAATGATGTTTAAATTCATTATAAACAATGGCTTTGCTATCACCAATGAAGCCAAATTCATGCTTAATTTAATTGAAAACATCAGGAATGAAAAATGGTGGCTCATGCTCTTTATGACACTGGCCCCTATTTTTTTCCCCCTGCAATTACACTATAGCCTGTGAGTGGGAACTGAGAGGCTTTTTCAGTCCATTCTTGCAAAAAAGTTCCCTATACAAATGCAAGTAGTTCAACACAGAAGGAGGAATGCTTACATGTTCAAAACTACGATGGAATAAAATTAGTAGACTTGGCCTATGGTCCCCATCTGATACTAATCAAGAACTGCGGTATAGATGAGAACCTTTTCAAAGTGCATAGGACAGCTTAATATTGTTAATTAAAAACAACCACATCAACAGCCTTAAGGAAGATAAAAATGTTATCACATACACACACTCTTCATACTTCTTTCTCCACCTGCGCTTTCCAAAGAGATTCACGTATACTATAATATCCAGATTTCTCTATCTTGTTCCTTTTTTTTTATACACATACTGAAGAGCTAAGAGGATATTTTGATTGGGAAAAAGAGGCAGGAGAATTGTTTATCAAAACCTTAAAAACACTGAGTACTTCCATGAATATAAAATCTTATTCAAGCATCTCCAAAAATAATTAAAACAAGAAAAAAACCCAAACATAAAATCTTTCCTCACAGGAAAGTAAGTACCCACATTGTCTTCCACTGCAATATATTAATGACCTCTCTTGAGTTACATGTCCAAGAACCTAAAACCTAATTCTAGGAGGGACATAATTTCCTGTTGGTACCAGAGCTAAGCCTGCAACCATCAGTTCTTTCTTCTGTTTCCCTTAGCAACAGTGAAAGTACTTCTCATTAACCCTGGAATTTCTTATATAAACACACTTTGCTCTTTTTCTCCTTTGTATTTGTCCTACCTCTTGGTGCTATTTATTTGCTGAAAGAAGAACATATTTGCTAATGCTTTCTAGGACACTTCTACTCTATTCTTACGCATTCCCCACATCTGAAAAACTGGAATTTTGGTCCTGAGACCTATCAAAATACCTTTGACAAAAGTCTGCCTTTTATTCATTATTATTTAATTGAGATAAAATAAAACAAAAAAAAAGAAAATTAGTTAAGAGTAAATATCCAACAAGCCTTATACCAAAAACATCATTCTGATAAAACAGCAGCTAATATTACAATTACAAAAATGTTTTCTTTTGGGGAAAGTGGGGTTATATGCATACCTATATACACACATCTATGTATAGCCATACATATATGGCAGTTTTACAGGGAATCCACTAAATGAAGATTTTTAGGATACAAAACTAGAGCACAACCAGTCACATACACACTGTAGTTCACATTTCTTAGGAGATACCTTGGGGAAAGCTATGTCAGGAGGTCAATTCATCCTTTGCTGAACCTGCTATGTTCCATCCCATTTGGGTCTATCAGTGCTCTCCAGTCAATAAAATCTTGCACACAGACATCCAGTCCTGGTCAAACATCCTGAAAATATTAATTCCTTATGTATTAGTCCTGCACCTACAGTTTCACAAAGCAGAGCACAAAGATACTAGTTTTTATCTGCATCAACAGCAGATTTTAATTCAATGTATTTGCAGAGACATACAGTAATTATTCTGGGTAGCACACCTGTCTAACATATAAGATTAGTTTCTATTAAGCAAAATGTAAGAGATTAGAATTTTAGCGTAACTGTCTACAAATGTTCTGCCAGCAGCCTGAGCAAGCATCCTGTAGGAAGTGAATGGGAAGTGCTTTCAGAAGCTGCTGCTCTCGACTAAGGCTCTCAGCTAGGCTGGCTGCCCTGTGCTGGCAGGGCTGAAGTCTGTTCCCTGCTGTTTTGTCATGCCCTTTGCTGACGCAGGGAGAAGTGGGAAAAGAGTCAAGAGAGGAATGCTTTAAACAGATGCTGTCCACCACTGTTAAGAAACAAATGTATGACCACACCATGGATTAATCTGCACTTAATGGTCAAGATAGAGGAGTAATTGCTATAATTTCATTTGCTATAAAAGGCTGGTATTTACGGTAACATAGATGTCAGTATTTGCTGTAGCTGTGAGCCATCCCAGCTAGACTAATGATGTCAATATTGTTAGAAAGTTGACTGAAGTAGTGAGGATGTCCTGAAATGGTAGGTGAGTAAACCAGATTCTGCCATAAATAGTTTTCTCAGCACAGTCTCTATTATCGTTTGTGATTAGTTAAAAGGATATGGAAATTGATATGGGACACAAGAAAGAGCATGTTTCATGGTAATGTTGGGAAAGACAGACATCCCTGAATAAAAGATATCATGGATATCACTAGAAGGTGTTAGGGCACTGTCATGGTTTGAGCATGTTTTGAGGGTGTTTTTTGTTCAAGGTTTTTTTCCAGCCAGGTGGAGGAGGGGAGTCTGGGAGGAAGGAGAGACAGGACACCTGACCCAGGCTAGTCAATGAGGTATTCCATACCATAGCACGTGATGCCCAGGATGCATACTGGGAAGGGGAAGGCTGGAGGGTAGAGCTCTGGAGAAAAATGGAGGAGGGAGCACATGGTGCTCGGCCGGGCAGGGTGGAGTGAGTTATGGGTCGGTGGCTGGTGGGGTGTTGTATTCTTTTCACTTGCTGTTTGCTGTATCATTATTATTTGTAGTAGTGAATGGCAGTAGGGGTTTTGTGTTATGCCTTAGCAATTAAACCGTTCTTATCTCAATCCGTGGGGGCTACATTCTTTGGATTCTCCTTCCTAACTCTCTGGGAGTTGGGGGACTTGGTTTAAACCACGACAGGCACCACTGAAAAATAAAATTAATTGAATCAATTAAATTTAAATTCTACATCAATATGAGAGATAAATGTTTGCTGAAGTTATTCACTTTGGCAGGTGTTTAGAAGAAACCTATTTTCTTTACAGCTAGAACTCTGTATGACCCTGAACATCTGAACAAAAGCAAATGGGTTTACATCTTTCTGCTGCTTCCTGGACTGTGCTAAGAACTGTGCTTTACTTAACGCCTCTGTAAATACAGCAAACAAGTTAGCTAAAGATAACGAGAAAAAAAATAGACATGGAAGTCAGCCAAGCGTGCCATGAGCAATGTCTTAATGAAGAGAGCGAAAACGAAACAATGCAAAAACCAATCCAGTCCTGCAAAAGCATTACTGTCTCAAATAACATTATCACTAATGAGGGAGTAAGTGGGGCATTTTCTTCTTGCATTTATAGGTACATATCAAACTTAATTATCTAAGTAAGGAAGCAACACTTAAAGGACCCAATTTAGGAGCATATTTTTTCCACTGGCCATGCAGAGACCCCTAAATGAAACACCTTTTCAGAGGATTATTAACATTACTGAAAATATAGAATTGCCATAAAATATATCTCACACATTTGGTAAACCCCAGATTTTCACATAAATCTATATCATTTTACTGTATTAGAAAGAAGGAACTCACTTCAAAAGAGTTGTTGGGATTCTTCCTATTAATAAGGTGAGAGACCCATTTTTGTTCTTATCATACAGATGCACACAGCTTAAGTCATGTTCAGAAGTAACAATAAGCTTCAATGTTTTTCCTACTTGACTTGAGTGGTACAAATGATGGTGATCATTTTTAAATAGTCTTTAATACTAAATATTTATGTTGTTTAATGACATCTTTAAATTTACTTGTCTTATTAGCAGCTGCCTTGCAATCACACCTGTGCTTCTCTGGATAAGAGTGCAGAGCATGAAATGGTATGATCCACATGCACAGTTTTGAATGGGAGGGGTTTACCTGCCTGAACACATATCCAACACATAGATTTTATATTCTTTGTATGTAATGGGTCTGATCTAATGGGTGATCTAACAAGTCTGAGTCATGGGTAGCAGCTAAATGGATGGCTGAAATCTGCTTTTGCTTTTACTGTGGCTAGAGCTGGTCAGTTTTTATCTGTATAAAAGCTTCCTCAGCTTCTTTCTTTTCCCAGATGCCTCCACCGTATTATGTTTAGGTAAACAAAGGACAGTGCTTCTCATGTGTGATATTAAACAAATATTTGAAAGTGCAGTGTCATCTGTGGCTGAAACTTAAAAACATTAAGTGCTTTCTATTCTCAATGTGTTTAACAGGAGGCAAAGATGTAAAGATGTTCAGAAATTTTTGGGATCCAGTGCTTCAAAGAAGAATATTCCCATGTTTATGAATATCTCTGTTCAACTTCCTGTTCTGCCAGTACATCTCCTCTGACCTCAAGTGCTGCCACTTGGACGGGATGGAAATGTTTTACATGGCGTTATCTCACTTTTACTAGCCTGACTCCCCAGAAGCAATTTTCAATCCTGAATCAGGTGCCAACTCCTTCTCCAATGAGCAAGAGAAGCTGCATACTTCAGGCGGCATACTGAAAAGACAAAATAAGATGTGGGTAAACATATAAAGTGAAGCATCTGAAGTAGGTCCCTTCATGTACAGATCTATCTAGGTAAGAGATCAGACTTTTGTGATGATAATGAAGACTAAATTAAAAGGTTATATAAGCACCAAAGATGAAACCTCCTGGAAGCCCTAAAATTCTTCTATTCTTCAGGGTTCTGATGAAATATCTAACTTTTGTAAAGTTCCTATTGGTGAGTTTATGTATAAAGAAAAATAGCTTTCTCAACCTGCTAGATTTTTAGTATAGCCATGACATCAGTAGATCCATTATCAGGTAGGTATTAAGAGAAACATATTTACCACTAAACTATCAAAACAGAATGTCAGTTACAAGGCACAGCAATTTATTAAGAGCACCTTTTGCAGCAACTTTTTTGCAGAAAAAAGGACTTAAATCTTGGACATTAATGAGGCAAAGAAGCAAATAGTGTGCTGTCAAAAGAAACATATGCCACTTACTCCTGAAGTGCATGATTAGTGTTTCACAAATTCAGAGTAATGACCATATTGATTCACTTAGTTCTGTTTCACTCCTTATTCATGAAAAGGAGAATAGAGGAGACTTGAAAAAAATTCACTTGTTTTTCTTTTCTTTTTCCCCCAGCCGTCTTTAGTGAGCCATATGTCTCACTGGAAAATGGAAAGTATCTGTTGCCATTTACATCTCACTGGTTTCTAGATTTTTTATAGATGTTCTGTTTACTTTCCCATTGATTTGTCAAACATTATTAATTTTTTTTTTTCTTCTCTAAACTTACTACAAAGAGGAAAGAAAAATTTTCAGACTTCTGCCCTGGATGGGCAACTTGTAACATATGCACAGACAAAATCATAGCTTTTAGATCCTAATAGTTTATTCTGTAACTACATTATCTTGTAGAGATGTCTGTGTGCTAGTATCATAATATTTATTAGGTACACTTGTGCTTTTGAATGGATGATAGTAACAAAATGACTCTCTCATGCAGTTTTGATTTTCTTGCTTTCTCTTCCATTATAATTAAGGATTACACATAATTAGAAAACCACTTATTTTCCTGTACTGTGGCATTTCACCACATGGACTCAAGTTCATGCAGAGACTCAAATCCTTGTTTATTACCACCAAACCCTTTTTATCCCCTTGTTCGATACTTTCCCAACCTGCACATACATACAACATTCAGTCTCATTGGCCACTGTGAAACTCTCCAGGTAAGCAGTCCAATCACAGTGTTGCAGACCCTCTCACAACCCCCACATTCTCTGGCCTACAAGTGAGATTCCCGCCGCAACTACATCCTGGCCCATCTTCCAGATGCTTGCTTGTTTACCTTTCCTGTCCTTCAACCTTCAAACTCATTGGCCCAGGGCTTGTCAAAGCACCAAGGCCTCAGAGCTCATCCCCAAACTCTTTCTCTTGCCAATCTTATTGCCTTCACTCCCCATACCATACTAAGAGTTTTCAGGAAATTGCATATGTTACTTTAAATTAAACTTTTTCCTAAGCCCCATAATATTTCTTTTTTGTTTTTTACTTGAAGTATTGCACACTCCCCTCCATGTGCAGGTTGTTTGTCCAAACTTTAGCTCCTGGAATATATCACTTTCCTGCCTCATCTTTCCTTCTCTACAGTATAAGTGTATTTACAAGCATTGCCTGTCCTACGGATCATTTCAGGGAGATGAGAAAGGAAAGTGCAGTTTCAGAGAGGCACAATAATATTTTGAAAGTAAGAGATTTGGATTTTCAGGATTCATTTCAAGTTCAGGATGAAAGATATCTGGGTTTTCTGTGAAAAGCAGCTTTCTACAGGAAAAGCCATACTACTTTATGCATACCATCTGTGGGGATGAAACAGACTATTTGGACAAGAGCCTAGGGATCCCTTGGGCCAGCCAACATTGTACTTGCTTAAGAGCCTTCAGATAATGCCTGAATTAAGCCACAAGGTTTGTTTCACCAGAGTCTTGCTGATATTCCTCATTCTAGGTTTGGCCTTATTTTCGAAACATAAACTGATGAAATGGAACTAACACCTAAAATTTTGCATTAATCGGTCAGCAAGTTGGCTGAGTTCTTTTTCTGATGGTTTTACTACTGTAAGGAAGAGGTCCTCCATCACTACGCAAAAGAAATGAGGTGAACATCTTCAGATATGCATTTAAATATTTGCGTCATCTTCATATTATCTGTTGGAATCCATTGCCACCTACGTATGAATATGCCATAGATACATTTTTTGCATGATTTAGTAATTTTCCTTCCAGAGCTGGCTTGGAAAGGAACTGTTTTAAGAAAGTTCAAAAATATGACTGTAGAAAAAACAAAACTAAAAACATAAATGCTTCCTGTTGAACGTGCAGTGAAAGTGCATGCTGTCAGGCAGAAGCTGCCCATGCATTTTCAAGCCTATGTATTCCACACATGCAGGTTTTATAGACTTTCTTTTTAAAACTTCATTCGTTAGCTAGCTCTGCTTAATTTCCATTAATTTTAGCAGGAAATGGGTATACATATCTAAAGATGAAATGTTTGCCTTTAATGACTATCTAAAATTAAAACCATTAAAATTTACTTAAATGTAACTATTGGCCTTTACTTTTAGTAAATTTGCTCTCAGTCATTTCTTTTAAAATAAATTTTATGTTATAATTAAAACAAGACTTTCTGAACTTCACATTTATTTTTTAATTATACTTTCCTTGAAAAAAACATACGAAAATCCAACAACTCTTCAGCAAGACATATGCTTTAAGATTATGAATACCAAATTTAATTTTAAACATGACTAACATGGATTTAAAGAAACTGTGGAAAAAGACCTAGAAGTATTAAGTGCCAGATTTTTGATGCCTAGATTACAAAATCTTTGACTTCTAGTTTAGCAATTATAAGTTTATAGGACAAATGGTTGTATAGATTATCAGCAGTTGAAATTACATGTTATGTCATCAGCAGTGCAACTAATTAACACTGCATTTGCAAGATAATTTTGGACCTTAACATTGCTTTTGGAATATGACAAAACTTCAAGAGACCAGACTAGAATGTCCCAGAAGATTTATACCATTTTCGTCTGCAAATTTATCTTTTGCAACATTTGCATCTCTTTTCTCAACTGGTATATTTACTAGCCTAGAGACCTGACGGCACAGTCAGGAGTCCACCTGGTCCTAAACTGGTGTGTTGGGTGCTACACAGCCCTTTCTTTACACATCCAAGCAAAACACCAAGCAAACAGATGCCTTGAATTCCCCTGAGGACAAGAACACTGTAAAGTTAGCAGCTGGTCTCTCTAACAGTAGAGAAAGAATAAGGGAAACAGGCATAAAAGGAAGCATATGCTTTTCTCACATCACTGACATAATTTGAAAGTGGGATGAAGCCCCTCTTTCATTCACTTCCCATGTAAGGCTTTTTCTTCATGGCTTAGGAGATCCTACTATCTTTACAACTGGAATCATGCATCAGTAGCATACATGCATGTGTGAAAGACATGCAAAATAACATCAAGAAGCTTTCTTCCCTCTGAATTCATTTGTATAGAAGGAGCTTGGAGAGTGATGAGAAAAGCACTTAGCTCAAAACACTCCTCAGATCAGACATCATTCTTGAGGCACAAAACTAGCATCCCACTTAGCACATTGGAAGGAGGCTGGGAAAAGGACAGGAAAAAAAGCTTTTAAAGTATCGACTTACTTTCAATTTCCTCAGAAAATGAGAAGACAAGGACCACAATAAAGCCTGTCACAACAATTTTGAAAGCTGTAAAGGCTACATTTTCCTTTTAAACAACTCCTTTGAGCACTCCAAGTTCTCAACAAGTGTAATCAAAAGGTAAAGCTTTTACAGCTCCTAAAATGCTTGTCCCTGTTCCCTCTTTACATAGATCAAGGGTAGTAAGGAGGTAATTACTATCTCTCTAGAAAAAAAACAGCCCACCAAGAGCTTGAAAATTAGTGGGTATGCCATTTTTCTTTCTTTACACCCTTCCTTAATTTGCTAAAACAAATGGACTGAAGAGGGCTTTTGAAGGCATTGGCTCTTCACCTTTGTCAAACAGTTATTTTACGGAAGTTAATTTTCCCCCCTTGATCTTGCTTTTTAGATTACTTACCTGCAATGCCCTATCAGGACCTAAAATTGACCTACTTGACCATAGGAGAATCATCCTTGCTTAGTTATTTTTCCTAATTCTGCAAAACTTACTGTAATTGCACCTACACTGTCTTTTCACTAGGCACCAAGGAGTGGACAGCTTCAGGCCTGCAGTGGTTCAGGCTTCTGCATCACCAAATATTCAATTCTGCCTCTAACAAGGTCGAACAGTATCCATTCTGCAAGCTGGCTGCTCTTCCTCCTAACCCAGTGCTGACCTACAAGCTTCTCCATCTGAGAAACATGGTCTCACCAACTCTGCAATACTCACAGCACCTATCTGCTTCTCTCATTACATCACAGTCACAGCACTCTCTGCAGAAGGCCACACTAAATGCTTGATCTAAGTTACTGCACAAATCCTGGACATTCATCCTTCTTTTCTCTTGCTGACAGGGAGGTTATAACACCATGAATGGTGTTTTAGGACAGAGACAGTACACGGGCGAGGTTTCTTCCTCAGCTCTTCATCTATTAAACTGTCACCCTTGGAAGGTGTCACAACACTTGCAAAACCATCACTTGTTGAGTTTACCATTTTGTGTAAGCAATGCCCACACAAATAGATGCAATCAGACATAATAGACCATACAATTTTCTTTGTCTTAACAGACAACCCTACAGAAACCTTACTGTTTTTTGTTTTATTTAATCTAATCTGGGACTTCATCTGCTGCTACTTAAGAATAATTAAATATTCAAAGCCTGTTTGCAGAAAACAGCTTCTGCCTTGAAATTTGCAAACTGCAATGCAGATAAAATTAGAATCTTTTGCAAGTCATATGAGTTACACACATACAGTTTCAGTTATGATTCATGCCTAGAGATCAAGCCTGTATGAAATGTCTTGCTGTATTGCCTTTTATGCTAGTATCCAGCAGACTGTGCCATTAACAGCAGATTGCAAAAAACAGATGATAGAAAGGCTCTTTTCATTACTTAAATATGATCTTCAAGCTTTGATGAGATAATCAAACCTCTTCACATAACTATGTCCTTGATAAAAAAACAGATGAGTCATTTTTGAACTGGTACTGGAGATGCTATTTCCATAATTCATAAAGGTGAGCTCTCATTTCTGCACCACAGCCATCTACTTCAAAGCCAAACCAAACAATAAAAAGCATTGAGTGAAAGTCTGAAATATGGAAAACAAAAGGAAGGATGCTACAATTACTGGTGCCCATAACATACAATTCAGTCACTATCCAGAAGCTGTCAAAAAAGGAAACCTCTGGAGAATGCTGAACATTTCGTAATATTTTTCTGCTGAGGTCAAGTATTTATCCCATCTGAGGGATAGATCAGTCCTGTGTAGTTTTGACTATTTACCTCATCAGGAAATTAAATAGTTTTGTTATAATAACTGGGAAACAGAATAGAAGTTTTCAAATGGGAGGGAAAGGAGTAGGAGGAGAGGAAGAAGCAAAAAATCTAGGAAAAAATTCAAAGAAAGATCCATATCCAAGTAATCAAAGAGTAAAGTAGAAATTTGGTTGGCTAAGTGATCAATAAAAGGCAAGATACAAAACAGGGTGCAGATTTGACTAATAGAAGACCAGTGTACACAGAAGAAATAAAGAAAAAACTAACCTTTTTAAATGCAGAAGGATCACATATAGGGCTAAATGCATGTTGGATATTTCAAAGCAACAGTGGATTAGTGATAACAAGACTGGACTACAAAAGTATTAAGTCAAATAATTACGGTTTGTAGACTAGGAACTACAAGCAGTGGCTTTTAAGCCTTACACCCCAAGAGGTTTTTCTATCTTTTATTCATTCTGTGTGTTTCTCCAAAGGGAAAGAAGCTGTCCAGACTCCTTACTGGTGGCAGCAGAGGATGGGGCACTAGGTACACTCCTTCTCCATGAATAATGCATCATCATTATTCCCAGAATGTTCCTGGGGAGCAGCCTGACTTCCCCCAAAAATCAGCTCCCTAGCTAATGCTATGGATCATGCAGGGAAGTGAAAATACTACAGAACTGCTCTCTCATTAATGCATTTAACTATTGATTCACACATTTCTGGAGTTTTAAATTATAGAAATCAGTTACTGGCCTATACTTGAATTAGATGTGGCAGAGGCAGCAGGTCTTCATAAAGACCATTGGAAAGTGACACTAGTAACACAGTAATTTGGAAAACTAGTTCTGCTTACAAACAGGATACGCATTGGACATCAGTATACATCATTTTTTTCTTTGGTGTATGAATTATCTCAATTCAATCAGCACATACCTACCAGAAGCAGCTGAAAATAACAACTCAAAGCCACCAATCACACATTTACAGAAGTGAAATAGAAAGAAAAAAGTTCTTTATAATAATATGGACTTAGCAGCAACACCAGAGAGAGACATAAAACAACTAATAAATAAAACATTTGTGCAAGGAAAAACTGCACATTTTCCTGTGGTGCTCATAGTACACAGACTTTTAGAAAAATGTATACATCTTAAGTAAATCACTTATGTCCCTATGTTCCATAAGTAAAATAATTTCACTCTTCTCCCCCTAATCATTGGGATGGTAAAGCTGTACCTCCAATTACAGTTTTCTTAAAAAGTAAATCCCCAGTAACATTGTGAAATATCTTTTATGATTAGAGTAAAAACACAATGTGTGTGTTGTACCCAGAAATATTTTCCTTTCAATCCCAGGAATTTATGCAGTTAAACAACTTTCCTAGTACAGCAATGGTCATGACACTTTTGCTTAAAATACGCTTTGAAATGCAGTTGAAACTAAAGTCAGGCAATCTATAGACATCACAGAATGAGTTTCCCAAGCTGTGTAAGGCAGCAATTAGCTTGAATAATTAAAAAAAATATGGTGTAAAGAAAAACTACTATTTTGATATTTAGATAAACATATTTTTACATTCTTACTATTTTTAACAGTGTTTTTAAACTATTTTTAACAAAATTCTTTATTATTTTGTTTGCTTTTGATTTTCCATACCAAATTCAAAAAACACAGTGGATAAATTTTCCTCAGCTAACTTTTTTCCCAAAACACTGAAATAATTTTTATTTAAAAGATCATGATTGAAATTTAGAAGACTGTGCCTTGAATGAATGTATTTTTTCTTATTCTGGGGATGATATTAGAACAAATATAGCAAGAAAAAGTATAACAGAAGTCAGAATGAAAAAGCAACAAAATTTGTTTTATAAACTTATTTTTTGAAAAACTAACTAAAATTATTTGTGTATTTTGACCTATTTATTTCAGTTATGTTATGGTTAAAATCATTTTGTGACAATCATGCTCAATTTGTAAAGAAAAAGTAATTTTAAAATAAACTTGTCTTTTATTATTAATTTTTTAAAAGTTTATGTTCATTTTTGTCTCCCTACATGAAAAAATGGTTGTAATAATTCCTCATGTGTTTTATCTTTGGTCAACAGCTCTAGTGTTTTCATTGTTTTTTCTCACTGAAGTGTGCTCAAAGACAAAGTGGATGAAGGTATCTCTGCAATGTTGTTTACAGAAAACATATCCAATTGATATTACAACACAGAATCATAGAATGGTTTGGGTTGGAAGGGACTTTAAGATCATCTAGTGTCAAACCCTGCCACGGGCAGGAACACCTCCCACCAGACCAGGTTGCTCAAAGCCCTAACTTAGCCTTGAACAAACTTAACAAAGTCTAACTTAGCTTTGAACAGTCACAGATGGGGCAGCCACAACTTCTTCCAGCAACCTGTTCCAGTGCCTCACTATTCTCATAGTAAGGAACTTCTTAACTTCTAATCTAAATGTACTCTTTTTTAGTTTAAAGCCATTCCCCCTTCTTACTAGTACATGCCCTTCTTAAAAGTCCCTCACAAGCTTTCTTGTAGTCCCCTTTTAAGTACTGGAAGGTGTACATTTTCATACACTGTTTAAAAAGTAGTTTATATGTTTTAAGCTGGCACTACTCTTCTAAGTAATATTGACTCCAAAGAGCACTGGAGATTTCATTTTGCAAGTATAACTGTAGTTTTCTCAGAGTATTCATTTTTAAAAGGATATTGTCTCTGAAAATTTATTGAGCCCAGAAAATTCCTTCAGGGACTTTTATTTTTATTGAGTGACAAAATTAAATCAAAAGTTATTTCTTGCAGCCCAAAGCAAAGATGGCTTCTTTACTTTTCTTAATTACCCTGTTTAATAATTCAAGACAAAGTGAAGTGCTTAGCTAGGGATTGTGACAGAACTTCAGTACCTCCAGAAGAGACTGCAAGCTGATTTACCTTGGGTTTGCCTCTGCTTTATTCCCTTCCCTGTAGGTCTAGGTAGACTGAAGGGAGAATGTCTCAAGCAAGGGAGCCTTATGTAAGAAACAGTGTAGCAGCCAAGAAAAAGAAAATAAAGTCAATGGAGAAAGAGAACTGGAAATCAAGATCATAATGGGTTGCTGTTTTCTAGCTCCTTTTTGATCTCTGTTAAAACCTTTGAGATGCATCTAAAACAGTGATTAGGATCAATTAGGACTTAAAAAAAAATATCTTTTAAAGCCTACAGTTTTCCCCTCCATTTTTGGAGGATGCCAGTTCTTGGAGAAAGGGTTCTTGGAACTGAAGCTTGCTGGAAAAGCTTCTCAGAGCTAGGTTCGCATTTCTCTTACAGACAAAATCACAGCAACTCACTGATGAAGGCATTCCTTATGTCTGGGGAACCTGTTAGAAATAAAGGTGCTCTGAAGGCACATTTGTGTGTCCAGTGTTGCTGGACAGGCTGTTTTTCCTAACAGCAGGTGTGTCTGTTAGAGGAGAGGAGACATCAGCATAGACTTCTTGGGTATATGCTAAACACAACTTGATTTAGCTTTTCATATACATCCCTACAGAGCTTATAAAAAAAGTTGATCCCTTTCCTCATGGATCTATACCAATAAACAATTCCAAGGGGTTTCTGCTCCAAGAAAAAGTAAAATCAATGCAAACCCTAATAATAACATGAGGAAAACAACCTCAGAGGCAGAAGCTGGTCTACTGAAATTTAGTGTCTGGAGCAGTTACTCCAACTCTGACATGCAAAACCATACAGCACCACCTTGTGAGCATCTCCTAAAAGTACTCTTAGAGAGACTGTTAAAAGATATAGCTGGGAGCACACTGATCAGACCTAGGGCACAAGTAGCAAAATGAGCAAGGACTCTGAAGCTTGGATTCAAAACACAGAGTTTGTATACAATCAGCTTAAAAAAAGTTTAGTTAAAAAAAAAAACCCAGATGGTATTCTAAAATAATTCAGGAATTAATGAACACTGGAAAAATCAGTTCTATGTATATTGAATAGGCAAGCAAATACTGTGAGGGTTACCGAAGTCCTTCACCATACAGCTTACCAGCAATTCTTCTCAATAATAGCTGTATCTTCAAAACTGCCGCATTTCTGACCTAATGGGTTCTTCCAATGTTTCTTTACAGTGTGTCTGACAGAAGAGGTATTAGCAATGTTTTTTACAAGGGCAAAGCACTTGAATACTCTTTATTTCCCAGGAAATAATATGTATCATATAGCCTAGAATGATATTTGCCTTCCCCCATGTGCCTCTGTCAGAATCTTGTAAATGACTACCATGCACAGTTAATTCCTCAAGTAACTGTCCTCCCGCATTCTATTTTCATTTTAGCAAAACCTACGGTTTTGTCTCCTTTGACCCTTTGTCCGAGTACTTGTACTACTTCCCATCTTCCATAAACTACTAAGCTTTCATAGTCACACCAAATCCTTTACTGAACTCTGCACGAATCACACTGTCTCAATTAATTTGCCTGGATAATTTGGTTTTTTGAAACACAGGAAAGATAAACAGGCTCCTGATTGTGAACTCATGCTCCTTTTCACTCTGTTCTCTGTGCCTTTAAAATAAAATTATAGACATAAGGGTAATTAATCTTTTTGTGACGCTGAGGTCAGACTAAAATGCCAGCAGATGCCCAGAAAGTGTATCAATAATATTGTCTCCTGATGCAGCTCATTTTGGAGCAACGGATGTATTTAGACGCGCTAGGGTCTAGAGGGTGCTGTTGCACCGAGCATCTGACAGCAGTTTTCATACAGCTTTGAAATCAGACCTTGTTCATGTTTTTTACTGGTTCCTATAGCTGAAGCTCAGGATATTTATTGTAATTTGTTAAAAATCCAAATACTATTAGAGAAGTATAACTCACTTTCAGTCTTGTAAAAGGGAAGATGAGCTGATGGCAGCTTCATGATCTTAATAGCAATCCAATTTCTATTTTATAAGCCTGCAAGTAAAACATTCATTTCAGTGTCTGATAGCAGCTGTAAGTTTTAAGCATCATGGGAATTATAAGACCAAGTCTTGTTGTAACAGCCTAGCATGGAGACTTTTTGTTGGTCTCATTTTTTATAATCAAGAAGCGTAAAGAACAAAGATTGGCATTTTCTGCTTCTCTTACAAGAGCCAATATTATTAATGCTACCCTCAAAGCAGGAAAAGGTGGCAGGGGAAAGTAGTCAAGTTCATAGATGGATGACCAGAAGGAAAGAAACAAAAAAATATTCTTCAATACATATTTTGCCCTAAATTTTCAAGAGGCAAGTTTCTATTTTCATGCTGTCCTGCTCAGGTTTTTGATATAAAATCATAGAATCATAGAACGGTTAGGGTTGGAAAGGACCTTAAGATCATCTAGTTCCAACCTCCCTACCATGCACAGGCATGCATCACCCTAGACGGTGTCAACCAAGGCTCTGTCCAAGAGGCATATATAAATATATACCCCACAGATATACTGCTTCTGTATCAGTATCCCAGTGAAGAGGTACAAATGGAGCCAATTGTCTTCTGTTAGCAGAAAGCTTTCTTCTGTTTCTTTTTACCAGTTGTGGGTGGAAGATGGCTTGTAAAGCAGAAGAAATAAATACTCTGTAAATCCAAGCACCTGTGCAATATATAGAAGACCCAGGTCTTGTAAACTTTTTTCCTGAAAGGAGATAAGAGGGGGGAGGAATAGGTTCCCCTTTCTTCTCCACCTCCCTGCCCAAACAAGGTGGTTGTGAAGAAGCATTTGAAGTACACAGCTGGTATATCTTAGAGGCTAACACTAGGTAGCAAGTTAAAACCTCATTTGAAAATGTATCCTTCCCTTCTCTCCCCATCTAATATTTCTTCATCTAGCTTTATGGCAGCCAGGTTAGAACAACTGCTATCTGTACATTAGACTGACAAGACTGAAAATCCATCCCTCACACTATTAATGGATTTACATTTGTTTTTATTGAAGAACAAAAGATTCTGACTCATATATGAACATTTTCTTGTGATTTTTTTTTTTGTGTTCTGCTGATATGTTTGGTTTTTTTTTTCTTAAAATGTGTTCACATCCCCCTAGTCATGAAATCTTATGCTGCTTTTATGTGAAGTTTTACAATTTTCAGCTTATCATATTATGATACTGATGATTTGCAGGACATACATGAATTCAAAAGAGAAAGGTGAAGACTCTGCACTGCAGTGCTCACAGCTCTTCTCTTTGGAACTCATAGCGCAGCAATGAGGGACTGAGAACATTTTGGCTGCATAAATTGTCACACAGGTATGCTATGCTGAGTTGCTTCCTTGGTAGAGATTTTTTCCATAAAGACATGATAGCATTTGTGGGTTGTTTTCTGAAGAAATGGTAGATGAATGCTAGATGACAAGCAGAACAAGAACTTTTTTTTGAGTGGCAATTTCATATTCTTCCCAATACTGGTCTAGATACATAGGAATAAAAGAGCCCTGTCTGACTGATGGTAAGAAATATGAAGTATGTGAATCTACTACAGTAGTCATTGAGGGACTTCAACAGCCATTGTTTTCACATTTTTATGAAGGCGAACATGATAACAGCTTGCTTCCCAGCTGCCTAATTTGGTCTGAAAAGAACAGAGAAGATTACTTTTTCACACACTTTTCAGTAGGCTCACACTTCAGGCATAGAGCATTTTATGCTCATTTATTTGTGTCCCCTATTAAATGTGCTAATTTAGGTAAGAAGCTTTGTGGAACATGAACTTTGCCTGTTTGAGTGTCCAACCCCTTTCATCACACGGACCTTCATGATGACAGAAATCCTTTGCAAACCACGCTGTACCAAAAGGAGTCGATACAAGAGATTCAGTTCACTGGATTCAGGACCAGCACAGTCATAATATAAATACGGTGCCTAAATTCATGCAAATGCAACATCTAAAATTAAAAACAAATATTTTGACATGTTAAAAATAAATTATTCCAACAACATGCTCAGCTTGGTAAAGAAAATGCAAAGACAACTCCAGGTTCAGCACTGAAGTCAGAAAGACAGCAATTTCCATTATGACTTTTTGAAGTATACATTTTGATGTCTGGTTGCTGGGAATAGGGGAAGGTGAAAGATGACTCAGCTCTAGAGATCTAGTTTATTATAACTTGGCAGGGGACAGCTGAAATGATGAGCTGCAAGATAAGAATATTGATGTTTGTCCATCAAGGCAAAAGACCAGTTTTCCGCATAATGGAAGAACACAAATGGCTGTACAGGCAACAACTCAGTAACAGTTTGTTACTGAGGAGCCATACACTGTTCAACATACCAAGACTAGCATTTATGAGCTTTTTGGGATGCTTTAATTGCAATAAGCTGACTTACTAGCACCTATGCATTCTCATCTAAAACAAATCAGAAACAAAGTTCAGGCTAATATAAGGTGCTCTGAAGTTCAGCTGAAAACTTTTAATCATGACAGATCTATGTTACCCTGCAGATCTTCCTTTCACAGAACTATAAGTTCCATTTATAAACACCTCTTTTCACTGATGCGTAACTTCACCACAGACAGTTCTCCAAGAGCAAGTCAATTCAACCAGTATATTTTTTCCAGAGGTCAGCCTGACCCATGCTGGTGACTCTGCCTTTGTGGTGAGATAGGCCTGTTTCATCCATCTGAGTTGTGACAACAGCCAGACTTGCTTAACATTCTCTCCCCATTCCAAGAAGTCTTCCCAGACTGTCAACATCCCCCTAACCTTCTAGCTGATCACTGTCTTTTGACCTTGGCTTTGGTGAATAACCAGGTTTGCACTGATGTGTCTGACATCCTATTTTGTTTGAAGTGGTGGATCTTGCCAGCACTTTGACTTTCCATTGAATTTATTTAGCACATTTTGATTGATATAACTGCATTTCACTGTCTACAATAAAATCACAGTTCCCCAGAACTTGTATCTTTGATATAAGCAGTTTCCTTTCATGGTTTTAACACCTTCTACTTTATTTCAGTATATTTTTTACATATTTATGACAGCTATAGGTGTAGCATGAAATCAAAGCATGCATATAGCTATGACCTGTGGTAAAATATTTTAAGCTACTAATAGAGACACCCATAATGAAGGAACTCCAAAAGGCACTACACAAGTGGAATTTCCCTTCTCCCTGACTCCCACACTCTGGGATTTGATAAAGAAAAATATTGTGGATTTCACTGTCCATGAGAAACCACAAAGATGGGATGTCTGGAACAATGGCTATAGAGAGTTTTGCTGTGGTATTACATTGCTATGGTAACAAAACAGATATAGACCTAATTTGAAGCACATTTATTTGTTCTGAGAAAACTTTCCCATTTTCTGCTTGTCTTCCTAGCTCCCTAAAATTTATTATATTGTGCATCTGACCAAACAGAATTCCACTAACTCAAAGAAACCTTTCAATATTAGTGTATGAAATTGAAATGGGAGATTGTATTTAATCACTAGATTTCAAGAAAGAGATACAAAATGAAATGATGACTTAAATACAAGAGGATACACAATGCACTTCAGAGGATGCCCATCTAGCACACAAAACAATTACCACAATGCTGAAACTAAAACATTTGCTACTGTAAAACACAAGTATTTCCAAAAATGAAGGTGGATAAACATGAGAACAGATTATGGCAAGAGCTTTACCATTACTCAAAATCTTTTTATTTAAACCAAATACCTTTGTAAGACATAGGCTGTAGTACAGTGTCAAGGTAGTAATCTTAAAACTGAAATTTTATGCTGGCTCAACTGGAGTAGGAGACTCAATAGGAGGCAGGTAGGAGTCAAGTAGGCTGCCTGATTTTATGAAACATTTCATATTTTACCAATTGTAATAGAAAAGGACTTGTGATGCCTGCTTAGAAGTAGTAGACTGTTTCCTCAGCCCTTACCAACCTCAGCAGTAGAAGGAATAGTTTGAGACCAGTGTCTTACCAAAATGGAAGGCAGCATATTTTATTATTAAAAAAAAACCACAAGAAAACAACAAAAAACATCCAAAAGACCTGCAAACCCACCAAATCCCCTAAAAATGCCCAACAAAAAAACAACCAAACAAAAAAATCCCCCCCTCCAACTACTTTCCTCTGAGAGAGCATCACTGTGAGCTGAATAGATTTCTTCCCAGTATAGACGGCTATGTCTGCTGCTCCCTCTCCCAACACCTGCAATTCACTTGACAGAGCATACATATTCCATACAGAATTAATCCCAAGAATGTTCTTAGCCTAAGGATGGCATGTGAATTTTTGCAGCTGTAAAATGAGATATATTTGTTTCCCCTCATTTAAGGGCAGCTCAGAGGCACCCAGAAATAATCCTCAGTGTTAAGTATCTTCCAGTAGCTCTAAGTATTCTTTAACTGTATATGCCTTATCTGAACAGGCAAGCCAAGTAAACGTAATTCCCCAGATTAAACCCTTCAGTGATTTTTATTCTGGGTGCAGAAGCTGGTTCAGATAAAATAAAGAGGAGAGATATCAAAGGAAAAAAAAAGAAAAGAGAAAGAACAGGAAGGCAAGGATAAGAGAAGAGCAGACAACCTATGCATAGAAAAAAAAGATAGTCCAGACTTCAAAACTGGTATCTCCAGCTACAAACACCAGTTTAAATGAGGATAGCTCTATCATTCAAAACTCCTCATCTTCCTTCCTAGCAATTCTGTGTGGGAAGAGACAGTTTGTTAGGGATGGGAGGGGGTAGTGTGCTGGTGGCGTCCTGATACAACCTTCTTGAACAACTCTTCATGAGCCTGGGTTACCATACAACTGATGGCAGTAATGCAGAAACAGATGGCAGAAGGCAGGAAATTGGTGGGGCTTCTGCAGTCATGGTCACAATGTCACCCTGGGACCACCTGCTTGTCTCAGCCCAGGCTCCTCTGGCAGCAGGAACAGAGGGATCCCTGGCTAACTGCTGCCACTCTTTCTGAATACTTCCCTTGAAGCCTCTCTACCCAGGTTTCTCTGGGGCTTGTGGTTTACAGTCCCAGTGGTAGTATGACAGCCTGGGGAGAGTGGATTCAGGCAAAGGCAGCAGTAGTAGGTAATTTGCTGTGCAGAGAAAGAGAGCAGGACAGGCAAACCAGATGTCAACTCCCACTTCCAGAGCACCTATCCCTACTTGCCTGCTTTTACACAAGATGCTTCTGCTGTTTGGAGCAGCCATGACAACCTTCGCATCTTTTCTGCATAGCTGCAACAACAGCAACTGTTTGTGAAGGTCTGGAGAAGGACCTATGCTACACATGGAGTTCCTCAAGACAACTAGAAAATAGTTTTCTGAGAAAAGGCAGAATTTTCTAATATTTTCCTAGAGTTTCATATCAGTTTACTTACACCTGCTGATTCTCCACAGAGTTATGGGGTATCATCTCTATCTTTCTTCTACAGAGAATCAAAGCTGTGTCAACACATTGAAGCTCTCTATAACTTTGTCAGCCAGTCCCAGAAGCACTAGATCACCTGGTTTTGATAGCTCATCAGATGCAGCCATCTGCAGTTTGCAAGATAAGACCTGCTAAGAAGGAAGAGGAAGGGATGAGAAATATAATGAACCTCACAGTGCATTTAAATAGTCTCTCTCATCACATTTGTATCAGAGCAGCCTCTACTGCTGTTTTTTCTATCTAGTGCTAAAGTAGCAATACATAGAATGGTCTCAGCTACCAACCAGCAAGAAGTACCCCTTTTTGCTATTGCCTGATAATTTTTAAACAGTCTAAATCTGTTAAATACATAAATAGGCTGTCACTGCCACACATTTGCAGAGCAAGCTGTAATCACTTGAGTTGCTGGGAGTTCTGCAGGTTGTCTGCCTCCACCCCATTCTTGGGTTGCACTTGCTTCTTCCTATAAGATTCAGAGTAAACAAACTAAGCACTGCAAAGATTGTTGATGAGAGAACGGAAAACATTACTAAATTGTACGTTCTTTGAGGCTGTTTGGTTCTTTACTGCAAACAGCTCATTTTGAGACAAGTCAGCCCCTGCCTCCTACCCCCTAAGAAGAGTGTCTAAAGAAACCCAGAGATATCAAATGGCAGCCTGCAGTGTTTCTTCTGTAAACAGACTATACTTTCTTATACGCATTATTATAGTGTGTGCTAGAATGAACAACTAGAATTCTTCTCAGAAAAGCATCCTTCACATCACCTTGTCTTCAGGTCTGCCCCTTTCTTGGAAATACTGCTGATAAATCCCATCTAATTCAATCCAGTTACATTTTTAAGTGTGTGTCTGCACCCAAAAAAGCTTCCATTTTTTTAATGCTATATTAGCTGGTAAACTAGAGAGATTATCTTGTCACCCTATGAATTTAACTTCCTGGCTACAAGAAAACCCCTACTATACTTCATATGCACAAACAAGCAGAAAGTGAGCTTGGCATATATGAGGCTGTTTAGTTTGCCAGTAGTGATCTCAGAGACACTGGAGACATGTCAGCTGGCTACTCTCATTATAGTCATCAGAAAGGCAGGTACTATGTGTGCTCAGTAGGAAACAGAGCAGCAAGTAGATAGTTATGGAAATGAAACACTCTGCCAAAGGCTTTAGCCTGCTGTCAGCGCTGGCAAGACAAAGCATAAGCATAATTAGATTTTCAGTGTCACAGCCTAGTTAGCTCTCAAGCTCTCAAGCTACTTCTTCTCAAGCAGAAGGGGCATCTGATTGTAACCATATCAGCACCCAGCAGGGTGTGAAGTGCAGCACAGCATTTTAAGGATCAAGTAGAGCAAGGGATGGATATGCCTTTCCCATACGACACTGAATGCTCACATCTTTCTGATGTGATGGAGAATTGTCTTCAACAGAATTAACTCCCATGGTTTATGAAGCAAAATCTGCCAATGTTTATTGGCAAACTTTTTGTGGAGCTTCAAAGTCTCTGGTAAGGTCAGAGAAACAGGGGGCATGCACTTTCCTCAGTCACATATCATTCCTCCCTGTAGACCTTATTTCACAACTGGATTGCCCCTCCAGGTTGCCACCAGGGTTCAGGCTGCTTCTCTTAGGTGCACTGCAGCTCAGGATGTGGCTTGCTTATCTTCAGCTTGTCACAGGAGATGCCATCCAGTGGGAAGACAGCTGTATTGCCAGCTTCTTTCTGAAAAGGTGCTTGCTCATGAGCAGAGGGGCTTTACCCCCACCCCATCTCTCTCTTTCCACAAGTTTGGCTTCTTTCAACCAAAACTGAATGGAGAAAAGAAGTGTGCAATGCTGTCAGCCTCTCTTTCTGTCAGTCTCCAAATTGTTAAAGCTGTGCTATCCAGTATACTTCATTACAGCATTCCTTTGACAAATGATTTTATTTTTGTCCCTGACATGAAGCTGACACTACAGTTCTCATATCAATGGAACAGGATGCCAATTTCTTCTCTTTAGAATGTTACAAAAGCCTCTATTACTTTCATATCATGGATAGATTAGTACAGACTTTTAAACCATTTTCATTAGATTCTGCATTGTTAAAACCAAAGAACTGGTAAACCATTTTTCCAAAGTATTTGAACAGCTAGTTTTGATTGAGATAAGGAAATTGGACACAATAGGGCATTCTTGCCATTTGCATCTGAGTACACATAATTAGAAGCAAGATTTATTGTATGCCCTAAAAAAGTAGAACTGCATCGATTAAAGAACTTTATGAAGCCTGAAATTTACTTGCCTTTACTTTCACCTCAAAACATATTGTAAAACATGCATGCTTTTAGTGGTTTAACTATATTCCTCTTCAAAAGCCTTTTAAAATTTGGCATAAATGCAATTTCCTTATTTTGTGTTTTATTACTGCCAGTTTCTAACTATCTAGGCAACTGAGAAAGATGCAGAAATTACAGATAAGTGATCTGACTTGCAGTAAAGAGTCCTTACAGAGAAAGCTTAATCGTTTCTACTCTGAAAGTTTAGCAAAGTGAAATCAAATTATAATTTTAAGTATTCAGTATCTGATTCTATAGTAAGAAAATGCAGAAGAATTTAGAATACTAAAGCTTTAAAGAGATCTTTAGTATAATGCAGAAGAAATGCAACAAATAAATGGATATCAATTAAAGTTTCAGTGAAGCTGACTGCCTAATTTGCTTAAGTGCTTAAATCAAACAGTATAATAATGATTCCAGCAAATCTGGCATCTCTTGTTTTCACATCAGATGAGATGTTTGTTTTGGAAGCCATTTAGTTAAGCAAGTTGTTGCTCTGAGACCAAGAGTAATCAAATTACAGTTTAGAAACAAAGAGGCTCAGGAGGTCAGTACCTATTGTTTCTTTTTGTATGAAAAGAATAAAACAAAACCCCACACAGCTCAGACTCATTTTATTTCTGCTTGTATGGTCTGGTTATGGTGGTACATAACTGAACTAAAGGCAGGTTCCTCTGACCTGTCTCTAATAATCAGCCCAGAGGGAACCACACTTCCCCTCTCTCTTACACAGATATCATTTACTTCTGTCAGAAACACACCAAATTTTTGCAATTACAGCTAGCTCCAGCCTGCTCTTTGATGGTAACTGTCTAGTTATAGAATTAAAGGGACAGACCAGGCATTCAAGCAAGTATTAAAATACAAATATACCATCCATTCATGCAAAGCAAGTAAGTCAGATGGCAATTCATCTCCACAGACACCAAACTCTCAGGTTATCTTTGAGCTTGCAAATTCTTATAAATTTCAACATGGAAAACAAATACTCAAAGAAATAAAGATGTGGCAACACTATGTATCCTCTTATTTAGAAGAAACTAAATGTGCTTTCCAGCTCTTGGCAGCTATGAAGAAAAGTTTACTGCCTATCTTACTCTGAATTGTTCTCACTGGGAATGTAACAAAGGTTGAGTGGGAACAAAAGTATCCTTTTAGATTTATCATAAAAATACTGTAGATTATAAGTTACTATGACACAGTATTTCTTTCACAGGGTTTCTTTCTCTGAGAAGAAAAACCAAATAAAAATACTTTGAAATAATTTTCCTCAGAATCAGTTTTTGAGGAAAAAATCCAGCTTGTCCAACTAGGCTTTTCATTAGCTAAGGTTGTATGAAACTATATGGTTATATGAAGCATATGAAGTTATATGAGAAGATGCAATTTTTTACATTCATGGCTACAATGATTTCAGTAAGATGATGAAATCTTGACAAATTGTCTTTAGATTAATAACTACATAGTGGGGTTTATATTTTTTTGGTTAACCACTGCTTCATTTAGATATGAAGATCATCCTGAATTATGAAATGAGAACATCCTATTTGTTAGAAACTACTTTCTTTAGGCAAATATCTGTATTTTCCTCCTGAAGAAATTAGATATATCACACAAAGACTTTTATAAGTGCTAAATTACATTTCCAACAAGGAGAAGAAAGCAGAGAAGGCATAGCCATGCATCCTGCTGTAGCTAAATCTCAGCCAGGGGAGGACTTCCCCATCACTCCATCCCAATCTCAGGCCCTTCAGCACTGGTTCCCTCCTCAGACCTGCTGTGTGAATCATCTTCCTTAATGATGTGGGCAAGCCCAGATATATTTGTTTTCTTCTGAGTCAAGAAGCCAAAAGGGGAAAGGTTCAGTCACCAGCAGGGTACATTTGTCATCACTGGTACTGCCTGCTGTGAAGCAAAGGCAGAGCTGTTTACAGCTTGACTTGCTTTCCTGGCACTATCTTTTCGATATTACTGTGTTATTAAAGCTCACCATGAATTTTAAGTCAGTGCAAGTAAAGTAATCTGCCTTGTAGACAATTCAGAAATGGGAAAGTGGCCTAAAGCACTTGAATTACTCTTGTCTAATTTACTAATTTGGACATGTAGGGCTGATTTTAGACAGTTAAGGCACATTCTGTCAAATCCAGGTACAAAGAAAAGTCTCCATTTTACTCCAATGACAAATTTCAGGGCCAGCTTTTCACACTCTGAACCATATTTTCCAGAAGTTTCCACTCCAGCCATGCATTCAATATGTTAATTTCTTCAATCTCAATTTTCAGAAGACTAATAGCCTTTTAAACACTTTTGGGGTGGATATTCTACATATTCAATTAGCTTTCTCAACTGGAATTATTTCACCCTCTGCTGTGTGGTCCAACTTCATGTTTGAAAGGTTATTTATTATGAGTGTCACTTGCACACAAATAGAACAGAAAGCAGAAAATAGAGTCAAATGTGATCAAAGGTCGATAAAACCAGAAACATTCAGCCTACAGAAAAGACATTATATTAGTTCACAATTATATGAAAAGGTGGTTAGCCACAGATTAAGACCATTGCAATTAGTTACTGTAAACAGAACAAAGCCATGAAACAAACTTTCTGCAGGGAATACTGAAGGTAAGCATTAGCAAGGGAACTTTACTCACTGTAAAGAGAGAAACTGCCAAGTTGAATTGCAGACTTGCGATAATTGGCTGGGCCAGACATCCAAGGATGAATGAGGAACAATGAAATCAACATCATCCCCCCAACCACCCCCATAAAAAATGCGAGGAAAGAATAAGTAATCTGTTTGCAGCTTCAGAGTGGCAGAGTCAACATGAGTCACAAAAAAAAAGTCTTCCCTAAAAAAACCCAACAAAACAAATCCACCCAAACCCACTTAAATAAGTAAATTGCTTTCCTAGAATGACAAGGATGAAAGAGAAAACACAAATAAGGCATGTCTTGCATTGTTTACTGAACACATTGGTAGTGAAAGATGCTCTGATAATTCCCTGGTGAAATATTAACCTGGCTTCAGGCTTGTGAAGGAAGTTTTCACAGTTATGGATGGCTTTAAGTTAAAGCATCACAAGAAGAGTGATTTATGACACCTTCAAAGAGAAGAGATTTATCTGCATTTTTAATATTGCAAAATGTGAGATGCACATTCAGGTAAATATTGAAGTCCCATTTTAAGAAATAAAACCTCAAGACATTTTTTTTTCCAAAGCAGTATTTCTAGCTTTCAAAATATTCTGAGAGTTTCTTGCAGAAGTTAACAAATCAGTAGTTCTTATGAAATACTATTTTGTGTCTAAAGCCTTAAACTGAAAATTTTACCTTCATTCTAACAGAATCAGATTTCACAAAAACAAATTTGCAAGAGCAGATTTTTTTTTTTCCAGGGGAAAGCAGTCACAGAGGAAAAAAATAAAGTGCTTTGAAGTGTGAAAGAATTAAACATCATTTTGGGGAAAAAAAACCATATGATAAGAAGAAAAAGGGTTAGCGAACAGCTCGCAACTGTTACCATTAATAACTGAATGTGTGTAAAGTGGACAGAGGCAGAAAAGAGGCAATGCAACCTCTGAGACAGTGTTTGGGATGAGAGGTTCTGGAGAGTGGGAAGCATGCTAAATTAAGAATACTGTTGTAAGAAATGACAGCATTCAAGAACTTTACATGTCTTCATAAAAGAGATTTACAGGCTTTCATAAAGACAGAAAAGGTGCATTAAAGGTGTCCAGCCACATACTGAAGTGCTTCCCCATCAATGTTATAACTTCTAATAGAAGCAAGAGTTAAACATTTGTAAGAGTGATCATGTTAATGAAACTAAATACATAAATAGGATATAAAAAAAGGAAATATACAGTTATATTTTCAACTAAACCACACTGGATGAGTTTGACAAAGTGAATCTTTCTGGAATTAAATCACATTTGATGCTAAAGATTCAAGACACAGGGTTCTAGACTGGTGGAAAAAATAAAGATGGAATTTCTCACATGGATTTCAGCTAGTATAAAGAAAGCTTTTTCTTTTTAAAGACATTAAAATAATGCTACATGTTGAAATAGAATCCTGGTTAAAAAAAAAGAAAAAGTGAGTAATTAATGTTTTTGATATATATTCTCACTGCTTCATAAGCTATTGTCATTACCACCCCCACCAACTTCACAGCAGGAACTTGATCTTCATAATTTATCTTAGAATTAAGTGGAACCTAGTGTAATAATTCTAAATTTAACTTGATATTCTCAGAGTATATTTTTTCTTCTATACAAAACAGTTAAAGACACTGATTAATAAGACCCAACAATGCCTTCATAAATCTGAACCATCATTTTCCCACAATATTTGATAATTTATCTCAAATACATTCTTATGTTGATAGGAACCTGAGATTTGGCATTTATCTTCTACCACATTTGATGAGGCTTGTATTTCCTTTACAAACCTTGCTGTTCACTTTAATTCATATGATTGCCTGCATCCATCAGATATACTGCATCCAGTATATTTCCATTAACAGATCTGATTATAGGGAAAAAGTAAAATTAGGTAGACATCAACATTCTATAAAGACAGTGATAAGAAAAAGAGGGATGTTCACAGTCTGTAGAAGAATTTTGGTTTGTTTATAAAATAAACAACATGATGGTCTTGAAACAATTTACAAGACATGCTCTGTGTTCTTTCTTGGCTCTTCTCGATTATTGTCAATCTCAGGCATTTTAACTAGTTTTGCTTATGACCATAGGTAGTATTTCTTAGAAAATATCAGTTACCTCAATGGAAAGAGAGTTATGATTATGTAGATTGATCTCTACAGTTAAGGTAAATGTTTCCTTCTCACAATAAGTGTTAAAAGGTACTTTTACAACAGACCATGACTCTAGTACTCAGCACATCAGTTCTGCACAGGAAAACTGCAGTGAAAAGTGCAGTGAAAAGCAGTGTAATGTAATTAGGGAGGAGCACACATCTGTAGCAAAGATAGGCAATACCTGGAACTTAGGAGACAATAAGTAACTGGCAGAAGACCAAGCAAATAAAACACAGAGTCAGACAGCACACCATGGTTAGGAGCCCCTTATTTGACAGCACAGCTAGAAGAGAGAATTAGGGAAGTCCCAAGAGCTGCTAGAGGACCTCCCCAGTACAGCACAGCTCTCCCAGCTGGGTGAGGTGGCTAGAGAGGAGCAGGGTGAGAGGGGAGGACAAGAGCTATACACAGCATTGAGAGCACAGGGGAACACAGTTCAGCAGCTTTGCCTCTACCTCAATCTCTAAGGATGCTGTAGAGTCTCATCTACTAAGACTTGCTATCAGTCACAGAGATCCCATCAGCTGTAAAAGCTTCCTAGAACTGTGGGGTAAATCATAACCTAGACCTCCACAGTCAGCTTTTAGACACTATGTTTTGTTCAGGCTGTTGTGAGCAACATCTCATATCCTCATAATTTGATAGCTGTCAGAAATATGAGCTAGATCTAGTGTCCATTATCATCAGGTAAAATGTCTTTCATTATGTTTAGGAACACAGGAACTGAGGGAGTCCTGAGTAACTGAATGATATCCTGTAACATCTTCCCACTGCTGTATGTACATCAGAGTTCAGGACTGGTCAGTTATTGATATAACAACTCTACTGCTAGAGATAGACATTTTCTGAAGGACTCACCTTTGTAGAGAAAGAATGAAATTAGTCAAATACACCAACAACTCCAGTGGCAGGAAGGCAGAAGCGAATTTCAAGTACAAGGAAGAGATTCCAAGAACACATGATCTCTCTGGACTTCAAATGTCAGTGTATGCTCAGCTCCATATTCCATTTTACTTTCAGCTGTTGATTAGAAATAACAACAATTTTGATTTGTTTAAGAAAAAACCCAGCATACATGACTGTACCTAAGGGTTGTAGCTTCAGAAACTGAGCCAACCAGAGACAGTTTTTGTGTTGTGACATTCTTTCTAGAATGACCAAGGAAGTAGACTTTCAAAAACTTACCTGAAAGGAAGAGGAGCTACCAAAGACAAACAACAACAAGACAAATAACTGCATAAAGCAGACCAAACACAGCAACACACTCCCGTCAACCACAGATTTGTGGGCATGTGTCATAGGTATGTCATCTCTAGTACTATGATGAAAAAAGAGATGTGGGAAATGTCAAAGACCAGACTATTAAACTATCCCATGTCAATACATATACAAGGAAACCAAATGCTGTGGTTAGTAGCACTAAATTGCAAAACAAACCAATGAAACATGAATGTCACTTTTGAGCATTAATCAACCAAAACCCCCAAATTAAAATGCTTCTAGGACTAACAAATGAAGAGGGAGTTACTGGGAACTGGTGGATCTATTGGAAGACAGCACAATCGCAATATATGCAAACAAAACAAAACCTGCTTTGGCATCTCAAAGTCCATAAGGAATCTGCCCCACTTTTCTATTGTGAGGGGAAAAGAAGGAGAGAAGAAAAACTAGACTTCATCTTTGTCAGCCTGAAGACAAAAAAAAAAAAAAAAAGAAAACAGATGAATGGCAAGGAAAGCCATGTTTCTATCTCATGCCTGATCCTGCAAACACTTTGTGGGGTGGAAGGGAGTGAGAGAAGGTATGCTAATTCGTAAATAACTCCCTGGCTTGTTCATCACCATCCCTAGTACAGAAGATATTTGGAGGTAAGACATTATCTAGAATACTGATCAGCACACATTCAATGCACTTTCTCAGTCACTGAAACAGGATGAAAATTAAATTCAAGTAGATAGGTACTGACTCAAGATTACCCTTTCTGTATTTCATCACTGATTTCCAAGTGTCAGCTCACTACAGTGTAATCACACCTGATTCCATCAAGGGTGTATTCAATCGTGTTGTGCAGTAGCCTGTGGGTTTATTTATAAAATGATATTTCTATTGCAGATTATTACAGTACTGAGACAAACTCTTGTGCAGAAAACAATTAAAGTCTGCAAATAAGTTCCTTAAATCTAACAGGGATAAAACCCTCCTTTTTCTTCTGTAGAAATGACTCAACCAGTAAAGGGTATCATGATGAACAGGCCTTTCCAGGGAAACACTCCTCCAGAAGGAGCTGAACCACTGTACAGAGATAGTAGTCAAAACCACATGTCCTTGGTTCAGCAGTAGCAGTTGTTTTTTCTGCTTCTTGGTAGCTGGTGCAGTGCTGTGCTTTGACTTTCGGGCTGAGAACGGTTTCTGACAGCAAGTATGTTTTGAGTTACTGCTCAAATGTTTGGTTTGTCCAAGCCCTTTTCTGAGCTCATGCTCTGCCATGGAAGGAGGGAGAGACAGGACACCTGACCCAGGCTAGCCAAAGAGGTATTCAATACCATAGGACGTCATGTCCAGGATGTAATGGAGAGTTACCAGGAAGGGCTGGAGCTCTGGGGGGATGGAGGAGGTATCGGTCAGTGCTCGGTTGGGCAGGGTGGGGTGAGTTATGGGTCAGTGGCTGGTGAGGTGTTGTATTCTCTTCACTTGTTATTTGCTTTATCATTATTGTTTGTAGTGGTAGTAGCAGGAGTGATTTATGTTATACCTTAGCTATTAAACTGTTCTTATCTCAATCTGTGGGGGCTACATCCTTTGGATTCTCCTTCCTAACTCTCTGGGAGTCGGGGGAGCAAAGAGGGGGGAGTGAGTTGACGAGCTGTGCGGACTTGATTTTAAACCACGACACCACAACATCAATCAAAAATGTTCACAACCTTAGGGAACTCATACCCAAATATACTAATACAAGCTGAAGTCCATGAATGATGTAGTCACATGGCAAAGCAGTGGTGCTGGTGTAGAGATAGAATGTGTCACTCTGTAAACTGACTGTAAGTCTCCTGCAAAGGTTAAAAATGAACCACAGTCTTGAAAACTCATGGGAAAGTACTGCTACATTGGCCAGTGTTTCACAAAAGATCCAAGTAACAGAGAACAAGGAAAATTAATTTAGTTGGAAATACATTCTGCAATAAAAATGACATCTGAGATCAGCAAGACAAATTCAGAACAAATGGAAACAAGAAAATACTGTTTGGAGAATAAATACAAGATGATAATGGTTCCAAAAGCAGAACAACACCTAGAGTGAATAAGGCTGGATTTATATGTCATGTCACAGGGATTGATGCCAAAGGGAGAGGTGCTTTATTTTCATATGCTGTAACTGGCACTTAAAGGCTCACTACAGAAACATACAATATCTGAAACTTCAGTATCCATCAATCTGAGAAGTTAGACATTATTGGCAGCTATTAGACTTTTTTTGAAGCCTGGTGTTAGACTATTGAAAAAATCCCTTTTAATTTATGACATGCTGTAGCAGTTCCCTGAATATAGACATGTCTACTAAGACCCGACTATCACACACTGAAATCTTAATCTAAGAGGTGCCTCTGACAGGAGATCAGTTGTGCAGATGAGAGCTAAATGACATCAAAGTTTTCTCAGTACAATTATTCGAACGTAGTTGATTTTTATGACATTTATGTAGAAACCACAATCCATTCTTTTGCTTAGTTCTTAGCAGGCTCAGATAAAAGATGAGTTAAAAAAAATCTGCTAGGAATTGATGATTAAATCAAGGCATCTAGGATGAAAGTGGAAATGTTAGAAGAGTGCACTCTGTGTTAGAAGAGTGAACTCTGTGTGGAGTTTCAGTTAACATGAACCAAAGTAAAATTGGTTCAGTTAGAAGTGAAAACTAACCAAGCTACAATGATTCTAAGATATGCAGTGTCACAAGTTCACAAGGTGAATCACGAATTCTTGTTAGCTATTAAGCCTGTGGAGCAAGATACATGCCTGACTGAAGGAAACGAGTGGAGTGAAAGTGATGGGACCACTTGATTTTATGCAAAACCTATCTCTGACAGAAATTTGCTGAAGTACTGAGAGTGACATAAAATTCTTATTCCGAACTTTAGTAAGTGAGGGAAACTCTCCTGGTAGTTCCAGCAGCACAAATGAGGGCTGAAAAAATATCAGAGTTCAGATTCGCTATTTCATTACAAAGAGAATGACATAAAGAGTGTTAGGAACCATGATGTAGTTCAGTTAAACATGTTGTTCATCATAAAATTGTGCATGGTGACAGAAAAATTTTTGGAACATTCAAATAAAGGAAGAAATATAAAATTTTAAAAGATGAAATCTGAAAATCAGAAGCAATCAAAGTAGAATGTTATCAGAGTATTTTCTAACTAACAACACTATCATGTCTGTGTGGGGTGGGAAGTCGGAGGGGGGACCCTGAACTGAGTAATATAAGTAAATAAATAATAAAAAAACCACAAAATTAAAATGAGCCAAAGTACATATTAAATCACTTTGTTGTGCATCACAGGAAGTATATTTTAAGCCAAGCAGACATATATTATAAAAGAATAAGACATCATCTTCTCAAAGTTCAAGAACAGGTGAAGGCAATGAGAAGTGAGTCAACCATTTCGCCCCTTGAGGCTTGAGACTAACAATGCAACCAGGATGTATTGGCAAAGAAAAGTCCCAGGTCATGAGATTATCAGCTGACTATTATTATGGTTTTGCATACCTTAAGAAACTCAATTTCTTGAGTTAAGAAACTTTTAAGTTTTGAGTTAAGAAACTTTAGTTAAGAAACTATTAGTTGTTCTGGAAGAAATTTGGAGGTCACTGTACCTTCAAAGCCCACTGCTGCATTGTTCAGTGGCTCACAAGTTCATCAGTCATGTACAGCTGAGGCAGGAAGCAGCCCAGACTGAGCAAATTGCAGAACAGCTTGTTAGTTTAGCACAGCTCCCACTAGAGCTGGTCACTGCCTTAGCAATAATAGCATACATGAAGAACATTCATAGGTTCCATTTCATTTGTAACATTAATTTACTGCTAGCTTGACCTTTCAGTTCCCTATTTTAAAACATAAATTTGGGTAGTAGATAGCAAACTTTTTACTTTTTTTTTTCTCCTTCAATTACATGGTCTCACAATTGCATCTCCCACTTAAGCCAATGTCAGCTTGACTTTGCAATGATAAATTTCTCCAAAAAGACTTTCAAAGGTTCCACCAGCTTATCTGACACACAGATTAATTTCTTCTTTCCTGTCACAAATTAAATGTCACAGTGGCTTAACCAAAAAGAAGAAAAGACTTGAACTTTCTTCTTCATAGCCTCCCCATTATTTCTCCCAGTTTGGTCCATTTATCACATATGCCTTTCCCAAGAGCACTCTCCCTGCTCTTAATAGGATGCCCCACATGGGCTAAGGATCACTGGAGCAACAAAAGATAAGCAGAAGTCTGCACAGCAGCAAGCTGAATAGATGTCTTACTAAGTCCTGCTCTGGTTTCTTCTCCCCTTCTCTTTGTGTGAAAACCCACTTCACAATGTCTCCTAAGAGGAAATTTAAAAAAAGACTACCCACAATATAAAGCATTTGTTTGCCTTTTGCTTGTGCTGCTCAGGGGAAAGAACTGGTCCATTACTTTGCATATTAAGCAGCTGGGTTCATCCTATTTACTGATGGCAGGATGAGATGTCATAGGCTTATAAAATGGGCATAATGGAGAATAAAAGATGCTGTTAAAAGGCTTTTATATGTATATATTTAATATCTGGGTAAGCTTGTTAATAAACAGAGAGAAAACCATTATTTACCACTGTTTATTTCAAAGTAAATTATAGGAGACTATGATAAAATAACAACAAAGACACACTGTGAGTAATTTTTCCTCAACATCAAATCCAATCAACAAAAATTGGGTTTGTATCATAGGAAACAAAAGCCTATGGAAGCAACATAAGCGCACTGGATGACCACAGATGAGATGGTATTAAACTCTATTTTACTGGAGTAAAAAGAGAGAAACAAACAGCGTTCTTAGAGTCACAGCCAAAAACATTTCTCAGAAATTGCTATTAGGTTCTGACCTTCCACCAGGACAAGCCAGTATGTTGTTCTGTGCTGAAGGGACCATATGACAATCAGATGAAACAACACAGAAAGTTCAGTCTGTTCAAAAAAGAGATGCTAGTACCCAGTAATCCACCACAACCGAAGAGCCAGCTAGGCTGCATGTAGAAAGTACCTGGTGGTGAAAGTGGTCAGTCAGCCTGATCTGTTGGCTCCTGCAAAGCTGCGAGCAGCATGCTGCGTGAGAGGAAACCCAAAACCTTAGTTACTTGCCTGCATTGGTCTGAAGATGATTTTTGGGACTATATTGATTTTGAAGATGTTACAAAATTCAATTTATTTTCTCTTTAAATTGAAAAAGAAAACACTTAAAGATAAATACTTTGTAAATATATTTTGAGTTCTCATCACAATGAAAAAGGAAAGTCCTGTTTGGTGGAAAACTTCAATAAAAAGATTTCTCTACTGCTTTTCTGTTTGGCAGGCCAAGCTGAACTTACAGAGCTTATTATGAGAGACTGCAGTAGCAGACTGAAAAAAATGAAGACACATAAATTCAAAGTAGTGAAGCTTATGCTAAACTCACAGGTAGTCTTATGCATTTACAAATAATGCATACTTTATTTAATCATGCATTTAACTTTTTAATTTCTCATGAAGCATAATATGTCTCATTTTCACATTTAAAAAAAAAATATTTTTGAAATAACAAATGTTCTAGTGTGAGGCATCCTGGGACATGGCAGGGGGGTTGGAACTAGATGATCTTAAGGATCTTTCCAGCCCTAACCATTCTATGATTCAATTTTAAAATCATTGCTATTTTGAATTATTCATTTATCAAAGCCTAACATTCTTTTGCACTAGAATATTTAGAGAATTTATTTTAGGTCAGAGTGTTCTGCTGTCTCTGCCTGTATTCTGTACACTTGATCAACTTTAATGATCCTTCATAACTGCACTTTCCACCAACAGGCTTCATGAATCCAAGCACATATTTTTATGGAAAAACAGAAATTTAGATGTGTAAGTGATAAATTGCTATGTTTTTAACTGAGAAGCAGAAAAACTGATGCCAGGAAACTTTCTGGTTTTGAGTCACCTTTTACTGCACAGTCTTGTGAAATCTAATAATATAATGCAATCTGGCCACATTAATTGAAGTAACAGCAAGATAAGTTAGCATCAAATTATGCCTGTAGGGTTATAGCAAGCTTAACAATCATAAAACATCTAATTTTCTGATGGCTTTTGAAATCTCTCAGATTGCACTGACTTTAATAGGGAGCAAAGTCTGATTAATATGTCAGGTGTGAAGACACCAGTTTTTGTTTATATTTAAGAAGTTATGTAATATCTCTATATCCCTCATTTTCATTCTTTCAATTGTCCATCATGCTTCTGGTAGGGATTCTTTTCCTCATATTTAAAAGAATAAGTAAAATAAATGTCAAAAAAGACCTTCATAATAGATCAAGGCTAGCCTTAGATATTTACTAAAGTCTGTCTGTGATTTTAGCTACTAGCCAAAGATGAAGACAAGAGAAAGCTTGGAATTTGCCTACCTACTGATGATAAGCCGTGCATATCAACAAACATACCACTTCAAATACCCCTGTCACACTGAGATGATTAGCTGCTGCAAAGGGAGAAAAGATATATATGATTCAAAAGCTCAGCCAGCTAGGACGTACACATATATGCATGATACAGAGCACCAAGAGTTGTGAAGTAACAGCATACAACTCACAAGAGTCAATTAAACACATTCAAGGACAGCCAGAGGTTACAGCTTGGAACACCTGGCTGCATTGCGGGTTCCCACTTTGTCCTTTATGAGCACCTATACCCAATACCACACTTAACACTTGCCATAGTGCCTGAAAAAAGGAAAACTAAACTACACATCTCATGGTGAGGAGAGCTCTGTAGATAGAAAAAGCTGAGACATACTGGGGCCATGGAATTAGAGGCAGAGTCCAGAGCAGCAATTTGCAGTCAGAAGGCATGCAGATACCCTTGGTGTCAGGATGAAGGGTCAGAGCTGCAGTGCCCTGGTACAGCACATAACGAGAAATGAGATAGTTCAGCTGGAAATTGAGACTTTGAAAGCAACAGCTCTGCAATTTCCTCTATAAGAAAAAAATAAGTCAGAAGAACACAACATACTCAGAAGTATAATACAGTAGAATTGGAAGCTCTAGAGGGAGGAAAGGATTTTTCTGTTTTTATTGTGCCCAGGACCAGCAAAATAAAAAGCTTCAGTCAGAGAAAAGCAGCAGAAAACAGCTTAATTGTAATCTCTCTGCTTTTCTGTTATGAACAATGTCATGGTATCATTCACTCTGAAATTCAGCAGCCTTTCATTATACCAAGCAAACCAGGCAGATTGCTATGCTGTGTCACATCTACTTTTGCACAAGACCAGTGGTTCTTCCATAAGTGGATTACAGTATGATATTTCTCAACACTCTGTATTCCAATTATTCCTGCTATCACCTCAGAAACATTAGAAGGTTAGGGAGAGGCAATGACATAAAGTATCAATGCTATAGTAAGTATTTACTCCTAGAAGGTTAATCCATCATGCATGATTTTCCATTTTTTGGCTGTGAGGTATCATAATTTCCCCCTTGACTACTTCTTGACTTAGTTTTTACAGTTTCCTTTCTTGACCTATTCTTGATGCTGGACTGGGATGAAAAAAAAAAGAGGCAGAAAAATTACCATTTTAGCCTAGAATGCCTGGATAGAAAAGTTACTTTAGAGATCCAGCAGGAAGGGAGATGCTTCAAGGAAAATCTACATCTTCCTGTTATTTTTGTCTAGTCGGGCTTCCCAATGGCTCTAATTTGCAGCTCTACCTAGTAATAAATCTGTGGTACAAATTAACCTTGAGCATCCCAATCACATCTCTTCTGTTCCTGTGCAGTGTTAAGTGTGTGTGAAAGCTGGCGCCCTTTATCAGGCCCCAAAGTCACTACTGTCTTTTGGAAATACCAAGGAAAGCAGCCTGGGCCACTTATCCACCCTTTTAACAGCAGAAAGGAAAAAGAGCATGGGACAGAATCACAGCCTTGATTTATTGATAAATTAGAGAC
The DNA here is from genome assembly GCF_012275295.1 of Melopsittacus undulatus. NCBI lineage: Eukaryota > Metazoa > Chordata > Aves > Psittaciformes > Psittaculidae > Melopsittacus > Melopsittacus undulatus. The sequence continues at coordinate 83,221,341 of NC_047527.1, read as the reverse complement.
CAAAATAATCCCCAAACTGATTTCTAAATATACAGCTACAAAATTGCTCTCCTGTAATGCACAGGATATTAGTAATTAATCATAATGACTATATATATCAGAATCAGTCTCATGCCTGTTCCCCTTCCAGATGAGAGAAGAGCTCGAGACCTCTGCCAAGATGCTTCATTCTCCCATGGCAGTTTTGCATCTTAGTCTCCAGGTGAGAGCTGTCACATTCAGTAACAGTATATAAAATACTCCTGGGAACCACCATGCTGTACTTCTTTTTGTTTTTTTTTATTCTTCAACACTTACACATTCTTACCCACATTCATGCAAGAGAACAAGCTTTAAAGGAAAATATACTGAAAGAAACAAGGAGTGCTATATTAGCATAAGGTTGATCTACACAGCAGCAGAAATGGAGAATCACTCACTGAAAGAAAGAGCACCAAACTTATTGGTCTGACACAGGAAGGGGCATAACAGTGGGTGAGCAAAAGCCTGGAGCACTACTGACAGAAAAATCCCTAGCAAGGGGCACAGGAATGTCTCTGGAATAAAAAAAAAAAAAAAGAAATCTCTTGGCCAGTATCAGAATATTTCACTTCCCAGGAAGTGTGTGCTCAAGAGAGATGATGCACAGGAGGCAGTGATTGCATTAGCAAGCAGATGTAAGAGTGGAGCCATCAAAGGTTTTTCACCAGTGTTGAAGAGACATGCACTGCAGTTCCGGAAGTACCATCAGGGAGCCTAGAGTAAAAAGCAGCATCACTCCAGAGAAGCAGGAAGCGCAAGCACACACAAAATATCAACATAGAAACTGAAGACAGAGCTCTAATTAACCTCTTGTCTGTCCCCATTCTCAAAGAAATTCGCTATTTTGGAATTCTAGGGAGTACATGGATTGTAGTATAATGATTTCAAGTAAAAGGGAGTTAATCCTCCTCTCCCCAACAAATAATAATTAAAAAAAAAATTAGTTGTTAAGCATGCTCATGATTCTCCTTTGTCTTCATAAAGCACTTCCAATCTTTGTCTTCAGAGCCTCTCCACAGTCATTTGCTCATCCCTTGTTTCTCTCCTATGGTCTGTATAATTTGAATTTCAGATCTCCTCATGGTCATAAAAAAATCTGTACTTGCAATAGCTCCTGGGTGTTTTGCTTGCTTTCTAGTCAGCAGGAAATGTAGCTTGATTAATTTATAGATCTCTTCTCGTGTATTAGAACCAAACAGGAAAATTAAATTATCTTCATTGTACATTTAGGTCTGCAAGTACTTAGTTCAATGATTACTCTTAACCTTTCACTGAAAGATGTTCTGGAGATTAGACAAACCTCCTCTGAAATTGCTGTCTCCTACACTGAGTGTATCCTCACTTCAGAGGATTGCAGTAAGACCTGATGTTCCCCAAAGTACTGGTTACAGCTGGAGGACAGCCTTCTGAGATAGTTTGTATCAGTTGCAGGGGGTCTCACAGCAAATACTTTGTGCCTCTGAGTCCAGAGTTTCCAGTGCAAAACTTTCCCACAGGATCTGATTATAACTACCAAGCAGGTGTTGTATTTTGTGCCAAATGGAGCTTTATCAAGGTATGCTCTTTCAACCCCATATGAAGTAGCCTTAAATACATCTCCATGCCTGTGCATAGAGAATTGAATTTTTCAAATATCACTGTCCCATTCCAGGAATACAGAGATACTCTACTATTTGACTAACATGCTTTGCTGCCGCTCTCTATTATCGGTTTCCTTCTGGCCTAAATTATGAGTATGAACTACACAATATTGAAAACAGCGCTTTTACTTTTCTACTATCCATAACTAAACCCACCTCCCTCTCTGGTGTTTAAATGATTTCTAAACAGAGCTAAGAAAGTATGAGAAATGGTACAAATATTATTGTATGCCTTTTTTTCACACATTCTTTGGGCAACATTAGCACATCCATTGGAACAGAGACTACAGTTTTCGGTGACACAGACCTTTTGTTTATCAAGTGGCTATGATGTTCAGAAAGACATCACAGAATCATAGAAGCATTTAGAGGTTGGAAAAGGTCTTTCAGATTATCAAGTCCATCTGTTAACCCGGCACTGTCAAGTCCACCACTAAAATATGCCCCTAAGTGCCATATCTACACATCTTAAATGTGCTTCCAGGCACAGTGACTCAATCATTTCCCAATGCAGCCTGTTCCAGTGCTTAAAAAACCTTCTAGTGAAGAAATTTTTCCTAATATCCAATCTAAGCATCCTTAGTGCACCCTGAGGCTATTTCTTCTTGTCTTATTGCTTGTTACCTGGGAGAAGGGACTGATACGTTGCTACCGCTTCCTCTCACATAGTTGTAGAGAGGAATAAGGTCCTCCCCTGAGCCTCTGTTTCTACAGGCTGAACAACTCCAGTTCCCTCAGCCATTCCTTAGAAGATTTGTCCTCCAGACCCTTCACCAGCTTCATTGCCCTTTTCTGGACCCACTCCAGCACCTCAGTGTCTTTCTTGTGGTGAGAGGCCCAGAAACGAATGCAGGATTTGAGGCGCTTTACCAGTGCCGAGCACAGGGGAACAAATACTTCCCTAGCCCTGCTGGCTATATATTTCTGATGCAAACAGAAAAGACTCTCTTTCTGGTTCATCTGGCATAATATGTGCCTGAACACACAAAAAAAAATCCAAACCAAAAAACCCTAAAAAACATCTAGAGTCATTTTACTCCCACTCATCACACCTGGGAAGTTTTTCTGTGCACAAAGTTTCTAGTTCAATTCTTCTGCTTCTTCATTGCATATGTAATATCCTCAATTAAATTTTGCTCATTTGAAAGCAGATGAAGCTCAGACTGTGCTCAGCAGGTAATTAAATTCGTTGACTTTCAGACTCGAGCAGGCCCTTAGGGGATCAACATGGTAGAGGACTGATAAGTTAAGTTAAGGCACCTGGCCTCTATTGTGAAATCTCAAACCTAATGGTCACATTCTTTAGCTCTATACACACAACTCACTGGGAGACACAGGCCATGTAAAAAGGCATCCCAAATAACCTGCAGGTTGAGCAGAACAGCTTGTAGTCTTCATCTATACAAAAGAGTAAGTATATATCTGAATTCTTAATCCTTCACCCAACCCTCTGCCAGAGCTTGTCAGTTTTGTTCCGTCATGCAGCCAGAGGCCTCAGCTCTGGGTGACTTTTTTTTAGGGCATGGCTGCATTTCAGACCACCAGTTCTGAATTCAGATAAACAGAGGGCATTGTGACACAAGGCTTGTGCCGTCTTAACAATAATACCTACTGTGTTTACTGGAAAAAAGTAATGAACTTCTCAGCTTTCCAGCAGATTGACTATAGAGGGAGCCTGAGACTATATAATGAAGTCAGACTGGGATTTCTAGATAACATCTGCAGAAGTCTATCTGGAAATGGGATCAGTTACCTTTCAGAAGCACCTCTCTCTTCTGCCTGAAGAGGGAATCATGGATGAGTAATTCAGTCTACAAACCTAGCTTTTTAAAGTGTAAAGTCAGAACAGGTGATTCTCCACTATTAGTCATTAGCATTACACACAGAGCAGCTGCCCTCTGGCTTCCTTTTTCTTGTTAAAAAAGTTATAGTCAAGCAGACACCCCAAAAGTCAGCAGATTCATATGCTTCTTTTAATGCAAAATATTATTTGAAACATTCAAGATCGGTAATTACTAAAATAATGAAAGACAAATATTTATTAAAAGATTTGCTCCTATCTTAGTCCTTTCATAGGAGTCTGTATTGCTGGTTTGACCTTGGCTGGAGATCAGGTGCCCATCAAGCTGCTCCGTCAATCCCTTACTCAGCAGGACAGGGTAGGGAGAAAATAAGATGGAGAAAAACCTGTGCATCAAAATAAAGTCAGTTTAATGAAGCAGAAGCAATGTTTACACAGGCAAGCAAAAGAAAACAAAATTTATTCTCTACTTGTCCTTCAGCAGGCAAAATACAGCCACTTCTCTGCAAACAAAGCCTCAAGTTCGTGCAGTGGTTGCTCTAAATGCAAATGTCATAATAATGACTGCTGTTACTCCTCCACCTCTCAGTTTTTATTGCTGAGGAGGCATCATATGGTATGGAATATCCATTTCAGGTTATTAGTTTGGGTCAGCTGTCTTAGCTATGTCCCCTCCCAAGATCTTAGCCACTCCCCAGTCTAGAGGTAAGGAGGCAATGCTGGAGAGACAGCCTTGACGGTGTGTGAGCACTGCTCTGCAGGAGACAAATGCTGGCATAATATCAACACCTGTCTAGCTATTAGTATAAAGCCAGAATATTTACTATTATTTACCAATAAATACAAATATGCTATTGTGCTTGCAGGGGAGGTTTTGGTGGCAGGGGGCTACAATGGTGTTTTCTGTGAGAAGCTGCCAGATGCTTCCCCTGTGTCCGATAGACACAATGCTGAGAAAGTTGGGACTGTGCAGCCTGGAGAAGGCTCTGGAAGGACCTGTGGCCCCTTGGGGAGAGAAGCCCACGCTGGAGCAGGTTTGCTTCAGGACTTTTGGTCCATGGGGAAACACGCTGGATCAGTCTGTTCTGGAAGAGATGCACCCCTGGAAAGGATCCACACTGGAGCAGTTCATGAAGAACTGCAGCCCATTTGTCACAGAATCATAGAATAGTTAGGGTTGGAAAGGACCTTAAGATCATCTAGTTCCAAACCCCCTGCCATGGGCAGCGACACCTCACACTAAACCATGCCACACAAGGCTTGATCCAACCTGGCCTTGAACACCACCAGGGATGGAGCATTCACAAACTCCCTGGGCAACCCATTTCATCATCCTAACAGTAAAGAATTTCTTCCTTATATCCAATCTAAACCTCCCCTGTTTAAGTTTTAACCTGTTACCCCTTGTCTTGTCACTACAGTCCCTAATGAACAGTCCCTCCCCAGCATCCCTGTAGGCCCCCTTCAGATACTGGAAGGCTGCTATGAGGTGTCCATGAAGCCTTCTCTTCTCCAGGCTCAACAGCCCCAACTTTCTCAGCCTGTCTTCATATAGGAAGTGCTCCATTCCCCTGATCATCCTCGTGGCCCTCCTCTGGACTTGTTCCAACAGTTCCATGTCCTTTTTATGTTGAGGACACCAGAACTGAACACAATACTCCAAGTGAGGTCTCACAAGAGCAGAGTAGAAGGGCAGGATCACCTCCTTTGACCTGCTGGTCATGCTCCTCTTGATGCAGCCCAAGATACGGTTGGCTTTCTGGGCTGCAAGCGCACACTGCTGGCGCATGTTCATTTTCTCATTGACCAACACCCCCAAGTCCTTCTCTGCAGGACTACCATGAATTTCCTTTTTGCCCAACCTGTAGCTGTGCCTGGGATTGCCCCAGCCCAGGTGTAGGACCTTGCACTTGGCATGGTTGCATGGTTCCTGAGGTTGGCATCAGCCCACCTCACAAGTGTGTCAAGGTCCCTCTGAATGGCATTCCTTCCCTCCAGGGTATCAACCAAACCAGACAGCTTGGTGTCATTGGCAAAGTTGCTGAGGGTGCACTCAATCCCACTGTCCATGTCACTGACAAAGATGTTGAACAAGACTGGTCCCAACACTGATCCCTGAGGGACACCACTCATTACTGATCTCCAACTGGACATTGAGCCATTGACCACAACTCTTCGCGTGCATCCATCCAGCCAGTTCTTTATCCACCGAGTGGTCCACCTATCAAACTGATGTCTCTCCAATTCAGAGACAAGGATGTCATGTGGGACAGTGTCGAACACTTTGCACAAGTCCAGGTAGATGACATCAGCTGCTCTACCCCTGTCCATCAGTTCCGCAGCCCCATCATAGAAGGCCACCAAATTGGTCAGGCAGGATTTCCTCTTAGTTAAGCCGTGCTGGCTGTCACCAAGTACCTTGTTGTTTTTCATGTGCCTTAGCATGCCTTCCAGGAGAATCTGCTCCAAATTTTCCAGGCACAGAGGTGAGACTGACTGGTCATGTTGGACTAGTCTGTAGAGGACTGTGTCCCATGAGAGGGTTCCCACACTGGAACAGGGCAAGAGTTTGAGGAGTCCTCTGAGGAGGAAGGAGCAACAGAGACAACACGATGAACTGACCACAACCCTCATTCCCAGCTGCCTTGTGCTGCTGAGGAGGAGGAAGCAGAGAAAATTATGAGTAAAGTTGAGCCTGGGAAGAAAGGAGGGGTGGGGGGAAGGTGTTTTTAAGATATTTAAGATTTGGCTTTATTTATCATTATCTTAATTCAGTTTGATTGGTAATAAATTTAAAACATTTTCCCCAGGTTGGCTCTATTTTGCCCATTACAGTAATTGGTGAGTGATCACTCTCCTTGTCCTTATCTTAACCCACTAGCTTTTTGGTATATTTTATCTTCCCTGTCCAGCTGAGGAGGGGTGGGATGAGCAGCCTTATGGCAGCCTGGTGTCCAGGCAGGGTCAACCCACCACAATATTAGCTAACTGCCCATAGTCTTTTGATCTTTAAAATGCTTTCCAATATATTCATCAGATGATTCAGACTTTGCTCTTCAAAAACATCTCTTCCTCTCCTAGCCCCTCCAGACAGACCTCTGCTTAACATTGCAGCTGTCAAATTGCCAGTCACTTTGCTGCATACGGTTCTCTTTTCAGAAATAAATTAAATAATAAGGTTCCTTGGAGTACAAAGCAGCACATTTTCATATACAGGGAATCTTCAGAAAGCATGCATGAAACTTAGAGCAGCTGTCCTGTTAGGCAGTTTGCAGATTTGTGAACTAGTAGTGAGAATCACTTGAAAAATAACATAGAGAGATATTTGGAAATTGCAGACAGGAAAGTTTTGATCAGAGAGGAGGATCAGGAAAATAATAAGTAGGATCAGCTCTGAATAAAAGTATCTGATGAAACTGCAAGGCAAAAAAATAAAAAAGATTAAAAAAACGCTGAAGAGACTTTAATGGAATTCTGAGTTTGGATTGGGAACACTAAAACAAACTTCTGCAACATGTTTAAGATCACCCAAAAGCACTTCAAATGTCATTACTCTATCCTGATTCCTCTTTTGTGCAAGTAATATGAATGATACTCAGTTTCTATCTTTGTGAATTTTAAATATAAAGCAATTGCCAAGTCTCTACAGTAAGTTAGTGAACGTGTAGCAAGCTAGAAAATTAATGAGCACCTGAAACAAACAGATCTTAAACATCCCAATTACATGAAGACAGACTTTGGTATCTGGTCGTAAGCTCTAGTAACATTCCTGAGCTTTCCTACCTGAGATTGAGGCAAAAGTATCATTGCTGTCAAAATATTATTTGGGACTGTATTTTGCTTACCTAAAGCTATATCCATTTTCAGGGTATAATTTGAAGGTTTTGAATCCTTATTTTAATTTTAATTTAAAAGTCTCAGACTATTCAGTTTGTAGTAAGAAAAAAATATGTGTAATACACACTTGACTAGAACAGAAGTTTTACATCATTCCCTTGTCCCTAGTATTGTTGTCAAAGGATCATTCTGGTCCATATTTATCTTGGGTTTAGTAGTAGTGTAGATCTTTTTTGAAAGCAGTAGATGTTACAGCCCATTTTACTATACTTCAGCCAGGCCATGCCTTCTCTGTTTAGGCAGTTGTTTCCAACTAACCCACAGCTGAAACAAAGAATGTAGTCTTGTAATCATCATTAATCAGCCAGCAAAGCCAAGTGAGTTCAAACAGTCAATGGGAAGATAAGAAAAAGATGAGAAACCTTTCTCTGGTAGTGCACTTCAGTGACACCTCACACATAGTATAGTACTTGTATATACTCACAAATTACATGTTTCCAACAAAATTGTTTTGTACTAAACACAATGAACAGTGTCTTAAATGACTGTTATATTTTTGCTCTGCAATGCTTTTGCCCAATGTAGAAAACTTTTAAATATTTAGTTTATTTACACATTGTCATAGTAATAAAAGAATCTAATACAGGGAACCTACTGGATCACATTTATTTTCCTTCAGTATGGATTTTGTGTTATCTCAGAAGTATTGTAAGTAAAAAAAGAAATTAACTCTTTTGTCAATACAGAGATACTGAGATAAATTAACCCTAATAAAGTCAGCATGTGCAAATCAAGCAGGAATTTAGCCCATTCATGAGAAATCCAGACATTTTTAGAAATCGTTCTAAATTATATAGCAAGGTCAAGAAACACAGGATTCCTTTAATAGAAACTGTGTTAAAAATTTAACAATTCACCTGTTTGAAAGAATAATTCTACTGAAACTACGTGAAAGCACCTCCCAGCCGTCCAAAGAGGAACTGTATCTGTGGTACTTCATATTCATTGTGCTGTCTGGAGATTCAGCTTTAAAATCTGAAATGTTGTTTAATGTTTCATTTTCTTATCTCATATGAAACTCTACTTTGAAAAGTGCACCTTCTTTGTCTTGCAAGAACTAGAAACCCTTTTTCCAGAATCTTCGGGTACATCTCAGATCACAAGAGGCAGTGAAAGTCGAACAACATCAATGTACTTACAAAATTTGACAGAGAAAATAATTTAATTTTTAAGTAAAAAGGTAGAGTTCATTAAAACTTAGCTACGTATAACTGTGAAAGTTTATTCCCACACTTGGGTTTATGCAGTTGCAAGTAGACCATGGTGGGCAGCCTTGGGTGAACAGATAGCAAGAGCTTTGAAGTGACATTATCTGCACCTTTCCCTATGGGAAATTCTTGGAAATACTAAAGAAGTTTTCAGTCTCTTCAGATAGCATTCCCTTTATCACACTTTCAAACAATGAACTTCTGGCATAAAGGTCTGCTGTACAAGATGCATTAAAGTAAAAGAATTTGCAAAAATGTACTTCCTACTTTTCCTATACTTGCTCTCACCAGCACCTTTCTTCGTGGGCTGCAATGCTATTTGCACTATTCCCTCTGCACCTTTAAGAAAAGAGATTAAACAAACAAAAAACAGCTCCCCCCTCTTTCCATCACACCTCAGCTGTACGAAATCCCTCCTTTTCCTTTGACAGTTCCAAACTTTATTTGCCTCCTGCCTGTCCCACCATACTTTCTGGCTATGTGTGCTCAGCTGCTCCCAGATAAGGATGCCTCTGACAGGATGCACAGGAAAATGGGAGAAAATTTTACAGAAAGGATATTTAGAGAAAGAATAATATACAGCTTAACTGCATATTGGAAGAATAAATCATGTGAAGAAAATAGATAAAGGAAGGTTAAGACAGAGCTTTCCAATGAGTGTTTAGAATCTGATTTTTAAATCATGCAAAACTTGGGTAAATAACATCTGGACCCTTGGGATCTTTCAAGTGGTCACTCTGACATTAACAAGAAAAGGAAAACTGGTGGGATGTCAGAATATTGCAGTTGGGATTAAAAACCTTGGTGCAAAGGTTATTTTCATTTCATAAAGTACTTTCTGTATTCCCAGTAACATTTAAATGTCAGAGGTGAAATTCAGACTTCACTGAAGCCAGGTCAGAATTCATATCCATTTCAAAGGGACCAGAACGGGACCAGAGACTTTTGTAAGGAAGTTTATAATCTCTAATATATACTGGTATTCCTACTACTGTTCCTCTACTAGTATTTCATAAATATCCTTCAAAAACTAAAGATAAGCAGAGAGAAATATTCCTTCACATCAGTTTTCACAATGCTTTGGAAATAAAGATTAAACATTCTGACTTTTATAGTTAAATAAAGAAGACTTCTGTCGTGGTTTAAGCCCAGCTGGTAAATCAGAACCACATAGCCACTCGTTCACTCCCACCTCTTCCTCCCCCCACTGCCAGAGGGCTAGGGAGGAGAACTGAAAGAATGTAACTCCTACAGGTTGAGATAAGAACAGTCCATAACTAAGGTATAACACAAACCACTACTGCTACCACCAATAATAATAATGATAAGGGAAATAACAAGGAAAGAGAATAAAACCTCTCAACACCCACCAACTAATACCCAGCCTGACCCAAGCAGTGATCTAGCCCTTCCAGGTAACTGCCCTCTGTTTATATAGTGGGCGTGATGTGCTGTATTATGGAATACGTCTTTGGCTAGTTCGGGTCAGGTGTCCTATCTCTGCTTCCTCCTGGCTTCCCCTCCTCCCTGGCAGAGCATGAGACTCAGAAAGTTCTTGGTCAGAGTAAACATTACTGAACAGCAACTAAAAACATTGCTGTTATCAGTGCTGTTCTCAGGCTGAAAGTCAAAACCACAGCACTGCACCAGCTACTAAGAAGGAGAAAAATGACTGCTACTGCTGAATCCAGGACACCTTCTTAGGGTTTCCATACCAGTGCTTTAACAAACTACCCCCACAGCAAAGCCCCAGAGATTCCTGAAACAGTAAGGGAGAGGGAGAGTGAGATACCTTTCAGAGAAATTACATTAATTTCCTGGAAAATTTTTGTGACAGCATACCACATACAGAAGAAAATCATCTTCCACTATTTCAGTAATACATAACTACTTTGCATTTATACAGAAGCTTTCACCAAATGATCTAGGTATTATTTAGTATAGAAACTCTTTGAGAGGGTGTCTATCATACCTTCGTAAAGCACTTAGTACAATGGGATCCAATATGGTTGAAGGATTTAAGAGTCAAAGTAACAAATATTTCATCTCTAAATGAAGCCAAATAACATAAAATTCTCAATAGAGATGTAGAACAGTTAACGTTTTTTAAGTTTTGTTTTACAGACAAGAAAATGGGACACAAGGAAAGCTAAACCACTTGAAAGAGGTTATCATGATTCTGTGGGATCATTTAAGGAATTTGTTGTATCTCTAGGAATGTTTTGCAGAGCTCTCATTCCTCTGGGGATGGGCAGAGAGGAAAAGTTTGCATTAAACCAAATCAAACTCAGACATGCTTGAAAATTGTCAAAGACTTCAATATCCCAAGATGGATGAGAACATATTTAAATTGATGATGCTTTTGGGAAAAGCCAAGATTCATGCCATATGCTTAAAACAATCTATTGCAAACTTATTCTAGTTAACAATGCAGTTCTATAGGGATTTTGTAGCAAAAGTTCTAAATTGCACTGATTTTCTGGCCAAAATTCAAAAAACATAAAGTATATGCTTAAGAGCTTAAATAGATTTCCTACATTTTCACTTCTGGTTCTATTGATATTCTTGTGGTTAGCACCTGGAAGTATGTTGGGAGGGTTTTACCCTAAAATGCATATAAGGTTCCTATCCTTAAATGATGCAGATATAGTAACAAAGAAAATATGGATGCTAATGATAGATAAGTGAATTAATCACTAAATGCAGTGCAAATGACTTTTTTTTTAAAAAAAAAAAAAAACAAAAAAACCCAACAATTATTAAACAAGAAAAGTTGCGGCTTTTCTACTTATTTCTTAAATTCCTTTAAACTGAATTCCTGCTGCTGACACAAAACTTTAAAATCTCTCTCTTCATACTGCCTTAATTGTTCAACATATTTATATATCAACCATTTCAGAGTTGAAATTCTTACTAACTTCAGGACATTTAATCCTAGAATTCACCTTGGAACTAAATTTTCTTTTTGTTTCCTATTAAAAGCAACAAAAAATTGAAGCTCGTCTTAAGCTGTTTGGGCTGGTAATGTCAAAGCATTATGTGACCTCTGAAGCATAGTAATGGCCTGGAACAATTACTGAGAACTCCCTCAGGAGCTGATAAACCTACCCAATTTCAGAGATAAATGCTCTGTGCATTATAGTTCATGGGCTAGAAAGCTGTGAAAATCATTCATCACCTAGATCTCCAAACTGCAGTTCTTTAAGACATGTAGAGACACCAGATAAGATTGCCAAAACGAGTACATTTTCAGAAAGAACTGCAGTCCATTCTGGAAAGATTGCTGGCTATTGGTCTATGCAAAAGAAACCGCCCCAGAAAACCCTCAAAACCCAACAGTTTGATTGCTAAAAAATGTTGCACTTCTCATTACTTCATCTAAATTGCAGAGGTTTAATTAACACCTGACCTAAACTGTAAACTCAGTAAACTACTGCTGTGTCTGTGGCATATAAAACAGTATCTAAAGCTGCATCAATCATCAAGGGTCATGCTTGAGAACTTTTCTGTTGTAAGACAGCAAAAACACACAGTCTTTCTAATGTTACCTACTGAGGAGGTGTCCACCTTTCTTTTTCTTATAGATGCAGAGCTTGGAGAGGGCAAGTTGAATTGGTAGTCTGAAGATGTCACCCATGAAATTAAGCATGTAAGCAAAAAGATACACTGTCTTTTTACAGACATCTTTTAGAAGTGCAGCTCTTTAGTATTACCAGAACAAAATTCTTCACCTAGCACAAAATATAGGAATGCCTGCCTGCCTTTGACATAACCACCTCTTAGCAACTAAAATGCTGAAACTGCACAGCAAAACAATTGCCAAATAAATGCTCTTGTGACAGATAGGATTGGTTTTGGTTTTGTTGGGTTTTAGCAACTGTTAATGCGTTAGTCTGTTAGATGGAGAGATTTGTAAGTTACAGAGGTTTATAGTTCTATGGTCAAAGAGCTGCTTTCATTCCTGTTTGTAAGGCACTGAACTTATGTCCCTGGCCACTCTTCAGTAACCACAGCTCTTCACATTCAGCTACCCTGAAGGTGCATCATATGCTGCAGTTAACATCTATCATAAAAATATTTGGCATTTCTAAATTACTTCTTTCCCTGAGACCGCTGTTACTTGCATTAATGCTCCGGAGCAGCCATTTTGAGCAAGTGAGAGTAAAACATTAGGGAAGTTCATTATTGCATAAGATTTATCAGGTACAAAGATTTTTCTGCTCAACACTTCAGGAGTTCCAAGGTAGAGGTACCTGGCCTACAAAAATGCTTACCTCTCAGATCTGTCTTTGCCTTTCTAATTAAAAGATCCAGATTCTTTAAAGCCTTTTAAGAGACTCAGCTAATAAAAGGAAAAAGAAAAAAACAAATGCAAAAAAGGCAGGACCAGCATTCTGCAGTCCCAGCATCCAATATAGAAAATAAATTTCATCTATTTTGAAAGATACACCAAGTATTACCTCCTTGTATCACCTTCATATTTTCCTTTATGAAACTGTATCAGAGAATCTCCTCAAAATGGGGTTATGAGCTGAAGCTGGAGCCATCTGGTCACTACTTACTGTACAGCTAACAGTTCACTTTGAGCCTAAGTAGCTACCAGATTTAAATAACTAATATTATCATGCTGAGTTGAGGTTTAGTTGATTTCCCACCAAGCCCCCCCCCGCCCCTCCTGCAACTTACATCTAATCTTTTTGAAGCTGGTCCTTCATTAGAAAAAGAAGCTGTGAAAATCTGTGTTACAAGAAGATGCATGATGCCTATAAATCAGAAAATGTGTGAAAAAGCATATACCAGAGAGTCTTTTCTTGTCTCCGTTTTCATTATTAGAAAATTAACGTTTACAGTTGAGATTTCTCTGTCATTAGTAAAGGCACCACAGTAGAACAGAGCAATGTCAAAGACACATCATACTTTCTGTCTGCCTTTTTAATTCCTGCATTAGACACCAAATATAGTAAATCAGGAAGTTTAACTGATATACTTTAGGGAAACTAGAATAAGAAAATATGATGTGTACAGCATTCAGTTTGAGAAACTAAATTTCAGAGGACAAGAAATATAGCCAAGAGGAGCTCAAAGCTCTTCTGCCTTAAATATAGTCTTAATGATTTTGTATTAAATTATATTTTTCCAGAAGAAAATTGGTTCTTTATTTCTTAGGGCATCGTAGAAAGGTAAGAAAGGTTGTGAATATGTTTTACCTCCTCTTTCCATGGCCTGCAGGAATGCTGAGGCCCTATGAAGATCCATTTTCACAGCATCTCATAAGACACTTACTGCTGTATCCACAGTACTGTGTGGGAGGGAAAGGCTGTGCCTCAGGAGACAAATTCAGAACTCTTCTTTGCATACACAGATGCACAGGGAAGTGCTCATTTCCCTAAGGAGCTCTTCCTGGGATTTCCTGAGCTGAGACCATGCTTCTAAATGACAGTTAAAAATTAAACTCAGTTTGGAATAAGCTGAACTTTTCAATTGAGCATCTAAAATTGTATCCCTTGAGCATCCCAACACTTGCATAGCAGTCTCAAGGTTGAAGTAAAAGATGGATGAAGAAGCCTTCCATGTTAAAGACCAATGAATAATGAAACATCAAAACCATTCACCAAATGGTTCAAATTAATACAAAGACAGGTGGCTATGCTGGCTGTGTTTGATTATATAAATTTGGAGTGGTAACTCTTCCCAATGTACCTCTGTGGTTGCAAACTCAAATGCCCAGCGATAATACAGATAAAAGAAATGTCACTAACTGCTTTAATACTTGTAGCATGTAAAAAAGTACTGCCACAGCTGTGAACTATTTATTGGGAAATGACAGTTCTTATCGATCAGAAGTTAACATGAGAGAGGAGATGTCCTTATACCCTAGCTAAGAAGGAGATAAACTTAGAGCTTGGGAGGCTTAGCAAGAGGTGATCAGGCAGCCCAGGACACAAGTGAGCTTTCCTCAGGAGCAGTGAAGACTAGGGTGAAGGGCAGAACTGGCAATGTGTCTGGATCTTAATGAGGTGAGGCAGCCACGGCAATGCTTTGGGCATCTGGTTACTTCCAGGCAGCAGCACTTCCTCTAGCAGAAGATGGGGAGGAGGTCATGAAGCAAAGAGACACATGCACATACATACACACACATTGGCTTATGCATTTTATAGTGCCTGCAGAAAATATGCCTGAATATCTTAAGATGTGTAAGCAAACTGGCCACTGGCCTCATCTCCCAGGCAGCTCCCTATCAGGACATCAGGTGGATTCCTATTGGAAAGCAGCTTCTGAGAACAGCTATGGCATTGTCCACATGGGGTTAACATGAAGCTATCTTACCTAAAGCAGTGGCCATCTAAATCTCAAAAGGCCCTGTTCTCAACAACCTTCTCACCATACTGGTTATCCTCAGCACTAGAGGAAGAAGTGTGATGTATGTGACCTAATAATGGTACAGTCAGTTTCTGTTCCCTCCCCCAATCACATCGGTGACCATAATATCATTTAGCATCATCCTTAACTGCACTAGATAACCTAAGGGGGAGTGGTAGGCACAGTCAGGATACTTCTGCTTTCTGTCTCTTTCCAGTCCAATAAAATTTACAATTTTGATCTGGTGGTCTTCACCCTTTCAACATTCTTTATTTATTATTTCCAGGGATCGTTCAGCTTTGCTCAGGTCTATGTCTTTACAGCTACAGCTCCACACTCCCATTTTCTTTTTTCCCTTTTTTACTTTTTTTTGTGATGGGAAATGACATTTCATTTAGTTAAGAATGCTTTTCTAACTGGAAAACCAACAGGAAGAGTATGCCCTTAAATGGCTAGGGAAGGCAGTAAGTATATACATGTATATATATATATAAGTATATATATATATAACACTGCTCCATAATGCTTCTCCCATTTCTAGTTATTTGCAGCTCAGAATTTCTGAACTGTATGTTGATGTCTGCCATTAGTAAAAGTCATTGGATTTTCCTTCTGATGGTTTGGGCAGTCCTTCCTTGAAACCATGTACCCTTTCCAACATCCACAGCTCCCTTTGACAGTAAGCTTCAAAAGTCTACAGCCAGCTTCCGTCATATCTTCTGAATCCTGCTTGAATCAGATCCATGAATTGTCCTGTATTGATTCCACTGAGAGAAAGAGTTGTTCCTTATCTATCTTTTCCTTGCCACGCATCTATTTATTAACATTCCTCTTAAATTGTTAGGGACAGGGTTAATTGTCACAGTAGTTGAAAAGAATGAAGGAGCAGAAGTCCAGGTCTGAAGTACAATGTTTGGCAGGTACTTATATCTATTAATTTTATAGTAAGACAGTATAAACAGATTCCTGCTCTATGACTTTGCAACGCTTTCTGTCTGAGAAATTGATTTTTCTTCAGAAAACAACATTTGGCTCATTAAAACTAAAACAACAGCCCTACAACCTACCTCAAAATGCCTCTTTCTAACTAAATTTCATTTAATAAGACAGCATCTTATTCACTTCATTGATTTTACTCCCACAGACAAATAAAAAAAAATACATTTATATAAAGGAAAAAATTAACTCCTAGTCCTATTAGTGTCCATGGTTTTGTTTTTCAATGTCTATATGCAGTTAATTTGCATGGTGCAAAGCATCACAGCCATTTCAGTTCTACACAATAATCCCATTTCTTTCAGAGCTAAAATAGCTGTGATGAAAGGACTCTATAAAGCTCGGAATGTATCAAATGGTGCACCATTTTATAATTCTGTATTTGACAACTAAGGCATCACATGTGGCAGAGGTAACTGAGAATTCATAAAGTGAACACTATCTGGATACCCATAGGACATTTTAGTATTCAGAATGTTTGGATACACAAAGGATCCTAACTTTGCAGCATCCAAAATCAGAGATGTTTTCTCTGGCTCATATTCAGAAATAGGTGAAGCTTTCTGAAAATTTCAGTAAAATTTGGCTGAAAATATTTAGTATGTCTACAACTGTTAAATTTGGCTAAATTTTGGAGCCTTTTATGATACACATACAGTGTACAAAACTCCATATTTATTTTAGTGCATATATCTTACTACTGACCAAGCTCTTACTGGGACAGTAGCTCTGATATTACTGGCATAAAAATATATTTTAAACATGGCCCACAGGAAGGCCTGTAAGATGATGAAACTTTAGTATATAACTTAAACTCATGTCAAACTAAGTTACTGAGATTTCGCCTCTGAGTTTTGGTCAGTGTCCCATCCTCCTGAGCTAGCCAAGCGCTCTCTTTTGCTTTCAGGGAAGGGAACAGTCTGGGTCACCAGGTTCCAGCAAGATAGTGACAAATATGTGATTTCCTGTAGAAATGATGGAAGCTTCACAGAGATAGATCCTCCATGAGGCCAGAACCAAATTTACATTCCAAATCCATAGATAAACCCCTTTGAATCGCCCGGCTGTTGGATATTACATTCCTGCTGTGCCAGCAGATCTTCAGGTGTGAGAGTTGTTTGAAAAGCAAAGGAGATGGGTCATCTCTTGCTTCAGCTGTCCCCTCAAGGATTCACTATCTCAGTCCTTTGCCTTGGACAGTTTGTAAGCGATGAATAGTCCAAAGTTGAGCAATGCTGGTGTGCACTGATACACATTTCACTAATAAACAGTGATATATGATACAGTGATATCGCATGGAATACCATCCAATTTGATCTGGAGGCAATTCTTACTGAGAACCAGCATCTTTGTCTCAGAGGGACAAATTAGGCTGCCTGTATTACTTGTGAGCATTGCATTTCCATGGGTGAAACTGAAGACAATAATCATAAGAAAGAAATTACATCCACCTCATTCTCCTGGTAAAAACTTCAGATAATAAATAAAGGTTTATTTCTACCAAACACAACATATTTGTGTTTGTCTTCATTCTCAGCCAGTTGTGGGTTTTTTTTTTTTCCAGTTTTCCTGTGTGTATCAAGATAATTAGAAGCATCAGTAATAATTTATGGCACACACTGTAAGATGACTTTCGATGCTGTAATGCAAAATCACACTAGTCATCAGAACTTGGCATGCTTATTCAGAGGCAGTTAGATCTATGTATAGATTCCTACTTTCCAGAAAGCTTTCAAACTCCCTTGGCCCAGCCAAAATTGGGAAAGTGTAGAAAGAAATTACCCCAGTAGCAGCAGTTTAATTTTGCATTATTATTTATTATTATTATTATTATTATTATTATTATTATTATTATTATTATTATTTCGTACCCCTTCTTTTCTCTCCACTTTCAAGTTGAAAGCCAAGTTTGATTGTTGTTTTTTCTTTTAATACAGCACTCTTCAGGCTGTACTAAATACAACTTCAGAAAGCGTGCTAGATTTTTTATGTACTTGTGGGGTGTAAGTTGAACTCTGCATGACCTGTGTTAGCATAAGAAGAAGTCTCAGAACCACACAGAGATGTTATCTCAGGAGAAGATATTTTTATAGCAAATATTATCTTCATAATATCATTTAATTCCTCTGTTCTTCAAAATGGTTGCTGCAAATCATTGCATGAATAAAATGTTTTGTTTATACTCTGCTGATACTGGCTCCAAATGTATTTGGACTTCCATTGGTTTACTCACCCACTGACCTTTACAGAGAATAAAGCTTTAACAAGCCATAATGTGTTTGTTTCAAAAATAGTTAAGTATGGCAAATTGCACACCTATATGATTTCCAAGTTTGTTTTTACCACCTGGAAACCTACAGATAATATTTTTTTATTGATGCATGGCACAACATATGTAAGATTTACGATGTATCCCTGCTTACACCACCAGCAGAGGCTGCAGGGTCTGTGAGTCCCTCAGGGCTGTGTCAAGAGGGATGTACTGGGATCATATCTCAGTGATAAAAAGCCGACTGCAGTTTGTGCAGAAAAGACTATCTGAAAATCAGTTAGAGAAAGGGGATAATTCTGAGGATTGAAATAATAGAAATAAAATGGGATTCAACAGTATGAAGTTCAAAGTCATTTATTCAGAAGCTAATAACAGATTTTGAAGCTCTAAAGTGAGAGCTCTTCAGCAGAAGAGTCAAAGAGGAGAACATTTTTGGGTTGATTAGTTCATCACAGGAGGTAAAAATCCCAAAGGAGACACTTCAAAGCTGTGGACATGAAAAAGGGAAGTAATTTATTTAGGTGAGTTTTCTGTGGAATTGAACTAAAATGTATAGAGCAATGGAACTGAAAATGAAATGGTCACCTGAAATGGTGTTCACGATGTTGCTGCCTGCCATGTTGTACCGGGTGCAGGTGCCCCTGTGCTGTTCCCTGTGCCCACCGGCTGGTGGTGCCCGGTGGCGGACACAGCCGGCCCCACCCGGCTCCAACGGCCCCACCGCAGGGCAGAGCTGAGCCCCTCCGCCACGGGCGGGCGCCTCGGGGAAAGCCTGGGTAAGGATGGGCAAACGGTGCCTGGCAGCCAGGGCTGAGGGGAACCGGGTGAGAAACAGCCCTGCGAACCCCGAGGGCAGAGCGGGAGGGGATCCGGGAGACCGGCAGGGATGCCCCTGGAGCACCGGGAGGGTGGACGTGCGCTGGAGGAAGCTGCAGCCCGTGGAGAGCCCACGCTGGAGCAGGTTTATCCTGAAGGACCGCAGCAACTGGGAAGGCCCCATGCTGAAGCAGAAGAGTGTGAGGAGGAAGGAGAGGCAAAGAGGAGCTGTTGTGGGTAGATGGCAGGGCCACATTGCCCATCCTTCTGGCCTGTTTGGGTGACAGGAGGTAAAGGAGTCAGGAATGAAAAAGTTGAAACTGGGGTGAGGGTTGAAAAGGGTAAGTTCCCCTTTAACAGGGGAGAAAGTTGTTATTTTAGTTGGTGTTTTTGTTTCTCACTAGATGAATCAGTAATTATTTTAATTTAATAAATCAAGTCTGTTTCACCTGTGATGGTAACTGGTAAGCAGTATCCCTGTCTTCATCAAGACCCAACAGTTTTCTCATACCTGTTCTTCCTATTTCCTCCCCTCATCCCACTGAGGTGGTGAGTGAGCAAGCAGCTGAGTGGGGATTTTGCTGTTGGCCAAAGGCAAGCCCACTGCATAGGCAGGGGATGACTTAGGGAACTCAGATTGATGCAAACCAGAAAGACAGAAATACACCAAGTGTGAACAAGAAAAACTGAAACAAGTTAACAGTGTTTGCAAGGGAACAAATGGGCAAGAGAGCAACTGATGAATACATTATGAACTTGAAGGAGATGATTTTGAATGCACAGTTCTGAGAATGTCTTCTTCTATGAACAGAATGGGCAAAGACATGAAAACCAGCTAGGACAACAGAACCGTTTGAAACAAGGAAAAAGCCCAGCCAGGTCAATTCATAACTGGGTTTACCTGGCAGTATCTGTATTAGCAGTAGACAGTTCCTGTGACATGTGAAGTATCTATAATAAGTGAAAGAAATATTTCATCCAAAAAAGAAATCGTAGGATACTTGAAATATAATTGAAGAGCTCAGAATATTTATTTTAAATATGAAGTAATTTCTGGACAAACAAGGAAGATTTCATCCCTAAAGGTACATTTTCTGAGAGCTCCTTCCAGTGGGATTGAGACTGCAATTTTATTCAAGCCTGTAAGCAATACAGTGTATTGCAAGTAACATTAGGACCAAGGTTCTTCACCAGAATTCAGATTGAGAATAAAGAAGTGCCAGTGACCATGTTGTGTAATAGGATCAGTTTAACAACAGCACAGTCATTTTAGAAAGTGTGCTCTCCAGATCTATTAAAGGCATAACTGAAGACATTGTTGCTGTGCATTCAACAGTCCCATCAGTGCATTTCTCCTTGTTTCCAGATGACAACATGTTTCAGTTGTAAAAGGGATCTTGGATCATCATTCAAAATCCGACCTACTGAGACCAACTATAGCCTCCTAAGTGCTTTTTTGAGTCTTTTGCTTTGTTCAAAAACTAGCTAAAAGATAAATGCCCCTCTTGAAGAAAGACATTTGCTTCAAAAGTTTTGTGTGTTATATTACAGCTAGTTGTGGGGAAAGAGTAGAGAACTCTACTGTGAATTCCCAGCTCAAGCAAAGACTGCCTTCTAGGAGCCTGAGCAAAGAAAGCCATTAGCCCCTTTTCTCCAGCAGAAGTGAAAATGTAAATCCTTACATGTGTACAGGGCAGATGCAGGGGAACGCACCATGATTACATAGCATGACTAAAATGCTAAGTGCTAAAGTGATTAGTTCCCAGATACTTAAAGAAAGAAAAGCTAATTTTCTTACATTTTCAAACAGAATAACAAAGCTCCAGCAAATTGTGGAAAAAATGCTACACTCTCCCCACTCTTCAGCAAGCTAGATGAACTTATTTATCTCCCAAAGTACTGATTTCTGTGGCTCTCTGCTGGAAAGCTGCTAGAGATAAGCAAACAGAAACTGATCCTGTTATTTAGAAGGAACAAAGTACCTGAGAACAGGAAAATTATCTATGTAGGAGGTTTGCCATCAATTTCAATAAATTATGCTGTAGAAGATAATACCATGAAATGAAAAAGTCCTCTTTAATAATAAACTCCATTTTAAAATGTATGTGTCTATAGCTTTATACAATAAATGCATAAGAGCTGCTAAAAATCTGGAATATATTTTTAAGAATTAGATTTCTAAATTAAATTTAGAGCTTAATGGGGTCACAGCTGTCTTGGCTAGTCTTTGTCCAAATAAGTGCAGAAGAGAGGCAGAAGTGAGTTTTTGGAAACTACATGGAAACCATTGAAACAAATTAATTACTATTTCTCTTCCCCTTGGGTTGCAAAAAAAAATTGAAATTATTAGTTTTAAGAATCAGCTGGGTGTTCAGGAAGTTATTTATGGAAACAGAGCCTCTTCAGAATTCAGATGTGTTTAAATTAGGTGTTCGGTCCTTATACAGCTTAAAGGGAGAAAAAGAGACTTTCAAGATAATGTTCAAAGGACCTAAGGTAGTATTTTGCTCTTGTGTCACTTTCCACTGGATTCTCTCTGCATCCATAGACTACAAAGGGACTATCTGGAGCCAAATATCAGAACTTACAGTCATATAAAAGGTATAGAAAGTAAGGCAAAACAAAGACCAAGTGAGATTTGTGTTCCAAATGGCATCAGCAATTTCTTGCATTATTACCAGAGTATTTTTCCATCATGTCCCATCTCCCTCTGTGGGAGAGGGAAAGGCCTTTAATAGCATCCATTGGATTTTTTGATAGAGTATCAATTTAAATACTTCTTTTTTTTTCCTTGAGCTTTAATCCTCCTTCTTTGACTACTTTCATTCTTCACCTAGTGGAACCAGGCAGGAATGTATTATTGAAATGTTTATAGTTTCCTCCAGAAGAAAATAAGTAGAGTTACTGTAATAGATATGTTTCAACATCTTCACACTACAACCCTGTGATGTGGCAATATCATTTACTAAAGCTGAGAGAATGTAACAGTGTGTGTTGCAAGAAGTGTGGTGGATTGAGTGGCCCAAGGGTGTAGGAGACCTGACATCTCTGCTGCTGGCCTACCAAGGAATTTTGATGAACAAAGTCAAATGACTTTCTTATTCTCCCTGTAAGTAAATTGAAGTTAAAGATACTGAGACCCACCTTCATGCTCGGTCCTGTGTTCAGCAGTAGCAGTCATCTTTGTCCTTCTTAGTAGCTGGTGCATTGATGTATTTTTGACTTTTGGCCTCAGAACAATGCTGAAATAACAATAAGGGAAATAACAAGGGAAGAGAATACAACTGCTCACCACCTGCTGACCAATACCTGGCCTGACCCAAGCAGTGATCTGGCCCTTCCAGGTAACTGCCTCCAGTTTATAGACTGGTCATGAAGTGCTGTGGTATGGAATACCTCTTTGGCTAGTTTGGGTCAAGTGTCCTGCCTCTGCTTTCCCTTGACTTCCTCTTCTCCCTGGCAGAGCATGAGACTCAGAAAGTCCTTGGTCAGAGTAAACATTACTGAGCAGCAACTAAAAGCATCGGTGTTATCAGCACTGTTCCCAGGCTGAAAGTCAAAACCACAGCACTGCACCAGCTACTAAGAAGGAGAAAAATGACTGCTACTGCGGAACCCAGGACATGCTCTTTGACAGAAGACCAAATGTTGTCACAATTTTATGATAGCCTGAAAAGTTAACCACCACTGAAAGATCAGTTTCTGTCTGGAGGAGAATCCAAGGAAGCAGACGTTGGGCTCTTCATTGTATGCTTTTTTTTTAACAAAGGAACAAGAAGCTTGAGGTAACAAGCCATTTCCAAGAAAATTAATATTTCACTTTATATTTAATATAATTACTTAATTCATACTCACCTTGGTAAAATCAGGCATTGAATACGAAAACCTAAATTATTATTTAAATTTTATTTTGACTTTTTAAATCAGAACTTTCTGGGTCTTCTAACAGTTTTCACTGTGTTTTTATACATCTCCAAAGGTGCTAAAATTAGAGACCTGAGGTCCTTTTTATAATCTGTGGAGAGAGAGTAGCATTTCGGACTGAAATGGGGCACATAAATTAGACACCTGAAAAAGTGAGCTGACTTTAAACAGTAGTAACACAGGAGGCTGCCACATACAGAGAAGGGGTTTACAGACTCACCAGTCACATTGCTTTCATGTGATGGCATTGTCCTTGCAATGCTCATGTGGACCTGAGGTGCTTAGGATAAATTAACATGAACTGAGCTCTCAGTAAGGAACCTAGCAGTGGATCCCATCAGCTAACACCACACTTCAGAACAGGGGACAGTTTGTTTCTAATTAGGATATATTTTCTTATGAAGCAGAGAGCCCTTCTTGCTCACAGCACCCAGCATCTAAGACCAAGGAAGAACTAAATGTTTAAACTGAATTCCTTCTTCATTTACATCACATATATCTCTCAGTGAATCTTTACATTGATGCTGGCACTATGAATGTTAATACTGTACCTGCTTCAGGCTGAATGGAGGGTGCTGGTCTACTTGGATGTCAGTCTAGAAAATAAATCCATGGCTAACTGATGCTCCAGTGAGCAATTTCAACTTTGCAAAAGGTACTCTCAGTCATCATCTTGAAAAAAATAAAGCAACCCAAACCTCAAGCATTCAATTGTCTGTATAGCAGGCATTTGAAAAATCTCGTTGTTGTAGGCAATAACTGTAGCAAAGAACAGAATTGCTGCTTGTCGTGTAGGAGGAAAAAAGTTCAAAATAAATGAATACAACTCATCGGTTGGAACAACCTTTATGAAAAATCTGCTTTCTGATTCCAGAGAACCTCTAATCAACTAACAGAGAAGCATATGCTCTATTTTAAGCTGTGCATAATGTAATAGATAGCTATAATTACTTCAATAGAATAAGAACAGTATCAGTCAATATGTACTGTAAATCAGGCAAGTTAGTTATTTTGTCAGCAGTTGGAACAGACAGCTGATCGTGTTTGTTAATATTTCACATTCATCATTACATTTATTTGCTTACTTACAAATTGGTATGAAGTGCTACTTTCCAGCCAAATAAATCACAAACTGTAGATAACACAAACATTGCACAGAAATATGAATTACATGTGAATAGGATACAAGCATGAGAGGGATGGGGGACAGAAAGAAGTGGTCACTCTTCAAGATTTAAACCAAAATTGATCCAAAGGCTTGCAAGTCTTTGCTGCATGTTGTATACACAGTAACATATCCACCTAGTTTAATATTTGCCAGGAAAATCGCAAAGCCCTCTCAGGCTACAGCAGCATATAATCTCCTTGAATGTTTTCCTGAGCTCCTGACTCCGGAATGCATAGATAAGTGGATCGATGATGGAATTGCACATGATGAGGATGAGGTAGAAGTTAAAGTGGGACATGAAGCACACACAGTAAGGGTTGTAGGGGCAGGAGATGTAGAAAATCAGATGCAGGAAAAATGGAGCCCAGCACACAACAAAAACTCCAATCAGGATGGTGAGAGTGATGGCCCCTTTCATGTTGGCCCCTTGGCGAATAGGGCCAGTCCCTGGAAGAACAGCAATCTTTTTGATATGTGTTCGAGCCATCATAAACATGTGGACATAGAGGGATGCCATGAGAATGAGCATAGTGAAGAACATGCTAATAAGGCAGATGATGACAACACTGCTGTCAGAGTAAATGATAAACAAAATGCCTGAGACTGTGCAAGCAGCCCATATGCATGTGATGATGACCCCTACACGCTTCACTGTCATGATATTATGGTACTGGAGGGCATAAAAGATAGTAAAGTACCTGTCCACTGCTATTGACAGAAGACTGCAAATTGATGCAAGCAAGGAACTGCAAATCACTGAGTCAATAACATTGTCAATGTTTATGGTAAAGCTCTGTGCATCTGTGTCTGTATTGTTTAGCAGCGTGATGACAATAGTTTCTGATCCATTAGATACACTCACTAGCATATCAGCCACTGCCAAGCTACAGATGAAGAAGTACATTGGTGAGTGGAGGTTCTTGTTCTTGGCTATTGCCACAATGACCAAGACATTCTCCAGCAAGCTGATGATGCCCAGAGTCACAAACACTTCAGGGGATACAAAGAGTTGCTCATAGCAGCCTCCTGAGGAATGGCCCTTTCCATTCAGCTCGCTGGCACTTCCATGCAGTCCATAGCTGTGGTTCCAGAAATGGAGAGGCTGGAGTGTCCCATGGTGCTTGGTGAAATTCATATTATGGAGATCCCTTTCAGCTTCCTGCTTTTAAAACTCCTGGTCCTTCTGCATTCCTTTGAAAACCTTCTTTGCCTTTTCAGCTTGGGAAGAAAAGAAAAATAGCCAGCACCAAGGAAGGCAGCAATTCAGAAGACTTTGACTGCTGTTGCAAAATAAGGTTTCAAACACAGAAATTCTGATTTACTCTCTCACAGATGCAGTTTCTAATCATCATCACATTTACCTTGGTGATCTATGTCACAGAGTCCCAACAGTCTGTTATTTTGCATCAGATTCTTCCCTATGGTTAGATCCCATTTAGCTCACTGGTAAAATGCAGGACTTTTTTGTTCCCGTCCATTAAGAGAAGCAAACATAAAATGCCCAAGTGACAGCTGCAAAGCAGAAACTAATTTCAAACTGCAAGCACTGGTCTCACTGTCAGACAGTGCATGCCAGCTGCCTGTTTTATGGGCACTCCCCGCCTCTGCTTTGCTTTCTAGCCAATCAGGCTCCAGAGCCGCAGAGAGCGGAGGGGCTTCTGATTCTGCGAATCTCTGAAACATCACACAGCACAGTAGATTTGGATGCAGCATGAGCTACCAGCAGCTGCAGGAAAGCAGAGGGGCTGATGGAGATTTATTTCTTTTCTTTAACTTATCAGTATAGTATTTTAATTCTGATTTTTAGTTAGCAATAATACAGGACTGTACTAGCAATCTTACTGAATTCCTGCAGCTGAACTGGTGACTTTTTATTTTTCAGACTGTGACTTACTGTGATTTACTCCTGCCCCTTCTGGGACACATAGCTGCTTTGCCTTGAAAGACAAGGAAGCAAGAGAATACTCATTTCCTCTCAGTTCTGTCTCCCAGATCTCCTTTGCATTGCTAACTTTTCTATGCCTTAGTTGTCATTTGCAAGATGTGTTGTTACAAGGTTGCATTGTACTCTCTAAGCTTCTTATAATTTTAAAGAAATTGAGAATATGTAAGGACCAAACTCAGAAAGGAGCCAAAGTCACAAATGGCTTCAGAAATTGTCCTAAGAAAGGAGTTTTCCCCAGGTAATAGCCTTCTTCATTGTTTTATTTCCAGGAATGAAAAGATGATACAGTTGATTGCAGAAGCCCTGTTGCCATCAGGAATTAGGATGTTGGGCAGAAAAAGAAAAGTCGGTATTTAGAGCAGATGAAGGAAAGCAACAGGAGGCAAACTTACATTCTGTAAGAAATGGGGCTCATCCAAAGGAAATGACACAAAAGCATGACATAAACACCTTAAAAATCCACCCAGAGGGATGTCCTTGTGCTTAACTGGCATGAGCTGAAAGGCAGCTTGTGTGCAGTATTCCAGGGAAAGCCCTTGAGAAGGAGGAAGGGAATGCCAAATGAATATGAAAAGACAGGGACAAAAGTTGCTTTACTGTTTCCTCTTCAAGCATTGCAATTGAGGATTGAAAAACAAATTTACTGAGCAAAGCCTAAAGTACCAGTGCATTTTAAAGGTATGGAAGCTATAGGAAAGTCAGTCATTACACCTGAGAGTAATGTTTGCAAGGAAGTTGTTTCAATGAACATTCCCAGCCAACTACCAGGAAGGCTGTGGAGGAGTCTCTGTCTGATGCAAGAGACTATTTTCTTCAACTTCTCAAACTTTCTAAGTATTCTATGACTTAGCTGATTTTAAGATGAACAGCAGTTAGGAACACGGCATGTATGTGGAAGCACAACTATCTATACTCAACATCCCACTACCAGGGTGAATTGCGATTTTCCTTTTACATTTGGATTTGCTATATATCTATAGTTATAAAGACCTATATGAGAACAAAAGCCTCAGCCAATTACTTCTGGACCTTTCCCTAGACAGATTGTTTTATAAAGCTGAAACATAAATATCTAAGGCAAACAAAACAACTTGCAGCACAGGAAATCCCATATTTATCAGCTTGGAAGACATCATTCATGAGCAGCATCCTTGCAATGAAGGAATAGCTTGATGCTGAGAGTGTGAGATTTACTTTCCTATCATGACATAATGTAAGCCAGGATCCAAAAAGATTTATTAACTAGTTAACTTATCCCTGGGCCAGTATACATTAAATATTGCCACAGACAGGACTTGCATGCCTAACCCTTAAGGACATAGGTATAAGGTGAGATAAGTGAGAAAATTTATATCAAGACTGATGTGGGAGAGCAACGTCTCCCCAGACAAAGTATTCTGCACCTGCAGCCAGAAATGTGCAATCTTCAAGTTATGCCAGGGAAACAGCCACTCAGCATGCCTTCCTCCATAACTTCCCTCCATTCTGGAAGTGCCATGGTACAGGGATCTCTCCCTTTCACCTACTTTGGTGAAGCCAGGGCAAGAGAAGCGGGCAAAAATAGAGAAACTACCTCCAGAGGATACTGCTCTATTTGCTCCTTATGTCTATCTGTCAGTCTACCCCTCTTTTGCCTCTCCCTTTCTCTGCACATTGTCCCTGTTCCTATCCTGATTTTTCCATTTACTATTCTCTTCACCCAGAAGCTATCCAGATACTTTTATGTGCTTGATTTTTCTCTGGATGTGATCATAAAAATGCAGTATCAGTTATAACCAAGTAAAGAAAAGGACACTTCTTTCCTACCCACAGCCAGCACTCACCTCAAAAATTTTACTTATGCTCTGCATTCTTGGGTCAAATTTGTTTTGGTGTATTAGCCATTCATATTTGTGGGATGACAGTATATGACTGGAAGCAGTAGACTTATGGTAGCTTAGCAACTCAGTTGGAGAGGTGATATACTATTAGCCTGCTCTGAGTAGAAAGTACAACAAGTTATATGAGCACTTTTTAAAATGGGAGAAGATATATGTACATCTAAATGCTTCTGTGGAAGAAAATGGATACATGTCTCTGCCTCCCACTTAACAAAAATCAAACCACATAATGTTAAAATCATTCAAAGGATCCTAATTCTCTCATGCCTGAAAATATGTCAATATTTCAGTCTCTTTAGTCATATATATCAGGAGTATTGCCTAACATACATTGCCTAAACTGTTTCTTAAAATTTAAAAGCAAAACCTGAGCTATTATTTCTTTCACAAGTGGCAACTGGCAGTCTTTTCAGCACCATGGAAAACCAGCTCTGGCTGCAGAAAATCATAAACTGGTAAGAATGATATGCAAATATGAGATCCATCTCTTAGAAGAAGTGAAAGATCTACGAAGATTTTATACCAGCCTCCCCTTTTAACGTAAAAAAATGTCCATTAAAAAATTCCTCCTACACAATTCCCTCTTGTCCTATGTTCTGTTTCCAGCTACAGCTACTCCTGGATGTCCATCCTCCAAATAGGGTTTGGCTATGTTCACCTCACAACATTTAAACAGCCTAATTATTCTCTGACAGTTGCTTTTGAGGCTCAGAAGAATGCATTCACTGGAATCAATAATAAGCAGATAAAGTCCCAGTAGTGATACAGGAAGACAAGCAGAGTCATAAACAGTCTGTATAGGTCTACTATGGAAAAGGCAAGTAGAGGAAGTTAGCACAGGCACTTCCTGGCTCAAATGCACAGTCTGAGATCTCTTTGAATTCTGTGTCTATATTGATCAAGCAGGGAGATGGTATTCACCACTCCAACAGTTGTCAGTGAAAACAGAAGGGATTGTAAAAAGCATAGTAGAAGGAGAAGCCAAAGAAACAGATTATTAACATTCAGTCATTCCTGAGAGTTGTGTGTGTGCCAGCACTGTGCAAAATGTAAATGTTTCACTTACATGTGCAGGCATAATTGAAAGATGTTTTTGTCACAGGTGCTCAATCCAGTTTTTCAGTGTCCATATTTCAGTAAAAAAGACTGTACTATGCTTTAGCATGCTGAATTTGAAGTACAAAATGAGCCAAGCAATTAAGCTTTGGAAACTCCTATGAGATTCTAGGCGGCATCATATCTCTAGATTACAACAAAAGCAAATTCCGCATAACACTCAAAATACTTACCATAAGTGGCTCAAAAAATGCAATGTACTTTTCCATCTTTCCCACAGATGTCATTGGAGGAAACATTTCCTTGATTCTTTCTAGCTCTAGTAAATTAGCATGTGATCAATATAGAGACTTTTGTTCTTGTGATTTGGATTGGTAGTTTTTTTAAAGTAGGTTTTTGAATGTTTTTTTTTTTCCAGCAAGTCTGATAAGCATGAAAAGAAATATCAATACAGCCCTGATTATCATAAACTTCAGGTGCTATCCTGTTTACATTTATGATGTTTATGCTGAAATATAGGATACAGAGAGAGCTGACACTGATTTTGGGTGAAGTAAAGGTAATGTCTATAGCAGATAGAAAATCCACACAGGAAAAGGATACTAGTTCTGTAGTATAGAATTTGAGATCTCTATGTGTAATGTTACTTCACAGGCAAAAATATGATTGTAAACCAAACAAATTACTATTCTTTGTGCTTGTACGAACATGTTCTAAGATGAAGTAATGAATCAGTGGAGTTATTAGTCAATCAAGAATAAATTGTGAAGTCAAGCTTCTATTCAGAGTCACAGAGATATTCGTTGGATTAGACTTCTGGAAGCCACCTCATCCAGCCTCTGCTTTGAATGGGATTACCACCAATACTGGATTAAATTAGCTGTGGCTTTGTCTATCCAAGTCTTGAAAACTTCCAAGAAAGGAGATCCCACAACCTCCCTGGATAACCTGTTCCTGTTCTGCATTGCTTTCCCAGTTAAAAAGCTTTTCCTAATCTGAATCAAAAAAGACTATTTTATACACTCTACAGAAGAGGCAGAGGAAGCTGCACTGGTAAAGGTTGTTGAAGAGAAGGCTAAAGGGTGATCTAATAGATTATTTGAGTTTAATAGCTAATGGAAAAGAAGGTACAAAACTTATAGGGCCAAGCTCCTCTTGGTAGTGCCAGGGAACATAAGAAAATGTATCAGTCACAGGCTGTGGCTTGGTTACACAACCTAAGCTCCTGCCCATGATGACAACCCTGCAATGAACCATCTTCAGTTTCTCCACATCACTCTTGAACTGCAGGGGCCCAAACTTGAGAATTGTTCCAGGTACAGCCTTGTCCATGGTACGTAAATGGGGATAATAAACTAATCTGTCAGCTGCACTTTTTCTAATTTGGAAAATTATTTCTTATATTCAAGTTGACGTACAATGTAACTCCTTTGCTGTCCTTTTCGGCAACGCTGCTACTCAAGCAGTCAGTGCCCGTCGTGTAGTGATGCATGGAGCTGTTCTACACATGCAAAGAACTTTGTACTTCTTGTTCACCTTTATAAGTACACTGTTGGCCCAATACTCATGTTTCCCAGCATCCCTCTGGATCAAATCTCTGCTGTTTAGTGTGTTCACATTCATCCTCTCAACTTACTACAATCTCCAAATTTGTGGATGGTACATTCTTTATCAACCTCCCTGTTAGTGATGAAGATATGGAACAATCACTCCCAGTAGAGACTCAATTTATTTCCAGATGTGCTGGTTTTGGCTAGGATTTTCTTCATGGTAGCTAGTATGAGGCTATGTTTTGGATTTGTGCTGAAAATAGTGTTCATAATGCAGGGATATTAGATGTTAGTACAGTTAGAGCTGTTCAGTGCTTTCACGGTGTCAAAGCATTTTCTACCTGTCACTCAGCCACACCAGTGAGTAGGCTAGGGGTGCATAAGAAGTTGGGAGGGGACACAGCTGGGACAGCAGATCCCAAATGATCAAAGGGATATTCCAGACCATATGGTGTCATGCTCAGCAATAAAAAGCTGGGGGGAGAAGAAGGAAAGGGGGGATGTTCAGTGTGATGGTGTTTGTGACTATTCCCCTCAATTAATGGAGCCCTGCTTTCCTGGAGATGGCTGAACACCTGCCTGCAAGTGGGAAGTGATGAATGAATTCCTTGTGTAGCTTTGATTGTATGTGCAGCTTTTGCTGTATGCACTAGATTTTCTTTATCTCAACCCATGAGTTTGCTCACTTTTACCCTTCTGATTCTCTCCCCTGTCTCACAGAGGGAGAGTGAGTGGTGATGGTTAGTTCCCATCTGGGATTAAGCTATGTACGACACCAGCTATTAGCTGAACTGTTGCCCAGTGTCCATCGCTGCCTTTGAGAGCAGGAGTCTCTGTAGCTTGCCTCTTTTCCTCAGGTTTGTCAGTTAGAAGAGCAAGAGGACTGCAGCCAATCTGTCTCTGAAAGTACAGAAATGTATATTCTGATGGCAAATCATACATTTGCACTGATTTGAAGATGCTATGGACTTGGAGGTGCTGGTCGATGAGAAAATGAACATGAGCCAGCAGTGTGCGCTCGCAGCCCAGAAAGCCAACTGTATTCTGGGCTGCATCAAAAGCAGCGTGACCAGCAGGTCGAAGGAAGTGATCCTGCCCCTCTGCTCTCGTGAGACCTCACTTGGAGCACTGTGTGCAGTTCTGGTGTCCTCAACATAAAAAGGACATGGAACTGTTAGAACAAGTCCAGAGGAGGGTCACGAGGATGATCAGGGGACTGGATCACCTCCCATATGAAGACAGGCTGAGAAAGTTGGGGCTGTTCATCCTGGAGAAGAGAAGACTGCGTGGAGACCTCCTAGCAGCCTCCCAAGATCTGAAGGGGGCCTACAGGGATGCTGGTGAGGGACTATTCATTAGGGACTGTAGTGACAGGACAAGGGGTAACTGGTTGAAACTTAAACAGCAGAGGTTTAGACTGGATATAAGGAAGAAATTCTTTTCTGTAAGGGTGGTGAGGTACTGGAATGGGTTGCCCAGGGAAGTTGTGAATGCTCCATCCTTGGCAGGGTTCAAGGCCAGGTTGGATAAAGCCTTGGGTGATATGGTTTAGTGTGAGGTGTCCCTACCCATGGCAGGGTGGTTGGAACTGGATGATCTTAATCTCCTTTCCAAACCTAGCTATTCTATGGTTCTATGTGCAGAACCAGAATATTTTCCATTAAAATGGCATGAGGAGCACAGAGGGTTTAAGCACTTATCTGCTTAAATCCGTTCTGATTTCTATTTTAGGTGATCGCTGTTGCGATCATGGAGATCATTAATTTACAATCAATGCAACAATCACCATCCTTGTTCTAGTCTTTTCTCCCCCATTCCCTCCCTCCCAAACAATCAATTTTTTTTACTTGCTTGTAGATTTTCTTCCTTCTCTGTTCAGACTCATTTGAAGCACTTTGTTCAAATGACTCCACAATCTCCTTAGTGTTAATATCCCTCTCCAAAAAGCTCTCCAAAGACATACAGCAGAATGGAGGATTAAGTACAAATTAAACATTGTCATCACCCAGATCAGCAAACAAGAAAAAAATGTAATCCTGCGTTTATGATTTCTGTTTTTTTTATGCCAAAAAAAAGAAAAGAAAAAGAGCTGTTAACCTGGCATTTCTTTCGTTCATTAACTTTATATATTAATACAGCAGAGGAAATACTTCTAATAATTTCACATTTTTCTTCCCTCACAATATGCTCCCAGTTTACTTTTCAGCACTACCCTTGATTCTTTCACTTTTGGTCATGAGATAATTTTATATTATGTAGTTATGTAGTTTAGAATGATCTTCACTTTTCCACTTTATCATATCCAGTTTTCTGCCATAATGATTTTCTGTGGTTTTCTGTGTGAGAGTTGTAGTAGCATTTTATTCTAGAAGAGAAAATAATCTAGTCAGTCCAGCTGTCTAACTATGAATGCTTGAAAAATGGTATGTCTCATTATAGTTGAATAAGAAGTACAGAACCAAGGCAGAAAAACTGACAGATCATCATTTAGTGGCAGTCAAAGGTTGGAGAAAAGCAACCTTCATGGCAAAAAACCAGCTGGTTTGAATGACATCAAGTCACTTCAGTTTTTCAGAAAAGTCCTCAGAGTGGAGATATAACTTACATGTGATGGAAAGTTACTAACTAGCTTCTAGTTCACCTCTGAGGGTGACTGTTGTTATTTCAATGGAAAAGTCACATGGCCACTTCCTCAACTCATACTGTAAAGTGACTTGTGTATACGTGGAGAAAGACTGTCAGGTTTGAAATTCATTTATGAGGGACCCTCTGTAAATTGGTATTATTTATTGTCTAAGTTAGGGAAGATATCAACAGCTGTGGTCAGTGTGTGCATGGTCTTATAGTGCTGGATGGCACATGCTATAAAAAGCTTGTGCCTGCAGAGTTTTGGAGCTGAAATCCTTGGATGATTCAGGTGTGGGGGGTTATGACATGCAGTTAATTCTGGACATGTGTGATAAAAGAAGAGGGAATATTACTCCTACAGAAATCATAGTCTGATAGCTACTTGATGCAGAAAAAAAATATATTAAGGAAGTACAGTTCATTTGCTCCAAAATAAACACCAAGCAACCCAGCATTTAAAATTCAGTGTTGCAAATTTACATTCCCAATGGTTTACAGTTATGGGAATTACATTTGCATCCAGCTGGTTAGTGTTTAATGTCAGTCTTTAGTTCTATACTAAATTCCAAATTCTTTGCATTGTTTCACTTACACATTGATTATCTGATTATGCTTTTTGTGCATATGACAAGTTCACAAATTACTACGCTACCACTGTTACCATGACATCATTTATTTAGTACCTTTAGAGAGAGTTGTGTGCGTAGCAACTGGTGTTCAAGATATATACAGTTATTGAAAACCAGATTATTTTAACCCTTCCTGAGGGTTCTTCACATACACATACACACACATACATGTATAAGAATATAAACCTCACCTCTGTCCCAGCTCCATATGGTAGTCATATTCTGTATTGCCTTGTGCTCTCTCATGTAATTCCACATACAAGAGGTAGGAATTACTCTTCTAAAGAAAGTTTAAAGCAGCTTGTGCTCTGTTAACACAAATGGTCTCCAATTATGTAGCTGCATAGTTGACATTCATGGCTTCCACCCATTTTGAGTTAGCAAAGATATTGAGATAGCAGAGATATTGGACAAATCCTGGGCAAAGTCTACCAGTTCTATATGGAGTGCTTAACCTCCTTTTGACTTGTTTTCTTTTCCATAGGAATTAAATTGTTTGAAAAAAATTAGAAATACTGGAGTCGTACTTTGGTATAAGACATAGAGGTACCAAGTCACATGTCAAATGAATGAGTTAGCTAGCAGTGGTGTCAGGATGAGATTAGACTAAAGGACCAGCCTGAGAGTGCTGTCTTGAGGTAAGCGTCTTCATTGACATACAATCCAAAATGGTCAGTTTTTTCTAAGAACTCATGCAGAAAAGGAAAATACAAGATGTCTAGACTTTTGAAGAACTATAGTGTGTCTGCAGTGATCTGGTTTCTTGACAATCTCTTTACCTCAGTCATTAACATATGGTGACAAGAATACCCCATTTCATCTTGTGGCAATTGCTGCAACACCTGTTACTCTATTGAAAACCTCTGATACTTAAAAAAGTCTTAATTAGAAGATTGCATTGATAGTGAAGCTAACTCGCTGGAAAGCAGAAATATTTTATTTCCAAAGCTCTTAAGAAAAAATCATTTTAGAAAATTCAAGGGCGTAAATCAATTCCATTTTTGAATAGCAAAGGTGGTCTATGCTAGTTCATTACCCAGAACTTCTAGTGAAGGGCCATTTTTATTAAACTCAGGAAGAGACTCCTTTCTATTCTTTTTAGGATAAGGAAGCATGAACTATAAATCCTTTTGCTCCCTACTGCTTGGGTAGAGATTTTATGGCTGCCTGTGACAGGCTGATAATTTTCTGTCATAACAAACTTTCAAGGAAAGAAAAGAGTGAATGGCTATATAAGAGCAGTGCAAGAAATTAAATAGAGTAGCTCTCGCCCTTTTGGTGTTCAATACTCCATATTCTAAGGTTGTTAGAGAAAGAACAAGGGAGAGGAGGCAGCCACATGAGTCATCCACCTTGTCATGAAATGGTGCAGAGCAGGATGGCTGGGATATCAACCCGGGCTAGAAGATGCTTTTTCTTCAATGGAATAGATAGCACGGGTGGGGGTCTAACTCCTAAAAGTGAATTAAAAATTGATAAGGGTTCAAAGGCAGTCTTTTTTCTAGAGAACTGCAAGTGAAAGTACATCATCTTCAAGACCTGACCAAGAAAATACCCAGAGGCCTCAAGTTAGACATAAAATCCTTTTCTATATTAGTAATAGTTCATCTGTCTTGGTACTGTCTTTGTACTATTTTGTTGAAGCTAAATGTTTAATTGAGAGATTAGAGGGTTAATTGAAACCTTTGATTGTTGAACAGGAATAGCCACGGTAGTGGATGCTGTGTCCAAATAAACATTGCATTGTTGGGTCTTTTCTTTGATTTTGGTCTTGGACCCAGAAATCATAGAAAGAGATCTTGGACTTTGTAGGTGGAAAGGAGACAAATGAGTTTAAGCTATCCAAGTGTTTATACTTGAAACAGGTGAAGACGACCTTCTAGTTATATAGCCTTGGGGGGGGGGGGGGGGGGGGGGGGGGTGGTGACATTAAAAATAAAGTCTGTAAAATAAAAAGGAAAAAAACAGGGATATCTTTGCTTGTCTATTGGACCCTTGCTGGAGCAAATACTTTCTAGAAGAACAGGGAAACAGATAGTACCAGAAGATCCTGATATACCATATGCAAACTCTACAATAAATAAGGCAGTCTCTGCAGCCATGTAAACTAGGATGTCCAGTGACTTGCAGGCAGGTTTATTCAGTTAGCCCTTTACTCCAGAGTGAATTTTATTGTAATACTGTGTGAGCAACAGAGATAAGATTTTTTCCTCACATAATGATGTGCAAGAACAAGCTAGAGAATTGTAAACATGGGATGAAAGTGAAACAACAGCATTTTAAATGTGTGTCACATTTCTTTTCCAGTGAAGGAGAACAGAAAACAAGCTAAGATTCCCTCCAGGGACTGCTAGCATGAACAAACATACTGATAAGCCAGTGTCCTGCACCTTAAGATACTGTGCATTACTGCAGATAACTAAAAAAGTAGCAAAATTAAAAAAAAAAAAATGAAAAGACTTAAAAAATTAGTTAGGAAAACAGCATCAAAGAAAAAAATTTAAAAAAAAATTGAAACTCAACTGTCCTGGTTTGACCAGTAGCAGTCATTTTTCTCCTTCTTGGTAGCTGGTGCAGTGTTGTGTTTTGACTTTCGGGCTGAGAACGGTTGCTGATAGCAAGTATGTTTTGAGTTACTGCTCAAATGTTTGGTTTTGTCCAAGGCCTTTTCTGAGCTCATGCTCTGCCAGGGAGGAGGGGAGGCCGGGAGGAAGGAGAGACAGGACACTTGACCCAGGCTAGCCAATGAGGTATTCCATATCATAGCACATGATGCCCAGGATGTAACCGGGAGAGACCCGGAAGGGCTGGAGCTCTGGGGGATGGAGGAGGTATCGGTCGGTGTGTGGTCGGGCAGGGTGGGGTGAGTTATGGGTTGGTGGCTGGTGAGGTGTATTCGCTTTGCTTGTTGTTTTCTTTATCATTATTATTTGTAGTAGTAGCAGGAGTGATTTGTGTTATACTTTAGCAATTAAACTGTTCTTATCTCAATCCATGGGGGCCACATTCTTTGGATTCTCCTTCCTAACTCTCCGGGAGTTAGGGGAGCAAGGGGGGGAGTGAGTGAGTGAACTGTGTGGATTTGGTTTAAACCACGACATCAACAAAGAGACAAAATGATTTTTCATCACCCTGGGAAGCTTTTAAAATCTTACTCAAAATTATCATGGTATGTAACTACACCCTGAGAACTGATGTGGATGGATTTTTAGCAAAGAATGGCCATGTTCCCAAATCAGCAAGTGCCTATGTGGAGTTCGACATGAACCGAGAATGAAGGATGTGGGTAAGGAAGCAAGAGTAATGGTGCAAGCAAGATAAGAAGAAACTGGAATGTGCTAAGGTACAAAATAGTGAACTGTTAGCAAGCTTTAAAGGTTAGGTTCCCATGCTCTTATTTGACCAATTGTATACTAGCTGCTGCATGCTACAAGAATATGTATCCAATCATAATACACCAAATTATTGTAGGCAGATGCAGATAACAGTATAAAAAGGATAGATGCTTTGTAATAAATGGCTTTTGGTCTGAACATATTGATTTCTTACTGAGTCCATTCTGCTGCAGTCTGATCTAGATTTCATTTTGAGAAAGGCAGCAATTTACAACAATTATCATTGCTAATATTAAATAGAACTTCTTTGGCATTTTCTTTTTAAGAACTCTGAGTGGTTTTACCAGTTGTCTTCAAGCTCAGTCAGATACACTATCTACATAAACTCAGATCACTTCTTATGTGTTTTCCTAAAGTATTATTTTTCATCCTTCTTTCTTTAATAAGTGAGATTCGGAACTGCTTTGAAAGAAATTAGTCAAGTAAGTTTTTTTCTCTGCCTAGAAAGTTTCCTTTGTAATTTTAGAAAATGCTTATCAAAACAGAAAGAGAAGTGTAAAATACAGCTGCAACAGGGAGCTAGCTTATTTGTGTGACTAAATCTATCTGCATTATCATATGCTCAGTCACAGACTAGTTCAGTTATAATCACAACTTTGCATCATGGCCAAAGTACAGAGAAAGATAAAGGTGCAACACTCACCTGAGACAAAATCACAGTTTCTTTAAGAGAACTTTTCAGCAACATGGAGTACCTCTGTTTACTTCAGATTAGAAAGAGCTGTTCATGTGGCTGGTAGAGCATCTAAGATCCCACCTCAAACCCACAGAGGCTCTAAGAAGCAAGGAAAGTAAGACAGGGAAGGAAAGCAGCCCTAGCTTCAGCTGAGAACTACTGTGGGAACTACTGCAAACTTCTCCCTCAAATTCTCTAGGTGTAGTTAAGATGTCTAGCTCTCATCTATTAGGAAAACACTGCTAAGTCCTGAAAGACTTATTTAAAAATAGCCCTTCTAAGCAACTCTCTATATGGGTAACAAGCAGTATGAGAAAGATTTTCTGCAATGAAAGGAATATAGCAAGCTCCTTGTGAGGGCCATCAGCTTCTTTTCCACCTCGCCTTGTACAAAGTCCACACAAATGACAGCTAGCTAGGTCATTAAAATTCAAGCAAGTGATTTTCTGCATTAATGTAATTCAGATCACTCTGAGCCAGAAGAGAATAGTTTTCTGTGCTGGGGTCATGGAAGACATGTAATTACATCTCAATTAATTTAAAGGACAGAAAAGAGAAACAAGGATGAAGTTGTGTAGGTCTGTTTAAACTATTGGATATGAGAATGTGCTCCCATTGCTTTCTATATAAGAATATCTAAGAATTTTTCTATTACACAAGTAAGTGATTTAAAGGCCACTGGTGTTTTAGTTCAGTTGAACAGCAGAAATCCTTCTCTCATTTGAAAAAAAGATACTATTTTCTTTAAATTTGCCCTACCTTCCCAAAGAAAATCTTCCATATGGCAACACAGAATTAATGAAAGTAGCAAGATGAAACCTTTCTAATGCTTTTAGAAAGTCAGTGGCATGAAGGGAAATTTTTTCTTAAAATGTGTGTGGTTTCCAAACAGTCTATTGCTGTCTGCAGAGCAAGCATCTGCAAAATTAGTGGACGGTCACTTTTAATCACTGAATTTGATATGAAGCGTCTGATATGTTTATGTGAAGGAACCAAATGAACATGGAACCCCACTATCCCAGACACTGCGAAATACAATCTCTTTCTTCTTCAGAAAACAATTGGTATCTCAGAGAGGATTATTTTTTAAAAAGGAAAGGAATCATTGCCTGGCATCTACAATCTCCAGCTAAACTACAAATTTTTATTTCAGTCTCACAAAATACTCAATATGGTGCAGTTCGCACTATTCTTACCAATTCAGAGCACTTCCCAGGACTAGAGACCAACTTGAATCAAAATTCAACAAGGCAAGCCATTTAAAGGAAAGGTCAAACTTCACAGGAGGCCTAACTTCGTGTTGTCTTTTAGTAGCTCCGTCACACAGCATATTCTGTCTAAAACAGGGTTTCCAAGCCAACACTGCAAAGGTTAATGGCAGACAGAATTAATAAGCTATACTTCAAAACAACAAGCTTCTTGAAAAAAAATGTATGTGCTTTTAGGGAGCTACCAAACTCTCATGAATATTCCAGTCTAACAGGATTCTTTATTGAGTTGTTTTCATGCTTTCTAACCTAAGGGGGTGTCCCCTTTTCTGCATTTGTATGGAAAGTTTGTAACCTTCACTGGGGGTTGCTATGCAGACTACTTTTTTGAATTCAGACAGTAAGTACACTTTACGTTTTATTTGTGTGTCTGAATTTCATTCGTTTGATAATTTGAAATGAGATAGAAGTGGTAATCTCTGGACAGAGACATCAGCATTTCTCTCTCCCATTGTTACATTCATACAACAGTTGTATAATCTCTTTTTAAGTTATTTCATAAACAGCAGGGATCATAATTCTGGCTGACAGTACCTAGGTTTTCTGCTCCAACAGAGACACTTTCTGGAACTTGTTACAAATTTTACTTTTAAATCTTTGTTTGAATAAGCTCATTTTCTGAAATATTTATTCAGTTCCCTAAGTTCTTCTTAAGCTTTTGGCAAGCTTACTCTAAGAAATGCAAGGTTAAAAAAAAACTATAAAAGTTTATTTGTATTTACCCATAGTAATGCTCTGAAACTTTTTAATTATATACTTTTTAGAAACGCAATGTCTTCTGTTGAATATATTGCTAAAGCTCACCTGTTCAATGGCAAATATATTCAGTCACTCAGCAAAGGAAGCTGTCCAGAAATTGATGGCAACTTTTTACTAGTTCATTAAAATCTTGCCTTTAGAATCTGTTGTAATTACAAACCAATTATCCAAAGTCTGCCTTTGACTGCTATCTTTTGTTCAAGAGAGGACATACAAAACAAAAAAGAAAGATCAGATTCTGAAGTGTATGTTCCTATTTGTTTTTTCAAATAGCTGAGAAACCAATAATTCATTCTTAGGGGAAAAGAGTATCATTATTCCTTTCTTTATAAAACTATTAATTTACAGTGAACATGACAAACTTTTGCCAGATATAGTATTGTACTTTCCAAAGCAACACAGGCTAAATGGACAGAAATTATGTCTCCCAAGCAACTGTTCAAGCCTGATAAAGCCTAACTTTATGTAAATACTGTATGATTGATGGTTTGGGATGAACACACAAAATTCGATTAAGGCACAAATTATTCCCTTCAAATAAGAATTTCAGAGCATCGG
This sequence comes from Melopsittacus undulatus, assembly GCF_012275295.1. Classification (NCBI taxonomy): domain Eukaryota; kingdom Metazoa; phylum Chordata; class Aves; order Psittaciformes; family Psittaculidae; genus Melopsittacus; species Melopsittacus undulatus. Next base: position 83,180,894 of record NC_047527.1, on the reverse strand, counting down.
ACTCTATGATATTTAATCTCTTAGCATAAAGCTGGAATTGTGCACATAAAACAGAAGCCTTGTGTTAAAATTAGTTTCTGCCTCTCAAGGTAGGAATTTTCTTAACTTGGTCTTGAACTGATTTAATATCATTCCTTATAGCTCTTCTACTGCAAATTCAGATAATATGGAAAAGTACATAAAATATTTTATTCACTGAAAAATTCTACCTGAGATTGGCCAAAATTATCCACAAAACTAATGAAGTAACATTAATACTCCCTGTCAAAAACATTTGATAGTAAAAAACATGCATTTAAATATATTTTCATTTCCCATTTCAAAATTTTCACACTAAAATTGAACAAATGTTATTCTTAAAGAGGAAATAAAATAAAAAACCAAAAAAGTTTCTTCTTCTTAACTTGCAGTGTTTGGGAAAATCCTGATTCTTTTTTTTTTTGCTTTGAAGTTCTGGTTCAGTCAAAACAACCATCAAAATCCTGTAATTATTCACTGTATAACTCTGAGCTGATCAGGAAAAAGGGTGATAAGTAGCAAAATGTACCTGCGTGTTGATATTTTTTTAATTTGCACATTTTGGTGTGCAAACTTAGTATGCAAACTTACATACATTCAGGGTATTCAGCAAAATCTTCTGAAGCTGCCCATATCAGCTAATCCAGACAGCATCTCTGAAAGGACCGAAACAAATCTGCTGTGGTTGTTCTTCACTAGATAGCAGGAGAAGACCCATCAACCAGGCATGGCATCTACAATAGGAACTAAAGCAAGAAGCTGTGCATGCAGCAATAGAAAGATAACAGGGTTTTCTTTTTTTTTACTTTTTTTTTTTCTTGGTGTATAGTCACATTCTGAATGTACTGAATGCTCTCATTTTCTCTTTTAAGGTACAGGAATTCCAGACAGAATAGCTGGCTGTGACTCAGGAAAGAGGATGAAATAATAAGCTGTTCAGTCCCAAAATTCATCCTTGAACAAAATCATCAGGGTTTTTTTTCTGCGTTAAGGTGTTTCTCTGCTAAATGCCACCACACATAAACATATTTGCCCATCTCAGGAATGCATATAGAGTATGGGGGTGGCAGGGAGGGGTGGGCAGCAACTGAGCACAGTTTAGCACAGACAGCTTTCACAGTAAGATGGCTACCACGTCCCAGATCTGCAGTGTGTTACTCTTGTAGCACAGGATGCATTAATGGGCAATAGCAACATAGAGTTTAGAAGGATTTGGCTATCACCCTCACAGTCAATTTACTTCTCCATTTGGATCCTATGTTTTCTCTGTCTATGTGCACCTACCATGACCTCTTAGGATGCAGAAAAAATATCTCTGATGCATTCTTTGCCAGAGGCAGTGCATGTTAGCAAGGCATAGACTTCAGATATTATTTTGCCTACTGTAGGCTAGGTTACTTTAGAAAGCAGACTGAGTGATTATATCCCACTGCAAGATTCTCTTTAAAGCTTTAAAAACTGCTAGCACAGAATCTCTAATAAGAGTATTTTGTATAGCACCATGAGCTAGACTGCATGTCATAAAGGCTTCCAACAGAAGCTGATTCTTTAGTGATAATTAACAATAGTCTTATGAAGATTCATCTATCAAGTTCAAAAGCAGTTTTCACCCAGAAAACACTGCCTGGTGGTAGTTAATCACTGCTGTGAAGGTGCAGTCAGGCCAATTTTCCCAGCTGTTTTTGAGCTGGGGTAAATGGTTGGGATCAAAACCAAAACAGTCGTTAGATTTTTAACTGCTTGAGGGGAACGTAATCCATGACCATAAAATCCAAGATTTCTTTGGACCATTTGCTGACTATCCAATACTTATCACCATTGATGGAGCTTTATTACACTTTACTTTTATGCCTTAGATCATAGAATCATAGAATATCTCAAGTTGTAAGGGACTCATAAAGCATCATTATGTCCAAATCTGCACCCCTCACAGGACTACCTAAAAGTGAACCATGACTAAGAGAATTGTCCAGATGCTTCTTGAACTCTGACAGAGTTGGTGCCATGACCTGAGGACCACTTCCCTTCCAGTGACCAACCACCCTCTCAGGGAAGAACCTCTTACAGTTCAATGCTCTGAGGACTGACTTCAAATGGCTCTGTGATGGGGCTCCTTTTATACCCTGGCCAAGTCTGAGCTGTGGTCAAACATGGTCATGTAGCCCCCATGGGCTCAGGACTAAACTTCCTGACCCTACACCCACTGCCCACCACCATGTAGGTGGGACAAGAGCTATGCACACAGTAGGCTCTCCAGAGCTCTTGTCTGTGATGGGAAGCTTTCACGGGCTTTTGTCAGGTCTTTGTCAGGGCTTTGGTCAGGGTGGGTGTACCTGCCACCAGCTCAGATATGCAAATAGCATTTCTAGATGTCAAGCCAAGTAGTGGAGAATTTAATGAGAAAATTTGCAAGTTAAAGTTCGGTGAAGCATGTAAAATTAAACTCTCTACATTGCAAGGTTTGCTGATCATTAAAATACTGATTTGAATAAGCTGAAGATAGATTGCTGATTTTGTAAATGCTCTAGATAATCCTACTGTTCAGAGTAATGGAATCTGTACATAGCAGAGAGAAACAGACTGGAGCTGAAATAAACTAAAAAGTCACTGAACTGATAAACTGATACCTAGATTCATAATGTATTGAAACAAAAAATAAAAACTGATTCATTTTTGTTTAACACAGATAACCAGAAGTAATGGATACAGATGCCTAAGACCAAACATTAACAGTGCTATAGGTCTGGGTGAAGAATGTACTTTGTGATACTCCTCAATTAAATAACTCTAAAATTATTGCAATGTGAATAATCACCTACTCTAGCATTGGGCAAGGTACAAAAAAAAACCCCAACAGGATTATTTTGATCTTCACTTCAGTCTACAAATCCATAGCTTTTAATTACTTTACCCAGTTAACATGTTTATAGGTGACTTCTACATAGAAAGAAATATGCAAGGCTTTCTGTAATGATCAACAGCAGTGGTGCTCATTGCAGCTCATCACTTTTGCCCATGAATGATCTCTCTGCACATTGTCCCAGATGGGAAAATCTTTAGGAATATGAGTGGTGTAAAAAGTGTGAAGCTGAAGACAAGCACCGTTGTGGCTGATGAAAAAACCAATATAGCAAAAGAGCAGACTAACTTCTGAGATCCAAGATCGTGTTAACAGCAAGGTTTGAGAGAAAGGGGGAGACTTACCAGCAAGTTATATTTTATGATCTTCAGATTCCTTCTTTTTTCTTTTTTTTTTTTTAAAGGTATTAGTAAGGTGCATGTCAGTCACTACCTAAAGGTTCTGTGTATATTTTGATACCTTAATATATGAGGCGTTGATGTCTTTTGCTGGTTTATTCAAGGTAAGAACATAAACACACCCTGCTCCCCTGAGGAATCACGAGGTAGGAAGGAGCCCCCAGGCATCTTTAATTCTCTCTGTGCATCTATATGGTCCCTGACAGACAGCTCTCCAGCCTGTGTTTAGGTGGCTGCAATGACTGATTCCCTATTCTTACACATGATTCTTATGCAACATTCCTGTGAGAATTTTGTTAGTCTCACAATGGTTTTCCTGAATCTTTGCTGCTATAATTTATGGCCACTGTTTTTTTTTCTCACTCTGGACCTGAAAGCAGCTGGTTTAATCTCTGTGCAACTGCCTCATATGTTTTATATTTACCTATTGGATTTATATCCCTCATTAGCTTTTCTTCTTTAGTTAATTCATTCAGTCTTTCCTCATGGGTCATGTTTTCTGGACCTTTGGTTATTCTCATTGCTGTACTCTGGACTTTCTCCAACTGGTCTGCATCTCTTTTGAACTATGAGTCAGCAGGGTTAATGGAATTTGTTTTTATGCTATTGCATGACTGATGCTAAGTTCTCTGAGCTTATTTTGCTAATGCTATTACACTATTCAAAACAATATGAAAGGTTTGTCTAAGAAGCTTATGTTTCTTTTTTGTTTGTATAGTGAATCCTTTGCACAATGTTTAGAAATCATCTACAACAATCATAAGCAATAAATAAAAAATAATAATTTAATTTAAAAAGTAATCAGGAAGCATTTGGATAGCTCTTTTTGCAGCTACAAAATTCAGAAGTTTGCAAAAATGTTTAATTACTCACTTTCTATATACTTCCATTTCAGACAGCCAGGAAAACAGAAACATGGACCTGACTTTTGTACTTTTCATCCATATATTATGCATTCCTTTATGCCAACAGAAACAGAGTAATTCTCAAATTATTGTCCCAAGCATCTCTTTCCAAGTCCCACAGAAGCAAAAATTTAAAACAATTTTCTGCAAAACTGTAGCTGTTGTTAGCACTAATTTGCATTCTGTTGAGTTCAGCACCTTTACTGCATCAGAAGCTTTCATATCAGAAAAGAAAGACTTTTTCCAAAGGCAATTTTACCCTGAGCTATAGGGCTCACATATCTGAGATCTGGATGAGTCTCATTGATTGTCTTGCTCACAGAATATACAGTAATTTTTCCACTGAACTCAGGGAGATTAAAACCTCCAAACAGATTAGTATTTCATATGGAATACTATACTACAGTGCAAGTAACTCCACTGTAATGTTGATACACAGCCAAAGCTACTGATACCTGTAATGGGGAGAGGTCATACAAACTTGAAGTAGCTTTCAGGTAATAGACTGCACTGAAGGAGAACCTGTTAGCCCCTTGGAAAACTCAATTTACTCAACTTCATACTGCCCCTGGAAGAAGGAAAAAATATCTTAAAACACTGGGTGAATAATGGAGCTCATTCAAATGCTTGTTATGAGTGAATAAAAGAGACACAAGGAGGGAATCATTAATATTTTACACTGAACAGATTCAACACCCAATAACTACTGAAATGAACTATTCATGTTCCAGTTTCCATCAAAAGCCTGTTGGTTTGGCATCACAGGAGTCACTGGATCATAAACTTCTATTAGTTTTGCTCCTACATACTAGCAGCAATTGAAACAATACCTGTGAATATGCAAAAAGTATTCTCTGGATAGAACTGGAGCTCTAATGAAACTTTGTTTTCATTCTAGCTACGTCTTGGCAGCTAGAGATATCAACCATAGCCCGTAACACTAGATGCAGCGCAAAAATATCTGGTTCCCAGTGAGGATTGCTTTTCTCATGCACACATAAGAAAGGAAAGGAACACCCAGTGCATTTTTTCAGGAATCTAAACCAGAAGCAAAATGCATTGTAGAAATGTTTCAAAGTTATGTCACGGTTCTGTATTATTAGTGCATAAAATAAGTCTGACTGATCAACATCTGTCCTGGATTTGTGATTATTTTTCCCATAGAAATCTTCTACCTACACTTATTCAAACCTCTAGCAAGAAAATTTACAATGCACTTATGAGCACCACTATCTTAACGGTTTCATGATCTGCAAAAACTCAAATCTTATTCCAAATATCTTCTTCAGTAATGCACAATATCACCAGAACAAAAGTGAGTAAAACCAGAGAAGAGTATTTTCTAATCAGGAGTGAAAAGTTGGGGAAATTAACTTAATGCTATAAAGTTGTTCAGTCTAAGTAAGAAAATTACAACATGGAGAATTTCCAGGGGACCCTAAGAGCCTACTTCTTACTATTGTGTATTTGCAAGACCTTAAGCCTCTGTACTGTGCCAAACAAAATTGTGAGATCTTGCTGAGGTTTTGCTTTACTTGGAATGGGTAGCTGCAAGTATAAAACAGAGAATGTGTTCACTCATTTTACTGTAATAGATTAAAACCACTGAAGATCAATTCAAATTCTATATGCCTTTGTCAAAACTTTTAGAGTAGCGTACTCCAAAACTCTAGGTGCAGAAGAGCTCTCAAGAAGACAGCCTAAATTCTGCTTGTGTTCTCATGTCTAATATTACCCATTAGCTAGGTGAAAAAACAAAAAAGATAGGTAAAGCCTTCATGCAAGGGAGAACTAGACCTGAGGATGCATGTGGAATTTGGTCTCCTTGAATATAAACGTAACTGTGTAACCATGAAAGGGGGCATACATATAAGAGTTGAGCAAATACAAGTGATTTGAATAGGAAAGCTGGATCTTCCTGCTGCATGTTCTATTTCAGAACTTAAGGCTTGTAATACAGTGCAGTGAATCACCAGAAATAATGTATTGAAAAACCCTTGAAGAAATATAGTTTCTACAGAGTTCAACAACTATCTCCATTTTCTCTATCAACTCTGTAATGTCTTTCAGACCGTTTCTGCACTTAAAGAAAGTACAGAGAAACAGTCAAAAGGAAGGTTTTATTTCAGTATAAATTATGTTAACTTATAAGAACCTTCCAGAGGAAAGACTAATATTATGTATCACTATTGTTCAAAGAAGTTCATATAGAAAATTACTGGCAAGTATTAACACGTACATATTCAAGAGCCTGCACCCTTGCTATAAAACTCACGTAGCTCCTCCCACTGGGTCTAATTCTTCCTTCTACAGTCAGAATTCAGAGAGATAAACAAAAACATAATCTTAAAACCCTACAATATTTGAACTCCTAAAGAACAAGATTATTTTTATTTCAGGAGGCAGCTGCATGGGGAGTTATGAAGATGTGAGTTCAAGATGTGAAATAAACTTACTCTTTTACATTAACTCAATTCCTTATTTGTTTAAAAAAAAAACAAAAAAACAAAAAAACCCCACAAAACCAACAATGATAATGAAGCCTTAACACTGGGACAAATATTTTAACCACTGTTTAACTGAGTATTTGAGTATTAAGATCATTAGGGAGATGCAAGAAGTCATCTCTCCATGCTGCAGAATCAGCATATTTTTCAGTCTTACTGTATAACAACCCACTAATGCTCCCCAAAGAAACTTTAGTTACAGCTTTGGTCACTCCAACATGGTTGCCTATTTGACATACTGCAATAGATAGATGCTCAGCTTCTGTAAATCAGCAAAGTTCCACCAGCATCACTGGAATCACTCTGTTACCAGCATTATAGGATTGGCTTTAAGGTCCTGAGAAAAAGAGAATTGAAGGATAGTGCTGAGCTTTGTAATATTAACCTTTAAAACTTTCATAATAAAATATGTGGTTCCCAGGTATTCATAATCCTGAGCTGCATGTAGTGGTTTTAGACTAAGATGTAAGGCACCTTTAGGGCTGGGTGGCAGCTATGTCAGGATTTTAAGGGCAGTAATTTTGTAGGTCACATTCCTACCTTGCTGTAAGTGGGTCTAATAACTCTTGTCTGTTTGCCTAATAGTAATAATGTATTATTCATGAAATGACATTGTGCTTACTTTTATCTAGCTTCAGTGGTGTTTTAAGCAGTCTTTTTGTTGTTTTCTATTCTTTGCCTAATTTAAGTATGCTGAGAAGAAATCATGTATGTGCATCCTCATAGCACCTGCTGGCATTGCAGCTCTAGGAAGAAGAATTTGAATCTATGTATCACCAGTACTTTTTAACATGCCATACATTTCATCAGCCTAAATTTCAGCTTGTTTTTCAGGGACATTATATTAGCCTTCCAGTAACACTGATTAAAGGGCTTAGAATACTTCATTGTATTTCACAGAGACATCCCATGGGGGTTGTTGTGGGTTTTCTTCTCTCATTCCTCACTCACTGCAGTAAAGATCACAGCCGCCCCATTAGGCCAGGGTGCCTCTTCTGCACTTCACAGGAATGAACCAGCTACCTGCACACTGCATCCAGTCACACAGTCAGGGGTGTGGGAGTCCTGAAAAACAGAGAGGGATCAATAAAACAATGCAAGAATCACTCGTGCTCTGGAAAAAAAGGAACCAACTTTTCTTTCACTTGAGACACTGAAGGAGATCACAACATGTATGAGTAAGGAAGGTTAAGAGGTTACAGAATCATGGAATATAACTATTGTCATGTAATAGGACATTTATATAACTGTGCAGAAAGGGTGTAAGTCACCAAGATTATGTGGGAGGTTAGCTGACAAGGTGTAACAGGTGTCTGGGACCTGACATCCAGATGCTGAGAAAGTTCGTACTTTTAGCTTAAAATATTACTGATAATAACATGTCCTGACAAAAAGATATGGAAAATTATCTACTACTGAATCATAGCACTTCTGAGTGTCTTTTGAAAATAGATTTTTTTTTTCATGAATGAAAATATCTGGCACAGAAAAGGAAATTTTGGGTGGAGTATCTGTCACAAAGATATCCAAGAGGTCAGACTATAGCATCAACATCAAGTTTTTTCCAGACTCAAAAGCTTGAAAGTTTAATAATTAGCTGTGGGGTACCCATGCTATTAAATTTTATGGAGAATTGTCAGCAATGCACACTGGATGGCTTTGAAAACACTAACATATTTATGCATGCAAAATTTGGGCAATATTTTGGAATTTCTATTGCAGATAATAAGTATTGACCAACTCAGGAACATATTGACTAATACATGTCAGCATACCATCCATATCAACTAAAGAAGCTGTTTCCTTTTTTTTTTTTAGTAATACTGCACATTTTCCCATATGCATGCATGTGTACAGCACTCAGCCAAACAGTTGCATAGCACTGTATATCCCCAGAGGATTCAGTAGTTGCTCCCCAAAGTTGTTTTTAACACAAGGGAAGTGAAAGAATAATCCACAAAGATGTATAGGCACTTCTGAAATAATTGGAGCTTTGAATTGGAAGCACTCATCTAACTCATGAAGTACTCCAACATCCTTGATATCTTCAGCCACTGACATGTGGATCCTATTCATGAGTCCAGCCTTCATGAACACTAAACTATTGTGGGGCAACATCTGCTAAACTATCTTAGTGTTCACTGTGGCTTCAAATAGGATGAATATAAATTAAAACATCCAAGTACTACAGGCAAACCCACCATACTTCATAGAATCATATAATACTTCAGATATCTAAAATTCAAAATAGCATACAGAGATAACCTTGACAACACAACTATGTAAATCAGATTTAAAGTAAAAATATGATGCAGGAGCATTACTTGGAATTAGTCAAACAAAGTGTATTACTTGATTACTGCATTCTGTGTTATTTTCCTGAATAATACAGAATGTTATAAATACAAAATGTAATTAAAGTAGAAACTGAGTAGGAAATTTATCTTCTCTATAGTTTAATCTTTATCTTCAGATGTCATCTAGAAGGACAAACTTTCAGTTTATCACTGGTGAAAAATACCTTGCTCTGCTTAATAATGGTGAAGCATAAAAGGGCATAGGCTTGCAGCCTGAAGTAGAGAGAAACATTCTTTCCTATCTAGTCATATCTCAGAAAAGTCTAAAAATACATGAACAGTTTTATCAAGCAACTCGTCACTGGTTATTTGATAATTCTCAATTTAGGCTTTCTAAATCTATGGGTAGTATGTAAAATTGTCATGGCCATGGCACAGATTTCACTGTGGAAGGAAAAAAATTAATCCAAATAAGAAACCTAAAATGTTGAAAAATTACCATTGGAAATGTATTAATTCATTTTTTTTTTTCAATGTCTGCATCCTTTGCTTTCTGTTCAACAAACAGCGCCTCAGCATTTTCATGGTTAGTTAACCTCATGTAGTTTTAATTACATGTTAGTGGAAGAGTCTCTACTAAAAGCATGTTAAAAGTTAAGTGACACATATGCTGTTTCTCATTGTATTTCCTAGGTCTTTCTAAAATAGAGGACCTGTAGAATGAGACCCATATGATTTAATATTTCTTTTGAACAGATAACACTTGATTCCTGTGAAATAGAGGTTCCAAGAGTGCTCATTTTAAAAATAACACTATAAAATATCCTTTCCCTAAAGAGTCGGTGAACTGAAGCACACTGGTTTTTCTAGAAGAATTCTAATACTTATTTATCCAGGTCTCCACATGCTTTGGCTAAGCATTCAGCTCACAGTGTTTCCTTCATTATTCCTTGGCACTTTAAGAGGGTCTATTTACATCTTGATCAATCATGACTATCAGTTATAAATATCTCTTCCTTTTTTTTCTTTCCCTTCAAAGCCTCAGAACAGACTTGACACCTTTGAACAAAAGCTGATAGATTTTCCAGCATAAAAAACAAAACAAAACAAACAACTGAAAGTCATGGAGTAAGCCGGATTCAGTGTTGCTATTTAGTGAGATAGTAACTTCCCAATAGTAACTAACTTCCCAAATAGTAACTCAGAGAAAAAAGAATCTCAGGAAATTTTCTTTTTCATTCAACAAGTGCAGAATTACAGCATGGTTGAGGTGGGAAGGGACCTTTGGAGATCATCATGTCCAAGTCCCTGCTCAAGCAGGGCCAGTTAGACCAAGTGGCCCCATCAGGGTTTTGAATATGTCCAAGGATGGAGACCCCACATTCTCTCTGGGAAACCTGTGCCAATGGTCAGTCACTTTCACAGTAAAAAAGTGGTGGTTTAAGTTCCAACTGAAATGAATTCCAGTTATTTATGTTTTCTGATTGCCTATAAAATTAAAAGTTGAGTAATTTTTTGAGGAAAATCAAGGAAATAAATATGTTACCAGAGTGATTTCTGTTGGCCTTCCTCTATCTCCTCTATTCCCCTGTAAAATTAAAAAAATTAAAATTCCTTGACTTTGGAAGAAATCAATAGATATGGATTTAGTTTGGTAATATTTTCCATGAAAGTTAATTTGTGTTTTAATAAAATCTTTCTCAGTTGCAAGATGGGCATGACATTTATGAAAATTGTATTTTTATTTGGCCTGTTTTCATGCTGCTGTTACTGTTTAGAGATGTCTATAATCACCTCAAAGCTGATGAGTTTTGTTTTGATCTTTCCTTCTGATCCCTCTTCTGGTAAGTCCAGTCTTTACTGCCTTAGAAATTAGCCAAATGAAGTGTGTGAACGTTTTATTTCTTGTTCCATGTTTAAGGAAAGTTTTTTTGTTCTGACTCAATTTACCCATATTGTCCACTGCTTTGTCTGCGTTACATGAGGTTTGTGTTTATAAACAGGTTAGATGATGTAATCAAAGTAAATAGCATCAAGTTCTCTGCAACTGCAACAGTAACCAGTCTTTCAAAAAGATGTAAGTAGTATTGATGTGCAATTTTTCTGTGCATTAGACTGGACTTTCAGAGTCTCACCTAGAAGTATTTCTGAACACATTTTTCAAATCCTAATACTTTTATCACATAATCTGGACGAGAGAATGAATGTTGTGCACTAGAAGTTACCACGAAAAACTGTACTTCCCATAAAATTGTCAGAATCTTTTTTTTTTTTCTTCAACTGATACAAGTTTTCTTCACCTGTGTCCCTGGTTTGGTCCTTTTGTACAAATGTTTTACCATTTACAGAGTAATCACCTGCTTGAAAAATTCTCATCCTTCCTCAGAACCCTAAACTCCTTCCTTCAAACAGGCAAATATGTATTAGTTCAAGGTAAATGAGCTTGGCTATTTTGTTTTTAACAACTCAAAATGAAAGAAACTTGCATCTGTGTAATCAAAATCAACTTTTCTGTAGTTGCAGGTCAGTGAGATTGTCAAAAGAGCATGCAATTAGAACTCAGATGCCCTGTAATGGGGTCTTGAAACCTTTTAACAAGCAAAACAAGCCAAAAGCATAACACAGGAATGTATTCTAAGAATACTCATGTCAGGCACAAGGCAACTCCATTTTGCAACTTTATTAAGCCATTTCACAGACACTCCAATCAGTTCTTTCATGAAAACAATGCAGTGTAGTTTTCTTGCATCTGAACTGCTTGGAGTACGTTAAAGCTTCCAGGGAAATCAGTAAGAAAGAACAATTTGTGCATGATATTCAGTCATAATCCTTTTGGGTCATGCTCATTTCCAGCTTTCATTATGACTGCAAATGGTGGTGAAAAAAGTGTAAACTGGCATTTTTAATAAACTTCTATTTATAGCAGTCAAGGAAGAAATTCTTTACTGTTAGGGTTGTGAGGCAGTGGAATGGGTTGCCCAGGGAGGTTGTGAATGCTCCATCCCTGGCAGTGTTCAAGGGCAGGTTGGATGAAGTCTTGGGTGATATGGTTTAGTGTGAGGTGTCCCTGCCCATGGCAGGGGGGTTGGAACTAGATGATCTTGAGGTCCTTTCCAACCCTAAATATTCTATGATTCTATGATAAAATGTGAACCAAAAAACAGGAACATTTCACAAACTCAAATTGTTCTGTTACAAAGAAAAAGGAATGAAATTTCACAATACAAAGAGCTTTAGCTTACTTTTAGAGATTACACAGGAAGACTGTAATGGCTTATTTATTTGCAGGATAGTAGTTACTGAAGGCTCCCAGGAGAAATAAGCATAGCCCATTCTTGAAGGGCTGCTGAATCACTGGAGAAAAGATCTATGACCAAAATGACAATCTTTTATTCAACAAAAATGCAAAGAATGAGAGAAAGATATGCAAGATATTGGCAGTGATTGAAAAATCTTATGCCTCTCTTCTGGAACTTAGATAACAAACTGGCTGATATCTTATAAGATTAAGTTTCTCTTTGTTGCTTTCAAATTGTGTGAAGATCAATTTATACCAGGTGTTCCCAAGAAAATGGCAAGTGGTGATAATCTGTTACTGATTACCCTAGAGAACTTTAACAATTTATCCAATTCTGTGAAGCTCTGAAACATACGATTTTTGACATGATTTCCAGTGTCCTTCTATTATTTAGCTTCCTGATTTAAATCACAAAAAAAAAAAATAATAAGATGATGGACTTTTGAATGCAAATCAAAACACAACTGAAGAGTTACAAGTAACAGTGTTACAAGTAACAGTATTACAAAGATGGCACTGTTCAGTTTGTGCATGTTCCTACCATTCTATTATTTATTTTCTGCATGACTCTGCATTAAATTTATTTTTTATCAGAGAATCAGGCTAAATCAGTCATTATCAAAAGGTAACAAAAGAAATTAGTTCCTCCTTGTTAAAAGTAACAGATTAATTCATTCTAAACAAATATGAATTTTAAAGACTGCCTGTTCTTTTTATACAGTTCTTATTGTGATAGATAAAACAAAAGATAAATCATTTGGTGGTATAAGAATGCAGAGCTTTCTGACAGCAATTCAGTGCTTTTTCAGTGTAAAGTATTTTCTATTTTCATTGAAGTTCCTATAAAAAGCAATAACAAATCCTTGCATGGTTTTGTGTCATGCTTTTTCTTCTTGAAATGCAAAAATTTCTTTCTCTTAGTCTGTAGATCAGTGCTTTCTCTTTATTTAAAATTATAACTAATTTACGCTCTCATTGATCTTGAGAATACACAAGAGAATAATCCAAATCGCAAGTTTCAGTATAAATAAGTAAAAACATGAAGCACCAAATCTTTGCAAAGTGAGTATATAAAATCTTAAATGACTAATAGATTTGCCTATTCACATGCAGATTTAGTCAAGGACCATATATCACATTAAACAGTGAGAGCAGAACCTGAATTTTCTTACACTGCAACAGCAGAAATAGGGCTTTTGGGACATGAGCTATACGTAATGGTCCTGCCTAACCAAATTCTTCAGCAAATGATTAAATTTTCACTTCCTTCAGACATTTTGCTAGTCCTCCCTCGTTGACTGTATGGATTTTATGAAGCAAAGACCATCATTATTTCAATTTTTTCATGGGCCTAGAATAATTGCTTCTGACATCACTAAATAATACAGTTTTTTCTTATGTGCAATGAGCTAGCAAAATTGTCATTTGTCTGTGTGTTCCCTGCTCTTCTACGTGCACTTCAGTGTTTGGGCAGGGAAAATCAAGGGAACAGAAACATACGTTGAAGGAAGGTTTTGCCTGTAACACTTCTTTTGTGCCTACTACAGAAGTAAGACTGAATGGTGCTTTTGTAGTTTGCCACTCTTCCTGAACTCCTGAGTTAATAAAACTACAGTCTCTTTCATAGTAGCCAGTTTGGGGGTCATGAGAAAGGATAACAGTGTTTCCATATGTTGTAGGATGCTTAGACACTCTGTAATCTCCTAAAACACAGTGAAATACTACTGTTTGTTTATGTATGGAATCACTGTGTTCTCCATAGCCCTACAAGTCCAGATCTATGAAATCTTGCAAAGGAAACAGAGAATGTGGCAATTCCTGACAGAGTAACAGCCTCCAACATTATCCTGTTCAGAAAGAAGAGAGGTTTGCTTGTATATGGCCATCTTTGAGGAGGTAAATATGTGATCTGAAATTCCTGCTCTCCCAGACAAAGGAAATAGGTTCAGCCTGCCTCTGAACTAATCTATTCTATCAAAATGCTGAACCTTATATAATAACTCTTTTGTGGGGGTTTGTCCTACGGCAAATGTACTTTCAGCATCAGGAAATGAGTATGATGCTTTCTGAGTCATTCTCCCAGCTGGATCATGTCTGGATCATGTTGTCAATAGTAATTTTAAAATGCTCCCCTCCCTGCTCCTACATCACTAAAACTAGCAGCATGAGATGTGAGCATTCAAACAAAATGCCAACAACAGATAACTAGCTGTTTTGGCCTTGTATATTCTTCTGCCTTCACTTCCAAAGCAGACAAGAAGCATAACTGCTAAGTGACTCATTATTTCTTTGCTTTTTTCTCTCTCTCTTTTGTACAAAGCAAAACAATGATTTGAAAACAAACACTTGAAAGCAAGCAAGACGACAGTTTATCTCTGTGTTAAGAATAAATCCCAACTCTGCAAACAAATAAAAGAAAAATAAATAATGCCCACCATGAGACTGTCCTCTTGGGATAGCTTTCTAGTGTGCTGTAACACTGGGGCTTGACAGAAGTTCAGGGCTGTCACTACTGAGTGATGCTGTTACTTCATAAAACTCCTTAGACCTGTAGCAGGAAGTTCAAATCCCTTTATAACACTATTACTGCCAGGAGGGAGCTGCAGTTTATTTTTAACGCTAGTTCTGAGGCACAGATTAAACACAAAACCAAAGCACTATGAGTTGATCACCACAGATGCATTGCATAGCTCTGTTAGTCAACACAGAGTGTGTCATTTCAAAGAGTATGTTCACTGCATTCAAATCTCAAACAAGGGTAAATACAAGAGATGTGATGGGTCCATGTACTTGACATGAAGGCTCTGTTCCTCACACATGCTATTTCAACATAGGCAGTGGTGTCAGTGACTACATTCACCTACACTTCCTTTCCGATCTTCCTCACTGAAGCTTAGTGAAGCATCTGAGCAGAGAGTACCACTGGCTTCCAAAACCTTGTGCCTAAAACTCCAGAATCCTTTCTTTACTATTTCTTTGGGTCTTTATGGTGTTAAACTCAGAGGAGGTGGCCCATGGCACAAAGAGAGGACGTGTCTTACTGACAAACATCACAATATTTGGTCCTTCATACCTGGAAGTCCCAAAGAGTTTGTTTCTAATTTTCTGCTATGAGGATGTAAAATAAATAGCTTGGCTCCTTGAACTCTTTCCTAAGCAGCCTCCTTGAAGCAGAGCTGCTCACTGTAATGGATACAGGTGTCAAAAATCTGTGCCAAATAAATGGAATTAATCCATAGAGTTAAAGGAAGGGATGCTCTTCATGAAAAATGTTGTAGCAAGATATGATTGTCCCTTGTCATCATATGCTGAATATTCACAACATAGATTATAAAAAAGTCACACAATAACATAACTATTCCTTATCTCAAGTAAATCATCTTATAAAACAGCTGCGTAATTACTCTAACATACAACATAAATTGATACAGAAGGGGTAAAAGAAAAAATAATAATAAAGACTACCATTTCTTAGTCACATAGAAATTATTTCTTGAACTCTGTACATACACAGTAAACAGAAGTGTAACCGTGAAGGCTCAGACAGGAATTATGCACAGAAATCTGAGAAGGACCTTCACTGATGTCCCTACTCCTCTATGGTAAAATACTCCTTACAGGCTGTTCTTGTTCCTTTATCACTATTTTATTTCCATTTTTTTTTTTTTTTTTTTTCCCTGGGTCTGGTTATGTAATTCAAATACATTTTCAGCTAAAAGAAATACAAGCAGAAAGGTTCAGTTTCAGGATCCATGAGGCATACCTCCATTTTATAAATCCTAGTGGATGAATACACTTGATGAATTATGCATCGATTGCTCATTGCATATATTGTATTTTAGATTTCACTCAAATGTTAAATAAAGGATAGGGTGTCTAATTCTGATTCAGTTCCTCACATGCCCTTGAATGAGTCTATCTCGTAGACTCCGTTACCTTCTTTATCCTTGAGGGTAAAATTATCAAAGAAACAACTAACTTCACACATAGAGCCAATCGTGAGTATTCTGTTCGAAGAAAAGTCTTATTGTTACATGATCATTTATTTAGCTCTTCATTACTTCGAAACATTTACCACCTTAATTCTGGCTTCTTAGTTTCCAGGGTATTTCAAGTGATTTTGACTTTGAAACACATGATAAGATGTGCTAGGCTGTCTATTGACATGATTCAGTGAAAAAGCAAGTCTGAAATAGGAAGAATCAGTGCTGGTGAAAACTGAAATGAAGGAATACTCTGTTTGCCAAGGTGAAAACAATTTGCATGTCACAACTAATGAAGCTTATTTACACCCATACACACACTTGGACACAAATATTGTAGACAGGGAGTGTTAAATTAAAATTCACAGCTGATTGCTGTGATTGATTTGACTGTAATCTTTTAGGTCTGACTTATTCACCTGCTACCCCACCCCTTGATCAATAAATACTACAGAGTCTGGTTTCTCAGTATAGACAATCTTGTTGTGTTTTGAAGCCTTGACCATGTTTATGCATAAATGTATGCGATCTCAGTGTGCAAGGACACATTGCACCCTCCCACATGCAAAATTCTTTGACCTTTTCTGTTCCTTTGTCATGGTTTAAACCCAGTCAGCCATAAATCATGCAGTCTCTTTCTCCCTCCCCGCCTTCCGCCCCCTCCCCCCCTTGCCCTCCCCCTGCTCCTGGAGGGATGGGGAGGAGAATCAAAGGAATGCAACTCCAACTGGTTGAGATAGGAACAGTCCAGTAACTAAGGTATAACACAAATCACTACTGCTACCACCAATAATAATGATGAAGGAAATAACAAGTGAAGAGAATACAACACCTCACCACCCAACGACTGATAACTCACCCCATACCTCACGACCGAGCACCAACCAATACCTCCTCCAACCCCACCATCCCCTAGCCCTTCTGGATAACTCTCAGTTACATCCTGGGCGTGATGTATTGTGGTACGGAATACTTCATTGGCTAGCCTGGGTCAGGTGTCCTGTCTCTGCTTCCTCCCAGGTTTCCCTCCTCCCTGGCAGAGCATGAGGCTCACAAAGTCCTTGGCCAGAGTAAACATTTGAGCAGTAACTAAAAACATAGGTGCTATCAGCACTGTTCCCAGGCCAAAAGTCAAAAACACAGCACTGCATCAGCTACCAAGAAGGAATAAAAATGACTGCTACTGCTGAACCCAGGATATCCTTTTAGCATCAACATATTTGTATCATCTTCAGTACAGGAAGAAGTTTTGTTCCCAGGAGATTTCACACTAAAGAAGGAAAGCAGAGTACTAGCTTGCTTGAAGAAAACATGTGTTACTCAATCAAATAATAATAATAATAATAATAATAATAAAACCAGAATCTGTTTTAACTGCTGTAGTATGTGCAGACTTCCAAAAAATTCTGGCTGCTTGTGATATTAGCAAGGAAAACGTTGCTTATGCTGTTCCATAATATATACATCTATATTCTGGGTTTCAAAAGCACACAACTGAGGGAACACACTTAAATACTGTGCTAGTGTTCCATGCTGTGCTGCTTATCTGTTGGATATGTTGGTCTAGCTGCTTTAAGATTACCACAGAAATATGTACAAATAAACAAGGAAATAAAACAGATTTTATCCATTCAGGTGAAAAAGTTCATGTATACTGCTGCTTCACTGAAAAACTAAGAGGATAACTTCCAGTCATTCATATGAAGTAATGTAAACAGAAGGTAACATTGGCATTAGGGACCTGCTATCTTGAATCCACATAAACGTACTGCTCCACCTGAAAGTTTAAATTTGATCTTTTCAGTTTCAAGAGGGATCAGATCATAGCCTGAATGCTAAGACAGAGCTCATTTAGCAGAAAACAAATGAGATCTGGACAGCCAGTTCCATAATTACCCAGTAATTGCCAGCTCCTGTTTCCTGTCAAGGTAAAAGCAAAGATCCTGACTTGCTGTTTCTTATTTGTAAGCTTCCATGTGTAGTATGAGTGTGTATGCTGAGTCCCTACAGCTTACTTACTGGCTTCAGTTTTAAGTTTGTTAAACACAGATAATTGGGTATTAGCTACAACAATCTAAATACAGAACGCAAAACACACCTTATAAGGCCTGTGAAGTCCAGCAGTTTGCTTTTCTGTATTGATCAACATGCCACAAATTGGCTTCGTATTTTCCCAGAGCTGACCAGGGGCTTTCTTCAATTTTGCCCTCATTTCAAAAGCAAATCAAGATTTCTCCAGTAGTGTCCCAAGGGTTTTTCTTGTATAGCCATGGATAACATTTTTTTCTGAACTAATTACACTATTGAGAAGGTATTTTGAACATTTTCCACAGCTAAGCAAACTCACTGGCATGTTACAGTTTTAAAATGGAACTGTAACTCCTTTGAGACACCAAAGCTTTTCCCTACTGAGTTCAGGAGGGACTAGATGTCAAGAAACTATAGAATCACTCCAGTGTAGATAATGTAAGGTTGTGCATCTTGGGAGATGTCATCCACACCCAGAATAAAGAATTCAAAGCTGGTGGCTGCAACTGAGAAAGGAGGAGCTTTGAGGCATACTGTAGTAGATGGACTATTGCTTTCATCCAGCAGGGCATTCCTCAGAGGAAGTCTTCCTGAAACAAGGAAAAGTGCTTCCATGCAAAACTTTAAATGCCATTCCTTTCCAATTATCTTCTAAAATATTTTTAGTGAGTTGATGTCAGAAGTAACACAATTTTTCTCTACAGAACAGTAAAACAATCATTTAAGAGGAGACTAGGAAGGTAGATTTGAGAATAAGTGCAGACCTGGCATTTCATAGAAAAGACTAATGGATATATGCCGACAGAACTACCTATTGCCATCATTAGATATCCTTTCATATGATTTTACGAAACAACACTAGCTTGAACATTGCTATCTTTTCACTAACACAGGATTACATCAGATTTAACAGAACATAGACAGCAACAGTGTGTCACACTAGCTATCACAGTAAATCTGGAAGTGGGACACAAAATAGCTGACATTTAATGTGACCTTCCTAAAGAATATTAAATGTTATTTTACATGTGAAGAATGTGCACATATATTTTCCGTGCAGATATGTTCTAAAATTATGAAGCCAAAATTGGAATAAACAAATTAATCAGGAAAAACTTCCTTTGCTTCTGTTTTGCAAAGATGTTGGAATTACTCCAAGTAGTCTCTCTTTCAGATAAATCAGCATTATACATTTCAAGAGCAGGAATTTACTAAATCTTTCTTTTAAGATGAAAGCATCCTGTGTGTGCTAAGAGAAATTTATTATTTTAGATAAAGCCATCTCATTCAAATTGACAATAGAGATAAAAAATATGAGCTAAAAATATTCTTCTGCAATGTTCATCTTTCACAAGATTCCTGCAGATCTTACATCATGGAAGGATAACTTGGATATGACATTGCTCAAAGGACAAATGGCCTTTGATGGCTTGGAATTTGGAATGGAAGCAATAGGTAAGGCAGAATTTCTCAGTGTGAGATTCTGTTACTGGAAGTGGCGAAGTATGAATACTGAAACAAGTTGTCATTACTATAAAATGCTCTGAAGCACCATTTTGCTCTGTAATATATTAAGGTGTTCTGTCTTTTACAATAGACTTTAACTATAACTCTTAATCTTCTTTAATTAGGCAGAGATTTTTTTAAAACCTCATTGTATGCATTTGTCAGTTAATAAAGTATTCAGTGAATGAACTATTCCTTTGAATAAGGCTGCATGAAAATGAAAGTAATGAATTCCATTTTTTTCAGCAATCAGATACAAGATACAAGGTGCTGGTGTGTTCCAAAGAGTGAATCATTAATCATTTTTACCAAACAAAGTTTTGGAACACGCTCTTTGGGATTTTTTTTATGCAGCCCACATATTTGATTGCATCTGCCATAATTAATTACTCAAGAAATTAGAACCATTTAACAGGTTTAGAATGTGTATATATGTAGCATAAATAGTTCATTTAAATCCTTTATTACACAGACTTTCAAGCTCACAAACAGATCCAGAGCAGATAGTTGGCAAAACTTGTCTATAAGAAAATGTGTTTCTCTGATATTTACTTGTGTTCAAAAAAGGGACATATGAGAATAAGCAACACCAAAGTAACTTCTTAAAATAGATTAAACCAATGTTTCACACATAGTTCTGTTTGGAGGAGGGAGTACCTTTGAAAAAGTGTCTGATTGACCTGCAGACTCATGTCTCAGGCATCTCACTTGCTGCTATTAATACCACAGAAATCAGCAGGCACATCACCACTCTTTTTTGTGGAAATTTGAAGTAGTATTTCCTGTTGGGTACTACTCTTTATAATCTGCTTTGAAGACATATTCATATATATAATTGAAAAGCCATGTGGGATTGGGGTGTTTTTTTTAGTTTACTCATTATCTCCCTTCTTGACTTAATATTGATTTTGGTTGCTCTTTTATTTTGCTAGAAGGCAACTTGGACTGTAGTCTAATGTAACAAAAATATTTTAATTACCTCCTTTTTCTTTTTTTTCCATATTGTGAATCCTTCAAGAATTATTGGCCACCCCCAAAGTGTGCTGGTGCTGTCTGTTTTATTTCTTTACAGTTGTATAGTGTCCCTCTTCATTCCTCTTTCTGTTAAAACTTCAGTTCCAAAGCTATAAACCACAGGTCTTTACAAGTCAGCTCCAAAGTTTCTTTCCAAAAAGAAATTAGTTACTTTTTTACCTCTGAAGTTGAAAGCTTAAAACCCGTACTGTCATAATTTCAGATTTTTGAATTCAAATAATAATAGAAATGATTCCCTGACAAAGCTCAAGAAGGCCAAGCTGCAAAGAGAAACAAACTCTGTTGGATGCCTTTTAGTAATACAGAAATATACTGCTGATCTCATGAGGAATAGAGAAACTCATTACAAAAGATAAAAAAGCTTTTCACTTCCTTTTCAGTTTCAGCAGACAGTTTTACATTGTAACATTGTCAACCACTTTTCATTTTGTTAAAATAATTGATAAACTTGCTCTTCTTATTCCTTCAGTTGTATGAGACCATTCTCTCTTTCTTGCTTCCACCACATATCACATATGATTTAGTGAAAATTTCACCAGAACCATACTTCAGACATCAAGACTGATTTTTTGGAAGAGGTGATCTTACCTCTGTGTGTATGTGTTTTTGCTTTTTTGAAGACTGTACTTCTGAAAAGACCAGAAATTTCTTTGCACTAGAAAGCATGCTATTTTTCAAGTTACATGCTGTTTTATCGGTAAGTTTTCTCTTCTTTGATGGAAAATAAAACCTGTATTGAATAGGAGGTTCAAGGTATATTAACTTTAATTCCTGTTCCTTGAAAAAATTGTGCATCAAATATTAATCTTGTTTGTAATGACAGAAAGAGAGTTGTATTCTCTGAAAAAAAATATGGAAATCTCATTTCTTATTAAAGTGCTTGAGCTCAGGTAAATAATCAATGAATAGAACATTCAAGAACTACAGATATAAAGAACCAGTCAAATAATGCATTGCAAATATATAAATGCAAATATCTGTACTAGGTAAATGATCCATCATCCCTTGTTGCATTATTTGAGCAGCTCCAATATGAAAAATTATGAACACTTACATTCCACAGATTTGCTTTCTAAATATGGTGAAACAAGCACACTCCAAAGTAGGCTGAGCAGAATCTCTTGTCTAAGAACAAAAGCACACAACAGATCCAAGAACATGAAATTACATGAGGATAGTTGGTGTAGTGGTATATATGAATGCTCTTTGACCATGGTGAGTCTTATAGAAAGGAACTTGCATATGATTTAAAAGAAAAATTCAAACAAGCATTTCTAAATTTAAATTCCGTTTTATCATCCTAGTGAAGTTACACCGGCTGCTTGGAACAATAGGGGAAAGTTTAATCACAAGTTTCAGTACCACAATGGTTTAATATGAGAACCCATTTCTTGTTTTCTGGCACTCGTGGATGTTCAAGGATTTTTCTTATAGGTAGGGGTCTAAAGAGGAGTTACTTAATGCATGGGAAGAACATTCAACATATAATTCCAATCATTCTCGGTATTCCACAAGATGGGAATTAATTGAAAATGCTTCTCATAGGCATCAGGAACTTAGCTGTCCACTCAGGGGATTCTTTTATTGATGTTTTAAAACCCCTACTAAGTTCTACGCTATTGAGCACTATCCTTTTCAGTGAACAGTGAAAAATGTGATAATTATCCTTAGAATTACTGGTAGCTTTGCCATCTGTCTCCACAAAAGTAAAAACAAGACCACATTGTCTATATATGCAACCTAATAGAAATCAAGATGTAGATTTTGAGACATTACACATTCATTAATTACAGCTGTTTATATGCATATTTATAATGTTGATATCTATATAGATATAAATATAAAGTTATATCTATAATAACACAGTGTCTCTGAACACTACTCAAGTTATATCAGTTTGAGCACAGCCGCATATAATATACTTTCTAGCTCAGGTGTTTTATAGAATACTATTATGCATTCCTACATAAATATACTTTCTGCTGTGTATTATTCAGTGTTATGTAACAATATTTCTGTGACAAGCTGTCTAGAAAAAAAGTATTTATTTGATTATATGTTACTATGTTGGCTTTTTTGCTAATTTATTTGATTTAAAAGCTTACTGAGACTTTGAAAAGTTCCCCATTTCCTCAGCTGTCTTCTCGCTTTAATTATCACATATTTTTACCATACTCGAAACAATAAAAAGCCTCTGAATTTGTGAAAATTGCCTTCAATTTGAGAGAAAGTGTTGAGTTTATTATTTTGATACACAGAAAATTCCTTCCAAAACCAACTTCAGTTTCTTTAACCTATCGTTCACCTAGCACTTTATTAAGAAGTGCCTTAGGAGGTCATATGTATGTTTGTTGCACTGCTAATTTTAGATTTTCACCTCTTACAGTGCATTAAAGAAGATTCATCTAACAAGAGCAAAGTCGCATCAAAGTTGTATACGAAACCACTGTGCATGGATTCTCAGAAATAATACAGTAGGAATATGACTTAGTGTTTGTCCAACAGGCCTCAATGAAGGAAAATCTTTCGATAATTGGAAATTTGGACATATTTAAAGTTTTTAATGGCCTTCACAGCTTCAATTTTTAGCTTTTCTACTAATAACAGAAAGCGTATAGTATTGCAGTGATGCCAGGTGAATAAAACTGTTCAAAGCCACAGACTACTACACTGAAGAAGAAATTAGTTGCTTCTTAGAAAAGTAGCTTGGCTCCAAAATGTAAAGAAATTAATTTATATTTTTAGGACAAAGTATGCATTTCCACAAATTATGCTTGGTTCTGCTGAATATCCATGAAATCAAGCATCTCCTGATCCTCATTTCTGCTCTTCTTTAATGTTTTGTTACCTTCTTCACTGGAAATAGTTCTGTAATTAGTTGTTATACCACATTGCAGCCTGTGTCCAAATGTATAATGTGAGATCCAATCTTGTGACCTTGATCCTGGCTTAATGAAACAAACCCAGTGTTGTTGAGCTATGGCTGCCCCTACAAGTTTGTAAGCGTAGGAGTCCAGAGCATACTAAATCAGCCAAGATGAGAAAAAAGAACACAGAGTACAGAAATGAGTGTGATGAATTAGTAACAACTTAGTAACTCAAGGATTCAGAAGTGAAACACCCACATGCAAAGATATAAAAACTAATGAGTTGGGGGGGTGTAAGGGGGTTGTCACAGGATGGCAGCTCTAGAAGATCAGGGATCAGCTTGTTCCCAAGAAGAAAGGCTGACACATCTTTATCTGTGTAGTGACAGCTTGGACAGCAGATACTGGGAAAGGTAAGCATAGTAATGTCTGGCCTTGAGGCATGCTGCTTTCAACACAGTACAATGAGCATTAGCTCATAATAATGTAAGAAAATTGTGTACTGATGCACAAGTAAACAGATACCCAAGCAAAAGTGACTCAGAGATCTGAGGATTTACAGTCTTATTTGTAAAAAATAAAAATTTGCCCCTTGACTACATACAAAGTCCAAAACTAGAAGTGAGGTACAGCAATCAAAAGAGAAAATCATGCCAAAGAAACAAGACAGAAAACTAAAAACCAAAATAGGGACCTGCACCAATATTTTAAGAAACAATTTAGAGCACAATCAAACAAAGCATAATGCTTCCAGTGAATCCATAGGCCCTAATTCTTTTCAAGACCTGTTGTACTACAAAGCAACATATTCTACATTTGGTGCACTGAGCTGACACAATAGCTAGGAACGGTCATAATGACCTTTCAGCTAGCAGAAGCCTTCAGTCCTAGTGGCATAAATATAATTATACATATGATAAAGTTTTCCCATTTCTATATTAATAAAGTGGTGTTGTAGCTCCTCAGAGGAAAGACATTAAAGAAAAAAATAATGACAGCATATATTTAAAACAATAGTGTTCAGAAACCTTCTCTTAATGGATATAAGAAATGCTAAAATAGGTCTCTCAAGAGTTGTCTGCTTGGAATTTATTGTATGCTTTTAAACTGCATTGCTTTACAATATCATCTGTAATGAAATTGAAGCCAG
Organism: Melopsittacus undulatus; assembly: GCF_012275295.1. NCBI lineage: Eukaryota > Metazoa > Chordata > Aves > Psittaciformes > Psittaculidae > Melopsittacus > Melopsittacus undulatus. Next base: position 83,156,042 of record NC_047527.1, on the reverse strand, counting down.
CTTAACAAACAGCCTACTGTTGAGGGACAGTCCAATAAGACAGCTATGAACATGGAAGACATTGAGTCACTGTAAAGCAGATGTATTTTGCAGCTGCAACTAGGCTAGAAGATGCTACTACTCAACAACAGGATGATGATTTTGTTGTTTCTGTTTAAACATTATATAACACTTGTGCAGCTCTCTACTGTTGGAATTTAGAAATAAATAGGACTGAATACCATGAATACCAAAGATACAATAGAGGACAGTCACCCTCCAGGATATTTGAAGTATCTTGGATAAAACAGATTGTCAAGTCAGTTTCATTCCATACAGTTAAATTCCCAAATTCCAGCCACAGACACTGTTCACATCTGTCTTTCCATTCCAAATTAAATGGGAGCTTCAAAGAGAATATTTGCTGACATCTTCAGTCAATATCCTCTTCTTAGTTTCTAACAATTTTATCTCAGTGGCAGAGTGCCATGGGGGTTTAGTGGGATGACATTTCAGAAGCGAAGTGAGTACTAGACAAATTCTCATAGAGATTTCAGTATTGCAAAGGAAATACTAAAAATCGAAGAAAAAGATGGAAGTTCCAGTGATTGAGACTGGATGGGGACAATTTATGGGGAGTGAGAGAACAGTTGAGAGCATTCCTCTATCACTGAAACTCAAAAGGTAGACTTTGCAATGTGTTGGGAAGGGAATTAATAACAGTAGTTAAGAAGTAATAAAGTTGTGACTAAGGGAATTGAGAAGAAATTCTTGCATGCACTGCTCCAAAACCACCGGTAAGCAGTGGTTCAAAGATCTGTACTGGAAGAAGCTCAGACTTGAATCTTAATGCTATGAACATATAAAGCATCAGCACAGAGAGAAAGAGTAAATGTTTTAAAAGGGTATTAGCAACTGCACTTTGCAGAACATTGATGGCATGCCATTGCACTACAAGGCTCACAGAAATTGGACATCTGTGTTTTTGCGGTGCTGAGAACTTGATGCAACTCCTGTTATCACTAATGCCTTTGGAAAGCCAAATACCAAGATCAGAATATGTATCATGAAGTCTAAAATGTGATATGAAAAATTAAAGAGAGTAAGATAAAGAGGGTTGGAAGTTACCAAAGAAAGAATCATTGGAGTGAGTCAAAATTGATTAGATAAACTCCATATATTGACAATCTGGCAGACTTCACAGATGTTGTGGTTTAAGCCCAGCTGGCAACCCAGAAAAACACAGCTGCTCTCTCACTCCCCTCACCCCTTCCTCCACCTGCTCCGGGAGAGATGGGGAGGAGAATTGAAAAAATGTAACTCCCACCGGTTGAGATAAAAACAGTCCAGTAACTAAGGTATAACACAAAACCACTACTGCTACCATCAATAATAATAATGAGAAGGGAAATAGCAAGGGAAGAGAATACAACTGCTCACCACTTGCAGACTGATACCCATTGCGACCTGAGCAGTGATCTAGCCCATTAGGGTAATTGACACCGGTTTATATATTGTGCATGGTGTGCTGTGGTATGGAACAGCTCTTTGGTTAATACGGGTTAGGTGTCCTGTCTCTACGTTCTCCCAGTTTCCCCTCCTCCCTGACAGAGCATGAGACTCAGAAAGTCCTTGGTCAGACTAAACATTACTGAGCAGCAACTAAAAACATTGGTGTTATCAGCGCTGATCCCAAGCTCAAGGCTAAAACAAAACAACACTGCACTGGCTCCAAAGAAGGAGAAAAATGACTGCTAACAAGAAAGACCATGTCTGTGACACCCGGGAGGCTCAAAGAGCAAGCCCAGCTTCTGAACTACATGATTGCAAATCTTGTTTACATGGGCAATACCTGCTTGTGTCCTTGTCATTCCCCCCCACTCCCAACCCCACTCCTTTCCCAAATACTAGTGTTTAAAAATGCCTGAGTTGTTTCTTTTGGAGAAAGAGAACAAAACACAAGAGCCTGGGAACAGCAGCGCTCCATCAGGAGTCCATCTGGCCCAATGCAATCTCTCTCCAGTGGCACCCCATATGTGTTGCAAGGAGAGTAGATGAGGAGTGCAGGTCTGCTTGTGTCAGGGTCCAGAGGATGTTCGTAGGCCTCGATGCCTGGGACTGGCCATTTGGCCTTTGGGACTTGCACTGCAGATATCCCCTCAGGCCTACGTCAGAGCTTGTCCTGCAGAATTATATGGATGAAATAGCATAGCTCTTCTGTTCCATTCCACTCCATTCCATTCTGTTCCATTTCATTCCATTCCATTTGATTCCCTGCAGTCCTGATAAGTAGTCTGATGATGTGAGCGCTATTTACCTAAAATGGCAAGGGGTTTTAACACCAGAAACACTATCAAAAACACAAATCAGACACAAATCAGGTTACAGGTGGAAATAGTATTTTATTTATTTATAAATCAAGTTGCTTTATTCATTTCAGTTTAGTTGTCATGTTGGCCTTGAGGAAGTTTTTTTGACCAGGATTCCCAAACTGATGTCCCTGCCCATGATGGCCACACACTGAGCACACACTGAGCACAGCTTCTGGTTTTTCCTCTAAATTAATCCCTATGGTCAGACTGCATCAATAAAGGTGTTTATACCTGTTACAGGCATTTGGGTGTGGCATTCTATAAGTGAAAGGCAAGGGTTTTTATTCGCTCTGCATGAAGTTTGCAGAAATTTAGAGAGCACACAGGATTTCCTCACCATTCTTTATCAGTACACCAGATGACATTTGCTACTACACTGCTTACAGTGAGATCTTCTGAACAAGAGCAGATGCTGTATTCTGCACCCAGGATGAAGGAATGCCAACCTGTTGTGTTTCAAAGCCTGCCAGCAACCCAGAACCACACCCAGAACTCCTAGCTCACTCCCCCCTCCCATTCTTTCCCCTGCTCCGTGAGGAATGTGGAGGAGAATCAAAAGAATGTAATTCCCATGTGTTGAGATAAGAACAATTCAGTAACTAAAGTAGGACACAAACCACTACTGCTGTCACCAATAATAATAATGATAAGGGAAATAACAAGGAAAGAGAATAAAACTGCTCACCCCTCGCCCACAGATACTCAGCCCAACCCGAGCAGTGATCTAGCCCTGCCAGGTAACTGCCCCCAGTTTACATAGTAGGTATGACGCATTCTGGTAAGGAATACCTCTTTGGTTAGTTTGGGTCAGGTGTCCTGTCTCTGCTTCCTCCCAGCTTCCCCTCCTCCCTGCAGAGCATGTGACTCAGAAAGTCCTTGGTCAGACTAAACATTAATAAGCAGCAACTAAAAACATCGGTGTTATCATCACTGTTCCCAGGCTGAAGGTCAAAAACAGAGCACTGCACCAGCTACTAAGAAGGAGAAAAATGACTGCTACTGATGAACCCAGGACAACAGAGAGTACATTTTAAATATAAACTTAGTTCATTTATACAAGATAAAATCAAACACAGATCACCGCTAATAATGCATGGATTTGGAGAAGGCTGTGTTTCTTAATGAGTTCTTTGCCTCAGTCTTCCTTGAGAATTGCTCTGATCACACCACCCAAGTCTGGGAAGGTGGACGCAGGGACTGTGAGAATGAAGACCTTGGGCCCACTGTATGAGAGGATCTCTTTGAGACTATCTTAAAAACCAAAACATACACAAGCCCATGGGGCCTGATGAAACCCATCCTCAGGTCCTGAAGTAGCTGGCAAATGAAGTTGCTAAGCCACTGGCCATCATATCTGAAAAATCATGGCAGTCAGGTGAAGTTCCTGACGACTGGAAAAAGGGAAATATAACCTCATTTTCAATAAAGGGTAAATGGATGACCCAGGGAACTACAGACCAGTCAGTCTCACCTCTGTGGCTGGCAAAATCTCGGAGCAGATTCTCCTGGAAGACATGCTAAGGCACATGAAAAACAACAAGGTGCTTGGTGACAGCCAGCATGGCTTTACTAGGGGAAAATCCTGCCTGACCAATTTGGTGGCCTTCTATGATGGGGCTACAGAACTAATGGACAGGGGTAGAGCAGCTGACATTGTCTACCTGGACTTGTGCAAAGCATTTGACACTGTCCCACATGACATCCTTGTCTCTAAATTGGAGAGACATCAATTTGATGGATGGAGTACTCAGTGGATAAAGAACTGGCTGGATGACCACACACAAAGAGCTCAATGTCCGGCTGGAGACGAGTAACGAGTGGTGTCCCTCAGGGATCAGTGTTGCGAGCAGTCCTGTTCAAAATCTTTGTCAGTGACATGGACAGTGGGATTGGGTGTGCCCTCAGCAAGTCTGCTGATGACACCAAGCTGTGTGGCTCGGTTTATATGATAGAGGAAAGGAATGCCATCCAGAGGGATCTTGGCATGCTTGTGAGGTGGGCTAATGCCAACCTCCTGAAGTTTAACCATGACAAGTGCAAGGTCCTACACCTGAGCCAGAACAATCCCAGGCACAGCTATAGGCTGGGCAGAGAAGAGATTCAGAGCAGCACTGTGGAGAAGGACTTGGGGGTGTTGGTCAATGAGAAAATGAACATGAGCCAGCGGCAGTGTGTGCTCACAGCCCAGAAAGCCAACTGTATCCTGGGCTGCATCAAAAGAAGCGTGACCAGCAGGTCAAAGGAGGTGATCCTGCTCTTTTACTCTGCTCTTGTGAGACCTCACTTGGAGTACTGTGTGCAGTTTTGGTGTCCTCAACATAAAAAGACATGGAACTGTTGGAACAAGTCCAGAGGAGGGCCACGAGGATGATCAGGGGACTGGAGCACCTCCTGTATAAAGATAGGCCGATAAGTTGGGACTGTTCATCCTGGAGAAGACAAGCCTTCATGGAGACAAGCCTTCATGCAGGCCACCCAATATCTGAAGGTGGCCTGCAAGGATGCTGGGTATGGACTATTCATTAGGGACTATAGTGATAGGACAAGTGGTAACTGGTTAAAACTTAAACAGTTTTGACTGGATATAAGGAAGAAGTTCTTTCCTGTAAGGGTGGTGAGGTACTCGAATGGGCTGCCCAAGGAGGTTGTGAATGCTCCATCCCTGGAGGTGTTCAAGGCCAGGTTGGACAGAGCCTTGGGTCAGATGGTTTAGTGTGAAGTGTCCCTGTTCATGGCAGGGTGGTTGGAACTAGATGATCTTAAGGTCCTTTCCAACCCTAACTGTTCTATGATTCTATGTGAGAATAAAAGTTAGAATGTCTCTTCCCCATTTGCTTGCTGGTGGAAGCTATCAACAATGAAAATTAGAATGCCAGCTACCAAGTGATCAGTTGGAATGTGATTCTTCACGTTTGTTTTGTTGTTTTTTTTTTCTTAAATGGCTAAAAGAAACTGTTCATCTTAAATTTGTCTTCAGAATCCTTTGTCTTTGTGTAGACATCTACACACCTAAAAGGCAGATTTAGCAAAAACAGTTCATGAAACCTTAAGGATCTCTTGGACTCCCTAGAAGATTCCAGTTACTGATTCTGTGTTCCCTGTCCTCTGGGGGAAAAAATGGATTGAGTGATCATTTAAAAACAGATCTTTATATATCATTCAGAATATGATGCATAGTATCTTTTTATGCTTAGGCTAAGAAAAGTGCAAAAGAATAAACTAAAGTACCAGAAAAAGATTACCACTTAAAAAAAAAAAGGAAAAAATCAAATTACATAAATTGAATCTTGTACCTGTTTAAATCTGCTTCTGAGCTTTCATTGTAAATATATGGCATTGTACTGTTTCAAGTGTAATCATTAGTCCCTATCTGTCTCTTGAGGAGTTAATATGCATGATTGCTCTTTAATTTGAATGCAGCTGTGACTAGATTAAGAATGATTATTCTTTTGTTTACCTCCTCTGTTTAGTGCACCACTCCTATATTACAGATACAAGTAAGCAAGAAATTGATTAATTATAAAGTAGAAAGTAAACTGGGGAGAGTAAAACAAGAAATAGCTAGTGCTTTTATTAGTCTTGATAGAGCTAGATTGTTCTTAGCTGGTTTACTGAAGATTTTCATTCATTTTACTCAATATTGTAAGTAGGTAACCAGAAGCAAATTACTCCCCTGCCATAATTTTCCACTAATGGGGCATCCTTTACACAGTAGCCTGTGGTAATTTCAAGAGGAAGAACATATTCATGTTGAACTCATAACAACTGAGGAAAACCTTTAATTTAAATTTGATTTAAATACAGATCTCTCTGTATTTGCTTTCTGTGCCTAGCTGGGACTAGTAAACTACTTTCTATTGAGCTCAGGCATTAAAAAGTATACCAGGTCTGGTGAATGCAGAACTGAAGAGGGAGAGATGATTCTGTCACAGGGGACTGAGCTATCTCAGAAAAAATGTTTAACTTGAGGAAGAAGAAGCAGTGGCCCTAGTCCACAGCTGCAGCTCCTGAAAAGCTTTTCATAAATTAGGAGGAGTCCAGTGAGCTGAAGGATGTTGTTGACCTGCAGGATTTTCTTCTGCTTTATAAGCAGGTTGTTTGGGAGTCAGGTAGGTGTATTGGCTTGTCTCATAGATCAGGATCTGTTACTCTTCTTACTGTTCACTTTTCCTTTAATTTATCCAGTTCTTGCAAAGTGTTGGAGTTCTTTTTGGTTTTCTAAATGATAATTTCTGATGGAAATCAATTTATTTTGATTCCTTCTGCATTGGTTGCTGGTAGTCTATATGTGGCTGGTTAATCACAGTGTCTACTTCCTATTTCCAGTTCTGGAAAAAGCACACTGCTGAAGTGTTCCAATTTGTCTTAAGGTGTGGTCTATGAATATGTGAAGAGCTCCAGATCTGTTTGTGCTAGGTTATGCCACACATTTATTGTGATCGGAAAGGGAGGGGATCTGCCTGGAGAACAAAATGCAAAGCATCTGTAGAATCATCTATGGGATCATCAGGGAACTCATACACAAGCTAAGACACTTTAATGGACGGGTTACATATATATATGCATATGCATATACATATCTATATATAATAAGCATTTTCAGTTATATTCCTCTTCTCAGAGAACTGAAGTATGAGCTCTAGGCAATTGTATTTAATCAAGGGGACTGAAGCTTAGGATACCATCTTTTATTGTAAAATATTGGTGTGTTTGTAACTGACATAATCTTTTGCAAGACAAAAAGTAGTTCTGTGAGTAAGGAGAAAGCAGTTCCTTGTTGGAAGGAGTTAGTTTTTGAGGACTCATTGCCCAAACATGCCCATTAGGCAGTGGAGTTGATGGGAAGCTCTTCATGGCTTCTACTCCTGTCCCACACACTAGGTCAGCATTTTCAGGCTTTCCTATTCTGAGTAGCTGTGCTTGGAAAATCATTTCCCCCTTCATTTTCCCTCTCATTCCTCCTCATTTCTTCTCTGCTTACTGGAATACTTTTAAATAGTTTCTCTTTCAGCTAGAAGGTATCCTTTAGGACAATTAACTGAAATTAAGTACTTCCTACTAATTTAGTTCTCTTAATGTAAACCTACAAAATTCTGCAGCCTCAAGAAAACAACTGTTTCTTTTCACCTCAGATGAGACAACCCAATAATGTAACTGCTAAAGGATTAGATGGATTCCTCCCAAATTGCAGCTTATGTAGCTACATTTTTCTCTTAATCAGTCACTCATCTAACAATATTTACCATAATGTAATTAGTACCATAGATTTAATGGCACCTCTTTAGGATTCATGTTACTTACTGGTATCTGTACCTTTGAAGACTGAAATAGCTCTCTTCAAATTGGTCTGAACTGCAAGAGTTTCATATTCAATGACTCACGTGAAATATTTATTTTGAATTTATGAAAAGAAACTAAAACAAAAAAAAACCTCCACAACTGATCTACAAACCAAAATGATCCAAAACACACCTTTGCAACAAGATTCTGAGAGGCAAGATGTTGGATTTTCTAGCTCAGTGATTTCAGTCAGCTTAGCAACTCTTCAGCTCAGTGATATCAGTGGCTCATGATTCAGCCTTGCTGGGTTGCTGGTACTGCTGTAAATGATCTAAAGAATGCTGTTAGATACCTGCTCTGCCAAAACATACAAATGGACTTTAACTGTTAATATAATGAGATTAGTGAATAGGATATAAACTCAGGAGAAGAATGTCACAGGTGGATTGCCTTAGATATGTTTATCTCTTGTACCACAGTATATCTCTTTAACTTGCAACCCAAACTTACATTGCAGAATTAGGATGGCAATTTACCTTCAGATTTAGAAAGGTAGTTACACTTTCTTTTTTAACAAAGAGGGAGAAACCTGCTGCATACCTTAAGAACAAATGCATTCAGCCCTAAAATTCTTCTTATAATTTTGTACAATATTTCAAAGTGTTGTTACTACCCTGACAAATGATAAAGAAACACATTTTCTTTGAAAATTTCTTTCCACTTTATATAAAGACATAATCATACAGTACATAACAAATATCAAATGCATCAGTTTTCCTTCCTTCACCATTTCCACAGTATTTTGACCTAAAAAATATCATTAAATATTTATTGACTGGCCTAAATCACTGGTTGTAAAACACAGTTGATTATTTCACAGTTCATTGATTTCTGTAACTCTGGCTTATCTTGCTATCAGACTTTTCTCAATTTTTCTATCAAAGCAGGAAGAAGAAGAAATATCTTTAAGTGAAACACAAAGAAATACAAACTCTTCCAGTTTCTGTGCTATTAATCAGAGTTTGGAGGAGAGCTTCTGTTGGAAGAAAACCTGGGAAGACTAAGAGGAAGAAACCCAAAAGGAGTGGGACGTGCAGAAGGTATATTCAGTAGTCATGCTTCTGTGGCTCCCTGTTAGTGTTGTAGTGATTAAAAGTGCTAAGTCAAGGGGGACGTTCTAATCTGGCAAGTGACTCACTCAACAAAATTGGTAATTGTGAAGTTTTTCTCATCCCTGTTACCTTTTTGGAGGTATTGAACCAAGTCCTTCTGGTTAAGGGTCTGTGTCACAGGAATTAACACTTGGGTTCCTGACAGGCTCAGGACTTGTACCAGATTTGTTTTTTCTCTCCATAAAATCAATTTTGCACATTCTAATAGATATTCTCAGCTTTTTGTTTAAATTGATTGTATTTGGGTTTTGTAACACATACTGCTTTTCATTAGATTTTGGCCCAGATCTTTAATTCATATCACCCTAGACCCCTCAGATGTGTCAAAAAGTAATTACTTTCTTATCAATACAGAGCTAGCCTGGATTATAATCACTGACTTGAAGTTAAAAGGCCTAGTAACTCATTTACAACTTCTTGAATTCCTTCTCTTGCCACTCTTCAATTGTTTAGTTCTTTATCCACTAAAATTTTCTTATTTTCCAGAGAAGTGAATCTGTCTGTTAACAGTACCTACCTGTCTCCTAAGTTGAAACACAGAAAATTTTGTCTTTCTCTCTCCTTAGTATGTTTCTCTTAATAAATGAGTTAAGAGATGCTCTGAGCATAAAACTTGTAATTCAGAAGGTTAAATAATTACATTATATCTCTGAGGCACAGAAGACCCCTTCTCTTTATCAAACTCCCCCCTCCAAATCAAGAACACTGTTTATTTGACATTTTGACCACATACAATGACTTAGAGGCCCTCTGGGCCTGTGCATAGTATTTACCTGTGTCTCTGGAAAAGTCTGGTATTTAAGAGTCTAATATTAACATACAAAATAGATTTGTGTAATTGCTATCATGCTCACTAGACTCTTTTACAATAATTATCTCTTCCAGCAGCAGTTTGGCTATTACAGCCCCTAGGTTAGAAGGGGTTACAAAACTTCTTCAGGGTAGTAGCTCGGTAATTAGCTCTAGCAGGTGCACCACATTTAATAGTGTCTCAGCTCACCCTAGTGCCTTTCAACCATATTTATGTGATCACAGAGTAGATGCATCTTTTGCCTTTCAGTTTTAAAAATTGTGTAAAAAAAAATGTTAGATTTCATTTAAAAGTGCGCAGCAGGTAGCAAAATCAGCTTGGTTCCTTAGTTATACTTGTAGTGTTACTGTGACTCTATGCAGGACAAATATACTTCAGCCCTTAATTCCCTGGGTGTTTCAGTGATGCCACAGCCACTTCTCTGCAAAGATAAAATAGTGGGCTGACTTGAGGCAATCAGCTGTCTCCAAACTAGATCACTGAACCTTCACAATCAAGTATTTGATCAATTGTTACAGGACCTCAGAGCTGGAAATTTCAGGTAGTACTAGAAGCTCCCCCTAGTAGTTCCTGCTGCACCTAGTCCAGTTTGTGTGTTTAAATGTGTTAACAACCAGGTGGAGTTTCCCAAAGACTCTCCTACATGGCTCTGTTGAAATGTCAGTCAAATTGTACATAGATAAGACATTTATAAATCATCAACAGAAACTGTTCCTACAGAAATGATCACTTGGGACAGTCTTTTGTGTACAGGTATGATATTAGGGGTGTTTTGCACTCAGTAGTTAAGATATGGCAACAGTGGTGAATTATGCATGTGCTGGGTTAGTCAGACATGGCTATTGCTTCCTGGTTTATCAAAATTGAGCAGAACAGTACCTCAGGGTGTCCCTTCTTATCTTCTTTCTGCAAGAAACCTTGCTAGCAGATTTCCCATCAATACTGAACAGTAACTGATTACCCTATTTGGAAGATTTTATTTCCTCATGAGAGTGTCACCCTAGGCCAAGATCCCAATAAATTAGTTTTCCCTTTTAACTAACACTGTGTCCTTCAGTGTCTGTGAAACATCACTTTTTTCTTCTACAGCTAAATCAAATGTTATCTTTGGTTAATATTGATAAAATACCAAGCTTTTGTAGATCGTCATGCTGGAAGGAAAGTTGCAGAAAAACAATGAGAAGCACAGTAGATTCAGGATTACATTTCTCTTCTTCATAAGTCTTTCATTTCCTCATACAGTTCTAGGTCCACCTGCTTACTTTGAATAGTGTATTTTCATGGTACATCTAGGGAGATGTCACAAAATGTAGGTAGAATCATAGAATAGTTAGGATTGGAAAGGACCTTAAGAACATCTAGTTCCAACCACCATGCCACGGGCAGGGACACCTCACACTAAACCATGTCACACCCAAGGCTTTGTCCAACCTGGCCTGGAACACTGCCAGGGATGAAGCATTCAGAACTTCCTTGGGCAAGAAATGTACAAAGAAAGAATATATACAAAGAAAAGCGCTTTTACAGTAAAACTCCAGTCTTTGAACTCTGTGGGTGTGTAAAACATTATGAGATGGAATTTGATAGAACCCATTAATTCTAAGGAAAATATTCACTAAACAATCCACTAGGTCCTTGATATTAAAATTAGCAAATTAAAGGAACAACAAAAGCAGTAACAAACGCCTCAAAAATTCAAACGCTTAGATTTAAAAGAGCAGCTTGAAAGAGCATTCAAGTAAGTTTGGCCAAAAATACTTTTTTGTAATAGTAAAACCTGGTATATTATTACAGGGGTAATGGAAGCCCCTTCATATGCACCAGAACTCTGTTATGCTAGCAAAAGATTAAGAAAAATAGACAACTTGGAAAGCTCGTCAGTATCTTTAGAAGCCTTCAGCTATCAAATGTGATAATTCGAGTAGTTTCAGCCAGATGATGGATGTTCAGGGTCAAATAATAGAAACTATTTCAGACATCTCAAAGAAGTGCGCTGAGTAACTGCCCGGAAAAATAACTTTGCAAAAGTGTTACCTAGAAATCCATAAAATAAGATTGTCTTTTTTTTTTTTCTTTCTGTAAAGATGTTATGGTTTTGACACTGAATCAGGTGATGTTGCAGTAATTGAGACATGATACAAGAGCACAAACAAGAGTTTTAATGTTTGTGACAAACGCTGCCCATTCAGGCAGAATGTATCAAGATTTCAGTTGCTTTATATAAAGAAAAGATTCTTCAAAATGAAAAATAACTGCCCAACAAGAGTTTTTCCTGTAATGCTTGCTCACTTGGAAAAACCACTTTGCTTTCATTGAGAAACAGAATGTCACGGAGAGAAAATGTCTGACAAAGAAAAGAGGAAGCAACAGCTGCAATGAAATTCCTACCCACTGGAAAAAGCGGATGATCAGTATTAGCCACACAGCAAAGATACAGCAGCTGTTAGTAGCCTTATAAATTTGTGATTTCTGTAGCCCTGGTAGTCCACCTCAGAAGTGAACCAGTAATGTCAAACCAATTCCTAATTTATGCATCCATGTTAATCTTTAGAAAGCAAACAAATTTGAAACAAAATCAAACTCTTCTCTCAAAAGAGAAGTGGGCTTGACATTGGTTCATCTGAGTAACCATAGTTTGAATATACAGTGAACCTAGGACATAGTGTTTCCACTCTTCTGCAATGCACTGAGATTCCTTCACCAGTCATGAACCTGAAAAGGCTGTAAAACAATAAATAAAGTGGTTTTGTGGAATTCAGTTGTTAGAAAAAACTCTGATGAAGATACCAGGGCACCCTGTCTCACACACTTTGCCCACCCCCAGCTTGAGTCCATCTTCACCTCAGTTAAAAGGTGCTATTGAGTGCAAAAATAGGCATACAAGCAAGTTTGGGTGGTTACTTTATGCAGCAAATCCATGTATTAGAGGGGTGGCACAGAGCTCTGCACAAGCCAGGAGGCAGGGTGTGCTGCCAGTATTTGGCAGATTTGCATAGTAGATACTGTAAGATTTGCTGTTAACTCATGTTAACTAGACTAGAGCTATCTTCAAAATATCTACCCCTGCTACAATTTACTGAAAATCAGTTTGTCCTTGTTCTAAAGCTCTTACAAATACAAGTGAAGTTCTCTATATAAATAACAGTATATCAGTTTTTTTCCTCCTGCTTCACTGCAGTTGAATTTACAATGTCTTGACCTGTGTGATAACCTAATAAAACTTACTCTACAGAAGCTGTAAAGTTAAACCAGAATTTCTTCCCCTTCCCTATACGAGATGATTGCCTAGGGTAAGAGAAAAACATATATCATTTATGCTATATTGAAACAAATAGCTTTTTTTTCTCCTCAACCAGGGTGTCATAACAGTTCTGAATCTAGAATAAAACTGCACTATTTCAGTGGAGAAAGGAGGAGTCATGTAAATGCTAGGTGGATAACATAAGCCAAGGACATCAGAGAATGTAGCAGTCAGTCATTCCAGAATTGGAGCTGTTGAGCCTACACATCCATTTCAGGACCGTGTCTATCGTGGGTTAAAGGCTGAGCAAGCAAGGCAGCTCTTTTAAGTATGGTGAGTTTGCAGAGGAGAACAATAGGAAGCATCCGTCTTCCCACTCATGTATTCACAAACCTTGGTAATCTCAGCAATTAAATTAAAATTAATCTCTGAAGCAAATAAGCTACTAATGCATTAATCCTAAAGAGGTGTTTCCATTTATTGCTTTAGACTGACATTGACTGGAACTTCAATGAAGGGGTAAACTATTATTAAACCCAGCCCGTATCTGGTGAAGAAGCTGAGAAGTGGGAAAGAAGACAATTTAGAATATTTATGGTGTGAAAGAGAGGAGCATTCTACATAGAAAATAATACTTTTTCTGAATATCTCTTCCAACTTTGCTTACGTGGATATGTTTCATAGTTTTATTTTGGGATATTTTATCATGCATTAAAGGTCATTTGATTTGCTGCTCATACTGCAAGATTTCCCATCTAACTTTCCTCATGTATTGCACCAGGTGAGGAGTGAAGTAAAACCAGGATTTGGAGACTGAGGTTTTCACTGAATTCAGTAGGAACCATCTTAATGGCTGGGCTGCTATGAATTATACTCCACCAACCACTACTTCAAGATGAGGTCCCTTCATTCAGTTGTACTCCAGAAACAGTATGTCTTAGAGATTTTGAACTGCTCAAATAAACCACTTTTCCCATTCTCAAAATACATTACAACAAATGAAGCACTTCCTGTTCTCCTGCTTTAGCTGCTGTGCTGCGACCTCATTACCACAGCATCACTGAACGTGCTGATAACATTTCTTATGTCTATACTGGTGGAAAATCCTGACACAGGTCAAAGCACCAATGTCTCTGTCAGCTCAAGAACTGCTATTATTTCAGAGGAGTACAAGAGAAAGTACAGAAAGCTTAGACATAACACGTAGCTCATTTGATCTAAACATTAGGCAACTACAGAAGAGGAAATAGAGCCTGGCCCTGGTGTCCCCTAAAGTATGGAGCCTCATATTTTTAAAATGAAAACCTTGCTCCCTGCTGCCACAGCCTCCTTACAAATCAACTGCTGACACTCCATATTCTTGCAACAGTTCATTTAACTCTTTGCAGTTGTACTTAGCAGGCTGCTACTCCCCAAGATTTAGTAAAACATGGATTTCTGCTTTCCTGCTGCTATCATGCTTTTGGAGTCAGCGCTTCTACATTAAATCAAAACTGGAATAATATATTTCTTTCAAAACCTCGTGTCCAGGTTTGAACCAGGTACTGTTAAAAAAGCTTTTTCATGGAATCTTAAAAATCTCTTTGATGAAGATGGGAGCACAAAATTTCTGGTCTAGATATTACCTCTATTGATTTACATTTCATCTAGAAGTCATGGATGGTGAAAGAGGGTAACATCTTCAACTACCAAAGTCATCTTCAAAGTCAAGATTTGTTCAAGACCCTAGCATCTGTGCTCCTGATACAAAAGCAGAAGTATGACACAAGTCAGTCAGAAGTACTGACTTTTAATATTAATTCTTTTTAATTTCTTTCTAGATTAACAATTTTGACACAAACCCCATCTTTCCCCTTTCCACATAAGGTGCCTTCTCACAGATATCTTGCTGATGGGCATATGAGATAAAAGTGAGGAAAAAAGGCACGATTAATTAATCAGTAGGCACTTATGTTTTCCAATTATATCTGATTTTGATGGAGATCTCAAACATCACACTGAGGGAGTATGCTAGACTGAGAAAACTGTGTCCAGGAGTATGGTCAAACCCCCTCAAACATTTAATTTTACCAGTGAGCCAGGCAAGTGAAATTTCTAGGGAGCAGTAGTCAGCTTCCCACAACACTTCTGTATAAAGGCATCTGGGGCATTCACAGAACCAGGAGGGGCTGCTGTTTTAGGTGGGGATTTGCATATTTATGCATAAATAACTCCTGTGACCCATCACTACCCTGGGCAGTGTCAGCGGGGAAGCTGCATCCTTTTCTGCAGGGCTTCTTCATCTATTTGTGCATTTACAGAATACAGTCTTTAACAGGCCTTAGGTTTCTCTGGGATTAGGTGGTGGCTCAGCAGTCACTGGGCTGTCAATTGCTTTTGCAGGTGTCTGCATTTTGAAGTCCTGTAACACTCACATGCTCAAGCCCATCTTGGATCATATCAAAGAGGCTAATTATTTTGAGCCTGCTGCTGAAAAAGAACACCAAAATACACCTCCTTCCCCTCCAAAACAACGAGTAATTTAAGAGGTGCCAATGGGAGGAACTAGTGAATTCTTCATTTTGGGTTGTTGCTATAGCAATGCACTCAACATTTACACTAGTAAACTGAAGGAGAGCTCCGTTATGTGGTTTATCCTCTTGTACATTGGCCAGCCATCACAAAGCAATATCTTATTCACTGGAGTGTAAAGAAAATAATCTTCTCTACTACCTGAAGAGTTAAGGACACTTTAGAAAAAGCTGAAGAAGGTTAATATGTTTGCAAGTGTTCTTTTGTATACAGAAGATGAAAACAGAACATGATGATTATTAACAAAAATAATTTGTTTGCATTTAGTTACACCAGAGAATGAAAGACAGTAGGAGTTAATAATGCAGAAACTTCCAACTATATGTGTGCAGAGTTCCCACAAACCTGAATGACTTCTATTCAGTACAGCTTTCTTACGTTTCATCTCCACAGAGGTAGCTCTACTGCTAACTTATACGTTAGTGATGGGACAACTGCAAACCTTCATGCAGCTCCACAGAGAGCTGAAAATTATTAGTAATGGAAATTGCTTTACTCCCTTCAGAATTCTTGTCTTATTGAAGAATATCTAAACTACCATAGGAGCTTGAACCCTACATATCGATGGGCCCTGACATTATCCACCTGAGGGTGTTAAGAAAGCTGGCTGACATTGTTGCAAGGCTTCTCAGTGTATATGGGACAAATGATGGACATTGTTCACCTGGATTTCTCAAAGGCTTACAATATGGTTTGCCACAACCACTTCCTAGAGAAACTGGTGCATTGTGGTCTAAACAGGTGGTGTGTGTGGTGGCTGGGGAACTGGCTGACAAGCTGTATTTGGAGGTGGTGATAAATAGCTCCAACAGGTGACCTGTCACTAGTGATGTCCCCCAGGGATCCACATTGGGCCCAAAGCTTTTAGTATCTTCATAAGTGATCTGTGATATCTTGTACCCTGACCAAGTTTGCTGACAATACTAAGCTGAGTAGGGAACTGGACACTTCAGAGGGGAGAGCCACCCTGCAGGATAACTCGGATAAATCAGAAGAGTGAGTTAACAAGAACCTTATGAAGTTCTACCAGGACAAGAGAAAGGTCTTGCACCTGGGAAAACCCAATCCAGGAATGAAGCACAGACTGGGATCTACCTGGCTGGGGAACAGCTCTGTGAAAAGGGACCTGAGGGTCCTGGTGGACAACAAGCTCAGTATGAACAAACTGTGCAGCTGCAGTGAAGAAAGACAACAAGATGCTGGGTTACACCAAAAAGAGCATCACCAGCAGAGATAAATATGTCATTATCCCATGACTTGGTGCTTATTAAGCCACACCAGGAATACTGTGTTCAGTTTTGGTTCCTGCTATACAAAACCAATGTGGATAGTCTGGAGATGGTTGAAAGAAGTTCTACAAAGATGATCCAAGGACCTTGAAGCCTGCCTTATAAGGTAAGACTGCAAGAACTGGGTTTGTTCAGTCTCAAGAAAAGAAGGCTTAGGGGAGACCTTATCACCATGTTCCAGTATTTAAAGGGTGGCTATGAAGAAGACAGGGACTCCCTTTTTACAAGGAGTCACATGGAAAAGATGAGGATTAATGTGTACAAGTTACTTGGGAGATCTCGACTGGATACAAGAGGAAACTTTCTCAAAATGAGAACAATCAACCACTGCAATAACCTTCCCAGGGAAGTGGGGGATTCCCCAACATTGGACACTTTTCAGATCTGGCTGGACAGGGTGCTGGGACATCTGGGGCATGCTTTGTTAAGAAAGGTTGGACCAGAAGATCCTTGAGGACTTTTCCAACATGTTATGATGGAGTGCAGTACTTTTGCAACAAAGTAGACTTCTTTTCAATTCCACTACTTATATGGAGAAATATTTAATTCGGCTTGAATTTTATTTTGAAACTTGGCTTGGAAATTAGTGACAGAATGAGAAATAATGCAAAATGCTTGAGAGAAAATAAATTGGAATAAGGTGGGAGCAGGCTACTTTGCTTAGATATTCAAAATAAAGTAGCACAGGAGTCTCATCCCTGAAAAAAGAAATTTTCTTAGCATGTTTCCTTCAGAATATACACTGAAGGGCTGTTACATCTCTATTATGAAAAGAAGCTTAAATGAAAACCATGATATTTGCTGTGTGCCAGTAAATGACACATCACAAACTCTGCTGCAGGATGTTGGCACAGAAAGTCACTTCACAACACACTTCTTTGGGAATATAAACCCAATTCTCATACTTTGTATCTTGTTTCCTTCAGTGAGAATAAGCACTTGATCCCTTCCTGTTTGAAAGCCTCCGAAACTCTTTCACAATACCAGGAAACAAAGCCTACTGTCAGTTCTGCAAGACTTAAGAGCAAGTCTTATTTGGTATAGTAAGGTGAAACCAAACAAGTAGCATTGTCTTAATACCCAAATGTAAGTATGAAGCCACAGTTACCCAGTCTTTGTATATCAATTTTGGGGCATCAGGAATGGAAATCCCTCCCTCAGTGGGCCAGCTCTGGACATAGAATCATAGAATAGTTAGGGTTGGAAAGGACCTCAAGATCATCTAGTTCCAACCAGCCTGCCATCAGTATGGACACCTCACACTTAACCATATCACCCAAGGCTTCATCCAACATGGCCTTGAACACTGCCAGGGATGGAGCATTCACAACCTCCCTGGGCAACCCACTCCAGTACTTCACCACACTCATAGGAAAGAATTTCTTTCTTATATGCAGTCTAAACCTCTGCTATTTAAGTTTTATCCCATTACCCCTTGTCCTATCACTACAGTCCCTAATGAGTAGTCCCTCAACAGCATCCCTGTAGGCCCCCTTCAGATACTGGAAGGCTGCTGTGAGGTCTCCACGCAGCCTTCTCTTCTCCAGGATGAACAGCCCCAACTTTCTCAGCCTGTCTTCATATGGGAGGTGCTCCAGTCCCCTGATCATCCTCATGGCCCTCCTCTGGACTTGTTCCAACAGTTCCATGTCCTTTTTATGTTGAGGACACCAGAACTGCACACAATACTCCAAGTGGGGTCTCACAAGAGCAGAGTAGAGGGGCAGGATCACCTCCTTCGACCTGCTAGTCACACTCCTTTCAATGCAGCCCAGGATGCAGTTGGCTTTCTGGGCTGTGAGCACACACTGCCGCTGGCTCATGTTCATTTTCTCATTGACCAACACCCCCAAGTCCTTCTCCACAGGGCTGCTCTGAATCTCTTCTCTGTCCAACCTGTATCTGTGCCTGGGATTGCTCCAACCCAGGTGTAGGACCTTGCACTTGGCGTGGTTAAACTTCATGACGTTGGCATCAGCCCACCTCACAAGCATGCCAAGGTCCCTCTGAATGGCATTCCTTCCCCCAGGGTATCAACCAAACCACACAGCTTGGTGTCATCGGCAAACTTGCTGAGGGCACACTCAATCCCACTGTCAATGTGAGCGACAAAGATGTTGAACAAGACCAGTTGCAACACCGAACCCTGAGGGACACCACTCGTTACTGATCTCCAGCCAGACATTGAACCGTTGACCACAACTCTGTGTGCATCCATCCAGTCAGTTCTTTATTCACCGAGTGTTCCACCTATCAAACTGATGTCTCTCCAATTTAGAGACAAGGATGTCATGTGGGACAGTGTCAAACACTTTGCACAAGTCCAGGTAGACAATGTCAGCTGCTCTACCCCTGTCCATCAGTTCCGTAGCCCCATCATAGAAGGCCACCAAATTGGTCAGGCAGGATTTCCCCCTAGTGAAGCCATGCTGGCTGTCACCAAGCACCTTGCTCTTTTTCATGTGCCCTAGCATGCCTTCCAAGAGAATCTGCTCCCAGATTTTGCCAGCCACAGAGGTAAGACTGACTGGTCTGTAATTCCCTGGGTCATCCATTTTCCCCTTCTGGAAAATGGGGGTTATATTTCCCTTTTTCCAGTCATCGGGAACTTCACCTGACTGCCATGATTTTTCAAATATGATGGCCAGTGGCTTTTCAACTTCATTCGCCAGCTCCTTCAGGACCAGTGGATAGATTTCATCAGGTCCCATGGACTTGTGTACATTCAGGCTCTTAAGATGATCTCGAACCAGATCCTCTCGTACAGTGGGCCCAAGGTGTAGGTTTTTACAGTCCCTACGTCCACCTTCCAAGACTTGGGTGCTGCGGTCAGAGCCTTTGCCAGTGAATACCGTGGCAAAGAAGCCATTCAGAACCTCAGCCTTCTCCAAATCTTGTGTAGCCAGCTCTCCAGAAAGCTTCTGGAGGGGGCTTCTGTACCTGGCAAACAACTCCAAGCAGCTGGTTCTCTGGGTAGGCAGAAGTTGAGAAGACTCTGTCAGTTTGGATACAAGAGCATAGATACATCCTCTTCATGTCAAGACTGTGCCAGTGAAGACATCTTTGACTCTGTGTGCCGCCAGCCACCCATCAGTTTCCCCACCCAAATGACTGTTGCTCTCCATAGGCTGAGCTCATCACTTCCCTAAATTAGCCAAGTCAGAAAGAACCAAATCAGCAGAGACCTCATGTTTGATCCAATCCTGCCAGTTTTTGCTTAGGTGTGTTAAGACAGGCTCACACAAACAACTGCATTAGCAGGTAGGTGTCAGGGTCAGTGCAAGTCACTGGGGACAGGCCAGGTAGGGCAGCAGGTGCTCACAAGCCAGCAGGACCATACCTTCCTCTCTTCTCTTCCATGAGGTGTGGTCCCACCACCCACCAGAAAGCCAAGCTTAAGGAGGCCTGGTACCCCAGCTGGCACCCTGGCTTGGTCAGAGTCGAGCAATCACTGGGTAAAGCTGTAGCCATGAGAGAGTTCCCAAGGCAGAGTGGGAAATTATGAGGGCAAGACAAAGTTGAGGTCAGCAGTGCAAAGGCAGGGCACGATGTACCTGCAACAAAGCTTGGGGAAGGGCTGCTGCCAGGCAGCAGAGAGAGCAGTTCTTCCTGCTGGCATAGCTACAACAGGAGCTGGCCATGGTCAAATCCTGTCTTGAGCTAACCTGGCCTTCCTTCCCAAGCAGATACAGCCTAAGAGAACTGTCTTTTTTTTTGTTAGAGCACTCTGATGAGTAAGCAGAAGGCAAAAGGGCTCTGCTGTGCAGCAGGATCCATTACAGGCTGGATTTCCTTTGCCTACCTGTGCTCCTCCCCAGTAAATTCTCATCCAGGTTGAACCCTCTATTAGGAAGCCAGGTGAGAAACTTACAGTGTTCTCTGTAATAGTGGGGAGTGAGGATTTAACTTCTACCTTGATATGGTATATAGAGGAGCATGTTCACCTATGGAAAATTGTTCTTTAAGGGAGAAGAGTTTCTAAGATTAATAGCCAATTTTTACTGTTTGTCTGTTCCGCTAGACAGACTCTTGATCTGTCATTTAAGAAAACGTTATCTGCTGCTTTACTGCAGACTTCTTCTCACACAATGAATTCTCATCAGCGCACAGAAGCAATATGCTCCTCATCAAGTCTGTTTTTCTTAATGAGCTTTAATAGGCTTTGCTTCTTTACCCAAACCTCATCGCCAGTACCTCCTCCACAAGCTCTATCAAGGTAAAAAGGAGTTTCCTTTTCAAAATCAATTCAGTTAGCACAAACTCCTGAAAACTGGAAGTACCAAAATCAATTTGGACTCTATGCAACATTTACAGTATTAGTTACAGTGTGTGGTTTTCAGCAATGCTCAGGCATGTATTTCCATGCCTCTTGCAAGAAGGCCATAATCTCTGTGAAATTAAAGATGAGATCCTGTCCTGAAACAGTATTACTCTCTGGAATAGAAGAGAGTATGAGACTGTAAAGGACTGAGTGCTGTTTCACTTGCAGTAAGCCTCTGCTGAATTACAACTCATTAGAACATACCCTCAGTCTGTGTCATTTAGATGAAGCTTGTTTGCTGTTCCTGTTCTTCTATACATTCATTTTTATCCTTGCTCTTTCATCATTTTCAGTAATGATACATTACTATCCACTTCTTTGGTGTTCTACTATTGAAAAAGAATAAGGTCTGACTCAGACAAACACATTGTTATATTTTATATAATAGTCCAAAGACACAGGCTAACTAAAGTGGATACAATGCTATATAGACTCGCTAGACAGAAAAAGATTAAAAATCACAAAGCCTGTTACACCAGGAAGGCTATTGTCAACAAATTTACTTCATTTTCAATCCTCTATCTCTTGGTGCTTTGTACTGGCCCCATAGAAGAGCAGGAGTTCCCTAAGCCTCTAATCCCACCTCAGTGGCTTCACTCAAATCCTTCCTCATCATTCTCCTTGGAAGCAATGGCTCTTCCATACACAAGAGGGGATGAAGCTGTTGCCTTGTCTACTGTTATCTCACTTCTCCTGGGTAACTTTTTTCAAAGTGTTTATTATCTTGTCTTAGTCTCTATACATGAATTTTCAGCTGGCATTTGTTTATTTGGATGGCATTTTGCATACATTTTGCCTTGTGATGAAGATGTAGACAGTACCAAAAAAAAACAAAACATCCCAATAAGAGGAGGCAAAATAAAAGCATCTCTACATGAGTGACTCTAGCTGTTGTCAGTGTAGGATAACTCTTTAGTTTCAAAGTATGAGACTAATTGGTTCACGTATTTTAAACATGAATTAATTAGTTCAGTGCCACATTCACTATTAGCTGCAGCTCTTGGCTAGATGTGAACAGAGATTAATCATGTTCTGTATACCAAGCTCAAACAGCTCAATACACTGATTCATCAAGCAAAGATGCCTGATTAATATTCAGGAGACTTCAAGTGGGTTAAGAGACTATTATAAAAGCAACAAGCAAAAATGGAACAATAGAGCAAAAATGGAAAAGCTTTTGTGTTATCAACTCCCTTCCTGGTTCCAGCACCCAGCAAGACCAGGCTACTCATGGTGTCAAGCACTGCTTATTCTAATATTTTTCTTCTATGGGATAACTAGTTCTCTAAATTTGGATCTGTAAAGAAAGTATGGGTGTGTGGGGAACAATAAACCAGATAAAATTGTCCATACCTGTCTGTCACAAGAACCCTTGACCCTTCAGTACAGTTAAACAGAACACACTCATCCTGCCAATACCTGTGTCTCCCATTGATACAGGTTACTCAGAAACACACTGAGTGGGTTTCTGCCTGAAATAAACTTTAAGCATAATGATAAACAGGATCTATAAATAAGCAGTCATCACAAGGGTTCCGATTTGTCCTGCTCCATTTCCAGACTGCTATTAGTCTCTACATTATTCATTTCATCTTTGGTCAGTGAGGAAGGAGGGGAGAAGGTGCTCCAGGTGCCAGAGCAGAGATTCTCCTGCAGCTCTGGGTGCAGATCATAGTGAGGCAGCTGTATCCCTGCAGTCCATGGAGGAATGCAAGCTGGAGCAAGTGTATGCACCAAAAGTGATCCCATTGGAAGACCATGCTGGAGCAGGCTCCTGGCAGGACCAAAAGCCACATAGGGAGAGGGCATGTTTGCCGGCAGGACTTGTGAACCTGTAAAAGTGACCCATGCTGGAGCAGTTCATGAAGAAATGCAGCCCATGGGAAGGACTCATGTTGGAGCAGTTCATGGAGGACTGTCTGTCATGGGAGGGGCCCCACACTGGAGTAGGAGAAGAGTATGATGAGTTCTTTGCCTCAGGAGGAAGGAGCAGCAGAAACAACATGTGATGATCTGCCTCATTCCCTGTCCCCTGTGCTGTTGTGAGGGAGGAAGTAGAGAAAATTGTGAGTGAAGTTGAGCCCGGGGAGAAGAGAGGGGTGAGGAAAACGTGTTTTAAGATTTGGGTTTGTTTCTCATCATCTGACTCTGATTTGATTGGTAATAAATTAAATTAATTTAGCTGAGTCTGCTTTGCTATGACAGAAATTGGTGAGTGATCTCACCTTATCTTAACCCATGAGCCTTTCTTTGTGTTTTGTCTCTCCTGTTCAGCTGAGGGGAGGGATAGGGTAGCTTTGGTGGGCACCTGGTGTCCAGCCAGGGTCGAGCTGCTACATACTTAAAGCAACACGTTATGCCTCACTCTTGCTTTACAGTCCTCAACTTGCGAGAAACAGAGTTTCCTTATCAGAACTGTAATTTCTCAGCTGTCATTACCAGTGAGAATAGAATCTCTCAGTATTAAGTGAAAAAAACACAGATATCTGACTCAGATGTGTGATCTTACATCTTAAATGTTTCATTGCAGTTATTGAAACTCCATGGTATGAGAAACAGGTTATCTGGACAGATGTCAGCAGGACTACAGCCATGACATCACATGCTCCTGCACCAGCACCTTAGCCTTTGACATACCCCTCTTCTTACAGATTTACATTACCCAATCACAAGTTGAATTTGCTATCATTTCCATAAACTTCACACAAAAATTCAGAAGTAGAAGACATCAAAATTGAGGACTACCTAAAAACAGCTTACCAGCAGTTGGTGGCCTTAGAGAAGGGCATAATATTAAAGTCATTTATTGCAATGATTTGTCTTCAGATAAAAAAGCTGAACCTCCTGTACAGACCTGTCAATGTAAGAATGCTTTGGCTAATCTAGTTTCTGTTGTTCATACTTTCATTATACTAAGGGAAGTCTTTGAAGTTAAATAACAGCCTTTTGCAAATTTTGACTCAAGGAGCACTAATAACCTATCTTAGTGAATTCCTCAGTCTTTTCACTTCTGTTTCATGCCTTCTCTGTCCCTGTAACCTTCTGATCACAGATGCCACTTTTCCTTCACCTAGCCAAAAACACCTGCCAGAACCATCTTTTGTCCCCAAACTGGCATCCAGTTATTGTTCACTCAGATGTTTAGAGTTCTTTTCTTGTTATCCATACCCATTTTTTTTTCCTGAATCTATTCAATCTACTATCTATTAAATTAGGCAAACCAAATACTGGGCTGCATTAGGAGAAAGATGGCCAGCATACTTAGGAAAGGTATTATTCCCACTCTGTTCAGCACTAGTGAGGCTGCCCTGAGATACCAAGCCCAGTACTGTGCCTCCCAGTTGGAAAGGCATGTGGAGAAATGGGAAAAGGCCTTACAGAGAACAAATATGAGGGACAGAGGCTGTGACTGGTTAAATTTGTTGAGAGGAGACTGAGGGATGTGTACAGCTAGCTACTTACAAAGCAGTACCAAGACTATAGAGCAAAATGCCTCCTAGTAGTGACAAATGATATAACAGGAAGCATTAGTCACAAACTGTTCCTTCAGAGGTTCAGTTTTGAAGAAACCTTTTCACTAACATAGTAGTGCAGCACAAGAAAAGGTTGTGCAGAGACACTGTGGCATCTCCTTTGTTGGAGGCTTTGATGATCTAGCTAGGAACAGTTACAGCTGATCCAAGGCCAGTACTGCTCCTGGCTTTGAGCAGGAGATTGCTCTAGATGACATCCAGCACAACTATCTATGATCTGTGATTTGAATAATCTATGCCAGCATCAGCCATCAGTCAGCTAGAAAGTTTGTTTTAGCTCCGAGGGAGCAGATAATGCTATGAGCCACAAAGACTCCCCAGCTCAGCTCTAGTGATAGACTCAAGAGTCCATGGAATGAAACAGTGGAACAGAGAGAATTAAGGTTGAAAAATATTCATGGCTTTAACAAACATCTCAACACTGTCAGCTATTTACTTTCATGCTTATTATAGAAAGGGAGAGAAATTTATCTTTTGGGTTTTTTAATTTTTTTAATCCCTTGTTCCAGTTCTTTAAAGTTTTGACGTGATTTGTCTTTGCCAACAAGCCGCCTCGCTCAGTTCCTTTTGATGAAGATATTAGGGTGATTAAATACTTCTTTGTAGTGATTTATGCTCTCTTTTGTTTTCAGATCAGGCAAGCTACCACACTGTAGTATAAGTAATTGTCATGTTTTAAGCCTTTCCAGCAACAAAATACAATGAAGCAGCTTGCTGAAGCCAGTGGAATGGGGACGAGAATTGGAAAAACATAAACCTCCATGGGTTGAGATGAGAAGAGTTTAATAATTAAAAGGAAGTAAAATACAATAATAATATAAAAACAGCAACAGCAATAATGATAATTGGAAATTGAGAGAGAAAAAAAAGGAAAAAGACCCACACAAAAAGAATACACTCCTCTCAAATACAAAAAAAAAAAACAACCCCACAGGTGACGCACAATACGATTGCGCAGCACCTGCTGACCGATACCCAGCCTGACCCAATCAGTGATCTGGGCATTCCAGGTAACTCCCCCCAGTTTATAAACTGGTCACGACATGCTGTGGTATTGAATACCCCTTTGGTTAGCTTGAGTCAGGTGTCCTGTCTCTGCTTCCTTCCGGCTTCCTGTGCCCCTCCTCACTGGTAGAGTATGAGACTGAAAAGTCCTTGATTGGAGTAAGTGCTATTTGGCAACAACTAAAAATGTTGGTGTGTTATCAGCATTGTTCTCCTACTAAAGCCAAAACACAGCACTGCACCAGCTACTAGGAAGGAAATCAACTCTATCCCAGCTGAAACCAGGACAGTAATAGCTACACATCCTCTTTTTATAGGCTAGATTTATTGGGGAAAATCTTCTTCCTCTGTCTCTGTTTCCTCAAGCTAATACAACATATGCTCTGGTTTATTTGATGGAAATCAAGTATTACACTTCAGTCTTTTCCAATAAATTCTTCAGCTTTCAGCCCTGCTGTACAACCTTCATCTCACTGATGTTACAGGGAATTCAGTCACCAGCCAGAAATAGGACAAAACAGGAGAACTGAAGCAGCTAGATCAACACTGGAGCAGTAAACCAAATCAGAACATGTTCAACTCATTCTATAGGTTAATAGACATAGTTTTGGTGGGTTGCTCCTGGCTGGACACCAGGTATGCACTAAAGCTGCTCTGTTCCTCCGCTCCTCAGCTGGATAGAGGAGACAAAACATAAAGAAAGGATCATGGGTTGAGATAGGGAAAGGGAGAGATCAGTCACCAATTACCATCACAGGCAAAACAGACTTGTCTTGGGAAAAAAAAAAAAAATTAATTTATTACCAATCAAATCAGAGTAGGATAATGATAAATGCCTCAAATCTTAAAACACCTTTCCCCACCCCTCCCTTCTCCCTGGGCTCAACTTCCCTCATGATTTTCTCTACCTCCTCCCCCATAGCAGCAGAGGGAAATGGGGAATGAGAGTTGTGGTCAGCTCATCACACATCTTCTCTGCCACTCCTTCCTCCTTAGGGGGAGGACTCTTCACACTCTTCTCCTGCTCCAGTATGGGATCCCTCCTATGGGAGACAATTCTCCATGGACTTCTTCAAAGTGAGCCTTCCCAAGGACTGCAGTTCTTCATGAACGGCTCCAGCATGTATCCCCTTCATGGGGTGCAATCCTTCATGAGCAGACTGCTCCAGCATGGTTTATCCCCCGTAGCAGGATAGTGGCAATAATCCACCAGCTCTCCACAGAACTGAGCTCCTTTAATATGACTTGTGACCCCGTGTGGGTTAGGTGGATATCTGCTCCTTTGTGGATCTCAGTGGGCTGCAGGGCACAGCCAGCCTCACCATGGGCTGCAACATGGAATGCAGAGGAATCTCTCCTCTGGTGCCTGGAGCAGTTCCTCCCCTCCTTCATTGACCTTGGTGTCTGCAGAGAAGTTTCTCTCACATATTCTCACTCCTCTCCCCACCTGCAATTGCTCCTGTGCAGTAACTTTTTCCCCTTCTTAAATACATTATACCAGGGGAGCTACCACCATTGTCAATGAGATAGGCTTTGGCCAGCAGTGGGTCCATCTTGGAGCTGG
Organism: Melopsittacus undulatus; assembly: GCF_012275295.1. Taxonomy (NCBI): domain Eukaryota; kingdom Metazoa; phylum Chordata; class Aves; order Psittaciformes; family Psittaculidae; genus Melopsittacus; species Melopsittacus undulatus. The sequence continues at coordinate 83,128,904 of NC_047527.1, read as the reverse complement.
CTGGCTGTCTGACTTTATCAGACACAGGGGAAGCTTCTAGCAGCTTCTCACAGAAAGCACCACTGTAGCTCTGTAGCTCCCCCCGCCACCAAAACCCTTCCCTGCAAACCCAATACCAGAGTAGATAAAAAATGGACTGCCATTGCACCCTCCTAACAAGATGACTGTATTAGATAACACTGTGTAAAAAAATCCAGTAAGTAAGGGTAATTTTCAAGCCCCACGAGTAAGCGCTTGAAGAACAGATTATATGTCAAGAGATAAGCAGTGGTCTGGTCTGCCAGCTAAGATAGCAGTTCTAAAGTAGAGATACTCAGCACCTTCCAACAGTAAGCAAATGCGAGTAAGATTTCTAAACACATGAGAAATGTGATACACCAGCACCAATCAAAACTGCCCTTTTCAGCAACATTTTTACAAAGTAGTATTTTAATCATTTTTTAAGTTTATTTACACCAGGGTTGGAGTTATGCATCTAGAAACCTAACATTTGCTGCATTTTTAAAGAAAATATGCCAAGCATACTTCTGCACACTTAGCTATGTAATACTCTGGCCACTTTCAACATAAGTTTAATTTAACTCAAGTATTAGGTTCCCAGAACATTAAGACAATACTGACATAAACACTTCCAAGATCAAAACTGACTGAAATCACAGAGAGGATTAAATGGCAAAGCAAACTTTTCTTCTTCTCTTGTATATATGTTGTCCACCTGATCCTGCTCTGAATACTTGGCCAACTATATTGGCATTTCATGTTGCTTTTTCTATGCGATTTGGCATTGCACTTTTCTGCTAGAGTGGTTTTTCCTGTCTGGCCTAAATGTGAGCCTGTGCCTGGGGTCCATTATATAGAAGGAAATCAGTTCTGTAGACAGCTGGTGGATTATTGCCACTATCTTGCTACAGGGGATAATCACGAAATGGTTAATGGTCTGGCTTTACAGTCTTGCAAGATTTTTATGTAAGGGAAGGTCAGAATTGTAAAAGTTATTTCCAGCTACATTGAGAGAGCTAATTCCCTCTCTGCAGCTGAGTTTTCCCTCTCAGGTATGCTTCCATGGTAACATATTCTTAGCTACTGCAAGGATGAAGTTAATCTCAGAAGCTTAGCTTTCCATTTGCTAATTTTCTGCACTGAATCTTATTTGAGATCCTAGTAGCACATACTGTAAGTCTTTGTGCTAGTTTTACTTTCTGATCTATTTCTAATTATCTTCTGTTCCAAGTAGCATTTTTGAAGAAGATTGCTGTACAAAAGAGACTAGTATTAAGAAAACAGTTTTTGAATGAATATAAACTTAAAGGTAAATAAGTGAAATTAGATTATGTCATGCTTTATAGTTAATGCATCACATAAATATAATAGTAGTGGAGGGTCATCAGCTGAGTTACAATAGGGGGATAATATCTTGAAAAAAAGAAAGACTGTGCATAATCAGATGTGAAAGCATATTCTAATATCAGCGTTTGTGAAAAATTTCAACCAACGCCTTGTTGCTCATATCAAGAAAATTCTTTTTTATTGGGAGGACTTCCACAAGTTCTTTGCTAAATAGCTTTGGTAATAAGTGAGCTATATGATTTTACTACTGAAAACCGAATGAGAGATCTCTATTTGAGAATCCATCAGGGTTGATGTAGAACATCCAGAAATAACTGGATAGTATAATACTTATTAAAAGCATTAGACATATTTTATAACTGTCAGTTTAACAAATTAGAAAAGTCCAATCTGTTTGATTTTTTGCACATTTTGTTTATTTTACAGGCTTTCTAGGTGGAGCCTATGATTGATTGCAACTACTTTCCTACTAAAGGACTACACTCCACGCACTAGCATAAATGAACACTTGCATTATGTAAAATGGGATTTTGGTTTGTTCAAAAACGTTCTAATTCTGGAGAATCTAAGGTTAGCATCAATGTAGTTAGATCAATTAAGTCATGTGGAATATAGGGAATTTTCACAAAAAAACATTCTTGAAGAAATTTCCCAACACCTTATAAGAACTCTGCAGCAGAATTACTGTCTCCAGAGGGACATTCAGCAGTACCTTTAACAAAAAACTTTCTTCCTTCTTGCCTTACTGTAGATGGTTTCCAAAATAAGCATCAAATGGGAACTGCAACTGACAGATCTTTTTTATTGCAACTCCCCTTTTTGTATTCTAAGCAGGTGCTCAACAAGTCTGTGGTCCTACTGAAAGTGGGATTTGACCAGTTTATTTTAATAACTGTAAATAAGAATCCATTGGATTTGAATGGACAATCTTTTTTTTTTTTTTTCTGTTACTCAGTTTATGAGCGCCTGATGTTATATAAGTATTGTCACTTCTCAGTATGTACGTATGAGAGAGAAAACCACTTGTCTATTTTGGTTGTAATGACAGCCTTCCAAACATGAACACAAGTAAATGTTGAAGTCCATTTATTTAAAAAATTACTCTTCTCCCATCCCCTCACTTCTTGACATTACATTGCTTTCTTGCATAATCTGAGATCAAGCATTACAATTGTAAAAGGTAATTCATTTCAACCACATTTAACAGCTAAGCAGAAAAGCAGTTTTTAGGCTTTTGGTACATTATACTACTAATGGATTTTCATGTTCTTAGGAATAAGTAATTGAATTTCCCAGTACAATTTAGAACTGTAATAACCATATCAAAGAATAACTACCTAAAAATGAACAAAAATGCATTACACACATGTTCTTTTCATTTTTACAGATTTGGTTAAACTTTCTCCCTGCCTCTCCATTTATTTGGTCACTTAAAATTTTATGCTTATGTAAAAAAAGGATATATCCATTTATCGTAGTTAAATCTGTGTCAGCTGTATGAAAGTGCTTAATAAAAGGGAGCAAAATAATCTTTGTGAAGTTATGAATTCCAGTAAGTAAAAAAAAAAAATAATTCCTCCCCTTTTGCTTCCTTCTTTTCTCCTTCTCAGCTTTTCTCCCAGCAGGAGCACTCCAAAATACATTTCAGACCCAAGAGAAGACACTGTATTTTCCAGAATAATTCGATGTAATAAGCAAAAGTAGACGGAATAAGAAAAGAAGCATGCAATTTAACACAGATCTGACCAGCAAAGTCTCATATCAGAAGCTTGGAGCCTTATCAGTAATATGAGTTGGAAGTTCTAGTTTTTCTCATACGCAACATCATTGTGCTAGTGCAGAATTCTTAATTATGTCTACAACTTTAAAAGCAAAAGGAATGTGTCAACAAAACTATTCTATGATTCTATAATTCTATAAATAGCAAAAAAAAAAATCAGTGGATGCTTGTAATTACTTTGCAGTGGTTTGTTTTGTTCAGCCAGACTAAGGTATTCCAAGCATCTATATTCTATTTAATAAAGCCAGCTTTCAATATGCAATACTCCTTTAAGGAACACCTCCAACAGATCTGTCTCTTCAGGAATCTTTTACAAAATTCTTTTAGGGGACTTAACAAAAAAAATACCCATGAGGTTTTCCAAAGAATGCTTACTGGAACATCAGAGATGTGATCCATCAGTTTTCTACTTGTTTGCTATGGGAAATGATTCTTGACTTTCTGATCACTAAGCTTGAAAAATCAGTCTTTTAAGAGAGTCTCAAAACTTTTAGGAGGAAAGCAACAAGGCATCTTTTTCTCATAGTGGAACATGAAAAGATAGAATTTCATATTATCATTTTTCAGTATCTCTCTGCAAAGCATTAGCTGTTTAATAGCTATCCTCTGGCTGTTTTCTTATTTGAGGTAACTGATGATACCAAACACTAGCAGCAAATGTTTCATTAGTGGGCTTGATTTTTGCAGCTGGTTCAGGGGTGATACTGTTCAAAAGCAGAACAATTACTCTCCAGCAGTTTAGGCATTCTGAAATGCAGGCTCATAGTGTCAAAAGGGCAATTGTATCTGGAAATTTGAGTCTGAAACTTTAGGAAGTGTTGCAAAGCTGTAATGTGGGTTGACAGCACTTCCTTTAGGAAGTGTAATTACTGGCCTTTTTCTTCCATAGCAGAGAAAATGTTTTTTCAGCTTGTGTCAGCATGCAGCAGCCACACTATTTCCATTCTTCTTCAGATGTGAGTTGCAAAAATAATTTTCTTTTTTTTTTAGTTGTCTACTTGCATGTGCTCAGTGACTGCAATTCAGTTGAAAAGGCAACTCACATGTACAAACAATGGTCAATCAATCACTGAAGTCATTGATAAGGGAACAACAGGAACCTGTTCTCCCATCCTGATTTTTAAATCACAGACATAAAATTATATGTCAGATATATCTTCCAGATCAAGCAACTCATGTACTTCTTACGTAGGAAGTTAGAGCAGCAGCCCAGATGTGCTGGAGACAAGTCCCTCGCACCCCCCAAGCTGGCATGGAAAGAAGTTAGGATGGCATTTTCCCCCTGATTCTGGATGGTTCCTCTCTGACATATAAGGAGAAAATACACCCATTCCCACTGTAAGAAAGTGGGAAAACATCAGCTGACCACAGCCAGAGCATGTTTCCAGTGGAATAACGAGTTGCGTATTGTGGACTTTGTGAGTATTACCCAGGCAGAAGAGAAAAGATGGTGAGCTAGAACAGCTGATTTGCTTAGGAAGATTTACCAGACTCTAGTCACCAGAAAAAAGCAGAGCTGCTTTCTCCTTAAATTCCTTTCCAGCAGGATGCAGTTCAACTCCTTTTACTCACACAACACTCATGCTGGCCTTTACTGTATGAAGGGCACAGGGGACCATGGGCTGGCAATGTCCAGGCGAGGTGACTGCACAGCAGGTGCCCGGGCAGGCTGGGTCGTCAGGGAGGATAGTGGTCAACACAACCCCCAAGCCTGAAGTGAGTCCTCCATCAAAGCCTCTCCTGGCTACTCCTCAGCTGCCTCAAGTCTGGCAGCCACAGCCTAGGTCCTGCCACAGAGGGGAGGCAGAGACTACTGCAGCCTGCAGGGTCCTTCCCTGACTGGAGAAGTTTGGCCATGTCCATGCTGCTCTTGGTCACTAATGGGTGGGTGCCTGTGAGAGTCCCCAGGGTGTAGCTCAGATAGGGAAAAGAAATGACAGTAGTCTAATTCATAATGCCATGACTTAAGTGCAGATAGAGCTAGAGTATGAAATGACAGCTGCTCAGAGGGACTGAGGCAAAGGAGGAAGAGATTTACATTCAACTGAGAACTTAAACAAAACAGGCTTGAGAAAGCTGTGTGGCAGCTTTTCACACTTAAGGCTGTGGTCAGAAGTGCAACTGTGATCTCCATGGACATAAAATATAGAGATCATATTCTTGTCAAAACTAGCCTGTTAATATGAGCAGTTAGAAAAAAACAATACAAAACCTCAAAACCCAAACCACATATTACAAACCTACATGAAAAAGTCCTTTTTTTTTTTTATTAAGAGCAGGCTATATTTCTGTTTGCTGAGATGATTTTAAGCTAGCCAGTTTAGGAAATGTGGGCATTTCAGCTGCAAACTTTATTGGCCATCTTGTTGCCACAAAATCCATCAGAGGTCTGGGTAGCCTGGACTGAGTCTCAGCAGCCACTGAGCAAGTGACTTGTGTGAAGGATGTCACAACTCCATTGATGTCCTTGGTGCAGGAAGAACATGCAGAGTACAGGAGTCTCACAGGAAGATTAAAATTTCATAGATTTAACTGTAGCTTTTTGGTGACACTTCAGAAGAACGTACCAATTCTGCTGCAGAAGGATTCCTTTTAATCTCCCCTCCTGCTTTTGGCCTATGTGGTAAGGAGTAAATCATCCATAGCCCTGAATGACAATTGACACCTTGGAGCTACTGAATCTGAAATAATTAGCTTTTGTGAACTGACCTGTGTTGCCATGTGAACAGGCTTACAGATTCAAACTATTATGAAGGCAAGAGAATTTAGCCTGCAGAACTGAACTCCAGCAAATGTTGGTCTCAATGAGAGTTCATTAACATCATCACAGTTTGTCAACAGCAGTCACACTAATTTTGACTGCCGGAACGAAAGAAAGTAGTTGGAATCACCCATGCTGAAGAGCAATGAAAATACACATTACCAAAGCTGATACCATCCGTGGTTACTAAAAGCAGCCTTTGCTCCTACAAGCTTTATGTTTACTATCAAGTCATTGAAATGCACCCAAGAGATAACACACCTCCTGCAGAGACTGAAAGTTGAACTACAGTCTGGGTTTCCAGTTCTCTATTCAGACTAATCCCTAAGCTAAATTTACTGAGGTTCACTCAGAGCATCTATTCAAGGTAAATATGTAGCACTAACTTGGAGGACCAATATCAGTTTTGTACCTTTGATCATGAAATTTTAAAGTTATATCTGTCTTACTGCACATAATTTTTTTTTTCAACCACAACACAGCTTTTCTGATTTTATACCTTCCCAGATACAGCTGCATTCCAGAACTGCTCTGTGACTATCCAGTTTAATGTTTATTCATTGTGAAAGAAAACTGTTTTTTGCCAAAATCTGCTTCACAGGCTTGAAAAATTCCCAAATGCATTCCTTATCCATTCTGAGAGGGATGGGATACTTGCTGCCTCAGCTCAGCATGTTCAAACCATAGCTAGGTAATTCTTTTGAAAATATTAGACATCTAGCTAGCCCAAATTTTGTAGTTGTTTGAAGAAAATTCTCATAGCTTTGCAGTCAGAGTGGTGTTTGAAGTGTGAGTAGAAAGTATTTTCCTCTCCCCTGAGCTAGCAGTCATCAAGATCTACAAGAAAGAACATACAGGAAAGAATAAGAAAAATTCTTTTTCCTGAAAAATTGATACAAAGTTTTCTTTGAACAATGTAAGGTCTTTTAAAATGGAAAAAAAAAAAAAAAGAAACTCAAACCCAACTACTTGCCATTACTAGCTGTGTCAGTTGTAAGCTATATTTATTCACATGCATTGTAAGGTTTAGATCTACAAAAAAAAAAACCCAGATAATAAGTTGAGATTAATCATTTAGATTAACAGTTGTCAGACCTTCTCAAATGCTGAGGTTTACATGGGACATTGATGTATAGATAAGACAGTAAATTTACAGATTTTTTTAAGCTATAAAGTTAGCCAAATGTTATACCTGCTGGCTATGACTACATGATTTAGAGTGCTGAAGGATTATGATTTGGAGACTTGGAGAACTGATTTTAGTTCAAGTCAGTTTCAGCTTTCAAACAGCTAGGTTTCTTACAGAATACTTTTCTGATCCACATGTCTATGTCTTTGGAGCCTGAGCATGCAGCAGCTAGTTGCTGATAATGACAAGGAAAATCATAACATTCTCATTTATTAATACATGGGGTTTTGATTAATCTGAGAGACGGACATCCAGTGCAAGAAAGCAGGGAAAGATTTATGCAGTGGGTGTTTGTGCTGGGGCAGAGTTAATTTTCTTCATAGCAGCTAGCATGGGGCTATCTTTTTGACTTTTGCTGAAAACAGTGCTGATAACACAGGGATGTTTTAGTTATTGCTGAGCAGTGTTTACACAGAGCCAAGGCCTTTTCTGCTTCTCACACCACCCTACTAGTGGGTAGGCTGGGAATGTGCAAGAGCTTGGGATGGGACACAGCTGGGACAGCTGACTCCAACTGGCTAAACAGATATCCCATACTATATAATGTCATGCTCAGAATATAAATCTGGGAGAAGAAGAAGGAAGGGGAGGATGTTTGAAGTGATGGCATGTCTTCCTCAGTAACTGTTAGGCATGATGGAGCCCTGCTTTCCTGCAGATGGATGAACACCTGCCTGTCAATGGGAAGCAGAGAATGAATGCCTTGTTTTGTTTTGCTTGCATGAGTGGCTTTTGCTTTACCTATTAAACTGCTTTTATCTCAACCCATGAGTTTTCTCATGTTTACCCTCTCAGTTCTCTCACCTGTCCCACCAGGGGAGAAATGAGCAAGCAGTGATGAAGCCCTTAGTCACTTGCTGGGGTTGAACCACAACAGTATTGACACCTGCAAGGCCTATAGCAGAGTCCTGAAAATAATTTGAGCTCCTGTTACCATGTGACTGAGAACCTCTATCTTTGAGAAATAATATTTTATGAAAGCCACAAATCTTCAATATATTGTAATCTAGTTTGCATTACACGCCATTGTTCATCTTCTTTGCCAACTCTTTATCTTCTGCATTATTGTCACCACTTGAGCATCTAACTAAAGTGGTGTTTAATATTAAACTAGAAGGTTCATCACTTTCCTTGTTATCATACCCTTCAGCAGTCAAAAATATATTTTCATCAGAATTAACACTAACAGTTCCTTTAATTGATGCTAGGTATGTTAGGTCACTAATGTAACAGTCTGCATTGTCTTCTCAGTATGGGTTAAGCTTCCTGTATTCATTAACAAACTCTTTTTGAACTGAAGATGTGGAGGTTTCACTGTCACAGGACATTAACTGTGAAGCATTTATTTCTTTGTTTGGGTCATTATGCATCCATCTTTTGTCAGCAAAGTAATATTAGAGGAGCTTTTTAAAATCTACCCAACATACAATTGTAAAGGCAAATCTGTACACAAAAATGGAACATGATAACTTCATTTTAATTCTACTAAACCCAAGAAAATAGGTTCTTACAGTTGTACAAAAGGTGTATTCAAATGTATCGGCAAACAGATTCAGACAAATTTGAATTCATGTTAATTTGTGATTTGAAGTCTATATCTGAGCTGGATTTTAAGAACAAAGACAAATCTTAGTAGAAGGTATTTCTTATGGTAAACTGACAGATCTATAATCAGCCTCATTGGGCTTCTATCTTCCTGCACAGAGATGTGACATTTAAACACTACATAAGAGCTTGTTGCTGTTCACTAAAATACTCTGAACTGTCAAGAAAGACCCACAAAGATACCTAGATTTGCAGATTAGAGCTGCTAAAAATCTTCTGACTGGTAAAATTTGCAGTAGCACAATGCTTCACTATGAAGTACAATCAATTGATTCTTAAGTGACCATTATTTGCGAAGTAGACAGTGTGTTCATTAGTGGAACTGATGATGAGTGAGATGTTAAGAGAGCGTATTTTACTTCCAGCTTTCAGACCTGCAAGGGAAATATGCAGAGGGAAAGTGAGCCTGCAGAATCTCCATTCCTCATCATTACAGCTATATCCTTAGAAATGCAAAGAAAGCAGCAGAACAGCTTTGATGACTTGCCAAAGGCTTCCTTTTACAGCAATTCATGCTTCAGATAGTTTAATCATATCACGGTGCTTTTCGTCAGATATCAGTTTGAGAGAAGTCGTCATGAGGGTGCAAGAGTGTAGGCTATTTAGCCTTGATTTATCAGAAGTTTGTGATTCTTCCTCATACAGGAAAAATCCCAGTCTTTCAAAAAGTGCAGAACTACGAACACAAGCAACACTACTATCTTATAGTAGTGTACTTCTTTCACAGTCCTACACAAAAGTGGAATTGATACTACTTGTGAAAGTTGTCAGGATGTATGAGAAGTTGGTTACCGCTTGTATTGCCCAAATGTAACCTCTGCCCTCACTGCAAATCTCCACTGCAATCAGGCTTTGACCCTGAAACTTTAAAAGTATGGTATGAACAACTACACTGTAAGAGGACTACTTGCCAAAGATGGTAACAGTAAATTTTACCTGTAAGATGTAGGTAATTGGTCTTAAAGGTTTTATTCTGAAGCTCTTGGTGAGAGAGAATAAAACAGCCAGGTATGGCTTCATTTCTATCACTTCTGCTCAGAAACCAGTGAATGCAAAGATAGGATGAAGGACCTCTCCATGTTTAATGTATGACATGGTAATACTCTTGTTCCCCGGCTTCAGAAGGGAGTTTCAGCTCAGGCAGAAAGATCACTAGACCTAAGTGTTTGTCAAGCAGATATTAACACAGGATTTTTCTCTGTTCCATGAGGTTCTAGAAATACTTAGTGCTTTTGAATGTCATGGTGACAACATGAGTCGAATTGTAGCATTTGTTTATTCATCTGACAGACTGCCACATATCTCAGAAGTTCAGGCGGAAAGTTAGAAGGCTCATTACAATAATTAAGATCCACAGACTCAGTAAATTTGAGGTACTTGGGGAACTGATCTTTTGGGGTGAGCTTTTGTGTCTTGCTGACCAGAACCTGCCATTTAGAAAAGGCTGCAACAATCTTTTAGTATTGAAAATATTAAATATATATATGTTTATGTAAATATATATATATATTTGGGGGTTGGAACTAGACAATCTTAAGGTCTTTTCCAACCCTAACTATTCTAAAATATATAGGTAACCGAGCTGTTAAACTCTCAGTCTAAAACACTCTTAATTTTTCAAGCTTGATATATTTCCATTTAAGACAATAAATTTTAAACTCCATTATGACATCTTGAAAATCAGAATAATTTCTTCTGGTTACATCTTCCTGCTAACATGTCATCTACTGAATTTACTGCCGCAGGACCTGCAGCACAATTGTTTTAATTTCAGATTCCTAGAGACCAATGAGGGATACTATTAGCTCCAAATACCATGCGACAATAAAAAAGAAGCTCTAACATATCTAAATATTATAGCTGGCAATTTGCACTTTAGATATCAGTTGTGATTTCTGCTATGTTTTGCATCTGTTCATAGCTTTGGCTTCTATCTGTGCTGCAGTTTTCTTTGATTTTATACCAAGAAGTATATGTCAGAAAATATCTATGATTTATTATTTATTTAAGGAATCTTTGCAAGATGAGTTTTTTGGTTGTGTTTTTGTTTTTTGATTTTTTTTTTCACAGTTCAACAATGTATCACAAGCCTTCCCTCTGTTCTTGTAACAGCCAGTTTGAAACGTGAGAATTGGGTTAAAACTGAACAGTTTCTTCTCTTTTCTCTTAGTGACACTTCACGGTATATTCCCAGAGGTAGCTGTAAAAATATATTACAGCTGGAAGCAAGTTTGTTCAGAATAATTTATTTTGTCTAAAATTGGACATGCTCTATGCATTGTAATAATACAATTTTTTTTCCTGCGTATATTGCATACAGTGATGAAATATGTATTGCATCTGATGATCCTAAACAACTAAGCAATTGTCACATCACTGACAAATCACTGTGTAGCAGAACATTCAATGCAGCTGCTGGAAGCCTACATTCTCCTGCAGGAATAACAAATAGGTTGCAGATTCATCAACTCAGTAAGCCTCAGATTTTTATTCCCAAGGAGTTTCTTTCAGTAAGACTCATCGCATCCATTACCCAAACATATTGACCTACAGTTATTACTTCTCCATTAAAAAAAAAATCAATAACACAACCTTTCTCAGTCTCTTCACACTGAAATACCATAACATAAATTCTTACTTCTGAATGAACCAATTGTATTGAGGTAGATGAGAATCTCTTGCTCTATGCTTGTGACATCCGACCCAGTAAAGACAACAGAACTCTTTCTGTCTAGGACAATGCATGAAAAATTAGGTTCTATTATGCATGAGTAGCTCAATAAATTTATTATTTAGGCTCTTGAACCTATGCAGCCATCTTCTAGGAAAAAAGGTTCACACTGGTACTCAGCTGCCTTTGAGGATTATTGTTAATTTTGTTTCTGATGAATATATGTGGTTCTAGAAATCAGGTGACAGTACTGCATGATGACCTGTACTAGAAGATGAACTGTACATTTCAAGGGAATGCACTGACCATGTAATGGAGTAATTTCTGCCTGGAGATTTGAAGTGCCACTTGATTAAATCACCCTCAGGCAGACTTGGAGGCTGGAGTTCTACTCCCTCCAAAGCAACTAAAAATGCTAAGTCTGCAACTGCACAGCTTAAAGCAAAACATTATGTAGTTTCACCTCTGTGCTGGCCTTGCACATGCTACTGTCAACAGACTTCCTTTGAACAAAAAAGCATGGTTTACTCCAATGCTCCCTTCTGCAGTTTTCATACTCTGACTCCTCTCCCTCAGTACCTCCAGTTTATGTATCTTGCAGCCTCCCTGACCTCCCCACAGGCAATTGGTCCTGTCTCCAGCCTCTCCCTCAAGGACCTGTGGGAGGCGAACTTGTAAGGCTGACATACTTGGACCCTTATTACACAACACCTGACAATACAGTCCCTTTCCCAGATGCCTTTTCTTCCCTCCAGTTCTGGAGTTCCCTTATATTCCAATTGTAGCAGCCAGAAGCCAATAATCACAGTTATGCTGCCACAGTAGTAGTAAAGAAGTAGTATCCCTTGCTTGTCTTTGAAGCCTCGAGTTGTTCTGGCAGTAGCCTAAACTGCTATTTTCCCCATCAAGAGGAGCATGGAAGACTACTTTTGTTCCTTGGCTATGACAATTTTGGAACTAATGACTGTCCTTGATCTATGATATCTCAGTTATAGGATCAACATTCCTGTAGCAATCTTGGACTTAATTATCCTGGGAGTTCTACTCAAGAGACTAAACATTCCTTAATGTACACCATGATTAATACTTTTCTTTCCCTTAAAAACAAATGTATGCATAAACCAAGATACAGAACCTTGAAGATTTAGACGTTTTCTCAACTGCTGTAAGCATATGAATTGAATGACATCATTAATATTTAGACAAAACCACTCATTTTTTATGCTCTTTGTGATCAAGAAAATCCTCTGATGATATTGAGAAATTCTGCTCTGTAATTTCTAGTTATGAAGCAGAATTCATAATACTCTATTTTAAAACTGAGATTAACATGAGTTTTGACGACTTTGATAATTTCTCTAGTTATGCCACTATTTTTTATGCAGAGACAAAAATGTGAAATAACTTTCAATCATAAGTGCATCTCCCAGGCAATAGAACCTTTGAGGTGTGCTTGTACATTGTTTCCCAATGTATGGAAAGAAGGGGAAGTAGTAACAATAGTTCCTCCCAACACTGTTTCACATATATTTTAGCTACCCTCAGCTTTAAAGCCTGATTGATCATTTCCTAGTTAAGATAATGAAAAAAAAAAAACTTTGCAGATATTTTTATTTCATGAGAGCAAAAGAAGCAAGGACACATTTTAGAATTATAACCAAAATACATTGACTTTGTTTTCCTTGCCCCTTCCAGCCTAATAAAAAATGCAGCCTCCCAAAGGTATGTTCTTTATTGCATCCCTACTCAGATGGATTCTGTAGAGCATAACCTTTTCTAAACTGGTGTTTGTCTCTGACATGAGGCGTGTCACTCATCATAAACAATAGCCTCTTCTTGATGCTTGTCTTGCAGCTTTGTCAGGGCTTGCAGCACGGCTTTGATCAGTCTTTGAAGACTCTTCTGTAAATGGTGATCAGTTTTTCCCTTGATTCATGTTACCATTTAAAATTAATTGTGGCAAAGTTTAAATGACAGCATAATAAATTAAACAAGAGTCCCGAGACATTTATGATGTTAACAGCTGGATCACTATAACAAATATTTTTCCAATTTAAAAAGGCCTAGCTCATTAAGTGTGTAGGAAAGATCATATCAGATTTTCAAATGCAGCAGGCTGCTAAACAATCAACTAACTTTTGAGTCTTGTCTTGTTCTCCTACATGAATGATAACAGAACTTTATTAATTTATCATTATATCTAAGAGGGGGCAAACAATCCATTTCAGACTCAGGAATTGCTTAAATGACCTCAATTACAGGACACTTTTAATGACAAGTATTACATTCACAAATTCAGCATATGCACAGTCTGCATTATACTATCTGCTTTTGAAATTTAAGTTTGGCGCAGTAACCAAACAATAATTATGTTGCAATAGTGACAGTAATGATTACAGGCAGCTGAGGCTACATTTCACTTCATATAAGCAGTTTTATCATTCACTACTTTTATCCATTCCTTACTATTTCCAGTCATGTATATTGCAGTTGGTACACATGTTGCTGTTTGACTTTTTTATGTTCTTAAGGACATCTTAGCATGCACAGAGTCCACATATAAAAAGAAAATATATCTGGGGAAAAAAGCCACAGGTTGAGCTGCAGCTTGAAGTACAGGATGTTTTTTATTCTGCCAAACCATATGCTTCACTCTAAGGAGAGCATTAGAGTTGGAAAAAAAATCTGTAAGTTACTCAGGAAAAAAGAAATTCCCAGAAGTAGGAGCAGGGAGATGATAATGTGCAAAGAAGCTTTTAAAGAGAAAGGTACAATGCGTGGAGTTTCAGCTCAGATGAACCACTACAAAAGAGGAAGTAGCTTCTTGCTGTAGGATGCAGAGGTCGGAGTGTAGAGAGTGCCTGCACTGGTCTTGTGAGGGAAAGGTGAAGAAAGGGCAGGGCTGCGCTCGCTGCCCCCTGGTGGAGGTCCTCCTGCAGCAGGGGCTGAGCTGCGGGATGCTGTCAATGGACTGCAAGGTGTCAGGGAAGCTGAGAGGAAGCAGGACTGCTTACTCCAGGACCAAACAGTGCAGGGGCCTCAAGCTTCCCCTCTAACTCGTGGAGGAAAGAAGGAGGCTGTTGACCAGGGAAGCTGGAAATTAGTAACAAAAAAAAGACAACAAAAGGAGGAAGAGAGCAATTAAAACCAAGGGGCTTCCTCCTAAATCTACTGTCCCCACCCAGAACCGCTTTGCTGTCCTGCAGGGGGGTGATGAGGAAAGGCACTTGCATCAGAAACAGTCAGCTGGTGCACTGGTACAGAAGATCTCTACTGGTGCCGCCAGGAAAAACCAACGGGTTGTAGTAGTAGGGGACTCTGCCTTGAAAGGGACAGAAGCGCTCATCTGTCGGCCTGACCCGGTTGCAAGGGAGGTGTGTTGCCTACCTGAGGCACAGATCAGGGATGTTGCGGAGAGACTGCCTGCTCTAGTAAGTCCCATGGACTATTACCTGCTTCTAGTGATACATGTGGGTGCTAGGGATATAGATAGCAGTAGCCTGAGGAGTATAAAGAAGGACTACAGAGCCCTGGAAGAGGTGGTCAGGGGCACTGGAGCTCAGATATCATTTTCGACAATTCTCCAGGACACAGGGGAGGACCTTCCAAAGGCAAGGAGGATTGGACAGGTTCATAAATGGTTAAAAGGGTGATGTCATAGTCAAGGGTTTGGGTGTCTTGGACATGGGGCCCACATTTGTAGGCCAGCCCTACTGGGGGCTGGTGGAACTGCTCTGATAAAGAAAGGGAAGAGTGGTTTTGCTGGGAGGCTTGCCAGACTTGTCAAGGATGCTTTAAACTAGTTGTGTTGGGGGAGGGGAGCATCATTCCATCCCAACACACCCAGTCAGTTGCCAGCACCTATAATAAATACTCGGAGCAATGCAGTAATATTCTAGCCGCTGCAGCCAATGACCCGGCTTCGTTTGGAGCTTGGCTCAGATACCTCTATATAAATGCCCATAGCATGGGGAATAAACAAGAGGAATTAGAGATGTGGGCACATCTACGGGGCTATGATATAATAGGCATCACAGAAACATGGTGGGATGGCTCCTTTGACTGGAGTGTTGGAATGGAAGGTTACAGGCTTTTTAGAAAAGACAGGCCCGGTAGGAGGGGAGGGGGATTTGCCCTTTATGTAGGGATAGGCTGGAGAGTATGGAACTCTGTCTGGGGACAGGTGAGCAGTCAATAGAGAGTTAGTGGTCAGGGTTAAGGGGAAATCAGTGATGGGAGACATTACTGTGGGGATATGTTACAGACCGTCTGATCAAGAGGAACCTGTGGATGAAGAACTCTATGGACAAATAGAAAAAGCCTCACACTTGCAGGCCCTTGTTCTCATGGAGGACTTCAACCACCCTGACATCTGCTGGAGCGACGGAACGGCCCGGCACAAGCAATTCAGGAGGTTTCTCGATTGTGTGGAAGACAACTTCCTTCTGCAAGCAATAAAGGAGCTGACAAGGAGAGGTGCCCTGCTTGACCTTGTGCTCACCAACAGGGAAGGGCTGTTTGGAAATATGACACTCCAGGATGTGGAGTCTTGGATGCAGTGATCACAAGATGGTCGAATTCAAGGTCCTCAGGACAGGGAGAAGAGCATGCAGCAAGCTCACTGCCCTGAACTTCAAGAGAGCAGACTTTGGCCTCTTCAGGAACCTGCTTAGCAAGGTTCCATGGATATAGCCCTAGAGGGCAGGGGGGGGCAAGACTCTTGGTTAATATTCAAGGATAACCTGCTACAAGCTCAGGAATGTTGCATCCTGACTAGAAGGATGTGCAGCACTAGGGCCAGGAGACCCCCTTAGATGGATAAGGAGCTGCTGAGAAAAATTCACAGGAAAAAAGAGGCTTATAAAAGGTGGAAGCAAGGACAGGTGGCCTGGGATGAATACAGGGATGTTGTCAGGGTAGTTAGGGACCAGGTTAGGAAAGCTAAGGCCCAATTGGAGCTAAACTTGGCAAGGGATGTTAAAGATAATAGGAAGGGATTTTATAGGTATGTAGCGGCTAAAAAACAGACTAAGGACAATTTAGGCCCCCTCTGGAAACTTTCAGGAGAACTGGCTACACAGGACTTGGAGAAGGCTGAGGTTCTGAATGGCTTCTTTGCCATGGTCTTCACTGGCAAAGGCTCTGACCGCACCACTCAAGTATTAGGAGGTGGACACAGGGACTGTGAAAACCCAGACCTTGGGCCCACTGTAGGAGAGGATCTGTTTTGAGACCATCTTAAGAGCCTGAATGTACACAAGTCCATGGGACCTGATGAAATCCATATGCGGGTCCTGAAGGAGCTGGCAAATGAAGTTGCAAAGCCACTGGCCATCATCATGGCAGTCAGCTGAAGTTCCCAATGACTGGAAAAAGGGAAATATAACCCCCATTTTCAAGAAGGGGAAAATGAATGGCTCGGGGAATTACAGACCAGTCTCACCTCTGTGCCTGGAAAAATCTGGGAGCAGATTCTCTTGGAAGGCATTCTAGGGCACATGAAAAACAACAAGGTGCTTGGTGACAGCCAGCATGGCTTTACTAGGGGAAAATCCTGTCTGACCAATTTCGTGGCCTTCTATGATGGGGCTACAGAACTGATGGACAGGGGTGGAGCAGTTGATGTCATCTACTTGGACTTGTGCAAAGCATTTGACACTGTCCCACATGACATCCTTGTCTCTAAATTGGAGAGACATCAGTTTGATAGGTGGAACACTTGGTGGATAAAGAACTGGCTGGATGGTTACATGCAAAGAGTTGTGGTCAATGGCTCAATGTCTGGCTGGACACCAGTAACAAGTGGTGTCCCTCAGGGATTGGTGTTGGGACCAGTCTTGTTAAACATCTTTGTCGCTGACATGGACAGTGGGATTGAGTGTGCCCTCAGCGAGTTTGCCGATGACACCAAGCTGTGTGGTTCTGTTGATATGCTGGAGGGAAGGAATGCCATCCAGAGGGATCTTGACTCACTTGTGAGGTGGGCTGATGCCAACCTCATGAAGTTTAACTATGACAAGTGCAAGGTCCTACACCTGCATTGGAGCAATCCCAGGCACAGCTACAGGTTGGGCAAAAAGGAAATTCATTGTAGTCCTGCGGAGAAGGACTTGGGGGTGTTTGTCGATGAGAAAATGAACATGAGCCAGTAGTGTGCACTCACAGCCCAGAAAGCCACCGTATCCTGGGCTGCATCAGAAGAAGCATGACCAGCAGGTAGAAGGAGGTGATCCTGCCCCTCTACTCTGCTCTTGTGTGACCCCACTTGGAGTATTGTGTGCAGTTCTGGTATCCTCAACATAAAAAGGACATGGAACTGTTGGAACAAGTCCAGAGGAGGGCCACGAGGATGATCAGGGGACTGGAGCACCTCCCGTATGAAGACAGGCTGAGAAAGTTGGGGCTGTTCATCCTGGAGAAGAGAAGGCTGCGTGGAAACCTCATAGCAGCCTTCCAGTATTTGAAGGGGGCCTACAGGGATGCTGGTGAGGGACTGTTCATTAGGGACTTTAGTGGTAGGACAAGGGGTAATGGGATAAAACTTAAACAGCAGAGGTTTAGACTGGATATAAGGAAGAAATTCTTTACTGTGAGGGTGGTGAGGTACTGGAATGGGTTGCCCAGGTAGGTAGTAAATGCTCCATCCCTAGCAGTGTTCAAGACTAGGTTGGATGAAGCCTTGGGTGATATGGTTTAGTGTGATGTATCCCTGCCCATGGCAGGGGAGTTGGAACTAGATGATCTTAAGGTCCTTTCCAACCCTAACTATTCTATGATTCTATTCTATGATTCTATGATAAAATTAGATGAAGTGATATGACACTGTATCTAACTATATGATAGAGATCTACACAGCCAAGTTCAGAGTCTGAGTTTGGAGAGACAGAGTTTTCCACACTCTATCATTTCTCCTAATTATGAAAGAAGAGATACTTATATTTTAATCAAGAAGACATAGTGAAGATGGAAAATCTACAAATTTGAGGTAGGAAGATATTTGCACTAAGAATAGAAAGTTCACAGAAATGTTCAGATTCCATATATATGTACACAATGTTATCTTCAAAAGCAACCACTACTGCTTAGTTTTAAAACCAAGATAATGTTTATCACAGGTGTTTCATGGATATGCAACAGGGGACATATCTTTTGAAGAAACACTTCTTAAGCAGAAAGTAATGAAGAAAACTCTGTTCACCAAAGATAACTGCAGCCAGTTATCATAACCCTCTGGAGAGGTGGGAGGCAGGCAGATCTGAGACTGAAGAGAAAATCTTTTTAACAACTTTGCTCAGGAATGGGAAGACTGAATCAACTTCAGAAGATGTTGTTTTCATCCTCTTTAGTTACATTTTTAGTGTTCTTAGAGAAGTTTTACTTGTGTGCAATTGATTCTCAAGAATTCCAGTTTGAATGAAATAAGAAGCCCCAAATCAGAAATTCCCAACTTCACTTGAGGTGCAAGGATCCAGATTAGGGCCATCCTGAGGATTTAACACTCAAGAATGACGAGCTGTATCTAGCCTGGGAAATAGCTCCATGCTCCAGCATGTTTAACTGCTTTTCATCTGAAGATAGTCACACTATGCCTAGAATCAACTTCTATCCGTGTGGCAGTGAATTCTGATTTAGATAGAAGTGCTCCTACTCACTATTCTGACACAAATCTCAGAAAGCATACCACATTTTGAGATTACATGCACAACCATATAGAGAGAAAGCAGAATCCATGAAGCTAGTTTGTCCAGGACAAGAGCTATGTTGATTTATGCCTTGGAAAAATCGAAGTTCACAGTTGAATCTAATTCAAGTAGCTTGACAATTTACATACACTACCAGCTTTTACAAAAGAGAAAGAAAGGGTGGAAAAGGGCAATAGTCCATTTTTCTTTTTTCTCTGCAGTACACTCCTGTTTATTTCTAGAGAGCACATCTTCAAAAAGTTATTCCCTTCTGTATCTATTTCTGAAGAAATATTTCTTTTCATTCTGACATTTAATTGCTATAACCTCTCACTGGATGCCATGTCCCTTCAAACAAGGAATACAGGCCTGCATTTCTGTTTCTCTTGTGAAAGCCTAATCCTACTCTCTAAGGTTTAAAGATTACACTGGTATTTTTGTACCTTTCTGTTTTGCATCAGAATGTAACGATAGTTTTAAATTCTTTTTGCTTGAAAGTGAGTAAGAATCAGTGAGCATTAAAGGCAGATTCATCTTCATCTTGAAGAATGATTTATTTCAGGGAAGAGAATAAGATGGTACAATAAATGTAGTATTCTGAAATGCCAGCTTCATTCAACCTGTCTCCACAGGAGAGATTCAGTACAGATGGATTTCAAAACAACAGTGAAAATGAAATTAATGTTAAAAAGCAATTCACTTACTATGTGCAATCTCAAGATACTACACCCTTCACATTCCTATGTGAATGCAATTTGCTGCTATTATTCTAGCATATTCAATTTTCTTAAGAACTAAGATCACAACCTCTTGAGGAGTGAATGAAGATAGCAGAAGCAGTTTAACCTGGAATACTAAAATTATATCTGAAGCCATTACCTCCTGAGAAGACAACTGCCTCAAAAAGTAGGCACCATGAGAGATGTTTCCCAGCAAAAATGTTTTTACATCACGACAGTTCTTTCCCATTCTTGAGCGATTTCAGCTGAACGAAGTCTGAACAAGTACTTACATATAGTTTAAAAACAGTGAGTTTCCTTTCCTGTTTTTTATATAAGATGGACCAGGATGGGCTAGTATAAGATAAAATTTCTTTAAGGTAAGTAGGCATCTCCTGAGATCTTTAAATATCTCTGGTTTACATTATATGAGAAAATGCGTTCCAAAAACATTTTGAAGTTTCATTCAGAATAATCTCATTTGAATGCTTTATGCTGCCATTCACATCCAGAAGGAAACTTGAGCAATGTAAGAAAATAGGAGGAATAATCATTGTCTCAAGCAAAGAGTCTTAATATTCAAGAAATTAAAGAAATTCCAAACCCAATTAAGAAGTCTAGATTATAAAACCTAGTAAGTAAAGACTTGACAGAGCGATATATCTTTGCAAATCTGTAGAGGTGTCTGCTTTGAAATAGGTATTAACCCCACTCCTGCCGTATTACTGGCATTTCCATACACAACTTAGGAGCACCTCCTGGACATCAGTCAGCAGTGGAAGACACGGGACTCATCTGGGACATATCCTGAACAAAGAATTGCACAGTCCATTAAAGTCTAGTATTAGGAAGAGCCTTTAGCAGGTGACATCATGGAATCAAGCTTTTCCCCAGATAAATATTAGGTCCTTTTAAGAAAAAAGACCAAGTTATTTTAAACAGTGCATCAGTCTATGTGCGCTCCTTCCAAGCCCCCAGAGAGGAGTTTTTGACAGGACAAGAGGCAATGCATACAAACTGAAATACAGGGGGATCCTTCTGAACATCAGGAAACACTTTTTCTGTTGTGACAGTGACCAAGCACTGGCTCAGGTTGCTAGGGGTGGTAGAGTCCCCATACTTGGAGACATTCAAAAGCTGACTGGACATGGTCCTGGGTGCCCTGGTTTAAGCCCAACCAGTAACTTAGAACCACACAGCCAATTCACCCACCACCCACATACACCTCTCTTCCGGGCAGGATGGGGAGGAGAATCAAAAGAATGTAAACCCCACTGGCTGAGATAAGAACAGTCCAATAACTAAAATATAATATAAAATTACTACTAATAATAATAATGATAACGGAAATAACAAGGGGAAAGAATATAAAACTAAAATGGGAAAAGGAAAACAAAACAATAAACACAAGTGATGCACAATACAATTGCTCACCACCTGCCGACTGATACCCAGCCCAATGCCAAACAGCAACCTCTCCCTTCTGGGTAACTCTGCCCAGTTTATATACGGCATATGACGTGCTGTGGTATGCAATACCCTTAGTTAGCTTGGGTCAGGTGTCCTGTCTCTGCTTCCTCACAGCTTCCTGTGCCCCTCCTCACTGGCAGAGTATGAGACTGAAAAAGTCCTTGATTGGAGTAGTGCTACTTAGCAACAACTAAAAACATTCGTGTGTTATCAGCATTGTTCTCAGACTAAAGCCAAAACACAGCACTGCACCAGCTACTAAGAAGGAGAAAAACAACTATTACAGCTGAAAACAGGACACTGGGCAACTGGCTCTAAGTGGCCAGTTGAGCAGCGGGTCAGACCTAGTAGCCTCCAGATATCCCTTTCAAGCTCAGCCATTCTGTGATTCTCTTTTTACTACTTCTGGGGTAGTTCCCATGGCTGTAAAACACCTGGAGGCAACCTGACTTCTATTCCTAGATCCTAAAACTTTGTGCAGAAAGAGATAAGCTTTTACAGAGCCTGTAATTTTCCAGTCTTAGCACTTCCAAAGACGAGTTTATATAATAAATACTTTTTTTCATGTCAAAGACAGGCTGAAATACTGAAGGCTTAGTAAGCAGCAAAAGAGAAATTTTAACTCGTCATTTATTTCTGAAGGATCTGTTTGGAGTCAATAACTTCTCGTGAGCTCTTCCTGTGTGAAATGACAAATTCCTAAGTCCGAGCTTTTACTGATATTTTACTTATATATTTAAAATATGGTTTGCTAATGTCTTTCTATGGAAGCTTGAATCAATCAGTGCTTCATAGGGCTTAGGTCTTAATTGCTTTCAGGTTTGTGAAGTCTGCAGGCTGAAGATTCAAGCAGTCAGGCCCTCTGACCCTTCTTTTGATTCTCACTATTCAAAGATAGTAAAGATCCCACTTAAGTAAGCAAATTCATTCAGAGTAGAATGTTTACACCCTCTGTTGGCAATTTTGCTTCCACCGCTTTCATGTAACACCTGTGACATCTAGAAAATGTACTTCTGCCCTGGGTTCAGCAGTAGCAGTCATGTTTTCTCCTTCTTGGTAGCTGATGCAGTGCTGTGTTTTGACTTTTGGCCTGGGAACAGTGCTGATAGCACCTATGTTTTTAGTTACTGCTGAAATGTTTACTCTGGCCGAGGACTTTCTGAGCCTCATGCTCTGCCAGGGAGGAGGGGAGGCCGGGAGGAAGGAGAGACAGGATACCTGACCCAAACTAGCCAAAGAGGTATTCCATACCACAGCACATCATACCCAGGTTGTAACAGAGAGTTACCTGGAAGAGCTAGGGCTCTGGGGGTTGGAGTAGGTATTGGTCTGTGCTCGGTCAGGCAGGGTGGGGTATCAGTCGGTGGCTAGTGAGGTGTCGTATTCTCTTCACTTGTTTTTTCCTTTATCATTATTATTGGTGGTAGCAGTAGTGATTTGTGTTATACCTTAGTTATTAAACCGTTCTTATCTCAACCCGTGGGAGCTACATTCTTTGGATTCTCCTCCCCAACTCTCCAGGAGTTGGGGGAGCAAGGGGGGAGTGAGTGAATGAGCTGTATGGGTGGGTTTAAACCACAACAACTTCCCTGAGCCTTTTATTTATTGATGTGAAAGCTGAAGTAGTTCTCCTCCCAAAAAGGTATTCTTTGTTGCAAAACATGAGACAGAAAAAGTGATTAAGACCCATTTCCTTGGCCAACCAATAGAAAGCATGGATAAAGATGTTCCAGATAGCACCAGAGCTTGCTTAGTCTAAGAAAAGTTCAGACATGCATCAGATGCAAGGCAACAGTCATCTCCCTATCTAGCTGGGGTCCTCTGTCAAGGCTGAGTTGCTAGACAAGAAAGTACAACTACAAAGACAAGTGGCCTGAAGGAAGGCATTTTTCCAGACCAATGTTCTCAATAGCTAGGGAGGAGGATGCATGGGCAAAGGAAAAGTTTCAGCAGCATATACTTCCATTGGACAGTACATGCATAGATAGGCTTAGCTTCATAGAAGTGAATGTGTTTAGTTTAGCATAATTCAGCATATTTCTCACAAATATAGGTTAGTCTCCAGAGAATGATATTTAGTCAGGGAAACAACTACTATTTCAAGTACAGATTGAGGAGGAAACATTATTCAGTAACTGTGTGAAAAAATGAATCATATTTATGTGCTTTATAGGCAATTATGCAGAAGGATCAGAATAAAATGTTATTTTAGCTTATGCTGACACACAATTTCAATAGGCATCTTTATTATGCAAAATATTCATAACAGATCAATGTGAAGTTAATTTTATTTTAATTAAAACTTTATATTTATTATGAAACCCAGCTCTCATTCACTACAGCCCTTTTATTCTCAATGACTCACTGAGTACATCCTATAAGAAAAGGAATATCATCAGCCAGGAGCTCACAGATGAAGGATGTTTGCTAATAGCACAGTATTTCTTTGGGCTGAATACATGAGCGACTTGAAGTTTCTTACTGTTAAAGTTTTCCCTAGCCTAAAGTACCTCCAATCATAGGACCGATTATGATGCCAGCTGCACTTTGTTGTTGTTGGAGGATGCCACTTTGAAATGATTAAGTAAAGATACAAGATCCCACTGTTGCAGCAGTTGTGCTTTTGGGTAGAGGAAGGCAGGGACAGCATACTTTTCCACTTTTCTACACACATGACATTATTACACAGTTCCCATTGTCAGCAATAAGAGAAATCCCTGGGTTACCTTTTCATTACAAGGGCACACAAAAAAATGAGATAGTGGCCTAAATCCATTTGGGAACCAGTGATGTTTACCTAAAGCTACTAAGATGAAACAGTATGCACTGCTCCTGGTTATTTTGGTAGCCCTTCTAGTTTCATCTATAAAATCCAGCAAAGAGCTGGGAGTGGGGGAGCTAATTTAATTGATAGAGTGGGGTTATTTCCATAAGCAGAGGGTAACTCTATGTCTCACTCTAAAACTCTAAAACTAAAAACTCTACCTGTGTTTTTACTGTCTCACTAAAAATACTCTCTGTGTTTTTAATAATCCAGTTTTTCAGGAAGCATTGTTCCTATGTATGCACAATCAACCCCAGGTATGCTTCCCAAAGCCACCCTCCAGTTAATCTCTCTAGTTTCAGGTCTTCTCTCACCCACTAGTTGATTAAAGAGAATAAACCCAGTAATGCCTAGTCCCTATTTGTTATAAATATGCGTATCTCAGATCACTTTCCAATACAGCCTGACTTTCAAGCAGCTCTCCAGACCCACCCCACAGCTTCTTCACCCTCTTCTGCTTTTCTCACCATGTCATACAGTCTCTTCACCAGCTACCATCTGCCACAGCCACTAAACACCACTTGTGCCTCATTACAGCTACCAATTCACCCTCTGGAGTCACTGGCTCCTCAAATTATACCATTTCCCTAGTAGAAGTAGAGTTTGTGGCATCTCCTTTTAAATGTCTGTCATCATTCCCAAAATTCTTTCTATCCCCTTCATGTAAGAGAGTTAAACTAGTTACACTGAGTTGGGGAAAACTGCAGGTCTCCTACTGTTGCCCTTTCAGCAGGCAATCTAAAGATCAGAATTACCAAATAACTTGACATCTCTAAATGGCACCCTGAGCTCTCCAAGTAAATGAAGCATTAAGCTATGCACAAAAGCCTTTCATTTTCTTACAACAAAGAATTATTTGACTGTATAAGACCAAACGAAGTCATTTTATTGACAGATCTAGAACCTTCCAGGTGACTGGAAGAACATCCCTCAGTAAAGACCTGTGATAAGCTGCTGCAACAATTAAATACTCCAGGAGAAAAAAAAAAGAAAGAACTAACTAAAAAAAGAGTATATAATTTATGTGATTATTCCCTGAGTCTTGTGTCTGGGTGTGCACTTAAAGACTAGCAGGAATGAAATCTGCTGTACACATTTATTACTGATCACTTAATTTTATAGGAGGAAATGTCCAGACCTTTTACATGTCTTGAGGTCCCAGGACTCGCTTTTCAAAATGAGGAAGTGAGACAACCTTTAGCAGCTGTTTTATTTTCCAATAAGAAGCCTTCTAAAGTACCAAAAGGGCTCAACTTTTAAAAGGATCAAAATTGTTATAACTTTCCTTTAACCCACAGAAAAGGGAATAACTACAATTTGCAGTAAATTCAGACGTTTTTGTCTTTGATGCTGCTGTTGCTCTCCTGATTCTCCTTGGGCTATCAGGCAATTTCTACTCAACCTCCAGCAACAAGAAACTCATCAGTTTCAGATTACCTGGAAAACATTGTGTAAGAGCCCACATTTCCTTCTAGCATCCCCCTTTCCTGTTGTCAGAAAAACCTCCAAAGCTAGTAAGAGTCATCATAGCCTCTATCTTTCTCCTAGGCTAGGTGTTGCACAGAGGTTTCTTATCTTGGGCAAACTGTGGTGCAAAAAAACAGCTGTATCTATTGCACCAAGTTACTGAACTGGATTTTAACTGTGTTTTCCTGCTGCAGCAGTTCTGGAGCTGTCTTTGGTCCCACCAAACCTCTGGTTTGCTGAACCATCAGTTTTGTCTTCATCTTTGACTACTGCATTGTTTCTCATGGTTGTGTCCATACTAGATGTGTTTGACTCTAGAGGCAAAAGAGGAGACTCCTGGGGTAGATAGCTTTAGCCCAGAGCATAGCAGGCTGGATGAAGACCAGAGAGACTCAAATCAACCAGATCTAAAGAGGCTTCTTTCTTTGTTCAGTGATGTTTTCTGTGTGTTGTCATTGTTTCAGAGAGACTGAGCAGGTACCAGACCTCTCTCCACCCACACACAGAAATGTGTGTGTGGGTGAATATGTGCACTCTCTAGAATCTAATAAAGAGTGGGCTCATGCTGCTGCCTCACTGGAAGCATTTTTCATGTCTCCTTCCAATCTGTCTGTAGAGTCTGCTTTAAGAAGATCAACATAATTGGCACTTATTTGGGGGAAAGGGAAGATGGAGGACAACAGTAACATTCACTTCCATATTGTGGTGATAGATGTCTCATTTCTTTAGTAGGTTACACATTTTGAGAACTTCTCCACCTCTACTCTTACAGTTTTAGAATCATAGAATAGTTACAGCTGGAAAGGACCTTAAGAGCATCTAGTTCCAATCCCCCTGCCATGGGCAGGAACACCTCACACTAAACCATGCCACACAAGGCTCTGTCCAAACTGGCCTTGAACGGTGCCATTTACTACCTACCTGGGCAACCCATTCCAGTACCTCACCACCCTCACAGTAAAGAATTTCTTCCATATATCCAGTCTAAACCTCTGCTGTTTAAATTTTAACCCATTACCCCTTGTCCTATCACTACAGTCCCTAATGAACAGTCCCTCAACAGCATCCCTGTAGGCCCCCTTCAGATACTGGAAGGCTGCTAGGAGGTCTCCATGCAGCCTTCTCTTCTCCAGGCTGAACAGCCCCAACTTTCTCAGCCTGTCTTCATATGGGAGGTGCTCCAGTCCCCTGATCATCCTCGTGGCCCTCCTCTGGACTTGTTCCAACAGTTCCATGTTCTTTTATGTTGAGGACACCAGAACTGCACAGAGTACTCCAAGCAGGGTCACACAAGAGCAGAGTAGAGGGGCAGGATCACCTCCTTCTACCTGTTGGTCACGCTTCTTTTGATGCGGCCCAGGATACGGTTGGCAGCAAGCCAATTGGCTGGAGCGGCTAGAATATCACTACATTGTTCCGAGTATTTATTATAGGTGCTGGCAACTGACTGGGTGTGTTGGGATGGAATGATGCTCCCCTCCCCCAACACAACTAGTTTAAAGCATCCTTGACAAGTCTGGCAAGCCTCCCAGCAAAACCACTCTTCCCTTTCTTTATCTGAGCAGTTCCACCAGCCCCCAGCAGGCCTGGCCTACAAATGTGGGCCCCATGTCTGAGACACCCAAACCCTTGACTATGACATCACCCTTTTAACCATTTATGAACCTGTCCAATCCTCCTTGCCTTTGGAAGGTCCTCCCCTGTGTCTTGGAGAATTGTCGAAAAGACTATCTGAGCTCCAGTGCCCCTGACCACCTCTCCCAGAGCTCTGTAGTCCTTCTTTATACTCTTCAGGCTACTACTATCTATATCCCTAGCACCCACATGTATCACTAGAAGCAGGTAATAGTCCATGGGACTTACTAGAGCAGGCAGCCTCTCCGCAACATCCCTGATCCGTGCCCCAGGTAGGCAACACACCTCCCTTGCGACCGGGTCAGGTCGACAGATGAGCGCTTCTGTCCCTTTCAAGGCAGAGTCCCCTACTACTACAACCCGTTGGTTTTTCCTGGCGGCACCAGTAGAGATCTTCTGTACCAGTGCACTAGCCGGCTGTTTCTGATGCAAGTGCATTTCCTCATCAGTCCCCTGCAAGACAGCAAAGCGGTTCTGGGTGGGTACAGCAGATTTAGGAGGAAGCCCCTTGCTTTTAATTGCTCTCTTCCTCCTTTGGTTGTTTTTTTTTGTTTTGTTTTTTTGTTTCATTTTTTTTGTAATCTCCAGCTTCCTGTGTTAACAGCCTCCTTCTTTCCTCCACGAGTTAGAGGGGAAGCCCAAGGCCCCTGCACTGTTTGGGCCTGGAGCAAGCAGTCCTGTTTCCTCTCAGCTTCCCTAACACCTTGCAGTCCATTGACAGCATTCCGTAGCTCAGCCACCTGCTGCAGGAGGACCTCCACCAGGGAGCACCGAGTGCAGCCCTGCCCATTCTGCACCCTCCCCTCACCAGACCAGTGCAGGCACTCTCCACACTCCGAGCTCTGCACCGCAACCTCCCCTCTCATCAGCTCTGTCTCTGTGCCTACGCTGGCCGCAGTCGGGGCCTGGTCATACGCCGAACGCTCACCATCCCGCTCGAACTGCCGCGCTCCTGGTCACTCGCCCTCCCTGGGGCACTTTTTAACCACTCACAGCTAATGCGGCTCCTCCTGGCTCCGCCCCCTGTGAGTCCCTTCTCGCGCCAGCTGTGCTGCCGGCTCTTGGGCAAGGCTTATCGAGGGTTTGAGGCTCCCTTGGTGGCTCTTGTCGCTCTGTGGTGAGGCTCCTGGGCACTGCTCTCCCCCCACTCCGGTGGTGAAGGCGTCCTCTCGAGCTACAGATTCAGCTGCAGACCTTAGCTACAAGCTCTTCTAAGACCAGAGACCAGCAGGCTGTTTGTAACTCTGTAATGATTTTTACAGGTAAATCTCAAAAGTCGTTGATGACGTATACAACTTATACACGCTTTATATTTACAAATTAAATCTAGTATTAACTTAAGTGATTCTTTATATGCCATGTTGCAAAGTGTGATCAATACAATGATCACTTTGTTTTTATGCCTACATAGGAAGCTGAACATAGGATGTTCATAGTCACATGATAAAATAACTTTCTGTTGGGAACAAGTAAATACTGGCCTAATTTGAAAATCATCAAAGCTAAGAAATGTGCGCAGGCAAAGGAACAAAGCTTTCAGGAAAAAAATACATAAATATAATTGGGAGTAAATAAACTCTTTAGTGTAAAACCCAAACATTTTGGAAAGGTATCTTTCATTTACACAAAAAAGCAAATAACTGCACATAGCAAACCAATTTGCAAAATCCAGACATAGGTCCTGGTTTTTATTAAGAGGGGAGAAAGCTAAATGTAGTAAATAAATTATTTACAATAAATAATCTGTCCAGTAAAGCCCCTGAATCAATTTTACTGATTACTCCTGTGGAACTATGGATGTCACTACAACAAGGGTCTTGGAAGCAGACTTGGAAGTTGCTGTGACTTGCAGACTACCGTGGTGGATTTTTATATGAACTTTTTTCTTTCACATTATATAATGTGACATATGACAAGGACTGCTTCTGGAAGAAAAACTAAAGAAGAAATTAGGTACAATAAATCACCAACCCATAAATGCTACAGATGGCATTTTAGCATCCTGGTTGACAGTATTTTTCTTGGTTTTAGCTACAGTTAGTATTTTTTTAATCAGAAAAATGTGTTTTTATTTTTAAATATGTAAGTTGAAAGATGCATATAATACTTTTATTAAACCTTTTAAATTTTTTAAAACCTCATTTTTTACATTGAAGCAAACAAATTAAAAACATTAAGTTTTTAACAACTCAGTATGCAAAATTTTTACAAACTAATAAAATTATAGATAAAAATGAAGTTTCATTATTGCCAGTGAATCAAAAGAGAAGTACTTTTTTTTTTTTAATGATTGAACCAATATATACCAAACATGAGCCATAAAACTAGGCATCAAAATTCAGACATCAAAACAGAGATGGGAGAAATGGAAATGGAGGGAGCATCTTTGGCAAGGTAGGGAAAGACACAGGACACAAAGGAAGAGGATAGTACAGCACGTTTATATTTGGAATTTCCTCCTAAAAGTATCTGTAAGTAAGTAGCTTCTCTTCTGTTTCCCATCACTGTTTAAGAGGTTATTGATGTGTGTTGGGTATTTCCCAGGGTTTCCTCAGACACTTGAAGAATCACAAGCAGCACCAAAAAGAAACATATTTGTGGGAGGTTGTCCCACTAATATATACCCTAACCCCAGTAGTGTTTTAGTGCTTCAAGTGTTTCTTCTCCATGCAGCCAGTCCCAGGCATTTTGTTCAGCGATCAATCCTCCTTCCCAGTTGATGGACCTAATTACGAGGCCATTTTGGCAAAGGAAGGGCTTAAGCAGCACAACTGTATAAATAGATGCCCTTCCTTTGATGTCTAGTTGGATGATTTTAGTCTTAGTCTGCATTGTGCACAGGGTTGTGACTTAAAGTAGGATATTTAATACTATGGCATTCTGGGCTCAGAGGTGTCTTGTGCCTTATGTTTTTTTAAGGCTGAATTTTGGACACAGCTCTCAGCTGCAGCACACCAGCCTTTCCTCCTATAACACAGAACCCAGGCAAAAGAAAGAGCCTGGAAGTTCAAGGCAGTAGTAGCAGCTTCTCCTCTTGCGTGAATTGAATGAAAGAAACTGTGTAATTGATTAATACAATGGCAGATAAATAAGAAAGGTGTTTTGCAAGTAAGTCATGAATGACTTCTCTAGAGTCAGAAAATATCAACTGAATTAAAGGCTTAGAAGCAAAAAGAAGAGAACCAATGGGAAGGAAGCAAAAAAATAAAAGATGAGCAGGTGAGAGGGGAAGGAGCAGAGGTTTTGTTGCTGGGATTGCTTGCCTCCTTGAAATCAGAGCTACAAAGGAAAAAAGGGAACTACTATTTTTCTGGGCTGTCTAATGGTACATGAAGTGACTTGTTAGAAAAGAAGGAATAGCATCCTCTTCAAAGGCAGGAATTTTTACTCAGATTTTATTCTATCAAAGAACAGTATCTTTCCTAGAGGCTGAGAAATTTGCTTCTTTTGGTGCCAAGCGCTCTATGAAAATTGTAGCATATCATATATATTTTACAAACATATTTCTGTTCTTGCAATTTGTAAATAAGGAAACAAAAAATCCTGTAGGTGACGTATTTCTGTCTGAACATGATATTGTTGCCTGCATTTAAACTTTTGGACTACTTGGGAAATAGAAGTCACTAATGCCTTAAGTGTTGATTTGCGCTTCTCAGGAGTTTTAATGAGCTAATTGAGAGCAGTCTCCTGTCTACTTGAAATGAAATAGCACTTATAGGCATGGAAACAGAATCCACCCAAGATCTGGTTTTAGCTACAGGATTTGCTCAATGCCATACTTAAAAAAAAAAAAAAAAGAAAAGAAAAAGTTGCCTTGTCTGCTACCATGTTGATGTTTGTCTCTAAATTGGAGTGTCATCAATTTGATAGGCAGACCACTTGGTGTCCCTCAGGGATCGGTGTTGGGACTGGTCTTGTTTAATATTTTTGTCGCTGACATGGACAATGGAATTGAGTGTGCCCTCAGCAAGTTTGCTGATGACACCAAGCTGTGTGGTTCGGTTGATACGCTAGAGGGAAGGAATGCCATCCAGAGGGACCTTGACACACTTGTGAGGTGGGCTGATGCCAACCTCATGAAGTTTAACCATGACAAGTGCAAGGTCGTACACCTGGGTTGGAGCAATCCCAGGCACAGCTACAGGTTGGACAGAGAAGAGATTCAGAGCAGCCCAGTGGAGAAGGACTTCGGGGTGTTGGTCAATGAGAAAATGAACATGAGTCAGTGGCAGTGTGCACTCACAGCCCAGAAAGCCAACCGTATCCTGGGCTGCATTGAAAGGAGTGTGACCAGCAGGTCGAAGGAGGTGATCCTGCCCCTCTGCTCTGCTCTCATGAGACCTCACTTGGAGTACTGTGTGCATTTCTTGTGTCCTCAACATAAAAAGGACATGGAACTGTTGGAACAAGTCCAGAGGAGGGCCACAAGAATGATCAGGGGACTGGAGCACCTCCCGTATGAAGACAGGCTGAGAAAGTTGGGACTGTTCAGCCTGGAGAAGAGAAGGCTGCGTGGAGACCTCTTAGCAGCCTTCCAGTATCTGAAGGGGGCCTACAGGGATGCTGTTGAGGGACTGTTTATTAGGGACTGTAGTGATAGGACAAGGGGTAACTGGTTGAAACTTAAAACAGCAGAGGTTTAGACTGGATATATGGAAGAAATTCTTTACTGTGAGGGTGGTGAGGTACTGGAATGGGTTGCCCAGGGAGGTTGTGAATGCTCCATCCCTGGCAGTGTTCAAGACCAGGTTGGATGAAGCCTTGGGTGATATGGCTTAGTGTGAGGTGTCCCTGCCCATGGCAGGGGGGTTGGAACTAGATGATCTTTAGGTCCTTTCCAATCCTAAGTATTCTATGATTCTATGATCTTTCTAGGTCCCTTCCAACCCTTGGGATTCAGTGATTCTGTGATTCTGTGTTCAGGGTGTGAGGAAGGACAGAGATTTATCACAACAGAGTTGTTTTTACATAAAGAATTAGCTCTTTGTACTGATTGAGAAGGACCAGCCACCTCCCAGTTAATGGCTAGCCTGAAGCCAAGGGAGGAAGAGACTCAGAGAACAGTAGGCTGCCAGAAGCAAGGAGGCATTTGATTTTGGGCAGCTGGGCAGCTGGAATTACACAGATGATAGCAGAAATTCAATGTTAACAGGAATTGGGTAGCTGGTGACCTGTACTACCTTAAGTGAAAAGGTAAATACAGCTGAAGTAAGAAGAAAGCTCCAAGGTAGGTTTTGAAGCACTGAAGTCATCAATGCATCAATTCAAGGCATTTTAATTACTTTGGACATTAGCTTTCAGAGCTCACTGAAATCAGGCAGCAGGGAAGGATCACCTTGTGCGGGGCAGAGTGTTCCAGAAAGCTTTCATGCACCCTGGAGTATTGTTAAATTTGTGTTTTCCCAAACATGTTTAGAGCAATAATAAGAATAGCTCGAAAAGATGCTGGGCAGCAGGCAGAGTAGAGAGGACATAAATATTAGAACAGAACATAGTACAGTGAGAGTCAGCGCATTACCTCAGCTTCATACTAATAATACTGCTGTGAGATGTTTCTTGCCTGACTCTGTACATAGAATAAATCTAAGATTTAATATCAGAGCAAGTGAGGGATGGGCATGTGTTAGGCTTGGTTTAGGAGGTTCAGCTCTAAGTTTGCACATAATGGACCCCATTCTGTAAAAAACCAAACACAAATGCAATATTATTTTTCTTTGCTTTGCCAAAGGGTCTTGAGTAAAATTATAGGCTAACAATTCAGCTAAAGGCAAGCAACACCATAGGAAAGCTCCCTCATAGACAGTGCAGGTCTCCGTGGCAGAAGATGTGCAAAACCATTAGGACATTTATGGAAACTGCTGAAAATACGTAAATAGCATTTAGCGAGGGAAGGTCGGAACGATTGCATCTCTCCAGTGAGGTGGTTCCTTCCTTGAGAGGACTAAATATCCTAAATATTTGAAATTATGTATGTTCAAAGTGAATTGCAATTAAACTGTGAAAGCACCTGAAACAGAACTAGATGAAAATTCAGACCAAAGCCATTTCTTGAATGTTTGGGGAGATGGTTAACAGCAGCCTTTCCTTGCAGAAGAGAGTTCCCTTATCTTAGAGAGGATGGAGGTGGGAGCTGCTGTAAGGCTGAGCACTGGCAGAGAGATCCAGGACCTTCAGAAGCTGTGCGTTTGACAGAGAAGTGGGGTAGCCAGGAGCTCTCAGACTGAAAGAAAGGCAAAGAATTAAATTGCCTTTGCAATGGTGTCAGGATATCTACCTGTGGTCACTGTATGTGGCCAGACTGCCTCTCTCCTGAGACAGATCTGTGGTTCAAGCTGATGAGGGTGAGGGACGAGGTCTGTGCCAAGGCAGGAGCTTGGACTGGGCTTACTGGGTCCGTGACTTCCTATCTGCACCAGGACATGGGAAATGCATCTCTGCTGTGGGGACAGAATTTCTTGTGCGACAGACACTGAAAGCTGCAGGCAGAAAACTGATGTCTTTCATCTTCCTTCCTGAGAGTGGATAGGACACACAAAAGGTTTGTGGCACTTACAGGAACCAGGATAGGCAATCAGGCAGGCCGGAAGGGCTATCCCAGGCAAAACCCTCTGGAGGTATAAGGAGACAGGACCCTTATTCTGGGTCTTCTAGAAACAGGTCTTATCCCACTAGACTGACCTTGCTGGAGCATGATTTTCTTCCTCAACAACAGCAGCAGGAAGAAAATGTTTATGCAGTTGACTCTTCAAACCCCACCTTTCAGCTCTGTTCCTGCCTAGAGAGATGAACTCCTAACGCAGACGATAGAGCTACCAGAGACAGGAAGCCTACAATGAGGGAAAGAAATGATAACAGAAGGTGCAGTAACCTCAGTCATCTGACTCATCCCTGTCCATTTTTCCTGAAAAAAAACTCTTTTCATTTCACTGTCACAAGCAGGAAAACTCCAGTGCAGCTGGGGTGGAGAGCTGGTGATGCACAGGGAAGACAGTAGCTCCTCAGTATATATCTTGATCAAGACACTATTTTGTAGTGCACACAAATGCATGATAGTTTCAGTTTGTACCATGGCTGACGGTCCATCTTGGAACCAGAGCTCTGCATACCTCTGCTGCTGAGGAATACTTCTAAATGCCCTCCAAAGTGGGCATCCTCATTCCCCAGCACTGCTACAGGAAGCAGCAGAACTGGCAAGGACATCTAGCTACAAGAAACAATGCAATGCTACTGTCTCACTGCTGTGCCAATATACCCAAGTATGTTTATTTCTAATAGGCCTTCATGTCCCATCCTTACAGCACTGATTAGAGGTGTTAACTTTACAGTTTTGTTATCTTGCTCTGCATAATAGGTATTGAAATAAGCTGAGAGGAAATTGATGCAGACACAGGTAATGGAGGATTTGTATATGCAGTCAAATAAATAAGCCCTATCCAGCAGAAGCAATAAACAGATACCTGTTTCTGTTTGTTTTTTTTTTATTACCTTTGCCAAGGTGGAACATAACCCTGCAAATGTCCTCGCACTGTAGGAATTAATATCTTTGTAATTATCTAAGACTGACATTTTCTGGAACATATTGCACACTATGCATTAGTCATAGATTTCAGATGCTACTGATTCAACATTCATGAACAAAAACTGTGCTTGAAAGGAAGATTTCTTAAATAATTTGGCTAACACATAGACAATTCATGTTGCTCCTTTAATTCTGCAAAACCATAGTGAATCTGTGTGTACGGGTCTGGAACGACAAAACCATAGATGAAAAGTATCTCTTGCAAATGAATTTTCAGTACTGTGCTAACCAGAGGATTCCCGCAGCAGCATGGGGGCAGAGGCACACAGGCAGGGAATGCAGCTCAGTCCATGCTAGGGGATCCCTCAGTTGGATTACTCAGTCCTGGCTGCCGGGCACCATTTGCCCTTCCTTATCCAGGCTTTCCCCGAGGTGCCCGCCCGTGGCTGAGGGGCTCAGCTCTGCCCTGCGGTGGGGCCACTGGAGCCGGATGGGACCAGCTGTGTCCGGCACTGGGCAGCACCGACCAGTGTGCACAGGGGATGCCTGGGCAGCACCTCCATGCTGGTGGTGCTGACAGCACTTGGGCACCTGCACCCAGTACATGCTGACGTGCTGCAGGTGCTCTGGTTTGTGACATGGAATAGGGTATCATCCAGGTAGAACTGTGCCATCACACCTCCTACTCTCCTCTTTCTGAGGCTAACATAATTCATAGAATCATAGAATGGCTGGAGTTGGAAGAGAGCTTAAAAATTTCATCCCGTTCCAACCCCCCTGCCATGGGCGAGGACACCTTTCACTAGAGCAGGCTGCTCAAAGGCCCATCCAGCCTGGCCTTGAAATTCTCCCCAGCATAGGAGTATACCTCATACCTTTGATCCAGTAGTGTTTTTTTTGTTTCCTATAACCCTACTCAAACTCCAGCAAAGAGCATCTTTTACTTTAAAGAAACAAAATGTACACAAGCAGTACGTGATCTGACTCCACTTAGTTTCTGTATGCAGTGTATGCCTATTAATGAAGTATTAAGGATCTTGGATCCAAGGCTAGCCATGCCTTGGTATGAATACATAAGCATGAAGGAATACATAAGCAATAAGAAAATGGGTCCATGGTAATGGAATTTATTCTACGGGGAGAAATATTTTAAAATAATTATATATTTACAATCTATAATATAGTCATATCTATAGCAAAAGTTTAAAAACACTGTAAAAGTGCACAAAATCTCTGCTATCAAATGAACTTCACTACTTGGGAAGAAATTACAGGCAAAATTTATTCATAATAAAAGACAATAATTTAGGTGGTATTTTGTCTTTCCCATTTTAGTATCATTCCCGAAGAAATCCTGTATGTTTTTTTTCTCTCTTTGCAAGTGGCAGTTTTCTCTAGAACCTGCTACAGAAGGTTTTACTGCTGACTTCAGTGAAGGTAAATCTTAGTTTCTGAAGAAACTGTCAATTTAACTTGTTACAGGATTCAACAGATAAAAGCATTCACTTCCACTCATATTTTTTATCCTCAAAAATATGCAAAAATGAAAATACCAAGGCTGTATCTGTACATTATATTAGTCACCAAGGGAATCCTCTAAGGCAAAATAAGATACTATTAATGCAACAGAGTATAAAGAAAAATTAAGTGCTATTTAGAAGGCGCAGAAGCCATAAGCTGCTCTAGAGAAATGAGAGGGGGATGCCTGATCATCTCTGTCACAGCAGCTATGAAATATCACTATGCAAACCTAATGTCTTAATGGCATTATTGAGGTAATGTTTTAAAAGGTACAGTGCAGCAGGAACAAGTCTGTCACCAAACTCCCTCAAAAAATGTTAATTACAGAAAATAAGTTATATATAGTACTTTTTTTAAACACTTAAGGAAATCAGGTGACAAAATACATTTTATGAACAAAACCAGTTTATCTTGCACCAGTTTATAGAAGCAAGACAGAAAAATAATAACCACAGAACTAAGCTGAACAAAGCCAGTTCAGATGCAGCTAACTTGGAAAAAACAATCTGCCTCAAACCTGGCTCTGGGTCAGCTTGGGTTCTAGTGCCACCTGCTGTAATAACAGCATTTTCCCACTTGCAACCACAGGTAATATGCAGTTTAAATTAATCCATTGCATTAGAGGGCAATATGTGAAGAAAAGTCACACAGAAGATGAGATGCTTGAGTAATCTAAGTGCACATCAAGAGTGCCATACACTGAACCTAATAAATTGAGAACTTTCTCTTGAATGATGTCAACCTGCTCTGAAGGGCAATAGTCATCCAAACTTGATCTGTAATAAGGAAATGAAAAAAGCATGAGACAGTACAAATATCACCACCATGACCACATTTTATATGCTTCTAATGCTCTGCATTGAGGCTGAAACCACTTTCAAACTGTGATGAGTTCTGTGTTGCAGTATCACTTCAAAGCACAGAGCTCCTCCTCAATACTTGGTAACAGTTTGAAAATTTAATATAAAGTCTGTGGCAGACCAGGAATCTGACCTATTCATCCTTCCAATTCTACTCTCTTTGTCACTCCAACACAGAACATGTTGGAAGTCAAAGTTAAAGCAAATGATGCATTAAAGGACTGGTGAAAACTTAAGATCAAAAAATTCAAATTCTACCAGTAAAACAGGTACAAAAACTTGAAAAAAAATCTTCATAATCCTTGGGATATAACATTATTTACAGTATCTATTAATGAACTGCAAAGAGCAAAAAAGCAGAGCTGACATTTTTTGGGTTTTATGTCTGTCAAGATCTACATAAATGATTCTGTTTTCTCTGCAAGAGTGGATGATAACCCTGCAGCTGGCATAGGAAATACAGCTTTCTTTTATTGAAGGTGTTAGCCATACTAAATCTGGTAGACAACAATTTCATGTCAGCTTCTGCTATTGT
Organism: Melopsittacus undulatus; assembly: GCF_012275295.1. Classification (NCBI taxonomy): domain Eukaryota; kingdom Metazoa; phylum Chordata; class Aves; order Psittaciformes; family Psittaculidae; genus Melopsittacus; species Melopsittacus undulatus. The sequence goes on along the minus strand of NC_047527.1, from coordinate 83,091,319 downwards.
TGACTTCCCTTTAAGGGCTCACTTACTACTTTTGAAGTGATTAAATTACAAAAATTTGTTAGCAGATACACTGTTGTCTTCAAATTAAGTTTTCCCAGGACAGATCCCTAGTTATCCCAGGTCCCTGGCCTCAAACTCCATCCTTTTCTCCCAAATAAAAGCATAACTTTTACCCCACACAAACTTTTACTAGAGCTTTCTAGAATACAAATTTCTTTCAGCCTAAGAGATGAAAGCCACTTCCATCAGAAATTTTGGTAGAATCAAAAATCCTATCTGTAGTACAATAAGCCCTCAAGCAATAGAATAAAAAATGTGTGATTTCAGCCCATGCAGGCTTGCCCAAGCTAGCTTTGCTCTAACTAGCACAAGTAACACAAGTAGTGGAGAAGAATGAACCTCAGTGACAGCTATCAATCTCAGCACACTCAAGGCCTCATCACAGGCTTTGTACAGCCTGTGCTGAAGCTGATTAAGTCATGTTTTTACTGCTTTTGCAATCTGTGTTAGCTATTCTCAATCCCAGTAAAATTGGCTGGCAGCACAGAACCTTCCCTTAGCTGTGCATATAACTGTCAATGCCTTATGTCAAACTGACAACTTTATCAGATATCAATTTTCACTACACTGTAAGGTTTCTGTTTTAAGACAGAATATAAGAGGTACCAACCATTTCTATATTGATAAAATCATTTAGCTATGTAAGCATAGTCTGAGAATTTTAAAGTAGAAGTGTCTACATAGTCTTACCGAGCAATTGTCACAAGTGTGGGCTTAGGCATATCTTTTAGTAGAACTTTAATGGATTTTATGAGGCCTTCGATCTCCTCTTCAGTGCTAACATGGTGAGGAAGCTCCATATAATCACAGGTCAGACCAGCCTGATGGACCTACATGTAAATTAAACAGAGGTCTAATTTCTGATGATGAATTACTGATGCAGCTTATGTGTTCAGAAAGCCTCTAAAATAACATCCCTAGCCTTGCAGGTAACCTACTCTCCAGGCAGTAAGAGCTGGGCTTTTTTTTCCCCAACTTGTCCTTTAAAGAAAAAGAATAAAATTCAGAGGTTATATGGATTGCTTCATTATCTTCAGTACACTGGACTTCTCCTATGAATTCAAAGTATGCTGCAGTCCTTGAAAATGATAGGTCTGATGTTTTACATATAGGTAACTTAAGTTCTGTAAGGTATATCAACACACTCTGGTAAAATGAAATCATCTTCACAGGAAGCAGTTTGAGATGTCACAGTCCTGAGAGACCACATTAATGTTCTCTAAATATAAACAAGAATACTAGAATTTTAGAAGATTGAAATAGAAAAGCTGGCCTAAGTAACAAGACATATAAAAAAAGGAAAACTACCAAAATCTCACAAATTCAATGTGAAAATGAATCAAAAAGCAAGCTTTACATGAAGCATGATGTTTTCCCTCCCTGTTGAAGCTATGCTTCTGAAATGTGTCTACTTTCTGGTATTTTACCTGGTCACCTACCATTTCATAGTCTGGGCTTTCCATCCTGGTTTTCAAACTGTGAACCAGCTCAACAAGCGGCTTCATTCTGGAGTTAAAACAAAACCAAAACTTCTTAGAGAAACAGTTGGAAACATATAATTACCTTAAGTGTAAAAGAGAGGGATGAAAGAAAAAAGGAAGAAAGGATTTGGCCTAGGATATGAAAATGAACTTTTCCCCTCTATCATCTGGCACCTGAGAAAAATGGAAATTATCAGTACTATTGTAATGTTTCACCAGTTTTGGGTTTGTTTTTTTTTTTTTTTAGAAAGCCCCTATACTCATAACTTCCTCTGGCAAGGCCTCTTTGTAGCTCTTTTAACTCAGATCTAGAGAGAAGCTGTTGTAACTCAAAGTCACATGAACTTGATAGAAAATGCTTGTGGTCACTGTAACACAGGTCTGGCAGTAACAGGTGCATTTGATGGGGAAAATGTGTGATTTTCCTGTGAACAGAAAGCTTGGACTTTTGTTGTTTCTTTTAAATTGGAAACACTTAGTTTAAAAGCATGCTGGATACTTCTGAGACATTTTGTGAACGCTGTCACTCAGGTACAGCCTTTTATCCACTTCCATTTTTTCCACAGAAAGCAGAACCTTTGTGAAGTCTTTCACTGTGTCCTCCATAGTTTGATGCTTTTTTGAGAGCTCTGCTTCACACAAATCACTACATTTTTTGTCACCAAACGTGCCTCCCTCCACAGGCAACAGAACTTGCATGAAGCTTTACAAGGCTCATCTTGGAAAGCTTACCATGGCACTGAAGACAACAGACTGCCTTTTCTTTTGTTTTGACTCTTTCTCCTCTAAACTAAAGGAAAAATGGTAGCCTTGCATAGATCCTATCCAGCCTCTCTCCTTTTCTGTTAGCAAAGTGCTGGGGAAAACTTCAGTTCCCAAAGTATTGTTTAGATTTTAAGATATTTAGAAATCTCTTACCCAGGATATGAAGCCCACTTCTGTAGGGTTTCTTCATCATCACTGTCACACAAATCTGCAAATGCTGCTTCCAGATCTTCTAGCTGATGAATACGGTTTTCAACACAATCCAGCAAGCCCTCCTTTACGTAAGCACATATAAAAGTATGTTAGGAAAAAAAGAGGTAAGAATGTCATGGCTTATCCTATGATTTTAATTCTGAAATTACTGATCTACTGGAAGTAGGGCATCAGGAACAACTGATTCATTACTACAGAACATCTTTTCAAGTGAATAAGAATACCCGAAGATGTTATAACCTTCAGAATTAAACACCTGTATTTGCTCTTTCTTACAAAAATAAATAAATAAAAACCCCCAATAAAAGCCACAGCTAAATTCTGCCAGAATACAACAGAGAGCTAAGAAACTGTATATAAGTAATTACTGAATTCGTTTCTATAGCACTTAAATGCTCAGATTCCATGATTCTATGAAACCATGCTATGATTCTATAAAAATACTAGTTAGACATTGTTAGGCATTGAGCACAGCTCTGAATATCAAGGAAGAGCAAGTAGGACAGGGAAGGGGAAAGCTGGGTGAAGGAACAAACAGGAAAAAACAAACCACCAAAACCAAACCAAAGCCTCACCAAAGCAACGCTCTGTTGAGACATAAAAAGAACAAGACTGCAGATGACTTACTATGTTTTAATTTCTTCCTTGTCAATTACCACTTGTTTATGGAAATTAATCTTCACACTCATGCTAACTATTTATGCAATTCACATGTTTAACCAAAATGTTTAATAGGAAAGAATTCCTAAGTTGCTGCTGATTAGCATCCAGCCTACTGTATAGCTTAATTCAAGACAATTTCATTAAGCACCTTTCACAGGTTCCTTCCTTCTCGTAACTCATTATTATTGGGTAAGTAAAAAGAATCATACCCTCAAATGTCCAACAAGGAAATACCATACCTCTGTCGCATTTCTATGAGGCTTCTTGAAACTGTACAACTCTTGCAAAAGCTCATATTCTGTCTTTAAAAAAAGAAAAAAAGAGGCAAAAAATTAGACTCTTCAAACGAGAAACAAAACTTAAAAGCTTTCCTTCTTCAAAAAAAAATTGATCACCAAGATCATTACTCTAGTACTACAGATAGCTCTCTATAAAGCAGGTGAGGAAGAGGTGGTAAGGCTTGAGAAAACAATACTTCATGGCCTCAGCTAAACATTTTGCAATTGTTTAACTTAAAACCTGACTTCAAACCCACAACTTTGGAAGCTAAGTATTTACAATCTGTTAGTTAAAAAGTCCCTGAAATTAATCATACATGCTGCTGAACTAAGGTCCCAATTGAGATGCTGAGTAAAACAGAGATGGCAGATTTAGGCATACAAAACCAACAGGAGAATATGATCATAAAGGAAAACAGGACAGGTAAAAGCTTCAGGGTAGTTGCACAACAAGTTCACAACTAAACTATTACAGGGGTTTGTCAGCCCTACTCCTTGATCATATTCAAGTTTAATTAATCAAGGATAAACAGATCTTGTTATTTAACACCATTAAAAAGGTGAACACTCAATTTTTTAGAGCAGAGGTAGAAAGGAAGGGTAGATTATTCAACATTTATAGAAATACAAAGCGTCTTTAGGACAACATTTTGGATTTTAGTCTTTTTTTGGTGCGAAACACAATACTTTTCTGGAATGGTGAACTATATTTGTTTTTTAGCTTTTCCTTGGATTCTCACATTTCAAGTGTTAGCTTGGGAAATTTTTTGAGAATGGAATTATTTCAACTTAGAATAGGAGGAACAGAGTTAAAAAATATGAACTACAAATGAAATCATTATATAAAAAAGATACACAGGGTGCTCTGTGCAAGTCCATTTCCAAAAGTGGCTCCTAAGACTGGGAACCTATCATAGCACAAAACAAACAAACAAAAAAGGCACAAGAAACAGAACACCCACCCCCCCAAAAGAACAAAGAACTGAACTCCCCACCCCCTCGAAAAATAAACAAACCAAACACCCCTCCCAAAACTCCTCCATTATTTTATTCAGAATGTATTTCAAGCCCTAAGAGGGATATTGTCTTATATGGCAAGACCCTCATGGTGCTTTCCCTGTACACTTCTCTATGTGATTCAGAACAACTTGCACTGCACAATGTCTGAAAATACTGTAGTCATAAATAATTAATGTCAGAAGCTAACAGAAGTGAAGGGAAACTCTATCTTCTTTTTCTGGTGAACAAGGAAACAGCAGCCTAGCTGAAACTCAAAGATGCTGTATGTTCTTTAGCATAGGCTGAAGTTAAAACAATGTGAAAAGACTAGATTTAAATGCTAAAACCATTAAGGATATTGCAGAAGAATTTATAAACCTAAATATCACACCCAACTTTCAGGGCAGATTAGTTAGTTCCTAAAAATCCTGTTGAAGTCAAGAAAACTTCAATAGAGGAAGGTCAGGTTAGATATAAGGAAGAATTTCTTTACTGTGAGGTTGGTGAGGCACTAGAACAGACTGTCCAAGGAAGTTCCATCCCTGGCAGTGTTCAAGGCCAGGCTGGATGGGGCTTTGAGCGACCTGGTCTAGTAGGTGTCCCTTCCCATGGCAGGGGGATTGGAACTGGATGATCTTAAGATCCCTTCCAACCTGAACCACTCTATGATTCTATAAAACCTACTAACAGCTTTGCTCTTTTGAGGATCTATATATTTATGACTCTATACAGATGACCTACCTTTGCTGAGCAGCCAAGTTATAAATGAAATAGAAGGCAGAGTCTTAAGTGATGGCATCAGAGACAACAGCTGCTTGCTCATCCTTATAGTCAGCACTCCAGATAAAGGAAATGAGCATTAACAGCTTCTCATCAGGACAAGCTATTACTCTTTGGATAATTAACACTGCCATTCCTTTTGAAACACAGAAGCACACCAGTAGCATACTGTAGGAGGTAAAAAATCATACAATCTATCATCACTCTGATAAACCTTGTGGGTATTTGGAACATTACCTTTGGAAACCCAAGCATAATTTATGTCCCAGGCAACAAGCAGAAGTGAGCCATATACCTCTGAGCTTGAATATGCACTTGATACCGATTTCAAGTGTCAGGATCTACCCCTATTAGGTTGTTGTAATTCTTGCAGCATGCACTCCCTTAGAATGTCTCTCCTTCAAATATTATCATGAATCACAGAATCATGATTAGCTGATCTGCTAATTTAGCTTAGATGAAAATCTCCCCATAGACACAAATGCTAGGACCGATACTCTGTTGTGAATGGTGAGGGCTCCCCATTCTCATGCATACCTGTGTGTATATTTCTTTGAATGGATTTTTAACTGAAAAAAAGTCTAAGTCAATGTCTAAAACATATGCATCCCCTTTCTTCAGTACTTGGCAAACATCTTTAACAACATTCCTAATTGGGCATTCACTGTTTCTGAGAGAGCTTGAAGCTGAGCACTCTAAGGTTTGTGTCCTGTTCAGGGCACTTGTATTTTGCACTTCCTTTTTCTTCACATTTGGGGTGCTGTAATCAAGGTTAGGAGCCACTGATGAAGAGGCAGAAGCAGTGCTTGCTGTGTCATCTGTATTTAGCTTCAGTCTCTTAGCAGATGCTACTTCACCATTTTCTTCACAGTTGTTTGATGCTGCAGTAGGTTTGATGAGAATGACGTGTAAATTCAAAGGCTTCTGGTTTTCCAGCTGATCAGCAGGGACATAAAGACCATCACTTAAAAAGTAGTTATCTGTACCTGTTACCCTACAATTGACAAAAACTCACAGTTAGTATACATCTTTGCAAAGGACTAGGAAAAAAGAGTGTACACTTTAGGGCTACTGAGAAGAATGAATAGATGTTTGATGGGTAGCAAAAGCAATAAAGCTGTGTACACAAAATTATTTTAGTCTGCAGGTTTTTAAGTTGAAGGTTTTTCTACTTCTACTTCTTTATTGCTGAATAAACATATTAAAATATCACTCTATATTTTTCATGATAGCCCTGCAAGGTTTTAATGAATAAAAAAAAATTCTACATTATGTGCTGCTAAGATTAATTTGCCATTGAATTGCATTTTAAAGACACAATCCAGAATTTAACAAGATACTGTCAATATATAGCATATAACGTTTCAAACCTATGATATTTTGTGTTGGATTATGTTGGTCCTAATTTTTAAGGAAAACTCTGTTAGTTGTGTTTGAGAAGTACACTGAAAGACATTGATAGTGATTTAGTAAAATATTATGAATTTTGATCTAATAGGTAGCACTTGATATTTTTTTACTACCAATATAGATTCCATATTATAAGTGGGGGAAGCTGGTAACTTGAGGGTGAATAGATATGTATCAATGGAATCCACTTAATTAAAAAAGAAAACAATCAGCCAAATAAACAAAAGCAGCAATGTTAAAAATGTCTGCTTACAGTGAAAAATGAAAGAACCTACATTTTCAAGCCACATTTCAGTGTATTAAGCTTCAAGCATCATAAATTCAGTTTTAAAAACAAGCTTAAGAAAAAGCGTGAACTTCCGCTCACTTGTGTTAAGGCCTCGTTTGATTACTAGGTATCACCATCAATAAACAAAGACAAATAATTTCTTAAGCAGCAGAAATTTGAAGCTTTGTTCCCCAGTGTCTTGTGGCTGGATTATCCTGAACTTGCTAAAATGAGAATATCCATTGCCTATCCAGCCACTTGTTGCCAGCAAAAATTTTAGGAAGTTAGTATTTCTGAGGACTCTTTCCCTTTCTTCCTTCATGATTTTAGTAAGCCTAGAACCTAAGGAAGAGGTACGTGACCATCTTCAAAAGGCAGCTTAAAATGTTGTTTTCAAGATTGCTATGGTGACCAGAGGATCTGTGGGAGATCTGTACAGCCATCATGAAGTATTTCTACATGTGTGCTAGTTCTCCTGGTTAAACGTACCTGAAAGCACAATTTTTGTCTTATTATTTATGTTTATTTTAGACCCCAGATTCAGACCTGTAGAGCTTTAGTGTTTTATTTAAGGTGGTAAACCAAAGCATTTTTCTGTGTTCTTCTGTTAAACTTGCGTAAAAAGGTTTATTCCAATATGCTGGCAAAACACACTATTTGTACATGCCCATTCAAGCTGTACAAAATCCTAATGCAGTGAATATGGCGAATGGAAAATTGCCATGGACTGCATGAATCCCACAGGTCTCTGATCAGCACTTGAATCACAGGTTGACTAAGACTGTAAGAGACATCTGGAAGTCTCTAGTCAATCATCTGATCAAAGCAGAACTAACTTCAAAGCTACATGAGGCTGTCCAGGGCATAGTGCAGAGGAGCTTTGACTTTATCAAAGAATGGAGAATTCACCACCTGCCTGTGTACATGATTTAGTGCTTAACTAGTAGTCTAACTTCAAAACAAAAAAAAAATCTAGAAAACAAACGAAAAAACCCAAGCTCACATCAGAAAAACAGAATCATGGATGATACCAAACGAAAATTTTGCTAGCAAGATCAAAGACTAAACAGATAGAAGCTGAACTGCTTTTCCCATCCACCCCCATAAAAAAAGAAAAAAAAAAAAAGAGAAAATCTTTACATGCATTAAATGCCCAGTTTTGCCACAATGAAGATGGCAAACTTTGTCCTGACTGGTACATTTAGGTTCTATTTAGAAAATAAAATAAAAGCTGTCTTTCATCTTCTGTCCAGTGTTTTGCTCTAATTCTAGTGAACACAAATCCCTGAACTTCAAGGGTCAGTCAGTCCTAGTGCATTTAACCACGTAAGCACACCCTGAAGGGAAACTTATCAAAGGAACTAGATGAACACAGCTAGATATGAGTAGAGAATCAAAGCAGACCAAGTGATTTTTTTGGCACACAGCCCAAATATGACTCCTCTGACTATTTTGATCCTGAACAGTAAAAACCAGTTCGTCTTAGAACAGTTTTCTTAAGTATGTTAATATGACATGCAATTGAGCAAAAAGTAATTATGAATTTTGCAACATTTGCTAAATATCAGTATCCCCTTTTATTTCAGGCCAGTTTTATCAAAGTGATCTCATTTACTTAATTAAATCTTATTTTTATACTGTACTATGAGTTAGGTTAGAATTTGGCATTCTATGATTTACTGGTAAAGCAAGAAGGATATCCCATCAATAATTCTGTTTTAACTGGTAGAGAAAATAATGGATGCACTGAAAAATTACATTTTCCTTATGTTTAAAAGTATTTAATATCTATTATTATAAGATCCTCTGTTTATAATCCTTGATATGTACTCACTGGGTGCAATACAAGGTGGGTGAAAAACTGGCTGGACCAACAGATCCATGGTGGCAATCAATGGTTTGAAGTCTTGCCAACAGCTATTTACCAGGGATTGTTACTATTTTGATGTCTTCATTAATGCCCTCAGCAATGCACTCTTAGGAAGTTTGCAGGAAGCACTGAATCTTGGGGAGTAGCTGATACACTAGAAGACAGGTTGGCCTCCTGAGTGACCTAGACAGCCTAGAGGAACAGCCTACAGGCATCTTATTAAGTTAAAATAATATACATACAAGGTCCTGCATCTGGGAAGGAATAACATGCAGCAGTACAGGGTTGGCACAGACAAGCAAAAACCTTAAGAACAGGAACTGGTAATCCCAGCAGAAAGCAATTTGAGCATGTGTGAGCAGTACACTCCTGCAGTGATGAAAACTAATCACAAAATTTCATTGTATAAGCAAAGGTCAAGGGAAGAGATTTCTCTTATTCAGCACCAGTGAGGTCACATTTGAAATAATCTGCCCAGGTTTGGGCCTCCAGGACAAGAGAGACATCTATAAGCTGAAAATCTAACAAAGGGCTGCTAAGGTGATTAGAAGGCTGGAACACAGGATGAACAAGGGGAATCTGAGGGAACTGGGCTTGTTTTGTCCTGATAAAGGAAGGCTGAGGAAGATGTAATTGCTGCCCTGTTACCCTCTGTTACCCAAATCCTCTCTTAAAAATGACTGCTTTCTGAGATGTTTTTTACTTGAATGAGACCTAATTTAAAACCTGGGTAGCTGGAATGAAATGTGAATAGCTAGAATTACCTATTTAAAAAAAAAAAAAAAAGGCACGTCTTCACTGTGCCCATTCACACAAATAGTCACATTAGGTCCTAAGGAGATCACAAATAGAAATGAAATTTTTATCTTTATCCAATAATATATATATATAAAAAAACACTGATGAAAAGCTATAGAGATAGCTTTTATACTGCTAGTATAAATCAGCAGAAAATTTACCTGATTGTAGTTGTTGATATATCTTTCCCAATTAAAAAATTGTGTTTTCCTTCTGAGATCTGCTGAGCCCAGGGTGGGTGAAGCCAAACCACCTGAGAAATATGGCCAGCATAAACAGCAGGCATAATCCAGTTCTCAATACTTAACTCACTGTAATGAATTCAGAAAAACAGGAAACAACACTGTTACCTTCCCTGTCAAGAGCACCACAAACATCTTCAACATCTTGAAAGCCCCCATGCAAATTATCTGAAATTAGAACCCTGTGTAAGGATCACACCATCAAAGAAATAAAAATGAGATCTTTATTCATAAAACAGACCAACAATGTCTATAGCAGATTTTTTTAAAGTCAGGATTATACAGTGCAATCAGCTTCACTCTTAGAATGGCACTTTGATTATAAACTACATATCTGTGTTGTCCTTTTTCTCTTGATCCATCAGACAGAGGAAAGCGCAAGGAGCATCATCAATGCTATTCTTAGTGACTTCAAACTGACCTCGTAAGAGTATTTTATTGTAAACTGATCTAAGTAGATTTAAATATAATCTCAGTAATTAAAAAGAGTCAATTAGTGTCTACAGATTAGCATCTTTTCTCATTATCAACACCCTTTTTTTTCTTCAGGTCTACAATATAGCCCACAAAACTTTTTATTTATCCAACAAAGAGAACAAAATCTTGACTATGGGTAGGATAACATAGGTACTTACAAGCATCATCCTGTCATTGCTGCAAATTACCTCAACATGGAAGCAATCAACATTTATTTTAAAACAGAAAGACAACAGCAGGGATCACTCTGTGGCTTGTTACCTACCTACCTAAGAAGCCAGGGAGAAATACTGATCTTAATGATCTTAGCAGGAAAATCTTACTCAACTTCCCATACTCACCATGTCAACACAGGATAGACTATTTCAATTTCAAAGTCAATTTTTCAGTGTGAAGAGAGAAAGGCTATTTTAAAATCACAGCTCTTCAGCCAAAGCATACACTGAGTGATCTTCTGTTACCCAGAGGAACAACTTGGGCTAATAACATGATATACTACTGAACAACTGAAAAAAGGAAATTCATACATCTTAAATTGCTTGATATGCAACATAACCATTTGACTGCATTCACAAAACACAACTTTTTCCAATTAAAAAAAGTTTTAGGCATAAGTGAAAAGGAAAAAGATACTACTTGAACCTGACTTATGCCTCTTTGGTTCATATTTCCTATGCAGTCATACCAATATTCAGTGTAAATCAAATGCAGCAAGAACTAGACTTAGCACTCTGATGCAGTATCTGGGACTTACTTAAAAAGAGCTTCTTTGTCATATACAGTGTCTGCAGGCATATTCACAGGAATAAGAAGGTCTGGATGGGAATCGAGATGAACAAAGGTGATGTTACTGCCAGGAAGATGCTTTGAACCAATGGCACGATAAATGAAAGGCAGCACCTGAAACACCACAAATAAAAACACTTGAATTATAACCAGTGAGCTGAAAAATTGACAGCTTTGACAGCAAAAACACCAGTTCCACTCTTATTTCTTTAGAATTTGGATTAGAGGAGGAGGCAGAGGACAATACAAAGGGGAAACAACTCCAGTGGCAGGACAGCTCATGAACTGTAATCATTATGAGCCCAAGTGTTTCACACAAGAAGCTGCTGAAGAATCAGCATTTTACTCCCTCTTTCCTGCTTTATAGGAAGTCTTGTTTGCAGTAGCTCCTCTCACTAATCATTCAACTCAATTCCTAGTTGTTTTGTTGTTTTGTTTTTTTTTCATTTACAACTGAACCCCATGAATTCCTTTCCTCCTCTGCAGAACATTGCTCTTGCATTGCCTTATCCATGCTATCAAGCTTCCTCACCATATGGAGAGGAGATACAAACATTTAATTACTTGTGTTTTATAAGTTAACTGATATAGGAGCGAAAACTGTCCCCATCGTGATTTAAATTTCAGCTGATCTTCAAAATTATCCCCCTCGCAGAAAGGGCTTAATTCCTAATCACTACATGATTTAGTGGCTGCAATAAAGAGGCTACTTTTCTCAACTGCCCAACATCATTGACTGCTGAAGGTGAAAACCCAGGAGATAACTCATCAATAGATAGCATAGCAAACCACTGAAGTGAAATAACATAGGGTACTAAAAATGTGAAAACTGATGGCTGATTCCTGATACCTCTTAGAATGGACTGCAGTATATGAAGTGTTTCCCACAGCAACAGGACAGTAACTGCCTTAGCTGACAGAGCAAATCCATCCAGGATTGTGCATTACAGCCCTGTTATACAGGGAATGTGAAGACTGTAAAGGTACTGGGCAACAAAACTTACACATGATCTCTACATTACAACAGAAATGGAGCTATGTTGGGGTTTTTTTTTGGCAGAAAACTGAAGCCTTGGGTGATATGGTTTAGTATGAGGTGTCCCTGCCCATGGCAGGGGGGTTGGAACTAGATGATCTTAAGGTCCTTTCCAACCCTAACAATTCTATGATTCTATGAAATCCTGCACACTGCATGGACATACATTTACACATGACTACCAGCTGAAATGTGACTGTATTCCATCTGTCTAGGAATAAATTCCACCTTCTACCCAGTACATGTGCAGTAATATGTATACTGCTGTAATAGTAGCTAGCACAAGATAAAAAATAACAAGTGTTCCCTCCTCCATGACTTTCACTTCTTCAGAAAAAGGAAGTAACCTGAACAATCTACCTTTGCAATTAAAAGTAGTTTCATCTCAGGCAACTGTTATCACAGATTGTGAGACCTTGCTACCACCTGATTTCAGGTACTTGTAGAGAACAAGATCTTTTGAGTTTCCTTTTCTCCAGGCTGAACAACCCCAGTTCTCTCACCCACTCCTCATCAGACTTGTTCTCCAGATCCTGCACCAGCTTCATTGCCTTTCTTTGCACATGATCCAGCAACTCAATGTCTTTCCTGCAGTGAGGGGCCCAAAACTGAACACAGTATTCAAGGTATGGCCTCATGAGTGCCAATGTCCTGGTTTTGGCTGGGATGAAGTTAATTTTCTTCCAAGTAGCTAGTATAGCGCTATGCTTCAGATTTAGGATGAGAATACTGTTGATAGCACATTGATGTTTTAGTTGTTGCTAAGCAGTGTTTACACGAAGTCAAGGACTTTTCTGCTTCTCACATGAAGTGAGAAGGCTGGGGGTGCACAAGAAGTTGGGAAGGGACACAGCTGGGACATCTGACCCCAACTGACCAAAGGAATACCCTATACTGTATGATGCTATGCTCTATATATAAACTAGGGGAGAATCTGGCCAGGGGCCACTGCTCTGGAACTGTCTAGGCATCAGTTGGCAGACAGTGAGCATTGTGCACTGCTTGTTCTAGATATTATAATTATCTTATCATTACGATTATTATTTGACAGTCCTTTTTGGTGCCCAATGTGGGATATGAAGCATTGAGATACTGACACATCTGACCAGAGCCTGCAAAAAAACTGTTATAAGCATTCATTATATTAGTTTAATGGTTACTGATCCCAATGTCAATTTATTTTCTCTCAAGAGTTGCTGTGAATGTTCTCAGATTTGTGTTCTGTAACACTTAAACTGCTGCATATGTTCCCTTTAGTGTGCTGTTTTATCACTTCTGGGGGCTGTGGCAAGGTTATAATTTGGCTGCACTTTGTAACATTGGTTTATGATACTATTAAATAGCTGGTCCTGAGACTGATCTGGTATTTGTACTCAGCATTGCCACTATCTTGTACTTCGGGAGCCATCTATTGGATACTATCAATAATTACACCTTCCACCTTTTCTCAATAGAGTCAATCTGTGGGGGAGATACCTTCCTCCAGCTTCTCCTTCTCCTCCAGGCTAATTACAGTCGCTCCTGAAAATTTTTAATATCCTCAGGATGTTCAAACCAGCATGCTCCTATACCTATATCTCCTAAATGTGCTTCAGGTCTTGTTTACAGTTAAACAGCTAAGAATACCACCCAGAGATCTGCCCAGAGACTGGACATTTATGAGTGGCAGGGTGTGTGGGATAGTATGAGCAAGGACCTAGGACAGTGGGCACCTCTAGTGTTTTGGAATTTCCTCCCTGAACAAGTGCAGAATCTGGAAAAAAACAGTAAAACATGTTACCCTAGCAATTCGAGAGACACAAATCACTGCTACGTGCTGGGGCCTGGCCCATGCCTAGAGAGTCCTGCTCAACACTCTTCAGTATCCTCAAGGAGCTTCAAGGAGAAGAGGCAGTCTCTGGATCTGACAACAAAAGGACAGGGACTGCAGCTGCTCCAAACCCCAAGAGAGACACAGCAGCTGAACCAAAGAACCAACCTGTGCCAGTATCAGTTGCCCTTATACACAAGAATACTGGAAGTCAGCCCATGTGGTAAGGGATGAAGGAGCTTCTTCTAAGAGGGAGCAGGAGGAAGTGGATAAGGCACACTTCCCTGAAGTAGGACCTCCACAAAAATAGGAAGAGTAAGATAAATAGCCACTGCGTGGGGAGGAGTAAGGGGTTATAAGTCATAAATGAACAGTAACCACCTGATCTCTATTCCTGAGTGAGCTGCAAGATACGCAAAAAGATTTCAACCATTATCCAGGCAAGCACAATGTCACCTGGCTGCTCTGGTGTTAGAATAACAGGACCAATAGCCTGGAATTAGAGTGCATGGAAGCCAAATAGGTGGTGGGATCTCCTTCTAGTGACAACCCACTCACAATCTAACAGCCCCATATGACCTGTGCAGAAGTCTGAGAGAGAGTAGAGACTAATAGTAGACTATCGTGTCCTGAATGAAGTCACACCACCACTGAGTGCTGCCATACTGGACATTCTAGAACTTCAATATGAACTGGAATCAAAGGTAGCCAAGTGGTATGCCACAACTGATATTGCCAATGTATTTTTCTCAATTCCTTTGGCAGCAGAGTGCAGGCCACAGTTCGCTTTTACTTGGAGGGGCGTCCAGTTCACTTGGAACCAGTTGTACCAGGGGTGGAAACACAGCCTTACCATCTGCCATGGACTGATCCAGACTACACCGTTCAAAGGCAGGGTCTCCTCTACACATGCAAGTGATGCTACATGCACTAAGTGGGCTACACTAATTACACAATGAGCTCAAATATGAAATCGTGGCCACTAGTCCATGAATTCTAGAAGTCATCATGGACTGGCCAGAGGGCAAAGATTTTGGAATGTCACCAGAGGAGAAGGTGACATGTGCTAAGTAAGCCCCACTGTACAACAAACTCCCAGACACTGAGAAGCAATATGCTTGAAGGGTCCCACCATATTGTCTGAAAGCATCAGAGATGGAAGGCAGCTGTATGGAGTTCCCTACAATAAGCCGCAGAAACTGCTGAAGGAGAGGGTGAATCGAGTAATTTTACAGAGGTGAAAGCCATCCAGCTGGCCTTGAACATTGCTGAATGAGAAAAATGGCCAGTACTTTATCTCTACACTGACTCATGGATGGTGGTAAATGCCCTGTGGGGGTGGTTGCAGCAACGGAAGCAAAGCAATTGGCAGGTCCTTCAACCCTTCTGGGCTGCTGCATTGCAGCAAGATATTGCTGCCCAGGTGCAGAACCTGGTGGTGAGGGTACGCCATGTAGGTTCTCATGTACCCAAGAGTCGGACCACTGAGGAACACCAGAACAACCAACAAGTGGATAAAGCTGCCAAGATTGAAGTGGCTCACGTGGACTTAGATTGGCAACACAAAGGTAAATCTGATATAGCCTGACAGACCCATGACACCTCAGGCCATCAAGGCAGAGATGCAACATACAGATGGGCTTGTGATCGAGGGGTAGACTTGACCATGGACATTATCACACAGTTTATCCACGAATGCAAAACATGTGCTGCAATTAAGCAAGCCAAGAGGTTAAAGCCTCTTTGGTATGGAGGACGATGGCTGAAGTACAAATATGGGGAGGCCTGGCAGATTGATTATACCACACTCCCACCAACCCACCAAGGCAAGTGCCATGTGCTTACCATGGTGGAAGCAACCACTGGATGGCTGGAAACTTATGTTCTCACGCCACTGCCTGGAACATTATGCTGGGCCTCGAGAAACACATCTTGTGGAGACACAGTACCCCAGACCCTAGAAAGAGCTGAGTCAGACACTAGGACTCATTTCTGGAACAACCTTATAAATACTTGGGCCAAAGAGCATGGCATTGAGTATATCACATCCCCTACCATGCACCAGCCTCCGGGAAAATTGAACTGTACAATGGGCTGTTAAAAACTACACTGACAGCAATAGGTGGTAGGACTTTCAAACATTGGGATACACATTTACCAAAAGCCACCTGGTTGGTCAACACCAGAGGATCTGCCAACTGGGCTGGCCCAGCCCAGTCAGAACTTTTACATACTGTAGACGGGGATAAAGTTCCTGTGGTGCACATAAAGAATCTGCTGGTGAAAACAGTCTGGGTTATTCCTGCTTCAGGTAAAGGCAAATGCAGCCATGGGATTTCTTTTGGAGAAAAGGAACACCAGTGTCAGCAAGGGACTATACGAAGTTTTTGTCAAGTTCTTAAGAGTTTGAGATGAACAGCCATTTATGTTTTATGCAAGACTGACATACTGAAAGCACAGTGTATACATTTAGTATGAGTAGACTTGAAGCTAATTGAAAACATTAGTATAGACAGTAAAACAAGGAATGATCATTAGTAGTCATTGTCTCAGCATTCCCACAACAGTAACACTCTAAGTCCTCGGTTACCATAAAAAATCAGCTATCACAGCATCATATATTTTGCTGAGTCTTAGCAACAATTATCTGCATTAAGCTACTTACTTGCAAATTCAGAACATTATTTTAAATTTTAATAAGTTTTTTTACACTGAAATTTTCTGTTTGCAAATAATCTAATTTAGAATCTGCTTACTTAGGACTAAGGCTTCAGCTTATGGCTATAAACAAACGCTATGGGGAAACAGAAACAGTAGTTCAAAAGCAATTCCTTCTTTACTCCCCTCTTCAATAACTTCACTAAAAAAAAAAAAATCAAATTTCTCATCAAGTAGCAACCAATCTGCTTGTTAGAATATGACTGTATTTACTAATTTGCTAACATGTCACGCACTGAAGAGCTGAGTTTCCAAGTACTGCACTAATGCCCAGCTAATTTTAAGAGCAGTGTAATACAGGCGTTATTACAACTACAGCAATCACAACCCACATAATAATATTTAAAAACATAAAAAGCCAGCAATAATCACTTAAAGAGATACAAAAATTCCTCCGTGTGATTAATTAGCTTAACCACTGAACTGGGAAGGAACTCATATCAGGTGGGCACTGAACTTCATTTATGTTTCAGCAGTGACAGCGAACGCAGGTTTAAGATCTGCGCACGGCTGTGGAGGCGGGGATTACTGTTCCCAAGGAAGAGTCCGGAGCCGGGAGAACCTGGCTACATGGCAGGAAGAAACTGCCGGTGAAAGTACAGGGGAGCAATCAACCGGACACCTCCCTTCGCTTCCACCTACCGGACTAAGCCTCCACGCCGCACAGAAAGAAAAGAAACAAACAAACGAAGTTACTCCCTACACAGCCCCCGAGGGACACCTCGTTCCGCCGCCCAGTCCCACCGCCAGGCACTCACGTCCTGGTGATCCTCCACTACCCACACCGGCAGAGCCGGGTAAGCCCGGAGGCAGCCGCCTTGGGGCCCAGTCACGCTGCCGGCCATCGGGCCCCCGCCGTTCATGCCACGGCGACGGTCCGGCTTCGGCGAGGGCCAGGTTTCACGACCCGCTCTCACTCTCCTTCCTTCTCTCCCTCCCAGCGGGTGGTACTTCCGCCCGCAGAGCCCTCCCACAGCCTTCCTGTTCCGGAAGCCGGGGCGCTGCAGGCCCGGTGGCCTCGGCGGCGGGGCGCCAGGTGGGCTCGCGTGCCTGGCTACCTGTGGGGGGGCCGCGGTGCTGGTGGGAGCTTCCCTTGGGCCGCTGCGCTCCGTTTCCTTCGTGGTGCTGCGATTCCTCCGCGCGGCGCCGGGGCCCTTGTGCTAGCGCGGGGGGAAAGGTTTCGGAGGGGAGGCGGCGCGGCGGTGTTGATGCCGGCGGGCTGCTAAGTGTTGGTGAGGGTCAGGGTGGTGGGGCCCAGACGGGCCCTGCCCGCAGCGCACCTCATGGCGCTGCCTGCCCGACCTGCGGTGAGAATCCTTCTCCGTGTGGAGAATGGAGCTGTGCGGCGGGAAGGCAGAGCCCGGGCCGGTGTCTGTGTCATCGCCTGGTTTGTCTCTGGTCTGTTTACTTAGATCCTTCGGGGGTAGTTGGAGGCCGTTATAGGCTGCTGGGAGGCAGTGGTTGGATGAGGCCTTTAATAACGAGCCTGTGTTACTTCTGTGTGTGGCGGCTCCCACCAGCACTATGCATTTGTTCTCCTATGTTTGTCCTTTCCAGTGTTTTTGAACTTCCTTAAATTTAAATGAAAATCAAATGTGACCAAAGTTTGCAGCGGAGGGAGCTTTAAAATGATATGTAGCTTTTATTTTTTTTTTTTTTTGGATTAGGATTAATAACAGTTGCCAGCGAAAATAATGGAAGTAGATTTCCCCTTTTCCCCTTGTTGTTTCTTTTTGAGAGCCTTTGCCAAGTTGGCAGATACAGAGAAGGCACAGACTGACTGGAAGGAGCAAGTGGCTTGTTTACAGTTGTGTCTGCTACCTCCTGAAAACTTGGGATTCTCACTTACTTTGGCTTTTGGTTATGCTAGAGAGGGAATGCATGTCACTGCCACCAATTCCAGTGGCTTCCACTGAGCCCTATGTGTCTGAGAGACATAGATCCTCTTGGTTCCTGCTTCTTGATGTCAGTCCTTTTCCCCCTTCATTTCGTTTCCTTTCTCCCTCTGATTCCAGAAGTTGTCTCTCTCAGCAAGCTCCATCTTTTGCAGGAGTGGCACAAGAATGCAGCTGAAAGTAGTGCTCTCAGCAGTCTGGTTGGGCTGTGTTGCATGATAGCAGGCAGGAGAATAATCTGTATGTGCACTTTAGTATCAGCAAAGCCTCAGTGAAAGTGAGACTTTGTTTTCTTCATCTTTCCAGTTAGGTGTGTCTTTCTCCTTTCCTTCTCTTCCTCCCCCGTAAAACAGGGTTTGACTTCTGTGACTACTTAACTTTTTTTCTCTTCCTCCATTTCAGACAAGACACCATGAATGATTTTTTAATTTAATTTTTATTTTTTCCTTTTTTCAGCTTTTGAAACTTAACATTGTAATTAAAGAATCAACTTTTAACTTTAATGAAGCGCAGTTGTTTTCATTTATAAACATTAATACAATGCAATAAATACATGTATAGTTTTGAGCCTTAAGCCTACTTGAGACTTAAGCCTGCTTGAAGCAGTGGCAATTGCTGGAAAGGTAACAGGACCAAACAGGCAGCTGAGGGATTTTTTCAGAACTATTTATTTCAGTG
The DNA here is from genome assembly GCF_012275295.1 of Melopsittacus undulatus. Taxonomy (NCBI): domain Eukaryota; kingdom Metazoa; phylum Chordata; class Aves; order Psittaciformes; family Psittaculidae; genus Melopsittacus; species Melopsittacus undulatus. Next base: position 83,072,092 of record NC_047527.1, on the reverse strand, counting down.
GAATTGCAGTAGCAGCACAATCTGCGTAATTTTGATTTCTGATTTCTGTAACCTCTAGGATTCTCATTCCACAAAAATATACCTACCTAGTGTACAATACTTTCAAATATCTGTAGAATTCATTCCTTTGCTAAATTGGATCTCAGTTGTGAATGTAGATTGCTACTGCTCATTTAAAGTTTACAAGATTTGTTGGACCAGGTAGCTTTCAATGAGGTGTCAGTAAAGTCATTCTGTCTGAAGTGTAGAATCTGTTCTAGAAAGGACTCTTAATTTCAGGGCTTTGGGTGACAATAGCATTTGTTGAAATGAGTGGTTTCTTTGGTGTGGGGTGCCTGAAGGCTTTATATCAAAAGTGTCTAGTTTTGCTCCGGGTGAGAGAGAATGCTCCAGTTTGGGTTCTGGGTTAAAGACAGTGGAGTGCTGCCATGGCTTAGAGGCTTAAAGGAAACAAAGGGATATGTATGACCTTTGCTAGAGATCTGAGCAGCAAAAAGCTCCCAGTGAAAATCAGTGGGCATTGTTCACTGTTTCTGTTAAAGGAAGCTGCAGGAACTGTCGTTTCAGCACCCTGGGAGTAGTTCTTGCAAATGCGTTAAGGACGTTCTAAAAAAATTGTGTGACACTGGACTTCTGTTTTCCTCATTAAAGGTGAGCCATGTCTTTCCATTCCGGGCGAGGATGTCCCCGTGGTCAGGGGGGACCAGGAGCAAGAGCTTCAACACAGACCTACCGCCCTCAGAACCTACGGCAGCTTCACCCACAGCAGCCCTCCGTACAATACCAGTATGACCAGCAAACTGCCCCTCCAACAACCTATTCAAATCCTCCAACCACTGGTTACATGCCTCCCAGGCCAGACTTTGTTCCCTATCCTCCTCCAGTGCCCCCTTCCACACAAAATCCCATCAGCCAGTGTCCCATGAGGCCACCGTTTCCAAACCACCAGATGAGGCAGAGCTTCCCGGTGCCTCCGTGCTTCCCTCCTGCTCCTCCACCAGTGCCAAATCCTAGCAATACTCCCGTGCCAGGAACTCCTGCTGGGCAAAACACGTTTCCTTACATGATGCCTCCACCCACAGTACCGCATCCTCCCCCTCCACCAGTCATACCACAGCAAGTCAACTACCAGCCTGTGTATTCCACAGGGTATTCACAGCAGTCATTCCCACCACCAAATTTCAACAGCTACCAGCACAACTCTGGCTCCTTTCAGAACAGCACTACCAACAGCAGTGGTGGCAGCAATCATTTTCGGCACACGGGTCAGTACCAGGGAGAGAAGTCACAAAGTGATCGACGGTCTCCAGACAGGAGCAAGCACTACGAGGAGCACAGGCATCGTGAGCACAGTCACATCCATGGTGACAGGCATCGGTCCACTAACCATGGGGACCGTCGGGATCGTGGACGGAGTCCAGATAGGAGGAGGCAGGAAAGCAGTCGGCACCGAACAGATTATGACAGAGGAAGGATATCGCCTCATCACAGAAGTTATGAGCGTAACAGGTAACTTGGGGTATTTTCTGGTTGCAGAGGGAGAGCTCTCATCATTGTCCCATAGTACTATAGCGTCAATGCAATGTTCTTCTATCACCCTTGTTTTCCCCTCTAGCTGGGGAGGTTGCCAATACTCAGCTGTCATGGAAAGAGCTATTGTTTTGATGCCTTAGGTATGTTGCTTCTGCCTCACCTTTGATAGCTGGCAGATCTGTTGCCCTTTTTTTGTGTCTAGTGATCTAGGCCAGAATATTCAAAAAGATACTGGAAAGGTAAGTATTTAAATACTTATCAGGGTACCTGGATCACATGCTTTTATTAGGAAACTGAGCTTTCTCATGTCACATATGAAATATTAATTCACACACAGTGTATGTGGAAATGAAGCCACTTTGATTTAGCTATGCAAAGATTTAATTGCAGAACCTTACACAGCTGTATTTCAAAAACAAACAAACAAACCCCTCCAAACAAACAAAAGCAAAACTCCAGACCTCACATTCAGTAAATTTTACTTTGATTTCCAAAAGATATTTGTAGAGAGCAATAAGGTCTTCCCTGAGCCTTCTTTTCTCCAGGCTGAACAACCCCTGTTCCTTCAACAGTTCCTTGTAAGACTTGTTTTCCAGACCCTTCGCTAGATTTGTTGGCCTTCTCTGGATCTGCTCCAGCACCTCAATGTCTTTCTTGTAGTGAGAGGCCCAAAACTGACCACACTATTCAAGGTGTGGCCTCACCAGTGCTGATGTCCTGTTTTTTGGCTGGGGTAGAGTTAATGACCTTCCTAGTAACTGACATAGTGCTGTGTTTTAGATTTAAAATGAGAATAATGTTGATAGCACATTGATGTTTTAGCTGTTGCTAAGCAGAGTTTGCACTAAGTCAAAGACTTTTCTGCTTCTCACATGAAGTGAGAAGGCTGGGAGGTGGACAAAATGCTGGGAGGAGACACAGCTGGGACATCTGACCCCAACTGACCAAAGGGATATTCCATACCATATTATGTCATGCTCAGTATATAAACTAGGGGCAAATCTGGCTGGGTGCCACTGCTCGGGAGCTGTGTGGGTATCAGTCAGCGAGTGGTGACTAATTGCCTTGTGCATCACTTGTTTTGTATATTATTTTATTATTTTTATCATTATTATTTTCTTCCTTTTCTATCTTACTAAACTGTCTTTATTTCAAGATGCATGTTTTCTCACTCTGATTCTTTTGATTCTCTTCCCCATCACACTCAGGGTTTTTGAGCAAGCAGCCATATGGTGCTTAGTTGCTGGCTGGGGTTAAATCATGACATCAGAGTACAAAGGAAAGATCACTTCCGTAGTCCTGCTGGCCATACTATTCTGATACAAGCCAGAATGCCGTTGGTCTTCTTGGCTGCCTGGGCACACTGTTCAGGTGGCTGTCAACCAAGGCCTGCCACTGGGCAGCTTTTCAGTCATTCTTCCCTAAGCCTTAAATTAATTTAAAGCTCTTCTGACCCAGAAATTTAAGTGGTCAAGTTCTCTGGGTCTGCCTGAAAGTTGAGGCTTGTAGGTGAAATTCATAGTTTCAGCATATGGCAGATTTTCTGTGTCTATCAGGTTTTTGTGTGTACTTGAGGTGGCTGTCAGGAAGAGATGGCTTGTCTGAAACACTTGAATGGCTGCTGTGCTTACAAAGCAATTGTGCATGGAATAGATTTTCTTTTCCTTCCTTGAGACATGAAGAATGGTTAAACGTAGAATAATCTTACCCTTTGCCATTTGTAACAGAAGAGGAAGAATGTCAACAGGTCTTATGGTGAATTTATAGAAGATACCTCTGTATGGTATGAATTAACCCTTGTATTGAGATAGATGGCTTTATGACAAAGGCAGAGGAGCTCGGTGTCTGTCTTTTACAAATTTTGTGAAGGTCAGCATTCAGAATGTCTTCAGTTGTGTGTTATTTTGAGTAACAGTCTCAGCCTGCTTCAGTGCTCCTTTCAGATATGGAATATATGAAATGCCAGTTTATGTATTTAACTTATTTTTTGAACTCCAAGGGAGCGGGAGAGAGAGCGGCATAGGCATCGTGACAACAGAAGATCAACATCACCGGACAGATCCTACAAAAAAGATTACAAGAGAGCAGGAAGGTAAGAAAGCTTACATTCAGTTTTTAATGTGTCTGGGGCTCTGTGCATCCATGCATGTGGGTTTTTGTGTTTTCTATATGTGTATTTGTGCCTGCTTTGAAACTCAGAGAAGATGAGTGTCTTAAACTTATAGCCATCTGCGTATACATGCAAATGTCAATTTTCTCAAGACCTTGCACAGTTGAAAATAGGATTCATCTCTGGAGAGGTGGCTTCACTGCTGTGTCCTAAAAGCTTCCTCTTACATCTGCTTCCAGCTTGTAAAGTGTCAAGATTATTTAAAATCATTCTATGTTTAGCTCATCATTTAGGGTCTCTTCTTATATTGATGCTCTTTTCTTTGTGAATCCTGGGTAGTTGAAAACAGCGCAACATTATTGGCTCTGTAGACAGAGGAGGTCAAAAAAATAAAAGTAGTTTAGCAGTCTTCCTACATTCAGCTTTTAAAAATAGTACTCTTGCAGTACATAAGGAATATCACAGGTTGTGTGTTTCAAAGGAGTGCCAGAGCTAGAGTAACACAAGCAATGTGGCTTCTGTATAATCCTTCTAATAAAACCCTTTTTTATCATGCAGATAGTTTGCGGGCTGTATATGAAACCTTTGTGTTATAACTTTTAGTTGAGAGTGATGTGACTTACTTTTTTTGTGACAAGCTTCCGGATTTGGAACAAACTTGAAAGTCACCGATAATGCAAGTAGGAATTTTAATCTGAAATAGCTTTTTGCCTTTTTTTTTTTTTCCATTTTAATTCCTGAGTAAGGTTTAAATACAAAAGCACTTTCAATTTCGAGTAATTTTTTTTTTTTAATAATAAGAACTACAAAGTACCAGACTCTTTACACGCAAGTTAGGAGGAAGACACAATTGGATTTTGCTGTAATTTATATGATAGGATATGTACTGATCTGAAGAAGACTATTTGTTTTTCATTCGAAAATTGCCACTGTTACAGTAATAGAGTTGCTTTTGTTTTCTTTCTCACATTAAGCCGATCTCCAAGCAGAGAGAGAAAGAGGCCCCGATGGGAAGAAGACAGAGAAAGGTGGTCTGAGAACCAGAGCTCCAACAAGGAGAAAAATTATGCTGCTATCAAAGACAAAGAATCTGAGGAGAATGCCTCTGAAAAAAATGAAGAGGAAGATGAGGAATTACTTAAGCCAGTCTGGGTTCGCTGTACCCATTCTGAAAGCTATTACTCCAATGACCCTATGGATCAAGTGGTATGTTTGTGCAGCCTAAAATTACTGTACCACAGTCCTTTTATTATTTGTTACTTGATTAATGTGAATACTTCAGCAGGATCATGTATTGTGTCATTTAATCCTTCTCTTCTCCCAGACATCTTATTCCCTTAACCCTGTTAAAGGCTTTATTTATTAGTATTCTCTGTTTTCTTTAGTTTCTTCTGTCTGTTTGCTTTGAGATTAGTGGTACATGGGTAACGGCTGCTTTTTTGTCTCCAGGAGGGGTGTTTTTTTTCTGTTACACCTGTACTTGAGTAAAGATGCCTCAAGCACCATATATTCCTACAGCCTTGGAGAAATTTTATACAGAAGCAGGAAGTCTGTATTCTTTGTACTTCACAATAACTCTTCAAAATAACTACATGGTGTGGTGATAGAGCTGCATTTTTTTGTTTGTTTGTTGTTTTATTTTGGCTGTTTGTTTTATTTGTTTTTGTTTTGTTTTGTGGTGTTGTTTGGTTTTGTTTGGGTTTTTTTTTGAGAATGACAGGGAGAGTGAATTACATGGTGATTCAAACCAGGCAACAAAATGTGCTAGGTTTTGTGTTTCTTGTATCTGACAAAATTCTTTTTAATTACAAATACTTTTACAGGTCCTTTGTTTCTTCTACACCTGTGAAAATATCAGCACTTAGCTGTACTGAATATTCTTAGCCATAGTTCTGCATCATTAGGTCAACGGTTTGATGATAATGCATCAGCAAATTGAGTAATTTCTCTGCTCATTCACCCAGTAGACAATGTGATGGTATGCTAGACCCTTAACTAGTATTGCCATGTTTCACTGAACTATACAGATCTGAATTTTGTGAGAAGCTGGTTCATGTGCTATTTAACACAGTCTTTTTTTTTTTCTTCTTGTTGTTCTGGTTTTCAATTAATAGGGGGACTCTACTGTGGTAGGAACAAGCAAGCTCCGAGATCTGTATGAAAAGTTTGATGATGAGTTAGGAAAGCGACAGGCAAAGGCCAAAGCAGCCAGGCCACCATGGGAGCCACCGAAGACAAAGCTGGATGAAGATTTAGGTAGGCAGAAATGATGATGAAGATCTGAAATGGAATAATCTGTAGTTAACCTGGTTTTGGCAGTTGTGTGTATTTAATAATGTTGGTAGGACAATCTGTGTTTCTTAAATCCTTTCTTTATATTGCACATCCATGGCATTGTTGCTTCTGACTGCAGAACAACTAGATTCTTTACCCAGAAGGCCTAAGGGAGAATGGAGAGTATCCAGCATTGTTTTATGCTAAAGTTTCTTCCATGACATAAAAGCATGCTGGGCATGATCACATAGGCGGAAGCATGGCACATAAGAGGCTTTCAGGAGCTCCTGGACTTACATTTCTAAAAATGAAGCAAGAGTAGTGGTAATAAACTATGTTTTGAAACCTGAGACTTCTGCACAAGGTGATAGTAAGCAGAGCTGCACAGCCAATATAAATGATGAACTCTGTGCAGTAACAAGCAGCACCACCCATATGGATCTTCTTGCAGTGAAATAAGTCTACTAGCCATATCAATTTAGGGGCAAATACTGGTTGAATTAGCAAAGCATACTTTTTTATAACAATTTGTCTACTCAGAAGTCAGCAAAAGCTATCTTTCTGATTTTGTTTTGTGAGGTGTTAGCTGTTCTTTTTACACTTTCATTATTTCATTCCAGTTACATTAGTTCAAGAAATTCTTGGGCATTTCACATTGATTTAGATACTCTTTTGGGATTGCTTTTTAACTTATGCTTCATTTTTGTCTGCTGAGCTGCTTCAGACTCATGTCTCAGCCTAGTAACTGTTAAAGGTTATATATAAACAATTCTGAACTTAAAATGCATGTATATAATGACTTGGTCAGCTGTGTAGTGGCAGTATAAAAAGATACAATAAAGTGAAAGAAAAATAAATACAGATTAAATAAAATGTGAATTCACAAGAATGACTACCAATTTTATTGTAGGGTTTTTCAAGAGGTATATTTTCATGTGGATGAAGCAAGGACAAAATTGCTACATTTAGCATATGGTGTAAAGCTTTACTTTCTCAGATCTCTGCAGAAAGAGCTCATTTGTTGCTCCAGTTTAAAATATGACAGAGACAAGAGCAACTTCTCTGGGCTTTTTTCCACTCTTTCTGGAGGACCCAAAGACTCTGCATCTGCATTGGTCCTCTGGGCTGATGTGGTGTCTGTGCCAGCTTCTGCTACAGCTATGGTTCTAGTAGCTAATAGTGTCTAATAGCTTGTCTTATTTTGTATTTAAGTGAATTCTGTCTCTGTTCTGCCTTTGTTAGCCATAATTGCGTATTGTAGTGAGATGGCAATGCACTCCAAGAGCACTTTTTTATTATGAAAAGCTGATTTCAATGCATGAAATCCAGCAGTTCTGGACTGGTTTTTCAGAACTTCAGCTGACTCTCATAGGTCCCGCACTCCTTTTGCACCTAAAATCAGACTTTTATAACTGATTAATGGTTATCAGAGAGCTTTTAAGACTCAAGTGTTTGTAAACATTTGTAGCACATCTAGACAAAACTTGTTTCAACTGAGCATATATGACCTATGTATACCATAGTGCCAAGTGTGTATTTTAATAGCACTTTAGGCTGAATTATGGACTGTATAAAAATATATCTGGATTTATTTAAAAAAAAAAAAAAAACAAAAAATTTTGTTAGTAATGTTCTCTCATTGTCTTTCTCCTTCTCTTGTATTCAATAAATACACATATTTTTAACCATAATTTCACAGTATTTCAAAGCACTGGGATTTTTTTTCTCTTAAGTCAAAACTTAAGAGAACAGTGCTATTTTTTTTTCCTCTTAAGTCAAAACTTAAAAATGGAAGAAATGTTGCTCCCTTCCAGAAATAATAAACCTTAGTTGCATCATGGTATATGTCATGGTTATGAAAGCATTTAAATTGGAGCTGAGGGGATCCATGGAAATGAGTGACATTGCATCCATAAGAAAGGGAATCACTTGTATGTAGCACAGAATGTTAGAGATATGTGAGATCAGGGTCTGGCTGTTCTTTTAAGTCCAGACACTTATTACTTTGATAATACCACAGAGAAGACATTTTAACCAGTTTAAGACCACCTTCTGTTCCTTCAGTTAATACAAAGAAAAATGTCTTTAAAAAGAAGAAATCAGGGAGGAAAACTCAAAGAACAGGGCTTCCAAAAATCTTATGACTGACTTAACTCAGCTAGTAGTTAAAGTTTGGTTGGTGGTTTTGTTTTTTTTTTTTTTTTACCATGTCTCTGGTTTCTAATATGTGATAATGGATTTATTAGAAATAACTGATTTTGAAAAATGAGTCTCACAGTACATGTTCTATAATCTATACATATGTGCTGTTTCAAAACAAGACAGTACCTTGCAACAGACAGGAGCATTTTTAGGTAAAATGAAACTACATCTAAGCACTTTGCTCATTGCAAACAATTGACTATTAAGAGATTCTGTTCACTCATGCTGGTGACATTATGCGTATTCTTCTCTCGTGTGCAAACAAGGGGTGCAGTTGTTATGAGCATTACTTATCCATAGCGTTTACTGTCATTTTAAATTAAAAATACAATTACTGTCCCTCTTTTTTTTTTAGTAACTTTCAGTATGCCACAGTTAGCTATGTAATGTTAGAGAATGCATTACTGTTGGAAAAGAGAGTGTGTGCTAGTGTTTTTCAGCTGACTTTATTTTTCCTGTGTGAATTAGAAAGCTCCAGTGAGTCAGACTGTGACTCTGAAGATGACAGCGGCTGTTCTAGCAGTTCAGATTCAGATGTTTTTGACGTCATTGGAGAAATTAAGCGTAAAAAAGCACACCCTGATCGTCTCCATGAAGAACTATGGTACAATGATCCAGGACAGGTATAGTGAGAGGAAAAAGTACTGTGTGCTTGTAAGTCATTTTCCCCTGAAGACTGAAAATACTGCATTGTTGTCAAACATGATGAGTGGCATCTATTTCAGTATGCATTTTTACCCCCCTTTTCCCTTTTCTCTCTGATCTTCTTCAAAGCACTTTGCTTTTTGATTTCATGACTGTGGTTCCAGCTCATGAATCCTGGGGATTATTCCACTGGAATCATGTCTGACAGTGTTAATAAAACCTGAATTGCTAACAATGTACTAATGCTGTCCTCATAGCCCTGAAATAAAGGTACACAGATGGATTCTGGGATGAAACAAACACAACATGCTTACCTCCTTTACAAATTTTCCACCGAAAAGCTCTCGGCTCATAATGATAAATAATGTTTTATATATGCAGTTAATGCTTCTAATTTCTTGTCTAGTGGTTCTTTTGTAATTGCATGGAGATTATAGTTCTCATTAAATGTAATTGCTAAGCTCATGAAGTACTGTTTTGAATGTATACATTGCACAGAAGACTAGTTTTTGTTTGCAAATTTGCCATCTTCATCTTTCTTAAATATTTTAGTCTATTCTAACGCATTGTCACATGGCATCTCAGTAAATATTTTTCTGGCACTTTGATGCATGAGTTTAGCATGCAACAAATCATAATGCAAAAAGATACTGCAATGCTTATTGCCACTGTGGTAATTCAAAGGTCTGTTGAATATTCTATTACAGACTCATATTTATGCTTCTAGTTAAAAAAAATAATACTTTGAGCATTGCTAGCTGTTTTTATTTATATGGAAAGCAAAATAAATGAACTGTTTAGATATTTAACTGAAAAAATTGTGTAGCTCTTGGGCACACTTCAAAGTAATGTTGTAGGCAAGAATATTAGCTAAATAAAAACAAGTGGAATAACTGTAGGATGAGTAGTTTCAGGAATGCATGGTTTGTGAGTTACTGAAAAACTTTCTTTCCCAAACCTTTCTTGAGATTGACTCTTTATCTTTCTCTATGGGAATAAAATCTGAACATGATGAGCTTGTCAGTGCTCTACTACTTCTGAGTAGGCTTTATTTGACAACATTTGAAGTTATCCTAGATATTTATCTGGTATGCCAAAATGCTTTCTAACTGTCGCTATGGAAAACAGGAATGATGCACACTAGCACATACAAGTACACCTTTTGACATCAAACCAGCTTTTTGGGACGGATCTTCCCAACCCTTTCATCTGAGTAGTATGCTTACTACTTTGAACTATCTCCAGCAGTGCTAGCAGTTGCCAGAAAATAAATTGTTAAAGTTGATGCCACTGCAATGGCCCTTTTCTTGCAAGTGTTATGTGCTTGTTTGTGTTGCCTTGTTGGTCAGAGAAAGTTAGAAGTCATCGCTTGTGTACAATTGTGATCTTTCAACATTATTTTCCACTTCATGATTGCTCTTCTGCAATTCTTTTCCATGAGCAGTGTCATTAGGGACATGATAGGTATCTGACTTGCTTTTCATGTACTGGCCTTCTACAGGTACTTCACATCCCTGTTTTGGTTTGCTCATGTAATATAAACAGAGGTAGTGTTACTGCAGAAGTGTTCTAAGAATTAAGGGTGAGATTTTAAAAAATAAGTGATTAGTATTTTATTAGCCTCAGTAAGCTGATATTTTGGGGGGAATGAAGAGCAATTTGACATTGACTGCATTTTTTTCTCTCTCTTCTGTTTTATGTCTGCGTAAGACAGTAAAGGAAGCATGCTTTTACCGATGAGCATGATTCAGTTTCATTGAGCCTGTACTTTCCTTCAGGGTCTCAGAATGTGAAGGGGAAAAAAAAAAACCAAAAACCATATGAACGAAAAGCTCTCATGTCACTCTGTTGTTAAGATTGCATGACTAAGTTCCCAAAGGAGTTGTGAAGTGCCCTACTTCTTACGTTCCTTTGCACATATGCTTTGTGCCAGTCTGAAGAAATTAAATTGAGATGAATATTCAGAGAAGTAACATAAAAAGTAAAAAGTTGTGTCCCTCTCCCAGCTGTCTGATGACTACATTAACAGCAGTTTGGTGGTTTTTGCTTTCTGAGGTATCTTCACATTACATCTATTGTGTGATCATGCTGTTTAGCCCCACTGCTGATGCTGTTTACATTTTCAGAGAGCTTGTAATAGCATGGAAAGTTCTGCTTTTTGTATTGCATTGTGGGGTTGTTGGGTTTTTTACCCTGAGTCTAAAAATATATTTCGGTTCTTGGATTCAAGCTTTGAAAAACTCTGTTAAAGCCTGGTGCTGGGAACTTAATTTGTTTCTTTGGTTTGGTTCTGGGTTTCTTTGATGGGCATGATGTTAAGAGCACAAAGCTTTAGCATATTGCAATAATTGATAGTCTGCATTGAACTTGGTCAGGAAAGTGTAAAGAAAGACAATAGCTTTATACCATGTGCAATGACCCTTTTTGGTGTAGCTACTTGATGCACCCCTACTGAATACTGAAGAGTATTTCTCCCCCGTCTCCCCTACGCCTCCTCCCCCCCCTTTTTTTTTTGACTGATCTGTTCACAGGATGGATTTGAAGTGTTCCCCTTAGCTCTTTAAAGTACCAAGCGAAAATCTTCAAATGGTCTGCTTTGGGTGATAGGCTTGACACATGGCAGAGGGGTTTAGTCAGGGATGGGATTTCAGTGAACTTAGTGGAACTGTTTGAACATGGAGATTTCAGTAGTTAAATATTTGCATGTGCCTGTTTAGGGCCTGAATTTTGTTTTAGGCAGACAGTGTGCTGTTTGTGTGTATAAGAAATGAAAAAGACATATGTGATAGTAGAGTGGTGCAGTTCTGCTGAGAGTGTTTTTCCATCTTGTGCTTCTGAAAGAGCAATGAAGTTGAGTGCTGTTGTGTAGTTTTCTTACACTAGTCTATACTGTTTTAAATTTTATTGGATTAAGAACATCCACTTAATCTAAGCATGACAGGCTTTTAGAAGCATCAGCGCTCCAGGCATTAAAACTAACATACTTTTCCAAACCCATTTTTCAATAAAACAAAATCCTATTTTGGTTTTGACAGATGAATGATGGTCCTTTGTGCAAGTGCAGTGCTAAAGCCCGGCGAACAGGAATAAGACATGGCATTTATCCTGGTGAAGAGGTAAGTAATTCAGAGAATTGCAATTATGAATACAAACTTGCTGCTGTAAACCCATACTTGGGTTGATTTAAGGTGGGGTTTTTTTTACATGATTTACAGGCTGAGTAAAAAATCCTATGTGACTTTAAATCATTTAGTTATATAACCTCATTTAAAATGCAATACTGGTAATGAAATCCACCTGCAAACTATGGAAAACTTTTGCCTGCATTTATTGAGTTCTAGGATTTTGAAAAATGGTGTTGGGGTATTTTTCTTAGAAATACTCGTTTGTACAGAGTATGCTTTATGATCAGTAAAATTTTTGGAAATAAAAACAGTGCTTGGATGACCTCAAGCCTTGTTACTCCAAAAAACAAGTCTGTTCTGGTGGAAAAATTGGAGGACATTAATATGTAGGGTTTCCAATTTACCCTTGTAATTTTTCTTCAATAATTTTATTTTTCAGTATGCTTTTCCACTTATATTTACTGAAACATTCTCTTATTTCTCTGCAGTTAAGGATTTATGCTTAGCTTTAAACTGGCTGGTTTGTAACTGTCTTTTTGCAGCAGTGAGCAGCTTAATTTGGGGTTGAACAGCCAGAGTAATAACCCTCCTTGCTGGATGGGTTATGCGAAGTGCACATTGCTATGTGTCACTATCTTGCCGTCACAATCAGGCCAAATTTTGTAATACTGTTTAGAGTAGTACCACATTTGCTGCAGTGATTTTTTTTTTTTTCCTCACACAGAAATGTGTGTTCTGAACAGGCTGGTGTCAGCCTCTGAACTGCAGCAAATTGGATGTAAGCCATACGAGAAAGTGTTTTTGTCTGACTGCTGAGGAATTTTAGGTCTTTCAACTGGATGCTTCAGAACAACCTGGAAGAAAATACGACTTCCAGGCATTTGATGTTGTCAGGTTCAGAAGAGGGCTGGCTGCCTTTGGGTCTCTCAGGCAGACAGAGCAGGGTTACCAGAGCTGTCTCTGTGGTGATAATCTGTTCTCTTCAGGACTCAGATTTGCCCTGGGCAAATGAGCTGATATTTGTCTGTCTTGATGACATACTTTCAGATCTTCTTATGTGAGGTCCAGGTTCCTTTTTGTAAGCTTTTAAAATCCGTTTCCTGAAACAGATCTACATAAAAGAGGAAATTATCCTGGTATGTAAGCAACTAACTGCTGTGTGTAAGAAAGATTGAGAGTCAAAGGGAAAATGAAAAAAAAAACCAGCAGTTTTTAACTTTTTTTTTCCCTTTTGAATAGCTTTAAAAATATTTATGAAAGTGAAAATACAGATAAGACCTCACTTTCCTTCTTCCCATATTTTATTTTTTATATTTTTAGTCTTCACAGATTTTATATTTTATTTAATTTTTCTTAATGCCTATTTCATGGTTTTTATAAATGCTTTATTCTCTCTTTTAATCTAAATTTGCCTTGACTCTGCACGTAATTGTATTTATCTCTTTCTTTAAGCCCATTAAACCATGTCGCCCCATGACCAACAATGCTGGAAGACTATACCACTATCGCATTACTGTGTCACCTCCCACAAACTTCTTAGTAAGTACTTAATAAATAATTCCAACTAGGACTCTAATTTTACTTTCAGTGATGGGAGTAGTACTGTTTCTTGCTTACTCTGTGGTGGTTTTGTTTGTTTTTTTAAGACAGACAGACCTACTGTTATTGAGTATGATGACCATGAATATATCTTTGAAGGGTTCTCAATGTTTGCACATGCCCCACTAACAAATGTAAGTATGTTCATTACTATATATGTGGGATTTGTTTGGAAGGTAATCTGTTTGTGCCCTGAAGTAGAACTTCTCTAAAACAACGTGTGTATTACAAACATCTTTCCAGGACTGTGGACAAGCTAAAGACATTTGTGCTAATGAGTCTCAGGTTTTGTCTTGACAAATATTAAATTCTGTAGGCATTTAAAGGCAATTAGTTTTGTTTTGAAAGGGAGAAAATATAAGAAGAAAAGGACATGACTGGTATCTGACTGCCCTTCTTTTCCAATATAAGCTGTTAGCTGTATCTGAATTAAAAATATGCAAGTGCTTAATTTCTGTACACTTAAAGATTTTTTGTTATCTTAATATTTCAGAAACTGTTTTTTCAGATGCCATAGTGTTTGTTTGTTTCTTTTAGTTTTATTCCTCTTATTAGCTACAGACCAGTGCCAAAACCTGGTACAAAAATGACTATCAGTACAGGACTGGGAAGTAAGAATACTTGAACTGAGAAGCACCGAGAAGAAAATATTTTTTTCCCTGAAAGTTTGCTTGCATAGTGTATATGACAACAGTTTACTTTTGGTGAACAGGGGAAGGGTCTCTCATTGACAGGAAGTCAGGGACAGAGTGAAATTCAGCCTCTGGCATGGCAGTGTGAAGCATTCCTGCCCAGTGGCAATAACTCAGCCTTGGGATTCAAGGCAGATTTGTCTCAAGGCTTTACATTTTCACTTTGCAAATCAGTGAAAAGGAACAGTTTTGGTTTACTCCCATTTAGAGGACAGAGAGAACACTTTATATCTGTGTGTCTTCTGCATGACAGGATGGCAGAGAGGTATGGAAATTTTTAATATACAGAGAACAAAGAAGTCTTTTCTCGTCTGACACAAATAGTGAAGCCATTGAGCTTACTCTTACTGTAAAGTACATGTGTGTTTTTTCTCATTCCAAAGTGGGGAAGTGATCAGCATCATTCTTCCAGAGTTGGAATAGAAAGCAATGCTGCATTGTCAGTTCCGGTTACTAACGTGTATAAAGCCCCTTTGGAAGGAAGCTCTTGGTGTCCTGATTATTGGCAGTATAAAAACTGTTTGAGAGACATTTCTGTAGTCTATTAGAAATTTAGCTGTTTTGCGTTAAAACATGCAATTAGAACAAACATATACACCTTCAGCAGTATATGGGCTTTGCAGATGAAGGCACCTTTTTTACTGAGGAGAAAAAAAAAGAATTAAATGGTTGTCTTACTAGTTAGTTGAGTGAACTTCTGAGAATATTTATTTGATGACATTAGTGTAAAACTATAGATTTATTCAGAAGTTCATACGTTGTGCTGCTGTGACTCAAAGCTGTAAGACAGTATAGCTAACAGAATTGGCAGTGTGCTAAAAACGCCTTGCCTTCAGGTCACTGTATCAATCTGACATATGTCACCAGCAATAAATTCACTTCCAAATATACAAGTGAGAGAAGATATGGGTTTCCTAAGCTACGCTTTTTCTTCTAAAGAAAATTTTATCTCCAGTAGATGGCATTATTTTATCTTCCATTGCCATCCCTCCTGTCAGCCCTGTGTTATTACAGAAGTAGCAGTTAGAACTGTTACTTCTTTCATGTGCTTTTGTTCCCTCATCTTTGCATGATTCCCCAGAGTAAGTGCCCTTTTCACTAGACAGTAATACCCTTGCATACAAAATTGTATTAACTATACATTTTATGCTGTATAGTTTTTCATGCTGAATTTCTATTTTCCTTTCAGATTCCGCTATGTAAAGTAATCAGATTTAACATTGACTATACAATTCATTTCATTGAGGAGATGATGCCTGAGGTAAGAAGGATAATTAGTCGAAAAGTCAGGGTGGGTTATGAGTTGTTGATATGCTTAATGGATTAAACTCTTTAGAATCCCACCTTGTGAAGTCTCTAAGAGACGGGCTGTGATCTAAGTGACAGGCTGAATAGGAAGTTGCACTCACAAGTACTCCATCTACCTAGATTATTAATATATTAATATTATAGAATCATAGGATAGATTGGTTTGGAAGGGACCTTCAAAGGTCCTCTAGTCCAGCCCCCCTGCAATGAGCAGGGACATCTTCAACTAGATAAGGTTGCCCAGAACCGCTGGCCTTGAATGTCTACAGGGATGGCACATATACCAGCTCTCTGGGCAACCTCTGCCAATATTTTGCCACCCTCATTGTGAATAATATTTTCCTTATGTCCAGCCTTCTCCCCTCTTTTAGTTTAAAACCATCACCCCTCACCCTATTACAACAGGCCTCACTGAAAGTATCTTCCCATCTTTCTTATAAGCCCGTTTTAAGAAATTAAAGGCTGCAGTAAGGTCTCCCTGGAGCCTACTTTTCTTGAGGTCAGAAAACCCCAACTCAGTCAGCTTTTCCTCATAAGAGAGGTGATCCACCTCTGATCGTTTTTCTGGCCCTACTCTATGTTATTATATATTAAAATCAAATAGTAGGAAGTGCTTATACCCATAGTTTCTTTTCATTTAAGTTATATACAATATATATCAGGTACTCTTATCTGTACTACTGAGTTAGGCATTATCCTTCTCTTACAGATGACAAAAATAAGGCAAATGGAAGTACTTGCTTGCCAGGACCACATAAGTCAATGGCAGAGCTGAAACTTAATGATAAGTGTGAAGGTCTGAAGATTGCTTATCAGTACTTAATATAAGTTGTTGCCAAAACAAATTTCCTGTGGATACAAAGCCCATTCATTTAATAATAGAAATTAATCCCTCGTGAAACCACTTTGTGTAGTAACTTGTTGCAGTGGAAAAGCATGTGTAGGCACAGAAAAACCCCTGTATATTAACTACAAAGATAGGATCAGTGTTTAATTTAGTCACATATATTTAGATTTCTTTTTCTAGTTACCTCTTTTTTTTTTTGTGACTTAACAGCATCTAAATGTATGCAAGAGCCCTGAAATTCCTCAGCAAGATTAATGTGATCAAAGCAATTAGTTTCTTGTTAGTGAATCTACTGTGTTGTCCCCAGATCTTGTTCTAAAACAATAAATGGCCACCTAACAAAATAGAGAATAAGACATTTTTTGAACTTCTGGTTAAATGGCTGCAGCAGTTGTCTACGGTGTTATTTGCAGACTGTCTATACTAATAATTACTTCAAAGGAGATTGTGTTTGGGGTGTGGAATTTATGGCCACTATAATACATGTAGAATTTATATCCTGATTTTGTTGTTGTTGTTGTTCAGGAAAGCTTCTTAAATTCCTTCATTGCTGAATGAAAGCCCCTTGCTTTGGAGGATCTGCTTCTCCACTTGATGAGAGTCTCCCCCCTGCCTATACTATGTTGATTTAACATTGAATAAGGCCTCCTAATTACAGTGCTTTTTGAAGAAACTGTGTTATGTTGCAGTAGATGATTACAGATATATCAATATTGTTTCCAAAGGCCATTGTCTAGTGGTTGGCAAATACAAAGACACTGTTTTTTTGTATTTTTTTTCATTGATTTCTTTTATTTTTTCATTTCATATGTGGGTGGCACTGTATGTATTGTAGTATTATATAATTCTCGTTTATTTCTTTTTCCAGAATTTTTGTGTGAGAGGTCTTGAGCTGTTCTCTTCATATCTATTCAAAGATATTTTGGAGCTGTATGACTGGAATCTTAACGGTAACTTATTTAGGGGAAAAAAAAACCCAACAAACCAACATACCCAAATGACAATTAATTGTAGCTGTTGTAAATAAGATTGCTTTATTAGGATCTTTGGTGTAAAAAGAAAAAAAGTGGAGAGAGGCCTTCAAAAGAACAAAGTCATATGCTGTTTTATAATAGAGGGACAAACTTGCCCTTCCCCAAGAAGATGAAAGCTTTTTGGAGTTTATTAATGTGGACTGGAGCAATTAAAATATACAAACTTAGCACTGTATTCTTGCATATAAACTAAATTTCTTTCTTAATCCATACCTGATACTTTTAATCAAACAGTAAATATTATTATTTGTTAATATTTCATAGTATTGTGTGCATGGTCTTTTGAAAGTTAAGGTGTCAGGTAGACTATTCTCTCTCGTTTTACGAGCTAACAAACAAGTTACTTGTATGCCATTTCTCTACAGTCAACATACAAGGCAGTGTCATAGACAACTGTAGAGGGATAACATGTCATTATAGCTGAATGGTTTTGACTTGACAAGATGAAAATACATGTTTCTGTGAAGACTGCAACAAAGGAACTTCAGAGATGATACTTCCCTTGGTCTAAAAGAAAACAGAGTACCAGGAATTTAATTTCAGAATCTGTAGCTGTGTTTTGATGTCTTGACTTTGTCTATGGAGATGTGCCCTGCACTTAGTGCAGTTAAATTGAGCAGCATATGGGTAACATTTTGTGTAGCCTTCTTTGGTTTGATAATAATATCAATGTTGTCTTTTGTATCATTGGTTCTGATTATTCTTTCTAACACCAGGTACTTACTGGTTTTGTTTTTCTTTTCATGAAAAGCTTTGTATGGTGAAGTAGGAAACAAAAAGAAAAAAACTGTCATAAAATAACAGGAAATTTACATGATGTTATCTTTTGTTACTGTAACCAAAATCATCCCAGTAATAGGGAGGACCTAATAAACTAGTGCTTGTGTCTGTAAAGCTTAAGCAAATTATATAAAACAGTTTTTTATCACTGTTTTAATTAAAATTACTGTGTTTTTGTTAGATTCTTTTTAAAGTTATTGTAGCTTTCTTTGAAATTGTGCATGTAAAAGCTTTCACTAGAAGCTATTATTCTGTTCCTCTCTACTGTGCATTTTATTATTTTTCTGATTGAAACCTAGCCCTATCAAATGTAATCAGCGTTTACTGATTCTGTTTGTGGAAGAGTTACATTCTTTTTCTTCTTTTGCAAATATTTTGCTTTTCATAAATTATTTTTTTTTTCTATTTAAGGTCCTTTACTTGAAAATGATTCTGTTTCCTGTCCCAGATTTCACTTCATGCCACGATTTGTGAGATTTCTTCCAGGTAATGTTTGTATTATGTAGCTTTATGGGAATTAGATCTAAAACTATATAAAAAAAAAAAAGGAAAACCAAACCACAAATACCCCCCAAAAGCACATCCCCACTCCTCAGCAAAAAAAAAACCCAAACTTACTTCAAACAGTTCAGTCAGTATAGAGGTATGGCACTTTCACCTGAAGTCTGTAGTGCTTACTGGCAGCATGGATAGTTTACTCAGAACTAGGATCAGGCAGGCCAAGTCTCAGCTTTTGTCTCTGTCATGGTGATTTTAGGCAGTGCTGAGTCATCCTTGTCTTGTTTTGTTACGGAGTTGTGGCATTCAAGGAGTGCTATTACCTAATGTCCCATGTGAAATTGATTTTCATGTCCCCTCTGCTCTTCAGGATACCATGAAATTTTATACAAGTTTTTGATGTGCAATTTTGAGGGTCAGCATGATTGGCATTCCTGAGCACATGTTGTTCTGTTTGTTTCTTTCTTAATGCAGACTGAGACTTTGAAGCAAATGGTGAAAGACATAAAAACGCCATTCAGTGCAATTCTAACCCTGGCCTGCCAGCCAAGGGCAAACTTTAGTGTGGAGCATTATGCTTATTTTGAGTGAACAGTTTACACAGGCATTTAACACATCGCTCAGATACTAGGGCAGTCATTCATTTGATACAAATGTCATGGCTCCATTGAAAATGTGTCCTGCTGAGATCTTGCCAGTGATTGCACCATAAGTGTTGTGTGGACAAGAGGATGCATTTCATCTACTGGACTGAAGGAACAGATGAGACATGGAACAGTCTTTGTCAAGAGGGCTGTGGCCTGAAGGTGCTCTCTGCTCTGGGCTTTGAAACTTAGTTGAGATATTAATTACTGCTGTAGCTAAATGAGGTTTGGCTCATTACTGTGGAGAGTACTGATGGCTAGATGACTATATTTCTAATTGTTCTTGCTTCCTGGATACACAACACTGTTCAATCAGAAGCAGAGCTCTGAGGCTTGCTAGCTAACATTGATTTGCTTTTGCTGAAGCAATTTACAAAATAAGCCATCAAGCCACATGCCGCTGATTAACTTGACCTCATCACAAAACAAGAACAAATTTGACCTGCCTGGTTTCTGTAGCTTGAGGGTGTTTTCCTGTTAGTTTTGGGGTTTTATACTAGGATTTATTTTATTTTAGTTTAGAAGTCAGCTCTTGTGCTTTTGGATTGTTGCAGGAAGAGATGGGTCTCTATGCATATATTCCTGTGTGCTTTCACTTTAAGTTCCCAACCTTCTAACTCTTTATAAAAATGACTTCTTTTTTTTTTATTTTTAATATTACTTCATATGTAGTTGACTTTCAGCGTATTTTGGCAGTTTTTTTTAATCAACTTTGCATTTTGTATTGATTATTTTTTGAGATATCCTTAGAGATTTTTCATTACCAGAGAGTGGGAATCTATTTCCTTCAGGTATGTTTGCAGACACTATCTATGTCTAATCGAAGGAGACATTGGTACAACAGGTCTCCACACATCCATCATTTGTCTATTTAAAGATAAAAATGAATTGCTGTTTTTCTATCCCCTTTTTTTTTCTTTCTTATTTTTCTAATATGGACTGAAAATAAGAGGTTTGGGATATCAGGTTTTCTATGTAGATTACTTAGAGACAGACCTTGGGGTAGCTCTGAGCTCTGAGCTAATCATACCAGGTTTACTGAGTGTCAGAGATGTGTAGCATGCAGAATAGTTGATGTATTCATAGTTGTAGATTTTTATGGTGATAAATATATTGAGAATAGAAGACTAGGAAAAAAGAATAAATCTGAGGTCCCAAACACTGCATGTTCTGACCCAGGAAAGTTCAGGTCTCTAACTGCTATTGAGCACAGTTTGTAGTGACCTGTGCCCTTCCTGTACATGGCCTTCAGTAAGACTATGCTTTTTTTTTCTGTGTGTGTGATTGATGGACATGGGCTACCTCTTGTGTAACGATATGATCTAGCTGTTAACAAAGACAATAGTCTTGTAAACTGAGCCTCCCTTTAATCTGAAGGAATACTTTGCATATTTAAAAATTTGCCCCTGTAGCTATTTAGAAGTATTTTCTGTTTGCAGTGAGGTTTGTGGTGTATTTTCCCCATTTAAGATTGCCTCTTGGAGTTTGAATGAGGTTAATTGTTCTGAGAGGCCAAGTTACATCATTCCCTTTCATCTTTTCTGTACCATAGCAATGTAATCCCAGCTGAAATAAGAGAAGTGCTTGTTCCCTTGTGTGTCTTGTAGAGGACATCACCTTACACAGCACAGCTGTTATGCAGCAGTTCTGTGAGGCTTTTCCTATGTGCCTGTGGTCCCATTCCCTGTGCTGTGGCATCATCTTCAATATTGCTATAAGTCTTGTCTTCTGTCTTTTTCCTCCATTACTTTTTTTGTTTATGTAGTGATAGAGAGAATGCACTTGGGGGTTGGTATCGGTTTACTCCTGCTTCCGGGGTAGGGAAATCAACATTTGTGTTTGGTGGGGATGAAACTTCAAGATGCTTCCATACGCACAGATTAATACCCTGTTGGTGAAGGTGGGGGTCAGAGAGATGTGTGTCAGAATTAAAGCACTGTAGTAATGTGTCTGTCTTTTTACTAATATGAGCAGACATACTGAATTTGAATAGTCAGTGGGAAGCAGTCTGTCAGAACTGTCACTCATCTTCCCTGTTTGCATTTTCATATCTGTAATTGGCTACCTGGAGCCAGTCAGATGTTTATTATACTGTCTTCCTTTGTTATAAGCACTGTTTGCTGTTCATGTTTCCTGGGGTTTCAGAAATATTTAGTAGTTTTCACATGCCCTTCGCTCATTTAGTGACAGAAGACAGCATGTGGCTCTTTAGTCTTCATTACTGCAGGTACAGAATGTAAGCACTACAGATGAGCTTAAAATGCAAGGATAACTTGTTACATCAGTCTAGAAGTATCCTGTAAAATTTTGAGTGTTCTTTAAAAAAGCTGCAGGAATGCCTAAAGGCTTTTTAACTATTATTGTAAAAAGAATGATAAAAGTGTGAAAAGGAAGATGTAACTGGACAATATAACTGATTGTTCTGCCTACTCATTTTAAAGTTTTTTCAGGCAAGTTAGAAACTTCAGCTTTACAGTATGATGAAACTGTTACTCTTTTTTCCATTACTGTTACTGCTTCCAGTTTTAGCTAAGTGTTTGTGTATGTGCAGTATTCATCCATAAAACATTTGCCTTCATATTTTGCATTTGCATTTTGCATTTCATTTTGCTCATCCAAATATTTCATGTGTTCTGCGTGTTTTCTGTTTTGCTTGTGCTTTAGGAGAGTAAATACCTGAAATGTGGTTTATTTATTTATGTTTTTAAGATGGAGGGAAAGAAGTACTATCAATGCATCAGATTCTTCTCTACTTGTTACGATGCAGTAAAGCTCTGGTGCCTGAAGAGGAGATTGCCAACATGCTTCAGTGGGAAGAACTGGAATGGCAGAAATATGCAGAAGAATGCAAAGGGATGATTGTTACCAGCCCTGGCATGGTAGAGCGAATAATTGTGTTTTGTGAACAACCCAATGATGCGTACATGTCTTGTTTCAGAAAGATTGCTGCAGGCTGAGTTAGAAAGGGAAAAGATGACCGGTGACAGTTGCAGATTGCTATAGGAACACTCCATTGACTTGTTCTAACCGTGAGAAGAATTGCACCCTCTGCTGCTCTGCTTAAGGGCAGATTTCCAGATGAGCACTGTTTCAATGTGCATGTTAAAAGGAATGACTAAATTTTATGTATTTGAATCTGTAATTTTCTCCTCTCCTGTCTTTTCTCAGACTGTTTGTGTGATCTCATTTTCTTTTTCCTGACACAGGACCACAGAATTAGTAACTATTAGCTGTTCTCTTTCATCTTCCTCTTTTGACCCCATAGATCTAGATAGAGTACTCTATCCAGACGCTGCCCTGAATATGGAAAAGGTGTTTTCTGCCTATGTGTCTTTTTTTCCACATTTTCTATGTTGTTCTCACACTGAGGAATTCTGTGTATGTTAATGAATGCATCCATTAATTTTCAGTGCCAAGCTTGAAACCCCTATGGCCTTATTATTTGTGAAAAAATAAGTATTTTAAAACATAAATTCTCTGAACACAACTCCTTTCAACTCCAGTGTTATGTGAATTTAGCCCATTTTTCTAACTTTCACACTTAAGAAATGTGGGTCACAAGAATAGATGATGTCCACCAAAAGCTGCAGGGTTCTCTCTCTGTGGTTTCATCAGTATTGCAGTGGTATCTCAGCACTAGAAGCATGTTTTGGACCTTGTATTATAGGCTGCCATATAGCTTTCTTTGTTGTAACACCTTTCTTCCTCTGACTTAATTTTCCTTTTTTGCTTATAGCTTAACTTCCTAGCTCCAGCAGAAAAAGTGTGACTTGGTATCACACCTATGGGGAAATTTTGTTTGCTAAATGATAAACCAGTCCCCAGACTTCAGCCATGATGAGCCCTAATTATATTTTTCAAGTTCATATTTTTAAGTATGGCACCATTATATTTAGTAAACTACTTTATAAGCTAATTATAACTTGGGCGAGTTAATTTATTTTTCCCTTTATTTAATTCTGCTCAGTTTTGCACTGGCTAAAACTTCCTAAACCAAAAGGAAAACAAGATCATCTGTGAGAACATGAAATACAGAGTATACACAAACTCTTGCTATAGAAAATTCTACCTGAGCTGGTTAAAACTGAGGGCTAACTCAGAATCTCATAATAGAAATTGTTAGACAGCCTTAAATGTTTACCATTACCTGTGGTTTCTGTGATACAAGATAGACGCTAGTGCACAAGTCAGCATCTGAATGGTGTATGCTAACATAACTTCAGTGGTGTTAATGAAGATATGCTGATTTCATCTAGCTGAAAACTTGGGTTTTTTTTGTTTAGCATGAAATGTTCCATCCCTAGCAGTGGTCAAGGCCAGGTTTGACATTCTTGGGTGACATGGTCTAGCATATGGTGTCTCTGCCCATGACAGGGGGGTTGGAGCTAGATGATCTTAAAGTCCTTTCCAGCCTTAGCTATTCTATGAAGGAACATATACGTGCTTGTTCCTTGAATCACTGAACTGTGAATGTCTGTATTCACAAGGCTGTGCAGTTTGTGAGTGATACTGTGAATTTTGAGATGTTGTGTGATTTTTACTGACAAACTTTGCATTCTACAAGACAATGTTTTTAGAGATGTGTATGGACATCAAAATAGGTAAGTATAAAATAAATCTGCGGCACTTTGAAGCACTGTCATGTTATAATGCCATCATCAGAACATGTTTTTTTCTCAAGAAGATTGCAATGACTTTCTTAGTTTATGGATTTTTTTGTTCATTGCAGCATATTCTACTGAGTATGAAAACATTTTCTGTGCATTTTACAGTGTTAGAAGATAAAACAGTTCTGTTATAGAGACAATGTGAAACAGTGTGAGAAAATGACAGCTCCTCAATTCAATTTCATGCACTTGACACAACAAAGTAAACCAACTAAATTTTATTTTGTTGCTTTCCTCCACAATATCACTTCAGAAATAATATTTCCTCTGTGAGCAGATCTAGGTTTTATATATGTATTTTAGTTAAAAAAAAAACAAACAAAATAACCAAACCAACAAGGTGTATATTTTCATGATGGAGATGGAAAAAAAAACGTTGATAGGCATCTAAATCCTATGTGCTTAAACAACTAACAATAGTTCAGCATTATTTAAGTTACTCATGGTATTTCATTAGTTCCGTGAAACTTGTGTTGGAATAGATTTAAAAGTTCACAAATTCTAATCCTCTTTAATACTTTATTCTTCCTAAAATATTGCTGCTTTTCTCTCTGGTTCAAATACATGTGTATTTTATCATCTTTTGTCCTACATCTGCATGCTATGTCATCCTGTCTTCTAATATCAGCAAAGCCTTGATTGATGAGGTTTAGAGTAGGAAAGAAAGGTAATGGGCCTCTGTTCTGTAAGAATTCCTTTAGTTTTCATGAGATTTTTTTAAAGCAGGGTTGTAATTACTAGTTCTCTCACAGCACATTTGAAAGAATGCAAGGATAAATTTCCTTGCATCTTGTTTGCTGGTGCACGATTTATACTGTATGTTTCTGTATGGTGCTGTTTGTTCATTTAACCTTTAGAAACAGCACCAGAGAGGAAGCTAGTGTTTGCTCTGCTAAAGGGAAAAAGTATAGTCTAGCTACACCCCTGTCTTAATTGTCAGTGAAGGAACAATTATGATTAAGTTTCAAAGGAGTTCCTTTGTCCTGATTGTTATCAGGCCTCTGTGGGTGACAAAACTCCAAGGCAGTGTCATAAATAGTCTGGTTTTGAGTGATCCGGAAGCCACATATTTCACACAGACCCTGCTATAGGCATATTGAAAACTCTTCTCCCTTTTACACTCTTGAGGATCAGTTTACTTCTATTTAAGTATCTAAAATATGAAACATTTGAATAGAAGAACATTTTCTGTATTTTAAAAAAATGTATAATTGGTGTATTGAGTATAATTATTGTTTCATAATCTGCTAATTATATTTTGCCACCTCGGTTCATAGAGTAGTTGTGTAGGAAGGCTTCTTTTTGAGGGGGACAGG
The DNA here is from genome assembly GCF_012275295.1 of Melopsittacus undulatus. Taxonomy (NCBI): domain Eukaryota; kingdom Metazoa; phylum Chordata; class Aves; order Psittaciformes; family Psittaculidae; genus Melopsittacus; species Melopsittacus undulatus. Next base: position 83,046,818 of record NC_047527.1, on the reverse strand, counting down.
GATGGGAGAAGTTCCTCATTGTTAATGTTAAAAGAGGGAGAACCAATTAACAGCTTTTGTGAAGATAAAAATTTCTGAAATTGGCTTTGTGCAAACCCCACAAAACCAGATAAGCTTAAATTTCAGGACCCTAAGCTGTGGTTTAGAGAACATCATTCTGCCTGCTACAAATCCTCCCCATCTGTTTCATTAGATTTTTTTTTTTGTCCCAACCCTTTTAGTGGAAGTGCTGTGAGGAGAACATTTTCTTTCTTATGTGTTTTTTAAACCAGGCAGCATGAGCTAACCAACTTTTTTTTCCCTCTTGTGTTTCGGCTAGGAAGATATAAACTTATGTACAACCATCATGTCCAAAGGGAAGCTAATAAGCATTTTTCCCTTGGAAAACGTTTCTCTATCTGAATGTCAAAGTTTTAAGTAAGTTTTTGTTTTTGTAGAATATATTGGAGATGTAGCCACTGGATGAGGCTTACTTTTATTTGTAGAATTGTCTTTGCTTATCCATGCAGAACATGATTCCTGTGAAGAGTTCTACCAGGAGGGTTTGAAAGGTGAAGGCTTTGTTTCTGACACAGTTCTTACTCTTTTGTGAAGAGAATGGTGGAAGCTGTTTCTGTAACTCTGAAACTCATCTTCAAGAAATTCACAATGCTAAATTAGAAGTTTTGAGATACGGGTAACTAGAACTAATGGCCTTTTTCTGAAACCTTAGGCAAGCAGAAAATAATGGTCTCATCTAGCTGATTGCAAAGTGGGGAGTAAGCAAGGCACATAACAAAGCAGCTTGCCAGGTAATGGAGATAATGTTTACTTGGAGACAAACTGTGCAGCTTCAGCTGAGTTTTTAAATGTTAGACAAATGGTCAAGAGCTCTATTAGGAGCATGTCTTCTACAGTCATCTGCAGTTACTCATTTTCTGTATTTTTAGTGGCATTTTTAGTAAAAGTTGCTACTTTCTACACTGTCCTTTTTAACTAGAAAAACCCAAACTTGTGTTTGGAAGTGTAAAAAGGACAGAAGACCCCTCATCATACAAGGCTGTATTCCTCTCTGTACACATCAGCCAAGAACCCTTTCTAAGAGTAGCATGACAGATTTTTTAAATTCTGTTTACGTGGTGTGATTGAATGGATCTAATAATGACTTCACTTGCTTGGGAAATCAGGAACAGAACTAAAATTAGAGAAGGTAACCTGATTTGAGTGAACTACTCAGGCATGTGGGAGCTTGGATGCCAGAATGCTAATCCTGACTTTATTTCTTGTGTGATGTTTGACTGAAGAAAGTTGCTTTTAAGTTCTTGGAAATAATCTAACTGTAAATTTCCTGACTTGTAAAATAAAAATACTTCTTTTTTCACTGAAAGTTCGAAGTTGATTAGCTTCATTTCAGACATTGTCATGGCCAAACATTTATTATAATATTAATGATTAGTTTTATGTGTATTTTAGTAAACTTGGAATATTGTTGCTTCGTGGTTCTTGGATAGTGTCAGCTACAGGCAATTTATTTTCCATGGAGCTATTGTCAATTAAGTGTATCTTTTTTTTTTTTTTCCTCCTAGAAACCCAGCTCAGTTCGTATTGATCAACTGGACCGTGAACAGTTCAATTCTGATGTAATTACTTTCCCTATTATTGTCCACTTCGGAATACGACCTGCTCAACTCAGTTATGCTGGAGATCCTCAGTAAGATGCTTTTCCTTACATGTTTAGAAGCGCATTACTGCTGTCATTTATGGCTTAAATAGGACTTGTTTATGTGCCTGTCGTGGTTTAAACCAATCTGCACTGCTCGTGCACTCACTCCCCCCCCCCCTTGCTCTCCCGACTCCCGGAGAGTTAGGAAGGAGAGTCCAAAGAATATAGCCCGCACGGGTTGAGATAAGAACAGTTTAATAACTAAGGTATAACATAAATCACTACTGCTACTACTACTAATAATAATAATGATAAAGGAAATGACAAGTGAAGAGGATACAACACCTCACCAGCCACTGACCCATAACTCACCCCACCCTGCCCAACTGAGCACCGACCGATACCTCCTCCAACCCCCAGAGCCCTCTAGCCCTTCTGGGTAACTCTCCCGGTTACATCCTGGGTATGACGTGCTATGGTATGGAATACCTCTTTGGCTAGCCTGGGTCAGGTGTCCTGTCTTTCCTTCCTCCCGGCCTCCCCTCCTTCCCTGGCAGAGCATGAGGCTCAGAAAGTCCTTGGACAAACCAAACATTTGAGCAGTAACTCAAAACATACTTGCTATCAGCAACCGTTCCCAGCCTGAAGGTCAGAACCACAGCACTGCACCAGCTACCAAGAAAGAGAAAAATGACTGCTACTGCTCAAACCAGGACAGTGCCTAATTGAGTCCAATCTACAGCTTAATGCTTATGACATTGTACACAAGCTTTTGTAAATTACAGATATAAGGTGTAACTTCTTTTTCTGGCATTGTTTAGGATCTGCTTAAGTAAATTCATGCATGTGCCGTATGAAATTTCTCAACCTGAAAACAGCTTTTCTAGATCAGAGCAAAGGTTCCTCAAGCTCCAGGTTATTTCTCTGAAAGGCCAGTTGCTAGTTGTTCAGATAGAATAGTGTAACAGGAAGGCAGAGGGGAAGAAATACTTACCCAGGCTTCCAAAATACATGGACTTCTGAGCTAGAGAATGTATTTAGATCATTTTAACAACCCTGAATGGAATTTCCTTTTCGAAATTTCACAAACTACTGTTTGAATCTTTTTATGCTAATGACAGGGTAATCACTTTCCCAGCATCACTGTGAATTGTATGAAAAAGGACTCACTTTTGTTTCAGAGCTGCTACTTGATCATTTAATTTGACGCTTTTCAGGTCTTGTATCTAATAAGGAAGAAAATAGCCATTTTCTGTTTGTTTTCTTGATGAAATTTGTTTCTTGCACCCTGCCATATCCTACTTAGCTGTCTCTTACTATGCCTCGAAAAATCAAGTCTATGTAACTGTTTCCTAGCATGGAAGCTATTGCATCCATGCTGCTTTTCTCTGTACCTTTTATATCCTAATAGAGATTGGGAGGAATGTAGTGAAGGAGTGGAAGCAGAATCAGAACTTCAGGCAAAGCAAGCAATACTGTTTCACTGTGGGTTTGTGTAGTGGTATAGATGTGATTGCTGGATTTTGTTCACAATTCTTAATTTCTGACATTTCATGGAACTTTTTCAGTGATTTGGAGATCTAAATAACAGACAGTGTAAAACTTCTAATGCATATATAGTTGCAGTTGTTTTTTTTCCCTAATGCATTCCAGTGTCTTTCAAAGACATTGGATTTCACCTGTAGTTTTGAGGCCCTAACAGTTAATGTGCATGTATGACAGATGTATGCTTCTACAACTGCCTGCTGAGAATTTTAGACTTAATATTGTGGGAAATGAGAAGAGTGAGTGCTTATCCAGAAAACAACATATTTTCTTTTGCCTTTGAGCATGACTTTTAATCTTCCTAATCTTTTAGTTTTTTTATCCATAAAAGTAAAATAATTGAAGAGCATAAGAACCACCTCTATACTGATGCTAAATCACTTAATACCGGTAAACTTATAGTGCCTTGCATTGAAAACAGTATGAAGACACAAAAATTGTTCTTCCCACTTTATTTTAATTTTCTTTAAAATTTTATGGAGTTTATGGGTTTTTCTTGGGTTTTTTTGTGTTTGTTTTGTTTTTTTTTGTTTTGTTTTTTTTTGTCCCAGAGCTGCTTACATAATTTAGTAACATTACATAACTTTTCATCAAAGTAACAGAGTAGTTTTTGTGAAAGACCTCTTCATAAATCACAGGCTGAACTCTGGTGGATGTGTGAAATAGGTAATGCCAAGAAAAGATTTTCCTCCAGTGTGTATTTTTTTATGCAGTTCAAATACAAAGTTTTTGTTACTGTAATCTGATTATTAATTCTTAAATTTAACTGCAATAACAAAGTCTTTTCCACCCACATTAGTATTAGTAGTAAAATATAGATTGTATATAATAATTTCAGGTTTTGGGGTTTGAGTTGAAACCTCCTCATGGCATTTATATGTCTTTTGTGTAGCTGATTCATTCATTAGCTCATTTCTCTTTGGATGGGAATTTGTCAGAAATAGATGTGCTGTTCTGCAGATTGCAGAAATGTGGAGAACAGAACATAAGAAAAATCTGTGGCTTGACCGTTTCAGACGTGTCTGTAGACTAAAAAAATATCAACATCTCTGGAGGCAGAGAGTATACATTCAATAATGCTGCAGAGAAATAGCTGTGGAAAAAATGCCAATACGAAAAGATCCATTTGTGAGCCTGAGAATGTGGGATGCTGGGAAGATTATGAAATCATAGAAGAGCTGCTGCTTCATTTTCCGCTTTGCATTTGTAACTTCCTACTAAAACCACTGCTCTAAGGTGAGGCTGAGGAGGGTCATCTTGTACAATGTAAAGATTAAAGGAAATAAGTTCCTTGAATAAACTTACTTCTGTCCTCTATTTCCCTGCTTCTTCTTAGAAGTCTGGGCTTAGGGGTTTTCTTGAAAAAGCTCTACAGAGTTGATAGTATTTTGAAGATAGCATTGTTTCTGAAAGACACAAGGTATTTAGGAATGTCGTAATCCTCTTGGTCGCTCCTCCCTTAGTAACTTTTGAACCTGTTGGTCAGTTGCAGCTGAATGTAAAGGTGGGGTATTGGGTATAGTTGTAATGGAGTAAGTTCTTACAAGTTTTGTGAAAATCTGCGCTAGATCACAGAGGAACTACCACTGAAGAAAAAGTTGTGTTACTGAAGTTCATGTGTAATTCAATACCCCCAAAATTAGAAAAAGCTAGACAGTTGGAGGAAAACAGAAACCTTAAGTATGTGCTAACCACAGAGGAGACTTGGACTTGCCCTTTCCATTCAGCACAAACCCACAGGGAATTAAGCTATCATTTCACAGTTCACAGAATTACTTTGTGTTGCACATGGCTTGTAGAGCTCTTCTTCATGTGCTTCACTGAAATGTTTCAGCTAGTTTACAGACAGATGCTCCCTGGGAAATGTTACTACTACTTTCCAGTAAATGGTAAGTAAACCTTGTTGAGAGAAGAGAGTTTTCACTTGGAATGTGGGCAAATCTTATCAATGTGTAGAGGTGGCTCTTTGGAGAGGATTGGTGAGTGTCTAGGAAACCTGGGTTCCACTCTCAGTTTTGCTGTTCACCTCACTTGCACACTAATATCGCCTGTCTGCTCCTGTGTCTGTCCCACTGGAACAACTGCAGAGGCACTGTCAATGTTCTTGGAAAACACTTCGAGATTTTTTTCTGGAGCAAAAAGATACTTGTAGGTGATGTGTGTGTATATGGGTGCATTATTAACAGCTGGTGTGTTTGTAGGGACAAAAGGCGAGAGACTGTTGTATTGACCAAAATATTTGCTTTTCGGTTTTGTCTTTCAGATACCAAAAGCTGTGGAAGAGTTATGTGAAGCTGCGTCACCTGCTGGCTAATAGTCCCAAAGTCAAACAGGCTGATAAGCAGAAATTATCACAAAGAGAGGTATGGTGGGCCTTCCTATACTGATAATGAAGCATGGTAATTCTGGATGGAACAAAGACATATGACTGTCCTGTTTATGGAAACAATAGAAATCCTTCATGAAAGGTTTCCTTTTCGGCCTGTTAATACTGATTTTATTTTTGCCTTTTCTTGTTAGTGAATGGATTTATTTTTTTTTCCCTTTTTTAGCTGTCAAATCTGAAAGTTTTTTCCCCTATTATAATAATGATTGTTATAGAACTGTAACTTCTTTATAGCTATTACCATTAATGGTGTCAAGAATTAGCATAGAGAAGGACTTTTTATTTCTGAGTGCACTTTTAGCTGGCTCATAATTTTAAACATTTCTCTGCTGAGATAAAAACTGCCATGCTTGTGCATGGTTTTAAACTGTAAATTACTAGGCAGTCCTAGTGACATTCCTTAAGATCTTTGAAGCAAAATCATCTGGTTGTTATGTTCAACAATCTTTAATGAAAAATGAGGTATTTATTGAATTTTTGTCTTTCGTATCTCCCTGCCCCCTTCCCCAAAGTGATGAGCGAAAAACATTTCCTAAGTGCAGATGCTCAACCAATTGGGAATTAAAATCAGAAAAATAAAGTAATCTAAATATAGACTAAAGCAGCCTTTTCTCAGGTATCTATGTGGACTGAAGCTTTGAATTTGTCTTGTGCTTGTCTACCAGGCACTCTTAATTGGACAACTTACATAAAGAATGCGTAGAGGAGAAATTTAACTTTTTTGGTACCAAATGGAATTAAGTTAAATGGTGGTGTATTTTCGTCTATTGATTAGAAACCCTGATGATACATAGAATCATAGAATATTCTGAATTGGAAAGGACCTGTGAGGATCATTGAGTCTTCCTCTGTTTGCTAATTGTGTGGCTTTGGTTGCAGCAAAAGTCTGATACATTTGACATTGCACCTGTTTTTTATTACTGCTACAAAGCACAGTACATGCTGTTGCATGAGCAAGCATCTTGGTTAACATTTTATTTATGCTGATATTAAATAAGCCATTAGCTTCCTTACTTGTAAACAATGGAAAAAGCACAATGTTGTGACGTAACTGTGCCACGGTTGTAAGGAAAAAACATTTTGTCCATACAGGAGACTGTTTTGTTTGCTACAGCTTTCTACACTTGGAGCAAGTAGAGGGGAAAACTATTGTTTTATGGACATGTTTTCATTATGGGGCTAATGGCTATTTGTAAAATTGTAGTGGATTGGATGTAGAGGGGTGATGACGTTTTGTTTCAAAAGATAAAATGCTTCTTTGACATTTATCACTTACTGTGCGGTGTGCTGATTTTTGTTTCTAGACCATGTTATCTAAGATAACGAGTTTATCAAGTAGTTCACCATCAGTCATATTAGTCTGAAGCAGAAGCTTTATGTGAACATAACCTATGCATTTTGCCAGTGGAAGTACCAATAACTTAGAAGGAGCTATAGGGCTGCACATGATTGTTACATGGGCTTTTAAAGTTTATGAATCATATATTATGAGTAACTGGAGTGCTTCTGAGTTGGTGAGCCTGAAAGTATGGGCATGTCTTAGCAAACATTGTAGTATATGTCTCAGAAAATACCCAATGACACAGCCTCAAAATGTAAATTTCAGACAGTGCACAATGGCTGCAGAGCTGTAAGCATCTCTGCTCCTTCTGTGAATGCCATCAGTCATTCGCTACTGTGAGATTGTAAGATGTTATTATTTGTGACAGGGTCGTGCCAGGGGCTTTGTTCCTCCAACCTAACTTTGAGCATTTACAGCAGGTGCGTAAATTGGGATCTGAAGGCTCACTTTTAAGTCAATGAAGAGAAGTACATTTTTTTAAAGACATTTATCACCCTTCATTGAATATAAAAGGAGCCAGGGCTAACTAATGTCCTGCCCTAGATATCTTAGTGTTGATGTGTCTGAGATTTGATGAATCTGAATCTGGATGGATGTTCCTCTTGGAACCACTCTGAGTCTGCAGAGCAGAAGACGAAGCCTGTTCCTGCCAAGAGATGCTCACAGGCTTCAGATTTTAAGCTTGGAAGAGACAGCTTTGAGCAAATGCCCTGTAGTGAAAAGGAGGATGAGAGGAAGGATGCAGCTTTGAAAAGTTTTGTGTTCTGAAGAAGGAAGAGCACTAAGGGAGTCTTTACCATTAGTGCACGCTGTGTGGGGAGCTTGCATACCCAGGGGGCTGTACAATATTGGAACCAGATCATGATCCAGGGGTGATTTACTTTAGTTGGTTTTCTTTCATTCCATTTTTACAGAAAATAATTTCTTTTAATAATTCTGTTAAGATCTTTTAATGATTCTGTCCCTTTCATAATTTCTTGAGGCAAATAAACTTTTTACACAATACCAAACAGCCAGTGGTCAAGGCAAAACAGATTTTTGTTTTATTTTTTGAATTGAAATAATATTAGTAGATTTTATCATTATAGGCTCCAGGACTAGTTTTGGTCTACCAAAACTGCTGTCTGTGCTGTGTTCCAGCATATTCATCAAAGTCTATGGCTTAGCAACAACAAGACTTAGACTAGTCTTAGAAACTACTCACTAAAATTGAACCTTAAAGGAATATTGTGGAGGCACTCGTGTACATTAATACTGCTTTGTTGTAGAACGTCCTTCACAACAGGTCCATTCTCTCCCTGTTTAGGAAGCACTGCAGAAAATTCGTCAGAAGAACACAATGAGACGTGAGGTGACTGTCGAGTTGAGTAGCCAGGGATTCTGGAAAACCGGGATACGTTCTGATGTCTGCCAGGTGACTAAACTGCGAGATGTTTGTTTCTTTCTTGATAGCTGCCTTTTACCTCTTGAAAGGGTTTGCTGTGATTCTGTGCTGAAGAATGGAGTTAATACCTTTGTCTCAAGATGTATTGATTTAAGGAACTGTTCTAGTTTCCCATCCACACACAGAAAAAGTTATTTAAAAATATTAGATTGCTTGCCACTGATTGATCAGAACAAGGAAGAGAGGATAGGAATGGTCATCTGGATGCTGGGCATTAGCCAAATGAAGGCTCCTGGGGCCTCTTCATCAGTTGGGTTAGTTTTAATATTTTTATTTTAATAAATTTTTATATTTAGATTTTTTTTAAAAACAAATTTTACATTGAAACATGAAGAAATATCTTTTTACTTGAAAGAAAAGAAAGAAAAAACTCCACAGTAACTAACTTACGGATTAAAACAGGTGACCATCAGTAGGAAGGTCACCTTCCAGATACTCCATTTCATATGCATGACATCTCCAAGGTACAGATCTATCTCTGGCAAATCCTATTGTGAAGCAGTTGACAGCCACAGCTTTGTGATATGGTAAAAATAAGTGCATTTTTAATATAATATTTGATTAGTAAAATTCAAGTTGTTACAACAGTTAACTTCAAAATCTGATAAGGCCAAAGGGGAAATTCTTACAGGAGAGAAATGCTAATAACTAAATTGCTTTTCTTCTGTCTGAACCATTTCTTGTGACTCTGCTATTGCTTCTGAAGTTGAAGAAAGAGAATAGTGGAACAATATCTTCTCACATTGCTTAGGAAAATTACAGTCCTTTTCTAATTTTTATCGTGAACTCTATCTATTTTTACAGGTTAAGTAAGCAGTGTAAAATTCTAATTTAGGAGCTTTGAAACAGTTCTGTGTTATTCATAATATCTTCTGTGATTCATCTGTTAATGTCTTCTTCGATTCGTTTTGTTGTTGAAGGACAGCAAAACATGAAGGAATGATGAAAGTGAAGCTATTTCACATTTTTGTGCCCATCTGCAGCATAACATCTAAATCAGCCAATTCTGGTATGAAGGTCCTTTGATTTGATTTCTTTGAGAGGCCAAGAGTAGGCAAACTGTGTATCTGTAAAATTAAAGATTGCTGCTGTTGCTACATGCTTTCTTCCAGATTAAAGAAAACTAAAACTTAATATGCATAAATCAACGCTATGGACAGAGCTAAAGCTCAGTGATTTAAAATTAATACTTTTTAAAAGCATTGCAGCTTAGAAGATTGAAACTCTTTCAAGTCACTCTAACAGCTTATAGTTACTCTTAGTTCCACATAGCGGTAATGACATTGGTCTTTGCAGTCTCAGAAGTGAATCACTTGCAGGATGAGGAAAAAGGGTGAGTGAAGTATTCCAAAAATGTAAAATCATTGTTATGGGCCAAGCTCACTTGAAGTTTTCCAATACATGAAGTGCACTACTAACCACTAAGCTGGGCATCACTTACTATGCAGTCTGGCCTGATAGTGACATGCTGAGAAGATACACCTCACATGCACCCTCTCCCCCATCCCACACCCATCATTGCCAGTATTGTTACTGGTGTGCTCTCAGCAGCAGCGTTAAGTTTTGTTCAAGTGAGGAGAGAAATTATATGTTTCAAAATATTTCGGCTCATCTTGTTCTTCTTAGTAGCTTAAGGTCAGGATTGTCTGCCAGCCTTGGAGGGTGGTTGTACTAGCTGGGGCACCCGAGAGAGTTCCTGCCTTGCTATGCCAGCTGCAGCAAGAAAAGAACATGCAGCATCATAGTTAAAATTTCATATGCTTAAAAGCAGCAAAAAAAGAAAAAAAGTTACTTGTATGTTTATAACCAGATGCAAATACTAAGGGTATGGGATGTGGCCATATGGTTTCAGGAGACTTTTTTAATCACTAGCCATTCTTCAGCCTAATGGAATTTTTAAAGCATGTATTTTGTTTTCTTGTAAAGCAATAAGTAAGTAAAACATCAGAAACGTCAAATAGCTACAATCCAGTTTGCACATTGTTTGACTCAATCCAGTATTTAGTGACATGAAAGCAGCACTTGGTCAGTATAACTGCAAGAATCAAATTAAAGGCCCTCTGTGTGCTCCCAGAGAGATGTCAATTCTTCATTCAATGCACCACAGCTGATAAAAATCTAAAACTTTGCATTTCAGTCCTCAAACTTAAGGCTACAATTATTGATAAAAATAATACTAAACCTTGCTTGGGGGACATTTTTTTTGCCTAGTGTAGTGGAACATATAAACAGGGAGGGAAGCAGAATTGTCCTAAGAAACAAGTTTTGGGTTGGCTTTTTTGTTGGGTATGACCCATCTCCAGCCCCCCAAATTGCTTCTCAGAAGGAAAGCTTAGGAAGCATACCTGTATGGTTTGTATGGAGTTAAGAAGGATGTGCCTCTAGCTTATAGATTACCCTAAGAAAACTCTAAATGAGTAACATGGTAACAAAATAAAATTTCTTTGCTTGGAATGTTTTTGCATTTTTTGTCTGCCATTCAGAGATACAGACAAGTGTTTTGGTTTTTTCCTTGCTGCTAATTAAGTTAGCTCCATCTGGCAGAGAAGAACCTGGGGTGCTGGTTGACAGCCAGCTGAGTACAAGCCAGCAAATGTACCCAGTTGACCAAGAAGGCCAATGGCATCCTGGCCTCTATCAGCAACAGTGTGGCCAGCAGGGCAAAGGAAGCGATCATCCCCCTTTACCGCACACTGGTGAAGCTGCATCTCAGATACTGTGTTCACTTCTGAGCCCCTCACTACAAGAATGACATTGAGGTGCCGGAGTGAGTCCAGAGAAGGGCAGTGAAGCTGATGAAGGGTCTGGAGCACAAGTCTTACTAGGAATGGCTGAGGGAACTGGGGTTCTTTAGTTTGGAGAAGTCTCAGGAGGGATCTTATTGCTTTCTACAATTACCTGAAAGGATGTTGTAGGGAGGTGGGGGTTGGCCTTGTCTCGCAGGTGACAAGTGATAAGAGAAGCCTCAAGCTGTGTCAGGGGAAGTTTAGATTGGACATTAGGAAAAATTTCTTCAGCCAAAGGGTTGTCAAGCACTGGACCAGGCTGCCCAGGGAAGTGGTGAAGTCACCATCCTTGAAGGTATTTAAAAAACATGTAAATGTGGCACTTGGGGACATGGTATAGTACTGGAGTTGGCAGAATTAGGTTAATGGTTGGACTCAGTGATAAATGATTATGTGATTACTTTCCAACTATGTTTTTAGTTCTCAAGAATTTTCCAGTCCTTTACTTAAGCAGAAAGTATTGTCTTCTCAGTCCTGTAATATTCACCAGATTTTATTTTCTGTGGTTCTTTAATGACATGCAGAAATCCATAACATTATTTATTCCATAAATTATACATAATCTACTTTGTACGCTTGCTTTTCTTGATTCTGTCCACAATGAACCTTCATCTTCTGTAATCATACACATTCCTTTTTCTGCAATTAATAGTGATAGCCCTCAGATTTTGATTCCCTTAGAACACATCATTCTTTTGAATATATTCCTGTCATGTCAGTAGTAGGAGTAATAAGGAGAACTTAAATTTTATGTCAGTGTCACAAAAATGGTCACATGCATGAAATTCTTTAAACACTGACATTTTCCCTATAACTCTTACTTTTCACTCTTACACAGTGCTTTTGCTGTTGATATCATACTTGCTGTAGTGCTATACTGATAAACTGTAGTACTTGCTTATTTCAACCCAGCTCCATTTGAAGTCAATATTATTGTAATATTCCTGCTTTAAAACACAGGAAAAGGGAGAGTTTTGTTGTTGCAACATAGACTTAGTTAAAATTTTATGAGAATATCCCTAACAGAAAAACATTACCTGTTTCCTAGATGATCAGACAGCAACCTTTCTGATATATATATTTTTTTTAGCACATTATGCTTGGAAATGCCAGACTACAGCATTTCAGAAAGCCCTTAATTCTTCCTCAGAAAGAAATGAAACAAGGCACTAATAACTGTGCTTGGAAATCAAGTAGCTACTATTGTTTGATGAAAGCTGGTTAAAGTGATGCATCTTGCTTAATTTTATGTGGCAGAGGGGAAATGGTCTTTCTTCATCTTTGGTACTAACCTAAAAACTACAGGGCGTTAAATGAGAAGGTACAAATATATAGCATTGATTTCAGTAATGGCTTATTGAAATTTGAGGTTACTGGTGACCAGATATTTTTTACTTCTTTCAAAATACTTCAGTAGAAGACTGGTTTTATGTGTTTGGATGGGGCTTTATGTATTGGATTTTATGTATTTGGACATGGCTTTGAACAACCGGATGAAGTTGTGAAGTGAAGGATGTCCCTGCCCATAGCAGTAGGATTGGAGCTAGGTGGTCTTTAAGGTCACTGCCAACTCAAACCATTTTGTAATTCTATTTATTTATTTAGACTGGGTCAGGTGGTGTCTCCATTCTGGTTATACAGATGGACAAATGTGATTTAATTAAGTACTCTGATGATGAAGGTTGGGAAATAACGTTCATTTTTTTTTATCCTTTAAACAAGCCAGTAAAACTCAGTGTTGTGACAAATGGAGAATGTTTGTATTTATAGGTTAGTCAAAACTGAGTACTCTGTATAGTGAAGTTGAATGCTCTTTTTCTATTGCTATTGTTTTTTAGCACGCGATGATGCTTCCTGTTCTCACCCACCATGTCCGCTACCATCAGTGTCTGATGCATTTGGACAAATTGATAGGCTATACTTTTCGAGATAGATGCTTGCTGCAGGTAAGATATATTAAAAAACACTACTTGATGTTTTGTCCTCCTAATAGTATAGAGCTTGTTCATAACCCTGACTGCTGTGTAAACTGAAGAAATGCAGTGCATTGCCACAAGTTGGATGTACTTGATTGTACTGCAGTCTTTCAAAAGTTTCAGTTATTCCAAGAGACTTCTAAATAGAGACATCTGTTGTGCATGTAGGGATACACCTACCTTTGCTGCAGTGGCAGGTCTGGATTTGCTTGTAATGTTTAGAAAGACAAAAATATACTTACTGAAAAGATTGTCAGGTACATTACTATTTCCATGTAAGTTCTTTATTTAGATGTTTATGAAGAATATGCAGATGAGCATACATGCCTTGCTTTCTCCTTTTATAGTCTGCTGTTCCAAAAAATTAATAACTTTAGCATTGCCTTTTATTTTGCATTTATAGCTAGTGAAAAGGAATTTGTGAACTTCAGCTCTTGATTTCTGCAAGTATGTGATGAAATTTTTGCATTTAAAAACAAGGGCAGGAACCGAAGAGACGAGAATTCTGTATTTAAATACACCCATGTTGCATGACCAATCATTTGTCTAAGTGCTTATTTGTAAATGATCAGGTCTAAAGGCTGACTCTTGGCATGGTGGCCCCTTTCCCTTATGTGCTTTCCTGAAAATACTGAAGGAAAATTGAGACTTCTGTTCAGGGTTTCCCCCTCAAATAAACATCAGTTCTCTCCATTGACTGGGGCTGAGAAAGATAAATTTTCTCTAAGTTAAAAAGATGCAGTTTCTGTATCTGTATAGGGACTTCCCTCCTGAGCTACATTAAGCAGAGGCTTATGGGAAAATGTGTTATAATAGCTTCTCTGTTTTCTAGAAGTTGGTTCTAGAAATAGAACCAATTTTACAGGGTTCGGCCTACTGCAAGTTACATTAAACATTGAGCATCTAGTGGATTTGGTTGTCTGCAGGCTGCCATAGTTTTAATATTAAAGATAAAAATGCAATGATGAAAATCTTCAAAATGTTGAGACCAAACATGCAAACCAAAAAGCAAATGGCAATTGAAAATGGAAGAAACCATAAAATCAAGTATGCCAGCATTAGTAATTTTAGTATTTACTTATAACAAAAGTACTTTTTAGTCCTTGATCCCTATGCAAATTTATTTAAAACCTATAAACATGTTCCAGAAGAGAATGAGCTTTTTAAAATGTATATAGCATGAGTCACCTATTTAAGCATATTGCTTTAAGCATAAGATTGATAATTTTGCATTGATTTTTACCTGTTTCATCAGGACATACACGTTCTAAAGTACAGACTGGGCAACAAAGATAACACTAATTTAGCTATTCAGGGAAATGTGTCATCCACTTCAGATGAAGCAAAAGTTGAAATTGTGCATATATGACAAACTTATTAGTATTAGCAAGGAATTAAAAAGGACTTGGAGAAAGTTCTTATTGTTGATTAGGTGTAATTTTACTCTCTAACAAAGTTAAAATAAGGTTCCCTGAGTATTGTGTTTGGAAAGCCATAGACAATGTTTGAATGAACTACTGGAATGTCTTTGCTCACAACCCACATCACTAGTCCTTCACTTGTTTCAAAAGTAACTTTCTGCAGCTTGAATGTGCGGGTGTATTTCTCAATTACACATTTATAGAAGCATGTTATTTTTAGGTGTGCATGTGTGAAAGAGAAAATAAATGAGTTTGCAGAATGGAGTCGTAAAAGCTAGCTGTAGTTCTATATACTGCTATATAGTCCTATATACTGCTGCCATTTTTGTAGTGGTAAAGCCAGCAGCAGAGTTAGCTTTGATAATGCTAGATGGTACAAATGGAAACAGATGGAAGAATGATACAAATGGGAACAGATTGCCCAGAGGAGTTGTGAATGTCCCATCCCTGGAAGTGTTCAAGGCCAGGTTGGATGGGACTTTGAGCAACTTGGTCTAGTGGAAGGTGTCCCTGTCCATGGCAGGGGGCTGGAACTAAATGAGTTTTAAAGGTCCCTTCCAACCTAAACCGGTTCTATGATTCTACAAAACAGGTCAGTCCTGCCATTGCTGTTCAGTTCCAGTTGAAGAGTGGCCATATACAGTCATGAAAGTTCTTCCGTAAATAACCATGTTAGACATACTTTGCTGTTTGCTTGTTTGAAGTGGGAAAGTTTTATAGATATTTAAGAAGCCTAAATCAAAAATATGAATGGTTGAGAAGTTCTTGTTCATAGTTTTAATATGAATATATATCCTTCAGTGTTAGAGTGAATATATGTTTAAATAAGCAAATGTATTAAAATCAGGTCAGCAAAGCTGGTAAGCAAAACTCTTAGGGCAAATTGACAGTTCATGCTTTTTCTCTTCTAAACTAATTTTTCTTTAAAGAAGAAAACTTGTTGAAAGTTAATTAGTTAAACTGATGATTTGGCATAAATATTGCTTCTTTCTGACATCTGAAATAGTATATACTATGTTTAAATTACTGGAACCAAGCTACTGATTGACAACATCATTTTGTAGCCTTCCTTCAAGCTAAAAAATAACAATTATTAGCTACCTGTCTGAGATTGTTTTTTCCCTTTGATTTGCAAAAATATACTTAAGACTTCTTTTTTCTGTTTGTGCTTCGTTACAGCTTGCCATGACTCATCCAAGCCATCACTTAAACTTTGGAATGAATCCAGATCATGCCAGAAATTCTTTATCTAACTGTGGGATTCGACAGCCAAAGTATGGAGATAGAAAAGTTCACCACATGCACATGAGGAAAAAAGGTATATTGTTATACTACCACCATTTTTCTCTCACCCTCACTTAATTAGTAAGAAAATCTTTATTTATTTGGCCATTGTGTTTCTGAGAGATCCCCTCAGTGAAATATTTCTGTGGTTATACACAGACACCAGTGAGACCCTTCTAAAGAAAAAAAAGTATTTTGCAAATGAATCAGCAACTAAAGAGCTGAGAAAAAGCAAGGATAATAAATGGGAGGATGTATTTTCTTTGATTTTTGGCAAATATTGTTTCCTTAATTTGCTTGGCATGGCGATCAAACTTGAGGATATTTTGTAAAAATGTCATATTAATGTGGTCTAACTGCTGCAGAATATTCCCCTTAATTCCCAGAATATATTCCTTAAAAGCATACTCAGCTGTAATGAAGTGGGTTTTTTTTGTTGTTTATGTAATGATTGAAATGACTTTTTATGCAAAAATGGTGTTTTTATCTGGCTCTCTGAATGCACATACAATAGTATTGTAATGGGACTACGATCAGTTAGGCAGAGATCGTCTGTAAGGATTATATTTGATGTAAACCCTGTAAATAACAGGATGATCCATGTGCAGCAGTTACAAAGTAACATTTTGAGTAATTATCTTCTAAGCCTATTCAAATTGACTTAGTAGTTGTTTATTTAATAGTGTATTGTTTATATTCCTAGGGATAAACACCCTGATAAATATTATGTCCCGTTTGGGACAGGATGATCCAGCTCCTTCCAGGTAATGAAAATAATGTTTGCAAGTAGGGAAGCTGTTGCAGAGAGAGATGTTTAGTAAAAGTAACCAACTTACTGTCAGAAATAGCTTTTGTAAATAGTTGAAATGAAAAGTCATTTTGAATTGACTTTATATTATGAAGATATGCTGAACCTCCATTAACAGTGACATAATAAATGTTTAGTCATGCCTGCAGAAAGCTTGTGAGGAAGGATTTCACAGATAATTCTATCATTTTTATTTATGCTTGAAATGAGGAGGACTTTTTAAAAGGCTACCTTAGCTTTCTGCAGAATAAAAAATAAGAATATTTTGTTATTGTTATCATTGCTATAAATTGGATTCTCCATCATGTTTCCTCAAAGTAGTACCTTCCTGTTATGGCATCTTGTTAACATGAGTGTGATACTGAATGTGAGCTTCACTGATTTACTAGTCCAATTTAAAGACATGTGCAAAACCCATTAATGATGTAATGTAATAATCCTTAAATGACCACTAAGAATTCTGTGTGAATATATAATGTTTAAGATGTGGTTTATAGCCACAGGCACCATATTTACCCAAAGCAAATAAACAAAGCTCATAGGACTAATGCACGAAGCAGTTGTATGTGAAATCTCCTAAATGAAATGGAGGGCAGAGTGTATTTCATTTAACTAGTGTTGTAACCACGCCTTTTAAGATTGATCATTTTGGAGGAAGCTTGGGAATGGGAGAAGTTCAATTCTGAATAAATTATTATTGCAGTGTTCCCCAAATGCTGTTTCAGCTAGACCATCCCCTTCTCTTCAAGAGTCGGCTTCAAGCTTATTCCAGTCCTCTTAAGATAACATGACATAATGCTAAATTGCATTAATTCTCACAAAATAACACGAAAATATGAAATCCCACTTCTGAGATCTGTGTAGGAGCTCACACTTTATTGTTTTGCACAGCAGAGGTATTTGAATTCTTTCAGCCCATAACAAAGGCCTGCTATTTCAGAAATTAGATTTACTGTATAATTGTTGGGGGAGTGCAAATTACAATAAAAGCTGTCAAATACTTGAGAAGGATCTTCTGAATTAAAAAAAAAATCTTGTGGCAATAGCCTTGATTCTTTTACAATCATGTGAAGTCAAAATGTTGCTACTTAAATGCTTTGATGTGTAGAGCAGAAATTTGCATATATTTGAAGACAAACTCGCGTTCTTTTTCAGCTGCTGTGTCCTGTTAGTCCTTTGTTAGATAAGCAGACTGCTTGGAGGAAATGAAACTTTATGCAAAACAGGGAAATCAGGAGCAGTGATAGAAGAGAAGGAAAACACAGGAAATACATTATTCTATTAGCTTAATGGCATCTTCAAATGCATCTTCTTGTACAGCCTTTTTTTCTTTGGATCTCAAAGGAAGTTGCAGAAAATAGAGTATTTAAAGGTGCTATGATGAAAAATGAAAGTACTTACTCCCTTATAGCTTTGCCATACCAATGAATCAGTTGCAGAGTCTTCACGCTCTGCAGGTGTTGATACTAATTGCATACACTACTCTATTTGCATGTACAAGGCTGAAGCCAGGCTGTTTCAATCACCTGATGCCCTCTGATGGACAAAAGAAACCTGACCTCAGTGCCAATCAGCATTACTGTTTCCTTTCTCCGTTTGTTAAGCTTTGACAACAGCTCCAAAAGAAACATACGAAAATTTCAAAGGTGGTGGTGTCAGTCCTGAGTTTCAAGATTTATGTAGTGGATGTTCTGTTTTGGACAGGAGAGGGTGGGGGAGGCTGCAAGAATGTCTGTCATGCCTGAGCAGCAATTAGCTCTGGTTTGGTGTCTTTTAATTGTATTGTGTAAATAACTAGAATGCATTACTTAGCTGATAGTAAAATTTAAAATGTCTTTTTCAGGATTAACCACAATGAGCGTTTAGAATTTCTGGGAGATGCTGTGGTGGAGTTCTTAACAAGGTAAATAGGGAATTCTTTAACAGTTTTCACCTTTGTACGGTATTGTCATGCCATTGAGCTTATTAAGCTTTGCAGTGTCTGCTTTATGACTGTGTATGTTTGCAATCCTGCCTGATGGTTGGAGCTGCACACAGCTCTCTTCAAAATTACTTCAGTGCTGAAGATACAAGGAAGATTACAAAAGGAAAAACTAGAGCTTGTTTCATGGAATGCAATTTTAAGTTGATTGGAGTTAGAGATTATTCGGCTACAGACGAATTAACTTTGTACCTTTTATTTATTTTTTTTTTAAAGGAAAGATATTTTCCTGGCATGCCGTTTTGTTTCCATGGGTTCTTTTTTCCCTAGTTGCAAGTAAAAAGCATTTAATGGTAATGTTGAATGTGTTGGAGTTCTTATATTTCCAGTTGTTAGGGCTGTAGTCTATATGTAGGTTTTAATGTCTATATGTAAAGAAAATAGTCAAACACAAATATAATTTATTTAAAAGTAATAACAAAAAGCTATAATTCATCAAAAATTGCTCCAGTTTTGGTCTGGTTTGAGTATTCTGAAATTGATGAAAAATACAGGGATATTATCAGTTACCTCCATGGGCCTCTTTTACCTGAATACTAGAGGCAGGCAGTTTACACAAAAAAAAATATTCTAATCCATTTTGAGGGGCTTTGTTCTACTGTTTTTAGTAGGGGAGTAGTCTTGTTTATGATAAAGCTTCTCTTAAAGCAAGTTTGTTACATGAATTGCCCTTATATCTCAATTCTCTGCTAGCCTCTGCTAGCCTCTACTAGCCATTAACTACTCATTATTAAAAGTCTATGAAGGTCTCTGATGCCCTTAAAACCCATGGCCTTTTCTTTCATACAACAGTACAGGCTGATAAGATAGAAGATTTGCTGATTAAAATGTCTTGCATTTTTCATTGTTCATCAACCATCAGTTGACATTCCAAGCTAACTTTTGTATCAATTCAGAAAAAACCTTGAGCTATATTTCTGTTCAAGAGAGCATGTAAGCACCTAAGTCTTCAGGTCTCTGCTTTTGTGAATGGTGATATTTGAATGGATTGCCTCTTAAGTTTTATATCAGTTTTTGTCCTTAAATAATCCTGCATTTATCTGCACTTTTCTTCCTGTGTACTGGGTTAATAAAGTATTTTAATGATTAGTGCTACCTACTTGTGGGATGTTGAAAATCCTCTCTGTGTTAACTTCTCTTTGACATGGATTAGATAGTAATGTGTGAAGATACTCAGAATCATTTATCTGTTCCTCAGATCTTATTTGGATCACTGAATTACTTTTCTTGTTTTGTTTCTGTTTTATGAAATATCTTAACTGCATGATGGCAAATATCATTAAAGGCAGTAAAAAGCCTGTGATTTTTACTCCTGCCTCTCCCTCTTCCCCCTCACCCCCATGGTATTAATGAATTCACACATTTGATAAATACTGGAGGTTGAGTTTTGTTGGCTTCATCCAGACTGAATCAGCAGTATCATCTTAAAGCATTGTGTGTCTGCAACACGGAGTTTCTCAAGGCTTATTGTTCCCTTTTGCTTTATTCTCCAGCATCCTGTAGGTGTCAACCTTGCTGAACCCACTGCTGCTGCTATGTAGACACCTTCAAATGAGGGAACTGAATTGTTTCAGGCATTTGGAGAATATGTGCTGCCCAGTAGAGAAACAGCACTCTTCCTCCCCCTGTTGCCAGTGCTATTCGGTCAAATATTCTTGAGCATTGTTTTAATGTTTGTTCATTTACCTCATTAGAAGCTGAGTTGCCCCCTTGGGAAGGGACCTGTGTTACCAGCTAGGATCGGAGACAAAGGCATTGTTCTCTAGAAGCACACATGATGCGTATTTAACCAAATGCTAACAGCACCTGATCTGATATTTGTTTTGCAGTGTCCATTTGTACTACCTGTTTCCCACTCTGGAGGAAGGAGGATTAGCAACATACCGCACTGCCATCGTACAGAACCAACACCTGGCCATGTTGGCTAAGGTACAGTTTTATACGTCTCTGTATTTGACACCCAGAGGTAGGATACTGTGGATCCTAGCACTAGAGATATACCTGCTTTGAACATCAGTATCCTTACCATGTTTTGTATACAAGATTTGGGATACAGCAACTCTTTTCAGTTTGAAAGTAGATTCTAAAGATCAAGTAGGACCTAGTGTTTTCTTCAAAGGCAGAAGGATAAGTTTTTAGGGTGCTTATATTGAAGGTGTGTGTATATGTACATTCATATTGCACAGGTAATGAAGCTGATAGTAGAAATTTAGTGAAGAAAAAGAAACAAGCTGGTTGTTCTATAAAAGGACTTCCTGCTAGAAAACATAGGGAAAACATGGCAGCAGGTGGTAGAGAAAGTAGGGAAATAATATTTTGCCTGCTTCCTAAGCACAGTAATTTTCAGAATCACTGTGGACTATGAAAGAGAAATATGTTAGGCTTTTGGTGAAAACTGTATTATCTCATGGGGAAAATTGAGATGCCTCAGAATTTTATTTCATTTAATTCTGTGAATGACGGAACTTTTTTCATTTCTACATGATAGAGGAGGGTGTGAATATGATGTAGAAAGTTTATTAAGTCTCTGTTTGTAGATAATCTGGTATTCCCATATTCATACTTGGTTTTGTTGAAGTGCTTTTAAAGAAAACAATCTAGCACTTACAGATGTCATGTATTAAGCTGTGCATGCATGCATACATGTCCACTGCTGATAGTTTTCAAGTGCTCTTTTAATCTTCTCTGTTCATGTTCACTCAGTAATTTAAATAAGCATATCCAATCTTGAGCTTTTGTGAAGAAAATGTATGATTTCTAACATGTCATCTTTTTGCTTAGTTCTCAGGAGAGGCACAGTGTAAGGGAGCGAACACAATAATTTTCTTCCAAAGCTTTCCTTAATGATTTAGATAAGCATGAATTGATTGAAATTTTCAGATTGGGGTTTTGTTCTAAAATATGGTATTGAACCACCTGACATTTGTATTCATGCTACTATTGAAAAACCTGCATCCAAAAAGCTCACATTCTCTTAAAGCCTGTTCACAGCCTTTATCACTGTACATGGACAATTCTTGAATATTTTGGAAATCTTTTTAAATTGTATTTATTTATATTAGATGCAACTGTAAATATTAGATATCTACATATTCCTGATTTCTCAACTTGCCCTTTTTTCCTCTTGTATATCTTACACAATGTTCCTGGTTTCATTCCCTTTAATTATTACCTGCAGTATCATGTTGCATTTAGTTTACTTAATATAGTCCTCAGCTCCTCAATTTCTCTTGTGTGTGGAATGCTATTTTAATTGAGGGTCGAATGATAAATTTCTGTAGCTTCTAAAGGGCAACAATGCAGAAATTTTAAAAGTAATCTGAAACATGTTGTGATAGAAAAATGAGAAGCAAAACACATGAGGAAAAAAAAGCTAAATGTAAGCTCTCAAAATAGAAATAAGCCACTGGAGGTGGGAGAGACAAACCAACTCCCAAACAACACTTTTTAGCCTGAGCAGATGACAATAATCTGTGAGAAGTTTAAATCTGATATAAACCAGCTAATGTTCCATTTTTATGTTGACTCTAACGAGTGCCCCCCACTCTATATAGAGTGCAATGGAACAAGTAAGAGCTAATGTCCTGTGTTCTGGATCAGTGAATAGGCTCTCATTCACTGAAAATGGAAGACTCCTTTTTATCATTTGCAGCGTGTCTGAACCATGCACCTCAAAAAGCTTAGTCTTCCTTTTCGCCTCTTCAATATACTCCAGGAGGATACAGTTGAAAGTTAATGAGAAAATTGTCAGTAGGAACTTATACCCAGTTGGGAAGAACCTACTCTCATACAAACTTTGCAAGATGGAGAAATCTCTTCTTTAAAAATCTCAATAATGATTTTATGTTACGAAGATGACTATGTAAAGAGAATCTAGTAGCTTTTGCCTGCATTTCCCTAGCAGAATTATCATATAATATGTAGGATATCTGACTCACTACCTGAAATTCTGACTGGCAGGAACAACTATGGTATAGGCAACAGATGAGTGTTAATGGTGCACATTTGGAAACAATAAGGAAGCTAGGTGGCACTGTGGATTAAAATATCAAGTCTTCTGCTTGTAGGGCCTAGAGGCCATTGTTACTGCCACCTGTTGACACTCCTAAAGGAAAAACCAGATGTTCAGTGGATTGTGTCTACCAGAGTTCTTGTTCCTCACTATTCTGCTTTATCTTATTCTTGTAGGCAACATCTTTTTCCTCAGTGTTAACTCCCCTCCCTTTGAATGTCCCTTTGGTATTTCTGAAAGGAAATCACATGAGGGCAAACTACCAGCAAGAAACAAAACACATTGTACCATCCCATTGGTATAAGCCTATTTTTCTGTGACACCCTCAGCCTCCATCTTGAACTCATTCATAAGTCTCCCTAGTAATATTTTTTGATCTAGCTTCCCTTGAGAATTTGGTTTGATAATTCCTAGCATTCCCATGCTATCAGACTCTTGTTGCTTGCCTCTGATAGATATGAAGTCTTCTAATTTTTAGCCTATGTGTAAATTGAAACTATGGAGAAAAGCTTCAACGTTCCCCCAAACCCAGTTGCTCCATAATAGTGTCATGAACTCTGGTGGCTAGAACTGCTCCTCTTGTACTTCTAAAACCATGGTTTAAACTCTTCCCACATATTCTGCAGAAGCTGGAGCTAGATCGATTTATGCTTTATGCTCATGGGCCAGACCTTTGCAGGGAATCAGATCTCCGTCATGCTATGGCCAACTGCTTTGAAGCCCTAATAGGTAAGTCATGTGTATTTGTGTGTGCAGAGTTGTTTTAATATCTTTACATTCCATGTTGGCTGTGATGGAGGAGACATGGGTCTGTCTTGAGTAGTGATAGTAAGGGTAGGTGGCAGTAAAGCTTCCTAAATCTTCTTTGTCTCTTTCATGCACATATACTGAGTGTGCAACATAAGTGTGAAGTATTACAAAGGAAATCTCATCTTCCGTACCCTGCCTCCCATGCGCTGAAGATGCACCCATTTCATAGGGTTGTGGTGCAACACTGTTGTCCACCATCGCAGAACTACACCTCTCATGAGCCACCACCCTGCTGCCCACAGTTATCTGAGGGGGAGTAGTTCAGTCACTGTGAAAAACCATGGCAAAAAAAAGGGCAGGTTCACTGCTTCCAACAGGACTTGCACAGAACTCCAAAATGCAGAGTTGCATTTCAGCCCTGCATTTTAAACTGCAGCTTGCTTTCTGAATGCACCAGGCATTCCCAGCCAAATCACCAACCTGCTTCCAGTCTGCGCTGCTAACCTCCTGTGAATTAAATGTAACATTTGCCGAGTGAATACTTTTTGGTCTTTGCATTTTCCTTACAAATAAAAAGTCAGACAGTATGCCACAGCTGGTGCAATAGAGCTACTGAAACTCTAGCTGAGGGTGAAGGGGAATTGTGTCATATTTGCCGTTGGACATTAAGATGCTGATTAGTGACTGGCTGTGCTAGTTGATAAATTTATATTGGAGGAGAAATCAGGAGTGCCTGACTACAGTTACCAAATAAGGCAGCAGTATGATAGAAATCTGATCCATTGTATCCACACAAGCTCTATTTAAAATAGCATATATTTATAAAACTTTACTTCTTTGAATCCACAAAGCAATCTAAATCTTGCTGATTTGGCTTCATATTCGTGCAGATGTACAGTACAAAATATTAACTATGGCAGTGGTTTATTCCTCACCCAGGTCTTTACATACTACACAAGCTCCTAAAGCATTTTGTCTCACTTTGAAAAACAGATGATAGTTGGCTTACATGTCAGCAGTTCTATGCATTCTGCCTTGGGCCAAATTGCATTTCATCTTATCAAGAAATAAGAGTTTTCTTTTTAACTCTGTTTTTGCTTTCCATGAGTGCTTTGATCTTTAATTTAAAATAAACAGAAAAGGAACACTAGATATGTATCTGTGGCTTTGTTCATATACTTGAGCTTGTCTAGGATGTAATGATGAGAGCTATTTGGCCACCACTGAGATTTCCTAGAAGAGCAGGCTTGCTGTGTAACCTCCTATACAAAGTTGTTCACAAAATTAATTGCGCTAAATTGAGTTAAATAAGGTTTTGTCAGACCCATAGCTTAAATCTGGGAGCATGTTAAAGGACTATAAATGTACACATGGGATCTGGAGCTCCTACTTGAGAACATTTGTAAAAGTCTGGTGCTTCTTCCCTGAGATGAAGAAAACAACTAGAAGTATAGGCAGGTTGTCTTGGGCCTGTTAAAATTCTGTGCTCTCATTATATGTCTCTGGCAAGATAGAAACCCCAAAACTTCTCTCCTTCAGAGAGCTCCAAAGAGAGCAACTGACCTACTGAGGAATTAAAAGAGAAGGGGAGAGGGGAATGAGGATGGGGAGGGAGAGTTACAGCAAGGCAGACCATGTTCCTTCTGTATGTATGTACTATGGAAAGTATGCTTTTAAAAACTGAATGTATTGAAGAAAGCAGAGAACTTTGACTTTCTCGCACTTAGTGATTTTCTAAGTATTAATGCCTTATTGACCTTTGAGATATTGATCCCCTCATGCAGGAGCTGTTTATCTAGAGGGGAGCCTAGAAGAAGCAAAACAATTATTTGGACGTTTACTCTTCAATGACAAGGTATTTATGTATATATATGATTTTTTTTTTCATTTAAACAATAGCTGAAGACATGCTTTCTTGTCTTTTGTTTTACTTAAGTATCACAAATGAACAGGTATGCATAAACCTTTTGTACTTAGTTCCTGGAAACTGAGTGTAGCATAGCATGCTTGGGACAGCAAGCTGCACTGGCTCAGGCAAAAAAAAAAATTAGTATTTCTTCAGGTGTATTGTTTGTTGGTTGGCTTAGGTAGGAATAGACGGGTGGCATGGGAAACCTGCAGACTTCCTTTCAATATGCTGATCTGAACAACAGAGATGGGTGCTGTGTATCCAGGAGGCATGCTTTGGGAAGGGATGCACATGTACAGCAACTGTTCTTGTTTTGTCATTTAAATCGTCCCACCACTAAAAGTTTTAAACATATATTTGAAAAAAAATACAGGGAATTTCATCCAGTGTTTACTCACTTGTGTAATTAAAGTCTGATCCATTCTTGCATACTGTGTCTTAGAGAGCTGTTGGAATTTAACCTAAGAGAAGTAACCAGTACATACTGCTGGGACAATACACATGGCAGTGGTGATGGGATGAATTATATAGTATTTTCCTCTTGAAAGTCTAAGTCTGTGAAATGACAAAGCTTATTAGAGATAAAAACATTTTGAAGCCTATTGTAACTCAATGCTTATTTGCTGCTCAGTGCCTGTAGTGAAAAAGCCCATAAGAAATAGAAGAAATTAAATGGGTATTTTCTTCTCTAGTCCTTGCCTTTGGTGAAGTCAAACTTGCTACTGAAGAGTACTTGGAAATAAAGTTAGTCCTGAGGCTTAAACAAATCTTTTTCTTCCTTTAACCACTTTTTATTTGGTTCAAGGTTTTTTCCACCTCTTTGACACAAGCTAATTGGGAAAACTACAGGCAGTTTGAACAGCAAATACACGATTTTAAAAATTAGTTTGCCAGCACTATTGAATTTGCACTAAGCAGAGTCAGCATCTGAAATAGTTCAGTATTTCAAGTAATGACATTTTATTTAGTACTGTGGAATTTGTTAAATGACTCCCTTGAGCATTGAAGGCATTTCTCTATGTTTGCAGGACCTGCGGGATGTATGGCTTAATTATCCACTACATCCACTCCAAGTAAGTGTATCCCTTTTTGTAACAAATTTTATAGCTCAGTTTCATTTTCTGGGATGCTTTCCCATAGGTTTCCATTGTAATGACATCTCAGAAATTTTGCTACAAAGAAGCCAAAGAATATCTATATTTGCCTTTGTGTTTTGTTTTTTTTTTCTGGGGGGAGAAAGGGGTGGTGGTGTTATAAGTAATGAGTGTCTGCCTCTCTGAGGATTAATCACTCCCCTTGACTTGTGTTTGATATATAACTGTGTTTACACAACAAATCTAGTGAGAGGTAATGTTTTGGTGTCTTTTTGTTCATCTTCTTGAAGTTGTGGGAAAATGGGTGCAAAATCAGTCTACATACATATTTTTTTAACCTGAAATTAAGACTGAAATCTTAGTAGTAGGAAGGCAAGTTAGTTGAATGGAATAAGAGCGTGATTCTGATTTTTATTTTTTGTGTGTGTGCACAATGATAACATGGCTGTTTTGGTCATTCCAGTAGCTTTATTACCAAGTGAACACTGAAATTATGAAAGTATCTGAAGGCTGATTTATCCTCCATGTATTGAAGGATACAAATTTACAAGACTAGAAGTTGGGAGAATGGTTTTCCAGTCCTTTTTCCCTGACTGAATTCTGGGATAAACCCAGAGTAAATCATGGAGGCCCTCTGCACTGTAGCTTCTTGTTTTCACAGCAGACATGGTAGTATTTTCCTGGTGTGCAGGGGTGCTGCAAGAATAGCTGTATTCAAATTGTCATCCAGTCAGTAAGGTTTTCAGGGTCATACAAACATCTGAGAGGTTTCTTTTGTGCAACCAAACCTCTGATGTTTTGTGCAGTCAGTTTGACTCCTTTGAAACTTTTTTATGAGCACACCCTTTCAGCAGAAGGGCACTTTGAGGCCTCCATCTGAAATGACGTATATATTTGTACGAATTTTGTAATGGGTACATAGACCAAGTCTTTAGCCACAAATCAGTGTGCATGAAGTGTTTTTATGACGAACTCTCTTAGGTGTAAAGAAAAAAGAGTCTTAATGGGAAGATAAACTTACGAGATTCTAGCACTAGCTATCCTGCATGTAAAGACAAGTCCTACCTCACAAATGAATAGGAGATTTTAGAGGAGACAAAAACATATGTAATGTTGCAGATGATACTGTGTGCTGGGTTCCTAACTGGCTGTGGGAAAGGCACTCACAAAAAGCTTTTAAAAATGTGGTGATGTTTTTAAAAAAAACAGAATAATTAAAAAGAAGCAACCCTAGCTAATACTGTCAGTGCTTACAAGATTTAAAGGAATGGCTGAAACATAAGAAATAGAGGAGTCAAATGACGCATCTTATAAGGAATGGAGGTCACTGGCAGATTTCCCTAGGGAGCTCTGCTGAAGTGCAGGCTGTTCGCATCAACAGCCTGGGAAGGAGGATGAACAGTGAGGTGGCAGTCTGTTGACAATACCAAATTATTCAGGCTAGCAGGGACAGTAGCAGGCTGAAGAATTGCAGTCTGATTGTGAGAATGCAGGAGTGCCTAACTATGGAGCAAAAAAGCATATGAAGTTCTGTATAGGTAAACATAAATGACTACATAAGGCAGCAAAAAAGCAGTCTTGGCTCCACATGCAACTGAACTCCAAACTGACCATTATCACCCAGGAGTGGGATTTTGATGCTGAACTCAGGACACCAGGGTATGTAGTTCTGTGAAAACATCAGCTGAAAGCTCAGTGGCTTTTAAGGAAAAAGACAAATTGTATGTAATCAATTAATAGAAAAGGGGCAGGCAACAAACCAAAATAGATCTTAATGCCACTTTAAAAAGCTGTGGCTATTCTTATTTTTCCTTTAGGCATCCTCATCTGTATGATTGCTCCTATAATGAATTGCTATAAAAGAGAGGTGCCCAGAGTGACTGGAGGAAATGCTTAAGCCATTTTCCAGAGCCAGAAAGCCATTTAAGTGTCACCACATCAAGGACATCAGAAAAGAAACTGATAAGATACTGACCCAAAGTGACAATTTTAATTTTCTTGTGTTATTGTGCCCTTTTGAATTTCATATACTAAGTATTTATTCTTGATTTTTTGATACTAAAAGGAAGTCTGAGAAATAGGTTTGAGGTTTTGTTTCATCTTGACATGCTGTCAGTCTGCCAGCCTATTCTTGAAATTTTTGAATCTCTTGCTCAGTTGCAAGCAATGTGATATTAGAAAACTCAGGTATATCCGATTGTACATGTTTTGGCGAAGTAAGGAGTAGTTCTTGCTATCCAGATAGAGAGACAAGACCATATAAGCAATATGTTATAAATGTCTCTAATGTTAAAAAACACGTATCAGAGCAAACGCCTTCTTTGAGTACTAATTATCCAAGACAAAAAGCCAAAGGAAGCTCAGTTTTCTTAGTTAATCTGTCCACAGAATGATGTGTTCACTGTATTCTTTGCCCTTGGCTTACAGAAGACTTGCTCTTTGAAAAGTTCTGAAACAGTGTCAGTTTGTAATTATTTGCACTTCATTTTATTTACAGCTGCAGGAGTCTAACACTGACAGGCAACTCATTGAGACCTCTCCAGTTCTTCAAAAGCTGACAGAGTTTGAGGACGCAATTGGAGTCATCTTTACTCATGTTCGGCTACTAGCACGCGCATTCACTCTGAGGACAGTAGGCTTTAACCATCTGACTTTGTGAGTTTGCAGCGAGAGTCCTCATGTAGCTCTTGTAGCATGTTGGTCATTATGTTAATATCCCAAATAGCTTTATTTGTAGACAAACTGTAGATGATATATTTCTTCTTTAGAAGAGAATAGAGCAGCTATGGCTCAGTAAAGCCATATCCAGCTCAATATCCCATCTCTGACAGTAGTCAGTAGTGGATACCTTGGGAAAGACTACAGAAAATGTTAGAGAGCCATCCTGTTGTTTCTTCTGAGCTTCCTGCATCACTGATATTTGCACATCACTCCTGAGACAGTAGCAAATCATACTTGGAGGTACATTTGGATAGAGGAAATAAGTAAAATCTTGCCCTTGGTCAAAGTGCAGCCCTTGTGTTCTGTGGTGTGTAGAGCTGCCAGGCCCCATTTTAGAGCAAACGGTAGAGCCATGGTAACAGTGGTTACCCAGTCCAGGATCTCCCATGAGTTTAAATCCTGATCCTGTTATTTCTCATTAATTGACAGATTTTTTTCTCTTTTGAAGTTGCTGCATTCATTAGTTCACTTTCTTCTAAGCTGCAGGTAGAGACCATATCTCATTACAAACTTGATGTCAGC
This sequence comes from Melopsittacus undulatus, assembly GCF_012275295.1. Lineage (NCBI taxonomy): Eukaryota > Metazoa > Chordata > Aves > Psittaciformes > Psittaculidae > Melopsittacus > Melopsittacus undulatus. Next base: position 83,017,195 of record NC_047527.1, on the reverse strand, counting down.
TGCTCTTCTCCTTCATTTAATCCCAGATCTGTGATCTAATAATTGTGTTTATATGTAGCTCCCCTGATTTGCTTTCTCCCTGAAAGTTGGTGTTACAGCAGTAGGGAACTGTTTTCATCTCACCTGGTTAACACTGTAAAATTGTCTTAAATGCATTTGGAAATGAGCAATGCACACTTTCACATCACTATTTTAATTTGTGTGTGCATGCTGGTTTTGTTTCTTCCTTCCTGAGTGCTTATTGATTTTGCTGCATTGATGTCTCATTTTTCAGAGGCCACAACCAGAGGATGGAATTCCTGGGTGACTCCATAATGCAGTTGGTAGCCACAGAATATTTATTCATACATTTCCCTGATCATCATGAAGGGCACTTAACGGTGAGACTGCCATCAATCATGCTTTCCAGAAGACCATGAGTGGGATGGAGATTGAAATGATGGGAATAGCCAGTGAATTATTCTGGATTTGATTAACAAAAGAAGCCTCAGCAACCGCTGTTCTTAATAAGGTTTTGCTAATTTTAAGTCATGAGCCCTGCAATGAATAGGAAACAGTGATTTATGAGCCCACTGCAATAACTTTAGTTCTGTCTGTGAAATGGATTAATAATTTTCAGGATGTCAGTGATAAAACTGGGAGAGAAGACGAGTTCTTGTTTAAAGATGGGTGTCTTAAACTGCTTATTTAAAATAGGCACATGACATGACATTTTTTTATTCGTGACTTCTAGTCTGTTGGACCTGCAACCAGGCAGGGTTATGTTTCCTGATTAAGAAGTTTTTACGATCTATTTTAGTCTTTTTTTCCTGTTGTCTTCAATCTTGAGCTCATTTGGTAGCTTTTGAATTTAATTTTACTGTTGATTACTGTAGCCTTTCTGCCTCTTGTATCTAGACTCTGAAAAAAAAACCAGTTTAGGGCTCTTTCAGCATTTCACAGTACTTCAAATGCAGGGTGGTATTATATGTAGGTTTTTTCCTGATTGATTCATTTAGTACTCCAGCTAGACAGCTGTGGCTTTGTGTTAGAAATTTTCTTAGCCTTACAAAATTTTCCTCAGTTATCAAGTCTTGACTAGAATAAAAGAAACAATACAGGTTTCAGGAATGTGAGTCGTCTCCTAGTTAAAATTAGGAAGTGACGCTGTAGGTTTCTTAGCTATTTGGAATGTTTTTCTCAGATCAATAAAGAGATGGTGATGCTAAGTGTGTAGTAGGCAATGTGTTTTCAAGAATATGCTTCTTGGGTTGTTTGGGGTAAATAAAGCTGTTTACAAGAAAAAGGTACATGCTCTGACTAAAAGTAATTTTAATTTTTCTTCACCCGTTCTTAAGTTTAATTTACCTTTGTATGGATTCTTCTACACCGTTCAGGAGATGGAATAGATAAAGTCTGAACTTTTGAAGTAAAAGTTAAAAGGGGAAGAACCTTGTCATATTCTTCACAGAAACAAAAGCCTAAGGCAGAAATCCAAGACTAGTGGAGTTTTTTACTTTATAGGGGACTTTCAGGAATGTAGGCATCAATGTGGTTATAATAAGGTAATCTTTCAAGAACTATTAGGCAGGAAGGACATGAAGTGTTGCTATTAATGGGTGTAAATACTCAGAACAATGATAAGATAATCTCCATTTTGCTTAATTTAATGATTAGAGCATGTAAGAACGAGTTGCACAGTCCACAGTTCATAGGGGAAACTACAAAGCTAGAGTGGAATGAATACAGAAAACACGTAAAGATACTAAGAAGTAGGCAACACTTAGGAAAAAGAATTCAGCTCTGGGGATGTGCATGCAGTGAAAAAGAAAATTGTCATTGAATGTTTTTAAATGAAAAGAGACTTGTGATAAAGGAGACCAATGATGTGGGATCTAAAGAGAAACAGTAAACACTGAGCTCTTTTTTTCCTGTCATCTGGGAATGTAGTTACCTTTGAAGTAGTAACAGAGCATCCCCTGAATGGTGTCAGTAGTACTGAGGGCAATTTTGGCTAAGGATAGGAAGATTCAACTAGCAATGCGGTGGTTTACCAGTGTGCTGTGATTACATGTTGGAAAATGACTGTAAACTAAGTATATTTTTTTGCAAAGGAAAGGAGAACATAGCCTTGTCTTCTACACATTTTGAGAAAGTCAAGTGATCTACTAAAAAGAGGATGAAATTTTGTTAGCTGTTGGAAGATAAAACATCTCCAGTACTGGCTTATGCTACAGTCATGAGTAGTAGTAAGTTGCGTGATGATGGAAGGATATTTAAAAAGAAAATTAAATTGCTTTGTAATTAATTTTAAGCTCCAGTTGAGCATCCATCACGTTACAGCATCTGCAGTGATACAGGCTGTATGTTGTCAGAATTGGGAATAGCTCTAAAAAAGTTGCTGAAAAGGCACATATACTGTGTCTTTGATGTATCAGTAACAGGAACTGAGATTCCTGCAGTAGAGAACACACTTGTAGGGGAGTCAAATTCTAATACAGAGCAAGTTTATAACCACAGTACTAGAAGTATAACTGGTTTGGTGGGTTTTTTAATTTCCATCTTTAGTTCACAATGTAGTGTATATGTTGATCTTTGTTTTATGATACTACTAATCATGATTAGGGGTCCCATCAGAATGAGTACTCTGCAAACAACACCTCAGAAGAGATCCTTCTGTTATAGGAAACAGATTTTTGTCATGTTACTGCACTTCTGTCTTTTAGGTTGCATATCTAATTAGGAATTTGTTGGGGAAAGTATTGTTGTTTTATCTTAAGGACATACAAGGGTAGAGTTTGGAAAGGAACAAGTAGAATATAAGTTTGAGCAGGACAGGTAATAATCCTATCTGCAGTCTGTCTAGTTTGTGAAGATCAAGTTGTGACTATGGGCTTCATACATCATTGCCAAACAAATTATGAACATATTGTTCTTTATTTATCTGTTGTCAGAGATGAAGTATCAAGTGCAGCAAATAAATCTTGATTTTTCATAAGCTCAGTTGACATGCTGGAGCCAGGTAGCATATAACTTCTATCTAATAAGCTGAGCAAATGTGATATGGAAGACAGAGGAAAAATGTGCATGCAGCTTCTCAACTCTAGATTACACATAAACGGTGGGAAGGAGGGACATTCTTTCCCTTTCACCCCCACCTCCTGTAATATCTGTGACTTCTTAAATTGATGTTATTTTATTTAAAGCAAAAGGAACAGGAAAAAATCTCACTTTAGCCAGTGGTTCAGAAAATTGTACAGAACTGTAAAATTCAAATATATTCCTTTAAACTAAGGGATTTTATCTTTGGTAGAGCTCCATGTTTATGTAAGTAATCTGCCTAGAGCCAGGGTTAAGCATTTTGGGGAGCTCCACTGGACAACCAGGTGTCCTGGATCTCTTCATACATTGAAAATATTAGAGCCAAGTCTTTGTCAGGGATGCAATAGCTCAGGTAGAGCAAAAAGTACATACAGGCTGCCCAGCCATGCGTTTTCTTTTCTGGCCAAAAATGAGTGGAGTGGCTTCCTCACCTGCTTATTCGGAAACGCTAGACTGTCATGCTTTAATGCACATTTGTTTTAATTGCTGCCTATGTATTTCTTATTTGGTGGCTACTAGGGACTGCTCTACTGACTCCAGAAGATTATATGGCTATACTTTCTGTGAAAAAATATATGTAACTGTGTGTTACTTAAACTAGAAAAATGCAGATTAGCTGAAAAAGTACAAGACTGACTAAGCTATGGTATATGATTATGAAGAAGCTCACAAACAAGCATTTTAAATGCCAAGACACATCTACGGAAGTGATATGTCCGTAAAATAAATGACATTTGGTGAGAAGAATTGAAACAGAAGGAAAAATCAGCAGTAGAAAGAAGTGTGTTTGTGTATTTATGTAAATTACTTGAGGTGGGCTGAAACAAAATGTCAATAAGCTGAGAGATGAGAGTGTACAAGGATAAAAGTAACTTTTCTCCCTGCCTCTCCAAACCTTTCATAGTTTGGTATTGCTAATTGTTACATTGAGTGGAACCTTTTTCTGTTGCAGCTGTTGAGAAGTTCGTTAGTGAACAATAGGACACAGGCCAAGGTGGCTGAAGAGCTGGGTATGCAAGAATTTGCCATCACTAATGACAAGACAAAAAGACCTGTAGCTCTTCGAACTAAGACTTTGGCTGATCTCTTGGAATGTGAGTTAATTTGGTTGTAACAGCCAACTTACGCAATTTGTGCAATTTCTTCTTCCTCAGGGTTTAAGAAAGCCATTAGAAATCCCCCAAATCACTATTAAAAATGTACATCCAGGTTTACAATTGAATTATACCTATACCTCCGAAAGCTAGATTTTTTCAATGCTAGCCTATGTTTTTGAAGTCTGTATGAAAGCATGAAGGAAGCATAGTTGCAGATACAAAGTTACAGGCTTAGAAATTGAGGGGTCATCATGACCAAGTCGAAAGTATGTCAGAAAGATAAAGTTTGTAATCTGAGCTACTTTGAAGCAGTTTCAATGTTTCATTAATATGTTCTTGTTACTGTTGGAAGATAAAGTAGTTCCTTCAACAGGTGAAAATTTCTGGGGTTCATTTGACTGCCTTTTAGGAATATTCAAAATGGTCATTCCACAAGAGGGAAGGCTATATGAAAATTAATTTATTTTTAGTCCATTTATGGAAGTTTGTGCTAATTTATCTCCAGAGAAAGTGGAAACAGTGATAAATATTCTGCAAAGAGTTATTCTGTATCTTGTAGATTTTGTGAGTCTTTCAGACCCTTTGGCTTTTGCCAGTCCTCTAAGCAAATGGGAATAGCACATGAATCAGACTGATTTATAACTTACTTTTTTTATGGTATCTATTAGTGATCTATTTGTAAGTACCCATCATCTCCTGGTTAAAATGTGAGATTAGGAGCTGACTGTTTTTTCTAGCTCTTTAAATGAGTGGGTTTTGATAAGTCACTCAATCTCTTGGTCAACTTTATTTTTTCCTGTATATGCAGGATAATAATACCCTCATCAGATTACTGCTGCAAAATGTAATTGAATATGGCTTTAGAGTACTCAGAAATACTTGTTTCTAAATATGTATTAACATACACTTTGAATGAGTGACAGCACATTTTCTTTTGCTTGTTTGTTTCCCCAGCCTTTATTGCTGCCCTGTACATTGATAAAGATTTGGAATATGTTCACACTTTCATGAATGTATGCTTTTTTCCACGGCTAAAGGTAAGATTAGTCAGGTTCCTACCTTCCTGCCACTGTGTTTTAATACATTCATACATTCGGGAATCTTACCAATTTATTGTATTTTAGACTCTTACAACAATCTCTCAATCATACAAGCATCTTTGTAAACTTCTTACAGGAGTTTATTTTAAATCAAGATTGGAATGATCCTAAATCTCAGCTTCAGCAGTGCTGCTTAACTCTCAGGACAGAAGGAAAAGAGCCAGACATTCCTCTTTACAAGTAAGAACTATCATCTTAAGATCTAATTATCAGTCTGTCCTGTATATGGAGGAAGATGTGATCTGACATCCATTTTTACCATAGTTTAATTTTGCTGTAGTTTTACAAGCCCTCCAGACTATCTTTGTCTGAAGATGAAAATGTTGAACCAGTGTTTTGCAAGCTTTAGGTGTTTTAAGCTATCATGTGGAAGAATTAGCAAGCATTTTGTCTTGTAAGGGAAAATAAATTTTTTATGTCTATGTGGAGTATTTAATTTGCATCATTCTACATTTATTCTCGTTTTATTATCAATGAAGTGAATGGAACAGTGGCTGTTTGGGTGTGAAGTCAAGACATTTCCAGTCTATTTTCAGTAATAGTATAAAGTTTCTCTACGTTCTACATTATTATGCAGACATACTAAATGCATTGTATTACACATCTTGATTAAAGACTACTTTTGTAATTCAGTCAGGCACTGGAGGGCAACACAAGTTTTGGACATTTTTGCTGCGGAGTTCAGCCCACATGTGTCTTCCTGTTTAGTCACAGAAGAACTCAGGGCACTGAACCTCTTAACTTGTACACCTCAGTTAGATACCTGAAGCTGAATGGGAAGGATCTTCCTTCTCTCAATTGTAAAACAGCATAATAGTTGCTTCAAAGAGGCAGTAATAAACTTAAAATTATATCTATATCCATTCAATTAAGATGGGAATTGGTGCAATATTAGCCCCCAGAAGAAGAGATAAAGACTATGAAAGCTCAGGGCTTATCCTGTTTGTATTGTTACATCAAAAATGTATGAAGAATGAAAGCCGTTAAGTGCATTTGTCACATTTACTGAAGTAAAGTTTTCAATTAAATGTAGCAGTTCAGTTTTAGTGACAAACAGTGCACTTCAGAAATATGGTTGCATTGACACTGCAGCTGATGTTCTGCAAATCTGACTCCTCAGTGTCTTGTATGAGGGCTCACAGCTTTGTCTTGAGTGAAGGAGATGAATACAATAAAACCAATGCCTGATTCTTGTAAAGACTACTGAGTATCAAGTACCAAATGTTTGTTTTGTTTTGCTGTGATGATAGATTGATTTTTATAGTACAGCTTAGAGCTAGTGATATACTTGTTAAATTTGTTTACTTGGGTTATCTGTTTCATTGCAGTCAGTACTATTGCTTTTAAATTTGGGTGGGTTTAATCTGCTCTTGTCACAGCACATGGAGACAGAGCACTATAGTTAGATACTTCAAAAATTGATGTGAGATTGGTGCTCCTTCTGAAAAGAAGCAAGGAAGTGGACACACCTCAAGCTGAGGGGGGGGAGGGAAGGAGGGGGAGATTTGGGAGAGCGGGAAGAAACAGCAAAAGCAGCAATTCATTGCATGTCTAGGGAATTACCTTCTTTTGCCCCTTTAGGTGGTTGTTGATGCATGTCATAGACTTTATCTCAAATGGAAAGTTTGTTTTGTGACATACTGTAACTTTTCAGAGCTGTTGGAAAATTTATTTTTACTGTGATCATTCAGTATATAGGAAGTTATCATGTCCAATATAAAATCCTTTTAAAACCTTGGTAACTGTTCAACTCTCAAGGACTAAAATTTTTTGTGCACCCAGTAGTCCTGTTGGTGTGAGTAGTTGCAGTTGCACAGCTATGCACAATTTATATAACCTTTTTACAAGTGTTTTCACAGTGTTTAAGGTTAAAGTTTTAATTTTCATATGGTGCTCCTGAGTGAACCTGGAGAAATAAATGTATGCAGTATGATTGAGGTGTGTTTTATGTAAATTTCTCTATATTACTGCTCACTGCACTGGTAATCTCTGGGTTAATGTGATTTATACAGGAAGCCGTCAACCCTTGCCCTATGCTTTGCACTAATTCCACTATAAGTATTGACCAGACTGAAAGCTTGGTGATGTATGTGCCACAAGCAGATTCTGGTTTTTGATACTTCCTGCTTGAATAAATCATATCTTCTTATTTCAGGACTTTGCAGACAGTGGGACCGTCTCATGCTAGGACATACACAGTAGCTGTTTACTTCAAAGGAGAAAGAATAGGATGTGGTAAAGGCCCAAGGTATAGTGAAAAACTAATCATCTGATTTTAAGTTTCGAGTATGGCAGTGTCCAAACTGACTAGCCATGGAGATAGACAAGTGTGTGGTTAGCCTTAGAAAATGAAAGCTATAGAGCCTTTTTCGTGATATGCTGAATTTCTGTCTCAGAAATACCTGAAGGGTTTAATATCTGTATAGTTTGGGGTCTTAAGCTTTTTTTTTTTTTTTGTGAACTTGCCTACAAGGTGGCTAGCAGTGCTGTTTTGTGGCTGGCAGACTAGAAACTGCACAACAACTTCCAGGAAATAACGACTTTATCATTGGCTTTGCTACTGAATTAGAGTCTAACTTAACATGGCAAGTCAAGGATGCAAGGCTCTCAGCGTTTTTTTTTCTGATGCTGTTATAGTTGGCATTTTAGAATGTTTTCTAAAGTTGCAGAGACTTCAACCATGAACCAGAAAGCCCTCATCTTACTTTCTGCTATCAAATCTGATGATTATAAAAATATCATTGGTTTTATAGCATTTGCACCTCTGTGATTTTATTCCCTTCTTTTCCTCTCAAGAAAAAGCAAATGCTTCAGTGAAGAATGGACTAGAATATTCTGTTACTGATCTAAGTTTAAAAATATTCTACAGGAGCTGTAGTGCTATTGCTTACATATTTATGGAAAGGCTGATATATCATACACTCTGGGAATTACTAACTACTTGTTGGTTATCTAAAGAGTTTTATTACAAAAAATAAAAGTAGCTAGTGTTTCGCTTTCTCAGAAACTTTAGTTTATACTGTACAATGCAGATCTTATAACATGGTTTTGTTTTGGTTTTCACAGTATTCAGCAAGCAGAAATGGGAGCTGCAATGGACGCACTTGAAAAATGTAAGATATTTGGGCAACAAAGAAAATAACGTAAAATTAACGTCCTTGGTCTTTAGGGAGATGGGGTGCAGGTTTTGTGAGGGGATAATATTTGAACAGAACATATATGCTGAATGCTTCTAAGCAGCAGGTTTTCCTTTTAGTACTTTCAAGACAGTTTTGTAACAGGTGAAGTTAATACGATACCATAGGCATTTTTTAATGGGAGTTGATCAACTACAGAGGTTGCAATTTAGAGGGAAACCTGTGCAGTGAAATCTTATTGAGATTTTCCATTATTAAATATGCAGTGGGATGACTGCTTAGTCTCTGGTGAGGTTATCTAGTCCTCTGATTTAGTGGAGGAGGAAAAATTACATTTCAGTTACCAGTTTAGAAAATAAAACTTGATCTCAGATTATACAGTAGACTAGGTTAAATCTAACAGGCAGATCTGCAAACATTATAAGTCAATATTTATCTGTTAGGAAGTTTATGTCAGCTAAGATCCAGTGAACTGTGTGTGCACCTCTCAAAATTAAGCACAGAATAGATAGCCAGCATGGGAGCAGTCCTTCATTGCAGTGGAGTCTCAGGTATGGAAGGAATGAGTGTATGCAAGCTTCTTATACGAAGTAACTTTGGTTAGGTAAGTTAAAGTGTCAGGTGTGGATGTACTGTAAGCAAATAGATTGCAAGCATTTCTGTGCAGCAGAAACAATCTGTTCAGAAGAACATTGAGAGAGGTATGCTTTTTACATTTGATTCAAGAAAAAGACATACAGTTCCTCAGATGCCAAAGTTTTTTTAAGCTATTATCTCTGCATCTGGAAATCCCAGGGCTTAGAAGTTTCAGAAGACAATGAATACGTGTAATTCCTAATTTTTTTTATATCTATCTGCTAGGTGTATATTTCCTGCCACCAGTAAATTTGACAAGTAGAAAAATGTAACTTCCCTTCTCCAGTGAATATATGTAAAATGTTACTGAACTTTTCTTTGAGTGTTTTTTCTTGTGACAGCATCGTCACTCAGAGCTGTGAGCTCCTATCAGTCCAAGGATATCATAGCTCTTTTCTGACATACATATTTGTTTGGACACCACAGGCCTCTATAGTTCTTTGCTCCAACCACCCTCAAAACAGAGCCAACTTTCAAGTTAGGTCATGTTTCTCAGTGCCTTACCAATCAAGGTTTGAACTTTGAGGATGAAGGCTTAGTAGCCCCTGTGTGCACCTGTTCTATTATGTATATGTTTGTGGATTTTTTTGGTTTTGTTTGGTTTTGACTTTGTTGTTAGTTTTTTAATGAATATATAGTTAATTACAAGTAAAAGTAATTTTCATGTACTTGTTTATATTTATGATAACCATGATGACTTTATTACATAAATGTCCTTCTCAACATCTTTAACGCCTTATAAACAAACAGACTGCTACTAAGCTGAGTTCTTCAGAGTTCTTAAGGATTCATGTTACAGACACAGTGCTGAAAAGCAGATTTTCATTTTATGGTGCACATGAGCAACAAGATATCTCAGAACTACATTAAACAAAGCTCTAGTGTTTTTAAAAAACAAGAGCAATTTAAAAACTATTTTCTTTTGTTTAGATTGCTTTCTGGTTTAAATAAATATACCCATCTGTGACTGAGTTGTAAATAACTGATGAATAAACCTTTTATTCCTGTAGTATATAATGAAAAGTACAAATTTCATCAGCCAATAACACAAAGCAGTCATTCCGCTCTACCATGAACTGCTGCAGAATATAGGGCTTCTGCACAGTGTTGTCTAGCTGAACAAATCTGTGCTCTCTGGGACCCAGAAAGAGGAGAATGCTTGGTGCCAAGGGACTCCTTGAGGAGCCTCAGCCGAATTCTCTCTCAGTAGCCAACTAGAGAAAGAGTCATCCTTTGCTGAGGCATCTTACAATTTTTTTTTATGGCTTTAAAGGTCAGTCTAGTAACATTTTGCATTCATCTCAGACACAGATAGGTAGCCAGCGCTGATCCCAGAGCTCTGTGTGATCACAGCAGGATTTACCACCATCTGCAGGCTGCCATGTACTCCACCACCTCTTTGTTTTCTGGAGGGTGCAGGTCTCTGCAGCACAGACACACAGATGAATGTCAGCACCCTGGTCATGCAGAAAACATTGTACTCTTGTCAGCTGTGCACTAAATTGAGAGCAATCCTGATCAATTATGTAAGCTGGTTTTACAGCTTCAGTTCTAACTAATGTATAGATATACCAGCCAGTGAAAAAATGACTGAAATCAGAAACATCTGTCCCCCTAGCTATCTTTCCATCACTAGAGCCTCATCCAGTCTGTTTTATACAGTCCTTCTCTCATCCATGTTCTTAGACTACTCTTAAGGCTGTATTTTGGTACATAGCCAAGCATTAGCTTTCTCAGGAACAGATTTTACTTCAATCCTTTTTGCTACACTATTACTTTCCCATTAGGACCCCTGCCATAGCATGGGACATCTAGTGGATTCTGTGTGATCTAAAACAATAATAATGGAAACATCTGTACAATGCTTGGAACCAGGGGCTTTTTTGGAGTGAGAACAAGACAAAACCCCTGACAGCATTGACAGTAGTCTCACATTCATTTTTCAGTATTGACCACCTGTTGCTAAGGGAACAGAATGTAAAATCCAGGTAATACCTGGGCATGTTGCTATACCAGGATTTTATATTTTATTTTTGTGAGTGTATTAGATATGGCAGTGCTTTGTAGCAGGGGAAACAGATGTGGAAATAGTAAAGAAACCAAACTCGTATGACACGCAGCCCTGGTTTCCTGTGGATTTTTAGAAATAAATGAGTAAAAATTATAATAACGTTATTCACCAATATTCCTACTCTTATCAAAGTTAAAAAAAAAAAGAAAAAGAAAAACCTGAGGATTTCTGTGTTATCAGTTTGTTTATTAATGTAAAATATTTCTTCTTGTGTCAGATAACTTTCCTCAGATGGCCCATCAGAAACGGTTCATTGAACGGAAGTACAGACAAGAGTTGAAAGAAATGAGGTGGGAAAAGGAGCTTCAAGAGAGAGAGCCAGAGGAGACTGAAGAAGCAAGAAAATAGAAGGAGGGCACAGAAGCAGTGGCATATTTACTTACTTAATAACTCTGTGGCCTATGGAGACCCAACCTAGTTTCTTGCAGATGATGAATGAAGAGTGCCTGTTGATATCAAACAGAAAATCATAATCTGTACTTTAAAAAAATGTGTGTATATATAGTATTTCTTTAGTTTTAAGTGCAAAATTTGTTTGGCTTTTTGATAAGATATGGTTTAAAATCCCTTCAATTTTTAAGAGAAGTTGTGGGATTATTTTTATTATTTTTACTGTCTTGTATGACGTAATAAAGTATTAATTTTAAAAGCCTGTAGGAGAAAAACCTGATTAACTACTGTCTTCTATGTCCAGATACTGTTTTCCAGTGACCAGCAAAGTTAATGCATAAACTCAGCTGTGAAGGAGGAAAGTGTTACAAGAAACTAATTCATCAGAGCACTTAAGCCTGTACCTACCTTAAGTTTTGCAGCTAAATGTACTTCTCGACTCTGCTAAACCAGAGCCATAAACTTCTGGCCCTTTATAGAAACTGGTACAGTAATTTAAGCAAAGGAGCTACTTGTTTTTGTTTTAAACAGTGGATCACATCTGGAATGTGACACAGGTGTGTGTGGAAGGTTGGGGGGGGGGGTTGTCTTTAAATCAGTATTACAAAACTCTTAACAAGTAAGGTAATTAGAAGCAAGAAAATTACAACTCTTTTCATAGAGACTGTACTGAGCTTACAGGTTTAGTTTTATTCTTAACTTCTTGCTTTATCAAACTCTTGTCTTTGTCCAGAAGATACAACTATGACCATAACAGTCAAATGGTGTATTAGAAACTCCATACAGGTGCTGTTCCATATGTGTCCATTGAAAACTGTTTGTATCCAAAGGAGGGCAGAATTTATCCCAATGTATAGTTCAAAAGTGGCATACAGTTTTAAGTCGAGTTTCCTTGGGTTTTGGTGTCTGTGGCTTGTATTACAGACAGATGTTAGTTCTATAAAAGCTCATAATGGTACCAGAAGTGGAACATTCACTGTGTCTGTTGGTGGTGTTTCTCACTGACTGCCAGTTTCAGTGTAGATGTTGGTGCTTGTACTTTTAATTTGCCTGCTTCAAACCATTCATTTCAGTTATGCTGAGTTCTGAGTTAAAACTATCCCTTAGTACATATGGTCTGGTCAGTTCTCTATCTTTTGTGATAAATGAAACAGATACAACTCTTATTTTCCTTAACTGCACATTTTCTTCCTGCTTCATATGCTTTTTGGTGAGTCATTTATGTATCTTTTCTGATGTAAGCAAAAAGGATGTACGTGGTAAGATACCATGCAGCTTCATGAGCTTGGATACACGAGTCTAGCCCAAAGAATTCAGACAGACTCCTGAAAGAAGACTTTTGCCCAGTGGCCACAATGCAGTGAGCAACTAGTTCAATGGTTATCTGAAACATCACTCTCTAGGTGTGTGATGGGCATCTATGAAAGCACTTTACTGCAGGTGCCAAAGTAGATACAAGTGTAGCTGAAAAGTTCAGACTACCCAAATGTCTTCCCAAAGTTTCACTTCTGAGCTAATCAATATGTGTATTTTCATAAGCACATTTTTGTACGCATGCAATGTGAGATAAATACGTTTTTTTTAACCTTGGCGCCACAGCACTACCTCACTTCTTCCAGCTTCTACGATTGCCTTTTCTTTTGACCCTTTTTTAATCCATTTCTGAGGATGAAAAGAAAAAAATCAACAAATTCTGTAATTTAGAAAGTGATAATAAACCATTAAAACATATAGTAGGGTATTAAAAACAACAAAAAGATAAAGGCAAGGAGCTGCTCTCTGCTGGATGCTGCTGTTCTTTGACTTTTTAAAAGTGATTGTAACTCCATATAGCTTCAGTCTGTAAATAAAATGCTGAAATGCCTCTGAACAGCAGTAGGCTTGAAAAGGAAACAGTGAGAATTTCCCTGCCTTCAAGGCTTTGTGTTTCATTTATTTTTGTATAATTGCCCATCTACTTTTAGCAATAAGTTGAAATGGTGCATTGACGGAGGGTTATTGGTAAATGTGTACATCATTATTTTACATTTCCCTCTTAACTGAGAGCAGATTCATGTGTTTAACAAGTAGAACGTACAGTGACTTCATTTTCAAGTGTATGGTTGCTGTGCAAGTTTCTCTCATCGTGTCTTATATCACCAGAGTACTCCAGTGGAATTGTTAGATCACAGTTTAACATGTCTTTAATGCTTCCTATACATCATTTTACTTTTTAGCCTGAAGAAGACTGTGAGCTTTGTGATAAACATTTGCATAAGAATAGATTGAATTTATCAGATATGTTGTTTGGGGGGAGGAATCCAGAACTGTTCTCTTTTCTTCTTTGACCCAGGAATTGATTGAAAATGAAAAAAAACTTAAAAATATTTTTCCATTCCACTACTACAGTTAATGAATTTTAAGTCTTTCTAAATAAAATGTAGATTATAGCCATTTTTTCACGAGTAGGCTATTTTTCCTTTTTTTTTTTTTCCCACTGTATAAACATGGGCTAGGAAGATTCCCTTTTATTTTGTTTTCTGCCCTCAAGAAAAGGAAATCAAAATTCCTTCAGGCAAAGAAAGTAGTATTTCCTTTTCTGTGTCGAAACTGAGTTGTTTGTGTATGCACTGTCTAAAAACAGTGGGTATCAATGTTTGTGATAGTTTAAGGAGATGCAGAGAATGTATAATGTGAGTGCAGTCCTTTATAATACACACTAAGGAGAGAAAGGGTTTTTTAAGTTGCTTTAAGTTTCAGAAAAATGATTAGTGAGTTTGTGCTAATCAGTGGAACAGCTGTAGTTCATAACTAGGCAACTCTGGCTGCTTTTTTGGAAATGTGAAAGTGTGTTTGGTTTAAGGATTATAAGGCACTTTTTTGATTGCTCCAGAGTGTGCTGTGTTCTCATGTAGAGGTTCTCATGCAAGGTTCTTGGTTTGGGTACAAGTAGATGAATGAAAAACAATACCAAGATCTGTGTGGCTTCAGCAGACCCTGTGAAAGCTTGCATTTATTTTTTCCTTCCTTTTTTTTTTCTTTTAAATGTGTGTATGCACAGAATATTGAATTGTAGGTCATTTGATTAGGAATTTTTATTGCATTTACGTAAAATTCATCATAGTTATTTGCAGAGCCTAAGTTTGCTTTGTAAGTTTTCAGTTTCTGGAAGGTTATTTAACAGTGAAACTAAGTTAACCTTGGTCTCCATGACTGCTGTGAACACTGTTACTAATAAAGTTTTCCAGAAAAGACTCTAGGCATAGTTGTTCCTTGCTAAAACAATTTGGAAAGATCAAAAAGCAAATCCTGATCATCTGTCTTCCTACTTCAAAGACTCTGATTATACAGGCTATGTAAAAAGTTTCTGTTTGGTGGTAGCTTGTAAAGCACTGTGAGAGCTTAGAGAGTTGGTCATCTACATTGTACCGTACTGCATTGTCTTTGATGGGGATTGAAATTTCTGTGACCCATACATCCCACCCTGCTTCTCTCCCTTACCACCCCTGCCTGGCTTATATAATTGTTACTAAGCATTTGAAATAGGTTTGCCTAAGTGGGAAATAATAACCAGAAAGTGGTTCCTGTTTTGAAGTGTAGTGAAAACTTGTAGTCGAAAAACTTGTAGTCTGCTGTCTTCTGTTACCTGAAAGCCTAAATATTTAGCTCTTGGAATGATTGATGTCTTACTGTGAACAGGCTTAGAAATGAAATGTGACACATCTCATTGGTTGCTGGTAATTATTCTTTACCAGTAAGCCATGGTGTCAGGGGACAGGTGTTCTGGATTCTGCTATCTGTTCTTTCATAGTTAAGCAAATAACTTGAAGAGGAGCTGCTAAAATAAACTGGTGGTCACATAATGAACTTGCACTTACTTGGAATAAAAAAAAAATAGTTGGCATAACAATATGGTGGGTAGAGCAGGGAATCAGGTCTCTCATATGCCGTGGACACATCTCAGTATCATTTGTTATTATTGCAGAGGTGCTAAACAGACTACCTACCACTGGAAAACAGGTTGGTTCCTTGTATTTTGAAGATGTAATTTATCTTCATATAAAGACTCCAATTAAAATGGATTGAAAGCTGGAGGTATACTGATCACTTCAAATTACAGGCAAGGTAGAGATTTTTATTTTAGTGAGAATGGCCTTTTTAAAGTACTTTTTACTTTTTCTTCCCTTATATTCTGATAAGTGTTCCCAGCTTGAGCTACAGATGGTGTGTTTCTTAGCAAATTGTTCATGTTTATGGATATACTATATCTACCTAGCAATGAAATGTTAGGTAAGACTATCTATACATCTCCTTAGTGTTTCTCTGGATTCCCCTTTTAAAACAGTTCTGTGTCTCTAGAAGGAAGTAAAAGTCAGTAACTTTGCACTGGACTTGTTTCTTTTTTCTTGGTTTTTAATCTTCATGGTAGTCTACCTTGTTGCTGTTGCAGTGCTCCAAAGCTTGCAGAAGAGAAGATCATCCCAGGTTCTTGTGTCTGTGCTTTCTGCTCAGAGGCACATTCTTGATGTGAAAGGTCACAAGATGGTAAGGAGCACTGCTGACTAGAGCATTGGTATCAGCATGCTGGAAGATCTGTTGGGGAGGCATGGAAGCACTGCAGTCAGAGAGGCTGACCCTGCAGCTGCAGCTGTGTGTGTTGGCCAGAACAGGTGGTCTGAGTCTGTGAAGAGAAAATGAAGGAAATACCTCCCCCATTTTTAAAAGTCCAAAGGTAAGGACTGCTCAAAGACAGTGATAGTCTTCAACTGGTTCCATGCCTGGTTTTTCAGGTACCCTAAAATTTAACAAGTTATTTCTGAGGTCCCAAGATGAAATAGCACTACAGCCACTTGGGTTTCCCTATCCATCAGGGAGCGGTTTTACCTCAGAGGCCCTCTTCACCTGCTGGTTACCAATAACAAAGGGAACACCAAATTGCACCCAAAACCTCACTAACTAGCTATCTTTTCCCTTTTCAGGAGGTCTGTGGTAGGGCAATGTTGCCTCGACCAGTGGATGTCTTCCTCCATGGATTAAGGATCTTCTCTTTGAAGGTCTGCTACATTTCCCGTTCCCGGGACTGTCTTGGAGGCATGAAAAGACAAGTTAGATGTGCAGGCTGGGCACCATCACTCTCATCCCATTTTCTTGTGGAGTTTTGGGAAACAATGATTGAGAAAATCTCCAAAACTGGGGACTCTGCTATGAGAAACCAGAGCCCAAACAGTGTGTAGCCTGTACACCTTTTTTATAAGTAAATAAATAAAAACCTCCACTTACAGCAGACATTTCAAAAGTAATCCATTAGCAAACAACAGACTCTTGAGCTGACAAACTGTGAACTTTTACTGGTGGCAGGAGCAGCTCATACATCAATGGTCAGGAGTGATGCAGCAGTGATGGGTGAGTGTTTGTCACTGGAGGTAGCTTGTTAAAGATGCGAATGGTGGTCATGGAAACCCATGGGACCTCACAGATGCAAGCTGAGCCAACATTACTTCCCTGCAGTTTTCTTCCTGTCATTACTTCAGCCATTTACTGTGTCAGAGCAGTTCTGACATGGTGACCAGTTTTTGCTGGCAACTAGAATTACAATTCAAATACTGCAGCTCAGTGTCCAGAGGGATACTTGAACTGGCAAACATAAAGCAGCTACTTCCCAATCCAGCAACACTTGAAAATGCTAATACTATTCAGTATCCACATATAAATTTATTTCTTCTGAAAAAAGAAAAAAAACTCTATTTAAAATCCTCTAGAATAAGAATTTTTAATTACTTCATTGGACAAGTAATCCAAAATTGCTGCTCTTACCTTTTGGTCTTATGATGATAAACATTGTCAGATACACGAAAATCTTTTACCTTTGTCATCATTAAGAAAAAATGAACATCATGCCATCCAAAGGAAAAAAGGTTTTTTTTCTTATCTTAGGTGTTTTAAATTCTTGTCATTCAACACTGTTGTCTCCTGCCTTTTTCCAAAAACCAAGCCAAATATTTTAAATATGTTTTCCACCTGTCAGAATGTGTCAGATCTTACAACCAATATCCTGTCTCAGGAGGTGTCTGTACACTAACAATCGAAAGCACTCTAGGTGTCTCTGCTTACTGTTTTTTGACTTGAAACTTGACCAGGCACTCAAAATGCTGCCGACCTTATAAGCTCTCAAAACTGAGAACTCAATTGCTTTACTCAGCAACAGGTTTTCAAGACTTCTCATCTTCTCGTGACTTTTTCACCCATTGCTTTCAGTGTTTGGTGGTGTTTCTTTGTTTTTAATTTCTCAATGTTTTCATTGATTGGGGTTTGGTTTTTTGTTTGTTTGTAATTATATCTGTAGCACTACTCTCTCCTATGTCAGAGTTCTTTGATCTTACTTTTGGTTAGCAGATAGGCATCAGTTCCTCGCCTGCTGTGAGAAAATAAAGTAAATGACCTTAGACTCTGCCCTTGCAAGTCATACCGTAACATTTATATCAGAAATCAAGTGCCAACAGCAAGAACAAAAGCTTCACTGCATCTCCATGCAAATAAAATACCGAATCATTCCAGTACAACTAAGGGGGAGAATTCTGTCAGACGTTTTAAGAGACTGTGAAGTCTTCAGGCATGTAGTGATGTACTTTTTGCAGCTTATATTGTAGATTTATGCAATTGGATCAAGTTTGGCATCTATTGCAGCTGTCAGCTTATAAATGGACATTTATACATGTAAGCAAGGAGAGAAAGGTAACAAAAGGCCTTACCTGAAACACTAGAAAAAGGCCTATTTCAACACTGACTGCTGAGAAGCAGATTGATTTAGATAGAAAAATGTGTTAACCACTTCCAAATATATACTGAAAAATATGGGGTTTTGTTGTAATGTGAATACAAATCTATGCCATGTGATTGGGATAATGACAGCTTTGAAAAAAATGCATTAAGTTTTATATGAAACCAGAGTATAAATCTTAAAGATGAGGTACAGCAAATCAATACTTTTTATTAGAAGTAAAAGTGAGGTGCTAAAGCTTTAATATCTTAAGATACAAAGGTGGGAAATAATCTAGTAAAATTGTGATAGGTGTCTAGAATTTAATTAGAAGCACTTTTGAATATGTGTGGTTGGGGTAAATGCAGATATATTTATTTATTTATGGAACATCTGATATTTTTACTCATTGCAACATGACACCTTTTTTTACCATGGGAAAAAAAGTCTCTTCTCTTGCACTGTTTAACAAGTATTTAAACATTGTTTGTATTGTAGTAGTATCCAGAGATCTTCACTAGCACTGAGGCTTTTCATGCCAGCCACGATGAACACAAAATGACAGGCAGTCCCTGACCCAGAAAAAAATAGAAAGAACGCAACCACTTATTCAAAGTCACCAAACAGGTCAAGGGTAGAAATGAGAACAAAACCTGAATCTGTCAAGCCCTAGCTGAGATTCATCCTCTCTTCATACCACATAGCTACTTATTTACAGCATTTAGCTTTGGATATAGTAGTTTTGTTTTCGTGTTAATGTGGGCATTTTAAATTTCATGCACAGCAGACTAGAATGCATTTTTGCATGATCTCTTTCATACAAAAACTTCATGAAAGTAATGAAAAAAGTGAAAGAAAAATCAGTGGCTGCTGCTATGTGGCAGGAGTTTCCATAGCCAGCATGTTCACGTTTCCCTGCCTTTGCTGTTGAGCTCCTGCTGTGGTAACTCAGGCTCATAGCTCCAAGGTCCACCACTCAGCACATCATGACAGTACATGTGACAAACGTCACTTGGGTAGTAACAAGCAGTGTCGTTGTGCTGTGGCAGAATTGGCACAGGATCCATTATACACACACAAGACAATGCAGACCTCTGTTCTTGCCTCTCAAAGTCAGGAGTTAATGGCTGTTGTTTTTTTAAACCCATTAGAAGTTAATATGGCTCTGGGCACATATATAATATGCTTCCAGCGTGGTTACAAAAGAGAATAAGAATGCAAACAGCTGTGCTCTTTTTTATGTGAAATACTTGATTTCAAAGTGCCTAAGTGAGTTCCTTGGTTCCCTGAAAAGAAATTGTGTGAGAACTGTTTGCCTTCCAGTAATAGCCCCAGGTAGGTAGTGGGGGCCAAGAGCTAACATCACTAAAAGAGCGTACTATCTCCTTAGTCTTGTCCTGGCATGTGTATTTACTCCTGCAGGAGGATTAGTGGCTTCCAATCCCCACTACAGTATGGGAGGAGGTTGGGGAGGAAGGAAGGAACATGGAGATGGGGGGAAAAAGAAGTTGCCAAATGCTTGAGTATAATTTCCAAACTGGGAACATCAGGCACCAGTGCCAAGACAGGCTAGTGGGAAGATATGCAGTGTGTTTGCAGCTGTAAGAGGTAGGCAGAGGAGTAAGCATGGGTTTTAGCCTAGCCTTGGCTGACACAAATCTGTGGGATGGGAATGTGAGCTGAATTAGGAGCAGGACCTCTGTCTTTGCAAACTGTTTAAGTCTTTACTCTGACTGAAATAGTAAAATAGTACTTGTTGCATGGCTGTGAGGAGGAAGACTCGAGGTCCAGAGGACAGTACACATAGTTTGATCAGCTGTTGCTTCCATATGGTTTGGTAATGGTTTATTCTCATGGCTTCCTGTGTTTTGAAGGGATTTTTGCCTGGTCCCACACATGCATACATTGTACAGGCATATGTATGCATACTTGTATATGAAGTTAAACAGACAAGAGTGTGTCGGTATATGAAGAAGTTTGGGACTGTGCAAATGTGGGAGTGAAGGGGGACCAGAGAGACAGCTGCATGATTCCTTTGCCTCCTAGGCAGATCTGTCATTTCCAGCTATGGGACTGGTTTGTTTATACTGCTTAATGATGCTGACCTTTGTGTTGAATAGGTTGGCCTGCTGCAGACTAAGATTTGTGGCCTTTTGGGACTTCAGTTGTTTGGAAGACAGGATATTCTTTACTACATCAGGTCCAAAGAGAGCAACTTCTGATGACCCAGCTGATAACTCATTTGCCCTTTACCTTTTGACAGACAAAATGACTTCAGATTTAGTCATATGTTAGAGACTGTGTAAGCTTGAAGAGCATTCTGGAATTGAATTATGTCTTATGGAAAAGGGAAGTTGAAAGTTCTTTTGAAAATTCCTATTTTTATTATGTATTGCATGTACTTTCTTGGGGGAAACTAATCCTGACTTTGTGAGTTTTAGAAAGGATTTATCTTGCAAAGTAGAAAAAAATTATAATTTGCATACAGTGCAAGGAGTATTACCTCAGATGCTATTGTCTTCCACAAGAGAACTTATAACAATGTTACTTTATCTGTCTCTGAAAGAGCAATCAGATTCCTTCTTACAATGTAAGAAACTGCCATAGAATCATAGGATACTTTGGGTTGGAAAGGACCTTAAGATCATCTAGTTCCAACCCCCCTGCCATGGGCAGGGACACCTCACACTAAATCATGCCACCCAAGGCTTCATCCAACCTGGCCTTGAACACTGCCAGGGATGGAGCATTCACAGCTTCCTTGGGCAACCCATTCCACTGCCTCACCACCCTCACAGTAAAGAATTTCTTTCTTATATCCAATCTAAACTTCCCCTATTTAAGTTTTAACCCATTACCCCTTGGCCTATCACTACAGTCCCTGATGAAAAGTCCCTCCCCAGCATCCCTCTAGGCCCCCTTCAGATACTGGAAGGCTGCTATGAGGTCTCCACGCAGCCTTCTCTTCTCCAGGCTGAACAGCCCCAACTTTCTCAGCCTGTCTTCATACGGGAGGTGCTCCAGTCCCCTGATCATCCTCGTGGCCCTCCTCTGGACTTGTTCCAACAGTTCCATGTCCTTTTTATGTTGAGGACACCAGAACTGCACACAATACTCCAAGTGAGGTCTCACGAGAGCAGAGTAGAGGGGCAGGATCACCTCCTTCGACCTGCTGGTCACGCTCCTTTTGATGCAGCCCAGAATACAGTTGGCTTTATGGGCTGTAAGCGCACACTGAAGCCGGCTCATGTTCATTTCCTCATTGACCAAGACCCCCAAGTCCTTCTCCGCAGGGCTGCACTGAATTTCCTTTTTGCCCAACCTGTAGCTGTGCCTGGGATTGCTCCGACCCAGGTGTAGGACCTTGCACTTGTCATGGTTAAACTTCATGAGGTTGGCATCAGACTCCCTTTCAAGCATGCCAAGGTCCTTCTGGATGGCAGCCTCTCTGCAACATCCCTGATCCGTGCCCCAGGTAGGCAACACACCTCCCTTGAGACTGAGTCAGGCTGACAGATGAGCACTTATGTGCCTTTCAAAGTAGAGACCCCTACTACTATGACTCAATGCTTTTTCCTGGCAGCACCAGTAATGATCTTCTTTATCACTGCATCAGCCGGTTGTTCCTGGTGCAAGTGTGTTTCCTCATCAAGCCCCCTGCAGGACAGCAAAGCAGTTCTGGGTGGGGGCAACAGATTCAGGAGGAAGATCCTTCCTTTTAATTGTCCTCTTCCTCATTTTTTTTTTTGTTTTTGTTACAATTTCCCAGTTTCCTGGGTTAATAGCCTCCTTCTTTCCTCCATGAGCTCCAATGTACACTTGAGGCCCCTGCACATTTTGGGCCTGGAGCAAGCAGTCCTGCTTCCTCTCAGCTTCCCTGACACCTTGCAGTCCATTGACAGCGTTCCGCAGCTCAGCCCCTGCTGCAGGAGGACCTCCATCAGGGGGCAGAGAGTGCAGCCCTGCCCATTCTGCATCCTCCCCTCACGAGACCAGTGCAGGCACTCTCTGCACCACAGCCTCCCCTCTCATCGGCTCTGTCTGGGTGCCTACGCTGGGCACCGCCAGGGCAGCCAGAGCGGTCCGTGGTCATAATGCAAGTGCTCACCATCCCACTTGCCTGCCCACGAAAACTGCTCCAACCCGCTTTGTTCACCGTCCTCATAGTCTTTCGCACACCTTGGGGTGGGTTTTTACCCAGTCAGGGCTGGTGCCACCTCTCCTGCCTCCGCCCCCTGTGAGTCCCTGCTCATGTCAGCTGAGCTGCCGGCTCCTGGGCAAATCCTGTTGAGGGTTTGAGGCTACTGAGTTGAGGCTCCTGGACGCTGAGCCTCTCCCCACTCAGGTGCTGAAGGAGTCCTCTCTCGAGCTACTCACCCCAGCAATTCAATGTCCGCAAACCTTGTGATTCCACAACCTGTGGAAGCTAAACAAATCCATCAGGACTTGCACAGAAGGGTTCACTCCTGAGCTGGTTTGCAGCCCATCAACAAATAGCCTCATTTGGTTTTTAGCCCCTAGACATGAAGTGGCCCTGATCCTGCAATGTTTATGCGTAAGATTAAAGTATGTGACCAGCACTTCGCTAGGATTGAGAACCTGTGTTGGTCTGACTTGCATGTTATCAGTAGCAACGGCTTTGCAAGCTCTGCTTGTAGGTACAACCCTCCACTGTCTACAGCAGGAGTGTAACGGTGGTCACAGTCCAGAGACCCGCAGACTGCCCAGCTGGCCTGGAGTTTAGTTAATAAACCCATAAATACATGAGCCAAAAATCCTGTCCTCTGCTTCCCCTTAGCTGTATTGGTTCTGCTGGGTGGAAAGCAGAGAAGGGAGCTGGGGAGGTGAGGAGGTAAAAGTGTCTTACTACTTTTAATGGTAAGTTAAGCAACTCTTTCTGACTTCACAGGAAAGGGATCTGCTGAGTAAGAAATTGCTAATTTCACATTGTTGTTTTTTGCAGTAGAACTACACTGTAAGTACCAAGCCTGAGAGGAATGAGAGCATAGACAAATTAATGAAAAATAGGTTATGATGATAAATTATTCAAGTGGATAAAATTACTTTTGATTCAGAAGACACTGAAAATAAGGGTCAGATTCTTTTCTGGTATGAAAAGATTCAGCTTCATCACTTTTAGGGAAACACTGGGCAATTGTGTCATTCAGTTGAGAATCTGACTGATTGGTAGCAATAGGCAATCCTTTAAAATTTGGTGGCACATATTTCTCATGTACTTTGGGTGACAGCCATAAGGTGAATGTTTTAAATTCTGACATGACATAGCCTTTCTTTTGAGATCTGTGATATGATTTTAAAGGAGATAAAAGCTCTGCCTTTCCAAAGGCACCTTTTCTCTGATGTTAAAGGAAATAATGTAAAAATATGCCCACTAAATAAATCATCAGGGACCTTAAGAACAAGTCATATCCTGTCTTTAAACTTGTAATGCAACTCAAGATGGTCACCTTAACTCAATTGCTTTTGTTCAGCAATTTTTCTGTACAAAGAGGCCTGTGTAGAGAAGGCAAGTCTGGAGGAGATTCCCCATCAGAAGAGATTCTAGTGAACAGAGATACGAAGCTCCTCTCTTGACTTCTGGCATGGCACTTTCAGAAGTTTAATCCTCATTAATCCCTCTCATGTTTCCAAGGAAGAGATAGTGGAGAAAAGACTGAGGGCTGGTGTTTTGCTGAAGGTGAATAACAGCTACCTGTGAATGTATCCAGCTCAGCAGAATAGCCTCTGTTTTTTCAAGTACCTTAGCCAACATAGTGGAGAAAGTATGCTGATTTGGCTTGTGCTGCTCCAGAATGAGTTTTCAGTAATATTTGTCTTCAGCTTGAGTGCATGTAAGCACACAGGGCAGTGGATTGAAGCACAGGTTGGCAGAACAGGATTTTAAGGACCATGCCTGAAGTTGCAATCTGCAGCAAGTTGTATACATAGAAAAAGAAAATGCCCCAAACTTGGGAACTCTAGACAAGTTCATCTACTGTACTAGACTCTAAGGTTGAAACTCATCCTACTGAATAGCAGACACTAAAGTCATAGCTATGGCCCTTATGCCCCTGCTGTGATAAGTAGAGAGAGAAAGCAACTAGTTTACAGCTTAGGCAGGATGAATCACCCACTCTTGTCTGAGCACCAAAGGGTGACACCTCTTTATCTTTAATTAGTCCAATGCCCATAGTTAGATTAGTTGAGTAAATATTTGTGGCATGTAGCTGTAATAAGAAGCTAGGGCTCAAATTGAGCCAGCATGGCACATCCTCCTTAACACTACGCAGGCATTGCTGTGAGGAAGACGCTTCTTTATCCCCAGATGACTCCTTCAAACATCCCCTTATGTGCAGACGTGGAGTGACAGTTTCTCCAAAATAAGAATATTTTCAAATGTCAAGAAGCTTTATTTTTTTTAAGTGTTAAACCATATAAAATCCCCAGATAATATGCCTCGTAAATGAAATGAGACTAATTAGTGTGAAGGTAATGAGAGAGCATTTACAGAGGTTACATCCCAAGGTCCGATAACTGCTAGAAAAACGTGGGAGAGGGGTGAAAACTGCAATCTGCTTTGTTCCTCTAGTACTGGCATACATAGATGTTAATTAAGCCCGGCAAGGGCAACTTTACAATGGCAAAATGAGAATAAAAATGTCAAGGGACTATGAACTTCATCTTTCCTTTCTCTCCCCTTTACCTCCTGTTAGTGTCCCTAGAGTGGCAAGAGCTCCTTACTCCTACACTAACCTGCCTGTTTATCCGTAGCGGTGCTGTGGCTCCATCCAGCTTTCCCAGCAGCCCCACAGTGGAAAACTTCAGTCTCAGGTGTTTTTCCCAGGAAAAGTTTAAGGGCTACCGGGACACCACAGAAGTCCTTTTGGCATAAGTCATCAAGGTTACGTAGGTGCCCAAACCCTTTTTAATTGACAGTCAATTGTCCATCTGCAAATGCAGAAAACAGCACTTCCTGACCTTACAGTATTGGAAACATAAGTCTAATGGGTCTTTGAGCACTTGGAATACAAAGGTATGGAGAATTGTGTGTGGACTTAAAACAGACTATTGAATTAGAATGCTGTCTATGATAGCAGAAGTAGAAGCTATTATACTGACTACATGGTAAAGGATCCAAATGGCAGATTTATGTTCTGAGTTACTTAAGCTTGAATAGAAGTAAAAGGTCTCCTCCTAAACTCATCTGAGTTGATAGAATCCTTTCCCTTGACTTACTAAGTGTCTATATTGAGCTGAAAGTTGAACCTTGAAATGAAATGTTGGCATGCAGGCAACTGAGATTTTAAAAGCATGAATTTACAGTTTGTCAAAATATCAAGGAGATACTGCTGATGAAACAACATCTGCTGAGTACTAAATCCTAATGCACTTAGTGAAACACAGATGCCTCCTGAAAGGACAAACCTATTGAAAACCAGCCCCATGTTGAACAAGGGTTATTCATTTGCACAGCTTTTAGCAGTCAACACTTACACCTGAATTGCTACAGGCTGTCTTGGAACATGGCAGAGTTCAAAACGCTTGAGGTAAGTGCAACTGAAGGAACATATGGTCAAATCAGTACTCACTGTAAAAGAAGCATTTGTGTCTGTGTACTGATTGAAGGAGCTGGGTGGAAAGGGAACAAAATTATGAGATTAGGAGATGCGGTGACTCAAGTATAACTAGTGAGAAGTCAAATAAGATAAAAAAATTAATAAAAACACTGATGTCAGCTACCACAAAAGAAAAAAAATTACAAACAAGCAGGTGTAGTGAGTAAACAGGTATGTTGCATGTAACTGTGCCAATCTGAGGCTCATCAGACCATTGTGGAGAAAAATCAGATATGGTGCCAAGGAAGGCATTCTTCATTGTTTCCTCTCAAAACTTAAATTTTACAGATCTGCGCTCTTCACCATGTATTCTTGGTCCAGTATGCTTAAATATGTACATTAGTTGCATTTCAGCTACCTTTGATTTTTTTTCACTAGTGTAATTACTCTCAGATTTTTGCTCATGGTTAGCCTAAACCTTTCCTTCCTTTGCTTATGGCCATTACTTCTTTTTCTGTTTTCTTCTGAGACTTGGTGTAATTTCCTTCCTTCATTTATATTGTTACCTTGAAGATATTTACAGGCTATGTTCGTTTTCCTCCTGAGGTTTGTTTCTCCTGTGTTGCTCTTTTCAGTCCCTTTCTTTTTATTTCTCTTTCCCTAATTTGTATGCTCCCCATCTGTTTTTATCATTGATACAGCTAAGTGTTGTGACTAATTTTTCATATGATCTTTTTCTCATATCTTAAAAACTAATAGTTAAGTAGCAGAACTGACCTTAAAATGCTGAAGGACAATGCCACAAAAAATACTGCATAATAATCTCTCTTTTATCACACTCTTTTGTGCTTTTAATGTCCATCAACAGCAAACTACTTCTGTTGCTAAGCTAGCTTCTGCAGTTGTGCACAAAGCCCAAAAAATAAATCTATAGCCTTCTTTTTTAATGTAGGACTTTATATCCCCATTTCTTTAATTTTTATTGATGCATATCTTGTTTGTAAGCTGCCCAGACTTGCATATATTCTGCATAACTTGTAGTACATATCTGAGTCTGGTGTGTGCATTTGAACAAGCAGGCAGTCTGTGCTCCAGAATTAAAACATAGGAATGGCATTCAGTGTGCATGTCCTGCTTTGGATGCTTTTCCACTTAAGAAAGACCAGGACAGGTTTACAGCTATATTTAAGCACATTGACCTTTATGTAGATGTCTGACAGGGTTTTTAGAAGTGGCTAGGCAGGCTGAGTTCCTAATCCTAATTTTCCTGATTTTACTTGTTTACACCTCAATTTCTTCAGATATCTGCTGCCTGTTCTTGAAAAGTTTGCTGGGTGGGAACTGCCATTTCTCTGTGTATAGTGCTGTCCTTACCAGTTAGTGAGCAGCACCAATCTGAAAATGTGTCACAGCAGCAAAACAAAAACAGAACTATACCAAGTGTCTATGCAGTGGGAATTAATACAATGTAGAAGGAGCCAAGCAAAAGGAAAGCATGCAATCAGTTTATCTGATGATGAGAGTGAAGAACTGATGATCAAAACACTCTCACTTAGCAGTTCAAGATGAGGCATCGCTTTTCTGTTCTTTGCGTATAAAGTGATTAATAATATCCCCAAATAAGGAAACAGGTTAGATGTACAAAAAAAAGTGCAAAAATATACTTTTCTTGCAATCTTCGGCCAAATACTTGTTTCTAAATAATATAGGGATAGATGCAATCTGAGAAGACTGCTTGTGTTGGCAATAAAGTGCCAGGGAATGAGAATCTCAAGTCTGTCAGAGAAAGAAATGTGTATAGTAAGCCACAAGCTTCAGAATATACAGCTCCTTTGCCCTGAACCCCCTCTTGTCACTGACTGCTGTTAACTGGATGGTTTGGTTTCAATGTTGTGAGAAACCTTAGGCAATCTCACAATGCAAGTGAGAAAATGACATCCCTCTGATGATGCAGCCAGTTTTCCTGATCAGCATGATTGTATGAGAGCTCTGTACTTAGTTATATCGATTTGTCTCTGAGAGCTCTTTCTGCCACATAAATCTCATAGAAAATCTTTAAAGATCTTGCCCCAGAAGGCCACTAAGTTTTCTTTCTCAGAAAAAGAAGCAGAGCCAGGAATTCATTTCTCAAAGTTTTAACTAGAGTGGTCCATTTATGAGGCAGATCTGAATGCAGCTCTATTTTACATTTTGAAACATTTAAAATCACTGCTGCACTTTGTGATTAACCTTCACATCTAAGCAGTGCTACAAAGAGTTGTATCTATCTCTTTTCCCTTTCTCTCTTAGCTTGAGAGGCTTGAATAAAGAAAATCACCTTTCTGTTAGATGGAGGAATTTGAAGAAGCATTCTGCTTATTGTAGCTCAAGCTTTAAGTACAATAGACAACACATTATAAAGATTTTATTTGTACCACTCTAGCTAAAAAGACTGTTAGAGCTTCCCTGATGAAATTTTGCTTTTTGAATAACTAAAATGATTTTTTAATAGATAAATATTTTAAATTAAGAATCAGTTCTTTCAACTTATTGCTTCCAGCACGTATATAAGTAAATGCAAGAAAACATAAGAAGTTTGACCTTTCTTTTCCCCTTGACAAAGATTAAAAAAATAAAATTAAATGAAAAATGTTTATTGATTCTGAGTAACCAGCAATGCAGAAAGAGCCTGTTTATGTAAACACATACGTGTGTGAGTTTTAGGCTGTTCAGGTACAGAATAGCTTGTATGATGGGGCTATAAATGTTCTGATAATGCTAAATGTTTGGTAACATTATTATTTTTTTCCTCTTTAATAACCTGGTAAATGATTCCTTGTCTTGCTCTGTCACTGAGTTTATCTGTCCCATGCACTGTAATAGGAGATGGAGGACTTAATTTCCTTCTCCTCTTTTTTCTTCTAAGCAAACTAGTTCCAGGGCCTTTTACAGCCAATATATGCCAAAGCAAAATGTCATTTATTTATTCAAACTGCCCAGTCCAGTGCAACTTAAATATAATTACCACACAACAGAACAAAGCTGACATCATAAAACCAGGAGATGGCAAGCAACATCCTGCAGGTGCAATAGCACTGACAAGAAAGGAGGATATTGCATTAATCCAGGAGGCAATAAGAAATTAAACAGGCCACCATTTTGTCATTTATTGAGGAGAGATACACTAGGACATTTACATGGAGACAGTTTCAAAGAAGTGAGTGCTGTACCTGTCCCATCAATGGAGCAAGTTTGTGAACATGGCATTAATTGTGCTAATGAACCCTGGCCTACTGTATATTCACATGTTTGTGAGTTCTTTCCTAAGCTTGTCTAAATATTCTTATTCTGACTTTATGGTAAATTAGTGGAATTTGATACAGAAATGGAGGAGAAATCTGACTCAGTGAAGCATCAGGGTCTTTGAAGACTGGAATGGACAGTGCCTGACATTTTGTCAGGAGGATCAATTCTCATACCTGCAGCATTATCAGTGTGTCTTCGTAAGTGTGGAAGTGTTTTTTCAAATAACAGTTCAGTCTGATTAGCGTATGAATCCTTGCCCAAAACCTGAAGAATATAAGGCACCAATCTTTCCCAAATTTATGCATATATTTAATTTTATGTACCAGCACAAGGACCTTTAGTTTCAGTGAACTGACTGACTGAATAATCATAAAATACAAAGAAATTCAAAGTCAATTTCTGAGCTGCCATCAGATTCTAGAAACCAACTCCATGGTTCTTTAAGCAGTCTTTGAATTTTTGAGCTCTTCTTCATCAGCTCTTGTGTGCCTGCAATATTAATGGTTCATGTTTATGGGAGAGATGTAAATATGTCCACTAACGCTATACAACAGTCCAAGTCATATTTCCATCATGAACAATGTTCTACAGCTGGCTCTCAGCACTCTTTTACATTTCCTGTAGTGCCCTTTTGTCCTTAGGTGAGACAAACACAGACAGACTTGTCTCCCTTTTCCATGGTTGGTTCCAAGAGGATGGAGAGGTAGGAAGAAAGCACTAGCTGGCCACTGTTTTCATAGGAAAAAAGGGCTTCCTAAAGCTACTTTCTGGGCCTTTCTTTCAGCACTGGAGGAAAGATATTTGTATCTGTCCTGGTTTGAGCAGTAGCAGTCATTTTTCTCCTTCTTGGTAGCTGGTGCAGTGTGGTGTTTTGACTTTCAGGCTGGGAACAGTTGCTGATAACAAGTATGTTTTGAGTTACTGCTCAAATGTTTGGTTTGTCCAAGGCCTTTTCTGAGCTCATGCTCTTCCAGGGGAGGAGGGGAAGCCGGGAGGAAGGAGAGACAGGACACCTGACCCAGGCTAGCCAAAGAGGTGTTCCATACCATAGCACATCATACCCAGGAGGTAACCGGGAGAGACCCGGAAGGGCTGGAGCTCTGGGGGATGGAGGAGGTATCGGTCATTGCTCAGTTGGGCAGGGTGGGGTGAGTTATGGGTTGGTGGCTGGTGAGGTGTTGTATTCTCTTCACTTGTTATTTGCTTTTTCATTATTATTTGTAGTAGTAGTGGCAGTAATGATTTGTGTTATACCTTACCTATTAAACCGTTCTTATCTCAACCCGTGGGGTCTATATTCTTTGGATTCTCCTTCCTAACTCTCCGGGAGTCGGGAGAGCAAGGGGGGGGAGTGAGTGAACGAGCTGTGCGGACTTGGTTTAAACCATGACAGTATCCTTTCCTGTACTCAACACCACACATACCAAATGAAAAAATGTGTCTTATTTGCTTAAGAGCCTAGAAAGATTTCTGGTGGCCTCTGACTCACTGCTGTCCCAAAGAGATTGGGCAGTGTGAGAAGGCAGTCTAAGTGGAAAGTAATCCAGTTATCTTCTGGACTTTGTATTTTCTCACTTCATCACAATACTAGCTCCAGTGATGACAGGAATAATTTGAGTGCTGTCAGAACTGCACATATAGAAAAGGTCTTTTGGACTTTACCAATGATTGAAAGGTACCTAGTGAGTGCCCAGAACTATGTGCGTCAGTGAAATGTGAATAATCCATTCACACTTGTAGGGGTAAACCAGAGTGTGGGCCAAGTACTTGGCAGAGTTTCAAAAGACAAGGTGGAGTAAAATGATAAGACTCAGTTATCATTAGCATAACAGCTTTATACATATATGGTTAGTGTATAGTGTAACCGTTTATGAATGTAGGTAGGCAAGAGGATAAAAGAAAGAAAGTGCAAGAACAAGAGCTTAATGAAATAAAAGTCTGCAGTTCAACTGTGGCCTGGTTGGTCTAGATACTGGGTGCACAGGAGAGGTGGCCAGAGCTGGCACAAAGCAAGCACTGCCTGCAGCAGGGACGTGACCTTCCAGTGGAAAGGAAACTAGAGAGAGTAGGGAGACAGCTAACAGGATTTGATGATGTCTCAGCTGACATACAATGAGGACTGTTGTTGTTGGTTTTTTTTTTTTTTTGTTTTACACGGTAGTTGTTAGCAGGCAATAAAATGAAATGCTGGAGATTTGGCACAGTGTTTTATATATTATGATCCTCCTGCTAGAGGTCTTTGTTCACACGTGGTTCTTTTATTTTATAGTCCTCAGGAGCATCATCTTTAATCTGAGTCACTTTGTCCTCTGCTACATTTCATGCTGGTCATGAAACAGTTAACCTGTACTGTCTTTCAGGAGTCCCATTTCACTCCTGCCAGAATCAATGATAAAATTCCGACTGTGAAAGCGAGTGAGCCCATGGGCCAGATGGATATTTGGTATCAAAACATTGGAAAGACTCTTTCTGCAATAAAAAGCTATATGAAGCATTTGCTCTAAAGACAAGTACCATTCTCTTGTCTCCAGGGTATTTGTAATCAATATTATAT
Organism: Melopsittacus undulatus; assembly: GCF_012275295.1. Lineage (NCBI taxonomy): Eukaryota > Metazoa > Chordata > Aves > Psittaciformes > Psittaculidae > Melopsittacus > Melopsittacus undulatus. The sequence goes on along the minus strand of NC_047527.1, from coordinate 82,985,552 downwards.
TACAGGTTGATTAAATACCAAGATATTAGAACGGTGAATCTCAAAATGTAGTTTTAGCTTTTCTTTTTTTCTCAAAAACAGTTGTAAAAAATGTTTAGAGAAATGTTGACAATACCAGAAAACAACAAAAGCAAAATAGCAACATGGTTACTGCTTCTGAACGTGCAAACTTGACAAGGGGAAAACACTCATCACTGGGTCAGTTCCTGGGAAATGCTGTAGGTGGGCAAAATATCTTAACCTTGTGGGCTAAATATTTTGGCCATTTATCTTACATTCTGTTCAAGTAGGCAGTAGAACATGCGGAATAACCTCTACACATAGCTTCTTAGACTAGAATCCATTATGTTAATAAAAGGAAGGTGCCTCTCAAAAAGTAAGTGACATTCACAGGAAGAGAAAGTTTTAAATTTGTTGTCTTCATGTTGAAATATGGGATGTGTATGGAAATCAAAATTCTAGATTTGATGCATGTGGCACTGTCACAAAAAATGGGTAAACAAGAGAATGAAGGCTATGTGAAGAGGCATGGCTAACCCAGCTATAATTTGGAGCAGTAACATATGGCTTGGCCCTCTTGTTCCTTTTTATCCTTTTAGGCTTTCTGTCTTTGGCAACAGGTATTAGGTTCATGTCCATCTGAACATGACTAATAAAGTCTGGGACTATTGTGAGAAGGAGGAGGCAGAGAGAACCTAGCTCCATACTTAATAAGTTGGGCCATCAAAATGCTCAACAGTGGGGGGTAAGAAATGTAATGAAATGTAAACAAAATGAGTAACAGGGTGAAGAGTGCTCCCTCTGTGAGTTGCCAGTAAGCAGACTTACAGAAAACCTGGGTTGGAGACTGAATCAGTTGGACCCCCCACTTTCTCTTGCCCCTCCACCAGCTTCTCGACTCATTTCCTAGAGCTCTTTTATTCAGTCCTCTTTTCAGTGACTTGTTACCAAAGTTTAGGTTTGCTCTTTGGGGACATTTTTTGTTTTATTTGGTTTTATTAAAGGAGGTTTGAGAGTTTGTTTGTTCTAATAAGCAGGAGCTGTAATTGGGAAATGGGTTAAGCTTGCTTCCAATTAAGATAATTGACATGAAATACCCAATTGCATTCTGAGAGAGAGAGCGAGAGAGAAAAATAAGATCCCCAGCTGAGCTGGAGAAGAGAACAGCTTTGTCTAACAATGTAGGTAGAAGCAGATGTTTAGCAAAACACGTAAAAGCAATCAGGAGGGGATTTATTTATTTGTTTATTAATTAAGATGCATGAGCAGACAGACAACAAAGTTCTGAGTTAAGAAAGTTCCAGCAAGGGTTATAAGGGAAGGGAGGCTTTGATTGGTTATATATATATATATATATATATATATATATATATATATATATGATTGATGATTTCTTGGTTTCGCAAGCGAAGATTTGGGAAGGGCTTTAACCATGCTTACTACAAGCATGATGACCAAGGGCATGTGGGATATGCAAATCTGGTTGGAAAGGGTGCTTAGGCAATCAGGAAGTGTCCAACCAGGACTGTCATCTCCAGAGAAATCTCGAGCTACCCATGCGCTGGTCCGCCCGCATGCAAGGTTGGATCTGCAGCTTCCCATGTACCTTGTCACCTACCATTTCAACCCTCACCTGTCCATACCGGCAAGTGAGAGCAAGGCCTTCCAGCCTGTGCAGTGGATGTTTTAGGTGAGGCACAGCTTGTGCAGAACTGGCCCCACCCTTTACACCTGAGGTTTAACTGCCACAGCCTAGCTAGCTTGGATGGTGACAGCAATGTCCACAGGTCATAGGTTTTGTAAGAGTGTCCTTTTCTTAGATGGAAGACCATACAAGGCTAGACAAGCTTCATCAGCCCAGGTTTGAAGATATGAGTTTTCCTTCTCCTAATATATATATATGTATATATATACACACACACATATATACACATATTAAGGAGGAACCACCCCAAAGTTTTTTTTTAAGATTCAGGTCAGCACATCCCCTTGATCCTTGTAAGTTTTTTCTCTTTTGTTTAAATAGAGTAAGATACATTATAAGGTCCTATCAGGCCATGAGTATCTATCTCCACAGCTAGTAAAAACACACATGTCTTTGTGCAATCTGTGGTTTGCCAAGTTTAGAAGTGCATGATGAGTACTAGAGCAATTCTGAATAGCGATGGAGCACTCTTGACAATGCTCATGTTTGCTTTTAAATTTGTAGGGAATAAGGAAATCAGCTTTTCTGTTTGGAGGCACAGAGATGCTTGGGGATCTGATGTGGGGGCAAACAGCCACTGTGAACCTGTTTAGAATGGTCAGTTCTGAGAACAGAAAATGTAGAGGATACTTAATTGTTAGATAGCTGTCTGTGCTAAAAATGGGGAAATATGTACTAGTGCTGATAAGGAAAAGAAAGGCTTCAAAGGCTTTAGCTGGGAATATGTACTTTTTAAATTTTAAAATGTTTGTACCTTATCCAAGAAATTTGGACTTCATGTACAACAAAGGTAACGCTATCAGAGATTAAAAGTGGAAGGGCCAACCCAGAATTCACTTGTCTGCTCATGGAAGTGATCATTCCTGCAATTTTTCTGCAAGTATTAAAGCATCAATTAAATATATTGTTCTTTTCTTCAGTTTCCTTGTACGAGCTGTCCTTGAAATTCAACAAGGACTGGATAAGTGTTTTTAAAGAAAGAGACTATAGACTTGAGTGGCTAACTTGCCTCTGTGGTGACTTTGGTAGCATCAAGGAGAGACGAATATGGGGGTGGATTGTGTTTTGGGTGTTTGTTAGGGGAGAGTTATATAGATAAATCTGGTAAATTAATGTCTGAGAATCAAACATGTTTTCTGGATGAAATGCCAGCCTTTAGTTGACTTTTCTTTGTGATTGAGGTGCTTTTTGATAGTCAATCAAATAAGATAAGAAATACGGCAGATTCCTCTTTCATGTAAATAAAAGTGGTAGGGTCCTTCTGTTCTGCTTCTGGCACTCAGGTCTTCAGTAGATGTGGAGGGTTGCAGAGCCTGGACCACGACTCAGCAGGCAGATAACCAGGATTCCTGCTGCTGCACCTGTCTTCATTTAGAAGATGAAAAGCCTAAACTGATGTTTTGTGAAATTTTGTGTAGGGTTGCTCTAATGCAAATAGTAACAGATCCAAGAGATGGGGCAACTGCAGGCTCTCTATGCTTGCAATTTTACGGGTGTGTGGGGGAAGTACGTGCATCCTCCATGTATAGTGCAGTGTCTAGTTTATGTGATTTGGTGTTCAGAGAATGAGATTTTTTTTGGGAGGCAACACTTGTCACAGAATAGTGATCCTACTGCTCTTACCACATGTTGCAAGCCAGACACTTACAAATGGCATTTGAAAGACCAAATTTATGCCCATGTCTTAAAGTGATAGTGGAATCTTTTCAAAGGCTGATTTCTGTGATAAAGTTGTAAACATAAAACGTGGAATTAGGAAAAAAAAAACGGGTTAGAAAAAAACAATTTATTAAGTAGTCATATAAATAACTTGTTACAAAAATCAATTTGCAAAAAGGCAAATTCATCTGTCTGTGAGAAATTTTTGTTCAAATTGGTTTCTCATTAAATCCTTAAATTTCATTTTTCCTTGTCCCCAACCCCCCAAAAGAAGCCAGTACAGTGAACAGGAAACATAAGGGAGAGAGTGCACACTTGCCATCTGACCATAATTAATTGCCCATCCACGCTGCAGGAGAGATAATTGTTCCAGCATGGATCCCTTTGCAGCACAGGGAAGCTTCTAGGTGTAAATTTCTTGGGTGACAAAATCTTATAGCATGCAAATGTCCCTCTAGGCTGAGCAGTGACCAAATGCATCTGATGCTGAGGCTTCCTTGGCACAACTGGGGACGGCATCACCAGGGACTCTGTGCCTGGAGCATGCCAGCAAGTAAATCTTCACAGGTGGAGGCATCCGTTTCAATTTATGCTTGGAAGTATTTTAATTAAAAAAAATCAATACCGAAAAGCATTTATTTTAAGAGTTTAAAAATCACAAATCGCAATAGGAGTTTGCCAGATTGATTTCGCTCAGCAACACAGTTAAGATGCACATAGCATTTATTATAAGGCCTTTCTTTTAAATTTAATTTTTCAAAGCAATGAATGTAATCACAGAATTAAAACAGTACAGTGATTCTGAAGAAATTTTATGTGTCAAAATCACAACAATTTTGTGTTTGCAGTGTTGTTTCTTTGTTGTGTTCACCTGAATACTTAATAATTCTATACATTTGTTTCTTTAATAAACACTAAGGTAATAGATCATAGAAAACTAAAAGCTTATAGAAAGTGTCTCCAGATATATTTACATAAATAGTGCAGTCTCATAGGAAAGGTCAAAAGCTCATGGGAGTGGAAAGGATTTCTCTATATGCTGGACTTATGCTTCAATTTGTCAAATTGACTTCATGGAAGGAGAAATTTGAAGCTAGCAGCTCCTAATTTTTTTGTTCCTTCTTTTTCTTTTTTTTTTCTAAAACCAAAAAACATACAGAAAAAAAAAGAGCAGGTTCTGTAAATACTCCTTTGAAATCTGGTAACAATATGCATAATATGACAGCTTTGTGGCTTTTAAGTGCCATGGACCTGCTTTGTGTATGACTGACTACCTTCCTCCCATCTCCCCGTTCAATTAATTTTCTGTTGTTCCTGAAATTCCCAGTTCTCTGACTTGCACTCCTTGTAACCCCAGACATGGCTTTTGGATACCTACTGCTGAATTTTATGAACTATTCAGGAAAGTATTTAGTGTATGACAAATGCAGGTCTGGGATCAAAAGTGTAGTATTGTGTGTGAAATGATGGACAGCATCAAGATTGCTTCAGCTGTGCCTAAATAAAACTGCTGAGGGGAGATGTAAAGTTACATCAAAATATTGTATGTCTCCTGTGGGGTTTTTTCCTCCTTCTGGACCAATGCATGAGGCCATAGACATTAAATATGCCTTTTTTCCTGTTTAAGTACAGAAAAAATCTCTAAGAAAACAAGTCTTTCTGAAGAGTGAACTGAAAATGTTGTAGCTTTGACATTTATCGAAGGAGGCTGCCGTTTCACAGGTCTGGGGGGTTTGGAAAAAAGCCCTGCTTTTCACAACTTGCAACATAGTTCATACTCATTGGAAGTAGTGTAATGACTGTTAATTTGTCACCTCTCATTTGATAAGAGAGCTCAGACTGCACTGCTAATTGAAACACAAATGGGCAGGAGCTGGCAGCATCCAGCTGAGACAGTGGTCTTCTGAAACACTTCAGTATTACTTGTAACCAAAGGAAAGATGGAGAGATTTAAAACAGATGGTGGCAGGAAGAGCTAACACGGTGTTTGCAAAGTTACCTGCTCACTATCTGTAATTTACCCTGCAGAAGGCCCTCAAGATAGATCAGCTGCAGAAATCTAACATTTCTGAATAATAATCAAGACAAAGGAGCTTTCCCAGAGATCTGCATGTAAATAGCCTAGATTTAATTTTCTTGGTCTGAAAAACAATGATGTCTTTCTTCCTATCAATGCAAGTCTCCCTCTGGCTGCTGTAGGAAATCTGGAAATGTTAGAAATGACTGTGCACCATTGGTCCTGCTCAAAATGGATATCTGGTTTTGAAACATGGCCAGCTTCCAATGTTCATCATTTCCCTTCTTTTTATTCATACTGTACATGTGCAGACAAACATTTCCAAAGCCATTTCTCCCTGCTCTACTTCTTTATGACAGTTCTGCTTTTTATGGTACTACAGATATTCAGTTAGTTGGGTTCTGTGGGACTTTTCTGTTTGTTTTCTGACAGAGAAATGGAAATGTTGTGCCTTGTAATGTAGGCTGGTACTTCCAAAAGTGCATTATTTGAAGGTTGTCTCTCCCATTCCTGTTTAACAGCTAAGAAACACCTGTCCATAAAATGAAATGAGACCTGACAGATGAAAAAAATAGTGAAAAAGTCAGAAAAATATATCTGCCTTGGTACAGGTGGAGTGCTGTTCTTCTACTCAGAATATTTCCCAGCATTTTTTTTACCAGCAATAACTTCAAAAACACAATTTGTTTTTCTCATGGTTAGACACATCTTCATCTATGTCAAGTTTGGGAACACATCCCAGTCCTGTGGTACTGTTGGTAGAACCATGTGGGGACCCCAAATTCCCTTGTCCAGAGCTTGCTGGAAGTTTCTGTCTCAGCTCTTTTTCAAGCACTTGTCTACATAGAGAGTTTTCCTGGCAAAACTACATTGGAGGCATGTGCTGCTGTGTCTTTCCATACTAGTGTTGCTGTGGGATAGAATCAGTTTCAACGTGAAATATTCTTCTGGAGTAAAAAAAAGAAAATCATTTTTATAGAATAAAGTGGCTGTTTTGGGAGCTGAGATGAAATAGCTATATTAGAAAACTTTTTCCATTTCAAGTGTAGAGAGGTTATTGTTCTGCCATAGCGGAAAAGTCTCCCATGTAAACATGCACCTGTTTTGTGTTAACTCCACTGAATTCCTTGGTATCTTTTCATAGGTCCCCTGTTAGATCAGATGTTTTTCCAAATTGAAAGCCAACTGCATTGCTCATCTTTCTACCTGGCTTAGCGAAGCTTCTTAATAATATATCTTCTTCTTAAATAGGTGCAGTTGTAAGAAAAAAATCAGGCTTAAAACAGCCTTGACAAACACTTCATAGCCCATAGTCTAACACTTATCTATAAATGACAATTCTAACACTGTATTAAAGCATTGTTAAATACTCATTTCTATCATCTAGCACTCTGGCATGCTACAAAATGCAAAAAAATACTACTGCAAAGCTTTGTATTCACTGCAATATGGCACTTTCAATATTTAATATGCAGTACTGGTTTTATAAATTGCACTTTGCGGTACTGCCAAGCAAGAAGATAAGACAAAATTGAACTCTTCTTGCTGTTTGAGAGATGCTAAATCTGTCTACTTTGCAGGAAAAAATAGACCTTAAAACCTAGGTGCATAAATAATAATTTGGATGCAAGTTTGCCTTGAATTTTCTTAAAAGAAAATTTGTTATTCAGGCACCATATTTGTGGTGACATAATAATTTTCTACGTAATATATTTACAAAACAGGCGTGATTAGCCACTCTATCACTGCACCACGCAATGGACAAGAGAAAAACAGTTTTGAATTAAAAATAAAAAGGAAAAAACCCAAATGAAACTTGTGCTTGGACTGCTACTAACAATCACTAAATCAGACAATACCACTGTACGAACATAGGAAACTAGTTACAAGGAGGTGAGTGATCCTCCTGTTGTCTTGTTTCCACCCCAGAGAATGACTAATGAAAGTTGACCTGCAGGGTGGCGCAGCCCTTTCAGGGCATAAGTTCTGTCTTTAATCTGATGATGGTGACAAGTCAAGCACCCTTCTTCCCTGTGAGCTGGGGGTGGTTTGCAGGGCCAAATATGTGTGTAGTTTCACAGCCACCTCTGTCATTCCCTCCATGAGCAAATCTGTTTCCTCAGGGCCTGAGGAGAGGAAGAGGCACTGTCTCACTTCTGGTGTCCATCTGGACTCTGAGCTCGAGGCAATGCCAGGCAGTGAAGGGTGAGACAAAGGTATGTTAGGGAGCTACTGAGAAGAGCTCCCTCGGGGTACACTGTCTCCACTGGGTGAATGAGGAAAGCAGCCCAAAGCGAGGGACATATGGCAGGTGGTGCTGAGCATCTGTTGCTCCTCCACTTATCTGAAATCCAGATTGTCCCTCCTGTATGTGCCAGAGCCAGGTTTTGGACAGGTTGCCTGCTGGAAGTTCCCATTTCAAGGAAGCCATGAAGGGCTAGACTTTCAAAGGCTTTTATCATCTTAAATTACTGAAAGGCCCATAGAAGGACATAATAAAGACCTCATACCCCTGCCATTGTGACAGGTGCGGCAGGCTCAGCCTTCCTAAACAACAGTTAGGCACTTTGTTCTGCTGGACTGAAGCACCATTAAGAGGCCTACATCAGGGAGACCAGGGTCTGCTCAGGTTCCTTTGAAACACTGGGCTCCTCTACACTGAACATTCACCTACCTGTCATGCTGGGCATCAGCAAGCCATTAGCTGCTTCGCCCTAAACATACAAATGTGCAGTGTTTTCCACTGCAGAATTGTTCTTCCCAGTACCAGCAGGGCACTACCACATGGTTGGCTTGTCCTCTTCACTGGGACTGTTTCACAAAACCTGAAATTATGTCATCATGTTTGTAGAAGTCTAATACTTGTGAATTTTACTGCTCTTTCTATTTAAATCTCTAGGAGTAATGAATTCCAGGGATTAATTTTTAATCCCTTTTAATTTTCTCTTTATTATCTTTTTCCCCTTCTCTATATTTAGAGTAAATTGGAGCTGTTGTTTAGTTTTTAAACTGATTCACTTAAGATTCAGGAGAGGAGAAAATAGATCCCTGCCTGTGATACTGGTATTAAATACTGTTTCAAAATTAAATAAATGAGATTAGTTATGTATGAGGTATATTTAAAAAAAAAAAATCTTCCTTCTTTCCTTGGCACAGTGTCACAGGCTGTGTCCCTGCTTTGGGACTCAGGGTGGCTTTTAGCTCCTGGAATTGGATGTCCCATGGCAGTCCCTTAGGGTTTCTTCCAAATAAACTCTTCTAGATGGCTGGATTTGAAAAGCAGCAGCTGCATACATCTGATAAACCAGCAGAGATACTGAATAGTGCGCAAGCTATAAAAAAACCTGTTTTGGCCTGAGACTACAGTATTTTCCCGTACCCTATCCCTGGACCAAAATTACTTAGCTTGGCAAAGTGGATAAACGAACTTACGCAGGGAGACTGTTGATTAAAATTTTACCTTTTGTTGAAGTCTTTAACAATGCTGGCTAAATAGGTTATTAAAAAAAAAAAGAGCTATAGTTATAGACCCAACATTTCAGGCTATTGGAATGAAAACTGATTCTCACTTACTTGTGCATACAGGGCTTGACTCTGTAAATGAAACAACCACCCAAAAGCATGAGACATTACTTCCTCTGGCAGAATACCAACATTTTCCATGTCTAAAACATTTTCCAAATGACTCACATGATTCTTGCAACATCCTGATGAGGTAGGCATTATTTCCCCTCTTTACAGATAGCAAAACTAGCAAAGAGTCAGTCAGGGATCTAACCTGGGCATCCAGGCAGGGGAAGGTCAGGACAAAATAAGCACTCTTTCCTCCTTTGCAGCTGCTCCTTTTGTCCCAGTGGGTGGCAATCCCCTTGAGACTACCACTCCTCTCCTCCACATGAGAACAGGCTGAATACAAAAAGCCTGACTCACACCTCTCCAGCATAGTGGCCATCACTGAACTGATGTGCAGGTGAAGACTGACTAAAGAAGTACAAAGAAAAACAGTTATGATCTGCTCCTTCCTCCAAGTCATGATCTAATCTGGGGTTGAATTAGATGATTTTCCCCATACCACAAGGCAAGTCTGGGTTAGAACTGGGAAATAATCTAAGAATTAGATATTGGGGCTACTGATCACACACACATGCATGCGCACACATCTCTCCAGCAATGCTAGGTCAGAAGGATATATACATAGCGGTCAATGAACTATATATATGTGTGTGATAGTATGATTCAGTGCACTGGGGGCAATGACAAGTCCTAGAAAAACACTTAGGTTTAAATGACCATTAGGCCTTTCTACCCTTCTAATGAGAAAAATGGATGTTTGATGTTTTTTTGTCTCAGCTTATTCTACTTGTATAAAAAACCTTCATTCCATCACCACTACTTTTGGCTATAATACATAGGGTAAACTAGGGTACCTCATTACATTGGGATGTGCAATACACAATCAACAGAGCAGTCATCTGAGCTGAATAGTCTGAATACAAGTAAAAAGAGCAAGTGACCTTAAACAGTAGTATATTCCAATTTACAATATAAGCAGAACAAGTAAAAACATTGCTCCCATCGGATCCTTTTTTTTTCCCCTCCAATACTGCCGTGCCTCTAAGATTGGCTTGGTAAACTGGATGCAGTGAAAAATAAGAATTCTGCCTCTTGGAAGCTCATAAAATGATACTAGAAAAAGTTTTCTGATGTCTGATCCACACAGACTGCAATCATTAGACAATCTGAGTGGGTAGCACAGAGAACCCTTTCACACGGCTCTGGAGAAATAGAAAAAATAGCCACCTCACATTTCTCAATGCTGTTTCTGAAAATGAGGAATGGAAACAAAAAAAAAGAAAAGAAAAAAGGCAACACATTAAGAGTCTTTGTCACTGTCCATTGCGCCATACATATCTGCCAGCTTTTTAAACCGAGGTCCCCAGTCACTGAGGTAATCATAGTCCTGGTCTCCATCCGTAGTCACCGACTCCAAGGAGCTGAGGGACTCAGCCACAGAACCATTACCTTCATACGCGTAGGTTGCTAACGAGTCATACGGGGGTGCCGTTGGATCTATATCATTTTCCTTTAACCTTTGGTTAATGAAATCTCTGACATCCGTGTTATCTCGCGCTGTGGCAGTCCTCTGTGGCATAAAAAGTGTTTCCGGCACAATGTCTCTGCGGAATTTATTATCGTCTATGGCTTCGGGATTTCTCAGCGTGCCGATATCAAATGCCTGGGTATCTTCCTCTCCACCACCTTCATCATTATAACTGACAATGTTGTCTCTGATGTCTTCTTTAGAAATAATCAAAGGCTCTTTTTTCCGCTGCCTTCTCAGTGCTGCAAAAAGCACCACTGTAACTGGAAACAAAAGTAACAGGAAGAGAAAGGGAAGGTTAATCCCTAAATCTGTTAAGATCCAGAAGAAGTGCTGTGCCTCTGCTTGAATATGAAGTTTTTAAAGATGTTTTGCAAAACTGCAAATGTGCATGTCAGGTTTTCAGGCTGTGCATGCTCTGGGAGTACCCTGGGAGATGAAATGGCATAGATGTGCAGTAGGAGAAAGGAGATGTCAAGCTTGTAAGAAGCCAAGTGGAGTGTTTTTGTCAGTAGGGCCATTTTTACCCAGAGTCATACAGTAGTTCTGTTGCCTTGAGAACAGAACTAGTTTCATGAGAGCTGGGAAGGAAGAAACACTTTCTTCAAAATAAGTAGCATCAAATGGTATTTACCTTGAACCCCTGGGAGAAGATGCAACTTGCGCTATGGACAAAGCTAGTACCTATTGGGCTATGGTAAAGGGTTAGCAAAGCTTCATAAGTAAATCTATCCTCCTCTAGAAAAAGATTTGAATATGGAGTGGATTTTCAGACATCACAAGGTCCAAGTTTTATTAACTTCACTGGCATGTTTTTACAATGTGCATCACCTTAAAAAGTGCAATGGCTTAAATCTTAGACTGATGAGATATGGTAATGGTATATTTTAATCTGCCAAAAGCATGAGATTTCTCAAACAGATATTTTATGCCTTTCATTCTAAAGTGCATGCTTGTATACATGTTTTTTTTTTAATTTATTTGAAGGGCAGGAACATTCTCCAAAGCCAAGATCCAAATTTAAATATTTTTACCCAATAATAATCCTGGTACTGATGGAGAAGTAGACACAGAGGGAAGGAGATATGTTCAACACTTCATGTCCTTCAGAAGCTAATTTCAGATTTCTTAGCTGGATTCTACTTTAGGATGCTGAAAGGCTGAATATTTACAAATGAGCAGCAGAAAGGAGCATGGATTTATTGCTGCTGTCACGGTTGCTTTGGCAGTCTGAGGTCCACAGTGCCTGGTATTTAAGCTCTGCTGTGTAAACTCCAAGAAAAGGCACATCTTATTGTCTTTATAGCTCTTTCATAGTGAAGCAAATCAGAAAATACCTAAGCTCATTGATATGAGATTATAAGGTGGATCAAAATTACCTTTCATATAATGTATTTCTAAAATGGTGTGAGTCAAAGCACAGTAACCATTAAAGACTTTTTCTTGGTTTTTGGCAGTACCTTCTTCATTTATAATATTTCTAAGGGCAATGTCAAGGACTAAGGTCATCCCTCAAACAAAATTTTAGCCCATTGTAACCTGTCTGTATTAGCTTCCTTCAACAGACAAAAAGACTATTTTATTTTAATGATGGATTCCCCTGCAGGATTGCTTAGAGCAAGATGTTATCTGTAGGTGTGCTCAAGCACCTTGTGGAAGAATCTTATGCTCTTGCTCCCAGTTGACTGACTATGGAGGGATTCAAAGAAGACAGGATAAAGAAGAAAACTGCTGTAATTCCTGTTGTGTCTTTACCATAGCAATAGTGTGAGTAAGGGAAAACATGAGTTAATGAGTTGAAAGGAAATAAGTAGGTGGTGAGAAGTGTTTCAGATAGTGAAAGCCTAAGGCTCTCATCCTAATGATGAGGATTTATTTAAGGTGTTACATAAGGGTCCTAATCTGAGTGATGCTTCTTTGTGCTGCTGTGTAAAAGTGCATTAAGAGAGAATTCTCTTCCTTAAGAGCATAAAGCTGTGACACTACATGGGAGGACTGGAGAAAGGTCTATGTGAGAAAATAGAGAGTGCTGGAGAAAATTTTGTGAACTTGAGAAACACAGTCTCAATTTTGTATGGGCACCCAGGATAGTGACCAGTAGAACTATCTGAGAATAATATCATAGGAGTGATAGCTTTTATGTGGAAGGGTTGCTGAAATATCATCAACAAAAAGGTGTTACTCAGAATATGCAGGGATGAGACTTTGGTTATGCCACTCCTCTGATACTTGGACTTTTTTTTATGCTGAACTTGCAGAAAAAAAACCCCAAAACATTAGAAGTTCTATGTTAAAGCACATAACCTTTATTTGCATGTCAGTGTTGAGCAGTATCTGAGGTCTCCTGATAAGCTTCTAGACATACTTAAATTGCAACTAAACCTAGCAGGTCACAGGCATTTTTTATTGCCGCTAACCTTTAAGCTGTGGTTTGGGTCTGCCAGAATATTGTTTTACAGTCAGCAGTGGTTGCACATTTAAACCCTGCAACTAGTCTGAAAATAGAAAATTATATAGCTGAGTTAATTGAACATCTGCTTATGGTGCATGGCGGCGTGAACAGTAATAGACATAAAGTGCTGCTTAGCACACAGAATCACTTATTTTCAATTGACATAAACCAGAAAATCATTTAATGTCAAATTGATATTAATGAGCACAGTTGTACTAACAAGTGCAAGACTAACCTGAGCATTAGATTTCTTTTTCTGGTAAGGAACTTGATACAAAGTGATCTCAGCTCTTGGAGGAAAAGATATGCTTTGAAAAATTAATTTAATGGTGAATTAAGGGTAAGATTGTTATTGTGGTAATCTTTTATGAAAATGGGATAGTGCTTATTTGGGCAAACCATGACTATATTGCCAAAGTCTGAGAATCACAACATAGTCTTTAACTCATCACTGGAGAAGGAAATTTTGCTAATAGTAAAGATCAGGGTGATTCTGCAATGGTGATGAACATGTTCAAGGAAAATATGAGTGTAGTAGAAAGAAGCAGAATCATTGAGGAAACGTTTTCGCCCCTGCTTGGCCCTACTGCTATAAAACTGGCCTGACTCCCTTCTTTCTTAGCCAGATTAAAGGTGACTAACATCATCTCCCTGAGAGCTGCCTGTATCATGCAGTTCTCCCCAGATGAACAGACTTTGGCTAATGGCCAAGGGACTGATTGTTTGTCCTGTGCAAAATGGGTGAAACCTGAAAGGAATGTGAGAGATTTTCCAATCTTTTATTTTTATTAAAAAAAAAAGTTGACCACCTGTAAGTGCTGTATCCAGAGATCTGTATATTCTCCACATTCAGGATCCAACTTGTTCGTATTTGCAGGTGTTTGAAAAGGATGACTCTACAGCTTTTGAGGGAGTGCTTTAGTAGCCACTCCATTTCAGCATCCTTTTTCGACACAACAGAAGCACTGAGACTTGTTTCTCCTCAGTTTACATGTGGGAAGTTAGTTTTTTAAAATGGAGTTACCTGTCCTCCTTCTGTGGTCAGCAAGAAATAGACACCTGCATTAGTTTAGTCTGATCCGCCTCACATAACAATATGAGGATGGGATCAGTGTCTCTCTATAAGTGCCTATCTTCTTCCATTGACCAGAGGGTGGAGCTCAGTTGCCTCCTCTTGTTTTGACATTGCAAACTTCTAGATATCTTAGATGTGTTCTGCACGCCATATGTGTAAGTGACCCTCAGAGGAGGAAGTACAGTAATAAAAAAAGCAGGATAAAACAAGGATGTCTTCGCTTTGTTCTTGTCCTAGCCTTGTTATAATCACTTGTAGCAATGCAAAATAACCATGAAAAGAAGAAAATGCCTCTGAGCTACTTACCAAGTAATATAATGATACAGAGAAGAATGGCAATAAGAGCCCCAGTGCTTAGACCAGTGGGATGAATCAAGGCTTCAGCATTACAGGACAACATCTTTCCTCGGTGGTCACAAGCACATACTCGAATAGTCACTGTTTCAGTGCTGCTTTGGATAGGGTAGTCATTGTCTGATATTACCACTGGCAAGAAGTACGTACTCATTTCATGCCGGTTATATCTGTTTTTTCGGGTGAAAATCCCTGCTGTGTTGTCTGGAAACACAAAGCAGGCATTAAATCTTCATCTGAAGACTGAAAGCAAGGATGAGTTAATAAAGAAAAATCTTCCAAGAAATTCACCTCTGTTGTCCTGCAGTGTAAAGTTTGAGGTGGTAGCGGCCTCAGGAGCTAAGGAGAATGAAAACTGATGTCCACTGTAAGGGTCATCTTTATCAACAGCACTTAATGTTTGTATCAGCTGAAACAATAAGAACAAAATTATCTTCAAAATCAATAAGTGTCATTTATGTACTTTATGATTGTAAAGCAATCTTTTCATTTTTTCTTCTGCTTTAAGGCAGCTGATGCTGCTATGGCTAGCTTAATAAAAAATATCCATGTGCTGCTGATGTTAATTAGGATCACCACACTATTGTAGCCCATACCACCAGCCTGTAACATGATGAATTTGAAAGTTGGCAGGAAAATCATATTGAATTCAAGAGCAGTCTTGAGCTGATGCCCCTCCAGATGGGTAGCAAACCTTTGCATGTGACAAGAAATAGAGATAAAAGGTGAGACAGTCCAAGCTGACTACCCAAATCTCGTATCACGGTAATTGTTTGTCTGAATCTTCCAAATTATTTGCTTCTTTGAACCATTTAGCAATAGGACTGGTAGTGTGAAAATTATATGGCAGGAAATAGTTATATCACAGACATGACCTGTAACAAATACGAACCTGAAACTTGAAGGAGGCAGTGGAGGTGCCTTAATAAAGCAGAGAATTACAGAATAAAAATTAATCAGGGATAACAAGGTGCAGTACAAAAATCAGCAGTCTAAAACATATTGTCGCATTGCCTGCAAGAATACGAAGTGTAATCAGATACTGTGAAGCCACTCTTTAGTTTAACTTTGCAAACCTAACAATGTGATGTGATGCAATGCAAATTATACCTCTTGATGAGGCAATGAAAGAGTAGTAGCAAAACTCAATAAATTTGGTACATTTTCTTATTACAAGTAAGCATCATACCTGTTCTGCCTTTGCATTTTCACAGACAAAGGTCTCGTAAAACATGGCAAACTCTGGAGCATTGTCATTTATATCCAAAACCTTAATGAACACTGGGACACGGCTACTTTGTTTTGGGTTGTCTGAAATGATAAAATCAGAAAGATGAAAGATTTTATTTAGCTCAGCTACTGACTCAGTGCAGGAGGAGAAAAGGACAGACTTGTGGGCTCAGTGCCTTAAATTATCTTTAGTCACAATACTCCACTCATATTCTGTTGATTTCTTGGGAATGCATGATAGGGTGAATTCCACAAATCATGCTGTGTTATCATTACTCTGATTCTGTGTAAACTATACATTTAAGATTGGGTGGGAGTCCTGGATTTACAAACTCTTTTGAATGTTCCAAATGATTATGAATGCATGTGTGAAATCTACATATACATAAATATAATTCTGGAATTAAATTAAATATGTTAATTAACCTAATACAGTTTTGTGGCAACAAAGTTTCTAGAACATATTCGTAGAATCATAGAAACAACTAGGTTGGAAAAGACCTTTATGATCATAAAGTCCTACTACTACTCCAGGATTGCCAAGCCCACCACTAAACCATATCTGTATGGGCCTTGTCAACACATTTCCTGAACACTTCCAGGGACAGTGATTCTACCACTTACTTGGACATCCTGTTCCAATGCCTGACTACCTTTTTGGTGAAGAAATCTTTTCTAATATCCAGTCTAATCCTCCCCTGGCACAGCTTGAGGCCTTTACCTCTTGTCCTGTCACTTGTTATTGGGAAAAGAGACCAGTCACCCCCCTGCTCTATCCTCCTTTCAGGTAGTTGTAGAGAGCTATAAGGTCCCCATGAGCCTTCCCTTCTCCAGACTAAACAACCCCAGTTCCTTCAACCCTTCCTTATCAGACTTGTGCTTCAGACCCTTCAGCAGCTTTGTTGCCCTTCTTTGGACCTGTTCTAGGACCTCAATGTCTCTCTTGTAATGAAGGGCCCAGAACTGAACACAGTATTGAAGGTCTGGCCTCACCACTGCTTCACCAGTCCCTTCCTTAACAGGAAGAATGAAAAGTTGTGAAGATTGGATTGAGTGACTTTTTTTTCCCTCTCCACCTCATATATAATATTCTGTCCCCTACGAATCTTGGGACAGAGTTCCTTAAGTTATGATAATTGTATTTTATATATATATTATATATATATCACATATATTATATATATAATTATGTTACAGAAATAGCAACCATGGCTGTGATCACAAATATTTTCTAATCTGTTGTGAATTCATTTGGCTGATATTATAAAGTTAACACTAAAAGATACCATTGAAGGACAGAAGCACTATATAGAATCTGCAGATCCCCACATGTAAACATGTTTTTTTCCCTATAGAGACTGTATACTACCAAAAGTTTGAAGATGACAAGAATATTCTTGAGCATAAAATACTGAAGAAAATATTGTCATCTTTCTAAATAAAAATTAAAAAGTTTGTAAATGCACCAAGTTGTATAGACCATTCCTTATCCTGTTGGACCATTCTTTTTGCTGTTGGGGTGAGACAGGCTTTAGTCCTGAAGCTTTCATGAAGAAATAAGGAAGAAAGGCAACAGGCAGCAGTCTTGCCTAGGAGCTGGCTAGAATGGCAAAATAGTCAATATTCTGAGGCAAAAAGGCACCATTGACTCCTAAAAGGTACACGATCTGCCTGCAAACCATTTTGTCAACACCAGGCAAAGGGAAAACAAAAGACTTTTCCAGGACTCAATCTCTGCCTTTTGTGCTCTACATGACATAAAAATTGTCTAGGCCAGGTCACCCAGACATACCCACGTGCATGCCTGGGAGTATGTGGGTGTGGGAATGTGAGAGAGTGAAATCTATAAGGGAATGAATGTAATTGAAATTAGTTTCATTTAAAATAAATACATCCCCCCTCCATTTCATGAGGGCTCACACTGAGTTTTGCTACGTTAATTTCCTACCCATATTAATATAGTTTATTAATGCATTTTAACCAATGATCCAAATGGGAAAAAAAAGTGCAATAAAATACAGCCAATCTAAGACTCTGTATACTTCTACAAGCATTCATTATAGTAGCTTGTTGAGTTAGGCTTTAATAAAAGTCCTATTACTGTGTTTATCATACTTTTATACGTCTGAAAAAGCCTTCTCCAAAATTGGCACTCTATATTTGTATTACAGAGCTCAGTCATTTTGACAAAATATTGTGCTTCAAAGCTCCACAGTCCCATTGAAGTTAATATGATTCCATTGGGCATAAACCACTTTCTAATATGAACCATTGGGCTAAATTCATTCAGTGCATTAAATAACAGTTTATGTATAAGATAGATTAGGCTGAATGCTATGCTAAAATACATCAGTACAAATGTTGAATTTTTATAATAGAAATCAAAGGTACTCATTTGAAGTTGCAGGACTATCGACAAGACTATTTTATAAAGGCATACCTTTCTAATACATTCAAATATATTGGCAAATGTATTTCTTCTTCTCTTAAGAGTTACAGTTGTTTTCTTTTCTGCTTTTTGAACCATGAACCACATCTTTTCATTTTACTCCTACATGCTTAAGATTCTCAAAATTTAAAATGATACTGTAATAAACAGAAATGTCATAAAACCCCTCTATGCTCTATGGGCATGGGCCTTTCTTCTGATCTAATGGAAGTGTAAGTCGAAATATATATACACATCTTTAAGCCTTTTTTTGTCATCTTTTGATTTTTTTTTTTTTTGCAAATTAATTGGTGTAATTTAATTATTTTATTATCCTTTAATTACAACTGGGTTCCATCTCCAAAACAAAGCTCTACAGACTCAACAAACTGCTTACATCTGTTCATCTCTGTAGTGATATGTTTTCTGTTGAGCCAGCAACCAAACTGCTACAGTTCTTTTTTCTGAATACAGCCTCAAAGTCCTGCCAATGTTTGATTTAACCTTAAGGGTTAAGAAAGAATATTTAAGAATACTCCAGGGATTCTCTCTGGTAAATCAGCTGTAATTCTGCAGCTGTGAATGAGTAGCTTTGTGTACTGAATTTTATTGCCAGTTTGCCTTCGAACTATGGCAGATGTACTGACCCCATGTTTCACCAGCTATATGTCTGCAGCGTTCACAGCATAATTCTCTGGGCTGCTGAGCACACTATACCTCATACTGTGAAAAAGAACATAAAAAAATTGAGCTATCTACACTTACTGACAATTCTAGACAATTAAAGGCCAAACAACTTCTGTACTTTTTTCTTTTTTTTCTACTGTAAAAGGAAGCTGCGAACAGTTGCACTGAAACATGTTTCTCTTTATGGCTTTATCTTTTCTGCATATTAAAGGGAGCACCCGTGCATCTGACTGCACATCCTGCCTGTAACTTGACTGGATATTTCTTTTAGATAACTTCAGTGAAATATACCAGGAGTTTGTTGTGTGATAGTATGTCACTGAGCGCTATTAGAGATCAGCTGGAATTTAGTGGAATGGGACTTCAGGTAACCTTGCTAGAAATTACTGGTTTTGCCTAGGAACATTAACCAGTTTCTTGAGACTAAAATTAGTGAAGTAGCCTGGATCAGACAAAGGCTTGTTTAAACAGTAGCTGTGTTTCCACCAAGAAAATTATCTTTGGAAGGCATCTACCCTAGTTATGCAAAATTTGGTCTAGGCTCAGTGAAGCACACCCTGGGGAGTAGCTTTTTGTGGCCAGGAAAGATCCAAACTGAAGAGTAATTAAGACAGAGTCCTCTGTCAAGACACAAGAGGTTTGGTTGTGGTGGTCCAGCAGAAGGTCTGTTCTTAGGGGTGAAGTCAAGGAACTAAATGAGTATTTCATATAGATGCTAAGCTGATTTTCAGGTAGTATGCAATTTTGTATATTTTATATTATTTCAGCTTTGCTGAGGTCAATGCAACTGTGCTTCCTAGATATTCTGCTGTTCTTTCCTTTTTAGGTGGTTTTCATCTTCCTCCTCTATCCAGGAGCTATCTGTAGTGTACAACTCTTGACCTATCATCACTTCTTCAGACTTAATAAAAACACAAACACCTGACTAACAGTCAGCAAGAAGTCAGTGTTTGGTATGCTGAAACCACATATGTAGCATTAAGATAGGCAAACTTTCAAAAGAAAGACAAAAATATTAAGAAACATCATTCCTGTAGAGTCTAGCTCACTATGCTTTCACGTAACCCCTGTGCTTGCCTCAGTAGTATTGTTTCACATCAGCTTTCAGTTTTAAAAAGATCTGCACAATAAGGAAAGCTGGTGTCAAGTAAGTATTCTTTAGGTGCACTTCCAATGCGAGTTTCAATATCCAACAGTCATGTTCAAAATTAAAAATGCCTATTACTGATTAGAAAACACACAATTGTTGCCTTTTCTCCCTACTCAGCTCAGTTACTCCTTCATAAACTGCTTCCCTAGTAAACACAAAATTGCAGACCACTTTTTGCAGAGTTTCCGCTTCTTCATTAGCATTGAGTGGACTATACATAAAACCTGACATCTGTCCAGCTGTGCTTTTCCACATGCTCAGCTAGAAGGCTAAATTCATTACATCAGAGACAGCAATGGTATATAGGTTTGACTTACTGATCTCTGCTGCTATTACTGTAATGTTGTGCCATAGCAGTGTTTCCCGGTCAAGGAGTTTTGAAGTAAATATCGAACCGTTTCCTGAATTGATGTTGAACACTCTGTCCATATCAGTGTGTCGATCTACAGAATACCTGCAAATACAGAGAAAGTGTATTAGGCAAATGCTTTCCTTTTAATTTTTATGTTCTTCAACCATTTTCTAGGACTAGACATCAAACAGCTAGTAAATGGGTTTGCCTTTTGTTTTCAGCACAGGATTAAGAGTCTTTATATATTCACACAAAGAGCTGGTCTCGAGCTACTACATAATGACACATTGGAGGCTTGATTTAGAAGGTGGAGCACTGTCACTGAATAAATGAATTACTGCAGAATTTACATTCCTCTGAGAATCATCAAAGCTTTGTTTTTAGTGAGAAATGTGAAGTCTGAGTCCTGAAAGATATGAAGTCTATTTTAAGGCTGAGTTGGCTTTCCCTTTATAAACTCCTGTTTCTATGGTTTGATATCTAAACTGTTCCAAATAATTTCTGAGATAAAGTTTGACAGCTGGGGTGCATTTCTGTCTTTGACTTCCCAGTGTTTAAAAAGACTGTCTTCTGCCCCCAAACAAGTCAGCATGGAATAGATATTCATTATTCTATGGTATGTATCACATAAAGGTTTGCTGTAGTTCATTAAAACCAACATGCTCAGCCCTGGTTGATGGTATCTAAATGTGAAAGTGAATGCTAACAGGCTCTGGAGAAGCTCAGTGTCTATAAACAGATTGAAATTTTCAACCTGACCTTTCACTTTTTTCTGCTGAACTGGCTCCAACTTTAAAAGCACAGCTGTCCAGTTCACAGGAGAGCATGCTGCCACCTTGATCCTAATACTGTGGTTTGGTTTAATCTATCATGAAAAGTCTTGCAGAAATTATGGAGGTTTTGACAGAAATATGTCTCTGATGTTGCTAAAACAAGAATGCAGTTGCATTATTTTGTTCTCGTTTCAAGCCCAAGTGTGTGCTGTTGTACAATATAGGATAGAGTCCTACGAGGCCCTTGGTCTCCTTGCAGGACAGGTTGATGGAGATAAGACAACTGCTGCCTCTTGTGTCCAGACAGGGATAAAGACATGGCTGAACTGGTATGCAGTCAGATGAAAACTTGTCCAGGAGGATGACTTGCAGAGTTTACTCCCACTAGAGAATTGAGGGGAATGTAGAGACTGAAGAAAAATTTCTATTCCCTGCTGCACCCTAGGAGCAGCTGTGTGACAAGTTGCTCACTCTGCACAGATTTCCCAATGCCTGTGCAGTGTTTCGGAAAGATCTGGCATGAAAGAAAGAGGGAATAGAAGAGTCTAGTTGAAACATGATTCTGACAAAGGTTTAAAATGAACTAACTTGCTAATTATCTTGTAATTGCATTTTTTTTTCTTTGAAATCAAAAAGAATGGGATATATCCGCAGCAAAGTAGATTTGCCTTATTCTAACATAAGAATTTTAGTGTAACCTACCTTTCTAAACAAATAACAAATATGAATTATTTGCACTAAATTGTTTTTCTCTTTCCACATTAAATTCCTATGGAAACAACCAATGAGAGTCAGAGGTACTCTCATGAAAAGCTAACTTTTTTTTTTTTTTCCAGTAGGACTTGCACAGACACACCTAGTTAGTTTTTCAGGTGTCAATTTAGTTTTTATTTATTGCTGTCACTTGACTAACAGTACTGCAATTTCAGCTGCACAAGTCAGCTATGGTGTCACTAACGTAGATCCTTTATGTAGCATTGTAATGTTACCATCAGCTTGAAAAGATTATGTGAGGAGGTACGTAATAGGCAGTGCTAATGGATGGGACAGCTCCAGCAAGCTGTGTTGTTTTATTCAAATCTAAATAGCACATCTGATTCTGTTGACTTAGCTGAAATGCTTGATGGAAATAAGTTTATACAAACCAGTCTGACTCTCTTATATTTTGACTGAGTATTTGATATGGTAAACATTTCATTTTAACTTTCATCCATTCAGGCTTTTATAGGA
The DNA here is from genome assembly GCF_012275295.1 of Melopsittacus undulatus. Lineage (NCBI taxonomy): Eukaryota > Metazoa > Chordata > Aves > Psittaciformes > Psittaculidae > Melopsittacus > Melopsittacus undulatus. Next base: position 82,963,339 of record NC_047527.1, on the reverse strand, counting down.
TATTATGTTGGTGTTTTGTGAATTCAATTATTTTTCAGATATTCTGTATCTCATTTCCATATCTTTCAGCTGAAATACTTTGGTATTTCCATTTTGCAGTAAATCTAGATTTCGTGCTCCTATTTGAAATTAAATATCAGGATTTTGCATAGTTTAGCTATTCCAGCCAACTGCGATAGTATGTTTCAGGCTCTTATTCAGCAAGACATTTAAGTAAGAAACTAGCTTTAGGCATGAGTTGTTCCTTTGTTTGTTGTGGGGTTTTTTTTCCTTCGTTTATTTTTTTGCTCATGCTCCATGTTATGAATGGACTTAAAATGTCTTGTTGCCTTAGCACATTTTAATGACTGGTGATATTGCAATCACTATGTTTATAAGATCGCTCAAATACAATCTGTGATACAGTATCTGGAAGAAAAAAAAACCAAAAACAAACAAAAAGCCAAAAATTGTTCTGGACTTTTTAGTTTCTGGAAACTAAGGTTGCCAGAGCTGTAACACTGAGAACTTCTTTGACATACTAAAAATTATAAAATCTAAGTCCTTGTAAAACTATGTACATTCAGTCATTTGTACAGTGGAAAATTAAAGTCACAAAAAAAAACCCAACAAAACAAACCAAAAACCAAAAAACAAGCCAGAGAACAGCTTCTTAATGAAATGCTAATTTTATTTCTTCATATTCAAAAGAAAATACATACAAAATCAATGCAGTTAAAGTATATTCTAATTATACCATTAACCCTGGACCAGAAGGATGATTTTAATAAGCTAGACTGTCACTTCTGTTTCTCAGTTTATATAATCTGGTCTCTTTTGATCAGGGGCTGTTAATTATGTTGAATTGGTGGTGATTCTGACTTACAGATCATAACCCAGTAAGAATTAAGCAGGCAACATCAAACCCATTTTTACATTTATTTAATGAAATTACTGGTGAATATTTGTCAGATTTCAGGACTTCATTCCTTTCAGGCCTTGAGGAATTGACAAGGTAAGAAGTTAAAAGGTATGTAGATTTTAGTTTCTCCTTGTACATAACAGGAAGAAGGGGAGGGTGAAAGAGAGAATCTAACACATGCAAATATGTTGTCAGTAAAATACACAAACAAAATTAAGCCTTATATTTGTTTGCAGATCATTTTCATCTGGGATACTTTAGTAAATCAAATCACAGCAGGGAGACAGTTCCAGTGACTGATGAACTTCATTATGCCTCTGAGGAGTTACCATAGCAAAAAAACTCAGCTAGCAATTTACAAAGATCTGATGTACAATACAGCAGTGCCAATGGCAGCATTGGTTTTTCTTTAGTTGTTTTTTTTTTCATTATGCAGTGGTTCATAACATTTCAGTTTAGAGCAAACACAAGCAGAATGAAAAACTTCTTTTTATAACACAGCAGGACAGTGGAGCGTTACTCAGGAGTGTATTAATGTAACTGTACATGAATGGATACCCAAATATTGCCAAGCATCTATCAATGTATTTTTGTATTTTCTTAATGTCACACTACAAGTAAAGCTTATTTATAAGGGCTGAACTGATGAAATGTAACTCTACCAATACACAGGTCATGAATGATTACACAGTCTTACAACCAGGGCAGGTATCCGCTTCATATTTTGCTGTAGCTTCATCGTCTTCTGATGTTCAGCAGCTTGCTGTCTAAAGTAACCACAAGTCAGGAAGATTTGTGGGTCAGGAAGGGATGTGTGTGTGAATTTTTCATAATGCATTTTCATAATGATACTGTGAAGGTTTCCTTTAATGGAAGATCAAAGGGGCTTTCATCTAACAGAGTTAGGACTCAGATTGTTTAAAAAGAGAAAACTTCACTCACGGAGAGGAGAAAATAGAGGGTTTTCATTGTAATATCAAGTGTCTAAAGATTTTATTTTTAACTGTCAAGAAAAATTGACAAGCAAGTGACAAGTCATATATATACAGTCTAATTGCATCTTCCCTGAAGCTCAAAGTGAAAATCAGATTTAGCATCTCTATTGCATGATGGAAAAAAATAAAATCACCCTGTCAAAAAGATGCAGAGTCAACCCATGCCCCTAAATTCTAGGAGATACTCAGGATATTAGCACCACAAAATTACATTTGTTGCAAGCTAACATCTCTTAGGCTACTGCTCTCTGATGATTTTCTTCTCCTTTCACTGATTTTCATGTTTCTTCTTGCTGTGTTTATTTGTATTGCTCTAGCCCCTTCCTCATTTTTTTTTCCTTTCACCTTGCTGTTGCATGTTATTAGAGTATAAAGGAGACAAGTTTTCCACTGCACTGCATCAATTTTGACACCTCTGCTGAATTTTGCTCAATAATTATCTGATACTTTCATATACAAAGTACCTATACTGTATTAAAGAACTGCCCTTTGAAAGATAGGTAAGTTTTAGCACACATATTCAATTAATACAAAAGGCTGGTAGGCCATACTCAACAATGAGCAGCCTATCCAGTCTAAATCACCTATAAGTAGGATCTGGTGCTGGTGGAAAATGCAAATGATTGTAGTTAACGCCACAGGAAAGCAGGGAAGCACTCACTTCACTCTCCAGTGCCACTGGATATAAAAAGGCAGATTCATGTGAAGACTGCAATGGCCCTGGGTGTCACCCCAACCAACTTTTCATCTTCATGCTAGCATGCCCATGAAGACATGCTATTCATGCTGTTGATCCTGTTCCTGGGCTTCACCAAAGTCAACAAAACAATATGTTACTCTTCAGGTTACTATGCTCTGCTAGTCCAGAACTCCATATAATTGTTGCATGTTGTGATATAAATGAAAGCAAACCTTCATTAAAATTAGAAGGCTTAGTCTTGAACAAGAATTAACACACAGGGCATTGCATGTAAACTAAAGACAGCGAGGGTTTCTGCCAGAACCGTTTTAGATTATAATTTCTTCATCTAGGAAATTAAGATGATGATATTTACCCCTCTTACAAGATGAGCTGAGAGCTTAAAACTTATTCATGCTTCATAAACTTTGTAAGACATTTTGATGAGAGATAGCTCTTTACAGAAGTAAAAAGTATTGATGGATTGGATTTTTATTAAACCTGCATTGTTCTATTTTGGTTTTAAGAGTACTACTGTATTTCCAAGGTGCCCAACACAGAGAAAATTGAATGCTGAAAATTGACCTGGGTTTAATATTGTTGCATTTTTTCATTTCCTCCTCTTACTGCCTTGTCAGTAGCAATGAACTTTAATTAAAGCACACAACTGTTTAAAAGTTCCTTTATACTCTATTCCATATGACTTAAGTACTCCAGTATGTTTTCAAATGTACTGAAACAATGTAACTGTTAATATACAAAAAAAGGAAGGCTTAGGTTTAGCTACTCCAACCTTAACTTCCTCTAAGACTAGTTTATTAGTTCCTGGCAAGTGTAATTTGTGAAGTCCAAGACACTGATTCTTATCTTGCTAACCTTACACTGATACAAGTTAGGATGGGGTCTGCATGCACATGAACTGCTTTTACACCATTTTCACTTGCAGTTTAGAGAAGGTAAATGTGACCTCTGTTAAAAAGGTCTAGATGCATGGGAGAAAAAAGGGCTGCTGAATCACCCCCTGTTACATAGCCAAAAGGATGCACCACACTGCACTTGAAAATATTGAAGGTGGAAGAACACATCTTCTTAGTACTCTTCTTGCAGTAAATTCTTCCATAGCAGAAACAGGCACAAACATTAGTTACTGGAGTGGATAGGATGTAATTCAAGATGCAAGGGCCATGCAAACACTGTTACATATACCTAGATATGCTCAAATGTGAGAGATCATTTACCATCTACAGTACTCCATATTTAAGCATACCTGAACAATTTCATTGGTACAAGTGATTTTTTTTGTATATTGACATGAAAAAAGCAAAATTAAAGCTGTAAAAAAAATACTCACAAGCTGAAATAGTCTATGCTTACTTGACAGGGTTCTTGGCAGCATCTGGATCCTGAGCAGTCACTGTTCCTATTACAGTGTTTATTGGAACATCTTCCTTCACTTCCATTATGTATGCCGGTCTGCTGAACACAGGAGGCTCATCTACATCCTCCACCTGAATTCTGACTGTAGCAGAGTCCTTGAATGGCCCCAAATAGAGGAATCGAGGATCCACATGAGTATTGGTAGCTTCCACTTTCAGTATATACAAGTTTTTACTTTCAAAATCCAATGCCTGGGAAGAGGAGGAAAAAAAAAAGAAAGAAAAAAATTTGGAAGTCTGTGGTCATTGCTGTAGCTTGCAGCCAGATGACCCAAATGAATAGGCGGATGTCATGGAGAAGCCTTTTCTAGATAACATAAGCCTGAACTGAAATTACAATACCAGCATAAAGGAGAAAGACAGGGCTCCATGTTATGTTATAAAAAGAAACCAACACTTTTTTTTTTTTTCCCAGGGAATTCTATGCCTGGCATTCCTAAACACCAATTAACCTCTCATTCTCAAATGGCCTTAACTTTTCTTGCCTTAGATTCTGTCATTTTTGGTATTTTGACATTTTCTGGTATATTCCTTGCCCTAAGCAACACGCACTAAAGGGGGGGGGGGGGGGGAGATTTTCTAGGAATTGCTTGTTTAAATATTGGTATTCCATCACTGAAACAAAGCACTGTGACATCTGTGTGACATCTAGTGTCTGGACATCCAGAACCATCCATCAAGCCAAACATGGTTTTGTGATAGGCTATGACTGTATCACACTCTATTAAAAGTATGAAGCAGCAGCGCTTGGCAATTCTCTGTTAAGTGTGGGGATAGAGTAGTAGTCCTATTTTTCTTTTAGGATGTGGAAGATTCACAGCTTCTGTCAACAATGGGCAGAAATGCAAATGGAGTTAGACTGATATAATAATCAGCCCCTGGAAGGCATCTCCTAAAAGACAAGTAATGACAGGTGTCATACTGATATCAACAAGCAAGTGCATGTTCAGAAAATCTATACAATGTCTATCTAGTGATGACTGAACTTGAACTGATGGAGGATGATATCTGTAACCTTATCAAGCTTTCCTGATAGCCCACTGTAAACAATATTTCTCAAACCTTTTCTGACAGCCAATGTGCAACCTCGTAGATGATGTCCAGTATAATCTGGGAAGGCATCAGATGCTTTCTAAAACAAAAGCCTGCTGATGGATTTGTTAATTACATTTTTACAAAATGTGAGTCAAAATAAATTATTCTATGTACTTTATTACATTATAACTATACAATTCAAGGCCTTCTGATAATGCAAAATGGGCAATGTAATACTGATTATTTCTGTGGTCTTAACCCAGAACCTTCTAGTAAATGAGCAAATCTTGCAAACATCACAGATTAAAAATCACAGTTGGATAGTCTTGCCTCCTTGAGTTATTCTGCAGATATTCTGTGGACTGCAGAATTTTTTTCTTAGTCCCATTCCACTCTCCAGTTTATTTACTTGCTCAAGTCCTTCAAAGTATGTGCATTGGTCTAGTAAAGGAGGAAGGACGTAATTTGCTTTTATAAGAGAAAATTTACATAGGTAATATAGAGATTACTAATTGATAAAATTCAAGTTAATAAACAATACATGTTGCACTAAAAATGGAAAATAAATATGTGCTATATAAAGTTTTGACTGGCATTTCAGAGGCTGGGATTAAGTGTGCTAAGATGTGTACCTTTTTGACACTTATAATTCCTTCCTGTGTGTCCTTGTCTGTGGTAATTCCAAACATGTCATATCCGTCCCCTTCAGTGATGCTGTATTCAATCTCTGCATTTTCATCCACGTCAGCATCATTAGCTTTTATCCTGCCAACTGGTGAGTTAGGTGGTGTAGACTCAGGAACTCTGAATTGGTATGTACCTACAGCAGAGGGAGAATAAAGTTTTGTCAGTCAGTCTCATGGTACTTTGGACACCATCTCTCAGCCCACTCTCCAAGCTGGGCATGCACAGATGAGTTCATGAGTTCACTGTCATTTCCAGGCCTTCCTGGGGCAACAAGCCTTCAGCTTCTGTCTTATTTTCATGCAGATAAAAGTAACTTTTTTTTTTTTTCTATTTTTTACTATGAAAGTTGGGCATTTTGTTTTCTTACAAAGAGGTATCTTTATCAACATATGTTCCATTCTAGACATTATCAAGGTCTCTGTAGGCCATATCAAAACTGTATCCAAAAAATGTCTTGAGGCCAAAAGACAAATATGAAGAACTGCCAGAGGCTAATGTAACTTAGTAACACTAAAACCAAATCCAGTGTAAATCCCTATTAATAATGTGCTATATTGAATTCTCTTCTGAAAAACCTCTGCTTGGGGAATATTGGCATTATGAAGCTGTATCTTTGGCTTTTATATTGAAGACATTTATGTCCAGAGATGTATAATTAACTCACTGGGGGCAGAGTGCTATATTTTCTCTAAAGTTGTTCTAATTTAAATGGAAACACTTTGCCCACAGCTAAGAGCAGACTTTGAACTTAAATGACAAGTTGTTTCCAATAACTTTCCCAGTGACTTAACCGCCAAAGCTTACTGATTTGTCTGATAGTATCTGCAATTATTTTCTCTAACAGCTGCTCTTGACTTTGACACACACTGACACTGTGATATACACACATCACGTACAGAGCAGTGGTTAGACAAAGCAAAAAAGAAGAAAAAGAGAGAAAGGAAGGAGGAAGGAAACAGAGAAAGAGGAAATAAGGAAAGAGAGGGAAAGAGAAAGCTGATGAAAGCTCTATCACTTTGAATCACTTATGACCATGAATGGTCATTAGTAGAAATTAGTTTCCAAGAGAACGTGCTCAACTGATTCCTTTAAATGTCACACATATATACCAAATTATCTGAGATAGGGGATGGAAAATAGGTAGAAATATCTGGTACATTTATGTATGGGCCTTTGTTTCTGTATGCAAAGAATATAGGAAAACCTATTGAGGCAAGTGCTTCCTGGATTAAAATATTAATAGAATTGATCTTGGGATCATTTTACATACTTAAATATATTTCAAAGCTTAAATATGTTAGATTAGAACAGACATCTTCAAACAAACACAAAGTCTAATAGACATAATAAGGAACAAGAAATACAGATTATATGAGTCAAAGCTATTTAATAAGTATGAAAAAAAAAGTTGCTTCTGCACATTAATTCAGCTCTCAGTCTACTGCAACTGGCGTAAAAAGATGAGATTTTTTTCCCACATATTGCAATTAGCCTTAGCATGATGCTATTGCTTGCTTGTGTGTTCTCTTTGTCTCTCTTAATGGAAGTTCTATACTCAGTAAGATCAGAAAAGCAGAAACATCACCTGAGATGAAAAAAAAAAACCAAACCAAAAGAATTTTTGTCCATTTCAATGTAAAGACATAGAATGAAAATATTCCATACTCTGGGGGAAGCGAGGTGGATTGTCGTTTACATCAGTCAGTGTAATATTCACAGTGGTGGTTCCTGATAATCCACCCATCTGGCCTCCCATATCCTTAGCCTGGATGACCACTTGATATTGCTCCCTGTTTTCACGGTCCATGTTTAGCAAAGCAGTTTTAATAATACCTAAAAACATAAAAATAAAAAAGGGGAAGTTCACAAATAAGGTCCTGACTTTGATGGAAATTCTTATTAAAAAATACCCACAGTCTAAAGAACAAAACAATTTCTGTGTAATAAGTAAAATCTGCCCAGTACAAATATTTACTGCTATGAGACGGCCCATTAAATTACAGACTTTTCATATCATATTTCAGGCTGCTGCCTACGTGACAGATACAATATTAGTGGCATCCCTAAAAACATGTTCTACTTATTTGTGAACAGTGTTATTGTACATAACTATTTATCTCCTTTCAGTTCCATGCTAAAAGTCTCTCACTGAACTGGATAAAGGCTCTTTGTTCATTACAATGTGTTCTATCTTTACTCTCCTGTTCTGTCAATATTTTTATTTTGACAGAGGTGGTAAGTTAAAAAAAAACCAAACTAACTTCAGCAAGACATTAATAAAGAAGAAGTACAACAACATTAAATGGGAGAAGAGGAATTAATTAAGAAAATTATGAGCATCCAAGCATGCCTGAGTATGTATATTTCTATTTATACATTGATTGAAATTATTTTGTCAGTCACTTTCTTCTTCAAAGGTACAAACACCAATTATGAGGCCAACCTTTATTGAAATTCTTACTGGATATTTACCATGAAGAAAAATGTTTGCATTCCTACTGGGTCTCTTAAGGCTAAGAACTGACTCCTTTGTAGGCAAAGGGAATGAAATTCAACTACTGAAATTCATGGCAAAATTCATAGCAGATTTGACAGAGACTTATTTCACTCTAGGAGTTTTGCAATTGATTTCCATGGCAGCAAGATCAAGCCTGTGGTTTACCTTGCTTCCTCTCTGTGTCCCATACAACTTTCTTGCTAGAAGATTATTATGGGTAAAATCCCAGCTACATTATCCTTATTATAACTCTAGATGGAAGAGCACATAGCATACTGTGCAAGTCAGAATGAGTGCATCGGTGCAAAAATCCTTGCCTGTATTATCTAATACCATATGCTTGAAGGGAAGTTCCCTTTGATCTTGCCTCTCCCTCTTTTCAGAATTATGTACATTTTTTTACCTCAGGTTTTTCTTTGGGGCATCTAATCTCTCCCTCCTTTTCCCTGCCTGAGTGTCTAAGATATATTTCAGAAACAATGTTAAATTTATGACCCAGATTAATTATCTGGGACAATCCACTCCTTTCTAAGTGTGCTGAGGAGAAATGATTTCTCTAGCTTCCAGCAACCTATCACAGTGGATTTTACCATTTAAGGAGTTTCTTGAGATCTTTTGTTTCTTGTTGGAGAATTTTGTTATAAATCTTGGGAATTTCTATATAGTCAGATAGTCAATGGTTCAGCAGTCAGACAAAATTCATGTTTTACATGCACAGGTTCCAAAGCTGTCTGTTAATCAGCCCATAAAAAATTCCAGTCACTATGTATAATTTAAACATCTTCCAAAAACAGAACTCAAGTTTGGGATTCTATTTGTGATCTTCTAGTGTAGCACAACAGCCAATTTTACCTCTTCTATCATTATTCTTAATTAAGATTTCTTTCATAAAATTAGCATTAAAGTGATGTGCTGCAGATGCACAGAAATTATAATTACTTTAAATAAGTTTTGAAGATGTAGAAGTAGAAAAAAACCAACCTGAACAAACCCTCAATCTTAATTTAGCCATTATGAAGATCTATGACTATTAAGCACTTTTTTCCACACCCACCTGTTTCTCATTTTTGTCTAAAAGCCAACCTATTTAGTTTAATTTAAGCATCCACAGTAGTCTCTGTACCTACTGCTTGTCAAAAACTAAGCAAGTGGGTTCACATCCAGTACTAATTGTATTTATTAGACTTTACTGGTAAAATTACAAAAGTAGGTGTCACGTTTACAGATGTATTGTTCTATTAAGTTTGTCAGATTTTGCACTAAGATGTAATCTCTCTGAAGTTTTTGTCCACTATGTTCTAGCTTGACTTAGCATGCCATTTTGAATTACAGACATTGTCACAGAATGACAGATAAGAACCCCTGACCTGTCTCGGATTCGACAGAGAAGTATGGTTGTCCCTGGAGAATGCTGTAGACAACTTTAGCACTGTTTCCATATGTAGGATCATCGGCATCAGTTGCAGTGACTTGCACAACAAAGGTACCTGCAATGATAAATAAATAAATAAATTAAAAACAACAAAAAAAAACCCAACAAAAATAAACGTACTTTTTTTTTCAAGACAGTTTATGATGTAAAAATACACATAGTTCAGGTCCAGGTCAAACTTGTGGCAAAAAGTTAGAGATATTTTTATTTTGTAGAAATTTCTCTGTTCATAAAGGCAATAGATTCAAAAATCAAGATGATAGTTGGCATATTCTCAGTTCATTAAAATAGACAGGTATTGATTGACTATGTAGTTCATTCATCATATTTCTCATAAAGAAACCAGAAGTGCACCTTTCCCCAGGTATTGAAGGCATTCAGAATTTCAGTCTAGGTCAAGAATATACTTTTGTAAACTTACTCATGCTCGTAAGGTATTTGACACAGAAATGTAAACTTGTTTTTTCATGTGTCTTGTAGAGAAAGAAATGGTGCTGAAAGCTAGGTAACGTGTTAACAAACATTAAAAAATGAGCTTAGGTCTTGGCATTTAAAACAGATTTGCGAATAAAATATTCACATACTAAAATATTAATATTACATTCTTTCTCCACCAGATGAGACTTTATCTATGTGACAAGTCCCATGAATGAGAGGAGAGAGTATGCCCCAAAGTCTTTATTTTCATATTGCCTGAGCTTTATTTTAATCTTATTTTTGATCATGATTAATTAATACTTCTCTCCCTCAATATTATTTCAGATTAGAAATGTGCTTCTTGCAGCTTAACCATCCGTCGCTTTCTGACAAAGAAATCAAAATGACCTCCATAAGAATCAGAAACAAAGAATCAAACCCCATCAACTTCTCTGGAAAAGACCCAATATTAAAATTATATTTCAAGAAAGCTATTTATTTTTGATTGATTCCTACAGTTGGATACATTTTAAATCAATAAAAAGATTTCAAAGGACTTCAGTGGACTTTGGAGCTCTCTTGTTTTGTATTAAAAGAGTAATAAATGTCATAAGTTAGTGGCATATATTAGAATCAGTGGTGAGCTGAGTCAGGTGACAGTTTTCGCTCCTGAAGTGTGTACAACCACTTCTGCATCCGCCTTTTTCCACTTTTTTTTTTACCTTCCTGAAATAAAAAATTTTTGCTGAACTGGTCCAGTGGTGATATGGACACATGGACACAGGTGACTGTGGAACAGCATATTTTTACACTGCTACTAAATGATGTTAACAAAGCATACTAAAGTCACACAACTTAGCTCAGATCACTTTCACTGTAGCTAAACTTGACTGCATGAACTTGTATTTTTTGTGATACGTCAGAGGGAGTGGGTTTCACTCAGCTGACATTTCTGATTCCAGCAAACTTTTGTCACTACAGCAGATGTCTGTATTCAGTGCCTGTAAAATATGGCCCTTCATTAACTCCTCAGAAGGCACCCAGACCACACACTGAAATAAATTATTAGTTAGCACCTACCAACATCTGACATTTCGGGAATGCTGGCATTGTAAACATCCTTTGTAAACATTGGTTCATTATCATTGATATCATGGATCTTAATGATGAACTCAGATTCTGGTTCCACTGGTCTTCCAGTCCTTCTGTTTATAGCCTGGGCACGGAGTATGTATACAGGCTTTTCTTCCCTGTCTAGTCTCTTTGTGGCCTGGATGTCACCAGTATTTTCATTGATAATGAAGAGGTCTCCTGCTCCATCTCCAGAAAGGATGTACTTAAGTGATCCATCTCCTTTATCCTGGTCTGAGTGCAGCTGGTGGTGAAACAGGAATAATAATAAAAAATTAAAAAAAAAAGGAAAATAAATACTTGGGACACAATTTTAGATACTTTTACTGATATCATGATACATGTTTTACTATTATTAATACCCAGGTAAAAGTCTGTACCCTGCTTTTGGGAAATGAGATGATACCACAGTAGTAGTGAATTGGTAGAGTTGTGTCTTGATGTCAGAATTGAAATGGGCTACAGTATTATAAGAAATTGACTGAGGAAAACCCATGAATTGAAGTGGCAGATCACTTTCCCAAGCTAGGCATATATCAATCAGTTCTAAATGCTAGCAATGCAGGTGGAATCCTAAGATTATGTAGGACAAAGAAATCCTACAGTGAGAAAACAGTGGATTTGGAAATTGCAGTAAGCAAAGACTTAAAAAGTGGCCAGTTCAGCCACTTTTTGAGTTTAAATTCGGGGTGCTCAGCTCTTACGCCCCATGTATATTATGTAATAGAGTTCACAACATATTAAATACGTACACATATAGCAGATAAATACATGCATTCACAGATGTGGCAAACTAAGAACAGAGGCAGGCAAGCATGCTAGTTCACTACAGCACTGGCAGTTGCCCTATCCAAACGGAGAAGGACCAAGCTGAAACATGGTGGGGCAGAAAGAAGGCAATGATGGTAATTAGCATACAAAGCCCAGACTGTCATATTTTTTCCCCAGGATATTTCTATGTCTCTTGAAATGCTGCCTAGCACACACACAAGGTATGAATCATTAAGTCATTAAGTCATGCTCTCCTGGCTGTTCCTTTGATAAAGGCTTATTTATCCCCCAGCTTTAAAATCAAAGCTAATCAATTACAGGTATTTTTGTTGTTATTTTAGACAAAGTAAAAATTAGAAAATTAAACATTTAAATGACTTCTAAAATCTGGGCATAAGTTATGAAATTTATGGGGGAAAAAAGAATCTATTAGGTAGCAGGTGCCTAGAAATTGTTGATTTCATAGAAAAGACATGTTAATGAGTGAGGAAAACTGGACTTTCTCATCCAGCTCTTTGCTTCTCTTTGCTTGTATACAGGTTAGAAAAAAACTACCTAGGTGGCTGCACGGCAAAGTACTTAACATTGTTCGATGGCATACTTTGTAAAAGAGAAAGATTTGTAGGCTGAAAGAATATAGAAAATCTTCACACAGACTTTACCAGTGGCTGGCTATGCCTCTACCATGCTGGAAGGGCAACCTCCAGCATGACCAATATGATCAATGTTTTGGGCTTCCTCCAACTTCCTGACAAGATCAGTGTTATGCTGGCAGTCTACTGGCACACACTTAGTGGCACAGTGTGCTTATGTCTATGGTCTCTGAAGGAAGCATGCTCTGTGCAATAAGTCTGCCTTGAGGAGCAAAACTCTTTGTCACCACACATACCAAAAGTGTCCAATAATACAAAATATCAGAACCATAGCATGGTTAATTGTTAGTAGACATGCTGAGGCACTCTTCTTAATTTTCTCCCTCAGGCATATAATGGGTATTCCATGTGATTTTGCTCAGAGCCCTTTCTCTTGATAATAAGAGTGCCATTAAGGAGCTTGTATGCAGCATTTTTCATAAGCTGATTTCAAAACCCTTCACAAAAGCAGTTAACACCATTTGCTCTGTTTCTTGGATAACGAAGCATAGAAACTTGAAGTTTCTCAGAAGGCTAGTCTTGGAATTTGAAATAGAAATCATGCCTCCTGTGTCCAGTTCAGTTGGCAAAACACTCTGCCATAGTGCTTAGAGGAATTATATGATTTACTAGATACAACCTCAAACTCTGACAAGTATCTATTAGATCTGCCTGTTAAGAAGTCAGAAGAGTAGACTACTGTGGGAAGTAATTTCAATAGGTTATTTAAGCATAATTTTCCTCAAAGGCAACATGCAACAAAAAAAAGTGTGAAAAGAATTTTGCCTTTGAAACTGTGTATATTTTTTTGATTGTTTCATATCAAAAAGTCTACTTTTATTTGCCTTGAAAGCCTCTTTAAATTTGTATGTATCATACTGAGACAAAACCAGTCCTCAGTAAAAGACTACCATTAATTCATCTGAATTATGGTATAGTGCTGTTTTGAGACTTGTTGCAGGCTTAACTCCCAAACTCTTTTTTATCATCATTTTAATTCAACCTGATTCCAATGAACAAGGTAGTAAAAAAAGTCAAGCTAGAAGAGGTGCTGGAACCACTGGGTACTGTCTTCCATAATATCCTTTACCTAGCCCAGGTCACCGAAAGAGGTAAAAATTGAAATTTGTGCGATATTTTCAAGCCAATTTTTAATGAAATTTCTGTTCCCCCTCCACAATTAATTCACTTGTGTAAGATCGACTGTGACTTTAGACATGACAAAGTGTATCTCTGTGTAATGACTCATCAATAATGAGAATGAGGTGATCTTCATCAATTTCTCTCTCTAGCCCTTTAGCAAAGCACTAACATTTGGAAAGAAATGTTCCCTAGGAAAAAATCCTTTCCAACTTCAATACCTTTAGTTTTACAGGCTTCCTAAGACATAAAAGAACAAACCAAGTTCTCAGTAAGTCAGGCTGTATATGGATTATTTACTGTGAAAGGAGGGTCATGTCCTACATACTAGTGTATATTACATAGAGATAAGTCTGGCTCAGTGCCTGCTCTTCAAACCAGCTGGGAGTTTATAGGGTGTCACCATGTGAGGCCTCAAGAACCTGGTTTACAAAGGGTCTGAAAAGGTCTGATTACAGTCTCTTTGATTTCAGTAAACTAGGGTAGTTCTCTAACTGCGCATCATGGGGTTTCTGAGGGATAGACCTACATTACAACTTCAACTACTTACTTAGTAACTATGCCAAAATATTTTGGATTTTGTTCCCTTATTTACAGGAAAAAAAATGGCTTTTCATATTAGAAAAAATAAGCAAGATTTCTAGGAAAGTTTCTCATAGACGATATAACTGTAATATTCACATGAGAGGAAAATATCCCCCAATATTATACATTATTTTAGATTATGTTATCTGTCTTTGACTGCTTGGTAGAGGCGTTTTATCCAGGCAAAGATAACAATCTATTCTATTTTTCCTTAAGTGTCAGTTTAACTTAGAAGCAGTATTTTGTTTGTGTGACCTATAGGAAGGGGGAAATTTCTATTGTATATCTGTTAAAAAAAAAAAAAGGGGAATAAAATTAAAAGAGAAACAAATGGCACAAGTTGAGGTCCAAAGAAGGGCTTAGATGTGACATGCACTTAAAAATGCAATTGATGGTTTTGTATAGAAAACACCACTTTTAGGTTATGAGGATGAAATAAATGGTAATAACAACTCCCCAAATTCCTTTTAAGCTGTTTTGCGTTACTCAGACTTCTTTGCAAAGAAAGTTTGCTGTGATGAGGTATTGACCTGGTTTGAGCAATAGCAGTCATTTTTTCTCCTTCTTGGTAGCTGGTGCAGTGCTGTGTTTTGACTTTCGGGCTGAGAACATTTGCTGATAGCAAGTATGTTTTGAGTTACTGCTCAAATGTTTGGTTTGTCCAAGGACTTTGCTGAGCCTCATGCTCTGCCAGGGAGGAGGGGAGGCCGGGAGGAAGGAGAGACAGGACACCTGACCCAGGCTAGCCAAAGAGGTATTCCATACCATAGCATGTCGTACCCAGGAGGTAACCGAGAGAAACCCGGAAGGGCTGGGACTCTGGGGTTGGAGGAGGTATCGGTCGGTGCTTGGTCGGGCAGGGTGGGGTGAGTTATGGGTCAGTGGCTAGTGAGCTGTTGTATTCTCTTCACTTGTTATTGGCTTTACCATTATTATTTGTAGTAGTAGTGGCAGTAATGATTTGTGTTATACCTTAGCTATTAAACTGTTCTTATCTCAACCCGTGGGGCTACATTCTTTGGATTCTCCTTCCTAACTCTCCGGGAGTCAGGGGAGCAAGGGGGGGAGTGAGTGAACGAGCTGTGCGGACTTGGTTTAAACCACGACAGGTATGCATATAAATTATACTGCAGATGCTTTTAGCAGGACCAATCCCTGCCAATGCAAGATTATAGCTTCACTCCGTGTGTTAACCTGTGTTGCAAAATGCTGTCCATTATCCTCTGCATAAAGTTGGTCAGACAAATGGGCCATGGCAGATAGTCATGGGATAGAATAAAACATCTGGGACATGGTACTCATGTCATATGGGCTGTATCGCATTACTATTCCTCAAGAAAAAATTACTTCATCCAAAGGTTTTTAGGACTTGATGCAAAGGTAAGGTGCTTTATTTCTTATGAACTCAGTGTTATTCAATGTCGTTCATTTTAATTGGTGGCTGAACTGAGCAATATCCCAAAGGTAAGCAAAACTGTGAAGAAGTAAGTCTATGCAATAAAAAGTAAATGCATCAGCAATTGTACTGTATTAATATTATAGTAAATTGATTCATTCAGAATCTCATCTGTACAATTCTATGAAATCACCCATCAATCACCGGCTAAGGCTGAGGATGAAAGACAAATTGAAGATTTTACTATGCCCTAGGCATAGTTTTACTCATTTTACTTTAATACCACTGTTAAGTGAACCATCTGATTTGCATTTAATGACTTACAGTCAGATAAAAACTGTTCAGCCTCTGTCTTGCTTTTGCCCCTCCCAAACTTCCTGGCCTAAAATATTCAAATATGTCTGCCTGGAACAAGGAAGGCTTCTTCATGATTCCAGGAAAAGGCATTTAAAGTGCATTCAAGACTGAAGCATTAGTTGCCTGTATTGGGCATTTTTCTTGTTGCCAGTACATAATTACCTTAAAAATAGAGTTGTTTTTCAAGTGGTTTTTAAGGTTTAGGTTGGGCTTTTTTTGTTTGTTTGTTTGTTTGATTGGTTTTGGTTTACAAATTAGCCACAATTTGGAGTAACCTCATTCTTCACAGTGTCTCTGACAGAGCCCTATTGAAGTCCCAAGGGTAATGGCAATGGGCATCTTCAGCATGACAAAAAAGAAAAGGGAAATGAAAGCAGTGCTCAAAGTATTTGTACCATAAGACTTTATTTTTTAAGATTTTTTTTATTATTATTTCCAGGGTGGATATATTTATAGCATTTGTGTTCATCTCCAATAGATAGTACTGCTTCTTTTTAAAATAAAATTCCAAGAAAATTTTTGCTCCGTTTAGTGACTCTGTGCTAAAAAGAAAATGACATCGGTTTGCACATTACGTAATAAATGTTTACGTAAATTTTGCTGAAGTTTAAGCAAAAACTTCTTCCTAGTGCACAAAAAATAACCCCAAAACACTATATATGTGTTCCATATACTTATACATATACACACACTAGATCATGTATTATCAGGGCAAATACCTACACAAATAATTTGTTTCAAGCCATAAAAGATTATTTTTATTAAAATATTTTTTAATAAAAATATATTTTATAAGGTCCACGGGGATATCTAGCAACATCAGAAATGACAGATTTCTTATGGACATGTGTACCATGTTCTTATGGCATCGATTATGCTAAACTCTATGCTTAGAGAAGAAAAGGGTGCAACAGGTTCCTATTTGAAGAAAATGTTTCTCTGTTGCTCTGATGATAAAAAAGGATCTTGTTGCCCAGATTAGATGCGATGTTCTTGTACCAACATTATTTTTCTGTTTTAAGAACTTCCTCCCACATAAATACATTAATTCTCATCCAGCAAGATAATAATTCACATGCTTTTATTTTTCTTTGCTTTGCTACCAGCCTGTATGCAGTCTTCACTTGCAAAATTGGAACTTCTGAGTCCTCAGCTGGAATCTTTTTACAAGCCCACTCTCCTGTTTTCAAGTCAAGTGGATTCCAAAAAGAGCCAGTGAAGAAGAGGCCAGCTCTGAAGGGCTGATGATGCCAGCAATTTTTCTGTAATTGCTGCATTTCAATTTGCCTTCTTTTTGTATGAATGGACACAGGTCTTTGTTAATATATATAATGATGTTAATATTCTCCTATCTCTATTAGAACTGAGAACAAACATTTGCCATATCAAACTAGCTTCTTCCTGTCTGAACCACTCAGGTTTTTCTCCTCTTGCTATTTCTAACTTATGCTTATTAATCATGTACTAGATTTCAATTTTTTTTTAATAACTCTTATTTCATAAATATTCAATTTTTCTTCCTGGGTTTATTCCTTCAGTCATAAGATCACCCTTTTTTCCCAGTAGGATATTCTGGTCAGTTATAAAAGGTAAAATTCAGTACTGATGTCAAGAATGCAAGCACTAAATCTGTAAAAAAATTAAAGAAATAGAGCACTAAACAATTACTGAGGTTATAGCAGATTGCTACGTTTTGGGCATTAGTTTCTTTAGAGCTAGTAGAAAATATAATATGTCCTATTTTTATTGTGCTTTTTTTGTCTATAAAAGTTTGCATAGCAGAACCAGAAATATTTGAAATCCTGGTACTTCAGCTGTGGAATCTTATTAATATAATAATACATTACAGATTGTGATTTATAAAAAGTCCGTATCTGCAAGCTACTTTGTTTAAGGAAACTGTCTTATCCCTGATTATATGGAGTCAGGTAGAGGAAAAAACTCAGTAAAAATTGAAATAACAATTAACAGAAAAAATTGTAAAGGATATAGGAATCTGATACATGGTCTATTAAAGTGTAAATCAAATGTTTTATTAAGATAGCTATTTCAATGTATAACAAGCAAAGGGTAAAACAGTAATACTCCATAAAGGCCACCTTTAACCTAAGCACTGTTTTTTAGCTCAAACCCTAAGGGTTTTAGACAAAAAAGCAAATAGTGAGATTTAAAGAGAAAAAGAATGCTAAAATTGCACCCACTGCAAATGGGGAAAAACCCTAGATGTCAGATAGAACTGTTCAGTAGCAGCAATATCATCTGCAAAAGAGAATGTCTTGTTATCAAGAACTACATGAGAAATTAAAAAAAAAAAAGAAAAAGAAAATGAAGAAAAAAACAGTAGGGTGATGTCCTGTCTCTTTCTGGAGAGCATCAAAATGTCAGAAAACTTTCTCATTCATTCTCAAAAGTCGCAGTGCAAATCTATTCCCTGTAAATGAATGATACGAATAGAAGCTAAGAACAGTTTTGTGCTGCTGACCAACTTCAGAAAACGAATGGACCAAAAAGCAATAAGCATATTTTAAGATTCAGAAGTAATCAGGTACTCAAAAAGGTAAACTGAGAATAAATGGTAACAGTATCTGATTTAAAACCAAACAAAGGAAGCATGTGAAATGCACAATAATCAGAATCTAGTGTGCTGGAGTGAGTGAAAAAAAAAGGAGTAAGAAATAGCCTATAAAGGGCAATGGAATAAGAATTTGCCTTTAGACAAGAGGCAAAATACTCTCACTTTGGAGCCTGCAGGCTGACACCCTCCAGGCAGACTGGAAGGCTCCTTTTATTCTCTTATTTTGTGAGGGCCATTATGTGAGGCAACATGGCTTGAGATAGAAAGCAACAACGGTCTGGTTGATGTTGTCGTCCTTGGTTTACGGAATAGGCTGTCCAAACAGTAGTCAGGAACCTGTTCTATTTTAAATGCATGAAGCTAAGAATAAACACCCATACGTCGGTGACTCACACCTTTATTACACACCCTTCAAAATCACAAATGTGTTTTCTAACCTGAAGTGCAAACATGCAGCCACAGCTAATCAGCTCTGCAAAAAAATCAATTGGAAAGTGTCAATCCTTTCAAAATAGCCTAGGGCCTATCAACTCCTTTCCCTCTTGAGTTCCCCAACTGCTACTGCTCTTCACTGTGATTAAACAGGGACAATGAACAAGAGCTTTGGTCCTGCATTGCAGTATGTCTGACTAGAAAGGTCCCTTATTCTATTCGCCC
The DNA here is from genome assembly GCF_012275295.1 of Melopsittacus undulatus. Lineage (NCBI taxonomy): Eukaryota > Metazoa > Chordata > Aves > Psittaciformes > Psittaculidae > Melopsittacus > Melopsittacus undulatus. Next base: position 82,944,016 of record NC_047527.1, on the reverse strand, counting down.
TTCTCTCTAGGAGCAGCTTGTTATCAGATCTCAATGAATATATAGCAAAGCTGCAGATTAGGTGAAGGTGCCTCCATGTTCTCCCAAGCTAACTGCTGCTCAGCTCTTCTGTGCTAATGCAGTTTTATTTGTTTCTCTTCCTATTATCTCTAAGCACAATTACTTGTAGGAATTTACAAAGTTTGCCTTTACAAAGACAAACAGGTCTTTAATTTAGAAGTCACAAGAGACCGTGCTGTCAAGTCTGATCTCTATACAAATGGGCCCTTGAATTTCATATTCTTTCATCAAACTTCTTATTTTTCTTTGAATTCCTGTATAACAGTAAGAAAGACAGTCTTCCTTTTAGACTCTAAGGAAATCAAAACAATTCTGCCTCTAAGTAATAACTTACCTCTAAAAAAAAAATCCTTAGTTGTAAATGGAATTTTCCCAGTTTTACTTACAGCAGTTCGGTTTCATTATGTCTTTGAAAGATCAAAGAGCCCTATCCAGCTAAACAGTAGTGATGGTAACAAAAGAGCATTGTGCAGACTTCTGCAATTACCCTCACAAAAGCCTGGACATCTGCTCCTTCTCTTAGGAAAGGCCAAGACATTTTAAAAAACTGTTTTATGCTTTTTTGTCCATCTATTTTAGCATCTGGCACTTGTCATACTGACTATCATCAACATTAAAACTGTGGTAGCAACAGTACCTGGTAACCATGAGGACTGCTTTTAGCTGAGGCATCAGCATTACTCACTAAAAAGCATAAAGGACATAGCCACCCCCAGACTTGTCATACCTGAGCTCAGGTACTGTGAAAACTTACATGGATAACTGAGCAGAAGATTAGGAGGGATTAAAAATTACTCTCTTACCTAGTGTATACATTTCAGCGACCAAGAATGAAAATCCAGGCCTTCGAATTCTTGAAAGCCTAAAGAGCTGTACAAGTAATTTTGTTTTAGGAGACAGACTTTCTCATCACTGCAGATTTACCACTGTAACTGAATAGATAGTCATTGGATTCAAGTGTGAGTCTTAAAGGCTAAATGGGAAAACCTGAGAAGTCATCACTAATGATTTTCTTGGTCTGAAAAACAGACTAATGAGGAGTGAAGTGTGTCTTTGACAAAATGAGGGATATGCAAGGGAAAGATAGGCTTGTAGCCACAAATGCAGGACTGACAGGTTTTAATATTGTCTCTGTCACAGTCTTCCTGTCTGATCTTAGACAGATCACTATGTGATGCTTCTACATTCTCCCTGCAGTAAAATGTGAGTTGTTAACAACATCCAGTTCTGTATGAAATGATTATAACATGATTTGAGAGCCTTGGGCGTAATTTGTTCTGTTAGTTTCTGGAAAGACTGAGGATTGTTTAACTGGAGTAAAGATTAGCAATACTGTGGCATTGCCACAGCCTGCTGGATTTAGAGGTGGAGAGGGAGACCGAGGATGGGGGAGCTACTCCCAAACCAGCTGCAATGCTAGAAAATCTAATTGCTCTCAGGTTTTTATTACTATCCACAAGCTGAAGGTTACTGTCACCACAGGTTAGCTAAAGGATAAGGTAGATGGGGGAGTTTCTTCCCTCTAGGGCTGACTGCATTAGCTCAAATAACATTCTGAGTTATCTTAAGATTTTCTGGTAAAATGAAAAGGAATGTATGTGCTTTCGTTCTTAGTGAGTAATCTGTGGAGTTAAAGAAAATTAAGTGCTTAACTTATAATTATTTTCAATTGGAAAACGATGAATCCCTAAAGGTACACATGCTTCTCAGGGAACTCTCTATGCTAAAGCCCCATTTTTCAGTGAGGATTGTGTAAGCAATTCAAGAGCACTAACTTTCATTATAGCTTTTTTCCAAAGTCAGAGTGAAATAGTTCCAGTATCTTGATACCCTTGTATATCTGTAAGACAGGTATGTACACAGGAAAAGCTACCTACAGCATAGTTAATGTACCTCTACATTTTAAGCTCACTAATTAATATATAAACTGTCTCATTTTCCTTTTTTACAAGAAAAGATACTAATTGAGCCAACAGGCCCACATGTATGTTTCGTCTTTTATAAATTATGCAGGGAAAAGGAACACATCATATGAGGTTTTTTTGTGTACCCAGCAATTTTATGGCAGAACACTTTTGTGGGTTTGATATAAATATTTTTTTATTTATTTTGAAGGTCTTCAGCTGACTATAATGGGACTTCTGTCCTCTACTGCATTACTCAGCCATAAAGGGAACTCACCCATCAGTAGATGACAGCAGGTATTCTACTGAGATTAGGAGAAAACATTTTTTTTCAGAAAAGAGTCCATTCAACAAACATGCACTTCTATAATTAATAATTTATTTTAGTATATGTCCCGTAATCTCTATACTGCATGATGCACATGTTTAGTGAAATCAGTCTGTATTACATGCCCAGCTTTGATTACTTTTGATTTCTCAGGGAATTTACCTGGCGACAGTTGCTTACGTTTTCATCACTGAAAAAGTGTTTTCTTTGACTTATGAACTTTTAAAAATGCCTCAAAATTACATGGTAGGGAAGTACAGCACCTAAAATAAGGTATATGAAAAAATAAATTTTTAATTTTGTGAAAACCTCAATTTTTCTGTGGGGGTAGAGAAGAACATATCTTAAAGATGAACTAGGAAAAAACAAAACAAAACAACAACAACAACAACAAAAAACTCCTTGGCCTAATATCCAGAAATGTTTTTAGTGGGATATAGTTGAATAAAACATCAGGCTTCTTCAGCAAGTAACAGCTTCTGACTACTCCCTGATGGATGCACTTGAAAGCAAATGCTCATTCTTTCCTTACTGACAAAGGTGACCCTTTGATATTCTGAGCAGTTGATGCTGACAATCAAATCCTGAAATATATGTATGAATTTTATATGCTATATAAGAGTGTGTGTGGCAAGCAGGAAAGTAGGGGGATGGAGAAAGGAGGATACAGACAAATGATCACCCATATTCAGTTTTAACAGAATATGTAAGTTAAGTTAAGAAGATTTAACAGAATTAATAAGATTTAACAAGAAGGAAATTAATCTATATCCACAGGTTTAGTTGAGTCTTTAATTTATTGGAAGCCTAGATCATATAGTTCTACATTTCAGAAGCTGGGGAAAGGAAAATATTTCCATGTTGTCATGTCCACAATTTTGTTTCTAAACAAAATTTGTGTTGCGTCAACATACAACTAACTGTATGAGGCAGCAGCTACAATCTAAAAAACCTGCACGTTTAAATCTCAACAGGACCCTCCTGAGGAAGGCTGCATACCTAAGAATATATTTACAGGAAACCTTAGCCAAGGCTGCCGCCTTCTTTCAAATGAGTATTCCTCAAAGTGTCTGAGTCAGGATGCGAAGGGATAGCTCACATGACTTGAATACTGCAACAGAAGGATGCAGGCCCTTTAGAAAGTCCAGTCCAGAAACACAAGGAGGTGGATTAACAAAAGATCAGCTCAGGTAGACAGAACTTAGCTTTGAAAGAGCTGACAAATCAGTCTAGAGCTTGTGGATGAGGAGAGACCAACATAAGGCATCAAAGTAGGCATCTGCTACAGATTGCCAGCTCAAAGAGATGAAGTACATAAAGCCTTCTTGAGACAGATGGAGGAAACCCTCAGATTGCAGGTTATGTATCTGTGGGAGACTTCAATCATTCTGATTTTAGCTGGAAGGGCAATATGTCTGTGTGCAAGCAGCGCAGGTTTCTGCAGAATGTCACGACAATTTCTTGACCCAGCTGATTGATGAGTTGACCAGAGGATGCATTATGTTGGAACCATTACTCACGAATAACGAAGAACTGCTCAGGGACATGAAAGTGCAATTTGCCCGGAGGCTGTAAAGATCCTTAAGCCCAGCAGAAAATTCTGGTGAAGCATTATCCACAGCAGATAAAACCCAATTAATTAGGAGCCTTTTAAGTAACCTGGAGGAAGTCAGTTCTGTAGGACAGTACTGGATGCATCTAAGAATGGTGATGAAATGTTTTCCTTCTATAATGCCTGAAAAGTGATAGTCATTGGATAAGTTTCATAAATTCTGAAAATAAGGAAAGCCACACCTATTCTAAAGATGGACAAGAAGAAGGATCTGTGGGAACTAGACACTGGCCAGCTATATCTCAGTTCCAGAGAAAGTTATAAAGCAAATCTACTTGGAAGCTCAATCCAGATAGATGAAGGAAAAAAAAACCCAAAAACTAACACTGAACAACAAACATGGATTTAGTAGTGGAAATTTATGCTTAACTAATCTGATTGCCTGCTGGCACTGGTGAAAAAGTAGAGAGTAGTGGATACTGTTTTACTTTTGCAAGACCTTTAACACAGTCTCCCATAGTAACCTGACAGACAAATCAGTGAGATATCGATCGGGAAAATGTCCAGTAAGGTGGGTGGAAAATTGGCTGAATAGCTAAGCTCAGAGGACTGTGATCTGTGGTATCAAGTCTCACTGGTGGCTGATTACTAACAATGTTCCTCAGGGTTGATACTGGGGGGTTAATACTGCTTAGTGTCTTTATTAATGACTCAACTGATAGAATTTATCCTCAGAAGTTTGGCAAATCATAACAAATAGAGATTGCTTGGGTGAAGTGCTCTCAATATTGAACAGGTAGAACTGCTACATGGAGGGACCTCAACAGCTTGGAGAAATGGACTAATGGAAACCTCATGAAGTTCAGCATGTAAAGTCATGCATCTATGCTGGAATAATCCCTTGCAACAGCACAGGCTGGATAGAAAACAGTTTTGCAGTGAAGTATCAGAGCATACCAGTAGACAAAAATTGAACCTGAATCAGCAGTGCATCCTTGCTTGGAAGAAGGCCAACTTTTTTGTTTTAGCAAAACTGTAGCCTGTTGGTTGAAGGAATTGTTCATCCTCCATTCAGAGTTTGAGAGAATACAACTGGAGTACTGCACCTAGTTTTGCCTCTCCTCTGTACTGGAAAGCCATTAACATACAGCAGTGAGTTTACAGAAGGGTCACTGAGAAGGTGAGGGGAGGCTAGAACATGATGTAAAAGGAGAGGAGAGGGAAAGGGGTTTGTTTATAATTTAAAAGAGAAGGCTTATTGTTCTTTGCACTTACCTAATGGAAGGGCGTATAAAAAGGCAGAGCTAGAGAAGGTAATGGATGAGAGGCAATAGACACAAGTTGCAATGAGGGAAATTCTGATTAAATATTAGGAGGAAAAAAGAAAAGAAAGGACAGATGGTTAAGCACTGAGAAGTGACCAGAGAAGTCGTAAAATCCACATCCTTGGACATACACAAAGCTTGATCAGACACTGCCCTGAGCAGCCTGCTATAATTGGACCTACTTTAGGATGGGGTTAGACCAAGTAGCCTCTAGCAGTTTCTTACAGCCTTAATTATCCTGTGATTCTATCTGGCAGCAATGATATTCAGTCCTAGGTTTCAGATCCAACACTGCCTGCCTAGATATGTGGGCTCATTTTGACTGGAGAGCCTGTAATTCTTTTGGTGAGAATACTTGTGTCTGTGCTCTCCCAACTATATCATACATTATATTCATGAAAGAAAGGAATCCTCTCTGAAGCAGACAAAATTGGTGGGATCCCCTCAGTCTAAACAACCTAAATGGATTTTTTTTTCTAAAATATTTTCTGTAGGTAAAATAATATATATTTGCATGAAATGGGTTTATTAGGTGAGTGCAATATATCCTGCCAGGCTGTGTTACTTGGAAGTACCACGAGATTCAAGCTTATATCAGTTCAAGATTACCTTGAATATACATGCAAGTGTGTTCCTCTACAGGGCACTAACTCTTTGCCCACAACCCCCTTGGCAGTTGTTATCCCCTATGTGTACAGGACATTTTGTGAGGAATTTTAGCAACTGCGAACAGCATTAATTCTGCTTTAAGCAACTGGCCTGAAGAGTGTAAAACCACAGAAAAAGCATGGAGTGGAAAGAAACTACAAATGCTCTGACACCTCAGTTTGCATGCCCTTTAAATCTCTGCCTGATTAACTTGATTGCAAGAGTTGCTATGTAGGAGAAAGCATGTCACAGAGTCAGAGGTGCACTTGTGCTGTTTGGTTCTGTCTTTTAGAGAGAATTTAACCTTCCATTAATAATAACATGATGCTAAACACAGAAGTTATACAATAACGGCTTAACTTGATACTGCTTTCCAACATGAAGATATAGTATGGGCAAAGCTGACAAACATGCTGAAGATGATCATTATATAAGCCTGTATGGGAAAGTAAAACCATCTTTGTTCCAATAGACATCTAATGGTGAAATACCGCTCAATGCTTCTCAAAGAGACAAAGTAAGAAATAGTGCCAGACAGACAACATTCCTATACAGAGAGGCCATTCCAGCTGAGCTGTTTTGGAACCCCACTCTGTAGGAACTGGCATATACAAGAAGGGGATAGAACAACTGAATGATATGTCTCCAAAATAAACAACTCTGAAAACAGTGGGAATGATAGCTCTAGCATAAACATTTGCTGATTTGTTTTTTCCTTTCTCCTTTAATGTATGTTTTTAACTCCTAGCTCACTCAGTGTTTTTATTTCTTAACAACCTTTACTGGTTTGGGTTTGTTTTTTTTGTTTCTATTTATTTATTTATTTTTGCTTGTTTGGTTTTTGTGTTTTTTTTTTTGCCAGATTTTTTTCTTTAATGTGACGTTAGAAGAGAGAAAAAGGATTAGTATTTTTCCTTTCTCCGTTCCTTTCAGAGGATGATTCTTCCCTTTCCTTCATCTTCCATCTCAGACTTTCATGATAACTACAAGCTTCACTGAATCCTGAAGTACTTGAAAGTGCATGTTGACGTTTGTTTCACCCCGTTAATGGTGAAAGCAAGCCACAGTCTGCATTAGCGCATATAGATCAACAGTAGGTATTCACATCACAACACATTTTCAGTTTGTGTTTTGAAATGTTACACTCACTGGCCACAGCTCTCAACATGCTGCTGCCCCACTGTGAACCTATGCTCACCAGTGAGGGAAACAGCAGTGAAAGAAAAAAGTCCCACTTAATAAAGAGATTTCTCTAAGCTTTATTGTTTAATATTTTTGGTGAGCCAACAGTAAACAATAAATGGTGGAGTGACAATGGTTCTTTGTCTTGAGCCTGACAGAGAGATTTATATTTTTTTTAGCTGTTGCTAGCCTGCAAGTTCTATATTCATGATGTTGCAGCTTTATAGTGAGGACTTCACTGTGCTATACAAACCAGAAAGAAAATGGTAATCACAGCTCCAAAGACCAGTTATCTAAACATCCCAAAATAAAGCATGAACTTTACCTGCAGTATCTCCTTGGAAAGGAAGATTAATGTGTTCAGCTGTTTTTCTATAGCTAGAAGCCTAGAAGCAAGCAATTCAGGAAGACATGCGGATTGCTAACAAGAGGATTGCTAACAGGATGATCTGTGAGAAAAGTAGCCCAGAATGTAAGCACTGGTACAAGACGATCGTTGACGTAAGAAAAAAAAAAGTTCTGGGCACAAAAATAAAAAATAAGAATTAACAGAAATATTGTCTTGAGGGTCCCAGGATTTGCCTAGTTTACCCTAGTTTCTCTAGGTAGACTGCGAAGAAGGTGAGGAGGTCATGTGCCATTACACTGTAAGTGCCATAATGTGGTATGTTTGAAACAGATGGTTGTAAGGCTCTTATATTGTGTAATATATTTGGATACAAGGATGATGCCAAGTAGGTTCACAATTATGATGATCATAAACATTAACCATGCTATATTTCCTGCCTTTTCATTTTCTGAATAACATTCTTGCCCATCCCACCCATTTCTCATATCTCCTTTCTTAGCTCTCCTATGACACTTTAAAATCTGCAGGCTGTTTCTGGACTGTCATCCTGGGCCTCTAACCTCTCAACTGTCCCTCATTTCAGTTATCTCTATTCCACAGAGACCAACTGACTGTGCAGAGAACTTCTATCAGTGCCAGTAAATCTTTCAAAGAGGAATAGAAGACAAGTGTGTGTATGTGTGTGCAATTCAATATAGGAATGAAGGGCGCTTGGGAAAGTCAAGTGATGGAACATAAAATATGACTGATGGATGAGGAACAAAGGAAGTGCAGATGCATCCCAGCATTTGTTCTATCTTTTAAGAGAATGAAAAGTGTTCAGCCTATTGAAGCGGGAGGCAAGTGACCTAATCATTTAAAGGGGGAAGAGAAAGAAGGGGTAAGAACTCTGATTTTTTAATTTTTAATTTTTTTTTAATCTCAGTTTAGAAATTTCTTACTTTCAGCTGTGTATAAGGTCATTTAACCTCTCCATCCATCAGTTTCCTCATGTGTAAAAGGCTATAGTCTTAATGCTTCTTTTACCACAGAGATAAATATGGCATTGCAATTAACTAATATTGGTACACATAAAGGACCCTGCAACTTTCTTGTCAGGAACAAGGACAGGAATGCCATAAAATGGCCAAAAAAAGTTCTATGCCTTGCTGACATACAAGGTCCTCTGCAGAGAGTGGTGCAGACAGCTGTTAGTCCTCCCTGAGGGTCACAGCACCCTCACACAGATGGTGTGCTGGAGGGAGCCTAAATCTGGAAAACCGCAAAACTTTAGTTGTCCTCCTTCTGCATGGTAAAGGGTGTGGAAGTCCTCTGAGAGGCACAGCATAGAATCAGATTTCATATGCATGCTTAGCTGTGGAAGAGACACTTGAGGACTTGCCAAGGACAGGGGTCCAGCCCAGTGCCTTGTGTATACTGTAGGCAGTGCTGCTACCCACAGCCCCCCTCAGACTGACTGAAGGGATGACTGATATCTGTCTTTAGTTTTGCTATGAGTCACTTCAAGCCCAGGAATTGTTCAGGACTGGGAGGTCATTCAGAGACTTAAAGCCTGGCGCTTGGGCTGCCATTTCTTCTGGAAGCATAGTGCAGAATCTAGCCCTAGACAAAGGATATTCTGAGTGTCAAAGCAAATTGAAAACCGTTTTGAGTAGAATTCCTGAATAAGTAGAAGTCACAAGTGGAACTTCTAATATTAGGTGTCAAAGATAACAAACACTGTGTTTGGAACAGGAAACTAAAGGCATTAGGTGTATATCATAGTGCAAGTAAAGAAAACAAATACTGAACAAGAATTTTCCAATAGAACTACATAAAGGATGTTAAAAGTGCAAATGGGTAGAATTTAGTTTGACTCTTCCCATCTTAGTTTTTTGCAGGAAACAATATTTTGATGAGGTTAGAATGCTATTACACTGAAGATCTGAGAGAAATTGAAGGTTTCTCTTGCTAGTAGTCATGTCATTCAATTAAGATATGATACCTCTTGTTTAAATACCCCCTTGTGTGTACTCACAGTCAGATATTTGTGTCTCAGTACGTGACTTAATCTCATTGCTTGCAATGGGTTGGAGAGAAATCAAACCTTTCGTTTGATTTGCTTCTGGAGAAATACATTGCATGGATCAGTTCTACTTGCCTTCAGAATAGTTATATCCAGAAGTAAAATTTAGCAAAAGGAAGAAAACCGGTACTGAAACTATATTGTGATACCAGTTAGTTCAACCCCTCCTCCTCTAAAGCAGGATCAACCGTACCTTAAACTATTCCTGACAGAGAGGAATTTATCTTTCCCCGTGGTTCTTTAAGCACCAGACAAAAGGATTCTGATTTTGCCTACAGCAATGTAGTATCCTTTCTGTTTTGCCAAGCCACACAGCAGCAGGACTTTGACTTTATCTTCCTTGAAAAATAGAGTTGTCAGCAGAGGATGATTATTTATGATAGGTTATACAGGTAATAACATCAGATAGCTTCCAGGCTAGCATACTGTTTGAACTATACGAACATCAATAAGACTGCAGAAATGAAAAGTAGGTCTGGAAGTTTCCTTTTAGTGCCAGATAGACTGAGTGTGACAAAACTGTTGCATGGTTGTGCCTGTTGTTGTCAGGAATGCGAGTTGCTCCTTTCCACTGCAGTCTGCCAGAAGCTGTTTCTGGGTTAATAAGTAAGATTTAAGACTTGTTCAGATTTTCCTTTAGTCTAAAAGAAAGCGGCACCCTATCCCTTTACATAACAATGATTTGTAGGTTTATGCTCGCTCACAAGACCACTCAATGACAGATGCCAATACATGGATTTTATGTAGCTAATGGGACAGCATGCAAAGACATAAAGTGCATACAAATAACAACTATACTTTCAATATAATCCTGGAGTAGGGCAGAATTTTTTTACTCTTTTGTCCAGGAATATCTAAAGACTAGGGAACGTAGCATCCGTTTCTATGCACAGCTGCACTATCACTTCATCTTTTACCTGGGTTTTAGAGATGCATTCACTGCAGCCCTTTAAAATTGTACTAAGCAGCCCCAGGCATAACTACAACTTTTAAAACCCAAATCAAATGTTGCAAATTTTGGCTAGGGTAGTAGCACTGGACACTTCTCTACTTCAATGCTCATGTAATATTTTATTTTATTTTGGGACTAAGTCCCTACCAAGTGCCATAATTCTTGAACCAGAAGAAAAGATATCTTCAGGTTAAAATGTCACTGTGCCCATCAATCACACTTCAATGAATAGCTGTAGTTCACAAGTTATTCAGCAGTGCAATGAATAATTCCAGTCTAGAACTTTTCTACAACTTCCTCATATTATTATGTCTGAGACTAACCAAGACAAGTTGTGAGTTTCTATCTTTCTAAAAGGTCTTATTTCATGAATATAGAGGGATGAAATTCAGAAATACAAGAACTGTATAATAAAATGATGAATCTGGTTTCAGAGCCAAAGCATACAATCACCTTGTACTGACAAGAGCTTCTTTCTGGCAGCCGCATATTCTTGTTCTGTGTTATACAGCAGCATACTTCACTGACAGTAAAATGTTTAGCATACCAAACCGGGGAGCACTTTTTAATAGCCGACAGTACACATGGGTACCAAACACAGGGCTACTTTGTTTCACATGTGCCTAGACAATTATCTCCTAACACATGGAAAGCATTTGATTTCATTGGTTATAGAGTATATGGGGTACGGAGCACAGTAGTACTCTGGTCCATGATTCAGCTGGTGCTTCAGTATTGTCTTCAGGGCTGCCTTAAGAAATATTTTCAGAGAGATTACCTTTTTATTATCTGAAACCTGAAAGAATTTTCTTCCACTTTTCTTCCCCTTCTCTCTAAAATTATTATGATAGAAAAGTGTTGTTTTCAGTATAATAGTTACAGGATTTTGCAACTGTAATTTAGGTAGTTTATAGAAATAATGCTATTAAAATCCTTCACAACGGACTTCTTACATCTCAAATTTTGATGTTTGAATTAAAGATGTTTACAAATGAAAAGACAAAAGTAAAACCAGCCTGAGTAAAAGCTTTTTCTTCTTAGTATACATGGGATTTTTTTAATGTAATTATGATGTTAATTCCCACAAGCTTTAGCCAGTAAGCACAAAAGAAAGCCTAAAAGATCCAGGTCTGACTGCTTATACAGTAAGACATAAACACAATTCCGCTTTACAAACCTATATTGCTATTGTTTTAAAATATTTTCCTGTTCACATTTCTTTATAAGAAGACTGTAACTGAATATTCTTACCATTTTCAGTTCATATTCAAGGTGAACATTTAGTCCTCTGAGGAAAAATATGCTTCAGAAACATGTTCATTATCCTCATTTGCCCACACCAATCAAGTTTAATTGCACAGTTAAATTGCCTGGTTACCTCAATTTGGAGACATTCAGCTGTTTCTATCATTTATACTCACACCAATACTCAACTTTCTCTAATAATAAATGGCTGCTCTTCCATGCCTTTTGGCTAATTGTTCAATTACAGTTCTGGCATTTGCAAGACATGTGAAAGGCCACTTGTGAACACCCCAGGAAAACAGAATCAATGACATTTATACATTAATGTGTTGTTTCTATGCTTTGTAATAGGAAGTGTATTGAAGTACAATAGGTAGAAGAACAACCTTTAAAAAAAATCCACATTATTTTTCCTATCAATGTCTCCAATTCAAATTTTCTTGGTTTTCTCTTTCAACTACACTGTTTTTAACTGTCTCTCAGTAAATTCATCCTGTGGGAATATTTGCTTCCCCATCACTCCCTCTGAAGGCAGTAGCTTCTAGTCTAGCTCTTCAGCAGAGAGAATGAGGGACTTGGGGCTGAGCAGGTTTAATGTCAAAATTCACAGCGAAATTGACAGGCTGTAGGACCTACCTCAGTACCACATGCTTTATCTTTGCAGAAGAAGATTACCACTACACTGAACACCCCCATCCCCTGCCTCCTCAGTAGACTGCGAAAGAGGAGAGCATGTAGAAGACTGCTGTCTTCCAATCTGCTTTCTCCCACCCCCATTCAATATTTCTTACCTGTTGGTTTTGGTTTTTGGTTTTGTTTTTTTTTTTTAATTTCACTCATCTTCTGTTTTCATATGTGTTCTCTTTAAGTAACATTTTTCTCCAAACTCCTATCTTCTACTCCCATTTGACATCACTTTTCCTTCCTCTATCTTGATTCCTCTTTGTAAAGTTTCTTCTCTTTCCACCTCTATTTTTCTGGTTCTTCCTTCTTACTCTTCCCTCCCCCCTGCTTCCTTATCCTCTTGTCTTCCTTCTCTATTTCTTCCCTCTGAAGACTTTCCGCCTTTAGCTTTTTCCTGTAGACTGGGGTCAACTGTATCTTTTATGAATGCTAATTATTCCGGTCGGAGCTCTATGAGTATTACACCAGATGAATAACTCCTCACTTAAATTGTGCCTTGCAGCCATTTAGCAGGAAAGGAGTATCACACCCAGCTTTGACTGACAGCTGATTGGCAGACAAGAAAAGCAGCCACCGTCTCTCATGGGATTGCTCAGAAGCTTGCAGAGGGAGATAAAATGTCAAAACCACTGTGATATACAGCCTTTGCTAAAAGGCTTGAGAGATCAAACTAGATCAGACGCAATCCCATTTTAGTTTGGAAAACTAAGCTTTATTGTTTCTGCTTTGAATGTCACCATCAATAGCATAATTTCTACATTCTGCAAGAGGGACTCCCATAGACTGTGGCACCTTGGGCAGTGTAGATTCTCCATAGACTTACCACAGGTGCATTAGCTCTTCAACTCACATAAAGGTTGTTACCTACATCGGGGGTCTGCTGCTCAGGGAGGTGGATATTCTCATAGTTATGCTGTGCCTTTTTTTTTCATTATTATTTTTACAGACCCATTTCTAACTGTTAGCATACTTTGAGCTTAGAAATCTTCAGCTGCCTTTTGCTTCTTAGTGTGTAAGAACAGTGAGCTTCAACCCTTTGTAATAACATGGCTTGTGATATTAAGGTCATGTTAGAGAGTCCACAAAACCTCATCAGAAAATGGCTGCAAGCATTGTTGTGTGCTTAATGAAAGTGGGAAAGGTGGGAAATAAAAAGGGAGATGGCCAGAAGTCCTCACCAAAATATGTGTACTGTGAACCCTAAATATTTTGAACAAAAAGTTTTCTGTTTTATATACTCTGACTTTAGCAAAATTAATGAGCATGACGGAAGATGCTTGTTACAATTTAAAGCTAAAAATCTAGCCTAGACAACTCTGTAATTAAGCTGTAATTTCCAGCTGAAAATAAAAAGGAAAATCTTTAATGTAATTGGGCATGATTTGCCATGGGATTTACTGGTTAAATGAGGAACTTCCTATTGCTGATTACAGTTTGAAGCTGAAGTGTAGTAACCAGTGTTTCTAAAAACAAAATACAGAATACATATGTAAGAATCTTACCTTGCCAACATACTGGTAGTCTGTTCCTGTGTATTCCTCCAATAAAAAGAATTGATTCCACATCCAGCTTCTTTTGGAACGACGGATGTCTTGCCTGCTGTTTCCAGACAACACCAAAACTTTTCCCTTTTCTGGAAAGCCACTAGTCCTTTGGGATAATGGAGTTAAGAAAGTTTGGTGGGGCTGACCAGCCCAAAACAGCAGCCAGAAGCAATGGTAAGTTCTCATCATGGCAGCACAAGAAGGTCTAAATAATGGCGTTTTGTCTTGTCCTCAGATTAACCTACTTTACTGCACTGAATCCAATCTCATGCCGTCTTCCTTCTTTAAATAGTCTTCACAGTCTCAAAGGATCTCTGGAAAGAGAAATAACAACTTTTTTGAGCATTTCCAAAGGTACTTAATATTCAGCACTACTGAAAATAAACAAAAAGAAGGAGAATAGTAACAATGATTGCTGAAGATCTGTTTCTGGTTCAAAATGTTGCAAGCGTTCCTTCAAATAATCTGAGTGAATTTATACTGAGTAGGAAGAAGGAGTCACAACATTTGTGGTTTTGTTTTTTTGTTGGGCTGTTTTTTTCTCTTTAGCTCTATTTAATTCTATTAATCAACTAAGGCAAACCAGGCATTTATCTTTTTGCCTCCTGAACTTTGGGATATAACTGATTAGTTTCTGATTGGTGATCTCAATGAGGTTACCTCCTTACATGGAAGAAGGGCTAGCAAGACTGCTCACTGTCTTCCCAGGAGGCATTCTGTTGTTCTGTTATGGGCTGAAGAGCCTGAACTTAGATAACTCCAGGATTTTTCCTTCACATTCAAGGAGTTGTCCCTTTGAATTCATTTAAGAAGGGTCAGGCAAACAGATAGCTGAATAAATGTACATATTTGTTAATATCTCCCACATACTAGCCTGTTTGATACTGCATAGGAAGTGGACATTCTGGTTTTCTCAGTTACCCCGCTGAATTTTGTACAGAGTTTTAGATCTTTAAATGCATAATTATATATGTTAATACCTTCATTAATAACTTCTAAAAAAAAATAAATCTGCTAGTTCATCTTTACCTGTGGGCTCTTACTAGCTACCGCTTTCTACTACTATTAATAGTATCTGTGCACCTACAAAATAATTACAAAAATTACCCCTATCTCTGATGATTGCATGATTTTTTTTTCACCAAAAAAAAAAAAGAAAAGCTACACATATAGTACCAGGGTACAGTGCAGACAGTTCCGTTTTTTAAAAATTTGAAAGCTTCTTTTCAGGAATAAGAAATTATATTGTCTGTCTCAGGTAACCAGTCCTGCAAAATGCCTAATGAACGAGCTTTGGAACATCTTATAATGTGAAGAAATCAGAATTACTTGACAGAAACATTTCACCACATATATTTTTCATAAATACTTTGTTAAATTTTTAGTCTGAACAGATCCATACTCTTAGAGAAGTATAATTTAATTAATATAATATATTAAAATAATATATCATTTAATTTTTATTTAGTTTCACACAAATGCTCTTTGAAAAAGTTATTTTTTTCAATATTCTGATCAAAGCCCAATAAATCATTTACAAGCTTCAATGCAGCAGCTCTCAATATTTATTAATAAAGATTGTGGAATGATGGTCAAATTGAAAATAGATTTTTTTTAATTTGTTTTATTTTGTTTTTTCATGCATCACTACTTGGATCATAATCTATACCAAAGGCTAATTTTTTCCTGAGGTGTGTTTGTTTTTTTTTTTAAAGATGTAAATCAGGCAGAATTTAACCTTTGAGCTACACTGATGGAGTTAAAGCATTTGCAATGCCTTGGGTTAGCCACTCTTCTAGTCATTATTGTTCTTAGTAATTGTATAGTATAAGCTCAAGTCTCTTACACTTCCTTTTAGTAAATAATTTTCTTAGCTTTTAGATGAATAGTAGGTAATGGAACAGGGCTGTTCAAACAATAATTTTATTGTTTCACAAGGTAAAATACTGTAAAAATGTAAGGAGTCAGTTTTTCAGCATTAAGAGGAAGAATAGAAAAGGTACAGTTAATTCTGAAGCAATGTAGTTTCCTCCAGAGAAGAGTGAAGGTTTCTAGTTAGCTCTCATTTATGCCTGTGAACTTTCTGCAGGTAAAAACAACTGTGTCCTGTAGGTCATGGGAGCCACGTCCACATAAGGCTCTGAGTGTTTTGAGGTAGACACGAACACATAAGGTTATACACACATACATGTAAACATGAGCACACAGAGATATAACAGCAAGAACAGAACCCCTGCTCACCACAAGACCTCCTCAGAGGAACAGAAAAAGCCAGCATAACTAAGCTTTACAATGCGTTCAACAGTTGCCTTCAGTGCTGTTCATGGAGCACTGGCAAGTAAACATGCAGATCACTAGAGGGGGACATGGGCAGGTTCAGATACCAGGAAAGGGAGAGCTGAGGTGGCTTAAACTCTCTCTCTATTCATAGTATCTCTTACTCTTCTCCTGTACCCTTCTGACCCATGTAGGGTCTCATCCTTTATGGCTCTTCCAACATCCACCACACTAACCCCAGCTCTGAGTGGAGCTGATCTGGAGAGCATCTTCCCTGAGTTGATATGAAACAGGAGATTATGTCTCATGACTTCTGTGTTCTTGCTAGGATGCTTTGTGGGGAGATTGGTGCCTGCCCAGGTGAGTTAATTAGTGCCCAAACAACAGCACCCCTAGCAAGCTGCCATGTAGCAGCATGCTCATCATGATCTGTGCTCAGAGAACAGATGTGAAAAGACACATGATATGGTAGCTCTGGCTGTGTGCGTGTGGCTCGCCTTATTGGGGAGGCAGGGCCTGAGATAGGGAGTGCAGCATATGAGCAAATCTGTTATTTTGCTATTAGTGAAGTCTGCATGGACTGCTGAGGAGTGAGGGAGTGAAAATTATCACTTGACAGGCTCCCCCAGTGCTCATCTCATTACCCCTGTGGACAAACCCCACAGCAGGGCTCCATACCTCTGCTCCTGCACATAACATTTCCTGAGCAGTGCTGCCTGGAGCAGCATTACCTAGACAGGATTTGTGCCAGCCTTTCAAAGGATCAGTCCTTCAAATGCCAATTGCCAGGAAACAATTATTCCTATGGGGGAATTTTGTGCACTTGAAGTTGGCTATATTTCACAGCTCTGATGTCATGGGAGAGGTTTTATAGTGGCTCATGCTGAAATATAGCTTACAAGAATGATATCATAGCTGTGAAATATAGCCTTTTACTCTTTTCTGCAGAGATGTGTCCAAAATGCTGAAATAAGGGCATGATCCCATAATATCCCTCTTCTCTCGGTAGTCTTCATGAAGCAGCAGAGCAGCTAAGGCCCAGCAGCTTCCCTGTGAGTGGCAAGAGATGAAACACACCTTTGCAGACCTTGGATTAAGGGTGCAATTGGGCAAGTACCAACTGAAGTCTAGTGTGTCATTGCCCTATAGGTACTTATAACTGTTTTGTGGGTCACAGTGATAAATTCAGGTAAGTGAATAAAAAGGGCAGGGGCACTATACTCTGAGATAAGCTTTTAGTGAAGAGTGAACTCCTGTGGCTCCCAGATGTCATTTTGTGGCCCAGGCCTGATGTCTCATGCTGCAGGGAAGTTTCTGCAGTGTAATAGTTTTTCTCGTGCAATCTCCTTTATTTTGAAAGCAAGTCATTCACCAGGGATATATTATTTTCTTTAAAGATAGATGTGCAAATATAACTAATGCGACCTTGGGATGGGGCTAATATTTCTTTGTTTTCTTCACAGTGCAGAAAGACAGCCAATAAGACAAAAGGGGCTCTTTAAACATGGCATTTCTCAACCATCAGCTGGTTGGGGAACTTGCTGTGTTAATCAGCTGTCAAGAGTGAAAAACAATTTTACTGTAGAACAGCCTCAGACAAGTGGCTTAGCTCTATCAGCTCAAATATATAGCAAATCTGGGCTTTTTACAGGAGAAGAAAGAATCTGCATAACCAAGCTTAAAAAAAAATCCCAGTCTAACTTTAGGTATGATGATTGTTAACATAAAAGTAATGTCACTTGCAGTCACAGAACTGTCTTTGGTATGACAAGTCGCAGATTTAAAGTTTATGTTCATGCCTCTTTGAAGGATCAAAACCTTAGACAATTGCTTAATCACTATAAATATCAACTTGCTTCAAAATTATTTCCCTTAGGTGATTCATAGTCAAACTTTCTATTCACCCTCTCCCCTCCCATCTTGTTAATGTAGGAAATGTCTTAGTGCCACCAATGTGAGAATTCAGTGTAAATTTGCTCCCTTATTTAAATTATTTCGACTATAAATCAAAGACAAAACACATCTATTGGAGTCACTCATATGAATCCGGGAGCTCTGCCCTGGAGATGCCTTTCTGGCAGAGAGAACCAGATGTAGGTTCTTGACCTCAAGAAGTCCAAAGAGGTTCCACCTCTGCTGCTACTCAACACTGTGGATTGTGCTGTTTTTCCCAGCTAGTGGTTAAATAAACCAGACTAACAAAGAGCTTTACCATGACAGGCATCAGCAAGGAGATGGAAACGCTTTTTCTTCATTCCTTTCTCCTCTGCCTGGAGAAAAGAAGGCTCAAGGGAGACCTTGTAACAGTCTTCCTGCACTTAAAAGAGGCCTACAAGAAATCCAGAGAAGGACCTTTTACAAGGGCATGTAGAGATAGGACAAGGGGTTGGCTTGAAAGTGAAATAGGGTAGATTTAGATTACATATTAAGAAAAAATTCTTTACTGTGTGTGTGGCGAGGCACTAGCACAGGTTGCCCAGAGGTGTGGATGCTCCATCCCTGGCAGGGGATGGAGCAAGGCCAGGCTGGATGGGGCTTTGAACAACCTGGTCTAGTGGAAGATGCCCCTTCAAGTTGCGGGGGGTTTGGAACTGAATGATCTTTAAGGTCACTTCAAACCCAAACCATTCTGATTCTACAATAATACTCCCCCCTCAATAGACTCTCAAAGGAATATGATTTATAAAGTGTCCTACACTCTGCACTTGAGGATAATTTGTTTTTCAGAACCCATGCATTCAATTATATTTCTGTATGTATTTATACATCTTGGACAATACTGAGTCCTAGTTATAAGATTTTAAATAGCTTATAAATATGCCAACAACCATCAGCGTATCTAAAGTTTCTGATGTACATAATCTTTATTCAGACAGAAGTGTCAGTAAAATAAATCTTTTATTCCCTAGTCACCTAAGTACAGTTTCATTGTGTGAGGGTTGGGTACAAATCTTCACATGTTAGTATTAAGGTCCATTAGTACACTGGTATGAATATTAATTGTATTTTCAAGAATTGATAATGTACTGTTATTCTCACACAGAGACTGAATGAGGAGGTGAAAGTTAATGGATGATGTGGCATAGTAATTTAGGAAGCTGAGCATGGTGAATATTTTAGGTTTTCAGGTGGTTTGTTTTTTTATGGGGGAAGGTTTGTTGGATTTTGTTTTTATTTATTCTTATGACACAATAAACTCTATTCATCCTCATGACTATTGCTTAGGTTCTTGGGGAAAAATGCATAAAGGCAGGGAATAGATCCTGCTCTTTCATCCCAGCAGGTTCACTACGAATGTGCCAGTATACGTGCCTTTACTGCCCCCAAATCAGGTCTGATTTATGGTTGGTGGAGGAAAGACACAGACTGGTCCCTGCCAACAGCTGTACTATATGAAATGTGTAGCACCACCTTTGGAAGAAAAGGAGGGTTCTGATCTGTAAGCTTTAATTTATATCTGTTTTTGTAGAAGATGGGAGGATGCACTAAGAATATTCTGATCTCATATCTTCTAGATGCTGACCTAGCCAGGCAAACTGACCGTGCTTAAATCCCAAACAATTTTACACATCAGATTGTCAGCCACAATAACTGGACTGCAGTCTTCAATTTCACAGTTACCCTGTGCAGGAGAGTCAACTGGTAGTCCCCTGGTGAGACTATGGAGTCTCTATATTCACATAGTCCTGCAGGAAAGACCTTCCCCTGACTCAAATATCAGGTGCTGGTGTTTAACTTATAAAGCCTGAGAGAGAGTAAGACAACACTTCATTGTCAAAGCCTGAGGAATGAAAGGTGGGGAAAGCATTAATGGGTAAGGAGGATAATGGTCAAATTGCTGTATAATGTGTGACAGCCTGTGGTATGGAATGAGGCATGTCAGGTAACAAAATGGTGATCATTTACTTGAATTTTACCTCGTTGCAAAGCTCTGCTAAAGAAACAATGTCCAAGTCCCTAAGAGAACTTTAATGACTCAAAGGAGTCAAGAACCCTAGGCTGTCCTTGGAGCTGTCCTTGCAAATGTAAAGCATGTGGCTCTGCTACCCCGCAGGCAAGACTGTGAGGAAATGATTAAAGCTGTTAGGAAAAACTGCAGAAAAAATTACTTTATCACTGGGGAGGGAGAGGTAAGGTTAAAGTAGCAATAGTTGCACAAAGAAAAGAAAGTATTCCAAAAAGACAGAGGCTTCCAAATTTATCATATTCATTTATTTTCAGTGTCATATTAATATATTTTAATATATCATATTGATGCATTTTCATATATAGCAAAGAATTCCTTGCTAGATCTTCAGTAATAGCTAAGATTCATGTGCTCAGAAGCTGTAACACTGCAGACTTGTCCATAATTGACTTGGACTTAAAAAGCAGTTGTTGAGTTTGAGCTTACTTTGCAATTCTGTCTCTCTTATGACCAGTCAGATCTGAAAGTCTCTATCTAATAATTTTCTCAAGACTGAATTGGCTTTTACAGATCTGAAATAAAAATTATCTTTTTCCTTCATTGTTCATGAGGCGTTCCTTTGTAAATATGTCATAAACTGAAAAAAAAGGTCACTTTTTCACTGTAAAGGTAGCTGATGGAATTTAAGCTTCTGATGTTCACTTTTTTGATATCTTTGTTATATAAACCCATATACTCTAGTGATCATTCCTGTAAATACACCTCTGAAATAACAAAAGAGAACAGAGCCAAGAGAGATTTCAAGCTGAAAGACTTGTGGGTTTAAACTAAAGGTACTTTATGAAGACATCAAGTACACAATGTAATTGCAGCCAGCAGTGGTTGATTATAGTGTCTTTCAAAGTCATTCTTTTTTATTCAGTTCTCTCAGCAGGAAAAAAAAGATCCAGAAGTATAAAAATACCTAAATGCAGCAGAAATGTTAAGATAACTACTACCTCCATCCTGCATTGGGATCTAGCAACATGGTGCTTTTGAACAATGCGACTGCTTTAACTCTAATAGACCTGGATGCACACAAACACCAGCCTTCGCAAGAGCACACGCTGACAAAAGACAGAAAGTGAGAAGTGTATCTTCTTCTTTAGGTCATGAATGGCAGTGGCAAAAGATGACTGTTCAGTAGCTGAGGAGTGAATTGATGATGATGTTTGCTCTCAAATATTTTGATTCTTACAAGACTTTTTACAAGGGCATGAAGGTATAGGACAAAGAGTAATGGCTTGAAACTGCTAGAGAGTAGATTTAGATTATTAGGAAGAAACTCCTTACTGTGAGGGTGGGCATCCACTGGAACAGGTTGCCCAGGGAAGCTGTGGAAAAGGCCATCCCTGGAAGTGTTCAAAGGTTGTACAGGGCTTTGAGCAACCTGGGCTAATGGATAGTGTCCCTGACTGTAGCTGGGGGAGGGGAGGTGTGGGGGTTGGAACTAGATAGTCTTTACAATCCCTTCCAACCCAAACCATGCTATGATTTTATTTTTTTACCTGGCGTTTGAAAGAGCCTTAGTATCATCTTGTTTCAAGTTGCCCACTCTAAAGCTCTTGATTTAACCATGCTGGGAGTGTATCTTCTATCCACTGTGTATAAACTGTCTCACCACCCAAGATACAATAATGACACAGAAAAGGAAATATTTCTTCCATTGCACAGTTGCATTAAGTGACTTTCCTGTGGTTGTTCAAAAATATCTCTGATGGGTCTGGAACCTGGATTTAGGTTTCTTGAAGCATGCAGCAGCATTTAATCACAAGGTTATTCTTCTTATTTTCTGATGGTATGCCAGTCCAAGGCAAAATATCTGTGCTTATCATGTACTTTGCTGCACATACTGCCTGGATGCTGGTGTATGCTGGAGGGTGTGTGGAGATTGTAGCTGGAGCACCTGGAAAAGGACCTGAAGTTCCCTGGATGTGGAACTCATTGTTACTGCTCCCAAGAGCAATAATTGTTGCAAGAGTAGCAACTTTATGGAGGTGCCTCAGCCTAGTCACCTCTGCAAGCAGCTATATGGAGGAAGAAGGACTGACCCAGCTCTAGCCGATCGTGTCCTCTTTGTGTGCTACCTCTGCATGGCATTAACAGGAAGGAGGGTGGGTCTCACGAAAAGCTTCTAGCTTGTTCTGCCTTCTGCAGGAGATGTGGGGACAGGCCTCCACAGTAGGAAGAGTTTTCACTGTTCCCTTGTAGTGTGAAGCATTCTGCTAATGCTGTGTTATAATCTAAAATGGGGGACAGGTGTGCGACTAGTAGGTAATACAGATTAAAACTGTAAATTACATTAAATTGTTCCTTGATGGAAAGAAGACTAAAATAGTTAAGCCATTGACTACATTTACTAGGAGAACAAATCAGTAGCACTCCTGCTGCTGTGCATATCTGGTACATGGGTCTTTTATTCTTGATCAATACCTTAATGTTAAAGAGTTGCAAATGTGCATGGAATCATAGCCAAAGGGTTTTCAGCAGTACCAAAACTATCCTTGAAGCCATGAAACCTTATTGTTGCAGTACTTGCTGGAAGTCTGCAGTATTGTGATCATGTGAAAGTTACTGTTGTTTTCAGACATACTGTCATGGTTTAAACCTAGCTGGTAACTCCACCATGAAGCTGATCACTCACAACCACTCTTTCCCTCCCACCCCAGGCAGGATGGGGAGGAGAATCAAAAGCTATCATCAAACTTGTAGTTGCTTATATAAAACTGTGGTTTTCCTAACCCTTTTTATTTATTTATTTTAGACTAGGGAACTAGGCAGGCTCTTCAAAGCAGAAGTGTCATCAAAAAGAAATTCAGTCTAATTTTCACATTGAAATATGATGTCTGAAAAGGAGCCTAGTCTCCCTATGTAGTTAATAGAAAGTGGAAGGCTCTTAGGTGACTTGAAATGCCTAAGTTAAAGCATCTTGTCTCGCCACTGAAAAAAACTGCATGGTTTGAATATCTCTTCTGTTCTGTTTTTTTAGACTCTGTTACATGAAAGTCTCCTAAACAGGATCTTAGAAGCGATCGGTGACATTTTAGAGTTTTTATTTTAAAACAAAAATAGAGCTATCTTAAACAAGACTCTGTTCTAAGAAACGTATGAGATTCCACCACCCAAAAATATCTAGTAACGGAACTATCCAAAATCTTTAGATACATTTAAAAAAAATAAATAAAGTGAGCTGCTCCCTGAAAATTGTTTCTCTCAGTGTAGGTGGGGTATCCTGGGTGTTTTTTTTCCATGCACACTCAGGTGCATAACTCTATGCCATCAGAGGAAAATTAACCACAAGCTTCCATAAGTGAGACAGAACCATACACAACAAACCCTTTCTATGCTGATCAACAATTATTCACAGCCAAGGTGTCAGCAACACTCTCCAAACACAAAAGAATAATCTAGGCATGAAGCTGCTTCAGTGGTATTGCAGCTCTCCCTCAAGTGTGATAATGAAGGCAGAGGCTATACTGCCACATGCATAGCCAGGAATAAAAGAAAGGAGGAGACAAGGTTTCTTTTTCAACAGGCAGTGGTGTATCTTCCTATAAAAGACTATTTTTGACAGTAGTAATTAGGCAGCTCAGTAAGAAGATACAAGTAAAAGAAAATTCTTTGACAGGAATGTTTTAGGCAGTGCACATTGTTGTTAAACAGGGTATTAATTTCTAAACCCCTGATTTATTCCCTACAGAAGAAACCCAGAGACTGAGATAACAGAACTGTTATAGAAAGTGGTATAACTGGAAGCAAACAGGGAAGCAGAGTTGACCTGATTCTAATTTAGGCTTGTTAGAGCCTATGCACTTTTCATATGAACAAAAGAGATTGTCCTTTTTTTTCTTTTTCTTTTTATTTACAACTGGTTTTAACTTCAATAACCACAATCCTACCTGCTACTGCTAGTGTCTGGCTGCTTGTTTGTTTGGTTGGGGTATTTTAGTGACCCTAATCTCTTTTGCTTGCTTTTTGCAGTTCCCCCCTGCAGACACTCTCCTTGCAACCCCATTTCCAGGATCCCCCATTTCATCTGTGGTAGAGCAAAGCCATTGCTTGTCTTAAGCAGTTTTCCATTTACCAGCTGCTGTTTGCTTCTTTCTCTCTGCTAGAGGCTCAATGCTCACTATATTTTTCTTTACTTCTTGACAGAAGCATATGTTAATTTCCTACTCTGAGGTTAGGCAAAACCCATAACTAGGTGGGACATAAGGTACTGGACCTGGGGAGGATAGAAATAGCTAAACTTTGGATCTGTATTTGATTACCAAGGGTTTTCCTATTGCTCATAGACTTTCATGGTCATTTACCACTGTGAAATGGATGCAGAGTGCTACCAAATAAGAAATGCTGCAATGCTCGGCTCGTTGTAGGCGACCAAATTCCATTTGTGCAAATACATTCCAACAGGAGCAATCAAATGGAAAATAGAGATATATCCATTAAGACTAATTTCATTACGAATGTGCTATTAAAAGAACCGTAGATTAGTGGGTCATGTCTCTTTTTTGATTAGAGAGTCTATTATTTCTTTGATCTTGATAGTAACTGGCTGTACTAAGTGGCTACAACTTCTTCAAAAGCTTCTGAATATTACTCCTGCTAACTGCAAAACTTAAGAAGCTGTAGCAAAAGACAGGAAGGCTAATACAGATCTGTTGGCCTCCTTTATGAGACATCTTAGCCTACTTGGCAAGCCATTAAGGATCTAGGAGATCTTATCAAGCAGGGCTAGACTGGATGGCAGGTCTGGAAGACAGATGGCAGGAGAACTCACCTTTGGCAACTCCTGCTGGGCTATCCTCATGCTAGCATTAAAAAAAGCTGTAGGAGTGAGAGGAACTGACCATTTCCAAGTGACATCAGTTACTAGGAGTGGATAGTGACTTAAAATGGGAGTAAAGCTTGCCTGAGGTTCATTCAGGGTGAATAAATACCAAGCCATGATGGCAGGGATGTTCTAGTAGTCTGACTAGTAAAAAATTCTTGTCCAGGCAGGATAATATTCATTCATTCTACAACTTCAGGCCAGAAGAATTTACACTCTGCTTGTGACTGAGGCAATAAACTTTACCACTGCAGTGTATATTTCCAGCCATGATGACTCATTACTTAACTGAGGTTTTGTGAACAGTGAGTGATGTTTCTGAAACTCTTGAAGTTTCTTGAATAGGAAACGTACATACTTGCTTTTCAAATCACTAATCTGAGAGGTGGCTTTTTTCTTTGACAAGGGCCTTTTAATATGTTTTTGCTAGTAATTTTATGTTTCTTAGAATATGAAAATGTATAAAAGAATAATGTTACTTGTGACTGAATAGATTCTGAAGTATTTAATAATGCCACTTATGTCACTAGTTCTTTGAAAAAATTTAATGAGTTGTTTAATTAGGAATATTGAGGAAATTTGAATTAAACTATTTTTTTCCATCTCTTAGTTCACACAGCTCTGCATACATACACTGTGAACAATAAATACTATACAGATGACTAATCCCTTTGCTTGTATTATAGCATGCTCCTCCAGGCATTGAAACCAATAAGAAAGTTCCTTTCAATGTTATGCAGTCACATCCCTGAAAAGATTTCTTTTTAGGAGTGAAAAAAAACCTGGGAAAGATTCCAACTTGACTTAAAACAATTGGTGTTCATAGTATTGTTAAATTTTTGCTATTGTATGTGGAACATTTTGGGGATTAAACATAGTCTATATTTTTGGAAGTGAGGTCTCTAATGGAATTACTGAAATATTCCCCTTGTGTAATGCAGACAATAAATATGTTGCTTTATTTTTAAAATCTGTTTGACAGACTCTGGTATTGTTTTTCATGGAAAGGAGGGGCAGTCAAATCTTCTCTTAAGTACAAATCTTAGCTATACTGTTGATACTAAATAACTATGTGACCATCATATGCAGCAAATTGAGGATTAAAATCTTCCAGGACAGCCTTGCAATTATGTTTTAGACAACTGAAGGAGCTAACCCTAAAAATATAAAAAGTGTAATGCATGTGGTTGTTCTTGGTTGGGGATTCAGCTGAACATTGCTCTGTGCAAGCCACTGAAGATGGCAAAATTGGCCTTCTTTGCTCAGTACAGTTTTGGTTTTGATTCTGAATTAATCCCATGGAGTTGCCAGGATTGATAGCCAAGATCAAAAATGCTGGATAAGTACATTGGGAGGAGCAGAATTAAAAGAAACTATTTTTGCATAATTTGTGCTTTCATGCCTCTAAGCAGCTGTCTCTGTTTAAAAAAACAAAGAGATACTAATCTGGACAAGAGATTTCATATTTCAGAAAATCCTTTTCATCTAAAAGGCATTCCCCTGAGCAGTTAATGCTCAAGAAATATATTTCCAGTACGAAATGAAACTTGACCAAGTGAGGTGTTCATACAATCCCTGACACTACTCCTTATATGAGAGAGGGGTAAATGTGCTATTCTTTCATTAGTGGAAAGACTGCTCTATATGTTTAAGTATTTTCTTGAGCCAAACTGAACTTCTCTGATGCTCTTACAAAAAGTGGTAAACAGAAACGGCCGGCCTCAGTTTTGTTGAAACTGAGAATTTTATATTGTAACAGCCAGCATATCACTCCTTTTATTTTTTTTATGTTTCTTAGTTCTACTATTGCTTCTTTCAGTTGTCACTATTTTTACTGACAAAATTTCGGTTGGCCTGATTTTAATGGCTACAGCTGAAGACAGTGGAACTTAAATACCACATAAAATGACCAGATGTTTACTGACTGTATCTAGAGAAATCCATGCTTTTGCAAGAAAGTATGCATTTAATTAAATCTCAGGCATTCCTAAAAATTATACTTAGTTGCACTCATAACGTGTTCCAACACAGCATTAAATATTACATGCACTTCTAGTGCATTGTGAGTGTTGTCAGCTTAGGCTGCTTCCTTCTGGAAGAATAAAAACCTTCTTCCTGTCAAGGTCACTTAGCACTGATCCTGAAGTCCCCCTTTCTGCTTTCCTGTTTTCTTCTCACCTTTAATTCTGGGCAAACCAATGTAAGCTGAAAATTGTCAGATTGCCCTGAAGGGTTTATTCACCCTTTATTCACCAGAAATTAAGGTACTCAAGTTGTCTCAATTATCAAGGATTTTGATCACTTAATAACCTTTATTGTATTTATTGTCAGAGCAATTTTGTGAGACTTGCAAAGCTAGCATTCCTGAAGATAGAAACAGAGTGAATGTAAAGACCAGAACTTCAAAGGCATTTAGAAACCCAACTGTTACTACAATCAGGTCAATGGTATTTAAGCCTCTTATTCCATGATATTTTAGTACTAATTCAAAACAAGAGAATAATATGGACACTGAAAAATCTGAGGAATCAGTATAAACTGAACATGGATAAACTCACATGTATATTTTTCTCATTACTCTGTAAATTTTCGTGTATTCCAACTCCAGTCTTAACAACTTTGTTTTTAGTGATGCTTTGTTTAATAAGCTTTAAGACATTTACAGTTTTATGATATTTCTCACCTGATGGATGAATATAAATTTCAAAACAAAATCAAAATTATACCAGCAGATTATTAGCTCCATCTATACATTACCTGTTTAATAGATTGTCTTGTAATAAAATGTTGTTTCTGCAGTTACATAACCAATCCATAATTAATCTTTTTTAAACCAGAAATTAAATTCTCCTATTTAAAGCCCTTGCAACTTAGCAACAATGCAGATGTTAGGGATATATAGGTAACATGAGAGGAAGTCTGCTCTGGAGTTATCTGCCTCTGCTCCTTCCCTATAATCTCTAACCAATACACCTTTAATTTGATTTACTGAAGGTTATTTTACACTGCAGGTTGTAAGATAATTTATTTTCCAGTATGGGCCCTTATAAAGCATTAGGGATTATCCAAGATTCAGACTGTCTATGAAAAAACATGGTATTTCATTAAATGGGCGATTTAAGATTTATGATTTTAGATTTTCATTTCTTTCTGTTTTTAAATGCCTGAAGTTTGTCAGAAGTGTGATACATTGTCACTTAGCACCATATTGCAAGTGTTGAGTTTGCATGTGTGTATATATAGATATATATATATATTTATGCCTGCACCTGTGTACTGTACACTACTACCTGTACTAGTAATGGCTATAATAATGCTATTGTTGCTGGTAGGAACTGAACTTTGATTACCGCGCTGAATGGCTGAAAAGCGTCCTTGACTTTAGTATCCAAAATAGGATAGAGGGTTACAATCATAAGCCACTGTTCCTCGAACTCAACGTGTGACTCGGCTGGAGACCAGTAACGAGTGGTGTCCCTCAGGGATCAGTGTTGGAACCAGTCTTGTTTAATATCTTTGTCGCTGACATGGACAATGGAATTGAGTGCACCCTCAGCAAGTTTGCCGATGACACCAAGCTGTGTGGTTTTGTTGATACGCTAGAGGGAAGGAATGCCATCCAGAGGGACCTTGACACACTTGTGAGGTGGGCTGATGCCAACCTCATGAAGTTTAACCATAAGAAGTGCAAGGTCCTACACCTGGGTTGGAGCAATCCCAGGCACAGCTACAGGTTGGGCAAAAAGGAAATTCAGTGCAGCCCTGCGGAGAAGGACTTGGGGGTCTTGGTCAATGAGGAAATGAACATAAACCAGCTTCAGTGTGCGCTTACAGCCCAGAAAGCCAACTGTACTCTGGGTTGCATGAAATGAAGCGTGACCAGCAGGTCAAAGGAGGTGATCCTGCCCCTCTACTCTGCTCTTGTGAGACCTCACTTGGAGTATTGTGTGCAGTTCTGGTGTCCTCAACATAAAAAGGACATGGAATTGTTGGAACAAGTCCAGAGGAGGGCCACGAGGATGATCAGCACCTCCCATATGAAGACAGGCTGAGAAAGTTGGGGCTGTTTAGCCTGGAGAAGGCTGTGTGGAGACCTCATAGCAGCCTTCCAGTATCTGAAGGGGGCCTAGAGGGATGCTGGGGAGGGACTATTCATTAGGGACTGTAGTGATAGGACAAGGGGTAACGGGTTGAAACTTAAACAGCAGGGTTTTAGACTGGATATAAGGAAGAAATTCTTTACTGTTAGGGTGGTGAGGTACTGGAATGGCTTGCCCAGGGAAGTTGTGGATGCTCCATCCCTGGCAGTGCTCAAGACCAGGTTGGATGAAGCCTTGGGTGATATGGTTTAATGTGAGGTGTCCCTGCTGATGGCAGAGGGGTTGGAACTAGATGATCTTGAGGTCCTTTCCAACCCTAACTATTCTATGATTCTATGACTATCAGATGTGAATGGAGCTGAGCAACTTCAGCTTAAAATGAAACCTTGGGTGTTTGGAAGAATACCATATAATACTTTGACTGCAGTTCATTTGGCTTTAACTGGAGAAAAGTCAGGTAAGCAGAATTATACTGACAAAAGCATTGACGTAATTGGTATGTACAAGAGTGTGCATGCATCAGCAGTACCAGTATGAACACAGCTTTTGCAGCCTGCACCTTAGGAAATAAGATGCTGCCACTGCTACTGAAAAATTGCAGATTTTGTTTTACCTTAGCTCAGGCAACTTCAGTATTTGTCTGGTCGCGAGATTATGCTTCTTATTTTGGCTGAATTGCCCAACAGGTGACTAATACCCAACTTATTTTTTGTGTTGGCTTCAGTCTGTGAAATTGCATTTCAGGAAATTATACCATGTAAGTTGTTTCAACAGCTCCTAAATGATCATTCTGTAACTAACGTTGGGCACCAACAAAATATACACTGGCAAGAAACTCTGTGAAAATCCCAGGCGGACCCAGGATGGAAGAGTAACTGACCTTCAGCAGCAAATTTCTTCCAGTGATGAACTGAAGGTGCTAATTATTTGCTTTTGCTACTCATAAGAAAGGTAGGCCTGACATGACAAAAAGAGGTAGCTACCAGGAAGTTGGTGACTAACAAACTGGATTGTACTGTTAATGGGAGTTAGCAATGATTAGATAATATGGACTATAAATGTTAGTGTCATTGTAACTGGACTTAGATTAACACTTTGATCCATTTTGATTTTACTGTTGAAATGTTAATTAGACTAACAATAAACTCCAACTGTTGGGTCTGCAGAGGTGTGTTTCCCTGTGCCAATAATGAGATTTTGACTGTGACATTCTTTGTCTGATGGGCAATTTTTATACATCAGATGTGTGAAAAAGGGAAAATAATGAGAAGTAGCAGCAAGGAGAAAGAGGAATGGCAGCAGGGAGACTCCTAGCTTGGCAGTGCTTCAGAACGGAGACACAGCTGGTTATCCTGCTGTGAGCCTGGGACACAGCCAGATGAGGAAGACTCAGGACACACCCCCCAGATGTACATTTTCATTTAATTTATATTAAGTTCATGCCAGTGGCACTTTGACGTATCAAATGGTATCACAAGGGGCAGTCTTTTTCTCCAGCCTGGAAAGGAATATTTGTGGGTGTCCCTCAGCTGTAGTGTCTGCTTGGAGCAGCATTAGAGGTAGGGGACTGCATGAGGTCACAAGGTCTGTAGCTGCCCTCTTAGTCTCAGCATAACTTTTGCTTTTGAAGCAGCCGTTGTTCTTGGCAGTTTTGCACTGTAAGGACAAGCCCCATGCCAAAACAGCCAGCATCAATTCATTACTGAAGGCTGACTGAAATTCAGAGGTGCAGCCTGTAATTTGGAGGTGCAAGAGAAATATGGCGAGGGTGACTTTATGCAGCTTTGCTTTCTGGCATGCTCTGGGGCCTGAAGTGTTCCTTGACAGAACCTAAGCAGTCCTGGGGAGCTCTGTAGTCATTACAGCAGCCTGTGCTTTGCTGATTAGTCTCTTCCTCCCCAGAACTCTGCATCTAGAAGCTGCAGTCCAAGATCATAGAATCATAGAATAGTTAGGATTGGAAAGGACCTCAAGATCACCTAGTTCCAACCCCCCTGCCATCAGCAGGGACACCTCACACTAAACCATATCACCCAAGGCTTCACCCAACCTGCCCTTGAACACTGCCAGGGATGGAGCATTCACAACCTCCCTGGGCAACCCATTCCAGTACCTTACCACCCTCACAGTAAAGAATTTCCTCCTTATATCCAGTCTAAGCCTCTGCTGTTTAAGTTTCAACCCATTACCCCTTGTCCTATCACTACAGTCCCTAATGAATAGACCCTCCCCAGCATCCCTGTAGGCCCCCTTCAGATACTGGAAGGCTGCTATGAGGTCTCACCCTTGACACGTTCCCTGTGCTGATAATATACATGAACAGAATGGCTGGAGTTCAGTTCCTGTGCAAATTATGACGTCTAGGGAAATGCGTCCTTCCTGGCAGTATCTGGGTCTTTTAAGGCTCCTGTAACAGCTCCTTAGTAAACAGGGAGTCTGGGAGAGTGATGGATTGCTCCCGATTCATATCCAATTCCAGTGTAAGGTGTGACATACAAGTTGGTTTTCTCAATCATAAAAAAAGAAAAAAACAACATGCCCCACTGCTCTTGAAAGCTAAACAGGGAAAAAGAGTATTTCACTTCAGTGGAGTCACATACCCATTGAACTGACATGGTGGGGAAAGGGCTAGGTTGTGATTCCTGTGTGGGCTCCCAGTTAAAAAGCACTTGAGCCATGTGTTCTGAATAAGCATATGAAGGAAAATGAGATGTCATCAAGGAAAAATGGCAATGTCTGGCCTGCCTTGCCATTCCTTCTCAAATGGGGGAGTAAAATTTATCATCCCTGCCTAACCTCTGCATATTGAGTTAAGCCTAACATTCAGATTTATTAATAGTACAGCTTCACTCCTCCATTCCCCCAGGATAAGAATTCAGTCTTTTTCCCCAGGAGCTGCATTTTTATACATATAAGCAGGCAAGGTTTGCAGAAGGTGACTCCCTACAGAAAATGTGTGGCTTCTTAATGTCAGTTCTTTTCTGCATTTGCTGGAGGACCCTGTAGTAATCTGAGTGAATACTTGCTGTAGATTGATAACAAAATATGACGTCCTAGGAAGTATACATTAGATGAAACATGAGGGAAAAAGAATTCCCATTCCATTTAAGATTAGCAGAATTGTTAAAAAATGGAGAGATTTCTTGTTATTTTACAAAGTTATTTATACCTTTTTTTTTATTACAGCTGTTTTGTGAGTGGGATGGAAAAGAGACAGATAGTTGGTGCATGTGCTTTTTCTGATGTGGGGGGATGGAAGCTCAGCTTGTAGCTGGGGGAGAAAAGATTAATCGTCAGTTGGTCTATTGTGCAAAACTTCAACAAATTTCTACAGTGTGGAATCTACACTTTTTAAATGTCTGTCTTTTTCTTTCCCTTGTTATGTGTAAATATAATACTCATAGTTCTAGGTGTGGCAGGAATGATGTTATAATGCAAAAATGCAGGAAGAAAATCAGAAGTAGAATGGGTCACCGTTTTACTTCTGGACATTTCAGAACCTGGGAGGGAGGGGAAAGGAGCAGCAGAGAACTTTGGCTTGGCCAAACAGAATTTCTCCTTGGGTTTAACAGAGTGTATGTTACCACTGCATCTTTTTCAGCCACTGTGAGGGGATAGTGTCCCATGAGCACTCTAAATATCTAACCCTATTCCTCATACTTTTGGTTGGGTAACATCAGCCTTGTGGCTTCTGCCTTTAACCTGCAGCTGCACTTGGTTTAGTCACCACTAGGTTTTTTTCCTGAATTGTTTCTGATTGCACTTTAAAGCTGTTTCATCCTATTCTATTTTCATCCTTATAGTGGAAAGGCAAAATCTATAAATTCTATTTTAGACAAGGAAAGAAGCTCTGTATAATTTTTTAACTGCTTTTCTTACTTGTTGTTATTTATAGGCTTGATCTGCAACCACCCCATTCCTCAGCTCACCCTTGTACCAAATCACATCAAGTCTTAATAAGAAAATCTTTAGGGTGAGATCATAACAGATAAATAGCTGTTTACCTGTGAGTCCTTCCTATTGTTTCTCTTTGTGTGTGTGTGTTGTAGTATTTCTGTGGTTTGATAGGATCAAAATAGTCTGGCTTTTGTATTTCCATAGCTGGTCACAGGCTATATGAAAATTTTTCAAATGCAACCTTCCACCCAGGACATGTATTAGCTCTCAAGGAGGCATAAAGGAAAATATCCCAATCCAATGACTGCTGCAGATGTGTTCAATAAAAGAAGAGTTGTAACTACACAAATTACCTTTGCTAAGCTGCAGGGTGCTGCAGAACTCGTGGAATGAGTTTTTCCCTGCCACACATTTCATTCTCTCTGCTGGTTGTGAATGAATACAAATTAAGAAGAAATCCCTGAAAGATGTTGTAGGCCTATACATATATCTCACAAGAGAACTGAGCTGCTCATGCACCTAATTTTTTACACTGAAGAAAGTTTTAGGAAGAAAAAGCTGTTACCCCTTTTAGAAGCCTCCATGAGAAGGGGGGAAAAGTCAGATGTTCAGCATAGCTGACTGGTTTTTTCATTACAAGTCTTACAATAATTGATACTTTAATTAAAGTTGCAACTCCTGGAGATGGATGGTTGTCATAGTATCTCCATTTTCATTTAGGAAAGCGTGGTTCTAGTCTGGTGCTTGCCAAATAATATTTGGATATATAACCTGTGTCCTAGCCACCCCATAACTGTCAATGAAAGCCAACCTGTACTTGCACTGCCTTTAGTTGTTTAAGACAAATTATCTCTCGAGTGGGAAGGCAAACTAATACACGCTGGGGCCAGGCCCAAGACTTTCAAATGTGACATGGTTAATTCTGGATATTTAAAATCAGGATCTAAAACATGCTGAGATTGAGAACAGCAGATGGAAGAGGTTGTGGCAGCTTGCTGTGGAGAGGGGAATGGAAAGGGTGTGTGTAAAATACCTGTTGGGACCAGGAGGAGCAGAATAGTTGTAGCAAATTCTATCTGTTAGCTGCATCCCCAGGAGGAGCAAATGCATGCTGCTCTCTGCCAGGGAATGAAAAGCTAAAGGAGAAAAATTGCTGTGTTCCCTTTTACTGACAAAAATAGTTTCTTGCAGAGATTGATTTACTTCATCTTTTGGCTCCAAAATGCTATTTGTTTATTTGTGTATTCAAAGCTGACTGATAAAATCTGGGCCCTAGTTTCAGTGCATAGACAACCCAGACTCTCTCCACATGTCTATACCTGGCTATACCTCTCCTTTAACCAGTGGCATCCTCATTTTTAAGAAACCCTCTTGCTTATTCTTCTCTGGGAGAAGTGTTGGAAGGAACTGGTTGTAATTTGGCTTTTCAGGTGTGAAAGCAGGATTTTAACTGTTCTGCCATACCTACAGGCCTGCTTTATTTCTCCTAGCAACTACCTTTTAGAGTTCCTCCTGTTGCAGAACCCTGGTAAATGAAAATGAGACCGGGAATTTACCTGCAGGGGAGATATATGTTATAGTTTCTTTTTTTTCCATTTGTGTATTTGCTATGAACAATAAATTTCAAAATGCTGTAAAAGAAGAACCAACATGAAAGGAATTCAAAACCCTTAGTGGAGTGCTGCCTTTAAAAAAAAACAACAACATTTTGGCTTCAGGCCAACCATGCTGAGAACAAATGGAATAAAAATTCTCTTAAAATGTTTAACATTACACAGTGGATTATACTGGATTACAAACAATCAAACATGTCTGTTTATTTTAAAAAAGATGTGTCAAATACAGTTCTGTAGTTTTCATGTTTGTTTGTTACTACTCAATAATATTTCAGTGAAAGCATCTTAATGGCCAGAAAATAATACTTTATTCCTTATTGGGTTTTGTCTTTTTTTTAATATCAGCTTAAATTCAGAGCATTTCTTGTATGGACTTCAAGAAGAGCAGAGTGGAATCCATTTCCAGTTAACAAATAGTACTTTCCTCTTCCTTCTCTATCTCATGAAATAAGTTAGGTTACACACACAAGGATGGATATGGAGTGACCTAGGATGTAGCACTGAATCATTGGTGTGAATATAATCAGTTTTACATATAATCTGCCCTAGCATTAGTTGATGGCTTAGGTAGTTTGACATCTTTTTACTCCTAAACGTGTCTAATGACATTCTCCACTTACATAATTGGCAGAGTTTTGGGAACAAGCTTTATTAATTTGTCTTCTTTTAAAAGGATGAGTACAGCAGGAACTAAAAGAAAAGGAGAAAGAAATGGAGTAAGAGTGGTTATAATGTGTGATTTTTCATGGATTAGTGACATTTGAGGGATAAAGTGGATTGAGAACTGCAAAAGTTACAGAAGTAATATTTGTTCAAACATTGCAGTAAAATAGTTAATAAAATCAATTCTCTTGTACTGTATCCTGGACAGAGAAGTTAGGCCCTGAAGCTCAGTATTTAGAGCCTTTGAACCTCTTCCCAGCTGCCAGCTGACCTAGGTGGTGCCAGAATTCCCCAGGCACTCGTGCTTCTGCCATCAAAGCCCACCAGGTGCATGCACTTCTGCTATTGAGAAAGGCCAAAATTATGCAAATCTGATG
The DNA here is from genome assembly GCF_012275295.1 of Melopsittacus undulatus. Lineage (NCBI taxonomy): Eukaryota > Metazoa > Chordata > Aves > Psittaciformes > Psittaculidae > Melopsittacus > Melopsittacus undulatus. The sequence goes on along the minus strand of NC_047527.1, from coordinate 82,908,471 downwards.
CAGGCAGCAATCACTTGGCGCAATTCACAGGCTAGGCCCTCCTTTTCCTATTTCCCCTCAGGAGCCTCAGCTGGGACACCAAAATGCATACACCAAATTAGAACAGCATTCAAACCCACCTCTAGCTACTGTGGTCCAGTGGGGCTCTCTGAGCTGGATCCTTTTCAATTTATTGTGCCAAGTCCATGTAACATACTCTAATATTCATGACACCCAGGCTATCCATCTGACTGCCCCAAGCACGACATCTAAAGCCACCTTTCCAGCCTTTCTGTGGCCCAGGAGCAAAGGGAAAGTTTTGGCTAAAGTCCTTTTCCTACCTGTTTTCCTTTTCACTGTCCCTACCTAAATGAATAGAGCATAAACTGCACCATAGCTCTACCTTACACAACCAAATGGACTCAGATGGGAGAGCGAGGTCTTGTCCACATGTCCTCTCTCACCTACAGCTGTGTTGACTTAAGAGCCTTTATATCACCAGACACTCATCCACACACTCTGCCAGGAGTGGAGGTTAGCTGTACTATGCCTTAATGCAATTCATTTCAAATAAGCTCATTGTAGCTTTCAGATCTCTAGAAAACCTATACAGTCTTGACACAAAGAAGGTAGAGAAGGATCCTAGGAGCAGTGTGAACAGCTCTGGGAAGGTGGCCTGCAGGCAAAGGAGTGGTGTCTCCTTCACAAGCAGAATGCAGTCAGAAGAGGATGTAAGACTTCCACCACATTGTAAAATGGGGGTTGATACAGCTTCTGTGGAGAACAAATGAAGAGACTGAATTGTGTCTGAATCCCTGCTCTTGCTTGCATTTCCTGACCTGGTCTGAAAATGATGATTTAGCTATGAAGATCTAATAACAAAATGGAAAGCTCAATTATAAAAGATTAAATGTTGCATTAGAGGTTAATAGAATGGTCTGATGAGCTAATCAGTTGTTGTATTTCATCTCCCTGTTACCAAATTACTGGTTTGTCAGTTGTACTGTTCTACCTTTCCTTACTCTCTGTCTATGTGTTGTTTTGGTTTGGTTTTGGTGTTTTTCAGTTGGTTGGGTGGGTGGGTGTTGGTTTTCTTTGGTTTTGGTTGTTTGTTTTCTTTGGGTTTGTTTGTTGTTTTTTCTGGTAATTCATTTGCTTTATATATCATCTGTCTTCTCTTTGAAGAAGAGAAAGCATAAGAAAAAGTATGACTAAAACTTACATTGTTTTAGCTAAGATATCTCCTATTCATTTATCCCTCAAACCACATCTCTTGATTCAGTCACGTAGGAATGGGTGAAATGGGAATCAGACTTGGGGGATTTAATTGCAGTGCCAAAAGGCACAGCGAGCCCTGGGGATTCACAGCACCCTCTTTTAGCCGCGTGATGTTGACACCAGGGAAATTTGAGAATAACGTATCTGATTGATAGAACTCGCAGATCATCTCCATAAAAATCCCCACTGTTTCCAGTTTCACTGAATACTACACTTAGGCACTTCTGCCAGAGTTGAAAAGCACTTTATAGGCATTGAGTGGAGCCTTGCAACACATCTTTATGCTAAGTGCTATCTTTATTTAAAACATTGAAGGGGAAGGAGAAGAGGAAAGGGAAGCCAAGAGGGATTAGTGCAAAGAGGAACTTACAAAAATACTTGCACGAGTTAACTTAATGGGAATTAGGAACCCAGCTGACTTCTGTGCATCCTGTGAAGGCATCTAACTCTCATGAAAAAATTCCCTCAGGAACTTTTGGAAGTTTCCTGAAGTAACATTGAATCTTTTTAAACCTCATATAGAAGGGTATGTCAAGACAGAGCCAATTGTGATCAGGGCTGAATGTTTTTACCTCTCATTGAAGTACAGAGGACTGGTGTTATACAAAAGGTCAGACTATACAACTCTAAGGGTATAACAGTGAGTCTGAATAATCCAGGAGCCCATCAAACTAGCCATGAAGTGTGCTCTGACATGAGAGTTTCCATGTGTTCTGGCTGTCCAGGATCAGTAATTACTTGATACGAGCATGGCCATGGGTAGTTCCCAAAAAGCTAACACCTTCATGGTGATTTACACATGCCACTCTGTAATGGAGCAAGAAATAACATCTAGTTCATCCCACACCAGCCATGGAGATAGTGTTTCTTCTTGGTATAGTCTGTGGCAGGGTAGGGAAGGAGCTGAGGCAGTAAAGGCTACAAGGAAGCCTCCCCCTGCAGTACTGAGCTACCGGTGACTCTTTAGTGACAGTTCAGAAATGGTCAATATTTGCCATGCTAAGTTTTTTTCTACTTCTGATCCTCCTATCTCTATGATTACACACAGCCTCTACAAGCCTTAGATGATAGGTTTTAAAATGTCATTGTCTTTTCAAAAATCAAACATCTCCCTGCTCCCAAAATCTCAGTAAGGCAACTGACAAATCCATGCTTAGAGGCAAAAAATACAGAAACTCAAAAAGTACATGGACAACACAAAATAAGGTAGGAATTCAATTATATGAAGCATACTGCACTCCCTGAGCACAATATCATGCTCGTTCAGTATAAATGAGATACCACTCAGAGCTTTTGAAACCTTTTCATGCATTTTACAGTGTTCTGCAAAACTAGTGGGCTTGGCCATAGTGCTTCTCTGATCATGAAGCAAAGAGAAAAACAATAGCAGAAATGAGGGAGCATTGCTGATACAGGGCTGCATGTAAAAGTGTATGTGTTTGCTCAGGTGTGAGTATATGTATCACCTCCCTTTGTTTACATGGATGCTTTTGTTTCCTGTGTTTATACAAGCTTGTTTTCAAGGCTGGCACATCTCATCTTTGAAGCTGTGAATCCCGCAAATTCTGTCCAAGCACACTGCCAGCAATCCACAGCTGTACACAGCAAGAGTAAGTGAATAAACCAAGTGTGACTAGAAGGAAAGCAATGCTGTTTTGCTCTTGTGCTAGCTTTCTCTTTAGTCCTGTGAAGGACCCAATTTAGCAAAGCACTTTTCTTTCATACTGTATGCTTTTACTGAAGGCTGTAGCAGACCTAAAGATAAAGATGTACCTGAATGCTTTGCTGAATCGAGGCATAAGAGGCAAAGCATAACAGACAAAATGTTGATCATTACCTAAGAAATGATGGACTGGCATCATGCTGATAGAAGTACTTTTTCAGTGCACATAAAACCAGCAGGGATTACAGGTGAGGAATGGATTTCTGCATCCTATTTCTCATTCATTGAAATAAATGGCTTTATGTTTCCAGCAAGTTTATTTAACTTATTCTTAAAAAAAAAACAAAACATTTTGTGTTTGAACTGGGTAGGGAAGAAGGTGAACGAGCTCTACTGATACTTCTGCAGGTTCAGGGTACCCTTAGTTTTTTTGCCAGTGGCACATCTGTAAGTGTGGTCAAGGCTCTGTTCGGGAGAAGTTCTGTACTGAGACTTTCCCTTTGTCAGACGGTAAAGAACATTTTGTATTACAACAGGTTGGCAAACCAGACTCTGCTTATCATCTATGCTGGAGATCACTGTACCTTGCCATTCCCAAAATGCAATAGCATTTCTGAAACTGGGAAAAGCAAACAATGATCTGGGAAAATAAATGTCTTCCTGGAGTTAACAGTTTCCTTTGCAGGGCCAGAGAAGGGAGAGGAGAATTTGAATTTGAATGTGCCCCCCTACACACACGCACACATATGCACCTCCTGCCAAAAGATGCATCTGGTTCTATAAAAATCCCAGATCCTTTTGCATGAATGCAATCTGAAGTCATAGGTTTGCATAAGAACCAAATCCTCAGCCAGAGGGCTGTGAAGTATCTGTCAGCTCGTCAGCTGGATACATACAGAGCGAGCTATTTAGAACTGATGTTGCTACTTGGAAGACAGGGACTTGGTTATCTTTTTACTTCTGTGCACCTGTGTCCTATCTTGCTTATTTTTGATGCTTCTACTTGCTTCTACCTTGCCTTGTTTGAGCTAAGGGCAACTTCAAAGTAAGGAATTAACATTTGAATGCTCTAATCCTTGCATGCAGCAAACCTTTACCCAGTGATAAGGCAGCACAGTGCTGAGGTGCTATCTTGTGAGCTATCTGCTGGAGGTCCTTACATGGAAGGAGTGCCTGATGAGAGCCAGGAGAGAGTTAGTGAGCAAAGCCAAGGGTAGTGCATATGATCCATCAGACTAGCAATTTGCTGGGAGGTAGGTTGGGAAAGTTCTGCTTTGAGGAAGGAAGTAACTGCAGCACAAGGAGAGCCGTATGAAATAATACTAGGTGAGATTCACTAGAACCTCCCTCCCTTGTGTCAGATGATGCATGCTCTGCTTTAATTTCTGGTTCAAGCAAACTACAGGTTTTGTACAAAAATCCAGGTAAAAAGATGCAGGTTAAACAAGTAGACTTTCAGAAAATCATAGTGCACAGTTGACCAAATCATTCTGCAAATAACCACCTTTGTAACAGAGGACAATGATACCACCAACTCTCTATCCTTTAAAACAATTAAAGGAAGAAAACTATGCTTTTGGTCTCATTGCCTCTAGCTCAGGTGCAAGTCTCTACCAACTATCAGGAAGTTACTCAGAAGAGATACGGCAATGCCTGCAATGCCAGTGCCATCAGAATCTATCTAAATGCAGGTGCTGGCCAGAAAACTTGAAATTAAATCCCACTGTGACGTTCTTTTTCCTATTCCACTGAAACAAATGGGGTCGTTGTTCACTGCTGATTCTTTTGCAAAATATGGTCTGTGACGGCGATCTGGGAAATGCGTCTATGGGGTGAGTTCGCCTGTTCCTGCTCTGAAGTGCTCTAGCAGATTAAAAACAGTGGGATGGAGAAGGAGAGGTTGCTGAGCAGTTAATGGCACTAGAATGGAGAGATTGCATGTTGTGATGAACATTGCCATAGTTTGTGACCTTGCCTGGTGCATGTGGTGCTGATTATACCAAAGGATTGAGCAGATGTGAAGGAAAATTGAGTTTCATCTCCTCCCAGCTACCACAGGCCCTCTCTTTGGTATGTGGAGGATTATGATACTTTAGCAAAATAATGTATATATCTGTGTGTGGCTGCAATAATGATGGCTTTTTCCCCAACCAGAGTAACTGTGATTGATGCATCTGGCTGCAACCTATAACAAAAACTAAGGTTAATTGAAGCCAAGGGCACAGCAGTCCTTAAGTAGTGTTATTCTGTGGTGCACTCATATTCTGTCATTAATTTTCCTATTTGTTTGACTTTAGAAAAATATATAGAAAAAAATTGAAAAGAATAGAAGAAAGAGCTCAATTATACCTCTTACAAGGTAGTACTGAGGATGGGGAGGAGCTGAATCACCCAAGTGCTTGATGACATTACGCTTCTGTACAGCAGAACGCCTCCAGGTAACTGGAGAGCATACTGTGCAGTGGCATTTGCTACATCTGTGCTCTTCTGTCTCTTCTAGCTGGTACATTAAAACATTGAGCATCATAACACTTCCAAACCACAGCTATTTTATTACAACAAACTTCAATCCGAGTCAGAATTTGAACTCCTGAAGCACTGAAAAAATATATGCAATATATTCTTTTGAACAAAAACCATGGACTAGAGCCATTGTGCTATGTAAGAACGAACATATGGCCCATCTAGTCTGCATTTCTCTTCCCTGAAGGTGGTCAGCATTGAGAGGAGTGGTCAAAGATTCCAGTAATAGGCTGATATGGGAATAATCTGCTTTCCATGTGGAGATCCTAATCTGGTAGAGTTAGAGACAGCTTTAAACTCATAAAAGCTGTTGTATTATGAACTCCAAAAGCAGTCGTGGGGACCCTGGGGCATTCTCATTCACAGTCTGCTGTTTATGACCACACAGATGTCCCATTCCCTTTTGGACATTAGTGAAGTTGGATTTGGCAGGATTATGTACTGCAGTGGTTCCTCTGGTACATATTTGTGTTACATAAAAAACCCACCACATTTCCTATCATCTGTACTGCAAAGCAACCATAAGAGTGAAAGGTGGCAGGAATTTCAACAGTGATGTAAATGAAAGCTGATTAAACACAGATATCCGACAAATGGTGTTTGTCTCTGCTGATCCCACCATGTTGCACAAATATGCAAGACAAGTCAAGCCCATACTACATGTGAAATATTACGTACTTTTCAGAACACTCCAAACAAAAGCCTACTAGCCTACTCCCTCCCTTTCCAACAAACAATGCTGTATAAGAACTTTTGCTTTATTATAAAGTTCAACAAGTCAAAATTATTGATATTCTTATATAAAAACTGATTTACAGAAGGTTTTGTTGGAATGGTCACTGTCAGTACATGACTATATTAGGATGTATATAAAAGAGCTTTCATTATAATGTAGTATTAGTGTCGTAAACTAAATTCAGATGAGAGGGCAAATGAGGTCCCTATGGTCCATCTGAATTGATGCCCTAGCTTCTAACACCTTTGCAAGATTTTAGGGCAAACAATAACATGCCAGGTGCAAAACATACCACCCAATTCATTCAATGAGAAAGGCCAAATTATGAAGTTTGACCATCAAAAAAAATGCATGCGCCAAGAAAACTGACAAGTGTCTGTACTGCCTACAAGTAACTCCGTATGTGTACTTTTTCACACTTGCACCATTACAACATATTGCAAGCTCGTGAGAGAGAAGAGGAAATGGGAGCGGGGGCAGGATTCCTGCATGTTACAGATACCGCTAACAGCTTCTTTTTTAGTCTTTCCCTAAACCCTTCTGGTTGCTGTATTTTATACATTAGAAAATTTCAAGATCTTTCCCTTGTTATCACTTTTTCTAACAGCTCTGTGTGCTCTGATGAAACTTTTTTTTTTGACATATTAGTGCTCTTAAACATGTATTTGGATATGCCTCTTTTGGCTCAACTGCAGCACGAAATTGTAGACATAGTGGAAAATAAAGACTTAAAACTTTTCTAGACTTCTTCAAACAGCTAGACTTCTGATAAAGAGGAATTATTATTGCTTTTAGACTATGCCTTTTTTGGGAAAGATGAAGCCCTGCCACTATGTTCAGTGCTGCACAGAGGTCTGTTGGATGAGCAGTAAAGTACCATTGTCAATCTAGCTAATAAGCAGTGGAAAAGCTGGCAAGTAAAATTCAAGCTCCTGAAAATGATTGCTGAATATATTTAATATTCATATTTTTAGTTATTCATTAAAAGAAAACCAGAATGACTGACCAGATCAAAATCCTTTTCACTGGGCCCTACAAAGTAATAAAGTCTGTGGTGAGTTTTTTAGTGGAAATGTAGCAATAAAGTAGGCAAAGCATAGGTTAAGGCAATGTATTCCTTGGCTGTTATTGTCATGCATTACAGACAGTAGAACAGTGTTCATGTGTCAGGTGAGTCTATATATCTTATGGGAATATATTGACAAGGACATAAGATTGGGGCAGTACATTATAACGGTGAGCAAGATCTTGCTTTTGGTCGGTATCAAACAAAACTATTTTATCAGGCATTTTTCAGCTCATCAGTATGACATTACATGATCCAGCAGAAACCATATGGTACAAACTCCTACACAGTTGCAAAGCACTGAGGCTTTAAAATGAATGCCACCAATCTTTTTGCCAATGCTTTGTACTTCTAGACAGGATTACAAAGTTAACATTGCACAAAGACAGCACAGGGGAGCTTGACTCATTCCAAGCTGTGGCTTAAGAGCAGCCTAGGGAGCAGAGGTAAGGTTAAAGGTGGTTTTAAGCCATCTTTATGTACTACTAGTTCTCTGTCAGTTTCTGCCAGATCAAACCCTTGAACTCTTCCTTTCCTTTATTGCAATGTTTTGCCATTTTTAAGCTGCTTCTGCATCTTATACTTCAGGTCTCAGGTGGGTTACAGGACGTAGTGAAGGGTGAAGTGTATTGTTGCACTCCTGCAAGCTAGATGTCTATTATGTGGAGGCTTGTGATTATGGGAGAGCTAAACTCAGTGTCCCAAATGATTCCTTCTAGTGCTATGTTCCCAGGAAATTCAGAAAGAAATATTTAGAGTAGCCTGAAGGCTATTTTAAGTTGCACCAGCTGCTAAACTCAGCAGGGATTCCACAGGGTGATAAAGGACATTTTAGACCAAGTCCTGACTTACACTTTCTGCAGTGAGTATAATATAGAAACCGCTAGGAAAGCTCTTCACAGTCAGTGAGTTTCCCTATTTGGGGATAAGGTTTCCAGGGCTGAGTGAGGGCAGATTTATACTAGTAGAGTGGTGCCAATCTGCACTAATGCTGGGTCTGACTGTGGAAAGAGAATAACAATAGCAGAATTATTTAAGGCCAAAGATTGATATTTGGCTAGCTGGCTGGAGGCTGGGCTTTTGGGGATTTGATTTTTCATTCATTAAAACAATAACTTAACTCATTTTCAGTCCCCGTTTATGCAACTCAATTGCATGAGTGCTTTACCAAGCCATTAAAGGAACCACCTTATAGAAACAGATAGGCAAAATTGTGTCCATATTACTGCACTATGACTCTGATCACAGGCATAATGTACTGAGGATGATATAAAGCTCCTTCAGGACTCTCACTGGGGCTAGTAAAAAGTAAAGAAAAGATAGGATGTTTAAGGGAAAAACCTCTAAGCTTTATGCTTTCACATGTGATTCGAAAGCTGGTATTCTGAAATGACACTAGCTGGGTATAAATTGAAACTGCAAGACGCTGTAGTGTGTCCAGATAAAAGCATGCTGCCTTGTTAAATGTATGAAAAGAAGGATACTGAAAAACTTGAGGAAAGAATTCATGCTATCAGCCCTTGTGACTTCTTGTGCTTTCCATCTTGGTGAATTTTTGTGCTTACCAAAAAAAAACCAAAAAACTAACCTCTACAGCCTGCATGTTGCTAATATGAATAGTGGTGAGGGGCCAAAACCACCCTCTCACTCCTCATGGAGAGCAGAGGCTGACCCAGTATGCAGACTGTAGTCTGATGATACAGGTATCTGCAGGGCTCTGACCAAAAGATCAGTCACAGCACCTCAGTTGAAAGTCTTTGCCCCCACAGCTAACCACAGAGAGCTCTACATGGGCACAGTCCTCAGCCACCCTGGTTCAACGTCTGCACTGAATTTATACATCCATGGAGACTGCCTTGAGTAAGTCCAGGCTACTTTGCACCAAACAATATGATGCTCTAGGAATACTAACTGCTGGTAGCACAGCATGATGACATCCAGCTAGTGGCACAAACCTTTTCTACCATTTCTACAGCACCATTCTGTCCAGGATCAAATGCTTCCCCTGTGAATGCCCAGTGGAAAGATATAGTATTATTAACCCTCACACCATGCCTGTGGGTAGCCTTTGCTGAGTTTACTCTATGTGGCAGGACAACACAGCCCTCCTCTATGAAGGCTCTTCTGTCAAGGGACATGACCTGCTTACAATTGCTGTGCATCCAAATTCCCACTGGGTCATCCCAGAGGTCTGCAGTGCTCAAGGCCTCTTGGGGTGACTCCAGGCTGGAAATGAGCCACAACCCAAAGGGATGACTCAGGCCACCAAAGTCTGATTACCCTACTCTCTGGAGAAATTTATTCCCCCTTAGCTCAAGGCAAAAACCTTGCACAAGTAGACTCCGAAAATAGTGAAATAAAGGTCGTGGGGTTTTTTGTTTGGTCTGGGTTTTTTTATAATCAAATGCAGTGCCGCAATGTCAGTTTCAATGACTCGTGTTTGTATTTGGTGGCAGGGCAGAATTTCTGGTCGACTTGTGCGAACTTACTGGGCAGGAGGTGCAGAGAAGCCTGACCCAGCGGCGGCCGCAGCCCCCGACCCCAGCTCCACTCCTCTCCCGATCCCGGTCCCGTTCCCGGCTGCCACGCGGGGGAGCTCCAGGCTTTGCAGAGTGCCGCCGGCCCAGAACTAAAGTTGTCCTCAGATTCGGTCCACTGACACTTGAAAGAAAATGAAATCGGTGTTTTGATGGGATGTGTAGCTCGGCAAATAGCTTAGGGATAGAAGGGAAAGGACTGGTGAACTTCAAAAAAATAACAAACCCAAACCAAAGCATCTCCTTCACCGGTACTCATTGTAAAGCACAAATGGCTAATCCCTTCACTGTTTCCTAGTAAAGTATTGAACTGCGACAAAAAAAAAAGGGGGGGGAGGGGGAGAATTTAAGCATTTTAAACAGCTCAGCTGGAAGCACAGACATTACCATGAAGTGAAATATTTATAGGAGCTTAACACAGTTTAAGATCATTATTTTCTCTGCCATAAGACACCAAGGCCAAATAACTATTTCCAATTAAGTAGCCTAAAACAAAACAACAAGCAGCAAGAAATAGTGATAGATATGATTGGACTGTAGAGTGAAAAGAGATTGACCATGAATGTGACGAAAATAGTTTTCTGATAGTAAAAATTAAAACTACTGTAGAATGAAAAAGCTACAATTGGATAAGAGAATGAGAAAGGAAAATCATACTGAGAACTGAAATTAACAAATACTGTTCTCTTCAAATCTCATTTATTAAATGCAAAGCCTTTTGTTTGTCTAGATAAACATCATATTCCATTGCAAATTCTGCTACACAACGCGTAGTGGAATGCATCCTTCTCCACTCATCTGCCAAATTCCAACCTTCAGTCAGTTTTCTGTGAGATTTCTATACAGAACAAAGTTAAACATATACAGTGAGAGAAACATATTCAGTTTTGTCTTTGAAAGACCCCAAAAATGTCTAGTCGGGATGTCACTAGGCTGTGACTATATGTGTTTTATTGCTTTGGATTTTTTAAGCTTTTTTTTATCATGTTTAACATTTTCGGCATCTAAACAGACGATGTTGGAGTTGGCAGTTTGTATCTCATTGTCTGAGTGGGGGAGAGAGTTAAAATTTCCCTGAAAAGGATGAGGTAATGTTTACAGATTCATAACCAGGCTGTTGCTTGTGCTGTTGTTTGTTCTTCAAGGTTGGGTTAACAGTCTAACTGCCATGGTGACTCTCTGGAAACATAGGAATGCAGAACAGCACTTTAGCAACTGACAGAAACATTGTGTTATGGGCTAATTCATAGGGAGCTGAAAACTTTGGAAGAAATCCTGCAATCCCAGAGGCTGCATTTATTTTCACATTGATGATTTGTGATGACAATTTTCTCACACTTGGTAATGACACCTCAGGTAAACTGTCTTGCTCACAACACAGAGCTTGGCCACAATGGGGAGAAAAAGTGCACTGCAGCGTCACAGGTAAAACCTGACAAAAATCTTAAGACCCTCTGATACTTTTGGGTGCTAAAAAAAGCAAGCTCAGAGTGGCTTTCCAAATGACAAATGTTTTCCTGTGAGCCCAGGATGAATATATACATCAGCAGTTATTTTTCAACTGTCATTTCTTACACTTCACCTGACTGAGTTATGTGCACTGGGACAGTATCTTAGAGACCTAAAATGTGGGGCTATAAGCTACATTGTAATGATCTTCCTTAAGATCATTGCATGTAACTATTAGATCTTCCTTAAACATCTGAATAATAAACAAGTGGCCACACACATAAGTGCTTAAGTCTATCTGTGTCTCTAAAAACATATCTGTACATAAGCATTTTTATGGTTGGGCTTATCTGCTCTGACCTGTGACCACAAGAGCACACTTTTCATTTTAGCTTAAATTTATTATACTTATATTTTTGTGGGGGTACTTGTAACTGTCCTTCATCCAACGGCCTGATAGCATTGTCTTGCTATTACAAAAAGAAGCACTCATTTTAATTGCAATTTAGTGTGAAAAATTTAACTAACTCCAGCAACGAAAGAGATTTGCATTGACCTCACACTTTTCACAGCACTGGGGAGCTCTCTCTCACAGGCTCCTGTTCTGATCCGAAACTGGGATAAAGCACTGCACAGTGCTTGCTAACTGCCATCCTATTTTCTACGGAGTCACGCTCTTTCTCTGCGGCACTTGTAAGACATGCCTACAGGGCTGTGCAGCCGAGTGCAATGCAGAGAGAGAGCCCCCAGCCCTCCCAGGCACTGACAGCAGTCCCACGGTTCCAACACCGCACTGCATCGTGCCTCATCCATCCTGCTGACAGGCAGAGTTAACCAGCCCGGACACAGCACAGAACTGGTGCAGCTCAGCTGTTGTGGTGGGATCGCTGCCTGGCAGTGGATTCAACTCTCGCGTGGGTACCAGTGGGGTCTGGGACCTGCAGCACAGCATTGAACATTTCCATAAAGATGTTCTTATCACTTTGGTATCAAAATCAACTGCACCACTATCAAACACTCCCTGGGAGAGACATCTGCTATTTAAATGCGTTATAGTGGATGAAAGAAACTGAAACATAAAACCCAAACACTTCCATTTTTCCTAATATAATCAGTAGTTTTAAGCAGTTTATCTGCTTATTAATAGGAAGGTTTTAAAACATTTTGCTGGAGCTGACATTCTTTAATTATAACATTCACACTGCTGAATATGCAGTCACACCAGCAGAAGCTCCATTGTGAGAGAACGCACAGATTCAATCTGCTTCTTTCTCTGAATTTTTCTGACTTGGTTGTATTTTTCCATTCATCATTATTTTTTTGTTTGCTTCTCACATTTCTTCTTAAATGTCTGGTTTTCTTCCTTTTACTCTGTCGTTCCACTTGAAACACCAGGATTAGCATGCAGATGTTTCTTTTTTTGATCAGAGATTTATATTTTTTTAATCATTTCCATTTTCCACAGTCTTTTGGGTAGCTGGGGATATTTTGTGTGGTTTTTACTCTGTCTCACTGGGTTTTTTCCATGTTAAATCTGTTTTCCTAGTTTGAGTAACCTTCTGTTACCATTAACCTCCGGTTTACTATTGTACTTAAAACAACATTTTAGAAAATTAATTATTTCTTCTAGTTAAATAAATCATGGTCTATACTATTAGCTATATATTAGCTATGCCAATAATTAATATTTTTGCATCTTTTTAGCACCTTGCTAGCCATGAAAGCTTACTTCAAAGAGTTATTGTTTTAGGGAGGTTTTACCAAAAAAAAAAAAAAAAGAGGAAAGTTTTTATCATGTCTGTTATCTGTTGTAAAATTGTGCTGTAATACCTTTAAAAATTGCTTTTAGACTTTGGCAAAGTTACAAGACTTACTGAATACAGAGTAGGTGATGATAAAAGTAATCATAATCCTTGTCAATAAGAAAGGATCAACTTTTATTTATTTATTTATTTATATGTTTATTTAAAAAGAATAATGACCTCTTTAAATGAGCACTAGTTATGATTTTGGCTATAATGTCATCTTCAGGCTAACTTTCACAGGAGTTGAGTTACGCTTGTTACAATGCTGAGAGGAGAAAAAAAAGTTCAGCAGCTTAGCCCAGGGAAACTGACATCAAATGCCACTTCAGTAAGGACAAGCAGAAAGAATCCAACCCAGCTAGTTACCATCCATGAAATTGGCAACATCCACCTTCATTAAATCTATATTATAAACACTGAAGTGGTTCAAAAATGCCTTCTCTCTCACATTAGAACAGGTATTCTAATGGATTTTACAGGACTAGTATTCGCATATAAAATTTTAATATCAAGAAACTAAAGTTGGAAGGGGGCGGATGTTCTTCCATAACCCTGAACACTGCCCATAACTATTGCCACCATTACCCTTCAGGGGCTATATATTTTTTAAGAACTTCCATGCCTTAAGGACCTGCAGAGAGGGAAGCTCACCTATACACCTTTTGTTACAGGGAAAAGCAGAAGTGCCTTCAGTGATGCGTGCTGGGCAAGCTCAGAAAAATACCATGAACTTCAGTTGTTAGGGATCTTAGCCAAGTTGGAAGAATGGCCTGCTCATTTCCAAAGTTCATCTAATGCCTAAAACTTGGTTGGTTAATAGTTCTCTTTCAGCCAGAATGAGGCCATTTTACCCTGGTGGGCAATAGCAATTGCACAACCATGTCCTGGCACCCCCAAGGAGCAGCTCTGGGGCAGCTCCTGGAGAGAGGTCAGTTCTGCAGAGAGAAAACACAACTCACACAATTTAGTTGCCTTTTAGAAAGCATCTGCCACCACCTCTTCCTTTCAGCATACTTAATTCCTGAAAAGGATTATTGGCTGAAATTAAAAAACAAGACATCATTGATATGTCAATTATTCCTTGAAAGTTTTTCTACAAATAAGTAAATGCAAAAATCCATGAATGATGTTTTTCTCTTTTCTTTGTTGCTAAACACCTCATGAAAATGGGATTATTTTTTTAAATGAGCTTTTTTAAAACAAACTACCTTTTCTCCCACAAGTTAAAGAAGGAGATTAAGTATTACATGTAACTATGATCATGTTAATATTACAAACCTATTTTTTTTCTCTGCAATCCTATTTCTTTTTGTTAATTAATTTTTGTGACATCGCATACTTTTAGGAGAAAGCACAAGATGATTCTCCTCCAGCAGTACAAGCAGAGCAGTAAAGGGGATTCTTCTCTCTTGCTCTGCAGTATGTAGCTGAAAATACTTTAGTGGTTAGTCAGCCTTCTTTAAACTTGTGGCAGTTAAAAAGTATTTTCCCAACCCTTCTTCTGTGTCCTATCATGAATAGACAAAGGCAGAATTTCCGGTAGCCCTGCAGCCTTTTTGCATTGGTGCAGATGAAACAGAGGCAGCACAGGAGAGGCATAAACCTCCTCTGAAAGAGACGTAGGGGTTTGTGTGGAAGTCTAGATGTGTGCTATGAGGGACCTGGGTGCATGAGGTTACAGCAGGATTAACCTAAAACTGCCTCTTTGCATCTTGTTATCTAGTGATTTCTTATCCCAGCACAGCAGTTTATTACAGTAAGGACACAATTTAGTATCTCTTTGAACATACCATTATTACTGAACATATAGTAATTAGTTCCTGCTTGTGAAGCAGGTGGACATAAAGGAACATGTAAGTGTTAAGTGTTACACTCATTATTATTCACCTTTACTTGATACTTTTCCATTTTATTTAACCACCTGTGACCAAGACATCTTCCTATCTTTGGCCAAGCTGTATATGGGTGAGCCAGTGAGACTACAGGAACAGAGAGGTGAAGTCCTGAAATCAGTTTTGTACAAGAAAGTTGAGGGGCAATTTTGGTGGTATATGTACTAAACTATTGGTTAGTACGTAATTAATAAATTATTACAATTAAATTAACTGTATTGCCAACCTTGAGGCTCCAAATGAATCCTAAATAGAATTGGCTTAAAAATAACTGAAGATTGGTTTTGCTTTTTTTTTTACCTTGGTAGACTTCAGGTTTTCAAGGCTTTCTTAACATGCAAAAGCTAGCAATTCCACTTTTTTTAGTGATAATTAAAATCCCCGTATAATAACATCTTAACCTTAACAAGCCAGAGCTTTAAGGAATATGAATGCTAAGAGTGAAGAAATGACATGCAGTGGATTTTGACATTAAATATACGTCTCAAAAACTAAGCTATAAGGCCCTGATTCATTGCAACTAGTCACATAAACTGAGAACAATTTCATTAAAATCAACAGGCAAAAAACTCAGCCTCCCAGATTTATAGAAATCCATTGAAAATTTTGCCAAAATCTCCAGTGGAGAGGGAAGACCAATAATCCAATCTAAATAAGAGCAAATTCAGGTCCTGTCATTTGACCAGACAGCTTAAATGACAGAAAACAGGGTCATGTCCTCAGCTGTTATAAATTTCATTTGGTTTTACTTTTCCCTTGGAAGAACATTGATTTGCCTGTTGAACTAAAACGTAAGCCTGAGCTTTAGATCTGACTTAGATTTAAGTGGAAGAAAATAGTGTCTGCATGGGATGAACAGCTATGTACATTTTAGATGCATATATGTCCATTTGTGTAAGGGCAAAATCTGTTCTATTTATGAATTTATGAATGCATGCCATATGGCCTGGTTTTGCATTCTTGTGCTTCTGTTAAGGTGCATGTCTACAACACATGAGTACTTGGAGAAACTTCAAACCCCAGTGACCAGGTCTGCAAACTCCTAGTCAAGTGAGTCACCACTGCCCTCCTGAATAATTTTTCTATTTTAAATTTGCAAATTATCTACTCTGGGGTACAAAGACCTTAATAGGAAGTGATAAAAAGCACTTTGTAAGAATTTCAAACTCAGCTGAGTAAGGATTATTCATGAAAGGTAGGGCAGTGACAAACTTCAAGTTACCCAGTTCCTTTTTAAGAACTCATCTCTAATGTCTGGTTGCAAAACTGTGCCTTTTGTCCCCCCTACCCTATTTCCCTTCCATCACAGGAGATATTGCAAGTTTTAAGATGAAAACTAAGGCCACAGAACAGATAATGGATAAACAGCAGCAGAGTTTTTTCAGCCCACCTCATCAAGCATCTTATTTAGCAGTCCTGACCTCCATGCCACTTCTGCTACTGGTTCAAAAGCCAGTGCCACTGAAGTTTGGACAGTTCACACTACTGATACAACCCTCTACTACTTCATTTTTCTGTATGGAAGGGAATGGAAATACTAGTTTTGCCTATACAGTCCTCTGAAGAGCCATTAGGTCTTTCGCCTAATGGTGCTTTTGATGGTTGCCATCTGTTCTAACTGGGGTTTGAGTAGAGGCATTGAAGATAGAGGTCTTTCAAAAACCTGTTTGCCTGGCAGTCCCCTAAGGAATACCAGCTACGTTGGTATCAGCATACTAAAAGATGTGTGATACCAACCAGCAAGACAGGTGCTCTCAATGGCAGAGCAATAGTTTATTGAAACAGAAACACATGTGAAGGTGAGCTGGGAAGTGAAAATGAAAAATTTCTCTTGTGAGAACATTTAAACACTCTTACTGAACTAACTTATCCAAGTAGAGTTAGTTAAGAGCTTTTGGAAAGTGTTCTGTTCTGTTGCCAGGTATTTCTCTCCCAGAGGCGTTAACCAATCCACTCTATTGTGGGGAAAAGATAAATGCTAAGAATTTCTCTTCCTTCTTGAAACAAAGAGAATTTTAGAAATAAAATATAATCATATTCTTAATAAATTTTCACAATTTTACGTTTCTTTCCTTGGCAGTTCCACGTATTTTTCCAGTGCCAGTGGCCTGAATAGTAATGGTATAGCATGAACCAGGTTGTCACGTGTCTTGAGCAGCAGTCAGGTTAAAATGCTCACTCCTCTGTCCAACAGAACTAGGTTTGTTATTTTAACCTTTTACACTGGAGTTGGCATCTTTGTTTTTTGTTTTATATTTTTTCTGATAGAGAAAAAAGCCCACAGACAACCAAAATACCCTTTCTGGTGTGAGGAGCAACCTCCTTTTCTCTCTTTGTTTATGGCTTTTAAAGAGATCATTTCTACATAAACTAGGGCTCTGCTTCCTGTCTTTGATACAGTATCCCATGCTTCTGACTTTGCATGGAAAGGGTTAGAGCTGAGAAAGCAAAGCTGAATATTTATATTACAAGGTATGTGAGTTGTGCCTAGAGCCAAGCAGCCAGAACTGCAGAAGGCTTGCAGTGTGTAGGTATACACCCCTTTCTGCACGGTGGATAACAACCAGAAGGCTGCCTCTGTGAAAAAGTACTCCCTCTCTTTGGCATCCTCTCAGCTAGGCACAAACAACGCATAGCCCAAACGCTTCAAAGCATCCTCTGCTTTGTGGAAGCAGAGACCTGTTCATAGGCTGGTAAAGGTGATGACAGTTCTTAAAGTTACTGGAGTTACACATGGTTTTACTCCAATTAAGAACTTGCCCCAGATTCTTTATTTTTTTTCCTTTTTTTTTTTTTTTCTCTTAATGCATTAGCAGATGACAAATATGCACCGAACACAGCGAAACTACTGGGTTTTGAGGGCAATGGTTGCTTGCAATGCTAATTTGGAACTTTCTGTTTATGCAAGTTAAGCTGGAGGGACACATTTCAGAGCTGGGTTGAAGCAGTAGAAAGACTCAAGCCACAAAGTGCCAGTAACTGTTTAAAGCTGGGGTGTGCGGATGCAGGGCTAGGTGTCTGCTTGTTCTGAACAGATTCAGAAAATAAGGCAGGAGCAGATGTTAAGAGATCACAAGTTCCTGCATGTGCTTCATTCAGTCATGTCAAGATGAGGTCACTTGCACAATGTGGGTCTCAGTTCAGGCTCCAAACACCTTCACCTTGTGAAGGTATTTGGCTTTACAGTTTGGACTCAGGCCAGCTGACACTACTGCAAGCTGATATCCACATATTCTCCTGGAAATGACCTCCACGAGAAAATTTTAGTGCTTTGGCATGTTGTGGAACTCAACTAGTAATAAGGATCCAAAAGTAGAGGTTTAGAGATGTGTACAAACCAGGTGTTGACAGATGTTTTTCATCTAGCAGCTCTTTTGACACATACCCCATGTACCTGCAAACTTTGGAGTGCTGTTGGAGACTCATGTGGAACAAAGCCAACATTTCCCACAAAACATAACCTTGCTGCACAAAGCAATCCAGGATCACCACAAATACCTACTAACCAAGGTTGAACAGGTATCTATAACAAGGCCCTAGTTAGTGCCTAGTTCAGACTGTGTAATCACAGAAAAGGAATAAAATGAAAAACAAAGCAAAGAAAATGACATTTTTTTGGCAAGAGTCCTACCCACAAATACAGTGGAAATATATGTGACACTGTGTGCAGAATTTACCCTGAAGATCACTGAAGGCACATATTGTGCTCCCCACTGACCTCCAGGAGATCCCAGTGACTGTTTCAGACCTCACTTTATTTCTCCTACTCTCTTTAAAGAAGTGTGATATCCTTATGCTAGGCCCGATACCATGTTTTGTTGTTCCTCCACATAAAATATTCTGGTGCATTATGGTCATTATGATCAGATCTACTTTAAAAAAAAAAAAAAATTCTGATCATTTAAGAGAACCAAGAAGCCACTGTGAGTGAAAATCACATTGGCCCCACCTGAAAAGTCTGTACACAGAAGACTTTAAAATTATTCCAGTAGCTACAGGATGAATCATAACATAGGCATTCAGCTATTTTTTTTTTAGTAAGTGTGCTTTAATTGGACAAAAGCATAGCTGACATGTTTAACTTACACATCTATTACAGGGTAAAACACACTTAGCTGCTCTGTCCTAATATGATTTCCTGCAAAGTTAGCCACATTTTGGTCAAATAATTCCACAGCCAAGACTGATTTCTCTGAACGTATTTGCCAGCTGGGATTGTATTGGGTTAGAGCACCACTTCACACAATTAGGACCTGTGGGCACTATGTTATACAAATAAATGATAATATGTTGCTATAGAATAGTTTTTATAAATAATTCATCAAACAGGTTAAGAATTAACTATTTGCTCACACTGTTGTTTGCTGTGTCACTGGCCACAGAAGTCCCATGATATATATTGCTCCTCCTCTCTGGCTACACAGCTAAAGAATTTTTAACACGAGAAAGAGGAGATAGTGGGGGGAGCTGATGGCTTTCAGTTCCTGGGCATGTCCACTATCGATAATTTGTCCATGCATTTTCTTCTGCTTGCTTGGTCCAGTTTTTCAAGTCGTGTTTATCGTTGGAGGTCCCTGGAAGTCAATGGAATAATATTCATTTGTCTTCTTTGACTGAGAATGTGACTGGATAAAATTTCAGTTGAAACCAAGAATAAGATAGAAACCTTGAGTGTTTGTAATCTAAGGGCCTTATTCCTCGCAGGTACTACTCAGCCGCTGATTCAGCACAATATTTTGAACATTTGCTTAAATCCTACTGACAATAATGACCCACAAGCATACGCCAAAAACAAGTGTCACAAGAAAATATTCTGACTGCAATTCTCAGAGTTCTTCTAACAGCACATCCTTGAAATATGGATGCAGCCCTAAAACTAAAATTCACTTAATCACACCCAGAAAAGCCAGGAAACTGAGAATTTTTTCCTCTGAATGTGTTAATGCTCTTTTTTGCTTTGAAGTACCAGCAGTTTTCAGATTATGGCTCTAGTATTTTAAAACTTAAAGCCCTCGAGTCCAAGACAAAAACTAAGCTATTTATTAAAAGAAAAGCCATGGAGACGTCAAGAGTTCAAATAAAGCAACGAAGATGCTTAAATATCAGCATTTCTTTTGAGCCTTTTTATGTCTTAGTGACTAGAGAAGTTCAAGAAGACAAAAATAATGTCTCCCTTGCTGTGAGCCAGTGGAGCTCATAGCCTCTGGCCAACAATCTTTTCCCTCAGCTCTACAGGCTATGACCACCACATCCAACCCCTGGTGAAATGCGTTAAATCTACTGAAGGGCATCAGAAATGGAAATACAGAGGGGAAAAGAAAAAAAGAAAATACGGCATACAATTTTCTGAAGCAGCTGAACTTGCAGAAGACAAAGTCAAGGTGAAGCATTAGGTCAATTTGAAAATAGATAACAGAGCACACTATTGTTATTACATTCTATTTCAATAATGATAACAATAATAAAGCTTTGCCAAAAGTGGAATAAATTCCAACCTGTTCCACCAAGCTTCAAGTTTTTTGGTCTGATTTCATACTCAGAAGACTGAGCTAAATTTGGCCAGCAGGTTTACTAGTAGCTGCTCCCCATCCTCTTCCCACCTGGTAGCATGCTCCTTCCTGGGCTGCCTCTGCTATTGCAAAAAGCAACAGTTCTTGCTCCCTTGCTTCCCAGAATACAGAAGCAGAACCACCACCCCTGCCTCCTCTCCTAGGAGAGGCTGCTCAGCAGTAACCTAATAAGCAGGGCTGGGAGGCTTTTAGGAAAACATTGCTGAGATAGAGATGGGACTAATCACACAAAGTAAATGTCAGAAAGGAAAATTCCTTTCTGGGAAGGTACACCAGGCAAACCTTAGTGATGTACATCTGGATTTCATTCTCTAAAGTAATGTTAGCTAGACAACATTCAGCTCCTGGTCATGCACATCTCAGCCTGGCTCTGCCAAGTGCTGATCATCCTCCATCCCAAAGGACTTTGGGGACAGAGGAAAGCAACTGAGCCCAGCAAGAGACAAAAGCTGTCACTTTGCAGGATCAAGGCTATCACATAACGCAAGAGGCCAGTTTTCCCTCTGACACGTGTGAGGGGATGGGTTACTAAAAGATCAGTACAACAAACTGGTGCCTTCAATGTTCACATAAGCAGTATTTTGGAGGCAGCAGTACTAATAAGAAAAACAGTAAATAACAAAAAATATAAACCTGAGTATGGTTTCTCTTAGATGCAAATTAAGATTTAAATATAAAAATTATAGGCTTCTGCTAATCCTTCTTAGGAAGTCATAAATTGTTAATCAGACCTTAGGCAGTGTTGTTTAATACCAACTTTAATAAAATAGCTGCCTGAAGCAGAAAGACAGTTGGGATCCTGACTCTAAAACTTTGGTAGCCTTATCCACATTTTTGTAGCCTGAGGCTTTTACACTACTATTGATACCAGCTCCTTTGAAATATGCTCATTTTTTAGGCTGCTAAATTATTAAATACCTTATTAGTAGAAAGATTAGATGGAAGAAAAGTCATCTCTGTATGATGGAAAATGGATTGGAAGAGGAAGTGAAAGTTGAGGGAATATTTACATACAAGATACAGCTCTGTTGTTGATATGCAGAGGTAATCTATAATCCATAATTCATTTAAGAAACGAACCCATCAAATTACATCACAATGCATGACAAATTGCTACTGTTGAGCTATCCTACGATAAATTACATAGAAACATTCCTGTCAAGAGAAAAAAACTTGTTTGAGGCTAAAAAAGCAATGTCACTACAAGGTTATTTTCCCTGTTGTTCCACAGGATTTGTCTATCACACAAAATGTCTCACATTTTTCTCATATGCTTTGATGGGGGTATCAAAATTTCCCTTGTATGGGATAACCACAGAGTCTGCAAAACCAAAACTGCTTTGAAAAATTGCAAGAAAAGTGGAAGGGAAGAAAAAGAAGAAATGTTTCTTCCTTATTATTCCTTAATAATATTGGCAATCAGGTAAGCAGATTTTTAGACTAAAAGAGTAAGAAGTCATTTCCTCAAGTGCAATACATTTTCACTGTCTGTCCAGAGCAGCTTGTTAGCATGCTAATTGTTTAGTTTAAAATGCAACACAGAGCACAGTTACTACTTTGAAGTGCTTATGATGTCATGGATATTAGCGTATTTTTCTTAATTACATAACAGGACAATATTTCCCCACTTCAAACTACAATTCCTGTTGCTCTGATTGGTTTCTCTAACTAGCCAGAATAATCATTTTGCCACACAGAAGCAGATAAGGAAAAAAAAAGGGTAAACAATTTTAAAACCTATTTTAATTTAATAACAAACTGGGAGCTGTACTTTGTGTTAAATTAGCACTACAAGCCTCATATCAATTCAAGGCAAGGTTCCTTGTTCGTTAGTGCTTAATTAATCAGTCCTGTTTCCATCTAACCGAAAAGTTTTTTCTCTCTCCCCTATCATCTCTAATATCTAATTTCAGGCAGCACATCAAGTTAATCTTGCTTACTTTAGCAACTTATTTCTAATGGCTCAGCTCAGTTATTTACAATAACTCATCCTATCCCAGCTTGCAGCTGAATCCTGCTTGGTCTCATTGCTCTGCTGGGCAGAGTCAATGGTAAATCAGCAAGCACAGAGTGAGCACATCCAGCTCAGTGACACTTCATGTGAAGAGAAAAACCAAATTCCAACAACAGACTGATGTCTGCTGAACTTTTGGCTTGCTGGCATCATTTGTCTTCACAGAGGCAACATAGTGCTGAGGGACATGATGGTGGACTTGGCAGTCTTAGTTAACAATTGAACTTTATGCTCTTAAACATCTTGTCCAACTTAAATGACTCTGTCATTCTAACATGCACAGAACTAAACAAAGGATCATTGTCTCATAGGACAACAGATGAGCATGAAACAGTCCAATGGAAGAAGAGAACTGTATAAGGGAAGGAGAACATAGAAAGTTGGGTGGTGCCTGAAAGCTTGTCCCCATTACTCTTTCCACAGCACATCCCATAATATAAAGTTGCGATAACCATGAGTCCTGCATTACAATCAGCAGTGTATATGAAAACATATCAAGCCTTCCACCATGTCATCTTTGAAGAAAGTGAAGAAAGGACCTTGAGACACTAGGTAGCTAAGTATCTCCTCCTTGTACTTACCCCACCATTCCCAGATCTGCAAACCGCTACTGCTGCCATAATCCAGTACCTTCTATCACCATGGTAGCCAAACACATTTAATCTGGGATTTAACAAAAGACCTCTGGTCTCTGATGTTTCAGATTGCATCAGCCTGGACCCAATCAAACACTTACTGATGCTGTGGTCGCTGGTAACCATCTAGCCTATGTGCTTGCGCTGCCAAGTTCAGCCTCCAGAAAGAAGTAGGTTTTCTGGCTGCCTCCCAGGTCTGGAATGTCTGCCCACATCAGGATGCCTGTCGCTAATCCCCCTGCACCCTCCCAGCAGCAGCATTGCTCCAGCAGCTCTGTCCTCTGGTGACCCACATCCTTTGAGATGTAACAGATACAAGCTCAGGTCAGGGCTCGAAACTAAATCTGCACCTGAGGTGCCTGCATCATATGAAGGCTAGTTTTAATATCAGCTTGACCAAACATAAATACCTGTTTTTTCCTGAGTAACCTGAGCATTTGCTTTTGCTCATCCAGGATTTGGGGTATTGTTGCGACAGGAAACAAGGATGTGCTGTGTATTTTAGCCTCCTAGATTTGCAGCAACCAGCTTCTGACCTCACATTTACCAGCCTGGTTGAAATTACAACCTGTTGCTAGGGAAAACTCTGTCATACCTTCAAGTAACTGTGATATCAAGTAGCTTTGAGATATCTGACAAATGAATTACAGTAGATTGATGAAAAGTTGCTTCAGAAACCCTGCAAAAGACACCCTAAACTGTTACATTATGATAATACATTTCATTTAATAGCAATATAAATTCTGTTCTGAAAAAGAGTGAGCTGGTTTTTGTGCTGTTTTGTGGGGGTTTTGGGTTTTAGTTTGTTGGGTTTTGGGGTGGCTTTTTGGTTTGGTTTGGGCTTTTTTTTTTTTTCCCAAGGGAAAGAGAAATCCTTTCTACAAATCAGGGCACACACTTCTGTTTCTGGTGGGAAACACCACTCTGAAAAGCACCAAATTTCAAAGCTGCTTGAGATTAGATTGTCTGTAAAATTGTGCTGATGGTTGTAAATATTAATAAATAATATATACTAGGCCATTTTTTTTTCTCAGATGTTTATGTACTGCTCCCTTTTAAGAACATATGACCTGAAGATACTGGCACCAGAAGGAAGAATCTGAGATAAGAATTGGCTTTTGAGATGTAATGCACGGCGACACTTGCACAAAGATCCTCCTGCTATGCTCCAGCAGACCCAGCCAGCCAGCAAGTGACAATCTCAGTCCAGTCCTCTACATCCCTGCTGCAACTGCCTCCAGCTGCTGATGGGAGCAGAAGGACAGCAGAGAATCCCTCTCAATGCTGCACAAATAAGCCAGGGCTATGTTGCTGAAGAGGCTTCAGTGGGAAATAATGATCATTCCTTACATAGGTTTTTTTCCATTCCCACAGTTCCTTACACAGATTTGTTTAGTTGTGGGGTTTATTTTATTTTGCTTTTTTCCCATCCACACTTTTTCTAGTCTACTACTTAGTGAGACTATACACATTTTTGGAGGACACAATTTGGTCATCATGGAAATAATTGCTAAGTTATAAACACTTTCTTACAAGTTCCTGCCATCTTGATATAGGGAGGCACTTAAGTATTCAACCAGTCTTGTGGACTTGCGTGAAGTTTATTGGTATGTTTAAATGCAAAGTGCTCTGGGACCAGGTATGATAAAGCAGAGAGAGAGAACTGCTTTGTTTATAGCGGAAACAACTTGGTAATTATCAGCAGTGAGAACTGAAAAACCTTAGCAAGGCATTCATATTATTTAGACTTAAATGGAGTTTAGATGAAATACAGAGTTTTATAAAACTGGTTGGCACGGCATGAATTGCTTAAAGGGATATGGCTGGTGGACTTTAAAGTTGCTTTTGCATCTTTTTCCCTTTCAGCAGCGACAGCTAAATTGAGCACCAATATCACAAAAAGAATTTGCTCCCTGAAAGGGATTCTAACTCTATATATTCCTGCTCTGTGATCTGCCAGAGCACTCTTTGCACTGTGAAAATGAGGAAATAGGTTCTCTTGAATTCTTGTAGTGGTTTATCAGTTTGCGAGGGCAGCTCCATAAGGAGAAGGGCATAATAAGTGGCACTCACCTTAGAACCTGGCACTGTTTGGATCTAACCCTGCCATATGATTTATAAATTTTGTTTATCTTTTTTGTGATTATTTTTCTACCTCTCCTCTATTTATTTATACCCATGACAAGGGTATTGGTGTACACCATATCCTTATTCAAGTAACTTCCCTTTGACTCACATTCATATCTATGCACTAGGAATACTACCCCTTAGAAGTTTACAAAGCAGGGGGGCTTTGAAATGAATTCATACAGCCATGGACATGAACAGTGAGAGTGTGGTTTGACCTCTGCTGCCCCAAAGCATGGGCAGCAGCATGCAGAAAAGGCAGCCTTTAATGAGACTGGTTTTATGCCCTTCTCTCCCACAGGCATAAGTAGGTGGAAATGGGTAAGGCAAGAAATGGTGAAGAAACAACTCTGGCTAATGCAGCTGGGCCAATGCAGGAGGAAGGTCATCGCCACCTTGCTTGGGGACAGCTCAGATTATTTTCTCCTAGGAATAAGATATTCAGTCTTGCCCCAGATGGCTTTCAGCTTCCCAGCCTCCTACTTCCCCTCCACACAGAACAAGGCTGAACAAACAAGAAAAAAAAACATCCAGAAAATCCTTTGGGGAGAGAGTGACAAAGTAGCTGCAAGGAGTCCTTGAGAAAAATAATTGGCTTTCTTTTGGATGAAAAAAGAGGCCCAAATTTGATTTTTTTCCCCCCTTCCATTCTTTGATCAGCTCCAACAACTCAAGTGAGCAGCAGAGAGGCAGGAGGGTTGACTGCAAGCTGTACTTGCTGTAAGATCTTGGTTTAGCATCCCTGCTGTGCTACGGCCTCCTCGTGTGACCTTGGACAAGTTGCTCCCCTCTGTTGTGATTCACTTCCCTTTGCTGTAAAACAAGGCCAGTTACACAGGACAGTCTTGCATGGGGGCCGTGTGGTGAAGACGTAAATTTTAGACATACTTGAGCAGTTTTTAGTGAAGGCCCCATATTGATCAACTATGCCTTGTCCCTTACTGGAAGCAAGACTCCTAAACATCCATAGAGTATTCCACAATGATAGTATTTTTTTTTTAGAAGGATACTTACTATAAGCTATTTTGTTTGCTTTTTGTCTAGGAACATGCTATTGTTAAATAATGATTGCCAGGCTAATGATCCCCTAAAGTTATAAACCACCAGGCATTCAAAAAGAAACAATTCAGCAAGGAAACAGATTTCACCTCAATGCTTAGGGCAAAACTAAAAACAACTGTGCTTTTAATTATTTTTGTTAATTGATTGGAACGGGGGGGGGGGGGGGGGGGGGGGGGGGGGGGGGGGGTGAGAGGGAGGACACAGAGATGGCTTTTTAAGTGAGAGGGCTTTCTCTCAGGTGAGAGTGTCAGTATAGAGGTTGGCTTTCATGCTGCATGGTGTCAGCACCCCAGCTGGGACCCCCAGGCATAACTGGCTCTCCTACTACTCCACCACCTGACATCCAGGACAGGTCTGAATACCCATGACCTTTGAGAATGCAAAATGGAGTTATCAAAAGCAAGTGCTTTCTTTGAGTTTGATCTTACCCTTCACGCCAAAGCAGAGCTACATGCTAATGATCGTGTTGATTAAGCAGCCTTTGTGCTTATAAAAGCTATTAACTGACAACTGAAATGCAGCAGTTTGGGAGTAGGCGGCTCTGCCTTATACCCGGGCAAGCACACACCTGCAGTACCTGGGGAAACTCGATTAGTGTTTAATTTCTGTGTTAATTTTCAGTTCCTGCTGACCCTTCCCCTAGGTTCTCCCGCTCTGGCTCTGAGATTAGATGCAGAAGTGGGAATGCTGGAAAGATACACTAGTTATTATCTCACAGGCAGCTGTAAACATTACAGCAAGATAATGGAATTAGTTCAGCTGAGAGGAATTAAGGTATCCAGATAGTACCAGCCGATCTCATTCATAAAGTGCTCTCTTCTGTGCATTGCGGTGTGTCTCTAGGGAAGAGCTGAGGGGTTACAATGGGTATTTATGTTGCAGATCAAATTTAATAGTCACATTCTGGCTAGAACTAAGCACTTTCTGACTATATATAAGTACATATGTATATCCTGACAAGACAGGCTAATTAATCCATAAAATATTTGCCCACAATGCCAGAATAAAGCCATTATAGAACAGGTTACTTAAAACATAGAAAGGTTGGCACTGTTCCTGAATGCAACCAGATGGAAATGTACATGCTTTTTTGTCTGTGTACTTGGCAAAGAGGAGAGTATGGAGATGGTGTCTTGTGGCTGGGTGTGAGGAAAGATAATGCAGTATCAGTGTAATCTTGGATGTTTCAGCACAGTGTTATCAAGTACTCTGGCACTGTCACAGTTAAGCACTTTTCCACTTAAAGCTTCTTTTTGGAGGTCCAACATCAGAACTCATGAAGGACACCATGCCAGATGTGCCTTTTCCATCCTGGCTGGACTCCCAGGCTTCCCTCACCAGAAAGATGCAGTTTCCCTTCCCCATCTGCATTGTTCCTCCCTGCTCCTAAGGGGGTTGCAGCTGCAGGAGAAACTGTCTTTTCTGGCTTGTTTTGAAAAAGGAAAATACTTGAGGAGCGGGCAGCTCCATGAGACTGGATGTACCAACCAGTAACATTAATTCATACCACTCAAAACAGTCCTAAACTACAGTTATCCTAGTTTCTTCTGAGAGTGCTTGTGTTAACAAACAAAAGCATAATACAAATATTCACAGTACGTGTTTGGTCCTTCCAGTGCCAAGTACACAACTGAGAAAATAAAGTGGAAGAAAATGCTGGTCACCAGTAACAGCTGAAGTAGGTACAGGAGGTGATCATAGGTGCAAGGACAGGTAACACTGCCTGAAATACAGAGGGGAAGCCGCTAATGGATGATCAGGATGAGGACACACAGCAGTGCCCTGGAAAAGCTTAGGAACCTGAGGCTGGATGGACTCACCACAGATATCGGCCAGTCACTGGGGAAGGATGAGAAAGGAGCTTTTAGGATGATATTTGCAGCAAGAAAAACTCAAATGGACGTGAAGTAATTAAACTAAAACTTTAAAAATGCTTTTATCCAGCACTTTCTCCACCTAGTTCCACTGCAGCATCACTCACAATACAAACCAGAAAGGATGACTTTTTCTGCTGATGTTTTCATTAATTATGCATTCTTTGAAGGTGTTTTTAAAACTCAGACAGGGACTAATAATCTGCCCTGTACCTTTTGTTAAGCAAT
Source organism: Melopsittacus undulatus (assembly GCF_012275295.1). Classification (NCBI taxonomy): domain Eukaryota; kingdom Metazoa; phylum Chordata; class Aves; order Psittaciformes; family Psittaculidae; genus Melopsittacus; species Melopsittacus undulatus. The sequence continues at coordinate 82,880,033 of NC_047527.1, read as the reverse complement.
AAAAACAGATAATATCTACATTTAATCACACTCAACATTCTATCTACATCTTTTCTGTCCCCATCTCAAATGAAAGAAGGTGTGATGTCATAACATCTTTCTCCTCACCGAGCGTAGTTTCTCCAGACCTCTTGAAAGGGCTGCCATGACTAAGCAAGCAGCATGAGCAAACCAGCTGCTACTGTTTTTTTATCTCAACCAGAACACATTTAAACTTGAGAACTGTGTTTATACTGCAAGTTGAATCATGCATAGAGTCAGCAGAAGAAATTGGGTTTCGCAGCACACAGAGGCTGTTAACTTCATGTGCAGGATGGGGGACTCACTTTAAAAGTTTATATTGAAAAGGTCCTGAATTTGGCCCCACTTGGCAGTCAGAATAATCACACCTAAGTTTATCAGACCTGTCTCTGAGAGTTATGGAGCCAAATAATAATTCAGATAAAAAGAAAAAAGAAGCAAACCCTAAATGATGCAAAGCATTTTAAGAAATCAGAACAGTTACTGTGGCAACTGGTCTTTGAGGGGTTAATGAAAAAGTCTCCCTATCACCTAGCTTCCAAGGAACAGTCCCTCCATGGCATTTCCAGCACTCTTATGATAACCAAAAGGTACTGAAAAACAATTCTACTTTATTCTGGTGTAATTGCGGCAGAGCCACTAGAGGAATTGTAACCATTATGCAAGATGAGGCACCATCACAGTGGGGCCTCCTGTTTCCAATGGTTTCTACCCACTTGTTTTTATAGATTTCAGCTACCTTTCATTTTAGTAATTAGCCACCATTTCCAAGGAGATCCATAAGCAATTTCCTGCCCATCTTGAGCCATAACGCTACAAGATTGCACTAGAAAGGTTACATAGTTTGAAAGGAGTCAACAACATGCAGACAACACACTAAAAAGTTCAGTTAAGCAGGAAACAGAGCCCACTATTTCATTCAACAACAGATAAATGTTGATGCCCCCTAGATCTGCTTGACCATTACACAGGTCACAGGCATCTGCGGGAAAAAACAGCAGCAATTCCTTCCAAACCATGAAATACTGCAGGAGTTTATTAATGAGCAGCAGATCGGTGTGCTGGAGTCTTCAGTCAAAGCAAAAATGATGTAAAAGACCTGAGGGAATAGTTGAAAGAAGGGAGGATCCTGCCCCAAGGAATCCAGTGTGCCTTTGAGTAGATGGCTGCTTGCAGAGAGAAGGTGCTATGGCAGGGTGTCAGCTGGTGAGAGCACAGGCACATTCATAACTTCTATCAAGTTTGCATTAGTTTCAAGATCTTCAGCAGAAAGGAAGGTGAAAAAAAAACACAGCATTTTTTAATGTGTGTGTTTTGCTTTCAAGGAAGTCTCTCACCTAAATATTATTGAAACAGCAGATGGCAAAATGCAAACTTTATGAAAGGGAAGGCTGCCTTGAGCGGCAGGTTCCCGTTTGCTTAGGAAAGCTGTGCAAGGGAGGGAGGGAAGGAAGATTCTGAACTTAGGATGCATATTGAACAACTTGGTTAGAAAATGATGGCCATGTCTGTAAATGTAATTTTTGGAGTACTGGCCTGGAGATGTGCAAGAGCTGTGAACTGGTGTGAAAACTAAAATACCTAGAGGGACTAATAAGTCCCTATGGGGTCCCCAGCTCCTTAGATGGCTGCAAAGGATAATTGCAGAGAACTACAACAGGACTGAATCAATGCCATCTTCCCTGGAAAAAAAAAAAAAAAGAGAAAAAAAGGTATTGCTGCCTCTGATTATGTTATTCTGAACAGCCTGGCTGCTTTCCCTCTCCCTCACCCATCTCAAAAGTCAACTGCAAGCCACTAGAAATATGTCCAGAAAGATGATGGTGCAGCTGAAAGCCAGAAGCATGTGAGATTATGTATTTACTGGTGCTGTGTCAGATAACATCTGAGAGAAGAGGAAAAAGGGATTCAGCCCTGCAGTCTCTATTAGCATGTTTGGGCTGTTTAAAGGAGCTATCCAATTGTGTCATTGCTGCCAGGCCTTTAAAACTGTATATATCCATGATACAGGAATCTACTTAATCTTGATCACAAGCCTCCAAGCCCTACCCAACTCTCCTGTGACATGCAAACTTCTTGCATTTAAACAGAAATTAAAAAAAAAAAAAAGAAATTAATAGTGATGCACCATTACCCATAACATTATATTGCTCAGGAACAGATGTTAAACAATTTTATGGAATGCTTTAAGTAATATGCAACACTTCTGTGCAGAACTAACTGCATAATAGAGATTTAAGCCCAGCAAATACTTGATTTGGAGAGTTATGTCTGTTTTGATTAAAAACATAGAGGTCTGTATGTTCAAGCAGTCTTATTCCCTTGGAATTATTTCCAGGGTGCTATTATCATAAGGTGTTATGATCAAAGGGAATGGAAATAACCTTGCTCTTGATTGTAGTGTTCCCCTTGCGCATATGTTCATGCACATAGCTCATGTAGTACACATGTAGGATGCGTGTACCATCCTCACAGATTCCTGAATACACAAGAAGCAACTGTACTGTATATTCCAGCTGTGCTAGAAGAACAGTAAATTTGGAGAAAGGACCAATCTGACACTCTGTAAGTAATTTTTGCTACACAATCTCCCACACAGTGCTGATAGAACTTTAAAATCCATCACCATGCACAAGTACAAGGGAAAAAGTGTCCTATCATCTCAGTGTGTGCAAAAGTAGCAGCTGTGCCATCGTGCTTTGGAGTAATTTCAGTCATTAAACTTCTTGATCCTTGAATGCCATCAGGAGTTACTCAGGTGACCATTCACTTGCACTTAAGAGGCACTGCATTTAACTCTCTGTAAAATATGGATTTTATTGCAGCAGTGACAAGACTTCTTTCCACAGCCACTGACCTCTACTGCTATTGTTTATCTCTCAAGTGAACCTTTTGCATAAGAATACATGTATATAGTATACACACTGTGTATTGGTTTCCCTGTGTGTGCATGTAGCTGTTGTACACATGTGAATACATAAATCGTTCAGTCTATCTGACATACAAAGTATGTTATCAGCTCCTTAGAAACATTCACAACATAACCAAATGCAGCACTTTCTTTCTGCAATTATCTAACTTCTATCCTGTAAAATGCTTGTACGCCTACCCCCTATCTTTCACCACCTCCGTCACTCCCCAAACAGTTCTTCTATCAAATCAAAGATTTCACATTTGTCAGCTCCTGTAATGTCCCCAGATCTATCCCCTCTGCCCCCTTCATTCCGCTGCGGGAGCGCCTAATTTCAACTGTGCTCTACATTCAGCTCTGCACTCTGCCTCGGATTTTGCTCATGATCCGGAGGGTTTTGCCTTGAATCCATTTCACAGCAAGTAGGCAGTGTCAAGAAACAGAGACAGATTTAATTATTATTATTTCTAGTTACCCATCAAGCTTCTCCTGTTGTATAAGTATTAGTATTAGTATTCTCTTCCAAACGCAAACGACCCTCCTTCTGCTCCCATCACCTCCCCTTGACCGAAGCGTCTTGCCGGCGATAACAGTTCACAGGAAAACGCCGCATCCCTCCGCCTGACTTAAATGACAGGGAGCGCAGTCGCCGCACGCCCATGAGCCGCCGGGCACTGCGCGGAGCCCGGGGGGGAACACCCCTGAGCGACAGTGGGGTGCAGAGCCCTCCACAAGACCGCTGCCAACTTTCCCATCCTCCCTCCGTTAATTAGCATTCCCAATGAGCACGGCAAAAGAATTAAAAAAGAAAAAAAAAGAAAAAAAGAAAAAAAGGAGGAGGGAGGTATCCGACAGTTGAAAGTTGCTCCTGAAGAAGTGCAAAGCCGTATCTCCTTACCGGCAAGCAGGGACGGCGGGGCCGAACCTCGCCCGGGTCGGCAGCGCGGCGGTGGCGGTGGCTCCCCGGCCCCTTCTCCCAGGCGCTCGCTCAGGCTCTCCTCCTCTCACTGGGGCTGCTGCTCGGCCAGCAGCACTTTTTAACTCCAGCATGCAGGCAGCCCTAGTCGAGGGGGCTCTCTATCTGATTGGTTTCCATTCAGTGCTCCTGATTAATAGAAAAAAAAAAAAAAAAAGGAGGGGGGGAGAAAGGAGAGGAGGAAAAAAAAATCTAAACTCCTCCTTTCCTCCTTCTCTGCCTGCCTCCCTGGCAGGCGCGCACACACTCTCATACACACATACACACACTCACACGCACTCCCGGCGCCGGCGCTGCGGATGCCGGAGCGCCGAAGCTGCCGCACTGGGGACGGGGAGGCGCGGAGCGAGCGCGGGTGCGCAGCCGGCTATACTCCGTGCGGGCAGGAATTTGCAAGTGAATGAGGTGGGAGGGCAGAGGGGGAAGGCTGTGCTAGGGAGCCCCCCTTCCCCCCGAGAGCCGCTTGGTGCTGGAGGTGGAGAGCAGCCAGCTTCCTCCTAATCGTTGGGTAGTTACAGTAAGAGCAGAATAAAATTGGGGGAGGGGGGAGAAAGAAGAGGGAGAGGCATGCTTCTCTATTGTAAACTGTGCGTTTGTGCTGTGCAGCTTCTCATCCTCGGAGCCTGTTTTAAGTCCCCTTGACACCAAAGATGCCCAGCTAGTCTTTTCCCACACTTCCCAGGAACTTCCTGGACTTGATGAATCAAGAATTTCAGTGAATTATTAATGAAGATGACACTTTGTGGAGGTGATCACATGTGGCGGTTTCTGTGTGAATGGGAAGCGGTGGAGGAGGATTTTCCAGGTGCCTGCCTTTGCCTGGGCCCTGTGCTCCCAGAGGACTCCCCACTCACGAGGTTATGACTAATCTTAATGCAGAGCAAACTGAATTCTCTGCTTTGCTGTGGGACTCCCGGAACCCCTCTACACACATGCATGTTGTACAGCCTCCCCCCCATCTCTAAGTTTAACCTGAAATAAAGCTTTAGGTGTTTTAATTCAAACATTAAATGACAAGATAGAAATTGACAGTTTATTATTTACCTGACAACAGTCCATTCCAATTCAGCTGCACAGTGTCCCCTTAAGAATCATGGAAAATGTTGCAAGAAGCTTTTTGCCATTTGCATCTCACATCTCCAGTCTTAGGTTTGACCTTTATGATGTATTTTTTTCCCCTGCTAGTCAATCTTACGTCTTTTTTTTTTTTAATTTTTTTTTTTCTTGCTCTCCTTTTCCTCCCTTCCTCTTTTCCTCCTACCCATCTCACAATTTCTTCTTGCTGTATATCTTAAGGATGGGTCTGTGCTGGCTCTAAGCCACCTTTGTGTCCTCCTGTTTCAGGACCATTTCAAAGCTTTTAGTTTAATTTAAGTACTCCAAGCACAAGCAGTTCAGGTAACAGTTTTGCTGCTTGTGCTATAATTTCTGCATTGCTGCAGTACCATCTCCACAGCATAGCTGTTATCCCTGAAACTGGTACTGGGGTCCTTTTTTCCTACAGTCACTGTGTTCAGTTCTTCAGCACTACAGTGGGCTTGTGAGGACTCAGTATGACACCTACAAAAGCCAAAGAGGTATGAAGAGGCTGGATTCTGATTTCCAAATGTTTGTGAACTCTGCTTAAGCAAATCACCCAGAAAAGCCATTTAGGTACCACTGCCATTTTAATCTTTCCACACAGCTGGATTTTTGCAGCCTGCAGATTGTTCTGGTTGCTCTTCTTTGATCTCTAGATCCCTCATTCTTTTTTTTTTTCCTTTTTTTTTCCCTTTTTTTTTTTCCCTGACAATTGACAGGTCAGGAGCTTAGTGAGTAGTTGCAGAGTATTCCCATGGGAGCCTTCTGGACACAGTCTATCTCTCCTTTATGACAGACCACATTTGCAGGCTTTCTTTCTTCCTGCCATATTGCATTGTCAACGTCTGACTCACTGCCCACTCTGACCCTGAGGTCTCCTTGGGCATTATTCATTCCTGGATGTGTCACATTCTGCTTAGCTTTAATAAAGCTGTTTTTTTATTATCATTATTATTAGTTCCTCTAACCGGACAGGATTATTTTTGTCCAAGATGGGTCTTCAGTTATTCTTTGTCAAAAAGAAAGAGCTTGTACAGGAACAGTTGTGTTCTCCAGAGCCTGTGTGTGAGATTTTTATCTTCCCATATGAATTTATGGTTGACAATTATAAATCTATAGCTGTGTGAAGATTTTTTTTTTAATTATTTTTTTGAGGAATATTGTCAAGATGGTGCTCTTCCTCCTCAACCCTCTTGTGTTGACAGCTATAATGATATTAGACTTCACAAACTAGATCGGGTCATTAGTCCATGAAGTGTTCTATACCTGACACATGAGCTGAGAGAAAGGCTCAGCTAGGATTATGAAAATTAATCAAGATCAGTGTTAATTGAAATCAACTTCCCTGTCATGAAGTAAAAAAAAAAAAAAAAGAAGATTCAAAGGAGGACCTAGTGTTTATGACTCTAGATAAGACTGGAAAGGAGAAAAAACTTTTTTTTCAGCTCTTGAAATAGTCTAATATTTGGAAATCAGGATGAGCAGTCCATGTAAAACATACTGTCTCACACTTATCTTGTCTGTGGCTCTTCTCTGAAGCAAGTGTTCCTGTCCATGGACAGACATGGAACTGAATTAGCGAGAATGAACATCCAAAGTGGCAACTTCTTCCTCTGCCATATCCGTGGAATGCCCAAACACTGCAGACTGTGACAGAAATGTCCCTGAATCTCAGCCACCAGTGCAAAAACAAAATACAGCATGAGCTAGGAGTATGTGACAGTTTTTCTCTGAGCTATTTAGGAGAAATCCCTTTTCCAAACAATGGAAGATGCCTATGTGGGATTTAAGGACTAAGAACAAAAAATCCTGAAGCTGGTGAAAAGCCACCTATGGTTCACTGCAATCTGCAGTATCTGCAAAACAATCTGAAGGTCTCACTTTGTAACTCCTCGCTTGAATGAGGCACTTCAGAGTTTTTTTCAGCCCTGTTTATTTTACAGAAAAGTGGAGGGACTTATTTTGAATTTATAAAGGTGAAACCACAGTGTGAGAGAATTTATTTTCACTTTTTCCTGCATTTTTTTTTGTTTGCTTGTTTTTTTGTTTGTTTGTTTGGTTGGTTATTTTGGAGGGAGAGACATGGCTATAGAGGAAAAATTCCAAAACCGTGTACAACTAGAGTCTTGATTATTGAAGCAAAGGGGAAAAAATGTGCACTGAACCTCGTACGCAAACAGAGTATGCCAAAATTTGAGGTAGAATAAATTACTAACTTGGTGTCACACTATTATGTATGCAGACCTTTAAAAATCCACAGCTTAACACTTATGACCTTCAGTGATAACAAATTCCACAGGTAACCACATAGAGCACAAATGTTTCTTTGTTTACTTTATAACTTTTTAATTTCACTGTCAATTTTATATTAAGAAAACAGTGAGCTCCTAGATAGTTTTAAACATATTTTTCATTTTATGATGCTAGTAGAGTTAATTTTTTTAAAAAAAACTTTCTTTCCCTTGCTTGAATTCCATGTCTCCTAAGTCTCTAAACCCAATCCTATAGATCTGTGTGCAGTAATCAAGGATTAGCCAGGCAATTGTAATGGGCTGAGACAACATGTCACGATTTACCATTCCTCAAGTGAGACATGCTTCTCATAGGACTGGAACTGACCCTACATGTTTTCCTAGTCCTAATCTGTTGTAAGTATGAAATAAATAAGTTAGCTCCAGCCACTCTCCATTTTTTTCTTCTGTCCGTATTCCTGGTCTGCTCAGCCCCTGGAGGAATGATGGTTCCCAGATGGATCCCAGTGATTGCATGAAGCCCTGCATTGCATATTTGTTCTTCTCTGAATAGTTTCATTCTTTATTGATATCTTTCCTCCAATGAGGCCCCCAAAACTGGAGAAAGAGGTTATTCCAGCAAATCCAAGTGCTGTATTCTAATTTGAGTTTGTTAGATTTTTAGTCCTTTCTAAAAGCAATGAAGAAAAGCAGGTGATGGCTTGATTGCTAGCTTCATAAGTCACATGAGGTACTACTCAATTTTTGCCTATTGCATAGATATTTTAAGGTGAAAGAGATTCCCATTGCAAAGTACAAAAGAACAAAGAAGCAAAATTTGCATCAGAGCTTGCTGATTTCGTGGAAACATTATGAAACCTGCCTGGTTTTTCTTAGCTTGCTGTCTGAACCTCTCACCTGCTTCCCAAGCAGGGAACCTGGAACTGCAAATTCTTGCAGTTTTATGACTTCTTGATGTCTGTCTTTCCGCATTTCAGTGTAAATGAAGGTAATTAGAAAATAGTATTAAAATTTTTCATTTATCTTTGACATAGTTGTGTTTATTCATTAATAGTGTAGATCATTTAAAAAAAAAAAACAAAAACAACTTCTGTCTTCTTCTTGTGGCTGAAGATGATAATTTATTTTAAAAAGTGTTCCAGAAATTCAATTTTCTAGTCATCTACTATGCTAGCTACTTCTCTGCTGCTCTGTGTCCATCTCAACTGTTGTAAATAGCACCATTTTTCTTCAAGAATTAGCTATTACTTCTGAATTGAATAATCCTGATGACTGTGGCCCTCTCCCAGTTTTTCTTCTGGTTTCTAGTCCATGTCTTGTTTGCCTAGGGATGGCAAAAACAGTCTCATTTTGAGCAAAACTCATACTGAAACAGATATTTTCAAAATTGCCATACACCTCTGGATTTCTTACCTCTCCTAATTTCAGAGGTATTAAAATATCACAAGAACATCTGTTGTTCTCTTGTTTGTGGAGTCCGTAATTACAGAATTGTGTTGAGAAAGTAGCAAGCTAAAGGGTGGCAGGTAAGTTTCACAGACATCTAGCAGAGCTATGTTCAGCTGAACCGAACTTTTGCATTTCAAGGTTTAACCCCTCACTCATTGCAAACTACAATGAAATTGCTGCTAAGAATAGCAGTAAGAGAGTACCTTCACCTCTGCATTAACAATATGTCTGATTGATCATTCCTCACAGAAGCATAAAAATGTCAGCATAACAAATAAGGTGGGTAAATAGTAGCTAGTGCCTCGGGAGTTTCATTGCCTCAACAAGTACATGAAGTTATAATTGCTCTAATAAGCACTCCCACAAGCAGTTAGCTTGCTATAGAAGAAGCCTGAAAGGACAAAAAACATTCTTCCATTCAAAATACCATAGAGATCAAATGTATCACAACCAATATGGTCTTTAAAACCAAAAGCCTCCATCATTAGGATAAGTGAGGAGCCAACACACATCTGCATGCATGAGATAGCAGCAAATGGAAAATCAGATTCTATCCCTCTAGCTGAATAATCATTACACAATAAAATCAGTTCATGACCAAATTTCACTGTAAGCCATTTGGCTGCAGCCAGAATCTTGATAGCTTCACTGTAACTGATAGGAAATGTTATCACTGATCCTCTGATGCTGCTGTTGTAAGAGTTTTTAGTCATAGGTAGTAGTCAGAATCTGTAAATGTTACTTCTTTCCACATGTGATATTATTGCTCTAAAATTAGAAGTCAATACCATTTTGCCAGCTCTCAAATTTTTGTATGCTCTGGGAGTATTTAACAAAGTGCCTAAGTACATAAGTATTTTTCAATAAATATTTTATTTTTTTAACCGCCCCCCCCCCCCTTTAATTTATTGTGGAACTCACCAAACTCTTCTACAGGGTTACATCTACTACCAAAATGCCTCACTTTGGTCATGAAACCTATTATTTATTTGTGTGAAGCTGACATTCTTACTGGTCCCCTGTCTGCTTGTTTCCATCAATTCTCCCTTCTTTTAGGGCTCAATTTTTTTTGTGCAAGTTACCATGGTTTAACCAGTTACTTCTCACTGCCTGAGTGACAGAAACTCTGTATACTTCCAAATGGTTTGGAGCACCATATAATTTGACTTTGTCAATCCCTTTTCACTGTGAACTGGGCTAAAAAGAATTGTCTTCCATTTGTTCCTGGCTAAGAGTCCCTATATGAACAGTTACTATGCTTGAACTAGCATAGGCTACTCACTTTGCAGTAATAACCTGCTTGTGAGCATATGAGCATGCTTTATATTTTAATAATCACTGGAGAACTGACTCTCTTTTCTGCCTCTGCTTGCACAGGACCTAGTACAATAAGCAAAAAAGCACTAAACAAATTAATGTGAATAATTAATACATCAAGATCACGATATAATTTTCAGTGCTACACACACACGTCCACTCACAGACTTTCTGGCGCAGAGGATTTGTCACCTAAATAGAGCTGAAAGTTAAATGCTGAAAAGGAAAATGAAGAGATGAAGTGAGTTAAGCTTCACGCAGCAGGTCAGTTTAGATCTGGAGATAAAATCCAGACCTGATTCCTACTCCACTCCAGCTCACACAAGTGTCTTATCCTCTCACTCACAGTGCCTGCCACATCTTGTTCCTATCAAAAGTTTCAATCCAGGCATATCTTTCTCATTTCTCAGATAAATATTGTTGAGATCCACAGGTCACTCCCTCCACCTAGCTGATCAGTCAGTTCCTCCTTCTATGGTTTAGTCCAAATCTTCATCTTTCCTGATAACACTACTGTTGCATGTACCTGTAATCTACACAAGGAGCAGTACATCTTTTTTTGAATAGTTTTCTAAAAAGCGTTCTCTGCTTTCCCCCATCTCCTCCAGTTCTTGATTCACATAGTCCTAGGTATATGCCTTGCATGTCTGCAAGAATCTATGTGGTCCCACCAGGGTTGAAGTCTGCAACACACAACTTACACTGTTACAAATGTACATAGGTTTTTCTTAACAAAGCACTTCAAGTCATCTTTACTCCCTCTACCTGTGGACTAGTCACTCCTGCCTTTACCTCAACTCACCTCCCTCCACAGTTTTGGCACTGAAATTATTTGCAAGACATGCTGTAACCTGGTCACAGAAATTGATGTATTTAAAAATGACTGTTGCTGAAGTTAGGTTCATAATTTAGATCATTTGAGTCACCTATTGGAGTGTAAATGTGAGGAAATCGTGAACTACTGCATCTCTGTGTGTGTGCAGAATAGTGGTGGTTGGGGGAAACTTCTTAAATGACTATGTGATTGCAAAAAAATGTAGTGTCACATTATACCTTAAAGATACATTCCATTTTCAGGAGAAATTATATAGCAGCATAATACTAAAAATGATGAAAAATCCCCGAGGTCATTTGTGAAAGATATTTCTCTAACTATATACAGAATTTGCAAAGTGAGCTGGAGTTCTGTATTAGCATTTACTTGAGCTAATCAGCAAATCTGCTACTATCTTTCTACTTGCCAACTGATATTGTCATCCCAGAGAAAACAAATACCCTTTACCCCACAGCTTTGTGGGTTCTCTATATACCACTCACTTAATCTAAGCAATATAACTTGATGTTCCAGATGCTTGGCTGAAGCTCTTGATTAAATTTATTAATTAATTTGTTTAATTTATTAAATATAGGCTCTCTTATTCTACCCCACAATATGTCTCATTTTTTCTTCCTTCTTTTTGGAATTCCTCTCATCTTCTTCCTCACGAAACCCTTCATCTGAAGAGTGGACATTACAGCTCCTTGCACCTAGCTTTAAAACATCAAGGTGGGCTCATTAGAGACCTCTTTGTGATCCCCATTTTGGAGTCCAGTTGTTAGAATATTTTAATAACTTTTTTGTCCCTGCCTCCTGGGGATGTAAAAGCTGTGTTACTGTAGGAGAGTGACACTAGTTTAAGTATGCATCTTAAGAAGGTGAGGGTATTTGAATTTAAATCAATATCTAAACTTCATATGAAGGTGCGATTTCCACTGAAAGGGTAGGAATGCCTGTGCAGTGTTTATAAATGCACGTTTGCTAGGAGGCTACAACATTTTTTAAATCTCCAGCTCATCTGCTTCTATGATGGTTGCTTTTAACCCCATATCCTAATCCTTCAGCACTACTTACACAATTGCCCAGTCATCCTGCATCCTCTATCCCCCATGCCCTGGCCCTTTCAGGGAACTTGTACAGGACAGTAACAAAAAAATTGTTTAACAATTTTTTATATCCCCCTGCATAAGGAGTTGCATAACTACACCTTTCGGTGACATTAGTATAGACCCTAAGGATGTGGCAGCTCAGTGCAGGTTGCCATGAAATGAAAAGGAAATACTGAAACTCATAATGGAGCTGGGTACTCAGCTCGGCATAATTTGGGGTCCTTTTCCCTTAAATGAGGAGAAGCAGCAAGCTTTTATTTTACATTCTATAAGTATAGCACTCACTAGAAAAGAACATACTGCCAGGACCTTTTTCATTTACTTTCTCAATTAGCAGCAAACTATGATAGTAATTCACAAGATAACTAATACATTGGCTTCTGCATTTCACTGTCTCCTCTTCCTGTAACTATTTTAGGACTCCAACGCTGTGGGATATACCTAGTTCCCGTTAATAGGTACTGTACTGAAAAGGAGAGAGCTAAACATCCTCTACTTGATTCCCTTTCTAATCTCTTATTCAGTGTGCCTTCTAGCAGAGTGGGAAACATTTTAGAAGGAATTAGAGCGATGCAAGTGGGCTTTGTAAGAAAAAAACATCTTGTAGTTGACTAACAAACACCTATGATAAAAAAACCAAATAGTTTTATCTAAGACAGTAAAAGAAGACAGTAGCTGCTTTGGGACTCCTGTTGGAAATGTTAGTTTATTGACCTAGGTCATAGCTCTGCAAATTAATTAGAAATAGACTGAGCTTTGGGCACCTGAGTAGTGTCTACAAGGCTGGAATGACTCTCTTGTGTCTTCATTGAATCAGGGTTTGAGATGATATGGGAGATCATCAGCACTACAATAAGCCACCTATGGACCATGAAGAGTTAAAAAATCCTGTTCAAATGTTCTCTTTGAATGTGGTGAAGAAATATTTCCTGAACCCACAGGCCTTGTTTCACACTTGAAATACTCCATAGCCCATTTGAATATTTTTGTAGTGCTTAACATTAGCATCTCTCACACAGTTTACATTACTTTGACTTATGGAGGTCCCACTGTGGAGGATTGGGGAAAACTAAAGTTCTGTATTAGTAAGCCCATGACAGAAAAAGAGGCAATTATTTCTAACTTTAAAAGCTCCAAAGTGTAATTCTTGCAATTAATTCCTACAAGGTTCAGAGAATTTAGGCTGGATTTGGTTTGTGGTAGATATTTACATTCTCTTTGGATCAGCTATATATTTATATATAAGAAAAGTGATTTCAATAATGATCTTCTGCTTAAACTTGCAAATCAAATAGACCCTATGGGACATCTGATGTAAATTAGTGAACTGTTCCTAAAGGTCCAGCAGAGTACCCGACTCTATGGATAAAACTAAGTTTTGTGTCATGACTTTGACTCAAAAACCCCCAAATTTTTAAAGCCCTTTTTTCTGTTTTCTCCCATAAGATCAGTTATGTGTTAGCTGAACACTGCAGTAGGGAAAATACCCAACAACTGTTGTGAGATATAAAAATAGCTTGATATAACACACACCTGATAAGAGCATAACCTGTAGGAGCTGTTGCAGTGGAGCCTTAGGAGAAAGCCATAATTTATAATTGGCCACTGTTCATCTGACAAAAAAGAGAGAAATTCAGAGTTCAAAAGGGACTTCAAAATGTGAATCTGTCAGAGCCTGTGCATTGTATTTGCTTTGGATAGTGCATTAATATCTCTAGCAAACCTTATGCTATTTTGAGTGATGGAGGTCCTACTGTGTGGGACTGGGAAAAAGAAAAAAAAAGTTCTGTTTTAGTGAGCATGTGACTGAAAAAAAGGCAATTATCTCTTTCTTTAAGAGCTACAAAGTACAGTGGTGGTAGCTTCTGACAAGAGTAAACTAGATGTGCACAGCTTAAAGGCAAACTGAGGACATGCAGATGAAAAGTTCAGCCCTCTCTTCCTTCCCCCTCCTTTCTTCACCCACCCCTGTGATCTTTTTGCTACAGTTTGTGAGAAAATCTGGGGCACTTGTTTCTTTTATTTCTTCCAGATAGTTATTTTATCTTCATTTTTGGTAGCGTGGTAATGATATCCAGTGGCTGCTTAGATGAATCACTGATAGATATTCCTTAGGGATATTCCAGAAAAATGCGTCCTATCTAGGACTTATTTCCTAAATCACAGCATGAATTTGAAACCTACATAGTCTGCCAGCAATAGTCAGCTCCTGTCACTGGTCATGTTTCCATTATTTTCTCCCTGGAATTCTTCTTCAACCCTTCTATTTTCTCCACCCCACCAGCACTTAAAGACTGCAATGAATCTCATATACATACGAAGGTGAGAACACCCAGACAATCCTTTCTTACCTTTGTATTTTATCTTCACAAAATTACATTTTTTTTTACTCACTGGCTTGGTTTGGGATTTACAAGATGCTTCCACTTTTTTTCTTGGGTACTTCACAAGAGAAAAACTAGCGAGGCATTTCTCTTCTTTGAAATCTGCAAGAAGGAGAGACATAGTCAACAGGAAAAGAAAGGATAGGGAATATTATAATGAAGAGACAAGTGATCTTTATTCAGGGATCTCAAATCTTGAAAAGTGATGGGTTCAAAGGCTTCACATCAGTTAATGAGCTAAATACTGCTGTTGTGTACAGTGGTTGCTTCTGAAAGTGCAAAGTAATCTCCCCAAAGTGCAGGTTGTGTCATGAAATTACCTTAGAGCTATGGAGGGGGTTTGTCCTTTTATTTCTGAACCCTCCATGTGTATTTGCACCATGCTGGTAGCTACCAGGACTGGTTAGAAACTAGCAACCCATTGTCGAAGAAGCTGCTCCCGGCATATTACAGCACATCACTGAAAAATCTCCCAGCAGCGCCATTACCTTGTATGGGCAGGTTCCTCTCCCAGCTCAGCTTTTGGAGTGGCAGAGCACAACAGAGCTCCCTCCTCAGAAAACCTTTCTAGTTGGCCTTCACTGCTGGTGTCAGCTGCTTTTAGAAAGCAATCCATCTTTGCTTTCCCTGTTATGCAGTGGGCAAAGTTCTAAAGAAAAACACTTTCAGAGCTGGATGAAAATCATTTCCTAAACCTGCACGACAATGTATCTGTTACTGTAAACAGAACTAAAAGCTCCTATGGCTAAGTTTGAAGTGATGTTGAATGAGTGCTACTGTCTTCCTCATATGCACCCATCCTGCCACCTTGGCTACTGCTGGCACACAGCTTGGGTGAGCGAGGTGTGAGGCACAGGGAGAGAGTGAGGCCACCTTCACCCCGGCCTGTAATTCTGCACTCATGAAAAATGGATCTGGGCAGCTGAATAGCTGCACAACAGGCATCTGGCCTGCTTCAAGAGCAGGCTCACAGCTGCATATATATTTGTTGAACTAGAGCACAGATTCA
Source organism: Melopsittacus undulatus (assembly GCF_012275295.1). Lineage (NCBI taxonomy): Eukaryota > Metazoa > Chordata > Aves > Psittaciformes > Psittaculidae > Melopsittacus > Melopsittacus undulatus. The sequence continues at coordinate 82,864,708 of NC_047527.1, read as the reverse complement.
TAGTAAGGGAGTATGCTGTGTGTTGGTACAATGGCTGTATACTGGCTATAGGGCAATAGACAGACAACTGCTGATGCAGACAACTGATAAAAAAAAACCCATAACATTCACCTGTTAAAACTGGCAGAGTGAATTAATACCCAAACAACTCTCCACATCCAAGAGCTGTGATGAACTCTGAAGCCAAATGCCCTGTATTGACAAAACACAGCCATATATTGGTGGGATTCTTGGTAAAAGCCATACAGCCTCATACAGCTCCAATGGCTGAGGGTGCAATTACATGTTATATTTGGGGAGAATGCTTGGAAAGCGCTGAAGACTTCATTGCAGTTCCTGTCCCAACTCTCCCACCTGTGCTGACACAGCTCAGTGAAAGCTGAACCAGCGAGCCAGGTCACTGAAGTTAGTTTGCTGTTACTTTGCAAAGTTACCATTAATCCAAAGCATTTGAGTGATCTGGTTTACAGAGCACTCAGATAAACAGTTGCCATGGCACACCAGGGAGGGTAAGACTGCAGGGTGAGGTGAGAGGCAGGGTGCATAACTACACTGAGCCAGCTGCTCTGTTTTGAGCTCTCTGGCAATCCCTCCATGTCAGAGTTGAAGAATATGGTGTGTATTTTGCAGCATTGCCCCCAGAGGTATGAGTATCTTAGGAACAGTGTACTATTAAACTGGCACTTCTAACCAAGCAGTCTTCATCTTAAAATAGACAGACCAAGCTAGAAGATGCTTGTTTACAGTAAAATATGAGCTCTAGAGTGAGCAAATTGGTTTTGTGATGTTTAATTTGTGATTCAGACTCATCTATGACTGTCCCTGTTTCTCTGCAACTAAGAGCATGTAAGTGCACATAAACATTTGGATTAGTCAGACTTAGGTGCCAAACTTCTTTGGCTTTTCAGTGTCATTTGGGGGCTAAACTGTTATTTCTTCCTTTAAAAGCAACCCCAGGATTTAAGGTGTTTTTTTCTTGTCTTTGGTTGGTTGGTTGTTTTTTGTTGTGTTTTGTTGTGTTGTTTTGGTGGGTTTTTTTGTATTATAGGGGTCAAGTAAATATCATAGAATTCTCCCACAAGTATTGCAATAATAATTCCATATAGTATTGGTACTTCAGTAGCAAAAAAAAAACACACAAATTTTTGCAGATCTTAGCTAACTAGCATACTTGCAGGGTGTCAAGATTAAAATCTTGTGTTATTTTCTCTGGGGGAAAGCCCCAGTGAGGTCACATTACATTACCCTCTGCTGGGAAATTTCTTTCTCGTTTCTCCTGCTTGGGGTTAAAAAATTTATAAGTTGGGTGTTAAGTGTCCCACAGAATTAATCCTAGACTATAAAGCAGTGATTTCTATTCATTTTAATCAACTCTATAGAATTTGGTTCATCATCCTTTCAACAAAAGAATTGTTTATCCCATTTTTGTTATTAGATCTCAAATTAGTATCTTCCAGAGGAGGCACAAAAATTAATAATAAATGTACTTATATTTGTTGATGTATTTTAGCATACTGCAATTCAGATAAAATGCATATGAATAGTATTTAATAAAAAATTACCTAATGGGACATATACTAAATTTTTTTTCTTTTTATTTTTTTTGTTTGGATGCAACTATAGTGATGTGATTTCTCGTCATATTTTCCTCTGTTTTTCTAGGCCTTTATACTGCTGATGAGTAGAAAGCAGAGGAGATAAGGTCACTCTTCCTGTGTCACTGTCATCAGCAGTAACTGATGTAGTTGCCACAGAAATAATAGTATTTTTGTTTCTTCTCTCCTCTGAGACCATAGAAAAACTTCTGAATTTTAACAAAAGGCTCAAAATGTCTGTCTTGTATGTACAGAAAGGCCTCTGTCGTCTTGTTTCTTCCTCCTTAATATTGAAAGTAGCTGCTGGAATCATAAACCCAGCATGGTGGCAGTTACCTCATACAGTGACTCTGTTTGTTTTGTTTACATGGAGCTTTGAAGTCAGATCTTCATTGTCTTTTAATCAGGAGAAACTCACTGACTTTCTAGACTTCACCTTCAAACACTGAGTTATCCAATACGGGACCAAAGACATAGTGTGGAGCAGGCAAAAGCTGAGAAACACAAATGTGATGTTTCCTAATGGGATGTTTGGATGACTAGAAAGTTGAGCATTAGACACCCTTTTTCTTTCCTCCTCCATACTTTGCTCCCTGCTACTCTGTGGGTGGCGGATACATTGCTAGCCATGCATGCCCGTGATGTGTTGTCTGTGGTTAGAAGGTGTTCTTAGGCTGCAAGACATTCTTGCATTCTTTGCTTTCTAATCACAGAAAAATGGCTACTTTGTAATGGAGAGCAAAATCTTTTTCTTTCTGTCTTTCCATATTACCTTACCACAATGTTTTTGGAAATATGTCATTTCTCTGGAACAGACTCATCGATGAGGAGCAAATCTGTATCACTGCTTTATATTCATTATTTCCTACTGCTACTGTGTAGATTATGTCAAATCTGAAAAACAAAAAAAAAACAAGCAACCAAACCCAGGTTTGCTTTGTAAATATAGTAACCATACTTTTTTATTACAGTTTTCATTGCAGTTTGAAAGACCAGCACTTGCTTCAGTTATTACCAATCACATTTTTGCAGATCTGGGCAGGATCAGATGGGGTCTTATCAACGTATATTTTATAAATATTTGAAGGGAGACTGCAGAGAAGGTGTAGCCAGGTTCTTCTCAGTGTTGTCCAGTGACAGGACCAGAGGCAGTGGGTTCAAATTGCAACACAAGAGGCTCCCTCTGAATATCAGGAAACACTTTTTTGCTGTGAAGATGACCAAGCACTGACACAGATTGCCCATGGAGGTTATGGAGTCTCCATCCTTGGAGATATTCCAAAGACATCTGGACATGGACATGGTGCTGGGCAACTGGATGTAGGTGGCCCTGCATGAGCTGAGGTCGTTGGACCAGTTGACCTCCGGAGGCTCTTTCCAGCCTCAACCATTCCGTGATCCTGTGACTCCTGGAACTGGTTATTCTCCTAGAAGGTCTAGATATATACTGTTTAAACAGGCATGAACTATTTATAGTTATGCAAATTAGACTCTTTCAAAACATTACTCCTGAAAAACCATCACATAGAGGAATGTTTCTGTCATTTGCCAGAACAAGTCTGTGTCTTCACTTCTGCCCTGACAGTGCATGAAACTAAAGGGCATTTCAATCTTGCAATAATGTTTAATGAGCATCAAGACTTTTCTGGTTCCCTTGGCCATTACTAGTTCCAGTTCAGTCCATTATTAGTAGTTTGTTCAGGTATAGGAACAACGGATGAAGTTGCACATAGAACCAGCAAAACTTATTGTTGAGAAGATGCAATTCCACATCCTTCTCCAGGGTAGTGGAATGAAGATAAGGTTACCCAGGTCCCTTTCCCACTCCTGGTCCTGCAGGAAGGCTTGCTTCATAGCAGAAATAGGAACTAGTAATGCCAATGTGGAAGGAGTAGCATCTGACCAAAGAGTGCAATACAAAGTACTCCAGTACTCCAGCAGTTACCATTATCTTTATTCTGTCACCTATCCATGGGAAATGGAAAAACACTTCCCCTGTCTCAAGCTCTTAGGAATCAGGCTGTAGGATTATATGGCTGAATAACACAATTTATATTTTTTTATTTTTACTTTTTTTTTAAATACAGCTCTATCATTTCTAACCATAAATTTAAGTGGAAAGCTTAAGGATAGGAGACTGCTGAAAATTTGGTGGTTTGAAAGTTATTTGTTTTACTTACTATTGAAAGTAAAAGGAATTGTGAGCTAAACAGTGATCTCAATTGTGAAAAAACAAAATTGATCCATCTATTTGCATGGGTAATATCATAATATCAGAACACTTTACAGGTATTATGGATTTTTTCAGTTCACCATACCTTCATCAGAAAAAGTTCTGTTTTGTTCTGAAGTGGGAGCAGTATCAAGCTCACTAAAGGTGTGAACAGTTCTGCCACTGAACTATGTATGAATTTGGCTATCTGTAGGAGTTGGCTGTTGCCCCTCACGTTATGAAACTATTAGCCACATACAGCCAAAGACAAGTAGGCATGATGGAATGAAAAGAGTATGAACATATATAATAATTTTCATTCCTCTTCTCAACAGAGTCACTGCAACTGTGCCTTAGAGACTTTATGCCTCATAGGATTATCATCGGGACTACAAAAGGTGGGATGTGGAGTGTTTGCTTTATGTTAGGTCATGGTCCTGTATGAGGAGATTTAAGGGACAGAAGAAACCCTTAGTAGGGGAAGCAGAAGTTTGCTTCTTTCCTGTGATAAACTGAGGCTATTCAGAGAGAGGAGACTCTGGACAATGGGGCAGTTTCAGGGACTGGTGCACTCCTGAGAAGGAGCAGAGCAAACACATTGCCAAGCCTCAGAGGTGGAGAAAAAAAGGACATTTCCTGAGGACCAGAGGGCACGGTATACCTTTTTCTGCATCTCTGAATGGATGGACTGAAATCAAACTTGGAGACATGGAGCTCTCTAAGGACGCAAGTCAGTGTGATGGAGACTTGAATCTAGCCCCCTTTATTTCTCTTCTGCTTCACCAGTTCTTTTGGTAACTGCACTTGACAGGTTCAAACTTATGCTGAGTTTCCTGTACTTTAGAAAGCTGTTTGTCTTCGTTCGTACTTTAATCAAAATTCAGCTTTAAGCTTACAGGGCATTTTGATTTTTTGGAGCTCACTTCAAGCTAAGATGTAGGTAGAGCATCCATAAACTCTCTTTTCACACTGCAGGTATTTAAAACAAACTTTCCCATAAACTACAGTAGTATGGATAAAAACAAGAAAAAAGAAAAAAAATTGAAGGAAATTGCATAAGTGTGATACAAGTCCATGCACGTTCATATAATGAGAGCAACTAATTCCAGATAAATTGTTTTGCGCAAACTGTGCTAATTCTGTACGTCTGTCAGTTTGTAGGGATTCACAAACTTCTGGGCTTTAAGACAGGAGCCAATTTCCTTTCTGTTTGTGTGCTTTTTCCCTACATGGTGTGTTCAAGTACTTTGAAACAAGCAAATTCTGGGTACCAAAATATTATGCATCAGAAACTAGAAAAGGTGAAAAGTGTTTTTATAGTGCATGTGTTTTCACTGTTCCCCTGGTTTCAAATGCAGAGACAACAAGCAGTTGAAAGAGAAAGGGAAAAGGCACTGGTAGTGGAGGTAGAAGGATGCAGTGGTAGGCTGGCAGTGCCACTGAAGGTTAGAAGGTATCACTGGTGTTTCTGCAATGTGCAGATTTTGAGTGCTTTCAGGTATTGCCAGTGTTGCCAGCTGAACTGAAGTGGTTATCCAGAATCCAGAGCAGGTGGCGAGCATACTTCACTGAAGCTTATCCAGTTGTGTTTTCCTAGCTCATCATATGCAGGCTGGCCCATATGGGTGAACATGTGCTGCAGTCACGCATCTCAGTATCACCAAGCTCTGCAAGGAGGACTGGGATTAGAGGGAATGGATGAGAGAATGAAGAGATGAAAGTATGTGGATTTGTATTCAGACTTTATTCAGTACTTCTAATTCACTTGTACTGTTGCATTGACTACTTCTGATACATAATCATCAAAGGACTAGTTTGGATGGAAGTCAATTCAGTGTAGATGAACAACCTACACTGACCTTCACATTAATGTGTCAAATTTAATATGTCTGGTATTTGTATTAGTTGGGTGAAAACTAGATTGAGCAGCTCCATATTGCGCTGAAGCCATTTCTGAAGCTGCAATGTCAAGCCATATCTGAAGCTCCCCTAATGCCAAGGGGATGGACTTCTACAGAACAGGTCCTTGTTAGGCAGTGAGAACTGTAGGGACTCAACACTAGCCATAATGTTCAGTATCTACAAAATCCCAAAGCTTTAAAAACAGCTTCTAAGATTTTTTTTTAAGAGTAGTTAAAAAACTATGTTTTGAACTGGTTGCAAAGGCATCATAATGCTATCTCGGATCCAGGAATACTAATTGCTGTTTCTCAGCAGGTAGTTAAAATGTCTTTAAAAAGACTTATAGACATTTCCATGTTTTGTAAGGAAGGTGGTCCAAGAGCATTGAAAGCAAGCCTACTTTCTTCAGAGTAGGTAATTTAAGGTTGCAGAGCTGTATCTTATGGTTAGGTCACAGCCTTTCAGTGATTCTTTCAGTAGCAGGATCTCCTTATCCTGTCATTTCTTTTCATCAGGCTAACAGAATATAATGTCTTTTTGTCAAGCTTCTCTAAATTTGGCCAATGAGTTCAAAAGTCATGCTGAGGACAAGGTCTTAGAGACATGAATGTTCACACAAACCAAAAAGCACTTTGGAAAACAGGTTTGAAAACAATATTACACTACAATATAGAAAAGGCTACAGAAAAGACTGCCTTGATTTGTGGAGCATAGTAATGGAGCTGCCTGAACATGTGATCTGTGTGGGCTGCATTTTAAGTGAAGCAAGATTTTATAACATTTTATGGAGATAGAGCTCATTTATCTGTGATTGGTATGATAACTGAGGCATTTGTTTTAAATTTCCAGAAACTGTAACTCTGATGTATATAAATTCACCTGGCAGTCAGAAGAGCTGTTGGAAATCCCACCAAAGGCTTGTTGTTTTTAATCCAATATTCAGGCAAGAACCCAAACTGTTTAACAGTTCGGACACTGAGTTTTGTTAGCTCAAGAACTGAGTCTATGCTGGGTCCAAATAGGCAGTCTGTTGCTGCTGTTGTTTTATATGACCAGTTTTAATTCCATGTTGCACTCTCCAAACTCCACAGCTGCTCAGTTTTGTGGTACCAGTGCTGACTCAGCAGCAGTGGGGATGGAGCAGTCCTCCCTTCGTAACAAGGCAAGTGCATGCAGGCAGAAGGAATGGGTGTAAAGCAGCTTAATCCACTTTCATCAACAGTGGCCACCAAACTGTACTCTATTAAGAAATGGTGGGACTCTCTCAGCCAAATCTAGGAAAAGAATCTAACAAAAAGGCTCCTAAAGGCTCTCGTGAGTGCTGTGAAATTGTACTTGTATCAAAGAATGGCCTGGGGTGGTCTGTCCAGTGCTGACATGTAATGAATTGGACCTGATTTATGTGAACTATTTGAGACATAACTTCTTCCAACTGAAAACTAAGGCTCTGGCAAGAATGATTATGTCATAATTTATCAATGAAATGGACTTCCAACATGCAGAGTCAGCAGGATCTTTTCCTTAGCCTGAGTAACAGATATTGTTACCTTTTGCTCAGTCAGAGGTGAAATACTGCTCTTTTGGCCTCATTAAGCTTATCAGAGAGCCTATGGGTTATTTAGTTGGAGTTTAAATAAAACTCAACCAGGAATCCATTGCTGCTTTGAGACTTAACATTTTTCTCACAGTTAGGTCTATTTCTGTGAAATGCAGTCAGGATCCCAGGTGTTGTTTCCGGGTTTTTTTATCTGAAAACCCACAAAGGAATTAACCAAAGCTGATCATAGGATTTTGGTTTAGTTTATGTACTATGAGTTTACCTATCTTCCTTATGTTTTCTTTAACTTTATTTAAGGCAAAATAAAATGAAGTCTAGTAATTTTCTACCATGTTTTCTAAGCTATTATCACATTTGTTTCAGGATTTTTAGTTTGTAGTGTTTTGGCATGATCTTGGTATAAATTTAAATATTTTAAGTGCAGATGCCAAATTTTATTAGCCTTTATGAAGACTTTTTTTCTGTTACTGAAGACTATGCTGTCATTTTGCCATATAATCGTTTGCATATCTTAGAACACTGCAGTTGTCAGGGATGCAAAGCTAGCTAGTTCAATAGTCTTCTATTCATCAGTGCTGAAAGTTGCAAAGGCCATGACCATAAGAAAGAGCTTAGCTTCCCTGCCTGCCAGGGAAACTCACTTCCCAGATACAAGATGCTCAAATTGCTGATCCTGATCTTGAAATTATCTCCACTGCTGCATCATTTGCAGTTTCAGCTAACTAGTGATATGTTAGAAGACAATATCCCTTGAGAGGCTTAAATAAGATCCCAAAGAGAAAAGGTTTTCTTCCTGGTAGTAGAGTGTGTAAGCGTTGTGTCTACCTGGTTGCTTGCCAGGACTGGCTTTATTTGGCTCATATAGCCCAATAAATGCTCGAGCTATTAATTTCTCCCTGACCAAGCAACAAATTGTGATCCCAAAGATACCCATAGGTACTACAGCTCCAAATGTGCAGCATGATTTGCAGCATTTGTTTTTACTTCAACCAATGATAAGAGCTAAAATGAGAATAATATGTAGTCATAAGTACTTTTCTATGCAAGGCTTCTATATACTGGTGGGAAGGACTGGTTTTCTTCATATTTTGTACAGCTTTCATGATTAGGAGATGGTGGGATTGTGCCAGTAAGCACCATACAAAGCCTAACCACTGCCAGTCTTTAGGGACATGCTCAACAGATGAATGGAAAACAATGGATGAAAGGAAGACAAACACAATATTATAGATGTCATTCAGCTAAATACTGTGGGGTTTTGCAAGAGTAGTTTTTTTCTCACATTCAGGATGCAAAATGCACAGCCAGAAGAAACACTTTTATGAGACATTATTTCTGACCTCATTAATCATGTAGGCCATAAGACTTTCCTAATTGGCTTAATTATCACCTGAGCTTGAAAAAAAACCCAAACAAACAAAAAAACCCCAACAAAGCCCAAAAAACAAACACCAAAAAGCACCTGAAGACATCCCATCTTTACTGAAACATTTCCCACGATTGACATTCTATCCTGTAATATTTCTAAAACTCTAGTGGTTAATTATCCTCACTGTTAAAAATGTCTGCCTTATGGATGGCTTGAATTTTGTCTATTTCCAACTTGCAGACATTGGTTTCCTTATGCTTTTGTTTGCTAAATTTAAATAACGATGGGACATTTATAGGTAGTGCTGCCCTGTCTTTGATCAAATTGCGCCTCCATCTCCTTATCATTAGGCTAACATATGTCAACATAGACATGTGTTTCAATGCATTTAATCATCCAATCAACTCTTCTCAGAACCTTTGTCAATTTATTATCATCTCCCCTGTAGCATGGACATCTGAGCAGGACAGTTTTCTGGCTGTAAGTCTCACATCACGCAAAATACCTATATCTTGTACTTTAATCTCAGTCGGGATTCTCTTTCTTACTTACCCAACAACAGCATGAAGAACTGAAATCTTTTAACAGAGTTGGATCCTGGAGACAGTTAACGTCTATCACACAGCTTGCACAGAGTAGCTAGACATTCCAAGTGGCATCTCATGATTTGTATTTTGCTGTGGCCAGTACCATGAATAGTGTGTGTTGCATTTCAACATTATTGGAAGAATCCTGTACAGGAATACATCTTCCTTTTCTAGCGTATCACATTTTCCAGCTCTCTTGAGCAATTCTTGTACAATTGTACACTTCAGCACATAGTTATCCTAGGTCAATCATCTTTCAGAAGCTTACAGGTATTTTTAGTGCTCCCTCCACAGTGCTGTTAATCTCAAGGTCTGCTTCAAGAGCTTCAAGATCAAGACATATTCCATTTTCTACTCTTCAGGAATACCAACAATACTAACGTTATGCTTTCCTTATTTGTTTTAGTACCTTGTCCTACAAGGTCTTAATTTATGTGAAAGTTTCCTCTGTTTTGCCTTTGTCTTACCAGCTTTAACCTGAGACATTAATTCTCTGACTCAGTAATTTACTTTTTAAGTCCAAGCTTTTGTGTTTGAGAATAAGAGATTCAAGTGTAGAAAGATGGCTCTTATGCATTTAAGCTTTTTTCTATCAAATGCCAGTCCTCTCATCCACTTTCTAAGTTACTCAAGCTCCAAGACAAGGTAGAGCTTATTTTAAAACAGCGGGATTCTCTACTATGACATCTACTGTGTCCAGGGGTATTATCACCCCTTTTCTTTGGAAAGACCATAGAAGTCCTTTCTCCTTTTGTGGTTGGCCTTAGGGCTACACAGCATGTCAACCTGGGTCTTTCTGCATCTAGAGGCCTCTGCAGCATCATCTGGGTAAGGACTGTTAATGTTTCTGATGAAGATCTGAAGATTCCATACATTAGGCTGAGAGAAGTTAGAATGATTTCAATGTATAGGTAACTTGTCTTTCTTTCTCTCTCTACTTTCCATTATGAGCTTTACAAACTTTCTCTGAACTATCATGGTGCTTTTGAGGAATATGAAACTGATCTGGAAATCTCTAGACCTTGTTTTTTTTGGTTTTTTTTTTTTCTTCGAGAGAGATTGATTTCTAGTATTTTTTCTTCCAGCTGAGCCTAACAGCAGCTCTTGTCTTTGTATTTTGGCACCTTCACTTCTACTCCCAGCAAGAAATGCAAAATGCATTAGAAAATAAAATTGAACAATAAGAAGGACAAAAGGGGGGAAAATAATAAAATAAAAAGAGTCACAGAAGGTTCATATGTTGTGTTGTGTGTGTTCCTCCTGAGGTGGGTCTTGATCCCGCCTACTGTCCCCCTGGAAGAAAGTTTATGCCTGTGGGTACTCCTACTGAGTTCAAAGTTACTCACATGAATAATTGATTTCAGGGTCTGGGACATAGTTTGCAACTCCTTTTTCAAGATAAATTCATTATCGTCAGATCTCATCATACTCCAAATGTTGCTGGGTTAGGGACAAGTAGGTCAAATGGATACCTGATTTTTTTGTTGTTGCAGGAAGAGCAAGCAACTGGCAATCTGCAAAATAATAATAATAATAATAATAATAATAATAAAAATACTCTCACTCTTTTGTTGGGTTAGGTTTTTATCAGAGTGGAGAGCTTTGAACAGCTTGTTCAGCAAGAGTTCAAGTCCCAGGGGAAGGAGGAGAGCTCAGAAAAGCTTTACATTTTACAAATGTTTAAGTGGTATTATTCATGGCATAATACACTACACTGGTATGTGCTTCAGAGCTCTGCCACCGCATCTTCTGCCATATAATTTTCTAGAAGTCATAGATCTCCAAATTTATATTCAAGATAATCAGCATAACATAGAGATATTAAGTAATAATTGAAATGCTTTCTAGCTACTTCAGCACAAAGGGTCTTATTTGGATTTATTTCTAGCAGTTAGTGCACCACATTGATATAAAAAAAACTCACTGAAGGGGGAGATGTGAAAAAAAAGCACAGAGTTCTAGAGGATGAGAGGAGGAAGGAAAGAACAAAGAGGGCTTTTCTCCAAGCAAATGCAAATGAAAATGGCCCTAAAGATTCTGGGAACACAGGCTTTCTCCTGACAATGAACATTCTCATGCAACAAAATCCATTTTTGAGACTCGTTAGCAAATGCTGTGATCTTGCTTATTTTTTACAGCAGTGTCTAGTTATTTCAAATTGATTAGGAAACCTCTGATGTGAGAGAGTGAATTATGAGCTATTCCAGGTATTTCTGTAATTGGTTATCATGCTTAATTACAAATGTTTCAGTGCAACTAGTTTGTTCTGAGCTTGATTTTTCCTGCATTTCAGTTACTGTTTGGTGTATGCGTTAGTTTGAAAAAAAGAAAAATTAAGCTTCTGGCTTTTGTTCTAAAAGAGTTGAAGATTTACAGAATGATGGAATAATTTAAGATGTACTATCAATAATAATTTAAAAACAAAAGAACTAGACTACCTGTCTATTGATCACCTATCCATCTCAAGGACATCTGTCACTGTCAGTGTTATCAGTCTTTTTGGGGTCTAAATTACAGTTCCTTCCACATAGCAACTACTATTTGCCACTTACTGGTTAAGGTTTTTGAAAAGAGAAGTCCCGAATCTCTTCTCAGTTACATTGACATGACACTTTTTCAGCTCTGCTCTGCATGCTAAATTGCATAATCCAGAAACTGGAAGATGCAGTAGCTTACAGTGCTTGTGGGAGCTTCATAAAGAAAAATGGCTATCAGAATTATGGTATGTTAGAAAAAAAGGCCTGTATGTTGAAGAGAAACAGGAAACACTTAGAAGAATGCTGTTGTCATTCAGTATGGGCATCTGTTTGTTTTGCAACACTACAGCAGCCATTGACATCACTCATAAAAAGAGAAAAAAGCAAAGCACCAGGATAATAGAGAGCACTTATGGTGACACAAAATCATTGTTTATAACAGGCTGGAACAAGTTGCTTGAACAAGATGTTTATCTATTTAACTGGTTGCAATATCCTTATTAACTGGATACAAAACCCCATTTTCCTTCCTCTAGAGGGGACACCATATCAGGAAACTTAGCCTTCAGTGATTTTCACCCCTATCACTAAAGTTCTGCAGTTTATGTTAAATCTGACATTTGAAAAAAAGAAAAAAATATTTATCACTTAGCTCTGTCAGGAGACTGAATATTGCTAATGAGGAGACCGTGCACCAAATGTTGCTTCCAAAACTTACTCTGTTCTATTTAGCTCAGTCATAGCTTTAGGCATCATCACCTGTTCTGATGAGCAGGGTAGTGCTGCACTACAAGAGCTTTACATCTCCATTTCCATAGCAGTGACTGGTAGGCAAAAAGGTTCTCTGAAGAATTAATAAGATTTAATGACCCAATAGCACAAGTGTAGTTGCTTCATCCAAAATATCTTGTAACACCTGCATCAACACAAATGTTTCTGTGTGCTTGGGTGTCTTCTCATTAAATAAGCCACCCAACCAAACTGTGTGTGTTTGGATTATAATTCATTACTCAAAATGAGCTCCACAGGGCTGTTCTCTGTGAGGGAATGGTCTTCTGTACCTTAACCTGATGGCTTGTTTCAAAAGGACAGATAAATGCGAAGCTGATATTGTCTTGCCAGGTTGCATCTCTGTTGCTTTCAGTAAACTCCTGGTCCTTATTTTCAGTTTCTTATTTTTTGACAATTAAATGTAAGAATAGTGTTTGAAGTCCAAGCTTATCTTTTGTCCTACAGCAATCACTACTTGCTCTGTGGTCCTGAGATCCTCCAATGTAATCTCATAGGAAGCTGACTGAATTCTAGCAAACAATAATCTTTCGTATTTATGCATTTCCCAGTTTGCAAGAATTCAAATGTCAGCTAAATCTGTGGAGACACTGAATCTTTTTCCATTTGATAGTTGGTATTATACGAAAGGAATGTAGGACTTTTGAATTAAAGGGTAAAAAACCCTTGTTCTAGTTCATGCAGGTTTTTTTTCATCATTGTGAATGTGAAGTAAAGAGAAAAAGCTTTTACATTTGATATTGATGTAGTCACACCAGTGTTACTTGCTTGCAGACTAGAGAGAACCATAAACCTTTTAAAAATCAAAATTTTAATTTAAGTCTCAGCTAAATGAAAATTTTCATGTGTGCTTTTGAAGAATAAAAAGCAAGCTCTGAAGTCCTTTCTCTCTGTAGCGCAACTATCAGTTCTTGCTGTCCAAAGTGTTCTCTATCAGCACTTCAGTTAAGCCTCTGTGCTTCTGCTGGCACTAACACTTTTCTTTAGATTTCCTAGCATTTGCACAGCAGTGATTCACCTCTCTTGGTGATAACAGCAGTCAAAAGGGCTAACTTGGACTAGCTGCTGGCATTTTAATCTTGCTCAGAGCAGGCAAGAGTGAAAATCCTGTCACTGCCTAGCCTGTGTTTATCCTCCCTGTGGTGAAGCTGTGCTGCTGGTGGTAGCGCTGCGGCAGTTTTGGGAAACTGCTAATGTGAAAGCCTGTTGGCTCTATGACAGAAGTAGAGACCTTCGTTTGACAGGTAAAAATGCTTACAAGAGAACACAGGTGTATATATGAGGGAATAAGCAGACCCTGAAGTAGCCTGAACAGGGACAAAGGAGAATTTCCCACTTATTCCAGCAAAAAATGTATCTGCAAAGTCTGAACTTTGATATTTGTTTTGAGAGTTAAATAGATATTCAAATGAAATTATTTGGCCCTGTGGATTTCCTGAAGCATGAGCTAACTATTTGTCACCTTTCGTATTAAAAAAAAAATACAATTTCCATGGAAATAAAAAGAAAAAAACCCACTTCAGAAGTCTTTCATGAGGGTACTTTGCTGAGATTAGTGAAGAGTAAAGCACACAATGTGATAAGAATAGAATTCCTGGAGTCTGCTCTCTTCTCAGTGGGGAACTATTCGTTTCCTTTCCTCAATATGCATACCCCCCCATAAATGTTAATGGGAGCTATTCACAGACAAGAAGAGTCCCGGAGACTCCAACATATGCAACTCCTGTTCACCATAATAAGCAGGGAAGTTTGATTCTCTTTGTGCCAGCCTCAGGTCTCTTTGAGAACTTGTGCAAATAAGCTGTGGGTATGAACACCCAAATAAGTTTCTACAGGGAAAGTGAAGCTGTGAATCTGCAGTGTTTCAGCAGCTCCATGGTAACATTTTTTGCATGTATACTCTTATCCCATTGCAATTGTAATCTAAAGCATTTTATCCTTCTGTGAAAGAAAAGGAAGTATGAGACAAATGCATTAACTATAGGTTTAAGAATGTGGAAAATGAAGGTATATGTACTGCAAATTTATATTTTAGGTTACCCTGCAAAAACTGATTTGGGTGTCCATGGACTGAGGGGGACACCTGGGCAGATTTTGGTAAGGTGCTGGGATGGAAGGAGGTTTTGGTAAGGGGCATGATTATATGATATGGAGGCCCATTTTTGGAGGGTGTGAAGTTTCAGCAGCTCACAGAAACCAAAATGCTGATTACCGACTGACTGGTGACTGGAAAACAAGTGTGCTGGCAGCACGAAGCATGAAGGTAACTGATGGGGATGCTGTGATTATAAGGCCTTGGAGAACCAGGCTTTTCAAATCATCTTGCCACAGGAGGTGAGCCGGAGGGCCTTGGATGTTGCTAGAAGGGATGCTGACAGATAGAAGTCATGATGAGAATGGGACCCTAGGCAGCTGCACATGGCACATCCTTTTAGCTGACCCTGAATATCAGCACAATTAAACTGTTGCTGGAAATTAATAGGAGTCAAGTTCAGGGATCAGGTGAGGTGAAATCCCTCTGCCTGTTTGTGCAGAATGCTCTGACACTGGGTTTGTGGGAGAAGCATGACACATTAAGCATGGCTTTTGTTAAGAAAGAAGATGTTACAGTAGCTACAGCAGCAATTTGAGCAGCAGGAGACTGGGATATACTCCTAGCTCTGCCAAAGTTTTGCTCCATTACCTCAGGCAAGTTGCTGAAAAGTGTCATCAGTTTTGGGTCCCTGGATTTTTGGATGCCCAGCTCAATAATCTGAGGTCTGATTTTCAGAGGTGCTTAGCTACTACATTTTTTATCGACCATGACTGATATCTAGGGCTCAGCATACATGGCATATATGCCTTAGCTTGCTCACCTGAGGTATTGTGAATCCTCCTTAAAAATTTTGTCATGATCTTACAGTGTCTAAGCTCGCAATGCAAAATCAATTGTGATAGTGCTATCTACTGCACACAAGTGTCCCAACAGGAAACAAAAATAACATTAAACCTTTGCATTGGAGATGCTATTTGTGTAAGGCATTAATTTCTTGATTACAGTCTTTAGGTAATTTTTTTTCCACAAGAGAGAAAGCCTACTTAAAAACAGAACTTCCCTTGGTGAAGTGTCTTGATGATGACCTGTTACAGTTATTAATAATGTTGCAAATGGCACTGGGTGGAGAAAAGGATGGGAAGCCAAATATTATTAATAATAGTTGCAATATTCTCAGTGTTAACAAATTATCAGCTGTATAAATTTTTAATGAATAGGAGTATGAACAGCAATTTGACTGTCAACAGACATCAGTATTGATGTGTGTGAGTGAAGCATGGCAAGGCAAAGATCAAGGGGGGAGGATAACTGAAACCACGCAGCTGTGAATGACAAGTCAGCACTTTCTGAAAAAACTTCTGAGAGCATCACAACTTCAGGTGTAGCCATTTATTCATAGACCTTTTCATAGCAAAGGTGAATTAATTTTCTTTGGGATTTTCCTATAGCAGTTTATCTGAGCTGGCTGTTAAATGCAACAGCAAAAAGACATGTAAGAAGTTGGATAGGAATATGGAGAAAGAGCAGTAGATTAAGTACCTCATGCTAGAGACCCAGCAAGCAGGTAGAATACTGTAATGTAAAGTCATGTTTCTTTCTGCTCCTTTCACTAAATTTTAGAAGTTTATCACAATCTGCTTAAAAAATCCCTAAACTTGTTGATTATATCAAAGTCTAACATAATGAATCAGCGCCTAGAACAATATTATTTGGTTTAAATGAGATCAGTATATTTGAAACATAAAAATTTCAATAATAACTTCAAATCTCCCTCTCCAGCCCAACCTGTCAGTTTCAAAGTTTTCTTTTTCTGTAACTTCCAAAGCGGCTTTGATTTTAAAGCTTAGATCTCTTCTCTGAATTGCAGTGTGCAGTATTTTCCCCACTATTTATTTTTGCATTTGAATTCTTATGTTGTAAATCCACAGAAACAACTTTTGTCTTAGTGCATCCTAAGGGAAAAGTGGTGGGTTTGGATTTTTGTTTTTTCTGTTGGTTGGTTTGTTTTGGGATTTTTTGGGGGGGATTTCGGTTTGGGGGGGGGGGGTGTTTGTGTGGGTTTTTTTTTTGTTTGTTACCCTTTTCTTTTTTTTTTCTTTTTAAAGGAAAAGGATTCAGATAGAGAAATAGAGAGGATAAAATTTCTGTATCTGAAAGCACTGCTTCCCCTATGTTTTTTCAGATTGGAAACTCAGAAGGCATTTTGGTTTTCTTTCTGCAATACATTTTTGCCTTTCTTAGCAGTAGCTATGAAAGCTTCATTAACTAAGTGTATGGACAATATAAATGCACCAATTATAGATTAAAAATATTAATACTAGAGTAACTCTTTCTGGTTTAGTAGATTATACCAGTATTTCTGTTATATCATTAATAATCTAAAGATTAAAGCTTTTTTTTTTTTCACTTTTAATTTGAGGGATCAAAATGCTTTAAAGACATTAGCTAATTCTCCACTAATCCTGGGAGATTGGACAGAGTTATGATAATCCTTTCACAGATGAATAAATGGAGATAAGAGGGAGGCTAAGTGACTTTTCAAAGTCACAGATATAATCAGTGGCATATCTGGATATGTAACCTTGAGTTTTAATTACTATTTTTTTTATTATAGACTATATATATTTATATATGTGTACTTTTTTCTTTCTGCATTGCTAACAATACACAGTGAAAAACTATTACCATCGATTATGTTTATAATAATAATGACTTCATTTATTTTGTGCCTCTCTGCCAAGACAGTCAGAGTGCTGCTCCAAAGACAATTAAAATGCAATTACTGTAATAAATAAACAACAATAATTAAAACATCATAAAATAAACAATATCAAAAGCAATCAAAACCACTAAGTAGCCAAAGTTAGTGCAATTAATAATGGATCTTAGTGACTCATTTGAAACAAATTGTGTATTTAGTGATTCTTTTTGGTCTGCGGAAAGATATTTTATTGCAAGATTATTATTTTTCAGCTTCCTTTTCATATCCAGCCCTTGAATTAATTTTTTTTTTTTTTTTCAATATACTGCTATTAGCAGTTTTAGGATGGTGCTAAATGATGACTGGTCAACTAAATTACATGAATTGTGTGAATCACACCAATTAAATATTTAGTGCAGTTCATTGAATGGATTAGCTGTACACAAACATGTGGACTTCAAGATGGTCAGTAAGAATGACAAAGCACGCAAGTGCAAGTAAAATTTAGATTACCTTGATGTGGCCTATTCTCCTTGACCTAAATTCAAAGTGCATTTAAATAGAAAGGCTAGTTGCTTGTTTTTCGTATTGACTTCAGTACAGTTTATCTTGCACTCTACTGCTTTAGCTTTTAGTGTGTGCTTGATGGCATTACTCAATTTTAAGGTTGACCAACTCTTTCCCAAGTGTGTCATTTAGCAGCAGTTACTGAGCATTGCAATGATTTCTGTTTATTGTCTTTTAGAAAAAGGCCAAATTTTTGTAGCATTGTGATGGCTCATCTAGTTTGGAGACAAGAGCTTGCTAGAAACATTTTGTTTAGACCATGCTAAAGCAGTTTTAAAGCACTCAAAGACTTCAGGCTTTGAAACTCACTAGAGATACAGCCTTTGTGTCAAGACATGGTGTCTACTGTCTTTTTGGCAGAACATCAAAATCTATCCTTGTTGCAAAGCTGTGAAAAGTGTGGTTTGTGTAAACTAGTCTGTGAGCTGGTTGTGAGGAGGGGGCAAGAAGTGAGGCTAGGCTGGGAATAGAAGGCTTGGGCATGAGGGAGAAGGATGAAACTGCATAGGTTGGGAGGGTAGGACACAGATCCAGTGGAACTGAGAGAAGATGAGGCAGAAGGGAGGACAGGTCTGACAGAGAGTGAAATAAACAGATGAGTCATAAGACCAAGGAAAGGAGAATGGAAGTGGGAGTCCTTGTAGAGAGCATATATAGCGCTGGGGAACCAGCAGAGGTGAGGGAATAGACTTGGAGTGGGGAGGTCGTGTACAGCACAGGAAGAACAACAAGGATCTGAGTCTGGAAATCACAGGGGACAAGAGGCTGCACATCCAGTGAGATGAAGACTTGGAGGGCAAGAAGGCTGAGAGGGGAGTGAGGACCCTGTTCAGTATATGACTGGCGGAGGAGTCAAGTGCAAGGAAGAGGCAAGATTAGGTTTCTGTTGATTGGTTTAATGAGAAAAAAAACCCAAGCTTATGAGTAATAGTAGGTATATCTGAGCTGTACTGGCACATTCTCTTCCTGAGCTGGATAGAGTATGACCAGATTTGAGCAGATATCTTGAGCCCAAGATCCCTGAATGTCACCACTGTGCTCTGGAACCATCTGGCAGAATCGGGTGCTGTATCCCTCCCTCTTCAATATCTGTCCACAAGGAGGACAGTAATCTATTAATGCAAATGTCCACTCCATTGGCTCAGTGCAAAATCTATGTGTTGACAGAAATCTTTGAACTCTGCTGATGACTTGCATGTGTTTTAGGAAGATGCCAAATAATGAAATTTTTGTCTGTGTATGTTTTTTGTCATTCCTTTTGTTTGTTTTTTTTAGATATATTTGAGAGAATGAGTATGCAAAATGATACTAAAAGACTTTTAATGGAACCCATGAAGGATATTACTGAAATATTAGGAAATTCCAGCATTTAAACCATTTATATTTGGGATAAACATTTGCAACATGGTGATATCATACAAGTTGAGGTCTTGTTTGCATTACTCACCATGAAATCCTGGTCCTATTTCACCTATTTCAAGCAATATCACCTTGCATCCTGCACCAACTCCATGCCAAATTTATCTCCTTTCTCCCTTACATTTCCATCTTCCAATGGGACAGCTAAATCCACCATGTTCCTTTCATGCCAGCAGAAGGGGTACCAACAGCAATGAGAAAGACAACCCTGTGTGGTTTTAGTACTCATGTCTGAATCAAAGCAGTCATTACAGTCATTACAAGTGTGGCTTGAACACACTCCCTTGTTCTCTGCTTAGTAGTACAAGCACTGCTTCCTTAAGCACAGTAGCTCTGAAAATCTCCAGCACATCCTGTGAAAGCTCTTTGGGGAATTCAGCCACTAAAATCAAAGCAGCCTATCATAGATATGCATAAATAGCAATTATTCAAAAGCTTTTAACTTAGCTATATTGGGACTAATTTTCATATAGGGCAAGAGGCACAACCCTGATTCATTTCTTTCTCTTCCCAGACATTTCTGGGTTTTGCCTAACACTCAGTGGCAGGAGAGCACTCCAAAGAAAGGATTGTCATGAAAAGGATAATGTATCTTCTCATTAGCCTTTTTCTTGGAAATGACTGAAGAGTGTTGTCTGAAATTTTCCAGGAAACTATATAAATAACTGCACAGATAATGGGCAGATAAAATTTCTGCCTAACAAGTTAAATTGGGTAAAGTTAGGAAACAGCTGAGCAAGGGGGCTTATAGGAGGATATGGGGCTAGGCAATATTAATGAGTAGAAAGGTACCAGCTTGATCACCTGTTGCAGAATTGCAGACATACCTCTATGGATCAATGGAGCACAATGTAGAGATTTCCAAGCTGGCTCTGGTCCAAGCTAGGCTATTTCATGTAGCGCTATGCAGATGAATCACTTCTGGTCCTGGCCTCAGTGCTGTATGCATACCAATGTTTCTGCTACAAGCAGTACTAGCCTAGTTATAGTGTGAGGTACATGTGACCTATGTGATTTGAGTAAAGTCAGATGGGATGCATGCAGCAGAGTTGAGAAATGAACTCAGTTCTCCTGAGCTCTAGTTTAGTTCATCAACTACGGAAGCTAAATCAGTTCCCTCCAGAGCAGGGACTAGAACAATGTACTCGACACCAGAGCAGATTAGCTTTCTTTTTAGAGTCAAATCTGGCTTAGTTGATGTGAACTCTTACCCTCCTTGGTATATATATCTGCTCTTCTTTAGTGTGGCATCACAAAAGGGTTGTTCCAAGGTGGGGGAAATAAAAGGTACCTCATGTACCTTGAACTGCTTTGATATATCTCCCAGCCCACCCAGAAGCTCTTTCAGGCAGTCCACAGGGAAATGCTAACAAAGTCTTGATGCCAAATACTCTGCCTTTGTACTGAGTCTTAGGAGACAAGTAATCCAGGCTCTGAAAGCCCATGATGTAGGAACCCCAGGCTCTTCCTTTAGTGCTGCCTTAATCTAATTTTCCTTTGTATTTAGTAAAAATCTATGGGTCTTGGGTTTTTTATTTCTTTTCAAGAAGCAACAGAGAAAAGCTCTCCTATTTGATCCTGCTGATATTCACTTTCTGACACCAGCCACCAGCACCGCTTGGACATTTCCTTTTTATTTCCTATTCTCTTTTAAGTGTCTAGGTGACTTTGATTTATTTCTGTCTCTGCCTGTAATGCCAACAGGATAGGGTGTTATTCTCAACCTGGGCTTGGCATGATGAGCCTTTTATTTCATTAAAGTCACATTCCTTTTCAGGAGCTGTAGCCTGAATTTGAGTTATTTTGCTTGGAATAAGGATGAGTGTACCAAGGACAGCAGTATAAAGTACAAGCATCTATAAATGCAGCTTTGATTGGATTTTACCCAACCTTTTTAAAATTCAAATACAATGATCAAAACGGTGAGTGGGTAGGGAGCATTGCATCCTCTTCAGTTTACTGCCCTTGTGTAAGATCTCAAAATTAGGACTGTAACCAGCAGGATTCCAGCATTTATATTTCATTAGGGGATTGTCCTTGTGTAAATATTGGCTTCTTTAATGCGTACACTTCCACCTCTTTTTAAAAACTCCCAACTCAAACAGCATCTGACAGCATTACATGTCTCTTTCTGCAGGCACCAATGAAAATGTGCTGATAATTTAAGCCCTGGGAAGAAGTCTGTTCCCCAGTGAATTTCACCACAGTCACACTGCTCTGCCATTGTATTAGATCACTGCTGCAGTAGAAGAACAGCAGCTCTCTCTACATTATAATAGCACCTCTCCTAGACCACTTCTTACTGTCAAATAGTCACTCATTCCCAAATGGCTGGAAATTAATGATGGCTGAACCCATCCATGCAAGGTTTATGCTAGTTACACAGTCCAGATCCTGAAAAGCCTTTTTCAGGGAATGGATCTGGATAAACTCCTGCAGGCTTGCTTGGAGACTCTGAAATGCTCCTTATCCTCTCCCTCCCATTGTCACTGGCCACCCATGGTTCAAAGGATTCTTCCAGCTGACTTCAGTCTTTGGAATTAGAGCTAGAGATCACAAAGTGTATGAGATAGCACTGTGTAGCATCAATCACAAGAGGCAAGATGTTTTTTTCTTGTCCTGGAGATCCCTAAATCCTTTCCCTTCTTTCTCCATTTCTTCTAAAAATGTAGAAAAGTTTCCTATCCCAGGCAGTGCCTCTGAAAATGCAACAGAAATAGCTGCCCAGATATCACTCGTTATACTATTGAGGGATTTTGACAGCCAGGAGAGCAACACGTGGATATATCTTTTTTTGCACCCTAGTAAGGAATATGGATGGCAGAGGTCAGGCCCCAGGACCATCTTCTACTTAGGAAAAGTTGAAGCCTGTGTACAGTTTCTTTACACAGAAACCTGAGCTCAGTTCAGAATTTTTGGCGAAACAGATGATGAGTGAAATACAAAATAAAAAATTTTGTACAGTCTTACTCACCACTTCCCAAAAATAAAACTTCAGCATCCAAACTCTTACTCTTTTCTTTTACTAAGTTCAGTTTTGGGGCATGAACTTAGTTTACATTAGACTGAAAAAGTACTTTGACTATTGAATATTTTACTAATTTTATTATTTACACTGAATATTCAATACTTTTCTGTAAGTATAGTTTCAGTCTTGTATGAGTTGTAACATATTGAACACAGACTGCAGTAAAGAAGTAGTATTGAGTTATGCCTTTTTTATTTGATGTGTTGTACTGCCAAACTACAAATTCAGCCTGATCTTTACATGTTTCTGGAGTTAAACACACAACCGTAGTATTTGCATATTACTTTTAGTACATGCAGGTTTTTTTCATAGTTTGTTTGAGATGTATATATACAGACATATATATATTGTCATTTTATCACTTATTTATCTATTTACCCTATGCTGATGATTAATTATATGATGGCTGAATGCCTTTTATTCCAGCTGGGGAAAGATGTAGCATATGGTCAGCTCACAAGGCTCTGGAAATGACTTTTTGGCACCTGTCACAAAGTGATCTCAGATCTGTGTAAATGGTTCCTTCTACTCTGGAGACTAAGTACCAGATGCTGTCCTTTGCAAATAAAAAAACAAATAGCAAGTTAGCTGAACACACTGGCCAATCTGCTGTGAGTGCAAGGAAACTTGAACTCTACCATGCCTGTCTGACAAGCAGAAATATCATTGTGTGGACTGCACTGACATGAGAAAAAGGCCTGAGAAAGTATTCTCAGGACTGATTTTCCCAAGTGCAGTTTTGTCTATATTCAAACAATATCTGAGGCTATACTTGAAGTATTCTTTACAAAAGTGTGTATCATTCTTGGTTCAAAACAATAGAATTTCTCCCTTGTGTTTTTCTCTGAAATTATATTAAAGACAGCTGGTAATTTAAATTTATGGAAGTTTTTAGCATGTTAATCTATTTGTACTCTAAGTAAGTCCTGCAGAGCGTTATGTTCCAAACCTAAATTTTTTTCCAGTGTAAGAAAATGAAGGCTGAAATTCGGAGAGCTTTCACTATGTCTGGTAATAAGCCAAATTATTTGGCTGCCTACAGCAATATTCAGACTTCAGACACACAAGTTAGTGCATGTTTGAACTGTCATTCTAGTGGGACCTGTACCAAGGTGTTTTTATGTTTTGGCTCATGGACTTTAGTCTTAGAAGGACCATTGTTCAGCTGGACTTGGTTTGTATGCTGTGGGAATATGTCCCATGCTGATCTGTGTTAGTGGGGAAATTAATGCTTTCTTGGCTGCCCCCTGGACTTGCACATTGGGACTTCTGTCATTGTGTCATCTTGACAATTAGAAATATTCTTCAGATGATGGACTGCAAGATTTCTCTGGTAGAACTACCAAGTAAGCAAGACAGTTTTGAACACTGCCAATAATTCCTAATTTTCCTTTTTTTTTGCTACTCCCCATACTCATTTTTATTGTTTGTGCTTCTGAGAGCAGCTCAAAATAATGGAAGTCCTGCTAGGTGGGAAAAGACATCCAGCACCTGCTGCCTTGGGCATTGTCAGTCATTTGTTTCCATGTCTTAAGCATGAGAAAAAGAGTACCCCAACCCTGTGGCAAAAAATGTAATGGAGGGTTAATGTGCTTAGTCAGAGAAACGAGACTGATGAAAGCAAAATTCTCTGGAAGATATTAGCTAAGAATGGTGTGGCTGAGTAAGAAATTATTAGAGAAATTAATAACAATTCATAACAAAGTAAATGTGGAAAAAAATACTGGGAAAACAAGAGAAGAGAGATAGTAGGGAAATTGTGAGGGGGATTATGAATTAAAAGTGGGATAGGAGAAGAGAAGAGTTAAGGCTCAGGACTACCTGTGGGTCCTGTTTTGCTGGTATATTTGCAAGCTATGCTCTGTCACCACAGTCAGCTCATCTATCCTTACATTGCCTTACTTTCCCCTGTGATAATATAGGCACAGAGAATATTCCTTTTCATTTTTTTTCATAGGGTAGTGAAGCAGTTCAGATGGAGGATGTTATGCAAGTGTCATGTATAATCAGTAATATGTTAGTACTAGACAAGGAGACAGGTCAAACAACAACAACAAAAAGCTTATTCTGCTCACCCTCTAGCATCCTTGAAAACTGCCATTTGAGCTACACAGAACTTGGCAGCGGTGGCAAAAGATAACCTGCATGCTGGTTCCCACTCGGATTGCCCTAGGCAGTATGGCCAAACAGCAGGAAGGTGGTCCAAGTACTTACAATGGAGTGCAATGCTCCCTGCCTTAGGTTACCCAGGACTTGGAGAGGTGTTCCCACCATGGCCTCTGACTGCTGCTGTAGCAGGAACTTTCTGGGGCTCTAAGAGCCTCAATACCAGTCACTGAAGAATTTGCCCTAGGCTATTTTTGAGCTCCTGCCCCATGCTATTCCCTCAAGTTCTGGTTGTGGGGCAGTAGGTTGTGGGTCAACAGCAGTAATGTTGAGCTTAAGTCATGAAATACAGCCTCCAGTGAGGCCATGCCTCCCCAGTTGCCTGATGGGCTTATACCAGGAGAAATGCCAACTCCCAGGATCAGGAATCTGAAAGGGTGAAAGGGGGCTAGCTTAGCAGTTGTTCTTCCATTATTATTGTGATCAATATTTTGACTAACTACCACTTTGCCAAGGTGATAAATTTGATGCCCTGACTTCCCTGAGGCTCATAAGAGACTCAGCTTTTGTCCACCCAGCAGTGCAATGTCTTGTTTTCTACCTCAAATCAGAAGGAGGGGAGTTTTCAAAGGCTGAATATAAATTGTACCAGCAGTGAAGTATACCTAACCTTTTGCACTGTGGTTTTGTACAATGCTAGCTAATGGTTACTGCTGCAAATGTCAGCGTGTCAATGAAGAGAAAAGAATGATCAGACCAGCCTTTTAGCACCAGTCTGTCAGTGACTGCTAGCTGGGCTACAGCACTGTAGGTGCAGTTGGGAAGTGCCTTAGTAGGAAATATGTGCACTGGAACATTGGATCCCTTCTGTGCAAAAAGATGTGTATATCGGTACCAATGTGTCTGTGCACCTTGTCATTCAAGCAGAGCAAACTGGAGCATGAGGGCATAAAATCTGTGCATTCTGTGTTCTAGTAAAACCCAACACAGACTATAATTTTCTCCTTGCCACTGTGCCCTGCAGGCAGCAAACACACTTTGTTCAAGTATCTGGATTTATCTAACTGTCACATTGCTTTCTTGTATACACAGTCCATAAAGGACATTCTTTTATATAGTCCTTAGCTACTGGTAGGCCAAGAAGGCTGAATAAACTAGGAGTGGATAATTAGCTGGCTCAATGCTACAGTGCCCAGTTATTTTCCTTCCCATTATCAAGAGATGGAACATTCTGATTTCCATTCTCAGAGTTGTACTGTGCACATTGCAATACAGGGGAATCAATACAGCTCATTCTTACTTGACCTCCCTCCCCAGCCCATTCCAAAGCCAGAACTGTGAACTGGCTATGCAGTAACACTGATGAGAAAAAAGGTGGGGTTCAAGCAGCATGCTAAACATTGGTCCTATAACAAAATTTAGGTTTCCATTTGTAGCTTGGATCAGGCCTGTCTTCTTGGTATCTATCTATGCCTTATTGTGCTAATTCACTGTGATTAGACTGACCTGAATATACTTTTGAACTAGCTTGTCTCAGTAACAATAGTGGGGCTTGCAGCATAATATAGAACTTGGATTTATTGAAACCGTGCAGTCAAACCAGCTGAATGGCTTAGCACTGCCAAGGAGCTCCTTCTTTGTCTCTTCTTGCTTTGCTTTCCTTTACTCCTGCTTCTGACGTCTGATACCCTCCCTGTGCTGGGTCTTCTCCTGCCTCAATTCCCTGGTAAGCACAGTTGAAAACTATTCCTCCCTCTTCCTTCCCTAGATCTTTTTTTTAAGCAAACAAACAATCAAACAAATAAATAAATAATATAGAAAAAAGTATTGGCCTGGGTTAGTTTATCGTGCTATCTCAGCAGGGAGCAGTGAGAAAGATCATGATGAATCAGCTGGCAGCAGAGGGTGGGGAGAGAGCAGGAATCTCTTGAGCTGTTAGATCAGCATAAGGGACTGTGGCCAGCCAAGCGACATTGGCCAGGAGCCCCAGGGAGGTGCCCACACAAGCAACTCACAATGAAACCTCTACTGTAGCAGCTCCAGCTGCTCATGGTGCTCCTGCTCAGGTTAGTTCCCAGCTCAAGCTCTCATAAAAAAAAACCCAACCTTGCAGTCAACTTTAGCTGCAGTGCAGATAGTCTGCAACATGGGGCTAGGTTGCTAGCTGCAGTTGTCTGGAAAATAAACATCCCATTTAGGCATGCTCTGCAAGTCAGTAGAGTGTGTTAGCCCAGTAGCAGACATTGATGTCCAAAGCAGATAGGAAGGCTTCCCCACTGGAGGTACCTAACTATCTCTGTTGACTGTAGTGAGACCTTAAGTTAGTTACCTGAACTGCCAAAACTAAATGGGATTCATCCCACACTTAAGAGATGTGCTTGTCCTTAATATGTGCATTGTAACTGCCTCCATGGACTGGAAATGAATGGGCATATTTACAGCCACTTCCATATAGAGCTATGTCCCTAAAATCTGATTAAAGTAGCAAACAGAATGTAACAAAAAACTCTCCTCCTGTTACCTCATGGAGCTATGAATTATGTTAGAATGCCATGGGATTTTTGTTGTATTTGTTACAATTGGACTAGCTCGTAAATGTTATGGTACTAGACTGAAAAAAATGCAAGTTGTTTAATTCATCCCAGGCTCCTAAATGTATTATTTGCTACAGGGACATAGAACTATAATTTTTTAAATGATGTTAGTCCCAAAAGCCACATATTATTTTTCTAACTTTCAATTTTATTTATTTATTTATTTTTTTAATAAAAAGCAAAAGAAAACAACTATAGCTTCCTCACCCATACAAGTTTACATAAACTTCAAAATTGAGAGGCTGTTATAGATCTTGATTGCTTTTCAACTTAAGGAATGTATAAAATACTGTTGTTTTTTTTTTTCCTGAGGACTCTAATGAAAGATACAAATGTTAATGAAAACAGAATGAGGAGAATATATGTAAGTACTGAGACTTCCTGTGCTTTCTCTTTCTGATTTAGAAATGGCCTTCAGTTAGAAAATTAATATTTCTTACCACTCCTGCATCTTTTCTTTTTTTACTGGTGCATTTAAAATTAAATTTTTTCTGCATTGTAGTAACAAATTAAAATGTGAGACTTTCTAATGCATATCTCTATGCGTTCTTGGTGTTGGGGTTTAGAGTGGGGATGTAAAGAGTTCAGATTAGAAAGAAAACGTGATCATACAAAAGATTTTTAAACACAGTGACCCTAAGGCTCCATTTTAATATTACCCTGTAAGTGGAAGGTCTTTTACAGGAAAACAGTGGAGATTTAAGGTTAAAATCAACTACCTTTTAAGAACTTTAGTGAAATTTAATTAATAGCCAGTTGAAGGTATACTGCTTTGCTGTGATAAATGTTTCATCAAGAAGCGAGAACAGACCTATCTGCCTTTAATCCATATAACTCCTTTTAATGCTAACCCTAATGATCTTCAAAGGTAAGGCAAAAGAAAATGGTAGACAGCGTGCCTTTATGTTAACTCTCTCCCCTGCAAACCCAGACGAATTCACAATGAGGCTGCTTCTTAAATGTAGCTCTATTCTCTCGTTTCTGCAAAACGAATTACTCTTTTTGCATCTCTGGGGGTAGATGGGATGGGGAAAAGGATTTGCCTTGGGGCCATGGACGTTTGTTTGCATAACACATTCCCCGTGTGTTAACATACTGTTAAACTATGTTCCCAGCATGATGGCCAGCTCAGGCCATCGCCTGGGTTTGGGTATGCTCACACAGCAGAGATAATCACTGGAACTGACCTGACTTCTCACTGGGAATGTGACTCCATTCACAGCAAGAGAGCAAATAGGAAATGACTTGGAGTGAGTCTCACTAAGCTGGAAAAATGAATTAGATACACTCCTCAGCAGAATCTGAAAACATTACATTCAGTGGAAAAAGTTTAGAGCAAGAGGTTGCTTACCATTCCTAGTTTGGAATTTACATGTACATTATACCTCCTTGTGATGTGAGGTTTGTCTTTCACTTGTATTACGAAAAGAACTTATTCATTGAACAATCCTTACATTCTTTCTATACAGTTCAAGTTTTGAGAGAATTAGGTTGTGTCAGAGGTAAATCTCAATACTTTCCTGTGAAAAACTAAAAAAAAAATAAATAAAAATTTGAAAGTAAAATTGTGGAAACTGCTATGACCTTTGAGACACCATCCTTTACAACATGCAGTAAAAAACTTGGTCTGCTCAGGCTTACATCAAGTTTACAGGAACGGAAATTGCCACAATTGAGTTGCAAGCTTTATGTTCTTAAATCACATCATTATTTTTCAAGATATTGGAAAGAAAGGTAGAAGATAGCAGATTTCCATCCATCTCAAGAAATAATAACAGCCCTACTGAGTGCTTTCAGTATTTTGCTGCAGTATATTAGGTAATTTTTAACCCCCTCATTTTAAAGAAAACTTCTTCTAGAAAACATTTGGTATTCAGGATAAACCATGACATTGACAATTTATTTGTCTGATAAGGTGAACATAGTACACTAGCTCACGTTTTTCTGGACTGTAACTCATAAAGGCACAGACAGTGGAAGTAAACTTAAAGAAGCCCACAGAGTTATGGAATTATCTCAGTTTTTACCAGTTGAGGATCTATACTAAACACTTAAATGTCAGAAAGATAAAGCTAGCATTTGGTTTAAAATAAAAGTGAGGAAAGCTTTAATATGGCAAAAAACGAAAACAGCTGAGGAAATCAAACAAAAGGAAGAATAAAAATAGTGTCAACATTAAAGAATCCCTGTAAGAACTACCTTGCCATCTTAACAAAGTTACTACTTAAAAAACAACAGACCAAGCCCAAGATCACATGAAGTGGCAGTAATTTCTAATTAAATGTTAATGCTGTGATACTGAAGATGATGATTATGAGTATTTTTTATTATTATTATTTTTGGAGCAGGGGGAAGAGTAAACAGAAAAAAGGAACTGTGCACATTTTGTGGTAATAAAAGCTTTATCCTTAAGCTATGACTGCTACGTTACTACCAAACAGAAGTAAAAGTACCAAAATCAAGTACTGCTAGACATTCCCTTAATGTTTATGAGGT
The DNA here is from genome assembly GCF_012275295.1 of Melopsittacus undulatus. Taxonomy (NCBI): domain Eukaryota; kingdom Metazoa; phylum Chordata; class Aves; order Psittaciformes; family Psittaculidae; genus Melopsittacus; species Melopsittacus undulatus. The sequence goes on along the minus strand of NC_047527.1, from coordinate 82,835,273 downwards.
CTCTGAACCCCTTGGGCAGAGCAGGGGCTAAATGGTACCAGCTGGCCTTCATGCCCAACTGCTTATGGGGATTTATTCCTTGAGGAGGCAGAGAGCCCAAAGGCTTTTCCTGAGGAGCACAGGCTTGGTTTTGTGCTCCTTGTGTGCTCATGGTGAGTAACTTTCTCTCTTCACCTTATTTTGGGAGATGTATTTGCTAAATTAATGAAAGAAAAGGAGTGCAAGATGTTAAAGAAAAATGTGGCATAAATAGCAAAAGATAATCCAAACAGTAGAAACCATAGAAGGAAAGTGTATGTTCCCTAGAGGAATAGTTATTAAAAGCAAAGGTGTAGCGATGAGAAGCTACATTCGCAAATCTCTAAAAACAGCTTTTTGCTCCTTCAGCAGTACTTAAATTTCCAGTGCAGTGTGTTTTTGTGTAACTGATTCCTGTGCCTTCATAAGGCTATCATAAGGTATGTGACAAGGGAAGAGATGTGGACCAGGTGACCTGTTCCTTCATGATTCATAGAGATGGTTTTGAAGTCTCCCCTTGAATTACCACAAGCACAGTTCAGGTGTGGCCCAGGAGTACAGGACAAAGTTTGTTATTGTTGCTGTCTGTGTTTTCTTGATGAAAGAAAGGAGATGAGAGAAATTCCAAATGATCTAGCCATTCATAAAAACAGGTCTTGCTAAAAACCAAGTTGGTTACTGGTAGTGATTTTGTTTTGACTAAGTGTCCTTTCCTGAATAAGTGTCTCAGACGTGTTGCTCAAAGTACACATGAGTCAGGCTGTTTGCCCAAATGAACTTTGTACTAGATAAAACCTTGAAGGAATGGAATTTGCTGGAATTTCCATTCTTACTCCTTACAAAGAGTCTGTGTGTGTCCTGCATTGCTGGAGTGTCCAATCAATACTTGAGTAATAGTCTTTGATATGTTTCTGTTCATGGCATTATTCTGATACTAATACAGAAACATGTAACAAGTTGTGACACTGTCTATGGATGTAGAGAAGGTCAGTAGAGATTAGAGCTCTAATCACAAGCGTTAGAATCAGCAGGATATTTAGATGCTTTTAGGTAAAGTTATGCATTGTCTTTCTTTTAGATGTTGAGCACCTATGATGAATGCCAGAAATCTGATATATACTACCTGTACAAGGCAAATATATGGGCTCTTCTAAAGTGATCAAGACCCTCATAAGTGTATGTAGAAGTGAGCTGCTTACAGGTAGCAACAAGAAGCACATAGGCAAATACTGTGCCAGAAATCTTTGACGGAGTCTCAGAGCTGAGACTCTTGATGTTCCTTGTTCTGCTTGTCCTCTGCCTTTCCTCAGCAGAAGGAGTTTGGTTACCACTTCTCACTTGCATTGCTGTTTGAAAAGGACAAAAAAGAAGAGGAAGCAGTGATGGTGTGGTGGTGAAAGAATCCTCTTCCCTATTCTTATAGTTCAGTGTTTGCAGGTAGCAAGAGAGTTTTAACTTCTTTGCTGAAAAGGATTCCAACCTCATTTCACAGGAGACTGACTTGGCTGCAAAAATCTGAATTGTTTGACTTTGGGGAACAATCAATTTGTCCTATTGAAAAGGTCTCATTGTTGGGGAGAGGAGGAAAAAAAAAAGGAGTATGACATTAGTTAATTGGTTATGTGTGGGTTGCAATTTCTCACTGTTAATGCTAAAACAGTATATAGAACTATTTTTATGAGTAAGATGTAGACTCCACGTCTCACTGCTCGTAGCTGAACATTCTTAACCAATGGATTATGATGGCACCAGGAAAGGAGAGAAGAGGACTGTTCAGGATGCCAGCTGAAGGTTTTGAATGTTTCTCTTTGCTTAAATCTCGCTTTGGTAAAGCAAAGTGATTTGCCTACCCTACAGAAGATTGTGGTGAAGTAGAGGCTTGAACCTAGTTCTCCAAGGTCTAGGCTGAGTTTAACTGCTTTTTCTGGGATCCTTATTTGAGTGTACCCACTCTTCCTTTTGTCAGCTATTGGCCTAATTCACAAAAATGAGGTTTCTCTAAACAATAGGTGGACTGCATATGAGTTACATTTTTGTACCACAGTATGTTTCTTTACAGTAATAAAATCTTCTCAAAGAATCACAGATTTCTTTCTTTTGCAAACTAAGTCAGACTGACAACAGCAAAATGAAAACCTATCAAACATTTTGTATGACTGAACTAAATGTGATCAGCTTTGGATATCTTTCCAATCAGATGTCTTTGCTAAAGACAAATCACAGCAAGAGGGGAGGATGAAGACTTCAACAGCAATTTCCACATAGGTAACTGTTACAAGAGAGCGAGTTGCCTTGCAAAGCTGCAGTAAGGGGTAGCATCGTTTTCTAATCATCCTGAGAAGTCAGAGTATGAAACATAAGAATCATATTTCTACAGAAAGAATAAATGTAGGTAATGAGGTGGAAAACAAAGTAAAGGAAAATTTTTGACACAGGTTTGCTTCTGGAATCTGTGTGGTAGCAGAAACCCAAAAATTACTGTAAAGGAAAAAAAAATCCATTTTTGTTCATTTCCATTTGCAAGGATCAGTGGTATGTTTTGTGGTTTGAATGAAACTAAAATGAACAATGTTCATTATTTGTTTAACAATAGTTGTACATGCAGTGTGCCTTGCCTTTATTCCCTGTGTATTACTGTTACTTACCTCAATTTGCAGAGCTGGCAAAAACTGTCATATTTTGAGAACTGTAGCTAAAGAGCAAAAATGAGATATGGGGAGGAAAAGGAGGAAAGAGTTGCTTTGTTTATTTTTTTTGTTTAAACTTCTGATGATACACTGAGGAACTTTAAAACACAATTCCAGTACAAAAAGTAGCTGCAAAAAGCCTCATTTTGAAGGTTTGTGTGTTATCACAATAATTTCAGTATTGACTCTATGTACTATTCAAGCAAAATTGATGTGTACATACAATTTAAGATATCGATTAACCTTGTAACTATATCCTGGCATCTAAGGTTCAGACTGGTGGATTATTCTTTCTCTATTACTACCAGCAGTAATGGTTCTGTAGATTAGCAGTTAATTCAAATATACCAAATCCAGAACTATCTACAGCTGTAAGTGACAAACTGAAATTGAACTCTGTAATATGTATGACTATTTACACTGTCTTAGCCTGATTGTCTCTGCAGCACTAGTGGGTATTTTTTACAAAATTAAATAGAAGAGCATTACAAGACAGAAATCTGAAGACTGACATGCTCTCACCAAAAGCAGTTAGCAGCTAAATGCTTAAATAATTTGGGAATAGAAGGTGTAGGGTGCTGGTAATATTTTTTTTATTATTATTTTTCTTTTTTTCTTTTGAAGCGATTTTTTAAATAATTTGTGCATGAAGTTCAGCCACCTGAAGGCCAGCTACCAGCTTTCAGTTCAGGAATTCAGAATGTTTTCTCCATCCCACCTCTGTGTTTGTAAAGGAAGCTTCATATCATCTACAGCATCATCTCATCAGTGCTATCAGGAATTGTTTCTAAATAATTACCACGTTTCTTAGTTTGAGGTATGGTGATTTCTAAAACGTTATTAATCATCACTTAATTCCAAAGAACAATTAATAGATCATTCTTTTACTACATTAATTCTTGTTTTAAGAGATTATGCTTGCCTGACAACAAAATTGTCTATGGAGGTACAAGGTCATGTGGAGGAACTCAAGAGAATATGCTTACTTTTTTATTTTTTCTTCTCTTAATCCTGATTTGGTACAAAAAAAAAATCCCCAGCCTTGTCTAACCAGCGGGAATCCACAAATGGTATTTTTGGTTAATAGGCTACATACAGAAAAAGGAAAACCAAAAAAAAAAAAAAAAGAAAAGAAAAAGAGGAAAAAAAACCCTATTGTATGAATGATATGAAAAATAACCTTCAAATGAGCACTGTTTATGTAGGAACATAAACCAGTATTAAATCATAACCAATTTGGATCTCACTATCTAATTGGAGAAAGTGATTTTATTGGGTTTTCAGGCTTGTGTTAAATTGGGAGCTCAGTATTAAGCACAGAACTCAGCCTGCGAGTTATGTGATGCTGACATTGAACACACCGGGAGAGTCTGAATTCTAAAGTTCAACCCAATTCATCTAACATACATATTGATCATGTTCAAGTGTTTGCTCAGCATAGGGTTTTCTGAAGTGTTCTTGAGCAGGAGAGCTCAAGTGTGCTTACTTCAAGGTCTCTAGGCATTCTGGGAAGGTCTGACAGAGATGAGGCTGAGAGCAAAACAGCTTGGTCCTGGGCAGCAGTTGTCTATGGGCTGGCTCTTCTAATGCCTCAGTTGCTCTCAATATTTCAGTGTAAATATAACTTCTGACTCCCAAAAGACTCCAGTCCTCTGTGTGTTCCTGCATGAGGCTGAGGTGCCATTTTTCTTTTCTTATTCTGTTTGTGGGGAACAGTTCAGGCATTCTCTGTAAACAGTGTATTTCTAACTCACCGCTTTCATACTGCAAAACTATTGATGCTCCTTGTTATGCTTTCTCTAGACAACTGGCATGTGACAAGCAATGTCTTGTAGAATACCTGTTCTTTATTTCTTCTCAAAACCCCATCCTTGCTGTCTGCTTGTCTTTTATTTTACAAACAGTGGAAATGTCATCTTCATTTTCAGCAGCCTAGTCTAGCTGCTCATGGTTTTGATATTCTTCACTGGTATAGCTCTTAAGTATGTGAGATTTTACACTGTATACTATTACAATAAGGTCCTTTACCTTGGGAGCAATGTCTTGCCAAAGAGCAGCAACCCAGATGGGTTTACCTCTATGCTGCCTGTTAATCTGTTTTTATTGCTGTAGACATCCTCACAACCATCTGCCACAATCCAAGAGTTAGTACAGAGAGTAACTACTGGACACTTTCCAGATCCTGGAGCCAACTGGATGGTTTTCATTTCTGCAAACTGACTCAAACTTCATTTTTTGAGATGTGCCATGTAGGTCGCTCTAGAGCAGCTTTCCATTTCTGATGGGACACATCAGTAATCGGAGCATATTGATCCCCATTTTCTGTCAATTTACTATGCAGAGCCTTTTTGTCATAATTTACCTCCTTGGTTGCTGTTTTGAAATGTCTGTCTTCTGATCAGTCCATGATCTCTTCTGGGATTACTGGCTGGTTGGGGTTCCTGGCTGGTTGGGTCAACCAGTCAAACCCATTACATGATCTGCGCTTCCTACTTATTCCATGTAGCATTGGTCACACTGCAAAAGCCAAGCAGCCATTAATGAGTCTTGAAGTTTGGTGTGCAGCAAGAAAGGGAGCAGGTAAGGGAACAAATCAACCAGTCTTGAGAACAAGAATGTCAATGCTGTGACCAGCAACAGCAAGTAGCAACTTGCCAAGCAATAGCTAAACAGGTATAACAACTGTAAATTCAGCCTATCATGTTCTGAACAAATCTACAGTTATCCTGAGCCCTGTGTTTGGTGCCAGAAAGGGCTACTGTGGGTAGACACCACCTGACCTTATCCTTTTTGCACTCCTTCCCCTAGCCCCCCTGCAGTGGGAAGGGGAAGAAAACTGGGAAGGGGAAGAGAACTGGGAAGGCAAAAATGGGTGCATAAAAACCTCATAGGTCAAGATAAAACTTGCGTTAATAAGTGAGGGGGGACACAAGGCTAAAAATAAACCAATGACGCAGAAGTAGTCATTCATCACCAGCAGACCAACAGTTAGCTGGTCTCCAATCAATGGCAACTTGGGAACACAGCTGAGCATGGTGCTATATAGTATGGAATATACCACTTGACAGTCTGGGTTAGCTGTCCCGGCTCTATCCCCTCTAAAACATTTGCCCACTCCTAGCCTACTTGCTGGGGAGGGCAGAGTGATAAAGAGAAGTTTGTTGCTGTGCAGGCCCTGTGAGAAATAGCTACAGTGTACTATCAGCACTGGTTTAGTCACAAACCTGAAACACAAGACTACACAGGCTTCTATGAGGAAAGTGTCGTGGTTTAAACCGAGCCCGCACATCTCATTCACTCACTCCCCCCCCCCTTTGCTCCCCCAACTCCCGGAGAGTTAGGAAGGAGAATCCAAAGAATGTAGCCCCCACGGGTTGAGATAAGAATGGTTTAATAACTAAGGTATAACACAAATCACTACTGCCACTACTACTACAAATAATAATGATAAAGCAAATAACTAGTGAAGAGAATAAAACACCTCTCCAGCCACCGACCCATAACTCACCTCACCCTGCCCGACCGAGCATCGACCGATATCTCCTCTATCCCTCCAGAGCTCCAGCCCTTCCGGGTCTCTCCCGGTTACCTCCTGGGTATGACATGCTATGATATGGAATACCTCTTTGGCTAGCATGGGTCAGGTGTCCTGTCTCTCCTTCCTCCCGGCTTCCCCTCCTCCCTGGCAGAGCATGAGGCTCAGCAAAGGCCTTGGACAAACCAAACATTTGAGCAGTAACTCAAAACATACTTGCTATCAGCAACCGTTCCCAGACCGAAAGTCAAAACACAGCACTGCACCAGCTACCAAGAAGGAGAAAGAATGACTGCTACTGCTCAAACCAGGACAGAAGGTTAAGTCCACCTCAGTCAGACTTGGTGAAGACTAGTAATGTCTTATAGAATAATTGTGCTTTATCCTAAACACTTGCTTACATCCATTATAAAAATACCACCACCTGCTCTTACCACCTTTTAATTTTCATACTGTGGAAATGTCTATGGTAAAACTAAACTGTTTTGTTTAGAGATGAAGTAGAGATGAACTTTCTCCTGTTTTACACAAAATATATGTCAGTTCTGTGTGATACATGTGTAAGAAATTTAGATCAAACCTACGCATTTATGGTCTCTTGTCACAATGCTGATTTATTGGCTCTTAGAGGTTTTTCTCTGGATCTCGCTGTGTCGCAGACTCCAGCTGCAGACACTGAATACGGTATGAAGTGCTGTACAAATGTGGGACCAAAACATGGCTTCTACCATGAGACGAGTCACCATTTCCATACCAGAGTTGATGATAGAGCATTCTGAAGCCAAGTAGTAAGACATCATCAGCATGATAGGCAGCAATTTCATTATCTTGGGAGCCGAACTACTGTTAATAGGCATTCCTCCAAAAATAAAGCAGATTTACCTATAGAGAACAGATTTTTTTTTACTCTGGATGTGTGCTGGAGCAGGGATAAAGAACTTTACTTCACTCAGTGGTCAAGGGATGGCTTGACCCTGAATATGTTTGTGGAGTGGGAAGGAGATGATCCTTTCACAGACCTAAGGACTTGAGTCACTTCTCATGTGGTTTTGAGTGCACCTCAGCTTCCAAGCATTTCTCTGCAAGTGAGAACATGACACTTGGCACCTTTCAGGAAGGTTTTAGATGTGGCAGAATTGGGATCTTTCTGAAAAGTTTAAAGTCTATGATTGATGCGGCAAAAGTCTGAATTTTCCCTGTAGTCAAATTCTATTTCTGGTTTAGCAGAACAAAAATCCTTCTTTTACTAAGTTACATATGTGATCTACTTCATCTTTAGACACAATCTGCAAACTTGTATATGAGGTTTTAAATCCCTAGTGATAGCTTGGGAAGCAAGTCTTTTAATAAAACACTGGAATGGAAATAACAACCTTTTGGGGAGGTTGTTATTGTACTTGGTAAGTGCTTGTATTGTACTGGTAAGTGGCTTTTTGTTTGTGGGTTTGTTTTTTTTTAGTTCCCCCCCCATGTCAAAATATCTTTTGCCTTTAAATGAAGACATTTAAAATCCAAGAATGACTTTCAGAAGTAAAAGGCTGAAGTGTTGGGAAGCACCATGTCAGCAAATGTAAAGCTTCCAAACCAAGTAGTTGCAAGGTGTTTTTGCCTTGAATTCCTATGATACTTTGGCAGTGTTTTAATATATTTTTAAACCAAGGTATAAACACAATCTCTCTGAACTTGACTGCAAAGACTTATTGCCAGCTAAAACAGAAAGAGATCAGAAAAACAAGTGGTTTTTGATGGGCGTTAAAAGCTTGGTTGTTCTTTCTCTTCTGAAATATGATGATGCTCTTGTGAAACCACTTTTCTCTTTAATGCCAAAGCAATGCTCCTTTTAATAATGTAATGCTGATGGCACCAGCCACCTCTAATAATCAGAGAAATGAGCTGGCCCAAGCAATATTCTACTTGAGGGACTGGTTCAAACAAATGTGCCCCTCACCCCTCCAGACTAGAAGCTGCTGAAGAAATTTGAGGAAACCTTAAAACTTAACGTGAGTGACAGCTGTCACACATTGGTAGGGTGGTGGTTTTGTTTTGCCTTTTTCTTTTTTGCCTTCTGTGGATGAAAGAATGAGTTATGAATTGGAATAGCACATCTATATAGAGGTAGGAAAGGCTACTTTGGCAGAAGTGAGCTACCCATTGCTACCCATTGCTATACACTACTACCTCTTAAAAAAGAAGGGGGGGCATTGAAAGTACGTGCAGAAATAAATATGTGATAGGTTTTTCTTCACTGGAAATGTTGATAGATTAAAGAAACATCCTACCTTGATCTCATCCTTGTGCATGGGTCTGGATCTGAAGATGCTTCGCCATGCTTTTCCACCCTTTGTTTCTTTCTCCCTGTATTAGTGTGAGTGTTCAAGGCCACATTTTGCCATGTCAAAAATAGCTGTTCCTCTTTTAGGTTTCACACTGAAATGTGTAGCTTGCTTTTAAGTACTACCTTAACCTCACAGTGAACTAAGAAGACAAGACAGCAGTGCTGAATTGGAAACTGTGGGGACTGAAAATGATCAGTTACTTCTCTTAGACAGTCTACTTTTAACATTACAGCTGAGGTCAGGAATGAGGTTGCTGCTTAGCATTTGCACTTCACAAAATGCTAATAGAGGGTAAATAGCCCTTCTGTGGATGTGTATAGCTGCTTAGTCAAATTTCTGCTCCATAGCTGACCTCAGCACTCAATGCTGCCATATCATACCAGGTATGTGGGATTAGGGTCCTTGTGTAATGAGACTGGAGACCAATTCTGTAATTGATCCAAAATCAGTTACATTGGCTCTTATTCTGGGAACTGAGGAGAGGTGGGTAGAGGGTGGACACCACAGATACAGAGGGAATTTTACTGGGTCTTTTCAAAATGAAGGCCTTACTTAAACATAATAATCCTTAGGATGCTTGCTACCTAATCCAGCTTCTGAGGTTTGAAACTGGCTATTTTTGCTCTCATCTGTGTATTAGTTTCCTGGCTGTTAATGAATAACTTTCACAAGTGAATGATGAAACTAGTCTGTTGGTGCTCCATTGACTGAACATTTCAACCTTTGGCAGAACTAGTAATGAATGACCCAACAGGCTCATTAGATGAGGTTGTATATTTTTTGTTCCAGGTACTTCTGAATAACACTGCTTATTAGTGTAACAGCTGCATAATTCTCTGCTTTTGGAGGCTGAAGAATCAAGAGAATTGTCAATCAGGATAATAGAATAAGGTTTATGCTTTATCCTCATGGCTGCAGTGAGAGTTGGAAGCCGAGTAGGTGAAGTAGAATAAATCAGCAGCGAGGTTCATTTGTGGGATGTGTTCAGACTCAAGTGAGAAGTGCCTGAGCTTCTGTCTGAGAGGTTGAGTGATGGAAGAGCTTGCATGAGTAGGGAACAAGAGGGGATACTTTTGCCAGTGTTAAATTTTCAGAAAGAGAATAAGGTCTGTTGCATGATCTTGTTCTTGAATACAAAGAAAGTGGAAGGTGAAGATTAATGAGTGGAAGACCTATGCTTAGCATACTGGCTGGGAAATGCAGTGTTCTGTGTGTTTCTGGTCTAGTGCAATACTTGTCACAGGTGCCTTACAGCTGTGTGTTGATGGGGGGAAAACTTCTCAACTGTACCATTGCACAAGGAACCATTAAAATCCAGTGGTGTGAAGAATACAATAGTCTGTGGTTTTAACCACAGACTTATGATAATTGTACTTTGTTAGTTCTTCAGGGAAATGGATATAGGCCCCGTGGTGACTTCCTATTTCTTAATGCAGACTTAGCTAACATATAAATTATGCTGAAAATTGTTGGCCTATTAAATTAATTGGCAGAAATCCTCTTGTGGCTCTATGTCAGCACCCAATTCTCTGAGGGACCTTTGAAAAATCTCAACAGCAGGTACTCCAGCTGCTAGCTTTTCCCCTGTAGTGTGCAGGGGTGCATTAAAGCATCTTCATGGGAAAATCTGACTAGGAATGTGGTCACTTAATTAGGGAGTGAATGATCTATTCTTTTTGTTTCTGCCTTTTTTTTTTTGTCTTTAGAGGCATGATGCTGCTTTCAGGCCCAGTCTTCAGACAGTGTGAATTGGTCCATGACAGTCCATACAGCTGTGTTGGTTAATTTTCACCAGCTGAAACTCTCTAACCTCTCAAGTGCAAGAGCACTGCCGGTGGGGGGGAAAGAAAGTAATACTGACTGGTATTCTGGGAAAATGATTAAGACTCAGTCCTGGATCACTGAATTCAGAGAGAGCGTTGCCATTTGACTTTGATCAGATCAGGATAAAAACCCTTCACCAGAACATGAGGTTCTGAACAAGGGCATCTGTAAAATGTAACTTTTGCTCTGTGACTGATGCAGTTGGTGTGACAGGCTAGAAAAATAGAAATATAAATGTACTTGGAGGCTTCCCTTTTTAAGGAAGAAAGAATGGAGAAAGAGGGGAGAAAAGGGGCAAAGTCCCCATTAGCTTAAAAAATGTTTATTCATTCAAATAAAGGCAAACGTGTTATGTCAATGAACACCACTTGTTCTGTTTGGGCTGCCTATGTTCTCTAGCTGGAAGACTTGGAGTAATTTCATATGTAGTCTTTTATGTTACTTTTTAGAGACATTGCATATAGTTTCTGATGACTAGATGCACACACTTTGGTGGACACTCAAATATTATATGAATAACTCAGTGCCAAAACTACACTGATGAATACAATTTTGAGGTGTGAATACATCTTCAAGAGTATGCATTATTCACCTATATTGTGTTCTTGAAAAGGTGTTGTACCATAGACCTTTGGGAAAGTAGGTCTTGAGCTTAAGGTTACTGACTGCAGGTAGAATAACTTCAGAGATAATGGTTATATTATTACTGTAATAACAGAGGTAAAACTGAGCAAAGAAAATGACTGGTGACTTAATACTGTATTTAGTGAAGAGTAAGCAGAATCAAGCAGAGGCTTAACAATATTGGTGGATGGTATTATTAAATTTGTAACGAGAAGTCTTAGAAAATATATTAGCTGGCATGGCCAAGGACAGTCTCTGCAGATCTTGAAAGCAGAGCAGGGACCTTGGTGTTTCTTGGAACTGCCAACATCAGTGTAGAGTTAGGGGACTGGGAAATGCTTTTTTAAAATTAGAGGCCTATAGGAAGGCCAGAAAATTGATCATGCAGGATTTTAATTACTGAGATATCGATTAAGATAATAACTATGAACAAATTAAGAAAGGGTACATAGTGCAGGACTGCTTCCTCAAGCTGTTTGTGAGGTTGCATAGTTACATGCTTTCTTGCATCCAGCCCTGGGGAACTAAGCCAACTCTAACAAATGAAGTGAGAGATCTATGGAGCACCCTGGTGTGAAGCTGGGAAGAAGGAGGAGTGCTTAAGGAAGAAGCACAGAGGGTTGATGGGGGTTTTTGTGGGTTGTGTGTGTGTAGTGTTTTTTTGGTGGTGGTTTTGGCTTTGGGTTTTTTTTGATGTTAGTAGAGTCTAATTTTGAGGAAATATGCCTGAGGAATTTCTTCTGATTATGGAAATCTCCATCTGTACAAATGAAAAATAATTGTGATTTCCTCAGAGAGACTGTAGTTTAAATGTGTCCTGATTAAGTCTGCACAGGTTAAAGACTGATGGGGGTAAAGTCAATATGAAATTAGTATAAAATATTAAGCAGTTTCTTTCTTAACCTACAGCATAATTGGCAAAGTAAGAAGCAGAATAGGGTAATACACAGGAACAAAAAAAAGACCATAAAATAATATATTTATCTTTTTTTTTTAATCTAAATATTTTGGCATGTTATTTCTCCTTTACCCAATCTCTTTTCTAGACCACGCTTTTAGAGCTAGGAATATTTTGTCTACTTAGTAGTATAGGTGATTGTGGTTATAACAGGCTATGCTCAGAATATGTAATGAAATACTATAGGTTGTACTGTGTAGTCTACGGATATTTTTTTTTTCTTTACATGTAAAGCACTTTGCTGTCTGTTGTGAATTTTGCATTGGTCCAGAGTAGACATGTTGGAGGAGTGAGCTGGATTATAGAGAAATAAGAAACAGTTTGGTTTTACCACCCATTACCACCAAAAATAATTAGCCAGGCTCGAAGTGAGGAAGCAAGCCATGTCCTTTCAGCAGATAAACTAGCCTACTTCTTAAGGAGCATACAAAGAATTCCTACTCACAACAGCTTCTAAAGGAAAGAAGTTGCATTCATAGGCACAAGAGAACTCTGGCACAAGGGAACTTGAGCACAAGGGAACAGTCATCTTATTAGAGGCATTCATTTTGATGTGGGGGGGAATTGCTGCTTTTATTCCCTCCGTCCCCTATATTCATAATGCACAGGGTCAGAGAAAGCAGTTTCAAGAAAAAATAAGTGGATTAGAAAAAGAACTAGAACAGACCGCTCAGTGATGATATTAGTATCTATTTTCCATAATAAAAAAATGGAAATAAGCTTTATTTAGAGAATCTTTTTCTTAAATTGCTGGAATAATCAGGTAATTTGCAGTAAAGCATGAAATGACCTGACCTGTTTCGAATAAACAAACCACAACTATTCAATATAACCAGCATACAAGCCCATGTTAGAGTTATTGATGTCTTTCTTCTAAGGGGTTCTTCTTCATAAATGCATTAGGTCTTCTGATCAGTGAAATGTTCTGAATAGGAAGATGCAAGACAGAAGCCATGTATTATATTTTAAAAATATCATTTAGCTTAAACGTAATATTTAAAGAAACAAAATGGGTCTTTTTATATAGTACCTATATTTGTAGCAGAACCTTAATATAAATTTAATCTCTTTTTATGTAGCGCACTTTGACTAAGTTATTTGGCAAATACAATCAATGTAAGAGTAATCTCCCAGATTTTGGGTGTTGTGTGAGGTGGGGATCAGGGAAGAAGGCTTCCCTCAAGTGCTGTGGAAGATGTCAATTTAGTTTTGTCATTTGCTGGATGGATTTAAGCTTGGATTTCTGTGTCTCCATAAACTGCTCTCCTTTTTATGTTCCCATATGTTGTTCTTACTCTTGCCTATCAAAACAATTTCAATTTACATAACACATTTTATCCATTAATTGAGTTGCTGACTGAACCCTGAAGTGTTAACTCCTGTGGGAGTACCTGGTAAATCTAGATACCCACATATTCAAATCCTTCTGTTTTACTCTTGTGCACAGGCATGCAGATAAAACACTTCACCATAGTACTCCATGACACAACTTTCTGTATTAGTCTAGTCCCATACACCCCCAGCACAGAAAGGAATAGTGAAGTGTGCTCCTGTAAATCCATCCATTCCTTCCTTCCAAGACTGAACACCTCAGGCTGGATCACCACTTACCTCCCAAAAGCAGAAGTTAAAGGTTGCAGAACAGGAAAGGTTCTGTACTGTAAATACTGAAAATACTGTACCCTGATGTCTTTCTCAGCTTTCCTTGGTTGGCAGTAGTGATTTGCACACTGATGTCCTGAGCAATTTGGCTGTGACGCTCCTGCAGCAACCAGACAAGCTTATGCTGTACATGAGGTTGTCTGGCCAAACTGAGCACCCTTTCTTTTTGTTGTCCAGGTGGTATAAGACAAAACCTTGAAGGGGAGATGTTATAGTTTTAGTGATCATTCGTCCTTCTCTTTTCATATGCCTTTGATTTTGTAAGTGGCCGGAGTTGCCCCTCTTTCTTTCCTAGTCTCCCTTCATTACACTGTCCAGCTTATGTGCTTATCTGCTCTTCACCATGAGCCTTCCAGCTCTTCATTTCCCAGATGTGGGCTGCTGCTCCTGAAGACTGTATTTCATCTCTCAGCCCCATAATGCCAGGTAGTGTTTTCAGTCTTTCACTCTGGAAAATTGTAAAGGAAAAAGGGAACTTGCTTTGAGAGGGTGGGTAGATGTTCAAGGCAGGAATCCTAAAATACAGTAGGAAAAAGTATTTAATGGATATGGATAGTTTTTTTCTTAATAAGCCTGGTCCTGTCAATCACTTATTTCAGTTGCACACCAAATATAAATCAGAATCAGTATTTTGAAGTTAGAGTAGGGCTGGCAATTTAAACCAATAGAAGATTTGCTCTCTGTTTTATAACCAACAAAATATTAGCTTGCTAAGCCCCTCAGCTTTCAACATGAAGCTCTTGCTGTGGCAGATAATGGCTTGATGTTTTTCTGGTTGCTGTAAGTGAAAGGGAGTTCTTTTCCTGATCTTTAAAACTTAGAAGAGATTCACAGAGCAGCAGGGTTCAAAGTCATGAAACCTTTCTAATATCCAGCAGCCATGTAATTTTTTTCCTTATTAAAGACATTTGCCTAATTTTAATGTAAATGGCCACTGCTTGGTGGCCATTCTAATTCAACAGCATTACTGCTGGCAGACAAGGGATTAAGAAGAAAATGCTGTATTGAAATTAAAGCTGTAGGGCCTGATAGAACCAGGTTATCATTAAATTCTATAGTTACTGTGTCCTTCTTGCCAGCTTCATTGTGCTTTAATCCAGTACTCAGGGTTTTCTATAACTAAAAAGTACTTCTTTAATCCTTTTTTTCACACACTGTAATGCAAACGTTGATGCTGAATCCACTGAGGTTTGCACATTTGTTAGATCTCTGCTTTATTAAATTACCAAATTTTACTGGCAGCAGAGCAAGGTGGCAAAATGTCAACATGGCTTTGCAAAGCCAGTGGTTGTTCATTTCTGAAGATGAATATGATCTCTCTTAATGCCTGTTTACTACATTTCAGCTTTAACCTTTATGAAGTGATGCAGGGATGTGAGGGAATCCAGGGCAGGCTTTCAAAGTCCAATAACATGTCTTTTTCTCAATTGACATTTGATTGGACCAGGAAATGAGGGGACATGGGTTTACAAGGGCATTGAGTCTGAACTCAATTGCTAGACATTTTGGGATTTGTTTGGTTTGTGCCGTGTCAGTGATATCCTACGGTCTTCATCAGTATTGTGGCATTTGATACTGCAAACATGCCAAAAAAAAAGAAAGCTCCACATGAAACAGTGGGGTCAAAGTTGCATATGTTTTGTAGTGGCTGATAAAATGTCTTCCCCAGTTACCTGACTGTCTGATCTGCAGACACTTTATCTCTGGAATCTGGTGATGTTCCTGGTTCCTAATCAGTGTTATATTTCATGTACATTGTGCTGGGACTTTCTTTGGTTAAGGAGGAAGGGAAATATTTTTCAGCATAGTATAATGTAAGTAACAGTGTTGAGTATCCTGATATTTATTTAAGTTCAGCCTTGAGGGGCATTGGGGTAATTCAAACATTGGATGTAGGTCATCTGAATTCTTGATTCAAAGGTTTTGATTTGCTTTTTTAAAAAAAAAAACAAACAAAAATGGCCCATGGTTCATGACAGCTCTTTCAGTGAGATAAACTCTTGGTCATATAAACAGGACTTTCAGTTGAGAAAGGAAAACAGACACTTTTCCTTAGTTCAAGAGCCACCACAACAAATTCTACTAAACAAAACTGCATGCTGGGAAGTACAAAAGAGAAACATTATTAAGGAATCTATTGAAACCAATATGGGACCTAACACCCCATGCTGGGACTATTTTTTCTGTTGCTAGAATAAGTAAAGGTAGTCTAATTTTTAACAGTGCTTGAGAAGAACTGAAGACAAGAATTTAGTCACACTTCATTTTCATTCCTCAGGAATGCCTTTGTTTGATACAACTGATTTCAGTCATGAAGGAGCAGAACCCATTGGTTCTGGAACAAATGAAGTCTCAACAGAAACCTGAGATGGGCTTTACATTTTATGGGATTTGACCTTATGACTAAGAGGAGGAATGAATCATGCTCCTGTGAAGAATTACCTAAGATGATCTTTTCTTTGGCTGGAACTGCAGAATTGGAAAGGAATGCAGCAGATGCAAAACATAGGCTTTGCAAGTGTAAGTTGGGTAGGTTTTTTTTGTTTTGTTTTTGTGGGTTTGTTTGTCTGTTTGCTTTGTTTGTTTTTGTTCAATTATATATATATTAACCTATATATATTCTTTCATTTGAGCTTTGCTCTTGACTAACATATTTCCATTTACCAGCACCCCAGTGCTATTGCTTAGTGAGAGTTACTAGGCTGACCTACCATTACCAAATGGCAATGCATAGATAAAGAGCAACATATAGACTTGGAGTAATGTGCAGAAAACTGCTGTGCAAATTTGCATCGGCTGTGCTGAGGTATTTAAGATAAGTTCTGTAAACTGTATATTGGTGAGATAAACACCAGGAATATGAGCAATTGTGTTAGGGTTAAAAAGGAGTTTCTGCTATAAGGAAAATTGGATGAACAGATGTTCTCAATATTAAGTTGATTAATTTTAATAGTGATGTATGATAGACCGTAGAAACCTAGTGGCTCAGGCTATGTAAGACATGAAACATGCATAAAATGAAACTATAATAAGGGACAGCATTGCAGAAATGGAGGGAAGATAGATGACCTGAATGATGCTCAGTTTATGTTGCCTTAGAAGGAGATACAAACCAGGTGATTCTTTAAATCTCAAACTATTTCTATGTATGCCTATAAATGTCCATTATTTTCAGTGCTTTTTATGAGGAAGGTTAAAAAAGAGCTTTAACTGCAAAATTCCTTTTTTGAGTGTACACATTGTGTTACTTTGGTGGAGGAAACCTAATACTTTTACTGGACACAAAATTTAATGTCTGTTGTGGCTAGTACTTTATGAAGTTCTCAACATAAATGGTGCTAATGAGCTTACATGAGATATTATCTGTTAATAAATTCAGTAGTAGTGAGTATCACAACTACATATACTGAAAATAACATAACTTGAACAAGGAAAGATAAAAACATGCTGGTACTCATATCCAGTTCAATGTGATCCAAATGCAATGTTCCTATTCTGGCACATTGCCTTGGCCATACCTTGTTAAATTTGTCAGATTGCTACTCAAGACTTGGCTTATTCGTGTGGTTCCCTCTGTTATTTGACCGGATCCTGTGTGAAGCCACAGGGGATTTTCCTGCATCTATTTTTTTTTTTTCCAAGTCAAGAATGTAGCTCACCAGAAAGCTGTAGAGGGGTGCATGTAATAAGGAAGGGAATTGTTTTGAGCAAGTTAAGTGTTTTTAAATGTCACTATAAAACACAGTGTAACTACATTTGATATTGTCTTTCCAAGAAGCATGTGCTTCCACTCAGCACTGTTCCATTCTTATCTAAAAAGTCATGATGTTTGCACAAAGAAACCCTGGCCCAAAAAAACCCAAACAAAACCAAACCCAGTCTGAAGGTCTTTACCACTGAGACAGTGATTTTAGTACCGGAGAAATAAGGACTCAGCCTTACATATGAGAAATAAAAATACCTGCAATTTTGCTAGTTTGGGTAGAAATTCATAAAGGAGATGCATCTATATGCTCCAAGGGCATAAGCCAGTCACTGACTGCCTGAAATTATTGAAAGATTGCCCACAGTAGGCTAGTTCTGCTTAATTGTCCACTGAAGGGCTTTCTATTCGGAAGCACTTAGTCCTGTTTACTTTCTGAGTTGGAATAGAAGCCTGTGCTGACCATTGATCTCATCTGCTCTGGCGACTTCTGTGTGGGAGTCATATCTGCTAAAACAATGACAGTGCACTTTCAGACCATGTCAGCTTATATATGTTTTGACTGTGGGGGCTGAGAAGTACCTCAAGTGATTCATACAAGATTGGATGAAAGGTGCAAAAATAGCCAAGGCTGAGATTAGCCCTAGCAATGGAATCATAGGGCACAAACCAGAAACTCATGGCAGGAGAGTGGGAGGTCCAGAACTCTTAGCCCCACTATCTCATGTTTTCCTCCCACTTACTCAAGTAACTCCTACTAAATTGATCACTGGAACAGGCTGGACTAAGAGGTGGTGGAGTTTCACTCCTTTAACATACACAAAAGCTGTCTAGACATGGTTCTGGGCAGCTAGCTCTATGTAACCCTGCTTTAGCAGGGGGAGTTGGAGAAGATGACCTCTGGATGTTCCTTCCAGCATCAACCTCTCTAAATCTGTGGCTGCATCCAGCCTAGTGCAGCAATAGAAGGTGAAATCTGACACATAAAAGAAATTCAGAACTGGCTTTCATTTTTCAGCTTCTCAAATTTAAAATTGTCAGCAAAAATCTTAACATGGTGTATTGTCATACTAGTAGGGGGTCCAACAGTAAAATTGGTCCTGATTAAGGGATAGATGCCTAATCACGTGCTCTTGGGAGTAAAAAAAGACAAAATTGGGAAACTTGGGTTGACTTCCTGATCTCGTCATAGGCTGTGAGGAGAGTAATTTGCTTTAGGTCAAAATCAGCAACAGGGTATTTTTCTATCCATGCTGCCTCAGTTCAAGTGGTTGAGCAGCAAAAGCGCAAAGAGGCAGCATCATAGGTGCTCTCTTATCCTATGCTTTTATTTCTCATGGCTTGTGCTGCTTTGTAACTACTACTTATTAGTGGCTACTCCTGTGATAGGCAAGGGCACCTTAAATCCTCAGCACCCACATGTGTCTCCCAGCTTGTCCCTGTTTGGCAGAAAACATGATCCTGCTCTAAAGGAGAGACTGTTGTCCAGAAATAAATTTAGCTCCCATCCTTTTATGCACTGCTTATTAAACTATTTACAGCCTGGTCTTGTCTCAGTGGATTTGCATCTGTAAAAAAAAGAAGAAAAAATAAAAGGCATGAAATGATATCAGATGAGGATGATACAGGCTGTGCTCTTGGGAGTTATGCATGGAAGGGACCCTAAAACAAATAGCACTGTGGCAAAGAATAAAGCAAAATAAATGTGCGTGCTCTACTTCTGGTTTTCTGTGTGGTGTGTTGCTGTGGGATTCATTTTGGTTTGTATTTTTTTGTTTTTACCATCATGAGAGACAAGATGTTATGCTGGTTGGATTTGTTTTGATCTGATACGATACTGACTATGCTCAGTAATGTTCCTATAGTCCCAAAAATAGAGTACAAAGAAAAATAGTGTTTGGCTAAGCTGTAGCATTTCCTATCTGTGGTGACCAGCACTAGACAATTTATTTTGTGAAGATACCTAAAATCTCAGAGGCAATTTCACATTATGTTTGAGGCTGTAAGAGATACTTCCCCTCTTTGAGGGGAGAGAGAAAACATAGGGCCTGATCTTGATTTCTCTTGTGCCAATGTGGGCTAGAAAGAAAATTTTGCACATAAATCTTAGGTAAAGCTTTTACCACAGAGAGTAAATTATGCGTGTTTACTGCTGTCCAGATTTAAACTGATGGACTTATTTGCATATGCAAGGTTAAATACATGCAGTACTGCCAAGCTTTAAATTTGCTCCACTTAATATGGATAAATATATACATGTATGGACTCTTAGATGTGTACTGTGTTTAGGTGTACTGTGTAAATGTGCATGTGTGTACATACATTTCTATAATCACATATACAGACCCTATAGGTGCATGTACATATAAAGCAATAATTTGTCATTGCCAAGTATATGCAATGATAAAAAAACACATCCATCAATACAGATAGTTAACTCTTTTATCAGCACTGCCACAGAGCCTCTTTCCTGGGTGGGAGGAATAATAAAGGAGAAGAAGCTGCTTTTCATAGAAAAATATATCACTGAAATGAAGTTTCATAAAATATGTTTTTTTCCCACTTTTCATTGAACTTCTATGATTTCAAAATATACTTTTTTTTTCCTCAGATAAAGGCATATATTTCTAAAAGTCCTTTCCAAGCTTCTTAGATGTTACTCTTTCTTGTTCTGCTCTTCAAAGAGCAGAAGTCATGCTCTTCCTCTCCACCTTCAAACTGTGCTTCTCTGTTGGTCCAGCACAATGAGGGGGCTTTGAACCTGAGAAGAGAATCTAGCTCTTTTTTTTTTATTTTTTTATTTATATATATTTTTTTTATTTTGGTACCTCAGAAGGGCTTTGAGAGCACTGTAATTAGCATTTCTCTTTCACTCATACCACTTCTCTTGACTTTTGTAAAAGGAACCCAAATATATGTACACAAGTGGTGGTCCCTAGGGTCCAGGACAGACGCCCTTCACTCATACTTTCCAGGATTTTTCAGATCCTGTTACTTGGATCCTTAGACATATATTGTGATATCTATGAAATTTTGTCCAGGCTGTGGATTTTGTGTGAATTGACTTTAGTTTCCTCTCCGAGGTAAGTTTATTCTGTACAGAGTGGAAAGATTTGATGAATGTCAAAGAAAGGAGCCACAAGTTAAAAAGCTAGAGAGCAAGCTCCTCAGTGGCTTTTATTTTAGGTGGCCCATCTTGGCTGAAGTAATGTGAAATCTGAGTGCCAATAAGGCACTATATGAATTCAGGCAAAGTTGAGCTCCACAATTGCTTCCTTCTCCATGCTTGAACTTTGCCCTGAGTGATTTGATGGCTAGGGATCAATGGCTGTAATCTGGGTACATCCTTAATGAGGCCTTAAAGGGTGTAAATGTTGGAGTGAAAAGCAGAGGAAGTGTGCTGCTGCTTTTCCTCTCACTATAGTCAGGTCATCAGTACAAAAATAATTGTGGCTGTCTGACATCAGCATTTCTGACTGATCTGTGGAACACCACTGAGCAGTCCTAAAATCACTCTTTTTCTGCTGGAAATTCACTCATGCCAGCTCCATATGAAATGTGGGATGCATTGCAGGTAACTTCAAAGTCACTGTATTAGTTTCAACTGTATGAAGTGCTTGGGGGTCAGGGTCTCAGCCCATAGAGAAGCTCTGGGGGCTACAGCGAGTGCCTTTTTCTTTTGTGAGGGGACCACTTCTGAGGTTGCATGTGTCCTATAGGAGGTTTAGGCCCTGAACCACTGGCACAGCAGAAGGAATGAGCTGCTGCTTTTAGTGTAAGTGTGGATGCCTGAAATCAGCCAGCCTAAGTGGAAGAAGGATATGCCATGTTATTGGGGTGCTCCTGTGACTTGTGAAAACATTTCTGGGAGAGGCACATAAAATGGCCTCACCAAGAGAATGTCTATAAATGCAATACACCTTAAAATAGACAATTGTAAAGTAAACAGCATCTTTATTTTCCTTGAAACTGTATCTTTTTTTATCTGTGTTTCTCCCAGCAATTAAATGTTTCCTGGTCTATAAAAACCTCCATGTTTACAACTCTCTTCTTAGGCAGTAACTTGTCTGAATATCCTGTGGTAAGAGAAGCCTTCAAGTGTTAAGGATTTGTTCATGGAAATTGGTTCAATAAAGCTTCCTTTTCCACCCATGTCCCCCTCCCCACCAGCACATGCACAGACTAAGCAGAGGGTTGCTGTTTCTCTGTAATAATGTGAATTTTGAGTTGTTGATAAATACAAGCAGGTTAACAATTAACATCAAAGGTTTTCCAGATTAAAGCCAAAGGAAGACGAGATTTTCAAGGGCTTGAGTAAACAAAAAGGTTGAGATTTTCGGTTATCTTTAAAAGCTCTTTAATACAAGCCTCAATAGGCTTAAATGAGCAGAGGAATGAACATGTCTGTTCTGTGTGCTAACCACAACGTTACTGTGTTGCTTACTGTAACTCAGTTAAAAGCTACATAAGGAATGAGAGATAAGGCAAATAGGTTTGCCGGTAGAATGAGATCATTACGAAAAGGTAGCTATTGTGTTTGTAGTAAGAACTGGAGGGAAAACTGACTATAGCCTAATGGCATAGCAAATTTGGAGACATATATGGCAATTATTAGTCACACTATTTGAATTTGAAAGGGCATAGGTTCAAAGGAATGCTTAGGCTCAGGCTGGCAAGAGGAAGCTATTAAATCAGCTGTGCACCTCTGAATGTGTGTGGTGGGTTTTTTATTGTTTTGGTGTGTTTTCTTTTTTTGGGGGAGGGGAAGGGAGGGATGAAAGTTGTTTGTTTGTTTTTTTTTTCTGTTTGCTTGCTTGGTTTATTTATTTATTTATTTATTCCTGGATGTCTTAGGATACTCATTGAGAATAGGAGAATGATAAAATTTCACAGGTGTTGCAAGAAGGGTAAGATTTGTATGTATTATTTTTGTAGAGGTTTTTAGTCCTCTCTAAAAAGCAAATTTACCTGCTGTTAGTATGGTCAGATTGACAGCAGGCTGAATGTACCACCTGCTTCTGTGAGATTAAGACAGTTTAAACAATACTATACAGAATAAGTCACAGATACTTCTGAAATGGATAATTTCTAATCTTCTATCCACTGTTGTGCTGTCTCTGAGTAATACAGAAAGAAGCCATATGTAATTAGAGATGAAATAAGAGCCCAAGCCCTGAATTTAAGCCACCATAACACTGCTCATGCTTGAGTTAAAACATAAAGGAGAAAAATTGTAATTATATTTGCGATTATATGCAAGGTATAAAAAGGTAGAGATACCTTTTCATAAAAAGAAAAAATTTGAAACTTTTTCAGTTCAAGTTCAGAGTCCTTCATCTAGCTCCTGTGACTCAAAGGGTAACTTGGAATATAGATATATTTTCTTTATGAATCCTTCATACTTCATACGTTAAGAATACCCAAGGACATCTTTTATTTCTGTCAATAGAATCAGTGCTAGCTTAGTGTGCATACTCATACAAAATATAAAAAGTATTTAAAGCTGTGTACCATTCAAGACATAATGCTCTACTGCTACAGAATAGTTACAGGTAAACAGGTGTGAGCACCTAATGATTACTGTATTATCATAGACCATAGAGAAGTTATTAAGGTAAAACAACTTTCACTGGTGCTGTCTAGATTGTATGTGAGGCCAGTGGAATTCAGTTTAAATTGAATGTGGAATGATTAAAGTACGAGGTATAAAACAATTGCCATGAAGCAAAAATATTAAGTACTTCCTTCCAAGTGTCTTGTGTGTCAAAGGTATTTATGTGCTTAGAGTTCTACTTAGTCTGTGCTATAACACTGCATTTATTTTCATTTTTTCCCCCTTTTAACTTTTTTGAGATTTGTTTTTGTGCTTATATTGCTGCCTATCTTCCCAGTTATTTGAACATGATCTCATAATACTGTGATGAAAATGATTTGGTCTGTTCAGTGACTTGACATTTTGTATTAGTTTATGATACAATCTTATCACTCTTATTTGTGCTTAATTTTGCCCTTTTTCAATAGCTTTAGTGGTTCTGAAAGGATATTTTGTGGTGGACAATTTAACAAGAAATGTCACGTGGTACCATTCAAGTGTACGAGCTTGCAAACTGGAATTTCTTCCAGATTTTATACTTTGCTTAAATCATGCAAATGGAGTTTCATAATTATGTCCATGTGAAAGCACAAAACCTCAGGGACAGATGTACATATGCAGAATGGAGATGCAGCTGACAATAATGAAGTATACCACCTTCTGAGATAATTCATAGAAGGTTAGATATTGGCCTGCTTCTGTTGCATACTGCCATCCTGAATATTGGTATGAATTCAATTTTTCCACAGTTTTGTTTTCATGTGTAAGGAAATATTTTTTGGTTTTGTTTATCTTCTTCACAGATTCTACCCTGTAGCAGCAGTTTACTATCAGTTCTGTCATGTAGGTCTCTAAGCGGTTTTGGAGGTAATAAAATGTATTAATTTTTTTTTTATTTCCTATCTTACATCTAAAGAAAATATGGGACTCCACAATTCACTGGTCTCATAATAGGCTGCAGTATTATTTCCAGTTGGGATGTTGAAATGCTAAATGTTTCACCTAGAAGGCAAGCATAGCTCTCATAAGTTGCGGGAACATGCTGCATAGATGATGAGTGAACACATTTTGTACCACATCTGCTTGATTTTTACCTTTTGTAAATCTTGCACTGACTACTAGCAAAACTTTGTATACAACAAATATAAAATGTAAGCTGTTGTCTGCTTCATCTATCATCCCCACTATGATCTGCTTTACCAGGCTGTTCTTGCTCTTTTGCCATCATATCCTTGTTGCTATAGTGAATCAGGAAAATGTTGATTATTAACTTGATGTTGAATGAGGCATACTCTTATTTCAATGAGTGGGAATTTACCCACCTAACTCCTACTAATGTGGAGGTATATATTCTTGTTTCCCATGCAGAAAGCTCTGTATTTTCCAGCAGCCCTCAAAACAACTGTTGAGAGATCCTGTGTCACTGTCATGCCAAACAAAAGAAAGGTTTCTTACCTAATGAGGAGAAATAATTCAGAAACTTGCCCACCTGAAAGAGGAGTGCAAAATACCTTGTACTGTATTTTCACGGTCATTGGGGTTTCATAAAATTGCTAATGAGAAATGAATTAAAATTATAAAATAAGCAGGTAAACTGTCTGCAACTCAGTTTCCATATGAACCTGTCCCCCTAGGATTTCTGTTATCAAATCACTAAAACAAGGTGTAAACCCCCACTAGCCTTTTTCCACTTCTCATGTACCAGTCTTCAAAGTACTGAGTTTCATGTCAATCATGTGCTAATGAGGGCAACATGCAAGCAGTCCTTCCACATGTGCCCTTCTATTTTGTGGAAGAGCAGCTCAGTTATTTCTGCAGCTCTGTCCTTCACTTACTGCTGGTCACAGTACTCTGGGCATGTAGAGGACGAAACAATGAGATAGATGAAGAAGGATAAATGCCATGCCCCTTCTTAAGAGAAGGAAACCATGAAGGGATGATATAGCCCAAGATCATGTTATGTTCTCAGTGAAGCCCTGCCTACAAGGGGCATAGTGTGACTGGGACTGCAGGGCCCAGCTGGCATAGATATGGGTTTTAGGACACTCTTGGGAATCCAGGCTTGGCAGAAAGGACAGCTTTTTGTACGTTTTGGTGGGAGTTTGTTTGTTTTGGTTTGTTTTGTTTTTTGGTTTTGTTTTTTTTCTCTTAAATTTGGGCAATGTGACAGTGGTTCTGTAGTTCTGCCCTGGGACTTGGACATGGTCCTTCATTAAATTTCTGAGTGCACATGTTCACAGAGGGACAATCCCAGCAACCCTCTCATTTTGCAAGAGAGGGGATGTCCTATCTTGAAAGAAAGGAAGATTTATGTGTTGCAGTGCTTAAAATGTCTGTTATGATCTGCATGTACCAAATGAGAGCTGTGATAAAATGAGCATGTTTACCAATAATGACCAATTATTGGTTATTATTGGAGGGGAAGCTATTAAGAAATAAAGTTCAAACAGAATAGAAGATGGTGTCTGTTTCTACACAAGTCCAGCATGTGAACTATGAGTCTTAATTATCTCAGGCAACATGACTGTTGCCCAAGCTAACAAAAGGTGTAAGAAGCACCTACCTACCTTGTTCTAACTGACATAGTGGATATCTTGCATTGAAAAAGAGATGGTGCAGAAGCTTTAAGTTACAGAGCAGAGCCTGCCACTCAGACAGATGTCACCCTTCAGAAAAAGAAAACTTCAGATATGCGTTTTCTTATAATTGAAAAGCACTGTCAGCTTGGCAGATTCTGGGACACTCTGTGTTTAAATGACAAATATTCATGCTAGTTGAAAATGAACCCTGCTCAGCAGACATTGGCAATGTTTTGTTATTTCCCTCTTTCTCTTTTTTCAAAGGCTAGCAGATCATTTCTGTGCATCAGACTTGATAGAAATTAAGCACAGAAAATAAATTCCTTCAGTCTCTTTTCAGCTTGGAGCTGTCCCAGGTATTTGGCCTTAAAGCTCCTTAGTAATGCTGACTGGTATGCGAATGCCGCATTGAAAGCTGTCAGCAAAAACTCATGAAGAATGCAAGCACCATCTTTCACCTATTTCTCTTGCTAACATCTTATTCTTTTTGATTGTATCTATCCAGCACGTGGGAGCATTCACACTAATCTGGACAAATTGAAAGTTAGAGTAGCCTTGAAAATGTAGTCTATTCAAATTGTGCTTCTGTCTAGTAGAATGTACACTACAGAGGACTGTGCAGTTACAATCACCTGGGTTCCAGGGGCCAATAAACTGAAAGCTTTTTTTTTTCTTTGGCAATATAAAGCAAAGAAAGCCTTTTTCCCACTCTGCTGCCATGTTTATTTACCTATTGCATCATCAGATTGCTTTTACCATTATACATGGCTTCCTGAATAATTCTTAGGTGCTATGGTCTGCTCAACAAGGAATCAGTGCAAAGCATTATTTTGCTAATATGTATGGTTTAGACATATGCTTTTGTGCCTGTGTGAATATTTGCTTTGGGTTTTAGTCTCTTGTTCAAGAGACAAGGTCCTTTATAGTGGCAGTCTGATGACTGATGCTGGGCGGAAATGCAAAATGAGACAAAACATTTATGTAATTTGAAGTTGAATTTTTGTGAGTTTCAATGAAAAGTTTTTTTTTCTTATTTTGGAATGTGTAGACCTGAACTTCATTACAATGAATTTGAATCTTTACAGCATTTGGAAAGCTGAATTGTTTCCCCTGCTGTCCAGAAATGAAGGAGAAAATTATACCAATTTTCTGTCCATGTTGTTTCTTGACAGTAAACAATATAGCAAAGGAGTCACTTGGGTCTCAATTACTTCAGAATCATTGTGTAAATTTACTAAAAAGCATTGTAAAGCTAAGCTTCTTTAGTAGTGTTATTTAATTATGTCAATGAGATTAAAGGCATCTATTGCAAAACTTACAGACTCTAAGGCAAGAACAGTCTTCTTTTATGTCTCTACTTTCAGAAGAGATCAAACCTACAAATGCTGATGACACATCTTTACAAAGCACTTAAATAGGGTGCCTTTTCTCAGCATTCATCCTTCTCAGGTTCTAGAGAATTGATTTTTTTTCACTTTACAATTCAGCAAATTTTGGACTAATTTGCACAGGATGTTGTACCCACATTCTATTCCAATAAATTGCATGAAATATTAAGAAATTATGGATAGATTTTGGGTTTTTTTATTCTTGTCTTGAGAGAACAGGTGCAGTGAAAAAATGTGTGTGGTATGTAAAGGCAGTTTTAACAACTGGACAGTTTGTCTCTAGTACCTTGCTGCATTACAGGGAGCATGCTGTTGTCTAAAGGTGTAGTTGCAACATTACCAATAAACGTAAAGTTGGAGCTGACCACAGGTAAATGTAACCAGAGTTTGAGAAGGGTAAGGTCTGAAAAAAAATCACCCCAGGAATTATCAAGACTGAAGATAAGTCATTAGGTTTTCATTTCATGTGGTTGTTTCTAGAAAACCATTTTCCCAATAAAATTGGCATCAGGAAAGGTATTTTTCTGACTCATGAGTGCTTTGTTGGGAAGAGGATGAGGACAGCAATATTGCTGCAAGTTATGGCAATGTGAATGTGTGTGTTGCCAACCTTGAGCTTCAAAAAGCATGAGCCAAGCATCATAAAATCTTGACACTACTTCAAATATTGTCAGCTTTTTAAAAAAAAATCACACATGTTCTGTTCTTAACGCTTATTTTCTACTGAAAGTTTTCACTTGACTATGGGATCTGAGACTTTAGGAAAGAAACCAAGAAAGATTACAAATATTCTTGTGGGAACTGGTAGAATCTGCAAGAGAAAAGCAGTTGCTGTAGATAAATAAATTAGGTTATTTTTCTTTATTTTGGTTTTAACTGCTATGTTAAGCCAGAAGCCAGCATAAAGGAAGGTATTATTGCAGAAGGTTTTTAATTGTAAAAAGTTCCTGAAAAATATCAAAACTGTGTAGAGTTACAAGTAAACTGTAATAACAGAAAGGACTAGAACTAGAAATCCTGTTGTTGCCAGCCCCTGGAAGAGAAAAGTATAATTCATTTGAAAATAAAGTCTGAGAACACAGTTCTGATTTTTGCCATTTAGAAAACAGACTTGGCACCAGGCTTCAGTTTCCACCTGCAGAACTTGATCAAATGACTCTGAAAAGCACAGTTACTATTTAATTTCTAAGTCTTACTGAACAGTGTTGAGATTGCTTTAAACTCCAGCCTTTGGAAACGATTGTGACAGAGAGAATGATAAAAAAACTCCCATACTTCTAATTATATGGAAGCATCCTGCTGCTTATATTTAATTTTTCAGATCCACAGGAGCTTTCATTAAGCAAAGGCAGATTATTTGGAAGAATACTGGTTAAAGATATTGTTTTGTTATATAAGGATCTAGGACAGGGAATTGCTTGAAAGAGTCCAGCGCAGAGCCACAAAGATGATTAAAGGAGTGGAACACCTCCCTTATGAGGAGAGGCTGAGGGAGCTGGGTCTCTTTAGCTTGGAGGAGACTGAGGGGTGACCTCATCAGTGTTTACAAATATGTAAAGGGTGGGTGTCAGGATGATGGAGCTAGGCTTTTTTCAGTGATATCCAGTGACAGGACAAGGGGCAATGGGTGTAAACTGGAGCCTAGGAGGTTCCATGTTAACATCAGGAAGAAATTCTTTACTGTAAGAGTGACAGAGCACTGGAGCAGGTTGCCCAGGGGGGTTGTGGAGTCTCCTACATTGGAGATATTCAAGGCCCTCCTGGACAAGTTCTTGTGTGATGTACTCTAGGTTACCCTGCTCTTGCAGGGGGGTTGGACTAGATGATCTTTTGAGGTCCCTTCCAACCCTTGGGATTCTGTGATTCTGTGATCTCTTTGTTTTAGCTAATTTGGTGTCATCACAGTTCCCTTGTAATAATTGTTCTTAAAATTAATACCGGTTGGCTGACATATGGTGGCAAACAAAGCAGATCCTAGATGAAAACCTTTGCAGTCCAAAGACTGGTATTCAGACATTCCCAGGTGAAAGACAAATGTTAAATGGGGAACTTCTCACATGGGTTTATCAAACACTATCTGTATTTATAAATAATCTAAACAAATTCAAAGAAATTCTTTAGCAGTAATAGAATTTAAACATGCTGCAGAATGTAGCCTTTAGAACCTACACAAGCTTTTGAAACTTACTGTCAAGGCAAGGGGGAGAGGGTAAAATCCTGGCTCCAGGAAGATTCATAAGAGTTCTACTTTTAGCTGTAGTGAAATCAAGATTGTGCTCAAGAATTTCTGAAAAATATTTATCCCTTCTCCACCCTCCCTCCCCAGTTAGTTCATAATCTAAAAAAAACCTGTGTCATTTGCTTGCTTCTTATTTTTGCAGTTAAATACATTGTGGCTCAAAATTAGGGAGTGTTGGGAAAGTTAAGTTCTGCGCAATTGTGTGTATCATGCAACTACCTGCAAGTTTTCTCGCAGACTAAGCTTTAAACAAAGGCTTCTACTGAGCTAATAGGAAGGATAAGACCCATATTATCAATTACATAATTATGATATTAAACTTGCTTATAAATGTAGCTGGACAAGGGATTTATGTCTGGTTTTTATGGCCTGTAGAGAGGTGTTATCTTAGAGGTCAGTATCCTCTTATATTGTGTGGCCTGTAGATAGGTGTAATACATATTATTATGACCTTCAGCAGCAGGCTGGGCTGCAGTGACAACAGAATTTTAGAGTTTAGTATCATAAGAGGCAGGGAAAGTTAAGTAGAAGAGTAAACACCCGGAAGTTCTTAAGAACAGATTGCAATTTGGCTGAAGGATCCCAGAGAAGACTGCTTTGGAGGCCAAATGATTTTGGGAGTGTTGGAAGACTGAGACTGCCTCCAAGATATTTTGAGAAAAAAGTAAGGGTCCTGAAGGTGTGTTATTAGCAACCAGAAGTACAAGGAAGGTGCAGGCCTGATAGTGAATGGGGTTCGTCATTTATGTCAAAAATGACACAGAAAAATCTGAGATTCTCAATGCCTTCTTTGCACTGGTCTTAACAGGTAAAGTTAACCCCAAGTCCCTGTGACAGGAAGGAATGGCAAAGCAAATGGCAAAACAGTAACAGTACAGCAGGCTCAAGTTAGGGACCTTCTGTAAAAAATAGACACATACAAGTCTAAGATGTGACAGAATACACCCAGTGGTGACGAGTTTCCTGACATCTTAGTGAAGCTATTTTCTGTCTTTTCAGAAAAGTCCTGGAGATTGTGAGAATCCAAGGTGACAGGAAAAGTGCAAATATTATACTGATTACTAGATAATCTGGGAAAAGACTGGCTGGTCACTCTCAGTTCAGTTCCTAGGTGGAGAGAAAAAAATAGAGTGAGTCCTCATAGAAGATCTTTCTGGGGGTATGAAGGGCAAGGAGGTAGCTGGAAAAAGCCAGCACAGATTTACTAATGACAAGATGTGCCCCATTTTCTTATATTATGAAAAAACTTGGTCAATTAATGATTTTGGACATCATATACCTTAATTTTAGCATGTCATTTGGCATGGTCTCCCACAACATTCTTCTTGACAGCCCAGTAAGATACGGATTAGAAAAGGGCCACAAGTTGCATGGAGAAGTGGCTAGACTACTGAGCTCGAAGTTGGTGGTGGTTAACAGCTCGAAGTCAAATTTGCAATTGTCTTTACATGGAGTTTCTCAAAGATTGATATTGAGTTTGATATTATTAAATATCTCTATAAACAGTCTGGATTAGAGGCTAAAGTATACCCATGCCAAACTTCCAGGACTCGGAAGAGAGAATGTGAGAAGGAAAATCCACCATACAGGAACACTGACATGTAAAGGCTAGACCAACATAGTTTTAATAGAGACAAATGTGAAGTTCTGTATTTGGTATAGAGTAATCCCAAGCAGTATACAGTCTGGAATCTGGCTGAAGTGCAGTGCAGCTGAGGAGAACCTGGGAGTCTCAATAGACAGCAGGCTAGACATGACCTGGCAACGCAGGTTTGTAGCAGTGAAAACAGTCTATTAGGCTGCAGTACAGCTAGATCAAGGGATGTGATTATTTCATGCAACTTGGCAGTTGGTAGGCCACCGCTGGAATACTGAGTCCAGTGTTCATCCTTCAGTTCAGGAGAGCATGAAAAATTTAAAGTGTTCATTGGAGGTGTCAACAAAAGGATTAGAACATTAGATAGTATGATATATGAAGAAAAGATAAAGAGATTGGGTTTTTTCAGCCTAGAGAACTGAAGACTTTATGGGACACTAATTAATTTTACAGTCTCTGAAAGGTAATTATAGATAAGATGAAAGTGCTTTCTTCAAGTATGTAATGACAGGATAAAGGCAACAGGCATGACCAGTGTGAGGGAACCTCCATCTGACTAGGTAGATAGAGAACCAATTGGGATGTGTTTCACAGAGAAATGGTCGAATCCTGTTTACTGGAAATATTAGGGACTGACAGGTACCTGTATAACCTGATAGAAGGCCCTGATTTCAGCAGAAGGTCAGATCAGATGAACTCCAGATGTCTCTCCTGACCTAAACTTTTCTGTGATTTTAATGACTCTACAAAAAAGCCCAAAACAAACAAACAAACAAAAAAAAAAACTCCTGAAAAATGCCTGTGGACTGAATTTAAGTCTAATATAAGAAGTTTCAGCATTTCTCAAAACAGAGGAGTTGTGCCTACACATATACACATGCAAGAGCTGAAATTATTCTTAAAACTTTGGGATTACGGACAAAGTAAATATATAATGCAGTTGTATTACAGTGCAAGCTATGCAAGACTGATAACGAGGCTTCTGAAAGCCAGCTGAGGTGATTTATAAACTGGGCTGGTAAAGTTATCTGCTTTATAACAGACAGCATAAGTCACTGGTTTTGTACTATTATCATTAATGATATTTGCAACTATAATAAAATCCCTCAAATTCTACAGTCTTCAATTTTCTGTAGAATGTTAGATATGAACTTGTTGGATTTCCATGATGTCATTGTCCAAAAGACCCATGTTGTCATACTGGAAAAGAAAACAGTAATGAGAGATAAAATCCATAGTGTTGATACCCACTAATGAAACAAGTTTAGAAATCTAGTATAGAAAACACTTGAGGGACAAAAAAATTGCCTTTTTCCAAAGAGGAGAGTGAACTGGTGGCTGTCAGAGGAAGGCTATGACCTAAAAGACCTGACATTTACAGTCATAGTTCATTACAACGGCTTTATCTTGTTCTTTGGGAGCTCAGAACCAGTGAAAATACACCCTTATTGAAGAGCTGGTTTTGTATAGGACAGAAACATTTTCTTTGACTCATTTGCAGCACTCTGTAACCAGTGAAAAAAGCAAACATTGTGGGTGGAAATTGTCTAGTCTAATAGTTTAGTAGCTGTGTCATGGGAGTGTGGGTTTGTTTTTTTTTTTTTTCTTAAGCTGTCTTTCGAAGC
Organism: Melopsittacus undulatus; assembly: GCF_012275295.1. NCBI lineage: Eukaryota > Metazoa > Chordata > Aves > Psittaciformes > Psittaculidae > Melopsittacus > Melopsittacus undulatus. The sequence goes on along the minus strand of NC_047527.1, from coordinate 82,802,905 downwards.
ATTTATCTCTGCATAAGGTTGTAGAGCATATATCTTTAAATATGGTATTCATATGTCCTGTTCAAGATGAAACCTTAAGTCATTTTTTTTCCCCCTCAATCCTGTTATTTCACATTAGCTGTGAACAGGATTATTCTTGAGTCTGTCATTCAAGCTGTTCAGAGAAAGAAAAAAAGAAAGTGAAGGAGAGGGGAGAGAACAGATTCTGAATATGTCTGTCTGCCATGGGGCCAGCAGGACAATGACCCAAACTTCCCACACCATTAAGAACTGCAGCTGTTTCTGATATTTATTGCAGATCGGTCAGTTGATATACTAGAAAACAGCAAAATCGTATTTGGATATTGGTATTGCCTATAATGAGAATACTCATTAGGGTGCAATTGCAGCATTTTATTTGAAGGCACATACTAGAGGAACACTAGAGGAGCACAGAAGGCCCTTACCCTGATCCTGCTTCCTGAGGAAGATGCCTGGTAAGATTGTGTGAAATGTCTTTCCTAACTCTGCTTGTGAGTACCTAGGCTGTTCAAGGGGAGCAATCAGCACTGTTGTGAAGCACTGGATCAACAGCTCTGGAGAGCAAACACACACTTCTGTTAATCCCCAGGACCTTTGTGGTGCTGGCCCTGGGAGGCTAGATTTTTCTGATGTGTCAATTTGGCTTCATGGTCATCCTTAAATTTGCTTCCTAAAGCATGAAGGGCTTAGTCATCTTCATCCTGTGTGTGTGGAGACCAAGATCTGCAGTGAGTGAGAATTAAAGCCAAATGAGGCAATCAATTTTATGCTGATAATAATAATTAAAGGCTCTCAGCTCTCCTGTATGGCTGAAGCTCCAAGTTAGGATGAAATGAGCTTTTGGGAACATACCATATCCATTGCACCATGGTTCAAATTGTTACGTAATCAACAGTGAGGCAAAAGGCTGTCCTTTTCCTGTTCCCCTGTTAATGGTTGTGTCTGGTTCCCTTTCATGGAAAGACCTTCGCAACAGCTTAATGGCAGGGCTGTACCCAAAGTCCACTGAGACTGCACCATCCAAGCTTGGTACAAAACCAGCCTCTGCTGCTTTGCAATGATGTCAAATGCATTTCCACTCTTTCCAGAGTTTATTAATTTTTACTTAGATATTCAAAATGTGGTCTTCTCCATTTCCTCCTTTCATATATCTAGACTGAGGACCTGTACGTATACAAATTGTGCTGTTTGGTTCAGCAATTAAATGCAAGTGGTTGATTCCAAATCCCTCTGAATGGCTTTGTCATTCACTGTAACTCTAAAGCATTTTTCCTTGGCAGAAAAGCTGTCTGAGTATTTCACAGCACCCTGCTTTATCTTCAGATGGACAGGAGCCCAGCACATATCAGGAAGAAGTAAAGTTCCTAGTCATAAAACACTGTTTATCAAATATATTTGACAATGAGAAAATTTCTGTTCTGACAAAAAGAACACAGAATTTTCTTCAACAGACTGTGGAGTTTCCCCATCTCTTTTTCTCACTGTAGAGAGTTTGTTTTATTCCTCCTTTGTCTCCAGCATCTTGCATCCTGATATGCAGAATGGAAGAGTGCACACTGATCAGTTCCGGTGAGGTAGCAGAGGAATTTGGCATACTCATTCTGAAGTGTATTATGATTGACTTTGGATTTGCAGAAGACATTGCACAAGGATCCTTTGCCAACCAGGATATTCCATAAGGATCTCGGTATAATTGAATCTCTTGTGTTTCCCTGAGAACAAAAGCTCTTAGTTTCTTCCCCAAATATTCTGTGAAAAGATAAATTTATGGTGAGTTTTTCACTACACCAACTAAAAGTATTATTCAGCTGTGGAAAGAGCCTTGAACAGTGTTCCTGAAGATACAGGTCTGGTTTTATTGTACCCTGTTCTTTGTGGTTGTGCCTTTGAGTTTCTGAGTGAGCTGAAGAAATTCTTTATTATTCCAGGCCAGAATTTCATGTGCTGAATTAATGTTAAACATAGGAAATTCTGAATTATTTTGACTTTAGATGAAGTACTACAGTTTGGTATGTCTTCAAAACTTTAATTTCCTACACAAGAGTAATAGCCATATCAGTCTCTTTTCACCTCATTTATTTTGCAGTTTGGAAAATGCATTTGTCCTAAAATATTTCCAATTAAAGCAATTTCAATTTTTCATCTCAAAATGTAGAATTAAACCTTTTTTAAGTTTTGAAAGTTTTCAGAGATTTAAACTAAAATGTCTCCACCTGAAACAAAATTCTTTGGCCACCTTATTTTCAATGAATATTCTTTTCATGAAAGCACTTTTTGAAGATTTATAGACTGGTTTAGAAATGATGTTTACAAGTAACTGATTATAGAATTCTATTAATACAGTCAAAGTAGAATATGCTCTTTTATTTCAGCAGAAGAAAAATCAGTTTTGCATCAAAGGTCTATCAATGACTTGAATATAATACATAATAATTCATAAATAGTATCTTATAGGGAGTTGAAATCCCAGCACATCCTGGTATTTAGATTTTCTTTTATTCATCTAACCACTGCCTAATCATTTGCAGGCAAAATTTCAAAGCATTTCATGAGTGCTTAGTGGGAATCTTTCAGCCAAATTCCCTTCCAGCAATTTGGAAACTTTTCATAATAGGTCAGAAGAATCTTGTTCAACAGCATCAGATCTAGTAAAAATGGAGAAAGAACATTAATGTCTTTTTGCTTTCAGCAAGAAAGTTATATGGTGGGGAATCAGGCTGCAGAGGAGAGCTGGAAAGCTATGTAAAAATCAGGCACCAAGATTCTAACTTAATGTAAGTAATGTGATTTGGGGCTGATTTGGGAAAAAGCTCAGAATCTGTGGAGCTGTTGGATTCCAGTGGGTGCTTTGCTCATTACTTCTAAAAATTGAAAAAAGTTTGCTGGTTACACAAATAGAAAGCAAGGCACCTAAAATCATTCTGTAATGTGATTTCAGGAATACTCACTCTTAAATCTTGGTATCCAAATCTTATGCCAGTAATCAATAAGTAAGGCTATGTGTTGCATAATGTAGCACAATGCCAAAACATTAGCTCTATAAGTGATAGAGAATACAAAATGAACAAACCTGAAGCGATGCTTAAAGTAGGCTACTATTTCTTTAGCTAAAAAAGGCAACCATGATATCAACCTTCCACCCAAAAATAGCCCCCAAAACAAAACCAAAACAACCAAGAGCCATAACCCTGGTGCTTTTTCATTTGTGTCAGAGGCATCACAACTCAGTATTAAGTGGTGGTACATGGTCTGATATCCTTCTTTTATTAATATATTCTTTGGTGGTGTTAAACTGTCAGCTATTTCTTTTTTCCTTTCTAAATGTACTGAATTATTTCAGCCCTGGCTTAGTATGAAACAGCACAGTTATCATTGAGATAAAGGACAAAACTCCAACAAAAATGTTTGGGAGATTTCAAAATGATAGAAAATACGTCAGTTCTGAAGATGGGAACCTGTCAGAACATACACATTTTTTATTGTTTACATCCCTGTCATGCTATTTTCTGTATTTGTGCCTAAAGAAACTAGTATGTGGCTGTTTCATAAAGTTACAATACAAGGAAAGATGAGGAATGAAATTCAAGTCTTGCCTCCAAAATTCATTGCTTTTCTGCATTTATGTTGGGATCTCAGCTTTATCATGAAGTCATTACAGTTTATCATGCCAATAGGTATATAGGGAGAGTTAACAACAGACCACTGACAGAATAAACAATGCATTCACAGCAAGTATGGACTAAAATAGTCTATGAAAAACTGAGCACGTGCATGAAACGTTTGCTGCTTTAAACAACAATTCCTGCTTCCCTAAGCCTTTATACCCAAAGGCACATATACATGTGTACACTTAGTACACACTAAGCTGAATACATTTGAATTACTTTATGACTGTGCTGGAAAGAGGGAACCATAGAGAGCAGCTACAAACTTTTGGCTCCAAAATGTTACTCTCATCTTATTTTGATGAAAGTGGTCAAAATGGGATTAAATGACAGGCTAGAGCAAAACCCAGTGGCCACCCTGTAAGCATTTGTGGGGAAGTTCCTTCAAGCTAACTCTGAAGCATGTCTTCTGCATTAATTTAATCCAAAAGAGATACAGATCATTTGCTCTGAGACTGTCCTGCAATGCCAACCAAATCAAAATAAATAGGGACAAATGAGAGGCTAAAGCAATTGCTGTTGTATCGGGTAAATCAGCTGCCATTGTGGCATAGACATTGCTTTGCTGCAGTGTGCTGGAGTGGCTCGAGTCTTATTCAGAAAAAAGTGATTACCCAGGAAAATGCCAAACATTTAGCACACAGCTATTAGAGTGTCTTGCAAAATGAAATAGAAAAAAATTGCAATACATTCAGCATGCAATTATTATGGTGTCTTGTAAAATGTAATGGAAATGAAATTAAATAAGTGTCCTGTAAAACTATTTCTGAAGCATTCAGCTTTTTATAGAGACTGAAATGTTTTCTGCAGAAAGATGGGAACTGCCATATTGTACAGGGCAGTTAGTATGTCTCCTGTAGTTTTTATAACATGCACTTCAGAAGGCTAGTTACCATAATAGTAAAAATTTTTTAATTTTTCTTTGTAACTAACTATTAGCTTAGATTTATGCTTGGGCCATGATGATTCATATCTTCTTCTATTGGTCTTGGAACTAGAGCTTCAGATGGTGCAATGTTATATAGTTCAATTGAAGTAATTGGAGTGATTTCTACTTAGACTGATTATCCTGCTTTTAAACTCACTTTATGATTTGCTCTCTTGAAGAACTGAGAAATTACAGGATCATAGGATAATTCAGATTGGGAGAGTGCTCTGGAGGTTCATCTCCTGCTATGTTAGTGGTAATTTTTATAGTGTAGCTTAAAAACAAATATGAAAGTTTGATATTTTTTCTGTGAAACTCTATCTAGCTGTATCATAATGTTTGAGAGAAGTTCTATGAAGTAATATTTTTCTCTTCTGAAGAAAACCATTCTCTTCCGGTGTGGGATTTTAAGAAAATCCTTCTGCTTATCTTACCAAAGATAAGGTGAAGATGTGACTGTAATGATCTGAAAACACCTAAGTGGAAAAAAATCCATGGTTCTTTAATCTTAGCAGAAACAGATTTAGCAAGATCAAGTGTCCAGAAGATGAAACAAGATAAATCCAGATTTTAAAAGAGCAAACTTTAATAATTGAGATATTTAATCATTATAGCACCTTTAACATCTTTGTCGCTGGTTCCATTGATATGCTGGGGGGAGGGAATGCCATCCAGAGGGACCTTGACATGCTTGTGAGGTGGGCTGATGCCAACCTCATGAAGTTCAACCATGACAATGGTCCTACACCTGGGTCGGAGCAGTCCCAGACACAGCTACAGGTTGGGAAAAAAGGAAACTCAGTGCAGCCCTGTGGAGAAGGACTTGGGGGTGTTGGTCAATGAGAAGATGAACATGAGCCAGCAGTGTGCGCTTACAACCCAGAAAGCCAACTGTATTCTGGGCTGCATCAAAAGGAGCATGACCAAAGGAGGTGATCCTGCCCCTCTACTCTGCTCTCATGAGACCTCACTTGAAGTATTGTGTGCAGTCCTGGTTCCCTCAACATAAAAAGGACATGGAACTGTTAGAACAAGTCCAGAGGAGGGCCACGAGGATGATCAGGGGACTGAAGCACCTCCCGTATGAAGACAGGCTGAGAACGTTGGGGCTGTTCAGCCTGAAGAAGAGAAGGCTGCATGGTGACCTCATAGCAGCCTTCCAGTATCTGAAAGGGGCCTATAGGGATGCTGGTGAGGGACTATTCATTAGGGACTGTAGTGATAGGACAAGGGGTAATGGGTTAAAACTTAAACAGCGGATGTTTAGACTGGATATAAGAAAGAAATTCTTTACTGTAAGGGTGGTGAGGTGCTGGAATGGGTTGTCCAGGGAGGTTGTGAATGCTCCATCCCTGGCAGTGTTCAGGACCAGGTTGGATGAAGCCTTGGGTGATTTGGTTTAGTGTGAGGTGTCCCTGCCCATGAGAGGGGTGTTGAACTAGATGATCTTAAGGTCCTTTCCAACCCTAACTATTCTATGATTCTATGATTAAAGAATACTTTGAATTATCATAAAATCATAGAATGGTTTGGGTTGGAAAGGAACTTAAGATCATCTAGTTCCACTGCCCTGCCATGGGCAGGGACACCTCACACTAGACGAAGTTACCCAAGGCCCTGTTCAGTCTGGCCTTGAACACTGCTGTGGATGGAGCATTCACAACTTCCTTGTGCAGCCTGTTCAATGAATGCCTCACAATTCCCACAGTAAAGAATTTCTTCGTTCTAGCTAAGTAAATATCCCCTGTCTAAATTTGAACTCATTGCCCCTTGTCCTGTCGCTACAGTCCCTAATGAATAGTCCCTCACCAGCATCCCTATAGGCCCCTTTCAGATACTGGAAGGCTGCTATGAGGTCTCCATGCAGGCTTCTCTTCTCCAGGCTGAACAGACCAAATTTTCTCAGCCTGTCTTCATAAGGGAGGTGCTCCAGGCCCCTGATCATCCTCGTGGCCCTCCTCTGGACTCCAGCAGCTCCATGCCCTTCTTACATTAGGGACACCAGAGCCGTATGCAGTACTTCAAGTGAGGTCTCACAAGAGCAAACTAGAGTGGCAGAATCACTTCCTTCAACTTGCTGGTCATGTTATACTTGTTTTAATGCAGCCCAGTATATGATTCGCTTTCTGGGCTGCAAGTGCACGCTACCAGCTCATGTTCAGTTTGTCATCAACAAATGTCTCATACACCAATTGAAATTTATAAAGCAAGAATGAATGCCTTTTGAAAATTATGTGCTCTAATTCAGAAGTTATGGACTGATGTACAGATTACTGCACTAAAAATCTATGAGCTGTGTTAGGAAATCAGACTGGATAATCAAAGTTGTCTCTCATGTGCATGAGTGACTTATGTGCATCAGTGATGCATAGGCTTTTATTTGCAAGTTTCCTGTTTAAATTCCATATGGTTCCCTTACTGTAAACTTGTTTTAGTAGCCTGACAATTATTGTAGAATAATTGCAAGTATAGCTGAAATGATGGGTATGACAAGCAAGGATAAACGAATGACCAGAATTGTAAAAGATGTTTAGCAAGTTTTTGTGAACTTCATCAGAGTAGAAGAGCTCTGAGCCGAATCTTCATGATCATGATCACCTTTTCAGTATTAGGGTAGTTTCCTTGTATTTCCACCACTGGAGCTGGCAGTATACACCTGGACTTGCAATTGTATCAGAAAAAAACTTATTTGACTCAATGAAGCACATGAGGATGCATTTTCAGAGAGGCTGTGGAATTACAGAACAGCTCTTTTAGGCTGTGTGGGCTTAGCAAGACATGGGCTTTTTGTTTTATCTTTTTGCATTAGAAGTGAGTGATAGAAGGCTGCTGAGGAGAGAGTTAAGCTCATGGTGCATCTTGGGATATTTTGAAAATGATGGGAGTACTTGGGGCTCTGCCCAGTCACATTTTCTGCTTCATGAAGTAAAAACTGTCAGAGTTGGGATGATAATAACTTATTCAGACCTCTCTGTCCAAGGAAAGAATCAATTCTATTAATCTGTAAATTCTATTAATCTGTAAATCAGCCTGGGCTTTTTTTTTGTGTATGTCCATACTGCACTGTTATGGTGAAAGTCTTGAGGTGTCTAGGTGATTCGTAAACCAGACTGCTTTCTAAGTCTGTTGCATGGAAGAAGGTGTAAGAATGAAGTCTGATGGCCAAAAACAACCATGCCGTGTTTACTAGTAGTGCAAATAAAGATACCTTTAAATCATGAGTCTTCAGAGGTTTCTGATATTGATTCATACCATATTATAGTCTTTGTCTTTCCAATATTTCTCACATGGTGTGCAGCTGTCAAAGTGTTGGAACTGTATAGGAAAATAATGTATTCGTCAGGCTTGTGACAATCCCCATTCTCTGTCAAAACAAGAAAGAATCTGAATTTGGGTCATCTAAGCAAGTGGATAAAAAAAAAATTCTTAGAGTAATAAAAATAGGACGAAATTAGAGAAAGGCTATCTTGACATTCACAAATGACATGGCCCAGTAGATCTGAATCCACAGAGTAAAACCTTGTGCCCATTTTGATAGTGCTTACAGGGATATTCCTTTGAATCTTGGTTGGAGTGCATTGGTTGCACTCTTAAAGTGCGCCTTCTGGCTTAATTTCATCCTAAACGGATTGCTTCTGTTTAGTGACAGTAAATGCTTTTTAAAACCACAGGTACATATTTGACAAAAATATCAAAAGGAGGAACTTAGAATTAGTCTAGTCCCCTCTTGAGCCCTAGCAATGTGGACTACAGGGAATGATAAAATAACCTGTACAGCAGAAGTTATTTTGCTGAAATAGATAGTATTGCTAATATATTAAATTACTGCTTCATGTGAGCTTGGATGGGAGCATCTGGCTGCAGCAGGCTGTTGGGCAAGATGTAGTGGTTTTTGTGGAGATGACTGCCAACCACTTGTGCACAGTTCTCATCTGAGCAGGGGTCACTCCTGTAATTCTAGGGACTGGGTTAGAAACGGGATTAGTGCAATGATTTGAAATGCCATGTGCTGCTCATGCCAGACCAAGCCGTCAAACTAGATTTTGTGCTATCATCAACAGCTGTCACAAATGTTTCCCTAAATCTGTGTTTGGAAGGGGTTTCATGTAGCCTTAGAGATTATGCTTAAAATTTGGAGTCAAGCCAACATGGACCAGAGTGAGTTGTAGTGGAAAGCACTGAGAAATAGATTTAACTCCATTATTGAAATAATTATTTTTATTGTAAGATTTTTTTAAATTTTATTTCTGTGCAGAAAAACTAAACATCGATGGGTTTAGTGTCTGTTTAATAAATCAAAACAAAACCAGAAGTTATGTCTTTGGAGGGACAAAAGGAAGGGAGCAAATAATTGTATTTTTCTCATGTGGCTGATAATGACTTGTGCCTATCATTGCTATTCCCTGTTTATCTGACCTATTAATGGAGGGCAAAATTCCAAAGAAATGTTTAATTAACATTTGTAATTAGTATTACAAAAGACCCTTCTTTATAGAACAGGCAGCCCGGAGAGGAGGGCCAGGAAAAGACAAGCTCTTCACCCTGTAATTATTGCAGCTCTCCGTAGTGCTCTCATTCATCTCATTAACATCACAGTGGGATGGTGCCACTGCAGGCTACTGGCAGGTGTCAAACTGCCTTCCTCCTGGGGAGACTTTTACAAAAGAGGTCCTGATCTGCAAATAAGTTTGAAAGCTTGCCAGCCGAGTATCTCATTCAAACTTTGCAGTCTCCTGCTTCCAAAATACCCTAAGGACTTTCAATTTCAATAGACAGTGATGCTCTGGGGATGTGGTTGCTTTTTAACTGTGGGAAGGAAAGTAAGAAAGAGGGGAGAAATCAAGGTTTGTCTAACAAAATATGCTACTTCATTAGCATGTTTCATTAAAAAATATAAAAAGAAAAGCCAGCTTGAAGGGAATTGTCGATAGATAAACAAAAGGAAAACCTGAGTCATCACTTAAAAAACACTGAAATGCAATCAACCCATAAAAAAAAGCATATGTCAATTTTCTGTGTAAGTAAAACTTTTCTTCCTTAGGATTCTTTTTTCAATTCCAATTAAATTCAAACAACTATCATATTAAAAAGTCTAATTCACCAAATGGTAGTAGATCTTTTGTGAAAGAAAAAAATGAATTTGTTTTTGCTGCCTCATATATTGTATAAACCCAGGGCATTATACACTCCTCTGATATTCTTGTTTTTTTTTAAATACCCAACTCATGTATTTGTACAAGACCATTGTCTTTAAATGAAAAAAATAATTAGTGAGATTCTAGCCGTAAAATCATATAATAGATACCAACATACCATATAATAAGAAAAAATACCCTATAGACTTTTATGTTAAAGTGAATATATGATTTAAAGCCAATCTCAGGGTTTTTGAAGATATATAGTATTTTAGTTTAATCTTGGAGGTTATGGTGTAACTGAGCTTTTTTATTAAAGCTCTAAGTAATGAGGCAATAAACATTTGCAAAATGTGGTATGAATGGAGTCAACAAGTATGCAGTGTTTGGAAAAGTCCTAAATGAGGTGCACATCCCACTGATTCTACTGGGATTGATCTTGTAACAGAGTTTGTCAGACTCAGTGTACTGCTTACAATGACGATTAGAGGACCATTATAAATATGTGTAAGAGCTATAGTAAACCTATGTCTACTAAAGAGCTTATATATAAAAGGGTACTGAAGGTGATGTTTGGAACAGCAGTGCAAGAGTCAGAAAATGTTCATTTGAATCTTGCTTCTGAGATTGCCTGTAGTGAATCAGCAAAATCAAATGACCTGTGATTTTTAAGAACACATTGTTCAGTTTAGTGAAAGGAATCAATGCTGCATTTCTTTATTGCTGATAAAGCATTTGTTGCTGTATTTTTAAGAGCTCTATTCACAGCCAAGTCGATTTTGCAGGAGCTGGTTCAAATATTGAATAGAAAAGTGGTCTCTACCTTAAATCACCTAAGACAGGAGACAGTGGACAGATACAGATGGAAAACAAGGAGAGAATCAGTGGTAATAAGTTTATAAAAAATACATAAAAACTGGTTTTAAACTTTAGGAGTTTTTGAAAGACATCTATAAAAATAATAGAATATTTTTGCAGATATGTACTGATACTTGTTTTTAAAGTAAAACTGTTGGATGATGAAAATTCACATAATGGATTGATTGATGGCACTTGTAAACTTTCTGGCAATGAATAATAAATGATAATGATAACTAACATAATAGAGACTGTGGTACTCTAATGTACATTTAAGATGTCAAAATTTAGTACTTGGGCTAGCATATGAACCTTTAAAGGCTACTTCATGAAGTCCAAAGATTTGCTGTTTGGTCTGGATTTCCATCCCTTTAAGTAAAGAATCTTGTTCTTAGGGTAAACATTGTCAAAATAGGTATATCTAAGAAATTCTGCCCCAGACTGCACTCACTAGTGAGACACACACCGAGCATGCAGCTCCCAAACTCACTATCTGACCTCTGTCCTTTTACAGATCTGCCTCCAGGGAACCTCTCTCCCAGTGTGAAAAATCTCTTCTATGTGGGTTATATAGTTGCAGCTCAGTGTTTTCTTTTAAGTAAAAATAGAGAAACCGAAGGGAATTATCTGACGTGTTTGTATGAAAGAATTGTACATTTGTCTAAAAATCCTTAAAAGATGAAATGCATAATCCTAAACTTATTTCTCACTGAGTGTAGACAAATAAAAAGTATGGAACAGAGCATAATGTACACTATACAATTTGTGCTAGTTCTTGCTTTTTTGTAAAAATGAAGGCAATGCTACTTGCTTACATGGAAGGCATTTATGAATTTTAATTTAAAAGTGTAGAGTGCTTTGAGGTTTATGTCTTATAGAGAGAGCTAAATAATGTAATTACAGTCTCCTTTTCTATTAAATTTGTTTTATTTTTAAAGAAGTCATTTCTTTTTCCTCAAATGGTTTTTAGATTGGTTTAATTGTCCTTACCTTTCACTGCTCCCAGGAAAACAGGGACCTTTTTTGGATATACATATCCTTAGATTTGTTTTTCACTTTCTTCCGGGTATTAGATATGTATAGTTTGAATTCTTTCAGCAGCAGGTAATGGCTGGGTGGGGGGAAGAAAAGGGCAGGGGGAATAAATAAAAAAAATGTTATGGCTCTCTTCTGGGCAAAGAAGGAAGAAACGCATATACGTATAACTGGACAATATGCGTGAAGGATCTTTTAAACAAGGTGTATTGGAAGAGTTTTGAATTTTAAAGAGCAGACAAAAGAGTTTTGTTTAATTTTGTCCTTCTACCAGTTATACTTATTTCAGCACTCTTGATCATGGTAAGATTTGTTGTTATTTTCTGTGCATGTGGATATTAATTGCTTCTCCCAAACATTAAGATCAAACTGCTGGGTTTTTCTTTTGTTTTGATTTGCTTTTTTGTTTGTTTCTGTTTTGTTTTGTTTTTGTTATACTTTATCTTTGTGGGATTTTTTTGTTGAGGGTGGGGTTTTTTTGTTTGTTTGTTTGTTTTTCTGTAGGTCTCATAGGGGATGCAGTGAGTGTCCAGGGCAGAATGGAAGGACAAGGCCAAAAGTTCAGAGCAAATGAGCCAAGCTGACTTGGAAACAGCAAGGTATGTGCTATAACTGTAACAGCTTTTCTACAGCCTACACGTAGAAACCATTCATACACATGGGGAGAGAGGAGATGTTTATAAACAGCAAAAACACCCAAACAAAAATCACTAACAATACTAGTAAAGTATGGAATATAGACTAGAACAGGCCTGCTTTTTTTAACTTTTCAAAATGCTTTCCTTTGGCTTATATGAGAGTACTTTTTCCCTTAAAATTTATTGTTTTCAGATATGGCAACAATGTAATTAGTCTTGAACTCAAGACCAATAGGTAGCTAAGTGTAAAAACAACCACACGTACACATCCTGTCCCAATCCCTTGCCCCCCTGCCCCCCCAAACCACAACAGCAGTCAGGCACCTCAGGTGACAAATCCATATGATCAGTGCACCAGCTCCTTACCTCTGAATTTTAAAGCTAAAATCCTTTGTTATGACCTTGATAAAAATGAATTTGGTGTTCTACTGCATGTCATAAAAGTCCAATATTCAGTTTCTACTGGCTGAAAACACCATCAGGGAAAGACTTTTTTTCTTTCTATTTTCTGAGAGTCCTTGAACCAAATAGAGCGAGCGGATAAATAAGTGTAACCCACTGACCCTCTGTGCCACACTGTGTCCTATATATTTGCGCTTTGCTGTGCTGAAAAGAAGGAATTACATTCTCAAACGGATCAGCAGGAAGATTGTTGTCTTTTTTCCTTTTTTCTTTTGTCCTTTGTATGATAGCATAGCATCAGTTTTCAAAGGGTGTACCTTCATGTTACCTTTGTGTAATCTCATGCATAGTCTAATTATTGACTATCCCCAGCAGTAATTTGGTTAGTAGCAGAGCTGGCTGTACTGCAGTGCAGCTGGATCTGCATCACAGATAGGTGTACCAGAACAAAATTTCAAGTGACTAACATGGATTTCAGTAGGAACATTGTTGTGAAAGCACAAACTGCACTTCAGTCTTTGTAAGCCATGGGTAATTATTTTAGTAACCAAACTCCACACTGATACCATTGTGCTGCTGCTGAATTCCAATTTAATGCTAGTTTGAGTTTACCCAACAAGCTGCAAGCAGACTTCTTAAAGGGGGGACAATGTAAAGATGTACCTTGGTTTTTTACTGTGTGGTGATGAGTGACTACAAAGGTGAAAACTTGGTTTATGTAGGTGGGAGCTATACTGTCTGCAAGCTGAAAATAATGTCTTCTCCCCACCTTCCCTTTAGGGTTGTCAGTTTATAACTGCCAGCCTAGTCAAGCTGTGCTTTTGCTCAGTGTGTCTCTGGGATCTTAATTCAATCTATGATATTTGCTAGTTTAGGTTTTTAATGCCTGTGTTTTTCAGACACTTGAAAAATATAGAGTAAAAAGCATTTGGTTGAACCCATTACCAAATGATAGCTGCTCTCAGTTTAGAGCAGTGTTGTAGCTTACAGCTCTTGTAATCTTATGGGGAAAGACTGTGGAAATAGACTGTCCTTACAGCACACCTGGAAGGCCAAAAGACTGTCTTTGCCAAGCTATACATAGTCAGGAGGGTTAAGTTATACAGCCAGGTAAATGGTAATGCTAGCTGTTGTCATAGTTCATTTGGCTAACTGGCTGTTAAGGCAGTCCCTTAGGGACATTCCTTCAAAGCTGACATCCTCCACATCTTAATGTCTTAAGATTACTGTTTCCCTTGGTCACTGACTGTTAAGCATGGATTGTTTTTAGGACACTAAGACCTCGTATCTTCAAGATTTAACTTGTGTGGTTAGGGCTAGACCTGTTAAAATCTGCATGAGGCAGGTGATCTCTCCTAGAAAGGTGAGATTTCTGAGGTTTTGTATTTTTCTGCTCTATGCAGTCACTCAAAATGCAGAGCTCTGCATTATAAAGCTGGTGATTCAACAGAAGCAATACAGAAAGTAGTTGCCAATCAGACGTTCCTTACAGATATCCCCCCTAGCGTATGCATGCTGGCCTTTTTAGGAGGTAAGCCTCATTAGCCTTTCTTTTTTTAGTTTGGATTCCAATGTTTTTTATTAAAATTCAGTTCACACTTGCAACATGCTCTCCTTTTGGACTGTAAATGCTGTGCAGTATGCAGAATACTCCATCTTCCTCTGCTTCTTGTTGCTTGCTGCTGCAGAGCCAGAACTTTCTAGCCAGCAGCTATTGCAGTGATTTTCCTCCAAGGACTCTGATGGAAAAAGCCATCGGTGAAGACAGTTCTTGCTGGAGAGGATCATGAATGCACCCTTCAAGGAGAGAAGCCTGGTGATACTCTTGAGTACAATATGAGGCAAAATTCCTGAAGTGGGAAATTTGTGGTGGGCTTTAGACAGACCAAGGTTTAAATGTAATTACAGTCCCTGTCTTTTCTACTTACTTTAATAGTACAGAACAAGGTTCTATTTGGCCCTTGATATAGGTGTGCGTTCTTGCCAGCAGTGAGTTATGTGATGCTGCGCTTGTGTTTTAAATGCTGTAGGAAGATTGGACATGTGTTTAACCCCTTATCTCCTAAGTCACTGCTTCCAGTTCACTGTTAAAGGACTAGTGTAAAAAGAAAAAATTAAATTAGAGGGATTATGGGTGAGTAGGAGGGTTTGATGGCAATTTGAACCTCATTTAACTCGAAGTTTTCAAAAAATTTAGTGTGGAAGGGGAGAAGTAGCATGCAAAAAAAAATCTTCCAAAATTGTAAATATGTCTATAGACTTGAAGTCACACTCGAAATTTAATAGAAGTCAAATTTAATTTTAATAGAAGTCAACTTCAATCTCTTTGTGATTGTGTATTCAGCCTTGCTTTCACCATGTTCAGTCCTGAAGCTCCCATGACCATCAACATGGACGGGACTAAGCTTGAGGGTTAAAAATCATAATCCCAAATATACAGAAATGACACAGTGTACTAAGTGTATGAAACTGAAATTAATCTAGAGGTATCTCAGTGAGGTTATTGCAAACTTTTGTACCAGGACCTGTACTCACTGTCTAATAGTTTTAGTTACTTTTCAGATTGCTGACTCCTGGCACACTTGTAAACTCCCCATAGAAAACACTAGCATCTGTGACTTCATCAGGTTGGTAATTGGCATCTACCGGTCAGAGGAAAAGCCTCAAAGCTTTTATTTTCTCTGTGTCCTGCAATGAGCAGGAGAATCTCTGTGAGAGATTCTTTTGCAGTGTTTCACCCAAATTGCTTCTCTCTGAATGCAGAGTGGAATTCTGTACCCTAGAGAGTGTTCTTCTAATCCCTTGCTCGCCAAGATTCCCTTATGTCCTGACACTGTGAGAGTGATCTCTGAAGAGACTCTAAGTTGTCTCTTTGCAAAATAAAACAAGGCTTTCAAGCTTTTTGGTTAATTTGATAATCCACATTCTTCAAAATACAGTTTCTCTCAGCTATTGCTTCCATAAAGCAGAAGCAATGTCTTGTGTGGTATAGATGAATAACATGAATAGCTAGAATATCACTTCCCCCGTGAAATCATGTGACCTTTCCCTGGAAAATCTTGCAGATTTGGACTATGTAGGTGAGAAGAAAATGATGGTAATTTTCTTAAGGTTCTCTACAAAATTCTCTGCCCCTGTGTTCTCCTAGTTCCTCAAATCCTGTTCCCCAAAGGAATGTAAAGTTGCATTCTCTGTTTTGATTGTGTTTATGCTTATGTCCTTCCTGTAATTTTTCTCTAGTTCCATCTTTGTCTACTGCACTTAACTACTTATATATATTGACATAAAAGCAACTACCTCTGCATCTTCAGTTAGCTACCTATAGGCAGTTCTTCAGATAACAGACTTGCTGCTCTCCCTCAAGATATTTTTTCCCCAAGTGTGACTGGAGCATCACTGATGTTTTGATATCATCTGAAAAAGACCAGTGTTAGTTGGGTGACACCAAAGATGAATGTCTCAAATGTGAGAAGTTTGAGTACTCACTGGTCAGCTGCTATGCTGATGTCATTACTGTTCAGGACCATGATAGCCTGATCCATTCACTGGTGCCTCTGACTTGGGGGATAGCTGAAGCTCATGGTAACTTTTTTCTTCTACTGAGAAGATATTTTTGCCACCAGCAAGAGAGAATAATAATTCTATAAACCATGAGTGGTCATTGCGTTTGTAAGTTGTCTGAGCCAGTTTCATGTGAAGCTGCCAAAGATTTCCTTCTGCTTGAATTGTTCTGCCATGTTGATGTGACTTACAAGGTCTCGGTTCTGAGTAGATTCATTGAGATTACTTGTAAATACATACTGATCACTGGCTTTTGTATTAATAATAAATAATAATACTGAAATTATAATAATTAAGTGAACCTGACTTACCACTTGATTGCTTCCCCTTTGGGAGCATTAAGAATGGCAATTAATTTAAGTCCTATGTATTATTCAGGGCATGTCTTTTAAGCATCTGATGGCATCATTAATACATGTGTAGAGGGCAATTTTGGAGATACATGTTTGATATAGAAGGATTTGGAATGTGTAACAAGTAATGATTCTTTCTTTTGTGAAGTTGTAATTAAGCTATTAAAATTTCATCCTTCAAAATATGAATATTATGCATCAATTTGTCTTAAATAAAATACATACTTTTAAATTTGCATAATAGCTATCATGGCTTGCCTTATGGATCCTGCTAGTCACTGTATTGATATGAACATATGAGCTATGTTTTGATTTTCAGGAACTAACCAAATTTATGAAGAGATAGATAGCATTGCCAGGGTTTATTTGATGCTCTGTTGGTCTCTGACTCTGTCAGTGTTGTAGGTGAGCTCACATATTTCATAAAATAATGAGTATATATAAACCCCTAGCAAAGGTGTGGACACTGTGGTACTTGTACCTATCCCACTGAACTGCTAAACACTGAAGAGGATGGGTCTCATCTGGACAAAAGAGCCTAAATCAATTGATAGGAAGAGACTTTTTTCACTCAGTTGATGACTGTACAGTGTAAAGATGCAATACATGTTGTCTTTCCAGCAAGTTCAGACCCCAGGAGAGCTTTTAGCATTATACTTGGTGTAAAGGAAATATAAAATGGGGTTGATGACACCTGACACAAACTGTGGCTTATGTCATTGCCACCTGGCATTTTCCAGACAGACAGCTATTCACTGATATTGAACAAGGCCCCTACATTAACAGAGATTTGTCTCCTAGTGACTCATGAGAATAGTTTTGGTTGAGTGTTTTGATTTTCATGACTTCGTATTTGTTGAGTTTTGTTTTGAATTCTGGGCTTGAGTTTATTTAAATTCTCCAAAGTGATGTTCATTGAAGTTGCCAAGTTTCACTTGGTTTTGAGTTGAAAGTGACAGTATTCTGGCAATTTTTCCGGATTAGTAAAAGGATTAAGTTCTGATAACTCATCAGTATTTGAAGCAGGCATTTCATACTGTTAGAAAGCTGCAAGGACTACTTTTCCCTCTGTCCGATAGGAGGAGGCTTCTGTTTCAAGACATGATAGATCCTATGACATCAAGTGTTAATCCTGGGGTATTATTCAATATGGAAAAGTTATTTCTGGTAGTCTTTAGACCTTTCCAAAATGCATAAGCTTTATCTTTCTTTCTGAAGTTTTTAAAATGGGACTTAGAGTATTAAGGAAATTCGGTTTCTTTATGAGCAATATGTGACATGCAACACCAATAAAATTTTTCAGCTTTCAAATGTCACTAAGAGAATGTACTTGTGACATGTGCGGTCTTTCACTACACAGAAATATACTCTGCCATGACAGAAAGCTTTTACCTAAACTGTATGAAATGATTTGCCTAATGGGATTGTGGTTTTGCTACTCATGGGTAATACAGTTATCTTAAGTCTTTCACAAACTCGAGTTTAATTATTTTCCATCTCTGAAGTAGGGCAGCTGAACAACAGGTACTTCTGCAGAGGTTATTCCTTATTTGGCTGTTTCCAGTGGAGATTTCTGCTGGAGAAGATTCCTGCATGATCCTTATTGAAGAGATTGGAGCTGGGAAGCTTTCTAGGCAGTTAAAGCAAAACCAGCTTTGCAGTAAGTATTACTGTTTAGTAAAAGCATCTGCTAGAATCTTCTTGCTGAACAAAGAATAACAATAGGGTGACAGTTGAATAAATTTGCTTAAAATTGCAGTGAATATGCAAGTATAAGGAAATATTTAGCTCCTCTCTTTCTCACTTCTCCATTTCTACCATCTACCACTTCTCTATTTCTGACATCATTGTCTTTGAGCATCAATGGTCAACGACTTTAATCAAAATAAGTCACCACATACAAATATTTGGCATTTAGTTTCTTAAGTAGGATGCTCCCTCACAAGATTGCCCGTTAGTGTGCTGCTTAGCACTGAGCCAGATGTAATGTCTAATAATCAGTGAAAGCATTGGAATTAGAGATGCTTGTTTAGTAAGAAGAAATTTCCCATGTGTTTTCTGTTGGTCCCATTATTTTCTTAGATCATAGGATAAAAGAAAGCCACACACACACACCCTTTTTTAAGTGTTTGCTCAGCTCTATTTCCATTAAATTCAATTATTTCCTATGAAATAAGCATTAGAGAATTTTACACTA
The DNA here is from genome assembly GCF_012275295.1 of Melopsittacus undulatus. NCBI lineage: Eukaryota > Metazoa > Chordata > Aves > Psittaciformes > Psittaculidae > Melopsittacus > Melopsittacus undulatus. The sequence goes on along the minus strand of NC_047527.1, from coordinate 82,784,112 downwards.
TTATAATATATGACATTTATAATTCTCCAAATGCAAAGAAATAAAAATGTTTCTGTAAGGCCTCTACCTTACAGATAGAAAGGTAAGCAATTCTCATGTTTGAAACCACATAAATCATAGAATAGTTAGGGTTGGAAAGGACTTTAAGATCATCTAGTTCAACACCCCTCTCATGGGCAGGGACACCTCACACTAAACCATATCACCCAAGGCTTCATCCAACCTGGTCCTGAACACTGCCAGGAATGGAGCATTCACAACCTCCCTGGACAACCCATTCCAGCACCTCACCACCCTTACAGTAAAGAGTTTCTTCCTTATATCCAGTCTAAACCTCCCCTGTTTAAGTTTTAACCCATTAACCCTTGTCCTGTCGCTACAGTCCCTAATGAATAGTCCCTCACCAACATCCCTATAGGCCCCCTTCAGATACTGGAAGGCTGCTATAAGGTCTCCATGCATTCTTCTCTTCTCCAGGCTGAACAGCCCCAACTTTCTCAGCCTGTCTTCATACGGGAGGTGCTCCAGTCCCCTGATCATCCTCGTGGCCCTCCTCTGGACTTGTTCCAACAGTTCCATGTCCTTTTTATGTTGAGGGCACCAGAACTGCACACAATACTTCAAGTGAGGTCTCACGAGAGCAGAGTAGAGGGGCAGGATCACCTCCTTCAACCTGCTGGTCATGCTCCTTTTGATGCAGCCCAGAATACAGTTGGCTTTCTGGGTTGTAAGAGCACACTGCTGGCTCACGTTCATTTTCTCATTGACCAACACCCCCAAGTCCTTCGCCCCAGGGCTGCACAGAATTTCCTTTTTGCCCAACCTGTAGCTGTGCCTGGGATTGCTCCAACCCAGGTGTAGGACCTTGCACTTGTCATGGTTAAACTTCATGTGGTTGGCATCAGCCCACCTCACAAGCGTGTCAAGGTCCCTTTGGATGGCATTCCTTCACTCCAGCGTATCAACTGAACCACACAGCTTGGTGTCATTGGAAAACTTGATGAGGGCACATTCAATCCCACTGTCCATGTCACTGACAAACATGTTAAACAAGACCGGTCCCAACACCAGTCCCAGAGAAACACCCCTCATTACTGTTCTCCAGCTGGACATTGAGCCATTCACCACAACTCCTTGCATGCGGCCATCCAGCCAGTTCTTTATCCACTGAGTGGTCCACCTATCAAAGTGATGTCTCTCCAATTCAGAGACAAGGATGTCATGTGGGACAGTGTCGAATGCTTTGCACAAGTCCAGGTAGACAATGTCAACTGCTCCACCCCTGTCCATCAGTTTTGTAGCCCTATCATAGGAGGCCACCAAATTGGTCAAGCAGGATTTCCTCTTAGTGAAGTCATGCTGGCTGTCACCAAGCACCTTGCTGTATTCCAAGTACCTTAGCATGCCTTCCAAAAGAATCTGCTCCCAGATTTTGCCAGGCACAGAGGTGAGACTGACTGGTCTGTAATTCCCCGGGTCATCCATTTTCCCCTTCTGGAAAATGGGGGTTATATTTCCCTTTTTCCAGTTATCAGGAACTTCACCTGACTGCTGTGATATTTCAAATATGATGGCCAGTGGCTTAGCAGCTTGATTTGCCAGCTCCTTCAGGACCTGAGGATGTATTTCATCAGGTCCCATGGACTTGTGTAGGTTCAGGTTCTTAAGATGGTCTCAAACCAGATCCTCTCCTAGAACCAGATAAAATTAACATGATGTATGTGAATTGTCATGTGCCATAATGTGTTCAATTGCATTGATAACCTCAGAAAGTATTATTGGTTTAGTTGATGTTATCACAATAGCACACACAAAAAAGTGATTTGTCACCAGCAAGCAGCCCAGACTATGTTTGTAAAGCATACCCTTTTAACACCATGGCAGAATATATTCTTCCTGCTTTCTAGATCTCTCTTCCCTTAGAGAAAGCACAGTTAACTGTTCCAGGTCAGTTTCTGATTTCTCTCTCAATTAAGCAGCATGTGTGTGAATATGTGGGAATTAGTAAGGTTTCTAAAGGCTGGTTTCAAGAAGAATTTATTTAAGATTTTAGTCTTTTAATATACATACTCAGATGTGTTTTGGGTGTTCACAGCAAGGGATCTTTGTCTAATGACAATTTATACCGAATGCTACTTGGAACACAGCAATATGAATATTTCAGTGAGGTGTGTAGTCAGATATCCAAAAACATGTTCCATGACCCAATATGCAACTGAACTGTGGAATGTGAGAGGGCTGTTGAGGCCTACTGTACGTAGATTTAGACTGTTTTAACAAAGGTTATTTATTAAACATTATTGACATTGTCTTTTTCACCATTTTCAAAATTCAGTAGGGCATTTTATTTTCTTTAGGGAAACAGCTGGGAAGTAGGTCAGAAGCTTTGACTGCAAAGAGGCCGCTTCAGGGAAGGGAAAGGTTAAGTTCATTTCTAACAAGTAAAGCAAAAAAGCTAGGAAGCTGTTGTCATTTGTGAAAGAAAAACTTCTGAGTTATTGTTACACATTGAGCTATTTAATATGCCTCAGTTGTTGTTTGACAATATTAAGGTTAACACAGGGAATTCCTACCACTACATGAATTAGGGAGCTGAATTGAAGGAATTCTAATTTATAATCATATAGACAAATCTGGAAACATATATCATGGATTAAAAAAATGGCATGTAATAGGATTGATATTACCAAAATTGTATGCTGCAAATTTGGTGACTTTGTGAAATACAAGATCCACATAATGCATTCAATAGATTTGGCAATTGCCACAATCGACTGGATACAGATTAATGGACCATTGTCTTTCCTTCTTTGTATTTTTTGTTGGAAATAGGTTAAACAGTTTAATAGATTAAAACTGAACCAAACTATGTTGCAAACCTGAACAGTATTTGAAGGTTTAGGCTTCCCCACACAGCAACTTATATTCATAAAAGGTATGGATGTGTATGCAAATATGTGTAAGTTTGACAGGTGAGAAAAGCAAAGTTTGGGGTATTTTTATTTTTTCTTATTTGCCTCAAATATCATTGAACTCCTACAGAAACAGGGAATTGTCTGCTTAGAGCAATTGACAAATTAAGCAACTCTGAGGATGCAATGTAGTGATGGTGTTTAATTAAATATTTAGCCAGCAGGGTCTGTGAGACCCAGGAACTCAGGGTCCCTTTGACATAGAAACCATAAGAGACCATGATATACTACAGATGCCCCATGTTGTCTCATGCAGTTGGTGTGTGTGGGAAGAAGATAGCTTGAAAAACCTCTCTTTTTGTAAAGTCTAGTGGAACTAGTGAAGCCAGGGTGCTCTCTCCATCTTAAGGCCCATATGTGCTTTGTATGGACCATGAGCTGTGGCTGCGTGCTTGAAGGGAATATACTCTTATGGGATTGCGGGTGTCAGCATGTTTCCTCTTCAAAAGCTGGAGAATTGCAGAGGAACAGTTAGGGCCAATGAAGCAGTGTCATTTTACATCAGTAGAAAATTGGCACCTCTCTCTTTTTCTCTGAAACGCAGCACTTTAGTGCTGACCTCTGCTCAGAATGAAGTGTGGTGAACCTATAATTAGGAAAAGTTCCAGTGACTTGCACAACAGAAAAATGAGAGTTGTGGGGTTCACTTATACAGTATTCTCTTAGGCTGCTGTTGAAACCTCCTGGCATTTCTGTCTTATTCTGTCTTCTTGCTCATCTCCTCATCTTTTGTGCTTAAAGCTCTAGAGCTCAAAGACCTAAGTTTATTTTCAACTTCAGGTTTTACAAGAAAAACAAATTGATAACCTAGTCCTAATAGCATCATATATAAGCTTGAAAGTGTGCTCTTTGAAACCTCCAGAATAAGAAAATTCATGATTTTAAAATATTTGAGAATAACAGTGCTACTCCAAACAAGAAGCCACCAGATGCCTATATCAGCATGCTTCTGAATAAGGCAGTAAGCCTGTGCTCAAAATATAACTATTTCACAATAGTATTAAACATTCGTCCTTCTGTTTGTTCCTTATTCCTTTCTGTGTAAACAACTCTTAACAGTTTCTTTTCCATCCTTTTTTCAAATAAGCTCTAGCTTTTGTGACCAAAAAGAAAATGCGTAGCAGGTGAAGATTCATTTTTAATGATACTGAGAACAAATAATTCCTTAACTAAAGACCTCAGCAATTGCTTTCTACTAATCCCTATAATTCCTCACAAATATTAATAGTTAGTGAAATCCAAAACTTTAAAATGCTCTTTTTTTTTTTCTGAAAAAGTGACCCTTTGTCATCTTCATTATTACCTTTGTACATGTAAGTCTGGGAAAGATAGTTATATAAATACATGTGCAAGTACGTCTGCATATATGAATTGCCAAATCATACTTGTTACACACTTAAGATATTTTAAGCAATGCATACAGCATACAAGTTGATGTTTGAATATACATTAAGTAGAAGGGACTGCCTGGCCAGCCACATGACACAGTAAAATTAATACATTTTTTTGCAGAAAACTCTGCAGTGAGCCTTGTAACATCTGTTTCAGCTGAAGCATCTCTTTCACAAAGAGATCTAGACAATTCTCAAGCTCAGGATAGTGCATTGAGTTTCAGTTTTACAACCTTTCCCTCCTAATTTCCCTTAAGAAACACTGTGATGTGATGTGTTCTGAAGGAGATATTGGGACCATGGGCTGCTGCAAGCTTGGAGTAGACACCTTCAGAAGGCTGGTGCTCATTCTGATGAACAGGTAAGCATGTTGTCAGAGCACAGAAGTGGAGAAGCTCTGGCTTGTGCCCCTGCTGACCTGACTGGAGGAATGGGCCAGAATGGGTGAGGAGATAATTCTGAACTGATATTGATAAGGAAAAGGTAATGACTCTAGAGAACAGACTGTAATTATGAGGCAAGTAATGCTATCCTATCAGTAGTTCTTGGAATGACATCTTAGTTTGGTATAGATGTTAAATTTACAAGAAAGACTTTGTTCTGTGCTTATTGTTGTTTGGGTATTTATTTCTGCAGGTGTCTTCTTGGTTGTTCAGTTCTGTACAAGGCTTTTTGGTTTTTTTTTTTTTTTTTTTTTTATACAGTGTTTTAGATTTAACACCAAGTAGCTTTTAAACATAAATCATTCAGTGGTGTGGCTTAAAGTCCATTTCTTGGAACACATTGAAAACAATATGGCATTCAACATTTTCACAAACCATTTTGTTATTCTTGTCTGGCTTCACGAGTAAATCAGACTGACAGGGTCAATAATACCCACAACAGAAGCCACTCTCTGTAATAAGCAGGCCCTCTCAGAGGAAATCTGAAGTCTGGTGAATGCCAAGAAGAGAGTGCCAATAGATTTAACTCTCAGTTCAGTTAAATGGATGGTCACTGCTGCTATACCAGAGTGAGGTGAATGAGGTGTGACTGAAGTCATCTCTCTTCTCCTGGATCAAAGCATACCAGTTACGCATGTTAGACCTCTTACTGCCTTGCAGTGCTGTGAAGCTTTGGTTTTGGGGAGTACCCAAAGACAAACATCAATACTTGGACTTGGAACTAAGGGATGCTGTTGTCATGGAAGGATGTGGGAGACAGGGACAGTGGGAGGAGGTACTTTAGCAGGTAAACCTTTATTTTTCCTAGGAGCTGCAACTCGGACTTCCCTTTTTTATTTATTTTATTTTCTTCCTCTGTACTTTAATAAATTTGAAAAAAAAATCATACATTTTTCAGGGAGAAATCTTTGACAGTTTATTTGAAATTAATTTTTCATGTAGTAAGACCTAACTTGAAAAGAAATATTAGGCATTAGTGTAGAAAACAAATTAATTACTATTATTCTGTATCCACTGTCATGTAATTTTATACCTTAATTTTGATATTAGGAGAAGCAGGTTATTTTCAACTCATCTTCTTTGCATCTTTCCTCATTTTTTAGTTCTCCCCTATGTAACCTTTTCTTCAGTCTATTTATTAATTGTTATTTGTTGGTTAGTTGTTTTATCTATTTATTTTATTTTATTTTTTGTCTATCTGTTTGTCCTGAATGAAAGTCAAAACTAGATCCTCCTAAGATTTACATAACCAGATGGTACTGTGTTTGACATCCTTCATTTCTCTGATACCAAGGCTGGTTACATGCTACTCTTAGTAGCTCATCAGTTTCAGATTTGAACAGTGTTCTTTATAAATCCTGAGTGAATTTTACTCTGTCCTTGCTGCAGAATGGACTCAGTCAGAGATCAATATGATCAGACAAAAGCTGTTTATTGCAAAGCATTAACTCGTTACATACTATTGCTTACACACACCTACAGCAATTTGGCATATCGTGATTGGATACATGCCTTGAAGACCCTTAGTGACTAACATATAATTGGTTAAGCACAGGTGTGAGAACTCAATCTCAAAGTTTTGCCAGCAGTCCACAGTTCTCATCACTCAGTGAATTCCAGCTTCTTCTTATCTTGCTTGCTTCAGCTTCCTCCGGCCTCTCATGGCCTTGCTGTATCTTTCGGGGTTATTCAGAGTTCATGTACCAAATATCCATTCTCCTGTGAGAACACTGTCTCCACATGTCCTTGTAATTTGTTATTGCTTTTTCATTAATATATTCTAAAAGCTTTCCCACTAACACTTTATTTAGGAGGCACTTTTAGGAATTTCTTCAGTAAATAAAGACTCTGGTATGAAAACATCCTTTCCTCCAATGTTAGCTTTATTCAGAAGTTGTGTTTAGTTGTTCTGTTATTACCACTCCAAAGGAGATCTCTGTCTTTTTCCTCTCTTGTATGGGAGCATATTAGCTCTGCATTTGCCAAATCTCTCTCAAAAAATTTCATGTGCTCTGGAATAGATACAAATGAGTGTTTAGTGCTACGCATTAGTGCATAAGTGTACAAGACTGCTTTTACTGAGAAGCTGTCTATATGGGATATACCACATTTAATATAGAGGTGTTCATTTATGTCACAAAACTCCGTGCTATTTCCCTGTGTACAAATGTAGTACTTATTAATGATACCTTAATGTGACATGGTTAATTCTTCTTTAAGTGAGTCCTCTGAAAATACTTGCAGTACATGGAGCCTTGTGTATAGTGCTCACACACCAATGAAAGATTATGATTTAGTTCAAACAAAGAACTTAGAGTAGGCTAGGTTACAAAAATCTGTTTTCAGTATATGGCAAGAATATCCATGAGGAAGCTTGGGTTATAGTAACCTGGGAGCTGTGAACTCTTCTGCTAGTTTGAAGTGTATTGACTTCTCTGGGTACACAAGCCTAGAACAGGCTGGAGCTGACAGACATTTTGAAATTAGTAGCACTTCTTAAAAACTTGTGATCTGAGTGAAAATGTTGGAGAATTCCTCATAAGAGTCAAGTAATATGCACATGGGGCTAGGGGAGAACTAGCCATAAGACTCATTAGGATTTGTAAAAACACCATTTAGATTTCTCTCAGTAACGCTGAGAAGTCATTTCACCATTTTTCTGCTGGCTACATCAACAACCTATTGGGACACTTACAATGAAAGCATTTCAGCATATTTCTTCAGCTGTAATCTCATTTTTATTCCAGTTGGGACAGAATTAAACTAATCTGAAAAATCCAGTGAAGCAGAAACGCTGACCCTTCAAATGTCCCAGTTCAAAAAATCTGATGCCCATGCTACTTTTCATTCTCACAGCTCCTGAGTGCATTAAGCATGTTCCCTTTAAGGACAGCTTGTGTCGTTGCAAATAACATTCTTGATGTCTCGTTACACTGTGTGTAGGGTTTTAATCATCAATAGAATACCTTTAACATTCATCGTTTCCTTGTTATTTCTCGTGTTTGCTTTTTTCTGTTGCCATTGGTAAAAATGTTTTCTGCTGTGCTCATATTTGCTCTTCAGTCAGAAGTGGGTAGTTGATGAAAATATAATTTGGAGACTGTATTTTAAATTCTTAAGTCAAGCCCAACGATTTTTGCAGGATTTTTATCCAGTAGAGAAGGGTTACCGCTGAGTAGATTATTGTATTGGGTTGTTAGCTTGGAAACAGAAAACAGTCTACAAATAAAGGAATAAATCAAGTGCTGAAAAGTGCAATAAATTAATTTTTAATTCTAAATGGAATTGTTGTTGTTTAACCTTGTATAAGATTTTTATTCAAAAGTGTTACCATTGCCCCAGTATATCTATTAATACTGTAGCAGTATGGTTTTTTCTTTTTTTTTTTTGTTTTAATCTCTCTGGGTCTCTTACTATTTTCTTTTAATTTTATTTTTTTACTTCTTGTTTTCTTTTTCTTTATTTTTCTTCTTATTTTTTTCTGTTCTACTTTCTTTTTCCTCTCTTCCTCCTTCTCTTCCATCTTTTTTCCTCCTTTGGATAAGAACAGCAACAGATCCATTTCCTCTTGCACTGATTGACCTTTCCCTTTTCCCAAAACTACCAGCCTGCAATGTATGACTCTCTGAAATTACCATGTTTTGAAGTAAATAATGCAATCCTTTGGAGAAATTTGAGTCTTCCTTTCCTACTGCTATAAAACTCCATTTTGTCCTGGTTGGAAAATGAGAAACCAACCTGTGAAACCTGATCCATTTTCTTTTCTGAGCACTTTGCTAATTTACTAGGAAGTTGCATATTTAGGATAGAATAAATATTTCTTTGGAAATCTGTTCAGAGACTAATAGCTATTCAAAGCTACTCAGAATTCTAGAACATTAAGAAATAACCTGTCTAGTGCAAAGTTAGTGGACAACAGTTTAGGTAAGGCAACTCATCATTTTAATATCCAGCTGTACTCAATGTGTCAATATTTTGGGTGGTCCTGAAAGGCAAGATATATATCTGGTTGTCTACTAGGGTTCAACAAATAACTATTTGTAATGTAAATGCGAAGCTTTTAAGAATGTCTTTGTTCTAAACTGTATGCCTGTCTCATTCATTTAATTAATTCAGATAAGCAGCTAATTGTAGAAGACTTTCATAAAACATCAGATAGACTTCTGGAAGGGTTACCTTTCAACCAATTTAATTTATATTTTGACTGGGGTGGGATGGACCGAATCGTTTCAAACGGCACCTGAAAAGAAACATGCACATGGAAACCTTAGAAATGGACTGACTGGCAGTGAAAAAAATGTCACCAGCATTCAGAAGTATTCAGAAGAGTCAAGTGGAGAGTAGCCCTTCTTTGGTCTGAAGCAAATATTTGGTACATTTTCTTTGATTTCTCAGTGTTAATTCTGGGGAATAAATGGTTGCTGTTCATGGCAAGACATAAGCAGCTATAAGCTCAGCTGGATGCAAAATGACAAAGAGCTGGTGGAGTCAGTAAAGCAGTACTGATTTAGACCAGTGGAGAACATCTGACTAAAATAAATCATCTAAATGAAATAAGCCGGTTACAAAATTTTGCAGCTACAGATTTAAATGATTTTCAGAGACAGTGGTAGTCATAGGTTCTCATTCTCATTTATATACAAAACATCTTTCTTTTTCAGACTTGAGCATTCAAGACCTATTTAGTTAATATTCAAAGGAAGTGTCAGTGGCTGATGTGTGCAGGGGAAGATTGTTGGGGTATACAGAAGAGGCCAAAGAGGTCTCTAAAAGGAATTTTAAGTGCTGTTACTAAACAGTCTCCCTTACAATTTTTTCATTGAAAAATCTTGTGTTAGAAGAAGGAGACAGAGTAACTACTTAACTAGGCTGCTTTCACAAGTGGGACTTTTAAAAAGGCCAGCCTTCTGCAGTGTATCGTGTCTCACACAAGCATTACTGTAAGAAGCTGGAGCATCACTTTCAAATGAAGTGACTGTGGCAAGCAGGATGGTGCATCTTCTGTGAAATTTGTGGTCTTGTTGTCTCTTTTTCTTACATTTGCTTTTACAGAAATTCAGAACGCCTTACATTTGTTTCCATATTAACAGAATTTAGCTCTAGGAGAACATGTAAATCCAAAACCATTTATTCTTGCCTTAAAACCCTTCTTGCTGCCTTTCATTTTTATTTCTTTTTTTCCTCTAAGCAAGACATAAGATGGTCTCAGAAACGCAGCATTAAAACAGCCTGTTACATTCTGATATATCCCAGCACGTGTCATTTCCTCCTCCTTCGCTTTAAAGATAATTTTGGAGGTTAATGAACTTAAATGTAATGTTTTAAAATAATCACTAGAGAGAACAGAAAAAAAAATCAAGCAGCTCCCTAGACTAGAAGGAAATGTTTGATCCTAGACTCCCAGGCTCATTTAAATTCACTACTGTAAGTCCATCACTTTCAACTATTGATCTATGATAAGACATTTTTATTAATTTTTCCTTAGAAAAATTCACTACCATTGAAGAAGATTCATCATGAGATGGGAAGAGCTCCTTAATTTGACTGATTAGGTCAATTTACTTAGGCTTTCCTAAAAAGTTAAAAGATGCACTATAAATCTTGGACTTCATCTCTGAAATGTTTAGTCAATTCCTGGCAATTAATCCATATCTTGCTTTCTTAGACTGACATATATCGTGCAGTGCTCTTTACAAGAACCACTTGTATCTGTGCATTTTGTTTTCTACTCCAGCTGTGACAAATGCAATTAGCTAATGTCTCCCTTATTCCCTTGCCACAGCTATGCATACTGTGATCATGGATTGGTAGGAGGAGAAGTTCCTATGTATCTCTTATTCCTCTGGCAGGTGGGTGAGACAGAGCAAGGGCTATGTGAAGCTTGGCCTGAGGAGGTGTCCTGTCACTTTGTGTCTTCCTATGCAGTCTGTTAGGGTGGCAGTGCACACACACCACCTGACATTTAGCAAATATATCCTAGAACAGTAAGGGTTGAGGAGAACAACTGCTGCTTCTTGAGGAAAGGCTGATATTCTGGGGTTTGGTGGGTTGGTTGGTTGACTTTTTTCATGGGACATATAGCAAAGCCAAGATTTAACTTTTTCCATGCCACCTTTGTAACCACAAGCTGTAAAAAATACCTTTTGTATCTTTTAGTAATTGCATTAGACTGCAAAGAGAGTCTTGCTTGAAAAACTACTGCAAAATCCGACAGGCTGAAGTTGACTGTGACTGTCAAGATACTAGGACACAAGGGTATAACAGATTTTCTCCCCTCCTGTAGTTTCCAGACAGGATTGAAAATAGTCTGAGGTTTTAATTAATCCATTTATTAGCTCCCTTTTTGAAACATTGGCTCATTAGGGTTCAGATTTTTGAACTCTTTGGTTTCCCTCGGGTCCCAGAACACCAAGAACATTCCTGAAGCTCTTAAGATTGCTTGAGAGGTGTGGATCATGCCACATAAGGAAATGCATATCTATGCTTTCATCAGTTATAATGATTGCTTTGAAATCAACTGATTAAAGTGCTACATGGATGGTGTTAGATGAAATGATTGTAGTCCTCTGACTGTTCATTGAGCAACAGAATCAAATACAGTTTTTTTGCAGATAGGCAAGCAGCACAACTTGTTTCAGTGGAGTTTCTTTTCTCTGTTCCTACTGGTGACCCAATCTAACCAATTTCAAGGCATAATGAATACTTACTATAGGAGTTTTTTTGTCGTCACTTCTTAGTTTTGTTTGACACATGGGAATTAAATAATTTGTTTGCATTTGAAGATACAGTTCTTATGTTACTGCAGAGCTTTGTAGTGGTTTATTGTAATTTTGCTTATTGATGTTCATTTGCTGCAGTAACTGAGATGCACCTGAAATGCATGAGATGCAGTTCAGTATACCCGAATTCTGTTTTTCTTGTGAATTTTTAGGAATCAAACTTTGTGTGTCACCTAAGTCACTGCTCCCAGCCTTTGATCTTCTCTTTGTGATTCAAACCTTTGACTCTTACCCATGTCAGTGATATCTAGGAATCTTACAATTCTCCCACTGTGGATAGCCTCTTTAGCCATTGACAAAAGCTGGGAAAGTATAAGGAGCCAGGAAGATGTTAGCTGCACTTGTTTTTTAGGTTAGGGGTTTTGGGATTTTTAATTTTTTTTCAGAGCATACCTAGTAGGCTGTTGAATGACTGTGTCTCACAAATTGCTTAGCCAGCTGTATAAATTGTGGAAAAAATAATAAGAATTAAGAACATTGAATAATTTATTATAAAAAGTAAAATTTGTCAAATAAATTATTCAGTGATATTATCTGACAGCTCTAACTGTGGGGCTTAATTAATGAATGTATGCAAAGCACTTTAATCTTCAGTTTATGAAAGGGATTAGTTGACAAAGTTGCATTCAGGAGCAGGGGCCTGAATCTAAGGAGTCTAAGGAATCTAAGAGGTCCTTTACAGTAGTATCATCTAAAAAGTTATCATCTACAATACATTATAGTAATTGTCAGCTCTTGCCAGCATATTGCATATGTTGATCTTCTATTATTTGTATTGCAAAGAAAAATCTTAAAGCTATTAGATATCATTGACTGTACCATTGTTGGTGGACATGAGCTTTTGGTCATGTCTACCAAATAGACATAATGTGGCCTGAAAGGCTTTGGATTTTGCTTGAGTATTGAAAGAGAGTTTTTCTTTATCTCTCAACCCTGGTTTTTTGTACACTGCTCACATCTTTGAAAAGGATACAATTAACTAACTAAATTTCTTCACTTCCAATTTCCCTCTATTTCATGCAGATACTTCACATACATCCTCTCCAAAACAAGTCCTGCAGTTTTTATTGCCCTAAAGAAGCACAAAAAAAATTGTTTGCAGAATCCTCTGAATTCAACTGAAATTCTCTCAAAAACTATATAGTGTTTTTAGACCAAACTCTAAAATAGTTTTCCATTCACATGGAATTCTGTTCCTTATCCACTCTGGCATTAATGATTCCTTTTGGTGAAGGCTCCAGTGGAGATGTCTAAGCCTGAACTAATATGGATTTTAGTTTATTTTTCCAACTTCTATTCAGTACAAAAGTTTCACCAGTTCAGAATCAATACACAGTCCTAGAGTACGGCTGTTTGCCATTGCATATTACTCACTTAGATAAGGCTCGAAAATTTGATTCTAATTCTTGTGGCATCTTCTTATGTGCTCTGCTCACCCAGAAGCTCTAAAATAAATCATGTTTCCATGAGTTTATTGGCAAGGTTTTTGATTTGCATTTTTCTTTGCAAAATGTGTCACTTGCTTCTGAAACTGCATGTATATGTGATGCAAAAATTACTCTGGCAATCACAGATTTTAATTAACAGAAGAATAAGCAGGTGCATAAGAACTCTGAAACATCTTCATCTATTAGCAGCTATTGTTCTGATCATATCAATAACTTTCTCTTTTGAATGTCTGTAATACTTTTTCCTAAAGTTGTTTTCTTCTTTTTATTGCATTCATTATGCCAGCTTATCTTTGAAGTTCTAGAGAAATAACCATCTTTTTGCCTTTTTATTTTCTCCAAGCTGCTTCCTTGAACTGTGTTCTTCGGGGAACAGTGAGGTTGTAGTAATGTTAGTTGCACAGAAGAGTGTTTTATGCAGAAGCTTTACTCTTGCTAAACAAACATTGACATTGAAATGATTCCCAGTTAATTATGAATATGTATGCCCCCCAAATGGTCATTTGGATTAAATGCTAAAAAAAAAAAAAAAAAAAAAAAAGAAAATCCTATGGTCCAGAAATTAATACTAGTATCTGGTTTTCTTATAAAGTTTGGGGTCATAGCTCTTAGAAGTTGCCCAAAGCCCATGTATCTGCCCCAAATAGTGTGAATAGAGTTCTGTGTGTGTTTTCAGCTTCCAGCTATCATACTAGGATATAGAGTAGCACTTGGTCTCCTTATCAAGATTATCTCAGTTTTGGACTTTATTTGAAAAAACTAAAAGCTCCTGGGACAGGCCTCTTTCCTTCTTTTCCCCTTCAAAGACAATCGAAGTCCATCCTTAAGTCAGGAAGACATTGATTCTCAGAGGCCATGTCCAGTCAAGATGCTCTGTTACCAATGGCTTTCTGCGTAAGAAAGGTACTGCAGCAGTTTGCAATTTATGGTATTCAATAATGTTCAGCCAATCACGTAGCCTTGGGAGGGTCTTTTCACTTTACTAGTGAAATAGCACAGTGATGTTTTCTGCAGTGCAATAGGAAAAGAAATGAGAGAAGGATTATGTAGAGTGATAAAAAAAACGAGGACAACCCATCAGTTTATTAACAACAAAACCCATGACAAACCAGAAACAAACATACGGATTGTTCCCATTAAGGAGAAGGAGACTGCTTGAAGCCCCCTTTCTTCTAATTTCTTATTTTTACTTCTGCTTCTACTTTATCCTTGTCTTTTTCACTAATTTCTTTAAGATTTTTTCTTCTGGAGTAAATCTCAAAGACTGTTGGCAGCACAGAGGCTTTATCCTTTAGAAGTCATGTGCAACTATACCTGTAATAGTACGTGATAGATGAAGTGATAATGTTCAATACATCTTAAGCATGGTAAAATGAGACCTGTGAAAAATTTGAAAACCTGGGAAGATAGATGGCCTTTCTTGAATTACACAAAAAAAAAAAAAACCTGGTTCATTCTTAATTTAAAACTCGGTGCATGATGCATTAAAATTTAATGTGTTTAAAACCCATATGTTTTTAAATGGAGAGAGACTTTTATATTACCAAAGAATGATATTCAAATCCCCTCATAGCTCTGTTCCTTGGGTGAGGTATAATCAAAGGAGAAATATATAGTTTATTGTTATATTGAGTCCATTTGTTATAATTGATAATGTTAGGTTTACTTTCTTCCTTTTTTCCATCTATAAAATGCTACATAAGACATTAAGTCTAGATTTCTCTGATTTCTTAAGTGCTTATGTGAGGCAGAAAGTATTACGTATTTTGAAGGTATTCTATAAATGCAAATTCTAACTGACACAAATCAGCAGGAACTAGATTATCTAATCAGTTCTCAGCTCATAACCTCCCTCTAAATTTAACCGAAGTGGTAGGGACTGTTTTTTTCTGGAATCTGAAAGAGGTGTCATCTTAAATCCACACTTCTTTTTGTTTATGTATTTTTGAATGTCTGATATCATCTCTTCTTCTGTCAGTGCCGAACCGTAAGTTGGTGTTAAAGGTCTAGCAAACTGTTCTGGGTAATCTAATCATTGCCCAATATGATGACAGTGCCATGATTTATCCAATTTGATGGTCATTTTCAGTTGCAGGTTTGTGTGCAATAGGAAATAAGAGTGTGACACACAATATATTTTAAACCAGCTGTGAAAAAATGAAGACCATGTAGTTTCAACTCAGGGAAGAATTTTAGCAACTGCATATTAACGAAGCAATAGAACATAATCGTGTGCTTAGTCTTATGAGAAACATGGTGAATTGGTGAATTGAGGCTGCAGTCTCCTTAATCTCCACGGAAAATAGTTTGGTCAACCATAAATGAAAGTGACCATAACCAAATCACAAAAAACTTTATAATTCCAATCCCTTTTTAGACACTTATTTCAATCAGGAATCTGTTTAAACTGAAAAGTAAGCCAGAGGGAGAGATGTATTTAGCTCCTTTTTGGGTCTGGGAAGCTAGCTGCTGAATACGTTACTTTAATAAAACCCATGGGGAGCTTGGAAGGCTTGGGTTTGTTCTGTTGTTGTTAAAAGAATCTTTTAGTAGAGTGCATAATTTGATTTTGTTCTGCTTGCCATTTCATCAAGTAAACTTGATTTCCACATATTCAGTTGCTTTTGACTGCAGAGCTGCTTTACTCCTTTAAATAATAATTTAATTTTTGGTTGAGTTTTTACAGAGAACATTGGATTTTTTTTTTCTTTTTTTTAATTTTTAATCATGGGCTAAGCAAAATGTAGAGCTGACATTGCTGGGCCTGGTTTCCATTTACATTATGGCCTACAGACATTAATCAAATTTTGTTACAGGATCATGTAGTTGATGTAAATGAAGTTAAGGTCCAATCTTGGGCTTCTTTGCTCTTCCAGAGCACAGTAGAAGAACCTGGTGTATACTAGTATCAGGTCCTTATGATATATTCTTGTCTGAAGTGACAATACTAAAACCAGCCATGTATCATCTGGGGAGAGTAGTTTAACTTACTGTTGCATCAACATACAAGGGATGATGCCAAACAGCTGGACAATCCCAGAAGTGTTCTGAATCATGTTTTGTAGTGAAGGGTCAGGGCAAAGTGACTACCCTATATATTTAAGCACTAATTGCTCAGATCACTACATGGGCTATTTTGCTACTATTTTCTGAAAACAAAAGAATTTAAAACATTTGAGAATAAGTTAATCTAAAAGTCATCCATCATTGTATATTTTACATGTTTGGTACAGTAAACACAACGAAACAAGGCTCATTCAATGTATTTATTAACTAGGCTGCTAACAAAATAAAGTACTTAACCTTTAGTGTTTCTCCTAAAAGCAGAAGGCAGAGGCTGCTAGTCAGTACTCTTGAGTTTCAGACCAGCTCTGCTCTTATTACTGTAGCTTGGGGAATGGTGATTGAGAAAATCCCAATTGCACAAGAAGATGATCTCTCTTATGTTCTCCCATTGTGATATCAAATTTTACATCACACACGTAGGAAGCTTCAAGGGTAGTGGCTATTTGTAAGCAGCAATTTTTTTTAAATGTATTTTTCCTGTGGCTTTCCTGTGGCTTTGGATCTGTTGCCATCATTTAGACTCTGTGACAAGGTTCCTTCATTGCAGTTTTTCTCCCAGGATTCCCCTCTGTTAGCTCCATTGTCCCTTCCTACACCTTTCTAGATTTAATTTTTTTTTTGTGAAGACAGGTGGCTCTTTCCAAGTAGCTCAAGCCAAACAACTGTCAGAATTCATTTCCTTTCTCTGTGTTTCTTTTTGAACAAGCTTTGTACATTCTTGCAACTTCTGTTGCACTGTTTGGCATGAATGACACCAATGGTGCAAACTTTTAGGTAAATCGAGGGTATATATTTCCATCTTCTAAGTCTATTTAATGCAGTAAAGACAAATTATAGAAAGATCTAATGAAAATGCATATCAGAAAAACAACGCCTTTTCAAGGATGGTTTTATTGCATGAAATACCCACATTTGCAACTTGATCTTTAAATGTCTATTCCAGTTTTAGCTACACAAAAAACAATGCATGCAATTTGCTTTGCTTTGCATTTATTGTTTGTTTGGTTGTTTGTTGTTTTGTTTTGTTTTTAAAATTACTGGAGAACTAGGCATCCCAATTTTCTTGGGGAACAGAGTCTCTGTTTTTGGAAGCAAATGCTACATATGGTAAAACATCAGTACAAATTTAAAGTATGTCTTTTCAAAACTGGAATTCAGAACACTTTGTTTTTCACATTGGAAGCATAGAAAATTAATCCTGTAAAATTACATTGAAAAGGCTAGTAATAAGAGAGAACACTGTCAGTGATACATAAAATAATGACTAATTTTAACACACACTCCATCAATGTATCGGAGAGGAAAAAAAAAATCAATGAATTTGGAAAGAAACAAATTTAAAACCAATAAAATTAATTTCCCTTTAGTACAATGACTAACTGGCGTACCTAAATCATTACCACAAGGTACAGTATCAGAAATAAACATTCTGTGAATAAGGAGAACACTTATATTAGACTGCATAGAAAAATTGTGGGGGATATAAACCCTCATAATTCAGTATATAAACCAGCTAGTAAATAACAGGGGTTGGCAAGACCTGTTTCCTGAGGGCAATGTAATCTTATATGGTGCTTCTCGTATTTTGCTGTGACACATTTTGAGGTACTAGTAGGTCTTGAAAGAAAGGTACCAAATTAGGTAGAATGGTGATATAATTAAACATGACATTCCTTTTTGTTTAACTATACTGTTTCTGAGCATGAGCTTTCACAGAAAGTGTCAGGTATCTCTAATCCTTAGATTATGCTGAACATAAAAAAAACTTTAAAGTTTTTACTTTAATGTTATTTTTTTTAAAAAAAGATAAAATATAGTTTGATACTTAGCCTTCTATCCCAATGTTCTTAGCTTCCTATCTGAACAATTGACTCACTTCAGATGGCCCTGATAATTTCCAACATTAAACCATGTCTCTCTTTGCACTTCCTTTTCCTTACTTCACACCCTGAATGTAAAGCAGTGCTTAAGGCAACTATTTGTGGTTTGTCCTGTCATTTCTGAAATGGGAAAACATGTGATGTGGCAAATTTCTTGTCCTACTTATCTTCATTCAGAATGCTTTACCCTTTTAATCCTAAAGAGACATTTTGCAGAAACTTCACACCTTCATATCACTTTTGATTTAGTTTCAAGGTTGCCTGAATTGCAATTAATCAACATCTGGACTTTCATTTGAGACAGTGTCACTTCCTGAGAATGTTTCTGGATAACAAAGTTATCTCTTAGGCTTTACTTTTTAATTAGAAATTCCTATTAATTATTCTTCATGTCTCTTCATATTTCTTGTGCTTTGCAGAAGGAAGCCCTCCTTACCATAAAAGTTCAGAAGAGAATTTTGCCATGATTTACTGCTGCCTTCCAACTATATGAAAAACTGGCCTATATTAAATAAACTGCTATCAACATCATCTGTTTGCTTTCTTTCATCCTGTGAGAGGATTTAATTACAGAAATTGGTGTAGACAATTTGGATTATCTGATTTTATATGCATAGGTGAACCAAGGTCTTAGAAAAATCTAGCTGAAGGTAAGGATGTGTTCTTGAAACTAGACCAAAAAGTAGGATCAGAAGTCTCTTATGCTGTCTTGTTTTCTACTGTTGTTACATTTTCTACTTTATCCAGACATAAGTCTCTTTAATTCAGAATCCCAGAAAGCACTTGTTTAATCTTACCTTATTTCACAGGTTGGTAGTATGATGAATAAAAGGATCCATATATTCAGCAGTAGAAAAGTATCTCTCTTTTCTTGTCTGTGGAAAGGAAATAAGAAAAGATACAGATTTGTATTGCTACTGCTTGATGTCAACAAAAGGATAACAAAAAATATAGGGCACAGAAGGTTGCATGTAGCATGTCCCCTTACCTTAAAGTAAATATCTAAAAGTATGTCTTCCATAGCAGGTGACTGTGTAGGTATCTTTTAAAGTCCTCAGCTCTCATGGGCATGCTGTTGCAGGGATTGCTTTGTCTTGTTGATTGTCTTAGTGGCTCACAAACATTTTCCTTGTTGCTGTTCAAGATCCATCGTTCTTATGCAAGAAACCAATGTGAAAAGCGATCGATAGCATTCTTCTTTGCTTTTGGCTTTTGCCTAGTTGAAAGCTGTTCTAATGTCTCTCTTTCTGCATGTCTCCGCCTGCCATCAGCCTCCACTTTGTTTCCTTTAGCCCAGCAGTGTCAATTTTTTTCAGCCTTTCCTTGATAATGTTTTCTAGACCATTGAAGTCTCAGGCTTCTCAATTGTTTCTGATGGATCTGCCTTTTTCTTGATGTGTATTCCTGAGACAGTATACAGTTTACTGATTGAACTGAATGAAAGGACTGCTGAGTTGGCTAAATAACAGATACTAGACAACAATCCTAACCCATGCTTTGGTTGCAAGAAGGTTTCTTGTTTTGCAAGGACTTTTTTACTTGTACGGTGAACCCCTGCATCCTCTGAATTTTTATTGGAAGGTATGCTTCACAGCTAGCCCTTCCCCACCTTGTATTTCTGTGGTAGCTCCCCCATTTAGTTTCATCTTTTTCTTTTTTAGGTAATTTCTCCAGATAGGCAGAATCATTTAGAATTACAGCCCTGGTCTTTGCTACATTGACTCTGTTGTGTTTAGTTTTGTCTTCTGTAAGTGAAATGGGCATGTTCTCAATTCCTTCATCCTGATTGCTAATAAAAATGTTTCATAGAACCAGAACATGGGCAGACCTCTTTTGTACTCTGCTTGATGTATCCTTGCATTTTGACTTTTTTTTTTAGCAAGTAAGGTTCTCTTACAGCTTTTCAACTAGGCTTTACTTCTTAAGTCTCCCATACTTTCATAGCTTGGCTCTTGGGCATGGCACATAATATTATGTCAAAAATCTAAATTATATCAACATATGACAACTACTGCTTCTCCTTTATTTACAAATGTGATTGCTTATTATATGAGAAAATGAGACTTTCTAACATTATATATTTTCAACAATCCATGTTGGCTATCACTGTTACTTGTCTTTCAGCAGGCTTGGTACTTATCCCATACCAGTGGCATGCTGCAGGGCAGAGCTTTCTCTCAGTCACAAGTGGGTGCCTTGGGGAAAGCCTGGGTAAGGAAGAGCAAATGCTGCCTGACAGCCAGGGCTGAGGGGAACAGAGTGAGAAACAGCCCTGCGAGCCCTGAGGGCAGAGCGGGAGGAGGGCAGCAGGGGCTTTGGGCACCTGGCAGAGATGCCCCTTTGGACAAGGGGTGGAGCAGGGGGAAAGTGTTTGATTCACTTTTTTTCCTTTGTTTCTCAGTGTCTAAACCTATTTTAATTAGCAACAAATTAAAGTGTTTTTTAATTGGCAACAAATTAAAGTGTTTTTTCCCCAGGCTGAGTCAGTTTTGCCCATGATGGCAACTGGTAAGTGATCTTGTCTTTACCTTGACTGAGACTTACCATCTTAATTTCTTCCACTTCCCTGTTGAAGAGTAGTGAGAAAGTGGCTGAGTAGGCATCTGACTGATGACCAAGGTAATCCCATTGTAACAGTCAGGAAATATTTTTATTATTTTTAGATTTCTTCAAGAATTGTTGTTTGTCTGACTAATTCATAGTTTCTTTGTTTCTTTTCCATAACCTTCTCTTTTCTCTTCTATAAAGATGTTCACTCTGCTTAATACTCTTCTGTCTTCTGGTATCTCACCCACCCTCCACAGATACTCAGAAATAATATCAAGTGTCCTGAAATCGTTATTCTCAAAGTATTCTAGGGCAGAGTTCAGTTTGTTTGGAAACATCTGATTTACGTAGAAGTTTTTAACTTTTGTTCTTCCCTTAGTCTAAACTAAGATTTGACTGATTTTTTTACTGATACTAAATGTAATTGCTGTCTTAAATGTACTTTTAGAACCTTAGATCCCTATCCAATGCTTTTACTACAAACCAGTTCAGAACAGTGGGATGTAGATGGGCAGACTACTTTTTAAATTTTAAATCACTTATCAAGGCTGAATATCTGAAAGATTTGATGCTTGTTTTCCACAGTCAATATAAAAAAAATCTTCTCATAAAGAGTTGAAATTTCAGTTCCAAATTGTTTCTCAAGGTTGCAGGTATTTAAGAATCTAAGGTAAACAGATAGAATTTGACATTTATATTTTCCTGTCATTGATATGCCTCTTGTCATTGACTGCACAAATAGCTAGTCAAAGGATGATGAAGCAGCCAATATGCTATGTCAGTGCTACTGAGGCATTTCTAAGTTTGTGGAGAATGCTCATCACCTAAGCCTTTTTATATTCCACTTTTCACCTGCTGGAAAACAAAACAAAGCAGCTGTACATGAATGGCAGGATCTAGATGTTTGTATAACTTGGGAGAGCATTATCTCTTCCTTTTTAAGATACTTCAATCCATGAAGAGCAAGAAAGGATATAGCTGCAGGCTGTAAAATATCCCGATATCTCTAAACTATACAAAGTAGAAGGCCTTTGCTAGAGAAATTATCATGTGTATTCAGCTTAAGTTATTGTCTATGGCATTCTTGGAGATTGCAAAACAGCACCTCCTGATTGAAACTGTGCAGTCTGATAATTCCATTCCATTTGAGCTAAACAAGATCAAATGCTCTGCTTTGTGTAACCCTCCAAAAAAATTTCTTGCAAATCAGACCTTTGTGTCTCAAAGAACTGGATCTCCAGGACTCCTCTGACAGGAACTGAGGTGGAAGATCAATTTCATTTTAGCTTTGGGTCAAATCCTTCACAGAAGATTTAGAATTAAGCAGTGAAACTGTTTGGGTAGAAGGAAATTTTTTACATTAATTATCAATAAACAGTGCTTGTGACAAAAGAATGCTTGACTCCATTATTCTTTGGAAAGACCTCTCACGAAGCTGAATTTGGGCTGATTTTGCCCCAAAAGCTATCTGTGTTTATGGATGTACATAAGTCAGCCCAGAATCTACATAAATATACCCATACAGTAAAAACATTAGTCAGATAGAAACAGCAGATGAGCCACAGCAAGCACAGTGTGAAACTATTTCAGCAAGGCAAAACTCAAAGCAGACACTGAAACAAACAGTATGAATGTTAATGAACTAAAAGCAATACAGTGGAAAACTATTAAATGCAGTTGTGGTGCATGAAAAATATAGTGCTTTAAAAGGTGCCTTCGTCTATTGATGTAAAGTAAGGATGTAAGATTTCATGCAGTATTTATGAAAAGTTCAATTCAAATATCTCATTGTTCATCAGTGCTAAAGGACCTTGTTTGGGAAAGCAACGGAAATCTATAAATCTTTAACTAGAATTTCAGGAATCTTTCAGATTAATTTAGAAAAAAAAAGTGTCTGGAAGCATCAATAGTGACTGTGAATTCTACCTAAGTTTTGCACCATTATTTCAGCGCTCTGTTAATAACATATATCAAAATTTTTCTTAAGCTGGATGTGTAAAGCACCACTAATTTCATAGGAGATGGCAGCCACAGCTTGTCTTCAACTTGAGCGTTTTTTTGGTGGACTGGCAGGTTTGCAAGCCGTCAGAATTTGGGAGTCCACAGTATTGTTAGTGGTTCCTCTATAACTCCTATGTGACGTCCTATACTGATGAAATTTGGTGCTTTGCTTTGAAATATTACCCATAATATCTATTTCTCTAGCTATTTCGTCTCAGTCAGTTATTCTGACATGGCTAATCTAGTATCTATTTCTAGTTGCATACATGTACCTCCCTGATCAGTCTTTAGCAGGCTGTTGCCCTAGACAAGTTTGGGTCATGAGAATTTTGAGCATCCACGCCCAACTTAAACTACCCTTTCCAAATGCAAAATACTTGTGCACTTGATCAGCACCTATGGGAATAGAAAGGCAGTTCTCAAAACTTTGCCTCTGGGCCTCTTTCTTTTCCAGCCTAGGTTTGGCTCATATGTGAAATGCCTGGAAATAAGGCACTTTACAGAGTAAAAACCTCAATATGAGCAACCTGTGAGCTGCTGACCAAAGTCAAAAAAGTAGACAGCTTTATTTCTGGTGACCCAGTGCCTTTGTGAAACATTTACAGCAGTCTAATTCTGTGTCATCACTTGCACTTTTTACTAGATACCCAATTTGCTTTGAAAACAGCATTATTGTGCCATAAAAGTGATATATGCACTTCTTTTGGACATCTTCCTAATTTTATGTTCATGAATCTTGAAAGAAGTTAAAACGCATGCACTTCTAGCTTTCAGTTATCCCTTTTAAATGTGTGAATCAGAAGTTAAATAAAACAAGTTGGCTCTCAGAGTGCTAACACCAATTCAGACACGTAAAGAACAAATTATGGATCAGCAATATACGCATCAGGTTTGCAGAACTTCTGCATTACATAATTACTTTATCTCAGCAGATTTCAGCGGAATAGGTGCTATTCTCTTAACAAAATTAAACTAGTGACATCTGGGGAAGAAATACTGTCCAAAATTATATCATTCCAGCATAAAATCATGAAGTGAAAGAAAACAATTTGCACCATTGACTCATTATTATTTCTTGTAGCCTAGCCAGCAGTATTGCTCAGGAAAACAGTAGCTACTGTCCATTTGAGATGTTGTGAGAAGGGCTTTGGCATATGCAAGGGCTCCTGCACTTTCCCCTGTGTTACTTCCTTAGACATATGTGCACTGCATATCTATGCAAAGCAGTTTGTTATGGTGCTAAGCAATATTTCTAAGGTGGCCATGATCAGCCCTAGACCTGAGGGGGACTTCCAGAACTGATGGCTCTTTGCATCACATTTCCACTCACTGTGGATATTTTTTAATAATAATGCAAGACATCATACACCAGAGAGGGAGGATTTATGCTCAGAACTCTTTCATGTGATCCAGGAAGGCTCTTCTGTCACAAGAGCTGAGCATCATTCAGTCCTAGAGCAGCAAAATTTCTTGTTGTTTGCTTATGACAAGCTGTCTCTAATGGCTGCTTCTTGTCTTGCTTTGGTGAAAATCCATCACCTACTTGAAGATGAAGTTAGAGAGGAAAGAGTGGCAGAAATACAGGAAAAGAGAGCTAAGCCAGGAAATAACTAAAACTGATCATTTGACACACCATGCGGACAACAATGGGTTATTTGATAAAAATATATTGTAAACTACTACCAAAAGTAGTCTGTATTTCAGAATGGGGAATGCTTAACACAAATGTACCCTCTGCTATAAAGTAATAATTCTTGTCACTTTAATTGTCCTTTATGATAACTTTACATAGAGTCAAAACTGATAGTTTCCTCAAGACAGATCTGAGTTTAAAAGTAAGAGTTAGAATATGTTGTATTTTAAAACCTCTCTCTTAGTAGGCATAATCTGATAAAGAATTTGAGAATAGTTGGATGCTAAAGGTAATATATAAAAGCAAATGCTAGGTTTTATTCAGTCACTGACTAGAGGGAAACCATTTGTCATTATGCAACCAAATACACACAGATAAAAGTGCACTCCCTGGTTTAAAGCTCCTATGAATTCTGTTGCATTTCTTTTACTGAGATCAGAAATTGCTGGTATAATTATGCAACCCAAACTCCCAGTGAATTTTACAGAATTAAAAGATAAACTGAGGTTTATCACCATTTTATCACAGAACTCTTCTTCAGGGTTGTTCTCAGTCACAAAACTGTCATTACAAAATTGTCTTGTCTGAGCATTCCTTCTGAATGCTGATAGTTTGAAGGTTTTAAACTCCTCTCTAACAACTTTACTCGCGGTACTGTAATTGACTCAGGCTCAGGGCATGACAATAATCAAAGTGTACCTACTGACAAGGTAAATATAGGGCCAAATGCTCAGTAACTTTTCTAGGCTTTCAAAAGAGAAATAGTTCTGTTGATTTTGAGCATCAGTTATTTTAAAAATTAATAACCCAAAGAAATCAAAGTACTTCCACTTTTTCTTTTATACAGGTTTCATATCTATCCTTATTTTGTGTTTGCTGGTTGTACTTTGCTTGGGTTTGGTTTGGGGTTTTTTGTTTGTTTGTTTGTTTGTTTTTTAAAGTTAAAGCCACATAACTTAAAATCACCTATATTAATCGCAGTATCCAAAAAGCATAATTGCTTGAATAAAAAAAGGATTGGTTTATGGTACCACTAGAAACCTACATGACATTATTTACATGTTATCTTCTGAATCTAATTTGTCATAGGTTTTAAATATAGATTCAGTTATTTGTTTTTTTCAGAAAATTTATGACTCCACATCTACCATACAACAGGAAGTCTCAGAGCTTTGTTGTAAAGGTGAAACAGGCCAAATGCTAAAACTTGCATCAAAGCCAGAATAACACAGGCTTGCAAAGAGAAGGCTGCAGATGTAGTTCTAATCTCAGCTGCAGTTTATAGCTAGGATGTAGGATAACAGAGAAAATAAATTAGTAAGTTATTGATCTTCGTCTGTCCTGGAATGCAAAGGGTATTAAGGATTGCAACTGTATTTAATAAAGCTTAATAAAGCTGTTATACATGGGTTCAACATTGGTTTTTGTAGGGCTATAGACAGGTGGGAAGTGGAAGAACCAGTCTGTTTCCTCAATTTTCATGCCATCTTACTGGACTGCTTTAGATCAGATGACGTGCTGTTGTCCTCCTCTGTCGATTCACAAACATTGCATTTCAACGTAATTTTGTGGATACGGTACACAAGAAAACATTTAATGAAAGCCAACAGTAAGCATTACTGGAATTTAACAGGCAGAATGTGAATCTGATTAAGTAATAGCAACAACAGCATCTAGGGTAACCGTTCTTGTCTCAGTGGCATTTCTTAACATATATAACAGTGCAAGAAATGATAAAAAAATGCGGCACGATAAGGAACCACCCTCCCTCCGCAAGAGAGTAATCAGTTCTTTTATATTTGCAAAGGAAAACTTCCTGCCAGCAAGCTGGATAAATACATTGTGTGGGGCTCAACAGTTTGTCCCATGTATCTGTCAAGTGCTACTATGGTTCTGGTGGGTTTATATTCACTCAGGTTATCAAACAAGGACTGTTATGTTTGGCACAAAGGAGTCCATATGCTTTGCAAGTATGAAACACTAAGACAATGAAAAAAGGTGTTGTACCTGATAATGTAAAAACACTACTGACAAATCACAGGATGGGAATAAGGCTGATATGACACCCGTAGAATAGGCATTTTTATATGCTATCCTTGATAATATTCATAATAAAAGTTAATGGAAATGCCTATAGGAGAAAATATTGTTCCACAACAGAGAGACATTCTTCCTAAACAGAGTTATAGCAAAAAGCTATCACATTGTTTAAATTCATGTTAGCCCAGATTTGAGGATCAGTGCTATATACAAGTGATATGCAGATACAGTTGAAGAATCTCTGCAAAGGATCACATTCCAGCCACAAAACCGTGAAACAATGACAAACTGCTCTTTCTGTCTGTGGGCAGATATTACTAATGGCAGGGTACTCTGCCAGGAAGAAATTCCATGCTTCTTCTTTTTGTTAATGAGCACCTTTTTTTTCTGTAATTCCAGAACTACATTTCTAGGGAGGCCATCTCATCTGGACTCGTAGGGCATTTGTGCTACCCTTCCAATGCACAGGCAAAATAGCTCTCAAGAGGCTGCCTATCTGGCCATAACCATTTCACTCGGTATGTTGTAAATCTCCAGGTCAACCTACAAGCATCACCTGGTTATACCTGTTTATCTTCTATTAAGAGCCATGTACAGTTTTATGCATGTTAATTTGTATATACATATATCTGAGTAACTTTTTTCCATTCTATAACATAATAAAAAGAGCATCATCACATTAAGAATGTCAAAATATAATAAAAGTTTGTGCTCTTTAAGTAAAACAAAATAAGTTCCAGGTACTTGTAAAGATTTCCATATCAATGACTTGAGACACGTTTGAGCCACTATATTGTGCATATCAGCCATGATCGGCAGTCATTGCTGTCACAGCTGAGGATTTGGGAAAGGTGAAAGCAGACAACAAAGGAGTCAGAATGGACAGAAGACAGGAGACAGAAAACTATCAAAAATGTGTGCAAAAAAATAGAGTAAGAGCTACCACAGATGTGTGACACATGATAAAATTAGTGAAAAATTACCACAGTAACTTGAAACGGATACATAATCTTATTTTACTTTTCTAAATGGCCTTGTGAAACAATGCCCAAAATTTCAGCGTAGCCTGGTCACAAACATCATTGATTTCAAAATGTGGAATACGAGATCATTAGTCCTCTGGAAGCTGTGATGGAAATGTCCAACAGTGTTGGCGATCTTTATGCAAATGTTTCTGAAAGCCTGATATCCTATATTTGGGTGTGTGGGATTTAATTATGAGTAGGATCAAAGACATCTTGAAAAGAGCTATCCCTGTTTCATGTGAATACAACTGTGTATGCAACTTCATCTACATTAATTATATCTCAAGATCACAGAACTTGGTTACAAGCAATAATGATAGTGTTGTAAATTATATTGTGGAATTGGTAGGACGTTTCACCTCCAGCAGAGGCAGAATGGATTACTTTTCTCCATGGCATTTATTTAGGGTATATAGCCTTCTAGAGACCCTCTTCCGTGGTATAAGTGTAAAACTTTCTCAATTAAAATAAAAGCTTGTTGTCAAAATATTGCTTTCATATCCATAATAGGACTCTAATGCAAATGTATTTTGGGTTAGATAATCCATGTTTGAACATCATAATTGTTCTGTCAGCTTCAATGAAGTATGTGTACCAGAAAATTTGGTCTTCATAGGACAACCATTTTAAGTCTTGTCAGAATTCCAAAGGATTTCACTGTTTGGTATTTTTTTGTAGGTAATGGAACTGGTTATTTCCCTTCAGGGTGACATTCCATTCTGCTTGGAGTTTTCTTTTATTATGGATTAGTCAAAAGCAGCATTTCCAAAAGTTTTGGGGAAAATATTTTATCTATTTTTCAATCTTTTGGCCACTTTTTTTCAAATATTTCCAATATTTGTCCCATTTTTGTAATTTCATTTTTCCTAAAGTTACATAATGCTGTTTTTGAAAATTGTTTAATATTGCTGCAATATTTCCTGTTTCCAACACTGAAAATGCTCCTTATCCAGTTATCTAGTGCATCTATTACAGTCGTGATAAGAAGTATGCATTTACCTTAGCTATAAAGAATAATGTATTTTCTTAAGGGAAGTTAATTCTGGTAAGAGAAATAAGTTTGCTGAGTAGAACTCTTGCTTTGTATTTTCCAAGTTTATTCCTTTCATGTATGCTTTTCCAAATGTGGGTAAAGAAGATTTTTTGAAAAGTGCACAAATACTTAGAAGGAACTTTGAATGTGAGGGAAGGTAAAAACCTCAGTAGGTAGGAGACCTACAGAGTGAAAGGGTAACTATGGGGAAAAGGAGCAAATGGTCATCTTTCCTTATGCATTCTTCTAATCCCTGAGGCAGAAGGATCTACCTGCCTTTGTGACACAGTGGGGTTGATAATGCAAAGGACAAATATTCTTTTCTTTCCTTGTATCTTTGTAAGTCTCTTCCTGCTGTGCTTAAGCGGCACAAACTCCCACAGAGTTTTCTTTTGTAAGGATGAAATAATCAGTCCCTGACAGGGATCAGAGACAGGACAGGTGAGGTAACATTTACCTCACGCCTCCTGAAATACATATGTATGTTCTTCCAGGCAAAGAAGTAAGATTACATTTCGTTAATCTTAAATCTTTTGCAGGTTACTACTGGTTTATAAAAAAGTAATCAAAGAGTTAGTAGATGGAGCCTGATGCAGATCTGGCATCTAATGAGAATGATTCCATTTGAGAAATACCTACTCTTTTGCAACAACTTTGTAGACAAGCTAAAGTGAATAACAGGAAATGCATGTAGAGCTGCAAGGTTTGTAATTGTGATTGTGAAAAAATCCAAAAATATGCAGATTCTTCTGAATATGCTGCAGTCTGTCAAGAACAAAAACAATAAGAAGTTATATGATCTTGGTTGAAGGGAAAAAAAAATCAGAAAGTCACTATGAAAACAGAATTATATCAAATTAGAATACTAGGTTAATGTTGATAAGAATTATTATAAAAAGTTGCGATAAGCCAGACCAGCCATAGGCTAAATCAATCATTTTCCATTCATGTACAGCTTGTTTTAATTTATTAGGGTTGCATATCCACGTATCTAGGTTGCATTTAACACAATATCCTTCAGAGTTGATGATGAGTAGGAGGTGGAAGAAAGAAAAGAAATGAAAGCCCATCTGCAGTTATGTAATAACACATCAAAATGATCTCACATCTGTTCAGTGGTATACCAAGGAAATGTATTTGCATGTACTCAGATGCCCTTTTGAAGAGGAATTAACATGAAGCTACCCTGAATTGGCTTCCCATTTGTATCTCAGAAATTATCTGACAAAATTGTGAGGCATCAAATGAAGTCATTTTATCATCAATATTGGAAAATAATTCAATGCTAGTGCAAATCTTAATGCTAGACTTTGTACTAACTATACATTGGAAGGACAGAACTAAGACTACTGCTTTCTAAAATTGTATGTCTTTTGTTGCAGACCTATGATCTTAAAATGTGTTTGACAAGCTCAGCTGAAGAAATATTTTATTTATCTTTTGATTTAGCCCCACTAGCCCTTTATTTAGATTAGATGGGGATTTTTTTCCTGAAAAATGTTTTCTTTTTTTTTTTTTTTTCTAACTTTGATCCCTACTGTAGAAAAACAAAAAAGTCTGGAGTTTCTACTCCAAAAATGCCCAGTGTATTCATGCTCACATTTTCAAATATGGTAAATCATGGAAAACTGCTAACTCAAGAAGCAAGTTTGGTATGAAAGATCTACAAGGTTTAATTATGAAATTCTGAAATGTGATAAGGAGATAGCAAGAGTTAAGCATAACCACTGTCAGAACCCAGATGAGCTTGTAAAAACTGTAAATGAAAATATTACCTTTAAAAAGATCTACCTAGGACTGACAATGCATTGAAAATGCTGCTGTTTGAATCTCTAAGATTTAGAATTTTTATATTACTTTGTCAAAACCTTAATTGACTGACACTTGGACTGACACTTCATCCAGGTTGGATGAAGCCTTGGGTGATATGGTTAAGTGTGAGGTGTCCCTGCCCATGGCAGGGGGGTTGGAACTAGATGATCTTGAGGTCCTTTCCAATCCTAACTATTCTATGATTCTATGATTACCTGCAACCCTAGTTCCTTGCCTTCCTTATGTGAGCTTCAAATAGGTTTATTAGCTGGAGCTAATGTTATTAGTGAAATTCATTCAGGTTGCTCATTTTGGTCTCTTTTGTAGAGGATTTAATATTTTGCATTTTGATTGGGCTTTATTAAGACCAACATGAAAGTGTGTCTTCTCATGACACTTTAAGCAGATCTGAGCTTCTCCCTAGAAATAGACACAAGAAGGCACCAGTTTCTGAAACACATTTATCTTTCTAGTGTGTGTGAGGATTGCTATGATGCTGAACCTTTGGACAATCTGCTCACAGGTCTTCCCTTGCAACAGTTTTGGGAGAATGTGCATTAGAATAAATGGTGTTCATAGCTCTATTTTTACTTTCATGAATGCTAATATGAATGAAGACATTTTTGTGGGGTAGTTACATTTTAAGGTGCATTAGGTGTTCTGTTGCCTCTTTTTACGCATCCACTGTACATTTTAATATTTTCCAAGAGCATTTGTAGTACTTGGTAGGTGTTAATGTCACTTATAAAATTAAATTAACTAGGATGTTCTGAAATTGTCTTTAAAGGTCAAAGTATAATAATCTTGCCCAGAGTAGTACTTTTATTCAGGGGTAAATCTGGGTAGGTCTAGGTAAATCGATTAGCACTATAGAAGAAATAAGGTTAGATACATAAAATGTCTTTGTCACAAAATACCTAAATGTACTTATCAGTGCCTAAATTTATAGGTTTAAATTCTCTCAATTCTTGTTTGTTTCCTGACAAACTTGGAGACATTAAAAATTTTACTCCTATACTAAGTTTCTAAAAATTTCCACCAGTATGATTTCACAGCAATATAAAGATTGCTTCTGAGTGGTCAGAAAACATGACAATATGGAACATACTGGGGTCTGCTGTTTCACTCTATTTCCCCAGATACATAAACTAAATATTTATATACTTAAATCACAAAACTTGATCCCAAGATATTCCTGAAATATCTGGAGTAAAATCAAGTGTTCCAGCCATCAGCCATCACTACATAAGTACTCTGAACTTTCATAGTACCCAGTCTTTTGCTATCAACTGTTGTGTTTGACATAAGCCTTTAAACTTGCTCAAACCAAGGACTGAAACCTCAGCACTGCTCTCTAGAGGTAATAAATGTAATTTATGGTACCATATTTTACAGATCTAATGTCTGTGTAACTATTTTTTTAAGCAAAATAGAAAGCTATCAGTAGAAGTATTGAGAAAGACCAACAAGAACACATCTGAAAGTTCAGACTACTCAGTTGAAAAATGTGCACACATGAGAAAAGATCAGAAGGGAATTTTGGAGGTCGTAAAACTGCTTTTTACTCCAAGCAGTTACTATAACTGTTGAACTATCGGATTTTGTGGGACTGCTATAGGAATGGAGTGACCCACTGCACAAACCACTTTCTGACTAAAAGTCAAAAATATGGAATTGGGCAGTTCCAAGCAATCTAACATTAGATATTTACTTTGATAATAGTTTTAATGGTGATTTTATGATCCCTTTACTGATTTCTATTGCTTTATTTCTTCAGTCCTCAATTCCTCCCAAGAACTGTGTTGGAAGAGATCTGGCTAATGAATGGGAAACCTCCAGGCAGCAGTGGCCCTTAGAGTTTGGCTCAAGTTCTTGGAACAGCACAAATATCATTAGTAAAGAAACGCCCAAACTAGGTGTGATTGGGTTAGCACATCTACTGGAAGCCATAAAGATGTACTGTTGACTATAACATGCTCTAGTAAAACACAAGGTTTAGGCAGAAAAAAATGGAAGGGTACCAAGCCAAGTGGGTTACCCTGAGTTTAATTCAGGAGTTTAGCTGTCCAACTGACTTCTAAAAATGAGTCTAAGGTTTTCAAGATATGTGCTGCTTTTGGAAATACTACTGGAAATGCCTATCTTTCTCCTTAGTGTATGCCTCAGCACACCGCAATTTTGATCCAACCAGCCTCCAACACATCTTCTAACACAGTGGTTAATTTTGTTGCACTGCCTTGTGCATTGTGCATACATGATGGCACAAAGCCTCTGCCTTGGCAGCTCATGCCAAGGATGGCATAAGGAACCCATAGGCATATAGTGTGGAGGATCACAACTGGGGAAATCCTAGCACCTTTCTTTGTTCCTTTGTGGTACAGAAATAGCATTGTGAAAATGAGCTGGAAGGCTTTCCAGTAAAACAGTCTCAGGCAGGTTTTTAATCATGCATTTGATCATGCATTGCCGCTCAGCTATGACTAACCCTATCAGGATATCACTCCTCTGTGAGGATTCCACTCTTAGGTGTTTTTTTCAGTAGATTTTTAAAGTCTAAACAAAGGCAAGTAGTCGCTTGTGAGGACACAATGTATTAAGGTGGTAATTTTTCATTTTTAATGACTGTCATGACTACGCTTCAGCTGCTGGGTGCATCATTTAGCTCTTTGTTCTCCATGTCATTCACTGAATCATCAGCATTTGTCATTTGCTGTGCACACAACTGTTGCAGATGCTAGTGTTTCCATTAATGCCCACCTTTGATAGTTGAAAATGATGGCTTGTTCTCTGCCTTCAGCACCCATTTTTCAGGCCATAGATGTAACTGAATAAAACGTCTGCTGCAAATATTTCCAAGATTGGGAAGAGTCTCATTCAAGATCCCTTTTTATGCTTCATTTTGTAAATGTCCAGAGCAAATCCATTTTATCTCAATGCATTGAAGCTTGAAGCCAATTTTCTATGAGACAAGTTGACCTTAATTTTCCTATTTGAAGTCTTATACTGAGGTGAATGAGAAGGGAAGAACAGAGCACTTGTAGTTCTTTTTAGGTAGACAAATTGTCTGTGGGAATCAGAAATATGTACGACTACTAGGCTTTCCAGATACAATTTTCTTGTCCTTTCCATGTCATTACTAGTCTATGTGCTTGATGTGACAGCAGTATTTGACCCTTACAAGGAAATTTAGGACATAAGCAAGCTGTTTTCCATAATCATAACCACGTTTCTCAATAGCAAATAAATACAGCCAGGCTCCTGTACATCTGTAACACTAAAGAATGCATGCATTCTGTGTATTCATTCTTGTTCCAAGGCCATATCTGCAGTAGAACAGAGGATAGGATCTACTGTCCTTTGGTCTACTTCTCAAAGGAAAGAGGAAAACTGAGTGGGAGGAGGTAAACATGATACTTTATCATTTACGGGAAAAAAACCCCAAACCAACAAAATTACAATAACAACCACAAACAAACAAACAAAAAAACCACCAAACAAGCATGAAGGAAGAAAATGAAACTAAAGGAAAAGCAACATGAAGGATACTTGGTGCAATATGCAATATTCTTGACTCTGCTATCATGCGCTGTGAGTCATAGAATAATAGAATCATAGAATAATTAGGGTTGGAAAGGACTTTAAGATCATCTAGTTCCAACCCCCCTGCCATGGGCACAGACACCTCACACTAAACCATATCACCCAAGGCTTCGTCCAACCTGGCCTTGAACACTGCCAGGGATGGAGCATTCACAGTTTCCCTGGGCAAGCCATTCCAGTACCTCACCACCCTCACAGTAAAGAATTTCTTCCTTATATTAAATCTAAACCACTGCTGCTTAAGTTTTAAACCCATTACCCGTTGTCCTATCACTACAGTCCCTAGTGAAGAGTCCCTCACCAGCATCCTTGTAGGCCTCCTTCAGATACTGGAAGGCTGCTATGAAGTCTCCACACAGCCTTCTCTTCTCCAGGATGAACAGCCCCAACTTTCTCAGCCTGTCTTCATTCAGGAGGTGCTCCAGTCCCTGATCATCCTCGTGGCCCTCTTATGGGCTTGTTCCAACAGTTCCATGTTCTTTTTATGCTGAGGGCACCAGAACTGCACACAATACTCCAAGTGAGGTCTCACGAGAGCACACTAGAGGGGCAGGATCACCTCCTTTGATCACCTCCTTTGGTCACGCTTCTTTTGATGCAGCCCAGGCTTTCTGGGCTGCAAATGCACACTGAAGCCAGCTCATGTTCATTTTCTCATTAACCAACACCCCCAAGTCTTTCTCCACAGGGCTGCTTTGAATTTCCTTTTTTCCCAACCTGTAGCTGTGCCTAGGATTGCTCCAACACAGGTGTAGGACCTTGCACTTGTCATGGTTGAACTTCATGAGGTTGGCATTAGCCCACCTCACAAGCATGTCAAGGTCCCTCTGGATGGCATTCCTTCCCTCCAGCGTATCAACCAAACCACACAGCTTGGTGTCATCGGCAAACTTGCTGAGGGCACACTCAATCCCACTGTTCATGTCACTGACAAACATGTTAAACAAGACCGGTCCCAACACCAATCCCTAAGGGGCACCAGTCAATACCAGTTTATAGCCAGACATTGAGCCATTCACCACAACTCCTTGCATGCAGCCATCCAGCCAGTTCTTTATCCACCGAGTAGTCCACCTATCAAATTGATGTCTCTCCAATTTAGAGACAAGGATGTAGTGTGGGACAGTGTTGAACGCTTTGCACAAGTCCAGGTAGACAGTGTCAGCTGCTCTACCTCTGTCCATCATTTCCATAGTCCCGTCATAGGAGGCCACCAAATTGGTCAGGCAGGATTTCCTCTTAGTGAAGCCATGCTGGCTGTCACCATGCACCTTGTTTTTCATGTGCCCTAGCATGCCTTCGAGGAGAATCTGCTCCCAGATTTTGCCAGGCACAGAGGTGAGACTGACTGGTCTGTAATTCCCGTGGTCATCCATTTTCCCCTTCTTGAAAATGGGGGTTATAGTTCCCTGTTTCCTGTTGCCGGGAACTTCACCTGACTGCCATGATTTTTCAAATATGATGGCCAGTGGCTTAGCAGCTTG
The DNA here is from genome assembly GCF_012275295.1 of Melopsittacus undulatus. Classification (NCBI taxonomy): domain Eukaryota; kingdom Metazoa; phylum Chordata; class Aves; order Psittaciformes; family Psittaculidae; genus Melopsittacus; species Melopsittacus undulatus. The sequence goes on along the minus strand of NC_047527.1, from coordinate 82,748,958 downwards.
ATTTGCCAGCTCCTTCAGGACCTGAGGATGGATTTCATCAGGTCCCATGGACTTGTGTATGTTCAGGTTCTTAAGGTGGTCTCGAACAAGATCCTCTCCTACAGTGGGCCCAAGGTCTTCATTTTCACAGTCCCTGTGTCTGCTTTCCAAGACTTGGGTGGTGTGGTCAGAGCCTTTGCCAGTGAAGACCGAGGCAAAGAAGTCATTCAGAACCTCAGCCTTCTCCAAATCCTGTGTAGCCATTTCTCCCGAAAGCTTCCTGAGGGGGCCTACATTGTCCCTAGTCTGTTTTTAGCTGCTACATACCTATAAAATCCCTTCCTGTTATCTTTAACATCCCTAGCCAAATTTAGCTCTAACTCAGCCTTAGCTTTCCTAACTTGGTCCCTAGCTTCCTGGACAACATCCCTGTATTCTTCCCAGGCCACCTGTCCTTGCTTCCACTTTCCCAATATATAGAAGCTGGGAATGACGATGATGTCTGTAAGGCTCCTTGAGACCTATGCATGAAAAATGCTAACTGCATGCTGAGTATTCCTTTTTTTCTTTCTCTTTTTTTTTTCCCATTGTAAAAGATGGAAAGAAATAGTGTGCCAAGGAAACTTTGGCAAACCATTTGCTCCCTGCTGTGTTCCCTATCTCTGCTTGTCCCTACTATATAATTAGTTTCTAAATCTTAAGTCTCTGAGCATACTTTGCTGCTCACTGTTGTGTATCATATTCATTGCATATCAAGCCCAACAGAGTCCTCAGCCCTACTGTGTGTTCCAGTGAGCCAAATGAGATGGAGAAGAACAAACCACCTTGTGTAGAAAAGGTTATGGGAAGAAAAAAAAAAGAAAGTTACTGCACAGCATCTTCTGCTTTGTATTAATGTAAACTTTGTGGGATACCATCTAGCCACTTTCTTCTGTTCTGCTATTAGCCAATGATATTATAAACCCTTCTGCTGTCATTAAATTGGCCTGTAAAGTGCTCTTTGTCATTTATTGGAAAGGTTTTATAGATTAAAAAAAAAACAAACAAAAAAACAAACAATAACTGTTTAATTAGGTTCTAGTTCAGGGCAGGCTAAATGGGTAAGGAGAATGATAGTTGCTACCTACTGTCCAACACAAACTGTCCCGTTTGCATCTGCCCTTTCTCTACCAGCTGCTGTTTATTTCCCTGCATTCTTTATGGATGGTTTAAATTGAAGGAAACAGTTCTAATCAGCACATGAATAAGAGCACAAGCAAACTGTTTGCATTTCATAAACTTGTATATGGTGTATTTGTTGATATTCAGAAACTTCACTGAAGATTTACCATATCTGGCTGTTTGGCTGGTTTTTTTTTAAAGGTGTTGATTAGAACGCTACTGTAACAAACAGTTAAAAATAACGATTTTTATCTTGCCCAGCATGGAACTCACTGTGCTCTGGCTTCATTTCCCAAAGTTAGTACCAAAGCTGGAACTCAACTATTAAGTTATCTGGCTGGTATGCTTGGAGTATATGAACAACAACAGGGATGTGAAGGAGGAAACTAACTAATTGCTCATTTTATTAAAGAATAATGTTGTAGATCCCAGTAAAAAAAAAAAAAATAATTGCAATAACCCTCACTAGTGTAGAATAGTGGTCAGTGTCAACAAAATGAGTGGGATTCTATTGTTTCTCTTTGATGCCTTTTGTCCCCAGGAGGTTTTCTTGTCATTTCAGCAATGGCTGGCAGGAGTTGAGTGCTGACAAGTATTGTGTCACCTGTAACCATTTCTGATGTAATTGACATAGTCCTGCAGGGTTTTGACAAGTTTGTCAACCTAATGAATGGGCAACTGAGTTTTAAAACCTGCACTAAAGGTCATGTAAGTTGTTCAATGGAAAATGAAAAGTTCTAGTATCCAAATAATAGTTTCTGACTTACTTTGCTTGCCTGAGAAACAGCAAAGGTGGGGGGCACTTCACAACCTCTCCCCTCAAATATTGCTTGTAACACTTAATGGGAAGGGGAGAGGGGAACCTCTGAAGAAGTATTTTCCTGGGTTTTTTTGTAAGTAATATTTAAGAAACCTTCATGTACAGTAATGTATTTAGAAGGGAATGGCCCTGCTTAGTTTAGTGCAGCTGCAGTTGTTTTCTTTTAAAAGCAGAATAGATCTTGTTTATGAAAAAAAAGATGACTCACCATAGCAATAAAGCATCTGTAGTTTGCTATAGCTACATATATAACCTTGAGGTTATAAAACAGTAAAAATATAGGGGTTAAAAAAAATCCTTTGCAGACAATGTGCAGGCCAAGCCAAATGGTTTGTACTAAGAGTTAAGTTACAGCAAGTACACAAGGTGTCCACATATCAGCCAAACTCTTGTAGCTGTGTAAATAACTAAATTTCAACTGAGTTTGAGCAAACTGAAAACCTACCCAAAGAGAAACACCACTGCTCAGTTGACAAGCAGCAGCCTCTGAGGTTGGTGCAACCCAATCATGGTTCACATCATGGAGCAGTAAGACCTATCAGAAGACTCACTAATGTTTTTGTGGAAATCCTGTGTTTTCCTTGCCTATAACTAGATCTTAGAATATTTGAAATAAACAGAACTTTGTTTTACACAAGAACTCCATGACTACATCTTTAACAGTGCTTTCCAGAGGTCAAAGATACACTGCCCAATAACAGTGTATATTAACCCTGCTTTAGGGAAATAATACTGTTTCTTCAACTGCACTTCCACATTCTTGTTTAAGTGGTCCAAAGCAGAGATGACTGCATTTAACTAATACTTCTCATCCTTGACAAGATAATGAGTCTACAGGCTGACCTCACTGAGAATGGTATATTGACTGTGCTGGGGTTTTGTACTTAAATAGCAAAATAAACATCCAATTAATAATACGTTTTCAGAGCAAACAGAAGTGTTTCACTAATTTCAGCAGGGTCATCAGATCAGTAGCAATAACAACCTGACTAATTTTTACAGGATTAGAATTGCTTAATTGTTGTTAATGACCATTTGTCACGCCTATGTTATTAGGGACCATAGCACAAAAGCTTCAGCAACTGTGAGGGAAGAGAGAGTACAAAAGAAGAATCTAAACCTAATATTTTGTAACTAGATTCCTGGGTTTACTTAACTGCTTTTACAGCTGCATAAAACCGATGTATTTTCCTTTCAGGGAAAGGTAATATTTGTGATGCAGAAGGAAATTTTCAAGCTGTTTGTGAAAAACTCTGGCTTCCTATTAAGATATCTAAGCAAAGTGTCTTTCTTTGTATACACTGCTCCATACTGCACTTCTCTCTGGCTCTATGGTCACCTGGGGGTCATTGCACTGGTGGTTTACTTGACCACATTCCTGCGGCCTGGATTCTGCTTTAAACTAAGACAGATGTTAATGAGCTGTTACTGACTCTAGCAGGAGATAACAAGGGGATTTTGTTCTTTGAGTAGAACTGGCAAATTTTGGAAAATTCAGTTGCTGAAATAAGAGGGAGATATACATAGTATATTTTTATGTATAATGCCAATATTAACAGAACAAAACCAGCTGCCAGGGATGATATTTGCAGTTAGAAAAGTACACAGATTGACACATTGCAAGTTTTTTTTTTTTGTGCATTTAGAAATTCAAACCTGTATCTACATTTCCAGAAAGGTTGCCCCTTTTTAATGTATCAAGCCAGAACCATTGATCCATGCAAGGCTGAACTCACTGATATTTACAAAACAGATAGGTTAGAATTTGGGGGTCCTTAGCTTGTTTCTCTATTTGTAAAATATGAGAAAAAAAAGAAGACCAAACACAAAAACAAACCACACAAAAGCACAACTTCTATATTTGTTAAAGTATTTAAGTACCAAGCTTTTAAATATCAGTTCTCTCAGATATTAGGAAAATTTTCTCTTGCTTGTTCAGATTGAGGTGAAAATATTATGTGTGTGTCCTTATATCTAATATTGAGCTTATTGTTGTTTGAGGGATTTGGAATCTCAGAGGCACAAATCAGATCTTTTGAGGGACAGTAACTCTAGTGATTTTCATGCACTTTAATAGCTGTAAACTAAAAACTACTTTTGCTGTTCCTTTTCCCTTTCACTTTTATGTTTTTAATCACATTTTCCACTCATGCTACTCCAGGCAATAAGACTCGTGTTTCATCTGTTAGATTTGAACAAAGTATTTGCTATTTTATTGTTATGCAGATCACTGATATCATTCTGTCATATCTCCACTGATAATTCAGAAGACATCAGGGGACTGAATGTAAAGGTAAACTAACATTTACTTTACATCAGTTCACCATGAAGACAATCAATTAGGCAGAAAATGAGAAATTGTTACTCCACAGCAGTCAGAAGTAAATATGCTGATTTTTTTAAAACATTATAAATGTTCCACACATAACCTCCTAATGCAAACCTGTAAGTAACTGACAACTGCAATGATATTTTTTCTTTCCACCTGTTAATGTTCAGATGATCTGGAACATTAGGATATTAGTAAGAAATTTCACCTGAATATCATTGAACTTCAACTTGCCACCTTTAAAATTGAGTACAGTGGAAACAAAATAAAAATAGTTAATATTTTCAGGTTTTGCAAATGCTACAATGCAAGGATCTGTGAAACCTTATCTGAATCTAGATATTGTGTATTTTAGTCTTATGTTTGTGAAATGTATTGGGAGCAGGAATGGTTGGGATAAAAGCACAGATTAAATAGCCGTTTATTTAGTATGCACCTTCCACCATACAGGCTGAACAAGGGAGAGGTTTGCTTGGAAAAACATTATGCTATCATGTAGTTAAAGGTATTTTTAAGGAAGAATATAATGAAGATTGAAAAGGTGAGTTTAATTCTGCCATGTTGGAACTGCTGAGCATTTGAGTTTGCAATCCTAATATAGTTTTCTTTGTATGAAATAGAAGAGTTCTCATGGCAACTACTTTCTCAAGTGTCTCTTTCAAAACTAAACAAAATTATTCATTTTCTCTTCACAAGCAGCATTTCAGCTAAGCCTTTTCTATCTTTCCAATGCAGATATTATGCTTAAGAGACCCAAACTGCCATCAGAATTACAAGTGCAGTTACACTAACTGAGGGTGCAGAGTACAGTCTGAGTTGCCCAGTTAGATATTCCTGTATAGCCTATATCCTCTATAACTAAACTCGGTTTTGGCAACAGAAATTAACTGAAAATTCATGTCCAGTTTATAGCCAGTAATTTCCAAATCTTACACAACTTGTATAGAATGCAGTGTGAATGAGTGTGGAAGACACACTGAACAGAGATTTGCTCTTGAACTTGATTAAAAATAAAAAAGCTAACAAATAATGAAAAAAAAATCAGTGGAAAGATGCTGAGTGACTTCTAAAATATGATTTCTACTACAACTTTCATATTAAATGTTACTTATGCATTTCAGGAAAGTGTCTAGTACCAAGTATTGAAAAGAAGGTGTTAGGAAGCCTCACAATAACATGATCATTTTACCACAAGAGAATATTTCTTTTTAATTGACAGTGGTTAATAGCTGGCTCAGGTCCCGAAATGTAGAGGAGTTGCATTCTGTATTGTAGGTAGTAGGGGTCTAGAAAATCTCTTACATTAGAAAAAATCTGGAGTATGAGCAATAAGGAACATTTGAGGGGCTTGTCATGAGGCCAGCCTGGAGCTAAAAAACATTTTCAGACCAAGCTGATTCTTTCAGAACTTGTCTCCTGACCATTTACTTGCACTGAGTGGTTCCATGCAATGATCTTTCTCAGATCTCAGATGATGGGGGAATATGAGATGAAGAGAGTGGAGTGGCCAGTCTGATACTTTGGTTGGCTTTATGAACCCAGCTTTTATTCTGGCCACATCTGTTCATAAGCAGAGTTGGTTGCTCTCTGTGGATTCCACCTCCTTTGATCTGGGACACAGCAGCTTGGTGCTGAAGCATCCAGGCTAGCTCAAATGTCCTTTTGCTCATATAGTTGTCTGCTTCAGCTAGTGCTCCTCGGTATTAATGCCCGGAGATAGTCAATATAATTGTCTGGGAACCTGTGGCACATCTGAACATAGGTTTGTATATGCCATCCACAGATAACTCTCACTTGTCTCCAGTTTTCCAGCTTGCACCTGAATGCCTATAAATTCCTGCTATGAGTGAAGAGATATACAACTGGAAAGCAATGAGGTCTGTTGTCATGGTAAATTATGTTAAAAACACCGCCCTACTCTGCAAAATTTTCTACAGTGAATTTCATGGTCATCTTTTCCCAGACTGGTGGTATTAGAACCCACATGGAAAGAAAAAACAAGCATATATAAGGAAGTCACTAACTCTGGACATGTAGCTGGACAGATCCAAGCCCAACTCTGTGGATTGGCTGCCTTTTTACACTGTCCGTTGACCTACTCTCTCTTCCCCTGTTCCTCTTCACACATAGAACCCAGTCCAGGATAATCTTTCGTCTGTACAGATAAACTGCAACACTAAGAAATTAAGTGATCCACTAACTTCAGGGGCAGCAAGCCTTTATTTTCTTTTCCTTTACCTTTACCCTACTATTGCTCTTCCCTGTCCTCAGTTTCTGATGGTGGGATGAGCCTACTCTTGCTCCCAGTTATCCTTAGAACTATATAATCCAATATCACGTATGTGTCTGCAACTTCCTGATGTCATTTGAGTTGATGTAGCTACCACAAGATATCCACAGGCTCTCTGTTATGTTGTAAAATGCGGAACATAATAGAGGGCAAATATGCATCATTCCAAAATCCTCTATCACAAGGATAGCGTTGTTTATTCAATCAAAAGCTAAGAAGTAATATGCTGTCTTAGTCTCTTATTTATGCTTCTGCACCTTTGAAAGCTTTTCCTCTCCAGTTTTTTTCCCATGCAAATACCTTCTTCTATAGTCACGAAAATTAAGGGAAAAGCTATGTTTAAAACAAACAAGCAATTAATATTAATCAAATATTTATGAGCATGCACGATGAATATTTATGAAAAAAAATCAGTGTCTGCTAAAGATGTAAGGTAAGAATCAGCTGTAAACTGTATGAAAATAAAAATATACAATAACTGCTAATGTGACTACTATTATTAAGTACAGCTGAGTGAACCTTTCAAATTATTTATTCACTTGCAGGTAAGCTGACTGATATGATTTGTAAGTCTGGCAAACTCTTTTGGCCAAGAGCAAACTAGAAATTTTATTCCAAAATTTCCAGAAAAAAAACTGTATTTTTTTTTGGCATTCAAATCAGTCCTTTACATCAGATGTGTCACAGTGTAATTAAAAAAAATATATATATATTTGACCCACGTTCTTTTTAGAGACACACACAAATTTCTGGTTGATACAGAATGCATATTCCCAATATTCTGCATTTGCTTGTTGAACTGAAAAATTATTATGGGAATTCAACATAGTTCACCAAATTAGAATGTTTTATATAAGGCACTATTGGTGATATAGGGTTATTCTAGTATTTCTGTGGGAAAATGGTGACTTCTTTCTCTCTTTTGTTTCTTTGCACTCCAAGAGACATCAAGAGCTCTTTAATACAGTAGACCAACTTTTAATGACAGTAGACTAGCCTAGTTAAATCCAACCTGAATTCAAAAGGGAAAATAACTAACTTTGACACAATTTACCTAATCATGAAACAATTTCTTCCTATCTTGAATTATATTGAGATGGGATGTCTTTCTAAAATATGGTTACCCAAAAGCTAAGGGTGGAATACAAAATTTTAACTTTTTTGCCCATGGTATGTTGGAGATCAGGCTAGATGAATGTGTGTGGTTTCTCCCACATCACCCCTCTGCCCCCACTGCCAACATTAAAATCTAGGAATCTAGGAATAGGAACAATTTAATCTTTGATTGAAACTCCTCTGTTTTTTTCCCCTGGCTTGATAGTAAAGCTGTCAATCAAGGACAGCCTATTTTATAATTTATCTGTATCAAACTGACATATAATCAGTTTGGGAAGATGATCCCTGCACACGTTGATATCATCATTTGGTCACAGGTTTAAGTGCCCAGCTCTGGAACATTTTCTGAAGTGGATATTGTCTTGCATCAAGTAACTTCAGTACGATCGATGGTGCTGTATATGAACCTGACACAAAAACCCTTGACATTTATAGAAAAACAGCTGCAGAACTTATGGAGTTTCAGGTCATACCACAAATACATTATGATCAGACCTTAGAAACCTGGGCTCAGGTGGGTTAGTCCAACCCCTTTTATCTGCTCTGGTAATGGGCTAGTTTATGCCAGCCCTGCTGGAGTAGTCAATGCTGCATGTGCAGTCTGAATCAGGCAGCTGGCAAAACATGCTGGACTCCTAAAACCTGCTGCCCTTGTGAGTTGCCTGGCCCAGCAGGAGCCTGCTTTTGCACTGGGATATATCACAACATTTAGGAGAGACATGAGCTGTCTAGCTTATCCAGCGCTTTCCCTGGGTTATAGCTTGGAGAACAGAGGCAGAGATATATGCTGAACCAGGCGTGGAATGCAGGCGTGGTCAGAGCAGAGGGACCTGGCTGCACTGCATGGAAATTCTTGTCTGTTGGTGTCCTGTTCAGAGTGAAGAGTGGGACCTCATCTCCAGCCTAGGATTGAGGAGGCACTTGAATATCAATGACCATCTGTTTCTTCTGAGTTCCCATGGACCATATAGGGGTGATGACTTGCCAGCTGCTTTGAGAAGTTAATGACTGGAGAAAGACAAGGGCCAAGGCTGCACTCACCTGCCTCCCTTACACATCCCCTCCTTGCTCTGCTATTTGCAGGGGGTTGCCCAGGCTTACCTCTGTCAGCTGGAAAGCTTCTACTTGGTCTGCTTGGAAAGTCAGGTACTTGTAAACATAAATATACTACTAGGATAAGCAACAAAACAATAGTTAACGAATTTTGAGCTGAGTAATATTAATAACTGATTGTTTTTGTTAATATCTTATATATTGGCTTTTTTTCCCCTTTCACTAATTGCTAGGGAGCTACCATTCATCAATTGTGCCAGCCTGCACAGTTTATCGCTTAATTGGGAAGTTGATTCACTCCTGTGGTCCACACTGAGATGAAGAAAAGTATATTTGTGGATGTATACTCATTATATAGTGTATGAGCACTACTTGTATATGTCAAAACCAGCTCTTTGGTGTCCTCAGAAAATGGTCTGAAACACTAATAAAACATTTTCATGTTACCTGTCAACATCAGTTCAAAGAAGTCGTTGGTGTCTGCAGAAAAATAAGTTTAGTTGCAGAGTGATTGAATTTTAATAATCTCTTAGTTTTTACGACTTCAGTTCCAGTTTATTCCTCTTATTTTATTTTTTTTTCTTTCCCTCCCTCTTTCAGCACTTTCCCCCTTAATCTCTTTCTCAGTAGGAGAAAACCTGCCTCTAGGGTACAAGTAGGAGGAGCAGAGAGCATGATGGATCAAGCTAAATTAGGATGTCTTGAAACACAGAAGGTCACAACCCCACATTTTTCTGAGAGCAAATTTCCTGCTATTGACTCTGTAACACTAAGGAGGATTCAAACTGATTTAATTTTCAGCCCCCCCCTCCCTGCCCACTCCCCCCTACATTTTTCCTTTTCTCTCTAGACAACAGATGTCAATGTCTTTTTAAGTTGTTGATGATTAACTGCCAACACTGTACTGTTAAAAACTCCCAGTCACATTTTTCAAAACCTTCAGGAATGTAACCAATAAAGCACACACCACAGCAAGGAACATGATCTTATTGCAGGTTTTTTGAAGTGAGAAACTTATTTTTCACTTTTCCTTTCCTGCCTCATTTCAAATACATTAAAATTCCTCCTAAAGTGTATGCATTCATTTATTAGAGTAGCATATGTGAAGACTTATCAAATGACTGGGGTTTTTGTTTGTTTATTTGTTTTCTGGGGGGAAGAGGGTGTGCATGTGAATTTGCAGCACAACAGCCTTTGAAGCAGTAGCTTTTGTTGTAAAGCTGAGATCTAGCCTTATTACTAACTTAACTTACTCAGACCAAAGGCATAAATATTTTTGGAGTAAATCTACACAAGCCCTGCCAAGGTGGATATCCTCATAAAGGTCAAAAGGCTAATAGAAATGTGAAAGGACAGTTAATCCTGCTTTCTTTTAATTCTTAGCTTTTCTGAATATTTTCCTATTTCCCCCTATTGAATCCTTTTATGTTGTTGGGCTTTTATTTATTAATTTCAGGAAGAAATAAAAGACCCCAAAGGAAGGATAAGAATTTATTTCCTTGCCATGCACATGCATCATGTAACACAGGGCACATACATGTGGATGTTCCTAATAAAATATATAAAGTCTTATTTTGTACCTTTTTTTGCATAGTAGTGTGAAAATACACAGGTTTTGGAGGAGAGAAAGAGGGTTGTTTTGGTTTTTTTTTCCCCTGATTCTAATGTGTCAGTAACCTGGTCTCATTAGCTTAGGTTTTAACCTGTGCTTTTTAACCTTTCTCCACAGCAGACAAAGAAAGATTGATGCTACCTGCTAAGGTAACAGCAATTATATTTCCTTCCCATTTGATTCAGAAATAATCTAGATGTTGGAGCTGTCAGAAATCTCTTGACAAGGCTGTCTCTGGGCCTGTGGCAGATGAGTTAGAACAAATGAAAAGAATTATAGGTGTGGTAATCTGTTGCAAGAGTTTAGGGACTATGGTTAATGCTACTGCTAAAGGGTGAGAAAACCTGAAGTGTGGTTTGTCTAACTTGAGATCTTGATTTGGCAAATTCTTAAAACCTAAGCTTAACTTTATGCAATTCAGCAAGGAACAATTCATTAAGTTCAAGGAGCATGCTTGGACAGTGCCCAGAGATACAGAAGTTTGCAGGCTGGTGGTGTTACAATGTAAAGTCTTCAAAGCTGTTTGGTTTTGGTTTTTTTCATCTCCTGTCTGCAGTGCTAGTCAGTTATAACTGACATATGCTCCTCAAAGGGCTATTAGGAATAGTCATCATTATTGTTGAGGCAAGAATATTGATTTTTCAAAGCTACAGTTGGACTGATTAGCTGGGCCTTCTTTGCAGGCAGCTGAACTTAATTTCTGCTCTAGTACTGTATCTCACTGCTCGCTAATGGTCTGAGAAATTCCCATGCCCATTGCCCTGTATTTTTAAGGAGACTATAGAAAGCATGTACCAGTTAATCACTTGTTCTGCAGCCAGAGGCATTTCACCTACAAGGATCCAGGAAACCTGCAGGGCTGCTGCTTCTCCTGCCCGCCCTTGCTCCCCAGCATTCCCTTAACACATCTCAAGACATAGAAAAGTACCAGTGGGATGAGGATGTTAATGAGGCAGAAGACTAAATAGGTGCTCAAGAGAAGGCAGAGCTCTGAGTAGAACAGGGAAATGACAGCTCTTTAGAGTGCTCTGTTGTTATTTCAGCAGAAACTTCTGAGTTTTCAGATACTTCAAGGTGTTTTGTGATTTTTTTTTGGTTTTGTGGGTTTTTTTCTTTTTTATGATTTGTGTCCGACATCATAATTGTCTCAGTAATAAAAGTTTAGTCTGATTTTTACAAAGAAAAAGAAATAAAAAAAAATATAATTGGGGTCAGTAACTATGGCTACAAAGGCTAATACCTACATGAGAAAAGAAAATAAGAATGTTAGGAAATTTTAAATAAGAAAATTAACAAATATTCATTTGGAATAACACAAGAAGGAGTTATGTATAATCTTGCCATTCTTATTTTCTTGAAATCTATTTTCTGAGACCCACTTTTTACAATGGAATGGCACTACGGGTGAAAAAGAGCCATATAACATTGTTTTTAAAAAGAGCTTAAAAAGAACAAAATTAATTGTTTGTTGTGGGGTTTTATATATATATTTATAAAAAATAATCCCACTTTATCAGTAATTAGGCTCCTCATGATGTGTGCTGTTAAACTGGCTGTATGTTTCTTAGGTGGCCAGGAGGAAAGGCACTGTGCTTTCATCCTCTTACCCTCTTACCTAATGCAACAAAGCCAAGGTATGCACCAATCACTTATTAAAACATGCCATGTTGCATCTTAATGCTATTGTGCTTATTCTTTTTCAAGCTTCAGGCTGGTCATACAAGGAAGTGCTGCAGAACAGCCTTGGGAGCAAAAGTCACAGTTAGAGATTATGTTTAAGCGTTGAAGAAATTGTAAAATCTCCTTCATTATTTTCCTGATTTTTGTTAATAAAAGACTTTTTTATTGGTTATACGCTTTCAAGTAAATTTCTCATTCATCTTTAGAAAAGCTGGCTTCAGCCACCTACATGTCTCAGAAGGAAAAATAAACCAGACTGAATTTTGCCTGCTTTTCATATATCACTGTGATGTCAAAACAGCTGTTTATTCCTTAATGTGCTCATTTTCCTACTGAAACAGCTTAAGGCAATCTATTTTTTTTTCTTTTTTCTATAAATTGGAAGCTTCCTAACACAGTCCACCCCTGATTAGCTTAGAAAGGTATCTCTGATATTTTCACGATCTTTTACATCAAGAACAGTCAGTGCTTCCAAAATGGATAGGAGGGGAAGAAACCTTTCTGTATAAAGGATAGAGAGGGATAGAAGACACATTTTCCATAACGCCATTGGACAGAATTAGAAAAGTGAAGAGTGAAAAATAAGAGCTTGCTGAAAACTGGAATATTTAAAAATTATATTTTTTCCATTAAAAAATGTTTCTGTTTTGGAAAAAGACTGTGTTTGTTGAAGAACATCTGGGCCCACTCTTTCAGACAGCTCTGAAAAAGATGCACTTGTCCAATCTGGTGCATGTGTGAAAATGTGAAGGCTTCTGGTTTGAATATTTAGTATTCATTTGGGTAGAGAAGAGAGGCTGGATAAGGAACAGGGTATTTGTTGTTCCTGACACAGTGGTTGGTCCGTCTCCTGTTTGGCACAGAAATAGTCCTTGGCTGAGAGAATACACAAAGGCACATTACTGGGCACCTTTGTGGTGGTTGGCCAGGAGCCCATCCACAATTCATACACAGGGACTGCTGCTGAACAGAAATAGGGAAGTGGGAAGGCTTCTCCACTGGGCAGAGCACTCTTTGGTGCTGACCCTTCCTCTTCCTCAGCTTGCATCATGCTTAAGGTACAGCAGTTCCATTATGCCTGGCAGCTTCTCTTCATTGTTTTTTAACCATCTGTCTCTATTCCATCAGAAACTCGAGGTAAAGCAACTAGGAGAATCAAAATGGATGGTTTATAACATAAAAGAGCTTGGGCTTTTGGTCTCTTTGTACAACCCTGGGTAATACTGGTTGTATTTCTGGAGGGTGGTGTAATAAACAAACCTAGCATAATATTATGCCCTTTTTTATGCTAATCTTTATGACTGGTACTGTTATTATCATTATGCTATTGTTATATGGTATGAGTAAATAATTTTAATCAGAAAAATACGTGTTATCTGAATGAAAATAATGCTGCAAACATGTTAAATGTGTATTGCTGCAAATGCTTTTGTCTGATCATTACCTCACAAGACCCCATGGGAAAAATTTACAGGATTATGCTTGAAGAGATTATAAATAAACAATGGCTCCACTGCTGTATTTACACTCTGCAAAATGTATTTTTAATATAGTAAACTTTACAAGAAATAGATTTGGACCCTGTTGATAAATTCACCTGGATAGTTTTGAAGAAATGTGTATTAACTTGCCTTTTGAGACTTAGTGTTTAGGATGGTAGTTAGATATTTGCCCTTCCCCAACCTCCATTCATTCATATAGAAACAGTTTTTCAATTACAGGAAGGCCTGTGTGCATGTGTGTGTCTTCCTTTTGTGAACACATATAACTGATGAGTACTTATGCTTGCCTGCATAAAACCACATTCAAGGAAAATGTATCTGCTACACGTCTGTTCCATGGGATGAATCACTAATATCAGTATTCCCATAGAAATGTTAATAATATGTCTGATGCGATGGCTATCAAGAAATTTTTTGTGCTGTGCCACAGACCTCAACCACAGGAGTCTGCTACATGAATTTTCATCTGCCTTCTATTTTTTTTTCAGGTTGCAGCTATTACTATTTACATTCTTTTGGCTATGAAGTGACAAAAAAGTTGCGACTTTTTGAACTGTGGTGAACATCTTTATTTCATAGGCTCATAATTCATGAACTCCTTGTCTGATTTACTGCAAATTTGGTAGAAAATCCCTACCTCAGGTTGAGACCTAGACTACAAATCTTGAGGCCAATATGATTTGTGAATCTGGAATTTAGGACTGGGGATAAGAGCCAAATTCTATCTTATCATGGAAATCAATGTTGTAGCTTTAATTAAGGTGACTCTGTTCCTTAATATATCTTTTCCAGCTCTTCTTGCCTCAAAATACAGACATATGAATAATAAATATTCTTTTTTGTACCTGGTGCTTAGTTAAACATCCTCAAATGATGTGATGGAGTTTCACAGAGATTAGCATACCTGATTTACACTTATTGTCACTGTGTACTCAGTATTGAGGAATATTGTATAGTCATAATGCATTCTGTTTTGGTTTGGGTTTGTTTGTTTGTTTTCCAGATATCTCACCTTTACAGGAAACAGAATAACTTTAAAGAGGAAAACCTATCAATATACCCCAAATTGCTCATTGCATAAAGCTACGTGAAAGGCCTCGATAGAAATACTTCTCTTGCACATTCTGTTGAAGCAGAGCTCTAGGGGGAAGCTGATGTGTAGAAATGTATCATGAACCTTTCCACTGTTTCATAGGAACCAGTTCCTTGCTGGATTACAGCCATTTTGCTCAAATTTCGTAGTTCATATTCTATCATTTTATCAGCCTTTCTTGAGTATGTTAGCTTCCACTTTAGCACAGTGGCTTTTATAAGTGAGATGAATAGTCCACTGCTTGGTTGTTGTGTCCTGGGGCATCTTCCAAATATAATTATCAAATGTGAATGTAATGGCTTTCTATTTTTTTCTGCACCAAGTCTGTAGAATGATTATTTCAGCATAGGGTACTGTATTAGTTTATTACAATGTCAGATGCCAGTTTTTTGTTTGAGACCTGGTATTGCTTATTTTTCTAATAAAATATTGTACACTATTTGCAGCTTAATATTCTCAGCTTTAGTAATGAATGAAAAACACAATCAAAGCAAGAGTGTTTCAGTATATCAAACTCATTCCAGTCATTATCAGAATATGGTGAGATGTGGAAGGACAATTTCACCCTGGAGAAATCACTATAACCTATATACAGCATAGTATTAAGTAATAAAGAGCAAGTGGATGTACATATTTGATTTCTAAATAGATGGTGAATGTGTTCAGCTCTCCCATCTGTCCAGAAATGAAATGCTTACTAGTAAGTGGTGTTTTACTGCTATTCCAGTGCAGCTTTTCTTCACGATTCTTTCTTCATATAAAATAAATGTCCTTTATGTAATTTAAAACTTTCCCCCCAGATTTATTAGGATCTTAGTACATAAATATATTTTTAAGTATTTATCTCTGGGATCTGCTTTGAATTTTGGATTTTCTTTCATTATTTAATTAAAACTGGGAATTATAATACCCAGAATATGGATGTATTCCTCACAAAATAATCCTTTGACAAATCAACTCATATGATACTTCACCCATTCCAGTTTGGTACTCAGACCCACATATACTTAATCAGCAAATCCACCTAGTAGAAAATCATAGTTCTGAAATTAAGCCAACCACTAAAGCAGGTATGAAGAAGAGACTTAAACCAGACTGCTTCATCTTACTTCCCACTTATAAAATACCTGTTTAGTTTGTTTTCCTTATTCAAGAAACAGAGAGAATGGTTTGGGTTTTACACTGCAAGGATCCATTTTCACAGGAACTGCCTATGCTTAAAATGCTTTATTTTCAAAGGCTTATATAAGCTTCCCTCTTGTTCACTTTTCAGGAATATGCCTAGTTCCTTAAATGGCATAGTAAAAGCCTCTGTGTTGACAAGAAACCTTTTCCAAAGTTTAATTATTTTATGAGAAAAGAAATTACTCATATATTGCCTGTTAACCTTTGTTTTGGGTTTGTTTTGTGTGTGGATTATTTTTTGTTCTTGTTTTTTTAATTATTTCCTTCAGTTATGTGACTGCTTGGGAGTCACAAGAGCTTTTTTCACTTTCTAATTTAGCTTATCTCTTAAACATTTTTCTCATATCTGAACCTTATCTTGTTAATCTTGTTTGTTCTAGAGAGAATAGATTAAATTCCTTTAACTGTCCACTTTATTAAATTCTTGGTATAATTTATTAGTCTAACAAAATCAGACAAGTAGGAAATTTAATTGCTTAAAAGTGCATAACCCATTGCCACTGCAGACTTTCTCATAAATGGTGCTACAGTTATGAAAGATAATAAAAATGAAAATTGTTTTCTTTTAATTATACTTTCATAATGAGCATTTTTCACTTCCAAAATAGCTAAGTTTTTAAATGGTGCACTTTTATTTAAAAATACGTACTATATGAGATCCTTATGTTCTCCCTGGAAAAGAAATATCTGATTTTGTTTCAATTTAACGTGGCTCCATTTTCACCCAACTTGGTAAGGTAGAAAAGTATTCTGATTCCCATTTTATAGGTGACAGATGGAGGCAAAGTGACATTAAATAAGGTGTGCTCTCTTCATCATTGATTTTATTGCAGAATTTTCAATAGGATTCAAACTGCTTGAAATTAAGACGTAGATTCTCTCAATAGCTGATGAGTTAGGCTCTTAAGGCTCCTGTAACCTCAAAAATTGGAGTCTTAGTTACCCTGGGTTAGACACCTAAGCAGAATGAATATCTTCATTGTCTGAGATACCACACAAAGACTTTACCTGACTGAAAAAAAAAAAAAAAAAGAAAAAAAATCCATAGATTGGGTCAACAGGCTTTTTTTGTGGCACTTCAGTCTGGTGTGACATTGGCAATTCTCAGAGATTTGTCTAGAATGCTATAGTTGTGGGCTTTCAAGAGTGTTAGTCACAGCCCATTATAAAGAGCTGGAAAAGACCTCCAGATACCTGACTAACATTTTTGAAGGCAGACATCAATTTCAAAGGTATATTCTACCCCTTGTTTTACAGCAAGCCAAGTACATGCTGGGATCTGACTTAAGTGAGCTAAATTGGCAGGTATGATTAAGATGACTGACAATGTGTACCTTAGTACTGAATTTCTGTATTTGCTTCAAAGACATCCTGATGATTGGAAACACTCATCTTGTCATCAGATTTATTGATTCAAGTGTTTAGTGTTCTGCACTCCACCATCTTCTCCAGCACTATAAGGCACAGATTATTTTAATAGTTGCTGTCCATTGTAACAAGACGGCAGCAAAATTCCTGGTGAACTTACTATACAATCAAGGGCTAATATTTGATTACAAAAGCTGGTGGTAAATTGAAAAATAAGGTTTGATGTAAGTGATTTAGGTTAAAGGGATTTTTATATGCCTTGCATTTTCTGCAGTTTTTGCCATGTGGCTGTGGTCTATTGGCTTTTATTCTACTCCTCCTCTTCTACTGTACTACTCCATGTCCAAGTGTACTTTCAATGGTAAATTTATTTTTTGGTTTTGTTATTTTTATACTCTTTCCTGTTCCCTGAATATTAAAAAGTGTATTTTGACTTTAATTACTTATCTCTTGTTGCTAACAATGAGAAAAACTTTCTGAATAATCACACTGAATTTCACAAGCCAGCATAGCTCTGGAAAACTGAGAGATGTAGATGAACACCGACCAAAGGAAACAAAAAAAATGTAACAAGTCACATAAGCACAGCCCTGAAACTTTAGTTTATGTGCTGAATATAATTAAATGCCATTATCATTGGCTTGCTGTTATTAATATCTAAGCAGAGACTATTGTAAGTATTGGTTTTATGAAGGATGCAGCTGAAGGATGAATGACTTTAGACATGAAGGAAGCATTTTAACTGAATTTTCTGACTGGAAAAATCATATGATTCTAATTCACTATGAAATACATTCTTTACACTGTAAGCCTCAAACTAAGAGATTAAAGTACAATTCACTCTGTAATGAATGAATTCAGTAAAATGCATACACAGTGTGCTTAACTTTCAGTATTCAACCTTTGAACCTAATCAAATGAGATGCATAGGACTTTAAATTGGCTTTTGACATCAGAGTATTTTTTATGTAGTGATTGGCTGCAAAATGTGTAGACAAGGTAATCAGGGATGTGTTAGGATGTTCAAGATAAAATTTAACTGGGTTTTCATGAACTTATGTAAGAACAGATAATGCTTACAGAATTTTCTTTCTTGTTTCTCGTACTTCTAAGTTGCAGTGGACTTGTGATAGTGTTACGTGTTCTTACAAGAAAAATAATAACAATTTAAGGAGGTGAAGAGTCTTCAGTCTCAGGTTTTGAAAAGTATTCTCATCTTGAGCCCCATCTTCATGCCTCATTTTTCTGCATGTGCAGATTTCTTGCAAATCATCTCTTTTTCCCCCAAGTTTGGCTACAACTGTTGTCTGTTTTCTTCCTAAAGAAAAATATTCTTTAAGATCTGTACTATCACCCACTTTTTCCACAACAGAGTATTTGTGTGACTACACCTGCCAAAATCTTTATTATTTGAATCCCCACTCCCTGCATTGTGTTCCCTTTTTTAGCCTTTCAGTTGATATGCTTATTATTCCTGTTTGCTGTTGTAATCTTCCTTTAAACACAATACAAAAGCACTTTGCAGAACTCACCCCCACCAAGAAAGGACAAAGCAGATCTTTATTGTGCAGGACCATATGCCTCTTGGGGAAAAGATAACCACTGAGAATCTTTTTTTTGGAAGACCTTGTGCTTTTGGAAGCCTGTTAGAGGAGAAGAACCCAAATGTTCAGCTCATTCCTCTTTTTCAGATTTTGTTCTTAGAGTAAAAGGTTTTAATATAACTCTCTGAGACAGCATAGTATCTTCTAAAAGATCAAGCTTTCATAAAAGTACAGTAACAGCTGTCAGAATACTGAGTTTTCTACTTAGTAGAATGCTGTGCATTCCAGTACATAATTAGCAACATATTCCCCATCTGAGAAAGATGAATAAAACAGGTTGCCACATTTTCAAAAGAGCTTCAACCCAGCTTGTGATATTTTGCTTACAGTTTTGTATAAGCACTCATTCTGGCCAGGATTTTTCTCCTTGCCAGAATTTGTGTTTGGGAATTGCAGCAATCATCAGAGTTACTTCTCATGAATCCTCTTTGTATGGTCCAATTTGAGCTTTCTACAGATGAAATCAGCCCTGAATGACCAGAAGCATTTTTTCTTTCTAACCCTCAGGCTAATGTGTAGTAATAGAGGCACATTTGGAGTGGCTCAGCAACTCTTCACTCTAGTTAGAGAGTTGATGAGCACACAGGATTTACTCTGGCTGTGGACATCAGCTGCAGATGTTCACAAAGTTTTCAAAACACAGATTCTAATCTGAGAAACTCCTTGGTTGGAGGCATTCTTATGATAACACTGCTTAAAAAGAAGTCAGAGGAAAACAGTTGGTTTTAGTATTCCTGCAAGAAAAAGCAGCTTCTAAAGCACTGTGTCTACCACTTATTCCATTCAATACATTATGAAAATGTCCTGAAATTATGTATCTTCATTTTTGCCTGACTAACTGACCCCAGTCTAAGCAAGTTCTTGGGTTAGAGGTTTCAGTGTGTGGGTTGTACAATCTTGATGGAGGTTTTTTTGAAACACAGATTCCATGGACACTTCTCATGTTGCAGTTACATTAAAGCTTGTGGCTCATAGCAAGGCCTCTGGAAGGTACTTGCTTGTTTTCCACAAATGCCACCAGGATTGACTAGCAGCTTTTTCACAAGATGGGGACAAAGAAAGGCTAATAGTTTGCAAGGAAGTGTGCTGCCCATAGATCCAGCGACTGGCCTAGCAGACTTTGTCAGAAAGTCAAAATTACAATTATTTTCCCTCTTGTTTTCACCAAATCTAATAAATGGATTATTTGTAATGTGTAATGTTTGATTTTTTTCTCATTTTTGTACTTGGATTTGATTTAATTTAATTTCTTTTTCTGTTCTATTGCGATAGCTTTTCTTCTCCAGCTCTATAGACACAGTCCGGTAGAAGCCCTGAAGGCCAGAATAAAAAGTTCAAGGGAGGCACTGGCGGCCAAATTCTCCCCTGACCTGAGCTATGCCTGATTCCATTGAAGTCAGTCAAATGGCATGAGGAATCAACCAGGCTAGAAGCTGGCTCTCTTGAGCTATCAACTCCTACTAACAACTCCTACTAACTCCAATCTTTACTAAATCTTTATGGCACTGTAGGAAAGCTCATTTCTTCCTCTTTTAAGTGATTCTCTGATGTAGCAATTTTTTAACGGCACTTGCACACCTACAGTTGTGTGGAGTGGGTCTGCAAGGGTTTTGGCTACTGAAAATGCATAGCTGCTGGGTTAAATCCTCACCTTGGGGTGAGGAGCAGTCTTTCCTTAGTGCAAACACTAAACTGCAGCTGTCCAGTGAATTTTGGAAAGTATTATCTGGACTTCCCTGCTTTAAAAGAAGTCTCAATCTTTCTGACTATAATCTTCTTTGATTTCTGGTAAATGACCCATTTTATTTGCTGAATAGCAGGCTTCCAGCTGTTCCTCTCGTTCCCAGTCAGATAACCTCCTGTATGCCTTCAGTTGTCCATAGTTTGAATAGGGTATTTGCCATTTGTGTGCATTTGATCACTTGGGTCACACCAAAGTTACCAGACCTCTAGAGAATACACATGCAACTGCTTCAAAAGGCTCTTTGAGGAGAGTGAAACCAACAGTGCATGCACAACTGTAACACCTGGAAAAGGGATCTTGTCATCCTTCTCCACTGTCTCATTTTTCCTCTGTCTGGTCCTGTGATAGTGAACTGTGTTCTATTACTGTACTAGTCCCTTGACCTGGCTGTTGGTCCTTCAACCTTACTTAGAAGCTTGACTGATTTGGAAAGGGAATCAGAAAATGTTTTTTTAACATTTCCTCTTGCTTAGGTTTGCTACACTGACATACTGTCATATTACATGATTGCACAACTTGTTATTCCCTCTCCACAGTTAAGGAGTGGAAAATTAAATAAATGTTGGGAAGATAGAGGGGACACAGAAATTTAAATTGATTATGTAGTCACCTATGCAATTTTAGAATATTGCCACATGCGATAAAGGGCCTCAGAAGAAAATATGATGTCCAGTTTTAGGTACTGTACCTGCAGAAAGAAATGGTCCAATGTGAGAGACTCCAGAGATTGAAAGGCATGTTGTGTGATCAAGGATAGATCATGTGGGAGTAGTTCAGTCAAGAGAAGGAACGGGTGCAGTTGAAAGCACCTGCTTATATGACAGAACACATGGAAAAGGATCGATATAAATGTAAAGGGAATAAATTGTTCTCTGTGCCAAATGTGTCAGAAATAAGGCATTTTTTTCAGCAGGGGAGATTAAGATTATGTATCAGTCAAAGCTTGTAAATTGTCAGGATAGTTAAGCATCAGAATAAATTAGCTGGAAAGAGAAGCAAATCTTCACTGGTGGTCTTTAATAGCAATGGTGGTAAGAAAATGGTTTATAACTGATTTTGTCTTGGGGTAGGAGCGTAGGGTAAGGGACTACTTGAAGTGTATTTCAGCCTATTTTATATCAATTTCCATGCTCAGAGCAAAAAGTAATGGTGAGTCAGGCTATATGCATCCAGGGAAAGAATTTTCTCTTTAAGACCTGTGAAATGGTTGCTGTCCCTCTCTCTCTCCACACACAATAATGGACTTTAGTTTATAGGTACCACATGTACATTGTACTATCTAGTGGACAGTGTTTCAAAATAATTCAATGAAAGATGAACCCTCTACCATGACAATGAGCTTCAGATGCTCCTTGTTGCACTGCTGCAGCATATTCCAACTTTGAACAGCTGAGGTCTGCATAAATTCAGCTTATCCATACAGCCATGCAGAAAATCTCAAAGATGAGTTCTGTATTAATAGCAAGAAAGGGTGAGTCAGCCAGCTAACTTAATGATCTGGCCCATAATTTGAATTCATTGGAAGTTGTCTGTAAACACCTCTGTGAACAGAGATCAAACATGACCTTGACTTATAGTGCTATGAATTAAATAATCTTGTAATGTTTCTGACACTCACTGTTGTCACACAAACAGTTCAGATTAGCAGAACAGCACAGTTGTCATCTTGTAGCACACTCAAGGTTCCTTTTGCTGTTGTATTTAATTTCTTTCAAAGGATGCTCTTAACCTCTGTTTTATTTTCCTATTAAAGAATGTAGGGGACCCTCCTAACAGTGTTAAAGCTCACACAAGGGCAATGCATTTCAGATGTATTATTGCACTTGCACGAGGACTTTCCTTTTTATTCTATTACATAAAGATGATTTCTGATTATAATGGGTAACTCATAGCCTTGAAACTAAGAGGCTACACTATACCCAGTCTAGTATTCAAATCAGTAATTTCTCCAGTCCTGTATTCAAATACAAAGAAAGAAACTTGTCTCTTTCTCCACATCAGAGCATTTGCTATTTAAGCCCTGGACCCTGGCCACTATGGGCTTTCATCTGTGTGATATGTTGCTCCTGTGGTTAAATCCAGCTGCTCTTCTTCCCACTACCTGTTTCTTGATGTAACTTATTTTTGTCAAGACAATAATGGCTCTTTTTCTATGTTTTTTTTCTAGGGTTTTGGTTGTTTTTTATTTGTGGGGTATTTTTGGTTGGTGTTTATTTGTTGGTTTGCTTGTTTTTTTGTGTGTAGTTTTGGGTTGGGTTTCTTTTTCTGTTAAGTTAAAGGTAGCTTTGAATGCTCTTTGCTTTTCTTTACTGATAGTCTTTTATCCATTCACTTGCAGAACAAAGAAGTGAAGACCAATAGAAATAAAAAGCAGAGCCTACTCTTCCTTTTAGAAGTTAAGGCAGTTTCCTCTTTGTGAGACAAAAGTAGAAAATTAGGAAAGATAAAATTTATGCACACTAAATCAATCCCTTTTTTGATAATTTTGTTCTGGTTTGCTTTTTTTTTTTTATGCTGGTTCTTTGCCATCTTGGTTGAACTGGTAGAAGATTTCTCCAATTGGGGATGAGGTACTATTTTTTAGAGCTACAACATTATCATATCACATTGTATCAAAAGCCAGCATAACCTAATAAGTCACAAATGCAAGAGGTTTAACCAATCAAGTAAAAATAAAGCCCTTCTTCATAAGGTGCTTGAGATAGTCAGGAGAAGAACATATACGGTATATAGTGGGTAATTTCAGTCGAAGTAAGTATGTTATTTAAATTAATTTTAATTTCGTTTTTGTCTGCAAACACCTCATAACTTACACATTTCAACCAAGACTTTCACTTGGCTCCACACAGCAGACAGTGATTTAATTTTATTGTAGAGCCTCTCATGTTATAGATGCTTAAGAATGGAAGCAATATAAGTTTTGAAGGTTGTATGGCACAGAATGATATTAAAGTATTTGACTGTTTCTTAACTATAGGAGATCTTCAGTCTTCCAAACCAAAATCACTAGGACCATGATGTGGAGAAATATACACCCTCCATTTTCACGGATTAGTAAATGATATCTCAAATTGCTGTGGTACAGTATTGCCACCCTTGGCACACAGTCATTTGCAAAGAATGTGTCTTCTGTGTCCTGCTTGCAAAGAGAATGTGGAAAAAGTAAAACCACAGTGCCCGTATTTCAACAGACTTCAGGGAACATCAAGCCAAATCTCCCTGTAAGTTGACATCACCTCAGTGAGAAAACCTAGGTTCATGTTACTGTCAGTAGGTATTGCAGCAGACTTGGTGTCAGCTTCTTCCTGGATCAGAGGATTTTACTTGTTTCTTTCTCCCCATCGTATCATTTGTTATTTATTCTCACACCCTGGCTTCATGGGCATTTATCTAAATGATATGCTGTTTCTGTGGCATGTTAGGTTAAAACCAGTCTGTTGTATTTTAGTGTATTTGCTGTCAGCTTCCTAGCACAATAGGAGACTCATTTGCATGAGTTTTTAAGTGCATGCACGCACAGACACGCGCAAGTGAGTAACACAGAAAAGGGTATGTATAGTGCACCTGTCAAATGCAGAAACACTGAGTGGATACAGCTATCTGAAAGTGATAGTGTCAATCAGATCTATGATAAGGGGAGCATTGTAGTAGATAGCATATCTGCTGAAAGCAGGTAATTTTAATTATCTAAGATAGTTTGAAGCTATGAATAATTTATTACCCGTAGAAGTCTTTTTTAAGTCTTCTAATCCTCATGATCCTCTGATATTCAGATCACAGTCCCTGATGCTTCCTTATTTGAACTGTTACCCTGGAGGCACTGGGTGAAAACTATATGTTTCTTTGTAAGCTAGTCAGCATAGATTGAGTTGTTTTGACAGCCCAGCGTGAGATTGTAATAGTCCAGCTAAATATCTGAAAACTACAGCACACAGTGGAAAATAAAACATTTCCTTGAATAGTGATAACCACACTGAACAATACACACACTCAAGCACAAATAAAGGAGAGGATGGGGTTTGGCATTGTGAGTTCAGTCTCACCAGTGACCTGTTTAAACACTTTTGAAGCCTGCGGTTTGTGTGTTCCCTGAAGACTTGCTACAATTTTGCAGCTAATTTCCATTCCCCTCCCCCAGACATCCCCAACACCACCCCCCCACCCAAAAAAACATAAAAAAATAAAGCCTGTACCTCTCTAGGCCACCTGTGCCGACTGGAACAGGATTGCAGCATTTGGCATTGGGGCAAGCCAAAGGCTTGAAAAGAGAAACACCCACTCTCCCATGCTCTTAATCCACACTTTTTATTTTTACAAATGCTTAAGCAGCAAAGAAGATGGGAAGAATAAATAAGAATCAGGAGCAAGTTCTTGGAGGAAGAAGTGGGAAGTGAAAGACAGAAAAGCACCCAGGAGGTGGGAAATGTGTGTGGTATGTGGACTACATGTGTGTTATGAGATAGGCAGGATGGATGGGGATTAAGAGTAGCTGATGGAGCAAAGAGGCTGACTTCATCAGGGTGGTGAAAAATAGTGCAGACTTCCCTAGAGCTGCTGAGATGTCTTTTACACTCCAGTCTTAAGTTCACAATGGAGGACCAAGGGCTCCTTTAGGCAAGGCAAAAGTCTAAAACTGGTGACATACCTAAGGATCTTAGTGAACCATGCCTGAAGGTAAACCATGGCTTAAAGTCATCTATAAGCCTCTGCCCTCTGCTACATTTTGAGAGGCTGCTGCATATGACAGAGCAGGATTTTCTGTCTGTATGTGTCCTTTTGAGGTGATGAATCTGGAGGCCTGGAAGAAGCAGGTGTTCAGACATGGGATTCAAGAGCTTAGAGGAAACCAGTGTAGTGTGGAAGGAGTCTGGGGAAACCTGAAAGTCTTTGTCAGATTCCTGTCTCTGCCACAAGCCCTCAACCCAGCCACAAACAGACTCAGGAAACTGAGAAGGTCTTATATCAAATGACAGTTCATAAGTCAAAAATAAGCGCATAATAAAGCTAAGCCACGAGAGAAAGAGGCTGATAATACATGGGGCATGGAAGTTAGGTCAAGAAACTAAAGGAAATCTGTCTTATGTAATGCAACACAATCTATTACTGCTTTCCTTATTAGATATATTTTGCTCTTTGTTAACTATATTACTTTATTTTCTAATGCATTTTGTAAAATGCATAAGATTTGAAAAGTCCTGAGGCAATTTTGCTGTAGGAGCTCGAATTGCTGAATTGTTTTATTTTTACATGCTCTTTTTCTCTAAAGCAATAATGCAGTGATTCTGAACCATACAGGCAACATGTATGTAAAAAAGACATGGAAGAATGTATGTATGTACATAAGCACCCCTCCCTGCACAACCCTAGTGAGGATTTTGTTGAAGTGCCAGTTTATAATCTGACTTCAGTGCCAGGCTTGCCACCAAATTATTTCAAAATGAGTTGTAGAGAAAAGCCTCTTGAGGCAGTGAAACAGCAGGTGGCCTGCTTTGTTGTGGTGGCACCTTATGAATAACTCAATTGATCTCCATATGCTTCCATTCACTCTTGCTCACAGCAATATTACCTTAAACACTGAACACTCCAGCATCTGATAGCAAAGGTTTTATTCGTACAAAAAAATTACAAAAAATGACACACTGGAAGGAAAACATGTTTCACTGCAGACACTGCTTTGTCATCCAAACCCATTTTCAGTGCCAAAAACTGATGCAAAACTCAGGTACTGGATCAGTGAAAAATAAAAATTGTATGACTTGTTTTGCAATTCTATATTAAAACAGGAGCTAAGATCACATAAGAGGTGTCTGGTAGAAAATTTTAAATTCACCTGTAAAGAATGCATTGCTGCAGTTAATGGGTTGTAGAGTTCCTGTGGCTAACCTTCTAACCTTGGAAAATAAGTCTGGAAGTGGCAGGTACCCAAGCAGTGTCCCCATCTATTGTCAGGTAATAGAAGAGTAGGATCTTGTATCACCTGTGCATTGTAGGTTGCAAAGCTAATGCTGATAAGAAAAAGGATGTTCACATGTCATGGAAGTACTGATGTGGTTCTGGTCTGTGCCTGGTACCAGAGGAGTAGCAGCCTGTCCTCCTGGGTGATACATATTACTTTTAACAGGGTGTGTTTCCTTTAGTCTAGTGCCACACTATGTTGTGGTTTAAGCCCAGCAGGCAGCCCAGAACCACGCAGCCATTCATTCACTCCTCCTCCTTCCTCCTGCTCCTAGAGGGATGGGGAGGAGAATTAAAATAATGTAACTCCCATGGGTTGAGATAAGAACAGTCCAGTAACTAAGGTATAACACAGTTCACTACTGCTACCACCAATAATAATAATAATTATAAGGGAAATAACAAGGAAAGAGAGTGCAACCACTCACCACCCACGGACCGATACCCAGCCAGACCCGAGCAGTGATCCAACCCTTCTGGGTAACTGCCCCCAGTTGATATAGGGGGCATGGTGTGCTGTGGTATGGAATACCTCTTTGATTAGTTTGGATTGTCCTGTCTCTTCCTGGCTTCTCCTCCCTGGCAGAGCATGAGACTCAGAAAGTCCTTGGTCAGAGTAAACATTACAGAGCAGCAACTAAAACATCGGTGTTATCAGCGCTGTTCCCAGGCTGAAAGCCAAAAACACAGTGCTGTACCAGCTACTAAGAAGGAGAAAAAATGACTGCTACTGCTGAACCCAGGACAGTATTGCATCTCAGTCTGATTTGTTGATGAATATGAAAGATGACAGTTTTTAGAGGAAAAGTAATATATATATTTAATGGGGCTTATATATTTTAGCTTTAGTACATACTTCGGTTTCATGCCATCTTCTGTATTTCTGATATGATTTTTGTTTCATTTGAAATACTGATATTGGCCTGCAGCTCACCTATGATTTGTGGTAGCAAAAATATCTATTTTCAGAAGCAAATGCTCCTTAGTACTAGTAGGATGTGCTACAGACTATATAATAACCTTACAAGAAAAATTCTCAGTGTGCATTTACTTGTTCAGATGAGGTTACTTAATATGTATGCTCTTTTTTTCTTTTTTTTTTCTGTTTTTTCTTTTTTTTAATACTGTACTATATTTTTCTTGTTTTATTCCCCAACTCTTTCCAATCCAGCCTTCCTTAATGAATCGAGCTTTAAGATTATTGTACTGTATTCTCTGGAGAGTCATCTTTCTAGTTTGAATTTGTATAAGATTACACTTAGAAAACTGAGCTAGGCATGGAAATGTCTTCAAGAGATCTCATCAGTTTTATACCTGTATCTGTCTATACCTCTACTAGAAAATCATTAATTCTCTCACTGACCCTTAGAAAATAAGTACTATGAAAATACTGAAAGTAAGAAAAAATATTGCAAAAAAATAACGAATGAAGGATAGAATATTAACAATAAAAAGTCCATTTACACCAAATAACTTGGTATTTGGCTCCTGGATTCAGAAAAGTCAAGGACAACTGCTCTGTCCTGATGTAGCTGTCTTTTACATGGTCAGGGTACATGACCAGAAGTATTTTCCTTCCACATTTAATCTGGGTGATGAGGCCCAGCTGTGAGGAGCAAGTAATGTTGCTTCTGTTTCTATTCAAATTCTGTAATGAATCATGGAATCATAGAATAGTTAGGATTGGAAAGGACCTTAAGATCATCTAGTTTCTATTCCCTTGTCACAGGGATATGAAAGCCACTTTTAAACTTGTCTAAGGCATCTTTGCCCGACGTTGTACAAATATAACTAGCAGAACTAGAACATCATAACTGAATTGCTATGATGGTTCAGAGCATATACTTATATCAGCCTATCTCAGCAGTTTGCTCTCTTGTCTACTTTATCTACCTAAGGTTAATTTATGTGTTACTTTTACATACGATTCAGACGAAAAAATTTGGTTGTGATGATGCAGGGAGATATGTTACTCTATATTATCGGAAGTATTTCAAAGTACCAATCAAACAGAAAACTGCTATGTTGATCTCTTTACAGGCATCGCTGTCTCCTGTTTGTCCCATTGCTATAATCCTGCACTTTTTTCAAAGTTATTCAGAACAACAGCAGCCACTGATATCCTGAGGCTACTTATTCCCATATAATGTCTATCCTGTAACAGGCTTGAGTCAAATCCAAAGAACCACCTACTGTTATTTTCTTTCTAACCTCATATTCAGTGAAGGTGGCTGTAAGTCCAGTATTAATTCTCCCATCACTTTTTCAGTCAGCTAAAAGACCCAGGTCTTGTAATTTCTGTGAGCTGGGACCACAGCTCAGAGGCTCATTGACCCTCTCCCCTCAGTGCCTAACTAATGAGCTGTGCATCTTTATGTTTGCATATAATTTTGCAGAGCTTGACTGTTTATATGCACTTACCTGGCAAGCAGCTTGTATTCTAACACACTATTTTATTTTCACCTATAGCTTTGTCTTGGAAAATTAGACAGTGAAAGCACTGAAGCACAAGCTTAAATCTGTCTCTACGGAGGAAAGCACTCAGACGTGTTCAAATGTAAATATGTGCTTAGATCCTATCATTAAGTCAAAGAGACTCAAGTGCATGCTTCAAGTTAAGCATATGCTTACATCCTTTTTGAATAGTGATACCTTATGGAACTGCCACCTTAACCTGGCCAGAAAATTATCACATTTCCTATGAAAGAAAGGAAATATTTCTGCAAATTGAAAGGCACAGTGTCAAATTTTTTTTTGAGTTATAGGTAATTTAAAAATATGCTGATTTGAAATTTTCATTTTTGTCTTAGCTTTCTTTTAATCTGTTCAGCATAAAAATGATTTGTTAGCACTCAGTATTTTGAGACTGGTCATTTAAAAGGCAATAATTAATACCTTGAACAGTTATAAGGAATGATAAGTAAGTTTCTGGAAAAGCTCTAAAATCAGATCATAGAATCATAGAAGAGTTAGGGTTGGAAAGGACCTTAAGACCATCTAGTTCCAACCCCTCTACCAGGGGCAGGGACACCTCAGATTAAAACATCTCACCCAAGGCTCTGTCCAACTTGGCCTTCAACACTGTCAGAGATGGAGCATTCACTACCTCCCTGGACAACCCATTCCAGTGCCTAACCACCCTCACAGTAAAGAACTTCTTCCTTATATCCAATCAAAATTTCCCCTATTTAAGTTTTAACATGTTACCCCTTGTCCTATCACTACAGTCCCTAATGAATAGTCCCTCCCCAGCATCACTGTAGCCCCCCTTCAGATACTAGAAGGCTGCTATGAGGTCTCCTCGCAGCCTTCTCTTCTCCAGGCTGAACAGCCCCAACTTTCTCAGCCTGTCTTCATATGAGAGGTGCTCCAGTCCCCTGATCATCCTCATGGCCCTCCTCTGGACTTGTTCCAACAGTTCCATGTCCTTTTTATGTTGAGGGCACCAGAAGTGCCCACAATACTCCAAGTGAGGTCTCACAAGAGCAGAGTAGAGGGGCAGGATCACCTCCTTTGATCACCTCCTTTGGTCACGCTTCTTTTGATGCAGCCCAGGATATGATTGGCTTCCTGGGCTGCAAGTGCACACTGAAGCCAGCTCATGTTCATTTTCTCATTGACCAACACCCCCAAGTCCTTCTCCACAGGGCTGCTCTGAATCTCTTCTTTGCCCAACCTGTAGCTGTGCTTGGGATTGCTCTGACCCATGTGTAGGACCTTGCACTTGTCATGGTTAAACTTCATGAGGTTGGCATTAGCCCACCTAACAAGCGTGTCAAGGTCCCTCTGAATGGCATTCCTTCCCTCCAGCGTATCAACCAAACCACACAGCTTGGTATCATCGGCAGACTTGCTGTGAGTGCACTCAATCCCACTGTTCATGTCACTGACAAACATGTTAAACAAGACCGGTCCCAACACCGATCACTGAGGGACACCACTCGTTACTGGTCTCCAGCCGGACATTGAGCTATTGACCACAACCCTTTGCGTGCAGCCATCCAGCCCATTCTTTGTACACCAAGTGTTCCACCTATCAAACTGATGTCTCTCCAATTTAGAGACAAGGATGTCGTGTGGGACAGTGTCAAACGCTTTGAACAAGTCCAGGTAGACAGTGTCAGCTGCTCTACCCCTGTCCATCATTTCCGTAGCCCCGTCATAGAAGGCCACCAAATTGGTCAGGCAGGATTTCCTCTTAGGGAAGCCATGCTGGCTGTCACCAAGCACCTTGTTGTTTTTCATGTGCCTTAGCATGCTTTCCAGGAGAATCTGCTCCAAGATTTTGCCAGGCACAGAGGTGAGACTGACTGGTCTGTAATTCCCCTGATCATCTATTTTCCCCTTTTTGAAAATGGGGGTTGTATTTCCCTTTTTCCAGTCGTCAGGAACTTCACCTGACGGCCATGATTTTTCAAATATGATGGCCAGTGGCTTAGCAGCTTGATTTGCCAGCTCTTTCAGGACCTGAGGATGGGTTTCATCAGGTCTCATGGACTTGTGTATGTTCAGGTTTTTAAGATGTTCTGAAACAAGATCCTCTCCTACAGTGGGCCTAGGGCCACATGATTTTCATTTTCAGTGTCAATTGCTAATTCTTAAAGGTCATGTGGGCTCAATGTGGAGGCACAATTTATGTGACATTTGGTTACGAGGAGGTTCTCATTTAACTGGTCCTGCTCTTTGATGGAGTCATATGACTGGACTAGAGTTAGTTCTTAGCAGATCAGATGTGTAATTTTCTCAACTCCCAGTCAGTTATAACTCCTTCAAAATAAATTAATTATCCATATTTGGAGGAGGTAGATGGTGATGAGGTTACAATCATATTAGTACAAATATCTGGGAACATATCCAACTCATATATCTCTATGCTGTTCATATTCATGTTGTTTAATCACTCCTACTAACTTGTATCTGTGTCAAAAGTGTTTTTTTTCTTTAACACTGAGTTTGATACGGATCAAAATAATGTGTGAATATGCTGGCTTCTTCTAATGGTTAGAATTAGAAGTACTAGAAGGATGCTTTTATAGTTAAGAGCAGAGAAAACTTACTTTGGATAGAGCAGGCCAGAGCATGGTGAACATGGCACATAACTCACATCTGTGCTAGAAGAAGTCAATGGTAACTGTAGCTTTCATCACTACATCCTCCTTAGTGAGTGCAATGATTCCAGGAAAGTTCTGGACTTACGAGCCCAACCAGTACAGAAAGCTTTGCTCACACACAAGGAAACTCTTCTAGTCTCCAAAATCAGCCACATATAAACTTCATCTTATGAATGGTCATTGCTGTGCTTAATTCTTGAACTCTAACTGAGCATCATTTAGGAAAGGATTAATTAGCATAGGCCAAATCTGCAGTGCTTTCACAGTTTAACAGCACAGATAATTGTGTTTCCGTGACTAGGACTGTCCAGCAGGGTTGTTTACTGGCATGTTTATAGCCAATGGGGTAATTTTGTTGGCTTAGCAATGTGGGAGATAATCCTTGCACTTTCCCAGGTTAAACTGAGTGGATTTTAGGCCTTTGGAATGAAAAGGTTTATTTGAAGTCCTATAGACTCTTTAGTGCTCAGGGCTCTTCCTTCGTGAAGGAGGGGAAGTTATGGTAGCTGGTAAAATGCTCCTCTTCCAGAGTAACAATTTCTCCCTTTGCCAAAGGGGAAAAATGTGGAAGTTTTGAGTGTTAGAGCTCAGGTTCTCCTGTAGGTTGTTCAGGAATGGGAAGCTTCCTGTAATCTACCACTCGGTTTGGTGCAATAGCTGAAAAACAAGGCCAAGAGAAGGTGATTTGCATAGTCAGCTGGCCTGTTTAAGGTTGTTGTATCTTGCCTGGCTACATTTGAAACCCTCTGTGCTCAGACTGCAGTGGCTGACTTTCAGTCCTCTCATACCCAAATGCTGGGGATTCACAGAATTTCTCTTATATTCCTTTGATTCCCTTTCCCCTGCATCTCTAGCATTTTCCCTAAAATTTGAGCTCCAAGAAGGAAGCATGATAAGGCAGCTTCCCCATACTTGAAATTATTCAGCACTGAGGAGTGCTTCCCTGACACTGGAGGAACCACAAAAGGACAGAGATTTGGATCACAGGTGGTGGAATAAAACAGTAGTTCAGTTGCTGATGCGAAGAGTTATAAATTGCTCCTGAACTCTTTCAGTGAATCAAAAATATTGCTACTTTGCAAATTTAGAGACTTTACATGAGACGAAGTTCATTCATTAATGCATGAGAGATGTTTAGACAAAACTGTGTTGAGTGGCAATGTGAAGTCAATGCCTCTATCAGGAGTAGCTTGTTAACTGTTTTACAGTGTCTTCTATACTGTTTTCTCTGTCTCAAATTATGTAATTTTTTTTTTCTTTTAGAGAGATACCATCAGCAGGAGGTTCAGAAATGTCAACTGCAATTAAAAATGTAATTTTCAAAGGTATTTTGCAGTTTATTCACATGGTAAATGGTTTCCTACCCTCTGAACTTTCAGCCTGCTGAGCTGAAGAGTTAGACATTTTCTTAAAATACTTACGTTTTCTCACAAGCGTAACAAGGCACTTGTCATCTGAACAAGTTGGCAATGAAAGGTTCAGCTAATGGTGTAGAGCTTGAAAACATGAAAAAGGGTTTTGTTTGTTCACCAGACTTTTCATCCCTGTCAAATTGCTTACTGAAACTTTCATTCTGATGTATTTTAATATTTTAGTCCTTTGTTTCTTCTCTTCCTCCTTTTCTACTTCAGCTGTGACTTTCTTGTTGCTCTACAGAAATGAAAATACAATCCTATTAATCTCTAGTGCCATCTAAATTCATCTTTTCTATGGCCTCTGGTGCCTTAGGCTTGTTGGATAGCTGATTAGATGATTTCATTTTCCTGGTATCTGAACAGCTAACAATCTAAAACATTTTTTTTTCTTGTGACATCTCTGTGAGGAAAGGAAATGCTATTATTAAATATTCATCACACGAGAGAGAAGCTGATTCTATAATCCAGTGATTAGGGCAGTCACCATGTTCCAGGTAACCTCAAGTTACTTATTATTACTCATGCAAAGTAATTGAGCAGTTGGGCAAACTGCATTACTCACAGAGAACAGCTTTTTTTGAGATCCTCTGTGGGATGTGGAAGGTCTCAGGTCCAGCTTCTGCTGGGGTTTGAATCCTTATTTAGGACCTCTCATTTAGGAATAACTCCATCCTTATGGTTGTCCAGGGTTTAGCAGTAGCAGTCAATTTTTCTCCTTCTTAGTAGCTGGTGCAGCTGCCTGCTTTTAGGTTCACTAAGGTTGGGCTCACTCTTGCCAGACTGTACTAGCTCTGCTGTCTTGGCTGACAAATGACAAGTTTTAGGATGTTCTCCTAACCATTGTGAGAATCTGTCTATAAAGCTTTAGGCTGAGCCAGATCCCTGAGCAGCTTAGGAATTGTTGAGTGGTGTCAGTGGTTAGGCAGATTTGGCAATGCAGACTGTCGGCAATGAAGAGGTTTATGATATTAGGTGAGAGCTAAGCAATGTTTTTGAGACCTGCTAGGGATTGACGTGATAGATGGAGATGCCCACTACCTTGGAGGAGTAAGGTAAGTAAGTCAATCAGGCTAAATCTCTTACCTATCTTGGGGATTTATCTCATGAATGAATTGTACAGAGAGAGGGAGCTGAATGTTGGGGAAAGAGAGATATAAGTGCAGTATAACTTGGAGTAACTGTTAAAGACAGATAATTTATTGCATTAACTGAATATACAAAAAAAAAAAGAAAAAGAAAGAGGGGGAGGGAAGAGACTCTGTAATTAAGAGCTACTGGTGATTACCATTAAGATTATTTGATTATTGCTTTTCTTTTCTGGACTGTAATTTATCATTGTCTTTTTAGATTTTACACTTTAGAGCAAAATTGTTTTCTCCTGCTCAGAAAATACACCACTGTAATGCAAATGAGTTTCTGTAAAATGCAGACTGTACACCTCCCCCTATCCTTTTAATGCGAAAGGTTAATACCCAAACCTCAAACATACAGTTGAGCATATACAAAATCATTCCCAAAATTGTATCAGGCTATTCTCATGTCTTGTGGAAAGCTTGGTGGTTCTTATGTATAAAGCTCAGAATTTATGTGGGAAGACACCCAAAGATTCTGACATTGCAGTGTGCTGCACGTATATAATGTTTTGTATCTGAAGTCATTGGCACTGCTAGAGCATCACTGGAACCTAAAAGACAAGTTATTTCTGAAATCTACTATCCTGTGGTTTTCATATATACGTGTATTCAATTTTCCTCTGGAAAGGCACAGTCCTTGAGGTTCACATCAATCACAGATTTTACAGAGTGATTCAAATTTGCTCTGTGCCTATCAATCACTGTGGAGGTACCACTGGGCAGGAGTGATGTAACACACTGGTCAATGGGCAGCCTCAGTTCATTAAAGTACTATGATGGTTTCCTAAGAATAAATATTGGCTATCATATTGTCTGCTGCTTCAAAAGGTCTGAAATGTAGCAGTTCACCTTCTTTTACTTTCTGTAGTGGACTTTGTTCTATCCTCCAGAGCAGTCCCGCATGAGAATGCACTCTTGAGTATTGCACAAAAATATATCAGCTTGATTTCATGACAACAATATTCTAGGTGTTCCATTTTCACTTGCAGTAGCTATAAACTAGGTTAAGGAAAATGTTGACAGACCATTTTGTCTTGGAAAGTGCCTTTTTTTTCAAATTAATATATCTAATTATGTTTATTTTCCCAAAGAATTGAGAAAAAAAAAACAACAAACAATAAGGGGGAAGGGGAGGAGTGAGTATCTTCATAATACTGCAGTTTTTTAACTACAATATTTTAATTTTTTTTAAATTACTTTTGATTTTAAATGAAAATATAAAATGTAGGAAAAAAACACAAGAAATTCCTGACAGAATTTGCTTTGAGAGAGAACTCTGCATTGTTTGGAGCTTTTATCCTTGTCAGGATGAGTCTACCTTTTGAAAACTTGAAATCCTCCCCAAATTTAATTTCAGTTCTCTGTGCAGCTCTCATTAGCAATAGATAATTGCCTAAACCTACAAAAGGCTCAGAAGGAATCATAGTATTTACTAATTGCATCTCAGACACTTTTCCCCTGCTAGTTAGCAATGGCAGAGCTGTTTCCCCTTCATCTGTAACTTTTCCTCCTCCTCTGCCCAGTTTCTTTACCTGCTGCCTGTATTCATGTTTTAAAAACTATTCCTGTAAATTGCTGAGACTATGACAACAAAGATGAAAAAAGAAAAAAAAAAAGGCAGTAAATATAAGAACCGGCCACAGAAAGGGAACATAAAGGAAAATGTTGCCACATATTTAAGAATTGTCAGTGCAGTTTTAAAGCACATTGAAACTGATTTAGATTTTGCATTGTGTTTGCAATTTCAAGTTTCATTCTTTATTTACATCGATGTACCAGAGAGAAGACTCTATTCCAGTCTTTATCTCCTAATAGTGACTAGCTAAGATGGCCTTTGAGGGCTTATCTTACGTCTTGCAATACCTTGTATTTGGTGCTTCAGAGATCATGAAATTATTAAAAATTCAGCCAGGTCTGTTGATTGAATGACACCCTCTGGCAAGCTGACTAAAGTATTAGGGAAATACATTATTAATTTTAAATGAATCAGCAATTAATTTAATGTGTAGAACCCTTTTAGTACTGTGTGATAACCCAGAGGCTGGACCAGACAGTTTTCCTGTAGACCTTCCTAATTTGTAGTATTTTAGTTAAGTCACTGTAACACCTCTTTTTAGGAGAAACAGCACTATGTCTTCCAGTAAACTTGACTGTAGGTGTCCATAGCTGTCCTCTTTTGAACACATCAGCAAAGATTTAGGAGGTTTCCCATCAAGCACAGGAGCCATTAATGATGACTAGGCTGACTAGCTGGGTTGAACTGCTTGATCTCTTTCATGGTATTCAGTCTCAATGCATTTACTGCTCAGCAGGAGTCCTCTAATTCCAGTGTAGATAGACTGCAATAAACTTCCAGAGGAGAAAGTAATATACTGATTTCTAAAAACAGTATTGATGTCTAAAATCTCATAACTGCAAGGCATTTAGCAGTGTTTGAACAATGAGATTGCTTAATCGACTGATCATACTGAAACGTGTATTTCTATAGATCTCACATCCACATTTCAACTTTAGCAACAGTAAAGTCAGTTGACTTTCTCTCACGCAAACCTCATTTTAGAGTCTAATCCAATGACCACTGCATTCTATTAGGAATTTATTTTCCCCAGACCTTCTTGTTTTTCAGCAAATAAAAAACCCAAAACAAACCCAAACAAAAAAATCTGTGCTAAAGGATGAAAGTCTAATTGCATTTATAAAGTGTGCACACTTCACGTATCAACCCTTGTGTAAAGAGGCATTCCCTCTGTGGATTTGAAGAGCCTGGCCAACATGCAGTGTATAAATGATAGACTCTGTCCTGTATTGTTTCACCTTGGTGAGCTCTGAATGGCTCAGTAATTTCTTGAGAGGGTAAGAAAATAAAAGTAAAACTAAATGCATTTGCATGATTTCTGATAGTTTGTCAACTCTGCAATTGGAAACAGATTTATACCATGCTGCAAGGGAACTTTGTTTTGTTACAGGTGCCATTTTTTCATACTCTATGATGACTAATATTTTTTTCCTTTTTAATGTAAACCTCTTGCCCAAACAGTTCTTGAGTTCCTGTTTAATTAAAAGAGAGACACTCTTAGGACATCATACAAATTTGTCAGCAATGTATTGTCACTAAAATGCTTCAGCGTTAATCATGCTGTCTTTGTCTTAGGTTCATTCAAATCTAAAAATAATGAGAAGAAAGGTGAGAGTTGTGGTTTTAGTGGCCTTTCAGTGCTGTAGCAAATTGCAGTCTGGCATGTTTCAGACTCACAGGTCACATCCCTCCTTTAAAAGTGTCCTCATCACTGCCATTTTGGGAAATGTTTGAATGTTTTTGCACAGATTGCCTGTCACTGAAGTGCTTTGCTGGAATCATTAATTCCCTGAAGAATAGTCAATGATAAATTTCTGCATTTGATGTGGGAAAAGATGAAGGAAAGGGAAGGAGTGAAGGAAAGGGGGGGAGGATGTTTAGATCTGGGAAGATACAGAAATTATGCCTGGGTATTGGTTCATATACTTTATATCTTGAAGATGTCATCCTACATCAACACAAAGGTTTGTTTACAGCAATTTTCAGTGAGGCATGGCTGTCTTTAAACAGACTGCCGAAGCCAAGAAATAGTTTGGAAATTGAAATAGGACCAGTGCAAGGAAAGGACTGGTTTGGTGTACAGATAAGGCTTCTTGTTTTATGGTCATAAAAGCCCTGTTAGTGTCCCACAGTGGATTTCAGTGACCTCAGCTTTGCAGTTTTCTGGAGGAGAAGCTAAATGGGAAGTCCTTGACATAGGACTGAGTAACTGTCCTGACAGCTCCTCCTCCTCAAAACCCTGTAGGCTAATGTATCAAACCCCTGAAGTTCAGGCTGTCCTAGGAAGAAAAGCAAAGCCCCTCCAGCATGGATA
Organism: Melopsittacus undulatus; assembly: GCF_012275295.1. Lineage (NCBI taxonomy): Eukaryota > Metazoa > Chordata > Aves > Psittaciformes > Psittaculidae > Melopsittacus > Melopsittacus undulatus. The sequence continues at coordinate 82,710,918 of NC_047527.1, read as the reverse complement.
GACTTGTACTGAGCTAACAAGGTATGCCTTGCACAGAAATGTGTAAATGAGACTCACTGTCTAGTGGTACTATGTAGGTGTATTCCTGTGAATGCTCTAGCTCATTAATCTATCTTTACAACAATTAGCAATGCCTTCACAGTTGAGCTTAACTTGAAAAAAGTGGTAGTTTTGCATTTCTTTCCAAGCTCAGCAGCAAAAACTGCTTCTGTCGTGACCTTTCCGTTAGCTTTTGCTTCACCCAAAACCCTTCGGATATCTCACTGTTTCATTCTGCAGCACTCCTGGGACATGGTGCAGGGAACCATGAGCTAGCTGGGCACAGAGCAAGCCCAGAGACAGAACTGCTGATTCATGTAGATCCTGTGTGGTCCTTTGATCCCATGCAGGACTAGCTTATATTCCATGAGTGACTGATTTTTTGTAATGGCTTTCAAATGCAATACTTGCAGGTACCACTTCTGTCTACCTGCTGCAACGGTCTGATTCTGTCCAGGTGTCCTTGCAAAGCAGAAAGCGGGAATTAACTAGTGTAGCTTCTCACAGAATTATTTTCTCAGGAGAGCAGTTGAATGCACAAGGGCTTTCTCATGAAAAGCTGCTTGTCTTTTGCTGTAGAAACGCTGAGACTGTGAACTGCAAATTCGTGTATCTCTGTTGATTCTAAGTGCAGAGAGTTGGTTAGTATGAGATACTGAGTCTGCTTCAACACAACTAAAAATATGTTTTCCCATGAGAGCAATATCTGGAGGGTAACACTCATTATCTGACTAGGAGCTGAAGGGCAAGTGATCCTTGGCAAGAACAGGGGAAACAGGGGGAACTTTTCTGAGATGGACAGTCTGGTAAGATATGTTTCACTCTAAGAAAAAAAGTTTATGCCCAAATTTATATGAATATGTGGCATTTTTTTAATACCCTATGAATCCAGACCTTATATTTCCTTGCTTGCATCTTATTTTCTGCATTGTTTTTGAATAAGAAATATTCTTGTAGTTAAAAGCTTAACTTCTGACAAATAAACAAGAGCCATTAAATCTTGCTGTCTTTAAAAAAAAAAATAAGAGGCTTCTCTCTTTACAGCTTGCTATTGCAATCTGGACATCAAAACCTGTCTGAAACTCCAGTCTATGGTTTGCTAGAAAAATGAAGTTCCAAACAGAGTTTAGGATTTCTATCATTCATCTGAAGAGAAAGCCTTGTCCCAGATGCAGTACATATCCATCTCACTATGCATACTGAAGTGATATGTATTCATGCTAGACAGAGAAAGGAGAAAGTGAAAGAGAGCTGTAGATCTTCAGTTGTAAGTTTTAAAGCATATCCATATTTTTTCATGAATCATATTTACTACTTAAAACCACTTCCACTACACAGAAGCACTAAGTTTTACACCTGAATATGGCCAGATATTCAGCCAATAAATAACACAGTTTTTTTTTTATTTCAGAGGAACTGTGCTGATAAATACCGAAAGATTGCCTGTGTGTATAATAGGAAGCCTTTTGTCTTTATTCCTGTATGAAAAATAAGGCATAGTGTGTATCATTTTACACAGGAGGTGTGCTGAACCATTAGGAGAAGTAGAGTCAAGGATGCTGAACAGGTTATGCAAAGCAAAGGATGAACTGCATTTCCAAAGCACCCTGGAAGAAACATGGGAGAGGTAACTTTGTGTGAATGCCTTTCTGCACTCTCAGCTGGTCTTTTAAACAAAAGCATCATAATAGAGTCTTTTATGTGGGACTGGAACACCCAGCACCTCATCCACCCTGGTGAGGGAAGGGAAAATCTGAATCTGTGTCCATATGGGAGGAAGAGAGGGTGTATTTTTATCTTCTGTTACTGACACTGACCTATTTGTTCTGTCCCTGACTAGATGATAAAATGACGGGCATTGAAAACTACATCCTTCTCACAGTAGTGTTTTCGACTTCTCCAAGCAGCAGGATAGAATAAAATGATGTTTCAGAATGGATTTCTTGGTGTTAGCCAGTAGAAACTGGAGGGAGGTGAGGAGGTGGGGAAGGCTTTGGAGTAATCAAGCAATCATCCTCTGTCTATAAAACCGTATTTGCATGGATGTATAACTACATAGACATTTGTTCTACCATTCTCCATTATTTTGCCCTATAAGAAAAAGAACCTTCTAGAGTACCTCCCTTGTTAGGTAGAGCTACTGCTGCCATGTCAGTCCAAGGCCTGGGGCTCTGTCCATATACAGGGGAAAGATAGAAGACTACTTCACATTTTAGGGATGAGATAATACTGTATCTTGTAACTTACTTTGCTAGAGGGACTGAAGTCCATAATTACCCCAGTGAACCACACAAGCATTTGGGAGTCCTGGCTCTTTACAAAGCTGGATCTCTTTCTACAAGCATGGCTTTTGCTGTATTTTCTGGGTCAGTTTTAGGTGTTGAACCACTGGTGTTTTCTCAGGCATTCTTTCATAAAGCTAGGAAACTACAAGGCCCCTGGGCCAGCCTTTCTGAGCCTCAAATTAATTCATGCAATGGAGGAAGGTAGGAGAAATAATAGGGTAGAAAAAGAGTGATGTGGGCACTGCCTTTGGCAAAAACATTTCCAGTAATTTTGATATGCATTTTCTTCAACAGGACTGATTTTTCTTTTGCTGAATTTATTCTATTGTTGTAGCTCTTTCGAGTTAAAAAAAAAAGAGAGAATAAAATCCTGAAGCCTTTGATTAATATCTGATTTTATTTGAGCTTTGTCGGTGATGGATGCATTTAAATATTCCTGTCAGTGTGAGCAAGAGTGAGCTATTTCTATTAGGAGAATGCATGCAGCCTTCTAAGGAAACACAAACTTTACATCTTGAGTTTTGATGCTTCTGAACCAGCAGTAACACTAAACATGAAAGTTTCCATCAGCTGAGAACTACAAAATGAAGTAAAAGCAGAAAGAAAAGGTTCAACCACTGACAAACAGATCTTATACATTGGGGTTATTAGAATAACCTTCCCCTACTTACTGTTGCTACTTCTTTTCTTTCATGATAAAAAAAAAAGACCATACCTAAACCACAGGTAGAACCTTGCAGAAGCAGATTCTTGAATATGGCTCTTTAATACTTATGTACTGTAAACTGGACCCCAGATCTTAAGGTAAGGAAAACAGAAACATTTTTTTTCTGAAGGCAAATCTTTGATAAAAACTGATGTCAACTGAGTTACACCACTGAACTCAACCTGAAGACCTGGCTTAAGGCTTCATTGGATTTTTAAAAATCTATCTTTCTTACTAAAGTAGGTTTTCTTTTTCTCTGTTGTTTCTCCCCCTTCCTCCCCCCCAGTACTTTTTCTGAGCATCACAGGAGTTGCTCACCATAAATACAAATCAACTGTTTGCCCATTCCCAATTTACTCATAAACACACCAGGACAGCAAGTTAATTGCAAGAGGTCCATGTGGGGAATGGTGAACTTAAATATGCCTGGTGTATATTCTTTAGGCAACAGAGTGAAGAATGGTACAAGTCCTGAAGAAAGGCACAAAAGCAGATATGGGAATGAAAAAGGATATGAAAAAAATCCTCCTTGTCATGGGCCAATTGACGTTATAAATAATTGTCTTGTCCCCCTGGGAGGCTCAGGGGTAGGAAGGAATTTGAAGACTGCTTATTGCTTTAGGACAGAATCCATAGAGGGAATCTGGTGTTTTAATACTTTGTAGTGGAAAGCACAGTCATATAGAGGTGGCTCATAAATGGTCTTTATCTCCTAAAATGCCATGCTAGGCTCCCAGATCCAAAATCTATATTCTCATAAATGATTGCAGCTGCTCCAGTCTTGGAGCTATCTAAAGAACATAGAAATCAAAATTCCTGCCAGTAAAACTCACATTTGATCTGCAGGCTGTGCATAAATGCTTCTGTCTTGACATCACTGAGTGGGCTGGCACTTTTCTCAGGCCTGTTTACCTGGTTAATATCTGAAGCACAGGGCTTTGATTTCACAGATGCTCTCAAAAACAGGCAGTACATAAAACACGGCTAACTGAAGAGGAACAGCATGTCCTTCTTAGCCAACAGTATCATAGTCTCTGTAAATGCCAAAGACCAAAGTTTAGATTCTCCCACTGTCTGCAGGGATTTGAACATAACGGAATAATCCTGCTAGTCGCAGTGTGATGCTATAGAAGCAAAACTCTCAATCTGTCCTACCAATGCACTTCAGCAGGGCATGGAGCAATAACATAGTTGATCTAGTCAATACCAGCCCTAGTGATGGGGTCACTCAGCACAAGGGGAAAGCTCTTTTCCAGTTTCTGCCCTGGGGACTTTTATATTAAGCACTCAGTACAGCAAGGCCTGGTGAGTCATGACTTCTCTTGCTTTCCCTTTTCCTTTCGTTAAATGTGCAGTTATTCCACACAAGGAAGAATTCTCCCTCTTACATTCTCATACACATCGAATGTTCTATGTTCTTGCAGATAGGGCACTGTGGAGGAAATGAGTGGTCAAATCTCTTTGGCCAGAGGATGGACATTACCTCCATCCTTCATCTTCTGTACACCAGCTATGGAGCAGTTGGGATACAGTAATATTTGAATCCTAAATTAAGCTCAGCATGTGAGATAGGTGAATCTTACAGTATATGTGAGTAGCATATGCTGAGTGTCGTGATGATTTCAATGTATTTGAGTTGTCTTTCTGCAGACACCTGCCAGTCGATATTAATAATGAATTAGATAGTTCTGAACTGTAGCTATCTAGAGATAGCTGTAAAATAGATAACTATTTTTTCACTATTTTTCATGATTTCGAACTTTGAAAGCCTAAAGTGATGCTTGACAGCAGGTATCATTTCATGATGTATCTCTCTTTTTCTGTATCTCAGCTTTTGTGCTGTACCCAAATTGTTCGCGTAACATGACTTATATTTTCTTCATACAATGCCAAGATATGAAGTAATGAGCACTGACTCTCTTACTGTTATCAAAGCAGTAGGAGCTGGGTCCTCATTTTTAGGGAACAGTCTAGTAAGGGAATAGCCACCTATGCTGATTATTGGTAGAGTGTGTTAGCTGATATCAAAGCCCTAATGGCACAAACTGTCAATAGAAAAGATACTGCCTGCCCCAGTTCCAGGAATATTAGTGGCATGAAGAATTTCATGATAAGGTGGAAATCAAGTGGGCACTACAGGTTGGTGGAGAGATATAGATGCTGAAATTATTAAAGGATGCTGTAGATCTTCTTTTCCATGGAAAGTGACACTTCTGTGGCTCATCAGGGCTCCATGAAGACAAGGCAGACTTGAAGGTTGTGCTCAGTGGGACTGGCAATCAGACAGAGGCACCTAAGATATATAGAGCATTACATCACAGAATACATTTCACCTCTTCTATTGACCGTGATCTAATCTGGCATTTTTAACTCATCTTCATAAGTTATGCAAGGAACACTTTTTAAAAAAGTGTGCTGGCCGGTTGCAGATTTTCTTGGTGCTTTCCTTTGTTCAGGATTCTAGTAGACTCTGAAATTATCAAGAAGAGTCAATGCTGTTCTGCAACTGCTATGATCGCCCATTCACAGTACCCATTTTTTCCCCCACACTTTTATTCCATGTCTAAATATGAATTTACATGACAAATTGTAATGGTGCACTGCAAGCTGTTATAGCCTGTTGGGTAAATGATTAACATGTCAAGTATATTGGTAATTTAACTTCTAAATACTTACTCAAAGGACTGTAAATGCTCTATTATAATTTATCTTGTATTTAATCCAATTTTTGTAACATTTATTAATTCTTTTTATTCCTGATTCAGAAGTATAACATGCCAATTAGCAACAGATTAAAAAGCCTATTTACTCCAAACCATTGCATGCCATCAAGTAAATAAAACTGTAAAAAAATCCCTGATTATGCATAGTGTAATAAGCATGCTTACAATTACATATTTTTGTAGTAGACCGTAATATTTAGTACATTCTCAGCTGGATTCATCACTCATTGACTTCAACTCTGTATTTACATCCTTTTATGAAAACTTTTTCAGGTGTTTCTACTTTAGCTTTCCACAGGCTTTCTAACAAAACAGAGCAACTATAATTTGTGGTACCAGACTATTTGTAAGCAAGTATGTTGAACAATGATTTCCAGCTGCTCTAACGAGAAACTTTCTCACTATAGCTCATGGACTTTTTCACATATTCCATTCAGATTAAGAACTCTCAGCATATTAAAGAATATAGGTTTCTTATTTTTTATAACATTCATAAACCGTATCACCAGTCAGATTTCCGTATATTTTTTTTAAAGTTTCAAGAGAAAGATAAATAGTATTTTGGTTTCGTCAGTGAACAGTACCAGAAGACAGAGGCCTTTAAGCCACCCTTGTATTCTGGCAAACCAGCAGCTGGAAAAGGTTGACTCTTGTTTTATTGGTTAACTTGCATCAGGTCCAGTGAATTTACACATGGCTGGGAATAATCTTATTCTAACTTCCTACAGTCAAATTCCAATAAGTTCCAAGCATCTCTATTTTAACACCCAGGAATGCATGCTTTGCTAATATCTAGAGAACTTGTGGTAATTCTGCTTATCATGACTCCAGGATTGACTCAATTTTTTCTGGTCAGGAGAAGATATAGCTGCAGCCTTTTTTTATCCCACAGGACAGTGGTTGTTGCCAAATGCTGCCTTTCTCATCGTGAGGCATAGAAACCAAGGCCAATGTCATAGGATTGTACTGCATACTAGGGCTTATACTGAGAAGAAAAAAAGAACCTGCACACTTGTAGAACAAGTCTGACCTCTTTGGTGAGAGTAAGGAGCATGGATAGATAAACAATTTTGACTGCTAGCAGTAGTAACCAAGAAGGCAAAAAGGAACCTCTAGGCTTTTGACCAGATATATCAGAGGCTTCTCTCATGACTCCACACAATTATCTAGCCAGCCCACATCTTCTGCTATGACACACCATAAGATAGCAACAAAGTGTAAACGTGCATTTTTATGATAAAGCAGGAGTATGAAATAATGTTCGCTTTCAGAATCACTGGGCAACCCTGTGACCTAAATCAACTCAACCAGAATCCATTAAATGATTTAATTTTTGTGCATCCAGCTATTGATTGTACTTACAGAGCAAGAACGGCAGTGACAGCAGCAGTGCTGAGAATCTGAACAGAATTATTAAAAGACACTGCTTGGCAAAGTGAATGGGTGTCTGATAGGAAGGACTTAAAACAAATCTTTGACAGCGCTGATTCAGTCTTTGTCAAGTGCCTAACTGATTGCTAGAGAATTTTAATGTCAAAACATCAGATTGTGCAGGTGCCTGAAAATAAGCATGCATTGTAATACTGGTATCTTTTATTTTTTCATGGCAGTAACGAAATGCTTTCAGGTGTTACAAAAGAGGATGTGTGATATGAAAAACGGGGATAAGACGGACTACTGCTCAAACGGGAATGCCAATGTGTTGTTACAAATTATGATCTACTCACTGTGAATTTTTGGTGCAGTGGGTTTCTATACCCAGCTATATGGCTAATTCATCTCTCTAACACATGATCTACAGCCTACTAGCCACTGAAGATGCTTCCTAAAGGGGCAGAAATTTCCTTTCTCGAGTATGGGGACTGCAAGGTGCATATATTTAGCTGTGGATGCCTTCACTTTTGCAGACTTCCAGGAACACGAGGGCATGAGAGAGTGAGCTTGCCCCCTCCTGGTTTGCCGGTGGCATCATAGGGTTTGCAGGTACGGTTCAACTACCTGTAAGTAAAGTCTTGCTGGTAGGCAGAAGCACTGAGGTGAATAAAGCACATACTTGTGCCTAATTTCAGTCTAGACATGTAGATAAGTAAGTTTATGTGGCTACCTTCCTGATTCAGAGCAGAGATGAAGACTGAAGAGGGATAGGTAGAAACTCTGAATTGATCAGAGTTGCTGTTTGTGGCCACTGTAGCTCAACTGGCACAAAGTAAAGCTGAAATCCTCTGGTGAAAGAAACCTTTCTTCTGCACACAGGGAAGGGGTTATCAGAAATCAGAGCATTTAGTCATGGCCCTGAAGGCACCACAACCCTGGCTGCTGGCCCTGACCTGCCTGCAGGGTGTCACCCCCAGACCTGTGCTCCAGGAGTCCCAGTTTTGCCCAGCCCTGGGTCACTTGTCTTGGTCATCATACCCAGGTGAACAGGCAGTGCAGGAGGGTGCCCTGGCAGGAACAGCACTGCCTGTGCTGTGGTTGCCCTCAGCTCCTTGCTCATCCTTCCTTGAGGAGCAGAACTGCTACTGCTGCTCCCTGGCATATTTGCTGGAGCAGTCTCACCCTCAAGCTGCAGCATGACTTTCACATGGGTGATATATCAAATCTGGCTGGTATAGTCTGTAGGGAAGAGTAGCTCAGGGCTGTACGAACCTGACTTTCTAAGCAGTGAACTGTGCCAAAAGTTGCTGCAGCACTATTGGATCCTAAGAGCTCAGGTGCCTGTAGGGTGCTTGGGAATACCTTCTACCAGAAAAGGTTGTTTAAAACAACCTAGCCTTTAAAATCCAGCCTAGCCTTGGAAATATTGCAAAGCAGGCTTGCAAAAGACAGATGAGAAATGAGCAGAAAGGTGATTTCCAGCATTTGTTAGAATATAAACAAGGGAATAAAAACAATCATGTTGCTGTACAAAGTGCCTTTGTCTCAATACTCTGTGACAATGCAGAAGAAACACGTACTGCAGTGTCTTGAGGTGGATTCTTTGTACTTGTTATCAATGAATTTCAGTGCAGGCTTACATGAAGAGCAGTGCTAGAAGTGGCCTGAGACTGAGAAATGGGAGTGGGGAAGCCCAAAAACGCATGGGGCAAGATAGGGAAGTAATTTGGAAAAGGGCAAGGAGGAAGCTAGTTTTCCAAAGAGGCTCTTCGTCAAGCTGAGGAAGACAGAATAGTAAGAGTGAAGTATAGTGAATTCTATTAGTAAAATTAACAGGATCCTTTTTGAGTATACTTGGACTTTCCCCTGTGACAGCTTTCACTGCTCCTTAGCAGGACCGACTGAAGAACACAGGGCTGTCTGTTTCTGTGGGACCATAGAGGGTCTGCTTACATCCTGATTTAATACAAGCATTTGGGAGAAATTGCCAGCTGCATTCCTTAGAGATAGAGGAGAGGAAAAAAGCAAAGAGACAAAGGCAAATTCACAGTTGACAATGTCTCCCTCTGGACATCAGTTAGTAGCCATGCCAGTGCAGTCTTGATTGAGTGTTGTTAGTCCTTAAAGGACTCTTTTGTGGTAGTGGGAAAACCACAAGACAGACCTCTCTCTCTTCCTTTAGATGCTGTAGTAGCAAAGGTGGAGGAAGGAGCATGTTCTTCCTTTTTTGGATCCCTTTTACCACATTCCAGAAACCATTAACATAAGAGGTGCAGACCCTTCCTTTCATACCAGACCTATTGCATCAGATTCTGCTGCAGTAAGAATCATCTCTCTTGATCCTTGTTAGATTCAAAGGCTGCAAATAAAGGCTGATATTCCTTTTCTACCAAAAGGAAGTCCCATATGGTTAGAGTATATTTTAGTGTACAACCCATAGTTACGGCACTAATGGCTATCTGTTTGCAGCAACTTTGGTTTTTCAAAAGGCTTGTGAAAGGTTTTGCACTCCATTTAGAATGCACAATTGCCATGTAAAATGCTGCTAGTGTTTATCGTTATTCTTTATCTTTGTAAGTGTGACCTTGCAATTTTCAATACAGAAAAAATGCTTCACCACAACTTGTGGTTTGCATTTTGCCTAACATCTTCTTGCCAAATTTCATAAGACATATTTGTGTTAAAAAATAAAAGCCTAAAAATTAAATGTCATGATCACTCCAAGTTATCACTCCATAGTACTTATACATTACCTTAATAGCAATTTGTTTAAGCAAATAATGCAGAAAACAAAAATCTGTCTCTTGGAGTAAGTTCTTCACTCAGATGTTTTATTATTCACTCACTCTACTGTACATAAATAAGACCTGCTGAATAGCCACATCTGGCTCTTGTTGCAGCTGAACAGCTGTAGCAGTGTGTAAGACTGGACCAAGGTATCACAGTTTCTGCTGCAATCCAAGTAGTTAGACTAAGGGGAAGAAAACCTCCTTTCATGTTACAATACATAAAAGAAAAATTGTTGTTAGAGCAGACAACAATTATGAAAATGAGAATTAAGACTGTGTTTAAAATGCAGGATTTAATACTTCTATGACTTATTACTGAAACTCCTGATGAAATAAATAGCAAGGTTTAGTTCTTACTATCTGGAGTATTTATGTTTGTTCAGATGTTAAAGTGGAGCTGTGCCTATTGCAAATTATTCCTTTTGTGTTCTGAAATCCAAGGAGATAAACTCTGTGACAAAGGATAATATATGAATGTCTATTTTCTTCCATAGTTGGGGGGCTTCAAAACAGCAAATACTGCACTGTCTAGTCTTGAAATCCTTATTTTAATGAAAGCTGTCCTGCCCTCTCACAGATGTGCTTTTGGTAAAAGTAAAGAAGAAAATAGCAGTCATGAACTTATACGCATATATATATACACACACAGACACATATGCACATATATTTGTATGTGTGCTAACTATAGATTTAGATATCTATATGGGGAGCATTGACTGTAATGGCAGACATACAATTTTATTAATTTTCAACTTCGTTTTTTTTATTCTACAGAAATTCAAGCAGCATGATGATGAGTGCCATCTCTGTTCTTTGCAAGATAAAATGTCATGATTTTATGGTGCTGAGTTCCTGGATGTCAATTGCCTACGATTTAGACTTACCAGACTTACTTTAAAATGTTGTAGCTGTTGTGCAGTTCCTGTCTCAGATGTGGCAAACACAACGAATAGGCTAAGATATGTTGTGTGGAAAGGTTGATGGAGAAAAGCTGAAGTTGTTTTGGTCCCTATCTGTAAAAACTGCACGTCTTGATAGAATGATCTTCCATGTATACCACCAACATATAGAGAAAAGGATGTCATGCTCTTGAAGCACATACATACCTGGCACTTAGGAGGACACCTGTGGCCAAAAGCTAATGTAAGAAATCATTTAGTAGAGGAATCATAGCACATTTTTCTGTCAAATATCACTTTAACATTTAGAAACAAAGAGATGGCAGTCCCAGGTCAGATGGAAGGTCCATCTGGTCTGGTTACTCAGCAAAAGCTCAAAAACCAGTGAAGGAAAAATTCTTGCTTCTGGAGGAGTTCTTCCTTAATCCTTTAACACCTTTTGCCCCTAGATGTACTTGCTCTCATTCTTTCCAAAATCTTCTTTTTGTGCTTGCTTCAGCTGCTTACTGAAAGTAGACCCAATTACACCCTGTGGATGAGACTGACAGGGGACAGCCTGGGCTAACATGTGTCCTTGGGGGCAAAGGTGCTTGGGGTCTCTTTCAGCATGACAGCTTCTAGGAGCCCAAGTATAGCCAGTAGATCTGATGCTAATTGACATTTTCAAATAGATTGTCAAAAGGCAATGACATCATCTGCAAAGTGCGCATGTTCATGGGCAATAGCTGTAGGGAAAGATGTCCTGGGCTTGCAGATGCTTCCAGCCCTGCTGTTTAACCTTATTGGAATTGTGAACGGTGTCAGTATCTCTGGGAAAGTGTCATTCCTCCCAGAATCTCAGTTTATTCTTGGTCTCCGGTGATCTCCTTTAGCAATAAATTCCACAGCTTCTTTATGTACTTCTGCATCTGTTATATATTCATGGTGTATTTCTGATCTTGTCACTCAACCCAATGGTCTGTCATGTCATTCAGTTATCACTTGGTTCCTCCTTTAAGGAGGATAAATAAGAGCTCTTCTTTCTTTGTTCCTACTATTATTTTTTATACACTTATCTAGTCCCTTCTGTAAGACTTTTTCCAGTCTGTTGACAGTGTAAACTATGGGAACTTTAAGGAAAGACTCAGTAGGGGATATTGTGAATAAAGGTTGCACATCAACCTAAGACACCCATGGCAGTTTTTGTAAAGCTAAGTAGGAACACTAAGGATGTGTAATATGTTTCTCCTCCTTTTTTTCTTTTCCACCTCCAATAAGAACAGCTTGGGAAGGAGCAAGATTCATTGAACAGCCAAAGCTACCAACATTGTTGCAGTTCAGGATATCACCTGCTGCCCAGGAAATTCTCTCTGAAAGAAGTTTCATTTCTGAATCACTAGTGGGGAAGAAGCCAAAGTGATAGAATTTAGCACTAATGTTTAACAAAAAGATCTCTCCATGTTCAAGTGGTGAGAAAAGCCACTATTTATGTCCTTAATATATCAGTATGAAATGAATAAACTAACTGAAAACTGATGTTTTGTCCAAAAAACCACCCAAACTCTGGATGGACTTTGGTTTCAGAATCATAACAGAGCTTTGGCCTTGCTTTGCCCCTGGTCTGGCTAGCTTCTTATACTTCTCTGTATCTCAGCTCCTTAGCCTACCCTTGTCACATTGACTGTGTTCTGTGACAAGATGAAGTAGTTTTCACTTTAGTGCATAGTTAAAGTCAAAGCTTGACATTGAACAGTAGAGTAGAACAGTGTATATATTGTCTGAGTGTTCTGAAGAATCCCAAATCTTCGGGAGTTGAGCTTGCTGTTAAGAAACCACAAAGTTCCATTAGGACTACTTAAACATTTTGAGATTGTTTTCTTCAGTGTTCCAAGAGTTTTGGATGTGTTTTTGTTCTCTCCTCCTGACTGATGAATATTTGAAAAAAAATTACAAAAATCTGGGATACACACAGACTTAATTGTTAACGATGTAACATAAACCTCAAATATTGCAATAAAATTGTGGGAGTTGCAGACACTGCATAGAAATAAAATCATACTGAACAGTAGGAATTCAGAGTCATGGCATTAAGGGAGCAATCATGAACAAGCACAGGCTGACTTTCCAGAGGGTTCACCAACACTTAAATATATCACAAAGAAGGGATGATGGTACCTAGTTAAAGTTTTCACAGTGTTTTGAATAAGAGTGCTAAATAACTTTTAATCTTTATTATTTTATTATGAAATTCTTCAAATCTCCTCTAGTATGGGATTTCAGATTCAGGCCAGTTTCAGTGAAAGGTTTATGTACCTTTCAAATGCTATTAGGTAATTCACAGTTAGCAAATAATAGAAATACTTAAGAATTTTCTGTGTATCCAGTTGCGACTAAATCATAAGAGTTGTGGTTTGCAAGATATTTAGGTTGGGGTGTGTGTGTGTTGACTGCATTCAAGTAAGCTAAAACTTTCATATTTTTCATTAAGTTGAAATTTCAGCAGACAAGTTTTGGAAACAGAAAAAAAAAAAAAAAGAAAATAAAATACGTTCTCTGGGGCCTTAGAATTGCTTAAAAAATCCTTGCAAGTTCTGCCTCTGATGGCAAGTTCTTCCAACAGTTGCTGGGATCTCTGGATATGGGACATCACAGCCTTGCTGAGGGCACTGTTCCAAGCCAGGGACTCAGATTCTCTACACTCCCTTTGACTCACTGGGTCCTTGTAAAGACTAATGCTATTCTTGGAAAAAAATAACTATTTAAAGATTTCAGGTACCTTGTCTCTCATCCCATTGCAAAAAGGAAAAAAAAAAAATTACAGTGATGAAAAGCTTCCGTCAGCTAAAATACCTGAGTTCTGTAGACTCTGAAGTCAGAAGAGACCATTCAAAGGAGCTAGTCTGACCTCTTGCATAACATGGGACAAAACTCCAAAATTAATTTCTGCATTAGGCCAATTATTTCTGCTTGAACTTCATGCTTTTCATTCTCATTAGTAGTGTCTCTTCCTAAATATAAGAAATACTTTTATATAAAAATGTTGTCTATATAAGCTGTAAATATTCAGAGTTTAGAGGGATACAAAATATGAAGCTGGCTTTGAACAGTATTAGTCTAACCTTTATTTGTGATGTTGCCTGACATTCTCTGGACTCTTTTCTGCAGCGTAATACTTTTTATTTAATGAATAACATTTAGCAACAGGCTTTCTCTTTTCTGTGTCATTTTTCTTTCCTCTTTTTTTCATTTTTCCAAGCTGTCTGGATTCATCTAGGGTTTTTTGTTTGATTTTTTGGTTAGTTGTTTTTCATTTGCACTTTTGTTTTTTAATATGTACATATATATTTGTATTATTTATCAGCTGTTCATCTTTTCCTTAACTTTTAAAATGATCTTTTGCCTTTTAATAAAACTCACCTGGAACAGCGAGCCAAACTCTGAGCTCTTTCACTTAAAAACGGAAGAAGAGCTCAGCATTTACTCTCTAGGCAGATTTCCTGGAGCTTGTCCAGCTCTAGCTTAAATTATCTTCATGAGGCTGTTGTTAGCAGTTGCACTGTTGCATTATGCATGATCCCTGACTGCTCCTAGTATGAACAAACCACACAGTGTTTGGTTAGTGGTTTTCAATTTTATGCTAAGCTGTGCAATTTGTTGGTGTTATTTAGGTTAATATGCTATTATTTTGCATATTTATTACTTTTCCATTACATTTTTATTAATAATGATGTCATGTTTGGTAGCAAGGATCAATAAGACTTCTAGTGTGTAATGTTTACATAATTATATTATTACAGTATAATAAGTCTCTTAGGCAACTCTGCATTGGAATCACTTTGTAGATGAGTCTTTCAGGTAATTGCATGCCTACAGTGGCTGCTTGAATAGCAGTGATACACTGTGCTGAGATGAAATCTAGCCCACATCTATTGTATCAGAACAGGCAATCTATCTTCAATGCTTTTATCAGAAAACAAATTGTGATGCATTACATCCATTTCCACTTCTACTGGCTGGATTCTTTTTTACTTATTATGTTGCTTTTGCACTTCCACAAGTGGTATTTTCTTTAACATAACTCTGAAGAACACTTCTGCACTCTCTCCTGCAGTAATCCTAGAGAGATATATTGAGCTTGTGGATGTGTACAGCAGCTCGTGGAGAAAAAACATTGGGTTCTTCCTTATAAAATTTCCTTTTTTACTCCATAGTTGCTTTATGTACTTTACTTTTCACTGACAGAAGGTTTCTTAAGTTGGTGTTATACCCTACAAAGCAACAGCAATACCATGAAGAAAATAAATGTTGCTCCTGTTAGTGAGTAAACTGCTTTCCTGATACTTTCCCACAACAGAAGGCTCATCAGTGACCCTGACCTTGTGGTTGAAGTTAAGAGAGTACACACCAGCAGCTGTTTGTTATGACCAAAACCCTTTGGGCAAAAAAGGTTTGCTTGCTAATCTCCCACTACGCTGCTTCTTCTCATTAATAATAGTGATCACTGTAGTGGGAATTAGTATTGCTGACTAATTATATAGAGCTAGGTTGTGTCCTGTTAATTCCTTAATGGGTGCAAGAAGCACTCCCTCTTGGCTGTTCATCTGCCTGTGTGTTTGTGCAAGAGCATGCAAAAGTGCACTGGTGCATCAGACTGTGCAGAGACTTTTCCTGTGGCTATCTGAAGGTAGCCATGAAAAGCTGTAGTCACCTTTTCTTCTACCCTGTCTACTCCACGCAGCCACATGCTGACCCCACTGACCCAAACTAGGGCTTCCAGAATGAAAGTCCAGCATTATACCCTTTCAGTTTGAGGAGGTACACACTGGTATGCTGTGACATCTGCAACAGTGTCAAATCAAAAGATCACACAATGTAGAACGACTGGCATCGACAATTCAAGTGGGAGAAAGTGGCAGAATAACACAGGAAGAAGAGCAAAGTTGTAAAACAAAACAAACAAACAAACATACATTTCCCTCCCAACACCAACAAACTAAATCACTTTAACGTGATTGAATAAAGCAAAATGTAAATAAGTTTTTTATTTAATATTGCAGAAGGAGAAAAAAGTCAATAAGAAAACCATTTCACAAAAATTCACTCTTGTGTTCCTTCCAAAGGCATCTTGCTGGCACACAGCGGACTCCTGTTTTACAAAAATGCTCTTATTTTATGATGTTTTACCTCAAGGGAAGAAATGTTATACAGGATGTTCTTACTCAGACCCCAAAGTAAGGGTGAAAAGCTGAAACATGGGCAATTAATCTAATCATATGACTGTCACTCATTATTCTTTAAGTGTTTCCCTTTACTGCCCTTAAATTTTGGATCCCATGCCTTGAAAATTATAAGAATAAAAAGTAATATTTTTTTCCCCTTTATGATTATAAGAACTTAGTACTAGCAGTTTTTAGGCTTTTCTCTGTTATCAGAAATTTCCTTTTCCCTTTCTTAATAAATATAGAAACTATTGTTTAAGAATAATGCATCAAAACACAAGACTTAAAACACAACTCTGAGCAAAGCTGAACTTAGTTTGGTGTTCTGGCCCATGGTGAATAACCTCAGTCATGTACCACACAAATGCAGATCAAAAAACCTCTACCACAGGTGAAACTCTATCAGGAATTGTATCTATGGATGCATTGGTGCCTCCTGGAGCAATAACCTAAGCAGACAAGCACATCTGTTCTGTCTACTCTACCCTTCTTCCTCCTAAAAGTCATCTTCCAATCAGAGCCATGCACCCTTGCAGCAGGACAGAAGGTGTCTGGAAGGCCTGGATGTACATCCTTATCTAACGAATGCCAGTTCTGTGTCTGAGGTAGTTTTTCAATTTCAGTTCAAAGAAAACTCAGATTTACATGTCATTTTTAACATTTGTAACTCTAAAGGGAAGACCAGAGCACACGTAGACTATTACCGCATAGGCTTTTTTATGTTATATTGGTAATGAATCAAACATTAGTGACTAATTTCTGCAAAGATTTTAAAAATGCTTGAATGTGGACTTGCACAAAACTGTCCATTCACATGCACAAACTCTGAGTTCGGGTCTAAATTTCATTTTTTCCTTTCATTCCTGAAAAAGACAATGCTGGTTGTAGTCAGCTACTTCTTTCAAAATGTGTTGACATCTGTTGGTCCCCAGGCTTTAGGCTTTGCCTTTGACTCTTTCCCATGGTACTTCACAATGACACAGTTCGTTTGGTTTGGTGTAGACACTCACTTTTACATTATTCCTTATTGAAAAAATGAGGTTTGTGCCTATAGCATTAGGCTAAGGTTTGGCTGCCATTCCCCACCAATGTCATTTTAGGGTGCTGTACACATATTATGAAATACTATGGTATTGCTCAGGCTACAAAATTTATAAAAACAGTATACAAATTTTTAGTTCTGTTTGGTTCTTCTAAAGAGCAAAGCAGTTTATAATTAATCTCTGCACTTTTTGCTTTTAATTACTGCACTGTTGGCTTATTTTTCTGCTATTAGTGTGATTTAGGTAGCACATGTTACCTAGTATTCATACCAGTATCCTAATATGAGGGTCTTTGTAGAGCCACAGGTCACATTTGAATCTAGCATGTGAACCTGGTCTTGGGTTTTAGCTTCATTAGAACTGACAAAGCTGCAACTGTTTGCATCTTTGCTGAGGTTATCAGTCTCATAAATCATGTGAACTAATGTTATAATACTAAAGTCATACAAAGAATTTGAATAAACAGTGTTTTTCAATACCTACCTGTGTATGTCTGAAGACTCTAAGCATTTTTAATATCGTATTTCTATTATGGCTAGTATGCTTCACTCACAGAAGAATACCTACACATAAGCACCCATGACATACTTTAGTGAATAAAAATAATACATATTATTTGCATTTGAACAGTCAAAGAGAAAGCCGAAAAAACTTAGGTTGTGCATAGAGATGAAAGACCCTGCTCTCTGCATTCTCTACAGTTCAGAAGTACACTTGCAATGCTCAGGAGACCTGTACAAGTGAGCACAAGCGCCAGAGACACATACAGAGCCAGTTTCTTATTCTGATGAGGCCAAATGTCATTCTTCTGTATCGAGCCTCTGAGACTGGCTATAAAAACAGCAGACATTGATTCTGCTCTTATTTTGTTTACAGACTATAGAAGAAGTTTATGAAAATGTCAAGTTCAGATCACTGAAAAATGAAATCCTCTTTTTATTCTAATTTTGGCCTCATCCACACATTTACTCTGCCTGTATCTCCATCTATATGGAAATTTTTTCCTCATATTGCTATACAGTGGAATTCAAAATGAAAAAGAATACTGTTTAAAAATTCATGCACCGTAATGTACATACAAATATTCATACCTTTTTTAGCATCCATATTATAATCTCAGAGATTGTAAAGTAGGTATCTTACTCTCAAAGAATCTGATTACATGTCTGCTTTTCCTATGTTTAATATCAGATCTATTTTGCTTTATCTATATCGGTTGTCTTGACTGGAATATGACTGATATAATTCATAAAAAATGAAATCTAGTCAGTCAAAAACATAAATACCCACATTAGAAAACCATTGTAGTAGCTGTGTATTAAAATTAAGAACATAAGTACTGTGACTTTTTTTTTGTGAGCAATTGGATGACTGATCTTTAAAAACGTGAGGTTCAGGTTTGCCCATCACCTTCATCCCGCTTGTGAGACAGAGGTTATTGTTCAAACTATGTTTATGAACGTCTTGATATACTCACCCTTCTATTCCTTCTTATTGTTGCCAAATTCTGCTGTACTCCTGCTGTATAGCTGTCCATCACAATCTGTCCAAGATGGTATCACAGTACAACTTTGAGGCTTGCTTTCCCAAAGGCTCATCATCTCAGGCTTCTGCTGTACTGGAAAGGATACTCTGCAGTCTGGACCACAGTGTTTAGAAAGCTTACTGGTGTCCCATTTATCCTAATTAGGGCTCCTTCCATAGTTATTTTCATACTGGGACATTTGGATAAAATTACTTTTCTGGTTTTAGATATAAATCCTGGTTTAGTCTGCTTTCCAAGTCTTGGTTTTAAGCTGGGCTTCTTCACAACTTTACTTTGGAATGTCTCAAACAATACAAATAATTGCTTATATTTTAATACCTTGTGCACACATACAAACATGTATAAATTACATGTATATATACACATCTATGTATTCATATTACCTATTACACATAAAATATACGTAGTTGCTGGTTCAAATTCTTTGCTGCATGGTCAAGAATCTGGTTAACAGCACAAATCCTAGAGTGTTAAAAATTTATTCTGCTATTTCAGAAACACTTCAAGACCATAATTTTTAATGTTTTTTCTATTTGGAGTGAGGTAATGTTGGTTGTGTTTTTATACTATATGCAATGAAACACCTGCTAGTTTATCCAGATAACAGAGCTGAGGCTACATTATACTGCAGGAAGAAAAATAATATTATTGGAATTAACATGAGAAGAGTAAGAATTAAAGTTATTCCTGTGAAGTTCAGAGATTATTACTCTATTTTTCTAAGGACCAATTTTTATTAAAATACCTAGCTGGTTTTACAGGGACAGAGAATTTCTGATGGATGGCACAGTGGTGTTTGACAAAAAAGTCTTGTATGGGTGCTGAACTCTTCCTTCACCTTTCTCAATCACCAGAAAACAAATTAGAAAAGAGGAAATAGGAGGGTCAGGTCAGGTTAGTGCAGACTTAAACATTTCATAGGGTGCAGGGTGCAGAGCAGTGATCTGCTCTCATGTTCCATTAATTCAGAGACAGCTGTCATTTATCTTTTGATGGAAGCTAGAGGTTGAAATGCTCGACACAACATATCAAGCTTAGTACGTAAAGATAAGAGCAACGTAGGCTCAGTCTGTAAAAGTGAGTTACTGTGCAAAGAGATTCCATAATTCCCCTACTGATGTTTTACAGAGAACTTTGACCACATTTCAGCAAATACAAATTGCCCAGCTATAGTTTTTTTTTAAAAGTCCGAGAATTGCATGGTGAATTAACCACATATTTTTTATTAAAGGCTGTACATCTTGCATGGTTAGAAGCTTCTTAAATGCTTAAGAGCTGTATGTCCATAAAAGAATCTTAAAGACAGCTTTTGAAAAGCAGATAGGTAGGCAAAAGTTAAATACATTGATGGGAAGCACCCTTTTTTGCATCTGGAAAAACTGTCTGCAAGATGACAACTCAAACATACCTTTTTCTTTAGTTGTCAAAGTATTAGCATCTGCAAGTCAATTTGGTGGGAAATAGCATTAAAAAGATAAAAGAGAGCAAAACCAAAAACAATTTCAGCAAAGGCTTACTCAATAGTACTATAGATCCAAGAGAATAAAAGTGCTTTCTGTAAAAACCAAAGTGTGTGTAGGGGTTGACAGTAAAATGCAAAAGTGAGCCTCTAAAAATCACATTTAATACAGAAACTACACTATATGCAATAGAAATAGCTAAGAAAATCAGCACAGCATGCTGCTGACTCCAGAAGAGATTTTGTGTGGCAAGGGGTGTAGGTGCAAATGAGCTGATGCTTGTACAAGCCTGTATGTTACCCCTGTCTTGCTTAAGAAGGAAAAAGGCTTTCCACCACCTCTCGCAATTCAGATGGAACTTTTAAGGGTACTAGGGACTGTCTGGATCTAGGCAGATTCTTTGTGCTTCTGGATACTCAAACTTCACAGGTTACAGCTCTATGAAGACAGCATGTCACTGACACCACTACCTTTCTATTAACAATTGTGTGCATCTTACCTGTCCAGTCCATGTATGAATAGATAATATTATCAACTTGGAAAAGAGGTGTTGTGAAGATATGTATGTGCCTTTGCACAATTTATGGGTAATAGCAAATAAGCCAAAGCACCACCCTGGAGCACAAAAGCTCCAGAGCCCACCAGTCTCACTGATCCAATTTTGGGAACCACAGCTTTAAATTTAGAGGGTGACACTGTTCTCTATTATCTGTAGGGATTCAGAGAATAGATAAGTCCAGACCCTCAGTGACTAGATACTGGTCCTAACTCCTCTTGCTCATGACTCACACACTTGGTCCAGCCTGATGTGGGGCATCCATTCTAGTTATGTCATCTTTATGTAGGTCTAAATTTGAATTTATAATTGCTGCTTCCTGAACTGAAAAGCTCTCAAGGTCTAGGTATTTTTATCCAGTCCTGTCTCTGACAGGAGAGCAGGGGTAGCAGAAATTGCTGACAAGCCTTCAGTTCAGCTTCTCATGGCTTTAAGAAACTTACTTTGTCAGAGCAGAAAAAGGTCTTTGCTTCTCATTGCCTAAACATTGTTCTATGATTTTTTTTCTTATTTTAACTTTGCTTAGGTGTAACCATTTTTGAGTCTGAAGAAAATAGAATTAAAACATTTTTCCCTTGATAAAGAAAAAGCTCTTAAAATATTTTCCTGCCAAAGCAAGAAAGAAATGAGAGTTGAAAACAAAAGAAAAGCTCTGTATCAAAAATTGGCTTTGACTGCAATAGAGAAAAGTGGGTTTAATTGGTTCAAGATGCCTATCATTTTTTCTTTTTTTTTTTTTAAAATATCATACTGATTTTTGTTAGCTTTCTGAAAAATTCTTCCCCTTCAGCTGTTGGAATTTTTATGGTTTTGAAGTACATTGTTTCAAAATACTGGGGACATTCAGACGTGTGGGAAAATCTTCTGTGACTCTTATAAGGTGTCAAGGAGGTGTAAGAAAGCTTTCGTATACTTGTAGGAAAAATCCACCCTGTGATTCTATATCATATTATTTGAGGAATGCATCTTATTGGGCTATTTTGATGCTATTCAATGTTACTTAGAATAAACAAGATAAATGAATCTGTCCACAACAGCTATTTTCCTTCAACTGCAAAACATCCTGAGTAGGGAAGTCAGGCTTTATGAGTCATTTTCAGGTGGAAAAGTAATGGGAGGTTCTGAGAGGGAGACAAGGGGTGAGGAACCTCCTTTTCCCTGGGCTCAACACTGCATCTGCAATTGCTGTTATTTTACTCATGCAAAACAAAAGAATATGACTTTACATATTTCAAAGGCACAGGCAGCACCCTAAATCAATTACAAAGGGAGAAATAAGACTCTTTTTGTTCATTGCCATGATTCAGTCATACTGGGCTGAAGCATAGGGTGCTGTTGTTTTTAAGGGATGTAGAAGGAGGCACAGTGTTAGGTTCCTGGAGACTGCAGAACAGATTGCTGCTGAGTACCCTTCTAGGAGGTCTGTTCCTCTACACAACAATGCTTCAGAGGCATCACTGAATCTTCCTGTCTCTCAGCACATCAGCCCTATGCTCCCCAAGCAGCTGCTGCCAGAGGTGCATGGTGTTCGGCTGCATGGTCTGCGTAGTGATTCTGTGTTTGCTTGTAATATGCCTCTGAAAAACAGAAGTGGCTCTGCTTTAGACATTGCTCCCGTTATGGTGTCAGTGTTGCACTCTAACATGCTGAGCCAACCTGGTGTTTTAATTCAATTTTCATCTGAGATTTCTTTGATCTTTCTGTTCCTAAGGAAAACAATCATCATCTTTAGTGTTCCTTTACACTCTTTGAGATCAAGGTTAGGGAAGCCACAGTTTTCTTAAATAAAAATTAAAATAACAAGATAAGCCCTTTATGTAGGTCAAGGTCATGATGCCTAAATAAATGGGATATGAAGTTCCCTGTGATACTGTATGCCCTACTTAGATCTTTCTTAGGTACATAGAAGAAAGCAGGAGCTTCCCACTCCCCCTGTGAGCAGGAAGGGACTGGAGAGAGTAGGAAGTTACCAAGTGTTAATAACTGAGCTGATGCAGAGGAGGTGACATGCATCCCACACTGTAAGGCTAGAGCAGATTGTGGCATTCCTGTTTGAGAGGAGAAGTGATTCCTTCAGAACTATATTTGTTGGATAGTAGCAAGACCTTTATCTAGAGGCATAATCTGCTCCTTAGGGCTTGTACTGAATTCAATAAGGGATGGGTTGGGTTTTTTTTTTTTTGTCTGTTTTTCTAACACAGGTACTAAATGATGATCTGGGATTATCTCTAGACTGGGAGTTTGACTACATTCCTGTACTTCACTTTGTTAAAATAGGACTGGCACCTAGCACAGAGTATATACAATAACTCTGAAATGTTTATTGTCATATTATATTGGGTAGAGGGAAATGACCTTGCCCTCCCCTTCCCCACACTTATCTATTTTTCTCACTGAAAGAATAGTTATTTCTGTTTCAGACTGTTCAGGTTTAAGGAAACCACTAATTTATATAGGGCATGCTCAGAGGCTTAGCATAATCATTCCCAGAGTAACATGACTGCTTCCATTAGCATAATTATGCCCATACTCATTACATGATTCATATTCTTTTAACTTTTTTTCTAAAAGTCACAATTCCCAACTGTATTAGATTTGTCTTTTCTGAAGAATTGTTCTAATTTTTTAATCATCCCTTATTTTTCAATTTAACTTTCAGAGGTGACATGGAAAATTTATTTTTTTCTGTGTAACTTCCCCTAGCTTAGACTGTGACTTATGTCATTATATGTTATTCAATGAGAAACTAGAATTGAAACCTATGTCTCTCAAAAGCTGTGCCCACCTGATTTTCCTGTTAATGCTTACCTTTAATTTTTGGTTCCTAAGACTTAGGGCTGGTGTTGCATTCTGATTGGCACCCTCTTCACTCTCTGTTTCCTTTTAGCTGTTAACACATCATATCACCCTGTGCTGATTTTCACTGGAGTAGAGTTAATATTCTTCATAGTAGCTGGTAAGTGGCTATGTTTTGGATTTGTGCTGGAAATAGTGTTGATAACACAAGGGTGTTTTATTTACTGCTAAGCAGCACTTGCACACAGCCAAGGTCTTTTCTGCTTCTCACCCCACCCCATCAGTGAGTGGGCTGGGGATGCACAAGAAGGTAGGAGGGGACACAGCAGAGACAGTTGACCCCAACTAACCAAAAGGATATCTCAGATCATAATCACGTCATGCTCAGCATATAAAGCAGGGGAAGAAGAAGGAAGGGAAAAACTGATGAAGTGATGGAGTTTGTCTTCCAAAGTAACTGTTAAGTGTGATGGAGCCCTGCTTTCCAGGGAATGGCTGAACACCTGCCTACTGATGGGAAGTGGTGGATGAATTCCTTGTTTTGCTTTCCTTGTGTGTGCAGCTTTTGCTTTATGTACTAAACTGTCTTTATCTCAACCCACAATTTTTCTCACTTTTATGCTTCTCATTCTTTCCCCCATTCCAAGGGGGAGAATGGGAGTCGCTGTGTGGTGCTTAGTTGCTAGTTAGGTTTAAACCACAACACACCCCTACACCTTCCTAACTAAATTAGGAAATACAGTGTGCCCATTTCAAATGCTCCAAAGTGGGTGAGTGCTTATAAGCCTAAGCAGTAGCTGAATGGACCATTTAGCAGACAGCAGTTGCCTTTACCCAACTGTTTGCACACAGAAACCAAAAAGGGCTTAGCTGATGCAAACTATGATGGGTTTCTTCAGGCTTACAGAGATTGCCATATCCAGTTTTAGACCAGCTGCTACATAACTCTTGATCATATAGCGGCCTTTAGGAAACTGGCCTGTAATGGGAAAAAAAAAAAAAGTTAAGGTTTTTGTTTTTCTCCATAGAAAATCCTGTGTCCAAAGAAACAAAGTTAAATAGTGTTATCATGTTTCCTACACCCTGAACTGGATTTTTAAGGAGGAGGAAAGGAGAAGGGACACTGAAAATGCAAAGCTGTAGTATTTCTGTAATTCTTATTTGTGGGGAATTGATCTCAGGAAAATTATGTCAATTTTCCCATATGCACAATACCACTATATTTGCAGCTTTTTGACAGTCAAATATGATCAATCTTCTTTTCTCTAGTGCTAGCACATTTCTGTCTGTTGCTCTCATTTTTACATGGACAGAGATGTGACAGAGTATTCACCTTCACAGTTAGAATAGTGCATGTTTTCTAGCATTTCCCTGGTTAGCAAAAGGGGCTGGGACCTGGATTCATCTCCTCACTGTGACTCTCCAAGTGTGGGGTTTTTATCAGCTGATTTGAACATGGTTTGTAGGACTAGCACTTACTTGGCCTCAGGAACTCCTCATTCACTGTCATTGAATGACTGCCAACACTCAACTACAAAGAGAGAATAAAGATTCATGGTGTCTAACTTCAGATATCTAAATTAGGTTGGAAATTTATATTCCACACAAAGGGATTCCTTCAGCTGGAATTCTGAATTGACTAAGGGAGTAGACTCACTTGGAGTAAGTACTTTTCTTTGCCAAAACAATAGCTACCGCTTCCTCAGTTGGCAAAAGTCCAAATAGCTGATAGATCCACACATCACCTTCACCATTGCACAATTCCATCTGCCCCTCCTTCCAACACATTCAAAAAGCAGAAATACACCTACAAGGGCAAGAACTTGCTTTTTTTTCAGAAAGGTTGCTGTTTATTCCAGCTCCATGTAGCAAATTGCTGTGCAGATGTCTTTGAAGAGTTGGGCTTGGAGCTTCAAACTGTTTCATCATCCAGCCATTTATTTTTTTTTTCTCAGTATTTTTGAAGTCTGTGAATGCATAATTTATGATGCTTCCCTCTGCTTTGTGACAATGAATGCCAATGGGTTTCTTGAAGCAGAAGCTTACCCTTTGAGAAGCATCTAACTGAAGAGCTCACCTAAACTGCAGCCATCCTCTATTCTGCTTTTAGGATGCGCAAAGTTGATGGCTTCAAGCATCTGCAAAAATTTTTCTCATAGTGAAATTTTTGTGAAACCCAGTTCTAGTGAAGCTGCTGATCTCTCTTTGAATCCTTAAACTTTACTATACCTCTGCCCCATCTTGTAACACTGTCACATATGGCAATAAAGTGACCCCAACCTTCCCTTCTTCAAGCTGGACAAACCCAGGCTTCCTAGCCTCTCTTTACAGACTATGGGCTCCAGCTTCCAACCACATTTGTGTTGTTCTGATGGATTCTAGAGTTTAGTCACCAGAGCTGCTTCTGATGACTTCACTTTTATAATTGCATAACAGGACTATATGGTCAGAGTGATAGAGTGAAGCACACAACAAATTCTTTACTCCCCTTACATAATGAGTTAAGGTGTGATATAACTGTTCTATATGAAATACTGCTTTCCTGTGGTAACGCAATGCTGAGTACCTTCTTGGAATTCAGTCCTCTGAATCTGGAGTACAAGTAACACTTTGTGTGAAATGAATGAGTAAAATGGAGTAGAATCCAGCTTATGTATAAGTAAGTGCTTGCAGCATCATGGCCTGACTCTGTGGTATTTGCAAAGGAACACTTGTTGACAAAGGTACAGCTCATCTGATACCTGGCTAGGTCAAGGCTAAACAATGCTTTTATTTGAGTACATTCTGATCACTGACACATGCACAGAAAAATGTGGGTAACAACCACAGTAATGTACTTATCATTATCTAACAAAGAGAGTCACTTACTAATCAGCAAAATAGAAATTGCCATACTACAAGAATTCAGATATCCTTGCCCTGTGTTCAGCTCTTGTGTATTGCTAATACTGTTTGCTTTGGAGGAAAGCAAAATTAAACTTGCAGAAAAAGGCCATACATTGGCCCAGGAAACATTCCCTCTTAGTGACTACTATATAGCCATATTATGTCCTGAAACACAGGGTATTAAGTCTTAGAAAGCTGAATTTACTCTTAAAAAAAAAAAGTGTACTTGAGTACTGAGCCTCTTTGCTGCCTAGATATTTGTATAGCTTTTTCTGTGTCCTGTAACCTGCCTTGATTTTGCAGCACACTGATAATGAAAAACTTGAGGGAGCAGGAGGAGGAGAGAGAAGGGGTATTCACATCACTTATCTTCTAACTAGGTAATGGAGTTGTATCAGCTAAGAGGTTTGTTTCCCTGGCTTCTCTGTATTACTAATGGAGACAAATGGATTCCCCCAGAGTAGGGCTCAGGGCAGAAGCACCTCTTTGGTGCTCTGACTCCTTCCAGGGTAGAGTTGTCCTTTTTTTGTTGACTGCAAAGCCAGCACAGAAACATTAAACTGCTGCCTAAATCTGTCACTTCCACAGGTATCAATGGCTTCCACTATGCGATATCCTTTTCCTGTTTCCTGTGTGTGTATGTATGAACCATAGCTATGGTCTGAATTTTCTCAGTATCTGCAAAGGACGTTTGAAGGATGGGAAGAAGGAAGCAAGGTGAATGGTAGATGCTAAGAAACAACATCTGGAAGTAAAGCCACATTGTACTTATTTGACTTGACTGCTTACATTATAACTCTGTTTTCCTGATTCTAGTAAGAATCCCATATGGTTGTGACTGAACCATCTCATGCTACTTTTACTGATTTTTTAATATCTAACAAAATGCTTTAAATCAATATATCCAATAGGCTGTCTCAGTGATGCTGTATAAAGTAATGAATGATTAAATAAACCTAGTGCTAAAAATGGATTTTTAAAAGATTTTTGATCTTGTTCTATTGGTAGATTTGTGCTGTTACACTTAGAGCAGCCAGTGGCTTTTTAGAAGTATGATGCATACAAGCCCACATTATAGTGATAGCTGGGCCCATATATGCTTGACTTTGTGTGTGGGCTTAGTATGATTAATTACAGCAGTACTTCCACAACTGGAATCCTATGGAGAGCCCTGGTTGGTTGCATACCTGCCTTAATCTGTTGAAAATTACTGCAGAAAATATTAGGTAGTTGTCTTGTGAGACCACAGTATTTTGATTAACTTTAATAGTTGAATGTGGAGGGATTGATAAAAGTGATGTAAGTACAGAAATAAAGTAAGACATTCTGAAGCAGACACAACATTTAAGGGTCCTTATCTATATGACCATTCAATCACTGGTGCCAGTCTCAGCTTCTGCCTTAAGTGAGCTGTCAGCATTTTTTTTTTCAGGGGAAATAGCTCTTGAAATATTTACCCATTGCTAGGGGTGAAACTGCTACAAGTTCATCAGTGATGTGCTCATAGCTGCTTATATTAAGACTAAATGTGAAAGCCCTGGCTGCAGCTCCTCTGAGAACTGAAGGCAGACAGGGGATCTTGAAGAACCTAAAAGGATGTGTGGCTCCTAGCAAACAGCTTCCTCATCACACTTATTTTGATGTTTGCTTCTTCAACAGATTTGCATCCTCTTTATCCATTCAGGCAAATATGCCTCTTCTAGAGAAGGCAAAACCAACCCCAAGTGATCATAGGGAACTGCAGCTTATCAGCTAAATCAGAACCTCTATATTGGATATAAGGAAGAAATTCTTTACTGTTAGGGTGGTGAGGTACTGGAATGGGCTGCTCAGGGAGGCTGTGAATGCTCCATCCCTGGCAGTGTTCAAGGCCAGGCTGGACGAAGCCTTGGGTGGCATGGTTTAGTGTGAGGTGTCCCTTCTGATGGCAGGGGGCTTAGAACTTGATGATCTTAAGGTCCTTTCCAACCCTAACTATTCTATGATTCTAGGATTCTATATTAACCTCTGCACTTCTGGATAGCCTTCTGTTCAATTTCAACCAATGCCAACTGGGTTATACTAACATCCTTAGTGAATCCAAGGTTTGATTTTTTTTTCCTATTTCTGCATGTATCATATTTCAGGAGTGTGTGTAGAGAAGTCCAGAGAGCAAAGAAAAACATGCTTTTTTTTTTTAATGTCTGCTGTTAGAGCACATGGTGGCTTCTACGCCTTTTTCTGAGCTTCAGAGCCCTCTGCTTTTATAATCTTCTCCACTCCTGCTACCATTTTGGAGTGACTTACCTAACCAGACAGCTTTCTCACTTTTTCTAGCACCCTAAATCACCAGTGTTATTCATGTCCTTGAAGAGAAAGCACTCTGAAATTTCAGTCATCATAAAAGCAGAACTTTTCTACAACATAGCTTATCCTGAGGTCCAAAGGCACCCCACAAAAGCAGAGCCATGTAGTGGTTCAGTGGCTATGATACATGATGTTTGCAGCCATTCATTTGCAAACTCTATCCTCTCAAATTTCTGTAAGTTTGGATGGCATTGTCTGTAAATATGACTACAAGTAATAACATTTATGCATTTCTGACTGAACAATAAGTATATTAGACTGGATTAGAAACATCCTGAGAAAAAATGAAAAATATTTGTTTTCAAAGATACATGCAAAAGTCCTCCTCTGTAGAGCATTTCATGATTCATTCAAAGAATTTTTTTTCTCACACATTGCCACATTCTCTGATTCCCCAAGTTGTTTGTCACCTTCTAGTTTCTCAGAAGATCTTCCCCTCTGAATTGCTGTCATGCTTTAGACCCAGCCAGTAACTCAGAACGACACAGACAATTCCTCATCTTCTCCTTCTTTCCCCCCATTCTGGGTGGGTGGGGGAGGAGAATCGAAGGAATGTAAACTTCACGGGTTGAGATAAGAATGGTCCAATAACTAAAGTATAATATAAATCAATAACAACTACTATTACTACTGCTACTGTTACTACTTCTTAATAATAATAATAATAACAATAACGATGAAGGAAATGACAAGGGGAGAGAATATAAAACTAAAAGGGAAAAGGAAAAAAAACAATAACCAGCAGTGATGCACAGTACAAGTGTTCATCACCTGCCAATCGATACCCAGTATGACCTGAACAATGATCAGTCCCTTCTGGGTAACTCCCCCTAGTTTATATACTGGGCATGATGTGCTGTGGTACAGAACATCCCCTGGTCAGCCTGGGCCAGGCACCCTGCCTCCATTCCCTGCCCCAGATACCCATACCCTCCCCACCGGCAAAGCATGAGAGTCTGAAAAGTCCCCAACCAGAACAAGCACCACCCAGCAACAGACAAAACACTGAAGCACCACCAGTACAGCTCCCACACCAAAGCCAAAACACAGCACTGCACCAGCCACCAGGAAAAACAAAAACCCTGTTACAACTGAAACCAGGACAATTGCCATCAGGTTTCTTACCATCGTCAGTGCAAGAATCCAGTCATGATGATGGGATTTTCTACGAACACAGATTCCTTTCTGAACATTAAAAATGTTGAAGTTGTATTCATTTTTTTTTTTGTATGAAAGGAGTGCAAAGAAACAGAAGAAATGATTTTTGTAAAAGTTGATTTGGTTATATAATTGGGAACCTTACCAGCATTACAGTTGCCTGTTACATCAGGAAAAGTATTCTTGGGCAAAGACCTACAAAGAATGTTGCTCCAAGTAACCGATGATTCCTTTTCTTCAAATTGCCCTGCATTGTATTATGGCATTTGCTCCTGTGAATACAAATTCAAAGCTGTGGGACTACTTTCAAATATAATGCTCCAGCACAGTAACCGTTTACTAGAAACTTTCAGCTGGTGAAATGAGGTAAAGAATGAATGCCATTTGCTGAAAGTCAGCAGAAGGAGCCAGTGATGGATCAAAGTTCAGAAATTCACAGCTTCTAACTTGGATGAATATGCTCACACCACACCTGTGCCTTAAGTTATGATAATGATTTTTTTTTTCACCATTTTTGCTTTTGAGTAATTGCCAGAAATCTCACTCTGCAGTCTGGAGACAGCAAAGACTGTGTTCTGCAATTAAAAGTTAGGGAGTTTTTGATGAGAGCTTTCCAAGACTGATTCATAGTTCAAAGTTATTCAGAAGGTTTCTTTTTCTTTCTTTCCTTTATTTTTTTTTTCTTAATCAAAGCAGATCATTCATTTTTATCTCAGACAAAAATATGATAACGGCTAATTCGTTGGGTGGGAAGAAGGAATGTAGTGAGTTACTAGTGCAATTTAACAAAAAAAATTTAGAGGTCTAATATTTTATTTCATTTCAGAAATGTAATTAATCGTATAAGAGGTCTTACACAATTTGTCCTTGAAGATATTGCACTGTGATAATGATGCCATGCCCTTGCCAGTCAATTTCATGATTTGTTCAGGTTATTCCAATAATATCTACATTTCATGGGAGAGTATTTACATTCAAATCTTCCCTGAGATTTGTCATGCCCTGTTGTCATCATGTTTTCTCCTGTGTCACCTTCAGGGACTGATAGGGCATGAAAATTTGTAGGGATAAACAGGAATTGAAATCCCCAGTGAAAGAAGCTATGCCTTAACCCTGTGGGCAACTGAGCTCCTTCACTCCCACTGATGGCATTAGCAGTCCAGGAGACTCAGCATTTTGGGAAAGATCTCAGTCCTTAGCAGAATTAGATGTAATCACCGATTTCAAGCCTATGTATAGGATCATACCTCAGGTCAGGAGATGGAAAGGTAGTAGCAAGCTGGTTACAGAATGTCATATGTAAGCATCACTGGTTGCTTTTTTACAAGTAGTTGTCCATTTGGAATGCAACATTTTCCATTTTTAAAGACTCCTACCCTCCAGTAATAATCTAAAGACTATCTATCCAAAAAGAAGCTCAGCTGTGCTCCCAGAAACATATATTCTCTCTAGTTAGTTTGTTTCGTTCCTGGAAATGGAAAGTAGTGCAGAGGAAATGGAAAGGAGTGCAGAGAATGAAAATGGCTGTGTTAATAAGGTTAAATGGATATCTTATTAGTTATTCCACCTAATTTTAATCTTTCATAAACTCAAGGAATTCACCTCTAGTACAGGAAGGGAAAAACTAAGAGTCTATTTCTGAAATTGGGGCTAATGGGGGAATTTAAAGACAAGTCTGGGACAGGAATGAGAGACTAAGAAGACGGTGATTAAAAATTACAGTGTAATGGATCAACTAACAAGGGATAAATAATTTAGGGTCTGTCTTTATAGTCAGGGACAGTTACTTTCAGGACAGTTTTTGTTTGCTCATTAACCAACAAGATCAGACCATAGACTGTCAAGATTCTTGAAATATTCTTTAAAGAAACATCAGACTTTAAGGATACTTATTTCACAACGTGAGTACTCAGGTTTTGGGTATGTGGAATAGGTGTGTAGGTGTACTAGGCTATGAAAGGGGAGAAGTAGCTCCTTAAAAGGTTGGGTTTTTTTTCCAAGTTGGGTTTCTTTTTATTTTCAGAATCTTTAAATATATTTTACACTTGAAAGCAAAAGTATTTTGGGTCAAAGCAAGCATGTGGAGATAAAGATCTGTAGGATTTCTTTTTTCTTTCAAATAATCTTATAAACTGCTCATGCTTTCAAGATAGTAATGCTATACAGAAGGATGGGGTATGTGCCTAGCTTTGTGGTTAATTGGCATTTTCTATTCTTAATAATGTGATGAATGTGCTAGCTGTGTTTATACTCACTGCAAAATAAATCATCCCCATCTATCACTGGGTGAGGGTTGAGACAACTGTTAAAACTTATAGTATATTTTAGGCACAGAAGAAATTCTGTCTTCAACAGCAGTCATTATGAGAGTTATGCTATGGACTGCATGTAGCACTGCCTCCATACACAGCCATAACTCTCACTGGCATCACTCTAAACATCACTGCATATTTCAGCATAACCTTAGACTACGTGTGCATGGAGAATGCAAGTGTATTTTTATGATGAATACTAGAATCCATCAGGAAATAACTACATGATCTTATATGAAATTGTGACAAGTGTAGCTACAGGAAAGGAAATTTCTTGAGTAGAGCTCTGTAATTTTTTTCTATTCTTAGTTTGCAAAGGTGATTCCCCCGCTGCTCCTTATAAACTGTGCTCAGTGAAAAGTTGACACTATGGCAGAGAGGAGGGACTCAATCCCCTACAAACAACATCCACCCCTTCCCAGCTGGCCCCCATCCCAGAAAGAAAACAGGTTGCTGTCATGGTTTAAGACCAGCCAGTAACTCAGAAACATGTAGCTGCTCTCTCACTCCCCCCTTTTCTCCCCCCCACTTCTGGAGGGATAGGGAGGAGAATCAAAAGAATGTAACTCCCACGGGCTGAGATAAGAACAGTGTAACACAAACCACTACTACTACCACCAATGATAATAATGATAAGAGAAATAACAAGGGAAGAGAATACACCCACTCACCACCTACTGACTGATACCCAGCACAGCCCGAGCAGTGATCTAATCCTTCCTAGTAACTGCCCTCAGTTTATATAGTGGGAATGATGTGCTGTGGTATAGAACACCTCTTTGGCTAGTTTGGGTCAGGTGTCCTGTCTCTGCTTCCTCCCAGCTACCCCTCCTCCCTGGCAGAGCATGAGACTCAGAAAGTCCTTGGTCAGAGTAAAAATTACAGAGCAGCAACTAAAAACATCGGTGTTATCAGTGCTGTTTCCAGGCTGAAAGTCAAAACCACAGCACTGCGCCAGCTCCTAAGGAGAAAAATGACTGCTACTGCTGAACCCAGGAGAGTTGCCATTGTAACATCTTCATGTCAGTGACAAGCATTGTGAGTGCAAGTACAAATGTACATGTTGTTCAAACTGCCTGCAGCTCTCAGAACACACGTTTGATTGCTGAGACTGGTCTGTACTGCTAAGTGTTGTGTGAGTCTTGAAGCAGACCTATGAGCATAAGGCTCCTTGATGTGCACATTTTCCTTCTTTACAGACAGCTGGATGCAGTGTGGATCGATCTAGAAACATGCCAAAGGTCCTTGCAAAATGGGGTCATAAAACTTGAGCTTTCTACTGTAGGAGTGCTTGAGGACATACCACCCAGCTCTGTCTGAGTGGGGACCTGAACACCAACGCAGGATGGGTGGAAGGCTGAGCCACTGCACACACTTGAACCATGATCACCTTTTGATGCAGGCACAGTACAAAATGGTGATTAAAAGTAACCTACGGTTAGAATCAGCAAATGTAATTTACACAGCCCCAGCTCATGACTGCTCAGCAAAAAATCCCTTCAGTGGGCATTTCTTACTCAGTTTCTCCAGAGACAGAGCCAGTCTTTTCAACTAAGCTGCATTGTACATCCTCATACTTGCATATTTCTATTAAAACATATGTTTTTTTGTTCAACCATGACATGTTTCTTCATTCTTAGCCTGAGGCAATATTTGAGCTATCACCCCAAAGCTCCATAATTACAAAGATATATCCTATACATTGTACTAAAAAACTGTAAGACTTGAAGATCATACAGACTACTCAGGCATTCTATTCTTTGAGTACAGTGTAGAGAATAATTATGGTTTCTCATATTCTCTGAGTAATTAATTTGAAGAATTTAATTATATTTTCATATCAATTATTAATGTATTATTCACCCAGCATAGTCAGTTCATAATTCATAGATGTATTAGTCAAGTAATTTAGTTGATGAATTTCATAGTTTTGAATAAGTTATTCAATTTTTTTTTAATTATTCACTCAGCTTTAGAAGTATCTGTTGACTTAAATATTAGCTGTAGTATGGCAACTCTTTTTTCTTACAGGGTCTTGTGAACACCTGATATTAAAAGCAAAAGCTAGCAAAACGCTATCCAGCCCCAAAATGTGTATTTATTTAAGGTTACTTTGCAAATAAATGGAAGTTTAAGCTTATTAGTAACTTCAGATTTGGGATCTTAATACCTATTTAAATCTAAAATTCAGTTTTTTCCTACAGTGTGTTCTCATAAACTAAGGTGTGGTTTGTTTTTTTTTTCTTTTCCCCTTATTTAAACTTGTATAAAAAACTACATCAGAATCCAGTTCTCATATTTACCTTTCACTCATGCTAGAATTACATCCATGATGACATGTCCATTCTGTGGTCTATGAGATTATCATCAGTTTTATGCTGAGTTAATTCTTCGTATATCAGGAAATATCTAACTAGGGTAGAAGAGAATAGAAATAAGGTTTCCTTAGTATGCTGCCAGTTCAGCAGAATACTTAAGCTTATCTTACTTATGTTTACAATAAGCATATAAGTGGTCTATACAATTTCCAGTGAAAAGCCTTAGTGCACTGAAAGCAGCACCACTAGATATGTCAGATAACAATTTTGTTGTGCCAGAGGAACAACACACAGAATGAATTACTAGATCTTTCCATGCTTAGATTTCATTATTGCATCACATAACTGATGTCCATAATGCTGGTGGAAAATCAGAAGAGAATGCATATACATATGTGTGGGTTTCTGTTTTTTTCAGATAGAGGGTCTTGTGTGTGAGCATGTAACATAACAGTCAATACTGAGAAATGGCAGAGCAAGTGAAAAGCCCTGAGTAAAATATACCCTATTCTTAAAGCTTCTGGATCCCTTATTCTGCTAAACAAAGTGTTGGTTTCTTTTTTTTTTTTTTTTTTTTTTTTAGCAAACACATCTTTTTGTCTATGAAAAGTTTGCCCTGTATTCAAAAAAGTTTTACAATACTTTTATTTACATTCAAATGATGCTTGGAAAGGTTTTAACAGTAAGCATAGCACTGTAACACTGACCTTTGGAATGCAATACATAGTTGAAGATTTTCATCCCTGCACAGAGCTCAGAAAGGTTTCTTTTTAACAGCTCTAAAAACAATAAAGATACTTTTTTCAGAAGAATCTTGTATTTCAAATATACTTGTTCCAACTTCTCTGCATATTAATGCTATTTGCCATTTGTGTATTGCTTCATGCAACTTTTGTTTCTGTCGAAACAACAATTGTTGTTTCTGTGATGCATCACAGAAACATGGTGGGATAGCTCCTATGACTGGAGTGTTGGAATGGAAGGTTGCAAGCTCTTTAAACAAGACAGGCCTGGAACATGGGGAGGGGGAGTTGCTATTTATGTTAAGGACAGGCTGGAGAGTATGGAACTCTGTCTGCGGACAGGTGAGCAGTCAATAGAGAGTCTGCGGGTTAGGGTTAAAGGGAAAACAGCGATGGGAGGCATTACTGTGGGGATCTGTTACAGACCGCCTGATCAAGAGGAATCTGTTGGTGAAGCATTCTATAGACAGATAGCAACAGCCTCATGCTCACAGGCCCTTGTTCTCATGGGAGACTTCAACCACCCTGATATCTGTTGGAGGGATGGTATGGCCCGGCACAAGCAATCCAGGAGGTTCCTCAATTGTGTGGAAGACAACTTCCTTCTGCAAGTAATAGAGGAGCCAAGAAGGGGAGGTTCCATGCTTGACCTCGTGCTCATCAACATGGAAGGGCTGGTTGGAAATGTGATGCTCTAGGGCAGCCTTGGTTGCAGCGATCATGAGATGGTCGAATTTGAGATCCTCAGGACATTGAGAAGAGCGTGCAGCAAGCTCACTGCCCTGGACTTCAAGAGAGCAGACTTTGGCCTCTTCAGGAACCTGCCTAGTAAGGTTCCATGGGATATAGCCCTAGAGGGCAGGGGGGCACAAGACTGTTGGTTGATATTCAAGGATTACCTACTGTTAGCTCAGGGATGTTGCATCAAAACTAGAAGGAAGTGCAGCAGGAAGGCCAGGAGACCTCCCTGGATGGATAAGGAGCTGCTGAGAAAACTTCGAAGGAAAAAATAGGCTTATAAAATGTGGAAGCAAGGACAGGAAGTCTGGGAAGAATACAGGGATGTTTCCCGGGAAGATAGGTACCAGGTTAGGAAAGCTAAGGCCTAGTTAGAATTAAACTTGGCTAGGAATGTTAAGGATAACAGGAAGGGATTCTATAGGTGCTTCGTGAATAAAAGACAGACAAAGAACAACATGGGCCCTCCCCAGAAGATATCAGGAGAACTGGCTACCTTGGATTTGGAGAGGGATGAGGTTCTTAATGACTTCTTTGCCTCAGTCTTCACTTGCAGATGCTCTGACCACACCACCCAAGTCTTGGAAGGCAGATGCAGGGACTGTGAGAATGAAGACCTTAGGTGAGGATCTGGTTCGAGGCCACCTTAACAACCTGAATGTACATAAGTCCATAGGACCTGAAAAAAAAATGATTTTTTTCAGTCCAATGAAATCCATCCGTGGGTCCTGAAGGAGCTGGCAAATGAAGTTGCAAAGCCACTGGCCATCATTTTTCAAAACTCATGGCAGTCAGCTGAAGTTACCGATGACTGGAAAAAGGGAAATATTACCCCCATTTTCAAGAAGGGGAAAATGGATGATCCAGGGGAATTACAGACCAGTCAGTCTCACCTCTGTGCCTGGCAAAATCTTGGAGCAGATTCTCCTGGAAGACATGCACATGAAAAACAACAAGGTGCTTGGTGACAACCAGCATGGCTTCACTAAGGAGAGATCCTGCCTGACCAGTTTGGTAGCCTTCTATGACAAGGCTACGGAACTGATGGACAGAGGTAGAGCAGCTGACATTATCTGCGTGGACTTGTGCAAAGCATTTGACACTGTCCCACACAACATCTTTGTCTCTTTATTAGAGAGACATCAATTTGATAGGTGGGCCACTCAGTGGATAAAGAACTGGCTAGATGACCTCAAGCAAAGTGTTACAGTCAATGGCTCAGTGTCCAGCTGGAGACTAGTAACGAGTGATGTCCCTCTGAGATTGGTGTTGGGACCGGTCTTGTTTGACATCTTTGTCAGTGACATGGACAGCGGGATTGAGTGTGCCCTCAGCAAGTTTGCCGATGACACCAAGCTGTGTGGTTCAGTTGATATGCTGGAGTGAAGGAATGCCATCCAGAGGGATCTTGACATACTTGTGAGGTGGGCTGATGCCAACCTCATGAAGTTTAACCATGACAAGTGTAAGGTCCTACACCTGGGTTGGAGCAATCCCAGGCACAGCTACAGGTTGGACAGAGAACAGAATCAGAGCAGCCCTGCAGAGAAGGACTTCGGGGTGTTGGTCAATGAGAAAATGAACATGAGCCAGCAGTGTGCATTTGCAGCCCAGAAAGCCAACCTTACCCTGGGCTGCATCAAAAGGAGCATGACCATCAGGTTGAAGGAGGTGATCCTGCCCCTCTACTCTGCTCTTGTGAGACCTCACTTGGAGTACTGTGTGCAGTTCTGGTGTCCTCAACATAAAAAGGATATGGAACTGTTGGAACAAGTCCAGAGGATGGCCACGAGGATGATCAGGGGACTGGAGCACCTCCCATATGAAGATAGGTTGAGAAAGTTGGGGCTTTTCAACCTGGAGAGGAGAAGAATTCATGGAGACCTTATAGCAGCCTTCCAGTATCTGAAAGGGGCTATAGGGTTGCTGGGGATGAGCTCTCCATTAGGAACTGTAATGATAGGACAAGTGGTAACAGGTTAAAACTTAAACAGGGGAAGTTTTGATTGAATATAAGGAAGAAGTTCTTTCCTGTTAGGGTGGTGAGGCACTGGAATGAGTTGCCCAGGGAGGCTGTGAATGCTCCATCCCTGGTGGTGTTGAAGGCCAAGTTGGACAGAGCCTTGGGTGAGATGGTTTATTGCGAGGTGTCCCTGCTCATGGCAGGGCGGTTGGAACTAGATGATCTTAAGGTCTTTTCCAACCCTAACTATTCTACAATTCTAACTTCAGTCTATGTTAAGTCTAAATCTAGGAGGTATATGCCAGAATTTTCATGATTTCCAAACCTATGATTGTAATATAACATTGTAAAGGAAAAGTCTCCAGCTACAGGTTCCTTCTTTGAAAGAGGAAGGTGTTTATGCTTTGGGTTGTTACCTCACTAGCAGGCAGTCCATATGGTGCTAAAACCTGTAAACTGACTATAACTAGATATGCAGTTCATAGAGAATGTATGTAATTTGTCACAAATGTAGAGCCGGTGTCTGCTTCTAAGTGGTTGTTTCCTAATCTGATACCAACCTGTTTGCAGTCCTAATATGTTTCTGAGCTATAAAATCAATAAGAAATAGCATGCATGATCCCCTGAGAGATTAACCCTTTATTCCAGCTGTGAAGAATAAAGGAAAGTTGAAGCAATAGAGCTGCTTTAAGAAAGGTTCATGCATGTTTATGGGTGTGTGTGCACGGGAAATGAAACAAAATAAGTACTTTTTAGGTTAATTGATAATAGCTGCAATACAACATAGGGTGGTTTGTTTGTTGTAGTTATGGGCTGGTTTTTTTAAGCAGCTGATTTTCAAGCTCAGATTTACGTACAGTTTGCTTTCTGTGTGCTCCCAAAAGTGCTTGATATGTGATTTATATTTGTTTTTTTTCCCAAATCTTTTAATTATTTCCTTTGCTCTTTTTGTTAATCACAACCAATATCTCCAGGAGTACTGCCTGAGACAGATTGAGCATGTGCACTGAAAACTGCAATGGTAAAAAGTATAGTGGATGAAATTGTCATGCCCTTTCTTCCTGCTTCATGCAACTGTAAAAGCTGTGTATGTGCGCATGTGCAACGGGAAGGAAGCGAGAGCAGTGGCAAAGTTGAGAAATGAGTGGAAGGACAGAAAGGGGGTAGTGAACTGGCTCTGGGTGAGCAGAGAGCAGGGGGGGTGACCAAACGACTTGGTGGAGAGATGTAGGCAGTATGTGTGGAATGCCATCCTGTGAAAAGGGGACTGGAATGAATGGTGCTGCCACAGGATTTTGCAGTATTTTGAGGGATCAATTGTGCTGGCAACATCTAAAACCTCATTTTTTTTTAGAAAAATACAGGTCTTAGCCTCAGATGTTGCAGAACCAAACTGCAAGCAGTGGTTCCAAAGGGAAAAAACGCCTCTTTCTGAGTCAAATTCTTTGCCGTTTGATGTTCAAAGATATTTGATATAATCTTAACACAAGACTCTGTCTCCCAGCACAGCAGTTAGAAAGATGTTATTACCATTTTAAGCAAATTTAGCATTCTTCCTGTGATCCTTGAATTTTTCAACCCTCTGAATGACAATGCTTGGCCCATTGTAACAGCTGGTCTGCCTGTTTTATCTCTGAGTTGGTTGCAATTTATTGTATTTCACTGTACGTAGTGTGTAAAGCAGTTCACAATGAAAGACACTTGCAGTGACTTTAGCCTAATTCCATCAACTGCAGAAGTGTTGTTCCTAGTTTTGTTGAAATAAGATCAGAATTTGACCTCAAATCACCCCAGTGAGAGCAGTATTATTTATACCTATTTTGTAGAAGGATAAATTGAAGCCCATTGCTTAAGAGACTTGCCTGAAGGCATGAAGCTTCTCAGTGCCATAGCAGAGACTCGAACACATGAATCCAGATGCCAGTGTCCTTGCTGTAAATGATAGATGAACTCTGTAATCAGTATTTTGCTCAGAGAGAAAAATCTAACATCCATGGACTTATAAAACCAATTAAGCCAGGGAAGAGTCAGGCCCCTGCCTACATTCCAGGAGCAGAAAAGCAGTGCTGTACAACTTCTTTTCCTGCAGGTGTTTCAGCTCCTTATAGGATAGGGAAAACCATCTATGAAAAGGAGTTCTGCAGGTTTAGAGACCATCCTGGATCAGGAAGCCAATTTTTTCTTCTCATGACTGTAGACAGTGAATTAAACAAAACAAAACAAAACAAAAAAAAAGAGAACTCCTAAAGAAAAAAAAAGCCAAGTTTGATTTCATAATTTTCTTTCTTTTTTCCATTTGTAATTTAATGCTTTAATTATAAAGGTTTATTATAACACTGTAATTGTTTATTCATTGATCTGAGACACTTAGTGGAATTCCTTCAGTGGGAGCATTGGAGTAAAATTACAACTCAAAGGAGACAGATCAAGCTTGTAACATTGACAGTATCGTGGGTACTAAATATCTTCAAAGTCAACACATTAGTTGATGGGCAATAAGAGAGAAGACAAAAAGTAACTTCTCCTCCAGTGCTCTGCAATTTTTAGTGCCTCTGTGGCTGTTTATATACTTATTTCGTGTGTATTCTGTCCCATCAGTCATGAAGCTAACTCAACTCAGCTCCAACCTTGGTGGCATTATCTCAGGCTGTCATATGGATACACTGTACTCAGAAATGCTGCATAACCATTGTGAATGATGGGCAGGAGAGGCAGAGCAATGGAGGTAATGTCATGTCTGAGTTTTATAGTGCTTATTCCCTTTACAGATGTAACATCAGAAGTTTGATGCACTTTAAAGATTATGCTGGATTTTGTGAACTGTTTTGCAGTAAGAAATTTGATGCAGCGGATACTGAGAAAAGCTGACAAAGAAATCATTTGATGTTCCTTTTAAGCCTGTGGAAAGCCTGCTCTCAGACTGTAATTTCCTGGAATTTATTATTCACAATTATTCACTGTATTTTGTTTTGGCAAATCTTTTTAACTCTGTTTTGATCATGCACAGTCTTCCATGAATAATCATCATTTCAGACTGGAACTGTTGTGATAGGTCAAAAGAGAGATATGGCACTATCATGTTTGTGACTGAAAATGGAAGAAACCACTTCTAGTGAAGCATTTGTAAATGTGGATATAAAACTTGGCACCTGTAAATATTCATGTACATACACTTGCAACTATGCTCTGGGCTTGATCCAAAGCCACTGGAGATATCGAAAACAATGAATATTCATGTCAGTAAAACTTAATTCCTGGATAGTTCACTGAAAGCAAGTGTAAAGAAAAAGAAATATAGGCAAAAATGCAGTAATGTCACTAAATGTTCACAGGAAGGAAAATAGGTCCTACTTACTACATTCAAATCCTTGTGAGTTTGTTGTTGGGTTACTTTTATTTTCTTTTTTACATATATGTTAATGAAATTATACACATGCAGACAAATATGATTATGGTCTTTCTTTTAACACTATATCTTTCCAAACCACAGAAGCTCTGCTTCCTGACAAAAAGAAGCTAGGGAAAAGCTAGAAGTTCAAAATACGTGATACTGGTCTCAGCAAAAGGAAGCATGTATCTTTATATATGTGTGTGTGTCTGTGTGTGTGTATTATATATATAGCAGGAAAATGAAACAGTTGGAAAGTTTTATTTGATTTAGCATACTTTCCCACAAAGCTCAATACATAATATAAGCATGAGCTAGCAGTTTCACTGTGGATTTAGGAAGTTTTCATTTTCTCTTAGGATGTGTACCTAATCTCCCTCATATGTGAAATTATTTCCATTTCAGTCCCTCAAATTAAGCAACAGAGTAAAGCAACATAAACAAAGGAGAGTGCATCTGATAAGTTTGAGTAGGTTGTTACTATTTTGTTTCTTTTTTTTTTCTACCAGAAAGGTAGAAAAATTATTTTAAGAGAGAAATTATATTGAATGAGTCTGAAGAGACAAATGCACACCTAAAATGCAGAAATGTCTTAGGCAGACACTGAATTTGGGAGATGCAGTCGTTTGAGGTTGACACTGGTTTTCTTTGAACTGTGTTCATCTGGTGGCATGTATTCAACTTCTTGCAACACTGCAATGGAGCAGACTTCAGG
The DNA here is from genome assembly GCF_012275295.1 of Melopsittacus undulatus. Taxonomy (NCBI): domain Eukaryota; kingdom Metazoa; phylum Chordata; class Aves; order Psittaciformes; family Psittaculidae; genus Melopsittacus; species Melopsittacus undulatus. The sequence goes on along the minus strand of NC_047527.1, from coordinate 82,668,937 downwards.
TGTCAACCTGCTAAATGCTACCTGTAAGTCAAGATCAGTTAATTTATGAGAAAATTTGGTGTCCAGATAGTCCTAGATCACAGATCTTTATACTTCACTGTAATCTATCACCCCTGGGATTAGATAATTAACAGAATTGGTGCTTATAGTGCTGTACATCCTTATGGTTTGCACAATACTAAACTGAATGGAGGTGTTCAGGTGTTTACATCTATCTGTCTAGAAAAATATCACTTTTTACATTTTTTTATGCAGACAATATATTTTTAGTGCAGAATAACCTGCCATTGTATAGTCCAAACATACAGGCTCTATTGTCAGCTGGTGTAAGTGTCCTACTGCCACTTAAAAAGAGCTGTGTTGTCTTGGATTGAGTTCTCATTTCTTTACAGGCTGAATAAAGCATGAGAATAACTAGCAAGATAAGTAACAGGACATCATTTCATATCCTTTGCTTTCAAAGTCCAAGATTATTTCATGGTATGCTTGTATGTCAGGGAGGGTTTGACCAATGTTATAAGAGGTTGAACATCAAATACATCAAATTCTATCATAGAAAAAAAGAACAATCTCCTGTTCTAGTGAAAGGAAACATGCATGAATGTAGGAAATAAACCAAACAACAGCCCAAACTAATCCTTCTGCCAATGGGGTAGTTTGTACTCAGCATACCATACTCAGAGTTTGTAAGTCAGACTACACAAGACTGAGCTTTGCAGTTGAGCCACCCTGCTTCAACTTCCAGATGTAAAGAATAAAGTCCAGATGTTGCTACAGGCCTAGATGATTGCAATTTGACAGTGACAGTAGCTCTGCAAGTTTGGGGAAGCAGTCCCCTTATACGCACTTCCCTTGCAGGGCTCTGGAACTGTTTAGACAAGAAAGCAGACTTTTTTTTACCCTGTCTCTACCTTCACTACTAGCTTTAGAAATTTTGGTAGCTTCTCTTCAAAGAGGTTTTTATTTGCCCGGGCAAATATGGCAAATCTGAAGGTCAGCACTGGGCAGGTGTGAAGCTGTGAAGGGAATAATTGCTGTAAAAGGCAGCAAGGAAAGTAGCTATTCAGTATGGATTGTTACGAGAAAGAAACATCTTGTATAAAACATAGACAACTGTATTGACTTCTAAATAATGTGAAAATAATTTTTGGTTGCCCTGAAGTCCTTGGAGTTTGAGGTGAGAGGAAGAGCTACCTGGAATTCTAATCTTCATTTTAGCTTTGAAATTACTTTCATCTCAAAGTGGGACAAAAAAAATGCAATTTCTTACAAGACACCATTTCCAAATCATTTCACTTCAGAAACACCTAGGTAGTCCCATGACTTGCTTAATTTTATTTAGAGCAATTAATTTCCTTTTGACTTGTTCTGCCTTATCTGTTACTAGCTATGGGATAATAAAGTTTTTGTTGGATGTGATAAATGTTCATAAAGTCACAAATCAGAACAGTCACTGAATCAAGATCAAAATGAAGTACTTAAAAACACTTGTTTAAACATTTTTTTGTTTATCTGTACATTCCAGAAAATATTTGATGGAATTGAACCAGCACTCTCTAATGGAAAACTCTTTAGTCTGTAAAAATAGCAGGCCAGCTTTAATCACAATGCAGACACAAGTAAATAAGGATATGGAGGAAAAACCTTAAGCAAAAAACAGTGGTTGTGCAAGATTTTCAGAGAGCCTGAGAGACAAAGGAGGTCAAACTATAATCTCACTGAAGCTGGTGGGAATTAAAGTCCATTACTTTGATGTGACAAGTATTCAACCCTGCATGTTGTGAAAATTCAACATTTTTTATTTGAAGGTCTAGAAAAAAACAGATGTTTCTTTAGACTATAACTGTCAGAATTCAGTCACTGTGACTTCTTTGGCGAACAAAGAGGGGTATGTATATATTTGCATATATATGTATGTATGTGTAAATGTACATAGTCAACTGGAGATGCCATACACCAAAGTGCAGCAGCTGAGATTGTGGATATTGCAGCCCAAATGCAGTACTTGTATCTGAAGTGCATCACAATAAACTATAAACTAAGTCTGATAGTCAGTACCCCTTTGTGGGTACTTTGCATGGGTGGATCAGAATGAGATGCTGATTTTGTTTGGATTTCTGCCTTTATGTCCACAGGACTGAAGTTCTGGCATTGTCTGCGTTTGCTGCAAAGTTCATTTCCATTTCAGCATTTGTTCCTGGACAGGAGTCTGCTTCTCCTTCTTTTATGGTGCATCTATTGCTGTTCCACCACTATACATTGCTTATTTGTTTTCTGCTCCTGCTTGCTTCCTGCAACAGCTGGGCTCTCTCCTCTCACATCTATTGTGCCAGACCCATATCTGTATGTACCCAGTCCTCCTCAAGCATTTGATTTGTCCTAGCAAGCACTGATCTTTATTTTGGTTCTAAATTAGTCTCCTTGTCGCACAGATCTGTTGTGGCAATCCTGCATTTAAATCACAGAACCAGGACAATAAGGTAAAAGGAAAGCTTGCATACAATAAAATAAATTCATTTCCTAGCACTTTTAGATTTGAAGATTTCATTCTTCCTTTTTTCTTTTTTAGGTACATTGAAGGAAGAAATTTCTTTAATTGTATTAATGCCCAGTCATTTGGCATTTCCAAGTATTTGTAAGGCTTTCCACAAGGATTTAGCTGTATATCACAAAGCCTACTCATACTAATTGGAATTATATAATCAAATATTTGAACAAAAAATTGAAAATATAAGAACAAAGTCTCTATTTTTTCAGTGTCATTTTCCCTCTTTTTTACTCTTTTGTTTTCTTTTTTTTTTTTTTTACTTGCTCATTTTGTGATTAGGAATTATGTCCTATAGCTTCCAGATCAATATCACAGAATTAAGAGTCTTTCTGTAACAAATATTCCAAAACTGCTCAAAGGCAACTTTTAAGTCTTTCTAGAATATTTTCTCCATGGTTTTGTTGCTAGAGAAGCTGTTTGTTACTTCAAGGTGCTATAGTGCTGGACAGGTAAGCTTTCATCCAGTATCAGATGCTTCAAATTCACCTGTGACTCCAAGTGCATCTGAGGTTAACTCCAAAAGGTGACAGAAGTTCACCAACTGTGATCATCTCTTTCAACAGCCCCTGCTCACAAAAGAAACAGAGATAACAAACCAGTGTCAGAGATCACACTATATACAAAAGAAACAGCCTCTTGTGTTGAAAGCTTCTTAGTCATGCAAAGAGAGATGTTCAAATAAATTCAGATAGTAATCTGCTGATCTTATTTGTGTTAAAAAAAAAAAAATCCTGGGCTGTTGTTGCCAAACCTATGCTAGTAAACTGAACAGTGCTAGGGCTTCTTTCCTTGTTCTCAGGTTAGCTGGCACAGACTGGACCTTTTCTATTGCTCTTGTCTTCAAAGCAGGCTGCTAACAAGTAAGCTATCAAGTGGGGACAAGTGAAGAAGAGTCCTTGCTTTGTGTTGACTCCCAATTTGTGTCCAAGAACTGTGTGGGAAAGGCTTCATTTTCTGGGCCAAAACTAAGCTAATGAGTATTCAATTATAAAGAAAATATGAACAATGAAATTCCTAAGAGCACAATATAGTTTACTAATATATATGTTCCTATGATTATATCTTAAAATAAAAGGTCTCTTTTCAGGGATGGTGTTGCTTAGCATAAGCACTCCATTCCAGAAGTCCCCTTTTATAGTAGCATTTTCCTCTTTATATGGTGTCTGCAGAAGCAAATAACAATAAGTTCACTGTAAAGAGCGTTGTACTTACCATTCTGTATAATACATTATATGAAATATGCAATTTTACCTGCACATCTTTAGAGGCTTCTGAAAAAGAAAATCAGCTTTATGTCTTCTGGGAATATGCTAATTAAGAGATGCAATTGAAATGTTAATAAGATATTCTAAGGCTGACAGAGGAAGATGTCTTAATCCTCCACACTATTGTGAGGTCTTCCATTGCTCAGTCATATCAGAGAAAAAACAAAAGAAATCAAGATGGAGGGAGAGACCACCCATCATGGGCTGAGTCTGCTTTGTGTCTCTAATATTTGCAGCCAATAATGGCAGAAAGCTAAAACAGAGCTCTGAGATTTCTCCTGAGCATGCTGTATCAAGGACAGACTTTCAAGGCTAATTAGTGAGCCTCAAACACTTGCAAAGATTAATTCTTAGTAGCAGCTCTAGTAATTTATTTTTCATTTAAGCTGTTTGTAGCTTTGTTCAGTTAATGCAGATCTCTGCTTTAAGTAAACATGCTATTTAAATCTTGTCTAATAATAAAGCAGATGTTGAATAACCTGAGAGACATTACACTTTTAAAAATATGTTGAACCCAATGCTGTCTGAAAGGACTGGACCGTTTTTGTGTTGTCCAGTACCTTAATGCATTTATGTGCAGCACTCAAATGGAAAAAAAGATGTATCTTCACTAAGTTACACAAATTTAGTAGCTGGTAATGCAGTTCTCTGGTAAAGGATCTGCTTGAAATCAGTGCCAGCCAGGCAAGTTTCTTTAGCAGCAGGATCTTAGTAAGAGATTTCCAGATGTATTGGTGGTTTCAAAAACGTACTTCATTTGTCTGTGAAGCAGCTGTTCGTGCAAATATTATGTATTGGGTTACCATGTAGCTTTAAGACGACTTGTTATTTTGTGTATACTCGTGCTGGTTAGCTCCTAAAGTTGTTCTAAAGATGTCTTTTTTTAGCTTTGCTCTTTTTTCCTCTGACCTACGACATCATTTCCCTCTCCAGCAGTCTTGAACTACGTTTTTATGTATTGGATCTCTGAATTGAACCTGTTAATATTGAGAATACAAGGTCCAAACTACAAATGTTTTTAAGGGAAGGAATATTATTTCAGACTACACCTAGTGTGGTTTCATGAACTAAAAACCCACTAATATGTAGACAAGGTAGTTATTCTCTTGGTGTTCAGCTTCCAGTTTAATTTCATCCAAAAGGGCTATTGTTCATACTTTCTTAGGTGTGAAAAAAAAATGTGGTACAATGGCTTATACTTGCCATTTAAAATTAGTTGGCACTGACATTTATTTGTTTGGAGCATCGGGATTTTTGGTTGGTTTATTAAGTTGAGTGTAGATTTTTGTTGCTCTTCTTTGCTTTTAATTCTTTATGTAGTTGACCTTTCTGGCACAGCAGTTTGAGACCACCACTGACGAAATGTTATTAATATCTTATCACAGCTACATTAATAATCCAAAGGAAACACAGCTAAACATGCTCTTTCCAACTTGCTCGGTGACTTATCACCAATGGTGTGCATAGCTGGTGCAGGTGACCTGCTTTCAGCAGGAGCCCTGGGTACCCTCATTCCCTGTGGTGAAGAGAATGTGATCCTGTTGGCTGCATCATCATGGACTGACACCATATTCAAGGCAGAAGCCGTTTCTCAGTACAACTTTTGTGAGCTGAGGGTAGCTGACTTTGCTGGAAGATCAGTGGCAGCGAATGATCAGTGCCTCTGAAAACTCAGTGTAAGATTTATTTGGACCCTGGAATACAGACATCTAATTGACATGGCTGTTTAGAAGATGTAGCTAAAGAGATATGCTTACAAGTGCATGAAGATTCCCTGTAAAGGCCAGGGAGAGAGAGATGAGTTTTCTATCTTCCAGTCCTATCCAGATCACAGGAGTATATTGCTTCATCTTAATAGCTCAAATGAACTGTTAATATTATTAACATTTATTAACCCCTCTTGCAGACTGTTACTTAAATAATGCAGAGTCAAAACTTAATTCCTTTGGTGCTGACCAGATATCTCTTCCACTTGATGCAATTTCATTTATCATTACCCTGTGTCCCTTGTGTTTAATTTTCAGATTAACTAAATGCCTGCATTTGGTGTTTAAGATGCTGCATTAAAAGTATCTGCAAACATAACAAACATAAGCAGTGTTACCAGAAGCTGACATGGTGAAGTCAACAAACAAGCCTGACTGTAGGAAACTGCATCCTCAAAAGTGTGAGGAAAGAACCTTGAGCAAGTCTACCTTTTAATTCAACCTTATGAAGAATAGTAGTTAATACGCCTTTGCTGAAATGTGTCAATGTTCTTTGCATGTGACAGGTTTAAGTTTACACATAAATGCTGGAAGGAATGGATGGGCTGATTGTCCAAAACGTGATCCTAAGTTATGGTAACCCTTTACCCAAGCTTGACTTTTTATTATATCATGTCTGTGAGCCATACCACAGCTAAATGAATGACTTGATGAATGTGCTTTTGAAGCAGTTGAGCTCACACTCCCATAAACCTTGGAGAAGTATACAAATTAGTGTCCTCCTATGGATGCTGATAAAAGGCATTATTTATAAAATAATTGTTTACAAGCAAGACAACCTTTTTCAATATTAGTGTTATACAATAAATAGTATCAGAGGTTTCAAAATCCTGATAATGAGAGCACTAGGAGAGTGGTGCTTTTCTCAGTGGAATTTTGTATTGATTTCCAGAGCTGACTTTAAGGATAAGCTGCGGTTAAGAAAGAGAAGATTGGTTCCAGGGTAAATAAAGTCTGCCTCTTAGCTGGCCACCCTCACAGATATCCTTTGGTAGGCCTTCCTTTTTTCATAAGCATTTTGCCCCAGCAATTGTACTTTGAGCCATGATTTTCTGTGCCAAGAATGGAAGGGCTGTAAGTGAAACAGAGTGGGTAGAGCTCATCCATCAGAGCAGAAGGCTGTCATGAAGCAAACATTTACTAAATTTATTCTTCTCTTTCACAAACATCACCGAGAAAGGCTTCCCCAGCCTAAAGTAAAAATACATGTAGTGAAACACTGAGAAAGGTACTGCACAACATCAGAGCTTGTTGCATTGGTGCATCTCACAATTCAAGACAGAAAAGGGCAGAGCAGACTTTCTTAATCTCTATAAATAACATGCTGCTTTTTATCTGTGTTAAAAGGTTTACAGAATCTTTTCTTTTAGCAATTGATCACTCTAGCTGGCAATATAAACATAGGAACTCCATGAACACAGAAAATCAGAGAAGAAAAATGGCTGTGCAATCCTACTGGGATTCATTATCATGGCAGTTGGGCCCCTCACACATTAGATACTGTTTCTTGATCTTTTTCCCCTTTACTGCCAATACCAGTTCACTGAGCACAGAGTGCAAGAAAGGTAACCAAGTGTTCAGAAATTAAGGGGAAAGGAAGTTTCAACCCATGAGTTGTTTAGATCCTCTCTTAGCAGTTCTAGTTAATCCCAAAATACTCGAGTTGGCTACACTAAAGTTTTTACAGTTACTGAAATGATGGCAAGCCAAAACATCTCCAGGTAGAACAAGTACACTGCTACACAAATTACCATATTTACCCCCAAAGACACAGATTTGATATTAGAACTGACAGCAATATTTTCATAGGATCACAGAATGGTTTGGTTTGGAAGGGACCTTAAAGATCATCTAGCCCCAACTCCCCTGCCACAGACAGGCACATCTTCCAGTAGACTGGGCCAGTTGACTGGGTTGATCTAGGCTCCTCCAACCTGGCCTTGGACACTTCCAGGGTCAGGGCAGACACAACTTCTTTGGGCAACCTGTGCCAGTGCATCAGCACCCTCATACTAAAGAATTTTTTCCTGTCTACCTTCTTTCAGTTTAAAGCTGTTCCCTCTTGTCCTACCCCTACATGCTCTTGTAAAAATTCCAACTTTCTTTCGGTACTGAAAGGCTGCTATGAGGTCTCCACACAGTCTTCTGTTCTCCAGTCTGAATAAGCTCAAATATCTCAGCCTGTCTTCATAGAAACTCATCCCTCTGATCCTCTTTGTGGCCCTCCTCTGGACTTGAGCAGGTCCATGTCCTTCTTATTTTGGAGGCTCAAGAGCTGAGCTCAATAGTCCACAAGAGTAGAACAGAGGGGTAGAATCACCTCCCTCGACATGTTGGACATGCTCCTTTTGATACAGCTCAGGATACTGCTGGCTTTCTGGGCTGCAAGTGCACATTGCTGGCTCATGTTGAGCCGACTCAAACAACTCAACCGATTCCCCCGAGTCCTTCTCTCTCAATATTTTGAAATAAATTTCCTACAAAATTTTAAAATTAATTTTTAAATTAAAAAATACCTTTCAGAAAAATGAAACAATACAATCTAAAACATGTTTAAATTTTGCCTTTCATTTAAAATTTTTGACTCCTTCCTTCCTTTTACTGAATCCCACATCCTTTTCCCTGGCAGAATTTAAAAAGGTAATATCAAGGGAAGAGAAGGGATATTCAAAGGAAGGATTTCAACCATCACAAAGGTTGCAAAAATGCCTATTATTAAAAAAAAAAAAGTTTTTTGGAGATAAAAAATGTAAAATTTCCCAGGTTTTATGAAGTTCATTTGGTTCTGTGATCTAAGCTGGATATTGTGGTTATTTCCAGGCTATATCTTTACCCGATCTGATGCTACTAACAAAATTAAAAATGTATTGTTCCTTTACTCTCTACCATAGCTGCTTTCTAACAAATTATTTTAGAATTCATTTTAGCAGATATCTTTTTCCAGTATATCTTTTTGAAATTTAAATACTATATGACAAGCATGTGATTCATATAATCACATACACAGGAAAAAATAGAAAATGAATGAGACCATGTCTTAAACAATAACTGAAAAAAAGATATTTTCTTACCTAGGATTGGTACATGGTATACATTACTCACATATTTTAGAATTCCTTTTCCTCAGCTGAATGTTTTCTTATCAAAATCTAGTTGTGAAGGCTGTCCAAAGAGTACATGAGTGGACATGCCTGTAAATCTGATAGCATAGGGAAAAACTATGTGCCTTAATTAAAACTGACAGTGAAATAATATCTCTTTACCTGTAGTGAAGGCAATCATAAGGTCTCCCAATTTCTCTTTCTCAGCTTTCTGAAATACTCTTTTTCTACAGAATCTTATATTTTTACAAAATAAACTTTATCTAATGTGCACATCAAGTTATTCTATAATTGATTTTCAGTCATTGTACCCAAGCACCCTATGTTAGATATGAAAATAAGAAAATCCCATAGTTCTGACAATGCATTTTCCAGGAATTCAGTAGGCACTGAGTGGTCTCACTGAAAATTCCAAATAGGCTGCCAAGCCCTTTACACCAGACAAGAAGTGTCTCCCTGCCAGTGAGTAACAACAGGGGACTTTTGGTGACTGCAAAAAAGGAACTCCCATCTTCACTTTGGCCATAGTATCACATCTTCTGCTGTTCACTTGAACAGAGCTAACTTGGCAGCATGGAAGATGAGTTCAGGGAGTACAGGATAACATGAGAAACAAGGCTAAAACAGAACAGGAGTTACCAGCAGTCAAGCATGCCTGGGAAGTGAGTGGGGTTGGGATTGCTGGGAAATAGGACTGCTGCTATTGAGATAGCTTCTGTGTCACCCAAATAAATTATTTCACCTCTATTTGGCTATCTTTTTTTGGGGAAAATACTGTTTCATGAAATCGCACTGTTTCCAGCACAACAAGGAATTATTATTTCAGTATTACACATTCATAAGTATATGCCTTTGAGAAATCATACATTTTTGGACATAAGCCTTCTAAGGCTGTCTCATGTAAATGTTTGAGCTATGTTGATTTACAGCTGCTGGGATTATATTCTCCTTATTCTTATTCTTTTTTATTCTTAGCATATTTAAATCAAGTATCTTGACAAGAAAACTGAACTTCTTACTTTTGTAGTCACTGTTATTTCTTGGCTCTCTCTGCACTTGAAAAAATAATAAGGATTATATCACAAAAAAAGATGATGCTTTTATGCTTAATTTACCATGATTAGTAAGTCTTTATTGTAAACTTTTAAAATTAAATAACCTGATTTTCTTATTTAAAAATGAACATTCAGTGTAAGCAGATGACAAAATTTTAAAATATTATTGTTAGCAAAAAGAATAAAGAGAAAATTTAAATTGTTAGAAAAATGGCCTTACAAATGTACTTTTCGAGTACTGTTAATATGCTAATGTCACTGGATGCATTCCACTGTTTAAAACTATTTCCATTTAAGTCAACAAAGTATATGCAATATTTATTCTATAAAAGTTAATAGAAACTTACAGCTTGTTAGGGTATTTTTAGTATGATTATTGACTTTTACTGGGTGCCTTATTTAAGCACCTGCTTGTATGATGACTATCTCATTGTCTAGCTGCTAAAGTGATTTTTAATATTACTGACTTGCATTCTGTAGGATTGAGTTTAACACCAGATATTATTTTTTCTTAACTTTGTCTTGCTGCTTATGTTAAGAATAAGCCAAATATGATATCTGGTCTTTCCAGCTTATACAAGCAAAACTCAGTTGATTGACTGCGATAGTCCAAAAAGCCCCAAACCAAACCAACTAAAAAAACCCCCAACACACCCCCGCCCCCCCAAAAAAAGCCAACAAACAAACAAACAAATCAAAACCAAAACTAAAAATAATAAGAAATATAATTTCAGAAATTTAGTCAGAGGTACTGTTTCCAGAATAATGTTTGCTGGTTTGTTTTGGTTGTGGTTTTGTTGTTTTTTTTTTTTTGGCAGGGGGAAACTATTTTCAGTAAATGCAAAACTTTCCATGTTAACAATTGTTTCCACAATAACATTTTTCCTTAATATGTACATTTTTCCATAACAAAAGCCAAACCAAAATATTTGAAGAAAGATGATGTTAACGTGACCCTGAGATTTTGCAGCGTCTCACAAGTGCTGTAGTTTTTGTATTTAATGCTTTTCTCTCTGAGTCATGTTTGCGCATTGGTCCATTTCCCCTTATGCAGCTCAGTCTCCTCTCAGGTTGACCACTGAGCTACACTGCAGAGCTGAGAGTGGTGCAGATGTCTGTAATCTCGTGGTAGTCAGTGATGGCTTGCACACTGTAACACATTGGCAATGAGTGTTAATTGCACCCAAGATAGTGAGGCAAAGCTGAGTTGCTCTCAGATCCAGAGCTGGTGCAGTTGCCAATGTGCAGGTTGTGTGCATCTCAAACAATCCTGTCTGTGAGAATTAAAATTAAGAAAAGCTGTCACTGAAATTTATAGAAATAAAACACAGCAAATTTTAAGCATCAGTTTTAGTTTGAGGTTGGGGGGAGAGATGGGGGGGGTGGGTGCTGTTTTTCATTTTTTTATTTGTTTGTTTGGGTCTTTTTCCCCTGATGTTTGCATTATATGTGGTTAGCTGATTTTCTCACCAAAATGTAAGATGAAGACAACAGTTAAATATTTATAATTTCCCATGGAATAGACTTTGGGATTTTTTAAGACCTATGGAGTGACACATTGGTGTTACCACATCTTCCAAATGAGACAAAGCAGGACAAGCACATATGCTGCCTCACAACCAGTGCAAGAACTCATGCAGGGCTAAAATACAAGTCATAGGCATTTAGGGCACAGGCTTAAAAATCTGGAAACCTGTTTATTGGGCTGTTTTGGGGAAGGTCTAAGTCATTGACCTCAGATATATAAGGCCTATTTTTACATAGACTAAAGCATTTTTGATACTTTCACATGGATTAAATAAACTTTACAAGAATTTAAATAAAATTTACTTTGTCATTAAATACCTCTAATACTGCCACAGTGAGAAAACAGGAGTCTGAATCCAAGTATTGAATCAAGTCGATAGTTCTGCATTTTCTTCTGAATTTTTTTTTGAAAGTCCTTAGCTCCTAAGTCTTCAAAAACTTTCTGAATCCTTGTTCTGTGACAAAAAGTGTCTTTTAGGCTGCAACTCCTCTCCTCTGGTAGCTTGCACGTTTTTTCTTTTCAGATATCATTGAAATATATCTGTGTACATTCTGTTCAGCTTGCTTGGACGCTACATTGAAATGTAAACTTTCATATCTATACAAAAGATATAGATATGGATTTGCAGATAATTTTTGAATATTTTTCAGAATTTTGTCCTTGACTGGGAGACTAAGAATTTACAATTTTTTCTTAGGTTTGGGTTTGTTTTGGTTTTTATTTTTTTTTGTTTGTTTGTTTTGTTTGTTTTGTTGTTGTTGTTTTTAATATAGTGCACACGTTTATGTGTGTAAAGTTGACAAACTGAGCAAAAAACTGCTTGGTAGAAAATAAACCAATAATACTTTTTTTATAATTTTGCTTTTGCTTATGCTTTTTATTTATTTTTTAAAAATTCTTTGATAGTTATAAATGGGAAAAAAAAGATGAGGAGGAAACTGCAAAACCAGGAATTTTTTTTTTTTTGCATGTAGGATTTTCAGTGAAAAAAAGACAGAACTCTTCAAAATTTGCAGATTGAGGACAGCCTCCTACAAAGCATGTTCTTCTAAATCTCTGTTTTGCACATAGTCATGAGCATGTTTCTTCTATATATGGTAATAGAGAAGATAAATAGAAGGTGCAGTGTTTGTCGCAATGAGGTACCAGGATTTCCTCTGCTTCCCAAGCAGAAGTTATCTAGCAGGTTATAGCAGCTGTAGCTGCATTCTTCACTGTCCTGACTTTGTCATCTCTGAGTGACTACAGTTTCCTTCTCTCTCAGTTGAGACCTAATGACTTTCTCAGTGAAACCAGACAGAAATGGGGATCTTTTCTAATGTGGGTGTTTAGACACAGTGGGTGTGCTTATATGTATACAGGGCATAAGGAATTTTTTTCTGGCTTGTGAGAGATGCGACCCAGAAAGAACTCAGAAAAAAAGACAACAGTTTAAATTTCACATGAGGTTTCTGAATATATCTTTCCAGTGTCTCTTTTCTGGTCCTGTGTTATCTCCCGTCAGCTTATTTTATTATCTTCTCATCTGGCAGCCTCTTCACATGCATGTGAATGACAATTCAGATGCTTCAAAAGCTGTTGTTTTCAACTTTTATTAATGTTTCAAAACTCATTCTCTTGTTTTCCTGCTGACAGGCTGCCAAAATCACCCTCTGGTGAATTCTAAAAAGGTCTGGGTAGCAGAAATTGGACCCAACATTTGTTGCAGATAATTACTTCATCAGATCTTTGTCACAGAAAATATTTGACAGCCCACACATCTCTATTTTTAAGCAGTCCATAACATAAAACTACCAGAACTTTTCTTTCTTTAAGCACAAGAAGTACATAATTAGATCGAAGATATTTCGTTTAACTGGGCAACATACTTGATTCGGCACAATTTTTTGTTGATTCTGGAGATTCAGCTTAGGCCAGGATTTTGACCATGTCCAAGAGTGTATGCCATTCCCTCCTGCTTCTGGGAATAATAAATGCACTATAATGTTAATCAAATCTGAGTTCTTTCATCCCGGATGTCATTCAACATAGTATTTCCAGTAATAGCCTCCCAAGGAATATTTGTGCCAAGTTCCAAACCTAGATCTTAAATGAAACAAAGGGAAGGAAAAAAATAATTCAAGAAACCAACCTAGAGATTGTGTCCTGATTACAGCCTATTTTGGGACAGGATTTCAGGAATTTAATAACTGCTATGTGAATAGCATCTAGATATAGAACAGATATAAATATATTTATAAAATAGATATAAATATAAAATATATATAATAGATATAGATATAAAATAGAATACATATAGACATGATCAATAAAGCTCATACTTTATGGTTCCCACTTGTAAAGCTTGCTTGAATTTGATTTATTATTTTTTCCTAGCAGCTTGGAACATAATATTACAGATTTACAATGGACAGTCAATTTATAGTATTTAATTTAGACACAGCTGGAACATTGTACAAAAGCTGAGGTCACTAAAAGAAATCTTAAATAAATATAAAAAAAAAGCCTTTTCTTACAAAAAAAAAACAAACCCAAAACCCAAGCAACAACCCCCCCAAAAAAAATTCAAAAACAAAAAACAAAACAACGAATAAAAAAACCAACCCTGACATAAAAAGAAAACAAACCCCCGAAAGAATAGGAGATAAAAAAAACAGTTGATTTTAAAAGTGTTTAGAAATGAAATAAACATCATTGCAATGCCCAACACATAGGAACTGAATAAGAAAGAGAATACACTGGTGCCTTGCAGAGGAGCATGTGAATAAGAGGAAGAGTAGGAATGAATATCTGACTCTGATAACTTTTCTAATTAACAACTTAGCAGATTTCTCTGACATTTTTAGAATACAGGGATTTCTATTGGCTGTGGAATTTTGGTTTTTCAGTTGAAATCGGAAGCAACAAAAAAAAAACCAAACAAGCAAATACAAAACCAAAGAGAAATGAGAAGGGAAGAGAAAGTGGAAAGAGAGAGGGAGAGAAAACCCAAGTAGAATAAGATTATGCAGTGCTCATAGAAGTACCATAATTTCTTTTTTATCTGTGTGCTGCTTCACCTGTTTGACGGGTCTTTACTCCTCACCTTGCTCGTTAATCCATTTCATTCACTAGTTGATAATTCATAGAAAGTGAGGTCAGTTACAGCAACTTGAAATAATTAATCTAGTTTGTTTGTAAATTTATTGACCACAACTCTTTGGGTTAAATGATCTTTGGCTACAGGTTGCAATAGTCTCGCTGATGAGAGTAATTGACATTTCTTACATTTTTTACCTCATAAATTTTCTTGTACAAACACCAAATCACTACTTACAAGCATGTCTGTCCAAGTGTAGTACCCCCTGAAGACTTTAATTAGGCTTTACAAGTGTTCATTTACTGGGGTATTCTTTTAAGTCTCGTTTACACCTAAAGACATATGAACCAATAAAGGCTCAGCATCTGAGCGCAGGTTAAAGTGTACACTGTGTGATCATGCTCAGCAGCAATGCTAGAGGTATTGCTGTGAAGGTGAAGAAATTGTGGGTGATTAAGTAGTGTTGTGTACTCCAGAGGGCACACATTTGCTGGAGAATGTCTTGTATGAGATACCCCTTCATCTGTTAGTTATTCCATCAACAGAAGTTGCAGCAGTGAAACCTAAACTCCAGAGTCACGCATTCTTATAGGTTAATGTTAAATCATTGTCATGCCTGCTTCAAACATTAACTGATGAATTCTCACAGCAGCCCTGTTTGTGAAGTACTTATTATCCTTCTTTTATAGGCTGGGAAGACAGGAAGGCTTAAACCGGTCATTTAGGACTCAGACACTGTTGGATTCCCCAGACAGAATGATTTCTATCAAACACCAAATCTGCAGGTTAATCTCAAATTTAGCCTCGGTGAAGGAAAAATAATAGTTGATGGTGGGATAAATACACTCGAATAATCACTCCACTGGAAGGAAGTAGAAAAATTATCCTAAAACATTAAACAAAATAAAGAAACATTTCAATTTATTAAAAAAGAAAATCCTTATATGTACATAAAATTATTTTAACCCTGGGTTTAGAAATCAACCTAGATATATTGACTATAATCAATCTAGTTTTAGAAACTGCATGGTTATTTGAAAAGAAAGAAAAATATTTGCAAGTCTGTTTGTCTTCTAATAAGTAGCTGTGTTTGAGAGAGAACTTGGTCCTAAACTTTAATATTAATAAATTTAATATTAATATAATTAGTATTTTAGTTCAAATTGCCTTCAGTTACACTGAAACTTATTATTGATTAATAAAATCTGACACTAGACTGGATTCACGTGAGAATTTTATGTTCATAAGATTCTAGAACAGAAAGACAGAAAAGTAAAAATTATTCAACTAATCTGCTTATAAAGTATGGGAAAAAGCCAGATGAATCAAGTAGAAAACAACAAGAAAATTCACAAGATGCCACTCGCACTACTCCAGTCGGGGAGCTTGCATCAATCCTATTGATTCAGTAGGATATTTTTATTTTCCCAGGTTTCTGCAGTGATATGTGGCTGTGTATGCTGGTGACAGTGCTCAATCTACAAACGATTGACACTGCACCCTCCACAATTCATGATGGTTGAAGCCTTCATCTTGTTAATGACAGGATCTGTACTAGGAAATAAAAAAAAAAGGAAACCTACCATGTAGCTAGAGTACCTTACTGAGTTTGTACAATAAACCTCTGATTGTCTTCTGGAAAACTTTTACCAAGCCTTCATCAACAGATGGTTTTTACTCTTTGTTATTTTCAGCCCTTCATTTATTTTAAGAGGTACAGTGGAAATTGGCTACATCTGGCTCAAGGTTGCCAAAACATGTCATATACAAATTACAGCACTTTGTTTTTTAAAAAAATCCCCAAACCTCCTCAAAATATTCAGTGTTGGATTTCTCACAACTAGGATGGGTCAAAATGACTTAGAAATTCATGTCTGCAAGGTCAAAAAAAGAAAAATATCCCACTGGTTCTCAAATGCCATATTTCAACCAAACCAATTGTTGTTTTCTTATTAGACCAAAATGATACAGCAGTGGAACACAGTACAACAACACTATCCAAGCACATTACTTTGTGTGGGTATGTTTTACGGTCTTTATGTCAGCCACATTTATAGAAGGTTCTTAATTTGTAGCACCATAATTTACAGATATCCCCAATAATTTTTTAACTTGTAGATCCTTAACTTATAAGTCATAAGAAGGCCTGAGCATTAATAATATTATTTCAGCTTGGCAATAAACCATGACATAAAATGTAAACCAAAATGAAAACTGGTCAATTCTGTAGAAAAATGCTTGCTGTTACTTTTGCTTTTCATTTCTTGTTAGCTCTACCTTTAAATACAGCCAGAAGTCTAATGCTTGACAGCATTGTGAACTTTGTGGACCATAAAACTGTTGTTTTGTTACCAGTTACAAACCCTACAAAGAGCTTGAGTACAAATGATAGTAGCTCCCAAAAAGCTGATGCAATGGCTGTCTTTAAGGTAGGCCAGGAAACTGAATAGTATAATTGGGAGAGAATTATCAGAGATCTGGTACTACCAGAGGTGTGAGGAAAGTTAGCAATTGAACAAGGATTGTGAAAGGCTGTGAATGTAAAGAACACTTTACTATGGCAGAATTATAATTGCAGTGCTTTTTCAAATGTGAATAACAAAACAACCACCTGTTAAATCATATTGATTTAAATCACAAAAGCTATTGAATTTTCCATAAGCAGCTGGATGCTCTCCTGTCATGTATATTCTAAAAGGGAAAGTAAAATAAAACTGTAAGAGTTAGAGACTGTGAGAGAAACAGCATGGAAAGAAAGGTCTGAAGTTCTCATTGTCTCTTGGATAGATAGGCCTTTGCTGGAAAATTGCTCCTTGGATTGACTTGTTGCTTCTGACATTTTTTTCAGAAGATGACTTTTATTTTCCTTTTCTCCAGCCTCTTTGACCCTATGACTTAAAAATTAATCATGTTATTAAACACTAATTGCCAAGCTGAGCAACTCAATTTTCCAATCTGCAAAGTCTCCACTATTTCCACATGCCACTTTTGATGCAGGAACACTTATAGGGAACAGTTTTATGACTAATTCTCCAACCCACCATAGACAAGAGCTCAGACATGTCATGAGATCCCGCAGTTTTGCCTGAAGCAGATACCTACACTTTACATTCCTGTTTTCTTCTCCCAGGCTTTGATAGAACGAGGAACCTGATATTAGATGATGGTGGGGAGAAAATGAGGCGTCTCTGAAATCAATGTGTGAATTTTCTAGGTCTTGTTTGCACATAGCAGATGGAGCTGCCTGCCCTGATGGTAAATAGCAACTGCCTGGAACCAAGCAAGTACAACAGATCCTGAATCTCTCTAATTTCCAAGATTTCTGGAACTACATGTTGCACAACCCATGAAACACAAAATGAAACTGTGAGATTTTAATATCTCTGAGAAGTCAAATAAAGTTTGCTTGTAGGTTGTTTTTCTGCTAGATTTTATGTCTTCTTTTTCTTCTTCACTTCTTCAGTGGAAGAAACCATTACCCTCCAAAGGCAGATAGCCACTCTATCATTTTTGCCTTTTAAATAGCAGTGATATAGTCCACATCCTGCACACTTCCAAGATAAGTTTAGCAAGGTAAGACTTAAAAGCACCATTATATTTTTAGCTTACATCTGTTTTGATGTTAATATTTTGGTGATGCTATAAAGTTATAAGAAAGAAACCACAATAAAACCCCAGTGTGTGATGTGGTTCCCAAGTCTATTTATATTATGGATAGAGCTAGAAACAAAGATCAAATGTACACGAAGATGTTTTTCTATCTAGGCATATACCTGAGCTGCTAAAGATTATTAAGAGAGATTCATATTGAATTTCCTGACATCAGTCCAGATGCAGTATATATGAATCTTTTGTATACGTCTCTGCCAATATGTTATGTTTGTTTGCTTTTAAACAGCTACACAGTAAATCCCTTTCCAGCTCAAATAAAATAACTCTAATCTAAGAAAAAAAATAAGCCAGCCTACCTAGGATTACCAAACCTCTAATATAGAGAAAACAAGAGCCCACACTTTGGTAGAGTCAATGTTTTGATTCTGCATTCCTGTGCTTATGGCTGAAGGGTGAAATATTGTCTATTTTGAAAGTCTTATCCCACTCTAGTTATTCAAATTAATTTTTGCAGAGTATATTCTCTAAGAATAGAAGGACTAAAAGGCAGAATGAACAATGAATAATTAAGAAAGGAGGCCATGCCCTCACCACTGTGAAATAATTTTAAGGAGGGTTTTAGGACATCACATATGCTTAAGTTTTCATCTGGAATTTTACATTAAATTTTGTAATACGATATTGTATTACCTTGAGCAGTTTTTCCCATTCTATAGGGTTCATCTTATTTACATTTTGTTTAAATTCATATAGCTCCATAGATTTTATTGATGTTGATTTAAATTGTGTAATTTATTTTGTATGTAATTTATATTTATATTACATATATTCTATTACTAAGAATTATACAAATATTATATAATTATATATAATATATAAATAATTATCTAAATTATAAATTATATAAATATTATAATATATTTATATTACAGTATAATGTAATTTACATTAGTACCCAACATTTGTTTACTCTGACCTGCTCAGTTGTCATATTTCCTCCTTTATGAATCTCTGACTGCTGTATTTACAACAACAGTACTCATGACACCATATGCCTGGTGGTACAGTCTGGTATTGAGTTAATCTGAGGAAGAGGGGGAGTTGACAGCACGCAAAGCGCAGCAGTAAAAGAATCTTATTTAAAAAAAAAAAGAGGCAACTTTTTCAGGATGCTTCAGAATTGCAGAGCAAAATCTTTCACATTCAAAATGCAATTGTAAGAAAGAAACTTAAAAACAAACAACTCAGAGTTCCTTGTGCAATTGCTCTGCCTGACTCTATATCAGGCCCACCAACTGCAAGATAAACTTCCTAACAGACCTGCTTATAAACTCAGCTGGAAATAGGAAATCCAAACTACCCTAATGAGAATAAGTAAAAAATACTGAAGCCAGTGAAATGTGGCAGTTTGTCACAATTCTAATGTTACTCAGGACACCATGGTTTTAACAAATTTCTCCAAGCAGATTTCTTTGGCTTGAAAGTAATTTCCATTGACCAGAAACTCTGTCTCAAGCCTGAAGATGCCAGGACTCACAGTTTCCCAAGGGATCCCCATAGTTGTCTTGAGGAGAACAAATGGGTTAGACTGTGCATCCAAGTTCTTTAATAATCTCTAACTAGCCAAATGAGCAGATAGATTTTGGTACTGGTTGAGGAAAAATAGACTGCTTAGGGAAAACTGACATGTACTCTCAATATCTGAAATTTTCCCTTAACTCTTGAGAAATGTAAATAACAAACTAAAAAAAAAGTAAGATTTAAAAAAAAATATATTATACAAATACAATTTGTGAAATTGTTATTATTTCAATTTTCTTGGCAAATTTTCAGTTTGTGTTTCATTTACTCTGAGACTTAATTAGTACTAACTAATAGGAAATCAGAGTTTAACCAGCAAGGTGGGACATCACATGAAAAACTATAATTCCTTAGAGTTCTCCTCCTTCCCCCCAAATTTTATCATGCTTAATGCTTCGGTATTTTCCATTTAGCCCTGATGAGACATGAAGCAGCCATGGATGCAGTCTGCTATTTGAGTCTTCACTGCATTAACAGTGTTTCTAGTAATTTGGGAGGATTTTTTTAGCAATTAGTTCTGATTTGAAGGTATCACAATCTGTCTTTGAGTAATTAAATCCTAATTTAAATCTTAGCAACCCACCACTTATTTTGCAAGTAATTGAGGTACCGTTTACTCCTTCCTTGCTTTTGTCACTTGAAAATAGTGTCACTGACTTCAAGTAAATACCCTGAACTTCATGCCCTGAGTCATAATTTAAAGTGTAATAAACTTCTAATACAATTTCGATTATAGGAGGTTTGACTCCTTATATATTTTTGTGAGCCGTGTTAAACAAAGTTTTAAGCTTGGAAATACCCTGGATGTAAGGTATTTTTCTGGATTTATAAACTTATACAGACTTGTAGAGATGTAGTTCCATAATGCTGTGCCTCAGTGGTGAAGAAAGCTAGATTTTTCATAGGTGTGGTATTGGTGGTTGTCTTCTGATGTTCTAAAGCACAGTGCTGTTATTCCCTGGACAGTTTCCAGCACATGTTCACATCAGCAATTTTATAAACACTTTTGCCATGTTACACTTGATGAGGTAAAGGAAAAATCCTTCCAGATAGGAAAACTCATTTTCCTCACTTACGTTTTGCTAAGTAAAAGTTTACTTAAATTGATTTTATTTAAATTTAGCCATGATTAAAAAAAAAATAAATAAAAGAGCAAAATGCATTGAAGATTCACATAATTGCATGGTATTTTTCAAGCCTTCAGTTTGAGATCAATGTATTAATTTATATCTACTGAAGAAGTGGCCTGAAAAAATTAATATGTAAATATGTTTGTCAAGAAGTGGTGATCTCAAAAGAAAATATTTTCTACTGTTTATCAAGTCTGTTACTATAGCAGATTCATACTGTTGCTCTTAGAAACCTTGTATTTAACATTTACTTTGATGCTAAAGCACCTTCTGTGACATAAACCAGCTTGACAGGGGGAGAAAAGATCTGTTTGACATATTGGTGATATAATCCTTGTAAAGCTAACTTCTGTTAGGCAGAGGCTGCTATGCACACAACAGGCAAGAAAGAAGGTAAACAGAAAAGTTAGAAGATGTTGCCAAAATGACAGTAAATGTTAATGATCCGATCACAAAAATTGTCTTTCGAACTAGAGTGTGTAGTAAACAATAATGAATAAATGTACGTGTCAGAGAGATTTGATTTGTCTAGCAAATCCTTACAGGCATATACATTAATTTAGTACTATACAGCCTTTTGAAAATGCCATTCCAGCAGAGCATAAAAAAGGTGATTTAGATTAAGTATAGTAACAAGATGAGCAGCATACTGAGTTTATTGGACTACAGGCATACTTATTTGACACCAAGTGCTCCATTACTCTGAATGAAGTTACCCCTGAAAAAAACAATGGGAAAGGAAAAGCTTACGAAATCAAGTATAAGGGCTTAAAAAGAATATTATTATCTTCAGTATAATGCTGTGTACCATCAGTATTAGCATTCAATCCGTGAATGATAATGCTGGAAATGACATAGAGATATTAGTGCAGAAACCATCACACCCCCTGCCACTCCCCCGCTTCCTGAAAGAAAATTGTGAAAGCTAAAAATTTCCTTCGTGAGTAAAATTTGAAGTCAGAAACTCACATTAAAAAGAAAAAAAAAAGTCAATGCAAACTTTATATGGCACTCTTAGCTCTATCTTCCTCATTCAGGGGAATTACAGTCTGCACTCAGCTGCACTTTGTCTTTCTTGAAAGGACCCTTAGATGGTAAAAAAAGCAGTCTCACTTTTTGGGTTCATTAAAGCAATACTAATAGCTCATGATGTACCACTGGCTTCAGGTTTAAAGCCTACATACCAGATTGCATTTTTTCCACATCTTCTCTTAATTGTATTGCCATCTTGAGCCAGTTTGGGTTTTTTTTTTTTTTATATTCAGAGTCTGCTGTTATAGGTTAACAGCTTCACATTCTCTTCCTTCAACCCAGCCTTTTGTCAGGAGCAGTTCAAGCACAACTGACAGGTCAATCATTATTCTCATTTCTTCCCTGTACACAGGCAATGCAGGTCTGACACAAGAAGGAACAAGGAATCAAACTAAATCCAAATATAGAGCCAGAGGGATGCTTATGCATGTAGATACCTGCACATGTACTTGTGCACGTGCACTCAACCACACATACACTTATATCTATGTTATAATGTATCAGCGCTTTCACACTTGTGATCAACACATTGTGTTAAAAAATATGTGCAGAATTCTTAGATGACATAATATAGATAATATACAGCTATGCTAGGGGTTTTCACAATTAGTCTTTATACCAAGGATTAATACATAGTATAGGCATGTTTCATTATGTTCCTTTTTAGGAACTCAGTTGTATATTACAGTCTTCATTTCTCCAGCATATGTAGAACAGAGAGAAAATATAAAGGGTATTGCACTGAACTGTATCAGCTGATAAGTAATATATGATCATGTTACTTGAGTCAGATGCCAAAACAAAATCTTATCTCCCATCCACAAGGCTGGGGTGAAAATATTTGAAGCTGTTTAGCTTATGCAGCCCTTAACATGTTTTCTGCCCTATTATACCAAGCAAAATTCACAGGAGTTTACTGAGGGCTAGACTTTTTGCCTAGGTGAACTGAGCATCAATTTATGCTCAAATATTTCTCAGAACACCTAAGGAATTTCAGCTGCATATTCTGCTTGTGTCTAGGAAAAGAGGGTAGTTGTTTGAGCAGAGTTTGTTGTCCAGTTGGCTCATCCCTATCTCTTTCCTGAACAGTGGAAAACAGAATACAAGTTTTCATTGCCACTTTCACAGAAGACAATTACTGGAATTATTTGGGGGTTAAGAAGGCTTTCACAAAAGTTTGTATGAGCTTATTAGTATCACTCCCCTTTTTAGTTTTTCTATTTCCTTTGAGGTTTTCCCCACTTTTTTAATCCAGGCCCTTCTTTTTCTCCTTTCTGTAGAAGAAATAAGATTGGCAATCTTGTGGCAGAGCAGAATAATCAGATCAATTGAAAGGTCAGGAGATACAGAGGAGGGAGGAGGAACAGAGGGACATGTTCTTTATCCCTTTTATCCCTATTTATGTCAAGATCCTGCTCTGCTGTCATTCCAAGAATGAAGACAAAATAAATTGGGCTGGGCTCCTATGAAGGTGGGAACTGGTACCATGCAGTGACAGTAAGACCATATGCACATAATCATCAACCTATTTTAAAGAGTTTGGTGTGTCTGTAGTTTACCTGCTCACACATGCCTTGTACAATTTTTACACTGACTACGGGATCAGTTATTTGACAAAAGCTGAAACTGAATGAAAATATAAAATTTAATATCTGTTAACTGTTGGGTTGTTTTTTTTTTTTTGGAGGACCTAACAAAAATTAATAATTGAAATATTCTTTTTATTCAAAAACTCATATCTATGAAAAAGAAAAAAAAGTTTAAACAAAAGTACTTTGACTAGTTATAATCATAAATAAAGAGTCAGAAAGCTCTTTTATGTTGTGCATCTTTAAAAGCTAATTTAGGTAGGCTCAGATAAACTCTCCCTTAGGTACCTGACTATGTCTGCAGGGGCTAATACATGTCTCCATGATTACTAAACAATCCACAGCAGTGCCTATGTCTTATTCTCTCTCCCTTTTTTCTCTCCCTCTCTGTTCTTAGCAGAATGCTATCCTTGGGCGCTTCACTGCAAAGCTGAATTATGTACTTCTGCACAGCAAAGTATTCTAGGTTCACAGCCTGAGATTAGTTGAAGGAATGGAAGTTGGCTAGTTTCCTACTATGAAACTTCTTGAAGATCCAAATACAACTCGTTTTGGTCTAACAAGGCTACTCAGGATTCTTCCTTTCCAATGACAAAAATGTCAGGTGACACCTTTATCATATTGCCACTTCTAGCCTGAGCAAGAGTTAACAGATTGATTCAAAGCCTGCTGAGATAAGTAAGAGCACTATTCAGAGCTTGGGATTGGGCTAACAGCTGAAGGACTGTGTTTGGGCTCCTCCCTTATCACCTTTATGCAGGACTATAAATCACCATTTCAGAGCCTTTTCCTCTTTAAACTGCAATAGTTACTATTGGAAAACTACATACAGCAATAAAGAATCCTGTCCTCATATGTCCCAAAAAAATAAATAATTCACTTCTTATTGAAATTATAGAAAATGTTTTCTCCTTCAACTGCCCATTATGAGAATACAAAACACAAAATCTTATTAAATTATTAAGAAGAAACAGATCCTTTTAAATTCCCTGTTTAGTACTCACCATATGATGTAAAAGCCTTATTTCCCTTTAATTGGCTTATCTATAAAAATGATAATTTTCAGACAGTTGGTAGTAAAATCCCTCAGGACTTCAGGAAGCATATTTCCCTTTTAAAAATTCTCTACATTTATTAATGAACTTGAAAAATAACACTTAAAATTGCTTGGTAGGTTTTCCTCCTGTGCATTGTACTCTCTTCAGAGTTTTGTGAACTTCAGGCAGGGTGAACTTCAGTCCTAATTTTTACCCTCAGGCTATATTTCCCAAGTGCTAACCTGGATAATCACCGTTAAACCCTGCCTATTAAATGCTTGTGAGGAGATGGAAGGTTTCAGATCACATGTGCTTTACCAAGGCAAATACATGGGAGGGGAGTGGTATGCTGACTGGAGAAAGACATGCTCACCCTGACTTTCATCACCATGCTTTTCAAGTTTGCACTTTCTTAGTTTCATACTAAAAGAGAATAACTACATTGATTAAAGTTTTGCCAACTCAAACTACATTATAGGAAATAGAAAGGTGCAAAAGCAGATTCTCAGTCAACTCTTACCTACTAGACCTGCTTTTTTTGTTCTGTCATGCCTACAGGATCCAACAAAGTATGGTCTAGACCTGTCACTGGACTCTTCAGTGTTAGCACAGTGTAAATAAAAGATGTTTAACAGCAACTTGGAAGGCACAAGCTGGTCACATATTCTATAAATCATGTAATATTCTGAAGAAAGCCAGCAAGAACTGGGTGTTTTTCTTTGCAACCTGACAGATCAATGAATCTTGCTCTGCTACAAAACAGAAGAAAATATTTTTTGCACACATGGACTCAGCTTAAAACCTACAAATATAAACTCACTTCTCAGCAGAGAGCGTTACTTAAAAACCATTTAATACTTTGGGTATAGAAGAGAACACAGGGCATTACAGGACCCAGCAGACTGATAACATAAACTTTTCACACATAAATGCTCTTTTTTTTTCTGTTATCTTATGTACAATTTCCTTAAGTTTGACCACTAAAAAAAGTCATCCTACATGTTTAGAAAAACCAGCAGACTACCATTTCAATCTTTACTTTCTTATTGAAGACTGTAACAGGGACATCAACTCAACTGAGATACTTGTCTTTTGAAAAGTGATCCAAGACTTCATGTAGGTCTTAAAGCTAAAACAAAGTTACAGTTTATTTGTCCTATACTGACATAAGTTGTTGTTTTTTCTTTTTTAATATGGTAACCTTGAAACAAAAGCTGCCATGTGGTTGTTAATAGTTCTTTGTTATTAGTTATTAGACCTTGGCAGACAGTAAGTGTATGGTGACTCAGAGGGCAGACACCCTGTCTTGAGCCAATGAAATCAGAAAATGCTGCCCAAGTTTTACTACAGAAATTCTCTTCTTCTCAAACATCCTTTTGTTACTTTTCAGGAGAAGAAGGAAGAAGACTTCCTTCTAATGTTTACATGCTTCATAGGAAATTTTCCATTCAAATAAGGTAGGATTTGTAACATTGAGTGGGATAAATGACATCCAGGGAGGATTTTACTTCTGACTGGGGAAGACTTGAACCTGTGAAGACTGTGATGAAGATTTGGAAATGCTGGCAGGTGACAAGGGGATGTGGTAGGCTGGCACTGGAGCACACCAGGTGAAAGAAAGTATCTGCTGAAATTTTGCAGTTTCATTTTTTTTTTTTTTTTTTTTAAACATAGTTTTGCAAAGGTAGTTTTAATGGATGCAGTGGCACTAGACCATTTCAATGTTCTATATTCAGATGAAATGGTGAATGAAGAGTCCTCCTACCCTATCAGGTCTTATGAAAAGAAACCCTGACCCAGTCTGCAGGCAGTTCAAACAAGTAAAGGGAGAGAAGGAGGAGGAAAAGAACTGCCAAATGCCTAGGGCAGGCAGGTTGGAACTAGATGACCTTTAAGGTGCCTCCCAACCTGAAGCACATATTTGTATGATCCTTAGTCACATAATGAAAGACTGGTGTGGACCTGATCAAATAGGTAGAAGCTGCAGAAGACTTAAATCTAGATTCAAAATATTATTTTTTGTATATAGACAGGTGCTTCTAGATTACAAAGAGCTTTACTGAAAAACAGGAAACATGCTAATTTTTTAGACTGGAAAATTGAAGCAAGAAACAGAACAGTGATGTTACAACAATCAAAACATCTGGTTTCCTAAGTTATAATACTTTACCTATTTAATCATACTGATAAATGAGGGCTGATTATCATCTTTGAATTGCAATCCTTATATGATCATCTGTTCTGTGAATTCCACTGTCATGGTTTAAGCCCAGCCAGTAACTCAGAACCACATAGCAGCTAGCTCACTTCCTCCTTCTTCTTCCTCCCGCTCCTGGAGGGATGGGGAGGAGAAGCGAAAGAATGTAACTCCCACGGGTTGAGATAAGAGCAGTCCGGTAACTAAGGAATAAAACAAACCACTGCCACTACCACCAAAAATAATGATAAGGGTAATAACAAGGGAAGAGAATAGAGCCACTCACCACCCACCGACCAATACCCAGACTGACCCAAGCAGTGATCTGTGCCTTCTGGATACCTCCCACCAGTTTATATTTTGGGCATGACATCATGACATGCTATGGTATGGAATACTTCTTTGGCTAGTTTGGGTCAGGTGTCCTGCCTCTGCTTCCTCCCAGCTTCCACTCCTCCCTGGCAAAGCATGAGACTCAGAAAGTCCTTGGTCAGAGTAAACATTACTTAGGAACTGAAAACATTGGTGTTATCAACGTTGTTCCCAGGCAGAAAGTCAAAACCACAGCACTGCACCAGCTCCTAAGAAGGAGAAAAATAACTGCTATAGCTGAACCCAGGACATCCATTAAGTAACATTTAAAACAGCTTATAAACAAAATTTCTTAGGTCTATCTGTAGCAATGATCCAGCACAAAGTTTGAACTCTTACCAGTGGCACTGTTAGCAAATCATCTATGCCAACTGATCTAGGTGGTTAAGTGTATCATGACATTTTTTCTCTTTTCTCACTGACTGTTAGAAATGTCAGTATTGCAAGCATAAATACTATCATTTGCTTTTGCCAATATACTGTCAATGTTCATCAAGCTTGAATATAAAATAAAGTGCAAACAAAGCAAAACTGATTTTATGTCAAATGTGGGCAAATATTTGCAGAAACTATTTTGCATTATTTTTCTTCTCTGTTCAGCATTCTCAGCTCCCAGTGGTATGATAAGAGTTTGAAATACAGAATGTTTCCCAGTGGTACTCAACAATTTGCAAGAACAGCCCCTCAGCTAATATCTCCTTGGTTCAACAACTTCAAAATAAATTAAAATATTCCTGGTTTCTACTAGCACTGATACAGATTGAATAGGCAGCAACTATTTGAGCAATTAATTAGGAGGTACTGTCTTACTAAGTTTTGATCCTTGCAGGTGGACAAGTTCATCAGTGCATTATTTTCATGGTTGGTATAAATGTATTAATGGTTGGGTTTTTTTTTTTTTAAAAAAAAAGATGCTAAATAATCTCTTTGTAGCCTGATTAACTGTAAAAATTTCCTATATAAACTGCAACTCAGATACCTTCAGTACACAGGCTATCAATTTTGTGCAGAACACTTGTTGCAAAAAAATTGACTTATGTTCCAGGGCACTGGCAACTACTGATTATGCTGGTGGACTATATATCTAATCCAAGATATTACAGAGAACGAACCTGATTCAGCTGTAAATAAAATTTTATTTTATCAATTGTTTCATAAAAGTCATAGGGACAAGACTGGGTAGTTAAATACAATCGTGTCTCTATGATTTTTGATTATGTGCAAAGGATTAGAGACTAGGACTATAAAGAATTAGAGGATGATCTACAAAGAAAGATCATGCTCTATGACTCATAGTTGTCAGAATCATAGAATCATAAAGGCATTAAGGTGATGCAAGCAGTACTGTAATGCTGAGAAAATAAACTATAGACATATGCTAACAGAAAAAATTTCAAGTGTGTCATAGCACTGTGATTATTGCTTAAAAAAAAAAATCAATACCAAATCTTTTCATTTTCCAGAGTTTCTACATCCCATTCAGTCCTTTCCCCCTTTCATTTCATGTTAAAACTGTAGGGATCATAACCCATTAGAGGTCATAATTTTGTAGTTTTCTTTTGAATCTCAGTGTAATAATCCTGGTTTTCTTTGCTTGTCTCCATTGGAGTTTTGGTGAAAAGATTGATATTGATATTCAGTCCCCAGTATTTAGCATTTAGATGTTGGTTACTTGTGACTGATCAGATCAATTACATGTTTTTCAATTTTTCTGGTGCTATGAGTCAATTTGTATAACTAATTGCAACCAAATTTATTACTACCTGTAAGAACAGCTAATTAATGAATAAATTTTAAGCATAAGTCCTTGAAATTGATTAGTTTTTTTTAATGATGAAGATCTAGTTCTCTAATTTCAGGCCCACAAATACAAAAACCACTGTATTCCCAATGCAGAGCAGAACCCTGTTTTATTGATGCTTTTTTCTTTGGTGTAAATTCTCAAGTCCAGGTGCAGAGACATAAAGTATCACAATAATGTTTTTATTCACAACCCTTGCAGTAAGATCTTCTAAACATTTTCTCCAAAGCCTATTAACAGAGGCCCTAATTTTGACCTACACAAGAATTAATCCAGCTGTTAGAATTACTAAAATATTTGCCTCTTTAATAAAGCACTCTTGAGGTTAATAACCTGCAAATCTGACCTACTCATCGTTACTATTACTGTTATTTTTTAATAAGTTTGCAGAGTCTATTTTATTTTTTCAGAGGAATAATTTGGTAGCATTTTGTTTACAATACAGATGCTTAAATGAGCTTCTCTGCAGAAATGTATCTTGTATCTATTTAAGGATAATATTCTGAGTATTTTGATACTTATAAACTTTGCTGGAATATCAGATGAGGTATAAAAAGCAGATTATCTGCAGAAAAATGGCTCCCAGAGGGAAGCAGAAACAACACATCTTGAAATACCTTGTGCTCTATAATGTCCTTAGTCACCAGCAAGGCAAGCATCCTGTGGAAAAGACAAATGCCTGATTTCACAGGGATTTCACAAGGATGTAACACAGGAGGGTTTGATGGGTAAATATGAAAACACAAATGGAAATTGTTTCTTCTCTCATAGCACTCCTATTGTCACAGGACTTTGTCTGAATAATCCTGACTGGGATCTGTATATATAAGAGAGCTTACTTATATTTTGCGTAAATCCATAAGTCGAACGTAGAAGGGTGGAGGGAAAGAAAGACTACACTTTACTCCAAAGGAAATCAGTACAAATTTTGCCTACAAAGTTGGGAAACTAGGATTCTTCTCTC
Source organism: Melopsittacus undulatus (assembly GCF_012275295.1). Taxonomy (NCBI): domain Eukaryota; kingdom Metazoa; phylum Chordata; class Aves; order Psittaciformes; family Psittaculidae; genus Melopsittacus; species Melopsittacus undulatus. The sequence continues at coordinate 82,639,280 of NC_047527.1, read as the reverse complement.
TAACTTCTAGAACTGAGACCAATAAGGAACTCTATCAGAAGCACTACAAAGCTTCCACTGAGGGATGAACCCTTAAAATTTCACTGTCTTTCCTCCTTTCCTCTCTTTTGAATTTATTCTAGTATGATCCACCATAAATGGTAAAATTAGCTACCTTCTTATTTATACTGAAGAACATTAAGGATACCCGTTGACCCAAGTTTAGTAAATGACTTGTCAGCAACACTTCAACTTGAACTACTTAGAAGCTACACACTCTCTACAGGAGCCAGGTTAGTTGAGTACTAACAACTTAAAACTTTTATTTATTTGCATCAGTGGAAACTAACAATTTCAGAAAAGCAGCATTTCTTGCACAGATGTAAATCATCAGGAAAATTTCAGGTCAAAACAAGATGAGGGCCTTTTCACATGGTAGCATCCTGCTTTATTCTCTATGACATCCAAAACTTCTGCTTAATGTACTTAGATTGGCCCAAATGCTTCATTAGTAAAAATCTGCTACTCACTTAAAATTCCACTCTAGATAAGTATGTTTTATACCAATATGAGAAGTACCTAAGGTGTACTGAGGTACAGTACCTTGGGAATCTGTAGAGGGTAAATTCTGGTAGACTAAATTATGACATATCAGTTTTCAGGAGAACTTGCTCTCTGGAGAGAATGAGGGAAGCAAATGGGAGGGAAGGGAAAGAGGGAGAGGCTGTGTGTGTTTTACACAACTTTATGCACTGAGAGTTGTAGGACTTGGTTTGTTACTGCCTTTTATTTTGCATAGTATTTTGTTATGCCAGGCTAAATAAAATGCAAATTATATAAAATGCTACCAATTTGAAAAAATATTGTTTTATATACATCACTAGTATACATGTTCTTATGAGCTACAGAGCAATCGTGATCCAGTTCATTAAATGCATGGCATTAGCTTTATTGTCACAAAACATGCTGAAGAGCAATGAAGCATTGTGAATACCTATGATGAAGAAGATAACAAATGCAAATTCCCCGTATCATTGCAAGAAAAACAGGAGAAAAGCTATTACTAACAAAAAAACAAACACAATCATGGCTTTTATTGTTGAAGCAAAAAAAAAAAAAAAAAAAGGGTTTCTTCCAGGGAAATAAAAGTACATGTGACTCAACACCAAGCTAATGAAATTCTTATACAGCAACAGAAGATTTTCTGTAATGTCTCCAGACCAAACCCCTAAGTAGGATCTCCAGCTTCACCAGTTTCAAGTCTAAATGTCTCCAGTAATTGCAGAAGATTAGAGCCATTTGAATAATGTTAATATTCAAATGATAGATTACTAGTCAGCTGAGCAAGAAATAACACAACAGGCTGGTTGTAGTGTTTCAGTATTTTATAGAACAATTCCAACTGTGTGTATAGAAAGATTTCAACATTAAAAAAAAAGCACAGCGTGTTATAGGCTGTTACTAGTTAGGTAAGATGAAGAAACCTAATAGAAGCAAGTACTCATGATGTGGTTAAATAAAGTTGTGAAACTTAAGGCATTTCAGTCTCTAGATAGATGGAGAAAATCTCTGGTTTTCCATGAAGAATTATAGCATTAATTCTGAAAGGTCCTTTTTATAGCTCTTGCTTGGTTCAATAATAAAAGAGATGGACCTACCAACTGACATTTGAATTTCATTTCATAAGTTTACAACTTTTAATTAAAATGTTTAAAGCATTATATGGTGAGGTGTCTCTGCCATGGCAGAGGGCTTGCAGCTAGATGATCATAAGGTCCTTTCCAACCCTAACTATTCTATGATTCTATGATTATCTAATTAAGACATTTGTGACTGTAAAGAACATATCTGCAACATGCAACAAGATAAACCTTTTTCATTGCATTATGAGCATAGAATAGGAAAAAAAATTTGTAAAGCCAAAGTTTATTTAACATGTCTATACTCTGTGACATTTGATATACTTAGAATTTAGTTTATTCTCCTTTAGAGGCAACATTGCCAGTTTAGGTAATGTTCAAGGGATTTGTATAAAGAAGTTAGAGATTAAGATGTCTCAAAGTCAAAAGTTTGCAGAGGTAAAGATAGAATGAAATAAAAACAAACCATAGATAAAAATAGAGCAGACAAAACCCACTAAAAAATGAAGGGTAAGTAGATGGAAGGGAGAAGGCTTATAAAAAAGCGCTAATTTTGGAAACGAAAAGACTGTTTAAAAAAGACAGTGTAAATTTCAGTGTCAGCTGAATGACATCACAGATGTTAAGCATACAAAGGGACTGTGGTAAATCTGAAGTTCATTCACAATATAAACTTTGAGTAGTGTTTTTCTTTGTTAATGTGATGGGTGAACAGAGCAGACATCTTCACTTCTCTGAGTTTTAATCTCCAGTTTGTGCTGACCTTTATATGCACTACCTACAAAAATCTGACCTTGTCCTTGTTTGGGGTCTGCGGTAGTACTTAGTTTCCTGCTGGAGTTAATCCATGACATGAACATACTATGTTATAGGGAGGTTTACAACTGATGGCTTTGAGTGGACCTAGAATAAAGAAAATGAATAGCCATTTAATTTATCAGGTAGGTCATAGGGGGTAAATTTTTTGTCTAAAGTTTAAATTTATTAATTGGAAATTTCAGATATATTTTTTCTTCAATTCTATTTAGGCTGTGACCAGATCTTGAGAAAATCAGTTGTCCTGTGGAGGGCCAAACAGTTTTTCACTGTGCTCAGGAATGGCTGAAGATTTTCAAGAAAGTTAGCAAATTATTGGCAGTTATCCCTATTATTCTTATAATCAGTATGAATAATGTAAGATTCCAGTTTTGAACTCTTCTATATGTCAAAATTTAACGGTGCACTTATTTTTTTCATATTAATTTTTAAACTTTACATTATTTCTTTAAGCTCTCTTGGGAGACTTGGAATTGAACTCAATAAAGAAGAAAGGTCCATACTTGCACTTATTGAAAACAAATATGTATTAAAAATTAATAGTGAGAACTTTCAGAAGTCCTTATAGGCTTTTTTTATCTATTACAAATTTAAAGGGAGATGAGTGCCAAAGATGCTTAGACTTGCTTGAAAAGCTCACCTTTTAAAATCCTCTTGAAGGAAAGAAATATGTCAAAGAAAATGTTCAACTCCTTTGCACAAATCTAAACAGATCTGATTGTTAACTTCATGTCCATCATGTGCAATAGTTTTCACTGCTTTTCGCAGGAAACACTGAAGAAAAAGAAAGGTTAAATAAGGCTTTTAGGAGAAAATTTCCCAGAAAAAAGGTGTGAATTGGGGATTATTTATTCATCAATAGGTACAGGACATTTTAAATATTTTTTAAAGTATGATAAATATTTCCTATGTTTTCCTTATGCTTAGGAATGTATCTGACCTTTAGGGTTTTGGCAACTTGAAAAAAAAATTTTCTTCTGGGTTCTGTCTATTATAACTGACTTAACATTTGCTCTCCTTCATTGCCTTCAGAATATCTTTTATCTTCCTAGAATGATGCAGGTAAACATCTAACCACCACCACGAGGGAATTAATGTTCAGATTTGGCCTCTACACCATTCCATAGTAAAAGTTCCAAAATATACAATACAGAACCTCTAGCTGATGGAGGGACTTTAGCATGGACTTTCTTGTCAGGAAAAATGATAGTCTCCTGAATTGGAGTCCAGACAGATTGGTTGGGAATGTCATGGGCAAGGTCACCTTCTACTAGGCAGGTTGCTCAAAGCCCCATCCAACCTGGCCTTCAATACTTCCACAGATGTTGACACTTCTAGCCACCTCTCTCGGCAACCTGCTCCAGTGTTTCACCACCCTCATAGTAAAGAAATTTTTCCTAATATCAAATCTAAACCTCTCCTCCATCATCTTAAACTCATCCCCCTCTTGTCCTGTCACTGCATTCCACCTTAAGAAGTCCAGATTTCTTGTAGGCCTCCTTTAGGTACTGGAAGGCTGCTATAAAGTCTCCCCTAAGCCTTCTCTTCTCCAAGCTAAACAAGTCCAGCTCTCTCATCTTTTCTTCTTAGGAGAGGTGCTCCAGTCCCCTGATCATCTTCAGGGCCTCCTCTGGTCTCGCTCTAACAGCTCCAGTAGATTGACTGACTCAGTTTGCAGAAATGTCTTGCTGTGTTTTTACCAAAACTTGCATAGATGTGTTACATGAATGCATGTACTCCTTATTTTCAAAGATAAGTGTTTAAGACTTTAAAAAATCTCCCAAGTATGACTGCAATAAGTGAGAGCATTTTCTTTTACTTCAATAGACTTTAGATGACTCTCACACATTTTATGAAAGGAAGAAAAAAAAAAAGGAAAACTAAGTTTCTTCCTCTTAAACCATAAATGTCAGTTGTGTTAAGAACTTCCTTGAATTTAGGAACATACTTGTATGTTTTCCATTCCATCACACACTTCAAGGTTACCATGAGACTTGTTAAGAGTACACAAGGATACAAAATGCCCATTGTTTGTGATAGAAAAAAAAGTGTATTGTGCCTTTTTTTAGCTTTGGTTTGTGGATACAGGTGAAAACTAGGAAGAGGTTTACCATCAAATGAGCTTCAAGGAAGACATGTTAATTGGAACCACATATTTAAGTGAGCAATATAAAATATATGCTGTGAGCCAAACTTGAATTCATAACAGCTATTTTCACTGCAGAAACTGGAATCTAAGAGTGAAGTCAATTCTGTTAGAGAACTTAGATTTATTTTATAGCTTGCATTTATCAGACTCTCAGTTCATGTAAAGCATTGCAATTTCATAGATTTTAGTAGAGCTATGCAGCTCATGCTACACAAAGATCACACTTAGAAGTGTATCTAGCAAAAGCAGCACAGGTTTCCAGTATTAAGTATTGTGATAAATAACTCCAAGAAATATTTTATTAATTAATTTAGAATATAAAGTGCACCTAAACACCAAATTTTCTTAAAAAATTAGAAAAATTTTGCGTATTGCCTTTATTTATATGAACATGGGCTTGTACTTACTTTCTTAAGGTGGCTCGACCTGTGTCTTACAGATGTATCTTAGGTGTCCTGCTGTCAGGGTTATGCTTGTATTCCTTCACAGGAGGTTATCTGTAAATGTTTTTAGTAGCCATTGTTGCTGTTGTTGTCAGGAGAGCTAATAAACCTGGCAAGTGGGCAGAGCTCAGCTTCTTTGGGCTATTGCTGTTGAGCTGGAGATGAATGTCCTACCAAAGGTCACAGTTTTTTGTGCTTTTTATCCTAAGTCAGGTCCACTGAACCATGTGGGGTACACCTGAGTGTTGGGGTGTGTTATGCTTTTACCCCTTCAGAGAAGATAGTGTTCTGTAGTCATTGTTGTTGCTTTTGTCAGGGGAGATAATGAAGCTGACAAGTAAAGTAGGCAAAGCTCAAACCCTTTAAACTACTGACTGTTAGAGCCCTTACATGCTGTGTTCTGGCCCTTTGTCTTGGGACTACCTGACTCCTGCCTACTAAGCACGACTATCCCTTAGACTGTATGATTAGTCTGTAGGAAGCTAAGTAATAAAACACAAGTTCTACTTCTGATATGTGAAAACAAATCAATCAATGAACTGATGGAACTTTTTGTCTTTTGTTTGGCATTCAATAACATAACATAAAGCACAATGGGATCCAATATAGCCTTCATCACCTGCATCTTGCTAGAAGACATCTAGAGAAGCAGCAATAACTAGGCCCTTTTCTCATTAAATTCTATGTAGAATGTGGAAAACCATTCTGAATGGAAGATTGAGAATATTGTCTGAAATTTTCCTTAGTGGCCTGCTCAGGAAAAAAGTGAGGCATGCTCTTGAGTAAGCCTTATAATGCATTACTGAATGAGGCCCCTTCTGGTTGTTCAAGTGAAGTATTAGTTGTTTGTCCCAGACAGATTCCCCAGTGTAGTTGTACCACAAGCCATGCTGATAAGAGAAGCAACAGCAACAGAATGTGTATAATACTAACAATGTGAAGAACATCTAACTCGTGAGGGAATTGGCTAAACATATAAGCAATGAAAACTCAGTAGACACCCACAGTGTACTGCACCTTTGCCTTGTGAGGTTTTTAGCCACACTTACACAGAGTCAGGACTATGCTATTACTGCTATACATCAAGACTTCATGTTTAAAAATAGTTTTTTTGTGCTTTATAATTTTAACTACAGTTTGCTTGGGGGCTGGCAAGAAAGAAGCTGTTTTGCTGTACTACAGATCAATATCTGAATCAATAAAATTCCTTTAAAAGCCCACTAACTTGTTTTGTTCATAGGAAAACAATTCATTGTTGACTCCAATACCTCACCATGCTTACAGTCACCTGAAACTGAGAAATTAGTGACTAGGATCCTTTGCTGTTTAGTGTCTTTTTAACTGACAGTGCAATGCTGCCCCATTCAGTTTTAAAAACATCTGTCACTTTTTTTAATATCTTTTTTTTCTTTTCACTAGATTTGTTTTGTAGCTAAATGATTTGACAATGTCTGTACAACTGGGATCTTTACTACTGACTTCAGTAGGAGCACTAGTGGGATCTGTACAGATTTTTCTCTTGGCTTGAATAGATGATGATCCCTGGTTTCAGGTTATATGCAGCATCATTCTTGAGTTAAAATTAAATAATGCAACTCCCTCAGGTGAGAAGGAACAGAATCAGGTTTCTCTTGTATTTGCACTATACCCATTGTCAATGCCTAGTTGATACATCTTTTTATAAGTATTTCTTGTAAAAGAAAGTAGCATATTTTCTAAGGCACCTCTTCCATAACCTTGAACTTTCTGCATATCACTTACCCTGTATCAAAACTGTTATATCTTACATTATGAAGAATTTCCCAGGAGTTGTGCTTTACATATCTTGGCAAAGTATAAAGAAAATCAGCTGTGTGCTTTCTTTGTAGAAGGTTCCTTAGCTGTACATCATTTACCATTCTATAATTCTATTTGTCTTCTTCCTTGGAGAGGAAGGGTCTATTTTGCAATTATTACAAGGGCATCACGGATGGCCTAATCTGTGTGATCTATCATCTGAGAGCGGCAATAAATGTCATGTATAACTCACATGAGGAATTTCAGTGTTTCATAACAAAACATTTGTACAGTTCTGACTGCAAAATGAAGCAAACCTTTTTCTCACAGTCATCTCTTCAGCAGAAAGTACATAACTTTCTCATATACGTACCATACATACATTAAAGAAAACAAAAAACAAAACAACAAACTTCCAAACTTTCATGGAGAAAATTTTTACAAGTTAAGTTCAGTTAAAAGTAATTCAGGTAATCAAACAGCAAAGAGCTTTAAATTTCATTAAAAGGAAGTTCAGCTAACTTCCTAAGAGTTGCATTACAAGCAGATCAGCTTTTGAGGTTTCTCTCTGTCCTTGTGTCAGGATAGAGAATACCTAAGCATAATTGTCAGGAACAGTTAATCCCATTTTAAATGTCTTAAAAGACCAAGAGTCGGAGATAGTCATATACAATTCTCTAGCACAGTATTACTTAGACAATTTAAGTCAATCTTTATAGTTATTGAGATGTATGCAATTTGTTTATTGAGCTTTCTTATTTTTATATTTCTAGAGGGATCATGGCTTCTTACATTTGTGATTTACAACCTGACAATTCAGGTTTGTTTGATTTGTCAGCTGAATCATGTTTCAGGAGACTCCCAGTATTTCTGGCAAGCTGGAGCTTGGTAGAGTTAAAAACAAAATAACAAACTTCAAAAATAATTTCTTGAATGCAGCATACAGTTCAATTTGCAACATCTGGAAAGAAAATCAAAACCTTCCTGGGAAGAATTAGCACAGCAATAATGACCATAACCGTAAAGCATAATGCATAACAAGACATGTTTTGGTCTTGTGTCATTGAGCATTATCTCCAGTTCAAAGATAATGAGCAAGTAACAGTATCTTTTTCCACATATCACTAACCTTTAAAAAGTGTGCATGTAAATTCTGATTTTGCCTGACCATCTGGCTTCTGAAATCTGTAGTAACAGAACAATGAAATTCATGCCATGGCAAGTTTCCATCTAAAATCTACAAGGACAGAAACTTAAAAGTTGCTTCATAAATGCTGCCACTGCTCATATCTATTTCTTTCAATGGCAGCACTGCAGGGCTTAACATTAACCTGTCATTCTTATTCATTATTATCCATCAACTAAAGGACATTCTGATTGGATTGTTGCTAGTGTTTGATGTATGACCAAGATTCTGTCTTTCTCGGAGAAGGAAAGCTTGTTTCAGCTTTTAAAAACAAAAAGAACTCCTTAAAGGGAATTTTATGTTCTTGTTATTTTTCTGGTTTTATTTATATGTTCCCAGATGCTGTGAATTGCTTCCTATTGTTATGGGTAATTTGAGCATCAATATTCCTGTGTCATAAAACTTCAAATCCATGCCTTCTACCTCAAGATATCACAACAGAAAATTAGTATCAAGATCTGGCCTAATCTCTTCAAAATAGTTGGATGAATTAGGAAAATCTGTTCAATCTCCAGAGCTATGTAGCAGGCAAAATTTTCAGGTGGATGTTAGATAGTACACAAAAGTCACTGGTTTCTGAATAGTTCCTTTCATTTATGAGTCTAAAGGCACATTAAAAATAATATAGACAAACACAATTTTTACAGCTGGAGAAAATAAAGCCTAGATGCACATGCTCTACTCACTATTACACTTCAGGAGAGGTTAGGCCTTGAAACAAGAACTGGACCTAAGTAATTTCTTGGGTCTGAAGTAGAAAACTTCATGGCAAGTACTAAATAAAAGAAGTTGTTAAGCTCTTTGCTTAGCTTACTGGCATTTGCTTAAGTTATATGTCAGGAAAGAATATTTAAAATGGTCTTATTTAGTCTACAGACTTTCGCAAAAGAATTTTGAGTTACCATGGTCTCAACAGCACAGGTTTTTTTGTGCATTTTGTAATCTACTGCAGCTTTTTAGATACGCTTCTGTTACACCCACTACATATTATCCAGTGCAGGAACAACTGCCCTCATTCCTTACTGCTTGACAGTCAGTACAATCCATTGCTGAGGAGAGACCTGTTAATTTACTGTGAAGCAAAAGAGAAACCTCGGTACTACATAGCAGCCTAACAAAATAATGAGAAACACTGAGGTGAACTGAAATAAGTTTCTTCAGCCAATAACCAGACTGACCAGCAACAATAAGCTTTGATAAAAGAGATTAAAGACATACAGTTATAGAACGGTTAGAGTTGGAAGGGACCTTCAAAGATCATCTTGTTCCAACCCTCCTGGCATAGAACATCTTCCACTATACCAGGTTGCTTAAAACTGCATTGAGCCTGGCTTTCAACACTTCCAGGGATGTGGCAACCACAACTTGTCTAGGCAACCCTCTCCAGTATCCCACCATCCTCATAGTAAATAATTTCTTCCTAATGTCTGATCTAAATCTCCTGTCTGTCATCTTAAGTGCATTCCCCTTGTCCTGTCACTACATTCCTTTGGAAAAAGTCCCTACCCATAATTCTTGTAGGTCCCCTTTAGGTACTGGAAGGCTGCTACAAAGTCTCCCCTAAGCCTTTTCTCCAGGCTGAACAAGCCCAACTCTCTCAGCCTTTCTTCATATGAGAGGTGCTCCAGCCCTCTGAGATGTTCTTCATGGGCTCCTCTGGACTTGCACTAGCAGCTCCATATCCTTCTTGTGCGGGGGGCCGCCACACCTGAACTTTGTATTACATGTGGGTTCTCAAATCTGTTTCATCTGCAGGATCTACTGCTGTGTTTTTATGTTCAAGTAGATCAAACATCTCTGTGGTGTTATATGTTAGAAAAAATCAACAGTAACCAGTTTCAAATGCTGTTTACCATAAAAGAATGATCTTGGCAGTGGCAACTGATACACAGATCAAGTCAGACTGTCTAAGAAGCTCTCCTGAGAATCTAAATTTTCCAGATTGACTTCAGTTTATTTCAGACTTCTTTGTAATGTAACTTAGACTATAGGATATTTTAAAATGGATCATTAATTTTGGAATAATTTTGCTTTCAATAGTTCAGACTGTTGTTTCACAAAAGACACTGCACAATTATTATTTATATAAATAATAAAAAAATAAGCTTTTTTAGAAAAATAGAATGCTGGGGAGAGATTTGCTGTGATACTAGCCCTGAAAAACTTTCAGAAACTTATTTGCTTTGATGCAAATCATAGTCATTTGTTCATTGTGTCTTCCATGTCAAGTGAACCCAGGGGCTAAAAATAAACATTACAATCCAGGAAAAGAAAAAAAACTAAATGCTAAAGTTCTTGTTATGAGTTAATTTGCAATTAGTAATATGATCCTAATGGTAACTGAAATTGTTTTGACGTGAACCTGAATGAAAGAAACACTTCTAATTGATAACACCACTAGCAACATTAAATAAATGCCAGCCCAGTGAACGGTATGTCAGCTTTGGGATGACTGTATTTAGTAGGGTTGGTTTTTTTTTTTCCATTACTGATATTGCATTTAATATGTTAGTTCCCAGCACCATTGTATATCTCCAGATTGCTGGTCTAGAGAGTATGTTGCAGAATGAATCTATGCATTTATTAAACAAAATGTGTTTGTGACAAAGTAGATCATCCAATCATGGAAAAGAAACAGGTACTTGGCTTTAGGCAACCAAATGCCAGTCCCCACAGGGATACTTATAACCTGTGTTATTGCAAACTGACTGCTTGCAAGTTGTTTATGCAGAATAATCAGCAAGCATTGGGAGGAACAAACAAACAGTAGCAATCATTGTCCATTCATAGGTAATTACCATAAGAAGAAAAAGAGCTAAAGTAATTGAATAAAATGTACATAGATTGTTTACTCAGCTCTATTAGCAGCAAGCAGCGCACTCTCATTAAAACTAAGAGACGAGAAATAAAACATTGCTTAGAGCTTCAGTAAAACAGTGATATTAATTTCCACAACATTACCTGGCATTTTGAAGAACCTTAACAGAAAACAAGAATTCAAAAGCACCCTATAAATACATTCGCGAATTAACCTGTTCTGCATAGATTATGTACTGAATGTTGTTGTCACCAATGAAGATTTCACTGGAAGTCAGGCAACAATCTAGGAGTTGGATTTCACTCATTCAGAATTCAAAAGCAGTTTATTTTTTCTTTAATAAACCTCTAAAAAGAGGTAAAATGCTGAAGTCCAGTCAGAGCTGAGAGAATCTTGCAATAGTATCTTTTTTAAAAGAAAGTCTTTTTGTTCATTTTTTGAATGTGCTTCTGCTTCTGCATATTTTTAAGATTTTTTGATGTTGATGCTTCTCTTTTTGTAGTAGAGAAACTTAATTTTTATATCTCTTAAAGAAACATTTCTTAGAACATATGAATCTTCCCTTTACCACTTTCAGAAATTTTTCTTGGCCCAAATTAATCATCCCATTCACCCTCCCACACTTTGTCAAGAAGCTCAAGTAACATCTACAAAAAATAAACCAAAAACATATATCTGACCAAGTCAACTTCTCTTTACTCATATAGAAAGTCTGCAAAGATTTCAGTAGTCCCAAGGCTTTAAGGAAGTAGGAGTCAGAGAAGTGATGGGAGAGCTATAGGACTAATTTTATTGCTACACCATACATTCTACAAGGCAAGGCTGCCCTTAATGGAAGTCACACAAGCCAAGTTTACAAAGTGTAGTATAGCTACACACATACTACCTATAGTTTATACACATATGCATATATACTTATGTGTATACATGCACACATATGCACATATTTGTATTGATATCCACTTATGTCTGCTTATTCTAGTCTGTCATTGTCTCCTTTCTGATGTAATCCTTTCTTTGTTTGATCATTTTAAAGACACCTAATAACTTGATGACAAAGCTAAACCCAGATCCAAAATCAAAACATTTCAAATATTAGCTAAAATTAAATTTGAATTACAACTCTGCTTTTCAAGACAGTCTTCAAATATGTCACCTACTTTCTTAATTTTTAAACAACATACACAGTGAAGGCATCCTTAAAACTATTTTTTACATTAGTAGATCATACAACTGAGTCCACAAGGAGAGAGCCTTATTTATTATTTACATTTCAGTAGAACACACTGTGTATGGCTCTGTCCATAGAGACAAACCAACAGGCAGCTCCATGAATTTCCTGCAGCATTTCCAAGTACAGTTTTTTTAAAAAAATCACAAAAGAGCTGTATGTTGACATCCCAAATAAAATAGCACGGATATGGTATCTGTCCATCTATCTTGGTATTAGAAGTGCTACCTAACCTATGCAACATCTCATTGGGGCAGAATTCCCCAAACGGCTTAAAAAGTTAGTTCTAGAATTGATAATAATTTAGGCACATCAGTTTAGTGACCAGTTTTGGCTGGAATAGAGTTAATTTTCTGCCTAGTAGCTGATACATCATTGTGTTTTGAGTTATGGTTAAATCACAACATTAGCCCAAATGAGAGGGAAGCCTAGTTAGCTAGGACACTGCACCACACTAACATTGCCTGGACAGGGTGCTGTTATATGTAATTGGCAGGCAAGGGAGAATTGGAAATAAGTCAGCCTGTGACCACACAACCGTGTTATAGTATTTAATATGCATTAGCATAGTACTTCATCTTTTATTGCTCCCATTTTCTAGATGCTCTTGTTACACTCATATACTCCTGCACTTTGAAAAACCAGTCTGATCCTGGGATATTACCTGCATTGCACTGTGGGCCTATCAGGTTCATTCAGTGCTAACCCAAAACAGAATAGTGTGCTGTAGATAGTGAGTCCCTTTTACCATTATATCCTCTTGCCTGTATCACAGCTCCAGCATAACTTCATTCCCCTCCACCCCAACCCCGAACATCTACAAGCAGTCACAGTCAAAGTTGTTTCATGTTAGCAACATGTTAGCCTTGACTAAACATCTGGACTCTTCAAGATTCAAGTATAATGTCAGAAAAGCTGGTAAATTCAGGGACCAGCTCTGAAGACATCTCTGAAACCATTCTGAAGAAGCAAAGAGATTCATAGGCTAGACCAAGGGACCTTTGCTTGTGGCCACATTAATTTCTAGCATAGACCTGTAAGCTTCATTTACCTTCACTGTACAATGCACTTGTTTTATCATTACAGTCTTTTTAGGTGGGAAAGTACACATTTAAAAAAAATAATCTGGTCATTGGCACATTCTGACATCACACTCCAGGTTTGCTTGCGAAGGAATAATCACCGAAGTCATCAGGCATGTTATTCAAAATACCAGCTGAAATCAAGCTTTTTGTTTAGATCTAAGCTCTTTTGTAAGTTGTCTGGATCAAAACTAAGAAAATGCTTCAAAGTGAACATGCTGTTTGAAACCAATGATCCTAACATTCAGATATTAAAACCTGAATTCTATATTATTTTTCTTAATTAATGCAGTCTGTCAATGCATAAATGTTTTTTCTTGTGGTGATTCTGTGTACATGATTGCTGTTTATAGAGTTTTCAGATTTAACCCGCAGGGAATACTGTTAAGGGCTTGGATTTAGTGACTGGAGCAAAATAAAAAGCCTTGGTATGTCTGGCTTTTTTCCTGGTTCTGCCATAAATACACTCTATGAATTCATGAATCTTGTCTTTTCTTACACTGCTTGATTTTACTGCTCAGAACTAGCATGAGACACAATTAATTCATAATACCCAAAGTAATATAGAGAAAGAATAATGCTGTATTGTCGTAAAGCTATGCTTCCTTTAGTAATTAAGTATATTTAAAAATCTTCCTGAATAAAAGGAATAAACAACTTATTTCTTCTAGGAGCAGAAACAGGGGATGTGCCTGAAATGAACTCAAGCACTTAAACATAAGGCACAATAAGAAAGTTGATATTGGTGACTGAAGTGTTGTACTACTCGTGTTAATTTGGCAAGATAGTGAGGTGTAAGGCAGAAAGAAGGACAAAAGAAGAGTCTCATGACAGACATGAGGAAAATAGAGGAAAAGACAAGGAAGGATTTTGCTTAATCAAGGGCTTGGGAAAAGCTGATTCCACTAGTGAAGCAGCAGTGCACTCAGCACAGATAGGCTGATTGATACCGGCTTAAGATGTGTTTTTCCAAGGCTGGGACTCCTACTGCTTTATTTCAGTAGAGAAGAACAAAAAGGTGAGCTCTCTCTTTTCAGAGATTCTCTGTAATTCTCTGTAATTTTTCTTTTTTTCTTCAAAGTTAATTTCTTAAAATTCAGAATTGTTTAACAGCAGCATCACCTCAGCCCTTCTCAGATCCCTTTCTGCCATCTTATAGACCTCAAAAAAAAAATAAAATTACAGATGAACAGTAAGATTAAAAAGGTTTCTGGGGATCAATTAAATAACTAGTAAGGGAGGACAGGATATGGGTTTATGGTCTGAAGGTCAGTTCAATGTATTCTCTAGAGGGGTCATTTCCTGGAACATAAATATGAAATTTAAAGTATATTGTGTCAGCAGCATTTCTGGGGCCTGATCCAGCAGCAATAATCACAGCTTTTCAGGCAAGGTAGCCTTTAGGTTCTCATTAGTGCTATAGAGTTGTAATACGGCATTCATTTGCACTTCTGCTCTGTGAGATCTTTGACAGCTCACCTATCCAGCAAGAGACCAGCATGCTGCAAAGAAACACATGTCCCCTCCTTGCCTCCTGCTATAACAGTACAGCAAGTTGTTACCACACTGTTTGGGAAGAAAACCTTACATGAAAATGGAGTTTCTGCTTTCAGTCTTGTCATATTCTCTCTGATGAACTCTCAATTTTTCCTTTACCCTGTAGTAAGCTGTTGAAGAAAATTATGTGGTTAAGACAGAAAGCATTTGCTTTTATGTCTTATCCATTGCATGACACTAGGGGTGAAAGGTGGAAAGAGAAGAAATTAGTACCACAAAGCCCACAGATAATTGCTAAGCTGGATAAAAAGTCTATATCCCTTCCCATATTACTATTTTCCTGTGCAGGATGCTCAGTGTCTACCACATGGCTGGAAATTATATTCAGGTGCACAATTCCCTTATTCACAGTGTAACACTATTCATTTAATAAACCCATTCTTTGCTATTAAAAAATAATCCATCCTGTCTCACCAAAAGAAATATACATCTACATTGTTTCTGTGCTTAGTCACACTATTTCAAAGCTGGAAGTATCTGTTGGGCCCATATACCATCAGCTGTGCATATAGAATGTATACACATGCTTTTAGACACACACATACATATGAAAATGCATATTTACACATTCAGATCTATCTTTACACATTAAAATACATTTTTACACAAAAGTGTTTAAACACATAAGTTGTTGTGCCTATATATAATTATTTATAAGCAGTGGCATAAAATATTTCACAAACTTTGGGCTTGTTATCAAACCACAGAGTTCAGGAGATATAGTCTGTATTCAGCTATAGTGCGTGTGTGTATGTGCACACGTACATATACATGCGTATATAAGTGTGCACCTACAGACACATATATTCTCCATACTCTTTTTAATTTGTGAAGCATGCTTTTCTGTTAAGGCACTATGAAAAACAAATGAAGCAGAAAGCATCTAGTATTCTGCAAGTCAGATGCTATGTTGAGGCTCCAAGGATTTCTTAATTGACTAGGGTGAGGTCAGGAGCTAAAATGATTGAGCAGCAATGATGTGTGCAAAAACATTTTTTGCTGCTTCAATTTCCTTTCCACAAAACACATCTTCTAGAAAGGATAAAACATTTTAAGTGTCACCAGTGCAAGAGGACAGGGTTTTATGCTGAATGTTTGAAAGAATAAACAATATGACTGATGTTAAGATTTATGCAAGATGTCATGGACAGCATTAATTTACAATTGTCAAATCATAATACTGGGCTTTATTTCAGCTTCTGCTCCAAACATGCACTGAGGTTGTTTCATCATTTTTTTCAATACCTGTATCTTCCACAGAAATTGGAGATGCTTTGCTACATTGAACTCTGTACACTTCCAATAAAATCAAGACTCAAGTCAGCAAGGGTGCAACTGAATTGCACTTGTTTCAGGTAAATATAGTAGGCATATAAAAGTACAGTGAAAGCTATCAATTTTAAGCATCATATGGATATTAATCTAAAATAAGAAGCAATGATAACTAATTAAGGCTGATTTAACATATCAGTGACACCAGTATCACCCTATGTTCACAAGAGAAATGTTGTACTTTTTATATTCATTTTAATTTTAATTTGACTGCTTGTGTAGAAACCATTATATGAATATGTACGGTAGCAGACATACACCATGAGACATCATCACAACTTTACTCCATACTCCAGTTTCCTGCTAGCAGTTTTTTAAAGTCTTCTTTTCTCAGACTTCAAGACCTGCTTTACCTGCCCTTTGGATCTGACAACTCAGAAACTGAATTAGAATTCTACTTTTAGTTTAAATCTAGGACTGCATACAGTTGAAATTACATTTTCCTTGAAATCTGCAATTATTACACTTTCATGATGGATAATGCACACAGTGAATGGAAAGAATATTTGTTTGATTACTTCTTAAAATTGTAAATATCTTGGAAAGAAAAACAATATTCACAGGTACCTACTAAGAATTTAATAGTTAATTTACCTCACAGAATGTGATCCAGGAGACTATAGTTTCTTCATATATACCAGGACTACCATAGTTTTCATGACTCTGCTCTAACCTTTTTTCCCTGTTTGTACCAGAATTTTCTCTATTGGTCCCTTTATGTTTTTTTTTTTCATCAGTAATTGCCTTTCTATATTTTTTGCTTCTGACCCTTTCAGGCCTCCATTTTATTTCATGACTGATTCTTTACCTTCCTACCACCTTTCCTATTCTGCAGCATCTAGGTCATCATCTTCCTCTCTTATCTGCTTCTATTTCCAGTGTCTAAATTCCTTATTCACCTATGTCCTTCTAATACTATCATTTCCATCTTGATTTTGCTGATACCTCAAAACTTCTAATTCCAGCTTCACTGCTTGACCACCAACTGAAATTTGATTGACTGGCTAGAGACAGATAGGACTGATTAAGCTGCTAGTTAAATCTTTTCATGGCCAGCATCTTAAAATGCCCCAAAAAAAGCCTGGAGACAATCAACCTTTGGCACTTGTCAGCAAATTTCAGACTGTGTTTAATTGGGTTTGGAAATATAATCCCACAAATCTTGCCCCCTCTATATACTGAGACAGTATGTCCACAGTCTCACTCCATTCTATTCTGCAGAGCTGAATCCTGGCAATGAACTTTGAATGCCTCTCTATCTCTCTGAAATCTTTCCTGCTGAAGCAAATTTTTAGTATCATTGAAGTCATGGACTGTCAGTTTATTTATAATTAATATATAGCACTTAAGTTTTGATTGCAGAACACCAAAGAGGCATGGCTCTATGTTATTTGGACGCTACCTTGCCAGTAAAGATTAGGAGTTGAGGTTCTGTCAAGCACTGAATTTTTTTCAAGTACCTGAGTAACCAGATGATGAAAACCAGATCTTTCCTCACAGAGAATAAGTCTTCAGTGAATACTTCAGGCTCTTTGAAGCAAAAAAATCAAGACTTGTACCACACACTGTACTTACCCTGAATTATTACAAAGTAGACAGAAGTTAAATATTTAAGGTATGACCCATCCAGTGGGGAAAGCAATTTTGCTTTTTATAAACATTGTCAGATTTCAAAGAAGCATTTTCTCAATAAGCTATAAAAGTAATATCTAAGGACATTTCTCTGATTAAACTCTCCTCCTAAACGGGACCTCATCTTTCCAAGCTTTTGTTTGAAAATTCCATTGTAAATCTGATTACAAACCTGCTTAATTTTTTTGAGAAAGAATTAATGACTTATCCTTTATAAGAGGCTTAGGCCAATCAAAGCAACATGGATAAAACAAAATGCATGAACTGTTTTCTTTTCTGTCAAAGCAAACACAAATTCTTTCTGAGAGCTAGACAGAATAAATAAATGGATCCATTTCATGAAACTTCCTGTTAAGATCAGGAAGAAGTGCAAGTAGAAATGTAAAATTCTCAGAATTTGTTGTTTTATGTTCCAGTTTTACTGTCAGCAAAAGGTTGAGCCCATTATTCATCTCAGAAAAGAAATACACCTCCTGTCCCCTAGGCAGATGGATTCCCATGGTGACAGACTCTCAGGCACTATCCCTCATTGACTATGTGAGCTGATTAAAATATCATACTTTGCATAGTATCCCACTGCAACAGAGCCTTCCACGTATTTAGGCACATCAGAAACTACAGGTGGCTACTCATACGAATGTAAAAATGAGCACAGAATTTTCCAGTACCACTTGAATTTCAATTTGGTTCATTCCTTCATTGCTAACTTTTGATGTCATGTGCTGTTTTCCATGGGTAATATTTAACATATTATACAAGCTGTCAGAAGAAAGCTGGGGAGTTTTGCTGGGATATTTGGAACATTTGGAAGTCATGAGAGGCAGCTCTCATTTTTTTGTATAAACCTATTAAAGTCGTATGTCTTAATCAGCACAGAGGTTGCTATGCACAATGAGGAAAATTAATATTCTCAGGTAAGACAGTTAACACCTCATTAGAAGGAAGAGATTACTTGCTTTTCAGGGGAAGATAACATTATTGACTGATGAAACTAAGAATGATGGAGGATCTAATTTATGAGGCTTTTCAACAATAAATTTCACTTTAAAAGCATTAACTGTGATCACATGCCTTATGTAGCTTCATTCATAGTGGGGTAAGAATTCAGTTCAATATAGAACTACTTAGAGATTCCTTTGAAAAGTTTGCTGAAACTAAGTTGAACAAAGAAAGGTTTAGTGTGGAATACTTAAGGAGTGTCTGAAACACTCTTAAATGGTATTGGAATTATCTATGAGAACTTGTGAAAAAATAGGTACATTTTCAGGAGATTTTAAAAAAGGGCAAAATGTTTTAGTGTATAAACAAGAGGCAGGAGAAAGCATGAACTAGGAAATCATAGATTAAGCTTTCAGATTTCAGAGACAGAGAGAGACATATCTAAAAATAACAATATCTTTTAAAAAATACCACCACCACCACCAAAAATATCCAATTTTAATGCTCTAAAGAGAAATAAAATGGGAAGTAACAGCCAGCACAGATTTATCAAGAAGAAATTACACCAGGCTAGCATGATTAGGGCTTCTGAGAAAAGGTAACTACAAACATATGTGGAGGAGAAGCAGAAGGCATCATAACTGGACAGATTAACTGCTTATAAATCCAGATAGTACTCAGATAGAATAAAACTATAATTTTAAAAATCCAGAAATATCTGATTGAAATAAACTGTTCTACACTTTCCTTGTAGATAGGACAGGAAGCAACAGCCTTAAATGACAGAAAGAAAGATTTGGGTTGGCAACTGGGAGAAATCTTTCCAACAATAAACATAGCAGAGCACTAATGTACACTGCCAAGGGAAAACATGCAAACTTCTGCCACTGGAAGTTTTTAAGAGCTGGTGAGACAAAAGTCTGTCAAGAATAGTTTAGTCATAACTGATCTTGCCTTTGGGCAACTAGATGGATTAGATAACCTCTTGGGATCATATTTACTATGATTTCTGTGATTCCATGTAAGCACGATGCTATTGACTCAAATTCAGTTTGTGTCTAGAAACTTATATAAATTATTTTAAGAAAAAAAAGAAAAATTAAATTTACACTTAAACCAAATATTACATGGGAAAGTTAGACAGTTTTTATTGTTTTACAATAATCCGAAGGTTGTGGAATGGCTGAATGAAGGTACAGCTGAATGATGAACTTCTGTTTACATACTGCCAGTTATGTTCCACAGCACATTTAATTACTTGTCTTTTGTGTTATCCACCATTTATACTGAGGGGAAAATGTAGATTCCTATTTGTAGCAGAACCTGAATCTCAAATGGTTTAGTATCTGGAAAATTGTCCACAAGTGGAAATTTCAGCTAAATCACTGGTGTACTGACAGTCCTCCAGAACACATCCCTCCTACCTCCAGTGTCCAGCAGTACTATCAGGTTTGCCCATAGGATATGAAGAAATACCTCATCTCATAGGAAACAAAAGTGCTCCTTTTAAAACACAGTGACAACATAATTGCTGCTAAGAGGTTATTACTTTGGTCAAGACAAAAGTCACACGCATTCCTCTCTTCTCCAAATAGTAATGCATAGCAGAAAATGAGAAAACTCTTCTAAACTAGGCATATTTGTATATGAACATGATTATTCAAAATGTTTAAGAGTAGCACACAAAAGTGATGACTTTCTGACAAGACAAAAACAATTAGTAAGCATGCTGCTGCCAGGATGACTTGGGCTTTGGCCCCATTTGTCTTTCATTTCAGTTTCACACTCTTCTGCTTGAAAATATTAAAAGGTCTGGATTAATTAATCAAGGGTGACAGCTCCATAGGCAGCCAAACAAACATCTAAAGACTCTCATTTATTTATTAATTTATTTTGCTGAGTGCATCATGTAGCTCAGCTATTGAATGTGCAGGTTTCAACAACATAAGTTCAAGGTGAGTATTTTATTTGTGCGAGTGTCAGAGACAACTATGTAGCTGTTATTCAGAGGTTTCTCTGAGGATTAACAACTCTGTATTGGCTCCAGTTCATATTCTTTTGCAGCAATATTTCCTGTCCATTTGGCTTTAGAAGAATATTTTTTCTCACTGTTTTGGCCATCGTATAATAGAGAAATCTGCACACTTCTGCAGCCCAGACTTAGCCACACAAAATCATGCTCAATATCACTTTTTCCTCCAGTATAATTTGAATGAGAAGAAAAATTATTCTAACTAAACCTGTCACCATCTAACACTGGTTTATAGAATTAATAAATGCTTTACATTTAGAAAGCAATATATTGAATTAATGGTTATTATTAGAAAATCAAGCAATCAAAAGAGCAAATTGTTTAGCTCTGAAAATTTAGATAGCTTTTCTGCTAGTAATGCCAGAAACAGACAGGTGCAATTATTCTATAATTAAAAAAAATATATAAAAAAAATAATTATATCCGACTTTTTTTTTTTCCAGTGGCAATTATTGGAAAAGCCAAATTCCTAAGGAAGCTTCCCAGTAGCTGTTAAACATTCTTGCCAGGTTCTAAACACAAAGACAGCCAGTGCCTTGACAGAAGGAACTCAAAAATGAAGTAGATATTTAGTGTATTAGTGTTTGACTATTTACCTGTATAAGCAAGTCACTTTTAGTGGCAAATACAGATAAAAGCAAAAAATATTTGTACATTCTGGTACACCTGACATATTGCCATTGCAAATATACAGCACAAATTATGAAGTGAAAAAATATTTTTCAATCTGAGTAAATAGAAAGAAGTCAGAAGTAATCTTTTTCTTTTGAGACAGCTTATCAACAACAGTGCAAATTTTTTTTAGGAAAAGGCGTTAGCTATATCAAAATGAGTAGTTGTGATGTTACATGGCAAAATGAAACCAGACTCAAAATACTGAATCACAGGTGTGGAGTACATGAGTTTGAGTAAGAAATGGGTGCTTATGACAAATTTTCCTATTAGTATACATCTACTGCTTAATAATCTAATATTTATATTTATTTGCGTATCTATGAGAGACAGTAATCTTCTCTTGGATAGATCTTATTGCTGCTATTTCCTCAGGCCATTGGTCTTGTTAAGTCTCTGAATCAACTCTCCAAGAAAATTAAGAATCATGATTTCTTAAAGAGATGAATTAATGTACTCATGTTATAAAAAGATTGTAGAGACAATGGCTGCAGCAAATATTCGGTTTCAGGCATATGAACTTTCTTTTCATTCAGAAAAAGAATCTGGGGTCAGTATACTGCGCTGCAAGAATTCCATGCTCACTGGTCTTTTCCAAATCAATAATTCTGAGGTAAATATATAGGTTTTATCCTTTACACAATATGAAATTTTCATTTGTTTTCAAATTCCCTGCATGATAGATGAAAGTGAGATTACTCAGTTTTCTTGCAAAGAAATGAAAAAAATCTGTTGATGTTAGGTAACACAGCCCATCTCTGGAAGTGTTCAAGGCCAGGCTGGATGGGGCTTTGGGCAACCTGGTCTAGTGGAAGGTACCACTGGCTGGGGCAGAAGCATTAGAACTAGGTGGTCTTTAGGTTCCCTTCCAACTCAGACCATTCTATGATTCTATTATTATAAAGACTGAGTACTCCACTGCAGTGTTTTATAGACAAGTAGAGAAACACATTAGATTATTATTAGAGTTATTATGATTATGTCATTTTGACGCATAGCACAGACCACCTTGTACTTATATGTATTTGTTAAAGGTTTTAGATCGTTTGTTTATAGAAGTTCCTAAGAAGTCAGTAACTGCAAGGTTTTGTCATCTTTCCTTTATTTATATTATCGCAAAGTTCTGAAATGAATATAAATACCTGAATATTAGAATATAATAAAACACATATAAGAAACACAATTTCATGAACCACTGAGATCCACTTGCCCTTTATAGTCCTTTAGCTATGGTTATAGTCTAAAGCTGAAGTCTGCCTTTGGACAGGCATGGATATTGCTGAAAGCATTTGAAATAAACACTTTGGCTATTGTGACTTCATTGGAAACTCTATGTTTCCTTAGAGGGGTTTGATAATGCTTCTAGGTTAGCACTGCTGGAAATGAGAATCGAATATTTCTTCATGAGAAAAGGAACATGCAAAGTGGTAGAAAACAACTATTCTTTTTATTTGAACAAACCTTGACAGTATAATGGAAAATACTGATATTGTCTTCCAAAGATCTGTCAGTTCCACTCCAGGTAAGGCAAAATAGCATTGAGGAAAGAATTCTAGGCCCAACCAGATAAATAACTGCTTCAAAAAGACGGTAAGAATAGAACTGTAAAATGAGGGCTCAGCAAAGAAAACTCCATCAGGGAGGTGTCAGATCTTACAAGGTTTGTTTTAGCAAGGAAAAGCTTCTTCAGCTAAATAAAAAAGAAAAGAGTAAGGAAAGAAATAGTGGGGTCAGTATACAATAAGGATACATTGGAGATTAAAAGTGACCTGGGAATTGCCCTCAAATAAAGAAGCATTTTTGTCTCAGTTTTCAGTATAATAATGGTATTTGGCAATGTCTGTCCCACAGAGATTGTCTGCACTGATACAAAAGACTTTCTTTCCTCCACTAAGTAAGAAAAAGAATGTGGTAATTATATCACAGTTTCTTATTCAAATTTATACCTGTTTATGACAACACATTAAGCTAATTTACACTGAAGTAAATTCAGTTTCACACACATTGTAATAGCCTGGGAATATTGTAGCTGTTGAGAATTCAGATATTCCCTGGTTCTCCTTTTTTTGTGTGTGTGGTAAGAACCTCCAAATTCACCCTGTTTCTTTTGAGTGGATTATTCCTTACTTCTAAATCAGTGAAAGTGTTAATCAGCTTTTCCAACTAAATGAGTCTGAATTCCTTTGTTTCCTGGCTCCTTAAAAGTCAAGTTAAAAAGAGACCAAGCAGGCTGCTAAATCAGTGATTTGAAACTTTTCTCTTTTCCCCATAGGGGAGTGAAAAAAAATATATGGGAGGACAGATCTTTCTCTTTGTGCTACAGTATAAGAGCCAAGCCTTCTGAGAGCTGGTGCCTAATCACTCAAGCATACACCTCCTTTTGCCAAAAATACAGAGGTTATTAGTTATTTTTTTAATTGTTACAGAATCTTCAAGAAAAAAAAACAACCAACCCTAACACAGATAAGTGATTATAGCAGAAAATTTCATACAGTGTGCATGTATGCATACATATTATATATTCTAGAAGCATCTTGATTAAAAAAAATTACAATCGGTCCTTGCTGCTTTGTTTCAGTTTACTTTCAAAAGCGGCAGTTTCGATAATCAGAATTTGGATATAGAGATTGTCAACCTAATGTCAAAGAAGAAGCCAGGGAAAATACTTTATGGGCACTTTTTGAATGCTTAAGGAGGAACTAGCTATCTCACTTCTAAACTGACTTACACAACCACATGTCAAGGAAGAAAGGAGATGTTTATTTTCCCTCTCTATCATTGGGGAAAAATAGATTACAGTGTTTTTAGTTTCCATTCAATAATACACAGCACATAAGCACAAAGTCTGAAGGAAACAAGAACTAGGGAGGTGGAAGTAGTGAAAAATAACATAAAAGCAGGAAACGTTCTTTAGTGGTATATTTTACTAGAAATCTTACAAAGAAACCTTAATTCAAGATAGACCTCACTTGGTCTATGAAAGTAACTAAACCAAGTGGTTCCTGTGATTGCAGAGAATAGTTCTTCATAACCCAGAGAACCTGTACCAGCTCTATTTAGCTAAGACATGGCTTACATCAGGTGGGTTAATTGAATCAACTACTCATCACAACTTCCCATACAGATTATCTAACTTGTTTTACCATAGCAACTACTGATTAGTGTCTGCCTCACTCAGGACCTTGTACAGAGAGACTCAGCAAGGAAGTTATGAAAACCACCATAAGATCTGGCACCAAGTGAGATCCTTGACTGAGTGGGTAAACTGTTGTCTTATGCGGTCTACTTTTTCATTTGTTAAAGACCCAGCCCTTCACAGAGTTCAATTCACATGAACTGCTGTCTGATAACTCTTCAGTGCAAGTTGAAAGCAAACTTCGACGCCATGAGGCTATACAAGAAAAATCCTAGTCCACAAGGCATCAAGCTGGGTGGTGCAGTTGACATGCTGAAGGGAAGGGGTGCCATGAAGAGGGACATTAATGGGCTTAAGACGTGGGACAGTGAAAACTTCATAAAATTCAACAAGGCCAAGTGCAAGGTCCTGCAGCTGGGTAGGGCAATGCCAAGCAAAAATACCCTGAGAAGAAAGATACAGGGGTGTTGGCTGACAAGAAGCTCCACATGAGCCAGCAGTGTGCACTGGCAGCCCAAAAAGCCAACCTTATACTGGGCTGCATCAACAGAAGTGTGACCAGCAGGTCAAGGGAAGTAATTCTCACTCTACATTGCTCCCATGAGACACCACCTAGAGCACTGCCTTCAGCTCTGGTGTCCTCAACATAAGAAGGAGATGGAGCTGTTCCAGCAAACCTAGAGGATGGCCACGAGGATGATAAGAGGTCTGGAGCACCTTCCTTATGAAAATGGGCTGAGAAAGTTGGGCTGTTCAGCCTAGAGAAAATAAGGCTATGTAGAGATCTCATAACAGCCTTCCAGTATCTGAAGTGAGCCAGGAAGAATGCCAGAGAGGGAGCCTTCATCAGGGATTATAGCGACAGGACAAGGAGAAATGGGTTTAAACTTAAACAGGGGAAGTTCAGGTTAGATATAAAGAAGTTCTTTATTGTGAGGGTGGTGAGGCAGTGGAACAGGTTGCCCAAAGTGGTAAATGTTCCATCCCTGGCAGTGTTCAAGGACAGGCTGGACAGAGCCTTGGGTGACATGATTTAGTGTGAGGTGTTCCTGCGCATGGCAGGGGGGTTGGAACTAGATGACTAAGGTCCTTTCCAAACTTGAACATTCTATGATTTTATGATACAATTAAGAAGGAGGCATACAACAAATCTGGAGAGGGACTTTGTATCAGAGCAAGTAGTTACAGGACAATGGGTAATGGCTTTAAACTGGAAGCAGGTAGATTTAAATTAGATATTTGGGAGAAATTCCTCCCTGTGAGGGTCATGAGGTGCTGGAACAAGTTGCCCAGAGAAGCTGTAGATGCCCCATCCCTGGAAATGTTCAGGATCAGGTTGGATGGGGCTTTGAGCAGCCTGGTTTAGTGGAAGGTGTCCCTGCCCATGGCAGGAGGGTTGGTAGTGGATGATATTTAAGAAACCTTCTGACCCAAACTGTTATTCTATGATTCTGTGATTCTATGATTCTGTGGTTTATTGACATAAGACATTCTTTTTAGAGATGGCCAGACTCTCTAACACACCATATCAAATCCCTCTAAGTTACCTGGTCTTTACTTTTTTCTAAGCTATAATAAATTTCCAGAATGCTTTTAAGGTGAAACCTTTCTACTAGGACAAAAAACTATCGTGATGTTTTTGTAGAAGCTGAAATTTACACCAGATTTCTCAGACCAAATTTGTTCTTCCTCTACAAAAGTCTTTTCTATCTATTGCTGCTTTCAAGCCCATAAGCAAATACAGTTTTATAGAGCTGTTTACATGCAGTTTTGTTAATGAAAATTCTTCAGAAAGCAAGTGTTTACTCTTGTTTCCATCATCATCATCACTATTATTATTATGATGATGATGTACATATTTATTTATTTATTTGGGTTTGTGAGATGGGTTAAATAAAAAAATTGCATCCAACATATACAGCATTCCTTTCTCTGCTAAGGAAATCACATAACTATATAGGTGGCATATAATCTTTTGATATGCCACAGTGATATGATCTTGATCCAACAGAGAACAAAAAAGAAGGTCTGGTAAAATCTACCCTCAAAGAAGACATCTATTGTTCAGTTCCCACTGTGCAGAAGGAAGTAATGAGGCTGGGTAGTGGTGGGAGTAGAACTCCACCAGGGATAGGAAGATGCTGAGACACTTTCTGTTCCCAGACTCTCAAATTCCACCTTACATTTTAACTCTGGTATAATGTTTGTATTCCACAGACTCTGAAGTCCCCCACAAGTAGGCTGCGACAAGTGTTTTAGGACTCATTCCTTCCAATGAGCAGAAAGCAGAGCTTGTTGACTATTGAGTAGTGGGGTAAGAAGATGGGGGAATCTCTTGGCTCCCTCCATGAGGAGCTGTTGCCCTGATTTCGGTCCACTGCTGAGACAAGGACAGTGGCCACAGCTCTCCCTAAATAGCAAGTCCTGTAGTTAAGTGGTCATCTATTTTAAAAGGAGAAAACATCAGTAAGGTTCCAGAGCTCCTGGTGTGGAAAAAAATCAGAAGATATAAGCCCTGAGATTTAGTAAGTAATGAAATTTTTTAAAAGAAAAACAACACTACGTTTAAATGTCATGGGTTTTTAGGGGTGAAATGAGGGAAGAGAGAAGAACGAGGAAAGCACTATGACCCAGAAGGTCAAGATGTATTCAAGAAGCATCTTCTTGCATGTGGTTTTGTATGTATAGGATGCAACTATAAATGAAAAATTATTTTCATTGTTAACAGTCTGTGTAGTGCCAAATAGAGGAATGAAACACACTTGTCTTGTGTGCAGAATCAGAGCCAGCTGGTATTATTTATCCCTTATATATCTAGAAAAACTTTTCTAAAGGACAAGTCAAAACATCATTTTAGCTGTCCCCTAATGTGCATTTAATTATCTGATAAGGGTGGGGTTTTTTTCCGTGCTATTATTTTGTTTGAATATAGTATTTGAGAGCCCTAGACATTTTTCTCTTTGTTGACTCATTAGAACAAAAATGCCATTTCTAAAAGGTCTTTTACAAAAGTCCAAGAAAACCAGAATTACTTATCTACAGACAGTGAAAGCAGATAATTAAGAGGGAATATGGATATGTCAAAGCATATATTTGGTGGCTGTGATAGATCTTAAAGGAAAACAATTAGGAGTATAGCTAGAGAGCAGGAAATTATTTCAGAGAAGAGAGAAAAAAGGGCAATACCAAAAACTGCGAAGTTCATATTTTCTTAAATATAAAAAATTGACAATTTCTTTTATTTGTATTCCTTATGAAAATTTACTTACAGTTTCTTTTAGTTCTTACATTTGAAAAATCACTAAAAATAATCACGAAAGCAATCACATTTTAAGAAAATGAACAAATAAAAAAGAGAAAATAATTCCAGACTTTAGGATCTCATCCTCTGTAATAAGCAAGGAAACTTGTGGGATTGCTGAGCTCATGATTTTCTTGACTATATAGGTAGACAAGAGAAAAATAAATAAGTCCTGTGTACAGTCTGTTTCAGAGGCTGAATGCTAGGTATAGTAAAATATATATGACTGAAACTGAATGACTTTTATTTTGGTTATGCAATATCCTCCCTAAAATAATGACACACTCAAAAGTATTTCACATTTGTATGTTTGCCTCTCAGACATTTTTACCAAGCTAACAGGCCTGACAGTTGTTTTTAATCCTAAGACTAAAAAAAGATAAGACTTCAAAGAAGATGTCAGTTGCCTTTTCAGACACCTGATAGACATACTGGGCAAACGTGAGCATTTAGGACAACAATGAGCAATGGATGTCCATGATATATTCACCATTCTGAAGTTATAGATTAAGGTAAAAAGTAATCAGTTAATTACTTGTTAATTTTCCCTAAAGCAGCCCTCATAGTGCTATGTTTTGTACTGGTAGTTAGGAAGGTGCTGATAACACACCAGTGTTTGGCTATTGCTCAGAAATGCTTGCATGGCATCAAGGCTGTCTCTCCAGTAGGCTAGGGATGCACAAGAAGTTGTGAGGGAACTCACACAGGACAACTGACCCAAACTGACCAAAGGGATATGCCATACCATATGTTGCTTCCTCAGCAATAAAAGTTAAGAAAAAGGAGGAGGAAAGGGAGGCATTTGTTTTTTATGACATTTGTCTTCCCTAGCAACTGCTATACGTACTTAAGACCTACTTCCCTGGAAGTGGCCAGACATAACCTGCTGATGTGAAGCAGAGAACAAAATCTTTGTTTTCCTTTGCTTTCATGCATAACTTCTGCTTTTGCTTTATTAAACTGGTTTCATATTGACCCACAAAGTTTTTTTCTATCTCGTTTTCTCCCCAGCTGTTCTGCTGAGGGGATGAGTAACAGAGTGGCCTGGTGGGCACCTGGCATTGAGCAAAGGTCAACCCATCACACAGGGTAAAACAGAGTATAATAAATTCAATTTTTTAAAGCAAAATTATTTGACTATTTCTTTTTCCATTCTTGTTAAATATAGGGGTTAAATATAGCCTGGGAAGAGACAATAATTATTTTCTAATAGATATTTAATTTGCAGTGAATCTTGACAATAAAAATATATTCAACTATAAAACATCTGTGCAGTCCTTGGAGCTTTGAGAGGGTTTGGAAAACTATATTTACGAAAGCATATATGAATGAGTTTTAACTAAATTAGTAATAGAACTTTCTGTCATGGAATCAAACAAAACAGGTCTTTAAGCCACATTTTTTGCTTGCAAATATGATTATATTCATCCCTCAAATAGCAAAGAAACTAAGCACCTCTTCATCCCTAAACAAAACATAATTCCAGCACTTTGGCTTTTTTTTGGGGAAAAAAAGGAAGATTTTTTTACTACTACAATATAGCTGTGCAAACATCAAAGTAAGATTTCTACAAGGTAGCTTGCCTTTGACACGTGAATAATTGATCTACTTGTCAAAGTACAGCAGCAGGTGTAATCTGTATGCCAAGCTAATGTGAAATGTGTGTCTAATTTTATACCTGTTCTATACTAAATCTATACCAAAATATGGCAGGTACAGTACATATGAACTAAAAGAATATTCACATAGTCTTATAAGTGAATAGTATACAAGTGATCATGAAACTATTATTACCTGTGAAACTGTTCAACTGGTACTTGCTCTTTTTAATTGAAATTATGGCACAGAATGGCCATTTTAGCTCTTACATTCCTAAAGTTTATAACAAGGAAGTTGTACAACTTGATGAAGAATGAAGCTGTGATTAGACATTCTGCAATAGAATCTGAGCCAATTGCATTCAGCATTTTTCAGTATTAGCTTTCCAATAGAAAAGTAGACTTCTTTAGGAATTTAGGATATCCACCACAATCACATCAAAACTTTAATCTCTGAAATTGCTTTCTTAGCTGCTTTTTGGGGGGCTTTGTAGGAATCCATGAACCCCAGTTGGTTTCAGCTGTACCAGTTACTAATCTCCCTAGTACCTGGTGCAGTGCTGTGTTTTGGCTTTAGTCTGAGAATAATCCTGATAACACATCAATGTTTTTGTTGTTACTAAGTAGCACTTACTCTGATCAAGGACTTCCTCAGTCTCATGATCTGCGAGTGAGGAGGGCACAAGAAGCTGGGATAGGGCAGAGAAAGGACACCTGACCCAAACTAGCCAAAGGGGTATTCCATACCACAGCACATCATGCCCAGTATACAAACTGTGGGGAGTTACCTGGAAGGGACTGATTGCTTCTCAGGGTCAGGCTGAGTATAGGTCAGGAGGATGTGGGCATTGCATCACATATGTTTTCTGAGCTTTCATTTAATTTCATTTCCTTTTTTTTTTTTTGTAGTTTCCTATTATTATTGTTGTTGGCATTCTTTCTGTTATGACTGTATTTTACTTTATTTTAATTATTAAACTGTTCTTACCTCAACCCATATGTTTTATACACTTTCAATTCTCCGCCATCCCACCTGGGGAAGGAGGAAGGTGGGGGTGAGAAAGCAGCTGCGTGGTACTGAGTTACCGGCTAAGTTTAAACCATAACAACCCTGAACATTCTGTTTCCATTAAATTGATTTAAAAATATACATCTGTTGCATGGACTCATTAAGCAAACCATAAAATTTAGCTGAGAAATGAGAATAAGAAAAAGAATGAGTTCCTTCACTTGGCTGTATATAACTACTCAACTAATAACATCCATTTGATTTAAGATTAATAGCAATTTTGAATTTCGAGAAAAAACTTCAAATGTTCAACTACATTTGCTGCTATAGGACTACTTGTATGAAACAACTCCCATACTAAAATATTAATGTCTAGATGTGAAGTTTATTTGCAAAGATTATCTCTGTTCCAAAAAGAAATGGTGATTTGTTCATGTTAGCAGTGCTTGTCAAAAAATAGGCATACATTAATATTTTAAAGACCAGACTGTTCACAACATAACCCTGTTCCTCTTATTCCAAACAGAAAACTATGTTGGCTTATATACTGTGATTTTATTGGTTTTCTATAAAGAAAAAAATATTGTAAAAGAAGAATTTAACTTTTTCTTAACTTTGCTGAAAGTAATCACTTTCTTCCTAACTTGCACTTGTCAGAAAAAGAGAATTTGAGGTATTTTTCATTAGGAGATACTGTCTAACTAACATTAACTCACGCAAGAGGTATGATTCTCACCTGTTCTTACGTGCTTAAGTTACTGTTGCAAACGTTGATGTAAAATCCCAAGTGCAAGTAAATGTGTATTTTTTCAGGGGCTCTTCACACAGATCACTCTTACTGTAGCATTGTGTGAGGCAAATTAACAGTCAAGTGTCAGAATTATTCTGTAATATAGATATTTTGCTTTCTAACCTGTTTTCCACAGTTATATTGTAGCAGAAACACTGATTTTCTATTCCTAGGACTTGGGCAGTGTTGGGATTATACAAGGCTTTTAATACAATACTCAGAGTATAAATGCCTTGATTCTTGAATACTTGAGTTGCTAGAAAATAATTTCAAAGTCCATTACAGCACTGTATTTGTTGCTAGTGTGTCATGGTAAACTTTTCATCAATGGTTATTCCCTCAGGTCAGATGCGCAAATCAGATGATCATTGAAAATGGATTTAACCCAGGCTTTAATAGTAACCAACTTTCAAATCCCCCAAACGGTCTCATTATAAGATCTTTTCTGTCCTTTAGTTCATTGTAATGAGCAACAATTAGAACCAAAACAATTAGAAAGAACACTGAATTATAGTATTATAAAAGTCCCGATGTCTTCCTTTTAAACAAAATGCAACACTCAGGCAAAATTAATACATTTTATTCTTGTAATTTTTTACAGTCTTATTCATTTTACTAATGAAAACCATATGTATTTCAGCAAGAGGGAATAGTTATTTGGGATGAGATACATACAGTAAGACACATACACTGTGGCTAGGTGTAGATTTATGCAAAAACATGGACCAGTCAAGGATGTATTATTCTTGAATGCTGGTTTGAACATTAGAACTTGTTGCTACCCTGTAATGCGTTGCATTTAAGAAGGCATGCAGGGACAAAACCAGGATTCCAGATTCACATACATGTTGTAATCTTTCTTCTCTTTGCTCTGCCATTTCCCTCCTCCTCCCCTTCTTTTAAAATGCATAAACAGCTATTTATTTCTTTTATTTTGCTTGAAGGTGTAAAGAAAAAACTTTGACTTCCTGAAAACATCAAGAAACTATGCTATAGTTTCTTTCATGCCATCACTGTGGTGCAGATATTTGGTTATTTCATATGCCAGTTTTTGTTAGTGCTTTAGTGCTTTCACTGCTGTGTTCCTTTGCTTCGCTGCTGAAAAATCCCTTCCAGACAACTGCAGTTTTGCTTCTGATGATATTGAGAACATGGCTCCTGTTACAGACCAAGGATGCATGTGGAAGTAAGTCAAAATACTGTAACCTTGTAAGTTTAATTGGCTTATGATAATGTGCTAAATATTTTCATATACTTTTGTGTTAAGGATATTACATTAGGGTTTCATGGAAAAACCTAGGTTTGAAGTAACCTCTGATGATCATCTGCCACAAACTTCTGTTCAAAGTGAGGCCTTATTCAGGGCCTTACCAAACCAAGTCTTTTTTTATAGACAAACTGAGTTTGTCCTGCAATAACTTGAGCCTACTTTCTCCTGTTGCTATGCATCCTCAGAGAGACTATCTCTGTCTTCTCCTTAACTATCTTTTAGATACTGAAAAAGTGTGATAAGATCCATCCAAGCCTTCTCTTCACCAACTTGAATCTTCCAACCTTTCTTCATATGTCAAGTTTCTAATTCTCTCAGCACCTTGCTGGTTCTCTGCTGGACCCCTCTCTAATTTTTCAGTGTCTCTTTTGAACTAGGGTCATCAAAATTGGAGACAGTATTCCAGGTGTGACCTAATAAGTACCTATATGGTCAGTAAATTAAAATTGCTGGTAATTCTACCCCCAGGAGAATATGCAACTTAAAAAGAATTAATGTTTTGGGTTTTGGTTTTTTTTTTTTTACTTTTAAACATTATACCTGAGGATTAGGATAGCAACTTATCAGAAAGAGCAGACCCATCTGCCAACAACAGGCTTTTAAAATTTTTCATTTATGTTCTTTTTAGGTAAAAGTAGCTAAAAAAGGAAAAGCTAAAAGAGAGAGAAAAAAATGGTTGTATTTTCAATAAATGCAATAACTCTAGGCTGGTAAATATTTAGTCATATGTTCTGTTTCAAGTGGTGTTCCAATAGGCTACTATTCACCACTTTTACTCAAATCTAGAGAACAACAGCTTGGACACAACAGGAAACCTCTAGTAGAGATCCTGAAATATATGGCTGGAATATAGCATGTAAACTATATAGTATGGAACGCTTACGATTATATGAGTGCAACTGTGTAAATACATTTGTCTGTTCACCAACTGCACATATAAATAGAAAATCAGAAATTTTCAGATCAAAATTTTCAACTAGGTGTTTATTTGCTTCTCTGCCTGCAGAAAAGGTTAACTGGCATAAAGATAATAAATATACCATGAATAAGGTACTCACTGACCTAATCACTGCTTCCTCATGCCTTCTTTTACTTTTTCTTGGTTTTCTCTTTCTTTTGTTGTTAGTGCCCATCTTCCACAGCCTATGTAATAAAGACGGAGAGCTTTCCATAGAGAAAAGAGAAGAACAGCAAGCTTTTGCTTCAGAAAGTTTAACATGATGCTAATTTGAAGGAATAGGGAGGTGAAATTTGCCCTATTTATTTAGCCAGGTGTGCCCTTTTCCTAAGCTGAACTACTTGAAATATTTTAATTTTGGATAAAGACAAAAAAGGAAACTGAAAAATCAACTCCATGTGAAATTCTCTCTTGATATATTTTGATTGTTATCAGAGTACTTTATTTTCTTCTCTTCCAGAGATCAGCTACCTTGTTAAATAGAGATGTCTCTTTCCAGGCTGCAGTGAGAGGGTTAATGTGCATGTCCCTGTGCTCCTCTCATATTCATTGATTTTTCAGCTGCAAAGGTCCATTAAGCCATTGGTATGGGTACTTAGTAATATTTTTGTAAAATAGTCTTGTCTAGAGAAGTCTTATCTAGTGGAAAACTACATTGATGATTGTCTCCTAATGATCTCCAAGAATTTCCTTCAGCCTTCCTGTTTGCAAAGCTGGTATGTTATACCAAAAGCCTCATTGTTTGTTCTAACATGAACATTTTTAGAAAGATATTTTCTAATGAATGTTTCTGGGTTGGCTATTCAGTTGTGCTTGCAGATTTGTATAAGGCAATGAG
This sequence comes from Melopsittacus undulatus, assembly GCF_012275295.1. Taxonomy (NCBI): domain Eukaryota; kingdom Metazoa; phylum Chordata; class Aves; order Psittaciformes; family Psittaculidae; genus Melopsittacus; species Melopsittacus undulatus. The sequence goes on along the minus strand of NC_047527.1, from coordinate 82,605,096 downwards.
ATCACATTGATACCAGAGACCAGTAAGTATTTCCAATTTAAGGAGTTCTTTCTAGCAGATGAATTTGCATATGTTGGAATTTAGTCTGGAAAGCACTGTGTGGAAAATATGGAATGGAGACTGATACCTGACTTGCAAATGACTAACTTGTGTATTTTTTTAAGCAAGTGCAGTAAGTTTTGCAAACCTCTATTACACAATTTTCCAATAAAAGAGTAGATTTGCTGAGTACCAAAGCTTTCTGCTTAAGAGGTCTTTTCTGTAATTTCCTCTATCTGTTACCTAACTGAAAAGACAGAAAATAGAAAACAACATTCACTGTTATTCTATTGCTTTGGCTCAGGGATTCTCATATTAGTGTTAAAAGCCGCTGAGAACAGCAGGTGGTAATTTCCAATAGAAACGAGCAGCTACTAGACCATATAGCCCTCATTTACTTACACCCTGTGCAATGCTTCTCAGGAATATTATAAACGGTGAGCTCTTTCTCATTTGTCCTTGATTTAGCTGACACTGTCATTCATGCTTTACTGTGAGTGTAAACGATGATCTAATGTCACTTCTATAATTACTTGGCACCCTGAATAAACTGTAATCCCCCTGGGTCAATAACTGCTCTCAGTTTGACATTCAATAAACAAGTTTTTGAGAATTGCTGTAGTTTCACATTTATTTTATTATATTTCTTTTTTCTTCCTGGTACATTCCATGAATGCTATTCAGGGGTAGTTCAGGACCATTAATAAAGGAAACAATTGTACACAGTGTGAGACTGCTGAATGGATGCCTCTTATTTTCAACACTTATTTTCAAAGGTCTCCCACTTGTAGGGCCCAGTTCAGCTTCAATGGAAGTTTTGAGAATGACTTCAAAGGAAGCGAGATCCCCACCCTGGGAGGCTGCTCTGTGCACATCATGAACTACAGTTTTAAGGGCACATATTACAGGTACTGTGACTATGTCTGTTGCAGCGCTTCTCTATGCTTCACGATTTTTGGCAGAATTTGACTTTTGTTTCTGTAGGCTTCAATGTGTCTCTACATAATGCAATCCAGCTGGGTGCTATCAAGCCTTTCGGTAAAACTGCCTCTGTTATGCACAAAGATAACATATAATAAAGACAAAAGCTTTGCTTTTTGGGTTGTGTTTCTAAGCAGCAGAAACATCCCCAAGTCCTGCATCAGGGAGCTTGCTGGCTATAGACAAATGTCTAGCAGAAACTCTCAGGATTTTCAGAAAAAAAAAAAAGTATGAAGTTTTTGTGCCCAAGATACTTTTCAATGTCAATATGTAATGAAATCCATGGAGATAATTTATGTGTGCATTTAGATAGTAGAGGGGCCATAAAAGATCCCTTAACGCTCTCAGGAGTAAAAATTGCAGCCTTAACCACATCATCTGTAATAAGTTCCTTAAATTGTTTCCCTGCCAAACTACCCATAGCTTTGGACTCCTATTGCAAACATCTCTCCCTGTGGTTGCAAAGTAATATCACCAGACAGGCTACAATCCCTGCAGCTTCCCAGCACTTACAAAGTAAAAGGAAGAAAAAGCCCTTTGATGATCTACGTATCAGTAAAAGAATCTTTAGAGAGAACCAACCATGGAGGGGAAATAGGAATGCTGATGGCTTTCATCATTATTTTGTCCCCTCAAACTATCGTGTTACCTTTCTTGATCAGCTTTTTTGTCAGGAATCTTTCACAGGCATGCAAAGACTGGCTCAGAACAGCAAGCACAAAAAGAAAGCTGTAAGCAAGAAACTGGGATGATCCAACACCAGAGAAGAAACAGACCTGCAGCAGAAGGTGCAGAGGACTGAAAGAAGCAGAGGGAACAGTGTCCTAGGACACCATGCATCTGAAAAATTATACAGATAATTGGATAAATTGGTCCAAAATCTTTCACCTCCAATGAACTGGTAGTACTGACTTGTGCTGCCATGCATACTTTCTAGGACAGTAAACAATATAACACGTCTTACAACTGCATGCTGGACAAGTAGAGAATAAAATGAAGTATGGCAAACCTTTGAAAATGAAAGCCTCCATAAAAAGCTTGCATTCTACTCACACTTTTTTGGTTGTTTTTTTTTGTTTTGTTTTTGTTTTTAATAGAGTCTGGTTAAAATGTTTCTCAATGTTTTTCATAATTTTTCACTTTAACACAATGATAAATCCCTTTGTTGCTTTTCAAAGGTCCTTTAGTATGTTAATAAAACATTTTTCAAATATTTTTGTCATCAGACTAATAGGTTGCATAGTTTTGTATTTGTTTTTCATGTAATGATTGAGTTTCATTCCTTTTACTTGCCTTTTTACATGCAATAAAAATATTAATGATACAAAATGCATGCAATGTGTAATGGTATGAATTAAAATCTTATCCAGGTTTTTCTCTCAAAGAACCATCATTAGTTCTGCATATATGACTAATATTTATCATTCAGGCTGCACTAACAATAAAAATATTTTTTCATAGCACACCACTTACTGATTTTTTTGAAGCATATCTTATCTAACAGCTTGACAGCTGACTGTAATAAATGCCCTTATTGAAGATCACTCTGTCTATGTCAAACTGTCATCTCCTTGACAAGGCACCCTTCTAAAGACCCTGATGCAGGCAGGAATGCCAAGAGTATTGGCCTTCATGATACCTAGACTACCTAAAGGTCTTTCCCAAAGAAAGATCTTTCTGCAAAAGAGGCACACTAAAGATACACTGAGAAAAACTGTTAGGGATTATGGACTTAAAACTATGAAAAACCTCAGGATCCAAAAAACATTTTTTTTTGTTCTTTAAGCACACAAGTAAGAATACGAGCATAACAGCTAGATTTGCACTCTGCAACATGTAGAGATATATAAGGTAGGAAGTGTAAGGTGGGAAAAACTTGCTAATGTAGATAGAAGCTTAGACAGTGGATACAGCCTAGGTGTTATTCTTTGTAAGTCTTTTTGTAGTGGAGAGAATGGCGCTAATATTCCTTCTGGTGATGTCTTTCCATTTAATCTAGAGCACTGTGTGTGAAGGTGCAAAGCACTTCTCCACAAGCTTGGTCTCAAGTAGAGGTGGTTCAGCAAGGTCCAGAGTAGCAGTGTCTAATTTTTCATTCTGGCACTTGCATCTATTCCCTATAGCATGATCATGACATACTGCAGCTCTGTGTTAGATATCGCTGTCATTACATCTTTGGAGTACTGTGGATGACTTTAACAATTAAAAAAAAAAAAAAGAAATTGCTTCTGAATTCTACAATGGCTGTCAGTAAGAGATAGGAGAACAGATGACTGGCCAATATCCTTTGAAAGTGAACAATATGACAGCTTGCTTTCTGCAGTATACTGAAGGACCCTCGCTCCTGACTCTCACATGTTGCAGTTCTGAAATGCTTAATCCATGTGTGCTAATTGCCTTCCTTTCTCAGTATTTCTTTTCTATGAAAATTATCTTTCAGAACAAACACAGTGCCCCAGACTAAACTCAAATAAAAAAAAAATGCAATTAAGCCAGTTACAGATTACTTTTTTTTCTTTGTTTGGTTGGTTTTAGGGTTTGGGTTTTTTTTGGGGGGGGGGGGGGGTTTGTTTTTTTTTTTTTGTTTGGTTGGTTTGGGTTTTTTTTTTTTGTTTTTTTAAATTGCACAACCATTTCATATCTTCCTCTAAGTCTCTCATCCTTTTTTGGCACAATCCACTGAGTAGTAAAAAGTTTGTTAAGAGGCTGTGCTTCATAGACCCTAGTGCGCAATCAAAGTTTTATATAATTCACACATAAACATTTTATATAATTCACACATAAACTGGTACCTCTATGTGAATTATAAAATACTAGGGACTGAATAGTAAGCATCTGTACACCGGGTTGAAAAGCTCAGACCAAGTCTTCATAGGCCTAAATCTGTCATTATTAACAGTTGTTCCGTACTCTGTGTAAAGTGTGTTTGGAAGCACAATGTCCTTTTCTCTTTCTTTACCTCGTGAGAGTCTAAACACTTCCAACTACAGTAATTTCAAGTTGCTCTGTTCAGGCCATATGAACAGAACATATATACCAGAGTAATGAGTCTTTTCTGGAGCACATTGTTAATTCTTACTTGAATATTTTCCTTCCATTCCAGCAAGGCAAATACTGCAATTTCCTTGTACTATGTAATATCAGGTTGCTTGTATGACAAAAAATGTGTAACATTCCATTAAGAAAATAAAATCAGCAGTTATGCAGTCATATAGAAAGAAAATCCATAAGTTTTGAAAAGTAGGATGCCATGGCTGACAATATGTGTATTTTTATAAGAGCTTATGGCTGACCAGAAGTGGAAAAAAAAAAAAACCAAACCAAACGAGCTAGCCTCCTGCAATAGCACCATCTGCTGGTCGTTATAATTTGGTAAAAATTGACAGTCTCTGAAATCTGTATTGTTTATAATGGATGCTGTCTGCATACACTTTCCTGTAGGGAACCACCAGCATGAATGGAAAATTTTGCACTAAAAAGCAGCTTATTCTAGTCCATAATGATTTTCTTTTTGTAGAGTGGCCAGGAATTGGCAGGAGTTCAAGCTTCTTTTAATACTACGCTATGAGTTTTAAAATGCAAATGACTGTCTCCTGCTTGCATTTTACCTTACCCTAAGATTAAAAATAAGAAGTTAAAGCTATAGTTTGTATGTGTGAACTTTTTCTATAAGAGTATCTGTACCATGTAACTTCTTTTCAGAATGTTTTACTTTAGAATGGAAGATGCATATTATGAAAATAGAGATCAGTTCACATTTTGGATTTCATTGCATTGATTAATCTTAAATGATATTTTCAAGACTGATTAAGCAAACAAAGAATTAGACTGAGTATAAAGCATGATAGAGAAGAAAATTTCACAAATGGAAAGAAGCAGAATGAGTTGAAATCTTAATGTTAGCAACCTTCACCATCAGTATCCTTTAAAGAAAAGAAAGAATATTTGGCTGTTTTCAGATCAATTGATAGCTCCTCAGTTGCTGCTACAGTTAAATGAGGGTACCATGCTCAGAATGTCTACATTTCAAATAATAAAAGACAGTATATAAAGAATATGTAAAGCAAAAAGTTTGTAAATATGACTGTGGGTCAACCAATATCAACTACTTCAGTCATTAAGCAGTCTTTCTTCAGGACTCTATTAATTTCTCTTCAATGAGGTAAATAAGCTAATGTCCAGTTAGCACTGGATCTTTTATCAATACTCAGAATATTTGCTTCTAGATTTATTGGGGATTTTTTCATTTCACAAAAAGAGGTTTCCCACAAGACTTGCAGTATTTCTGAGTTTGTGTCAGATAGCTCCCAGAACAGTCTCTTATTTCATTACTGAATTTTGAATTCTCGCACAGAAGCAAATCAGAATGGAACTGAATTATGTGCTTCAGCCAACTATTTATTCACCAGAAATGTATGGAGGTCTTCAAAAAGTCCTGTGTGTGAAGCTAATTATCCAGCAGGGTTTAACCAAGATGAACAAAATGTGGCAGAAATGGGGAAAGTTTGTTTCAGTACTTCTGAAACATTTGTTTCTCTAACACTAGTAATAAAAGCCAAGGAAATGAAGGATTAGCTACATCAAATTAGTGCCACTGATGACAAAGGGCAAGGAAGCGACCTGCAGAAGGTCTCCAAGGAAACCAGTGGCAGAACCAGGAACTGAGGCCATCCAGTAGTGTCACAGTCCAGCTGCTATTAGTTACACTAAAAAAACCTCACTGAATATCTTCTAGGCTTAAATGTTTCTTTAGTTTGTAAGAAAAATATGCTTGATTCTTATTAGTAGATGACAGGGCTGTCAGGGTTCTAAGAAAATGCTACTAAAAAGCATAGACATACTGACCCTTATATTGAATAAGACTCAGATATTAGAGGTCTCCCTTTTTATTAAAAACTAATTTAACTCATTCTCCATTTGCTGAGAACTTAGGACACCCAAATCGACAGAGGGATTTTGCACGCAGGAACATGATGCAACTTCTGTCATTTTTTCATTCATTAGGAACCCACCTTTCTTTCACATCAGAATATGTAGAACTGTAGAACCGTAGAATAGTTAGGGTTGGAAAGGACTTTAAGATCATCTAGTTCCAACCCCTCTGCCATGGGCAGGGATATCTCACACTAAACCATGTCACCCAAGGCTCCAACCTGGCCTTGAAGACCACCAGAGATGGAGCACAACTGTGTGGAGCATAAATGTAGCAGAACTTCTAGCTACATACATCAATACAAGAGGAATATTTCATAGACCTTGTCAGAACAACTTCAAATTACTTTAAAAAAAAAAAAAGTCATAATGGAGCAACAACTTTTCTCAGAAATTTACAGTTTTAATCAAAATTTCAGAAGGAAATACTGTATTTTATCTTTGCCTTCTTTTTAAATTTATTTGGGCAGAATTTTTAGTCAACACATAAGAAAGACAAGACTGAGCAGTCAGTATTGTTGTCATCAAGATTGTCTTTGTGAAATCCCTGCTCAGGTTCATGATGTTACTGTGTTCAGTTATATTCCCAGTGCAGACAGAGCAGAAGGCTGTGTAGGATGCTCAAGTGATCTAAGTAAATATGAAGCATTCTTTTTCTCCCTCATATTTCTTTCCACAAAGACATAAGAAAAGTTCATTTAAATGAAAGTCAGACTAAAGCCATTGCTACAAACAAAGCACAATTTAGTGCAAAATTATTTTTCCCTGACCTCTTGATTTTATGCAGCAGCTACAATAAAAGAGTGCTTTCATAAGGAGACAGGCATATGCAAATTTGCTAACACTTTTTGTCCAATTTTGCCCATTTCCCCCAGCAGTCCAAAAAGAACTATCTCTTCTTTCCTAAATTTTCTACATAGAATGAACCTACTGATATCCCTGATCACTGAATACCAAAAATCTTCTCTGAATTTCCTAAAATAGTGATGTGACCACTGCTTTAAGCAGAAATATTCGCCAAAACAATGAGGTTAACGTGTTACTCTGTGATTCATATAAGATATATTATTTAGTGTTTGTGCAATAGCTGGATCATTACTTGAGATAAATATTGAAAGAAGCTATGATGAGGATAAGTGGGAATATTTGTGTATCATGTCAGAAAGCTACGCGGACGTAAAAATCTTACAAACTCTGACAGAATAAACTTATGAATTTGCTGATACTTCTTTTTCAGGTTTCTCCATTTCTTTCAGCAGTCCAAAGCTCTTCTTACAATGCAAAGCATCTTGTAGAAGAAAATAAAAAGTAGATATACACACAACATAGCTATATTTTGTAAATTTGTAATATTAACTTAGAATAAGTCTTAATAATTTCAACCATTTAGCTATAACACAACATACTATTTACATTGCCAGCCAAGATTGTGTTAAGCAACAGATTAGAAAACATTCCAGTGATATTTCTGTCCTACTCAAAAATAGTCTTGCCATCAGTATAAAAAAAATACTACATTACTTTATTCAGTGCTACTGTGTGGCTTATCTTTTGTGACACACATTTCATTTTATGTAAACTACTTACAACACTGCCTGTAAAAGAAATCAATCTCATCAACTCAGAGGGGGCAATTTTTTCATCTCCAGTTTGACAGGAAAGGGTACTGCAAAATGAATTACTGCAGGAAAGATGTGGGAATTACTTTCCAGTATTTGCTGACATGCTCCTCCTAGACATCTTTTGGCATAGTTTCACTGGGAACAGACTCAAGCTTTGTAGAAAATGTGTTTACAGATGACCAATAGTTAGTATAAAAGATTTTATCAGAGCAAACTGAAACAAACATATGGTGTTGTTGGTCTTACCATATGTAATAACACCTCTGCCTGTAGGTGCTTTATGACTAATGGAGTCTGGCAAGTATAATGCTTTCACAAATGAAGATATTTAAACATGGGATTTTTTATCCCTTTTTGTTTGTTTGAAGCAAAGAAAGTTCAGGACTGTTGTTAGGTGATTACAAGGTTGAGATGAGGATGTGGGGGATAACTACAAATGCCAGTGATCAATTTTCAGTGTGAAAAGAACTCTCCACTACAGGGGACCTCCAAAACTCCTAAAATCCATACTCTTCATGTAAACTACATCCTATTTTGTATATGACTGGCTTCTTTGCCCACACTGAAGTTAGACAATAGGGTGGTAATTCTCTACTGTTATTTTGTACATGATTGCTTCCTCAATATGTGTATTCCTCCTCCGTGAGAGAGAAAAGCAGCTTCTTTCTTTCATGTATACATGTATATAGACATGTAAAGATATACACATGTATTTCTTATATTATTCAGCAAAACTTGTACCTCCTTTAGGTAGCTGAAATGCCCTAGTATAATACATGAGAACATTGCGAAAAGTCTTCAAACTTGGTAGCATTTAATATAAATCTTTAGATGTTCCATTTATATTGTTTTATCTAGTCTATTTCACTAATTCATGAGGGAGATTTCTGTTGTTAGGGTTGTTAACACAAAGCACGAGAGTGAAGAAGTATCCCTGAGTAAAAATCTTATTGACAGCTATTCAGTGAATTTAATTCTTTCTGGAATACTGCCACCAATTACTTTTTGGCATGCTGACTTACACAGTATTTTATACCAGCAGTTGCCATGTGTACACACCATCAGAATTACACTAATTGGCTGAGCATTTTTGAAGTTCCAGCCTGGCCTGACCTGAGCTCACATAGACTAGAGAGATAAGGAAAAAAAAAAAAAAAGTAAAATTTGATGTCAATGTTTTTGATAAGAAGGGACACAAAGTCTGCCCATCCTCCTTGAACTGTGAAGATTTTGTTTCTCTTCCCTTTCTTCCACGTTTTATGCCTAGAGATTCCTGTTTAATATGAATAAGATTCAATTTTCAGGAAAATAAAAGCCCCATCATGGAACATTCTCAATAGTCTTGTAGAGAATGATCCAGCAAAAGCAACTTGCATGCAGAAGGACTGAGAGGCATTTGTTTGGACTTTTAGACATGAAGTGTTAATTTTACACATGAAGAACACAACAGATAATTTCATAACTCTAGTGAGACCAGTGAATCTAAGACCATTTTTACTCAAGAGGGGTCACTTCTGTAACAATTCTTAGTCCAGCCCAGCAGTGAAACTGTTGAGTTCAGCCACCTGTTTTTCTGACAATAACTAATACTGTATAAGGAAGAAACAAAAATGTACAATTGTGGACTAAGACAGTGGGGAAGGTTTTTTTTTCATCCTAAATATTTAATGACTGGAGTCTGGCCTAGTGGGTACAGCCTTAATTTACATTGACTTTGTGACTTTTCCATTGTAAGCATAGCTATTTGTGTTGTCCATGGATATATCAGGCTGTTTTGAATTCTATTGAGCCATAACTTAGAAGATAACTTGTGGAACAAATTATCTCAAGCTGATGATGAACTCTGTATAAATTAATTTCTTTTCTATTCATTTGAAAGGGGTTACCTTTCAGTCTTATAGACTGTCACATCAAGTTATTAGAGGACCTGATTTTGTTTGCTGTCCTTACATCATAAATTATTCTGAATTATTTCCTTTTTATTGCCTTTTATTTGACCCTACAAATTAAAAACACTTTTTTCTCCTTAAATGATGCTTGATTTTGTTAAGTATATATAGAATGTATAATGTGCACATTCAAGAGTAGATGAAACATTAAGACCCTTATGTCAATTGCATAATATAAAAACAAAGAACTTGCCCTACTTAATTAAAGGCAAATCAAATTTCTTTCTTATTGAGATCACTGTCAATTACTTTTATAAAATTTCATCATTAGTGTCAGTTTCTCAAAAAATGTTTATGCAAATCTTAGGTCAAAGAGTGTCAAATAGTGATTACAAACAAGAATATGGATCAAAAGTTCTCTCTCAATTTTCATGATCCAATTTTTCTGATGTGAATCAATTTCAACTATAAAACTGAATTTGTGTTTCTTATTTTCCAATGTTAAATTTAGCTATCTGCCCTAGGTATGAAGACTACCTAAGACTACAGAGGGTTTTATGAAAATATAAATTAATTTCAATTGTTTATTTCAACAGTCCATAACCATAAATAGGGAAAGTTTGTATCTTCTTTGTGTTGGGTACCAGAGAGTGCTGTGAAGGATCCCAAGTCAACTGAATGCAGGTAGCCGATTCTTATGCAAGCCGTATTTTGTCAATAGATTTTTGGCCTATTTCTTAACATTTAGAATACCGTAAGTCTAAGAAAGACTACTTGCCTGAGCACTAAATGATTAGTAAAAAACTCTTGCTCCTAAGTGTTCACAGAGTGAAAGGCTTCATGATAAAAAAGCTTTAGTTGAGAAACTGAAGATACTTAAGGGCTAACAGAAAATCATCTCATTCAATCAGCTGAAAGGGAAAGAATTGAGTGACAGTTTACTGGAACAAAAAAGCTACAAAACAATATTGTCTAGAAGAAATTTTAAATTCAGACATGTATAAGCTACACGCTCTATTCTCAGTGAGAGTTTTCTGCCTGTTGCAGAGAACAGAGTTCATCTTTAACATCTTAGGCATAGCTTTTAAGTGATGCTTTGTAAGTTGTACAAGGCGGACATTATTCCTAGTTGACAAAAATAAAGGACAAGGCTCTCCCCTGCCTTCTTTGGCTTTTTGCCATTATATCCATTACTGAAACAAATTGTTCAGTCCTCATTATAAGGATGAGGTCATGTCTTGTGATGGAGTTTTGGGGCTAATTTCTTGAGTAAATCAGGAATGTATAGCTCATTTCAGGCATGGTCCAAAATGCAGTGAAATCAGAAGGACTAAGTAATAAATGCTGGATTAGGCCTTTTATCACTTACCAGTTAAGAAGAAAGAGTTGTTTTCTTTTAGCCCTATAGTTAAAAGTAGTATCAAATGCCTCACACATTGAGTTACTGCAAGGAGAGAATATAAGACAACACTTAAGCAGAACATAAATCAAAGAGCAGGAAATATTTGCTATCAATTGTTGGACTTTATGAAAGCCCTCTATACTTGCTAGTGTTCAAAATAATGAAGCATTTTCAGATTAAATATCAATTAAAAATAAAGCTTCAGGAAACAAAGTGGTGAACGTATACAAAGTATATATATGAGGGTAGAAATTTTAACATCTTTCAATACTTCACAGAATCACAGAATCCCAAGGGTTGGAAGGGACCTCAAAAGATCATCTAGTCCAACCCCCCTGCAACTGCAGGGTAACCTAGAGTACATCACACAGGAACTTGTCCAGGCGGGCCTTGAATACCTCCAATGTAGGAGACTCCACAACCTCCCTGGGCAACCTGTTCCAGTGCTCTGTCACTCTTACAGTAAAGAAGTTCTTCCTGATGTTCACATGGAACCTCCTATGCTCCAGTTTACACCCATTGCCCCTTGTCCTACCACTGGATATCACTGAAAAAAGCCTAGTTCCATCATCCTGACACCCACCCTTTACATATTTGTAAACACTGATGAGGTCACCCCTCAGTCTCCTCCAAGCTAAAGAGACCCAGCTCCCTCAGCCTCTCCTCATAAGGGAGGTGTTCCACTCCCTTAAACATCTCTGTGGCTCTGCGCTGGACTCTTTCAAGCAATTCCCTGTTCTTCTTGAACTGAGGGGCCCAGAACTGGATGCAATATTCCAGATGCGGCCTCACCAAGGCAGAGTAGAGGGGGAGGAGAACCTCTCTTGCCCTACTAACCACACCCTTTCTAATGCACCCTAGGGTGCCATTTGCCTTCTTGGCCACAAGGACACATTGCTGGCTCATGGTCATCCTCCTATCCACCAGGACCCCCAGGTCCCTTTCCCCTTCACTACTTTCCAGCAGGTCAACCCCCAACCTGTACTGGTACATGGGGTTGTTCTTCCCCAGATGCAAGACTCTACACTTGCCCTTGCTGAATTTCATCAAGTTTCTCCCCGCCCAACTCTCCAGCCTGTCCAGGTCTCGCTGAATGGTAACACAGCCTTCTGGTGTGTCAGCCACTCCTCCCAGTTTAGTGCCATTAGTGAACTTGCTGAGGGTACATTCAGTTCCCTCATCCAGGTCGTTGATCTTCTGACCATTATCTTGAGGACTGGTGTGAGGAATTGCAGCTGAAGGAAAACCAGCAAAACCGGTCCGCCAGGAATGTGTGGTACATTAAGAACAGAGGTACTCCCCGAAATCATAATAAAAGTGGGAAAAAGTAATTGCCATGAAGAACACCTCTGTGAGGACACCCTCCATGAGGGCAATTCCATGGGGACACCCACCTCCAATAACTGCTATGGACCTTTTGAGACACTCTGCTCCAATACTGACTGCTACAGACCCTGGAGAACTCCCACCACTGACGACAATGACTATGGACTCCGGGGACCCTGTTGGATCCACAGTGTTGATTATTTCTCTCTGCACCCCAAACTCTTGCCTTATATCTATCTTTTTTCTGATCTGTCCTATCACTGTCTCTTGTTTTACAATAATTGTCTTTTTTATAATAATTGTCCTTTTGCAATAAACCAACTGATCAGTTATAGCACTTGATGTTGTTTACATCTTAATCTTACTCTTCGTATTACAAACAAGTCTGACACTGGGGTTTTCGCCATTTGGACCCTGACGGTAGGCTATTTAAAGTTTCTCAGACAAACTTGAAAGATGGTTATTTCAATTGAGAACCTGATAGCTGAGTCAGAAACTCAAATGCAAAGAAATATTTGTATTTCACTTCTTATGTTTTCTATTAGTGTTTGCACTGACAAAGTTCTCAGTGGAAAAAATATGCCTGGTTTGTTAAGCCTCTGTATTTTTTATTTTCAAATGTCCCATCTACAGAATATCAAATAAACAATACATGACACCTACCTTCAGTGTAGATGTAAGTCCATAGTTTTATAACTAGAACAAATTCAGCTAGAAATACTGTGAGATACTTCAGCTAAGACTAAAACTCATTGAAAGCTGCAAGTACATTTTTTTTAGGGAATGGACAAGAAACTTAAAGGTGTCTGCATTTTAAATAGGTAGAAAGATTAATTTACGATACAAAGCAAATATTTACAGTTTAAATATTCATGTGTGTATAAAGATGCATTCATACACATATCCATGAATAGATATATATGCCTCTGTAGAAATTAATTCTCAACATTCAGCACAATATTTGAGATAAACAGCCCTGTGTATAAATGAGAACAAGACCTTATTTTTTCCAGTTGCAGAGAGTGGACCACTACCTTAATGTAACATTTGACATACTGGACAAACTGAAATGCACAAAAGCACAGAGTTACACTATTCTTTTAGAAAGGTGTCCTGGGTTCAGCAGTGGCAGTAATTTTTTCTCCTTCTTAGTAGCTGGTGCAGCACTGTGTTTTTGACTTTTGGCCTGGGAACAGCGCTGATAACACTGATGTTATTAGTTGCTGCCTAGTAATGTTTAGTCTGGCCAAGGACTTTCCAAGTCTCACAGGAAGGGAATCTGGGAGGAAGCAGAGACAGAACACCTGAGCCAAACTAGCCAAAGAGGTATCCCATACCACAGCACATCATGGCCAGGATGTAAACTGGGAGTTACCCAGAAGGGCTGTCTCAGTGCTTGATTGGGATGCATATTGACAGGTGGTATTGTATTCTCTTCCTTTATTATTTCCCTTATCATTATTATTATTGATGGCAGCAGTAGTGGGTTTGTGTTATACCTTAGTTACTGGACTGTTCTTATCCCAACCCATGGGAGTTACATTCTTTTGATTCTCCTCCCCATCCCTCTGTGAGGGGGGATGAGGGGGGAAGAAAGGGGGTGGAGTGAGTGAGAGGGCTGTCTGGTTCTGATTTACAGCCTGGGCTTAAAACATGACAGGAAGGAGAAGGCACAAGGATCAGATCTCAGGGAAGTGCCTCCGATCAAAATGCTTAATCTACATGGAGAATGTAAAGCTCTGCTGTTTCTGTGATACTGCTTTGCACTTGCACTCAGGGCAGGATTTATGAGAAAATGGCAGTCCTTCAAAGGTTCTGGCTTGCTTTTTAGGTTTCTTTCCCATGGCATTTTCCCATAAACAACATAACACTGGAAAGACTTTGCCTTCTGACTGTCATGGTTTAAGCCCAGCCAGTAAGTCAGAACCATGCAGCTGCTTGCTCACTCTGCCGCACACCCCTTCCTCCCCCCGCTCCCAGAGGAATGGGGAGGAGAATTGAAAGAATGTAATTCCCATAGGTTGTGAGAATAAAACTGCTCACCACCCACTGATCGATACCCAGCCTGAGCCAAGCAGCGATCTAGCCATTCCGAGTAACTGCCCCTAGTTTGCATCCTGGGCAGGACGTGCTGTGGAATGTAATACCTCTTAGGCTAGTTTGGCTCAGGTGTCCTGTCTCTGCTTCCTCCCATATTCCCCTCCTCTCTGGCAGAGCATGAGACTCAGGAAGTCCTTGGTCGGAGGAAACTTTGCTTAGCAACAACTAAAAACATCAGTGTTATCAGCATTGTTCCCAGGCTGAAAGTCAAAAACACACCACTGCACCAGCTACTAAGGAGAAAAATGACTGCTACTGCTGAACCCAGGACAGATGAATGGCTCTTTTGGTGGAATAGTTGGTATAAAAACAGAAATAAAATCAATTCTATCTAGAAAGAGCAAGAAAAAGGCTTGAATTCCATGGGCCTTAATCTCTATTTAATAATTTTGTCTGTAAATATTTACTTATGACCATTTGTGACAGACAGTGACATCTGAGTGAAGATCAACATTGAATCCTGTCCTATAAACCACTTTACTAGATTTGATAATACACCTAGAAAATCTCAACTCCAGAGTTCAGTAAGATCTTCTCTATTGCTACATTGTGCGTATAAATCTGACTGGGTGCTTTCAATTTATAGCCAGCCTAAGCTTCAGAGGCACTCAATTTATGCTCAGCACAGCCAAAAACAAAAGGTGAAAAAGAATGAAATCTTAAAGTTATATATCTGCTTCTCTAGCCTTGTGTTATCCAAGACTTGTAAATGCCCTCTTGTAAAATCCAGAGCAGCCTGAAGTCTCATCTATTTTCAATTACACAGACTTCAGGGACTACCTAGAAGCTGGGCAGTCTCAAAATTCCTGACCTTTTTCTTCTTGTGAAAATAGTTTACAGAAGGACTGGGAGCCACATAAGAAAGGCCATGTATGAAAACAGACACAGATGAGTCAAACCCTTGAGTAAAGATTAGAATGTTCAAAGGTTAGAAATGTACAGTAAGGTTAAGTACTATGCCTGCATCTCATACGTCATTTGATAAACACTAAGATACTACTTAGAATAAAGGTGTATAAAACAGATTTGATAGCTTATTGGTATAAGCAATCACTAGGACTGAGACTTAAAAGATATCAGCTAAAATAATTATTTTTCTCTTCTTCAAACCAACCAGACTCATGCAGTCTGTCAGTCAAAATGAAATATAGTAATGAATGTGAACACTCCATAATACTGAACTATACTGTTGACTTCCCTGATATAAATGTTTCCTTGGAATAAGGGAGTATCTATATAGCATAGTAGTTGTGAAAAGAAAAATTCTACAAAGAAAATTTTGTAGAAAATTGTGTGAAACAGTTTAAAAGTGAAAAAAAATTAAAAAGAAGCAGCACATAAACTTTTATGAAACATTTCTCACCTTGCTGCCTCCATTACCTGTAGCAGTATCCCTGTGGAAATCAAATTATTTTTTTGCCTCATATTTTCTGTTTTGCAAAGTAATGCCCAGCGGTCCTTTCTGCAGTTTTCATTGTGAATGTGTAAGTCTTCAAAGACCTCCCCTCTGTTCATTAATAGCTATGATTCTTTCTGCTCTAGGCAAGCTGAACTAATAGAGTCCAGCACATATCACAGAATCATAGAATCATGAAATCATAGAATGGTTTGTGTTGGAAGGAATCTTAAAAATCATGAAGTTCCAATCCCTCTGCCATGGGCAAAGACATCTCCCACTAGACCAGGCTGCTCAAAGCTTCATCCAACCTGACTTGAACACTCCCAGGAATGGGGCACCCCAACACTTTAACATTTCCTCTTTTCTTTTTCTTTTTTTTTTTGGGGGGGGGGGGGGGGGGTTGGGGGTGGGGGGGGTTGGTTTTTTGGTGCTTTGTTGTTTGTGTTTTTGTATTTTTTTGCTCACATATGCCATGATAGCAAGCAAATTTTGTTAAAAATAAAGAAAATAAAAGCAAGTTTTAATTTTTCTAATATGAAGGTTTGCACCTATTTAAAAACAGATGAAGAAAGAAACTAATTTTGTCTGAAAGTCCCAATCAATTGTCTGGTATTTAAATGAGAGCCTGGAAATTAAATTAGGTTAATCTATAACAAAGGTCTCATCTAAAGTTCAAGGGAAAAATTTGTGAACCTTTCTATTGCCAGGAGAAGCTGCCTTGAGAAAAAATGTTGATGATCATTGCACATAAATAATTCCAAAGTGGAAAAAAATAGAGAAACTGCAATTGCAGCTGGTTTTGCTTCTATAGTCCATCTCTACACTTGCCTCTCATCTCACCAAAAAATAAGAAGGTGAAAGATGCAGTTTCTTTAACTAAATAACTTGCTTCTTAGGACAAGTTAATGATTCTATTCTGAACTGGAATACACATGCCACACTATTTGTATTACTATTTGTAATACTATTTGTGCAGTATTGCTCACATTACAATGGTATCTGAATTTCTTCATTGTATATGAATAAGTTATCTCAAATTCCGGTGTGAAACAAGAAAACTCCCAGTGCTACCTTTAACATCTGTAATGAACTTCAGATGAAGTCTGCTTGACCATGTCTACCCATGTATTATTAAAAATGATGTTATTTTTTCCAAAAGTTTTTATGTGAATTTGTCTGAGATGAATAAATTTCAAGGTGTGTGTGGTCACAACCATCAGTACAGTAATAAAATTATTTAATTATTTAATAGCAACTTTCTCCTTCCCGTGTATTCAGGAACAATATTCTGCAGTGTTCGGTTCCAGTCAGAAAGTTCAAAGTAACATTAGCAATTACTCTCTACCTTGAATGATAAGTTGTTACACCATTTCTGTAAAGAAACAGAAGAAGAGTTTATGCTATTAGACATATGTGTTTCTAATTAATTAAACAGTAATAGTCACCTGCCTTGCTAACGAGCAAAATTTTACCTTTATATATGAAACACCAACTTCCAAGTGTACCATCTAACATAAATACACATATTTTTTTTTTAGTTCTGAAGTTTCTTTCAAATTCACTTAATTATTCAACCATCAACATTCCTGGGCAAATTTCACATTTATGCAGTAATAAGCAAGTTTAAGGACTAAGTTCTTTACAATTCGAAACTTCTGTTCTATATAATTTAATCTCAAGGTTTAGGGAGACTCATCATTTTAGACTGTATTTTTTTATTCTGAATAATGCAGCCATGGTCCTTTGTAACTGAATTCAAGTAAAAGTGCAAAGAGTAAATATCTAAATGTCTGTGCAGGTATAGGATATGCCCATTATGAGCTAATGGAACCTCCAGACTGTCAAAAACCATGACATCATAAAGAGTAATAACAAATTAATTCTTATTTAAGATGATGTTTTAATGATTTTGGTTTTATAGGTTAGATTTGAAGAGACTTGGAAATAACATCTAGAAAAATATCTCATAGTTGAAACAAAATGTCCTGGGTTCAGCAGTAGCAGTAATTTTTTCTCTTTTTTAGTAGCTGGTGCAGCGCTGTTCTTTTGACTTTCAGCCTGGGAACAATGCTGGTAACAATGTTTTTAGTTACTGCTCAAATGTTTAGATTGACCAAGGACTTTGAGCCTCATGCTCTGCCAGGAGGAGGGGAATCTGGGAGGAAGGAGAGACAGGACACCTGAGCCAGGCTAGCCAAAGAGGTATTCCATATCACAGCACATCATGCCCAGGATGTAACTGAGAGTTACCCAGAAGGGCTAATGCACTGTGGGGTTGGACTAGGTATTGGTTGGTGCTGCGTTGGGCAGGGTGGGGGCGAGTTATTGACAGTTGTATTCACTTGTTATTTCCTTTATCATTATTGTTATTGGTGGTAGCAGCAGTGATTTGTATTATACCTTAGTTACTGGACTGTTCTTATCTCAGCCCGTGGGAGCTGCATTCTTTTGATTCTCCTCCCCATCCCTCCAGGAGCAGGGGAAGGGCAAGAAGGGGGTGTGTGGGTGTGGGGGGTGTGAGCATGAGAGAGAGAGCCTGTGTGTTTTACGTCTGACTGGGTTTAAGCCACAACACAAAACCAAAACAATTTCAAGTTTTCTGAAGTTAATTCGATATTAGCGTATCTAATTATTGGCATACCAATATTAGTTGACTCTCCAATGAAAGGAAAGATGTGATTGCTGAGGGTAGCTTTGAAAAATGCTCTGGTCATCTCTTCAGGTTTCACCACAACATGCAGTATTAATTCTGCTATTCAATTAAAAAATGAGCAACCACAGAAGTACATGTAGTACATAGTAAGTTGCCTGAAAGATAAAGGGAAGCTCCTTGTAGAAATTGATTACTCTCAGTTGGATGTAAGTTGGTGTAAAATTGCTCTCATAAGAATACAATAAAATAACGCTTTCTTTTATTTCTTTTTTTTTCTTCAGCTGTTACTCTTTCTAACTATACTTAAATATCAGTTGAGTTGGCTCCATTATGCTTGTGACTGACTGCTACATTTTATTGATGAGGATTTTGATAGAGCTTTTAGGCTTACCTCTAAAGCAACACAGACAAAGATTAATTCATCCCCAAACTAATACAAGAGAGAGGAGAAATCTTCATCATCAAGTTATGAGTTTACTTATCAGAAAAATATTTTTCTAATCTCTGATTGTTGAAGTTTTTCTTACACTCTGATGCAAGAGTCTTTTCTATCTTTTCTAAAATTCTGTCCTCCTTGTCTGGATCTCACTGATGAAGTCACAGAAAACCCATTCAATTCAACTGGTGCAGAGTCAAACACTTAATCCTTACTATTATACTTTCATAGATTCTTGTTATCAGTGTAAATGTTAAATCCTGTTTTCAATCCTGATAAGTTCTTGGCCTGAGCAATACCTTCGGGCAATGACTTCCCAAAACTACTTGTGTGAGAATGTACTTCCTTTTATCAGTCATAAAGTAGTTGCATTTCAATTTCCCTGAATGTCTATTACTGCAAGTGAGGGTTAAGGGACATGCCTATTTTAGCTTTCCTCTACAATATTAATTTGTCCAATTCTACCTTTTTCAATCCTGTTTGCCCTCTTTCATAAGTAAACTCATTAACCCTATTCAGTCATATGGAGATGGAATTTTGAGTGCCTTTTCTTTCTACTGAAAGTAATGCTGAGTGAGTTTGCTCTTGCTTTAATTGAACATTAGGTACCAGGACTGCTATTTCCACATTCTGATCTAGTAATACAGCTTTCCTAGATGTTACATTTAATTTGGTTTTAAAATAAGTGTTAATTTAACTATTTTGGGAAAGATATTAAATTATTCTGATATACAGGAAATGTTTTCCACCAGCTAATCTAACATATACGTGAGAAAAATATATGTAGGAAAAAAATCTTCAGAGTGTGGAAGCAGACAAATCAGAAGGAGTTGTGGACAGATTTATACATTTATGTATTTTAATTGCACTGGCACTTTTATTTTCCGTAATTGCACTTTAATTGCATATATTTTTCTAAATTTAAAAAAATAGTTAAAATGACATTGTATTAGATGAAATAATTTCAGGCACTTACTGCAGATATTTTGAATACTTCATGTGTGGAAAAATTTCATAGTCCTCTTATAAAAGGCATTTTAAAATGGCACTTGAATAATTCTGCCTGCAATCAGCAATGAACTCATAATATTGTTTTTTAGTCATCAAAGAAAGCAAAGCTGAAACCTGTGAACTGAAAGAGCTTATTTCTTTTGCCTTCTGGGAAGCCTCCTGAGGCTCTGAAGTTTTGAAAATCATATAACTTAGATGCTTCCTTCTCAATTCAGAAGACTGTCATGGTTTAAATACAGCTGGGAACTAAGAACCTTCAGCCACATGGGGGGAAAGAGCAAGAAGGGTTAAAGTGAGAAAACTTGTGGGTTGAGATAAAGACTGTTTAGTACATAAAGCAAAACCTGCACACACAAGCAAAAAGCCCCAAGGAATTCATTCACCACTTCCCATCAGCAGGCAGGTGTTCAGCTATCTCCAGGAAAGCAAAGCTCCATCATATATAACAGGTTCCTGGTAAGACAAACACCATCACTCCAAATACTCCCTCCCCTTTCTTCTTCTTCCCACAGCTTTATATGCTGAGCCTGATGCCATGTGGTCAGTTGGGGTCACCTGTTTCAGCTGTGTCCCCTCCTCACTTCTTATGCTTACTCACTCTTAGGGTGTCTCGAGAAGCAGAAAAGGCCTTGACTCTGTGTAAGCACTGCTCAGCAATAACAGAAACATGAACACTATTTTTAGCACAAATATAAAATATAACCTCATATCAGCTGCTATCAAGAAAATTAACACTACCCTATTCAAAACCAGCATAGAGGCTATCTTGAGGAATTGTTTTTGTCACTTTCTGATTCATTTTCATATGGTACCTGCCTGAATTTCAAGCATTTAAAATCAGAATTTCTGACAGATTTCTGTATGTGCCTAATATTTTGGATTCCCTTACAAGAAACAACTTACAACATATTATTTGTTGAAAATGTTGAGCTTCGAGTACGACTCCGATATGTAACTTTTGTTATGCTTGGCAATGACTGCAGTCAATTTGTGGAACCTGAGATCACATATCATTTTAGAAAATTTCAACCTTTAAATTCTACATAATTGCAATTATCTACCAGGCTGCTAACACTGCAGCAATTAATATTACAATTAGTTTTATTTTAGTGGCCAGAAGCTATATTGAAGGTGAAGACTAATTTTGCAGAAGACATTAACATTTTCTACAATTATCCTTGAAAGGTTTGTTACTGAATTTAAAACAAGAGATAAATGTGACCACGACAGACAAACTAGAAAAAGATGGAAGAAATGAAAACAATAAATAACAACTCTTCCTGAAATATATTGTTATATATCTTTGGGTTTCATTCTACAATGTTTCAGCTAAACCTCACAGTTAATTCTTGCTCAAAAGCAAGAAATTACAGTATAGCTCTTCATGTTTGATTTTTGTTTTGCTTTGTTTTTTATGCATCTTGCTTTTCAGAGTCTAGGGTGTGTTTATTACTATGCGGGTTATTTCCTCTGGTCCTGTAAACAGATGAACCATTATTTATACAGATTCAGTATTGGTGAACCAATAAACTGTTTATACACCATTGCTAATGAGAAGCAATTATTTGTAATTTTAGATTTGAGATGTTTATAGAGACAGCTTAGTGTAATAAAGTATATGAAACTTAAGTTTCTCACAGCCCAGTGATGTGTACCATTAGTGAATGACACAAAGGTAGTGTAAAAAAAGAGCAGATAGTTACAGCTGGATAAGTATGAAAACTAGAAAGTGAACTGAGAAGCATCCCTGGTTCAATATATACAATAGTGAAATTAATTTGCCATCTTCATTCTTATTCTGCCCATGTAAAACTCTTCCTTGCCTTTAATAATGGAAATAGGTGGTAGTGCATAGAGCAAATGTTCCAAACACCCACATTTTCAAATATTAGTTATGTATTACCCTTTCCAAGCATAAATGTAAAAAAGTAATGTGCAGTTTACTCTAGCTTAATATATAATAAATAAAAACAGCAATACCATTTAGAACTTTTATAGCACTTTTCATCTAGAAATCTCAAAGCAGCTTACACAAGGGGGATAGTAGAGTAGCTCTGGCATCAAAGAGCCTTTCAAACTCACATATCATCCATTTGACAAGTGTAAAGAACACAGTCTGAATAATATGTTCACCCCATAGGCAAAGTTACAGCTAAATCTTGCATTAATACTATGTATGAATTGAGCTTATTTTAGCAAAAATCTAAAAGAAGAATTGCATATCACTAAAGCTATGAAAATATGTAAAACTGAAAGCCTAAAGGTTACCAAACATCCAGACTTCCATGAAAAATCATAGAATCATAGAATAGTTTGGGTTGGAAAGGACCTTAAGATCAACAGTTCCAACCCCCCTGCCATGGGCAGGGACACCTCCCACTAAACCATGTCATCCAAGGTTTTGTCCAACCTGGCCTTGAACACTGCCAGGGATGGAGCATTCACAACTTCCCTGGGCAACTCATTCCAGTACTTCACCACCCTTACAGTAAAGAATTTCTTCCTTATATCCAATCTAAACTTCCCCTGTTTAAGTTTTAATCCATTACCCCTTGTCTTATCACTACAATCCCTAGTGAAGAGTCCCTCTCCAGCATCCTTGTAGGGCTCTTTCAGATACTGGAAGGCTGCTCTGAGGTCTCCATGCAGCCTTCTCTTCTCCAGGCTGAACAGCCTCCCCAAAAAAGCAGAAACTGAATTCTAGGCCTGTAAAATATCTATCACAATGCTTTGAATACCAGTCCCATATGTATCACCACACCCTTATGAGGAAAATAAATGACACTAGGACTTAAATTTTAAAAGTTCTAACTGTACTTTGTGAAAGAATCATGCAAGGAATAAATCAACAAAATTATCTTTACATCTTTACTGATGACCAGTTTTTATGTGGATAGTCAAAGAAGAAAGTTAAAAAAAAAGAAAAAAATCCGCAGAAGTTTTTGTAATGGGAAGTCTTAGCAAAACCCCACTTTTTTAGCAAAATATAATATTCCAATCAACTTTCATTTGGGAAGGCAGTGTTGTTAAAAAGAGCAATTATCGCCTTCACAGTTTCTCCAATTTTAATTTCGTCATATCTTTTCTCAGCCTTTTGCACTAAGGAAATTGAACAGTATGAGGTTAAATGAAAAAAAATAGGAGGAAAATGAAAGGAAATTTAAGTATTTAATACTTTTTAACTGAAAATATAATCTGAAAATTAATTTTTTTCACTCTTCTGAATAAAGATTTTCAGACAACATACAGTACCTAGTACATTGTGGAAACAAACAATCATTTGATATTTCTGTCACAAATACTTTTTAAACTTTGCATTCCTGGTCTTTCTGCTTCATGTCATTAAATGCTCCATCTGATGCCTACCTAACTGTCTGATAACAGGAAACAGTTCAACAGTCAGCAAAGATCACCTGCAGTTTCAATCTCGTTTGTCTTAAAAAAAAAAAAAAAAGACAAAAAAGATACTACATTCTAGCAACTTGCAGGACATTTTGCTGTAATTTTCAGTTGATCTCTAGATAGACAGCCGGTTACATATCAGTGCTTCTTTGATATTCTACATTTAATTGGGGACACCAACAAGATCTTTCATGTTTAGAGGCCATCAATGAGTAAAAAGCAATGTTTCATGTAAAAAGTGACATCCGTATGGATGGAAGACCAACCAGTTTCTTTGTTGTCTCTGTCAACTTCTACCTCATAGATTTAAAAACCTGAAATTAGTATGAAAAGGAGAACCTTAATTACTATAGTAGAATGAATAGCCTAAAACCTTACTGTTTTCCTGGTGGAACCCAGCAGATGTGCTAGTCCTCAAATGCATGAAACCCACTCCACCTAATATAAGAGTAAGCAACATATTTTGTGCTTAAAGTACAATGATTTTATTTCCCCTTTCAGAAGATTACTTCCTTATACAATGAATTACCTTTTATAAAGATTGAGTGCTTGAAAGGCAAGGCTCAGTACAATGAAGATTTCCCAACAGCTGTGCAATGGAAGGAAGGATTCTCCTGTGCTGACCACCTTTAGGCAACTCTTTAATATTTTTATTTTTGGTGCTTCAGTTAAGAATGAAATCAGAAGAGGATTCTGAGATTATTAAAGAAAAAGAAAGAAAGGTATTAATTTAAATTTAACTCATTCTGATAAATTAAGATGTTACCAAACCTTTGTTGTAACATTCAAAACCATAGAAAGGCATAAGAAAAATTAAGGAAACTATTTTTCATTATCTCCACTTAGATTTTGGCATTGGGTATCAATGATGTTCTACATGGTGTTACAACCTAAGACCAAGAGACTGAAGGAAATGGTGTATATGAAAATAAATGAACAGTTCTTATATGCAGCAGATGGAACATTGCCACACATGGAGGTACTGGGGGAAAAAATCCCACAAGATACTGAAGGTTATTTTGAATGATTGCTAAAGTGAATGGCATATGTATAAAATGACTTATTACTTAACTAGGCAATTAGTAATGTTTGTTTTCTTTGCAGCTCTGAGATACTGCTCTGCAGTCATTTTGGCTGCATTGAATTACTCTTCTAGCAGGTAAATACAAACTATAGAATTAATTTTTTAGAATTTCTTTTTAAAACAAGTTAAAGAAACACCAGAAAACTAATCTTATCCTTTGGTATGAACTTTTCTTGAACAAGCAAGATGGTCACAGTCTGCTAGAACAGAGTTTAATTCTTGAGGCTGAGTGTTGTTGATTAAATAGTTTTTCCTACTAAAGCAAAAGGCCTTAGTGGTTATATAAGCTATTTGTAAATTAACGTTTATTTACCTATTAATCATGAAACCTGATTAATGGGTTGTATTGCTAATAAACTCCCTATTGCTAATAAGCTTCTTTGTACCTGTCTATTTTGAATGATTACATTCTTCTGTTGGGGGCCCCAGAGCTGGATGAAGTACTCCAGATAGAGACTTGCATAAGCAGAACGCAGGAGGGTAAGTCCAGTTAGATGACTTCAGTCTTTCTTCCTTTATCCACTAATTCCGTAACCCTGTGTCCTGGGTTCAGCAGTAGCAGTCATTTTTCTCCTTTTGGTAGCTGGTGCAGTGATGTGTTTTGACTTTCGGGCTGAGAACGTTTGCTGATAGCAAGCATGTTTTCAGTTACTGCTCAAATGTTTGGTTTGTCCAAGGCCTTTTTCTGAGCTCATGCTCTGCCAGGGAGGAGGGGAAGCCAGGAGGAAGGAGAGACAGGACATTGACTCAGGCTAGCCAAAGAGGTATTCCATACCATAGCATGTCATACTCAGGATGTAACCGGGAGAGACCTGGAAGGGCTGGAGCTCTGGGTGGATGGAGGAGGTATCGATCGGTGCTCGGTCGGGCAGGGTGGGGTGAGTTATGGGTCGGTGGCTGGTGAGGTGTTGTATTCTCTTCACTTGTTATTGGCTTTATCATTATTATTTGTAGTAGTAGTAGCAGTAGTGATTTGTGTTATACCTTAGCAATTAAACTGTTCTTATCTCAATCCATGGGGGCTACATTCTTTGGATTCTCCGTCCTAACTCTCCGGGAGTCGGGGGAGCAAGGGGGGGAGTGAGTGAACGAACTGTGCGGATTTGGTTTTAAACCACGACACCCTGTAATAGAAGGCCACCAAACTTGTCAAGCACAAATTGCCCTTAGTGAAGTCATACTGGCTGTCACCAATTACCCCTTTATTGTCCATGTGTCTTAGCATAATTTTCAGGAGTATCTGCTACATGACTTTGCAGGGCACCAAGGTAGGACTGGCCAGCCTGCAGCTGCCCAGGTCTTCCTTTTCGCCTTTTTTTAAAAATGGGGGTTACGTTTCCCCTTTTCCAGACAGCTTCAAATTGTCACAACTTCTCAAGTATCATGGATAGTGTCTTGATGTCATGGTTTAAGCCCAGCTGGTAACTGAGAACAACACAACTGCTCACTCACTTTTCCCCTTCTTCCCCCCAGCCCTTTGCTCCCAGAGGGATGGGGAGGAGAATCAAAAGAATGTAAATTCCATGGGTTGAGATAAGAACAGTCCAGTAACTAAGGTATAAAACAAAACTACTACTACTACCACTAATAATAATGATGATAATTAATATAATTAAATATTAATATTATCATTAATAATATATAAGTAAATAATAATAATGATGCAATTGCTCACCACCCATCAACTGATACCCAACCTGATCTAAGCAGCAATGTGGGTCTTCTGGGCAACTCCGCCCAGTTTATATACTAAGTATGATGTGCTGTGGTATGGAAAACCCATTTGGTTAGTTTGGGTCAGGTGTCCTATCTCTGATTCCTCCCAGCTTCCCATGCCCCTCCTCATCAGCAGAGCATGAGACTGTAAGTCTTTGATTAGAGTAAGCGCTACTGAGCAACAACTAAAAATGTTGGTGTGTTATCAGCATTGTTCTCAGCCTAAAGCCAAAACACAGCACTGCACCAGCTGCTAAGAAGGGGAAAAATAAGTGGTAGAGCTGAACCCAGAACATTTGGACACCTCATCCACCAGTCCCTTCAGGACCTGAGGATGCATCTCATCAGATTCCGTGGACTTATACACCTTCAGGTTCCTTAGACAGTCTCAAACCTGATCCTCTCCTTCAGAGGGTGGTACTTTGTTCTCCAGTCACTGTCTTTGTCCTCTGTGACTTGGATGATGTGTCTGGAGCACTTGCTAGAGAAGACTGAGGGAAAAAAGTTTTTAAGTACCTCAGCCTTCTCCATATCCAGCATAAAATTCCACAGGTGACAAACGTTTTTCTTAGTCTTCCTTTGTCACGGATGTACCTATAAAGTTTTTCCTGTTGTACTTAAAGTCCCTGGCAAACAGTTCTGCCAGGGCTTTAGCTTTCCTAACCTGATCCCTGGCTGTTCTGACAATATCTCTATATTCATCCTGTCCTTGGCTTCTCTCTCTGTTGGTTTCTTTTTTGTGATGGAGTTTTCCTTGCTCATCCATGCTGGCCTCCTGAATTTTTTTCCTGACTTCCTCTTTGCTGTGATGCATCTCTCCTGAGCTTGGAGGAGGTGACCCTTAAATATTTACCAGATTTCTTTGGCTCCTCTTCCATTCAGCCTTTTATCCCATGACACTCCACCAAACACTCCACATACCTCAAGAGGTCACAATCTGCTCTTCTGAAGTCCAAGGTAGTGAGCATGCTGTGTACCCTCCTTGCCACCCTCAGCATCAAAAATTCCACCATTCATGATCACTGCACCCAAGGCTGCTCTCCAACCTCAAATTCCACACCAGCCCCTCTCTGTTGGTGAGGAAAGGGAGGAAAGGTCCAGCATAACCACTTTCCTAGTTGGTTCCTTTATCACTTGGAGATGCAAGTTATCATCAATGTATTCCAGAAACCTCTTGGATTGCTTGTTTCCTCCTGTGCTGTTCCTCCAAAAAACATTGGGGTGGTTGAAGTCCTCATGAAGAATCATAGAAACATAGAATAGTTAGGGTTGGAAAGGACCTTAAGATCATCTACTTCCAACCCCCCTGCCATGAGCACGGACACCTCACACTAAACCATATCACCCAAGGCTTCATCCAACCTGAACCTGAACACTGTCAGGGATGGAGCATTCACCACCTCCCTGGGCAAGCCATTCCAGTACCTCACCACCCTAACAGTAAAGAATTTCTTCCTTATACCCAATCTAAACCTCCCCTGTTTAAGTTTCAACCCATTACCCCTTGTCCTATCACTACAGTCCCTAATGAATAGTCCCTCCCCAGCATCCCTGTAGGCCCCCTTCAGATACTGGAAGGCTGCTCTGAGGTCTCCACGCAGCCTTCTCTTCTCCAGGCTGAACAGCCCCAACTTTCTCAGCCTGTCTTCATATGAAGGGTGCTCCAGTCCCCTGATCATCCTTGTGGCCCTCCTCTGAAATTGTTCTAACGGTTCCATGTCCTTTTTATGTTGAGAACACCAGAACTGCACACAGTACTCCAAGTGAGGTCTAACAAGAGCAGAGTAGAGAGGCAGGATCACCTCCTTCAGCCTGCTGGTCATGCTCCTTTTGATGCAGCTCAGAATATGGTTGGCTTTCTGGGCTGTAAGCGCACACTGAAGGTGGCTCATGTTCATTTTCTCTGCAGGACTACCATGAATTTCCTTTTTGCCCAAACTGTAGCTGTGCCTGGGATTGCTCCAACCCAGGTGTAGGACCTTGCACTTGGCATGGTTAAACTTCATGAGGTTGGCATCAGCCCACCACACAATTGTGTCAAGGTCCCTCTGGATGGCATTCCTTCCCTTCAGCATATCAACAGAACCACACAGCTTGGTGTCATCAGCAAACTTGCTGAGGTTGCACTCAATTCCATTGTCCATGTCACTGACAAAAATATTAAACAAGACCGGTCCCAACACCCATCCCTGAGGGACACCACTTGTTACTGGTCTCCAGCAGGACATTGAACCGTTGACCACAACTCTTTGAGTGTGACCATCCAGCCAGTTCTTTATCCACCGAGTGGTCCACCTATCAAATTCATGACACTCCAATTTAGAGACAAGGATGTCATGTGGGACAGCGTCGAACACTTTGCACAAGTCCAGGTAGATGACGTCAACTGCTCCACTCCTGTCCATCACTTCCGTAGCCCCGTCATAGAAGGCCACCGAATTGGTCAGGGAGGATTTTCCCCTAGTACAGCCATGCTGGCTGTCACCAATCACCTTGTTGTTTTTCATGTGCCTTACCATGCCTTCCAAAAGAATCTGCTCCAAGATTTTGCCAGGCACAGAGGTGAGACTGACTGGTCTGTAGTTCTCTGGGTCATCCATTTTTCCCTTCTTGAAAATGGGGGTTATATTTCCCTTTTTCCAATCGTCAGGAACTTCACCTGTCTGCCATGATTTTTCAAATATGATGGCCAGTGGCTTTGCAATTTCATTTGCCAGCTCCTTCAGGACCCGCGGATGGATTTCATCAGGTCCCATGGACTTGTGCACATTCAGGTTCTTAAGATGGTCTCGAACCAGGTCCTCTCCTAGAGTGCGCCCAAGGTCTAAGTTTTCACAGTCTGCCTTCCAAGACTTGGGTGGTGCAGTCAGAGCCTTTGCCAGTGAAGACCGAGGCAAAGAAGCCATTCAGAACCTCAGCCTTCTCCAAGTCCTGTGTAGCCAGTTCTCCTGAAAGCTTCTTGAGGGGGTCTACATTGTCCTTAGTCTGTTTTTTAGCCGCTACATACCTATAAAATCCCTTCCTATTATCTTTAACATCCCTTTCCAAGTTTAGCTCCAATTGGGCCTTAGCTTTCCTAACTTGGTCCCTAACTACCCAGACAACATCCCTATATTCATCCCAGGCCACCTGTTCTCGCTTCCACCTTTTATAAGCCTCTTTTTTCCTGTGAATTTTCCTCAGCAGCTCCTTATCCATCCAAGGAAGACTAAGGCTAATGAACATGAGGCTGCACCTGTCTGTCTATAGAGGACTTCATACTCTCAGTTTTCCTGGTTGGGCAGCCTGTAGTAGACCCTTGCTGTAATGTCTCCTGTCTCTCCACTCCCTTTAAGACTAACACATCAGCACTTAGCTCATCATCTATCCCCAGGTGGAGCTCTGCACACTCTAGCTAGTTACTGACATAGAGAATGACACCCCGTCCTCATCTCTCTTGCCTGTCCGTCCTGAAGAGCCTCTATCCTTCTATCCCAATAAGCTAGTCATAGAAGTCGTCCCACCACATCTCTGTAAGATCATAGACCTGCAGGCATACATGTCTCTATCTCCTCTTATTTATTCCCCCCACTATGTAGGTTTGCATTGAGGATTGTAAGTTGGGCCCCTCGTGAAGCTGGCTTACCAGCTGGAACGGCTGCAATTTCTTTGTGCTGTTCTTCAGGTGCTCTTCTGCTGACCTGCAATCCCACTTCAGGCTCTGGACATCTGTTGCTAGCACTGGCATTAAACTGGTAGGAGTGGAATGGATGGAGGTTCCCCTCAGCTGGCAATTTCAGTTTAAAGCCCTCTTCACTAGCTTGGCAAGCCTATAAATGAAGATGCTCTTCTTCTCTGACAGATAGATCCCATCAGCTCCCAGTACACTAGGCTTTATCAAAGTAAGTCCCATGGTCTAAGAAGCCAAACCCCTGGCTGTGGCACCAGTCCTGTAACTTTTCTTTATCCATAGAATCATAGAATAGTTAGTGTTGGAAAGGACCTTAAGATCATCTAGTTCCAACCCCCCTGCCATCAGCAGGGACTCCTCACACTAAAGCATGACATGCAAGGCTTCGTCCAACCTGGCCTTGAACACTGCCAGGGATGGAGCATTCACAACTTCCCTGGGCAATCCATTCCAGTACCTCACCACCCTAACAGTAAAGAATTTCTTCCTTATATCCAATCTAAACCTCCCTGTTTAAGTTTCAACCCATTACCCCTTGTCCTGACACTACAGTGACAGGACAGTGGTATCCACCACATACCACTGGCCCTTTCAAACCACTTACCTTTTCTGGGAGAACTGATGCAAAAACTACCGTAACTGCCACCCCTGGGGCTCTGTAATCCTTCTTGATACTCCTCTCACTGCTTCTGGATGTATCACTGGTGCACACATAAAAAAATAGCAGTCAGTGGAGTGTACAACGCTTGGTAGTCTCTTGGTGACATCCCTGATATGAGTTGCTGGTAAGCGGCACACCTCTCTAGAGAGCGTGTTAGGTTGGCCTCCATACCTCTCAGAAGAGAGCTGCCTACTACTATAACCCTACTATCATCTGTCATCTTTCTGTAGTTGTGTTGGTTCTTACACAGGAAGCAGATTGGGTTGCCGTACTCAGCTCCAGCATCTCTCCTGATGTCACAGGTCTCTCTTCTTCAGTCTGTAGAGCAGCAAAGTGGTTCTGCAAGGGCATGTCAGGCTTCAGGGGGAGTCTGTTCTTCCTGCAACTTTGTTTATGTGGCTTCCTATCTGCTGACTGTGATTGTCCATAAGTTTTTGTCTGAAACATCTCATCACATTTAGAAATGTGTCAATATTTAAAAATACACAATGCTGAATATCTTTGCTTCTGCCTTAGATCACGTTAACTTTAGGCCATAGAAAGCTGGTGAGGTTTGATTTCATAACAGTAAAAAAATCATAATGTTTTTATTTTTGCAATGGATGAGATTCTAGACTAACTAAAACAAAAAGAAAAAAGTAAAATTCCATGAGGCCATTTGTTTACTCACATTTTTAATTTCTAGTAAGAAAACAGACAAATCGCCTCTTATAGCTATTTGAACTATCATCTATGAAGTCAACTTGAAAAACTGTCACTCACTTAAAAAAATTCATGGATCTGTTCCAAAAGGATTTCTTTTAACTGTCTGAAGACTCACAGTTTTTCAAACCACTTCATGCTGAATGTAGGACAAATCCAAATGACTCAAGGAAAAAAATAACTGTTGGAATAAAGGCAATGAACCTTATCTCCTCTTTTTTGTTCTGTGGCATGATGAAGCTCACTGGATGAGCAGCACAGTGATTTCATGTTACCATGTGTGTACTGACACCTTTTTCTAACACTGAAGTAAATAATGTGCACTAGATTATTAAGAGTGAAAACTATCTTGCAGGCTTAAAATGAAAAGCCATTGGGCAACCTAATAACCTGTTCAGTTGTTGTTTATAAGGTTGGAAACCAGCCCTGTGAATACCGAAATAAAGATGAAGTACTGCTATTATATTACTGGTATGCAAAGATCATGACCCTGCATATGACAGTGGTTTGTCATAATCTAGGGCAATAATAGGAAATAAGAGAAACATTTTGTGAGTCTACTGCAAACGAAAGAGTTGGTCATGAAGAATGAACAACAAAGAAGCACTAGTTTATAGTTGATTAAAGATTTTGATAGATTCAAAGTTCTTAGAGGAAAGAGATCACTGCCTTACTTCCTGCATATCACAGTATATAGGATGTTGTACTTCATTTCAGCATTTTTATTGCAGTTTGCTGATGCTGTTTCAACAGCATATTTGTGGACAAAATGTGAGATACAGCTAGATGTATTTCACCAATTGCTAAGGCAAGCATGGAAAGAAAGCTGCCTGAGAAAGCTCTGCAACTCTCCATAACAAATTACCAGGAGGTGTGAAGTAATGTAAAATTTCATCAACAGTATAAATACGTAAATTTAATCACCTGAGATGGATTTTTTGTGTTTGATCTGAAATCAGTTTCTTCAAATAGCTTCTTTGAGAATCTTTCAAAACTCTGAAACCAGTTCATCAGAAAGCAGCTTTGGAGAACACACTCCAGCCTGTTCAATGACAGAAGAAGGCACAGATGATGTGCCAAATATATTCCCCCTCATATACACTACCCACATTCTTCCACAAGCATAACTTATCACCCTGAATGAAATTACAAGTTTTTAATTTATTTTTATGCTACCAAATCAAGAATTATATCTATAGTATGAAACTAAAATACAATATTAAATTTCCTTATTTCCTTTGAGTTTCACATTGTTAAGACGATGAAATTATTTGTTATTATTATTTAAAATATACAACAAGCTAAGTTTTGGAAGTAAAATCTAGCACAATCTCCTTTGACAGATCTTACTTGGGTACTGATAAATTCTGGTGCAAATTTACTATCGATTTTACTGTAGCTCCAAACTTTGAAAAAGCTGTTATTCCCCTTAGGTTTTGTAGTCAGTTTAAAGCTGGACTAAAATTTGCGATGGAGTATGAAAAAAAAGGTACACACCCCTCCTCCCCAACCCCAATTTCAACAGAAATTCCACCGACTTATCAGTATAAATGTTTATTAGTGTCTTGCCCATCTTTCTAAAAATAACATGATTGAAAACTTCTTCTTGTTGTACTCGTACCGCAACACAAAAGTAATTGAGATAATATTTTTTCATACTTTTGTAAAAGAAGATTTTTATTTTAAAATAGTTTGTGTCATTTATCAGTTCCCAAAATCACTGCTATGCTCAAGCTGTCAATTGCCACTGGAGGAAAATCAAATCCCAAATTAAATTAAACATAGTTATAGACCAAAATTTTTGTTCTGATACAAAAAAAAAAAAAGGCATTTAGTTAGGGAAATTAAGAAATATTTAAAATTAATGTTTTAGAATGAATTTTCTTGTACCTCAAAACATCATTGTATAAATGGATTTGAAAAATACATATTTTCTAATGGATTGTACTTCTAATAAACAAGGAATCCCATTATTTCATTCTGAAGGGATATTCATAGAATCATAGAATAGTTAGGGTTGGAAAGGACCTCGAGATCATCTAGTTCCAACCCCCCTACCATGGGCAGGGACACCTCACACTAAACCATATCACCCAAGGCTTCATCCAACCTGGTCTTGAACACTGCCAGGGATGGAGCTTTCACTACCTCCCTGGGCAACCCATTTCAGTACCTCATCACCCTAACAGTAAAGAATATCTTCCTTATATCCAGTCTAAACCTCTGCTGTTTAAGTTTCAACTCATTACCCCTTGACCTATCACTACAGTCCCTAATGAATAGTCCCTCCCCAGCATCCTTATAACCCCCATTCAGATACTGGAAGGCTGCTATGAGGTGTCCACGCAGCCTTCTCTTCTCCAGGCTGAACAGTCCCAACTTTCTCAGCCTGTCTTCATACAGGAGGTGCTCCAGTCCCCTGATCATCCTCGTGGCCCTCCTCTGGACTTGTTCTAACAGTATTGACACTATGTAGTGTACAAGATGAATTTAAAAATCCTTTTGTCAATTGCTACCTTCATGGCAAAATTTGTAATTATAAGTAAAGATTATAAATTTTAAATTGCTGTTACTGACTGCTGCCAAGAATGCTCTTTGCCAATTTTATAAGAGAAAGAGTCGAAGGAAAATATCATTTTGTTACAGAAATTGGACAAAGAGAGAAACTATGCCTGGACAGGTAATTGTAGAGAAATTGATAGACAAGTAATTAAGAAAAAAAATAGAGATTGCCCAGTGAATTCTTTTTTTACATAAATAAATAAATAAGTGAACCCTAAGTCCTGAAAGACCTAACCCACTTGCCCTGAACACTTATATAACAAGATCATTTCATATAATTTCTTTCGTCTTCAAAGAAACATGATTGAAACAGCGATTCCATTTAATGAGTTGCCTCAAACTGACACAAACTAGCAAAAAAATATTTCACTCAAATTTGACCTAAAAAAGAGAGTTCTAAATGACCTCAAACAATAATACAGTATTACAAAAAGTAGGGTAGATTTCCACTGTGTCTCATTTTAGATGCTACAGTTTTTGTTGATGGCAATGTCTTCTTAAATGGAAACTTGATATAACTTCACATTAATTTTTCTCATTACCTGGTCTGCCTGGTTGGTAGCATTTTTTACTGAGTTAAGTTTGAGTCAATTTCTGCTCTTGACGAGCATGATTGTTTATTGCATTATATTAAATTCACTGTGGATAACTGGGTAACAAACAGACAAGCTATAAGCTGGGGCCATAGGGGCTGTCAGTTGTCAACACTGTGATAAACTATTGCTTTATCATCAGAAACCAAAAAAGTGCTTAAATGATACTGGCTATAGTTATGGTCATAATTTATTGGGCTCAAGTAGCTTCTTGCTTTATGGTGCCCTGCCTTTTCTTTCCTCAATTTCTGTTCTGCTGTAGTTGGCATTACAAAATCTCAGTTCCCTTGTACAAAATCTTTATCTCTGCAATATAAAAGACAAGAAAGCATATGCAGCAGAAAGCTGGGGAGGCTAGTAATATATTGTGAAGTCTTATGTAAGGCCTTTATGGAAAAAGCACCAATTTCTTCAGTCAAAATTGAATGAACGTGTCTGTCTTTCCTGACATCACTTCCCTCTTAATGTTTTGGTTTCTTTTTTTTTTAAAAAAAAAAAAGGTTTTAGTTAAACAAGCCCTTTTATTGCATTTGCATTTCAAGTCTACGCTTACAAAGCTAATGACATGATTTTCCTAAGCACTCCTAAAACTGGTCAAGAGATTCATAGAGTTATGCATTATTAATGTGATGTGAACTACAGAGTTCTGCCTCCAGACAGACTAGCATCTAAGAGTAAAGGTGGGATGATGGTTTTCACAAATATTTTCTATTTCTGCTGAACTGTTTTCAGTTGCTTTCTCTTGATCTACCCCATTTCAGTATTTCTTTTTAATTTTTCTTTTCAGGTCCATTCTCTTGCCAGGTATTACTGATTACTAATTTATTCTCAACCAGTTGCTTTTATTCCCACACTTGG
The DNA here is from genome assembly GCF_012275295.1 of Melopsittacus undulatus. Taxonomy (NCBI): domain Eukaryota; kingdom Metazoa; phylum Chordata; class Aves; order Psittaciformes; family Psittaculidae; genus Melopsittacus; species Melopsittacus undulatus. Next base: position 82,570,058 of record NC_047527.1, on the reverse strand, counting down.
CTACTGAAGCTATTGTTTAACATCAGAACAGAGGAGACCATAGCTTACTTGGTCCTGCAATTGCATACTATTTTGTTGTCTTGATCACGGATTGCTTATCACCTTTCTTTTCTCATGGTAGTCTTTTATGAAATCAGAGTTTTCAGGTTCTGAGTTGCTTGATAAGGGGAATCAAAAACCTTTGCAGAATGGCACTACAGTGTATTTTCCAGGGTATTCAGACATAAAAGATACATATAACCTCTGTATGACTAAAAATAAATTTGATAGATACTTTTATTTAACAGAAATTTTGAAAAGGATTCTTGTAACATGAATATATCCAGAAGCTACAAGATCAAGCCCTCAGTTTAAACATTCCATTTTGCGTATTTAGAATAAATTACATATTTGATGACTCTTACTATTTTCCCAGTTTTCTGTGGAAACTGCATGTTTAAAACATTGCATGAAATTCTAGCCTTTATGCCAGTCAATAAGAGTGTTCCATTAGCAAAGGCAGAGAGAGATTCTAGCCATACCTATAGATTTCTGACAGAAAATTTCTGTTCTTTCTCTCTGACATCATTCTGGTAGAATTCTTCAACAAAAACAGAATTTTTTTCTCAAATAGAAAGTGTGGATTGATTCTTATATGTGATGTTAACACTATTGTTCCTTTACCTCTTGCATCCCCCTCAACAGAACCTTTTTATCATTACATGCATTTAGTGGAGTGTTGTTTTAATACCAATAAATAGGGAAATCCCACAGGCTGTTTCAAGATTTGAAAGAATCATAGAATAGTTAGGGTTGGAAAGGACCTTAAGATCACCTCACACTAAAGCATGTCACCTAAGGCTCTGTCCAACCTGGCCTTGAACACTGCCAAGTATGGAGCATTCACAACTCCTGTGGACATCCCATTCCAGTGTTTTACAGTAAAGAACTCCTTCCTTATAACCAACCTAAACTTCCCCTGTTAAAGTTTTAAATCATTACCCCTTGTCCTATCACTACAGTCCCACCTTACATTGGCCCACCTTACAAGCATGTCAAGGTCCCTCTGGATGGCATTCCTTCCCTTCAACGTATCAACCAAATCACACATCTTCGTGTCATTGGCAAACTTGTTGAGGGCACACTCAATCCCACTGTCCATGTCACAGACAAAGATGTTGAACAAGACTGGTCCCAACACCAATCCCTGAGGAACACCACTCATTACTGTTTTCCAACTGGGCATTGAGCCATTGACCACAACTCTTTCTGTGTGGCCATCCAGCCAGTTCTTATCCACTGAGGGGTCCACCTATCAAACTGATGTCTCTCCAATTTAGAGACAAAGATATCAAACGCTTCACACATGCCCAGGTAGATGACATCAACTGTTCTACCCCTGTCCATCAGTTCAGTAGCCCCATCATAGAAGGCCACCAAATTGGTCAGGCAGGATTTCCCCCTAGTGAAGCCATGATGGCTGTCACCAAGCACCTTGTTGTTTTTCATGTGCCTTAGCATGCCTTCCAGGAGAATCTGCTCCAAGATTTTCCCCGGCACAGAGGTGAGAGTGACTGGTGTGTAGTTCCCTGGGTCATCCATTTTTCCCTTCTTGAAAATGGGGGTTATATTTCCCCTTTTCCAGTTCTCAGGAACTTCACCTGACTACCATGATTTTTCAAATGTGATGGAGAGGCTTAGCAACTTCATTTGCCAGCTCCTTCAGGATCCATGGATGGATTTCATCAGGTCCCACAGACTTATGCACATTCAGATTCATAACATGATCTTGAACCAGATCCTCTCCTACGGTGGGCCTAGGGTATCCATTCTCACAGTTCCTGTGTCTGCCTTCCGAGACTTGGGCAATGTGATCAGAGCATTTGCCAGTGAAGACTGAGGCAAAGAAGTCATTGAGAACCTCAGCTTTCTCCAAATCCAGGTAGCCAATTCTTCCAATAGCTTCTGGAGAGGGTCCACATTGTCCCTAATCTGTCTTTTATTTGGTAGATACGTGTAGAAGCCCTTCCTGTTATCTTTATATTTCACATCTCTTGCCAGATTTAATTCTGAGCATATTTTCTTATTATGTAATTCTATGGAATTAGAGCTAATCAAACTCTATTTCCCTGTCACCCACAACATTTCCAGAAGAACAAAAATAATATTAGATATTTCATAAAATACTACAAGAATGTGACACAGCTGATTACTGAATGTGTTGAGCATCTATTAAAAACCCTCTTTGCCACTTTCCCCCAAGAAAGGACAGTGTTCTAAGTGCTTAAAAACTGACTATTTGAGGGTCTTCTGCTCTGTTATTGTGGCTGTTTTAAGTGAAAAAATAATATTACAGCTTGAAACCTAAATTTCTGAAGATCCAAACTGCTGACTCAAAATTAACTGACTCAAACTGCTATTGCACTTTCTCAGACCAATGTCCACATTTTGACCATTTTATTCTTCATTTGCATCACTATGTTCCTTTAAAAAGCTTTGTCTTTGATGAATATGAATTCTCTGGAAAAAAAATCTGACTCTATAATGAAAGTGGTTAGGAGAGAATGTGTTAGCCAATTGCATTTGTTTGGAATATCATTAAGGAGTTTTGTCATTCAATGTATGATATATATTTGTATTCAAAAGCACAACAAGCTTCTTCTGCAGTGACTGGGCTTTATGACTATAAGCATTAGATTTAAGAAGCTCACATAGTGTTCTATGACAACATTTTAACTTAGATAACCAGATGGACCTGAAAAAACATGGCTCTCTCTAGGAGAAAGAAAAGTTGGAACTGATGTTCTTGAGACCAGCTACTAAAGGAGTATGTAATTATTCTTTAATGTAATTAAAGATAAAAAGAAAAAAATACAGAATTCCCCTTTTTTTTGTAAAAAAGCATCAAGGCTATCTCATATTAAACATTAAATCAAAGCAATTCACAAAGTAGCTTCAAGATAAATTAAGAGGACCTGAATACTCCCACTTTTAGGACTTAATTTATTTTGTTTTTAATCCTTCCTTACCTATTTGGCTGCCAACTTGCCTACTCAAACTTCCTTTTAAAGTCTTCCAAGTTTATAAAGCATAGACTACATTATCTGCTAAGTTCCATCTAGCAAGTTATATGATCATACAATATATCAGGGCAAGAAAAGGGGGAATGGCTTTAAACTGAAAGAGGATAGATTTAGATTTGATATTAGGAAGAAGTTCTTTACTGTGACGGTGGTGAGACACTGGAACAGGTCTAGCTGTTATAAAGGTGATAATTACTATATATTTGCTGATAGACCTTTTTCTAGTTATGTTAAAATACATATTGATATTAACTATTTTACTCTGAAATAGTAGAAAAAGAAGACATGGTATTTCACTTTATAATTATAAAGTTCATACATAGACATGGGGGTTTTTACAGTATTCCTGTAGTTTAACAATAAATGTGTCTATGTAACCTTTCTTAACATGTTATATTTAACACTTAAGCTCTGACCTGGACATACTTAGTGAATTTTCTTTTCGCATCAAGAAGGTTACACATTCAGTTGATAACAATTCATTTACTTAAAAGCCAAAGTATGCCCAATTACCCCTAATCAGGTCTTCATTTTCCAGTGGCTTTAAATAGGCAAACACCCCTAATAGGTTCATTGTGGGATTAGGCTTACTATAGGCAAAGATGGAAAACAGGAAAAGCATTCTCGGTTCACCAGCTCTTTTCTGTTACTCAGTTATCTAAGATACGTTTTATATTTTACATATATGATTTCTAATGAGAATAGGTTTTAATTTACTGCACATTTTCAGCAACTGTCCAACATAGCCAGATTTCTTTGGAATCCATGAGGCTGAGAAGGAAAATAAGAGCAAGAAAATTCATGCCAGCCTTCTCTTATTGCCATTCTAGAGCTGAGGCACAGGATGTATATTCTGGTGTGTTCTGCTTGGAGGCTGGTGATTACATGTCCAAGATGAAAAGCTCCTCTGCATTATGAAGCTTTTAGTTACAAATGGGAGTTTCTTGATGCATATTAAACTTGACGCATTAACTCCTGGATGAATTGCTTCCAAAGGGAGCTGCTTAAGACTATTAAGACATATGCAGTGAAATCCCTGGTGCTAAGTAGAATTAACATTATTCCAAAGTGTATTTCTTTTTAAAGTGTCTGGTTTAGCTTAAGTTTCTCCCTTTAATCATGCATACTGCCCCAGGCTGCCAAAAAGGCAGCCATCAGCATTGCTTAGTGAAGGCAGCTTAGTGCTGTCAGCCATCTTATCTCCCCTGCTGCATGGGCAATAGCTTTTATCTGCGATTATAAACATTAAAATGGAACTATAATCCTACCTTTCTCCTACAGACGATTTCTAGTTGTCCCTCAGATATGAAGAAACTCCTCCCATTACAGAAGGGTGTATGTGTCTATTTGTTTGCTTATTTGTGCAAATCAGTGGACAGTAGAAATGATGAGCAGGAATTTTTCTGGAAAAACAAATTCTACCTTAGGAACTTTTTGAAAATGGCTATCTAAGCCAGGGACCAAGCTTTATACAACAGTCCCAATCTAACATGTAGAATGCAATTTAAAATAATTAAGCATATTAATGACATGGCACCACAGCATAATGTGTTTAAACCTTTTTTCTGTTTAATGCACCATTCTATCTTTATTCCAGGGCTTTTCATGCACAGCACCTCAGAGCATCAGTTTAAATAAGGAAAAGAGAGCAAAGATGCTAGCACGTGAAATCCCAAAACTAAGTTTGCTTCAGCATTTCTGTTTTAGAACTGAAAGTTCTTTCCTTTTATGTCATTGGTCAAATACAAATGGGCCACTTCATGGATAAGGAATTGGCTGCATGGCCACATTCAGAGACTTGGTGCTAACAGCAAGATTCCAAGTGGAGACCAGTAATGAGTGGTATCCCTCAGTATTGGGACTGGTACTGTTCAAGATCTCCATCAGTGACATGAACAGTGGGATTGAGTGCACCAATGACATCAAGCTATGTGGTCAACAAGCTGGAGGAAATGGATACCATCCAGAAGGACCTTGATAGGCTTGAAAGGTGGGCCCATGCAAACCTTATGAAGTTCAACAAGGCCAAGTGCAAGGTACTGCACCTGGGCTGGGGTAATTCCAAGCACAAATAGAGGCTGGGCAGTTTGGGTTGTGGAGTTCAGGCAACACCTTATAGAAGCATTCCAATACTTAAAGGAAGCCTACAAGAAAGCTGGAGAGGGACTTTTTACAAGAGCATGAAGAGAGAGGACAAGGGGGAATGGCTTTTAACTGGCAGAGAGTAGATTTAGATTAGACATTAGGAAGAAATTATTCATTATGAGAGTAACAGGGTGCTGGTACAGGTTGCCCATAGAAGCAGTGGCTGTCCCATCCCTGTCAGTGTTCAAGGCCAGGGTGGATGGGGATTTGAGCAACCTGGTCTGGTGGAAGGTGTCCCTGTCCGTGGCAGGGAGGTTGGAACTGGATGAACTTTAAGGTCTTTTCCAAGCCAAACCATTCTAGTATCATATGATTTTCCAAAACATGTGAAGTTTAAGCATGTAAATATAGAAATTGTTTTTTTCTAAAATCAGTAAAAAAAATGCATGACAGCTTAGGGATATGTTGTCTCATCATTCCTTTAACAGTTTCCTCTATCCTGTTGTCACTGGCCCTCTCTGAAGCCATACTGTTATTAGATTCTTTCTGCTATAGAACTATCATTTGAAACAATCACCCTGCATCTTCTTACTGCAACAGTATTTCATTTTTCTGACCTTAAATTATCAGTTCCCTTGTTACTTTTTTCTCCTGTTAATGTTATGGGCAACTGAACTTTGGGAATACAAGCAATGTTGTTTGCTGAGCTCGGATAGGAAGGAAAGAAGAAAAGACAAATGGGGTCTCTGGGCTACCTCTTTCACTTTTACCCTGTTTCCTCTAAATGGAGGGTGGCTTAGACCAGGGAATAGAAAGTGTGAAGATCTCATTCGTCAAGACACAAAATTCCCATTTTCTCACTTGACCACTGACTGAGTTCCACTGAAGCTTTTGAAAGATTCCTACTTCATTCAGAGATTCTGAATTAAACCCCAAATTGTATGCGAATGATGGAAAAGCTGTTTATATGTTTAACTCAAAAAGCATAATTAGTTGTCTAATGTCAAATCAAATATTTGAAGTTGAGTCCTTCCCTAAACATTTATAGGATTCTTCAAAATATTTTAGGGGTTATCAAAGCCATATAAAGGGGTTTGATTCCCAATTATCACTAGAAATTAATTGAAACAGGGTATTGCAATCCCCTATGTACAGTTTTGTATATTCAATTCATGTAATGTGGATAAGCAGAAATTAATAGGAAATGGCTGCCCCCACTGCACTAAACTTTGGCTTTCATTTATCTTGAAAATAAAATTATTATATTTTTGAAGATTCTAAAAATTCTAATGTTATTACCTAACTTTAAAATGACAATGAAGAGCTCAGCAAGAAATACTAGAAATTTAAACTGTCACAGTTTTAAAGGTCAAACGTATATTTATGTAGCAGATAGAGATGGTTACAAGGAATACCTCTGTTAATTCAACAAGACAGGAATACTTTTCTAGTAAAAAAGCACACAGAAATGCATTATTATGCTTAATAAATCTATTTGCTTTTTCTTTCTTCTCAGTACCTTCCAAGAAGCTCTAATTATAGCAGGTTTTAAGCTTCCGTAGAAGCATTTGACATTACTACCGCGGGGTTTGAAACAGAAATGTATCCTCAAGTCAAGAAAACTCCCATCAAATTGGGATTGTTACGTCCTTCCTCACTGAAATCAATAGTTTATCATAGATCAATAGTTTATACCAACTAGATTAGATCAGGATAGGTATATGAACTGTTCCTCATGTCATTGCCAACTGCACAAAAGTAAATGAATTAAATGAAAAAAAAAAAAACAACTAATAATTTCCACTTGGAATATACTCTCCTGATGACAAAAAACACAGCCCACTGTATTTTTCACTGAACTCTTCATATATATGAACACAAAACCAGCATTATGGAATTATTCTAGACCATACTCAAATCAGAAGAAAAAAATCCCTTTCTGTAACTATCAGATCTAGTCCCTTACAAGCAGTTCCAGTGAAAACAGTGGAATTGCTCATGACAACTTTTAATAATGCTAACAATACCTGAAGAAAAAGAAAAAAAAAGTAATATGGTGGAAATTAAAAAAAAAGAAAGACACTAGTTTTAATAAAACTTTTTTTAAATGAAACTTTTTGTCTTCTGATGATTAAAATGGAAAAAATCATTAAAATAGTTCCCAGCTTCCTAGTGATACTGAATGAGGGGGGAATTTTACATTGAACACATAACTGGCATATTTAGCTAACCTTTTATTAATGTAGCACAATTGTAGCATACATCTTGTCTCAGAAAAGTCAGCATGGAACTTTTTATGTCATTATTCTGTGACTGCACTTTTTGATAATTCTCTATAGATTCAGTTTTTCTTAACAAAGATGAGATTTTTCATTTTTATGTGTGCTACATACTACAGAATTCTATTCAGTGGAGGTTCCTTTTAATACTAAATCTTTATGCAATGCACTCCTATTGTGGGAATTATGCAGAACTTTCACTGATATATTTTAATCTAAAGAAAAATAATAATTACAATTTATGCTTTTGATAGATAAAATTTTATACAAAATATTTTTTATGGAATGTGTAAAATAATATATTCTCAATCACAAAAGAGTCACTAGATTACCAAGATGTTTGTGGTATTTCAAAAAGCTATACAGAAAGGCAAACAACTATAATTCTCCAGTACATTAATATGAAGAATTTGACTCCTAATTTTGAAATCAGTGTTTTAGAATGAAAGATCTCTCAAAAACTGTAGAAGTACATGTTACTAATTAATGATAGATAAATACTTGACCATTCATCACTGGACATAAAAAATAGGCAAAGATTTATGGAAGGACAAACAAAAAATCCTCTCTCACCCACCTTTAGAGAGCGAAAGAGTATGTAGTGTTCCATGTATCCATTCCACTTTTCCACTTAGCACAAATGCAAACAATCAGAATTGAAATAGTGTTGACAGAATCCATTCTATGTTTCAAATGCAGCCACATAAGACAGGATTGGAGAATCCAATTAGTGCTCCATGAATACTTATGCTGGAAAAATATGACAAATAATGCCAATACCACTGTACTTCTGCACAGATTGGAGGAGACCCCCTGCAGTTATCCAGTGCAACACCTGTTCAAATCCCTGGAAGTGTTCAAGACCAGGCTGGGTGGGGCTTTAACAACCTGGTCTAGTGGAAGGTGGCCCTGCCCATGGCGGAGGGTTGGAACTAGAGGATTTTTAAGATCCCTTCCAACCCAAACCATTCTGTGATTCTATGATTCTATGATACTCCAGATGCAGTTGCACAAATGCTGACTAGAGGGGAAGGATAACCTCCCCAGGGCCTGCTCACTACTCCTGCTAATGCAACCCAGAATTCTGTTATCCTTGTTTTCTGCAAGGTAGATGACTCTTCAGTTTGCTGTTCATTATACACCTTCAGCTGTCCTCTGGAAAGCTGTTTTCTAATCCATCAAACCCCACCTTGTACTGTTGTGGAGAATTATTCTACCCTAGGTGTATGAAATTGTTCAGTTCTATGAAGTCCTTGTCAGCCAAACTTTCTCAGCTTGTCTAGAGCACCCTGGCAGACCTTCCCTCTAGCGTATTGAGACATGACTCACAATTCAGTGTATACTGTGAACTTCCTGAAGGTATATTTCATTTCATATTCTATGTCAGTAAAGTCATTAAACAGTTTTGGTGCCAGCATCAGTCTCTGAGGAATATCACTAAGACACTAGCTGCCAAAGGTCCTTCTAAATTTCCATTCATTTTGAAGTCCCATTATTGAGTCCATATCTCACCAAATTGCCTATTATGACACCACAGCAGACAGAATCAGGAGCCTTGTTAAAGTCAAGGAAATCAATATCTGATCTCTCCTTATTCACAGATCTGGCCCTCTCATCACGATTTACCAAGACTCTATTTGCCTTTGGTAAATTCCTGATAGCTATTCCCGATCACTGTCTTGTCATTCATGAATTTGGAAATGTCTTCCATTGGATTTGATCCACAACATCCTCAAGGATCAAGGTGAAGCTTACCAGTCTGCAGTTCCCTGGATCCTCTCTCTTGTTTTTCTTGAGTATGACTGTGATGTTTGTCTTTTTCCAATTGCAGTGAGTTCCCAGATATATATATATCTGGGAATATATATATATTTTTTCAAATATATATAAAGGTCATGCAATGACTTTTATCAGTTCCCTCAGTACCCCAGATATACCCCACCTCAGCCCACTGACTTCTGTAAGACTAGATGGCTCAGGTGCTCCCTAAGTGTATCTTTCTCTACTGTGATTACTGTTTCATTCCCTAAGACTCACCTAGTAATCTCAAGGGACTGAGTTTCTAAAAGGAAAATAAAAAAAAAAAGGAAAATCAAAACATATAGAGTACCTTGGCTTTTTCTATGTCTTATGTCACTAGATTCCCCGCCCCACTGAATGCTTTCACCTTTTTCTTAGTCTTTTTGCTGCTCTGTGCATATAGCAGTAGGTACCCACTAAAGGTAAGTGATAAGAAATAGTATTGTGTTTTTCTTTCTTTATGAGATAGAGGGGAAAAAAATAAGCCAACCCTATGATCAGAAAAGTGAGGGAGAACCATGCAATTAATCTTTTTTCTTAGATTTTTAATCTTAAAAGCTAGCAAATACACAACCAGCTTTTATTCAATAATCTGAAGCCCACATTCCACCAAAACTTTGTTCCAGAAAATATTAGTTATGAAATAATTATAAATTCAAAAGAATTACCGATAATATGTTGTTGTGCTTTAAACCCAGCCAGAAACTCAGTACCATGCAGCTGCTTTCTCATCCTTCTTTCCCCCCCTTACCCCCCACGGGTTGAGATAAGAACAGTTTAATAACTAAAATAAGCTAAAAAGTACTACTACTACTACTACTACTACTAAGGTAAATAACAAGAGGAGAAAATATAAAACAAAAAACAAAAAGGAGAAAACCCCAATAAACACAAATGATGCACAATATAGTTGCTCACCACCTGTTGACTGATACCCAGCCCAACCCAAGCAACGATCTGGGCCTTTCAGGTAACTCCCCCCAGTTTATATACTGAGCATGGTGTGCTGTGGTATGGAATACTTCTTTGGCTAGTTTGGGTCAGGTGTCCTGTCTTTGCTTCCTCCCAGCTTCCACTCCTCCCTGGCAGAGCATGAAACTGAGAAAGTCCTTGAGCAGGGTAAGTGCTACTTAGCAACAACTCAAAACATCGGTGTGTTATCAGGATTGTTCTCAGACTAATGTCAAAGCACAGCACTGCACCCCCTACTAGGAAGAAAAATAACTCTTTTTTAGCTGAAACTATTAATTAACATAGCTGGTATGCATTTTCATTTCATGCTTTCTAAACTGTTCACTTTTCTTGGTAAATCAGAAATAATTCTAGAGCAGCATAAACTGATTTAAATTGGGCTTCTATAGCTCCCCACTTCCTTCCTCTTCCTTTGTAACATTTCCAGCATTCATTTGGCCTTCCAATCAATCAATTCAACTTACTGAGCTTGCAGGAACTATTCTATTTCTTTCTTGGGTTAGTTTTCTGCTGACTTTGCAAGCGCACTGACACATCAGAGAGACAAGATAAGCAAATGTGCCAGAGCAAAGGGTGTGCTGACATTTAGGTTTACTTAATGTCTCATGAAGCTGAATCCTGAATTAGTATCCAAAATATAATGCCAGCCTAGATATCTGAAACATATGTCTGTATATACATTCTGTTTATTCTTTCTATTTATTATTACAATAGCAGCTGGAAGTCTGTGAGCTATTCTTCAAATACAGAGGAAGAAAAATTTACCTTCCAAATTGACATGGCAAAGGTGGGACGGAAAAATAGAAGGAGGGAATCTTCTCCATATAGTGTCACTGTCTGAACCAAAACCAGAGCTCAGGTCCTCTTTGCTCATTTTGATGCCTGTCTGCTAGAGAGAAAACAGAATTACAAGTGCACATTATGCTCAGAAATAGTTAGCTGCCCACATATGAATATTAGACTCGTTCTTCTGTCTGTCTAGGAAGTATTTTCTAAATACGGATAAAGTTTGACAGTGAAACCTTAGTCCTCAACAAAGTCAATAGCAAAACCAGTAGTTATTTTCCAGCTCCAGTTTATTTAATAAAACAATGTCTACTGAAGATTGGAGTGCAAGCAGATTCTGAGATAGGTCTCCCTGTGCCTCACCATTAGTGCAAAGCAAAGGTTAAAAGCTAGGGAACAAAGACCTACTATTTTATACACATGATTTAACTCTAAAGAGGACTTTAATGAATATTTCATAAGAAAGAGAAAACATGGGGGGGTGGATTTTGTTGTTTGGGCTGGTTTTGGTTCGGGCTTGCTTTTTTGGGTTTGTTTTTTTTTTTTTTTCTTCAGCCTATTTTGTACACTAACCTACTAAATTTAGGAAAATGCTGCATTGGTTTGTAAAACCCTGGCTACATAAAACCCCTGTAATGCCAAGAGAAGAAAGTACCAGCAAAGCTACAGATAGTTAACTTTAATGCTGGAATAGTATTTTACTATTTTATGTCTCCAGGAGGAAAGGTAACTAAAACCATTTAAATCCATGGCATGCTCTTTACGTGGCAAGGTGGTCGGTCTGACCTGTGCGGAGCGGTCAGTGCTGCCCGGTGTCGGACGCAGCTGGATCCATCCGGCTGCAACGGCCCCACCGCAGGGCAGAGCTGAGCCCCTCAGCCACGCGCGGGCACCTCGGGGAAAGCCTGTGTAAGGAAGGGCAAACAGTGCCCGGCAGCCAGGGCTGAGGGGAACCGGGTGAGAAACAGCCCTGCGAGCCCCGAGGGCAGAGCGGGAGGAGGGCAGGAGGGGATCCGGTAGACCGGCAGGGATGCCCCTGCGGCACCGGAAGGGGCTCGGTGGAGCAAGGGTTTCTCTGTAGCTCGTGGGAAGAACCCAGGCTGGAGCCCGAAAAAGTGTGAGGAGGAAGCAGTGTCCCAGATGAGACGTCGTGGACTGACCACAACACCCATCATCCATCCCCTTGACCCCTTCGTTTGTTGGAGGTGGGGTCAGGAGTTAAGGAGTGCAGGTGAGCCTGGGAAGAACTGATGGTCATGGGGACAAGGTCATTTGTAGTTTTGTCCTTTTTTTCTTTTCTCACTGTCCTACTCTTATTTAGCAATAAATTAAATTCATATTCATCAAGCCGAGTCTGTTTTGACCGTGATGGTAATTGGTAAGAGATCCCCCTGTCTTTATCTCAACCCATAGCTTTTCCATCTTACTTTCTTCTCCTGTTCTGTTGAAGAGAGGGAGTGAGAGAGTGTCTGGGTGGGCATCCAGCAGCCAGCCAAGGTCGACCCACCATAACCATCTAATTCAGGAAAGTCTAGTTGATTTTTTCCTTGCAGAACATTGGCAAAATGTAGTCTAGAATAAGCATGCTTTGAAGCTAAAAATCATTGCTATATATAGGAAAGTTCCATGTGAAAGAGGAAGATGTTGCTTTCAAAGATTGCATCTTTTTAGGAAGGACAGTTGGTCTGAATGGCTTTTTTGGAAAATAAATACAGAGACAAGTGCTAAGGAGTCCAGGATCATAGTTGTTGAATGAAACTTACTTGAGCACTACAGTAATATGGTGATAAACAACAAATAATAAATAAATAACAGATACTAACACCCAGGTCAGATGTCTCTCTCAAGCATAATTTAAAACACAACAAGTTATTTTGGTGCAGGAGATAGCAGATATGGCTTTTGAGGCTGAAGAATGGCAGAAGGTCAGACTAGTTCATTGCATTGTTCTATAAGAGTATAAGCTTTGGAGCTAAACTTTACATACCAAAGTATATGTTCTACATATAAAAAAAGCTCCTTTATGTAAGACATTTGACATACCAAAATAAAGTGCATCAGTGTGCTTTCTGTAATATTATCTGTTAGATCCATTGTGAGAAAATTATGCTTTACATTTGTCTGTATATACATTGCATGAATCACAAGGGTTTGCAAAAAAACATCTGTACTGTTCTTTACTGAGATCTAGGCTGCTGTTTGAAAAGATACTGTGCTATTTCATCTGCAAAACACTGAATTATAATGTGTGTTTGGTAAGATCAGGGCTGAAATAATATTCAACACTTTTGTATTTCACAATTATTGATCCTGAATTTGTATTTGTGTATTTTATTAGTTACTTGTTTTGTTTGGTTTTGGTACTTGTAAGTTGGTAGCAACAGACAGTTTATATTGTATTTGTTTACACAGGCAAAACAGCACAATATAGCTTAATCAGAACTATGCAAAAATCAACTTAGCCTTGATCTGGTAAAATCATGAGTGGACAAAATTTAAAATTTGCCTTTTTCAGAAGGTATTTTGTAGCAGGAATGTACATGAATATATTTTAGGATATACTTTGTTCTTTCCTTCTGTAAGGAGTGAGTAAACTGAAATGAGATCAACCTGGTATGAGTGTTCCCTGTGGGACTTTCGAGAAAAGTAAAGAGAAATCTGATTCATTTGTGGTCCAGAGCATAAAAAGTGCTGGCACATTTCAAGCAAAGTTAGAGATGCAGGACTGAAGATAAGTAGGTCAGTAGAACTGTAGAGGTGCAAATAGAACTTGTTTAGAGTTTTATTTTCAAAATATTGTATTTTCCTCATCAGAAAACACCAGTTCCATAATAGTCAGAACTCTCCATGAAGATACTTCAGGGACATATGTCAGGGATATATACATACAATGTATTTTTTTGGGGGGACTTGGATAGAACTATTTGGCTTTGGAAACTTTCTTTCCTATTGTCCTTACTTATAGTTAAAGGATCAGAGCATCCTATTTTATATTTAAATGACTGCAGAAGTCACCTGGGATGGAAAAAAAAAACAAAACAAAACAAAAAAAAACCCAAAACCAAAAAACACACAGAAAAAATACACCCAAAACAAGCAATGGTAAATACTTGATTATTTTAAAGAGTAGCAAAAGAGCTGACCAAGTCTAGTCCATAATAATAGATCACCAAGTGACTGTGGTACTTATGGAGAGAAAAACAAGTCTGAGTTTCTCACTTCCCAAATCAAGACTCTCCATATCAGGATTTTTTATATTTTAAATTCTGCATAGTAAATCTCAAAACCTTGCAAAATGGACCACTCTTCTAAAGAACTGGAAAAGTTTTCTAAGTTTAGAAATGTATAGAGAAATAGGAAACATTTCCAGCACACCTCTAAGGCCCAAGATAATAGGTTAAAGAAGGCATCTAATGCTGGAACTGAATCCAGAATTCAAGATCTATTCAAAGTCACATTGTTTGTCATTATCAATATTTTTGCACTGATGGTATGAAGCAGTATCTAATGCTTTCCCTTCTATTTCAAAGTTTATCTTTTTAAACTAGCTATGCATTTCTTTTCAAATGAGTTACTTTACTTTCAATATTTCTTGGTTTAGAATAGATTAAAAAAAAAGATAAAAAAATAAGGTAGATTTAGATTACGTATTAGGAAAAAATTCTTCACTCTGAAGCTGGTGAGACACTGGAACAGCTTGCTCAGAGAAGTTGTGGCTGCCCCATTCCTGGAAGTGTTCAAGGCCAGGCTGGTTGCGGGTTTGAGCAGCCTGGTCTAGTGGGAGGTGTCCCAGGGGGTTGGAATTAGATGATCTTTAAAAGTCCCTTCCAATTTATTTTCAGATTTTTCTCTTGATCCCAGGAAATAAAGAAAATTCAATGTATCATGATTTTCTCATTCTCTAAAAACTTTAGCTTAACTTCGAAGTTCCAGGACAATTTCAATCTTACGATTTTTTTTTTTATTCTTTTACAAATTCTTCAACATATGTTTTCACAACTTGCAGCTACTACCAGGGATACCTACCTACCAACTCTTGTTACTAAGTAAAGTTCTGTTATATTAAAATGCTTTAACTTTAACCTTCTCCTTCAAGAGGAATATTACAGTATGGAAGAAAAAGTTGACAGTTTCTAAAGATACAGCTTAAAGCAACTCGTACAACTGATTGCAATTTCTGTTACCTAAAACCAAAAAATTGCTAAAGGAAGCAGGTGACAATCTTCAACCTTGTCCCAACCACAAATGTTATATAAACTGCACATTGTTTGAATTTTAACTGGACTATGTTTTATTAAGAATATGAAATGAGAGAGTTCAAAAGTCTCACATGAAGTTGCATTCATGAGCTCCACTAAACTGAGTCCGTAAAGTGCTTCTCAATATTTTAGAAGCCAAAATCACACAGAACAGTGCATTTTATATTTGAGTGTTAATGGCCTTTTCAATCTCTCTCTAAACTAGAGCTATAACACAGCATAACGTGAGTAGCTGACACCTTTTTCTGTAGTTACATTGGCATAACTAAGCCAGCAGTGTCTCAAAGCACAGTGTGTACACTAGCAAAAGGAATTTCTTCCTCTGTTGTTTTGCTGCTTCCCTGCAAAATGTGCTATAAGGTGGCAAACCTTCTTTTGCTAGTAAAGCAGAGTTTTCTGCACAGCAGAATGATTTCAGATGGGGTACAGCTTTCTCACATTATATGTTGACAAAACTAGGCAGCAAAACTTGCAGATGAAGCTTAGGCAACTGCCTTTGTTATCTCAGTCAATTTCCATCTACCTGCCATCTTCCTGGCGGTCAACTCTGTCTAACAAATCTCAGTATGAAAAACCAGATTTAAAGTTAATAAAGAAAAACAGAGAAAAATGATCCATAGGCATGGTTAGGGTTTAAGATACCTGAATGCTATGAATGTCCTAATTTGTATCTCCAGCAAAATGATTTTTCTTCCTCCCATAAACTAAGTCGCATATAACAGTGTTTCTCTATATGCTTCCTATGTATGTAGTGAAAAAAAATCATAAAACTGTAATCCCTAATCATGAAAGGCTACAATTCATGTTTGGTTTTTCTTTTGTGTTTTATGTTTGTTGGTTGTTTTTTTAATTGGGATTTTTTTTTTGTTCATTGGTTGGTAGATTGTTTTTAAGAAAAAAAAGGGGGGGAGGGGGAGAGTCATATCTTTGCATTTCTTGCAGCTTCTTAGAATTTTGCCTTCAATACCAAGTTCCCTATCAGCAGAAACTAAGCACAATAACACCATTGGTGATTGGAGCTAATGGGAGTCTTAGCTGGGTTGCTCCATCAAAACACACTGAAATACAGTCTCTGCTGTGTTTTCTTGATATTGGTACAAATGGGAACAGGCTTTAACTCAACCCAGTCATCAAAATGTTCATGTGCTTAAAGAGCCTCTCTTTATTTTCACATCTAGGTGTATTTTAATATAAAATTAAGTGTAGGAAGTTAGTTTATGCAGCAGGCTGATATTAGTATTAAGCGATTTTCTGTGTTTATTGCAATTTCCTAGCTATGTTATGTTGACATTTTTGTTGATGTATCCACATTTCCAGACAGCTAACTCTCTGGTATAACAGTCCACAGAATGTCCTACTTCATCAACTGTGGGAAGTTTGTACAGTTCCAACCTACAGTGTCTCTCAGCTATCTTGTGTTTTGTCTTTGATCCATTATTGGAGCTCTCTCATTTGATGGTATTAAGCTATTTCCTCAGGCACAGGATGTCTTTTTTCCAGACTTGGCCCTTTGAGATCTGGGCAGCAAATTTGGGTTTAATCCACTTCCATCTTCACTGCAATTTTACTGGAAGCAGCTGTTACCCCTTCTTTAACAGTTTGCTGTCTGCCAGGCAGCCTGAGGGACCCACCATATGACATCCGTACTTGGTTCTAAATATACACCTGCATAACATGTATTCTTGGGGCAAGAGTAGAGCAAAGGGATTCTCACTTCTTTTTGCACAACTGTGTTTTCATCTCTTGACTGGAAAACTTTATTTATTTCCTATAGTTATACTTAGCAACTTTTCATATTTTCAAGGGAAGGGTTTATCTACTTTTAGTACATTCTGAAAATGCATTACAGCTCCATCAACTTTTACCAGAAGTAAATATCAACATTGCAGA
Organism: Melopsittacus undulatus; assembly: GCF_012275295.1. Taxonomy (NCBI): domain Eukaryota; kingdom Metazoa; phylum Chordata; class Aves; order Psittaciformes; family Psittaculidae; genus Melopsittacus; species Melopsittacus undulatus. The sequence goes on along the minus strand of NC_047527.1, from coordinate 82,552,925 downwards.
ATGCAAATCTGTTACCCCTTACATCTCATTTCAGCTTCATACAGAAAGTTTAGAAATTTTGGTTAAGAGAATGGAGGAGCCTACAGAGATATCCAGTATTAATAGAAGTAGGCTTAGAAAGATGTGTGTAAAATGACAACATTTTTCAGAACAGAGCAGTAGGATTAAGCATGATAGTGAACATGTCAGCCATAAATATCAAAATGTCAAAAAAGCAAAAGACAATTCTCTTGCATGATTGGGACAAAAAAGATAGTAACAATACAGAAACTTGTTATTACATTTTTAGTTTCCTGGATTACATGAGGGCACTGCATGACAGATTGATGGGTCATAGTAATGGAATCAAGAGTGAAAGCCAGAGAACAGTCTTCCACCAGGGAAAAAAAAAGAAAGACAAGAAAAGAAGAAAAAAAGGAAATAAAAAAGAAAGTAAAAGTCTATAATAAGATTTGTCAGAGAAAAGATAATTCTTAATAGATGTGATATGTATCGTTACTTGCTAAGCTGAACCATGAGTTTATATTTAAATGGTTGGCTCAAGCTTTTAAAACACAGTTCCATAGAGTGCAAAAAAATAGAAAATATTTTAAAGAGAGAAGGAAAAAAGAATTTTAGTTTACCAAACATCTTAATAGAAAAAGAGTAGATATAACTAATTAATTAATGCTATACTAGCTTATTTAAAATGTCCTTTAGTGCTCTTTTTGAGAAAATGCTTACTTATAGAATGCTCATATTAGATTTTGGAGGTGAAACTAACCAAAATTATTATTACCCCTTGTCCTATCACCACACTCCCTGTTGAGCAGTATCTCTCTGTCATCCTTGTAGGCCCCTTTCAAATACTGGAAGGCTGCTATGAGGTCTCCATGTAGCCTTCTCTTCTCCAGGCTGAACAGCCCCAACATTCTCAGCCTGTCTTCATATAGGAGGTGCTCCAGTCCCCTGATCATCTCCGTGGACATCCTCCGGACTTACTCCAACAGTTGTGGATTGATTGAGAAATATATATTGAGCTGTAGTACAGGTGAAGCCCTGATCAAGGAAAAGTGTAGAACTATTGTTCTATTTTCATGACCAGACCCAGATATTTACATAGCATGACTGGTATCAGAGATGTGTAAAATGAGTTCGGAGCATACATATATTCTTCCTTAAGCTCTGAGCCCCTTCCTACATGCCGCTTATTTTCAAGAGTTTAATAGGAATCCCTTGTGATTTCTGAGACCCTGAAGGCACAGGGCACGTGTTACTGTCCTTTTGAATTTGATCAAGCAATGCTAGGTAATGTCAAAAACAGCAAGGAAAAAAAAAGTAAAATCCAGCACACACAAGTTTTTTTAAAATAGCTAAAACCCAACCAACCAACCATCCTCAGAAGAAAACCAAACCAAACAAAAAGACCTGTAAAAGAGCTAAAAGGATTCTTTCAGTCTACAAACTGCTCTAATTGAATGGGCAAAATGTCCTACCTAAACTGTTGCTAATTGGGTTATTGGCAGTGAACCTCAAGATACACTGTTCCATAGGTGTTCTGCATCGGAGGAATGATGTGGAACACCACTTGATTAAGAATAGATTTTTGAACACAGAAAATATTTTTACGTATGCTTAGAAGTCCAGATAAGTCATATTCTAATAAAAAAGCATATGATCCCTTCGCCGCATTTTATTACTGGGACTCTTCTCTCTAAGCCATTGATCTCTTTTACCCTGAACAGTAAGCAGTAGGTTGGACTACTGCAATTAACATATCCTACTGTACCACAATATGAAAGGCCATTCATCACCTCATTCTAGCACTATAACTAGAACAGAAAACAAAAAAGTCAGCAGATTTATGAAAAGGGCCTGCTAGATTAAGATTGTTCTATTTCCTGATGAGTATAGTTTCATGTCTTGCTCTGGAGTCAAACCTTAAGACCACCACATAATCATTTATGCCTGAATATATTCCAAAATGGTTATTCCATTTTTTTCAACAAAGGTGCATTCTTTTAAAACAATCTTCAAAAGACAGGTTACATGTTTCATAAATATATCAGATATGGGATTTTTTTCAAGACACAGACCTATAATTCTTGATATCTGTAGACATACAAGGATAAATAAGATGTTACATATTCCACAACATTTTTTTTTACAAAGACTAAACAAAAAATGAAACTTCATAGCATTATATGAGGTGGATTTGTAGCATGACTTGAAGTAAAAACACTTTAAAAATCCTTGCCTTTTTTTTTTAGAGAAAAAATACTTCCAATCAACCAGAAAATATCTCCCGTTGATAGCTGAAAAAACTGTGTTCCACTGAGCAAGATGTTTTCATGAACAGAGGAATTCTCACCCATTTCCCTGAAGAGTATGTGATTTGTAGAAGAGTTGAAAATTCCAACATCTAAAAAAAAAAAAGACTCAGGTAAGATAAGTTAGAGTGGGTAAAAAAAAGAAGTAACACTTTTCTGTAGCCATCCTCAAATGGAGCCCAAAGCAGAAAGGAAGCGTCCACCTTACCCTGCTTACAGTCCAGTAACCAACTGAAAGTACAGTTTGATCAAATTGATCATACAGCTTGATCAAATTCAAAATTCAACTGAAAATACTTGTTGAAGTATTTCAGGCCCAGGGTCAGATTCCAGGAGGAACAAATCAAATAAGTAGAACTCAGAGCAGTTGGAATCACACTTCTAATTTGGATTTGTGAACCTAGATGGCTGGGCTGAAGCTGTGGTCTGGAATTTTTCCACAGTTCAGTTCATCTTTTCATTTGGCCTGACTGCTAGCAGAAATAAGAATGCACACAACTGGCTAAATTAATTGTCATTTTCTGGTTTGCCAATACCGATAGCTTTAATATTCTAGTTTATTTTCAAGACCTACCAGCAATATATTAATGTATGTTATATCTCTTTACATCAGGCTAAGACTTTCAGTCATTTTGCCCTATCATACATCAGATATGTATCTGCAATATTTATTGACTCCTCACTTCCACCCACAGACAGCCTATAAAACCTCTCAAAACAAAGTGTATGATTTACAAGGCAATCTCAGCAAGAAGCAGCAAATGGTCTTCTATGTTCAAATACCCCTGCAAGATCAAGTAAATACATTGGGCGAAATATTAGTTCTGTATGATGCTGAAGTGTGCCTCAAGCATTTTTAATGCATAGAGATCATTGGGTAACCTAGTCTCAGATTCAAAATGATTTATTGTCAGGGACCAAATGTTTCACTGGCGTAATGAGTATTTCTTGCACAAAAAAAAAATATATAGTTTTGTTGTTGTTTTTTATTTCCCACAAAAAATAATGTAAGGGAAATACGTGATTAGTGAGCTTAGCCTTGTGTCAGGTGTGGGCCACTTCCTGTAGAAGTCATGCTCTAGATGCAAGTTGCCCAAATCACTTGGAACAACATATTCCACTTCATGTGGCATAGAATAGAAATGTTTACATAGTGCTGTTTTGAACAGCAGTGTCAGTCCCTTTTCATTTTGAGATGTATATCAGAGGAGTCCCAAGTTGGCATGCAATGTGAGAAATAAGTGTGAGGTTTTTGCTGAGACCACGAACGGCAATAATGAGTATGAAGTGGGCAGCCTTCAGGAACTCCTTATTAGTTCTCCCAAGGAAAAATTTGGACTGTGATACTCCACTTGGCCTGATACTACTACTTTTGTGGCCAGCCTATGGCTCCACATGAAAATAGGGGAAAATTAGACTGAAGATTATATAAATTTTGTACTCATTGTCTAAATTTATCCCATCTTCTTCCATCAAATGAAAAAAAAATGTGAGGCCTACTACATCATATTCAATATGCAGTCTGTCCTGCATAATAACAGCTAACAGAACTTATAAGAAGTTGCTCAAGGTGCTGGTGACCTGGAAATCAAAATCTTAATGAGTCTGAATTCAAGATCCTAAATGCATAGTTAGGTAACTAATAAAGGCTTTGTGCTGGTTTTGTCTGGGGTACTGTTAATTTTCTTCATAATAGCTGGTATAGGGCCATGTTACACTTGCTGCTGAGCAGTGCTTAGACAGCCAAGGCCTTTTCTGCTCCTCACCTCACCCACCAGCAAGTAGCTAGGGGTGCACAAAAAGCTGGGAGGGGACACAGCTGAGACACCTGACCCCAACTGACCAAAGGGATATTCCTCACCATATGACATTCAGAGTGATTGTGTTTGTCTTCCCAAGTAACCACTAAGTGTGATGGAGTCCTGCTTTCCTGAGCTGAACACCTGTCTGCCGATGGGAAGCAGTGAATGAATTCCTTGTACATAGTTTGCTTGTGCACATGGGTTTTGCTTTACCTATAAAACTATGTTTATCTCAGACCATGAGCTTGTGCATTTTTACACTTTTGATTTTCACCTCATCCCACCAAGCAATGAGTGAGTTGTTTGTTGGTTCTTAGTTGCCAACTGGGGTTAAACCACGACAGGCTTAATATTTAAAGATGATTTCTAACTTTCTATCAATGCAGGGGGCTTGTGGTTTTTTTTTCCAAAAAGAGCAAAGAGCAGCCCCACGGCCCTGTCCCCCAGGCTCACCAGGAAGAAGGAAGCTACCCCCTTCACGTAGTCTTTGGCATGGATATGCTCTGGGCCCAGCTTCACAAAAGAGTTGAAGACCTTGTACAGCACCACAGTGACAGCATTATTCAGGAGAGACTCACCAAACAAGATGATGAAGAGGGTCTCATTTACGTGAACCTCTTCAAAGACAGTCAGCACTGCCATGGGGTGCACAGCTGAGATGAAGCTGCCAAAGAGCAGGAAATCCATCAGCTCAGCTTCAACACCTGGATCTGTGAGCCCTGCCCAGTGCAGCTCACAGAGTGCAGTGCTGGTGGTGAAGGAGTTCCAGAGGGTGTAGGTGAAGATGGCACTGATGTTGTCAAAGAACAGCTGGCTGGGCATGAAGCAGTCTGAGTCTTAGAGACATGGCTGGGGAACTGGAAGCAGGAGCTCTGCTCCAGCATGGCTTGGCTTGCAGACTGGGGTTGCTCCTCCAGCACAGGGCAGGCAAACCTCCTGTGCTGAGATCCACTCTCAATGCCTGTTGGGGAAGCAGTGCTCTCCAGGGAGGAGATGCTTTTGTTGCACGCCTTCTGCATACCCACTGGCACAATTTTGGTGGTCTCCAAGGAGATGTAAGCAGCTAGACCAGCCTGGTCTCCTTTCCATGGCATCTCCTTCTCTGCCAAGGGGCTGGGGCAGACATCCAGTCTGTCAGAAGCTGTCTTTCCCTGCAGGACCTCATTTTCTAAATGTCTAAAAAAGTATTTCAATATTTCACTTTCTGTAACATTTGCAGCAGCAAACTTAAACCCTCAGAATATTTAATTCTGCTTCTTCTGTTCAGAGTAACTCCAACCTTCTATTTTTATTTTTTTTTTTTTTGGCACAATAATCTTGAAATTTTGAAATCAACTCAATTGGATTCTGGAGAAAGTTTCAAAGATGTGCTATTTTTTCAAATTCATAGTAAGTTGACATTTTTATATGTCAGAATTTCTTCAGGAATTACATTTTTTTTTGTTAAATTCCTGCTCAGTTGTAGCACAGAGGTACAGTGGAATTGTAGTTCATACAATGGTGCTAATTAATGCCCTAAGAATCAGGATATTAAATAAAAGTCAGGCTAAGCATGTAAATAATGCACTTGCTAACAAGTTTAGTTAGTCCTAAGAATAATTGGTTTAAACTAGTGTAATGATGCCAAAAAGGCATAATATCATATATTATATAAGATATATGTTATGTAAGAAGATATAATGCAGAAGTAGCATAATGAAAAAGAATGTGAAAAATATGAAGAAAAATAGACATATTAATGCATCATTAAAATTTTCATTGCAGTAGATAAAGCATACTAAACATTAGGCTATAAATACGTAAATTTATATAGCTTAATTTTACACAGGAGACTGGAGAATATTTTAACTTCTAAACAGTAAACAGCAGATACTTCTTCTTTTTTTTTTTTTTTGTGTGTCTGGTTTAATCCTGAATGATATTGGTTAGAAATCTGTGTCAAATACAGCAAGATATATTCAGTGATGCTTATTATACCCTCATGATTAAATACGCTGTATAGACAAGTGTATGCTATGTTCATTCATTATATCCTGTGGACAGAATTTAATATTTCCTCCCTTTAAGTTTCAACACTAATTATCAAAATGCATTTACAGGAAGAAACAGCTGTATATAGAGTTACATGTGGATGCAGAAAGCTACAATTCCATTTACTTTCCTATTTTGGGGGTTATAAAAGTGTATAAATCAAAGGAAACCTCTCAACATTGGTATTATTGGACAATGAAACTTTTCTGAAAGAGATTACAAATGATTTATAGAGGTCAGCACCAAGTAACATTTCAGGAGAATTTAACATTAATCAACTGTCTTAAAACTTTTCTGAAGTATAAAAAATATATGATGTTAACCAGCTATTCCCTCTTGCCAAGTCCATCGTTTACTCACTGTTCTATATGATTGCCACATTGAATTAAACACCTTTTCACACCATTTGCTGTGCAGATGGCAAAGTGCTCTGCAAATGACAGACCTGAAACCCCAGGAGCTCTGAGCAGTGCACTGGAAATACATCACAATAAGCAGATACCTATTATCTACTCTTGACTTGGCTGTAATCTCCTCCTCCAAATCCTTGAATGCTATTCTCTTTGCTTTTCACTCAGAATACACCACCTTTGCACATTTTTGAGACCTCTGGAGAGTAGATCTCATTCAATTTCTAGACCACCTTCCATATAGTTCAACAGTTCAACAATTTGTAACTCTCACTGCCTGGCAGCCAGCAGTGGGCATCTTCTTACATGCTCTCAACTGTGAACATGTTTGGCAGTGGTGTGAGAGAAAGATCTGCTTAAAGCAGCTGTAGAGCAAGTCCTGTGATACTCTCCATGCCCCTGGGCCATCCATATTTTGCCAGTTGCTACTCCTGACTGAGTGCAGGAGCAGGGGCATCTCACCACTTCTCCTCCATGTGTCCTCCTGCAGCTGTGGCATTCACACCTCCTTCACACCTCCACTCCTCCTTTTCTCAGCTTTCATATTTTGGTCTCAGCTGAAACCCGTCACCAGATTTTCAAATGGTAATTTCCTAGCCAAATCACAAGAACTGTATTCTGTCCACCGTGCTTGTTCTCTATGTCAACCATCTTTGACAACCACATTTTTCTCAATGACATAATATATTCTGTGTTACTTTGCCTCCTAAGTGTGAGCTGTTTCCTTTGTCTCCTCCTAGCTTTTCAGTCACTTATTACTTAGTGTATCTATTAAAGAGCTTTTTCTTCTTCAAATTCCTGTGTGTTTTCTAGGGTTCGGTCACAACTCTTCATTCTCTGTACCTTCTGAGGTTAACTTCAGTTATAGATGCCGGTTTAACTCTGAACTTCTTGCAGGCAATGTACTGCTTTAATTCTGTAATCCAAAAATATATCTTAAATTCTCTGCTTGTCTGTCTAACATAAATAGCTAGCACTTCAGCTGTCCTTCTTTCTTCTGACCCATTTGCCATCCCTCACCTCTCTTCACACTTCAACACTTACTTTGGCATCATCAGATTTTGAGAAATCTCATCATCCACAAATCAAGGTTATGTTAATACTTGCAGATTTTCTGCATATTGTTTTCAACTTTAGCCTTTTATAAAATGACAGTTTGCCATTTCCTTGCAACACCTTTCTCAGGTTTAAGAAAAGAGTAAGTTTTTCCTCCCTCCTTTGGGATGCTCCCTAAGGAATTTCATCCTGGCTTTCCCTTTGCTCATTTTTTACTGGTTATGTCTTTTCCATTATATCCAACATGCACTACTTGTTTTCATTACCAGGCCTCTCCAAATACCTCTCAATTGTATTTAAAAGGAAAACTTTGGATCCTACTCCCAAAGTTTCATTTTCTATTACCTCTTATTTTTTATTGGAATAATGTATAAACATCTGGCTTTATTGACCTTTAAATCCATCTTAAAAATCTTTTTTTAGGGCCATCTTTAATGAACAAGGGGCTTATGAGAAAGATAGACTTTTTAGCAGGGCCTGTGGTGATAGGACAAGGGGTAATGGTTTTAAACAAAAAGAGGGTAAATTCAGACTACATATGAGGTAGAAAATTTTACAGTGAGGGTGGTGAAACGCTGAAACAAGTTGTACAGAGAGGAGGTAGATGCCCCATCCCTGGGGACATTCAAGGTCAGGTTTAACAGGGCTCTGAGCAATCTGATTTAGTTAAAGATGTCCCTGCTTATTGAAGGGTGGGATTTGTCTAGATGACCTTTAAAGGTTCCTTCCAACCCAAACTATTTTATGATTTTATGATTCTAGAACATGAAAATTTCATACTTTGCTGTACTAAGATCATCGGTTTTTGTTTTCTTGTGCCTTTCCAATCCACTATCTCAAATCGTACCTCTTGTTATGTACTATAAGCTCTTTGAAGCTGGAGTGGTTGTTCCATTTTGTTTTGGCCAGTATGATCCTGGTCTATGACAATATTATTATTATTATTGATACAGATTTCTAAAAAGACTGTCAAGAATCCAGACTTATTTATATATATATTTTTAGATATATTATTATAATAATATGTGATAATATTACCATATCATCATATTATATTGTTATGTTATTAGTATATTATTGTTTGTATATTATATTCTATATAATCTATTATTATTATAGATTTTTTAGGTATTTATATGTAATAACACATCATGTTATCACAAGGAACTGGAGGCACAAAAGGGAAAAGTGTAATGTATGCTCTGGATTTCAGAACAGAGATGAAATCTGATCTTTGCTTATGGGGAATTCTCAGAGAAAATTTATACAAGCATGTAACTACTTATGAGCATAAATGACTGTGGGCAGTTCATGTAGGAGTAGAATACTGTGCTTTGTCCTGCAGAAGGGAATGAGCTCAAAGAAAATGCTGGGGAAGGGGGAGACCTGTATGAAAAGTTAAAAATACCCTGCCACCTTTTTTGCTATAGGAGAAAAAAGACCAACAACATTGAAGAAAGAAAGAAAAGATAATATCTACAGATTAAAAAAAAATAAATAATAGACCTGAGTCAACTAAATCCACAGACAGAAGCAAAATGTCAAACCTGTTACTATACAAAAATTGTATAAACTTGTACAATTGAAAAAATGCTTTCAAAACTATTTCTATCACATCTAGAAAAAATGACAAAATAAAAAAACACCTTCAAAATCACTTGTTTGCAAGGATTTACATTGAACATTGTATTATACCTTTCCAAGGAATCTTCTTTTGACAAAAATGGTATATGAGATGAGCATATTGTAGTTCACTCCCCTCCTCCAGTAAAAATACAGAATCTGAGAAGAGGAATCATTAAAAAATAATTTGAAATGTGGCTGTTTGTTTAATTATTGACTTCATGTTGAATCAAAAAAAACCCGCAAAAACCAGAAATGCAACTAACATTTGTAGTAAAGGCTAGTATCTCTAGTAAATGGTCTGGAAAAGAAATTTAGAATGGCAACCACAGTAATTAGCAGTGACTTCATTTACAGCTATTGCAGCAATAAGTTAGTGTAGTACCTAGGAGGTTATTTTTATCAGCCTCCTATCTCAGTGAGACAAGTTTCCTCTTCCTTTGTGTACAATCCATGAATCCCTGTCAGGAACAGAACAGCATAAAACTATGTAACTACTCATAGGAGTGTCTATGTACTTTTCTGATGTATTCTATCCACAGGATTCTTCTCCTAAAATAAGTCCAAGAAGATTCAATGTGAGGTCTTATGCTTAATGAAACAGTCTGCATCTTCTTTTCAGGAAGTACTTCCTCCTGGTGTCTCACATTAGGTAAGGATATAGTTGTTAGAAATGTTTTTGCCATTTGTGTGTTTTAAAGACACTAGCAGCAGGGAAATCTTGCTGGTTTCAGGACTCCCCCTTAGCTTTGTTTAAGTCGAGTAATTAATCTGAAGTACTATGCACCATTACTTGCTGTCCCAACCAAAAGAAAACCCTCTTTTTTTTTTTTTAAGAGCCCGTATCTGCCCATTTTCACACTAAGCAAGACTGATTCTTACTGCACACTTTTTTCCAAGGCCAAGACATAGATGGTTTCAGACATCATATACCATCCAGTTACACTGAGGCCCAAGGAGAGGTAGCTTTGTACTGAAACAGGGCAGGTGCCACTGGGTGTGGCTTCATCCACAGAGAAAATCTAATGGACAAGCAGATTCCCCAGGAACAGCAGAAGGCTACAGCCCATGACCCCCATGAAGGCTAACCCCATGACCCACTGCTTGGCCCCTCATGTGCTCAAGACAACATCTCTCTTCCTCTGGCTGCCAAACAGGTAAACGTCCACATGAGTCTCTCAGATTCTGCAACTGAAGTAGCACTGGTCAAGTAATTTACACAGGGTGAGTATGGAATTACACACTGGTCTTAAATCACCTCTTTAAGAAAGCTAGCAATAATCTGAAAAATAGCACAAGTTTTCATGTGAGATGTGCTATTATTTTACTGAAATAAATCCATTTTGATGTCAACAAATATAAATAGTACAATTTATCTGAACCTAGACATCTACTATAGCATGAAATTAATTATTTCCTGGAAGCATTTATTTCTTTTTACTGATTGTAGAAAAGAGGCCTAGGATGATCCCAATGTAGAAGTCCAGACAATAAATATTGTACTTGGATAAATGAATCTCGGATCTGTGTGGCAGTGCACTCCATGTGTTCAGCTACAGCTCACCTGAGACAAGCCCATTAGTCATATTGACCGTAACTTACAAACTGGTTTAGCAGTGCTTTACATCTAATCATTCAGCTCACACATCTGTGGCAGTGTTAATAATAAAGTAAAATAAAAAGAAATACTCCTTCCTCGGTCCAAAACTCCTAGTTGTATCAATAGGATCTATGCACCCAGCCAAATCTCTTATGTGGACACTGCACCAGACAGGAATTTCTGTTTACTCATGCCCAGCTCTGGAGTGGACAGGCCTCCAGTATTTGTAACCAGCTATGCAGAAAAATACCTGTTTTCTCTCTTTGGGACAAGCCAGTGAGTGGATGAATGCATCATAGACACTACTATGTAGGACCTTGGTATCTAACTAGGGAGCAGAAGAGTCATACTATTAATTTGAACATGAATAACAGTATCATAGAACCATAGAATCATAGAATGGTTAGGGTTGGAAAGTTCCTTAAGATAATCTAGTTCCAACCCCCCTGCCACAGGCAGAGACACCTCACCCTAGACCATAAGTTTACTAGCCAGAGGCCTAGTGTTTAACTATGTGAACTCAAGAGCAGAATCCCCATCTGTCAGTATCTTGTATTACTGAGATGAAACAGATGGCAAAGCTAATAGAATTGGAATTAAACTTCTCAGCCTAGGTTTATACCTAACTGCATCACCTTTTACTGCCTTACTATTGGCTGCAGAAAGAGAAAAAGTTTGATATGTTGTAGTTGTGAAACACCTAAACGTGAAAAATACAAAGGAAAGGATCTGTGCGCCTGAGAAGATGCCTAAAATCATTGATAAGTTCACAGAATTGTATAATCACTGAATGGTTTGGGCTGGAAAGGCCCTTAAAGATTATCTAGTTCCAAATCCCTGCCACAGGCAGGCACACATTCCACTAGACCAGGTTTCTCAAAGCCCCATCCAACTTGGCTTTTCAACACATCCAGGGCTGGGGCAGCCACCCCTTCTCTGGGCAATCTGTTCCAGTGTCTCACCACCCTTGCAGGAGAGAATTTCTTACACATATCTAATCTAAATCTACCCTCTTTCAGTTTAAAAAAGTTCACCCTTGTCCTATTATTATATGCCTTTGTAAAAAGTTCCTCTCCAGATTTCTTATAGGCCACCTTTATGGTATTGGAAGAGTGCTACAAGGTCTTTCTGGAGTTTTTCTTCTGTAGGCTGAACAACCCAAACTCTTTCAGCCTGTCTTCATACCAGAGGTGCTCCAGCCCTCTGAGCATTTTTGTGGTCCTCCTCTGAACTTACTCCAACAGGTCCATGTCCCTCTTGTGTTGGGGGCCCAAGATCTAGATGCAGTACTCCAGATGGGGTCTCACAAGAGTGGAGTAGATGGGGAGAATCACTTCCCTCAACCTGTTGGTCACGCTTCTTTTAATGCAGCCCAGCATAGGTTGGCTTTCTGGGGTACAGGTGCACACTGCTGGCTTATGCTGAACTTCTCGTCAATCAACACCCCCAAGTTCTCCTCAGGGCTACATTCTATCCAGTCTCTGTTCACACTGTAGCTGTGTTTGTGGTTGCTCTGACCCAGGTGCAGTACCTTGCACTTGGCTTTGTTGAACTTTATGAGGTTTGCACTGGCTCACCTCTCAAGTCTGTCAAGGTCCCTCTGGATGACATCTCTTTCTTCCAGTGTGTTTACCTCACCACCCAGCTTGGTGTCATTTGCAAACATGCTGAAGGTGCATTGATTTCCACTGTCCATGTCACCGACAAAAATGTTAAACAGTACCAACCCCTGAGGACTAATCTCCACTTGGATATAGAGCTGTTGACCACAACTATCTGTGTGCCTTGGCCATGGTGCACCTACAGGTTCCTTAGGTAATCTCAAAACTGATCTACAGCAGGTGGTTCTTCATTCTCTCTCTCTCCATCCTTCTGTGACTTGGGCAGTGTGGCTGGAGCACTTGCTGGTGAAGATCGAGACCAAAAAGTCATGGAATACCTTGGCCTCCTCCATGTCCTGGGTGACCAGCTCTCCCATTTCCTTCTGGAGGGGACCCACATTTTCCCTCATTTTCCTTTTATCCTCAATTTACTTATGAAAGTTTTTTTGTTGCCCTTAATGTCCTTGGACAGATTGAGTTTTGCCAGGGCTTTAGTTTTTCTAACCTGATCCCTGGCTGTTTTGACTATGTCTCTATATTCCTCCCAGGCTACCATTCTTCCTTCCACCATCTCTAGGCCTCCTATTTACGCTCAAGCTTGTCTAGGAGCTACTTGTTCATCCATACAGGTCTCCTGGTGTTCCTGCCTGATCTCCCCTTTGTTGGGATGCATCTCTTCTGAGTTTGGAGGGGTGAATCCTTGAATATTAACCAGTTTTCTTTGGCCCTTCTTCCCTCCAGGGCTCCATCTCTTAGTACTTCTCCAACCAAATCCCTCAATAGGCCAGAGTCCATTCTCCTGAAGTCATGGGTAGCAAGCTTGCTGCACACCCTTCTTGCCACCCTAAACATCTCAAACTCCACCATTTCATAGTCACCACAGCCAAGGCTGCCCTCCAGCCTCACATTCCACACCAGCCCCTCCCTGTTGGTGAGGACAAGGTCCAGCATAGCCCCTCTCCTTGTTGGTTCCCCTATCACTTGGAGAAACAAGTTATCAACACATTCCAGGAGCCTCCTGGATTGCTTGTGCCCTGCTGTGTTGTTCTTCCAAAGGATATTGGAGGAATATGGTGGTTAATGTGGTGGCTGATATGGTGGTTGAAGTTCCCCATTAGGACAAGACCTTGTGAATATGAGGCACACCTATCTGTCTATGGAGGTCCTCATCCTCTTGATCTTCATGGTCAGGTGGCATGTAGTACACCCCCACTGCTATGTCCCTTATCCATGCCCTGCCTTTAATCCTGACCCTTAAGCTCTTTGTTAGCTCCTCATCCATCCCCAGGCAGAGCTCTGCATACTCCAGCTCGTCATTGTAGGACACCCCCTCCTCATCTCCCCAGCCTGTCTTTCCTGAAGAGCCTGTAGCCTTCCATACAATACTCCAGTCGTAGGAGACTTCCAACCATACCTCTATGCCTCCATGATGCCAATGAAGTTGTAGCTCTTCAGGCATGCACACACCTCTTATTCCTCTTGCTTGTTTCCCATGCTATGTGCATTGGCATAGAGGCATCTCAGTAGGGCCCCTGATGATGCTTGCTTATTGGCTGGGGTTGTTGGAGTTCACAGTCTGTACTGAAACATGGGCATTTTTTTTTCCTCTGTGTATACATTGAAACAGCTGCAAAATGGATAGGCACTTTCACACGTTCTTATAGTCTCAGCCATACCATTTTAAAATGATTGATTTTTCATCAGAGCTCAGCATTAAACTTGATCGCAGACAACTTTAAAATAAAATAGATTTCTTTCTAAAGGGAATGAAGTTATATAAAACAAAACCAAAGCTACTTCCTTCTGCCAATATAACAAATTGTTTAATGTGTTTTACTCTGAAAAAACACCTGGCATATGCATTATATTTTCAACTCCCAACAGTCTTAACAGGTAAAATTAAGTTAATAATTCCTACCAACACAAAAATTTGAATGTTATTAGCAAAGTGTCTTACCTAATTCTTAAAAATATATATAGATTAAAAATTAATTTGTGCCATAGTGATAAAATATGCAAATTTTGAGACTGTGATATTTCTTACCTTGCAGTGAGAGTTACATCTTTCTTTATAGAAACTGAACTCAGCATTAATTTCAATCAATTAGGAAGAGCTCTGTATTGAAATTTATTGTTTTTCAAGATTTTGAATACTTTACCTGTAGTACAATCAGATCTTCAACATTTTTGGCACCACATAAAGCTTAAACATAATAATATAATTCTGAATTTAGAATTAGTTTTGCAGGTCATGACAGAACATAAGATTTTTTTATAAGTATGATCTGCTGTAGGGTAGGTACTGTAGGCCCCAGGGACCTAATCCCATTTTGCAAGAGAATTTATGGCAAGTTACTGTTACAAGGGACATGCTAACACAAGATAATGTGATTTATGCTCAATATTATCATACTAGCAGAATTTGGATAGATGTTATTGTTTGTCAAAACCACAGAGTAGAACAGCAGAACTTTCTAATCAAATAAGAATATTTATACTTTCAAGAGAGTTACCATGTACAACTCTCTACCACAGCTTATAATGGAGACAGAAGAACAAAGACAGAATTACCACTACTCAAGAGACATCTCAGAAAAACTTGTGTCACATCATAGGATATTCCATCTGCTAGGACAAAGGGGAACATAAATAGCAAGCTAGACCTTGGACTGTTTCTACAAGATGGAAATACAGGAGCAACCACCAGCTCTCCATACACTGCAGAGAGAGAGAGATGTGTTCCGCAGTGGATGTCATCTGGCACCTCATGTCTGTTGGCTGTGCTGTCTCTTGCCTACCAGGAATCCAGAAGGAATTAAAGCTGCTTAATTCCTAAATAGATTTCTTGATGGAAAATAAACAAAATGCATCCGAGAACAATGTCTCCCTTGGTCTTCCTCTCACTGTTTGTTTAATGCCTGTTTTGCACACACACATATTCTGGTCTTCGAAGGATTTGGCTTAGAAACTTTCAAAGGATAAAGAATACCGAAGCTACTATAAAAATTTCACCACTTTACATTAACAATCTCCAAGATAATTTAGTATGTGTTCTCTTAATTGAAGAAAACCTAGAATAATCAATTCAAACAAAAAAAGTTCCACATGTATGTCCGATATGTAGGGCATTTATTTTATATTATTTTCACATAATGGTACTTATTGTCTGTATTTGTAGAAAGAAATGTGGATTTAATACATCTTATATTTTTAAATTTATGTCATATAATTATATATATTTTGTACTTTGCAGTAATTACCCAGTGGAGTTAGAGGTGTAAGAATAGTGCAAACTCAATGCTAAGCCCTTAGAAGAATTTTCTCCCTCCAATAGTAAGATATCAGTTAGACATACTTGTTTCTGTGTGCATAACAGACAAATATTTTAATGTTCTGTGGAACTGCTGCTTGATTTTTTTACTTAGCATTAGCTATTTTTTCTCAAAAAAAAATCTTTCTCAAGATAGTCTTTGGTCAGACTAAACATCACTTAGCAACAACTAAAAACATTGGTGTTATCAGCTCTGTTCCTAGGCTGAAAGTCAAAACACAGTGCTGCACCACCTACTAAGGAGAAAAATTGACTGCTACTGCTAAACACAGGACACATTAGTTTTTTATAAAATGCATAATGGGTCAAAAAATGGAAAAAGTGCTTTGGGCTGGACTGTTTTCATAACTCAGGAAGAACCCAGTCCCTTTCCAAAACAAGTTCTTTATTTCATGTTTCATGGAAGATGCATTCTCCTTTCCTTTCTCCTTTTTTTTTTAATGTTTATAGAACAAGGCATTTGAATTGTATTTCAGTCTCATCATTTTATTCTTTGTTTTACAAAATACAAAATAAACTGCAATTAAATTCTTCCCTGTATAGTTTCTAACTGCATACCAGAGACAAATCTGCTTATAGCAATGGAAAAGGGGAGGACAGGAGTACAAAACAAAACAGTTAAAAGAGTTAATTTATCTCTCATTTGGATCTGAAAACAGAAATACTACAGGTGCTGCTGTTATTGACTAATCTTAGATATTCTGTCTGTCCGTTAGCTCATGCACATTTGAGTAACTCATGACCTATTTAAATAGAACATTGAAGTTAAAGGCCTTCTTTCACTTCCCAGTCTCCCTCTCATGAAGTTAAACCTACCTTGCTACAGCCTTGCTGTTATGAGTTTCTCATGCTCCATTCACCTCTTTGAAGCCTAGCTCTGGCCAATAGGTGATGTTCAGTAAGCAAGGTGGTAGCAAAACATCTCTTGCAGCCTGCTGTCCCAATAAACAGAACACATGTCAGCTTTAGTCCTCTGAAAGGGGACCAGGGCTACTTGAAGCATGTATCTTTTTTTCCTCCTCTCTGATGAGGGTTCAATAATCTGGGAAATTTTGCCGAGGAACTGACTTATCGAAATACAGGAAGCTGTTAACAGAAGCTGGGAGGCAGCCAAGCTGGTTGACATCCAGCTGTGACAAAAAGTGAAAGCAACATGTAATTCAAATACCAGAAAAAGGCAGAGAAATTTCTTCTATCATTGGTGCTTGTTCTTCAAGAACTTGTCATGAATGTTCTTCATCTTCATGTCGTGAGCAATCTTCATCTTGAACATCATTACAGTTACAAAGTTGAAGTTTATAATGGTTTTCAGGCATGTCAGTCTCTTGAAAAATGCTTCAGGCTACTAAATATTCATTGAACTAGATAACTGAATGATTAATGGAAATGCTTAAGAGTAAGAAAAAAGTAGTTCTCATTTGTGATATCCTCTATTATTACAACAGTGGAAAAAGAACTCTGGCAAGGTCCAAATCCAAGCATAATTAAATTTCCAGATTGAGTTGAGGAAAGCAGACATGGTTCTTCAGTTAGAAATGAACCAGACATGATTTTTCAGTTAGCCATCTATTAAGAGTTAAAAATATATGCCTAGGAACATTTTGACAGCCTTTTTAACATTGAAACTAAATGTTACTTTTTCATCCTGTTCTATTAACATAATGGCAATAGCACAAACATATGGCAAGATGGCAAGTGGTAGAACTTCAGAGGTGTAGTTTTCACTAAGCAAATGGTCTCATTAAGAAGAAATTAATCTCCAGCATTAAGGCATTTGAAACAATGTGTAAACTGTCGATCCATGTAGAACTTACTTCTGAGGTGCAGAGTTTGAATCTTGGGCCACCAGGTTTATATTCAAACTGTGGAACTTCAGTTCATGTCCTGTCTGATTTCATGTCAGGAAAAGGTCTGTATGTGCTACAAATGTGTATTACCTCCCTTCCATGATGGGGTTCCCTAGAAGCACCAGCTAGTAGGAAGTTGGGCTTGCTCTGGACTGGTTTAAAAGTGTCCATCAACATATCAGGGCACCCATATGACCTGCAAACTAGATACAGTATAAAAGTCTCCCACTTTGCCTTACCAAGAAAAATTACATTTAACAGATATCAAAGCTATTCACAAAGTGAGGAAGATCTATATATCAGGTTGCTCTTCTCCTTTGTAATTTGGTATTAATATGAGGAAGCAGGAGAGCTGTTCTAAATTATATTCTCAGGGCTCCTTTTCCTTGGAGGCTGAATCAAAGCATACATTACAATCCTTTCTAGTCTTTGTCTTGAGATCTAACGCTTATATGAATGCCATAGAGCTAGCTATAATCCCACAAAATACTGTGTTTACAAATAGAATTGTGACTTGCAACTTGGAGATAGCTCATGGCCACTATTTTTCTGGTTATTTGAGACTGGGGAATCAGAATCCCCAGTGTATTTTCCACCCCACCAGCACAGATTGCTCATCCAGATATAACAATGACAATCAAAGTAGTCTCATGAAACTGACTCAGCTGACTGTGTTTTCACCTACTTATTCCAAAATGTGTAAAAGTGCAGACACAGTGGGGCACAGCCCACTTGAGATTACAACAAATTGCTGTTAGCTTGCAAGCAAAAAGCAGTAAAGATAGGAAAGTGAGAAAGCTGACTAAGTTTTCATTGCTGTGTTTTTAGTTCCCACCCTTACAAAATTATTAGAGTTGAGTACAGTTTTTTTCCTAACCAACATACTGCAATCAGTACAGATAGATAGGAGACTGGAAGCTGCTGTATTATTGTAACAGTTCTACCACAATTCTCAAATGTGAATAAGTTATTCCAGTAGAAATGTTTTTATATCAGTTCACCTATATCCATTTCAGAGCCTGTACCTCTTTTAACCTTACCAAATTCAAGCTGATACAGTTAAAGTGGTGCGAACATTACACGTAAACAAAATTCTTTAATTCTGTAGGTGGAATTATGACTCACCAACTTCAATTTGATAAGGAATACTCAGCTGTTCTGGTTTTCCCATTCATCAGGTAGATAGGATTAACAGTGTTTACTTACTTTATAGAAGTGCAGGGAAGATTAATTACTGTCTGTATGTTTTCAATCTTTCAAGGATGAAAAGCAATACACAGACACTACCACAAAAGAAGCTGCAATGACCTACAGAACAAGGTACTGCATAGCTATGTGATGCTTTCCACTGGAACTGTATAGTCACAGGCATTAATCCCTTCCTGAAATCTAGAAAGTGAATAGTTAAACATATTTATAAATAGGAGTACTGAAATGCATTAAAAAATTCAGATGCTTCTAACAGTTTCACCTTCATATTACTAAACAGCTGAATTTTTCTATCTGTGAGATAAAAAACTGAGTTTAAGACATTCAGATTTTAACAGATCATCTGAACTGCTGAAATGTATGTTCAGTAAGGCTTTATGTCTAACGTAAGACCTGGTTTTGTCCCAGCTTTCATTGAAAGCACTTCCTGACTTCAAACTTCTACATCTTGGAGTTTTTTTTATCTTTTTCCTTTCGTTTTTGTTTTTTGGTGGGTTTTTTTTGTTTGTTTTGTTTTGGTTTTTTTTCCACACTTTAATTTAGTTCTTTCTAACTAAATTTTCAAAGTTTTATTTCTGGAGTACTGCAACAAAGAAGAATTAAGGAATCCCTTTAATGTTGGTAGTTACTTGCCTAACCAAGATGGGCAGGCAGTAAAAGAGGTGCAAATAATTAAATTGTTTTCCAAATGGCATAATCAGGCTTTGAATATAACCCCCTGCAATATATATACATTTATGTGTGTTCAAGTCATGGGTACCAGAAACTTTTTCTCACAATACTTTGTCTGAGTATGAACGATTCTGCAGGAAGTCAGGGTGCATGCACAGAGAAGATGATGTACCCTAAACATATGTGGAGATGGACATTGCTTTTCCCAAAACCCTTGAAGCCTCCTGCCCACCTCTAGGTGCTTTTTGCAATAGGCAACATTTGGCTGCAGTTTTGAGTCTGTTTGCAGCTTTCTGAACACACTAGGTATACCAGCACATGGTAGAATTAAGCTGTGAGATTTTTCTAAGCTAATCTCTAAATTAAAACCTCTTGTAGCAAAGCATAACGGTGAAACTACTGAACAATGACAGATTAATACCTAAAATCCTCTGTCTGATTTCCTTTATCTGTTTGAAAACCATGCCTGGCCCTTGAAAAGACAAACTAGTGATGACCCACCCAGCCCTCCAGGTTTCTTTGGACCCTGTCAAAACCCACATTTGAAATAAATTTTTAAACTTAGGAAATAAACAATGGACTTCATTTGCAGGATCCCCTTACAATTGTTAAAAAAAAAAGATGGAAATTATGTGTGCAGACGGCTTCAGGAATGTAACTATAAAAATGGCTGAAGCTGAACATGCTTAAAACTGGAGAGGAAGACGCCCTCAGAGATAACTACAGAACTTGAAATTTCCAGCTTATAGAACAAATGCTTATGTCTCTCATTTTTCATTTTCCTGCTGTCCCATTGTAATGTCCCCCAGAGAACCAGGTTTCTTTCAGCTACATAGGATTTAAAACATTTAAAAGTGGGAAAACAGAGAAAGAAGAAAAAATTTATTTGCAAGATTCAAATGAAGTTTTTAGCTCCAAAACATAAACTAGCTGTAGTCTTCCTTCTAATTATTTTTTAAAGGAAAAAACACCCACAAAAAAACCTCACCACCAAAGTTTAGTCATGCCCAAGTAAGGATATGACTTTCAGAACCTTTCTAAAGCTGTTTTGCTGGGTTCATAGAAAAGTGCATTGCATGCATTGCATAGTCCTAGTCTAATGAAAAATTATTTAATTAAAAAAATGCTGCATAGGTGTTTTCTTCCACTAAACTACACACAACATTTTAAGTTATCTTTTACTTTTTCCCTTTGGACTTTAACACTTACAAATGGAGTTTCATGCTTCATGAAACAAAGACTCTCAGGCTGCTTACGAAATCACAAGAAACAGGACAGGAAGACGCCAGGCTGAATCTGAAATCCCAGGCAAAACCACATCAGTCTGAGACTGCTTATAATACCCCAGTTCCTACCCCACAAGTGAGAGGAATAACAGCTTTTAAGATTTCATTGTGAGATTCTGCACAGATGTACATATCACTGGCTCTGTGAGTCCTCTGCTGTCTGTCTACTACAGAAAAGTTCGGTTCTTTCACACTCTTTTCAGGTATCCTATTATTCTATTTAAGCTGTGCTAATTTTGGGAGGATAGCTTTCATATTTCTTGCATTCAGCTGAACGATACTCATCCTGGCTGCATAGTCAATTCAGCCTATCACCAACAAGTAAAAATTTAGCCCAGCAATGGCTTCATTTGAGATGATAACAAAGAGGTCTCCTAAGAATAATACAAATAAAAAAAAAATATTTCTGCCCCACTGAGCAGACCATCACAGACCCTGAGGGCAGGGTATGTTGATTCATGGAGAAGCAAGAGAATTTATATTGTCTTGAGGGAATGAACCTCTAGTCTCCTAACATACGCATAACACATGCTTGCCCCTTTCCTATTCAATTCACTGCCTCTTTTTTTTCCCTGGAATGAATACTGAGTAGCAACTTGATTTGCATGTTTTGTTTCCTCTTAAGCTAAAATAATAATAATTTAAAAAATCTCTGATTTATTTAGACTTTCTCACAGAGCAACAAAGTCTTGAATTAATATTATCCTTTAAATATGTAACTGTGTTCTATAGTCAAGCACAGCCTGTACTACTGAATTGCTTTATATGGCTTAACATTAGAGATACTGAGATGATAGCTGAACCCTTGCACTTCTAAACTCATAAGGGACCACCCTAGAGCCAAGCTAACAGGGTAATTCAGAAATTATTTCAAGATGACGAGTAATTAAATTCACAGTGCTGGACAATGTAAGAGACAGAACTGAGCAATTATGCAGACAGAGCAAAAAATAATTTTTCACACAGACGCAAAGGATTCACCTGAAGATACACAAAAACAATTAAGATCACACAGAAGGTATATGTTTGAAATAACATGGAGTTGTCGCATACATTACTGTGAAAGATTTTTTATGAGCTATATATTATAGGTATACTATGGCTTGCACATTATAGGGAAAATCTGTCAATGATTTGTCTTGAGAGCATGAAGTTTTGTCCAAGTACTGGCTTAATGCCTGGTTTCTGAAAAGCTGCTCCTAGCTGAACAATGTTGAGGATGAAACACAGACCAGACATTACTTAGGCTGTTCTCCACAGTATTTCTCCTGGTTCCACTCTATCAGCATAAACACAACCATGTAAACATTCTCCCTCATAAAAGCAGTTATTTTTATTTATAGAGACAGCAATGTGACAGGAATCAAACTGGAGTCTTTTCCTTAGTGACACCTTATATCTATCTTCCCGTAGGGGTTATTCCTCCTCTAAGAGATCTGCTGAATTCATATTATTAAAATTGTCCTCTGCCCAAAAGGTCTCAGATAGCCCTCTGTATCAATAGTATTTCCTACTTTTTACTTTTGCTACAGTTTTATGGGTGGTTTAAACTGAGCTGTGGACAGCTTCTCCACAACTCTGTAGCTTCCCATCTTTTTTGTTCAGATCATGTGACACAGGGGCAATGGCATAGAACACACCTCAGGTGAGAATATATGGCCTACCCATAACTGTCACATTGGGCACAGCACTTGTGATAAAGTCCAATAGATTTTGTTAAAGAAATAAATAAATTAATCAAACTATAATCATGATCCTGCTACTTAAATATGTCTGTGTCCATAGCAGTGTGGTACAAGCCATAGGTTTTAGAAGGATTTTCATCTCCATTTATGAGAAAACAGAGATTCTTTCCTGTGTCCAGCACCAAACCCAGAATTAATCAGGTTTTCACAAACTACAGTATAAATCTTGCATTAAACATGACTGATTTTCTGTCTTACTTCAATAGTAGAGATTTCTGGAGATTTCAGTAGGAGTCTGCAGCACACATCAAAACATACATATCTACTTGTCTGTATTCCCACAGCCGTGCTTAATTCCCATTGAATGACTAGAAACATTCTGGTTGACTTAAATAGCTTTTTGATCCATATCAGTCTCCTTTGGAGCTGCCAAAGTCTACTGAATGAGAACTAACCCCATAAGAGTTACCACTGCATGCATCTATTTCCTTGCTTCATGAAACTTTGTTTTCCCCTGCCAGCACTATTAACTTTTTTAAATGGTACTAAGAACAATTTTGCTAAACATAAACCTTAATTTTTAATTCTCTCTACAGCCATCCAATTCCAAAGACAATTTGTTTTTGATTAAAATGATGAGACATTTTGTATAAGAAGATCCATTACAGAAATACTATATATTCACAAATTCTTCAGTACCTTCTAGTTAACATTATTTTTCTTAATGCTGGGCTTTTTCACCTGCTTTTTTTAGCTTGTCTTTACCTATGATGTATTTCCCTCAGACAGAACAAAACATTAGATTACTAAAAATAATATCCACCTGCCTACTACTTCCATGTGCAAATACAATATGAATTGGCCCAAACCAGTCTGTACACCGTCCTGTGTCTGTGAAAGAAAATCTACTTCATAAAAATGGGACCTTTTCTATTTTGAAGAACTGAAATAAATCTATTATTACTACTTGTCTGTTACAAAGCATTACAATCAAGAAACAAAGAGGCAAGAAAATTAGTTTCTGTATTGAATACAGATCAGCCTTTGTGCTTAGTTTAGTCTGCTTTCTCTGAGCAGAAATTTGCCACATTTCAGGGCATTTCATAGTCTGCCATGACATGGAAAATGACATGGTGTTATCCTATCAGATGCTAGCAAAACAAACAGTTCTAGAAGATTATCATTAATGTTGTAATCCCTAAACCAATCCCTCAGTTTTCAAACAATACATTAATCATATTTGGTAATGTGTTAATATTTTAATATCATAAATTTTATCTATTCGATATTATCTCCCCTTCTAATAGCAAATTTTATGTCTATTACAGTCTTTCCTAAGGTCTTTGATGCTAGAATACTTTAAATAACAAAAGGATTTTCAGCTTGTGGCAGGGGGGTTGAAACTAGATGATCTTGAAGGTCCTTTCCAACTCTAACCATTCTATGATTCTATGAACATATTTTAATGAAAAGCCTTCAGAAAATTGCAGCATCCTATAATTGTTGATGATCTACTCTGTCTAGGCCAAGATAACATCACATGTGCATCCTATTGGGTGCTATTGTTGGTTTTCATGCAGGATATTTTATCTCTTTCAAAGATGGATCATTCATGCAATGAAAACATGAGCTATGTTACTAGTCCAGTTATGAAAAGCTTGCTATTTTTTTCTTTTGCACATTATCTGTGAACCTGTAGTTTATTGCAAGTGAAATAATTTCTTTCTTAAGTTCTTTTTCCTCTGAGGCAAACATGGTTAAATTGTGTCATTTAGTACTAGTTCATAATTGCATTGCACTTGGAACCACAGGGCTGTGTTGACAAAATAGTTGTAAATGAGAGGGAAGACTTTTCCACTCTCCTACAAGCATGCAGATGCTTGATGTTCCACAAACATAAAAAGCAGCTACTCCAACTCAAATGGGAATAGTAGTAAATCTAATAGATCCAGATATTTAGCCAAGTGGAGTTTTCCAATTAGAAAAGTCACTTATGAATTTTTGCATTTTTTAGTTTATCCTGTTTGAAGTGAATATTTTATTTTGAACTAATATTTTTAGAATGTAAGAAAATTATTTTAAATAAGAAACAAAAAAAGATCTATTTTGTATTTTTAGAGTTTGGTTTTACCTTTTGCCTTATTTTTCTTCATTTTACTTGGGAAAGAAAGAAAAATAACAGAGGGTAAAAAAAAAGCACTATCATACAATCTGTTTATATGTTTTTAAACAACTATTTTCTGAGTCAACCTAGCTGGAAGCCAAAAAGTGTGGAAAGTAGCTCTTTTCATGTTTTTCTCTTTGCCTTGCTCCCTTCAACACTTATTTGATGGCAACCAGCTTTTGGAAAAGAAAGCAGGGAGGTGATATCCATAGTGTAAATACTTATAACATTGCCTGGAATCCCTTATGACAACATTTTTAAATGGGAAATACCAGGAAACACGGCAATGCTCAGCACTCATTGACATTCCTGGGCAGAATATCTGCCTGAAAGCTAAAGTATGTGTATCAGCAAATAATAGCTGGTAGGAGTTGTCATAAGCTTCTTTGAAGTCATCTATAGTCAAGCAAATGAGTATGATAGTCTGCTAACTTATACTTATGTGCACTAAGCTGTACACAGAAAATACTATTGTTTTAAGTACAGAAGGCAGCAACAGGTAGAAGTAGTGTTATTTTGTATGTACAATATAATGGACACGTTACGAAAATTTGGTCCACCAATTGAGAAAGCTTAAACTTGGGCCCTGTTTTCACTTCACAATTCTAAAAAAGTGTGATGTTAGATGCCAGATTTCATTTGTTTAGGTTATAAAATGTTAGTCAAGAATAAGTTAAGACAAACAATAGGCTAGTTTTAGAGCTGTGTAATGTTTTTCAACATATAAAATTGTTTATTGAATACATATTATACACTGTAAAGCAGAGTTGCTTCTAGGGAATATCCAGTTTCTGTCTCAATACACCAAAGTATACAGAGGCATACTTTTAGGATAAAATGCATAGTGACAAACAATTGCAACCTTCAATACACAGATCAACACATTTCAGCCAAGCTACCTCCTGCAACTACCGGAAAATGTGTATCAGTCCCCTGTGTCCTACTAGAGCACAGAAGAGAAAGCCAAAACCTTGTAGTCCATTATGAATACAAATTCAATATATTCCTCCTAATTACTTTTTAATTTTCATCTCATCTATGTATAGTAGCTGCAGAAGGAAAAAAGACTTCTATTCCTTATTCTGCCACTGCCTTGCTTGTTTGACCTTAGTCATAATACAGTTTCTCTATTCCTTAATTGATTCTTCTGCATCATGTGCATAATTAAAACTACTTTCCTTTTAGGTATTAAGTGGACCTGAGCTTACCTTTTACAGTCTGGGAGATATTTTTTAAAGAAGAAGCTCAAATTAGTATTTTTTTTTTAATTTTGTACTATTATTTTACAGTCCTGAGCTCAATTAATTCACTAGATTGTGTAGTTTTATCCACTGGATACAAATTACTTGGATATTTTCAATTCTAACATAATTTAGATTAAACTTTCTTTTTAATACAAAAAAAAATTTTGTCCTTTTGTTCAGCCAATAAAAAGAAGGACACAGTCTAAGGAAGAGTTTCTTTCTTTCTTGAGACTATGTAGAACCTTGCTCTGACTTTTGAAAAAAGGGCTTAATTTAGAAGTTTTATATAAGATAAGTAGGATTGCAGTATATAGGTCAAAGTGTTCAGAATCATCCTGGAAAGTAAGACAAAGGAAATCAATAACCATTATAGGTGTAATATTCATATTTCATATAGAGAAATAATCTTTTTTTTTTTTCCATGCATTGGACCTTTACCAACAAATCTGTTGGCTTCCATGTGATCATCTATAGACTAAGGAAATAGTGCTGTGGGAATTTTATTGTGTCTTATTGTTCAGTCTTACTCTAAATACAGATAGATAAAATATCCCCAGTTGACTCTGATTTGAAAAGAAATAGGCAAGTACAAAGAGCAAGAAGACAAATATAATATGTAGGCTCTAATTACAAATATAGAATATATAAATTTAAGTAGATTCTGTGTGCTACACCAAATGGTAAGACAGATGAACGACTAGCACAGTTATTGTTACTTAGATTTAACACACTAAATTTCACTTTGAAATGCTAAGCCTGTCATTTCTCTTGTGGATAAATTACACCTTATTGTCAGTTCTGTGTTTGTGGCAGTGTAGAAGCAGCCTTCAAAGGAAAATACAATTTCAGATGTCCTGTATGTACAACAAAACATAAATCAAATCTTCTCTGTTGATTCTCTTGTTTTATCTTGTTCTGGACCTCTGCAAAGCAGTGGTATTTCTTGTCAAGATAAGTCACCTCTGCCACTCAGCCTTCATCTTTGTGAAAGCAGTCAAGTATCCAAGAATGAACTCCAGAAGACTGTTCTTCAGACAGGAATGCAATATTGATTCTGTCTGTTCATGTGCTTATTTATCACCTGACAGAATATTTACTAAATGTGAACAAAGTATGCTGTGTAATAAATACAAAGTCATGTACTGGTCAAAAAGGAGAATTTATGCAAGGGATATTAACAGTTTCACAGGTATATGCTCTAAATTATGGTCTCCAGGAAACCTGAAACTATAAGAAAAACTGTTTGGAAATAGTAGGATATATATTTTCAGTAACTGTTGAAAAATCTGTGACAGGATATTGCTGAAAAGTAGCTTCTGAAGAATGGACACTGTTCACATAATTTAATTATATTCTTTGAACTATGCTGGAATGCCTATCAGGAGTCACAGGCAATACCTTACACCTTCATCACTTGGCATTTGCAACAAAAGCAACACATTCTGGAAATGAGTCACAAACTGAAAATACTTACTCAAGCCTGTTAGCAAAAAAAAAGCCTCCAGCAGATAAATTTACACAAATTTAATCTGATTTTTAAATAGTTACCCTTCACCAATGAAAAGGTATTTAACCTACTTAAAATATATGTCAGTTGTCAAAGCAAATCAACATATTTCAGGTCACAGTATTAGTTTTTCTTGTTGTAATGATAATATATTGTTGTTCCTTTAAGCTTCAGAGCATTGTATAAACCAGAACCTCATGCAACAACTTTGTTATATCTCCCAAACTGTCAAAGTGAAAAAGATTTCTTCTGTTGATACAGATAACTTATTATAGTTATAGCTCTGTACCTCTGATTCTATCTTGTAGAAGTGAATGGAACACAGTAAAACAGGCTTTGTTGTTATACTACAGACAGACTGCTTTCAGCAATAGTGAGGTGGCATAAGAATTCTGGGGGCTTAGTTTAAACACTGATTATTTAATAGCACAAGCCTTAAACTTGCATCTCTCAGGACTTCATGGTAAAACTCATGTTTAGTCTGATCTGAGCCACATGAGCATTTTGAGAGCAATTAATATGATCTTGCTTACAAATTAAATGTTTAATGCTGCTAGATTAGTACAACTGTGAGCTTCATCCATATAAATTGCTGAAACTTTCTAGATTTACTTTGGATTAGGAGTCAAACTCCAAGTGAAACTTTTCTGTAACTGACATTCAAAACCCAGTTAGGCAGAGTTGCTTGAAGGTGTGGCTTCTATTGACAGCACTACCTCTAAATCTATCAGGTAAGTTATTTAATCTCTAGACTTATCATTTCCTTATTCTTTAGAAAAGGGATACTACCATCTCCCATCATGTTGAAAGGATTTCAGATTTGAGAATGAAAGATTCTATGTAGACAAAAAGCAATTGTTAATCATGGCTGTCAGTTTAAGAGTTTCATATGACTGAAGTGGAATATCTCCATGTCTGTGCTCCATTGTATCAGTGCATGCCCATTAAAACTGTTATATGATCTGTTATTGTGATAATTTGATATCTGTCTTACGACACAAGTTGAAAACATGAAGGAACTCATGTTACAATGTGTACTGTGGAATTAATTTCCTCAACACCGTTATCTAAAGTAACATCATAAAATAGCCTTTATCTGAAACTGCCTATACCTGCAAGAATATATTCAAGCCTGGATATAGACTAAACTATCTATTAAATATCCTTGGTGTCAGAAAGTAAGGGGAGTTGTGGCAAGAGAGAAATGAGAGGATACTAAAAAAAAAACCCAAACCCCCCAAAGACAACCATGATCCTTGAGTGGTCCCTTGTTCATGTTTGGCTATTTCCTGAATTCAGGTCTGTGCAGTGCTTGTGATGGACTCCTGAGGTTATAAGACAATTTTTTCTAAAACTTATTACTCTCCCTATCAACAAAGAAGACTGAAACTTAAAACCATTATTTTCCAGGAACATTTACAAGCCCATTTGAAAATTGGATGGGGAGTTTAGCTTGCAAATATTTTTTCTAGGATTTGGTATGCTGCAAAGGTTGATGTTCCTGTATGATGATTTGAGCCATACCACATACTTGTTATATCACTGCTGACTTGCCCTGAAAGCAATATGGTGCCTTTCTGGACAACTACTCTCAGAACAAAAACATATTCCCTCTCTTCAACACAACTAAATTGGGTATTCTACCAGAAAATTGGCATGCACCCCATCACAGTGTGACTGAGATGCTCTCAGACATATCAAGAGTTGCCTCCTAGACAACAAGTGATCCAGAGTAACAGCAATAGTATAACTGCCTTTGTCAAAATATTGGGTCACTAATTGGTAACAGTCAAATATGGTCAGCTGATGTATACCTTTTTTCTCAATGTCAGTAATAACATTTAAACTGCAGGATTCTATTTGCTCTGAAAAAAACAGTGACCCTGAACAGAGACCATATATATTATTGACTGATCATCATGGACTTCACTGACCATGATTTAAAGTTTATTGGGAATTAAAATCCCTAAAGCCATGAAAACTGAAGAAGAAATGGTTTCTGAAAAAAATCAAAAATCAGAAGAACATATGAAATAAGCAGATAGATTAAAAAAAAAAAAACAACAACTCCTGACAGACAGACAGACAGATATTCCATGTGAAGAAATAACTAGATATTGTATTTTAGAGAATCTGATTTTATTTCCATCCCAAAGATATCACTGGTCTTAATAATATGTAAGAGAAATCAGCCAAAGAAGGGTTTGGATTTTTATAATATTTGGTCATATGAAGTGGAGAGAAAAAAAAAAGAAAGAAAAAGGAAAAAAAGAAGGCTAAATTTATTCTCTTTGGAAAAGGGAAGACTTTGGGGTGACCTACTTAGCTTCAGTGCCTCTGTTACTTGGCAACATATAAAATAAGACGGCAAACAGAATAAATGTGTTTAAGAGCCAGCGAAGACATTTTTATAGACAAAAGGGTTAAAAGATATAGTTAAAAAGGAGAGAGGTGAGTTTAAAATAAATCTAAAAGACACAGTCTTACTGAGGCAGGTAGCCTTTTCTTGACCGGCAATCTTTTATGTCCTAATGATAGATTTATTAACTGAAATAAAAGAAACTTTTACATGTGCTGGGTGCAGTGACTCTACAGTAAGTAAAATGGTAGATTTGAGAAAGAAAAATAGGAATTTTAGAAAGCATTTTTTCATTAATTCCTATATTTATATTCAAAAGTAACCATGTGGTTTCCACTAATCAGAGGTGGGGAGGGAGGCATCATTAAGTGGATTAGGACTGACAAGTCCCTTACTATATCTGACCCTTCCTGCTTCCCATCCCAGTTCTCTCTCTGATATCCAGAAACGTCATTATTATAATTAAAGCTTTGTGAGTACTACTCTTCAGTAACTGCTAATAGCATCTAGACATAGAACCAAGCTTCGAGCCTTTAAAACTTCTCAAAATTGTGTCAAAAGTTTTCACATGCTGTGAGAAAATATAGGGAAGATTGCAGTCATTAAACTCTGACAACAAAGGTAGAAGAGCAGAGGTTACTGCTCCAATCCCACTTGACATCTGTCTTCTATATTTTGTTGTCTTTTTCAGTATTTAATTGTACTAATTGTCATCTGGGCTTAATCAGCAAAGCACCACTTTGGAGGACCAAGTGAAGATCAACCTCAGTACATTTTATGAAAACAATTCTTTTAAAATATTTCCTGTTTGAGGCTCAAGGTGAGAAAAAGGAGGTAATTCTGGAGGCAGGATCTGGTAGTTACTATGACAGTGCAATGAAAGCCTGTTCCTTGGAGCAACAAGGAGGATGCTGCCCTTGGCAAGGTCAAAAGGGCTTTGATGTGCTTTCTCTGGGGATTTGTGGCAGAAGGAAACATTGGAGAGCAGAAGGTGCAACTCAGAAAGTCATGGCTGTTGCATGCAATTTAGGCACCTCTGACAAGCATTTGGCTACTAGCCAATCTGCCTGATTTCCTCATACCTGCTTGGGAAATAATTATCATTTTCCCCTCACTGGCAGAGCTACTGGGGAAGGTAGGAAATATGAGGGCAAGATCTGTGTAGATGAGACGGCTCCTCATGAGTTCAGAAGGTGCAGGCACAGACATGAGAACTACAAGGCTTGCATCTGTGTTAAATCATTCTTTGTATGTACATAAAGGTATATATACTTAGAGCTGAAACAGCAGTATGTTTTGCATTTCTCTGAATTAAAGAAAATTATTTTTTTTTTCTTCAAGGAAGCTTCACCCATTTGAGTTCTAAATAAATGTGAGTAGCTTTCAACAAAATATGTTCTTGTATTGCAACTTCCTAGTAGAAGGAAAGAATTGAAACTACAATTCAATGAAGATAATCAGGGTTTTAAGAGAAATCTGATCAAATGAAAAGCCATTGAAAATGTAAATTTATCAGAAAGTTATACTTAAAATTTGCAGTTTTACAAATGTTAAGTTCCAACTCTTAGCAACAACTCCTTGAGGAGAAAAATTACCTTGGAAAAACTACTACCAGAGTATAAAATAAAAAAACATGCAGAAATGCTGCATTATAGATACAAAAAATGCATACAGAAAAATTAAATTATCAAATCCTATCCTTCATTCCCTTTTACCTCCAAACCATGTTAGATTGACGTGTGATTTTTTCTTTTATTACTGTTTATAGCAGATTGCTAATGGAGGAAATGAAGTGAGGAGGATGCAATACTCTGTTGTCCTCTTGCAAGGGGACAACTGGCAGATCATGACTGCTGCATTTTTGATCAACAACCCAAAAGATGAGAAAAATAATGCAGCATAGTATTTTTGAAAGCAAACAAACAAGCTAGCAAACAAGCAAACAGACCACACACAACTAGGAGATGCATTCTAATTTGTTATTTTAGCTTTGATTATTCAAAAGTCAGATTGCTCAAAATTTGGACATATTTCAAAATTCCATTCAAAACTCCCATTTCAAAACTCAAATAGAAACATATTTTGCTTACAATGAAATGATACTGCCTGAATTCTTCAAAGGACCCTTGAGTCAGTTTGATAACAGGGAGTTCACTTTATTCAGCAAATATAAGCAGAAAATACACATCCATAGGGAAGCATAATGCAACTCTCACTGGCTCAGACAGCATTAGTGCTTCTTCGTTACATGCCCAAGCTTTTATTCCATGAGGGTCTTGCTCTAAATTTCTCCATGGTAATAGGAGAGATTAGATGCTCTGCTCATGGATTTTAATGAAGGTAACATATGCTAGTTAAGAATCTGTAGGAGTTATTTTAACAATAACCTGTGGTCCAAGAAAATTTATTTTCTCCATCAAGGTCCATTCAAATGGTTGTTAGCTTGCAATATGCTACATATGTGTTATAAATGTAAACTGAAGTTTGAGTGGCTTTTTCACTGTAATTCAGGTCCATTTCTAATACATCATTTGTAATAAATAACTTCTGTTGTTGCAGAAGAGATTGTGTTTGATCTTTGAGCATGATGGTATTTACAACAAAAAAGTAAAAAAAACAAAATGCAGAGAAAGATCTTAAGTCCCCTGAGGGGTGAACTTATAGATCAGCATCAGGAAATTATGGCAAGAATTGATAGAGCTACCCTGAAAAATCTGGCAGACATGAATCATGCCATCTACCTACTAAAATATCCAAACTCACATGTCAAGCGCATTCTATAATATGTTTAGGTGATATGTTTTCATTTTGAAACACTAGAAATGTATCTTCTAGCTCACAAGTCTCATAGTTATGGGTAACATTCATGCCTCTCCTCTCATGCATTTATTGGCTACTAGGAATTACACATTCTTGTGCACTTTACGTTTCTCTGTACCTGTTTATGTATAGGTACATGCATATTGGAAAACAACAGTGACAACAAACATAATATCACACACAGGACAGAAAAACTTAAGGCTCAAGAAACATAACAGCTGTGAATATCGAAACCTTTTACAGTGCCATGCAGGTAGACAGAATCCAACAATGTTCAGTGGGAAATAAAAAAGTAAATTTTCACCTGAAAGGATTAAGTTGAATCTTTAATCTCCCCATTTCTCTATATGGAAAATACAATGTGAACAAATATGATGTAAAACCATTGTGAGAGTTTTCACAGAGGTTATTCTATTTCATCAGCAATTTTTTTTTTTATGGTTCCATCATCTTTATCCTACATACATTGCTCCTTTAAGTCTGTTGGGACACGGTATCAGGGTCTGACTGGCGAAAATCCCGGTGTCAGACTTGTTTCATTTGTGATTGCAAGAGTGAAATTAAGACTCAAATAAGGTGAAGTACTATAATCAGTCAGTTGGTTTATTATAAAAAGGCAATTACTAGAAAAAAAATTATTGTAAAAATAGAGATAGTGATAAGACAGATCGGAAAAAGGATGGAAATGAAGCAAGAATTCAGGGTGCAGAGAGAGAGACAGTCACGATTGCAGTGTCCCAGGGGTCCATAGTCATCATCCTCATTTGTGGGAATCCTTTAGGGTCCATAGTCGGTATGGGAGCAGAGTGTCCCCAAGGGTCTGTAACAGTTGTTGGAAGTGGGTGTCCTCATGGAGGGTGTCCTTTGGAGGTGTCCTGATGGAGGTGTCCTTGTGGAGTTGTCATCACAGTGGGTGTACTCATGGAGGTGTCCTTCGTGGTGATTACCTTTTCACCCTTTTATTATGAGTTGGAAGGAGCACCTCTGTTCTTAATGTCACTTACTACACCTTTCTGGTGGACCAGTTTCACTGGCCCTGCAGCTAGCTCTTCAACTGCATGTCTGCAGCAGTTCTTGGGATAATGGGCAGCAATTCTTCACACCAGTCCTCGAGATAATGGACAGAGAGTCTTATCTCAGCTCCTTCCAGCCATCTCTGAGACAATGGTTAGTGGAGTCCCATCTTAGCTTTTCATACTAATTCTTGAAACAATGGACGGTGGAATCTGATTTCAGTTCAGGCTCTCACACATGGTCAGGAAATGGACAAGGTCTACATTTTTTAAACAGGGTTTCAAAAATCTTGGTATCCTGGGCTGCATCAGAAAGAGCATGACCAGCAAGTTCGAAGGCGGTGATCCTACCCCTCTACTCTGCTCTTTTGAGAACACACTTGGAGCACTGTACGCAGTTCTGGTGTCCTCTACATAAGAAACACATGGAGCTGTTGGAGCAGGCCCAGAGGAGGGCCATGAGGAAGATTAGGGGGCTGGAGCACCTCCCTTATGAAGATGGGCTGAGAAAGTTGGGGCTGTTCAGCCTGGAGAAGAGAAGGCTGCGTGGAGACCTCATAGCAGCCTTCCAGTATCTGAAGGGGCCTGGAAGGATGTTGGAGACTCTTCATTAGGGACAGTAGTGATAGGATAAGAGGGAATGGGTTCAAACTTAAACAGGGGAAGTTCAGATTAGATATAAGGAAGGAGTTCCTTCCTGTTAGGGTGCTGAGGCACTGGAACGGGTTGCTCAAAGAAGTGGCAAATGCTCCATCCCTGGCAGTGTTCAAGGCCAGGCTGGACAGAGACTGGGGTGACATGGTTTAATGTGAGGTGTCTCTGTTCATGGCAGGGGGGCTGGAACTAGATGATCTTAAGGTCCTTTCCAACCCTAACTATTCTAGGATTCTGATTCTATATTCTCAGCTCTTGCTATGCTGTCGCAGAACCAAGAGTAAATAAATCACAAATGGACAGAGCCAGGCACACCCATCCTCCAAAAAAGAACTTGGAGATGTATCCATTAACAATATTACTACAATTTTGCTGTAGGTAGTGTCTGCCAGGTGTATGTCAGCACAGTGAATCTGTCCAGAAACTACAATTCAAAATCAGACAATTTTTAGACCCCTATTTCTCTAGACTGTTTAAGCCTCTGATGTTAAAAATAAATTAAACAAGTTAACAGAAAAAAATACATAGTACTTAGGACAGAATTACTTGCATAAGCACTCATTGCTCTCCATCCGCTCTCTAGTCCACAGAAAAGTATAAATCAGGGCCAAAAACAGGGTATCAGAGAAAAATGTTTTTAAAATCATTTCTACCACACAGAGTAGTTCCCAGGACCTGCTCCACTTTTACTCTGTGTGCTAGAAAAAGCTTCATGATTTTACCATTGATTAAGATCTAAGTAGAATACACAGCTGGATG
Organism: Melopsittacus undulatus; assembly: GCF_012275295.1. Lineage (NCBI taxonomy): Eukaryota > Metazoa > Chordata > Aves > Psittaciformes > Psittaculidae > Melopsittacus > Melopsittacus undulatus. Next base: position 82,517,943 of record NC_047527.1, on the reverse strand, counting down.
GAAATAATGTGAAATGGATATTTCACCTGTTTGTCCCTCCAAATCCTCAGCAATTCCCAGTAATATTGTGTATTCTTATAAATGTCCTGTGATGGAGATTTCCAAATCTTGATGTACTTCAGTGCTCCAATGCTCTTCTACTAGGAAGTGTGATCTACAACACACAGGCTGGAATTAAAGCCCACCCTTTTTTGTCATTCCTACTGACAACGCAGGAGAGAAATTTCATCCATCTTTGTACAGTCCCTTACATATTGAAGATTACTGTGCTGACTTTTCCTTTGGCCAGGTTTCCAAGCGCTCACCTACTTTGTTTTTTCCAGGTCTGTGACATTTTTGTTTTATTCATGCACTTCCTCCACATCTGCATTGTCCTCATTCAGATCAATTAATTAATAATTAAATTATTAATAGACAATTAATGAACTTATTAAGTTAATTCAAAGAGACTGTGAACATGTTCAAGAACCGCTTTGCTATAGTTTGCTCAATAACAGTTTATCAGTAATTCCAGCTACTTAAGATTCAGTAGGTATGAGAGATACTATAGCTAGATGTTGTCGTTTAAACCCAGCCACACAGCTCCTACACTCACTCCTCCCCTTTCTCCCCCGACTCCTGGAGGGTTGGGGAGGAGAATCTAAAAAATGTAGCTCCCACGGGTTGAGATAAGAACAGTTTAATAACTAAGGTATAACACAAATCACTACTGCTACCACCAATAATAATAATAATAATGATAAAGGAAATAACAAGTGAAGAGAATACAACACCTCACCACCCGCCGACCAATAACTCACCCCACCCTGTCCCACCGAGCACTGACTGATATCTCTACCAACCCCCCAGAGCACTAGGCCTTCTGGGTAACTCTCAGTTACATCCTGGGTATGATGTGCTATGGTATGGAATATCTCTTTGGCTAGTTTGGGTCAGGTGTCCTGTCTCTGCTTCCTCCCGGCCTCCCCTCCTCCCTGGCAGAGCATGAGGCTCAGAAAGTCCTTGGCCAGAGTAAACATTTGAGCAGTAACTAAAAACATATGTGCTATCAGCGCTGTTCCCAGGCCAAAAATCAAAACACAACACTGCACCAGCTACCAAGAAGGAGAAAACATGACTGCTACTGCTGAACCCAGGACAGTAGATCATTAGCCTAAGAATTAGGACATCGATTTCTATCTCTGTCATCAAACTTCCAGTATGTACATTATGTCAAAACTGCACTTTCACAAATATCTGTCTAAATGTTTTCTTCTCTCTTTTTAGAACTTGTTTTAGAGCTATAGCTGAAAATGTATAATTTTCCTATTCAAAAGATGAGATTATTTTATATACATGCTTGTTATTAGGAGGAAGCTATGTAATTACATGATCCACTGAGACACTGACTATGTCATCCTTAGTAGCTTTACTGGACTTCATTTTTATGTTCCCAGAGCCAAGTGCTCCAGAAATTCGTATCTACAATGTCTGTATGGCATAGTTTGAGTGTGATACTATCTTCCTCTGAGCTGCAGAGCTAGGTGGCTTGCTTTAGGTAGAGTATGGGTATGTATTCACTGAAATATGTTATACGAATAATCAAGGACTATGAACTGATAACACGTCATAAAAAGTATTTATGACATTTGGACAGCTGAAACTGTTCAGAACACTGCTGACTTAGATTAACATGCTCATTAAATCAGTAAAGCCTGTGGCAGTCATCCCCTCCCTCTTTTTCCCCCATTAGTAATTCATCCAGCAGAAGTCCTTGACAGGTCAAAAGCCACCTCAATAGTGGGTGAATTAAAGAAAGAGGGAAGGTACCTATTTCAACCAAACTGCTTCATGTAGTCTAGATTAGGTAAACCTAATGTGGTGATAATAGGTAAGATGAAACACTTCTTTTCACATGTGGAGAGCTAGGACAAAGTGCAAATCTTCATGCACTTGCTTTACTGAGGAATTCCTGATACTTTCATTGAAACTGAATCTTTCATCTCTCTTTCCCTCAAGGACATTTGATCACTTCAGTAACTGCAGTATCCCATAAATCTGAGAGAATCCTTCCTGAATTCCAGACAACATTGATTCTTATCAGTATAGAAAAATCATATGAATTATTCTTGAATAAGCATGACTATTTGTACTTAAAACATCCAGTGCCTATTTGCAGAGTGAGGAAGGTGGAGAGGGAGAAGACTGAAAAAAATACATCCCAAAAGTCATGTAACCTACATCTGTTGTGTAAAGGAAAAAAATATTAAACTGAAGTTGTAAGACTACTTCACATGAAAACATCACAAGCTTTTTTTCAAAATTTCAACTACAAAAATGTGAGGGATTAAGTCCTGAAGTGAGCAGTGTCATTAAACCAGTTTTTATTTTTTTATTTTTTAATTTCTAATACATCACTGTAAATCTGGAGTAATCTGCAGGAGAAAAGCAAAACAAAAAAGGTAATTAATTTTACATTGAGTATGTTTCTTCTGCAGTAAACTATCATTGCAGTTAATTGCAAGCACGAAATTGGAAGACAGGACTCAAGTCTGTTTTGCAATTTTGACTACTGCATTAGCATTTATATTTGATTCAGTGTAAATGATTTTTCATTTTCAGTATATGATCTTCACTTTGAAGATTTACCCTAATGCTTTACCAATATTGCCAATGAATCAAATTGTGAGCTAAGTAGCAAGGTAAACTGCAATATCTCAAGAGGTTAGATACTATTGTAATCTCAAAATAATTTTTGATTGGAAGGTTCGGGTAACTTGTTTGCTTAATGAGGTTTTACTTCATTCTTGTTCAGGAAATTCTGGCCTACCTGGTTTACATTTACAGGGAAAGTCCAGGTTTAAGTCTCCACTTCAAAGCAAACAATTGAAATCTCACTTTACCAGAAATATAAAACCTTTGGTAATTGCCTGAGCTACTAACAGAGTCTTCTACTTAACCTTTCATGTGAAAGAGGTTTCATATTTATAAGCTATTAATCACTGAAAGAGAGAAGTAGTAGTAACCGATGGCTCTTATGAGCAGACTTCTTTCTCCCTCATCACCAGCTACATCCCTTCTTTTCTTCAAAACGCTGACCTCTCTGGTATTACAAATGACTAGTCTTCATGGGCATATATATGAAGACAATTAAATATCAGGACTCATGAATAGTGGGGATGCATCAAAATAGCTACAATAAGGGGCTGGATGTCTTCTGTTGTATATTTATAATGCTGAAGTGGTAGTATGTGCTACTTTTCTCATCTCAAGACAGAATAATTGATTCAGGAATAAAAAAATCATAGAATCATAGAACAGTTAGGGTTGGAAAGGACCTTAAGTTCATCTAGTTCCAACACCCCTGCCATCAGCAGGGACACCTCACACTTAACCATATCACCCAAGGCTCTGTCCAACCTGCTCTTGAACACTGCCAGGGATGGAGCATTCACAAGCTCCCTGGGCAACCCATTCCAGTGTCTCACCAACCTAACAGTAAAGAATTTCCTCCTTATATCCAATCAAAACTTATAGAATCCTAGAATAATAGAATAGCTAGGGTTGGAAAGGACCTTAAGATCATCTAGCTCCAACCCCCCTGCCATGGGCAGGGACACCTCACACTAAATCATATCACCCAAACTTTCCCTGTTTAAGATTTAGCCTGTTACCCCTTGTCCTATCACTACAGTCCCTAATGAATAGTCTCTCCCCAGCATCCTTATAGGCCCCCTTCAGATACTGTAAGGTTGCTATGAGGTCTCCACGCAGCCTTCTCTTCTCCAGGCTGAACTGACTGTCTTCATATGGGAGGTGCTCCATTCCCCTGATCATCCTCATGGCCCTCCTCTGGACTTGTTCCAAGAGTTCCATATCCTTTTTATGTTGAGGACACCAGAACTGCAGACAATGCTCCAAGTGAGGTCTCACGAGACTTACTGAAATGGAGATACATACGGTAGAAAGGTTTTGCAGCTGTTGGCACTATATCTTTCACTGACATTTATCCTAAATTGGAGATTCCCAACCATTTTTTTTCTGATTTTTAACATGTCAAAACCATTTGGATAAATATTTAATAACACCTAAACAGAAAAAAAAAAAGAAAATTTAGAAATCCAATGCTACCAGCCTTAATATTCAATTCATAGAATCATAGAATTATAGAATAGTTAGGGTTGAAGTCCTTATTTCGAAGGCACATGGGTAACTCAACTTTGCTTTCTAACTTTGACCTGTTTTCTTAATTAAAATCTAAGGTCTCTTAAGGGGATTTAGAAAGAAAATGAAAAAGAGGTGAAAAAAATATAAACACATTAATTTTAAGGCTGCTGTCATATATAAAAGTTGTGGCTAAGTAGAAATTTTCAGTGCTAATTTAGACTGACTTTGAAATGCTTTCTACTTCTTATGGAATAAAAAACAAGGAATATTTTTTCAGTCTCAGATGTTTTCTACAGGAAGTTCATTGATATTATAGGGACAGGCACTGATAGTTCTTTCTCTTCCCACACTTAACCTTTATATTCTTAGAGCAAAATTTTTATTATATCACTTAAAATATCACTTCTCGATGTTAGTTGTCAGAATTTTACTATGAACATTGATTCTGGAAGGTTTATAAGTGATTTTAAAATCTATTTTAAATACAAAGTTGAAATATAACATATGGAATTTTATCACAGAAATATTTTCTTGTGAAATTTTGAAATATCTCTTTAGCCAATGGACTTAAAAGCCCATATCGTGATATCAAGTGGGCAGTGTCAAGTACAGGTACATATTCCTGAGCAGGTATGTATTAGTACAATAAGTCTTTGTGAAATTACTCAAGGTCTTTTAAACACTAATATACAATACAAGCTTGGTTTCAATGTGGTGTTAGAAAACCTTTTGCTGGCATCCAACTTTTAACTGAAAGCTCTGGCTTTTGAGTCTGGGAGTACTTCCTTCAACCACAAACACTTTGAGGAAATACAATGGTGAACCAGTGATTTACCTCTGAAAATTTTTCTGTACACAGAAATAAGGAGCCCAAGTGTCCTTAACATAAGGACATGGAACTGTTGAAACTAGTCCAGAGGAGGGTCACAAGGATGATCAGGGGCTGGAGCACCTCCCGTATGAAGACAGGCTGAGAAAGTTGGGACTGTTCAGCCTGGAGGAGGCTGTGCGGAGACCTCATAGCAGGGGGCCTGTAAGGATGCTGGGAGGAACACTTCATTAGGGACTGTGGTGGTAGGATAAGGTGAAATTGGTTGAAACTTACAGAGGAGAAATTTAGACTGGATATAAGGAGGAAGTTCTTTACTGTTAGGGTGGTGAGGCACTGGAATGGGTTGCCCATGCAAGTTGTGAATGCTCCATGCCTGGTGGTGTTCAAGGCCAGGTTGGACAAAGCCTTGGGCAACATTTCTCAGTATGAGGTGTCTCTGCCCATGGCAGGGGAGTTGGAACTAGATATCTTAGGGTCTTTTCCAACCCTAACTATTCTATGATTTTCTGATTCTATAAATGCAGTTAATGAGAGCTTAGAAGCAGATGTTGCTTTTCCCAGCTAACACAGTGACACAAGCAATTCCAAGAGCTCTTTATTTTCATGCTAGGATTGCACAGCATATTCTTTACTAATCTGTGTTTGTGTTGGAAGCATGCATGCCAGGAAAATTAAAGTATTATGAAGGTTAATCCATAATAAGAAGCACAGGCATCTTGCCTCTCAGTCAATGCCCACAAAAAGTATCTTCTGATCCAGTTACTGGTGACTTATGTTGGGCTGAGTTTTCATTGTAGATCTTATTAAAGGAGCTAGAGGAGTCCTTCTCAGGTATGAGTGTCTTGGACGTTACCACTTCTGAATAGATGAAGTAAAGCTTCAAATTCTGTACTGTGAATAACTGAATAAAGGCACAGCTGTGAAGTATCTGGATTGCATTTTCAATGTCATGTTGCAGTAGTATATCCAAACTAAAATATACACAGTTTTAACCAAAACATTTAACATTGTATTTTTCTATTCAGAAAAGGAAAAGAGATTAATTTTGCAAAAGAAAAGACAAACAGTTTCAATAGCAATATTTTGATCAAAACTTCTATTCAGAGACACAAGCTTGTGATAAAACATTGTCTTATTCAATTGGCCTTTGAAGATGTGAATGAAGGTATTCCATGTCTGTCTTGAGACAGATAGTCTAGAGCTTATACAGAATTAATTTTCCTAACATGTTTGGGGCTTTTTTAATACTTCTTTCCCTTTTTATTAGAAAAAAAATAGTGTTAAAAATCTATTTTAAAAATAGTAAAGTAAGAAAGTCCTCAAATTGAAGGAAATTACAATAGTGAAGTGATCCATGCAATTATAACATTTTCTATACTCCACATGGCAATCTCTAATTACATGTTATTATTTCTACAGGACATAATGCCTCTGTGAGGGAACTGAACAAATGGAGACAAATTGCATAATTATAGAATGCTTAATTTCAAATAAATTTTGAATAAAATGGCATACGTCTCATTATCAATGTAAGAAAAAAAAACAACAGAATTAGACATCAGGCAGTTTTAGAAGTCTCCTTTGTAGAGAGCACATATGTAACACATTTGATTTTTACATGTAATCCTTTTTCAAATGAGAGCACATTCTGCAGTTTTTGAGAACAAAATCAGTGTTTACATAAATGGCATAGGTATTTATATAAGACTACATCACCAACAGAGTAAAAATATATACAATCAAAATCCAGTCAGATTGTGGTGCTAAGTAGAATAGACAGGTAATGGGGGGAATAAAAGAAACAAAGATAAAAAGATAAATACCATTAACAATTGCATTCTTCTCACTGAGCTGCAATGCATAATAATCTTTGCATATTTTCAACAGTGCAGAAATTAAAAGTCCAATATCCCTCCCTTATTTGAGTGAATAATAAATGTGTAACTAATTTATCTACTTCAGAATCTTCTACAAAATACAATTATTTTAAAATAACACTTTGTCAATAGAATTTTCTTTGTTGAACTTTCCTGCATAAAAATATTTAGCTATCTAGAGTCTTCCTGCATATCCCACCTCTGCTATGACCACTTGCCATCATTTAGAGTTTTATTGCAAGAAAATGATGTAAAGCAGAAGAAGGAACACTGCTGTCATGATCCACTTAAAAAAAAGCTCTACTTCCTGAAGAGGTAGTAAACTGTGAGTGAAAATAATAGCTTCTTAATGTGTTACTATTGAGACACTGCATCATCAAGGTATGCTACTGAAGATGTTGGAAAAACAGAAAAAAAAGCAGACATGTAACCCCTACATGCCCTCTCCAAGAATAACCCTATGGAGGAAACCACCTCCTGCACACCAGGCACAAATTTTGTCAGGCCTAGACAACTGCATGTCCGTAATATCCCCAGGAACTGGGTTGCAGGAATGAACTCCCTGGCCTTCACAGCACCTGCTGAAGATGGCTCTATTCACTGTGCAGAGAGCAAGGTTGCACACAGGGAGGCAGTTTTGGCTTACTCCCTCTCCAAAACTTGTAAGATCCAGTACATACATGTGTTAGATGGACTTGCAGGCAGTGGTGCAGGCTGGACTGAACTGCAGTGCAGTATGGGAGAAGTCCAGCAGCAAGTTGCAAGGCATTCATGCAGAAAAATGACAGATAAGAGGCAGAGCAGGCTGTGCTTGTGCTCTGCAGAGTGCTGTTTCAGAACTGTGTAAACATAGTCGTAGTAGACCTTGCCTTATGTATGTACCAGGTCACAATTCTAATTTTCTTTCTCTCTTACCCATGAGTCATTAACCCTCTCTCTTAATTTCTCCATCTCTCTACTTGTCTTTGTTCTGAAATAATCTTCCTCTTTCTGATGTTTCCCTTTCTTTATATATATATATATATATATACAATATAATTGTGCAGAAGTAAAGCAGCAAAACAGCTGCTTTACACTATTACAATTATTTCATGTTTCAAGTTAATTTGACTGGTAAATTTATTGGAAATCAATACAATGTATTGGAAGTGAAACACTTCAGCAGTGTGGCAAGCCAGGGAAAATAACCTTCTTGGTAACAGAAAAGGTAACTGTGCAGGGCGTACTGTAATTGATCACATAGGTAGCTCACAGAATAGATTTATTCTATTCTGCTGTCTATAAGCATCTTTTTTTCAGACTGGGGGAAAGCATTGGAAATTCATTGCTATGCACACTTACAAATTTAATTAACCAGATTTTGTAAAAAAAGAAGATTCTAGTAGCAAAAATTATGCAGAGTTTATTTATTCCCCTTCTTCAGTCTCTTTTTCTTTATACAATAGTTCACAAGTAATACATGTAACTTCTTTATTAATACAACTTGTCTGATCTACCCTCAATTAGGCTGTCAAAACTTGCTTAGGCCTACTTGGCAAACATAAATAAAAATAAAACTTCAATTAAAAATTGCTGTGGTACATCCTGCTGGCCATGGACATGAAGATCTTTGTCTTCTGTAACCTTTTCTCTTCACTCTTGTCAGATATTGACTTTCCTTCAGTGTACTGCAATCCTTGTTCCTCCTTCTGACCAGCCTTCTCCTACAATCCCTTCTTGTTTTGAGACATCATCCATGGGTCACCCCTCATGCCAGATAAAAGGATTAACATTTCTTTAATCCTATTAAATTTAGTATCAATAGGTTATTTTCACAGAGGTGCATTTTGCTAAATCCTTTCCTAAGCAGTGTTTAAAGTAATTCCTTGGCTGTTAGCATACTGTGTTGCCTGGTGGGCGGGCACTTTCCTCAGAAGTGAGAGAAGACTGATTAGATAAATACACTTTGAGCTTGATTTGCAACAGTCATGGGAAACAAAATCTCTGACCTTCCAGAAAAGTACTGACTACATCCAACTGTAGAAACCAGTCTCTTTTACAGAAGCCATTCAGCTTCTAAATACCAGTCTATGCTCAGCTCAGCCAATAATTTGGCAACTCAGGCAGAAGGAGTGGGAAGGTTAGAGGAGTGTAGAGAGTTTGTGTCCTCTCAGGCAGAGGAGAAAACTTCACTCACTATGTTATATCCTATGTGACAGCTTTAATCAGGCCATGGAAAGAGTCCTCCTCTTCCTGAAATTTTGCAAGCTTTGTTTCATTGGCCTTTATCACAAGTGGTGAACTTTCCTGTTTAAACATTAAAAAAAATGTTGCTTGACTAAAATAAACTCATGGGTTTCCATATGTCATTAAAGCTAAATATTTTTATGTGATTTAAATTGATATTTTTGATATAATGACATGACTACAATTAATATATTCACCAGTCCTTCCTACTGTATTTCTTATACCCATATAGCAATTCTCACAGTACCCAAATAGCTTGCAATACCTATAGACAAGTACCACCTTTTCACATGCAACTTTATTATGTACTTAAGAACTCATTGCAGATCTTATATCTGGAGCAGATGGGCATTATTACTCTTTTAAATAATTCTTTCTTATTATTTCATTCCAGATGAAATGCAGCTGATTTCTTTCTCACACCTGAAAACAACCTGCAGCCATTATACCTTTTTCTCTGACATCCGGTCTAATCTGACAAATGACTGAGATGTTCAGAACAGAGAGTTTTGCTTGGCTTGTATTACAGCTAAGATATCCAATATCCTGGAGTTTTGTTTGTTTCTTGAGACCATTAGACAGCATAGATAATGACTGTAAAACAAATCAGATATCCGTCATAAGATTTTTTTTTTCATTCTTTATCAGTACAGTCAACATAATTATAAATCCATTTATTTTCCCACACTCCTGTTAATATGTGACAAGACATGATGATAGGATGCATTCTAAAATTAGAATTGCAATTTAGAAATAAGATGCTCCACTCTTAACTCCAATTTAGCACACTAAAGTGTTTAATAATATCTGGCAACCTGTTGTAAGTGTAATGCAGAGTGTGAGTAAAAATAGAGAGAGAAAAGAATAACTAAAGCCCCTCTTTCACGGACAAATATATGGTTTATATGAGATGAGGGAACAGTTTGCCATTGACAGGAAAATGAAGTACTATCAGTTTCTAAAGATTAAAGAAATGATGGAGGAATATGAAATATCAAATTGTGAAAAGACTCTTTCAGCAGGTTTGGGGACAGGATTTATAGTAAATTTTGTGTGTCCCATTTGTTTCTTAGTTTTCTATTCTCTTCTCTTTCTGACTCAAATCTCCTCTCTTTGTGGCTCAGGACATTAATCATTATCCTTCTAAACCAAAGATTTTAGCTAGAGCTGCACAAAACTTTTTAAATGAAACTGAAGAAATTCAGACTAACCTGTTTTGTGCTCTTACTTCTGCAAAAAAAGGAAAGAGAAATTCAGAAGCAAAAGACTGTATGCTTCATTTCTGAGTTTAATAAAGAATTCCAAGGGTTCATATTTGTGGTCATTTAGCAAATGGCTAAAATTATTTCTGATATTACTTTTTAATACTGTTTGTTACCACTTTCTATAGGAAATTACTGCCCTTAGGGCAACAGAGAGCAAAACCTGGAACACTGGAGCATGTCCTTTCCAATCAGTGCATAGTCAACCAATTTGACCTGTAGCCACAAATAAACTGCCATATGAACCAGCTGAAAGGAAGTTGTCTTAACCTGAAGTTGTGAGGTCATAACCTCCCATCCTAAGGCAGTGTAATTTTGATGTCTCTGGAAAAAGACATTTCCTTATGTCTTCATTCACACAAATTTCATAACAGCTAATGTGGAAAAACATGATCCTGTGCTAGGCCTGCTGACATGCAGATATTGCAATCATACTTCAAAGAGACAAATTTCAGAAGTGAAAACCCTAAACAGTCATAATTGTTCTATGATAAAATGAGGAACAGCTCTGCTGGAAACGGTAACCAAATGAAAAGTGACAGGCTTTGGCAGAGTTTTGGCTTTTTGCAGCTGTTCACATTGTTCTGAGTCAGAACCATGTTCTTGGAAATTATCTGACATTACAATTACAATGAAGTTTTCATGGTCAACATTGTAAAACATAATTGGAGTGTAAGCTTCACCACTCCACATTTGCATTGCAGAGGAATATTATGAAGGCAAAAGGTCATTGCGATTCAGATTATATTGATAATCTTTTAAATAGAATAGTTCACGTGGCATATAAACTCACAGATAAGAGAAGAACTTCACATTTTTTTAAAGTTTATGTTTCCTCTAATAGAACAAATACTGTTGGTAGTAAGTGACTAGTGAACTTCAGAAAAAATATTAAGGAACTGGAATGTAATAAAGCTGTTGTCCTGTCAGGTATGAGGAAATGGCTGATGGGTTCAGCTGTTCTATATGGTGGAACCTGTGGAGTTAGCTGGCTGCCCTGGTCTCACTTGTCACAAAGGCCACCCCAACAGAACCCTCCCCTTTCCATTCCCCATCACTGCCAACAAACACCTGGACACCCACACCCAATACAAGTCAACAGAGACAAACAGATAGGTTTTAAGGTGAAGTTTGTCAAGCATGTTAATTAACAAGTCTGTATTCATGTGAGATGAACTGCATTGAAGAGGAACATTTTTCTCTTATCTGCATTTAACAGGGAGAACAGAGTATTTGATCAAATGCAGATTTTCATGCAGTGGTTGTCTAAAACTGGGTGAAGAGAATGCTATCAAATAAAATCAAAATAAACATCTCCATACAAACATTCTACAAGATGAAAATCAATCAAAATCACATTCCTGAGAGTTGATGATAATGTCTGCAAACATTATTTTGAAAAAAAAAAATCAAAACAATTGATACTCACTTGAATATGTTCCAAGTAAAGATTAAAGTGGCTTAATTTTGATTATTTTTTTTGTTTTATGGTAGTATGTCTCATTCTTATACTAATTTTATATGTAAGGTTTATGGTGCATTTTAATATTTTATTTCTAGTAATATTCTGACGATGAAAACACAGTGTTAAGACACATAATCTTATTGTTTCAAATAATTTACTGATGAAAATTCCCATTTCAAGGGAAATTTGAGAAAAGTTATTACTCTATTCTGATATACCGACACCCCTGCAAAGCACGCATACTGAGATACCTTAGATCAAGATACAAATTTTAACATTTGAAAAATAAAAGTCTGAAGAAAAAACAACAAGAAAAGCATTTGACAGGTCTGAAAACTCATTTACTCTTGCTCCGAATTGTACTTAGGCACATTCTCTATTTATTAATCTCTACATGAGAACATAATTGAATGTATATAAAAAATTATTTACTAAAAAAATAAATATTCTATCACATATAATCTATGCATTACTGCTTTTCAAACAACACTTGAAATGTTGCATGCAAATTGCTTCTGCTATTCAATTTCCCATTCCTCTCTTTATATTACTGTTTATTAATATCTGTTAATAGAACCAGCATTTCCACATGCAATAGTTTGACTGAAACCTCACCTGATGTCAGACAAACTGAACTACACAGTGGACAAATCTTAAATATATAAATGAATACATTGCTGTGTTAACAAATAATGAATTTTAATTATTATTCTAATACAGCAAATTGACTTATTTTATCTGAAGTCTAAATCAATTATAAAGTGTGAGGAAAACTAATGTGCCTTAAGGAAAAGAAACAAAAATGGGGAATAATCAATTTGAACAGTCTATCTTCAGAAATACTTTCAATTATGTCTTAGTGCAATTCTAGTGTTTAAAAGCTCCTTTGTTGACATTCTGACAGCAGTCCTTAATGCATATCCTGGGAATAAAATAATGTTACTCAGCAGTCATATACACACTTTCTCAGAAATACCAGCCTTTGTTCACTTTCCAGGCTGATCTAGCATTAAGTAAATTTGATGTCTAATATGTTAAAGTGTTCTGCTATAACTGCCAGTGACATTGTGACTTATGTCCAAAGGGTAAGGGGGGAAAGAAAGAAAGAAACAAACAAACCAACCAAACAAACAAATAAAACAAAACAAAAACCTCAGCAAAAGTTTTGACAAAAGAGCAAGATTTTTAATATTTTCCTTTGTAAAGTATTTCAAATTTTGAACTAATCCAATGACACTGATTTGAAGTAATCTCAAAGTATAGACATGATAGTTGTCCTGTAATACTGGGATAAAAGACAAAATTAAGAGCTTTAGGGTTTATGTGGGCAGTGCTGAGCTTTAAGTGGAAGTAAGTATGGCATTATTAGTCTCACTTCCATCTGATATTTCTTGGGAAGAGAAAAGGGAAAAGGGAGACACTGGAGATTCACCAAAGCCTTTAGCTTTACTTAAACAAAACTCTTTAATAGATATGCTCAAGAATGAATGACTTTCTTCTTTTCTCCCTTTATCTTCTTTTAAGATCTAAAGATTTTGCAAAGCATGTCTAGTACCTAGATGTGTAAAAGATGAAAATATGGGTCCTTCAATTTCTCTCTTTTTCATGGTTCATGCTTGTTTCTTTCTCTGGTCAACTTCAGACATGCAAAGATTTTCTTTAAGCAAAAGAAGGGCTTATAAATTGCAGTCTAGTGTTCCAACTATAAGTAGGTGTGTTGCTTTAGAGGATAAAAACATGTTTGCTGTCATCTTAACTCTGTCCACACTCTCCCTGCTGTTAAACCCCTTTTTCTTACATGCCCGTATTTCTGATGCATTTATTGCTTTCCACATGCATAGCTCTGCAGAATAGATAATGTTTTCATTTTGTATCTCTTTCAGTGTTACAACAGTACTTATCTTTTTAAAAATAATACCATTAAGGATTAATTCTATGTATTGAAAATGAAATAACTTGATGAAGTAATTGTCAATAAACTCTTCAGCCCAAAATTATTAACTATAGAATATGTAAATAGTAGTCTGTTTATGTGGTTAAATATATTAATCAATACTCGCTGTTACAGTTTTCTAATACAAAAAAAAAGATGCTATTTATATTCATTCAAATATGAAAAGCCTGGCAAAACCAAATTATTTCATTAATAGTGTTAACAGCAGTTCCTAATAATTTGTTGAATACACAAATGTACCATTCCCTTTTACTTTCATAGCCTGACAATTTTCAACAAAACCTTGCTTATTTTATCCTCTCACTTCACATTTTGGGTTTTTTTCAATAACTGGACATATTTTGTATAGTTAAGCAAAATACCTATTGATAGGAGTGGAAAAACAATCTGCTTCATTTATGTAACAAACACTTATCTCTGGGATGTGTGGTTTTACACTCACTGTCTGCATGAAAGTGCCTGACCTGAACAAACGTTGTGCACAGTGTTTCAATTCCCTCAACACACCTAATCTCTGAATCAGTTTGATGTGGTTTCTCTTAGGTACAAGTGCAATGCAAAAGAATCACTTCTTGTAGTCAAACAGCTATTAGGTAAACTAAATGTTTCCTCTTTTTTTGTATTTCAGACACTTCTAATTGCAGTATTACATTACTTGTAACAAGTTAACTTATTTTTATTTGGTTAAATATTCATGATAATGAATTTGCTTGTGAGCAGATGGCAAATAATCATGTCAATGATTACAGAAACACCTTCATTTTAATATTTGACATGAACAGTATAGTTAAACAGTTCCTGCTGCACATAAGTGATGTTTTATACAACCAGACTTAAATGCCAACCACTCTTGTTTGCTTGATGCATGAGGACAACTGCCTGCTTGCATTTTCTTGTGTGGTATTTTGTTTAGTGCCAGGATTCCTCTCAGTAGGCCTTCTCATTATATGTTTTCTTAAGGAAGATTTCCTCCTCATGTGTGGCTCTCAAGTGCTATAAAGATCTTGATAGAAGAACTCCTATGCTCTTTGGTCAGATGAACTATGTTGCAGTAGACTTCAGTTTAGTAAAACTTCAATCTAACTGTAGGCATATGAGTAGTTTCTTATGAACCTGCAACATAAAGAATACCAATTTTCACCCTTTATTAAGAGTACATCTAAGAGCATCGTATGTCAGTCAGAGTTGATTATATCATATCAGAAACATAAAGAGTCAAATTGATGGGATTTTTTTCCCCAGATGGTTCCATGTGTAAATTGTTAAAGTTCTTGAAAAAAGTTTTTTTAAAAAATAAAATTTAATTTAATGGTATGTGAAGTTAAGGATCTAATTGTTCAAGCATACAGGACCAGAAAAGGAACCTGAGAGGAAAAATTTTGCAATGAAATAAAAAGCAAGAGAACAAACACTGGAGAATGAGAGAAATATGAGACAGAGCAACAAACACACCTTCATGAACCTGGTCCATAGGCAGTGGTTGCAATCAGAGAATAAAGAAAAATAGTGAGATATATATGTAAAGAGAGACAATAATTTAATAAGACAACACACAAAAATATAATTTTCCTGATTACTACAGTGTGCCATGTTATAACTTTTTAATAATATGGAAATAAATCAGAATGAGAAGATGATCTATGAAAAAGTAGTGTGAGAGTTTGAGGAAACCGTGATCTCATGAAGAGTGGAACTCCTAGAATTTTTATATGGGAAAGAAAAAAAACAGAATCTTTCAAACTTTTTGCCACTGACTAGAAACTCAGAAGTCAGAGATATAACTGTAGTATTTTGACATCAGAGATCAGAAGGTGATCCAAAGACCCATGGTGACAGAAGAGACTGATGAAACATGGGGGCTTAAACTTAGAATTATCAGGATGGGTCAAATTATCAAAAATAACCCAAGACAGAAAGCTGAGAAGGCAAATCAGAGGTAGGTATAGGAAAGCTCCTGATCAGGGAGAGAAGAAACCATCAACCAGTAAATACTTAGAGGAGACTTCAGGAAAAACTGCAAGAAAATGCAGAGAAAAGACATGAAAAGAAAGTGCAAGAACTGTAGCAACTCACATAGACCCAGGCAAAGACCAAAGCCTGGAAACATCAACATCCACAAGACAAAATCCTTTTTACAATGACCTGCAATCAAGAAAAGTACAAGCAAAACAGTGGAGATGCACAAATAGCAAAAGTGATGTTTTACACATGTACAATATCTAAAAACTAGAAAATAGCAAATGGACAGTTTCACAAGTCACTAGTGAAGGTCTAATGAATTGTAACAACTCTTGTGCTTAGCCATCAATGAACATGGAAATGTTTGAAAAGAGAAGGAATGCATAACACTAAGTTGTCAGTGGGAGAACAAACATTTACTTAGGAATATTAACTTGCTAAAATGGATTAATATGATTAGTTAGGTTTATTTAGGTTCATTATAGTTGTAAAAAAAAAACAACTCAACACTAAAACTGCATTTAAAATATACTAGGACTTTATCAGTTGCTATAACAAAAGAAATGCACATAGAGATGCAAATTAGTAATTTCTAATTAAAAATTAAAAATTATAAATATGTGGAATGTCAAGAAATTTTGTAGACAGGAAAATATCCCATGATGGTTCACCAGAATGGTTTGGGCCACCATTTTAAGCAACTATCTTTAAATAAAAATATTCACACTTAATGATCAAGGCCATATTGCCCCAAAGTTGTATTACATCAAAAATAGGAGAAGTATTATTATATTTAAAATTATGTACATATATGATAAAATTACAAGGCCTACTATATAGTATTATTCTTCTAAAGTGGGCTTTCTAATTTCCTTTTATGCAAAAGTCTACTGTGTAACTAACGTATGCAAAATATAAATTACACTACAAATTGCAAACAAGAAAGTTTCTCTTTGCATACCTCATGAATTCAAAAGAACAGGGTTAGACATTAGAGTCAACTATTATTTCATAATTTTGAAGTAGCTTTTTGAACATTTTAAAGGGTATGAAGAGTTGAGAGAAGCCAAGGATTAATTTGAGACTCAAGGTAATATAGAAAGAACAAAACAAGTGGAAAAATGCTATCTCTATGCAGCAGTAACAGTCTAAAAGTGCTAACTAATGTAGAACAAGAAAAGTCATTGACTATGTGTGACTAGATAGGACCAAATACCTTTCAAAAATGTTCGCTTTCACATATATTGGAGAAATGCTGAAGTTCTGCAGTGTTTCAGCCAAGTTTAGAGTACTGCCACCATCAAAGGTCACAAGTTAAAATTATTTTACAGCAAGGAATCATCCACTTCTGAAGCTCATAGTCCTGCTGGGTATCCAACCCTCTTTCTGACACAAACCATTTTTTCCCTTTCTGTAATTTTCATTTGTAAGGTCATAGTTTCAAGGCTTCACTGTAACTGAAATTTTAGTAGGAGAATGTGAATAAACCTCTTGAGAATTTAAGTTTCCTTGCTCTGCTATATAAATTTTAGTGGTCTAGAAAATGTGACAAATGGAAGTAGCTAAACCCAAGTCTTATGTGAGTGCCCTTTACAATTCTGCCAAAAGACATCAGTGCTGGCCAATAACTATTTTTCTCTAGTGTAATAATGAATGCAATACTCACCATGAAGCCACTCATACAGTACATTGTTTTTTCTAAGAACAAGTGGAAGCTACTTGGAGATTTTTAATCTTATTTCATGAGAAAACTAAGTACGCATTGAGTCCTGACAATCTAAGGAAGTGACAGCTAATATATTGAGCCAATACAGCATTCTAATATGCAGAGTACCAGTTTATGATAATTACTTTTGCATCTGCATTTAGAGTACCACATGTAATTACTGAAGTGTATATTTTTCTCTCAGCAATGGCATATAATTTTCAATAGTAGTCTTGGCAGTCATGCACATGCATTACAAGACCTCTAAGTAATCTGTAGCCCCTTGTAATTAAATGCAAAAAGAATTAAAGCCAGTAGAACATAGCGAATGATTCACAAGCAGTAACTTTCCTGATGAATTTAACCTATTTTGGTGCACCAAATCAACCAGATATACTATCATTTCTTATCTGTCTATTTATACTTATTTAATATTTATTTCTTCAGTTTTTTTACAACTTTTTGCAAAATATTTCCAAATTACTACTGGAACAATAATCACAGAAACATAGAATCATAGAATAGTTAGGGTTGGAAAGGACCTTAAGATCATCTAGTTCCAACCCCCCTGCCATGGGCAGGGACACCTCACACTAAAATATCTCACCCAAGGCTCTGTCCAACCTGGTCTTGAACACTGCCAGGGATGGAGCATTCACAGCCTCCCTGGGCAACCCATTTCATTGCCTCACCACCTTCACAGTAAAGAATTTCTTTTATATCCAATCTAAACTTCCCCTGTTTAAGTTTGAGCCCATTACCCCTTGTCCTATCACTACAGTCCCTAATGAATAGTCCCTTCCCAGCATCCTTATAGGCCACCTTCAGATGGTTGTTTACATAAATTTTCTCTAAAATTTTACATTAACTATTTGATAAAAGATTGTGAAACTTCAAAATTTGACAGCTTTCTCTGTACAAAGTCACCTGTTTGAAAAATTCTTTCTGCAATTAAAGAAGAAACCACTTCATTCAGAATCTCTGTATCTGCCCTGGCTTTGGCTGGCACAGAGTTAGTTTTCTTCTTAGCATCTGGTGCTGTGTTTTGGCTTTAGTCTGAGAATAATGTTGATAATACACTAATGTTTTAAATGTTGCCAAGGAGTGCTTACCCTGAGCAAGGGCTTTTCAATCTCTCATGCTTTGCCAGTGAGGAGGGGCACAAGAAGAAACAGATCTCAACAGGTAACTGTGTTGGAGACTGAAGTGAGCATGTGAATGAGTGGCAAAAGCACACCACTGTGACTGGCCCAAAGGTTCTGTGCATCCTTGGCATAAACTTATTTCAGAAGACGGTATTTCAAGGACACAAAGGTTATTTTTTTGATACGGCTGTCTTAGAGATGGAAAAAAATAAGTATCTGTCTGCCTGATCTCTCAGAGGATCATTCTGTTGTGGAGTTGCTGAAGGTTGAAGAACAATATGTGCTGATTGCTACTACAACAGTGCACTAGTAGCAGTATCACAACAACAGAGACTCCCTGATTCTCATTCATAAGCTGATCCATTGACTAGAAATCCAAGGAGTGATCAGTAGGACCTGATCACCCTTTAACAGCCCCATAAGGCCAGTACAAATGTCTGATGGAGAGTGGAAACTAACAGTAGACTATTGTGCCCTGAATGAAGTCACACAACCATTGAGTGCTTCCATACCAAACATGCTATAACTTCAGTATGAACTGGAGTCAAAGGCAGCCAAGCGGTATGCCACAACTGATATTCCCAATGCATTTTTCTAACTTCCTTTGACAGCAGAGTGCAGGCCACTGTTCACTTGTATTTGGAGTGGCACACAACAGTATCTTAAGTGAGATTTCACTCAAATTACTTGGAAAGCACAACTTCCATCCAGCAAGAAAATCTCATAGTTTAAAATTCAAATGGTATACAAATGGAAGGAGTCTTCTAGGTCTGTGAATCTCTTCTCTTGAGGTGAATAACTTCTACTGAGAGTTACCATATTGTTTTTTAATAACTTACCTATTACCTTCTTAAACACCAGGTACATTACTTTCCCCACTACCATTTTCTCACAAATATTTTTCCACAGGTTCAGCATGCAAACACATTTGATCTCCTTTCAATTAAGTATTTTACTCAAAGAGGTCTTCTCTTTCTTTGATGATCATACACCTGAGGCATTTAGAGACAGCAGTAATTATTCTTTTAGAAATTACTTTGTTAGGTTTAAATAAAGAAAAAAGTCTGCCCTCTTCATTGCATCGGGAAGATTCATCTTTATCTAATTGGCTGTTTCCCTGTGTGTGTGATATCCCTTTTCTGTATTTCTTTTATTTTGCACTCATTTCTTTTATTAAATATGAGTGACTGGAATTTTACACAGTATTATGAAGGATATTTCATGTATGTCCACAACAGAAATAAAACAGTCAACTCTAAAATACTATGAAAGAAAATACTTCATAAAATTTATTTTAGAATAGTTACAACAGTATATCGGAACAATCACTACAGAAACACACCATGATACTGAATTCTATCAAGAAATTTCATCAGCAGAAAGGAACAGGGAAGAGCTTGAATAACAGATCCGGTGAAATGTTGCAACTGTATAGGAAATTTTAGAGGCCAAAAAAACTTATAGTCCTTTAGTAGACTACAAAGCATCTTACAGAATAGAACAATGTATTATCCCCATGAAAACAAAGTGTGGTGAAGTGAATTGCTTCCTTCCCTAGCAAGTGATTCCAGTGGCCTGGCTTCCCTACCTTCTAGTTCATGACTGTTTGCCCCATTGTCCCAACATTGGAGCAACTAGGTGATGATGTGCTTCTCTGGTTGATAGGTAAAATCTTTTTGCATATTCTGTAACTAGGTTGAGGTTGGAGGTCAAGAAACCACCTTTTCATCTTCTTCTTCTTTGTCATGTGATGATGACTCCTGAACAGATGCTGTCCCTGAAAGAAAGTTCATTGTCCTTGCTTCTTCATCTTGTTCCTTCATCTTTCTTGTCTTTTTTTTTTTTTTTTTTTTGCTTTTCCCCTTGTGTACAGGAGCAACCAATATCGGTACGAATTGGTCCTCTGGTTTAGCTTCAGTATCTGTTGTCAGGGTTTGGGTAGCTGCTGTACTTGTCACTGGGTTTGAGTAGCTACAGTACTTGTCGCTGGGGCTGGTGTAGCTGCTGAACTTGGAGTTGGAATAGCCGTGCTGCCATCAGATCCAGGGGCATTTTTTACTTTTGAAGGTGCTGGATAGTGTTGAACAAGGGCCTGTAAGCTTAGGTCAAGCCCCAGCAAATTGTCATGATTTGTCCATTTCTGGTATGGCCAGAATGACAACACACCTCATTTAAGTGTTTTACTAATTTTTCTGGATTTTGCACTTGTTCAGTGGTGAAATTCCAAAGTATTAGAAGGGCCCACTGGCCTAGATACTTGCCCATACTATCCCACACACCCTGCCACTCATAACAGTCCAGTCTCAGGGAAAATCTCCTGGCCCTTCTATATCATTGTCTAAGCCTAGACAAGGCCCAAACCTGACTCTGCTTAGCTCTTCATATCAGACGAAATGGTCATGGGTGAAACACACTCTGTATGTGTGCCAACATGGTGATCCCCATCACAATCAGCAGGCAGGTCTCAAGGGTACACAAAGGCCATTCAAAACCTTCAGAACTCTCAAACAATGCTGTAAATGGTCTGGTGGGGGAGCTGGGACCATGAGGGAATGTCTCCTTCACGGGTTGACCACCCGAGGAGGAGAAAAAAGATGTATAATTGTTAAACACT
Organism: Melopsittacus undulatus; assembly: GCF_012275295.1. NCBI lineage: Eukaryota > Metazoa > Chordata > Aves > Psittaciformes > Psittaculidae > Melopsittacus > Melopsittacus undulatus. The sequence goes on along the minus strand of NC_047527.1, from coordinate 82,496,758 downwards.
TCTATTATATACCTCCCAAAATATAGAGGTGGTGACCACACTGGGAGCATAAGCCAGATCAGTTTCATGATCAATGATTCGATTGTATTACAAGTCATTACCACAAAGCACAAGAATCTTAGCCCAAGGTCCCCAGCCAATAAACACTAACACAGCAAATACTGGCTGTAAGTAAGGTACGACATGCTGAAACTGTGAGATCAAGAGCAACAACTTTGAGAGCCAATAAATCAGCATTGTGACAAGTGACTATTAATCCAAAACAATGAATGCTTATCACAAATACAATTAGACACACTCCAGTCAAATCTCTTGTTATCTCAACACTTTGTGCCCCACGTTGGACACCAAAAAGAACTGTTGTGGTTTAAGCCCAACAGTAAATCATATCATGCAGTCTCTTTCTCATTCCCCCCCTTTCCCCCCACCCCCTGCTTCCAGAGGAATGGGGAGGAGAATCAAAAGAATGTAACTCCCATGGGTTAAGAGCAGTCCAGTAACTAAGGTACAACACAAACCACTACTGCTACCACCAACAGTAATAATGATAAGGGAAATAACAAGGGAAGAGAACACAACTGCTCACCACCTGCTGACCAATAACCCAGCCTGACCCAAGCACTGATCTAGCCCTTCTGGGTAGCTGCCCCCTGTTCTACATCCTGAGCAAGACGTCCTGTGGTATGGAATACCTCTTTGGCTAGTTTGGGTCAGGTGTCCTGTCTCTGCTTCCTCCTGGCTTCCCCTCCTCCCTGGCAGAGCATGAGACTCAGAAAGTGCTTGGTCAGGGTAAACATGACTTTGCAACAACTAAAACATCGGTGTTATCAGTGCTGTTCCCAGGTCGAAAGTTAATACCACAGCAGCAATGCACCAGCTACTAAGAAGCAGAAAAATGACTGCTACTGCTGAACCCAGGACACAAGAAATTATTAAAATTATTTCTGGAAACCAATAAAAATCCCTCCTCTATTTTATTAGAGGACGTTGTGATATTACTATCTATATTCATGAAGATTAATAATAACCAACCTGATATTCACAGATTGTCAACTGCTATTAATAAATTTGTTTCAATTCTACTATCCCTGTTGTAGAAACAGTGGCTTGAAATAATGAAAATGTGCATTAGGAAAACCAAAATTTGTTAAGTTCTTTTACATTAATTTCAACAGAAAACATGAATATATACCTTTCTACAGACTGTGTTGTTTTGTTGTGGGTTTTTTATTTTTTAGTGTGAAGCCATTGCTTCTAGGAAAATTTTTGCCTAAAAAACCTGACTGGAGTCTTCTCCAGACAGAATCCTGATTTGTCTAATAATGATCAAACAGGAATTTCAAATTCAAGTTGCATCTCCAATCTTTTTTAATGTAAACAAGATACAATATATGGCATCACATTGGATAATATGGTGAAAAAAACTCTTTTTTTGTCAGACAGAAGTTAAAATTTTTTTCAGTTTTTAAACATCAAAACATTCTTTCCCCTATCACTGTTATATAAGCAACAGTTGTTTAATAGAAATTTGACTGAACTGTTCTTTAATCATTCTCAAAACCTTCCATGAAAAAAGTGTTTGTTATGTAATTCAGAAAAAATACTTAATTTAGTTCTTTTTATGAATATTTTAGTCCAGATGCTTGCTAACCAAAATACAAACCAACTGAACATTTAAATTACTTGACGTTGCTTGTGTTCTGTGATGAATAAAAATGAAATTCTGTAAGCCATGATATGTAGTAAGGCATCTGTAAATCGTCAGTTGTTCATGGTATTTCATAAATGACTGTTTTCATAAGACACCAAAAATCATACAGTTAAAGAATTCTTTTCCATTAGCTGAAGTATTTTTAATATGTCCTTTGCAACAGCTAATTTAAACAGAATACACAGTTTGGGGTATGACTGCACACTAACCCAAGGAAACAGAAGACATGCTTACCCTTACATATGAGTACTTCCCTTTAGAAACTTACTTTGATTCAAGTGAAAAGGAATCACGAGTGCTTTGTTAGATGGAGATTTTAATATATATACCCAGAAGGAAGCTACAAGTGCAAACCTTCAATCTAGTATTTAAGGTTACACAGAGAGATGGGGGTTATTATTTTCAAGGTTTTTCTTGTTTCATTTTTTCCCCTCTTCCTTTTTTCTTTTGCTCATTCAGTATGTCTGAAACCAGCCTTGGTGTCTTTGTAATTTATAATTAACTTCTTTTATTAGCAAGTCATTTCAAGTTGTCTGGAAATTGAAATATGATCCTATACTCTCTGAACTAAACTCCTGGGGTAAGGGCTCTCTTCTCATGTCCCCCAAACATCACAGGCAAGTTAGCATCAAAAAGAACATTTTTTTTTCCCTCATTTTAGGAGTCCATTTCCCTCATTTTAGGAGGCCACAATCATATAACGAAAGCAGGGGTCACAAAGGAAGTCAGGAATTACACAAAAGTAAGGATTGTACTGCTTTACGACATAGATATAAAGCACTAAGATAAATTCCTAGCAAAGTCTACCGCTTATTGCAATGACAAAAGAGCAAAACAGATTTTAAATCATTTTTCACTCCGAAGAGCATACAAAGAGACTAGATAGTGAAATGTCATTTGAATTATCCTATTCTTGTATATCCCCACCAATCTTTTCATTTTATGTATGATTTGTACAAACACAAATGCATGCTAACAGATCAAATGAAGTTGTACGCAACTATATTCAAGTATCTTTGACTTACACACATTAAAATATGTAACCACCACTAAAAGGAAACATGTTGACATACCTATGAAGATATTCAGCATTCCCAGCATGTCTAGTCATGCATATTATTTGCTGGAGAAAATGGTCAAACATGCAGTTTAGATATGACTATTGCACAGCACAATATCCAAGGCCACTTCAAACACTGACTCATATAACCATACAATGGTTTGGGTTAGAAGATCATTTAGTTTCACCACCCCTGCCATGGGAAAAGACACCTTCCAGTAGACCAGGTTGCTGAAAGCCCCATCCAACATTTGAACACTTCCAGGAATGGGGCAGCCACAACATCTCTGGGCAACATGTTCTAGTGCCTCACCATTCCTGTAGTAAAGAATTTCTTCCTAATATTTAACCTAAATCCACCCTCTTTCAGTTTAAAGACATTACGCTCTGCCCTATAACTACTTGCTCTTATACAAAGTCCCTCTCCAGATTTCCTGTAGGCCCCTTTTTAGGCACTGGAAAGTCCCCCCGTGAGGGGAGCCCAACTCTTTTATCCTGTCTTAATAGGAGAGGTGCTCCAGCCCCTCTAATTGTCTTCATGGCTCTCCTCATGAATCAGTCCAACAGGTCCATATCCTTATGCTTGGAGACCCAGAGCTGAACACAGTGTTCCAGGTGGGGTCTCATAAAGAAAAACAGAGAGGCAGAATCACCTCCCTTGACTTGCTGGTCATGCTTCTTTTGATGCAGCTCAGGATACAGTTGGATATTGGAAAGTGGAAGGTCAAAAATATGGAGATAATTGTCCTAAAATAGTCTCAAATCTATGTGCCTTGTCACTATACCCACTACTGAAGTGTAATAATTTACTTTACTGGGACATCCCAAATCTTTACAAAAGCTTTATCTATCTGTGTATCATGGTATGTCAATGGTGTTAAACAGGTGGTTAGACTTGATTATGTAAAGATCCAAAAGGAAGTTTAAGATCAATCACACACTTTTAAGTGTTTAAATACAACTTCCACATGTGCAGAATCACATTTCACATCATGCTAATTCACTTACAATTCTGACATTATTCAGTTTCACATATTATAGTGAAATGCAATACATGCAATGTGAAATATTTAAAAGTGCTTCTGATTTATGAGTCAGTAAACACTTATCTTACTAAGCTACTAAATTCCAGGTGCATTTATATGGTTATCCATCATTAATAAAGCACAGAATTAAGATTTAAATGTGTTTTGTTTTTATGGGTTTGGGCTCAAATAAATTTACTTAAAGGAAATTGCTCATGACAGATTCATCTCTTCAGGGGATGATAAGAAATATTTTTCATTTAGTTTGCTCTTCCTATTCTGAAGGAGTTGAAATATATCTGATTCATGTGTTCTTATGAATCCTTATTGTTAAAAAAAAATATTTTTTTTTCAGCTGGCAATCTGATACAAGGCATTTCACAGCTTGACCATTTAAACATTTAGGTGAACTGTTGCATGTTGCATGGTAAAATGCAAATATACATCTAATCTTATTTGCATGTTACACTAGAAAATATTTGACACTACTCTTTTGTTATTTTCACTTCAAAATTGGTTATGGGAATCACAATGGCATTTCATAGGGTGTATGAAGAACCACAGCCTAATTAAGAATTTATTGTAGTTTCCTTACCCTAGTATGCATGCCAGAAGAAAATATTTAAATCATTTTACTTTTTTCAAACACAGTTGACTTACATAAGATACATTTTTAGGTACCATTATTATCCCTAGATATCAAGGCGTTTTTGCTTAATTTCACAACAATTAGTGTCATTAATTTTACAAAGTAACTCACCCAGATGTCTTCTGTCTCAGGCAAGCAGAGTTTCTAGCTGGAAATTACACTAAATTTATAGAATAGGTTAAATTCATGGTCACCAATGTATTTGTGAAAAGAGTTGTATTGTCATATGCATATTAAAAAAAATGTACTTAAAGTGCCACACTGATAAGTTTCTGGTTACAAGAATCAAGCCATTATTGTGAATTTAGAATCAACAAACAGAGTTATGAAAACAATCAATAGATCTGCTTAGAATAGAAAAAAAAAAAGTAAACTTAAGCCATTTGATCATCCTTAAATCTAACAACTTTTGGTATCTCAGCAAAATTTTTAGTCAGTAATATTTGACATCAGGTTTGCCAAACACTGGCCTGAGAAGTTCCAGTGTTTAAAAGCTTTCAGAATATACAAAAGGAATAAGTAAGAATTCTGCCTATAAGCAGGAAAATTTTCAAAACAGTACATTTTGCAGAGTTTCTGCATACAACTTCCCTGCTGTTCTTTGTAACTTTTCTTTCCATAAATCCCCATTCCCTACTCATGAGTGTACTGCTATAGAGAGCATTCATCCAAAGGCAGTGTGGACTCTTCTGAGAAAGCACTTTCTTCGAGCAACAGACAGTGTGAAAGATCAGTATGCAAAACCGTTTCATGTTCTCTGAAATAACTAAGTAAATGCCAAAGAAAATGAGATATAATATTGTCACGTGAGATTACTGCCCATCATTAAAGCCCTAAATTCCACTCTGTAAATCTGACCATCAATTAGACCAACAACTCCAGGACATTTTTCTTTCACGCCCATGTGATACTTCTCAGGATTTCAATGAGCCTTCCTGAGCTGATTAATACTTTGATGTTGAGAGCAAATTTATTTTCCAGGACTTAACTGTTCCAACTGTCCACCACTGGTGATAGATATGGATGACTGTCATTCAACTAATTAACCAAATATTTTTATGTCATTAATAAATCTTGTATTCTAAAATAAAACTAAAATTAATCTTCTTGGATAAACTGATTGGATGCTTTTACTGAGGAGTGTAACCAGCAGATGGGGACATCTTGTAGACTGCATCGTGATTTACTGCAAAATCTTACTTAAAGAGCTATAGGAAATATCTAGACTTATTCATGAAGTATGGCAGATGTTAAAAAATTATAAACAAAAGTTAAAAATTTTTGCATCATAGTAAAGCATAAACAGAGACATACCTGAGAAGGAAGGACAGAGTTTTCTGTGCAGCCTTCCCTAAGATTCCAGGATAGCAGGACCATCCACGTGCATGCTTAACTCTGCATGTATGACTAAATAGCAGAAATTTCTGTGTCTCTGAGAGTTCTACTTGACTGCATTTCTGAAAGGAAAGGGCTTAAGTTAATGCTTAAAAGTTGAACTCATCTTGGAGTGCTTTGCTTAATGCAGACCTAGGCCAGGATTTGACAGAGAATTAAGCATCTGTACTAATGCTCTTCTTCCAGTCTTCAAAACTTTTGTCCCTGAGCTGTGGGTAAAAAAATGTTCAATGCCCTGTTCGTGTATACATTTTCTATGTACTAATACAGGTAGTCAGCAAGCAGGGCTTGCATATGGATACAAAAGCAATGAGATAGTGGTTAGAAAATCTGTGTGCGTAACACATAGGTATACCTGGCGCATGTCTTTATTTATTTACAAGTTCTGTATTTCTAGCCTTCTGAGAAAAGCAGTAAGGAAATAATAGAATGAATAATAGAAAAAAATAATGCAATAACTTGATTACCTTAAAGATGTTGATTAGTCCAGGGATGCATTTTTTTATGTTAATAAATTGACCACTGCTTTTTAGTCTCACTATCTGCTTTTTTTTTTAATTATAATCTACATAAAGAAGAAAAATCCAGTGAAAAATATTCAAACTTCACCTGTCATTCTTACATACTAGTTAAGTTCCAGTATAAAAGGAACATACTTCAGAGTCCATCAGGGCTATACAGATCTTATCAGCTTTCTAGAAACTGAAATCAGTTCCTGCTAGCAGTAGTGAATTGATAGGTAGACAATTCAAAATTGAACTGATTGCAGCTGAAATAAGAAATTGGCAGAAAGGTAGGCTTACATGTGTGGCCAAAATGTTTATAAAAAAAATCACCAGTTCATTTCTTAAATATGCTGCATTTAGTCAGTTTCTAGGGTCTGCACTTATATTTGTTAAATTAAATGAAAAAGTCTAGTATAGCTTGAGATCACTAAATAGATGTCAAAGGGCTTCAAAAAACTTTATCTTTTTCTTTAAGAATAAATGCACAATACCTGTTTCTGGTCCATTTTGTCATTTGTGTGGATTTAATAACTCAGTTGTCTCCTGGCTGCCAACACCCCTAGATTTTTATATTGACTCTCTTTTCATATCCAACTCATTAAATAATCACCTTGTAGCATAGTTTGTGATTATATTTTCATTGAGTGAGTGCTGTGATACTGCAAAGAAGTGCCTCCTATTTGTTTTGTGAGAATCAGCTGCTTTCACAAGAGGAAAAGCCAGTGTAGTTCTGCAGGAACAATTTAAATAGTACTACAGGTTTGTCGTACACCTTTATAAACAGGATCATTTTTCAAGATATATACCAATTCAAGTAAAGTCTGTGGACATGCACTGTAAAGAAAAAACACTTCAAAAATAAAATGAATCACTTAATAGGAAAGAATGCACATGTTTCTTCAGCTTTGGAGAATATTAACATTGGCCACATCTCTGCTGAATTATGAGCCTCTTATACACATGGGGGAAAAAAAGGGAGATAGTGGGTATAATAATCCTCCTAATAATACCACAAACGGAATTTTAACTTTCAAGCCTCCCTTCAAAGTTATAAGTTAGCTTCCAAAGCTTTTTAAGAGGCTGCTGCCCTTTTCAAACCACATTTCAGGTACATCATTCTTGCTGATTTATGCATATTAAATGCTATGCGCCCTATTCCTTCTGCTTAAAGCTGGAGGAGGCTGTGTCATTTCATTCTGCACCTAAGCAACCTCATTCAGATCAAACTGGTCAAAAAGTCTTAAGGCTAATTATGAGAATATTGGTTATGGACTGAGCTAGGAATAGATAGGACTTTAGCTACTACCTTACACAGACACACAAGAAAAATGCAGACCAGCTCTTTCTCTACAAAACAGTCAAGACTTCGTCCCCTTCATTCAGAACTATTGAGATTACACAGCATCAAGAAGGCATGACAAACGGAATAATGGTAAAAGTCCAGAAATTTTTCAGTTATCATAAACACAAGCACCTACCTTTTTTTTAGCAGAACAGATTAAGACTTCTTGGAGGTTAGGTGTCTCTGAAAAACACACTGGACATTCCAGCAATTTTCACTTTACAGAAATATAGAAATATGCATAAACATATGTATGTTACCTATATGTGCACAACACAAGGTATGGCTAACAGAAACAAGAAAAGGCTTATATCATAAAAGGAACCTCCATAAATAAAAAGGACTAATAAAATCATTGGCTCTTCAGTGAACAATAGCATGGCTATATATGCATTACCTTTTTGTAACGAGTGAAATTGTTGTGCAATAAACCCTGTTCCTTATACTATTTGCACAGCAGAATCTATTACTGCATCTGACAGTGTTGTGAAAGATTCAGGTTAAGTACCAATTCAAAGGAAATAGCCTTGGTCACAGTTGAAACACAGTAATGTGAAAATACTGAGAATCTTGCCTCCATGGAATTATTGAAGAAAATGCAGTCAAGAGACTGCACATCCAGTTAACCAATTTATACAACTAGAAATGAAACCAATGACTATTTTAAGTTGATAAGGCAGAGATATGTGACTCTGTTTTCCTAATTTAACTGACTTTCAGTCTTGGGCTTGCTAAGACTTTTCATACAGCTGTTCTAAAAAAAAAAAAAAAACAAACCACCACCCCAACTGATAAAGCTATAAAACATGGTATTACCAATTTCAAAAGGATGACTCCCAGTCAAAATCATGTTATCACAGAATAATAAGGAAAATAGCAGAACACTGTACCTACTGCTGGACTTTTTACTCAGGAAAGATATGATTCCTTGACTTATATGACATAATTTTTTAACTCTAACTCTCAATATATAGTTGGCTATGCTGGTCTGGAAGAGAGACTGGTTGGAGGCATGAAGCTGTTGACAGTTCTGCTACCAGTCTACTGTATGATCTTGGACAAATCTTTAAATCTGTCTGTATCTTCTTTGCACCTTGAGCTTTTGATTCGCTAAGGTTTCTTTTTCATTAGTTCTTGATGGGGTTTAATGTAATAAGAATAGGTCATGCATACCAAAAGTAATGGCTGTGGTTTTGGGGGGTTTAGTTGTGGGGGTTTTCTGGTTTCATTTTGGTTGGTTAGTTGGTGGTTTTTTTTGTTGGTCTCGTTTGTTATTTGTTTTGTTGTTTTTTTTTTTGGGGGGGGGGGTTTGGTTGGCTTTTCTTCTTTCTTGTTTTTGGTTTTAATTTTAACGTAAGGACTTTTTTTTGGCTATTACACTGACTGAAAACATTCCACGGACTAAAAGGAGGCTGGGCACTTGGAAGTAAATGCAGCCATTACTTTCAGTGTTCTAACAAATTTTTTGATTTTTAGATGAAAATGGAGTGATAACAGTGACTTCAATGGAGTGATAACAGTGACTTCAAGAAGGCATTAACAGTGTTGCCTAAAGAAAATACTACTGATTGTATGGATGACAGACGAATCTTCAAGCATTTGATAGACTTTGAATCTTTGTTATCCCTGGTTTCTGTAGGTATTTTTTAATAAGCATGTTCAGCCATAGAGCCTACAGCTTCTCAGGGCAGAACATTGCTTTTACAGACAGTAATGAAAACCATAGTGAAAGTGACCCCTTGGAAACAAAGGAAAAACAAGCTAGGTAAGCAACCACAAAATGGTAATTTCTGTATATTATTTTCTGTATATCCAATGGGAATGCCCCTACATGACACTAGCAAGGAGATGGTATGAAATAGGGCATGCTTTACACTCTGCAATCAACTTCCAGCCTCCTTTTATCTGCAAGCAGGGGAAGCTGGCAAATAACAATATTCAAGTGCTCAAAAACTAGTACTAAGAATTTTTGCATAAAATAAACTATTCAACATTAACTCTACTTAGAACCTGTAGTCATTTCTAGAAGGACTATCAGCTATATTTTGTACAGGTTGTTTGTAATTTGTAGACTTAGAGAAAGCAAGTCTAGAAGAGGAAGAAAGAAGGGACTATTTTGCTGTTTTCTAATATAAATTTTTTTACAAAACACCTTCTGCTTAGAAATGATCTGACTATTATCCAAACATCTCTGGGAGTTCTGATAAACTTCCTTGCATATATCAATTTAAGCCACCCACACTCTAACTACAAGCAGTTAATTGGATAGAAGAAAGAAAAGGAAAGCTTTTTAATGAACACATTATTGTCCCATCAGAGAAGGTGTTGGCACATTTCACCCCTGTACTGCACAGCACTAAGGATTTGGAGAAAGGACAAAATGATCCTAACCTGATATACATCCTTACATACAAAATAAAGTATTGGTAGCATGGGTTTCTCTACTTTAGTGGGCTTTGGGTCACGACATAGGATTGCACAACATGAGCAATTAACTGTAGAAAAAAAGATGTGAGTAGTGACCTGAAGCACAGAGGAGAAAAAGATCCCACTCCTCCATACAAGCTCTTTACAATTTTCTTTCATGTATAAATAATAGCCATATTGCATAAAAGGTGCAAGATAGATCATATGTAATGGCTTAAAACAGCAGCCAAAAATAGAATCTTGGGATTTTTTTCTAAGTCCTTTTAGCACGTTCTAGGACAAAGCTCTTGTCAAGAGGAATAGACATTTTTGGACAAGCCAGCACATTTGTTCCCATAACCTCAAATGGAAAATCCCAACCATCCGTGAAATCAGAAAGGCAGGTTACTCCTACAAGAAGACATTTGTAATTATACTGCTTGGGATCAGCATTCTGTCTCCCTTTCTTATACTCCTACTCCTCTTATTCTTTCTTGTGATCTCTCACCAGTTCTCATTAGAGAAGAAACTCAGAAGGGGGAAAATAAACACCAAAAACGCGACCCTTTCTTAAGCTGACTTACAATATGAAATATTTTTTATTTGGGGACAAGCCAATTTGTCTGCACTTACTGAATCAATAACAAAATAACATTTGAAATAAAGTAAATATAAAAAAATATGCACCAATTAAAACAGTAACAGTCAGCAACCTTGTAGCCTGAAAGAATACTTTTAGGTCACACATTCTCTAGACAGCTAGAACCTGTACATATTCTATTATAATTCAAGCAGATTTCTTCATTACTGTAATTTCTGGTGAAATAAAGATATACGCAGGACTCTTCCCTACAGTTGAAATGCTATATTTACAGAATGCTGACAAAACTTACTGTTACCATTTTGACCATGTATGTTGACCATACACAACAATCTTTTAATCTTTAGAATCAAAATAATTGTATCACACATATACAGCTTGAAGGGACTTCCATGCTGTATTTCATTCCACTTGAGTAGTTCAGGAGGACATGTACCTATGTTCAGACAGTGCCATATGAAAGTCATGTCTTCCCTGCATTCACTGAGGACAAGGGGGAAGAAATGCAATGTGCTACTGCATACCTCAGTTACAGGAAGAAAAGCAATCTGAGAAAAATTTGTAAGTGAAAAACCTTGCAAGATTTTAAGAAGAAAATACATTATGTGTGCATGAGCTGTGTGGGAAGTCAGCAGTAGGGGAAAGAAGCATTGGGAGAACTCAGGAATGAAGTAGGAAGATTATGGGTAGAAAAATAGCTATTAGCTTGTATTAGCCCTTCCTTGCTTGTGTGTATGCAGTTATGTACGATGCCTTGTGAATGTCAGGATCCATGTGTTGGAATGGGTATCTGAAAGACTATAAACTCTATTTCACATTTGCAATTCACTATATGGCATGAGCAAGGTAGCTGCTCTGTTAACCATATCTGAGCGTCTTTTCAAGCTCCTGGATATGTGATAAGATTTGGAGGGTAAGTATTATTCTTTTTTACATGGAAAGTTGTGCAGCTTTCTTTCCACTTTCTGTATGAATCTAACTTCATAATTTCCAGAAAGTAACCTAAATTAATAGCTCTGAAAAGAGGAAATGCAGACTTCAGGTGACTGTCATCCTGTGAATTATGGGTAAACAAGTTCATACAGTTCCCAGCACAAGAAACTTTCTTACCTGTTTACTGCCACAGCCCACTCAACAGAGCATGAAATCAGGCCTATCAGGTATTTCAGAGAGCATGCATCCTCCTTTTCTTGCCATTTCTCTTCACCTTCTCTCCTGCAGCCCTCTCAGGATTCTTTTTTTCACTAACACAAATCCGTTAATCTGTTCCAACTAATCCCTGGATCAGTTCAATACAGCTATATCTAACAAGATGTTTGCCTCTGGAACATTTGCAGATAATTCCCATTGGCTATGGACTGCCCCAGAAAACACAGAGATCCTGTATTTCCTGGCTTTCAGAAATCAACATCCGGAAAATACACCAGGAAACCTTCCATCTGCTAAAGTTTCAGGCTTGTTGTCATTAAGTAAGATGAATAAACAAGCTTAACAAGGAATAAAGTTGAAATACTAACATCAAACACAGAAGAGCAAATAGGCAAAACAGACGCCAGAAGGTATGTATGGAGCCAACAGTAGCTCCACTGTCTAGCAAAGATAGGCATTCAGAACAGGTCAAACAATGGAAGATTAGCTCTTTGAAATTGTTTTCCTCTCAACAGACAAAATGGGGGCACATCAATATTGTTTATATTTTTATTACAGGAATAGTAAAAGGCTACAGGTGAGATAAGAACCTTACAGCATTTCCTTATACCTGTGTAGCCCAAGTAGCCAAGAAACAGGTAATTATTTTCATCTTACAGATGCACTGTAAATTTTTTCAGTCCAGATTACACTGGACAGAAGTCTAATGAAAAAATCTCTTAATTTTTCTGAAAGTCTGCAGCAGAGCTAAGGCAAAGAACTGAGATATCATGAATCCTGGAACTTAATGCATTACCATCTTCCCCTGCTCTTACAGTGAAAGGAGTAGGTGATTCAATTTGATGTGTCATCCTTCTGTTTCTTCATATGATACAATTAATTCTCATGATGAATTTCTATGTTGATACTGTTATTCCAGGATTGATATATCTTCAGCTTAATCATTTCTCCTCTATAAGTTTTTCACTAGCTAAGAGTGTGTGTGAAATTTCATCTTATTTTCTTGAGTAACATAAAACATATTCAGGAATCAGAGCTCATCCCTTCAACTTTCCTTTGCCTTTGTGTGATCAATGAACTTCAGGATCTGATTTTAAAAATTGATGCTATTATTTGTTTGCAATGAATGATGGAGGGGAAAGTTCTTTACAGTGTTAAGTGACCCCTTAGTGAAGCCCAGATACTTTAAATCTGTCATTGTATTATAAAATCATATCCCCCTTTGACAGAAATATTTGTTTAATATATATGAAAGCTTATGGAATCCTGAAGATCTGAATTCATATAGCTGTACATGTTATCAAGCAGGATTTGTGTGGCAATAAGTAAAATTATTTGTGAGAGACGGATTTTTTTCAGTATTATACAGAACAGATATTCTGATATTTTCCATTACCTTTATGCACTGGTGGAAAAATCAAAGAATAAAGTTCAATGAGATCACAGTACATGGATTTATTTTCTCTTTCTCAAAAGCAGGAGATCTCTAGTTCTGAAGCTGTTCATCCCTTGGATCAGCTTTCTTTGCACACCCTTGACAGATACCAGGGTAAGATCATCTGTCATGAAGATGGTTCACTTACGTCCAGGTTGCTTTGTAAAGCATGAAAAGAATTAGCTTATTCAGGCCAGATCTAAAATAATTCTACTGAAGTCCAAGTGATTTCTCTGTTTTTTGGGTTTTTTTCTTCTCTTTCCAATACGAACAAGAGCAGAATATATATCACTTTAATAAATTATGACATTTGTGTATTCCAAGTCTTAGAAGAGCTGAAATGCAAAATTTAAAGGTGAGAGACTTAATGTATCCATGCCTAATGATCTGCAGTACAAATGAAAAACCCCAGTAATGCTCTTCTCATACCTATTTGTATCAATTTTATACTGGCTTCTTTCATTTCTACCACTCTTTATTGATATTTAACCCGCTCAACGAGCAGCTGAGCTGAAATGTGAAAGACGACTATAATTACTTGAAGCAGAACAGCACAAACAGCAGTCTTCCATTCTCCCACACTGGAATATGTTAGTGCATCTTAGGCACAGACTTGGCTCCCTTGTTAACAGTAAAGTAAGGTTGGGGAAGAAATCATGATAAGATTGAATTTTGCAGCCCTTATATGGGAGAGAACTTACATAAGTAATTCTATTTATTTTGGTGTGATGCTGTGTATAATCTGTCAGCTTCTTAAAAGGGATAGGTTAGGTATTAGCATTATTTATCTCAACTCTATTGCCTTGAACCTAGACAAGAAAGCATATACCGATGTGGCCAGATCCAATTTTTAAGAACATTGTATAGCATTTATGTCATGAGGTTCAATCATTTCTGCACAGGGGTACTTCTTTTCAAGGATGCAAGTGTATAAGACTATAATAGGATCTGGCTTTTAGCTTGTTTCATCTGTAGCGAAATTACTGTTTCCTCTAAGCCAGAAATAAAGATTATAACATGAACTATTCCCAGTCTTTGTAGGAATACTACCAATGTACATGACAGTGCTTTTTTTTTTTGCCTTTTTTTCCCCTTTTTCTCTCTCTCAGATCTATTTATCTTCTAACATTATTATAATTTCTAAATTACTTTTTTTCTATAGTTGGCATTCATTTATTCTGAAAACAAATGTCTCATATTCACATAGCAAAATAACATTCTCACTTCTGCAAACCCTTCACCATTCAAGTAACTCATAGACATTAGTAGTCACTTTGGTTTCAGTGAGATGAGATGCATGAGCAAGGTAACAAACATCTATGCCTGACTGTAAACAAAATCTTGCTGAGCTGTGGAGACAGTGTTCTCACAGGAGAATGGATATTTGGTACATGAACTCTGAATAACTGAAAGATACAGCAAGGCCATGAGAGGCCCGAGGAAGCTGAAGCAAGCAAGATAAGAAGAAGCTGGAATTCACTGAGTTATGAGAACTGTGGATTGTTGGCAAGCTTTCGAGGTCAAGTTCTCACACCTGTGCTTAACCAGTTATATGTTAGTCACTATGGGTCTTCAAGACAAGTATGCAATCATGATATGCCAAATTGCTGTAGGTGTGTGTAAGCAATAGTATATAAGGAGTTAATGCCTTGCAATAAATGGCTTTTTGTCTGATCATATTGATCTCTGACTGAGTCCATTCTGCGGCACTGAGCTATACTTCATCCTGTAAATTGTCCCTCTGAAATCAAGAGAAATAATTCTTGCATAAGAATTAATACAAGTATCAGAGCTAGCCTTACCCAAATAAACCCCATCCTTTTAATAAATTTTATGCAATTGCTACCCTACAACTACATAAAGCCCTACTAGCTTCAACTAGGATCCTTCAGGGACTCATTGCAAGCCTAGGTCTTGAAGGCAGGCTGCCCAGAATGAATGTCTTAACTAAAGGCATGATAAAATGATTTAGATTGACAGTTAAATTAAGTGAAACTATCTGTGTAGAGACACATCAGTTTAGTATGCTCACGTAATTTACAGTTTAAAGGCACAGAAGCACCCACACAAGACCTCACATGGGCTTAATACTGCAACACAACAGCCTTTGTTGGCTAACAGCACTCACGAGACACATTTTACCTGACAGTTTCTCCCTGCTTTGTGAGTTAGGAAGTCTGCAGCATGACTTATGCCTAATGATGAGTTTCTTTCCTTTACCAAGACTCTGCACACAGCTGTCCTGTCATGTCTGCCTGTCCTGGTTTGAGCAGTAGCAGTCATTTTTCTCCTTCTTGGTAGCTGGTGCAGTGCTGTGTTTTGACTTTCGGGCTGAGAACATTTGCTGATAGCAAGTATGTTTTGAGTTACTGCTCAAATGTTTGGTTTGTCCAAGGCCTTTTCTGAGCTCATGCTCTGCCAGGGAGGAAAGGAGGCCGTGAGGAAGGAGAGACAGGACACCTGACCCAGGCTAGCCAAAGAGGTATTCCATACCATAGCACATCATACCCAGGATGTAACTGGGAGAGACCCGGAAGGGCTGGAGCTCTGGGGGGATGGAGGAGGTATCGGTCAGTGCTCAGTCGGGCAGGGTGGGGTGAGTTATGGGTCAGTGGCTGGTGAGGTGTTGTATTCTCTTCACTTGTTATTTGCTTTATCATTATTATTTGTAGTAGCAGTAGTGATTTGTGTTCTGCCTTAGCTATTAAACTGTGCTTATCTCAACCCATGGGGGCTACATTCTTTGGATTCTCCTTCCTAACTCTCCGGGAGTTGGGGGAGCAAGGGTGGGGAGTGAGTGAACGAGTTGTGTGGACTTGGTTTTAAACCACGACACTGCCCCTGCACTTCCTGATCAACTAGCACAGCTGTGCAGGGTGGCCTGTTTGTTTCTGACCATGTTTATTCTTTTCATGATCCCATTTGATCCATAAGAAATAAGTGAGCTTGTGAGTACTGTCTTTTGAAATCTCATCAGAGCTACTTCTAACAGAATATAGACTTTTTAAATCTTACATAAATAAAACAAGAGATCTTTTCCTGGCCTCTCAACCTTGTGCTGTATTCAGTGAACTGCCTTCCATCTCTTGGTACACTGTATTCTGAGAATGACTTGGAGAGACCAATTTTGACTTCAAGCCCTATGCCAGTGATTTTACTGAGCTGTGGAGTAAGACCCAATAGAAGATAATTTATTGCAGATATGACACAGTAAACTATTTTTCAAATATCCCTGTTCCCTGGTTTGCTCTTTAGATTTGGCAACACACTGTTGGCCCTTGATCTTGAGGTTCTTAGTCTGTCACAAGCCTGTGCCAACTACACACAATATCCATAAACACAGACTATGGTCTGGTAGGTAGCCCTGTAATATCTGTAACTTGCAGATAACCTAACCTGTTTGGGTTTTAATTCCACTGGAGAAAAGGGCACCGTTGTGTTGTGCTTTCAGAATGAACCAGAGAAAATAATGTGAAATAAACAAGGGGTTTTGTTTCCTTTCTTTTCCCTAACTTCCCCATACTCCAACAAAAAAGACAGATCTTTTATGATATATTTCATGCTGATTATAATAAAGATACAGAAATGTTTCAGAGTCTGAAGATAAAACACCACAAAAATTCAGTGGCATAAACTCAACTCTGTTGTCCCCTTCAATGGTATCTAAATCACTTAGTCTAATATTAAGAGTTCTTACTGACTAAAAATGCAATTAAACAGCTTTGTTTTTTCTAAACAAACACACAATTACAACCCAAACACAGCGAAATAAATAGATATGTTTATCTCTCAACCTTTTTAATCTCTTTTTTCTCCTCTTCATTTGTATTTGATTTTAAGATCCTCAGGCGAGTGAGAAGAGCGTGCAGCAAGCTCACTGCCCTGGACTTCAAGAAAGCAGACTTTGGCCTCTTCAGGAGCCTGCTTAGTAAGGTTCAATGGGATATAGCCCTAGAAGGCGGGGGGGGGGGGGGGGGGGGGGGGGAAGACTGTTGGTAGATATTCTGAGATCAGCTACTACAAGCTCAGGAGTGTTGCATCCCAGTATAAAGGAAGTGCAGCAGGAGGGCCAGGAGACCTCCTTGGATGGGTAAGGAGCTGCTGAGGAAACTTTGAAGGAAAAAAAGAGTCTTATAGAAGGTGGAAGCAAGGGCATGCGGTCCTGGCAAGAATACAAGCAGGCTGTCCGGGAAGCAAGGGACCGGGTTAGGAAAGCAAAGGCCCAGTCAGAATTAAACATGGCTAGGGATGTGGAAGATAACAGAAAGTGATTCTATAATTACATTGCAAATAAAAGACAGACTAGGGTCAACGTGGGCCCTCTCCAGAAGCTATCAGGAGAACTGGCTACCCTGGATTTGGAGAAGGCTGAGGTTCTGAATGACTTCTTTGCCTCACTCTTCACTGGCAGATGCACCACACTACCCAAGTCTTGGGAGGCAGACGCAGGGACTGTGCGAGTGAATACCCTAGGCCCACTGTAGGAGAGGATCTGGTTCGAGACCATCTTAAGAACCTGAACATGCACAAGTCCATGGGACCTAATGAAATCCATCCTCAGGTCATGAAGGAGCTGGCAAATGAAGTTGCTAAGCCACTGTCCATCATATTTGAAAAATCATGGCAGTCAGGTGAAGCTCCTGACGACGGGAAAAAGGGAAATATAACCCCCATTTTCAAGAAGAGGAAAATGGATGACCCAGGGATCTACAGACCAGTCACTCTCACCTCTGTGCTTGGCAAAATCTTAGAGCAGCTTCTCCTGGAAGGAAGGCATGCTAAGGCACATGAAAAACAACAAGGTGCTGGGTGACAGCCAGCATGGTTTCACTAAGAGGAAATCCTACCTGACCAATTTGGTGGCCTTTTATGATGGGGCTACAGATCTGATGGACAGGGGTAGAGCAGTTGACGTCATCTACCTGGACTTGTGCAAAGCGTTTGACACTGACCCACATGGCATCCTTGTCTCTAAATTGGAGAGACATCACTCTGATAGGTGGACTACTCGGTGGATAAAGAACTGGCTGGGTGGCCACACGCAAAGAGTTATGGTCAGTGGCGCAAATATCTGGCTGGAGAGCAGTAACGAGTGGTGTCCCTCAGGATTCAGTGTTGGGACTGGTCTTGTCCGACATATTTGTCAGTGATATGGACAGTGGGATTGAGTGTGCCCTCAGCAAGTTTGCCGATGACACCAAGCTGTGTGGTTCAGTTGATACGCTGGAGGGAAGGAATGCCATCCAGAGGGACCTTGACACGCTTGTGAGGTGGGCTGATACCAACCTCATGAAGTGTAACCATGACAAGTGTAAGGTTCTACACCTAGGTTGGAGCAATCCCAGGCACAGCTACAGGTTGGGCAGAGAAGAGATTCAGAGAATGTTGTGCGAGACATGGTAGAGTGCTTTGCACGAGTCCGGGTAAATAATGTCAGCTCTTTTGCCCCTATCCATCAATTCCGTAGCCCTATCATAGAAGGCCACCAAATTGTTCAGGCAGGATTTCCCCTTAGTTAAGCCATTCTCCTTCTTGAAAATGGGGGTTATATTATCCTTTTTCCAGTTGTTGGGAACTTCACCTGACTGCCATGATTTTTAGAATATGACAGGCAGTGCCTCAGCAGCTTCATTTGCCAGCTCCTTCACAACCTATGGATGGATTTCTTCAGGTTCCAGGGACATGTGCACATAAAAAATAAAAAAAAGAAGAAAAATATACACATATATATATAGCTACATATTAAAGTTTCTATCCTCCCCACAGGAGGAAAGTCTTTTGAGGTTATTAAAACCTGTGCAATAAGGTAAAAAAATCTTATTTTAATCTTCTCACTTTATGCAGTTTTAAAATTTATTGAATTACCCTAGAAAAACCCAGCAGATAACTATTAACAGGTATACTATTAACATTTAAGGATTAAGCTCCTTGTGTTCTAAGCCTGTCTAATTTCATATACTTTATTGACAGGAAAAGTACACATTGTTTATAGCACTGCATTATTTCAGGAAAAAAAAAAAGAAAAAAGAAAAAGATTGGTGTAAACCCACTCACAGCTCATCTTATCAGTCATAACTTACATGAATTATGATAGGTTCTGAAAGCTCTCTCTTTCTCTTTGACAGTTGTAATAACGCAGTGCCAGATGTTTAAAATACTCAGAGGTTGCAATGCAGTGACCTCCATGGTCTTTCATTCAATGGAATTGGTTGGTAAATGTAAAATTGTTTGCAGTGTGATCCATTTATAATAAGCATGATTATAATACAGCAAATAAAAGTACTTACAAGCCCAAATATGTTAATTAAATGCATCGGTTTTTGATTACAATAGACACTTTCTGGGTGTCTGTTATTGATGCCTCCTAAGGAAAGGAAAGGGTCTTTGAGCATATTTGAGAGATGGAAGAACATCAAGGAATACAACCTTTTTGTTTTCCACAAGCTGTGTAAACCGTTGAGTTAAAACAAATATTTCTAAAAACCAAAAGTTACTTTTTTTCGCTAAGCCTCTGCAGCAACACATCAGGCATGTTCTTCCTTGACAGATAAGTGGGAGAACAACATTCCTCTTATCATATTTCACCAGCAAACTTGCTGTAATAATATTGTACCCTTGGTTTCAAAGTTAATTTAAGTAAGCATGCAAAATTAACACACAGCCCTTTTCAAGCCCTTAAGCCTTACCCAAACCAAAGGAAAAAGATCCCCTTTATACGGAATGTTAACAATTCCTGCAAAATAAATAAGCAGACATGTATTGGTTTGTCTAAGTGGATGTTCAGTATCTAAGTATGCTATATAACACCACTGGTGTTGCTGAAATGACGTTAGAGTTGTTTGTTGCAAATTGGCATGGTTTGTGATGATTATCACCTAGGTTTAGTTAGCTGTTCTGTCCATGAAAATAGTAAAAGCTGTGTCTGTTGTTATCATATAATTGTTATTATTGATAGGTTATTAAAAGTTATTAGAGAAAGGAAGTGAAGAGGCATTCTTTTGATTTAATGCTTCATCATACAGAAAAGTAAATGATAGTGCATGTTATGGATTACATTTCAGTCCTCCCACAGTCACCCATACAGTCTGACCAGGGGGCAGAGTGTAAGGGACCCTCAGACAAGGTGATAGGAACCGATGTAAAACAGAGGAAACTAGTAGATTAGGAGGTCAGAGCAGTAATTCTCTCAACTAATTCTTGTTGTCCTCCATTTTTCCATTATGCTGTATGAAATTTCTCTAAAGCTACAAGGTGAGGTGCTTTCCCAGTACAGTTCAGCAGGCAATTATCTGCTCA
Organism: Melopsittacus undulatus; assembly: GCF_012275295.1. Taxonomy (NCBI): domain Eukaryota; kingdom Metazoa; phylum Chordata; class Aves; order Psittaciformes; family Psittaculidae; genus Melopsittacus; species Melopsittacus undulatus. Next base: position 82,476,183 of record NC_047527.1, on the reverse strand, counting down.
GACATAGCCTGCCCTCTCCCCTGTGAAATGCAAGGGGTTAATTTACTATAGTGAAGTTTCTTTTATGTCCTAGGGACAAAGTTCCCAGGACCACACTTCTAAAATGCCATCCATTGATATTTCAAGGGCTCCTATTGTCTTTCATTGTGGGAGTCCTATTGTTTCATTTCCATTCCAGCTAAGGATGGTGTTCAGACCTTTTTTTTCCTCCCTAACTTAATTATATTCCCAATATCATGACTCTGAGGGGCTGAGGAGAGCCCCCTTCTAGTTCCACTGGCTACCTGACTGCATAAAGCAGTTGCAGCTGACCTTGTAATCTCTAACTTCCAGACCATGACTGGCATTCACTGGGCTGCCTTGTCCAACTCACTGTCTCCTCCTACTTAGACCTAAGCCAGCCTGAGCCAAGTCTCAGAGTTGTCTTCACACATACATTGGCATATCTGAGAGCAGCATTTTACCTCCTTCTGCTGTTCAGAGCACCTGTGTAAACATTACAGTGAGAAACTGTGACTCACTCTTTCTCACTGTGAAGTACTTTGTTATTGGTGCACTTCTTGGGACACCAATTTCTGTTATTTTCACCAAGAAAAGGGTACAACAGTAGCTGTTATTGAGCTTCCTTACCTCAGAAGAAAATTAAAGCCCTATTCTGTAAAAACAGCACCAAACACTTCAGGCTCTTCAACCATCCCTTGTAGGATCAGAATTTCATTGATCATATCTTTCTGTCTCCAAAGATGACCATCATATTTTTTTTTATGGCTAGTTGGCTCTTTGGTTTCAGGAACAAACTCACTGTATCCAAAAAGCTCACTATCCTTTAAGTAGAGAGACAGGTTTTCATATACTTGCTGTACGGATATGATACTGTGAACACAATATGTGTATCACTCTAAAGGCAAATAAATTTTACTTTGTTTGTAGAGTTAAAACCAGTCACATCGTCATAAATCTGCGTCTACAGAAAATGAAACAATGTTGGTTTTACATCATTGAGCTATTTTAAAAAGCTAAAGTTTGAGTAAAAAAACATGGGTTTAGTTTTGGGTTTTTTTTAAATACATCAATAATTTTCCATTTAATTTATATGCCCACAGCTGTCAGCTACTCCCCAGCCCTCTTAGTGCAGTGATATGGAAACAGTTTTGTGGAAAATTTCTTAGGAATACCTCAGAAAGTTCACATTCATATCTATTTAAGTGAGCAGATGAATAGAATCTACCTAACCTAATTGGGGGAGAGGGAAAAAAAATCAATAAAGCAAGCTTTCTGCTTATCAGCTGTATCCCATTTCTTGTTGGTGATTGCTTGCACTGTGACTTATTTGGAGGGAACCTTTGTTCAAACTTTAATTTGTTCTGGTCATCCCATGGTCACATCCCCTGGTTATAAGGTTATTTATATTATACATATTTCTAAAATAAGCAAGGAAGTAGCATATTGGAATAAAACACTATGCAAGAGGAATTTCTGTTGCTGGTGCAATACATCCACCTGGCAAACACAGTTTAATTTTATGACTGCAAATTCAGAAGTGTTTTGTTAGAATGAAAAAAATGTTACCTCTTCTATTTAACTAATTAATGGACATCAGAGGAAATACAGCTATCTCATACAACAAACGGCTTTTTGTTGGTTGTTTTTTTTTTTAATATTGCCACCAAATATATTTTCCTTCTTTTAAGATCCGGCCTAGTGCACTATACCTGCCTACTGAAATTTATAGAATATATAAAGCTCCTCACAAGCAAATGGGTTCCATCATCCTGGGAGTCCACATTTTCCATAAGGATACATGAGAGAAGTAAGTGTCTTAGCTTTCATTTCAGCAAAATGTAGTTCTGTTTGTTAAAAGGTTTCTGGAATAATTCTGTCATATATGTTATGTGACCCCTGTATTGTTGTCTAAATCTCTGTAAAGGCAGAGATTCAGTTCCCTAGAGTTTAAGTTTCCATAGGATGTGAAAGAGACCATCAGCTTCTGCATTACCACCTGCTTTCCCAAGTTTTCTTCTGACTTCATTATTGTGGATCCTATGCAAATCATGCTGCTACAGCATCTTCTTTTGAAGCATAGCCTTTGTAAGGCTCCCTGAATACAGGTAGAAGTCATATGAATGGCATCAGTAACTCTGTATGAGGTGTCCTAGGTTTGGGTCATTCCACCACTGTTTTGAGTATGCATCAACTACCTTGTCAGTTTCTACAACAGGAAAAGAAAGGAATACAATGCACTTCAACATGCAGATCAAATTTTAGAATTACAACAGACAAAGCAGAAAAAACAGTACTCATTCTCCCCTGCTTCCCAGGGCCAGATCCATAATTCAGAAAAAGAAAAAAAAGAAAGATTAAAAAAAAAAGTCAAAGACCCTGACACAATCTTTAATTATCACAGTCATAGGTGTTGCAATGTGGAATACTATTAAATGCTGTAACAGAGATATCACTTCAAGGAAATCTCTGTTAGACTCAGGAATACAGTATGTATGTAATGAGAAAAAAAGTGTTTACTTTGTTATTCTAAACTAGATTTCTGGGAGCAGGCTGCTATTCCAAGACTGGTGATGTGCTTGTTATTGCAGATACTAATTCCCAGGAAAACAGGGACTTTCACTATGAATGAAAAACAGCAGATCATTCCTTCGAGTGCTCCCAGTTTCCTAGCTTGCAGTAGGGTGCATAAGCTCTAGTATATTTATATTGCTTGAGCAAATAAAATAAAATAGTGTTTAAAAAAAGAGCAAATGTTCTAATATCAAACAAAAACTTTCCTTGTACATTGCTGAGGGAGGAAACTTAGTTAAATTACTTTGAACTGTGATGCTATCAGTTTTATGAATGATGTAGAACAATATAATTTGTTAGGCAGACGTTACACACTTAATTACAAAAAGTCATATTTCTAGGGTTTTTTCTCTAACAAAAAGTGTCTTACCTCCATTTAAAGGCTAAAAAAAAAAAAAAAAAGAAAAGAAAACCCCTATAATAATAATCCCTTTTGTTCCTATTAGGGGAAAGGCTGTTCAGCCTGGGGAAGAGAAGGCTGCATGGAGACCTCAGAGCAGCCTTTCAGTATTTGAAGGGGGCAGAGAAGGCTGCTTGGAGACCTCATAGCAGCCTTCCAGTATCTGAAGGGGGCCTACAGGATGCTGGTGAGGGACTATTCATTAGGGACTGTAGTGATAGGACAAGGAGTAACGGGTTGGAACTTAAACAGGGGAGGTTTAGATTGGATATAAGGAAGAAATTCTTTACTGTTAGGGTGGTGAGGCACTGGAATGGGTTGCCCAAGGAAGCTGTGAATGCTCCATCCCTGGCAGTGTTCAAGGCCAGGTTGGATGAAGCCTTGGGTGATATGGTTTAGTGTGAGGTGTCCCTGCTGATGGCAGGGGGGTTGGAACTAGATGATCTTAAGGTCCTTTCCAATCCTAACTATTCTATGATTCTATGATTCTATAATGGTGTCTACTTTATCCTCTACTATGTTGCCATGATGCAAATGTGCTTATCTCCACCTTTTTCACCTTTTAATGCAGAAGCAATTCTCTTGTATGTGTTACAACTTGGTTCTTGCAATGATATTTCCTACACTTAGGGAAATGACACATTCTGCCTAATTTCTGTATAATTTTTTTCCATCACTTGTTAATATACAAAATCATATAGGCACTTTGGAAGGAAAACGGAATAATAAAATAACAAGCACTGCAAACACTACAGACTTCTGCCCAATTTAGGAAATGGGATATATTACAAACTGTAATTTAATTCTGTGTCTACTGTTAAGAAGGCTGCTTGTAGCTTATAATAATTTCTAATGCAGTGTAGTTAAAAGAACCTAAAGAGATTCCGACACATCAGATTTCTGATAGATCTTCATTGTGAATTCACATGGGCCATTGCTTGGAGGTTATCTGAAATGATCTGTTTTCATAGCAATTTTATGTCAGTCTGAATTCTGCATCAGAAACAGGTTTCATGGCACTGTTCATGCTACTAATTCTTCTAAAGATTTGGCTGTTTAAAGTTACTTGTTCATGCTACCTGCATAATGAATTGTCCTCTTCAAGGTGATAAATTATTTATTAGAGTAATGAACAAATCAATCAGGAAAGCTGGATAACTAGAACGCACATCTTTTGGTAAAGTAAGGTCTGAGTGTTTACATTTATCACAGAAAAGCCTTGACTTTGATGCAGACCTTTCAGAGGTGTTTATTAATCATGATCTCATTACAGTTTTGGTGGACTATAGCTTTTATTTGTCAGAATATTTCTGATGATGTAGTGCTGTTGTCCTAAAAATACAGATTTACACCATTTAACCTTCTACAAATTGTTCAGATGTAGCTTATTTCTAACACTGTGCTTTATATTAAAACAAATCAAGATTAATAACTTAAGTCAGAGTGAGTTCAAAGCTGGTGTCTGTGAAATGTTGTGGGTGTCAGGTACAAAACCTGAAAGAACTTCATGGGTTAGCTGCAACACATAGCAGCAGTTCACTGCAGAATTGAGAGTATTACTCTGGGAACATATCCAATACTTTGAGAATATGGCAGGGAGCCTCTAACTGCAGAAAGATAAATATTGGGTACATTAAGCATATTTTAGTGTTTATTAGTGAGAGATTTGGGATTTAGACTAGAATGTGCTCTGAAACTAATCTAAATACACATCTGCTGAAGGGTGAAATTGGCATATACTGTAACTCATGAAAATAGCGAGTGCAAATTAGTTTCTGAACCATAGCTTGGTAATTTATTCACATCAGATTTGGCAGGAAATTGTTAAAAGGGCATGTAAATGAAGGGAGTGCATTCAAACCTATGTAAGAATTTAGCCACACTAGCTATTAAATCACTAAGTGTTTGATGGAAAACCCTTTAACTATTTTGGAAATTTGCAAGTGTGTGATTTTTATGGTGGTTGATTGGTTTTGTTTTTTGGTGGGTTTTGTTTGGTTTTGTTTGGTTTTTTTTTCCCCCAATAAATTGACTGGAGCACTGAATTGAAAAAAAAATACTGGAAAATGCCATTTGGTACTGCTATGGTAGAAGATGATCAGGAAGGTGAAGTATGTCATGGGGAGGCAAACCTTCTAATGTCAAACCTTTAATATGACTTACATCAAATATTCAACACAGAGTAGTTGTACCATGAAATTAAATTACAGACCGGTTAACTATGAGACCATAAATTAAACATGCAAAACTAGCCCTGTTAATGGACACAACTTTTGCGGTATCTCTGTTTAACAGTAAAATTGCTTGGTTTAGCAAAATTGCCTTTGCAAATAAACTCAGATAGATACACTTAGCTGTACATATAATTAATTGCAAACATACCAAGCGGTTAGAAATTACAGTCCTCAACATCAATTCATCTTGGTGGTACACATTATTGATGACTAAATACTCTTGATATATACCTAGCTTTGACCTGTATTTCGACAAATATATGGAACAATCTGTTTCCTTCATGACATCTTACTGCTGGAGTTGAAATCAAATTTAAGTTTTAAGTTGGAATCAGGACATCTAATGAGAGTTCAGGGGCAAAGCTCCATCAAAATGAGAAATGTGGGTGTAAAGCATTGATCAATGAAGTGTTCCCTCTTGAAAAACTAGACGCTTTAATCCTGAGGCAGAATATGCACTTTGTGTTGGTCTCATGCATACAAATAGCCACTTTCGAGACCCAGTTTAATCTGAGTGGAAACAGCTCCACACAACTCTGAACGTAAAAGTTTCCCAGTGCTCTCTTACCCACTTTACTATGATCAATGGGGAATTGACTTGAGTGGAAAAAGAGTCTGACCTACAAATTCAATTAACCAAATTCCTGGTTGCTCGGTGTCGGGTGCAAGATACCATTCTTATTTTATTTTGTTTTAACCCAGTGGTCTAAGTGGACACATAAACACATTTCTACAACCTTTGAGCACTAAAGTAAAAGCAAAATAAATCTGTATGACAACTGGTAATTTAGGGCTAAGGTATAAGCAACCTTTTATCCCTCCTGATTCTTCTGCCTAAATGTATATCCTTGTCTAATTCTAATAAACGCTTCATTTTGGTGCAATTTTCCTCTGAATTACAAAGTGCACAACACATATCATCATTGCTGTCTTGTAAGTGCTGGTAAAGGGATAAGTTGCGGTACATGGAATAATAACTTGTGGTCTTCCTTGATTTGTGTGCAAAGTTTCTCTAAGAAAAAGAACTCATTTAAAGCACCTTGAATGGCCACAGGAGAGTCCTGGACTGAAAGAGCTCACATTCACGTGGACAAGTAACAGAAAAGAAAATGAAGGGAAAACCTTTTTTTTTTTTTTCTTTAGGGGGAATCTATGTCAAAGAATTGCCTGACTCATATGGAGTATTTGTGGCAGACATGACTGTACCATACTGCACTTTAGCTTTTTATTATCTCATGCTGTAGTCACTTTACCCAATTAAAACACCTCTTCTTTGCAGATTAGTACACAGGCACAAAGAGGATTAAATAAGAAGATACAGGATGGGAGGGAAAAGAACCAGTCATATTCTTATGTTCTCATGCCACCCAGATTCTGGCCTTCACAATTCTTGCTCCCAAATACTACAGATGCATTAAATACTAGTTCTCTTACTAAACTTTCACTCATATTTATTCTGCTTTCTTTTTGTCCTTTCTACAGTTTCAGTAAAACATTTTGAGTCAGGACAAAATACGAATTTACATATTGCTTGGAATCTCAATCTGCTTATCCAGAACTGAAGAAAATGGACTTAAAAGGATTTTATTCTTCCACTCTCAGCCTCCACCATCTTTGCAGTATTAGTGTTGGTTTTTTTTTTTTTTATTTTTCCCTGAGTAATGAGTAGTTTATTTTTCTCTGGTATTGAAATCTCTTTCAGTAGTTCTCTCATGATTATGTGATTCCCACGGAAGCACATTGCTCTGTTTTTCTCCTGAAGTATTTTGGAATATGGAGTATTACCTGGTTTGAAGTAAGAGAGTAGCTACTGAAGTGTAACTCAGAATACCAGATAGTGAAGTATTCTGAGTTACCAGTTTATTACTGAACACATTATATTACTCCATTGGTATCCAAGACTATTTTGGAAAAAACAAGTATTTAGTATTCATTTTACAAATTCAAAACCTGAGACACGAATATTACTTTTTCAAGGTACAATTGAAAACACACCTCAGTTTCTCCATTCCCACCTTAGTGCCCTGCTCACAGAGTAACACTAGCAATGCAATTCACCATGGTTTTGGATGTACAGCATCTTGAAAACGTAATGCAGGCAAAATTATTAATGTTCTCACTGGAAGCCTTATCTACATAGTGACTCAGCTAAAATTAAATATGTTAGCAACAACTGATCTAGTAGTGAAATGCAAACACTGTTTCAGTGAAACATTACCTTCCTTTAAACACACAGCAGAAGTATTTTGGAGTGAGGTTACAAGGATGAACAACTGACTAGCTAATAAGGCAAGGTATGGTACTGTATTACTGCTTTTTTGGAGGGGGAAAGGGAAGGGAGAGGAGAGTGCGGAAGAAAACTGGTATTTTAAGTAATTCTTCTGCATTAGGTGACTGCAACATTGCTTAGAAATGCTGAGACCATACAGACAGGTTCATGACACTAATGAAAATGTGTATGAGGTGTCTATAATTAAATCAGACATTTGTTGAGCAGTAATATTGAACTACACATAAGCCAATATATGGGTTGCCATAATTCTGCTTAAGTACTGTCCTTCTGAAAATAGCCAGAAAATAAGAAACTGCCAACTTCAGACTGAGAATAAGAACCATATTTTTGGAAGGTTATTGCTGAAGTGGTAAGTGAAAGACTACTAATTACACAAGTGCATAAATATTTGCAGGCTCGAGTTTTAATATGTAATGATTTAAATATACTCTATGTTGCAACGGAATAAGCTATCACAGATGCTTACATTTAATGTCATATTATTATCAGTATTTTGCTACAAATTTCATACTGCTAGGATGATCAAAATGAAGGTCTCCTGGTTTTAAATTAACCAACATAAAAATGTGTTAAAGAAACATATGATTCTAGGTCATTTGGGTGAGATACTGATTCTTAGAAACTATGTTTGTCCACAGTGTTTAATAAGACATACTTTATGCAAACAGATAGGTTGGAAAAGATCACTAGAGATTATATGGCCCAATCCCTTCTGTTCAGATTAGGTCCATTCAGAGGAGTTGCTCAAGGCCATGCTAAATGAAGTTTGACTATCTCCAAGCATGACAATATCACTGCCTTTCTTGCAGTGTCTAGCCATTATTATGGTGAGAAACATTTTTCTTGTTCTTTTCACCATGTTTCAACCTGTGCTCCCTGCCTCTCATCCTTCTATTGTGTACTTCTGAGAAAATTTTGGCTTGGTTTCCTCTATACTCTCCTATTATATATTAGTAGACAACAATAAGATCCTCCTCAGTTTTTCTGTACTGCAGGCTGGATAAAACCAGATCTCCCAGTATCTCCTCATATGCCATGTACTTCAGCCTATCCCCTGACTACCTTTGTGGTCACCTTCTAATATGTCCATGCCACTTTTGTTTTGGGGAGCCCACAGAAGGGTGGAGCACTCCAAGGCTGAGCAGAGGGAAAGCATCACCTTGCTTGACCTGCTTTAAATGCCCTTCCTAATGCAGACCAGGATGCTGCTGGCCTACTTTGTTGCAACAGTGTGTTACTGGCCTATGCACAGCTTAGGTTTACGGACCCTGAGCCCATTTTCTACAAAGCTATTTTCCAGATACTTGGCCTCTAAAAACTCTGCTGTTGTGTGGGGTTCCTCCTCCCCAAGTGGAGGTATTTGCATTTCACTTTGAAATCCATGAGGGTCTTTTCGGCCCATCTTCCCACCTTGTTTATATCCCTCATGTCATCCTTGCCCTCTGGTGACCAGACAATTTGATATTTTCTGGAAATAAAGTGCTGTGTAGTCTCTCATTCAGTTGTTAATTAAAAAAAAACATTAAACAGAAGTGGCCTCAGTGCCTACTGGAGAGAGCACAACTAAATAATTCTACACACAGTAGAATTTTCTACTGCTGATCACCACAATTTGATCCCAGAAATGCAACCAATTTTCAGCCCATCTTACATGTCACAAATTTGACTCTAAGTACACTGTTGTAGGTTATGTTGAAATCCTTTCTTAAGCAAGTTATTAAAGCATAGAGGTTGAGGTCCAACTACAGTCCCAAATCAAACAAGTGTGATACCAATGTGGGAAACTACTAGGCACTGCAAAACCCCAAAATTGGAAAGAGGTTGGTGTACCCTGACTTGAGGCTAAGCAAGCAAGAATGAATGTAAGAAACTACAGCACACTACAAAAGGTGAAAGAGAAATACCAGGACTGCTTCTAGGTAAAAGATGTCGGAAGACAGGGAAGCATAGGTTTACTGGGGTCAATGCCTAAAACCAAAACTACCCTATTGTTGACACAGGAGTCACGGAAAACGCGGAGACAATCAATGTGATCGACTGCCAAAGTTTATTCAGATACAGTGCTCCTTTTATACCCTTACACCCTTAGATTTCTTATGTAACAGCCTTGGATACTGAGCTCTAATTGGTTAGTCTAGAGGTTACTACTGTTTACAAAGCTAACATTTATAACTTGTTATAATTGCGATTAAATACCTTACTCTAAAAATACAGTGGGAAACTACAACCTTGGCAGAGATCATTCTCTGCACCTTTTCAGTGGAAAATTACAGACCCCTAACAAGACAATTGACCTTGCTTATGCCTGCCAAAAATCTTCTTACTTTAAAGTAACAAGGCTCAGGGTATCGGGATCGTTCACTGCATGGCCTTGGCTCTTTAAGAATTCCCACACCCTATGACTGTAAAAAATTAGCAAAATCACTTGAGCAAAGAAAGAGTAAACAGGACAGGTTGTTCATTCAGAACTAGTAGAAAAAAAGAAAGGAATATAAGAAAGCTAAATAATTTGATTGGCCTGTCCGAGAGTGCTGTTAAGGAAAAGCAAGGGTGGTACTGCTGCATAAGGGACGGGGAGCTGAGACAAGAAGGCAGGCAGGACCATGCCCTTAACAAAAAAGGTAGTATCACAGTACCTGAACAAGAGCAAAGCAGGATTACAGATGGTAACCAAAGACAGCCAGGGGTCCACATCCTCAGACATGCCCATAGTGACAAGGCAGGTCCAAGGTCAAGCTGGAAGATCAAGCCTATGAATCAGGCTGAGGATCAACATGGCACATAACTAGGCACAGACATATCAGTAAGAGAGATTGGTCAAGGAATCTTCAATGTTGCTACCAAATACAGGGAAGCTAAGACCTTGATTCTCTCTAGTATATGTCATTCAGCTCTTTCCAATCAGTCTGATCCAAGATCCTACAGCCTCAGCAAATCAAGAGTTGGCCCTGTGCACTGGCAGCCAAAACACCAGGAGGAAGGAAAAGGCTGCAAAAACCACTGGTGCACACCATGCCTTTATGAACTGCTGAAGAGCAGTGCACCTGATCAGTCTGGCCTGCAGAAGGGCAATAAACCTGTTTTGACTATACCACATGCTCCCTGGCTGTGGGACCTAGTGCAGTCCCAAAAGCAGCAAACTAGATGCTCCTAACACAAATCATAATCAACAGCCAGTGCTCTTTCCTCATGCACAGAGTCAGCCATGTCATCAAAGATAACATTTAGGTTGGTAAGGTATCATTTATAGAATCATAGAATAGTTAGGGTTGGAAAAGACCTTAAGATCACCTAGTTCCAACTTCCCTGCCATCAGCAGGGAAACCTCACACTAAACCATGTCACCCAAGGCTCTGTCTAACCTGGCCTTGAACAACTCCAGGGATGGAGCATTCACAACTTCCCTGGGCAACCCATTCCAGTGCCTCACCACCCTCACAGTAAAGAACTTCTTCCTTATACCCAATCTAAACTTCCCCTGTTTAAGTTTTAACCCATTACCCCTTGTCCTACCACTGCAGTCTCTAGAGAAGAGTCCCTCCCCAGCATCCCTGTAGGCCACCTTCAAATACTGGAAGGCTGCTATGAGGTCTCCACGCAGCCTTCTTTTCTCCAGGCTGAACAGTCCCAACTTTTTCAGCCTGTCTTCATACAGGAAGTATGAAGTGCTCCAGTCCCCTGATCATACTCATGGCCCTCCTCTGGACTTGTTCCAACAGTTCCATGTATTCCTTATGTTGATATGCCCACAATACTCCAAGTGAGGTCTCACAAGAGCAGAGTAAAGGGGCAGGATCACCTCCTTTAACCTGCTGGTCACACTTCTTTTGATGCAGCCCAGAATACAGTTGGCTTTCTAGGCTGCAAGCGCACACTGCCGGCTCATGTTCATTTTCTCATTGACACAGCCAAGTCCTTCTCTGCACGGCTGCACTGAATTTCCTTTTTGCCCAACCTGTAGCTGTGCCTGGGATTGCTCCAACCCAGGTGTAGGACCTTACACTTGTCATGGTTACACTTCATGAGGTTGGCATCAGCCCACCTCACAAGTGTGTCAAGGTCCCTTTGGATGGCATTCCTTCTCTCCAGCGTACCAACCGAACCACACAGCTTGGTGTCATCGGCAAACTTGCTGAGGGCACACTCAATCCCACTGTCCATATCACTGACAAATATGTCGGACAAGACCAGTCCCAACACTGAATCCTGAGGGACACCACTCGTTACTGATCTCCAGCCAGATATTTGCGCCACTGACCATAACTCTTTGCGTGTGGCCACCCAGCCAGTTCTTTATCCACCGAGTAGTCCACCTATCAGATTGATGTCTCTCCAATTTAGAGACAAGGATGTCATGTGGGTCAGTGTCGAACGCTTTGCACAAGTCCAGGTAGATGACGTCAACTGCTCTACCCCTGTCCATCACTTCTGTAGCCCCATCATAGAAGGCCACCAAATTGGTCAGGTAGGATTTCCTCTTAGTGAAACCATGCTGGCTGTCACCCAGCACCTTGTTGTTTTTCATGTGCCTTAGCATGCCTTCCTTCCAGGAGAAGCTGCTCTAAGATTTTGCCAAGCACAGAGGTGAGAGTGACTGGTCTGTAGATCCCTGGGTCATCCATTTTCCCCTTCTTGAAAATGGGGGTTATATTTCCCTTTTTTCAGTCGTCAGTAACTTCACCTGACTGCCATGATTTTTCAAATATGATGGACAGTGGCTTAGCAACTTCATTTGCCAGCTCCTTCATGACCTGAGGATGGATTTCATCAGGTCCCATGGACTTGTGCACGTTCAGGTTCTTAAGATGGTCTCGAACCAGATCCTCTCCTACAGTGGGCCTAGGGTATTCACTCGCACAGTCCCTGCGTCTGCCTCCCAAGACTTGGGTAGTGTGGTGCATCTGCCAGTGAAGAGTGAGGCAAAGAAGTCAATCAGAACCTCAGCCTTCTCCAAATCCAGGGTAGCCAGTTCTCCTGATAGCTTCTGGAGAGGGCCCACGTTGACCCTAGTCTGTCTTTTATTTGCAATGTAATTATAGAATCACTTTCTGTTATCTTCCACATCCCTAGCCATGTTTAATTCTGACTGGGCCTTTGCTTTCCTAACCTGATCCCTTGCTTCCTGGACAGCATGCTTGTATTCTTGCCAGGACCGCATGTCCTTGCTTCCACCTTCTATAAGACACTATTTTTCCTTCAAAGTTTCCTCAGCAGCTCCTTACCCATCCAAGGAGGTCTCCTGGCCCTCCTGCTGCACTTCCTTTATACTGGGATGCAACACTCCTGAGCTTGTAGTAGCTGATCGCTGAATATCTACCAACAGTCTTCCCCCCCCCCCCCCCCCCCCCCCCCCGCCTTCTGGGGCTATATCCCATTGAACCTTACTAAGCAGGCTCCTGAAGAGGCCAAAGTCTGCTTTCTTGAAGTCCAGGGCAGTGAGCTTGCTGCATACTCTTCTCACTCTCCTGAGGACCTCAAATTTGACCATCTCATTATCGCTGAAACCAAGGCTGCACTGGAGCATCACATTTCCAACCAGCCCTTCCCTCTTGGTTAGCACGAGGTCAAGCATGGCACCTCTCCTTTTCGGCTCCTCTATTACTTGCAGAAGGAAGATGTCTTCCACACAACTGAGGAACCTCCTGGATTGCTTGTGCCAGGCTGTACCATCCCTCCAACAGATATCAGGGTGATCGAAGTCTCCCATGAGAACAGGGCCTGTGAGCGTGAAGCTGTTCCTATCTGTCTATAGAGTGCTTCATCCCCAGATTCCTCTTGATCAGGTGGTCTGTAACAGATCCCCACAGTAATGTGTCCCATAGCTGTACTCCCTTTAACCCTGACCCACAAACTCTCTGTTGACTGCTCAACTGTCCCCAGAGAGAGTTCCGTACTGTCCAGCCTATTCCTTAAATAAATAGCAACTGTTTCTCCCTGCCTGATGGGCTTGTCCATTTAATGGGGCCTGTAACCTTCATTCCAATACTCCAGTCATAGGAGCCATCCCATCATGTTTCTGTGATGCCTATTATATCATACCCCTGTAGACGCGCACACATCTCTAATTCCTCTTGTTTGCTCCCCATGTTACAGGCGTTTGTATAGAGGCATCTGAACCAAGCTCCAAATGAATCCAGCTCCTTGGCTGGAGCAGATGAAACATCTCTACATTGCTCCAAGCATTTATTACAGTGCTGGCAACTGACTAGGTGTGTTGGGATGGAATGGTACCCCCCTCCCTCAAGACATCTAGTATAAAGTATCCTTGACAAATCTGGCAAGCCTTCTATCAAAACTGCTCTTCCCCTTCTTTGTCAGACCAGCTCCACCAGCGCCAGTAGACCTGGCCTACAAAAGGGTTCTGTGTTCAAGACACCCAAACCCCTGACTATGGCACCACACTTCTAACTATTTATTAACCTGGCCAATCCCCCTAACCTTTTTAGGGTCCTCCCTTGTATCCTGGAGAATTGACAAAAAGACAATCTGAGCTCCAGAGCCCTTAACCAGCTCTCCCAGGGCTCTGTAGTCCTTCTTTGTGTTCTCCAGGCTACTGCTGTCTATACCACTAGCAACCACATGGACCACTAGAAGTGGGTAGTAGCCAGCGGGACTCACTAGAGCAGGCAGCCTCTCTGCAATATCCCTCATCTGAGCCCCAGGTAGGCAACCAATCTCCCTTGAAACTGGGTCAGGCTGACAGATGGGTGCCTCTGTGCCTTTCAAAGTAGCGTTCCCTACTGCTATGACCCGCTGCTTTTTCCTGGCAGCACCAGTAGAGATCTTCTTTACCACTGCACCAGCCAGCTCCTGGTGCGAGTGTGTTTCCTCATCAGCCCCCCTGCAGGACAGCAAAGCTGTTCTGGGTGGGCACAACAGATTTAGGAGGAAGCCCCTTGCTTTTAATTGTCCTCTTCCTCATTTTTTTGTTGTATTTTTTGTTACTATTTCCCAGCTTCCTGTGTTAACAGCCTTCTTCTTCCCTCCATGAGCTACAGGGGACTCTGGAAGTCCCTGCACAGATCGGGCCTGGAGCAAGCAGTCCTTCTTCCTCTCAGCTTCCCTGACATCTTGCAGCTGACAGCGTGCCGCAGCTCAGCCACCTGCTGGAGGAGGATCTCCACCAGGGGGCAGCGAGTGCAGTCCTGCCCATTCTGCACCCTCCCCTCACGAGACCAAGTGCAGGCACTCTCTACACTGCAGGCTCCCCTCTTACCAGCTCTGTCTCTGTGCCTACGCTGGCCACCGCCGGGGCAGACAGAGCAGAGCTCCCATCCCGGGCCCCGATCATAAGACGAGCTCACACCACCAAACTGCCTCAACTTGCCTTAGTCGCTTACGCTCCCTGGGGCAGGATTTTAACCTGGCAGGGCTGGTGCTACTTCTCCTGGCTCCTCCCCCTGTGAGTCCCTGCTCCTGGGTAAGTCCTGTTGAGGACTTGAGGCTCCTTCCGTGGCTCTTCTCTGAGTTGAGGCTCCTGGACGCTGAGCTTCCCTCTGCTCAGGTGTTGAAGGCGTCCTCTCGAGCTACTCACCTCAGCAATTGACCCAATTTGGCCCTTTTTAATCCTTGCTGTTCTAAACCACCATCATATGTTTCATAAGTCTAGATGCAGCTTCTTGCTCTAGAATCTCACTAGGAAATGTGGTTAACTGACCAGCCAGCAGTCCTCTGGATTCTTCATCTTGCCTTTTTTAAGGATGAGGAAGTATTAGCAAGATTTATTAAGGCCTATTATATTAAAAAAAACCAAACAAACAAAAAAACAACAAAACAAAACAACAAAAGTCCCAAACCTAACTCAGAAGCAGTATGCCTCAGATACTGTTGAAAACACCTACAGAAAAAGGAAATGTATCACAAATTTACCCTCATCAAATAGTTTGTTTTTCCCCTGCATTTCTTCTCGCAGTTACAGATATCCACAGACTTCTCCCTCTACAACAAGGAACCTGGTATTCCCAATTCTTTGCAGGTATGTGAGGATACCCATTATTCAAGGGCTTGTTTCAAGTACTGCTTTTCTGAAGAGTTACATTTTATATTCCTTTTTTCTTTTTTGAGGGTTTATGTATAAAATTATGATAATTTAATTCTTAACTCACAGGAAGTGTATTATAATTTTAGTATATTGACCTGAGAATGTCAATATTGCAGATAAGCTGAGATGCTTTGATAATATTTGCATTATAACCTGATCAGAAAAGATAATGATATTATAACTGTAGAGACAGTCTTTCTCTTTACATCAATCCAGTCCACCTAGCATTTTTAGGTATAAATACTTTTCCACACGTATGCTTCACAACATGTCCTTCACACCTGCTGGTCTACAAAAAGGGTGTTTAGATGTTATGAGGACATCAGTAACAGACTTCCTGAGGAGACTGTAGAATCTTTACTTTGATTTACTTTTCCTTTAGTGTAAATAAAAGCATTTCTGCTGAACTTGAATGTCAGTATTCTCCAGAAGTTCAGTTCCTAGGACTAGCATAACTTTACATAGGCCCAACAAGTGCGCAGATGACTGGTTCAGATTCACCAGTCCCCAACAAAAAAAATAATTGTCGATGAATGGTACAAAGAACTAAGTGCAGTATTTGTTACATAACAATTTTTTTAAATGGGATTTTGTGTCTCACATGCACCCTTCTTAAATTTATACCTTCGATATATATGTTAATATCTGTGTAGGTCTGTTTATAAGTAGATGCATGTGTTATACAAATAATACAAAATGCCAGTACTTCCAAGTTCTGATATGATATTCTATTATACACTTTACTTCATTCATTCCCTCTGCTCTTCCTACACCAAAGCTATCTATGAACATAGGGCTTTGAGGCATGAAGTATCCACCGCTACTCAACTGAAGAGAATCCTTTATGGCAGCTGAGGGGAGAAAGGTAGTATGGGATATGCACACCCCTGTTAATGTTTTTTCCAAAGAACCCTAGGGAACCATGAAAAACTAGATCTGTTTGTTGCGTGCTTAGTCTCTTTGGCAATAAAGTTTATTTGAGCTACATAGTTACATCCATATATCAAGCTGTCATTTGTTCACCTGAAGACACATAAGCTTTTCTGCAAGATCACAAACACGGGCCAGATTGGACAGGTTAGTCTTTCTCCCATTTAATTTCTGCAGGAATAAGTACTATATTCTATACAAAAGCCAGACCATTCTCATTTAAGATTACCTTGCACAGGTCTTGAGCTGCACAAATCAAATCTGAGAATGGTCTTGGTTGGAAAGGACCTTTAAAGATCATATAGTCCAACCCTGCTGTCATGGTCATGGACACTTTCCACTAGACCAGGTTGCTTAAAATCCCATCTGGCCTGAACCTTGAACATTTCCAGTGATGGGGCATCCACAACTTCTCTGGGCAACCTGTTGCACTGTCTCAAGACTATCATAGTAAAATATATCTTCCTTTAATCTAACAGTCCAGGCTGTAGAGATGGATAAACAGTGCTGCAAAGGACTCTGCTGAACTCATTCCCATGTAAATTGAGACAAAATTGCTTGTGGATAGGGAAGGCAAAGAGCATAGAAGGAAGAAACGGGGTGAGTGACACAAGCTCACCGAGCAAGCCCTGTTCATGTAAGCAGTTCTTAATTGGTCAAGTAATCTTAATGAGGACACTGGAAGTGGTGGCATGAATTAAAACCATCTACATCAGGACTGCACGCTTGGATGATGATGAGTGCTGAAACTAATGACCAGGCCTTTAAAACATGTGGAGACAGTAAATTAAGAGAGGCCTTAACCTTCCATAAACTGAGTCTCAATAAGTTACAATTTTGAAGAATGATATTGCCTGATCTAAAGGTTTCTGAACTCAAGCCCTGATTTAGACAAAATAGGAAAGTGTTAGGAAACAGGAAAAATAAATTAAATGAACTGTGCATTTTTATTTAACTTTTAATTCAGCCAGGAAGCACCATCCCTAGAGAAATTATGTCCTGCTAACAACCTGGTTCATTTTAACCTGCAATCCACAGAAAGCAAACAACACTACCTTTCATCAAAGGTATTTGAAGAACCAGTATTTGAAGAGCAGACAGCTGTGATCTTGTAAGCCTCTGGATTTTTTCTTGTTTTATTGTGCTTAAGTAAACAGAAGCAAACTGCTTGCTTTGTGTAAGAAACAGGAGGATTGTAAAAATGCCTTAGGTCTGCTTGGAATTCATCCAAACTAAAGAAATTAAGTTTCTGTCTGTAGCAAAATTGACATTCTCCTTCTTCCACCCCTTACCCTCCTCCCTGATATCTTAAAATGTCAGCTTGAGCTGCTCACCTCTACTTTTTGAATTTTATTAGGTTAGTTACCAAAACTGCCTTCATTTGTGTCTGCTTGATAATTCCTGTGCGGTAGAAGAGGAACTTATGCAGTCTCCTGAGCTGCCATTCACAAGAGATAATGTGCAGTTTACATAAGAAATTATTTTTCTTGCACTCCCACAACCTGGAATATGGTAATTTTTATTATTTTTATTACCAACTTATTGCTTCTTTTCAAGCTTTTGTTCCCCTCGGGAGCACCATGGGGGTCTGGAGGGTTTTGTTTTGGGGTTTGTGTGGGATATTTTCTTTTTTTTGCTAGAGGGAATTAAAGTTGAAGATCAAATGGAAGCAGAATGAATACAGCAGTCCTTCTTTTAATTTCTCTGTGTGAAAATACAAAAAACCCAAACCAAACAAAACTAAAAAAACCCATGTTTCTTATATTTTTGAAGATATATTTTAAAATTCTTCTAATTTCAATAATGTATTTTAAAGAAAGTAAATAAAATAATTCACAAAGCCAAATTCAGCTTTTAAAATTTCTTTAGCTCTAATTCTAGTCTCTCTTCAAGGAAGCCCACTATAAACACCAAAGATTTTCAGATTGCTCCAAAGGTGAGCTAAGACAAATTTCCCTTTCAAATATATAAGACACCACTGATTTGTATCAAATATGTAATGCCACTGCTCTTCTCAAATTATCCCTTCATTTAATAAAGCTGATCTCAGAAAAGCCCTGCCATGGCATAGTCACAAAGATGAAACCTGGCCTGCGCAAGCCTGCATGTATTAACATAAGTGTCCTCTCAGCATGCAAAAGTGTAAGGGGTTGTCAGTGTGCAAATGTTTTACCTGTACCACCTGGAGCAGATGAGGTAATAAAGTGGAACTGGGAACATTTTCTCTCACACTAGATCTTTGGTGTAAGATATGTGAGTGTGCAAAGAAACTAGAAGGAGGTGACTGATTTGTTCCTGCCCATGGCAGGGGAGGTTGGAACTATATTATCTTTAAGGTCCATTCCAACCCAAACTATGCTGTGATTCTGTGACTTACTGAATCAGTCTTAGCTCTTATGGAGCTTAAGGTAGCAGTCAGGTTACTGGGAGCTATGTCATGCTTCTGAGTTGGCTTTTTGTTCTGTCATCAACAGCACAGGAAGAGCAAGA
This sequence comes from Melopsittacus undulatus, assembly GCF_012275295.1. Classification (NCBI taxonomy): domain Eukaryota; kingdom Metazoa; phylum Chordata; class Aves; order Psittaciformes; family Psittaculidae; genus Melopsittacus; species Melopsittacus undulatus. Next base: position 82,457,221 of record NC_047527.1, on the reverse strand, counting down.
CACCTCACTGTGTAAACAAACAAAAGAAAAACCCAGTCATGTTAAATAACACTTTAACACTTAAATAACACACTTCCCAACTTTTCAAGCTGTAATTTCTTATGGTTTGCTTTAAGAGGTCTTTGAATGCTTTCACTTTCCCCTACTTTTATTTATACCACCATTCATGTGCTCTCTGCAGCCAGTGCTATGCCACGTCTGTATTTTTAAACTACTGCTAATCTTTAAATATCCAGCCTTGAAAATTCATTTTAAGCAAGGGCTTTGCATAAAGGATCTTAGTGTAGAAGGTTAAAATGAGTTACCTAACTGTTGCATACTCTTTCCCCACAATATGAGCAGTCATGCACACTTTGCTGTTCAAAGAATTTTCATATTTTACAGCTATAAGAGGCAGAAAACTAAAAACAGTGTTGGACACAGGAACTGCAAAGCTTCCTTCCAACTTTTACACTTAGCCATTTCTATTTTTTTCTGTCAAAATATAGGGACTATAATTTAGCTTATTTTGTTAGCAAAATGACTGTTTAATATATACTAAGCTTAGTATCTGATAATCACTATACTTTCCCCACAGCACTGGCATCTATGCTTCTCCAAAATTTTTGCATTATGTTATATTCTGCAGAATATCTTGCAAATTAAATAATTTCTTGCGAGTGAAACAAACAAAGCCACAAATAAAATTTGCTGAGAATAGTATTATGACTACTTCAGTGCCTGTGAAACTTTCTTGTCTAAAAGAAAAGAAAAGATACCTGAAAGGAAGTATTAGTAGATTTGCTGCTTAGGCAGAATGTTGCTACAAAACCAGAGCTCTTCTCACAGAACATATAGAGTAAACAGCAGTGAACAAAGTATTTTATTCATGATACTCACTAAACATGTTCTGCAAAACAGGAAGGTAACTTTTTCTCAGCCTGTTAAACACTTCCCACAAGGAAGAGTTTATTTTAGTTTGGATTTGACATGCCTTTAAGAAAAGGTTACCTTTCAAGGAAAATGTAAACTGTGCACATTACTTCATTCTTCTAAGTTTGTGTTTCAGGAGAAAGTAAGGAAATAATTTTCTAAATATGTTTGTGTCTACAATGGAACATATTAATGAATGATTATTTATTCTCATTTTTCTCAACAGAATATTGGTAGATGGCTCTGCAGTGATGCTGCTGAGGATGGGAGGATAGGCAAAGGCTATTCTGGGAGAGGACCTTCCAGCTTTGAGGGGTGTTGAATATTAAAAACAGTTTCATCTAAGACTTAGGAGTCTGGTGCCCATAGATAAGGAACTTGACAAGGGGATCACAGCTACATCTTGGAGGGGATGAAAAGAGCTTTATTCTGGGGGTGTGGAGCCCAGGGAAGTTTTGCTGCAATCTGGAAATTCTTGTGTATTAAGTCTGAAAGTAAGAATCTGACCTGCAAGGAGAAAGAACAAAAGAAAATACTGTTTTGCAAGTTTTCTTTTTCAAATTTTTCTGCTCTGCTTCATCTACTTGAGTTTTCTCATTGTAACAATTTAAATATTCCAGCTTAAGTTTTAATGAAACCTGTTTGCTTGTTTACAAGTTTTTGGTGTTCTTTAAGGAAGTTCTTCTAAAGAGATAGAAAATAAATTCCAAAGACATTTCAATCTTCTGAAACAATGTGTATTCATTAGTGCCAATTTTAAATTTACTGAGAAAGTATCTTAAAATATTTTACCAATCTGTATATGTATATATTAAAAATATTTTGTTTGCATGTATGGTTTCTGTAAGAACATGCACAACTGGACCAGTTCTGCGTGAAGACCTTTGCAGACCTCATTTTGGAAAGATCTTAAAATCTTCCATTGGAAACATTTGTTTTCTGTATTATAGATGTTTCCTTCTAAACATTTTTTACATTGTATATTTGTTCAGCACTGAGCATAATAGGTTCCAAATTTGGACTCTTACAAGCTGTATATATTCTGAAGTAAAAATATTTTGCTGAAGTTGAAAAAAAAAAGGTTTTAATAAATATTCATATTATTTTATCATTAAAATAAACTGTGTTGATAAAAAAATCGGGCTTCTGTCCTACTTGCAAATAAAAAGAAGTCATCACAGTGCCTCTCACCAGGACTATTCAGTGTTTCAGATCTTACCAAAACAATAAAATAGGGCACTTGTCATAGTGGTGTGAACAAGAGAAGTCATTCATTACTTCCAACCTTACCATCAGATAGAGTCTAACCATATTAAAGTTAAATTAAAAATTATTTCCTTCCTCCACTACGTAAATTCTTTGAGCAGTGCTTAAGATACTCAATTACAAAAAGGTATAAAACCATGAATCAAGAATTACGAGTCCCTGTACTTTGGCTTATGAATATCTATAGGGCAAATACACTGTTATTTGCTGGACGTGAGTTAGATTACCCATAAAATTTACTGTGAAAAGGCTATGGCTACATCTAAATTAGACATGTAAAGTAGTGTATTATTTCACAAAAGCACAGATGAGACACAACAATTTATTGAAAGTTGTTTTTATCTGACTACTTTGGTATTATTCATAGAATTGTAGAACTGTGTGTGAGTTAAAAAAGTCAGGAAGTTAACCAGATTCCTCACTGTAAAAATGTAAAGGAAGCTGCCCAGTTTGTATGAGCAAAATGTTTCAGGCTCACAGCTTCAGTGAATTCATCCTGATTTTGGAATCAACTTCTACTTCGAACTCTCCAACATTATTTGGCAAACTTTTCACTAACCTGAAATATCTAACCAGAATGAGTAAGGAGACAAACAAAGAAAATCTTTCTTTGCCACTCTTTCCTGAATGCATCCTTTTGTAATGATATAGGAAACACAGAGTTAATTTTGGCTCAGTATTTTTGAAGAAGCTGCAAGTCTAAAAATACTTAATTTAGAATTATTGTGCAGGTGCAGAAAATGTTAACAATCATTTTTTTTTCAATTCACTTCTGTCCTTTCCCATATTCAAGAACACAAGCAAAGATTAGGTTGGATAAAGAAAAAAGGAGCAGGGAGGAAAAATCCACATGCTGTAAGTAGAAATAAGCACAGATTAAAAGAAAAAAGTCAGCTGTAACTATTCAGTGACTTGGATGGCTTTACACTAAGTTAATTATTTATACAAGGAGGAGAGCTGAATCCATCCAGTTGAATTGTATAGTGTGTAATCCAAATATTTCAACTATCTCCGGTCTTCTTTCATATGCAAAAAGATTCTAGAAATTCCCTTTCTGCTCTGACAGTTTCCAGGAGGAGAAGAATCTTTTTCTCCTTATTTAGCTGGTATCTTACCTTCTCTCTGTTCCTGACCTTTCTGTGTCCAATTATTTATGGAACAAAGAGAGTGTAAGAAGAGAATGCCAAGCACTGCTTAAACAACAGAGGCAACCTTCAGCTAAACTTTCCTATAACTGGGCAATGTGTGTATAGCTTCTTACTTTCAGGTCACATGCAAAAAAATTGGTTAAATCTAATTATTTAATAATCTGCCTTTTCCATTACAAAAGGCCAAAGTTTGGATAACACTTTAAGGCAGCACAAATAGTATGTATCTTTGCAGGTGACAGGATTTCATAGATACAGAAAACATAGTTTTATTTAAGTAACAGAAGTTCTTTGCTTTGTCAAATGCAATAGGCTAACACACTCTCCACAGTCTCATCCCAGCATATCACCTGAAATGAAAAGCATTGTTGCTTTTCTTGTTCAGCTATAATATTCCTATCTGCTGAGTCTTTCCTTTCTATGTGAAAGCTGAAGTCATCAGCACCCGTTACTACAGTAGATGACATTGAAGGATGTGAAATTTGGCTCCACCAAAACTTTGGGTTTTAAACTATGGAAGAGCTTTTGAGAGATGAGGTATGCTGGGATCTGATGGGATCCACCTGTCCCAGTGGGGAAGAAGGGATCTTTGGGTGTAAGCTAGCAGGGCTGATTGAGAGAGCTTTAAACTAGAATTGATGGGGAAATGGAATACCAATGGGATTGCAGCAGGTAAATCAAGATTTGGCATGGCATCACCTAAGGGTGGAACATTTCTTCTAGGAACATTTACACTGCTCCTGGGAGCACAGAGGGCTCAGAAGCATATCTGAAATGTTTGTTGAGCAGCATATGAAGTATAAGAAACAGTCAGAAGGAAAAGAAAGTTTTGATCTGATCCCAGAGCTGTGATATCATTGGTATTAGTGAGACTCGGTGGAATGAGTCCCACAATTGGAATGCTGCGATGAAGGGTTACAGGCTATTCAGGAGGAATAAGGAAGGCAGGGGAGGTGGAGGTGTTGCACTATATGTAACGGAGCAGTGTGGTTGCACAACCCTTACGATTAGTGATGGTGTGGTTCTGAATAAGGATAAGAGGAGTGGAAACAAAGATGTAGTGGGCATCTACTACCAATCACCCAGCCAGGAGGTAAGCATTGATGAGTTATTCTATTGGCATTTTTGTATCTGAAGCACTTGTCATTATGGGAGATTTCAACTTCGCAGACATCAACTGCAAAAAGCATAGCCTCTGATGAGTAGGTCTTGGAAATTCTTGCAGTTTGTAGAAGATAACTTTTTGTCACAGATACTCAGTGAGCCAGCTAGGGATCCTGCCCTCCTAGACTTACTATTTGTGAATAGAGAGAAATTCATAGGGGATGTGATAGCAGGTGGGTGTCTTGGCCACAGCAAACATTGAATGTTTGATCTAAAATTTGTCAGTGTAATGATAAAAAGGACAGCAGAGTTGCTATCCCAGACTACAGGAGAGCAAACTTTAAGCTATTCAGATAGCTGTTTATCAAAGTACTCTAGGAATTTGGTTTTGAGGGCTTAGGGGTCCATGAGTGCTTGTCAGTCTTTACGAACACCTTTTAGACACACAGGAGCAGGCAAATCACTGTAATGTAAATCAAGCAAGCAGGGCAGAAGACTAGCTTGGCTGAACAGGGAACTCAGAGAACTCAAGAAAAGAAACTATGATCTATGGAAGCAGTTCAGGCTTTGCAGGAAAAGTACAGACCTGTGGTTCATTTATGGAAAGAGAAGACACAAAAAGCCAAAGCTCAGTTAAGGGCTGAAACTGGCCAGTATTGTTTCAGATAACAAAGTTTTTATATACTTTCTTGAGTATATAAATAGCAAGAGGAGGTCTAAAAAAAAAAAAAAACCCACTGGACTGATACTTGTTAAAGATGGTCATCTGACCAACGTGGATGAAGAAAAAGTGAAAGCATACAATGTGGTTTTTTACCTTAGTCTTTAGTAATAAACCGTGGGCTGTCTGGTCCCCTGAGTTGAAGGGGGAGATGTGGGAACAGTGACTTTCCATTTTTGGACACTGAAATTGTAAAAGACCAGGTGTATCAGCTGAATGTTCACAATTCCATTGGACCTGATGGGATTCTTCCCAGAGTACTGAAGGAGATAGCAGATGTTATGGCAAGACCTCTCAATCATCTACCAAAGGTCTTGGGAGTCTGGGGAGGTTCCCCACTGTTGGTCAACAGCAGCCTTAATACGAGCCTTCAGTGTTTCCTGGCAGCCAAGAGGGCAAACTGCACCCAGGGGTTTATCAAACACAGCAAAACCAGACAGTCAAAAGAGGTAATTATTGTGTTGTATTCAGAATTGGTGCAGCTTCACCTTGAATACTGTGAATAGTTCTGGGCTCCACAATTTAATAGGGATGTTAAGGTAGTCAAAGGCATCCAGAGAAGAAAAACAAAGCTGGTGAATGGGCTGGAAGGAATGTCCTATGAGGAATGGCTAAGGACTTCAGGTTTGTCTCATTTGGAGAGAAGGAAGGCTGAGGGATGGCCTCATTGCTCTTTACAGCTTCCTGAGGAAGAGAAGTTGAGAGAGAGGTGCTGCTCTCTTCTGCCTGGTATCCAGTGATAGGATGCATGGAAATGGTTCGCAGCTGTGCTAGGGGAGGTTCACACTTTACACTAGGAAGTATTTCTTTACTGAGAGGGTGGTCAAACACTGGAACACACTTCCTAGAGAGATGGTCAGTGCCTGAGGCCTATCAGCATCTGAGAGGCATTTGGACAATTTCCCTTAAACAGCATGCTTTAAGTTTTGGTCAGCCTTGAATTGGTCAGGTAGTTGGACTAGATGATTGTTGTAGGTCCCTTCTTACTGAAATAGTCTATTCTACCTTTCCCATTGATATTAAAATGAAGCATTTTGCCTACAGTAACTTATTAGTTACCTCTTCCTTCCCATCCAGTATTCCATTAACTACATTCCACTGAGTTCCTTACTGGGGGAGATGACCAGATATGCAGACTGGGGTGAGAACGTATTTGTCACAACTGTATTGAAGAAATTCATACTCATGCCTTTCCTTTCTTTTACTTCCTCAGCAACAAAGGTGGGCTTCATTGCTCCAGTTTCTATTGTCACCATTTTTCCTCTACTAAACACAGGAAAAGTAAGTTATTTTCCAGCAAGTAATAAAGGAAATCAAGGAGGAGAGAAAAAAAATTGAATGAAGACATAGAAAGTTCTCAGAACTTGTCTTTGGTGATTTGTGTTTACTGTGACAGTTTAGGAAATAGCTGTGGAAGCAGATGGCTGGAATTCTGTATTCCACTAGTACAAAGCAGGGACAATGTGTGTGCTCACAAGTTTGCAGAAAAAGGTTCACAGCAGCTCCAGAATTTATCAATACCTACTGAGATGTAATAGAGCAACCAGTCTGTTTCATATGATTGACACTGATAAGAGCTGTAGATTTTCTTTCCTTCTTCAGTTCTCAGGTACATTAGCAAATATGCATACCGCATACATTGAGTCCCTTCTCTGTTGTCTGCTTTATCTTGCAACGGGGGGAACAACAGAAAACCAGAATAATTTGCTCAGATGCATTTCTCTTGATTTGCATGCTTTGACCAATGAATCATTTTGGATTCTCATTCAACTACCTAGCATTCTCAAACTAGTGTTACTACTAGTTCTCTAAATTTTCATAAATTTCATGCTGGAAATACACAGTTTCTACTCAATATTGCTATTTCTTATTCCACTGTTAAAGATTTACTTCCATAACAAAACAACAAAAAGCAGCCAAAACCCACTTGAAATGAACGGCGTGATAGTACACAGTGTAACAAATAATAAATATTATTCTGGGATGAAAATATGGCCAGTTTTTGTGAGCCACTTGTGAGCCAAAAGAGAAACACAAATGTAAAAACCTGGTTTTGATCCATAACCATACTAACATCAAATTTGTCTCTGAATTTGTTAAGCATAATCAAAGAAAGCTGATTTCCATGTCTCATATAAATTGTGATTAATTTGTTCTGTTTGTAAATTGCTAACTTGAATACCTTAAGTAAAAACTGATTCTTTATTTTCCAGCTGCAGTGGAAAGCTTTACACAGTGCTTAAAAATTTATAAAGTATACTTAAAAATTCTGCCAGATTTTGGAAAGTGTTAGACACTGAAAGAAAATAGCTTTAAATCTGTAAATCAGACAGATCATGACTATGAAGCTGCATGGCACTTAGGCTCCCTGACTTCTCTCTGGAGACAGGTGCAAGATATCATGGCTCCGTCATAGGTCTGAGAGTCTTTCCGAAAGTATAAAACCTCACCCCTCCCTAGGCTCATCAGGATTTAAAGTTGGGAACTTGACCCTTCTGTTTGATATGGCACTGTGTTGCATAAAAATGCCTTTTCTACTTCTGCTATTTTTCTGGGTTTTTTCTTTTTTTTTTTTTTTTTCCCAGCATTGTTCCTGTTTAACCTGTCAACTTTTATGGAGGAATCAATGAATCGGCTCATAAAACATGAAGGAGTAGGAAATTATTTCCTAAAGGAGCCATATTATATTTTTGACTACCTAGCTTGAAATTCAGACAAAACAGAGAAGATTTGAATTTGGTATTTTAAAGCTAACCACCACTGCTACTTCAAGGTTATGTAAGACCTTTTCTGACTTTTATGGGGTAGATGGAAAGGAGTAAATTCATCATAGTTAAAAGACAGCATTACTCTGACCTTGGCTACACATTTCATTAACCATGAACTATTTTCAGTTCAGATGCCTTTTCATATCAAAGCAGCAGTTCATAATGAATATGTTTCTTCCTCACTCCTTTTCCCTGGAAAAAAAATTATACACTTGTTATTTCTTACTAAATGTGACTTTAGGGATTCAATTATTACATGAAAGTAGATTAAAAGTAGACATTTAGATTTATTAATATCAGCATATAAGGAGAAGAAAAAAGACTTTAACCCCTCCAAATTCCTGCCTTGATAAATTGTAGCTTTGTTATGAAAAATATGGATTTATGATTGTTTAATTACATGTTACTTGGTGTTACTCCTGCTTTGGTTTGGCTGAAAAGACTTCAGTAGTGTCAATAGTGATTTCCCCACTGTACAGCAACAGAGAATAGCTCTATAATTATGCTATTTCTTAGTTGGATTTGGGATTTGAGAAGGGGGTTAATTTCTTCTAAATTCAAATTAAGGCAAAATTCTATTTCCTTCCTCTGTGCCTAGATGAGTAAAATATTATAGTTAAATAAGTCATATAAGACTCCAAATTGACATGTATTGTGGTGTCTAAAATGGAAATTAAAGAATGTAGCAAAAAGTATTTTTGTTAACTTTGATGGATTTTTAAAGAAGTCCTCATCCAAATGAAGTCCCTCAGAACTACATAGGGCTCATGGCAGTGTAGGAACCTTATTTTCCAAGAAAAATTGTCCCTCATATTTTCTGCCTTATGTCACTAAGACTAAAAGTAAGCAAGCAACAAATGTAATTACCATGTCAATTCTTTATGACTTCAATATATGTACATATGTAACTTAATGCCGACCTAAGAAACTATGAGTGCTTTTCTACTGGTCATATGCTGAAAAATCAAAAAGTAAAAAAAAAAAAAAAGAGAAATGGTGGGAATTAGAATTACAATTGGCAATAAAAACTGTGTGGGATGTATTGAATAAATACTGTTGTCACTGCACACACAGCTTACTGGAAAAAATATTCAAAACTGATGAGATTTATAATAAAGTTGGATGGAAATTATGTGATATTGCAGTGTGGTACACTTTTAAGGTATCTGGAAAAATCAGACAGATTACTCATTGAAATAATTTCCTAAAAGCATATAGTATCACTAGAGTATTACAGTACCTATTTACCAGATGAAGTCAGGTAAAACTATAAACTTCCTTAATAATAAGTTTCTTCAATTTGCTACATGGGCATGCACAAGATAAATGTAACTAGCTAATTGCTAAGGGCCAAAAGAGTGGAGAATCTGTCTCCTTCTTGTAGTTTCAAGCACAGTTACTATATTTGTGAAACAGTAACACTGAGCTATTACACCTTTTATCAGCCAGAAATACAGGACAACATGTGGGAATGTGAATTCAACTGTAACTTTTCATTTTGCACCATGAAAATTAAGAAGAAACTTAAGAAAACCCAACAAAAAACATAAGCTTAAGAATACCATTGTCAAGATGCACATTTCATCAATGATTCTGTACTTTGCTTTGATATGTATATGCATTACTTGCTTTTATTTTTAGGACACTAGAGGAGGCTCAGGAGTCAGGATTTTTTTTTTTTTTTTTTTAACAGGCTGAACAAATTAGAAAAGCAACAATTGTATGGTATACTGTAAGAATGTACCCATTGTTCCATTGTTCTTTAATGCAACTTTAGAACTTTCAGGTGGACTACATCAAGATTAATTCTGATCTTAGAGGACTATGTTTATATTCATGAACTTTTAAGAACTTGAATAAATGCTGTGTAATAATTCTCATTCCTATGAAAAATACACTCCTTGACTTTTTCCCTTTTTGCCCCAAAAGCCTAAGAAGATGTTTGGCATTGGTTTAGTTTAAATTATTTTTTATTTAGTTTAACACTTTTGTCAGTAGCTCTGTATTTTAGGCTTCATTTATCACTCTGCTTCCTTGTTATGGCTCCTGCTTTTTTATTTTTTATTTTTTTTAGTAAAGCATCATTTAAGACTAGATAAATATACCTTTTTATTTTTTTCTTCTAATTTTAAATTCCTTAATTTTCTCTTTGAACTGGAGTAGGTAAAGCCTTATTTTTAAAAAATCACATAGAGTATTTTTAAAAATATATTCTGTATGGAAACTAGCTTTTCGATGGCTAACATTCTGGAAAACTTAGCAGACCTTAATATTATAAGGATTTCATACTATGTAGGAGTTCAAGAGATGCATTCTGCTCAAGAGAAGATCTATTTTCTACTACCTGTAAAATATGCAGAGGATAAATGTTACAATAGAATTAATGTAAATGTTCAGCCTTGGTGCCGTGAGCACAATTTCCCCCACCACTGGTTTCCATAGAATATAAGGTTTGTCTTCAACATTTCTGCAGAATCACAGAAAAACATAGGTGTGAAAGGACCTCCAGAGGCCATCCAGTCTAGCTTCCTACTCAGGGCTGATTATTCCCACACACAGCCTAATCAGGTTGCTGAGGATAGGGTCCAGCTAAGTTCAAGTATCTCCAAGAGCAGACATCCTGCAGACTCTCTGGGGAACTGCTCCACCTGTTTGACCAGTGTTACGATGAAAATGTTTTCCTTGTATCTAGTGAGAATTTCCCCATGTTTCAGCTTGCATCCATTTCCATCATCCACCTCTGGGAACATCCTGGCTCCATCTCTCTATATTGTCCTAGTCGTATGTCAGTGTTCTTGTACTGGGGAGCCCAATACTTGATACAGTACTTCATATTTGATCTTACAAAAGCTAAATAGTGCACAAGATTCACTTTGCCTGAACTGTTGGCTATCCTGTTGCTAATTTAGCCATGCATGCAGATGGCCTTCATCGCTGCAGGGGTGTGTTGCCGATTCCTGCAGTTCAACTCCTGCATTCTGCAAAGCTGCATTGTAGCCAGCTGGCATCAAGACTGTAGTCCTGCATGAGTTTATTCAATCCCAGGTGTAAGAATCTATATTTACCAAATATATATGTCCACGGTTTAAGTGCACCTTCACCTGAACTTACCTGCATTTTTGGTAATGCTTTTCTCCCAGAGACTCTGCCAATGAACTTGATGACCTAGGAGGCATGTGGACAAACCTAACCAGTAAAAAAGAAATAGGTAAAACAATATTGGGTGACCTGGCCTTCTCCATGTCATTTATCACCAGTTTACCAGCCCCATTGAGAAGTGGTCCCACATTTCTTTCACTTTCATTTGGTGTGAGTTTGTTTATAGAAGTTCTTCTAGCTTCTTTTCACATTCCTCACTAGTTCCAGGCTCCAGCTGAACTTTGGCTTTCCTAGCTCCATCCCTGCATGCTTGAGCAGTGCTTCAGTATTCCTAGCAGTTACTCTATCCCTGCTTCCAACTTTTGTGTTCTTCTTTTATCTAGTTGAGCTCAATGATGTGTTCCTTGCTGATCCATGCTGGACTTCTGCCATGCTTGCTGTGATAGTCCTTGAAATATCAGCTATCATATTGGACAAGACACTCTGCAAAACTGAAATTTTAGCTCTTGATAGTATGTTTCAATTTCCTTTTGGTTTTAATTATTTTTAATTTCATTTTTATTTCAACTAATTTGATTTAGCTACTGTGATAGATACACGTAAATCAATAAAGTTACAAAACTGTGAAACAGGAGTGACACAACAACAAATCAGCTTAGCACCACCTCTTATAATTGCCTGACACTTTTAATGGGCTACTGCTTAGTAAAACAGATCTTTGCCAAACCTCCAGCATTTCAACCTCTGGTGAAAGTTTTGGGGATGCTTCAACTTGGCTGCTTCTAGAATAAGGCTGGGGAGAGGAGAAGGAATAAAAAATAAAACACACGCATAGCCGAGCGCGTTTTCTCCCCCCCCCCCCCCCCCCAAAAAAAAAAAAAAAAGGAATTCATGAAAACTTCCCTTTGAAAAGCTTAGCACAAGTGTGGTTAGATATACAATAGGTTTATCAGATGTCAGTTTTGCTGATCCCTCTGAAATCCATTCAGATACTTGTAAAAAAAAAAACAAACAAAAAACAATTGCCAGTGATAGAATGGTAGATACCAGAACTCATCATTCAGGCTCTCTCTTCCAGTGTCAATGCCAAGCAAAAGCTACATAGCAGACACAAAGAAAAGCTCAAGGTATATATGTTTCCAAACATGGGTACTAGAATCTAGCACATTACACAGAAGCAAGGCATGGCTAACAAGTATAGTTTTCTGTAAAAGCAAGGGCCTACTGAAGAATATAGTTCTCTGTGGCTAATTTTCCCTGCAAGTGAGAGACAAGCTACCAACCCAGGTACTGATGCATCAGGACCCTGTTTCTCACAGATCCTGTCTGTCGTCTGAACTGCTCACTCTACAATGCCTGGTGGATCTCAAGAGAAGCACTTATTTTCTCCTTTGCAAAGCTGAGGCTCTGGTTGAATTGCTGTTGGTATTTCAAGTGGAAAGAGACTCATGTTTATGTCAAAAAAAGAAAAGCTAAAAAAGTGTCACATAGCCATCACAAGCACATCCAGTCACAGCACTACTGATGCTTTTCTAATCCATAATTACATACATGTCAAAATACTTATAGAGAATTAAAGTCACCCTTATGTTTCATGATACAATATTTCTTGAACGTTGTAAAGTTTGTTAGGTTTCTTAAAGTCCACAGCCAGGAGGATTGAAAACATCCTTCTAAAAGAAAATTAAAAGACTCATTTAATAGTCTCCTAGATATTGGGGTTTTAAGAGAACAAATAATTGGGAATATTTTATTGTAACAAACCTGTGGAATTTCATTGTAACATGCTTGAACCATGGCTCAGCATAAATGCACACAGATGCCTAAATTTAACACAAAACAACTTATTAATGATATCAGTTAGGTATTGTTAAACTACTTCACCACACAGGTGGAAGTTATAATTTTAAAGGCTACTGAACACTCTGAATCTCCCAATGTATCTCAATTACAGAAACACCTGTGTTAAATAAGTGTGCTGATTCACTATGAAAACCCACGGCATTCAATAGTCCTTAGAATTAAATGCCTTGCCAACAAGCCACAGGTGTACACCACAGGAGCACATGATAATGTAATTGTGGAGAATGTGATGACAGCTCTCCATTGATAATGTTGCCATCCCAAGATGCTCTCATGCATCTATTTTATATTTAAGTATTTTCTAACTGTAGCTTCACAGCCCTCTAAGAAAGCTGTACCAATTCCAAAAGAAGCACTAAGCAGGAAAGAATTAAAAAATCCTACCCTATGTCTTTCAGGTTTAAAACTGATTGAATCAAGTCCAAGAAGAGACAAAAAAACCCACCACCCCCTCATCACCACCTCCAAAACAAAAACAATAGTGAAATAAAATATAAAACAGCAAACAAAACATAAGACCCACACCTTAATATTTAAATAGAAAAGATAACTTTGATCTTTAATGCTGCTAAATTGAGGGCCTGTCAAATGCTTTCCTTACAGAAAATGTTACTAATGAAACTACTGGCAAGATAAATATTTTGCAACTCTTGAACACTATAGCTGAATTTTATTAATACAGGAAGATCTACAGGCTAGCTTAAAAATCCTATGGTTATTTCACATCTTTATTATACAAAAAAATTGAGAATGATTTTTTTAAAAAGTGCATTCAGTTTCTACGGACACTGGCTGATGTTAGTCTTATATTCTTTGAAACAGAATTTTTGTAATGACTAGCTACTACTTAGAAAATTTTGGAGAAGTTGTGATGTGAAAATTACAGAAAATTTCTGGAGCTTTTGATCGGAAGTCTGTGAGCAGTATGAAAAACATAACTTAGCACAAGCAGTATCGAAGCTTCTGCATTGTTTCACAATTATATATATATATATATATATATAAAAGTATATGTATTATATGTTCAGTTTTCCAATCAATAGGCAGAAAATTACAGTGTCCTAAAAGATTCTGTAGAATGATAAGGTTGTCAGTAGCAATTGTCACATCACACATCTATCAATATCCACAAATGTGTACTGCCCTTTTTTTTATTGTTTTCTGTGGAGCACATAGCCTAAAGTTTCAGATGGGAAGACTTAATTTTCTCGTGATTACAGTTATGAGATTATGAACTGCCAGAGTGGATGACTGGATGCAGGCAGGCTCCATAACTATATATTACTCAGGAATGGATGAGTTTGGCAAGCACTAGAAAGGGGAAGAGAAAAGTGAGCTGGACAAACTTTCCTCTTGCTCCCCTCTGCTTTTGCTATGTTTTTTGAGCTGAGCTTTTTTCCCAAGCTTTTTTCCCAAGTTTCAATCAACTCATGGCTACATGTACAGGTACAGAATTTTGCGTAGCATCTAAACTGTTGTCCTGGGTTCAGCAGTAGCAGTCATTTTTCTCCTTCTTGGTAGCTGGTGCAGTGCTGTGTTTTTTACTTTAGTCTGAGAACAGTGCTGATAACACACAAATGTTTTTAGTTGCTGCTAAGCAATGTTAACTCCCATCAAGGACATTTTCAGTCTCATGCTCTGCCAGTGAGGAGGGGTACAGAAGCTGAGAGGAAGCAGGGACTGAACACCTGACCCAAACTAACCAAAGGGGTATTCCATAACATAACATGTCATGCCCAGTATATAAACTGGGGCAGTTACCCAGAAGGTTTAGATCTCTGCTCAGGTCAGGCTGGTTATCAGTTGGTGGGTGGTGAGCGGTTGTATTCTCTTCCCTTGTTATTTCCCTTATCATTATTGGTGACAGCAGTAGTGGTTTGTGTTATACCTTAGTTACCGAACTGTTCTTATGTCAAGCCATGGGAGTTACATTTTTTGATTCTCCTCCCCATCATTCTGGGAGCAGGGGATGAAGAAAAGGGTAAGTGAGCGAGCAGCTGCATGATTCCAAGTTACTGACTGAGCTTAAACGAGGACAACTGTGCAAAACAATTTTATTGGTTCATGTATTTTTACTTTATTTTAATTACAAAAGTTGAGGGTAACATCATACCAAGTAGCTACAAATTTATGACAAGTTCTCTCCAAGCTATTTGTATTACAGTTGAAACTTTGCCTTTTGTTTCCTCCCTTGTGTTTGCCTATTTGAAGTAATGATGACATTCACTCACCTTTTACCCACAGCCTAAGTATTAAAATATTGAATAAAAATTCTGTGGGGATAAGAATGAGCAAATCTGTCATTCCCTGATCTGCAAATATTCTGAAAGAGTGAAGAAAGGTGGCCATTCAAGAAAATTTTCCTTTTCTCAGTAGCAGATATGCCATGTAGTTTGATTACCATAAATATGAATTAGTAATTTCTTCCATTAATTTATATCTAATTGTCAATTTAAATTTGGTGCAAAATGTCTCCTGAAAGTTCTGAATAGTGAGTAGGATTGAGATTTTCCCTCATACTTCTGCTTCACTCATGCCCCGACTTCTGCTCTTCTGGCTCTCACACAAAAAGGACAGCTAGAGACTCATCCCTTTTTAAATCCTCCGTGCATATGTATACACATACACACACACAACATGCATACACTCTCCCACACAAGCACACACCCTCATAACCACTGAGTCTTCTCAACAATAGCATCCAGAGTGTGTTTTAGAAACAAGCACCTACCATTGCACAATCTTTAAAATACTTCTTTAAGGTACTATTGTTTTAGTCATTATCAACTTGATTGATACCAAGGCTTAACAATGGAAGACTTCAAGGGGTGAAACTATGAGTATGAAGCTGAAAAGCCAGGTTCTCTGGTATAACTGCAGTAAGAGTCACATTCTCTGATAGGCACAGTGGCAGCAAGTACACACTGACGTGCATTATGCAGCTGCCTCCTTATCTCTGTGGATTTGTTCAGAAAATTCAAACTCCACAAAAAGCATTTCCCCTTACATTCAGCTCCACACATGGTGTATGCATCTTCTCTTTAGTCTTTCCTGGGTAAAAGGCTCCCTGGATGGGCAGGTCCAGAGAGATGTTGTGAATGGGGTTAAACTCAATTAGCAACTGGTCCCCAGGGCTCAGTACTGGGACCAGTTCTGTTCAATAACTTTATCAATGATCTGGATGAGGGGATTGGGTGCACCCTCAGTAAGTTTGCAGACAACAACAAGTTGGGTGGAAATGTCTATCTGCTGGAGGATAAGAAAACTGCAGAAGGATCTGGATGGCTGGACTGATGAACTGTGGCCAATAGTGGGAGGTTCAATAAAGCAAAGTGCCAGGTCCTGCACTTGGGCCACAATAATCCCATGCAACACTACAGGCTTGGGGAAGAGAGGCCGGAGAGCTGCTCAGTAGAAAAGGATTTCTGGGTGTTGGTCAACAGACAGCTGAATATTAGCCGGCAGAGTGCCCAGGTGGCCATCAATGCCAGTAGAATCCTGGCCTGTATCAGAAATAGCAGAAATATCAGAACCGGAACAGGCTACTCAGGGAAGTGGTTGAGTCATTGTCCTTGGAGGTATTTAAAAGATATGTAGATGTAGCAGTCAGGATCATCATTTAGTGGTGGACTTGACAGTGTTTACATTTAGACTTGATGATCTTAAAGATTTTTTCCAACCTAGATAATTCTATGATCTTATGATTCTCTGCTCTTTGTTTCTGCAGTATTGATATTTTAATATAATACACTGTTTTTCAGCCCAGCTTCTTTTCCTGCTCAATCTTGTAGTCCAGCTCTAATCCTGCTCTTTTGAACATCACAGCCTAAAGTAATTCAGTATTATGCATTCCTTTCCAAGTCATATAAGACAGGTCATGACGAAACAAATCTTTGCTGACAAGTAAATAGCTTTGATAACCTAACTGCCAAACATGACAAAAAACAAGACACATGGAAATTGGTTTAACTAAGCAATATTTCATTCTTTACTTGGATGCTTCTGATCAGTGCTTTTGTTAGAATATAGAGTGATAAATCGAAGTTTCTGTCATGGGTCATAGGTAAACAAGGCCCCACTACATGGACAAAAATTCCTATGTTTAAATGTATCCACTTTGTAGTCCTACATCCTTGAAAGCACATGGCCATAAAAGTGAA
The DNA here is from genome assembly GCF_012275295.1 of Melopsittacus undulatus. NCBI lineage: Eukaryota > Metazoa > Chordata > Aves > Psittaciformes > Psittaculidae > Melopsittacus > Melopsittacus undulatus. The sequence continues at coordinate 82,440,180 of NC_047527.1, read as the reverse complement.
AGTTAAGCATGTACCTAAGTCTTTTGAGGATCAGGGAATCTAAAAAAAAAAAAAAATAAAATTTGTGGTCCTTTGAAGAGAGTTCAGCCTCATCAATTTCTATCCATATTGGATAAAACATCACAGTAAGATATTCTCAAACAGTAGCAGATATTTTTAGAGGAATAATATACAACATACTATTAACATTTCATTGGTTACCACCTACCCTGAAAAAAACAGCTGTTTGAGGATCTATTTAAAAGACATTGAAAAATATGACATATATTCTTCTAAATTAAGAGTACCCCTTATAAGTTTAGGAAAACCATCTGCTGGTCAAATTATTGAGGTATTTTAATTTGAGATATATGGAAGCTAACAAGAAAAACCCACAATTGTGCTGAGGTAAGCAAATAAAATTTAACTAATTGATTTATTCAAACAAAGATGATTTCTTAGCTTTCACACTTTTAAGTTGTCTTGTCCATCCATCCACCAACCTGTTGTTCCACTTGCTGTCCCAGAAAAGTGAAAACAAAAACACTATTGATATTTAAAGGCATCTTCCTTTTTCTCAAGCAGATAATTAATAGAGAGAAATACTGGCATCCACTCACAAAGCTTTTTAATTTTTTTATTTTTTTTTTTTTAATTCCAGTCCAGTCTTTGTCACTATAAAAGAATCAACAATTTAAAGTGTCTTGTATGCTGCCTCCTTCTTTAAAGTAATTTTTATCTGCACTCTTTGTTAACTTAAACAAATACTGTTTGGTTACAAAAATTTGGCTGATCTCTGTACTTATTGTTGCTCAAAGGCCTCTTCATGTGAGTAAGTATAATAGATTTGCATGCACTGCATTTAAGATAATTTCTGGTCTATGACTGGTAAAAGCCTGAAAATTGGTACTTCACATACAGAGACCAAAAGGACAGCAGCTGTGCAGCTAGATCTATAATCATGGCAACAGTTAAAAATTAATTCATTCATCCACATGATTGAAATTCATTTTGTGTCCATGGACAACAGAGTTAAATAAATTTCATAAGATGGTTACATATTGCACTGTTGAATCATTTTAGGAACAAACTTATCTTAAAGTAGCCAGGTAGTTTTGGTAATTTCTCCTGTGTATAGAAAGACAAAAGTAGCTATGATTGTACTCTGTTGTTCATTCACTAAAGTATTTTCTGCTATTAGAACATTACAGAGAATGACAGGGGTTGAAGTAGGAAGGCTAGCTGTGTAATTGAGAACCATCCAATTTCTTATCATATACTCAACATGTCTTGTGCAATCTGATTTGAATCCCCAATTTATACCTAGATTTATATATAAAGTGAGAGCCCAGATATGCAATTCCGTACTCTTCTCACTCCTTTATGGCCCTGTAACTTGGTTTTAGAAGTGGAAAGGAAAGCCTGTCTGACAAGCCTGGAAAGGAACTGCAGTGTGCTCTGACAGCTTCTCAGTACGGATAATGCAGGAGCCAAGGCTCTTTCATGGGCCATGATACACACCTGGTACTCAGCATAAACCAAAACTTAATTTTCCTGTAGCTAGGCAACCATCTACAGATGTTAATGCTTACTGAAGACAGATAAATCAATGACTGTGAAGTGTTCCCACACCACAACAACACAATATTTGAGCAATCTGGCTCTTACTGTCATACACTTTTGTTTTGATATGTGGCATCCAAAGTTAAGTAACCTAGCTCAATGTAAAGCCCAGTTGCCATTTTGTGATGGAAGGTAATGGAGAAAGTTGCAGGTTCTGATGTAGAAAGAGATTTTCCTATTCTCTCCTTTTTGTTTAGAAAAAAAGTGCTTAAAAACAAATTCACGCGTCTGCCTCTGCGTATGTGTGCTTGTTCATAGAAAATGATAATATGCACCTTGGCAATCTTCACATAATCTTTACATGTTGTGTGATTTAATAGGATTTTTATGCTGATCTTGCAATGGTATCCTTTTAGGTATTGCTGTTTTTCTTTGGAAGCAAATGACCTGTGGCTGCAAGAATACAAAATTATTTGCACTAAGTTACCTCTTGACCATCCTCCAGTTTAACTTGTGGGCAATTATCTGTGTATTACAAAATAATTCTTAGAACCCCACAGTTAAACACTGTGGATTCATTTGTTATGTATAGTATACTTGATTTACAGGGATGTAATATTCATTAAAACATTTCAGTAGATACTGAAAGACAAAGTAACTACTGCAGACAGACAAAATCTCTCAGGTTAAGGGTACAACTCAAGTTTTCATTGGAAATGAGGTTAGACTAAACAGAAGATGTAGGAATGTTTTACTGTAACCTAAATTGTAATGGGAGTAGACAAGCTAATTCACTTTCATAGCTAATAGTTACAGTGCTAAATTGGATACATTATCACAGAACCAAAATCTTACTTATTTTGTTAAGACAAGAAGCAATTTGTTCTTAATATTTCTTAGTTTCTGTTTACCTCCTTTTCTAGGGATCAGTAGGAAAGGATGCTGGTTATTATGTCTCATAATTGTTTGGGGAAATGATCTAGTAGTGAGTGGAAGTTGCAAGACTCTTAAGTTCCCTATGGAATTATTTGAAAAATTTAGTGTTCCAAAGATACTTCACTCCTGAGACCTGATGTAACCACTGAGACAGAAAGGACAGCCAATTTAAAACAAAACTAACAGTAGAAGCAGGTGGGACAGCGGTCATAAAAAACAAACAAACATACAAAAAAAACCCAACCAACCACACAAGCAAAAAAACACAGCAAAAATTATTTTGATCTGGAGAGAACGGCCACTGCAGGAGGGTAGTGTACTCTTCTGTAAAGGGTGAAGAATACAAATGACATATTTAGGAGACTGAATGTTAGCTGAAGAGACTTGGAAGTGACAAAGAAAAGAAGCAATGAAATCTGTTCAATGAGAAACAGTAAGAAAACAAAATAATAAAGAAAAAAGTATTTCTTCATTATTATCCCCTAGTTGTTGCTGGTTGCTAAATCTTTCCCTGCTTTAAACAATTTGGAAGTAGACGTTTTCTTTGCAGACAAAAGTAGTTCAGGTTTTGTAACTCACACTTTTTTTTTTCCTTTTTTAGTGTTGACAAGGACTAGATAACATTTATCATCTCTCTGAGAGCTTGAGCCAACACCACTTGAGTCAACAGAAGTTTTTCTAGTGACCTCAATAGGCTGAAGATCAAGCACAGAATGAAATGTCTTCTATGCCTATGCCAATAATAAAAAATGTATCCCATAGTTTGGGAGTGCATCTGAACCAACATCCTTCACTTCCATAAAACACGAAGTGAGGTGAAAGAAAGATGTCAGCTATGACATCTTAATGGTTTTCATGTCAGAAGGTAATACAAAGCTATTAAAATGTCCCAGCATAAGTAATTTGTTACTAACAAAAACAAAGGATTACTGCTTATAATTTTACAAAATCCTGTAAACAGTAATGTTAACTCTGAGACACATGCCAATCCATTTTAGGATATTAGAATTATCATCTTCCTGAGGTGCAAAAGAAAGAAAACGTAGTCGACAGATAAATGCTTATGAAGTAGAAAACAGCAGCCAGCTGCAAAAGGTGTTCCTGAGGTAACTGGTGTGTGACTTTGCCAGATACAAAAGATACAAATAGAAAGATGAATTAATACTTCCTTAACATGACAACTCTTTGTTGGTGCAAATCAGCATGGTATTTGATCCTGTTCTTCAGTTTTGCAAAGATCACTATACTGCAGATGGAAAACATTTTGCTCTTTGAAATATAGAATATGCATATAAACAGATAAAGAACTGTTCTTATTCTTTATTCATACAATTCTAAACATATTTTACTTTGGCCATAGTTACAATATTTGCATTTTATTTATTTTTTATATTTAAATTTAACACATATATAAAGAATTAGAGCATTAATTTTGATGGTTTTGACAGATTAATTAATTAAAATCTCAATTGCACAAAAATATTTTCTAATATAAAGTACCACACTGTGATAACCTGTGTAGGCTTAGATGCAAGCTGTGTGTTCTTTCCAAATATATTTACCCACATAAATTATTTAATGAGCATCCATGATGCCAATAATATTGCTAATAGATACTACTCTATTGCACAATGTCTGTCTTTACTGATCAAGCATAAGATTATAAAAGTCTACTACTTATTTCAGAGATGAAAGACTTGTATTTTAGATAAGAGGAATAAGCTGCTAATACCGAAAGTCTCAGCTCATCCTTAACTATTTAATAGATTATCCTGATTTTCACACTAGGATTTATAAGGCTTTATTTTGGACTCCTTTCTAATCTTTGGTTAATATAAACACATATAATACTATTTGAGATCTATTTGTGAACTTCATATTGACCATGTATCAATGCCAAGGAATGCAGCTGAAAAAATGCTGAGGTTCATGACTGTGCTCTTTCTAGATCATATGTTCTTTACTGCTTTTAGGAACACTTTCAACTGTAAACTTCCTCAGTACCTCCAGGCACCAGGCAGAGCAGCAGGGGTGGATGTGGAGGGTGAATATTAACTGCTTTCTCTCCCTTAGTATACAATAAACCAAAATATTCTCATCTTTATTTACTGTTATCATTCTACACGGAAGCTTTCATGAAGATTCTGTTTAAGCAATGTGTCAGGGGACTAACCTGCAGAAATTACATATAAATGATAAATTGATAGTGGTGAAATCTAGAGTTCATGCACCAATCTTGAGTTACTCTAAAAGTTCACATATAATTTTAAAAACTCATGCCAACAAAAATCTGAGAGGTGCCACAGAAGACTTGACTTTATAGATAGTGATCCAGAATATATGAGCTGGTTTAAGATGCAAGAAATAAAAGAAAAATAAAAGATATAGAAATTATAAAGACGACATGTACATATACATGCATATGCTTATCTACACATCCACACACATATTTACAGGCATAGTAAATATTGTTTTATTAGATTGTTACACTCATGCTACACTCAAGGGAGTTTAGTTGTGTGTACAGCAGTCAGATCAAAGCGTCAAAATGTCACACACTTCATGAAGTCCCAAACATATTTTTCTGTGCTGAGGGTAAACCGGCCAAGGAAGATGATATGCCGGTTAACTTGGGAAAAAGGAAAAAGATAAAAAAAACCCCACTTTTTTTTTTTTTATTCACAGAACCATTGAACAGACACTGCTGTAGTTAAGAAGACAGGGCTACAAAGCATATTCTTGGACTGTATCAGTTTACCTCCTTACTCAGCCTGAGTCCTTGCATGTTAGGGAGGTTACAGAGCTTAACTTGTTTTTTGTTATTCATTTACTTTAACCTGCTGTTTGTGACTGTCTCTCCCAAGATTGATTTGGAAGCTCATAAAGAACATAACCTTTGTTCTGCTGTGCTTTTCCTACCACTTTGATCATACACAGAGAGGAGTTATTTTTTGCTAGCATTCCATACCCAAAATAGACATTCTTATTTAGTTTTCTTTGTATTATTAAAATATCAGTGAATGGGAAAATAAAGTGAAGATCCATCTACTTTTCAATAGAAGTTAATGCAAGAAAATATAGTCCCTGCACAGTTGCCACAGCAGGAACACAAGGATGCATGGACTGTAAACAACTCTTATCAAAGAATCTGTGTTTTGCTTGAGTTTCTACCATATTTGTGATTGTGTTCACACTAGAAATAGATATCTCCAGGGCTGTAAACTAAAGATTTTGCTGGTTGTTAACATCTTCTTGTACCAAGTAAAAAATAAAGAAAAGGGTCTGATACTCAAGTCAACAAGTTGGAAAAACTACAAATGATCAAAGTCCTACTGGAAGAAGTGGTTAATAACCCCAGAAACAAGCAGAGGACTTGACCCTTAGTCTTTCATGAAAAAAAAAGAATTACGTTTGCCATAGTAAATCACTTGTAATACAGATGTGAGTTGAGCTATCTCGTTGCATGAAGTTTCAGACTTTCAATAGAAAAGAATACAGTCCGATATTTGAGGTCTTAAAGATCCGTAAAGCAATTGAATTTTGTGGGTTTTATCCATGCTCCTTAGTGGATAGAATTCTGTATCTCAAAACTTCATAAATAATTGACAAAAAAAAATATCTGTCAAGCTCAATTCTGCAGACTGAATTATCTCTCACTCAGAAAGAAAAGACAATCCCTATAGATTAGGTTTGAATTACGGGTAGGATAGAGATGTTCTGAACTTCCCTGCCATCTCTAGTAAACCCAAGGATAAATGTAAGAGTTGAATGTCCAGTGTTTTAATAATACCAAGAATCTAGCTCTATTCTTTAAGGAGTCAGTCACACTTCAAAATAATGACGGAAAAATATGCTGCAAGGCCTTGGGTGTGTAAATGTAGTATGTTAGCAAATGAAACAGTTTGCATCTGTGACAAAAATATTTTTGGTAGTGTAATAATATTATTTCAACTGGAATAAATCTTCCAGAATCTGAAAGAAACTAGTTCACTTTAATGTGTGGTAATTGCTATCCCATGCAAAGAGACATGGACAGCTTCTTTTTCCTCCAGTTTCCTCTCTGTCACAGCAGTTTCATTCACACAGCTGTATATGGTCCTTACCTGATGTAGACAGCCAGCACATTTTATTTCGTAGTTAACATCAATGGGAAAACTGTATTCCATGAGGCAAACGTGCCTACACCCATGATTTACTAAGACTATGCAGTGTTTCATGACAGAGAGGATGGCATTGTGCAGGTTAAGACAAAATGTTGGCATGCTTCTCTCCCAGGTTTCAGGACTCCTGTGTCTTCATTAGAGCACAGTGGATAATCAGGCTGAAATACCATGGATTATCAGGCGTAGAAAAAGCATTGGGACCATTGCTTACTGTGCCTCACACTTTTGTTTTTGGGGTTGGTTTTGGTTTGTTGTTTTGGGTTTTTTTTTAATATTTGTTCTTTTGTTTAGAAAAAGAATAGAAAAAAATCTACACAAAAGAAATAATTTTCATCAGATGGAAATCTGCTCTCATATACATGCTGAAAGATAAACTTCAGATATGTTCAGATATGAAACTAAATTGCTAACTATACTGACATAACTCCTCATACATTTGTACACATGAACACCCTACCTAGTCTACCAAACATCTACAAGAAGATATTAGGAAAATTGTTATATACATACAAACACATCTTCCATTGCCTAACATTATATTACTATGGTACTAAGTTTCTATCTAGGACAGCAGTTTATCATCCTTTGCTCTTAATACATAATAATTTCAAATCATATAATTCAAATCATATAATATTTTTATCCAAGGCAGTGAAATTATAGAATGGTATTTTTAGAATTGGATATAATTGAAAGAAAGTTCAGAATTAATGAGAATAGCTAAGTGAGACATGGGAAGCAACTGAAAGAAGCTATGTAGTGAGGATAAAAAAGAAAAAAAATCAATTTAAGAAAATGAGTGGGGATCCAGAAGCAGGAGGACAGCTGCTAATGGGACATGGGAAAAAGAAATTTGAGAAATGCTTTAAAAAAAAAACCCTCCTAGAAATATTTAAACTCATAAAATCTCAAAGGTAAAGAAATTGCAGCTTCAGTATAAGCTTTAGGAATGAAGCAGAAGAGCATTTCTCCAGAGCACTAAAACCATACAAATACAAAGAGGACCAAAGAACAAAGGAAATAGAACAGCAGAAGTACCAAGCAGAACAAATATCAGAAGTAAATGCACAGAGACAAAATAAAAACCTGAATGACAGTGAAGGTCATAGAAGTAATATATTTCTTTATGGACAAAAACTTGAGGGAGAAATAAATATTGAGACAGGGAGAAGTGCAAGCATGCATCAAATTAAAAAAAGAGTTTTGTGCTCATTAGACTTACGAGAAGAAATAAATATATATGAAAGAGTCGGCTGATTACAGAATTGGCTTAGACAAAAGGAAAGAAAATCAGTATTCCTATTGAACATAAATACATGCATTCCTGTGTTCAGCTTCAAAATAATCTAAAAAATAATATAAAAATTATAGGGCTTTTCAAACATTTTGCCTACATTCTCTATGAGAGTGAAATATTGTTGCTAATGATAAAGGCATAGACAGAGAATCTAATGGCATAGAAGTAAGGTTCTTGATTATACAAATGCATTATTTTAAATTAGATTAAGCAACATTAACATGCCTAAAATTTAATGAATCATAAAATGGCTTAGATTGGAAGGGGCCTTAAAGACCATCCAGTTCCAACCCCGGTGCCATGGGCAAGGACACCTTCCACTTGAGGAGGCTGCTCAAAGTACCATCTAAACTGGCCTTGAACACCTCCAGGGATGGAGCAGACTCAGTTTCTCCAGGCAACCTGTTCCTTACCACCCTCACGAGGAGGAATTTCTTCCCAATATCTAATCTAATCTTTTTCAGTTTAAAGCCATTCCCCTTTGTTCTATCCCTACATGACCCTGTAAAAGGTCTCTCTCCTGTTTTCCTGTAGGCCTCTTTAGGTAGTGGGAGGCTGCTATAAAGTCTCCCCTGAGACTTCTTTTCTTCAGGATGATGAGAATCACCTCCTCGACCTGTTGGCTATGATCCTTTTGAGGCAGCCCAGAATACAGCTGAATTTTCTGGGCTGCAAGCACACACTGCCAGCTCTTGTTGAGCTTCTTGTCAAAAACACTTCCAAGTCTTCCTCCTCAGGGCTGCTTTCAATACAATCTCTGCCAGCATGTATTTGTGCTTGGGATTGCTCCGACCTAAGTTCAGGACCTTGCATCTGGCCTTGTTGAAGTTCATGAAGTTCACAACAGCCCACTTCTCAGGCCTGTCAAGGTCTTCCTTGGCTGGCATCACATACTTTGGTGTTGTCGGCAAACTTGCTGAGGGTGCACTCAATCCCACTGGCCATGTTGCCAGCAGATATTAAACAGTGTTGTTCCAATACTGACCTCCACTTGGACATCTAGCTGTTGACCACAACTCTGTGAGTATGACTATCTAGGGAATTCTTTATCCACCAAGTGATCCATCAATCAAATCCATGCCTCTCTTGTTTAGAAACAATGTTATTGTGAGGATCATGGAATCATAGAATCATAGAATAGTTAAGGTTGGAAAGGACCTTAAGATCATCTAGTTCCAACCCACCTGCCATGGGTAGGAACACCTAACACTAAACCATATCACCCAAGGCTTCATCCAACCTGGTCTTGAACACTGCCAGGGATGGAGCATTCACCACCTCCCTGGGCAACCCATTCCAGTACCTCACCACCATTACAGTAAAGAATTTTCTCCTTATATCCAATCTAAACCTCCCCTGTTTAAGTTTCAACCCATTACCCCTTGTCCTATCACTACAGTCCCTAATGAATAGTCCCTCACCAGCATCCCTTTAGGCCCCCTTCAGATACTAGAAGGCTGCTAAGAGGTCTCCACACAGCCTTCTCTTCTCCAGGCTGAACAGCCCCAACTTTCTCAGCCTGTCTTCATACAGGAGGTGCTCCAGCCCCCTGATCATCCTCGTGGCCATCCTCTGGACTTGTTCTAACAGTTCCATGTCCTTTTTATGTTGAGGGCACCAGAAGTGCCCACAATACTCCAAGTGAGGTCTCACAAGAGCAGAGTAGAGGGGCAGGATCACCTCCTTTGACCTGCTGGTCACGCTCCTTTTGATGCAGCCCAGGGTAAGGTTGGCTTTCTGGGCTGCAAGTGCACACTGCTGGCTCCTGTTCATTCTCAAATGCTTTGCATAAATCCAGGTAGATGATATCATTTGCTCTTCCCTTATCCACCAATCCTTCAACTCCATCATAGAAGGCCACCAAATTTTTCAGGCATGATTTGTCATCAGTGAATTCATGTTGGCTGTCTCCAATCACCTCCTTATTTTCCATGTATTTTAGCTTAGTTTTCACGAAGATCTGCTCCATCATCTTGCTGGGCACTGAGGTGAGACTGACTGGCCTGTAGTACACCAGGTCTTCTTTTTTTTTTCCCTTTTTAGAAGTGGGGGTTATATTTCCTCTTTTCCATTCATGGGAGAACTTAACCAAACTGCTCTGACTTCTAAAATATGACAGATAATGTCTTGGCAACTTCATCCACCAGTGCCCTCAGGACCAGCAGATGCATCTCGTCAGGTCCCATGGACTTGTGCACCTTCAGATTCCTTAGATGGTGTTAAACCTGGTTTTACTTCGTTATCCCAGGCTTTGGTTTTTGAGCTGGCTCACATTCATCTGCATTTGAAAGTGCTAGACTATGCATATCAACATGAAAAGGACTGTACAGGTACAGCTTTCTCATTGTTTGGTGCCAACAGAGGTTGAAGTGAGTCACAACACCAAAGTGCAATCAATACAACACATGGCATATACTCCCTTCCCCCTTCTACTTCATTTAGGGCACATATTGCTGACTCAGTAACTGCTAAGAGAGGCATTAATTTTCCAGTATTGCTTCAATAACATGAGACAAGCCAAGCCATTTTCATCGTCAGGTGCTACTTGCATGCTTGTGCAACTTGAAATGTTCTTGAAGAAACAAGTGAACAGTGCAGCTGTCTCACATGGAAATGTTTCTTGCACCATCACTTTGAAGTAAAAAAATTGTAATTATTCATTTGGAGTATTTTCCAAAATTTTTCATTTGAAAAATGAAAATTTATAGTATGGAAAATACTCCAAGTGAATAATTATTTTTTTTCTTTTTCTTGATTAGTGCCAAGTCTGTTGAGTTAATGCTACAGATTAGACTACTTACTTTTAAACTTTTATTCTAATAAAAGTTCAATGCATTAATATACAATGCTATAAAAATAAATAAGAAGGTTTAAGCATGACACAAATGGAAATTCTTCATGCCTTCAGCAAATATTTTTCTGAACTTTTCTGAACAGTATTTCCAAATCCTGGCTTTTCATTCTAGTTCATAATGAAAATTAATTTTGAAATGTTGAAGTGGGAGTTATGAAAAGACTGAACAATAGCAGCTAAATGTGCTTGAACATTTTCAAGTGTCTGACCAGCTCTAATAATCTCTCAGAATTTCAGTGGTGTTTTCATGCAGAACAAGAGTCAGAAATTTATTTTTTATTTCCAGATATCCAATTTCTGTAAACAAATATTTCAGAAGTAAACATATTTTGTGAAAGTCATAGTTTTGATTGTTTCTTTCAGTTAGGCTATAAATATAAATACTAGGATATCTGTTTGGTTACTACGGTAAAAGATCTTCATATTTTTATTAACTGCTTGTGGATAATTTTACTATTTAAGCTAAACTAGTTTTCCTGCTTTTTCTCCGGGTCTGAATTTTAGTAAACTCAGGAATATATCAAACTTAGAAGCTTTTTTCACAATGCAACTTAACAAATTGTAAAGAAAAATAGTGGTGAGTAACAGTAACCACTTCCCCCAGTCTGAATTAACAGAAATTAATGGTTAAAGTGCTAAATAAACACAAGTCTTAGTGATGTCTGAGTTTTATTATGCACAGCACCTGCAACTACTGAAAAATACTACAAAGTAAATGTGTAGTATTAAGGCTTATTGGTTTTCTCTCTTTTGGCTCTGGCTTCGAAAATTCTTAGGCAAAGGAGACCTATAAATGCTTACCTGGAAACTCACTTGCTTTGAGCTCCTAAAAATTAAAATCACAGTACATCAATGTAAATTATTGCCAAAAATATGGCATAGTTGGGAATCAAGCTCTGTGTTTGGGTTTTGGATGAGGGTTTCGTTTGTTTGTGTTTTTTTGTTTTTATTTTCTGTGTGTTTCATGGTTTGCTTACATGTTACACTTCTGAGGAAAACAAAACCAGCCACCTCAGAATTTCTTCTGACAGGACAGGGCAAGTTCAATAAGTACAACAAAAGATGCACGTTTGTTCAAGGTAGTAACTAGGTCTCCAACTATGCTACCACAATGCCAATGAGGCATGCAGGCAGCTCCCGCATGGTATATTCCCTGGCTGAACCCTCTCATTTCACACGGAAACAGAGACTTCTATTTTGTTCCTTCAGATGGAGCTTAAGAAGCAAAGACAGGGTTATCTCCCAATGGCACAGGTTCTCATAGCACAGACTCTGCTCAAAGAAAAAAATACATATTTTTTCATGTTGCCCTTTCCTTGAGATAAAAAGACTCCTCTAATGTTAAAATCTTTCACAGAGTAAGATCAAATGTAAACCAGTCAGAAGGAAAAGAAAAAACGACTTGTATTTTAATAACAGCCTACAGAAAAGAAAGAAAACAAGACATACCACAGGTCTCCAAACCCACAATGTGGTATTTTATTAAACATAACTATCTGAAATTCTAGGTGATTATCCAACATATGTTGCCAGACAAGAGTGGTTTTCCCTTTTTTTTTTTCTGCAGGGCACAGGCAGAAAACGTACTGTCAGCACCAGCAGCAATGAGGTGCTGCCTGGGAGTCCCCTGTGTGGAGCAGCCAGTGCTGGATGCAATTGGTTCCAACTGGCTCCAACAGCCCCACCACGGGGCACAGCAGAGACCCTGAGCCATGGCAGGTGCCTCGGAGAAAGCCTGGATAAGGAAGGGCAAACAGTGCCCGGCAACGAGGGCTGAGGGGAAGTGGGTGAGAAACAGTCCTGTGAGCTGGGAACCTGGGAAAAGGGGAAGGAGACAGATTTTCCACTGTTTTAATTGGAAAAGAATTAAATTCATTTTCCCCAAGCCAAAACCCAGAGCTTCAGGCAGCTGGCCTGTTTTGGACATCCACATTTTCCCTCCTTTCCACTGTTTCCTAGCTTTTGGATTTACTGCTAAGAAGTTTAGAACAAAAATAAGCATTAGACCCATATATTAAGGTTGTTTGAATACAGAAGGAATGGGTCATCCCTTCAAAGTACAAAAAGGAAAGTCACTTCCATGTCCTATGACAATTTTATTCAATTTATACTGCATTACAAACTGCTACATGAATTAAGAATTCCTCAGACAGTATTTTACCAGCTCATACTGCCCTAGTTTTGCTGATGTCAATCTATTTCCTTTGCTGATGTGCACAAGGTCATTTAGTTCTGAAAAAATTAAATCAAATCATAATATGAACTAGTCAAATGGCTGGTAGGAATGTAAGTAGGTTTGTATGGCCTGTCTACAGGGATCTCAGGATCCAGTTAAAGTTAGGACAAATTTTAGTCCTAATGAGTCAGAAATTAGGCACAGTTCACGATCCAAGGTTGCTTATTAATAATTATTGGTATTACAGTTCCATATATAGGTCCTAGATAATAAGAGGATTTTGTTGTCAGTCTAAATACACCTGCCATGAGACACTCCTTCTCTTAAGGCCTGAATACAAAGAAACATAAAGGCTAAGAAAAAAAAAAATGACAAAAACCCACTCAGAGGTGAAAGCACTTACACAAGACCATGCTCCAAGTTCAATGGCAGAAGCAGGGAGAGAACTATCTCTTTAAGTCTTAGCCATGAGAGATTCACGCTGAGCCCAACCAGTTTTTCTACATGTGAACATAAGCATGAACAGAGATCTCTTCCTGCCTCAATTAGTAATTGTCTTTTGACCCTGAAAACTCAAACACTGATTTGTAAAACTCAAAGAACTCGCCAACAAAGTTTAAGTTGACAAGCAGGTACCAGGAGACATGGGGGGTAGCTCCTTCAAGCATATCTTGCTCAAGCACCAAACAAGCCATGATTATATAGTCATCAAACATATATATTCATTACATTTCAGGCATATTCATAATGCTACTTACACAAGACATCTTTCTTCTAGAAAATTCCTCCTGCATGAGCACAATAATATGGTAGTCGTCTTTGGGACCCCTGGTAGTTGTTTCTTCCTCATCTTCTTCTTCCTCACTTCATCCTTTGGCTGAACTTTAGGTTTGGAAAATCTTGTTGTCATGCCAGCAAACACTAGTTTGGTTCTAGCTGGTTATTGTAAAACATTTACCTAAGATATTTCTTCGCTGTCATCTACCACAAACCTGTTACCCATTGCTATTGTTGCAAAGCTGCTAAACTCAACGATACTTGACCACAAAGCAGAACTGATTTTACCTATTTACAAAAGATTTTACTCCATTTTGTATTTCTTTTTCTGTTTCACACATCCAAACATAACCACAGCTTCTTCAGTTTCCTCCCACTTCCTCTTCTAATTCCAAATTAGTATGCTTGCTGATAGTTTTTTCCAGGAAGAAAGTATTACCCTTCCTCTAAAACAAGACAGGCAAAAGAAACACACTACAGCAGAGACAAAATAATACAAGTGCTTTAGCTGCTCCATTTTCTGTCTCTGTCTATCTGCTCTGAAGAGGGGAAAAAAATTAGGTGTGTGTTATGTTTACTTTAGATGGGGACAGCCAGAGATCGGCACAGAAGGCAAGAGGTGTGTCTGTGTATGTTACATTCCTCTTTTTTAACTTGTACATCCCTCTAGCCAGATCTAAACCAAGCCCAGTCACATCATCATGTCCCATTGAGGAAACTTCTGTGGAGACGTAAGTACAATATGTTACCTCCTAGAGTCAGTTTTGCCACTGACTTTTGAAAAAACTGCATTAAGGGTAGAGAAGGATGATTTAGCACATAACATAGTGAATAGCTTTTAACCAGATACTTTGTGATTTAATAAAGTGCCTGCATAATATTTCTAAGTTGACGAGGGCAAACCCTGTTAGGATTGATTTTTTAATTAAAATTTCACTGCCTCTTTCCCCTTTTGGTGTCAAATTGATCATTTGCATATTCAACATAATTTCCTTTAATATCTAAATAAATGTTTCACTTAATGAAAACATTTATGCAACTTTTTAATGAAAAAAATAAAATATAATATATAGGGCTGAGACTAATTTTCTTGAAATTTAATACACATGTGGAAAATGTTATGAACTAAAGGAAAATACTCTGAACCTGACAGGCTGTAAATTACGACCCTTGGTGTATATACAAATTTTAATTACTTTTCTTAGTCTTTCTCTATAATTCTAATAGCTGCCTGAAAAAAACTGTAGATACCTTTGGGTAAGTGGGGGCCTAGAGGGTGTACGTTTATGTTTCTGAGATGTTTAACAAAAGCTTCATAGCCAACAGTAATAAATAAAGAACATAAAATATTTCAAAGCTACTCAGTAGAAATCCTGAACAGACCATACTTTTATGTAAAGCAAGGGCCTTTTTTCACTGCATGAATATAGCTAGAGATTTATTTTCTTAATATCATAGAATCATAGAATAGTTAGGATTGGAAAGTTCCTCAAGATGATCTAGTTCCAACCCCCCTGCCATGGGCAGGAACACCTCACACTAAACCTTATCACCCAAGGCTTCGCCCAACCTGCCCTTGAACACTGCCAGGGATGGAGCATTCACAACCTCCCTGGGCAACTCATTCCAGTGCCTCACCACCCTAACAGTAAAGAATTTCTTCCTTATATCCAGTCTAAACCCCTGCTGTTTAAGTTTCAACCCGTTACCCCTTGCCCTATCACTACAATCCCTAATGAATAGTCCCTCCCCAGCATCCCTAAACCATTAAAGAAATATGCTTTATTCTACTGCATTTCTTAAGTTAAAAACTCATGTTTTAAAAATATCACTGCAATGATTAATGAAAGAATATATTATCTACCAAAAAAGTCATATTAAACCACAAAAGTGGCTTAGATATTTAAATTACTTAATACCAAACCATAGCTAACAATAACTTGTCTTTTATTTCCTGTTCAGAAATTGTACCTAAGCCAGAAACAGTATAAGTTCTAAAGAAGCTTACTATACAGCTGACTGTTTTTGGAAGAAGTATGGTTTTTCATTTTCTTCTTTACTCCCCCTCCCTAGCTGGTGACTTATCATCAGTGGACAGAATGTTTTTAATAGCTGTTTCTGTCTAATTACACTTCACAAATAATGTCTGCTCAGAATTTTATTGTAAAGCAATTTTATTGTTTATGACAAAAGTCATTTGCAGAAGAATACAGAGATTTTTTTCCCCACCAAAGCATATATAGCATACAAACATTTCCAATCAGCATCATAGTAAGTTCTCTGTCTAATATAACTGAATGTGATACATGTCTTAAACTGATGCTGTTAAGGCACATATAAGAACAGAATAGAGCAGAGCAGAACAGAACATTTCTCCTTCTATCACTACAGTCCCTGATGAAAAGTCCCTCCCCAGCATCCCTGTAGGCCCCCTTCAGATGCTGGAAGGCTGCTATGAGGTCTCTCCATGCAGCCTTCTCTTCCCAGGCTGAATAACCCCAACTTTCTCAGCCTGTCTTCATATGGGAGGTGCTCAAGCTCCCTTATCATCCTCATGGCCCTCCTTGGAACTTGCTCGAACAGCTCCATATCCTCTTTATGTTGAAGACACCAGAACTGCACGCAGTATTCCAAGTGAGGTCACAAAAGAGCAGAGTTGAGAGGCAGGATTATCTCCTTTGACCTGCTGGTCACGTTCCTTTTGATGCAGCCCAGGATACAGATGGCTTTCTGGGATGCAGGTGCACAGTACCGGCTCATGTTCAGCTTCTCATCAACCAGCACCCCCAAGCCTTCCCCACAGGGCTGCTGTATGCTCAAGATCTAGAGCTTGCTAGCTGATGTTCACAATCTGTACATTTCACCTAGCTTTTCAGGTTCACTTCACACAAATATTATGATTCCAAATGAGCTCCAGTACAAACAAGTTCCACTTCATCTTGAATAGTGAAATATCATCTGGGGACCAATTAACTTGACCTTTATGTGTTAAGATTAAGACCAGAATTTCCCTTTCCTTTGACTGTAAAATGAAGATGTGAATGGTCAAGAATCTCATTGCCATAAAGACCTATCCTTTGGGCATAGGTAGGAACTGCATGCATAATGAATGCAGTTATCAAGAACATCCAAGTCTCTTAAAAGAGCTGAATATTTTACTGAATTTTAATTGGCCTTCATGTTGTGAGTGTAAAAGTATTTTTCCACCTGTGAGTTCCTAAACATCTTAAGCAAAGGGAGCTATTCAGTTACCCACCCAGGAGTCAGAAGTAGAGCAGTTTGCTTTTCCCACCTCCAAAAACTTGAAAAGTGCCACTATTGCTTGAGCAAAGTTGTGTCTTTACCTTTAAAAGTAAAGACACAACAAGGTTTGTGGGCTGGTCTGACTTCAGCACAAAAGTAGCCTTTGGTGCCATCAATCTGCAGGACAGTTTGGTACATTTTCTTTCTCAACACTCGTCTATGCAGAACTTAACAGCAAAGATTTTTAGAGAACAAATCACACTGTGGGTGGCATCTTACATTCTCAGAACAAAATGTTTTAGAAAGGGCAAATAAATGATCTTGGATGTTACAAACTTCTTTATTGAGTATCCAGAAATACAGAATAAATGTTGAAAGTAAGAATCAGTAAATGACAAGCGGAACAAAAAACAAACACGGTTTCAGCACATGAAGGTTGTGACATTTATCTGATATCTTTCTTTGAAAAAATCAAGGATATTTCTTTGATAAGGATTTACTAGACTAGGAAAACCTATTTAACTTAGGAAGAGAGCAAAGTAAATAGGAGACAACACTAGCTCACATTTAAAGGTGATATATCAGGCTCAGAGGCAGTTGCAAAGTTTCTGAAGGGTTGGTCTTAGGTTCTGACTTAAACTTTCTCATTCAAGACCCTAGTGCTAAATTCAGCCTGATTATTCTGTTAATTATATAAAGTAGAGATACTGTGAATACAGGAGAAGATCAAGATCAGACTCTGTAAAATAAAAAAAGCAAAGAGGACCTTGGGGGCTGGAAATGGCATGAGATTTCACATCAAAGTGCAAGGTCATGTATTTCGGGATTCATAACAAGAGCTTCCTCCTTCATATGGAAAGTCATTAGTTGGAAATGTCAGAGGAAGAACAAGATCTAGGTGTATTAGTCAATTATAAGATTACTATGAACCATCTCTGTGAAGTAGCCATGAAAATGTCAAAAGCAATCCTAGGATTTTTCAGGCAAGGTATTTCACAAAGAAATATGGAAGTATTAATGTCATTGGAGCAGGCACTCCTAATATTTCACCTGGAATGCTGCATATAATACAGGTCCATCATGTCTGAGGAAGATGCATTGAATGTCAGGTATATTTCCGCTGAATGTTAAACCTGAACTCACTGCTAACACACCTGCTTATCACTGCTGCAAGCTCCCAGTCAGGCACTGATATGAGCTGTGAGGTTGAATTACTTATTCCCAGCATCATCCTACTCTTTTTCCTTTATGGAGATGGTTTGATTGGAGGTTATGTCCAAAGTGCAGTCACTGTTTGAACAAGGCTGTGTAAGCACCACCTGGGAGCAGAGTCGAGTCACACTGATGATAATCAGATTAGAGAGCTTCTTTTGCAAGAGGAGCCTAAAAGATCCTGGGTTAATTAACCTAGAAAACCTGGTGTGTGATAGGATGTACTAAAACAGTTCATCCATTCATTCAAAAGAATGAATATATTTAGGACAGAAAATAGAATACATTTCAATATTACCAAAGAAGGGTGGGAAGCATGTTTTGAATCTGAAAGTGGTATTTCTTACAGAATTGGACCTTCCTGCTTTCAAACCCCTCTTTCCACATATATTGCCTCCCCTACAACCCTGCCGCATACACAATCTTAGTGTGCAGATACCTTGCAATTTTGAATTTTAAATTTTGACATTTATAAAGCTTTCAGTTTTACAGTTAACTCAATGAAATATGGTGGAAGCTACATTTTCCAACTGGAGTTAGCTGTATTGCACTACATAAGAGCTGTCATTAAAATATCAGCATTGCTTTCTTTATTTATGGTCTTCTTCCAAACCTAAGTCTACTCAAACACAAACACAAAGTAGATAAACGTGACTGTAAAATATGAAACTTGGTTTAGGCTTTATCTTTGCACACATTATTTCAAAGGAATAACAGCTTTTACATTGAAGGAATTTTCAGTGTGTAAGTAGAACATTACATTAACTTAAAATATTTGACTTGTGGAAAAATACCCACCAATCACAGTATTTGCCACAGCTGGAAAAGTGGATGATGTCTAGGATGTTAAACTAGAAGGCTAAGCTTCACCACAACACAGACATGGCCCAAATAAAAGAGCTGGCATTTATGTCAGTGTATTTCATGAATAATTTAAGTCAAATTACTGAGTATTTACTAACAGTAGCTGTTAAATTTTAATAATTTGCTGTACCTTAAATTAAAGTTATAAGTGTTCAAGTGAGATACTTGTGAACTGTGCTGTTTTAGTATACATACAATGCTACTTAATCTTTCAACTTTGCTCTTGAGATCACACAGGGCATTTAAAAACATTGGATGACATGTTTCAGAAGCATGTTTTTACTGCCTCTAAAGTCCTGAGCATGAGTTTAGAAGAAACTTCTTCAGGCCTGTTGACAGTACTGTTGAGGCAAATTCACTCATTCATATTTGCAGATCCTTCTGGCTCTACACCTGAAAATGTAAAAGAACAGCTTCTCAGAATAAGAAAGTAACCACACTCCCCATGTGTTTACCAGGGGTCTGGTAAGACAAGGTAATGCTGAACTGGAAATTAATGGTGTTTTCAATGTGAGTTATAGACTTCCTGAGGAAAATGAGGATCACTCACTTTTACAGGACCTGAGAAAACTTCTGCTCTTAGGCACGGTTGCTGTTACAGAAAATTACAGTGCAAGAACTTTAAGAAGGAGCAATCACAACTGTAATTTGTAACACGTTCTCATGGTAGATAGACAAAATAGCCAGAAAAACAGTTTCACAGAAACAAGATCCTCTGAAGCAGAAGAGTTCTGCAGACAATCTTACCCTGCAGTCCCATTACACTTGGCATGTACACTCTCAGTTCCTCAAGTCAAATGCATGTACACGGCCACACAAACATGGATAGCCTCACCATGAGACTTGGAAGCCCAGCTGGGTCAGCTGTCATTAACATTGCTATAAATAGACCTAAGAAAAAATAGTGATTATGCACATAAGAACTATTCTAATTGCACAATTGTACTCTTCACTAGTGCAGATACGTAATTACCAAAAATACGTTCCCTTAATGAATCATGACAAAGCATTTAATATTTTCCATATTCCATTGCTAGTCATTATTTCATAAAATATACTCTGACTTTTTTCCAAAACCATTCTTTAAACCTTAAAACCTTTCCCACTATTAATACTCCTGCATTTTCCAACTGCTGATATAAACTTTATTGCTGATGTTAAAGAGACAAGCATAATAAACTTTCTAATAGAAAAGTAAAGTTAGATTATTTGACTTTCTCATTGATTTTTTTTTTGTACTGCTCAAATTCTAGAAGGATTGAGGGCTATAATAAACAATTTACACTGTATAATTAGGTTTAGAATTTGCCATGGGAATATTAGATGAAAGAGGATAGGAAATCTTTCAACAGTTTAGCTTGTTCTATCATAGCAGAACAGAAGGTTATGCAGAATCTTCACATACTCTATGCAGGTTAATGTTTTCTTGTGCACAATCTCTGCTTCAAACAGATAAAACAACAACATCAATAAAAAGTTCTCAACTATTTGTGGTTTTGGCACTTTGTTTAAATTTACATAGCATCTTTGTGTCATTAAATGATAGGACTTGTCTGAGGTTAAATTATTTTTTTTCCTGATAAAGACAGGTCTTTCTTAAAATACCTCGTGGGATTTTGGCTGAAAAAAAATGTGTATGAAGCATGAGCATTCTGATTTTGTTACTTAATCATACTGAATGTAAAACATGTTTCTGTAGATCCTTATTCTGCTCCATTGCCATTCAGGCATCAAACTAATGAAGACTGAAAAATATAGTTCCTTTATTTAAAATGACGCAATTAAACCAACATGTTTTAATGTAGCAAAGGCTTAGAAATGAAAGCATTAAGAGAATGGTGAAAACACAGAACACCTGCAACAAAGACTAACTTTAGAAAGGCAAACTGAGGATTAAAAAGTAGAACAGAACTAAACTTTCAAATAACTAATTAAAAAAATAGCTTATATTTTCACAGCTCATTTTAGTTACAGTTTGATTGTCTTTGTCAAAATTACTGTTATAGTATCAGATGTGCAAAACAAGGTTTTCTTTTTGAAGAGTACTCTTAACAGTTAATTTAACTTGAGCTCAGATAAGCTCCAGCAAAACACTTTCGAAGATTTCTACTAAATGCCATGCATAATTACACAAAACTTATAAAAATTTATAATCATCATACTTTTGAATGCTTTCAAGATTCTGGAGAACCTCTCAAGCAGTACTAGTCTGATACTCAGCTTTCCTGTTAAGCAGCCAGCTGCCTTGAAATTCAATTAGAAAAAACGTTTTTCATTCATTTTCCAAGTAATCAATTTAAACTTGAACAAAAATATTGAATTGACTATAAAGAAACATGGCTGCTACATTCCATAATAAAAATACAATAATTTGGCAAAGCCTGTAATTGAGGTTGGTTTTCCTAACTAACATACTGTAGAAATTTCATTAGAGAATAGGTTGTTTGGTTCTACTTTCCTTCTGCAACATTAAGAAAACCACTCTACTTCATAATTAAGATGACCAACAGTAAGAAATGTCATCATAGTAGTATCTCTCAGAAGCTGTTTTTCAAACTAGTTATTCCAAATTTTTCATCTGTCCAAACTGATCAATGGCCAGATCCTCTGGTCTCAGCTGACATGTAGTTAATAAGCTGTGTGTATGATTCACATTTACATGGCTGAATAAAGGCTAAACAGGCTGCATTCTAATAGAAGTGTAAGGCTCAGTGTCAGAAAAAGAGCTGTACAAAGGTGTAAGCACTGCTATAAGAGGCAAAAAATAATATTTTGTCTCAAAATAGCTCATCAGTTTCAAATAGATTAGTAATATAATAACGAGCTAATAGGGTTCAGAGAATGGGTATTAGAAATTTTTAATTAAATTAAGAATAAAAAGAAGTCCTAAGAGTTCGGTGAAAAAGATGATCTAACCTCAGTAAAAACTCAAGTTGTATTCAGTATAAGTGGTTATATGAATGTGTAAATCAACGACCGCTTCAGTGACCAAACATTCAAAATTGTGATGCTAACACAAAAAGTAAATCACTGGTGCTGAAGCTATACTAAAAACCACAGACAGAATGCTTTTCATATAGTACACAGGGTGAACAGCTTCCTAATTTTTGAAAGGAGCAATATACAAGTTTCCTCTTCTTACTTCTGCGTATCTCTCTATTGCATTTTCCATATTTAAACATATTTATTTTATAAATATAATGTCTTTTTACACTTACTTTTTACATAGTGCTACACTTACCATGGCATTTGAGGTGACAAAAAATTGTACTGGGAGAACATACTTGCAGTTGGCAATGCAGTGGGGAGCACTTTGACTTCACCCTTCCTCCTTCTCCATTTATCTCTTGGTGGTCTGGTATATACTTCGTTGATGTCTTGCCTTTATCACAAGTTAGAAAGCATGAGAATGTATACTCCAAGTATATAGATTTTCACACTACCCTACATACTATGAAAAAAAATATTTGAAAACTCACATCTGGAAGGCAAAACAATGTAACAGATGATGCCTCAAATTTTCAAGTACTGGCAATGGGAAACGAAGCTTTCTTTTACATGAAGAAATCTTTTAACTCAAGGATGTCACAATTCAGGTCTATTCACAAAAAGCCTCTGAATTCATTAACTGGCTAGATAGGAAATTGTAGTTCTCATTATGTTGTTTATTTTCTTTAATTGAAACAGTCTTGATAGCCACACAGTAAATAACCTCAGAGTTAATACTAGACCTAGCCTGGGAGTTTACTGGGGAAAAAAAGTCTGACAACAACACAGGGCCCTACCTAACTGCAGACCAGGACTTTCTTCAGGTATTCAGCACTTAAAGTTACTGTGTGATGGCATATCCACCACAGCCTGCTGAGTGCCCACAGAAAAAGTACATAACCAGAGCTGAAACTGTGCTCAGGAACAGATCAGACATCTCAGCCCCTTGTTTGAGTAATCTGATTGGGCTCTCTACTGCTGCCACCTAAAATCATCCCTAAGTATGTGTTGAAATGTTTTGCTATGTTTTCACTTTATATGTGCAATACTGTTTAATCCATCCCCTGTGTCTGTTTGCCTCAATCATCATCATGCCAAGCTGCTGTGCAGTGATGCATGCAGCAGGAGTGCTCCTTGTATGCCGAGCACTTCAGGTTGAATTCCAGGGGGTTGTCAACTTCCCAGTCCTTAAAATACCAGGTCTGAATCAGTTCAGACTTCTGTTTCACCAGAATGCCTTCTTTGACTACAGAAATACAATCAATTACGGAAAATTATGTTAGATTACAACGCATATTCTGGTATACAACACAGAAGAGTGAAAATTAAAACCTCAGTAAAAATGTGGGTGGTTTGGGCTGGGTTAGTTTATTTTACAGATTGCACTGTGCTTTTTCTGTCTCAAGGACTGGTTTTCTCCACTCACTGCCTTTCTCCTTTCTCACACTCAGATATAGGACGTAGCTATTCCATTAATTTGTCTTAACATTATGGTAATCTGTTGCCTGATTCTGATTATGGAAAGTACCCCAACCTGTGAACAAATGTTACACAAGAAAACACAGTGTTCCAGATAGCAATGAGTTTTTCAGTAGAAAAGTTAGCTTTAGGAAAGGCTTTACTTTGACTAACAAGAAACTTGTGCCAAAAAGAACCTTAAATACTCTGCTAGCTCTTGCAGGAAAAGAAGTTTATCTGAACACCTCCCAGCTTACGTTTCTTTTGTGTCCTAGGATATATACTGGACAACCTACTTCTCATATTTTCCCAGCTTGTTTAAAGAGATATAATATACCAGCAAGCAAATGTGGCACCTTCCAAACCCTGGTGTTGTTCAATGATAGGCAACTTGCAATCACAGTATGTCACTTTCTTGTATGATATTATTCTACATAACTATGAACATACTCCCTGATGTAAGTTATAATGTATAGGGAACTGCACTTCCCTTTGAACATCTGCTAACAATTAAAATACTGAATGGAAGCACAGAGCACTTACTGTTGCTAGTTGCAGCTAGTCAAATCAAATGCAAATTTAATATTTCTTGTAATTATCCATCCTTTCATTATTCAAATGATGAGTACAAGGAGGATTCATTTGGATTAAGGCTCTTTCTTTAAAAAAAAAATAAAATTTTTCTTCCTGAAGTGGTCTCCCAAGTCACTTCAGTGTTGTTGAAATAGAGATGTCAAAAACTTCTGACAATTTCATTTCCAGTAAATACTTCACCCCCTCCCTGAACCTTTCCACCTAATTATGGAAAATATGAAGTTGCTTTGTTTAGTTTTGTGTTAGAGGCAGCTCAGCAGCAGTGCAAGAGGAATAAATCTTTCTACAAATAATAATGCTTAAAACTATCTCCTGATCCATTCAGAAAAATCTAGCAGAAAAAAAAAGAACTATGTGCTGCATTCTCCTTTCAACACAATGAGACTGTCCTCTGCCATGGTTTAGCTTTGGACATTTTGCTTAAGACTAGAGTAATTCATACCTGGTGTCCTATTTCAATGCTATTGCAAACGTAGAAAGATATGAAAGGAATGGCGGGCAGAAGGCTCAGACAACAGGATAAGATCTGAGACTCTTACCTTGAAAAACCTAGGACTGATGATGCTTAGATAATTTAGATGACAAGCTGCAAACCAAAAACATACAAATTCTGATCAATGCTGCTGAAAGATTGTATATTGTCAAAATGTGCTCATTCTGAAGAAAAAAAAAAAACAGCAGTGAGAAAAATCTAGCATCTCTCAATTTTTTTAAGGTATTATGACATTTCATTTTCATAAGATTGAAATATTTAACTGCCTTTATATCAATTTGATGTTTTGTGTTTGACTATAAATTTAGTGTCATAATTTAGCACATTTGAGCGTAAGTAGGTTTTATATGTGTCATGGTTTAAACCAAGTCCCCCAACTCCCAGAGAGTTAGGAAGGAAAATCCAAGGAATGTAGCCCCCACGGATTGAGATAAGAACGGTTTAATAGCTAAGGCATAACACAATAATAATGATACAGCCAATAACAAGCAAAAAGAATACAACACCCCACCAGCCACTGACCCATAACTCACTCCACCCTGCCCGGCCAAGCACCGCGTGCTCCTTCCTCCATTTTTCTCCAGAGCTCCACCCCTCCTCCTCTCTCTCTCCCAATATGCATCCTGGGCATCACGTGCTATGGTATGGAATACCTCATTGGCTAGCCTGGGTCAGGTGTCCTGTCTTTCCTTCCTCCCAGCCTCCCCTCCTCCACCTGGCTGGAGCACGTGCTCAGAAAAAACCTTGAACAAAAACACCCTTAAAACATGCTCGCTATCAAGCAACTGTTCCCAGCCCAGAAGTCAAAACACAGCACTGCACCAGCTACAAGAAAAAGCAAAATGACTGCTACGGCTGAACCCATGACAATATGAAATGCTACAGTGTTTAATTCTGATTACAAAATGTGAGAACTATCAGTGTTACACAATCATGCAGATTTTCACTGGAGATGCACATTGCCTTGTTTCCAAAACTTCAATTTTAAAAAAGGATACTGAAATATTTGGCATTACAGATTCCTATAGTTAACTCTTTCAAACTACATTCTTTTCCATCTGCTTCACCATGACTGTTGATTATTGCATGAGACTTTGTACATCAAAACCCCTGTTTTTCATACTTCTATGCACTGAAACTGGTAAGAAAGAATAGTTATTTACAGAAAAACCCAAATGCCAGCGAAACCAGTACTAAAGATGAAGTTTATCTTAAAATTTCAGGATTTTAGACAATCATGGAGACATAATTCAAGTATGAGTATATTTAAATATGACCAGTGACCTGTAATGTCCATGAATCCTTGAATGCAGCCATGTTTCTTAAACCCTTTGTGGCATTTAATCTGCCTGAGCTTTTCTGCAAAGATTTCCCTTGACAGACTGGCAACAAAAGAAACAATGGCCTTTCCCTAAAGAAAAAAAGATGCAGCTTTGGGCAGTCTGCCTTTACAAGCACCAACAACATTCCTTTCAAAGGCACCTGCTGTTACACATCAACCCTAGCCGCAAAGGACAGCAAAAATGACAGCATCCTTTTTTCCACTGTGTGAAACCAGAGTCATGAATTGTATACTGATGGCTTTAATTAGTGGCATGCAAATAAGCCTGGATTCCCTTAACCTTCAAAATCATGAATAATAAACTTTACCAAAAAGGGAAAGGAAAACAAATCATTTAAACTGAAATTAACTTACAAAACTTTTGTTTAGAAACATTGATTGCTTTTCCAGTGTACATAAGTGAGGCTAAAGCTGCAGGTTAGAGTCTCACATACAAAAAGCACAGATTAGATGCCATCACCATCTTTGTTGCTTTAGCGTTTGTCCAGGACCATCGAGTTTGCTTTTACATAGGGATCAATTTAATCTGAGGGTAAGAGGAGAAAAGTGCCATCACAGCACCTGCATTTTAACAATGCCAATTTCCATGACAGTACGCCTGAAAAGACACTCTTGGTGAGAACAGAAGGATTCATCACCACTATGCTAGTAGAGTTAGGATTATTACTGGAGCTGTCAGAGAAACTTTCAGTTTTCTTTCTTTAAAAAACCTGTCATAATGGAGTCTTCCTTCTATTTTTAATTATTTTTTTAAAATTTATTTTACAAAAAGCTTTTTTTGCATTAGAATTGTCTTAATAAAGCTATTTTTTCAAATGAGAAGAGTAGTGATTTTAAATTTTGATTGGGACTGAGACTCTCATCAACTTTGTCCTGTGTTAGATCAGAAATGTGTATCCCAGACTATGAGTAACCTGATAGCTACAATCTGCCTAACAGGGTTACTGAGGTGCAGAGAATTATCAAAAACTAACAAAAAATATGGAGCAACTGTCACCAGAAAAGTATTCCAAAGCCAAAAGCCTGACATTTAAAGGTTTGATTTTTCTGTTTTGTATCAGCTTTTAGTTCCTGCATCTCAAGAATAAGCTCAAGAAGACTGAGTTGCAGCTGTTTACAGAATGCTGGTTTTGTTGCCTGAGGCTGCTAGTTTCAAATTTACCTAAGCATCCCATTAAAGAAAAGTTGTGCTTCTAGTAATAGGTATACTTTCTGGAGGTACGGTGTAGCATATCAGTACCATTTTTTGCCTCTATTTATTACTTTCCTTGGCTGTGCCACCACAGCTTCTGGGGAGCTACACAATAAACATGACTACTAAACTGATCTTTGTTAAGAATAACTTGAGGGTTTTTTTTGGTTCATTGAGACAGTCTGTTGCCTATCTAATAAGAAGTAACGTTCACACAGCAGAGGAGGAAGGAACTTTTCAACCTACCTTTTCTTTGAGACATTTCTGTCTCATGCCTAAAGAAAGTATGCACTGTTTAGTCTGTCACCCTTAAGCCTACAATAGGTTAGGATTAAATGGTCAAAAGATGTATTTCCTTGTAAGTTATGGGCCACAATCTGTGTTCACCTATGGTTGTGGGTTTGCAGCTCAACTGGGAAGGATACAAGTTGCAGCAAATTTGCTTTAACGCCAAAGACCAAAGCCCAGCAAGTTTTGACTTGCTCCCTTTGCTTGCAATAGCTCTGTATGCCTTCACTTTTGGTTTTGTCTATGAGCTATAAACACTTGGTCGTTTGTACTAAGCCTCAAGGAGATGCTGATCACAGTGTAGCATGAATTTTATCCTGCCTAAAATAAAGAATCCTGCCAGGAAGCATAAATTTGAGGAGGGAAGAGAATAGAGGAAAGGAGAAACAAACAAAACAAAACAGCTGAAATATATTTGAGAATGTCTTCAAAACATAATAAACTAATGACATCACTGTCATGCTCCAGCAATTTAATTTCACTGAAGTAGCATTCTCAATTAGGATGCTTGAACAGACTCAAAGCTTTTCTTTCATTATTTGGATTCCATATATAAAAGTATTTGTCTAAGCCTAGAGGATGAAGTAGAAGTAGAAATATAAATAATGACAAAAAATCATAAAGCCTACCATTTCTTCTAGCATTTAATATTGACAATATGACTTTCAACACAAATTTGTAATACTTAAGAATGGTCGAACAGGTTTTTGAATTTACTTCATACGAACTGATCAAAATATAATTAGGGGGGAACCAAACTCAGTCTTTGATTTTAAAATATGTTCCTGTTTGATGCAGAGCATACTTGAAGCACTTTAAAGTGCTTTGGCAAAACTTCACAATAGGCAAGACTCTCAGTCTGCATCTGAGCTGGCAGAAGTGCATCATTTATAAAACTCAATAGAGCAGTGTCAATTTCATGACAGGGTATCTTAGTAATAGCTTAGAATTCTATTATATTTTACCTCCGGCATTGCAAGTTTTTTTATTTGGAGAAGAAACAGCTATGGTGGAAATGATATCTCCTTTTGTTCTTCACTTATTTAAGAATCATTTTTCAACAATCACCAAAGACCCCAGGAACACTTGATCTTGTACATCCACTGTGACAAAACCACTCCTTTCTTCCCTGCAAAGATTGTGCAGTGGTCAGAAGACTCAGAGGTCATTGCTGAGAAATCTTCACTTGCAAGTAATGAGACTTTTACAAACCATCTGTGGAGGGAAGTATTTCTGGTCTATTTCTTTAACTATGCATTTGCTGAACCAATCCAGAACCAGATAATATTTTTATTGTTATTATTTATATTATTCACATAGAACTTTCATAGCTCCTTTTCTTTAGATTTTTTCCTTTTGTTTTTTTTTTTAATTGCTGACATTTATGCATCCTTTAGACATGATGTTTAAAATTTTTGAAATACCAGTGATTTTTTCAGTGAAAATTAATTAAACTAGTTTACAATACTTAAACTGTTGGTATTTCCATCTGAAACAAGTTAACAAGTGATCACAAGAACATCTCAACTGGAAGATCTGAATAAATTGTCTCAAGGAGCAGGATGAGGTCAGGTCTGGTTGGATGCAGATATCAGTCCAGAAGGTACAGGTTGAACACAACACTCTGTCAAGCCTCTCAACCAAAATTAATTCTTAATTTCAACTAGTTTTCCTTCACTCATAAAAACAACAAAAGAGAAGAATCAGGGGAATGCAGAGAAACCTGAGATTATGCAGTGGTTCTATTCATATATATATGTGTGAGCCAATGACATATTAAAAAACAGATTAAAAGATGATTTGAATTCTCCCTTGCAATACTGAAAATGGGAAATTAAATAGATCCCCAAGAATTGCCTGCTTAACTATGAAGATCAGTTATTTATTTAAGCTCCCCAGAATGCAACAGTTCTTTTTTTAGCTTAACCAGGTACAAGGCATTGCTTTTATGAAAGAAAAAAAGGCTTAAAACCACAAAAAGGACTACAGCAAAATGTAAAGAGACATGACTAGATAAATATACCTCCCAGAAAGAACACTATTGATTTTTATAGTGTTTGTTCTGCAGGGATTTTTTATTCAGTCCTGGCAGCCATTCAAAATCTGCATTTAAACAAAATTTTTCAAGTGATGATCCTGATCCATTTTTTCAATGTCAAAAAATAAAAGTGTATTCTTAATGAAAAAGGCACTCTAGATATAAAATATTTAAAATCTTCATGCTAGAATACTTACTGGTTACAAATACAGGGTGGGGGTGCAGAAGACAATTTTTTTTGTGTATCAGCACCAACAAGCAATTGAGCCAAGAGGAGACTTAAATCAGCACTGCATTACCATCCGTCAGGCCTACATGTTTTATTGAGGATGACGTTTGAAAATTATTGATGTCTCAAGGTGCAAAGATTGTTTCAGGCTTCCAGTTTCCAGCTCATATGATGAGAATATCACCACAAATATTCACTGATTTCCCTCCTCGCCTTCTTGTTTCTCCCTCCTTCCCTGGGAGCTATTTACCTGTTACTCGGTCTTGCTTTATGTCATGTACTAAACAAGCAGTGCTACTGGCTAGTTATAACTGTAAAACCTTCTCATTAAAAACAATTCTTTCTCTCTTCACCAAATATTTACATACTGCAGACTTCATTCTTGAGTTTCATGCTAAAGAAGAAAAAAAGACAACAAAACAAAATCTTCCTACCTTTCATGCCTCCCTTCCTTCTGCAAATGTTTGGTGGGAAAGCCACAACAGAGAGATTTTCCTCTTTTTTATTTACAGATTTGGCAAGAGTTTTGAAGTGCAGAATCACATCACATTTGTCTAAATGCTTCAAACAGGTATACTTACTGTATCAGACCACACTGTACAATTCTAAACTCTTGAATTAAATTTAAATATACCAAGAACACTTGCACTGGAGATAACACTTAGGTATTGCTGTCATCATAGGAGACACAACAAGGACAGCTGCTGGGAGTGTGGTGAAAGAGAGAAGGCACTCTTTCCCAAGAACATCAGTCACTACCCTGTCACATTTACAGCTTCTCTCGTGTACACCCCATTCCCCTTTCTTGTCTTCAGTTTTGTCGACACCATTTCCCCCTTTATCCCTCCTTTTATTCCTCTCTTCCTCCCTCTGTCCTTCCCTTCCTCCTTCACTCTTTCCTTCCAGTCATGCATGAGCAGCATTGGAGCTTCAGATACCTAAACAGGCATCAGTCAGGAAGAGAAGGGAAGAGCAACCTGAAGTACACCTTTGAATTATATCTTCAAAACCAGATCAGCAAAGGGGTTACAGGCTACATTAGGAAGTGGATGGGGGGTGAGAGAGCAAGGAAAAAAAAACTTCTCTTACTTCTAAATTCCTCACAAGTGCATTGATTCTCATGCCTTCATCACAGGGTCTGCCAATACTTCTTTCTGTTTTTCTCAGCTACTTGCCCCCCTTGCCCTACTATCCTAAAACCTTCACCCTCTCCTTTACTACTATATTCCACTGCTGTTAAATTGATTTTATACATACTGTTTAATGGCTCGAGCTGCCTATTTGGGTATCTACCATGGAAAGAGGACTTTAAGTACTGTGTTTTTGTTAGAAACAGTTTTGCTGCTGCTGCCATCACTTATCCTCAATGCAAAAGGGATCATATTATAATTTTCCTTATTTCCTGCCCTACCACTCACTTAATTAGGAGCTTACAATTTGTATCACTAATCTTAATTCTAGAGATAAACATCTCAATGTAAAAATTAGTGAATTATGCCATGCTGAAATAGCAAGAAAACAGCCATAACTAGTATTTCAAAAAACCAAAACCTCTTTTGTGCAAACTAGTTCTTATTATTAAGGAACTGAATGCCCCATGACTTTTTTGTCTGTGAGGAATCTCTATGTGCAGAGAGCCAGTTATGCTCTTCAAGCTGAATCCTACTAAAGTGGAAGATGGGGAAGTGACACAGCTTGGAGTAAAAATTTACCACAAGTTAGCAGGGTCACGTTTCCAATCGTTATATCAAAACTACCATGCAGTGACACTTGCCCCTTGAAAGAACTCTTTCAGGAATTTGAACATATTCATTCCACTGACAATGAACTTTAGTCTGAAGTACATTATAACATTCAAATCAACTACATTAACAGCCAATCCATACTGTAAAGATGTTATGAAAAACAGCAACAACAACTGTATAAAGAAAATTAAAGGTTGCACCTTCCTCAAAGGTATGTGTACTTAAAAATATTTTGGGATAGATTTTTCAATACAGTATCACTTAATGTGATATCAGAAATCTCACCAGTGACCAGACTTGTGCTCTATGCATAAAATTAAATGCATGTGTAGTTTTTTTCCAAGATCAGCATCTTTGTTATGGCCAAATACAGATCTAAGATGTTTTAACTGTACAGAGTTAGAAAACAATTTCAGTTGCAAGTAATGGTGGAGAGATGCTATGTACAGGCAAGGCACTGATCTTTGTTAACATTTTTTTTTTTTGTGATTAGGGACTCAAAGTTTTCCTATACTTATTTTAAAAAGGGTACATTAGTGGATATTCATGCACACAGTTTGACAATAGAGCTAAGATTCTTATTTCACAAAGCAAAATACTGTCAAATTACACAAATCTTTCCCCAGGAGACTTAGAGACAAAAAGAAATGGTGAAGAAGAGAATTATTCATGGCATATTTTACAGAACACATTCTTCAGCCTGTCAGCAAGTTATGGTCTTTTTATTTTCCTTGAATGCCTTCCTGGAGTACAGCACAGTGGGAGATAGGGCCTAAATTGTTCAGTGTCTCTTTGGCAGACAGTCTGACAACATGATCTTCCTCAGTGGACAGTAATTTTTATGCTATGTAATCTAATAGCGACAGCAGGCACAGTAACAGCAGGTTTTCTATCTGGCATGGCAGTTTGCACTGGGAATGTCTGAAGTAGTCCATAGGTCACTAAAAAGAAATAGTAAAAACATACGCAAAAAAAAAATCCAGACATTAATCAATGAAGTAGCCTTTAATTTTTTTTGTGAAGATGGAAGCAATGGGTAAGATTGTGGACTAGAATCATAAGAATGATTCATAAGAGACATGGACATGAAATCACTGTAATTGCCCATGTAAATATAATAAAAATAAAACATGAAGTTTAAATCAAACCTGGAATTAAGTTTCCACATTTTTAAGATAATTCAGGAATTCCAGGAGTTATCCCCTGACTTGCTCTGTGAAAGAAATGTTATGAATATAAAATCACTCATCTCAAGAGTGTAAACCTAATGATAGTGTAAAAAATATAGTGAGTGTAGGATACAGAAATAACAGCAATGTAGCATGAAAATTACAAGATGAAGTATTATCAAAGGATACTAAACATGGGTTGCATTTTATTTAGCACTTATTTATTTCCTTGTTAACAGAACTTCTGATGAGTGCGCACTCTGTATTACTTCACTGGTTCTTAGAACTACACATCCAGGGTAGGAAGTTTTGCCAGACTTATCCAGACTGGCAAAGTTCCTGGAAGTCTGGAAGTTCCTCCTTGAGCTGAAATGCTGGAAACAGTTGAGTCTACATAAACTCCAAATCTTAAAGACGGTTCGGTTCCACTCATAAGAGGGAAAAATGGCGGGAGGGGGGAGAGGGGGAGAGTATTCTGGAGGCACTAGAACAACTCTGTTTATGCTTCTTCTTTGAAGGTAAACACGTCTTAAGGGAATTTAGTTGGTGACTGTTGTCAGTGTGCTTTCGGCTAACAAGACTCTTCTAAACAGATAAGAAATTCCAAACTGTTTTTTTTAGTTAAGTGCTTACTGTTCCTTAACTTGATTTCTTTGCCTGTGTGACCATGGCATTCTTAAAATTATTTAGTACTTGTATAGAAATGTAGAACAAAGAGAAAAAAATATTAAAAATTCTAGGTTTGGCTCACATTTTAATGAGAGACTGCCTACACTGGGAAATCACCTACTTCACAATACACAGAGCTTAGATATTAATGATGGGTGGAGGAATCATATAAAAACATATCAAAAGACTGAAACAAACACATAAAATATTAATTCAGGTTATTAAGAACTCGTGTTTTATTTTAGTCTGTGAGTGCTAATAGTCTGTGTTGCTGAGTAACTGTCTTCTAAATAAGACAAGTCACTTACTAACCTTACTTTTTTTTTTTTAGGGCAGCTAATCTGAAAGCTCTGGAATAATATCACAGAAAGAAAAGGCTAAAAATGCTAGATTTACACACCTAACCTTAAGTAAATTATTCTTTTGTTGATATTCCAAAAGGTAAAAATAAATTTGTAGGGTACTGTTTGATTGTTAATGGGCAGACAAATGTTACAAACATTTTGTCTTCCTTCTGCCAGCAATAAACAGACAGGAAAACATCCAGGAAACAGACATTGATACTTGCATTAAAGACTCACCAAAACAGTGCTTAACAGCAAATGAATCTTTATCCTTTTTAATCTGTTAGTCTTAAACAAGCATAATTGAAATCTTCTATCTGGAATGCAACCAGACCATGTTTTACCTCAGTAAGCAGACATGATTACTGCTGCTCTGTCGAAGCCCTGTTGCTTAACTCTCTTGGGCTTTCAAATCAAATTATGTATCCTCTCCCTCTACCACACTGAAAGATGATAAAATAAACAAGGCAGTCACAAAACAGACACCCATTTTTTCCCCATTGGTCTGGCAGAATCCAAAGGAGGATGAGATTGAAAAAGAAAGTGGATAAATCCCCTCCAGACCCTCTGTATTAGATAAAGCAGGATAACAGAGAGAGAAGTGATAGTTTTACAGCACAGATGAATTTCTCACAGGAAGTTTGATAAATTGACATCATTTCAGGCAATTTGAGGTAATACAATCTTCATGTCTGAACAGTGTAATTACTAGATATGTCTCCAGCATTAAGAAACACTCTGTATCAATCACCACAAAGAGTTTTAGCAACTATTTCTTTCAAGAAAATAAGGAAGACAAAAAAAAGAGGAAAAAAAGTCTAGCAGGGGGAGGGACGGATGTAAAACTAAGGGGGTTTTGAATAGTGAAGAAAATAATACAGCTGAAGGAAACATGCCACTTCAGTTTGAGGCAATGAAGAGACCTGATGCAAGTGTGATGGTCTCAACAGGGAGACAGCCTAACTGATACCAAGTTAGATGGCTGTCCTCTATCTTAACCTAGGCTCATTTCCTCCATGAATCTGCAGTACTTTTGATGCTGTCAGTATGATTCTAGACTATTTCTCCTGTCAACCTCTGTAACTCCTGTGCTTGACATGTGGACATTTTGCCTAGTGACAGGTGGGCAAGGCAGGTGTGGTGGTATGAAAAGAGCAGTGCAACATGGAGCAGTAGCTAAAATAAATCCATTATGTGTATATACCAAAATTTGAGTATGAGAAGGTAATTTCTGACATCTACTCCAAAGAGAGAGGTAAGGCTGCCTCTCTGAAGGAATAAATGTTAATAGCTTAATAAATGAAAACAGCTTAGCTATTGGACTGTTTTTCTGCTCATACAGGAAATACTTGCCCTAGTGATGTGCTAGATTAATTCCCAGCAGCATGTTTTCAAATAACTTTTCTTTATTCAGTTCCATATGAGGGGCATGAGGTTAATTTTTCTAGCCACATGTAAGATTGCCATTAGTCATTTATCATTTATAATGACATTTATCAAAGTGGCAAGAGCTGCTACTAAAACATGTACAAATTAACTTTCTTTTATTTATAATGTCAGATAAGAAGCAAGCAACAGAAAATGAATGACTGTTTCATGTGGTCCATGCAGAATGTACCTGCAGGAAGAGGAGCCATTGGAATTGCTCTGAATATTACACTGGTTTGCTGTGAGTAGGTTATAGAGGGCTGATCAAAAAAGTTGTCTGTACTGAACTCCAGCTGATTTTATTTCTTAACAAATCGAAATGGTCTAAGGCTTTTGGTCCTTCCCATTGCACATTCACAATGTTCCACTTTACAACCTGCTACTTTGCATAGGGTATACTGAGGCTGAAGTTTGGCTCAATCATATCAACAATTTACAAAAAAAAAATTGCTTTTCAAAATTGATCACTTTTTAAGACAAAGGTACTCAATGTAAGAGCTGTTATACTTAGGTATTTTTCCCTTATGTTTCTTGAAAAAGAAAGTTATTTGGCTCATAAACTAGAAATCCATATCTTGAAAATTGTATCTTGTCCCTCTATTAAAGACAATAGTGTAGCTAAGATAAGCAGTTCAGTTCTGGGTTTAGCTTTA
This sequence comes from Melopsittacus undulatus, assembly GCF_012275295.1. NCBI lineage: Eukaryota > Metazoa > Chordata > Aves > Psittaciformes > Psittaculidae > Melopsittacus > Melopsittacus undulatus. The sequence goes on along the minus strand of NC_047527.1, from coordinate 82,404,486 downwards.
AATTTTAAGATGCAAATGTAAACAGGCATGGATCATATTCTTCTGATCAGGATACAACATTGAGATCAAATGCCTGACACAGGATTATTTTTTTAATTATTATTATTTCAGACTTTATTTAATAACTATGCAATATTTCTGTCTCAAACAGTAAAATGAATAGCATTACTGCATTCAGGATAGATAACATTAATCTTGCACAAAGTAATAGGTAGAGTATCTATAACCAACCAGAACAAGTGGAAGGGATGCACTGTTTCACTGTCTTTTTGTAATGAGCTTTACAGTCTCTCAAGGAATCAGACAGGGATCAGTTTGATTTCTTCAGACTCCTTCTAAGGGAAAGCAAAGAGGTTTTATGTTGTATAAAGGATATTCTTTTAGTGCAAAATGATGTAATAAACTCTAATAAAAAATCTAATAAAATAATTTCCTAAATTAAGTGATTTTGTAAGTATTTTTATAAATAAAAAATTGGAATGAAAATCAAACTCATCTTTTAGTCCCATCTTCAATGTGTTACCCAAGTGGAATATATTTATGCTCATTACACAAAAATGGGAATGAAGAAACCCCATGCTGTGGGCAACCTTAAAAGAAAGTGACAGGGACTACTGCTACAGACAGCAGAATTTTAACTACATGATGGGAGATGAAGCATTGTTTCATTTAAATGTCCAACAAGGAAAAACAAATATATATATATATATACAGATATATATGTATATATTAAAAGAAAAAGCAGAAGTAGGCAGATAGATAGAACAGTCCAGGAAAGAGAAAGTGTTGATGACTTCAAATACTCACTGCACATTACTGCTGGACTTATGCAGCCACTATTTTTCAAAGCTTTGGTAAAAAATATTTTCTGTGGTATAAATATTCTTTTGGTAAAAATATTTTCACATAGATATAGAATCATAGAATAGTTAGGGTTGGAAAGGACCTCAAGATCATCTAGTTCCAACCCCCCTGCCATGGGCAGGGACACCTCACACTAAACCATATCACCCAAGGATTCATCCAACATTGTCTTGAACACTGCCAGGGATGGAGCATTCACAACCTCCCTGGGCAACCCATTCCAGTACCACACCACCCTCACAGTAAAGAATTTCTTCCTTATATCCAGTCTAAACCTCTGCTGTTTAAGTTTCAACTCGTTACCCCTTGTCCTATCACTACAATCCCTAATGAAGAGTCCCTCCCCAGCATTCCTATATCCCCCCTTCAGATACTGGAAGGTTGCTATGAGGTCTCCATGCAGCCTTCTCCAGGCTGAACAGCCCCAACTTTCTCAGCCTGTCTTCATACGGGAGGTGCTCCAGTCCCCTGATCATCCTCGTGGCCCTCCTCTGGACTTGTTCCAACAGTTCCATGTCCTTTTTATGTTGAGGACACCAGAACTGCTCACAATACTCCAAGTGAAGTCTGACAAGAGCAGAGTAGATGGGCAGGATCACCTCCTTTGACCTGCTGGTCACACTCCTTTTGGTGCAGCCCAGGATACGGTTGGCTTTCTGGGCTGTGAGTGCACACTGCTGGCTCATGTTCATTTTCTCATTGACCAACACCCTCAAGTACTCCTCTGCAGGGCTGCTCTGAATCTCTTCTCTGCCCAACCTGTAGCTGTGCCTGGGATTGCTCCAACCCAGGTGTAAGACCTTGTTCTTGTCATGGTTAAACTTCATAAAGTTGGCATCAGCCCACCTCACAAGCATGTCAAGGTCCCTCTGGATGGCATTCCTTCCCTCTAGAGTGTCAACCAAACCACACAGCTTGGTGTCATCGGCAAACTTGCTGAGGGCACACTCAATTCCATTGTCCATGTCACCGACAAAGATGTTGAAGAAGACCAGTCCCAACATTGATCCCTGAGGGACACCACTCGTTACTGGTCTCCAGCTGGACATTAAGCTGTTGACTACAACTCTTTGCGTGCGGATATCCAGCCAGTTCTTTATGCACTGAGTGTTCCACCTATCAACTTGATGTCTCTCCAATTTAGAGACAAGGATGTCATGTGGGACAGTGTCGAACGCTTTGCACAAGTCCAGGTAGATGACATCAACTGCTCTACCCCGTCCATCAGTTCCGCAGCCCCATCATAGAAGGCCACCAAACTGGTCAGGCAGGATTTCCCCTTAGGGAAGCCATGCTGGCTGTCACCAAGCACCCTCTTGTTTTTCATGTGCCCTAGCATGCCTTCTGGGTGAATCTGCTCTGAGGTTTTGCCAAGCAGAGAGGTGAGACTATTCTTGTCCCCAGAGAGAGTTCCATACTCTCCAGCCTATCCCTAACATAAAGGACAACTCCCCCTCCCCTCCTACCGGGCCTGTCTTTTCTAAAAAGCTTGTAAGCTTCCATTCCAACACTCCAGTCAAAGAAGCCATCCCACTATATTTCTGTAATGCCTATTATATCATAGCCCTGTAGATATGCCCACATCTCTAATTCCTCTTGTTTATTCCCCATGCTATGGGCATTTGTATAGAGGCATCTGAACCAAGCTCCAAATGAAGCCCGCTCATTGGCTGGAGTGGCTAGAATATCGCTACATTGTTCCAAGCATTTTTTATAGGTGCTGGCAACTGACTGGGTGTGTTGGGATGGAATGATGCCCCCCTCCCCCAACACATCTAGTTTAAAGCATCCTTGACCAGTCTGGCAAGTCTCCCAGCAAAACCACTCATCCCTTCCTTTATCAGAGCAGCTCCACTAGCCCCCAGTAGGCCTGGCCTACAAATTTAGGCCCCATGCTCAAGACACCCAAACCCTTGACTATGACACCACCCTTTTAACCATTTATGAACCTGTCCAATCCTCCTTGCCTTTGGAAGGTCCTCCATGTGTCCTGGAGAATTGTCGAAAACGATATCTGAGCTTCAGAACCCCTGACCACCTCTCCCAGAGCTCTGTAGTCCTTCTTTATACTCCTCAGGCTACTACTATCTATATCCGTAGCACCCACATGTATCTCTAGAAGCGGGTAATTGTCCGTGAGACTTACCAGCGCAGGCAATCTCTCTGCAACATCCCTGATCCATGCCTCAGGTACACACCTCCCTTGCGACCGGGTCAGGCCGACAGATGAGCGCTTCTGTCCCTTTCAAGGCAGAGTCCCCTACTACTACAACCTGCCTCTTTTTCCTGGCAGCACTAGTAGAAATCTGTACCAGTGCACCAGCCGGCTGTTTCTGGTGCAAGTGAATTTCCTCATCAGCCCCCTGCAGGACAGCAAAGCAGTTCTGGGTGGGTACAGATTTAGGAGGAAGTCCCTTGCTTTTAATTGCTCTCTTCTTCTTTTTGTTGGTTTTTTTTTTGGTTACTAATTCCCAGCTTGCCATGTTAACAGTCTCCTTCTTTCCTCCACGAGTTAGAGGGGAAGCTTGAGGCCCCTGCACAGTTCGGGCCTGGAGCAAGCAGTCCTGCTTCCTCTCAGCTTCCCTGACATCTTGCAGCTTACTGACAGCATTGCGTAGCTCAGCCACCTGCTGGAGGAGGACCTCCATCAGGGAGCAGAGAGTGCAGTCCTGCCCATTCTGCACCTTTCCCTCACAAGACCAGTGCAGGCACTCTCTACACTCCGAGCTCTGCACCGCAGCCTCCCCACTTACCGACTCTGTCTGGGTGCCTACGCTGCCCACCACTGGGGCAGCCGGGGCAGAGCTCCCAGACCGGGCCCTGGTCATACAGCGAGTGCTCACCATCCCGCTCGTCTACCCGCGTGAACTGCTGCGCACACTGCCTCAAGCCGCTCTGTTTGCCCGCTCTGGTCGCCGCGGTCCCTGGGTAGGTTTTTAATCACTCACAGTAAGTGCCAGTCCTCCTGGCTCCGCCCCTGGTGAGTCACCTCCTCGCGGTAGCTGAGCTCTTGGGCAAGTCCTGTCGAGGACTTGAGGCTCCCTCTTCAGTGGCTCTTGTCCGTCTGAGGTGAGGCTCCTGGACACTGATCTCCCCCGGCTCCGCTCCAGTGTTGCAGGCATCCTCTCTCAAGCTACTCCCCTCAGCAACTGGATATTTAGAGATGTAACTTAAAAATAGCTAATATGAATATTAGAAATATTAATAAGATTTTTTCTGACAAAAGTAAAAGTACATTAGAAGGTTCAAAAGAGTTATAACTCATGTACGTATAAATTATAACAGTATATAAGACAAGGTGTATCCACAGTGGAAACTATTCTTTACATTTACCTACTTCATGCAGACTGTACCCCTATTTTTAGTCTGACACATACACAGAGTATATATATACAAAGAGTACACAGAGTAGCTTTATAAAGCTAACAAATAAGATTTAATACAATATCTGGCTATAAATCCTTTATATATTAGTACAGAAAATGAGACAACCTGAATCGATATTGCCATTGATAAGAACGGATCTTTTAGTAACTCTAGTGTCTTCTGACTTCTCAGTTAATCTCTGTATTTAGGGTTGTTACATAGACTATATTCTGCTTATGGCTCCCTTAAAGTGGTCAGAAAGTAAGTCGCTTAGGAGCAGGGATAAGGCTTTGGTATGAAAGACAGTGACAATGGATGCAATTACATTCAACTAAGAATTGCACAAAGCACATTATATTAGTGCCCAGTAGATGTGACAGGCAATGAAGACATAAAATTCATGACCAAAATAACTTATTTCACAACCTCTATTATATAATCATATGCAGATATATTTACACATACACATTATTCTGTGCTCATATGTATCTGTGTATATGAATATATTCCAACTCTCCAGTAGTCTTAAACAACATAGAGAAATACATGATAAATCATGAACAAGTACTGTATGTGCTATTGAAAAATGCATAAATTATAAATATTTAAACATAGCTATTTTTATTTTAATTTTAATTTTTAATTTTAGAAAAAAATTGACATTTTTTGCCTTTTGTTATGTAAAGATATTATCTGGTGAACATAGCTGCTCCAGTTTAATCAGAACCTTAAAATGAGCAAAAAAATCCTCACCTAACAGTAAAATTGATAATAATGTATATACAGAAATCACAGGCTGAGATTTTTCAAAGCCATGTCAAATACTAGGATGACCAAATTTTCTAAGAATCTTTCTCCAGTATAATTTTTTTAAGATGAGATGAAAGCTTTCTTTTCAGAAGACTATCTTTTTATTGAGAAAGATCCAAGTGTCCCTGCAAAACCAAATTTAGATCAAAATTATGGTGAGGTACAATTTAATAATGTAAACTTTGAGTTATTGGTGAGCTAGAAATAAGGAAGTTTTACCCTTACAGGTTAAGGATTGTCTTTCAAATATTAAACTACTTTTGATTTTTGTTTAATCTCAATAAATCTCTATACACTTTTGTTGAGATAAAATTGAACAAAAATTGCTATATGACAGTTTAATTTTTCAGAATAAAATAGTTCAAATTTATTATTTTTTAATTCACCTTAGCAATATTTATACTTTCTGAAAGGCTGGATATTTTTCCTTTCTGAACTTCTGGATAGTCTATAACATAAGCTGCATGTGACTAATTATGTATTCTGCAGAAATCCTAGAAATGCTTTCTATTGTATAAATAATAGGTCATTTCCTGAGATATATTTATCTTTCTTACAAAAGAATTGTATTTCAAGAAAAAGAAATTAAGGAAGAATAACATTTTTGTATGAAATAAAAGGCAAAAAGCCCAAAGTGTTTACAGCATTAAAATGCATAACATCAAATATATTAATGTATATAAAATGTATATTATATACATGTATATTTTGTATATGTGTACGCACATAGACATGTATGCATATGTTAATTTTTATATATGCACATGTATGTGAATGCACCTATGCAGTGTTTGAATGCGTAAACATATATACTTGTATTTTGTCTGTGTATATGTATCTTGATAAGCATGCATGTGAAATTTACTGACATAGGTTTACCAACACAAAAAAAGCCATGTCAAAAAGGTGGCAGAAATAAAAACTTCAAGTAATAGTTGCAAAAATAGATAAACACATGGAGTTGCTCCAGGAGAATGAAGGACTGAAAGGATTGCAGAAGAAGCACAAATAGAAGATGACAGAAAAGAGGAATAATTATTAATCAATAATAAAATAAAAGCTCAATAATGATCAACTGTTCCCTTTTCTTCTAATGTCAGAACAAGGAGCTACTACATGACACCAACAGGATAGATTTTAAAATTATTTAAAGCAATCTTTTTGATGTCACAAATAATCAGAAATAATCCTTTCCTTATATATCACTTAGATTGAGTGATTGGACACATAAATTAAACATAAGTAAAGGAGAAGCATTTATATGGATAGAATAACCACAGTTATGGTATACAAACAATCAGGGCAAGATTAATGTGTGAGTTTACAAAGTCATACGCTATAGCTAACTCTTCTATAGTAGGTTATTACACTGAAATTTCTGATTTTCCAAAGTATATTGAAAGCTGTAGACTTTTTCAGAAATTAGAAAAAAAAGAACCAACCCCACATTCAGTTATATGGAGTTCATTTTAATGGTAAGGGCACTAACATGTTAATATAATGACTAATAATAAATTGAACAAGTATGATCATAATAGGGTCTACACAAAGATTATTAAATGAGGCAAAGGTTCAGAATAATCTCACAATACCAGCACTGCATAAAATATTAGTAGCTAATCTAACCTGTTCATATTATTGCAAGCTAGAAGGTGCAAGAATTTTCCTACTTTTATTCTGAGTTTGAAAACAGGCATGTGAAAAGAGATCCATCTAATTTTTAGAAGACATAAGTACTGGATATAATTATCTCATGAGACACCTTGAGAATGCAAATTAACTTCAACACCATTGTTTTTCAGCTTCAGCTTTTACCTAGGTGACTAACGACTTAATGATATCAGGGCAATGGGGTTATTATTCCTTTCAATTTTTTTAAGACTGTGCTTAAACTATGACACAGCACAGATCTGGAGAAGCACTGTTAGGTTGTTTGATTTGTTTGTGGTTTGCATCATCCTAATAACTGAATGAGGGAGTGACAGTCACACATACAATCCATCAAGATACAGACACACTCAAGACTTATCCAAGCATGGTTTGCTGCTTGCACTGTGATCAAAACATGAACATATTGAAGCCCAATTAAAGCACACAACAATTAACTGGAAACCTGTAGAAATAAAACTTCAAAAATTAATCATCTGAACTTGGAAAGAATGCTGAATTTAACAGCTGTTACAATCTACATTATTATTAAACCCTTTAGCAATAAGATTTTATCAAGATGGCACTGAGATATATAAGATTTACCACTTAGCTGTAACATATATTTTAAGAATCCAAGGAGTTAAGAATGGGATGTTTTCATATGTACCAGCATGCACAGGAATTGAGGAAAATATCCCATTTCATATAATTCTTTCAAGTTATTTAAAATAGTGTATATTGGTTACTGAAAATGACATTTATTTTTGCTGAACTTTTTTTCAGAAATATTTACAGATGCCATTTATTTGAATGGATTCTCTTTCCATAGACCATTTTAAAAACTGGAGGACATGGATAGGGTTTTCTAGTCCCCTGGTATTATGGGTCTGTACACAGGCATCCATGTGCATGTGTGTATTTGTATAAGTGGCTGGCGAAAATCAGTCAGTTTAAGCAGAAACCTGTACAACAATTTACTAGTTCCAGAGATGCTAAAGTTACAGCTGTTGGAACGTTATGCAGAAAGAAAAACTGTTTTCCTGCTTACGACTTTCAGCATTGAAACCTCATTCTTTTTCCTTACCCCTACCTTCCTAGAATGTAGGATGTATTGCTTACCCCTACAACAGTGAATAACCCTTACAGAAAGATACAACTATTACCCTCCCCTTGTATTCCTAAATATTTTATTTCAGGTTAAAAGTATAGAAATAAATATGATACTTACAAAGCTTTTCAGTATTCCTAAACTAGGTACATTATTATGCTGTAGTCTTCCTTCTTTCCCTTTCCACTGCTAATCTGCACCATGATATGCTTCTCCCAATAATTAGAAACTATCAGAACCACACTTAATATCTGCTTCTTATCCCATGATCTTTTTTTTTTACTGAGGAAGAACTGAACCATCAATAATGTAGACCAAACAGTTACAAAAATTCTCATAAACATAGCCTATTAATGTCAAACATTTTCAAAGCTTTCCATGAACATTTGCCATTCTTAATATATAAATAGAAGTTTGATTCACACCAAAGCCTGAGGAATTGTTTTTCATTTACACAAATACTCATCTTTGAATGCTAAATTAAGTACTTTTTTTTTTTTAATTAAATAGTCTCTTCAGCGTCTTGACAAAGAAAACCAGACAATGGCGGTTAAAAAGACCAAATCAAAACAAAAATCACCAAGTGATGGTACTACAGTTATACAACGTATTTAAAGTCTGCCCAAGGAATTCTGTTCTTGAGAGGGACTCACTGCATGGTAATTAATTTGACTTTCTGTAGATGCAAAGGGAACATTTCTTCTTGCAACAGCTCTAAACCCAGCATGTCTATAGAACATCAGTGGACCACGGTTTTTAGTTTGATTAAACTTTTAAGCCTATACTGCATTGGGGCTTATTAACGATAAGACATGTAAAATGTCTATGTATGTAAAACGAAAGCAATTGTGGTTTGTTTGGAGGCAAACCAGCTTTCAAATTAAAATGATGAAAGAGCATTTCTACTCTGTGTAAAGACCATACTTGCTTTTTAAATGTACATATACATCCTTAAATCAATTGCTAAAATGCTCAAAAATATATAAGTATGTTGTTCAGAGTATTAAGCAATTATTGCCACTTTCAAGGCTTTGTTACTATAACATGCCTAAGGCAAATACTCTCTGCATTCATGAATATTGGAAAGAGTAAGTCATAAATCTATAATCTGAACATAAACATTCTTCAAGCTGTATGTAGTTTAGGGGATTTTACTAGTAGTAACATATATTTTAGTTGAAGACTGCTAATTTTATTTGCCTCCCTCCGATATCGTAGTTTGTACAGTATGTATCTGTAATCACCCACCCACTCAATACTTTCTATGGAGAGCTACCAAGAAATGAAGAATGGAAAGGTCACAGTATGTCCAGTGTTGTTCTGCCTGCAGGGACGTAACCTCAATGAGATTTTGACTTCTCCTTGAAAAGCAAACATGATACAAACCATATTTTTGGCTTCATTGAGCAACAAATTACCAGGAGAAGGATGACTTTCTATGCCATTAGGGCAATTTAAGATTGTCAAACAGAGATTACATTAGACAAATTTATCCATTCGAATGCCCTCCCAACCACAAATAACAAATCCTAAATTTCTAGTTTAGAGATGGCTGCATCCTCTTCCAGAGGAAGGCAGTGTTGATCTTTTCTCATGTAAATTATCTCTTACAGGTAACTCCTTGTTAGCCCCAGCATTCAGGACATCCTGTATAGATCACTCATCTTGCTTATAGATTAGGGTTGAAACTGAACATTTTTTCTTTTGTCCTCCTTGGAGAACTATATTCAGTATCAACAGCTGATGGAAAAGGGAGATGAGAAGGAAGGCTGGAAGGAGGAGGGAAAAAACCAATCTAGACAGCACCAGCTACTTAAACTTTCCTAATAGTTGATATTAGTACCCCATCATACAAAATGTTCAAGGCCAGGCTCAACAGGGCTTTGAGCAAACTGGTTTAGTGGAAGGTGTCCCAGACCATGGAAGGGGGTTTGGAACTAGATGATCTTTAAGGTCTCTTCCAACCCAAGCAATTCTACAATATGATTTTCCCCAGAAACAAAGAAGCCCAGGAAAGAAAGCTGACAGCAACAGGGGGGAATCCACAATTCTTCCAACTGGAAGCCAATGTCAAGTCAATATGCCTCACGTACCTTAGGCTGATAAATTATATAGGTAGAGAGATAGCAATTGCAGTCTTTTCCTTATGATTCTCTCCAAATGGTGATATTAAGAGCAGGGAGGTTCTAATGGAATCTTCTTCTGCTCCAAATTCAATACATGGGAAGCTCAAAAAGCCAAGTTGATGTCCTATCTCAGCCTAAATGTAGAGCAACAAGTGCCAAAATTTTACATTAAGATAGTGAATAAGGATATTAATGCTTTGGTAAACAGAGTTAATTACAACAGCTCTGTGCTGTCATCCATGCAGTCTTCAGGGGACCTAGGAGCTGCTTTATATTATGCAGCTTCTCAGTGTATTATTCTCAAGGTACTTTCTTCCATGTTGTCCCAAATGAATTTCTTTAAACATGAAAAGCAGTCATGCCTGAAAGATTCACTTCTGGTAAGCCAAGGATCAGACACAGTACAAAACACATAGAGATTTACGGGAACCTCGATGTTTTATAATAATGCCATTGTTATATTTCATACTACACACATGAAAACCCTCCCTGAACTTGGACAAGCTCGAGTTTAACCCAGCCAATTACTGTGATATGCTGCATCTTTGTTCTTTTATACGTTACTGCAAAACAGGCAAACAAACACAAACTCCAACCTGGAGCTGGTTTTGCTATGTCACATACATCATATGGTGCAATCTACTCTCTTAAGGAATTTTCAGATCAAATGGTTGTTATAGCCAGTAACCCAAAGTACAATTTAAAATAAAAATATCTAACTTTTTGAGAGCAAGAATGGATTCATCACTGTCATGGGTTCAGCAGTAGCTCATGCTCTGCCAGTGAGGAGGGAGAGATAGGGTGCCTGGTCTGGGCTAGTCGGGGAGGTATTCCATACCACAGCACGTCCTGCTTGGGGAGTAGGGGTTTTGTGTTATGCCTTAGCAATTAAACCGTTCTTATCTCAATCCGTGGGGGCTACATTCTTTGGATTCTTCTTCCTAACTCTCCGGGAGTAGGGGGACTTGGTTTAAACCACGACAATCACCTTTGCTGCTTTATGGACACCATGACCTAAGTGAATCAGATTGCATTACAGATTCAAAGCAAGAATAAACCACAAATAGAAATGAAGGAACTGCAGCCAAAGTAAAAGCACACAGTCGTTCACTTCTGCAAGAAGAGTAGTTTTCCTGTGTGCTAAATCTGCTCTGCCACACATAGTTTCAGCTGCCATGCAGCAGTAGAACAAGCACTGAAAATAAAGTTGTAATTAAAAAAAAAAAACTATCTAAAAGGTTGCTCATCCTCATCAAATTTTTTTTTGTTTAGTCAAACTGATTTTTTGGCCAATTCTTCTAGCTCATTCTCTCTTCTTATTATTGTTTCAATAGCTCCCAACTTACTTTCTCAATGCCTTACTAAATAAATGCTTATGGAATTCACAATGCAGTGATCCAAGAGTTACATTACATGTAGTGCATACCTCCACAAAAAACTTCTAAAAGCTTGGGATAACAAAAAAATGTCTTCATTTGACTTCTGCAGTTATCCACTCTTAACTGACAGTCTACTTTATGTTATTTTTAACACAACCCACTTGCTTTCTGATCTTGCTGCAATCTCTATACATGTTGTCCCAAATGCAAGTGAACCACTGCAGAAGAAAAAAATCAAATATTTCCTCATTCTTTCCAAAACAAAAACAAAAGCAAAAAGGAAAATAAATATGACCTTCTTCGAGGCTACGTCTGCCAATACTCAGCTACTTACTCTTAAGCACAATTATTTTCAGAGGCAAGAGTTGAATCTCACGTTCACCAAAATAGCAATATTCCCTCCTCAGTGACTTTTTTACTAATCATGTTGCAGTGTCTAGGAGTTAGTTACACTTGTATATTTGAGGGAAAACTTGGGACAGAATAAAGGTCCAATCTGTAGTAAATTAATTTTTACTTTTATATACTCTCATTATTCATCTGCTGTAAGAATCCACTAAGGGTGAAGAGTCAATGCAAAATTCGTAACATTTTGATGTCAAATCAAGGACCAGGGAAGTGTAAGAAAAAATGGAAGCAGACATGCAATGAGGTGCTCAATTTAAACTGAGAAATAACACAATACATTCACAAAGCAGCCTAGAATGCCGTAGCTTTAATATCAACAAGGAGTATGTATCCAAAATGGTGGTGCATTATGAGAAATTAAATTAATAAGTGTGACATTAAAGAACCAGTTTAGGAAAGTTCAAAAAGAAAGCTGTGTGATTTCAATCGGATTTGAAAAATAAGTTTTTTGGAAATAGATGAAATGTCTGAATCTATTTTATAGATAAGTGCAATTAATTGATGGATGTTTTCAAAGAATTTGCTATTGCTGCATCTTTCAGACATTGAGATGTCACAAGGGGAGAAAATATAGTTCTGAGAACATGCTAGGATGAAGGGGACTAGGGTGGTATAGTTTGAAAGGAGACTAATATTTAGAAAACTGTAAAAAAAGTAAAGAAGTGTCTTAAAAAAAAAAAGTGATCAGATTGAAATGTTAAAGGAATAAAAATTGCGTGGAGTAATATCTGCTGTCAAAAAGAAGCCAAATGCTTATTGGAGACAAATAAATAAAAACTCCTGATGAAGAATTGTATTCTCAAATAAAAGAGTTTGAAGTTCCCTGAGAATGGAATTAAGAGCTGGCAACATCTGTTACAATAATTATTGCTTATTACCTGTATTAAAACAGAGCCTGAGGCCCCAGTGAAAGTTCATTTCTCATTATGCCAAATACTTATAAATACATGATAAAAATCACAATCTGAAGACTACTGAAAAAAAATTGATAAACAAGAGAATTCTGATCTCTCTTACATACTTAGGGAAAGAACTGACAGAGATTAACTTCTTATTCCATGTTGAAAAGTGGGATTGATATGCTTAAACATTTGAGGTAATTAAGAAAATTTTACCTGGGATTGCAATCAAGGAAACAGCACAATACAGGAGGAAAAATTATCTCCTGTGATTTGCTACCTGGCCGTTGAGATTGCACAAATATAGTAGCTGGTTTTTCTCTTTCACTTCTAAGGGTGATATTACTAAGTATTTCCCTGCTGATCGTGAACTGGGTCACAGGAGAAGAAGGGGTCAGGTTTAAAATATCTCGGGGATGGGTGGGATTAAAATCAGGACATTACCTTGTGTTTGAGAAGCATTCTAGGTGCACAAGAGTCAAGTTTGGAAACTGACTTACAGCGAGCTTCCCAAAATTTGAGGAAAACAGTCATTTGCTAACCAAGTAAGTACAGCTCTACAGAGGCCTTTGTGAAGCCAACTTGGATAAATTTCAGAATCCAAGAGAATGAAGTTAGTCTTCACTTACCCCTATCACAACAGCTCATCATGCAGTGTGAAAGGTAATGTAGAAGAGCTCCATTAAGCCAGATAGCAAATAGAAAGTATCTAGAAATTATCTGCAAATACTGCTGTTACTTGGAGGTAGCTGTTTTTGAGGAAGTATCCTATCAGTTCCTAAAAAGAGAGATTTCTTTAGAAGTAGTAACTAAAAAAAAAATTTAGGAAAAAAAGAAAATGTGTACTTTCTAAAGCAGCTAATTTTAATTTCATTTTGGAAGTGTCTAGGTGCTTTAAAAAATTTGCTCTTCATTATGCAAGAACACACTGGTAACTGAAACGCTAGAATCTCTGCTAAATGAGAACTGAACTCCTAACACATGGACTGTTGAAGGTGGTTGGGCACTAACTAGATTTGCAATGTATTATACCTCCTAATTTGATCAGGGACAGTTATATTCTAAATGTATACATATTAAGTCCTGTCTGCACTTTCAGCAGGCCAAATAAAAAAAATTCAGATCCTCAAAAGTAACTATGTTTATTGATGATGGGGTATTTTATTTTTTTTTTTTATCTTCCAGACATGCGAAGGTAGTTTATCAACCAGAGCTGGATGCCTCACTACAATGTAAAATGAACAGAAACATGGATGCCCAGAGGTAGAATTCACAGTAATCAGCTTCCAAAACAGGGAAATTCATAGGCCAGCCAAAAAAAAATTCATAGATCAACAATGTTGCCTCCTTCTTTTAAGTCCCTAAGTGCAGCCCAAAATATGTGCTTATGTGAAAGTGGAATTCACAGCCTTCCATCAGCCCTTAAACTCCTTTGATTATGGAAAATTGGTTCACTCTTTTCACTTAAAACCTGTCTGTCAAAGGAGGAGAAAGAAATGTTAAAATAGACTAGAGATTACAGCAGTTTCTAAGGAAACCAAAGTCAGTGCCCTCTTCACGCAAAATGAGCTGAAATTCATACCTCTTACCTCCCACAGGAGTGCCCCCTCCACCACTCACCTAAGGCTAGGCCTAGGGCTAAGCCACACATCAAATATAGCAAGTACAAAGCAGATGCTCTATGATAACTGTCAGGGTACATACCCTCTAATCCCATTATAAAATCCTTTGAGGCTATAATCCTATCATTTTGAGGTAATAATTTGAAAAAAAAATCTATATCTGCTACAGTTATAACACTCAAATTTCAAATAAAAGCAAAGATTAAGGAAAGGCTAACAATACATAGAAACAAATCACAGTAGGAAAAAATGGGAGTGCTACGCACTCCCCCCAAAAGTAATTTCAGTAGCACATGACCTGCAACCAAAACGTTAGAAGAACATGCTAAGAAATTTTGCCAGAAACTAAAGTGCTCAAAACTTAGGGACAACAGATATAGAGTAAGAACATATGCTGGTAGAATAATTTACTGTTTAATTAATAACTGAGAAACTAGAGCTGGAACAAAGATAAAAAGCCTTATATTCTACTCTAGACATTCTACTCTAAACCCTAAATTTCATATTTAATATAGAAAGCCAGTTTTAAAAATATTTGAAAATGAACAGGTCTACTTTTAAAGATATGCTTCTGGTACAATTCCACATACCCTCTGTAGGGTTGTGAACAAAAGATTAATTTCTAGATTAATTTCAACAGCAGAAGAAATACACATGCTGAAGTTAAACAAGGCAAAACAATAACAGATGTTCCAAGATGCCAGGCATGTGAAGGAATTTAAAGGTGAGAGAGTGACCATGAAGATGTGGAAATTACCTAAAGCTAGGAGAGAAATAAAATAAAGCAAAGTATGGAAGCAGTACAGAATATGGAGAAAAAAAAATTTGGAAACAAGAACCTTAAAAATTAAGCATGATGGCAACTAATAGGCCTCTGTGGGTTGATGGTAAATTTCATACCCCTACAAGTATCATTAGCTATGCAATAATAATTTCTGGTCCCAGAATGCAGGCAAATGCTAACCCACTTATTGAAACGTTAAATGTTTGTCTGAATGAAACTTAAAGCAGATAATTTGCAGCAGCTTGAAGGAAGACACAGGGACTAGAGCATGAGGAAGGCATTCAGTGTCCATGAATTGGCCAAGAATGATAGTTGCACATTTGTAAGTGATTGCACTAAGTGCCAGTTTTCTTTCCCAAGTGTGGAATGTTTGTGTTAAACCTGGAACCTGATAACTGAAAAAAAGTTTGCTGCAAGACAATGACTGTGAAATGCTTATATCTGAGCATTGTTTAGATATAAGTAGTGTTGCTACTTCTATAGCAGCCACTAAGTTTAGACTAGGATCTACTGAAATTCACTGGACACCTCCTCACTTTTATATGTCTTTTATCCTATTTTCTGCTGCATGTCAGCCTCAGGTCTATTCTGTTCTTGCCTCTGAAATTTTCTTACAGTCCTTGGAAAGCAACATACTTCCCTAGAAAGCCAGCATACCCGTACATGTCTCTTTTATGACTAGGCTCTTAAATACAAAACTAGCAAGGACTGTTAAAAGCATCTGCCAATCATTCAGTGATAAGATGCTGCACATAAGACAAAGAAAATTTCAATGGGAGTATGTTCTGAGAGTCAGGAAGTGCAATTTTTAGCAAGAGAGAAACATCATTTTCTACTGTACTGGTATTTGGTGCCAAATATGGCCTTTGCTTAGAACGTGTTGAAGTGTGAAAAACTGTCTTATGGAAACAGCAATACATACAAGACATTCAGTAATTATGACATGTGAAGTATGCCTAGAAATTTCTGATTAATAATCACATTAGTGTGTTACTTTCTTTTTGCAAAGCCAATTTGCCAGCATTGTTACAGCACTTATTGTACATTGTTGAATGCTGATTGCTGAGTTAATCCATATCACAGTAATGTGACATCTGAAACACCCTGACAATGAGTGAACCAATACCCATTATCTAGCTTGCATGTGCAGTTTTCTATAACAAGCAAGACACAAATCAAGGTCATCACTATTACAAGTACTGAAGCCATAGAGAAGAAATAAAAAATAATGTTTCAAAAGCAATGAAGAATGGAATGCATAATATACTTAAATGTAAGCAAAGGCTTACTCTGAAAGTACATTAAAGTAGTTCATATTGTTAAATACTGTGCTTAGCTTAATTAATTAATAAATATCTCTCTTATTATCAGCTGTGGGTGTCTTGAGTTATTGAGAAAGTTTAGTTTGGCGTTTCTAACCTTAAGGAAGTTTAGATATGGTAGCTGATACTTCTACTAGAGAAGCAAATAGGTATACAAGATCTGCATGACTGTACTCGCAAATATATAAATGTAGGGCAGTATAAGCCAGCTGCATGACCACCCTTGGCATGGTGGACACAAAGCATATTCAGACTGTGCCAAGCATTATCAGGTAGCCTGCCAGTTTGTGTCCTGACTGCTTGAAATGTTGCTTCAAAGTGGACTACAACCATCTAGCAGAACAGACTTAAAGTCACAGAATCATAGAATGGTTAAGATTCCAAACCCCCTGCCATGGGCAGGGACTCCTCACACTAGACCACTGCTGACGTTTCTGTCCAACATGGCTTGAAATGTTAATTTCTGGTGTGCTTAGAAATAAAGAAACAGTAACCCAAATGCTATACAGTGTTGTTTATAGCAAGAAACTACAAGAAACTCCTCATTAAATACAAATGTTCATTGAAACCAGGCAGATCTCTCTAAATCTTTATCCTATTGTCTTTGTCAAAGGCAAAGGAACAAACCTAAACCTTTGTCAAAGACAAAACTTAAAAAGTACTTACAGTTTCTCCTGTCACTCACAGGTAAATATTTTTAAACTAGAGCAGATATTTTGGCCAGAGCTATTTTTCTGATAAATTATTTATAAGAATTTCTCCATGTAAGGAGGACAAGAAAAAAATTATCTCAGAGTTTTAATTACCTGCAAACCAGCTTTTATCCAATGCTAATTAAACAACAGGCATTTTCATTGGCTTCTTGAATTTTTTATTTTTTTCCCCATATAGTTAACAGTTACATCAACAACAGTCATGTTGCCTGGTTTGTATTTGATGCAACATTTTTTTCAATAAAAAGGTTACAAAATGTCTAGACTGCTGTCTATGAAATTATAATACTACTGCCCTCTTGACTCTTCCAACTTTTCATCCTGTGAAATGATTTTAACTGCATTGTACATTATTATCAGTCCTGTAGAGCTTTGCTTCTCTTTGCCAAAAGAAATACCCAAAGGTACTGTGTATTTCACACAGCTGAAAAATCAGTATTCTGAGATTAAGCACCAAACCTTACACACTGCTTCTATAGCACACACATGTTCTCTGTCCCTTTTTTACTTCCCCCCTTTACCCCTTCCTTGATAGGTAAGGGGTTCTGTAAAATTTATGTCTTAGTCTGCCTCTGAAAGCTGTTGCCGTGGTGCCTTACAGGTTTATGTCCTCAAAGATCCTCATAGCAGTTCCCATCCAGCTTTGAGAGGACAAAGTCTAGTGAGTTTTCTGCAGCTTCTCTGACCTTTTCTGTCAATTACTTCTGTGCAAACAATTTGTCTTCTTTGGTGCTCTCTGCAAGCAGAACTCTATTGAGCCAGTTGACTGGTGTCAAGGATTTCCCTAGCTGGTTACCCCTTTGCTCTTTCTTCTGTGCTGTCAGAGCAGAGAAATGACTGTGTGGCAAACCAAAAATGATATTTGGTAATGAAGGGTACAAATTGAGTGGGACAGAAAAAGATGATAGTGTGCTTGTGCATAAATTTTGGGGAGGAGAAAACCATAACTGTAACATGCAAAAAAGACAATATAAGCTCTCATTTTTGTATTATACAAATTAAATGTTTTGCTATACCCAAAATTATACAATGGAATGGATTATTACCATCTTTGAAATAATTTTATATGTTTGTGGGTCTTGCCATGTCTTAAAAGGATTATAAAACTGCTTTTTTCGATAGAACTAGACTATCTTTTTTGAGTAGTGTGGTATTATAGCTGTTGGTGAAATGCGCTGCACATGACAAAGACAGAAAATCTTTAGGGAAAGTATGTTAGCTACATCAGATATAAAAGGAAGTTGAATCTGGGACCAAATCAACTCTCAGTTTAAAGAGCAATAGACTGAAAGGGTCATGCCACCACTATCGTTACTATTTTAATAAACTAGAAAAACTCAGTCTGTTTAAGGTATATATGGTCAAATTTCTTATTACGTGGTAAATTATGGAAAACTTGGAATTATCTGTACATTGTTTTAAAAACAAAAAAAAAAACAACTCCAGCCTCTCCAAAAGAGACATCATACAAGATGGTTAATGTAAAGAACTAATAAATCATCTGTACAGAAACAAAAAATATGTAGGTACTTAAGGTTACTAAAAGTTAAAGATTCTAAAAACTTTTACAAGTCAAGGAGTCAGATCAATCATATAAAATTATATTGCTCTTTAGAATTAAGGGAATATATAATACAACTAAAAATCTGCAGCTCTGAATCTCAGAGTATTGACAACAACCCTATTCGATACTCCTAACAACCCTCTTTTCTTTGGACCTTTTAAACTGTTCCCCATGCCTCCTTGCTTTATCTTTTTCTAATACTTAAATTTATTTGTGTGTACATGCTATTGGTATGTGTACTAATAAGCATATATCTACTATCCAAATATAATATAATATAATATAACATAACATAACATAACATAATATAATATAATATATAACATCCTAATGTTAGGCACTGGCTTCCAATGATTTAGACCAGATCAGGACTCAGCAGTAACATCATAGTAGTACATTGTATGTGCTATTTTTTGGCTTTGAACACTGGAGCTATATTACATTTCATCTCTCTTGTATGCAGGATGGCAAGTATAGGTGGCAAGAACTGCAGGAGCTGAGGAGGATCAGGATGGCAAAGCTGACCCTCTGCCATCCTGAGGGCATCTTCAGCAGCATGGATCAGAAGAACAGTGTTGTACAGTAACAGATAGGTAGCAGTCAGATGCAATATCCCATCAGTCAGAATCAGTCGCGATGAAGCATCACTATAGCAAGGTCCCACACAGTACAAGACAGGAAGAACCAGCTGTCAACACTTGCTAAGTTCAGGAACCATGCACTGTTAAAGGAATAAATCATTATCCATTAAATCCTCCCAGTGATGCTTAAGATTGGAAAAGCAAAACAACAACAAAAAGATGAGCACTCACTTGAATTCAGTGTCTTAACCATCAACATTTTCCAGAGAAATCAAAGCAGTTTTCAAGCTGATGCAAAATGTAAATAAATTTCCTACATGC
This sequence comes from Melopsittacus undulatus, assembly GCF_012275295.1. Classification (NCBI taxonomy): domain Eukaryota; kingdom Metazoa; phylum Chordata; class Aves; order Psittaciformes; family Psittaculidae; genus Melopsittacus; species Melopsittacus undulatus. Next base: position 82,384,969 of record NC_047527.1, on the reverse strand, counting down.
AATTCATGTAGATGGGGATTTATAAAATCATATCTATTCTTTGAACAATATGTCCGAATTAGACAAAGCCTAGGAAAACACCGTTACTCAAACTGAGCAAATATTGTTGCTCAAAGTAAGCAACAAAAACCTTAAGCTGCTGGACATTCATATGCATACAGCTAATGTGTCTGCAAGCTAATGGTAGATCATAACAGGTATATTTCAAAACCATTTTTAGCAAGAGTAGATTTGCAGATAAAATACAAGGGTCAGACACCAGCAAGTCCTCATTCCAAGCCTACAACCACTGAGACAGGTATATATTTTCTCCAGTGGAACTACATTAAGGTGTCTTTGCCAGCACTCCTTCACTTCTACTTCTCTCTGTGATTCAGAGTACTACACACAATTTTCCCAGCACAGCAGCTTGTAGGGCACTCTTCAAACCCAGCCACTAAAACAGTTTTGTTGAATTCATGCACACACAGAAAGATACTACCAAAACCACATATTTTTAATTCTGTTAATTTCAGTGACTTGGTTTGTAGCACAGCCCCACAAACAACTACATGGGAAAAAAAAAGAGGGATGGAAACTCCAGTTGTGGCAGGAGGTGTAGCCCTCAGTTAGAGTCAGGCTAGGAATTCTTTTTCCTTTTTAATAGTTTTTTAACCAAGGTTTATCACCAAATAAAATACAATGTGTAGTTACATTTTTGGAAATATATGCTTGTAATCATGTAATACTTAATTAGATATACTAGAAAAAACTTCCACCTACTCTGTTGGCCTAGGAAGTGCAACATCAGGTGCTTGAAGAGTAATGGATTCAAATAACTCCTTTTCCTTCCCGTCTTCCATGCTTTGTTTACCAACCTCTTCAGTATTTTATATAGAAAATGCATTATTATTATTATTATTATCTTTTGTAATATTTCCAACACTGAATCTTCAAATATTTATGTTTTTTTAACATTATATGCTGATAAAAAAACCTGTTAATATCCATGTCATCACCTAGAAGGTAAAATACAACTATAAGAAAATCTTGTCAGCAAGGCATTTATAATTGCATCTTCAATCTGTGGGATGAGGCATCAACATCTAGACAGTTAACCTTCAAGAAAGGATCATAGCAATGTTAATTTTTCTGTTGTGAGTTAAGGAAGATTCCCCAGTAGAAGCAGCTGGAAGGCCTGCACTGGAAATCCTTGTGCAGCATGTGTACTGTAGGTGGTGCCATCTTACATCATCATACGTCTGCCCCCAAGCCGCAGATTCTACTCAGAAGTGTTAAAAGTTAATAAAATTCTGTTAATTTTGATCTTCTTATTTTTTTCCAAACATTTCAGCAGAAAATGGGAAATAAAGGCAAGCTGAAAGAGTGAATCACATTTAAAGTAACATCATCAAGCACATTTTTTTACATACCAGCCAGATTCTTATTGCTATCCCCAGCTGCCTGGCCTTGTCCTAGCAATCACAAGATTACAGGAACAGCATGTCTTATCTCATGTCATCCACCAGATATAAACAAAATAAGCCTGTTCGTGGCCTGAATCTGCAGCTGTACTAAGAAGTGTGGCCAAGATGAAATGGAAAACATAAACAGAAAAACAAGTTTATAAATAAATAAAACTTAACATTTTCAGAACTTTATGCATATATTAAATATCCACTGAATCATGGAAGTGTTAACGATAAGCTCAATTATCTTACTCTTTTATTCACCTCTATTTTCTTATACATAATTGCATGTAACAATGACAGACACTTTCAGAAACATTTTATATGGAAATACATGATACTTACCTACAGTGCTGATCCTTTTTTCTGCTAGCTATATATCACTGTTAGAGCTTAATCTATTAAAGAAAGCAAAGTGGATTACTATTATCTTGAAACTCTGATACCATAAAGTATTTTAAATTGTTCAAATATTTTTATCCATATGTGCTGCTACAAATGTTTTATGTGGCTTACTAAGGGGTGTTGGTTGATGAGAAACTGAACATGAGCCAGCAGTGTGCGCTTGTGGGCCAGAAAGCCAACTGTATCATGGGCTGCATCAAAAGGAGCATGACCAGCAGGTCAAAGGAGGTGATCCTGCCCCTCTATTCTCGTAAGACCTCACTTGGAGTACTGTGGGCAGTTCTGGTGTCCTCAACATAAAAAGGACATGGAACTGTTGGAACAAGTCCAGAGGAGGGCCATGAGGATGATCAGGGGACTGGAGCACCTCCCGTATGAAGACAGGCTGAGAAAGCTGGGGCTGTTCAGCCTGGAGAAGAGAAGGCTGCATGGAGACCTCATAGTAGCTTTCCAGTATCTGAAGGGGGCCTACAGGGATGCCGAAGAGAGACTATTCATTAGGGACTGTAGTGATAGGACAAGGGTTAACGGGTTGAAACTTAAACAGCAGAGATTTAGACTGGATATAAGGAAGAAATTCTTTACTGTGACGGTGGTGAGGTACTGGAATGGGTTGCCCAGGGAGGTAGTGAATGCTCCATCCCTGGCAGTATTCAAGGGCAGGTTGGATGAAGCCTTGGGTGATATGGTTTAGTGTGAGGTGTCCCTGCCCATGGCAGGGGGGTTGGAACTAGATGATCTTAAGGTCCTTTCCAATCCTAACTATTCTATGATTCTATGATTCTGTGGTACCTCACTTCATAATATGTGTAATTTTAAAGTACAAGTTTACTTACATTTAAAACTATACAAATCCAAGTTTCATGTGTAGCTTCAGCTATTTAACAGTCAAAAATAAATAGTGCATTATGGATTTATGCTATTCTCTTTAAGGTACTTGAATGAATTTTTTCCTTCTTAGACACATTTATTATCATACAGCATCAGCTACAGTTAAATAGCTGGTGTGTAAATACAAATATCTAATTTTGTCTTATGCTCTGTACAGCTATTTGCACTCTAATTCTAATGAAAAATGTAAATTAAATTCTTTTTAGTCCCTCTCTCCGCTCTCTCTCCATCTTCAGAACTAGACCTAATGCCCCTGTCTGTCATACTAGAAGATAATAAGCAAGTCACTATCAGATTTCTGTTTCTTTAAAATTCTAAAAGGTACAGTATTGTAATATATTCAGTAAAATATTCCCCATTTTTAATGAATTGCACTTTCCTGAAACTCAATATTTAAAGGAAGAGAACAGAAGCATTTCTGTGAAAGCATGTCATTGTCCCTTAGATTTTTCCTGTCACTTTCTCATCCTCTATTTATTTTTTTCATTTCTCTTTAATTCAACCTACAGTGACTTGCCTTCAAAAATAAATTAACACCAACTGGAGGTATCCAGCTGTGGTTTTTAATCTTACAATCACCATATTCTGTCAAAACAGGAACTAGGGGATTGCTTCCACATAATGCATAGTTAGCAGACAAATAATTTGAGTGCTCTTGCAAGAACATAGCATTGATGCAATTACGACCTTTGACTGTGCATATTTTCAATATAAACCAGACCTCAGTTCACCAGGTCCTTACACATGCAGTTAGGCACCATCACTTATCTCTCTGCTTGCTAATTAAGTATGTAAACAAGTAGTTCACTAACTACAGCCACGGATCACAGCTGGAAGGTTGCACATAACAGGAATGAAACTAAGTATGTTCATAAAATAAAGCTGATTCATTTCTTCTTCTGACTGCTTTACCAACTACTGCACGTTCAGTTTCTTCACAATATATATGACACATCAGTTTGGTTTTTATTCACTAAATGAAAACACTTTGTACAAAATATATCAGGAAATGCCATGAAAATAAGGATGACATTTTAAGTTAATAACATTATCTTTCAAAATCTTGTCCAGGCTTATTACAACTTTTACCAGATTTCACCTGAAAGCTCAAATCTAATTCAAAATGTATTTGCAACACTGAATTGTCTCTATGTAAGTAAATATGTAAGTTCTCTCAAAGTAAGTTTAACATAGCAGAAGAATCATAGTCATACAAGAAAAGATGTAACTGAAAAGATAGAACCATTCTTCAACTAAAACTTCAGTTGTATCAGCATTAGAATGTATTGATATAGTGTTGTCTCTAACAGTTTTTTGAATGCATGGATGATTCTGAAAACATGCCACTGATTTTCAGTGATATTTTTTGAGCTAAAAAAAACCAAACACTTTTATATCTCTTTTGCTTTAGATTAATAAAAAACTATTTTAAAATAATAATAAAAATATTAAATAAGACAAAACCCACATTTTTGTTGATTGAATATTATTGTGTCTTCCACATGACAGCAAATACAGCCACATTCACGTTTTAGCTCTTATTTAAAACAAAGGTTTTTGAAATGTCAAAATCTTTATCTTATTAATTTTTATTAAACTACTTTTCACAGATGCCAAATTCAGCCTTTCAGGATGCTTAATCACTCTCTTTTCGTGGAACTTTCTGGTAAATTTCTGCAAGTTGTGGAAATTTTCATGGAGCATACTTTTAATTTCTTCTTTCTCAAAGCATGTCATTACAAGAAGATTTTCTGGTATTACAAGAGATGACCTGCCTGGCAACTTCTTTGTAAACATTTCTCTAGGTTCCTGATCTAATTTTTTCATGGCTCCTAAAACATCTGTCGTAAGTGATTAAAAAGTTTAAGAATTCATAAAGCTCTTTGAGAAAAAATAATTAAACCAGTTCCAAAAAAATGAGAATTACCTGAACTTGAGAGTTTTTTTGATGCTTAAAAAAGCAAAGGTCACTTTTTTTTTGCCTTTACATAAGATTTCATTTGTGTTTTCCACTATAATTTCAGATCCAAGTGGAATAGAAGTATCAAATATAATGATAAAATGTTACTATGGTATCTCTGACCTCTGAGAAAGAAAGCCCCAGAAATTTCATTAACCTCTCTGTTCTTGTGAGATTTAAATTCCACATCAAGAGATGTAGATAGTTTGGATAATCATCTTGTTCTCAAGGTGATATTTGAACTGAAGTTACAACTATTTTGAAGATTACTTTTCACAATGTGCAACATGAAAAAAAGTAAATCCATTCATCAAAGTAAATGAAAGTTAGAATTAATTTGAGATCTGTGTGGCTGAATATGCAAACTCTTTGTTATTTACACATTTTTCTACGAGACGTTATCCTTTGAGGAAAAAGATGTGTTTGTGACACTGCAAAAATAAAAGTTAATGAGAAAACCAATGTTCAAAAGTTGGAAGGAAAGGCCAGGGGATATCTAACTAAAGATGTTCTGAAGGTATACATTGGCCCCATATTTTGTAACATCATTTATTAACCAGAGAGATTCTTCGGAGATTTTGTGTGTGTATTTTCATATCAGTTGCTTCCCAGCAAGTCTGTTGCAGTCTTTTGGAAAAAAAAGGGGGGAAAAAGAAATTGAAGGCAATAACCCTGCTCTTCTTGAAAAGCTAGAGTTTGCAAAACCGAGCTTGCTTCTAAATTGACCTGTAGAACATGTTTTAACATGAATAACCTTATTATGCATGGGAAATAACGTTTTTATGAATGGGTGAATAGTTATTATGGAAGGGCTAATGGGATCCAACTGTCAGAGAAGGAGAAGAACATCTTTGATCATAGGCTTGCAAAGCTGGAGAAGAGGGCTTTAAACTAAAGTTGCTGGGGGAGTGGGGCCTCAATCCACCTCACTCCTAACAGTTTGATGCTGGTGCCAACAAGAGATAGCTAGAGCCCAGAGAGGGATCACATATCAGCAGGGAAGCACCTGAAAAACAGCACAAAGGAATTTCAGCCACTCCAGATATTCAGTCAGTCTTATCAGGGGATCAACTTAAATGACTCTATGCAACCCCAAATAGCTTGGGGAATAAACAAGAGCAGTTAGAGTTGTACACATGCCTGCAGGTCTGCGATCTTACCGGCATCACAGAGATGTGGTAGGATGGGTCTTATGATTAGTGTTGGACTGGAATGACACAGGCTCTTCAGGAAGGACAGAGACAGGAGAAGGGGGTGTCACCCTCTGTGTTAATGACCAGCTGGTGTGCATGGAGTTTTGCCTGGGAAAGGATGGGTCAGGATTAAAGGGAGGGCAGGGGCAGGTAATGCTTTAGTGGGAGCCTGCTACAGTCCACCCAGCTAGGAAGGCAGAGTAGATGAGGTCTTTTGTACACAGATGAGAACAGCATCACATTCACAAGTCCTGGTCCTCATGGGGTACTTCAAAAAAACATAATATCTATTGGAGATATTGTACTTAACAGCAAAGCATAAGCAATCCAGGAGGTTTTTGGAACGTGTTGATGATATCTTCCAGGTGACAGGATCCAGATAGAAGAGGTGCTAGAAGGTCCCTTAGGGCAGAGAGGAGGGCACACGGTAAGGTCTCTATGCTGGACTAGACTGGACTTTAGGGGAGCAGATTTTAGCCTCTTGATGGATCTGCTTGATAGAGTACCATGGCATAAAGACCTGAAAGGAAGAGAGGCCAAAGAAAGCTGGTTAATACTCAAGGATCACCTTGTCCAAGATCAGCCGACATGCTTCTTCATGTCTAAAAGTATCCTCACCTTATTCTTGCTATTATCTTATAGCAAGAAAACAGTTTACTTCCTCATCTTCCTACACTTCATTCGATAGTTTATAATTCTTTCTCATATCTAAAGGTATCTTCTCTTTGATACTCTGCAAAATATGAATTTAAGAGACACTTGCAGCACTTAAATCATTGATCCATGCTTCCTGGCTGCATACATGCTACTGTCCCCACCCTATATACACTCCCCTATGAAAAACTGCAGGTAAATATACAACACCAAAGTCACTAGCAGCCATGCTATGACAGATTGAGTGCTGTGCTACTTTTAGCACAGAATATTACGTCAATGTAGACCTGTAGCTATGAAGTATACAGAACTGTCAAGGGAATACAAACAAACATGAGCCTAGCTCGTACTACTTCATGCACTACTTCTGAATTTGGACCAGCTTTCTGGGTCTCATTTACGTTAACAAGATACATACTGGGTTTTTCTTATGTAGTGTGTAATATCTGTTTGTTTTGATCATACAGAGAGTGGGAGGAAAATGTTGTAATTCCAAGCGTTTACTCTATATGAGCCTTGACTCCTCTATAATTAATCCTTTAGGTAGCCATGAAATCAGAGAATAGCACTGCTTCAGAATAAAAAAAAAAATCTATTGTATTTTAAGAAAACTTGTCAGACAAGCAATATATTTGGGAGCTAATAGGTGTTCTATTTTCTTTTTAGGCAAATTTTTGAGCTAATTATTACGATCCAGAAGTTGTTAGAGAAAGGTGGGAAATTTACAGAGGGATAAGAAAGGTAAACAAACAGTGGGGGATAAAAAAAAAAAAGAAAAGAGTTAATTTTTGAAAACTTGTAGATAAGAGTTTTCAGATACCTGGAATGGTGGAGTTAAAAGATCAAAAATTAGTAGTAAAGCAAGCATACAATATAGTTGAAAGATGTTTGAGACAAAGCTGCTAGAAACAGCTGTAAGACAACTCTGGCAGCAGCACAGAACATCTGAATGAACAAAACCCATGCTGTGTGATACAGAAGAATTCTCTTCTAGTGCTGAAATGAAGAATAAAACAAAAGAATGTAATTGAAGAGCAGCAGATAACAAAAGAATAAGCTACTGTTCATTGCCTGGAATTGTTATTTTAATATGCTTATGCACTGGGGAATTAAATTATTATCACAGATTATAAAGATAAGTAATCTCTATCTACCCAAACTTGGAAATGGTCAGATTTACTACTGACATTTGCTAAATGATGGCTTTAAATGCTGGATTGCAATGCTAGAAATAACTACCTGTAATAATAATAATTTTACCCAAACACAATTGTACTTTAATGCTTGTTTAGTTGTAAATGTAATTAAAACCACTGCATCACCAAAATTAAAAGAAACTAAAAAAAAAACAGTCTAATTTTTACCTACTAACAGATGGAAACAAGCCTTGTAAAGGAGATGCTCTGAAGTGGGGAATGAGGAAAAAAAAACTAACTTTTTTTCAGTAGCAAAATCTCTAATCTAGAATTCTCTGAATATTTCATAGATGAAAATTACACAACATTTAATGAATGATGAATAAATATTCAGACAAGCCAAAACGGCATTGTTAATTCCCATAAACATGGCAATCAGAGGAAATGGAATTGCAGGACTGAAACTGAAAAGGTTTAGAATGCCAAAGAAGACCTAAGGTTTCTATTTTTTATGAGTTTCTGCCTGGATCATAATAGTTTTCCTGCATACCTCTCTATTTCTCAGGCCATTTCACTCATTCTTTAACTGACATGTGCATGAAAGACTTCACTGTCACTCATATGACTTGGTAAAGAAGCACAGCCATTTTCATCTTGTTTGTTATCTGATGCCATGGATGTCACCCTGATTTTGCAACACTCAAGTCCCTGTGAATGAAAACAATAACAAATCATATTCCTGATCTTAGAATGACTTAGAAGGAAAGATCAGGAAAATAGAGGATACCACAATATGCCCCTGTCTTGAATATTGCATGCAGTTATTATTTCAGTGTGAAAAGGAAACAAACAGCCATAGAAAAAGGATAGAGAGAGGCAAAAAGGACTGTCAGAAATGTGGAGCAGCTCCATAGAAGGAAAGCAAATAAACTTTAAGGTTTTTTTTTTTTTTCCAGGAGATGAGAAAGGGAATGTCAGAGGTCTCCCAAATCATGAATCTTTAGAACATATGTGAGAGGCGGTTTGCTTTGACTTTCCTCTGATCACTTCATGTGGTATCACCTGAGTCACTAGTTTTCTACCATAGAGCTTCACTCCAATCCCATAAAATCCAAACTGGAGTGTTGGGTATGGTAGCCTACTTTATCATGACTCATGAGGAAGATAATCTTCAAGTATCTCCTTATTAGAACTCTGAATCTTCCAGAATCTTTAAAATGTTCTTCTTGTTGTCATTGTTTGGATTTTGGGTTATTTTGTTAGGTGCTTATTGTTTGTAAGTTTTGGTTCAGGTTTTTTTTCAGATGGGTAGAAATCAGAATTTAAAAAAAAAAAAAACAAAACCAAAACTCAAGATATGAGGAAGCAGTTCTGTCTCCTGGCTTGTTTTCTTTTTGTTCATTAATAATTTCTAAAATGCTCTATTTGTTCACTTTCTTGTACTATTTTCTCTAGTATCTGCCAGTGAGCAGAGAATCACTCTAACTGATGGAGAGAAGGTTCAGTGCTGAATGAGCCTTTGATCTGCTGCAGCATATTATGCACATTCAGACAGTGAAAATGTAAATTATAACTAGCTATTTAGAATAGCTAAGATCACTGAGAAACAGTGGCACAAATAAATCCTACAAGATTATAAGGAATCCTTCACTGATTACAGAGTTGACAAAGGAGGGCTAAGCTCCTACACAGAGAAATTTTCCATCAGAAAATATCGTTTAACAAGCCGAATATTTAAAAAATAATGCAGTAAATGTGCAAGTAGGGAAGGCTTTCATATTGGTTTGCAGTTTTATCTATAAAAGCATGGGTCAATAGTAGAATGGCTGAAACAAAACAAGGTTTTTGTTAGTGTTTAATACAGTTTATCATGACAAGGATTCTCCAAGTTAGCATCATAAATTGATGCAACAAGTAAATGCAAAAATTTTGGGAGATAAAATAAACTTTTGTGCATCTCAATTCTGGTATGCAAATACTGCATTACATCTATATAGGGAGGAATCTAACCGAGAACATAGGTGAAGAACGGTATGTGAAACATTAAATATGTAAAATATATTTTGATTTTAAATTACCATTAAGAGACAGAGTGAAGAACTTCTTTACTCTTTTTTGAGAAGAACAGAAAGTCAGGATGCACAGAATTCATATGTTCATAAAAATCACGGATATATATCCATTTGGCACATGGCATGTAATTCTGAGAACCATATTTTATAATAGAAAGCAATTATTTAGGTATCAATAGCTGAGTTGTAGTAGGGTGAATACCACTGCACTATAACCAAATGACATTACCCAGATTTAGTATGTCAGTTGCTTGTCTTTTATTGTTATAACTCAGGTTTTCAAGATGTACAACTTTGATTTTGAATAATATTTAATTCTGCATGGCCTCCAAGGAAATACTCTTTCATGCTCTACTGCCATGTTACCAAAAAACATGAGGTAATGCTGGCATGTAAAGATGACACATGCATTTAAGAAAACTTTCCACAATCAGGCACTCTACAAAATAGTAATCCAATTTACATAAGGACTTGCAACCTTCATCTGCTTTCAGATTCTTTTCCAAATCTTAAGTATTCTGTATTTCTGTATCACTATAATTTCACAGACAGTCTTGTTGAGGTTATATGCCCTAGAAAGCGAAGGTCCTCAAACCCTTTCTGTGCTATGAAGTTAAAAAATGAAATTTTTGGGAAAAATAAATATAAAATTAGGCTGCACTTAGATCCTGGCTTGCATTGTAAAGTAAGTAGAGCTGATTTACAAAACTGTTACATACTAATTCGTAACTTGGTTGTTGTATTTATTTTTAAAAATATGGTGATTGACATAGAGGAATATTTTCTGTAATTCTCTCTGAAGATTAATTTGTTTGTTTTTCATTGGCTCAATACCATGTACATGAATACATCTATTTATGTACATGTACTTATGTACATAAATTGTTTCCCTAGAATTTTGCAACTCTTCAAATTCATTTCTTAATCCCTACATTGGTTAAAAAAAAAAACAACTACCTGATTTTCCTGTCAATGAGGAGTAATTATTTGAATTATTATAATGAAAGTACATTAAAAGCAGATGAGCAATAGCTTTTGAGGAAAGATTTAATATTTACTGGACTACACAGTTATTACTGTATACATACAATTATTTTTGCAGATCTTTTCTAGGAGTTGCTGAGTATGGAAGAATTTCATGTGATTTGCTGTTCATCAGCATTCCTATGGAAACACAGATATTTATTATTCAACATACTACATGCACATTTTAGCTCTTGGATATTGTGCCCTGCTAAACCTCTAGAAATCAGCTGTCTACCCCTTTCTAAGAAAACCTAGCTTCCAACAGCCTGATCACCTGCTCCTTGACAGAAGCAGCACACTAATCAGCTTGCCATTGCAAAAGCCAGCAGAGGTTATGGTGCAATTCCCTGCCATTTTTAACATCAGAATCAATACTGGGAAAGGCAGTCCTCCGAGGTAGTCATAGCGGTTAGGAAGAGGCACAACAGTTTAAGATACTGGCCAGATAATGACCACACTGATAAATATTTTTAACACGAAAGGACGGTTGGTTTAAAAATTACTGACTGGATAAATTCCTTTTCAAATGGAAAGCAGAGAATGCGTCATGTCTCACCCAGAACACTGCAAATGTTGAAAGAGTGCTTCTGGTAAGCTGCTGGCATAATGACAAAACTTCGAGTGGTCTCTGTAAGTTCTTATGAGTGAGTAGTTAAAGGTGTGGATGTTACAAGCTAGCTGAAAAAGCAGAATTATGTTTAGTTCCTTTAATCCATTTTAGAAAATCAGGCAAGACATAGGTATGGATTAGAAAATATGTTAATTACTACCTCTTGACTTGAATTGCATGGGTTTTTCTAATCCTTGCCCTTTAAATGTTATTAAATATTATATATGGTTACTAGGCCTTCATCCTTAGATTTTGATGTGGCTGAAGGTATGTAAGACCATAATATTTTGCTTCCATTACTTTCTTAGTCAGCAGGAAACAAGACCAAGTGGACAGTCTCCTAACCCAGGAACTGAACTCGATATATGGCTGCTGCTCCTTTCATGCTGGGTCCTTGAAGGCTTTTTATATGGAGCACACACCATCCAAAATGCTAGACAGGCTGGTTATATGCTTTGGAGTATGGAAGCCAACAGGTCAGGGCATCCCCTCGTTGCATCCACCACTTAAGCATCAGTTCAGCACTATGATCCTCACAGACAAAATTACATGCATACATCTTGTCCTTGGTAACCAGGTGAAGGAGGGAACAAATTTTGGATCTCAACTTGGTCCTGAGTCAGCACCCTAATCCCCTCTATTCTCAATTAAACACTAGAATTTCAGTTCAGTAAGTGATATTTAGATTGTCATTCACATAACTCAGTCACTGATATTTATAAACATAACTTCAACGCTGTCTTGTATCTCTGTTTTCTTCTAGGGTGGGGAATCTGGAGTCTATAATTCTCTTAGCATACCAAGTTATAAATATTTTTGCTTAGAGCTGAATAATGAAAAACCTAGATACATGTGGTGGTTTAAGCCCACCAGGTAACTCAGAACCACACAGCTGCTCACTCATTCTCCACCTTTTTTCTCCACCTACTCCCAGAGGGATGGGGAGGAGAATCAAAAGAGTGGAAATCCCACAGGTTGACATAAGAACAGCCTAGTAACTAAGGTATAACACAAAACTACTACTGCTACCACCAATAATAATAATGATGAGGGAAATTACAAGGGGAGAGAATGCAACTGCTCACCACCCACAAACCAAAACTCAGCCTGATCTGAGCAGTGATCTGGGCCTTCTGGGTAACTCCCCACAGTTCATTCTTTGTTGGAATAATGAAGGCAGGGAAGTCAGGGTCAGTTGATGGTGACCTGAGGACAATTCTGTTGCTGCTGGCTTTTCCCACGACTTTATTCTCTTCTGATGATCATCACAGCACATATCTTTTTTTCAAAACCCATAGTGGCGGAGTTGAGCATCTAGCTGATGTGCTATAGTAGTGTTATATAGCAGGCAACAGCATATAATTGAGTTTATTGGCTGTTTTCCTCCAAAATTATATCCCCTTGAAATACACATCGGACTTCTCCATCTTCCCGCATTACCCAAGAAGTATATCAGGGTCCCTGAGCAATAGCAATCCCACTTTCTCATGTCTTCTCCATGATCCTGTAGGTAAACCCATAGGGTGGCCCACAGTGTATACCTCCTGTATCTCCTGTCTTGAGCAATAAGGCAACTTCTGTTAATAGCTGAGACGTATGTTGGTACACATGAGGAGCTGGATAAATTGGCTAGATAGTCACTCAATTGTTTGAACTCCTGAGACAGTTTTTCCTCAGCTAAAATAATGGAAGAGGTGAGATTGTCTTTGCACTCTTGGAGTTGATGAATCAGTTCATCTACTGTTGGTGGTGCTGCCTCACTCCAGGTCACCGGTGCCAATGAGTGGGCATATGATGATGGTGCATTTCATGTAAGTTTCCGCCACATGGGTCACGTACATTCAAACTCATCTGGATCTACAGGTGCATTCATGGCGTCTGGCCTATGATAGATCATCTCTAGAATGGCTCATTCCCTCAGGGACTGGATGCCTCCATGGTGGGCAATTGCCTGAGTGGCACATAACATTGTCCTTGTAGGGAAACATTTCCTTCACAGCTGCTGAGAGAAGCCTCCAAAGGCTGAGGGCCCATTTCTCTTTTGCAATTGCTTTGTCAATTCCTCCTTCCCTAGCAAGTGAACCCAGCTGCTTAGCTTCCCTCCCTTCTTGTTAGTGACCATCGGCACCACTGTCCCTTCATTGGAGCAACCAGGTGATGATGTGCTCCCCTGGAAGATGAGTGACACATTTTTCATATTCCACAGCTTGGTCAAGGTCTGGTATTGAGAAATTACCCCTTCCTCTTCCTCTAATTCCTGTAGTAATAACTCTTGTTCAGATGGTGTCCCCTCTACTGCACACATTGGGTGTTCATTTTCCTTCACTGCATGGGCTGCTTTTTGCGGCTCTCATTTGCTTTTCCCCTTGCTTAGAGGGGCAACCGATACTGGCACGGTTCTTAGTTACAGGCTGGGCTTAAACCACAACAAAATGTTATTTTCTGCGTAAAATTTAAAGAGAAATCTTGGTCATTTCTAGATTATATTTTTTCCCCCTCCCTATTTTCTCCCTCTTTTTCTTTTTTGGTGTGTGGTTTGTTGGGATATATTTTTTTTTCCATTTTGATTTGTTGCTTTTGTTTTCATTTGTTTGCTTTTAATTGGATTTGAAAGCTACCATAACATCTAAAAAATTACTACATGATGCAGAGCTTTAATTTTTCCCACAGTGAAATTTGGGTGTTCTTTTGTTACATTTACATGTTCATGTTTTGATAATAAAATGAGGAAAACTATTAAGAAGAAAAAAGTTTTTTTTAAAAAAGTGCATTTAATTAACACAGTTTTCTGTAAGGAAGTCCATCAGGAGGTTTAATTTTTGTGGGTTTAGTGTAGCATAAATTGAACTGTATGATGACTAGCAATTCTGAACAGGGTGGAGGGCAGATGGTGCTTTGTCTATCTAAACTTTCACAGCTTCATTGGTTCTAGTTTTTCAAGTTTAAACCTCCAGAGTGATTAATACCCAGTGAAAATTATATCAAAGGGAATGCTCTAATCTCACTGGCAGGATGTACCACTATTTAAAATATGCCCTAATTTTGGAATATGAAGCCTGTTTTTCTGCCTTTTATTTTAGCTAGTGTGTGTTTGTACATGCTTAAGCAATATTTGGGAAAATATATTTTTACTTTTAGAACCTGTGGAGATTGTAAATAAATTGGTATGTATAGTATCTGACAACAGAAAGAGATGTAATTATTTATTACATGGATTATTCAAATTATTTCATTAGTTAACCAAGCATTATGCTGCTTTCCTTTGATGAAGAGGATGACATTTCCAGTTTTCTCCTATTGCATTACTGGATAGGTAATGCTGTGAATTAAAAGTGCGCAGAGGGAGTGATCATGACAGGGAAGGGTTTTCCTTTCATTCCCTCTCCAGGCCAAGACAGAAACCACCCCTTTAATATTGAGTTTTTTCTTGGTTTACTTAATGTAGAAGCAAAAACTATAATAACTTTCAGATGTTAAGCATCAAATTTGAAATCACAAAAAATTTACAGTTTAGGCCTCCACAGAGCCAAGTGAATGTATTGCTGCAAGCATAACTATGAGTGAACAATTATATGTTTGTTACTATTCTTTCCATCTGGTATTTCATGTACCAGTCTCTAAGTAATGATGAGCATCAGAGAAAAAAGCAGACACTGTTTGGCATAGAAACCATAAATACATACTGTAATATATCACTTTGTTTCCTGTGCCAAAGGAAACCACAAAATTCATAGAATCATAAATTAGTTAGGGTTGGAAAGGTCCTTAAGATCATCGAGTTCCAATCCCTCTGCAATAGGTAAGAATACCTCATACTAAAACATGTCACACAAGGCTCTGTCCAACCTGGCCTTGAACACCACCTAGGATGGAGCATTCACAGCACAGCTTCCCTGGACAACCCATTCCAGTGCCTCACCACCTTTTGATGAAGCCCAGGATACGGTTGGCTTTCTGGGCTGCGAGTGCACACTGCCAGCTCATGTTCATTTTCTCATCAACCAAAAAACTTTATTCCCGTTTTGCACATTACACACATTATTGATGGCAATATTGATAATAAAATATTCCTCCTTTAGCAGCAGCACGCAGACACAAAAACTGTCATTCTGAACCTGGAATTGTTTCAGAAAGACAGACAAGCTCTTATTTCCAGTTTTGAACATTAATAAGTGAACACCAAATGCATTAAGCAGTTTGTATAATGTCACACAAATCAGTCACAGAATCTGGGCTTGTGACTACTAAACATATACTTATTCATAATGTATACATATTATTAGCTCTTGGTTTTGTTGTCAGTGTCTTGAGCTTTTACAGTGTTCATCCTTTCCCTACCACTCTCCACCTCCATCTTTTATGCTGTAGTCCTATCAATTTTCATTATCCTACAGTGTAACCATGTCAACTTTCAGATTAAAACTCTCTAAATACAGGACTATAAAGTAGCTATTGCTGATGTAGCTTTTTTTCCTGGTCTTTTTAGACTAATTTTTTTTATAAATATATACTTGCAACAAATCTTTATTTTCCTAGTTGTTGGTTGTTCTTTACATTTTGCCCTATTCTGTGTTAGTATGCTGTTGAAGTACGTTCTTCCAGAGTACTTTTGTACCTGTTTCTCAAATGTTGACCACACGTTATTATAAAATTTAGAAGTCTTGCAATATACAACTCATAAAAAGTTACATCAGAGAGATATATTTTTTCTCACAGGCAATTTCACTAGAAAATTTTGAAAACAAGTGTAACTTGATGTCCACCCTTTATTTTAGTCTTTATACTTCTAAATGAACCTGTAAATGGTGTTACCTCTCTCATACCTGAAAAACCAAAAACTTTCAAGACCATAAAGTTCAGAATTATAACTTTTTTCAAACAGCGATGAATGAGGGTGACTATAAATCAAACATTTATTTATGATGCTGTACATGTTTTCAGAAAAGGAAAACAGGTAGCAGCTACTAGGAAATGTTTTAAATGGAAAGCAAATATAGAATACACAAAAGCAAAGGAAACAAAACAGAATTTTTTCTTCTTAATTAAAAAAAATTGCATTAAATGGAACTAAATTTATCTTTTTAACACTAAATATCTGATAATAATTTTCATAAAGAGAAAACCATTAGTATAATGAAATAGCTTTTCCAGTGCATTTTTATAAAGGAATCTCAATGAGTCACTATATTAATTATGATTGAAACAGATAAAAAGTTTCAAAATAAAGATGTTAGTACTAATTATAGAGAGTCACTACATATATTTTTTAAATTATTAAATTTATATATTACATTGCCTGCCCGTTAGACTTCTAGTGAAATGCTTGGCTTGCCCTTTGACTTTATGGACACGTATATCAGAAGCCACAATGTTTGTAAGACGGTAGCATTTGCATAATGCTATAATAATACAATCATGCTGACAACTGTTAATCATAACTCCTGCACATTCAGAATAATTTTGGATGGTGAGGCACTGGAATGGGTTACCCAAGGAAATTGTGAATACTCCAACTTTGGAGATGTTCAAGGACAGACTGGACAGAGCCTCGGGTGACACAGTTTAGTGTGAGGTGGCCCTGCCCATGGCAGGGGGATCGGAACTAGATGTTCTTAAGGTCCTTTCCAACCCTAACTATTCTATGAGTCTATAACTCTATGAAATAGAAAAGTAGTCAGTAAAACAACACAGAAGTAGAAAACCTAATATTCCCTCAGAGAATTAGCAAGTCTTCAGCAGCTTAACAATTCTCATATGAAGGAACATCTGAACAGGAAACAAATTCTTTGCAAATGTCTATGGAATTGTCGTGGTTTAAGCCCAGCCAGCAACCCAGGACCAGGCAGCCAAGCTGCTCACTCACTTGCTTTCCCTTCCCCAACCCCGGCCCTGCTGCCGGAGGGATGTGGAGGAGAATCAAAGGAATGTAACTCCCATGGATTGAGATAAGAACAGTCCAGTAACTAAGGTATAACACAAACCACTACTGCTAACACCAATAATAATAAAGATAAGGGAAATAACAAGGGAAGAGATACAACTACTCACAACCTGCCGACCAATACCCAGCCCGACCCAAGCAGTGATCTAACCCTTCCAGATAACTGTCCCCAGTTTATATAGTGGGCATGGCATGCTGTGGTATGGAATACCTCTTTGGCTAGTTTGGGTCAAGTGTCCTATCTCTGCTTCTTCCCGGCTTCCCGTCCTCCCTGGCAGAGCATGAGACTCAGAAAATCCTTGGTCAGAGTAAACATTACTGAGCAGCAACTAAAAAAATCGGTGTTATCAGCAGTATCCCCAGCCTGAAAGTCAAAGCCACAGCACTGCACCAGCTACTAAGAAGGAGAAAAATGACTGCTACTGATGAACCCAGGACAGGCATATGTCCTTAAGACTTGATTTTGAATTCCATAGTAGATATTAATAAAGTGCGCCAGTTTTCAGTAACTATGCTGGATTTTGATACTACACCCATCTTTACTCACCTTTTTTTTTTTGTTACATGAAAAATTTAAGATTTCTTAAATCCTTTTATGTATTTACAGCAATTGAACTCTGAAAAAGAGAAAGAACTATACACTAACAGATAGAATCCAATGCTGCAAACTAGGTTGTAGACATGGTAATTATTTTTACTAGTAAGGGAAAGATGTAGAAAAAAACCCCAAAAACCTCATGAACTAATCGAGAGAAAAGTTGAGGTTTTATGGCAACTTTTTTTATAGCAACTGGGGACAGAATTTCACTGCATTGATTCGGTTTAATAATTTGCTTTTATTAAAATGTATTTCTTCCATGCCTCACTTCCATGCCACATTTCTTGTGGAAACAGTCTTAGCTGTGAATCTTCAAAGTATTGAAAAGTTTTCTCTAATCTCATTTTCAAAGTTCTCTGTAGGTAGTGGAATTTGATACTAACACACCCCAAAGGAGGACAACTGAAGTGACATTTTGAGGAAGAGTCTGGAAAGACACCTAGATTGTTGTAAAAAGTAGAGCTCAAAATCAAGGTTCATATTTAAAGCAAAAGTGTATGGATAGACGCAAGCCAATCCAGATTACTTAATTTCTTTGCATAAAACAAAATCATTAATTAGTATAAAATTAAAAAAAAAGCTGCTGATATTACTAACCAGTACATCTTGTCATAATTTATAATGAAGATCCGTTAGGGTTAATGATTTCTATGGATCTCACATAACAGAGCTTATAGAATTTTTTTCTTAGAAATTATTGTCTGTTGAAAATCATAGAGTCACTGTCCTGTTTGACATCTCCCCCACGGAGGTGTCACTATCCGCTGTCCAAGCCTCTGCTCATCTCAACAACCTCTAACAATAACTTATGGTTTCTACCAGAATAAGAAGTAGAGTCAATAAGTGGACAGTGAGCCTTAGAAAGGATTAGTCTGTTAAAGAGCACCCTATGAGAATGTAGGAAGCAGAAAGTAGAAATCTGTATCTTATGCAGTACAGAAAAATTGATAACATATTTGGCTTAACATATTGAAATAAAATGGTCAATTTAGTTTTCAATCTTGTTTTGAGAACAAATTTTTATCACCAAGTATTCAATTAAGCTGTAGGTAATAGTTTACAATGTCACATATATATATAGGCATCTGCAATAGATTTGAACAGAAATCTATTACCATTGGGCTTGTTTTCAGATTTCTTTACACTATGGGTTGATCTAAAACATTCAAATACATTCCTTGAATTATCTACATGCTACCAGTTTCACTGTGGAGAATATCACCTTGCATTTACTACTTACCTTCAGAAAATTAATTACACCTTTGACTGTTATATGAACTGCAATCTTAAAGAAATGCACTGAATCCTATACAGCATAAATGATTATTTAATGGTGATTTTAGAAACCACTTGCTGTCGTACCTCAACTCTGAAATGCCTTACTATTTGGCTTTAGTCTTTTTGCATTTAAGTTTCTGATCTGTGAAATAGAGATCAGAAAATTTCTAATTAAACAGTTTTGAGTGAATTTATTTCTCTAAATTTGCATGTCAGAGACCCAAACACTATGATAGATGCATTATAATAAACAAAGATAGTAACAAGTGGTTTTGTTTCCATTGCATCCAAAAATCCAGTAAGCCAGAAATCTCAACTGGTTGGATGGGGCTATTAAAAATGGCACATTAAAACACATACTATTCTGAGGATTAAGAAAATACAGAACAGGTAAATTAAAAAGCATCTGTTCTGTACTGAGAACAACATGGACCTTTTAACTTATAGCTTCCTCTAAAGTGTTAACAGTAACTTGCTCAGTTATAGGTCTGCTGCTTCTGAAATGACTGAACCCTTGAACTCTGCAGACTCATTTGGATGTAGCTTTGTTGCAGACGCAATTGTCCAATCCTTTTAATGAATTACCACACATTTAACTACTATACTTTCTTTTGTAGAATCTTGCATTGAAAATAATTATTCAAACAACAGTTCTTTTTCAAATAACTCTTTCTATATAGATACTAATAAGTCTACAGAATGTCTTTGGCAAAGAAGACTGGACATATTTGTTTTCTGTGCTGCAGTGGCTGGTCTGAAAACTGTAATTACACAATGACCTTAATGCACTTCTTCTCCTATTCAGATGAGCAGCTTAAATTAGATTTTTTTTTCATCTTCTCATGGCAACTAGGTAGTCATGACTTTTTTACCTTCTACTTTTTTTATATAATTAAATCACTTGACATTATGTAATACAGCAATTCAAATACACAAAGTATAAACAGATAGGCATGGTACACAGCAGATGTTCAGTCTTTGCAGACCACCCACAAATCAGTTTTTAAGGCAAAAGATAAAAAAGCAAATGCTCATACCTGAAATACTGTATCCAAGACAAAAAACAATAACAACTACTACTACTGCTACTGCTACTACTACTATAACTACTGCTACTGCTACTACTACTACCACCTTAAGCAGGTAAGAAAAGCCAACAACAGTAAAACAAGCTGTGAAATATCTTGTAATAGATGAACTTCTTATAATGACCTCTTTCCCTTTCCTGAGGGAAATACCTATCCTTGAAGTTAAAATTGTCTTAAAAAGTTTAATCAGAAACTTACCTGTCTTGTTTAGGTACATCTACATGAAAAATCACATTCATCTAGGTATAAATTACCACTTTTAAAAATCAAATGCATCATTCATATATATCATATAAACAGGGGAATGGGTGGATGGAAAAATATGCTTGGTATCTAGAACTATTTCTAGAGCTCTGGTGTCCCATGGATCCAACCCCAAGGCAGAGTCTTATCCTGTATAATACACAAACAAGATCACTCAGTAGTCACAATTTACATCAAACAGCTTAATTTGATCTCTGGTTGCAGAGTCACTTTTGAACAATGAAGACCAGCAGGAGTTTTAAGTATTTCATATAAAGTTGGACTGAACAGAACACAAATATCTACTGGAAAAAAATATTTTAAACTCTTAAAACAGGTAAGCAGTTATTATCATGAACTATTAATGACATAGCTTGAAATTTTCAAATAGATTTCCTACTAAAACCTTTGTGTATCTTTCAATAGGCTTTCTTTTGGTGTCTATGTACAATTTAGTGAGACAAGAGAAGAAGAATAGCAGACTTTTGATCAATATACAAGATCAATTGGACTAATGGCCATCACAATTTTCATCAATGCCTCTTTCATTTCCACAGTGATAGTTCTATAATACAGTAATTACAAACAAAATTGAGAGAAACAACCATACAGTTTTGTGGTGGTCTTGGCAGTCCTGGGGTAATGGTTAAATTTGATGATCTTAAAGGTCCTTTCCAACCTAGCCGATTCTATGAATCCATGATTAATTTTGGAGTAACTTTTTAATCAGAAAATTGTTGCATTTGCACATACTTATATATTCATGCGTACACAAACATACATAAAAGGTTTAAGAAAATCTCTCCTTTCCATTTGACAAAGTACAGCCATTCCTAGTTTGCTAGGACTCTGCTTCTATAAAATTACTTCTTCAATAAGCCATAACACGGCTAAAAATGTGAATGGGAGGAAAAGTAATTTTGGAAAAATCATTAAACCAAAGTCCCTTGAAAAAGTACCAGACAGTTCAGAGAGCTTTGGAAACACATGGAAGTACTTAACTTAAAAAAAAAAAATAAAATATTAATCATATTTGGGGCTACTGAAGCTTTGAAAATGTTTCATGCTTCATTTACTATAAAAGTTATTCAATCTCAGTGATGTACAAAGAAGAAATCAACATAATGGTTTTATGGCAAATTGCCAGAATAATTTACCTGCTTTACACCTGGTTATTTGTCCTGTTTTGGTTGATCAGTTTTATAATGACTAGCCAACCAGCTCTAGAGCTGTAGCCATTTCAGTAACAAGATACTCTGATTAAAGCAATTTTCGTACTTTTCTAGTATAAAAAGAAAAATAAAAAATAAAAATATAAACCAAAGCAAAACAAAACTCACACCCTCCAGTGGAAAACACAGTGACAGTAATAAAACTTCTCAGACTGACTTATCAAAAGTGCCAAATTCACAACCCTGTGTCAGATGATAGTGTCAGAAAAATTAATATAGCTGTGATAGACAAGTTTGTTCCAAAATGAAGCTTTCAAACCAAGTAAAATATATACATTAGACTTCTCATAAAACCTGACCAACTAAACCATCACATTTAGTAGGTTTACTTGAAGGATCCTTGAAGAGGCAAAAAAATGCAAGAAAAGTTGCACTTTCAGAAAGAAAAAATAGAAAGAGATCTATATGAAACACATATTAATACAGACTTAACATAATTAAGCTCATAGAAGGTAATCTTTGAAAGACTGCCAAAAATAATTTATGCTACCCTTGCAAAATTAATATGCTTTGTGAGTTTATAGAACCTTCCACTTTTAAAAAGCAGATGTCCTAATTCTACTGATATAAAGTCTAGAGGCTGTCCTGTTTAAACTATGTAAATTACCAACCTAAAGCAATTACTTCATCTTATTGTCATCACATCATTAATTCTCTACAGGTTAAACAAATTTAGATTCCTATTTGCAACTTTCCCATTGCATCAGCAGCTCTTCCACCATATTATTTTAAGCTAAATTAATTAAGACAAACTGCTATTATAATTTTACTAAAATATGTATTTTTGAGAATAAAAGGAGATTCTGATATTGCTACTGAGTTATAATATACTGCCAAAGATACCAATGTACATCTCAAATATTTAATTTTTAAATCATTACATTCAAGCTGGTATTATCGTTATGAAAAATACAGATTGCAAAATATCCATAATGGATGTTTCTTAGTCTTACATGCTCCTAGCCTTTACATATGATTTAAGATTTTCTGTCCAAGAAAATATACAAATACATGGGCATGCATGATGTTTTCTCCAATGCAATCTTCTTGTTCGAAATGATAATTTGTATCAACACAAGAAAAAGCACACAGTTAGAAAAGAGATCTAAAATGTTGGAACAAAAGAATGAACTCTAAATTATAAGACTGTGATGAGAACTGGATACTGAACTAAGACTTGTTCATGTATCTTTTTTTGGCTAAAGAATTGACAGAATAATTCTCTCAACCCATCTTAGCAGCTACATGCCACTTCATTTATCCATATTATCTTCACCTCCTCAGATCTACCTTTCAAACTACTTGTCTGAACACTCTTTAGCTTGTTTTTAACAAAAGTAAGGAAATAGATTACACATTCTTTGCTAGTTCAGTTTATTTTGACTAAATGGGATTAGAGAGAGATGTGAATTTTAGCAGCAAACAGTGGCAAGCCATGCCAAGTGTGTTAAAGTCCATAATCTTTTCTTTAGATACTGTGGCTGCCTGAAGAAGACATTGAACCAAACTTTAAGAGCACATATACTTCCGAGTAGAAGGAACTATCTGCAGTGGTTGCTGGTGAAGCAGAAAATGGCATAGACTTGCCTTACTGTAACACTGCAATGCAGCCCAAGGATGAATGCTGTTCAAGTACAACACAATGGAACAGTGACATGCTGAAGGATATGAGCTTTCTTCCCAGCCTATCTGTGCTCTTCATAAAATGTGACTAAAGTAATTGTGCCATACAGCTACATGGAGAACTCGTACCAAATACAGTGATATCTATCTGTATTCTTTCTTCCTCGTTTTCTTTCTTGAAATATAGAGCATATATTTTTCATCGTTAAACTATCATTGAAAAAAAAGCATAAAAGACTGCTTTTGACATTTATGGCTTTTTATTTTTCTCATGCACAGCACTCTCACTCATTCTGGTTATGATAGTACTTCTAAGATTTCATTTTAAATCTGATTTTATGTTAATATTTTCACAGAAAAAGACCATTCTATATTTCTAATAATAAGCAAGGTTTGCTTTGCTAAACCGTTCATGAAATTGTGGTTTCTCAATATAATGATAAGACTCTTTTATTGAGCTTTAGAAAAAAGACATTACGTTTCAAAAGGCAGGTCTTTTACAGAACACATTTGTACTAGAGACACCTCTTTTGGGTACTATAATCACAGACGACTTTTAGGACCCTGTATTTTCTTTAATAGAAGTTTTTGATCTTTGTTTCAGACAAAACAGCAATTCCGGAGACAAGAACCATTTCATTCTCTATATCCTGTCTGCCTACACATGACACATATTTTAGCTTACTAAATGGAAGTAGGAAATACATCTTTTACAGTTGTCCTGGGTTCAGCAGTAGCAGTCATTTTTTTTTTTCTCCTTCTTGGTAGCTGGGGCAGTGCTGTGTTTTGACTCTTTGGCCTGGGAACGGTGCTGATAGCACCTATGTTTGTAGTTACTGCTCAAATGCTTACTCTGCTCAAGGACTTCGTGAGTCTCATGCTCTGCCAAGGAAGAGGGGAGGCCGGGAGGAAGAAGAGACAGGACACCTGATCCAAACTAGCCAAAGAGGTATTCCATACCACAGCACGTCATACCCAGGGAGGTAACTGGGAGTTCACCAGAAGGGCTCAGTCTTACTCTCTTCTGGGTAGGGCTTGTTTCAGCAGGTGGTATCATGTTCTCTCCCCTTGTTTATTTCCTCTATCATTATTATTATTGGTGGCAGCAGTAGTGGTTTGTGTTATACTTTAGTTACTGGACTGCTCTTATCTCAACCCGTGGAAGTTACATTCTTTAGATTTTCCTCCCCATCCCTCTGGGAGCAGGGGGGGTGAGTGGTGTGTGTGTGTGAGAGAGAGAAAGATTGTGGTTGGGTTTTAAACCACGACAACAGTAAAGGGTAAACATAATTACTATGCAAGTGATGTTATTATCATTGTTGAGGGAGGGAGGTGTTAATAAAACAAAACCTTAAACTTCATTATTAAAATCTTACATCTGTAAGCTCTGTAACAGAGAAGAGACAGATGTATTTCAGATCAAATTTTGTTACTCTTTAGGTTACAAATTTCTCTCAGGCTGCACAATTTTATAAACTGCTGAGGAGGGGAGTCAAAGATATTTAATATTTTCCTTAGGAAGAGAAACTGTTTCAAAGAAAAGAATCTATTGTAATTCAAATGGAAGTATATGCTTCAAAACATTCAGACAAGAGAATTAATTAAGGAAACACAATAAATATCAAACAAGGTTCTCTTCCCATTCAGATTAATTTCATAGCAGTATAATCCCATAATCTTTCATAGCATTTTTCCCAATTTATTATTGCCATAATCATGGTGAATATTAATAAGGTACTTCAGGCAGCATTATAATACCAGAAGAATTGAATACAAAATGAAACTGAAAGGATTCGTAAAAATATCCCAAAGGGGGAAAAAACTGTTCTTGCTATATTGTCTAGAAACCCTCAGTATCAAATATCATTGAAGTTAGGAAACAAATACTTTAAAAAAAAATATCCAAAGTTTTAATATTAATCCAAAACCATAGCTCTGTTTCCTTTTACTTAATAACTGTCGATATCTATAAGACGAAGAATTTGATCATCCAAAATTACTATTCTCTTATTAACTCACTTCTACAGGTATGATTCAGTCAATGATAACCGTATTACATGGTCTATTCTATTCTATATAGAATAACAGTCCTTAATAACTACAAAGCATGTTCAACCTGCTTGAGCTGACCTGAAAGGGATGGAAGGACTGAATTTAAACAGTAGTCCAACAAACTTGACTGTGAGGAGAGAGAAATAGATCTTAAAGGCTGGATCTGAGGAGTATTACATCTGGGGGAAAAAAAATTAAAAAAAATCTGAATTAGTTAAGTAAAGCACAAACAGACAGAGCAGTTCCTTGTTGCTGGCTGTATAACAAAAGACTCCCTGCTTTTGCAGAATATGAATTGGTTTGGAGTAGATGAAATAAAGGCAGCTTACATACGACTTTCAAGCATATGTAGATTGTCTAGATTGTGTCAGCAAGTTTTGGCATGTTGCCTCATATCCTCATGTCCACAGTATCAACAAATACAGTAAACTTCAGCAGAACCTGAGATATGGGAATGTTAGACCTTATGTACTGACTTTTTAGAACTAACCTTATAGAGAGAAATATCTCCGTTTTCAAGGTGTACACTTTCTATATGAGTAAAAGTGCAAATACTAAAAAATATGAAGAGCTGTGAACAGTGCCGTGATTTTATGTACTCATTTACGTTTTAATTTTAAAGGGTACACAAGACAGGAATCTCCATGGACTTATTTGTAGGTACTTCCAAGATGGTTACTGTAGAAATATAGATGCACAACTTCAACAGCATTCCAAGTTATGATGAGAGCTGTCATAAAGGTCATTGTGTACTCTTTTAAGCAATGTCCTGCAGAGTACAAGATCCCTGCTCAGAACCTATTCCCAAAGCCTACTTCAAAAGTGGTAAGGCAAGCTTCCACAAATTAAAGAATTGCTACTCTCTTTTTTCTATATAAAATCCCACTATGGGATGTCTCATTTATTCTGGCTTGTCTGTCTTAGTTTCCTTACATACAGAACAGAGATAACACTAGCCTCCTCAGGTGCATGAGAGAATATGGTGATAGACAGGCAGTTAGTTAACATTCCTAAAACACTATGTGTTAAAATATTCTAAGATAAATGGAAATAAATGGAATAAGCTGTCAATTGTCATTATAGAAAAATCTTATGGTTTTTAACTCACAGCTGATTTTGTTTGCATTCTAGACAGCAGGGTATACAGCAGTTCTGCAAAATTTGATAATGACACCAGTCTTTCAAATTAGTGAAGTCCAGAGAAACTAAACAATATTATACAATTTGTCAGCACTATGTCAGATTAAAATTGTGCAAGTCAAGGCATGCAGTGAAAGTTTGCATGATTCATATACATTGTTGAGTTTTAAACTAACTGTGTCTACTCTGGCAAAAGTCTTGACATGTCACCGCAAGTGAGCCCAATGAAAACACTAATAGTGCTGAAACAGCTGTAATAAAAATACCATCAAAATTATAAGGTGGGCAAAAAAAATGGACAGAAAATGGAAAATCTTTTGCTGGAGGAATACCTATTATGTTTTCCTAGATATTATTGGGTTACATGCTATATACTCCAACTCAAAGTGAGATAATGCAAAGGTCTAGAGGGCTGCAGACAGACTTGGAAATTCCTCCAGAGACAGGTAAAGAATAATTTAGAATTGAAACAAATTAAAAGGGGTATTACATACTGACTTTGTGCAGAGCCATCTGAAATAATTAGAGTCATTAAATGTGTGTCAAAGAAAATAGAGTCAGACCAAGCCAACCATTTTCATTCAGAAAACCAACTTCAGTAAATACTGAATAAAAAGAAATGTAAAATTTATTAATGTAAAGAGTTTACAAAATGAAATTATGAAAGATGGTGTTCAGAGACTCAGTAGAACTCAGAAAAAAATGAGCATGTAGATAAAGGGGTCCACCACAGACAGTAAAATGGGTATTATAGTAAGGGATACAGATCTCTTTTCCCTTCAGGTCTAAATGTTAGTCAATTTCTAATTATTAGCAGTAAAAAAAAAAAAATCTTATTAGTGCTTTTTAATATGTGATTATTCATTATGGGGTTTAAGAATCTTGAAAATACCTTCTCATCCTCATAAGCACAGTTACTTTATAGTTCCTAGCATATTTAATTGCCAAATTCGTTTCCACAAAAAAGCAAAGTATCCTGTCTGAATCTAGATGTTCATTCAAATAAAAAGTTAATTACTCCAGAGTCTCACTTTTCGAGGTGGTGAAAAAGAGAATCACATGATAGTTAAGAAAAGCAGGAGGAGAGGAGGGAAAGAGGGGAGAAGATAACAAAGCTCCTTATTGTAAGGAAATCAAGACTTCTCTCAATGCTGAGAAGAAGGTGACTTTGTGTATCATTGCATTGTAGGAACCGGTCAAGACAATTACTTGATCCTTTACTTCTGGCAACTGTGTACAGGAATCACAAATTCACTCCTTCCATATCTTGAAAGAATTGATCTTGTCATCTCCTCAACCCAAGCAAAATAACATTGCCATGCACTACCGTGTCACAACTCTCTCAAAACAGTTCCCCCTTCTTTCATTTTTTTTGGGGGTGATATGGTTTAGTGTGAGGTGTCCCTGCTGATGGCAGGGGAGTTGGAACTGGATGATCTTAAGGTCCTTTCCAACCCTAACTATTCTATGATTCTGTGATTCTATTTGGCAAGAGCATATCCCTCATTAAAATATTCTTTCCCCCTCTTTGCATGAAGTGGGAAATCAACTGCTTGGGCATCTTGGAAGCTTTTCACTCTTTAAAGGCGGAACCAGAAATCTGTCTAGCAGTTGATACTCTGAAAAAATAAAAATCTGTGTACAATGCATTATTTCACAGAACATTGTGTTTTCTTTGCTTTGAAGCACAAAAGGCTTTTGACCACTCTGTTAAACAGAATCTGTTGGGAATGTAAAGTTCTAGTTTTAAACAGCATATGCATATTTCACACTCTTCTAGAGGAGAAGAAAAACTAGAAGATGAATGGAAAAATGAAATCTATATATACAACTGACTACATATCTTTGTGCTTTTGGGTGTGATGTGATATCAGTGTAAAGTACAACAGAGTTGTTTAGTGGCAAGAAGAGTTGCTGACCAGTATTTGATAATTTATCTGAAGAGACATTTCAAAAGCGACACCAGGTTAGCTGAGCCACACTTCTGGAGCAGACTTCACAGCTCAACTCAAGTGAACACCACATTGAGCCAACAGATGAAAACAGGTGAGAACAAATGTTACTGTGTGTTTGAAGTGCAATTGCTTTGGTAAGTCTGTGACTGTAGGCATCTTCAACTGAACTTTGTCCCTGAGCTAGCAATATTTGATTATCTTCATAGAATGCGTTGAGACTTTCCCCTAAGAAACTTTCCAAATATGAAATTCTGCAAGAGGGCTGCCACTCCAAAATGCATGATGACTTCCTGCCAGGAAGGACACCATCCACTTCTGAGTCATCAATGTCTCTAAATCAAACTGAAGAAGCAAATGTGAGCAGGGATCCCTCAGTGAGGAAAAATTCATTAGAAAGCAGAAATCCAAGAGAGCCTTCTCTGACAGATGCTGGACTCAGTGAAGAAGATCCATCCTAAATCCATGGTCTTATCCCAGAATGACTGGAAAATACACTGCTGAGAGTTTGTAGTAAACTGTTTAAGCAGTTAAGAATACATGAAAATTAGCTTATTTTGCTGTGCATGCTGACATAAAAATGGAAGAGATTTTGTACTGAGTAAAAGAGACAATTTCTGCAGTAACCACATAATAAACTCACAGTTTATGGAACACTTTTCTATGTGAAAAAAAGTAGATTAATAAGACTTAGATAAACTAGGAATATCAAGACTCTTATTTTTAGCATTATGAACCCATTCCATCCCATAAAGGATGACTAATTAAAAGCAAATATCAAAAGGCAAAAGTTACAACAGAGAATTATTCAGATTATGAAACAGCCAGACCAACATGCACACACAAAGACAAAAAATTAATACAAAACCATGACACCTGTACATTGCACATGTCACACTCTTATCTACATAGCACACCAACAAGATAGGGAAGTACTGTTCCTCTATTTTACAGGTGGAACAATCTAAGGTTCAGAGATTAATAATTTTGCTTTGAACTTTGTGTAGAGCCCATGGTTTGGTTTGGTTTTTACAAAGCACAGTGTCTTGGGGTCTCATTTATTGATATAACAACAGAATTTTTCTTATAATGCTATTTAAAGCCATGCACCTCATTTATTCCAAAAGTATGCATTAAAAATACAAAATAAGATATCCATAAAATGTCCTTTATAATTTTATCTTACCCAAAGGATTTCTATTTAGGAGAATAATGCACTGGTTATATAAGCCTAATGGCTAATCACCCAGTAAAACATATGCCAGTGATTAACTAACCAAGAGCTAAAATTTGAGAATCACATGTAATTTCAGATTCCTTGTTTTCATGTACTAAATCAAAAGTAAGTATTGTGAGACATTACCATATTATCTACATTTTATGTATGCTATTAAGGGTTATTATTTTACCATAACCAATAACTTTGAGGGGATAGGCATATTAGAACACAGCTTAAGGATATTTACCTACTTGACAATCACTTTTAATATATAAATTTTATATGCAAATACTAGAGTGGTGCAAAGGAGATAAAACACTAGTAAGAATTTATGAAATTTAGTCTAAACCATACATTAACGCTGAGTCTAATAAGTACTATCATACATCTTCTGTTATGGAAAATAAACCTCCACAGGTATTTTATTCAGAAAAGAAAAAAATACATGACTAAACTTATACAAATAAATCATAAACCATGTAACATTTGACCAGAGAGCAGTTTCAAAATGACGATATGAAGCAAAACTGCTAGTAGTTAAAAGGAAATGCTAGCATTATATCAGGAAAAATGTATTAAAGCATATCCATTTACATTAAAAAATCCTTAAAGCTTTAACCTATGAGAACATCAAACAGTACAGCTGCTTGTACTTTAAGATTTGATTTTTGTAAAAAGTGTAGAAATGCATAGGTACTTAATTTCTCTTATGTCCTGGGTTCAACAGTAGCAGGCATTTTTTTCTCCTTCTTGATAGCTGGTGCAGTGCTGTGTTTTGACTTTCAGGTTGGAAACGGTTGTTGATATCAAGTATGTTTTGAGTTACTGCTCAAATGTTTGGTTTGTCTAAGGCCTTTTCTGAGCTTATGCTCTGTCAGGGAGGAGGGGAGGCCGGGAGGAAGGAGAGACAGGACACCTGACCCAGGCTAGCCAAAGAGGTATTCAATACCATAGCATGTCATGCCCAGGATGTAACAGAGAGTGACCCGGAAGGGCTGGAGCTCTGGGGGGATGGAGTAGGTATCAGTCAGTGCTCGGTCGGGCAGGGTGGGGTGAGTTATGGGTCGGTGGCTGGTGAGGTGTTGTATTCTCTTCACTTGTTATTTGCTTCATCATTATTATTTGTAGTAGTATTAGCAGTAGTGATTTGTGTTATACCTTATTTATTAAACTGTTCTTATCTTAACGTGTGGGGGCTACATTCTTTGGATTCTCCTTCCTAACTTTCTGGGAGTCAGAGAAGCAAGTGGGGAGAGAGAGTGCAAGCTTTGAGGATTGGTTTAAACCACAACAGCTTAGTTCAAAATCTTTACTAATGTAAACTAACAACTAAATTAAGTTAAATTAGATAAATCACCTATTGCTTAGGAATCAAACTTAGAGCAGAAAAGTATTGACAAATTGCTTGGGAAAATATATACTGCTGTCAGCATTAATGAACCCATGATGGTTTTATCACTGGCATTATCAGAGATCTCATTTAATACAATTATAATCTTTCCAAACTCTTCAATCCCATGGCTTCAAAACACAGTGGTAATAACCACTTTCAAAACTTGCTATTTTAAAACAGTGAGTCCGTCTTGAACTTCTGTGAGGAAAACAACAAAAATGGCTTCAAATAGCAGTAAGGGATTTGACGCTGATTTCACTCCGTGCTTGTGCCAATTTATCTCAGTCCTGATCTCCAAAACACCTGGTGGCCAAATCCACAGGCTGCTCAAAGCAAAGGCTGGCAGCCACATCTTTGGTGACATATGTTTGGTTTGCTCTATGTTCAGGCAGTGAACAGAATGGGAATGTTAAACAGTTGAGCCATTTTTTGCACTGTTTAATCCCTGAATTAGGGACTGGAAGAGGAAAGGGAGTAAAACAAAACCAGTATTTTGTCATTTGATTGAAAATATTTAGTGACAGTGAAATCCACACAATTAAGAATGCATCTACGAAGCAGAAGCAGTATTCTATCTTTGTTTTCATTATACATTTGTGAAAATGGCTACTGATCAAAACAGAAGCATATTGAGCTCACACTTTTTCTAACACACCCTTTCCTTACAAGGAGTATAATTTAATCCCTGGTTTTCAAGCATTCATATTTTAAAAACTAAGCATGAATATTCTGATGGGTTTAGAAATAAACTTGAGTTTTCTATGTTAATTTGGACTTGGAGTCCACATACTGCCAAAGAAACCTTTTAAACTGTGTTTATCCTCAGTAATATTACTATGATTTTTTCCACAGTTGATATTCATTGAATGCCATTATAATTATTCTGCTTTTGATTCTGATTTTTTAATGCCAGTTCTGTGCTGAAAAAGGAAACTGTCATCTCAAGTTGATGACAAAGGTCAACACTTTTTTTAAGACAAGAAATAGAGGCCAAGAAAAAAAATCAGGCGATAATAGAATACCCTATGATTCCAAAAAAACTTAATTGTGATGGAATAATCACAGTTAATTTCCTTTTGTGACAAGGAAAGCATAAAACCAACTTGTGCAGAGAACTTTTTTATTTTATTCACAGAAGTTAGGTAGCACAAAAGTTACATGAACTCATCAACATGTAAGAATCTGTATGTAGGTAATAAAATTTGTAAATCATTCTTCATCTACTTTGGCCACAAATGACAAATTACTGTAAATAAATAAATTCTCCTGGAACTGTTATAACTTCTTTTTCCCTGTTAAATTCTTTTCGAGAAGAAAGGAAAAAAAATATCACTATCATCTAACTCTTTCTCAATAAGAAATCTGTAAGAACCATGCTTTGAGGTATACCGCCTAAATCTCCATCCTAACCCCACCTGTAAGGGGAACTGGATTTGGAGGGAGTACTGAGAGTGGCACAGTGGGGAAGGCCTTATATTAAGTCCACATTTCTAGGGTGAACAGGCACATTTCCTAGTGGTTTCCATATATTTATTCTTCCAGAGAGTGATTTCAAGCAGTACCTGTCTGGGGATACCTAAATTGCAAGGACACAATTTAAATGAGACTTGTGGCCAAACCCCACAAAATGCAGCAACTTGACTCCTCTATCTCCAGGAAGCTATATGGGGAAGTACTGTTGACATCTCACAGATAGGATAGCTATGAATTAATGGCACCACAGTGAAGACCAAAACCATGACAAATTGGGGTGGGAAGGATGGGGAGGTGGTTGTGGTTGTTGTGGTTGGAAAACATGTCACAAAGTGAGAAAACATTTAAAATTGTGGGACCATGAAAAAAGTTGTGTTGCTAAAAAAATAGACAGGACTAAGTGAGTCCAAGGTAAACAGTCACAGAAAGCAAAGGAAATAGATTGCAGACCCATAGTTTGAGATTTGCAGGTTTTGGAGGCAATTAAAAAACTGCTTGGATTAAACATGTATTTTTACTCCTTGAAGCAAGAAGACTGTGTAGCTCTTCTAAAATCTGTAATCAAAATCTATGGAAAGCCTGAGTACTATAAGTATGGTTGCTAGGAATGGAAAAATCAAATGGACAGAGCTTTCCAAAGGGTCCATAGTGATCTACAGCGTTGTCAAAAGACATATAGCAGTGGAACAGGCAAGCAAAAGCTCTCACACCCAGTGCAAAACAAGAACAGCTCATGTCACAAGATAGCAACAGAACAGGTGACAGAACTGAGGGATCTGACAAGAGCAACCTGTAATTGAGGTGCCACTGCAGATGTCTGACACCTTCCTTACCAAAATAAAAGGTAAGGAAACTAAAGGGATATATGCCATGCAGGAGTCACAGCATACATGTTGACAGTACCAAAAGATTAGTGTATTTTTCCTTTAATTTAACTGAGCAGAGGAGGTGGGGATAATGAATACCAGTACTGAAGAGGATGATCTGGAGCAGACTCATACACCTCTTTCCTGTCTGGGCTTGAAAGTTCCCTAGCAGGTTAGACCAAGGTTTTCCCGCCCTGGATAAGCTGCATCCAGGGAGCTTTACTCTTCCCGCACCAACCTATGAACAAATACAGAAACTATCCTGGTTTGAGGAGTGCAGCTGCCCTCCCACATAGGCCCTATGCAGAAAACTATGTTAAGGGAGTCTAGTGGGGGTGCTGTCATCTCACAGTTAAAGATTGGACTTGTTTTTTTTGCTAATATGAGCAGTGCCATCCTTGTAGATTAGTAACTTTACTAATTAGCTTCAAATTAAGCCACAGAACCACTTCTGTGAGTTACTAATACATATTTTAAGGAGCTGTTTTAAAAACCTCACACTTTTTTCCTGTGAGAAATACAGAAACTTATAGTAAAGGAAAAATCTTCAGCACAATGGAAAGAAAGACAAATAAAGCAACTATCTTGAACATGAGGAGAGAATTTTACTCCAGGTGCACTGCTGGAAGAAACTGAGAAGGAAATGTTATTATCCCCTTCTCTATTTCTCTGTGTAAGGTCTTTGAGACTGGAAAGCCTCTGAGCAAGAGGGGAAAACTTTTGTCTTTAAGGCAAATACTCTCACTTTTGACAATGCAGGCACAATGGGATGTACAGATAGCTATTAAAATGAGGAACATTCTGAGAATGTTTTTGGTTTACCGTGAGCTTTTTTCCCCACTCTAACTTCAGTTGCACACTGACAACCCTCTGCCAAAAGAGAAACACATAGTTGACACTAAATAAATTATTAAAAATTTATTTTGATAATGCAGATTAAATTCTCAGCTTAGTTAAATAAACACAGTGCATTTTCTTCAGATAACCTGTTTCTCTGTAGGAATATTTATATATGGAATAGCAAATATTATTTTGAAATATGTACTTTTTAACCTTAGAAAACATTCAATTTCCCTGAAGTGTCAATATAATCTCATATAATCTGTGGTCAAATTCTCTCCTACTGTTTATGAACTGCATTGTAATTATTAATAATTTATTTTTATTATTATTTAAATTATGCAGTTGCAAGCACCAAGTTGCAGAGTTTTGCCCAGTTGCAGAGTTTCATTTCAGTCTTGCAATTGTCATGATTGTATAAGTGAAACAAGAATGTTCATTCCTTTGAAATATAAACCTCAGTTTAGACCACTAAAGTAGAACAATTCTGGTTTTAATAAAACACTTTAAGCATCATAGATTATAGGAGATGTCCTTCACATTTGGGAAATAAAGTCAGAAAAAATTGCCGTTATGATCTTCTGTTCATTCTTATGCTTATGCTATTACAGGCCTTTTAGTACTCCTGTCCCTAAGACTTTCACATAAAAAACAAGAATAAGGAGCTTGCATTTTAATGTCTTGGCAATATGCTTGTCACAGTGCAAAAGAAAGATCTAAGTGAATGGTTTCCTTTGATATCTGTCTCTTACAATATTGCATCATATCTAGCAGTGTGAAAAATAAAATAAAAAAGAATCTCTGAGTTACAAAAAAAAAAAAGAATAAAAGGGAGGCTTGTGGTACAGAAGAAAAGGTAACAGCCTTACGCAATATTGTGGGAAATCAATTTTTTAATATTCAAATTCAAATTAATTTATTTCCACACAAAAATTAAACCTGTCTGGTGAGAAAACTTTTTTTTTGGGGGGTGGGGGGCTTGGGAACTAGAACAGTATTAGGACAACTAAAACTGCAATCAGTACGTCAACAGTCAAAACGATCAAAATTCAGAAAATTTACCATAGTACAGCACTTTGGTATGACTATGTCCAGAATGCCTGATTTTAATCTCCTGACACAAGAACCAAACAGACTATTCAAAAATAATTTTGCTCTAAAGTTGCAGGCATTCCAAGATCATGCAGAAGTTCTTACTCTTTTTTTTTCTTCAAACAACTATACTCACATTATTATTAAAAAACCCCACCGAGCCCAGAACTCTTCTGTAGACATGCATCTATTGTACTAGAACAGTTTTAATTGCATTCTAAGAAAACAGGGCTCCAAATAATTGGCAAAGCAACATACAATGGCAAATTTCCACACAAGTAATACTCTTGTTAATGCAAATTTAATCAGAATATAAACATTGGTCTAACACTTACACAACTTTTTAATGTTTGGGTCTGTTCAGCCTGGAGAAGAGAAAGCTGAGTGGAGACCTCATAGCAGCCTACCTGAAAGGGGCCTATAAGGATGCTAGGGAGGGACTATTCATTAGGAACTATAGTGATAGGACAAGGGGTAATGGGTTAAATCTTAAAAGGGGAAGGATTAGTTTGGATATGAGGAAGAAATTCTTTACTGTTAAGGTGGTGAGGGACTGGAATGGGTTGCCCAGGGAAGCAATTGAATGCTCCATCCCTGGTGGCATGCAAGGCCAAGTTGGACAGAGCCTTGGGTGACATGGTTTAGTGGGAGGTGTCCCTGCTGATGGCAGGGGGGTTGGAACTAGATGATCTTAAGGTCCTTTCCAACCCTAAATATTTTATGATTCTGTGATTTTATGTTGGAGGTTAGGATTAAACATCTTGAACCGAATCACTTAGAAGTACAACTCTTTAGGAGTCCGGAATTACTCCACATTTAAGGTCGCATCCATGCTTCTATTATTCTCATACCTTATAACCTATTTCATTCTTTTTCTTAAAGAATTCATCTGAAGAGCAGTCAGATAATTTCCTCACCTCATTCATTTCCATAATATCAATCCTGTCAAACAATTAACTCTCAAATTGGAACTTGGTAATGGAACTTTTATCAGAATTGCCATATGGACCAGCCATGATTCTGCCCAGCTATTGACCTCTTGAAGTGTACTATGGAAGAGGCTACTTGAAGATACTATAGAATTAGAAAAGAGAGTAAAATGAAACTGGTAATTGTCAATTAGTGTTTTATAACATTAAGAGCAATCCCATCAAAAAACTTGAACTGCTGACATAAAACCAAGGAGCGTTCAAAAAAACCTAGAAAGCACCTTTTGACCTGAAAAATTATAGTTTGCTGCCAGTGTCACTCATAACAACGAGATGATACTAAATATGATGATAAAACAAGGAGACAGGATGAAAAATTCACACACACAAAAAAGAAAATCTGAATCTATATAAGAACCCAGTTAAAGTGTATTGAAATTAAAAAAAAAAAAAGGCAAAAAAAAAATAAAATAAACCAAACAACAAAAAAAAACCCAAACCTAAACACCCAAACAAGATCTTTTCTTTTCACCACTGTAAACTATTAATCAGGAATTAAGTATAGTCAGACAGACTCCACTACGGTTAGGACAGTGAAACATACTCTTGTACTCCAGTGGACTACTAGGAACAGTTCAAAGAAAAGGCTACTTCTCCATGGAAAACGTGCTTATTAGGGCAGAACCTAAAGATAGCATACTTGTTAATACAGAAAATGCATCAGGTAAATTATGAATGCATATGAATCAACAAAAATAGAAATGTAGGTAAGTGATGTGAAGCAGTTGTTTTCTGTCTAGCTTTGTTGCCTTCGTCATAGCAACAAGCATTTGAATCACTTTCAGTTGAAGACCTAAAGAAATAAATTATAAGAAGCAGGACTTACAGGAGTTCAAACCAGATGGGATTACAATTCAACCTTCTAATTCTTTACAATGCAGTACTGTGTGGCAATGTAGAAGTCAATCTGAAAACCAGACCAAAGCATAGGGAAATACCAGTGAAATGACTTGGATGCAGTGACCAAACAAGTTAGTAGGTCAGCTGGGAAACACCTCAAAAGTGCATGTAAGGAAATTTTCCTCCACCTTCTTTTTCCCTATCCAAGAGTTTGTAAAGAACTCCTAGATGCCAGAAAAAAAAATATATATAATTAATTCGAATTAGAGAAATGAAGCATACATTCATATTTAGGTTTAGATAAAGGAACCTATTCACATGAAAATCATGAAGTTTTAGTGTTAAAAGGTGTGATCGCCTAATCTATTATTTTATTTAACAAAGGAATTTAAGACCAAAGACTATTAAGCAAATGTGAGATTCAAGCTAGAAACTTGAATTGATCAGCCA
The DNA here is from genome assembly GCF_012275295.1 of Melopsittacus undulatus. NCBI lineage: Eukaryota > Metazoa > Chordata > Aves > Psittaciformes > Psittaculidae > Melopsittacus > Melopsittacus undulatus. Next base: position 82,347,265 of record NC_047527.1, on the reverse strand, counting down.
CAGCAGGGCAGAAACAAAACATCAGTTTCATGATGAAACATTGTTTCATCAGCTGATGTAGTTATCAGGCATCAGCTGCTCCTTATGACATAGAGGATACACAGAACAGAAGAGAAATCAAGTCACTGACTGCCTCCTCTGACAAGAGTCTTCAAACTTTCTGCATACTTTTTTGATTCCTGAAATACTCACAGCTTTCCTGAGTAGTGAGCTACAGAACAGGGGCAAAGTAATGCTAGTGATCTCATTAAATCCTCCTTTACCTGAGTCATGACAGATCAGCACAACATCTAAATCACTTTAATTCTCCCTACTGAGATTCTGATAATAGAAAACCGTGCTCATCTGCAAATTTCCTATACAGATGCATAGTGTTATTGACCAGGTGACCTCTGAGAAATTATGCTGTTTCCAATTCTTATCCATGACCTTTTCAAGCATCTATGCTTCTACAGAGCTCTGCTAGCATAAAATGTGTCAAATTATATTTTAGAATTGTAAAAACTTTCAGTTTTTCTTATGTGATCTATAGCGTACTTTTAAAATGAGGATATATGCATGTAAAAACACTTATACACTCAAACCTTTACATATATACATAAGTACATACGCACACCAATACAACATCCAAATTACTTTCCTGGGAACAATGGATTTGGCTCAGTTAGAATATTTGCACCTGAGAAATACCAGTCATTTGAAACCTCAAAGTATTTCAGGGTACTTCAGGAACTGATCTGAAGGAAACACATAATTTGTTCCTAGACAATAACCAACCACTTAGATTCATTATCTACTCAATACTAATGCCTAGTGCAACTGAGCTGGCCAGTGGTGCCTTGGAAAGCTGTTAGAAAGTGAAAAAGGAAGAATAAAAAGAACTTCAATCTCAAAAAAGAAAAACAAACACTTAGGAAATGGCATAGCTGTGTCTTACTTTATTCAAATACAGAGTAGGATAAATAGTTTCAATTAAGTCTAAGAGGTATAAAAATCTGCCTCTGCGTCCCTATGTCCCTGATGTAAACCTCATTCAAGGATTTTCATTGATCATCTGTAATCTCATAGGAGCCAAGGGAGCAAAACATTCTTACCTGTCAGTCTTACAACCTGCCCAGAAGATATTAGTGCTCATCAGCATAATTCTCGGATCAAAAACTGCTAATGCACAACTATTTGGTGCTGAACAAATTTTTTTTTTTTTGAGCTTTAATTTGTTTGTGTGCCAGTGGAGGAGTTTATGTTGAACAAGCCAAATTACTTATTTAGCTATTATTTATGCAATAAGATTTGAATGACCCACACAAAACAGAGTTACAAATTTTAGAAATTACCTTATACTTAACTTACCAAGTAGTAATAATATCAATTGAAATTTTAATGAGACATTAAATAAAGTTGTTGAATACTTTATTGGATGACAGGGAAAGAGTCATGAGTGAGTGTATATATCATGTTCTTTTATTTGCTTAAACTTTGAGTTTGAATATATTTTTAAAATTTATCTATAAGTTATATGTTTTAAGTATCTATAAAACTGAAAAGGTAGAAGTGAATCCCAAAGAAGCTAACATTCATGGATTTCATCATACTCATAAAAAGTTTTGTGCAAGCACTCCACTTCAATCAGAACCAACCTGCTCACTGTGCTGCAAAGAAAGAACTAAGCTTACTTTAAATATACGGCTAAGAAAAGCAGTGCACAGATGAAAAAAACTGTCCCAGTACACAGACAAAACTAAAGACAGAATTTAAAAGTGCTATAATCCATAATTCTTTCAGCTACTAGCATTTGGTATAAATAAAACAAAAATTATCTTTCCAGTTTAACAATAATTATGTTCCAAATAATAGCTTGAACATAGTTCTAAAATGGATACCACCTCAAACCTATTATAGGCACAGCTATTATAACTATCTATGTACAAGAGCCTTAGAAGACACATACTTTTTTAAATGGAAGCAATAAAGTATTGAAAAAAAAAAATTAGACTAGTCTTTCATTCCTAATTTTCCCTGAAGTCTCTGACATCTACTCTAGTAATAGGAAATATCTAATAGAGATATATGCCTCATGATTTCTTGTACATTTTAATATTTTCAAGAATTCAGGAACTACATACCCCTATGTCCTTTAATAATACATTTAAAAAATAACACAAAAGTGTAGTACACTTTTACACATGCTTTCTTAGTAAGAAATTCTTTGACTCTCTCCAAGAGCATATACGGATGTGACTACAGAATGAATAGACACTGGCATTTTCAGGATGCATTGTGTAACAAACTGTTTAGCATTTCCTCCTAAAGATCAGCCCAGCACAAACATTGAACCTTAGGTAAGTTGAAGATTTCTGAATACGACTCCAGAGATGCCTTAAAATTGCACACCATTTTTTACACCACATGAAGGCTATTAATATGCACCCCGTTTGACTAGAGCAACACTTGCCTTTGCATTATCATTTTAAGTTATACTTTTCAAACGGAGATGTTCACTTATTTTCTAGATTGCTTCCACTTTATTTGAAGATGGGAGAGTCATGTCTTCCCTCCAGCACTCTGTTACATAAAGATGTCTTAACCACAATGCAGAAAAGATCGCAACCATCCACATTCTGAAATCAATAAGCTGTTTCATAGCTGAATTTCAAGATCTATAACTAATAATTATTTATTATAGTGTGCAGAAGAATGCTTGCCAGAATTTCAAATTGCAATGAATAAAGCTCTAAAGGTCACGAGATTAATGATGTTTGCCCATGCAGCTCTCTTTCCATCATAAACCTAAAAGTCCCAAATAGTTTTCTGACTAATAAAAAGCCAGGAAAAACAGTTGAGGAGGGATAAAATCCCCAAAAGGTGACAAACAAACCACAAGCATTCAATGTGATCAGAGCTGGCTCAGAATGAAATTCAAGAGCTACTGAAACACGAGTTAATAAAAGCAACAGGACTAATGCACTTTGTAATGTACACAGGCTGAAATTGAGACAGAAGAGAACTGACTGAGCTCAAAGGCAATACCCTTTCCCTTTGGGAAAAATATAATTTGAAAGATTGAAACAGGAAGAGAGATGAAGAAAGAGGAAAGGATGAGACAAAGATATTTTTTGCTAAAAGACTGACAAGTATGTCCCCTCTGTCAATAAGAATCAAAACTAACAAAAAAAACAACAAAACAAACCAAACAAAAACCAAACAAAAAAAAACCAACAAAAAACCCCAATCACTTTCTAGTTTAGTTTAGTACCAAAACAGTACATAAAGACAGCAACTGAATTATGAATAAAGGCCTTCAACAGCATGAAAGTGGATTTTCTTGTCTTTTCAAGAAGCTCTCAAGAGAGAGCACACAATCTTCTGTAATATTGTCCCAAATGGCTATGTAGCTTGTGAACTCAGCAAATGTGCATAGCCTGACCAGGCATATGATACTTCTGGAAAAAGCACTCAAAAGAATGGAGAAAATAAAAGCAGCTACAGAGATACACAAAGACAGGCAACCTGTAAGGACATCAAGCAGCCTAAGAGAAGACTTGCAACAGAGACAATGAAAAAGCAAGAAACTGCAAGCTCAAAGCAACTTCTTTAGTGAAGCACCATATTTTTTAATTTTAACTTTAATTTAAAAAAGTAAATTCATACTGCCATCTACTACCATGATTAGAATCAGTTCATATCAAATTAGCAATCAATCATTACAAGCTCCTTAATGCAGAATAATTTCTTCTATTTCAAGAAGAGCTAAAGAGATTTGGTTTACACTAGTCAGGTGAAGTTGGATGTTGTGAGATTATAACTACTCAGACCTCTGAAACTATGTAAACCTTCAAGTAAAAGCAGGGAAACAGGGAACACATGAGAGATGAACTGTAAATATATTTACAAATCTCCTAGCATAGAATCCTAACAGACCTGGGGCAGAGCTGCCCAAGCCATGGACAAGTGCAGGCACAAAAGGAGCATTCACATTACCTGCAGGGATAAACACTTCAGCTTGTCAATAGAGTTGGAGAAACTCATTTGCAACTCTTGAAGCGCTATCTGGACCAGACCTAGAGGTACTAGGCCCTCTTCCGGGCTCCCTTAGTATGTTACACAGTCTTGAACATAGTATTTAATTCCCTTATGAATTTCATTCCCTGTTTACCCTGCCTCAAACACACAGGCTAAACTCTTCCAAGGCCACTGTTTTATGCTATGTGATGACACTGCCACATGTGAGCAATCTTGGTTAAAAAGTTCCCAATTGGAATTAGCAATTTTGAGTACAGGACACATTTGGAGCAGGGTAGAGAAAGACATGCAACATCTAGAGGACAGTATGTGGAGGAAGTCAGACTTCTGGGTTTAGGCTTTGAGAGATGCAGCAGCAAAGAAGAAAATGATTCACATAAGAAAGAAAAACCCTTAGCAATAACGGCTTGTCTTTTTGAGGGGTTACATTTCTAGCCCCCAGGGAATTTCAAGTAGTATGCTTAACCTCCACTTTGGGAAAGGAAATTACAAGCCAGCACATAACCCTTGAAAGATATCCAGTGTCTACTTGAAGTGGTTTCCATAATGCAAATCAATAATACTCTTTTCCTATTCCTTTTGTTTCTAGGCTTTTTCTACTTCCCTTAAAACAAACTGTGAATTTGATTATTTTAGCAAATTAAAATAGCAATTTTAATGCAGTTTCATTCCATCTCCCGTGAAGCATACCACGTCCAAGATTAACATAGTCTGAGGCAAATAGAACATCACAAAAATTATGCATCTTTTTTCCCTTAGGAAGCTTGCTGTCACCAATAGCAGACTTGAATCTGCCAATTGTAATTACAACTCTAGGATTTTATTGTCAAATATATTTCCCAGATAAATTGTTCTTGCCTTTTCAATGCTCTTGACTGATAGGCTGAGCATGGAGTTATCTTTTTTAAAAAGCTGTAATGTATGGAGTAATGCAAATTGTCTTGCCTTTTTACAGGCTACACAAAGCCTTTTTATAAATGTATTTTTATTTTTGGTGCTTGTCTGTTATCAGTATGGCCTATTTTACATGAATCTGCAATGCTTTGCAGCAAATCAGATTCAAGTGTATCATTTGTGAGCTATACACAAAGACAGCGGTTAGAGTATTAATCTGTTCTTTTCAGCAAGCTAGGTCTCAAGAAGCTCCCACAATCCAGCATTAACAAGCTATTTATTCCATTTACCATGTTAACGACTGAAGAAAAAAATGAAAATGATGATTGCTTGTTTGTTAATGAAAGGGTGCTGTGGTTAACCACTGGAAAGACTATTAAACATCATAAAATTGCCCTTGAAATTTGGCACACTTCATATCTCATCTGATGTGCCATACTAGTAATGCAAAAGAGATAAAAAGATCAATAAAGGTTTCACCTAACTCCCAGTTAGATAATTTCATGGATTTGCGGAAGAAAATAAAAATAAACTGTAAAGGATAAATATTAAAATGTTAAAGCGAATTAGATTATTGAACAGTGAAAGACGACATAGGTTGACTTTTCAGTCTTTTATGATGCTAAGTTAGCTGACTTATAAAATGTGGTTTAATTAAAATTTTGTGTATTGTCTATACTTTGGTCTACCTAACAGCAAACTTGCACGTCCTTGCTAGATAAACAATTATCTTAATAAAAAGAGAAAGGAAAAGAAATATTTCTGAGGTTAGTTTGCCACTCTTGATATTTTCCTTGCCCTCTGTATTGAGAACCCTGGGGAAGACATTGTGCTGATGAGTAAGTGACCTTGAATAGGTCATGTCTTCTCTACTGGGCCTTGTACTATGGGCTTTAGCAGATCCTTATGATAACATGAGCAGTGCTGCAGGGGAACCTGGGTGTTACGAGAGAGATAGCACCCCACCCTATCAAGAAACTTTTTTAGCTGAACAGCTTCCAATATAATTTGTAACTTAAAATATGTTTAGGAACAGTAAAGTCTATGTGGATAAAAGGGTACAACATACTCATTCTGACCGGGCGGCCATTAGTGATCCACATCAAAGTTTACTTGGGCACTGGCAGACCTGTTCTGTGTTGGGCTGCCTGGCAAGCACAACTTCAGGCTGTGCAGCACAAAACATTTGGCTGCAAGGCAAACTCAGCCAGCTCTTGTAACAGAGGAGCCTGCAGGCAGCTCCCACTTAGCATGGACAATTACACAACCTTCATGGCCACACCTTTATCTAGAAGTGCAGCAAGAAGTTCTCATGAGAACATCCTTTATAAGTAGAGTTACTTTCTTGTAAGAAAATTATATATAACAGCTCAAAGGAGGAACCTTTCTCCTTGGACAGGATCTCTGCAGCCTGCCCTGGGAAGTATATCCATGGTCTGGCTGATGATGCATGAACATAAGGTGCCCAGCATCTGAAGAGACATAATATTCATTCCCTATACATGTCTTCTTTTGTTTCTATCTTATTATAAAAAACTATTTTACTAAGCTATTTTTCTCTGAGTTTAAAAAAATTTCTTTTGTCAGAAGATTACTAGCAGTAGATCACATTTCTGACTACAGAAGATATTATCTTATATATTTATACTATATTTGTGACGGCTATTGATGAACTCAGGGAAATTTCCTTTTTTTCTTTTTCTTTCCATTGGTCATATTAACACTAGCAAAAAGAAAAGAGTGCAGGTTTACTTAATCAGAAATCCAGAGACCGAGCTAACATAAATTTCTTGTGGAAATCAAAGCGAGCATACATTTGAATACTACATGGCAGAAGGTGGGTTGCATGTTATCCAGAAACATAACTAAGCAAGTATAATTTTTAACAAGTCTTTATGGCTTATTTTATCTATTGCACATTGATTGTAAACCACCACATAACTGTACTGATTACCGTAACTACGTATGATTGCCATTGGTCTCAAATAACTTTGCTGGAGTTGCATCAGAAAAATCAATTACTTATTATAATGATTATTGTTACCAATCTGTCTTAACACTAATTAGTTAAAGAAAAATTGTAGCTTATTGCTCTACATTAACAGAAATGACTTACAATTTAATTTCTAAATCACAAGGTCAGTATAACCTTTCACATTTAGTTTGTGTTGTCAACAATGCAATTTCCGTTTGCCAAACAAACTACCTAAGTTTTCCCTGCTTATATTTCTGCACAGTTAAAACACTTGAATATAATCAGCCCTCCCTTATTCTGAGCTTCAATGGATCCTAATGTTTTAAAGTAGCCATCTGAAGATTTTACCAATCATTTGCATCTGTGCCAGAGCTACAGGCTACAGTCCATTACAAACAAGTAAGAGGGTCCCTTCTCCAAAGACCCCAGAATAGGAGATCTAATATTAAGACAGAAGAAAAACAAGAACAGCAGTGGAGCTGATAAGGAGTGCAGCACCACACACTGCAGTTGTCTGGGGGATTTAAAGCAAACCCATAATCTATGGTTGAGTATCAATGAAAGATAAAGATCAACGAAACAGACATCTTTGTTAATGGTACTTTGATACTGTGACAGAATTCATGGTGATTAAGGTAGGGAAGTCATAGGCAGGGTGCATAGACAGAGTCATCTGGGAGAAATATGAAGTCCAACTCAAAAGGACAAGCAGAATGAGGTAGTGTAAAAGGAAGGGCTGAAGTAACAGGAGTAGGAGAAAAAGCCCAACACCTTCAATAGTCTTTCAAAGATGCCATTTTCGGTTTTAAAGTAAAATTATCTTCATAGAGTGTAAAAGACAAAGGTTGTCAAAGTTCATCAAAACAGATGGTTGGAGTCTTTTTTAATGTGTTGGTACTAATCCTGTTAATTGCTTACATTAAAACCAGAATTGTGTCAATAGGACAACAGTGAAACTAGGACATCACTAGAGAGAAGACTTGGAAAAAGCCAGTACCATTTAACTACTGAAGTCTGAAAATGAACTTTTGAAAAGATTCAGTACTTTGTCTCACTTCATATCTCTAGCCCTTCATTTCTTTTATTAATACCTTAACATTAGTCAAAGTAACAAGGAATGCATATTTCTACCTTTTTACAGCTGCGTGTAGGATCACAATACTTCAGGAAGGAAAGCTTTTCTAATGAGAATATTCAAACTGTTCTAAATAGTTCTTTTGTCAACAGTTTGCAGTATATATCAAATTAGGCACATGTAATTAACTCTTCTATGCTGCCTTTATTTCTCAAGTAGTACCATAATACAGTCTCCTGCCTAAAATCAGAAAAGGAATAATTCCTTTCAGAGAACCATAGAGAAAGCTGAATTTTCCTTCACAGATTTCAGCAAGTATTTGTACATGAAACTTTAGTGGAATAGAAGAAGTATTCTGATACTGAGCAAAGCACTTGTTTACAAATAAAAATTGAGAATGGAGAAACATCTGCAAATACTGTAATATCATAATTAAAATATTTTCAAAAAATTCTATCTCAACTATAGCACAGATAAAAATGTGGACATAGTAGAAAAGAAAAAAAAAGTCTGATAAGTACACAGCAGATATTAAAGAAATAATTAATAATAAACCTAATAGTTAGGAAAGTGGGAAAATAAACCAGCAGGAAATAGTAAATTATGCATGAAATAATATTACATAACCCTCCTACTGCGTCTGATTTTTCTGCTTGGATTGTACGGCATACTGAAGTAGATACTGTGGGCCCTTGGGCAATTTGCACTGGACCTAACTATGCCTCATCAACTACCATAAGGGTGTAAACTTTACCTCTAGTCTCTTTATTTTTCCCTACTACTTAGCAAGGAAACATTAAAACTGTGATGTTGCAATACTGTTGCAAAATGGCACTGACCTGTTTTTTTTTATAGGAATCAGGCTACCTTCCAGCTTTCCTGTCACTGTTCCTAATGTGTATGAATCCAAGTACTGTATCACATTTCATCTAGCTGATGTTACTTACAGTGCACCTCTTTGCAGAATAAGGGCAGTACGTGGTTTCAGACTTAAGGACCAAGCATTCATTCAATTTTTATTTCTATATATAGTTGTATATATCTCCAAACTTTCCAACCGATTCTCACAAAATAAAAGTAAAAATATATAAAAAGAACCCAACACCCCCCCCCCCCAAAAAAAAAAAAACAAAAAAAACCACAAACCAACAAAACAAACCTCCCCAAAAAATTCAAAAAACAAACCACGAAATCCAAACAATTAAAACCAACACAACCCCTGGATGAAATGAAAGGACTGTCTTCTACAATTTTCCATAGTCATAGATTCTTCCTTCAAGTATAAATATCTCTGGTCCTCCAATATATACACATTTTCAAAATCTGCAGAATGAATTTTTAAGTGTCTGTTAATCAAAAAAAAAAAAGTAATTTCAAGGTTATTCAATAGTTGGTCAGTTCATTATGGCAGAAATAAGATTTTTAGTAGTCTGTATCAACAACTTGTATTTTTGTCTTTCTACCATCTATCTGATTTCTTAACCAAACTTTTGTGAACAAATCAGTATATAAAAGCTTCTCTGATGTCTGCTGATCAGTTACAGTTAGTTTTTACACTCAGGTAGTACCGTTACCTTTCTTAAAGATTAAAGCATACAGGAGTTCATATTATTTACTCACTGCATTTTGCCCTCTCTAGTTAACAAATGTGTCACAGAACGCAATTCTGCTCAGGCAGTCTTTGTACAAATAGCAACTCCAGGTTTAGAGACATGGCTATTAGCAATTTTGCCCAACTTCCTCCTTGGCTATAGTTAGGTGAAATGAATGAATTCTGCCTTGTTCAAATTAGTTCTTTAAGTTAAAGACTTGGGGGAGAAGCTAAGGTTAAGAGCAACACATATATCACTTTGTTATACACAGAACAAGCATCTTTCCTATAGCAGTCTTTGACACTTTCAGCAAGATTCACCACATTCTACCTTAAACAAAACAATGGAGTTTCAGTTCAAGTCCTTCTAGTTTCCTGGTGCTAATTAGGGTTTTAAGCAACCTTTTAGAAGCACGAATGAATCAAATCTATAAGAACGTGTCCTGGAGACACAAACAGATTTTGTTTCTTTCCTGCTGGTAATCTCTCTCTCTGTCCTATATATCCTGTAGGATAACTCATTTCATTCTGATGGCTACTTCACCTAAAAGATCTAACCTTTACTGGGGTGCCACAAGGCTAGACATATACTTACAGCACCACAAAGTTCCCTGCCGCTTTTGGCTTATAAATCATTGTCTTTCAGCCATGTATTTCTTCCTTGTGCCTCAGTGTTGCAGGAAACAGTCATTTAGCAGTGTATACACACACACTCACACAGAAGCAAACAAACAAAACCAAACAAAACTAAGCTATACATAATAAAAGTGTCATACAAAACACCACCATTGCATATTCACCTGAGAAACCACATTTTCTAGTAACGTTTTCATCTTTGCTCCACTCTCACATACAGCATTCAAGTGTAATTAGGATGACATGACCTGATTTATTGGCATGTTCCTCTAGCAATAAGTTGCAAAGTCACAGAATCATAGAACGGTTTGGTTTGGAAGGGATTTTAAAAATTATCTAGTTGCAACCCCCTGGCCATGAACAGGGACACCATCCACTAGACCAGGTTGCTCAAAGCACCATTCAAACTGGTCTTGAACACTTCCAGGGATAGGGTAGCCACAACTTCTCTGGGCAGCTTGTGTCCGTGTCTCACCAATCTCATAGTGAAGAAATTCTTCCTCATATCTGAATCTGCCCTCTTTCAGTTAAAGCCATTCCCCCTTGTCCTATCCCTACATGCACTTGTAAAATGTCCATCTCCAGCTTTCTTGTAGGTTCCCTTTAGGCACTGTGACTCTGTTATAACGTCTTTCCAGAGCTTTCCCTTATCCAGGATGAACAAGATCAATTCAAAAAAGACAGTCTTCAGAGGGCAGGTGCTTCAGCTTTCTGATCATCTTCATGGCCCTTCTTTGGGCTGTTTCTAACAGGTTCATGTCCTTCTTATGTTGGAGGTCCCAGGGCTGGACACGGTGTTCCCAGAGGGGTCTCATGAGAGCAGAGTAAAGGGGGAGAATCATCTCCTTCAACCTGCCACTCATCACTCTTCTTTTGATGCAACCCAGGATACGGTTGGCATTCTGGGCTGGAAGCACACATTTCTGGCACAAAAATAAAGAAACAGTATAATTTTCTCAGATGCTAAAACAGAGGAATATAAGACCTCTGTTTGATATTGTGTGTAAGGAAAGAGTATATTTATTCAGCACTTGGCAATTTATTGGAAAATTGTTTTCTGTAGGAAAAATACCCTTATGCATTTCCAAGCAAAATGTGCAGCCACTCAAGTTTTCAAAAGAAGCTCGGAATGCTGAAACATATAATTACTCATTTAGGTAAATTCTAAAAGTACATCTAGACTGCAACTGACCCAGCTTGCAAGAATAAAGGCTTCCCGTGGAGCCCAATCATGCAGTGAACTCCCTTTGTGGTTCTATATACACGGAGGAATTTGTTGATACAGATTTAAAATGTTTGCCCACCCCATTGACATTCACCTTGTGTTTCAAACAGAAGATTCCTGTGACTAGCAAAAACAAAACAGATTTTCTGGGTATAACTATTTAAAGTTTAAAATCAGGAAGGAAAGAAACAACGATAACCAGATTGTTTACAGGCAGATTCTAAAAATAAATTAATAACTCCCCTCCCCAGCCAAAAGAACAAACAGACAAAAAAAACCCCAAACCAAGCAAACAAAAAGACCTCTTATGATGTTTTCTGTCTTATTCCACTTAGTCTGACATCTTCCCAGGAAGGCAGAGGCACCATAAATTCTAAATTTTAGATGCAGCGTTCTGACCACTTTAAGGAGTTGTGCTCCCTGTTAATGCAAGAGGGTACATCAAGTGTGCTAACTTCAGGTCTTTTGGATAGCAGGCACAGAGTTGTAGTCTCATGCAGATAATAACCCTCACTGGGTGAGAGCTTTAACCCATTTAGCCAAAAGTACAATTCAGAAAGTTCCTCCACCTGAGTAAAACATGAATTACAGATGTACAGATATTATTAATATGCACAAAATGATTGTAAGAAAAAAACCCCTCCTTGTCAGCTATGAAGCATGTCTTTCAGTTAACCATAAGAGTACAATATAATTTTAGATATAATAAATATTCCTTGCTTCCCACTAGGAATTCCAGTGCAGTTTTACCTTCTTGAAAAAAAAAAGAAAAAAGAAAGAAAAAAACAGAGCAAACAAACAAACAAACAAACAAAAAAAAGAGCCAACAGCAAACAAAATAAAACACCCCCCTCACTGCACAAAGAAAACAAACCATACCAAACCAAACAATAAAACCAACTGTTGTATTTCACCAGCACAAAGATTTTTGCCAAGAAATCCAAGAGTAACAACATTATTTCACTTAGCTCTCTTCAACATCGCATCTTAATAACGTATATATGTCTTGACAAGGTTTCCAAAGGAGAGGGAGCTGAGGGGCTGCTTAGTTTCAGGTCTGCTTTACCCTAAAATGATCTGAAGGCAGATTAGTATGTCAAGGAATTATCTTAAATAATGTTCAGAAATTGCTACCAACTGGCAAGAAAACTATGAAGTTCATTGTTTACTATTTCCTTGCTACTGTGAACACTTCAGGCTTAGAAATGAACATGGTAACAAAATTCCAGTCTTCATAAGCAGCTTTCCTTAAAAATTAGGATTACATAGCTTTGCTGCCTGAATGTGTGGTAAACACACATAAGATAAACAAGTTAGTCATCCCTACACTTTTTTTTTTTTACTTTTTTACCAATTTTAGTCAAGATATACATGTTTTTAGATCCACACCTTTATCTTCTTTTCCAGCTCTCCAAAACATCTCAACGCTAGCTTCTGGTAATATAAAATGTATTGCACAGGCATAAGTGATACCTGGCATAATGAGGAAGCGATTTTAAATACAGTCTGCCAAAATAGCTAAAAAAACCCTACAGAAAATCTCAAAATAAATATTCCCAGGAGAGCAATGAGCTCTCTGAGTTGAAATTTAAATCTGACACAGGTCAGAAATAAAGCAATTTAGTTATATCTGATTATCATAGGTCTGTTATTGCAGACTACCATGTAAAACATGTTTAATCTTGGTTGTAATCAGGCATGCTATTGAATCCAGAAAGACAGAGCTCTAGAGTACTCTGGACTATTTTTTCCTGTTATAAGTCTCACATTTACAACTACTCAAAATGTCCTAAATTCACCTTAGAAAAAGCACCTTCTAGCTATTACTGGCTGCAAGTTACCAACTGTGAAATATTACTATATTAACTATGTCATACAAAACACAGCTGACCTTTTGTGCAATTGAAAAGCAGTGTATAAACCTAGTAAGATTATTATCCAGACTTCAAGTTAGAAACAAAAAGTTCACACTAATATTGCCTTTTCTCAAATGGTTGTATTTTCTTCAGTACCAAGGATGAAATACCAAAAGATTTATCACTAAAAGCTTCACCCAAACCCTCCCTTCCCCCCCCATCCATTTTAAAGTAAGGTCTAAAACAATGAATATACCATTTGCTATTTCCTTGCACAGGAAGAGATTTCACCTGAAACAGAACAGCATTAGTTATTTTCTGAGGAGGTTTAACTTCAGTGTTTTCTCATTATCACCAAAGTTTAGTTGGGGATTTGCCTTTAGCAGATTTGAAGATAGATAATATATTGTAATTTAGGGCATTTTTCCAATATTTTTTCCTCTACATCATGTTTCTTTCTAGAGATCTTTACTGATTTATACTTCAACAAGGATTGTAAAAGCTCTGGGTTTTTTTTTTTTTTAGGTTTGTTTGTTGGGTTTTTTATGAAGCTAATATTCATATGAAGAGAAAAGAGTTATGGGGAAGAACAGGTCTTGAACTGATAATCTTGGGGATTTGGGGTGGGAAGATGGTTTTTCTGCTTGTTTTCTCCATTGCTCTGATGAGTATTTCACACATGTACAGACAAAAGATTGAGGGTAAGTGTTGTAAATACTAATATTATTTCCTATGGCTGGAAGAACTGGTATATGCGAAAGCTTGCTTTCTTCTGGTTATACTAGCTGGTCCAGAAGAAGCCAAAATCTTTCCGTTCAAACTTCGTTACAGTATATCCCTTAAATCTTTAGAAATACAACAAAATATTAATGACAAATGCAGGGGGGAAAAAAAGTCACACTTATGCAACAGCTTAGTGGAATAGGAGATAGGGAAATGTGAAGATTTGTAAAGATGGACAGGATATGAACAGTTGTTTAGGATGTTTTGACAAAACTTTTACTTTTATCGGACTGTTTTGCAAATATGAGATTGCTTCTCACAAATATTGTTACCCATAGGTAGAGAAAAATAGAAGCTCATCTGCTGCTTTTTTCCCCAGTTTTATAGGGCTCTTTAAGACTTCCTTACCATTAGCACGCTTTTGGTCTTTGGAGGTTCTTGTCTATCATCTACAAACTTAGAAGGTTCACTGCTCATTCTCTTTTCTAGGTCACTACTGAAGTGAAATAAAACCAGTCCCATTAACTATCATGCAGGACTGCACTGCTTTCCTATCCCCCCTCCCTTATTCCAAAAATATGATTTCTAAACCCTATCATTCTCCTTTAACGAACTTTCAGTACAAGAAAGGCCTTCCCTTAAAGCCAGATGTCAGAGGTCAATATAATCTGTCCACATTCTTCTGTATCCATATGTAAAGTGTATAATGTTTAATATCAAATTTACTTACTTAAAGATATTTGATGTTACATGGGATTTCTAATTTAGCAGAGTAATACAAAATATATACTGAAAGCACATAAAACATTTAAGTTAGACTTAGGAAAATATAGGAACTGCAATATACATTTCAATTGCAATACAGAGGCAAATCCCATCATTGTCTGAAAAGTGGATTCATGCCTGGTGTGTACTAAACCAATTCCACGTTTAGGAGAGGTCCTGTGTTTATTCTGCACAGTGTGGTCAGTGGTGTCCTTTCACAAATCAAGCACACTAATGCTGGCTTCTTTACTAGATTTATGCACAAAAGTTACAATGCAGTACACTCCCAGTTACAATGATCAGTTGTAATCTACATGCATTTATAGTATTTACTGGGTCATTCCTTCTAATCACTACGCACGCTCAGAGTGGGATCTTCACGTGGGGCCTGGTCTTTTTGACCTGTGCATGTGATTTTTAGTATTATAATGAAGGCAGTTCACTTCAGAGCACCATAAAAGTTAGTTTCATTGCCAAGTTAGATAACCAAATGGTCACTTTGCCAAACAATAACTCATCCTTTGGTGCTATCAATCTCAATTGGTTTCCTTTTTTCCTTCACACACAACCAAGATCTGGTTGTACCCATGAACATATCACCATTACTAGCCTTGTCTCATATACATGCTTACTATCACAACTCTGGGCATACCAAGTAACCAGGAAGGAATATGTCGTTTGAAACCAGCTCAATATAGTTCCTTTCTTCAAAATACTTTTGCTAGTTTTTATAATTTATGTTGGCCTGAACCAGATATTCACTCCCCCTGTTCTGGTCTGGCTAACTCAGGGAGACATTTACACCTCCAGTGAATCCACTCAACTTTTGTTCATCTAGAACCCCTTTTGAGTGAAGAAAGAAGACAAATTCTTTGCAGCATTCTCTGGGCTGCATGGGCACATCACCTTTGCCCAATTCCACTGATTGCTCTTCCATCATAAAGATCTACTCATCCAGTCACATTCCACCCCTAGGAGTTTAGTCAGTCACACCACAGTAACTGACTGACTTCTTTGTACCCACTGGATTCCCTTTTTCCACATTCTATCACACTCACAGAAGTGTTATACAGCTCATTAGTGAGGCAGGTCCTCCCTGTACAGAAACTATGCTGAATCCCAGAGAGCATTTATCCATGTTCTTACGTTTGTTCTCACATATTCTGCTATCTTACCAGAGGTACACACCAGCTTCATTGCTCTGTAGCTGCCAGGATGTCCTCTAGAGCCCTTTTGCAGGCAGGACTCCAGAGGCAACATTCCATTCCTCCAGCATAGCAGCTATTTGTAGTTTTGGGCTGCAGACCAAGGTCAGCAATTTCACATCTGAATGCCTTCCGAGTCACCTAGTGAATACCATTCTAGCCTTACTTCCTGCAACTTGTCTATCAGAGCTAATGTAACACATATATTTACTTCAAATTGAGCTAGCTTCTCTGCTCTGTCTGTAAAAAAGATGGGTCACTGGGAAAGTCTTCAAAATCTAGAGGAGCAAAGGCCAACATAAAGAATTCACATTACTTCTCTGCTACACCTCTGGTTCTTTTGTCATCAAGCAATACCAACAACTACCTACCTGGTTCCCTGTTTTGAAGTATTTAAAGAACTTCTCATGTGAGCTCAAGCATGGCATCTGCCATATTTTATGGGCTTCAGTGTTCTCACTTGGGGATTTTCACCACTTTTTTTTGGGGGGGGGGGCGGGGAGGGGTTTTGTTTGGTTGGGTACTTTTTGTTGTTGTTCATTTCTTTTTAAATATTGACCTTTCAGTTTTATTTGTTTTCTTTTTGAATTGTGACTTACTTGATCTTCTAATAAAAGGGATTTTTAACAGCCACCAGAGTGCTTACATTTTCTTGCACTGCTTCTTTTAAGAGGTGCTGCTTAGTTTTGACAATTTTTCTTGGTTTTGTATGCTTCCAACTCTTAAAATTGAATATGCATGCACTGGATTTGTTTTGCCTGTTGCCTTCTGCTGCAACATTAAACCTAATTGTAACTACAACAGAGCAGCTCAGAACTGGATGTTGAGCAGCACTTAGCCTACACCAGAATGCCATATTTTCTTGCTGTTCCAAGTATTTTCCCTTGGAAGCAGCCAATTATTCATCTAAAAGTGAAATTGAGCTGTATGTAGTAGCTGAAATTTCCAACTGTTGCTGCCTGTCTTAAAATGGAATTTGACTGATTTTAACACTGTTTTCAGTATCTTTCCTGACTAACGTGTGAACAGTACAACCAGTACAATCCTATTAAAGTCTAGGAATTCTACCTATAAGGGTTCCATAGTACTTCTTATTTCCTTTAAAATTTGCCATGTTGCACTTCACAAAATTTTATATACACAGACCCTTTCAACCTCCTGTAAGGGTAAACTACTTTGATTCTTGGAAAGTTGATAGCCTGGTAACATCATGTCCTCCTCCTAAAATGCCTGCTTGCAGGTGTCAGTGTCACATGTTCTAATTCTTCTACTTACTTTCAGAATTTTGGCTAGTATATATTATGTCAAAGCTTTTATACTCCATGTCTTAATATTGTACATACTAGTCAATTAGCATTATAAGGGAACAATTTACCTCCTTTATTTTTTGTGTGCTGTTTATTTCTCACAGACTTTTCAGGAGTGCATTGGACATTCTTCATATTAGTTTAAACCATATGACCTTCTTTGCCTCTCAGCTTTCCCCAGATTGCTAAGTTTCAATTTTTACTTCAGTACCATCAGTTTTCAATTCAGTAACATCAGCCTGACTAGATTATAATTAATATGTAGCCCATCTTTTCCAATGTTTCCACTTGTCTAGAAATTTTCTTAATATAACTAAATTTCATCTTTCTATCATGTGCTCATTTTTATATCTTTTGCCTCTTCCACACACTGAGACTTCAAATCTCTGCCCAGCATGTGGAATAATAGCAGGGATGATTCTATGAAGGCTGTGGACCTTGGTCTCTGCTAAGCAGACAATTTAGACTCCTATTCAAGTATCACCTGCTACAAGCTAAGGAGTGTTGCATCCCGACTAGAAGTAAGTGCAACAGGAGGGCAAGGAGACCCCTTGGATGGATAAAAAGATGTAGAGAAAAATTCACAGGAAAAAAAGAGGTTTATAAAAGGTGGAAGCAAGGACAGGTGGCCTGGAATGAATACAGGGATGTTGTTTGGGAAGCTAGGGGCCGCGTTAGGAAAGCTAAGGCCCACTTAGAGCTAAACTTGGCTAGGGATGTTAAAGATTACAGGAAGGGATTTTATAGGTATGTATCGGCTAAAAAACAGACTAGGGACAACATAGGCCTCCTCCGGAAGCTTTCAGGAGAACTGGCTACACAGGATTTGTAGAAGGCTGAGGTTCTGAATGACTTCTTTGCCTCGGTATTCACTAGCAAAGGCTCTGACCACACCACCCAAGTCTTGGAAGGCAGACATAGGGACTGTGAAAACCTAGACCTTGGGCCTACTGTACGAGGGGATCTGGTTCGAGATCTTCTTAAAAACCTGAATGTACACAAGTCCATGGGACCTGATGAAATCCATCCGCGGGTCCTGAAGGAGCTCACAAATGAAGTTGCTAAGCCACTGGCCATCATATTTGAAAAATCATGGCAGCTAGGTGAAGTTCCTGGTGACTGGAAAAAGGGGAATATAACCCCCATTTTCAAGAAGGGGAAAATGGATGACCCAGGGAACTACAGACCAGTCATTCTCACCTCTGTGCCTGGCAAAAATCTTGGAGCAGCTTCTCGTGGAAGACATTCTAAGGCACATGAAAAACAACAAGGTGATTGGTGACAGCCAGCATGGCTTCACTAAGCGGAAATCCTGCCTGACCAGTTTGGTGGCCTGTGATGGTGCTACAGAGCTGATGGACGGGGTGGAGTAGTTGACGTCATCTACCTGGACTTGTGCAAAGCGCTTGACACTGTCCCACATGACATCCTTGTCTCTAAATTGGAGAGACATCAGTTTGATAGGTGGACCACTCGGTGGATAAAGAACTGGCTGGATGGCCACACACAAAGAGTTGTGCTCAAGCGCTCAATGTCCAGCTGGAAACCAGTAACGAGTGACGTCCCTCAGGGATCAGTGTTGGGACCGGTCTTGTTTAACATCTTTGTTGGTGACATGGACAGTGGGATTGAGTGGAGCCTCAGCAAGTTTGCCGATGAGACCAAGCTGTGTGGTTCAATTGATAATGCTGGAGGGAAGGAATGCCATCCAGAGTGGCCTTGACATGCTTGTGAGGTGGGCTGATGCCAACCTCATGAAGTTTAACCATGCCAAGTGCAAGGTCCTACATCTGGGTCGGAGAAACCCCAGGCACAGCTACAGGTTGGGCAAAAAAGAAATTCAGTGCAGCCCTGCAGAGAAGAACTTGGGGGTGTTGGTCAATGAGGAAATGAACATGAGCCGGCTTCAGTGTACACTTGCAGCCCAGAAAGTCAACTGTATCCTGGGCTGCATCAAAAGGAGTGTGACCAGCAGGTCAAAGGAGGTGATCCTGCCCCTCTTTTGAGACCTCACTTGGAGTATTGTGTGCAGTTCTGGTGCCCTCAACATAAAAAGGATATGGAACTGTTGGAACAAGTCCAGAGGAGGGCCACAAGGATGATCAGGGGAATGGAGCACCTCCCATATGAAGACAGGCTGAGAAAGTTGGGGCTGTTCAGCCTGGAGAAGAGAAGATACTGTTCCAGTATCTGAAGGGGGACTATAGGGATGTTGGTGAGGGACTATTCATTAGGGACTGTAGTGATAGGAGAAGGGGTAACGGGTTGAAAATTAAACAGCAGAAGTTTAGATTGGATATGAGGAAGAAATTCTTTACTGTTAGGGTGGTGAGGCACTGGAATGGGTTGCCCAGGGAAGCTGTGAATGCTCCATCCCTGGCAGTGTCCAAGGGCAGGTTGGGCGAAGCGTTGGGTGATATGGTTTAGTGTGAGGTGTCCCTGCTGATGGCAGGGGGGTTGGAACTGGGTGATGTTAAGGGCCTTTCCAACCCTAACTATTCTATGATTCTATGATTCTATAAACACCTCTCCTGTATCTTTGTCATGCCTGTGTTACTGGCACCAACACAGATGATAATTACTACCTGTTTCCTGGCATTCCTGAATTGAAATCTTGTGTCCATCACTTTCATGCCCAGCGCACAAGTTACTGCTGCAGTTTTACTGGATGTAAAAAAAAGTCTATGTACCTACGTATTACAGAATTTCCCCTTACTACCATGTTGTGATTTAAAACCCAAACACAATCTCTTTCTCACCCCCCTGGCCCGTCAGTCTTTCTCTCCTTTCCCCCTTCCCCCCTCTCCTAACCCTAACCCTAACCCTAACCCTAACCCACTCCCTGCTCCCGGGTGGATGGGAAAGAGAATTGAAAGAAAGTAACTCCCACGGTTTGAGATAAGAACAGTCCAGTAGCTAAGGTATAACACAAACCATTACTGCTACCACAAATAATAAGAATAAGAATAAGAATATAATAATGATAAGAGAAATAACAAGGGAAGAGAATATGGTACCACCCACCAAAACGAGCCTGACCCAGAAGAGGGCGAGCCCTTCCGGGGATCTCACAGTTCCCTCCTCGGGCATGACGTGCTGCGGTATGGAATACCTCTTTGGCTAACTTGGGTCAGGTGTCCTGTCTCTACTCCCTCCCGCCCCCCCCCCCCTTCCCTGGCAGAGCATGAGACTCACAAAGTCCTTGGTCAGAGTAAACATTGCTTAGCAACAACTAAAAACATCGGTGTTATCAGCTCTGTTCCCAGGCTGAAAGTCAAAACACAGCACTGCACCAGCTACTAAGAAGGAGAAAAATTGACTGCTACTGATAAACCCAGGACATACCACCTGCTTCTTCCTTGTGATCAACTCTTTGCTGTTTCCTCAGGAGAACACTTATCTCAGCTGGAGCATAGTTCTCATCCCAAAAACTCCTTGTTAGTAGAATGTTCTCAGTCTTGGAGACTTGGTCCTTTTCTGTAGCACAGGGACTGCAGTTACAGAGCTAAGGCTATCCTGCAGCTTTCCTGTCAGCCACCTGAAAGAGTCTGTTTCCCTAATTTGATTAAGTTCAGCAAAAGTCCAAGTCCTTTCCAAGCCAAACCATTCTATGAGTCTACAAAAAGCACAAGCTTGGTACTGGGGGATCCTTGCATTGTGTTGACAAATACAAAAGCTGCCCATGGGCCAGTCATTATACATGCTGCACTTTATAACAAAGTAGGTAAACCCTGCAACACTGGGGGTCTCCTTCCTACTTCTTGGAGGTGTTTTTATTATTTAAAATTGTCATGGACTCATATATTTTAGTTTCTTTTTGATGGTGAATATTATTATTCCCTTGAGATAATTACCAATAGTTCAGAAAGATGTAGAAGCATAGGAAGAAAACAATGTTAAGGAAAGTCCTCAACTATGTTTCTCCCTGTCAAGGTCAACATTTAGATGCCAAAAAAAAATGCAGACTTTGCTCTTTTCCTTACGTCTTTGGAAATAAACTTCATAAACTTTAATTAACCTTAGCTGGGTATCCCAACAGAAGGAATTTCACATTAAGACTTGAGCAGTAACCTGTGCCCTATATTGTATATTTAAGAGGAAACTGCTGACCAAGACAGCCATACCACCCTGTATCTCATGATGTTTACATTGATTTTCTGTATTTGGAGATACAGGAGAAAAACAAGTAAGTCAACATGAGAGTGCTGGTGGCTAGCTTGTATTAACTTAGGCATAGACTTGCACACAGTTAGGTTACTGAAGCAGGTCTATTTATAACAGCAATCAGATCACACAAAATGTGCTTCCAACACGTTTGTCCTGGACCTGATCCAGAGCTTTAACTTGTAAGCATCCCTACCTGTTGCTGTAATGTGCAAATTATCAAGCAGCCACAAACAGCATCTCAGCTGGAGATGACAACTGACAATACAGTAGCAATAAAAACCAGCTTGTTCAGTCATCCATCAGCTGTATCTGACGGGGTGAATACTCATCTACTTTAGCAGTCATTTACTTATGATTCATTGAAAGCATCTGTAGCAGTGATTTTTGTGGAAAAGGACTACCTGTAAATTATAGCAGAGAGACTACTCAAGAACTTACTCTTTCTCAGGTGATTTTTGTTGCACCCACGAATCCACTTTTGACTCCCAGTCTGATGTTTTACCATGCTGAATAACAGAGACTTCAAGCACATTAAAGGATAACATACTTCTCTCAGGTTTTAAGGTTTTCCAAAGAATGAAATTTAACACAGCCTAGGCTTGCCATCTTAACGTATAGCTAAGCAGTTATTTAACCACACAGACATGCCTACAGAAAATTCAATAATTAGTACAAGTCAGACTCTGAAGCTTTCTTTCAAGAAAAATACAGATTAATCTCTACAGGTTAAGTTATTCTGTTATTTCCAAAAGCTAGAATACATCTGTAGTCTAGAAGGAAGTTTAGAAAGTGTAGGGCAGATATGATGAAGTCTGTGTTCTGATTCTCCACAGAAAACTTGGGAAGGAATTGGCAAATATAGAAGTACAGTGGGGAGAGAAAACGGAATTAATTAATATAAGATTTCAAAGTATTTGAAATTCATAAGTTTAAAACAAGTCTACTTTTCATTCTACTTTTCTGTTCCCTATTTTAGTTCATTGCTTTACTTACTTACAAAAGGAAAATTAAAAAACATGCCTTTTTTTTAATTATCTGAGCTAACTTTGTTAAAGTTATCCTCCACTAAAAGCTTGGCTTCAATAATACAATAAATATTTATCAAGCCATTAAATTTGATAGTTATTCTGTTAACCTACCTAAAGTGTTAAAAAAAAAAATGCTAGAGTGCACTTTTAGAAAATACTTTTGAAAAGAGGTATACCTAACCAAATGAGCAAAAAAAAAAGTACCGATCCTGTCGTTTTACTTACAAGAGATTGAGAAGCTTAACTGTAGTGGAATAAATAAGAACAAGTGGTCAGTATAAACCCAGTCATTTTAAATGGCCAAATAATACACAAATAGCTTTAAACATCCTCCTTTTTGTGGCTCAGTTTCATAATCTCTCTCTCTTGTGAATAGCTATTGCTGGGATAAATATAGAAGTGTAATTTTGAACAGCCTGAGTACTCTACAATTTCTACCAAAAATCAAAGTAAACAAAACAACTAATTATGTACTCCTTTTTGGTTTTGCTCTAAAAGGTTTGTCTAGTTACCATTGTCTCCTGACTAAAAGAGAATGAATACTAAGTTTTGCTTTAACATGTAGATCTTATTGCAGAGATGCTTACAACGTAAACCAGGACTTTGATAAACCGTGGGACAAACAACTGCAGAATATCAGGAATAACCTGTGTCGCACCTACATTCAAAAGCCTTAGAAAGACAGCTTTGTAGCATTAAGAATGGTGCACTATAGCAGGTGTTTAACAGGAATCTTCTTCATGAAGTAACCAACAGTTGAAAACATTCTGACTTTTTTTTCTGTGTTCCTGATTCTTTTCTCATTACCACCTATTTGTTACCCCTTCCCAAAACCTGTTCCTGCTTACAGACTATTACAAAGCCAGGGCAGCAAATGACAGTTAAGTGGAAGTCCCTTATTTTCTTCCACTGTATCACAGTCATACCCCTTTCCCATTCATTCTAGTTTGGTTTTCTGAGCACAGTTCACTCCAGACAAATACCTGCTGACTTATTTGTGTTTTCTCAGTTGACAGGATCCAGAAGCTAATGTGCACCCACCTTTTTATCTTTATCCATTTATTATTTCCCACTTTTTTCCTTATGAAAAGCTAATGTAGCTTTCTACAACTTCTATTATACCTCCGTGTTTGCCTATTTCTCTGTTACACTTTCCTGTTTTAAACTAGCTAACGTCTCCCACAGTTTTTCCATTGGAAAAGTGCAGAATCAAACAGAGCAGTTGCTATGATATATGTGTCCAGATATCAAGCAGCAACCACAAATGTCATCCTTGACTTCATTTAAGTTTTGTAACTAGAAAAGCAAGATGTCAGTATCATTATGGAAAACTGCTATGCTATTGGCAGAAAGAAATTTCTGATATGAGACAACATACTCATCTTGCTTTCTGGAGCACCTCCTGTATGAAGACAGGCTGAGAAAGTTGGGGCTGTTCAGCCTGGAGAAGAGAAAGCTGTGTGGAGACCTCATAGCAGCCTTCCAATATCTGAAGGGTGCCTATAAAGATGCTGGAGAGGAACTATTCATAAGGGAATGTAGTAATAGGACAAAGGGTACGGATTAAATCTTAAACAGGGGAAGTTTAGGTTGGATATAAGGAAGAAATTCTTTACTGTGAGGGTGGTGAGGTACTGGAATGGGTTGCCCAGGGAGGCTGTGAATGCTCCATCCCTGGCAGTGTTCAAGGTCAGGTTGGACAGAGTCTTGGGTGACATGGTTTAGTGTGAGGTGTCCCTGCCAGTGGCAGAGGGAGTTGGAACTAGATGATCTTAAGGTCCTTTCCAACCCTAACTATTCTATGATTCTATATTAATTCTTTCAGTTACGGTACAATTGTCAAATATCTGTTTTATTTTTTCTCCTTTGTATGGAGAACAAAGAAATGTATTGCTAATGTAAAGGGTATGTTTTCAATGTAAAGAAATGGGATTTTGTTTAATTTAAAACATCCCTATAAATACTATCTGTAATATTAAAACCTCTTTTGAGATTTATAAAAGAATTAAGATCAGAACATCTTGCAAAATACCTCCTTTAATATGTTTCTAAACCAGAGATGAGAGCTGAAAAAAAAACTTCTGAACAAACACAACAATAACGGCTCTGAGTCTTTAATATTTTATCTGTAGACTGAAAGGCTGCAGGAAGGAACAAGATTAGAAGAAACACTAGGAATGCAGTTTTCTCTAGACAGGAAGAGGAAGTCACTAATAAATATCAATTAATTTGCTATTAATCCTCTTTGCAGGGATTCATTAACAGGCAAAGGAAAAATAGCAGCAGGTGTGGGTCATAAAACTGCTGCCTGAATCTCTAACTAGAGAAATTTGAGCTGAAGAAAAGTCAACTTAGAGCTGGGTTTTCCTATCTGTTTTCCATTCCTGCCTAGTTAACTCTAATAATAGTTAGCCAATAGGAAAATAAAACAGCAGGAGAGTGTATTCCTGAGAGTCAAATCAATCTCCACTGAAGCAGTAGCCATTGCCTGTCCCAGTCCCAAGAAACAGAATGCTCAGGGAAAAATAAAGCATAAAAAAAAGTTGAAAGCCCAATCCAAGCTATATGGCATATCCAAAGGTTATTCTGTTTTTTTTTTTTCTGCTGTTGAAGCATCAGTAATATCCTGATATCAAAGTAACTTCCGTAAACATGAGTTCTGATAAGTTTCATCTTTTAAAGTCTTCAGCCCAGACTCAGGTTGTTACAGCTGTAAGAAGAAACCTGTAAAACAAAGAAATCTGAGTGTCCTTTACAGTTCAGTCAGATTCCTCAATGACTTCTGTATGGCTCAACTCTTCTGTGACTTCTGTTTGAAATATGGTATGACAAGTATCCATTCCAGAGCACAAAACTGGTGTTCAAAGTTGAGTTTATTGAGCAAAGAAAGAAAGAATAAATAAAAAAAAAAACCAACCCACACGCCATCAGAATTATTATCTTAACACACAGAATATTTTATCATTTTCCTTTGTATTAACAGTAATTGAAAAAAGTACCAATGAAACTACCTAAACCCCAACTGTTTTCTTAGCAGAGAGAAAAATCTGAGTGGGTGCATTAAAGTAAAATTTAAAAATCAGGATTAAGAATTATGCAAAAGTAGCAGAAACTGACTAAAAATCATATCCTACTAAAACTGCCAGGACACTTATACATCCCTCAAACTTATACGTCCATTGTTGACACAAGGGATAGTCACACTGCTGGTGATGAGAGGGCTTTTGAGAAGCTCTGAGAATATCTTCCTTTCTCCAGGAAAGGGAAAGATCTTGGCTAGGAGAAACTGAGGCAACATATGCCAAATACTCCAGTTTGCTATCTAGCAAGCAGTGTTTAACACTGTTACTAGGTCTCCTTTTTCTTTCATGCACATAAGAACAGACAATGATGGATCACATGGTATATTCAAACTTTACATCTGGATTCAGATTAAGCTTCTTTTGTTCCTTGCCTCTAAGCATGTGTAATATTGTGGATGACATGGAATCAAGTGACTGTTAATCAACCTATAGTGGTAGGTTACTTCTGCAATATAGTATCTTTTGGCAACTCTCTATTTCAGCTCTGTATTTCAGTTGTTTGGTTGTTTTCACATTGAATAAATTGCTTCACTAATCTCTTGTTCAGATGGCCAGGAAGGATATTTGAGCTAAAACTGCAATCAATTTGAATTTAAGTTTAGAAAACTGTACAGAATTAAAAGAAAGGAGTGCAGCTTCTTAGACAAGAACACCTGAAAATGAAACCAGCAATTGTCTGTATACCCACCATTAGGATGCTGTTGTACTTTGTCTGTACACTTAATGGTACTGGATAAAGAACATCAGTTAAATTCTTCACTGAAACCATCTGCTTGTTATTTCTGGTTGGTTTGATTGATTGATGGCTTGGCTTCGTGAGCTAAGATTGGGAAGGGCTTTACCCGCTCTTACTATAAGCACGGTGACCAAGGGCATGTGGGATATGCAAATCTGTTTGGAAAAAAAAGCTGCTTAGGCAATCAGGAAGTTTCCAACCAGGACTGACATCTCCTGTGGCAATCTCGAGTGACCAAAATCCTGATCCACCAACATGCAAGGTTAGATCTGCAGCTTCCAATGCACCTTGTCACCTGCTGTTTCAACCCTTGCCTGTCACTACAAACAAGAGAGAGCAAGCCCTTCCGGCCTGTGCAGTGGATTTTTTAGGTGAGGCACAGTGTGCGCAGGACTGGTCCCACCTTTTACACCTGAGGTTTATCTGCCATGGCCTAGCGAGCTTGGACGGAGCAAAGTCTTCAGGTCGTAGGTTTTGTAAGAGTGTCCTCTTAAATGGAAGACCTAACATGGCTAGATGAGCTCCATCTGCCCAGGTTTGAAGTTAGGAGTTTTCCTTCTCCTATGAGGATGGCTTGTCTTTGCTAACGAAGATTCGGGAAGGGCTTTAACCACACATTCTGAACAAGACTGTCATCCCCTGGGTCAATCTTGAGCGACCAAAGTCGCAACAGCACAGCATCAGATGTCTAGTGGGGATTCTGACTTAGAGGCATTCAGTCATATGGTTGGTTTAATCCAGTTAGAAACTACTTATTGTGTTACTGTTGTACAGCTAGTTTCATTATAGTTCCTATATTGGGATTTCTCCATTTCCAGTAAGTACAGCTAGCATGTTATCTGTCCTCTTAATGAGTTTCACTAAACAATACTTGTATCCCACTTCTAGTTGCTTTTTAACTGTGTTTGCGGTTCCATCTTTCTGTTGAAGTTTTCTATATTGGCAGTGTGCCTTAGAAAAAGTATTTTAGGAAGCTTAAGCCAAAAATCAGTCAATCATGTCTAAAAATTAAAATGGATGCAACTATTTAATTTTCTCATTTAGAAAAAAGATTGTTCAAGTATGCAGCTGATAGTCTTTAGCATCTCTCAACATCTGTGCAGAAAATAAAAATATATCCAATGGAAAAATAAAAGATCTCAACATGACTAGCACTGGTATTATCATAGATTATCTCATTGTGTATACACATAACAGGAGAGAATTATGATTATTTACATAATGCAACCTCACTTTTTTGGTTTTTCTGGCTTTTTATTGTTTGGCTTTACAGCTTTACTGTTCTTTTGCATACTGTTTATTTCTAGTAATTACCCCTTGCTACAAAAAATTTAGGCTTTTGGGTTGCTTTGATTTGGATTGGAAATTGTGGGGGAAAAAAAAAACAGAGCTATTCTCAGAGTAATTCATTTATTTACAGACACATACTCAAAGTCCCATTTCTCTCAACAGTATAAACATGCAGAATAAATGCACTTACAAAGGTCCCTTGCCAACCTTTTCAAGCTTTTCCTCCTTCAGCTAGGCAGAGTCTTCTGCCTCTTCATAAGTTTCTTTAAAAAAAAACAAAAAAAAATACAAAAAAAAAACAAAAAATCAAACAAAAAACCAACCAACCACCACCGCCACCAACAACAACAAAAAAAACAATCAACAAAACCTTCACCTTCCATAAAGTTTATTATACTGTAAATCATTCTCTGGTCACTTTCTCCTGTGTATACAACCAATTCCAGAAACTGGAGTTCAATTTGCAGGTCTTATATTTGTAGTTTGGGAAATTTAGTGAGATGGAGAAGTGGAAGACCTAGAAAGATTCATTATAAAACTAGATATATTTATTAGACATCATGTGCCCTCACTTTTTTAGGAAGCATACATGAAGGTTTACAAGAAAGTATGTTTTGCTGTCTCAGATGATAGCAGGAAGCAGAATATTGGTTAAAGTGAGGATCAGATGTATTTCTGAAAGAGCAGGTGAGAACTGGATAGTACTTCAGGAAGCAGAAGGAAGAGATTTAGTGACAAGTTAGAGTTTGTCAAATTCAGTTAATTCCCCAGCCCAAATAATAAAATGGGAGATAATGCTCAAGTACTTGAAAAACTCCAGTTTCCCTGATAAATTGCACATCTAGACAAATACCCAATTAAACAATTAATTGAAAAAATTATGTCTCTTTCTATTGCCCTCATATTTCACTTTGCAGTCTCAGTAACATTTCAGGTGTTCAGTTACTGCAGAAGAATTACACATTTAATCTAAAGCCTTAACTGAAAACTCATCACCAGGAACCAAGGCCAGGAACACTTCTCACTGCCAAGGAGCACGGCAGAGCTTAGAAGCTCTTCTTGAGAGCATCTGGCAGTATATGTAGACATCACCCTTCTATACAATGGGAATAGTGAACGAAGGTTCACTGTTAGAGCCATCTTGGTAACAAGGTTTTTATTTTCTGACCCTCTTATAACCTACCTACCTGGATTATACTAATGTAATCACTTCTCCATATTATTTTTCCTTGGTTTCATCCGATGGCAATACCTGCATAGTTTGGTAGACTATAGGAAATAGAAGTATTTCTGATATTCTTGTGGTAGAAGAAATATTTCAAGAATAGCATTTGGTAGCTTCCACTCTACATAAATATTTCTGTCAATGAATCATCCATGCATCACGACCACCTGATCTCAAGGCAGCTGGAACTTACATACCACAGACACCCTTCCTGTTGTTGTTCATAGTGCCAGACCCCATAAAAAGGATCATTCAGCCAAATTGCCTCAAGTACATCCCCTGCATAAAGTCTCTGCAAGACATAACGTGTTGTGGCAGGCCAGGCAAAGCACATACACCTGTACCTGACCTACTGAAGCTATGCTGTGGAATGAAATCAACTCAGGTTTTCTTTCTGATGCAGCTTGTTCCTTTCACTGAAGCCTGTGGATACAGACAAGCAGGGTGAATATTGCATGAGGTTCACATACCAAAGGTTGTTCTGGAATTTTCAACTATGACAGAGTGAAAAAGTACAGAAAAACACAGTAAGAATAATAGAAGAGAAAAACAGTGGGGAGGGAAAGAAAGATAGAAATATCCTTAGAAATGCAGGAAATTAATAGAAGAATGAAGAGGTATTAAAAATACATCCCTAAATTCGAACTAGACGAAGAGTAATAATACCTGTAGAATGCGAAGTCATGATTTGCACAGATCAGGAGGGGTAGACCAAACATCTGCAGGTAGATTTCAGCTCCATGAATTTCCTATGACAAGGTCAATTATAGTAAACAAGTAAATTATTTAATATGTATATTTATGGAAGTATTTGACAAGGGAAAAACAACGTCAAGTCCGCCTTAAATGTATACAAATCTGTCTCCAACATTTCAAAGGCTGTTACAACGTTACACAAAGAAGCCTTGCCAAGGAACCACTACCCTAACTAGAGCTGAACAGCTGTGTTTTTGTCTCCACAGACAGACATGAGTCAACTCCAGCAGCAGATTATCCATGTTACCTCTCAGTCACTTTCCATGAGTTTGAACAAAGGCATCTGATCTTCTTGTCACAGCATTGTTCCACTCTGTCAAACTATGCTTTCCTGACTGCTTTCAAATGCCAGAGCTATGCAACAGGGCAATATGCAACTACAACAAGGAGGGTACTCACTGCAAAAATTATTTGCTTGATGTAAACAGATTTGTACTTCAAGCCACATGCTGTAGCTGAAAATTACAAAGGACTTCAGAAACACCAGACAGTTTTTAATCCTTGTTTCCCTTCTGTATGTATGTTATGACACAACATTTAATTACAAACAATTTCTTTTCCACAAGATCCCTCCTTAAATCAGAAACACTTAAAAGATAGCAAATGCTTCCTTGTTGACTGGACAGTATTTTGTTTCCTATTTGACATTCATTTTGTAACACCAAACTTTCTTTACTACCTGCTGTTCACATTCTCATACAAAGACAGAATTATTAATTCCCTTAATAAGTTTTTTCTATAGCTTTCATTATTCTGTCACCCAAGTGCTTCACAAAAAATAGTAATGGCTACAAAAACTCGTGGAATGAAAAAAACCACCACGACATGACAAAATATTTATCCTATTTTACAGACATAGAACTGAGGGAAAGAAAAAGATGTTTAGGAATTCAGATACCTAGAACCAGATTTTTCAGAGTAAATTATTTCAGTTAAGTACTCATATCTCTGTAGAACACTGCACCTTACCTCTCCATACAGATACTTTGAACAGTCTTATCTCCAGCCTTGTAACTAATCTACCATTACCTGAAGACCAATTTTATTATCCCAAAAGACTTTTTGTACAGCAAAGCTATTGCATCAGTTCACGTATGATTTTTATGGTTATTTTCTCTGTAGGTTCCCAGGAAATTAATTAAATATCTAACATTATGGAATAGCCTCTCACTGGAAGTACTGTTTTGATTGCCATCCTAAACTGTACAGGCCATCTATATTCTATAGCCATACGATTTCCATCCTGATGGCAAGTTTTTCTGATGATAATCTTTCTCCTCAATGTTTCAGGAAACTCAGTTTTAAAAAATCTAGAAGTACCTTGAGAAAGAAAAAGAAAGCAACTTTATTATTTTGAAATATTCACCCTTCTCTCTCAGCCCTTGAGGAAAGGAAGCATAAAAGAGGGAAGCTAAATATAGCATAACAATAACTCAGAAGAAACTAAGCACTGCTGCTGAATGGCTGGCAGGACTAAAACATAAAACCTCTATTAATGTTACTAAAAGATTCATTTTCTTCCCCAAAAGGAATAGCCAAAGAGAGTATTATATCAAGATATTCTTCCTTCTCCCCCCACCCCTCACTCCTAAAAGATAACGTTTAAGAAGTGTGTTATATCAAGCATACTGCTACTTCAGTAAATAGATAGAGAAGTCACCTGGTAGATTCTTTCACTAACTTCTCCTCTCCCTTCCTTTTACAGCTAATTTTAGATTTTCAGTTGCAATTAGTTCATAGATGCCTTACACCGACTTCATGGGACCTCGCTGTCTATAAATAAGTTATCTCACTTGAGCTGATTGTTTAAGCTGTACATACTCAAGAACTGTCAGACTCAAACACCTTCTTCAGGACAGGGTAAGTGAATATCTAGAACTACATACTCATTGACTATACTATCTAAATATCTATGCTTCAACACCTAGAACACTGTAGGGAAAAAGAGATTAACATACCAATTTACTTTCAAAAGGTAAGCAATCAGACCACAGACAAGCCTAAATTATTAGCAACTATACTGAAAGCCAAAAAGCACAGATAAAAAAAAGCAAACATGACCAGAACTAGGAAATTAAGCAGTTCTCTTTAAACCAGGAAACCTGAGAACAAAACGTGCAGGTCCTAGCTGAATTTTCACAAAGCGTTCATAGGAGATGCCTATTTTAAAACAATAGCAGTTCTTGAAAGTTAACCTAGTTGCAAAAATTCTTTTTCATAAACGTTTAGGTTAACAAACTTTTTCTTCTGCTCACAGAGTCAGTCATCTCTAAGTTCCTAAAATTTTAGGAGAAGAAAAAGAAGTATAACAGCATAGAAATCCTCTAGCCACTACAACTGCAAATACAGTTTCCAGGAGCATGGACTGAACAAAGGCCTGTTACAAATGGGAAAAGAGCATAGGTGTGCCAGTAGCAGAGCTAATGAGGACATGTGTTCAGTTGAAACCCTTAATTTAAAGCCTCTTCTGAACAGGAAAATCTTGAGAATGCAGATAACAGGCAGTCAGTGACCTTATCAGCCTAAGAAATCAAGACTTGAAGTCAGTTTTATTTCCATCATACTTCCAAGTCAGTAGTTACTGGCTGTATTTATTTATTCCATGGAGAAAAAGTGGTGTTTTTATGAACACATCATCTAGAAAGAATTTCTGAGAGTAACAACAGGATGAAGAAACATTTCAGATCGTTGTGCACAGTTATACTGCTTTATCTTGTGCTATATTTCATCAACTTGCTTCATCTAGAGGTTGAGAACAGAGTTAGGGTAATAAAGACTGGATGAAGTTTGTCTTGTACATATGTGTTAATTGTCCTATTGCAGATTAAACCCATGCCATCAAGTTCTGTGCCATAGTGATTACAAGTTTATTCAGGTGATCAGAACAAATTTGGTAATGTTCTACTGGTGCACAGAAAGCTAAAGGTCTGGAAGGTTTCTGCTGTCTTAGCTCCCTGCTTTGCCCTCTTACACTGCAGATTCAGGTAACAAAGGGAAGTATGTCAGCAATGCACGATGACAGAGAACCTTTCACAGTAATTAACATGTGATTGCTTCCAGACCATTCTTCTGCTTTGTCCTTTTACAGATGGGAGGGAAACGATGGAGTACAAACTGGTTGTCCTGGGTTCAGCAGTAGCAGTCATTTTTTCTCCTTCTTGGTAGCTGGTGCAGTGCTGTGTTTTGACTTTCAGGCTGAGAACAGTTGCTGATAGCAAGCATGTTTTGAGTTACTGCTCAAATGTTTGGTTTGTCCAAGGCCTTTTCTGAGCTCATTCTCTGCCAGGGAAGGAGGGAGGCCGGGAGGAAGGAGAGACAGGACACCTGACCCAGGCTAGCCAAAGCGGTATTCCATACCATAGCACGTCATACCCAGGATGTAACCAAGAGTTACCCGGAAGGGGCTGGAGCTCTGGGGGGATGGAGGAGGTATAGATGAGTGTTCGGTGGGGCAGGGTGGGGTGAGTTATGGGTTGGCGGCTGGTGAGGTGTTGTGTTCTCTTAATTTGTTACTTCCTTTATCATTATGATTATTATTAGTAGTAGCAGTAGTGATTTATGTTATACCTTAGTCATTAAACTGTTCTTATCTCAACCCATGATAGCTACATTCTTTGGATTCTCCTTCCCAGCTTTCCAAGAGTTTGGGGAGCAAGGGGGAGAGTGAGTGAATGAGCTCTGTGCAGCTTGGTTTTAAACCACGACACTGGTGAAGAAACAGGAAAACATGGAGACAGGACAGAAAAAGAGGAGCAAATAAAATCTGAGAGCCCTCCCAACATGGGATTAAGCATCCACATATGTGATGTGTTACTTAGTTTCAAGTATCTCTGCCCTTCCCTAAGGGCCTTGACAGGACAGAATTAAAGCCATCTCCTAATGACACCGGAATTGTTTCTGCAAAGAAACATGGGATTTTGGAATAAGACCTCTGCATGACAGAAGGACCATTTTATGCCTGGAAACATCTCTGTAATTTCCTACTCCTAGTTTCTCTCACCACCACCAAATGAAAAGAAATGCAACAAGAGTCTCTCAAACGCAGGGAAAACCTCTGCTTGATTTGAAGAGGGACACCCAGGAACACCTGGCTCAGATGCCCTTGGCCATGACAGCTCCACAGGTATTTCCTGCCTTCAGCTGCCTGGCCGTTAGGACGGCTTTCTAACTGGTGGAAAGGTGACTAATTTCCAAGGAATGCAGGGATAAATCTAGCATCAAGTGTCAAAGAGGATGACAAATTAGAGGGATTAACACCCAAGTCATTAACTCTGTGTGCTCAAATATTGAATGTGGCAGTCGTAGAGGTCTAATTGCTGCTTAGCAATGAGTTTCTGGAACTCAGATTCTGCTGGAACAGAGGCTACAAATGCAGTTTACATGAAAGAGAAAGACCTTGTTTGCTGAACACTCAAGAGATCCCATGACATGCTATGGTGCTTCCCTGACTCTGTTCTTAGGACCAAGAAAAAACATGGTGCTCTAACTAGGGAGAGGTGTTGGCAGAGCATCACTTTGTTTCATCAGAATCCTCCTTCTTTTTTCTTGCTTACCAGGAGCACTTAAAACACACAAAAATTAGTTGCATTTCTGGATGAAAGTAATGCAGGTGGCAAACTGATGATAAGCTTATGTGTCATAAATATCTACACAGTTCTTTGAACAGACTAGTAGATTTTAAGGGTCATAGTTAAAGAAAGATTGCACCTTCATCCATAGCTACTCTGATGATAAATATGTACTTGTTCCTTGATTGCTGTCTGAATTTTTTTTTTTTTGCTAAAATTTTTATTAGAAGTGGATTTTGGAGAATCCCTTGAGGCTGTTTGTTTTGATTCACAGAAATAGATTGGCTTTCTAAAATGGAGCAGAGACAGTTCCATGGAAACTGGAAAGTTCTTTATCTAGCTTTAATCTTTACATAAACTTGTTTTTAGAAAGATGGATTGCTTTTCATGGGATAGTTTTAAAATACATTAAATGCCATATATCTTTGTCTGTAGAGATCATATTCAGAAAAGATAGATCTTAAATGAGTAGCTTTTATTTATGTGGAGGTGTTTTAAAAAGTCATGACAAAAAGTCATTTACAAGGTACAAGTTTATTACAAATGAAATGTTTATGCTCAACTTTTTCTCCTGATCCATGCCCAATGCTTTTTCAACCCCACTTGCTAGAAATTGAAAGGTTTGCTTTATCCAAAGCAGAAGATTTTCAATATTAGATTTTCTTGGTAGAGTATTAGATTTTTGCTTATCTGATCATTTGCTAGAATGCTCAGTGCATGTGTTGCTCTAGCTAGATAAATGCATGAGCAATGACTTTAGCTATCAGTTTGAAGATCAAGGCTTTTGAAAAACTATCCCTAAACAATGAAACAGATTGGTAGACAACACAAACAAATGTCTACAGAAAGTGGGACTAGTTCATAAATCATGCATGCAAGCAAATAATAAACCAGACAGTTATGAATTCTAATAACAAAGCAGCAATTATAAGACTTAATAATTTCAGTGTCTGACACTAATTCTTGCAATGTTCACCTGTGACCATTTTCTTTACCCCTATTGTCTGAAGGAATCATAGAGTGCAATAGCATGTAACACTATTACAGCACCAGATTCACAATGAAGCCCAATGATTATGATGACATCAAAAATAATGAGTGTATGAGATAAAATGTGTGTCCTTGACTTTCAGTTGTAGTGTTAGATATATACATACAAAATTATTCTATTGTTAATAATAAGGTATGGGCTTCTTGGCTGAAGACAAGTCATAATTCCTGCAAAGGGTTCTCTGAGCAGAAGCTGTTAACTGCTATGAGACCAGGTGTGGAGACCAATGTAAACTTCTGTATAGCAATGACTTTTCTTGATTAAAATAAAATTAATTAAATTTGTTAGCATCTACAAGTAAAGGATATAAAATTTCCTCTCACTTCTAATAACGTCTCCATTGTCTTCAAAACACTTTTTTCTTATTTCTTAATTTAGTATGTTTTCTAAAATACAGTATTATATTTTTTCTGAAGGGTTTTTATTTGTTTTTTAATACCTATTTTTAATGCATTTTTTGATTGAAAACATTTTAAACAACATTATTGTTTAGTTGTGACTATGTACTTCTCTATTTCTCCTAATTATTATCTGGTATGCTCTGTAAATGTGTGTCATGCAGAATAAATTTTACTTTCCCCTAAGGATATATTCAGTATCATTTTTGATTTAGAGTTTAATTTCAACATTAACCTGAGATGGAGCATTTACCACTTCTTTGGGTAACCTGTTTCAATGCCTCACCACCCTAAGTAAAGAACTTCTTCCTTGTATCTAACTTGAACTTCCTCTGTTAAGAACTGTTACCCCTTGTCCTATCATTACACTCCTTGATAAAGAGTCTGGTGTCCCTGTACGACCCTTTCAGATATTTGAAGGCTGCTAAGAGGCTTCCATGCATCCTTCTCCAGGCTGAAATGCCCCAACTTTGCTAGCTTGTCTTCATATGGGAGGTGCTCCAGTCCCCTTATCGTCCTTCCCCTTTTTAGTTTTATGTTCTCTCCCCTTGTTATTTCCCCCATCATTAGTAGTTGTAACAGTTACAGTATACCTTAGTTATTGGACTGTTCTTGTCTTAACCCGCTGGATTTGCATTCTTTTGATTTTCCTCCCCAAACTACCAGGAACAGAGAGAGGGAAGAAGGGGAGCAGTGAGCAAGAGGCTGTATGGTTCTGAATTACTGGCTGGACTCAAACCACGACACCCAGGTTTAGGAGCTTGCACTTCACACTGTTGAACTTCATGAGTTTGGCATAGGTCCACAACCATTGAGGTCCCTCTGGATGGCAGCCCTTCCCTCCAGTGTTATCAACCGAACCACACAGCTTAGTGTCATTGGCAGACTTGCTGAGGGCACACTCAATTCCACTGACCACGTCACAGACAAAGATGTTAAACAGGACCTTTCCCAACAACAATCCATAAGGGACACCACTTGTTTACCTGTGTCCAATTGGACATTGAGCTGTTGACGACAACTCTCTGTGTGTGGCCATCCTGCCAATTCTTTATCCACCAAGCAGTCCATCCACCAAATTTATGTCTCTCCAATTTAGAGACAAGGATCTTGTGCAGGACAATGTCAAACCTTTTGCACAAGTCATTATCATTGGCAAAATTCTCATAGTGGTTTGGAAATCCTTACAAAGTTGCCACATGAAGAACAACATTATTACTACTACAATGCTTTGTTTGGGTCATTTGATCTCTTTTTTACTTATTCTGTTGTTTGATTGTTAAAAACACCTGTTGTATGTATACCAAGCACTGAAAAGATATCAAACACTGTATTTATTATCCATTATTTATTATCACTGACCAAATTTTTTTCAAGAAAATAATTAATTGTCCTAAATAACAGTATGACTAACACTTATTTAGTAATCAGTAAGAATATGAAGCTTCTGAATTATTTTTCTTCTAAATACAGAACAAAATTAAGCTTTTGTACTGCAAAAAAAAAGTGCTTTTATTACCTGACCACTTGAGTGGCAAGCTTTCTACATTATGCCATAATTATTATTCTGGGATGCAAATGATAAAGAGTACTGCAAACTTTAGTCTTTCTTCTACTGACAATGTTAATGCAGAATAATAAAGGCATCTTTCATAATAAAGGTAATTGTAAAATGCTTACAACCAGCTGATAATTTAAGAAAGGTTATTCAGTAAGTATACAAAAATACACAGCATGGGCTATGCCAAGAAGAAACAATTGCAGAACTGCCAAAAAAACCCTCAAAAATTGCTAGACAGTAGATACTTATATTCAAACTGATATCAATGCAGATGCACCACTTTAACATGAGATAATTCATGTGTGAGAGACAGAAATGGAAGTTCCCTGAGAGGGGAATATTTTACTTCCAATGCAATATTTTCCAATGTTTCTCCAAAACAGTCTTACTGGGATTTTGGTTACTTTGGTCCTGTGTGTGTTCATAGTGAAATCAGGGTAAAAAAAACTATGTATAAAATCACAATGTTGGGTTATTTTTTTTTGTTATTTACTTGCCGAGATTCATAGTAAAACAAATTAGATTTCTCTAGACCTAACTATAAGTAGCAGCTCAATTTTACACCTATTTAAGTGCAGAAGCTAAATGAATAATCCCACTCAATATAGCAAATAGCTAAAATGCTTCAAGTTGACCCTACTTCAACAAAGCAGTTTAGTACATGCTAAAGTCGATATGCAGCAAAATCTTTAAATACACAATGATCATCAAAGACATAAATAAATTTGAGCATAAACTTCTAAGTATGTGTCTGAGCATTGTCTTTGCAATGCTCCAAGTATGAATATCAAGACCTTCAGAGATTTTCAGAAATGGGTAAATTGGTTATTAATTCCCGATTAAATTCCAGAAGTAATTTGCACCTGAATCATAACAAAGTTCATTATGAGACATCTTGCACTTTACAAAGGTAAGCCAAAAGATCAAAATACAGACCCTTGACCTTCATTTTTGGTACTAGTGAAAGTGAAATAAGTAATCATTATTGACCCTGCAAATATCTGATCATTTTGTGTAAACAATGATGTCTTGTTTACAACAAATATATTGCTGTGATGCGATGACCTCAGTTCCTGAGGAAGACTTTATCATTTAGCTGTACCTGATGACATTCTTAATAACATTTGGTAGAAGGGAGTCACAGAGTTCAAATTTATATCCTGCAAACTCAGCAATACACAGAAAATTAAAAGTTGTCTTTCCTAGGTCAAAGTTTAATAAAAGAGCAGGATAGTGAGCCAATTAATGACTGCTTAACCATTAGGTTTAAATATCTTCCATCAGTAGAATATAAAGCCCACATAAATTAGGTAGGTTTTCCTTTTCTGTAACCCCATAAGGAAACACAAACTATTCTTTAGATGTTGTATGTCTAAAATGATTCAATTGTCAAGATGCTCTGGTCAAAAAAGCAGGACAGTATACTGTCCAGAGCTGTGTGGACATAGTAAGAATTTAGAAGCTGTTTTAAAGAATATGGTTTGTCAAAATATCTTCTAAGGAACCAACTTTTCTAAAAACTGTAGAAAGCAATAACTGCCATAGGAAAATTTGTTGCAAAATAAACCCCCCAAACAGCAACTATTGTTTTCATCAAGAAAAAAAAGAGAAAAGAGAAGGCAAGGAGAAATTCAATGCACAATTAAAAAGTAGTCACTGCATGTGTATTCTTATAGGATTTCTTGCAGGAAGATGTTCAGTACTACCTTGAAGAAAAATATTTAAAGAACAAAATATTGGAGAAAACATCTTGAAAAGAAAGAAGGTAGTAATATATAAAATTGAAGGACAGTAAATAGGAGCAGCAGAAAAATAAGAACAGGATTTCAAAAAAACAAATATTAGAGAATAGAATAAGAATGCAGAAACCTGAAGGAAGAGGTGTAGCAACAGTTATAAAAGAACAGCAATAGCCAAAAAAAGCAAAAGAATGTTTGCTGAAGATAAATTGATAAGAGTTGAAGTTAAAGAAGATAAAAACCAAACACATTAGAAAACTAAACCCCAAAAGCAAAGCTTGCTCACAACAAAAGATGGGAGAAGAGAGATTAAACTGCAGAATATTTAATAGAGTGGATGACTGGCTAATAAGAAAGTGAAAATAAATCTCAAATAAACTTGGGAATAATTTTTCCATTCTGTTTTTCATTTTGTTCAAAGCAGTTTAGTTTAAATGTGTATCCCTTCTCAGAAGCCCAGCTAACAACATGTTTTATTGCAAGTGAAATAAATCTTCATAATTCCTTACATAAATACCAGAATACCCTCACAAGACATTGTGTGTAGTGGTTTTCAGAAGTCAGTTCTAGAGAATAATTTTGTGCAAAGAAGTAGCTACCTCTTTCTGACATTTTCTGGGTTTTGAAAACCACATAATAGTAGAAGCAGATTCTGATACAGGCTCAGAGCTCATTACACCAACAACAGCACAAGCATACATTGAATTCAGCTTTTTTGTACTTATTCGTATTACTCCTCTGCTTGTGGTGTCGTTTAAGAAAAGGTAGTGCTTGTGTTATCGTTTAGGAATATTTACCTCATATCATTATGTGTCTGTTACAGAAGTTGTGCATGAAAATGATGAGAGAAAGAAATTAGAGAGAATGGTGTTCCATTCCCATTATGCCCCACAAGCACAACTGGGTTGGCATATCAGGAAAGAGAAGTTATTTTAGCTTGTATTGTACAGGCCTTAAGGCATGGATTACCAGAGTTACCTACAATATGTGAAAATGAAGCCATCAAATATTAGTGAATTTAAGGGGAATTAAATAGCTGTCACATATTCTTGTAAAATTCCCAGTCTGAGAATCAAATCATAGAATCATAGAATCATAGAATAGTTAGGATTGGAAAGGACCTCAAGATCATCTAGTTCCAACCCCCCTGCCATGGGGACACCTCACACTAAATCATATCACCCAAGGCTTCATCCCTGCCCATGGCAGGGGGGTTGGAACTAGATGATCTTGAGGTCCTTTCCAATCCTAACTATTCTATGATTCTATGATCCAACCTGGTCTTGAACACTGCCAGGGATGGAGCATTCACTACCTCCCTGGGCAACCCATTCCAGTACCTCACCACCTTCACAGTAAAGAATTTCTTCCTTATATCCAATCTAAACCTCCCCTGTTTAAGTTTCAACCCGTTACCCTTTGTCCTACCACTACAGTCCCTAATGAATAGTCCCTCACCAGCATCCCTTGTAGGCCCCCTTCAGATACTGGAACGTTGCTATGATGTCTCCATGCAGCCTTCTCTTCTCCAGGCTGAACAGCCCCAACTTTCTCAGCCTGTCTTCATATGGGAGGTGCTCCAGAGTGCTACAAATAGAAAAACATAAGGTATCCTTATGTGAATATCATAGCAATTGCTTAAAATAATAGTAATGTTAGTTTAATTTTTTTACTTGCATTTTTTTTAATTCTAGTACATCGTGTTCTTTTTTCTCCTTTTTTTCTTTTTTCTTACAGATTCCCAAGCCCAAAGAATCATTGATAAGAACAACAGATTGTCAGTGAGACACTTCTACAGCTGGCCACATTCCACAAAGCACTGGATGCATATATAATAAATGTCTTTTTCTGCATTAAGTAGCTTAATATTCAACATCTACTGAAATTCTACTTGCATGAAAATGTTCAGAAATCAACCTAAACTACCTAGACATAATGGACACCTACTATGTTTTGTATTTAATATTAGCTCTGTTTTATTTTTCTAGTTGGGCACAGGTTAAATGGTGGATTTCTATTTGGGTTAGTGCATCTTTTAAAGTCTGCATGTCTAGAATTATCAGAGATAACAATTTTTGCCTGTAGACCTTTACTCTACAAAAGAATCCATATGTTGCCACCACTGTTGAATCATTGCAGCTATTCTGAAAACTGCCTGCACAGAATAGCTTACACTTCTAGGGCCACACTTTTAATCAGTATTTATAACTTTACTTAAAATATCCATCTTTTCAATGAGTTTTTCTTCCTTTAAGACCACTTGCAGTAATATTCATTGAGAATAAGCCCAATTAAGTAACCTTAGTCTAAAAAAATTAGACTAAAATTGCTTTTTTCTTCACTCTTTTTTTTTTTAAACTTTATAATATTCATCCATATTTTTATGCTAGTGGAAGTAAGAAAGCATGCATTTACAGGCAGTTTATTAGCATATCAAAATTAAAGTTGATTTATTCTGTAAGGATGTTGCTATTTTGAGACCTATGCAGATCCATATTTCTCCTACTATGACAATGGTATTTTGTAGCTGAAAATAGGTTATCATTCAGCTAGCCTGCTGAGGCACTTATTAACAGTATGGACATAGTAGGGAAATCACTAAAAGTTGTTTAATTTTTTAGTGTGTACTAAACTACATTCTCCTAACATTTCTGGTATTATTATTTTAACTTTTCTAGGGTTGTCTCCCATCAGTACATCTGTATAGGTTACCCTACCTGAAGAATTCTTTTTTTTTTTTTTTGTATAATGAATTCAATAGCTTTTGAATAAAACATGTATACTAAATAAATGAAGAAATGGTAAATAATACATATATTTGTGTTGTGATACTACTCCCAATTCCTACAAAGGTAATTAAAAAAAAAATCCAACACGAGTTTAATATTGAGACTTGAGGTATAGCTGCACAGCCAAAAGGACTAACAAACGTGTTTTAGATTGTCACTGACAATCTGTAAACAAACAACAGAACAGTAACATTAGAAGAACGGAAAGCACGCTGGTTATTTAGACTGAGCTATCTGCATTTCATTATTCCAAGCACCAGATATCATAGTGATTTTGTCATCAAAATTTATAAAGTATGATGGAAACAGGACTCTTGACTTGGCCAAATTTTATTTTACCATTTTAAAAGTAAAGCTGCTGTGACTATTTTAGGAAGCGTGTCAATTTTAAAGGAAGATTACTACTTTTTTTTTTTTTTTTTGCTTGCAGCATTAGTGGTTTTGACTAGAAAATGCAAACTGACAAGCCTCAGAAACTTTCTGCTGTATCCATTTAAGTCATACCTATATAATACTTTACCTTTATACTAAATCAGTAGAGGAGAAAATCAATCTAAAGGCTACAGATTAATAAGTTTATTAGCTTGTAGATGTGCAACAACAGATAAGACATCTTTGTTGCAAGCTTAAGAGAATCAAAATGAAAAACAAAAATGCAAACCAGGTAGTAATAGA
The DNA here is from genome assembly GCF_012275295.1 of Melopsittacus undulatus. Lineage (NCBI taxonomy): Eukaryota > Metazoa > Chordata > Aves > Psittaciformes > Psittaculidae > Melopsittacus > Melopsittacus undulatus. The sequence goes on along the minus strand of NC_047527.1, from coordinate 82,304,927 downwards.
AAAATCTCCATTAAAATAATCAGAGCACAAAGAAACTGTTTCTTATAAAAAAAAAAGAAGCATGCATTTAATTTGTAAGTTAAACTCCTAAAAAAGCTTCAAAGGGTCCTTCCCTATCCTCTTGATAGCTACATGTTTAAAAATATGACAGATTATTTTATACCCCATATCAAGATATTTTCAATAATAATATATATATATATAAAACAAACTGCAAAGGAATATTATATATTTTTCTTATTTTCATTGAACATTTTATGGGAAAAGATTTCCAAACTCATATTTCTTTTAGTTATTAATTTAGAATGTTTCTTTGAGAAAATTCATTTGGCCTATACTTCTGTTTGTGAAAAGTTGGCTCTTTACCATTCCCACAAATTATTTGAGTGTTTACACTCTATTTACACAATGATACATCAGAGTGCCAGGAAAACTGGTGGGATTGACAGTTCATGAGAAAATAGAATATATTTTAGGGTATTTATTTTTTAGAAAGCTGTAATTCTAGGAAAAAAATATAAAAAATATCTAATTTGGTACAAAACAAGAGTAAGATTAAAATGTTACTTTAGTACTAACCTATTAATTCAGTATTAATTTAAAAGGAAAAAAAAATGGAAATATAGGTTCTTATTCACCAAAATATATATAATCCTGTGCTTAAACCTCAGTCATATGATTCTGTTATCATTAAACTGCAACAGATGTAATCAGAAAGTTAAAATTATTCAAGGGATAAGGTACCTCACTGACTGACTTTAAGAAAGAGATTTCTTTTTACTTTTAAACTTCAACTAATTTCCATACAGTTTATTTTTAAGTAACTGTACAGGTAGAACTTTCTTTTCAGAAAGAAAACCAAATATTTTTCATGATGATGAAGAATTATTCTTGTTAACACTTAGCTCTAACAGTATTTTATTTTCAAATATTTCACTTTGAAATATAATTGAAATGATGAACTATGCTTGTGTGCACAAAGATTCTTACTAGTCTTGCTATCTCTGTTGATTTATATCTCCTATTTTTTTGTTTGTTTGGTCTGAAAGTGCAGTCTTCTAAAATATAATTTGATTATGTGAGTAAAAAAAAAGACAAGAGCCAAAATGAAATTAACACCTGAACAAATTCCTGCAGATCATGGCAGTGTATTAGTGAATCTAATGAAGCTTCAAAGTAATAGTTAGTAAATATTTGCTTTGTACTAGACATCTCTCTAAGTATCAAAGAATCAAATCATTATAACTACCTAAAAATGGAATTCAAATCTTATTAACTCCTTGACAGACACAGCATCTAATGTTTCTACTCCTGCCAGAAAGTGCACAGAAAACATGTTGATTTGAAACACAGAAATCATAAAATAATACACTTAATTCAAGGTTTTTGCTGTTAATGCAAAAATTAAATAAATCAAGATGCACAGTAGAGTGACACTAAATGTGGCTTTCAAAAATTAGTGGTGGTGTTCTATCTGATAGATGCAAAATAGAGATTCTTGGGGAAATTAAGCTAAGACACCTTAAGAGAAAACTCATGTTAAAGCATTCACATTTTATACTCTTTTAAAAAGAAAAAAAAAAACACGAATCAGAAAAGACCAGAAATGTTAGGAAAAAACCAGCAGGAAGTAGCTATGTGTTAAACAAATATGTTGAGAAGTAAATTCTTCTTTTCCATGATACTTAAGCTGTTAATCATTTGGCCTTGGGGAATGAAGTTAAAAATTAAGGTGTATGCCATTTTGTATGTTCATAGGTCATGTCGCTTTTCTGTAGATTTTCATAGATGAACAGCTTTATGACCAGCATTTTAGGTGTTTTATTGTATTTTAGCTGGTATTTTAAAGAAATTTTTAACCATATTACCTTAACAGAAGATCAGTAAAACTGCACATTTAGATTCTTTAAGATTGCTTAAGTCACTGTAGAAAGTCAACAACAATATCTCAGCTCTCATCAACGACAGCTTGGGCCTTCCTAAACAGCAGCTGCTGTCTGAGATTTTATGATTCTTCATGTAACTTCATGGTATAGTCCTGTTCCACAACATTGTTCCCTAATATGAAATTTATCTGTTTGTCTTTTCATAAAATCTGATCACATTAGGAATATTTTCTTTAAAATATCTAAAAAGCTACTGGGCACTGTGAGACACAGCCACACTGGGTTAGAGCAGAGCTATACATTCAGTATGAAAGCCTTTCTGACAGTATGAAGCTTTTGGTATAAGAGAAAGTGTAATAGATATGTTCTAAGGAAGAATGCATTTATGAATGTTTACTCTGTAAAGGAAAAGATGGGGAAGAGAGGACAAATGCACTTTGTGTATGTTTTTGAAGGAAGGACAGACTCCTCAAAGTAAGATACGACAACGCTCTGTAGAATTTTGTTACTAGCTCAAAATAGTTTGCTGAAGTTTCACAAGTATTAGATTTCCAAGGTTAACAATTGATGAACATAGTTTTTCATCTATTATCAGTGATAATACTATCTTCAGTGATAATTTTCAGTTTGATCTAATGTACTAGATCAGACCTATAGAGTTTTTGCTTTTGGAAAATTAGATATAGAAATGTCAAAGCAGTACTTATTACAGTCAGTTGAAGAACAAACCCAAGAATAAAACTCCACAAAATTTTAATTACTAATCATGAATGTGGGCTATATTTAGCTAATAGTAGGCCTAAATAACTGATTTATAGTTTAGGGATAAAATAATGGGAAATTAACAGGCCTTTTCTTGTTTGGCCTTTTATGATAATGATTATGATGATTATTATTATATTTGCATTACCTAGGAACTTAAAATACTAAGAATAATCTCATGTATAAAACATTTGACACTAGTGTCTGAATAGAAAGTGCTGAGTTTCACACAGTTCTAACCAGTTGTGGGAAATATGTTTTTATTTTACTGTAAAGATACTGGAGTTCTGTGGAAAATTTTGTATACTGTAATACGACAGCTACTGAAATCAATCCCTGTCCCAAATGAAAAATGAAAAATGCCACCTACCGTGGGGAAAAAAAAAAGTTCAAAGATGAAACTAATTTCTCCTCTGTCACCACAAACATGGTAACAAGTATCACTGACCAAGTACCTCGAAAAAGTCTAATTCAAAAATTTCAGGTATCACCCTGTTGGTTGCACTGGATTTTGGGTTGGGTTCATCGTGGTGGGGATGCTCTGCTGTAGTCTGCCTATCACACTGACATTTACTCTTGCAATTTTAAGTTACGCAATGGCAGTGCAGGTGAAAGTACTTCAAAGTAGAAATAGAAAGCAAGCCTGTAATTGATTTAATACATTATGTGGGTGACAAGACCAAGTACAGTGATTTTGTTTCTGACTTTGTATATCCTGTTCACCAGCCTACACATTTTCAGTTACACATAAGGGTGGCTTTTTATAGATATAGTATATTATATAATAAATTTCATATAAGGAATTATGCAAGGGATAAGGTTGTTACATGTTGTTTTTTAAAAAAAATAAATTTGAAATTTTAGTGTAGATTTTTTTTATTACACATTTACTCTGTTTTAATTGTGTACTTATGAACTACTGTCGTAACTCAATCTTTGCAGTAAGGGAGTACTTTGCCTATAATATCATTATAATAACTTGTATTTAACTGATGTAGCTACCATTTAAATTAATTTTTTGTTTAACAGTCACATGAACAAAAATTTGAAGGTCTTAGATTAATAACTTTGAAGTAATACTGTAAACCCAAGACCTTTACCTGATTCCACTCAGCCACAGCTTCATTGTTAGGAATGTTAAATGTCACTTTTCTACAGAAAGAGGCTGAGGACCAACCTGTCACTGTCTCCCATAACATCTTCATTAACAACATGATAAAGCACAGGCTAGATAAGTGGAGAGGGAGGTTGAATGAAATCCGGTCAACTGACAACCCAAATGGTTGTGAGAAGTGCCACAGTCTAGTTGGAGGCTACTCATTAGTGGTTTGCCCCAGGGGTTGATATTGTGGCCAATACTGTTTAACATTTTCATTAACAATCAGGATAATGAGATAATGACACTATAATCCTCAGGAAACCGCAGCTTTCTCTTTCCCCAACTCTTTGTACAACACAAAGAAAACATTACAGTTTTGGGGTTTTGTTTTTTTTTTTTTTTTTTCCTTCTGCTTTCTCATGGATTTTATTTTTTCAGATACTGACCATTATTTACTTAAAACATACTTGAACTGTAGTTATAACTCTATACATGGTGTAGAGGGTATAACATAGAAAGAGCTAATAAAAACCTGGTGATTAAAATAAAATGGATGTAGGAAAACTATATCTTGCAAAGATACTACTTGAAATGTGGGGAGCAAATTTTTAGGTTGAACAGAGTTAAGAAGGTTCAGGTTTAGAAATATGAATATATAAAATAGGATTAAAAAAATTATGTTGTTCAAAGTTTAAAAGGTTTCTGTGCTTCTGTTCTGTTTGCCCAGAGTTTAACATTCCTTAGGCCCTGAGAAGCTGTCAAAAACTTTTTCTTGTGTTCAAAGCTTACTTATTTTATGATTAAGCAATCTATTGACCCAAATATGTAAGGCTGAACATAGGACAATTGATTATAGCAAGTGTAATTTATCTATTGACCACCTTTAACTACTAGTGTTCACTGTTGACTGAATTTCATTTATGCCAAGTGAAAAGATTTTCTGCAGCAGAAACTTAATTCTTACCTACATGAAAATATACTAGCAAAACCTGAAGGGTTTTAGGTCTGTTTTTCTTTTTTTTTTTTCTTCTTAAATGTGCTTATACTTGGTAGAAAGACAGAATTTGATAGTTTCCATAGTAACATTTTGGGAGAACATGCCAAGCAGGAAGCCTTGTTCACCCACCTACACTTTTAACATAGTTCTACCTTCCACATCACTGGCATACAATATATACAGACACAGAGATATGAAATCAAGTTGCAGGTAAATACATTTTAAAAAAAAAACTAAAACCAACAAACAAACAAAACCAATACAAAACAGTAAAACACAAACATAACCAACTCTCACAGACCTAGATGCAGATGTTAAATATCCTGTCAAGGCAAACAATGTCAAATAAGATGAATTAATCTCTGAATTATACATATTCACCCACCATTTAATAATAACTGGACAATTTGTAATTCCTTTTCTCTTCCTGATTTTTAGTAACAAATAGACTCAATCCCTACATTTTCAGGGCAAGAACTGATGCAAAGAGACTGTTGGTTCTAATCAGCACTTAAATGCTTGGTTTTGGTTTATATCTTCCTGTTGACACGGGGTTAGAAACTAGCTAGAGCATTGAAGCTCTCATGGGGTTTTGTAAAGTCACACTTTCAAATGCTGGCTCCTAGCAGGAGCTAATTTTTGAGGGAGATTTTTCTCCCTAGCCGGCCTGCCACCCATCAAGCAGAACTTTTAATCCTGATATCAAACTTACCTCTGAAATTCCCATATTTATATTTGATTTCAGGCATCCAACGTGTTTTTTTTAGATTGATTAGCTCTGCAGAAACAAAAGCATCTCCAGTTTGCCAGGTGTTTTTTTGCAATGCTTTGAGCGATAGACGAGCCTAAAAATGAGAATAGTGAATTTATTCTGGCAAAGCAGAGGTTAAACTGTTGTTTACTAAACTGAAAGCAAAGTGGCAAAAGAAAGTCACAGGAGAAAAAAATGCAGACAAAGGCTAGACCTGCCATGAACCCCTTCTCACTGTCACTTATAGATCTCTGAGGCTTTTCATGGAGAACTGTGCAGTGCCCAGCTCCGAAGTGCTGCTTTTTAGAGAATATAATTTAGGAATCTCTTGGAGGTTGAAATTTCTTGTAGAAATGTCAAAAACAACTTACACCAACTTGTTTTCTCAACTTGAGTTTTATTCCAAAATACTGGGAAAACTAAAAACTTCATACCATAAGCTATTGCTTCTTGCCTCGAGCGCTTCTTCAGATCTCCTTTTTTTCCATATGCAATCTCCCGTTCATTCTAAAACTCACATCCCAGGTCATTTATCTAATAAAAGTGCACCTTTGGCATGCAAAGGTGTAAGGATTCAAGGACACATGCAAGCACAAATGTGAATGCTCATAGAACCATAGAATAGTTAGGGTTAGAATGAACCTTAAGATCATCTAGTTCCAACCCCCCTGCCATCAGCAGGGACACCTCACACTAAACCATATCACCCAAGGCTTCATCCAACCTGCCCTTGAACACTGCCAGGGATGGAGCATTCACTACCTCCCTGGGCAACCCATTCCAGTGCCTCACCACCCTCACAGTAAAGAATTTCTTCCTTATATCCAATCTAAACCTCCCCTGTTTAAGTTTCAACCCATTACCCCTTGTCCTATCACTACAGTCCCTAATGCATAGTCCCTCCCCAGCATCCCTGTAGGCCCTCTTCAGATACTGGAACGTTGCTATGATGTCTCCATGCAGCCTTCTCTTCTCCAGGCTCAACAGCCCCAACTTTCTCACCCTATCTTCATATGGGAGGTGCTCCAGTCCCCTGATCATCCTCGTGGCCCTCCTTTGGACTTGTTCTAACAGTTCCATGTCCTTTTTATGTTGAGGGCACCAGAACTGCACACAATACTCCAAGTGAGGTCTCACAAGAGCAGAGTAGAGGGGCAGCATCACTTCCTTTGAACTGCTGGTCATGGATCTGTCTTCCCTTTCACTTCCCTATCCCACTGTATTGGTTTATAATGTTACAATAATAAAGTTATTCACTGTACAATAATTAATTAAATATACAATCTGTAGATCACCTTGAGTATTTCAGAGTCTGCACCCAGTATGATACCAATAGAGATGACAAATTTGCTATCAGATTGTCCCTTTGCACTTGTTAATATTAGGAGGTTGTATTGTCATAGCTTGCTACTTTGTTTTACAACAAATAGACTACTATGATATTTCTAAATATATCTTGAAAGCAACAGAGTAGAATCTTAAGCTCCATGGTTGGTTTTGTTTAAGACTAAGTATCATAATGAGACATGGATTATTGTACTAACTGGAAGATGATTAATTTAAAACCATTTTTTTAATAAATGCAACAGGAGTTGGTACTCTTTGGCAGCTTTAGGTAAATGTTTGAAAAAGTGCATCATGAATCAGTACAACTTTCAAAACCCCATCTGTTTTTTTTTTCCATTTTGGTTTTACATTTAATTATACTTCTATTGTTACCTTTAACAATATATTCTAATTATTTTTTTTCAACTCTGGGAAGATAATACCAAAGTGCAGTGAGAAAAGCTGGAATGGAAGGTAATATGGCACAAAAGGAATCTGGGAGTTGGGGAAAGAAACACATTCTTTTGTCCAGGATGTCATATTTCTGATGTATTTGCAAGCTCACAGTATAAGAAATTATCAGCATCAAAAAGATACAAAAGGGTACCTGTATGGCTTCAAAAGTACACTGTTGTTCATATGGTGTTTCTTAGTAATAGATTTTAAAGTTGTGTTGTTTTGTAACAAGTTTTTTCCTTTGAAAAAGAAGAATCCACTTAAAATCTTGTGACATTCTAATACCTGTTGTGTGTTGTTTACCCAGATGCTGGGGTTTATTCATTTTGGTTTCACAACAGTATGATTTTGTTCAATTCTTCAACTGTGTAGGCCTATACTGTTTATATCAATATGATACCATCCCACCTTCCGATTTATGGATTTCTATTGTTACACTGGACTACTCTGTAGAATGCAATAAACAGAAATTATGATATTTACTTACTTCTTTCATACTTTTTTGGGCAGAGAAAACATAGGACATGTCCAAATGACAGAACTCATTAATCCGTTTGTCATTCTTGTTAGTTTCCTAGCTCACACACATATCCAGTGCACCAAATCTAAATACTCACACTGTAATGACGCAAAATGCATCTTTTAGAAGAGCTGCACTCCTACTCACAGTGTATCTCAGCACAGTACTGTAGAACATGAAGAGTGCTCAATCACCTCTATAAACTCATGCTCCAGGGATTCATTCCAACTCTAGAGTGAACACTTCTCTTAGCAGTTTTCTAAACTTAGTTTCACTTGGATCAATGAAACCAACAACCTTATGTGGCTAAGAATCTTTTATTTCTATTTCAGATGTGATTCTTCTTGTCAAAAAAAAAAAAAACAAAAAAAAAAAACAAAATTAAAACAAGAAAGCTCTCTTTCTGGCCACAATATTTTATAAAATATTGAATGTGCACTAATTTTTTAGGTGAAAGTAGTAATGTCTGACAGCATCTGGCCAACTGATTTTCAGTGAATCATCTGGAAAATTTCAAGAATTATATTTGGAGGAAATAGCTCAAAGATGACTTACTTCTTTCCTTCATAAACACTAGGATTATGCCTATACTGTGAATGAGAGGATTAAGTTTCCATCATCAGAAAATTTTATAAAGGAAGTACCATGGACAGAAACAGTATTTGCCACTGTTCAAATTTTTTGGTGCTCAACAACTAACTTTATGAAAAACACTTATAACTTTTTGAACATTTTATCTTTTATCCAGACAGTGTAGTTGTAGGTAGCACTGTGTACTGTATTATTATCATGTACTAAAAATTGTATTTCCTTTCTATATGTAAAGGCATAGACATATTCATAAAAACAAACCCTAATAAGATTAACTGTCAAGATTCATTTCCCTTTGCTGATGAAGTCCAAACTTCAAAAGAGATCTGAACTTCTGTTTCGCTGCTCCATTAAAACATATCTTAAAACAATCAAGCAGGTCTTCACAATTGAAAATAATCAAAACCAGAACAGCCATCAGCTCCCAGTACAGGAAGAACATAACATAAAATACATAAGCTCTGTCATATAATTCTTATTTTTTCATATGAATGGTTTTCATGAGCTTCCATACAAAAACCTGTTTGGTTAAGTGGGGTAAGCATTTGTCCATCAGTTCTACAGATGTAGCTACATGACTTCTGACCAATTTTAAAGCATTTTGCAATCACAAATTACAGACATCTTTCTAGAAGCATTAGAAATGATGCTAGTGAAAGAGTTCAGAACTTTCTTCAACAGTATGAAACCCAAGTGAAGAGAAAAAATACTACCTAATCAGAAAGCCTGTTACATTGCAGATAACATAGCTGTAAAGCTCCTGTGAATTGCTAGAGGAATGGAGACACTACAAAAACTTGTTATTCAGTCCTATTTTAGACAAAATGATCTTATTTATTTCAGCAGATATGAAACTGAACTGTCAGTATTTTTGTAAGAAAATATTCACCATCTCAAAAAATATTCTTCTCACTCACCCTTTTCCCTTATGAATAAATTAAAATTCCTTTAAAGTCTTTTAAATTCCTTTTATGATTTCCTTACCTATAATCACAGTCCCTATAGTCACTACTAGAAAGCCTCCTTCTGTACTAATAATTACCTCTTACTTTCATTGATTTGAATGAGGGGGGGGTCTCAGGCTTGACAGGTCTGAAAGTGGAAGTCAAAAGATTGTGCTTATTTTGGCTGGGATAGAGCTAATTTTTTAATAGTAGCTGATATGGGGTAATGTTTTCTATTTGTACTGAAAAGTGTTGGTAACACAGGGATGCACTGAGAACCTAATTAACATGAAAATAATCTATTTTCAGGATAAAATAAAGAATGTCTTGTGAACCAAAAACATACTTTAGTTAAAAGGCAGATTACAAGTGAATGATTTTAAAGGTATCATACTTTTATTTGTAGACACAAAAAATAGAGATTAAATTAGATCATTTTAAATTGCATAGAAATATTGCACTGTTCAGTGCTTTCTCTTGTGTTCAGTCTCTTAATCTGTGCTTATCCTTACAGAGAGTAATAATGAGAAATGTGATAATCATAAAACTTGCTGTTTAAAAATTACACCTTTTTATACAATGCACTGCTTCTAGGATTGTGTCTGCTTATTTTAATGACAGCAGAATAAAGCTTTTACTGCTTTTACACTCTTTAGCACTGAAAACTTAAACCAGAGAAGATAAGTTACTTTAATCCTATCATGGTTATCATAAAAATTGTAAACTGAATTTTAGTTATAGGATTTGCTTTACTAGTTACCATGCTCAGGAATTGAGAGAAAAATAACCCTTTTAAAGTTGAATAAAATATTTTCATAAAACTGAAGTCAATCAGGGAAGACCTTTTTTGTTAAAAATACAGCTGAGGAAATACTGTCTTCAGATTCTTTCATATCTGTTTGACACATGTCACAGAAGAGCATCTTTCATAACACTGTGTTCTATAAGAACGTAATAATAAATCTTTCATAGTTTGAAGATGGAGCAACAATTTGTAAAAAAAACCCACAGTGCTGTATAGAAGCCTACCAAATCATGTTAAAAACATACATTAAAGAGAATCTTTAAACAAGTATAAAATAGGTACTTTTGCACTTGAGTCGAACAGTGTATGAACAATGTAAACCACTAATTTCCTCTACCGTGAAATGTGTCATCATTTATGAAATAAGAAAAAGAAAAAACAATGAGCAACAATGAGTAGCTCTAGACAGAATAAAGAAAATAAGGAATGCTTCATGCAATTGCTTTTTTAGAAGGGACTGCATATGGTTTTAATATTTACTGTAACACATGAATAGAGTATTATGCTGGTAAATAGATCAGCTCTTTAGTCTTGTGCTGCATTCCAAAGAAATTAGCTAAAGGTCTGTATAAGGTCTGCATAAGTATCCAAGGTCTGTATAGGTCTATAAGGTCTGTATATACACATATATCACCTGTATCTATATATCTGTCTTTGCCTGTGTAAAATGGCATCTGAATGCTCAAAAGCATTTAAAACTTTATCTATCTGATCTACTCAATGTGTTTGTGTCTTGTCTCACAGCAGTGGGCATAATTCATCAATCTTATTTTAGTTATCAAGAATGTTTTTTGTGTGATATGGTTTCTCTTTGAGATACAGGCATTGATTCACAAGGGAGTGTGGGTTCCTATTCCTCACTTAATCAGGGAATTGATAATAGGCCAGCCAAGTAGAAGTGATGGAATCCCTGTTTCCAAAGATGCATTTTCATGAAGAGACTTTGACAGAGAAAGACTGAATTTGAAAGGAAACCTGGAGGACCATATTTACAAGACATTCTTTGAAAAATTGAGTGAAGATGAAGGTCCTGAGCAGGCTGGTCAGGAAAAGAATCTGAAGTGAATCAGAGAAGGAGAAAAAGATTTATTGATCTTGGTGAAAGCAGTGCAAGTGTTGCTTTCCTTTTTTTCCTCATCCATACCTTTTATAATAAACATTTATACATAGAAAAGACTACTGCATATTATATACATATATCATAAAACATATGCTTCTACAGGTGCACATATATATATCTGCACACATAATCATTACCTCACATCAGCAGAGGAATATAAAAACAGGGTACTGAGACATTTTAACAAATCCACTAGTTCTTTGCACTGCATGCCATCATAGAAGATGCATAAACCGAAACAGCTGTTACTGCTCTCTTACATGCTTCAGGGCAGTGAAGAGCATACCTATAAAACACAGAGTTCCTAAAGGATTGTATGATTTTTGCCTTACAGGTGTATAAGGCTTTTTATTTTCTTTGAAAGACTACACTTCTGGAAAAGTACATTCATTTATCTGGGATGGAGACAACAGGCTGATTCGGTAGGCTTTTAAAATGAGAATATTTTTACCTTTCTGAGTGAAAGCCAAGTGAAGTATTAACCTCAGACTAAAAGAAAAACTGTGAAACTGCTCTTTCTGAATGCATTTTTTCCTTCATGCAGCATACCCAATGCTATCATGCCCCAATTACACTTCACTTGCGAGATCTGACAGAATTACAGCACTTGATGACAACATTACACTCTGCATTTTTTCTCTAATTAGCATGTATCAAAGTATCCAGAGTCTGTTTGATTTCATACTTTGACTGATGATAAGTCCATATTTATCCCTTAGGTACCTTACTGAGGATCCATACTTCTCAGTCAGGAAGTCAGATCACTAACCGTAACCCAAGGTAAGTAATTTATACTGCAATACTCATTGACTTTTCCTTCTGTCCTTCTTTAAAATGAAGGTGATTAGACTGAACACATTTACATGACTTCATTTGCATTTGGTAGCTGAACAACATGGTTTCATACTTTGTTCAAAGATTGTAGGCCATCACTTTCTTCAGATATGACTAGATAGCAACCTTTTATTTTCATATTATATTAAGCTTTAAATTGAAGAAATTATTAAATAGAGAAAATACTCAAATTGTCACTGCATTTGAGATTCCACTAACATTACAGAGGTATCTTGTGATAAGTCAACATTTTTTTTAAAAGTAATTAGCAGAATCAGTCAGCACCCATAAACTAGAATTAACAAGAGAAACAACTACATGAACACACAGGATGTTCAACAGTTCTCTGGAGTGTGCTGGAAGCTGATTCCCCTATATTATATTCACAAAGCAAGAACCTTTGAAATATAATTCAGTCACTTTTTCCTTATTGATTAGAGAAATGTGAGCTCTTCATTGAGCTTAGGCATAAGCAGGCATGAAGGAAGTGGAAAATTCATTGAGGTTACTAATGACATAGAGAAAAAATATACCATAAACATGTAAGGGCAAAATCAGAACAAGTAAATACAAATTAAAAAACAGTTTACATTGCTGCTTATTTCTGAGACTGTACACAGGATGAGTACTTTCCAAATACTACAGAAAGGAAAAATAATGCCTTCCTTTTAATATGGGTAAGGGTGTTGCAAAGAGGATAAAAAGTCCAGAGGCCCCAACCTTAATTCCCAGTAAAACATCACCTAGTTCTGTAAATACCTTTTAGATAACAAGGAGACTAATCAAAGTCAATATGGATACCAAAAATCATAGAATCATAGAGTCATAGAATTATAGAATAGTTTGGGTTTGAACACCCCCAAGGGTTATCTACTCCAACACCTCTGCAATAATTAGGATAAATTAAGTCAGACCAATCTGCCTTCGTTTTGCAATACCAATACATAAGGAGTTTTGTAGACAGGAAAGATGTTATATATCTTGATTTTAATAAAGTTTTTGACACTGTCTCAGAGGTATTCTCATAAACAATCACTGGATGTTTTAAGAACATGCTAGATAAATATTGATCAGCAGTGACACAGGTGTAGCTCATTTCAGTTTGGACATGGTCTGATCTTCTGAAAACACTTCAATTTCTGTGATGATAAGTAAAATTGCCTTCCCATAATATTTGGTATTTATTACTACTCCATGAGATTTTTGCAACCATTTATTCAGCAATCATATGTATTTGAAAATCATGACTTAAGCTCCAAAAATCCTGAGAATTAAAGCCCACTAGATAAAAAAGTAAACATTTTAAATTACTTCTGTCCTGGGTTCAGCAGTAGCAGTCATTCTTTCTCCTTCTTAGTAGCTGGTGCAGCGCTGTGGTTTTGACTTTCAGTCTTGGAACAGGACTGATAACACAGATGTTTTTAGTGGCTGTTCAGTAATATTTAGACTCGCCACAGGACTTTGTGAGTCTCATGCTCTGCCAGGGAGGAGAGGAAGCTGGGAGAAAGCAGAGATAGGACACCTGATCCAAAATAGCCAAAGAGGTATTCCATACCACAGCATGTCATGCCTGGGAGGTAACTGTGAGTTACCTGGAAGGGCACCCTCTTCTCGGCCGGGCTCATTTTGGTGACTGGTATCATATTCTCATCCCTTGTTATTTCTCTTATCATTATTATTGGTGGTAGCAGTAGTGGTTTGTGTTATACCTTAGTTACTGGACTGTTCTAATCTTAACCAGTGGGAGTTACATTCTTTCAGTTCCCCTCCCCATCCCTCCGGGAGCGGAGGGAGGGGGGGCAGAATAGAAACTGTGTGGCTGACTGGGTTTAAACCACAACAACCTCTTAGTAGCTAAGCCAAAAAAGAGTAGTGTCCCTCAGGGATCGGTGTTGCGACAGGTCTTGTTCAACATCTTTGTTGCTGACAGGGACAGTGGGATTGAGTGCGCCCTCAGCAAGTTTGCTTATGACACCAAGTTGTGTGGTTCGGTTGATATGCTGGAGGGAAGGAATGCCATCCAGATGGGCCTTGACATGTTTGTGAAGTGCATTGATGCCAACCTCATGAAGTTTTACCATGATAAGTTCAAGGTCCTACACCTAGGTCATAGCAATCCCAGGCGTAGCTACAAGCTGGTCAGAGAAGAGATTCAGAGCAGCCTTGCGGAGAAGGACTTGGGGCTGTTAGTCATTGAGAAAATGAACATGAGCCGGCAGTGTGCGCTCACAGCCCAGAAAGCCAACCATATCCTGGGCTGCATCAAAAGGAGTGTGACCAGCAGGTCAAAGGAGGTGATCCTGCCCCTCTACTCTGCTCTTGTGAGACCTCACTTGGAGTATTGTGTGCAGTTCTGGTGTCTTCAACATAAAAAGGACATGGAACTGTTGGAACAAATCCAGAGGAGGGCCACGAGGGTGATCAGGGGACTGGAGCACCTCCTGTATGAAGACAGGCTAAGAAAGTTGGGGCTGTTGAGCCTGGAGAAGAGAAGGCTGCATGGAGACTTCATAGCAACCTTCCAGTATCTGAAGGGGGGATATAGGAATGCTGGGGAGGGACTCTTCATTAGGGACTGTAGTGATAGGACAAGAGGTAATATGGTCAAACTTAAACAGGGGAAGTTCAGGTTGGATATAACGAAGTTCTTTACTGTGAGGGTGGTGAGGCACTAGAATGGGTTGCCCAAGGAATTTGTGAATGCTCCATCCCTGGCGATGCTCATGGCCGGGTTGGACGGAGCCTTGTGTGACATGGTTTAATGTGAGGTGTCCCTGCTGATGGCATGGGGGTTTGAACTAGATGATGTTAAGGTCCTTTCCAACTGTAACTATTCTATGATTCTATAAAAAAACACACCCATCATAACAATCAGAAGGGACTCTAGGGTTTTTTTTAGATAGAAATAAATAAACCCTGATTAATCTTTGAAATAGTGCTTAAAAAAATCAAGAAAACCTATATCAAAAGGGTTACATGAAAATTTGTTTGAGATGGAAATATGCTCACACACTACTGAAACATCAACGAAACATGCTATATCAATAACAGTCAAGTTTCATACTCGTAAAAAAAGGGATAGGATTTCAAAAATTCAGCCATATGTTTAAAACATAAATCTAAAGTTGTGAGGAGATATCAGACAGCTGGCTTGTCAATTACCACTCACATCGAAGACAGAATTCTCACTAAGTTATTTTTCATAGAAAATGTTAGTTAATTGAAACAACTCATGGAAAAGAAAGATTTCTCTATTTGTTTGTGATACATTTCTTGGTTTTCAGAACATGGAAAAAGAAGACTTAGAAATTTTTTAAATTACTCATTTTGACCTTTACTTAGAGTAAGAAGTTGAGCTTGGAGAGATTTAATTCCTATTCTTTAAAATGTACATTGCTCTTGAGCAGAGGATAATAGTTAAAAGGCATATGTGATCCTTACAAAAAAATTTACTTTTCAACCTGATTTACTTTTCCAATCTGAATAACTCTTGCTGCATTGAAAACCAGATTTTTATTTGCATCTGCCACACAACAACTACCATTACCACAGATAATCAGAAGGGACTTCTGCGTTTCTTGCATTCATTTGCTGGTGCAAAGTCCCGCCTTCCTTCAAGGAGTATTCAAAGTGGAGGCCTTTACAGCCTTTCGAATGCTAAGCACTCTCTTTGGATTTACAGTCATTTTTTAATTACTGGAGAAAGACGGGATATATAAACGCTTTCTCATTATTAGGACATAATTATAGCTGACAATCTGCAAGGTCTATCAGTTTAAATGGGAAAGAAGTGTAGGGGACAATTTTCAATTTATTGTGATGTAGAAACTCAATTTTATTACAAGCTGGACTGAATGCACAGAGCAACAAGTGAAAAGTCTATGCACGATTGTCTAACACTAAAATGAAAAGGACATTCCTGAAGTACATTTTGAAATAAACATTTAAAAGACAGTTCTGCTAAGTCAGTGTTGCAAAACTTGTATATTAATTGAAATTGATCTTAAATGTAGGGCTATTCAAAGAGAAAAATCTTCTGGCCTTGATCTGAACCCCTTTCAGCTGGTATGAAAACCTTAGAGAAATGTATATAAGGTGTTTAGTTGCTATACCAAGACAAAACCCCTGTGAGTACTTCCTTTGATTCTGTTGAAGCATAAAATTAAGTGGACTCCATTGAGCTTATTTTTAATTCAAAACAGCATATGGGAAGAGCTCACAGAACCAAACAAAATACTCAGTTATTAAGCATATCCAAAAGCATCCCTTGAAACCATAGCAGGGTCTAGCTGAAAGATTTAACTTCTTCTGCTATCATTATCCAACCAGTGACTGAAAGTAACCTGGTTGAATAGGGAATGGACACCACAGCATAAGTGGGGCTTGACCTCAGGCACTGACTGATGGCAAGTCTCAGATGTAAACTGGTATCTGGGACAAGGGCTTGATTATGTTCTCCACACATAAGAGCCATCTGTACACTGGCAGGGTAGCTCAGACAGAAACATGCACCCTGCCAGGTTGTTCTGGGAGATGGGTGAAAGGCAACAAAAGCTACTGCCTTCTGCATGAGATGCACTGCTTGCCAGCAGATATGTTCAGATAGTCTCCAATTCAGCTGAGGGGTGACAGCCATGGTCAGATCAGCAGGCAGTGTCATGAGTTTCCTTTGTGACTAACAGCAAATATGTGCTTGTTGCCCTCTAATTTGTATATAGGAAGAGAAAGTTCAAGATGATGGCTAGCCAAGAGTTAAGACTCAGATCTTGGCCAACAAGCAAGGTGAAATAACTGACAGAATCATTAAAACAAAAATCTTGTACATTAAATTTCCGGGGGAAAAAAAAAAATAAGTAATCCTTTGTGAGGAGAAAGGGTGAGAAATAAATACAAAATAATTTTGCAGTTCACTTGTTGACAGGTCTTTGAAATGTGATTGCATAAGAAACAGGACTCTGTGCATTGGTAAACCAGTTTTTTCTTAAAATCCCAAGTCAAAGATTTGGCAGACACTAAATATATTCAACATTATTTGGTAGTTGAGCAAATGCGATTGAACTCAACAAATATCATTAGTACTGAGAATGCCTTTTATGATGGAATATTAGGTCAATGAAAGGATAAAACTGAATGGAAGACAATGAATTTGCAAATGTTTTACTGGAAACCCTGTGGAGAACTGCACAGATGCTGGAAACCCTGTAGGTAAATATACAGAAGCTGTATGAAATTATATCCATACAGAGCTCTGTTACTAAGACATCAAAGAATGTTGAACTATAAGCTAGGTATTACAAAACAACCACATCTTATTCATATGTTCAAAATTAATATATCTGGAGGCAATAAAATATGTATTTTTATGGATAAACTTTGCTGCACAAACAGCTTCTGAATGTCACAATGTGATCTAAATTTCCTGCCTTCTTTTTGTATTTTAGTTATATCTGATTATTGCAAAACCCCAGAAATACTGGTGTTTGTGCTTCCAATCTATACTAAATTGATACTCAAACCAGGAAACAGGGTTGTTCCCAAATTACGTGTGCTCAAGTTACCAATTAAAAGATATTTTTTTAAATGTAATTTCAGAAAGAAAAAAATATAGCAATTTTCTATAGGCTAGGGAAGTGCTTATTAATCACTGTAAAACATCAAGCAATTTCTACAACAGATAACTTTTTAGGAAGGCAGTTCAAATGAGCTATGCTTAGATTCTGCTCAATTGATTAAAAAAATCCCTTTTCAACTCCAGGCATCCATGGTGGTGTATCACATCCCAGTCTACTGTCTTTTTACTCTCCATGTACTTATCCATATGGGCCTACAGGTGTTTCTTCTGTTTCTATCAGATGTATTTTAGGATTCTTTCTCAGCTGCATGCACCAAAGAACTTGTCCACCACCCTGCATGTCCCTTTGGAAAGGCACTGAAAGACTGTCAGCACCCAAGTGACCAAGCCTGCTGACTGCTAATTAGATCACTGCCCAAAGCAGCTGAAGTGCAGCTTTTAGTCAGCTAAACAAGTGCCTCTAACTCCAGATAAAGGTTTAGCTCTCTGAACAAAGAAGAAGAGCAAAGAAAATATGTTGGGAAAATAAATGCAGAGACACACAAAATCAACAAAGAAAACTGTTCCCATTACATCCATTAATATGTGCAGAATACAGATAATGTGCACACAAATACTCCCTCTGAAGCAGACTTGATTGTTTTCTTATAAAAATTGTCTTATTTCGACTGCCTTGGTGAGATGAAACTCCAACACTGTTGAGTTTTTTTGCTGAAGCAGATTTGGCTAAAACAAACTCACTGGAGCTTCACAGCTGTTAATTAGACCTTCATAGGTCTTTTAGACTCTATCCTGTATCATTTGATTTCACTTAAATGAAAAGGCACTACTTAAATGAAAAGTTACCCAAAACAAAATCATCACCCTACTTCTTACAGCATGAAGGAAAATACAGTTAGCTTTTCAGGAAAATAATCCCTTAGATTGTTTGATAGAAGACTTAAAGCTTGGGGGGAGGGGGGGGGGGGGGGAGGAGAGAGTTGTATAAAATATTTACAAGGAATTTTTTAAATTAAAGATGGAGATGAAAAACAGAATGCATTCCCTATGTAATCAGTATTCAAAGCTTTCTTTTTTCTCAGTGCTTCCAAGACCATTCAACATTTTGTGGGCTTTTGCTTAAAATGAGAAGCACATGAATTTAACGGGCAGTTAAACAGGATTTGGCACATTATTTATATTCAAGGCTCAGCTTTCTTATTCCAAAACAAGAAGTAGCAGTATCAGAAAAGGATCAGTTGTCACATAAACATTCCTTTTACACAGTATTACCTAACAGCAGACGTGAACCATGACTTAAGTGCACTTCAGACTGATCTCTTTGAAATACTGCCATCTCTGAAAGTAAATAAAGATTGATATATTTTGTCTGGTAGTGATAGCACATCTTTTATTTAAAACCCAGTGATTACCAAAAGAAATTACAAAAGCATTTTTTAGCTATGTACAGAAACCTTTCCACAGATAAATAACCTGGCATGATAGAAAAGGACTGTTACTCACTAAAGATAAACATTATTACAATTATATTTCACATCTGTAATAAAATATTAACTTTAACAGTGTTTTCCAAGGATGCAACAGTCTTTATCTCTTTCTTTATAGAGCACAATTTTAAAGTCTCATGTAGGACACCTGATTTTAAGCAACACAGAAATAAAAACAGCCTAACAATCACATAAGGCCTTCAAACTTTCAAAACTCCAATCAAATATATTATATCCACAACTTCCTGATTTCTTTTTAGAAACAAAGCACTTAACTGAGGCTGAAGAGACCTACCAAGAAATATTAACTATATGGGGAACCTATGCAATCATTGTCTATATTTGTTTTTTTTCTCGGCATAATTATGAAAACATTACTGTATCACCTGTAACCTGTTTTAAGATCTTCTTAGGAAAGAAGCTGTGAAATAGGCATTACTAACAAATAAGGAATGACATCAGACTGATCTCGTTGTTGCATTTTCTTATTGCAATAAATACGAGCAAGAATATAATTTTCCTATCATTAGAAAAAGATAAAACACATTAATTTATTACCAGACTATCTGATGATTCTTATTGTGTGTATAATTTATGCAGTATTTTGCTAAAAATGATAATGAGAAATGGCTGTGCAAAGGTTGTCTGTCTGTTTTCTGTGCTTAGCTTCACAGAAGTTAATTTTGACTTATCACCTCAATGAAATGAAGGCTGACATAGTGGTAAGTTCTAACAAGATGTTTTAGGAACAGGAAGGAAAATTCTAAAAACAACGTGAGAGAAGTAAATACAAGTTTATGAAAGTGGTTCATAGTTGTGCAGTGGTTCATGGCTGATAGTACAAATCACCAGAGTGAACAGAACAAAACAGAAGAATGTTAAAATATATAGATTTTCAAAATATCTCATCTCCCTGAGCAAGTAAAAAGTCCTGTAATCAGAACATGTATCGACTGTAGACTGGTCCAGATTTGCAGTTCAGTGAGGCAGGAAAAAATGTTTTTACCAAAGAGTATATGCTTGCTGTAATAGAGCAAAGAGTTTAAACAACTGCCATAAATTTGTTCATTAATCTACAGAGTTTTAATTTGCAGACAATTTATGTGTAATTGTAACGTTACCTTCTAACTTAGTCCAAGTTTACAGAAATATAAAAAGACACAAAGGTTGTTCACTGCTAAAAGAGCTATGTAAGGACAATACAGATATATTTCTCCTTTGCTTTACATCTGGACAATTGTTATAGTAAAATTTACACTACCTTCAAATTAATGTAGAAAGAAAACAACTCAAAATCATAGTATTTTGCACCTTCTTGTATAAGGCAACTATCACAGGCTGTGAAACATTTTTTTTAAGTGAGACTTATAATCTCCAACTCTTTGCTGCAGGTTCTCAAATCATATAAATATAAATATGTTCTCTTCTGTGAAACATTTACACTGAACAAAAAAGGAGTCTGAGGCACAAATTGTATTTGCAGTGTTATTCAGACACTTTGGTTACAGCAGAAACCACAGGAGGCATAGAGTCCTTGTGGAAGAATCTCTTTCCTCTCCTATGAGAAGTTGAAATAGTAAAGTATGTTCTCTGTGTAGTGTAGTATTAACTGGAAATCCGTAGAGAAAATGAGTTTTTTCTCCTACTGAGATTCTTAACAAAACAAATAGCACAGGCATTTTCTTCCTATTTAAACTATAAATCTGATCAAGTCTCCCACAGCTCTCCATAAAAAAAAAAAAACACAAAGCAAACAAAAAAAGGAAATCCCATACCCTGTGTAGTAATAATTCTGAAAGGATGTGGCTTGATTATTCAACTGCTTGCTTCCTTTATACTGTGTCCTGGGTTCAGCAGTAGCAATCATTTTTTCTCCTTCTTAGTAGATGGTGCAGTGCTGTGGTTTTGACTTTCGGCCTGGGAACAGCGCTGATAACACTGATATTTTTAGTTACTGCTCAAATGTTTAGTCTGACCACGGATTCTGTGAGCCTCATGCTCTGCCAGGGAAGAGGGGAACCTGGGAGGGAGCAGAGACAGGACACTTGACAAACTAGCTAAAAAGCACATCATGCCCAGGATGTAAACTGGAAATTACCCAGAAGGGCTAGTTCTCTGCTGGGTTGGGCTAGTTATTGATCGGCAGGTGGTATCATATTCTCTTCCCTTGTTATTTCCTTTATCATTATTATTATTGGTAATAGGAGTACTGATTTGTATTATACCTTAGTTACTGGACTGCTCTTATCTCAACCCATAGGAGTTACATTCTTTCAGTTCTCCTTCCCATCCCTCTGAGAGTGGGGGGAAGAAAAAGGTAGACAGCGTGGTTCTGTTTTATGGCCTGGGCTTAAACCACAACATACTGCTTCAGCTCATTTCAGATGGAGAATCAAGCACATAACCTAGTTCTTTTTTCTTCAGCCCTGCTCTGGATCTGTATATGTTTCAGAAACCAAATCAGGAATTGAAAGATTCAGCTATTTACTCCAGTGAGAATAGTTTTTCTGCAGGTGTGAAGCCCTATTGAAAATTCTCCTAAGAACCAATCTCCCACTAATAACTACTATGTAACTGCTTCCAGGATTGTATCATATATTAAATTACTGAATTATGGAATGACACTCTTTGCTTTATGCCCCATGGACATGCATATTGTATGCATAACAATAGCTTGTCCCCCATGGACAAGCTATTGTTAATATTAAATATATATGTATATTTGGTATATCAATTTTAAAAGCATTTATCTTTCATTTAATGATTAACAGACATAATTTCTTCACTGTTGCTCTTTTCTCACTGTTCGGGGCAGGGAGGTAAGGGGGTGTTGTCTGAAATCTGAGAAAAAATGAATGATTGGGATAGGTCTTCCCAAATAATCATATTTTTACCAAAAAAATTAGATGGTTCAGATTTGGTCTTCTCTTAATCTGGAATAAACCTTTCTTCTTATTAAAGAAACCACATGAATGAATAACATAAAATCATTGGAGCTGTAATTTTTAATCTGTTTAGAGATTTTGCATAGTACTAAGAAGGCAGTGTGCTAATGACTTTAGTCTGTATTTGTGACTAATCTCCACTGACTATAAATATACATGTAAAATGGCATGAAAAATAATTTTCTTTAATAATAATGCATTTGCAAACCTGATCATGCAACCTTTCTAAGAAAGAAGTTGAATTTAACTTTAGAAAGAAAAACTTGCTAACGTATAGTTCATATTAGGCTTTTTATGTATTCAAATAAGTCATTCCTTAAACAAAGTACAAATTTATTTCAAATCCATACCTCTATCATTTTAATGAGTGGTTTTCAAATTATCTTAAAATACCAAAGAGTTCTAAATTCACCATGAAATTTTCTTTCCTGACAATAAAACTGTTGTGTTACTGGTGATAATGAACCATTTTGTAGCGATCCTTCATCTGGGCAGAGTACTACATTGCATATCTTTCATTTCTAAATTCTGATCTGAATTTTCAACTATACTAGCACTCCAAATAGCGTATAATCACTTTTATTCTTCAAAAATATAAGCCACAGACCAATGAGACAGATGAATAGCACCTAGCACCCTCAGAAATATCCATAGAAAAGCTCTACTGCATTTATTGCTTTATATTTTTGGCAAGTGGTATTTTTGATGTGGTTGAAGAATTATGTAAGTGACATTGTATGGTTGGAATTACATACTATGTTCGACAAAATAATCAAAGCAAATCAGGAAATGTTCATGAAAATGTAGCTGCATATGTTATAAACCACATTATTAGATGTTGTATGTTCCAAGACTTGCATTATAGTATTTTGTTCTAAATCAATTTACTTGGTACAAATTATAAAATGGAAAAAAATGCACACTTAAAAATAAAATGTTTCATTGAGGTTTTTAAGTTAGTTTAAATAACATAGAATGATTTGCCAATACATTTTTAGTACAAAACAAAAATATTTATGTTGAAAGAATCTAGCAGTAGAGAGAAAGGGTTTTACATGCATTAGATGGAAAAAGAAAACTAACTCATACAGAACAAATGCTACCAGAATTAGACCCACATGGCATAACCAAACCTCCATTAGTTCAGCTAGGATGAATTAGACATCATCCAGAAAATACCTGGATGTGTCTTTCAAGAACAGAAGTAGGAAAATACCTCTTTTTAAAAAATATTGTATCCTTCCAGCCCCTACGGAGAAGAAACAAACCAAACAAACCAAAAATGCAGTAGCTTGGACAGATACGTATGGCTCTTTACATTTCAGTGTGCATTCTTACAATCAAAATTCAAAATAGAACCAATTCAAGAAATGAGATTGAATGTCAGTAGTGTAACTAGTATTAGCACAAATTAAAAGTCTCAAAAACTATTCAGAAGTTTGTTTATGAGCATCTAAGACTGAATCTAAGAGTAGAACACCAAAGAGTAGAAATCGATAGTCCTCAGTGCATGTTCCATGAACAGAGAAAAAAAAACATTGTCTTGTTCCTTGGAGATGTCATCCTTAATTTGCCCTCTAAGATGCTATCCTTACTGCTTTGCACATTGACAACTCTTGCAATATGATCTGAACTTGCACAATAATTTTTTTCTTTTTAATATCAGTATCTGGTTTCAAGGATACATGGGAATATTGAGTTATTGACTTACACTTATTGGGGAGTGGGGTGAGGGGAAGAGACATGAAAGTATTTTTTTACTTGCTGAGCTTTGCAGAGAAACCTCCTAAGATATCAGCAACATAGATCCAAATGCATCAGAAAACATAGGTCAGCCAAAAAAGGAACACAGATGCTTCATACAAAAACTAACAATAAAACTGGCAACATTTCAACTTTGTATGGATAAATACTTGATTTTTGTTACCAGTCTTGATAAAATGGTGTTGCGGTGCATTTAGTGGCTGTGATAAGACTATCAGTAGATAGCGTGAGACATCTGTGAGTTGGAAAGGGAATGTTGTTTTGTGCAGGAGACAAGATAAAACATGTCTCTGCTTCTTGCAGAGCTAGAATGCACATATTGCTACTTGTGGATGAGTGCGGGATTCTTCTGCTTTGCAGCAGCAAAGGTCCCTGGGGCAAAGAGGCATTGTGTCCCCTCCATGACGCTGTCAAAAAAGTGACTTGTAAGGGCCCAGAAGCACCAGTGGCCATGGGTGTACTTGCCATAACTGCCACAGGGCCACCATCCAGACAGCAGTGACAGGGGGTTGCTAGACCCCACCTCTGTGAGGACAGGAGCAGCAGAGGCCAGGGGGGAGCAGAGTGGCTGCAGGAAGGGATCAGGTCCCTCAAGAAAGGCATACAGTGGATGGGTGCAGCCTCCAGTGGGACATCAGCATGGGACGGCCACCTCAGCCACTGCAGAATGGGACTTGTGTGGCAGTCAGCTGGCACCATTAGGGTCCAATCTGTTCTTCTCAGGCATACCACACAACTAGCTTGATTTTAAACTAGTTGTGACTGGCTTTCATAGAAAGCCAGTTTGCTAAATATTTACTAAGATTTGGTAGTCAACAAAATCTGACATAGGATTTTGTATCAAAATTTTAATACAGATAAAGAATCTTCATGGAAACACTGAATCTTTAGAAGCTACAGGGCATATTCTGCCTTTGTCCTTATTTCTGTCATTTCAAAAAAGAATCAGTTACATTAATTAATGTTGAATTTTACTCTGGGTTGACCAAATTGCATACGTAAGACAATAGTTGCTTAACCATTCTTCCAATTAATTTATAGGCAGTCAGCCACTGCCCTTCTCTCCTTACAATAAGCACTTGAAGACATAAAATCCATATGCTTTTCACTCTGTCTACTGTCATACATCACAAGCTTTTAAACTTTGTTTTTTTACTTTTCCTTCTATACCCAGAACAGCCATTTCACCGTGTGTAAAAGCTTGTGGTGTATGTAATGGTGGGATAAACAATTACAGACCACAGATGACATGTTGTACAAAAGGAGGGAAGAAACACAGCCTGAATGACGGTACAGAATGAAGGGAAATAATAGGGTAGTCACAGAGGAGAGAAATAAAGGAGGTAGAAGCAGGTGTTAGTTGTGGTTTGGCAGTCTATTTTCTAAATAGAGTGAACTGACAGAGCAAATTGACAACACAATCTTCCCTATTACTTATACCCTGCTTAATGAGAGATAGAGAATAGTTTGCTACAAACTGGCTTAAATTAGACACATAAACCCAGCATCTCAAAAGTGTTCATACACCTGATTCTCTGTGAAATAAGTCAGGTTTATGTCTCCTGAAGCCTGAGTACTTCCACCTGTGAAACATGAAGAAAGTATGTTACATAAAAATTTCAATGATCCACACTGTATCACTGTGGATAAAATTTTCAGCAAACTGAAAAACTGTGCTACTAGCAAGTATAGTGGGAGGACTCCATATTCCCTGAAGGGTGCAGCTAGCACTGAGGTCAAATGGAATTGGCAGGGCTGACCAAAGGCCACCCAAGGGGAGAAAAAAAATATGCCTGCCACCTTATATTCTCTCTAACTCCATGTTTTTCAGGAGTTAGGGACAATCACGGAAGATCATGATAAGAAATCCGGTTAGCAAAAGTATAGGCTTGCTTTGCTTCAAAATTATTTGCCTCTTGGTTACTCCTTATGTTCCAGGCTTGGCTACTATCCAGTGAAGTGGGTTCTAGATGAATATTGCCCTTTCTTACTTTAAGAACTTTTATTTTCCTGGCAACAACCTCTATCTCTCTACTTTGCAAGCATAGGAAGCAGAATAGTTTTTATATCATTATTATAAAATGTCTGTAGCCTGGTTTCTCAAGAAATTAACATTTATTTTCTGTCATGTTCTGAAAATCTTGGAACTTGTTGGTCAATTCTCATCACGTCCAGCAGAGGTCACTGCAGCATGAATGACAGAATCATAGAATGATAGACTAGTAAGGGTTGGAAAGGACCTTAATATCATCTAGTTCCAACCCCTCTGCCATGGGCAGGGACACCTCACACTAAACCATATCACCCAAGACTCTGCCCATCCCAGCCTTTACCACCACCAGGGATGGAGCAGTCACAGCTTCTTGGGTAACCCATTCCAGTGCCTCACCACCCTCATAGTAAAGAACTTCCTCCTTATACCAAGTCTAAACTTCCCCTGTTTAAGTTTTAACCCATTACCACTTGTCCTATCACTACAGTCCCTAATGAATAGTCCCTCACCAGCATCCTTATAGACCCCCTTCAGATACTAGAAGACTGCTATGAGGTCTCCATGCAGCCTTCTCCAGGCTAAACAGCCCCAACTTTCTCAGCCTGTCTTCATACGGGAGGTGCTTCAGTCCCTGATCATCCTCATGGCCCTCCTCTGGACTTATTGCAACAGTTCCATGTCCTTTTTATGTTGATCAGGTAAGCATTGCAAAAATAGGAAACTGTATAAAGAGAGACTTTATTAAAGCCTTCACTGAGAAGTATGATGAGTTCAAGTCTTTTTAAACATTAGAGACCAACACAGAAGAAAGCTATTATAAATGCTCAAACCAAAGGAAAATTTCAATAGAAGTCCACTATGTTATACACAACAGTGAGTTTAGCCACAGGACATTAATATTTAAGAAATCAGGCTACCCAACTTCTGCTTAGGAAACAATTACTTTCTTGTTTGTATGTCACTGGTATTTGATAGTCCTCATCTAAAGAGTACAAGACAATATACAAACACAGAACAAAAATGTGTTCCCTTGTCAGAAAACTCACTGTTTTGAGTAATTACTTGGCTCTATATGAAGCAAACAGGAAAGGGAGTGGAGGAAGAAAGGAAAGGAAAGGAAAGATGTGGAGAGTACAGCACTCATTACTGTGTGCTTGCATAAATGATTTTTTATTTTTCCTCTTCAACAGTTATAGGACCATGAATAGATTTCTTTACAGTCAGTTGATATTCAAGTAGTTGTACTATGACAGCTATGATCAGCTCCTGACAGAACCTGACATATAGGTTTCTAGTTGGATAGAACTGTAAAATTCACCCCTGGCAGAACTGTGTAAACTTCAACCAAGCACCCCAATTCTATTTACATGAATAGACATTTTAAATAGTCAAAAAGAAGATAATACTTTCCAATCTTAAAAAAAAAAAAAAAAAATGAGGATTTTGGTTCCATCTTGTGGAAAACAAATCTATTTGAGTTAAATTATTAAAATAATGTCAAAAACACACAGTTTATCTGAAAAGGATACTAAAGAACCCACTGAATAAACTGCCTTAAGTTATCAGCTTTTACACATGCACACACAATCATGCCACTGATTTTGAGAACTCCAGAGTTATATGAGTAGGATTTACCCACAGTGGAAAACATTGATTTTAATACACACAGGAGGGAAAGTTAAAATTTCAGATTAAATAATTTGAATTATTTGATTTGTCCAAGCTTGCAGCCTCAAAGTTAGTGTCACTGTTACTTTGCTGTTTCTATCCATGTATTTATTTCAGTGCCCTAAAGAGATTTTAATTAACGGTTCAAGCCCTAGCTACATTAAAGATAACATAGAAGCCTTTGAACCAATAAGACAGTTGTAGTCCTTTGGGACAACAAAGATTATAAGACCCAGAAAGAAGCACTTGACAGCTGGGAAAAGAAATCTCAGTGGACAGAAAGAGATCTAGCTATGCAGTGTCTTTCTAGAGTTTATTAAAGAAATCAGTATACCATTTTGGAAAACACCACAAAACTGTATGACTCCAATGAACTTTTTCAGCACCACAGGAACGACCTTCAAAGCACTTAACCACTTTTCCCCACCCAGGTTCTTCTTTTAAATCAAGTAAGAGGAAAAAAAACAAACAAAAAACAAAAAAAAAGGTAAAAGCCACCAACAAATGAAGCAAAACATTTCCTCTTGTCCCTTGCCATAGCCTCTGTTAGAACTGCTCCTTGCTAGGAGGGAAAACTACAAGTCTGCATATTCCAAGACAGTGCTTATTTGCCAATTGTTTTTATGTATATTACATAAGGTGATCAAATAAGTAGGTAAACTGGTGGTCTAAGAATAAGTTTTTTTTTTTAATAAATTACTTTTCCTAAAAAATAAAATTTGTTAGTTTAAATATTTCTTAGGGGTGTTTTGGATAGTGACATTTAACATTAATGTTAAAATAAACAAAATTTATTTCAAAGCAAGAAATCAGAAAAGCAGCTTTTCCCTTTGTAAAACATACACCTAGAGAGTTACATTGATTTTTATTATTAAGTAAAAGACTCAGAAAAATGTTGACAGGTGACAGAACATGTTTTTTTAAAAAGTTGTTTCATTAAAGCTATGTCAATAAAAATCTTTTTTTTTTTTTCTCTGAAGATTACTGAATCCCAAATTCCATGCTATCAATTATGTGCTAATGGAAGAGTGTCACTTGCAACAATAATTTGCAGTGAAATTACAAGTTTAGAGAAGCAGTGTTTCAAATCAAGCCCATTAATACTGGAAAGGCTTTTCATTGTATGAAAATGAATAAACTGTTATGAAAATGCTCAAGTGAAACTTACTGTAGAACATTGCCTATCTCTAAGTAAACCTGTCATTCATTGCTTAAAAAACACCCCTGCTGAAATAATTAGATCAAGAGTTTGGCTTAAAACTAAGTCCTAAAACATAGACCTGAAGTGCTATCATTTAGAAGATGCAATAAAAGAAAATCTTCAGTTTAAATCAATGAATTCTGCATCAGGACAGAGCCAGCATGAGGTATGTTCCCAGTGTGTACTGTTAAGGGATGAAATCCAGTGGTGTTTTAGAAGACATTATATTTACATTAATAATTTTAGCAGCCTAATTTTTACAAATAGATATGTTTGGGAAATTTTAGTAGATTTCACCTTTTTCATATCATCTTTCTCATTTAACATTCAGAAAAAAAAAGGTTTCAGCCAGTTACAAGTAAGTGTAATAATAAGAAACTGAAAAATATAAATCCCATCCCATGAAAAAGAATGAAGTCTTAAAATTTAGTTTCATGTTGGATTGCAATGAAAAGCAAATTTAGGATTTTTTGTGTTCTGTAAATTTTTTTGAACACATTCCTTATCAAACAGTAGAAGTAATTTAATTTTTACCCTTTTAAGTCTGAGTTTTATTGCATAGATGTTGTTTTAGTAATTTTACAGAAGCATTTAGATGAAAACAGTTCTTGCAAGTTTTTTTTTAGTTAATCTAGCAGTTTCCAAGGAACTTTTAAAACACACATTTCAAGCATCACAAGTTCTATATAAAAAAAAACAACAAACTTTAAAACCTCTTTCTGTGTTCTATTTTCCATACAGTAAGACCATTAAAACACATATGCTCTACAGCTATATTTATTTCTCATATATGTAAGATCAAACTGTCTGTGATATTAAGCAGACTCACAGGTTCCTAAACAACTGTGTCACTCTGCATCAGGTAGCTCTTTCCTTCACAGACATCATAAGCATATGCACATATGTATTCCTGTAGGTACAACTCTACTTCCTGGGAAGTGTATTTCTAATTTGTAGATTCTGATGCAGGTGGCACATTAATTTTGTCATATAACATCAATTTGACCTTAAGGCCCGCATCTTACATTAAAATTGGCAGAAGGCTGCTTCTTCTGGAGTAATGGTCCCACACGTGACTTAGCAGGTATAGATAAGCAAACAGCAATGAAACATCAGTTCTGAGCCTTTCTATTCCTCATATGGCCCCAGATTATTCACCCTGATCACTCTGCTTTTTTGTATGATGCAGTTTCCTGCAGGGATTTTGAGGTGCCGGTCAAAGTAAGAAAAATCTTTGAAGTGTTCAATTCATATGGATGAACCACAGCCAACCAAAATGATTCTTTGATGAGCTGTATGTAGAATTTGCCCTGAAGTGCCAGCAAATCATTGCAGAGGGGAAGGATGGATAAACTACTCAATTCTGTTCTTGATAAAAACATGCAGAGAAAAGGGAGAGGAATCACATTTTAATACAACCTACTATATCCATATTCTCTATATATAGTTTATCAACAACAAAACTGTTACTGATGTCATAGAATCTGCCTATCTACGAAAACAGATAGATTCCTTTTTATTATAAAACCACCCAAGGTCAGCATGGAAGTGAAAGCGAGTGACTCAAGATAAAAAGGTATATATAAAATGAACTCAAGATTTTTCACCCTTGGCACCATTGTTACCTTAATGTAACGTGTTTTTACCGAGAAAATGGGACTTGTGGTAATCTCGGACTTTTACTGAGAAAATGACTTGTGATTGGAAAATCACCTTGTTTGTTCATTCATTTGTTTTTAACTTCTGGAATAAAATTTTTCCTATCTTAATGACAATGTAGCACCTGATCATTTACCTTATGAGCATTCCTGAGTAGCACTGAGGACTAGAGAGTGCTGAGGAACTGAAACACAGAATGGCAAGGAGTGCAGAGCTGATTTATAACAGATTTTTCAACTATTATTTTCAGTAATCCATGTTCATGAAAGAAAGAAAGTGTAGATACGCAGTCAGGGTGATACTTGTTCCTGCTCTTTCTGTGGAATCAGAAAACTGCAAAGTTCTTGAACCAAAAAGTTTTATTAATTTAATCATTAAAGCCTTAGGAAATACTATAATTTAATTTCTATATTAAAAAATGTTTATACATTTACATTTTTTTCAAATAAAGAAATGAGTTAAAGGGAAAAGCGTTTGGTAGGAGACAAAAATGACAGCTCAAAGATCAACAATGGACTGTAAAGATCATAATTTGGAGGTGTTGTTCAGACCAGATATTTTTATATGAACTGCTTCCACATGTTTGGTGACATCCAGTGGCTGATTGACACTAGATGGTGACTGATTATGATTAGCTGCCATTCTTGCGGGAATCACCTTTAAAATTATTATTTTGCAGACTGATTCTAATGTTTCAGTGAATTGCTGTCTCCCAGAGCTATATTTTATGAACAAGGGACACTGCTCTCCGGAGATGGAAAAGATTATGGAAGCTGAAGTTGTTGCAGGGAGGGGGAAAGAATCCCTCTCTACTGGAACAGAGAAATAAACTTTCTCTTTTTTGCAGTTGAACAAGCCTTTGCTGAATGCACTCAGAATATTGAGTTCTGGTGGCTTTTTCTTTTTTTTCCTCTCTTTTTCCTTCTGATTAGGACTTTGGGACTGATGCTGAAGTACCTCTAATTTCTGCTGTTCCCTTCCAATGGAAGTAACACTATTTTTTTCTGAGTTCAGATAGTGGGCATTTATGCCTGTAAACTCCAAATTTTAGAGTTCCTTCTTTTCAGATATGCAAGGGAGGAGGGATGTTCAGTGTGACTTAGAAATCAGAATCTGTCAGTTAAATTTACCTTTGAAAATAAAGTTCATTAATACATATTCATGTATTTAGATTTTAGGCTTTTAAAATGACTGTATCAAATATAGATTATCCATAAGCTGTAATTTTCATGTGGTGTTAGTTTCCAAAGTCCAATTTCTATTTGCTAGTTCGTTATGTTTTATATTCAATTATTTGATCTTACCTTTACATTAAAAACATAAATATAAAAATATCAAAATCATAATGAATGCTGGTATTGAGAAATTGTCACTGTTCACAATCAACAGTGAGAATCTCTGACTGAATAAGTAACCATTCCAGTAGAAATTATTGAGAAAGAGTGAGCAGGGCAAGGGAGAGTGGAACAGACTTCTGGGGCACTAAAGAGAGCATTTGAAATGTCCTTGTTGGGATTAACCTTGATTTTATCCTTCGATTTCTATGACAAAAAATATGGACGTATTGGAAACGTAATAAAAAATGTTAGGGAGCCTGGACTTAGGTAAAAGTCTGATGCTCCTGGAGTCAATAGCACCTATTTTATTTCATGTAATAGTAACAATTTTAAAAGATATAAATATTCCTAACTTACAAGAAAAGGATGTCCATGGTAATAATCAAAGATGGCAGTGGTCAAATACTGTTCTCCAATGGGTTCAGGTTCTCAGAACTATTATTATTTTCAATAAAAAAGGATGGTTCTGTTAATTCTGTTTTATGAATTCAGCTGAATTCATTAATTCAGTAATCCTTTGAAATAAGAAGTCAATTAAAACTTCTGTCTAAACTATTTTTGTTTTAGAAAAGCATAAATAACTCAAAGTAAAAAAGCACTTTGTTTTCCTTATTAAAAATGCTTTCATTTTTAACTTATTTGTGTTTTGAAAGATAAACTGGTACTTTAAATAAAATCTTCTCAATAAAAACCAGTATTTCAATGACATTTAATTTTTCTTAACTTATATTTCAAATAAAATAATAATTAAACTCAATATTTTTATTTATAGATCCATTACAGTTAGGGTATTTGAAATTTTAGAAAAGTAAGATCACAGGATGGATAAATTTCTTTTTAACATATTTATACCTGTAAATTTAAAATTCTGATGCATTAAATTTTTAAAGTTGCAGTTCTGAACACTTTTTGTTATCACTGGGCAGATTGCATCCACAAAGATTCATCAATACAAGTTGTGCCAAAGCTACGTTTCACATCCTCATACTCACTTTAAAATTTTGCTTCTTAGATGTATAGATGCTTTTGAATACAACACAAAAGCAAAAGAAATTACTTTCTTTGTACTTGAATTCAAGCTTAGTTCTATGGGAAACATGCCTGATGAAAGAAACAGAGCTACCTCCGTTACTCTGTTTATTTTCCATTCCATTGTGCAATGCTAGTAAGTGAGAAGAGTAAAGGAGCAATATACAGAAAAAAAAATAACTAAAAGGTAATCACATGCCCCTTTTTAAAAACCAAGTAAGCAGCTCCTATAAAATCTGAGACAGTGGAGGACACTGAGTGTCCCTTGCCTCCAGAGCTCTCTTATACTTCAGGTTTTTCCAGCTTGTGAGAACATCCAAATTTTGAACATTTCCTACATTTTTAATTTCCCAGCAACAGTAAAATGTGTAGGCATCTGCCTTTTTCTCATTTCATTGTTAACCTGATCTTTGCTAACCTGTTGTCTCTCCACATTCAGATCACAGTCTATAAGAAGGTCATGAAAAGCCATTAATAAGAGAGGCAGTTGAGAAGCATTATTCATTGAAATTTTTAGTATAATGTAAGGGGAAGAACCCATCTTGCTCTCCCAGCCTTTACATGCATTTCCTATTCAAAGTCAACCTCTGTCAAGCTCCTGAAGTACATAAATGCATGCATACAGGTTATATAATGGCTTATGATTGATGGATATACATTTTTGCCCCAACTTAAATTGAAAGTGCAGTACCACAAATTATTCCCAGTCTAAAGTCAGGGACTGCCATCTAAGCTAACCTGTTCAGTTTCCTGTGTTTGCTACAAACACAAAAAAATAAACCTTCCCCCCCCCCAGAAAAAAAAAAGACACAATAAAATTCTTTTTTTTAATTACTGTTTATTCAAATTATTAATGGTACTGGATCTTTAACTATTTAAACAAACCTACTTATAAGGCATTTTGGGTAGTTTACACACAATGTAGACCATTAGCAATTACAGAAGCCATTAAGCTGTTACATTCCAAAAGGGGAAGGGAGGAGAGATGTAATTTCTTGTTCATTGAATTTTACTCAGTAATCTTCATTACATTTAATAATAACAACAATCTGGGGAAAAGGTCTTTCTTTTTTGACTGCAAACTTCTGCATATTAACTATGCCTTATTTGAAATGCATACATTTTCACATTTATTGAACATCTGGTTAACTACTTTTTACTAAGCAAATACATATTTATTAGATGAAACTTATGTTGCTGATGCACTAAGAAAGCAGGAGACTACCATTCATTGTCACATGGCAAAACATTTTCTTGAAGAAAAGCTCTATGAAACAGCTGTCAAAGCTCAACATGTCTTAATCAAGTATGGTTGTGTAATCTTGCTAGTTATCCATTTGCCAACATGTGAGAAATTCCTGTGACAAGCTACCAAACAAAAATAATTCAACAGTAGCTAAAACTGTATTAATTACTTCTGCCAGCAACAAGATCACCTTCAAGTTCTCCCTCATACAATAGTGATTTTACAAATCCCAGAATGGCTGATGTTGCAAATAACTTCTGGAGATCATCTAGTCCAACTCCCCTGCTCAAGCAGGTCCACCTAGATCCAGTTGCCCAGGACTACGTCCAGAATGCTTTCAAAGTCCAGAGAGAATATCGAACATTTCTAGCGCCAGAGGTAGCAGAATAATCCACAAAAAGTGGGTGCTGCCAAGGACGTGAAGAAATCATAGGTTAATGTGATGGTTTTGTAGCACACCTTACATTCTTACACAAAGATTAAGTAATTAAAATGCTATATAAACAGAAAATAAAGAGAAAATAGTCTCATAGAGTTAAATCTCTCTGCAAATTTAAGATTACCAGAAAGCTAACACAAAAGATTTTAGAATTGTTCTTATCTGCTAGGTTAACAAAAGAAGATTAAAATTGCAAAAATATTTCCTCAATCAATCTAATGACCTGAAATTGCTCACATCAATTTTAGTACTAACTGCCAAAGCAAACCTTCATGTAGGATTTTACAAGACCTCTCTCCACATAAAACCTTAAACCTTCTTGCTGATTGTATATAAAAAGAATATTCTTGTCTTCAGTTGCTATGTGTATAAATACAAACTGACTGAAAAATCAACCTTAAATCTGAGGTGTAACATTAGAGATTAATGAATAATTTGAAGTTGTCAGTCCCAACACTTCTGTAGGTAAGTCACTCCTGGAAGACTGGCCATTTTCTTCTCAGAGCTTGTTTCCCTGTCTCATCAGCTGTGGGGTGCTTACCCCCTCCTTGCTACCATCACTTTTACTCCAGCAAAAAAAAAAAAAAGACCAATTATGCAATATCCAAAATAAAATTTCACGCAAAATCATATAAAAATTATATACATCTAAAATAACCTGTACCTGTGCATGTTTTATTCACAATGTTGATATTGAAATTGCTAATTAAAGACATTAGTGAATGTCAATACAGCATTATTTTAATGACTCCAAGATAATCCCAGAGCAATCAATTTAGATCAGAACTAGTTTACTGTAAAGTGCCAAAGGTGGGGGAAAAAATGCTTCCTTAGCACTACAAAGTAATAGTTTCTCAAATGAATCATACATGTTCAGAATTTAACTAGATAATTACTTTATTTGCATTTGCTAAGGTGATAAGAGGAATGGAAATGACAGCTCAGTGGGAAATGATATGTGTTAAAAGGTGACATGAAAAAGACAGTACTCCTCAAAGTTCTGGCTTACCAACAGAGTCCATTTTAAAAGGGACACATCTATTAGTTTTAGCATCCTGGTGGGAGCAGACAAAGCAGAACAAATATGCAATAGAAAATACATTACATCACAGAAATTTCTGACATATAATTCAAAATGACCGGAGACTGGAACAACCAGATATGTTTCTGTTCTTGTTTGTAGCTAATCTATTTGAGGAATGACTAGAAGTCTGAACACAAAACTGCTGAAGTCTATTTCTATATCTGCAATTGCAGTCTTACAGAAACAGCAATTGTGCAAGTCATGGTCATTTCTGCATCAATAACATTAATTTGAATCAAGAAAAATCATTTCAGCCCTTTTTAGTAGCCCTGTAATGACCCTGTACTTTATTAAGGTGAAGAGTTCCTCTGTTTTTTCAACTCCGGGCTATCACATTTAGTTTTTGCAAAGATCATTAAGCACCTGACTGTCTTTAAGCATATGATAAACAAACAGACTTTTGACATACTTAAAATTATGTACGTGCTGTGATCAGTTTAATCTCTGACACTTTCTAGCTGGTGAGTAATCCACATCCACAAGCATATATGGTATACTTCTGCTGGTGGTATATACTTTGTGCTGGTATGCTGTGGAGCTGGTCTCAGTGCTAGCATGTGCTCCATCCCTGCTTAAAGAATGTGTGAAGGAGGACTGGATAGTTCTGATGAACATGTACCAAACTATTTTTATGGTTAAACTATCTCTGGTTGCAATATTTACAAACTGAGTCCCATATGTGTTTAAATATGCAAACAACACAATATACAGATAAGAACTTTGTGGGGTTTAGTTCCTTGTCCAATTGTTATGCAGTGGTCAGGCATATTTCATGTTCTAAAACTGAGGAAGATTTTTACATTTCAGGACACATGTAAATATCATAACATTGCAAAATGTTCCTCCTTTCCAACTAAATTAATTTGCCAATCATGTTAGGTTCAGCAGCTTTTGTAGCAGCTAAGGTTCAGGCTCCTTTCTGGCAAAGGGGCCAACAATATTTTGTTTAGGGTTCTTGAAACTGATAGTGAAAAAAACCCCAATAGCTCCAACTGGACAAAAAGTTGCTCCAGAAGTTCACTCTGCCCCTCCGTCTTCTCCCACCCCCAGCCTTTCCCCAACATCTATTATTTTGACATTCTAATACCATAATGATAAGAGGGTGATTTGCTTTTTTTATTTTTTTTTTCATGCTGTTGCTTGCTCTTATCCCCCCCAATTTCTTCTATTTACATGTCTTGCATTTCTTTTAATCAAAAACCCCTCTCCTTCAAGCCCAATAATGAAATCATAAGCATGGTTTATCATTGCCATTATCATTATCTTTGTCTCAGAACAAGACCCCAATTTTGAAATGTTAAAAATCTATTATTAGACTCAGTTTTTACTATTTTTTTTTGTGGGGTTGGATTTTGGGTTTTTTTGGGTTTTTTTTTTTTTTTCTTTCAGAGAGAGGATAAGAGAAATAATTATATATATTTAAGGAAAATATTTATATTTTTTTTCTTTGAAGAAATTAATTTAAAAAACACTGATAAAATATATCTCAATCCTTCAAAATAATGTACAATTATGTATTTTCTCTCAGGTATGTCTTCCTGCTTTTGGTACCAGAGCTTTTAAGTTTCATTCACTGTCTAATGAATTCTGAATACTTACCATTTATTTCCATTTAGATGCTAAAGAGATACATCATAGAGTTTATTAGTTGAAGTGACATTTTTGTCATCTGTTCTATTTCCAAGTTAAATCTGTAAGCAGAGAAAGCAAGAATATTGTTCTGAACATGATGAGAAAAGATCTCTGTTATTCACATGATGTGTCTACTAGTCTTTTAAAGAAACAAGATCAGAAGTCCTGAATGAATGGAAGTCTGGCAAAGGGCTGACTAATTTCTGAGTTATTTTCACATTATTAGAGCAGTACTTAAACTAAACATTTTGTGTTGATTGTGAAGAGGCACAAGAAACATTTTTTAACTTTTTTTCCTTTTTGGGGGTAGGTTAATAAAACTTTACATTTTTCTTCCGAAGTGGAAGACTCAAGAAACTGCACCTAAATTCATTAAGCTTTTCTTTTTTTTTTTATAAAAAAAATGGGAAAGAAAAAGAAATCTTATATAAGGCTAATTCCAATCAATAACAAATTTCAAAATCATGACAAAACTCAAGCATCAGGAAATAATAATGTGAAAGTTGAAAAGATCACTAGCTCAGTTGAAAGCCAGGCTAGTGGAAATGCTACTAATCAGTACTATTGATCAGAGAAGGGAAGCTAGAGGCATGGCATGGCATAGTAGAATGTAACATCACCTGCATGTAGAAATAATATTTCCCAGTTTTCCTTTCTGCAACACTCTGTCCTAATGTTCAATAATAGTCTAAATGTGGTGTAACAATGTAATCACTTTATTTGTATAGTGAAAGTACAACTATATAGAGGGGAAAAACTGGAGAGCAAATTCTACCACCTCTGCCCTGTCATAACAAGTCTGAGTAAATATGTCTTTCAGCGTGCTTTAACTATCAATGGAGCCTGATATCCTGGCCAAACCAGAAAGTAGTTTGTAAAGTGAAAAGTTTGCAATGGACCCATAGAATCATAGAAACACAGAAACATAGAATAGTTAGAATTGGAAAGGACCTTAAGATCATATGGTTCCAAACCACCTGCCATGGGCAGGAACGGCCCACAGTATCCCATGCTGCCCAATGCTGTCTAACCTGGCCTTGAACACTGCCAGGGGTGGAGCAGTCACAGCTTCTTGGGCAACCTGTACCAGTGCCTCACCATCCTCACAGTGAAGAACTTCCTTATATCCAACCTGAACTTCCCCTGTTTAAGTTTGATCACATTACCTCTTGTCATATTACTATATGCCCTAATGAAGAGTCCCTCCCCAGCATCGTTATAGGCAGCCCCCTGACCATCCTCATGGCCCTCCTCTGGACTTGCTCCAACAGCTCCATGCTCCTCTTATATTGAGTACATCACAACTGTACACAGTACTCCATGGGGAAACTTGTTTGTAGCTTCTTTTTAATTCTGCATCAAAAGATAGAAGAACTATTGTATTTTGACAATGTCATCTCTGTCTCTGTGGTGTCAGAGACTGCTTGTCTCAGTGTATATCATTAAGATAGTTCATTTGTGTATACAGTAGAATAAAAATACATGGTAGTGGAAGACTGCACAGCTATATGTAAGGATGCCTTTGTGGACTTTTTGCCAATGGACTGTACAAAGATTAAGTAAAAGTTAATAAAAGTGTAGTGCTGTGGACTTCATAAACTTTGATCATTAATTATTTTTCTCTGCAATTTTGGGCCTATTATTTTAATGTATACTTCAGCTTTGCAAATGCAGTATCAGAGTAAGACATATGTGTCCTTAACACTTACTTGTCTTTTTACAAAGTATTGCAAAGATGCAGTTCTTTACTGGTTGTGTGATGCTCAGATAATTATAGTGGTAAAATTTACAGAAATAATTCCCAGTTGAACCGCCATGCCATAAAACAGGCCTTGCACTCTAAGCAGATAGGAAAAAAAAAGAGCACAGTTGTTTTGGGTTTTTTGTTGGTTGGGCTTTTTGGTTAGATTTGGTTTGGTTTGGTTTGATTTGTTTTGGTTTGGTTTGGTTGGTGGGATGGTAGTGTTAAATTGTCAGCCCTGGATCAAAATTAACTGCATCTAAATGTACTTCACAAAGTTTTCCTATAGGAATTTTTCTCAAAATAATTATAGAGAAGGACCTGTCTATTTCAGACCATAAAATCAGTTTGATTGGGAAATATGTGTCATAAATGAGAGTGAAGATGATGTTGGCAAAATTGGCCACAGCTGACCGATAAATAATTACCTGAGAGAGAAAGAGCACAATATGGCTGACCCTCATCATGCATTTTAATTATGGGGTTTAATTGCCTTTTGAATCAAATAAAAATCAGTGGCCTACAACTCTTTCGCTTTTTCATTTCTTAGCTGTACAACAGTGCCAGCATTTGCCTAGTGCCTATAAAACGGCAGAGGACACACTGTCTTTTAGCAGCAGATGAAAAAATTCAGAAAGTTGTATTAGCATATCCTCTTGGACTTTATTGTATTAAAAATCTCAGCAATGAAGTTCCTTAGATTTATCACCTAAGAGAAACACCAGGATAAAGATGAGCTAAAAGATAAGAAAAAAAAAAGGAAATGTAAAAATTGAAAAAAAAATTCTACATGCACCTCTCACAAAACCACAACCCTTAACAGTTGTAAAGAAAAGCAATCAAAGGGAAGCTTTCTTGATTTATAGACCATTCAGTACCACAAGTGCAATGGCCCCTAAAATTTTTTCTAGTTATTTAAGAGACCTTTGATTTCTGAAAGCTCTAGGGAGTTTTGTAATGTCAAAGATACAAGTAAAACAATGACAATTCAAAGATCCTCTAGGGTCCACAGATTCACTATGTAACTAATTTCTTATTCATTATGTGAACAAAATGCAGTAAGAATTTCTTAGGCTTCATGAAAATATGTGCATGCATGCTTATATTTGTTTTTATATAAATGCACATCTTAGAATGTCTTAGAAGGCAGATACAGGGATTGTGAGAATGAAGACTTTAACCCTAATTGTGGGAGAGGATCTGGTTAAAGATCATATTAGGAAACTGCATGTGCACAGTTCCATGGGACCTGATAAAATCCATTCATGGGTCCTCAAGGAGCTGGTGAATGAAGTTGCTAAGCCACTGTCCATCATATTCGAAATATCATGGCAGTCAGGTGAAGTTTCCAACGACTGGAAAAAGGGAAATATAACCCCTATTTTCAAGAAGGGGAAAATGGATGATCCAGGGATCTACAGTCCAGTCAAGTCTCAGCTCTGTGCCTGGCAAAGTCTTGGAGCAGATTCTCTTGGAAAGCATGTTAAGGCACATGAAAAACACAAGATGGTTGGTGATAGCCACTTAGTTTCACTAAGTAGAAATCCTGCCTGACCAATTTGGTGGCCTTCTATGAGGGGGCTATGGAACTAATGGACACGGGTAGAGCAGTTGAAGTCATCTACTTGGACTTGTGCAAAGCGCTCAACACTGTCCCACATGACATCTTTGGACCATTTGGCAGATAAAGAGCTGGCTAGATGGCTGTACACAGAGAGTTGTTAACACCTCAATCTTGCGGTCAGATGGAGATAGATAAGAACTGGTGTCCCTCATGGGCCATTGTTGGAATTGATCATGTTAAACATTTTTGTCAATGACATGGACAGTGGGACTGAGTATGCCCTCAGCTTCAGTGTGCACTTGCAGCCCAGAAACCCAACCATATCCTGGGCTACATCAAAAGAAGAGTGACCAGCAGGTCTGTGGAGGTGACCCTGTCCCTCTACTCTGCTCTCGTGAGACCTTACTTGGAGTACTGTGTGCTCCCCCTGTAAACCACAACATCCTATCCCAATTTAAGACCCTCTGAAAGCAAAGCAGTTTTAAACTCAGACAGATGTATTCACAGTCTTATTGGGTGTGCCTACAGAGCACAGACCAGCTTGCATTCATATTTGCTGCCAGTTCATTTAATTTAATGTATTCTACTCTCCTTACATGCCTTTTTACGTAATCTGCACCTTTGAGCAATGCTGTGGTTTAAGTCCATCTAGTAACTCAGAACCACACAGGCTCTCCCTCACTCCCCACCTTTCTCACCTCCTGCTCCCAATGAGATGGGAGGAAAATCAAAAGAATGTAAACCCCATGGGATGAGAAAAGAACAGTCTGGTAACTATGGTATAATACAAAACTACTGCTACAACACTAATAATAAAAATATGTGAGAGAACATAAAATTAATAAGGAAAGGAAAAAAAAACCAACCCAAACACTAGACACAAATTATGCACAATACAATTCTCACTACCTGCTGACCTATACCCAGCCTGACCCAAGCAGAGAGCAGGGCCTTCTGAGTGACTCTTACCAGTTTATATACTGGGCATGATGTGCTGTGGTATGGAATATCCCTTTGGCCAATTTTGGTCAGATGTCCTGTCTCTGCTTCCTCCCAGTTTCCCATGTCCCTCCTCACTGGCAGAATATGAGAGAGTGGAAAGTCCTACATCAGAGTAAACACTACTTAGCAACAGCTAAAACACTGGTGTTATCAGCATTGCTTTCAGACTAAAAACAAAACACAGCACTTCACCAGCTGCAAAGAAGGAGAAAAGTAACTGTTACAGCTGAACCCAGGACAAGCAAGTCCAAGCAGATGCTAAAGAGTCTGTGCTCTCTGCTGTCAGATCTAAGCTACTATATCTGGCCTTGCAAAGAGGGGTAATGAGGGCAGGTCTGTATCCTTCCCACCAGGACCACAACAGATAATCTGCCAGCAGAACAGATAGGATTTGTAGGCATCCTGGATCAAGTTGAGTCCTGGAAGCCTGCAGAGGAGACATGGAGCCAAAAGACATGCAGGACTGTGAACACACTCCCTCTTGTCAGAGAACACAATAGTGATTAACCTCAGTGATGTGTCTCACCCACCATGAGCAAGACCGCAGCTGGTAATATCCAGCATATGGAATGAATGCAGAAACAAGGCACTGGAGCTGCACAGCTGGGAAAGTTTTCTGGTTACTCTAAGCAAGAAATGTACATATCAGTGATATTACCTGGCTTGCCTAAGTGTCCATGAAATAGTCCTCTGTACTTAAATACACAGTGCAAGAGCAACTAGGAAGTTCACAAAATGTGAGAAGAATGTAAATTGAGACAGTTTCTGATTTTCACTTCATAGAGGAAAAGATTTTGTTACAATAATCAAGTAACCCATTCTCCCTAAACAAAAGTCTTTATCATTGCCATCCACTCCTGAAAAAAAATAAAATAAAATTTAAAAAATCTCAGTGTTGAGTACTGGCTAGTGTGGAACTGAACTTACCAGCTGGGAAAAAAACTCATCTGTCAGGTGCACATGTAGAAAAATTCTGAGTGTGAATGCTTATGGGAAATGCTAGTAGGGAAGAAAATACTTTGTCATCTTAGAGTCTGTTAATTTATATTGCTGGGATTGACAGATAGCTATGAAGTTAACTTTGTAGATCACAACACGAGATGATGGTAAAAATCTTTTTCCCTATCTCGTACACTAAACCAGAAGAGTATAATGGTCTTCGCAAATAGAATAGTTTTTATTGAGATTAAAGCAGAAGTGAAAGAGCAGTGAAAAAGCAAATGGGAGGGTCTCCATCATCACAGAGTTTTCCATGAGTGAATACATTTTAAATAAATATGAAAGCTTGGCAATATAAACAGTAATCAGAGAATAATTTTTCTATTAAAAAATGCAAAACCAAAATTATTTTGTTCTCTTTGTGACTCCCTGTACTCAATTTTATATATATGTTAAACCCTGAACTTTTACTAATAAACATTTCCTGATTACTAGTTATTTAAATAGCTAAGAATTAAGGGCAGTATTAGGGTACAATAGGTTGGCTAATTTAATTCCATACCTACAAGATGTAACTCGCATATAGATGAGAGTATGTTTTTTCCAATCAGTTTGATAGATGACTCCCAAGAGCTTTGGTGTAGCAGTTTTCTCATCCCAATATGACAAAAAGCTCAGAGTTGTGTTTTTCACACCTCCAGCTCAGGCTTTCAGTTTGGTCTTTTTACTGACTGTGTAACATATTAAAGCAACCAAAACTGAATAGGCAAGGGGACCTTTTTTTTACTTGTTTGTTTTTAAAATGATTGCCAAAATATTTAGAACAGTGTGAAAGGGTTCCCCAAATCATGCAACCACAGGTTGGTTTGCACTCAGAAGCAGGTCATAGATATTCATAAGGGTTTATGCAGTAAAATGCTGATATGACAAACTATCCTTTGTACAATTTTCTTTATTAATTTAATATTTACATGTTCTAAGAATGAAATTGACCTTTCTAAGAAATAAATCATCGTTTGGAAGGGGGGTTTTAGGCTTATTTATTTTTAGATTTGCCCACGGAATTAAGATATGCAAAGATTTTCTCAGAGTTTACATAGGAAGTGTAGCAATCCCAGTAGACTCATAGAATCATAGAACAGTTAGGATTGGAAAGGACCTCAAGATCATCTAGTTCCACCCCCCCCTACCATCAGCAGGGACACCTCACACTAAACCATATC
Source organism: Melopsittacus undulatus (assembly GCF_012275295.1). Lineage (NCBI taxonomy): Eukaryota > Metazoa > Chordata > Aves > Psittaciformes > Psittaculidae > Melopsittacus > Melopsittacus undulatus. Next base: position 82,261,311 of record NC_047527.1, on the reverse strand, counting down.
ACCCACGGCTTCATCCAACCTGGTCTTGAACACTGCCAGGGATGGAGCATTCACAGCCTCCCTGGGCAACCCATTCCAGTACCTAACCACCCTAACAGTAAAGAATTTCTTCCTTATAAAGTAGAAGCTAATGAGATACAACAAAATTACAATACAGCACTTAGAAGGTGGTTTTCATCTTTAATATATTTACAGGTCTTAAATAACTAAATAGAAGCACAGTGCTATGCCACTGGCTTTGTTCATGCCTATCATTTCTGACAACTATGAGAATACACAGGAAAACAATTTTTATGTAGAGCTGTGGACAGTGTCCATATCAGAGATTAATTTAGAATTCTAATAACTTGATGCTATTAGAAAGTCTTGATGTTAACAAATACAGTTGAAAATTTCTAGAATAACAAAATATAGATCCTTTTACTTTTAGAATGTTTCATCTGTCTTCTACACATGGAATATCGCATTCCTAATACTATAGTCTCTGGTGCATTAAGTAGTTTGCAAGTAATTTCCAATTCCTCTGTTCCAGGGAGTGGCACAGATATACAAGATAAAAACTAAATGTTTCATTCTGCTTCTTTCATAATTTTGTCTCTGAACTTTTCCCTAGTGAACTTCTTGTTCAACTCTTCCCACAAATACCAAATCACAAGAGATATTTCTTATTAGGTTACTCATTTGTTTAACCATTATTTATTCTAGCTAAAGGTGTTCCTTCATATTGTGTATCAGCTAGAGCTGATTTTAGGGTTTTTTTTATGCATAACTATATGCTGTTCTTCTACTAGCTATCTTTTCAGCTTCATTATCCCATCAGAAGATCAAAAGCAAAATTTTATATGTAAGCATTGTGATGCAAAAACACGCTTATCACACCTCAAGATCATGTCTACCCACTAAAAAAGGAAGAGTTTTGTATGTTGGATCCAAATCTATTACTTCAACCTGTTTATACACGACCTTTCTGAGAATAGAAAAAAGACGTTTTCCTTTCTGGATTCCAAACCCTCACTTTTCTTTTCTTACTGTTCATGAGCAATGAACTGATATTTTGACAGAACAATCTATCACAAACCCAAAATATCAGTCCTGAGTGCTAACAGAGTGTAGAGCTCATCCAAGCTTTGCATATTTCCATATGCATGGCTTCTGTTTGTCCACACTAAACTTAATCTGTGATTCTGTCACCTAGGCTGTGCAACTGGCCTTCACCACTCTATAGTACCTGTTAGTATCAACAAGCTTTGTCATTTGACTGTTTCTTTGCGACTGACCAAAGAGCCTGAAAATATATGCGTAGTCCTGTAGTCTCCACCTAAAAAATTCAGTGCTTTGTTTCTTATCTTTTAATAAGTTGTTTATCCATGTGGAAACTTGCTTTCTTATCTCATGGCAGCTTAGTTTCTTTAAGAGCCTTTACTGAGGGATTGTATTGATTGCCTTTGGAAATCAAAGGACATCATATAAACCTTTGTACACAGGCTCAATGCTTCCTTCGCAGGACTCCCATAGATTTGAGTTCTGACTCTAAAGAAGCTACCAGTTCTATTCTTTACACAATTCTTACAATACTTCCCAGGAAAAACAAAGTTGAGCATCACCAGTCTGTTATGCAGGTGGAAGCTGCCAGGTTCTGCCCCAGAATGATTTCAAATATTGGTTGGCATATTCACTATCTTCAAGAGATTGGACACCATAATCAGTAACTTGCCTGTTGCCTAACTGTCTTTAGGTCTGCTAGGTGCTGATCTGCATTTCCAAATATTAAAAAAGACAGGTAGCCAAAATTCAGTTACCGGTACATATCTCTCAGGCCAATTCACAGACAGGCTGACAGGAGATGTAACTGGCAAAGATTTAGAGGATGTTAATATGCCATTCAGCATAGTTTCTGGAAACATTTGAAAAATAAACAACCTCATACTGGCTTTAATTGCTTCTGCGAAGTTGATTTGTAAAAGTAACTTTGGTATAATAGGCTTCTATATGGCATTTGACTTAGACCCACATAACAGCCTGAATGAAATTTGCATCATATACTATCAACGGAAAACTTATTAATCATTTTTAGAGCAGTTTAATATCAGATCTCAATGGTAATCTTAATGAGAAACAAGGATAATGTTACTAGAGTTCCACAGGAATCAATTCTTGTCCTTACGCTTTTTTTATCTATAGTTTAAGCAAAAATGTGTAGAATGCTACTAAATTTTTAATACTACCAAAAGCAAGCTCAAACATCTAGGAAGAAAATCCAGCTCCTATAGGTAAAAGTAGAAGACAGCACCACACAACATCAGTGAAAAGACTCAAAACCAATTTCTAGCTGATGGCATTTCACTTCAGATTAAAGGATGAATGTAATCCATAGGTACCCACGTAGAGTAGTGTTGAATAAGAAAAAGAAGCAACTTTCTGCCTTGGTGAGGCCTCATCTAGGATATTGTGTCCAGTTCTGGGCCCCTCAGTTCAAGAAGGACAGGGAATTACTTGAAAGAGTCCAGTGCAGAGCCACAAAGATGATTAAGGGAGCGGAACACCTCCCTTATGAGGAGAGGCTGAGGGACCTGGGTCTCTTTAGCTTGGAGGAGACTGAGGGGTGACCTCATCAGTGTTTACAAATATGTAAGGGTGGGTGTCAGGATGATGGAGCTAGGCTTTTTTCAGTGATATCCAGTGACAGGACAAGGGGCAATGGGTGTAAACTGGAGCCTAGGATGTTCCATGTTAACATCAGGAAGAAATTCTTTACTGTAAGAGTGACAGAACACTGGGACAGGTTGCCCAGGGGGTTTGTGGAGTCTCCTACGTTGGAGATATTCAGGGCCCGCCTGGACAAGTTCCTGTGTGATGTACTCTAGGTTACCCTGTTCTTGCAGGGGGGTTGGACTAGATGATCATTTGAGGTCCCTTCCAACCCTTGGGATTCTGTGATTCTGTAGAAAAGTCTGTGATAAAACCAGCATTGATTAAGATATTTCAGTTTGGACATCAGTCATAGAAAAGGGTCCTGAATAACTTGAGAGAGAGAAAATTTGCCTTCTATTGAAAAACTTAGAATTCTATTTGCTTAGTTTACTCAATGAGAAGGTTAAGAGGTATTGGAACATATTTTTGAAAGTAGATGACTCTAATTTCGATGCAGGAAAAAAATGTAATGAGAAACAACAGTTGGAAGCTGAACACAGACTAGAAAAAAAATATAATAGTACAAATAATTAACTGTTAAAAAGCTGCCTACATAAATTTCTAAATTTTTTTTCCCTGGTTTGAAATTACTGTATCAAGTTCAAATGCCATTTTTATAACTCAGAAGCTATGAACTTCAAACAATCTGTTCTGTCTTATGCAGAAGTTCACATGTCCCATTTTGGTTTAAAAATTCATATACTTCCAGATAAATTGTGTACATGAGAAACAAACTGTAGCATATGGAAAAAGAATTCTTTCAAGTCACAAATTATAGCATTTTAACAACTCTTTTCCATTTGTTTGTCATTTCTTTTCCTGTTTCCATACCAGAAAAATATTTAAGTGAAATCATTTTTCCATAGTCTAAATAAAGTGGCCTTTCTCATACATAACCAGCTAATTTATTGGTGGACAGTTTTGACACACCAGAATAATCAGTGTCTTAACTTTCTGGAGCAAAGTACTGAAGGACAAAATCTGCCAAGTATCAAGTGTGAAGGTTAGAATGGCGCACTCTGCAACTCTACCTCTAAAGAATAGAAAACTCTGGGGAAAATGGAACAAATAACATCACCAGTGTACCCCAATCTTTTTTTTTTTTGTTGAAATGTTATATTAGAATATTAATTGCATGCATTTTGCATATATGAACATTTCCACATATGCAGATATTGAAAGTAATTATTCAAATGCTTGCAAAGAAAACTGGGCAGGGGGATAAGTAACCTCAGATGAAGAACAAAAAAAAAATGGGAAGATATGAAGGAAAAGTAAGAAAAATTAAAGATTAGGAAGAGCTTGTTGTGAAATAAAATGAAAATAGAAATCTGAAGAGTCCTGAAGTACACTATTACATGAATGTGCTCATCACCAGCACAGAAGCAGCACATGCTTTGTGCTTGTGATCTGATAATTTTTAAATAATTATATTCTTTGGAGTTGGAATAAAAAACCACCGGTAGTGGAAAACAATCTCTCTTGAATTAAAAGAGATACTTGAGAAAAGTATAAATGAAGAGCTGTATGGTATCTCATTGTTATATAGTTATGTGTTACAGTTTTTGTTTTCATGAGATCCAAAACTTGTGCTTTTTCCAGGTTTATTACTTGGAAAGATGATAAGGAAACAGCTGTAAGGTTTATACCCAAAATTATAACTATGGGTTTATATATTTTCTCTCTTCAACCTGATATTCTTTCTCCTGTCACTTGTGCTACAGAACATTTTTTTAAGCACAATACAAATATAATTCTGCATTTTCACCAGAAATCATGGCTTCTATGTGTTGTAAATACTTGCTGCAGTGTAGTTTAGTGCAGGGCAAATGAAGATGCTGTAAAGCTCACTACTTTTGATGCCATGCAGCATCTTCCATATGTTATATTCTAGCAGAAGATATTAATCTAACAAAATATAAGCAAATTTCTGAATGACAGATACTTCAATATTGGTGGCAAGTTATTTGCAGTTCTACTTACGTAGGGGCAGATTTTATTCTACAGCATGATCAAACATATATTTACCTTGTATTGAATTCTAAATTCAACAGAAGTACAATTAAAAGACAGGACAACTTGGCTGTTAAATATCTGTGGGATAGAAGAATAACTGATGGGAAAATGTGGTTGAATAAGCAACACCTGAGGATTCAGTCTTTTTTCTTTTTAAACAGAAGAAACGATGCCCGAGGAGGATGTGTTGTCCTATAGCAGCATTTTTTTTGCCAGCATCTGGATAAGTATCCAAGTGAGAAAGTGAGAACAGATTGAAGAAATGTGTACAATATTTTTTCTCATCACACTGGTTTTTGAATTAATTTTCTTCATAGCATCCTGTATAGAGATACATCTTGGCTCTGTGACCGAAACAGTGTTGATAACAGAGAAGTTTGGCTACCAATTTATTAGGGAAATTACTATCCTCTTCATCATAGAATCATAGAATAGTTTGGGTTGGAAGGGATCTTCAAAGTTCATCTAGTCCAACCCCCCTGCAATGAACAGGGACACAGCTTCAACTAGATCAGGTTGCCCAGAACCACAACCAGCCTGGCTTTGAATGTCTTCAGGGATGGTGCATACACCACCTCTCTGGGCAACATGTTAAAGTATTTTACCACCCTCATTGTAAAGAATATTTTCCTATATGGAGGATGGGACTTTTTGGGGGTGGGAGCTGGTGTGGGGGTAGCACTTTCTATATATAACACTGCTGGACAGCTATCTGGGTAGTTAGACATATAGGCAAAGACTACAGAGAGAAAAGTTACTCACACCACCTTTCTTCAACATATTTTATGGCTTTCTTCCAGTGCAGAATGTGATGACTCAAGCAGCAAAGCTTTAAGTAACTTTTTTAAGAAGCTGATCAATAACTTACAATACATCCCTGACAGAAAACTAAATTCCCTTTAAGGATTCCTGGAACCCAGCTGAACATCCAATTTTTTAATCCATTATTCATTACACCTTTCCATGGCTACCAATAGTAGTAGCAAGTTCAATCCCTCCTTATGAAATTAAAAAAAGTTTTCCTTAGCTTCCTTACTACTTGATTTTGCCTAATCTGGTTATGTAAATTTAGTTGTATTGTTGCAGCTAGTCACGCAAACTCCCTCAGTTACAAGTTAAGTATATGAAGAAGATTTATGTGGCCAAACTACTTTAAAATTCTCTTGTGGAAGCAATGCAAATGATTGATATATTAAACAAAGCTTATAGTACTCTGAACAACTAAGGAGTGAACACATTAAAACCAGCCTTAGTGAGTGGTGAAAGTACTGAGAGACTGGCACTATACCATGTCTGAAAATTACTAAGGGAAAGTCTAGAAGTTAACAAATGAACCCATTTTAAGGGAAATTGGAGCCTATCTATTTCCTTTCAAATGGAGTAATTTAATGGTTTTATACTGTGCTTGCATGTATGAGATAGAGAAAGAGGAGGAAAATGTGATCCTTTCAGGACAGCAGGACTCAAAAGAAACTGCAGAGGTTTATACACTAGCTGCAGTTTACCCTCCAAGCAATTTGATATAACTGTAAACAAAGAGTTTCTTTCATCTAATTACGAAGAAACAAATGCATGTAACAAAATCTTAATTAGTAAATGTAATATAATTTGGCTTTGCTTAAAAATCTAACATCTATATCAACCTTTTTCATACTGGTAGGAACTCTTTTGTTTCTGGATAATAATATCAGATTTATGTGGGTCTTTTTATGGATGCATTTTACCATTTCCTGTTTTTCTGACTTTTTGCTTGGCTTTCTTAGTGAAACAAGTGGAAAATAAAGTCAGTCTAAAATGACAAATTCTTAGAAAATATTAAAGTAAGAATTTAATTTGTTTTTTACACAATGAAAAATGGGCCTAATTCATGAGAAGCTTGCAAAAAAAATATTAGCTTTTATACCCAACTTTTATACCCAGTGATTCCTTTCTTACTTGACATTGCAGAACTTGCCAAAAGCATTCTTCAACTGAAACTGTATCAGTAGGAGTGTGTGTACAGATCCAAAGAAGAAAAATACCCCTTAATAGTAAAAATAAAGTCCCTTGAACCAAACCTTTGCTCACCTCAAATGTACACCAAACCCCCCCTGAAATCAGATGAGTTATTTATGTGAATAAGGACATAGCTTTTAAGAAAGAGGAGATTGTTCTGGATTCATTTAAAAATCCTGAAATATATTACCTAAAATATTGGATGGATATAAAAGGATTAGGTTGTGATTTAGTTTGGGTTTTGTTTTGGTTTTTTTTTTTGTTTGTTTGTTTGTAAGTTTGGTTGTTTTGTTTTGTTGTTTTTTTTTTTTTTTTATTTTCCCATTAAAAAAGAGGAGATTTACATGCCTGGAAAAGATTCCAAAACTATTAAATGGGAATTTATGCACTGCTTTCACATATACATCTCTGCAAAGATACTAATGATGGGGCCATGCTGTTACAACTGCACTGCTCATGGGTAGGGTAGTAGCTTTAATCATTCTGTGGCAATGTCTCCTTGGAAAACACAGTGTTAAAAGTGTAGAGCCTATGTTTTCCTCCTTCCAACTCTGTCAGGGGAGAATAGCAAGTGGTCAGGCACAGGTCAGCAGTCCTCCTTTTGAAATCTGTACTCACATATCCATGAATAGCAGTATTCTGTGACAGTTTAAAACATGCACAATGAAAACAAAAAAGGGAAAGTGGTTATCATCTAAATAGTCTTTCCAATTACATATTTTCAAAACAAATCTCTGATTTAAGTCTGAATCTAAAGAGCTGTCTCTCTAAGAACATGCTGTTTTGTAGCAGAGTACTATCAACATTAAGATCTGTTATAAAACCTGACATCTTTAATCTGTGTTCATGGCAGTGCAACCACATACAGTTATGTTGTAGTATAGATTTGGTACTGCAGTCCCACCACAATAATTAATTTTCTATCCCAGTTTTTGTTGCATATTTTTTCCCTAAGGATACCTAATATGCCTACTTTAACTTATAAGACATTCTGGTGCGTAAACTTTTAAACAGCACAGCAGCAGATTGCAGCTCCAAGATCTTCATTAATAAAAACACATGCCTTTGCCATGTAGGAAAATAAGTCTTCTAGCAGGAGGAAGAAATTAAGAATTGACCTGTTTGCTCTTTGAAACAATATGGATAAAAGTGCAAGCGTGTATATATTAAGATAGCGTTTGATACCATGCATGCATAGCTCCTGTACTGGTTTTGGCTGGGTTTGAGTTAATTCTTTCCATAGCAGCCCCTAGGGTGCTGAATTTTGGATTTGCAACCAAAACAGTGTTGATAACACTGATGTTAAACCAAGTTTTAGCTATTACTGAGCAGTGCTTACAGCACATGCAGGCTTTGTCCATTTCTCACTCTGCCCCCCCACATTGAATAGTTTGGGGCAGACAAGAAGCTGAGAGGGAACACAGCTGGGAATGGTGACCCAGCTCGACCAAAAGCATGGCTAGTCTACCCTCAGCAATAAAACCATGGGGGGGAGTTTTTAGGGTATGCCATTTCTTGGTGACTGGCCGGGCATCCAACAACTGCTTGTGAATAATTGTTTTTATAACATTTCCTTTTTTTTAATTTTACAATTTAAGTCTGAATCTAAGGAGTTGTTTTCTTTTGCTTGTTTGTGTTTGTTTGTTGTTTGGTTTTTTGTTGGTTATGGTTTGATTTTGTTTTGGCCTTTTTTTCCCTCTTTTAATTATTAACTGTGTTAATATTGACTCTTTAATTCTCTCACTTTTGCACTTCCAGTTCTTTCCCCTATCCCACTGAAGGGAAGGTGAGCAAGCGGCTGTGTGGTGCTCAGCTTCCTAGTGGTATTTTGGTGTTAACTATAGAGTTAATAAACCACAAGTGCATCATTACTCTTACCGGCTGGAGAGGATTTATAATAATTATTATTATTATTAATTATTATTATTATAAATAACAATCTACATGTGTCAACCATGCCAAGTGTAAGGTCCTACACCTGGGATAGAGCAATCCCAGGCACAGCTGCAGGTTGGACAAAAAAGGAAATTCAGAGCAGCCCTGAGGAGAAGGCCTTGGGGGTGTTAATCAATGAGAAAATGAACATGAACATGAGCCGGCAGTGTGTGCTTACAGCCCAGAAAGCCAACTGTATTCTGGGCTACATGAAACGAAGCGTGACCAGCAGGTCAAAGGAGGTGATCCTGCCCCTCTACTCTGCTCTTGTGAGTCCTCACTTGGAGTATTGTGTTCAGTTCTGGTGTCCTCAATATAAAAAGGACATGGAACTGTTGGAACAAGTCCAGAGGAGGGCCACAAGGATGATCAGGGGACTGGAGCACCTTTCATATGAAGACAGGCTGAGAAAGTTGGGGCTGTTCAGCCTGGAGAAGCTGTGTGGAGACCTCATAGCAGCCTTGCAGTATCTGAAGAGGGCCTACAGGGATGTTGGTGAGGGACTATTCATTAGGACTGTTGTGATAGGACAAGGGGTAACAGGTTGAAGCTTAAACAGCAGAGGTTTAGATTGGATATAAGGAAGAAATTCTTTACTGTAAGGGTGCTGAGGTACTGGAATGGGTTGCTCAGGGAGGCTGTGAATGCTCCATCCCTGGCAGTGTTCAAGAGCTGGTTGGATGAAGCCTTGGGTGATATGGTTTAGTGTGAGGTGTCCCTGCTGATGGCAGGGGGGTTGGAACTAGTTCTTTCCAACCCTAACTATTCTATGATTCTATGTGCCAGCACTTCTTTTTTAAAGATTACTTGGTAAGGAAGGGAAGGGACATCAAAAGGATACTGGATTCATAAAACCTTTTGTGCTACTCCTTTTATGAGGAAGGTGCATCTGCACAGTGTCCACTACAGGATGAAGCTGATCTCAGTTGAATCCTTTGAACACTTCTAGAATATTGCTACTGTTATTATAAAAAAGAGGAAACAGATACATACCTAATTTGACGTATTTAGGTACAACTTCAGTAAATCAATAGACAAGGGTCAAAAAAACAGATATCAGAGCAGTTTATCTCAGTTACAGCACAAGAAATATGTAGGTTTAATGACTTATAACAATAGTTGTTTGAAAGAATAGGACTGGATAGAGCAGTTTCTCCTGTGATCTAGCCTGTCAGTAACCATTTGGTGTAATTATCTTACGGACATCCAAAAGACCTGATGTTAATTTTGAGATCATTTCTGTGAACACACATAGTAGCAGCAGCTTAACTGTGTCCTAGCTCGTGACCCCCTCCTTACATGATCTAGCAGTAGAACATGGCAAATTCCTGTTGTGCGTACACCTTACAGTTCTAAAAAGGAAATTTGTCAAGCATATCAGATTAGAAAGTGATTGCTTGCAACCAATTAAATGGCAGATTATTTTCATTTAGCAAGAGGAAGAATAATTAGTCAAACATGTTTCAAAAGGCAGAGAGCAGTGTAAACTCGCACACTGTGCCTGGTCCAAGGTGAAGTCACAGGAGCATGATTTAAGGGCAGAGTGGACTGGAATAATTACTCCCTGCTTAGCATTTTTGCTATTTGTGTTGTATTGGCTGGCTTCAAAACATATAAAGTATGCTTTTTAGTTTCAAAGCACAGATATTCACTATTCATGCTGTCAAATGCAGAATTATATGCAGATTACATATGGTAACAGCAAGTCATGAATCATAACTTTTGAAAATAAGACAAAGTTATTACATTACAGAAAAAGTTTTCCTTTCTGTTTTATAATGACAAGGGTGAGGAGATGTGAAGACATTTACATGTAGAGCTTGACAAAAACATTGACCAAATAAGATTATTGAATGGAAATTAATATTTTTGTAATTACAGATTGTTTTGTGAATATGTTCAGACAGGAATGCCTAATGAAGCAGTGAAATCTCACCTAGCATCTTTATGAAATGTTATTTAAAAAATCAGTAAACATAGCTAGTCAGCAAATGAATAGCAAAGGTCAAATCAATACAAAACATTAGAAATCATTCACTTGACTTTTAAATGACAATGCCTTGGTGATGTCAATGATGTGCAAGTGAGATACTCAAGAGAATGAATGTGGCATAATTTCACAGGAGTTTTCCAGTCTTCCTATACAAACCTCTCAGTCATGGTAGTTACTTACTACTTACCTAGATTACTATTACACAAAAATCCATGAGGTTGAACATACTTTTCTTATCTCAAAGTTCTTTTGAGAAACCACCCAGTATCATGTAAATCAGCAGGTATCCCATAGTCACAACAAAACTGCTCATGTATGTCAGCTGACTATTATTTTTAACTTCAAATAGAAAAATATATTTGAAATAAAAGAGTGGGAACGACCTTCAGCTCCCAGTGCAACTTTTATAAAAAAAAAAAAAAATTAGAAAAATCCCATTATTTGCTACCCTTGCATGGATTTCAAAGTATTAAGTGTAAGAAGTATTGTAATGAATCACATGCTGTGAATTATTTATCAGTGTGTAGAAACATATCTGCACTGACTATAAACACGAAATACTTGAATATTCTGTGTAGTATGCATAGAAAATATGTATAAACATGCATTCATCCTCTCTCTTCTTCCAGATGGAATTTGTCTTATATTCCTTTATGATGATCTAAAACACATTCAACGAATTTCATTGTTTTCCAATGGGAACTGCATTGAAGCTGTCACATGCAATTATTTGACCAGCAGGAGAAATGTCCAAAGTATTTTATTCTATCTCTGTAGTCAGTAACACTATACGTTGCACATAAGAAGTTACATAATACCTTTGTGGGCATATTTGTTTCCAAAGAAAGACAAAATATGTAATTCAGCTAAAGGATTTAGAGGAATTTCAGCGTAATCAAATATGACAGGACATATAAAGTGAACATGTTAGCAACAATCCTTGTTAGTGGATGTATGTCTGGCTACAAGACTGACTTTCATTTCCAAGCACCTTAATTAAGCTATTTTATATTTTCACACAAGTCAGTCTTGCTTTTACCAATTCTTTGCACATTCTGCATTGTGAATATGGGAATAATCCCCAAGGCTTTAGTGAGTCTTACTGAATCTTCATGTTGGGCTGGATAGCTGTACTGCACTTATCTTTCTTTTTCTTTCCTTTTTACACATGAAAATTTGTGCTAGTTGGGATACAAATACAGTATTTTGCACAGGAATGGTGAGGCTGTATGAGGTGATGCTGTTCATACCATCACCTTGCATAACACTTGATAAAAGAACAGACATGGCCAAGTTATAAAATCTTTCTTTCCTGACTCGTGCGTCTTGTTTTATTCCATATTCCTTTCTAGCAAAGGTTTTTGGCACATTATACCCATTCAAATATTTCTTCTCCTTCTTCAAGCACCTGTGGAAAGAAATCTACTTTGCCTCCTTAACTATGGCGTATCTTCACTATCTCTTAGGAAGTCACATTTACATCTGAAAGTTTTGGAAAACAATTAGTTATGCCAAAACTCTAGTTTTCAAGGAGGATGTCAAATCGATAGTGAAAATCCAAACTGAGAACTACTACTGGCAAAAAATCAGATTTTTCATACACTGACGTTTCTTCTTTTCCAGAGAAAAATGAAGTTCTAAAGTGTACTGTTTCCTATAGAATAAGCATTTAAAAGAAAGCACAAACCAAACAGCATTTTATTACATATGAAATGTAAAACATTTGGTTTTCTTGACATGAAATGCACTCTGTTGTTGAATCCAGCAACAGAAAAGCACAAGAAGGGTTTCAAGTATCCAGTGATGGTACTGGGGTGCCATGTTCACAGAAAAATCCATTAAAATTAAAGTGTTTGGAATGTATACAGGCTCTAATGGGTGAAGGGACAAAAAATTCACTATGTACGTAGTTCAGCAGTGGAACAGGCTGCTCAGAGAGACTGTGAAGTCTGCATCCTTGGGGGTTTCTAAGACCCAGCTGGATAAAGCCCTCAGCAATCTGGGATGAATTTGGTGTTGAGCAGGAGACAAAGCAACAGCCTCCTAAAATCCCTTCTAGACCTGCAAAAATCTATGACTATCTGACACAGAAAACTAAATCCAAAGAGGAACAAACAAAACTCCCAACAGTATATACAGGCTTGCATTTCTTTCACTTAGGAATAGAGGTTACAGTTTAAATATTCAGCCTCACAGGATGTTCTAACATCGAAGACTCAATGATTCAGAGAATTTCGAAGAAAAACCTAAAATAATTGTGTTTGAAATGTTTGTAAGGCATAAATTTAAACTTATAAATCCCATATACCATCTTATGTACTTACTAAATGTATTTAATCTTGTTGGATATAAACTATAATGTGTGATAGTTAAACTTGATATACACCTCGCAATACCTTAAAAATATGCACTATAATAAGATGTTTGACATTTCACTTTCTATACCTACCTTATATACCCTTGCAAGTAAAGTAAATCACTTTTAGAAAAAGCACTGTAAAGCTAGCTCTGATCTTACAATGACAGCAGCTCTCCAGCACTTTATCCAAGTCTTTCCTACCTCAGCCCCACCAACATACATGCACACAAATTTAGGCTTGATGTTTATTAATCTTGCACAGTGGTGGAAGAAACATTATAGTCTCTTATGTTTTGAAAAGCATAAAGGGATTGATGGAAGGGGAGATTGAGATCATGCAGCTAAGACAGAGCATGAATAATAAAGTAGACCCTGTTTGAACAGCTGCAAAAGACCTTATTAGCTTGACTTGAGCTTAATGTTTTGGAGATAGTTAAGTGTGTCAGGAGCAGGATCCAACAGGAGACTTATTTTTTATACATCATTACAAAGAATTTCAGAGGGGCTAGGGAGCCTGTGGGTGAGAGCACCTACTTAGCATGTAGGAGTCCTACCTATAATTGCATTTCAGCTCAAATATACAGTTTTATTATTACCTATTGAGAAAGATGGCAGGCATTTTCAATTATGAGTTTAATTCCAGTCTGAAGAACCTCAGACGCAGGCAGACTATCTGTTGCATAAATAGTTGATATTCCATAGATTGTTTTCCCATATTCTTTTAATAATTTTCACCATTTTTCAGTGTAAACTGCACTCACATCCATATACTTTCTCTCACAGCAGGACCTCTCAGAGAGTTCTTGTAGAATCAGCTGATCATGATTCTGCAGATAAATGAGAGTGAAAGTTATATGAGCTTTATTTCTTTAAAAGGGTGATTAAGACTGACAGAGTTGGTGCTTACATATGAAGACCACCAAAATGGAAATTAATGTGGCTGATTACAGAATGAGCCAATAGTGTAATACAATCATATGAATAAGGTTGTCTTATATTTTAAGTGACATTACAGAAACAGTCCCACCAGTGAGTAAGAAGCTAGCAGGAAGTTTAAAGTACCCTGTGCACATTTGGTGACAGGCATGAATAGTTACAAGAGCCAAATATGGAGACTTTCTTAAAAGAGGAAAAATTTTGTCCCAATACCTATTGATGCCTGGATATGGCTAAATTTCCCTCTCTATGTAAGGAATGAGACTAATGGCTGCAGACCTTGGGTCTTCTACTCAGACTGTGCTTTACTCACAGTGTGCTGACAACATTCCATCTTTCCCAATCAAATTTTTTAACATTTAAGTCCTCTCTTATTTTAGACTCTGAGCTTTGAAAATAATTAGTCAAATGTAAAATAAGCCAAGCTGTACATAACTAATTTCCATGCTATGGGCATAGGCATTCTTATCTCAAGTAGTTTGCAAATACAGTACTCCATACATTTATATGCTTCAGCATGGCTTCCAGGAGAATCTGCTCCAAGATGTTGCCAGGCACAGACTGGTCTGTACTTTCCTGGGTCATCCATTTTCCCCTTCTTGGAAATGGGGTCATATTTCCCTTTTTCCAGTCATCAGGAACTTCACCTGACTGCCATGATTTCCCAAATATGATGGACAGTGGCTTAACAATTTCATTTGTCAGCTCCTTCAGGACCTGCAGATGGATTTCATCAGGTCCCATTCAGGTTTCTCAGATGATCTTGAACCTGATCCTTCTACAGTGGGCCTAAGGTCTTCATTCTCACAGTCCCCTGTATTTGTTTTCCAAGACTTGAGCGGTGTGGCCGGAGCACTTGCTGATGAAGACAGAGGCAAAGAGAAACTCAGCCTTCTCCAAATCCAGGATAGCCAGTTCTCCCGGTAGCTTCCGGAGAAGGTCCATCTTCTCCCTAGACTTTATTTTGATGGCAGTATACCTATAGATTCCCTTCCTATTACCCTTGACACCCCTAGCCAAACTCAGTTTTATCTGGGCCTTAGCTTTTTTGAGCTGATTCCTAGCTTCCCAGACAATGTTCCTGTATTCTTCCCAGGCCACATGTCCTTGCTTCCACTTTCTATAAGCTTCTTTTCTCCTTCTAAGTTTCCTTGGCAGCTCCTTGTCCATCTATGGGAGGCCTTCTTGTCCCACTCCCTTCTTTTTGGGACTCAATGCTCCTGAGCTTGGAGCACGTGATCCTTGAGTATCAACCAGCAGTCTTGGGCCCCCTGCCCTGTACATCCTGGCATTAAATATCACCTTTTGGAGTGGTACATCTTTTTTGGTGTCCACATCTTAAAAAAGCAACAGATAAAAGAAAGCTTCATAAAACACACTACTTGAATAACCTGAGGTTTGAAAAAGGTAGTTTGCAGTTTCTAGTATATCCAGGGAAAGGGTAAGAGGTGACCTGATTACAGCCTACAATTACTTACAGTGAGATTTCTGATTGCAAATAGCCCTTTAATTTAACAGATGAAGCATAACGAGATCCATTATTTGAAGGTTGAAGCTAGATGATTGATATTAGACTAGGTGCATACTTTTATCAGTGAATCTAATCAACTATTTGGACTATTTACCAAGGGAAATAGTTGGCTCTTCATCACTGAGAACTTCAAATAAAAATTGTGTGTTCCTCAAAGATATGTAATAACTCAAGCAGAAATTATAGACTTTATGGGGGAAACTCTTGAAAGAATTGTCTCGTATTATGCTGTAGTTCCAACTAGATGATTATTATGGCTTCTTCCAGCCCTAAAAGTTGAGTGAAATTTAGTTCCATTAAAATCAGTGGGAATTTTGCTGCTGACTGGAGTCAGGGTTTCACCATCCGAGTGTACACTAGACCACTTTTACAGCCTCACTAACACTGTAAAGATATATTAAAATATGCACCAATATATGACATTTAATCCCCTTCAAGACTTCTGGGATGGTGTAAAAAAAAACCCTTCAATTTAATGCAAATTGGGCATTTCCAACAACATGAAGTTAGTACTTTTAGCAGCTGGAGCTGATATAAGGTGCTTTAACTGGTGTCCTACCATAAAGTTTGAAGAAGCACATACTTTGCCAGTTGCAAATTTTTGCCGATTACAAGTTAACGCTGATACAGCTACAAATCAATAGAAGGAAAGCAAGTGCCTCCTCTCCATTGGGCTTAAATTCACATTGTCTTTGAGGACAATTGCCTTGGACAATATAGAGGAGCCATTACATAGCACAAAATTGCTCTTTCCTCAGCTGTAATAAAAAAGTACGTCACTATGTTAGAAAGCTATAATAAAAAGTTTATGTGGTGCAGTGACATTAATAATTAGATACATTAAGAAATTTCCATGCAAATAATTATTTTTTTTTCCAAGCAAGAAATGATACTGTTATAAAAAATAATAAGGGATACAGACAAGCCAGTCTGGGTTGTACTGCTTACCTTTTTTTTCTTAATATAAAAATAAAAGAATATACAATGAAGAGGAAAACCACAGTTAATTTCATTTCTTATCATTATCAGAACAAAAAGTGATAACTGACTCACTGCTTATATATTAAAAAGAACACGGTGCTTAAAAGCATTACATATTACATCCATTTTGTGTATCTAGTTTCAGTAAGGGGAGGAGATAAATTATTTAAAGTTTTATGTTACTATGTTTACATAGGCTAAGTATGTCACTTACTGTGGAGCTGGAGCATCATGTCTATACAACCTGTGGGTTAGTGTAGATCTGTAATCTCCCATTCTGCAAGTGGGCACTCATGTGCAAAGGGTCACAAAACTGGATTCTAATTCCCCAGGGATTTCAGCACCAGACTGTGACCTTTGTCAAGGGACAGCCAGAAGCATCTGTCAAGATATCAACAGTGGTATGAATCCAACAACTGAGCAAGCAATTCAGTCACAGCAACTGAGAAGCCACACACTAATTGTTTGGTGACGTTGCTGGCTGAAGATCACTGTCCTTAGAAAACAGCAAAAGTGTCCCATCTCAGTCACAGACATCCTATAGCCAACAATGTTGACCCATGGACTGCAGGCTAAAGAGCATGTGCTTTAATTCCCCCTTTATTTGTGGTCTGGTAGACAATGGAGACAGGCATAGTGGTAGTGAGTACCCTCTTGCTGAAGGGATGGGGAGCACTGTGGGTATTGCAGCAATTAATTCATCAGAGGGATTAATTGCATTATTCATCCGCATGACAAGGCAGAGAGAAAAAAAAAACAGCTCACTTATTCACCTTAAATACGATTAAAAGCTCAGCTACTGAACAGATGCATAATATAGAAGGATGAAGCATATTTTGTGAGAAAAGAGGTGTGTGGGTGCCCATACCTGAAACAGTTTAGGGACAGGTGTCCTGTGTGGGAGTTTAGAAAGGTATAATGAGTAAGAACACATCAGTATGGCATTTCCATTTGTCTATGTACCACACCATACACAGCACATCACGCTCCTGCCATCTCTTTGTAGTTGCATCCACTTAACCAAGAGAGGAAATGATGCTGTACGGTCAGACCCTTTTTACCTGCTTTTTTCATGCAAAGTCTACAAATTTCTGTCGTAGTGGGAATGTAAGTGCAGGCTGCCTAAGTCTAAGGCTGACACTCCAGCATTCCAATTTAGGAAATTTAAATCTTTACAGGTAAAAATAACAACTGTCATCATCTCCTTTAGGTATAATTAGATGCTAATGTTCCACCAAGACATTTCTTGTATTGAAACATCTAATACTGGAAGTATTTTGGTGAAGAAGATAGCAGACTAGGGTCTTTTGTCTCTTTGTGAAGGTAAGCCTAGTTTTGAAATACACTTATGTATAATCTCTGCATCATTCTAAATGCTACATTACTTAAAAACTGTCAGGAAGGAGAGATTAAAAAGTTCTACTGAACTACTGCAATGAGTTTTATTTATTATTAAATGGATATTGATGGACTAAAGAGATGGTAAATATATTTTACCTAAAAATCATTTAGTTCTAATACAGCCTAATACAGAAAATGGAAAAATGACATGCTAATTTCTAACTTGAAAAATTCTTCCTTTCACATCTTAGCTGCTTCACTTCCTTTTATATTGATTTTGGTTTTCCAGACAATGAGATTACATTTTGAAGCATTCATACAGCAGAGCTTAAGGACAAGGCTATAACAAAACAATTAGATTCATACAAATGAGTCTCTAAACTCTTGAGTAAAGCATTATTCTTTGCCCAGAAAGTTTTCAGATTCTTCCTTTCACCTATCCATCATATCAGGCAGAGAGGAAGGGTCTTAACAAAGCAGGTAGTTTAGTCCATCAGAGAAGAAATAATTTGCACATTTGATGAACATGCTGAAACACCTTGTTAAAAAGGGAGAAAAAAAATTCGATTCAGTTATGCTGCCAAAAAATTCTTAGACAATTCTGTCATTGGATTAGGCCTGTGATTGATTGACAAAAGATAGAAGAGGTAACATTAAATACAACAGTAACCTTTATATCAATTACAAGACCAAGTACTCATGGCAAATATGTGTGTCAGTATATCCCATAATTTAGTACTTGCGCACTTGAGCAATAGGAAATGCAGCAAGAATACAAACTACACAGAGGAACTCATTTGAATAAAAATGAGATCTTGAGTGTTTAGACTCAAAACTGAGCCATGTGTAGACTGAATCATGTTTTGAAAAAATCTAATTTTGTCATTGAAGGCAGAATTTTTTCTGGTATCTCTGCATTTCTTTGTTCTTTGCTAGACACATCAAGATTAAAAAATGGGATGGACTCAATAAAGGAAAAGGGAAGCAGTAAAACTGTGACAAAATCTACTTCCCTGAAACAAATCTTGTCTATGTGAAATGTCTGATTTAGAAAGAAAAACATTTTTAACAGACACGATGGACAGAACACAACTGAATGCAGGGACAAGCAGAGCCTGCACTACACTATTTCATGTACTGGAAAAGCATTAAGGGCAGTATAGAAGGAGATGCCCTCAGTCTGGATATTTTTTTACAAATTTACAACCATAGCTGTCTATACAGACAAAAATCTCTAAAATGAGTCACTTTTCTGTTCAAGTGTTTTACTCTATTCTTTGTGTTGCTTATTAGAACAATGTCCTGGTTTCATCTTGGACAGTTATTTTTTTCTGCCTAGTAGCTGGTGCAGTGCTGTGTTTTGGCTTTAGTTTGAAAACAGTGCTGATAACACATCAATATTCATCTTTATCAAGGACTTTTCAGTCTCCCATGCTCTGCCAGTGAGGAGGAATGCAAGAAGCCAGGAGGGAGTAGAGACAGGACACCCAAACTAGACAAAAGGGTATTCCATACCACATCACCCCTAGTATATAAACCGAGGGGAATTACCTGGAAGGAACCAATCACTGCTCAGGCCAGGCTGGGTATCAGTCAGGAGGTGCAATTGCATTGTGTGTCATTTATGCTTTCTGACTTTTTCTTGTTCCATATTATTATTCTCAGTATTGTTCTTGTTGGTATTATTTCTGTTATCACTATATTTTACTTTATTTCAGTTATTAAACTGGTCTTAACTCACCTGTGGGTATCCATTCTTTCAATTCTCCTCCCTGTCCTGCCCAGGGGAAAAAGGAGACAGCGAGCAGCTGCGTGGTAGTTACCAGCTGGGTTTAAACCACGACAAATAATAATAAAATATGTTGATTTTTAAGTATTCAGTGGCCATAGGAATGTTAAGAAAGACCACAGAAAACACTCTCATTTCCTACATTTGCTATGCCTTCTCTCAGGTAACTCGTTATAATTCCACTGAGGAAGCAAAACATAAGAAACAGGATCATAGCAGATCTCAACAGAGGTCAGAACTGTATCATCTATGTGGACTCCTCAAAGGCAGACACTACAGAAGCCAAAAAAGTGGGCACGTAGTTGTATCAGAAATATTCACTGAAGCATGGTCTTTATGGTTCCTGGAAAGCCCACACATAAATGAAAAGAAGTAAGAGGTGACAATGAGTCTGAAACTTTGTCCTGCACAGGTATTTGGAACAAGTGTACATCAGGTAACTCTGTGTTTTGAAAGTACCAAATCAAATACTTTAAGGAAGATAGGTGGCAGAATATGTTGGGTTTTGGCTTTGTAATCATCTAGAAATATAATAAAGAGGAAGCTATACAATCCTGTCAAGACTGAGGCTACTCAGGATGTGTAGGAGCAGAAATGCTGATGTTGGAGGTTATCTGATATGAAAACCCCAAGAGGTATTAATTTTTTTTTCACACATCAACAGGACTGCTGAGTAAGTGAATGGGGATTTGAGAAGCTGGAGAAGGATGTCAGAATTCTGTATGTAGCTACTGTATTATATTTTCATCGCAGTTTACTAATTTCTTTTCATAGAACTCCACTTACATAAAGTCAAAAGTAGGAGGGACATGGCTTCTAGTCCCTAGTGAAAGAAACTGTGTGTGCGTAGGGCTTATTTATTATAATTACATCTGCATCACCCTGCCATTTGGTCTTTTATCTAGGGAAATGTTAGCTATTTAGCATCAATTTTTGCTTCAGCTTTCCGCTGTATCCCAGCACCACCACTACACCATGCAACAACTAGCTTTGATGTGTAAGCCAACATATGGCCATTAAACTATTGGCTTCAGTTATGAACATAAGGACCAAGAAATGTGACTTATTAGCATGAAATTATTAGGGTCCTCCTAAAAATGTGGTTTCATCTTTTCAGTCAAAAAAAAACCATATGCAGAACTAGACTTATATGGTTGCAATTACCTTTTTTGTTGCTGTAATATCAGCACAGTTTACAACTCCTCCTTTAACAAAAGTTTTACCAAATTTAAATTATTTGAACTTCCTCACATTTCTGTGCCTCCCTCAATCTTCCAATAAATACTATGCATTGGGATGTTTTTATAAAAACTCTTCATAGGCATACCCAATGAAGTTTCATATCAATTTTCAAAAAAAAAAATATTGCTATAGGAAGCCCAAAATATTTCTCTCTAAGCATTTATCTCAGGAAAGGAAATATGGAAGAATTTTGGTCTCCTGTTGTGGTGAAAACTCATCCAAAGTTTTTGAATTGCTTGTTTAATAGTGATAAACCAAGAATGTTGTTTCCTATAAGTGCTCATCTTGCTTTCACTATTCTGTCTAATGAATATTTCCTGTCAAGTTTACCATTTCCCTTTGGTATTCTCATTAACGTGTCGTTAAAACAAGATTGGGCATAGCACTGGAAAATCTACTCTAGGGAAAGATATGGGTTGTGCTTTATAGCACTTTATTTAGAAAGTAGACAATATTCTACCAGAGTAATTTAAAATGCTGCAGTTATTTCCCTGCAAGCTTCAGTGTTTTGGATTATTAAAATAGATTATTACAGTATTTTTATGGCCTGCTATAACTTTTGCTATCTATTCTATGTCTTTAGAAAGACAAAAGGACTAGGACATATAGACATCACCTTATTCAACAAAACTTAAAAGGGCAAATAATGGAGAAATTGCCACAATGCTCCAGACAGCCCTTGAAGCTTGATTCCAGGTTCCTAAAATCATAGAGAAATAGGGTGGGAGGGACTAAAAAAAATCACCTAGCTCTTCTGTGTTCTCAAAGCAGGGTCAACTACAGTTACATATTTCTGATGGATGTTGTCCAGTTTTCATTTATGTTTCAAAATATTTGTTAACTCCTCCCTAATAAATAAAAATATTACAAACCATAAATTTTACCTTTTTCTATATAAAATATTATCTTTCATTTTGACTTTCCCAGCTGATGCATCTTGGAAAACAACTACCTGCTCTGTTTTTTACAGTACTCAATACATAAATTCACATGGTAGAGAACCAGCTAGCAAAGATAGTTTAGTGGAAGAGTTAGAAGTTAAGAGCAGCTCATTTTGGTGCTCTGAAAAGGAAAAGAGAAAAACATTTGTGCTTCTGTTTTTACTTTCCTTTGGCTAACTCCTACATAGATTGTGAATGAACAAATGTTAATACAAAATGGGATTTGGCATAAGCTTCCCAGTAGCAAATATTTATGATAGTCTGATGCAAAATTCATTCTAATCAGAAAACCAATTGTTTTGATACTAGTAACTTCCAAATACTTCACAAATATTTCTTTCTCTTACCTAGGCCTCTGTGTCTCTTAAAGAAAATACTTCTCTGGATCAATAGTTTTCAATAATGTGTCATGCAGAATAAAGGGTTGGTCATACTTATGAATGCAATATGGTTTGCATTGGAAAGAAAATTAAGTGCTGTTTATTTTGCCAGAAATAACAGCCTCTGCCTCTCCACTGAAGCACATTTATTATCACCATTTTTCATTCCCGTGTGCTGTCTTAGGGAACACTTTTATGTGGAAGTGACACTTATTTTCAAATGCCACTAACTTAAATTGCTTTACAGTTTCATTAAAAGCTACCATTGGTGCTGGCTGCTCACTAGACATCTCATAGTAAGCTCTGATGTGCTTTTTACAGCCAAGCTAAGAGGCAGTTAACTTGTGCTTTCCAGTTTTCCTATAAATAAAACATTTTTAAGAGCTAAATTGTCCTGTCTCCTCCTTTTTATTACTGGACTTTGAGTACCTGCCATTATCAGAAGCCTGTTGTATTTAGGACCTTCTCAGTTTCCTACATTTGTAAGCCCAGCATGACAGCCTGTGGCTGTGAGCATGCAACATGCTCACTTATACTAGCCATGTGCTAGTTTGGCTAGTGTCTATCTGGGCTCTTGGAGCAGACAGCAAAGTGGTAAACACTGAGAACTTTTCAATTCAGTTATAGCAATGCAAAACATTCTTTGTCTGTTTTAGAGAATGGGGGCTATCAGATATGCTTTTGGTAGCCAGCGTTTTACTTGATTTTGCTTTTATGCTAGAACTTATACTAAAATAGACAACATTCTCATTTGGGTTTCAGCTACAATTAAGTTTTTTTTTTATTGGTTTATAATTTCCATTTTGGAAACAAAATCAGTTATCAGTTTCCAAATGTAACTCAATCTTAAACATTCAGGAGTTAGGTTAGACTTCACTCCAAGGTGTATTAAAAAAAATAAAAACATAGTTATTAATTCATGTTCTATTGGTTTACCAAAAGGGATCCTGACAAAGAGGGAAAAAGCCTTCAGAATTACCCAGCACTAATTCATATCAGAAACTGAACCGCATTCTTGATGAATTGAAGTCTGGTATAATAAACAAATCATATTTCTATTTCTAGCTGATCAGGGATACAGGCAGTAAGTCCTGTCAGGAAAATTACCTAAGTGGCAGACTCCCTAAACTCCATCAATAGATTCTTGGTTTGATTCTTAAAAGCATGAAAGTACACACATGCAGGGGAAAAGTGAAATGTGTTTTTTTGTTTTTTTTTCTTTTCTCTTTTTTTTTTGCAATGACTTTAGATAATCAGATTACCGGGGTTAACATAGGTGGAAAGCTTTGGTTTTCTCTTTTTCTCCTTATACCATTTTGTTGACATCATAAGCTGTCAGCATTTCTATTTTTAAAACAAATCTCACATCAAGAAAAATAAATTACTTCAAGATAAATTATTGCAAGACTGAAACTTTCTGCAATGAAACATTTCAGCTGCTCTTGCACCTGACTGAGATGAAATCAATTGAGCCTGTGAATCAGCAAACTCTTCATATGTAGAGGCATCGTAACATTTGGTTTGTCATCTCTCCATCTGCTGGCTGGTTAAAACTCCACTAAGCAGCTTGGGTAGTGCAAATAAAGATGGAATTCAGAGTGTCTGCAAAATACCTTTATTAATGGCATACGGCTTGTATTCAGTGTATGTAAGAAATTAACAAAACTGTTGTGTTGTGCTCAATACACCATAAATTAAATGTCCTTGCTTTGTTAAGTCATATAAAAAGTATGACGGCAGACACTGAGCAATGGAAGCAGAGAAGTAACATTGGTCATTGCTTATTTGCCATTAAATATTATGCCTTGCTGAGTGATCCTGGTCTTCCAAAATGTATATTGAATGGAATACAGTTAACAAAAAATAAAGGGAACAGCAAGGAGGACAGTGTTATAAGAATATGGTCACATATTACACTGTGCAACCCAGGGCCTTATGAAAAATAACAACTGTAACCTTTTCTTATGCGTTTCATAGTATCACTATCATTTTTCCTATTTTATAAATAGGTAACCTGAGACATGAAGCACTAAAGTGACAACAGGTCAACAATATTTGATTAGGCTGTGCATCCAACATGAGTTTAGCAGCTAAATCTATTTTAGCTGACATAATTTTTATACTGTACAATACCATAAAACTAAAAAGCAAACATTATTGGGGCATGCTTTTTGACCATATGGAATTAAAGAAACCTGAGTATGAATTTAATGACAAGCTTAAAAGTCCAGAGATCAGATGTCTTTATGTCTAGGACGATAAATGTAACTACAGGAGATTCCTTTTAAAAACACATCATAGAGATACTGAGTGTGACATCAGTGCAGACTGGTTACGGCAAGAACAGCACAAGTTTTAACACCTTCATGTCCCTTTTCTGCTTACAAAGAGTTACTGGATTACTTCTGCCACATAAACAAGCAGGTGCTGAAAAAAGCATAAGAAAACCTCAAAAGAAGATACTCTGTTGAGATTTTAAATTTCTACTACTGTCAGTTAAATATATATGGTTATAGCAAATATGTCTGATCTGTTGTTCAAACTGTGGAATAACAAACATGAACAGAATAAATGGGCATCCTGACTATCACAGTACCTTGTAGAAAATTTGTGTTACTAACTTTTTGGAAAATTTACTGCCGTTATTTAGGACTGAGAACTGCTGAGAATAAGCTACATAAAACAGCTCTTTGAATCAGATTTTATTTTATTCATCAGATGCTGAACATTAGCATTCAAAGTAATTTTTAAGCCTTAGTGAAGCCACATTTTCTGTGAATTTAGGCTTTCTTCTGCCACCCCATTTTTAATAAAAAACATCATTCCAATAGGTTCCTTAACATGTTTTTTGTGGGAATGCCTTTGACATCCCTTCTTAAATTGAACTGTAGACATATTTCATTCATGTTGACTTCTTCCTACAAACACATTTTAAAAGCAACTGGCCTCTTTCCTCACCTTTTAGTGCAGTTTCCTAGCACCCACCATTTTTATAGTGTTGTACAAGTTAAGGATTTTCTTTGTTCATTTGTGTTTGTATATCATAGACTAAGATCACCTTACAGTCAGAAATAAGAAATTATTATCCTCTGATAATTGGCTATCTCTTGAAGTAAACAAAATTGTGTAAGAAATAATTGACCCTTTTTTCTTGAAGTGCATTGGGGCAAACCAGGGTTAGCTCCAGAGAGATTTGTGAAACGGTGTTAACATAAAAGGCTAATAAAGATGGTTGCAATGCAAACTTAATTTTTGAAGCTATTCCACAATGGTTAACAGTAGAGAAGACAATCTCTGAGGTCCCCCCTGGATACTTCTTCAAAGCCAGTACGCTCAGTGCATATCACTAAAAGGAAACAACTTTTTATGAGACAGAAACCTAAGAGTGGTGCTTTCTGATAAGCTTAGATTGAGACTATGTCAAATAAAATATTGTATCTTCCATACAGTCTAGCCATAAAACAACAAGACCATTTGGTTATATAGAATTGTCATGGCTTAAACCCAGCCACACAGCTAGTTCACTCACTGCCCCCTTTCTTCCCCAACTCCCAGAGAGCTGGGAGGGAGAATCCAAAGAAGGTTGCTCCCACAGATTGAGATAAGAACAGTTTAATAACTAAGGTATAATACAAATCACTACTGCTACTACCAGTAATAATAATAATGATGAAGGAAATAACAAGTGAAGAGAATATGACACCTCACCCCCCGCTGACAGATAACTCACCCCATCCTGCCTGACTGAGCACCGACCGATACCTCCTCCAACCCCCCGAGCACTAGCCCTTCCGGGTAACTCTCAGTTACATCCTCAGCATGATGTACTGTGGTATGGAATACCTCTTTGGCTAGCTTGGGTCAGGTGTCCTGTCTTTGCTTCCTCCCGGCCTCCCCTCTTCCCTGGCAGAGCATGAGGCTCAGAAAGCCCTTGGCCAGAGTAAACATTTGTGAAGTGACTAAAAGCATTGGTGCTATCAGCAACCGTTCCCAGCCCGAAAGTCAAAACACAGCACTGCACCAGCTGCAAAGAAGGAGAAAAAATGACTGCTACTGCTGAACCCAGGACAAGAACCTAAACAACTTAATTGATCACAACATTTTTTTTTATTTTAAAAAGTAGGAGTAGGAGATTTGCTAAAAGATTGAGCACAATGTAAAGTAACCAGAGTGTTCAGATCCATCATACTAAATATGGAAATTGATATTTTAACAGTGGTACTTCCCTGTCAATGTTACATCTGCCATTCATGATATGCCATAGATGTAAAATTTTAGTAAGAGCCTCCTATACTATATATGTCCTAATTATCACTGAAGAAAACAAACTAAAAAGAGAGAGCACCATGAATCATAAGTAAAATAAGTTCTTAGGCAAAGTGTGGAATAATAATATCAACAAAACCACAATAAGAAAAATAACAGTAACAATAATAGGCCACTTGCAACGAACTATTTATTTATTCTGATAGATGAACTTTTGCACTCCACTGATATCAATTCAACTTGACATTAAAATGCAGTTAACATGACACATTTTGCCCAGATTTTAATGGAACCCTCTTTAGCATTCCTGTGTATATTCCCATAGATATGATATTAAAGTAAGTTTATGTATGACTTATAAGATAGATCATACAGTTTTCTTAGAAATCCTTTCAGTCCCTCCACCCTTTTCCTCCCCCCCACTCCTGGACGGATGGGGAAGAGAATTGAAAGAATGTGTAACTCCCACGGGTTCAA
The DNA here is from genome assembly GCF_012275295.1 of Melopsittacus undulatus. Lineage (NCBI taxonomy): Eukaryota > Metazoa > Chordata > Aves > Psittaciformes > Psittaculidae > Melopsittacus > Melopsittacus undulatus. The sequence goes on along the minus strand of NC_047527.1, from coordinate 82,234,438 downwards.
AAAAGAGCAGTCCAGTAACTAAGGTATAACACAAACCACTGCTGCTACCACCAATAATAATGATGCGAAGATTTGGGAACAGGTTTACCCACACTTACTACAAGCACGATGACTAAGGTCAATGTGGGATAGGCAAATCTGGTTGGAAAAAAGGCTGCTTAGGCATTCAGGATGTTTCTGAACAGGACTGTCAACTCCTGACACAATCTCGAGGAGATTTCCTTCTTCTATGAGTATGGCTTGTGTTCGCTAACGAAGATTTGGGAAGGGCTTTAACTATGCATTCTGAGCAAGACTGTCATATCCTGGGTGAATCTTGAGCAACCAAAGTCGCAACAGCACAACATCAAACATCTAGGCAGGATTCTGACTTAGAGGTGTTTTGTCATAACCCCACAGATGGCAGCCTCACGCCAGTGGCTCCTCAGCCAAGTGCACACACCAGGGGGCTGAATCTGCAGCTCCTCTCATACTGAGCAGGATTACTATTGCAACAACACATCATCAGTAGGGTAAAACTAACCTGTCTCATGACGGTCTATAATTAATAATAATAATAATAATTAATAATAATAATGATATGGGAAATAACAAGGAAAGAGAATACAACCACTCACCACCTGCCAACCGATACCCAGCCTGACTTAGCAGTGATCTAGCCCTTCCAGGCAACTGCCCCCAGTTCTACCTCCTGGGCATGATGTGCTGTGGTATGGAATAACTCTTTGGCTAGTTTGGGTCAGGTGTCCTGTCTCTGCTTCCTCCCGCCTTGTCCTCCTCCCTGGCAGAGCATGAGGCTCAGAAAGTTCTTGGTCAGACTAAATATTTGAGCAGCAACTAAAACCATTGGTGTTATCAGCACTGTTCCCAGGCTGAAAGTCAAAAACACAGCACTGCTCCAGCTACTAAGCAGAAAAAAGACTGCTACTGCTGAACCCAAGACACAAGTAACTAACATATGGGCCATATACTTTAGTGCATTGTTTGATGTCATGTGGACATCCTACTATGGAAAATATGAAGTGAGATAAAATAAAGTACCCCAAGATTTGATAGTTTATTTTGTATAAAAATATCAGCAAGAGAGATATGAAGCAGACTGTTTTTTTTTTTTTTTTTAGAAAGAGATCACATGAAAGAGTGGAGGAACAGGACTTTACAGAAAATCAATGCAGTAAATTTCTCACTGTTAAAAGACTTCAGGAATGGTGAGTGCAAGTGATGATGTTCAACAGAATTTCCATTTTAACTGCAAAAATATTAATGGCTTAAACAGCAATCTGAATTAAACCTGTGGCTGCATCTGACCCACAGTGGTCATTTCAGACAGCAGCAGGACTAAGAAAGTTTTTAATATATTTTCCTTATGTTAAAGCAATACAACAAGGCAGTCTGAAGTGGTTAAACAAGAACTGACATGAAAACCTCTGCATAATTTTTATTCTATAATATTAAAAATCACTTTCATTTTCCCTTAGAAGCTTAGATTTCAGTGTTTCTGATACCCTAAAGGTCTTGTTTATTGCAATGATTTCCTGTAAGTCATATAGAAAGGTGGTTTACGGGGTTTTTTGTTTTGTTTTGGTTTTGCTTTCTTTCTAAATCTAGGATCATCAACTCTTATGCTGCAATGAATTCTCAAACCATACCCAGTTCACCCCCTGCTAATTAAGAAACAAGAAAGTACATAGTGGTTATATGAATACAGAGCAAGATAAAAAATGTGTAATCCTGTCCTCACAGATCTTCCTCTCCAAGACGTGGAAGGAATATATAGATCCCCACAGCCAACATCCTAGAGAAAAAAAGGTTGCCCTGAGGTGGCAAGTCTTTCTGCAAGAAATGAGATAGTTTCTGAAGGACATTTTTAGTCCTGTGATTGCACAGCATTGCACAATAGTACGTAAGCACAGGGATAGCACCTATCAAGATATACTTTCCTACTATATGTGCACTGTTTGCAGAAAGTAGGAGAAAGTACTCAGCAGAACATAAAATACACTGAACTAATACAGGCAGAGAAATCAACGTTAAGGGAAGATTTTGATGCAAATATATAAACTGCATCTAACTAATGTGAGATGGATGATGGGGAATCTGTAAAAGGATTGAAAACAGCTGACAAATGACACCTGGTGAGCTTTCTGACAGTGGGAGGATGAGGCCCACACATAGAAGTGAAGCATCTCTGAGGTCCCCAGGGAACTGCAGGACTGCCCTGAAGGTTTTTGTCTGAAAAGCCTAGTATGGGAGGGGTAGGGAATCACAGATTAGTGAGCTGGTTTGCAAATAGCAAGTGCCACAACCTCTCTGTTTTGTCTCAAGCCTGTACATCTGCAGGGAAGAACAAGTGGAAAGCAGCACTGCCATAGAAAAGAAAAGAATATTTAGGAGCCCAGCAATCTGAAGGGATAGTAATCTTTCACAGATGTTTATTTACATTTCCAGTGATTTGTGTGCCTGCTGCCTGTTGCTGTGTTGTCTATCTCAAAAAGTGATTTCAAAGAGAAAATGTCAGGAGTATTTAGATAATCTAGTCTACATTCAGTTCTTAAAATACTAACTGATAACTCACAAACAACAAGTTGGCAAACTCAGCACTCCTGGAAGAAAATGTATTTTTGTTGCCAATTTAAATGTATTTAAATTAATGAAGATGTGTAATCCTTAATTCATTATGTCATTCCAAACCCTATGCCCATCTTGCCCATGCTGTCACAAGGGAAATCTCACCATCTTCCTGACAAATCTGTGGTAGGCTCACTTCAGCCACCCACCCAGCCATTCAACTGGAAAGGACAGATGGAAAAACTCGTAGGTCAAGATAAAAACTGTGATAATTACCAATTACTTAACAGGCAAAACAGACTCAACATGGGGAAAGTTGATTTAGTTTATTGCCAAATAGAAAAGAATCAGATGTTGAGAAAAACAAGGAAAAAAGAAAGAGAAAACTAGAACACGTTTCCATTCCCCATTTTTCTCCAGGCTCAGCTTCACTGCTCCATTCCTCACTTCTCTACCTCCTCCCATTTGAGCAACGGAAGAGGATGGGCAACATGGGTCCGCCATCAGCCTACAACAGCTCCTCTCTGCTGCACCTTCTTCCTCTTCTACTCCAACGTGGGGCCTTCCCACTTGCTGCAGTACTTCAGGATAAACCTGTTCCAGCGCGGACTCTTCACGGGCTGCAGTTTCCTCGAGGCCATCGTCCCTGCCCCACCGGCGTACCTCCCGGTGCCGCAGGGGCATCTCCACCGAGTCCCGGCAGCCCCTCCTGCCCTCCTCCTGCTCTGCCCTCGGGGCTCGCAGGGCGGTTTCTCACACAGTTCCTTTTTGCCCTTTTCACCGTTTACCCTTCCTTACCCAGGCTTTACCAGAGGCTCCTGCCTCCCACCCGCCCGTGCCTGAAGGGTTCAACTCTCACCTGGGGTGAGAGTCCGGCACCGGGCACCGCCGGCCGCTGTGTAGAGGGGACTCCCAGGGAGAGCCTCGTTGCTGCTGATGCTGTCAGCACATGGGCGCCTGCACCAGGTACAAATACAAAAGCAAGAAATAAGATCACATTTATTATTCTGCCTTACAAGAGGCAGGTATCATGGGAGATAGGTAAAGATTCCGGTAACATCTTGGACCTACTGATAAAATCTCTAAACAAAGTTTCTGCATTCAGAATTACAAAGCTGTAGTCATTCCTTTTTTCATTTATACGTAGTATTGTTATTACTATTATTATACTACAGTATTTTCATAAAGGCAATGAAAAGGCCACACAAAAGAGGAGATCAATAAAGCAGACTCATCATAAAATTTGTAAATAAAACAATGGCATGGGGAAAATATCTCTGTTTGAAAAGGAAACTGATACAGCCATCAACAATAACAATAGCTATATTAATAATAACAATATTGTCACCTGCAATCAATATGTAAATGCAATTTCTGTGCCCAATCACAAATACTGTGTTTAGCCCAATGCTTTTGAGCCCACATGATTAGTCACAGAACGCATAAAGCTGATTATTTGCATTACAGCAGCATTATAAAATGAGAGCATGGTACATTCAGGATCCACATTTGTCTCTTAAATCCCGAACCTGATATGTATAAAATCAAACTGAAACTGCAACAAGTCAGATTTTGATATATAAACACCATTAGTGTCAGCAATCTCAAAAGTCATCATAAGCCTTGTAATTCAAACACAAGAATACAGTTTTGGGGTTTCTTCTGCTTTTGATTTTTTTTTTTTAATCTTATTTTCCCATATGGTTTCTCATTATCAGCAACCAGTGCACATAGAAGTAAAACTTTGATCTGTAGACATGAGGCCTAAAAGCTTTCATCAACAATTAAAGAAAAAAACAAAGTGAAAAAAAGGTAAAGGATTATTCCACATCACAGTACTTGGGAATTTCATATAGACATGTAACATCAGGAAAATAAACTGCTAGAAAAACTGTGAGAGCTGAAGACACTGGAAGCTTTGTAGCTTTGAACAACTCAAATTGTACACTTACTGATGGAAGAAAAGAGAACCCTGAGCAGGTATTTCCTTTTTGTCAGTCTTAGCACAAGACCTAACATATCATGTCATATCAGCAATACCCACTTCACTTTCTAACAAAGGTTTCTCTTCAGGCTTCAGCAGGTGTTACATGTGAGACACGCAAGATCATTCTTTCTCTGCGTGGCAATGACAAGCAACCATTCAACCTAAGAAGTCCAGAGTAGAAAACAAACAGAGGTTTTAGAATGTTATGTTTTCTGTGGAAACGAAAGAAAACCTGCCTAAATCTGAAGGTTACCTGATTTCTGTAAACTCACTCCACTCAGACAATTTAATCACTGGATGAGCACATACCAGCCAAGAAAACACATTTGATATTCCTTTCCTGATGTGACAGAATCACAGAATCCCAAGGGTTGGAAGGGACCTCGAAAGATCATCTAGTCCAACCCCCCTACAAGAACAGGGTAACCTAGAGTACATCACACAGGAACTTGTCCAGGAGGGCCTTGAATATCTCCAATGTAGGAGACTCCACAAACCCCCTGGGCAACCTGTTCCAGTGCTCTGTCACTCTTACAGTAAAGAAGTTCTTCCTGATGTTAACGTGGAACCTCCTATGCTCCAGTTTACACCCATTGCCCCATGTCCTACCACTGGATATCACTGAAAAAAGCCTAGCTCCATCATCCTGACACCCACCCTTTACTTATTTGTAAACACTGATGAGGTCACCCCTCAGTCTCCTCCAAGCTAAAGAGACCCAGCTCCCTCAGCCTCTCCTCATAAGGGAGGTGTTCCACTCCCTTAATCATCTTTGTGGCTCTGCACTGGACTCTTTCAAGCAATGTCTTTGACAATACAAACTCATTTTCCCTTATACTAAGACAGTCTGTTGCTCTCTGGGATGTTAGGGTCTCCTTCAGTTCTGCTTCCATTCCACTGTAGTTTCTGATGTGTTTGCAATTTTACTGTTGTGCAAATGTTATCTTGACATTCTCTCAAGCAAAGTGCAGCACGTGAAGCCTGTAACAATGCCATAGCACTGTTACCTTACAACTCCCATACCTAAGTAGTTTCCTCAAACAAAGTAAAGGACTGTAAAGCAACAAAACCACAAGAAGGATTTCTTCATTAAAAGTACTATGTTAAATTTTTGTTGAAAAGGAGTTTAAGAAAGAAAGGAATATAAGCTTCGGCTTTCAAAGAGAAGAAAAACAGCTGTATTTTTCTCATTGCAGAGTTTCATTAAATGAAAGCTACAGACTTTTAACTGAGGATTAAGAAAGTTCATTGATAGTGTTTTTTCAATAGAAGTTTTAATTACAGCAGACTTAAATGCTCTAGTAACACTGGACTGACAATATTTCCAGAATATAATTAAAAGAAACAAAGTTTATAACAGCTATAAACATAAATAACACTACATACAGCAGTGCTAGAAGTATTTTCTCTCTTTGGAGAGTTGTCCAGACACCTGTTCAACGAATACCTTTAGAAAACATACATAAAAATGAAATTTGACCATCTGATGTAATTTTCATACCTTCTTCAAACAAATTCTGTATTATGCCTGGCTTTTGTCTAAAGCAGAGCACAATATTTAACATAAATACTTTTGGGGATAATGGGAGAAACAGGTGTGTTTTGGAGAGCATCTTCATTGCCAGCTGTCATAGGCCAATTAATGTGTTTGTATGTAAATTAATGTTCTTGAACGCATTAGGTCACAGCTGTTCAACAGATATTCAGCTTCCATACTCCTGAAGTGAAAAAGTAGTTGAGTGTGGCCAGAATTTCTCTGAGTTTTTTAGTGCATCTACTTCAGTGTCATTGCATGGGGTTACTTTTTTAACTGATGTATGAGCATAAGCTATTGACCATAGATCCCAGAGACTATTCTGTTTCCCCATCCCTACTACAGCTTATAGAAAAACAAAAAAAAAAGGAGAATATTGAGCAGAAATTTCAAATCACAGTGTTTTGCTTTGGGTAATAAGATTTATGCAGTAAAATCAATAGAATTCATCCAATAATATACAAATTCTATAATGTTAGCCGCTATGTCACAAGAATATACCAAAACTGCATGTTCAGCCTGTCAAACCTGCAGAATTTCAGCGTAGCACAAAGAAGTGGGGAGGGTCATCTTGCAATTAGAGCTAGGAAGGTTCTCACTTTTTAGGAGAGAGTGCTTCTAGTGAATATAAAACCCCATGCAGTCAACCTTGGTAGCTTGTAAATGTACGCATTCACTGGGCTGTTGGGCTTGGAGGCAGAGTTCAGCAGTGACCCTGTCTTTCCTCTTGCCCTCCTGCTGACAGTAGGAGGCAGAATATTTTCTGTGACAATGGCCGGGCAGCTCTGCTTTTAGGACACACAAGGTGGTCACATGACCAGGGCACAGTTGTAAGAGTAGGATCTTCGTTACAGTCATCCTGGTTTTAAGAATCCTACATACTGTGCATTTTCCTTTCATCAGGAGGTTAGAATTGTAGATCACCTACACTGGACTCTGACCTAATACATTTTTTAAATCTATAGTGATTTTGTGTATTGGCTGACTGTGATTAATCCTATAATATGAGTGTGCTGGTTTTGGCTGAGATAGAGTTAATTTTCTTCATAGTAGCTAAAACTATGCAATGGGCTAAGTTTTGGATATTTTTCTGGAAACAGTGTTGATAAAACACAGATGTTTTAATTTTTGTGAAGCAGTGCTTACACTAAGTCAAGGCCTTCTCCGCTTCCAACCCACACCACCAGCGAGTAGGCTGGGGGTGCACAAGAAGCTGGGAAGGGACACAGCCAGGACAACTGACCCCAGCTGACCAAAGCGATATTCCATACCATATGACATCATGTTCGGCATATAACTCTGGGGAAAGAAGAAGGAAGGGGAATACGTTCAGAGTTAATGGCGTTTGTCTTTCCAAGTAACTGTTGCGTGCAGTGGAGCCCTGCTTTCCAGGAAATGGCTGAACACCTGCCTGCTGATGGGAGATTGTGAGTGAATCACTAGTCTTGCTTTTGCACGCGGCTTTTGCTTTATGTTTTTAACTGTCCTTATGTCAACCCACAAGTTTTCTCATTTTTACCCTTCCAATTCTCTCCCCCATTCTATCACAGGAGAGTGAGAAAGCAGCTCTGTGGTGCTTAGTTTCCAGATGGGGGTAAACCATGACATTGAATAAAGGAGCAAAGACCCACTGTATTAGGCACTATGAAGCATAAAAAAAAAGAATCTCCTGTATTTCTTTATTTTCCTATTTTTTTAATTAATGACTATATGATGCAATCAAAATGTACACTGAAGCACCCTGATAGAAAAGGGTATTAAAATATTTTGAAACTTTAGCTCATTCAGAAAGTATAAAGAAGATAAAATCAGAGCTACCTTATGAATAACAAGTAAACTCACCTGCCTGTATATAACAGGCAAACTCTTTGACTACGTATGTTTCTGAATTACATCAATGATGAAAACTATTACAGACATATAGACATATTTGTGCTGTCTCATCCTGGAATTACACATGTCCCTTTTGCAGCATTTTTTCTTCTTCTATCGCAGTAGCCACCAGAAGCTAATGTATATGTACTGCTACCTCTAACACTACATTACACTTTTTTATCACCTACATCACTGATCTGTCCTTGCCCAAGAATTAAATTTTATCCCAGAAATTTGCAAGGCATAATCCTCTTGAGGAACTGCCATGATGCATATATTTCTACAGTTCCAGTGTAAGGAACTTTAAATTTCATTAATTTCTCCACTTATTTTTTCTTAAGAACAGAAGTAAATGATGGTGTTGAATCAAGAGGTACAGTTCATACTTGTAAACATTTGTATTGCAACCACACATGGTCTCAACCAGGTCATTGTTTTCCATAATACCTGAATTTCTGCATGGTAACAAGACTGTGGTTTGAAGAGGCAAGGCTCTCTGTTACTTTGCTGCTCTGTGAGGGCAAGGAAGAGCAGCACTTCTACCTGTCAACTTACCTTTAGAGTAAAATCCATTTGGGAATGTAGTTATCAGGGGACATCCCCTAGTGCCAAAGGAGGCATGCATTTAATTCAGTGGCAAGGATTCAGCTGCTGATAATAGGCACAAGGGGGTAGTGGAAAAAAAAGCATGGTCTAGCAAACTTGCACCTCCCTTGGGTGGACATGTCAGAGAGCTTTTCACCTCCCTTTGACCTGTTTCAGATAGAATACCCTATGGTTTTTATTTGAGTTTATTTCCTATGATACAAATCAGTTACTTCTATCTATCCCTGTCTCATAAAGTTTAACACCATTAGTACTACCACATGTAGAAATCCACATTACTAGCAATCCTGTAAACTGCCTCATAACTCAAAAATTAATACAGTGTTAGCATAAAATATTCCAGTATTCCAGAGCTAGAAAAGAGTGACAATAGTTCTCCCCTTTCTAGTTATTTGTTAAAGGGTCCAAATGTTGTTAAAGTCACCTTTATATATCAGGGCTATTGCAACATTGATTTCAGCCGACTGAAAAGTCATAAAATTTCAAAAAAAAAAAAAAATTCTCTATTTTTAGGTTTTTAATATTATTGTATTCTCAGAAAAAAATGCTATAGAAAAAAATTACTAAGGTAATTAGGTACAAAAGTACCTAAGTCCTTTATAAGTCTGAATTTCCATTGACTCTGGGGAAGGGACATAGATACTTTTGAAACCACTAACCAAAACTATTTTTCAGTGTCACACAGGATGTCAGTCACAGAACTAGGGTCTCTGGAGTGTTGGCACAGTGTCTCAACAACACTTAGCCATCACGACTGGAACAATTATAATTGCAAACAGATTACATTTAAATTAATTGCAAAAAAAGATTTTGCAAAGGATCTGCATTGTCATGAAATCTGCAACACTTTCCTCTGCAAACAATCAGTTGAGGAAAATGTCACGTTTGTATAGAATTAGAAAGATGATCTTCCCTCTGAACAAAGCGCATTGTCATTGACATCTATGTACTTTGGCCAAAACTGTTGAAGAATTTACATAAAGTAAAAAAAAATAATTAAATAAATTATGCCTTATCAGAAGGCTACTGGTTTTTCAGATGTATTAAGGCATTGAAACACCCATGCTAAGGGAAGTATTCTACCTTTCTGTAACATTTTTCAATATTCTTATTTTTCTGATTGGTTTCTAAACAGCAATCCAGGTAATGGATGAAGAGATAGTGTTGGGTTGAGCAAGTGTGGTACAATATTTTAAAGGATATGTAAAAAAAACTAAATTAAAACAAATGTAATGTTTCCTTCCAATTAATGTACTGTGTACAGGACAGAGACAGTAACAGTTACCAATTATACAAACATATCTACTTTTCTGTAAATTTTAAAAAGACACATATCAGCTGGAGAAAATTAAAAAAAAAAATCCCGTTTATAAGTTATTAAGAAATCAACAAAAAGTTTTTAGATTGTGTCTAGTTTTCTTTACAATGCCATCGGGATATATGTCCTAACTTCTGGCTTTCTAAATTAATTCTGAACTGTTGCCTCTGAAGATATGCAGAGAAAAAGTTCCCATGTTTTCTGGAATGTGACACACTTAAAGAAAAAAATACTGAAACCAATGTGTTCCAATCAGACTTCTTCTGCAGGCTTGAGTACTTCCCTGATGGCTTCTAACTTTGATCTGCCTTTTTAAAAGCATCCTCTCTGCTTTTGATGAACTACCATTTTCAGTTTGTCAACAGGATGCACCCAACTATTTCCCAGCTAAATGAATTCATGATTGCTGTATGAAATTTTCAAACAAAAAATGCCAGCATATTTTGTACAGGTTCCATCAAACTTAACCCTAGAGAAAGTCTTCTGCTTCTCCCTTTTTATTTTGTCATATAGTCTGGTAAAAGTCTCTTGAAATAGGTGAATCTTTCTTATCAAGAATGCCTTACACAGGCTTTTTGTTGTTGGGTTTTTTTAAAAGGTTCTCAAATGATGCTTTGCCATTAGCATCTTTTATGCAAAAGATAGATGTAAATACCTAACTGCATCTTAATTAAGTATAGCTACTTAATAGATTATTATCTACAATTTATTATTGGAGCAATTTAAAATTGATTTTACTTTAAAATTTACTGTTAAGAATATTATTAACTATAAACTTGTACAATTATTTGAATACTTCTGGGCAGAAAATAAACAGAACAGTGCAAAGAAGGAAAATAAAAATAGAGAAATGGGGCAAGTGGAGGGGATGGAAACAAAAATTAACAGTGACGTTTTAAGTATTACCTGTCACATCCAAATTAGTGCCTGTTAGCTAAACAGGGACGTTCACAAAGCAGCCCCTCATGCAATGAAATTAGATAAGATAGTGCTTGCTGGCCTTAAACAAGTCAATATTGTCATACTTATTAGATCAGTTATTTATACTGTATTCACATTCCAGAAGCTAATTTTGTTGACAGAAACAGGATACTAATTAAAAGCTGGGAAAAAAATAGTATGTAGAACACGTAATTTTCACATGAACATTTTTAAAGGACTTGTGCTAAATTGAAAAGCCAAACTAATGCAGTGAACAAAGCAAATCAGCAGTTTTGTGTTGTAGTGTTTTGCAAAACTACCAGGCATGATTTGTAGGGGCAGCTGAATTAAAAACTCCTTTGGTGGAACAATAGGTCCAACAAATTGACGTAAATGCATGACCTTTGCCGGCTGTCTCTGGCCTGAGTCTTAAGGCCTCCTAAATCCTGTTGATTTTTCATGTTTATTCCTGCTAATAGGTTAGTGTGATGCTAATTAAACAAATAATAATGTTTATTCCTTCTTTTCCAATCTGCTTTCAGTGTGTTAAAATGGAAAAAGAACGTTCTGTCAGTCTTGTTTTTATTATGAAACCAACGCCAAAAGCACTTTACAAGTTTTTGCCTGGCTTGCATTCTTGCTCAACTCACATAAACTGAAAAAGGATGAACGTATATTTCAGAATTTGGCTTCCAATGCAGGATTATTTTGCTGAAGTTTCTTCAAACGGGTAAATGATTAAATAGTTCTACCAAATGTGAAAAGAAATCTATATCCTTTTAAGAAAGTAATTCTTAAAGTGATAAAATAGTAAGTCCAGAGATTGCTCTGAAACAGTCATGTTTGCATCATTGCATGAAAAGTTTGCTTTGCCAGCTCTGGAAAAAGTTACCCTGGGTGATACTTTGCCTTGGAATTTTGTGTTTTGCAAAATATTCCTTTATGTAATCACCAACAATTATTTATTATCTTGTAAAATAGAAGCCTTCTGTGGAAAATTACTTCTTGCTCATAACACATGTATTTTTTATTTCTCATCACTGCACACCAAACACAATTCACTTTCAACCTAAGGTTCGTATTTTTCAGCCTAAGGTTGAAATTTTTTTGGTTGATGATATAAAGTGTGTGCTAGATTCATCAGTCCTATCACATAGATTCAGAAACAGTAGAGTAGAAGATGACAGATTTAAACACACGTGGTTAAGAGCAAAGTTGGATTCACAGCTAACACTGTAATGTGAAGCTGTATAAAATGAAAAAGAAAAATCAAAATGGAAACAATTGAAAATAACCTTCTATTTAAAAAACTCTTAGCTACCAAGTACATTTAAGCTAGGTCCATCAAAACTTTCCAGTATTGGCCTGTAATTACTTTTGCATTTATATATTTTTTAAATTCTTATATATTACCCCTTCAAACTAAAAACCTGTAAAAAAGGAACTTTATTTGAACCAATCCATATCTGGAAATATTTTATTTTTCAGTGACCTGATACCTTTTGACATTCTCAGATAGTAAGTGCAGGGGTACAGATATGTAAGCTAACATCTTCTGAATGGAAAAACTGCATACACAGACACAACGAACAGAGGAATGGAAAAACATGAGAAACTTCCTGCTCAGAGCAAATTTTACTTTATCACACTGAGATATGCCAAAAAAATACAGGATTGAAATTGTAGGACAGGTGCCAAATTAAAGTACCACAGGAAATAGGTATAAAATTATGTTATTTAAATGCTTACTTAAGCACACAGGCACAGTTTTTAGTTGGACTGCTTGGGGAAGGGTCTTGTAAGCATAAACAGAAGTTCTACATAAGCAGAAATACTTTCAGGTCAGCTCTTGTCAGAGTAGCTGTCACACCAGATGAACCAGACAGCAGGGAGGGAAGGGGGTTATTAGCTTTCCTACTTAAGGGTCTCAAACACTAGACCAAACCAAGTGACAAAATAGCTGTGGCCCTGCTGTCTGGTTTGTATATATCAGAGGTCTACAAAGATAGGCTTATTTTTACCACCCAGACAGAAATCAGGGAGCATGGGGGGGAAATTGAAAAACCTTTGTTAGGTGGAGGAGGTGAATTTATGTCAGCCAGAAGCAGAAAATGCTACTGCTGGATTAAGACCAATTATTTTCTTCGGAACTTTCCCTTACTCACTTTTATCCCCTTTTCTTTCTTCATCTCTCTGATATCATGATATCAGGACAACCCAATCTGCATCCTTCGTATTTGTGATGGCAACAATTCAATTTTTCTTTTAGTTCAGAGATGTCTTGAAACAGATCTGGCTATATACTGGCTTAACTCCCTCCTTAGAACAGGTGGGCAACAAAAGATGAGGTTGGACTTGGCTCTTTTGTCTCCAGAATAAATTGATTCAGCTGGGAGAAAGAGCTAGATCACTTGGCTTCAAACATTAGTAATAGGCTCACTCCTGTCCACTGATATTAGGAAAGTTTTTGTTTATGTCAGTGGACACTGGGTTGACCCCTAATAGTACTGTCCTGGGTTCAGCTGTAACAGTTATTTTCTCCTTCTTAGTCAACCTGGTGTGCCCTGGCTCCCTGGGGCTTACCATATTGATGCCAGCTTTAGTGGTTGAGTTTCCTGCATTTGGGGAAATCACAAGAGGTCAGCACAGCCGGAGTGCAGGGGATGAGCCTTGCCCTGGGAAAACCACCTGCCTGATGATGGTGTCTCCCCTGCCAAGTAAGTAACCCTGGCTTAAACCATGATGGGTACTTAGCCAAAAAGATTATCTATGAGTTACATGCCTTGCCTTGGCTTGTGCCTTATATAAAAAAGTCCGGGCACCATCTGCTTTTGAAGACCTAGGTAGAAATGCAGCATAGTGTTTTATGGGTCTATGTTTGTACTATCTCTGTTTTGTGAGGCCCTGTCCACACAAAGAATGAAAAATGAGCCTAATTTCAAAACAAAAGGAAGGCAGAAAGTGACAGAAGCACTTTCTTATTGCAAAGCAATGGAGCAAAGTGACTCAAATCCACTTCTGATGATCTTTAATTGTTGTTATTTCCCCTCAGTCATCAGGTGCCTCACATCCTTCTCCCCATACAAAACATCAATGTCTGTTTCCTCGACTGTCCATTGAGCATGTGAATGATAACCATTCATCTGCCTCTGCATGCATTCACAGCTGGGATTGTATGCAGCAATCATCTGTGTGGAGCCAATTACTGTAATATGCTACTCAAGAAAGCTGATAATGGAACCTTATTTATTTCTTTTGAGCAGAAAATTTTAGTTTAAGTATCAAAAGAAAGATGCCATCATTAATATTAACCAGGGGCATTTTTAGTTTATTAATTTTTTCAATGATATTTGCTAATTCTAATTAGCTAACTGTTTTTATCATAATTTTTAAGGATTTCTATTAGTTCAGGGAGGGAATTTAATTAGAATATGACATTATTTGATACTGCAGGGAGAATTTGGATTCAGTAGGTAAAATTAAATAATGTAACCTTAGCCTTTGAAATGTTTTTCAAATTATTTAATTAGCCAATTACAGTTTATTTAAGCTGTACAAGTTATTTACCTTGAGATACAATTCCCAGTGTGGTTTCATTCAGCTGACAGGTTTTTGGTTTGCCCAGGCAGTATTTGGACTTGTTGACTTTGGCAATCTTTATTGTTATTAAAGAGGCTTGCTTGAATAACAGATCCTACATTTCCATTGGTTTTGTGTATATCCCTGTACTCAAGCTTAAATTCTCATAAGCATTCCTACTATGTTGCAGTAAAACATCTGTTGTCTATCTAACTTTTTTATTTCAGTCTGTCCTTAAGAGAAACTTCCAGGATGCCATATATACTATTGCAGAAAAAATAAATAAAAATAATATTTGAGATCTGCAGTTCTGCTTCTGTGAGTAAATCAGTCTGCTGCAAAGAGATTTCATTCCTCTCCCATCCCCCTAAAAATCCCCAACCTTAACCACAAAAACAATTAAGTATTTTTCTAAAGCATTCAAATGTAGCTCAGTTTAAGTATCAAAAGCCAAGTGAAGAGGCAGACTCACAAAGAAAGGCAAAAATCTTTCCTTGCTTTATATAGCTAACAAGAGGCCATGCTCTTTCACCCTCTGAACACTCTTGAGATTGCACAGGGGAGCAAGAGTCCTTATTATACTTTTCAGTCCTGAAAGGTTTATGCATGTGATGCCTACACATCCTTGTATAGGGAATGTTATATTACTTTCCAGTTTCCTTAAGAATCACACTTAAGCTAGTTTACAGTATTCGTGCAATTAAAAATGTGTTGTTTGTCAAGTAATGAAAGCAAAAAACATGCCCTGTCATGGTAGCCTGACACCTTTTTCTATGGTCAAATGAGCATCATAACAGGCCACTGCTAGAGAAGACAAGTAGCTCGCTCTCTACGTACAAATTAGTCTCTTGCTGAAAGAGTGAGATAAAGCTGCAGTTTATGAAGGCTAATGCTAAAGGTGGGCCATGGGAACAGTCAGCTATGATTCACCTCAACGTGCAGCAAGAACTGCATCCTAAGAGTGTCATTTCATGTTATTTACAGCTCAGCCTAACTTGCAGTTTGGTGATAACCAAGAAGGGTGATCCTACAGCCACCTCTGCCTTCAAATTAACAAGGCTAAGTGTTCTTTCTTTTACTTGAAAAGTATTTACTATGAAAAAATTTCAGGAGGACATATAAACTTTTCTTCTGATGTGGCAACGGGTGCAGATAAAAGAGGCAAAGGAAAATAAGGAAAATAGGAACTGTGTTCATCAGATCTGGAAAGAACATAAGAAAACTTTTAAAATAAGAGAAAAAAAACTATGTCTTGTTTATCAGTAGTATTGCCAAGAAAGAAAACAAGAAATCTGTAAGAAGATTTGTGTTTCAATTGGGATTCTGAAGAACTTTCAGTCCATATTCATTAAAGAGAAGTAAGCTATAATTATAAGTTGCCCTTCATTGGGAAAAATAAAAGAAAAAGAAAAGAAAAATAAGAAAAAGAAAAAGAGAAAGAGAAAGAAAAAGAAAAAGAAAAAGAAAAAGAAAAAGAAAAAGAGAAAGAGAAAGAAAAAGAAAAAGAAAAAGAAAAAGAAAAAGAAAAAGAAAAAGAAAAAGAAAAAGAAAAAGAAAAAGAAAAAGAAAAAGAAAAAGAAAAAGAAAAAGAAAAAAAGAAAAAGAAAAAGAAAAAGAAAAAGAAAATGAAAAAGAAAAAGAGGGACATAGATGCAAGGTGTTTAAAATTATAAAGAAAACTGCAGGTCAGAGTTCACACTGAGCCAAGATACCTCATTGTTTAAAGGTATGATGTAATAATGAGATCATTCTCATATTTTTGTCCTTTGAGCAAAATTAGTCCTTACTGGTGTACTTTCTCAGGCCGCTCCATTTTGGTGAAAGGAAGGAATTACTACAACCTTTCTGTCTGTGGCACACAACACAACAGCTGCTAATCCTCCTCCTTCTTTATTGAAACATGCCATAAAAAAAATATGGTGCACAAAAAAAATATGGTGCAGAATGTTAATAACAACACAAAGTCTAGAGTTTTACTGGCAAGTTTCTTAAAGCATTTAAGTTCTGTGAATATTTCATAGTGTTAATTATCTAGGTAAAACAGAAATAAGCATTTTCTTGCATACACTGCAGTCACAATATACTGTTGTATTAACTTGTAGTGATATTTGCATTGACCTATATTGGCATCCCATATACAGTGCAGCCGTCTTCCTCTCCCTGTAAATGCTAACAGTTCAGAAAAGTAATGACCTACAGTTGGAACTGTACTTCTGGTGCTTCACTGACATGAACCTAAGGATTATGTGTCTGATGCTCCTCAGGATCACAGTAGAATTTAATTTTGTATTTTTTATTTAACTTGCTACAGAAATAAACAAGAAAAACAGTGAGGATCTGAGCTTAATGATTATTCTCTAATGTGCTCTTTATCACAAAGATCTGAAGTAAATCAGTGACAGGGTTTTCCCAGATAAAGCGTTACAGTGTGCTCTATCCTTGGGTTTTGCTTATGCCTGCAATCATACTGACAACAAAGCTCTTTCCCTTATGACTTTCACAAAATGGGGGCATGTATCTTTCACAAGGAGAGGTGCAGAGAGAGGTGCCTGTTGTGGGGATGTGTAATCAATAAGCTGGTTTGCAACAGCAGGGCATACTAGATATATTTTGGGAAGGAGAGTGGTTGTATGACTGCAGTGATCACTTTTCTGAAGGAAATCAACGAAGTTCTATGACAACAACAAGAATTAGATTAACATACTTGGTTATATGAAGAATGCCAACTGCATGCAAATAGACATGCACTAAACATGCACAGTATGTCATATCTCATCTTCAACTCTACTGCATAATTCTTCATAGCTGGTGGCAATAAGACAAAACAGTCTTTCAGGTAAAATGCAGGCTTGAGTTCTCTGTAATAGAATAAGTTGCTAACACAGGAAAATACCTGAATTGCCTGCAGATTGGTTTATGTTCTTCAAAAAGGCATTGATTGACTTACAAAAGGCAATTGAGAATTTCCTTCTTTTGTTCAGCATACATAAAAGAACTCTGGGAAAGGTCATCATAAAAGGTAGCAACACTAATAAGCAAGTTCCCCTATGTACGTAAATGCAAGAGCTCAGGTTTTGTGTGTACTAATGACTTCTGTTTTATTTTACTGAATTTTTAAAAAGTAAAATGAACATACATAAACCCCCTGTGAAAGGGAAATGTAGAAGAAATCTGCATTATACATTATGAATAACTGCAGCTTGGAGGGGTTAATGATTTAGAACTAGCTCTAATAGTCTGTATAAATGACTACATAGAGAAGGAATTTTTCATGATGTGTAAGAAATTAGATATGCAGTCAAATGAATTGTACATTAATTTAAACATCTGCCTTTGACATACATCTGAGATCAATGTTCTGTGTATTAGCCTTTCTATACAATAGTCTTTGCAAAGCAAGAATCATAGCGTCATAGAATAGTTAGGGTTAGAAAGGACCTTAAGATCATCTAGTTCCAACCCCCTGCCATGGGCAGGAACACCTCACATTAAACCATGTCACCGAAGGCTCTGTTCAACCCTGCCTTGAACACCAAACTTAGGTGATATTTCAAGCAGAAATCTTTTGCCACTGGAGCTTTGTAAAACCTCTTAACAACATTACTTGCTGTATAAAAATTCTGCATTAAAAAAATCCACAGCATATTTGGGGATAAGTATACCTTCATATATTATCCAAAAATGTTCAGGAAATAACTTCATGAACTGATCTCTTGTTTATGGCAATGTGGACTTTGCTTCTTATTTGCAATTCTGTAGGATCATTGTGGCAATGACAACACTATCTGAGAACAGTAGTTCTAGAAAATGTTAGGTTAGTCCATTTTTCTCATATGAGTTGTTCAAAGACATTCTCTCCAGAAGTCCAAGGCATCTACATCTCAAATTTTGATCCTAGAACTTCAGTACAGGAAGGTAAGAGCAGCACCCTTCCGTTTATAGCACAGATAGCATTCAGCAGCACAGGTAACCCCCACTCTTTTTTCTATGCTTGCCATGAAAAAGCTAACTCCTTCCCAATTTCTCTCCTGTCTCTTTTTATAAGCTTTAATAAGCTACTTTTTGCCAGTATGCAGGAAAGCAGAGCAGACAGTAGGCTTTTGGTGCAAGACTGGATTTTGTGTTACAATTAAAAATACAGAAATCACCATTTTCTCTAGCTTCAGTGATTATTAAGAGAAAGCTATGACAACATCAAGGACCCAAAGCAGTATTCATATTATTAAAATTCTAGGAAATACTTAATGACTTATTTTTCCCTTGAGATTGCAAATATATTTAAACAACAGTTTAATATATCTGTTATAAGGCCAAATCCTGGCCTGGTGTGCATTTTGTAATAAAATTATTAAAATTATTAAATCTCTGAGTTATAAATAAGTAGGTTTATATGAGGCATAGTTAAAGACAGTATTTATGATATTTATAGTTAGCCCTGAAGTCACATTGCTATCTCAAAGTTTAACTTCAGTTACTGGATTTAGCAGAAATTATCTGAGGTGTGAGAATACACATATGTATGCCAAGACACTGGAGAAACCAGAAACTAAGAAAGGAATACATTATACGAAAGTTATTTTCCTGAATTTTCTAATTTGTGAAAATGAAAACCTTCTGTGGGGTTACCTGTCCCTTAGGAGTCATCTGCTGGAAAACTGACACCGATAGAACAAGTTACACTGGGCATTGGTGTTGCTGCCTGACAGTGTGCCTGCATGAGTTCCTAGGTTGCTGGCTCTGCTGCAAGCTACTCCAGGGCCCATTGCCCTGGAAGCCTGACGCCTTGGTTGTTTCCCTCCCTCTCTCCCTGTCTTGCAGTTTTTCAGTTGTCTGTGTGTCATGGTTTAAACCCAACCATGCAGCTCATTCACTCATTCCCCCCCTTTTCCTCCCCCACTCCCAGAGAGCTGGGGAGGAGAATCAAAAAAATGTAGCTCCCATGAGTTAAGAACAGTCCAGTAACTAAGGTATAACACAAATCACTACTGCTACTACCAATAATGATAAGAGAAATAACAAGGGAAGAGAATACAATACCACCTGCCAAAACGAGCCTGAGCCAAAAGAGAGCGAGCCCTTTCGGGTCACTCCCAGTTACCTCCCCGGGCATGACGTGCTGTGGTATGGAATACCTCTTTGGCTAGTTTGGGTCAGGTGTCCTGTCTCTGTTTCCTCACGGCCTCCCCTCCTCCCTGGCAAAGCATGAGACTCACAAAGTCCTTGGTAAAAGTAAATGTTACTGAACAGCAACTAAAAACATTGGTGTTATCAGCTCTGTTCCCAGGCTGAAAGTCAAAACACAGCACTGCACCAGCTACTAAGAAGGAGAAAAAATTACTGCAACTGCTGAACATAGGACACTGTGTTTCCAGAGATTATGAGAAACCCTGGCTCCTGGGAAGAAGCAATACAGCATGATTAATTCTCCTTCACAAAGAAATACAGCATTTGGAAGTTTTGTTGTAAAGTGTAGTAGAATCAATTTGTTATATCTCATACACTCCAGTAAATATTTCACCTTTTCAATCTGGAACAGAAACACATGCTGTAAAAATACACAGCCACAAATGAAAAGTCTTTTTATGTTAATGTACACAAGTCCTTAAGACTGATTTTTTTCTGTTACTTGCTATGCATAAATACCCTGCTAAAGTTAATAAGAACAATTGTGTTTTATTACACATACATTTTTTGTTTTACTAAGGAAAAAGCAAAGCTAAAGATTGGCTATGGACTCCATATTATGATCTGGAGCTGGATGTACAATTTATATTTTGTTATGGATAGTTTTCTTTATTCTCAAGTGATATGCATGCATACTTGACAGGCAAACATCAAAAAAAGAGAATTATGTTTCTCACTTTACTATCCCTACATATGTGGATGCACACAGACATTGTATGGTCACTAATTCTTCCCCTTTATGAGCATTTAAAAGCTTCAATTTTGAAAGCAAAAAGAAATCAAATTTGGTTTTGTGCAAAACACATATCAGTCCTACTGCAGTCCAGTTAAATCCCCCCCTTCCAACTGCTTAACATGCTGTCATGTTTATAACTGAATTCAAAGTAATCTCCATTTCCATGAGAACGAGAAGACAGCTAAAGAAGCGGCTGATACATCAGCCATGTAATGGGTTGTTTGCTATTTCTGTTCTATTACATCATTAGCACACTGATTCTGCTTCTGGGAGGAGCCAGAATTCACATTAACAATTCTATTATTTCATATATAATTTCAATAGCACTGTGGGCAGTAATGTCAGAGAAAGAAATCCTTTTATGGATTGTCAATACTTTGACCTTGAAAGAAAAAAAAAACCCTCCAAAATCAGATTTAAATTTCTATTCTGTGTTTCTACAAACAGTAAAATGGATTCCAGTATAGCTAGGAAGACTGAATGCACTCTAAGCTCAGAATAAGGTCCCCAGTTAGGAAGTAGCAGTTGTTTCAATGTAATGTTATCTCTGCATGTTAATTTAATTATGATGATTTATACTTCATACTGCTTTTGTCTCACGTTGATGGTTGCAAAGACATTATTCACTATCAGACACTGTGCTTTTTGTCCAATTTTCTAAGTGTCACTACTAAGAAAAACTATGCAAAACTTTTTAATTAATACTGAACATAATGAAAGTGAAGAGAAAAAATTGCGCTGGTTCAGAAAAAAAAATACAATAAATGAACCCCTTCATGTTCCAATTTGTAGTATACCAATGAACTATAGAGGTTATTCAGAAAGGGTGATTTCCATTTTTATCATTTAGAATGTATCTACTATTATAACACTTTATTTTCTCTTTTTTATGCTCTAAGTGTATAACTTATGCTTATTTTATTATGTAAATTCCATATTTCATTAGAAAAGGTGAACGGAAACTACAGAGAAGGAGCATGAGAGAAAATATTGAAAGCTAGTTATGCTATGAATTTTCTAATACAGTACTAATAAAGAATTATTCAAATGCTGACATTGTGACAGAGAGATCATCTGACCTTCCTTATCATCATTTTTAGTTTGTCAACTGCAATGTCTGCACGAAGTTTCAGCTAGCACTATTTATGATGGTCAGATTCTTTTATCCAGGCATTTGTTTGCTGGATTTTGCTAGTAATATATCTGACAGCTCTGGCATTTATGACTCTATACCCAGGAATGAACTTCAACATAATTTTTCCACTACACCCATGCCATATTACCTTTGTAATATGACTTTTTATGTTTAGGTCTTTATCCAAACCTCTGCTTCTTTCTAGAAAGCTGCCAGAGCTGAATCTTGTAATGACCCAAATTTATTGTATAAATAACCTGAGAGGAAAAACCTTGAACTAGAAGTGCTGCAGCCAGTAATCAGAAGATAAGATTTTTCTCTGTAGTGTCAAAAGTTTTCATTTTAATTTTCTTCACAGTCTTAAGAGTAGAATTATAAAATTATTACTACTTTGCAGCTTTCTCAAAAACCTTTAAGTAGAATTTCACAATCTGCAGATGTAATCATGATTGTTATTGCCATTGTTACGCCTATGAGAAGAGGTATCTAAATCAAGTGTACAGCCAAAGGCGTGTTTTCTTCCTCCTTTTTCTTTTTTTTTTTTCATTTTCCCCAATTTCATGTTAAAAACAAAGATCAACATAAAGACTTTTTTGAAAGAATATTTTTTAACTCAAGTCAGATTTCTTAAAATCACGTTTAAAATTTTCAGAGATATTTGAAACTATTTTAGGGGAGGATAGAGGGGAAAGACCAAGTAGAGATTCACCCTGGATGAGCCTGTGAAAACTGTGCCTTCAAAGTTTTTCACTGAATGCTGAAAATCTATTAAACTAACTGGAACTGACTGGAATTTTATCTACACCTCCTGCAATTCAGGATAGTGGAGGTTTTAGAGATAAGAAACTGGACCATTTAAACAAGACCAAAAAAAGACCCTGAGACTACCTCTAAAGCTTAAGCATACTTTCTTCATTTCCATTTGCTTCTTTCTTCAATATTGTTAGCTTCTTTATTTATTCATTTCAAGTTCCAAAATGCTGAGCTGGTGAATGGAGCCTCTTAGTCTAGTAATAACATGAATCTTCATTTCTTCATGTAAAAAAATAAATAAGTAAATAAATAAAATATTCCAAAATAAATACAAATAAATTATTTCTCTCCTGTCATGTCAGTCCCCTAATACTTTTCTTCTGGACTTCTTTGATAATGGTATCAAAATAATATTCCTCAAAGAGCTTCATAATTCCTGTTTGGGAATTAGAATCATTGAACCATAGAATAGCCAGGGTTGGAAAGGACCTTAAGATCATGAAGTTCCAACACCCCTGCCATGGGCAGGAACACCTCACACTAAACCATGTCCCCCAAGGCTCTGTCCAGCTTGGCCTTGAACACTGCCAGGATGGAGCACTCACAGCTTCCCTGGGCAAATTATATGCTTTCTCTACAATGCAGGCCTATACTCCTCTGTCCCACAGTAAATAACGTCTATATACAGAGGAAATCTGCACCTCTATTCTCTTCTTAGTCATCATAAATTTTCTCTGTGGAGGAAGACAACATCTCAAGCACAATTTGGACTTCTAATTTATGTTTCTGTATGTTTAGGTAAAATAGATACTTAAAATTAATGAAAAAAACAAATGCTGTTGCCATCGAAATATTGTAAATTCCCTTAGATTTAAGTTTCATTCAGAGAAATTGATTAGGATAGTAAGGGTGGACTGGTGAACTGAATCAGGATAGACAATGGGCCTTAAACAGAGAAATGGGGCTTGGAGTTATTAATTGAGGAAGATGTGGTATCTCAGCACACAGGAAGAAGTCTAATGCCTATCTAACTGAAGTGACAAAGGATACTGGTGAAAGAGCAAGAAGGTGAAAGAATCAGAACATACTTAATGAAAAGTCTGAGTTTACCTGGTGCAGAAATAGGCAATGAAAATGAAGGGTGGTCACTGCTAACTAATTTACAAGAATCTTATTGAGCTGGTGACAATTCTCTTTGTTATTAAGACGGAACTTACCAAAGCTAACTCAGGGCTGTTAGTAAGCCATATAAAGTTTCATTCCCACAGTTTTAGTTGCTTTAGTCCATGTACTCTGAAATATATTCAAGGCATCATATCAAAGCACATACTGAGCAGAAAAACAGTCCATAATAATTCACTAAGTAAGATTAGGACTAACCATTTAAAGACGATATTTACAGATAGAAGGGCCTGTATATTTACTGTGGGTTGAAAAACATTACATCAGGTCAACATTGTGACTTTCATTTATGTAACTCAGAATTGGAGCACATTTTAAGCACTTTATGCTGACTGCTAAAGAAGCAACTTAGTAAAAGAAAAAAATGAAGACTCAAAAATAGGAACATAACCAAGTAAAAAATTGAGTTAACTTATTTTAGTGTTCACTAAAACATCAGAAAAGGAAGATTTTTATTAAATATATCTTACAGGACAGTTTTATCAAAAAAATTACACCTTTTCTCTTTTGGAATTAAAATGCAGCTAGTGTTGTTCATTATTTATATTTCAGGCAATACATGAAACATCTGCATATTATTTTGGTCTGCAGAGAAGCATTCAGTAATGCAAAAATGAATGTAAGTTTAATATATTACAGTTTCACATATGTAGGATTTTTTGTATGCATAAATAAAACATTCAATCAGCGAGAAAATAAAATACTTGCTATTATATTTTGGAAAAATAAGTAATTGAACATAGCTCCTGAATGCAATAATTCATGCTACAGAAAAACTTTATACCATATTGTTGTATGACTTTTTCAGAGAGTGGAGAATAGACAAGAAGCAAATAGTTGAGAATAGCAACATGACAATGAGTTTTGGGATGGTTTATGGTGGTGTCTGTTTTTAGGCATTTATTGCAGTGGAGATAAAGTCAACTTATACCTTTAGGGCATCAATTGCAATACAGTCGGCCAGAATGTTCCCAGATATCTGGTTTAATAAGAACTAAGTAAAGATCAAAACAGAGGGAGGAATGACAATGTAGTTTAAAGACTAGAGGCATAGAACATGCCTGAAATACCATGCAATATTTGTTCAATATTTGTTCAATTATTATGACAAATGACATTAAAACTGACACTTTGCTGGCCAGTGACAGTGATAAGAGGAAAAAAAAAGTGGTTTGGAAGAAATATTTATTGGAGCAGTCAATTGCTAGAAAAAATAGTCTATACAAGAGGAGGAGAAAGAAGACACAGCACCATTGTAATTAGCAATGCATATCAGAAATGTTTACTAATGGTACAAATCTCCAAAGAGAGGAGGAAGATGGGTAGGGTAATTAAGAGGAACCAGACTAACATTCTTGTTCAGCACACACCTCCTGTGCTAGCTGAAGCAAAGCAATTATTTACGTGTCTGCCTAAAAACTCTGTCCTTCTCCACCCAGATCATCTCCTTCAGAGACTCCATTAGAGATGATTAAAGGAAAAGGCAGATGTGACTATAAGAAAGGGATAGAGAGACTGGAGAAGTCCATTTAGAGCAGAGTTATAATGACTTTGGCAAGAATTTAAGGAGCCTCCTTTTTCATTTTGATAAAATCTTCTATGGTAGCAAAAGTGGCACTGAAGTGAAAGCAAATTCATTACTGCCATCTTTTGATAACAGATTCATTGATGATAATTTTCATCAACCATCTACCAACAAAAGCCTGGGCAAAAAGAGATCAAAACAATGAAGTGATTAAAGAAGTTTGCATACATCCGAGATGCTGCCATGCATAGAGAAAACAAAATCTTTTGTAGACTTTGATTGCCATCTTTTGGTGGAGGTCATAATGGAAATGACATTTGCAAGGAATGGAACACATACAACACACCATCTTTTTTCACTTCTCTTTCAAAGGGAAAGCTTTAGGATGGAACATCCTAAAGTTACTTCAGTGGTACATGCAATGACACATCACTGTAATTCAGGTGTCATATAATCTTACAATAAGCCTCAAGTAACCATCAGAACGTAGTAGTGATATTTTTATGCTCATGGTGTGTAGAGTACTCCTCTTGAGAAATATGTGGGAAAAGTGAAGTAAGAAAAGTGCAAGTGAAGCACTACTAGGCTGCAAAGACTTGTACATTTCCAAAGATGTAGAATGTTACAGTATCCTAAAAATTGCCAATTTATTTTAAAAAAACCTTTCTTCAATTGGCTTCAGTTGCAATTCAACTCTATCTTAAGATATACAGTACAAGATAATTTGACTCAGAAAATTATGTGCATTTGTATTTCATTATTAATTAAAAACCTAAATTTTACTAGAATCAATAATGTATTTCTTTCTAAACTTTCATGTAATATTTTTCTGTGTCTTACTTTTCACTTTGATTATTTCAAAAAGGCCAAGGATCAGATGTGGCTCTGACCCTGTGGTAATTCATTCTGCTTTAGAAAAAATGGAAAAGATGTCTGTGGTGGACTGACCTTGGATGGCCTCCAGGTGCCCACCAAGCTGTTCTATCACTCCCCTTCTCAGCAGGACAGGGGAGAGAAAATATTACAAAAGGCCTGTGGGTTGAGATAAGGACAGGGAGATCACTCAGCAATTACTGTCATGGGCAAAACAGACTTGAGTTGGTGAAAATTAATTTAATTTATTGCCAATCAAAAGTCAGAGGAAGATAATGAGAAATGGCTCAGCTCCAGGGGGCCACAGTCTCCTTCAGGCACATCCACATGTTCTGGCAGGGGCTCCTCTATGGGCTGCAGGTGGATATCTGCTCCACTGTTATCTTCCATGGACTGCAGGGGACAGCCTGCCTCACCGTGGTCTGATGGGCTGCCAGAAAATCTCTGCTCCTGTGTCTGGAGTACCTCCTCCCCTCCTTCTCCACTGACCATGGTGTCTTCAGAGTTGTTTCTCTCAAATAATCTCACTCCCCTCTTCCTGCTGCTGTTGTGTAGAGGTGTTATGACAGAGGTGTTACCACTATCACTGATGGGCTCAGCCTTGGCCAGCAGCACTTCTGTCTTGGAGCTGGCTGGCAGTGTTGCTAGCAGACATAAGGGAAGCTTCTATCATCATCTCACAGAAACCACCACTGCAATCCCCCTGCTACCAAACCATTGCCGTGGAAAAACACTGGATTGCCATACAATCTCTAATATATTTTCCAGCAAATTCTGCAGAATGTTAAATATATGAGCTACAGACAAAGTCTATGTGTTTCTATTCATTCCCAACAGAGTACCAATAATCAGAAAATTAGATGAGTTAAAAATGGGATGTTTTAGAGATGCAGTCTCCTCAAAAATTTATTATAAAGTGATGTCCTTAAAAGGAAATAAATCACAACTTAATAATCTAGAAGGTTTTTTTTAGCTCTGTTTTACACATTTTTATTACACTTTTTCAAGTTTTATCATTCCACCTTTTCTGTGATTTAAATCATTACCTAATTCAGTATTCTTTAACCAATGTTTTTTTTCTAATACAAAACACTTTCATATCATAGAACCTTACACACTATTCAGTAGTTAAACAGGCAATTTCAGGAGAAGTATTTTAAGCATGTTTTCAGACAAATAATGTTTCTGGATAACCTGGCAACCTAATGCAATGATCTATTAAAGACTATAAGTCTTCCTTCATTATTGGCCAATGGACACAGCAAGTGGCAAAATTCCCACTAAAATCCAGGCAGCAAAACTTCACCTCAGGTTGTTGTAAAGACAGTAAGAGGGAAGATGTTCCACTGTATCAGATCCGCTATTATAAAGTCCGTTCAAAGTACTCTGAAGGTGCCCTAACAAGAAATCATGTATTAGATCCCCAACAAAAAGGATTTGTATGGGTCTGTTTGTTACCAATCTTTGAAACCTTGCTACACTAAATGCCTAAACCACATAAAGTTCTTGTATACACATCCCTATGACTCATTTAAACATTATAATCTGTATGGCAACACAAACATTTTTTTTCTAATTTGAGTGTTCATAGCAAGCAATATTTTGCACTACATGCTGTTTCAACTTCATTGCAGAGTAGTATACTTTCCAAGATTCAGTTTGCAAATTTTGTTCCTTTTCAAGTAAAAATTAGAACTTGGATCACGTCATGGTAGCATTTGCATGTTCTGCAGAAAAATCTATTATAACATCTTAGTTCTGCCCTACTGAACCTGGAATACCTGTAATAATCAGTTCCCTTCTTAGTCTGTTCTGTTTGATTTTTTCCTGCAAATTACATAAATTCAGTCTTAAAGGATTCATTTCTACACTTTTATGCAATGTTTACAAACACAGAAATTATATGTAAATTAATGTAAAACACTTGTTTATATGCACAGTAGAAACTACCTAAATCTCATTTTTCAGGCAACAGGAGGGAAGAAAGTAACAAAATGGCAACGTGGTAACAAGATGACCTAGACGCTCATCACTGTTAAATAAGCTACTTGACAATAGAAAAATTATAGTAATAAGCAATGAAAAGGTGACTGTCCTATTCCATAGAAAGAGATTTACCATGAAAGGTCTTAGATATTTCCTATGTTCATCATGTCTAAAATCCTTTACATCTTTACTTAATTGATTGAATTATACTGGAAGAAAAAAAACAGAGAAAAAAATTTTTTTTTGCTTTCATATCTGAAAAGAAGTAAAATAACAGAATAATACAGATTTCTGTGAGTTTGTCTAGAGACTGTATTTGACATTGTATTATTAGAACCATTTGTGACTTTAAAAAAACACAATAGCTTTGAGAGGCTTTAATTTTTTAAAACCTGTTTTATATATTTGGTCAGAAGTTCCCCTCCAGCATATTAGTTCTTAAAGAAAATCTTTATACATCTTCTTTTATACTACACCAGCAGTACATAAAATTAATTTACCTGTATGCCTGTAACAGATCATAAGGCAGATTATGAGACGCCACTCAAGAATCTTGAATACTCAGGACCAATATCCATTTCCCACTCTTTTGCAAAGCATACAAAAAGATATAAGGAAGCACAAGAAAAAATAGGAAAAAAAAAATAAAGAAAAAAGATCCTTCACTTGTTTAGGTAAAAAGCTTTGAAGGAGACACATTAGGAAGGCAGTGCACAGAAGTTTTGAAATTTTATATAAATGCCATTTTTTTCCTATTAAAAAGCAAGTACCAGCTCACTAGTATTATCAGGTTATGTGCAAACATGTTAAACTTGGACTTTGTTCCCAAATGTATGGCATCCTCTTCATTTGTTCCAGAGAGCATTAGTCTGTTTCTCCATGAGGTAACATTCCTTAAATGTATTCTTGTTTTTCATAGGATATTTGCCAAGAAAAGCTCTGAGGCTGAGTTTCCTTGATTTCTTCCTATCCTCAACCCTCAAAGCTTGCTTCAGTCAGAAAGAAAATGTACATTCACATGCAACCATTGTCAAGATTTCCTCAATTTAATTTATTTGCCTTGATAAATAGTTTTTTTTTTATTCCAAATTATTATCTTCTCTGTTCTAGAGAAAGGTTGGTAAATTCTAAATATTCCATTAATAGGATAAAAGAGCTATAGGGCCCATTACTTTGTGGATGAACATACCACTGACTTGTAGGCTTGGAAACAAAACACTGACTTGTAGGCTTGGAAACAAACTTCTACCATGAAACACTAAAACAGATTAATCTAGAAACTGTGTGTTAGTATAGTTCTTAATTTTTTTTACTGAAACATCAAGTATTGTAACTTGCTTCCTACATTATTACTTCTTTGGATTGCTCCTGAAGTTTCAACAATTGAGTTTCTTTGATGGCTTTTTTCTTTCTTTAGTAGCATTTTACTTTGGACATGGAAGCAGTCAATAAATAGCTGGTTATTGCCCAAGCACACATAAAGAGTAACATACTGGCAAAACATAATGTCATAGTTTAAGTCACAAAAATATTAATGCTAAATAGTACTTGAAACTGTTTTAATGGTCAGATTTAAATGTCAACCACATGTATGAAGAGAGAGAATATGGAAAAGTTGTTGAGGTGTTGAATTAAGTTAGATCAGTTCATAAAATCAGCTAGCATTCTAGTACAGATGGGCAGCTTGCAAGGAGTTAAAATGCTCTTAGTACTTTGTAGTCTAAATTACTTTTAGAAAATAATATCCATATTGTACCTTGAAGGAAGGCCTAAGCAGTAAACTTTAACTGCTGCCTGAGTGGGCAATCATTTCATAGAGACAAGACACTGCACAAGAAATTGCTCTATAAATAAGATCCCTTATAGAAGAATTAAAATGAAATTCATATTATTGATGTTCACTAGGAGCCATAAAAAAGCCCCACATGACAGCCAGGAAGTGGCACTTGTTTCAAATCACTGTCAGAAGCAGCTGAAGGACACCCTCAAAGTCAGTTTGATCAATGATGATGAATATATTGGTCAAGCTTTCCGTTCAACTGTAATGCATTTGGAAGCCTTGAGGAAATAGATCTGGCAAAAGGAAATAGGACAGATATGAGATATCCCTACTGCAAACCCTTTCCTATGGCCATTAATCCAGACAAGTGCCCTACCTTACTAAACAAAGTCTCTAAATTCTTCCTTGTCTCCACTTCAGCTCTGTTTATGGGGCTTGGAACCTCCCCTGTCCTCATCTCCGTGATGCAAATTCTCTGAAGAGTGACCATCTATTCATGGTTTGAAGAGAGTTCAGCCATCACGCTGTCTGAATGAGACTTATGATCCCTGCTGCCAAAGCATACATTCTGCTTGCAGTGTCAAGAAGGAACAGCTGTGTGGTGGTTGCACACGATCTCTGACTGCTGTAGCTGGACCCTAATATTCTGCAATAATTTCACAAAGCTTTCTTCACAAAGGACTGAGAAAAGGTCACATGGAAGTTTAAAGGTTTAACCTGTAAATCTGATGGTGACAATAACTGCAGATAGGTGGAAGTGGGAGGAAAAGAGATTAAAAAGTATATACTACCTCTTTGAACAAAGGCTTCTATATATCATAGAAAAGGCAGAGATAAATAGAATAGAAAAGAAAACAAATTACTGGAAAGAATGACAGAAGCTTAAAGAATCCAAACCAGAAAGCAAAAAAATTACATATCATTACTTAAACTGAACTTGATTACTGGAGCCATGTCTTTTCTTCAGACATTGCAAACCGTCAGCAAAATATTCTGAACTACTATAGCATATATCACTTTATGAAGGGGGGCGGGAGGTGATGAATATTTTGCAGTTAGCAGTGACATTAGTGACACTGCATAGCAACAGGAACCTGCACATGTTTGAATTTTGTTTAAATAAAACTTATTTGCTACTTTTTAAAAGTCATTTTCAGTCAGCTTCACTTATGAAAAGTAATAGATTAATGTCACTGGGGCTATCAATCTGCTGTTATTATTGCACACAACAGATAAGGTGCTGTCAGCTGCCATAGCTGTGAACTTCACCCACATTCCAGGGTGATAGGATAGCATCCAAATAGCTCAAGTACTTTGATATCTGAAAAGTATGTTGGGAAGTGTATTCAGAATAGCATAACTGATAACAGAGACTATAACAATTTGATTAGAAGTAACTTCTGTCTATTTTTCTACTTGTTGAATATCACAGAAAGTAACAGCTAGTCAAAATAACTCTAACAATCTAAATATGTGGTGAAATTGGTTCACTAAGATGATTAGTTAAAACATATGTTTTCACTTGATGTTTTCCAATATCTAAAAATGTACCATATCACATTTACTGAGGATAGGGAGAGATATTTTGGTTTGGGTTACGGTTTTTTTAGCCATGTGCAATTTTGTGAAACTTTTTTTTTGCAAATGACATTGTATGGTTTTGAACATCTGTCCTGGTTTGAGCAGTAGAAGTCATTTTTCTCCTTCTTGGTAGCTGGTGCAGTGCTGTGTTTTGACTTTCGGGCTGGGAATGGTTGCTGATAGCAAGTATGTTTTGAGTTACTGCTCAAATGTTTGGTTTGTCCAAGGACTTTTCTGAGCTCATGCTCTGCCAGGGAGGAGGGGAGGCCTGGAGGAAGGAGGCAGGACACCTGTCCCAGGCTAGCCAGTGAGGTATTCCATACCATAGCATGTCATACCCAGGATGTAACCGGGGAGAGACCCGGAAGGGCTGGAGCTCTGGGGGAATGGAGAAGGTATTGGTCGGTGCTCAGTCGGGCAGGGTGGGGTGAGTTATGGGTCAGTGGCTGGTGAGGTGTTGCATTCTCTTCACTTGTTATTGGCTTTGTCATTATTATTTGTAGTAGTAGTAGCAGGAGTGTTTTATGTTATGCCTTAGCTATTAAACTGTGCTTATCTCAATCCGTGGGGGCTACATTCTTTGGATTCTCCTTCCTAACTCTCCAGGAGTCGGGGGAGCAAAGGGGGGTGAGTGAACGAGCTGTGTGGACTTGGTTTAAACCACAACAACATCATAATAACTTGCATTTACTGACTATATTTCTTGTTGCTTATTTTTTTTTTTTGTTCTTTCCCTTTCAAATGTTTCATTTTAATTCAGGCTCACTAAGAGCTGTAAAACCCTGCACATGAACTTTTGCTTACAGAGCACACAGAGCATGGATTTCATCATCATGTGTCTTTCCTGTATTGCGAGTCCTATTCATGAATTCAGCAGGTACAAATAAAAGCTGTTAGTAGTGAACCAGATGCTAACATTGTAATTATAAATTGTCTTGGATGTAATTTAAACATAACTTTTAAGGTTTCATTCAATTAGGACCTAAAAGAACTTAGTCTAACTATTAAGGCTGCTAATAAAAGCATCAATTGGTATTAATTTCAGCAACATAGTCCCTGAAAACTACTTGTTAATTCACACACTCTTTGGATGCCAGACAGACAGCAGACAGGATTAACTTTCAGGGTTTTTTGCCCTGTAGCCTGATTCTACACTTACACATATACAACTAGCAATGTGCTTGTATTAAGCACACTAAGCCAACTCCAAACAGTAGGCTGCATGTGAACTGGCAGCTGTGCTGTGCATTTCTCTGTTAGCTGAGGCTGATTTTAATAGATACATGTACTAGCAAAGGGAAGAACATTTGAACTCTACAATTTTATGCACTACTGAAACACAAAGGGTTATTATTTAGCTTAGGCTTTCTAATGTTGTAATTAAATATGTCATTCTGCAACTACATTACTCTCACTGCTGATACACTGGGAAAAGATAGCACTTGAGACTTGAACAAATAATATTTCAGGGCAAAATCAGTGATTTATATTGAAAAAAATCAAAGTCATTCATGTTCTGAACATTCTTGCAAGAGCACCTAATTTCTTGAGAGGAAAATTTTGACATGAATGACAGACAGTAGTTAGGATCAAGTATAGATCTCATCATCACACTTCATTACTTTAAGGATAGTAAGTACTGCATGAGGTTTCCAAAGTTGGCTTATTTTGCACATTAGTCACAACCATGCTCTTTTTGATAGGACAATTAAATAGACCATTAGTCATTTTATAGCATATTTATTCACTAACCAAGAGGAAATTGTTACTCTGCTCTGAGATGAGCTGGGTAATTCCTGACAGATAAAATCAGAAACCTTCAGAGATGTGTGCATATCCAGATGCCCACCTTCAATTAATTCCAGCAGCAAGGTTTATTACCCTGTCCTTACAGAGTGCTTAAGTACCTACCCAGTAAAGTTCCTTTCAGCTCTGTAGCAAATTAGTTGCTGGATTGCAGAGCTTGCCTCTCAGGAAAAGCAGTACAAATGCTAAGGTCAATTAAGTTTGATTTGGCACAGTTTACAGAATCACCTTTAGATTGGGTAAGACGACACCAATTCACAAACCCAATTCTGATCTCTTTAAAGTATGGTTTGAAAGATGCCTGTATCCTTGTACAGAGGTAAAATATTCAAGGTCCTTGAATTTATGTCTTTGACCAAGGCAAATTTAACTGTCTCTTTGCAAGGTCACAGCTAGCAGATTGCAACTTTAAGCAACAGTCTGTATATGAAATATCTGTTCATATAGGTAGACCGTACATCTAATTGAAGAAGGCCATGTTCCTGCCTGACACTCACCAGACACATACACACACACACATACAGATGGCTGTCTGTATTTTCAGATAGTCACTAAGTAGTTCAACAAGTACCCAAGTCAGATACCCCTTCTGGGACTGGTGGCAGACAGTTCTTTTACCTGAAATATGTGGAAAATGCTGTGCTACAGGCGAAATTTAGGAAGATCTTGTTATCTTTTCCCCTTGAAGTGTGCTGAAAGTTCCCCTTGAAGTAGCAGAAATAACACTCAGTGCCAGAATACAACTTGGTGTACTCTGGCGTTTTTTTGAACGACAGAAGTATCTCAAATTAAGAATTCAGGTGATTTAAAACAGCACACAGGTGCAGTATTCCTGAGGACCTAAACTCTATGCCCAAGTCCACTAGTATGCTTATCTCAGTGGAACTCAACAATAAATCACACCATTAAAAGAAAATTATGAATATGTGATTTGTAATTTAGTAAATTAGGCCATTTTAAACATGCATATTTCATTTGTCTGAGTTGTTAACCCCAAGCTAATATTTCAAAGTATAATCTCTTAATAACTTTATCAGTCATATTAAAAGGATGCTCAGTTTCTGAATTAACAGCCCTCTCCAAAGTACTAGCAACATTTAGCTGAACATGTGATCTGAAATGATCAACAGTAAGTAGCTCATGTTCATGTTGTAAGAAAATTGACACATACTTCTACTGACAGTCACAGGAATTAATCCTCAACATTTCATCTCACTGACATGAAATTCTTCCCTCATGACTCTGCTATATTCCTTGCAGTATTTCATAGCTAATTATTCTTAATCTACTTTCATGACCTACTGAGTTCCATTCCACTAATATTTTTTGGGTTTTGTTAGTGTCTCTCTCTGTATTTGCTGTTCCTTATGTCTTTCTGTCAATCTGCATTTCATATTCTGAATGAGTTGTATCCACAACTGATGAATATAGTTTAGAGAAAATTAAAAATATATTTAGGGACACTGAACATAAATGCTTTGTTCTTCTGTATTAAAGGGTAACATCTCTGAACAAGAGCTGTAATCAAAGTCATGAGGGTGGTCTAGCAAATCGATTATGATGCCTTTATCCAAATTCTTTAACAAAAAGTCAACAGTAAGCTCTTTATTTTCATCAGTGCACTGATGAAACCAGTGATGAATATGCCCATATCAGCTTTTCCTATAAGCCGTCTATTTGTTTGAATCAAAGGGATAGGCAGGTTCCCTGAACTCTAGTATTGGCCATTTGTGGAATCACTGTGTTAGTTTCAGCTTCGTTCCTTAGGGACCATCAGAGTAACCACTATGTTACACAGTGCTTCATCCTTGGGCTAATATTTTTAATTATATTAGCTGATTATAGATGTGAGCAAAAATGGCAGAACTGATGGCAAATGGATTTTCCAGCATGGTTCATTAAAATATTCATTCAAATACCTTGGGAATGGTGTCAAATAGGTGTAAATATGTAGGATAGACAAATCAAAACTGATTGTAAAAGATGCTGAAGAAATAAGAGTAAGATAAGAGTTGACATGAAGGCTAATTTAAGCGCTGAGACTGTTTTAAGAGTATTGGTCTTAAATGGTCCTGTACAACCACTGTGCTGAGATAACCTCATGATTTGTTTTTAACTTGCTGTAGTCTGGCCTCCAGTTTATGCAGACATTGTGAAAATGCTTGGATACCAATAAAAATATATTGATATCTCAGCTCAGGACGGACCACAGAGCCATTGGAGCAAGTGACTAAACATCATGTAGCTAAGCTACAGTGATATCAAGTGCATGCAGCCACACTGCACAGAGAGACTGGAGTTTGGGATGGGAATAGGAAGTCCTTAGGCAATGTCTCCCTCTTTATAGGAAGATGAGCTTGAATGACAAAAGGGATGGTCACTTCATGAGGTAAGCACAGGAGCACAACTCCTGAGAGCAACATAGAACTATTTAAAAGTAAAACTTACTTGAGATGCTGGTTGATGGACTAGATATACCAAACCTGACAAAACTGCTTCCAGATCTATGAGAGTACTGACATGGGAAAACAAATCATCCAGTGTATAATGTGGCTAGCATAGATGTGGTTATTTCCATATAGATTAAACCTTTGACTGTACTGTGGACAAATCCTAATTTATCCATTGGTGATAGTAGTAGCAGGTGTTTTGCATTTGTAAAGTTCTTTGCAGAGTCTCACTACTGAAGACATTTTTTGTTATGGGAACTGTGAGTTGATTTTCTTACACTTTTGGTTTTTGTTAGGTTTTTATTATAATTTTGTTTTTCAGCTTATTTGTATTTTTATGTGTTTTTCTTTAAGAATGTTGCCTTATTGACTGGCTTTGATATAGTTGTAAGGTGTGGAATGGATGTTAAATATTCACTTGCCAAAAAGGAATAAGTGTGAGGGACAGAGGTGCAGGACTGTTTTGTTGTTTTAAGCAACATCATCTGTTTGAGTAAAGAAGCTGTGCTTCATTATATTATAAGCAGTATTATAGTAGTTTAGACCCACATTGCTTTGACCAATATTAATATGATACTAACTATAGGGGACAATTTAATTACTAGTATCATTAGCATTCTGAACCAAGAGTTTACAGTATATGATAACACTAAAGCATCTAATAAAAGATGGAATCTGTTGTTTCAGAGGGCTAACACAATAAAAAATCTTTAATCAAGAAAAATTACAATCTAAGTAGTTAAGGAAAAAAGTTATCCTTATATTTTGTGACTCATTCCTACTTTAGATATTAAAGCTGCTGGAAAATTCATATTCCTGAAGTACCTACTCTAGAACTAGTGCTTTGTTAGTTACCATGTTAATTATGAAACCTGGATTCCTTTGAATTCAGTAGCAAAACTCCTTCAGATTTCACTGGGTCCAAAACTTTGTTCTGACGGTATTTGCCTGTTAGATTTAGAATCTATCAAATCCAGAAATCTTTCTGCACTTTCTAAATTCAAAGTTTATATTTGTTCTCTCTTCCCTCTCTTTTATAGTAGCACCATCTAAGTATTGCTGTGTGGTACAGAATGAATGTCAAGTGCTCCCCATTTCTAAGTGATATAGATTTGAAGTGCTAATATGCTAGCTATTGACATTTCTAAAGAATACTGCTGATCAGTATTGCAGCCCAGAATCATCTTTTAAATACTAGAGCAACAGGTTCAACATCAGCAGTAGCAGTGCTCAAAATTTTGACAGCATGGGACAACAGAGATTATTCCTCCTTCAAGACGTAGATAGAGCTACTGTTTCTTAGATTTTGTTTTCTCACACACTTTTTCCTTTTTTTCACCTGTAGATAATCATCATAAGCACCTTACTATTTCTGCTCCAGTTATATTGACCCCTCAGTTCTCTGTATTTGTAAATCTATTGATATTTTGCTTAAATACTCTCCAAATAACTGTTTTGTCAACCTTGTCATTAAAGGCAGACAAAATCTAAACAAATCATCAAATTAAATCAGCAGAGCTAAGGATAATAACGAAGGGAATGAAGCTGACTACAGCTGATTTTTCTTGCCACTAGACTGAGCAGATTGCTTCATTGCTCCACACCTCCTAACCATAGGACACATATCTGAGAATTGCAGATAAGATTATTGCAATATTTTTTTCCTAATCCTGTTTCTTTGTTCTTCTGATGAACCGGCTGGATGCAGCACCTGCCATTGCATACAACCATGTCATGTAATCCCTTTCATAAACTTATCAAGCACCATTTAAAAAGTATTTAGGCCTCTTGATCATGCTATTGCTATTTTACTCACAAAGTTTTTGTTATAAATTGCCTTTTATTTCTCAACCTTATTTATTTCACAGCCCTGTTTTTACCATTTGATCTCTTGCCTAATATTGTATAGTGGTAAATAAGGTGAAGTGATGAACGTGAAGTAGGAAAATGAGCTAGTTTGATAAAAAACAGTCAGAACCATTCTGTGCGGATTGTGTTAGACTAAAGCCTGCTGTGTTGTGTATCTATTGTGTTTGCAGGGGTACTAAGATTAGGCTATGCAGATCAGTATGTCCTACATGGACTTTTTAAATGGAACCTGTAGAAACATGCATGTAACAACAATCACACACGTGTTAGATTAAATCAGCTTAGTGACTTCTAAAGGGCAGCGAAGCTGGTGAAGGGACTGGAGAACAGGTCTGATGAAGAATGGCTGAGGGACCTGGAGGGTTGAGTTTGGAGAAGGCTCAAGAGGTGCCTTATCACTCTCTACAACTACCTGAAAGGAGGTTGTAGTGAGGTGGGGTTGGTCTCTTCTCCCAGGTAACAACAAAAGGAAATGACCTCAAACTGCACCAGGGGAGTATTAGATTCCATATTAAGAAAAACTCCTTCCTCAGAAGGGTTGTCAAGCATTGGAACAGGCTGCCCAGGGAAGTGGTTGAGTCACTATCCCTGGTGATATTGAAAAGATGTGTAGATGTGGCACTTAGGGACATGGTTTAATGGTGGATTTGCCAGTTCTGGGGTAATGGTTGGACTCTATGATCTTAAAGGTCTTTTCCAACCTAAATGATCCTATGATCCGACCATCCTATGATCTTATGATTCTATCCTATGATCCTAAAGTAAAACTATTTCTTCTTCTTCTGAAGTTACAACTAGACTTAGATTTTTTTGAATCGTATCTTACTTTTACGGCATTTTTGCATAACAATCATATGGTCAATTAACATATTCTACTTCCTGCTTTTTTACATTAACTGAGAATAGTTTTATTTTAATTGAAACATTTTTCCCTAGTTAAGTACATGATGTTGCATTTGAACAGTTGAGTTTCACCTTTTCTATTACTTACCTTTTGAAAATTTCTCCATTAACATCATTCTGAGTTGACTCTTACATTCACTGGCACCTGTTGCAATCTTCCTTTTTTGTCTGCCTACTTTATAAGCTTCTGTCACTCTTCTTGTTTAAAAATAACTTCTTATTCATCATCATGGCAAATACTTTATGGAAGCTCTAAGAGATAAGATGACTGTGAAGCAGTTCATCTTCTCTAAGAAAGACGTAAAGTCAATCTAATACTATTTTGCTAATGCGTATCACATGCACCTAAAGTCTTTTTAATTTGACTCAATTCCTAGAATAATTATTTCCTTGAAGATTTATTCTAATTGCATAGCCAAGGTCATTCTGGAAGACTTGTAGCTGCCACAGTCATTTTCTTTCCTTTCTTTTCCATTCAACCAATATAATTATTGTATTGTATTATTATTGTATTACAATGCAATACATGCACCTTTTTTTTTCTTCAAGTCTTTATTTGTTCCATAATAATTTCAATAATAACAACATATCACTATTCCCTAAAAGACCCTAAAAAATAGGATAGTATAAGTTTGAATAGAATAAAATAATTTAGGTTGGAAAAGATCTTTAAGATCAAGTCTGACTGTAAACCTTGCACAGCCAAGTCCACCATTAAACCATATTCCTAAAAGCCACAACTACATGTGTTTTAAATACCTCCAGCAATGGTGACTCAGTACTTCCCTGGGCAGCCTGTTTCAATGCTTGACAACTTTTTTTAGTGAAGAATTTTTTCAAATATCTAACCTAAACCTCTCCTGGCACAACCCAAGTCCATTTCCTTTTGTCCTATCACTTATTACTTAGAAGAAGAGACCGACACACACGTCATTACAGCCTCCTCTCAGGTAGCTGTAAAAAGCGATAAGGTCTCCCATCCTTTTCTCCAGACTAAACAACTGCAGTTCCCTCAATGCTCCTCTTAAAACTTGCTGTTGAGACCCTTCAAGAGCTTTGTTGCTCTTCTTTGGACTCCCTTCAGCACCTCAATGTCTTTTTCTTAGTGAGAGGCCCAGAAGTGAACACAATATTTGACGTGCAGACTCATCAGTGCTGAGTACGGGGGGTGATCACTTCCTTAGTCCTGCTGGCCACACTATTGTTGATACAAGCCAGGATGATATTTGCATTGGCCACCTGGGCACACTAACAGCTCATATCATATTCAGGTGGTTGTCAACCAACACTCCAAAGCCCTTTTCCATCAGGCAGCTTTCCCACCAGTCTTCCCCAGGAGTGTAGCATTGCATGGAGTTGTTGTGATCCAAGTGCAGGACCCAGAACTTAGCCTTGTTGAACCTTTTCCAGCCTTTCTAGATCCTTATGAAGGAACATTTCCACCCAACTTGTTATCATCTGCAAACTTACTGAGGGTGCAATTGATCCTCCTGAAGGTTACTGATAAAGGTATTGAACAGAACTGACTCCAGTACTGAGCCCTGGGGAACACCACCTGGATTTAGATCCATTCACCACCACTTTTTGAGCCCAAGCATCCAGACAGTTTTTTTACCCAGAAAACAGGACACCTGTCCAAGCCATAAGCAGCCAGTTTCTCCAGGAGAATGCTGTGAAAAACAGTAACAAAGGATTTACTAAAGTCTAGACAGACAACATCCATGCCTTTTCCTCGTCCACAAATGGATCATCCTTTAATTGAAGGAGATCAGGTTAGTTAAACAGGACCAACTTTTCATAAACCTATGCTGACTGGGTCTGATAACCTGGTTGCCCTGCCCATGCCATGCGATGGCACTTAGGATGATCTGTTCTGTATATTACATGACACTGAGGTCAGGCTGAAAGGCACGGGGTCAGGATTTCCTGGATCCTCCTCCCTGCCTTTCTTATAGATAGGCATTATATTTTCTAACCTCCAATCAAGTGGAACCTCCAACAGTTAGCTAGGACTCCTGAAAAATGATTAAAAGAGCTTTGGTGAGCTCTTCAGGCAGTTCCTCAGTGCTCTTTTGTAGATCCCACCTTGCCGCATAGATTAGTATATGTCTAAGTGGTGTAGCAGGTTGCTGACCATTTCCCTTTTGATTCTGGGGGCTTCATTCTGCTCTCTATCACTGTCTTCCTACTCAGGGGGCTGGGTGCCTTGGAGAACAACTGGTCGAAGTATTAAAGCCTGAGGCAAAATTTTCCTCATCCTTTGTAACTCTGTTTCCCTCCTGCATCCAAAAAGGATGGATATTCTCTTTAAATCCTCCTTCTGTTGTGAATGTATTTCTTGCAGCAGTAGCAAAATTAAGTTTTGGTTGGGCTTTGGTCCCTCTAATTTTCTCCCTGCATAAACTCATGACATCCCTGAAAGTCCTCCTGAGTTGCCTGCCCCTTATTCCAAAGGTCATAAACTCTCCTTTTTTTCCTGAGTTCCAAACAAAACCCTTCTTCCCCATCATTTCATCTTTCAGCACATGGGAACAACCTGCTCCTTCACCTTCAGGATTGCCTTCTTGAGGAATGTCCAGCCTTCCTGGACTCCTTTGCCCTTCAGAACTGCCTCCCAAAGGATTCTCTCAACAGGCCAGTCTGCCCTCTGCAAGTCCAAGGTGGCAGTTTTGCTGAGCCATGCTTATTTCTCTGAGAATCAACACCTATCATTTCATGAGTGCTTTGCTCAATACAGCCTCCAACCATCATATCAGCCACAAGTCCTTCTCTGCTCACATACAACAGGTCCAGTAGAGCATCTTCCCTAGTTGTCTCACCAGTTGTGTCAGCTGGTTCTCCCATTCCTCGAAATATGAATTCCTCTGAGTTTTAGCAGACCTGATTCAGAGAAATTCAGGCACATTTTACAGTTAAGTTGTTTGTTAGCATCGTAGTCAAGCTTATTTCACAGTAACTATATACATGCACAATGTAATCAGGGTAAAAAAACCTGTGAGACAGAATATTTGTAGGCATACTGTAAATAGGTATCTTTCTTACTTCATGAAAATACAGCTTTTTTAAAGTAAAGAATTTGAGTTATAACCCATTTTTCTTATTATTCTATGTGATCTGTTTGTAGATCTGTTTTATAACTTTCCTGTGTTTCACTCATTGTTTTATTACAGTTATCACAAAGAAGTTCATTAGTTACAATGACCAAGAATATCTAGACACCAATATTTCCCGCACTTTTTTGTCACCAGTATATAATAGGTAAATAATTACCAATAATGTTGCAATTTCTAGTACAGTTAAACTCTCCAGTAAAACACAGGCATCTATATTTATCTTCAACCCTTGAAGCTTGTGAAGAACTCTCATAAAACTATCAAAATAAAACTGCTTTTATCACCTTTCCCCAAAGCAACTTTGATGAAAATAAGTTTCTCTTTGCTTCATGCTGTCTGATTTTGTTCACAATTTAGCATTTCATTAACCAACAATGCTATGCTACCATCCCAGCATTCATTTTCACTTCTGTATATCATATAGTTTTAAATAGGTGTGTTCCAGTCATGTTATTAGATACTGTACTCAGCAGTAAAAAGCACATAAATTGATGGAAAACATATTCAGAAAGAAGGTTTAGAAATCAGAAGTGGTCAAAATTAATAAAACCATGAAGTAGCTGTATGAAACTAGAATTTAGGGATGTGAAAGTATGCATAATCACAGGGAAAAACAATTACATGAATAAAAAATTTGAGGTCAAAAAAATACCACTGCAGCAATGGTGGTAATCAAGAACACTTAACTATTTAAAAATATGCTTTCTTTTTACAGGAGTCAAATAATAAAAACAAGCTTCAAATGAAAACCACACAAACTCATATGCAATGACTACAAACAGGGATGAGCATGATGTAAACCACCTGTGTTATGGAGCATTCTTATTAAAAACTAACCAGCATAGCTCAACCACTCTTTCCATAGGACACTCAAATATGCTGGATAGTAGCTTAATTTATTAATACTGTAATTCATAGAATAGTCCCCATTTATTCAAAAGATGCTGTTTGAGGAAGATGTCATTAGGTTTTTCTCACTTTTTAAACTTTTTTTACTTTAAACATAAAGTTCATATAACTCTATGACTAATAATTCTATAATATTAATATTGGTAGACAATTAGTATTATTAGTGTAATTTTAGTAATCAATAGCATGAACATGAATAATCATTTAAATACAGGAAAGTATTGAAGTTTTCCTTTTCTCCCAAATAAATCAAGATTACATAGCTATTTCTAAATCTTAACATCTTCCATAATGGTTGAAATTAGAAAGTTAATTCCATTTTCATCTATTTACAGAAATAAACTGTGCACTGTGCTAAAGATATATTTTCTGAATCAGAATAAGCTTTGCAAGTATGCCTATTTTAAATTTTCATATTCTACTGAATTTAAATTATAGTTTTTCATTGAGGTAGACCTTAGACTGGGCCTTAGCCACCTTTGACCTTTTCAGCACTTTTTTACATAATATTTTGTGGAAAAACTCGTTGGTTATTTACCTTCTTGTAAATGCTGCTTATGTAGATCGTCCAATGAAGCTTCAGGAGAATTTTGTATAGTTCTAATATTGTATAGGTCCTGAATAAAATAATATTATAGATTACCATAAATCTCTATAGATGTTCCATCCCTGGTGGTATTCAAGGTGAGGCAGGACAGAGCCTTTGGTGACATGGTTTAGTGTGAGGTGTCCCTACCCTTGGCAGGGGGCTGGAACTAGGTGATCTTAAAGTCCTTTCCAACCGTAACTATTCTATGATTCTATGATTCTATCTATGTTATAAATGCTTTATATGCAAAGAAATGGTGGTAATGATATTCAGGATGAGAAATAAATGTGTCAAATATAGCAAGCTAGACTATTAGCCTGCATGTTGGTGTGAATAGTGGACAGTACAGTAGTGTTGTCCTTGAGATCAAAGGAAAATTAGGAATCAGAAACAATATGGTCCCCACATTTTCCATGCTCGTGGAATAAATAAACTGAAACTTGCTTTCTCCCTTTTCTAATCAGAAAAATGGTTTTAAAACCCAACAGAAGCTTCTTCCTATTTGTTCAAGGAAATACAGATAAGCCCCTTAATTTTCCCATGAAGTGTTTAGCATTATCTGAACTTGTAGAGTATGTAAAGCATTACAAAATCATTCAGTTTGAAGAACACTTTATAAGATCATTGTTTTTTTTTTTTTGAGATGTTTAAAAGTTTCCTTCTTCTCAATAACTGCAGCTGCATTTGCAAAGTGAACAACAGTAATTTCAAAAGGAGTGAGAAAATGCAAGCTCTCTCCTTCCATTTGTAAGCTTGACTACACTATGCTAAAAAAAAAAAAATGCTTGAATGACACTTTCCACATGCAGTACCAATGATTAACTAATAATTTATGTACCAGGAAATACACATTCATTTAGGGACATCATAATTTTTATTGGATTAAATTAGGCATACAGATAAATTTTAGAAGGAGTGGGCCTTTATATTTGAGTAATAAAGTACTGCAAAGAGTAATTCAAGAAATACAAGATAACTTAGTCTTATAATAGCTTTTTCATTTGCTGTTTAGCTTAGAGAACAGAATTCGGCCAAATATATACTTGTCTTTAGGTTAATTTGGAAGGTATATAATTATCTAGCTGTCTTGAGTGCTCAGTAATACAATGGGAGATGAAAGTGTTTTTCTTTTACTTTGCATTTTGCAGGAAATGATACATTTTTGTTTTTTTTTTTTTTATTAATTTGTATGTTACTTTTACAGAGAGCTTTGGGCTGTTGGTGGATTATTTTTCTTTCAGCTGTTAACACTGATATTTAAATAGAAGGTATCTAAATTACACTAATGTTAAGTGTTGCTTGTGACTCTTTTCACATGTGGGGAAAAATATAGCTGAACATTTTTACTGGCACACTTCAAGAAAGTGTATGATGAGTCTTCAAATACTTCTGATTGACACCATTTGGTGGATGCTTAGTGCCATGTATGCTTTTAACAGCTCATCATAACGCAGTGTTAAAGACATTCAAAGACTATTGCAAACCCTTTTTATTGCTTAAACATTCAGTAGTGCCAAAAGTACCCTTGGCTTATTCATGACATACAGTAAGGAGTATGACACTTAACTCATGCTTAATTCCACACTATAACCATAAAGATGAAGAGAAGCATCTTAGTTTTGTCAAGACTGTCACTACTTCAGCTTCCTCTGCTTCTGCCCTTGTCAATCTTTCTTTCCATTTGTGATACTTGTTTGTGAAAAGGTAAATTTATATTTATGATATTTAGGAATCAAATTAAACACATTAAATTTCCATCAAGAAGCAAGCAACAGCCACGGACTGGTGCATGTTCAGTGAAAGCACTGTTTTCACAAGATGCATGCAAAGCATAACAAGGAATTCATTCACTGCTTCTGTCCTGGGTTTAGCAGTAGCAGTCATTTTTTCTCCTTCTTAGTAACTAGTGCATCACTATGTTTTTGACTTTTGGCCTAGGAACAGCACTGATAACACTGATGTTTTTAGCTGCTGTTCAAATGTTTAGTCTGACCAAGGACTTTGTGAGTCTTGTGCTCTGCCAAGGAGGAGGGGAAGCCAGGAGGAAGCACAGACAGGACACCTGACCCAAATGAACCAAAGAGATTTTCCATACCACA
Organism: Melopsittacus undulatus; assembly: GCF_012275295.1. Classification (NCBI taxonomy): domain Eukaryota; kingdom Metazoa; phylum Chordata; class Aves; order Psittaciformes; family Psittaculidae; genus Melopsittacus; species Melopsittacus undulatus. Next base: position 82,189,577 of record NC_047527.1, on the reverse strand, counting down.
GCACGTCATGCCCGGGATGTAACTGAGAGTTACCCGCAAGGGTACTCACTGCTTGGTCTGGCTCGGTCAGTGGGTGGTATTGTATTCTCTTCCTTTGTTATTTGCCTTATCATTATTATTATTGGTGGTAGCAGTAGTGATTTGTGTTATACCTTAGTTACTGGACTATTCTTATCTCAATCCGTGGGAAATAATTATGTTCTTTGGATTCTCCTCCCCATCCCTCCGGGGCACGGGGGTGGGGGGTTGCAAGATGGGAGAAGATGGGAGGGGGGTGAGTGAGAGACTGTGTGGCTGATTTGTGGCTGACTGGGTTTAAACCATGACAGTTCTTTTTGGTGCCCAACATGTGACACGAGTTGAGATAACAACAGATCTGACTGGAGTGTGTCTAATTGTATTTGTGATAAGCATTCATTGTTTTGAATTAATAGTCACTTGTCACAATGCTGATTTATTGGCCCTCAAAGTTGTTTTTCTTGATCTCACAGTTTCAGCATGTCGTACCTTATTTACAGACGGTATTTGCTGTGTGCTTATTAAGTGTGGGGCTTGGACTTGAGGTTCTTGTCTCATTGTACTTTACTGTAATGACATGTAATACAAAAGAATCATTGATCATGAAACTGATCTGGCTTATGTTCCCAGTGTGGTCACCACCTTTATACTTTGGGAGGTATATAATAGAAGTGCCTAGCAATTACACATCTTTTTTCTCCTTCTCAGGTGGTCAACCTGTGAAGGTCAACGGTTTACAGCATCATTTGAGAGTTTTGAAGGTTTGCTGGTTGTGATGGGGATCACCATGTTGGCGTGCATACAGAGTGTGTTTTGCCCACGACCATTCCCTCTGATTTCAAGAGTTAAGCAGAGTCAGGTTTGGGTCTTCTCTGGGGTAGACAACAATATAGGAGGACCAAGAGATTTTCCCCAAGGCTGGACAGCCATGTGTGGCAGGGTGTGGGGAATAGTATGAGCAAGTATCTCGGTCACTGGGCCCCTCCAGTACTTTGGAATTTCACCACCAAACAAGTGCAAAATCCAGAAAAAAAATAGTAAAACACTTAAATGAGGTGTGTTGTCATTCTGGTCATACCAGAGATGGACAAATCATTACAATGTGCTGGGGCTTAGCCTATGGTTACAGGCCCTTGTTCAACAATATCCAGCACCTTCAAAAGTAAAAAAATGTCCCTGGATCGGAGGGCAAAGCAACAGATGGCACAGCTACTCCAGCTGCAATCACAGCAGCTATACCACCCCCAGCAACAAGTACATTTGCTACTCAAACTTTGGCTGCAACGGATAGCGCAGCTATCCCAGCTGCAAGCACAGCAGCTACACCACCCCCAGTGACAGGTACAGTTGCTACTCAAACCACAGTGATAATCACTGCAGCTAAACCAGAGGACCAATCCGTACCAATATCTGTTGCCTCTGTACGCAAGAGGAAAAACAAAAATGAAAGCAAGAAGGGTGAAGCAAGATGAAGAAACAATGTATTCACCACCTGGTCCAGCATTTGATTAGGAGTCATCATCGCATGATGAAGAAGAAGAAGAGGTGACTTCTTGATCTCGGACCTCAACCAAGCTATGAAATATGCAAAAAGATTTTACCCATCAAACAGGAGAGCACATCATCACCTGGTTGCTCCGATGCTGAGACAATAGGGCCGATGATCACGAACTAGAAGGTACAGAAGCCAAGCAGCTGGGATAACTTGCTAGAGAAGGCGGAACTGACAGAGCAATTGCAAGAGAGGAAAAGTCCCTCAGTCTTTGGAGGTGGCTCTTGGCAGCTGTGAAAGAAAGGTTTCCATACAAGGACAATGTTATGAGTTGTTTGGCCAAGTGGACTACTTTAGACAAAGGCATCCAGTCTCTGAGGGAATCAGCCATTGTAGAGATGTTCTATCACATCAAGCCAAATAACAGGGATATACCCATACACCCTGATGAAGCTGAATGTACACAACCCATGTGGCAAAAACTTACACGGAATGCACCATCATCATATGCCCATTCATTGGCAACAATAACCTGGAATGACATAGTGCCACTAAGAGTGGATGAAATGATCCATAAACTCCAAGAGTTAGAAGACAATCTCACCCCTTCCATCATCTCAGCTGTGGAAAAACTGTCCCAGGATCTCAAACAATTGAGGGATGATCTATCTGATCTATCCAGTTCCTCAAGTGTATCAACGCACACCTCAGTTATTAACAAAAGGCATCCTATTTTTCGAGAGAGAAACTATAGAAGGTATACCCCACGGGCCACCCTATGGTTTTACCTGCAGGATCACGGAGAAGACATGATTAAATAGGATGGAAAACCTCCTTCAGCTTTGGAGGAACAGGTGTGTGAATTGAAGAGAGGGACAAGCGTCAAGACTGATCATCCCATGAAAGCTGCGGCTTCAGTCTCTGGTGAGCAGGTTCCCAAATGGAGTGGAAGAGCTGATTTTACTCCAGCTCCTGTGATAACGAAGAATAATCTCTTTCAACAAGACTTAAGTGTCCAATGATGTGATGACTATTAGGGGGGGCCCTGCCTCCAGCCAGGTGGAGGTAGGGGCCAATCGTATTTACTGGACTGTTGTCGTGGTTTAAACCAAGTCCCCCAACTCCCAGAGAGTTAGGAAGGAAAATCCAAGGAATGTAGCCCCCACGGATTGAGATAAGAATGGTTTAATAGCTAAGGCATAACACAATAATAATGATACAGCCAATAACAAGTGAAAAGAATACAACACCCCACCAGCCACCGACCCATAACTCACTCCACCCTGCCTGGTCGAGCACCGCGTGCTCCCTCCTCCATTTTCCTCCAGAGCTCCTCCCCTCCTCCTCTCTCTTTCCCAGTATGCATCCTGGGCATCACGTGCTATGGTATGGAATACCTCATTGGCTAGACTGGGTCAGGTGTCCTGTCTCTCCTTCCTCCCGGCCTCTCCTCCTCCACCTGGCTGGAGCATGTGCTCAGAAAAAGCCTTGAACAAAAACACCCTCAAAACATGCTCGCTATCAAGCAACTGTTCCCAGCCCAGAAGTCAAAACACAGCACTGCACCAGCTACAAGAAGGAGAAAAATGACTGCCACGGCTGAACCCATGACAACTGTGTGGATCAGGTGGCCTGGCACATCAGTCCAACAGAAGTATGAGGTGCACAGTGCACCCTGATGCGATCAAGCTACCCAATGGTGGAACCCGTCTATATTTCTGGAGTGACAGGAGGATCCCAAGAGCTGACTGGAGGCTGAAATCAGCCTGACTGGGAGGAAACGGCAAAAGCACCCCATTGTGACTGGTCCAGAGGCTCCATGCATCCTTGGTATAGACTACCTCAGGAGAGGTTACTTCAAAGACACAAAAGGGTACCGAATGGCTTTTGGTATTGCTGCTTTGGAGACTGAGGAAACTGAGCAGCTGTCCACATTGCCTGGTCTCTCAGAGGATCCTTCTGTTGCAGGGTTGCTGAAGGTCGAAGAACAACAAGTGCCAATTGCGACCACAACAGTGCACCGGCAGCAACATTGCACCCTGATTCCCATCCATAAGCTGATCCATAGACTGGAGAGTCAAGGAGTGATCAGCAGGACCCACTTATCCTTTAATAGCCCCATATGGCCAGTGCGAAAGTCTAATGGAGAGTGGTGATTAGCAGTAAACTATCATGGCCTAAATGAAGTCATACCATCATTGAGTTCTGCCATACCAGACATGCTAGAACTCCAGTATGAACTGGAGTCAAAGGCAGCCAAGTGGTATGCCACGACTGATATTGCCAATGCATTTTTCTCAATTCCTTTGGCAGCAGAGCGAAGGCCACATTTTGCTTTTACTTGGAAGGGTATGCAGTTCACTTGGAACCGACTTCCACAGGGGTGGAAACACAGCCCTACCATCTGCCATGGACTGATCCAGACTTTACTGGAACAGGGGCAAGCTCCAGAATATCTGCAATACATTGATGACATTGTTGTGTGGGGTGGTACAGTGGAAGAAGTCTTTGAGAAAGGAGGGAAATAATCCAAATCCTGCTGAAAGCCAGTTTTGCCATAAAGCAAAGTAAGGTCAAGGGACCTGCACAGGAGATTCAGTTTTTGGGAATAAAATGGCAAAATGGATGTCACCAGATTCCCACAGATGTGATCAACAAGATAACAGCAATGTCTCCACCAACTAACAAGAAAGAAATATAAGCTTTCTTGGGTGCTGTGGGGTTCTGGAGAATGCACATCCCAAATTACAGTTTGATTGTAAGCCCTCTTTATCATGTGACCTGGAAAAAGAATTATTTCAAATGGGGCCCAGAGCAACAACAAGCCTTGAACAAATTAAATGCGAGATAGCTCATGCAGTGGCCCTTGGACCAGTCCGAACCGGCCCAGATATAAAAAATGTACTGTACACCGCAGCTGGGGAGAATCATAGAATAGTTAGGGTTGGAAAGGACCTTGAGATCATCTAGTTCCAACCCCCCTGCCATCAGCAGGGACACCTCACACTAAACCATATCACCCAAGGCTTCATCCAACCTGGTCTTGAACACTGCCAGGGATGGAGCATTCAACAACCTCCCTGGGCAAACCATTCGAGTACCTCACCACCCTTACAGTAAAGAATTTCTTCCTTATATCCAATCTAAACCTCTGCTGTTTAAGTTTCAACTCGTTACCCCTTGTCCTATCACTACAGTCCCTAGTGAAGAGTCCCTCAGCAGCATCCCTGTAGGCCTCTTTCAGATACTGGAAGATTCTCCACGCAACCTTCTCTTCTCCAGGCTCAACAGCCCCAACTTTCTCAGCCTGTCTTCATACGGGAGGTGCTCCAGTCCCCTGATCATCCTTGTGGCCCTCCTCTGGACTTGTTCTAACAGTTCCATGTCCTTTTTATGTTGAAGACACCAGAACTGCACACAATACTCCAAGTGAGGTCTCACAAGAGCAGAGTAGAGGGGCAGGATCACCTCCCTCAACCTTTTGATGGTCCAGTGCTCTTTCATTTGCTGCTCTCCCCTCTCAATCCCAATACAGTTGTTTCAGTGAACAAAGCTCCTTCCACTCTTTCAAACCATTTTTATCCACTTAATGGATGCAGATCTGGGAGTGAACTGGAAACTGCCAGTCCTAACCTGACCAAGGAGCAATACTGAATCTGCAGTTCTGATTGAGCTGACCTGTTAGCGTGTTCCTGCCAAGATCTTATTAGACAGCTTAAATGAAACCACTAATAGTTGTGATTTAAAACTGGTGAAATATGTGCACTGCAGTAAGAAATTATCTACTTACTGTTTTTATGTGTGGTTTATAGAAAACACTGGTTCTACCCGGAGCCTCTGGCAAAAAGCTCCAGGGGAGACTTGAGGTCCACCCACTCCTCGGTCGGGTTCATTTCGGCATGTGGTATCGTATTCTCTTCCCTTGTTATTTGCCTTATCATAATTATTATTGGTGGTAGCAGTAGTGTTTTTGTGTTATACCTTAGTTACAAGGCTGTTCATATCTCAACCCATGGAGTCACATTCTTTAGATTCTCCTCCCCATCCCTGTGGGGTGGGGGGGGAGGGAGGAGGAGGCAAGAAAGTGTGGAGGGAGAGAGAAACTGCGTGGCTGATTTATGGCTGACTGGGATTAAACCATGACAGCTTCCCAAGGGCAGGCAAATGCCTAGTCACTTCCTGGCTAGGAAGACCAATAACATAACTGTGAGTGTCCCACCTTGTTTCTCCATTCTCTGTATGTGTATTGCTGGGCATGACATCATATGTTATGTAATATCCTTTTGGGCACTTCAAGTCACTTGTCCTGGCTGTGTCCCCTTCCAAATTCTTGTGCACCCCCAGCCTACTCGTTGTTAGGGCAGTGTAGAAAGCAGAAAAGTTTTTGGGCCTATGCAAATGCTGTTCATCAACAGCTAACACATTAGCATGTTATCAATACTGCTTTACTGTCACAAATCCTAAACGTAACACCAGACAGGCTCTTATGAAGAAAATATACTGTCACAAATCCTAAACATAGCACTGAACAGGCTCTTATGAAGAAGCTTAACTATCCCAATCAGACCCAGTGCATCATTTGAGACCACATGAACTGCCACATTTCTCTGACTCTTATGACACCACAGCTGTAGAGCTGTGCACCACCATTTATTTTCTCTTTACTTCCCATGCTGTATGATTTGTGCCCTGATATTTGAGATGGTGCTTCATTCACGACTTTCTGAGTGGAAAATGTGAGAATATCTGGATACCCTTTTCTGACTTGCCTCTATGCTTAGACTCCATCCTTTGAGGTACCTAGTTAAAAATTCTCCACAGCTGGTAAGCAAGCATTTTTCTGAAGATGTTCTCACACAACTTTGTGAGAAGGATCCCAACACTGTCCAGGAGTTCTTCTTCCCTGAGAAGGATCATGTTGTCATAAAGTCCAAAGCACAGCCTGCAGTACCAGACAGGTATTGATGTGCAGAATGCATCCCTTCCTACCTTCCTACTTGAGCCTTCCCCACCAGGATCAAGAACAACACAACCTGGACGCCAATGTCTTTCACTGTTGTGCGCTCCTCCTCAAGCCTATGATCTATTCAATGTCTTCCTCAGCACTGGTGCCCAGATAAATAAGAAACAAACCATTTTTTATTATTATTAATCATATTAACATAATGTCTGTGAACTACAGTTATGGTTATTGCGCTAATCAGTGCATGTAAAAAGTTAAAAGCTGAAAGACTACTCTGAGAAGAGAGTATAAGTATAGATAGACAGGAAAATGTAAAGTTACAATACAGAAAAATTCTTCACCATAATGCATGTTCATTGCAACACATAGAACAGCCTGAAACTTTACAAATTTTGTATCATAATGGAAAAGTTTTGAGGAAGAATTTGAAAGAGAATAATTGGAAATCTGTAGATGGGAGGCCTGTTTGAAAGTGGAAGGTGACATGCATGGTAAAAAAGCAGAAATTTGCTTGGATGAAAAGTAAGGCATACTGGAAAAAGGATTCCTCCCTATGAATGAAAGAGGACTGAGAGACGGGCAAAAACACTAAGCTAGGAAGAACAGAGGTGATGCTTTACTGACTATAGAACAAAAATCAGTGAATGGTTCCAGAGGAAGTTTTGACATGGCCCAAAGTAACAGCTCAAAAAAATGTCTTTGCAGCAGCAATCTGAGTGAATGTGTGTGGACAGTTTTATTTGCTTGTACTGTAGAAAGTGTGTTGTAAAAAAGCAAGATACAATCAAAAGGAGCAGTATGAACAATAAGTTTAGTTACATGGGTAAAGACAAAAAGGCTTTAGTGAAGTAATATAACTTTTCTCATTCCTATCCAACCCACTAAAACTGTAGATCAATGTCTAAGGTGAAAAAACTGCAGGTTGGAGTGACAGGTAGCAATAAGACACTGTGTGCAGATGTTATGATTCACAAGGTAAATCTTTGGTTGTAGGATGGAGAGTCTATAACTGATAGATACAAGTAAAGTAGTTTAAATCACTGTGTGCACTAATAGTATCTATTTTATTGATGTGTGACAAATTATCACATAATTTTCAAGTATATAGCAAGACAAAAAAAGGTGACTAAATTAGATATTTTTGGTGAAATTATTGCAATTCCATAATTTCTCATTTTAATGACTTGCAATAAATATTTCATCAAAATAACTATAATCAAGTATCTTTGAAAGTATTTTTAAGTATTTTTAAGTTTTAATATCAAAAGTCATTTTTATAGACAAAACATTCTGTAGCAACCTGCAAACTAACACATCTTTACTGCATTATTAAAAATCAGGCTAACTGCCCTTCAGACAAACTATAGTCCTGGGCTATTCACAGAAAAATATAGATTTTCTAGTATAATTCATTAATAGTAAATATTATTTTCTTCCTAACGAAACCTGGGATATACCAGTTTTTTAAAAGCTTTGGCACAAAGATAACTAACTCCCTGCCAGAGGTAGTTGCAAGGGATTATTACTCTCTGTATGTTATGATTGAGTTCCAGTGGTATGGACAGTAGAGAGTTTATTTTATTCTTGTGAATAAAATAGCTGAAATTCCAGTGTGATTTCTGCCTATTGTGTACACAGGCTGCTGAGGAAGCCTATTTGTTAGCAATCAAGACTTTGGACACTTCCACCCCAGCAATCAACAAACTCTGAATGAGAGGTAACAAAACCCCACAGACTACTATAGAGAAGACTTAACAACATCTCTGTAGACTCTTAAAACCATGGATGCATGAGGAGTGATTTAGAAGGAACCTTCCTAATGAAAACAGAAAGTATCTGAGGAAAGTCCAAACTAACAGCTTCCTAGAAGTCAGGGAGCCAGTAAGTACCAGACCTTTGTGGAAAGGGACCTACACTTATCTGCAGATATGTAATTTGAAATACTTGGTTTGGTGTACTCTATCACATTGATGGCATTTTCAGTAACATTACCTTGTTTATGATCGCTCATGTGACAAGACACAGCATAGCATATGGGAGATGAGGTCTTGGCAACCTAATTCAGTACGTCTGGAGAGCAGGAAAATAACATAAAAACTTTACTCTAAAGATGATGACTATTATTTCTATATTCACATATGTGGTTTTGAATGTAGATAGCTGGGTGAATATGTTCTGTGCAGATTCTGTATTTTGTGTTTGTAGTTTATTTTGGGCAGCATTTAGGTGTTATTGCAGTTGAAGAAAACCTATATATTATGCATATGAATACATTAATTTTGCTAGTGTATTGATTGTAGGTGCTATGGGTGCTGCTTTGGTGTTCCCTGTGTAGAGCAGTGCCGTACACAGCTGGTCCCAGGCGGCTCCAGCAGCCCCACCGAAGGGCAGAGCTGAGCCCCTCAGCCACTGGCAGGCGCCTCGGGGAAAGCCTGGGTAAGGAAGGGCAAACGGTGCCCGGCAGCCAGGGCTGAGGGGAACCGGGTGAGAAACAGACCCGCGAGCCCCAAGTGCAGGAGGGGCTTCACCACGAGGACAAATTGTGCCTGTAGCAGCTTTTTTCCTCAGCAGCTGTGCCAAACTATGGAGCTTATACTTCACGTTTCAGCTCAGTGTCCTAACTCTACAACTTAGACTAGCAAAACAGTTAAAAATCTGCTTGACAATCAGTATCTGCTCACATCCTGATGATTGAAAAGATTACTCTATGAAATCTGTGGCAAAGGACATATCTGCTTAAATAACAGTACTAACAAAAATGTTGGGTTTGCCCATGTCTCTGAGTACAGGCCAGTGATTTTAAACATTTCATGCAGGAGTCTGAATCACATCTTGGCTGCTCCTGAAACCTAGGCTAGCTAGATGCAAGCTAAAATGGCTTTGCCTCTACAAGCTAAAAGCAGACCTTTATTTAGCCTTGTTCAAAATGAACAGAGTATGAACAAATGCTTTACTGAGTTAAGACTGATAAAAAACAGACTTCAGAATTAAAAATAAAGAAATGCCACAGACTCCTCCAGGAGACTGCGGGTCAGGTGGTTATTTGATTTTTACAAGCAAAAACTGAAAGTTCTATTTCCACAACCATGATTTTACTGTTGTAGCATATTTGTACCTTAGTGGTGTATGGAGGATACTCATATCATACAGGTAGCACAATCAGGCTGTAGCTAGACAACTGCTACTGCTTGCAGGAATGTATGCAGCTCTAGCTCTCATCCAATCTTGACCCTCTCAATCCTATCACTGTTTAGCTATTACACATCTGTGGGGCTGTATACCAAATTGGCTGCAGAAGGTATATAAACAACTCAGAAAAACATGTTCTCAGAATAACTCGATAACACAATTTATGATGTTAATTATAGGAGTAGTGTAGACAACATTAAAAAAGAAAAAAAGAATATCCAGATCCTCAGCCAGTGTATGTCTTGCAGTCACAGTCTCTTCTGTCAGACTTGTGCTACTTTGTACTAGGGATTCAGCACATGGCATTTTATGTTGTAGCACTTCAATTTGTCAAGCATTGACTATGACAGGTTCCTCCACTCCTAACACTACTTATAGCAGATTTTGTATCAGAAATCCACCTTCTTACATCCTTGAATAACAGTCACATAACCAGCAAAGGACATTTAGGCCTGAACTCAGCTACTAGCACTGTAATTTAACCAGGGCAACACAGAATGTGTTGTAAAAGGAGCACCACTTGGTAAAAGGAGCACCACTTGGTTAGATTTGCAAAGCGACACTGAAGGTTTACATATGGCCTTATGAAGCATCTTTAAAAAACAAAAGCTCTACTCCATGGAATTTAGCCAGTAACTTACCAGCTTCCCTCCAAAATGTTAGGTTACATTAGAGAATGAGAGAAGAGGAATTAGTATGTGACAGAACACTTACCAAGAAACCTCCAGCCTTAAAATTGCCCCATTGTATCACAAAACTAAGAAATAGTCTTCATGGTATAAGAAACTGTGTTTGGGTAGTCTATAAGTGACTTAAAAACTAATTGTTTTGTCTATTCTGTAGTAAGAACATAGGTGTTACTATTGACTCAGCCTAGTATTGGACTCTGATGCACTAAAATAAGATTTTTCAGGGATGATATGAAAAACCTTGTCATGAATGCATAGCTTGCTTATTATGGTGCAAGCTATGTCCTTGTACTTTCAATCAAAAGTTAACTCACTCTGCATATACTAATAGCAATTGAATAACATCCTCAATTTAGGTAAAATATTTGTCAGTTTTTTCTATCAGGATCTAACATTTTTGCTACCAGTATCTACAAATTGATTGTCATAGTTCTTTTAACATCTACCCAGATAAGACTGTTCGTAATACAAAATTTACACTGAAATGAAGAACCTTAAAGAAATTAGATTACTGACTCATGAATTTATCTCCTGGAAATCAAGGTCAAATTCATACTAGTATTTAATATTCAAATTAAATGTCATGAACATAAATATGTAAACTCTGTTAATAAATTGTGCATTACATTTCAAGCTGTGGTGTAAGCATTGCTTAGGCTTAACACACTTGATAATTATTTCTTAAAATATCAGTGAAAATATTATTACTACTGTATGGAAAAAAAGCTCAGATTGGGTTTCTTTCATTGATTCAATTAGCACTTTTAAAATTCTTATCCAATATATACTAATGGGTATTTTAGTATATGCTGGACTAGTTAAGATCTGCTTAGGACTTTGGAATTATGAATGCTTACTAAGAAATGCATTCTTAAGAGAAAAAATGTGTTGAAAAATAAGTGTTCATTGTACCAAGAAAAACAGTGCACTAGATATATATTTGTATATAATTGAACTTGTAGCAAGAACCGATGCCCTGCACCTGATAACATACTGATGCTATAAATTTATTTAAACAGACATAAAACAGAGTTCAATGGAGTGAAAATTTATGATGAATATTAACAGCATGATTTGATCTCTGCATTATGTTGTTGCATTGAGAAGACAGAACTCTTTCCTAGCCAGATTAAAATCTTCACACTCCGGAAATGATCATTCTTTGCATGAGTGTCTGTAGCCAAATAGATAATTATGAGCAGATAAGGTTGCTAAAACTTTTATTGTGTAAGAATAAGTAGAACAGAGACAATCCAATCCAATTTGTCCAAATACAGAACGACACCTAAGAATGTAAACCTCATCAAATGTAAATCATTACTCAACACTAGAATATTTAATCAAAATCCATTTAGATATTTAAAGGGAGACAATATAATTTTTCTCAACTCAAACTACCTGGTTGGTTTACCTTTTTAAGAAAATACTTCAGGTCTTAGCAGAAAAATATCATAAAATTTGTAAGTACAGGATTACTGAAGCACAGGTGTGCAAAGACTACACAATGTTTTCAGTTAGCAATCAAATTAAAAATCAAAACAGAATGTATGACCAAACCTTTGCTAGTACCACTGTTGTAAACTATTCTTATTCCAGTTGAGTAATTCTTGTCTTTGACATGAAATCTGTTGCATACAGTAAATGGCAGAAGAAGGACAGACCTGAAGTGCTGTCTTCAGAAATGGGGAAAATAAATTCAGCCATGCCATACTGAGGTCAAAGTCATTACTGGAAATTGAATGTTAATTCCTCATCATGGAAACAGACTGGCATGAAACATTTGAAACATATCTCATTCAAAATCATTTTAAGACTAAAAATTATGAAATGTAATATTCCTTGGTTGGGTAGGTTCAAGCACTTAGAACACATCAACTGGATAGTGGAAGATTTCTACATTACTTTTGTTAAATCTTGTAACTAGTTTATCTGTTTAATAGAGTCCATTTAATTGTTTCTTTTAGTTCAGAAAAGATCTCTTTTCACTGTGGAAGAGACAAGCAACGGATACTAGTGCATGTGTTATGCTGGCATATTTGTGTTGGCACAGTAGACTATCAAAGATCACTGAAAACTACCTAGTGTTTTCTAGCCAAGACATCAAGTCAGTGTATAGTTCCACCTGATTCCCTTTAACTATAACAAGTTGAAATCAATTTTGAAATCCTCCACCCTTCTGCATTGTTTTAAATGAAAAATGTGCAGGTTTCCTGTGTAACTTTACTGTGAAGCAACTGGTTCAATTGTTATAAAAGGTGAACTACAACAGGAGTGATTAAAAAAAGCAATTAGAGCAAAAATGAGCTACCGAGGATGATAGGGATACTTTAAGACAGATTTTACTGCCAGGAAAAAAAAAAAAAGTTGAAATGACATTTTCTTTATGGCTCAAGGAAGAAAATTCCTTTTATAGGTGCTTTTGAGAGGCAGGCAACAGCTCATGTGACAACTGGTTCCACTCCTCCAAGTGGTGAATTACTAGGTAAAAAAAACCAGAAGTTTTATCGTATACAGAAGGCTTTTTGTTAGAAGCTAAGGGGGGGCCTAATGCATTTTGCATCAGGAAGCAAACTGTTTTGTAATAGGAGGAAACTGTTTTCAGAGACATGAGAGACCTCCCAGTAAAGCATCTATATATGGAGACCCAAGGCCTTGGGTTCCTGGAGAAATCCACAGGAGCCAAGAGGATCCTGCTGAGCAGGAAGAGCACTTAAACAAAAAAATGTACATGGGATGTATCTATGATTGCTAGTCTTTTAAAATGCTTCTGGTTTTACCAGATAAGGAATTTGGATTCTGGCAATACCAGGAGGACGTAAACCAAAGTCACATTCAAAGATTACATTGCATTTTTAGTTTTTGGTAGAACAAAGTTTTTGACATCTGAGAGATTAACCAAGTGCAGTGAAACAACAAAATGTCACCAGCAGAAAATGTTCATACTTTTGTGTTGGAAGACAGTACAGGAAAACTGAATGCAAGCTAAGTTGAAGAAAACAGTAAAATGAATCAGTCAGTTGTATTACATTCTGATGAAGTTCAAGAGATGCTGCAGATTGGATCATGTGACAAGTGGGATTCACAGGCTAAGACACCATGATACAGAGGTTCCCACACGTCAGGGCATGTGGTAGGAAACATGAATCATGACGCAGCATGAGTACAGGTTATCTCTGGAGACTGCATTCTCTCCTAGATGCTACACACTGCTCCTCCTCCATGAATTAGATTAAATTTCTCAGTAAGTCAATCTACTATGTCTGGAGTGTGAGAAAAATTGTAACTGAAGTGGAAAAACATTACCTGCAAACCCTGAAGTTTGGCAATACGAAACTCTGTGAATTGTGCATAATGCTGAAATCTGGCACATCTGAAAATAGATATTTTTAAGAATTGAAAAAAATCAACAAATAAGAAATTGCTTGCTTTTTGTTTTCCAAATATATACTACTAATTAGATATAGTAATTACATTTTAAATCAACCAGCTTTGGTGCAGGGAACTGCCCCTTTAGTGCTCTTCATAATGGTGCAAGTGAAAGAAAATTTACAAAACATTGTCAAAGTATACATTGTAGAGGAAAGTAGGCTACTTAAACAATTTTAAATCTTGCTCAAAGCAGATTTCTTATGCTGAGAAAGTTTCATATATTTTCATACACCAAGACAGTGATTCTGTTTGGAGCATTTCTTCCAAGAAACCTTGGACATCCTGCTGGGTTTTCTGTGTCTATAGTTGTCATCAAGCCACTCTGTCATTTTGCAGTGTGCTGGCTCATGAAGTCGTTTTCACAGAGACTTGGAGTATCAGACCTGTGCAGTACTGATTCAAAAACTAAAGAATAATTATCAACAGTTCAAGCAAAGCTTAAAATATAGTTTTAGCCTTTACATATACCTGGAACTTTATAGTTCATAATTCTTGGATTGTGGTGACCTTTCTATGAGGAAAAAGTTTTTTTTTTCTTTAGTGGAAAGCTTGTAGTTTAAATGAAAAATGACCACAAGGAATTCTTAACATTTTCTTTACCCACCCTCTGCTGGGAAAAAGAAAAGGTTTTACATTGCAGTAGCAATTGGAATAGAAAGTAAAGTGTTTTTTTTTAAGAGAGTTTTTCTCTACTTGAATAAAAATGGTTTGCAAGAAGAGCAGAGTACAGAATTGCTCTCTTTTTTGTTTAATCAAATATCAAAATTTCTTTAGGGATTTTGAAAAGAAGACCACCTAAATCAGTGGGTAATCTTTTTGTAGATATAGCTTTAAAAACTCTCTATTGTGATTAGGGTGTACAAGAGATGATGGTTGTTGACAGAAACTGTTGATTTTATCTTTAAAAAATGTTGAAGGAAATTGCTAAAAAATTAAAGAATATAAGTATTATTTTGTTGCAGCTCCATCCACCTAGAAGTAGGTGTCTATTTTGAAGTGAATGTCTAAGTCAATGGAGATAAAAGCAATGTACTCAATGGGGTCTGGAAAACAAGGTAGCTGGCCAAACATAGATAACTACATTGAGATAAGATTAATATCTCCTCTGGTGCTATCGACTAGATCTCTAGCAACTATCATATGCTTTGTTTCCTACATCTAAGTGTGTTATTGAGGAACTAAATCCTACCTGATAAGCGTACTCAACACTTGTGTATAGGGACAAGTGCAGATTGACACAACTTCCTCCAGGTTTTTCCCTGGATCAGTCTAGCTCCCGTGTAGAAACGTAATTGTGCTTACAGGCACAGTCACCAGGGAAGATGCAGGAAATGCTAGCTCATACATAGTGGCAATGACTTGTAACAGAAAATCCAGTGAAAGGAGTCCTACAAGAAAGCTGGAAAGGGACTTTTTACAAGGGCAGGTAGGGATAGGACAAGGGATAATAGCTTTAAACTGGAAGATAGTAGATTTAGATTAGATATTAGGAAGAAGTTCTTTATTGGGAGGGTAGTGAGAGACTGGCACGGGTTGTTCAGAGAAGTTGTGACTGTCACATCCCTGGAAGTGTTCAAAGTGAGGTTGGATGGTGCTTTGATCAGCTTGGTCTAGTGTAATGTGCCTCTACGTGTGGCAGGGGGGTTGAAACTAGGTAATCATTAAGGTCCCTTTCAACCCTAACCGTTCTATATGATTCTATGTTTCTATGATCCTATGATTGTATTATGCTATGATCCACTACAGTCCCTAATAAATAGTTCCTCTCCAGCATCCCTGTAGGTCCCCTTCAGATACTGGAAGGCTGCTATGAGATCTCCACGCAGCCTTCTCTTCTCCAGGCTGAACAGCCCCAACTTTCTCAGCCTGTCTTCATATGGGAGGTGCTCCAGTCCCCTGATCAACCTCGTGGCCCTCCTCTGGACTTGTTCTAACAGTTCCATGTCCTTTTTATGTCGAGGACACCAGAACTGCACACAATACTCCAAGTGAGGTCTCACAGGAGCGGAGTAGAGGGGCAGGATCACCTCCTTAGAGGTGAACTAGAGATTCACCAGTGTAGAGAAGGGTTTGCTGAAGGCTGACTACTGCTTTCCCTTATAAAGGATTTAGATAATTCAGATGCCTTGTACTGGCTTACATTGGAAGCCTTAATTTCCTCCTGAAATAAGTGTTATTTAGAATAAGTATAACTTAGAATTAATTTACTTTGACTGAAGTTAACAAAGTCCATTTGTAAACTTATATATCTTTATGTATTTAAATTTTGTTGTCTTCTAAAGAACCTTCTGCTATAAAATTATTAGGAAGAATGAGAAAAAATTAACAAAACTAGTTGCATTTGTAGTTAAAAGGTGTTATTTTTCATTCTGAGATTTATTATTTATATGTTTTAAGAGTAAAGTTATGTGGACAAACAGTAGCTTCTGTGCCAGTTTTTACTTGAATGAATTGAGATACATGCAGAAAGGACACTTTCTGAATGTCTTTCTATATGCTACAGTATGTGTCTTGGAAATTTTACAGAAATTATGCCATCTGGTTATCCATTTGATCATTATCAGCCATAGAGTGAGGAGAAAAAAAATGTATTTTATTCAGCCTCACCAGATTCATACTAAATAAGAAGTGCAATTTGTTTGATCTAGTACAGTAAGATATGTCTGCTGTGACTGTTTAAAGGAAAAATGCCAAGTGCCACAATCCTAGATTATATTTCATCATCAAAGATATTTCATTTAGTTCTTTGATTGTAAAATGAAGATAACAGATAAAACCATTGTGTCATGATAAAACTTTAGAAAAATATTTATAAAATATATATTAGTGAAACAAATGAAAATGTTTGTAAATTAATTTACACACATAATAAATCCTGTATATTGGAGTGCCCAACATCATCTGACAGATTTAGGATTTTTTATTTTAGGTCATTAGTAAAAAAGTGTTCATGATGCAAATGATACAGAAGGTTTTCAACATCTTTTATATTAATAGCATAAAACAATTAGACCACCTATTATCTATGACTAGAAGAGAATATTTGTTGGAAAAATGATAGATTAATTACCCAGCAGATATCGATTTCCATAAAGTCACAAAAAATGAAGTAGCTTCAGCATAACCAGTGAAGATCTGATCCATGTCTATCTTTGATGTATCAAATTATTTTGTTTTGTTTCAAATGTCAAATGCTTGAAATTAAAATCCTTTCTTCATATGAGCAGCTTTTCAGAACTTGGAGTTTTTGAAGTAGTTAAGCTTTTAAAAACTTAACGAAGTAAGGTCCTGCACCTGGGTAAGGTCAATCCCAAGTACAAATACAGGCTGGGCAGAAACTGCAGCCCTGAGGAGAAGGACATGGGGGTCTAGTTGATGAGAAGCTCAACATAACCTGGGAGTGTGTGCTTTCAGCTCAGAAAGCCAATCATATGCTAAGCTGTATCAAAAGAAGTGTGACCAGCATGTTGAGGAAGGTAATATTACCCCTCTAATCAGTTCACATAACCCCCCTGGAGTATTGTGTTCAGCTCTGGGCCTCCCAACACAAGAAAGATATGGATCTTTTTGAGCAAGTCCAGAGGAGGGCTATGAAGGTGATCAGAGGGCTGAAGTAGCTCTCCTATGAAGACAGTCTGAAATAGTTGGGCTTATTCAGTCTGGAGAAGAGAAGGCTCAGGGTACAACATACAGCAGCCTCCCAGTTCCTAAAAGGGGCCTACAACAAAGCTGGAGAGGGGCTTTTTATGAGGGCATGAGGCATGAAGTGAAAGGACTAGGGCAAATTACTTTAAGCTCACAGAAGAGCTTCAGATTAGATATTAGCAAGATACTATTTACTGTGAGGATGGTGAGACAGTGGAACAGGTTTACCAGAGAGGTTGTGGCTGCCTTCTTCCTAGAGGTGTTCAAGGAGAGGCTGGATGGTGCTTTGAGTAACCTGGTCTAGTGGAAGGTGTCCCTGCCCATGTCAGGGCAGTTGGAACTACATGGTTGTTAAGGTCCCTTCCAACACAAAACATTTTATGATTCTATGTAGTTTTCAAATTTACCTTTGGCAAGCATATGTTAGTTACAATGATATACACTTCACAAACATTTAGCCACCCAAGAGCTGGTGTTGCATCTCAGCTAATTAAATTTTAAAAACAAGCAAACAACTCCCTCTTCAACCCCAGAATAAAATTATTTATTTAGAATCAAGTGTATAAAGTATGATTGTGGCAATGTTATTTGCCTCCTATTTTAGCACTGCAGGGAGTACATCCATTTGAAGCATCAAAATCTAGGGCTCAAAGTTTTCTTCTGCTTGATTTACAGAGAAAACAATAAATTCCTGGAAAAGTTTCTTCCACCTAGGCTGTAATTCAGGAGTTCCCTTGCTTTCTTTTTTTCTTTCCTATTTGGCTAATTTCCTTTTTCCTATTCCTCAATCAACAATTCTGAAATAGTGTAATGTCTTTTGAAACCCTTTTTTATAGGAAAAGGGAGAAAAGAGTGTTCAACAGGCCCTAAAAAGCAGAAAAGCATCAGAAACTTTGTGACAAACTGGCAAGTATGTGAATCTAGATATCTGCTTACCACTTCATGCCTATTTCTTGCATCTGCTTTAGTCCAGGCTTTACCTTGTGACCATCATTATGTCTTTACAACAAAGGAAATGATAACTAATTATTTTGCAGTCAATGTATCAAATAATTTTCAGGATTACATGAATCACTAGATGTGTATACAGTTGTATGTCATGGTTTATGAAACTGCACTCGAGGAGAAAAACTGAAATGTTTCAAGTTTTGGACAAGAAGTATTTAATGATTTTATCAGTAATATAGCACAGGGAAGTTCAGGAATAGATACCTCTTGATTATATGAATTTACCATTTTATTTCCATATCATGCCTTAAATGTTAGCCATTAGCCACATTTACCATATAAAAAAATTAATTATACCTGGCATTGATTACATTTGAAATTAGTGAAACTGTGACCTGCTACAAATCTCTTCTCTCACAGTTTATAAAGATTGCAGTTTGTTTCCTGCCAATACCTGCTTAGCAGTAAGCTAACACAGATGGTGTGTTTGTACCAACCACACTTACAATTTGATATACATGAAGCTTTTATCAGATCCTAGTCTCAGATTATTCTTTGCTCTTCATGCTACTTCAGTAAGACAGTATTGTCTTTAAATTCATTGGTCTTAAGAGATCAAGATTTTCTCCCTCTTCCCCCCACCCCTTCTCCAAATGAAAATAAATTCAAGTGATACTGATTTGTCTCTGTGTCAGTGGCTGAGAAAGGGAATGAAAAATCAAATTGCTGCCACTTTAATTTATTTAAGACATAGAAGAAATAGCCTTATATGCCATTAGCAATATATCTCCATAAGAATAATTCAGCTGAACAGTGTAAAATTATGCACATTTTGTCATTCACAGCATCTCTCAGAACTTGTAAAAATATTTTAATCTAAAATGAACCAACCAAGTCAAAACAAACAAGCAAAGAAAATTGCCTACAAGAAAAGAAACTCTTCAAGGTTATTGTAGAATATATGTCTTGCTTTTGCTATTATTTATTTAACTTGCTATTCATATGAGCACAGCATTGATTCTGGTTTTGTGAGTTTGACTTGGCATAATATCTGTCACAGACTTTCTTACGTTTGATGTTCAAGTACTGCTTGCTGTATGTTAGACTCATTAGTTCTGTTGTCTGACATGAAACGATTTGTATTTTGCTTTTCATTATGTAGCTTGGATGCTTTGTGAGACAGCCTAGAAAGGGACAAAGCAAACACTGCTGCTTTATAGATCAGTGTACATTGCTTGTACATTGCTAATGCTGTACAAGAATAGGTACATCACATTCCAAAAGGAAACAGAGCTGAAGGATATAATCTAAAAGACAAAGAAGTGACAGATGTTGAAGACATATAGATGATAAAGACATTCTAATTAATGCAGAACTGACATTGAAAACTTTTCACTTACCTGTATTATCATATTCAAGGTTATTAAATAACCTGAAGATGTTATCCAGAAGCCAAATGTCCCTCTATAAATTGATCAGCAGCAGCCCTGTACATGATAGATACTGGCAGTGCTGTTAGATGCGCTACTTACTTCGGGCACCTTATACTTCTTACTCTGTCAACAGCAGCAACTACTACAATGCTTTCTCCTATACTTTGTTCTGAGCTCACCTTTTAATGGGGCTCTCCTTTTTCCCCCCTAGCTGTAACTGTGCAGCTCCCAGTTAAATGAGATGAGACAGCGCAGAAAAATCACAAGAGAAGGGCTTCTCGTTTTTCCGCTTACCTCTGGCAATTCAGCAGCGATGCTTTTCTGGACTTTTCCTGTGACAGAAGTAAGTTTTTCTTCTGATAACTTTTGATATCATATCAATACAAAGGTCCTTTTTTGCATCTCAATGCAGGAAAGGATTCAGCCCACTGAGAAATGTCATGAATAGGTAACACCTCAGTAGCTTAAGAACTTCCTATAACTGTAGAAAAAATACAATATTGTAGAATTCTCTTCAGCCTGAATCATTAAATTTTCAGTGACATCAAAAGATATACATTTAAAAAAATAGCCATTAAGTGTATTTAAAATTTATCTAAGATACTTTTATGTAATTCTTTAGCAAGACAAAATCTATAAATGTGATAAACACCTAAAAATGTTACTTATTTGAATACTGTTTCTATTTTGTTATGTATATCTTAGCTTCATTTACGCAAATGGTTCTGTGTCAGCACCACAACAGTTAGGATCTAATGATGTGGTGGTAAAGCACAAATAAGTAATTAACAAAGACCAAAATATTTTGTTTATTTTTTGTTTCTAAACACTGAGACATTTGAAAAATTGTAATCAGAAATTATAGAGTGTATATCTGGCTATGCAATTCCTCCTCTCAACTCCCAAACTGAATCACATTAGATGCACTGCATAACATGGCATGTATCTTGTATTCCCTTAATGATGGAAACTGCCTACATAGGAAAATTTTTGCACATCACTGTAATGTCCTTGAAGTCATGTAAAAGACAATCAGAACTGAAAAGGAAACAATAATTTTACAAACGGTTCATCAAGAAACACATTTTGCCTCTTCTTTCAGCACTCATTTACTTCCAGATATTCCTCTGTATTGTCTTGTTCCCTTTTGTAGCAAAATGATACAAGCTGCTTTGGGTTATTTTTAAAATCCACATTGTAAATTTTATTTACACAGTTCTGTTATTGCTCCTCACACAGTCATATTATGTTTTCCAAGAAATCAGTCTGTACAAAGTTGAATCCTGAAGTCACAAGAGATGTTACACCTGACTCTTTGGTTTCATAACCTTGATAGCAAAAAGCCTCACTAAAACTCCATTGACTAAGCTAACATCCTACCTAAGTTGGAATTGGAAGAAAGCTGGCTGCTAATGGATGAAAAAACATGTGGGGAACCAGCCAAGTGGGCCTTTCTCTCGATCCCATTCCAGTCTTCTTAGGACTACCACATGCTCAGATCTTAATGGCACACTTCCTTGCTCTGGGAGCCATTAAAAAGCATGAATCAGATGCAAATGCCCCTTTAATATAACTAGGCACAACATTTTTGCATTGTGTCATATTTAGACCAGAATGCCCAGTAAAACCTATTGCTAAATTGCTATCTAATAACTAAGTAGTTTCCATATCATAGAATCATAGAATAGTTAGGGTTGGAAAGGACCTTAAGATCATCTAGTTCCAACCCCCCTGCCATGGGCAGGGACACCTCACACTAAACCATGTCACCCAGGGCTTCATGCATCCCTGGCCTGTGAGTTTCTTGAAGATCAATGTCCAGAAAATATGATAGCTTGTCCAGACATTAAAAAAGGGCAAGGAAAAAAAAAAGAACAAAAACTTTTTTCAGTGGAAAAGCAAACAAAAACAACTTTTAAAACTTGCCAGACATAGAAAAAGACTCAGACTGCTAAAATTTGACTATTATATATGTGTGACAACATAAATTCTACACAGATATTGTGCAACTTAAAATAAGAAAAGGTTCAGTGATAGTCAAAAGCAGACTTCCATGTGCTTGTAAGAGGAAGCTGCCTTTCATTAAGAGTTCTAACAAACAGACGTGGCGGTTATCCACATCATAGTCATCGTATCAATATTTGCCTTATAAGACCCCTCATTAAAAAAGCCTCCTTATCCACAATTAAAAAATGTAAGAAAACTTTGCCAGTGCTGAGTATACCATCATTCTGCTATTTCAGTATCAAGGTTCATGAAGCAGTCCAATATGCAAAAACAATAGAAAGCCATAAAAGTAATATTTCTGCCTTTTAAAAGATGGTGCACACCTTGCACATTTAGTGAATTGAATTTAGAGACTTAGAAAAGACTATCTTTCTAACTACCTGTAGGCTGCACAATTCTTAAACATATTTAATTTAATATTAATATAGTAAGTTTTACCAGATGATTTATTTGATGTAATAAGTAATGTATTTGATCCAGTATCTCCCACATAATACATGACATACCTGCTGTGATAGACAATGTATCTAATTTGGAAAGGCAAAAGTTTAATTCTACAGCTTCTTTGCTCTTCTGAATCTCTTGTATAAAGACATATTTTATTAGATTACTGTATATTGATATCAGTTTAAACTATTTCAAGTCCAGTATTATGCATATTAATAAAAAGTAAACCTAGTTCAAGTTTGAAGAGAGAAAAATAGCACATACCAGCTTTATAAATGTGCTTGCATACAAAGCACTCAACTTCAATATGCTACTCTTGATAAGTGATATTTGTAATTAGGAATATTTCAACAGCTGCTAATATTCATGAAAATATCAATAATTTTTAAAGTGTAATAAATTCATATTAGCATTTTATTATCACTTGTTACTTAAAAATAACGTCATGTAGTTGAACAGAAACATTATCATGTATACATTCACATGCACTGAATTGTCAAAGGTATTTGCAATTTACCTGTAATCTGAATATTGTCATCTAAACTGTTTAATGCATAATTAGGACATGAATGATATATCTGTAAACATTAAGAATGATATCTAAAGACAGACATAAAATGTTCTGTCTGATAATGCTGTTTAGTGAGAATTTGTCAGTATATGCTAATTCTTTGGTGCATGAATTTAAGTGATATACATATTGAAAGCAAAGTTGAATGGAATGAAAAATTTTGAAAGAATTCCTAATCTTTAAATTATATTTCTTTCAAATCCTGAAGAAAATTAAAGAGTTTGCAGAAAAAATAGTTTAAAAAATTTTGAATAGAAATGTGCTTGTCAAATAATACAAATTCAAGGCAATGGAAAAAGGAGTCTGAAGAAACTAAGGGGAACTGGAAAGTTCAGTTTTGATAAATCAGGTTTTTCTTTAATGAGGTAGCGAAAATAAAGCCTTCACTGACTTTTTTTTTTTTAATAAGCTTTATTTCAGATTTTTTGTACTGGCCTGAAATATGTTAATAATTCCTGCATGTGTAACTGAGAAAACTGCATCTCAGATTTTTCCCAATCTCAATTTCTTCATCAGTAGCAGCAGTACAGTAGTTCAAAGCTGTAGCATCAAATCCTTTCTGTGTATAACTCCAAAAAAGCATTCCTATAAATTTAGAATTAAGTGGAATGCAGGCTATCAGATCAATAAACTCATTCCACATCCACAATTGGATACATGACATTTGCTATATTTTACTTGTGAAACCAGCACATTCAAAATCTCCAGTGCCTTTGAATTTATTCCTTTCACTTGATATCATTAAAAGAGAAGTACATGGAAGGCCTAATCTTCAGTGTCCATTGATCGGGCTTACAGCTGAGCCACACTAAGAAGAGTGGATTTATTGAGAAGCAGTTGTTATGTCATCTCAGTTATACCTAGAGCTGTTAAATCTAGTTATTACACCTAGATTCAGCACTGAATGATATACACTCAGAAACAAAAGACTCAAATACCCCACAAGTATTCTCTCAAATGAAAACAGAATGAAATTTTATCCATAGTAAAATAAGCATAATTTATACATCAGAAAAATATTGTTAGTTTTAGAATAAGTAAAAAATGTTAGCGATCTACTCAGAAGTCAGGATGTTTCCTGCTGAAGCTGTGCCAAATGATATATAAATAAATAAAGACATACATACGTACATACATAAATACCTAGTGCCAAAAGGGGCTCTGAGTATGTGTCATGCTGGTCAGAAAACTTTCTGAGAAGTGGTGAGTTGTGGGTGTCAGTATCTCTCCTCACTGCAGTTTGCATATTGCACATATTCTGTAAATACTGGACCAAATCTTCTCGCAGGAGAAAGGGAACTTACTAAATCACTGCATGGAAGACGGTAAGGGAAATCCCAAAGATATCAATGTCATCTTTCTGCCCTTGTTTGCAGGAATATTTAAACCCTGACATACTTTAGGCATGAGGTAACACTTCAGCTACTCAATACAAGAGCAATTCTAGTAATTCTGGAAGGTAACAGGAGCCTAATAGACCTAAGAAGCCTGGGAAACTTTGGTGATGAAAGTTAAATACAATTTAGATCTTTCTCAGTGGTTGTTGGGCAAGACCTTCTAACCTTAATTTTGGACACAGCAACTGAATTCTGTTAAAAATTCTCTTTAGGCTTCTGTATTCTTTTTTAGGGGGGCCTCACCATCAGGTCTTGTGAAAGAATGTGATGCAATCAGGCAACAGCACCTTCTGGTTCATTAAATATAATTGTAGGAGTGATTGTTTAAAACCACTTAAAAGGCTAGAAAGCTTCATTTATAAAGTCTTTTGGAAAATGGTACTTTCTACAGGTCAGTGAGTTATCCTGTAAACTTGCAGTTTCTGTCTCATTTAAGAATATATATTCTTCATGGAAACTTTAATCACAGTGCTGTGGTTTAAGTCCAGCTGGCAACTAAATACCATGCAGCTGCTTGCTCCCTCTCCCTCCCTACTCTGCCCAACTCCATGGAATGGGGAGGAGAATCAGAAAAAATGTAAAATGCCATGGGTTGAGATAAGAACAGCTTAATAACTGAAATAAAAGGCAATTTTTACTGCTGTTCACCACTTGTGGCATTTCACGACACAGACTCAAGTCGATGAGGAGACTGAAATCCAACTTCATTACAATCAAACCTTTTTGTCCCCTTGTTCGCTACTTTCCCAACCTGCACAGACATGCCACATTCAGTCTCATTGGCCCCTGTAAAAATCTACAGGTAAATAGTCCAATCACAATGCTGAGCACATGTCCAGAGGGTGACTGCTTCACCTGGCTGTCTCAGACCCTTTCAAAACTCCCACATCATCTGGCTCCAACTGAGACTCCTGCCACAACAACATCCTGGTCCATCCCCCCAGGGCTTGTTTTTTCACCTTTCCTATCCTTCAACATTCCAACTTATTGTACCAGGGCTTGTTAAGCATCAAGGCCTCAGAGCTCATTCCCAGACTGTTTTTCATGCAACTCTTATTGTCTTCACTCCCCACAATCACTCACTGACCAATACCCAGCCTATCCCCAAGTAGGGACTGGCTTCTCCCAGCCAACTCCCCCAGTTTATATACTGAGCATGATGTGCTGTGGTATGGAATATCCCTTTGCCTAGTTTGGATAGAGTGTCCTGGCTGTGCTTCCTCACTGGCTGCCTCCCAGCTTAGCCAAAGTCCTAGATTTAGGGTAAGCACTACCTAGCAACAACTAAAACACTGGTATGTTATCAACATTATTCTCAGACTAAAGCAAAAGCAGCACTGTACCCCCTACTAGAAAGAAAATTAACTCTATCCTAGACAAAACAAGGACATGTAGTCAAATTGACCCACTCACAGAATTCAGCCAATACTGAAAAAGCACATCGCATCCTACTGAATAGGCGTGTGACTACTTGCCTTCTTCACAATGATTGTTTGTTCAGGTACCCACACAAACCAACAAAAAACAAAAACAAAAATTAAAACCCCAAACAAACAAACAAACAAAACAAAAAAAAACCAAAATACCTACAACATTCTTTTTTTAAACTGCAGGAATCATGTACAAAGTTCTGTGTTTGTCATGAAAAGTAGCTTCAGTAGTCTCTCAAAGCCTCCTGTTGTCCGAAAGTCTGTTGTAAAAAAGCTACTCTTTCTTTGCTAGGGAGACTGATCAGCTGTGAATGGTTGCTAGATTCAGAAAATCTTTTAATAAGATTTATGGGAGCTCATGAGAAATGGGTAACTTTATTCAGCCTGCTTGACTCATCAGACTGATGATGAAACTAGATTTGTGAGGAATCTAGAGAGAGTGAGTAACAGTTTTAAACTAGGAAAAGTTACTTTTTGGATTCCTAGGCCATGGGGCTTTTTCCTAACTTCAACAAAAAGAAAGAAACAATTAAAAAATATCCTCTTATGTTCTGACAATATTACCCTTACTCATAAGTATACAAATGCACCTGGCATGTTCGTTGAGTACTAAAACTTGATACAAGTTAATAACTAATAATCTGAGATCATATTCAAAGCTAAATTGTTAGCATTCCTGGTTAAGGTAAGAGAAAGTTGAAATGCTTCAGCTCTTGTACAAGGTCTCCAGATAATACTCCTAGAACATCAGGCTTTTAAATTATACTTTTCAAGATTTGGGAAGACTAATGAATGCTTTAGATGTTTGAAAAATTCCTGGCTAAGAATTTCTGTTACTGAACTTCTCATCGAATAGGTAAATTATATTTATATTTGCTTATACTACTTACAATGGAAGTAGTAAAATCCCTTAAATATTTGGGACAGTAATAAAACAATACATACATCTTCTCCCTGTGCTTTGTTCCAAAAACCTGACAATCCAATTTTTCCTCCTTTCAAGTAAAAAGGACTTTCTGCATTCAAAAATCACTCCACTAACTATTTGCAAATTGGATCTTCTTATGGACTAGTATCAATGAAATAATCCATTCTTCTGTATAATTGTATTTGGTAAGTTATACTTCACACAGATTTTTCTGTCCCTCAAGCAGCAGCTTACACTGTAAAGTTGTTTTGCTGGAATCAATGATTGTAGCACAAAATACTTAGCAACAGTAAAGCTTGCAAAAGCTAACACATGATGACTAATATATTTACTTCTATATCAATGCCTGTCTAGAATTCCTACATTAAAAATTAACCATTTTAATAATAGATATTCTAATTTGAAAATGAGTGTGCTCTGTATACTTACTGCTCCTGAAAAAAAAAAAAGACACTCCTCATTTCTTTATCTTTGTATTTTAAGTGCTGCAGTCTTCTGATGCAGTCTAAGAATTATTTTTTTCTTTACTGAGAGACAGAAACTGCAGCCTCTAGCTATATAAACTTTTACATTAGTGATGTTAATATTCTGCTACCAGTGCAACTAAAAGAGGATATGCTTTCATTGGCATTTCCCTTTGAAGTGAAATCCTAAAGCTTTAATTTTTATTAATGCAAATCCCTACTAAAAAATACCTTATCCTTGGTCACATATGAGGCAATATAAGATCTAAAGGCATCTTTTCTTTCAGGCTTCAATATAAAACAGCTTCTGCCTGCAGTCATACTACCTTAGGTTCTGATTGTGTCAGCTTTTATAACAGAGCAGGAAGGGGCAAATTGCTACTTGAAAATCAGACTTCCAATAAAATCCTAAATTTCTGGAAGATGTTAAAACAATGATGGAGTGGTTTACAGAGCCTGCATCTGCAAAATAATTAAAAGACAGGAAAACCTCACAAAAAATTATACAATGGTTGTGAAACCACGAGGTTCACAGAAGAAAATAAAGAAATGTTGTTTTCCTAGTGAATTTATTCCTTACAAATTGACAACTGCATGTCAAAAAGTTGTGATGTCTCCTGTCTATTCTGAACTGCTATAAAATAAATACAATTTTCATATAGCTGCAATAAGAGCAAAGGTCAAAGACTTACAGTTAACTCATCATTATCTAAAGAAATAGTACACTTGTCAAAAGCAGTGTTTTGGAGAACGGAGTACAGAATGCACTTAATAACAGATTCTGGCTGCAATTCTATTTAAACTGGTCACATTACAGTAGCAGTATATAACTGTTCACTGCTTCCTATCACACTTCACAAAGGCTACTCTCCTGCTACCGATGTGTACAGGAATAAAAATCAATGTTATTACACTTTCTCCACACATACCAGTCTAACCTTAATGCATTCTGCTTCTACTGGACTTTACAAATATTTAAAAATCTCTATCTCATACATACAAAATAGTGATGGCAGATTGAACTGTTTTCTTACAACTTTATTGTATCAACTGAATTCTGTAATGACTTCGCAGCTAATGCAGACCACATAGAATCATAGAATAGTTAGGATTGGAAAGGACCTCAAGATCATCTAGTTCCAACCCCTCCTGCCATGGGCAGGGACACCTCACACTAAACCATATCACCCAAGGCTTCATCCAACCTGGTCTTGAACACTGCCAGGGATGGAGCATTCACCACCTCCCCGGGCAACCCATTCCAGTACCTGTCCACCCTCACAGTAAAGAATTTCTTCCTTATGTCCAGACTAAACCTTTGCTGTTTAAGTTTCAACCCATTACCCCTTGTCCTATCACTACAGTCCCTAGTGAAGAGTCCCTCTCCAGCATCCCTGCAGGCCCCCTTCAGATACTGGAAGGCTGCTAAGAGGTCTCCACGCAGCCTTCTCTTCTCCAGGCTGAACAGCCCCAACTTTCTCAGCCTGTCTTCATATGGGAGGTGCTCCAGTCCCCTGATCATCCTCGTGGCCCTCCTCTGGACTTGTTCCAACAGGTCCATGTCCTTTTTATGTTGAGGACACCAGAACTGAACACAATACTCCAAGTGAGGTCTCACGAGAGCAGAGTAGAGGGGCAGGATCACCTCCTTCGACCTGCTGGTCATGCTCCTCTTGATGCAGCCCAGGATACGGTTGGCTTTCTGGGCTGTGAGTGCACACTGCTGGCTCATGTTCATTTTCTCATTGACTAACACCCCCAAGTCCTTCTCCGCAGGACTACCATGAATTTCCTTTTTTCCCAACCTGTAGCTGTGCCTGGGATTGCTCCGACCCTGGTGTAGGACCTTGCACTTGGCATGGTTAAACTTCATGAGGTTGACATCAGCCCACCTCACAAGCATGTCAAGGTCCCTCTGAATGGCATTCCTTCCCTCTAGCGTATCAACAGAACCACACAGCTTGGTGTCATCGGCATCAACCCACCAAAGTCCAGTCACCCTAAAAGATGATTGCAGTGGGCTTGTGGCAACTCAGATGCACTCAGCAGCCTTTCTGTTTGTCACAACCATGTACCTTATCAGTCAGCTTGGAATATGGGCAGACAAAAGTCTGATTATAAGGAACAAAATAGGTACACTAGTATTTATCCTTTGAAATGAGGAGGGTTTTCTCTAGCATCACTGGTATCAACAGTGTGCTGGAAGAACAAAATACTTGTTTGTGCACATGGTGCCTATAAACCACTAAAAATTGATACAAATATCAGCAAAATTCAGGCCCTCCAAGAGAGCTGATTTTTTCTCTGACAATAATTTCATTGAGCTGTCAATCACTGCACATGTATGAGTGTTTAGGGTTCAGCTGAGCTACACAGCTATTCCACATAAAAAAGATAACAACAGCATTCCCACAGATGTTGCAGCATTTAATTCTTCTGGAGTATACTTGTATACAATATTTCACAAATGAGAACTTAACTCTTACAATCTCTGACAGAAGTAAGGTATTTTGAGGTATTTGCTCATGAGCTAGTGGATGGAATCATACCATTCAGTGTATCTTTCACAGGATGTACAATGCATTCTTAATTTTCTTTGAAGGAAATGCAATAAATTTAGAATTTTGACAGTAATCAAACCCTTCAAGTGACATAGTACATACTATTGTGTTGTTACTGTTTTCTTTATTACAATTTTTTTTTTAACAAATGAAAGAGATGTGGCTTTTGAGCAATATGGGCTTAACTTGTTTCTTTTTACTTCTTTGATTTTAGTTAATGCTGGAATGTTGGATAAGGAATAATGGATCAAATCCTGAAGTTTTCTTAAGGAAATCTTAAGAAGAAGCTGTGGATGCCCCATCTCTGAAAATGTTCATGGTGAGGTTGTATGGGGCTTTGAGTCTAGTGGAAGGTGTCTCCTCCTGTGCCAGGATGGGTGGGACTATATGATCTTTAAGGTCCCTTCCAACCTAAATAATTCTCTGATTTTATGTGGGCAATCACAGACACAAAATTTAACAAAAGAAAACAGACGTGTAGCAAAGGGTGGGCAATAAGCACTTACTGGATAAGGGAGATATTATATGTAAGAAGAAGAAAGCACTACCAGTCACAGATGCACAACTATTTCTCTAAGCTAGGATTCAGACACTTTTGATGACCACTGACTAATATAATTCTGCCTTTGCATATTGTTCCAGACCTTTATAAGACTACCTTTCTCTAGTGCCAGCTACAGAAATATGCCATAATGGTCCTATTTACGAATTAGTTTGCTTCTTAAATATTGAGAGATTTAGTCAAACTCATTCAAAACACAAATATGAATGTCACACCTGATTTATACTAAACACAGCAATCAGAAAAGTCTTTCATTTCTTTTTCAACAGCCATTTTATACTGAGACGCGTATCTTGACACTTCAGTTCCTGTCTTACTAACACACTGCTGGGAAACTCAGTTTTAAAGGCATGTTTAAATGCAAAAGTAAAGTTTATTTAGAGATTTCATTAAAAATTTTGAGGCCAACTTTGTCCTTTAATTGTCATTAGTGTATATCAAAATATAACTGAAGAAGTCTGCAAAGAAATAAGATTTATTGTTAAGATTATTTGCAAAATGTTTTGCAGAAGTAAAGAAAAACAACTAAACAATTATGGCTCACTTAAGTAAAACTTTTGTATCAAATTAATAATTTACTGGGTTAGGGTTAGGGTTAATAAAAGGAAAAACTAAGGAATAGTTTTTAAAACATAAACTAAGGAATACTACAGAAATGCTTTTTCCAAACATCTAATTCAGATTTTTTTAAGTTAGATCATTTTGACCACCTAAAGGTTCATTTTCAGGTTGTAATTTTTGACACAAAAAATCCAAAACAAAACAAAACAAAAACCCAAAAGAAGCATTCTAAAAGTTTTTCTCATTGGAAGATGTTGTAAAAGAAAAGAGCTGCATAGTTAAAATGAGCAAAACTGATACTAGCAAATTAAGAGCTGTTTCCTTAAGCCCAGTTAAAAGAATCATGCTAATATGTGGGGGAAAGATCATTTAAAAATATTGTGCAAATATTTAAAATAAAAATGACCTGCTTTTGCTGTGCATACCTTCACAGCTGGTGCCTTACTTTCATATGTTAATTTCTCATTTTATGATATCCACTTACAGTATATGACTTGGCTGCCACAGCCTATAATACATACAGAAATGTTTCTTGGCAGAGTTTCATCCATTAAAACCAAAGAAAAATATTTGATCATAAACTTTTTGGTGGGACAGTCTGAGAATTTTCACTGACTCATTTCACATAATTTCCATATAAAAGCAAGGAGATCGCTATTATCTAAACTATTGATTTCTGTATATTTAACTGTTTCTACAGCCTTGAAAAGTACAAGGATGTACTCATTTTTAAAACTTTTCAAAAATTAAATTCATCAGCTGTGGTAAGAGCATGACTGAAGATTTGTTGCAGACCACTGAAGCATTTAACTGATATTCCACTAACCTTTCTGCTCTATCTATCTGGACCTGAACAGCCTTCTCACAATGCAATCAATGAAATGAGCCTTCCCATTCCTAATGACTGCTGCAGGGATACAAAGTTTGAGTCCTGGAAATTGACAGAAACTACTATGTACCAAGTTTTAACAGGTAACTTTGAAGACACTTGTAGTATGCCATCATCTGAAATTTCACATTTCTATCTGGCAAATTGTCTTCTGAAAAGAAATATGGAAAAAGAGTGCTAAGTAATTCAATGATAATTAGAGTCTTGCACCAAATAGATTGATGATGAACTTCAGCAGTTTATTGTTTGTGTTGGTTTTTGTTTGTTTGTGGGATTTTTTATATAAAGAAATCTAAGAGGATTGTAGAAAGAGTGTTGACAGCTTTTGGGTTGGAATTAATTAGAACACTTTATTAATAGCATGCTCAAAACATTTACCACAAAGATCTCATTAACCTTTTGATACTATAAATTTTAGAAGTAGTTTATGTGGCTTCAGTTATGTTTACTTCTCTTCAGTTATGTAAGATTTTTCCATGCACGTGATTAGTTAGGCCTCCTTGAGGTAAGTGAAAAAATTTTGCAGAAGGAAACTTTGTCCTTCTGAAGCACAGCATGAATAAAATAGAAAAATGAAAAAAAGATGCTTTCATATCACTTCATAAAGTACTTGATGTTGAGCTTTAAATATCACAGGATGAAGATAATCATAACATACCTTATCACCTTCAGGTTTGACAATCACTAGGACTGTCTAACACTGAGACTGATATTTTGTACTGATTCCTCCATACCAGTCTAAGTGATAGGTATGTTATAGTAAGATGTGCAGTAACAGCAGTAGAAAAGAGTTTACCTAAACTTTATTTCTTAGAAAGCAAAGAGGATAATTTATTTCAGAAAACTGAGTTACAGATCTCTAGTAATTTTTTTATATATTTCATCAGAAGCCAGACCTCTTAAGAGTTGTCATATTTAGTTTATATCTTTAATAAATATACTATTGACATTTTACAGTAAGAATATAATTACAGGGTATGCTAAAACTCACACATTACGTCATCAAGAAAAAATACATTATAAAGGAAAATAATACTGTTTATCTGATGTTAAATCATTAAATAGCTTTTGTAAATTTTTCAAGAGCACCTAAATTATTTTCTAAGTTTAATTCAAAGTCAATATAGCTTTGTTTCTTAATGATTAATCACTTTTAGAACTGGAGTTCACATCAAAGAAAAAAATTGAATATGTTCTAGAAATTAAGCACAAGACCTTTACATGCAAGAGAATCAGCAAATTGCTTAGCCCAGTTTTTTTTCCACACAGCCTGATATCCAAATTATTGCATTAAATTCTTTGTGCATGTGTATTTTAGGTTTTCATAGGGTTAGCCTATTTTCCACTGTCTAGTGCACATCTTGGTTTTTGACCAGTATTATCTTACAGAGTGGTCCCACAGGATCCATGACCTAGTTTGCAGTTTGAAAGAGCCCCAACAGACATGGGCAACTCATCAAAACTGGGATGGTTCTTATCTACTGTGTATCACAAAACATTTGAGTCACTGGACTTGTGGTGCATGCACAGAGAACAGCAATTTATAAGCTGTGAGATCTAACTCATCATCCATGAATTTAAGCTATCCTCAGGGCCTCCAGCATACAGTAGCTTGTGGAATTTATTTGCACTTCTCAGGTCTGCCCCACTTCTGTTTGCAGAAGCAGCAGCCAAGTTGAGTTCTGTGACCTAAAACAAATGCCTCTGAAAGTTTGGCACATGTAAGATAACATTTCCCCAAACTCTCCTTTCAAACATTTAACATACTTTTAAGTATCAGAAATACAAATACTGAAATAACAAATTATGAATGTTTTGTGTTTGGGTTTGGTTTTCTGTTTTTTTTTGTTTTGTTTTGCTGTTTTTTTTTTTTCTGGCACTTACTGCATGACTCACTAAGTTCATAAATACCACCCTAATATGTTCTTATATACTATTGCAGTATTTTCAGTGATGTGACTACTTAGATGTCTACCTTTGCAAAGTCATATCTAGATAGTTGCTAAATAGTATTCACTCTTGTCCCCTTTACCTGTAAACCAAAACAAAGGAAACAGAATTTTTGTAATTTTTTTAAATATTTTTAAAAGAAATTGAGGATGGAAAAAAAAAGGACACAACAATGAGAAGTTATTTGTATGTCTAAAACATGAACCATTAGTCATGTGTTTGTGCAAGTATACTAGCTTTGAGAAAGTATGTATCTTTGTAATGTGGATTCAAAGACAGGTAGGAAGGGAAGGGAACAGGTTTTTTGTTTACCAAATGCGAAAAAGTGGCATTTATGTTTTCCAATTGAGTGGATGTGGCTTTGTAGGAAACTCCTGCCCAGCACAAGATGAAACATCTCTGTGCAGAGTTAGCAGCAAGTCCAGCATGCATTTACTACACACATCACACACTCCCCCGATAAATTATTATTATTTGTTTATATAGTATGCATCAACTATTTCATCAGTAAGAAAGTTTACAGGACATCTTACTTTGCTTTCTGTGCATTTTCTGGTACATACCACCTTGTTGAACATGCATGGGTTTGCATATGAACATTGTCTTGACCTTTATATTTTTTCACCATTCCTATTTTATTCCTATTTTTCATTTTGCCTTAGATTTCCTAAAAGAGTTTTTAGTTCAAAAACTGTAGAAGGGTAATCTCAGTCTAGCCCAGCCCCCTGCAAAAGGAGAGAATTCTCTGTAATTTAACTTCCCAACTTTCATAGAATTATAGAATAGCTAGGGTTGGAAAGGCCTTAAGGTCATCTAGTTCCAACCCACCTGCCATGGGCAGGGACACCTCACATTAAACCATGTCACCCAAGGCTCTGTTCAGCCTTGCCTTGAACACCAACAAGGATGGAGCATTCACAACTTCCCTGGGGAGCCCATTCCAGTGCCTCACCACCCTCATGGTAAAGAGCTTCCTCCTTATACCCAGTCGAAACATCCCCTGTTTAAGTTTGAACCCTTTGCCCCTTGTCCTACCATTAAAGTTCCTAGTGAAGAGTCCCTCCCCAGCAGCATTATGGGCCCCCTTCAGATTCTGGAAGGCTGCTATGAGGTCTCCACTAAAAGTCCTCAGTGCAGAGAGTTTTTATAACCCTTGATTTCCCCTAGTTCATTTCCAGCTCTACCCCAGAGAAAACCCCAGGCTCTCAAACAGAATACTAGTCAAATCTATAGACGGGTGACTATTGAAGTTTTAAATTTTGAAAAACAGATAAAATGTCCACTGAATACCCCCAGAAATTTTAGAACCTTGTTCATATTCTATCTTGTGACTCCTAACAGTGGTATACAGCAGCTGCAGAATAATGTTACATCTTGGTACACTGTGTAACAAGTTTCTCTTTATGTATTTTTTACTGACACATAAACACATTGTAGATATCTCATGTGTTCATGCATCTACATGGTAGCTGTTGGCCCAGATTTTGCTTGATGTGCTCAAGTTCTCAGATTTAGTCGTGGCAGCTTAGGCTGACCATGAGACAAGGCCACAGGATGTTAGAGAGATAGCCCCTTAGAAAGTAACAGGCATTTTTTTTCCGCTTTCCAATATATAGTGACTGAGTAGTTTCATCTTGTTAGTAGTATTTTGATAGTGAACAGCTTCTATTCCACTTGTTCTTTATATTCTCTTATATACCCTCCATATTACAAGTGTGTATATGCACATGCGTGCACACAGATCTACTGTGAATACTTCTGTCAAGATATGCACCAGTTAGGATGCATTAAAATTACAACTGCCTAGTAGGTATTTCATTCTATCCATGCTTAAGACCAGATGCTTTCAGTGAACTGCAACTAAGAAGGACTTTTTTCTTTTGATGGTGGTGAATGTAACAGGAATTTTAATGAAGTGGTACTCTGTAGTACTAGCAAAGTAGGGTGAAATATTTTTCTTCTCTCTGAAACACAAGAAACAACACTCATGAGAACTACAAGAAGAGTTTGGTATATTAATTCTCTGTGTATAACAGCTGGGATTATAAAAAGCCACAGCACATTTAATTTTTGCGTTGACCAGAACTATGCCACTCTGCTACTGTAATGAAATGCTGTATTATTTTCCTTTTTTTGTTGCTTGGTTTTGTTTGTTTGTTTGTTTTGTTTAACAAGCTTAGATATGCTGCTCTAAAATTGTCAAAATGAACACTTTACCGCTCAAGCAAGCAGAATTTATTTACTCTTTGCTCTTCATCAATACACAAAGGTTAAAGGGCTTTTTAACACAATGGAAGAAAATTAAAAGCAAATGTAAATCTATCATTCTTGCTAAATGTTGCTGTTTATAGGGTCTAATGGATTTATTCTTTTTCTTAGTGCATAAAATGCTTCATTTCAGATCACGGTTACCATTCCCTAATTAAGAATTCACAAAAGTGTCATGTAAATGTACATAGTTTATTCCCATCATATTAAAGGTCTGGGAAATTTGCCAATGAATGAAGCATTGTATTCCATAGGAAAAAACAAATGAATACTTCTGTGCTTTCTATGGGAGATTCATTTCTTAAGCTGACATAGTAATAAATCTAAATTAGAGCAAACAGCACAGTCAGGGTAACATCTAATCAGTCTTTCAGCTCAGGATTTCAGAGGCTTGAAATGTTGATTACTTAATAAGGCAAAGAATATGCAAACCTTTAAAGGCAGACATGAATGAGCTTTGTTGTCAACCTACTTTCCTCTTTGGAAAACAGAAGCTGGTGCTGACGCTAATCTCTGCTTTTTTATGTGTACCAGAAGGCAAGTTTGTGGCTTTGATGACTTAAGAGGGTTTTGGTCATGTTACAGTTGCCAACAGCTGACTTAGTACACAGCCAGGGAATGAGGCAGATGGTAATCTCAGGAGCATTGACCTTACAGGAAAAAGTAAAAAAGGGGGGGAAAAAAAAGTGCCTTAATATCTCCAGCTTCTGGCAGTACGGCCAGAGCGTCATATGCCTGTGTCATTCCAAAAAATCCCATCAAGGTTTCACATGCACTTCATTACTATCCATGTCACAGGTTGTATTCATTTCTACCTGGGAGTGACAACATGTCTCTCTATTTACTGGTCACAGGAAAAGCAGTTAGAGCATAATTTGGACTGCTGGGTTCTCACACATCCCTTTTTCTGTTTTTCATATGTGGTAACAAATTGGTTTTCTGTGCTATGCCCCAAGTGCCCAAAGGTAAAGTAGAATCGAATTGAAGAAACTGCACAGGATACATTGATGGCACAGTCACAGTCTCATATTTGACAATGTTCTTTGTATTTATAATCTCCTTAAAACTGAAGAAAATATTGTAGAAACTCTAGAACCCAGGTAGATAACAGTAAGTATCAGTATGGAAATCTGTCTTGAAACTGGTGGGGAAAGAAAAAATGCCAGAGATACATTTAAATTCTTACTGCCCATTTTAATCTTGAACAAACCTTCCTCCTGCCGCTGGTCTTCCCAGTTTGTGAGAATTTGCATTTGAAACTTCTGATACCATCTTTCTGCATTGTGTCCATTGGTGTACACTGACAGTGTGGTTGTTTTTGCAGAATAAATTAATGCACATATCATGTCATCTAAACATTCAGTGAACTCGACAGACCTGGAAGCTTTCTTATTTATGCTTTCTGAGGTTAAAAAGAAAACAAAACTAACAAAACCAACCCTCTTTGAAAAAAGAAAATAAAGATTGCATTCCCAAGATCTTTAAAATGCATCTTTAAGAACAGATATCAAAAAGACAGAGAGGGAAAAACATTTTTCCCTCTTATATTTTGAAAGTTCAAGGTAGAACTTTCAACTTTTTTTCTCCAATCAACATATTCTACCTTAAAGTCAATTCTAAAAAGTACTTCTTCTAATAAACATTATTTAAGAGTTTTGAAATTCATAAACATCCATAAAATTATGCTAATTCTGGAGATAAAATTATGAGACTCAGTCATGAAAGCTTATGTACTTCTGCTCTGAAAACCTGAGGTGTAGGTTACTGAACCCAGGGTTTGTGTGTTTCTTGCAAAATGAAATGTACGTTTAATAAGTTGATTATCTTAGCAGAGTCTGAGCAAATCAGTGCAGCAATACCTCTTAGTTATGAGCAGTCAATGAGAAACTAACACCAAAAAAAGTAAAATTTTCCCAAAAACCTCAGTTACTCTATGATAACTCAGAAGTAGACATCTGAAACCAGCTGGAGCCTACAAGAAAGTTTATAATTTTGAATCCCTTCTAGTTTTACAGCAGAGTTTTTGTTGTGTTGAATGGCTGGTCAGATTATTCTCATCAACAGAGTGGTAACTGCAGCAAGATCTGCATGGAATGTGCTGTGAATCAATTACTATGTGCAAAACTGGTCAATTCTTGTTTTACAGCTGTTTGGCAAGGCTATCAGAGTGGGCTGAGAAAGGCAAAGTGCTCATATACCAGCTTTCTGTACCCTGCTGTAGATCACTGATCCACTGAGAGCACAGTGGGTTAGGAACAGTCTTCCTTTGTGTAACTGGAAGAGAGGGGTAAAAACTGTCCCAGCACACCTTCTGTGTGAAGGTAAGGAAATTAAGCAGGGGAAAGAGAGCTGAGGTTTCTCAATCTTGGAGGGATAATCTAGGATAATTTCCAGCTGAATATATGAAATTTATCTTACTATTATCTTGGTACATAGTACAGTCATTAATTTCAGAATCTCTGTTTCACACCTGATCCATTTTAAAGCAAAACACAATTTGTCATGTCCCAGATTTTATTAGATTACTGGAATTTTTTTTTTTTTTACACATCATGGAGTTGCCAATGACATAGCTGACACTTCTTTCTTTGATTTGTTCTTTGGGTTCTGGGGTTGATATAACTCTATGCATTTTTCATCATAAAAAGTATTAATGCCAACACCTAGTCACCAATTAAAAATTCTAGTTCAAAACCAGGATCTCTTCCATCTAACCTGGTTGGTATTCAGAGTTTATTTTGATAGCTCCAAGGTATTCCAACCAATTGAAATGTCACCCTCTGACAGACACTGCACAGTATTTAACCCATTTTAGTTTCCAGTGAATTTAAATCTAAAGAGAATGATGGAAGAAATAAAACTAATAGAAATAGATATAGAAAGTAGGAAGGAGGCAGAAAAAGTAAAAAAAAAAAAAAAAAAAGAAAAACAAAAACAGAACCTACCCTTACATGTCTGTTGGGTCTTCTTGACGTTCCTTCTTTCTTTATATTTGTTTCAGATCACTAATCAAACCCACTTCCCTAATAGCAAGCTGGAAGAAGTGGTTAGTTGTTGCACTATATGCTGAATGTCTGCTGGTGGATGGTGGATGAGAACTCAATACAAAATATGATCATTTATCCTCTGATTCGCTTAACAAACACAAAGGAGCTGTTAACTGCTACAAGGCAGTCTAACCTGAAGACTGAGATTGCTATTGAAGAAGACAGGATCCTGCATAAAATCAGAGCTGAAATCTCACCCACAAACTGACACGTGACTGATTCATATCCAGTGTGTAAGACACTTCCTACAGGGAATTGTGCTTTTAACAACTCACCAGATACAACTTGCTGGAGTTTAAAAACTCAGTTCAGCATAATACAACAATGTAATCTTGATTTGTCAAAGTCAGGGATGTAGGAAATTTCTAAAAATGTATTAAACTTCCTGGTAACTGGAAAATGAACAGAAGCACAACACTGGCAATGGCTGTCTCCAAAATAGAAGCAACTTGATGAGGAGTTAATAAAATACAAAAGTTTGTAGTCCAACAATTCAGGAGAATGATTTCATACTCTGTACTCACTGGATCTAGTATAATATCTTGGACAAAGAGAGAAGACAAAGCTTTGAGAGCACTAAGAAAAACACTACCTACATGAGCACAAATGTTTTTTTTCATATCCAGCTTTTCCTCAGTGGCTAGAAATTTTGGTCCCAATTAGACATGTTTTTAAACCACTTGTTTTTTTTTTTTATAGCCTCAACTATTGCATTTAAAAATATATTATGAAAAAGACGTTTAATCATCTAATCTAAAACCAACAGTGGCTTCTGAAATTTTCCAATTAAAAAAATATAAGATTACCAACAAAATTTGTATTGTATCTAATGATTTGCATTAAAAAATATTTATGAAACAAAAATTTATGTTATCAATTAAGCATTGTTTCAATAGGAGTGAACCACACATTCAAATCCTTTTCATCTCTATTTCAGATTAATTTCAGATTTCATTTAAAATTCAACCAATATAATAGAAAATTGCACCCATTATCAATTAAGCAGGTATAACTATTTATATACCCTCTTCTGACTCCAGCAAATGAGCTGAAATAAGTGCAGTAGGCTACTACTAAATTATTTTAATCTGAGATTTAAAAATTATAAATCCCAGAGTTGTAAAGATGCCATGATATTTGTGTGGTCTGTTTGTGTACATATATTCTGGATGCTGCAATATTAATATATCTTAGAGGCCCCTATTGTCAAAAATTCAGATATGTGGTACTGTCTGGTGAAAACCCAGTAGAATGATTGGTTATGTTGTTTTCAATTAAATTGCTTGTAAAACCGAATCAATATTAATCACAGTAGCTGGCAAATAGGTAAGTGAAATAAAGAAAGTCTACTGTAGAAACAGCAATATAGCATTAAATTCATACAGGTGCAAGCTTGACAGCAGTCACCACATATCTGAAAATCCGTTTTACTTTCTCTCTTATGCATATGGTTACAGCTTGCTTTTCAAATAAATCTGATCAACATTTTGTGGTATTTGAACATTTTCCCATCTGGTGGGTTGTTCATAAAACTCATTTTCTCTGATTTAGTGAAGCTATGAACACACCAGCCTGAATGGTTTTAGATTTGTATTTGGAACTTCTGGGTTTTTGCAATCATTCATATGCCCCATAACATGTTTCTAACTTTACAACAGATTAATTTATGTTTTAAAGCTAATAAACCAGGTATCACAGTGCTTGGCTATTCTTTGTTGTGTTACAGTATTTTATTGTAAAGGGTTATGCTTACTGAGTATCTGTGTATTTTATATCAAAAAATGAAATGGCTTTAATTTTTTGAGGCATTTTGCTTCTCTGCTATAATCTTAACCCTCTAAAATGCATCTGACTATCCCAAAAAACATTAATTAGTCCATATGAAGCCCATACTTGCATTGCACAGAATATTGCTTGCAACCAATTACTCTATTTTTTTTAAATTAAATTAAGGCATTAGTATTTCCTGTGCTGATTTTTACTTCAGCAGTCTTACTGTTTAATGACCCCCAAATACAGATGCAGTGCAGCTATTCAGGCAACATGGGAATACCTTAGTAAATATATCAGCACCACAACTCTTATGGATACCACTCTTTCTGATTACTAGAAAGTATAGTAATATGCAGTGTGGAAACCAATAATCCAGTGTTCCACTCAAACCCTGAATCTGACCACTGAACTACAGAAAACAGCAAAAAAAAAAAAAATAAAAAGGGAATTTATAATCTTGTAATAGGCATTGTTGCATATTACATGTTTCTGTTTCTAATATTTTAATCCAAAACATTTTTGTTAGCTTGTGACCAGTCAAACTGTGCAACCAGAATGTATCCCATTGTTGCTTTTG
Source organism: Melopsittacus undulatus (assembly GCF_012275295.1). Taxonomy (NCBI): domain Eukaryota; kingdom Metazoa; phylum Chordata; class Aves; order Psittaciformes; family Psittaculidae; genus Melopsittacus; species Melopsittacus undulatus. The sequence goes on along the minus strand of NC_047527.1, from coordinate 82,148,339 downwards.
TCCTCAGTCATTTTTCTACAAGAATTTAGCATAGTTCCAAATTTCTACTTGTCTTGACATTATACAAGGCTGACAATATTGCCCATGTTGCTATACTCCCACATGGCAGCCGGTGATTAGAGCAGATCCAAACAGATATTGAAGTCCCTCATTGGATGGCCTACACTAGGTGCCACCTTCACATTATTAAAACATCAATCATAGTAGAGCCCTTGTGGTGTGCAAGGAGCGGCTGAACTAAACGAAGCAAAATGGACCTCTCTGTCAAACCAGTAGAAAACACGCTAGGATTATTTCAGGAGTTTCCCTTTGCTTCTCAGATATCACTTAGTTCTTCAATACAATTCAAAAGGTTATTACATTACATAGTGTTTAAAATCATCCTCCTATAATAATGTAAGTAATCTTTATTTTAAATAACCACCACCATCATCCATTTTCAGCTACTGTGCATCAAATCTGCTTAAATGATTTTAACAGGAAACATCTCCCTCATCTTTTTAGCAAATGTCTCCTTGCTCTCTTCACATCTATGCATATTGCTGGTTCTCCTTATTTTCGTCCAATATGCATTCTAGTTTGCTTATGCAGCAGGACCAAGCAGGTCGTATGTAGAGAGCTGAAGCTTCACATGACAATAAAGGTTTTTGAATGGAAGTCTCCTGCTCAAGGAAAATATGCTGTTAATTGTTTAGTGGCCGATACCACCCCGTATCTTAAATGAAAGCAGTAATGGCAACTATGTCTTCTGTTAATCTGAACGTTGCTGGGTTGTATAAAATGTGGTGTGAACGTACAACAGATTGAGCTTCACAGAAAATGCAGCTGGGAGAGAGCCATAACAAGTAGATCACATACAAGCTGCTGTGTCAGACAGTCTGTTTCTCAGATCAAGCAACCTGGACACGCACTCCATAAGAATTACAAATATCTGGGGAATTAAAAAGATTAAAGTATTGATGTGTATGGATGATCTGAAGACTACGCTGTGAGGCAGATTTTGAGCTAGCCTTATGTGTCACTTGGACACATGCATGTAGGTAATACTTAGACATCAATAGCCTTTGTATCTGTTCCAAAATCTGATTTTGAGGGGATTTGAGCTTCTAGGCAATGTTTCTTTGAAAATCCTACTCTGTGGTATCATTTGTTTTATGTCATGGCAGTTCTGTATCCTATTTAAGCACCATTTTATTTTCCCAAACTTAAGTGGTTAATTTTAGGGAGAGTTTAGTTGAAGAACGGTTGAAGGACAGCTACATTTAGATCTTAAATCTTGCTTATGAGGCAAGATAAAGTTTAAAGAAGAGAAATAAAACAAAAAAAGGGCAATAAAAGGTAATTTAATTAGAGACCTGGCAACAAAAGTATGGTTTTTATAGCATTATCTTTTGCTAAGTACTCTTTCACCTTTCTCTGCACAGGAGTTTGCCAGTTTTACATCCAAGAATTTCTTGGCATCACTGAGCAAAAAAGTCACACATATAATATAGACCAAGGCTGAAGGCAGTTTAGCAGGATTAAGTATTAGCACATCAAAACCACTTGGAGTATATTTCTTCCTTTCATAAAGCAAATTAATGTAAGTAGTCATTAAAGAAACAGGTATACTAAAACAGAATCAAAGCCATACCTCAAACGTCATTGAAAATCTACGGGAATATGCCTTTACAATAATATATGACTTGACCTTCAATTCCAAATATCCATTAGACACTTCTAGCTGCCATTCACTCCAAATTAGTAAAGTATACAAAGTGATTTACTGCTGTGAACTGACATGGTCCGGATCATCACCAAAAACATATGCCTATCTTTTTAAGGACCTAATCCACTCTCCCTTGATCATGATTCTTTTCAGTTTATCTTTTCAAAGAAATCCACAATGCAGTGCTTCATTTCTAAACACTCGGGAGACATTGTACATAAAAACTGGACAGTGGAGGCAGTTAGGTTCTAGTAGTGGAAGTTACCTGTTTCTTAGAATAATATTTAGATGTTCTTATAGTATATGACCTAGGGAGTTTGTGCAGGTATTATGAACTATAAAACCCACTCAAAGCAATTAGGAATAAGTAGATAGCTGGTGGGGAATTAACGCATTCACTTTACCACTTTTTGTCTCACTGGGTTGTTCAGAAGGAAGCAAGTATTGATCTTTCTCCTTCTTATTCTCGGGAGGGACAGCTTCAAATCCACAAGTAAATTACAATATCTAACTTAACTTCTAAGACAGAATCTCATAATTGCAACCATTATTTTATTTGCTTAATACAGCTTCCTAGAGAGACTAGCGCACAGATAAACAATATTAGCAGTTTATTAATAGTAGATGTAATTTCAGGGGCTTAACTTTGTCATGCAGAAAATGCTACCTTCTTCCCATTTTCCTGAAAACACCTCCAAAAAAAGATTATATCAGATAAGGTGATATAATTGATTAATCCACCACTAGCTAAGATTCCTTTTCTGAAGATGCCCTACAAATCTCTCCCTGACTCTAAATTATTTTCTTTAGCTGTGAATGGGTGCCTAGGAAAGAAGAAAAGAACATGATAGGATTATGTGATACTTCCTCCTAGATGCTCTCATGCTTCTACCTTGTGTAGAGACTTCCTAAGCCGTCTTCGTTGTTCTGCAGCTCTTACTGGATTTCTTTTCTGCCAGATCCTCCAGCTTCCCTTTGGATCAACAAAAACTTGTAATGTCTACAATATCTTTTGACTAGAAGTCTGCCATCACTACTGGTGGATGTCATCAGCAGGAAATAAGATAAAGGTATCTAATAACTTCATGAGCAATGTCACCACCACACAGAGTACGTCTGCACCACAGTTAGACTTTTCTAGGTATCTCTTTGGCTTGCTTTTGTCTAGCTACTTGTTTTACCAGGAGGTGAAACAATTCTGTTAAGGAATTCAGCGATAAAAGTTCTGAGTGTCCCAAACGGGACACAAAACATTGGATTTGAGACTGCTGTAACTCCACTACTGTTAATGTACAAATTGGATTAAGTTCAGTCATGCCTCCTGATTCCTTGCACAATAACAATATTTCCAAAAGGAAAACAAAGCCACAGTTGAATGGGAATGCTGTCCAGCCTTACGCAAAGCAGAAACTGTCCTTTGTTCATTCCAGCTTTACAGATTACCAAAATATTATTCAAAATTCATCTTTTATTGCACATTAGTAAACAACCAATTTTCTTGCAAAATCTATCAATCAATAAGCAAAACTAATCCTTCTAAGAGACCAGCAATATTGCAAATGAGTCCAAATAATTTTGCACCCAGGAATGAGAAGCTAACATTGTTCTTCCTTTTTAATCTGCTATTCATATGTAGAAACTACTGTGACTTACCCACAGAGAGTGGAGTTTAGTCTTAGGATATTTTTGTTTAGGATATTCAGCTCTTAGTTACATTTTTCTTAAAGGATACACAATCATTGTCAATACATTCTATCACTGACATCTCTGACTTATGTTCTATGTGATTGAGTGATTAAATCTTTTTTCAAATTATTTATGTACAGTCTGCTTTTGAGTTATCTTCCTGAAATGACATCTACATAGTTTTGAAACTCTGTATTAAACTCTCACTGCAAATAGTTGTTGTTATCACACATTTAGCATAATATAAAAGAATGTATTTTGCTAAACCATAAACTTTTGCTGTTTTATAATTTAATTATACAGCAAAAGTATAAGGCGCTAATAAGACAGACAACTAATTTTCAAATAATCAGAAAAGTTCTAATGTTCAGTAAAAATAATTGTCTTCAAGTTAATATCAGTATATTATATTGCTAAAATATTTAAAGCATAAGAAGCAAAACAATTCACAATGTTCAGAATAAGAAAGCAGTAGATTAAGCTAAATTCCAGTTCTACATAATCCATTCAAAATAGATTTTCTAAAATGGTTCTGAACTACAAGCATTTCAATGACTATAGCAAAAAAATGTTATTTCTCTGTTTGTTTCATGAAGGTGTCAATCCTAATCAATAAGGACTCAGGTAAATAGTTTTCAATAATAAAAAGAAACATCCTTCTGCATGATTATCTCTGTAGAACAATAGCTTCATATCTCTGTAGCACAAGAGCAAAACTGTGTATCTGTAGGAAGTATAGGGCAAGAGTAGAAGACATTATCATTAATTACTTCTGAACAGCAATAGAAGTGTTTCAAGGTTGTTTGCTGCCTGCAGACTTGTCAGTTTCTTCATGCAGTGTGTCACAAGGGAGGGATTTTTGAAGCAATACCAACACTCAAAAAAAATAAATAAAATCAATATGATGTATGACTCTAATCTCTGCTTTGCAGATGTTAATGCCCTGTTGTGGGAAAATCACCACTGGGTGAGGAAATTAAAGAAAACTGGGGTCTAACAGAAGTTTTAGTATTATAGAAACCTTCCTAGGGTGAAATAGTTGCCACTTTCATGACGGTTGGTATGCATAGAATCTACTCCACCATGGTTCCCTAGGCAACACAACCTGCTAGCCTACAGAAGCAATGAAAAGTGGTGCGGAATGGAGACACGGCAGACAGGCTCTGTTGTAGTCCCTGTAGGATTGGGAACTTGATGGTACCATGCAGCTGATAAGCTGCATAGCAGCTGTCAAATTGGAAATGTAAGAGAAGATGTCTGCTGCTAAGCCAACAACTGTGGCAAAATCACTTTCCGTAGTTGAACCTTATTCATTAAAAGTCTCATTATAATAGTATCGTAAACCTCCATTCCAAAGTTCCACCTCCAATGTACTACCACTCTTGACCGAGCATGCACTTTATATTTGTTTATCAGCTATATCTTTAAATGAAAGAGAGAGTATTTTACACCAATCAATAACAAAAGAATGCATGACTGGAGTCACTCAAGTTCCACCTGAGAGTAAAGAAAAGTATAAAAGTGAATGGGGGGGATGGGGGGTGGCTATTGGGAAAACTCCATCGTAACTTCTGGGATCAGTCAATGGGCTGAATCTGTCTTATTTCCCACAGGGGCACCTATTGGGTAAGAACTTTATCTTATGCACATTAAATAACTAAGTCACAATTGCTGTTACTGAGTATCACTTGAAGATTCATGCAGTCACTATCACCAGCAATCACAAACCTTAATTTGTCACAATTTTATATTCATAAAGAGGATTGTTCCATAAACTGTTGGTGTTAGCCCTTCGTGGGTGCTAGCAGTGGCCAGCAGTGGATTACATATTTGGATAAAGTTGGCAGAGCTGCTGAGGAGACCCTCTTATGCTGAACAAGTCAAATGAATCACCCTCTAATCCAGTAGGATTCTTTATTGAAGGGTCCCTATAACGAGATGCTGACAGACTGATTGGGCGTGAGGGTCTCAGCTTTCCTGGGGTGCTGATAGACATATCAAACACTAGGAGTCAAGAAAATCTCCCACCCCTTTCAAGTGACACCTGTTTTTGGCAGTAAGGGTGAAAAAGATATGCCTAGAGAAGGCAAAGCTGGCCAGTTCATAGTGGAAAAACATTAATATTGGTGTTAAAGCAAAACTATTACATAATTGAACAGATGGAGTGCTTTGCCGCTTCAAAAAAAAAAAAAAAAGTTGCAAATATGATCATTTACACACAAAGTCAAATCTGCTGAGGCTTCTGCACACATAGTCCAAGGGTTGTGTCATATGTGATACTTTCAAAAGACTGAATACAATAACAGTGCCTTCCATAAACAGTGATACCTTCTAAGGTTATCATTTTGGTTTATGCTCATCAGGAGAAAGCTTGCACTAACAGTATCATGTTTCTGAACTCTGCTTTCATTCTGCAGTATGTTTCATAAGCCTTAGAACAAGCTGTAGATTGCTACCTTCTGGCACCTATTCTGCTGAGAAACAAAGAGCAAAGCAGCGGTGTTTTGTGGAAGAGAGCATGAACTCAAGACCTGTACTCCTGAACTCTGTCCACACAGCCTTGGGCATATCATTTTACAGCTCTTTCTCACTATATGAAGTGAGGATGACTGCATTCTTGAGTAGTTTCATTGTGATTTCCCTATTTCACTCCCTGTGTGAAAATTACATTTCACTGAACAGATGAATAGAGGAATAGATAAAGAAATAAAAAAAAAATAAGTAGGTAGATGTTCTACAATGAAAAACATATGGGTTTCTTTTTATTTTGTTTTATAATGAAATATTAAGCTACTTTTTTTAGCCATATTAAACAAACTATGAAAATGTGCATATGCCAGCAAGGAAAACTGCTGCATTGGAGAGACCATTCATGTTTTTTAAAATGTTATGAAATGTCAAGACAACAATCAGTCCTCTGTAATTAACTGGGTCAAGGACTTTACTGTTAAAAGAAAATAAAATATAAATGGTACAATAAACACATACAAATTGACAATTTACTATGATACTTGAAATGGAAAGTGACAGACTACTAAAGTTCTTATTGGAGGGAAGGGTTAAAGGATCAGTATAATATGTGTATTCTGTAAGCAGAAGCAGGAAGACTGATGGAAAGCCTCTGTCCCTTCATGAGATGAATATAAAACTAAAGGTGTGTGGAGTAAGAAGAAACAAAATTCTATCTTTGTACACTACCTCAGCTTTTTTTCATTTGCTGTTTTTATCTCATTTTGGTTTATTTTTTATGCTGTCAGAGATTCAGCTTTAATAGAGTCTGAAATATAGTTGTAGAAGTATCAAGGGTAGCAGTAGCTTGACTTATTTTTCATGTTGAATTAATCTTTATGATGGGTCAATCTTTTCACCTACTCAACACAAAGTTAAAAGTATTACATCATCAAGACAAACATTCGCTGGATGGTCACTGCCCCAAGAATGCAGAATGCTAGAAGCTGAGCCAGCTTTCTTTGCTTTGTACATTTTGGAAGTACTGTACACAATAGACCTCTGGCTTAGTGTCATCTCAGAGGTGATTTACAAAAAAAATCCCACTTTATTGCTCAGACTGTGATTAAAGGATAAAACTCCAAGTTAACTCCTGTAGAAATTGGGCTTTGATAATTTCCTCCTGATAAAGAATAGTGCTTCCCAATTGATGCTTCAAATTGTGTAGCTTTTCTATCAAATTCTACTTTTGTGTTCTTTGAAGTACTGGTGTATTCTTCACCCATGTGGCAGACATGTAAGCCTTCTTCTGTCAGAATGCACACTTGCTAGATTTGATTTTAATCTTTCACTTGACAAAAAGGGTATATAAACCTTGGTAATTTGAAATAGGCCACATTATGTCACCAGAACTTAGACAATTACTAGAGTATTTAGCATAACTCTTCTTTTGCACTAATTCCTCATCTTTGTCTAGCTCATTTTCTTCATTTCTACATTTAGCAACATCAGATACATGAGAAAATAGGATATTGACAGGCCTAATATCATTGTAAGAAGGCAGTGTGTTATCAGCAGAGCTTAAACAGGGTGGAAAGGGAAGAGAAGACATTTACAAGTATTTACAGTGTAAGTAAACCTTGCTATAACAGTATGTGTCTCCCACAATGAAACACATCATACAGTGCAAATAAAAGCACAAATGTATACTGTAGATGGAGGTAAAGCCTTAAATTCAAGAGCATAAGGGCATTTCTGAATACTTGACTGTAATTTTGCTATTCTGTGACATATTTCCATGTTTTCATGCACAGTACTACTCCTTTGAAGGAATGTGAAAAATTTGTATGTGGAATACAATAGCAGAAAAGAGAAAACTGCTGGGACACAAGAGACTGCATCCCAGTTGAGCTACAAACTTCTTAAGAGAGCTTGTACAGCAGCAAAGGTCTATGTTCAAACCCACTTAATTCTGGGTTAACTGAGGGGTTTTGTAGTTGGCAGCTGCTTTCAATATCAACAAAGAGAAACAGGAGTTCCCAGAGCACAGATCAAACTATCAGCTACAGACAGAGAGTAGAACAGTTGTACTCTTAGTATGGCAAAGATCTATCTATGCCTTAAAACCCAGACACCATACTCAACACTGGTAGGCTGTTGGACATCTGGGTACCACATCATGCTCAAGAGTTTTCATCAAAATGCAGAGGCTCTGTCTGAGTGTCACAGAGGAATTACTGGCTTCAGAGTGGGGATTCAAAGCATCCTGAATGCTGAAAAAAAGAGTTGGGTAAAGCAGGGGAGAGAAACAATTCAGACAAGGTTGTTGGGGGTCGAGCATGGGTGCTTGAACAGGCCTACAGCAAGCTGTGAGAAAGTGAACTTATGACCCCAGGTTAAAAGAAGAAGAAGTGTCAAGATCAGCAAAACAGGAATGCAATAACAAGATGCCAGTAATTGCAGAAGCATGATGTAACGCTAAGCTGAAGCGAAGGTGTGAAACCAATCAGAAGAGGTAAAGGGGAGCGTGTATCCCTCGTGGGCAAAGCGAAGCAGCCAGTCAAGTAATGCGTGATCGCGTGTAAGACAGTATATTAAGAGCAGCCTTGTAATCAATAAACGGAGCATTTTGTGAACCTACATCGTATCGGTGTTTTCTCCCCTCCACCTGGCCGCGGCACAAGGTTGTGACCTGAAAGAAATTAATCCTATCCCTACCTTAACTCAAACATGCTTATCAGAGCTGCAGAGCAGTGCCTTTTTCTACTAGTCCTAGAAATATCCTGAGTTCTCCTGGAAAATTAGACAACTACATCTTCTGTAGTGAGGAAGTCCCTTTTTTTTTTCCTTTTTCTTGTTTTCTTTCAAAATATATCTGAAACAGAATACAGTAAGAGTAGCTGCCTTCCTATATTTGATAGTTCAGTGATTGCAATACACCAGTACATGAGATGCTAGAAGTCACAGCTTCTGTGTCCTGGACTGGGGATTTAAAGCCCCATTTCCTGCTCTTCAAGTTCCTGAATCAACAGTATAGACCTTGCTGGTTAGGAAAAAGGATGGCAAGAAATAATTTAACTGTTTTTTTGAAGCTATTCCACATTTTGTGAAATAATTAGATGTTTGGAGAGAAAGAGGGACACAAAGCTAGAACAAAAAATAATATTACTCTAGCCTAATGGGCATATAACACTCTTGAGACAGTGGAACTGTAGATCATGGCCTCTGATCTTACATACACAGTTATGGGAGCATGTCACATTTTAGCCAGCAATATCACCAAGACAGCAGGATATTTCATTAGGGAGGAGAAAAAAAAAGTTTAATCCGTCAAAGTGGAACATCTGGTCACTTTTGATTATATTTTCTGATGCTGGTTTAACGACATCACATGTTTAATGTGGGTTCATTTAAACCGTAATCTAATTAGATGTTGGAAGTATTTTGGTGCCACTTAGCCAAGATGCCAAAATAATGGTTTTATTTTCAGTCAGAAGCTGCTGTGTTTACTGATACTGTGTTGTTGTTTTAGCAAGCATTCCTTCACCAAGGTCCCATCATCCTACAGTAAGCAGCAGGGGGGTACTAATCTTCTGCACTAGTAGTTCAATTTTCTCATTATAAAAGTTGGCTTCATCTTCCTGGCTTAGTCAAACCCTGATCAGTGTCGCTCAGACCCTGGGGGCCACAGACTGGGAGCAGCAACAGCAGAAGAAGAGCCAACTGCAACAGCAGATATTTTAGGAACAGATGTCTGGTTTTGTATGGTCCTCGTGAATATCAGCTTGAATACTTTGGCTTAGCCTGCTTGAGGTGTTTATCTCCACTATGTATTATAGAGCCAAATAAAAGTAGGATGCTCTTTACAATAAAACAAAAAGCACTGTCATAACAGCTCAGAAGATTGCTAGATTCTTCATATATTCTGAACACGCACTGCAAGAGTAATCAGAGTAATGATAAGAGAGTAACAATATAGAAACACGGTCATAAAACAAAAAATATTCTTAAAACCATGCTTTGAAGTTGTATTGAGTCTTGTTCATAGTGCATTTCACTAGTTCCAAGTTTCGTAGCATATCTGAGAGGAGACCAAATTTCATTAGCCCCATTTTGACAATGAGAAAACTGAAACAGAGAAGTCCATCCTTCATGTAGTGCTAATAAGCAAGTAAATGACACAATAGGAAACAGCAGCCAAGTCTCTTAACTTGCAGCTTCATGCTCTAACCACTGGTCTATTCAAGGGAGAGAATAGGTCATTTGTACCTGCAGTATAGTTTCCACTTCAGTGTTCATATTCATCTGCTGTGTAGAGAAGGAAATTAAAACCATAGGAATTCCTATTACTTTCCTCTGTGTCTGTTTATGAAGGTATAGGTATTCCTCACCCCAGACTATGAGTACATATGCATAATAGTGACACTCCAAGTAATCAGCCAATAGGTTAGGTAATTATTTGATTTCCCTTGGCATCTCCTAGGTTTGCAAAATAGGATTGTAATTATCATGAATAACCGGTATTTCTCCTCTGGAATAAAACATGAAAAACAGGAGATACATTAAAATAGCAATATAAATCTCCCTTATTAATAAAGGGAAGAACCACAATAACACTTATAGTTTTTCTATAACAGCTGTTTGGTTTACCTATGCTTTATTGCTCTATAGGCTCTTGTTCATTAAAAGCAGTGGAAATTCTTACTGTTTACACATGGCATCAGCCCCAAATTTATTAATTTTGAAAGGCTTAATCTGGAAGTTTTAACTTTTCCTCTAAGTTACGCCAAGTGAAATGCAAGTATTCATAATAACCAATTTCAGCTCTTCAGAAAAAAAAAAAATGTTGCTTCTTTCCCTGAACAAAATCCTTTGTTTTTCAAAGCTCTACAAATAACTACCTTTATGTTCATCAAGAAGACAACGTAACAGCTGAGTCAAGTTGGAATAATGTATCTAATAAAATGTATTACAACTTCTAGAGAGGTAAAATGTAATTACCTGACTTGGAATTTGTCCAAAGTCTAATATTAACACTATTCTTTCATGAAGGTCCCAAGAGTAGTGTTTCAGAATTTCAGTTTTATGTCCCCATTCAAGCATGTGACCCCAATAAATTATAATAATGAACTTAATGTCACTGATTCTTGGAGCTCATCTGTGCAACAAAGATCTTCTCAAATGCTAACCTGATGACACCTTCATCCATCCCTGGGTTCTTTTTCCTGGGAATACTGTCTTGAGACAATGTCTTAAAAACAAGAAGTCACATAGAGGATTCAACTTTCCATGTGTTAAATGATATTCCTTTATGCTATAGTAAAGAACTTGTCATAATATCACTAATTTCATTATGAATTTAGAAGTGTTTTAGCCATAGTTCTTGGCTGGAATGGCTCCTGGCACTTAAAAAAAAAAAAATGCAAATAAAAGTGTTGAAACTACAAGGAGCTATGGCAAAAAAGTCCAGTAGTACATGTCAGTGGAAAACAGGGAACTGACTTACTTGTAGGATCATTCTCCCTTATACTCTCTCAGGCAAAAAATGTTTTATGCGACTGTCATGCAATGCCAACAGACATGGGTTTATAACAAAAAGTGCAAGATTAGTTTCCCGCAACCACTAATTACATGCAAACAGAATCAGTGAGCAATACTTTGATGACAGCAATGAACATTCTTCCCCCCTTTTCAATGTTATCTGTATTGCATTTTCAACTGTGAAACTAAAAGAGGAACAAAAATCTTAATCAACTTTTGACCTTCTGAAAGATTGCTTATTAGCACTCCTCTGCTCAAAACGGGTAGTGATAGCCACAACCTCTGAAGAAAGCAAAAGGAAAAGGACTTTTAATACATCTTCCCATTTGTGTTAATGTTAATTGTAAATTTTCAGAAGTGTGGTGGATCTAGAGACCACTGTAAGAGAATTTCATGAGAAGCATATATATTTCATGAGAAGCATATAACCACTCGCTCAAATCAAATAAAAACCTGAAAATAATTTTATTTTCAAAACTATCTTTACATTCTGCTTCTATTAACGAAAAAAAAAACCCAAACAAAAACCCACAACAGTTATAGGCATTCTGCTGTCCTGATAGTATTTTAGAACACAAACCAAAGCTCTTGAGGATAATAACTACAGATATGAATAAAGACACACAGCACAATTTCTGATTGGCTGTCTTGAATTTTTAATTTTATTCTTTCTATTTTAAGGGATATAGCCAAGGAAAGACACAGTACTATATTGCCTTGGTGACCAATCCCAGATGATTAATTAAAACTTTGAAATCACTCTGAAATCAGAGTATCGTTAACAAGCAGCTCACAAACAACACCTTTACTGAAATGTAGTCATGTTAAAAGCTTCTCAAAGTACAATAAGTAACAATTAATGGTCTTTTAAAAAGTCTGCCTGACAGTAATTCCTTAGCTAAAAACATGGCCCAGTGCTGCTTCTCAATAGTTTTTAATTATAGGATTTCTTCACAAACCTGAAGCTAGCACACAGCTCTCTGGATTCACTCAGGAACACCAATACCAAATTATTATATCTTCTATAGCACTAATGGGATTTTCTTATGCTGTCTTGAGTTAATCTGAGGGGCTCTTCAAATTCTAAGGTAGCCCCATCTTATTAATGTATGTGAAGTCCTATCACTGCAGAGGTGCTGAGCAGAGAATCTTTCCATGTAAGATTCTTAGAGATATGATCTCTCTGTACTGCCTGTCCACCATGGTGGAGTTCTCCATGGGTCATGGTGATACCATGTCTCACTTTAAAGTACTGTACCCTTTTCTGTAGCTTCAGCAAATAAGATTAGCCCTGCACATATGTACCCAGAGTTATAAATGTGTGTGTCTTAGTAACTATACTATCACCCATTTTGTATCCAAGCTACACCTTTCAAGTGGTCATATTCTAAGCAGACACATTCTAAACCCAACAGTATTTTTCTTACGCTGCACCAGAAAAAAGCTTCTTGTACACACTGGTAAACCCACTTTTGCCACTGTGTACAAGAAACAGAACAGTAATTAGGTTGTCAGCATGCTCAGAATACAGAATTACTGGGATGGGCACACTGGTGGGGGTGGGGAGGGGTGTGTGTGTGAAGTAATCCTTTCACCTATCCTGTGTTTTACTGTTTTCTACGTGCCTTAAAAGCTATCTGAGGTAATAAACCAGTAAGAAGGAGAAAAGGGAAGTATTCAAATATGCAAATGGCACATGACATGACAGTGAATGCATATGATCAGGAGTCAGAGGTGCTGTTGCATCTAACTAATAAACAACAGTGCCTGAGGAATACCTCATCTTTTCAGAGTACTTGTAGCCACAAGCCTACAAAACTTTATGTGTCCACATATCCCCACTGTATTTAACAATGAGCTTATATCTCCTTCCTAAAATGACAATATTAATGGTACAAATATAAAAAAATTATTGGCTAATTTTCTGGAATTAGAAAACTTGCTCTCACCTCTTCAGGAAAGTTTACAAAGCTATTTGTCTCTTACCCCCACTCTTTGGTGTAATACTGTTGTCCAGCAGCTATTGTGGTAAATATACCAATCCAGATCCAGCAGATATTGTGGTAAATATACCAATCCAGATGAGTTCAGGAGGGACTCAGCCTCTTCTGTGTGTCTAACATATCATCATAAAATCATGGAACCAACTAGGCTGAAAAAGACATTTAATATCATCAATCTTTACACCAGGACTGCCAAGTCCACAGCTAAACCTTGTCAACATGGGCCTCATCTACACTTTTTTTGAATACTTCTGGGAGAAGTGATTCCACCTCGGAAGCCTGTTCCAACGCATGACTATCCTTTGAGTGAAGAAATTTTTCCCAGTAGAAAACCACACCTCTGTGACTTGCAAAATCTTGGAGCAGATTCTCCTGGAAGGCATGCGAGGGCACATGAAAAACAACAAGGTGCTTGGTGACAACCAGCATGGCTTCACTAGGGGGAAATGCTGCCTGACCAATCTGGTGGCCTTCTATGATGGGGCTATGGAACTGATGGACATGGGTAGAGCATTTGATGTCATCTACCTGGAACTGTGCAAAGTGTTCAACAATGTCCCACATGACATCCTTGTCTCTAAATTGGAGAGACATCAGTTTGATAGGTGGACCACTCAGTGGATAAAGAACCGGCTGGCTGGCCGCATGGAAAGAGTTTTGGTGAATGGCTCAATGTTCAGCTGGAGACCAGTAATGAGGGGTGTCCCTCAGGGATCAGTGTTGGGACCCGTCTTGTTCAACACCTTTGTTGGTGACATGAAGGGTGGGATAGAGTGCGTCCTCAGCAAGTTTGCCGATGACACAAAGTTGTGTGGTTCAGTTGATACGTGGGGGGAAGGAATGCCATCCAGAGGGACCTTAACATGCTTGTGAGGTGGGCTGATGCCAACCTCATGAAGTTTAACCATGACAAGTGCAAGGTCCTACACCTGGGTCAGAGCAATCCCAGGCACAGCTGCATGTTGGGCCAAGAAGAGATTGAGAGCAGACATGTGAAGAAGGACTCAGGGGTGTTGGTTGATGAGAAAATGAACATGAGTCAGCTTCAGTGTGCACTTGCAGCAGAGAAAGATAACTGTATCCTGGGCTGCATCAAAAGAGCATTACCAGCAGGTGAAAGGAGGTGATCCTGCCCCTCTACTCTGCTCTCGTGAGACCTCACTTGGAGTACTGTGTGCAGTTCTGGTGTCCTCAACATAAAAAGGACATGGAACTGTTAGAACAAGTCCAGAGGAGGGCCACGAGGATGATCAGGGGACTGAAGCACCTCCCATATGAAGACAGGCTGAGAAAGCTGGGTCTGCTCAGCCTGGAGAAGAGAAGGCTGCGTGGAGACCTCATAGCAGCCTTACAGTATCTGAAGGATGCCTATAGAGATGCTGGGGAGGGACTGTAGTGACATGACAAGGGGTAACGGGTTGAAACTTAAACAGGGGAATTTTAGATTGGATATAGGGAAGAAATTTTTTCCTGTGAGGGTGGTGAGGCACTGGAATGGTTCGCCCAGGAACGCTGTGAATACTCCATCCCTGGCAGTGTTCAAGGGCAGGTGGGACGAAGCCTTGGGTGAAATGGTTTAGTGGGAGATGTCCTTGCCCATGGCTAGGGGGTTGGAACCAGACGATCTTAAGGTCATTTCCAACCCTGACTATTCTATGATTCTGTAATAATGTGTTTCAGAAATTAATATCCTAAAGTTACTGATGTCAACTGAATTAATTTCTGTAACTCAACTGAGTTTAGAAATGAAAATAGGCAGGGAAAAATAAATTGATCAAAAACTTTCCTAATTATTCTCTAGTTCACATAAGAATGAGGATATCATTTGACTATTTTGGCTTCTGTGTGATTCTGTTTATTTAAAGAAACAGAACACAACTTAATTATGTATGTACATACTTGTAACACATAATTGCTATCCAAAAGGCAAACTCTGTTTGGGTTTGTTGGAATGCCAATGGGCTTTTATTAGTTCAGCCTATCATTCTGTTGAGAAATTGAAATGAAAAGTGGAAAATATGTTTTCCTTCTCTAGGGATCTCTTCATCTCTTTTTTCTCTTTATTTTATCAGACTTCCTGTTGCTATAGGGGTCTTGAAGGCCTATTATTAAAACACCCAGCAGTCCTAAGGGAAGAAAAGCAAGCTGGTGCTGCAGATGGGAACAGTGTGAATGGAATAAACTATAAGCACTAAGGAATTCCAATAAATTGAGTGAAAACTATGCATTATTCTCTTTTCTTTCCAAAATTCAGTTGGAGTTTCCACCTTTTGCCTTTCATTTTTTTTTCTGATTATGAGGCAATTCAGTACCATCCAAATATAAAAATCAACAAAAGTAAAAAACAAGCTAGTTATTTTGGCTTTTATTAGGTCTTATTTTGCACAAAACAAGTTAAAACCAAGTTGATCTATTCTGTACAGACATCCAACCTGTAGCAGCACAAGAATTAATATAAAATACTCATCATAGAAATGACATCTTCATAATGGTTTCAGAAAAGAAAGCAAAAGATACAAGAACCACTTGTATCTTACTTTCCAGTTGTCGTAGTTTAAGCCCATCCATAAATCAAAACCATGCAGTTGTTCTCCTCCTCCCCCACCCCTTGTCCCAGAGGAATGGGGAGGAGAATCAAAAGAATGTAATTCCCACAGGTTGAGATAAGAACAGTCCAATAACTAAGGTATAACACAAAAACACTACTGCTACCACCAATAATAATTATAATAAGGGAAATAACAAGGGAAGAGAATACAACACCTCACCACCCACTGACCGATACCCAGCCTGACCTGAGCAGTGATCAAGCCCTTCCAGGTAACTGCCCCCAGTTCTACATCCTGGGCATGATGTGCTGTGCTATGGAATACTTCTTTGGCTAGTTTGGGTCAGGTGTCCTGTCTCTGCTTCCTTCTGGCTTCACCTCCTCCCTGGCAGAGCACTTGTTTTTTTTTTTTTTTAATATTACCGCCTGTGCCGGGGAATGTCATCCTCTTTGAGTGTGCAGCTTCCAGAGGGACACATGTGGAGCGGTGAGGGAGGAAGGGGACACCCGTCTAGCCAGACAGATTATCGAATCAACCCTGGTGATCAGTGGGGTGACAGGTGTCTCAAAATCTGACAAATAGGCAAACCATTCCAGTGACTCACCACTTTCACAGTAAAGAACTTCCTCCTTATATCCAATCTAAACTTCCCCTGTTTAAGTCTGAACGCATTACCCTTGTCCTATCAGTACAGTCCCTAAAGAAGAGTCCTTCCCCAGCATCCTTATAGGCTCCCTTCAGATACTGGAAGGCTGTTATAAGTTCTCCATGCAGCCTTGTCTTCTCCAGGCTGAACAGCCCCAACTTTCTCAGTCTGTCTTTCTACGGGAGATGCTCCAGTCCTCTGATCATCCTTGTGGCCCTCCTCTGGACTTGTTCCAACAGTTCCATGTCCTTTTTAGGTTGAGGACACCAGAACTGCCCACAATACTCCAAGTGAGGTCTCAGAAGAGCAGAGTAGAGGGGCAGTATCACCTCGTTCCACCTGCTGGTCACGCTCTTTTTGATGCATTTTTACATAACTTTCTCTGAAGGTTGAAGGAAATCCAACAATTTTTGCAAGTATGCTGAAAGTATTCTAAATACAGTTGTTGAAGAGTAGGAAGTATGGAAAATGTACTACAGCCTTTATTATTTTATCATTGTGAAGACTTTGATGGTAAGGCAGAATTAAACAGGTCAATAGAAATTAGAGTATAGAATGTTTCATTCAAATCTGCTTTGATTTTAACATGAATCAGTGATCCCGCTGAAGTTGTTTTAACCCCTTCCATATGACATCTCTTCTCTAAGACTTGAGTGGATGCTGGGATAAGTATGGACTGCAAGTTGCGTTAAAATAGTTGAGTCTTTCAGGATATCAATAAAAACACAAGAAGAGTAACACTCAGTACTCAGAACCCTTACTAGTGCAGGGATATTGTAGTGGGCAACCCTATCATGGGAATTCTTTAACATTCATGAACTTATGGGGAAAAAACATAGATGAATCAAGCACAATTTTATATCTTTATAATAAACCATTGCTATTTTTTATTAGAATTAATGAATTAAAACAAAGATTTTAAAAGTTAAATAATAAGCCTCATGACATCTCAGAATTCAAACAAACACAGAAAGAGTGATACAAGTTTAGGGAGCCCTTTAATTATATAAGTTTATTTATAGTGGTAATAACATATCACAGGTACTTCAGAACTGAGGCTGGGAAAAAAAGTCTTTTAATATCTATCTGGCAGAAATGTGTGTGATTTCAAAAGTTACTGTCCTCAACTCTTTGTGATTAACTAAAATCTTAAAATTTTTTCTTCCACAGAAAAGAGAAATACATGCCAGCAGCTTACACTAAGTTGTACTTAACAGCACACCTTTGAAGAGACGGATGGCTGAATTCAAGATTCTAGAAATTTATCCTACATTTCAAATGAATAATACATTGTCCAGTATGCTAGTGATAACACTGATATGCCTTGTCTTATCTAAGAAACTATCCTGAAGACAGTTTCATCAGAATTAGGTTTGTTTTCCAATCACATAACATATGTTGTTGATAATTTCCAACTCATACTTCTCAAATAATGTTAAACATTTTTTTAACTAACAGAGGTGAACATATTAACACAGGAAATCAGAAACACCATATTCATTTAAAAGGAAAATCCGCTGTTTATTTAAGCTTTTTTCATTATGATTCCAAAGAAAAATACGAAACTTTAAACTTTCAAAATTATATCAATATGTGTAAACAAACTATTCTGAAAAATTACAGTTCCATTCAATTTTATTTATGCTAGGGGACAGTAGAATATAAAAGAAATTTAAACAACAAAATAAAGTATTTTTCATTAAAATGGAAAATTTAAGCAAACTGAAACAAGTCATACAATATATTTTGAAGATTAAAAATCTAAGCTTAGTTATAATTACTATTTTTTCTGTGAAATATTTTAATATGGGGGAAAGTAGTTTCATTATTAAAAAAACAAGCTATGACACTTTTTTTGAGTTATCACGTTTTTACGGCTATTCAAAAGCATGTATGACATCTTACAAATTATATGTGAGCAACTCTCAACTCTGAGAATTTACGGTCTGTATTTATCATGAGAAGCAATGAGAGAAAAGTGAAAAGGAGTCATGCTTGATGTCTTTGTATTGTAATCAGAGACCTACATTTTTTTACTTTTCACCAATGCTTTAAAGCAGTCTTTGTATATATGCTTCATTCTGACACTTTTCCCTCAAATATAGGTAAATTAGTGATAACTGTTCTTAGGAGACAATAATGGCTTTTTGCTGGGTAGATTTTGTGACATTACAAGAAATACATACATAAGAAGTCTAAAGAACTACCATAACCTGAAGATCAGAGTTTTTGAAGTAGAAAGTCAGACAGGAAGGCAAATGACCCATAAAGAGGTGAGTGAGAAAACAGATGAGAAATGTGTTGTAATATGTTGCACAACTGGTGATCAAAGTGAACAAATTAAATTATAAAACTATCAAAAGTCTCTCTTTTTTTGTTAAAAATGTTTAATCAAAACTGTTTTAAATAGCTCTTATTATCCTGTAGGGTGCATGAGCTTCATTTCATTTGAATTTAATGTTACAGTTCTGTTTGTGTTTTTTTTTTCTAAAAGGCACCACAAACCAGAAACTGTTCAGTGTGCCCTCATGCCAATACAGAAGCCTTTCATTATTGTGCATTTCTCCTGTCCAGCACAATAAAGCAATTTCATCTTTAGGATGTTTATTTCCATGGATAATGAGGAGAATAAAGCCCCTTAATGGGTAGCTCAGCTACTACTTAAATTCTGCTACGATGCTTCAGAAATGCTGTTGTCTCTGCCTTATTTTCTGAATCTTACAGGTAAGTACCTAATAAGAACTGCATGAAGATCCCTGTAGGGAAATAAATTTCTTTGCCCTAAAACTTTTGAAATGAACACTTACAGTGTTTCAGACTGTTGGCCTTCTTTATCAATGCTCTAACTATCAATTTGAGTGGATTTATGTCTTATGATTTGAATCATTACCAGTCTCAGTAGTACTGTATTTATGAGTTAGTTGGACTGCATTATAACCACTACTTAATAAAAAAAATTTCACTCATTAACACAAATCTGAAAAAGAAAAAACTATTATTTTCTATTTTTCAGTTTTTCTTTTGCCAGTTTTTGTTAAAAAACCTTCTTTATTTTCTTTTAACTTTATTATATTTTTTAGATTGCAGAACCTTCCTGTGACAGCTGTTGGTTTCACATAACCATTAAAATCTGCATATCTATTCTTTGTTTCTTCCAATTTTTCTATAACTAAATTTCATTAACACTTTAGGAAATGTGAATGTTTTCCTTCCATCTGCTAGGTGGCTTTTAAAACTCATTTACTTTGATTTAGCAAATCTGGAAACATCTGGCAAAAATGTATTTTTATTAAGTTTCTCAGACTCATATTTACAAGATATGTGACTTTCGTAGTCTTTCTTAAGATCTGTAATTGGTTTCTATATCTCAATTGTATAATTTCTTTCTAAATGCTAATCAACCAGGTGGTCAGATGTTTAGTTATCATTCTGCACATTAACCAGTTTAATGCATCTCTATTTAAATGTCTAGAGCTGATGATTCAAATGATGTGCTTAAAAACTATAGGAATGGTTATTTAGTTTTTTAGCTATTACTTCATTTTTTGTTTTAATTCTGAAGTTGATTTTGACTATTAATTAGCCTAAAATATATGTGAAGAATAGATCCTCTACACTGGGTGCCTATATACAAAAATATTGATAATTTCCAGGCTCTGATCTGTTGTCAGGGTAAAAAACTGGAGGACAAACACTAGCTCATGCTCTTCTCATTCTTCTGCTTAGTTTTGAATGTGAAAGCCTACATGTTTCACTCTCATTCACCCTTAACTTACTCCAGTTCTACAACAGGAGACATTCTCCAGACATTGGAAAACAGCCATTTGTTTTTACAGTGGCAAGCCTGGGATTCTGGTCTTTCAGAGCAGCAGAAGATATGTCCATATGTGTGAATTTATCAACACAGAAAAGTTATGCTTCTGAGACACATTCTTTGATCTGCTACAGCTGCTTAGGGCAGTACCCTTCCAGCAGATTGCAACTATTAAAGTGTGAGTATCCTAGTCAGGACAAAATGTGATAGTGTGAAAGTAAACTCCTAATAAAAAAGTGCTTAAAAAAAAACCAAAACAAAAATATTTTTATCATTTGAATACATCTATAGTAAAACCACCCCACTGGGATGTTTTGTATCTAGCCATACCTGAAGGTGCTTTTCCAGCTCCATGAAGATATTTTAAATTGGCATCTCAAGAACATGTGATGAGCAGCAGATCATCACAGAAAGTGCCAGAATCTGAGATACCAAAGACAAGGCTTGAGTGACCATTGCTAAACAAATTTAATCTGTGTTTTATTTAGATCATTCGCATTTGTAAATAAGACCTCTGTGTTTTCTTTTTATTTTTCCTATAAATACATTTCTATCACCTTCTTAACAACCTTACTTTGTGATCAGGGTTTCAAGAGATAATTGAGACCCAGGAAAAAAAAACAAACCTATAAGAATTATCATTTGAACAAGTTTACATCAATGAGAAATCTGTCATAATATTGTGTCAGTGGTGTGTGCATCATCTTCATGTTCAATCTGTTCCCATAGATTCTTTTATTATCTCCAGTAGATGCCATTGGCATGAGCAGAGTCAAAGACTTCCAGCACATTTGGGAATCCAGACAGTACAGATAAATCTTCACTGACTTTCTGCTGATGAGGTTAGCTTCTTTGAAATGAGAGAAATAGCTGTGTTACAAAATAGCTTCTCAGAAATGTCACTAGATACTTTGGCACAGAACATTGGTTAATTTGAGTGATGTTTCTGAATAAAAGATTGAAAGACTTAGTAACAGCAGGTTCATATGACATTTTGCAATATTTCTAAATAATATACTGATAAAAAAGTGCAACTTCGGTCATTGGAAAAGTTCCGCATAGTCACCAAAATCTCCCTTTTCTCCACTGAGCTTACATCCTCAGATTCTAATGGAGTTTTTGGATAACAAGTATAAATTCTGTTAAGATAGTATTTGGGGCTTATGTAACCTAAACAGCGGTGTTCAACCATAGCTGTGTTCAAATTACATACACATGATGTGCACAGCCCACCAGAATAAGGCCTTAAGTCATTGAACAATAAGATTCAGACAGTCAACACAAATTGCTAAACATTCCTGGACACATCTGCCAACTCATATCCATATCTTTTTTGTATAAGTAGTTCTGAAGCATAGTGGTTAAAATTTAATTTACGCAAAGCTGCACAGTGTATATATTTAACAGGCTGTTATGAATACTGTAGTTTTTATATATGACAATGACCCAGAAATGCATTTGTCATGAAAAGCTTCATGTATCAGCTTGGCTACATGTACCTATATTATTGAGTTATTGGCTAAATATTGACTGCTATTTGAAAAAAAATTATGTGCATTTGTCCTGGGTTTAGCTACTTTGTGGCTAACTTGATGACAGGGTTCAAATCACGACAGCATTTGACTGTTCTACTGTCAGTAAAGCATTCAGCTCACCCCCGTTGGGTATAAAAGAACCTGCAATGACAAAGAATATAAAACTGCTTGGTCAGTAGCAGTTTAAAAGTATAGTTTTAATTCTTCATGTTTTGACACAAGCAATCTAGATAACATAGTATACCTTGGTTAATAACAAAGCATAGGAAAGAGAAGACTATGTGATGGGACACGTTTAGAAGTTGTGCTTACACTTATCATTAATATATTATCAGCTGTCAGGCTTAAACAGAGGCAGTCACACACCTCACAGCTTCTCATTTAGGGTCCCCTCAAAAAGCTTCTCTTACTCCCTTGAAAAAGCAGGAGTAGCAGGCAGTCATTTATACTCATTGCAAGGATACAAACCATGGTCCCAAGCATCTTAGCCTCTCTTAATAGTTAGGGTGTTACCTCTGGGCAAGCAATACCAAACATAGTATTCAGAGCTAAGTCTGTTGCTTAGAAACTGGATGTACATCAACATCCTTCACTCCTGTGTATGAGAAGCAGCCTGATAATTTTGGGTTAGAAATTTAAGTTTATATTGCTGTCTCAAATCTTATCCAAAATCCTTTTCAATTTTAGAGAGATACAAACTCTTTGGTCTTCCTCCATGCTTTTATTAAGCTCCCTAATATTTTCCAAGTTGACTGTGCAAGGCAGAAGCAGAGAAAACAATACTGAGTTTGTGATTGTTTTGGTATCAGTGTTATTTCGCACTAGATACTCCAGCAAGTATCTCAGTTTTTGACAGGATTCTCTCAGACACAAATACAGAGCAGCAGAAAAAATCAGAAAATAAAGAACAAGATTGATGTGGTGATGTGTCCTTATGCAGTGATTGCATTTATGAATATGTCATTTTGGGAGGTTTACATTTCTAAAATAGAACACAGATTTAGGTACTAGATGTGGAGCTTTGCCATTTGTCTCATTGCCATTGGAAAAAGATAGCTGATTCTCAGGCCTGACAACCAAATTGTCAAAAAAAAAAAAAAGACAAACCACACACTAAACAAAGAAAACAACCAATAAATAAATAAATTGTTTTAAAGGCTGTATTATGATCTTTATGTGCATCATGAATGTTAGTCTCACAGCAGAGAATAACTTTATAGAACAATGAGACCAAACTGACAGTGTTTGAGGTTGCAAAGGGTATAGCAATGTCCATACTCTCTCTGAATACCAGGAACTTCAGGAGCCAGAATGCAGAAGCTTTCTGTAAAGCTGTCCAAGAGAACAAATGTAGGGTCCTGGAGCACAATTAAGCAAGTAGCTACTTCTGTTTGACATTCTTCACCAAAGAATATGTTATATCCCATGAATTTAAAACATACAATTAAACAAAACACATTTCCCCTTTTCTTCTTCCCCAAATTATCCAAAGACTATCACTTGGAATTGCTGGTTGCATAGTCGTCAAATACTCAGCTGGGAATCTAAATGCAAATACTTTTCACTGCACTCCACAAGCCAACAAACATAAAAAATAACCCCCAAAAAACTTTTCATAACTACAATATATGATTATGAATAATTTCCTGGCAGTTATTTAAAAAAAAATTATACATTAAAACATATTTTACTCTGAATTTTTGTGCTTCCAACTGAAAACAAAGGGCAAACACAGCATTAAGTTAAATATTTGCTCTACTGTAGAAATACAATATGCATTGTTGGTGGAATATGCATTAAATGGTACTAAGCGAAATACCTTCGTCTTAGATTTGTTAACTTAAAATCTAATGGTACAGATGTTTACAAATCGGTGTGTATCCCACTTTGTTTAAGACATATTGTAAGGGCTGCATATTATCAATTACACAGCATGACCCTCAAATTACTTTCCTTATTATTCCTGCTCAAGGTTTCACAATACTATATGAACTGTACGTGTTTATTAGCTTAATTCCTGATATGAAAAAATAGGGGAAAGTTTAAAATATAATTGATGTATTTGTTTTGCACAGGAAAAAAATACATAAATAACATGAGTCCAACTTTTTCCACCTGCAGTCTAATACACTGATGATAGAATCATAGAATAGTTAGGGTTGGAAAGGACCTTAAGATCATCTAGTTCCAACACCCCTGCCATCAGGAGGGACACCTCACACTAAATCTTATCACCCAAGGCTTCGTCCCACCTGCCCTTGAACACTGCCAGGGATGGAGTATTCACATCATTCCTGGGCGAACCATTCCAGTGCCTCACCACCCTCACAGGAAAAAATTTCTTCCCTATATCCAATCTAAAATTCCCCTGTTTAAGTTTCAACCCGTTACCCCTTGTCATGTCACTACAGTCCCTCCCCAGCATCTCTATAGGCATCCCTTCAGAATACTGTAAGGCTGCTATGAGGTCTCCACGCAGCCTTCTCTTCTCCAGGCTGAGCAGACCCAGCTTTCTCAGCCTGTCTTCATATGGGAGGTGCTTCAGTCCCCTGATCATCCTCGTGGCCCTCCTCTGCACTTGTTCTAACAGTTCCATGTCCTTTTTATGTTGAGGACACCAGAACTGCACACAGTACTCCAAGTGAGGTCTCACGAGAGCAGAGTAGAGGGGCAGGATCACCTCCTTTCACCTGCTGGTAATGCTCTTTTGATGCAGCCCAGGATACAGTTATCTTTCTCTGCTGCAAGTGCACACTGAAGCTGACTCATGTTCATTTTCTCATCAACCAACACCCCTGAGTCCTTCTTCACATGTCTGCTCTCAATCTCTTCTTGGCCCAACATGCAGCTGTGCCTGGGATTGCTTTGACCCAGGTGTAGGACCTTGCACTTGTCATGGTTAAACTTCATGAGGTTGGCATCAGCCTACCTCACAAGCATGTTAAGGTCCCTCTGGATGGCATTCCTTCCCCCCACGTATCAACTGAACCACACAACTTTGTGTCATCGGCAAACTTGCTGAGGACGCACTCTATCCCACCCTTCATGTCACCAACAAAGGTGTTGAACAAGACGGGTCCCAACACTGATCCCTGAGGGACACCCCTCATTACTGGTCTCCAGCTGAACATTGAGCCATTCACCAAAACTCTTTCCATGCGGCCAGCCAGCCGGTTCTTTATCCACTGAGTGGTCCACCTATCAAACTGATGTCTCTCCAATTTAGAGACAAGGATGCCATGTGGGACATTGTCGAACACTTTGCACAGTTCCAGGTAGATGACATCAAATGCTCTACCCATGTCCATCAGTTCCATAGCCCCATCATAGAAGGCCACCAGACTGGTCAGGCAGCATTTCCCCCTAGTGAAGCCATGCTGGTTGTCACCAAGCACCTTGTTGTTTTTCATGTGCCCTTAGCATGCCTTCCAGGAGAATCTGCTCCAAGATTTTGCAAGGCACAGACGTGAGACTGACTGGTCTGTAGTTCCCTGGGTCATCCATTTTCCCCTTCTTGAAAATGGGGGTTATATTTCCCTTTTTCCAGTCATCAGGAACTTCATCTGACTGCCATGATTTTTCAAATATGATATCCAGTGGCTTAGCAACTTCATTCAGGAGCTCCTTCAGGACCTACAGATGGATTTCATCAGGTCCCATGGACTTGTGTACATTCAGGTTTTTAGGACGGTCTCGAACCAGATCCTCTCCTACAGTGGGCCCAAGGTCTTCATTCTCACAGTTCCCGTGTCTGCCTTCCAAGACTTGGGTGATGCGGTCAGAGCTTTTGCCAGTGAAGACGTAGGCAAAGAAGACATTCAGAACCTCAGACTTCTCCAAATCCTGTGTAGCCAGTAGTTGCCTATAGCTTCTGGAAGGGGCCTATGTTGTCCCTTCTCTGTTTTTTTTCCTCTACATATGTATAGAATCCCTTCCTGCTATCCTTAACATCCCTAGCCAAGCTTAATTCTATCTGGGCCTTAGCTTTCCTAACCTAGTCCCTAACTACCCTGACAACATCCCTGTATTCATCCCAAGCCCCTTGTCCTTGCTTCCACCTTTTATAAGCCTCTTTTTTCCTTTGAATTTTTCTCAGCAGCTCCTTATCCATCCAAGGAGGTCTCCTGGCCCTCCTACTGCACTTCCTTCTAGTTGGGATGCAACACTCATGAGCTTGTAACAGGTGATCCAGCATATGTATGTGTATATATATCTCAGATTATGCGGTATAGAAATTGGAAAGATAAGGATCTTGGTGAAAAGCACTTTCATAAGGGCCTCCTTCACACTCCTTAAGCTCCTAACGGCAAGAGCTATGGCTCAGGTAGGTGTATAAGACTGTAAACCTCAGGATCGGAGAGGATGCACGATGCTTCTTGACAGAAAATACACAAAACTGTGCCATTTCAAATTTAGATATTTTATCAATACCTTCTATTTTGAGTCCTCTGCTTCAAATTAAGGGATCTTTATTTAAAGGGATTTCTTAATCTTGTTATCTGTAATGTGCTAAAGCTTTTATCTCCCAAATAGACATGACTAATTAGCTTATATATTGTCATAACTTCATCCACTAAAAAGTGAAAGTAGCCTTTTTAAACTGACATTTTTAAGACAGACATTTTTAAAACTTTCAGGGTCACAATTTCAAATGTACCTGACTAATATATCAGTATTAAAATGAACATTTCATTCAGAATACATAAATACTAATTTATACCCTAGTCATGCTCCACAAGGTTCCTTGGTGCAGAAAATTGGAAGACCAGTCATTCAGAGGTAAGAAAAGGAAAGCACCCTGGGAAGCATACCTATTGTGAGTTTCTAGGTAAAAGCTAAGCCAAACTCAACATTGTGCTCATGCAGTTTCACAGATATAACAGATGTGTTCATTGAAAGAAGAGAATTCAATCCAAACTGTGCATTCGTTGAAGCAAGTTTGTAAATGGAAATTGGAGGTTTAGAACAAAAAGGTACTTCTGGTAGGTTCAAGCTGAAAGAACATTCTGGTGTTTAAAATGACTGTATGTCACTGTTTCTTTGCTCCCTTCTCCATACTGTACTTAATGGGCACATTAAAACAGGCAATATTTTAGACAAAAACTTAGCTTTTTTTCCTAAACTAGCAAATGCATGTATTAGCAGTGGATGTAAATAAGAGCATGGATTATTTTATTTCCTGAGAAGTTTTAGATTTCCTGAGGTTTTTTTTTTTGTGAGAAAGGACATATTTTCCATAAGAAAACTTACTACTTTGTTGTTTCATTTTTGCTTTTTCTCCTTTGCTCAGTGGCATAAAATGGACTGGAAATTTATCACTTGAGTGTCTTCTTTAAATTAACTATGGTATTCACTTCCTCTCAATGCTACAATGCAAAAGCTGTGTAATGTTAATTCCTATGATCAAGCAGAAGAATTTTGTGCCAGGCTTCTAAAATTATACAGTCATTAAAATAATACTCCAGGTAAAATATATTTTTCCTCTCCCTTCAGTGTGAGGCAGACAACTGAATGTTTGCTATTGGGTCAGTGAATTCTTAGGACATCTTTGCAAGGCAGATTAACATTTTAATGCTTTTTCAACCACGGTATGCTCTTTACAGTAATGCATAGGAAGCCCTGTAAAGATTAAGATGCTATTATCTTAGGAACTATGCAAACAAGCTTTAAGAGAAAAGTTCATAATAAAAAAAGGTAAACAAAGAGGAAAGACACAGCAAGCTTCTCTAGGAGATCGGCAGAACAGGTTGCTGACAGAAATGTTGGTGGAACTTTATCAGGAACTATAGGAATCATAGAATGGTTCAGATTGGAAAGGACCTTAAGATCATTTAGTTACAACCCCCCTGCCGTGGGCAGGGACAACTCCAGCTAAACCATGTCTCCCAAGACTCTGTCCAACCCTGACTTGAACACCGCCAGGGATGGAGCATTCACAGCTTCCTTGGGCAACCCATTCCAGTGCCTCAGTACCCTTACAGTAAAGAACTTCTATATATCCAGTCTAACTGTAGCAGTAGGAAAAGGTGCAGTGGGTTAAAACCTAAACAGAGGAGACTGAGTTTAGATATAAGGAAAAAGTTCTTTTCTTGAGAGTGGTGAGACTGGAACAGACTGCCAAAGGAAGTGGTAAATGCTCTATTCCCAGTTGTGTTCAAGGCCAGGTTGAATGGAGCCTTGAGTAACCTGGTTTCTAGGGGGAGGTGTCCCTGCCCATGTCAGTGGGGTGGAAACTAGATGATATTAAGGTCCTTTACAACCCAAATTGTTCTATGATTCTATAAATCAGTTTATTTAGTTTATGTGTTATGCATTTGAAATAAACGGTGCTGCTGCATCTTAATAACATTTCCAGTAAAACACGTAAAATGACCACAATAATCTTTTTGACCTACCACAGATTCAAAGTCAAGTGGATTTGCTTAAATTGTCTACTTTTGATGGTATTTGCAGCACAATATAGTCGGTTATCACATTTCACTTGAGATTAATCACCTAAGTAGAAAGGTTGACATTTTAAGTCTAGTGGTGACGACAGTACAATGTATTTCACACTGTCTCATGACCAAATCAATGTACTGAAATCTCCTCATCAGTCTTTATTACACCATATAATAAAAAGGAGACTTCATATTCAGTAAGCTAGGTAGCATACAGTACTTTTTAAGTGAGAAAAAGTAATACACACACTCAAAATCAAATGTCTGTAATAAATTACTCATGGTGGAATTTGTTCACCATGTTCTTGTTGCTTCAACTGACAATGAATTTAATACAAACATATTCTTCTTATAGAAAAAAAAAATGAAAGTGTCATTTATGTTGTTTCAGCGAATAGTTTGGCCATATCTGCTTCCATCTAATAAGCAATAAAGTAGAATCGTTGTTTATATTTGAAAACTTTATTTAATTACATATTCAAATACAATCCAGATGTCTCTGCATAATACTTTGTGTGTATGTTGAATAGCTTGTTTTTTCCTTTTGTTTGCTTATTAAATAATGAGAAATGCTGCTGTTCTTTGCGAAGTTTTTCGTTTGGCAATGAGGACTGAGCATGTTAACCAACATGTAGTATGCAGCTTACAAACTTCCATAGTATTTCTTGGAGAGGATCCATCTTCCTGTCTGTTATTATTGTCAAGAAATTTACTGCAGACTCTCTTTTTCTGTAGATTTATCTGCAGCAGATAATACATTCTGATCTACTTCTATTCTCCTGAAAAAAATAGTATTGGCATCATCAGTAAAATCAGTGAGATTTAATGGATTGTTCTACAATTTCATTATTTTTCTATAGCATACTATTTAATTACGGGTGTGAATCAAATACACAAGACAATTATAATATGCATTTAAAATTACCCTGAAAACAAAGATTAGCTTTTATATGAATCATTTACATCAAATATTGTACATACACACAAATGTGTTTTGCCAATAGCTTTGTTGCCTTCCCTTTTTTTACGTTTTGTTCTACATCTACAAATGCAGTGTAAATCGTTACTGCATAAGATTGCACAACAGAATATGTGATGGAGGAAAAAAATCACACAACTTCTGCCGTGTGTTGAAAAATGCACTTCCTTGAACTGATGTGAGTGGTCATATAATTTTCTGTCACTGAAAGTTCATATAAAATTTGTCTTAAAATTTTAGATGCATTAATTTCTTTAAGAATTCAGAAACATTGAAATTTATATATGTGCTATCTTATGGAAAAAGAAGTTAACTTTTTCTCTACTTAAGTATTCAGAAAGCACAGCACAGTAAGACCTCAAGTTAATGTAATTTCTCTGCAAAGAATGTTGGTGCAAAATACACATTTTTGGTTATGCTAAAAGAAACACACACTATTAAAAAGTTGTTCCTTTCATCAAGGAGGGCCTTAAGCAGAAGTTTAAACATGGCACACAAAATTCACATTGTAACTCCCATGAGAATTTGATGAAAGTGGTGAAAATAATAGGTTCTGAGAAATAAAAATGAGAATTAAACAAACAAACAAACACCAAAACACAAAAACTAAAGCTGTGCATGTTCTCTGCAATATTGTTTTTGGGCATTCATCTCTGAGGTTTCCATATAGACTGTGTTGGCTTTACATAAGGGCTCACACTACAACTTTTGCCAGATGATGCTGATGATCAAATAGCATTGGCACAGCACTGGCTAAAAATAGACATAGTTTACACAACAGAAGAAACTCAGTATAGCAGTAGATGTAGAAATTACAGTCTAAATCTGGTAAGAACAGTAAAGGGGCAATTTAAAATATTCCACAATTCCAAAACATCTTAAACTACCTGAAAAGCCAAGCAAATGAAAGATTTTGTTGTTTGTAAGATCCCTAGTCTTAGTTTTTCATGAATCTTAGTAGTCCATATAATGCTACTGGGATACACAATAGCCTTGACTTGGTTGTCAAGCATTGTTGGGGGTCGAGCATGGGCGCTTGAACAGGCCTACAGCAAGCTGTGAGAAAGTGAACTTATGACCCCAGGTTAAAAGAAGAAGAAGTGTCAAGATCAGCAAAACAGGAATGCAATAACAGGATGCCAGTAATTGCAAAAGCATGATGTAACGCTAAGCTGAAGCGAAGGTGTGAAACCAATCAGGAGAGGTAAAGGGGAGCGTGTATCCCTCGTGGGCAAAGTGAAGCAGCCAATCAAGTAATGCGCGATCGCGTGTAAGACAGTATATTAAGAGCAGCCTTGTAATCAATAAACGGAGCATTTTGTGAACCTACATCGTATTGGTGTTTTCTCCCCTCCACCTGGCCGCGGCATTCTGGTGACCCCGACGTGATACCAGGAGAGAGAGAGACCGCAGACGAGAGAAGGTGGAGATCCCGGCTGCCCAAGAGAGGCAGGCTGTCCGAGAGAGGCAGGAAAAGAGCTCAAATTACGTGGCCACGGCTGACCGGTGAGTCAGGCAGACTGCGGTCTGGTTCGGGATGGGTTTCGCTGTATCAGCGATAGAAAAGGCTACGATAGAAGGATTGCTATGCGTAGCGAAGAAAACAGGATACTCGATACCCCAACAGGAACTTGTGGACTTTTTATTTTGGTGCCGACGAAGGGGGTTGTTAGAAAATACGGGACAGTTATTCTCCAAAGATCAATGGCATAAGATAGGGGAAGAATTGTGGGAGTCGGTGAAGCTTTTAATCTCGAGACTTGGGAGAAAATTACTAAGGAAGAAGCTCCTGATTTATGGATGTTTTCAGTCCTTCCTAAGGTGAAGGGAGCAACCCTTAAAGAGACAGACCTAAAGTTAATGTTGAAATGGTCGAAGACACGTTACCCAGAGATTTATGAGTCTACCGGATTTGAGATATCCTTGTGGAATGGGGCAGGAGTTAAGCTGTGGAATGCAGCCACGAAAGGCAATGAAGCTGTTAAAAGTTTGTTAGTCATTTGGAGAATTGTTTTAGAGATGTTAAAGTCAAAAAATGAGGTCATGGAGACCAGTGCGCCCCCCCCCCCCCCCCCCCCCCCCCCCCCCCCCCCCCCCCCCCCCCCCCCGAATCTCCGCCAGTTGCCGCTATGGCTGCGAAGATTGATGTCGGGGATGAAGGTGATCCTTTTGACTCAGGCCCTATTGACCCCGAGAAGGAGCCTGTGCACGTTCATCAGTTTGCTGTTGCTGATCCTGAGATTCTGATGCCTGATAATGCCGATGCTGACCTGGATGGTGCTTTTGACCTGGAGCCTATTCATCCGGAAAAGAAGCCTGATTTATATCCCCCATATCCTCATGATAAATGGGTAGCTGTAAAGGGAGAAGTGAGATGGGTGGGGGATGCAGATGTATTGCATGGTTTCCCTGTGGTGTATATGCTGGTTCAAAACCCGCAGTGGGAAGGTCTCTTGTATGCTCTTATCAGGGGTATCGGGCAGAATGTGTCAGACCGTGGAGTTGGAACCCCATATACAACTCCTTTGGTACAGTCTCTCTGTGATACTCATGTACTAGAAATTGGTAAATATAAGTATGTCCATGTTTCTATCGACCCTTGGAAACCTTTAGAGGTATTGCTGGCAACTTCTTCCAACATAGGCTGGCCACCTGTGTCGGAACGAGTGTGCATTTTGGTCAGTAAAAAAGCCCAAGCCTCATGCGATGTGAGGGAGGCAGAGCCTCTGCGGGGACGCCTGCTAAGGTTGAGCCTGCCACCCCACACTGTGATGATGCTTCTCGGAGCTGGTTTCCTGATAGTCTTTACAGGGTCCTTGTGCCATGTCCTGTATGTGGGACTGTGCAGTCGGAGCAGTGATTGCCTGGATTTTGTGTTTCAAATATTGTAGTTGTGTGGAGTGTGCTTGTGGGATCCCATATATGTGTGTGTCTGTGTGTGTTTGTAATGAGGGCAGACAGTGTTCTGTATATTTTTTGTTGTCAGGTTCATGTAAAAGTTTTAACAGGTAGCAGTTTAACCTTTCGGGCAAGAAAAGGTTAATGCAAAAGTGCAGTTGCCGATAGGCTGGTGGTTTTAGCTGTGCAAAGCAGGGTGAGCGACTTTAAAAAAAAAAAAAAAAAAAAAACACAAAAAACAAAACAAAAAAAAAGTTAGAAAAAAAAAAAAAAAATAGAAAAAATAAAAAATATAGAAAAAAATAGAAAAAAATAGAAAAAAAATAGAAAAAAATAGAAAAAATAGAAAAAAAATAGAAAAAACGGGTAATGATAACACATTCTAGCTTTTATTAATGACTGTAGTTTTGATGTATATTGCTTAAAGCTTGTTTTCCAGACAATATGCATGTGTAATCCAAAAAAAAAACCAAAAACAAAAAAAACCAAAAAAACATCACTTGAGGGCAACTGAAAATTAACAGCTTGAATATGCATACTTGTAAAGTAGCTATTATTGGAGGTTGTGATTTTGCATATAAAACCACCTGTATTTACTAGCCAGTTGCTAACAAGAAACTATACCTTGCATTGTATGGATTTGTCACTTGTGAAAGAGATGTTAGAACATGCAAATTTGCAGCAGCTGCTAGAAAATGCTAAGGTAAAAGCTGGAAAGATTCTAAGATTATGATAGTGTTATAAAGCAAGTAATGGAACAAATTAAGAGGGTGGGAGAACTCCACTGTAAGAAGTTTCTTTGGTTAGTCCCTCGCTGTCATCAGCATCTTCAACATGCTGATGCACTCTGTAATAGTTACTCTGCTAATGTAAATCTGTGTGTGCTTTGCTATAGTAGTGACTTGTTACTGGGTTAAGCAGGTGAAACTCTGCATTGACAACAAGGTGCAAGGACAGAGATTGAACAAATGCCTGCTACCACAGTCAAGGGCAAGACTGGGTTGGCCTCTGTGTCTGCAACCAAGAAGAACCTTTAGCTCCGCTGCTGGCTGCAACCAGCAGGTGTAGAGCGGTGGAGACACATGCCATGCCAGACCTTGATGTGAGGGATGGCCTCCGCTGTTATCAGAGAGCCATACAGGAGAAAAAGGGTAGGCCCAGCTGTGTACAGCTATCAACAGGACCATACTGGCTGCCAGCAAAATGTACAAAGCCGCAGAATTCAACCACATAAAGAAACAGCAATGGTAGAAATCTTTGTAAAATCTTTGTAATATCTGTGCTATTATGTGTGACCATGGGTAATGGACAAGTATACTGAGCACATGTGTTAAATCCTCATTATTCCATCCTGTTACATGGTGTGTAGGATTCACTGGTATGCCACATGTTATAAAGGTGACATCAAGTGACTTCAAATCAGACTAATCTTACTGAAATAATGCTGCCTAGAGTAGTGGGTTGTAATGTTACACAAGTCCAGCAGTGATAGAGCAGACATACGAAATTGTAAAAAACTTTTAGTAAAACTAAAAAGGGGGAGATGTGAAGACAGTATTCTCACAGGAGAATGGGTATTTGGTACATGAGCTCTGAATAACTCCGAGGGATACATCACGGCCATGGGAGGCCCGAGGAAGCCTAAGCAAGCAAGATAAGAAGAAGCTGTAATTCACTGAGTTATGAGAACTGTGGACTGTTGGCAAGCGTTCGAGGTCAAGTTCTCACACCTGTGTTTAACCAATTATATGTTAGTCACTAAGGGTCTTCAAGACAAGTATCCAATCATGATATGCCAAATTGCTGTAGGTGTGTGTAAGCAATAGTATATAAGGAGTTAATGGCTTTTTGTCTGATAAAAAAAAAAAAAAAAAAAGGGGGAGTGTAACTCCTTGACTGTTAACACTGTACAGTTTACTTCTGCAGCTGCTTCACATCCCCTTTGCATTAGAATGCTTCTGGGCATGTGTTGTATGAATCTTTCTGATCATTCTGAATCTATACACAAGAAATTGTTTGAACTTAAAGAAAATATGAAAGAACTTACTGTAGAAACAAATCCTATAGACTCTTGGTTAAAATCGTTAGGAATGAGTAGTTGGTTAAGGAGTTTAATCATGATGTTTAGCGGACCAATAATGATTATGTTGTTAATTTTGTTTTTTGGACCTTGTTTGTTACAATGTATTATGCAACACATGCAGCAGATGACGAACGCTTTATTTGAAAAAAGAGGGGGAGATGTTGGGGGTCGAGCATGGGCGCTTGAACAGGCCTACAGCAAGCTGTGAGAAAGTGAACTTATGACCCCAGGTTAAAAGAAGAAGAAGTGTCAAGATCAACAAAACAGGAATGCAATAACAGGATGCCAGTAATTGCAAAAGCATGATGTAACGCTAAGCTGAAGCGAAGGTGTGAAACCAATCAGGAGAGGTAAAGGGGAGCGTGTATCCCTCGTGGGCAAAGCGAAGCAGCCAATCAAGTAATGCGTGATCGCGTGTAAGACAGTATATTAAGAGCAGCCTTGTAATCAATAAACGGAGCATTTTGTGAACCTACATCGTATCGGTGTTTTCTCCCCTCCACCTGGCCGCGGCAAAGCATGAACATTTCTTTACCATCTTCAAATAAAACAGAAGTTGATGAGTCAAAGAATTGCTGCCATTCTGTTTCTCACTTATATTCTAGTTTTAATAATTAAATGCTTTCATCTTTTCCTTAGTATTTCTTAAAACTGGGTTTATCCCTAAAAAATCTGGCACAAGATATTATCTTAAAATGTTCTCAATGTCTTTCAGCTTGGCATTTTGTTTTGCACTGATACCTAAAAAAAATTTCTCAATCTCCGCTGAATGTACAAACCATCATTGTATTTTTGTGTTGCTGTTTCTCCTCCTTTTTTCCTTCGTAAAAGCTTCCATTTGAACTTGGCAGTTATATGGTGCTGCACTTCTTAAGTAGATCCTGGGCATTTGATTGCTACTTACTGCATCTCTTCTTTATAACTGCTCTATGACTACCCCTATTATCCTTTCCCCTTTCATGGAATGGATGATGCAAAGTTATAGTTGTAGTGTTTAAATGGAAATAGACCACCAAGAAAGATAACTGTTGAAATAGGCATACTCTAACTTAAGTACCTATAGTTAAGAACAAACTAGAAACTTTTAGTTTGGTGAAGGCAGCATCAAGCTCTCACAAACTCTATAACAGAAACAACTTCAAGAAAACAGTCCATGTATTCTTCCCTAATTCTTTGTAGTGAACTGTTTCAATAATCGTGTACAGCAAGACATGACAAGTTTTTCCATTCTACCTCAAAAAGCAGTCTCAGACTTCCAAACTTACTTTCTCAGCCTTAAGAGCAACCTTAGCATTTCGTAGCTACATTGAATGTGTGACAGTCAGAAGTGCCAATCTGTTGATGTAAGCACATGAGGTCTGCATTAATACTTTGTATTAGTGTTGAATCTCTACTTAAAAAAAAACAAACAAAAAAAGTTTCAAAAATCTGCTAAGTTATTTAGAGCTGCAAGCAAAAGATGGTTTTAAAATAAAAATCTCTATAGAAACTGTTAATGGACAAGACTGAAGAGAGGCCAAAAAGAGATTCACAATTCAATCTCTTCGTGAAGATACATATAAAATTCCCACTTGACAGAATTAAAGAAAAAAAGCCTCAAGCTGTAAATGTGTTCATTGCATTACTAGTGGTTTTACATCCAAAAATAAAGGAGGATTTTCCTAAAAGACTTCTAAAAGCAAAACAATAAAACATATTAATCTGGGGTCAAGGCTAACAAATTTTATTCCTAGATGGATACAGTGAAACAGATAGAAAATTCTAGGCTAAGTTTCTGGTACAAAAAGATACAAATCACTTACTATTTTTCAGACACTATTTCATTCTGCATGTCCGTGTATAAATATACATAGAAAAAAATTATTACTTAATAAGATTATTTCTGACTATTTACATGATTTTGTCATACATTACTGGTACATCAGAAATCTACACAGCAACTTCTCTTTCAGAATTTCTATAGAATGCTGTATACACAAAAAAAAAACAACAAAACAAACAAAAAACAACCAACCAAGCAAACAAAAAAATTAAAAATCTAGTTATCATTCTTTCTGCTACATAATCAGGTCATGATGCCATGATTACTAGTGCTAGATCTTCAGTAAAATTTGTTACTGATGGTTTGCCAGCATTTATGCCACTTGTGTTGGAACAACCTGAAGATGAAATAGAGAGCTTATGCGATACTGTCCTCATGCTGTGAGATTCACAATACCAGAAAGAGCCTGTCAGTGAAAAAGTAACCCAGGAATATTTGTAAGCAGATGGATGACTTCATATGGTATTAGCATTCAGAGCATGTGACCTCAGACTTTTTTTAACTCAGAACTCTGAGGTGACATATATATTTAAAGTAGTGTTGCATAATAGTTTCAGGTACCTGACCATTCCACCTAGCAGTTCAGAAGTTGTGTTTTGTCTCTCATAAATGTCCCCTCTTCCCAGATTCTGTACTGTCTTCAGTTGGCAACAGAATTAGTAGAAGAAAACAAGGAAATCAGCACTAAAATATACTAATCTGGCAGGTGGGTAAACCAAAGCCTTAAGGCTTTGTAAGCAAAAAAAGAAAGATGAAGAATCAACCTTATAGCCTAGCAAAAGGAGATATTGCTAATGCAAAGATTGCTTGAAACCAAGTCCATATGCAGCCACCAACTTTCATCTTTCCTCTTTCAACAGGCCATTCAGCTGACGATGTATAATAACTGCAAATTTCACAGGATAATTCAGGTGGGAAGGGACTTCAGGAACACTCTAGGCCAAATTCCTACTTGAAACACTTTAGCTCTGAGATCATAGAATCAGAGAACAGTTAGAGTTGGAAAGGAACTTAAGATCATCTAGTTCCAACACCCCGGCCATGGGCAGTGACACCTCACGCTAAAACATGTTGCCTAAGGCTCTGTCCAACATGGCCTTGGACACTGCCAGGGATGGAGCATTGGCAACTTCCTTGGGCCTCACTACCCTTACAGTAAAGAACTTCCCCCTTACATCCAATCTAAACATCCCCTGTTTAAATTTGAACCCATTACCTCTTGTCCTATCACTATAGTCCCTAAAAAAAAATAAAAAGACTAAAACCCCTGCAGTCTTGGAAGCTTGACTACCCTTTGTTCCCCTGCAAACGGACCTTGAGCTTGTTTGGAGATCCTAGCAGGGGAGCGCAGCTACCATATACCCATGACTGATGAATGGTACCGCCTGTGCCGGGGAATGTCATCCTCTTTGAGTGTGCAGCTTCCAGAGGGACACATGTGGAGCGGTGAGGGAGGAAGGGGACACTCGTCTAGCCAGACAGATTATCGAATCAACCCTGGTGATCAGTGGGGTGACAGGTGTCTCAACATCTGTCAAACAGGCAAACCATTCCAGTGACTCACCACTTTCACAGTAAACAACTTCCTCCTTATATCCAATCTAAACTTCCCCTGTTAAAACTTGAACCCATTCCCCCTTGTCCTATCACTACACTCCCTAAAGAAGTGTCCTTCCCCAGCATCCTTATAGACTCCCTTCAAATACTGGAAGGCTGTTATAAGTTCTCCATGCAGCCTTTACTTCTCCAGGATGAACAGACACAACTCTCTCAGGCTATCTTCATACAGGAGATGCTCCTGTCCCCTGATCATCCTTGTGGCCCTCCTCTGGACTTGTTCCAACAGTTCCATGTCTTTTTTATGTTGAAGACACAAGAACTGCACACAGTACTCCAAGTGAAGTCTCACGAGAGCAGAGTAGAGGGGCAGGATCACCTCCTTTGACCTGCTAGTTATGATCCTTTTGATGCAGCTCAGGATATGGTTGGCTTTCTGGGCTGTGAGCTCATACTGCTGGCTCACATTTGTTTTCTCATCGACCAACACCCCCAGGTCCTTCTCGGCAGGGCTGCTCTGAATTTCTTTTCCACCTAACCTGTAGCTATGACAAGGTTTAGTGTGACATGTCCCTGCCCATGCCAGGGTGGTTGGAATGAGGTCATCTTAAGGTCCTTTCCAACCTTAACTATTCTATGATTCTATGAGTCTATGATTCTATGAATGTAAGAGACAAGTGGTAAAAGCAATATATAGATTTAGCAGTGGATGCAGGGAAAAAAATAAGCTTGTTTTAGAAAAATACAGGTGGTATTTTTATAGATCTGATTCTAACTCCTTGTGCAAAAATCTGACATTAGTGTGAGAAACACTTTTGGCAAAATCAAATTGAAACCTTCTACGATTCAACACTGCACACAGCCTATCCTGCTCTGAAAGACTGCTGCAAGAGATGGAGCCTGACATCATGGACTGAGTGGACTCAGCAGCTTTACAGAGGTTGGTCCATGCACTAAGGAATGATCTCTCTCTCTCTCTTGCTCTGTGTGGGTGTGTATATATATGAGAAAAGTGCCGCGGCCAGGTGGAGGGGAGAAAACACCGATACGATGTAGGTTCACAAAATGCTCCGTTTATTGATTACAAGGCTGCTCTTAATATACTGTCTTACACGCAATCATGCACTACTTGATTGGCTGCTTCACTTTGCCCGCGAGAGGTACACGCTCCACTTTGCCTCTCCTGATTGGTTTCACACCTTCGCTTCAGCTTAGCGTTACATCATGCTTCTGGCATCTTGTTATTGCGCTCCTGTTTTGCTGACCTTGACGCTTCCTCTTCCAGCCTGGGGTCAGAGGTTCACTTTCTCACAGCTTGCTGCAAGCCTGTTAAAGCGCCCATGCTCGACCCCCAACAGAAAAGAGTGATGGTATATCGAAAATGTGGGATCTGAGCATGACGTGAATTGTATGGAATAAGGGGTGGATACTGTCCTGGGTTTAGCAGTAGCAGTCATTTTTCTCCTTCTTAGTAGTCAGTGCAGTGCTATGATTTTGACTTCCAGCTTGGGAACAGCATTTATGACATCATGCCCAGGATGTAGAACTGGGGGCAATCACCTGGACGGGCTTGATCACTGCTCAGGTCAGGCTGGGTATCAGTCGACGGATGGTGATCAGGTGTATTTTCTCCCCTTGTTTTTTCCCTTATCATTATTATTATTGGTGGTAGCAGTAGTGTTTTTGTGTTATACCTTAGTTACTGGACTGTTCTTATTTCAACTAGTGGGAGTTACATTCTTTCGATTCTTCTCCCGATCACTGAGGGAGCGGGGGGAGGAAGGGAGTGGGGGGATGAGCAAGCAGCTGCGTGGTTCTGAGTTACTGGCTGGGCTTAAACCAAGACAGACCAGAAATAAAATAAAAATGCTGGTAAAACTTTTTACTACTGAATTCAAGAAGTGTGCATTCTGCTGGGGTATCTACCAGCACAATTTCTGGGAAAATGGATATTTGCCTAGAAAACACTGTGGAAAAAGTCACAGTATTGTAGACCAACTCTGGACACAGAAGTCTTCTCTTCCGTCAATGCACTCCCTTCGCTCCAGGAAAGGCAAGTGTTTAAGTTTCCAGTGGCATTTAAACGTTGAAAAGATAACTGACTCCTGCACACAACTGGAGAAGAAGCCTGGGCTTATTCTGTGGGCTGAGAAGAAAAACAAGTGCAAGCATCTCACTGTCTTCAGACAGCACTAATACCCAAGGGAGGGATGATGGAATTAGATGAAGTATTGAGACTGTGATATTTTTTTTTTTTTTCAGAAATTGGACCTATCATGTCTATATATATCTCTTTAGATCTGTTTGAAGGAATTCTGAAGCTGAGTTGCTGTTCACCTCAAGAAACGCATAATGAGAATCACATCTCTTTTAACAGAAAACATCCCTTATGAGTAGAAAATTCTCAAATGCCACAAAAATTTAGTTTATTTTTTGCCTGCATCTTCTGTTTATATTGGAGAAAGATAATTCATCATCTCTTCTACCTTTCTTTCTGTCTGTCCCTTAAAGAAGATCTTTTTTTCCTCACAGACCCAAATTGTCAGAAAAAGGAGCAGTCGAACCAAAATGCACGCAGAGACCTTAGCAACCTGAAGCAGTTGAGAACTGCATTTCTAGACTACTTGTAGCTGCCTTTTAAGCAAAAAGGCAATTTAAAACAAAAAGACTGTTTGAGGAGTCAAATAGATTTCTGAAATAACCCTCCAAATATTGCTACCTCTACCTCTTCTCTTTTTTATGATAAGGGCTTTAAATTCTATACTTCCAACACCTTCCTAATTTTATGCTTTAAAAAAAAAAAAATTCCTAAAGCTAAAACCAGTTTTGATCATATCTATCTGGCTTACCTCATTTTAACTCTCTGGAATTATCTTCCCTGTGGCTTTACTCAGGCTATATATCACTTTGCCTCTGGGAATCTGCCCTCTAGTATCTTTACCTTCTTTCTTCCTGATTTTTTTAAATTAGATTATGAAACAGATTTATAAATTATATTTTCTTATCATTTGAGAACTGAAGTTAGGTACCTCTCACTGAGTCTGCACACAAATGACATCTTTGCAGGCAACAATGAATGTAAACACACTTCCTAAGCACTCAAATCTCTTGCATACTAAAGCAAACAACATTGTGTGTTTGTTTTCTAAGTGAATGAAACATCTATAAAAACAACAGCAAATATATGGAGCAGATTTATGCAATTATGCCTTGAATGTCAGACAATATGTAATCTATAGTATTTAAGTAAGATTAGCAATAACATCAATACATTTCTAGTTGTGTTCCCCTAGGACTTTTTTCAGAATTTACAGAAGTCAAAGGAAAGAAATTAATTGACATCAATGAACTTCGAATTAGGTTCAGACTGTTTAGTTGTTTTATCTGCTTTGGTATCCAAGAAGGTAGTTTTTCGTATTCAAAGCAGTAAGATTCTTCATCCAGAGGCTCCAATTCTGCATACTGTCAGCATAAAGACCAAGCAGCTGACAGCATTTCTGACACCTTGATATTATACTAATTTCTCATGCAACTCAAAGTGGACTGCATGAGCAGAAGGGTTTGGGCTGTAGATAAACAGTCTGTTTGCAATTTTTTTGTAAGTGATCAATGTGTTTCATGATGGCTTTCCTGCCAAAGTTGTACTTCACATGTAAGTGCCCCAGATTATCATAAGTAGCAAATTTAAGCTTTTGTAACACAAGTAGCTTGCCTTTTAGAAATGTTAAATACCCACCTTCTGAAAATCACTGTACTTGCAATATGCCTTACAATTTAGTCACAAAAAAAACCTAAACAAACCAACCAAACCACAAAGCAATAAAATCCAAGATTGAAAAGTTTATATACATTTCTTCAAGAGACAGAATGCATGTCACAAATATTATTTGCCATTTGCCATTTTCCTATTTCCAGAAATTATAAGTAAAGATCCTCCAGCAGAATATGAAGAAGGACATGTACATGTATGGCCACTGGAAATGGAAATAACCTGTATACAGTCTTGGAGGCATAACTCATATTTTATGGAGCATATCATTGTATTTGGTTGTTTACGAGACAAAGAATGTCATGACAAATGAGGTGTGACACAGCAAGTCAACTTTAAAATAAAACAAAACTCTTCTGTTTCTGGATCTGCTACTTTGAATTATGTCTAAACAAAACATATCCATAGGAACGGAATAATAAAGTATTCAGTGCATTTGAAATGTCAAGGGTTGTAGCAGTTCAGCTAGTTAAAGTGAGATGGAGGGAAGTTTGGCTTTCCAGCTGCAGAACAGATTTTAGCTAGTTCCTCATGCTTAATTACAGTTTAGAATAGCCTTCAAGAAGTTGACAACAAGAACAACTGTTTATGAAAACAGATTTCAGATCACTTGTGTTCACTGATTCCTCAATACCGAAAGCTAGGAATTATCCTTAAGCACATTCATTTTGTAGAATCAGTTTATGCATCAACATATGTTAACATTAGAGCTGAGAGAAACAGTTCTTAACTATAGCAGTGGTATATTGAAGAAAAAATATCAGAAAAAAACAGCTAGGTTGTGGATGTGTTAAATGATCTGATAAACATTGCCTATTATTTTTATTTAAGTTCTCAGAAAAACCATGACATAAATCAATACTACTCCCAAAAACTTTTTGCATTATTCTCTCTGATAATGGCATAACATGCAAGATACTCAACTGAAATCAGGACTACGCTACTGTAAAACTAGTTCAGAACTGCAATCATGCTTTAAGCAATCTTAAAGGTACTTTATGATAGCTCCACTATATTCCATTTGATCTATGAATAGTAATCAGGTAAGCCTTTCTTCTTTTTAAGGATTTCTTTCTCTGCTCACTTGTTTTCTTTAATTAATAAAAGCAAATACAGAACATTAAAAAAATCAGTATCAAGCACAATATTATCCTTCCAATATAAAAATGCCATATTTAAAAGTTTTTATTTATTAAAAACAGGTGAATCTCTTAGAAGCTTACTGTCTGCCACACTTTTCTGAAAGTTGGCTGGAAGACCTGACTGTAAACCATAACAACCTCTCTCTTATTGGTAATAGTGGCATTTTAGAAAATGCTTAACTGAAAGAATATTTAGTGAGTCAGGGGGGTTCTGTTAAGAAGTCTTTGAGTCGAGACTCTGAACATACTGAGAAACTTGAGAACAGATCTCCCAGTTTCCCAGATAAGTTTTCTAGCCTTTGGGAAGATAAGAACAAGCACACCTATGAGCATGTCTGTTATGTGTGCACCAAAGTGGTTTTGCTTTTCTATGTTCCTTTGCTTGCTTTTATTTTGAGAAGAAGGCCCAACTAGCAAGATATCTCAGGGGAAAGTCAGTTATGTATCCAACTTTGGTTGGTTTTATCTCCTCACTAGAAAGACAGACTTTGGCAACAGTGACAATGTTATCACTCCACTTCCAGAATTCAAAATTTATTACAGAGAAGATGGAGATTCTTTTTTTTTCACAACAAAGGACAGCAGTAGGACAAGAGGCAATAAGCTTAAGTTGATTCAGGGTAATTTGTTTGCATATAATAAAAAAATAATATTTTCTCATGATAACAATTAAACATTGGGATAGGTAGCCCAGAGCAATGATTTGGTGTCCCCTGCTGGAAATACTCAAGACTTGGTTAGACAGAACTCTGGATAACCTAATCTAAGGTCCTACTTTCAACAGCAGTTTATACTAGATGATCTTCAAAGGTCCCCTCCAGCCTAAATCTCTCTGTGAGAGAGAGAGCAACATTTGCTATCATACAGGTTAATCGAGTTCTTCATGGTGGTGTTTTTTGTTTTCATATTTCAACAGTGGCAGAACTACCATGGTTACAAGAAACTTCAAGAGTAATCTATACCACAAATCTGCTTTAAGGCAGCATCAGTTGTACCTGATATCATATTGATTATCAGAATCATCATGGCTTAATCTTAAAAACTATACTTAACCAATGCCTTACAATCATTACTTCAAAGTAGCTGTTTAATTCCTTGTGCCTAAATTAACGTTTTCTCACTACTGTTTAAGCCTATTATTTCTATGCCCCAACTAAGGGAGCAATTATTTTTTTCTTTTCTTAATCAGTTTTGCACATATTTTATAATATCCTCAC
The DNA here is from genome assembly GCF_012275295.1 of Melopsittacus undulatus. Lineage (NCBI taxonomy): Eukaryota > Metazoa > Chordata > Aves > Psittaciformes > Psittaculidae > Melopsittacus > Melopsittacus undulatus. Next base: position 82,104,502 of record NC_047527.1, on the reverse strand, counting down.
TTTGTTCTTTTTCAAATTAAACAACCCCTTTGTTCTGCTTTTCCTGAAGGGTGCTAGACCTAGATATTTAAAATAGAAAAGCTCACCATTCTCTCTACGGAGACAGGTATCATGCAAGACCCTAACCCACACCCCCAACCCCCTTAATTGAAATAATTGATAATTGATCACATAAATACTGCTGCCCTAATGTAATAATTGTTCAACACAATGATTGGGTTTTTTTGTTAACTCATCCTTTCATCTTTGATGTCAGAACCTTTCAAAAGGATGTTTTCCTGTAGCAGCATTTGCATGTTGATTTTCTCTCCATATAGTGTGGGCAGTCAAAGGCAGTTTATGAAGGTTCTAGATTCTGAAACAAATATAAACTTTATAATGAAAGGGAAACAAAGGGAAAGCTTAATCACTTGAGTTTTGTTTCAAAATTGTGACCCTTTTAAATAACCATCAGATAAATGTATCTTCTTTTCCATTCTTATATTGTTTGGGATGGGAAGAAGGGGGGAGGGGGGATATACATAAAACAAAAAAAAAAACAACCAACGAACCAACCAAAAGCTTACAATCATTCAAATATGTAAACATTATCTAATGTAGTGTTAGGAAGCCCAGGATAAAACTATTTCATTAATGTACTAAGGGTTGTAAATGAGTTAATGTGCTGTAGAACTGAGCCTGAAATCAGACTTCAAATGTAAATCCTTTCAGGATATTCATAGCTTTAAGGTCAATAACTATTGAAATTATTCCCAGGTATTTTAGCCTATCACTAATTCTAACCTTGTCTAATTTTTACTGCACCATGCGGAAAGATGCAGAAATGTGAAGACAGATACAGAAAGTACGACCTAGTATCGTGGTTTAAGCTCAGCTGCAAATCATGTAGTCTCTCTCTCACTCCCCGTGTTTCCTCCCCCTCTGCTTCCGGAGGGATGGGAAGGAGAATTGAACTCTCACTAGTTGAAATAAGAACAGTCCAGTAACTAAGGTATAACACAAACCACTACTGCTGCCACCAACAATAATAATGATAAGGGAAAAAACAAGGGAAGGGAATATAACCGCTCATCGACTGATACCTAGCCTGACCCAGCAGAGAACTAGCCCTTCCAGGTAACTGCCCCCAGTTCTACATCCTGGGCATGATACGCTGTGCTATGGAATACCTCTTTGGCTAGTTTGGGTGAGGTGTCCTGTCTCTGATTCCTTCTGGCTTCCCCTCCTCTCTGGCAGAGCATGAGACTCAGAAAGTCCTTGGTCAGACTAAACATTACTTAGCAAAAACTAAAAACATTGGTGTTAACAGCGCTTTTCCCAGGTTGAAAGTCAAAACCACAACACTGCACTGACTACTAAGAAGGAGGAAAGAATGACTGCTACTGCTGAACCCAGGACACCTAGAATGAACAGTGCAAAGAGAAAGAACACACAAGGGACACACCGATGTTAGCATCCTAATTAGAAAATGAAACAGTTAAAAGGAAGAAACATATTTTCCTTCCATAATACAGAAATGCCTCTAAGTACACACAGTAATGTCACCAATCACTGTCACTTCCATAGAGAAAAAGAATTATTGGCTCTCAGGGTCCAAAAAATGTCAACACTTCCCCTTACTCAACAGCAGCATAGGGACATATCTGTTCATTTTATTGACAAACAGAAATGGAGGCAGCACAAAGCAGATATTTAAATAAGATAAAAAGTTTCAGTTAAACTGACAAGAGACAAGAAAAGCAGATAAAAATGACAATGAATATTCCTATGTGCCAGTGTAAAACAAAAAATAATCCAATGCAACAATTCATTTTTTCTTTGGTAATCTAACAAAAACTGCTTGTATTATGCAAACAGTTCGTATATATGGAAGATTATAAAATATTTTTAAAATACGGCATGTGATCAAAGCTGTAGCTTGTCAATATTTCTCTTCTGCAGTGTCTTGTGCAGTACAATAATACTACTTTAAATACTGCTCCAACAGATATTTCTATAAAAAGCAAATGAGCATTAGATTATTTTCTTGGGTTCTGTTAAGTTAATGCTCAGTTTGACCATTAAACATAAACCATAACACCCTTTTAGACCCCATATCCCTCTCTTCTTTTTTCTTAGACCAAGATTTTAATTTATTTTCTTCCCTTAAAACCAGCAGACCCACATTGGGCAACAAAAGATTGCAAATGAGCATAAAGACATAACAGTATATTCCACATTTTACTACATAAAAAAAAAAAAAAAAACTTTAAAGCAACATTTCTCAATTAAAGGTATGGGTAAGTAATAACATACATTATTTGCAATAACATGCAGGGATAATGCCTGAAGGTGTACTGTATGTTCCTTTCTTGAAAAGAGGTCTGCATTTATAAGTTTGGGAGCAGTTTTGCTGAAAATCATGATTCAGGGCTTATAAAGCAATACTTTCTTAACTGCAAAAGCTTATGTTTAGCAGGTGAAATCTGAATTTTTAAGTTAAGAACCTTAGACAATCAGGTTTAATTTTAAATTCAAAGTGTCAATTTTCTTTCAGTATGAACAAATTCCTTCCAAGGACACCACATCACATCTAAGCTATTTGTGTAGAATTAGAATACCAGCTGTATGTTTAATGCCTTCCAGAGGGGAAACAGAAACTAGGGGACATGCAAAGGTCTCCAAAGAGATTATTTTCTAAGTCACCCAATCCACTAAGAAATATAGGAATCAGAATGGAAGAGTCTTGATACACTTCTGAAAAAATTCAAATATCATGCCTCCATTCAGCCATTCACATTACCCTTCCTAGGGTATAATTTCTATAGAAGAAAAAGCAGTTTCTCAGATGCAAAAGCAGAGCTAAAGAATATCCAGAGACAGAAACTGACATTTGGCTAGAAAACAAGCAGTACTGAAACTCGGTAACAACTGCCAGCTGGTACACAGGTAGACTCCACAACTTGTTGAAGTTGTAAAGTAGGTATGCTTTTATTCAGCACTGAGGTGCATGGGGGATAGCTCCTCGAAAGGCAGGCACACCTCAGCATTGTTCTCCTTCATATTTATCCTTTAAACTATTACGTATTCATGAGTTTACACATCTATACATGTTCATGACCTATCCCTGCTTCATATTATAATGAAGTAAAAGGTCCTTGCTTGCATAGGGTCTGCTTGTGGTCATGGGTGGAGGTCTCAAGATGAAGTAAACGAGTCTTCGCTGAACTTTTAAGCTCTAGTCATTGCACATGTTCCCTGGTGATTTGGTCACTGTCCAAACTGCAAAGCTAATTTCAGCTGGTTTATGGGTCCAGAGAAAGAAAGTTGCTGTTCCTTCCTCTTATCAATAGCCTAGGTCCTCCCACCCTGTTCTGGCAAGCAGGATAAGTGTTGAGCACACATTTGTTGAGTAAGTAGGAGTAAGCAGTAACATTGTTAAGTAAGCAGCTTAACTCTAACGCCCCTGTACGTCGGTTAACCCTTTGCATCACCAGCAATGACTGTCCAGATTTGTAGGGAAAGATCCTTTCTATAATTAGAAACAAATAGTCCCCACATATTCTGTGAAAGTATCTCAGCAAAACATGCTGACCAGAAGGAAGCTCCAAGCTTTTAATCAGCCAGTGATGTTACAATCATAGAATCATAGAATAGTTACGGTGGGAAAGGACCTTAAGATCATCTAGTTCCAACCCCCTTGGAATGGGCAAGGACATCCCCCACTAAATCATGTCACCCAAGGCTCTGTCCAGCCTGGCCTTGAACACTGCCAGGGATGAAGCATTGACAGCTTCCTGGAGCAATCAATTCCACTGTCTCAACCCCCTTACAGTAAAGACTTACTCCTTATATTCAATCTAAACTTCCCCTGTTTAAGTCTGAACGCATTACCCTTGTCCTATCAGTACAGTCCCTAGCAAAGAGTCCCTCTCCATCATCCTTATAGCCCCCCTTCAGACACTGGAAGGCTGCTAAGAGGTCTCCACGCAGCCTTCTCTTCTCCAGGTTGAACAGCCCCAACTTTCTCAGTCTGTCTTCATATGGGAGGTGCTCTTGTCCCCTAATCATCCTCGTGGCCCTCCTCTGGACTTGTTCCAACAGTTCCATGTCCTTTTTATGTCGAGGACACCAGAACTGCACACAATACTCCAAGTGAGGTCTCACGAGAGCAGAGTAGAGTGGCAGGATCATCTCCTTCAACCTGCTGGTCACGCTCCTCTTGATGCAGCCCAGGATACATTTATCTTTCTCTGCTGCAAGTGCACACTGCTGGCTCATGTTCTCATTGACCAGCACCCCCAGGTCCTTCTCCACAGGGCTGCTCTGAATCTTTTCTCTGCCCAACCTATAGCTGTTCTTGGGATTGCTCTGACCCCGGTGTAGGACCTTGCACTTGGCATGACTAACTTCATGAGGTTGGCATCAGCCCACCTCACAAGCTTGTTGAGGTCCCTCTGGATGACATTCCTTCCCTCTAGCATGTCAACTGAACCACACAGCTTGGTGTCATCAGCAAACTTGCTGAGGGCACATTCAATCCCACTGTCCCTGTCACTGATAAAGATGTTGAACAAGATCAGTCCCAACACCGATCCCTGAGGGACACCACTCGTTACTGGTCTCCAGCTGAATATTGAGCCATTGACACAATTCTTTCCATGCAGCCACCCAGCCAGTTCTTTATCCATCGAGTGGTCCACCTATCAAATTGATGTCTCTCCAGTTTAGAGAGAATGATGTGTGGGACAATGTCAAATGCTTTGCACAATTCCAGATAGATGACATCAAATGCTCTACCCCTGTCCATCACTTTTGTAGCCCCATCATAGAAGGCCACCAAATTGGATTCAAGGATACAATGTTACAGGGATTCACACTGTTAATAAAAAAGTAAAAAAAAGTGTGCAGTTTGTTCAAATTGTTCTTCATGGTCAGGTGACATGTCAGGGAAAAAGCAAAAGGAAAATAATGTAAATCAGAGCACAATCAAATGACTTATTTGTCTAGAAGTTGTCTCCAGTGAAAAATTCTATTGTTGCTGGACCCCAAGATATCATACAGCTGAAAAAACTCGTATTTAATACTCACAACACATTTTCTCAATCTAATAAATGCTAATCAAATCAATTACTGATTCTCCCTTCCCCAGGCTGAACATATTCTGGAGACAGTAAACTTTCTTACTGACTTACTTCTGCTGCTCTTAGTGTATGCACTGAAGAAATGTAGCAAATCTCTGGATTCAGCCATACTCTGATCTCCCAGGAACTGTTGATTGGAGGTGTACAAGCAAGTTGCATGGAAAATACTTTTCCCTCCTCTCTCATGTATCAAGAAGTCCTTACAGGGCAAAGATACACACTGAGAAGGAAACAAGCTCATTCCCTGACAAAGACAGTAAGAACACTTCCAGAGCAAAATCACATCTTTTAAGAATTTTAGACATAAGTATAGGAAACTTGGAAGGAGTGATAATAACCATGGTAGCTTTCATGAAAAAGACAAAACGCTAAATGATAAACTGACATAATTTTGTATCTTCTACTTATCTTCTGCTTTATGAATCATCATTTTTCATCAAAGATTAGAATACTTAGCAATCAATCACTATTAAAACTAAATCACTGCTCATAAAAGCACTTGATAAAGAAAGCATTTTTTTCTAGTTTTCACTTTTCATTCTATCTATAAGTCTTTTAATTTAAGGAGTCTTCGGCTTTGTTTATAAATCCAATATTTTACTTTTGAGTTGTATTTCTTAATTTTGAATCATCATCATATGAAGTTTATTAGTGGTACACTAGACCGATTTCATCACAGCTGAGATGAAGGAAGAAGAGATATTGTCTCCATATTCCCAGAGTTGGCAAACCACTTCATCCACCACTGGTGGTACTTCATCTCTTCAGCTCATTGCTACCAATAAGCTGGCATACAATGATGACACACTGTGTACAAATCTCCAATACCTGAGTCATGTGCATCAGACTTCATCTGGCTCTGTGGGCAACTGCATGCTGTTCAGATCAAAGTAAAACAGCTCTAGTGCAGCTAATTCTTTTAAGTACTGGATACCTATCTCCATTGCCATCCACTTTCCTGGTTGACACATAACATCTTCCTAGAAGGGATGCCTTCCTTTCACACTTTACAGGAGTTGTCTCCAGAGGCTGGGAACTTGTGTCCTTCTCCCTATCACCTTGTCAATGCTCCCTTCCCTAGAAAGTGATCCCAGCTGCTTGGCTTCTCTACCTTCTAATTCCAAACTGCTAGCCCCATTATCTCAACATCAGAACAGCCAGGTGATGGTGTGCTCACCTGGGCAATCGCTGAAATCTTTTTGTATATCCTACAGTACACCCAGGGAGAGGGGTTGAGAGGTTACCTCTTGTTCTGCCTCTTCCTCCTGTTCTTGTGATGGTGCTACTTCATTCTCCTTCACTGAACAAGCTGACTTTCATGTTCATTTCTTCTTGTGTATAGGGGGAACTGATAGGAACACAAGTTGGCTCTCTGGCTCAGCTGAAATGTCTGTTGTTTTGTTGTCAGATCCAGAGACCTTCATTTCCTTTGAGGTTACTGAGCAGTGTTAACAGGGCTCAGTACACAAAGGCACATTACAGTGATTTGTGTAAAACACTGGAGGTGCTCACTGTCCTAGGCACTTGCTCATACTATCTCCCACACCCTGCCATTCATATCTAGTCTTGAGCCAAATTGACAGCACGTTTTTCCCAAACATTTTACTAGTTTTTCTGGGTTCTGTACTTGTTGCTATCTCAGTACTTTGGCTAGTTCAGTTCAGCTGTCCTGGTCATACTCCCTCCCAGCTCCTTGTGCCCCTCACTGGCAGATCAGGAAAACTGAAAAGACCTTGATAAGGGTAAGCATTACTTAACACCAATTAAAACACTGCTATGTTATTAGCATTTTTCTCAGACCAAAGCCAAAGCACAGCACTATACCAGCTACTAGGAAGGTCATTATCTCAGACGAAACCAGGACACACATATGCCATTAGTGTATTATATGTAGTTATTATATATGCAGTATTGATATCTCATGTATATTACTATAATATGTACAATATTACTCATTCAACTCTTTTAATCAGAGCAAGTTATAGCTACACTTCTTTGCTTTGTGTTGTATTTTGTTGTAAAAGTAAATTATAACAATTAAGTTTATCTCATGTAGTTCAGGTTTACTACCAGTCCCAGTTAACTGATCACCTGGGAGCTGAATGGGCTACATAAGAAAGCCATGTCACTAAATAAATCAAGCCAAAAGAGAATGAATATTGTCTTTGTCCACACATGCAGCTTCTTTTGAGATTGCTGGAAGTTACCTGGAAATAACTAAAGGTAGCCTTCAAACCAGGCGTCCCTCATTTCCCTTCATCCTGTTCCAGGCATATTAAAATTTATGAAAGTCATTCTACTGTTTCACTGAGATCAGGTCTATAAATACCAGAAAGTTATTTTTCTTCATGGTAGCTGGTGAACTCACAGCTACATGAAAATTCCTGGCTTTCTGAAAAACTGGTGACCTATCATGTGCAAAGCAAATTGTTTGAATGATTAGTTAATCATCACTGGATAGTGGTACAGTGGACATTGAATTTACCACCAGAAATTTGAGAAAAAAGTAGTTATCCTTCTGACCAAAAAAGTCCAGGTACAGAACAAAACCTAGTTCCAGCCCAGAGGCTGCAAAGAATAAAGATAAAGAAATAATACCACAACTTGTACACTGTAAGGCTCCTAGAACAAAATTGTTTCCATAGGCAAAATTAATCACTGCATATTTTGTTGAAAATTACAGGTCTTTTTATTACCAATATAAATTTATTCCCGGTCTTTATCAAAATGTGAATTGTTTTGTATTATGAAACCCAACTCTGCTTTCTAGAGTTTCTTCTAAAGTTTTATATCACTCGTGCTGCATCAAATAATTTTTCCTTCTCAGCCTGGATTATTATTACCTTTGTAATATGTAAACTGTACATAACATACCATTGCTAATAAACAGGCCACAATGAAATCTGTAACGTTCAACGCAACAGAAGGATGTGACATATATTACGCTGTCAGAATTTTCATTTACCTAAAAATCCTAATGTCAGGTAATGAACCTGCGAACCTCTGACAAAGCTCATCTTCATCAGCTTTTAAGAACAAGTGGATTGCAAATGCATATTCCCAAGGACCTGCTCAGTAGTATTCCCTGATTATATACAGCAGATGGACTGGTGTTTGGCAGTCATTCTTGGTGTCTGGCAATCATTTCTGGTGTCAAACAAAATATTGCGGTATAGGAGTGTTCGGCCAGTAGGTTCTCAGCTATTTAGGTTCTTTTTCTTTCTGCTTCTGTTTACTGGCACCAGTTTTTTCTTTCCTTCATAATACCCCTAACTAAAAATCATCTCCATCACATTTTTTTTTACCTTTTCCAGTGTTGTCATGCTCAGAACATGTGAATTAGATGAGAAAACACAATATCAAAAAGCAATAGCTATGTAATTTTTTTCAGTAAATGCTAAAATGCAGCTTTCAGTGTTTTTAACTTCATCCATCATCAATATAACTAATTATTTATTTATTTTTGAAGTTTCATTTTTTTTTAAAAGAACACTGCTAAAGCAGCATTGTGTCCAGCTCTTCCTTACACAAAATGGTAATACTGAGAGTAGAAAATGTTATTATCCCATACTAATGAAAGCATTTTCCCCCACTGTGCTTTTGCTTAGCAGAATAAATCATTGATTTATTTTGATCAATGTCTTTATAAATACAAAATACATGCAATTGTTGACCTTGGACATCTACACATGAGAAGCAATGCAAATGACCTGTAATTTAGAAATCTTTAAAAAGATCTGGAGAAAACACATTTAATAAGTGAGGAGGTTAAATTTCTAGAGAATTGGGTATCTGAACGGTTTCTAGCCTTCATTTAACATGGATGAAGCTAGACACAATGTTGAAACTTTAACAATCCCAACTAACATAATGAGAAACAAGATTGTCTCATGTTATATTCATGTCATTCTGTTTGATGAAAAAAACTCATACATTAGGAAGGGATCTGCAAGACTGGCACTATTCTCATATTAAGCTTCTTGAGTAGGCTGCAGAAATAATAACCCACAGACACAAAAATAGGGCTCTTTTTTAGTAATTTATTTTTCTAAATGTTTGTGTATAAATGCAGCACATATTGAAAAGACCAAAAAGTAAAAAATATGTTATGAAATTGTTAATAAGGTATGTTTTAAAAATATGAGGATATTTCTGGTTATTCTTCTAAAATAAATATCACAGTAATAGTTTCCATCAATCATCTGCACTTCATACTAACTATTTGGAACCAAATCTTGGCAAATATAATTTAAGAAATTTGACCTGATTTTTCCAGATTCTCCGTATAATCTAAATTTGTTACCAATACAATGAATAAGTTTCAGTGAAAGATGTAGCAAGTATGTTAGACACTCCTGCAATCAGAACAAGAAAAAGATGCATATTTTTCTGGTGCAAGTTGACTTCCTTCCTGAAGTCTCTCTCTGTTCACAGAGCAGCACTCATTCAGTATATGCTGGCTTTAATAAAAATGAAGTATAGCCTTATTAACAAAAGGAAGCAAACAATTCCTTTAATAAAGAAGGTCACACATAAGACATTTCAACAACTGTTTCTGTAATAGCAGTCTTTATAGGCCTTGCAAAACTAAACCATTTTGTGGATTTATTGTTCTGAAGGGCCTGTTGCTCATGAAACTTAAAGACAATTTCCAATGGTAATAAATTTTACTGTAAAAGTACATAAGATGTCATTCACGTTTCAAGGTAAGAACTAACATCCAAGTTCCAGCACTGTCTTATGCAAATTTTCTTGTTCCTTAGAAACACAGAATCATAGAACAGTTAGGGTTGGAAAGGACTTTAAGATAGGGGCAGGATCATCTCCTTCGACCTGCTGGTCACACTCCTCTTGATGCAGCCCAGGATACGGTTTGCTTTCTGGCCTGCGAGCCCACACTGATGCTGGCTCATATTCATTTTCTCATCAACCAACACCCCCAAGTCCTTCTCTGCAGGGCTGCTCTCAATCTCTTCTTTGCCCAACCTGTAGCTGTGCTTGGCATTGCTCCAACCCTGGTGTTCGACCTTGCACTTGTCATGGTTAAACTTCACATGGTTGGCACCAGCCCACCCCACAAGCATGTCAAGGTCCCTCTGGATGGCATTCCTTCCCTCCTATGCAGTTTGAGACAAAAGCCTGACAAGCAGAAGCGCACTATTGTCACCCAGTATGGAAACTTTTATGAGCTTTTATTCTTAAACCAACAAGAAAAAAAATCCACCTCCACAGTTAATTCAAAAATTTTCAGCACCTGATAAAGGTGACATTCTATATGGAAGTAATATTGGTGGGATTCAGTTGCCTGAACATTTGTAGTCAAGTGCTTTTTAAATACTCTAAATTAAACATATATATAGTAGACAGAAAACACCTATATTTTCAAGACAAAACATATTTTTTTCTTCTTCTTCTTTTTAAACAAAAAAGGAAATAGATTTGTGTGAAATCCAGTTGTATGAATACAGATGTCTAGCACCACGTCAGGATAACCCACCTGGCCTTGAGTTCTTTCTGGCTTTCAGAATGGTGCAGCTATTTGTTGTATCTGTCTGCTTTTTCAGATGTCTCAGATTTTTGTCACTAGAAGACAGTACCTCAGCAACACAATTTTTTAAAATCTTCATGAAAATGTATTTTTTTAAAAGTCTTTGAAAAAGAGAAAAAGTGCCTTGAAATATTTGAAATATTAAATAATCAAATATTAGAGTTTAACTGAAATATACTTGATGTATAAAAAGTTTGAAGAGTACTAAATGGTCATAGATTTCATGTCTTCATTCCTTGCACTGATTCCTCGCAGTTGTGATTATATAGTAGCACCAGAAATAAGAAAGGAAAAAGTAAAACTTTAATATTTGCAATTTCAGTCAACCAAAACTGAAGACTTTAGCCTTGCTATTTTATAGCACACTCTCTGACCCAACGGTTTTCTGAGGAGGTAATAATGTAGCTTTTTCCAAGCTGCATACCTGAAATAGCATTTAATATTTTTATTTATATGTTAGAATTTCAGTGCTTCCTTCTTGTTACCTGTTTTTCTTGCTCATTAGCTTAAGCAATATCCCTTTCAGTATCTATCTGCTTCCTTTACTGATGGCTAGCTGTAGGATTTAACACACTTCATTCACATCACTCCCTGTACTTTCATCTGTATATTTTTCTCATCTTTCCCACTGTTTTAATGCAAGTAGAGTAGCTGCTGTGAGAATCCTGAATAAGTAAGCTTAATAAGAATGTAGAAAGTTTCCTATATAGCACCGAGCAGGATGCAATAGAAGATTACAACATCTAAAGGCAAAGTAAAGACTGGAGAAAAGCTCATGATATGAATTTGAAAAATATATATTTAAAACTGACAGAGATTACAGCAGCTTTATCTTTAGTTCAGCTTTATTAACTTCCTGAAGCTACATCAGAGACTCAGCTATTGTAACACAAAGAACCCACTTTGATTGCTTTTTAAATATTTGGGAGTTTTTAAAGGTGTCATTATTTTTTAGCTTATTGTGACTGTCAGCCCTGAAATATGAATCCTTATGGAAATCTACAAGTGATCCATCTATATAACCCTCCTTCAGCGTGAATCATCCCTAAACTGACAACTCACATTGCTGTCTAGAATTTAGTATTTTTCACCTTTCCTGCCATAAGTACAAAAAAAAGTTAAGCAATTTTTCTTTTTGTAACTTAATTAAAAACTCTCTTGCCTTTTTCTGATTCCCATAATTTGTGAAAGAAAATACTGATTACTAAAATTCAATGCAGGTACAACTGAAAACGAGCAATGTAAATGAAGCATAAATACAAAACTTTATCCTCTCTATTCCTGTCTTTTTTTTAGGCTGACAATGAAAAGGAAACTTCCAGACAGCAGACACACAGCATTCTTCCAAAGCTTTCCAATAGCAAGCAAAAATTAATTATCGTGCCACTTCAGATCATATAACACAAAGGTTTGAGAAGTGACTGCAAGACCAGTCTCCATAGTATAGACAATCCTATATAAGCTTAAATGGTATTGTTTCAAGGATACTTGAACAGGGGAAAAAAAAAATAATCATTGTACAAGAACTAGTAAGTACAAAAAAAAAATTGTCTATGCCTTTCTCCTTCTTCCACTTCCAGGAACGTGTCCTGATTACATATCTACATAGTCCTCTAAACATGTTAAGGTAAAAAATTGTAGGACATATATTGCACATATACAGTGATCTCCCACAAGTTGTAATTTGTTTTTTTTTTCCTCTTCTGTTTGTAGAGAAGATTATCCATAAATAATTATTCCAAGAATGAAATCACATTACAAAAATCTTTAGCTCATTTAAATTCACAACCATATCCTAACACTTCAAGCCTGCAGATGTTTGGTTTTGAAATTAAGCCATTTGCCCATATAGTGTGATCATTTTACATAGTTGTTATAGTTTAGTCATTGTTTGAGTTGATGTCTGACACAAATTAGTCATCCCCCTCTCCCCCCAAAATTTAAATTCTCTTTTTCACTATTTATATGATAATACTGTCATGACAAGATCACTCCCTGCTCACACAATCCTATCCTTTCCTTTCACGGTGCTTTGAGAAGCATTAACATCACTTGCATTTTCCTCTTTTTATGTGAAGATTGAATATCCAGCTGTTACCTTAATTAAGTCTGCCACAGGCAAGGAGCTGGCTTTACGTACCTGCAGAGAGAACTTTCATGGTGTTTTAATGACTAGCTATAGATCGAACAAAGTGACTCAAGAGCTAATGCAAGCAAAAGCTTAGCTCAGATGAGTGCCAGAGCTGTCAATTTCCAATTAGGAGACTTGTTTGTTTCTCATGACAGCAAACCATCACAAATTACATGCTTTAGCACTGTTGGTTAATCTTTTGCCACCTGACAGATGGAAGCAAATCAGTTGAGTTATGTTAATCACTTCCAGGAAGTGAGAATTATTTAAATTTTGGCATAGTTTTGCATCTGTGAGGACAGCATTAGGAGATATCACAACAGCAACCTATTATTTATAGATAAGGTGTCATCTGAAGTGTGTGTGTGGGTACAGTGAATGGCAGGGTACATAGGGAAAATGAAAAGCATTATTCAACCCTTTCTCAAAAGCTCTTCCATTTGAGGATAAAGCTTCTGATTGTTCACATCTTGCATATTTTATGGTTTTACAAAACTGAACGAAATTTTTAACAGAAGCAAGTTGTTATCATGAGTACATATAGAAGAAATGCATACAGGTCTCCTAAAGAGATGTTTGACAATTTAGACCTAGCAACAGTGTCAGAGAGTAACAACTAAATACACCTCTACTAAATATAAGAAAATAAATTTGGCACTACCAAAAAACCTGGGATGAATTCTGTGTGAAAAAATGGATAATAACTTTCTTCATTAAAAAATTACTAAATAATATTTGAAAGCCTCTGAAACATCTATTAAGAACTTTGGCATCTATCTCTGAAAAGCCAAGCTGATGGCATGAACCTTGGGCTAGTGCCTGGTAACATCTTCCAACTTAAGAGCAAACTGTATTTCAAAACATTAGAAGATCAACTACTAGTTTGCTTTTTGCAATTTTCCCTTTTTAATACAACTGCATAGTAATTTAAAGAGCCCCTTGGCTCCCATGGTACCTCAATGTTTTCCTAGTGTCTGCCCTTTTCTGTAGGGTTAATGCTGCTGTAATTGCAGTAAGGTATTTGGTGGATTTTAAACACTTTTTATTAGTTCAAAATCATATGTGATATGTAATTAAAAAAAAATAACAACACCATTATTTAAATTCATTTGCACTTTAACTCAAAACACAAAATTCTGCAGTTCATGGCAGTGGTATTGATGACAGCAGAATTTTAAAATTTGGTAATAAAAACGCTTCATGAGATAAAAAAATCTTTTCTGGGAAATGCCAACAAGGCTTTTTTTTTTTTTTTGTAGTAATAGAAAAATTATTCCAGAGTTATAGAACAAACTTTAATATTTAGATTGCAGGCAAGTAAGCAGGTGCCATTTTACCACTGATCATTAACATGACCTTCTAATGCTCATGAAGAATGATACAATCCTAAACTGTACAGTCCCACTGTATCATCACCAACTTCCTGTTTACATATACATTTACTCACTTGATTTCCCCTATGCTCTTATAAACAAAGCTCCAGTTCATGAAGATTGCAGGATAGAGGCACTCAGGGGCTGGATTAAGATTACATGGACGTTAACAAATTCAAAACCCCTCCTGAACTTTTCCAATTTATTTTAATACACTTATCATTCTTATTTGACTCCCATTGGAGAAGGTTCTTTTCTATGCTGCGTGGCTCAATGCTTTTCCATGGGCTTCGGAAATCCTTGTGCAAATAGCTAGTATTATCAGGACTGCTAATTAGAAGGATGGCATTATTGAATTCTGAATTGCATATGAAATTATACTAAGAATTCTTAGACTCCCCCCATCCCATCCCATTTTTTTTCTGACAATATTTTCAATCATCTTCAAAAAAGGTATGTTTTACTCTGGCTCTGAAGTCTAACTTTTTTGTTTTCCTTCTTCTGCATAATGATTATGTACTGTGCTGATTGATCCACTTTCAGAACTACAGCAGGTAATTTTCATTCATGCTCACAACAGCCACCACACATTCTGCTTGAATGGGTAGAGAGGATTCTATAGCACTGTTTAACCAAATGAACAGACCACATAAAATCATGATGTTAAATATCACCTCCCAGGTAATTAACTGTATATTGGCTGCTCCCCATCAATCTTTTTTCCCATTTTGTTGCTTTCATTGCATGCAGAAAGCTATGTCTTTGAAACATAATACATTTGGTTTACTGTATTGTTTACACACAGAAACTCACATATGTGTAAAGGGCTGTTCATTGGCTTTCTGCCTACACAGCTGCTTTTGTTTTTTTTCCTGGTATATAACATCATAAACAGCAAAAAAATAATCTCACATTCTGAGAAATCAGAGTTAAAAGTGAATAAGAGAGTTATAAAATAAACTTATTTAGTACCTTTCTGCCCTTCAATATGTTCAAAAGCTTACTGATAGATGCAAGTGTTCCAAACAACACACATACAATGCTATGTATAAGACTAGTATTCGAATATGCTAGAGTTGGTCCCCTGAGGTTAAACACAAAATTCTTCAAGCTGTAAAGAGTTCTTCAAAAATTTCTTCTATATGATTAAACAGATTTCACTGCTTAGAATGTGATATCTTGCATTATTTTCCTTCTCATGTATCAAAAGTCCTGTCTGCTCTATTTTTTACGCAAATTGTGTTGAATTATTGCAGATACCAATATCACGCTTACCTCCTTAAATTCCAGCTCCAGTAATACATAGAGCTTAGCAGGAAAGGTAACAAAAAGATCCATCAGTACAGAGCTTTCAGGTGGTGTCATCATATGTCAGTCTGCTGCATTATATTAATCTTAGAAAGCTGCTATTTTAAAAGTATGTAAGTATAAGAAAAGAAAAAACTAAACTATAATATGATTTAAGTGAAAAAAAAGACAACAGAAACATCATCTTACTAACGCGAATAATGACATTATAAAGCAGAATACAGTGGGTTTCATGTTTCATTGTATTTATTAAAGTAAAACCACCCTGTGTATTCTACTGTTTCCAATTTATGCCTACTTGAATGTCCAAAGGCTACACATACTAAATTTTTATCAGTTTTGAGTTTTAACTCTTTTCTTTCATTATACATATGAAAAACAACAGCCTTAAGTAATTAGAGTGTTTATGTCACAGCAAGCTATAAAGGAGGCAAATAAATCCTTAAAAAAAAAAAGGAAAACCAGGAAAAGTAATAATGGAAACTAGGATATAAGTTCAGCTTAATTTTCTCAAAGAAATATTTCTTTACTTAAATAAAAATTAATTAAGCCACCTGGAAAATAAAATTCACCTGTAAATAATTCTTGTAGGACATGAGCAAAAAGTTTCAAGATTGACAAGCCTAGAAATCAAACATATACAGAACTTCAGAAAGGACTGAAACCCAGAAAATACTTTAAAAATTATTACTGTTGGATTCAAATATAATATTTTCACTTACAAAATAGAAGTAT
Source organism: Melopsittacus undulatus (assembly GCF_012275295.1). Taxonomy (NCBI): domain Eukaryota; kingdom Metazoa; phylum Chordata; class Aves; order Psittaciformes; family Psittaculidae; genus Melopsittacus; species Melopsittacus undulatus. Next base: position 82,088,284 of record NC_047527.1, on the reverse strand, counting down.
AGACTAAATAAATGTAGTAAATGCAAATATACACATCTTAATAAAACATATGTATTTACAAATATGTAAGACATATAAATGAGACTAGGAAAACAAAGTTAAGAATAACAAAACTTGGGCCTTCCACCATCTACATTGTGAGCGAATTTCTATCCTTAGATATGAAACCTTGAAACAAAGCAATAAACAATAATTCAAGAAACCAGCACATGGGATATGGGACACAGGACATGGACTAAGGAAGAACATTATCAAGCATTTAACAATGTTTGACAAGTATTTGTTAAAATGGTAACTGTAGGAGGAAAAGCTAAGAAATATCTGGGGTTGCTGGTCACAGTATAAACCAAAGACTATAGTCTGATCCCAACAACATTTGATAAGTGGAAATTAACAAAATCCATGTCACGTCTTGTTGAAATGAATGACTTGTCAGCATATGCAGAATTTAGGCTAGCAATGCAGTGAAGAAGCTGAATATAGTGATGGAGCTTTAAAGTCCACTGCTTTTCAGCTTAGCTGTTTCTCATTTCATAAGAAATGAGTTTAAACTCTGTTATAAAAGTCTTTTCCAACCTAGTTTATTGTACAATTCTATAATTGTGATTTTGACCTCCATGTGGAGAAAAGTACATCAAGTGGAGCACCACAGAGATCAGTACTGGGACTTACTGCTATAATACAATAGTTTCATTAAGTGCATATTGGAAGATATGAAGTAATTCCTTTCATTCTTTTTTTTTTATTTTTTTTTTATTTTCACAGCCAGTTTTAAAAACAAACAAGAGGATTCAAAACCTAACCTACACACATATTTTGGTATTTTGGAAGCAACTTGCTTTCAGTGCAATTGCTTTATTATTAAGGAGGAACAGTATACTAAGAGAAAGGTAATAAACAGATGAATATTCCTTGACAGCAATGTATGAAAACAAGAGTAAAAAGCACCTAAGGTGTGAGAAACTAAAAGAATTTCTGTATTATTATGACTTAATAAACATTCTGTTGATAAATAACCAGAAATATTACAAAGTAGAGAAACATTACTTTTTCTACAAATGCAAAATCAGATATAGCTGCATAAAAATTAAAAAAAAAAAAAAGTTAATCACAAATAAAAGAAAAACAAAAATCGTGGAGACTTTTTATACTTTTATACTAGAGTATATACAAATGTAATAGGACATGATGATCTCCTAAATACATTTAAGAATGTGCAATTGTTTCAAGACAATCATAGAAAACCAAGGCAAGAAAGCTCATGTAATCTCCCTTAATTTCCAAGACCTATACCAATGCCATTTTAAAGAAATATTTCTATAGCTCTTCCAAGGATAATCTAAGACTTCCAAAGATTGGAGCTGTATAATTTCTTTCAGAAATCTATTTTAGCACTTTGTTCTTTAATAATAGAATTCTTTCTGCATGACTTATCCAAGGATTCCTTGCTGAAATTTGGATTTGACACCTCTTGTCCCATTTGTCATGGTCACAATAGAAATTATTCCATTTTTATGTATGAAAACAGTGCAATATTTTATTTATTTACTTAGGGAATGGGAAGCAAAAAGGAAGGAAGGGAGATAGAAGCAAAATTAACGCTTTAGAATATAGAAATTTATTAAAATCTTTCCTTATATGACATTTTATTAGATATCTAATTATAATTTTTGGTTCTGCCCAAGACTGTTCAGTGTTATATACCTTGCCTGAGATTGCTATGGCTGTAAATAGAAGCCCACACCTATGTTTTCATTAATAAAATAAATACTTCCACAGGACACTTTCAAGCTGTGAAACGGTTTCTCATGCAGCTAAATTGCTAGAATGGCTGTCGTATTTTGGCCCACAAAAAATAGCATTTTCTAAGACAATTCTCAAGAACACAAAAGGAACAATTCCCACTAGGTGTTCTAGATCTAATCATCCTTTTCTGAACTGATATAATGGTATGGTATGAGGCAGTTGTTTTCCATGACAGTCCCTAACATCTTTAATTTACTAGCAGACACTTAGCCTAACCAGTGTTGAGTCAAGTGAAAGCATTTCTTTCATAGACATAAGTTTTGTCTTTTGCACATAAATCAAACATTGGCATGATGTTATTAGGTCATATTCACCATGGCATCCTTTATAGCTCTTGCATCTTTTTCTCTAAAGTGTTCTTACTTATGGAAATGATAAATTAAAGAAGAGACCTTAAGAAAAAGTTAAGTGCAAATTTATTTTTCATTTTAACCGAGGCTTCAACACACCTGATGGTACCAACCATTTTTCTGTTGCCTTGAATGTAATCAACAACCCATCTATTCCATCATTCAATTCCTTAACAACATTACTCAAAACAAGTGGATCCAAGAGAGATTTCCTGCAGATTTTTATTTGATATAGTCATTATTTTCATAACTCAAAAAAATGTATATCAAGTAAGTTAGAATTTAAAAATCTGTAGATGTCTACAATAGTTCAACTAGTAACAATTTTGGGAAAGAAAAAATAAAGAAAACCAAACAAAATACAAAACCAAACCACAAAATAGTGGGCTTCCTTTTGTGAAATGTTAGGGGAATAGAATAAGTTACTCCCTAGGACACTGTTCATATCTGTTCTCTATGAATTGAAGCTTCCAATAATGCAGAGATACTTAGACAAAGCACAATTTCCAGTTCTGTGATGCTGAACACTATATCCAAAGCTGATAAAACAAAAATCTGCCGTGTTTTTGTGGATATATTATGTCTTATACTCTTTTGATACTCTGGGACTAGACAGGTCAAAAAGAATCCAACACTACACCAGTCCCACCAGTGACAAACTGAGCACAGAGGCTTTCCCCCACAGAAGGGCTGTTGAAGATGAAAAATTACAGATGCTAGATCATCAGTGCTTTGTCTTGCCCTCTACATTTCTAATCATTTGAAATGCATGGGTATCCCTAATGTTTCTTGCTCTAAGACTACACTTTTATAGGGCTCATTTTCAAACAGATGTTATGATGAAAACTCTTGTTTAAATTAGATATGACTTTGTTCTAAAAAGGCAGGATGAACTTCACTCCCATTAACTACCACAAACTTTGTAGATTATAGAAGAGTTTTCTTTCTGACTTTTTTCAAGGGCTACTGCTTTGAGCTATGTAATTATCAAGGTTTTCATACTAATAGAAGAAATGGTTCAGACTAGTGCGATCTTTCGAACTTCAGAATCAGTGCTTTCTTATGGGATTCAGAAAATGTAATCTGAAACTTGAACAATGCAGCACAATTAAGGAATGCATACTCAATACAGATTTTAATGAATAGGGTATAATTCTAGTGAGATGGAACACCATTTAGTAAAAAGTGGTTTATATTTTACATCTAAAATTAAACTTTTCTAGCCAGGCAAGTGAAAGACAATTACTTGGTATTTTTTTTATTCATTTTTTCTCCTAGATGCAATTTACTCATCTAGTTCACCTTGTCCATATTTTTACAGCAATTCTATTTACTGGTTTACCTACCCTGTCAATTGAAACAGCTTGATTAAGAAAACACTAAAACACTTCCTACACTAATGTCTAAATTTTTATCTCCTTGTAAACTGCAGTAGAAACAGAACAATAAGGATAGAACATTAGAAATTGCACCCAGTAATTAGGACATACACTCATGAGGCTAGAGAATGTGACTTAATACAAACAAGGTTAGATTTTCAAAGCAAACAAAAGAAAATTCGAAATATGTATCTTGAAACATTCCACAATTCCATATGTAGAATCCTTTTATGGTTTTGCATATTATAGCTTCAAAACCACATTGAAGAGAAGACTTCAATTTGAGATGTAAAAGAGACACTTTGAATATTATGTAAGATTCACTAAAAAAAAAAAGAAAATGTTTTATAATTAGGATAAATACATAAGCAAAGTGATCGTTGACATTAAGATTTCTCCATAAGTTGTAAGAGTGTTTCCTTTTGCAGGAGTACAACATATTTTTTGATACCAACTTAATTTAATTGGATGCTCTTTGATAGTGCAGAGCAACTGAAGTGTTCTTAAAGCAGTAAGCTGTATCATAAAAGTAAAACTAATACATTTGAGAAGTTGATTCTAGAAGAAATAGAGAGTATTACTGTACCAAGTTAACAAAATAATGTGAAGTACAGGTAGGCAGCAGTTATTCAGAATGTGAGCAAACAATCCAGAATAAAACAATAACATCTTTGTAACTTTTTAGAGGTATATTTTTAATGAAATATGATACGAATCAAAAGAGAAAAAAAAAAGGAAAATTACAAAACCCACACTATAAAAAACAAAAAATTTCTTGGTAATATCTGAAGATTGTCACTATTCTGTGAATCGTGAAGACAATTATAATTCACTTCAATTCACATTGAAATAGAAATGATTGTAACCTTTACTCAAAGCTTCTCTCTGGAAGAAAAAACATTAAGTGTCAAGAAAATATAGCTTTGGGGCAAAGCACTACTGTCCCTCACAAAGGAAAATGTTCAGGTATGGTTATGACTCATTTAGTCAAGACAATTTAATTTCATATAAAATGAACGTAGAGGAAATAAAAAAAACTGTGGAATCTTAATGGTATTTTTGTGCATTAATTATTATCTCACAGAAGTTTTCTGTCCCCTAAAGTGACCAGGAATTTCAGCTTTACAGTATGTTCCACAAAAGATCAGCATAGTGTGTGAGGGATCCTGACTGCATTTAATCTCCAGCAAAGCCAGAACTCATTATAGCAAACTTATTTAAGAAAACAGCCTTATTCATGAAGAAAGGACCCATGGCATAATTGAATAAGCAAACAGATTTCAATGTTAAGGAGAATTTATCTGAATATAATTCGTATGAGGCAATGCAGAGCCTTATCAGGGAAGAGGATTGGAGTGACTTCAGATAGAAAACAGTACTTATATAGAAATGAAACTGGCCTGTTGACTGTGAATAAAAGCACACTGAAAACATCTAACATGTAAATACAGCAGTATCTTTCACAAAACAATTAAAGATGCTGTTTTGGATTAATATTTTCTGCTGAAATACTTTAGAGCAAAGAGCACCACTACTGGTTGCTGTAAGCTTTAAATCTATCCCAGATATGTGAACACCAAGGTTCACCGGAATGCAGAAATAAGATGAAAAATGGCATTTCCCAGGAAAGAAATTGGAAGCTGGGAAAAGACAACATAAGAACTCTGTAACATTATTTTCTGGCTAACATTTGTTTCCACAAAGCTGACTTCAGAAACTTTCTATTTTTTACTCTAAACTACATCACTATCCAACTGAAAAGTATCTGTAACCACAGCAAAAAAAAAAAAAAAGTGAGAAGGACGCTTGTATTTTCGAATAGTCTAAAAATAAAATTAAAAAAAAAAAAACAGTAAACTCATTTCTTCACTTATGGCCTGGGGTTAAACCACAACATCCATTCAATTCTCCTGAAAGCACAAGACTACTGTCCTATATATGATGAAATTCCAAGAAAACTTGGAAAATCATTTCACCCCATATATGTAGTTGAATGTTCATAAAGATGACTGAGGTCCTTCTGCAAAGCAAAGCCGTTACAAGGACTCATGCTATCCCAAGGGGGAAATCTGTATAGATCTGTCACTTTTTTGGTGTTAAAGAGTTTTGAAAGGTGAACACTTTTGTACCTTTTAATGCATTCACTTGCAAACTGCAGTAGACTAATCTAAAGTACTTATGTAACTTGTTAGGAGTTGTGTAAATTACAGGCTTCAAGAAGCTCATACTTCATATTGCTTTAGTAGGTTTTGTCAGACTCATCGGAGAGCTTCTTCTATCTCCTTATATAAGCTTCTCTTGGGCACATAGTGTAATACTCAAGTGCCTTCCTACAGCTGTTCTCTGAAACAAATAATATATTTACATTTTCGTTCCTGTATATGTTGTGGATTTGTGTGAGCAAAACTGCTTCTATCTGCTTTTGTCTCCAAATAAAGGTATAACAAAACATAAAACATTTTGCATTTTCTCAAATCTAGTTTCATTTTTTTAACACTTTCACTGTTCCAGATGCATCAAGAAACCTTCTTCAACTCACAGAAAATAAGAAAGGAGTGACAGAGAAAATTAATATTTTTATTTTATGTATTTCACTAGGTATAAATCTTGAGCATAGTGATGTAGTTTATACCTCATATCACATCAGTCTGCATTATATTTAAGTACAGCTATAAAGCGCCTGTGAAGACTAAGTCCCAATGATTTTCATAATCCTGAATCATGTGATTTGCTACAGTTGCCACAGCTTTACACACGTTTTTAGGTTTTATCCTGTGCATAAAAAAAACACCAACAAACACTCCAAACCAACCAACAACAAAATATAAATTCCAAGCAATGATTTATGAAAACATACATTATTAAGACATTCCTGTTGACTCTTCAAATTACACAGGATACATTGTTATTTGTTGCGTTTACTATACACATAAATAAATTCCTCCTCCTATACACATATATGGGAGGAGAAATCTCTCCTGAGACCATTCCAAATGCAGGACTGAATTCAGCCAGCCTAGACCGTACATGTAACAACTGTTCATATTTTTCCTCAAAACAACCTGCCTATAAAACTGGTTGCATTCTAGTTTGTGGAAATAGCATTTCTGAGAACTGAAGTTTGGATGGCTTTAAAAATAGAAAGAGGTTCTGATATCAGCTAGAAGTGGAAAATAATTCCTTACATGATAGTCTGCAAACAAAGACTGTGCAAGATTTTCCTTTCAGCATAACAACTAGTAATACCCTGTCAAAAGAAGACAGACAAAAAAGGATTTCAAATGAAAAAGTTCGCTCAAACTTCAAGTGCTGTTTTGATTAACATTAGTACATATGGATAAATATGTTTCAAATACACAATTCAAAGTAAAAATCCCGCAGAACACTTAATTTTATTTCCTCCCCACCCCAATCCACTTCTCCTCGCCCTTTCAAATCAATGTTCTCTGTTTTTTGCACAACACCCTTAAGTACCTTATGAGAGGATTTTGGGAGCTGTGAGGATTGCTTTTTGTTTCTGTTTTAAAGAGTAAATACCTGCATGATGAAACCAAGGGAACAAAATCTGTCACAGGACTACTTCAATATTCCCTCATGACCCAACTATCACACAAATGGAATAGCACAAAAGTAAACTTATCAAAAATAAGTATCATGCATGCCAAAGTTGACTTAATCTTTCTTATTCTGCTACTACTCATGTCTTCATTCGGTTAACAAATATTCCCATAATACTGCTATGCGACCTATAATAACATAAAAATTTGCAGCACTAGACTTAGATAATATCTAAATAATCCTAGAACATGACATGTACACATGGTAAAGAATTAACTCTCCACTCTTTCACTGAAATTGAAACTACTGATTTTTTTTGTTTAATAGTTTTTCTCTTCTCTTTCAAGTAACACTCTTTTTAATGTTTTTAAAAGAAACAAGTATTTAACTATTAAACTTATTTTGCCACAGTGCAACAAAACAGCTTCAACATATTTGGTCTCCCACTTGATAAATAACATATCTAAACTAACAATTCAGAACTTTTGAAAATTACAGCACAACCTCATTCAATGCATTTAGTATGCAAAATTTCTTCACACATAAAACCTCTAAGCTTATGTGAAAATTATGTAAATATTTTTAGGCAAAACATATCAAGAACAAGAAGTGGGGGTAAAGTAGAGGAACCACCCCACAGGAAAATGTATTATGTAATAATTTCAAACCAGTGTATTAAATAAAATATTAACATTTTTTAAAATGGAAATGTTAAAAATGTTTTGAAAGGAAGTGCTGATAATTTTCAAATTATTTTTTTAATTATTGCTGCCACAGTAATAATTTGTTTTTTTCCTGATTTCCTCATAGTACTTAGAGTAAGACAACCGGATTTTTTTTTTTTTTTAATGGATTTTGTATACCACGGAATTTAATGTTTCAGAATGACACCTTTTTTTACTTTAAGTGTAATACTGTGACTAAGCTGGTTACTTGAATGCTCCCAGTTGGAGGCAGTCTAGTAATTCAGATGTAAAAACCTGTTATTTAAGCTGCTTCAGCCATCTTTGTTATTTCATCAGTTTTCATTGAGTTACATACGTTCTACAGAAATGGTAAAAAGAACATGCCAATGTACTTTTGAACAACAAGAGTTAGATTTTTGAAAATCAATTTTTTTTTTCATAAAATAACATCTGTCTCCCACTTCAAACATCTCTGAGAACTAAATTATACTCCATAACCAAGCTGGTTAGGACACTTCTCTGAGTCTCGGTAGAGAAATTTTCCAAAGTTTAAAAAAAACCCTGATACATTGGCTACTTTTAATTTGTTCTGTGCAAAATATCTGATTTCTAAGAGTCTGATCTTTCATTCTAGGTTCAGTTTGGAAGCTTTTTGAGACAAGGTAAATGAGAGATGTTTCTGGATTAAAAATAAATTGCAACATTGCTCACAATGGGAGCACAGGTTTAGAAAGGACCCTGTTCTACTTTAGATCTTAGGCTGATTCCAGTTTCATATGACTGCTACCAAGAAAACTGTCCAGCTATATCTTCAGGGCTTCAATGGTGTCTGTTGACAGGAGGCAAACCTCCATTAAAAGTGATTGCTGCAACTGAAGAGTTGCTGGTCTGGTGAAACAGACTATTCCTGAGTTGCAAAGTTGAAAACTTGTGCCCACCTCCTGTGAGGCCACCTGGCCATTCTGCCAGAAGCCTGGGCGTCCTCTCACTCTGTAGGCCAACTTTCCCAGTACTACAGCTGCTCAAATCTAGGGCTGCTACATCACCTCCAGAGCTGACAGCTGGAAGCATAGGTTCCAGGCAATGTGGGAGGCACCTGGGGGCAGTTCTCCTAGAAGCCTCGACACTCTAGAGAACTGAAATGTGGAGGAGAAAAAAGTTTTGAATCAGTGTTTCATGATCCAATACTGATTCCTACATGATACAGAGACAGTAAACTTACCTGTGATTTCTGTAATAAGACAAGAAATCTGTTTTGGTTAGGGTATTTTTCTGAGAGAGATATTAGCAACTGAATTTAAGCCTCCAAATTTCAAAGAGCTTACTACTGACTTCCTTGAATTTCTGAAACAGTACCATGCCTCCTGACAACTAAATGTCATTTGCTTTGCTGTGTGCACTCCACTTTTTAACAAAATTCTGTGATACTTCCTTCAAGTAGGACAATAATGCTGCTTTCCCTTCACTGTCATTTCAAGTATTGAGTCAACACAGTGTTTGGAATAAGACTTTACTGAAAGAGCACTAACAGACAGTTGTATTCCCAAATGATAACCCTAGGCAGGTTGCAATATCTTTCTATGCCAATAATAAAGCTGAATGTGTGTTTATATTAAAAGTAATCACTGTAGATTTTCTGTTGGCATGATGGCTCCCTTACTTGAAGATGTGTTACATGATGATTATCACAAATACATTTTAAGGAACAAAATCACCAATTTACATTGAATGAAGTGTTATTTAGTAACATAGTAACATTGGCTGCTTTCTGATACCAACTTCCTGATGATATCTGACTTCTAGAATGAAAAGCATTCTTTATTCCTAGATTCAGAGAGAAATAGGAAATATAGGCTATAAATGTGAGGCAGGAGGTGGGTTTTATCAGATGTTCCATATTCATTTCTAATCTCTAGCTGGAGAATGACATTGTGAGATTTGAACTCACACCCAGACTTTTCCAAAACAAATTACAGATCTATCATGCTGGCTTAGAATCCATGCAATTATGAAAATAATAAAGTTAAATAATAAAGTTGCCTGCAGGCAATATAAAAGGAATTTAATTATGTTTGAATTACTCATCTTGGATGAAAAAAATAATTTCCAGAACCAAGAGAATTAAATACTGTTTTGACCCTGGCATGAGCTATATTTTAAAGAACTTTTATGTAGCACACTTGTGTATCCCTGCTTTTTTTATAAAATGTATAACATTGCATCAGACACAAATTAAATTACATGAAACATGTTTGTAATTACAGTATGAAGTTCTGATGTATTTAACTGTAAAAGCAACAAATTGTAACAAACCCTTAATTGTGAACTCTGGCATATGGTGTTTATAGATTTTACAAAAAAAAAAATTGTTTGAATGTTTGCTTTGTTAGCACTACTGTATTTCCCTCTGCTTTACAAATGGAACATTCTTCACCACATACAAATTATGGAATAGAACTGGGAGAAATCAGACTTTTTTTACTCCTTTTTTGGCTGTAAATAGACAAAATTATGCTTTTATACTGGGGGGAGGGGAGAGGGAAGGAAGAAAAAAAAAAATCAGGTACACATGTAGGAAGCCATTGCAAAACTGGCTAAAAGTTGCATTAATTGAAGAAATTTAACCCTATCCAACAGCCATGTGCTAGGCCTGTCTCTTTTTACAGGTAGACTCAGACTGACCTCTATAAATGTACATTGATGTATTTATTGGAGTAAGTATACACATTACTTATTGTAAGGTGCAGAAGACATCTATCCTCTGTATTAGATTCCAGAGTCATGTTGCATTTCTCAGTCCTGTAGCTGCAGCATCCTACCTGGAATCCTAATTTCTTGACTAACAAGTAGAAGTTTCCATGTCTCTCTCTTCCTGTGCAGAAAAGACACACTCAACCTTCCATCACTGCTCATCTCTGTGCCAATTTCACTCAGAATTTTGAATTCACTGACTGATCCAGAACTGAGGAGGGCTGTCATTCAGAAGAAGAGGAATTTCAGGCACATTCTCAATAATGTTTGATGGAAGTTATTACTTTATTTCCTAACAAACAGGAAACTAAACTACCTTCTTAAGTCACTACAGCCAGCCTTAGACCTTTGAAAGGCACATACAGTAGAAATAACACAGTGATCTGCAAAAGCAATACTTTTTCTGTCATGGTGAATGAATGTAATTTTAAGAGGTGTACAAAATATTCTCAGTATATGGAGGTATTCCTAGGTTAAGTTGCCTAAGTGTCTGGTATAAGTGTCTAGTATAATCAATAAATGAACAGCTTAATTGTTTACTCTTAAAATCAACATTTTAAAATGGGACATATCAGGATATATCTGGAGTGGTTTCCTCTGATAGCTCTTATATTTTAGTAATAAAACTTTCCCTGGATGTCTAACAGTCAAGAATTACAAAACTGCAAGAAAATCATTCTCATGGAAATTTAGTTGTTTCAGAGTTGGGCCAAGAATATAGTAACAATAGCCTTTCATGATGGTTCCTGGCCAGAACATGGAAGTCAGATCTCAAGCTGAAATACTATGAAAAATAATTCACCATCCTTTTGAAAAAAGTTTAATTAAAAAAAAAATCCATCAAAAAATCCCACAGTCCATTGACATTATATTTATAAACTTACTTTGGTATTATTAAATATTATTAACTTACCTATGTTAAAACTACTGTTCAAGCTAACTTCATTGCAGGAATACTCACAGATAAAGTTTTTAAGTTTCCTCTATATCTCACTCCATACTACTATACTGCAATACAATAACACAGTTACATTTAATTATAGTGTATAACTTCACACAATAGGAATCTGAAAATTTTAAAGACACATGTCTTATCTGCCTGCAATAAACACTCTACTGCTAGACAGCTAAATTGCTTGTCAAATATTCTCATGCAGTTTTGATGGGCACTTCTATTTTATGCTTTTTTTTTTTTCTTTTTACTTGCAGTAGAAATGCCTTGGCAGAACATGAAACTACTTTAATGGTCCCTGTCTTTTGCTTCAAAAAAACAGTCTGGCATTAAAATTAAGAGCCTGCATTTTCTGAAAGTGTTCTGAAAAGATTTTTTTGCTGCTTCACTTGGAAGAAAGACCGAAATGTATTGATTTAAAGTTATCTTTAAAAATATGTATGGAAGGCAGCCTTAGAAATTTCTAAAAACCATTAGGGCTTAAATCTGCCTTCCTGCATTCTTTGACTGAAAAATTGTCAACAACATAGAAAATTATAATTTAGTCTTAATGTCTAAAGCTGTTAAGTCTAGAAATACAATATTTTTTCCAAGTGACCAGCAGCACTGTTCACTAGCTCAATACAGCCTTTTGTCAGAAAAACAGGAAAAAGCAGCATCTCATGAATTCTCAAGAGCAGAAATTTAGGGGTCTGCACCTTCTGCCTCCACCTCCATTGATGATGGCTCAAAGTGATGTTGAAAAGGGAACCATCAATATAAACCTGAAACTTTTTCTAAACTTGTAGTATTTTCAAACAATCTAGATAGACAGAGAACTTAGCTTTAACTACCCAAAATATTTAAGGATTTGCATCTGAAAGATTACTAGCAGTCAGGGTAGGTGGGCAAAATTAATATATGCTATAAAAAGTTAAAGTATTATTTTTGTATATTTTAGTTGATTCATGATTAGTTATTGTCAAAAAAAACAAAGTAGCTAATGAGGTATTCTTTAATAATTATTATAATGTCCTAAGAAAAGAATGTACTGTTCATAGGTATATGAGTTTTCCAGTTAGTGAATAAAGCCAGTCAGTCAATTACCTCTGTAAAAGAAAAAAAAAATATGACTAAGAGTTTTCATTTTTTTGACTGTCCTTAGTTTCTTAATTGTAGGGAAAAAAAAAAAAAAGAAAAAAAAAAAGAAAGTCTATTAATGCACTATTTAAAATATATATATATTCTACAAACACTGACTATGAAAAATTACAAGTAAATTAAAATAAATATAAAATTTAAAGATGCATCCAGAGGAACAAAAATGGAAAGTGTTTTAATACTTCTTGAAATTAATGATCTGTAAGATTTTTTGTGGAATGACATGCCAATGTTGCCATAAATACTAAAAATACTAAATTTTATAATACTAAAATAGTTCAGAATTATCACTACACTATAACATACATTAATATTTACTTGATCATCTCAATGACAAGCACACAAGGAAAGGATTGATTAAAAAATGTGTTAGGAAGGAGTAGCTATCTTTCTAAAGAACTGATAATTGAGCAGTAATATAAAAGTGTTACAATCTAGCCCAGTTTTCAACTGAAGTGTGATTATAATACCTCTGATAATAAGGCTTAATAGGATTTTTCTAAAGTACGTAATTCTCAAGTACGCAACCACTTGCATACCATAACAATTTAGCAAGTGAGTATGTTCTTTAGTAAATGTAATTGAAGCTTTGCATTTTTGTCCCTTTCTCTGCACGACAACTTTTGCATTGTTTCTGGAATCACTCAGAGGTATGAAAGCAGGCTACTCATCAGACTGCAGCAGAACATAACCCATCATTGTCTACAAACCATACTCTCATATAGCCTGGCTTTAGAAGACTTAGAATACATTTTACTAGCAGGATGTGCAGGATGTGCAAAATTTATGTTCAGTAAAGCACTTAAACCTACCTTTCTTTTAAAATATACAGGTAACATTATTTAGAAAAAGAAGTTTATTGTGTACTGTACTTAGACTCAAAGAAATGCTAGAACACCCTAGGGAAAAGAAACGAAAATACTTTGTACTTTGCAAGACCAAATAATCAATATAGTTTTATAACTGGAATGTAGGAAAGCTTAATCTCTTCTTTTTGTCCCTATGTTATAATGACAATAGGAACTAAAAAAAAAATAGAGAACGAAAATAAAATGAGAATAGTTCTGATGCCTTATCTAGCATAATACTTCAGCATGCCAAAGAATATCTGACATTCTTGTTCATTACCATATATTCTTAAATACTGATTTAATTTTAAGAAAAAAAACACCTTGTGGCTTCAGAATTAATAATTGTTCGTTCAAAAGCTTTTGTATTAACATTCTGCCTATCATCACTGCATAAGAAGACAGTTTCACAGATATTAACAAATTACTAAACTGTCTTCAGATCTGAACAAAGCTGCCATGCTTCCACTTAAGATTTGCCTAATAGAAAGAGTGAGCCTGACACTGAATTAATACCTTGTGCCTCAGCATGCCCTCTGTACAAGCTGAATAAACCAAGTGCATCCGGGAAACACCTTACTTTCTGTGACAAATCATGTGCCATAACAACATACGACAACTTCCACAGGCGTTATGCTTTGCAGCACTTCACATGCTATTTTGCTTGAGAGTAATATGTTCAATACATCCTGGATGTGTCCAATTTACCATGCACTGTACAGCTATGCAGTTTATACAGAAATCTCATTACTTCCTTGAATACTTTTGAGCAGAGATTTCAAGCAAAAAAGAAGCCCCCTTGGGGAGAAACTAAATTCAGGTAACTCCAGGTGTAGTGTAATATATCAACACCCAACATGAATTCACCATGGACAAATTGTACCTGCCTATTCTAGTGGCCACCTGTGATGGGACACACTCATAAGAGCATTTCTTAGATATCTGATCAAGCACATTACTCTTACCTAGGTGAAATCGAAGTATACATGTTCACTTAATGCGAATTCTATAGGGAATTATTCAAGGGAATTACTTCTTATTTTGTATAGTACTGAATATGTTCTGTAATCTTATTTATAACTACACCACCTTAAATGGATGTAACATAAGCAATCCAACTGTATTTAGAAAATCATTAGACTGCTTCTCCAATATTAACATATGCACACATAAATTATTTTTTACTTAATGACCAGCAAAATTAGAAGTTTATAAATCAAGTTTATTACAAAGTGCTGTAGCCTCAAGCTGATGGGCACAAATTAAATTTTATGTTAACCTGCTTGAGTAGTTAGAACACAATCAAGATCTTGAAGAATTAGGCTGGTGGTAATAAAAACATATGAGAATTTGATCTAAATCTGAAATTTAACAGGAGTCAGTGAGAGAGTCTGTCTGTACTCTATCACCACTGGAAAACAGCTTAATATAGTAAAATCAGATGGGGAGAAAAAAATGATTAAGCACTGGATAAACTAACCATTTTTGCTTTCTTATTTGTTTATGCAGTTTCTCATCTATTGCCATTTAAGTTTGAAACTAACTTCATTTCACAAAATAATACAACAAAACAATCAGCCCTACAAATATTAATATCCTAAACAGTCTCACAGACTGTGAGCACACCTAAATCTAAAGAGATAAAATAAGGAAACGCTTGCTATTACAGCTATGATTGTTTTATTATTCAGCATTAAAATATTCAGTTAAATGATTAAAGATAGAAATACAGAAAAGTTTGTGAGAGAAACTGAACATCTCTTGAATTCAATGTTTCCTTCTTTATTTTCTTTTTATCTCAAGGCAATGATTTTGGAGGTCTTACAAATAAGAGTAGTGTATTATAATTCTAAGAAGTAGTTCAAAAATTGATAATAAAGTTAAAAATAAAAATTTTCATTTTAAAATACACATACACCTTGATCAACAATATGCTGCCGTTATACTTTGTTCTCAGGTTTACTCATAAATATACTATTAAAACATAACAAAAAATAAAGCTCTTAAATATAACCTTGTTCTGGAATTTTTACTTTCCAGCTGTGGAACAATTGTGGGTCTCTGATTGACACATTGATTTATTCTCAGCAAGGGTCCTGTAATTAATGTGACCTTTTGATAAGGTGGGATATATGGGGTGAGACAAGTGCTCTCATGAGAGCTATTAGCAACTTCTGAGCAATTGTTAATGTTAGAGAGTTACCTTTTTTAAATACAGTTTGGAAGATAATTGACAAACTATGATAATGAGCATGCATAAGGGAAAGAAAAAGAGCATAAAAGGGGTACAAGAACTGTTAATTACTCAAAAAGAGGCATGATTTCACCACAGAATAACTTGTGCATTTTGGGCTGTGGCCTCAGGAATACAATTAATAATTCCAATAAAATGTAAGAAAGAAATCATGGGTCTATATGGGCCAGAAAGAAAAAAAGTTAAAAACTTCATCTGTCTTAAGAAGCCTTAACTGTGACTTTGCATAGCATAACAGGTGGTTTTATTTCTTCTTGTCAGATGGCATTTGTACCAAGGGACTTTTCTCATTTCCCTTCCCATCTGGCGCTGCACACGGTGATATAACATAATACCAAGACGACAAGGTTCTACTAATGTTATTTGAAGACTGGTTCTATAACAGACTAACCAACCTGTTTTTCATAAACAATATCCAGTGACCTATTTATGACCAAAAAAAAAATCAGTTATAAGATCATTTCTGACAATCAAGGTGAGATTAAGCTGACCTATCAGTAAACAAAAATTGCGTGAAAATCTGTGACTTCATATTCAAAAGGATTACAAAGTAAGAAGAAACCTGGTCAATGTATGCAGATATACAACAAAAAACAAAAGTTTTATTTACAGTTATCAGAACTCATGAAAAACAACAAGGTGCTTGGTGACAACTAGCATGGCTTCACTAAGTGGAAATCCTGCCTGACCAATTTGGTGGCCTTCTGTGATGGGGCTATGGAAGTGATGGACAGGGGTAGGGCAGTTGAAGTTATCTACCTGGACTTGAGAAAAGTGTTCGACACTGTCCCACATGACATCCTTGTCTCTAAATTGGAGAGACATCAGTTTGATAGGTGGACCACTCCATGGATAAAGAACTGTCTGGATGGCCGCACACAAAGAGTTATGGTCAATGGTTCAATGTCCGGCTGGAGACCAGTAACAAGGGGTGTTCCTCAGGGATCGGTGTTGGGACTGGTCTTGTTCAACATCCTTGTTGATATCATGGACAGTGGGATTGAATGCACCCTCAGCAAGTTTGCCGATGACACCAAGCTGTGTGGTTCGTTTGATACATTGGAGGGAAGGAATGCCATCCAGAGAGACCTTGACACGCTTGTGGGGTGTGCTGATGCCAGCCTCATGAAATTTAACCATGACAAGTGCAAGGTCCAACACCTGGGCCTGGACAATCCCAGGCACAGCTACAGGCTGGGCAGAGAAGAGATTGAGAGCAGCCCTGCAGAGAAGGACTTGGGGGTGTTGGTCAATGAGGAAATGAACATGAGCCAGCTTCAGTGTGCACTCACAGCCCAGAAAGCCAAGTGTATTCTGGGCTGCATCAAGAAGAGTGTGACCAGCAGGTCAAAGAAGGTGATCCTGCCCCTCTACTCTGCTCTCGTGAGACCTCACTTGGAGTATTGTGTGCAGTTCTGGTGTCCTCAACATAAAAAGGACATGGAACTGTTGGAACAAGTCCAGAGGAGGGCCACGAGGATGATCAGGGGACTGAAGCACCTCCCATATGAAGACAGGCTGAGAAAGCTGGGGCTGTTCAGCCTGGAGAATGCTGCGTGGAGACCTAGCAGCCTTCCTTTATCTGAACGGGGCCTATAAGGATGCTTCTTGAGGAACTGTAATGATAAGACAAGGGGTAATGGGTTCAAACTTAAACAGGGGAAGTTTAGATATGAGGAAGAAGTTCTTTACTGTAAGGGCGGTGAGGCACCGAAATTTATTGCCCAAGGAAACTGTGAATACTCCATCCCTGGTAGTGTTCAAGGCTGGGTTGAACAGACCCTGGATGACATGGTTTAGTGTGAAGTGATCTGGCCAGTGGCAGGGGAATTTGAACTGGATGATCTTAAGGTCCTTTCCAACCCTAATTATTCTATGATCCTGTGATTCTATAGCTACATATCTATATTATGATTACCTCATTATAGATATAGATAGCAGTTTGTGCATATCACAAAATTCAGAAAAGTCTGTAAAAGCATGCAAGAAATGCAAACAAGTGGACAAAAATGTTGCTTCTGGATTTAATTGACACAGTATGCTATGACTACGTCTTGGATAAATCTGATCATCTAGAAAAAAAATGAAAAGCCTCCACTCTCCTGTCTGTATGGATTTTTGAATATTCAGGTTACCTGTGCACTTATTGTTTCTTAGTTACAAGTTACAATCTAGATCTCAAAGCACATAATTTGAGAAAGCTTGCCTTTTTGGTTAAACATGTCATCGCAAAATTCTGTGGACTGAAGAAAGAGCAGAATTTTTCAGCATTTTTCCAAGACTAACTTTGACAGATAGTAGTGGGCAACAAGTAGCAAGTGGCAGTAGATTAAACACCAGAAACTTTGGGAAAGATTCTTTTGAGTAGTGAGTCTTTATGAAGTTGCATGCAAAACTTATCCAAACCAGGATGCAGTGAGGGACATGTAATGGCAGATAATATTTATACTGGTAGATGGAAGAAAGTATGTGATAATTTTAGTACCTGTGAAGAAAAGGTGCTGCTGAGGAATTAATAACTTTTTGAGCTCTGAATTTCTCAAATAATTTAAACCAATAATAACCTATGTCATATCAGAATCTCTGATTAACGCTTCCATTTTGAAATTATTTGGCAGACTGCACTATATTTCTGTCATTTTAGAAAACTAAAATGAAAGCCATTCTCATAATTTAAAAGTAGCTGTACAAAAGCCACTAGTATTTCTCTGTAATCAAAATTTTGGTTTTCAATATTTTAGCAACTGTTTTAGATCCCATGCATTTTTTTGTGCCTACATATATACATATGCATGCACTCTTTAACGCATCTTTGGTTTTACCTAAATGCGTTTTAACAACATGACTCTCATGAGTGAAATAATGACAGAGATGATGTATGCAAAAGAGATAAGCATAACTATTGTGCATTTATAAAATTCTCACACCAAGCCTTTCACATTCTTTTAACAGCAAGTTTAATATCGTCTTTGTTACTCACTATGCAACTCTATTTTACACTGCAATATATTAAATTAATTTTCCCCAAGTCAGGTCTTTTTTCCTGTGATGGTAATTTGTAAGAGATCACCCTATCTCTTGACCCAGGATCTTTTTTATCTTATTTCTCCCTTGGTGCTGTTGTGGGGCATGAAAGGGCAGCTGGGTGGGCTTCTGGCAGCCAGCTAAGGTAAACCAACCATGAGCATTAACTAAAAATTCTATAAAAAATGTCCCTAAACATGTATAAATAGATGTTTAAATATCAGCGGTTTTAGATGCTTTGCTCACTTTTCTTAGATTGGATACAGTATTTGCTCTGTTGTGGAACATTTCTTTGACGCATATTGCATTAATACAAACATCTGTCTTGGTTTTTTTTTTTCCTTTATTTTTCACTAGAATGAGCATTATGCAAGTAACTCTTCCTTCTCCCAAGACATCCTGAAGTTCTGCCCCCCACTATGCAAGAGTGCTAAGAAACAGGGTATGGTGAATGCCTCTACTCAGTTCAGCAGGCTGATGTAATGTGCATAGCATGCAGCTGGAGCCACAACTGGTGCCCAGTTAGCATGAGTGTCAGAGACCTTGATGTATATGCACCAGCTAAAAGTCATCACTCATGGATATTGCAAAGGGTCCAAACCAGCAAAATAGAAATCAATGCACAACAGCAATAAAAAACTGCTTATAATCACCACTGGCTACTTGCGTGAAAAAGCAAATCAAAGAGAAGTTGAATAGAAACCACTATATGTAACCAGGCTGTAGCTGTTTGGAATCACATGAACACGCTCTGTGTTAACAAAGGGGTTTTGTTTGTTGGTTTGGGTTTTTTTCCTTCTTTAACACATTTATTTTGAGATAAGCTTTTGCAGGGAATAAAGTCTGCATCATTCGATACTTATAATTCTATATTAAATATGTGTGTTAAATACATACATGGAAGTGCTTTTCTGTCAGCCTACAAGATGAAATAAAATTGCCCGTACAAGGTTCATAAAAGTATTGTGGAAAAAAAAAAAAAAAGAAGAGGAGGGGGGTGTAAGATGGCAAAACAAAGCTTTAAGAGGAATAATCTGTGTCACTGGTGCACTGGTGCTCATTAGTACTGCTGAGAACTGCCATGCCAGCACAGACATTTTGCTGTTGGCATTCAGATGCTGCTGCACTGTGCATGCTGACGCTTCAGCCTACTTGGAGTTAGCTGCAGATTGTTTGTGCTGTGCTCTGCTACACAGTGTAGAAATACCCTCAGGGTTCAATGCTGATTATTCATGTTTCCTAATAAGTGCTAACCTACTAATAACACCTCTTGCAATTGTTACAGAGCAAGCAGTACACATCCATTCTGAATGTTTCCTCACAATTTACCCCATGGCTTTCTTAACTATATAAAAATCTAGTCAAAACAGAATAATAGAACATACTGGAAAAGAAGGAAAGCTAAAGGGTTGAAAGATTTTGGTTAAACTTTTTTTTCTCCTTAGTTGTTTCTTTTTCTGCCTTAACTGTTTACTTGCAAAACTACATTGCATTATATTCAGACAAGGATTTTTCCTAATAAAAATATCCCACTTATAATAAGCAAAATGGAAGTACATTACAAAAAAAAAAAAACCCAACAAACAATTGGTTTCTTTCAAAAGAAACCAACCCCTGACCCTTAACCCAGTTCACGCTTCTAGAATCCACAGCAATTATATTATTGCACTAAAACCATTGTCACCAGTAGTAGTAAGAAAACTGCTCTATTTAAAGATCACCAGCCATTCACAAATGTATGAGAATAAGAGTCCTAAGAGATTAATGATTTTTGTTCCTAATTTTTAACACAATTAAAAAGTACTCTTTCTAGCAAAAGGATAGTCATCCTTTTCAAAGCATAACAAGAAATAATAAAAAAAAAAACAAAACCCAATTTAAAATATTCAGTATTCAGCCAAAAACATTAAGCGATAAAACTTTTATGGAAAATACCAAAGATTTCTATCATGGGTGGTGTGATCCAAATGCAAGGAAATTGAGATGTGGGAAGAGAGATCAACAGCTCTTGCTTCCTCCTCCCATCCAAGAAAATCAACATCTCCCTAAAAGGTATATGCTTACTCTTAGAAGCAGTTTCAGGCTCTAAGACTGAGAGAAAAGCATGCAGAGTCAAGAGGAAACAGAAAAATGCCATTTGATAATTACTTGTCACTTACAGCATTCATTCATATACTTAACGAATGAAGAATTGCATGAGACATCACTGAAAGCCTCTTACACGTCTTTATCCATTCATAATGACTAACACATCTATTCCTGTGTTTGAGAAGCCAAGAGCAGCCTGGGTTAGGTTTTTTTTTTTTTTTTATTTTATTATTGTAGGCGCAAAAAGGAGAATAAAGAAGGAGAGATCCTAGAAGACAGTTACAGCTTTTAAAAGTTTAAGGTAGCAGAAAAAAAGATTTGACAGAATATAATCAGGAAGGGGGAAAATGAAGAGAAAAAAAAATGTATAAAATCTGGCTCTACTTACAGTTAAGGCCAATAGCTCTGTTACGATCACCTGAGTAGCCTGTCCCAGGTCTGTGACACTCTGAACAGAGCTTCAGAGACTAGAGCATTAGGAAATTTCCTGGGGATGATTGTTACCTCACAGCACATAAAGACCCCTAGAAGGAAAAATGTAGGATTTGAAAGGAGAAGATAGAAAGAGGGAGGATGTTTTAATCTTTCACTTTGTAGGCAGGGAACATTCAAAGCCTTCTGACATACCTACAGGCATGAGCTTTTCACTCCAGCATCAAGAGGAAAATCTTAAACTGTTACTCATTTGTAGCAAAACCTACCCAGGGCTCATTTTGAAGTTTTTTCAAAGTATCTCACTCCAACAGACTTCACATTTCAGACATTAAAGCGCTGCCTTTTCTCCCCACCTTGCAATCAGGTATTTGAAAAAGCTGTCACCACTCAGGCATATTGCTCTCCTCCCACCCTTTTCCACTCACTCAAATCCTCAAAAAAAACTGTGACTCAATTCATTCCAATGAACTTACAAGTGCATCACTGAGAAACAAGTGCTATGATGCCAGGTTGAGCCTGATATCTTAAACAGGGAGACGTATTGTCTTTCAAAGAGGGATGGCTCCTCCTCCCATATCTGATCACCTCATGGACTGTAGCAGAAGGTGCAAAGTCCAAAGTTAAAGTGATAAATAACACAAAATTTACTCTAGAGCACAGTCAGTCCCAAGCAAACTCCACTTTCTGTGAACCTCCTTAAACAGTTTCCTGTCAAGCCTAGAAAGACACTGACATATTGTCCTTTTTATTGAAGATAACCAGCTTCTCTTTCTACCAATAAGGACTGGGGCTAGAAAAGGGATTAACTACTGGGAAATGGAGCACATATATAGGCAGGAAGGCATTTGACTACACAGTGTCTCCAGCAATCTCTAGTGATACATAGGTAAGCATTGAGGAAGTATGCTGTATTCAGGAGGCAGGCTTAGTAGGTCAGGTTTAATAATGTGGCACATAATTATGAACAGTTCAGGTTATATTAGAGTATTCCTCTTCATAGGGTTCTTATGACCCTCTAATTACATTCTCGCTTGAATGATCTTTAAGAAAAATAATTTCTATATTCTATTGCATTCCTGTGTAATACAGTGTTCTGACTCATTAACAAGCACTGTGTTAGTTCTTGGCACAGGAGAACTCAATTCTTCCAGCTTCTAAAAACAGAGCTCAGGGAAGACCATATAGCAACCTTCCAGTGCCTAAAGGAGGGCTACAAGAAATCTGGAGAAGGACTTTTTACAAGGGCATAAATTGACAAGGGGTAATGGCTTTAAGCTGAAAGAGGGTAGATTGAGACTAGGTATAAGGAAGAAGTTTTTTACTGTGAGGGTGGTGAGACCCTGCAACAGGTTGCCCGGAGAGGTGGTGGATGCCTCTCCCCAGAAACATTGGACAGGGCTCTGGGCAACCTGCAGTTGAAGATGTTCCTGCTGATTGCAGGAGGTTTGGACTAGATGACCTCTAAAGGTCTCTTCCAACCCAAACTATTTTATGATTTTAGTTGATTTGCAGGGTTTGAGTTCGGCACTGCGACTCTTCCCACTTCTTACCAGCACACCCTCAGGCTGAAACCTAGTCTACCCAGGGAGGTTCAGCTGCTCCCAAAGAAATGGGCAGTCTCTTCCTCCTACCAGGGTTTCACCTGATCCAGAGACTCCTTTTTAGTTACCAGCAGTTCTCTAGCTGGTAACTAACAGCTAGGTAGAAATCGTCAGTGCACAGTATATGAAATATTACAGATATTGCTCATATCAGAGATTAATTCACTTCAGGGTCCCAAAGGGTATTGCCCAAGATGCTTTAGTGACTGATTATCAAAAGAGAGAAGGAGAAAGAATTACTAAGTGTCAAATTGTAAAAGGAGTAGAAGAAATAATATAACACCCCACCTTATTGCCAGAGGTTGATGATGACTGTACAAGCATAGGACAGAAGAATAACAGCATTGTACAAAAACCAGCTGGTCTCTCTGGGAACTGAGTGCTTAGATGTTGCCTCATAGTGGTGATTTCCATTTCTAATCAGTCAATGATTTCAGCCCTCATTATGCATTCATTGCATTTTTTGAATATGTGATTTTCTACCTTTACCTGTGCTCTCATCCTGGAAAAACCCTTCCATAAAGCCAATTCTCATTCCTCCTTCAAAAATCTCCATTAAAACTTTTCTTCATATAAAGCTTAAAAAAATTTAGCAATGACTAAATAGGTGGCAGCTGTAACTCCAGATGATCATATGGACAATATACTAATTTTATTTCCTTGTGTTTGTGTCTTATTTTCTAAGTCCACAAATTCTCTTGGCAAGTATAATCTGTTAAATAGTTTGCACACTGTTTAGCACTCTGGGACTGTAACCTCTGGGCTAGAAAAGCTAGGCAGCTTTGAAATGCAAACAAGTAGTAA
The DNA here is from genome assembly GCF_012275295.1 of Melopsittacus undulatus. Classification (NCBI taxonomy): domain Eukaryota; kingdom Metazoa; phylum Chordata; class Aves; order Psittaciformes; family Psittaculidae; genus Melopsittacus; species Melopsittacus undulatus. Next base: position 82,064,608 of record NC_047527.1, on the reverse strand, counting down.
CCACTATCACAGTACCAAGTACAGTATCATGGTACATCAAGCCTCTAGCCTCAGTTACACATACTTAGGCTGCAGAAGGTGAATGAAATCAGCTGCATGTCAACTACCACATTATCATCTCACCCTCTGTAAATGCTGCTAGAGCTAATCACTAAACCTCTGTAGAAATGCATAGTGAAAAAACAGTCTTAATAATTTTTTAGTTTTACAAATATAACTAGTCCTAAACTACTTGGTGGCTGGCATACCATAATTAACAAAAGGAGCATTTCCCCTCCCAGACATCTGACTGTGCTCCTTCTTCAATTAAATATTCAATCAACACATCTAATAAGATTCTTTTCTCCTACTTAGAAATTACTATGTCTAGTAAGATTTACCTTACTGAAAGTACTAAGCCATAATGAGCTGGAAATATCTGTTTATCAGTCTGATAAGTCTTATAACTTTTGTAACAGATTTCTATTGGTACTGTTCAAAAAGCTTATTGTCAGATGAGGATCTGTCTGTTACTGTTTTATTCTGGTTTTCTTCTGTACTATAAAAACCTGAATAAAATTATGAGCAGGGGTTAGACCAGTACAGTCTCAGTATTAAACCCTGCTGATGTAAGTCGGGGTTTCTTGGTTTAACTTAAATGGAAAAGTGAAACTGGCTCTTACCCTTTTAAACTTTGTAGTAAATTTGGGGAGACAGCAATCCCACGCAATAAAGATTATCAAAAGGACTGCAAATGAAAACAATATCACATCATTAGATCTTTAGGTATTAAGTTAAAGTAATTACTCTTCAACTCATAGCAACTATAATATCACCACACAGCTCTACTACAATGAATGCTTTAATTAGACCAAATACCCTCTAGATTTGAAGTTTTAATAAAGATGAAAAAAGATCAAGACCACAAAGTTTGAAAACTCTGAGAAAATAATAAAATATAGGTGGACAGTGGTTCAAGTTGAAAAATATGCAGAAAAATTAAATGAACGATTTTCTGCATCAGCAACATACAAATCATGGAAGAAAGCTATGTTTGAAGACTGACCTGGCCTTCCTTTCAGATTCCACAAGAGGGGTTTCAGCATACTTTTTATCACAGGAAAATTTTTTACTTAAAACAGAGCAAACCAAACCCACAAATACAGCAAGAGAAGTAAAAGAAGGAAATTAGGACCCTTGTTTCACTTATTTCACCACTTTTTGTGGTGCACTGTATTGCAGACACTTTTCAGTTTTGTAAACACCATAATTGGTGTTTACTGAAGAGATAAAAACAGTTTTTCAAATAAACATTTCATTCTAAGCTAACCAGGGTAAAGAATAATTTGAGACTTCTTAGACTAAGACAGTAAAAAAGCAGACACTTTGGAAGTGGCACAAGTTGAAGTTGGGAAGGTTTGCTGTAAGTACATTGATCAAAAAGGATGCAGCAGCTATGGGGCACAGGCTATTATTGTTTACACTCTGTTTTGTTTGTTTGTTCTTTTAATAGCAAGTGGGTAAAAAAATCCCACTCATAAGCTTCCATATGTTCAGCCAGAGCAGAGAAATATGCTGCACATAGATCTATTTCTGAAAATCACTACCAAATTTTTACACCTTATCCATCTGTTATGAGAACTTGCAGATACCTATAGTGATACTTCAGACAGTCATACAGAACTGTATCTATGAGCACAGACAGTAACGTTCATGAACATATAAACGTCAAAAACTCTAAATATGACCTGAAAGTGGTCAAGTTTCTTTTTATTACTACCACCAAGAATTTGAAGTTTATACGTGTACAGTTTGTGGAAACATAACTTTGTCCTCTGAACTCTGAAAAATTCTACTAAAAAAATCAAATATTTAATTTCATATAAAATTGTCTATTTCAATATGCTAAAAATGTTAACACATATAACACAAACACATCCAATCAACATTCTACTTATTTGTAATACTATATTCTTGTACAATTTTGTGTTCTTTATACAAACCAGTAGTACAATGTAATTTCTTGCATTACCAAACTACATATGTCCATCTTCCTTAATATTTTATTTAAACATTATTCTCAGTACAGTGTTATAAATGGGTTTAGGGTTTTTTGTTTTTCTTTTTTGGGGGGTAGGCGTTTTATTTCATTTGTATCCCAGCATTATTTCTTTAGAAAGCTATACTATACAACCTGGCAGATTCCATAACTCTATCTTCATGGAATTACAAGAAAATGACTAAGTTTCTACGGAGGTGTAAATCTCTATTCAGGCATAGATTAGCTGTATTTATACAAGAAAATTATATCGATTTCACTTTCTTGTGTTGGCTTGTAAGAGAAAGAGTACAAAAGTAGAGATGAAAAGGTTGTATATATTTTGAAAGGATTACTGTAGGAAGAATGACAGAAAAAAATATAACTCAGTACTCATACTTAAAGTACTCATTCATCTGTTGTACCATTTGAAATTTTACATACAGTAAATTTTTTCATAAGGATACACTTCTACTCCTGTCAGTTAGGCATGAACCCAGCTAGAAAAGCATATGCTCACTATACACCAATTTAAACAATGGGGTTTTTCTGTTTGCAAGCAAATTTTAAAAGCATATTTTCCAGCCCATAAGTGGGATGGTCTCAATTGTGAGATATTCCTCTTAGAAAAATTGATGTATGCTTTTCTTGCCTCATGATAGTTCTTTAGGATTTCAGCTAATGACACTCACAGCTTTGTGCTATGTCATGAAAAGTAACTTTTGTACAGAAATGAGAGATGAAAATGCTCACTTAGAATTTAATTCTTCCCTTTTCTATACCTCTTTAGTCCTCCTCTCCCTAAATAGTTCGTTTAGAAAGAGTTTGAAGAAAGGCACTTATCAATATCAGTTATACAGAAAACAAATTCAAATCAGACTTTTCATAGTACTCAGTAGAACAGTACTTATTACTATAAATTGCTTCCCATGCAGCAGTTGAAAAAATATTTCAGTAATTGTCACCCCAGACCAACAAAAATTCTATCTATGCTGATGCAGTAAAATTCCCTCCTGTTTTTCTTTTCATGAAATTTAAATTAAAAAGGAACACTTTTAATTTCTTATCCAGAACTTTAAATAACAGGGATAATCAGCTAGACACAATTCATTATGTTTACCTAGGAATAGAAGTCAGCACTCTGTGTAGACTACAGTTCCACATGCTGATGAATACTTAATCAAAAGAATTATTACTTAGCAAGATGGCAAGAGCAATATATCAATTATCAAAAATATCTGTATTCTAATCTGTTGCTTTGCATTATTTAACATTTTCTGACACAAAATATATCTTAACTCCCTTTTTTGTGCTGTAGCCATTAATACCCTGATATAGAATACAAATGCCAATGGCATAGCAAAACATTGCAGAGATTAAGATTTAAATGAAAAATATTTCATTTAACTGAAAAATGAACCTTTCTGACTTGCTAAATAGTAAGACTGAAAATAAGATGCACAGTTCCATTTCATGTTCAAAATTTTGTTGGTTTTTGTTGGTTTTTTTTTTCCAGTTGTTTCAGAGGAAACTCTGATAAGATAAAAGAAGAAAAGTAAAAGAAAAAAGTGCATAAATATTGGTTTCAATTTTATTGAAGCATATTAGAACATCTCTAGGTCAAGCATTACTTGCATTAGCACTACTTTTGCTGAAAGTAACTTTGCATGCATAATGAATAATTCAGGCCTCTTTTTGTATTTTCTGAATCTTATTTGGATGCTAAATGAAGGAATTTATTTGTGTGTCCTGGTTAACATCTGGAGAATTACTATAAAGCTCCAATTACATTAACTAAGCAAAAATCTTCTACATATCCATGACTGTCACTTATTTGAATTTTGAAATGTCTGATATGACACTTTTTCACAGGAAATAGAAATATAAATTCTTTTTTAACCTGTAAGATCTTTGTGCTCTATAGCTCAAAATCCAGCAATAATTGAGATGCAGATTGTCCATCCCAAAATTCTGAAGAAATTTCCCTATAACATCTTTGAATATCAGTCATCTTGCATTTGTACATTAGAGTTCTGTTTGAGTTTGTTTGTTAAAATGGTGCATAAGTTCTCTACACCTGCATATGAGGATTCCTCCTCTATCTTGTCCCCTTAAAAAAAAAAGTATAAAAAGAAAAAACTCATCAGATATCTGCAGACTCGGCCTTTGAGATGCCACCAACTGAGATAATTGGACATAACATCTACTGGCATAAATTGGAGTATCAAAAAAGTGTCTTATCAGACATTTCAAAATTGGAATAAGTGACAGTCATGGATATGTAGAAGATTTTTGCTTAGTTAATGTAATTGTAGCTTTATAGAAATTGCACTTATGTAGGAATATCCATTATTCTCAAATATGATGAGTTAGTGTAAATGCCACTAGTATTAACGTTGCTAAAATTCTCTCTCTTTCGATTTACTCATCACCTTCTGTCCAGGGATAAATCACAATAGGAAATGTACTCCACAAACGTGCAATGGGGGCTGTAAAGTTTAGGTTCACTGGAGGCTAGAATAACACTAAAGAGCTTTCTGTAAGAGTATATTGGAAAACTGCACCATGTCACCCATGAAAGTAGCCTGTGGAATAAAGGGCTTAATTAAAAAGCTAGTTTAGTGTATATATGTGAATGAGGTAAATTCTACCAGATATCAGATATTTTGTATTTTGGCACCAGATGTAAAATACTGATGCTGAAATACTTCCTTTTTTAAAATTTGATTTCTAGTCTGGCCTAAGGCATTCCTTTGAAGCTATGCAAAATTTATACAGTACTGTAGACTTGCAGTGGAAACAGTTGCTTTAGAGTCCCAAATACTGCAAAAAGCCTTATACTGAACTCTGTCTACAGGCCTCCACTGCTGCATTCCCTTCCTAATGTGAGACTGAGAGCCATGTGAATGACCCTGAGAAGTAATGTTGCACATTTTCCAGACTAAAAAAGAAAACTAGCTTCAACATGTTAAGTCTTGCACCTGTTTGTCAGAGCTTGTAGAGCTTTGCTAATCACCTGATAAGCACCCTCACTACCAGCATTATAGAGAAGCTGCTGAATGTAAGTTTCTATGTCAAATAAGACCATAAATTGCAAGATCACTTTAAATGCAGTATACCACAAAAGGCATCTCATAGAGATACTTCTGAAAAGATTTGCTCAGGAAAGGTATGCTGGAATGCCTTATAAATGCAGGCTTCAAAGTAGAGTCTAAGTGGAACTTAAGCTTATCCTTTTCCATTTTAGCAAACACTTCCTTGCACTAAATCTCTACTTAGGTAACATGTACTTTATCATAATGCAATATGCATAAAACATCAGTGAAAAAATCTGCTTTATTTGTTTTCAAGCAGTTTCTGTTTAATCAGAATAACATCACTATTTTAGACAGAATTTAGACGTACAAACTACTGACTGCCACTTTGGAAGTATAATTATGTGGCTTCAGCAGAATAAAATCTTGCACCATTTCCCCAAGAATCACCCAATCTTCATCCATGTTCTAATTTTATCACCTTCCCCATGACATGAAAGTCTATTACAAATAATTCCATATTCTCTGAATAGTCCAGTATTATAGTTTTCAAGCATATGTAAGTATATATCAAAATGTTAGCAAAACTATATTATGTTCTTAAATACCTTTAGGAGAACACAGTGCTTTTCTGTAAATCCCATACAGAAAGTACATGTGAAAAGACATCCTCACCTAACAAAAATCACAAGCAAAAAAACCCTACCAAAGTTCTGCTGCATTGTTCTATGACAGACTGGAATCCTTTTGCACAAACAGTACATTGAAGTTGCGTAATTTTTAATAAAGTAATAAAGGCAAATGGCACATCAATAAAATATTTATAGCAAGATGTGAAAGATAGGTTTATAAATACATATAAATATTTATGTACTCGTAGCTAACTAGAAAGACAGTTGCCAAAGAAATTACTAGGGAAATAGAATTATTTATTTTATTTTCTTTTTATATTTAGCATACACAAAAGGAACAAGAAGAAAAGTAGTACTTCTAAAAATCATTCTGTTGAACTATCATCATTATTATGTTTATTGTTGCACTGAAGTACAAAGAGCTGAGTTTTCACAATGAAGCAGCTTTCAATTTTTATATTTGTCACACAGAGAATTCACACCTTCTGTAACGAACTTGTGTATTTTATCACTGTTACACTGAGCAGTAGACAATGAAGTTACTTCAATAATTTTGTTATACATCTTAATGTGGACACTGTGGAAGAGTTTATTCAATCTAGCAACTCAGCTTTCCCGGAACATGCTTTCTTATGTAGTCAAGTTTTTTTTCCAAAAATATATAGTTGAAGCCCTAAATGACATGGTTTAGTGGTGGTCTTGGCAGTCCTGAGTTAATGATTGGACTTGATGATCTTAAAGGTCTATTCCAACCTGGCTGATCCTATGATTTTATGCTTCTGTTCTAATGAATCTCTTTAAAAAAAAAGCAGCTTACTGAGGACAGTTTGCTCTATGCATCCTCCTTAAATGCTTATCCTTAATGGAAGATTTCTAGATAACAAAGGTGGGTCTGAACATAACTCAAATATGTGATTATTTATAGCATTATATAAATTCTTGTCAATAACAATCAGGGAAGAAAGTGAAGACAAATCAGTAAGATTAATTTCAAGGTTTGTTTTCATTAGAATATACACTGCTCTTCCCACACCCATCACATTCAATCATTCAGACATATTTCTCTGTATTTTCTGCCTCTACTTTCTTCAGGACCTCCACAGAAAACATTATCAGTAAGATGACTTTTCATACCAATTCCAGCCCTTTACTATCAGAGGCAAACCATATTAAGTAGTGTCATCCATAGTCAGCTATTCCAGTTGCTAGTGGTAAAGGCTGGTGTCAAATGTGCATAATCAAGATGCTATTCCAACTCTTCTACACAGCACTTCAGATGAAACTTAAACAGCAGAGGTTTAGATTGGATATAAGGAAGAAATTCTTTACTGTTTAGGGTGGTGAGGTACTAGAATGGGTTGCCCAGGGAGGTGGTGAATGCTCCATCCCTGGCAGTGTTCAAGGCCAGGTTGGATGAAGCCTTGGGTGATATGATTTAGTGTGAGGTGTCCCTGCCCATGGCAGGGGGGTTGGAGCTAGATGATCTTAAGGTCCTTTCCAACTCTTAACTATTCTATGATTCTATGTAAACTTTAATAATGATTTCCACCCCATTTCTAACAGACATCTTGAGTTCAGCATCTTCTGAAGCTTGAAAAATATGGATGTAGAATACTGACACTGTTGACGTAATTTTCTAGTTAATACTGTAGTACTAAAAATACATTCATGGTAAATTAAGGTGGAAAAAAACCAGAAACTTTTTCCTATCAGTTCTTCACTGGAAATGATAGTATACAGTTCAGCTTAAACTTGTCTGGTATGCCAAGATCCTGAGGTGAATTTTCTCTTCAGTGTGCTCTATGCTAGGGCTGAACTCCCACTTTTTAAGAGATTCCGTCAAGAAACTACTGATGTCTTTTCTCCATTCCTTACTTCAGCTATTTGCACCATTCCAATCTGGCACACAAAAAGAATTGCACAAACCATTCTGGTTATGCTTTTGGGTAACTTATGCATGTTGCCTTAAAAAGAAGATGAATTAGATTTGCAATAACTCATCAGCTTTGAAGAGGAATATTTACATAATCCTTTTGGCAACTAAGCTGTGTCAGGAGCTGGAAATGCACAACTGTTCACACTCCTAATCAGTGAATTACCATTTTTTGATAAGTTCTGTGTTGTAAATTCCAGAAGAAAGTTCTCTGCTATCTGAAAGCACCAGGAGGTTTCCTCTATCCATGAAGTACAGGTTCTAGTATTTAAAGTTCAGGAATATTTTCTTCTTAGATTCTGATTATAGTTCTTAATCTTCACATTTTATTAACATATATTTGAGGTAGCTGTGACTTTGTTTCATTTTTTTTGGTAAATGTACATACTTAGGTGTGTGGTAAAAACCCTATTTCTTACTGCAACCACAATTATATATTAGTGAATGATTTTGGCATTAAAATACAATTTTTAATAATAATATCATGAAATCAATTAATTTTGATCTTGTTCCAGAGCATTTCACAAGCAACCTCAAATTAGTTTCACTGCTAAACATAAAACAGACTGGTAACAATTAACTATTATTATTAATTTAAAAAAAAAATAGGTTTATGTTGTTAAACAGTACACTTTTTGAAGAACTACAAAAATAATCAGCTCCAGATGGAGTAATTTATATGCCTGAGATGCTTATATTTCTAGAGCCTTTACTTTAGACTTGAGTTTATGTGTCAGTTTTTGTTTTTTTTTTTGGGGGGGAAGGGGTTGATTGTCCTGAGTGGGATTTGTGTGTTTGGTTGTGTTTTGTTCTTTTGGGGGTTTTAGGGTATTGGTGGTGGGTGCTGGTGTGTATTTTGCTTCCTGCTTCCTCAATTGCAACTTCTAAATTCCCCTATGTTGAAAAGGGGAAAATGAGTAATTTCAGTATGTAAACATATCTGAAATCAGTATTTACATAATTAGAAACACCAAATACAATGAGATTATAGAGTACATGTATTTTAGATTTTCTCTGAGTCAGGATCACTTTCCTTATATTTTTCAAGTTTTTCTTTCAGTTATTTTCAGTTTGTCATTATAATAAAATGTTTCTTAAGGAACTGCATTAACTTTATGAAATGGAAATGAAAAAAAAAAACCTAGGGGCACAATTCTCTTTTTAATAAGTATGACTGCATTACCAGTATGTTGCAGAATGTTTTTGCAGCCAAGAATAATTCAATTTTGATTAATCATGTCCTGGATAAGAACTTAAGCTAGGTGATTTCAGTCTAAACTTTGGAGGCAAGAAGGCCTTTTCAATGACAGTTCCTACCCTGGAGAAGTATATGTATTTAGCATTTCTCCCTAGATTTTCTCTCTCCATTTCTGATTCAAATCCATCTGTTGCTTGTAGAATACTGAACTGTCACACTGTACAGATCTTGATGAACCTCAGCCTAAAAAATTATATCCATACAGTTGGAATGCATTTTTATTAGCTGAGCTCTTTCACATTCCCAGCAGTTTTCTCAGCCCCAGGTGTAGTAACATTAGAAATACAGAATCCTTGTGAATTCCCTGGCTGAAAGAGTGAGATACATGCAGATGATGAGATATCTTCTATGGATACCCTTATGGATTTTTTCAATTAAAACCAATACCATGAGACTCTTCCTAAGGTCTGTGAGGAGAAACAAATTCTATTTGGGATAAGCAAAAAAGTGCTTTAGGTTTAAAAACTTTAATTTGTTCAATACATGGTAGATTAACATCTTTCCTGCAGTACAACTTTTTTCTTAAGTGGACTGCAGAAAAAGCAATACTGCTCTGTGACTGAAGATCAGGTGGTGCTGTTCAGATAGTGGGGAAACTTAGGTAAATCCTAGTTCATATGAAAATTTTTGTTTCAAGATGAAACAAAAAATGTAAGCTGGCACTGCAACCTCCTTGCCAGAGACTAATTTGTAAGAAACAAAGAAACTAAACATTTCACTCCATAGATTTAATTCTGCAAAGAACCCCAAAAAGAAAAGTGCCTTTTAAAAGCATTTGATATGGCTCAAACTCCAGAGAATAAGAGACATATCGATGCTTACACAGTTCATCAGTGAATGGCCTCTATTACACCTAAGATCAGGAAATTTATTTCAGCTTGGTTGAAGTACAGTTAGAACACCACAGAAAATTTGAGCCATACCAAAGTAAACTTCAACACCCTTGTTAAAAAGATGAACATTATCCCTTTCTTAGATGAGGAAATGAAACCCAAGGCATTTTAAGTTGACATTGTCAATGTCATCTGCAGCTGAGGACAAACCTTTGCTATCACATTTTCCTCTTTAAGGAACCAAATCATTGACTCATAGTGAAATTGCAAGAGAACTCTATATAGAGCTCTGCAGCACTATAATTTTTAGGTGGTCAACACAACTACACTGCATAGTAAAATCTTAGTGATAGGATCTCAGCTCCTTTCACCACTGCTGTTCTTCCATCTCTTTCACTGAACAGAATAAAACCGTCTCTGTTCTTCTCTGTTTCTACTATGTCTGTTCATGTTCTCCCACCCAGACAGATAAACACAAGCCTCTTATGTTGGTTACACTGTTCTATCTTGTTCTGACAGACATCCATGCACAAACTTCAAGGTCTCTGCCTGATAGTTCTTGGCCTGAAAGTTGCATTAGGAAATATAAGAAAGGAAATGTAGAAATGAAGAGTAGGCTGAGAGTGGCTGAGAATATATAGTATATACATGTGTTCCTGGCAAGATAGGAATATGGCATTTCCCTCAGCTTCCAGAAATTCTGCTTATCTGTTTACACAACAGTTTGTTGGGAGGCTTAGGCCTTTCCAACAGGTCTGCATCCAAATCCCCACAAAGAGAAGATGGGATGGGTTTTTTAAACTTCTGAATGAGGAAAAAGACAAGTGTGAATTTGCTTCATGATATCACATGGAATAAAATAACAAAATACATGCCCATATTGCAGATAGTATGAAATAGAAATAAGTTAATAGCCAGATGTGGACTACTATGATCTATTCATACTGAAATAATAGCATGAAGTCTGATGTCTTGAGATGTTCACCAGGTACCTTTCATCTTTCTGTATTGGCAATATGACCTAATCCTCCTTCTATGCAGGAGGAAAACTACTCTTCCAACAGAAATAATGCTGACTTCCTGGATATAGTCGCATGTAATTTATATCATTTTCTCAGGTAAATGTACAGGCTGGAAGAACTGTGACTTGACTTGCCAGAAGAAGTGTTCTTTTTTTATCATATGAGTCATCAACTCTTCATGGTGCATATACAGTTTTGGGAGTGGAGCTAGGTTTATGACAGGACATTTTAAGAAATCTTACCTATTTGATTTTTTTTCTACTTCACTGAAAAAAAAATGCTTTTAACATGGATTACTACTATGTTGTAAAACTTGTATTACAGTAGATTTTCTGTTTAGGTTTTGATATAAAATACACCTTGTTACATGCTGCTAATATTGGCTTACATCAGCAGGCTAGAGCTCATGCCCCTAACTGGTCTGAATGTTAACCACGAAAATTAGCTAACAAGTCTATTATTCCATAATCAATTTCATTTCATTATACACTGAATCTTCTTATTATATTCTAATTTTATTTTTTGTTTTTAATACAACTGACCTTTTTCTAAGCTCATAGGAAATGTGACATCCAGCTTTTTTCCTCTTTTTTTTTTAAAAAAAAAGTGTGATATGATTGTGTAGATTTTTAGACTTATTTTTCCCAGTCAGTTTTAAATTATCAGTACCTTGAGTACTTAGATCAGTAGGTGACTTAAAGAAGACAGCACTGCAGGTCTTTTCCTGCACCATTACTTCTATAGTCATGTTATCATTGGCAGAGCTGCTCAACAAATAAAACTGATTATCACACATATATTACACATAGTTATGAGTACTCAACCATTGAACTTCCAAAAGCAGTAAAAACAAAACAAAACAAGTCCTTATATTAAACTTTACAAATATGAAGGCTAATAATTTCTAATGAATCCTGCCTACTGAAGTTCCAAGGAATTTTTAACTTGCTGCAGAAAGATCTGAAATGTACGCTAAATTAGATGATGGCAAAACACACTTTTCCCATCCAAAAAAACTCCGAAATTTTGGTTATGCTTTTTAATAAAGTTTCCATACATCTTTGACAGTTTGTATGAGGAAAGTAATTGGGTGTAAATGAATAAACATTTTGAGCCCAGAAGAATTAGGCAATAAATTTGCATTTGCATACATGTTGCTGAGATTCTCATTTCATACTACAGAATTGAATCTTTTCTTTAGAATGAATCTTTAATAGAATCACAAATCACAGAATAGTTAGAGTTGCAAATGACCTTAAGATCATCTAGTTTCAATGCACCTGCCATGGGCAAAGACACTACACACTAAGCCACGTCACCCAGGTCTCTATCCAGCCTGACCTTGAACACTGCCAGGGTCAGAACATTCACAATCTCTTTGGGCAGCCTGTTCCAGTGCCTCACTACCCTCATAGTAAAGAACTTCTTCCTGTATCTAACCTGAACTTCTCTGTTTAAGTTTGAACCCGTTATCCCTTCTACTATCACTACAGTCCCTAATTATTACTGAATCACAGATGTGCAAGAACACCAGTTACAGTGGAATTTATGATATTTGAATCAATGACAGTTCTAGTGCAGTTGCCTTTTGTGAAACAGTTAGCAGAAGATATATCTGCAGAAAGTAGTTTACATTCCCTTTGTGACTTCTCTGTCCTACCTATGAATTTCAAAGGAAAGTTTATCTTTTTAATTTTATTCTCAGAAATAGGTCACAGTGACTTCTAGAAGGCTTAGCATTAAGAAATCACTTTTCCTTTAGGAGATACAAATCTTAATGAAGAGAGCCAAAAATGTCTTACTCTTTAGAATAGGTTTATTACTGATTTATCAGTTCATTATCCTCCTAATTTCCCCATTTATAAATCTGGAAAATCTGATTAACTCTTGGACTATCCTCATGTCACTGTCTACACGATATTACATTAAATCCTCTGATGACTTACTAAGATCATTTCCCTGACTTTCCTGAACTCTGCAGAAATTTTACATGCCCCAGGGGTGGAGGGGAGAAGAGAGAATACACCAGTATAGATTCAAAGCAAAAGAACCCTAAAACCATTTGACACCACTGAGCAAACAATCCCAAAATCTTTGAAATTCAATTTAAATAGCAACGTTCATGATATATTCCTAGAGATGTTCATACACTGGCTTGGACATTTCCGCTATGTCCTGATGAACATCTATTTAAATGTACATGTTACCACAAGGTGTCAGATGTTATTTGTTCTTCTAATATCACATCCTTTCTCGTATCTGTCTTTCAGGCATGGAAGAAAGGAAGGAAGAGATAAAGATAAATTTGCTTCAAAGGCAATAACATTTCCCCCTCCTGCCTTACTTTATAAACCTATTTATTAAAACAAAGCCCCTTCTAAGACAAAGGGTTAAAATGTCCTAGTGATACAATACAAATACATTAGGAACTCAAAAAGAATTCCTTCTCATAAACAAGATCACATTAGCATCATACTTTTCACACTTCAGAATTACATTTAGTTTTTCAACCCAGTAACTTAACCCGCTACATTAAACCTAAACAGCATAAGTAATTAGTCTTCTCAATTTATTTAGTTTCACTTCAGGGATGGTAAAGTGCTTTGCCAACTTTTCCATTTTCACCAGTCTGAATAATTAATTGTTTTAAGTGCCATTTACATTTCTGATGAAAAGCAATACTTAAAATTTTATAAATAAAAAGCATGCATAATTTGTGTTCCAATTACTGAATTTATAATATCTCTGAATGCTATTCAATGCATTACTAATGTATTTTGGCCAATAATTTCTAAAGAGATGGCTTTCTAATTCATACTTTCTTTCCCCTCAAGTATATATTACAAACTTTTCTTCATGTATAGGTGCAAATAAAAACAAATTCTTCAATATACTGACCACAGAAAATCATCCTTCAGGATTTATAACTAGTCCATATTTTTTTAAATTATATTATATATAATTTTAGTGGAACTATAGTCATACTTTCACTTTCATCATTCTAGAGCAATTGTTAAGTATAAGATCAATTAAACTGCTTTCACTTTCATTTGTTAGAATTGCACTGAAATTATCAACCAGAGTGAAATTAAAAAGAGAAGTCAATTTTTTTTTACAATGAATTTAGCATATTTTGCAACTATTATAGCATTAGTTTCTCACACTTTCTAACCAAAATGACACCTCCCATCTTTAGTCTGTGGCTTTAAACCACTTACAGAATTACTGGAAGTAAAACCAGAAAAACTTTTGCAACGAATGTGCAAAAATGTAATGTCCGTGTTGACATACAAAGTTTGAGACTCAGTATTTTTTGGACCAAAATGATTAAACTGGGAGTTAACACGTGTTACAATGGAAGCTATATTGGGTGTGATTTATAAAAATAGGAATTGTTTAAATTTTCTTCTGTTACCTGCTTCCCACACCAGTAAATTCTGCCTGTTTTCATATTTCTTGTCATGGTTTTAGAAAATAGCTGTTTTATGAGGAACCACAAAGGGACATCTAAACAAGCTGTCTCCAAATCCATTACATTTGTTCAAAAATACTTTAGGACTGATTCAGTAACTTTGGAAGAGGAGTAACTTAAGGTCATTAAAGTTGTCTTGTACATGTATTGAGGAAGTCACAGTTAATAATGGCAGACATTAAAGCTACTTGATCATGTTTATGGACTCCAACAGATTAAAATATTAGAGTAGACACAGGGTCTCTACTAGTAAAGTGCCTTGAAGAAGGAACCCCTGAACACCCCACAGCTCTTGTCATCAGAACAAAGCTCAGTAGAACTTATCCCCTTTTCTTCTTCTTCCTTTTTTTTATTATTTTTTTTTTTAAATGCTCATACTGGTATTAGTGAGAAAAGGTGAATGTTTATTAGAAATCAGTCAGGAGTCACCAGAGATCAGGTAGATGAACATTTACAGTGAAAGTACCATCTGGTAATTTTAAATGAAGGCCTTTGGCAACTAATGCTTAATTGCTTTGGTCTTTTTGAATCTTCAGTGAACAGTGTTTCCAAGTAATTCTCTCCATTTAAAATAAATGTAATTGCTAACAAAGCCATATGCAACCTGCACATTGAATGGTTCAGTGAATAGTGACTAGAATTTCATTTAGGCGATGATTCTTAGTGGAAGCTCAAGCTGTCAATCAAAGTCATTCTGATTACACTGTTCACTACAAGGATCAGACGTAGGCTGAGGAATTTAATTTTACTTCTGCAATACAGAGATTAAAAGCAGTTATTTTTACAGATGATACATACTATTGTAAGATCAGAAATCAAATATCATATAATGTTTTATTTGTGAGATGAAATATCAAACTACTCTTATAATAGCTCCTACATTAATACTTCTTTTGTGACAAGGTTACTGAAAATCTAAGAAAGTACAAGGTAGTGTTTCTCAGTCTTTGCAACCCCACCTTTAGATCACTCTTTAGTTGTGTATGTTACATTGAGAGTCTATGTCCTGGGTTCGGCAATGGCAATCATTTTTCTCCTTTTTAGTAGCTGGTGCAGTGCTGTGATTTTGACTTTCGGCCTGGGAACAGCGCTGATAAAACCGATGTTTTTAGTTGCTGCTCAGTAATGTTTACTCTGACCAAGGACTTTCTGAGTCTCATGCCCTGCCAGGGAGGAGGCGAAGCCAGAAGGAAGGAGAGACAGGACACCTGACCCAAACTAGCCAAAGAGGTATTCCATAGCACAGCACATCATGCCCAGGATGTAGAACTGGGGACAGTTACCTGGAAGGGCTAAATCACTGCTCGGGTAGGGAAGGGTATTAGTCAGCACGTGGTGAGCAGTTGTATTCTCTTCCCTTGTTATTTCCCTTATCATTATTATTGTTGGTGGCAGCAGTAGTGGTTTTGTGTTATACCTTAGTTACTGGACTGTTCTTATCTCAACCTGTGGGAGTTGCATTCTTTCTATTCTCCTCTCCATCTCTCCAGGAGTGGGGTGGGGGGCAGAAAGGGCAGGAGTGATATGGGGAGCCGCATGGTTGACATGTCTTTTAAAAATTTATCACATATTAAACATTGCAAATTATATAAGGATTTTGTATCATTAGCACCTCTTTCTTTGTATAATTTTTAGACTACATAGCATTGTAAGCCTGAAGCTTGATATACCTTGTTATAATTCTACTTCCAGCAGAAAGATTGGGAATTATGCACTGTTGAGGACTTAAATGTTTTGTGTTTTCATGTATTTGAAAGGTGCATATGATCTACATTTTAGTCATTTAACAGTAAGCCAAGGTATTTTAATTTCCATAAAATATAATCATTAAAAACTAATGCCCAAGTAAATCTACATACCAACTTTGTTTTATATTAATCTAAGCTAATCTTCAAAGTAAACCATACCCAGGCTTCTTAAATTAGGGGAGCAGCATTCTATTTCTGTATAGCATCTTATTTTTTGCAGTTAACTTAAAATCGAGCAAAACCCCAAACACACACTTTTAAAAATGGCTTGAATATTTTTACCTTATCGATATCTTGTAGACATCAACAGCATGCCATTCACCCATATAAGATATCACAATTATATAAGTCTAAGAAAGGTTTACAGGGTTTTTAAGTTGATTTTTATCTATTAAAAGTATTGACAACATTGAGAAGACTTAAAAAGGAAGTTGTTAAATGATGTATTTTGTAATGTACCATAACTTTAATCTGACCCATCCAAATGGAAAATAGCAATCTTGAGAACAGCAACATTAAAATCAGTAATAACAAAACATACTTTGATGCGTCATTTTACCAAATTTCAGTGGGCTATGTAAAAGAATCTGTTCTCCAGAACTGCAATGTAAGTCATCGTGTGAAGAGATAAATCGATATCTGTAAACTGCCTAGAAGGCTACCTAGTCAAGCTTTTCACCCACATGCATTACCTCATTACCCTATGAGCATTTATTAACACAGCTGACCATAAATTTCTATAGAGCTATAAGCTATAGAACTAAAGAAACAGGCCAGATAGGAAAAAGGAAGCAATATAAATATAATTTTACTTACCTATGATCAAATATCTATTTTGACACTTAATTTGCATGGATGCCTAGAGCAAATTGTGGTTATGGAAAGCAAACAATTACATATGCATACTTGGAATGGAAACTTAAATTTTTTTGTGTCTCTCAAGCTGAGATACAAATACACATCCAGGGCCTTTCTGCCTGAGCACAGCTGCCATGCGTCACTGTATTAGAGAAACTGACAGCTATTTCACCCTACTGCAGTGGTGCAGCAATTTAAAACCAAGCAGGAGTCACAGTTTTCTGAACATGTGCTCATAAATGCTATGCACAGCTGTTGCCTTGTTAGGAAAGATGTTGAGCTCACTGGAATGCAGTTCTCCTTTAAGGCTTTTAAGAATAGTTGGTGTTAATTATAATTAATCATGAGTACAGTATATTCAAAATATTTCTATTTCAATATAAAGTTACACCATCAGATAAGCAATGTTCCCTTTTTGGGAGCATCTCAATTCTGGTATAGACAGACTGACTGCCTGAGATGAAAATAGATGGATAAGGGAATCAGGCACCAGAAATAAAACACAGATCCACAAATCATATTTAGATAACTGTCAAATCACACAGCTTCTACCAAACAGTTGAGCAGGTACTTCTTTAAGTAGAACATTGTTTTAGTACCCTTCACACAGGTCCCTGCACCTGCACAGATGTTTTTTAAAAATAACAAGTACTTTGTACAAATGAGGGAAATGAATATGCAAAGTATGTTCCAACCCAGTGAATGATATACTCAAATGCACTGCTGTCTGAGTGAAACTAAATACAATTCACTACCTCTGTAACTGCAAATAATTTCCTAATAGTAAAACTAAAGTAAATGAAGTCATTACCTATTTACACTGTCCCATGGTGCATGGTACAATTGAGCACAGTGGATATTTTATATTGTTACACGGAGTTTTTTTAAAGTACTTTATGTATTCATGTATAAATACACATACCTTATATTTTTATAGTCTTAAATATTTTAACTGTTAAGAATATTGGGCTCTATTCTTTACAAAACGAGGGGAGAAAGTTCCACTTTCACATCCTGTTGCAGCTTTCCAGTTGCAATCGCAATTTGCAGATTAGCTCAACCAAGAGTTAAAATCCTATTAAAACAATTGGGACTTAAGCGTATGCCTAGATAAACCTTAGAAATAGGAATTGTACTGAATACTTATTTGGGACTGTACCCAGTGCATGTGTAGTCACCAGCATCAGAGTAGCAGCACCCAGAGCAGCTGGTGCTGCCCGGTGCTGGACACAGCCAGTCCCAGCCAGCTCTGACGGCCCCACCGCAAGGCAGAGCTGAGCCCCTTAACCACGGGTGGTGGGCAGGCAGGCACCTCCAGGAAAGCCTGGGAAAGGAAGGGCAAGGACAGTGTGACCATGAAGCCCATAGAATGATGCAAATAAGGTGACTTCTATCTCAACACAAAGGGCAGCCTTTATTTTAGATGAACAGCTATCAAAACTTGAGTGGATTAACTGGAGATGTAAATACCTCCCTGAGTTAGCCAGGCAAGTAAGGGGGGAATGAATACTGCTTCTGCCCCACATAAGAGTACAAAAACTAGAAAACTAGATAACTAGCAAAAGAATTTACAAGAGATTAAGATTAATGAGCTTGAGCTGTTTTCAACCTACCTACTCCCTCCTGGCATGTAGGGATGCCCACCATCACAATGGTGAGTGTGTCAATAGAGATCAGTAATGGAAAATACGTTAGTATTGTGTTTGAACTGTGTACTGCAATTGCTATATTTTGCTAAGTGTTACTTCTTACACTTGTATTGTATTTTCAGTGTATTTGTGTCATTCAGCTAAATCAGAAATTTTGTGTAACATCAAATATCTTCAAATAAGTATATTTGATATTGAACATTATAACTTCCACAAGGGGAATAGCTAAAAGAACCTGGTTAGAGAATTCTACAGTCTCACTGTCCCACTCTATTTTAATTGGTAATAAATTAAATTAATTTTCACAGGTTTGGGTGTGTTTCGCCCATGACAGTAATTTGTAAGGGATCTCTCTGTCTTTATCTCATCCCATGAGTTTTTCCATTTTATTTCCTCCTCTGTCCATGTTGAAGAGAAAGAAAAGTGAGAGAGCACCTGAGCGGGTATTTGGTCAGCCAAGATCAAGGCACCACAGGGACTTCTATGGAAAAAGGACAGCTAATGCCTAAAACAAAACCACTTAGTCTTGATTCCTCTAATTGAAGAGTAATGACACAATTTTCTAGTTACACAGAAAACAATTTGACTTGCAAAGAAATTTTGAGATGAAAGTATAAAACATTCAGGAAGCAGGTATGGCACAAACTATTCTTATCAACTGTTGGTAGAAATCTTGTCAAGTGATCTTTTTGTTGTTGAAAACCTACTGCTGCAGCAGAGTTCCACTGCTTTGTACTTCAAGTCATACAAAAGAAAATGTAAATGAGGCTGTATGAAAACTCTGTATCATCTCAAGAAATGAAGAGTGAAAAGTGCATTTCTTCCTTGCTCAGGAAGTAGGGATACTGCATCTGACTGTTCAAGTTGACATTATAAATCATGCTGTAGAGATTAACTAACCTTCAACAATCATTCACTGCTTTTGAACATTTGTCTTCCTATGGATAAGATGCCGTAAGTAACAAGACTTACTGGGACATAAATATATTAAAAAGAAAAATGCATTAATGCATAGACTAAGGTGAATGTTCACTCTTATTCATAATGACATAATGCTGCAAAATCTGTATCCGTCTAGTTTACATCTAAAATTCTATTACTCCGTTATTGATTAATCACTTGAACTTTAAATTTAGTGGAGAATGATCTGAATTATCTGAGTACTTTATAAATTTATTCTAGAACACCTTGCCTGCCAAAAGGAAAGGATTGGAAGGTATTCTTTGCTTCAGTAGTAAAAATTCTTTTTTACCTACTTGCACTGAAAGTATATGGTACAATCTTGACTGTATGTTAGAAAAATAATGTATGTTGAAAGTAACAATGAGTAACATTTCAGGTATTCCATATGTCTTTCAAAAAATATACTTTTCTATGGCAAAATATATATATATATATTGGTTTTATTTTACTATTGCAGCACATATTGATGATAGCCAAAACTTTTTAATGTACTACTAGGCCACATCAGAACCTATATTTGTATTTGCTAAAACTTAATATTGAAAGGAGAAGAATATATAACCACCAAAGCATAAACTAACAAGTTGTTCTAGTCCAAAAATCTCAGTCATAGAGGGATTTCTCCTTAGTCTTGTGTCTTATCTGGTGACACCCTATCTAGTTAGCAAAATGCATGTATCAGCTGAAACCAGTTCTTCATATGCAAATGATTAGATCTGACTGGACTAATGCGGCAGAAAGAATTTCCATAAGTCATAACACAGGATTTTAGAGTCACAGTCCAAGATAATAATTTTATTTTTATAATATTTTCAATTGTTAAGTCCAATTGTTACTTTACTTTTGTGGCTGTCTTTGGGAGGAACAGAATAATGTTCCTTAGTCTTAATAAAATTACATTAATAACATGGCTGTATACAACTCAACACATGGTATAAACATTAATCAAATAATGGAGGAAAGGAAAATATTCATCTTAAACTGAACATTAATTCTGTATTCAAGTTAGGAAAGTAATATAATATATATTGATTTCAGTCAGGTCCAAATTTGCCTGACACAAATCTTCATGAAAGAAGGATTTGTATAACAGATTTTACCAAAATTTCCTGATTGAGGAGAAAAAAAACCTGTTATTCAGAGAGGACAGAACAAAATGAAACCCAGAAAAATAACAGTACCATTTGAAATATTGTGACACCACACTGAGTATAAAAGGAACACAATATGATTTTAAGACCATTGTTAAAGAATTTGTCTATAAAAACAAATGAACAAACTACTTATCTGTGATTGAAAGATTTTTTTTTTTTAATCCACTTATGACACTGCAATAACCAAATCTCAAACTATTTAACCTTTTACAGAGTGTTAGGGTAAAGCTTTTTTTGTTTTGTTGATAAAATATGCATAACACTTATGTTGTAGTTGACTAAGTTATTTGCTTGAAAAATACAGTTTCAAATTTATTTTGAATAGAACAATCTCCATCTCTAATTCCATACACTTGTGAAGCTTTCCCTACTGCAGTGTGATACACATGCTGATATTAGACCCACCAAAGTAACCACACTTTGGAACCTTCAGGGAGACAGGATCTGTTGTTTTGCTTTCTAACACTAACTTCTGTATGTACTTCTCTAAAGGACTATATACCACGTGTTCTTCCCAATGCATCACAACCAGGGCTATTCAAAGATATGGTTAACTTTAATCTTCAACAACTGCATTTTTTCAACAGATCTAATAAATTACATGACAAGACTTTAATTGTCTTTGGGATGAAACACATACAGTGTTGTTTTGATTTATAACAAAATGTGATGAAAATTTGTCCCAGCATTGCTTTGATTATATCAGATACATGTTCATTATTCTATGTTCAATGGAGATTTTATTCTCTTTTCAGTTACACTGATGAATATTAAAAGCAACTGGAGGGCTGCAGGAATCTGGAAGAGTGAAGAAAGAGAGAAGTGAAGTCATAGAATTGTAGAATAATTTGGCTTGGAAATGATCTTAAGATCATCTATTTCTAACCCTCTTGTCATGGGCAGGGATGCCTTGCACTAGACTATGTCGTGCAAAGCCCCATCCAACCTGGCCTTGAACATTGCCAGGGATGGAGAATTAACAATTTCTTTGAGCAATGTGTTCCAGTGCCTCACGACCCTCACTGTAAAGAACTTCCTTACATCCAACCTGAACTTCCCCTGTTTAAGCCCATTACCCCTTGTCATATCACTACAGTCCCTGGTGAAGAGTCCCTCCCCAGCACCCTTGTAGGCCCACTTCAGATGCTGGAAGGCTACTATGAGGTTTTCATGCAGCCTTCTCTTCTCCGGTTTCCTCAGCCTGTCTTCATACGGGAGGTGCTCCAGCCCTCTGATCGTCCTCGTGGCCCTCCTCTGGACTTGCTGCAACAATTCTACGTCCTTCTTATTTTGAGGACATCAGAACTGTACACAGTACTTCAAGTGAAGTCTCACAAGAGCAGAGGAGAGGGAAAGGATCACCTCCTTCAGCCTACTGCTGAAAACCATGCTGAAAACAAGAAAGGGACAAAAACTGTTGCTAACGTGTGAATTTAAGAGCTGTGCAATTTGGCACCAGCAATTACCATCTTCACAGGTGAGAGTGATGAGGTGATTTAATAATTATACCCCATGCTTACACGGACAAACAATCACAAAAAAACAAGAGCCTGTACCTGAAAATCAAAGCCAGTCAATTTAATCTACTACCAGTGACTAGTTACACTGAAGAAGGCTGGATTTCAAAGGATTTTGGAACTACTTACAGCACCACAGCTAGATGAGAGTCAATATTTCACTAAGAAATAGAAATGAAAAAGCAGCCACAGCGCTAAGCAGCAGAACAGTTTGATGATTTGTGCCCTAATTATGTCTCTAGTACTTCTGAAACATGCATAGAGTTGAAACTCAAAATTTCTCTCACTTCCTGTATTTTATTTTCTTTCAGCAGAGATCAGTTTATGCTGAACACAAAATATCATTTAATGTTAAGGCCAGAAAATGTGATACAGAAAGGGAATTAACAGAGTAGCTGCAGATAAATGTGATTCATTGCTGTTTTAACAAGGTGACTCATTAAAAAAAATAAAAATTCTGGATATTAAATCAAAACTCTTTTCTCATACAAAAGAAGAGTACTGATGTCTTACACAGCTTTTTGAAGTATAACAAACATGGCAAGCAATGGTCTAACTTATCTTGTCATTACTCTAGTTAACAGAATAAATCTACTGATTTCAAGTACCAGATGAAAAGGATTTTTACACGTGCCATGTTTCTATCTAATCAGTTTACATTCAAGACTTCACAAAAATTACTTCTGCTTTGTATGAAAACAAAAAAAAAAAAAACCAAACCAAAACTCCTAAACAAATACACACAAAAAAAAAAAGATTCAAGTGTTATATTGCATAATTTTTTTGCATGGATATGATAAAAAAAAGGTCTTAATTGATACAAATTTTATTCTAGTTCTTCCTGGGGCCTTAATAAAACAGATAATTTAACTCATTGCAATTTTCAACATTTGCAAATGACATTAAATCAGAGGGGAATCAAAATCATTATAGAATCACAGAATGGCTTGGGTTGAAAGGGACCTCCAAAGATCATCCAGTTCCAAACCCCCTGCTACAGGCAAGTACACCTTCCACTAGACCAGGTTGATCAAAGCACCATCCAACCTGGAGCTGAACACTTCCAGGGATGGGGCATCCACAGCTTCTCTGA
Source organism: Melopsittacus undulatus (assembly GCF_012275295.1). NCBI lineage: Eukaryota > Metazoa > Chordata > Aves > Psittaciformes > Psittaculidae > Melopsittacus > Melopsittacus undulatus. The sequence goes on along the minus strand of NC_047527.1, from coordinate 82,041,424 downwards.
TAAACCTGTTCCAGTGCTTCACAACCCTCACAGTTTTCTTCCTTATAGCTAATGTAAATCTGCTCTCTTTCAGTGTAAAGCTACTCCTCTTTGTCCAGGAGCAAGAGGCTATTGGATATATTTATATTCTGATTGTAATTTTCTGCTGTCTATGAAGCAGCAATCGTTTTATTATGTATATATGGAAATGCATATTTATCCAGTTATCCATGGGTGTACATGTAAACACCTAAATTACAAAATTACAAAAAATAAGGAAATTTTTTTGACAATTCCTGAAGACACAAGAGTAATATCTCAAAATAAGTGCAAGTATGTCTGTTACTAGTTTGTCTAACTGGTTGACATTAGACTTATGATAGAAGCAACCTTTTGTTATGAAGGAAAACACAGGTGTATTTCATATGCATTGCTGTATAACTGATAATGTAAATAATGGACAAGAGTGAATATTCTTCTTGCTCAAAATCATAAAATTAGAGTCTTCATAAAAGGAGACATTATTACACAGTGGAGTCATAAGCAAGTTTAAACCTTTATTCTATATATTCCTTTAATGCATTTCAGTTCATAAAGGATACAAGTTAGCAAAAAATTGAGATGTTTACTGCTTTTGGTGTTGATGAGAGCAAGGCCAGTCGGAGATGTCTTCCTATGGAGGCTCCTGGCCTGTGTGTATATATAGACTTCAGTTATTGTTATTTATGCTGAAATGATAAACTTTTTTCTCTTTTTTTTCCTGGTTTGATTTTTAACCTATTTTTTTAAACAAGTCTGCACAGACTGGGTATGTTTATTTGCTAGTGTCATGTCCAGCTGAACCCAGGACAGCTAGGAAATTAAATCTCTTCAGCTCTTCCATTTTACTTTTGAACTTGTCAGCACTTCATGTCCGTCTTCTTCTACCTCTCAGCGCACTGCTACTTCTCATTAATGTCTGTGTTTGTGTTACAGAAGGCTTTTGTTCACTGCAATTAGAGGAAATACACATAAATAAATGTGAAAGACAATGGGTTAATATTCAAGGATCACCTCCTCTAAGTTCAGGAGTGATGTACCCTGATGAAGAGGAAGTCAGGCAAAACATCAGGAAGCTGATGTGGACGAACAAGATGCTCCTGGAAGTGTTCAAGGCCAGGTTGTATGGGGTTTTCAGCAACCTGCTCTAGTAGAAGGTGTTCCTGCCCCTGGTCAGGATGTTTAAGATCCCTTCCAACCCAAACCAGTCTGTGATTCTATGATTCTATAGTGTCATCTGGATATCCAAAGTGAAACAAAAAAGAAATGTCCTTCCTTAAGGCTTTTCAGCATCATAGTGGACAGAACAAATCTGTCTACAACCAAGAAACCCACAGTGTTTTTCTATACTATTTTTAGGGAGTGTATGGAGATAAAAAAATAGACTTGTTTGTCAGGAACATATCCCTACCCCACTCCCACTCCAAAAAACCCAAAATCAAACCACAAACAAAAACACACTCTAAAAAAAAGGGCAAAAACCCTGTAACCAATTATGTGGTTTAATAGTAGACTCATTGAAAAATTCTGAGTAACAGCAAGACAACTTTTTCAGTGAATTTCAAATATTGCTTTGAACAGAGAAAAAGTATTTAGCAGGGACACTCAAAATGCAAAAAAGTAGACAACACATTAATAGAGAAATAAATCTAAGAATAATGATTTTGTAAATAGTAATACATTTTTATTCTCAAGAAAAATAAAACAAAAAAATTACTCATAATCTACTTATGAAGGCCAAAATTGTTCAAATAGCTAAACATAAAAAAATTAGTCCAGTATTGGCAACAGAAGTAGTTTTCTTTAAAAGCCCATTTTAAATTATGATACAATCTTGGTTTTGGACAAAGACCTTGCAAACTATATTCAAGACAAAAAGCAAGGATAGATACTGCCTCTTCTTGTATTATTATCTGTTTTAAAAAAACCACAAAGTTTTACTTCTCAGGAATGCATTTAAGTAGCTAAAACTAGAAGATTAGCTTTGGGAAGGTAATTGATTTTGTCCAATAAATATTAAATATGTCTAGAAAAAATGTTGATTATTCTATAAAATCTTGTCTTGCTGCAAAATATCCTCAAGGCAAAGGAGAAATAAAGGGAGAATATTTGAAACTTATAGAAATGGGAGGTATATTTGATAATCTGAATACTATTTGGTCTCCTGTAAGTTCATCTTTGATTAGAATTCAACATCAACAACTTTAGGCTTAAAATAAAAAAAAAAAAAAAACAAGGGGACAAGATTAAAATGAGCAATGAATATAACATTTTTCGTTTCATTTATCTCTGACTCATATTTAAGGGAGGAACTCTTACTCTGTGAAATTAGGTCTACTATACTAACACGATCATCGAACTTTTGCTGTATTCTCAGCAAAACCTTAGCAGTTCTGTTAGGCACTGCAAAAACATCACAAAGAGCCAGATACAAAAAACAAATGGGATAGGTGAAAAATTCCCAGCAATATTCCTAGAAGAAACATTAAGTCTTACAACATATAGACTTAAATTAGTCCACCATTTCAAATGCAAGTTCATTAAACAGAGATATTCTTCCTATTCTGTAACAAATGAAAAAATAAAGTGGGAGAATGTATCTATCTTATCTTACTACTACATCACTTTGCTCAAATACACATACCTAAATTTTCAGATACTGATGAGGTAGCTCATCAAACACTGTATACTCTCTGTTCTTATTGCACATATTTGTTTCTATTTCTAATGATTCTGTTACTTTCAACTCTGGATTTCTTTTCCTCAGTTCTTTACAATATCTGGTCAGGGTAACCAAGGTATGTGTATGCAGGTGGACAATTAGATGCAGTCACCAGATGGATAGAGACTTCACTAACAGTTATCTGATGATATCAATATAAGACAACATCTGATTTTTTCAACACAGATTGTAAGATATCATTTTTTAAGAAAATATTTATTCCCCAGATGCAGCATGAATAAACTTACATCTTCAAGGTTTTTGAGGGTCTTTGGTGTCCAGAGCTCAACAATGATAGTCCTTCAATATGCTTTCATGTACTGATAAATAAAAAAGGCCAAATTGTACATAGCCTTGGATTCTGAATCCCACCCCTACATTTCAGGTCATTAAGTTTTGAAACTTGGTTCACATCTTTTCTTTATAGGTTATACGCTGTAAGGAAAATGATGATCTAGTTTTCAGTGAAAGAGTCCCAAACATTTAGGCACCTTAAAAAAATTTTTTTTGTACTTTAGTTTTGGCCCTTATAGTTTGCTTCCAGGTTGAATTATCTTATTTCACAGTTTGTTACTTTAGAGTATTTAAAAAGTAATTGTACTGCTTAATTCACTGTAGTTGGCTGACATTTGAAAGCTGGCCAACCCACTTTTCCACTTTTCTAAGTTACTTGTTCAGAGACTATTAGTCAGGCTAAAAGCAACCCGAGAATTCTTTTTTTTCTTCCACAGTTTTCATTAATTCAACAAGAACTACCATTCCCTACTTACAGGTTTTTTTTTTTCCAGCTTATTTGGCTTACTTGTGATTTCTGTTATGGGATTTGCAAGGTATCTGTATTGCTTTAAATTCATTTAGTAAACCCCAAGAGGGTTTCAGAGGCAAAGCTTCTTAGCAAAAGATTGCAGACTTATTGATGAGAAAAAGTTCACTAAAACTCTCACAATGTCTGCAGTTTAATGCAATTCAGTTATTCAGAGAAGTTAAACTTGTTTATTTTACTTAATATTTATCAATTCATTTAAGTGGTAGCACATACTATGCAGTGAAAACTGTATACGGACACAGAGGAATATACAAAATACCTTCTGGATTGCCAAAACAAAATAAGCTAAACAAGGCAATTAACAGAGATGGGTATTTATGTAATGTTTTAATGTGAGCATTTGTTGTGCTGCTTTACCAATAGTTAGGAAACTAATATGCACAGCCATTGCCATAGGAAACACCTTTTTATCAGAAAATCTAGTGCACTCAAAACAATCTAAAAGATGAGACCTACATTTTTTACAATGAACTGAACAAAAAGTAATTAAAATACATGGCATCAATATGAAAACCAAACACATTTATTGGGCTAACACAATGTAGTTGTTACAAACCCACAAAATCCACCAACAGTATAAAATATTACTTTCCTCTTCAGCAAAATGTGCAAGTTTGGATTTGTCTAATTAAAGAGAAAACATTTTTTTTTCTGTATTTCAGTTGCTACAGTGACATATCAAATTGTTCAACAGTTTGAGATAGGTGGATGAAAACTGTCATTAATTATCCTTTCCATATAGTAAGATTTGAGTAAGTTACCCAAGATTTTGTAGAACATGGGAAGACCATCCAAAAAAGGTATATCACATTATATTTCTCTGAATGCTTAAGAAGGTCATTCTTGAAGTGTTTTCTGCCTTTCAGTCCATGTGCACATTTCTGACAAATGTATCTCAGGCTGTGTAATCCCATATAGATAACTTATGACAAAGAAGTGAATTACATTCTCATTTTCCAGACCAAGGCCAGCACAACAGAATACTCTTCCTCTCATAGTTGAAATGAAAACAATAATAGATCTTAAAAGCTGTCTTATCCCAAAACCTAAACCACAAGGATATAAAAAAATAAAACCAAGAAAATACTCCTCATGCTTTCATGCTTTATTTGAAAATAGAAACAATGAATAAAAATAATTCCTCAGTAGGTTACAGGAGGTTAAAAATAATAAAAAAAAAATCCACAAAAGTAACGAAAATTTCAGGGTGAGTTGATGTTCAAAACTTAAATTTCTGGCAAAAGCCTACTTTTTACCCTGAAGTCTCCATACCTCTGGCTATGCCTCATTACTTCAAATGCCAACATTTTAATCATAATAACAGAAACAGACACTTTGTCTTCAAGGCTGGAACTCAGATTCAATGTCAGACTTGGGGCTGAGTTTGCCTTCTACCTCACACAGATCACAGATACTGTCAACCTGGATATTCAGCTGTGTGTCTGCAATGACATGAGAAGTTTTGAGCCATGAATTCTAAAGTCCATGCAACATGCACTTTCCACTGGATTTCAAATTTAATAAAAATTGTGCACCTCTGTTCTTTACCAGATACAACCACCAGCCCCCAAATTTTGCAGGACAAAAGTATGTGACTGAAAAATCACAAAAAATACTGATACCAAAACTTGGAGAAAGATCTGCACTTTTTAATTCAATAATTTTTTTTTTAACATAACTTGATAAAATATATAGAGAGGGGTCTATTCTTAACCCCACCAAGGGATATTTTGACAAGAGGATGTAACTGAATTTTCTTAAAATTACTGAGGGATTTAGGGACCTACTGAAATTATTTCTCTTGTTTAATTTGCTATTTGGACATGAAGAGCTGAATATGAATCTTCATTGAATTGGTGAACTTACTGATGGAAGAAAAAGCCCTTAAGTGATGGCTTCCCTATGGAAAACTATTCCACAGCCTAATGTATCTTCCTGTCAGAAGGTTTTTCATGATATTTAGTATGGCTTTTCAGTTCCCAATTCTGACATATTACTAATATATATCTTAATGTATAACATTAAAACCACTTCTAGCCTTCTTGACATTTACATAATTATATTCTTATGGACGCCCTTTTGAGTCAAAGCTAAGGTGTCCGTCTTTCACTGGTAAAAAGTTTCCTTCATTAAGTCACAAGTATTTTCCTCTTCTTTTTCTTTTCTCTATTAAAAATAAACTATTCCCCAGCATAGTCCTTTTGTCCCATTCCATTTCTTCTAACTTTTGTGCAACTTCCCTCACAGATGATGAACCTTTTAAACCATCTGCCTTTTCATAAAGCAAAGATGTGCTTTTGTGGAGGAAACCTCTGCTTTAGGAGCAGTCCCTTCATTGGTTGCCCACGCTACAGGGCTCTGGGTGCAACAGTTCTTGCAACACAACCTTCTCCTTCACCAGCTACTACTGGAAGCTAATAGCTGCAAATACTAGTAGGCAGGCAACCTACAGGGTGAGATGCACACTCCCTGCACATTTTTCAGCTTTCATTCTCTGATTTTTTACAAAAAAAAAACCAGCAAAAGCAAACACCAAAACCCACCCAACCACTTAAACAGCAGTAAAAAGAGCAGCAGAGTTCTGCATACAGAAATATTTTTGATATATACTTCATCTTCTGGGATTTTGATTGCTTACTTTGGTTACTTTTTTAAGATGCCTTAGTTTCCTTGCATGCACTGCACCAAAGAAATACAGTGAAATTTTCTCATCTAATTGCAATGTTATTTTGGTATAGAGTGTAGCAAAGTACCTCAAAATCCTAATAATGAAAATATAAAGTAAATATTGCACCATGCAAATCAAATTGCAACCCTGAAGTTCTTACCTACATCCAAGGCAAGAATCCAAGGTTTTCTTTTGAAGGGCATATCAAAAAATTAAGATACAAAGATTGTATACAAAGAAAGTAGTTTATCAGATGTCAATGAGAAATGGCAGTCACTCATGTTGTATATGGCTACCAAACATATTTTTATTAGTTGTCCAAGTTATTGTTAACAATTTTGACTTCTTTATTCCCCATTTTATTTTTTTAGATAAACTTCTTAAAATAATGGCTCTAATGCAGACTTAAGAGAACAAAGAGGCTATCTCCTCCATAGCCTCACTCCAAAAACTTGAGAAAATTCCTTTATTTTCTGAAATAAATTATGGCAAACAAGCTTCTCAGTAGCCAACAGTGAGCCCTGACAGTTGGTTTAGTATTGCTCTGAAACGAAGCATGTGCAAAGCAATAAAGTCTAAAAAACCAGCATCACTGTTTATGTTGTCACAAATGAGTTAAACATGGACTACACTTAGTTTTGGAGCACATATAGAGTATAAAAAGAGGCTGTAAAAAAAAAAAGGCAGCTTAGGGGAGCAAAGGTAACACAAGAAAATAGCTTTGGCAAAAAATATATAAGACTATACAGAATCATCAGACAGATGAAACATATGTCATGGATGGGAGTATTAAATTGCTGCCTGTTGGAAAAAATTCCAGGGTTTTGTATTTGATGCATTCTTTAGAGAAATTAAATTAGAGAATATGAGTTAAAATAACTAAACAAGAAAAAACTAGTTATTGAAATGGGAATTTAAATTATTAGATAATCTGGTAACATAAATATGAACCTAAGACAATGTGAAAATGAGAGGAGTAGAGATAGCACATACAGGAATCTGAAGTTCCTGAAAGAGTGGTTAGAGAGTCTTTCATAAATTGCACACTAATGCTGCTGGGCCTCTGATATTGTTCATAGCCCACAGCACTAAATTCACATCAAAACAAACAAATTAACTAGCACAAGCATAAAATAAATGAACTGTTGTGGGATAAGTATCAGTACTGGATAATAATAGGCTATATCCAGGGATGGCAGTAACTGCTCATCAAGCAGCTGAACCATTAGCAGTGCAGATATTTCAAATCCACCTATATGACGTAGTGCATTTGGTAGAATTTCACTCCAAACTATTCTGCTGATTGTTTCTTTTAAAACTGTTACAAGGGTTGAAATTTAGGATTCATTTGGGGTAAAAAAAAAAAAAAAAAAGAAAAAATATGTCAGAAGTGTGTAACATAAATCACTCCACATATATCTACTTGCATAAATGTACTGTAAAATTTTCAATGTAATGTTTAGTTTGGCTTTATGTTAAGGGTGCATTTTTAGATCATTTACGTATGATTGTTAATTGCTCAGTAACTCTTTGTTTTGTTAGATTCAGGAGATGGTTTCATATACTTTTGCATAAACATAACTTAATAAGCACATACTAATTTGCTTATTACCATTAGTAATAAATATCACCCCTTAAATAAATATACCTCAAGTGCAAAATAATCTTAGGACATCAATTAATCATTCGTTTATCATATATAAGTTATTAAAATGTTGCCATCAGTGAAAAAGTTCTTTTTTTTTCAAGGAAAAAGAAGCAGTAGAATGGATGCAAAGCAGTATTTTTTTTACTAAATACATAACAGTAAATCAGTAGTCGAACATATTCCCACTATGCCCAGCTCCCAGATGGAAAGGAAACTCAGACATTGACAGCGATGTGATGCTGCTGACTGGGTGCTGAACTGGTCACTGCATCTGCTCTGGGCTGAAGACACAAGCCAGGGCACTTCATTTGGTGCTTTTTTGGTCCTTGTGTATTCATGAAGTATGAATGCCTTACTCAGGATGGAGCAGGTGGAAGCACAGCAGCTACAGAAGCGAGCTTGCAGAGAGCCCAGAGAATAAGTTGGCTGATCTCATTTTGAGCAGCTGTAGCTGCGATACTCTGAACAGCACCACTAATGGGAGGGCTCAGCTCTGTGTGGTCAAAGGGCTTTGGCTGTTGTGATCTCTGAACTAATTCCAAAATGTCAATGAAATGGCACATCAGAACTAAAGAGACTGTAAGGAATTTAATAGCTAAGGGAGGATATTGCAACTTTAATTAGCCCCAAAAATAGATTTTGGGAGAAAAGCAAATCAAGCTTTTATGAATATTAAGTGCAAACATTTTTGTTTTCCTTCTTCAATAAAAAACATTCTTCATTACAAAAAAAAAAGAAAAAAAACCCAACAGTTATTTATATGGATTTCACAGAAGTGGGGGACCAAAACGAAAAACATTATAAAAGGAAGGGAAGTTGAATGCACAAAGAGAGAAAAGGAAAAAATAACCCTAATAATAAATAGATTTTGTGTCTTTTCAATGAATTGGACATTAGTATAAAAATCCTGTAAGCATTATCTATCTGTAATTATGTGAATAAAGGATTATTTCTGAAAACTCTCTGTTGTTTATATTTCCCCCTACATAATTAAATAATACAACAAAAATGAAAGCCAGAATAAGAATACTCAAATTTACATATTTTATGGGATGAAGAAATGGGATAGTTACTGCAATGCTAGCTTTGAACAAAGACAACCTGGATTTAATTTCCTAATTGGCTTCAGGTGTCCTATTTAATCTTGAGCAAATCAAAGCTAGAATTTTAAAGGCATTCTAGTGATACCAACTAGTGATTTGAATACCTAAAAACCCCTTTTATTAGTCTGTCTGAGAAAGTGACATTCAGGTAATTTTATTTTAGGCTTTTAATTTAAAGATATGAGGTTCCAAATCTAGGAATTTATGTAGTAGCTGGATAAAGGCAGGGTCCCAACAGAGGAGCTTTTTACTAAGCAAAGCATCTAGCCTAAAAGTGGCAGATATCACAAAGGGTTAGATATTTTTGTGTTTATTTCCTCTTTCTTGTTGTGGCTTCCCCATTAGATGGGAATACCTTTCTGTTATTTAATTTGCAGTAGCTTCTTTGATTTTATTGTATGGTATTTATACAGCTTTTTAGAAGAAAGTCAAACAATAAAACTTTCAGTGAAAAGTGATAGAAATTATCAAGGATTTGAGGGAAAAAGATTGAAACATATGACAACTTTTTATGCTAAAGAAAAGGATGAAAGAGATGACTTAGTAAATGTCAATGGAATAAAGAATGATAAGATAATTTAGAGCAAGAGTTTGTGGTCCTTCTGCCTAAGACAAATATTCAACCACATGAAAAGATGACAAATGGTCAAGGGTAGATTTAGATTAGACATTAGGAAGAAATTCTTTAGTGAGATTGGTTAGATTCTGGCACAGGTTACCCAGAGAAGTTGTAGATGCCCTACCCCTGGAAGTTTCTAAGGCCAGGTTGGACAGGGCTTTGATCAACCTGGTCTAATGGAAGGTGTCTCTGCCCATGGCAAGGGGGTTGTAACTCAGTACTTAAAAAGAGAAACTACACAAAAAAGTAACTCAGAAGTAAATAAATAAATAAAGAGTTAAATAGGTAAAAAGCCTACAGATGACATGGAGATAATTTAAAGACATAATACCTAGACAGACATTGACTCATGCTTCCCCCTTTACCACTTCCTTTCACTTCCTCCCCTTCTGCTATTCCCTGTAAAAAAAAAAAAAACAAAAAACAAAAAACAAAACCAAACAACAAAAAAACCCCAAAAAACAACAACCCCCCAACAATACATCTGAAAGACATATTCAAGAAAATATAGGAACTTACTAGTTTTTATGCCTTTATTAATAAAAGGTTCCCATATCAAAGCCTATAAAGCAGAAAGCCAAAAGATCTGATAAAGAGATAAAAGGACCTACCAGTGAGACCTAGGCTATTGTAGAAAGGCTAAACTACTTTTATTGGCATTGGTATTCCTATTGGTGGTAAGACAGTTCTCACACCAAACACTGTCAGAGAAAAGTCTCAGAGATTTTAAAACAACTAAAACCCATAAAAAACAAATCAAGTCTCAATAAATTCATCAACAGTCAATAGGTCAGACAGTTCTGCAGCAATTTCATGTATGTGTTCAGTCATAGCACCTTGTAAAATATCAATTTCTATGTGTAAAGCTAACTCAGTGTCTGAGGAACGAAGGATGGCAAATAGCACATTGGTATTTAAGCATAGTTTCAGAGATAAAACTGCAAGTGCTGGTATGAAAACCTAATTTCACATCACCCTATCTGATAGGAGTTGTAACAGCTACTACAGATATAAAAGAAAGTCAAATTCTGAATGAATACTGATTTAAAAGATAGGAAAAGGACTGGAATAATGGACAATTTTCACAATGAAATTATTATTAGCTCTGTTGATACCCTTCCATGTATTTCCTCTGAAAACTATCAAGACAATAACTATCAGAAAGAGATTAGGTAAAGACACGAAACATATCAAAAATTAATATTGAGAATAATAACTTACGTCAAATGTAAGCTCAGGAATCTCCAATAAACTACTGATCACCATACATATAATCATAAAATCATACAATCATAGAATAGTTAGGATTGGAAAGGACCTTAACATCATCTGGTTCCAATCGCCCTGCCATCAGCAGGGACACCTCACACTAAACCATGTCACCCAAGGATCTGTCCAAAATGGCCTTGAACACTGTCAGGGAGGCAGCATTCACAACCTCCCTGGGCAACCCATTCCAGTGTCTCACACTGTGTCTTCATACTGGAGGTGCTTCAGTCCCCTGATCATCCTCATGGCCCTCTTCTGGACTTGTTCCAACAGTTCCATGTCCTTTTTATGTTGAGAACACCAGAACTGCACACAATACTCCGAGTGAGGTCTCACAAGAGCAGAGTAGAGGGGCAGGATCACCTCCTTCGACCTGCTGGTCACGCTCCTTTTGATGCAGCCCAGGATATGTTTGTATACTTGTATTAAAAGCTTCTTTAGTGGTTTTGCTTGGCATTTCAAGTTGCTGTTAGTGAAGATAAGCCACTGAGATGGACTTTAGCCTGGAGCAGAGTTGCAGTTAAATTTTAAAAAATGTGTATGGAAAATAAGGAACACCACAAAACTCATGTCTAAAACTTCATATTCACATCTGGTTTAAGAGTGACAGCACTTTCACTTCTGCATGTAACATTAATAAATTCCTCAGATGTATGATCCCTTGATGTAAGCTTCAGAAAATATATTAAGGAAGTTAGCTGTCTCATCAAGCTACTAAAAAGGATTTCTTAATTCCTGTACCCTGTGAAATATCACTGTTAAAAGACAGTATTATGCAATACACTGAATTACTTAAGTCTGAATCCCATAGAAATGAATTCTATATCCTAAACAAACAAAAAAATTGTTACAGCTCATTTTAAAAAGTCTGATCTTCAGAATTTTAAATTTTATATCAAGTAACAAGTTCATGTATTTTGATCTATAAAGAAAAATTTAAAACATCTCATCAAAATAAAAAATTTTCTAGAGATTGCTTCTAGACTCAGATTTGAACAGCTAGGTATTTGATAGATAGAAATGGTAGTGGAGAACAGGTTATAATAAGCTTGTGAGTTATAGCCAGAGCCCTAAAATTATTAGTATCACATACGAAGCAGCTGAGTCAACCATCCTATACTAATAGTGCAGTATGATCACTCCTAATGCAAATGCATCCATATCTGCGCAACGGTCATAATAAGTACCATATATACATGAATAGCATTTTATTGTTGTATTGCATCAGAAAAATCCCTGTTGCTGATAAAAATATATTCTGTATACTAAACTTTGCTCCAGGACAGTGGAAAAATACCACTTGTACTTCAGCTGCTGAACCCAATCAGTACCTATAGTGAAAAAAATAAATTTGCCCAGTGCAACATTACTTATACATTTTCCAACAGAACAGAAATCATACCTTTTGATGCCCTGAGTGAAATCACTATCGTCTCTTGCTGTTGAGACCAGAAATAAATTTCCAATGCTAAGTAGATTTTTTTATACATATACATTAGTCACACTATTACTGTATATGTTCAATTGCTTTAATAACTATAAAATATTTCAATAACTTCAATAAAACCAAAATCAGTAGCAAGCGATTCTTTAGCTAGTTCCAGGTTCACTGAGAAAACTTCAGGTGGTTTTAAAAAATTCTTTGTAGCATAGCAAGTAAATGTCTGCTTACCTTTCGATAATCTCTTGAATCCATCTGGCATAAGTGGGAGACTCTCCAAGTGCCTTCTATATAAACATATTAAGATTGAATTGTTCACTCTGGTCTTCATACACTCTGTCAAAGAGAATAAATACTCTCATTCTGCATCACCGAGGCTTTTAGGACTTGTGGGCCCTGAACTTATTCCCCAGTGCCTCCAGTTTATGACATCATACTCCACTAGTTTATTGGATACACCTTTTAAATCCAATTTAATTTGATTTTTCCCTCTAGGTTAAGACAGGTATAGATTTTTTTACCACCTGTTCCATAGATGTCCCAAATGACCAAATGTTAGGGAACATATTGAATCTCTGAACCTTTTTATTTATTTTGGAGGTGCAAGGTATTTAATCTTCCTCAGTATGTTGCAAAGATGCCAAATCAATCACAAGGATGAACTTCTGTTAGAATGGGTAATATATCAAAAAAAGTACTCACTGTCCCCTACGTTGTTTAGATAGCAACTTTTGCTAATATCTTGATTTCTTGTGCCACTTCAGCTCTGCAAGGCCCTAAATCCAAAGCAGAAAATATATGCAATGGTCAGAAACTGAAAAAATACTCAGCAGTATAAAAATCATTGCATCCTAACTGGAGTAAATAATCACAACTTTTAAAGAAAAATAATAGATTTCAATTAATACTTTCATAAAAGACATAATGTCTTTTTTTTTCTTTTAAATAAACTGAATACTTACAGAACATCAAGTTAATAAAAACCCAAACCTCAAAGAAACCATAAATACCTTAGCATAACTCAAGTTACGCATTCTTAACCATGTTAAAGTGCTGTAATGAAACCTCAGTCATTACAAAGTATTCTGAAGAAAGCTTAACAGGTCCCCCAAGGGTGCTGATCTTGCAGGGATCTCTTGGTGAGGTGCAACCGACACCAGCATTAGAATATATTTATTCAGGAGCTCAGTGTGGGGGAGGGAGAAGTACTGTGGGATGAGTGAAACAGTGTTAAGATTTCCTCTAACCTCAGTTTTTGACTGCAGTTGAAGGGTTGCTAAGCCAGAGTTTTGCTCAAGATAATCTGAAAACATATCACAAAGAATTAGAAAAAATAAGAAATGTAGAAATAGTAAGAATTAAGTTTATGCTTTCCCAATGTATCTGCCAGAATCACATGGGGAGGAACCTTGCTCAGATTTCACTCCATACTTTCAGTCCCAGAAACCCAAAGACAAATGAGTTTTTCCAACACATTTAAAAATTATTCACATATTTCTTTCCTCAGGTCATTAACTGGATGAAGGGGTGCATTGTCTATCCCATTTATCACTTCTGCTTAAATTGATAGGACAGACAAAGATCCCAATTGAATGTAGCATATTAAAAGATGGAGAATCATGCAGTCGATAAGTTTTTCATCCAACTCCAGGCCATCTCAGCAAGTGCACTAGATGAAGGTAAAAATAAAATCTCTATGCTATCAAATCTTAAACTAAGATTTACAACTCAGAGGAATGAACTATGATTTTAATGTCAGATTTTTGGCAGTTTAGCTTAACTATTTCTATATCTAAATCTGAATGTAAAATGGAATAATGTGAAAATGGACAAGTACATCTTTATTATGGCTTTTCAAAGACTACAAAGAAAAGCTCCTCCCACCATTCTGTTTTTAAAGGTGCTTTGAAGAAGACCTGCAACCTACAAGAACAGAAACTCTTGATGCCTTCATTGGCATTCTGGAAAACAAAACAACCATTCTCTGCTGATGGAAAAAATATCTCTATGGATTCTTTCCACTCTGGACCACCTGATGTATTTCACATTTTATATAACCTGTGAAGAATGACATTCATGTGAATTATAACTTTACCCTTTGATAGTCTAATCCTTCCAAATACACTCAAGATTTCATACACCTCAGTGATCCCCTAAGGAACAAACTGAAGAATAAAAGATACTGCTTGAACAAGAATGCAAAGTGAAAAATATAGCCATCATTTGTCAGAGCTAGCTATATCACAACAAGATTTCTCAATAAGCTGTTGTGCCACATTATTAAACTCACACAATATTTTCTAGAAACTTTAGATTCATTCCTAGATGGAATTAACCCCAGCACCCCATAATCTGCTGTGCTAATTACACAGTCAGTAGTTTTCTACACAGAATCAGAGAAAATAAAAAAAAAATCATTTGCTCATTGCCACGTTGTTCATATTACCAAGAAAAAAGTGTTTTCTATGATGACTTTATTGCCGAAGAAGTATATAATTCAAAACCGATTGCCTTACCAAATTCAGTTTATTCCAACATAGAGCCAGGATACATCTTTCTAGAGCTGTGACTTACTGTGGAATATGCTGGGCTAAATACCTCCAGAGGACATGGAAGCTTTGCTGTGCTAGTTTACTGTGGCAGATGGATCTTTTAAATATTTATTTAGCTTTTGCTATACTCTCACTGTGATGAAAGAAATCTTAAACATTTTACTATGTACAAGCTGCTCACCTCATATCAGGAAGAAATCTTAGTGAGTTATTTAGAGAAAAAGAAAAACCAAAAAAAAAACAAGGAAGCAGTACTACAATAGTTTACAAGGGTTTTTTTATCTGTTCTTTGTATGAGGCATTAGTGATTAGATAATTGACTAGCTCATAAACAGCTAAGTGCGTTATGTTGACAGAACTGATGCTATATTTTTTAATTTGAAGGATATAAAAAAGGATAAGCCACTTGGCCTTATAAAAGTATGAAACTTCAGAGGCTGATTAACCTCAAATTCTATAAAAAGGACATTAAATGTTTGACATGAAAAGAGAAAAAACACTGTTAACATCTTTAAATGCTCACATTTAACCAAGAGGAGAGTGTGAATAAAATGTTATTATAAAATAAATATGAGTACTTGTTACTCCCTACATGGCTTTTACATAACCAGTAGATTATCACAATGCCAGACAGAGTACATTGCAAAACAGTTTCTCTTTCCCACAGCTGAGTGCAACTTACAGCAAAGTTATAACCCAACAAAGGTAAATATGGATAGGCCCTCAGGCTTAACACATACTTTACTGGAGGAGAAAATATTTCGACTAAAGAGGGATAGATTGGTTAGCAGGTGGCTAACCAGCATGATCCCAAACATAACTACAAACATTTCTTTTTGTAATTTTTATCTCAATTGTAGTTTTAAATATTTTGAAAGTCAAACAAGATGAACGGATTTTATATTTCATGGGATGACTCTCTTCTGTTGATCAGTGTGGCATTACAAAGCATTGGGATACAACCTAGGAAGGCTGTTATGTATTTTTCCTTAGAAAGTCTGAAAACTAAAGTGGCGATTTTGTGTTCCTTAGAGGCCTAATTTACAACTGCAGATCCAGGCTCACTTGGCAGTGACTTTTCTTTCATTACCGTAGCAGAAATGTATGTAGCAACAGCTGTGGAAGAACAAATATAAAACAGAAGAGTTTGCAACGAATGTATTTGCACACACAGGCACACACAGTCTTTTACATAAATCATTAATGCTATCATAATGAGGATTTCTATTAGGCCAGTGATTGACATAAAAATTAGGCCTTCATAGGTGTCAATCAATTTTGACTTTTAACTGAGAGCTTGCTGGGAAAGCAAAAATTCTGTTGGGTGGAGTATTTTGTAGTTTTGAAAGGTAATTTCATTACCCACAGAATGAAACATTTAGAGAAATGCTAATATACTTTGATATATTTTTAAGCACGTTGTATTAAAAGCATCAGTAATTTCAGAATTTTCATATGCAAGTTGTTGCCCTAGATAGACAAATAATCAGAATACTAGAGCATCACAATGTTGTCTGTTATCACATTGGCATCAGATTCTAAAGTATTAAAACCACAGCTTCTCAATCACTGAATATGCAAACAGTTATAGCTACATTTTATTTAGAGGTAGAAAACAAAAACCTTTGAAGACAATCAGAATAAAGAGAGATATGGCTATAGATGGATATTTTCTTGGGTACTTTCTAATATATTAGAATTATCTAGTAAAATAATAATCTATTACTAATCTATCCAACATTGTTAATCTATCTAATAGTTTATAACCTTGTCAGGAATTCTAAATCAAATGTTGTTCAGTGTCAGACAGCAGCTTTGGACTTAGGCACAGAAAGTCATAGGCTTTTCACAGGATTCATAGTCCTCCCAGTTAGCTCTTGGGAATTGTTGGATAGAATCATAGAATCATAGAACCATTAGGGTTGGAAGGGACCTAAGATCATCTAGTTCCAACACCCCTGCCACGGGCAGGGACATCTCACACTTAACCATGTCACCCAAAGCACTGTCCTATCTAGCCTTGGATACTGCCAGGGATGGAGCATTCGCAGCTTCCCTGGGCAACCCATTTACAGTGCCTCACCACCCTCACAGTAAAGAACTTCTTCCTTATATTTAATCTAAACTTCCCCTGTTTAAGTTTGAACCCATTACCCCTTTTCCTATCACTACAGTCCCTAGTGAAGAGTCCCTCTCCAGCATCCTTATAGGCCCCCTTCAGATACTGGAAGGCTGCTATGAGATCTCACTGCAGCCTTCTCTTCTCCAGGCTGAACAGCCCCAACTTTCTCAGCCTATCTTCATATGGGAGGTGCTCCAGTCCCCTGATCATCCTTGTGCACCTCCTCTGGACTTGTTCCAACAGTTCCATGACCTTCTTAATTTAGGGAATATCAGAACTGCCCACAATACTCCAAGTGAGATCTCACGAGAGCAGAGCAGAGGGGCAGGATCACCTCCTTCGACCTGCTGGTCACGCTCCATTTGATGCAGCCCAGGGTAAGGTTGGCCTTCTGGGCTGCAAGTGCACATTGCCAGCTCACGTTCATTTTCTCATCAACCAGCACCTCCAAGTCCTTCTCTGCATGGCTGCTCTGAATCTCTTCTTTGCCCAACCTGTAGCTGTGCTTGGGATTGCTCTGACCCAGACGTAGCACCTTGCACTTCTTATGGTTAAACTTCATGAAGTTGGCATCAGCACACCTCACAAGCATCCCTCTGGATGGCATTCCTTCCCTCCAGCGTACCAACTGAACCATGCAGCTTGGTGTCATTGGCAAACTTGCTGAGGATGCAGTCAATCCCACTGTCCCTGTCACCGACAAAGATGTTGAACAAGACTGATCCCAACACTGATTCCTGAGGGACACCACTTGTTACTGGTCTGCATCTGGGCATCGAGCTGTTGACCATAACTCTTTGCATGTGGCCATCCAGCTAGTTCTTTATCCTCTGAGTGGTCCATGCACCAAATTGATGTCTCTCCAATTTAGAGACAAAGATGTCATGCGGATAGTTGGATAACTTGACATTAATAGTGGATCACATCTATTAATCATCTGTGTTCCTGAAACTAAGTGGAAACTCAAGATTTAGTTAAAAGGTAGCTTTGAACACAGTCACATAAACTTTCAACAGATAAACATTTTTTTAAATGTTAAAATATGGCAAGCATATCGGAAAATGTTTTCCCTAAGTTGTACAGAATTTGCAGACTCCTATACCTTTATTTAGCTCTTAAGTCCTGTAAATCCATCCTAGCATAAATAACACAAAACATTAGCATAAGGTAGACCTCCACTAACATCAGCAATTTGGAATCACAGCTTACCAAACTGCAGTTAGAACTTGCATGAGATGCTGATAGAAACCATATTTATTAAAAAATACCTTCTCACTACTTTCTAAAGATCCAATAAACAAATCAAGAGCAAACCACAAGTAAATATCTGTATAAATAAGCAAATATACACTGTAATAAGTAAAGTCCCAGTTGAATTCAGAGCTTTTTGAAGTAACATTCAATGTGTTTTGACCTGGACTTGTTGCAGGCTTTTTCTTAAAAAATAAGAAGTTCAGTCTTGATTTCCTATGCAGGTAAGTATGTGGACTGGCACTCTTACTCATTCTCTGCTGTTGCTTTGAGGCAACACAGCCAAAGTTAAGAATTTCTGAAATGTTCCCACAAAATGGGCAGAAGTTACTGTGCCTTTTATTCAATTGATGTAGATTTTGGCAAGAGTGTGGTAAGCAAAGGATGCTGCCTACTTTGACTTCTCTCAGCTGCACAAGATCTTCTTCCCTGAGTCACTGTGCGTGGTGGGAATTGCATGGAATTGCAAGGTGGACTCAGCTAGGCTAGAGGGACTTGGAAACTGCAGCCAGAGGAAGGCACCTGGGGACCAATACAGATCAACTCTGGACCTGAATCATATCTGGAATCATGTTGATTTCCAAGAAATACCAGTCCAACTGATGATTTATGAAGAGCCTCAGCAGTTGAAAAGTAAATGAATCAGACAATTTTTTAAAGAACTTGGTAAAAATGTCCCATGGAATATGAATTGCTAATGGTAAAACATGACTTAAAAAAATTCGTATCTCAGAGTCTTCTAGCTTAATGGAATTCTCATCTATAATAAAAACCAAAATTGAATGTCTGTTTAAAATATATGCTAAAATAGAGTCAAAAGAGACTGGAAATGTCAGTGATCAATTATAAATTATACTTCAACAGCTGTTAATTTTAAAGTGTTTCATCTGTGTATTTCTGAGATGCTTTCACCATAGTAAGTTTTGCTGTCCTGGCTTTGTTATCCCTCAAGGACCAAAAGTCGGAAGAGATTAAATTACCACTGGTACAACAGATATGCCTCATAGCAAATGCACAGAAAAAGTTGCAAAATAAGTAAATTCTTAAAAATCCACACAAATGCTAGTATATTTTAATTTTAACACCATTTCAAAATATAAACTTACCATATGAATAAGAATATAAAGAAGTCTTAAAAATGCCAAAATTAGGACATATTTTTAATTATTTGGATTTAGTCCAAAGATGCATGAGCCTAAACATTGGAGTAATAAAGTACTGTTAAAACTAAGTTTTGAATGTAACATGTAAAACTGAAGAGACATCCTAACTCTCTATCCATGCTCCTCTTACTCCTCTGTTTGAAAAGGCAAGAGACAGCTGCTTGAAATCTACTTTTTGTAAGGAAATACAATATTCTGGCACCCAAACAAATAGGGATGACACTACTAATGTGAAGAGAGAACAACCTCTGTTCTCTAATATGTGCCTTAGTAACACACTATGAACTCATGCCAAGATGCCCAGTTCATTCTAATTTCAATGGGAATGAGACACAACATGAAAGTCTGAGATACAAATGTGCAAGCATTACCATCTGGCCTGTAAAAGTGTCTTTGACCTTTAAAAGTGAATGTGGCAATAGCTGTGAAAGAAAGAAACAGTTGAATGGTTTTATGGATATTTTGAAGACTTTAAAAAAAAAAGCTAAGTTACATTGACATTGTAAATAAAAGCACTAGTTAAAAAAAAGTTCTATTGAATGATGTAATAAAATTGATGTTACAAATCTAATAATAAATTACCACTAGTGTGGATTCATATCAATGTCATACATCTGCAAGATTTGAATCATGACAATGTGTTTATTCCTATAAAGTCTGTAGTATAAAATAATGTATGTATTTTTTTCCTGACAAATAAATTTCATAAGAGGCACATTAATATATTCCTGCAGTTAAATAGCTCCACTCCAAAAAAAAAAAAAATGTTGTGCCACATGATGTCAGAGCATCTCTAGAGGCAACACATAAAGCTTCTTAAATCTGGCTATGCTAAATTGCCCATAGACACTTAGCATCTATTAAATAATGCTACCAAAAAAAAAAAACATCTGTCAAATGTCTGCTTTTATGTCTTAAATTCATTGGCCTGTATGTTTTTTTTTAGTGTTAAATTGGAACTGCAATTCTGGCATGTTGTTGTTTGCTCATGCCTCTAGCTTTCACACCCTTGACTAGCTAAGCTAGCGGAGTTTATGCCTCTTTCCTCTTCTTTTAGCCTTGCCTCAGAACAACTTGGTGGAGGACTCCATTTTTCACATCTACCTTTGCTGTTTCAGTAAAACCTCACTTCTCCCCAAAAGCTTTGAGGAAAGTCTGGAGTTCACAGATTCTGCTCTCTAAAAAACACAAGATTGTTTGGTCAAAATTGAAACCTTTATTAAACTGGAATTTGGCTATATTGTCTAAAAGACAGGTAGATTTTTTTTTATTATTATTATTTCAATTTCTAAAAAAGACAACTTGATAGAAATATTTTTGACTGAATATATATGGGGGTTTTATGGTTCCCTTTTAAGTCTGGCAAAAAACAGGATGTTCTCAGTTGTTCTAACTTACGTAGCTTTTCACACAGCTTCCTGGTAAATCAAAAGAATAAATTAGTTCATTTGTGATTTATCTGATTTTTGTCTTTCATAATTTCTAAAAATATTTTATAACTATTACTAGAAACATTAAATATTGTTCACCTTGTTTACCTCTGCCTTGCAAAAAGTTGTCTTCAACTCTAGCAAAAAATTGACATTATTTTTTTAAAACAAAAACTTGAGCTTGTACTTGACTCTAGATTAGTCTAAGGCATCTAATCAACCTAACACTTTAGAACCAGTCAAGACAATACCCACAGAATGCAATTTATCCACTGTAAATCTCAGTCACGCAGTATGCAGATCTCTTCACTAACCAGAGGAAGACCTAAGGTGACTAATCTTCTATGTTGAATGGCTTAGCTCAACAAGATGAATTTGCTCCTGAATCATACATATGTACCCTGCAGTCTACATAAATATATTAAAAATAAAGGTAAAATCTTTACCTAGGTTTCCTAACATAGTTAACCGAGTTAGAATGCTATACCCGAGTCTCCTTAGATCCTGCCTAGCTTTTACATGACTAGCAAAAAAGTGTTGTCTGGGTTTGTAGTCTAGTTTCTGCTTTGAACATGGCTTGCTACTTTGATCAGCCAAGCTGGCATTGCAGAAAGGAATAAACAACTTCCTGACATCATTAGTCTGGGTCATGGCCCACACCCCCACACACTGCAGAAACCCATCCATGTGCTTTGTGCAGCCTGTGCTCTTCTACTTAGCACTTTATGCTGTTAAAGAGCACAAGGTGGTCTTGAAAGTCGAAGGAGCAATTAAAAAAAAAAAAGAGGAAAAAAAGACACACTTGGCTGTTTCTTTCCACAGTTAAAACTGCCATTCTGCCTGGCATGGATAAGATGAAGAAACTAATGACATTAGCCCTGTCAGTTTGACAGGCAGTACACAATTATACGTGCAGAAAGCCAAGCAGGCTATCAGAACGAAACCTATTAGACTAAGAAGTCATCTTCATTTCAAATACTGTCTCCTTAATTCACACTGATTGCTTAACGGTCACACCTAGTTACAAATTACCTCTGTGGTCCAATAAAGACAATTAAATTGCTAAGTAGTATCAACATTACAGCATGTTAAGTCTTTTGGAAACTACAGAGAAGTGTCAAAAATCCTAGCATCTCATTCCCAAAATACCTAACTATTCTTTCTGTTTATTTCACTGTTTCCATTTTCTTAGCTGTTTCCATTTTCATAACCTATTTATTTTCTTTAAATTTCAAACTTTAAACAAGAATGGTAACACACAGGAGCTAAGAAAAATCACATGAGAATATTCACAATAGTATTTTGATTTAATAAGATGGGCTTTAATACTAATTACTCTAGTAGTAAGTACAAACAAGTACACCATTCACCACACCTGAGATGATTTTTAATGACAAAAGTGGCAGTAACAGCTTGGTCATACTATTCTATTGAATAGAAATAACACTTATGGAAAAAAGTCTGGGAAGAGAGGTGTATGCTAAAAGTAATTTACATGGTTTAAACCCAGCCATCAACTAAACACCACAGCTGCTCACTCACCCCCCGCAGACAGGATGGGGGGAGAACTGGAAGGGTTAAAGTGAGAAAACTCATGATTTGAGAAAAAGACAGATTTATAGGTAAAGCAAAAGCTGTGTGTGCACAAGTAAAACTAGACAAGGAATTCATTCACTACTTCCATCATCAGGCAGATATTCAGACATCTCCATGAAAGCAGGGGTCCATTACTACAAACATTTACCCATTTCCTTCTTCTTTCTCCAAACATTCACCCACTTCCTTCTACCTTCCTCAGCTTTATATGTGGAATATGACATCACATGTTATGGAATATCCCTTTGGTCAGTTTGGATCAGCTATACCAGCTGTGTCCCCTCCCCACTTCTTGTGTACCTCCAGCTTGCTCACTGGTTGGGTGAGGTAAGAAGCAGAAAAGGCCTTGCTGCATGTAAACAATGCTCAGCACTAATGAAACAATCTCTATTATCAACACTGTTTTCAACACAAATCCAAAATGCAGCACTGCACCAGCTACTATGAAGAAAATTATCCTGCTATACCAGGCCAAACCAGCACAATATGGAACAGAAGCAGTCATAAAAAAAAAAAAAAACAAAAAACATCAAAAAGCCCCCCAAAACCCCACATGCAAAAAAACACCCCCAAAAACACAAAGCCTTGTGATAACAATTCACAGGGAAGCCTTCTACCCCAAAATTTTGTTAAGAGTTATGGTAATTGTTCAGAGCATTATATAGTTCACTGAAGTATAAAGACTGTTAATGGATACACATGAAAAAAATGCTACATGTATCTCTTCCCTGCCTTTCATTCTATTACCTTTTGTATGATACTTCTTTCTGGGAACAGAAGAAGCTTCCAAAGAATCTCTATGTTGAGACCAATAACTGTTACTAGAACTTCTAAATGATATATTTGTCTGCTATGGTCCCAGCAATGCGTGTCCTCTGCGTAACAAGTGGGATGGCACAGCTGTTTAAGAACAGGGCACATGGCATTTGCTGATTTCTGCCTAAATGAAGGAAGCTAAAACAAACAGAAACAGCTGAGGTCCATCTGTTCTGTCTCATGGATCCAGAGAAGTTTACATAATACCTAATTTCTTGATCTGTAAATGTGATTGAAGCAAATCATATTGTGACATTGACGGCCTGTAAAATATCTCCTAGACTTGAGTGTTTTGCTCCTATTGACCAACTGTGTTATCATATTTTCAGTGATGGACTCTGGAAAATGTTTCTTAGGTTTTTAATAGTTTCTTATTTTTCTTTATTGAATTCGAGGAATTAAATATTTATCAGGGCAAGCTTCCAAAGCCATATCAATGCAGTCAGTCCCATCAAGTTTCATTTAATTCTTAACAATAACAACCACAAAACGATCTCAGAGCTGCATGAGAGCTACTCTAATAAGAGGAAGCTACAATTAATTGGCATTAGGGGAAAAAGCAGTCAAGGCACATATTTAGTTCTCAATGCTTTTCCATAGTATAACAGTAGCTATCTCATTCTTCCACCATATGGGCTTCCTTTTTGAAATGGGCAGTCAATCAAGTCCACAATGTTCAAAGGAGATTTGAGAAGGACACTGGTACTGAAGTCACTATGTACTCCACACTCGACAGTTAGTCTCCCTCACAAACTATGCCTTTTTCATTCACAGTCACTGAAGAGGATGCTGTATGTAACTTACCTCTACTGGAAGAGCTCAAAAAATGCCAACCAGCTACTAATAAAAGAAATTTTCAATGGTTTCCAAAGGTATAGTGCTTTTATTCTGTAATTAAGCAGTAATTTATGATACCAAAACTATAAAGAGGATGTGTTCCATCTTTCATCATACATATATTAATAGCCTGTCCCAAAGACATTAGAGCAAGAAGGAAAGCTATAGCTGCATTTGGAAAAACTACATCAGAAATTGTTAAAATTAGCTGTTGAGGGAGCGGGGAGGGAACAGGGGGAGCATGGAGAAGAAAAAGTCTGCAGACTTCAATATTAGAAACAGCTTCCAAAAGCTTTTACTGGCAAAGGTTTATATATAATGTACATCTGTTTATGAAATGGAAACATTATAAGCAAAACTGTAATACACAGACAAATCTGAAAATGTTAAAATCTAATCATGTGAGAGCTAACAAAGCCCAAATAGACATTTCAAGTACAGAAATAGCATTTAATTATACTGGCTTTAAACTATGCCAACACTAGGAATCTGCAAGATTCTTACCTAATAGAGAAATGTTAATTTTGCCATTTCATAAAAATGAAATTTACATCTCTAAGAACATGATGTTTGATATGATAACTAAGTTATATTTTACAAATTTGAGATCATCTCTTGACCAGCTGGCATTGAAGAAACAGGTAAAGTTGATGAGACACAAGTTAGTAGTCATCTTCAAAATTCATGTGAGCATACAAAAAGTTACCTTTGCATTAGCTTTCACAACAGTATTTAAAAATGCTCCTGATTTCTGTGGTTATGGCTCACTAAGGTAAGGTCAATATATCGAACTGGATTCACTAGGTTTTAGTTTACTTGATAGCTTCCTCTAGTATAGTTAGATACAAATCTGAATACACATGTGTACATGTACGTTTGTGTGACATGTATTTGCAAATATCACTGATTTATCTGAGGTATCCCATGAAAAGCTATAGATAGTATGCCTAATATATTCTAGCAATCATCGCTCCATATGAACCTCTCCCTTTCTAGAATTAGTTTGAGAAGAGAAAAGAATAAGGAATGAGGGCAAAGGTTTATAATTCAAAGATTTGAGTAAGAGTAGCTAACATCCTTTTAAACTGCTAATGCTTTTAGCAAGTGATGAAATATGTTTTATCATAGCCATTATCAAGATGACTAGGATGTATTTCTTCTTCAAAAAAGTGCACATTTTGTAGAGACAGTTTTGTAGTGCTTTTAATTTCTGCCAGTTTCTTATACTATAGCAGAAAACATATTAGGAAAAAACATACACATTAAATATGATGATATAGTATTGCCACATTTCAAAATATCCACATTATTCACTACAAGGATGCACAAAAAGGCAAATAAAACTAGATTGTATGGTTTAAAATATCTGAGTTGCAAGTCAATTTTCCAACTCGTAAAAATTACTAATCATTCTTTTAAATTAAATATTTAAATGTTCTTCATAATTGAAAAGCAATGAGATCATCACTGGATTTAACTTAAGCAAAAGTTAAGTACAATATTACTTGAGAAGAGAAAAAGTTAAGCCTAATGCAAGGTATCATCTGTTGACTAATCACAAAATATTTACCCTGAAATGTTCCCTGAATGTAGCTCCTGACCCTTTCCTACAAATCTGGACATATTTCAAAAACATTTAAAACT
This sequence comes from Melopsittacus undulatus, assembly GCF_012275295.1. NCBI lineage: Eukaryota > Metazoa > Chordata > Aves > Psittaciformes > Psittaculidae > Melopsittacus > Melopsittacus undulatus. The sequence continues at coordinate 82,015,699 of NC_047527.1, read as the reverse complement.
CAGACATCAAGGATATTTGGGGTTTCCTACAATTTCATTTTCACAGGGAAATAGCTTGTGATTGCTAATCCTTCGTCTGCAAGTACATATTGATTACTGGTTGGAAAAAAAAAACACAACCAAAAATTACAGTGCTTCCTAGAACTTATTTCACATTTTTTTGTCAGTAATAATGACGAAATATTTATATTTTTCTTGGTATGCTTTTTGTTCTTATCTTCTTCTGTAATAATCAATATCCCACTGATTAGCACAACACTATTTCTGTTAATGTCAGTGCCATGCCACAGAGACATACATGTGTCTCCAGAAAATATAATTCCACTGTTAGAAAGTATGTTTGGCAGCATAAAAACTGAAAAGAGGAAAAAAAATCCTGTGTCTTTGTTAGTGCCATGTTATCAGACTGAATTTCACTAATGGATAAGGCATGCAATTTATAAAATAAAGTATATGAAATAGCTTAGCTCCTTTGAGATGGAAGATACTATAAAAATGATAAATATTTCCATTAAAAATTAGTATCTTTGGAAATAGTGTAAAGCTACATGAATATGATCTTCCCAAAAGCCAGGTGACTCCATTCCATTTCAATTAATCTAATGTAATATTTCTACTTATATTATTTTAGAAGTTCAAAATACCTTGACCAAAGCTAAGCTTAAGCCTTGTTAAGACCTACATTAGAGGGTCTACAATATGAAACTCTGGAACTGAACATAATCTAAATGTGACAACTATCATTTGAATTAATTCAGAAAGAATTTAAGCAAAAGACCTTACAAGTCGTACCAACTTAGTATAAAAGTTAAGGTTTCTTAAGAAGTGTGAAGTTAAACATTGTCTCTTCCCTTTAGGAAGCCCCACTTTATAAAGTGGTGAGAAAGTCACCATCATCTAGACCACACTCACCATTATTAGTGTCTATATTAACTTCAGAAAACTTTGAGGCCAATAAGTTCAAGCCTGGTTTCAGACACAGAAGATCCCAACAAATAATTCAATAAAGTGGCAACCAGTTTCTTCAGGCCTCTAGTCTGGGATTATTTTCTGACAGGAAAAGACCAGACAGGAACGTTCATTCTGAGCCACTGAGCTCTTGGAAAGTGATGTTAGAGTGGGAATGCTGACATATCTTTTACTACAACATATACAGTGAGGCTGCAAAAATACTGTGTTTTTGAATGGTGATTAGGTCTGCATAGAAAATTCAGTCACTATAAGTGGTTTCATCAAGAATGAGCCCTCTTCAAAAGCAAGAGATATTTGGAGACAAAGATAAGTTATAAAACTATAGATAATATACAAACCACAAACTCCTTACTCTATTTGAGTCCCCAAAAAGGACAAGCAGTCTTTGCTAGATTACTTGAAAGACCTGATATCGTATTCTATAAATAAAATTAACTGTAATAGTGAAAAACATTACCTTGATTTAAGCAACAGATACAGTTATGATACAGTTATTAAAGATAGTTTCCTTAGGCTTCAGCATATTAGTCAGCATTGCACACTGACAATTTCTATTAACTCTCTTGTCCTTCCTCCTTCACATTGACCTCAGCCACAACCTTAGGTTAAATCTAGATTTAAGTCTTAGCAAAGACATCTGTAACAGCCTCAAGCTGAAGACAGCTCTGAGGCAGGCTCATGATGATGATGCAATCATAATAGGGTGCCTGACATAACAGACATCTAAGTCCAGGCTTTAGTCTTTTAAAGCAGTCTCCACAAAGCCAGGCCTGAAATGAATAACAGTCTAAATCTTAGTCCAGTAAAGTCCACAAAGTGTAAAAATGAGCATATCCTTGTGCAATGTTTTAACACCAACCTAAAAGCTATTCCAAATGGCCCCCTCAATTCAAATCAAATATAACTTTATAGTCATCTTGTGTATAAAGGTTCATATTACCCAGGAGTCAAGGACATGTACGAGAGTTATCTCCTAATATAAACAAGTGAATCATGATGATCAAAATTTGCAGCTTCTTCTTTCTCCCCTTACCCTTCCCCCTCCCTCTCACCTACATGACTTAGAGTCCAACTGTGTTTCAGCAACAATGGTCTAGTTGAACCACATGTTTAATCTTAATCTGTAGTTTATTCTTGGCTGCAGAATAGAGAACTACATTATTTTGAGCAATCCCTACTTACACAGCAACTAACTGCAGCCCATGAAACTGTCAAACCAGAACTAAAGCTTCTTCCCGAGTCTCTTCTATCTTATTACATCTTACAGGCTGAAACCTTATCTCAACTCACGTTCAGCTACAAAGTAGACAAGTTGCCTATGCCAACACTAAATTATGCCTGGGAGAAAGAGATGGACTAATGTAAGGAAGCTTAAACCATGTCTTTTAAGGGTTGGTGACTTAACAGCTTTCTTGGATCTGTTAAAAGTTTCCTCCTGCTAAAACCTCATTGATTAGAACACACACAATGTTAGGATGAAAATAAAAGTAATCATGATTTAAGACCAGACAACAACTAAGCATCACACAGTCACTTGTTCACTCACCCCTGGTGGAATGGTGAAGAGAACCAGAAGGGTAAAAGCAGAAACAGAGGGGTCAGCTGTTTTCCCTCCCAACTTCTTGTGCATCCCCAGGCTGCTCCCTGGGGATGATGGTGAATGGGTGGGGTGATGCAAGAGGCAGTAAAGGCCTTGACTCTGTGTAAGCACTGCTCAACAACAACAAAAATATCCCTGTGATACCAATACTGTTTCCAGCACAAATTCCAAAACATAACCCCATAGTGGCTACTATAAAGAAAATTGACTATCCCAGCCAAAACCAGTACAGTAAAGTAAAAGGTTAAGATCAGTTTGGTAGCATGACTCAGGTAGAACTTTGGCTGCTGTCAGTAAGCCAAGTATCTACTTTATAGTTTAGGACTGATACTAGTCTAACAAATTTTTTCAATTCATCTCACTAGATGTCCCTGTTAACACCAACTTAAGTTTTAGAGCAAAACCAGATTCTAAATACATACCTATGTGATGTTTTCACAATTTAAATGAAAGCATAAAGTTGCTGATCAAGCTCAGATTAGTATTAAAACATGGAAACATGACATGCTAATCCATCAACGCCTGCTGTCATGACCATTTTCTCCATGGTTTGAAAAAATACTATTATTTTCAACAGAACATCATATTTTTAAGACAAAAGATGATGATTTTTAGGGGAAAAGCTGTTAGCCTACATACACCACTGCAGAAACAAGCACAAAGCAAAGTTATACTGCTGTACATTTTATACCTTGATGAAAAACAACAGGCTCTTTATAATTCAAGATTCTTAACATGTATTTCAGTTTCTTCTGAATCAAAAATGACTTTTCTATATCAATTCATAACAAAATTCACCCTAACAAACAATACATAATGCTCTCATGTTCACTTTGATGGATAACATGTTCATACTTACATTTATCTGACAACACTAACTAACCTTCATTTTCTTCTCACTGCCTAGTCCACAGCTTTCCTCTGCTGGCAGACAGACTGTATTTCTCAAGCTTTTGTTTCCAAGGTGATGGCTTAAAAACAATCCATGATTGACCTGGGGAATACAGAGTTGCTTATTCCTTCTAAAAAGAATGAGAACTCCAAATTCAGAGAACAGTTATCTGACCTTCCCAGCTAAACAGGTTTTTGTTCATGGTATTATTCTTATCCCTTAAGGCAGAGATAATAATCAGTCATCCAGACAACTAACGTATTTCCTCAGGTTACTTCCTTTCTTGCTTTCTATCTCATCATCTTATTTTATGCAACAAATATTGTTAGTTCTTTTTTTTCAGGCCAAGCCTAAAATTTTATGAAGCTGTGGTCGTATGCCTTGAAGTGCAGGAGGTGTTCCAACAGTAGACCAGCCACTTTATCACAAACATATGATTATAATTATTGAATCAAAGCCTATGTAGGAATGTTTACTGTGGGGAAATAGCAGACTATAGGAGAAAGCCTTAATGCCAGAAAACACATGCAGAATCTATAATTTTTTTCCTATTAGAACCCACAAAAGAGGGGTTCCCCAGTCATGCCCAAACACATTCATGTCTCTTTCAGATATTTACTTAAAATATTTAAAATATTATTGCAGTTGGTGATGCTAAATCACCTGTCGTTTGTGCCAAAAGAACGGGTTTAGGGTTTTTAAATACAGTCATGTGTCATTTAGGAAGACAGATTGAAACAATATTGTATCTTCTGTAAATTTTGTCTCTCAAAGCTTTTTCAATATCTAATAACTGCTTAGTGTCAGTGCCTGAGCAGTGAGTACTGGGCAACAGAACAAAATTTTATCTATCTTTGTAAAATATTATCAGGTTTAAAAATTGTGAACTACTCCAGCTTTATTCTGATTAACCAATTATTAATCAGAATATTTTGAACTAACAATTCACAGTTTGTTTTGTTATATGTGTACATGGAGAAGTATTGCACAGTGACTAGTACAGAATAAAAATTACCCTTTTATTAATCTTAAAATATTCTCACAGATTACAGAGCCCAATAGCTTTAAATGAAGGTGTATTTCAAAGACATAGGTTAAAAATGTTTAGGAAGTTATTATCAGCTTCTGTAATAAGACTTAGCCCAATAGTTCACTGGAACTTATTATTATAACTGTGCACTGCATTTTTTTTTAAGTTATAGAATATTTGTACAACAGTGAATTACATTCTCAGCTATGCAACTGTCGCTCCAGTCATTTAGGCACCTGTATGTCTTCTGCTTTATACCACTGAAATATGAATCAAAATCTTCGTCAGTATGCCCAAATATGACCCAATAAATAGACACAAGAGGTAAGAAACTGTTTCTTCTAAACACAAAACTTTTAGTAACCAATAAAACTCCCTCAGGATCCTGCTGGTTTACCCAAAGATTTTTCTTAAATTATGTTTGCCGCAGCATGGTCCCAGTTTTTCAGGCAGCAAACTCAATGAATATAAAGTACCAGCAGTTTCTTACAGAAACTGTTGAAGTTGTTTCAATACAAACACCACCATCAGAATTACTTTGAATAAAAAAAAAGTGCAATAATGGTTCAGAACAAAATATTAAAAAACAGAAACAACTTGGCTTTTACCAAATTATTATCTAACCTGTTACATGATGCATTAGTTGACACCTGACATCTTGCCAAGCAAAATCTGTGAGATTTCCCCAAAGGCTTGAAACCTTAAAGGATTGTGTGATAGCAAAAGCAATCAGCAGTGAATCACAGTTGAGTTGGCACTTTCCAACACCCTGGAATTGTGACAAGTCCTTAAGTTCTCCATGTTGCCTTGGAAAGCTGCCAGTGTCATGACTGTTAGTTGCTGTCAAGAGAGTCATAAAGAAGCTACAATCTTTCCACAAGTTTGAAGAGCCATCAGGGAGACAGAAATCACTCCATATGATCTTTCAAAACCTCAATATCATTGTTTAGACTCACCCAATTAAGTCATCATACAGTGATACTGTACAGCTCATGCAGAAATATACTATGACAAAATATAAACATTTTTGTAGTAGTTTTTTTTTGTTGGCTTTTTTTTCATTTTTGTTTGTTTTGTAAGTGACATTTGATACTGTCTTCATAGTGGTAGAGAAACAGGCATTGCAGGAATCCAGGGCTTCCTTTGAAAAGCCTAACATAAAAAGAAATCAAGCCTTGAGTTTTAGGTACACTTTTGAGTTCATGATTTTAGCAAATAAAGATATTCTTTTCTGACTTGGAAACTGCACAACTTCAGCCAAATTTTCCTGCCTTTAAAATACTTCATCCTATATAGTTGTTGATACCTGAACTGCAATAATTCCCTAGGCTCTCAAATTTTTCAGATGTCCTACTTTTCATTTAGTATTTTCCTGCAGAAAAAAAAATAAATCTGATGTAAAGCTAAAACTCTAGGATCCTATGGGAGTCTCAACAGAACTCATGCTGGACTGAGATACCAGATGACTCAGAGTCAACAAAGGATATACAAGTGAAACAGAAATTATTGTCACCATCAATACCAATAGCAAATTTTTGAACTTACATAATAGAAACTATGCTGCAAGTATAAAGCATCAGATAACTGAGAGAACAAGTTCTTCAGCATTTGAAGTCAGAGTTCACATGGAACTTCCATTAAAATTTAAAAGAAAAAGAAAAAAGGATTGAACAGTTATTTTTGTGTCACTTATTTTTCCTAGCCAAGTATAAAATAGATAAATCTAGCCTGGTTTAGGGTTCTTTACTTATCATAACAACAACAAAAAAGAAAATAAAATAGAAGTCTTCCTGCATATTAGACTCTTTTTTAACTTGGCTGCAGAACTAGCATACTTGGGATTTTTGTTGTTGTATTAGATGCCATACCAGTGCTGTAATCTACATTCGCTTCTGGGCACAGGCTTTGAAGCATTTTTGACGTTATACTGAAACTTCCTAAATGCATTTGTATCTTCAGTAAATTTAAATTGTAAAAAGGATTTATAGGCAAGATATTGATTTTCCTGTGATTTCATTTTCCTAGAAAGCCTCTTTACCCTTGTTTCCCTGTGCAAATCATAGAAGTAAAATTTTTAATCATCTAAAGGAGTTAAAATATTCAAGATATGCTCAAGAAAATCTTACCTTTGACTGTATTTTACAGATTATGTCCAACTTCAGGAACTTTAGCTCTGTCAATTTTAAAAGATTTTTCTATAAAACTACTTTATATTATCTCCTTAAAGGTGACCGCTGTTTGAACTTCTGTAGTACTAGAAGGAGACACAGAAAACAAAACTCGGTAAATCCCCCCTGTTCCTACAAATCCTATCAATTTTACAGTTCTATTCACCTAGCAGATTCAATGCCCTTTCTAAAGCATATAAAAGAAAAACTTGATATCACTGGAATAGAGAAACCATTATGACTAAATCATATTTGCCTTATCGCTCCATGCCCAAGTCAATGAAGAACTAAGACTTCTTCAACAATGTTCAGTTACTGAAAACTTACTATTGCAAATCATTTATTTACAGCAGTAAAAGTAGAATCTCCACATCATCTGAACACTGCAAATATATTAAAGAGTAACATAAGCTGTTCTAATTAGGAAATATCTAAAGAGTGCCCAACTATATGCTTAATAATAAGTGCTTAATGATAATTTTTTTTAAGAGTTCTACATTAGTATGTTTTTGTGCCCATCTCAGCTGCTGTTAACTTCTTGTTTTTTACATAGCTATCACAAACCCTACAAGCAGGAACAACTAGTTTGTTTCATAGCAAAATGGTACCTTTTCAAGAAACAATTCAAGACAGCAGAGTGAGTCACAGAGCCATAACCACCTGATCTTTCTTTTGCTTCTAGTCAGGGACATCTGAATATCATTGATATGACAATTTTTGTCATCTGGCATATGAGACAGGAAACAGTTCATATACTTCAGCCTGACTAGCATCTTCTCACTGTAACATAAATGGGTAATAGGATCTTAAATTATTAATCACCAACCAATCATATTTAACCAGTGATGTGGGTAATTTCTTCCTGTTCCACAGAGTACAGAGCCCAGGCAAGAAACTCTTGCTCTTCTGGAGTTGTAGAATTCTGCCACTGACTTCATATCCATAGGGGAATGGAGGTGGTTACTGGGGAGAGAGCCCAGGAATGATAACCTATAAACATCAAAATAATGAGAAGCCTCTTCATTAACCTGTGTTGTATTTTTTGAAAAAAAAAAATCAAAATGTTCAGAAGTCAGTAATTTTGAGTTTTAATATTTAGAGAAAGAATTCTTTAACAAGACTAAACTTCTGGTTCTCGAGCCTAACTGAGCATTCAAATTAATAAAATTTAGACTCCCCAGTATATGCCATGATATCTCAATACTAAATTTTGTTGTTACTAGCATCAGAATTGACCTTAGTCAAATACTGATAGAAATGCACTGCTAACTTGGATAGTTATATTAGCTGGAAATCATATTCCTTTTTATTTCTCTTCTGAAAACATCTCCTTACTGAAAATTAGTAATTGAAAACTTGTATGCTTTATAATACATTTATGAAATATAGGATTTTTAAGCTCAGCTCATGTTGCCTTACATTGTTGGCTTGACCATATCTTGGGAAAGAATAGGCTTAGATCTAGAGCTGTCAGCCAAACTGCTCTTCAGACACCAACAAAATATAGCCTATTTTGTTGTGTACATCTTTTTGCCAAGAAAACAGGAGACTTAACAGTATGAATACAGACTAGAATGGGCTCAAAAATACCTTTTAAATAAATTTTACCGTATGTTCACAGATATTTTTAAATGACACTGCTAACACTTGAAAAGTTGCATTGTAACCGTGTTTTATACTTAGCCAAACTGATTAATAAATCTTAGAATATTTTGTATCTTTCCAAACTGGAAAAAGATAAGATAGAACTTACAATTACATGTTTTTAGCATATTTTCACAAATACATTTTCAATATCGTTCATGTCCTATACATGAATAAATGAAAGGCAAGCTGTAGCTGTTAACTATGAAGTTAGATCTGATAAGTTAGGCTAGGTGAATAATTTAGATAAATCCAAATAAGCAGAAGATACAAACTTCATATGATTTTAATTCAAATTAACACAATTCAGCCTGAAACCAACTGCAGGATCAAAGGTCTCTCAATCAGGTAAGTTGAAAAAGAGCTTAAACATCTTTCCCTTCATCTTTCTGTTTTAAATTCTATTGCATTGTTCTTTAGCAAAAGAAAAAAAAAATTTAATATATCTCCATATTTTACATATATATACATACAAATACTCATGCTTATGTCTCTAAATTTATTAGAGGATAAATACTGATGGAGTTTAGAAAAACAACTCCTCATTCCATCTGACAGTTTATTCCACCCAAGTTCTCCAGCAGAATTTGCCCTGTCCTTTCCTAGGAAACTTTGGATACTATGAATAAAATAATAAATTTGACAGATATTAAAAAAATACATCAATATCTCAGAGCCACTTCAATTATATTATTAGCTAAGTTTTCTTGTATAAAATCACCTAGATCTTATAAACTATTCAGGGAGAAAGAAGGATCTACTTTTAAGCTTTCATGTGTTCACAATGCCTTTCTATTGGTTTTACCAGTAACTGTTTTTGAAAACTTCAACAAAAATAATTCTTCATTGAAAAGTGTTAATTTATTGAGACATTTAAACAGAAATTCCAAAAGTCATTTTAATACCTATTATTTCTTGTAAAAAAAAAAATGTTCAATGGGAAGTGCTTTGCAATTGGGCTGATTTTTCAGTCTTTCTTTACTTTTCCAATGTTGAAATAAAATAATGTTACTGTATACATTAGCTCACAAAGTAATAATAGGTTTGTATCACTCCAGTAATTACTAGTGTTAGGAAAATTTTATGAATGAGGACAATGATGTGCTTTTCTATGCACTTAAGATTAAGCCAACATACCACAAGATGGCAGATGAAAGCTGCTGAAGAGGCAATTTGCAGAAGTCTAAATTTGTGGGTCAGAAAAAACAACTGGGTTTTAAGTGTTTCCTCACCTTTTTATTATAGAAAATCAGTTTTAGAAGCTGCCTTACAAAAAGAAAAAAAACAACCCAGACATTCATGTTCACCTCCTTATGTCCTTAATAATACTTAGCTGCTAGAACTATAGTCCCTCAAATTCAACATTTGGACCTCAAACACAGTATTTATAACCAAAAATATTCTTCAAAATTGGTACGAATTTTCCCCATTTATCCTCTTAGTTGTAACTCCAGAAAAGATAGTGATCTCTCTGCCACCATTAAGTGTTGTAATGTATTGGGAATGGATTATGGAAGGCTAGGATTCCTTTTCTGTGTTGGATGGAATGTAAAACTCTACTGAAGCATGCTCAACTACTGGGTTATGATTATGTGAAATCAATGCAGTTTCTCCAGTTTCCACTGATGAATTTGTCTCACTGTGTATAGGTAAATATATGTTAAACCGGATTAAGCATGATACCCTGTAAATTCAACAAGCATATAAAAAGTGGGAATAGAGAGACAAGGCATTCTAGTCACTGATTTAGCAAGTACCTGATGCAAATTCACTTCAGCTGGGTTACTGTTTGAAGATCTGAAATCCTACAGCTCAGATTAGTGTTTTAAAATCATTTTTTGTGCTGCAGCACAGAAAAAAGGCCATGGAATAACATCCAGTTTGCAAACTCCCCCAGGCTGCTCATCTGTCCTGGCATAGAAGAAATTCTGTGCAGGCTCCAAATTAGACCTTGCAGTGCTAAGACATTTTACACAAAATCACAGCAGTCTCAATATTTTAGGAACATTCAAGATATACTAGCTGAGGTGGCAATTTTCAGGATTATTTTTGTGCTTACAATCCTATGTTACTAAAAATCACATACAGATTCTGCAGCATTCATGTGCAGGCTTGAACTAAACCCCAACCCACTATTTTCTCTTTGTTCTTTTCTGCTTGACACTTGATGGCTACCTGAATATCTTACTGAAAATAAGTCCTGGACCTTTCAGGTTACACAAAAAAAGAAGCCTTCTGTTTCATCTAGATCATTCAATCTACACACTCAAGACAGCACAAAGTACCTAGCTTATTTTCATAGGCAGCACTGAGCCCCTATTCTCCATTTTTTTTGAAATTTGTGCCTGTAATTTCTAATGGAAAAATAAATAGGACTGAATCATGAAGGAGAAAGGTAAACACTGATGAATCATAGCTGTAAAAATCATATCACACAGCTGACAAATCACAATTATTCATTCCCTGGCCCTGTGACAGGCATACACAAGACAGTTTTTCCATCACTGCTGTGACCTAAATACCTTATTGAGGGTTTTTCTTCCCCTGATTCACTAGCTGTACCTGGACAATTCCTATATTTCTCTTGATAATTGTTCATATATGTCGGAAAAGAAGCTTCTGAAATACCAATCAACCCTAAGAAATTGACATTAATGTCCATAAAAGTTATGCAACACCATTTGCTTCAGGAGCATATGCTTACATGATTGCTAATTCTATGTAGACATGTACAAACAGTATAATAACAAAGTTAAGGCTGACATTTATGCTGGTGAGTCATCTCGGAAGCTAGAAAAACAGCCCACCTATCTTAGCCGTAGTGCATAAGTGGGACAGCTGATAAGGTGTGCAGCTCAGAAATAGGTATCTTGAAAAGAGTTTACCTGCAATCAAGTTAGTTTAGAAATGCAGGCAGCTAAGTCCAGGTTAGTCATGACAGGATATATGTAGTCCAGTGTTTTTTAGTCAAATAGACGCTACTTAAAAATAAATGCATGCAGATCAAGTAATATCACACATAGGAATTTACATGAACTGAATACACAATCTTAACACAAAAAAAGCAGACAGGGTAGCTGACAGGTTAACTCCCATCCAGCTTGTTTCAGCTATATAAAAATTACTGAGAAATAAATGTATGCAGCAGGACACACCTAAATACAGCATTAAGCAGGACCTGAGTGTCATCAATAACATTTTCAGGATTAATATAATGAAATATTAAAACCCTTATGTAACATATGGTAACTTTATTGACCATCAACTACAACATAATTCAATGTGAAGAAAACAAATGTACAGAAGCAGAATCATAGAGCAGTATTCATGCTGTAAGACGATTAAGCAAAATGCTGTGATGGGCTGATTATTACCTGATATAACAGCTAAATGTAGGAACCTGGCTGATCAGACCTGCTCCAAGTTGAACATTATTTTGGGGTAGCCTGATATGACTCCTGGAAAAACAGGATCTGAAACAGGCTCTTGTGCAAATATTTCCAGCTAATGGGCAAAAATAGGCGGCTTTGGGTCCCCACAAAAACAATAGTAATGGGACACTACTTGCTATTGATACAAGATGGTTACTGGTAAAGGCATAACAAATGAGCAACTACTTTCCTTGTTTTGCCCGGATAAAAGCCAGTTCTGGCTTCATAACACAGTGTTAAAGCTCAAGTACCATGACATAGTAGCACAACATCCTATTTTTTAATTAGGACAGCCTGCCATTCTGTAGGTCAGGCCATGGGAGGGTTAAAATTGAAATTTCTGCACTTGTCCCTGACCTATCCCTACAGAAGGATCCTCAAAGTTCTCTCTTATTGATAGGAAAGGAAACCTGGTAACCACTTTGGTTTCAGAGCCAGAATTACTTTTTCACCTTATTTCTGAATGTTGTCATCATTTTATCTTTTTGATTAAATATTGATTTATTTTTTAAAGCAAGGATCGTTGCTTCCATAGCCTTCTAAAGGCAAAAATGCACCTCTACTAAAACAAAGACAAACAAAACTGTAGAAACAGACAACAAGAAACAAAAGCAAGCATTGCCAACAGAAAACAATGGAGGCAGTAGGCAAAAGAAGGGATGAGAACTATTGCTCTAACCTGTAGATTATTTTTTCTTGCATATTTACATAAGTTTGTACTGCCAGAAGATTTATTTACTGGACATGTAGATTAATTTATGTGTAGAACCAAGAGAGTTTCTTTAACTTGTCAACATCTAGAATGGAGAAGAAGGATCTGATTTTACAGTTGTTCCAACTCACTTCTAAATGTAATCAACTGTTTCCTATTACAAAAAGAAAAAAATCCTGTAAAGAGAGTTTCTTATTTTTTTCCATAATATTCTCAAAGTTGTAAGGCAAATAAATATAAATGAAAGCAAAAGAAAAAGCCCTGTACCCTCAAAGGGTTCTTATCAGAAAACACACAGACAATGTTTGCTGATACAACCATAGATAACTAAAGTATTTTAATCACTTCATCAGATAAACTAATATATTTGTAGGATAATTTATAATTAGTGCTTTAAATTCTAGGGTATTTTCAGGAAGAACTTAAGTTTCCCCTACTGTTGCCAAAGCCAAAGCAGGAGCCATTAAAAAAAGAAACAAAACCATTATTTCCCCTGCCATATTCGGTATGCAAGTATATTACTCCTTAAAAATATTATTCAGGCAACCTTAAGAATTCATCTTAAAAATAGAACACAAAGCCTTCACTCATTTGGCATTTTCTTGCTTATAAATACACAACTGAACAATAAAGCCATTTTTAAGATGAACAGAAAGTTACCAGTTTGTTTATAAATGAAAACTAAAGTAAAATAGCAACAGATTGGAAAGCAATATTTGCAAAAGGTAGGAAAGTGAAGGAGAAGGAATAAAAACTTTTTTTTTTTCTTGAAAATTGACTAGAAATTGCTTTTCACTCTGAATTGAGACCTAATACTAAGGGAGGGGAAAGAAAGGGGCATTAAGAGAAGAAAGGATGAGGAGGAAATACCAACCCAATAGTGTTGAAGAACAAAAACATACTGTAAACTCAGTTGAAATGCCAAGTTTTGACAAGAAGTCTTATTTGTCATAACTTGACTTTTCTATCTATTCATGTGTTTCTAGTACATTTTCACTCAGCTTTAGAAGCTGATACCAGAAAATATAAGTTGACAGAAAATACCTTTTCTCAGTCATTTCTGCCTCTGGATAAGTTTTTAATAAAAAGAATATGCTCACAACAGTTTTCCAGCTGTGTGAAATATAGCAGAAAACATGTTTTTCTTACCCATGTAATACTAATGGGTTCATAAAAAACTGTAATTACTCCCATAAAGTTTTAAGAGAGGAAAATTTATTGTTTGCAGCAATTAAATGATGACAACAGATGTAGTCTCATTATGAATACAGTTTAAGGAACAGTCATACTTTTATTTTGAATAGCTTTTCTCAATGAATCCAACTATAACATATTCTTTCGTCCGGCATGCATCCATATTTAGGATCCTGTGCCACCCACTGAGTCAAATTTCCAAAAGGTTAGAATTTTGTTGCTCACTAACAAAAAAGGAATTAAGGACATCAGTAGCAACAAAAACTTCTGCAAATCAAACAAAGAAAATATGGGTTTGTTGCAGAATGTATGATTTAGGGTGATTTAGGGGCAGTAGACAAGTTAGGACATTATGACGTGGACAGGTGAACAACCTGATCAGTAAAAATGTAGTTGGACAATCAGGCTCAGAGGATAGTGGTTAATGGCTTGTACTCTCTGAAGATCAGCAAGAAGTGGAGTGCCACAGAGGTCTGTTCTCAGAGGAGGTAGCGGATTGCATTGTTGTCACATTTGCATGTGATACTCATTTGGAGGAAGAAGCACGTGTTTAAGGGAAGGAATACTGTACAGAGGGACTGAAGTGGCTGGAGGAACAGGTCAACAGTCTGTCTTATCCTTCTTCCCCCTCACCAAAGGACCACCTACTATGCAACATTATCTCCAATCAATATTGGTCTGTCTACAGTGGTGGATATTCTAAAACCTCCCAAAACACTAAGTGTTGGTGTCATTATGTTGTTGACATTAGAAATTTCTGTTTGTCTAATGTGAAACTTCCTTGATTATGTTAATTTCATTAGTCCTTGTACATAGGTTATAGAAAAGCTAATTTATTTCTTTTTGCTGCTTGTTGGCAGTGTTTTAAATGCATCCCAAAGTATAAATAAATTCAGCTTCCCAGTTGTAAGTATGCCCTCTGTTCCATCCTGATGCCTGGGCTTCTCAATCTATCCCTAGCTATTTCACATTTTATAGTGATTCCATATGTTCTAAACCCCTGATTATTCTCTTTGATCTCCCTGGGACTCTTTACACTTGATCCATGTCTTCCTCAAAGCACAGTATCAAAAACAGAGCATTCCATCAGAGTCTTTAACCTTGCTTATGAAGAATTACTTTACAAATCCTGCAGACTTTTGCAAAATAAGCCCAAGCAGAGCAGAGACAAAGCATGAAAAGTTTCAGCATACACACACGTACATTTTTCATGTTGTGATCAATTAAATGTGTTTGTTAGGCTATGATGAAGATCTTTATACAAGTTTAACTTCAGAGGCTCTTATAGGTCAGATTACTTTCCAAAACACAGTTTCACTGTGTTGCTTGACTTTTCATTTTAACCCTGCATTGTACTGTCTGCATTGATAAGTTTCAAGAATAGCAGTTTCTCTTCCGTTTCTGAATTTTAGCTTTCTCTTGACACTGTATTCTTCTCTCTGTCTGCTACATTACCACTTCTGTTTTGACACACCAGGCATATGATGCCACCTGAAAAAATTAAGTGCTTCTGTGCTCCTGCAGCAATAATTTGCCTATATGGCAATAGATTGAAGAAGCACAGCATCGCTTGATACAGCATATAATCCATCAACATTTTATGCACCGTTGTTAAAACATCCAATTTGCATTTATAAATGTTAACACAAGTGACCTTATATTTCTGAGGTTATCAACTTCACAAAATTGTCATGCTTATAAGGTTCACCAAAGCACCCTTAACTAAGTGCTATAGAAAGCAAACCTCTCACTAAACTAGGGTATTATTTCGTCAAGCAAGACAATTTACAGGTCCTTTTGCAATAGGACAAAGAATAAAGATTTTAAACTAAAAGAGGGAGAGTCAGACTAGGAAGATATATTTAACAATGAAGATGGTGAAGCAGGTTACACAGAGAAATGGTAGATGTCCCATTCCTAGGCAGAGTCAATGTCAGGTTGCACAGGGGTTTGTGTGACAAGATCTAGTGGAACATGGCACTGCTCATTGCAGGGGGTTTGGGATAAATGACCTTAAAGGTTACTTCCAACCAAAACTATTATATTCTCTGCTTCTACGAATATTCCATTTAAAATAGAGAGAACTCTGTTACAAAACCCTAATTACTACCCTGCAAGCACTAATACAAAAAGCTAGAAAGAGATGGCACTTAGTTCAGAGGTATGTTTCAGCCAGTGGCGGCCACACACTTGGCATTGCTGCTGTGTGGCCCTGGAAATTAATCCCAGTGGTCGGACTGCATCAATAAAGGTGTATATACCACTTCCAGTCTGTTCAATCTTCTTATCGATGATCTGGATACAGGAGCTGAATGCATCATTGGCGAGTTTGCTGATGATGTTAAGCTGAGAGGTGCTGTTGACTCTCTTGACGGAGCACAGCTCTTGCAGAGGTATCTAGACAGACTGGAGTGTTGGGCAATCATCAATGATATGAAAGTGAACAAGAACAGATACTGAATTGTGCACGCGGGATGGAGGAATGCCAGCCACAAAAGTGTAACTTGCGAAAGAGGTGGCTGGAGAGCAGCCCTGCAGAAAGGGATCTGGACGTGCTGCTTGGCATCGGGCTCAGTGTGAGCCAGCAATGTGCCCTGGCAGCCAAGAGGGCAAACCGCATCCTGGGGTGCATCCCACCCAGTACAACCTGACACCTAGAAGAGGTGAACTTCCTGCTGCAATCTGCGCCACTGCAGGCTCACCTTGAGTACCGGGTGCAGTTCTTGGCCCCATCATTTAAGAGGTAGCCAAAAGAGGGAGAATTCAGAGAATAAAATCACAGTTATAAATACAATACACAAAGTTTGTAACTGCTTTATAGACTGAGAGTGATTAGCTGGAAAAGAAGGGATCACCACCATTTAAAAAGAACATATAGGTCCTGGAATGCATCCAGAGGAGGGCAGCAAAGCTGGTGACAGGGCTGAAAGGTCTGTGCTGTGAGGAGCAGCTGAGGACACTGGGTTTGTCTGCTTTGGAGAAAAGGAGGGTGAGAGGTGACTTCACCGCCCTCTATAGCTCTTCTCACAGAGGCGAAAGGGAGAGGGAGGTGCTGATTTCTTCTCCTTGGCATCCATTGATCAGATGTAAGGGAATGGTTCAGAGCTGTGCCCAGGGAGGTTTAGGGTGAACATTAGGAAACATTTCTTTACCTAGAAGGTGGCCCAAAACTGGAAGAGGCTTCCTAGAGAGGTGACCAGTGCCCTCTGCCCTTCAGTATTTCAGAGGCATTTGGACAACAGCCTGACTAACATGCTTTAACTTTTGGCCAGCTCCAAAGCAGTCAAGCAGCTGGAATTGATGATCTTTGTAGGTCTCTTCCAACATTTTTCTCCCTACTGCCTTCTTTCCCAAACAGAACGTGCTGAGGAAATACTGGATGCCATTTCTTCCCAGCCCTGCACTAGTGCAAGGGATTGAATGGGTAATCGTGTCCCGCCACAGGCATGGGCTCTGTCACTCTGTGGGAAGGAGACCTGTGCCTTCTGATGGGGGTGAGAGATGGCCAATGTCTCTGGATGATTTGAGCATCTGAACAGGTTTGCAAAAAAACACATGTGAACTGGTTTCTGAAACTCTGCTGTGTTCATCCAGTTTCTTTGGGTTTCCACAGGATAGCAAAAGACCACGTCCGTGACACTAGGGAGGCTTAAAGATCAAGCCCTCAGCCTGAAGCAGGATGTCCTCCTTCACTACAGTTTTGCAAATCTTGTTTACATGGCCAGTACCTGCTCATGTTGTTGTGATTCCCCCCATTCCCAACCGCACTCCTCCTCCAAATACTAGTGTTTAAAAATGCCTGAGTTGTTTCTTTTGGAGAAAGAGAACTGGGAACAGCAGCACTCCATCAGGAGTCCATCTGGCCCAATGCCCTCCCTCCAGTGGCACCCCAAACGTGTCAAAAGGAGAGTAGATAAGGAATGCAGGTCTACTTGTGTCACGGTCCAGAGGGTGTTCATAGGTGTCGATGCCTGGGACTGGTGCCCATATGGCACCTGCTCTGCAGATATCCCCTCAGGCCTACGTCAGAGCTTGTCATGCAGATCTACTTGCATGACAAAGCATAGCTGTTCTGTTCTAATCTGTTCTGTTCCATTCCATTCCATTGTGTTCTATCCATCGCATTCCACTCCATTAAATTCCATTCTATTTCATTCCATTCCTTTTCCCTCCATTCCTTTTCATTCCATTCCATTCCATTCCATTCCATTCCATTCCATTCCATTGGATTCCATTCCATTGCATTAAATTCCCTGCACTCTGGAGAAGTTGTATGATGATGTGACCATTTTTTATGTAAAATGCCAAGGGGTTTTAACACAAGAAACACTTTTAAAGACACAAAGCAGACTCAAATGAGGTTACAGGTGGAAAGAGTATTTTATTTATTTATAAATCAAGTTTTTTTCTTCATTTCATTTCAGTTTAGTTGAGTTAATTTTAGTCTAATTTAGCTCAGATCCTATTTCCTCTTCCTGAATCTGTCAGAGCTGGTGCTCACAAGCCTGAAGCCGATGCACACGCATAGCCAGCAGTAGGCTGACACATCCTTCAGTTTATGTGGAAAAAGGCCTCCCTTGCGGCATGAGAGAGGAAAGCTGGGGCAGGAGCAGTGCCGTGGTGGGGCGAGAGCAGTGGAAGAACCCAGACAGAAAGGGCCAGGAAAGACCTGACTCGAGGTGGTGCTCAGTGCTACAGAGGACAGCAGCAAGTCCCGGGGCCACGCTGGGGCCAGTCTGGGAGTCCTGGGGCCACGCAGGCGCCACCCTGGGAGTGCTGAAGGCTTCCTCCCCCCGATTGCGGGGCACGAGGGCCAGCTGCGTGGAGCATGAGCCGCTGCCTTTGGGCCACAGTGACCCAAAGGAGCCCTGTGAATGGGCTGTGCTGGGCTGCAGAGGAGGCAAAAAACCCCGGGGACACTTGCTAGTCCAGCCTGGGGGCAAAAAAGCCTTCCCTCCCCAGCTGCAGGACACTAGGGCCACCTTCGTGGTGCATGAGCACCAGGCGATAACCCAGAGCACCAGGAGCCCAGGCAAGTGGTCATGCTCAGTGCTCAGAGGAAGGCAAAAAAACCCCGGGGCCAGTGCCAGTCTGCCCCGGGGGAAAATTCCTTCCTGACCCCAGCGCTGGTGGTCGGCTACTCTCTGAGCATGACAGCAAGACCTGCTCCTGGTCCACGGGCTGGTTATGCCTCAAAGGGAACACTACACCTTCCTCTTCTGCCTCCACCCGGAGCTGTCTCAGGGGCTTCTGTCATGGTTTAAACCACTCCACAAAGCTTGTACACTCACTCCCCCCCTTGCTCCCCCGACTCCCGGAGAGTTAGGAAGGAGAATCCAAAGAATGTAGCCCCCACGGGTTGAGATAAGAATGATTTAATAGCTAAGGTATAAGATAAATCACTACTGTTACTACTACTACAAATAGTAATGATAAAGCAAATAACGAGTGAAGAGAATACAACACCTCACCAGCCACTGACCCATAACTCGCCCCACCCTGCCCGACTGAGCACCGACCGATACCTCCTCCATCCCCCCCAGAGCTCCAGCCCCCTTCCAGGTCTCTCCTGGTTACATCCTGGGTATGACGTGCTATGGTATGGAATACCTCTTTGGCTAGCCTGGGTCAGGTGTCCTGACTCTCCTTCCTCCTGGTTTCCCCTCCTCCCTGGCAGAGCAGGGACAAACAAAACATTTGAGCAGTAACTCAAAACATACTTGCTATCAGCAACCGTTCCCAGCCCAAAAGTCAAAACACAGCACTGCACCAGCTACCAAGAAGAAGAAATGACTGCTACTGCTGAACCCAGGACAGCTTCCCACAACAGCAAAATGCCACTGGCCTCATCTAGCCTGGAAGCAAGAACCCTTCCAGTGCCTGGCACTGCAGCTCCAAAGCACTGACGGAGGGCACTGGCCTTATACTGCCCAGGGCATCGTGATGCTGTCTTGGTGCATGCTGGCACTATGACACACAGGTGATGGGGGCTCCACAGCCCTGCCCAGTGCAGCCCTGCTGCTGCTGCTGCTGCTGCCTCTTCGCCCAGTGTGCCTTGGAGAAATGTCTTTGGGGTTGACTTGAGGAAGTGACAGTGACCAGGACGCCCAGGGGAATGTCCCTGCCCATGGCGCCCACACACTGGGCACCGCTGCTGGGTGGCCCTAGAAATTATTCCCTCTGGTCAGACTGCACCAATAAAGGCATTTATACCATGTCCAGTCTGTTTAATCTTCTTATCGATGATCTGGATACAGGAGCTGAATGCATCATTGGCGAGTTTGCTGATGATGTTAAGCTTGACAGGTGCTATTGTTCCTTTGTTTTAAAACCCTGTTTAGGTTAAACCTATAGAAATCTAAAATGACTGTATATTAAAAAAATAATAAGAGAGAAAAGAAAGTAATCCTCACTGTATGAGTTTGTTTGAGCAAGGTCATGCAAGCACTGCTAATTCATGTGTTAGGAAAGCAAGCATGGTCTGTCTGAAATCAATAGTAAACTGAGTGTTAATGGTGCAATCAGTCTCTTGCAGATTATATTAATTCAAAGTCAATGATTCCAAGCCTTTTGCCCTAAAGGAATATTCTGAATCCTGATTATATTTTTTTCTTTTGCAGCTCATGCTGCATCCAGAATTATTGAAAAAACTGTGTAGTGTTGCTCTGATGTACCATCAACCTCAGGATGGAAATGCACCAGATCACTATAGTCCAGAG
This sequence comes from Melopsittacus undulatus, assembly GCF_012275295.1. Lineage (NCBI taxonomy): Eukaryota > Metazoa > Chordata > Aves > Psittaciformes > Psittaculidae > Melopsittacus > Melopsittacus undulatus. Next base: position 81,995,337 of record NC_047527.1, on the reverse strand, counting down.
TCAGAGCAGAAGATAAGAAAATCAATATTAATATTATAGAGTTTATTTTCTAATAGCCATGGTTTTGTTGAACATTTGAAACTCTTATTCAACTGTTCCTTTCTTGACCCATTATCCTTATTAACATTAACATTCAGTAACAATGTATACACTCTTTAATTTAAATGTTCACATTTTATTTAAGATAACTTTTCTAAGTGTTATGACAGATTTTATCTTTCAGCTCCTACAACAGACAGAATATAAAAATTTAGCAGGTTTTGTATTCAGCCTTTTTTATTTCACTTCCCATAGTTAAAGAAACTGCACTGCACTGTTGATATTTTCCTTTCCAATTTCAGTCACTACACTTATTTTCTAACAGAATGCCCTAATGCAGTCCTCACAGGCTCTGGAGAGGCTATTCAAATACAATAAAAAAGAAAAAGCACAAATGTTGCGGTGGAAGCACTTGACAATACCTCCCAAAATAACATTTTATTGTAATGTACAGAAAAACTCCAGTACTGTGTCAATGACTGTCATTTCTGATATGCTACCTAGCATCAGTGCTGTCAATTCTAGTGACTCTGTCAAGTGTTTCAAGGTAATTGGTGTGTTTCCATAAGAGTCACATCCTGTAGCAAAGGTATAAAGGAAAAAGAAAATGTGTGATCCAAGCAGTTCTTAAAGTTTAAATACTAGAAAGAAGTAAAGGAATTACTGAGGCAGGCAAGCAGGTGGCCAAGAAGGCATGCAGGCAGGCAAGAAGGCAGGCGGGCAGGCAGGCAGGAAGGAAGGAGCAAGTCCCTCCAAATCATAGAATCACAGAATGGTTTGGGTTGGAAAGGACCTTAAGATCATCTAGTTCCAAACCCATATGTGACGTGGGTAGGGACACCTCACACTAAACCATGTCACCCAAGGCTCTGTCCAACCTGGCCTTGAGCACTGCCAGGCATGGAGCATTTACCATGTCTTTGGGCAACCTATTCAAGTGCCTCACCACCCTCACAGTAAAGAGCTTCTTTATGTCTAAGCTGAACTTCCCCTGTTAAAGTTTTAACATATTCACCCTTATCCTATCACTACAGTCCCTGATGAAGTGTAAGATGATAAGAGTGTCTAGAATTACAGGTTCATTTTGTATAGAAGTGGTAGCTGAGAAACAGATCTTTACATCTATCATTTAAATCAAAGTCCCTGGCCCCTAAAAGCATGTAATTTTTTGTATACACATTAAAAAGTAATTTAAACAGCCTTTATAGGTAGATGAGATTTTCCACATGGTTAGCTTGAAAAGTAAAACACGTACTGTGGGGATCCACTGCTCTCTGATTTTTTTTTTTGCTAAAATGACTCTCTGCCAACCACCACTATACAACCTTCATTTTGACTGATTCAGTAGTATGCAGTTGGTTTCAAAAAGTGTTATGCTCTTTTGAAATGCTTTCCCAACTCATGCAGTATTCATCTTCAATTTGCAGTTCATCAGTTTATGTTTTAAAATGTCACTTTCAATGAACAAAACACGCAAACAGAAGAGGCTTCCCTCTTTCTTGCTTCTCTACCACCACAATCCTGTTGCACCTTGCCACTTTTTCTTGTAAGTAAATGAAGTGCTTTTCTCCACACACTCTCTTGTTTTTTAGTCTTCCAATTATCTCTGAAGCATTCCCTACGCATTACTAAATTACTCCATTCTTCTATCAACCATATGATTTTACATTCCCTCATCTTTCCCTCAATGCTTTTCCTCCTCAAGGGCCTTGCATATTACTGCCCAATAGCTGCTGGCCTGCACCATTTATTGTCTGAGCTCCATAAAGAAGAGGAAACAAAGTCACTTACTTACACTAATGACAGTCATCTTGATATCAGAAACAAATGCAAGTCAGATGGATACTGCATAAGATATAGACAAAAAGTCCAAATTATCACACAAAGGAGAAATTAGTGTCCTTGAAATATCCCAAGATAATGGAAAATTAGTAACAAGAGGAATTCCTTTTCTATCACAAATATGGGAGACATTTCTGCAAACCAGGGAAGTTTTCCAAACAAAAAGCCTTATAAGCAAGACTACTTGTGAGTGCAAATTGAGACATAGCAACTGATTCTTTATTGAATCTTTGTTGGGTCATATCTTTTCTGAAAGCTTGCCTTATTTAAAGATTTTATTCCATCCTTATTTAAAAGAAATACTTATAGGCATCTACAAAGCAACACTTCTGAAGTATCTAATTATTACATGGCATATGTGATGGCTTAAACATCTAAATACCTAGTTTTATATTAGGAGCATATTTAAGTACTTCTCTAGATTAGTGCTTTTTTTTTTTTTTGTCCAGATAATCAGCAAATGATAGGAGTCTTGGATAAAACAAGAAATATTATCATGTGCCTGTGATTACAGGCAGAGTATAAGAAATTAACTGGAAGTCTTTAATGTAATTTATTTCTCAGAATTATTTTGGGAAGATTAGATCCCTTTTACAAATTCTCATTACTTATCCACCGTACTTCTGTATTTTAATCTGATTTTAAAAGGTGAAATTACATTTTATTCATTACCTAGCTACTGGTTTAAATTTTTTAAAATATTTATACTACTGCTAACTATTTTTTGTAAGAGAAACTTCCAGCCTTCTGAGTAGGCATTTTGGACTACATGTCTCCATAACCCATCAAACAGCTGTATTGTATGTATTTGGCCTCTGTTTACACAAAATCAGTCTAATACAGAGTTGTATTAAGACAGCAGTACTTGAGTGAGGAAATTGTTTTACAGCAGTTATTTATTAATATAAACACATAAACCTATATTTCTTCTGTGGCAAAGAGCTTGGTTCTATTAGCATTGTGTGTAGGTTTATTGACCCATATTATCTCACCTAAATAAACTGCTACAGTGCCTGGGACATTTTCTTACTTATCCTGAAAACAGCTGTTTAAGAATATCACCTACTTTTTTGCTTTCTGGCTCCCTGTCTTGCTCCTTTGACTGAACGGAAGAAACCTGCAATTCTAGATATACTTCTGCACAGCCCTCCTACACATCTGATCCTGGTTTCCATTCATGAAGATAGAAGGATTAGCAACTGTATTTCTCACACTCTGATAGAAAGACCAATAATTTAGAATTTGCCAGGCTACTCAGGAGTAATTCACTTCAATGTTTAATGGCTTTTTTTTATAAGATCATAGTAGGTTAGCTATTCAGCCATATATCAGGCACCCAAACATTTTAGTTCATTTACAGTGAAACACAGGAAAATTATTATATACAGCAACATAAATAGAGAATAGAATCTATTTAAAATTATTTAAATGCAACCTATGTTGTACAGCCCCCTATTATTTGATATATTAATATATATTACATAAATAAACCAAGCAATAGCTCATATTGACTCTAGGCCTATAGCAGTAAGTTTGTGCTTAATGTCAGTTAGGAGAAATTAACTTATTTTCTTTGTCCCTCATCTAAAACAAATTATCTCTCTCATTATGTTTATCATTTACATATGAAAATATCAGCATAAGTGTTTACAAAGAAATCTAACTGGCTAACAGAACTATGACTAATTTCTACAACAGCAGAAACATTTATCTACTTCCCTCAAAAATACATTTTGAAAGCACATTCAGGGAAAGACGTCATTGTTATTTGTCCTTACATATGATAGTAAATTCTTTAGATCTAGAATTCTTTCTGATTAAGGGAAGTCATACTTCATTTCAGGCTGGCTACTTGTGCAGAAAACATAACTAAATGTGCCAGAGTCATGATTTAGTAAGCAAGATTCTAATTCATACTGTAGTCACATGAGACTGCCAATCAGGCATGCAGTGTGGACAAATTCATACTTAGTTGCTTTCCAGAGTGATTAAGGAAATTGGCATAAAAATATATAACAAACCTAGAAGGAATAAGGAAAATCATTTAAGTCTCCTATCTTATCAATGTAATATTACTGTAATATTATTACAGTCACCATGAACATAACAAAAATTACCTCCTCTGGTTAGACAAATTTGCAGTTCAATCCATCGTTCCACTGTAAAAAAATAGTTTTTCCTCTAACTTAACTGTGTTTGGAAAACTTGTTTCAGAGAAAGAAAGTATATAGAACAGACTCATTTCCAACCAGTTCTTTTTAGATATTAGTTCATAAATGCATTACTACCTTGTCTCTCTTTTTTCAGAAATATGTTCAAAATCCTCTCTGTTAAAAAAAAAAAAAAAGCAGAATTCAATTGGATAATGAAAGTGTGTTTAGATTTGGCATCTAGTAGCAATGAGACACTTTGGATACTCTACTTTTTTCTTTTTTTTTTTTTTTTTTTTACCATGAAAAGAAGAGCCTGCCTGCTGAAATAGCTCTGAAGTGTCTATGCAAAGCATAAGAGAGAGAAAGAAATCCACTTCACTTTAGAGTCAATGAAAGATCATAGCTTCAGAATAACACATGCTTTTACCAACAAAAAATACCCAAAATGGAATAACTATTCTTGAAATACTTTTAAAGTTACTTGAAGTAACTTTTCCCTAGAAATTTGTACAACATATTGTCACTCCATGGACTGCAAAATTAAATAAAGCCTGGGGAGATTTGGATTCATGTTCTTATATATTCCTAGGTTCTCCTTTCAGTTGCCCTGTGACTTCCAGACCCTTATGGAATTTTCTGTCTCTCAAAATGCCTGTCACTGGCTGGGCAAGTAGCAGCCAGCTCTGGGGCACCATTTCATACCAGCGGACAAGTATTTCTATGATGACAGGTTTTAGCCAGTTGTGTGGCCAGTTACCTGTTAGACTTACCCTTATGCTACTTATTTCTTTCATTTTCCTTCCATCAGCTATTTTTAGAAAGCCTGCAGGAGCTCACTTACCTGGGACTAATATTCTTCCACCAAATTCCTTTGAAATTAGCCCAAGAGAGTCAAGATGTATAGGGAGAAATTATATGATTATATGATTTTCTAAGCCTTACTTTCTTAATAAATAGTCTAAAGAACATTTGCTTCCACAGGTGAGCTTGCATGTTTGACAATTGTCTAAAAAATATATAACGCCTCAGCTTTCCTGTTAGTACAATACTATTTGTCATAAAAACAGGCACAGCAGTTTGAACTCAGGGTTCATTTTAGTTTTGCATTCAAAGTTTAACCTAGTCACTAAATCAGAAAAGTAAGATGAAGATTGTCTTCTGCATATTTAAAACCTCCAGTGAAGGCAAACAAGAGTGCAGATTTTTTCCTGTTTTACTAGAATAATTCCTAAAGGATAATTACTAATATTACATCTACCATATTGTACAGTGACAATCTACCTTTAAAAGAGCTACTCGAGCATTTATTTGCCTAAACAGGAAGCAACAAGTTTTCAAATTTGTAGCATACTCTATCAAGACTCAAGTGACAAAGTCAAACCTTGAGAATGTCATGCATAGTTAGGCTGTGACAGAGTGAGGTGTTCCTTACACTGGCAGAAAGTAAAACAGGGCACCTTCCTGTCAGAAGAGGGAAGAGGAAATACGTCCTAAGAGTCACAGGGGAACCAGAGAAACAAAGTAGCAATGGGAACAGTGCAAGGCTAATAAAAATCTGGTTTTAGGAAGGAACTGGTGTGGAGGAAAGCACGTGTACAGCAACAGGAATGACAAGGTAATTACACAGCACCATATCTTAGCAAGTTTCTTAATTTTTATTTTATTTTTAAGTGTGAAACACAGAAGAAATAATTTTTTCCCAATTTGTCTTAAAAAACAAATCAGAGAAGAAGAATCCATCTACCCGTTTTCTTTTGTACAGGTCACAGCATTATTCTTCCCTGGTGTTTGAATGATCAGAAACAGTCTTTGTAATCCAGCGAGCCTTTAAACAGGATGCAAAAAGCTAACTGCTCAAGTGCAAGTCACAGAAAGGCATTTGTTTCTATTGTCAGCAAGTGCTTTGTTGCCATCATTTTGAGTTACAGTGTCTGCTAAACTGGGAGAGCTCCAACCCTACCAAGTAACCTAATACGGAAAGATGATGACCAATTTTTCATCACTTATAATGGTAACAGAAAAGCAAGCCCTTTAGATATCCTTCTGTCCTGGGTTCAGTAGTAGCAGTCATTTTTTTTCTCCTTCTTGGTAGCTGGTGCAGCGCTGTGTTTTGACTTTCGGGCTGGGAATGGTTGCTGATAGCAAGTATGTTTTGAGTTACTGCTCAAATGTTTGGTTTGTCCAAGGACTTTCTGAGCCTCATGCTATGCCAGGGAGGAGGGGAAGCCAGGAGGAAGGAGAGACAGGACACCTGACCCAGGCTAGCCAAAGAGGTATTCCATGCCATAGCACGTCATGCCCAGGATGTAACCGGGAGTTACCCGGACGGGCTGGGACTCTGGGTCTGACTCACACTTGGTGGAGGTATCGATCGGTGCTTGGTCGGTCAGGGTGGGGTGAGTTATGAGTCGGTGGCTGATGAGATGTTGTATTCTCTTCACTTGTTTTTTCCTTTATCATTAGTAGTAGTAGTAGCAGTAGTGATTTATGTTATACCTTAGTTATTAAACTGTTCTTATCTCAACCCGTGGTAGCTACTTTCTTTGGATTCTCCTTCCCAGCTCTCCGAGAGCTGGGGGAGCAAGGTGGGGGAGTGAGTGAACAAGCTGTGCAGATTGGTTTTAAACCACGACACCTTCATAATATGATCCACCCAGCATACACACACCTATTTCAAGTCTGTTACACAAGACATGTTTCTGGGTGTTCACAAAGCAAAACAGATCTTTGATTTGACAGCCAGCTGTGATGAAATCATGTGTATATTATTTACCAAGCTCAACTAAATATAAATGGCCAGCCCCATATTTCTCTAAACAGTGCATTTCAATATAGGCTCTTAAAAAAAATCTGTAATCATAGCAGATCCACATCTGCACTAAGCCTGTTAAGCATCCGTGTCATATTTGCAGACCTCAGAGAAGTTCTATGCAGACCAGAAGCAGAAAACTGTACAACCACAAAGTAATGAAAACGTAACTACTCAGTGAATGTAAATAAGAATCTTCCTGCAAAGAGACACTCAGATGAATAGCTTTGATTCTACACACACTGGAGAAGAAAAATAATTTCAGATTATAATGCACTTCAAAAATATATTCTGACTGTATCTTACACAAGTACACAGACATGAACCAATTCATTTTTGGCACCTCCGTTTGTAAGTTGCCCATTTGTCCTGTGTAATTTACTTCAGGTTTTAATAGTCGATCTTTCCTATTGTTATTATTTCTTTTGCATTAGTCCTTTCAGAATAGGTCTTAGAGTAATCGAGAAAAAAAAAAAAAAGAAAAAGGTTTAATGTTTATTTTGACAATAGCAATGTAATTATTTTAATGACATGGTTATTTACTTTCTAAAAATTACATGAAAATTGTATTGGAGAAATCGTAAAAAGGACCTTCTTCAAAGTACCATGTAATTACAAAATAATTGCTTATTTCTGTATTCTGTAAACTAGTTTACCACAATTTTCCCACCTCTCCTTTTAATTAAAAGATAGGTAATAAATGGCTACATTTACAGATGCACTGAAAACAGTTAGACTTGCAAATCTGTATGCAAACTGAAAGCAATAGTCACTAATGACATTTCATATTTATAAAACTCCTTTCTACTAAAAGGGATTGGAAGTTCCTGCCAGCTATGTGTAAACCAATATATCACCAGTGACATTCAGGCATCTCTAAACAGGATTTAGTTGATGCATTGAAAAGTATACACAATTAAGAGACACAAGAGAGTTACGGCCAAGGACTGTGGGACAACTCAGGCAGTAGTCCCATTAAATGCTATGGAATCTTTAGTACCTGCAAAAGAATTTGATTTTCAAGGTCTGACAATAAACCACACTGTATGAATTCCTAAGGTCAATGGTGGTGGCTGTTGACAATTTCAGCAGTGCCTTACTGAGACATTTTGAGAACTCAGTATAGCTTTCTAGTTGCAAGTGAAGCATAGATTAGTAAAGTAAGGAAAAAAAAAAAGAATGCTGATTTTTTGCATAGATTTAAATGGATCAATCTGTCAGGTTCTGGAGACAAGGAGAGAGCTTCAGTCATTCTGGTTTTATGGAACAGATAGTGAATGACACCTCCTATGCTAAAGTCTAACACCGTAGGGATGAGAAGCTCTAGAGCCAGTAACAATGTGAAGTGCAGAGAGAGGGGGGAAATTATTTTCTGTAGTTGTATTTGAGGGAAGGGAAGCATTTTTAACAGAAACTGGAATATGATAAGCATTCAAAACTTTCAAAAACAGGTCACCAATTTAAATGCCTAAGTACTAGCATTTGCACTGAAAATCTTGTTATTAACTCAAAAGCATTAGTACTTACAAGTAATGTCACTCTGTGCAGGCCACTCACACATATATGTTACTTAAAGAATGAGGTGCATGATGGTATATTTAATTAAGATGACAGAAAGTTAGTGTGCCACAAAAAGATAAAAAGTAGCTACTGCCAATTAAATGAGTTAAATACTCTAAACACTCAAAGTCCTTGGTTAAGTTCTTGAACTAACAAAAAAGAAAAGCTCATCAGCATAAGATGCAGAGGGGAAGAAACAAAATAATAGAAAAGAAGCTTCTTTCAGATGCAATGGGCTTTTACACCATCTTGGGTGCTAGGGCTTGATAAAAGGTTTGAGATAATCTTATATTAATGGGATAGATTTAATTCCTCTATAGTTACATTCCACCTCAGAAAAGGAGGGAAAATATGTAGGCACTATATGCACCTGCCATGGATAGTTTAATACATCTTGTACAGAGTGTAAATAAATACATTTGCTTCAAATAATCAGTGTGTTGTGCTGTCCACCCCCCTCACCAAGGACAGCAGATGTCTTCTGACTCTTTGGGAAGCCATCCTCAAAAGCCACATTTCCTGAATTTTTTTTTTTTTCTTTTCTAATAAAACATAAGCTTCTTGCATTTATGGTAAACATTTTGGGCAAGATACTAGTGGCAGCCATGTTAGACTGGAGTACATGGCTCTAGGACCAACATTCTTAAATACAAGTTTGATGACAAAACTCACTACCACATTGGAAGAGGGAGGTCATGCACCCTTCCCCTGTCTCCATCCATCTTCTGCATTGTTGTTTCCTTTTACCTTGTTTTGGATCTCCTGAGAGATGCTTCAACAAACTAGAAAAAAAGACTAATTTAGCACAAAGTGCACAGATGACTGAGGGATCCAGCAAGCTCCAGAGTAGCATAGCGAAGGGGTAGGACTTGTGTTGTGAGGAGCAGAGAAGAAAGAGCAGAAAAGAGATAGGGAAAAACCATGGAAACAAGCTGTTACAAACACTAGCATAGCTCAGCAACTGCAAAATCACAGTATGATTCACAAACGAAAGACTGTTCTGTCCACCTCCACACTAGCCAGGTACAAATCGGCTTCACTTCTGAAGATATATTATCATTTTATCCTCCCACCAGGGATTTTCAGCTCCAGCACAACATAGCTGCAACTCACAGTTACACGCTTTTTCTTTAAGAGCTGGCTTGTACCATGTAGCTTGAAATATAGCCAGAAAGTTATTACCTGTCTGAGAAACACAGTGCTACATACAGCTTTCAATACCTCTGACTAGGATTTTTAACATTCACATGATATTGAGCAGGGAGGATGCCTGTGCCACCCAATGGATAAATTTGAAGAAAATATAGACTGAAAAATCTTCTCTTCATCAGATTTAGATGCCTGCCTTAGTTGCACACTCTGAAAACAGTTAATTCACCATCACATATGTTTTTGTTAAGAGATGAACAAATTAAATAAATGGTACAAAGAAAAAACAAAAGTAGTAGTATTCTTGAATTAGTTTCCTCCTCTTCTTGTTTCTGAATTTATGTATCTTTGGTCCTTTGTGCTGAAGCCAGTGCTATGAATGTTTTCAGCACTTTTATAGGACTGCCCTCCTTAGACAGTTTGACATCTCCTATTACAAAATAGTAAAAAACTTAGGTACCTTAAGTGCTTCCACTGATCATGCCTAGAGCTGTCCCTACCAAGACCAAGATATTTTAATACCTGGTTTCTGGAAAAGTGATTTTAGGTTTATGGAGAAAACATATGCACTGAAGTATTTTGTATTTTCTGCTTAAATTGTGCTTAAGATAGATACACAACTTTTTAATTTGGTCCACTAATAGATTGCAATGTACATTGACAGAAATCAGCCCTTTGTATTATTCCACTCCAACAGCATATTGATCCTGACTGAGAACTGATTGCGCTTTTAGGAGTCAGTGATCCACAGGACAGTTAGACTGATCGGGCACAGGCCTGTGCTGGGCTGACTGTCCAACATGGCTTCAGGCTGTGCTACACTACACAACCCCTTGGCTTCAAGGCAAATTCAGCCAGCTCGTTTTAACTGAGGAGCCTGAAGGCAGCTCCCATTTGGCACCTGTGGTTACACCACTTGCTTGGCCTTGCCTTCATCTAACTGCACAGAAAGAAGTCCTCATGAGAGCCTACTTTTCAGAAATAAATTTGTTTTTTTATGGGGCTCTTACATAGTAGATGAGAGAGACCAAAAGGAACCAAAAGGGAGAGCTTCACTCCACAAACAGCATCTGCAATAGTTATCTTATTAAGCCTTTTTTTTGTTCTGCTTTTCTTACTGAGATCCAGAAAGATCTTTCTACCAGCTCTCTTGCTCACCGTCACCACCACTGCCACCATCCCCCCCTGTGGTAAAGAGGACCTTCAAACCAGGACACCTAAATGATTTTAGAAGCAGTTTCAAAGTGATACACAGAAGTGAATAAGACAGACTTCTATTTTACACAAATGACAGAATGGAGGTGGCTTCTCCCAGAAAGTGCTTGTTATAAAGAGGAGAAATAAAACCCTAATGACAACCTTGTAGCTGAGTTTTTATCTCTGTCATCCAAGAAAGTTTGTGGAAACACTGTAGACTGTAAAGTTTGCGTTGGCTCTACTTGTTAGTAATAGGCAACTATATATAGTCAAAAACTGCTATGATACTGACAGCTTGATGTCTGAGAATTGCCTTGCTATGGAACATTTCAGTGTGATTTTTGAGATAGTACAAGCACACTGCAAAATTATGATCTTCAGTATTTTGTCAGGTCAGAAACGGTACTCAAATAGCAACCATAATTCTCAGAAGCAAAAGATGTGAGCATTTTCCCAGTTTATAAACTTCTTAAATTAGCTTTCATTCAGTGACTAGAGTAATTTGCTCTCCAGCTCACTTGTTAGAAGCATTTAAGAAAATAATGTTCTAAAAAGCCGCAGGATTTTAAAGGTTTAGCTTAGTGACACCTTATGCTTGTTTACAGGTCTTCTGCATCATTTTTTTTTTTTGTGCACGTATGCATTTATCAAGTGGGGATTTACAGATCCGTGTGATGGGAGATTTTAGAAGACTGATAAATCACACAAGTTTTAAATTTAATACCAAAATTTACTATATTAATTCATTATCAACATATTTCATGGTAATATTTATTTCTTAAACAGCACCAACACATATTCACTCTTTGTACAAAACTGTTTGTCTTTAGCACCTAGAATATAAACTAACTGTGAGCATACAAAGACCACAGAGCTGATGTCACAGAGCTGATTCCAGTTAGCAATGACAGACACTGTCTTTGGTGGCCTCACCTGCAGCAGTTTAAGTAATCAAACCTGAGATGCCTTGAACAAGAGATGTCTGTACTGAAGCAAGTTTGTCTTCTTTCATTTCCATTCTCATGCACAATATTTGCTTATCTTAGTTATGGTATTGCTAACCACTCTGTTTTTGCATTCAGCAAAAATATTCTTCCCATTCCACTTGTGTTTACCTTGTTCTTTATCTTACAAATTTTTACTACTTAGCTACATTTTAGTTGCATTCAAGTGAAACTATGCAAGTTACTGTTTGCCCCTTTCAAGGTCATGCTGCTCACACTTACATAAAATGCTTATACATAGGCTGAAACCATTTTAGCTTGCTTGGAAAGATGATGCATGAATTCTAAGCAGAAACAGATACTGGTGAGCAAGAAGAACTTGGTTTCTTTTCAAAGTGGGTCTAAAAAGAAATCCTGAGCTGACTTTTCCCATGTATTAGGTCACTGTGAATTAATGATGAAGGAAATCAGAACAGTACTTTTGCTCCCTCCCCTGTTCAGTTAGTAGAGAGAAATTAAAATCATATATACGGAAAGTCAATATACAGGATTACTAACTGCAGTGATAAAGAAAAAAACCAAAATAAACCAAAACATGTAAATTCTCAGACTGAGTGAATTTATCTGATAAGGTCATTTCTACTGTATCCAAATAATTGTTCTCATTTTTCCAGAGCACAAAAAGAAACCAGGCTAAAAGCCAAGGAAATTAAAAAAGGTAAAAAATTCCTTAAGACTATGAAAGTTCACTCCCATAAAAATATGTCCCTGATAATAATGACATGTATTTTACAAGTTTTATCTTAAAATATGTTTATAGAAGACCATCTAAGAAAGTGGAATGCCACATCTGTCAGAGAAACCAGTGAAATTTAATACTGGGGACATGCTCATTCTGATACTTTTGAAATAGGAGAGGATTAAAGGAAACAAGAGAACAAGCAAAATCCAGAAGGTTTCAGGCAGGCTCAGTGGAGTATGTGCTGCAGCAACTCGAAGAATGGCCAAGGAGGGCAGGCACCTTTTCTTCCAAGGACTGCTCATTTCACAGCAGAAGCAACTGAGAAACTGACCAGCAAGTCTATGGATGAAAACCAAGCCCCACTTATTGAGTGCAAAGTTCAAAATATAACAAAGGTCAGACACCTGCACTGTCAAGAAAAGTTATTCCTGATGTACTGGGGAACAGCAATGGAACTGATGGCAAAGCAGATCCAGAGATGTCAAGTAGAATTACATAAGTAATGCAATGGAAGAATATGCTTTATTTCATCGATCTAGGCTTTAGAAGCATGATTATCAAGGTGCCTTGTTGCAGGGACACATAATGATTATTTGGAAAGACAAATGCCATTATTCCAAACGTCCACCCCTTTCCTTATTTTTTCCCCAGCCTTATATGCTAAACATGACATCAAATTCTTGCTCCCTCAGCTCACCCACTGGTGGAGTGGGGTGAGAAGCAGAAAACCCTTGACACTGTGTAAGCACCACTCAGCAATAAGAAAACCATCCCCTTATTATCAGAACTGTTTCCAGTACAAATCCAAAACATAGCCCCATCTTAGCTACCATGAAGAAAATTAACTCTATACCAGACAAAGCCAACAGAGATGGAAAAGAGAAAGCTTATGTAAAAATATATGGACAGACAGATACATTCTTCCTCTCATTTCAACAACAGTTTAATACTTTAAGATGCCCTAAAAGACAGTCTCACAAATAAGCAGGTCCCTATCCACCCTATTTCACCGTTTGGTAGAAGGATCACAGAGAACTGATGAGTATTCTGGGTGTGACATTTACACAACAAGGGAACTACCACATGTACACTACTTTTTATCTTCACATTGATTCAAACTCTACATGAAGGATATTGATGTTCTAACACCAAAGATAAATGTATCAACTACTTTGCCAAATTCTAAATGGAAATATTTTTACAGTCTTCTAGTTAAGCACAAGTGTGGTCACTGTTTCGCCTGGTAACGACCACTGAGAACTGAGAAGGAATCCTATTAGATAAATCCAAACTTGACAGAAAGTAATTATCTCAGAATCTTTCATATTGGAAAAGGTACAATCCTTCTCTTAACATTCAAGTATTTAATTTCTTTATTGTGTTAACACCAGTCCATCAGTCATGTCTGGATTTTGATTCAGTCAATGAGCCTTCGTCATTAGCCCAACTTGTGATTTAATCAGATGAAACCAACTGTTCAGACTGAACACTTGAGCACGGTGTTTTGGCCGTAACTGTGAATTCTGAACAATTACAATAAGTAGCGCCTGTGAGAGCTGCTCAGGAAAACTTCCAGCCCTGTGCCTCAGCACTGTGCTATTACTGTTTCTATTACATTTGTTTTCACCAAAGATAAAAGTCTTCTGGAACTCCAGCTCTCAATTTTGCCCTTTCATCCAGTCAAGAGATTTGGCTAACATCATCATAATTCAAAGACTGAGCTACAATTCAGGTCACGTCAGAAGTGGACTGAGAGTTTTACCTTAATCATGAGTGGAACACAAACTGAGGCTTACCTTTATCAGTGGTGTAAGCACTGTTCTGGGGATAGAATCCTGTCGAAAAGTGCTTAAAGTCTGGACAACTGTCGACAGCATAATGTCTAATGTGAGCCCACAAAACGAACACACTGATACATCCAATAGGCTCCTAAGCTTACATGTCTTAAGGAATGCCTAGCTAGTAGTACCTTGCTCAGAAAATACTGCCAATACTTTGACAAATTAAAAAATCTGTATTTTCAGGGGTGCAATTAATTTTATAGTAGCACCTACCCATTAACAAAGCTAATCTTTGGAGTATTTATACAATATGCTGAACTCTGGAAATGAGAAAGGCAGGAAAATCCAAATTAGAGAGCAAGTATGATTTGACAGAGAAGGAATGAGTTGTGTTGTATAGAAACACATTAGTTTCCTTCAATCTTTCTTTCCCAATTTGTCAGAAGAGCTATCAATCCCAGACAAAAATTCTTGTGCAACCGAAGTATAACAAAATGGAGAACGTAACTAATACTGCTGGATCTACTTAAACTACTTACACAGGCAATTCTGAATGAATACAGAACTACAGAACTGAGTGCAAGATTGTGCAAATTAGGACTAAAACTAATTAAATAATCCAAAACCCACAATATTTTAAAACTAATTGAAACAAAAATGATTAAGTTTTCATTGTACATGAGAAAATGCAAATAGCGGGGAAAAAAAAGAGGTGTTAGGAATTGAAAAAAACTCATAAGCAGTTAAAAGCACAAATTCACAAGTGCAAAAATTATTAGCATGGCTGTGCTACAATTACAGAAAATATTGTGGAATTATAGAGACTACATTAAACTGTTACAAAATGCGTGGTTTTCATATAATTTCACTTTGTTTTCCTACTGCTCTTTGTCTTTCAGTTAGATTTTTATGAAGTAATTTCTTGTAAACCCAGTGTGGGGCAGCAAAACTCAGAAAACAGAATCCAGGCTCTTATAATGAAAACCATGGTTATAACAAAGACTCAATCTGATACACAGCTTCTTACTTTCTCAGCTAGGGGGAATTCAGCTTCTTGAGCTTTCTTGGTTATGTTTAGAATACGTATAGCCTACTTCACTAGGGGTCAGAGATTCCTTTCTACCAGGGACACGCTACAGAAGCAGCAGCTGAGAATTGTCCACAAAATTTTAGAAACTGAAATGTTCACTGTAAACATGTTGTTACATTTAACTGTCTTCTGTAATATATAAGGTGTCAAAAAAGAGAAAGATTTTTAATTATTTTATTAGTTCAACTTTTAATTTATTACACTTTTATAATCTTTTCCTCACCCCAAAAGTTCTCATGCGTATTTGAACTTCCTGTTTCCTTCTTATAGCCATTCACTATTAGTAGAATAAGCATTTTGTAAGTTTGTATGCAATGGGTAAAAATTATCATTTTCATTTCTGTGATAGCTTTCCAGAACATGCTTCTAAGTGAGCACGGTAACTTTTAGATGATGAGTTATTTGAATGTGTTCACTGGAGGGGGAAGAAAGCTGAGAATGGAAGGAGGTATTTAAATCACTTTCAATCCCTCACAGAATAAGCCACAGTGTGTTTTGGGACAGACAAAGCAGAAAATAAAAAAAGGCATATTATTGCAGCAGCAGCCTAGAAAATAGCTGTATTCAATGATAAATTCTGTTTTATTTACATATCTACTTCAACTTATGTTAAATCGTCTATTAAAGGGAGAGATGTGTCCAATATGAGAATCTGAAAATACAGCAGGGGGAGAAAAATATCTACTGTGAAAACAAAAAAAGTCCATCTTCTTTTACAGAAACAGACACATGAAAGAAATTAGAGGAATAACTATTCCTATCAGAAAGCAGGTTTGTTGAAAGGAAATGTATCTGAAAAATAAAATTATGGTCTTAAGGAAAATGTGTATTTCCTGTCTTAGTTTTTGCAAGTGCACTGAATACCAATTAAGAACAAAAAAATGGAAGTGTCATGTTAAGATACCAAATATGATTTTTTAAAATACAAACTAGAAACTTTGTCTCAGATTACTATAAATTAATGGGGGGGAGGGGGAGAATTGCTTTTTCATGTAATATGCATTTAAGCCCTCAGAATAGCAATATTCTTCTGATAAGCAGTATGCTGTTTGATGTAGCTTGGGGAATTCTACCAGGTCCAGTCATTTTCTCAAATACACCTTCCTACAGTGTGTCCATAATAGCAAAAATACTAGCTCTTCTTTGAAAAGCCACTATGAACTACTTTTAGGGACATGAGATGAAGATAACAGCTTCAGCTGAGATGTGTAAACACAGTAAGTTTAAATACCTCCCACTGACGTTAAAACGTAGCAAGTAAGTGTACCTTCTTACAGACCCCTTATTATTCACTGTTAAATGATAATTTTTTGAACAAAGATCATTTTGAGTCTTAGGAAATGTGCCTGAAAAAAGACAGCATTGTTGTGATTTGGAGCTCTTCAGTAGGCAGACTGCAACAATGAATTTCAAGCATTCTCTAACAAATATCACCCTTATTTGAGATAACTGTGAATGTCTGCATTGGAAAGGATGTATTCTGCTTACTTTGGCTATGACTTCAGACCAGACATAATTCAATACTAGTCAAGTAAGCTTCATGAAGACTATTCATCAATTATATTAATTCCTAATGTTACTTTCTTAAGGTATATATTAACAAAACAAAAAATATTTTGTATTAGCATTTCAGTGAGTAGCATTTAATGAGCCATATCCATCTTGCTGTTTAAAAATCATTAATATAACACATTATTATAGCACACAATTCTTCAAAATTTTATGCTTTGCACTACAGATAGTGAGAAAATGCTCTAAAGAAGAGGTACTGAATTCAATATACAATATATAAATCATTGTAGCTGTATAACAAAAGTACAGCTCTAAAATTTACAAAGAATTTATACAGAAATACTGTACAAAGATCCTATACCAAGATACAATGCCTATCAAATTAAAAGACAAGTGAGAACAAATGTATGAGGTCCATCAAAAGACTGCTGCAAACTCACACAAATTAACTTTCTGCAGAATGAAAACTACTTTAAAAGGGTCTTTAAAAGTAAATAAAGCAGGAACTGAACATGAGATTCTTAATGACTGGAGTGTGAGAATTTGGTGAATTGATGACAATAGTTACACTTTTTTTTTTTAACAGCTATTTGTCTTAGAGGGTGAAAACCAGTAAGGGGGTGTTATAACAATGTATGAGAACTCACTAAATTCTTGGAAAGGAAGATCATAGAATCATAGAATAGCTAGGGCTGGAAAGTACCTTAACATCATCTAGTTCCAACCCCCCTGCCATGGCCAGGGACATGTCACACTAAACCATGTCACTCAAAGCTCTGTCCAGCCTGGCCTTGAACACTGCCAGGGATGGAGCATTCACAGCTTCCCTGGGCAACCCGTTCCAGTACCTCACCACCCTCACAGGAAAGAATTTCTTCCTTATATCCAATCTAAACTTTCCCTGTTTAAGTTTGAACCCATTGCCCCTTGTCCTATCACTACAGTCCCTAATGAAGAGTCCATCCCCAGCATCTTTATAAGCCCCCCTTCAGATACTGGAAGGCTGCTATGAGGTCTCCATGCAGCATTCTCTTCTCCAGGCTGAACAGCCCCAACTTTCTCAGCCTATCTTCATATGGGAGGTGCTCCAGTCCCCTGATCATCCTCGTGGCCCTCCTCTGGACTTGTCCCAACAGTTCCATGTCCTTTTTATGTTGAGGACACCAGAACTGCACACAGTACTCTAAGTGAGGTCTCATTATAGCGGAGCAGAGGGGTATGATCATCTCCTTCAACCTGCTGGTCACGCTCCTCTTGATGCAGCTCAGGATATGGTTGGTTTTCTGGGCTTTTTAAAGATGATAATTTTAAAGATGACTATTTCTGGGCTTTTTAAAGATGATTACTGTCTTTGCAATGAAGCTGCTGGATGATGAGAACACTGTCCTATTTAAGCAGTCTGCATAGTGAATCCACTGTTGTCAGGGCTGAGAGAGATGATGCTCTCTAAGAAAGACTAGAGCAGCTAGAAACAGACTAAGTCATTGTACTGTCTTGACAATGACAGTATTGATCCGAATGCAAACATGCCACCTGTCTTCACAGTGGCCGTGGGGATATAGCAACTAGCAGAGTAGTGACATTGAGCATTTGCTAGCATAATCAAGATCAAGAGTAAATATCATTGTATGAACATCCATTTTTATGGTTAAAAAAAATGTAATTGGTTCTTACTAAAATACTTCCCTAAAGAGTCTCCCTAAGATTGTTTTATTCTTTTTTTTTTTTTAAATACAAGAATCTGTTCTCAGCCAGACTGATATCACACCTTTGCAAAGGGTTTGTTTTGAGGGTTATTTTTTTATTACCATCCACGGTGAAGAGCTATGATTTTCAAATAAACCAGTCTGATCAAAAGTTTGAAAGATGCAGTCAATGTGATGATACAACAAATGAGATATATCTATCAATTGTATAAATGCCATTTCACTCTTGATAAATTTACTCTTATGAGACTGTCTTGAATGCCTTAACATTGTCTATTAAGTCAGTATAAACAGAAAAACAGAAAACAGATTTCCTTAATGCAGGATGTATGGAACATGTATTGTCTATATTTACATACTGGAATTTTGTTCAGTGTAGTATGAGGTTAAGGGTTCTTTCATCCATACAGAAGGGATCAAAGTATCAGCATTTCAATCATATGTGGAAGTATTTACTAAGGGTGAGTTAGGGAGGGGATCCAAGCTCCTTTTGAAAGGAGCCTAACAAATTTTTGAAAGGAGCCTATATTTTCAGCTCTGCTTGAAACAAGCTTCTGTCTCCTCTCGCTACTTTTTATACTGGAAGAGAGTGTGATACTGACCTGCCTTGTGTTGAAGTGGTGCTCAGAAAGAAGGTATGAAATAGACAAAATTGATTATATCGGAGGTACCGTTAGGAGATCTGGTCCCCTACCTTCACTGTTCCTACTTGCCTTTGGGCAGCAGCATACGTGAATAACTCACTTCTGTCCTGGTTCAACAGATCACCATAGCATTGTGAGGGCACACAGGAGCTGCTGCTTGTATTCACCTGAAATGTCCACCACATTTGAGAGGTTACACTGCCTGGCTGTAACCTTTTTAAGGTCAACAAAAAAACCTGTTTGCCTGGTTAGTTTCAGAAAAGGGGCAAGATGTTAGTTTCAAAATAAGCATGTAAATACATACATCAAACCAAATCCTGGGACAAAATAAGTACCCTCATCAAATGTCACTTCCAGTTTTGCTTGCTGTCTTCAGTGAAACCACTCCTGATTTGATCCCCTATGATAGAACAGCATTGTGAACTGTAAAATATCACTGTGGAAGGTTCTTATTCTCTGTGCACAAATAAATCTTCCTTCAGGCATGCTTAAGGCTCTTTTGCTATTAAGCTTCTCTAGTATTCACCTTAAAAGCTGCAGTGCTCTGACCCATACCAAGCTTGCTTCTAAAGCACCACCAGTAAGGGGATAAAAGATAAGGAGACTTAAATAATATCCTGTGTGCACTGGGATCCAGCCTTTTCTTTTCAAGAATTTTGCCTTTTCCAAAATAAGGTTTGACAGGAATAAAAGATCTTCCAAAATGCTAAAGCATAGTAAAACATCTGCACTGTGCTTTTTTCTTTATTTTATTCACTATGGTGGAAGCACTGCAGAACAGAGATTACAGGGTGGGTTATTTGTTTGGTTTGGGAGTTGTTTGTTTCTCTGGTTGGTTTTCACACAAATGAATTCTCAGATATTTTAGTGTGGGGTTTTTTAGATTTTATTAAATCAACCCTACTGATCAATTTTCAGTAACTGGAAGCCACTTCCAAGGCTCCAAACCATAATGTCCTTAACTGCCTCAATCTTGAGGCGCATGCATGTAAAAAATACTCCTTAAGGAAAATAAAACACATGCATTTCAAATTGTCTTCCTGGAATATGCCAAGTTGTCATATCTGAATAAACAGATTTTGGTATGCAGATCTCTGCTAAGCATTATGATTAGTTCTTATCTGATTGATTTTTGTTAGTTACGAAAGTCACATGTGGCTTCTTTAAATGTATGATGGTGACAAACCAGCCAGCATGGGCTATCCATAAATCTTAAGAGGCAAATGCAAAATTCACATTCAGTGTTCAAGACTAAAGTTTTAAAACCTGCCTGATAAACTTTAACAGCTAAAATATTTGGAAAGCTAGACTCAACTGTCAAAAGTCTGGCTCCCTTCAATTTTCACTAAATCATAGAATCATAGAATGGTTTGGGTTGGAAGATCATCTAGTTCCAACCCCCCCTGCCATGGGCAAGGACACCTTCCATTAGATTGGGTTACTCAAAGCCCCATTTGATCTGGCCTTGATCTTTTTGAACTTTTACTGTTTCCTTTACTTAAGATAGAGGACTATGAAAACTCCATATTTCACTTAGGAAAGTTTTTTTTTTTACGGTAAAGGAGAGAATATAAGTTTACCTTGACACAAAATGTTCTGAGCACTGGTAGAAAAGAAGACTGCAGGTTCAGCAATGAAGCTGATGTGCCCATGTTGTGTCAGCTAAGTTCCCATGTCCTTAACAGATGAACAAAATGTAAGGACCAGTATGAGACCCTGGCATCACAGTGGCATTTAGATCACCTGAAAATGGGCTACAGTGCCTATACCATGGAGATGATATCTGTGCCAGATGCAATCCTTGGAAATGGTCCAAATGTCTGTATTTCAGATATTAATGAAAACTATAACCAGTAGAGATTTAAAAATAAACAAATTTAGCTTTAGATATCAGGAAAAAAAAATCTTAACGATGATGGTAGTGAGGCACTGGAACAGGTTGCCAGGGAAGCTATGGATTCTCCACCCCTGGAAGGGGTTGGAACCAAGGCCAGGTTCGGATGGATCTTTGAGCAGCCTGGTTTTGTTGAGGTGCCCCTGCCCATGGCAAGGAGGTTGGAACTAGATGATCTTTAAGGTCCCTTCCAACTCAAACCATTCTATGATTCTATGATTTGAGCAACTAAATTGACACTAATTTTTCAGAGACAGAGTAGTAAGTCTTCCATTAAAAAGTAGAACAAGCAAAATAAGACATCCATTTTATGCTCAGATTTTTCTACAACCCTGTGATTAACACCATGTCTACTAATTAAAACTACAATTGAAAATAATGCTTAGTTAAGTATTTGCACAAAAAGGGCAAAGATAAGACTACATATATCTTCTGGTATGAAATGGTGATATTGGGTTATAAGTTTACTAAACAGTTAGAAATATAGTACTTTCCAAAGCAAGAAAAATACTGTTCTTGGTCATAGTACATGATACAAATTACTACAGGAATTCTATCTACGGTTTTAGAGTAAAGCATTTACAGAAAATTCCGACATATCCTCACAACAATCATTTAGTCAGCTAATATATTATAGAGCAGCCTAAAGCAATGAAGAGTGCTACTTAAGAGCCAGTTGGCACCGCAAGTAAATTTTAACCCATTCTTTCAATAAGACTATGGCCTTCACTCTCAAAGTCTAACACTGATGTTTCTTGAGTACAGCCAGAAGGTCAAAAAATAAAAAAAAAAATCTAAGATGAATGAGAAAGAGTCTGTTACCTTTCCAGTTTGGTCTTGAGAGCATTTGTGGTAATAAAGGATGCACATACACATTAATAAACTCTTCTGACAGTATAACATCTATAAAATTAAACATGGTAAAAAGACTCCCTGATTAGTCTGATATATATACCACAGATTAATCAAGGGAAGATTTCCAGTATATTAATTGAACTGCCATATATCATGTATGCTATTTATCACACATTGTAACAGCAGCCAACTCTTGATGTTATCAGGCATTTGACATTTTTCATAGTTGCTTATGAGGATGACAGAAGTTTGATTTTGTTGAAGTCAGTTCCCACCACAGAAGAACACTATTTGTCTGCAAAATGCTCTACAACTCTCTTTTTTCTTACTGAACAGAGAGCATGTGCATTCTGGACCAGCATTATCTACATGATGATATATGGTTTCTTTGGGGCATTTGATGACCTTCTCTACACAGTCTCATCACAAGGATCTCTGCAGCTTTTCAATACAGACAAAGCTTACAGCTTTCACTGGAATGTTGACATATCATGGAAGGGTTCTCAGAAAATGAGACAGGCACAGTGACAGCATTAATGTTTGTGTGCCATTTTACAAACTGAAGCTAGTGACATCTGCCTATGTTTCATGTTAGACGAAGTTCTGTTTTTCCCCATCATGCCAACAGTGGAAAATATGATGCACAAGAGAATAAGATATGAGACTCTAGTTACTTTATTAGAATCAGGGTAGATGCCAGAAAGACAATTTTAATCAAAGTCTACTGTATCAGTCAATTGCATCAAGTTCCTCAGCTTAAAATATATATATATATAGATAACGTAAGAAGAAAAATTATCATTGCTGTTCATTTTTTTAACAGAATTTGATTAATTTTGGTTAAGTAGCTGGCCTATAATGACTCTTTTCACTGTGTACCAGCAGCATATTTTTTAATTTTAACTTTACATTCAGCTGGCTTGTTTTTCAAATATCGGGAGGATAGGACAATTAGAAATAAATTTCTGATTGGACATAAGCAAAACAATTTTTTAGAAAAGACTACATTTCTACTTTAAAATACAGCATCAGAAGAATATATCTGGCAATAAACCAAGTCATTTGCTTCGACATATCTGAAAGTTAAAAAATTCTTAAAATTAAGAATTTATGCTGACCCAAAGTATTTTGCAGCTTTACAGTTCACAAGTACAACTGATTTCAGTTTCGTGCCTCAACCCCTGTGACTTGACCAATCAAACCCTACCAACGGAATAAGGGAGAGGACAGGAAAGGGTGACATGTCTATGAAGCTCAGGGATACCTCAGGGAGCAGGGCATGTCAAACCACAGCTTTTGCAAGTTGACTTTACCTCAACACAAAGGGGACCAGAGGGTTGCCTTTGTTTTAGGTAAACACTTATCAGCAACTGAGTGGATCAACGGGTGATTCCTTGAGTTCACTGAAAGAGTGAATGTCTTCCCTAGTTAGACAGGCTATTAGGGAGGGGTGGGGTGAACACATGATTCAGCCTAACATAGACTATAAAGGAAAACAATGGGGTTGAGTTGGCTTCAACCCATGTGCTCCTTCCTGTCAATATATTTTTGGGTCCTCTCCTTTCCTGTTTGCTTTCTACAAACCCTTACTGTATAATGCAACATGATCTCTACTGTGCAATTTTAACCTTATCTGCCCTGTTCCAGTTTGTCTCAACATATTTGTAAAACAAAATGACAAAAGTGAGCAGTAAAAGTATTCCAGGTGGTTTTAAAATCAGTTTTGGCCCTGCAGCTGACACACATGATAAAGTGACAGTAAGACACAAACACTGTCTAGGTACTAATTCCATTTATATCGAACACTTTAGCTGAAAGTAACTTCAGGACTCATTCACTCTGTTTAATATAATACTAACACAAAAGGATCCCTCTGAGGAAGGAGGGATCTTGTTTGTAGGCCCAGGTGGAAGTGTCTCAAGAGATCTTTCTGAGGCTTCTCAGACAAAATTGAGTAGTTACCAAATATTTGTTATTAGCTTGGTCAGCAAATAGGCACCCCACTCCAGCAGAGACAGTAGTGGAGAATAAAGTTTCTTCAGAATTTACAGTCTTATCCGTCATTATAAAGCAGGCCCGAAAGTCTGCATAATTAGAGAAAAAAAAGTGTCTTTTGTCCTGTTCCTTTATATACATACAGTATGCCACAGAGTTCAACAGGTATTACCAGTGTAACTGAAACTTGCATACATATTTTCGTGAATGAATTTTGAGAGGTATAAATTAGAACAAGAACCTCAGACTTTGAGTATGAAGTTTACTATGCTGAAAGTGAAATCAGAAACAAAAAGTGATCATTTAAGTGAGGTTTTGCAAGAATAATATCCATAGCTAACAATAAAACTTGGTGAAAGTTTTCAGCTTGTACAAATATAGCTTTTAATGGGAGAATGTAATCTCCTCCAGTCCAGATCAATGGAAGTGCCATTTAAAATTTTGCGTCTTTACAGGAAGAAAATATTTACTATACCTAAGCTGCATTCACATTCCCACTGAACAAAATTATGAGATACAATCATGAAGTTTAGACATGACCATAAGGGTAAAACATCAGTGGCTCAAATAAATATAGGGACACAGTGAAGTAAAAATGGGTGACAATATGTATCATAAATTGATTTAGTACCTTATGTAACACTCAAAATTTAGAAGATTTTCTAAAAATTCTCATCACTGAAATCTTTATCTCAAGATGCAAAATAAAGTCAGTTATTGAACAAATCCTTGCCAAAGCAAACATGTAAAGCACCTTTAAAGACCAATTGAAAGCTAATATCTGAGCTCAGTGACCAGACCTAAGCCAGGTTGCCTGGCCAAAAGAAAACATTCAGAGACTGACCACTGAGTAGCCTTTAACATGGGGAATCTGCTGCTGTCAACAAGATATTCTGACAAGTAGTAAGGTCATGGCATGAAAAAGCTGCTCTCATCTAGCAAGGCCAGAGGCCATGACAGCTACTTCTCAGTAATTGTCACAGACATGGTTAGGAAAGAAAGTTTCATCATAAGATAAAGGTCTTAAAAAAAAAAAAGCTCAGTATGTAGATGTTGGGCTGTTCCCCAGCTCATCTGAAATAACTCTCATTTTATAATATTCCAAACATGCTCCAAAATGTATTTAATCCATAGGGATTTTCAAAAAGGTAGACATGTTACTGAAGTAAAAACTTTTTTCAGAGCAGGATCTGCTTTCATTTTTGGCAGCTCAGAAATTGTTGCCATCTTCTGGTTAGTAGTGGCTACTGCTATTAATTCACACAGGTGTCAATAAATGATGGTTTTCAGTGGTGCTTGAGCAGATCTTTATGAATGCTCTTAAAAACCTGGCAGGAACACTTAAACAGTGTAAAAATGGCAAGAGATAGATATGATGGCAGAAAACCTACCATTTCTGCCTCAGCGTAAGTCAAGTAAAGGAATACATTAATAAATGGGGATCTTTGATATTTCAACAGGAAATTGCTGGAAGAGTTACAACGTTAACACCCTGTCCCTCTGGATTCCCCAGTACATGGATCATTCTACTACATTCAAATATCAACCATAAATGGATGAACAAGAAACTTCAGGGACAGTGGAAGAGAAGGAGACAAAATTCTAGCAAGAAAGCATTGTCTCTGAACTGGAAGCAATGAAGAACAGTGGCTTCAAATACACAGGCAGTTTATGTTACTTAAAAGGAGAATGTTGGGGGTTTTCTACTAAGAGTGAGAAGAAACTGAAGTAATATGTAAGAAAGCAGTACTGTAGGATGCTAGTCTACACTCATTTTTTTGACAATACACAAACAGGAAATTCAGAGGTGGGAACAGATAGCAGGAACATTTAGTACAGCAGAAGCACAGAAGAAGACTGAAGGCACTCCATAAAAATAAGCGACAACAGCACAACCAGTCTGTGAGTTTGGAATATGTATAGAATCAAACAGAAGAGTAAAAGCATTTCTGAAACAAGTTGGAAGTGCAGCTTGAAGCACAGCAGCAACACAGCGAACAATAGAGACAAAAAAGGTCAATATGTCAAAAGTCCCTCTGTCATTCCAGTTCTATAGCTTGCTGGCAGACATACAAAACAAGACCTTTGAGAAGAGGAAAGGAATCAGCAGGATAGCTAACATGCAGTGAAGAGAATGAGTCCAGTGAGCTGAGACAATTATGCTGAGGTACTATAGGCTTTGAAAGAGACTGTTATATAGTAAAGGAAGAATGGCAACTTTAAGAAGGTTGTCGGCATGCAATCCAAAGGAGTGGATGAATCAAATTCTGCAGATACTTGCAAAAATTGAATAGGATCAAAACCCACTTTAAGTAACCCAACATTCACTATGGGCAGGTAGAACCTCTTCTCCATATTCTTTTTATTTGATCTTGGCTAGCTTCAAACCTAGACTTACAATACTCAGACCTGAAACTGAGTAAAGAAACTGATGACAGTTGAACTTCTTTCTAGCTCAGGTTCAGAAAGCACTCTGGTTTGTGCAAAATTGAGAACATAGAATCATAGAATCATGTAGGTTGAAAAAGACCTTTAAGATCATCAAGTCCATGTGGAGTCATGGCTATGAAACCTATGAATACAAATGTGCAGGAAACTCCTCCAGCTTATGAAGCACCTCTGTTCTGATGTGCACTTATTTAACCTTCCCCTAGCCACCTACAATACTTCCACTTAACTTACCAGCTCATGCCTTAAGCAAGCTGTCTTGTTACTAGCACAGAATGAGTCCCTGTAGAGGAGATCTCACTGACTCATTACAAAATGAAGAAACATCTAACAATTTACCTGCGTTGAGAATAGTGTAAACCTTTGACGGTTTACTTGGGCTGGAGTCTAGTGGAAAGTAAATCCATGGGAACTATAAATAGAACTGCTTATTCAAACCAGTATCTAGTCAGAATGTCTCTTGGCAGTGAATTGTGCCTATGCGTTATCAGAAAGCTGAAGCCAGGCAATTCCAAAAGCCTAAATGCAAACCTAGATTTTTATTTGGCAGATATGGACAGAACCTATGCTATGAACATCTTAGCTTTGTTACCTCCTTTAGTTTGCTTTAAGCCAATAATGACTACTGCTTTTCAGCAACATGCCAACGTTGAGATAGCTTCATCTTTGCAAGGTTGTTCACCATTGCCAAGCATAAGACACAAGTATATTCTGAGCAGTATAAGAAGTTCTTAATTCTGCAAAAGAGATATCATAACATTAATAACTATCAATGATTTAACAGAAGAAAAAACCCCACCAAATTACCCTAGTTTTTAACTTCAAGTGGAGCAATTAAGCTACACTAAGAAGTACTTTGTCTTATTCTGAATTTGAAAGGAAAGTTCTTCATGATAGAAACAGTCAAGGTGATCAACTGAAAACAAGACAAAATGTCAGCTCAGTGATTTATAGAGTACTTAGCTTATCACTTGCTTGACATTAAACTGTTATTCTATGGAGAAACAACTGCCCAGAATTCCTGAAAAATCACCATAACAAAAGTAATATTCCTGCCTTTTTATGATCTAAGAGTTGCAGAAGAGCATTTTAAATCAAACTCTCCTTCTTGTTGAAAAAAAAGTACATACTTTGGGCTTCATTTTAATTTAATTAATGGAATTAAAATAAGACGTCTTAAAACTTCCTGTGTATAAAACACCAGAACACCATTCACTTCCCTGAGATCATACAGCTCAGTGGATGGGACTTCAAAGGTGGCAAAAGTGATCAATGTGCAATGGTTGTTAACTATTTTATCTGTGCCCTCAGTGAATTAAAACGGCTATTTTCACGCATGGTGCCAGGAAAAGAACCCCACCAGTGTATTTATGTTTTCTATTGCTACCTTTAGTAAGCAGGATGAATAAGCTTACTAAAGATTTTCCAATACTTCTTTTTTCCTAAGGGAACAACAACATGTCAAGAAAAATATGCTTTGAATGAAAACCCATGTTTATTACTCTGATGTGTACACACTTCATAATGCAGCTTTTACAGTCCCCCCCTTTTAGCTTTTGCTTGCCATAGACTCTGTGCTTTCAAATGTGTAGTAATACCACTAGCTATTGTGATTTGTGCTCTGTACAACAGATTTAATTCCCTAGTTGTTTGTTACAAATACAGTGCATGTGGCAGGTCATATATTCAAAGACTATTTTCATATAAAAATAGAAAAGCCATGCTGCTGTCATTTTCAAGAACAAGACAACAGTTTGGTACAGGTATAATACTATCTCCCAAGCCAATTTATATGCCATTTGTTTTCAGACTGTAAAATTCACTCGATTCATGAACAAAAAAGAATGATACTAAGAAACATTTGTCAGAGGACAAAACCAGTTTCACAAAAGGCCTTCTGTACTCGCTCTCATGTCTGCCTCAGATTAACACGCCATAAATGTTTTTATTAAAATTCCTTCTACAAATATTCTAAGAGTTTTTAAAGTAAGAGACAAATTTACTTCTGGAAAATCTTTTATTAAAGATTTGTGTTGTGTTCATCTAACTTGGGGTCTTTAGAAGTGGTTCCGATTATCTGTCTTCCTTAAAAGAAACACTATAATGCGACGTGGTTTGGAGCATTACAATTTTTGTTTGTCCATTCTTATATTAGCAGAGGAGACCAGGATAGCCAAAAAATCCTGAAAATGAAACTGAAAATAGGGATAAATGTATGAGCAACTAGAAAAAAAAGGGACTGAGAGTTGAATAATGGGCAGTGTTGGTAACACATTCATATTTTAGCCATTGCTGAGCAGTGCTTGCACAGCATCAAGGTTGCTTCCATTTCCCACTCAGTTGGCTTGTGGTGGGCAAGATTCTGGGACAGGACTCAGCCAGGACAGCTGACCCAAATCAGCCAAAAATATTCCACACCATAAAGCATCATGCTCAGCAGCGAAACTGGAGTTTTTCCAAAGCTCAGTTTTACCTCAGTTTTCTTTTGTATGCTTCATCCATGTAGAGTGAACCTTGCCATCAAACTTAGTTAAGCCACATTTTTATAAATTCAAACTACTCCTGCTAATACATTTGATGGTTTTTCTTTGAGTGACACTAAACTCTCATTTTGTGACAGATGGTGAGTGACTGACTGCTCTAGCAGCAGTTGTTTTTCTTGTTCCTTTTATCATTAAAGTTTTTATCTTGACCCAAGAGGTTTTTCTTGCTTTTGCCCTTCCCATTCTCTCTCCCCATTCTACTGAGAGGGTGTGAGCAACCAACTGGGTGGGGCATAACTGACAGCTGGAATCAACACAGCACACATGCAAAATCACCTTGAATAAACACAGTTTTATATCATGGTGATGTGATCTGCTGATGTAATCAGCTTCAGCCACTGCAGATCCTTTTGTTAATTTTAACTATTTTAAGATATTATTTTAAGATAATTCTTGATTTTTTAAGTATGTTTTAACACATCATCTTACCTTTCCTTTAAAAGTTATTTTAAAAATGCTCACTATATCAAAGATAACTGTAGATGTTAAACTTTCAAGTCACTTGTCTCCTTTTTAAGATTCATACCTCTGTCTTTTACTGGAATTAATATTTATTGACTCAATTAAACAATTTCAGGAAAAGAGGCATTACTTTCTTAGAAACCATTAAGAAAAAGACAAGGCTTTCTCAAATAGACATGAAAGATTCTAAGAATATTTTAAGGCCATATTGTAAATAGAAATTGACTCATTTTTTGAAAAGTAATACAGTAGTTCATCTTAGTGGAAAATAGACTTCTTAACTCTGGGCAGATCCCCAGTGAAACTAAAGACAGACTGGTAAGAAAGAGGAATTAAAACTTCCTGCTACAGCAGAAAATAGATAAAAAAACTTCTGTACTAGTGTACACGCATCTATCAGCAGGTGTGTGGAGAAGTTACACATTTGTAAACTGCCTGTAGAGATGACTGATAAAGGTCCTGATCAAGTGAAAGAATAATAGCTGATTTCACATCCAGCTAAGACTGAAAACTGCACATTTTCCTCCTTTCATGAAATTAGGTGAAAGCAAAATCATAAAAATTTGGTGAATTGAGCTAGCAGCACATTCTACTCCAACTGAACTTCAGAAGCACTTACACAGGCTCACAGGTCTTTTCAACCTATTTCTTAAAACAGTGAATAATTCATAGACAAATGTAAAAGAGCAGAACTACTTCAGATTATAACAGCTCAACATCTTAGGGAGAGGAATTGCAAAGTACATCCTAGGAACTAAATTAAAATTCTCTCCTCTTAAACGAAGTAGCAAAAGGATTCATTAAGATGAGTACTTGTCCAAAGTTCCCTTCAGGTATTGACTCTAAGAGGCAAACATGCCTGATCTCTGTTGCTCTTGCTGACATCACCAAACCATAGAAATTATGGTAGCAGGGTCCCACTAGAAGCAGTCCAGAGAGGCGGAAGTTGAAAGTAGACGGGTTTCCCACATTCAAAAATTTTTACTACAGTAATGTACACAGTATCTTCAGAAGTTTTCAAGATCTATTTCACCTTCCCATGCTGAAGCAGCATCAAGCATAATTAACAGGATTTTTGGCTTACTGGGCTGTAAACCTCCGGTGACTTGTTTTAGGTGACACCTTCTTACACTTGCCAGTCTAGTAATATGTTGTTTTTTTTAATAAATAAACTAAATCACCTTTATTACAAATGAAGCCAATTATGATTTATCTTCTGCCAGACGAGACAAACCTATTATTGCCATTTGTAATCATTTTGCACAATGGAAAGCCTCACATTACAACTTGGCTGTCTCTGTTCTGAACAGGGCCAGTTATTTAATCTTGGTGGGGAGCTTTAAAACATCTCTGTTTCCTCTTTAATTACCTGGCTTCTGCGAGAAGTTGTTCAAGTTGTGAACTTGGTAGGCTCAGGTTATGAAATTAATCACTATTGAAAATTGCTTTAGACAGACCAATGCAAAGCAAGAGTGATCACAATCCAGCATTCAACTTCATGAACTTTAATTATGTTTAACTGGTAAATTTAAAGAAATAAAAATCTAATCTAAAATTTAATACAGATCTAAAATTCAGTAGTCATTTGTTAGGGAAATTACAATAAATGCGTAATTACAACAATGTCAAAATATTGTTTAGCAGATGCATTTGATTTTAAAACTAAGTAATAGTTTTATTATGACACAAGAATTAAAAAAATACCCATGCCAGTTAGAGTATTTTGACATTTTATTCCTGTTTCCATGCTGACAAATACTGACAAAACAGTTTTTTCCAGCAGAAACGTTGCACTGACTTCTTTCAACCATCTTAACATGATTGTGACAGATTGCACAATATAAAAAGCAGTTCTATCAGCAAAACAAACATCACACATTACACCTACTAGTTTTCCTCTTCTAAATTATCTGCCACTGCTTTTAAAGGTCACATATTTCATATTTCAGTATGTGTGTGGGGGAAAATAACACTTCTTAACTTGAGAGATCAGCAAGGATGCTATACCAGCTTTGTTGCTCATTGGATAATTTAATCTATTACTCTTACTGTGGATAGTGTCTGGAATTCATTTTTATGTAAAGAAAGATTTCCATGTGTAAAATGCTTATACTGCAATAATGGAAACAAAATGAGAGTAATTAAATGAATGAGGTCTGATGTTTTGTTTCCACTAATTAAAATACCTTCCTCCTCTTTCTTATAGTACTATTGTGAAGCAAATATGGTATGATAAAAAGATGAAACACTGTTTCTAATATTGTGAGAAAAATGCCTATGCCCACTGCCAAACATCCCAGAATTTATTCAGTCCTTGTATTACAGGCCAAAACAATAGGAGTTGGCTGCAGGATAAACTTGCTTATGTCAGACAGGGACAGCAAAGAAAAGGCTTAGAAGAGGGGATTTAAGAAGGGAATGGGTTTAGAAAAACAGAAAAAAAAAGCAAGCCCAAGCAAACAATGTAAACAAGGACAAAAGAAAGAAAAATGTATGGAAACAGCATAGGCATTACATGTCATCATATTATTCAAAGCTCTGTTTATGGTCAGTGGAGAGAAATAGGCATTTTTAAGGGTACTATAATTGCTGATTAATTTAAACAGTGTTACTCTTAAGATCTTCAGCTGTAAAGAATTCCAGGAAAGGAATCACTGCTGGAAGGTGAGGGAGACACAAGTGCTTTCTTTTCCAGTTAGGTGCATCTGTTTAATACACGGTTCCAGTTTTCAGGAAAACTGAGTTGAAAAATCAGAGTTCAAGAAATAAATGTATTTCTTGGTATATTTATGGAGCTAATGATTGTGAAAATTTTACATGACATTTGACTGGAAAGGCATAAAATTAAGGGTCTCATGTACTCTTAAGGCTGTTAAGAAAGCTACCTTTCTGCCACTACTCCAGAACAGACCAGGTACCACAACCTAGTTGTTTCCTTTTGTACATAAAGCACTATCAAAGCTGATTGCTATATTTTTTTTTCCCATAAAGGTTTTTGCTCTTGTTTCATGTAAATATGCCTGAACTACTTGAGCAGTTTTTGCTCAAAATTCATAGAATCATAGAATGGTTAGGATTGGAAAGGACCTGGTTCCAACCCCCCTGCCATGGGCAGGGACACCTCACGCTAAACCATATCGCTCAGGGCTCTGTCCAGCCTGGCCTTGAACACTGCCAGGGATGGAGCATTCACAACCTCCCTGGGCAACCCGTTCCAGTACCTCACCACCCTCACAGGAAAGAATTTCTTCCTTATATACAATCTAAACTTTCCCAGTTTAAGTTTGAACCCATTACCCCTTGTCCTATCACTACAATCCCTAATGAAGAGTCCATCCCCAGCATCCCTGTAAGCCCCCCTCAGATACTGGAAGGCTGCTATGAGGTCTCCATGCAGCCTTCCCTTCTCCAGGCTTGAACAGCCCCAACTTTCTCAGCCTGTCTTCATATGGGAGGTGCTCCAGTCCCCTGATCATCCTCATGGCCCTCCTCTGGACTTGTTCCAACAATTCCATGTCCTTTTTATGTTGAGGACACCAGAACTGCACACAATACTCCAAGTGAGGTCTCACAAGAGCAGATTATAAGGGCAGGATCACCTCCTTCTACCTTCTGGTCATGCTCCTTTTTATGCAGCTCAGGATATGGTTGGCTTCCTAGTCTTTGATCATACAGTGATGTTGGCTCATGTTCATTTTCTCATTAACCAACACCCCAAGTCCTTCTCTGCAGGGCTGGTCTGAATCTGTTCTCTGCCCAACCTGTAGCTGTGCCTGGGATTGCTATGACCCAGGTGTAGGACCTTTCTCTTGGCACAGTTGAACTTGATGCTGGCATCAGCCCACCTCACAAGCATGTTAAAGTCCCTCTGGATGGCATTCCTTACCCCCAGCATATCAACAGAACCACACAGCTTGGTGTAATTGACAAACTTGCTGAGGATGCACTTAATGCTACTGTCCATGTCACTGGCAAAGATGTTGAACAGGATTGGTCCTCACACCAACTCCTGTGGGACACCACTCATTACCCATCTCCAATTGGACACTGAACTGTATTAATTCAATATAAAGAAATTCAAAATAAAGAAATCAGGTTATGTTTAAGTAACATATTTTCAATGGTGCACATACAAATCAACTTTGCTCTTTAACAGAGTAGTATTTTCAGATTTCTCAACTCTAGATGCATTTCCCAATCCACTCCCCTCCCCTCTAAACTTTTACCTTTTTGATGTTCTCATGGTGAGGTCCCCAAGGCTCTTCACTGACAAATCAGAAATGTGATGATCATGTATGAATTTTAAAGCAGCACTTACAGTGAAAAGTTGGTTTACATGGATATCAAGTTGAAGACTATGAGCTATAAGAGTCGTTTATTTTAACCTGTGTTAGGTTGACCTCAGCCAGCTGTCAGATGGGCACCCAGCCACTCTCGCTGCTCTTCCTCAACGAGAAGGGTGCAGAAAATAATGTGAAAAAAACTCATGAGTTGGCACAGATACAGGGTGAACCTTTACCAATTACCATCACAGGCAAAACATATAAGACACTGGGAAAGTTACTTTATTTTATTCTATTACAATTAAACCCAGAGTTGAATGGTATGAAAAAAAGACAAATTCACCCCTCACCTCATTATTCCCAGGATCACCTTTACTTTTATTTGTGGCTCTTTTACCTCTTCCTCCCCCGTGGCTCAGGCGGATGGAGAATGGGGGACTCTGCCGCTCCTTCCTCCTCACTCTTTCCCCTGCTCCAGCCTGAGGCCTTCCCACGTGCTGCAGGGAAACCCCCGCCCCACCGGGGTCCCTCCCGGTGCCCCAGGGGCATCTCTGCCGGGCTTCCGGATCCCCTCCTGCCCTCCTCCTGCTCTGCCCTCGGGACTCGCAGGGCTGTTTCTCACCCGGTTCCCCTCAGCCCTGGCTGCCGGGCACCGTTTACCCTTCCTTACCCCGAGGCGCCCGCCCGTGGCTGAGGGGCTCAGCTCTTCCCTGCGGTGGGGCCGTTGGAGGCGGATGGATGCAGCTGCGTCCGACACCGGGCAGCACCGACCGCGCCGCACAGGGGACACCGAGTCAGGGGACAGTGCCTCAGTGTTGCTGGTGTACATGGGCACCTGTACACAGTACAGAACCTGTCTGTGAAACAAGGTACCAGTAACAGGTCAAAAGGTAGTTTCAGAAAGCCCTGGCATCTAAAAATCTACTCTTTTTAATGTTTCATGAGCTTTGCTTTCTTAAAATTTCATTTAATTTGCTTCATTTACCTGCTATTAAAATCCACTCAGTATGCTTATACCATGTTAAAAGCCCACCACTGGGAAAATAATTCTGTGCATTCTGGAAGTCCAAATGAAGCAGTGAGGCCAACCAGCTTTCAATGCCTATTTTTAAGCAGCCTGTCTATCTTAGCCTGGAGAACTTGCTGTCAATCTAAGATGCATTACCTTCTTTTTCTTCCTTGGTAAATACACCGTGATCGTAGCTGCAAGCCTCAGCAGTGAAGACAGAAAGTTCGTTTCATGAGCATTTTATTTTATAAGCGCCATGGTCAGAATGTCCTCATCTCGAACTCAGTCAATACAGACTTATTGCCTAGAATACAGCAGTGCTTTCATCTCTGATGCATGCCTTTGCTAGTTTAATTTTTCCTTTAACTTAATTTGTCTGGCTACTTCAAAATGTTTTATGTCTCATTCTCAGTCTGAAATATTATTTCTTTTTAATCTGAAAAAGATGGAGGGGCAGGATTTTTTTAACCTCTAAAAATTATGCAAGGCTTGCAAGACTTGGCGGTTGATATCAAAATGCTAAGCATGGGACATTTTAATAGAACTTGGAATTACCTAATTAGGAAAGAGCGTTACCTGGAAGAATTACTCGTCTTCACTGTTCCCTTACCTTCCTGTAATGCTGCTACAGTACAACTGGGGAAGTAGGTTATAAACATGCTTACTGACATGCAGCTGCCAGTAATGAACTTCCTTCAGACAGTGAAGCTGCAGGTCTCAGAGCAGAAACCTCCAATGCAACTAAAGCCAGAGGCATCTTCCTGGCAAAATTTGGTATACACTGCTTATTCTTGTCCTCTGCAGAGGACACTGAAGACTTATTCACCTGCAAGAGCTATGCAATTACAAAAATATTTCCTATCCCAAATGATCAGGAGGACAGTAAGAAATGGGAGAAGGGAGCAGGGGGGTTGGGGGGGAAGAGAG
Organism: Melopsittacus undulatus; assembly: GCF_012275295.1. Lineage (NCBI taxonomy): Eukaryota > Metazoa > Chordata > Aves > Psittaciformes > Psittaculidae > Melopsittacus > Melopsittacus undulatus. The sequence goes on along the minus strand of NC_047527.1, from coordinate 81,959,753 downwards.
GCTGGGTGCTCCCTCTTAAAATTTCTTTCACAAAACCAGAATTAGTTTCAATGTCTTTTTTGTCAGCATAGCTTTTCCTTACACCTGATAGCTCTTGAATAACACACAGATTGTCCTCAGTTGCCTAACATAAGTTTAACCTCCAGTTTTACTCACCTACTTCCACCACCAAATGAGAGCTAAGTGTAGATTTATGTGATTTCAACAAGTCATTATTACTTTCTTATTAGCCATCTCTAATTTTTGCTTTATGGTTAAACAGTTCATCTTCTATCATCAGAATAGCTATCTCATTATCCTGTGTTTATTTTAGAGCTGTTGCCAGACATTCTTATATTTCTTTTTAAAATTCATAAAGACATTTTACATTCACCTTGTAAAATTTCCCATGCATCTTAGTTGCAGTTACAGGCATTTTACTTTCAGCTAGATGTAGATGAAAACCACAAGATCCCTTAATCTTATTTTTACTGCGTTCCCACACTGAACCTGCCTTTGCTTGTCTTTAACAAATCCCTTTTATTTACCTGTTATGTTCAAGCTGGAACACATATTTATATCTCTGTGTTTCAGGCTTACCTGAAGAAAGCTGATGTTTTGTGTCAGCGTCCTTTCCATTCAGCTTCTCCCACTCTCCTACACCCCACACAGCCACCCTGCAATGCTGAGGTAGAGTCTTACACTGTCCTGGTGGACTGACTTTCCAAGAAAGCAGCTTGTTTACAATAGTTTTGTTGCAATTACAAAATGTCACCATACTCTTTAGCTCAAAATATTGGTACAAAAGAGGTGAACAGCCTACTTACAGTGCAGTTAAATTATATATTCCCCGTGGAAAAGAAATAATCCTCTTTGCATTTGTTGTATGTCAATTTAAAAGGAAGTCATCTTCTGCCTCTACTTTGGGTATGCTGTCAGGCATTGTAGCAGGGCCCTGTAATCAGCGTATGTTCAGATTGCTGTAAGTACCATGGCCTTAAAAATGTGTTTTGCAGCATGAGGATTTGAATATTTAAGGGATGGATGTCACAGCTGGGGACTAAAATTGTGCCAAGCAGTGGTGGGCACACATGTGCATCAAACTTCCTTATCCAGGGTTTCCAGCCAGCCCTGAGGGGATGGCACCACTGCTGGAGATAGCCTACCAGGTGCCATGGAGTCCATCTGCTCCAAGAAGGGGGCACTCATTTCCATGGAGGAGTCAGAACTCCTTGGGAAGCTGCTCAACAAGTCAGGCCTCAACACCCTGCTGGTGCAGGGTCTGCTGGAGAAGGTACAAGGGCCATTGTTCTGGTAGAACCATAATGAGTGTGTTGCTGTCATGTAACCATGCCAAAAAACAGTGGTGAAAAACTCTGAGAGCAATTTCTTCTAAAAAAAACTTTGCTTAATTATTAATCAGTCTGTGCTTCTTTTCAACTCCTTTGCTTTCTTAGTTTTTGCCTCTTAGAGCTCCCCAAAATCATTTGAGGTAGGTTTTTAAGATCAATATTTGCTTAACTATGGAAACAGTCAGGTACTTTAAAAAAAAACATGCAAACAACAAAACTGATGAATTGTAAATGGGGGAGGAGATGTAGGAACCTGCACAGTGTCCTGTCATGCTAAGATAAAGACACTGTTCACTAAGAGGCTGAAATATCTGTGTACCAAGCAAACTGTTGCAATAAAAGCAAGTCTGTGTGGTCTAATATACTTTTAGTGGTCTTTCACTGATATGCCAGGCTTTGGCATAGTGAAAACAACTTAAACCTTTCAAGAGTGTTTTGTACTCAAGGATACACAAGCAATGATGTTCCTCAGAAATTTAAGAAAACTATATGAGTGATTCTGGCCAACTTATGTTTTATCTTTATGCATATTCTGCCACACACTATCAAAAACATGTGCCCTTCTTTCCTGGAATTTCTGCTGACCCACAGTATATTATGAGAAATGAAAAGTATGCTATCAGAATAGCATTCTCCTTAATCTTATTTATCAGCTATAGAAAAAAGATTCTCTGCAGTACACATTCTTATATAAAAAATAACACTAAAACTAGGTAAAATATATTTTTTACTGGTTCTTTACTGATCTTCCCTATACCATGAATATTGGGTGTATAGCTCATGGTAAAGTCTGTGGTAGTGCTTTTTCACTGTGAAAGCAAGAAATATACCCACAGTACAATCACACTCTTATTTTGCTACCAGAGGGAATGTTTCTTTTCTTGTGTCCTGACACAAAATTGAAGTTAATAGTATAAGATATAACACTGCCTGAGAATTTAGAAGTCCTTTCCAAATTCTTTTATTTTAAAATAGCCCAAATAGGTGGCTTCATGACAAGATACTGTTTATTAGTATAAGTGAGAAGAATTATAATGCGTTTCTTTTTATTCATATCTAACAGCACCTTTAGGCTAGAATGGACATTGCTGAGAGAAACCCACAGATTTATCAGATGCTGTCTATTTGAAATTGGAAGTAAGACACTGCAAAATGCTGAACTTGTAAATACAATGTAAGCACTGGAACTACCTCTCCAGTGGGAATTAGGGCTATAAGGAGGAGGGGTGATCATAGACAACAATATTTGCTGAGAAATATCCTGTGTTTAAATGTAAATTATACAGTGGTATCTTTAACAAATAAAAAATTTAAAGTTACAGAATAAGGAGAATTTTATCCTTCCACAGGAGAAGCAAAGGCAATGATACCTTAATTTGAAGGACATTTGCTACTTAGCAGCATACAGTTACTAGAATGCAACAGCATAATTCTTATTCTAGGTGTTAGAGGGCAATGATACTTTCCCAAACATTAGTTCATTAAGGCATTCCCATGGCATTCAAAGATACTTATCTAAAAGGTGCTAATATATACAGAAGGTGATAATATAGAAACAAGACCAAACATTTAATTTAGGGCCTTTCATTCAGTTATAGAATACCATTTGGCTGGAATTCCAGTACTATGGTAACAGGAAACATTTCAAAGCTAACTTGTCTTAATTGCTATACCAAAAGCTCTTTCTCTCCTCTATTCGCCTTCCTCTCCCAATATAATTTGTCTTCCATTTAAAGCAGCCATCTGCTAAAATTAGTGATTATATTACTTAATTATGCAGCTTTTGAACACATTTTTATTGTTATGCTGTCTTCCATTACATGTGGCTAATGGCATCTCTTTCTTATGTGTCAACAGCTCATTTTGTCAGATTTATTGTGCAATAACTCAGTATCTTACTAATAATGAATCTCTACTACTAAGATTAATAATTCTTGTAGAAAGCTGTTCACAGAAACGTAGAAACATGCCAGTGTTAATAATAGCAAACTCCTAGTTACAGAAGCATCCTAATTATATTTAGTTTCATTTAACTATGAATAAATTACATATACGGGGTGTATCTGAGTTCAAATATGGCATGAAATTGATTTTCTATTCTAGAACAATGCGCTTAGCACTTACAAAGTTTATGCACAAAACTTCCTCTGAAAACAGCAGTGAGAAAGCACAAATGTTTTTGTGGGAGTTCACCTGCAAATTTGATATCTGGAGTGCAGATAAGTCATCTGATAAAAGTCCCTTTCTTCCACTAAATAAAAAATACTTATGACTCATATGCAGTTATGTGTCTCTTTCCTCTATATATTCAAGCATTTCTAAAATCTTAAAATGACAGCACATTGGTGTAGTGGCAACGTACTGTCATCGTATTTTTTTTCTTAATAGGTAAAAAAGTTTGTAGAAGTGAAGGATCCCTGGGCTACAGAAACATGAGTCATAGGTACGAGCATACAGGATGGAAGCCTGAAGCATGTGTTAACACAGAGATAGATGTCTCAGCATGGATTTCACAAGAAGCAAGAGCCAGCTAAGTAATCATTGTTCAGCTCTTTGTAGCTAATACAGAAATTCTGAAGATTTATCAGGATTCATCTTTTGTATTTTGTCTTTCATGCCTCACTAGACACCACAGGGATGTATCTGCCATGTGGGGTACAAGGCCTAAGAGTTGTCTGCTGGTTTAATTTCTTCCATATAACACACCTGGGCTCATCCTCCTTCAAATATGACAAGGAAAGTTTTCCTTCCCATTTTTTTAACAGCGTGTTGGTCAGAGACTTGGCCAGATGGTAGGAGATTGAGGTTTAATTTCCTGCCTGCCTAAGGAACTTCAAACACATTCTGTTATTTCCCAGGAAAGACACTTACCTTGCAAACTGTTCAGCCCTGCTGCGGCTGTGTAGATAGGCAGAAGAGAATGAAAAATTAATTAGGCCAGAGAGAAAAATGTTCATGATGCTCTAGAGTGCTGGTTTGGGCATGTAAAATTAATCCATGGGATGAATGTGAGGAAAGACTTGTATGTAGCTTTCTACTGTGTGAAGTAACCATAGTATATACAGTCAGAAATTACATGCTCCCAAAATTTGAGCTGGTGACAGAACTGTATTCTTATACTGGCTGTATAAGAAGATGCATGCTAACATTTTTTTCTACGATTTAACAAACTCTGTCATCCATGCTATTCTAAATTCTTCTATTCCTATGTGCTCCCAACTATTACAATAAAGCAGAGGTTTTCATATGTAAAGATGGCCAGAAAGAAAAATAAGTTCTCTCCCATTCTTGTATTACCAGTTCTCCAGTTTGCTTTCTGGATAGGTGGAAAAGTATCTGTTTACCATTACAATGTTCTGGAGAAAATTACCCAGTCAGTAAAGTGAGTAGTCAAAAACATTACGAAGGGTTTGTAAAGATCCAAATAGTGAAATTGAAAGAAGGGCATGCTTAAATTGTTTATATTAAGATCAAATCCAAATAATTTCTCTTTCCTTTTCAGTCCAGATAACAAACTTATTTTTCAACATGGTTGGAGACTCAGTACTGTCCTCAGTCTCTGCAGGAGAGAATCCTGGATTAGAGAAGGATGTTAACTTTTATATCCAGTCTTTTTCTTGCATCATATACTGTTCAATTCTGCCTTTCTACATAGCTTATTGATTACTGAGGTGGCACCAATAGTCTCACTCACCAATTTTTATTCATCCTCTCCTCTTTAAATGGTAGCATTACTTTGGCAGGCCAGGTGCTATAGCTGGCTCAGTATTAAAGTCAGATGTAAAGAATGCATTAATTGTCTCTGCTTTGTCTATATCTTTATTTGTGAGGTGACTGACTTCATCAAATAGGAGTCCATTGTTATCTCTGATCTGTCTTTTACTGCTAACATATTTTAAAAAGCCCTTTTTGTTGCCCTTCACAGTGCAATATGCATTTGTGATCAAGGAGGAAACAAAGGCAATGAAACCAAAACATCTACCTTTTTAGAGTGAAAAAAAACTAAGCCAAAGCTGTAATTCCTAACATCATGATAAGACCTTTTCTCATCTTTTTAAGCCTAACTTAATAATTTTTAAAGGTGTTATTGGTGGGCATCACAGAAAATAAAAGCTCTAAGGAGTATTTTCAGTTTCTTGTTAGAACACCAGGAAAATAACTTTTGTGGGTTTTGCCTTCCTTTTTTTTTCTATGAGATTTCATATCAGCAAACCACAAAAAGATCTGAGTTTAGCTTGCCTTAGTAGTAAAGCCAGCTATGTTTAAGCATTTCAGAAGAAACAAGTGTTGGGAAATATGGTATTTGAAAGTGAGCGAACTTCTATGTTGTTAAGACTCCGTATGGCTTCACAAAGTACTAAACAACCATAATACTGTGCACAGGACATTCATGGTGCAGGGATATTATCAATGGCTAACTTCTGTTATGACCCACATCTTTGTTCTTCCCCAGCTTTTTATCTTTTTCCCCATAACTGAAGAGTCCTAGTATACCCAATGAGAAGGGAAACATGAGCAACAATACAGAGCTGTTTTTCTTCCTTTACATTTCTATACCTATGGCTTCCCCACAGATACCTCTAGTTTTGTCATAGCTATTATTTATTCATGAAAGACAGCTCAGCTTTGTTTTGTTTTGTGGGAGAGACTTCAAGCAGTTTTGATTATTTCAGGGCTGACAAAGGTAACTGTAAAAAATTCCTGCAACAATATTCTTTGGTATGCTGCAATCCATGCACTACAAACACATGAATCTTATGGGACAGTCACTTTCAAACCTTTAGATTCAAAATATCATCAAGGAAATAAAAAGAAAATGCTAATTTTTCAAGAAAATTAATACTTTTATAAATTTTGAAAGTGCTTTCTTACAAAACTCATCTTCGTAATGCTAGAGGCAGTTTTAAATGGTTTTGTTTCTGTAGCTCTCTGAAAATATTGCTGATAATGAATACTATGATTGGGAAGCAAAAATTGGCTACTGTTCCAACTGTGAGACCCCAGAGATTACACAAAGTAAGAAACTCTGCTACAGCAGCCTATTTTAAAGTCTGTAGACCCAGCCCAGAAGCACTCCATTCTATTTATACACAATGGATATTTTGTGATTGTCAACACCTCTAGTTGAAACGTTCTGCTTATAACTTATGAAGTATTTTTGTAAATCACATTGTGAATACATTCTTTACCCTACAGCAATTGCTGGTGATCATTATGTGGCAATTGAAGCAAAAATGCACCTGAAATAGACAGTTAGAATTGTTTTTAAGACACCAGGAGAAAAAGAAAGTTGTAACTTTTCATTTCCATATCAGTCAGGCAATGCAATATAGTTTAGATTTGTTTTTCATCTTTGTTTATTACTTTAGAGATGCTTTGTAAGTTGGAAGGCTATCTTCAACTGTTCAGTTTTCATTTAAATAGTCATCTTGAAATTAACTTCATATGAAATGGGAACATGAGCACCTGCATAGAAAGTTGAAAACCAGCCAGTGCTGTCTTATATTTTGATCTTGAATTTGAAACTAGAAATTCAGACAGCAGCATGAGAAATGCTACTTTTGAAATTAAGATGATGGGTAGTATTTAATGTATTGAGGTGATAAGCTCCAGGCTTAAATCAAGGTATGGAATGGAACAGGTGCTGACTTACATTATAGAAGGAAGATTCAAGTGAAATGTGACAATTGTTTTAAAGCATGACAAGCAAAATGCAAACTTCCTGAGGACACTACAGTGACACCTATTGAATTGTTTCTTACTTGATATCTTCATTAACGATCTGGAAGAGGGAATAAACAACATTTTTATCTACTTCCTTGTTGAATGATCTAAATACTGATAAAAATAGATTAATATCCAGAAGGTAAACTGAGAATAAGCAAGAATATAAAGTCTGAGGGCTTGGAAAAATGAATAGTGGTAGTTTTAATAATAGGAAATGTTTTCCACAGAACTGAGAGTCAGGAGGCTGACTAGAAGTTATAATGAAGTTTAACGTAGCAGTAGACACTTTGATAAAGGTGGTTTCACTTATGTGGAAAGAAATCTGAAGTTGTTATGTGGTTCTTGTTTTCTTCATATGCATGAAGACACAGTAATAATTCCTTTTATGTGACTTTGATATGAACACACCTGGAATATACTGTTTGGGTTTGTGTTGTTTTTTTCTTTTGCAAGAGAAGTACTGACAGATACGTATCTAAATGGAATAGCAACAAATTATTAAATAAGTGAGCTGGAGGCATTATCTTATAATGTGTTGATTGGGTAAGCAATGCCTGAAGGCAGGAAAGGGCAAACGAGAGATGGGAGTAGGTGGGAAAGGGACAAAACACTATTATGTAAACTGTGATAACTAAGAGAAGTGGCTATAAAAAGTAAAGAAAAGAACTGGCTGGATAATAAACACATTTTTGTGAGGCTGAAAGCAGTCAGACATCAAAATAATTTCTTCAATGAAGTAGTGGGCTTTGTGTGGCCCAAAACACAGTGAAGTGTGTCATGGGAAAAATAAAAATCTGTATTAGAATTACAAAATCTAATATTTTCCCTTGAATTCCTGATTTTTATGATTTACGTCTGTTGCTATAAGTGAATGTACCATTTTTTTAACTTATAATTTGAATTAGTAGGATGCATGAAACAGTGCTGTTAAATGAAAAGCATACAACATCTTAGGGGGAAAATCATCAAAATTTGTTTTAAAGCAGAAGTTTATGCCAGTTAGATCCATATCACCATAATTTAGTGATGGAGTAGATCATAATTGTCATTATTGTGGGCTTTTTGAATACTTCAGTCATTTTCAGAACTTCTTTAGGTCAATGAGCATACATTTCTTCAGTACTAAAGTGGCAAAGTCTTCATTGTGTTGTTTGGGATATTTGTATAAAGTATTTTAATACTATTCACCTTGAAGGTCATTAGGGAAGAAAATGGCATTTCTTGATTAAGACTCAGAAAAGTAACCATAAAGCATGTTGGGTTTGATCCTTAGGCCCTTATTTTATACACTAGAATTGTACAAATTTCATTTCTTGATGCCATTAATACCACTAAAGTGGTACAACCACTTCTAGAATGGAGGCAATTTTAGTTGTTTACAGATCCTTAGAGAGTAGTAAGCATTTTCCTATGGAAAAACATTAATAGCACTAGAAAAAACGAAATGTGATTAATGGAGCCATAACAAGGTTCTCAAGCTATAGGCCATTCAGTGTTGCAAAGGATGAATCCAAACCTTCAAGTACATTAAGTACATCAAGTGCATTTCCTGAAAAAACGTGGAGATTGAGAATGGACATGAGCAGAATGACTAAATACTTCACACTGCGTGTGCTCACAAAACAGTCTATGTGACAAAATGAATGAAAAAATGGATGGATGGATGGATGGATGGATGGATGGATGGATGGATGGATGGATTTGTAACCTGGACTTGGAGAAGGCTGAGGTTCTTAATGACTTCTTTGCCTCAGTCTTCACTGGCAAATGCTCTGACCACACCACACAAGTCTTGGAAGGCAGATGCAGGGACTGTGAGAATGAAGACCTTAGGCCTGCTGTAGGAGAGGATCTGGTTTCAGACCATCATAAGAACTGAATGTGCACAAGTCCATGGGACCTGATGAAATCCATTCGCGGGTCCTAGAGGAGCTGACAAATTAAGTTGCTAAGGCACTGTCCGTCATACTTGAAAAATCATGGCAGTCAGGTGAAGTTCCTGATGACTGGAGAAAGGGAAATATAACCCCCATTTTCAAGAAGGGGAAAATGAATGACCCAGGGAACTACAGACCAGTCAGTCTCACCTCACGAGGATGATCACAGGACTGGAGCACCTCCTGTATGAAGACAGGCTGAGAAAGCTGGGGCTGTTCAGCCTGGAGAGGTGAAGGCTGCATGGAGACCTCATAGCAGCCTTCCAGTATCTGAAGGGGACCTATATAGGGATGCTGGGGACGGACTCTTCATTAGGGACTGTAGTGATAGGAGAAGGGGTAGCGGGTTAAAACTTAAACAGGGGAAGCTTAGATTGGATATAAGCAAGAAGTTCTTTACTGTGAGGTTGGTGAGGCACTGGAATGGGTTGCCCAGGGAGGTTGTGAATGCTTCATCCCTGACAACGTTCAAGGCCAGGTAGGACAGTGCTTTGGGTGACATGGTAGAGTGTGAGGTGTCCCTGCCCATGGCGATGTTCGAACTGATCTTAAGGTCCTTTCCAACCCTAACTATTCTATGATTCTATGGTTCTATGGTGAAGACAGGAAGCTGCAATCAGCGAGGATTTACAGCTGGTAAAGAAGAAATGTTCCATGGCAGAATACTGGTGGAAATTCCAAAAATACAGCCCTTGTATGTGTAGAAAAATTAAATACTTTTACATAGAGGATGAGTTTGACAGAATCAGGCAGAACTTCTTCCCAGAATATTTTTTAAACTATAAAAACTCACTGACCCTCAGCCACAAGTTCTTGTCCCCATTCTGTCCTGTGTTGTGTTTTGCATAGCTGTAGGAAAAGATGAAAGGATTTGATGAAACTGAGAAAATAACCTTTTTTTTTTTTTTCCTGATGACAAGCAGGATTGCATTTTTTCCCCAGTAAACAGTAAGTTAACTGAAAAAGAAAGTTATGGGGGATTACGACACATAGACACACTTCAAGCCAACTGTCCAAGAAAAAAAGGAAAAAAAGGTTTTTTTTTATTCTTAAATTTTGTTAAGTTTTACTTTAGAATACAGGAGTACCGGTTTGTTTATAGTCATTATCATTCATGTAAAGTACTTTAAAAATATATGTGAAATGAAAAAAGGCTTACTAAGGTTAGTAAAAAAAAATCCATTTCTAGTCTTTTCAGAGCAGCCCTTACTAATGTAAGATTTTATTAAACTTTGAGTGTAGAGTTCACCCAAAGAAATTTTTATTTTTTTTAGAAAAAAAAAAAAAGAAAAACCAAACACAAGGAAGAAAACTTGCTTTCTGCAATGCTGAAAGAATATATTGAGTTGCATACCTGAACTGAAAATACTCATGTTAACTGCTTGCAATTCTGCTTGTTAAAACATGCTATTATCTCAGGCCTCTGCTTTGCAGTCATTATTCTGCTAAGAAAAGGTCCTATGAGGAATCAGAATATTTTTATTTTGTAAAATATTTAATAATGATTGCATAGTTTGTATATATTTGTCATATATGGACACTAGTAAAGTTTATTGGAAGAATTCAGTGTGGACTCTTAGGCCTTGGGACGTGGTATGAAGCCAGCTCTTTCATGCAAGCCTTGAGATTGTCTGAAGACGTACTACCAGGTAGGCTTCGAAGTTTTAAGTCCAGGCTCTGTTAAGGCATTTTTTTGTACTTCTGGTGTATGTCACGAGTAGTGACATAGAAAGAGTTCAACAACCTATTGCATAGATTTGGAAAGATAAAAGGTTTTCTTTGTATCTCACGGACAAAAATAAGGTGAAGCTGTCAGCAGAGAACTCCTATGAAAAGCTTTTTAAGGAGTGAAGACTGCTCAGATCCAAGACTGGTACTTCTGAATTACGAACCTGCTTGAAATAGGAGTTGAATATATTTCAGTCCTGTACTCCCACAAAGGATTCTTAGGTAGCCAAAATAAACTAGATAAGTAAAGTTAATTGCCTTCAGGAAAGAGCTCAGGCATACTGTTTCTTTCAGGTCAAGTCTTGCATACTTCAGCCCTGGCAAATATACCTTATATTTATGAAGCACCTTTAAAAATAAATCTCTAATTTTCCTTGTAGGCTTTAGATAGAAATTATTTCAATTATCACTAAATTTCTCTAAAATTATTTTAAGATATACTTCAAAAATGTCTTTACTATTCTACCTGCCTGAAGGGTCTCATACTTGGCTTTATACATATACATATACATACATATAAATGAGTAATAAAATATGTATATATGAAATGTATATAAAATGTCCTTTGAATTCCAAAGATCACTTTAATCAACCAGTTTTACAATAGGCTGATTTATGGCTAAAATATAACTCAGTGTCTGGGAACTATTGTCCAAACTTGCTGAGACTTCACAGTTCGCAGCCTATCATGATCTAATACTGAACCTAAGACTTATCAGTGCAATTTTCAGTTTTGTCAAATTACACCTTCAAGGCATATTGTGTCTGTGACAGTGTCTGTGAAACATTCCATCATGAGGCCAGGGTACACACCCTAAAAAGCTTCTGATTTGTGTGAGTAGAAAACTAATTTTTATGGTGTTAGTAAGGATAAGAGCAAACACTGAAGTTTACTGTAGATTTATAGGTTTTCAGTTTCTCATGACTGTGTGAAGTAAGCATGTAAATTAAAAAAAGATCAGAAAATAATTCGATAATTCATATGAATATAATTCATAAGCAGAAAGTTTTGATTTTTTTTTTTCAGTAAAGACTATGAAGTTACATGAAACAGCAAGGTAACTCCTGCAGAGGTATCAGAAATGTGTCATACCGTTGTAATGATTCATGTGGATCATCTGATTCTCTCAGCAAAGGCTATAGACATTTTCTTTCTCAAAGGTTGCCATAGCTCCCTACATCTGATTATTTAGTAGGTTTTGGTTGAGAAAGCAATTAAAAATCAGTTGAAACATCCAGTTTATATCTCAAAGGTCAGTGATGACTTGAACCACAGAACTGCTATGTTTCTGAGATTCATTATGACACAGCTTAAAGAGAAATGATACACTGTTTTCTGACTATTTTCCAGGCTCCAGTAAAACTGCTGTTTTAAATGTAGAGTGATTGTTAATAATTGTTCAATGCTTGCAATATTGACCTTGGGAGACAGCATTGCAACTAGAAATTAGTGAAAACTAGGATATTTTATTCTACTTTTGCACTCAATTTTGAAAAGAGGCTTAATCAGTCATTACACTGCTTTGTAGGTGTTCAAGGCCTAGCTTCACAAGAAAGATGGGAGGTGTAATCTTACAGAGGCAGAAATACCATTTTGCAGTTAAGAAAAAAAGTTTCTTCTTTTTTGCTCCTGAAGAAAAGAAAGATTTAAAATACACCTCTTTTTATCCTACTTTCTGCTGTCAGGAAGCTAAAGATATTTTAGTAAATCTTATTCTCTGATATGTAACTGTTTTAAGTTTCAGGGATATTTTGTCAAGGAAGTCATGGTATTAAATTAAGGTTTACCGCTTCTGTTATAATGGCAAGGTATGTAAGAGTTGCTGCAGTTCTGAGTGTTGGAAGATTTATGGTCTTTCATCCATGTAGTTCCTGTTCATTTGTTTAAATAAACAGGGCTGGAATTTATAAGAAAATGGTTTACTGTAAGATAATACCTCAGTCCATGTTTGTTTCTTATCCAAACTGAAAATAGCCCTGCAGGGAAAAGCCACAGAATTCTGTATAGCAAACGGATAACTCAGAAAACCATTTTATCACTTGCTACTTAGATTGTGTCTAACCCATGTGCTACAGAAACTTAGCTGCATGCTTGCACATCTATGATAGGCTAATTTGATTTTGCTATGTGTTTAAAATGCTAATCTCAATGAAAGCGATTTTATCCTGCCTGACTGAAAAAAGAGAGGAAGCACTGGCAGAAGAAAAGGCAACTAGAGGGTATCAGAGGTCCTTATTAAACTTAGTGACACTAATGCTCTCCCATGAGTACAATTAACAGTAAAGTGAAATGGTGGGACACTATATACAGAAGCAAAGAACTGGCTAATAGGCAAGAAATCATTTCAGTGAAATAATAAGAAACTTGTTCCTTTGAGATGTGATGTAGAACTAACATGCACAATTTTAAAATCCATCTCAGAAATTTTGCAATACTAATAGACTATACTGGAGAAGAAAATCATTATGAATCCTTGCTTATTTAGCAATGGTATGAACTGAAAATAGCCCTCTTTAACTGTCTCATGTTTATTCTGTTACACTGACAGTCTTATTAGTATGTTAAACAATCTTAAAGAATGTTATTTTATATTCCATTTATTGTGAAACTGTGAATTCTAGTTTACTTACTACAGTTTTAAAACCAAATTAAATTAGGATAGGAAATAAAATTAGAATATGCTTTAATACTCAACTGCAGGTATAACTCTCTCTGAAGAGTTTGTGTTGAACAGCCAAATTAGGTCATGATTTCTATGCAAACAAATGATTTTAAAAAGGAATATTGACAAATTATCTATGTTCTGTATCTCCCCCCACTTCCCTTCCTTAAAGATTTGCTTGTATATTCTAGGTTTGTTAATAGATCTGCATATGTATACATACATATATTTATAAAAAAATAATCTATAAACATAATATAAATTAATAAATTATGAGAATAAATTCTTCTATAGCATTGTGAAACCTAAGTTGTGTAATCAGGGTGAAGCAGTGCTTCTTTTTTACATTTTCACTGGAATTAGTCCAAATTTATACCATATATCTCACTGTTAAATATTTCCTTCAGTCCACCTTTGATAAAAAAATTAGTGACTCTAAATGGATGTCCGCTTTTAGATTATTCTGTAATAATTTTCTGAAACAGCAATTGTTCTCATGGATCTAATATTTCCCTGTATTACTCTCCCTTATTTTTAAGGAAAGTTCAGCTACTGTCACATGGGAAAGCATCTGAACTTCTGCTGGCTAGCTCTTTCTCACAGTCCTTTCCTTTTCCTGGCCCAAGTCTTTCAAATTTTCAGTGTCAAAAAAATGTCAGGTTGAAAGTCTGAGTAACATCTGGCACTTTTCAATAGCATCAGTCAGCTTTTAGCAAAGATGGAACAGAGTGAGATAGCAATGCACTTAAGCTTTCAGAAAGGTACTACATTTCATGTTCAGCATTAGTTATGCAATCATTCGCATACTTCTAATATTTGGTAGCATTAGGCACAGTAAAGTAAGGAGTTCTGTGAAGGTGGCTAGAATATTAGGTTGCTACATGATATGCAGAATGCATCACAATGTGAAGATCTGTTTGGAATTATGCATGGAATAATCAAATTTGTTCCAGACATAAGGAAAGCAGAAAATTGGTTATGCTTAATATTTCAGCTGCATTCAGGTGATTTTTTCAGAGACTGTATGTGTGTATAAATATTTGTATCCTATCACTTCTGAAAGATGGGACAGATAGTTAGTCCCTTCTGTCCTTATTTCTTGCAGAGGATTATAAAGTATGCACATTTCGTGAGAGAGCTCATTTTCAGGATTCAGATAATCTCAGGGGATTGTTCTCTGCAGAAATGCTATTACAGGCTCTAAAAATAGTGATTGAGCTGGAATAAAAAGGCAGGCATTCAGTTATTGGGAGCTGAGCCTTTTTTCCAATCTTTGAATCCTAACAGTACCACAACCAAAAGCTTCCAGATTTCACAAGCCAGCAATACCAATGCACAGACAAACTCCCTTTTGAAAATACATTGCTTCTGCAACAAAGAATTCCCATTATACCTTACAATTATATAGCAAGAACTGACATTCCTGCTCACTGATAACTGTATGTGTTAACCTCACAGGAAGATCAGTCTCATCAAGCAGCAGCCAAGACTCCAGGATCTGAGCCTTCTAGGTGCCTTCTTGTACCAGAATTGTCATGGTGGCCCTGTGTCTCTGGAGCCTTCTTTTTTTTCAGCATCAATGGGCTGTTTGGTTCACTCTGTCTTGTGAAACCACAGCCTCAGAAGAGGTTAGTGAAAACATTTCCAAGACATTCTTTTTTCCACTGAAATATTGTAGTTTCATTAAAATGTGTTGCTGTTATCAACTTGCCAGTTTTAGTGGAGTATGAATAGGGAATGTTTGTCAGAGAGAGAAGAGAAGGACGATTGGCAAGTGAGAAAAAACTAGCACAGCATAGTGAAATCTGAAACTCTCACAGGAGTTCTGTGAGAGTTTTATTAAACTTCTGGATCTTTTGAGTTTGAGCTTCAGGTAAAGCTATTTAATAATTACTGTTCCAAAGGGGAAAAAGGGAAAGCACTTGCAAAGAGGCTTGTCCTATAACCTAGGACAGTATTCAGCAGATTGTCCATTCTAACTAGATAGAAGTAAGACTTGAACATCAAAACCCTTCCGCTAGGCAAGTGCCTTGATGTGCTCTCAGTTGCTCTTTTCTCATATACGATGCTCTTGTACTTTTGGCAGAGAGGACAGGAGAGCAAAAAATTCACTCTGTTTTGCATACTCATTTTTTAATGTTAGAAATCTGTCAGAAATAAGAATGTTTTTTTCTTAGGCACATCTTTCTTTTTTTCAGTACTTTTGGTTTGTGTCTTATTTCAATGTGTGTTTATGTTTTTATTGTTAGTGGTGTTAGTAGTATTCCACACTGCTTCTCCATTCCACATTCTGTCTACCCTTTCTTCCTATTCCTACACTATTCTTAGTTCTCTGCATTTTTCAAAATCTTTTTTTCCTTTTTCTCCTTTTTCTCCATTCTCCTCCTTTTATGTATCTCCATGTTCTGGAGGAAAGAAACAATAAAGTAAATGCAGGTAAAAAACATACTGATACATCCATGTGAGACTTTGTAGAAGTAAATGAAGTAAGTTTGTGATCTGTGGAAATGTAATCAATTACAATTAAAATGCCAACCAGATATTTTTCAATATTGTAACTCAAATATTTATTCAAAATGGACAAGTGATTACAGTTTCTATTCCCTTACATCTGTTTAGCGTTCAATTGTTACAAAATCCATTCAGTTTCTTTTGATGAAAAATTGATTACATATAGTATTTTATTTCTGAAATTAATTCTTTTGTGAAACATCTACTTATTTGTAAACTAGTTTCCAAGCTAGACACCATTAGACCATTACAATGGTGTACACCATTACAATGGTGTAAACACCATTAGACTAAGACATGTCTGAAAACATGTAGAAATCACACTGTACTGCTGCAGGTAGGCTTGGAGGGAAGATCCAGTATGACTTATATTACAGTGAGAGATGTAATTCTTTGGAATTGTTTTCATATCAGGATTTTTTACGTGGATGTTATTGTTCCTTGCAATAGTTCCAGTCAGACAGGAACTACATTTATCAGCAGGCTAATCAATTGGTTTAAAATAGAAGTTGGAATAAGGTACAATGGGGTATAAAACTGCTTCTCCAGATGCGGTCATATCTCTCTTGCCTTTATTAACTCTTATTAGCTAAATACTTCATCAGTAGCTTATAGTTAGGCCTGGAGGAAGAAGTTTGGGTTTTGGTTTGATTTTTTCCCCCAATATTTTCTCTCATTTGCATAATAACTTTGTGGTTAGATTTGTCGATGAACCAGCTAAAAGAGCAGTCACATGAGCATGAATGCAAAAAAGGGATAAGAACACGTCAGATGAAGGGTCCCTGAGATCTGGGTAGTTTGTAAAATATTTTGTTTTAATCATCACACACTGTCTCTCCTCCTTAGGTAAAGGACTCCTCACGCTGTTCCTTGCCCTGCTCCAACATGGGGTCCCTCCCACAGGAGACAGTTTTCCACTAAATTCTCCAATATGAGTCCTTTCCATGGACTGCAGTTCTTCATTAACTACTCCAGTGTGAGTCCCTTCCATGGGGTGCAGTCCTTCAGGAACAGGCTGCTCCATCATGGGTTCCTCTGTGGCATCACAAGCCCTCTAGGAAACCTGCTCCAGCGTGGGCTTCTCTCTCCATGGGGCCACAGGTCCTGCAGCAAACCTGCTCCAGTGTGGGCCTCCCACTGGGTCACAGCCTCCTTTGGGCATCCCCCTGCTCCAGCGTGTGGTTCTATCTGCTCCTTCGTGGACCTCCATGGGCTACAGGTGTACAGCCTTCCTCACTATGGGCTGCAATATTGGCTTCAAAGCACTCTGCTCTGGTGCCTGGAGCATCTCCTCCCCTCCTTCTTCACTAACCTTGGTGTCTGCAGAGTTGCTGCTCTCACATATTCTCACTCCTCTCTTCTGCTGCAATTGCTCCTGTGCAGTAACTTTTCTCCTAGTTCTTAAATAAGTTATCACAGAGGTGCTACCACCACCACTGATGGACTCAGCAGATGGTCCTCTTGGAGCTGTCTGGCATTGGCTCTATCAGACACATGGGAAGCTTCCAGTAGTAGCCTCCCATTACCAAAACGTTGCCATCCAAAACTTTTTAGAGCTAATTTAATTCACTCATTGGCAGGAAAGTACAGATTCTTTGTCAATGAGCAGAAATGACTCCTCTAAAGTTTTGAGGAGGTTTAGAACAGAGTAGGTTGAGTGATGGGAGTGTGTGGTCTGAAGGGTGACAGGTAGAATATTTCTATGGAGGCAAGTGAAGAGAAGCAAATTCTCAAGGTTATAGAAGAAGGTTTGATTGCAAAAGACAGTCTTTACATTAGTTCAGGCTGCTGTAAGACCACAGCTGCCTTGAGTCTACTTTGTGAAGTGCCTGTGTTTTGGGTCAATCTGTAAATTAAAAAAAATGCTTGAGATAGGATAATTACCTGTTTACTAGCTCCTGAAATAGAGTAATCCTGACATTAGCCAGCCACTTGAAGAGACAGAGGATCTGGGGGGACAGCTTTGTTCTCAGTTTACACCATTACATTCTTTTCCTCAATAGGTCAAAATGAAACAAAATGTTGTGTTTGATTCAAAGTATTTTTCTTGTAGTTTTTTCACCATAAGAAGTAAGGCATCTGACATTTGGTTTGAGTTAAACTTAAATCTTATTCACCAGTCTCGAAAACAAAAAATTTTCCTGTTACTTCTGTGCCTTATCTTTTATTTCCTCTGCATCTTAATGTCAAATATCTAAAGGGCAGAAGACTTTTTCTAGATGTTTTGTCCCTGCCAAAGGCCAGAGAGATCTAGATTAAATATTTACTAAAAAAGAATAAAACACATATTTTTATTTGGGTTTAGATTAAATTTAATTCTGCTAAGGAGTCTAGTGCCCTCTTCAGTATCCTGGCTTCCTATTTGGAACAGAAGAATTCCTAGCTACTGAATTGTGGCTTGCCAGAAAACAGGCTTCTGAAATGTTATGACAAATACAAAATATTGTTTCTTTTCACGATTTTCTGTGCTGAATTAAAACCAAAAGCAAACAAACAAACAAACAAAAAAAACAGAAAAAAACCCCAACACACCAACAAAAAAAATCAAAACCCAAACCTTTCCTGAGATGCATAATGATAAAGGCAGCAGCCTATGCAGCTGTCTTACTAGATTTCTTCGACCCAATTCAATAAAGAATGAGTTATGTGAGCTCATGTCTCTGTTTTCCCCATTGAGATGCCAAAGTCAGGATGAGTGAGTGCATGCTTTGAAAACACTCACTTTAAGGATAAAAATAGCTCTTGCTGGTAAGTTTGCAGATAGATACATAGGCAGAACATGAGCAAACACATTAATGAATTAAAATCAAGCTTGAATAGAAGTAACCTCCTGTCTTAGGAGAGGCTTTGTTTACAGAGTAGCTGGCAGTTCCTGTGAAGTAATGTGGTTACACTGACTAGCACTAATAGCCATGGTCAGAGGAATTTGAGATTGAAAAGTAACTGAAGCAGAAAAAAGTAAGTACAAGAGAGGTGTTGCCAAGTTCCCTCCTTTCAAACACAGAAGGATGTGTCAGTATAAGAATAATGTGTTCAGATCTGCTCAGCTATACCAGCCACACCAAACTTCAGTGTTGATCAGAGATAGAGAAATTCTCTTTACTGAGAGGTTTACTTCTTTACAAAATTAGGGCTGAGGCATGTGACTAGTTTTAACTGAAGGCTTCTCAGGCTGTCTTGATTTTTAGACAGTTCCTAAATGTGTTACATCCTCATAGCAGTAAATGGAACAGTGGATGACTCAGAGCTGTATTTCTTATGTTCTCAAATGCTGCTTTTCAAAGACATCCTGCTTGTCATTATAGCGACATACATGGGTTTGTGAAGTTGGTTTTGGTTTGGACTGAGGTTTTCTGTGTGTATATAGTTTTCTCTCTATGTTCTGTCTATAGCTTGAGATGGATGGTAACCTTACCTTTGAAACAAGAAAATCATAGGAGAATGTCTCAAGGAAGGCTTGGCCTCCGTTGAATCAGCTGGGTTTTGAATAAAATTACTGATAAGCAAGACTTACAGTTTCTGAAGTTTCTCATCACGCATTTGTGCATGTTTGTGCTGCAGGAGTCCGCAACAACAGATGCTCACAATGCTGCCTGGGTTTAGGCTTCACAGTAAATTTTAATTTTAAATTTTCATACCAACAGTTAGTACTCTATTCATGGTCATACCCATTACTTGCAAATGCAAAGTACTTCAGCTTCACCCGGTAAACAGAGTCACCTTCCTTCTTTGCCGGCTGATAAAAGTTCCTGGATTGCAACTAATGAAGTAACCTTCCTGAGGGCTTGGGTTTTAGTTTCTCCACCAAAGGAAAGCCCAGCAAGGCCTTTGCAATCATCTCTGTACTTAACCTGGAAATTTTATCCCACAGAGAAGAAATAAAAGTGTTTTTCTTGTTAAGCATAAGTGAAATCACTCACCTGGAGAAGGCAGAATCAACGATCTTGTGGACAAAAGTCTTTCCAAGATGGATTTCCCCCCAGGATTCTTTCACATGCTGTATATGTTAGTCTGTAATGCTAAACCAACCACAGCTGTCAGCAGCAGGATATAATCACAACTGCCATTTTATAACTGAACACCCAGCAGGATATAATCACAACTGCCATTTTATAACTGAACACCCAGGCAGTATGCAGAAAACTGAGCTTTAGTGACAAATCTAAGAAATATTGGTGACCATTTTCATTTGCTGTGTACTGTCTTTGTGTTGCCATTTAGTTCTTTTCCTTTGAAGAATAAGTTCAAAGTAAGTTATACAACCATTGATAAAGAAAGGAGGGTGGTTTTGTTTGTTTGTTTTATTAATATATTTGCTTTGAAACAAATGGTGCTGATGTTTACCCATATATTATTTAAGGATTAAAAATGCAAGCATATTGTAATGCTGAAAATTAAGCCACCTCTGAATCAAGCCAATTCTCTGACATTCAGAGGATTTCATCACTGTATTGCACTAGACAGTGTTGGTTCATTATGATCCTAATATGAAAGTTACTCAGACTCTGCAAAATGTTCGTTAAAATAGTGTTTGTTAGAGCTAATGCTGTAAAGTAAAAGGAGTGGTGAAGACAATTTTACGTTTCTTCAAATGCTTGGAAGCCTGAGGTGTGCAGCATTTAATGGGCCTCTAATCAGTGCTCAGAAAGCTGTGCAGACCCTGTTCAAAGTGTTTCCCCTATTTTAGTAATTTGAGCTATCATGAGATTTTTCTCACAAGCACACAGTTCTATTCATTATTTCAGCTGTCAACCAAAAAAAGGGCCTTCATATGAACACTTTTTGCTGAAATGATATGCCAGAAGGTCATACTGCCACTCAGAGGGACCTTGACAGGTTGCACAGATGTTCCAACAGAAACCTTGTGAAATTCAGCCAGGATTGTTCAGCCTGGTCTAGTGGAAGGTGTCCCTGCCCACAGCGGGGAGTGTGGAACTAGGTGATGTTTAAGGTCCCCAAACCATTCTGTAAGCACAAAGTCCTGCACCTCAGAAGGAACAACCCCATGCCCAAGTATATGCTGGGAGCCACCCAGAGCTACCCAGCTGGAAAACAGCTTTTCAGAAAAGGACCTAAGGAGTCCTGATGGACATCAAGTTGAACAGCAGCCTTGTTTTAAAGGTGGCTAATGGTATCCTGGGGTGCATTAGGCAAAGTATTGCCAGCAGGTTGGGGAAGTGATCCTTCCTCTCTGCTCAGCCATAGTGACGCCATACCTGGAGTCCTGTGTACAGTTCTGGGCTTCCCACGTCAAAAGAGATATGTACATAGTGGAAAGAGTCCAGCAAAAGGTCACAAAGATGAAGAAGGAAATGGAGCATCTCTCCTATGAGGAAAGGCTGATCAATCTGTAAATGTTCAGCTTGGAGAAGAGAAAGCTCAGGAGAATCTTATCAAGTTGCTCAGAGAGGTTGTGGAGTCTCCATACTTGTAACACTCAAAAGCTGCCTGGGCATGGTCCTGGGCAACATGCTTCAAGTGGCCCTGCTTGAGAAGAGTTAGGCCAGATGACTTCCAGGGGTCCCTTCCAAGCTCAACCATTCTGTGATACTGTGTTTCTGAGCTGGCTGAGTTTATCCTGCAGATGAGGTGTTTGTGCAGGCAGGCCTGGAGGACTGTTCTTGCAAACTGTTATCTGGATCTCTTAAATCTTCGCTGTACAATGCTCTTTGGGTCAAGACTGGTACAGCATTTTAATCTCGTCAGATTCAGATACAATATTTTATGACTTGGAAATTCAGGAAATGTGATCGGTTGTGACAGTACATTTTTACTTGTAGGACTAATACCTTTTATATTCACCTTATGAAGTGTAAAGATTTAGATTGGGAACACATATGACCTGTAGCAAAGCAAGATGCCTTGCTCTAATTGAACCTCTACATTCCTGAACAATACTTAATTTATAAGAATGTGGAACTTATTATAGCTAAACTTTCATATATTACTGTCTTTTAATTTTTGTTAGTTTTCAGAGGAAAGGAATACTGAATAACAAGAAGAAAAGCAGATCTGGAGCAATATTTTATTCCTGTGTAGTTACTATTAATCTGACATGATTTTTCATTTACTTTAGTTTGTTCAGTGATCTGAGGAAGAACGTATTAATTTGTCTTTTCTATTTTTCATGGAAAATCTGGTGAACATTATTATTTGGATTATGGGCCAAGTAATTCTTAACTCATGCTTTTCTGTATTCCATGAGTTGTTTGTTAACAAGAGAAAGAAACCATAGATGTGTTGGGTTTTGTTTGTTAATTTGTTTTTTTGAGCTCAAATATGAATATAAGTGTATTTGAATGGTTTTGTCTTTTTGAAGCTTTTAACAGGGTTGTTACTCTATCATGCTCAGTCAGTGTTCTCTTCAGTAAGAAATGTGTAAGAACTTCCATTTTCTTCCCTGCAAAAGAAAAATGTTGAGACTTGGCATTGTCTTCTCTTTGTTTTTTCTGTGTGTGTCTGTGCAAGAGATGAAACTGTCATGCTCCATCCTGGCTTTTGTAGACTGCAATAGCTTTTCTTAATTTAGCTGTAAGGTATGCAGACATGATATTGGTGTTCAGTTTCCTTCACAAAAATTACAATTATTGTTGTTTCATCTGGGTTTTAAATACCTCTTTTGTTTCTCAGGATTAGTTACTAAAATTTGAGAATTTCAGTCTCTACCTCTTGAGTTTTTTTCTACTTCCACATGAAAGAATGAATACTCAAGTTTTTTACTGTTGTGCAGTAGAGTGGGAATTAACTTTCACTGATTTCTTTAGTATAAGAACTTTTGCAAAGCAAGAGTTGTTGTGCTAACAGGTCTTACTGGATCATTTGAATTTCTGAGCAGTAGTTTATCACCGCTTTTATGCTGTATAAGCAAAATACAAATGCAGTTTTCAAAACCTGACTTGGGAAATCAGTGGTAAAACAGTGTTGCAAACAAAAGTCTTATGCATTACCCAATGAATATTTCAGTGTTGTTCAGTATTGCCTACTGGTTGTACGTAGTTAACTGAAAAAATACACAAATCATCCTAATACTCCAAGGGTAAATAGCTATAAAAATGACTAAGGAATTGCTAGAATTAAATGCTATATGTAAGTCTGCATGCAGGGAAGCTTTACTTTATAGAGTCATTTAGTCATTGATAGCTTAAGATATGGGCAAAGCTATTCCTGAGTTTTACAGTTTTTTCAAAGTAATAAAATTATGCTTAAATATTTCTGGAGTTTCCTGAAAGTCAGTTAGTCTAGTTTTATTGCTTCTGGTATCCAAGTTATAAATTACTATGTATGGACTAGAAACAAGGATTTTAGGTTTTTATTTACAATATTTGGGGATTTTCTGACACTCAAAGGATTAAAATGATTTGTAGCTCTCTACATAAAAGTGCACTATGTACCTGATGTCTTCTATACAGATTTTATTTGTACTTTATGGCATTACACCTATAAAAAGGCAAAATTATTTATATTAACAGAGCACAGAAGCACACATTTCTTTCTAACAGTATGTTAAACATTGTCTCAGAGATTTTTAAAAGGTATTATGTATATGCTTTATAAATTTGTTTAAACATTTCTCAATGTGTTATCTTTTTTGTGGACATTTTAGAGCAAGGATAAATTCACTTAATAACTCTGTGTGCCTTCATTTTTAAACTCTTGACTATTTGGTTCCTGAATAATTGCTGTATGTGATTGCTTGCAAAAAAAAAAACATTTACTACTCTGCACAGTGAACAGATTGGTAGGAAAAAATTATATACTAAACAATTTATTTTTTTTCAATCTCCCAATCTATGATAAATGATCTTGCTTTAAAAACAAACAACAAACAGAAATAACAGAACACTATAAAATCAGTACCAAAGTTTTTCTAGAATGAGTCTTTATAAATATAGCTACAATGCCATGCTTACAGCTCAGTAAGTTGATTTTTCAGTACACTCACTATGCGACAAGTGACAATAAAAGATAGTTAGCTCTACACGATCAACTATGTGCATTGAACCAATGCTTGTGACTTGATAGTTTGAAGAGAAATATTATCAATATAAGTTGAAGGCATTATAAATCCTTTTGTAAGCATGTAAAATCTTTTATATAGGAACTTGCTTAATAACTCTAATACAGTGCTTATCGTCTACATGATCTCTTTATAGAAGCTATACTTCTAAAAAGACCTTTCAGTGCAGTTCTACAACTACAAATAGCACAAGAGTTTCGCTATGGTCTTGGATGTATCATTCAAAATCCTTCCTATATGTCGAGTCAGCAGGGACAGGAATCTGTATTCCCATATCTTACATGGGGCTCTGAGTGGATTAGAAGGCACAGCTTAAAATGGAGAAAGTGTGACTAGGAAAACTAGTGAGTTTATTTTAGGTATATGTCTTGGTTTGGCAGGGAAGGAAAGCTCTGTTAGCAGGTGGGGCACTGGACATCATGAACAGTTTCAGAATATTATGAGAACTGTACCAAATTGCTACAAATTGTAAGTAAGTTTAGAGAGAACTTTTTGGTATATTGTTGATAGCTGTCCTGATTCAAATAATAATAACATACATATATTACTATTCATAATCACATTATGGCCAGCAAAACGTGAATAACTGCAAAATCATTGATGACTGGATATACTGGACAAATATTTTTTAAATTTGATTCATGGGACTTGTCATTGTCTTCTGTTTGCCTTTCATTCATCCTTGTGTGGCCTTTATCAATTTAGATGAGAGGGCACATTCTTACAAAATTATATTAAATTACCGTTACAGCAACAGGGGCATAAACCTCATCTATTTAGCCTTTTTTTTGTATGAACTGTTCATAGCTCATCATCCTTGCCGACCTTTACTCTCTGAGAGAAAAGGACTGGAAACACATGTAATGTTCAAGATTTGATGAGCCATGGGTTTACACAGTGATACAATGATATTTACTTTTTCCCATTCTTTTTTTAAGAGCTTATAGCATTGCATATTTTTATCTCTACTGAACTTAGATTCTCCTATCATTTGACTGCCCATTATAACTCAAAGAACTCTCTTTTTCCTGATATTTCAGAAGCTCTGTGCACATCATTGCACAGATAAAATGGAGGTGGGTTTTTTTTCAGTATGCTTCACTTTATATTTTTCTACACTAAATTCTGGCTTCTTATTTTCACCCAGTTAGTATCATGAATGTCATTCCTGCAGTTCTTTGCAATCAGCTTTTGTCTTCTTTATCATGATAGACTTGCATTGTTAACAACCTTTGCTACCTCTCTGATATTTCCATATCAATTATGAAGATAATACAGAGCACACCTTATTGTGATTCCACTGGTGACTTTTCTGTGTCACGGAAAGTTATCATTTGTTCTTTGGCTTTTATCTTTCAATCACCGTTTAGACATTGTGAAGGCATGTTTTTTCTTGGCCATTTAGCTTCTTCAAGAATTATTGATGATAAATCATGTTGAAAACTCCTTGGAAAATCGAGTAGACTATAACAAATAGATTTCCCTTAATCATGTACTGACTTTTTCAAGGAACTCCACTAGGTCTTTGATGACTTTGATGTGTCTTAACGAAAACATGCTAACTCTTTCTCAGTGTATCATATCTATCCATTAAATTCTACTCCTTATTATAGTTTCTAGCAACTTTCCTGGTGCAGGCAATGTTCAGTAGTTCCATAGAACTCCTCAGAAAAGCTTATTAAATGTGTTATATTAGCCATCTTCCAGCTTCTGGTGCTTGAAAAGGATCAAGAAAGACATTTTACACCAAAGCAATAGCTCATTGATTTAAACTCAGATTTTTCTAGAAGTGTCAGAGAGATTATAAATAGGCAGTTATCAGTCCCTAGAATTCTACTCTTCTTCTATTAGTTCTCCTTGTCTCTTCTTTTTTTTTCCCTAACCTTTTTACTCCTTGCCATATTGTGAATATGCCTGCTACAAGCTCTCCAAAGTAACAAGACCAATTTGCTTTCTAACATGTTTCATTGAAAGCAAGCAAAAATCTTAAAAGTTAAAAATACATGAATCCAAGCAAAAATACGGAAACCCACAATTCTGGTGAATGACAGAACTGTGAAGATGGAAATCAGCATTTTTTGTTAATTTTGTGTCCCTAATTTGAAACTGGTCATGGTAAAAAACAGTATTTTATGAGCTATAGTAAATGAGCTTTCAAATAGCAGTTGTCACCTCCATCACGCTGGGGGACCTCATGTCAGAAATGTCACCTTCTCTATAATATTCTAGGAAGATACCATGAGAAAAACATGAAGGGTCTGCATATACATTGAACTGCTGCTAGCTAAAGCTTAAGGTCATGTGCTGAGCATGCAGCCTCTCCTGTCTAACTCTTGTCTTCTCACAACCTTTTATCAACCTTACCATATTTTGCTTCTTTCCTATTTCTTTGTTTCTGTTTAAGAGGAACTGACATATTCAGTAAAAACTGTTGTGGATTGTGACCAGAAAAATGACTACACACACTGTCATAAATAACCTGACAGAGATATGATTTTGCTTATGGTTGTTGAAGTGAGAAGAGGCCAGTGGCTGCCTCTTGAAAGCAACAAGGTTACAAACAGCAGTAAGCATCACAGACACGAATGGTATTTTCTTCTCTATTTATTTTGCTTTTTGCAGTTCCCTGTGCATTTGTCTTCAAAGCAGCAGGATTCTTTTTCAGCAGAAATGCAGCTCATCTCACCTTACTTCTTTGCACCAAAAAGGACAGTTGTTTTCATCTTTAGCTCTAATACACCACCAAACTGTTTTTCCCTCTGCAGCTTCACTGAAATAGTGAGGAAAAGAAAGTGAAAGACATTGTCAAAATAAACACCAAAGTATTTTGTATTGCAAGCTTTAACAGTTTTTCCCATCTTTCATGGTACCTATACCCAGAACCTAGGCAGCTGAGACCTATATTCAAAACCCTGAATCTTGTTTCACAGTTGTTCAATTGTCTTTGCATGTTTTGTTTGCTACCACAAGCCTAGATGTTCCATCAAAGTCTATACAGTTCCTCACATGCTCCTTTATTCTGTGCAGGCATCTCAGCTCATTGACAAGAAACAAACATTTAGAGGTCAACTGCCTTCAGTAGCTGCAGCTGGTTTAAATTTGACTCTGCCACCCATTTAGAACAGAAGCTGTGAAAATAGGAAGCAATATTTTATAAAGAAAATGTGCCCTTGCAGTGGCCTAGATTTTACATCCTGAAGCACACTCTGATAATAAATTTAATAAATAAGTTGAAAAGTAAACCAAGACTTTAGTCTGACAGTTGTTTCTAGAGCATGTGTGTGGGATAGAAGGAGACTATTTCCAGGAAAGGGCATGTTTTAATGGTGTTAAGGTTGTATTTTGACTGGTGAGAATAGCCAGCCTTTACCATATTTATCCTTTATATTCCCCATATGCCAGATTAGTGTTAGACCACAATTTTGTGGCTATTGTGGAAAAGTTTCTCAGTGAAGTCACAGCCTAATTAGGGAAAGGCAAGCGAGAATCATAGATGCAGCAAACAGAAACAGGAGGAGACAGAGGATCAAAGAAACCGCAGCAAGAGCAAGGGTTTTGTACCACTAGACTTATTTAGATTCTGAGATAAATGACAGCTTATGTGCCGGAGTGAGTGTAAGCAGCTGTTCTGCTAATTGTACTTCTTCCCATGTGTGCTAGAGCTAAGAGTATTGCATTAGAAACACAAAAGGTAGAAGCAGAAATGTCAAAGAAAATACTTTTTTCAGTTCTTTCTTCCCTTTTAAAGAAGAATCTACAATAATAGTCACAAAGTGCTTTACCGTTTCTTTCAGTGACAGAAAGAAAGACAGGGTCTAAACTTAAATGGTCAATGAAGATGTGCTATTGTCTTCTTGAATGATTTCCTCTATCCAATATTTATATGTTATAGGAATATGGAGAGTTTAAAATTTTACAAGGCTTTCTTTTTCCTCTGCAGTTGAAATTTTTGTAGACCTGTACTAATCTATATTATGATAGCAATTAACAACTACAAATGTATTTCTATGATTCTGTTTCTATTTGGTTTCAAAGTGCTGTGATACACAAAAAAAAAATCTTTTTATGGTTGGAGAACAGATAAAGACAGTGGACAAAAGGGCTGTTCAGTCACAGGGGAAATATGGATGTTCAGTATGGAATACGTTAAGGAGACCCTCATTCTTAAAACTACTGCCCCAACTGCTTGTGTTTTGGTATTTTTCTTGTACAAACGATGAATAGAAGCATAAAGGTGGCTGAACTGGGTCAAACCCCTCTTTGGTTGCCTTTTCAGTATGGAGCAGTAGGCAGTATGTAGTTGTGTCTCCTGAATACTTTCAGGTTTGGGGTCTTTGTGGCTCAAGGTATTTGTGGTTTGAGCCACAGCAGACGTCTTTGTATTTGATACTACTTAGTGGAGTTTTCTTCCAAAAGGTAGTGTAATCGACCTTGAAACATTTTAAATCCCCTGTGCAGATGAATTACAAATATAAATATACATTTCTGTTTTGGATTAGGTACATTTAGTTTTATCTGATACTCACTACTTCTTCCTCTGGAAAACACTGTGAACAAAAAATTTCATATTCAATTTTTCTAAGTCAGTTACAATACTATTAATAGTCATAATATGCCTCCTTGGTTGCTCCTTTTCCTGTTAGAGTTCTTGTCTCTGTAACTGTGTATAAGCAATTACTGTTTCTCTTCCCTGTTCCTGCTCCAGTTCAACTATATTCTTCATGAGATGGGGAGATCAGAACTGTGTTCAATATTCATGATGTGGCCACATGAGGGGTTTATATTGTTAATTTATGCTGGTTTATGCTCCATTTCCTTCCTAATAATCCATATTAGTCTGTCTGATTTGCTTTTTTTATATAGCAGATAGAAGCAAGCAAGCAAACAACTCCCCTCCCCAGGTTTTTTGATTCCTTTGTCATTCATGATACTTTGAACATCTGATACCTTTTATACCTTTTTTTTATACTTTTTTTTTTCTTGAAGAGCTATGTAGGAACTGGAGTTTTCTGATCAACAGAAATTAATGTTAGGGGTTTTTTTCTAATTTAAGCAATGAACTATGTAGGCCAATTTCCTAAGATAGAGAAGTCTCAAAACCTACATTTCTTCCTGGAATCTC
Source organism: Melopsittacus undulatus (assembly GCF_012275295.1). Classification (NCBI taxonomy): domain Eukaryota; kingdom Metazoa; phylum Chordata; class Aves; order Psittaciformes; family Psittaculidae; genus Melopsittacus; species Melopsittacus undulatus. The sequence goes on along the minus strand of NC_047527.1, from coordinate 81,930,717 downwards.
TCATCCATCCTCCTGCACAGTCACGGAGGTGAACCAGTCTGTAGCTTAGACCATGCAAATTTTCAGAGCATTAAAAGGGTAGAAAATCAGATTGGCATGCATTAGAAACCTCCACTGGCTTGCTCTGGTAAAGCATTTCCGTTTTAGCATTCTTTATTTTCTGAAAGAAAATATTTGTAGGGAAAATACTGCACTAAATATTTTTTTTACAAAGTACTGTAAAGGTATTTTAGTACATTTTCTAGGACTGTGCTAGGAAAAACCTTACAACAACGTGTAATATAGAAGAGAATCTAATAGAATAGAATAGTTGAAAGGGACCCTTCAGGGCCGACTAAAAGTTAAAGCATGTTTAATAGCATTAAGGGCATTGTCCAAATGCCTCTTCAACACTGGCAGGTTTGTGGCATCTACTACCTCTCCAGAAAACCTGTTCCAGTATTTGACCACCCACTGTAAAGAGTTGCTTCTTAATGTCAGGTCTGAGCCTCCTCTGATGTGACTTTGAACCATCCCTATGTGTCCTATCACTGGATACCAGGCAGAAGAGATCAGCACCTCCCTCTCCCCTTCTCTTCCTCAGAAAGATGTAGAGAGCAATGAAGTCACCCCTTAGCATCCTTTTCACCAAACTAGACAAACCCAGAGTCCTCAGATGCTTCTCATAGGACATTCTTTCCAGCCCTTTCACCAGCTTTATAGCCCTCCTCTGAATGCATTCAAGTACATTGACTTCCTTTTTAAATTGTGGGGCTCAGAACTGCACACAGTAGTGACAGTGAGGTTGCATCAACACAAAATACCTGTCAGTGCTAAAGAAATGTCAACACTGAGTTCAGGAGTAGGGCATAAAGCCCCCAAAACCTCAAAGACCTTACCCCTCTAGTGCAATGCAGGAAATACTTCAGCTAATGCCAGAAGAGCTGGTTCAAGAACCAGAGTGGAGTTGATCCTTATCAGTTTTGTTAACCGTATGTTGTCCTGATCTATACCTACTGCAAGGTGGTAACTAGTATCTGTGTTAAAAGCCAGCTACATCATGATGCATCATGATTCTACACCAGGCTTCATCATGATGCATTGTATCTTTCTGAACTTCCAAAAACAGGGCTAAGAACATGTACTCGCATATTCATTTAACTGCTTGTTTTTGGTTTGCTGTTATTCCTCTTGTGCATTCATTTCCTTGGTCTGCTATATATTCAAGAAAGAATTTCTGGTATTGTTCAATTTTTATTTACGTTTTTAGTCACAAGCATAAATAATGAAAGAAAGATTAAACCTTTATGTCTGCATAGCACCTGGCACTGGGGAAATTTCCAGGGAACAGAGCAGCATATTGCAAGTAATACAATTTCTCCTGCTACTTACCCACTGTGTGCCCATTAAGGCCTTTGTTTTTCCCCCTCATCTGCATTATGACCTGTACAAAGTGCATAAAAATGACTGCCCCCCCACAGTTAGTGGCTTAGAATCAGTTTGAGATAATCTGATGAATGGTGAAACTGAAGAAGAGAGGAGTGGTATTATTAGCAATAATGTTTCAATTAGTTTAATATCATTACTATGAAAGGGAGCTTTAAATTGCTCTTGTAGTAGGAATCGAACTTCCATACAGATACAAATGAAGTGCAACTATTCTGGTCTGTGGCAATCATGCATGTTATATCAACTGAAGAGAGGAAACACAATAAACATGATCTAGATGCTACTTTGGGAAAGTGCTCACTTTCTCAAACAGCAGATGATTATCAAGATATTACCTACTATAACTATTTTTTGAGATTTTTTTTGCAAAGACTTTCAGTAAAAGTTAGCCGTGCTCTGCAGCTCATTATGCTGAGATAATTGTTACCAAGCTACGAAGAAACTGACTGATCTTAAAACAAAAATGCCCATATTCTATGCAATTTTAATTCTTGTTCATTTATACATGTTCACAACTTGGTAAATCCTGTTATGCACTAAAGTTACAGTATGCTGATCATTAACTATTATTAGTTTTCATTTTAAGGTTATGGTATACTTTTATTCTGCACATCTTGCATGTATGAATATTAATATAGCCAGTATGAATGACTAACTTTTGTCAAGCACCAAGTCACAGAAAATATAATAGTCATAGAGTCACGCAATCATAGAATCACAGATTCATAGAATCACAGAATCATAGAATGATAGTTGCTCAAACCCCCATCCACACACTTCCAGGGATGGGGCAGCCACAAATTCTCTGGGCAATCTGTGCCAGTGTCTCACCACCCTCATAGTGAAGAATTTTTTCCTAATATCTGATCTAAATCTGCCCTCTCTCAGTTTAAAGCTATTCCCCCTTGCCCTGTCACTACATGCTCTTGTAAAAAGCTCCTCACCAGTTTTCTTGTAGGCCTCCTTTAGGTACTGGAAGAGTGCTGGGCGGTCTCCCTGGAGCCTTCTCCAGGTTGAACAGCAGTAATTTTCTCAGCCTGTCTTAATACAGAAGGTGCTCCAGCCCTCTGATCATCCTTGTGGCCCTCCTCTGGACTCACTCCAACAGGTCCATGTCCCTCTTGTGTTGGGAACCCCAGAGCTGAACACAGTACTGCAGGTTGGATCTCACAAGAGCAGAGGGGCAGGATCACCTCCTTCAACCTGCTGGTCATGCTCCTTTTGAGGCAGCCCAGTACAAAGTTGGCTTTCTGGGCTGTAAACGCACACTGCCAGTTCATGCTGAGCTTCTCACAAAGCATCCTCAAGCACTTTTCCTCAGGGCTGTTCTCAATTCACTCTCTGCCCAGCCTCTCTCTATTTGTGCTTGGGATTGCCCTGACCCAGGTGAAGGACCTTGCACTTGGCCTTGTTGAACTTCATGAGGTTGGTACTGGCCAAGGTCCAAGCCTTCTAAGGTCCTTCTGGTCCTTCTGGGTGGCATCTGTTCCCTCCAGTGTGCTGACCTCATCACACAGCTTAGTGTTGCTGGCACACTCCTGAAGGTGCACTCAAACCCACTGTCCATGTGGGAATATATAATGAATGGAAATGTTTTTCTTTACACTTGGTCTTGATAAAACCTTTTTTGTGATGCAGATGATCAGCCCAGCTAGAATTAATGATGGGAGACTCTAAGAAATCTTCTATGCTCCCAAAACTTGTTGCAATTTATAAATATTTTTAGTAATTGTTAATCTAACTAGCAAAGATGAAGTAAGAAAAAAAGCAACCCACAAACAAAAACTATTTATCTCCTGGGGCATTTCAACCTGATCTTCTACTGCAGCCTTCTGCCCAAACACTATCACTGCATGGAAATATGTTCAATGCTTATATATTTTGCTGAATTGCAATATTAGAGTTAACAAATGCTGTTACATGACTGTTTTACTTGAGGAAAAATCAGAAAGCAATATATTTTTGGTAATGTTATTCAGCTGATAACAAGCATATAGGGAACTATTAGCAGTACATGAAATTTGCAGTAATGAGTTGAGTGAATTATTTAAATTAAACCCCTAATATTAAGAAAAAAAAAGTCTTGAATTACTGGAAAATATCTCTAATGGTGCATGATAGAAAGTCTTTCTTCAAGGTGCTTGATGACATTTGTTTTGTCTATTAGTAACACTACATCCATCCATAATAGTGACTTCAGAGTCTCGTCTTTGTCAATAAGTACTAAGTCACAGCCCAGGAAGGCATATGCAAACTTATTTTGGGCTACCACTAAACAATTTAAGTGCAGTAATACCGAGTTCAGTGTGAGCTTCACAAACCCTCCCAGTCCTGCTACATAGTTAAAAGTATGACTGAGGTTCATACAGGAAGATTAACAATAGCGATCAAAAGTTGAAAGGCTTTTACTCTACAGTAATTATTTGCCAAGTCCACAAAAAAGCCTCTGCAACTTTTTGCTTGTGGGACTGCGCTGAAAGAAGGAAAGGCTATAACTGTGAAGGGAATAGTCAGTTAATAGCTGAACATGTATCAGTAGTTTACATAGGCCATACAATAAGCTGCTGATTGGCTTATTCCAAGTATCTCATCCACCTCCATCTTCCCAGTAGTCTTGGACTATGAGTGGTTGATTGTATCCTCCCTGGGTTCTGGCCAGCCTTCCTTTTTAACATGTAATGAGTTTTCAGTGAGTCTTTGCTAGCCAAGGTCAAAAAACCATCCAGATGCTGGTTTCCAAAACTATTATAACATATGCTAGTTTTGAAAATCAGCCATCTCAACAGTGACAAATGAGAACCTGTCATTTTTCCTGGCTGAAGTGTACTCTGTCAGACCTCATACTTCATTTTGTGGTCAAAGCACATTTCCATCTATGTGGGACAATCTGTTTCTGAAATAAATGTAATCAGCTCTCCAATGAACTCTGTGAAGAAAATAAATTTCATCGTAGTTAAGTCACAGAATAGATATTTTCTTGGATTCTGTCATCCTGTCAAACAAACATAATGAATACAGCAACTCTGTCACTTTGTGTCCATGAAACAGATTGAGGTATTATACCATAAACATAGTGCAAAAACTGAAAGATTTTTGCTTTTCTGACATGGTAAAAATTAATGAAGGTCATTGTGGGGGTAATGTGTGAATCTGACAAGTACGCATCCAGAAATACTTTTTTTCTAATTGATCATGGAGTATAAATCAGCAATGTAGTATAAAACTTCAGGTTAGCAGCTTACATAACATTGTACCTAAGTGCAGCATGTTTCACCCAAATTCTCAAATATTGATTTGGGCATGCACATAAATTATCAGCTTAGAGTTGCAGGTATGATTTTGAATGGATTATAGGAAGTCTTTGTTTCCTATAATTCCTCAAAGTTCTTGGAGCTTGTTATGTCATAACATGACATAGCAAGCTCAACATAAATACTTTGAGTGGACTGAAGGTTCATCAAAGAATGGTATTCACGCTGCTGTTTCTGAAAGCTGAAACATTTTAGAAAAAATATTAATACAAATTCTGGAAATTATTTTGAAATGTGAGCCATTTGAAGGAGACTTTGAAAATTGAGTTGAATTTTACTGAAAATTTTAAAACTAAAATCTCCATTGGAATTAAAAGAAAGAAATAAAATAGGACTTCCCAGGAAATCAGCTTCAAGTTTTGAGAAGCCATGTTTAATTGCAAACAACCCACATGAGGAATATTGTTGTACACATCTGTGTGGGGTCTGGCTGAGATAGAGTCGATTTGCCCTACAGCAGACCTGATAGTGCTGTGCTTTGTCTTGGTAGCTAGAAAGTTGCTGATAACACAGAGTGTTTGGCTACTGCTGAGCAGTGCTCATACAGCATCATGGCTGTCTCTCCAGCTACCCCCTCACCAGTACGTTGGGGATGGGCAAGATCTGGGGAGGGGACACAGCCAGGACACCTGACCCAAACTGACCAAAGTGATATTCCATACAATATGACATCTGCTCAGCAACGAAAGCTAAGATAAGGCAGGGGAGAATTCATTATTTAGAATCTTTGTTTTCTGGAGCAACTGCTACACATCTTCCTGGAAGGTGGCCAGACATCACCTGCTGATGGGAAGTAGAGAATAAAATCTTGTGGTTTTCTTTGTTTCTATGCACAACATTTTACTTCATTAAACTGTCTTTATCTTGGCCCACAAGGAGGGTTTTTTCTCATATTGTTTCCTCCCTATCCTGCAGAGGAGGTGTGATGGTCAAGAGCTGGTTTTTGTGTGTGTCTCAAAACAACTCAATAGACAGAAGGAGCTGAGGGAGGCTGAGTGCCTGTTGATGGTGAGCAGCATCTTGGTGGTCAGGGGCAGAGCAGGGACCGCACTCTAAGAAGTCAGGGGATGGTTTCCTGTGTTGTCTGCCCTGAGACTGCAAACATCAACTGCCCCAGCAAGAACCTGCCCAGAGACAGTGGCACAGCCCCTGCGGCTGCCAGGCACCAACCTGCAGCTTCAGGACACAGCGAGAACTGGGGCTGAGGCTCACGAGAGACCCCTGGCACAGGCTGGAACCTTCCAGAGAATCTCATAGCATGTGTACAGGCAATAAATGGGTCTGGGCCTGTGAGAAGAGTCCAAGAGACCCTGATCCTACAAACAGGCAACCAACAGTCAGCTGAGCACTCATTCACCAGGGAGCCTGTAGTCCCTCCCTAGCATTCTTATATGCTTATCCCTTTCAGATACTGGAATGCTGCTATGAGGTCTCCATGCAGCCTTCTCTTCTTCAGGCCGAACAGCCACATTTTTCTTTCCTCCTCTTGACCCAGTTTCAGGAAAGTTTACAATAAAATCAATTGTTGTTCATCCAACCTCTGGAGAGCCTGTGGTTTCTCCCATGAACAGCACAGTGTGGTAAAAGATCAGCTCCACACACTGCTGCCAAGGGGGATGAGACAGGAGCAGCTTGGTGGGCACCTGGCATCCAGCTCAGGTCAACCCAGCACAACATCTTTACAAAATGAGGCCCAAGGTATTTTCTAGTTGCCTCTGAAGCTGGGATCCCATTTGTGTGACTAAATCTTAGAATAGCATCACAATCTTTCCGCATAAAATCCTAAGGATGTTTTTTCTGTGTTTTTGAACACTAACCATTGAAGCAGTCATATAGGTTAATTTCAGACAGCAAAATTTGTAAGCCATACATTTAGAATATGCCTAGTAAGCAGAATTAAAATAAATAAAAAAAGTATAATCTGAAGTATTTGGTTTTAACTTAGTTGTAAAAAATGTGAGAAAATGACGATTCAAGAATCTAAAAGAAATTTTTTGGAATAAGTTCAATTGCATTAGTACTGGGGAGAGGAAGACCTCTGTTTTAAAATACATTACTTGCACAGAAATCTGCAAAATGCTCCTCTGCAAAATGCTTAAAGGCTTACTGGCTCCTCTGGCTTGGTGCATGTAAGCCTCAGCATTAACATTATGTTTTCCAGTGGAAATCTGAAAGCACATGCTGTAACTAAGAGTAACTGATATATTTTCCTACCAGTTTAACTAAAGCTTTGCTAGCATGATCAAAAAAGTTTTATTTTAATTAACTCAGGATTCAGAAGGATTTGAGGATTTTCAGCATTAGTCTACCTCTCTGTTCCTGTAGAAACAGCATTTCTTACTGTGTTCGTTCTGTAAAAAGGAAGATTTAATCCCCCTAGAATTTCTTCCTTACTTATCATGAGTATTAACATGTTCTTTAGAATTATATGACTCCATTTCACTTTCAGAGACATGTTGAAAGCAGGTAAGAAAATTATTGTCCTTCACTGCTTATACTCATGGTTACACTGTTAAAATTACATACTAGTAACACTAATTTGTATTACAAAACACCTGGAGGCCCTTTCTGAAATTAGTTCCTTATTGTGCTAAACATGGTACTAACATACAAAAGATGGATCTTTCCCTTAGGAGCTTGCGGTCTCAGCACAAAAGACGGGCAAAGACTAGAAGAAATGAAGAATTCACTAAATTTCACAGATGAAAAACTAGCACAGAGAGGTTTCGGTCTGTCAGGTTTTTTTGCTTGTTTTGTAGGGTTTTTTTCCTCATGAAGTTTTGTTGCTGCGATTTAAGGTACAAATTTAACTGAGGTAGCATAACCAATAAACAGTATAATATCTGAACAGGCACAATAAAATAACTTTCTTATTTCAGCTTAGTGTAAATCATTTGGGATTATATTTACCTAAACCCAAATAAGCCACTTTTATTCCTAAAGCATTACTTTCACACAACCTTTTGCATTCACTTAAAATCCATTTTAATGATACAATTCCCATGATTACATGTGCTGATAAACTTGAAGTTTATCATAGATAATCTGAAAGCATAGCTGTAACTTTGACCTGGGAAGGCCTGTTGTTGTGTTTACTCTGTTGGTCAGAGGCCTTTTTCTTTATGCATCCCCACTTCAGTATCAAGATAATTTTGTGAATTTAAATGCAAATCTCTTCTTAAGCTCTAACAAAGTGTCAGAAAAGACTGCCCAATGCACTAGTATGTCCATTGCTTAGCATCGTATGTCACATCTTTCTAGACTGTCACCTGAACTGCCAATTGACTTATTTCAACTTCTCATCAACTTTATAAGGGTAAGCTTAATAGGATTGAGTTCAGTGGGACTGCTGGTACGGTAAATGCTCATGCAACTTAAGCATAAGTAAAGATGTGTTCAAAGTCTAGAGTGAAGCTTAGAACTGAGTACAAATTACAGCTTCTTTCTAGGGGTGACTGCCAATAATTTAAAGCTTTTTCTTTAATCTAGGCAGAAAAAAAAAAAACCAAACACAACCAAATGCATAAAAAAAAGCCAGCACCAGCAAAATGCTTCTGAGGGATTAGAAATTCTGTGCATTTTCTTGATTTTATGACACAATTACAATTGTCTCTTTCTTTAAATAAGGGACCAGTAGTCCTGTGAGACACCCCAGATGCTAGAAGCACTGGACCAACTCTGCAGAGTCTAAATGAAGCAGTGAGCAGCAAGAGAAAATTGTCTTTAAAATTGTGTTAATGCAAAATTTGATACTTAGCCAAAGCAAAAATTACGAATTTTCTCAACTGGAAGTGGACAATTCTCATTAAAAACAAGGTCTGCATCAAAAATATTTTAATTGTACATAATCTCTGTTTTCTACCAGAGAAAAAAAAAAATGAGAGTTCTAATGCTGTTGAAAGAACATAAATAATCCTGGCACTAGTATATAGCATGTTGAACTTGTATCAGCTACTGATTAGAAATTTGACATTTGATTTGAGGGTTAGTTTGTGTGACATATGACCAAGATTTTGTAAGTAACTACTGCTTTTGCATGCCTCCAAACAGAAGGAGGGCTTCTCTTCAGGGTCTCTCTGTTCAAGATATTCTCTGATATTCTCAAGATATGTTCTGTTAGCTAAGTAGATATTGGTATGTGTAATCAAATAAGTGTAACTTGCAGTTTTAAAAGTGCACTCATGTTTGTCTTCAGAGACATTTACTTCAGAGGCATTTTGTACTCTAGATCTAGGTGTGTGGGATTCAAACTGCACATGACCTCACTAAAATTTGATTTCACTAACACTTTCAAGCTGTTGCTGATTTAGGAAGATCTCTGATCTTCTTGCAGTGTGTATAGATGTCATCAAGAGCTACACACAGACAAAACAGATTTCAAAAGCTTTAAAACCAATTTAGCTTATAACTTGTACAAAAAAAACAAGCCAGTTACTTACTGTAGATCCTGACATACTTTTAAAAAAATGTGGTCCTTAAACTGTAATACACAGATTGAATACAAAAGAGGCTCCTAGTAGAGTCCAAGGAGATTCTGCAAAATCACAAAAAATAAAGCTGCTCAGACTTCAGTAAACTAACCCTGGAATGATCCAAAGATTTTTACATGGTATATAGTTACAATTTCAGTCCTTCTCCCAGTAACTGTTGCTTGTCCGATTCTGGTTGAAGTGTCTTTCCTGGTCTTTTCAGTTTCTTCTCTATTTGCACCACTTGGGGCTTATCTCTCCTTTTTTTCCAGGTATTTGTTCTCAACATGGCTAAAAAGAGGAGGAAAAGGAAAAAGAATATTATTTCTTCCTACTTACTTTTAGGTACTTGAAAGATATATATATATATATATATATTTTTTTAGGATTTCCAAAAAGTAATGTATATTCATATTTAAATCTACTTTTTACTTACAAATTTTTATTGCATCCTAGATATCCTCTCTCTTGCTACCCTTTCTTCTCTGCCTCTTGCTCAGTAGTTTCTTTGTATTCCACTTCCTATTTCCATGCTTTACATTCTAAACAATGTGATTTTTCTCTTAGATGATATATATCCATATAAATTACCTATGTATCTAAGGAACCTTTTAAACTTCTGTTTCAGAAACAATTATAGCTACATTAAGTACCTATGAGTACATTCAATGTTTGAATGGCTGTGTTGTGATGAACTGAGAAAAAGTATTCTAAAAAATGAAAGTTGTGCTTTCTTTTTTTGTTGTTCGTAGATAGTTTATATGGTTTGCCAGTCACTATGTGGTCTCCAAATGACTCATCTGTGCAATTGTGTGTTCAGGCAAAATGCACTTATAGTTTAGTAAGAGCTTTAAAGGCGTCTGGGTTGGAGGGTATAGATCGGTTATATTAACAATACTTACTGGAATGTATACAAGTTCTGTATTTCTTTCATCTGCTACATATAGGGATAGAGATGTAGGGAAATAAGAGACAAGTCATGGACAAGAAAGTGTATCAACATATGCCAGATCTTTCTTAGAAGACTGACTTTAAACTGGTAATGGATGAGTCATGCCTTCTTCGCAGCAAAAGTTCTAGAAATTGTAACAGTCACTTAGAAACATTGTTCTGGGAAAACTACTTCACATCTCATGGGAATTTTGGGGCTGTAAAATTATGTGTGTTTGGAGGGGAGTGATTTACTGTGATGTCTTTTTTTCAGCAGGGAAATACGTCTAGAGAACAAAGCAACAAATGTGCATCCCCCACTCAATAATACTTTCTTGACTTGACATTGTGTGTACAGTACAGCCAACAGACGGAAACAGCAGTGTGTCAGTGCCTTGTCTCTCTGCTAACCTCACCCACAGTGTTTGAAGCAGTGCACTCAACAAGAAAAAACAATGAACATAGCAATAAAATCCTTCCTCCCTTTAAGCTTTGCAGTGCCTTTGCCATGGGACTGTGGAAACTGAAGAGAGAAATCCCCTCTCCCTCTTTCCTTTTGTGTTTTAGTGCATGACATTTTCACTTCCCTGTGGAAAAGAAGAATATTTTGATATCTGGATCTAATGTAAAATATTTTACTGATTTTACAATTAAAGGTTTCTGTGTTGGCATGTCCAGAAAACTTAATACTTGTACCTCATTAAAATAATAGTGCAAACTCTATGAATTAAAGATGCTGATTGTTCCTAAAACAGCCTGTAAATGTTTCTTATCAAACATGCATATAAAATGGTGCCAGGTGTAGGATGAAAAGCAGTGTTGCTGCTTGATCTTGGCAATCAGCATTAGAATAATGTACAGCCCATTAACATTTTCAAAGACTATGATTTCCATTTCTTTTCATAACAAAAAAACCCAAAACCTAAAAAAATATAACAAAGGAGGACAAGGTGTGGAAAGAGTACCAGTAAATTTATCAGCCACTTGAAATGCTGTGTGGAGCTGAGTTAAACTTTGAGAAACATAAATCAAATCTGTCAGACTTAAGTAAATCTCTGTAAACATTTGTTTTCCTTCAAGCTTCAATTTTAATTTAAAAAATGTTTCTAGTGGTGATCGTCTTTTTCATAGATGATGTGGGGCATGATTTGTAAATACATTTTGCATTGATCTGAATATTTGTACTTGAGATATTGCAGACAGATAAAAGTGAGGTAGAGCAGAGAGCAATAATATTACCTGGATTCTCTGTCAAAGCTGTCATCATTTGGCACTGGTGCTTGCACCGTTTTCCATTATGGGCAGCTCCTGTTTGTAACACAACTGTAGCTGAAAAGATTGATACCAACCTTCTTTCAAATAAAATAACTTTCTGAAAAATAGTTGGAACATTCTTAATCATGGAAGGGGAAACATCTACACTGTGTGTCATGCTCATGATGCTGAAAAATGGTCTATGTTGTGCAAAAGCTGTATGAGTGCACTTTGTGGGTTTTTTTTTTTGTTCTGTTTTGTTTTTCTTTTTCCCTGGTTGGATCTGATGTAGAATCCAGGGTTGTGTATCAGGACTTGCAGTCGTACTTTTAAGCATTAACTTCGATTGTGGTCCAAAAGAATTTCAGGATTTCATTAAATTGTTTCAGTGATATAAAATTGCTTGGGACTAAATCAAGTGGAAAGTGAAGCAAGTGAGGCAGTAACCCACATGTTTCATATTGTTTCCTACCAGTAAATACTGTTAATATATGCTGATGTATTTTGTTGGGTAAATAATAATACTGGTAAATTAATTACTTCCAATAATGAAAAAGAGTGAGATTTTCATTAGTGGGAGAGAGTTAATAAAGATGTAAGGAACAATATTATAAAAATAACAGAAAAGTTGAAACGTACAACTGTATAGCCAGCAGATGGAGCTTCTTACCTCTAAAATGTTTCATTTTATCTGAGCAAATTTAAGAAGGCTGTTAAGATTCAGTCCAAAACTAAATCTAAAAATTACATCAAAGATGTATCAAAGCCAATTAAGACAGTGTCATGATTAAAAAGCTTAAGTTGCTTTTAAAAGCGCTTATTACCTGCAGTCTTTCCTTTAGTAAGGCAACTAATGCAAAAATTAGTTATTTAGTTAGGGAGTACTAGACAAATAGACATATAACTTCCCCATGGTTTTGGGTTGCTGGTTTTTGTTGTTGTTGTGGTGGTGGGTTTTTTTTTTTTCATACCTATAAGTGTATATTCAAAGGACAAGCAGTAATTTTTACTCATTTCTGAAGATTTTAGTACCAGAGAGCACCAAGTCATATATTTTGAGATTTCAGAAAGACACAATGGATACCAAGCTGAATATAAGGTAGAGAAATATTTTCAGAGATTTTGCATGGAACTAATTAGCCTTGATTTTTGGTGAAGAGATATTGAGGAGAGAAAGGAGGCTATAGCAAGGGAATTTTTAAGAAAGGTGATTATAATTTAACTTTTTTTGAGGCAGACTTGAGGTGACGTGAGGTGACTTGAGTATAGGCTCTCTGTATTCCTAATGAAGAATGATATTTGAACTAGTCTTTAGCGTCAGTGAAGGTTGACACCTTGTTTGTTTTATATAGACAGTTTGTCCAGAAAGCTTAAACAGTGATGTTATGGTAGAAAGCTTTCTTGGAGGAGAAATAAATACTTTTTGAGAGATGGAATTTGCAAACCAAGAGGAGGCAGTTATTGCACCTTATTATTTAAATTCTAGGGGCATATTCAATCATCTCCTCTGCACTAATTTAGATTCAGTTTCTGATTATTGAAAATATACCTAAACCTCAGCACGTGTTACCAGAATTCCACCTGGGGTAGGCATAAGGCTTTGTGTCAAGTATCTGTCAGCCAGAGCTAGATATTGATAGGTATTAAAGACCTCTTATGTAATAACAGAATTCATTAGGATTGACGAGAACTGAGAAGACTGTGGCTGTCATCTGAAAAGTAAAAGTTAGGTTTGATTTTGGTGACAGTTGAAAGAAAAAGCAATGGAAAAGACTATGATATCTGTTGCTGCTCTAAGTGATTTTACATTAGTACTAAACAAGTATCTATGAAATCTGGTATTTTTGGAATAGCAGAATATACAATTCAAGGTCTAATTGCATTAGATCTTTAGTACTTTAGGAGTCCTGCATATCTAAGCCAGATTTCATTATGTTTCACCCGAAGATACAAGTCACAGGACAGATCTTGAAACCCTTATTAACAACCCAGATTTGTGCTGGAAAACTGGAGAGAGGCAGGAGGTATTAGTTTGGATGTGGCATGCCTTTGAATTTTGTAAAACAGCAGATTCAGTTCAATTCAAATTAGCAAAGTGACATTCAGACTGTCTGTGCCTATCAGTGTAGATGTATTCTAACCAGATTCTGGCTTTTAAGCCATTTATTGCTTATTTACAGGCTGGGAGCACAGAGAATAGGGGGAGACATCCCATTTGGCGATGGGATGACTTATGAATGATTTGAACAAAAAATTATAAAAAATCTGTGATTTTGCCCCCCTCCCCAAGTTTGTTGTGAGCATGTTCATCCCTTGCAAATGCAGTGTGTTTTCACCTAGGAGCACAAAACTGGTACAGATTAAAAAAAGCATTAAAATGCACATTTTCTTTTTTGGACTCCATTTCACAAACATGCTTCTGTTTGCATTAATCATTGCTGATTTCATCCAATCATTATGGCCTTTAGTGTTTATTCCTTTTTGAACATCTAAACTCCCCCTCAAGAAATATGAATTCCTCTTGACTCTTAAGGCCATATTTTCCTTCCCAGAAAGCTGTTCTTCCTTTCTCTTTGCTTTCTCTATAGACAACTGTTGCTGCATTGGTGGAAACCCTATGTTTCAATAGATTCTCACAGGGAAGACTAGCACCTTGAGGAAATACCCTCTGGGTTTCCATTCTCTGTGCAAGGCCAGGTAAAAGCAGAGAGAGGCTGTGCTTCCTGAGCCTATCTGCCAGCAGAGGCCAGGAGAAGAAGCTGCAAAGAGTCTTCCTTGTTCTGGTGGTATTGGACATGCAAGTAATGGGACAAAGTGGACAGCATAGGGATTAGGTTCAGCAAAAAAATCAGGGATACTGAAGGGAATATTCTGTTTCAGTCTGTTGAGGTGAATGACAGAGGAACAGATGTTCATGCCAAGCAGACACGAGCTCTCTTCTAATTCTTGTTCCTTTGTGGCCTTTTGTTTTAGTGTTGGTAGAAATCAACAAAGCGGGTTTGAAGTTTTCAGAGAAAGATGCAGGCTAGAAAGAAAAGAGATCTGGACCTGTCATTTGGAACTGGAACTACTGTATATGCTTTCAGGGGTCCCTGAGGCCTCTGCTTTCAAATGAAAGAACAGCTCTGTGTGAAAGAATATGGGCTGGTTCTACTCCAGAGTGGGAGAACAGGTTCCTAAGGCTCTGCTGAATGCAAGGTAAAATAAAAAGGAGGGATTGCTCCTCAGAAACATAACTTTGTGTCCTGTGGAGTTTAGCTGTCCCCCCATTGTATGAGGGGGTTAAGGTGAGACCAGAGGACAAAATGCACAGCCATAGGCATAAAAGTGTCTGCGTAAATGCTTTGCCCAGAACCCTCCAACACAAGATTCTCAATGGTGGTGATAGCAGAAGAATGGCTCTTCATGCTGTATTGCTGAATGGGGTAGGATGTTTTCAAAAATGTCTCTCGATGTGTTGATAGAGAGAGGATGTGCAAAGCTGATGATATTAATAAATGTCCTGTTTGCAGAAAGCATAGAAAGACGCAAGGGATAGACAAGGAGAGACAGATGTTAAAGGAACCATTTATTCATATTACTATCTCATGAAACAGCATAAATGTAATTGCTTAGAAGGTATCTGACATTTATTGCCCACATTCTCACCTTGCATAAATCTTCTTTGTTACTTAGCCCATCATTATATACATTAAATATTATAATGTTTTGAAAACAATGCAGTAAACCCCACAAGAGAAAATCTAAGCCTTATGGTGTGTGTACTTCAGACACTATCATTTTACTACCAGCATCTGAAAAAGAAAATGCAGAATTGGGTCAGCAACCCATTTAAATGACTTTATGGCACACTCAATAGTATACTTAGATGAAAGCAATGCAATTAACCTGACTGCTGAAGTTAACTGCAGTAGGCCATTTCTTACATGACTGGAATCCACGCACTATAGCTAGCTGTATTTTAGTGTTACAGTAGTATTAAGTAACTTTAATTTTATGGAATGGACCTACATTTTATTTGGTTTTGTTTGGGTCTTGGAAACCTGCAATTGAAAATACTTAATTATTTCTTAGTTTGACTGCAGGTGATATTTAACTGAAGGCAACCCACAGAAAAAACAAGTTTGTGGAGCTATAAAGGGATCAGAATAATCCAGATATGGTAGTTAAGGTTTAGTGCAGAAACAGTTCAAAGAAAGTGGATTGTAATTTAAAATAACATCTCATTAGCTGGTTTTAATTACTCACTGCCAGATATAATTGATTTTTAAGGCTGGAAACAGAAACACATAGCACTTAGGAAAAAGAAAGTATTTGTACCTCTGATAAGTTAGACCCAAGATAAAGGTTCTTTTGGCAGAGTATAAGATTCTGATTAGGTTCTGTAGCTACTTTGAATTATACCACTTATTCTGTATTCAGAAATTAAGTCAAACAGTTATAAGATTGACTGTCTCCTTCTACAGCATTTCATTAACTTTTCCTTATTAGTAGCAAAAATAATTTAAAAGTAACTGTTCTTAAGGTTCCTACTTAGATAAGCAGTTTACTAGGCGAGGATTTAACGTGTAATATGCTCTTTTCTCTCCTCACAAACATTCTGATAGAAGGTTGTCATCAATCCTGTCATGTGGTGGCATGTATACATGGCACCTCTATTAAGCTTGCTGCTTGGCAACATAGAACAGAAAGACTAGTTTCCTAGAATAAGATCAGCAACCCACCTAGAAGATGAGTAATAATGATAAAACCATTTACTTTTGAGGTTTATTATTCCAGTACAAAATCTATGTTAAATCTTGAGTTGGGTTTAGGGACTGCAAGTCCTTATCTATCTGAATAGGGAACTGCTTGGATTGTTTATTCAAAACTGCTCTGTGAAAGAACTCAACCCTCTCCTCTGCTGGTGTAGACTGATCCAGTCACAGTCTGAGATGGTCTGTTGTGTTTGGGCCTGTCAACCTATGGCATGGTGATATGCTACTACCTCAGTACTGCAGCAGATTTGAGCATCAGCAGAGGTAATGTTCTTGGCATCTTGGGATTCTTAAATCCAATAAGGAAGATGTTAGATTTTTTTTATTTTATTTTTTTTACAAGACTTCTGTTCAAATGTTTAGTTATCTTCTGATGTGAAAGTAGTGTTTGCTTTAAAAACAAGCAGTGTAAGCCAAGACTGAAGATAGAAAGGGATTGAGAGAGGGGAAAGGTGGAGGTCTTTTTTTCAAGACAGAAATAAAGATTCTTGTCAGCTTCCTGTTCTTCTCCAGAAGTCACTAAAACATATATTTAAATGAGGCCTTTTTTCTTCTGAACAAAGCACAAGAATGTGTATTTCTTATGTCACATCATCACTTCTGCGACTTTTAAATAATACTCATATCTGGACAAAGCAACAACAGAAAGACTACTTTGAGTTAAAGCTGTCAGTGGTTGCATAGTTAGATATTAGGGGTTTCTCAGGCAGGCTGCAGCCTGCATGATTTGTAACAGACATGCTGCAGTGACTTACGGTGGTCTGCACCAAGTTTAGTGATTCTTCACAGTTAAAAGTAGGGTTTGTGCATCTAGTTATTTTCATAGAAATACTAATTTTTCATGTTCAAGTATTCTTCAAAGAAATTAAGAGAAATTGCATCTTTGTATGGCAATGCATACAGAATGAATTCTTTTTCATGTTAAAATGAAATCTATTTACAGCTTCTGCTTTTTATTGTTTGTAATAATTCAAAATATACTGAATTTTAAAAAGGTGTGACAGGCTTTAAATGCTTGATTTTTCAAATGGTGGGCATGCATAAGCATTCAGACAGTCCCAGGTTTCATATAAACATTTCTGAATTGTCATCATGATGTATAAACTTAGTACATCGTTTAAAGACAGCTGTGGTTGTGCCTCAAGTAGCAACTGTAAACTGTATTAATGCACATAGGTGTATGCTGGAGTTTCTGTTTCTTTACCCTCAGATTTCTCTGCTTCTGTGTTGGTTAGACTAGATGCTCTCTAGAAGTCCCTTCTAACCCTGGCACTTCTATGATTCTAGAGATGATCGATTAAAGAAAACACTGAACCCCAGCCCCAACAAATCCTCCACCACTTTACTAAGAGAGTGTCTGGCATTTAGGCCTGATGTATAACTGTGTATGTTAACTTTGGTTTTGAATAGACATTATTAACTAATTTCTTCCCCCTTGTTCCAGAAATTACGAACATCTTGAAACATTAGTTCTTTTAAATGAAACCTGATACATTCTTTTCATTTCAGATGCCGCAGCTTTTGTAAGAATAATGAATATTCTAAGAGAGCATGTGAAACCACGAGAATGAATGCAACAGGCTATCATAAGAAAATCTCCCAGATTGAGTCAAACCATGAAACAGTGCTTTACCAGCTCATTAGTTTGAACATCTTAAACTATGGAATCAATCTTTAAAGAGGCTTCTTGGAAAATTAAGGATTTTTTTTTTTTATTCAGAGCTTGTCTAGTCCTGAAGTGGTAGGTGTTTTACTTCCAGCTGTCTCAGTTACAGTCAGAGTATCTCACTTTTGGCATTGACCCCAGTCAACATACTTATAATTCTCCTGAACCAGACAGATCACCTCTGAAGACTTTCTACCTGAGTACTCCCACAAGATATTTTTCTTAAGGTGATTTTTTTGTTAATTTTTACAGTTCTTTCTTGGCCTGTCCTGCTTTGGACTGCATACATGAAGTTGTCAAGAGATTTTCTGAGGATCTGGGACTTTGCTGTGTTGATGCAGTTCAGTTCTTTATCTCAGTCTTGTGTTAGACTTCATTTTGGGCTGGAGAGCACAAAGGCATTTATATTGCCTAGATCACTGAGACATATAATCGTTACTGAACATATTTTATTACTTGGGTTTGTAAGGTAGGGTTCTGATTAGTAAAATAGTGTAAAGGGTACTCAAAATGTTCTTGGCAACCATCTTTGTGTAAAACATCTTTTTAAAAAATAATATAAATGTGTGTGGCTCATTTGAGTCAACATTTTCCCCATGCCTTTGTAAAGCAACATCAAAATTCATGGGTTTGCTTAATGTGTAAGTTTGCACTAGATTTTCCAAAATTGAAAGTATGAGACCGTGAGAGTGCCAAGATTTGAAAATTGGCCTTTTCTAATGTTTGTAAGTGTTCATTGGTTTTAAGCTTCAAATCTCTAGCTGATCTGAGCTTACTCCTTTCAAAAATCTGGCTTTTTTGCACATTCTAAGTGCTGTAAGTACAACTGTAGTTAGAGGAGAAGCTCAGTCTGGAATCCTCAATTTTAATGGATCAGACCCTTTCCAGCAGCAGATCATGAAATTAGCTCTTCCCTGGGCCTCCAAACCCTTTGAAAATTTCAAGGTGCAGGTATTTTCTTATGCCTGTGGTGTGGACATGGGATCATTCCCTATTTTCCTTAATTCTTTGTTGCATCAGTCTTAGCTGGTAACTTCAGTGTTGCTGTCAGTTAAGTATTGATAAGGTATATAATTATCAGACCTGCCTAAATGTCACAGTTGGTGCTTTAAAGCGTAGTATAGATACCCAATTAAGACAATAGGATAATAGAACACTCAGTTAAAATTACATTTATGCTTCATGTAATTGAAAAAAATTACCAGTATTCTTAAGCTGTATTTGTAATTTAGATACATTCACAGTTTTGCATATAATCTTCCTGGCATTTTTTTTTTCTGAAGCAAAAGAGAAAATAAAAGAAAAAACTAAAAAGGAAACTAATTACAGTTGTTTTCTTGAAGCTTTTAAATTCTCTGAGGCACCTTTATGACCAATCATGATCCTTCCTCATTTCAGAGCTAATGAGCCAAAAAGATGAAAGTTGCTTCAGTTCTACTTCCACCGTTGCAATTGTTCCTATTCTTCAAGTCTTCTAAAAGGCTGAATTAAATAATGTATATTTGGCTGCCAAATTCTCAAAGCAACATTCATACGACAGCTGATTGCATTCTTACTAATGGCAGCCTTTTATGTAGTTGGTTATATATGTGAATTATGTGGAAAAGAAAAGCAATGAAAAAGGTTGGTTACAAACAGATTCAGACATCCCAAATCTTGCAGATTAACCTGCAGGAAATATACAGATACATACATATATATAAGCCCTTAGGTACTAGATAATGCCCTCGTAGGTAATTTTAGGCAAAATACCTACTAGGGGTATCAGCCAAGTATTAGTAAAACTTTCCAAAAGATGCACTATGTTATTTCTCTACCCATTTAAGTGAGCCTGAAATAGATACGGTGTTTGGAATACTAGAAGCTGAAAATGGAAAAATAATTAAAAATTAAAACCACATTTGAAGTCCTTGAGTGAAGCAATATTGAGTGAAGTGGGAGGAGAGAATTTCTTCCATATCTCTTGTTCTTCACTTATGTTAGAATATGTGTTGTGACCTGTTTCTGCCCTGGATGTCAGTATTGTTCTGCCTCAACATTTTTTTTTGCACTCTGTCAGACCAAATGGCACAATTTTGCAGAAATGAAAGAATGAAAGCAGTAGCAGTTAGCCAGAAACCAGTCTGCAACCTCAAAGATTGTTTTAAGGTGGTAATAGAAACAGTAGTGGTGTCTGGTATTTGTACACTAGTCTTATTTTTATCCAAACTCTGGTCTGCTTTATCTGTAACCGAGGCACATGATTGTTCTGCTGTATATACCTAATCTGATAAACATAAGCTTCCATTTAGGACTTCTCTCACAGCTAAAATGAAACATTATTTGGGAGACCTAAGACACCTTTAGCAGAAGAGATGACTTTTTTAATCTTGAGAGTTGTAAGGAAATCTTATTAAGGGGTTTGGGAGAAGGACTCTACTATGAAAACAGACCAAATGATGCCCCAGTGCCTATTGCTTCAAACCAGTTTTTAACTTCCAGCTTCACATTCCTGTATTTCCCTGTACCTTCTGTGCAGCAATGACCCAAAATAAATGACAATGGGATCAAGTTTTTCCAGCTGTGCCCTATGGAGGAGATTTAGGCCAGAAATTGATTGCACTTCATTCAAAAACCAGAATACTCAGAAGCAAACAATATTATACGTCAACAAGAAAGAATGAAAAGACTGACAAAGGCTGCAGTACAGTTTGCAGCATCCATTTAAATAATTTAAATTATTCCTTCTCCTTCCCCCCCATCACATATAACAATTGTCCCAGTCCTTCAGAAGAGCAACTTTGATCATCCTTTTATATTCCCCCCCAGCAAGCAGTTACTATATATCACTTGTTTTCTAAGTGACCTGAGTAGCTTTCTAGACAAATATATCTTGTACCTTAAATGGAACTTTTGCTTTGGGGTTAAACATAAAAGGCAAATCCATGTGAATCATTTAAAACCCATTATATTGGCTGCAATAAAACCTCGTACAGTTTTTCTGGGGTAATTCTTTTTCTTGATATGGATAATCAACCTAATTTACTTTCTGGCTTTGGTGACATTTTCTTAAAATATTCTCATTATTTTTTGTGAATCTCAAGATGATTTTAAAATAAGAATTATGAAGCATAACGCATAAAGGTGCTATGCCTTTTGTAGGATTAAGAGACATTTGCTTATATGCACGAATATGTGCTTTGCCTCTAGTTGAGTATAAAAATAACATCTCATGAGACAGCAAATGTATTATGATGGGGTTTTTGGCTGCCTTAAAGAAACATAATAAGTCAATTTGCATTTTGAAATCTACTGAGAGAAACAACGGATCGTTAAATTCTTCTGAATTCCACCTGGTGGAGCGTGTAGAGGGTCCCCTGCAATATCATATAATGACACTTTCATTATGTGGAGCTATTTCTGTATGCAGACCAAACTATTCCTGTAATATTGTGTCTCATTGTGTACATGGAAGACTGATTTGCATTGTTATTCTTGGTTCAGCAAGGGTTGATGAAGTCATGTGTATACACTGTACACCTTAGTGTGCTGTATTATTGCTGTGATACCATTTAGTGCATCAATGTGTAGAGACAATAAGGTAACAATTTTTGTATTCTGTAACTTTCTGTATATTTGTGTGAGAATTGTAATATGCTACAACAACTAAAGGAGCTTTTATGATCGCATTTTAAAATGAGTGACCAAGGTTAGAATTTAAATCAACTCAAACTTTCTGTATTCGAAATAGTGTGGCTAGCAGGGCCAGGGCAGTGGTCATCCCCCTGTATGCGGCACTTGTGAGGCCACACCTCGAACCCTGTTTTCAGTTCTGGGCCCCTCACTACAAGACAGATATAGAGGTGCAGAGTGTGTCCAAAAGCAGCACCAAAGCTGGTGAAGTGTCTGGAGCACAGGTCTTGTGAAGAGTGTCTGAGGGAACTGGGGCTGTTTAGTCTGAAAAAGAGAAGGCTCAGGGGACCTTATTGTTCCCTCCAACTGCCTGAAAGGAGGTTGAAGTGTGGTGGGGGTTGGTCTCTTCTAAGTCACAAAAAATAGGACGAGAGGTAATAGCCTTAAGCTGCGCCAGGGGAGGTTTAGATTGGATATTAGGAAAAATTTCTTTACTGAGAGAATGATCAGGAATTGGAACAGGCTTCCCAGGGAAGGGGTGGAATCATTGTCCCTGGAAGTATTCAAAAAGCATTTAGATGAGGCCCTCCCTCAGTGATATACTTTAGTGGTGGTCTTGGCAGTGCTGGGGTAATGGTTGGACTTAGTAGTCTTAAAGTTCTTTTCCAACCCAGCTGATTCTAGGATTCTAAATAATTATTGTTTATTATTGTATATTAACACAAATTATAAATTATACAAAAAGCAGAATATTACATGCCTTTAAGTGTTGTTTTGTGTATAACAGAAAGACTGTTAAATCAAAAACCAACACATACTTTATCTTCCTTTTTTCCTCTTGCCCAAAATGAAACATGAGCTCTTAAAATATAATTCTACCTCTTATTTGTTTCATGTTTTATTTTTGAAGGGTTATTATGCATCTAATTATCTTTCTTAACTTTTTTTCTAGTTCTGATTTGTTGGTGTGACTGCAGCTATGTGTTGAACCATAGTATTCAGATGATCTTCACTTGGACTTTTTTCTGAGCTAAAAATGCTGATCAGAAATTTTAATGAGGTTCACTCATGTCCCCATGAAAAGTTTCAAAACAGTTTTCTGTGATTCCATTCTAAAATAAATGAGGTAGGAAAGGAGTGCTTTTTTGCTTCAGTCCCCCAGACACAGCAAAAAATATCTGCTGCTTCAAAAAACAACCAAACAACAAAATAGGAAAGAATCAAAGCCTCAGAACTAAGCCTCAAGCACGAGTGGGTTTAGTTAGCAAAACATAAGAGACAGTTACACTTTTTTTTAATCTGAGGTCACATTCTCTGTTTGTCTCTTTAATTCACAACTGGTTTCCAAAAGCAGTATGGAAATTTTAAACGTGATACCTTGGGATGCCTTGTAAATTCCACCTGCATGTTCATGAATATAATACTAACTCTTAAAGATCAATAACTAGAAAGATTCCTTTGTCTTGTCTTCTTATTCAGTGTTGTATTAAAATTGTTATTCAAAGAGTCTGTCCTGCACTCTGTTTCCATATTGTTTGACCTTTCAAGTCTGCAGCTAGCTTTTCTCATCATACTGATGACTGAGTTAATGACTTTATTTCTTTTTTTGTCAAATGTACTTGAGTTTTGCATTTGTTACTAATTAGAAATCAAATGAATCTTATTAAAGGGGTCTTGTAACCTTTTTCTACCATGCGAAAGGGCCAGGATTTCTCATCTGAAAAACTGTATAACTGTCAGCACCTAATGGCTTTGTCAATGTTATTAGAAGTAAATAATAAACATAGAAAATGACTTGACATGAACTTTAGCAAGGTTCTACAATGAGCTTCACACACAGATCAATATATTTCCAAGAGAGTGGTTATTTTTTGAAGGCGCTGAAAGCTTTGGTGGGAGAACAGGAACATTTTCCTGTTCAATTAGCCTAGATCGCTTTCCAAAATGCGAAAGTGATGGCAGATTCACAGCATAAGCTAAATATGATACATTTTGGTAAAATGTGTTTTTGTTTTCTCTTGCTTAGATAGTAAAGAATATAGGGGTTTATTGGATTCGCATGCTGAGTTTTGGTAGTGGGGGGCTATAGGGGTGGCTTCTGTGAGAAGCTACTGGAAGCTTCACCTGTGTCTGATAGAGCCAATACCAGGTGACTCCAATACAAACCTGCACCAGAGCAGAATCCCTGGCAGCCCATTGTGCAGCACACAGTGAGACAGGCTGTCTTCTGTCTTCTGCAGAACATGGAGGTCCATGATGGAGCAGATATCCACCTGCAGCCCTGGAAGGACCATACCCTGAAGCACGGGGATGTCTGAAGGAGGTTGTGACTCCATGGGAATCCCACAAAAGAGCAGGATCCTGGAATGACCTGTCTCCCCATGGAGAGAGGAGCCCACGCTGGAGCAGATTTGCTGGCAGGACTTGTGACCCCATAGGGGACCTACGCTGGAGCAGTCTGTTCCTGAAGGACTGCACCCATTGCAGGGACCCATGCTGGAGTGGGAAAGAGTGTGAGAGACAAGAAAGTAAAGCCTGGGAAGAACAAAGGGGTGGGGGTAGGTGTTTTTAAGTTTTGGGTTTATTTCTCCTTATCCTACTCTGATTTGATTGGTAATAAATTAAACTAATCTCCCCAAGTCCAGTCTGGTTGCCTGTGACAGTAACTGGTGAGTGATTTCTCCCTGTTCTTATCTCAACCTACAAGACTTTAGCTAAATTTTCTCTCCCCTGTCCAGCTGAGGAGGGGAGCAACAGAACTGGTTTGGTGTCCAGCCAGGGTCAACCCACCAGAAGTGTCAGCCAATTATAGTATGATTGCCTCTTCTTATATATGATGATGTAATCTTTATTCATGTATTTTTACACATTCAGAGTAAGGTACAGAAAATTAAAGTACATTCATGTTGCAATAAAGTTTGCAAATAGTAAACCAGTTAAAAGTTCCTATTTTTCCCACCTCTCTACAGTTAATAACACATAACTTGATAGCTTCAAGCAGTCTATTCTTCTAAAAGGGACTAGAAGCAGCTGTTTTGCTTTTATGAGAAGCTGCTAGACCTTTTGGCAAAATCTAGCTCACAGCTTCAGTGATGATATTGCAAATTACTTTTGTAATACTTTTCTTCCTGTTGTCCTTGATCAAAGAACAGATGACTACAGACTTGGCTCTCAGTATATAGAAAAAAATCACCATTTTCTGTAAGTTGTTTTGAAAATTTAAAGTGTCATATAATTGGTAAGACTAAAATTATTAAGATGATACAGGGTTTAAAGGGAATCAAAGGAAGATCAAAGAAAAGCTTGCATTCTACATATATTACAGGATCAGTTAGTCTTGTTTCTAAAAACATATGCATACAGCATATGTGATATATAAATCATACACATATATAATTATATAGTGATTGCCTGTAAGCAAGATAAAACAAGGCTCCTTTATTAGAAAAGTTTTCAGTTGTTTATAAGCTGTTTACAAGACTGCCACAATGTAATTGTTTGGGAGCAATTTGAAGTCTGATTTGCTTCCTCAGGCTAGCTTTTTAGAAAGTTTCTGCAAGATGATCAAAAGGCTGTTTCTAATTAGTTTGAGGAAATCACACCATTTTTCATCAAAAGAAGAACGAGAATATTCTGTTCCATTTTAAAGAAATGCATCAGTTTTGTGCCATGGCCATGAAAATCAGCAAGCTGTCTTGTTCTGGGGTGAGGGGTGAATTCTACCATTCTACAATATTTGTACATAAGTTGCTGTCTCTGAAAACTTCATTTTGTATTTGCCCAGTAGTGGCGACATACTGTGTTCAGGGGATGCAGATACCCTGTAGAGAGATAAAACAAGAGTATGACCCATCCCTAAAAATGGGAACAAACCAAAATTTGCATAGCTTCTCTCCTCAGGAAACTTACACAAGAATAGGTATGGAAGTGGCCACAATGGTGCTGAAGTAGGAAACCAGAGGATTTTCTTTGTTCTTGGTCTTTCCTTCAGTGGTGCATGACCATGAGAAAAGAGAATCCTAAACATGAATGACGAAGAGCCTGAAGAGGTACAGTCTCACACTGGTAGGGGAAAGGAGATACACAGGCAGTCTGTGATGGCTGGACATGAGGTGAAGGCTGATAAAGCTAGAGCCAAATAAAGCATGAGCCAAATATGGATATGTTGTAAAGTACTTCACAGAAGAAGCTAAACTGGGACTCAGAGGACAGACAAAGATGGACGTCTAAATAATGATGAAAAAATCTTAATTGTGACAATGTCAAACAATTCCATGCTTCATTAACATCCTTCTTGGATTTCCTTTCTGTGTTTGTTTACTATGGGGTACCCAGCTGCATTTTAATGGATCAAAAAAAACTAAGTTTAGAGAAAATTTTCTAGTTAAATTTGAATTTGTACTTTCACACATAAGCTTTGGCTTAGAAATGTTTCCCTAAAAGCAAAAAAGTACAGCAACAAATTTAGACAATGTCAACTTAAAAAGACATCTCTATTAATTGTATTTGTGGTTAGATCTTGAACAATGAGGAAAACTACTCCTATTGGCATTCGTGTCTTTTGAGAATGTAGCTATTCAATGACATGTGCACAGCGAACTCCACGCACAGGAAAATTTAAACATGGGCAGTCTAATAGAAATTAAGGTAATACCATGTATAGGATGATGATATATACATAGTATAGGATGATGATATATACATAGTATAGGATGTGAGGAAACAGAGTGAGGAAACAGAGGAATGAGACCACCTTTCTGAACTGTTAATACAGGAACAAATAATGATAGTAATGTTGTCCAAACCAGGAAACTATTGTGTCTTCATTAAAAGACAAATTATTCAATCATGAAATATAATGCACTCTTGTTTTCTGTAAAATATTGCATATACAAAGACAATATAGAAAAGATATCAAAATTGCAAACTTGAACTTTTTTGAAACAAAATGTTATACACAATCTTGCTGAATTACACTCTTTTGTCACATTACCCTAATTAAGGGAATGCTTTCCTTGTTCATGTTTGAAGCAATGAGAAATTGCTTCAATTGAAAGTTAATATACGCTAATATCGAAAAAAGAGAAGGGAAATATTCAGTCCTCTAGAATTTATATTCTTTTTGTTTGCATTAATGACTATTTCTGGAAAGTGAGATTTTTAGGCTTTCCATTATTGTTTAGGTTTTACTGGTATCATTCTATGTTAAACCAGTGTCCTTATTAAATTTGAGGAGTTCAGATTTTTCTAAAACATATTCACATTGTCGTAGATCTTAAGAGTTCATTCAATATTGTTTCTTCCATGTGTTTTCAATTTGTAAAGGTTTCTTAACCTTATTTTGAATGAAACAGGACCAATAATATCTGATGTGAATGGCTGTTACTACTGACTGGAAAGTTCAAATGTTGAGCATTAAACATTATTTGTGCATTCCTAATTCAACTAAATAATAAAAAACCAAACAAAAAACCAAAACCAAACATACTATTTGCAAAGAAGTAATGAATTATATTGAAGAAGGGGAAATATGTCCAGATATCAGGAGCTCAGTTCCTAAAAATAGGACATTCCAAAAAGAAAATATGGTGGCAAGAAAAAAAGGTTTGGTTTAGAAACGAGAGTACTATTTGAAACAAACCGGAGGCAATGATGATTGATTTATTTATTTATTTATTATTATATTTTAGGAATTATCATTAAGCAAGTCTTAAACTGTATTTTTTATTGAAAAGTGGGCAAGTTTCCCAGGATTCATAGCTTCAGTACAGATTTAACTGATGGTTTATGATGGGATTAATGAAATGGAGAACAATTTAATAAAGGTATTCCCCTACCTGTTCCCAAAGGGTTGTGAATGCTTTCACTTACTGAGCTTCAGTTAATATCTGTACTGTAGAAAATCAATTTATGTTTAAAATCCCTTAGTTGGCTCCACTTTTCTGTAGCTACTGAATCTCTGGGCAGGAGAACATATCTTTTTCTAAAGATGTAAAGATGTTAATCTTTTGTAAAGATCTGGCACAGAATTAAAGATACTTTTTGATTTTTCTCTTAGATCGCATTTTTGGGGGGTTTTGGTTGTTTGGGTTTTTTTTTAAGATTGCTTCTTGGAAAGAGTAATTCAAACCCTAATGTCTTCAGTAAATGTTAACTTTACCAACAACTTGGCTAAATAAGCTGTTACCTAGATAAAGAACTTTGCTCACCTGTTTTACATCATACAGTATCAGACTGTATCAGTGCTTTGGCTTAGCACAAGAGAGATTAGTGATAAGAAACAATCTCACAGCCAGGCTAGTAGCAGTAAGCAGCACTGTTACAGTGTCTGAGACACTGGTGGTATTTATCTGTGACACCTGAACTTTTTGGGGTGCAGAGAAGAGCAAGCCTGTCAGTTACAAGAAAGCTTAGTAGGGACTAAAACTTCTAAGTAAGCTTTTACAGTAAGTAAAAGAGGACCATAGGTGTGCACTTCAATTATATACAGATGTGAATGAAGAAGGAGAAAAAGTGCTTTCTGAGGATTGAAAGTCACTTGCTATTGGCTTGGAAGCTTGCAATTTTAAGTCTGAAAAGCTTAATGAAGAGGACTTATTTTTCTACTTTGATTAAACTTTCTAAAATGTTTTATAAAAGTTACGTAGTGCTGCAGGTCAGAACTGTTGAAATTTAGAGGTAGCAAAAATCCTCTAAACTTAAAAACCCAATCCCCTTAAACAACACCCCACCCAAACCGAAGGGCCTGTGAGCACTGAAGATCAGCTGTGTTATTGCATTACACAGTTTGGCCTGATGACACCCCAGTGGTTGGTTTTAGTAACATGATGATTATAAAGTATATTTCCAAGATTACATCATTATTTGGATGCAGCATGTAACAAGGTTATGTTCCATCTATTGGTAGCTATCCAACAGTACTACAGCTCACTGTGTGAGGACTACTTTGTTATAACCTAATCATTGAGCATAAAAGTAAAACCTGATTTATCCATAAAGACCTGATTTATCCATAAGCAGAAAGATGCATGATGAGTTGTTAACTGTATTTT
This sequence comes from Melopsittacus undulatus, assembly GCF_012275295.1. Classification (NCBI taxonomy): domain Eukaryota; kingdom Metazoa; phylum Chordata; class Aves; order Psittaciformes; family Psittaculidae; genus Melopsittacus; species Melopsittacus undulatus. The sequence continues at coordinate 81,902,238 of NC_047527.1, read as the reverse complement.
TCTTGTTAATATGTGACACACTAATAGTAAATCCTGTTGTATTTAGGGAGAATTATGATTGCTTTTATATTTTTTAAATTATATTGGTGTTTTTACACACCAGTATAATGTTCCAGCATTTTAATAAATGTAGTGTTACACACCTTATGTCTTGAGATCTAATAAAATAATTAGGCTGCATAGAAAAATCATCAGTACTTGGAAAAAGCAGAAAAACATGAAAAAGCAGAAATGCCATGTCTCTCTAAAGGAACAGGTCTAGAGAATACAAACTTTGTCTGACCAGGGACAACATGGCAGGCAAAGCTGGTGAGTGAAGTGCTAAAAGACTTCATGATTCATGCAGTAAATCTTTCAGACTTGGGCAAGGAAACCTGAAAGATAGATGGAAAGATTATAAAGCCATAAAAGAAGAAGCAGAAAATGTGAATGGACAGAACATAAAAATACATTACAGCATTTCTGGTCTCCTCTATTTTCCTTAATCCAGGGCAGGGTTGTAAGTATGAAGCAATATAAAAGATAGATAAGAAAAGGAACCTGTGTTAACAGGTGAGAGTTCAGGTTATAAATAAAGGCTGTTGAGGTGAAGTATGAGAAAATGCATCCTAGAAACACTGATCAGCTGCTAGAATTCCACCTGAAGAGAATAATAATAAATGCAAAGATTTTGGGTAGCTTCAAGTTTTAAAGGAGAATTCTGATTTTTTATATAGCATTTCAAAATAAGGAGGACAATACCTCCAGGAACAGCCCAAGCATTTATAAAAACAAAATTTTGCATTCAATTGGCTAACTATTATAAACTACCCAGTTAGTAACCTGACTATCAGAAAATCCCAAAGTCCTGTACCACAGAGATGCCATGGAATACTCTGTATTGGCATAGAGTATGCAGAGTCTCATTTATTTAGAATAAAATAATTGTTGTATCATTCTTGTAAATTAAGATAACAAATAGGAACTATCTTGAAAAATATGACCAAATTTTACTCCTATTCCAAAAGTAAACTGGGCATTTTACCTTCTCTAATGTGTACCAAGACATACATTTCCATAAAAATCCTACCATAAGGAAGCCCTCTTTTCCATTCTATTTTACTCTGAAGAGTGAGAGAAAAAAAACCCCTAAGCCATCACATGATTTCTACACATGTTCAAGCTTCAAAAAGCAAAGCATGTCAGTCTAGGCAAAACTCAGCAGAAGCACAGGAATGAGTAGAGGTGTTGCTAAAAAAATTCCTAGAACAAACTGAACAGATTAATAGTATCTGTTACTTTAAGAACAGCACTACAACAGCTCACCTTTTTAATAGTAAATCAGTAAATTCTCACCCACTGAGAAGTACAATAGAACTCCCTAGGATTCTGCACTTAGCCCAAGACTTCGCTGAGTATTGCTTTATTGCTTCATGATTAGAACAGTGTACAACTTTCGACTCATTAGGAGATCAGAAAGTGTGTTATACCTACTTTTTTATCTTTATTGTATTCTTCAGTCTTGTTTAATTACAGCAGTGGCAGGCTGAACTACATATTATTGGAGATCAAAAATGTAGCACAACTTTCTGCTGGATTTCATGGGAATTTTCCACTGGTCAAAAAATCAAGATCCTAATACTGATGCTGTGATTGTTGCTTTTGAATTTGTAGTAAAATGAGTTAGGATAACCATACTAACAAACAAAGCCTGAAGTCCTCCTGAAAAAAAAATAAACAAACAAACAAACAAAAAACCTAATAAACAAAGAAAAATAAACAGCTAAATATCTATATACCTATATGTATATATGTATATACAAATATATGTATGGAAGGAAAAGCCAGTTCATTAAAACCAAGTGGAAGAATTCTGATTTAGCATAAGGTGACATTTGCATATTATGGAGCTTTTTTGACTTAATTTGGCCCTTTATTTAGATAAATAAATACCCATGATACACTCCTATCTATCAATGTTGTTAAATTCTATGAACTACAATAAATACCAGTATGGGTAAGCAACTTGTGCCATAAGTAAAAAACCCCAACCCTACAAATAAACAAAAAGAGACTGATGTAATATTAATTTTTTTTTTATTGTCCTCCATAGCTTTTTTTTTTTCTATACTGTAAATTTCTGTAGGACAGTTGAAGGATTCACTTTAAGCATAATTCTTTGTAAAATTCTGGTAGTCCCATTTTTTTAACATGTATGATATTCTAGAAAGTTGATTTTGAAGCTGTTAGAAAGATGCTGTGGATCAAACTTGGATTAATGTAAAAGTAATATGTGAAATACAGGTGTGTCATTTGAGAACTTCCAAACAGATACTTATGATAACATATTTTAAATATTCATGTTACTGTGCATGGAAATTACATTTGCAGTATACCACCATAGGAGCAATTTCATACAACTGTTTTGCAAGAAAGTAGATTAAAAATTCAAACCTCATGGGTTCCCTGACTCCAGTTCAGTAAGGACATGCCATTGCTTTTTGTGGGCCTGTTCACACTTATTTCAGTGTTCTGTGAAACTACTCATGCTTACCTTTAGATGCATTTATTACATGGCTAAGTAAGAAACACAAAGAACAAATAATGCACCTTTAATTGAGAATGATCTGACTTGGCTATTTTGGGGATTAAGTTTCATCAACTTTTACAGACAAGTGGAATCATAATGTGAAAATGTGTTGTTGTAAAGTCCTTTTCTAAGTAAATTCAGATCAGTGATCTGTTATCTTGGCTTAAATACAAGCCATGTGTTCTCATGTATTAATGACAGAGGAAATCTGACAGATTTATGTTACAATTTAAGAATGAGTTACAATATCTTTGTTTTGTCAGGGAGCATTATTTTTACATGCTTACTTTGACATTACATTTACCTCAAGTAAAGTAACAACTTAATATAACTATATAACTGGTCACTTAAATCACTGAAATATGGACAACTCAGTGAGGTTTTGCATTGCGTAAGAATGGGAGATTTCTTTCGTAATTTCTTCTTTATTATTATTTGTATTTGATTGTTATAATGACACCGTCATTTGTGTTATCAGTGAGATTCCTGATGCAGTCCTGTATTAGGTCTACATCTTTATTTTATAATGTTAACAGTAACAACAGAAACCAATATGCTGCTTAAGGGGGAAGAAGAAACTGCATCCATTACTACATGAGAAAAAAATCTTAACAGGAATAGTAACATTAACTTTTTACTATTTTATCATAACCAAATTAAGCCTTTGGATAAAATGCAAAGTACAGAGAAATGTGAGCTAGTTGTAATTTGCAGAAACTATGAACATCTTTCAACATACTTTATTGTATAAAAAGACTGGTTGATCCCTTTGAAAATCATGTGTTTTACTTACAATATAAAACCCATAGTGATTTGCATCTAAACAAACATTCACGTGTTGGTTAAGTTAGGCTACTACACCTGAATAAAAGTAATCAAAGCTTCTCCACAACTGTGAATTAACTTTTCTTATTTTTCTGCTGCATATCAAGAGAAAATTTGATAGGCAAAGGCTCTAAAACTAAGACTTTATCTGGCTGCCTTTGTGAAATCACTGAGTAAGAAGAAATGCATATACTAAGAATAAATCTAATTCTGTTATCTCACATGACTATAACAATGTCAGTTTGCATTTATGTGATACCTTTTATCTAAAAAAAACAATATAGGCAAAACCATTGTTGGTATTTTTTCACAGCTGGTGAAAGCTATATTTTTCCCTCTCAAGAAGCCATACCAAATACATGATATTAATGTGATTTTACAACGCATACTCAACATTAAACACGCATTTAACATTTATTTAGTTATGTTTTTGTTCCTGACATAAGCTTATATTATGTTTTAGAGGCTGTCCATGTTCTTTGCACACAGAGTAGGTGGGAAGACAGTAGAGCATGGTTTTCACATCTTTTGTCTATTCATAATTATGATATCTTAATTAGAGTCCCATAAAACAGATACGCATGTAGTCTACTTTTCCAAAATCCTAATGGAAATTTGATGGATCAGTACAATTGTAATCTCTGTTTTAATAGCAATCGAAATTTTTACCAACTTTCTATTTCATATTTGCATCTTACAGCACTGTTCCAAGTAAGTATGATGTATAATCTACCTTATCCTTGATCAAATATTTAAAAGGTTCTGAAAAATGCATTAGTGGTGTTCGTTAAATCAAAAAGGTAAGTCAATAGTCATCATAAGCTACTGACATCAGAGAAGACAGCTTCCATGCTCTTGGTTTGCGACATCTCATCAATAATATTGAATGTTTCTTTATTCATTAATTTCTGACTACCAGTCTTCAAGATATACTCAGCTGTACTATCTTCCTTGAGGTACACTGCTGTGGTGTTATTGTTTGGATATCCAAGATGTGAAAGAAATCTCTAGGGGGTAGTTCCAACTTCCCATAAGGCGTTACTGCTGTTGCATGGTGATGATAAAATTGTATTTGGAAGTAGCTACTATGCATACAAATCAGACAGTTTCAGAGTATTCCTACCTCAGCTCAAATGTTTTCACCTAACAATGCATGCACAGTGAAAGTGCTTTCTGTAAGCAACATGTCTTTTTGCAGCAATTCTGTTATCAATGTCATGCTGTCCTGAATCTCTGATGAAGTGCTGCTTTAGGAAAACCTCCCAATTTGAAAAATGATGTGTCAGTATCTTCCATACTCTGAATTTAAGGTCATTAGCTTTGGAAGGTTAAAGTCATAGAAAAATTCATTGCAATTTAGAATCTAGAAATTCATTTGATCTAATCAGAGCAACCAAACTATGAGACATAGTGGCAGAAAGCTTCAGGAGCTATTTCATAGATCATAGCTGTTAGTCATACAGGAATTTCTAAATGGTAAGCAAACATGGTATCTTGCCAGACTGATTATTTAGACCATTCATGCATGGAATTACTATTAAAGTCAAAGGCAATCTTCCTGAATGGATTTACTAACGACTTCTGGGGTTGAGTAATGTTTTAGTTATGAATCAATAGATAATTTCCTGAATAGAATACCTGATGAAAAAGTATCTTGAAAGTCTTGTGTTTGTGAGTTTTCTCACAAAGAACTCCATGAAAATTAAGCAGCTTTAAGAATATTTGGAACACAAAAGAAGTCAGTCTGACATTCTTTTTAGTTGCAACTTCAGGAACACTTACCCAGAACTCACTACTCAGATTGTTCCAGTTATTTTAGTGTATACTGTTCAATACAATTTATCACATACCTGTGCGATGAAATACGGTCCACAGACAAACCCAAGGAGGTTATAACTTACATTACTTACTCAGTAAATGTCCAAGCCCTGAGTGAATTCTGCAGTCATCCTGGGAACTGGGCAGTGAGGGCTCAAGGCCAGCTGTAATAGCGCAGCTATCTGGCATAGATGTTGTTTGATACAGGGATGCTTGAGAAGCCATTGCAGGGGCTTGCCCCCTCTGATTCAGGACTTGCAGTTATCCTGAGCCTCTTCAATGTGGTCCTTGCCAGAGTCACATTGCACCCATGCCTCTGCTTGCCGTGTACCTTGCTGATGTGGAGACCCCTGGCTTGATTTCAGACCTCCATCATCACCATGAATTTGCCAGACAATCCCTGGCCAGTCAGCTGGCCCTGGTTACTGCTCTGCTCCCCTGTTGTTTGGGTGCTTTGGTGCTGTGTCCTTGTAAGTTAGACCACTGCCCTGCCTGCTATACTGTCACCCTTGGCTCCCAGTTTCCCTTCCTTATGGAGCAGAAAGCTGTTGGTGCTTCCTGACTCTTTACTCCTCTATTGTAGTCTAATAATTTGAGATTCTGAACAGAGGACAGTCATGCAGTTGCGTATTGTATACATATGCACAATAGCAAAATACTTCATTTTGTCTCTAAATAAGTATTATTTGTCTTTTCCCAGATTACCTAAACCTAAAATACATGGCATGGAATATTAAGCCTTTATTTTAAGTATGGCAGGTATGAATACACAGGAAATATATAGATCATGAGACACAAATTAATAATTAATAAAGCTTCAGCATGTCAATAGTGATCTCACAGATGGAGGAATATTAAGCACAGAAGCATAGATCTTCAATGTCCACTGCAGAGGTAGGAATAAACTCTAGATTTCTTGAGTGTCAGTCTACAGCTGTGCTCACTAAGCAGGGAACCCCCCTTCCTGCCCATGATTCATTTATTGTTCAGTTGTATAGGCAGAATAATACCTTTCCAGGGTAGGCAGAAATAGCTGAAATACTAAAGAATAACGGATAAGCAAAGAGAAGCAATGAATTTTAGCTAACATGACTCCACTGCTGAAGTACAGACAGCTGGAGGTAAGAAAAACCATGCTGAAGACAGGGATGAGACAGTGATTGATAGCCTTGTTTGAGAGATGGATGAGATCAGTCTGACAGTTTCTGCCACAAATTGCATTTCCTGCTGTTCAGGCAACTTAATTTCATTTATGTTCATTTATGCCAGCTGGGTGTATCTTATTCTTTTCTTCCCCCTTCAGTGTGCTCTAGCTTCACTTTTTTTTTCCTAAATGGCAGCTCTACCTTTAGTAAAAAATGTAATTAAAAGACAGTTATTCACTTAATCCATCTAGCTGACATTTCTTTAGTTTTCCCTTTTGTGTGCTCAGTGAAAAAAGAAAGCTTTATGTGCTCTTTATTACAATTCTACCTGGAGATACGCAATTCAGACCACAGGCCAGTGTCAGTTTATTGACACTGACTTGTGAAATATTTCCTGTCCTGTTATCTGTCTGTTATTCTCTAGCTTTCAAGGTCTGTGTTCCCTGTGACTGAAGTTATACATCAGCTAACAGTGGGAGTGTTGCCCCCTTTGTGCTGTACAGTAATGCATCAAGTATGCCATCATTAAGATAAATTATGTCGTTTTGTGAACATCTGAGTCTGTATTTTTCAGTACAAAAAAGCAGCTGTGCTTGAATTAGGATTTAGGGTGTCACTTAAATGTCAGAAATAAATTGATTATTTAGCACAATTTTGGCAAGCGAATTAAGAGGATTCAAGCTTGTATTTTCTGTAACATGGTATTTCTGTTGTAATAATGAAGCAGAAAATGACAGGAAAAGAAATAAGAAAAATGTCAAGGATAGGCAATCATTTATTTATTTATTTATTTATCTATTTTCATTCAGGTTTGAATTATAAAGTTAGAAGGTGCTGGTCCATCTGCAAGCTTTCAGCAAACCTGCTAAGTCTTGTCAAATGTCATTGGTCCTAAATCTGAGCAGCAGAATGTAAATGCTGAAAGTATTTTATAGTGGCAATGTCAGAAATAAAAACGAAGAAAATTCAGCCTCTTGCATATTTTTTAAGCATACAGGTTTTTACGTACAATATATAACACTCTGAATATGTGGACCTGTGTGCATTATTTAAGTAAGCATAAGTTTATGTGAGTGTTCTAATGACTGCTATTCAGACTGACAAAAACATACCATGCTAAATATTGTACAATATTAGGATTAGCACTGGCATATGAGGAATCAAGAATTATGTTAACTGGAAATTTGAAAGAGCAGATGAAATGTTGCTCAGAAGGGAAATAGATGAAGGACTAGAAAGCACCTTACAGGCTACATTTCTATGATATACCAAATGTATGAAATATGAACAACTGATTTTGAAAATACATGAAAGAAATTTACACAACCAAAGTCAGATCTTCACTTCTTTGTGAGGGGTCATCATTATAGCATCAGCAGCCTCAAAAATGGTCAGGAGATGTCTAGTCACTCACACTTGACCCTGTCGATTGGATATTTTGGCAAGGAGGAAGGGGAAGCAGGGAATGAGAGTGAATGCTTCTATTCCTTTTGCTTTTCTTCACTCTTTATGCCAGCATGGCTTACTCAGCCATTAATATCTCAAAGGAAGCAGGAGGGGAGATGTGGGATCAAGTGAACAGAAGCTTTGATCCACAAGTGATTACACTTGCATGCATCTGCATTCCTGTTGTAGCTGCCATGAGCTTTCATCACCTTCACCTGCAGTTAGAGCAGGCTCTAGAAACAAGGCAAGCTTCTGCTCAAGGTTTGATACAAATATAACATGAGAGTGACTTCAAAGTTAAAAACTCTCATTGTAGAACATTATGGGGTTATTGGAAACATACATTAGGGAGGTAATACCAAAATTCCCACTCCTTTCTCTGAGAACAATAAATAACACATGATTCAATAGGCTAGACCTTTATTATGTTATGAATCTGCGAGATCTGTCAGTTTTCCAGCACACATTAAACTCAGTGTGTGATGTTCGTATTATGAAAACCTGTCAGAAAAACTCAGCTTCAGTTACAGTACCAGTTCTGATGGTCATCTCTAGATACTCTAAAATACATTGTTCCTCACCTCAATCCCCAATTTCCAAGATTTCCTTTATATTTTCTAAAATGCCATGTGCTGCTTTTTAGATGAGTTCTTTCCCCTATCCTTGCTAGCTATAATCTTTGAACTGCAGGAATAAATTGAGATTTTTGAGTTGAAGCACCTAATAAAGATTTCACTGAGCATGTAATTTAGTACCACTAGAGTAAAAACAATGTGTATGGACTTAGTATTCTAAGACTTGTTTTATCCTGTCATGTACATAATAGTAATTGTTAACATTTAAAAAACTTTGCTTATCTATTTGAGAGTTGAAATTAGTTAGCTGAGAGACTAAGAACTGGTGCCTGTTGGACATGTTAGAGGAGATATCACTCCTATTTGTATGAGGTCGCTCAATTCATTGTTACAAACTAAGTTACCTGAGAGGTGAAGTTGAGATTTTGTTTTTCAGAAATTACTGTGAAAATTAAGATATTCCTCAGCTGCTCAAAAAAGAGTAGTGGAGAAAGGAAAGAACATCAAGCTAGTCTGAAAAATACACTTTAAAGTTCCAAAAAGTGAGCTCAAGACAGCACGAAACACATTGTACCGTGAATGTGAAAATGTAGCAACATTAATTTTTTAAATGTTTATGTGGCTTTTTTTGCATATTAGTTTTATGATGGTAGACATATATGTACTTACTAGAAGTTTGTTGGATTTGTCTCCCATCCTTACTTCTGAGAATGAGAACACCCCTTGATGAAAGTGAACAATTCACTGAGAGACGATGTATTTGAAGTTTGACATGCTCAAGTATTATAAAGCCGTACCTTATTATGGTGCCTTGTTTTGTTCTCCAGTTTAGTCTTGGCAAATTACTGACCAGAAACCAAAATATCTACAGACACCTAGAAGAAATAACACTAAAAATTAAAAAAAAAAAAGGTGAGCATTATGTTATATTGTGGAATACATTCTGATGGAACAAGTAAAGATCAGGAAGTAAAAGGAAAGGAAGATAAAATGCAGCATGGGTGTTCTACATTTTAAACCTTTTATATTACTCTGATTACACTAAGAGCTAATTTTGAAAGGACAATATAGCAGGTCTAGTATATTTCAATAAAGTACCTGTTACAACAGGTATTTTATACAGAAATTATTTAAGGTGGAAAAAGTAGCGTTTAATACTTGTAAAATAATATTTTGGCAAAATCAATACATAGAAAGAAAAGTATTCCCTGAAGGCCATTATTGGTAAATTTTTTTGTGGATCATTATAGAGGCTGATTGAACAGAGTTGGCCAGAGCCAGGGTGGCCAGAGCCAGAGAGGCCAGGTTGGACAGAGCTTTTGGTGCCATGGTTTAGTGTGAGGTGTCCCTGCCCATGGCAGGGGGTTTGGAACTAGATGATCTTAAGGTCCTTTCCAACCCTAACTATTCTATGATTCTATGATTTAATAATTTCATTAATAATCTTATTACAAAATGTAATATTACTGTAAATGAAGGTATTGATGGCTGCAAGTACAATGAAGTGTTACACAGGAGGATCAGAAACTTGAACAAGGGAAGTTTTTCTTTTGGGGGGGGGGAATGAGAAGAAGAATTTGACATGTAATAAATACATGGTTATTTGTTTTTTTGGTTGTTTTTTTTTTTCACTCCTAGTAAGCCTACAAAAATAAAAATAAATAAATAAATAAAAGGAAAAAATATAAAGTCCTACACTGATGAGATCCTTCGGTTTTGAACGACTGTTTCAAACTGCCATGAATTAGGTGGATTTTTACAGAATTATACTGGGCCCAAAGTTTTGGTGCCTTTGTTCACAATTTCCAATTTTACTAGAATAAAACTAAGCACCATCTCACACAGGGAAATATGGAGATATGAATTTGCATGGTTTGCTGTACTGGCCTCATATTAAGGTGTTCAAAAATGACTAGGTTCTTTGAATTTATCAGTTTTACAAATGCAAAGATGTTAATTTCCATTAATTTTTTGTAGGTATAGGATTTAAAGTAATGATTATAAGAAGCTAACAGAAAGCTGATACACTTTTAACTCCACTTTGATATGATGTATGAATATATTGAATAATACATTTCTGGCATTTCAATGAAAGTATTCTGCTGACATTGTAGTAAGATAACCGACATGGCACACATATAAGTGGACTTGTCAAAGGGCTCCTCTCCTACATGAAGAAATTCTGAGGTACAGCATCAGGAAGATCTTTTGATGATGTATCAAAATGATAATTTTGTGAATATGTTCCATGTTTGACATGGAAGACAAACGTGTCTGGCAAAACTGCATTTCTGTAACAACCATTGTGCCACATACTATTTTAATTTTCTTTTCCAAAGTAATGAACATACATTCATAACTATCACTGGCCAAGAACAAATTTGTACCTGCTTTCATACAAGATACTGTCCACTAAGAAAAATGTGTAAAAGCAGAACTAAGGAAATTCTTTTCCCTGGATATAAAAGAATCCCACCATTTAACAGTGACAGAACAAAAGGCTATACGGCTTGTTCCACGTTCCACCAGCTGCCATATTAAGAGAAATGAACTGGCAGTTCTATGAAATGTTGTCAAAAAGTATAATTTAATTGGGTGTTAAAAACTCAAGCAAATATTATTCAGTCTGCCACATTTAACAGTCTCAAAGAACTGTACTACTTTTGCAAGCAAAAGAAAACTGGATAGAAGAATTGCAAAAAACAGATTTTTTTTCTCATTTGACAACTTGCTCTCAATGTAATTAAAAGGCCTTATGTATTTATTAAAGTTATTAAAGTGGAAATGGTACAAGGAAGGGAAGATGCTGGCTATTTTTAAGCAAAATGAGAGAGAAAAGTCTAAGTTTGCAGTAAGGTTATAAGCCTGCAAGATGGAGAAGACAGCTGAATATTAAACTGACAGAGAAAGAGGGGAAAAGCAAAAACTTAAGATTGTCAGAAAGATTTAGGTGTATTGTCCAAAAAGAGGCTGGAGACATTACTACTATAGCACTGTGCAAGCTCTGTGACTTGTCACCACAGCTTCTTATAATTAAGGGGAGCTTGGAGATGTTGACAAGATTTTTCCCCTCCACCCATTTCTTTATAATCTGCTGGGGGGTGGAAATCACACAATATGACTTTTACTTAAACAAAACTTAGATGAGTTTACATGATGCGCCACATGCATGTAAACTGTCCAAATGCACTGATCTCTGCATAGAGAGAAAGCAGAAAGCTTAAATACCATTTACCTCCCACAAGTGTTGGGGGTCAAGCATGGGCGCTTGAACAGGCTTACAGCAAGCTATGAGAAAGTGAACTTCTGACCCCAGATTAAAAGAAGAAGTGTCAAGATCAGCAAAACAGGAATGCAATAACAAGATACCAGTAATTGCAGAAGCATGATGTAACGCTAAGCTGAAGCGAAGGTGTGAAACCAATCAGGAGAGGTAAAGGGGAGCGTGTATCCCTCGTGGGCAAAGTGAAGCAGCCAATCAAGTAATGCGTGATCGCGTGTAAGACAGTATATTAAGAGCAGCCTTGTAATCAATAAACGGAGCATTTTGTGAACCTACATCGTATTGGTGTTTTCTCCCCTCCACCTGGCCGCGGCATTCTGGTGACCCCGACGTGATACCAGGAGAGAGAGAGACCGCGGACGAGAGAAGGTGGAGATCCCGGCTGCCCAAGAGAGGCAGGCTGTCCGAGAGAGGCAGGAAAAGAGCTCAGATTACGTGGCCACGGCTGACCGGTGAGTCAGGCAGACTGCGGTCTGGTTCGGGATGGGTTTCGCTGTATCAGCGATAGAAAAGGCTACGATAGAAGGAGTGCTATGTGTAGCGAAGAAAACAGGGTACTCGATACCCCGACAGGAACTTGTGGACTTTTTATTTTGGTGCCGACGAAGGGGGTTGTTAGAAAATACGGGACAGTTATTCTCCAAAGATCAATGGCGTAAGAATTGTGGGAGTTGGTGAAGCTTTTAATCTCGAGACTTGGGAGAAAATTACTAAGGAAGAAGCCCCTGATTTATGGATGTTTTCAGTCCTTCCTAAGGTGAAGGGAGCAACCCTTAAAGAGACAGACCTAAAGTTAATGTTGAAATGGTCGAAGACACGTTACTCAGAGATTTATGAGTCTACCGGATTTGAGATATCCTTGTGGAATGGGGCAGGAGTTAAGCTGTGGAATGCAGCCACGAAAGGCAATGATGCTGTGAAAAGTTTGTTAGTCATTTGGAGAACTGTTTTAGAGACGTTAAAGTCAAAAAATGAGATCATGGAGACCAGCGTGCCCCCCCTCCCCCCCAAACCTCCGCTTGTTGCTGCCATGGCTGTGAAGTCTGAAGATGAGGATGAAGACGATCCTTTCGACCTGAGCCCTATTGACCCTGAGAAGGAGCCTGTGCACGTTCATCAGTTTGCTGTTGCTGCTCCTGAGATTCTGATGCCTGATAATGCCGATGCTGACCTGGATGGTGCTTTTGACCTAGAGCCTATTCATCTGGAAAAGAAGCCTGATTTATATCCCCCATATCCTCATGATAAATGGGTAGCTGTAAAGGGAGAAGTGAGATGGGTGGGGGATGCGGATGTATTGCACGGTTTCCCATGGTGTGTGTGCTTCCCACCCGAGATGGGAAGGTCTCTTGTACGTTCTTATCAGGGGTATCGGGCAGAATGTGTCAGACCATGGAGTTGGGACCCCGTATACAACTCCTTTGATACAGTCTCTCTGTGATACTCATGTACTAGAAGTTGGTAAATATAAGTGTATCCATGTTTCTATCTACCCTTGGAAACCTTTAGAGGTATTGCTGGCAACTTCTTCCAACACAGGCTGGCCACCTGTGTCAGAACGAGTGTGCATTTTGGTCAGTATAAAAGCCCAAGCCTCATGCGATGTGAGGGAGGCAGAGCCTCTGTGGGGACACCTGCTAAGGTTGAGCCTGCCACCTCGCACAGCAATGATGCTTCTCGGAGCTGGTTTCCTGATAGTCTTTACAGGGTCCTTGTGCCATGTCCTGTATGTGGGACTGTGCAGTGGGAGCAATGATTGTCTGGATTTTGTGTTTCAAATACTGTAGTTATGTGCAGTGTGCTTGTGGGATCCCATATGTGTGTGTGTGTCTGTGTGTGTTTGTAATGAGCGCAGACAGTGTTCTGTATATTTTTTGTTGTCAGGTTCATGTAAAAGTTTTAACAGGTAGCAGTTTAACCTTTCGGGCAAGAAAAGGTTAATGCAAAAGTGCAGTTGCCCATAGGCCAGTGGTTTTAGCTGTGCAAAGCAGGGTGAGCGACTTTGAAAAAAAAAGAAAAAAAAAAAGATAGAAAAAAAATAAAAAAAAATAAAGAAAAAAAATAAAAAAAATAGAAAAAAAAAAAAAAATAGAAAAAAAAGGTAATGATAACACATTCTAGCTGTTATTAATGACTGTAGTTTTGATGTATATTGCTTCAAGCTTGTTTTCCAGACAATATGCATGTGTAATCCAAAAAAAACCAAACAAACAAAAAAAAAACAACAAAAAAAAACATCATTTGAGGGCAACTGAAAATTAACAGCTTGAATATGCATGCTTGTAAAGTAGCTATTATTAGAGGTTGTGATTTTGTGTAGAAAACCACCTGTATTTACTAGCCAGTTGCTAATAAGAAACTATACCTTGTATTGTATGGAATTGTCACTTGTGAAAGAGATGTTAGAGCATGCAGATTTGCAGTAGCTGCTAGAAAATGCTAAGGTAAAAGCTAGAAAGATTCTAATATGATGGTAGTGTTATAAAGCAGGTAATTGAACAAATTAAGAGGGTGGGAGAACTCCACTGGTAAGAAATTTCTTTGGTTAGTCCCTCACTGTCATCAGCATCTTCAACATGCTGATGCACTCTGCGATAGTTACTCTGCTAATGTAAATCTGTGTGTGCTTTGCTGTAGTAGTGACTTGTTACTGGGTGAAGCAGGTGAAACTGCATTGACAACAAGGTGCAAGGACTGAGATTGACCAAATGCTTGCTACTACAGTCAAGGGCAAGACTGGGTTGGCCTCTGTGTTTGCCACCAAGAAGAATCTTTAGCTCTGCTGCTGGCTGCAACCCAGCAGGTGTAGAGCGGTGGAGACACATGCTGATTCGGAGAAAACTCCAAGAACAAACTTGCCAACAAAGTTTTCAAGCTGACAAGCAGGTATTCTTTATTGCGGCGCCGGGAGACACGGGGGATAACTCCTCCTAACGTGTGTCTCCCTATTACTACACAAGCCATCCTTATATAGTCCCTGGGCATACATACATATTCATGAGGCTACGTATGGATTACATCATTTTCCAGAAAGCTCCCCGCATGCGTACAGAACTGTGGTGGTGGTCTCTGAGGGTCGTTTACTTCTTCCAACAATCTTCATCACTTCTGGCAGCCTTTGAAGCACGCGCAGTAGATGCTCATACCAGTTTAATTGGTTCACTAGCACCAGAGACATAATAATCCCCCTATCCTCCTACTTATCAGTTAGTTTACCCACAGCCTATCCTGGACACCTGCTATTCCCAGATACTCCTTATCCCTGTGTCCTGTTTTTCTAGACTGTTTTTCTTAAGACCACATCAACTATAACAATTTATCTTGTGCCAGTATGTTCTCTATCTGTACTCTATTTTTTCTATGTATTATGCACCTCAGTAATTTTCCACTGCTACTGTTACAAAGCCATTGAACTTAACATTGCTTAAAACTAATTCTAAAGGTTTATAAATTCCATTTTGTGATTTCCTGTTCCCCTTGTTTCAATTCCCCCCTTTTTCTGTCCTTTTGCAAATTCTTTTGCAACATCTTATATATTACCATTACCATCAAAAGTCCTTTGAAATAATTTCCCATTTCTACTCGGTGCCTAATTTCATTCCTTTTTCAATCTTCATAATTTATCATAGATAGTTTACAACACCAGAGGGAACATTGTATCATACCACAAATAAACAATATTAAAATAATTAACATCCATATTCTTGCAATCAGTTGCCTCAATCAGGAGAGATTAGGTAACCATGTAGTTTTTCCATATTTCTTTGAAACCATAGGAGGTGTCATCCATGGCCGTCCCATGAAATATCTTAGTTTGTTTCCAAATTTCCTCCAGATATGTTTCAATTCTGCCACTTTGGTCTATGTAGGAAGAACAGCTTTCATTGATTATGGAACAAACTCCTCCTTCTGATGCCAATAACATGTCTGGAGCCATTCGGGTTTATACCACTTTAGATAGGCTCGTTATGTTTTGTTGTTCTGCCTGCATTATATCAATATCTTTACTTTCCATTTCCTCTATGGTTGCTGAGATATTTACAATTGCTTTCTCTAATTCACTTACTCCCAAAGATGGAATTAACCCTCTCACAAAACTATGAAATGCAGTGTGCCGTTCAATAATAGGGTTAAACCTTTGCTTAATCCGTTTAACAAAACTTCTAATCCAGGTTCCGGAAGGATACCTGTTGATAATAGTAAAATTGGGTATTATAGCACCTAAGGTGCATGCTCCCTTCCAGTTGGGGGTAAAGTTTTATAAGCATTTTCTCCACATAACCAATACCATCCTTTCCCTTTAGGAACGGGCCACCACTGAACTACGATACCATCTATATTAATAGTGTAATTGCAATTTGAATGGTGACCTACATCTGTGGCATTTAAGCAAGTATAGTCTCCTACCCTGGTTCCTAGTGTAATACATCTTTGTGCACAGGTGTAATATTTATTGCCTGGATTATGATTAACTCTTCCAAACTTTAACCTTTCACTTGAATACAAATTGCTAGTGTTCACCCACAGATTTGTCCATGAAACAGTGTTAGGAATTGGAACTCCAATTAATGGGAGTTCCAGGCTTTCTCTTGATTTAGGCAACTGTGCACACACCCAACAGTCACTATGATTAAAACTTCAGTAACATTTTGCATTAATTTCAGGTATAAATTCTGGTCTCAAGCTTATGCACCAGTTATCATATGAGTCCAAATTATCACCGATGCAATTTCATACGTAAGAGTACTGAAGGTTCCATCTGCCACATCTTCTCTGGTTCTGGTGCTTTCTTTATTCTTGAATAATGTATCCAAGCAGGTTGTTCCTTTATCTTCACTGCTGTAAAGGTGGTCAGTAATATCTGGTACAGTCCACTCCAGTTGTCCTGTAGAGGATCTCCTGAAAAATTCTTAACATAAACCCAGTCTCTAGATCTGAAAGGGTGAATCAGATAATCCAAACCTCTTGCTCTTGTCCCTGCTACTCTCTTATTTATCTCTTCCAATTCTTTTCCCAGATTGACCAAAAACTGTCAGAGATAGCCTTCCCCCACTTCCTGCACTTTCTCCTTTAACTTGCGACTGTTATGGTCTTTCATATAAAATTACAAATGGGCTAACCTCTTCTTTCCACCGAGGTTTAGTTCGAATTCTTAATAGAGCCAGTGGTAAACCTTGGTGCCAATATAATTTCATTTCCTGACATATTTTCCTAATTTGTTGTTTGATCAAATGGTTTATCTTTTCTACATGCCCACTGGCCTGAGGCCTGTATGGAACATGTACTTGCCAATCAATTTCCAATTTTTGCTTATTTCTCATAACAATTTTGCACTAAACTGCAAACCTCAGTTGGAAGAAATTGCTGCTGGTACTCCAAAGCAAGGTATTATCTCATTAAATAATGTTTTAATGAGTTGTCTTGCATTATTTATCCTACAAGGGAATGCTTCTGGCCAGCCAGAAAAAGTATCTGTTAACTCCAACAAATATTGATAACCCCCTTTTCTTGATAATTCAGAAAAATCTATTTGCCACTGCTGTCCCAGGAAACTTCCTCTTACAATTGTCCCAATTTGATTTCTATTTTCAGTTTTATGCTTATTCTTAAGACATAGCTGACATTGTTTTGTCACTGATTGAACTGTGTTGTATAGATTTCCTCCTACAATTTGTTTGTCTAAATATTTATATAAAGAGTTGCTACCCCAATGAGTTTTATTATGTTCTCCCTGAACTAACTTCCAGAGTTGGTTATAGGAGATTACAATTCGCCCATCAGGTATCTGAACCCAATCCTCTTTATTTTCCTGTCCTTTTAGATCCTCAATCAATTTTTATCCCCTTTTGAATACCTAGGTTTAGATTTTTCAATTGTTAGTTTGCCATCACGGATTAAGGACATGATTTGTGATTATTCAACTGCTCGTTTGGTTTCAGAATTGGCCAAATTATTTCCAATTTCCTGATCAGAGTCACCTTGTTGATGTCCTTTACAGTACATAACAGCTGCTTCTTCAGGTAGCTGAACAGCCTCCAGTAATTGTAGAATTTCTGCAGCATGTTTGTTCAAAAGTCCTCATTCTTTTCAGATAGCACCATGTGCATAATCAGTCCAAATATTTATCCTTTTGTCTTTAGCCAATTCCAGGGCTCTCATTAGTGCTATTATTTCTGCCTTCTGGGCAGAAGTGTTCGAGGGTAAAGGTTTAGCCCCTGTTACCTGTGGAGTGGTGTTAATGGCATATCCTGCCTTTCGTTTACCATTCTTCATGAAGCTACTACCATCAGTAAACCAAGAATCAGCATCTTCCAGAGGTTTTTCTTTCAAGTCTGGTCGGCTCAAATATACAGTCTCTATGGTGGCCAAGCAGTCTTGTGTTAGTGGTTCTGTCGATTGTTCCTGCAAAAGGATGCTGGATTGACAACGTTAGTGACCACACTTTCTATATCATCTTGTTCCACAAGGGTGGCCTGGTATTTAAAAAAAACATGAAGGAGATAACCAGTGGGCTACTTTCTGTTCCAGGACTGCTGATACAACATGGGACATTAGCACAGTAATTTTTGTCCCAAGGTGAATTTGCGAGCTTCTTCAATATTCATGACAACTGCTGCCACAGCCCTTGGGCATCTGGGCCATCCTTTGCTTGCTTCATCCAGCTGTTTTGAAAAACGTCACTACCCTTCTGTAGGGTCCTAGATTTCGAGCAAGGACCCCCCCAAGCTATTCCCTGTTCTTCATAGGAATATAGCCAAAAGGATTTAGTTACATCCAGAAGTCACAGAGCTGCAGCTCTCATTAGCTCTGTTTTTAAATTTCTAAAATCCTCCTCTGCTGAATTAGTCCATTATAAGAGGGAGGATTTCCCTTCAACAGTTCATATAGTGGTCTTACCAGAACACCGTAATCATGGATCCAAAGTCTGCACCATCCAGTCATTCCCAGTAATGTCCGGAGCTCCTTGCCAGCTGATGGTTGTGGAGTCTGACAGATGGCTTCTTTTCTAGAAGCTCCAAGTTCTCTCTGTCCTCCTGTTATTTCATATCCTAGGTAGGAAACTAGGGTTTGGATTAGTTGGGCCTTTTGCCTGGATACCCAATAACCATTCAGTCCCAGAAAAGTTAATAATTTCACTGTCCACTGGATACATTCTTCCTTTATTTCTGTAGCAATTAATAGGTCATCCACATATTGTAACAGAGTCCCCATCTGAGCAGGTGGCTTCCTTGATCCTAGTTCTCGTGCTGATTTCCAGAAATTGCTGGACTGTTTTAAATCCTTTAGGTAATACTGTCTAAGTTAATTGAGTTTCCCTTCCTGTGTCAGTATTTTCCCATTTAAAAGCAAATAAATTTTGGCTTTCTTTGGCCAATGGTAAGCAAAAGAAAGCATCCTTTAAATCCAAGATGGCAAAACATTTCTGCTTATTATTCAATTTAGTCAATAATTCATACAAATTAGCTACTACTGGACAAACATCCTCTGCAGTTTTGTTGACTGCTCTGAGATCTTGAATCAATCTACAACTTTTATCATCCTATTTCTTTACTGTCCAGAATATTATATTCCAATTCACATTCAATTAATAATGTATATTTTAAAATTTATCAATGACTTTTTTTTTTTTAAATTCCCTTTGATCTTCTAATTTTCAGGGATATTGTTTTATTCTAATTGGGCAGGCCCCCCTTTTTATTTCCACTTTAACAGGCAAAGCATTTTTCACCTTACCTGGAATTTCAGATGCCCATACTCCCAGACATACCTGATTAAGGATTTCTTCAATTTCAGGGAGGTTCTCATGTTTGCTTTTCTGTTGAATTAAAGATAAACTCAAAACTGCAATTAACTGTTTGTTTTTAACTCTAAATTCCATTCTGCCTTCTTTAAATGTTGCTTCTCACCCTAAGAAATATTTTAGAGAATTTGGCATGCATAAAAATGTATGCATTTCTATTTTTTTTCCCAATTTGTACTTTAAGGGTTTCAGAAAGAATGCCTCGGGTTGTTTGTGAGTTGTTTTTTTTTTTTTTTTTCTGTTTTTCTTGGTGGCCAGTAGCTCCCACATCTGTAACAAATTCCTTTCTCTCAGATTTAACACCAAATAAGTTGCTCCTCTATCCACTAAAATTCCACTTTATTTCCTTTAGTTTCTACTTTTAATTTAACCAGTGGATCTGCCAGGGTAGATTCCCCAGGTCCCTGTCAGTCTGGTTCCAATTCAGTCGCTGGAGCCACACTATGGCACTACCCCCCCCCAAGGGCAGTCTCGCTTCCAGCGTCCGAACTCTCCCCCCGCAGTTTCAAAGCAACCACCGCAGCCGTGGCTATAGCACGACCCGGCTTTTTCTTTTCTACTCGTTCCTGATTCCTATACGCTCTCCATGCTACCTCCTGTCCACATTTATTCAACAACCCCTCAGTCCCGTCCGTGCACATGTCTGTTCCCGCTTGTTTGCCTGCCCCAGCACCCAGCATCCCACGCTCAAACACAGGAGCTGCGCGAGCTCCCCCCTCCTTTCCCCCTTGGTTTTCCTTTTTTTTTTCCTCACAGCTGCTCACCCTGCTCTGCAGGGGCTGCAGATGCCTCTGCAACAGCACTGCTGCTTTAACCCTTTCTGAACTCGGAATGTGCATCTGCCGCTTGGTGCCAGGGACAGGGATCTCTCGCTCCTTACGAATATCAGAGGAGAGATGCAGAGGGTGCTCCTCGGAGGTACCTGTGACAGATAATTTTACAGCCTATCTTCCTGATTACTGTTTTTTAACTTTAAACATCTTTCCCCAGTATCACAGGCTGAACAACATCTCTCCATCTTAACTTTCAGTTTTTCCCTGTCCTTTTCCAAAGCTAAAATTAAGGGATCTGGTGGAGCCATATTAATTTTGCATTGCGTCTGTCACTCCACGTGGTCTCTTAAAGTGAAGAACATATCAGCATACATTACTTCATGCCATTTTCCTTGCAGCCTCAAAACAACATTAATTGTAACAATGTATTATAGTTCAGTTTCCATTTTTAGACCATTTTTCCTGATCTTCCAAAGTATACAAAGGCCACCATCGGTTACAAAATTTTTCAAAACAGCTGGACAACATTTTCTTATTTACCGAGCCCCCAGGAGACCCTCCCAGTTCTTTCCAGTGTGCCAAAATGCACCCTAAAGGACTCTTTTGCATGATCTCTTCACTCTGCTGATTTTCCATTATTAATCTCTCACTCACACACACACGGGATCCCACAGACACACTCCACACAGTTACAACACTTGAAACAGACAGAGACTAAAATTCTATCAAACAAACCACAGTTAATAACACAGTTATAATATCCTGTCACCAATACCAAAATCACAAGACCAAAATCCTTAATGTAACAAGCCACAACAAGATCCAAAACCATTTCCACGAGACACCCCCTGCATCTTGCAGGACCCAAACCACAAGAAGCCCCCTGCTTCTTGAGGGTGTATACCAGTAAAATCCAAAACCTTTTCTACAAGACTCCCACTGTGTCTTGTACAACCCAAACCACAAGAAGCCCCCTGCTTCTTGTGGGTGTATACCAAACGGACGCTAGCAGCCGGGTATACGCCTTTACCTACGAGATTTCTTATCTCGATTTACAGAAGGCTTCCAAACCTTGCGTACGCTTACCAAACCAACCCAATTACCAATGCAGTCTTTATGCAAGATGCCCCCTGCACCTTACAGACTATAGAAAAGAAAAGAATACCTTTTATGAAGATGGTCCTTGTCTGCTCCCGCAGTGATCCGAATGAGTTGAGGGGTCCCTCCGGGAAAAACTCCCGAGGGCCCTAGGGAGCCCTGTCCTCAGCGGGTCCTGCAGCCGAGCAGAGAGGGTCCCATCTGGGTCGCCAAATTGATTCGGAGAAAACTCCAAGAACAAACTTGCCAACAAAGTTTTCAAGCTGACAAGCAGGTATTCTTTATTGCGGCGCCGGGAGACACGGGGGATAACTCCTCCTAACGTGTGTCTCCCTATTACTACACAAGCCATCCTTATATAGTCCCTGGGCATACATACATATTCATGAGGCTACGTATGGATTACATCATTTTCCAGAAAGCTCCCCGCATGCGTACAGAACTGTGGTGGTGGTCTCTGAGGGTCGTTTACTTCTTCCAACAATCTTCATCACTTCTGGCAGCCTTTGAAGCACGCGCAGTAGATGCTCATACCAGTTTAATTGGTTCACTAGCACCAGAGACATAATAATCCCCCTATCCTCCTACTTATCAGTTAGTTTACCCACAGCCTATCCTGGACACCTGCTATTCCCAGATACTCCTTATCCCTGTGTCCTGTTTTTCTAGACTGTTTTTCTTAAGACCACATCAACTATAACAATTTATCTTGTGCCAGTATGTTCTCTATCTGTACTCTATTTTTTCTATGTATTATGCACCTCAGTAATTTTCCACTGCTACTGTTACAAAGCCATTGAACTTAACATTGCTTAAAACTAATTCTAAAGGTTTATAAATTCCATTTTGTGATTTCCTGTTCCCCTTGTTTCAATGCCATGCCAGACCTTGATGTGAGGGATGGCCTCCACTGTTATCAGAGAGCCATCCAGGGGAAAAAGGGCAGGCCCAGCTGTGTACAGCTATCAACAGGACCATTCTGGCTGCCAGCGAAACGTACAAAGCCGCAGAACTCAACAACATAAAGAAACAGCAATGATAGAAATCTTTGTAAAATCTTTGTAATATCTGTTCTATTATTTGTGACCGTGGGTAAGGGACAAGTATACTGAGCACATCTGTTAAATTCCCATTATTCCATCCTGTTACATGGTGTATAGGATTCACCAGTATGCCACATGTTATAAAGGTTCAAGTGACTTCAAATCAGACCAGTCTTACTGAAATAATGCTGCCTAGAGTAGTGGGTTGTTATGTTACACAAGTCAAGCAGTGACAGAGCAGACAAACCAAATTGTAAAAAACTTTTAGTAAAACTAAAAAGGGGGAGATGTGGAGACAGTGTTCTCACAGGAGAATGGATATTTGGTACATGAGCTCTGAATAACTCCGAGGGATACAGCAAGGACGTGAGAGGCCCGAGGAAGCCTAAGCAAGCAAGATAAGAAGAAGCTGTAATTCACTGAGTTATGAGAACTGTAGACTGTTGGCAAGCTTTCGAGGTCAAGTTCTCACACCTGTGCTTAACCAATTATATGTTAGTCACTAAGGGTCTTCAGGACAAGTATCCAATCATGATATGCCAAATTGCTGTAGGTGTGTGTAAGCAATAGTATATAAGGAGTTAAAGCTTTGCAATAAATGGCTTTTTGTCTGATCAAAAAAAAAAAAAAAAAAAAAAGGGGGAGTGTAACTCCTTGACTGTTAACACTGCACAGTTTACTTCTGCAGCTGCTTCACATCCCCTTTGCATTAGAATGCTTCTGGGCATGTGTTGTATGAATCTTTCTGATCATTCTGAATCTATTCACAATGAAAAAACTTACTGTAGAAGCAAATCCTATAGACTCTTGGTTAAAATCGTTAGGAATAAGTAGTTGGTTAAGGAGTTTAATCATGATGTTTAGCGGACCAATAATGATTATGTTGTTAATTTTGTTTTTTGGACTTTGTTTGTTACAATGTATTATGCAACGCGTGCAGCAGATGACTAATGCTTTATTTGAAAAAAGAGGGGGAGATGTTGGGGGTCGAGCATGGGCGCTTGAACAGGCCTACAGCAAGCTGTGAGAAAGTGAACTTATGACCCCAGGTTAAAAGAAGAAGAAGTGTCAAGATCAGCAAAACAGGAATGCAATAACAAGATGCCAGTAATTGCAGAAGCATGATGTAAGGCTAAGCTGAAGCGAAGGTGTGAAACCAATCAGGAGAGGTAAAGGGGAGCGTGTATCCCTCGTGGGCAAAGCGAAGCAGCCAATCAAGTAATGCGTGATCGCGTGTAAGACAGTATATTAAGAGCAGCCTTGTAATCAATAAACGGAGCATTTTGTGAACCTACATCGTATCGGTGTTTTCTCCCCTCCACCTGGCCGCGGCACACAAATCTATAGTGTGAAGTGATTCTGTACAGCCAGTAAGAGCAAGTCTAGGGCTAAATGATGCGAAGGCCATATTATGCACTAGATAATTGTGTTACTATGAAGTTCTATAGACATTAACCAAGGACTTGAGGTAACAGAAGCTATTACAGTGGTATTGCATTCCATCTGTGGGTCAGTAAAACAAATACAAAATGTTTTAAATTTCACAATTTGCACATTTTCCTTTTACAGTCTGCAGAAAATTTACAAGAAATGGTAAAGCAAACCACCATGTATCAAATGTGGCTAGTTGGTAACTGAACTGCTGTTGTGGTCTGTTTTTACTTCTCTGCATCATCCATATTTAGCATATGTAACAATACTTACTCAGTCCTAGAAATTTTCAAACACTTTCTTTGAATGAGGAACTAACTTTAAGGAAAGGATTTCTGGGTTTCACATTAAATTCAGCCATGGTATATATGAGGATCGGGGGCTATATCCATACAAGTAAATTAAATGCGCCTGGGACCATTCCTTAGCAGTGAGGACAACTGGCACAAGACACTATGTGCACATGCCATTAGCTATCCCTGAATGGAAAATAGATGGCTAGATGCAAAGTGTTCTGGTAAGAACAGTCACGCAGCCATGCTGACTCCAGACTGGTGCCAGTGTGGGAAAGTGCTAGTTAGTTAGGCTTCAGCACTTCCAAGCACAGGTGTAGAAGCTTCCTAACACACAATTTCCAGCCGGGGATCTGTTTTATTTCCTAGTGCAAGCAGATGCAGAGTTCCTGTCCCCACTTGCACTCTGTCTTCCAACTGTCATTAAGGGTGACAGTGTAAACACTTTTTCTTACTTTGTATGTAATGCAGTGACTTGCACAGAGGTGTTGCTGATGATGGCATTCCATTGAACAGAAGTCTGCCTCTCACCAAGTAAAAATTGCAGCAGAATCTAGGCGGTTTTTGTCAAGTGAGCTGGGTTAGTGTAAGGCCTCCTAAAACTTGCAGTGCTAATCCTAA
Organism: Melopsittacus undulatus; assembly: GCF_012275295.1. Classification (NCBI taxonomy): domain Eukaryota; kingdom Metazoa; phylum Chordata; class Aves; order Psittaciformes; family Psittaculidae; genus Melopsittacus; species Melopsittacus undulatus. Next base: position 81,877,517 of record NC_047527.1, on the reverse strand, counting down.
AATTATTAAACCTTTCTGTAGAACCTGATCTTTCACAGCACTTAAACTTTGTGCTTTTTTGGAGTACATAAAACTCCAGAAAAGAGTACTCTTATTTTAAACAAGTGCCTCTTTGGATGATGGCCTGGAAGGCATATGCATAGAAGGGCAGAGTGTGACTTGCAGTGGAATTCTTAATTTAAACTTTCATTCTCAGAAGGAAATCACAATTTTAGCAAACCTTTAACGTGCGTTATTCTACTGAGTTATAAATGAAATAGTATAATAAAGGGCTGCTTCTGTTAGACAGAAAGTAACTGAATAACTTAGATGCTTTTTTAAGTTCTGAGCATTCATGTAGCATAAACTGTTTAATTATAATAACGTTTTTTACCACCTTTGAAGTCATTGGTAAAACATTCTTGCAAGATTTGAAAGAGAAAAACAAAAGGTTTGAATTTTTTAGCAGAGAAGGCTCTTATTAATTTTCTCTTAGAACAATAATTGTAAAAATACAGTTCTGTTTCATCTTTAATACAAGGTAGAGAAGTGGAAAGTGAATTTTCTGCTTTAGAAAAGAGATTACCAATAATGAAATTACTGTCTTCTTGCAAGTATCAATTTGCTGTTTAGTAATGCTAACACATTGTTTCAGACTTCTATGATGTACCATACCAGAAGGGAGCAGATATGACTGCCATTTGAATTTCTGCTGCAACTCATTATATTATAGTACATGAAAGGCAGGTGAAAAGCTTCATGTGGGCAGGTGACATGACACTAATAACACAGCATTTACCCAAATCTATTTGCTTTGAAAAACTCATTATTTCATACCTGATACCTAAAAGAATGATCTCTGGTTTGGTCTGTGAAGAATCCCTTTACCTCTTGCTTTCTGCTAAAATCTTACCAAATGCTACTGTGCTTACCCTGCTAGATGTAGAAGGGGTTTTAAGGGATGAAGATGCCACGAGAAGACACCATACTCTCCTTCTCTAAGTCCTCTATTTTTAAGGGGAAAAAGAGGTTGTGGAGGACCTTCTGAGGTAAAATTAAGGGACAGCTCAAGGTCTCCAGTACATGTCCTAGAGGACTTCATATACCATAAGTTCACCTCTAGGGTCTGTCAGCTGCCATTCCGAATTTTGAATCTATGGACAAGGAGAGCTCAGTGGAATGTGGAAATGTGTCAGTGGAACCAACTCTGCTCCTGTAAATTCTCTTCACATTCCTTTATCACACCTGAAAGAAGCTATACATTAATAGAGTCTCAGAGATACTCATCAGCACTTCATCTCTAAAGCAGAAGCATCAGTGAGGAGATTCATATTCTCCAGAGCCCAGGATGATCCCATAAGGCTAGAAAAGACATGATCTGAATGGAGAAAAAGAAACATATTGTGTAAGAAATATTTAGACACTTTCTGAATAGAAAAATGATCCTTCATAATGGGTCATAACAAGTTAAGAAAATACCACTTTTATTATCATTCTTTTCAAAGTAGTTTTTAAAGATGCCTTCAAAATAGTTTTCTTCACAATTATTTTAGCAATTCACATATTATTCTCATTTTTTCTTGTTAATTATCAGCCACATCAGATTCTTTTTGTTTCGTGGCTCTTTCATTACTTTTCCAAGCCCAAACCATCAGCAAAAAAAATGCATTAAAGTCTTTTGCTAGACTTCAGTTAAGTCTTAAGTGCCACAAGCTATGAGTTTTTTGCAACACTTTAAACGTTGAACCTGAACAAGCAGAAGTTTCCCTGAAACATTTCATAAAAATAATTTGCTGTTTATAATGGAAAATGAGTCTCTGCATGTCCTCTGCTGTGCTTTTCAGTCCTTCTCAAATAATTATTTTAGAAGAAATTTAGCTACTTGATGAAATGACATTTTGGTATCTTATACATTATAACTGTGCAAGGAGAGCATAAAAATGGTTTTAGAAACCATATCAGCATTATAACCATATGTGGGTGTAAAAGAAAGGACCATTTTTATTATTTTTTTTAATATTGTCTAAGCACATTCCTTTTTTAAATGAAAATGGCACAAGTTGTAACCTTCAGATCAGAAGTATCCACCCTAAGTTCTTAAAAAGGGAAGGGGTGTACAGATACTATCCTCCTTACAAAACTGAGGATAGTAAAATACTTTATTATGCCATACTAAGCTGTTCTAGATTACAATGAAGGTTCAGAACACAGAACCTGCAGGAGTGGCATGGTACATTATTTACTGACTTTACACTGACACCAAAGGCAGATAGGCCAACTTCATCCCTATAGACATTTTATGCTGCTTTGCCAGTAAATATGGCTTCATGCTTTGAAATGAGCTACCAAGTCCCATAGAGGCTCAGAGAACTTTTCTACAGAAATACATTTTTTCTTTTTTTCTTTTTTTAAGTTCTATTGGAGAACAAAAGCAGACCAGTACTTACCCCTTGAGATATCACTATTTTATTTACAATTCTAGTTTAATCCAGAAGTAGGTGCGTTTTCTCTTATTATTAGCACATAATCTTTTTGTTTTGTTTGTATATGTTTAGAGTCACAGTAATGCACTGACTGCAGTTGTATACACTGCAGTCAGTGAAATACACTGGGGTATGTGTTTCTGAATCAGAGAGCTGCAATGTCTGAAATGTTCCAACTTCTACAAGCTGTCAAGTTCCTTAATAGCACATATTTTAAATATTTTGAGCTAATGTACTAAGGAGTTATGAAAAAAAAAATCCTTTGGCATCTTCCCTAAAAAATGTAGCTGTTGTGTGAGAAAACGGGGCAGTTCTGGTAGCGGAAGCAGAAATAGTCTGCACAATTAAATCTAGCACCCTGAAACATGAAACTGTTTAGATGAACAGAAGAAAAGTTAATGCGTAACAGAAAGAAATAAAGATGAACAATTTGGTCTAGGCTTCAATATGCTAATTCTGTTAAAATAATCTTGTGCCAGTAAACCAGCTCCTAGCTTTAACAATACCCATGGTGTGGAAACAGATTTCAGAAAGCACAGCTTTATCAGTAAATGTAAATAGAAGACCTCTCTATTTACCATCATTTCTTCCACTGATTCCCCAAACAGCCTGAGGAAACTGCATTTACCAAGATCTTCTCAGATAGCTTTTGCAAGTAGAGCCCTACCCATCAGTATCAGAATCACAGTCCTCTCTTTCATATCATATTTTGAGCACATCCTGTAATCTGACCTCTCACAGACACCAGCCAAGTGGAAATGACAGTTAGTGACAGTAACAGACCAAATAAGATGGCTGCCAGGAGTGCAGAGACCCAGGGACTTCAATCAACTAAACCACAAATCCATTAAGTGATTTAATTTTCTGTATCCAACTGTGGGGCAATGTTTACAGCAGGTAAGAGAAATATATGCACACAAAAAAAAAGGAAATAAAAAAAAAAGCATGTATAGGAATAAGCCGTTTGAGAAGTACTCTGAGGAGAAATTAATCTTAACATGTTTAATTATTCCCATTTTTGGAAGGTGCTACAAACTTTACATGCAGATGGGATAAACTGTTCCATGACATGACCTTACATTTAAAAAAAAAAATATTAATAAATTAAACTGGTTTTAACTGGTAATGCGGAAAAGTGAAAAGCTACCATGTTCCATGAAGACAGGCTAGCCAACTTGATTTTTGTTTGAAGTTGTTTTTCTTCTGGCTGGCATGGCAGTGGCTGAAATGCAGAAAGCATGTATTTTAACTTGAATTAAAGGTACAGTTTCTCACACATACATTTACAGCCTTGCATCTCAAATGATACTTCAAAACTGGCGTGAAAAGAAATATGGCACAATACCATACATATGGTTTTAGATATTGTAAAACCATTTCTGATTTCACCTTTCTATCAAAGGCTAGTTTGCTCATTTTGTATTAGTTGTTTCAAATGCTGTTAAATCTAGTTAACAACCCCTAAATGCCAGGATATGCTTACACTGTGCTTTCTGAGCACCCCAGAATGAGATGAGGAGAGGATCTATTGCCCCCACTTTGCTGCACCAATAGCATGGTTTTGATATATGGTGAACTTGGACAATAACTCATGACATAATAAGTTGATAAATATAAATCATGAATAAGCACTATTCATTTAATCACATAAACTGCTTGTAGCTGGAAAAAATGTTTATAGTATATGGATAGGAATTACAAAAGTTGTCTCACTGTTGTTGGTGTTTTGGTGGTTTGTTTTTTTCTGTTTTTTTTTTTTTTTGTTACTGTATTGGATCTGCTTAGGAAGCAATATATTTTTGTTTAATTAATAACAGCCAAATATGTCTTGTTGAAAAGTCAGCATGTTACTCTTTTATAATTCTAGTTATAAGGAAACTCAGATCAAATACACCTGTAGGGTAGCTGCAATGCAGCTGACAGGACTCTACAGAGCACTCCAGACAACAGTGTTTTAAGGCCACTCATTAGATGAAGTTTGAATAAAGCCTCTGCAAAGCTGCATAACTGTGTGATCACGCTATGCAATATGTGCTTTTTCTAATAAGAAGCCCCTTCCTCTCAGTGCCAACTCATGCCTATGCTAGATCACTGAATTTGCTCTTCTGAATAATAAATGTAGAAAATTTTGTCCAAGAATCTTTGCCTTTAGCCAAGAATCTTGCAGCGAATGGAGTTGTGTCTAGTATTTTTTTCTTTTAAGCTTGTCTCATTGTTGAAAGAGTATTAATATTTATCAATCAGCTCGAAAAACACAACCCCTAAGGAAGAACTACCCTTTTGTTTTAAATTGGTCAGGTTCCAAACTCTCAGCAAACAGGTTCAGAGTCAGCCTTTGTTGCCTTTCGAAAGAAATTGCATGTCACTGTGATAACATTCTGTGCTGCGTTTTCATAATATGCTACTAAGTCAGAAGATATATTTCTAATAAATGTATCTCCAGTGCTTTGAATGTAGGACAAAACCACCCTTCTGGGTAGATTGAACTGGATTTAAGAATGGGCTGCATGGATATTATTCTATTCATATTCTCAGAGGCTGGAGAATATGAAACTCTGTCTGGGGACAGGCGATCAGTTAACAGAAAGTTTGAGGATCAGGGTTAAAGGGAGAACAGCAATGGGAGACATTACTGTGGGGATATGTTACAGACCACCTGATCAAGAGGAATCTCTGGATGAAGCACTCTATAGACAGATAGGAACAGCCTCATGCTCGCAGGCCCTTGTTCTCATGGGAAACTTCAAAAACCCTGTTATCTGTTGAAGCGATTGTACGGCCCGGCACAAGCAATCCAGGAGGTTCCTCGACTGTGTGGAAGACAACTTCCTTCTGCACGTAATAGAGGAGCCGACAAGGAGAGGTGCCATGCTTGACCTTGTGCTCACCAACATGGAAGGGCTGGTTGGAAATGTGATGCTCCAGGGCAGCCTTGGTTGCAGCGATCATGAGATGGTCGAATTTGAGATCCTCAGGACAGGGCGGAGAGCCTCCTTGGATGGATAAGGAGTTGCTGAGGAAAATTCAAATGAAAAAAGAGTCTTATAAAATATGGAAGCAAGGGCAGGCATCCTGGGAAGAATACAGGGATGTTGTCCAGGAAGCTAGGGACCAGGTTAGGAAAGCTAAGGCCCAGTTACAATTAAACTTGGCTAGGGATGTTAAGGATAACAGGAAAGGATTCTATAGGTGCTTAGCGAATAAGAGACTAAGGACAACATAGGCCCTCTCCAAAAGCTATGAGGAGAACTGGCTGCCCTGGATTTGGAGAAGACTGAGGTTATTAATGACTTCTTTGCATTGGTCTTCATTAGCAAAGGATCTGACCACACCACCCAAGTCTTGGAAGGCAAACACAGGGATTGTGAGAACAAAGACCTTGGGCCCACTGTACATGAGGATCTGGTTCAAGACCGTCTTAAGAACCTGAATGTACACAAGTCCATGGGACCTGATGAAATCCATCCGCGGGTCCTGAAGGAGCTGACAAATGAAGTTGTTAAGCCACTGGCCATCATATTTGAAAAATCATGGCAGTCAGGTGAAGTTCCTGATGACTGGAGAAAGGGAAATATAGCCCCCATTTTCAAGAAGGGGAAAAATGGATGACCCAGGGAACTACAGACCAGTCAGTCTCACCTCTGTGCCTGGCAAAATCTGGGAGCAGCTTCTCCTGGAAGACATGCTAAGGCACATGAAAAACAACAAGGTGCTTGGTGACAGCCAGTATGGCTTCACTAAGGGGAAATCCTGCCTGACCAATTTGGTGGCCTTCTATGATGGGGCTAAAGGACTGATGAACAGGGGTAGAGCAGTTGATGTTATCTACCTGGACTCGTCCACAGCATTTGACACTGTCCCACATGACATTCTTGTTTCTAAATTGGAGAGACATCAATTTGATAGGTGGACCACTCAGTGGATGAAAAACTGGCTGGATGGTCGCACTCAAAGAGTTGTGGTCAACAGCTCAATATCCAGCTGGAGACCAGTAATGAGTGGTGTCCCTAAGGGATCGGTGTTGGGTCCAGTCTTGTTCAACGTCTTTGTTGATATCATGGACAGTGGGATTGAATGCACCCTCAGCAAGTTTGCCGATGACACCAAGCTGTGTGGTTCGGTTGATATGCTGGAGGGAAGGAATGCCATCCAGAGAGACCTTGACATGCCTGTGAGGTGGGCTGATGCCAACCTCATGAAGTTTAACCATGCCAAGTGCAAAGTCCTACACCTGGGTCAGAGCAATCCCAGGCACAGCTACAGGTTGGGCAGAGAAGAGATTCAGAGCAGCCCAGTGGAGAAGGACTTGGGGGTTTTGGTCAATGAGAAACTTAACATGAGCCGGCGTCATTGTGTGCTCGCAGCCCAGAAAGCCAACTGTATTCTGGGCTGCATCAAAAGGAGTGTGCACTTGCAGGTCAAAGGAGGTGATCCTGCCCCTCTACTCTGCTGTCGTGAGACCTCACTTGGAGTATTGTGTGCAGTTCTGGTGTCCTCAAAATAAAAGGACATGGAACTGTTGGAACAAGTCCAGAGGAGGGCCACAAGGATGATCAGGGGACTGGAGCACCTCCTATATGAAAACAGGCTGAGAAAGTTGGGGCTGTTCATCCTGGAGAAGAGAAAGCTGCGTGGAGACCTCATAGGAGCCTTCCAGTATCTGAAGGGGGCCTACAGGGATGCTGGGGAGGTTCTCTTCATTAGGGACTAAATTGATAGGAGAAGGGGTAATGGGTTCAAACTTAAACAGGGGAAGTTTAGATTGGATATAAGGAGGAATTTCTTTACTGTAAGGGTGGTGAGGTACTGGAATGGGTTGCCCAGGGAAGCTGTGATTGCTCCATCCCTGGAGTTGTTCAAGGTCAGGTTGGACAGAGCCTTGGGTGACATAGTTTAGTGTGAGGTGTCCCTGCCCATGGCAGGGGGTTGGAACTAGATGATCTTAAGGTCCTTTCCAACCCTAACTATTCTATGATTCTACATTCATTTAGAGACTTGAGATGAACACCAGAATATGTTTCCATTGATAAATATGCAAGATCAAGTAAGTTACTTGTAAATGATGAGTTTTGTTTTCCATTCTTTGTATGCAGCCATGGGCAGACATACTGGTAGCAGCAAGGCTTTTCTTCAACCTTCTTACTGCAATGATAGTAGTACTAAAAAGTAATTGAAGCTTCAACGACTCTTACAGCACTGTGGTTGTATCATGCAGTCCTGTACCTTGAAATGGGACATGGTCACAGACAGAAAACATGCTGGGTTTTAGCTGAATCCTTGCCATGACTTGTTGTGCAAACACAAGCAAAAAAGCATAAGAGGATAAAGGTATGTTTTTTTCTCATGCATTCTAGCTGAACATACTGCCTCATATATCTTTTTGATTCATCTGTGTTTATGCAGCCACAGACACTCAAATATTTATTTCTCTTGTCCTGACTGAAACTTTGCACTAGTCTAAAGGAAAGCTTTGTATTGTTCTAACTAAACAAAAATCGGAAAAAAAATTACCAAGATAAATTACAACTTTTTTTCCCCAAAATCTTATGGAAGTTTGTTACTCTTCCCAAAGAAAACATGGGAAGAACATTATGAAGGCTAAATCATGTAAAGCCAACAAAACTGCTCAGTCTTACAGCAAAAGAACTGCAATTGCTGCTGTTTTACTTCTAGTAAGTTTCATACTGCCCTATTTCAATCAGCAGTCAGGAGTATATCATTACATGCAGAAATACTTCTGTTCATGGATTTTATTTATTTTTCAAGACCACACTTGCCTGTGTGTATTTGCCTGTGTGTTTTCCATTTTGTGGAACTATAAATTAAGCCCTCAGAATGACCATTTACACTTTGATGCATACTAATCAATATAAACATGTCAGTATTATAATTACTTCTGAAGTAATTAGCAATAATTAGCTGTATGTCAAAAAATATCAGTAATCATTTGAGTATATTACTTGTCAATCAAATGTATTTTTAATAAATTTTGATAGCATTTCAGACTAATTAACAGAACATCAGAACCCTGCTACCATTTTTGTGGATGCTATTCTGACATGTGAGGAAGGGGCTATATGCATATTTATAGAAGAATATTTTCAACTGTGTCACTAATAGTACAGTGTCTTGAATCAAAAGTGCATTATCACATAGTTGAATCATAAAAATTTGAACCAGAAATATAACAGCCAGTGAGGGAAATAAAAGATATAAACTACTTTATTAAAGTCTAAACCAGAATTAGAAATAAGATTTTGTTTGCTCTTTTTTTCCTATATAACTTTTATGATACTACTGATTCTGTGGCTCACAAATCATTGCCTAAAAGTATCTTCAAATTAGAGTTTTTGTAGATGGCTTTAAATTTTAGATCCAAGGTGGTAATGGAGCTGTACCTGGGTTAGGCTTCACAGGATATTTTTCCAGCCTGTGAATATTATCAATATAAGACTGAGAACTTGATCCTTCCCATGCTGTGGTTAGAGATGCAGCTTCATTAGAATTATGAATAAGTGAGAAATACAGTTATGAATGACTAAGCATGTACAGTTATTCTAGATTTATACTGCTTGTTGTATGTCTCTATAAACATGCTGTTAGTTAGTATTCTGAGTACATATCTAAAAATAAAGCACCTCTTCAACAAACAAGGAAGCACAATCAACTTTTTCAAAGATAAGAATTCTAAGAAAGTGGATCCTTTTCCAAGGATGGAAACACAACTGTGGGGCATGAGGCCACAGAAATTTCCTTTCCAGTGTGCACTGCCTAGGTCAGAGTAATCTACCATTCCCTTCCATCAATGTTTGTCAACAAGATGTTCTGAAGAAACAAGAGATTAGGAGGTGATTCCTGAGTCTGGAATCCATGCACTAAAAGGGACAGAGATGGTATAGGTTGAAGACTGGTCAACTTCAAGGTAAAAACATTGCCACTTTATGGCCTTGACAGCAAACTTTGTATGGAACTACACTGCTAAGAACACTAAAATGAAGAGTTGGCAAAATGAAAACAAGAAATACATCCCAAGAGGCAGCTCAAGTCTCTTGCCACATTGAGCATTTTGAAGGTGAACTAAAAGGCCACTTTTTACAGGTAAAAGCATATTCGATGCTCTAGAACAAGCAAATTATTTTGTATATGGGCATGCACTTTTTTCTGAATGTCTCCTCTCCCATACTCTTTTTGGTGCTTTCAGGAAAGCAGAATGATCTCGGTTTTGACCATTGAGTCATGAAAGAACATTAGATAATGAGACAAATCAGGTAATAAATCCCCTTTCAGAAAAGAAAAGAAAAAAAACAATGACTTAGCAGGTAAACAGATTTGCAAGGCTTCTTTCTAAGATCATATTGTGATATTACTTTCAAAGCTGAATTAGATTTTTGTTTATTTTTTATTATCTTTTTCTGCCAAAAGGGAATCTCCTGGGTTATGGTTCTGTCTCTGAGGATATAACACTCTGGAGACATAGATGGAGTTAAATGCTTTGCTGCCAGGTTTATCACAAACCGCAAGAGAAAAATAACACATTATCCTCTAATTTCAACACTGACATGAAATGCCAGTGCTTCTCTTCAGGGATTTTCTATCAAAAACATGTCCATTAAGATGTGAAATCAGATCCTGATGGCTAAACATGACCTTGGAATATAACTGGAGAGAGGTATACAGGTTCTGGAAGAAAAAGTACTTCTAGAAATAAAAAACACCCTTTTCCTGAAACCTTTAAATATTTCTTTTTTAAAGCAGATTCATGCTAAATGACTGACTTTTTAAAAACATATTCTTGAACCCCTTCCTCATTCTATTTCTGTGTTTTGAATTAAAGCTTTGCTTAAATAGTGAGGCAAATTAAAATAAACTATTTGGGAAAAAAATAATTAAAAGCATGTTTCTCCTACTATAGTCATCCAGAAAAATGAGAAAAAAAAAATGTGTCAACCAGTTTTGTTGGTTTCTGTTTTGTTTCCTTTTTTTTTTCCAAACATACCTCATGGACTTATTTGAAAGGCAGTAGTAATTCTTTAGAAAATAGACCAGTACAACAATGTGAGTAAAAAGGGGCCAGAATTCATACAGATTATCATACTGTGTCAGGTTTTTCGCATATATCTTCCATATTCAATATCTGGCTTTCTGACTTTGCAAACGAAAATATCTTAGGGCTTTAACTTGCATTTACTTAGCACACAGTTCTAATAGTTTAAAATGGCACTGCAGGAACTGTAAATTATTATTTTTCCCCTTTCCTATGTCCTCATGTTTATAAAAATGGTAAAATGAAAAACATGTTCACAGTACTATGTAAAGTACAGACTTTCATGTTAAGCAATCTGTCTCCTCAGCCAACAAAGAGAGTAGCAGGATTTGACACTGCTTTCCAGGAAAACCCATCTTCAGTACAGAACATTTTCCTAGCATATTGTCCAATTCTTGCTTCATTTCCTGCTGTTTATTAAAAAAAAAAAGAAGTCTACATCTTCAAGCCAAAAATTATAATATTTTATTAATGTAATAATACATAATGCCTTCAATTTTTTAATAAAACAACCGAATGTCTTAACAATTGCTTCTCAGTATAATTAATTGGTTAGATGCATATCCCATCTGCATAGCATTAATGCTGCTATGGTGGTAACAGCTATTTTGAAGCTTAGTCACTGCTTCTCACAGTTTTTGTTTCATAAAAACTTGAGTATCATTATACACTGATGTGCTGAGATGTTTAAAGCCAGTCAAGTACTAGTTCAGCTGGAAAACCTGCTTTTCTCACTGTCTTAATTTAGGAGAATAAATTGGATGAATCCATGCTTCAAAAAGTGGGAAGAGGAGCCCCTGTTACGTTGCTGAACTTGCACTGATTTTCTTCTTTCATTCTTCGTAGCCCTGTGCTGGAGATGACACAAAGGAGAAGAAACATCACTAATGAAAGGACCTCTGCAGACTGTTAACTGACATGACGAATGAGCAAAAAAATGAGTGGTGTGCTGGAAATGGTAACTAATGGCAGCTAAGCATGTCTCCACACTCAGGCAATGCTGTGTCAGGGATAGATGAGCTCACTGCTGGAGAGAGGGCACATAACCACAATGAGGTGCAGTGAAGAGGTAGGGCTCTCTAAGGAACAAGGTTAAAGCTAGGTTAATTGTGCCTGCCTCTGAGAAGGACTAGCAAGTGTGGGTAGAGCACGAGCCTAATATGGCTGTAATGCTTTCAGCTCAGGAGCTAATATCTAAAGCTAAGTCAAGGTATAACTGCACACTGCTGCGTTCACAGCCTTGCCATATTCTCAAAGTCTCAACCTGCTTTTTCTGACTACAAACCCTTAAACTCAAAGCCAAAGGTCTGAGCCACAGATCCTTCCCTGTGGATGAAAATGATAGAGACAGCATTAGAAACTTTCATCCCCTCCCCCCCCACACACACTCTCTTGCACATCAGTTCCTTGTATTTGCTGTTTTCCTGTTGTGCACTTATGTACAATGTAAGGAAATTATTCTGAATAGTCAGCAATTCATTATTTCTTACTAAACATATCTAAAGAAGTAGAGATAGTGTTTAATTTTCCACAATGATAATTTCAGACCAAAGCTCTACATTTGGATCAAGATAAAGATTTGGTATTCTGCATAATTATTTCAGTGATATATAAGGTATAATTTAAATATGGAGCCAAGCAGGAACTTTTCTAACTCTCTCCCCCAGACAAGATATGGATCCAAGAGAGAACCAAAGCATTGCTGGTTCCCTCTTATTTCTGAACACTTTGCCTCTGAAACCAAAGTACTCAATGTGAAAAGGGGCAAGTAGTGAGTGATCATTAGTACAATACAGAATCTGCTGTTAGGATGCCTTTTCATAGTTGTGACTCCCATTTTTTATTACATATTATATTCTAATGGGTTTATCTTCATTGTATAGAGCATTTTGGTAAAGTGCATGGTAAATCACCACCAAGGAATTCTAATCAAACTTCTTTTGAACTTTTTCTGGAGCCAAGTGTTTATGCTTAATTATAAATTGCTACCCTCTTTCTTCCCATTTGAAATTCTCCAACTATTCTAATTAGGCTTCCCCAAAGGTCAGAGAACATCAACAATCTGGGAACAGTCTGTCTTTTTTATGTGCTTGGAAATCCACTGTTAGTGCTATTTGAGGAAACCCAGCTGCCCTGGCTATGATAGAATAATTAATAATAATAGCTATGTAATGATGACAGATCCAGGTTAATTGTATACTAATTAAAGGATATAGTAAAGCAAATGACTATTTGCATTTGGAATAATGGCTTATGTCCACAGCAACTCAGAAATATGCCGTATCCTCTTAGCAAGATCTCAAATGGGAATGAAATTCATTTGAGGCATGTACACGTGATGTAGTCTGAGAAGACAAGAGCTTTGACAAGATGCCTGCATAGAGACAGCAACAGTCATTAATGAAAGAGAGTTTGATATAAGCTGAAGTTAAGTTTTGAAAGAGTGAATGGAGAAGAGCAGCTGGCAGACCTGGGAGTCAATCAAAAGATAATTAACAGGCACTATAGAGTACGAGGAACTATTCAGCATGAAGAATCAGATCTTTAGTTAGGGGCAAACAGGGAAGGAGCCAGGAGGGGAGTCCTTCAGTTAGCTATTCCTGGATTCTTGGAAAGGAAATAAAGAAGCTTGTCAGTCAAAAGATGACTGGCTGAAAATGGAGTGCTAGCCAGCAAGAACTGTACTAGAACTTGGTGCTGTTCAGAAAACTAGTTTGAGCCATTACCTGAGGGGCTTCTATTTAGTGTGTTGTAAGTGAGATAAAGTGAAAGGGATAATAGGCAATTTCTGGGGAGGAAGAACATCTGATACATTGAGTAATCAAAAGCTAAACTGAACACTCTCAAGAACTTGTCATGTTAGTACATTTAAAGAAATAATAAAGATGCCCAAGAAGACAACTTACAGACAGGTACTACTAAGTACATGGGCTAATCATAGGTTACCATCCTGGATTTCTCCTGTGTCTGATTCTTACTAGAGTCTGGCCACATCCAAACTAGAGCCACTCCTTTGATGAGAGGCAACAAACGAATATAGGAACTGAAAGAAAAGAAGAAAGGATTGGGTTTGTATCTAGTGGCAAGATTCAAGTGTAGTTGAAATTTAAAAGTTTTTTGATCATATATGGAATTATTTAAAAAAATCAATACAGAAATACAGAATTTGAAATAAATTAACACAAGTAGTGAAATGAAATAGTGACCTAATTAAAAAAAAAAGAAGTGTTATAATATTTACTTGTGTTCAGTTTTAGCCTACAGCCCCTATTGACATGCCTAAAGGATCAAACCTCTCCCCGAGAACCTTGCTAGAATACATAGTCATGTAGCTCTTCCACTGCATTTAAAGTAGGTTTGAGTCTTCCCTCTAAAATAGTAACGGAAGTTGGAGAGGATTAACCCTGAAATGCCTCATCCTGAACAAGATGTGAGTGTCCCTTCATTGTGATACAGATGGAACGAGACGGAGTTGACTGTAACCAAATTCTGGTTTCCTCTGTAGATGACTGCAACTCTTGGAGCAGATCATATATACATGGGAATTTTAATACTAAAATGAAAATCTGCATGTTAGATATTTTCTTATATGCATTTTGATGTTTCATTATTTGATTGAAGTAAGAAAATAAGCAATAAAACCATTAGCAAACTGATCAGCAAAATATTAAATACATCATGTGTCTCATATAGGCATGCTGTTTTGTCTGTAAAATTACAGCACCAACTGCAGGTTTTCCCACTGTTTTATTATGGCTCTTCCAGTTGAGCTGCTGAGAATGTTTTAAAATCATTAATAACAAGATATTATGTTCTTTTAGCAGCTTAAGTGAACTCAAACTATGGTCTCAGAATTAAAAAAAAAAAGATTACTTCATGCACTTTGAAAATCAATGTGCAAATCTGAGAAACCTTGAACAAGCAGAAGCAGCTAATGGGGCTGAAACTTTACAGGATCTCAGCTAGACAAATGACCTACTGCCTACAAAAGCCACTCATTTTCTAACATACACAGTGACAAAAAATATAATTGGCAAGCTTATTTAAGCAAAAGGGAAAAACGTAGTTTTGCTGTTTGAGATATATTTTTAGGGATATTTGAGGGATAATTTTTCTAAGAAATAAGATACTCATGAAAAGAAAAAAAAAGAACCACAAAAATTTTTGAGAGAAACCTGAAACCCACTGAGGCAAATGATGAAGGGTAATCAGTTACTGCTGATATTAAGAACCACTTTTACAGGGCAGGAACTTAAACAGCTCACATCTGAAATACACAAAAAAAAAAACACTGCTAGAAAACATTTAATGATAGGGTACCCCCTCCCCAGATTTTAGAAAACTTAGAGGCATACTGAATCCAATGATTTACAAGTTTGGAGACGTGCTATGCTTCTCTTCCTTTCCTCCTCTCACAGAGAAAAAGTCTTAAACCTAAAAAATGCTTTAAAGGGCAAATTAAACATCAGAGCATTAATTCTGGTTATGTAAGTAACAGATAACTAACCAACAAATCTATTAATACAGTAATTGATGCTGTAGTGTGAATAAGCAAGGTAAGTCCTACTCATCGCACTGAAGCAACACTATCTTCAGCAGCAAGATGGGAAAACTAGAAGGGCCAACTATTCTGACAGACAGAGGAAACACCATGTTAAGTGTAGGGACAACAAGAAATATAAATTTCCACCCAAAATTAATAGCAAGTCTGAAATCCTTAGAATTTTTAGGGAAAAAAATAGTTTTATGACACCGTGTCATAAAAGAACATTTTACAGCAAATGGGATAAAGGAGATATTCAGCTGTTCCTGAAGATACAGAATGCCTGTCAAGACATGGAAAATCATGCCAGAAGTATGAGCACTGCTGTTAAAAGTGATGCTTGACACGTGGAATATGGGAGAGTTTAATATATTGACTGACAATCAGTGAAAACAGTTTTCATAGTAAATAAAGCAGAAAAGAGAAATGTTTGTCAAAATGTATGTTAGTCTAAAAGAAAAGTAACAGAAAGGTACTTTTGACATAGTACAGTATTGATACTCCAGGGCAGTGATACATGGACAATCCTAGCTCTAAATTCGTGCAGTATATTAGACATACTTGCCAGCTGGACTGCAGAAAGTAACTGCTGGTAAATGCTTTCACTACACTGCTCCTCACCAGAGTTACAAAAGGCTGCTCCTCAGAGTACCATCTGCAAAAGGAACATACCAGGAAAAAAAAACTGCAAGTCTATCAGGAGAACTAATAGAATGCGAAGTCACTGGTGGTAGATAACACTAGGCGCATGTAAAAATTCACTTCAGAGAACCAAGCGGCAAACTGAGAGCTCTACAAAATAAATTACCACCCCTAAGTAGTCTAACAATCACCTTTTGAAAATACTCATGTAAGTGGCACTTCAATCCAATGGCACCTGCAAAACAGAATTATACCTCATCAGGGCCATCTTCAGCAGATACACCATTTGTAATGAGATGCTTTTAGTGGACTTAATCAAAAGTATATTTTTACAAAGTAAGGGCTTGCACCTAGAAGCTCTACTGCTTGCATTGGCTTCAGTCTACCAGACTGTATCAGAATTATGCACAAACCTGAAATAAGAGAATACCAAGCCCCACCAGGATGTTTAAGATATTTACCCCAGTTCATTAAGCTAACAAAGCATGCCTGTGAAACCCCAAGCTGTACCTCAACTAAAATTAATGAACTGCTGTGTGGGCTTCACTGCAGTTGCTAACAATACAGAACCTTCTCTTAGGACCTTCTGCTGGACCTGCGTGAAATGTGGGTGCTTAATGCTGCTTTGAATCAGCAGATCAAACCAGACCACAGAAATTACACAGTGTGAGGAACTACTGAGATATAAAGCTCATTTGCACTGCTCCCTGGCAGTGCAACCCAATACATAGTAGCAATACAATTGTTAATGCTTGTACAATAGATAAAAGTAACTATAATTCTGTTGGGGGAAAAAAGAAAAAAAAAGAAAAAATCTTTAAACTTGCACTAAGGATTTAATGTACTTCCAGCACAGCATGTCAGGCTCCTGCTTTGTTATACTTTTTTAAATAAAGGTTTAGGCTGACAGTTTCTCTCTCACACCTGGTATATTGTGATAATTTGGAGATTTCCATCAAATGCTGGCAAGCTCAGTGCTTATGAGTCATGCTGGATTACCTGGTTATGTATACCACTACTTACAAAACTGATACTAAGCATTCAAGAATCAAATCCAAAGTAGTGCTTAATGCTAGAGAAGAGTTAGTCCTGAGTTTTACAGAACAAAAGGGTTCTTCAATAGAGAACATGCTATTGGCTAGATTTTACACCCTGGATTTTGAACCTGGTATGGAGTTTAAGGAAATACTATAATTTAATTTCAGTTTGGTTACTCTGATTTAGTTTCTGTGGTGGGTTGGCCTTGGCTGGCTGTCAAAACACTGAACTAGTCACTCTCACTTCCCCTGCTCAAACGATAGGGGAATAAATTAAGATTAAAAGCTCGTGAGTAGAAATAAAGACAGGGAGATCCCTTACCAATTACCGTCACCAGCAAAACAGATTTAACTTGAGCAAACATCGATTTATTGCAAATTAAAAGATAATCTTATGGTGAGAAGCAAAGGCAAACATGAAAACACCCCTGCCTTTCCGGATTCAACTTAACTTCTTCATTCCTCGACTTCTCTATCTCCTCCCACCCTCAGCAGTACAGATGGACGGGCAATGTGGGGCTGCGGTCAGTGTATCACAGCTCCTCTCTGCAGCTCTTTCCTCTTCGCACATTTCCCTGCCAAAACTTGGGGTATCCCACATGCTGCAGTCCTTCAGGATAAAGCTGCTCTAGCGTGGGATCTGCCTGGGTTACAGCTTCCTCCAGCGCACATCCACCCTCCCAGTGCCGCAGGGGCATCTCAGCCGGTCTCCCGGATCCCCTCCTGCTCTGCCCTCGGGGCTCGCAGAGCTGTTTCTCATCCGGTTCCCCTCAGCCCTGGCTGCCGGGCACCGTTTGCCCTTCCTTACCCAGGCTTTCCCTGAGGCGGCCGCTCGTGGCTGAGGGGCTCAGCTCTGCCCTGCGGTGGGGCCGTTGGAGCCGGATGGGTCCAGCTGCGTCCGGCATTGGGCAGCACCGGCCGGTGCACACAGTCCGCCCGGGCAGTGCTGGTGGTGCTGGCAACACGTGGGCACCTGCACGTGGTACAGTTTCAAATCTGTTTTCTATTCTGCATACAGTTCGTAGATTGAAAAGTCAGCTACAAGGCTTCACAGAGCCATTTACTTGATACTGTCTTCTACTGGCTGTTTAAGAACTGGTACCACAGGCCTGCAGGCTGTCATAACAGTTGAAGACATCATGTACAAGTCTTCTTGAGCCTGTCCCCTGCTTAGCCTCCTGAATATAAACAGAAAAGTTTTGATCTTCTGTGACTTTGAAAATCAGCTGAATCAAGGTACTGCATGATGAAACCTATGCTGAAGATGTGGGGTATGATGGTAAGTGGTGTTAGCTTTGTGAATGCTAGTTTCTGGCTGGGCCAGTAATGGTTTGAGTTACTACAAGTATTTCTCTCTTTTAACATGTTCAGTAATAATTTATGCCTTCAGAATGTCATGACTTTTTTTTTTTTTTAATTTTTTCCCACCATAATTTTTGCTTGGGAGAACTATTTTTAGATACTTTCCTGGTAAAGAACATGGCACACTTCTAGCTCGGGGTATTGCTGGATACATATATAGACCACTTAAACCTTGTTAATAACAACAAAAAGTTTGAAGCAAAATACTACAAAAAAAATAAGGCAGTGAAGACCAATATTAAGCTTCCTGACAGAGCTGCAGAACCAAAAGGGACTCTTGTAAAGGGCTCACAGGTGGAGGCAGGATTTTTTTATAAATAAATCATTTTTCTGAATAAAACATCACAAGCCCTGGCCAGGCTCTCCAGGTCAAGTGCAGACCTTCACAGTTAAGCCTGACTGCTAATTGAAAACATAACAATAGAACCAAGTTTACAAATTATTTCATACTCCTGACAAAACATTGCACTGTTAAAATACACATTTGGGAAAACAGACTAGTAAAGAAGGTGATAGAGAGCAAGTATTAGGACAAAAGTCTTCCACAGTCTGGAAATGATCTGCTCAGAACTCAGGCTCATTTCCTGCTTCCATATAGTCATACCTTAAGGCTGCAGTTTTCTTTCAAACCACTGTGTTTAATACTAACAATCCTGATGCCATGCAGTCCCTGCATTTTTATTCTTTGTATACTAATGAAGAGAAATATGCATCCTTAAATAACAGTTTATAGACAGTTTTTAAAGTGTTTTCTCGTATATGCTTGGGGTACTGGAGTATACAGGTAAATACTCTGGTTGTGGTTTATATCTCTAGATTCATCACTCCAACCCCCATTAATGTATCTCTCTGAATCACTTCATAAACTGTTTCTTAGTGTCTTGAAGCAGAACAGATAGACATCATTTTCTGCCAAAGTCAAGATCTCCAATAAATTTTCCTAAGAATTTGTGCCAAATACTCAGGAACTCAGAATAACATAGCTAGTACAGCTCTGACAAAACTTCAGTCTCTTTCAATATCCATTTGTTCTCTTGCAACCAACATAAGTGTGCTAACACACTCTATAAAATTTCCATATTTTTTTTAGGTCTGATTGACATCCATTTCATCACTCTGACAATTTTTAATTTGCAAGGCTTTTTTTTTTGGTCATCTCTCCCTTGCCAAAAAGATGCTGGTTAATCTCAAGTGAATCTTTTATTCTTTTCTCTGCATTTAACCACTGCTGCCCTCTAAACTGAGTCTTCTGGCATGATGAAGGGTGCACTGCTGCTCCAAATACTCTGTTCCTGAATTTTTATTAGTTATGGCTGTTGTGACACAGCTATTTGGGTTTGAGCTGTTCAGCAGAAAAGAGTGGCTCAGGCCAGATCTGTTAATTATCTGAACATACTGAAATATCTAGTTTGAAGAAAAAGTGCCTCCATACCTTTTAAACAAATTGCTGATGCATGTTGTAAGCATGTACCCTCAGTGTTAATATTCCTGTAGATGCTTGTGAAACTGTAAGAATTGTCAATTGTTCATTTATTACAAACCCCATGCTTCTGCTGAGGAAGATAATAAGAGAAATTTTTGTATTTTCTTATTACTAAAGAAGGCAGAAATAAAAAGTAGTGGGTTTTTTTGAGATATAAGTTGGAAGCCTTAGAGGAGGAATTGAATATTTTACAGTTTCATATTTTTTTTCTAGAAAAATCTGGATAAATTATTCAAAGTAAATTCTCAACCTTTTTTTTTTTTAATTGCCCTGCCCTAATTCAATATCATTTGTGTATCCATGTCAAATAGCATTTTTTTCCTGTAGTTTTAGTAGTGCCTCTTTGCAGTTACAAAGTGGTACAGAATATTAGCTTTATATTAGAAGTTACAGCAGTTAACACTGCTCTGGAAGTACATTGGTGTACTCCCCTTGAATTAGTAGATTGAAAGCTGAAGGAAGATAGATCTGGGAGAAGTATTGATAGGGCTTTTTTCTTCTCACAGCACTCTTTCTACAAATTGGCTGGAGTAGAAGGGTTTGCCAAGCAAGGAAGTTCTGACAAGTATCTTGAAAATACATAGATAAAGTTTGCTATATTGTGACTTCTTGCAAATTAAATGACCTCCCTGCATTTTTCACTTTGTATCTCTTGTCAACCGCTACTTCTGCACACCTCGACTTTTCGGTATATGTCATACTAGAGGAGTATAGCTGTGTCTTTCTGAATGGTGAATACTTGAAGAGTAGCTGATGAGACTGAGCTTTGATACAGTCAGTATATTAAAATTTTCATAGTAGAGGTATTCAATAAATTAGATGTGGAGAAGGAACAAGCAAAGAAATCTGAATGCAGAGGTCAGATTTTCACACTTACATGAAGTACACGATTTTACTGTATGCCTTTAAAAAAAAAATCAAACCAGGTAATACTATACTGTAACTCTTCTCCAGTTGTTTCTGTGTCCCAGACGACAGTATTAATTGTCTAAAATCACTTTCTGTTCCTCTTAAGCTTTCTTTTTTTTTTTGACAAATATATCAGATGCTTTCAGAAATTATTTATTTCCATTCCTAGTCATTTTGATGTTCTTTGTATTCTAATATTGTTAAGGGCTTTAGACTGCCTACACCATATAGATTCAACAAACTCCTCAACTTTTTATTAAATATGAACAGAATGCTACACCTTCTCTGGACTGCATATAATGTCCTGTTGAGAAAAAAAAAATGTACCTCCTGAATAAACAATAGGCAATGTTTTGTGCAACTGAAATCTATAATACATTCATAATTGGGTTCTCTACACAGCACTTGAAAAATATCTGAATATAAATGATGTAAAATTTCCAGATATAAATAGATAGATGTGGCAAACAAAATCTAATGGAAACACTAAATGGAGTTTGATTTTGTCTTTCCATTGGAAAGTATGTTGAAAGTATTCACACAGAGAAAACTATTAGCAGCATTGTATTAATGTACGTTCATCCATAGATAAATAGATGTAACAATTTTTGGTCTTTGAGTAGGCGATAAAGCGGTAATTCAGCATCTTGTGTAACATGCAGTAAAATGCCATTTTCAATGGAAAAGTGTTATTTTAATGGAATATTTATCTCGTCCTTTTTATGGTGCAGATTTTGGCCCCCAAAACAGCTTGCCTGATAATTAGAATAGTTTAATGAATGATACACAGCCTCTTGATGCATCTTTCTACTGTCTGTAGAGGGTCAGTTAGGCTGACCATTTCCATGTACGTTGTACTGTGGGAAATTGGAGAAATTTCACTTTTTGGATCTAAAATTCTTGCAAGTGTAACCAAGACTGTGTTATGTAGCAGGGCAGGTGCAATGTACAGGCTAAACACTATACAAAATACCCAAGAATTTTTCCATGGGTTAGGTGAGCAAACAGAGGGGTGGTTGCTCAATACTAGTGGAATATATTTAGCTCAGTTCCTATAGCCACAATAGCTGGGACAGTTCAAAAGGAATATAGTTAGTGTCAGGAGCTGGGTTTGTGTTTTGTCTGATGGTGACTACTAGAGAAATCCTTGTTTGGCAGAGTGACAAAACAGCACCAGTAGATTTTGTGTTTGAAGAAGCCACAGCTACAGTTTTGTTCCTCAGTAAAACTAAGTTGAAAGATACTGATAATTAATTTTATCTGCCATTGTATTAAGATCAATAGACTTTTCACTGTATTATTAATATTTGTCTCTGAATTCTATGTCTTGGCCCTGAGGTTACCACCATCCTTGACCTTCCCTGCCCAGTGCCTGCATCTCCCCCCACAACCCTCTCCTGCCCAAGGCCCAGGACCCCCTGTTGGGAGCTTGGGGCCATGAGCCCCTGTCTCAGTGATGCAACATCTGTGGCTTGTCTCTCATTGCCACAGCCCTGCCCTGCCTGGACACAGGTCTCCCAAAACCTGTTGGCTGCCCCAGTGCCCCTGCCTGCTCTGCTCATGGCTGGGGTGGTGGGTTGGGCCCTGGCTGCCAGGCCTTGCCTTGCCCTGCCCAGCAAAGATCCTGATGCTTGTGGTCCCAGGGAGCTGCTGCCCCCCTCATTGCCCTGATGGGATTTCAGTGTCTGGCCATATGAAAATCAATTCACCATTATTTCTACCAGCCCCTCAAAAATCTTAGTATTTTGTGCCTTTATTTCAGTAATTCCTCACATCAGATATACGTCTGTATTTCACCTTCACACACACCCCCCTTTGCTAAATCTCATTCAAACTAACTATACTGTACACCTGAAGCTTTTAAAAGCGAATGACAAGGGAATGAAAATGAATGTCTTTTTGTCAGATAAGATCCACAATGTCACATATTAGTTTATCTTTCTTAAGGCGATGCATTTAATTGCTGAGCAGTCAGTAAAGCATTATTTAAGAATTGTCCTAAGTAATTAAATTAGGCTACTCCAGTTTGCTTAAACACACATTAATCTTCCATAGTGACATCAAATTTGCAAACACCTTAGGGAAAAATTCTGCAGTAAATCATTTGTAAATGTAATAAATGTTTAACCCATAAAATAATAGATGAGGTAGAATACTTCAAAGCAGTTCTGGTTTATTTCATTTTTTCCCTGATTAAAAAATGTGAATCAGAGCTGCTTAATAATTTCATTGTATCATTCATGCACAAAGCCTACTGAGTTATATTTGATTGATGGGAAAAGGGGCAATTTGTATGTTTTAAACACAACAAGGTTTATAAATATGTAGTTCACATTTTTAAAATTCAAATTCTCATATTATGTAAAGTGCATATAAGCTGACTTGTTGTCCCATTCCAATTCAGAACTGGAAATAGGAGAAAGTTAATTATTATTGGAATAATAGTTACTAGCAAAAGCACATCAATTGTAAGCTATAATGCAAGAAATGCCATGTTTGGGTGCCATAGCCTGAAACTAGACTTACAGTCATGACTAGTGTTGGAAGGTAAATTTAGCAGTATTCCTTCTCACGTTTGTTCTCAGCCTGAGTTAACTTTGCACGCAGTTTCCTCTCAGTATGAGGCAAGTGGTGTCATTAAAAAGTTACACAGCAGGTCTCTGCCACTCTTGTTGAAATGGCACTTTGGGCTATTTAGTGTGTGAGCTTTCTCCTCCAAATAGCTGAGCCACAGCCCTTCCTACAAGACCCAGCAGTAACTGTGACTGTTCTGTCAGGTGCTGCTCATCATCTCACTGAGTTAGACACTCTGTGAGCTGGAGCATCAAAGTGTACCAGAAACTGTGTTCTAGAATGAGGCAAGTGGGAAATACATGCTATGGGCATGACCATACATTGAAACGATGTTCCCAATTTTCATACATTTGGTTTTCCACAATCAACCCTATGGAAGTCCCTTTTCATATGCCAGTACATCAGATGAATACATCTACTTTTGTTTCTGTAAATAAAATACATTTTTTGTAATATGCACTTTGTATCACTGATTTGCAGAAGTAAAGGTGTGGAAAAGTGAGCCTGCAAATGACCATGTATCCAAACTGAATAGCAGCTGTGTGCTACAACATTACCCAAGTTGATCAGGGCATATGCCTCTGACATACTCTTTTGGCATATAAAAAGTTTTCTTCTTTCTAAATACCAGGGTGCAAGTAGGGCAAAAACATGATTTGGAAATGAGAAGAACTATTGTGACCTCTGATTCTCTGACTATGACACAGTAGCAAACAGTTTGGACAAGCAGAAGCAGGTTTTTAGCACAAACACTGATGCTGAGAAACAGATGTCTGTTGCTGTAGCTGTCTATTACAGAATGCAAAATCTGATGCTGAGGATCTGACATGCATGCTATACATATTTCAGATGCTTTCTTTGTTTGATTTTATGTTTTCAGCCTTCAGATTAGTTCTAGACTGGTTCCATCAAGTGGCATTAAATGCACTCCTCAAACACTTTTTGGCTTAAAGCTGTCTCTGGAGTGACCCAAAGTCCAGTAAATGGGAATTATCAGAAATTTTGACTGAGAAGCAGCCAAGATTTGCAGCAAGAGAGTTACTAATATACAACTGGAAATTAGAGTGTTTTCCCACAAAGAAAATTTCCTTTAAAAATACGCAATGCAATCAGAATGAGACAATAGAGTGCTTCTTACCAGTTTTCAGGTGTATAAAAGTTCAGTATCGTGTTTACATTAATGGTTTAGGCTTTCAATACAGGTAACATGAACAAAGATACTCCTGGTGAATAAAAATGTAAGTACTTAAAGATGTACTCTCATTGTCTTACAGTAGGTGAAATTATATTTTTGATGTAACAAACTTCTTTCACTGACACTAAAGAAGTCTAGAGCAATGGCAACATGCCTAATTTTTAGGCAGCTCAAAGAAGATGTTATGAGCACAAATTCTTTTTAAGAAACAATGTAAGCCTTAAGTTCTCACTGCTGAAGTTCTATGTAATAATAATAATAATAATTTAAAAAAAAGGGTCTGTGGGTTGCAAGCAGTGTTGGCAATTTCTGTTTTTCAGAAGGGATCACACCCTTTTGAACTTTGAGGGAAAAGGATGAAGCCTGTCAGTGTTTTGGTTGCTAGCTGGTGTGCTAGAGATGTTTGAATTGTCGTGGTTTAAGCCCAGCTGTAAATCAGAACCATGTAGCCATCGCTCACTCCTGGAGCAATAGGGAGGAGAATAGAAAGATGTAACTCCCATGGGTTGAGATAAGGACAGTCCAGTAACTAAGGCATAACATAAACCACTACTGCTACCACCAATAATAATAATGATAAGAGAATACAACTGCTCACCACCCTCCAACTGACACCCAGCCTGATTGGAGCAGTGATCTAGCCCTTCCAGGTAATTGCTCCCAATTTTACATCCTGGGCATGGTGTGCTGTGGCATGGAATACCTCTTTGGTCAGTTTGGGTCAGTTGCCCTGTCTCTGCTTCCTTCTGGCTTCCCCTCCTCCCTGGCAGAGCATGAGACTCAGAAAGTCGTTGGTCAGACTAAACATTTGAGCAGTAACTAAAAACATCAGTGTTAACAGCGCTGTTCCCAGGCCGAAAGTCAAAACCACAGTGCTGCACCAGCTACTAAGAAGGAGAATAATTACTGCTACTGCTTAAGCCAGGACAGAATGTGTTACCATAGTTTCACAAATAACTGAGAATTAAACAGAGCTTATGGGTGAAGTGCTATTATTAAATGTTCACACACAGAAGTGGTTTGGTACTTCAGATGGGGTGGATTGCCAATTGTGACAAGTTTCATACGAAGTTAATAAAAAACAATAGCTCTAAAAAAAAGTATACAGAAAGCCTTTGTCAAAGCAGACTTCCTGGGGCACAGTTTTCCACTTACAATATTGTATAGAGAATTCTGATGCCATAGTTCATTTCCTATTGAGCAGAGTTACTCATTTCAGATGGCTTTTAATCAGCCATAGAGGGAACACAATGCTAGATCTCCATAGGAATCCTCAAACCAGGTTATTGTAGCTATGCTTAAGAATTCAATGATTAATAGTTTCTTTTTCGCCTCCTTCTGACAAAAACTTCATGAAAACTGGTGTGTCAGAATGTTTCAGTTTCAGTGAAACAGAATTTTTTCCTGTCTGACCAACTCTATTTATCACATTCATGTCAATGTTAAATTTGCTCACGATAATTCTGATTTGAACTAGCATGAAGTTTTCTGAAAAGACCTGTCTGGAATTTCTAACTTAAGAAAAGCTTTGCTACCTGTAATCCTTCCTATTAGCAGGCAAATCCTGTTTCAGGGATTGGGGAGACTCCACCACTACTCAGGGGACTATCCACTCATATGTCCAGTGGGAATCTGTAGTGAGACATTCCCAACAGTACTGCAAGATCTAAAGCATGTAGAGAATTTGCAAGAAACGGAAGTAATTCCAAGGGAGCAAAACTACACCATAAGGGAATTTTAAGAAATATCCTATATTAGAAACTGTGAGGTTCTTTTTGGCAATGCTTGTACTTGATTGTATTATAGGTGTTCTGCTAAGCATCGGCTTTTCACCTGGCATAAGGAGTTCAGAGCAAGTATAAGAATCCACTTACTTTTTTTATTAATTTCCAGACTCTGTTGATTGCATTAAAGTTAATAATAGAGCTCTGAGCTTTTCAGCAGGATAAAGATCTGAGTATTTTGCTTTCCTATGAATCTTTCTTGAATATAGATTCCAATAAAGGACTCTGTGTTTGGTATTTTTTTGTATTAGAAGACAAAAGAAAACTCGTTTGCCCAATTACAAAGAACAGAGAGAAAATGTTCATTTTCATAAATATGACACAATGTTTATTACTTGATGAAATCCTTTTTTCAATACCATAATAATGCATTTCATACAAATTCACTATCATCAGCTTAGTAACTTAAGGGAGAGGAAAGGCATTTTCTTCAGCATGGGTCCCATGTGGTCTTGCACACACAGTACAATTATATGTCTCAGATGAGGATTTGATAATAATTGAGACAGATGGACAATGGCCTGGTAATAAGGGACTATTTCATAAACAAAGTGCATGAGGGAAATTTCTTTCAACCTTAGGAAAAAAAAAAATTCTTCCCAGCCAGAAAGTTTAACTTAAGAGCAGTGTGTGGACAGGCCCATAATGAACAAATGCTTTATGAGTTTGTTTCCCTGAGAGCAACCCAGCTTCCCTAATATGCTGAGATGTAGCAATCAGGCTGATTAGTTGTGCAGTGTGTTTGAGTCTGTTCTTTTGCTTTCATTTTTCTTACTCTTGCTTCAGTATGTCTGTATCTCTGTTAAAATGCAACTAAAGCCCTGTAGCTGATCTACAAGCATGCTATTTGGAGTATGTCTTAATTGGTTTATGGGCAATGTAAGTCTTGTTACTTTAAGCAAAATTTTTGTGTAAAATTCTCTTCCCTCCCTGATATTACAGAATATACTTTCGAATGGCTATATCAAATAGTTCATCCCTAAGGAGAAAGGTTCGCTGGAGAAAAGGCCAAAAGATTTAATGGTGTATTATGCTGTTAGCTTTGGGATATGGTTCCTTCAGGTGAGAGTTCAGATCTTTTGAGTCTTTTGAGTTACTGCTGACAAAAAGTAAATTATTATAGTATCACCCGTACTGCAATGCTATTAAACCTTTTTGACAAGGCATCTGAGGGATTTAATTATACTGCTATTGTGGGCAAGAGTCTCTTTTTCTGCCTTTATTAATATCCATCTTACAATGGTTAAAGGGACAGAACCTCTGCTTCTGTCAAATGTTGTTACCTGGAAGAGGCTATAGCAAAACCAACACTTGAGCATGCTTGTATTTCATTGTGCTTTGAGTGCTGCTATGTTCAGACAACCTTCTCTTTGTCTGTTACTCTTCTGAAATCCACAGGATCTCTGTTCTGGCATTTTCCTGAGAGGCACGAGCCTCTTTTAATACATACATGGGCCGTATGGTGTGGGGTTAAAACGCAGTCTGCTTCCAACTTTTCCCCTTCCTCAGAAAAGAGGCAAAGCAAGTATCAGTATTATTGCTGCTGGTTTGGACACAGGATATGGATACTGGAGCATTATTAAGTAAACAGGAAATGAGAAAGACTAAGTTCAAATGTACTGGACTGTGCAGAGCAAGACACAGCACTTCTACTGCTACAAAGGATGCAGCAATGTAGTAATATCCATACCTCATAACTGGTGTCACAGGCATCTAAACTTACAGTGTTATAATGACACAAGTATATTAGTTATTAACAGTGTCTTGATGAGCTATACCTCTGAAACTCTTGAACTTCTGTTTTATTTGCTCCAGTTCAACTATTTGCGCTTTTAATAGAACTCTAACTCCACTACTTGCAATTAGCTCACAAAATGCTGCCTATCTGACAATTAGACCATTTTGGTTGCTTATAAGAGGGGACAATGAATTTGCAAGTACAGGCAGCTTAATGAGCATATCACTACTATAGCTCTGTCAAAGATACATTTTACTCCTCGTCCTTGCATGCAGCAAGATAGCTGAGCTAGTAATGAGATGTCCCCTTTGGGACACACTGCACCTTTGTAATCTTGAAACTGACCCTGGGTCTCTCTGCCATTCCATTCAATCCACATCTGAGCTATTTCAGCATCTTTCCCCTAGCTGCCTAAAAAGCTGTTGAAAATTGCCCTCACCATTGTACATGGCTAGATGTAGCAGGGCTCACCCTAATATATTTCTGGGGAAATGCCTCTTAGCTTTTGAAAATCCTTTTCTTTTGTTGTACAGATGGTAAATCAACAATAGCAAAACAAGAAAACAATCCTTCTGCACCAAAAAGCCAACCCTCCAACAGTTGAGCAAATGCAAATATTCTGATATTTAAAGTCTTTGCATGTTGTTTTGCTTTGTTTTGCTAATCTATTGTAGGGTTTTAATTTTGTTGCTGAAATTGGACACACAGATAATTATAGCTCTTGGTAGCTCATTAACAGCTTTGCCTTTAAATCAAAATATTTAAGTAATGATTTGGTCTAATTTGATTTCCCTGTTGACTGTCAACAATTGCTTTTCTTGCCTCTTAATGAATGCTTCTGGTTTTTAATTGGGAAACTTTTTCTAGAGCTAGGCTAAGAAATAGATCTTTCATGATTGCGTATGCTTACGCACTTTTCTCTAGATTTTTCATATATCATTATTTTATGGTATCTTAATTCTTTATTCCACTGTAAGCTTTATGGAACTGAAATTTCTATCTATACTTACATAGTTCTATGGATATATATTCCGTATGTTTACTGTGAAATTTATTGCAAATAGATATAAAAAGCCTGTAACAACCTTCTAAAACTATATCTGACATGAAACATAATGATTTTCTTGCAATATATAGGGGTCATCCAGTGATTAATAATCCTTATTTCAATTGATACCTAAACTGTATTTTCACAGGCACTGTAGTTTTAAAGCTCATTTCTGAAATCTCTCAAGACCTCTTTCTCTTTGTGAAATATGAAGACATCTTTTGATACTTATTAGTGAGGTGAGTGAAGATGGAGGGAGGACTCAGCTGCCCTGAGTGTCAGACATTTCAAAATGTTGTGGAACAAATATTTTGAGTTCACCTGTTCCAACTGAGGCTCCCACAAATATAGACCATGCTCCAGTAAATCTTGCTGCAAGTTAGAGTTGTTATAGTTCCACTTTGCCTGGTCTTTCTTACAACTGGAAATTATTATCTGCATCACAGAAGGTGCAAAATGTTGTGCCTGAGCCATTTCAGGTTTTCTTTGCAGGTCTAAAATGAGCCATAGATGATTGTGTTTGAACTAAAACAGCAGGCTTTGCAGTGGGTAAGATACAATTACCCTTCTGCTGCCTTTGCTAGAAGAGCTGCTGTTAGTGATGTGTGGGCAAGCCATAGTTACAGCAGGGCATGTTGGTGTTTGTCTACTACTGCCAGTAGAAGTGATCTCCATTGTTGAGTTCTGCCAAGATGACAAAGGTGTGAGGAAAGAAAGCGTAAGCTGTATTTAATGTATCTATACCTTTAAAACTGTTGATGTCACTGCAGCCTTGATTAATGCAGAGCGTAACTGTCTGTGCTCTTGCAGGAAGGTAGTACAGCTGAGCTGGCAGGACAAACAGAAGCACATTATTTCCTCTCCACTAAGAGGAACTCTGCTGAGAGACCTGCCTTACAGTCTCAAGTGTAGTTATGTATACCTCCAAGAGGCTGTTGGATGTTCTGTCTGTCAATACCAGAAAAATGGATCAGAAATTTTTAATACCAAAATTAAAATAATAAAAAAATAAAAGGTTTTATGGTATTTTTTAATAGGAACCTCCTCGTATGAGAGAAATTGCAGCAGCAAGAAGTAAAATAGAAAAAATGTAGTCTCTCTTATATGTTTAGTAGAACTGTGTTTTTGAGAATTTTGTTATAGGTGAAAAAACTGAAGGTGTGCATGAATGATCTCTATTATGACAGTATCTGTTTCTTCATGTATTCCTTACAGTTGCCTCCTGATGGTATGGGTTAATGGGTTGATAAGATATTCAACACTTAAATTATCCTACCTCTATGATAAAGGATAGTGAGGAGGAAAACAAGCAATGTAAATGTGGGAAATAAGGTATTGTATGCAGCCCTAGGTTGGGACAAGGAGAAATGCAAATGTGTGATAGTCAAGAGACCCTTTCTGTGTGCATCTCAAATCAACTTAACAGACAGAAGGAGCTGAGGGAGGCTGAGTGCCTGTTGATGGTGAGCAGTATCTTGGTGGTCAGGGGCAGAGCAGGGACCACGCTAAAAGAAGTCGAGGGATGGTTTACTGTGTTGTCTGCCCTGAGACTGCAAACATCAACTGCCCCAGCAAGAACCTGCCCAGAGACAGTGGCACAGCCCCTGCGGCTGCCAGGCACCAACCTGCAGCTTCAGGACACAGCGAGAACTGGGGCTGAGGCTCACGAGAGACCCCTGGCACAGGCTGGAACCTTCCAGAGCATCTCATAGCATGTGTACAGGCAATAAATGGGTCTGGGCCTGTGAGAAGAGTCCAAGAGACCCTGACCCTATATAAACAGGCAACCAGCAGTCAGCTAAGTGGTTGCTCACCAGGGAGCCTACAGGAGTTACTGACTGAAAGGACTAAAAGTGAGAATATTTCAATTCACTGTCTGAGAAGTCATCACTGGATCCTCATGGTGGTAAGCCTATTTCTTGGGGTTTATTTTTTTCTTTGTTCTTTCTTTCTTTTCTTCTTTCCCCCTTTCTCTTTTGGTTTCATTATAAGATTAGGAAGTTGCCAAGACTTTTGCCAACAGTTCAGGGAAGTTTACAATAAAATCAGCTGTTCTTTTTTTTCTAATCTGTGGAGGGCCTGTGGTTCCTCTCATGAACCACGCAGTGTGATAAAACATCAGCTCCACAAATTGCCACTGGGTGGATGCAAAGAAAGGAAAAGATTGGGGAAATCAGGATCTGAAGAGATTTCTTCACTGTAGTATGTGAAGAATGGGGGGAAGAAACAAAACGTGTCACCAATAGAACTTATGTGTACAGTGGTACTTGCATACATATTGACAAATGGTAATAAAATAGTGGTAGGCACACAAAACTTTTTTCTTATAAGACTCCTAATGATACAGATCCATGAGAATAAGGACAAGCAAATTATGATCCAGTGTTTTTTAACATCAATGTAAGAAGAATTACAAAGATTGGAAAAAACCCTAACCAAACACCAATAAAAGGTACCTTAATGTAACAGTGGGAAAGGCTTTTCAGGAAAATGCTTGCTTTGTAACTGAATAAAAGTGAAAGTAAGAGAACAGGTTTTGTTGACCAGCTGCCTTTGAATTTCTGTAGACATGGAGACAGGCTGTGAAAAGTCAGCAGGAGTCCCATATAGGATGTTCCCAGTGAAGCACTTGAAACGTTTTCTCCAATTTTCTAACAGTGCAAATGCAACTTTAAGTGATAGGCCTTCCACACATCTCTGCTTCATTTGAAAGAAATAAAGTGATAGTCGTATGCTTTTGCTGCTCATTGCCATTTGAAGGATATATCTAGGCTGTGTAACTTCCAGTGGTCCTCAGTGGAGCTACCATAAATGTGATCATCAGGCCAACCGGCTATAAGTACTAATAGCAGACAAGCAAAACCTTTGTGTTAGAGACAGAATCACAGAATAATTTAGATGCTTTCCTCTACTCTTTTCCTATGGTTCTTTATCAACTACAGTTCTGTTTAATTTAGTATACAGCTTTAACAACCATAGCTGATATGACTGAGAAATGTCTAACAGCATCTAATTTCTTAGTGATTTGCTGTATTAGTGCAGAGCCCTTCATCTCTCTACACTATATCAGGAAACTTTGGAGGGTGATTAAATATATGCTATCATGTTCTGCTCAGAGTGGAAGCTTTTATTTACATTTCTCAGTTCCTAGTGCTTTTGACGGGAAGGAAGGGTTATTTTTCAGTTACAGCTTCTGTAAACCCTTTTGAGACATAAATGCTTTAATAAGGCAGGGTTTGTAATAGGATCTAATGAATAAAGCATTTAGTGCTGTTTCCTATGATGTGCTGTACAAGAATGTCTGCTGTAGCTTTTGCAGAATTATTTTTTTCATAAGCTGGATAAGCAAAACCAGACTAAATGGTACTGGCACATCCCATTTCACACCACTATTTCTTTGGAAAATCATGAGGTCTAAAATCTGTGTACATTTCATTACTAGCACTGAGAAGGTGCAGTGATACCACAAGTGATACTGCTTCTGCCAGTTAAGATCAGTCAGAGGTGGTGCAGACAGAATTGTTTCCAAATGCTCAGCTCAAAGGCACTGAACAAGTGCACGATACCTGGAGAATGTAAATGGTCAGAGAGCTTTGATTTTTCTGAAAATTCTATGTGCAGATACTGAATCAGACTCGGTTAGGTTGGCCTGGTTTGCAGTTTTGAGTCTGAAATTTTTACTGAAGGGCAGGTGAAGAGGAAAATAATTACTCTTTATACTTGTGCAAGATTAAAGTCAAAAAAGAGGACCCATGTCCTATGTCATGTTCTCCTTCACAAAAGTACAGCTGTTTCATATGAAAAGTAGGAGGGTTGGGACTTAATCCGACGTCCAATAACATTTGCCCATGGTGTCTGTTTTTCACCAGAACTCTGCTAGCATTCACCAGGTTAGGGTGACGATTAGTACAAGCTTGTGGTACTCCAACACTTTCTGTCTTATTTTCCCCTTCCACAGGTGGCTGTTTTCTGCTCTGGGTGGGGTTCTGGAATTTCTGCCTCTGTTTACTAATTTATTTCCTCTCTCAATCAGACCAATTGACTCATGTTAAGTAAGAAAGTATCAACTGAGTAGTCTATTGAAATGAGTCTTAAGACCTCGCTGTCTCCTCCCCTTCCACCTTTTCTACTTAGCTGTATTTTTTTATGTTTTAATTATATTTAGTTTTCTTTCTTTATTAATTTTATTTTCTCATCTGTGACTCAGACATTAGAAGACATTGACAGTTTTGCTCAGCCTTACTTTGCACATCTCATTTGTTCTGGCCCGACTATTTCTGAAATTTGACATTCATTACTGTTTCGCTATTGCATCTTTAGCTATTGAGAAAGGAGTTAGGACTCTTGTCACCTGTGCTTGCTAAAATACTCTGAAAGAGGGAACGGTTGGTATGTGAAGAGGTAGGTTTTGTTGGGATTATTATCCAAATACTAACAATATGCAGAGGCCATGACCTTTCTCTGATTTAATGGAGAGTAAGATTGCTACTTTCCCATCAGGTACTTGGGTTGTGGCTGAAATCTTAAAATGTGACCTGAGGATTTAACCACACAGCATTTATTAATTTTTACAGGGGTTAATTCCCATAAACTCATCCTGTCTCTTTGGTTTTAAATTTTGTCTTCAGTTATATCTGTATAATGTCACTGTCAAGTTCCTAAAGTATTGTCAAGAAGAGAGAATCGTGAATCCAAAGCCAGATTTTTGGTTTAAGACTGACTATTTGACAAGGGTCCTTCACTGCATGTGAACTGGTAGTGTACTGTGTAATATCTTTAATCTGGTAAAGGTAAATTTGCTTAACTGAAAAATGATCCAAGCTAAAGTATTTAACTGTGTAATTGCAGTTTAAGACAGGAAAATATATATTAACATACTTTATTCTTTTTTTTTTCTGCTACAAAGCCAAGATCATTTTCCAAGTGAAAAAAAAAAAACAATGTACAAATCTGTCTATGCCATCATTGTAATGATAATGCTATGACTAGGATTTAATTCAGGTGTTTCCTAGAGATGCTACAGAACATAATTTATCATAAATGTTTACTTTTTTCTAGGTGCTTAAGGAAAAGAGATTAATGTAGAAAAGGATACCATCAAGAAAGTCTTGATCTAATTTCAATTAAGTGTCAGCTTGTCATATGTTATGTAGCACTGTGGGAGGACTGCTTTGTTGTGTAATTAAAATGCCTTGTTATTAAGAAAAAATATTCTCAGGGATACTGAACTATTACCTGGGATTTAAACATGCTTATAAGCTGGTCTCTTGATACTTTCTCCAAGGTATTTCCTCTACCAACTGTATTTATTCCTACAAATTTCATTCAGATTGCCAAAACCAGTATTTTCACAGAAACGTGGGTTACTCTGGTCTAAATAAAAATGTGTTTACCTACTCCAAGTTCAAAATTGGGTATGCATCTGGCATTTTATGTATAATATCAATAGCAAATCAACACAACTTTCAAACCTTTAGGATATTGGAAACCAGTCAGAATCTCGGGGGTCATCTGTAATGTTGCCCCAAAATCCATCTTTCACTGAGACATCTAACTAGAAAGAGAAATGGAACAAACTCATAAATCTGTCACATAAAGCATAATTATTTGCTCGATTTCTGAGAGCAAATGGAGATACTGATTTCAGTCATGAGGAAAACAGATGCAGCAAAAAACAAAACAGACCGGAAGGTGTTGGGAGTGTTTTTGGTTGTATACAAGATTACTGTGAGGTCCTGGATGAAGCTTCTGCATACCACAAGAAATACTTTAATATAAAAAGTCATAATTGATGTCACAAGGATGCATAAATGTATATAATGTATAGATAGGAAATAGAGAACTTGTGTCTAAGAAATATGTCTAACAAAACCAGGAAACTGTTTCCAGGAGACTTCCTGTTGGCAAGCCACCATTATTTCTATTTTCTTAAGCTACATTCTGAGATTCTCATACCTTAGCATTTGATTCTGCTTGTTCTTGCGGAAGAAAATCCTTGCACTTAGGTGTGAACCATGACCACAATCATTTCGAGGAAAAGAACTGTTGGTATGTTTTTTCTTCTGGCACTGAATGGGATCCTTAGTGCACTGTGGAAGTGCTGCAATGTTTTGAGACTCTGTTACTCGGACATTACCAAGGGAATTGGTAAATACACGCCATTAATTTTCAGCTTCTTAAACAAATGTTCTAGTTCATGAGAAAAGACATGTAAGCTTTGTACCTTGATTTGTGCTATGTTGCTATGAGATACTGTAAAATGTGTCAGGAAAGAAAAGTCCTTGAATTTCTTCCTGCTTCAGTTGCAAGTCTATTAATAGAACAGGCAGAGACTTGTAATGCTTCATTGCTTTTGGCTGATGGAGGGGAATACAAGGACCTTCCTACTTTCAAAGTAGCTTTGAAATAGTATTGGCAGCAACAACATATCAGAGGAGTTCAGCACTCTGAAGTAAAAATAATACTGTAAAAAAAAATAGAAAAATGTAATTTTCTCCTTCCTTTTACTTTATCAGCAGGAGACTCAGATAACTGGCTCTGTCATTTCCCTCCTCATCTTCTGCAGCTTTAAATGAATAGGGTCATAAAGATACACTAATAAACATAAAATTTAATAGTAGAAGCCTTCGGGCAATCATCTGATGAAAGTGGACACTTTCCGACCCTGTAGAATAATCATGATCAGTTACTAGTCTGGTGACCAGGAATAAACAGCTGATTATATGATTACACAAAGCTTCAAAAATCTCATAGCAGCTGAATCCCTAGTCTCTGTGAAATGTTTCGCCTGACCTTGTGTGAGATATTACACAGTGCCATTCCTGTGGGCTGGTAAGGTCCTGTGGTTTTCTATTAAGCTAAATGAGATTCTTGACCATCACAGTTTGCACCATTGGGTCCATTATTTTTTGCCCTACAGGTGATTTGCTATGTGCTTAATTACAGAAGACATCATAGTCAAGAGGGTGTTGTCCTGCAGACAGCAATGTCAAAGCCTATCCATGTAGTGATACAATGATACTTTCCAAGTTACACAGTAGAGAGCATTGCATGATTCCCATTAATTTTGGTAGGAAGTACATAATCTTAATAAATTACTCCGAAAAGACGTTAGAATGATTTTATTAATGAAACAAAGCATAACAATGCATAAAGATACTTTTAGGTGCTTTAACACAATTTCTTTGACCCTACAAGAAAGAAACAGGTCTGTTATTACTAGTCACATAGCTAAAACCCGGCATGTGCCAGCAAGTGCATGCAAGTAGCCACTATATTAAAATGGCTGCAACTGTACAGAATACCTCAGAGCAGGTATAAATAGCATTTCAACTTGTATACTTACTTTTTTTCTTCTGACAGGTACTGAGCATCTCAGTATTCACTGATGAACTGCTGTCCTGTGAAAAATGTTGATCTCTTGACTACTAGCCTCATGTAGCTCTCTTATTTCTGTGCATTTCTGTAGCAACGGCATCATACCAGGCGAGGTGAAGCGTATCTGTTAGTTAATCTCCTCAGTAGCCAGCAGGGGAAGCTGCTGCATTGGTTTTCAGTGTGACTCACAAATATAATTGCTGCTTATTTTTAAATTCAGAGATGAAAAGGTGGAGTTACCTTAAAATGAGATACAGAATATGTTTGCATGAAGCAGTTTTAGTTAGACTGTGCTCGGGATGACTAAACTATTCACAAGTGAGAAAGGCAATGAGTGGTGCACGATGGAACAAACAGGTGCTATTTAGTGTCTAAATTTAGTATGTCTTACATAGTTACTTAGACTACTAAATACAAGAGACTTCAAAAGCTGGCTTAATATACATTCAGTGAGTTAAGCAATGTTTAGGTGACTGTAGACCTTGCTTTATGCGTATAAGAAAAGTGGTTTTGTAGGAAAGATGCTGGGCTGGAACAAGCCAAGGTTCTGTTCTTAGGCTTGTTATGACAAGTGTCAGAAAGCAATTTTGGCTCTGTTCAGAATATTTTTCTTAAGCACATGCTTATGGGCTTCACAGTTTGGCTTTTAATCTGTCTAATGTTAAGTCTTTCATCTTTAAACGACAATACAATACTTCAGTCTCTTTGTCATCCTACTAAAAATAGGTATGTTTTGATGGCTAAAAAGCTATAGTCCACCCAGTATGAAATAAAACTGAAGTTTTAGCACATACTTTCACCATTAAAACAGTAGTGGGAGTTTATGAGACTTCCAAGTTGCAATAACAAATACAATTAAGTTGATTATTAAAGAAAGCTGAAGACCAAGAAATTTTTGCCACATTTGTCAGCTGAATTTGAATGAACCATATATATGATCCTAAAACCAAGACGTTAACTATGTGTACATATTTTCTTCTCAGTTTCTACCAGGACAGGATTTGTATGAGTGTTATCACATTGGTAAACCTGCAACATTCCCCCCATGCCTTATTAATAATAGATGTGTTGGTGTGGTAGAAGAGAGGTTTTAATTAGACATGTATAGAAGCTCTGCAGTTAGGCCAATGTCAGTTCTATTATGAACCTTGCCTTGAGGATATATTAACAACCAATGAAGAAAATTTTCTTTTGGAATTTAATATTTTTGGGTTTGTCCAAAGTATTGATATACTCCTAATTCTAATTTAATTCTAATTTTAACATTTTTCTGGGCATAAAAGTCATTTAGTAGGAACCTGTAAGACTGCTGAACATCTGAATGAAAATTACTACTTCATCCACAGAAACTTTGCTAGTTTAGGACTAAGTCTTTCATGTCTTTAGTGTCAAATAAATGAACTTTCTTGTCCAAGTGGAAATTTTGAAGGTGCTTATAGATGTATAGTGGAGATTTACTTGTGGGTGTGTCCAAACTTAATGTGTTTGTGTAGCAAATAACAAAATCCTGTGTACTCAAATGTTACAAAGCTCGTGACCATAGATATTTATAAGTTCATTTTACCATGGTAACAACTGAGAGAACTGCCACAGTTTATCTCTTACGTGTCAGAATCACTTGGCAACTTTAGAGTAGTAAAGAGAAATTTCTCCCCATATGCAATTATTTTCATGTTACAAGCCCTTATAAGAATAAAGATGATTTGTATTAATCTTTTACCTTGAAGGAGATTAAACTTTTCTTTAGAAATTGATTCAGTATATATTTCAGATCTAATAAAGACTGCATACTTATGTTTCCAGGGGAGTAAATGCACCCATCAGTACTGCTGTAGAAAGCTTAAATACCTAATTTGTCTGTTGAGGAAAGCCTTACTAAAAAGGCTGAAAACCAAACCAACAAACATTGAACTGGTAAAACTTGGCAATGTCTACTTGGCACAGTTTACTGCATTGTTATTTTCTAAGCTGTTTGCTTTTGTTCAAATATCTGCAATGGTGGAAGCAGAGATATACTAGAGGAGGGATGGTGGCAGGGATTTCTTCACAAGAAAATAGAGATTGTGCCTACTTCCTGGTTTCAGTATCTTAAATTATATATGCATCCACAAGATACCACAGTTCCCAGCCCCAAGTTTTCCTGTGAAGATCTCAGGATTTTTGTCCCAGTCATTTCTGATTTTGACAGTACTGTTACAGATTAGTAGAGCTTAATCTATTAGATTCAAAAAAATCACACATACACTGTAATTCATTCTTTTTATTCTTAAGTTTCTAAATATAATAGCATGACTAGCAAAAATGTTAGCACTAGTGAAATAGCATAGAAACAATCCTGTCACTAATTCCTTTCAAATACTCCTATTTCCCTACTCCATGACAAAAACTGGTATTCCTATAATAACAGCTGTATTGCAAAATCTCTAGTTTCCAGTCTCCCTTTCAGTATTCAATGTTCTATCACCTTTCTAATGAACTATCTTTCCAATACTTGCAATACACATGGATGTGCCAGCTCACTCTTTAGGATGGTTTCACAAAAACCAGAAATACTGCTTTGAATTAATTTCTTTTTTTTAAGTTCTATGCTATACCATATTTTATTTGTAACTACTGTTTGCACTGAAAAGCCAACTACTCCATCTCATTGCTTACAGGAATATATTAGCCTTTCTTATTTTACCCTAGCACTCATCTGTTTCTTCCATGTGCTTCTTGCTACATCTTTTAAAACTGAAATATCTCCAGCATATAAAAATGTTGAAGAAACTCAGGTACCCATTATACTTAGAAGAAAAAAAGGTTTTCTCATACCCTTATGTAATTCTTACCTTTAAATTTTTTCTTTTTTTTTTTTCTTCTTGTAAGTAGTTGAAGCCATTACCTGTTTTAGAGGAATACTGAAAGTGGTTTAAAAATGTTGCATGTGTAGTCAGGTTAGGTTAAACATACATCCTTTCTCCACATTCTTCAGCAGTTCTTTTCCTACCTTCTGACTCTATTGTCAAGATTTATTTGAAGGAAATTTTCAATTCCTTTTAAATAGATGTTGAATGGTTACATTTACAGAACAAATGTTTAGCTGAAGGCTGAAAGCTTTAAACAGTAAGATTTCTTTTAGAGAAAGAAGACCAAACGTTTCACAGGGAAGAAAAAAATGTTTCATTTCAGAAAAAATAGTGCTCAAAGGACCTTGAATCTTTCTGCTAAGTTTCAGTATTTTATATTCTTTAAAGAGCCTCAAATTCTTACCATTTGACTAATATAATTGATCCCAGCCATGCCTCTGGAATTAGTTTCTATAGACTTGATTTGGATGAGCTGCATGACT
Source organism: Melopsittacus undulatus (assembly GCF_012275295.1). NCBI lineage: Eukaryota > Metazoa > Chordata > Aves > Psittaciformes > Psittaculidae > Melopsittacus > Melopsittacus undulatus. The sequence continues at coordinate 81,837,988 of NC_047527.1, read as the reverse complement.
AGAAAATACCCAGAGTTGGTACATGCCAGCTGGTAAAATGGCCAAATACATTTGCAAACAGCTCCCTAAGCTAAATCTCTGCATCAACAGCTGGAAGGGGCTATTCAATATGGTTAGCATCTTTTTCTGTGTGGATACCAACTGTTACTGGACATTTGTTGTGTTTACTGAATACTGCGAATAACCTTGGTGCATTTGAAGCTTTATATATATTTTTATAGCTTTTCATTAATGGCAGATGTTGGCTGAAAATAGTTAGGCAAAAAGCAAATAGATTAAAAACTTCTCAGATAAATTATAATTTAAATGAATAAATTTACATTAGACATCTTCTCAATAGTTATGAAACAATTACCTAATAATGAAACTTCCAAGATTTTTCTAACAGATGGTTAGAAGCTGAAATATATTGGATCATAGTTAATCAGCAAATTTAATACACAGGATAAATGTAGCAATCTATCAACCTGCTATAACCCACTGTACTATAATGTACTTTCTATAACTCGAAAATCAGAGGAATGAACATCCCAGGGTCTTGCATCTAATGTAGGAGTGATACCAGGTTTCAGAGACAGGATTTCAGAAAGCTGTCTAAGGTTGTAGCTTTACAGCAGCTGTATTTTTGATTTGCCACATGCTTAGTTATGTCACGTTAAAAACAGTCTTAAAAGAACATCGGGACTCGTGTTTCACATCCAGCTATTATAGGAGTACAAATTGCTTGCTGCATGTTGTCATTCTATACAATGATAGCTACTGCTTTTTTTTTTTAGTGTGAATTATATCTCCTTTATAAAATACTAAATTAAAAGTAGGAGTGTGTGTTCTGTATTAGCCAAATCATAGAACCTGTATAAGTGTATACGGTGAGTTGACCCTGGCTTGATGCCAGGTTACCACCGAACCTGCTCTACCACTCTGTCCCTTAAGCTGGACAGGGGAGAGAAAATTATAATAAAAGGCTCATATACAAAGATAAGGTCAGGGAGAGATAACTTGTCAGTTACCATCATGGGCAAACCAGATTCAGCTTGGGCAAAATGCATCTAATTCATTACCAATCAAATCAGAGTAGGATAATGAGAAATCAAGACTAAATCTTAAAACACCTTTGCCTTGCCTTTCCCTTCTTCCTGGGCTTAACTTTGCTCTCAGTTTTGTCTACTTCCTTTCCCTTCCCTGCATATGGCATAAAGGGATGAGGAATGGGGGTTGCAGTCAGTTCACTACAGATTGCCTCTGCTGCTCCTTCTTTCTCAGGCAGAGGACTCCTCACAATTTTTTACTGCTCCAGCATGGAGTCCCTCCTATGGGACACAGTCCTCTACAAACTTCTCCCATGTGAGTCCTTCTTGTTCTTCCTGTGGGCTACATTTTTTCAGTGCCTGCGCCAGTGTGGGCCCCCCACAGGTCCACAGCTCCTGCAAGGAGCTCGCTTCAGTGCAGGCTTCCCACAGGGTCACAGCCTCCCTCGAGTATCCCCTTGCTCCATCAGGGTACTCCATGGGCTGCAGGGGCACAATCTGCCTCACCATGGGCTGCAGGAGAATCTCTGCTCTGGCACCTGGAACACCTTCACCCCCTCCTTCACTGACCTTGGTGCCTGAAGAGCTGTTTCTCTCACAGACTCTTGCTCCCCTCCAGCTGCAGTTGTGCAATGTTGGTTTTATTTTCCTCCCCCTTCCTAAATACATTTTCCCAGAGGCATTGCTGATGGGCTTGGCCTTGGCCATCAGCAGGTCTGTCTTGGAGCTGGCTGGCATTGGATCTTTCGAACATGAGGGAAGCTTCCAGCACGTTTTCATAGGTAACACCAGTGCAGATTCCCTGCTACCAAAACATTGTCATGCAAGCACACTGTAGTCTATAGCGAAGTCATTTTGATAGTCAACTACTAAATGAGTTCTTATGCCTACAGTATGTCTCATGAATGAACAGGACATTGCAGAAATGTTTATCTAGAATAATTACAAATAGTAACTACCTATAAATAAGAATATTTGAGCCAACTTCTTTTTCATTTTATAGTCCTTTTCTGTATCCAGCTGAAGTTAATGTGGTAATGTGATTATTTTACCTTCTGTATGTATCTTGATTTGATATAGTTTATACTTGTTATGACTAACAAGCAGTTTGAATTTCAATGCCTGATTCTCCACTTCAAAGCTGATAGTAGTAGTGTGTGAGTGAAGACAGCAGTACATTGCAAATTAATGAGCAACTGTGCTTACTCTGAATCATGCTAAGAATCACAGAAGGCAGAAGTAATACGAAGAAAGATGAAAAGCAAAATTCAAGCTAAAGTGCTTTTAATTCAGTATCAGTAACATTTCTGGGAGTAGTTTTAAAGCATCTTTCTGTTAATTTGATTTTTATTTTTATATTCTGGCCATTTTACAATAGATTAGTTTTTCCCAGCACAGCTATATAGTTCAAGTACGTGTCATCCAGAAAACCTGACCAACTTAGTCAAGTAAGTTGTCTTGATGTTGCTGAAAGTTATGCTAGATCTTTCAGTGGAAGTTTATGATGCAGAACTGGAACAATCACAGCTTTTACAGACAAATTTAAAAACATTTAAAACTGAACTTGGAAATTCAGTTGAGGTTATGGTTTCAGCAGGAAGTTATTAAATACTGCAAAAGATCCAAATAAATGACTCCTGTTGTTACTTTGACAGGATCACATTTGGTTGTATTACGGGAACATCATGGTCAATGAAGACTAATTTCACCTGTGAATAAAGAAAAAGTGCATATGGGACAACCAAACAATCTATGTAAATCAAGGTTTTGTAAAGATGAACTAGAGTTTCCTAAAGTTTACTTTCATCTAAAACATGGTCAAAAAATCTCAACATGATCCGCTGCATCTAATGATAAACCTTCAGGCCTACACTTGAGAATCCTCTACATAAGAAGTCAAAAAATCTCTTACTTAACAGTAAGAGTCGAGCCAACTTAGTGGGGGGAACATATAACAGTGTTTGTCTGTATTCAGATGATACTGGGGCTTGATCCCCCTTGAACAGGGCAGCAGAGTTCCTGATAAGCAATCTGACTGAAATATAACTGGACAGCAGTGCTAGTAACTGGTATCTTCTGGTTAAGATGTGCATGTAGGAAGTATAAATAGATCAGGACTAAAATTCAGTGTTCAGTCATGGTATGATAAAAGATGAAAATTGTAAATACTTAATTACATTGCTTTATTATCAACAAAATGTTAACAGTTAATTGTAATATGTAAAGGGTGGGTGTCAGGATGATGGAGCTAGGCTTTTTTCAATTATATCCAGTGATAGGACAAGGGGCAATGGGTGTAAACTGGAGCATAGGAGGTTCAATGTGAACATAGGAGGTTCAATGTGAACATCACATCTTTACTGTGAGAGTGACAGAGCACTGGAACAGGTTGCCCAAGGCGGTTGTGGAGTCTCCTACATTGGAGATATTCAAGGCCTGCCCGGACAAGATCCTGTGATGTAGTCTAGGTTACCCTGCTCTTGCAGGGGGGTTGGACTAGATGATCTTTTGAGGTCCCTTCCAACCCTTGGGATTCTGTGATTCTGTGATTTTGTGATTATTAATGTTTATTCTAATCATGTAATATTTATGTCATATGAAATTGCATCAAAATCTGTCATTTATTGAAGGGAATGTAAGTAGCTTTATGCCTTCTGCTATTCTACTCTGGCTGTACAGTCACATAGTAAAGCCAAAAGAACAATCTAGACTTTAAATTCCCATATTTATTTAAAAAGTGACTCAGTAAACTCTTGATTTTATTTTCTTGGTAAATTAGCCTTATTTTTTAAAATACCTGAAAGTATCAAAAATATGTGCACATTTTATTTTCACCTTTTGTGTATTCTCTGGAAGCTAGCAATTTTCTTCACTTGCCCTAAACTGCCTCAGCATGAGCAATGAGATACGTTCTCTGATGTTGAAATCCAGGAGCCAGATGAAATGAAACCTAAGTCTCCTGAGAGTATCTAAGTCAGTGCATTCAAAGGATGTCTACCAGAAGTTACTCAGATAGGGCTCCCAGAAAATGGTATTAGAGTGACTTTATTTAAGGTGGCACATGACTTCCATAGTGGAGAAATCATGCAGTTCAGAAGGTGAAAGTCTACATTGCACTTCAGCAACTAGGACACTAGTTTCCCAGGACTAATGTTTCTTTAGCCTGGTAATACTTCAATAGAAAACCATCATCTATACATAGATGCATATCCCAGCCATAATGATACAGAATTATTTCTCTCATCTTTTGGATAGCAGGAATGTTTCTTTTCTTAATACTAGAAAAGAAAACAATAGCATAGTTCTGCTGTGTCAACTTCATGAGCCTCCTTTCACTGCTTAAGAAGGCAAAGATGTCTATAGAATGCTTCTTTTCCATATAAATCATCAGGCACAAAAGAGTATGTTCTTAATTTTGACATGGTGTGTCACTGTTTCTTCTGTGAGAGCAGTGCCATCTACACAGCTACAAGACTTCCAGATTATTCCCTCACTTGACTGTATTGAAAAATACAGTCCAGCTTTTCTATGCTCTCTGGCAGTTTTAAACATTCTGGAAAAGCAATACTGAAGGACCTCTATTGTATCTTCTGATGAATGTCAACACTTCAGGCTAATCTGAGCTTTAGAGCTCTACTTTCCTTGCTCAACACATCAGGAGGTGGCTAACTTTTGGCACAGCACTCCTTGCAGCCCATAACCTTGCAGTGCCTCTGACAGCTCCTTTTCTGAGTTCCCTGGGTTGTATCCGATTCAGCTGCCAGTCACTTCTCTCCTTTGTAATCTCTTGGCACAAAGCAATTGCAAACATAGGTTAGCAAGAACCAGTCCTGGGCCTGATCGCTTTCTTCACAGGCAGAAATCAATTTGCTTCACGTAGGGATCGTGAGTGGAGACCTGAGCCATGCTGGGCACGAAGCCTTTCTACTGGTCATGAAAAATTTTGAACAGATGTCCTCTTACAGCCATGTGTCAAGGACAAATCCTCATTGCAAACAGTCTGGCACACTTGGGTAAGATCCAAATTAACTTTTCTGTGCACTTTCATCCCTGAGGTGGGAGGTCTAATGAGTTTGAAGACAGCAGAGGCAGGCTGAAACACAGAAGAGAGGATTTCAGGAAAGGGAATGTCCAGACCTTGCCCCACCACAGGCACACATAGGTCTGCTGCAGTGTGTGCAGAGCAGCAGCCTATGGACCCAGGAGTGACGCAACATGCCTGCAGAAGCAGGGAAGGACAGAGGAGCCAGCTGGAGCAGTGACACATGTCTCAGGAAACTATGGAAGATCCCTGCCCTTTCTGGGGTGCTGATGCCCACAGTGAGCCCTACCATCCTGTAGGCCCCTCACAGTAGATATTCCATAGTCTCACAGCTGGTGACCACTGCCCTGACTTTGAGAACTTTCATGTGGTGCTCAGAAGGGTTTTCGGGCAGTCCCTGGGCTGAGATCATGCAAGGCTTGTGTTTGCTAACTAGGGGTGGGCCTGCATGAACCCATGGCCTACCTGGTGCCTTCCTCACCCTGTGGCCCCCAGCCCTGATTGTCACCACTGGCTCCCTGTTGTCCCTGTATTAGTGATCCTCAACTAATTCTCCACATGATAGCAGGGAAATGCACCAGTCCCATGTATCACCTTTGGTCCCTAAACCCAGCACCCAGAGCACAGCACCAGCTGACTTCCTGATAGGAGTTCAGTGCTGGAGGTGGTGTGTCTCTTCCATGTGCCACACCAGCAGCATGCTTGGAGCCCTTCTACCCTGGGAGTAAGACCTGCTCAGAGGGATGCGTACACTCAGGAAGGGTTCAAATAGAGAATGGCCAAGAAGTTTATACATAAACAGGGATATCCTCAGCTTACACATGTAGCCTAGCTCTTTAATGGTTGAGAATTGAAAGAGGTACCCTGGCTTACATCAAATACAGATGATTGGATCCTGCTTCAAAACACCACATATGATGGAAATAATCTCAGCTTGTGGGAAATGTTAGAAAGAAACCCTGCAAGGCCAGTGTACATTACAGTTGAACAGGGACCTGAGAAAATACCAATGTTTAGTTAATATCAGATTATCTAAATTAAATCCAGCTGCTTGATACTACTCCCCATCACTGGATTTCTAAGCAGTGGCAGCACTGAAATTCTCTTGGGTGCTGAGAGTTTGTGGCTGGCGTTGCCTTTGGAGTCCTGGAAGTGAGCATCACCATTGCTTATATTGTTGAGCAGCAAAGTTTCACTCCAATATTGATTTCTATATATTCTGCTGGGGCGTTGTGGTAGAAGTCAGAAGCTAACCTGGAGTGTGCACTTTCAGGATGTCATTGCATTGATGTTGTGGTTTAAACCCAAATCGCACAGCTTGTTGACTCACTCCCCCCCCCCTTGCTCCCCCAGCTCCTGGAGAGTGGGGAGGAGAATCCAAAAAATGTAGCTCCGACAGGCTGAGATAAGAACGGTTAAATAACTGAGGTATAACACAAATCACTACTGCTACCACCACAGTAATAATAATGATAAAGGAAATAAGTGAAGAGAATACAACACCCCACCAGCTGCCAATCCATAACTCACCCCACCCTGCCCGACCGAGCACTGACCGATACCTCCACCAGCCCCCAGAGTCCTAGCCCCTCTGGGTAACTCCGCTACCTCCTGGGCATAGAATCATAGAATCATAGGTTAGGATTGGAAAGGACCTCAAGATCATCTAGTTCCAACCTGCCTGCCATGGGCAGGGACATCTCACATGAAATCATATCACCCAAGGCTTCATCCAACCTGGTCTTGAACACCGCCAGGGATGGAGCATTCACAACCTCCCTGGGCAACCCATTCCAGTGCCTCACCACCCTTACAGTAAAGAATTTCTTCCTTATATCCAGTCTAAACCCCTGCTGTTTAAGTTTCAACCCGTTACCCCTTGTCCTATCACTACAGTCCCTAATGAATAGTCCCTCCCCAGCATCCCTGTAGGCCCCCTTCAGATACTGGAAGGCTGCTATGAGGTCTCCATGCAGCCTTCTCTTCTCCAGGCTGAGCAGCCCCAATTTTCTCAGCTTGTCTTCATATGGGAGGTGCTCCAGTCCCCTGATCATCCTCGTGGCCCTCCTCTGGACTTGTTCCAGCGGTTCCATGTCCTTTTTATGTTGAGGACACCAGAACTGCACACAATACTCCAAGTGAGGTCTCACAAGAGCAGAGTAGATGGGCAGGATCACCTCCTTCGACCTGCTGGTCATGCTTTTCTTGATGCAGCCCAGGATACGGTTCGCTTTCTGGGCTGTGAGTGCACACTGCTGGCTCATGTTCATTTTCTCATCAACCAACACCCCCAAGTCCTTCTCTGCAGGACTACAATGAATTTCCTTTTTGCCCAACCTGTATCTGTGCCTAGGATTTCTCTGACCCAGGTGTAGGACCTTGCACTTGTCATAGTTAAACTTCATGAGGTTGACATCAGCCCACCTCACAAGTGTGTCAAGGTCCCTCTGAATGGCATTCCTTCCCTCTAGCGTATCAACAGAACCACACAGCTTGGTGTCATCGGCAAACTTGCTGAGGGCACACTCAATTCCATTGTCCATGTCAGTGACAAAGATATTAAACAAGACCGGTCCCAACACCAATCCCTGAGGGACACCACTTGTTACTGGTCTCCAGCCAGACATTGAACTGTTGACCACAACTCTTTGTGTGCGGCCATCCAGACAGTTCTTTATCCACCGAGTGGTCCACCTATCAAATTGATGACACTCCAATTTAGAGACAAGGATGTCATGTGGGACAGTGTCGAACACTTTGCACAAGTCCAGGTAGATGACACCAACTGCTCCACCCCTGTCCCTCAGTTCCGTAGCCCCATCATAGAAGGCCACCAAATTGGTCAGGCAGGATTTCCCCTTAGTGAAGCCATACTGGCTGTCACCAAGCTCCTTGTTGCTTTTCATGTGCTCTAGCATGCCTTCCAAGAGAATCTGCTCCCAGATTTTGCCAGGCACAGAGGTGAGGCTGACTGGTGTGTAGTTCCCCGGGTCATCCATTTTCCCCTTCTTGAAAATGAGGTTATATTTCCCTTTTTCCAGTCATCAGGAACTTCACCTGTCTGCCATGATTTTTCAAATATGATGGCCAGTGGCTTTGCAACTTCATTTGCCAGCTCCTTCAGGACCTGTGGATAGATTTTATCAGGTCCCATGGACTTGTGTACATTCAGGTTCTTAAGATGGTCTCAGACCAGATCCTCTCCTACAGTGGGCCCAAGGTCTAAGTTTTCACAGTCCCTGCATCCGCCCTCCAAGACTTGGTTGCTGCGGTCAGAGCCTTTGCTAGTGAAGACCGAGGCAAAGAAGCCATTCAGAACCTCAGCCTTCTCCAAGTCCTGTGTAGCCAGTTCTCCTGAAGGCTTCCGGAGGGGGCCTACATTTTCCTTAGTCTGTTTTTTAGCCGCTACATACCTATAAAATTCCTTCCTATTATCTTTAACATCCCTTGCCAAGTTTAGCTCCAATTGGGCCTTAGCTTTCCTAACTTGGTCCCTAACTATCCTGACAACATCCCTGTATTCATCCCAGGGCACCTGTCCTTGCTTCCACCTTTTATAAGCCTCTTTTTTCTTGTGAATTTTCCTCAGCAGCTCCTTATTCATCCAAGGAGGTCTGCTGGCCTCTCCTGCTGCACTTCCTTCTAGTCGGGATGCAACACTCCTGAGCTTGTAGCAGGTTATCCTTGAGTATTAAGCAAGAGTCTTGGGCCCCCTTGCCCTCTAGGGCTATATCCCATGGAACCTTGCTAAGCAGGTTCCTGAAGAGGCCAAAGTCTGCTCTCTTGAAGTTCAGGGCAGTGAGCTTACTGCACGCTCTTCTCACTGTCTTGAGGACCTCAAATTCGACCATCTCGTGATCACTGCATCCAAGACTTCCCTGGAGAGTCACATTTCCAATGAGCCCTTCCCTGTTGGTGAGCACGAGGTCAAGCAGGGCACCTCTCCTTGTCAGCTCCTTTATTGCTTGCAGAAGGAAGTTGTCTTCCACACAATTGAGAAACCTCCTGGATTGCTTGTGCCGGGCCGTACCGTCACCCCAACAGATGTCAGGGTGGTTGAAGTCCCCCATGAGAACAAGGGCCTGTGAGTGTGAGGCTTTTCCTATTTGTCTGTAGAGTTCTTCATCCACAGGTTCTTCTTGATCAGACGGTCTGTAACATATCCCCCCAGTAATGTGTCCCGTCACCAATTTCCCCTTAACCCTGACCCACAAACTTTCTGTTAACTGATCACCTGTCCCCAGACAGAGTTCCATACTCTCTAGCCTATCCCTAACATAAAGGGCAACTCCCCCTCCCCTCCTACCGGGCCTGTCTTTTCTAAAAAGCCTATAACCCTCCATTCCAACACTCCAGTCAAAGGAGCCATCCCACCATGTTTCTGTGATGCCTATTATATCATAGCCCCGTGGATGTGCCCACATCTCTAATTCCTCTTGTTTATTCCCCATGCTACGGGCATTTGTATAGAGGCATCTGATCCGAGCTCCAAATGAAGCCAGCTCAGTGGCTGGAATGGCTAGAATATTACTACATTGCTCAGAGTATTTATTATAGGTGCTGGCAACTGACTGGGTGTTTTGGGATGGAATGATGCCCCCTCCCCCAACACAACTAGTTTAAAGCATCCTTGACAAGTCTGGCAAGCCTCCCAGCAAAACCACTCTTCCCTTTCTTTATCAGAGCAGCTCCACCAGCCCCCAGTAGACCTGACCTACAAATGTGGCCCCCATGTCCAAGACACCCAAACCCTTGACTATGACACCACCCTTTTAACCATTTATTAACCTGTCCAATCCTCCTTGCCTTTGGAAGGTCCTCCCTGTGTCTTGGAGAATTGTCAAAAAGACTATCTGAGCTCCGGAACCCCTGACCACCTCTCCCAGAGCTCTGTAGTCCTTCTTTATACTCCTCAGGCTACTACTATCTCTATCCCTAGCACCCACATGTATCACTAGAAGTGGGTAATAGTCCATGGGACTTACTAGAGCAGGCAGCCTCTCCGCAACATCCCTGATCCGTGCCCCAGGTAGGCAACACACCTCCCTTGCGACCGGGTCAGGCCGACAGATGAGCGCTTCTGTCCCTTTCAAGGCAGAGTCCCCTACTACTACAGCCCGCCGCTTTTTCCTGGCGGCACCAGTAGAGATCTTCTGTACCAGTGCACCAGCTGACTGTTTCTGGTGCAAGTGCATTTCCTCATCAGCCCCCTGCAGGACAGCAAAGCGGTTCTGGGTGGGTACAGCAGATTTAGGAGGAAGTCCCTTGCTTTTAATTGCTCTCTTCCTCCTTTTGTTGTTTTTTTTTGGTTACTAATTCCCAGCTTCCCTGATCAACAGCCCCCTTCTTTCCTCCATGAGTTAGAGGGGAAGCCTGAGGCCCCTGTGCTGTTTGGTCCTGGAGCAAGCAGTCCTGCTTCCTCTCGGCTTCCCTGACATCTTGCAGCTTACTGACAGCATCCCGTAGCTCAGCCACCTGCTGGAGGAGGACCTCCATCAGGGAGCAGTGAGTGCAGCCCTGCCCATTCTACACCTTTCCCTCCCCAGACCAGTGCAGGCACTCTCTACACTCCAAGCTCTGCACCGCAACCTCCCCACTTACCAGCTCTCTCTGGGTGCCTATGCTGTCCACCACTGGGGCCGCCAGGGCAGAGCTCCCAGACTGGACCCTGATCATATGGCAAGTGCTCACCATCCCACTCGCCTGCCTGCGCAAACTGCCACGCAAACTGCCTCGACCCGCTCTGTTTGCCCGCTCTGTTCACCGCGCTCCCTGGGTAGATCTTTAAGCACTCACAGTTGGTGCCACTCCTCCTGTCTTCGCCCCCGGTGAGTCAGCTCCTCATGGTAGCTGAGCTCTTGGGCAAGTCCTGTCGAGGACTTGAGGCTCCCTCCTCAGTGGCTCTTGTCAATCTGTGGTGAGGCTTCTGGACGCTGATCTCCCCCGGCTAAGCTCCGGTGTTACAGGCGTCTTTTCTCAAGCTACTCCACTCAGCAAGTGACTAACAATGGCCTCTGATGGCCGGCATGACGTGCTGTGGTATGGAATACCTCTTTGGCTAGCCTGGGTCAGGTGTCCTGTCTCTCCTTCCTCCCTGCCTCCCCTCCTTCCCTGGCAGAGCATGAGACTCACAAAATCCTTGAACAAACCAAATATTTGAGCAGTAACTAAAAACATGCTTGCTATCAGCAACGTTCCCAGCCTGAAAGTCAAAACACAGCCAGCGCTGCACCAGCTACCAAGAAGGAGAAAAAATGACTGCTACTGCTGAACCCATGACAATTGGTATGATCAAATCTATCCAATAACTGAGTCCTGAAGAGATTAATTAATAATGGCAGCACTGGAAAAAAAAAAAAAAGAAAAAGTACCACTGTTTTGCTTCTTACATGGGCAGTGAGCAACTGGCCATAACTTTGCCATAGCCCCAATAATTTCACTCCTCTTCCGTGTACATCACTACTGCTGTAAGAATGATGAATATAGTATGGGTGATTTAATGCTATTACTTACTTCTTAACTTAAGGGGGAAAGAAAAGATTTACATAGCTAAAGAAGTTCAATTATTCAGTTAAACCTAACTGTAACAGCAGAGGCAGATGGATTGAGTGGCAGGAACTGCTGCTGCATGAGAGGAAATCTGGAGAAAAGTAGGTGAGCATGATGGGTTGAGCACTGCAGAAGCAACCTTGGTGCACCTATTGTAGGCAGAGTTTGAGAAGAGGAAAGAGATGTCTGTATGTAGCAAAGGTTGATGTTTTGTACAAACTGGTAGAATTACTATCTGAAGAATGTCAGTGAAAATAGCATGAAAATTAAAGAATAAATTCCATATTCAGGTATGTACACATTCGAATATGGAAGAGTAAGTGTTTAGTTAACACTGAAGGAACTGATATTACTGCAAGGCATGTGAAAACAAGCAGTAGCTTCTCCAAGTCAAGGAGCATTGTGAAACTGATGTAAAACACCTTCTTCTGTATGTGTATGGAGCGATAAACTATACGTAACTGCATGCAACTATGCTTTACCTGACAAGCTAAAAAGTGTAGGACACATATTCTCATTATTTCAAGTGTTTTATTTTCTTTTTAAAAAATTCTAAACTTTGTACTGAATATTTTTTTTGTATTGAAATTCCAAAATATTCTGGTTCATTTTTAATTTAAATGCTTCAGGTTGCCTTTTGCCCTCTTCTGCTTAAAGCATGTTTATATAGCTCAAAGATTAAGTCAGGACTTTAATACATGCATATTTCATACTAATGAAAACACGATAATACAAATATAAATAAGAATACAATATTTAGACACTTTGAATTAGAAAAAATTCTTTTTTGCCTCTTTTGCTCTCAAAAGCTTTGCATACTGTGGAAATCATATTATTTCCAACAAATAGTACATTGTAGACTTTCTGTCGGCTCTTACAACTTCTGATCCTTCATGGTTCAGGAATAAATAGTTATTTATAACTCTTTTTCATAATATGCAATTTGAAATCACACAAAAGCCTTAAACTTACACAAATTATTTCAAGAATCATAATTCATTAATAATTACTCCTTCATGATGTACCATATATTGACATTGAATGCAAAAAAAATCAAGAGGTTCTTTTTTTCTTAGTCAAAATGCTGCTATGAACTGCTGTAGATATGAATATCCTCCTATGCATCCTTAAATAACTGTGACTTTAAAAAACAGCCTAGTCCTCTAGATAATTTGCAAAAAGTAGTAAAGGGCACTTCAGCAGCAGCCATATGTCAAATCACAGTGCTTAGAAAATCTCTTCCCGATGTATTTTAACAAAAAAGGATGCATTCAGGTATTTCCTTTGTTTAATATAAAGCTTTAAAAACTTTGATACTGAAATCTCAATTTCCATTAAATTATTTAAATGAATTCCGTTTGGTTCAGAAGCAGATTTACATGACACATCAAAAACAAAGTTAAGAAACTAAAAAGTCCCCCCCAGATGGAATTCATTCCACTGCTTCACAACATCATAGAATAGAATCATAGAATAGCTAGAGTTGGAAAGGACCTTAAGATCATCTAGTTCCAACCCCCCTGCCATGGCCAGGGACACCTCACACTAAACCATATCACCCAAGGCTCTCTCCAGCCTGGCCTTGAACACCTCCAGGGCTGGAGCATTCACAACTTCCTTGGGCAACCCATTCCAGTGACTGACCACCCTTACAGTAAAGAATTTTTTCCTTATAACCAATCAAAACTTCCTCTGTTTAAGTTTTAACCCATTATCCCTTGCCCTATCACTATAGTCCCTAACAAATGGTCATTCATTATTTTATTTTATTTTTATTTAATTTTTTTATTTAATTTCATATTTCATCATTTTATTTCATTTTTTGTGTTTTGTCTGTGGATCTTTGAAGCAAGCCAGAACCATAATTAACTGATGAAGACTGTCAGGTTCAAGCATTATTGACAGTTTATTTTTTGCAGCATTGATCAGGAAGCATAAAAAAGTTGTTATCATCTACGTGGGCCTCTCCAGGGCATGACTTCTAATTGTATTATCAGAAACCATTACCTTAGTAATTTGAACAGAGGACACATGTTATTTCTTCCTTGCATGGTGTTTGCTGAGATAGCAAGCAGAAAGATGCAGAACTGGGAAGGCTTGTGAATGAATACTGAGTGTATAGGGACACATCTTTGTGCTTCCTATCTCTACTGGTGTATGCAGGAAAGGAAAACTGCATTTGATATTCATGAAATTTTGAGAGGCAAAGCAACCTTTTGTTAAACAAAGCAATCACCTTCCACCCTGTAAAAAATGACTCAAAACTCTACATCAAAACCAAAGTAGAGATGGGAAGTTTTTCTCCCTTTACAGATGGCCTTTGAAGACTCACTTTCATTCTGGCTACTTCATTTGCCTTCTCCCCTCCATAAAACTATTAAAATTGAATGTTACGTTGCTGATGAAAGCTCAGTAGCATACAGCTCAGACTGCTCTTTAGACACTATATTACCTCTGAGGCAGGCAGGCTGTTCCTACTTAAGAGACTGCCTAACTTGTTGCAGAATCACCTGTAAATGTGTCATAAACCCATGAAGCTTCAGTCATTTTCTTACCTGTTCTATTGCCCACAGGAGAGTCATTACTGCAGTATTTACAGCTGTCACAATAGTTATTATAATTTAGATGTATCTACTTGCTTACTCATTGATGTGATGTGGCAGTTTAATAATAATCATCATCATAATCACAGGTAAGACCAGAAATATTTTTTTACTCCTATGGAGATGGTGTTTTCATCTTCTATCAAAGGAGTTGTATCCTGTCGTTTAAATTATTGCACTTCACTGTAGGCCTTTAAGGATATATTTTTTTTTATCTTTATCAGCAACCTAAAACACACACTGGTTTGTCTGTTTCCCAAAAGAGAAAGAAAAAATGGCAAAGATTATATTTTTTTTCAGATGAAGTAGAGTATTCTGTGGTAGAAAGTAAAAACAGAAGTGGTCCCAAAAGATGAAACCCAAATAAAATCAGGTATGAGGGTGTTAAATCCTAGAACAAGAAAGAAAGGAAAAAAAAAAAAGACACAAAGACTTACTTTGACAAAAAAGCAGAACAATTTCCAGTATACTCAAATATATTTACTGCCGTATTTACTTAGCATTTTGTTTGTTTTCTATCAGGTTCAGAAAAAGTGGACAATTTTTAGCTGCAGTCTGAAAGGAAGACACTTTGCTGGCCAAAGGACTAGGTTCCTGTGGGTACAAATTTGGATATTTGTGTGACTGATCCCAAACCTCCTCACCCCATCTGCCTTTTAATCATATATAACACTTGAGAAAATGTTAGACAGTCAGGCAGTCCTTCATTTCTCTTTCATAGCGCAGTGAAGCAGTAAACTCTCAAATGGTTAGAGCAGACCATTGAATTTGTTAAGCTCTTAATCTTAGTGTCAGCCAAAGCTTCACCAGATGAAATGAAGTTTGTCTCTTGCAGTTGTGTGAACATTTGTACTGTAGAAACTCACTTGAGATACTGCAGTTGGATCTTGCGTCTGTCCGTGACTGGCACATTAAAAAGCCAGAAATAAAGCCCTTGTGTGGCTACTCAGTGTGAATGAATTGACAGATCCATCCAAGAAAGAAATAAAGTGGAGGCTTTAAATGAAAACGCAATGAATTTATAACAGGATTATACAGCAGCTATAATCAAGTTTGTACAATGCTGTGCTGAGAATTCAAAGAAAAACAAGAGAAGGCAAAAAATATTGGCATTTATAATTGGCTAATGAGACTTCAGTGACACAGGAATTCTGCAACAGTAGCAGATTCTCACATAGTTAGACTGAAGAGGATTTTAGTCCCTGTGCTTCACCAGTTAGCTTCACTGAAAGCTCAGGTGGCAAGCATCTAGTTTTTAGTGCTCCTCAAAACCTGCAAGTATTTTTAGTCAGACTTTTGTTTTGGTTTGGGGTTCTTGGTTTGTATTTTTTTTTTTGGCTGTTGATGCATATCCATCTGGCCAAAAGCTTCTATCAGTTATAGACCAGTAAAATAAAGGCTGTTATCAGCTGATCAACAAGCTGTAATGGAAAGCTTTCAGAACTTTCCTAAGTTAGGGGATTTTCATACTCTAATGTTTGCCTCCTTGAGTTTATTTTAGAAGTGAGTTTGGGGCTTCATTCATGAAGGTAGGGATAGATTAAATAAAGTGTTCTATAGAGAATTTGGCATACAAACCAAAGTCCAGATGATGTAATTCCAAACTCAGTGGGAAAATCAGCAAAGGGAGATAGAAATTGAGAAGTAGAAATTAGGAAGGAAAAAGCCACTTTTCAGCCAGGATAAGAAATGAGATTTGATGAGGTGAAAAGATACAGTAAGACTGTCACTTTAAGTATAAAGTACACATTGCTCCAGTTAAAAAAAGATGTAATGTTATTGCACAAGCTTTCTACCAGAAGTGTTTGCCCTTCAGCTGTCATCTCAACTGACAATTCACATACTGTACGAGGATGTAAAATCAGCTCTCTAATACTACAGAACATCTTGGGGAAATATTCTTTTTGGTGGTTTCACACAAATACTGCATAAAAAAGGGTTTCTATTGTGGTGTTTATTGTAGTGTGGGGTTTTTTTTCTTACTTTCTATTATAAATATATAGAGATAGATACTGAGTAATTGACGCTCTGCTTTTGGAAATTCCACTGTCATGCCAGTCAAAAGTGTGTTTTGAAAAACAGTAGTAGATGCATCCCTAGAAAGTAATTATTGAAAAAGAAATTATGTTTAGGAACATGCATTTAATATTTAGTTTGTATTAATCTGTAAATATCCTCAAGAAGATCCATCTTTGATCTTCTGATCATAAGATCTTATATGATCATCTGA
This sequence comes from Melopsittacus undulatus, assembly GCF_012275295.1. NCBI lineage: Eukaryota > Metazoa > Chordata > Aves > Psittaciformes > Psittaculidae > Melopsittacus > Melopsittacus undulatus. Next base: position 81,821,536 of record NC_047527.1, on the reverse strand, counting down.
TTAGCTCTCACAGTGGGCATGTAGATGTGTCATTTTCTACAGCCTGGGATTTGCCACAGGGTTCTTCTCAAACTTTGTTGCCTAGGGGTAGTTGCATCTGCTTAGGTTGTTTGAGGGGTGTTTGGAAGAAGGAGGAGGGATTGTACATACAAATGCAGAAAAATCTCCTGTGTGCCAGTAGTGCCTCCTATCCCAGAGGTAAATCTGTCCTTTCTTCTTCAAGAGCTTGGGCCACAGGCAAAAACAGAGCTCCAGTGTCACCACCACACTCTTCATACTCATCTGTGGCTTCATCAGTTCTTCCTAGACCACCTTTTTTTTTCTTCTAGCAAGTCACATAATGGTTGTTTCATACAGCAGTTTTGGAGCAAATACTTCATATTTTCCTCCACCATGAGTTCAGGTTTATCCCCTTTGCCATTTTATGTTCTTTTTCTCCCTGCTGCAAGCAGCTGTGGTCTTGTTTCTCATTCTTTCTTAGACTAGCAGCTTCTTTCACAAGGTGCTTTTTGTCTTTGATGAGACTCCTGATTTGGGTAGCAGCTGCAGATATAATTCTCTCACTCTGATTAAGTTGGAAGTAATCAAACCTGTAAAATAAAAATGTTCTGTTACATTTTGAAAATACATGTCATTCAAAATACTGGAGTAACCTCACCAGCATGTATTTTTTAAAGGTGAGAATGTACGGTTATTACTGTAAATAACTTAAAGCTGTGGATAGTTTGGTTAGTTCTGGTTTTGTTTTGTTTCATCTTTTTTCCCATCCTCTCCAATGCTCCCCATTTTTTAGAGAATTTTGATGATTTGGCCACTTAAAAAATTACAGTCTCAAAACCTGGGCATAGGGAGCACATAAATATTCAGTATTGAGAGGAACATTTAGCCAAGGAAGTTAAGGCCGTGTTCAGAAATGATTAAATCTGTCACTTCAGACTGTACCTACTCTGACTTTGGCACTAATAAGGAAACATCCTCTGCCTAAATGTTTTGAAGAAAGTTACTCCCTTGAAGAATGTCAGATCCACTGCATTAAATGTTGCTTCCCACTGCAGTATTAATGAAATGTAATTATTTTTCTTATGGACATGTCTTGAAATATACCTGTATTTGCAGTTACTGTAGTAAAAATAATGTGATGCTTTTCTTTCACTGACAAGTGCATCAAACTTGAATCTGGCTGTACACCAAATAAGCTTTAGTGAAACCAGTGGCATGTTTCTAATGATTCAATGACATGAGATGGAGCTTCAATAATTTTATTCTATGTCAGGCCTAAATGTTTAACAATTTTCACAGTGATCAATCAAGACTGTTTCTTTTTAGCTTGTTCTTTCATTCTCTCTCTCATTCTGTTGTAAACTGGGAATAATCCTTGCTGAATTCAGCAGAGTTATAATAGTCCAAGGAGTGAATAAGGCCACTTCTGTGCTAGCTTTGTTCTCTGACAACTGCCTTAAAATAAGCAGGTAGAGAAACAAAAATCCCTCAGCAACCCTACGCAATACTGACAGGGTATAATAGAGGCAGCCAAACTACTGAAAGTCAGAAATCCTGCCAGTTAGTATGATGACAGCTATGATTATATGTGTTTTTTTGGCCTGTTAGATACATGGTCATTTTATTATGACCTCAGGTTAGAGTTCTTGTCTAACATTATACAGTACCCAGAGGTATTCACACACCTGGTTTATATTATCCCCTTCACATAAGTAATTAGCACTAAGTTATTTGGGGAATGTGTAATGTGTTTTGCCATGTGACAGCATCCTGATTTAGCCCCAGCTGACAACTAAGCACCACCCAGCTGCACACTCACTCCTCCCTCCACCATAGGATGGGGAATAGAATTGGAAGAGTAAAACTGAGTAAATTTGTAGGTTGAGGTTAAAGACAGTTTAACTGGTAAAGCAAAAGCTGTGCGTGCAAGCAGAGCAAACCAAGGAATCCATTTGCTACTTCCTATTAGCAGGGATGCACAATGCAATTTCTAACCACCTGCTGACTGTGGTGGTGAGCCAGCTCTGAAGCAGTGGCTGCTGGCCAGCTTTCCCCATATGTATATTCCCATATTGTTATATGCTGAACATCACATAATATGGTATGGAATATCGCTTCGGTCAATTGGGGTAAGCTCTCCCAACAGTGTCCCTTCCCAGCTTCTTGTGCACCCCCAGTCTACTTATTGGTGGGATGAGGTGAGAAGCAGAAGAGGCCTTGACTTAAGTGTAGGCACTGCTTAACAACAGAAAACACAACACTGTGAAAGATGCTAGGGAGAAAATAAACTCTTATCCCAGCTGAAACCAGGACAGATAGCAAAGTGGGGCAGGTGACCTTGCAGGGCACCTGTTTCTCATGCTTTCCTATTTAAAACAAATGGAGGTTCTTGGTACATGTAACACCCTTGCATGCTCTCGTCACTGTGTCTGCATTAAGATAAGGAGCACAGGAATGATAGGAATTTAAGAAGAAATTCATAAGTATATGTATTGCAAACTTTTATAGATAAGATCGGGAATATAGGTGTTACCTGATACTGAGTACCATAGCTGCCTTCATTTCTCTTCCTCAAAAGCATGAAAATGGGATTTTCAATTGCATCTTACATTTTCTGAATTATTTTCTAATTTGACAGTGTAAGTGCTTTAATTCTTTAATTAAGGTACATTTTTAATTAAATTCTGTTGGCTTGCAACATATTTTTCGTTGTTAATCTTAGTTACATGGATTTATTAAATGCTTCTTTGGAGAATATGCATCTTATCCAGGTTCTGCTCTTCCTCAGTGTATTAGAAATTGAGTTGGTCATTTAAATTTCCTAGTGTACTGAACGGAAAGAACTTTTCCAGAAAACTGATGGAGTGCATAAGCTGCTTGTCTATGAAGTACAGTTTAGTCTTCTTTTTGTAAAAAGAGTGTCAATTTTTGTACTGTAAAAAGATAGTATAAAACACCATGACTATCTGATTCTGACATGCTACTTAGGTATACATAACTGGAACTTGATCCTTTTTTAAACAGAAGTCTGCTCTATTTTGTCAGTTTCCTTTGCCATTTCAAGCAAAAGAAGGAACATAAAGATAAGCTGTCCATGTTGCTTTTTAAATCCTGACATTACTCTGGATTTTAAACTTCAGTGTGAAATTCACTCTACATTTTTTCAACAAAAAGTGATCTCGGAAATACTGAAACATTTTTGGTGCAGTGACCTTTTGCTAAATCTATGTGGTCATTCCAAAGAAAATAACTTAGCTTCTTGACTTCTTGCACTGCAGTGCCTAGTATGTTTCTTCAGACCCAACCAGCTCTCCACTTTCACCCGCTTCACTTTTTTGGTGCTCAGAGGAAATCCACAAGCAAATAACTTCTACTGAGAAGATAACAATATTAAGAAGTTTCCAATTTTACAAAACCCATGGATTAAAACATCCCAACAGATCCATCCAATGGCTGGTCTGCTCTTGTGCTGTGCTTTCAGTAGCAATCATTAACAGGTGCTTACATGTAAGTGTTTAGCTGCTGATAGTGATATTAGCACTGTTGCAAGTAATGCTTGCTATGTATCTGAAGGAATCAGATCCATATTCCACATCATAGTCAGTGATATCTAACTTGTTGGTTCTTCATAAACTTCAAAAGGTCTGGTTTTCTTCCTAGCCTTGTGATAGGAAAAATTCTGGGTTTGTTGTTTGGCTGTGTTTATTTGTTTGTTTTTATTTTGGGGGGGTATTTATTTTAAGAGGTGGGAAAAGAGAAGATTTTTTTCCCACATCACATTAAAGCAATGCAATCCTATTCCATGAACTGCTGTGGAGCCAGGGGCATAGTATGTCAGGGACTGTGCTGCAAAAGCAGTATTGTAGAAGTACTTGAGCTGCCAATCTTAAATTTGTAGTAAAAAATGGAAAACAGGGTAACAAAAACTCTATTCAAGTGCCATTAAATGAGCTGTAGTCTGGTGAATGTTCGGCCTTTGCTAGTCAGTGCCTTTTTTTTTTTTAAGGCATATAATTATTGAATAGTAGTTATTGAAAACCATTGAATTTTTAATTACTGTTATTAAATGACATATTAAAACATACTCATGGTGCTCACTTTGTAGAAATACTTATCTTAAATCAACTAAATATATGTCAGCTACAACTTGTTAACTGTAGAAATGAAATAAAAATAAGTTCACTATGAGGACTAATGGCAGTGTAATTTTCAAGTGGGAAAAAAAAGGCAAATTTCTATTACTGTAAGTGTTAAAATTCCAGTATTGTGAGGTAAGAATGGACAGTCTTAACAGATTAAAGAGTTAAAATTTGGTTTTAGATCAAAACCCACAACTGGATTTTTTTAAATATTTCTGCTCTTTAGACCTCATAGTTTCAGATTTTTCTGAAAAATCTTGAGAAAAATATTTTTATGTAAAGCAGAATTTTTAAAGCTCAGATTTTAAAATGCACTAAATTCAAGGGATTTAGAAAGAAATGTCCAGTGATGGCAGCAGTGTTGTTTTAGGCTCTTACAGCATCTCTTACACTTTCAAAGCTGTCTTATGCCTTAGACTTTTCATTCTATGAGGAGAGTTTTAGTGAGTTTTGGATTAAAAAACTTGTATCTTTAAGGTAAAAAGCAAATAAGAGAAGTTGTTTGTGTACTCAAATGAAGATTCACTCTCTCTTCAACATACAGTTCACCCATAAATTTTTTTCATTGACTTTTTGGGGAATATAGCATGTAATTAATATATGAACTTCTGTGAGCTTCCAGGAAACAGAGAAGCGTGAGGAACTTAGAGTGTTGTAGCTGCTGAGTTTCTTCCTAGCTTGGTTGAAAGGTTATATAAAAGTCTTTCCACAGCTGCAAAATAGGTAAACCTTGCAAGGCTTCTGTGATCCTTGATCTGCAGAAGTGTGTGCGTGTGTTTATAAGGATATTAGTTGAAGTGAGGTTTAGAGGGTTCAAGGAGGCATACTCCTAGTTTGTTGGTCAAGGTTCAAGGGCTGTAGTCCAGCTGTGATGCCTCCCAGTTTTTCCTGAGCTCTTAAATCTGAGGGTTTTTTTATTCTACTCTTGAAAAACTCTGAAAAGTAGCAGAAATTCAGAGCTGTTGTAATACCATTTTCCCTCCCCTCTAGTGATCAAAACTGTTGTTTTCAAACCATACAAAATAAAGAACAAGTGATGCAAATTCCCCTGTGACTACTGAGTTCAACAGATTTAGTAGGTTTTATTGGTGGTAGTGGTGGTTGGGGGTGGTGGAGAATGATGGTTCACAAGTATTTCAGTCAATAAAAGCAAAGATGTACAGTATTGTATCTGAGATTAAAATGAGTTAAGATACTTGCTTTTAAGTAGTGAAACTGGGTCACTCTGAAGTGAAACTTCTTAGCACCTTCATTGTTAACTTCTAAAAACATTAGAATTAATGAAATCTTAACTTGGTTTTATATTAGCATTTCTATGTTTAACATTAATTTATCTTTTACATAGAAGGAAAAATACAATCTAGATACATTTTAAAAGACTGTCTTCAACATACTCACTCTTTATGGTTTACAAGTAATCAGTTTATCACTGCTATGAATAGTGAGATATCATGCCAGGTCTTCAGTGTTCAAAGGATTTTAAAAGAGATTTCAAAACTGGCAGGTTGGATATTAAATTCAGAAAAATGACAATAGGAGCTGCAGAGAACAGTGACATCCCTGTCAAGATAGATACAGGCTTTTGGAGTGAGTCCAGTGAAGGACTACAAAAGTGATTAAAGGTTTGGAGCATCTGACAAATGATAGGAGGCTGAAAGTGCTGGGACTATTTGTTCAGTCTGGAGAAGAGAAGGCTCAGGGTGAGTCTTTACAATGTATGCAAATAAATGATGGAGAGAACAGGAAAAATAGAACCAGTGGTTCTATTTCTCAGTGGTGCCCAGTGACAGGAGAAGAGCAAATGGGAACTAACTAAAATACAAGAAATTTCATTTAAAAGTAAGAAGAAATATTTTTTTTAAATGGTGAGGTTTTGTTTTTTTTTTTTTTTTGAACGGTGGAACAGGTTGTCCAGGGAGGTTGTGGAGTTTGTCCTTAGAGATGTTGAAAACCTGACTTGACATGGTCCTGAACAACCTTTTCCAGCTGACTCTGCTTTGAGGATGGAGGTTGGACTAAGATGATCTTCAGTGGTGCCTTCTAACCTCAACAGTGGTTTTATGGATGCTCAAAGATTAATGGTCTAGATTTGAGCCTGTGACAAAAAGACATGAGTAAAAGGAGCAAAGATGCCAGAGTATATACTCTGATTCACAAACTTACCAAACAACACTGTACAAAATACATAATTTAAGGGTTTTTTTCACACTAGCAATATATAAGGAAAGTATAGAAACTATTCTAGATAGCACCTGCTGGAATTTTCTAAAAAAAAGCATTTAGGAAAAAAAAATCAGAACACCTTCCTCAATGGTCTTCTGCTTTCATGGACTTTTAAAGAAAACAAAGAAATGGGTCTGGCATACCTAAATAAACTAATGGATTAGTATTTGTGAATAGAGAAAATTAGCTTACCAAGTACCAGCAGGTTTAGCTAAAGTTTTCCTTGGCTTCTGGGTGGAGATTTAAGCCACTATTTTGACAGTAGGCTTTTCTTTTGAGCTTAGGCTAAATTGCTGCCAGTCCAGATCTGAGAGGTAATACATTTGGATCTTTTGCAAATCACTAACCTCTTTTGTTCCATTAAAATAGCTGATAAATCCTGCTCCCTTTAGAGATTTTGGGAAATGGGTAGACTTGCACAGAAATCCTATGAACAGGACGTAGTTAGTTAACTTTTACCAAAATGACTGTAAGATTTTTTCAAATATCTCTCTGTCTTTAGACATGTAAATTCCTAGCAAAATTTGTTTTAGAGAATCTTAAAATCACCAAAATCATCAAAAAACTCCAAAGATGTAATTTTCCCCTTATGAGTAACCAGCAAGGGTCTTTGAAAGAAGTTGAGGAAATCTCCCCAACAGTTGAAATCATCTATATACCCCTGAAAAGATGGAAATAAACATTTATCCAATATCATGACAAGTAATACGTTTGGCAGAAATAAGGGTTAGGCAAGGAGAGGAAGTGTTCATTGCGAAACTAATAGTTTTTCACTGAGAGTCTAGCCACAGTCTTGCCTTGATTACTGCTGAAAACTCAGAAGAGGACCCTTTAGTATGCAAATACTATCCTGGGGCAGTTGCACCTGCATGTGTTGTGTCTTTTCAATGCAATGGATAGCTGGTTTAATTTAGTTAACAGGCTGGTGCTTTAGGCATACTGCTTCACTGGGTTGTACATGATTCCAGCTTTAATACTTTCCTGAAGTTTAAATTAGAATTTTGACTGCTGCTGAACTTTGGAAATTACTATATCTGATCTATAACTCCAGTAGCTCAGTTCCAGTAAAAATGCTAATTATTACTTAAGTCCAAATGTAAGTTGAGTTTGTGAGATGCAATAAAGTCAGATTTTCTAAGTATTTTTATAATGTTCTTTTGCAAATGTCATAAAATTTTAAGATAATAATAAATCTACTACTTGACAGCATTATGAATTATGAACAAAGCATATTCTCCTTTCATTCCCTTTTGAAGAATATTTTTAATGCAAGTAATAAGCAGAAGTTTCAAGTTCTTAAAATGCAGCTTACTCAGTCAAACTGGCTTTAATAAAATCAAGGCAAGTACACCCTGAGTTTCCACAGAGTCATACATTGGACATAAATGAGAAAAATAACAAATTGACAGAGAGAGGATGAAAAATAGGAAGAGTACATTTCAGTTAATGACAATTCTGCTATTGCTGTAGTTTGCAAGAAAAAAGCAAAAAAGGGAATTAAAAAGCATTTAATTTTGTACCAAAACACTCTACCTAACACCTGAAAAAATTACAGCAGTGGTATTAATGCCTTTTGATATGTGTATTTGCCTGTTTATTTCAATTAGACTTGTCCTCTGCTGGGCAGGAGTTCATGTTAGTGTATTTCTGTGTGTGCTTTTCTGGTTTTCTCAAAGTTGAAGTAACATGCAAAGCATCGACCAAGCTTTATGCCTTTGTGTCTTGAGATACACTGTTAGATACAGTGTAAAGCAATGCCTTTTCTCGGGATGAGAAATCTCTCTTCTGCAATCTCTCTAACTTCCCAGAGCACAAAAACCTACGACCTTCCCTTCTCTCTCCAGTAATTTTCCATGACTTTCCCTACCATCCAGCCAACAAGTTTTGTGTACTCTAGACTTCTTTAATCCTGATATAACATGACAGAAAGCAAAGAACAAAAACTTAACAAAAGAAACATTTAATCACTTAAACATTTCATTTTAATCTCTTGAGTGTTTGCCAACTGACTGATTCCTCCTATTTCTCAGTTTTCTCAGCATTTCACTTCAGACAGAAGTCTCATGATGTAGCCTTCTGCTGTACCACCCAGCAACCCAAGCTGTGAACCAGTGCTGTATTGCACAAGGTGCTGTAATAACATAGATATAAAAAGTTATTTCTAAGCCACAAAACCAGATAAAGAGCAAAGAGCTAACAGACTTTAGTAGACTTTTTACCTGGGTTTGCATGCTTTGTAGGAAGGATCTTGTATTTTATACTTTGGAGATGATAAATAAAACTCTTTACTTCAAATGGAGACCAAAAAGCTTTTGGGTAAGAGTGAAAGTGTGTGTTAACTAAGAAGGTGTAAAAGGAACATCCTTTTAACTGAAATAGATCAAATTAACTGCAGACAAAAAAAAAAATCAACCCCCCCAAAAAAAAAACATAAACAAAGAGAATAAGACTACTTTAAAAAACAACCTGTTTATAAAATTAAACTAAAAATTGGATCTGATACGCCCAAAAAGGTTCATTAAGTTAGAGACACCTATTTTCCATTTAATATTAAAGCAGACTTCTTTTTGTGATTTGTATAAAAGCATAACTGACATCATGTTCCTCATATTCACACCAAGGTTTACATGTGAAGGAGAGATGATATCCTTAATGTTTTGCATGTTAACATCTAAAACTTAGGTTAAGACTTAAGAAAGAAGTCTTCAATTTGTGGTTTTCAGAACTTAGCATTAAGAATCCTTTCTTCCTATTCTATTGTCTGGTCATTTGCTGTATGATATAATACTTTCAGAAGATTTTTAAAGTATTTCTTTGGAGAACTTCTTCATCACCAGTGATGCTGTGTCACCCGCACCTGGTTTTCAGGTAGAACTGCTGTTGAGGAAGGTCAGGGAGTCCGACCTCCTACTTGAGATCTAGAAAGTGTTGCTCCTAATAAGACCGTAACAATTATGCAAGGGTAGAAAACATGGAAAGAACGATAAAAAAAACATGCACATGAAAAGAAATGGAAGGAAAAGGGGAAAACCAGTAAAAAAATTCTGGAGACTAGTAACAAGCAGTGCCCCTCAGGGATCAGTGTTGGAACCGGTATTGTTCAACATCTTTGTTGGTGACATAGACAGTGTGATTGGGTGCACCCTCGGCAAGTTTGCAGATGACACCAAGATGTGTGGTTCGGTTGATATGCTGGAGGGAAGGAATGCCATCCAGAGGGAACTTGACATACCTGTAGGGTGGGCTGATGCCAACCTTATGAAGTTTAACCATGTCAACTGTGAGGTCCTACACCTGGGTTAGAGCAATCCCAGGCACAGCTACAGGTTGGGCAGAGAAGAGATTCAAAGCAGTCCAGTGGAGAAGGTCTTGGGAGTGCTGGTCGATGAGAAATTTAATATGAGCTGGCGTCAGCCCAGAAAGCCAACCGTATCCTGGACTGCACCAAAAGGAGTGTGACCAGAAGGTCATAGGAGTTGATCCTGCCCCTCTACTCCGCTCCTGTGAGACCTCACTTGGAATATTGTGTTCAGTTCTGGTGTCCTCAACATGTCCTCACAAAAGGCATGGGACTGTTAGAACAAGTCCAGAGGAGGTCCACGAGGATGATCAGGGGACTGGAGCACCTCCTGTATGAAGACAGGCTGAGAAAGTTGGGGCTGTTCAGCCTGGAGAAGAGAAGGCTGCATGGAGACCTCATAGCAGCCTTCCAGTATCTGAAGGGGGCCTACAAGAATGCTAGAGAGGAACTATTCATTAGGGACTGTAGTGATAGAACAGGGGGTAATGGGTTAAAGCTTAAACAGGGGATGTTTAGACTGGATATAAGGAAGAAATTCTTTACTGTAAGGGTGGAGAGGTACTGGAATGAGTTGCCCAGGGAAGTTGTGAATGCTCCATCCCTGGCAGTATTCAGGGCCAGGTTGGACAGAGCCTTGGGTGACATGGTTTAGTGTGAGGTGTCCCTGGCCATGGCAGGGGGGTTGGAACTAGATGATCTTAAGGTCCTTTCCAACCCTAGCTATGAATCTATGATAATCCCTTGAGTTCCTGATAATGCAATTCATGTCAATAAATCAATAATGTGCTTCTTCTATGTAATGACAAAACTGTCTTTCCTTTCAAGAGCTGTGTCCTAATCTTCCTCTTCTGGATGATTTGAGCATCTCCTTGTTATTTCTTTGGGCTTCAAAGAAGTCAGAATGTCCATGGTGCTATGGGTTTGTGGACAAGAGAAATTGCTGAGGTACTAAATAAGTTGGTATTTTCCGGGTGAATAGTGTAGAAGGTGGGTTATCAGCAATAGTGTACAATGTAAATCTCTATTGTTAGTATTTAAATATGTTTTCAGCATGAAGTTCAGAATGAATGGTTTATGCCAAATGAAGTTCCCAGTGTGACAGAAACTCTTCACAATCTGTCACAAAAATTAATCGCAGTCAGATGCAAAGACAGTCTTAGTTAGTCAACTTTCAGGTGAATTCCTGAAAGAGGAAAAATTAAATCAATGCCTGGCAATACTCAGAATAGGCTTTAACAATCTAGAGTACATTATTTTGACACCAGTAATGGGAAGCATAGAGGGAAATGAATTAGCAGTAAATTAGTAATTAAAATATTTCTTTTCACATTTAAAGTGTTATTAGTTCGTTGTTTTGCCACAGATGAGTTTGTTGACATCTCTTTTACCAAAAATTAGCCATAAATAATATATCTTTCTGTTTGAGTGGTGTGAATTTGATTGTTAACCTTCCTTTCAGATTTACTCATAAATGCTCTATGAAATATTTATTTCCATTAACATTTTTCAGGGCCACTGGGATTAATCTTAGGTCAAGCAAGGGGTTTGAGGTTTTTATTTGGTTATCATGGGAGTTGCTTAGTTTCTGATAATTTGCAGTAGATTTAACACAGATTCATAATCCCTCAGTCTGTGACAAGGTAAACTAAAACGTATGATTTAATGACCTGATAGATATGCTATAATGTCGTTCCCATTTTCATGCCTGGAAGAACAAACATATATTTTTCTACTTTGGTTTTGAATACATAAGATTTTTATGAACTCCAGCAGACTATGTATGCCCCAGCTAATATTGTTTTAATATAATAAAGCTGCCCTGGAGTGAAAATAGCCATTTCTGTATAATGAAAATGAATGGAAATACCCATTTCTGTTTTTCTACTCTGGAAAATTCTAGTCAAAACCAATTATCTATGGTTATTTTCAAGCTTGTAGATCATTCATTATTAATGGATCTGTTAATTAAATTAATTTCAGTGAAAATGTTGAGACAGAGAGATTCATGTTGAGGTTATCTGACAAGATGTGCCAGGAGATCTCTGCTTCTTCATTAATTTTGTCTTGATTGAGGTTATGTGAATCCCTTAGAAAGTCTCTTAGCAAGCCTTAGTCCTTCAGATGAGAATCAATTTCTGCTAAAGTCAGGGTTGTTCATAGCAGTGATTTGTTTTTCTCTTAGCTCAAACAAGAAATTGAGAGTTGCTTTAAGCCTTCTTATATACTGACTGCTTTTAATTTGTTAAACATGATGATTAAAGCTGCTTCCTTGTGCAAAATGTATCAGCAGCTGCTGCTCTTATGTTTTCTAGTGAGTAGAATAGATTTTATGACCTTTAATTAGGTTTGACCACTGGGTGCCTATTTCAGATTTTCTGTAGCTTCAGTTCCAAAATGAGGTAAGTGGAAGCAATGAAAACTTTTATTAACATTAAACGTTAAGCTAGGAGAGGAATACCTCTGGAGCTTCTGCTGCTTCAGGGCATCAGGAAGGTCTGAGCAGCACTGTGCTGCTCATGATATTTATTAGAGAGCTTTCACCATTTAAATTTCTCAGCTTGCCTTGTACAGCTAGACAACATGACCTAATTACCTTTTCGTATGATTCTCTATTCACCAGGAAAGACACACTGACAGCAGTTTATTAGATGTTGAAATACTTTTCTGTAGTGACCGAAAAGAACTGGAGATATGCATGATGTCAGAGATTTCCCACCCTCCTTAGTGAGCTCAGCCAATGTATGGATTGGGGCTGTGCTTCCCCCGCCCTCCTTCTTTTTCTCCCCTTTTACCTTCTTTTTTTGAGTAAATAAGGCTTTTCGTAGAGTGTGCTGGAAGTATGATTGTCTGACAGACAGAACTTAAGACTATGTGGTCTTGTTCTGTGGTCCTGAGAGTCAATACAAGGAACTCTAATTCTTGTTTGTCAGTAGAGGGGATGGAGGAAGTTGGTTTTCTCTGAGTTTTCTCCATCATAGAGCCCGCTGGAGACATGTGGCCAAGCAAGCCATACACTTAAGATCAATTTTGGTAGCCTAATTCTTTTGTATCACAGAATCATATCATGGTTGAGGTTGAAAGGGACTTCTGGAGGTCATCTTGTCCAACCCCTCCTGCTCAAGCAGTGCCACCTGAAGCTGGTTGCCAGGGCCATGTCCAGCCAGCTTTTCAATAGTTCCTGGGAAGGAAACTCCACAACCTCTCTGGGCAGCCAGTGCTCAGTCACCCTCTATGTAAAAAATTATTTCCTGATGTTCAGAAGAAACCTTCTGTGTTTCAGTTCGTGCTCATTGCCTCTGGTCATACCACTGAGAACCACTGAGAAGTGGTTCTGCCCTCTTTGCAACCTTCCTTCAGGTATTTGTACACATAGATGAGATCCTGCTGAACCTTTACTTCTCTAAACTGAGAAGCGTCTCAGTTCTCTCAGTCTTTCCTATAGGAAAGATGCTCCAGTCCTTCCATCATCTCTGTGGCCTTTTGCTGGACTTTCTTCATTATGCCCATGTCTCTCTTGAAATGAGGACCTCAGACCTGGACCCAGCACTCCAGGTATGGCTTCACCAATGTTGGTAATAAAAACTATTTTCATTTAATTATTAGTGAAATTGAAATAATGGTGAGTTAATTTACATGTGTCCAGACACTAAAATCCTGTCAGGACACTAGAGGGGACAGGGATTCCCTGTGGCCTTGAGTTGAGTGAGTCTCTCTGGTGAGACTCCACCAGATTGGTCAGGCCAGGGCCTGTCCCACCACCCCAGGCAGGAGCAGGGAAGCCCCAACCACTGGTATAAGGCACCTCCTTGGGGACAGGAGTGGACTGAGGCCAGGCCAACATGGGCCCATGAATGGGCCTAGCACAGTGGGACCTATGGCTGGGTGGGATTGTAGGGAACCTGAGACTGGCTCTGCTGTGGCATTGCCAGGCAGGGACTTGCAGCCCCAGGGGGCTTACATGGGGTCCTGGGCTGTGAGCAGTGTTAGGGGAGTCCTGTGGGGCTGGGCAGAGACAGGGCTAACGGTCATGTTGACAGAAGGTATTACATTTCACAGTTCTGAGTTTGTTATATAAATATTATTCTATTTTATTTATTTTTAAGGATCAGCTTTTAGGAATGTCCAGAATTGCCCAAAGTAGCACTGTGGTTCTTAATTTTCTTGTGTGTTTGTCATATTTAACTGTTTGGCATAGAGCTGTTTGGATAAGGTGGCTTTGCCAGGTTGACATTTGATTTGTCATGAAATGTGAAGGATAATAGCCTCTGTCCAGAAATTAATCTTGCCCATCCTTTATAAAAAAGTTTTACACATAGAAACAAGGACATAAAATGTAGTCATCTTTGTGTGAACTTTGACATCTTTTTTCTCTTTTCCTCCTTTTCCAAATAAAAGATAATAAAATTATTTAATATGTAAACCTATGAACACCTGCTGCATACAAGCAGTCAAAGCTGATAAGCAAATCTTTTGAGTTTTCTGTCCACATTAGCCAGAAGTTTGTACTGAAGATGCAAACAGGATTTATAGGAAACAGGCTGGTTATGGCTGCTGATAGCATGGTGGAAGTAAAGGTGACAAGGTGTTGTTATAGGAATTAGAGCAGAGGCAGCTTGCTTTCTCCCTGCTGTCTTTTTCAAAAAGTGTTGTAAGGAGGAAAGGAAACCAGGGTAATTAGAGCTGAGAGGCAAGAGGCATTGGAAGCAATAGAGGAGACAAAGGAGCCAGGGAGTGAGATAGCTCAGGAAAATGTATGAGGGAGAGGGACCAGCACTGACTGAGAAATACTAGGACTTTATGGAAGCAAGGAGTCATTTTAAAATGGGCATAAATTAGTGCTATTGCTGAATATATGATCTCGCTGTACTTCTCATCATTGTCTGCTAATCTTCACACACTCTTCCTGCTCTCCAGTCCGCTAACTTGCCAAAAACAGGATTCATTTTCACACAGTATGAGACGCAGTGGGAGTGGAAATGAGAACCATGGAGAAGGAATGAGGTGTTAAGATTGCTGCATGTCTTCCACCTACTTACTGTGGTCATGAAACTACAGCCTGGGAGGTGCTGGGAGAAGCGAGTGAGTGGAATAGCAATGGGTATGAGATACTGGAAGGGAAAAAATTAGATGTAAATGGGAAGTAAAGGCTAGAGCCAATGACAGGCTGGAGCAACGGAGTACTGAAAAAGGTGTAAGAAGTGCTATCTCCTAATGCCACTGCCTCAGCATTTCCTTGATACCAGAAATAATGTAATAGTTATTAGAAAATGTTTTCAGTTTCCATATGCTGCACAGCTTGTGCAAACTGTGAGACTCTTTCATTATGATCCCCTACCCTGTGTCCTCGGGTGATTTAGTTCTGAGTATCTAAACGTTTTTAGCTTCTTCATGATCAGTTATTCCTGAGAGTCTATCTAATTGAAACATGTTAAAAACATTTATGCCAAGATTTTAAAAAATAAATACCTTACTTAAACTGAAATGTACGTAAGTCAGACATCCAAACTGGGAAGTGATTTTGCCAGCTTAATAATCTGGTTAAAACTTACATGTGTTTTAACATAATGTCACATTAAGCGTTTCTGTTGTTCTTGACTGTGCAGGATATGCAGTGTATGTAGGATATGCAGTGTATGCAATCTACGTAGGTTCCTGCTGACTGTTTTCTCCTTGCTTAGGTTTTATTCCTGCATTAGTCCACATTGTTCAGACTCAGCTCTCAGTATTAATTTCCTCTTGCACTTTTCTGATGTATTTAACAGCTAACTATCAAATGCTTTGGATGGATTTGTTTTCACCTTATAGAGGGGAAGCAGTAGCCAGATTAAATTTTAAATTTAGAAGCTGATTTGGGAGTTTATGTGGTATATACACAAATATTATGAATTAAAGGATTATCTGTGACAATACAGGTCTGGCACTTGATACTTTTCCCATCGTTTGGAAAGCTGTTCTGTAAATTTATCTATTTATTCAAGATCTCATAGGCTCTTTATGCTTTTTTTTTTACACCATTGTCTGCTGAAAGCAGGGGAAATGTAAAATAATATTCTGCTTTAGAAAGCTAGTAAGTGTCTGTTGAGAACTTTTTATCTGTTTAACAGCATACTATGTCAGAAGTGGTCATAGAATTAAGTGAGCTCTTCTAATTGTGTTAGCATTCATCACAATCTGTAGATGAGAAATTTCAGTGCAGCTTTCAATGGTGTGTTCTATCTCTGTGTTCACTTTGAATTTCATATAGATGAGCTCTTTTCCCATAAATCAGGAAATAGTACAGAATGCCATAGTATTAATTCACTGAAAGTGGACTCAGATCTGCTTTTGAATACTGTTGCCAAATGCTCAATTTATATGGAAAGGTTGTAAACATGGAAGTTAATGATGAAATAGAATGCATATTAATGCGTCAGGTTTTGAGATCTTCATTCTGAGAGTATGTGCTGCAGCTTTAAGTTGCAGTCAAAATCTCTGCAATTAAGGTATGACGTGCTTTTCTGGTAATGATGTTTTAAAATCGTTAGAAGCATGTGATTCTCCTACACAATTGAATGATTATTTAAGACCACTACTTAGATCCTAAAGTACCATGCATGAATTACAGGCTGTTAATTTCACTTTAATTAGCAAATTACCTTAATGTCCAGTTCCAATTTTCATGACAAAGAGCCTTCAAAGCTTCCATTCATTTGGTTTTACTTACTCAGTAGTCTTATGCATTTAGTGTTAAAGCTTATTAATCCATTGTCTTTTAGGGACAGTAACATTAATCAGTTAAAAGTCTACTCTATATACTGAAATTATTTGCTCATTCAGATTGTTTAGTGATTTTATTAAAATCTATTTTAAAGTGAGTAATAGTAGTTTATGTATGAATTTGTTCATGTGATTGTAGATAACATTTAATGAAAGTAAAGCTTCCAAACACTTAACTTAGATAAGGAGTCACTTAATGAGCTTTTTATACAACCCAAGCTACTTAGCATAAATAATGATTTATGTTATGATTTATTGCACTTTTGCATAGTTAAGGAAGCAACTCAAGAAGTGATTAATTTATGGTCTTAACTTTAATTTCTTTGCAAAGTAAATATTTTTGCATTTAAAAAAAAACCCACTATATTCTTACATTGATTGTTGCAATTATTTTTTCATAATACAGTCAGAAGCTCCAACCAGTCTTCTACCTTATTCTTAAAAAAAAAAATAATAGATAAAAGCAGGTAACTGTATTGGAATAATAGATGTTATGAAATAAAATAGAAACAGTCACATTCATTATAGAGAAGCTATGCTAGTACGTGGAGCACAAAACTAAGAAATTTGGCCAAGTAATTTGTTCTCATGGGTATGTGATATATTAAAAGACAGCTTGAAACATTTGAAAGGCATCCACCTCCTACAGAAAACCATGGTTGTGGTGGCTGAAGGTGTTCCTTGCTTTCATGCTCCTATGTATAACAACTTCACATTTCATAGAGGCACCATATGTCAACTGGAAAGTTTAACATAAATTACACCCTAGAGATTTCACAGAGTCACAGAATGGTTGCTAAGTTTGGAAGGCACCTCTAGAGATCATCCAGTCTAACGTTTCTGCTCACAGTAGGGCACACTAGGGAGTACATTGCTCAGGACCATGCTTTGTCAAAGCATCTCAAAGGATAGAGCCTCCAAACCTCTGGACAACCTTCTCCAGTGTTAGACCACTCTTCTAGTAAAAATGTTTTCCTCTGCTTAGAGGGATTTTTTTTTTTTATTTCAGTTTGTGCCCAATGCCTCTTGCTCTTTCACTAGGTATCACTGAGAAGAGTCTGTCTCTGTTTTCCCTCCCCCAACTGATATGAATGCATTAATGAGATTTCATCAAAACTTTTCTTGAAGATTAATAGTCCCAGCTCTCTTAACTTTCCATGTATACTAGATGCTCAGATCCTTTTAACATGTTCCAGTGGTCTTGCACTGGATCTGCTTTGGTATATCAGCACCCAAAAAAAACAAAGAAACATCTAGAGGACTTGCCATTGTCTATGCTTTGTGCCAAAATCAGTCAATATTGTGCAGGCATTTTTTTTTTCCTCATTTTCAATCATTTGAATCTGAGGTAGCTTATTATTGAATTTTTAAAAGTTTAGGTTTTGTTACGTGTGGTGCTTTCAGAAGGCACAACTAAGCAAACCCAGCTTTAAATCTGAATAAGCAACTATATTTTTTGTATTATTAGTATTTAAAATATCATTAGTTGTTTTAAACAATAGATCAAAATCAATCTATGTCAGTGAAGTATTTTGTTCATATAGTGTAACTTATAACTGTGTTATCATAGATTGATACCTCTGTAGGTACTGATTTGACCTAGAAAACATAAAAGTCCCACCATCTTTAAATCACTTATCTTCTACTAGAGACAGTAGAAGAGTGAAATAGACTAATACAATGGGAAATAACAAATGTATTAAAAGTTGTGATAACAACAGCACTACACCGTCTAAGAGCTGTAACTGACCTTTGATGCCTTTCCGTTCACCAATGTGCTTGCTATGTCCAATGTTACTTTTATTTAAATTATTCAGTAGTTGAAGGAATACCTCTAGTGAGTTAAATTCCAAATCCCCAAATATTAATTTATGACAAGGATCATCAACTTTAGCTCAATTTAATTTCATATCCCAAAGTGTGCATTGAAATTTCAATGAATATTTCTAGTGTTAATTACTCAATTTCTATATTTATAAGGGAACTGGCACCTTATAAATATCACATTGTGCTATTATCTCCATATGTGCCTGTTCTCTCTAAATATAGAAAATCAGCAATTAGCACTAGAAATATTCATTAAAGTTTGAAGGTAGATAAATAACAAGCAAGAATGCCGTTTATGTATTATAATTTACTAAGCAAAGAACATCTAACTGCTTCTCATTTGATTAATGTGCCCCATACCACCAGTTATACTACATACTATATCTGATTGAACTACCACCAGATAAATTTCACTAGTTAGTAAAAAAGAATGCTAAATGGTTTGTCAGTTTTGCCATGGCACAACACCTTGTTAAGTTTTGATTAGCCACATCTCTAACATTTGGATCACAAAATCGTTCTGATATTTCTGCTCTCCCTACCCTTCAACCCCATTCCACTCCTGCTCTGTCTAGGATTGTTGTTTTTTCAAGTATAAAAGCCATAAGATGCACCAGGGTTGTACTTAAAGCACAGGCATTGTTTCTTTCTTCTTTTTTTTTTTCCTTGTTTTGAGAAGCCAATTGTCACATCAGTGGAGCCACCAGTACAGAGAGCTGAATCAGACTGGATGGAAGGTACAAAACTGAGAAAATTGGCTTCATTAATAGAACATAATCTCTCCAAAACACATTCTCATGATAATTTCTGTGCCATGAATAATACAGCTCATTTTTCTTTGCACGTACTGTTGCTCATTTGGTGCTGCACTGCTTGCTGTGTAGAGCAGATGATATAAATTTTTTCAGTATCTCTCTAGATATCAGTCTTGAGTATAAAGAAGATTGAGTACAAAGCTCCAATTTTCTCTAATGGTATTCCTGTCTCTCTTTGCACCAAAGTTCAGGTCAGGTGAAAAGTCAAACCAGCATGTCTAAAATAACCTATAAGCAAGGGAATCTTAGGGTTAATAAGTTGCCTTTTCTACTTGTTACCCTTTTCTTGATAGTGTTTTGATTTATGACTTGGATGTCTTTCACATGGTCTTCACTATTAGTGATATACCCGAAATACAAAATTATTCTTCCCATAGCAATTAATTTTCCTTTAAGCATACAGTCTACAGAAGACATTAAAAAGAACTATTGATTTTATAGGTTTTTGGAAATTAACTATTTTGTAATGAAAATAAGGATAAAGAAACATTCAGAAAATCCAACTGCAACCTCTTAAGGTTAATTTTCTTTTTGCCAGTGTTATGACAACATAATATCTGCTTATATATATGAAAGGTATCCATGTGTTTCTGAGGAAATAATTGCAATTTAGATTAGTTTCACATTTCATATAAATCAGAATATTTAAGTGGCACATGGCCACTTCATTTACACTAGGCCTGACTAGACCTGATATATTTTTTTCATATGTCTGTATAAAATGATTGTGTGTGTTGTAAAATTATTACAACAGGTACTACATGTGAAAGGTTATACATTTTAATTAAAAAAATAAATTTAGGAATAAGAGGATGTTCTAGATAGCATGCCTATCTGTCCTGAACACAAATGGCAATTGTGGCTGGTAGTACAGAAAAAGAAAATGTTACCCATGGATTGTTGTAACGATGAGCCTCATCACAAGTGTCTGTGAGGGATAAACAGACTAGAGATTAGGAAAAATTGGAATTGAACCAAAGTGCTTTTATGGTAGGTGATCCTGTTGTGTGAAACTTCGACTATATCAGTTAGATCAGATAGTTTTTTTAAACAACACTGTCTGCCATCAAAGTGCTTTGAGAAAGTTAGTAATTTTCTGTAAAACCATAGCAAAGCAAAATCAGTGTTCACTCTGTGATTTTTACCTGGTTAATTCATTTGTAAAAAAATACGGAAAATGGGGGCATACTTCCATGACTCACAAATGATCTGAAGTACTTAACTCTGCCTCCAGATTTTGAAATAAACAGATAGCCAGGCTGTCTCCCAGTTTGGGATGCAGGAAATGTGCTCTAAAGACCAAGCAAAGAATCATAGAATCATAGACTGCCAGGTTGGACAGGACCTTAAGGATCATCTGGTCCAACCTTTCTAGGCAAAGCATGACCTAGACTAGATGTCCCAGCACACTGTCCAGCTGGATCTTGAAAGTATCCAGTGTTGCAGAATCCACAACTTCCCTGGGGATATTATTCCAATGGCTGATAGTTCTCACTGTAAAAACCCCAACAGCACAAAGATATTAGTCAAAGGGCAATCAGTGACTGTCACTTACTACATAGGAAGGAAGAGAAATGATTTGCCAATAGCAAAGCAGAACACATCTGAGACTAGAAGCTCAGAAGTAATAGAGATTAGGATGGTTTGAATAGGCCACAGCAGCAGCTCTAGCTTAATTCTTATATAATGCTTAGGAATGATACAAGCTTTGCTACAGATGTCTCTCTTAAATTTATCTGCATTTTATTTGTAATTAACTTCTGCTTTCTGAAGGTCTACTTTATAGCATATATCTGATAAAGCAAACATTTCCATATAATGACTTGATTTCTATGACTTGCCAGCCTTGTGCGTACATGTGTAATATTTTGAACAGATATTCTTATGTAGTTTTTTGAGAATGTGTGACGTGCATAGCATTTTAAAGTAGAATAAGCAGAAAAACCTATATAATGAAAGAAAATGAAACACTTAGAACCAGACTGTGAATTTAATCTTTTTAAAGCTGGTGGTGACAATAAAGACAGTTTTGCTGGCTGAAGTAAGAGTGTACTCCAAAGGAATATTGGATATGCTTTCAGAAGCTTTGGAGTGTGTAATGATGTATGGATACATAATGTACTTCAGCACTGTCCTTAAATAAGGATAAGCCTTGATACAACTTAACATTACAACTCAAAAAGGAGTTGATACTTGGAAGTATTGTATAACTTTCATCCTGACCTGTCCTTCATGCTGTTGGCATTAGAGTTTTTTTTTTTTTTTTTTTGGTATTATAGTGTAGTGTTTTAAACTGCCCCTGAGTTTGCTTTAAATTCATTGAGTTTTTTTAATGCAATGCTGAAGGTGAATAGATGTCAGGAATGATACATTAGCTAATGCTGAAATGTATGCATATCAAGAAATTGAAGGACAGTTAGTTAAATGCAGCTGGACAGCAGGAAAATAAAGGACAGAGTTCTCAAAGTGTCACTTAGAATTTTGTGGTAGCCAGTCATCAAAATAAAATGCCAGTGTGTCTATAATGGGGACTCTAATTATATACATAAGAAAGCTGGTTTTCTATTTTGGCTCTTAAAGAAAATCTCTCTCTCTTCATATATATATCTTTCACAATTAACTCTTGTCCTGGGTTCAGCAGCAGAAGTCATTTTTCTCCTTCTTAGTAGCTGGTGCAGTGTTGTGTTTTGACTTTTGGCCTGGGAACAGTGCTGATAACATCAATGTTTTTAGTTACTGCTTAAATGTTTGGTCTGGCCAAGGACTTTGTGAGTCTCCTGCTCTGCCAGGGAGGAGGGGAAGCTAGGAGGAAGCA
Organism: Melopsittacus undulatus; assembly: GCF_012275295.1. NCBI lineage: Eukaryota > Metazoa > Chordata > Aves > Psittaciformes > Psittaculidae > Melopsittacus > Melopsittacus undulatus. The sequence goes on along the minus strand of NC_047527.1, from coordinate 81,799,660 downwards.
GAGACAGGACACCTGACCCAAACTAGCCAAAGAGGTACTCCATACCACAGCACGTCATGGCCAGGTTGTAACTGAGAGTTACCCAGAAGGGCTAGTAGGCTACAGGGTTGGACCAGGTATCAGTCAGGGCTTGGTCTGGCTTGGTGGGACAAGTTATCAGTCTGTGGGTGGTGAGGTGTTGTATACTCTTCCCTTGTTATTTCCCTTATCATTATTATTATTGGTGCCAGCAGTAGTAGTTCTGTGTTATACCTTATTTACTGGACTGTTCTTATCTCAACCCGTGGGAGTTACGTTCTTTCAATTCTCCTCCCCATCCTTCCAGGAGTGGGGGAAGTGGAGGGAAAGAAAGGGGGGGGTGTGTGGTGTGTGGTGTGTGGAATGCATTAGAAACTGTGTGGCTGACAGGGTTTAAACCATGACAACTCTTCTTATAGCATATGTATAGAAGTCATCGGCACTAAGCTTATATCTGAACACTGAGTATGAACACTTGTATTTGAAATACTCCTTCAAGTCCATGATATAGTTTAATTGTATTTAGTTGGTGTTTTCTGAGGTAATGCATGATGAATTAGACTTACATAGTCATGATTCCATAAGGAGATTAAATCTTTTTCATTTTCCATTGCTTTGCAGTAAACATGGTTATATTATTACTGGCAATTATCAGGAATTACTTCTACTCTAAGTGTAATGTTAATTGCATTAGATCTCACAGATAGTTGCAGTCCTACAAACTGTGTGGGTTGAAGTTCCTGAGAAGCCAAAGGGTTCAGCAGTAGTTATTAAGCTAAATGTCTCTAGCTGAAGTGACTTAATAGGTGACTGGTGGCTACAAAATATTATACAGACTTATCTGTCTGGTGATTACTACCTTTGTCAGGATCTACTCATCTCCACTGTGCTTCAGTCCAAAAGGACTGCAACTTGTACCTAGTGCAGGTCTTGTTACTAGCAGCAGTGTGGCGCTACCCGAGCATCACCTGTGAGCAGCTGCCGATGCTGCCGATGCCGGACATAGCCGGTCCTAGGCGCCTCCAGCGGCCCCAGCGCTTGACAGAGCTGAGCCCCTCAGCCACAGGCGGGCGCCTCGGGGAAAGCCTGGGTGAGGAAGGGCAAACGGTGGCGGCAGCCAGGGCTAAGGGGAGCTGGGTGAGGAACAGCCCTGCGAGCCCCGAGGGCAGAGCAGGAGGAGGGCAGGAGGGGCTCCGGGAGCCCGGCAGAGATGCCCCTGTGGCACCGGTAGAGACCCCAGTGGGGCCGCGGTTTCCCTGCAGTTCGTGGGAAGGCCCAGGCTGGAGCAGGGAAAAGTGTGAGGAGGAAGGAGCAGCGGAGAGAAGCTGCTATGGGCTGACCACAGTCCCCCATTCCCCATCCTCCTGCACCATTTGGGGCAGGGGGTTGGGGATAGGGGGCAAAGGAGTTGTGGATGAAGAAGTGAAGCTGAGAAGAAGGGGAGGGTGGGGGAGATATTTTAATTCTTGTAGTTTTGTTCTCACTATCCAACTTAATTGATGGTGATGTTTCCCAAGTCAAGTCTGTTTTGCCTGCAGTGATAACTGATAATGGATCTGTATGTATTTGTCTTGACCCTTGATAAGATTTTCCATCCTGCTTAACTCCCTGATCAGACAAACTAAACCAGTTCCAGGGCTGGAGTCCTTGCAAGTTTACTGCACTGCCAAAACTATGCTACAGTGCCAGTTTCAAGGCTGTGAGAACCTGTAAATGCTTTACTACTCAGCAGTGCTCACATGGGTGTCTTTGGTGAAGTGGGGTATGTTGCAGTAACAAGCCATTAATTTGCTCTTGTGGCCAGTAGTCAAACTGCCGGTGTCATGTTAGGATTGGCAGGTATTTCTTGTGCCACTGTTTCTATCCTTACAAGAGGTTCTGCCTATACTTAACTTCCAAGCAGAGAGTTCAATCAAGGAATCGTTTCACAGGGTTGTGGATGCTGGGTTATTTCTACTTCTTGGTCTCCTCATGAGTCAATTCTTCCAAAGACTTTTAGCAGTCATGATAGATCTGTACAGCATTGGCCAGGGGAACACATACTGGCACATGCCATAAGGCTCCCTGTGGGATAGGTGGCAGAGGGTATGATGTAGATTAGATAGTAGGAAAAAATTATTCACTATGACAGTGGTGAGACACTGGCACAGGTCGTCCAGGGAAGTTGTGGCTGCTGAATGGGACTTTGAACAACCTGGCCTAGTATGAGCTGTGGCAGGGACATTGGAACTAGATTTAAGGTCCCTTCCAACCCAAACCATTCTATGATTTTATGATTATAGCAAGACCTCCAGTGCTCCTTTTCCCTTTCATATTCTGTAGATGAAGTGGGAAATAAAATGGCCCATGCTAGCGTCAATGCTTACCTGATCTATGGGGAACTGTAAAAGACTTGAAGGTAGGTGGTTGTTGGACATGTGCTATTTAAAAGTGAACCCTAGCTGCAAGCACAAGTGACTGCCAGATTTTTTCATTGACAATCTCTCAGCAGTACTGTCAGGTCAGGAATGTAGGGGCTTCCTTACTCTAAGACTGGTCTGAGTGTAACACCGTTTTTTATGCACTTATCCCCATGTGTTAATTTTTGTAGGTGTTGATAACCTTGTGCTGCTATGAATTATTTAAAGAGTTTGACAAGATACAGTATCAATTACCCAGGCCTAGGATGGGAAAATAATTTGAGGCCTGTCCCTGACTGGCGATGAAATGGTGCTCTAAATGAATAGGTGGTATATAATTTGTGACAGTGTTTTTGTAGAAGGATTTTATGTGTGAATGAAAAGGAGGAGAAAGATGTTATGTGGGGAAATGATGAAAGATGTATGTTAAGGCCAGTACTGCTGCAGGAAACCATCTGTATTTGCTTCAGCTGCCTGAAGGGGCTTCTGTAGAAGGGCACAAACGTAACAAGTCCTGACACCCTGTACTGTGGGTAGTAGAAAGTCCATAACATTTTATGAGTGGTTACTGAACTACCTCCCTTAGTACACAAAACGACCTCTTCTTACCTGTTGGCTTATGTCTTGACTTACCTTTGGTTTTTTTACCACTCTTCATGGCTGTGACTATGTAAACAGAAACAATTGAGCTAATGTTCCTAGAGGGAAATGATGCTAAAGATGTTTATGCCTATACAGAAATTGTATACTAATTTTATTTTGAGCTCTACAGCTTCTTCATAGTGCAACAAATTTATAACAGGAAGTTCTTTAGCAATGCTAATGTAGAGCTCTTGAAAAAAAAGAAAAAAAAAGCCTTATTTAGATCTTTGAAAACTGACATCTTTAAGTTAAATATGCTTAGCTTTCATCTTCCTGCAGAAATGTTCAGCTCTGAAGTAATTCGATTGATTTACACATCTGAATAGCAAACCTATTATCACGTCAATCAGGACTTTCCATGTTTTCTTTTCTTTAAGCAAATAAAACATCCCAAATTAGGTTTACTTAAAATATTGTCAGTAAAAAGTGGATAAAAACTTGAATAACTGCATTTAGTACTAAAAGGTTTATCTTAGAGTTTTCCAAAGTTATTGTTCAGAAAAACTTAACTACTTCATCTGAACACTTCTTAGGTTGTATGGAATACGATGTTAAAGTATTTCTTTCCTGTAAAATTGAAAGACAAAACCTTGACATTTTTACTTCATTGACATTAGAGCCAACACTCATCCTCAGTTGTGTTTGTTTGAGGCTTTCTTATTTGTTTGTTGGGGTGTTTCTTTTTTGTTTGGGTTTGGGGTTTTTTGTTGTTTTTGTGTGTTTTTTGCTTGGTTTATTTTGGGTTTTTTTACTATTCTCTGAAACTAAGTGCAAAATAATAGTCTGATAAGATGCAGGCAGTTGTACTACTATAATATTTATCGTAGAAGGTTTTCAGGATTGTTTCACTATTTTGTACAACTGACTGTGCATGATGCACCCAAGGTAAATTCATGTCTCCCTTTCTGAGCTATGAGAAAGCACAGAGCTGTGCCTCAGCACAGCTCATTAGATCATGTCCTAGCCATGTGTTGAACTTGATTTTGAAGGACAGTGGACAGTCTCACCTGGGTCTAGCCAAGAGTTTAGGTAGATGGTTAAGACATTAGATTTGCTCATTTTGAAAAAATATGTTTACATTCAGTGTTGTTTTGGGTTCCAGCAACTGTAAAACTCTTAAAACTTTACATTAGCTAATACTTTAATGTTCTTTGCTCATGGTAACACTTCCTTGCCAAGCAGTTATTTGATTTTTAAACACAGTACTCACTATGTGCTTTTGAAACACTGTTTTTATTTTCAAATGGGGAAAAATATATTTTAAAAGTTAATGGGCATCTTGGATATGCTTTTAAATCTTAATTTTCTTCATCTGTGCCGTTTGGGTTCACCATGACATTGGCAAACATAGTTCTGTTTTGCATTTTGCTTTTGTTTGGTACAGTGAAGTTTTAGGAAAATTGTGTGGCTGACTGAGGAATGCAAACTGGTTCATTTCAGATGCCATTTCATTGCAGATAGAAAACATTTTACAAAATGAAAACTCATAGATTATGATCTGATCTTTTTTTCTAATTGCAAGGAGCCATTTTAGTGGAAGCAAAAATATGCTCCATCTGGCTTAAAGAAAAAAGTCTTAATATTAATACATGCTTAATTCTGCTCACACAGATAATAATTGTAACTTTTTTATCACTGACAGTGGTCCGTGGTAGATGCCTAAGGAAAGAGGAGACAGGGCAATTTCATAGTCACAAGTTTCCCAGGTCCCAGTTGTGCAGATGCAAGCACTTTCTGACTTAAGAACTTTGTGAGGTCATGTCCCTTTTGCTATTTTAATATCATTAGTAATTTTCTTTCCCTCACTGAATGTATCTAATTGTTTGTGTTGAAGCTCCCAATGGTTTGAAAAGGTTATGGTTCAAAGGCATGGTCAGGAAATTTACATAATAAGTACACACACTTGCTTTGTCTAAGTATGTCAACCTGGAGTTTCTCTGAATTATTAGGGACAAAAATTTAAAACAAAAAATTAAATCTAATTTTATCAAAAGAAAAACACATGATTTGTTCAACACTGTAATTTGGAGCTAAAAGTCAAATAGCCGATGCATAATATGCCTGTTATAATTTGAATTTCTTTCACCTGACAAGACTTTTTTTTGGGTGCGAAAGAAACTTAGCTATTCTTTCCTATATAGTCTCTGTGGAATCCAGAGGAAAATGGAAATGGGGACATTTAGCTGGAAGATTTTTGCATACAAAATAAATGGCAAAGTTTTAAGGGCACATGCATTTGAATACTATAATCAAAATGTCATTTAATGCAAATTGAAAAAGTAGTATCAACACCGAATTATAAATTTGACAGTGAAGTGCCTTTCATGGATAAATAGTTAAAGAAAGGTTAGGATATTGCTGTCTCTATCATGCTTCTGTTTGCTCTTCAAAGTTCCTGCTATTTCAGTTTAGTAAAAAAATAGGTGATAGGTGGTGATGTAATCCTGTAATTTTTTTTTTTTTAAAAAAAACCCCAACATATAGGCTACCAGTTTTCAGTATTCTGCAGATATTCCAATATATCATTGTCCTCTTAAAAGGGAAAAATAACCATCCATGTAAAAATACGCAGTCAAGAAATTACACTTAGCCATTAAAAGAATATTCAGTCAAATCACTTTCAGTGGGAAGTGAAAGGGGGTTTATTTATAAGCTTGATAAAATGCGTATTTTAAGATCAGAACAGCAAAGAAGACCCATCTTAATTTTGCTGTAATGCATTCACTGGAAAAGGGCAACATTAAGATACATTTATATGTTCCATCTGTGCTGAATTTTCCTCATTGGATTAAACATTAAAATAAATGAATCATAGAATCATTTAGGTTATAAAAGACCTTTAAGATCATCAAATTCAGCCTTAAACATAACATTGTCAAGCCCACCTTAAACCATGTCCCCAAGAGCACATGTACACATCTTTTAAATACCTCCAGGGGTAGTGACTCAGCCGCTTTCCTGGGTAGCCTGTTCCATGCTTTCAGTGAAGAAACATTTCCTAATTCTTCCTAATATCTAATCTAAACCTCCCCTGGTGAAACTTGAGGTTGTTTCCTTTTGTGCTATTGCTTGCTACTTGAGAGAAGAGACTTGACTTCTACCTCGCAACCATGTTCTGTCAGGTAGTTGTAGAGAGTGAGTAACCTCCTTTTCTACAGGTTGAGCAACCTCAGACCCCTTGTATGACTTGATCTCCAGACCCTCACCAGCTTTGTTGCTGATCTTGGACACACTCCAGCACCTCAAGATCTTTCCCATAGTGAGGGGCTCAGAACCAATCATAGTAGTCAAGGTACAGCCTCAACAGTGTTGAATACAGGGGAGACAGTCACTTTCTTGGCTTTGCTTGCCACACTGTTTCTGATGCAAGCCAGGATGCTATTTACCTTGGCCACCCGGGCACAAGCTGCCTCATACTCAGCTGGCTGTTGACAAATATCACCAGGTCCTTTTCCGACAGGCAGTTTTCCAGACACTCTTCCCAAAGACCATAGTGTTGTGTGGGGTTATGACTCAAGGGCAGGACCCAGCACTTTGCCTTGTTGAGTCTCTTACAGTTGGCCTCAGCCCATCAATCCAGGCTGTCCAGATACCTCTGTAGAGCCTTTCTACCCTCAAGTACAACAGTCCTACCCAGTTGGGTGTCATCTGCAAATATACTGAGGGTGTACTTGATCTTCTCATGCACATCATTGATAAAGTTATTAAATAAAACTGGCCCTAGTACTGAGCCCTGAGAAACCACTTCTGACCAGCTGCCAACTGAATTTAACTTCGTTCATCACCACTACTCTTTGGGCTCTGCCATCCAGCCAGTTTTTTACACAGCAAAGAGTACACACAAGCACACACATCCAAGCCAAGCAACCAGTTTCCTCGGGAGAATGCTGTGTGAAACCGGGTACTAAAGTCTAGGTAGACAACATTCACAGCCCTTCCTTCATCCACTAAGCAGGTCACCTTGTAGAAGATCAAGTTAGTCAAGCAGGACTTGCCTTTCATAAACTGTGCAGACTAGGACTGATACAGTTTGTCCTGCATATGCCAAGGTGATTGACTCTGTAACCTTTCCTGTCAGCTTGAAAAGCAGCATAAAAGAAGCAGGATAATTTGTAATGGGAGGTGAGAGAGAAGAGGCTAACAGAACAACAGTCAGCCTGTGATTTGACACTGCTGGCTGCCATCCCACAGGTATGACAGTCTCTGTCTGGGGCTGATGGCATAATCTCCCCATGGGGTGCCTAGAGCAGTGTGCACCCACCTGGGATAAGGAGTGTGGGGTGCAGCATGTGAGGACCCACACTTCAAGGAGGTGTGTGGGGGCACTTATAGAGTGCTCTATCACCATCATGTGCATTAACATGCACTAGGAAGCAACAGAAGTACACACACAGCTGGAGCATTCATGTTTCCCATAGGAGTAGTGTGGAGTCAGGGAATCCAGTGTTGCCTAGTCGGGAGGTGTTCTGGTAGACCACACCACTAAGTGGAGGTTGTGTGCATGTAGCTGTGGAACTAGAACTGTTTGTGGAAGAGTATAGAGACTGTCACTTCAAAACAATGATGCAAAGATCAGAATAGGTAAGAATTTTCTGCCGCATAGATGTATTTTTAGATGTAGCTTGTATATGTATGCAAGAGCTGGATAGTGCTGAAACCTTTATAATCACTAACAAAGCATTTGTTAGTGTTGTTGAGACAATGATGAGATTTTTAACCCTGTTAAAATCTGCTGCACAGCTGTGTGTGAGAATCTGGACTTGACAAACTAGGTGCTTACTGTGTAAGGAATGCAAATGAGCTCAGCTGCTACCTCTTATAAATATTTACTACTTAGCACGAGGTATTAATAGTACACCACTTCCCAGAGAGGTGCATAATCCTTTAGTCTGCTTGTTGTGAACTGTAGACTCTAGCATTAGAGCCTTACAAGTACTGTGGTTTCATGAAGAACGTTTCAGTACATTTGATTGTGTAGTCTGACTTTATGGTAAATGCATGAGTAAAAAACCCAACTAAAACACCTAGAACATAACACAAATCATGGTTTCAGTTACATATTTAATGTAGTATGTAATTTTTGCAGTCTGCATGAGACAGTGCATAAAAGAACAATCAGTGGAAAGAAGTAAATAAACAGGAACAATGGAAAATTAAATTGTGAGATTTTGCATGGTCAAATTGTGATAGTATGTAATATGAGTGACACAAATGGTATCAGGAAATTAAGGAATATTAGGAAAGTGAGAATGAATTTTACTGTACATAACCTGAAAATATTCTTAATATTCTATAATGTTCAATAGGTTTAAAAATATCTTTAATCGTCTTCAAAGACTAATCTGGCTGAATTTTCAGTCAGTTCCTACATATTGACAGTATAGTTATATAAAAGAAAAACAAGTGTAAAAATCACAATTTCCACAGGTACTCAAGCTAACTGCTTTGTTAAATGCTTTCCCCATTAAAATATGTGGTTCTTTTTTACTTTTCTTCACCCATGACCTTGTATTTCTTATGATTTGTACAACTTTTTTTTTTTTTAATTTCCAGTGTACTTCCTTTAAATGCTTTCAAACATATCTGCTCTCATGAGACCTCACTTGGAGTATTGTGTGCAGTTCTGGTGTCCTCAACATAAAAAGGACATGGAACTGTTGGAACAAGTCCAGAGGAGGGCCACGAGGATGATCAGGGGACTGAAGCACCTCCCATATGAAGACAGGCTGAGAAAGTTGGGGCTGTTCAGCCTGGAGAAGAGAAGGCTGCATGGAGACCTCATAGCAGCCTTCCAGTATCTGAAAGGGGCCTACAAGGATGCTAGAGAGGAACTATTCATTAGGGACTGTAGTGATAGAACAAGGGGTAATGGGTTAAAGCTTAAACAGGGGAAGTTTAGACTGGATATAAGGAAGAAATTCTTTACTGTGAGGGTGGTGAGGTACTGGAATGGGTTGCCTAGGGAAGTTGTGAATGCTTCATCCCTGGCGGTATTCAAGGTCAGGCTGGACAGAGCCTTGGGTGATATGGTTTAGTGTGAGGTGTCCCTGGCCATGGCAGGGGTTTGGAACTAGATGATCTTGAGGTCCTTTCCAACTCTAACTATTCTATAATTCTACGATACTATGATTCTGTATAACACTTTCTCTATTTTACTTCAAAGAAAACAATCTGAATGGCCAACACCCAACATGGACTAAGGTCATGGAAAACTTACTATTTGTTTTAGTCAATGCTATTGTGAGTATTGCACCACAATGAGTGATTCTCAGAATTTGAAGTTCTGATGTTAGTGTTGCTTCTGGGGACTGTGCTCCTTTTTTCATAACATTATGGTGATGTTTTTGTTTGTGTGTATCTTTCTCTAACCTTTTAATACTGAACAGTACTTTCTTCATACTAGTTAATATGATACGTCTGTGTTGTCACCTGTTTCTCAGAGAATATGTACTGAGTGGTCCTGCTTCCACTCAAAAACAGTGTTCAAATGCAGTCTGGACAGAGCCTTGGGTGACATGGTCTAGTGTGAGGTGTTCCTGTCCATGGCAAGGGGCTGGAAATAGATGATCTTAAGGTCCTTTTCAACCATGACCATTCTATGATTCTATGAATCAAAAAGTCAGAATTCGTTTAGTTTTACAAGAACCATGCTTGGATTTTTTATTGGCAACTTACTGTTTTCCTGTAAATATGATGTGGTCTACTTTATAAGTATATACCTTGGAATGTACAGTTGCCTTTTAAAAGATCTGATAAGTGGTGGTTGAATCAGTATTTTTTTCTGTTCAAACAAGGAATGCTACACCCAAACATCCATGGCTACAGGCCCCGGAACACTTTCATTTTTGTTCTTTCTAACATTCCATAGGAACAAGACAAGCATTTTTCAAATACTGGTAAGGGAAGACGAGGGAAGTATTCGAGGGTGTTATGTCTCTAAAAGAGCATAAAGGAATTTTTAGCAGAATCTTGGTGTTGGAGACAAAGAATGTCTGCAATTGAGCAGCTTGTAAATAATGCCAATATCATAACTAAGTGCCATGCAATGGAGAATGTGGCATCTTTCAGATTAATTAGTAAGAGATTGAAAAAGGTGAGGAAAATGAAATTTCATGATTTCTATAGCAGTCTTTGTCTTAGAACAAATCTTAGTTGCTCAGAAGTAGTTTGCAGGAAAGCTAATGTCAAGGCCAGCTAACTTGAGTGATCTTCCCATCACTCTATAAAGCACAGTCAGTGTCAGAGAGACTAAAGTGAGCAGTGAAAAACATCATTTACCAACCTGTCCTTTCTCCTTTCTTCTACATAATGAGCGAACCAACAGAAGGCCTTAAGATTCTAGGAGGGAAGGTAGAATAACTGATAAAATACTTCTGTCAGAGTTTTTTAAATTAAATAAATGTTTTTGAAATAACTTTACATATTTCTATAAATCACAGAACACCCAGACCTCTTCTGTTTACAAAACCAAAACCAGTGTAATACATACATTCTAAAAGTTATTTTGATATATTTCAAGTTGTGAAAGACAAGCAAGCAAAAACAAATGTAGAAATGTTATATATTCTGCTGTAAGATATCCCAGAGGTTTCAATCTTTATCAAGAGATTGAAGCATTTTAAATAAGTCTGAATAACTTAAAAATAATTAAGCTTAAATATTTAAATTTGCTTACAACTTTTTAGTATCATTTTGTTATCTTAAAAAGACATTAAAAAAATCTGAAAAATGAGACTTTTCTTGCCCAGCTTTGTGTAAATGTGGACTCCTTATGGCTACTCTACTTAAATGTTATCAACCATGCTTCTGCTTGAAGATGAATGTGGAATCTGCAGTTACTGAATGACATTCCATTACTCAGAATATAGAAAGCAGTGTTTTTCCACCAATGGCATGTAATTCTCTGGAGACAAGATACAGGAAGTATGCTTAGACAGTGATGAGAATATGGAATTCACCTTTATCGTAACACATATTCAGCTTGGCCATTCAGTTCTCATCCTGCCATATTCTTATCTTGTTTTGCTTTTGTGGAACACTTTCAACTCCTCCAGCTTGCGGGAGAATGTGATTTTACTTTCATGCTGCTAGACAGAGCACACAGATGTCATGCAAACAGAAAAATATAGTGTATATATTCCCAGAGCATGTGTGATGAATGGAGGGCTAAGAGAACTCTGGAGTTCTTGATAGATGTTTTAAGAATTCATGCTCATTAAAACTTGGTCTAACACAAAAATGTTGGACTTCCCTCATGGTTTAGAAAAACTTTAAGTAATTTCTTTTTCCCCCAAAAGTTACATTGTTAAGATTTTTTAAAAAGTTGTAGTTATCTGTGCAGCTTATACCAGTATCTTCAGTCTTTGCAGAACTGGGTATAGTTTGTGTTAGGGGAGCGGATAATTCTTAAAAAAAATTATCATTTCTGATTATTTATGACAAACTGTTCTCAACATCATGTAATCAAAGAATTAGAGTTGTAGATTGGGGTTGTACTGTAGTAGTCACTGTGAAAAAAAACTAGAATAAGAGGACAGTCAAATGTAGAGAAGTGATATGTATAACTGAATTTACTACAACAGCTCTTTAAGTGTTCATCTAGACTTATGCTCTTACCCTTATCCACTGCAAATGATGATAAAACTCTCTCTGATATAACAGAGTAATTAATCTTTACTTACCGGTTAGTTAACTTCATTAGTCATGGTAGAATATTTGGTATTCTTAGAGATGTCAGAGTCTAATCATAGCAACTGTATGTATTCTGGGATTTGGGGAACCAGTCTCTATGGCAGGCCCACTAACTTAGTTTATAGAGCTTTAAAAAATACTGTATCATACAATTAAAATGAAACAACATTTATCAAAAGAGACTAAAAATAGATTTTATGTATATATTTTTTTCTTTTTTTTTAATTAGTATCCTGTTGAAGAGGATGTCTAGTTACCATGCTCATAGTCTAGAAACTTGTGAAAAATGCAAAAAATTGTAAAAGAATGTGGTGGCTGTATTGTGTGTTCATAGACATGTTAAAAAAAAGGTTTGGCTGAAAGGGAGGAATTAATTACAGTGGATCTGTCAAAAGGGAGTCAGTATCAACCTGTCACTCCAACTAGGCAAATCTGCTGTACTAGAAGTCCATAAAATCAAAGGAATCAAAACGTATCTGTATTTTATTTTGTTCTGGAACATTAACTGATAAAACCATAACTGAACAATGCAATATTTCTATATTGAGTATAATAATTATTAAGCTTATTTCTTGACTTTTATACCTGACATACAAGAATTCTCCATCACTGCTATATTCAGTTGCAGTAAATGGTGGATTTATCGGGAACTATATAATCACTGATTTTGGTTCTGTAGGTGTGACTCAGCTCAAACTTCATGAATATATTTTCAGCTGAAATAATAAATTAGATACATGATTTATCAAAGTTGGAAAGTGTATTCATATATATGCTGCAGGAGAAGATGCAGAAGTATAAAGAAGTCCTATTTCTACTTGTTTCAGAGAGAAGTGGATGTTTAGTGACTTGTCACAAGCTGTATATAAAGACCTTGGCAGCACCAGGAACATGAATGCATTTCCTAGCTCACAACATGGTTCAACCTGCATCCTGTCGAACTTATTACCTAAAACTGAATCAGACAATAAACACAAATCTAAACCACATTCCAGCTAAGAGTTAAAGAGGGTGCAAATAAAAATTACTGCAGTTGTTCAAGTCTGTTTTAATAATTAATATTAATTAACACATTAACTGTGATTTACTTTGAAATGCAACATGCTAAGCCTGTTTAGGATACTAAATTTAGTGTATTTACCTAATTGAATCACTGTACCAGAGCTGATACAGAAACAGTCTCCAAGTGTAAGGAGTTCAGAGATGGAGAACCAAGTAAGAGTGCTTTATCCATATAGGTAAAACTGAACAGCAGGGTTTGAAGATTTGTTCAAAGCCAAGGTGCTCTCATGCTCAGCTTCATTACTTAAAGGTGGCAGATCCTGGTTCCATTCTTCCAGAGACACCTAAACTACTGCACCACACATTTCTGTTGAGTTGTGTGATAGGATTCTTTGAATCTGCCTCCGCTCCCCATGGAGGCAGAGAATACATTTGTGCAAAACATTTAAAGGCTCTGTAGGATGATGCCTATGGCATTCACATAAAGGTAGGATGCCTGGATTTATTCAGTAGATTATGAAAATTGAAGCAAAACCAAAGGATATCTGCCCCATCTTCACAAGCATGTATGTTAGGGTACACCATGGTCTAATGCTTGAGGAGCTGTTCCCCCATACAGGGTATGTACATGTGTTAAAATCTTCTCAGGTGGAAACCAGTATTTGGGGAAGGTAGGGGGGTTGTGGTATTTTTAAGAAATAAATAATTTTATTTGTATTTCATAAAACCTGCATAATCTCATTTTGGTTTTACAAACAGAACTTGATTGGTTACTACAGAGAATGTAAAAGAAACTACTTGCACAGAATCTGTGTTTCAAGGACAATGACAGAATAATTCAGGTTGTAGAAGCATCTGTAAGTAGCTGAACTGCCACCCCTCCCCCAGCTAAAAGTTTTCATCTGTGGTTTGGTGCTGTTTTTATTTTGGTTGGTTGTTTGGGTTTTTTTGTTTGTTTTGGTTTGGTTTTGTGTTTTTTGTTTGTTTTTTTAGTGCTTAACACTACAATAAAACTTGCATTTGATTTCAGAGCATGCACTTAGTGTGTTTTTTTTTCTTTTTCAGCTGGACTGGTTTCTGCAAGTCTCTTGTTCTATACTGTCTGACATTGTGTAAGTTCATCAAATGGAATGAGATGATAATCATAGTCATTAAAGTTTACAGAGGCTGGAGTCAGAAACTTTTTGTTCATATTAAAAAGTATTAAGGAAAGCATCATCGATGCAGGTAGACATGTTTAGATATCAGTGATACAGAAAATAGCCTAGGAATGTTCTTGAAGTCAGTTCATGAAATTTACAATTGGAAATATACAGGATGCTTATGACTAAGTTATTTCAGGAGATCTTCAGAATATTAAAAGCTTGAGCCCTAAATCACCACTGTTCTTCAGATTATTCAGTAATTTACAATAGAGCAGCACATTAATAAAATGTTACCATTCGGATCTGAGAATATTATATGCTTACTTTACATGTGTTACTTATGCTGCATAATGCCCATAAGAAAAATGATTGAAAAAAGTGCTGCTGCTAGTTATATTCCTAAACATCTAGGATTGTGGGCTTGCATAGTATTTGTAGAGTTCCTTTCAGATCATTGGCAGACTTAAAAAATGGCTTGTAATTTCTCGGCAATTCTCAGTGACATGTTGGAATTAGTAATTTCATATACTTGCATTAGATAATTCAAAACAAACAAACAAAAACTCATATTCATTAAAAAATATGAAGAGGGTATTATTTTTCAAGATGTTCAAGGCCAGGTTGGATGAAGCCTTGGGTGATATGGTGTAGTGTGAGGTGTCCCTGTCCATGGCAGGGGGGTTGGAACTAAATGATCTTAAGGTCCTTTCCAGTCCTAACTATTCTATGATTCTATGATTCTATGTAACTTTTACTGATAAGAAAACATGCAATATTCTCTCAATTACTATGCTTAGCCTGTCAGTTTTGTACAAAATCTGTGTTTGTGTCCGAGTAATCATTTTGTTCAGTCATAGAATCATAGACTCATAGAATAGTTAGGGTTGGAAAGGACCTTAAGATCATCTAGTTCCAACCCCCCTGCCATGGCCAGGGACACCTCACACTAAACCATGTCACCCAAGGCTCTGTCCAACCTGACCCCGAACTACTCCAGGGATGGAGCATTCACAGCTTCCCTGGGCAGCCCATTCCAGTGCCTCACGACACTTACACTGAAGAACTTCTTCCTTATGTCTTATCTAAACTTCCCCTGTGTAAGTTTGAACCCATTATCCCTTGTCCTATCACTACAGTTCCGAATGAAGTCCCTCCCCAGCTTTACTATAGGCCCCTTCAGATACTGGAAGGCTGCTATGAGGTCTCCATGCAGCCTTCTCTTCTCCAGACTCAGCAGCCCCAACTTTCTCAGCCTGTCTTCATATGGGAGGTGCTCCAGTCCCCTGATCATCCTCGTGGCCCTCCTCTGGACTTGTTCTAACAGTTACATGCCTTTTTTATGTTGAGGACACCAGAACTGAACACAATACTCCAAGTGAGGTCTCACAGGAGCAGAGTAGAGGGGCAGGATCACCTCCTTTAACCTTCTGGTCACACTCCTTAATCTTTTAGCCCTGGTGGTATGTACTGTAAACTGCTTGAAGAACCAATTAAAGTAATACCAGGATTGTTGGCTGTTATTTTTGAGAGTGAATAAAAATGAATGAAGTATTTAAAAGTCTAGAAAACGAAAAATACCATGCTTTTTCATCATGATTTAACCCCAGTAGGAAACTAACCACCACATAGCTGCTCACTCACTCCTTCATCCCCCAGCAGGATGAGGGAAAGAGTCAGAACAGTAAAAGTGAGAAAATTAATGTATGGAGATAGTGATAGTTTAAAGGGACAGAAATGGAAGCAATAATTATGACAATAATAATGGTAAAATAATTAGAATATACAAAACAAATGGTGTACATTGCTTTTGGTAACCATTCGCCAAACAATGTCCAGCTAGTTTGTGAGCAGCAGCCCCTGGGCTGCTTTCTCCTTATTTGATGTCATATGGTATAAAATATCACTTCAGCCAGTTTGGTTCAGCTGTCCTGGCTATGCCCACTCCCATCTTCCTTTGCTCCTCCACCCTTCTTGTTGGCAGGTCATGAGAAGCTCAAAAGTACCTGACTTAGTATAAGCAGTACTTAGCAAAAACTGAAACATTGGTGTGTTACCAGCATCATTCTCATACTAAATCCAAAACACAGCCCTGTACCAACTACTAGGAAAAAAAATTAACTCTATCTCATCCAAACCAGGATAAAGAGGAACAGGAAGAAATATTCAGAAATTATTGCTAAATTATTTTGGTTTTCTGCTCTATTCCACCCTTTCTTCACCCCTAAGATGTTGTTAGAAACAATAAAATTATTTGTAAGATTTTAAAAGATAATGAAGTAACAGCTAATTTGGATTTAACGTTTTATGTATAGCATAAAATCAAAAGACACTATCATGATCTTAGTAACACTTCTGACAGTTTCACGTATTTTCATAAAGAAGCTTCACAGATACAGTGTAAATGAGACTATCATAGTGTTACAGCAAAAATGATCACAAGATGGAAAAAGATTGTTGATGGAAGGAGCTTTACATCTGAGTAAAGCATCTTCTCTTCAATGGATCCTGCTTGAATTCTAGTTTATATTTCATTAATACCCTGGGTGATTAAATAGATATGGTATGAATTGCAAGCATATTGGAAGTCTATATTATAACTCAAAGTAATTTTAACAACAGGGGAAAAAAGATTTTTAAATATATGATTCAATTCAATAAAGATTACTGCAGGCTTCTGCGTCTGGGTTGTAGAATCAGGTGCCTGAATACGGAGATAGCAGTTCTACATTAGTTGATTAGATAGCAGTTCAATATCAAAGGATCTGAGGATAATCCTCAGCAAATCATAAGCCATACCTCAGTCAGTGGTGTCACACTGCTGTAAAGGAGAACATTGTACATCATGCTGTGATATGTAAATGAAGTACAGCTCACAAGAAATGCTATGTGATTCTTCTGCTTTGTTCATCATGTATGAAACCTTAGCTGGAGTATAGCTCCTCTTTTGAGGAGCATTTGGACGCATCAAGAAAGCTATACACCAATACTGCAAATAGTTCAGAGGAGAAAAATGAGTACAATCAGAGACCTGGATAATATTCCTGGTGAGGGGAAACTCTACAATTTGGGATTGGTTCTTCAAAAGAAGAACAAAGATTTAAGAGTATTTGAATATGTTAATTACTGCTTGAAAGTACTTGCCAGTTCTCTGTGTTAGTATAGTTAGGCCAATAGGTAATTAATAGGTTTGAAGAGAAGTTTAATGTGGATGTTGAACTAATAAACATAACGATATACTAGAATAGGCCAGTTTCAGAGTCTGTGAAGTTTCCACTGTACAAAATGTTTCAGAACTGGCAAGAAGCATCTTGCACATAATTATACTTCTTCCCATGCTGAAGCAAAGAGATGGACTAGTGACTTCCTGAGTTTCCATCCAGTTCAGTTCTATACTCATTACTTTAAAAATTGACAGTTTATGAACATTATCTATTTATTGTTTCAACTATGCAAATGAAAGTCAAGAAAAAAATGGTATAACAAATTTCTGGTAGAATTATGACACTATTAAGAAAAAGAGAAACTGGCAATTATGTCCCCAAAGAGCAGGTTTTTAAGTTGTCTAATTGGTCTACATTTGCAAAAAACTATAATTAAATCTTACAGCAAATATATGCATTCAAATCCTCTTAGAAAACAATGGGATTCAGATGTTTAATTTCTCAACCGCTACACATGGCTTTGAAAATACCATGAAGTCTAAACATAAAGGTATATCCACAGTGACAAAACCAAGAGTTTAAAGACAAACATTAAAGAGTTTTATATCTGCTTACAAAAGAAAATGCCACATTTTGTAAAGACCTTTTTCAGGTGTACAAAGAAGGGTTGGTATCTTCATATTCAAGAGTCTTTTTCAGCAAGCAAACTCAATAAGCTGAATCTGCCCTGAAGCAGATGACACCAAATTTAGCAGTCACAGTTCAGTTCAGTGGGAGGCCTCAGCCCACCTCTGGTTGTTAATTAAGATGATTGATTAGCTCTATTTAGCATAAAATAAATTTTGGCAGTGCAGGAAAAAAGTGAGCTATCAAAAAAGGTTCACTTTTTCTCTTGTGGTGGCATGATTCTTCAATTGAATTGATCCAACATATACTGCTGAATGGCACACTACCATCAAAATTAACATTAGATGTTTAAGTAGTGTGGTATTTAGATTAATTAAATTGGTTAATTAAACAAACAAATGCTTGCAATATTAACAAGTAATTGTATAATAGACATTTATTGGCATTTGTCCATAAGTTCACATTATAGGCAGTTTAATGAATTTTCTAATTGTACTGTCACATTATGTAAATTAGAATTCCACCTAAAATGTGGAAAAAAAGCCCTGGACAACACTAATTCAAGTGTCTTAAGCATTTATGGGTAGTTTAAAACAATTCTAATTGATTTAACTAATTGTATTCGCTACTTAATCCAAATTGAATACTTAATTGCAGCCTGAATTACAAGTTTTATTGGCAGTTACATACAAAATGTTATGCAGATAATTGGTAGTTATAGAACTGTTGATACAAGAAATACAAAAGATTATATACAGCTTTTATAAAGCTTTAAGGTTGAATTCAGAAGTGAAAACTACCTTATTTGGATCACAGTATTTAATACTTCAGTACAATTATCAATGTTTTATCATAGAGTTTAAAGCTTTAATCTTTGTGCTTTGATCACATTTTTATCAACAGGAGATTCATTACATCATCAAAAAAAGCTGTGCAGCTTTTATGTCATGGGAAAGGGATCATATTTCTGTGTGCTCATAAGAAATTATAAGGTATTTATCTATGAAAAAACAAACCCTGCCAAATCTGCCTCAGTTACCTCACTTTCCTCTTATTTCTGCACGGCTGGTTATGTATTCAAGAAGAATGGAACCTAATTGTATTGTTATTTCTTCAGAAATACAGTGTGTAGCCTGTCTGCATGATGTACTTGCTTTTTATAAGAAAGGAAGGAAAAAAGTAACTCCTGCATGTAAAACATTTTTTTTTTTTCAAATGCACATATTGGCATCTACTACTTGATCCTGAGGGGTTTCTGTCTAGTACTAAGTAATTTTCAGTATCAGAGTTTTTTTTCCTATGTTTTGCATTTTCTTGTTCTCCAAAGAGTTTAAGAAATACCTTTCCCATAACTCTACTATTATTCTATTACAGATGCAAAATGCTAGCCTGTTTGAGAGGCTGATGGATATTGAGGCAAACTGCAAAATCATTTTGTTACATAATTTAATTTTAAAATACAAATACAGTATAACGTATTACAATGCAAATACAGTATTATGTACAAGTGTCTGAATGATCAGGCAGCTGCCTCTTGGGAGAAAAGGTACAGAAGGACTGTTTATATATAAACTGGAAAAACCACTATATGATAGGATGTGCCATGTCAATGAGAAGAATGCTTGAGCAGTGATTGGAATAAGTTGAAATGTAACTCATGGTTTCCCCCTCTTATGTAACAAGAATGCTCTGCAGAACTAACAAATTAAGCAAATGCAATCATCTGGGAAGGACAAGTGTCCCCTCCCCAGAAGAGTAGCTATGCTTAGTATCAGACACACTTTTTGCAGATAAGCACCATGGGTTTAAATTCTCTCCGAAATAACTAGGGTTCTGTTACAATTTTCCCTAACTTGTGCTAAGGGATTTTTATTGATCGATCTGTGATACAAAAGAAAGCCTTTGGGCCTCTGTAGTTCATATATGCAGGGAGAAGATACGAAAAGCTAAAGCTCAATTAGAGGTGAAATTGGCCGGTGAATGGGGTTACATCTGTCTGGCAGTCACTCACCAGCAGTGATCCTCAGGGTTCAGTTCTAGGGCCAGTTCTGTTCATTATATTTATCAACAGTCTGGGTACAGGAGTTCAATGTACCATTGGCAAGTTTATTAATGATACCAATAGGGAGAGGCTGTTGATTCTCTGGAGGGACAGGAGGCCTTATGGAGGGACATAGATAGGTTGGAGCATAGGGCTGTGGTTAATATGGTGAAATTGAAAGAATCAAGGTGTCAGATTCTGCACCTAGGATGGAGTCATGCCAGGCACAACTATAAATTGTGAGAATCCCTATCCAAGCAGTTATCTTCGCCTTCCAGGTAACTCCCCCCAGTTTCTGTACTGGGCATGGTGTGCTGTAGTATGGAATACCCCTTTGGCTAGTTTGGGTCAGGTGTCCCATCTCTGCTTCCTCCCAGCTTCTTGTGCCTTTTCTCACTAGCAGACTGTGTGACTGAAAAGTTTTGAATCAGACTAAGCACTACTGAGCAACAACTAAAACACTGGTGTACTACCAGCGTTGCTCTTGTCTAAAGCCTAAACACAGCACTGCACCAGCTGCTAGGAAGGAGAAAAATAACTGGTACTGTTGAACCCAGGATACCTGGCATCTAAGAGTGCAAAATGCATCTTGGGGTGCATAAAATGCAGCATTACCAGCTGGTCGAAAGAGGTAATTATAGTGCTGTATTTGACACTGGTGCAGCTTCACGCTGAATATTGTGAACAGTTATGGGCCCCACAATTTAAGAAGGATGTGAAGGTCCTTGAATGCATCCAGGGGAGGGCAACAAAGCTGGTGAAAGGGCTGGAAGGAATGTCCTATGAGAAGTGTCCGAGAACTCTGGATTTGTCTAGTTTGGTGAAAAGGAGGCTGAGGGGTGACTTCATTGCTCTCTACAGCTTCCGGAGGACAAGGGGGAGAGTGAGGTTCTGATCTGTTTTCCCTGGTATCCAGTAATAGGCTGTTGAGAATTGTTCAAAGATGCACCAGTGGAGGTTTAGACTGGACTTTAGGAAGCCTTTCTTTACTGAGAGTGTGGTCAAACACTGGAACAGGCTTCCTAAAGAACTGAAGATCCTATTGATACCCCAAGCCTGACAGTGTTGAAGAGGCATTTGGACAATGCACATAACAATAGGCTTTAACTTTTGGTCAGCCTGGAAATGGTAAGGCATTAGACTAGACAATGGTTGTAGGTCCACCCCAACAAAGTCTGTTCTGTTCCATTCTTTGAATCTTTAGACAATGCATGCCCCCCTCCCTTGGTTTTTAAAACACAGTTCAGATGAACCTCTCACAGAAAAGTTCATAGCATAAAGTTCTGTGGGATAGTTTCACAGAGGAAGTTATTCCAACAGAAAAGCAGTAGTATGCAGAATCATAGCTATGTCTCCTAGTTTTGCTACTGTGTAGTTTAGATGGAACCTCACTCAGTACTACTGACTGTGCTGAACTGTATCCTGATGTAGTCACCATATATTGGTGAAAGGAAATTTAGGTTTATGGATCATAAGAAAAATTTAGGTTTATAGATCATACATATGGCAGGCAAATGCATAAATTACTGGAGCTACAAGTGTACTTGTTGACTTTAGTTCCTTTCTTCATGTGAAACTTACTTTGCTTGGTGCCTCTCTTCCTCATCTGTAAGATGGGAATTAGAAAAAAACAGGGCAGGACAATCTGATGGGGTATGATATAGGGGTAGTGGAACAACTGTATGGCTTTCTACCGAAGACAGTTGCCTTACACATTTCTTGAGAAATCCTCTATGAGGGGTTAAATATCAATTTTATGGATTTTTCTATCTAAAGTGTAATCTCATAGGAAGTTTTCTATTCTCTTCTGTTATTCTTTTGCATAGCTGTTTTCCTGAGAGAAACCATGCATTAGACAGAACTGGCTAGTTCTTTAAAAAAGAAACAGCTGTGTTTGCATTGTGACTTTCAGAATACAAAACCTTTTTTCTCACTGAAAAAAAAAGTATTTCTGTAATTAAGTAATATATCTAGCTGATTTTATAAGCTAATGATTGATGTCATAATTTGGTTGTTAATGAGTTTAGCTATGTTTTCAGTATAAAAGTATAATGATAAAATACTGGAGAAAACAGCTTCTTATGAAAGAAAAGGATTTGTGCTTCATTGATTCAGATTTAACTAGAAGCAGAAAGTCCATATCAGAAGAGTTTGATATATGTTACTTTTCAGAATAAGACTTCTAAAGGGCTAGATATATTATAGCTAGTCATGATTGTGGATGACTCAGCACTTAAATGACTTTCAGACTGTGCCACTGATACTGCAGATAACTGCTGTGCTACTGGGTTTTATAGAAATTTGCTCTGTGGTTTTGTCCTCAAATTTTATTTTGGTTTGAGAAACCTTTCTAATTAAGAATTTAATGGAAGAGAGGTAAGTTTTTATAAAGCAGTTAAGCCATTCCACTGGAAAACCCTCACCCAAACCTAGTGTAAATGCCTGGAAATGTTGACAAGCAAACAGGCTTTGGAAGAGGTATGTTTTTGGAAGCTTTATGTTCTCTTTTCCTCGTCAGACAATATGCATCTTTAACATTTACAGTCATATGGCAGAGGAAGCTTCATAATTTCAAGGGATGTGAAAGCTCCTGTTGGACATGCCTGGCACCCTGAACCAGGTTATCAGGCTTTTGCCCCATTCTGCAGTAAAGAGAATGTCACTTATACTCCTGGCAGTGTCAGTAATTCAAAGTCCTGCAACTGTTTGATAAAAGTTCAGAAGATATTTCGTACTTAATAAATCTCTGAATCATAGTGCCTGTTTCGTTATAACCACAGCAGGTAGAAGGAGATTGTTTCAGAGTCATAAAAGTAAAAAAAAAAAAAAACAACAAAACCCTCATCTCATAAAATATTAATAATTAAACATATAAAAGGTTGATCATCAGTATGAACCAAGTAAGCCAGATCTTAAAGTTCAAAAAATATGTAACATTTTGTTTTATAGAAATGTAAATTAATGTCTTTGAGATAGTAATTAGGAACAGATTATAGGAAAGAGAAATTGAAAAGCACATTATTTAACATGAAATGTGCAATTTTGCTGGACTGTTAATATCGACAAAGGCAGAGAATAGATTTTTCATTTGAAATTACTGAACAATGTTTTAAAACTGAGAGCAATTTCACTTAGGCTACGTATGGCATGTAACCTGCTCATCAGCAGAAAATAGTATGATCCAATTTATTGAGTGGTAAATATTTTCACTTGTGCATCTGCTTTCACAGGGATTTATCTTAATGTTTCAGACCTTTTAGTACAGGACTAAGTTTTTATAAGTCTATGTGCTCAGAGGAGAGGTATTGATTATGCAAACTTGCTAAATGTTGCTCACAGTTACAGAGATTCAATAATAACAGCAAATATTGGTTGTTTAGCTGAGCTGGTCTTTTCAGTAAAGGTCTGATGAAACTTTAAATATTGGGCCTATTTTAAAGTGATTTATTTCAAAACCAGAGAATGAAATGGAGTTCTGACTACAGACTTTAAAACTTGACATTATATCCCATTTTTATACCCTATAAATTGAAACCAGTTATTCTATTTCTTGAATTATACTAAATGTTGTTTGGCATTTCTTTTTAAATATGAGTCTTTCTACTTGACTGAGACTCTTATCATTGGATATAATTTTTCTAGTCTATTTGACACACAGTGACCTTTAGAGGCGATAAATACCATGATTCTTAGTAGTTTAATACAATATTAATACAATAATTATGGTGTCTCTGAGCTGTTGGTGTTTGAGTGGTACATAGTATCAGCTAGGAGTAATTCTGTTTGCATGTTTTAATGATGTCCAGAAAGTAATGTCAAGAACCAAGATTCCTGTGGTTTCAAAAAAACAAAAAAAAGTTAATCAAGTGAACCTTCTAGAACCAGTTACACATAAAAGTACAAACCAGGTTGCTTTGTTTAAGGATATAGCCCCAGCACTGGGTCTCGAATTTTAAACTCTATTTAGTGTCACTGTTGCTCATTTTTATTCCTTACTGACTGGCAATCTGCAGACCAAATAGTGGGGCTGGAGCTTAAGATATCATCCTAGCTAAGAAATATTTTATACAACAGAAGAAAATAGTCAAATCTGTCATAAAACATTTTTTACGTTCTTTGTTGAAATTCAAGGCAATGCATTTTTTCACACAATATTTACAGATGACTCTTTAAAATCCAAGCAATCTTTTTGAAGTTCAGCAGCTTTGGATGCTGTAGATATTTTCAGGTAATGCAGAGAGACCTTAACTTCAGTGCTTCTTTCTCCCCAATAATCCTGAGCCTTCTAATTCTTCAAAACAAAACAAAAATATAACTTCATGGTTATATCCTTCACAGCTAGAAATCATGATTGTGTCAGTCAGTGCTTTAGGAACTATTAACTGAAACTGAAAAGTGAAAGCTGCCAACTTTCTGAGGACATTTGAATAACAACTATTATTTCCTTTTCATTAGAATCCATTAGCTTCTTGGTTCTCAAAACCTCAGGTAAACAGATAATGAAAAAGCTTTAACAGTCTGTCCTGCAAAACTGAATAAAAAATCTGCAGATTATATCAGCTAGAACATTCCTGTTCAGAATGCAAGTGTCATTGGGTTAAGAAAAACAAACCTATTAATTTCTTTACCTCCTACTCAAAATTGTACCGCTTTTTTCCCCATCCTTCTTCATCTTGTCACTTGGAAGCTGACTATAATTATGAAAATGTCAGGGTAGTTAGAAGCTGATAGGTTGTGAGACCCACTTCTGCTGCTAATCTGAAAATGATTGTCAACCCATTGTTTTGTGGTGCTTCAAGCCAGATGCTGCAATGTTCTTGGCTCCTGTGGTCTTTAGCAGGACTGCGTGGGAGCACATTGCTTCTGAGAGTTTGGCCAATACTGCATTGCGAGGCCTAACACCACTATTGCAATGTTCTGTACTCCCTTGCATTTTAAATCTCCATGTCTTTCAAGTTCTTGTTCAAGTGAAATTTTCTGTTGGGAGACAAATCCGGTAGGATGGTCTTATTTTGTAATTGCGTGTGTTAAAAAGACCAGCAGGACCATACCTCTAAATGTGCCCTACTGCAGAATATGTCTGTCATAGGGGTATTTTTATATTCTCTATTGCATAATAAAGATAGTACTGCTATTGCTGCTATGACAGATTGGACCAAGTCCTGCATGGATCCCATCATTAATTGTACCAAAGCCACAGACATATGCTACTTGCGTGCGTATTGAAGACATCAGACCCCTTGGATCATCAGACAGGAACTGTCTCGACATGCCAAGGAAGACTTTGTGTCTGCTTTGTCCTGAATTCTTATCTAAAACTGCAGCTGAGTTTTAAACTCTACTCCTGCACCGTACCCATTTATCATGTAGAAGAGACAGGAGGCTATACTGAGTCATCTAGTGAGTATGTCTTCATAATGATGCAGCTCCTAGAGGCAGATCTTTCTTTGTAATGAAGTTCTGTGGGCACAGAATAGTATCAGACTTTTAACAATTCCCCTTTGCTTCATTGGGACATATCAGGACAGATCTGAAAGAAGTTTAAAGTTCTTTTTGTTACATGTTATTGACAGCATCAGCTCATTACCATGTCATTAGCATGTAGTTCATTGTCTTCGAACTTACAGCCTACAAGCAAAACAGCTCAAAATTAAGTTTTCAATTATGGCATGATGTGTTTTTTCAAGTGTAAGAAGTTGAGTTTAATGCCAACTGGTTTGATATTTGTTGAGGAAAATGCAGACAGTATTTTTAACTACATAGACCACCTTTATATTCATTCTTTTTTGAATTATTGTTATTGTGATAGCTCCTTTTGCTGTATTTGAGGGAGGACATACTTTAAAAGTTTGTTAGAGAAAATACACTGTGCAAATGAAAGGTAGAATAGTTTTCTTGGGTTCTAATTTTATTCTAAATAAAAATAGCATTGCTTAGCAACAGTTTTGGAGGTATGGACTTTCAAAGTCAAATTTTAAAATAATGATAATCTGTCTGGCATCATACAAACATCTGAGATAGGCCCTCAGAGTGCACAGAGGAAAAATAACAAAGCTATTTAATCACCTGTTCAATGTGGAGAAGGCAACACAGATACTATTGAAGTATTCAGATTACATAGCTACTAGCTAAAAGCAATTCTGGTGATTAATGTGTGTAAAGTATTATCCAGAAGACTTCATCTCGATATATCATTGCTTCCAGGGTACTGGCTGGCTGAGAAAAAGGACTCTCAGGCGTTTAAGTAAAGTAAGAGTGGATAAGTAGGAGAGTAGTTTCCCATTTTGAAAAATAAATAAAATTAAGTTATTTTTGATATGTATTTCCTAGTAGAGAATCCATACCTCTACTTGAAAGTAAAATAAAGAAAATTCCTGTATGAAGTAATTCTTCTGAGGTGCATTTTCTCTTTTTAGAGAATTTACATTGCTAACATTTTAGACAACATGTGAAATCACAGTTCCAGATGAAGTACTGGTAGATTTACCATATTTATCACAGGAATTAACTCTTACCTTTGCCACTTCTTCTCCTACTATGTATGTGAGAAGAGGGTTTCTAGTTCTTGACAGGCTCTTGAAGATGTTTTTGTTTCACAGGTGACTCTTTAGACTTTAAGTTGTGGAATTACACAGAAGTTGTGCACTGTCATAGATGTGAATAGATTACTGCTTTGGGTTAGGCACAGCAAAGATTAAGAGAATCCAGGTATCTGTACTGGAGGCTAGTATGTTTAGCTTGTAGTATATATATTTACTGCATTAGAAGCACTTCAGAGGGCACAGACATAGTTCATTTAGGGTTTGCTGTATATTCTGTAGTTCTCTATTTTCTGAAAAACTATGGTATTTGATTTTTTTTGTAATTGTCATGTTTGTTGAAGACTTAATTCTGAACTATCTGCATTTATAACTTTAAGCTTCTTTCTATATCTAGCATATGTAGGATGTGGTATCTTGTAGCTCTTAACAGCACATCTTGGTAATTACTTGGTTTAGTAATCCACATCCCACTTTCAAAACTTCATGTAAACAAGAGTAAAATACACTGCAGAAACACAAAATAGGCCATTGCTTTCTACCATAGCTAATCTTGTTGTGTTCCTACAGGTAAAAGTAGCATTTCCTCAACTGATCTCACAACAAATCATAGATAGATATTCTGGCAAGCCTTAAAGTTAATAAAACAACATAAGTAAAAAAAAAAGTATTCTTTCTCATGGCCAGGGGGTTGTATATGTCTGTGTATATTACAAACACACATACACATAAGTGTGCCTTTCTTGTCTCTAAAAAATGCTAAATTTTATTAGGAATTACAGAAAGAAAACTGTTTTTGAACTACAGAAAAATGCCAAGGTTTCCTACAGACAGGTAGCTAAGACAAAAAATACTAGGTTTCATCGTAGTAGCAGTTCTTGCAAAGGAAATAACTGCTATAGGTTTAAAAACAACTCAAAAGCAAAAGTGATCAAGACAGAATTTATTGTCTCGTCCAATCTTTACACTCTGGTGAAGTATATATTTAACAGAAAAGTTTTTATGCTGACCACGTGAATACCAGCAATGGAATTACACTCTCACTGTCATGAGTCACTGCAAATTAGGGGAGAAGAAAATGTTTCTTGTAAACACAGTAAATCTGAACATGTTGTCCTCTGCTTCTACTCTTCTTTTGCTTTTGTGGAAGTGGAGGGCATGAAAGACGTCCTATGAATCAAAGTTTGAGCCTGTTCTGTAAACAAGAATGGCTGCAAACAAGCGATCCCGATACCCTGAGCCTTGTTACTGTAAAGTGAGAAGATTTTTGGCAGGCATAAGCAAGGTCAATTGTCTTGTTAGGCCTCTGTAATTTTCCACTGAAAACATGCAGAGAATGATCTCTGCCAAGGTTGTAGCTTCCCACTGTAATTTTAGAGTAAGGTATTTAATGCAATTATAGCAAGTTATAAACATTAGCTTTGTAAAATGTAGTAACCTCTAGACTAACCAATTAGAGCTCAGTATTCAAGGCTGTTACATAAGAAACCTAAGGGTGTAAGGGTATAAAAGGAGCACTGTATCTGAATAAACTTTGGCAATCGCTTGATCACATTGATTGTCTCCGTGTTGTCCATGACTCCTGCATCAACAAACTGGCAACAGAAACCAAAAGCACTTTACTGCTAGAGGTTTTTTTATGTTTTTTTTTTATGTTTTTTTATGTTTTTTTTTTTTAAGACATAAGATGGTGTTTGCATGCTTCATAGACCATTCTGGAACATAACACTGTAAATTATTAATATGCAGTGTAGTATAGATCTAAAAGAACACATTTTAGCTATTTGAATGGGCTCAAAAGATGAAAATTTTAATATCTTTTCAGATATTACTAGAATTTTACTAACTGCTTTTCACTTAAGGAATACAAAAGGTGGCTATAGACAAACTGCATTATATTCATACCTCAAAACATTGTTTTTCCTCAGCAGAGGTTTTACCTGTTGCTGGTTTACTTTGTCTCTCTACTGATTTAAAGTTTGTTTAGCTTGGTTACTCCATAGTTCAGTTACAGCTGAAGAGAGATCACTATTAAGCAAAGTATCAATCATATGAACAATGTTTCATGTAGTAGCTTCCTTTGTAACTCCAGCAAGGTTTTGGTGAGGTGACATACTCACTACTTACCCATGTCAATCAAAATAAGAGTAACGGAGCGCTTACCATTTGTTATGGTTTCATGGACATGACTCTTCCTGGAGAAGAAAAAGGAACAATGGATTCTTACAATGCTTGTAGTCAATAGTCACATCAAAAATCACAAAGCAGTATGTATCATGAATTTCTGGACTGTGCCACCTGACTTTCCACATCTAAGTGCCTGAGTTAAGGATAGGAGAAAATATCAATAACATCATTCTCTTTTGTCCTGATTAAACCTGTGAAAGTTCATGGCAAGGTCTCCTTTCCCTCCTGGTTAGGGAAAGGAGGAAGGAGGCAGATCTCTTTTCCTACAAAAGAGCCAGTCCTGCTGATGGGTTCCCTACTGAGAGGGTAAAGGGGGGGTTTCTTATCTTCTTTTCTCTCCCGAGTTTCTCTTCTGCCTTGCCAGAATAGAAGAAAGTTAAAAAAAAAAAAAAAAAAAAGAAAAAAAAAAGAGACAAATAGTGGAATTATGTCATGGACATTTTTTCATTCTATTCAGAAGCTAATGTTAATCCAGGGTCTGGGAAGAAAAATGGAGAACTGTCCTCGTTTCAGCAGTAGCAGTCATTTTTTTCTCCTTGGTAGCTGGTGCAGCGCTGTGTTTTGACCTTTGGGCTGAGAACGGTTGCTGATAGCAAGTATGTTTTGAGTTACTACTCAAATGTTTGGTTTGTCCAAGGCTTTTTCTGAGCCTCATGCTCTGCCAGGGAAGGAGGGGAGGAAGGAGAGACAGGACACCTGACCCAGGCTAGCCAAAGAGGTATTCCATACCATAGCACGTCATACCCAGGATGTAACTGGGAGAGACCCGGGAAGCTCTGGAGGGATGGAGGAGGTATCAGTTGGTGCTCGGTCAGGCAGGGTGGGGTGAGTTATGGGTCGGTGGCTGGTGAGGTGTTGTATTCTCTTCACTTGTTATTGGCTTTATCATTATTATTTGTAGTAGTAGTAGCAGTAGTGATTTGTGTTATGCCTTAATTACTAAACTGTTCTTATCTCAACCCGTGGGGGCTACATTCTTTGGATTCTCCTTCCTAACTCTCCGGGAGTCGGGGGAGCAAGGGGGGGAGTGAGTGAACGAGCTGTGTGGACTTGGTTTTAAACCACAACAAATGTTTACTTATGTTTTCTTGCTGGAATAGGACAGCATGTTTCTCAGGCCACTATCACCTTTAAGGTTGGTTTCCTCCATAGCATGGCCAACCAGCTTTGGTAGTAAAAAAGGTTAACATATTTTCTATTCTTTTGTCATTCCAAAAAATTCTATATAAGAGTGGATCAAGAAGTTTAGCACTATAGTATGGTAATAGGATGTAATTTCTTGCTAATTGATAAGGTATTTAAAACTTAAATGTTACTGATACTTTCAGAATGCACATTCATACAGTCCCAATTATCTGTTTAAGACTAATGTTTTCAAAGCATAGGCAGTTTAAATGCAAGCTGGTTTGCTCATGGTTTTTTTATGATATTCATCACTGATGAGTATTAGCAAACAAGCATTCACAGTACTTGGTCCAATGTCATGCTCACTATGTAGCCCATGGAGTGGAGCACCCCAGCTAGAAGGGAAAATGACCACCATGTAAAACCTACACAGAAGTTCTGATAGCCACACATGACTGCATCTGCTTGCCAATGTCTCAACTCCCTGATACACTCAGGATGGTAAAAACCCCACTTTCATGAGTATCTTGTTGAAAATTTGCAATACTATAAACATAAGCAGCCCTTTTACAACACATTGCAGCCAGTCCAAAGTAGTTTTAGCCAGAGATGAGAGCAGACACAGTATTTTGGGAACACTCTTTTTTAGCCACAGACTGGGAACAGATGAAATTAACGAGATAATAAAAAAAAAAACAAAACAAAACACAAAACGACCATCAAACACTCCTTTGATAAGTAGAAGCACCCTGTGTGTGTCCTTCTGAAACTGTTTCTAGAATTTCAGTGCTGTCTGGCAGGATTTAAACTGAAATTTGTTTCCAGCAAACTAAACTCAACTGGAGACGCTACACATAAGGGAAAGCACCTGTTAATGTCAGATTTGTGATTTATGTACGTGTGCAGGGGGAATAGTGACAGAATTTGAAAGCGCCTCGCATGACTTCAGAGGTATGATAATCAAACCAGGTGAGGGACACATACCAGTGCACATAGCTATCTAATCAAGCTGATGTGTGAAAAATAGCCAGATGCAATGATATACATTTCCTGTTCCATTGCCCAGAAGCAAACTAAGTTATGAGGTTAACATAACAAGCAAAAAAGGTATACTTTGACCTTTCTATACAACTCTTTTAGAAGGAACTATTTGTTAACTGTCACTGAGATTGAGTGCTCCAGAGTGTGTTAAGCCTTACCAGCCCACTGGATTCACTTCCATGGAGCAGAGGCTGAACATGACAAATATGCCTATCAATGTATTCCTTGGAGCTACATGTGATTCTGTATTTTCAGGATCAGCAACCTTGTTAAGTAAGAAGCTATTTGAAGTACGTATACAAGATGTTGTAACAAACTGTTCTTGCAATATAAGGTTGAATGTTTAATTTATTTATTCATTCAGGGGAGAAGGGAGGACAATTTATATTTTAAACAGCTTGGCTATAAGTATACCGTTACGCCAAGATAAATGGTTAAAATAGCAGTTATAAATTTTATTTTGGCATTGCAGTAAATTTTGCACATTCTTTCTGGAATGTCTGTATGAATTAGCATTTTTATGTATTCGTAACGTGACCTTTAGGTTTTGAACTTTCTTTAGGAAGTAGTCCTCTGGAATCTGTGTAGGTTTTACCAAGTCCTCACTGAGATGTGAATATGTGAAGTCTGTGCAGAGGTTTAGATTGGATATAAGGAAGAATTCTTTACTGTGAGGGTGGTGAGGCACTGGAATGGGTTGTCCAGGGAGGTTGTGAATATTCCATCCCTGGCAGTGTTCAAGGCCAGGTTGGATGAAGCCTTGGGTGATATGGTTTAGTGTGAGATGTCCCTGGCCATAGCAGGGGGTTTGGAACTAGATGATCTTAAGGTCCTTTCCAACCCTAACTATTCTATGATTCTATGATTAATACTCAACTTGCTCAGACCATAAATGTTCAGTCTTTATGGACTGGGCTAAGTCTGGCAGCTAATGAACTGAGCTGCCTTCTATGCATTTTATGATGAGATTAGGTAACAGGAAATTTTTAACTAGATTAGGTGTCCATGTAAGCAAGATGGAACAAAGGGTGTCAGCATAGGTCCTGTTGAAGCAAACTCTGGTAAAACACTGATAAACAAGAAATATGATTCATGAGTTTCAAGAAATTATTTAAATATATATATTCTTTTATCTGGGAAATTTAATGAATATGTATGTATTACTATCATATAATGCTTGCTTTGAGAGCACCAGGCAGACAGGTTTGAAGGAAGGATCCCCCGTGTTTCCAGTGCTGCAATAATGAATGCATGCTTTCTAAGATCTCAACACAAATTTGAGAGAGTTATATTTGCCAGGTTTTATGGTATCAGCATTTGTACCCTACAACATTAATCCAGTATTATGTGCAGTCTTGGATATTGTAATCCAGTACCTTTTAAGTCTGTCAACTCTCTTTTCAACTAAAACTTTTTTCTTTTGTAAACCACACTTTCAAATGGGAAAATACTGTCGCTTATTTAAAAAAAAAATCCTAAAGAGAGAGTAAGAGGTGAATCAGACAAAAGTACTCTTTTTTTTTTCCTGTTTTTCTCTTTCCATGTCAATCTGACAGTGAGCTGTTCTGATGTGCAGAGGGTTGAGTTCACCTTTGTTCATATTCCATTGGCTGGGATGCATGGAGTAAGTCCAGAGCAGCATGTAAGTGCACTTTCCACAGAATGCATGCCGATGGAAACAGGTAGTTGTACTGGACAGCAGTTCTTTTACTGGAAGCCATTAAGTCTGTCACAGAAAGATAATTAGGCTAATATTTATTTTTAGTGATCTTCATATTTACATTAAAAATGAATAAAAATAATAAAATTTTAACAGACATTCATTTCAGTTTCTGTCAAACAATCAAACAGGAAGTAAATAAGTACAGAGAATATAAAACCAGTTTTAAAATCTATATTGTAGTAAAAAGATGTGTGTTAGGAATCTTGTTATTTGCTTTACATGTGGAACACACTTGAAAGGTCATATGTATTATGATGAGCTTATTGTTTATCATTTAAAATATTTGTCAAACTGTGAAACAAATATTTATTTTCAGCATATTAGCTAAAACATTAATTATTTTCAGCTATTAGAGCATCCTAATGAGGAACTAATATTAATTTATCTGACAAAGTTCACTTTTATTTGAAACACTCACCAAGGTAATTAGTAGACTCCATTCATTAACATTTAAAATCTCATTAAAATGTAAATGAGAAAAGTTTTTGTGTATTAGACGGTATTTGTTGGCATTCATCATAGTAAGTAATTTGGTCTTCATTAATTATAAAGAATATAATAAATAGTCATTTACTTTTGTGAAAACAGCTGGTTAAAGGTTGCTGTACTTATATTTTTTAGCATTGAAATCAAAATGGATGATTTTTTGTATAGCTATAATTAATTCTCAGCACTGCACTATTCTGCTCATTATGCAGCCATACATATGCAGGGGAAATACCTTAAAGATATTTTTCTAAGCAAAAAGATGCTACCCTACAGATTTCCTCCCACAATTTAGATGGGTAAGGTTGTCACAGGATATTTGATGTTGACTCTGAAACTCACATTCTGCTTGTAAAATGGCAGTTCAGAAAATAATGAATTTTAATAATCAGATCAATTGAACTGTTTTCATCTGAATGTCCTTCACACCTCTGCTTTCCTCCCTCTCTTCCCCCCCCCAAGCTAATAGGCAGTGGTATTAATAATTAAGAGGCTAATAGGAGGCAACTATTTAATACGTATTTGTACTTCTTTCTTATTTTTGAGACTTCCATATTTGGGAGCATAGGACCTGCCCTCGTTTCTGGTGGGATAGAGTTACTTTTCTTCCTAGCAGCTCGTACAATGTTGTGATTTGGGTTTAGCTGAGAATAATGCTGATAACACATTGATGTTTTAGTTGTTCCTAAGTAGCAATTACCCTGATCAAGGACTTTCCAGTCTCATGTTCTGCCAGGGAGGAGGGGCACAAGAAGCCAGGAGAGAGCAGAAACAAGACACCTGACCCAAACTAGACATGGGATATTTCATACCACAGCACGTCACACCCTGTGTATGAACTGGGGATAGTCATCTAGAAGGGACCAATTGCTACTCAGGTTGGGCTGGGTATTGGTCCTTGGGTGGTGAGCAATTTTATTGTACATCACCTGGGTTTATTGGCTTTTTCCTTCCTCCTTTTAGTTTTATATTTGCTCCCCTTATTATATCCCTTATCATCACTATAAATAGTAGTAGAAATATTATATTAAAATGTTCTTATCTGAACCTACAGGTTTTACATTCTTTCAGTTCTCCTCCCCATGCTGCCTGCAGAGGAGGGGAGCGAGGTAGTACGTACATGGATACATGATACTTTAGTTACTGGCTGGATTTGAGCACGACAGGTCCACAGCATGGCCAGGACTCAAATAGTGCAAAACATAGTTAGAGGGCTCACTAGAATTAATCTGGGCTCTGGTGCTAAAGCGGGGACCAGAAAGCTGTCCCCAGCTCCCATAGATTGGACACACTGAGTCTCCTTTTGTGGGCTCTGGTCCTGGGCTTCAACATTATGTTGACGTTTGCCAAGCTGTGGGAGGAATTTTCCATCAATTTTTAAGTCTGGATCAGATCACAGAAGATAAAATTTGTAAGCTAAAATTTAACAGGCTTCTAAAAAAACTGTTTTCTGCTGTCATTTTGATGTAATAAATGGGTTAATTTGGCATGTAATGCTTGACCCTCCCATTTATTAGTGTACTTTTTCCTGTATTGCATGTTTAGGTAATTCTGATTCAAAGCAACGCATATAAATATGGAGAGGTGAAAGAAAAAGAAGATTTTAAAAAAAAGGAAAAAAAGAACAAACTGAAAGACATAAATGTATTAAGAAGTGATTTATGTACATTTCTGTAAACAATTCCAAATGAAACTGTTCTTTAGATAGCTTTATAATACCCTGTCAGCTTTTTTATACTTATGTCCAGCAAGGTTTGATGGTTGGTTCAACTGAATAATTTTATAATGGTATAATAGTGGATTAAATTTGACCATCACTTACTAGAATAATTCAGGGTTTTCAGAATTTAAGGTTAGCTTCTATGTAAATGGACATTTATTTCAAAGTGTGTGGCAATAACAGCCACTGGCTGTTCAGCATAATTTTTAAAATACTAAGAATATGAAAACTGATGTCTTTTCCTTTTTCACAACAAGTCTTGGAATGAAGCATTTGCTTTAATACTATGCTTTTATGCATGTTCTGAAATGACATCTTCAAACAAAGGATTTATTAGACAGTTGAAGAAACAAGCATACTGTAAAATAAATGAGTATTTTTTTTTACCTTGGAAAAGCAAAACATGCCTTTTCATTTGATAAGCACAAAAAAATCATTTGGATCATATGATAAAAACTGTCAAAACACCAACCTGTTTGTTCAGTGGAATGACTGAAAAGTTAAGAACAAAGAGCAGCACAATCTACTCAGATACTATAGAAAAGATCAAAACTAACATATCCATTGTTATGTGTTCATTCAAAACTCCTGCCCAGCTGAAGTCCAAGCCTTAGTGTCACTGTTTCAAAAGCTGTTGATTTCTTTTTCCTTTCATGTTCTCTAAGCACTTTGAGTTGTATTTGTGCTCATCCCTTGTAGCATCACATGCTGTGTAGCTCAATACCAGGTTCCTCCTAGCAGAAAAACCTGGCATTTCTTTATCCTAGAGTGCCCGTCTAGAATGTGTCCTGCATCAACCACTTGGGAGACAGCTTGACCCTGAATGAATTTTTGGTCAATATTTTCGTGCCACCAAAATTCTGGTTATAATTCAATCTATCTTTTCCTTAAAATATTGGTTACATGCTCAAAGATTTAATTTCAGTTGGAAGAAAACTCACTAATCAGAAGCAAAGTCAGATTCTTTTTAGAATCATAAAATCATAGAATAGTTAGGGTTGGAAAGGACCTTAAGATCACCCAGTTCCAACCCCCCTGCCATGGGCAGGGACACCTCACACTAAACCCTATCACCCAAGGCTTCATACAACCTGGCCTTGAACACTGCCAGGGTTGGAGCATTCACTACCTCCCTGGGCAACCCATTCCAGTTCCTATCTTCCATTTCTCTAAAATTTGTGGTGTTTTTTTGTAGGTTTGTTTCTTTTGTTTTGATGCTTTTGTTTGATTGGTTTGGGATTTTTAACGTTAGCCTAGCCTTCAAATAAACGAGAGAAATAAAACATCCAGTATAGACTACATCCTGCAAGTCAGGCCAAAATCTGGTTAGTAAATGCAGATTTGAAGTACCTTAAGACAACATTTATACCTAGATCTCTTATTTCCTCAGTAGGTATTCTGCCTGTTACACACTACTGTATGGAGGAAAGAGGTGTGTGGGTTTCAAGTGAAGTGTTTGAGCTTTACTTACATCTCTGAAGGAAGACATACAGTTAGCAGCTCCTAAATGAGTTGGACAGGTACACTGAAGAAAACACTTCTATCGTGGTTCAAGCAGACTGTACACTATGTGTACCCCTAGGTGCTCTGCTAGCCTTTCCTGCAGTGAGACTGATATTAGAGCAATCACAACAACCTTACTTTTACCTATTCTTTGTCCAGTCTGTTGCTTAAGAACCTGGCTTTTTTATTCCACCTTTCTATCATGCAATGTTTAGGGTAAAGATCATTTGTTCTTGTGTTTTCATAAAATACTAAAACAATGACATGAGGGCTTTTAGGTATTCTTGTAAAACAGGTAGGGATGTCAATAGTTAAAATACTGAGTGACCTAGCATAGTTTCAATAACATATTGAAGTTTCCCTCTCCTGAAGGAAGACTGTAGTTAGAGGAAAGGCATAAAGTTGATAATGAATCCCCCAAGTACTCATAGTAAAGGGAGATTTCACACCTTTGAAAGATTCCCACTGGTATTGTCTCGCTTGTGTTTGTCAGAGAAAGTCACCAACTTCTCTAAGAGAGTTTGGGAGTTGACTTAGAGGATGATGCTGTGTTTGCAACTAAAAAGGATTGACCAGAGAGAAACTGAAGTTCTCCCTCTAATGCAGAGGTTTCACTTATTTCTGTTCTGCAGTAAACCTTTCTTTTCCTTAAACTTTGCCTGACTTACCAAATACTTCAGTTACCCATACCTGGGCTTTGTGAATTATTCTAATTTATTATAACTTGAATGGCTATTGTAGCAAACAAAAACGAGAGTTCACAAGCACCAAAATCATACCATTGTGTTGCTAACTAAGTTAAAGAACAGTTCATTTGAAGAGTTGTCTACTTAATGCCAGATAGCTGCTCACACTAAATGGCCATAATGTCTGTGAAGTGACAGAAGATCTGCAGTGACCAGACCATTTCCATGTGTGAACCTTCCCAGTTGCAGATAAAATCTGGTATGACTGCACTTGGATCTTGAAAAGACATAATGTGGACTTGAGGCAACATTAGTTCAGCAATTTCTGCATTCCTTGTTCTTTCTTCAGTACAGTCTGTTATCCTAAAACGCAGCATACATCTTTGCATTATCTATGATGTACTATTTCAAGATTCTTTATTCCCTTTTTACACTAAATAATGGAGACTTCTTCTTATCTTGAAGAACTGATCTGCTCTAATATTTTAAAGGTACAATATGCAAGTGGTTTTTTGCTCCTACCCAATTAGATACATATCCCAGAGGTATGTATGTGTAAGTATATAAAGCAGTATGTTAGACTGAATGAAACATTTGTTTACAGATTACTAAAATTTAGTTGTTCTGTTTACAGGGAAAACTGGCAATGATTTAATC
Organism: Melopsittacus undulatus; assembly: GCF_012275295.1. Taxonomy (NCBI): domain Eukaryota; kingdom Metazoa; phylum Chordata; class Aves; order Psittaciformes; family Psittaculidae; genus Melopsittacus; species Melopsittacus undulatus. The sequence goes on along the minus strand of NC_047527.1, from coordinate 81,762,267 downwards.
TGCTTGGAACAACTTTAAAAAATTCTTGCTAAACAGATTTTTTAGAAAACAGTTTGACAACGAAATAACTGCCTCCAGACTGTTGAACAAATCTATTGTTTTTTTGTCATTTGACTAATGTAAAGCTAATGACTAATTAGGCTATCGAAACTCACCTAGGAAATGCTGTTTGGAAGAGTATGTAGGCTGATTCCCAGACCTGAAGCCTAGCTCATTCCAGCCTTCCCACTCTCCAGCTTCCCATTTGTGTTGCAAAGAGCCTGAACACCTTGATACCTTTAGTTGGTGATTTGTTTGGTGCTTCCAACCCTATGGAAAGGCTGAGAAACAATACTGTTGCAGGTGTGTGCTGCTTACTCTGTGGCGTTGTATGGAGTACAAGTACAAAGTATAGGCATTTCCACCCAAAGAAAGCATGAGAAAGCTAACTGTAGCTGATTGATACACAGCTCCCAGGCATAGAAGTGCTAAAGCCACTGCAGTAGAGACAGTCTGATGGGCAAGTTTGACACAGGAGTTCTGCAGGAACTTTGGCATAAGTAAATTCAGTTTGAGATATTTCAAATGCAACATTTTTATCTTTTAATAACACCTTTTGTAGCAGTCTCTTGATGCAGTTTTGCAGTATTTTCCAGAATTACTGCTGCATTCTCACATTACCACTTCATAGAAGCTTTTTGTTTTGCCGAGGGAGTTTTTGGTGGTTTTTGTTTGTTTTTTTTTTATTTCCTTCCTTTTCATACTGTCCTGGGTTCAGCAGTAGCAGTCATTTTTCTCCTTCTTAGCTGGTGCAGTGCTGTATTTTTGATGTTAGTCTGAGAACAATGCTGATAACACTGATGTTTTTAGTTGTTGCTAAGTAATGTTTGCTCCAGTCAAGGACTTTCTCAGTCTCATGCTCTGGCAGGGAGAAGGGGAGGATGGGAGGAAGCAGAGACTGGACACCTGACCCAAACTAGCCAAAGGAGTATTCCATACCACAGCACATCATGCCCATATTCCATATCACGGTACGTCATGTCCAGTATATAAACTGTGGGGAATTACCCAGAAGGCCCAGATTGCTGCTCAGATTGGGCTAGGTATTGGTTGGCAGGTGGTGAGCGGTTGTATTCTCTTCCTTTGTTATTTCCCTTGTCATTTCCCTTGTCAGTATTATTACTGGTGGTAGCAGTAGTGGTTTGTGTTATACCTTAGTTACTGGACTGTTCTTATCTCAACCCGTGGGAGGTACATTCTTTTGATTCTCCTCTCCATCTCTCCAGGAGCTGGGTGGGGGAGAAGAAGAAGGAGGGGAGTGAGCAAGTGACGGCTTGCTTCTGAGTTACTGGCTGGGCTTAAACCACAACAATATTCAGTATAATCCCTCAAAAATTGGTAGTTCTACCTGATTTGTTCCTCTGTGAGTTTTTTGGATATGAAAACTAATTTTGTTTCATGATGTGATATGAAACCTTTATATTTTGGGTTTGACTCCCAGGACTGCAGTAAGATCTGAAAGCAGGGTTTTTTGATTGCTGTTGTCAATTCGTAGAAAAATTCAGGGTAAGCCACGTTCTGTAGTACACGTGTGAGGGAAACAGAGGATCTTTCCCTATACAGTCCCGGTACTATCATCTTCTGCAAAACAGGCAAGGAGGGATAAAGTGTCAGTGCTGTATTGTTGCAAAGGCTGAGTATCAAAAGACCTGTCTTGTATTTCCAGCTCTGTCACTGACCTGCAGTATGAGTTTGTGATCCTTTCTGTTAAGGGCAACCTAGCGTGTTTGGAGTTTGACTACCTTTGTGTATTTATCAGCAAGCTCTGCTTCTGCCTGGTGACAGGTTGCTATACAGAACAATGACATCTTTCTCCCAGGCTTAGACAGAGCTTTTCCTCTTTGCTTTTTGATTAGAGGCCTTTTATGGTTTCTGAGCTCCCTCTGGGACAGAACTCCCAGTATAGGGCCTAACTTTAAAGAGCATAACATAATTCTTGATTTTAAAAGGAACGTGATTTCCCTCTAGCCAAACTCAGTATCCTGACAGAGCCCAAGAATGTAAAAATGAAACCTAACAGAGAGCAAACTCCTTTATTCAGACAGCAGACTCCAGTGTAAAACCAAAAATGTACTCTGCATTAGACTGTGCTAACAAAAATAAGAATTGTATCAGACAATACAATATAATACATTAGAAATACCAACAGCAAAATTTAAAATTAATTATTTGAATGCCTGCTTCAAGAAGATGCTATGGTGTGCAGAAAAGCATTGCTAATATGTTGTAAAAGCAGCTGAAGCACATTTTCTGATTGGCTGTTAGAGAAAGGGAGTCATGAGATGAAATTTGGTTATAGCTTTGTTTTAATTTGTCAGTATTACAAACAGCATACACAGCTTCTTCTTGTTTGGAAAAGCAGGTGTGGCCACTCTTCCTTATATCTGTCCTTACTAGCATGACAATTGTTGACAGTCATCAGAGAATACAGAAATTAGTAGGTGGCATGTGTATTAATATGAACATACCATGAACTTTTATTGTCAAAGAACTTTGCTTAAAGCATTCCTCATTTAATGATTATAAGTGAGTTTCATTTGAAGTACATTTTGGATCTTGAGACTGCTTATTATAGCAGCTGGTTCATTATCAGATTGGGTGATATTCAAAACAGGATTTTGTTGTTCTTTTGCCATCTGTTGCTGCTGTAGACATTTTTTCAAGAAACAGCTTCTAAATGAATTAGGTCATACTGTAAATGTGGGTTTTTTCTTATGAAGTATTTAAAATTAAAAGCGTAAGGAAAATCATGGTGTAACTTAATTCATATACAAATTTTCGATTAAAAACCCCCAAGAACAATAATTTATTTTTAGATATGTGTGTTCAGCTGATACAGCTTGTGACTTAATCTTATAAGAAATCTGATGGATTACAAAGTTGTAATTCAGTCTGCTATTTGAACACCAGACAAAATATATGAAAGATATAATTAGATGCTGAAATGTAATAAAATAAAAACAAAGGAGAAATACGTTCCTGAAATCTCTTTTTGTTATGCAACCTGGATCTTACTTCATGTGTGACTTTCAGCCTCATTGAACAGAGTAGATAAATAACTTTAGATCCTGAACTCCTGTTCTGGGTTCAGCAGTAGCAGTAATTTTTCTCCTTAGTAGCTGGTGCAGTGCTGTGTTTTTGGCTTTAGTCTAGCAATAGTACTGATAACACACTGATGATTTTAGTTGTTGCTAAGCAATATTTACTCCGATCAAGGACTTTCTCAGTCTCATGTTCTACCAGTGAGGAGGGGCACAAGAAGCCAGTAGGAAGCAGAGACAGGATAGCTGACCCAAACTAGCCAAATGAGTACTCCATACTACAGCACATCATGCCTAGTATATAAACTGGGGGGGAGTTACCAGAAGGCCATCTGCTCCATCGGGCTGGGTATTGGTTGTCGGGTCATGAGCAGTTGTATTCTCTCCCCTTGTTATTTCCCTTATCATTATTATTATTGGTAGTAGCAGTAGTGGTTTGTGTTATGTTGGGGGTCGAGCATGGGTGCTTGAACAGGCCTACAGCAAGCTGTGAGAAAGTGAACTTATGACCCCAGGTTAAAAGAAGTGTCAAGATCAGCAAAACAGGAATGCAATAACAGGATGCCAGTAATTACAGAAGCATGATGTAACGCTAAGCTGAAGCGAAGGTGTGAAACCAATCAGGAGAGGTAAAGGGGAGCGTGTATCCCTCGTGGGCAAAGCAAAGCAGCCAATCAAGTAATGCGTGATCGCGTGTAAGACAGTATATTAAGAGCAGCCTTGTAATCAATAAACGGAGCATTTTGTGAACCTACATTGTATCGGTGTTTTCTCCCCTCCACCTGGCCGCGGCAGTGTTATACCTTAGTTACTGGACTGTTGCATCAAAAGAAGTGTGACCAGCAGGTCGAAGAAAGTGATCCTGCCCCTCTATTCTGTTCTTGTGAGACCTCACTTGGAGTATTGTGTGTAGTTCTGGTGTCCTCAACATAAAAAGGACATGGAACTGTTAGAACAAGTCCAGAGGAGGGCCATGAGGATGATCAGGGGACTGAAGCACCTCCCATATGAATACAGGCTGAGAAAGTTGGGGCTGTTCAGCCTGGAGAAGAGAAGGCTGCGTGGAGACCTCATAGCAGCCTTCCAGTATCTGAAGGGGGCCTACAGGGATGCCGAAGAGGGACTATTCATTAGGAACTGTAGTGATAGGACAAAGGGTAATAGGTTGAAACTTAAACAGCAGAGGTTTAGATTGGATATAAGGAAGAAATTCTTTACTGTTAGGGTGGTGAGGTCTGGAATGGGTTGCCCAGGGAGGTTGTGAATGCTCCATCCTTGACAGTGTTCAGGGTATGGCTGGATGAAGCCTTGGGTGACATGGTTTAGTGTGAGGTGTCCTTACACATGGCAGGGGGTGATTGGAACTAGATGGTCTTAAGGTCCTTTCCAAACCTAGCTATTCTATGAATCTATGATTAATCTGTGGGAATTACATTCTTTTGATTCTGCTCTCCACACCTCCAGGAGGGGGGGGAGGGGGGGAGGAAGAAGTGGGCGAGTGGCTGCGTGCTTCTGAGTTATTGGCTGGGCTTACACCACAACAAATCTTATCAGCATATGTGTCTCTAAGCATGCAAGTAGTTTTTTTCACCTCACTCTACCTGACTCAAATTCCTGCATCATTTAATTTTAAGGATCAACTATTAAATCATACTAGAGAGGGGAGTTACACATGCAGAAAATTAGAGGTTTTCATGTCTGTCTCTACCACAGCTAAGCATTTTTTTTTTTTTTTTTTTGCAAAAGGAGAAATACAATTAGTTTGGATGCTTAAGGGCTGAGCAAATATCTCAATTTCATCTTCAAAGCACAGAATACCCTGAGTCCTGAATGAATCACAAAGATGCAGGAAAGGTATGTCAACCTGTTGCTAAAACTACACTGTCATACTGCACAAATAAAGAGAGCACAAATTCAATCTGTGCTTTCCAGTTTTTAAACACTTGCCATTGCAACTTAAAACCTGCTTCTAGTGTAACATTGACTGTGCAATATACACTGAAAGAGACAAGATGGCTACATTGGAACAGGGTTCTTGGAATAGTGTTCACATTGTATGCATGACCTAGATCAGTAGCCAAGGCTGTATTTGCTCAGAAAACCAGAAGAATATACTGATTATAGACTCATTTGCAGAGCCTATTGTTATTGATTATAGCTGAATCCACAGACTCACTGAAGTCCTCTGCTGTTAAGCAACAGGTTTGGAAATGTAAAGTTAACAGATCAGGATCCTAGTATTCAGACTTCAGGCAGAGTTAGCACGTAAGTCTTGAGATCTGAATTCCCAAACAACCTAAAATGAAAAGTGCCTTGCATCAGGTTCAGTGTCTTGATCCTCAGACTTCCGCCTTGTATGATTTCCACTATACATTGGCGAAACTACAACTTTAAAGTGCTTTATGGTGGTTTATTTTTGGTTCCATTCCTCCTGATGAAACACTGTTACAAAAATTTATTCCTCTTGTGTTTCGAAATCACGTTCCAGTTATCAGTCTAAATTCCTCATGGCCAATTTATTCCTATTTGATCTGTGCCAGCGTTGTTCTTCAGCTGAAATAGTTCTCTCTCCCTGGAGTTTTATTGCCCTGATCTATTTGTTAAGTTTAGTCTCTTTAGTCTTTGTTTTGCTTACTAATTTTCATACGATAGCTTCCTTATTCCCTGATGATCAAACTGAATTTTATCTATATTGTTAAGAGTTTGAGTTATTTTTTTGCTAATAAATGATCATTACTATATGCGAAAATTATACCAGCCTGTGTTCTGAGGTCTGCAGGTGATACACAGCAAAATGGTAAGCAGTCTTAATTTGAACAGTAACACAAGAACTCAGCAGTGTGTATGTTCATCCTGATAATACAGCAAATATTTTAATGGTTAAATTTAGTGTGTCAGTTCACAACAGTTCGGAAATTGCATGTGCATTCATACTAATTTTTACAAGTGTCTTGCACAATGGCATCAATAGTTTCCTATTCAGCCTGAAACATACCATCTGATTCATTCCTATCTATATATTTATATATAGATATATATATGTACACATATATTTTATATAGAAGTAAAATACATCCATGCAGCCATACACATATATATCTGAATACAGTTACAATTGCACCATGCTTGAGATTTATAATTTTGCTATTGCAAATGATTGTTCATGGGTTTTCTTAACAGTCACTTGTAATTGATGAGCTCTGAGATTTAATAGCAGTGTTTCTTTGTCCCTTTGTGCACAATCTTCTACATTATAGTGTTGAATTTTGATGGACTTCACAGTGTTAGGTTAATGGTTGGACTCAATATTAAAGGTCTTTTCCCACCTAAGTGATTCTATGAAATTTATTCCACCTATATTACTTTAGTTTTCAAGGTCATCTGGTTCTTTAAGTGTCTGCTTTAGGAAGGATTTCTTGTGTCCTTGAAGCATTTGATAAACTCTGCTCTTTACATAGTATTACCTTACCAGATCAAAGCAATCAGGTCAGAGTTTATAATCAGAAGTAAGAAAATAGAGCTTAGAAATCTTCATTTGATTTTTCAAGGCTCAAGTCTTCAGTTTCCAAGTCTTCTATTCTTAGTGATATGGGAAGTTGGGTTTTTTCAGGTAGAATTAAACTTTGTAAGAAATACTTGGCTTCTCAGAAACCAGTTATTCTATTTGAAGCTTCTAGAATTCATACTTTCAATTTCTGTTTCTCTGAAACATCTTTTCCATCTGCATCTGAAGTCTGCCTATAATGCTATAATTATACGCCTTGTTTGTTGGGGGGGGGGGGGGTTGTTTGTGGCCATCTCTATGTTGCATATCCACCATGATGGCCTGAAGAGTCATGGGCCCACCAAGCTCAAAATCATTCACCATCTCCTTCAGCAGTTTCTACAACTTATCGCTGGGGACTCCATACAGCTGCCTTCCATCTCCAAAGCTTCCAAAGCACTGGAGGAACCCAGTGGACTAGATACTTACCCATACTATCCCACACACCCTGCCACTCATGACTGTCCAGCCTCAGGGAAAATCTCTTGGTGGTCCTCCTATATCATCGTCTGATCCTAGACAAGACCCAAACACGACTCCACTTAACTTTCAAGATTAGATGAAATGGTCATGTATAAACCACACTCTATATGTGTGCCAACATGCTGATCCCCATCACAATCATCAGACAGGTCTCAATGGTACCCAAAGGCCATTCAAAACCTTCAGAACTCTCAAATAGTGCTGCTGTAATTGTCGCTGGGGCTGATGTAGCTGCTGTGCTTGGAGCTGGAGTAGCTGTGCTGTCTGCTGCATTTGGAGTTTGAGTAGCTGCTGTACTTGTCACTAGGGTGTGTGGGAATGTCTCCCTCACAGGCTGACCACCCGAGAAGGGGAAAATATATATGTAATTGCTATACACTTCCATTATATACCTCTCAAAGTATAGAGATGGTGACCACACTGGGAACGCAAGCCAGATCAGTTTCATGATCAATGATTCTATGGTATTACAAGTCATTACCATAAAGTACAATGAAACAAGAACCTTAGACCAAGGCCCCCAGCCGATAAACACTAACACAGCAAATACCGGCTGTAAGTAAGGTACGACATGCTGAAACTGTGAGATGGAGTTTAACAACTTTGAGAGCCAATAAATCAGCATTGTGATGAATGACTATTAATCCAAAGCAATAAATGCTTATCACAAATACAATTAGACACACTCCAGTCAGATCTGTCGTTATCTCAGCCCTTTGTGCTCCACGTTGGGTGCCAAAAAAGAACTGTCGTGGTTTAAGACCAGTTGGCAATTTAGTCACGCAGCCCATACTCTCACTCCCCCCTCACTTCCTTCCCCCCACTCCCGGAGGGATGGGGGGGAGAATAGGAAGAATGTAACTCCCACGGGTTAAGATAAGAGCAGTCCAGTAACTAAGGTATAACAGAAACCACTACTGGTTTTTCAAGGTCTCTGTGATGACTTTGGACTCCAAAAGATACTATATTTAGACACTAAAGCTTACTGTGGTACATTTTATTTTCTTGACAAAAGTTTCATTATTAAATAATTGGATAAACTTATATGGAAAAAGTAACACTTTTCTGATATTTATTTTTTCATAAGAGGCTTGTTTATTTCCATGTTTTTAAACATAAGTATAGTGAGTAAATAAACTAATAAAAGTTAACTTTCTCTTGATCTTTGATCAAACTTATCAAAGTGTACAAAATAATAACATGTGGAATACAGATAAATAAGAACAAAAGTAAACATATTTGATAAATTTACTTGCTCTCAAACTGATTTATGTAATTATTTTTATTTTTTATCCATGAAAGTATTTTTTCTAAACTGTAAATGCAATTGCATGTTGGATTTACTGTGCAGGATTCGTGCACTACTCTCTATGAAGGGTCTCCTTACACAGCTAGCTGATCATTCATGTTTGTCTGTTAATGGGTCCATATGGTGAAATATACACATCTGAAATAGCTTCACAGCTGGCTTTGCATTATATTTTCTCTAATTAAAAAAAAACAACAGCAAAAAAAAAAATTATCTCTTATTGTCATTTCCCCTAAACTACTAAACACTGCGTATGGCAAGACACATGTTGAGACACCCAGTATATGTTTAAGCAGAATCACTCTGAATATCTTTCATAATACAAAATAATAACTTTTTATTAATAGTTTTTTTGCCATAATCGCCATTCTTTTTGATGGGCAAGAATGATGGTGATTGGCCTGGATAACAGGTCATTTCTGGTATTAAATTTTCAGTGCCTGTGGAGCAACAGAGAGAAAAATGATTGAAAGGATCTATCTACTATAGCCACACTGGTGATTTGGCAAATGTATGTGTATGCTTTTGATATGAATTGCCACTTTTCCGATGTGTCACTTTGTATTTATGACACACAGTGGTACACTTAATTGTTTCATGAGGAATCTTGTCATGGTAAATCACCTTAATGTAAAACAAAACGCAATGTAGCATGTCTAGACACAGAAATACAAAATATGGAAAACATCTAATATGCTCTGACTTTGACATGATTAAGTACAACACCGACAGCTAACAGAACATGTGCAATGAAATGAAATATACATTCCATGAAAGGAAAAACAGGGACATTATTCCTTTTCAAGCACTTTCATGGATTCAATATGTTAGCATACAAGGTCTCTGTTTCAGGGAACTTTGGTAAATACAGCACTGGAATTGGGATTCTGGAAGCCTGGTTTACTCACATGTCTTTCACAGCACTGTTGGATAACAGTTGCACCATGTAGGGAGCATATTCACTCTGTTGGCTCTTTTGTTTGAATTGTAGCTCTTGAAGAATGTCCTCCAACAGCTTTACTTTAATGTCTGTCCAGAAAGCTAAGTAAGTATACGATTTTGGGGTTTGTTATACTCCTGACTCCTGAAGACCTGAAGAACTAAAAAAGAATTCAACTGGTCTACATTTTCAAAGAGCCCAAGCAAAGAAACAGAGAATAATAGAATGGTTTGGGTTGGAAGGTACCTTAAAGACAACCTTGTTCCAACCTCCCTGCCATGGGCAGGAACACTTCCACTAGACCAGGTTCCCTAAAGCCCTGTACAACCTGGCCTTTTTCCTTCTTTGGAGAGTCTTTAATTTTACAAGATAAAATTCCATTTCACTGGAATCATAAAAGTGCCTTTGCATATTATGCATTCAATTCATTCCTATCCTTGCTCACCTGACATAGAATCATCCTTGCAAGCCCAAAGTTTCATTCATTTACTTTCTATCACCTTTCGCTTTACTTTCAGTATTAACATTATTATTTCATCTCACAATATCTTAGTTGTCTTCCCCTGCTTACATCAACTGAAAACTATTAGAAGCATTATGTCTCAGATCTATCAGTAGAGACTTAGCTTCTGTCAGTCTTTGCTAGCACTCACTGAGTGCAGATACATTTGTTTTCTGTATATCTCCGGGGAACTTTAACCTTGATAAAGGTTGTAAGTGCATTATTCTCGCTACCCGGGGTGTTGTCTTAGTTTTACTACTGGTGCTATGTATTTTTTAATACAGAGCAATGGAGACAAAGAACAATCTCCTTCATTCAGTGTTTGAATTTAACTGATGTAAGATGGCTAACAACTTTGTTAACCATTTTTGCCATAATTTTGTTAACTTACATAAAAAGCAATTCCCAGCAAATTAAAATCAGTTTAAAGCAAAAAATCATGTGGAAGAAAACATATTATTTTATAGTGCATAGGACTGGAGAGAATACATAATGTTCCACATGAAACAATAACAGACATCTATCTTGTGCAATATTAACTGCAGTCAAAAATACAATATACAGTCTGTTGGTCATAAAATTAAGAGGTTAAAACTGCAACAGCATCATACACAGCATCGTAACAGCATTATAACAATAAGTATCAGGCTTCAGTGTAAGATAAAAACAAAACAAAGAAGCATTAATTGGAAGAAAAGAGAGTCAGAGTGGAGCAGAGATGTGTTTGAAGTGGCAGGTGGCTCTTTCTCAGAAAGAAGCAGGGTGGAGGCAGCTCAGAGAAGCCCCTGGAGACATCCTGCAGTGGCAGTCAACAGTTCCTAAACCAAAGTGAGTTCAGGCACAAGTCCTCCTCTCTGCTCAACAGCAGGGAGAAAGAAAGCAGAACCCCAACCAGGCTATTGTTTGTAGTCAGGTAGACTGGACAGATGTTTTACTTCTCTTAAGTCTAGGAAGAGTCAGTAAGCTTCATTATTGGCATCTGTGTAACGTCATCTTTCACTTACTGCAGAGCTGCCTTGCCTCTGCAAGGAGTTGGGAGAGAAGTCTTTCCACTGCTGGGGCAAATGACAGCCTTGGTGTTGCCAGGCTGGATCTATCAGAACAAGATGTCCTGAAACAGAAAGGTGAGTCATGTACAGTCTTCTGTGAATCCTCCTGGCAAACGGTATGTTGCTATGCCATGCAGGAGGCAAGAGAAAGGGAAAGCTGTGATCCCATCAGGAGCGTTTCTCTGGCTCACATCTTAAAGTAAAACAACAAACAAAAAAAAAACAAAAAAAAGCAAACCACAAAAAAAAACCACAAGCCAACCACAAGCAAGACTACACATACACACCCTCCCCTGAAAACAAAACCAAAAGATCTGTTACCTTCTGACATAAGACAACTGGCATTATTAGTTCTCTTCTCATCAGACCTATCAGTTTAGCCATGCAGACATATTTTCCTTAGGCCTTGTCTCTGTTGATTCCCTACATGGCTCCTAAATGTGTGGAAAGAGTAGAAGATGGGAGAGGGTATTTTGAGGATACTGAAGGGGTTTGTAATTCCCAGTGATGCTAGGTTTGGGTACAGCCTGTCCCTAAATTACTCAATTTATTCAAGTCAAAGAAATCAATATATATAAGTATAAATATATATATAAGTAAATGTTTCCAGAATATGTCTCCAACAATAAGCAGACACTGAACTGAATTTATATTTAAAGTAGAAATTACTTTGTAATAAGAACAGTGAGACCTGTGGAGCAAAATGTATTGTGACTGACATGCTCAACACTTCTCAGTAAGCATTGGGCAGGGGAGGGGAGAAGGAGGATTAGCAAAGCTAAACTATGAGTCAGCCCTTGACTTCTGTGAGAAAGCATAATTCCACTCTTGAGAAAAACACTTTTTTCAGGATGTTGGCTACCATTCATTATGCAGTTATGGGACATTACCACCTGGTATATGTGATGTAACTTATTAAACTCAACTGGGTATAGTAAATCCTATGGTTTTATTTATCAGTGTTAATCATCTCTCAGGTTACCTTTTAACTACAGGAAGAAAAATGCTGAATGGTGCTTTGGCCATTTTTGCAGTGTTCATGGTACATCTATGCATGTTTAATTCCCTGTGGTAATGCCAAACATAGTGTGACTGCCAGCCTTTTTCCAAGTATAAATTAACAGTTTTCCTTACAGAAGTAGATACACATGTAGATTCTGTGAAATAAATCAAAGACATTTTACAGAGTATAGTGAAAATTACAAAAGAAAATATTTGTAAAACATTTTCATAGCTCATGTGCAGCTGATAAGGCCATTATTCAGGCATGGAATTCATTTATACTGGCTGTGGAATATATTTATACTGGCTATGCAACAAGTGATCCCTTTGTGGTGTAGTTAGACTGACTACCTGCAGCTTTTTATTGACAATTAGAATCATAGAATCATAAAATAGTTAGGATTGGAATACTTAGATATTCTCTCCCACTTTTCTGGAGAGCTTCCTTTATCAAGTGCATGGGCTGAGGCTTGCAGTATGTCTTGCAATATACTGGATTTCTGTATAGTTTAAATTTTATCATTTATAGAAGGACTAAGCTATTCCTGAGACAGAGAATGAGAGATCAGAAAGTGCGTTTGTTGTGCCAACTTTAAAACATTGTCTTTCAAACTGCATAATCCTGGAGTCAGGAATTAAAATCATGAAGACACAAATAAAAACTATCAAGGATTATTTCTGTCAGAGTACCTGGTTTATCATATCAAGTGTAATTCAATGTTTCTGAGGCAAAAGTATATATCACATTGAATATCTGGGAAAGCATGGTCTAGAGATAAATACTGAAACTGAGAGTGAGGTTTATGTTTGTCTTAATAAGGGATATGAAATGCAAGACAATACAACAGGAGAAAGGTGAACATGTTCTTGTCATACTGACAGTTAAGATACAGTGGCTTAAAATTTATATTAAATGTGTATGTTCAGGAGGTTTCAGGTGTGTATGTAAAATGGTTGTGTATAGTGTTTTGGGTGTGTATGTATAATGAAGCAGAAGTCTCATTAGCTCCATCTGGGCTTTGAGCTCTCTTCTTTGCCTACCTCTGAGGGCAACTTCGATTTGTTATTGCCACATCTCTATAGGTGTCACTGCAATCCTAATTCCAGCTCTTCCCCTGGCAAGTGTTCCCCAGAGTGATTATATTTATCTCATTGTATTTGCTAAGGTTTGTAACTTCCAACTCTGATCATAATTTTCTTTTTTGTTTTGTTTTTTTTTTTTTTCTGGAAACTGGGTAAAGTTTAGCCTTGTTTGGTGGTCTGTTGAAGGCAACAATCTGAAGTGTTACTTTTTGTTTGCCAGTCTCATTTTCTGAAAGAATTGAAAATCTTTAATAATCTTCTCTCTCTTTTAGATTCTTTATTTTTCAGAAGCTATTAGGTGTTACAAGCAATAAAAGAAGTTGTATATAAACCCACATTACTTCAATCACTTAAATCTGCAGCTCAGAATCCCAGTTAAAAATATTAGCTTGGAGACCTTTTGAGACCTTCTCTGCTTTTAAGGCTTTTTCTTCCACCTGCATTTTGTAGGCCAGCCTTAGCTGACACTGAATACATATGAGGAGAAAGCTTCCACCTCATCTCAGGAAAGAAAAATTCAGAAATTTATGATAGCAAGTGTAAAGAGTATGCAATCAGCAAGATAAATAAAAGTAGATAAATAAAATGGAATTAATTTGCCCTAAGGAAAGTATCTAGTTTGGAAATGACATTTTCTAATGGTTAATCCGTTTGAAAAAAAAAATATCTGAGTTCCTAAATTCAAATAGAACTTCTAGATCTAATTTTTTTAACTTAGAAATGAGGACATATGGACCAGCTGGGAAAAGCTGAGACAGTCAGTAATACTGGTGAAGCCTTTGTGATAACAAAGTTAAGAAGGGGGAAATAAAAACACTGAACAACTGCAGCAGAAGAGAGGAGTGAGAAAATGTGAGAGAAACAGCTTTGCAGACGACAAGGTCAGTGAAGAAGGAGGGCAAGAGGTGATCCAGGTGCTGGAGCAGAGATTCCCCTGCAGCCCGTGGTGTCAACCATGGTGAGGTATGCTGTTCCCTGCATTCCATAGAGGTCCACGATGGAATAGGTATTCACTCTTCATGCTGTAGGGGACCAATTGCTAGAGCAACTGAATATGACCCGAAGAAAGCTACAGTCTGTGGAGAGCCTACACCAGAGCAGGGTCCAAAGCAGGAACTGTGGCCCATGGAAAGGAGCCCACGCTGCAGCAGGTTTGCTGGTCGGATCTGTGGCCCATGGGGGACACATGCCAGAGCAGTCTGTTTCTAAAAGCCTACGCCGTGGAAAGGACCCACACTGGAGCTGGTTTTGAAGAGCCACAGCCTGTTGGAAGGACCCACATTGGAGAAGCTCATGAAGGACTATCCTGTGGGAGGAACACCACACTGAAGCCAAAGAAAGCATGAGGCAGAAGGAACAGCAGAGGTGAAGTGTTATGAACTGGCTCTGATGCATCATATGCCTGTGCCACTCAGGAGGAGGTAGAAGCATTAGGAGTGCAGGTAAGCCCGGAAAGAAGGGGAAAAATTCCACAAGGAGAATCATCAGACACTGTAACAGGGTGCCCAGAGATGCTGTGGAGTCTGTATCCTTGGAGATACTCTTATTTAAACCAGACATGGTGTTGCACAACTGCCCTAACTGGATTTGCTTCAAGCTAGGATTTTGGACTTGCAGTTTCCCATTCCAGCACAAATTATTCTGTGATGCCATGTTTATTTCTGATCATTATAATATTATACTGATTATTGTATAATACTATTATTAAATTATGCAAGGAAAGCATAGATGAGTTGAAATGTAGCACTGAACCACACAAAAATTCTGTTAAGACTTTTATGCCTCCTACAACTCTCATTTACAACTTCCTAAATTACTACTTTTTTCCAGCATAAAGAGGAAGGAATTCTGCAGTCAGAAGTCAGTGAGTACATGCTACCACTCAGGGATGATTACTGTTCTGTGAATTATTTCTTGAAGGTGTGTATATTAATCCAAACATACATTTTCTTAACAAAGCTTTATGAGCTTATAATTATCATCTGATTAAAAGAAGAATGCTATTAGCTTATTTCTCATGTCTGGAAGAAAAAAATATTAATTTGGTTTGTCTAGGTAGATCTGAACAATTTTACCACCCCAATTAAGAATTCTGTCTGCTTCAGACATGGTGTGTAGAGGATGGATTATGATTTTATGTTCACAAAAATATAGTGTAAACATAATTCCTCCAAAACCAGACCAAAATAGCTAAACATAGATGTTACTCTAACCTTAAACATGTACAAACCCCCCCCCACATTACATGTGTTTTGTTCTTTTTCCTTTCAAATCTCTTAATCTTCGGTTCAGATAGTTGTAAGGAAAAAGATGTGCAATATAACAGTTGTTTATGCCTTTTACCAGGAAGGCACATTCTGTAACTGAGTATTCCTGAACTTCCATGGGGCATTTCATTATAGTGTATTTACTAACCCTTTAAACCAAATTTTATGTGTACTAGCTATGTGCTCTTGGTGGGTTTTGCACTGCAGTAGGAAGGTTTCCAGGGATATAGTAGAGAAACCTGCCATAAGTAATAATTACGATCTCAAAGATACCATAGAGTAAGCATTTGTGTGATTAAAAAAAAATAAATAAAAAAGAAGAAGGGTAGACTACAGTCAAATGGAAAATCGAAGCATAACTCTACACAGAAAGTAAAGGCAGAAAATGGTTCATTTGCTCTTTTTCCATTTGCACAATAGTAATAAAAATGCCAAACAGACTGATTTTCAGGCAAACTCTACATTACAGTAAAGTCAAGATTACAAGAGAAGATGTATTATTACAGCATATTTTTCTTGCAATACTGCATTTTTACCTCTCTTTCAAGGATATGTATGTGTGTTCAGTTTAGTTATAATTGGGTACTGTCATTTAGTTTTTAATATTTATGAAATGACATGCCTTTCTGTGAGACAGCTGCATAGAGTTCACATTTCACAATTCTATGTATTAAGCATCCTTTCTAGAGTGGTTCAGAATTTATTGTTAAACAAATTCAACACTGCTGATGATGGGAAAAAATACCTGTTCCACTGAACTGGGCAGTGGGTGCCTTTTTATGTTTTTTAAAGCTGCTATAGATCATTTATATATTCTGATGCTGTTACAGATTTAAGTCCTCTTGAAAACAGAACATAGCAGAAAATGTCACTTACTGCTTTTGTTTTCTCCCAGATGCACTTCAGCATTGTCTTAACTAAAATTTTATTGACAAATCTAAAAGGAAACCATTTCTCCTTAAAGATGTCACAAAAATTCCTAAAAAAAATGAAGGCGGGAAAAAAAGAAGAAAAAGAAACAAAACCAGGCAAAAAAAACCCAACATAGACCAACCTTTCTCCCTCCCCCAGCTATCCAAAAAGCTCCTATAGGATAACAAAAATCAAAACACAGAAGAATTACAAGGTCAAAGACAGAGGGAGAAAGAGATAAAATGTAAAAGGCATCATTCTAGGTATGTGAGGAAATTACCTTCTCTGTGAGGGCTCCTCCTGGAATCTGAGAATTGCTTAAACATATTCTGTTTAAGAACAAAGAAATTTGTTAAATGTGTTTGAAGCAAAGAACATGGGATCCTCCTAACCATTATTTTACAGAATCACATCCTTTCTTGCTTGCTCCCCTAAGCTACATAAACTGCATCCTTGTGTGTACAACTGCAAATCACAGCAGAAGAATGGGCTTTTTCCTGGCTACTAAGGCTTAGAGAGTGGTGTATTGGAAAATTGAAGTCTGGGTGCAACCAGTCCTTCCTCTCCCTACCACCTCACCCCCACAAGTTCCCCTCGTTAAAATCTAAAGCTTATAGAATCATATAATCATAGAATATTTAGGGTGGGAAGTGAATGCTCCATCCCTGGCAGTGCTCAAGACCAGGTTGGATGAAGCCTTGGGTGATATGGTCTAGTGTGAGGTGTCCCTCTGAAGTTCTAAAGTTTCTTGACCTGAAGCTCAAGTTTTCTGTTTCTCAAGTAGATGTGCTGTCATGCAAACAGATCCAATAGTGACCCAGTGTAGCGAATGAGGTAGCAGAGGCTGCACATCAGAAGAAACTCAGTAGTCCTGAATCCCAACTAGATGGGAGGGTAAAGGTCAATGTGAAGCCAAGGGCCTCTCATTAGTTGGCTTTGCAGTCATTACACAGTTGAGAACACATATTTCCTAATAATCCATACTAAATAGCCCCATGGAGGCACATAGTCAATGGAAGATAAGTGTTTCAGTTATGGCCTCTGAATTGCTCCTTAGAGGCACTTCCCTTACTGTTGACTAAGCATAAGAAGCCTGTGGATCTTACCTTCTGAGTCACTGTTTTGAAACCAAGTACCTGTATTCCAGGCACTGTGAGACTTACACATGGATCCTTGAGATGGTCACAATCTGCCCCATGGTATCTCCCCCATCATCTTTTTTTTGGGTGATGTGGTGGAGTCTTATGTAAGAAATGGTATTTTCTACAATGTTTTTATTAATATCACCATATACTCTGCCTTGGGTCTTATTATGTCCTTACTCATTTTGACTAGTACCTGATTTCAGTAGTCCAATTAAAATAAACAAAATCACATAGTTATTTACAAAAGCCAGGCTGCAGACAACTTCTGTTATTAAAGAGCTGGAATAAATACTTCCAGATGCAAAACCCTTATTGTGTTTTTATGTCTCCCCTTTTGCACTCTTCTTCTTTGTAGCTGCTGCTCACAGTGTTATTAAACAGCTTTATATGCAAGGGCATCCCTTCTAGAAAATGGCAGCCAGATACTTCTGCCATAATTGTCCAGAAATGAGCACGTTATTAACAAGAAACAGTTAAAGGACAGAGAATGAAATGCCAGAGTCCTGAATATTTGCAGAAATGGAAGAAGCACAAGGAAACAAGACCTGATGTTAATATGTAGTCCTGATGAGTATAATCACATGAACAGACACAGTCTCAGCACAGCATATATTATGGCATTAACACATTTTATCTAATACTGTGAATCAAATGGAATACTATAAGATACTGAACAATGGCAAATTCATAATACACATAAAGATGTGTAATAAAGGCTTTAGTTTTAAAACTGTATTACATTTGAAACCTTGATTAATCTTCACTTTTTATGCTACTTTAATCAGATAGCAAAATACGTAACTCGTGAAATTTAAAATTTCTAAATTACTGCTTGTTTTCCTTTGAGTGAGAATAGTATAGAAACCCCTGAGGTACTTCAAATTGGCAGTTTTCCTCGAGATAAATCTCTGAACAATATAACTTTATGTTTTACGGAACCTGACATGAGTACATTCACATTTTCACATTGTCCTCTTACTGGAGGCAGAGAGAGAATTTAATTTCACAAGCCAGAGTCTCTTAATGGGGTAAGGTTACATAGTCAAGGAGAGAAATTATAGCCAGTTATGAAAAAAAAATACACTGTGTGTTTAAACCAAATTGAGTTAATTAATGAACAGCTTTAGAAAGATGGATGATACCCCATCATGCCACTTAAGCATATTGAGTAGCTGAAGGAGAAAATGTTGTGTGTAAGCTTTAAGTAATTTCTACTTTCTAATCCTCAGAGACACCAAAGAAAAAATGTCTGATACATCCTGTTGACAGTATATGCAGGTTCCAAGGTCATTTGATGGAATATAGCTATTACGATCATGAAAACACGTTTATCAGAAACTTTGTTTCACATTCTATTGTGTTCATATTAACCAATGATTTTATAGTCTTTTCATTAGTATAAATAAATAAAGGCTTTTTAAAATCTCTTCAGTTAGTACAATTTGATTATGGTAGCTCAAGTTTTACCTTATTATGTATCTGTGAGTTCTGGAACTGTTTCACCTCTTTTTTATATGGGAGCACAGCAAGTGTTTAGTCTCTAAGACTGTGTTTTACTGGAACACAAAATAATACATTAGAGCAGAGAACCTTTTTATGTAAGGAAACCTCAAATAAGCTCTGTGAACAGAACTGAATAAAACAGGTGAAAACAAATCTCACCACTGCCAGCTGTCTCCTTGCATGGTAATCTTTTCCAACAAACTCAATCTCTGTGCAACTAACTTTAGAAGTTCCATTGGTTACAAAGACCTCACAGTCCCCTCACATTAAAGATACATTAGTTTTGTTTTCTGAACAAGCAAATTGCTCATGTGCTAGCCAATGTTTCCTTATGACATGTTCTCTGAAAAGAGGACAATAGTTTCAGTGGAAGAGAGTAGATTCATACCAGCGAGTAATTCACTAGCAATACCAGCAAGTAGTTCACTAGCAATCTCCAGTACACTAAAGCTGCTCCGTTTCTCCTTCTCTATCCTTCTATCTAAGTCTCAATAAGCCTCTTCTTCCTTTGAAGGCAGCTTACATCAATGAACTTCACACTTGTCTTCAGTAGTTTTGAAATTCCTGTCACTTCAGCCCAGATTTTGAGGGGCAGATTATGGAGGAGGTAAAGAGGTTACCACCATTTCTCATTTTCTTGTGGCTTCAAGGTGCATGTTTCTTCATAATGTCTTGGGAGAGTCCTTTAGCTCCAAAAAAGGGCAGCCCCCATTCCTGCAACTCTGCTGCACTCACAAGGTCTGGGTGGTGTGCAGGGAGGTGTTGGTCTTTGGGTTATCCTCTTCAGAAGAGGGGCTTCCTGAATGTCAAATGACTTGATCTTTGCAGCACACTCTGAAGACCAAGGTGTACCCTGAGCTGCATCTGGTGGAGAATATTATACTTCTCCCTACTTTTAAACATAAGGGAGAAGTTCGAGTGCTAAAAAATATCTTTGCTGATGATGGGGTACACAGAGCCTTAAAGGGTAAAGACCTTCTGGTCTTTGCCAGTGGGTTGAACCAACTTCATTTGATTCATAATGAGAACAGCAAAATAATTGGCACATTACATATTCTGGCATGTCACATATTCTTATTGCAATAGTGGGATTAAAAAAAGATAATTTTATGCACATAAAGGAAATTTCAGTATGTTACTTCCCAGCATTAACACTTAATAAAAGAGACAGCTACAGAAACAGATAGGAAGCTAAAATGATGCTGAAAGTATCAACCTGGTATGTTTATATAAAACACTTTTATCAAAATCCTGATACCCCATAGCACTTTTCACAAAACCCTTTCTGCCTGAAGGAGTAAGAGTGACAACTAAGAAGGAATACTACTAGTTCAGATGATATCTAATCCTGTGAAAGGAAGAGCTCCCTCAAACTCCTTGATAAGACCTGACAATTTTAGGCAGAATTGTCAGTACCTGGCAGAATTTTGCCCAAGAAGGGAAACAAGAACATACCTCTGTTTGACAGTGAAATGAATTTAAAGACATGACTATTCAGAAGAGTAATTCAGAAAAGAGTAAAAAAATGTGAAACATCTGTTAAACAAATGATGATCTTATATTCAAACACTTTGATATATAGCAAATTTCTCTGTGTGTTCTAAACAGCTGAAAAATTAGCTACAAATTTTAGTGTATTGTTTCCATACCACAGAATTAATATGTTTTGTCCAGAGAGAATATTTAGAATTATTGAACAGCTCAGGATAAACTTTTGGGCTCAGGATAAACAGCTGGTCTAAACTTTTATCAGATAGGATGAGATTATCTAGCACCCTGACCACATTCCTGGGCAGGTTATTCCAGTGAATGCTTGTTCATACTGTAAAAAAATTCTTTCTTATGTCAACATAAAACTTCTCCTGATGCAACTTGTACCTGTGGGCCCTTGTTTTCTCCATGTGACTTTGTGAAGAGAGAATCTCTGGCCTTTTTGTTGCCACCTTTTAAGTACTGGGATATTGTGATGAAGTTGTCCCAAGCTTTTTCTTCTCCAGGGAGAAAAGGCCTGTGAACATACAGACATTACATCCAATAAGGATATCACATAAAGTACAGACCACAAAAGGACTAGGACCAAGGCTTCAGCCTTCACAAAAGGTTTACTTAGTTGTTTTTAAAAGTATGATGAACAAAAATCTGTGACATATAAAAATGTCTCTGTACTCAATGATTTTTTAGACAGTATTTTATTGGTGTTAAAGTTTTAAGAAATTAGAAGTCTGATGGCTCTCTTACTTTCAGCAAGGTCATTGAAAAGAGATCAAAGTCCATGAAGGCTAATAAATCTGGACACTGCACATTAAAATAATTCATAAAGGGCATAGGCCAAGCTAACACTTACATTTTCAGGGAAGTAGTGTATGAAGCAGTCATCCTTGAAATGCACAAAACATTGAGGTAAGTAAAAAGCTGATCAGCTACAAACCAAACCCAAAGCATGATCCAGGGGAACATATGAAGAACAGATGCCCTCTAGCAAAACAGTAGATGCATTATAGGTAAAAACACATCATTGTACACATCTGTGTAAATCCAAAAGAATGGATGACATTAATGAAGTGTACAAATCCTGTTTCAGAAGAAGCAGTCAGTATGTTAATGCATTCAGCAGTAGGCAAACTGTCTGTGTCAGCAGGTCATAGACATAGTCCATGGGGAGAGATATCAACAAGTTAAGATTAATTACACATGAATATGCAAATTACTGTAAGCCAATACAATATATGCAAAAGTATAGAGGTAGGCAAACATCAATACTGTCCTGCCTATCCTTATGTACTGATTGCATACACTGCTATGAATAACGATGAAAATGTTTGTAAGCATACTCGTAGTGCATGTAGTACAAATGTAAGTGTACAAAAGTGTACAAGTGAACAAGTGTGCACAAGGGTGCACAAGTGCACAAAAGTGCAAATGTAGAGCACTACCAGAACTTCTCTGTACACACTGGGGTAAATATCACTTTGTACTTGCCCTGTATTTGTGTCACATTCTTAAACCAATACAAGCTGATGTTGTCAGAACTAGCACATAGGTCTGTAGATTTTGGATCACATCATTCTGTAGGTATTTTTGTCTTCTACAGATCTGTCCTCTAATGCTTCAGTTTCAAAGAACGTCGGCTTCCTGATCCGTCAGGTTCATCAGCATAGTACAAAATATGCCCCGTATGGAAGCTGCATTAATCTACAGCAATTAGATGGAGAGGATATAAAAAAGAGAGGTGTATTTTTGCAGCATAGAAGACAAATATCTACAGAATAAAAAGATAGCACTATGAATTCTTTAGAGGGTTGTCCCCTATCGTAATAATACAGCAAGCTAAATGATAACTTAGTTATTTAGGTTTCAAGTTGCAGTTCTTAAAGTGCAGTGATTACATAGGACTTTTACTTTGTTTGTTGGTTTGTTTTGGTTGGGTTTTTTTCCTGTTTTGGGTTCATTTTGCTGGCTCTTTTTAGTAAAGTGCAATTCTAATTCTCCTGGTTTTAAACAAATGCACAAAAATGTAACTGTAGTGTCATAGGCTTAAATGCTAATTAAGAAAATAAAGAGATGCATCATGCATCCTAAAAAAGGAGTTAGTGCTCTAGTTTAGAAGTAGTCCCCATGATTTCAGTTCAGATTTCTTATATTTAAAATCTATGGTATTTGAAAAAATCTCCACTTATCTGAGAAAATGTTTAATACTAGGGGCTAGTACCAGCCAAGAAGCTTCTTTTCTAAGCTTTTACTTCAGGCAGGGATCTTACAAACTGTTTAACCACAAGCCACATTTTGTTCAGTCATAGTCTACATTTGGCTGATTTGGCATTAGGTCTCATACATACTGATAAGAATAAGAAATTTGAATATATATCATAATTGTGCATGTTTCTGATTTTTTAAAAACTTTAAAAATATATTTTCATTCAAAAAATTGAATACTAAGATTGGATGTCATCAGAGGTTAAAATTCAAGATAACAGAATTCAAGAAATACTTTTTATAACTGTGGTATAGATGTTTTTAGACTTTGAGAAAGTTTATTTTATGAAGTGACTCTGTAAGAAGTTACTTTGTACAGCTCATGCCAATATTTTACACCCCTTGAATCAAATAAAATATTAGACAGTTTACTTTACTATTACAAAGCATGCAGTGAGTATCACCATGAACTGACTAGAGGTTTTTTATTTACATAGAGAAGGAAATAACACGTACCAATTGTTTTGTTTAATTTTGACAACTACAGGGAAAAAAAGGAAAAAAAAAAAACAACAAACAACCCCAAATACCAGTGACTGCAAGCCACTTCATCCACATATAGCTGGAAATAACCAGGGGGGATACTGACACATAGAAAAATGCATTCAGTCTTCCCATGGGCAAAAATCTCATCATGTCCCTCTCCCCTGAAATGTCAGAAAATAATAATACCTGCATTGTCTCCTAGAGCAGGCCTGGGGTCCAAATTAAAGGGGAAGCAGTGCATCAGCAAACCCAGAAGGAATTTGAACTCAGAATAACTGTGACAATATTATGCAAAATGGGAACTACTTCTCTATCATCACAAATAATTTATTTAAGTGTTGGTCAGTGAGTACAGTACCTCGCAGAGTGTGCACTGGGGGATGAACAATCTAGAGGGTATTGGAGTATCTTGGATATTGAACAGTTGTGCTATACACTATTCCCAGGTAAATTGAACCACCCCACACGTGTCAGTAACTGAAGTAGATAAATGAACAAATGGATTCACAGTTCTGCTTCTTGAGTTTGGTCTGGCCAATTTTGCTAACTACCTTTCCCATCTGTATCAGTCTTTTTGCAATGAGGAGCAACCCAGCAATCCTTCTTCAGAAGAGCCCAGCAGGTTTGGTTCCTGCAGGTGCAGGGCAGCCACTTGCATCCTAGACAGCTGGAGCCCCTGCAAACAAGTTCGCCACAGGTGGGTCCCAGGCGGAACTGTGGGACATGGGAAAGGCTGTAAGTAGCCACAATCCCAGTTTATGCATCTGTGAAGTAGCTTTTATTTTATACATTAGAATATCTTTTTCTTTTCTTGGTCTTTCTTTGCTTTCTCTTTCTTTTTTCTCTTGTTTCTTTTGTTTTTTCTTTTTAGAGATGTTTTTTGAGTCTTATATCTTCCTGAAGAATGGACTTTTTCAGCCTACTGATGTCATAATTTCTAACTTGGATTTTTTTCTGCTTTAGGACGTAGCAATTAGGGTCATGCATTGTGTGTTCAAATAGAAAAAAAAATGCAAAGGGTATATACACTCAAAGTTGGCAAAGCATTTAATTATAAGACATAAAATCAGCCTGAAATGAAACATTTCATTTAGGGCAACCCCACAGATACTCTTCTTGCTCCCTAATAAAATTTTGGTCTGACAGAAAAGAGTGATAACCTATTTGTCCAATTGCTCTTAATACTGATCTCTGCTGATAAACAAGACTGCTGCAGAAAATTCCATTTTGCCTTAGACAGACATGACACACAGTTGTATCACAGAAAACTGCTTGTGCAATTTCATTTTATTATAGCATTCATAATGCCATGTCAGAAAAACCCTTTACACTACACAATGGTAGTAATGGGATATTGTGGGGACCAACTGTAATCAGGAAATGCTACTCTACTTTCTATCATTTGTTAAGCACTTATATCTGCTTTTCTGCAAGTAGTGTTTCAGAAATACACAATATGCTTTGCTATTGAAGTCTTTAATTTAGGGATGGACAAACCAAACAATAGATTTGCAGAAGAATATGAATTTTAATGGTTTACCATCAGATAAATGCTTCCCCATAGACAAAGTCATATGGTACATTTAGGAAGGAAATGTGAAAGCTGAATAAATAAGAATGACACTCAACCAGAATGACTCAATCGTTCTAGAAATAACTGAAGGAAAATAAACGCTCACAATGCAGACACGTAATGAAAAGACTCCAGGGTTCTTGACCAAAGCCTGTAAATTATTTCAAGGTGACTATAATAAGGAAAGGGAGAATGATTCACTGAAAGTATATGGGACTGCCAAAACATAAGCAAAATGCAAAAAGAAACCAAAACCAAAGTAATTTATGCAGCAAGCAGTTAGGTAGTAAGTGCAGGTTGAATACAAGGATCAATATGGGTTTACTTGGACAATTTTTAAGTAAAAGTCCTTATAACCCTTCTATAAACAGGTAAAATTAAGTTAGAATAAAGCAAAAAAATCTTAAGGAGAGGCTAGTTGTCATTATAGAAATAGACAAATTAATAAATTATCCTAATTCAGATGGTAAGCAATTAGTATTTCATGTAATGAGTCTGTTTTTCGTATGCAATCAGGATAATGTTTAGCTTCTGTCAAGAAACTATACCTATGAACAGTAAACATAATCTTCAGCCTTTTTTTCTGCATATATATTTTAATGATTTGCTTGTTAAGATGTTTTTCTATTTTATGAAAAATACTGAATTTTGAATCTAAAAATTATGCTTCATCTTACAGGATAACAAAACAACTGATCACTTTGATACCTCAACAATGATTATTCTATTATGATTTGAGGTAAAAACATAACCAACCTGCTCAATTTTCTGCACATTCCATTCTACATTGTCCTTTGTATGCAGTATCATGAGGACTAGGAGTTCAAAAACTTCAGTTCTGAAAAAAGCTTTGTGACCACTACTGAGCTGGACACAAATCATCTCTCCATGATCAACTGTTCTATGTGACTAGAGTATGGTGATACAAGGAAGCGCTAATAATTTCTGGCATTAATAATATAATGTTAAGAACTAATATGGTAAACTTCATTCTCAGGTAAAACATTATCAGCCAAAAGAGAAGCTTTTTTCCTTTCCATAGAAAAAAAAACACTGTAATGAAGAACTGCTTTGCACTTTCAGACAAGAATCTGCGTCTCAGATTCTTTTCTCCTTCATTTCTTCAAAATGTATTTGATGTTAAGCACTGAGATTCTTTTATGTCCACTCTTAGGAATACACATTTTATAACAGTGGCAAAACAAGTCCAATAAAAGGTATTTTGAAACAGTAAAATTTCACTTGAGAGCTAACGTTTTCACACAAATTGGGCAGTTGACAAATGTTTGGTCTCCAGATCTGGAAGAGAAGAACAGCAGAGCTGGGCTTGAAGCTGAACCATTTGTCATAAATGCTTGTTATGAACACCCATATAGAGGATTTCAATTTCTATAGGTATTTTTCCAGTCTTTCAAAAAATCTTGCTTTTTACCAGTGTTAGTTCTTCTCCTTGAAAATGCTTTGAAATACAGACATCAGTGTTTCACATGAATGAGTTGTTACATTTATATTTTGGAACTGGGAGAAAAAGATGTATTAAATTATTTCTACCAAAACAGCTTTAAAGACTACTCAGGAATTTAATTTTTATTCAGATATTTTAAAACCTTCCCATGAATTGTAACCATGATAACATAAGTAAATACACATAACTATAGCAAAAATATGCATAACATAATCCAAGAAGATGTTGATATTGGTAAATTGAGACAATCACCCCTTTTTGTCAGTTTGTTTTTTTTTGCCATCTCTTTTTCTGTCATATCAGTGCAGTGATAAAAATATGAACAATGAATATTAAAATGGTCACTAGTTGCTTTTTCTCAAAATTTGCAAAATAACTTTGCCACAGGCAGTGCAAAATATGGAAATAGACAGGTTCAAGAACCAGAAAATGCCTACAGATATTTGTATTTTGCTCTTTGCATTAAAAAAATCTGCAGCTGTTCTTATCTTACTCTTTAATCCTCAGTGAACTATCCCCACGTCCTGCCAACATCTGCTGTTGAAATAAATGCATTTCTGTTTCATACTTGTTAACTTCTTTCTGTCTTGGGAATGGAAGTAGATAGATTATAAAATCCATTGTTGTAAGCTGATTTATAATACTTTGTGTCACAAAACTTCAGCAACCAAGCTGGTGTATCAGTTTTTAGGAGAAAATAAAATGCAAATAATCTTGATTGTAGAGTGTTCCTGGAAGAAAGATCTAACACCAATTTGACAATATGTTCCAATAATTAACACTCCTTAAAAATTATCTTTATTTGTAGTCTGATATGGTCTAATTTTAGCTTCTATTATCTTGTTATATGACACTGCCTACTAGATTTGAGAAGCGTTCTATTATAGAGATACAGTTCAATCAACTCTTTCTTTAATAAATTAAGAAGATTGAGCTCCCTTAGGCATTTGCTACAGGGAAATTTCCCAAAACTTTTAATTATTCTTCTGGACTTCTGAGCTATCTGCAGTATTTCAAAATTCTAATTGAACTATAACATTTGCAGGCTTGTAACAGTTACACCGTTGCCAAACATGAAGAAAGCACATTGTTTCCATGTTTCATCTTTTCTTATTTTGTATGAGGGTTGGTGTAACACAGAAAAATATGCTCCACAAATGAGGCATCATGATTCCTATGTTTTGTTCTGGGGGATACAAGGTATTTACAGCATTTTCTAAGTATGTCCAGGTTTCCTTGCTCTGACAAAGAATGGATCAAGCATTTAAAAGCTGTATTTTCCAAGGAAACAAACAAACAAACAAACAAAAAATCCACAAAAAAAACTTCCAGAGCTGAAACCATACATTATAACTATTTAACAATTTATTATTTTTTCTTTAAATGTTGTCAATCTGATGTAGAATTTTAGGTCCTTAAAGGAGATGTGTATCAGTAATCTTGTTTTGACACTCCCCAGAATTTAAAAAAATGCCATGTCTATTCCCTGCTTCGCTTCCTTCAAAAGCCAACTTAAGTAAGAACACCACAAAAATATCCATAAAGGTATTTAGCACAGCATTTGTATTAAATCTTTAACATCTACCTAGAAATGGACCTAAACTGATCCAAAGCATTCTTTCTTTTTGATTCTAATAGCTGTTGCTTTTATTTCTTTTTTCTTGTTTTTTTCTTGTTTTTTTTTTTTTTTTTTTTTTTCCTGGACTCCCCTATTTCCAGGTCTTCTTTTTTCAGCAGTTTCAAATCTTAATTATTTTGATTCCCACCAACTTCATTCCCTTTTCCCATTTGTAGTATCTGCATAGGTGGTATAAATAATCCTGCCAAACATGACCCAAAAGACTACATGCTAATAGTTTTAGGTTAATGTTGTAGAAGAAAGTCTTTATTTCTGTGTTTGTACTTTAGGTAATTTTGACTATATCATTACAGAAGAAATTTCTCCTAGTTCATGCCTTCTAGCATTTTTAAATGACAGTACTGAATGTGACAGCAAGGCATTAATGACAAGTATGAGAGATGAGGTATAAACATAGATTCAGTTTGTTTTATAGAAAGTATGCTAGATGACATGAAATTTCTAACTCTGTCAAACAATATTTGTACTTGAATTCACCAAGATAGCCTCATTTGTTTCACTTTGTGGATGACGACAGTGTCTCAAGATAATGGATATTTCTAATATTATTTCTTGATTAACCATAGCAGATACCAAAAGGTATTTTTGAAGACTTCTATAAAAAGATTTTCTTAGATCACTGAATATTTTTCCTAATTTTTTCTTAAATTCTTGACTGAAATATTTGTTATAGTTTTAATTTTCAAAGTAGTACAAATGTATAATCTAGCCTGTTGCAGTATATCTTCTTAGTATGCAGTATGATATGGGTGCCTACCTCTTGGAATTTTTATTCCCAAGTCACAATTTTATGAGTCAGTCTCATCTGACCTGCTCAGTGATATATTGAATTAATTGTATCATTTGTAATGTATAAGCTCAGTCGTATATTTTTCTACCTCTCTTTCTACAGGAAAGTTATAAATTTTACTAATGTAACTGAAATTCATGAAAGTGCAAATGCTGTAATGTCCTAAAGAAAAAAAAAAAAAAAAAAGATGTGTAATTGCTAAGAATTCCCATTATATGCCTCCCAAAGTACAGAAGTGATGGCCACGCTGGGAATGCAGGCCATATCAGTTTCATGATCAATGATTCTACTGTATTACAAGTCATTACCATGAAGTACAGTGAAACACAAACCCTAGCCCAGGCTCCCCAGCTGATAAACACTGAAACAGCAAATACCAGCTGTAAGGAAGGTATGACACACTGAAACTCTGAGATCAAGAGCAACAACTTTGAGAGCAAATAAATCAGCATTGTGATGAGTGACTATTAATCTGAAACAATGAATGCTTATCACAGATACAATCAGACACACTTTGGTCAGATCTGTCATCTCAACCCTTTGTGCCCCACCTTGGGCACCACAAATTGCTGTTAACACAAATTAACAGCCTAAGTGAGCTGCTCACTCACTCCCTCTCACCCCCACTCCTGCACCAGCTCTCAGAGGGATGGGGAGGAGAATCAAAGAATGTAACTCCCATGGGCTGATATAAGAACAGTCCAGTAACTAAGGTATAACACAAATCACTACTGCTACTAGCAATAATAATAATGATAAGGGAAATAACAAAGGAAGAGAATACAACCGCTCACCATCCGCTGATTAATACCCAGTCCAACCCAAGCAGCAATCTGGGCCTTCTGGGTAACTCCCCCTAGTTTATATGCTGGGCATAACACACTGTGGTACAGAATACTTCTTTGGTTAGTTTGGGTCAGGTGCCCTGTTTCTGCTTCCTCACAGCTTCTTGAGCACCCCCCCTCACTGGCAAAGCATAAGATTGAGAAAGTCTTTGATTGGATTAAATATTGCTTAGCAACAACTAAAAACATCAGTGTGTTATCAGTATTGTTCCCAGACTATAGTCGAAAACACTGCACCAGGTGCTAAGAAAGAGAAAAATGACTGCTACTGCTGAACCCGGGACATACAAGACCATGTAAAACTGGGAGAACTCAATAGTTAAATCATAGTTAAATAAACATAGCAAAGTAATTTGAAGACAATAAAATAATTGTGTGCTCTTTATTAACCTAAAATTCTGGTATTTTCAGTTTACAGTGTAGTTTTAGACATTTTTCTTAAGTGTACAAGGGGTAAGCAAATACATTATTGTGCTCTTTCCATATAATGAAAAAAAAAAGTATAATGTATACATAAAATGTTAATTTTGCCTTTGAAGGCAGCTATATATTATGGCTGCAGTTATTTCATTATTTACTGTAACTGTGTAGGGGGTGAAAGGCTAGAACAAATGTATGTGCACACAGATTGCTTATTCACTGAAGTTGTACCATCACCTAGATGTACATGGCTGACTTACTAGCAAAGAACAACCACCCACAAAGTAACATTTTGTATCCAAGCATGAAACCCAAAGCTACACTTAATAACAAGAATCTCCTAATAGCAATGTTGTGTAAAAATGGGGAATTTCAACTTCCAACCACAAAGTCAGTTTTTAAATAGATCACACTGGTTTACTTACCACTGAGAAGCATCAGAAATGGCAGGACAGGTAGTCAAGAATGTCTGGAAGGAGATGAACATAACAAATTCTCTGAACTATGCTTATGAAGTAGCTGTAAGGAACCAACAATGTTAAAGGACTTCGTAATGAACAACTCGTGCTTATTATGAAAGATAATTGTAGTCATATTTAAATCCATTAATATTAAGACTTGCCAGTGGTAGTCTGCTTTAGTATGTATTGCTATGCACATATGCATATATTTCTTTATAATCTTGAAGAAACAATATGCATTACAATATCTACTTTATTATTTCATAGTACTGTCAAAGTTGCCACTAAATTTAAATGAGCTTCATGGGGTACAAAAGAAATAAATCCACTCATTAAGAGGTCAAACCCATTTGATTTTTTTAAATTCATGGAAGCCTCCGTTACTTTATCCCAGGAGACAGATTTTTTTTTATAAATAAATTAAACCCCCTTGAGAAATAGGTGTCAGGCCTGCTTTTCTCAATAGGATCCAGCAAAAATGTAAAGGGTTGTAATTTTAATCAGGAGGGTTTTTAATGATGAGCATTTAATTCAGCTTAGAAGACAACATCTGACACCAGGCTGATTCCTATCCACTGCCCTTACCCCACTACCACCCCAAAATGACAAAATATTATGCTGTTTGTTCTTGAATTTAAGAACTCCTTCTATTAATGTAAGGTAGCTTATGAAAAAAAGTATGAGATGAATGCCAAGCCGTTAAGAAAATGCATTGGAGCTCACCACAGGCATGTGATGAAGTATGGAGGAATGAAACATGAAATAGTTGTTTCAATTACTGTCACTATGGTTGGGCTGGGTACAGGTGCTGAATGCACATGGTGTTTTCATGAAAACATACAATCATAGGATGGTTTAGGTTGTATGGGACCTTTAAAATCATTGAGTCAATACCTCCTAATATGGAGAGGGACACCTTCCACTAGATCAGGTTGCTCAAAGCCCTGTCCAACCTGGCACTGAGCACTTCCAAGTATTGGGCTTCCACAGCTTCTCTGGGCAACCTGTTCTATTGTCTCACTATCCACCCTCATCATAACATATTTCTTCCTTGTATCTAAACTAAATCTACCCTCTTACAGCTTAATATGATTGTCCCTTGTCCTCTCACTAGAGGCCAATACCACTATAACATTGGTAAAGATTAAACAGCACCAATTCCAGTACAGATCCTTGAGGGGTACAAGTTGCTACTAGGTTTTTAAGAGTGAAAGTACTACTCTTTAGCTCAGGCCCAAGCATGATCAGAGCACTCCTGTCCCAGTGGAGTGGCAGAGGAATTTACCCTACCTTCCTACGGAATTGTAGAAGTCATATCTAAAGCTGACTCTTTAAATAGGCATACAAAAGGATTTTCAGGAAGTTGCACTCAGTAAAGTGTTATTTCTAAAACACATTGTTGAGAAATTCTGCTTTCTTTTTCCAGGTTGTAGATCACAAAATAGAGTCACAGTCAAATTTGCCAGAGCCGTTAACATTTGTTCAAACATTATAGTCCCTGAAATTATAAATACCCTTTACATTAAGATTATTAAAGTGCTTCTGTTACTGCATCTAAGTCTGCACAAAAAATGTGGGAAGGGTTATAATGGAGTTTGCTGTCAGAATGAGGGAAGGAAGACAACTTGATTTCATGCTGAATACCTAGCTTTTTGAAGTCCATTTTAAGATCGCAAACCTTCCTAGCCACTGTCTTCAGGTAGATCACAAAGCTAGAACGGGTCATTGCAGTATTGGAGAGAAAAGACCAGAAAGGTTTTGACAGTATCTACTCTGGCATGTACAAAATACATATATTTTTTTATGAAGCTATCAGAAAATCTGGATATTTCTTGACTTTTACATGAGAAAATACAGGTTTTTCCATTAATTAAAAATCCAGGTCAGCTCACCATGTCAGATTCCTTTTTCATATCAGGAAAAGTTGAGCATTTTGCTTCCAATTCTTGACTTGGATTCGATGAGCTGCAAAAACAGTTCAGGCATCAACATGACCTAAACAAAGAGTTCTGCCCCAAATATGCATAGAAAATGCTTAATATAAATGAGGATAGTTTATTTTTGCTTTGAGTGTTACAAGGTGTTGAAAAGGCTATATATATTCAAACACGTATTAGGAACTTTCAATTGCCAAGTAAAGTAAAAATGACCGCAATGACTTAGGAAGTGAAAGAGAGAGAGAAAAAAAAAAGACAATGACACATAGAGGTTTTCATTTTGTTACAGCCTGAAATGGAGTTCACCCAGAGGCATTCCTTAAATTGGCACTAGATCATGAGAAAAGCAAAGAGTTAGAACTCCCATTACCCACTAAGGACACAAGAGTTGCTGTTAAATACCTTAAAGCTCAAAAAAGGCTCCTGGGGTTGACAGTCTTTTTCCTGTTTTGCATTTTCTATAAAGCTATTATTTCTACTAAACTCCTAAGATAAAACTCAGATTTTAGTATAAAGCCCCACTTGGCGTGTACATTGAATAAGTTAAATATTTATTGAATAAAAGCAGCCAGAACACATTCAGCTGAATGAAGAAAAAATTAGAAAATTAAGAAAACCCCACAAATACAACTTTTATAAAAAGATATATATAGTGGTTTTGCAGTGATATAAGATGCTATAATGCAGAATATTTTATATTCAAATCAGTTTAATATATAATTCTGTTACTCTGAAACTGAATTCTTAAAGGCAGTTTAAGCTGGAAAAGCATTTTACTATGATATAATGGGAAAACAACCATGTTTTTAAATGGTTTGAATGGGAGCAAAATTTCACTGATTCCTATGCTGTATAGTTACAGTAGAACAACAGCTGATGTATGAGACTTACCTTCACAGGATACTTACCAATTATTCCGTCTTTCAGATTTCCCATTTACTTGTGTGGTACTGGATTTGGCAATCTCTTGTAATATGGCTGATCATGAGAGACTTGTTTTTTGGTCTCCTTTTTTTCACTGATTGTGTTCAAGTACACCTTGCTGCTCTGGTTCATCAATATATCAAGCGGGTAAGCTGTCTTTGTACAACCCAGTCTCTCTGTTTACCAATCCAGCTGCGGCTACCACAAAAGATGACAGCAAACAGCTAGTTAAAAATCAGGATCATGAACTCAGCATTAAAAACAAATACGGGAAGGGAGCTGGCAGGACTATGGTCAAAGAAAATGTCACAGGTCGGTTTGAACCTGTGGGATTCAGTTTCTTATTAGTGTTTGTCTCAAATTCTTAGAAAATCAGAAAAAAAGGGTGAATGCTTCCAGTTATTAACATGAAGGAAATAAAAGGACTTAAAACTTGAAAGAAAGAAAGAAAGAAAGGAAGGAAGGAAGGAAGGAAGGAAAGAAGGAAGGAAGGATGAAGGAAGGAAGGAAGGAAGGAAGGAAGGAAGGAAGGAAGGAAGGAAGGAAGGAAGGAAGGAAGAAAGAAAGGAAGGAAGGAAGAAAGAAAGAAAAAGAAAGAAAGAAAGAAAGAAAGAAAGAAAGAAAGAAAGAAAGAAAGAAAGAAAGAAAGAAAGAAAGAAAGAAAGAAAGAAAGAAAGAAAGAAAGAAAGAAAGAAAGAAAGAAAGAAAGAAAGAAAGAAAGAAAGATGAAAATCCAACTTTTGCCTTGCTTTTTCCTGAAGATGATCTGTTCATCTCTGAACAGATCTGTATTTCAGAGGAATTAAGTTTTTCCATTTGTACACCTGGGAAACTGAGATGATTTATATCACATGTTCCAAATTACATTAATAAGAATAATAATGTCTTGCAGCATTATTTGATATAAAACTATCCCCCCTTAGGACCAAAATAAATGTCGTTCCTGCCTAAACACCACTGAGAAGGTAACAATAACTTCTGAGAGATTCATATTTCTACATTCTGAATCTATTAAAATGTGATACATTTCAGCTGAATTAATTACTTTTTTACAGTGTAATGTAAAATTATTTTTACAATAAATTACCTATGCCCCTAGTAACTTTAAAAAATATACATGTGAAGTTTTTCTAGAAAAGTATTTCCAGTTTTACATCTGCTCTATATCTCTGATGTGCAAATTAATGCATCTTAAATTCAAATGATAAACACATTTTTGGCCTTGAAATATATTTTTCTGCCTAAAGTAAGTAAGAAGATGTCTTTGTGCCCTGCTAAACCAATCAGAACAAGGGTAAAATAAAAAAAAAAGTACTAATAATATCACTTAATGTGTTTCTTCATTGTATCTACCAGCATCTTTTCAAAAAAATTTGATTATTTACTTTATTTAATCACAAATTCTATCATTTCATCTTAATTAGCATGTCTCCACAAGGAAAATGTGCAATACTTAGTGCTAAAAACCGGCTGCTAATTATCTAAAAGCACTAAATTTAACCGTGTACCAACTTTTTACAGAGATACAAGCTTTAAACCAGTTAATCTTTTTTTTAGAGTTCTACTTTCCAAAAAGAGAATAGAACCTGACCTACTGCCCATGGCAGAAGGGTTACAACTAGATATCTTAAGGTCCTTTCCAACCCAAACTGTTCTATGGTTGTATGATTGTCTGATTCTACTTACAGCTGTTTCTATACAAGAATGACAAGTCATCTTACAGCAAATTGCTCTTTTTATGTATTTATAAGTTTGTCTGTACAAATGAATAAAAAAACAGGAATCAATAATGTCACCATCAAAGTAATTGAAATGTTTGGATTAGCTGTGGGTATGACATTTTACTTAAATTGCATTTGTTGTGGCTTGTCATTAATACTTTTTGTACATGGCTTGAATGTCTTCTTATTCTATTGTCTGTGTACTTGTGAAAACAAACTAACAAAAGATCAAGTTTCCTAAGAGCATATTTCGGGTATTGTTTTAAATTCTAGTTCAGAATAGATGTCTGTATACAGGACATTATAAGCGACATGTCCAAGATAATTGAAACACTTTGTCTCTTTTGAATGCCTACACTTTATTTCGTAGTTTGCTATGTTTCTAGTTGTGATATCTGAATCAACATTTACACCATTTGAAAGGATTAAAGTAGACCATATGAGAAAGCTGCTGTCATTGCAAACAATTAATGTTCTTTAATGTTTGGAGCAGAGATACTGCATGATCCATAAAATTATCTTATTGTTTCTCATTTTTCCTGACACATGTCCAGGCAAAAGCAGAGAAAAGGGATTAATCAAGAAAATCAGCATAATGGCACCCAAGCTTCTCTCAGACTATTCGAAGAAATGAATGACATCATAATATCTGAAATCTTTATTTTCTAGCTAAATCTAAATTTAGATTATTTAGGTTCGAATTGTGGAGAGTTTTTAGTGCATTAGCTGACTTCAGTTACCATAACACTACATAAAGAGAACAGACATATTTTAGCAATTGAGTGGTTAAAGTTACTGCCTCAAGGAGAGCAAAAATTCATATGATTCTTGAGGAAGTGGTGCACTAGTTGCCATATTCTGTTCTATGTAGAGGACTGGAGTATCTAAAAAGTAGTCATGGGGGGAGTGGGATGGAAATTAAAGTAAGTGCAGGAAAAAGAAAGGGTGAATGATCACTGATGACAACAAAGAGACTACAAATATCTGCAGTTGCAGAATAACTCCCAAATGTCTTTCATAAAGAGTAAAGAAATTTCTTCAGAGGTGAAAATAGAAGCATTTTCACTTTCTAGCAATAACACTTGTCTACCTCTTACCACATTGCAAACTTGCCTAGCTGTTGAAAATGTAGAAGCGTTGACTTATCTGCACCTGACAAGGTGGAACCAAGGAATGTGAGAAATGAGATGTTTTCCTGGAAGCTGCCTGAGGTCTGTACTATGTTGTAGATAAAGGAAGAAATCTGGAGAAGACTTAGTCATTGTTCTGAGAATGGTACAGGAGAGGAAGGCTAGAGATAATAAAAGGAAAGAAGGAACAGCTATACATGTAATGCCTTGTACTACCTCTTATGGCATTAATTGTCTATCTTATAACTGACATGAATAGTAAACTTTTAGAAGACAATATAGTATCTAAAATTTCTTCCTTTTTTTTCTCTTTAGAAGAGTGAACAATGGCTGAAGACCTTGCTTCAGCTGGACATTCATCATTGCTGTCTGCTGATTTTACCAATACCTTGGTAACCATGGATTCAAATGAATCACAAATATGAAAGAGGTCTCTGTGATTTTAGTGGATTAACCTTGGCTGCATTAACCTGAGCCAGCACAAAACCACACTACTACACCCTCACAGCATAGTAGAGGTCAAGCTTGTGATTCAAAAGTAGTAAGACCATCTCAGAAAGATATTTAGATGAAAACAATGAACTTTTAGAACTACAGGATTGTACTGGGTTTACCTAGTACACTGTTCAGTTTTATGGGGCTTGAAAGATGTTAAGAACATTTTTAAACGGTCTAAAATTTATTCTTTTTTTTTTTTAAGAGAGGAAGATATTATGAATATTGATCTGATATCTTCTTGTCTTTTGGAAACTGTGGCTTTGCTTTCTGGGAAATAAATATTTCTTTCATGTCAAAACCCATAATTCAGTCAAGTTTAATCCCAGAAACTCATAAAACACAAAACATGAAAGTCCTTCTCAAACTGAATTTTGTTCCTAATGGAAACACTGCTTTCAGCTGGGTTTCCAGAAGAACTGGGAGGGTAGTGAAATAAGTTTGTGGAAAAGAAAGAAACAGGACTTGTCTCTATTGAATTTTAATTCTAAAGGTATTCTAGTAAATGCTGTTGAAGGTATCAACGTGACCCAAGTTAGAGATGGATTAATGGTGAGAGGAGGGTAAGTATAAACAGTTTATGAAAAGCCTGCTTATAGAACTTGTAATACATTGTGCACATTTAAAACCAAAAAGACTGTCCAAATCTTTATTCTACTAAAAATACTTTAAATTGCCTTCTGAATATTTATTACAGTATGTTTGTTTGGAACATGGAAATAATTTCAAATCCAGCATTTTAAGTGTTTCTTAAACAAAGCACACATAAAATTAACCTGCTTTGACTTTAAAAAATTAAAAAATCGTATGCAAATTACAATACTATAATAATACTGGTCATGCATGGCCCAGCTGAGTAAACTGGCAGACATTAAGTTCGAAATTGCAGTCAAGTCAATGGGGAAATTTTGTGCATTTGTATTTATGTATTCAGGAAATACTTCAAATTCATCATTTTCTGCTTAACTGCTGGAATTTATTTTAGCATTTTTCTGAAATTGTAGCTGGAATTGTCAAAGGTGCTGAAGAAAGATAAATACTGAGGTCTGGTGTTCACAGCTAACTTGCATGGGGATTTTTGTAATATTATAGAATTTTGTCTGCAGATATCATAAGAGTCCTGATGAGATCTTGAAAACCCAAATCCTCGCAGTCATCTCATCATAAAGCTCCAAAATGTGGAAAGGAAATTATGTTTTTACCTGGGAAAGAGAACATTAACTGAGTTAAAAGTCTAGCCACTGACTGAAGTTTTTTACAAAGAACAATGAAAATGGCATTTGTGTCAGTGCTACATGAGGGAGTTCATACATTTGACCATTTCAAGGCAACAGTCATGGTAAATCAATAGTTTGAAAGACTAGGGAAAGGAGAGGGAGTAGTCAAATGATATCTACAGAACTGAGAATATTAAGTTTAATCTGCAGCTGTAATTCTTGTGGGAACTTATGATGAGAAAGAGAAGGAATTATTAAAAAGGCTTTTGTAGCATGTGAGCTTAATTTGAATGAAAAAAATATTACGTTAATGGAATAAGAATGTTGAATTTCACAGCATAATGTAAGCTGTCAGGTTTCTGTTATGTATTTATTAATTTCATGTATTTATTTGGTTTGTTTATAATAATGTAATTTGCAGTCTTTTCCAATCATAATAATTTATGTATTTTATTTCATCAATCTTTTGCTGAGTTTTAGTAATGCCCATCCACACCTCTTGCAGCCAACAGCAAACATACAAAACAAAAACTGAATTATGAAGAGTTTTGGCTTACTTGAGGTGGCATATATGAAGTCTTCTGTTCAACTTCCTCTTGGAAAAAAAGCCTATCAGAGTCTTGTGTATGGAGCTAAAAGTTATATGATAACTTTATGTTCAGGCCAAAGAATGCCTAAAGAAAGCAAACATCCTAGAAGAATGAAAATGCAAAAATTCCAGCAATGATGAGGTATCTGAAAATGCAAAGACTGTACATTCACATTACCTTGAGATCTGAGCTTGAACTGAGTCCACCATACCTGCCTCTATACACCTGTGACTTTCACTGTCTTTTGAATCTGTCCAAGCAGGGAAACTTGAGCTCTCAGCAAACCTATTCTGTTTGTAAAAGTGAGTGCAATTAACCTGAACTATTTTATTCTGAGATGTTTAAGAATAGGTACTAAAGCAGTATACAGAAAATCTAAACATATTCTACCTTTCTGAGACAGAAGGTTTCCCCTGAGACATTTGTAAGCTGTGCAGTATTCCTATAGGTGATATTTCTGGAGTGCTCTCTATCAAACCTCCCCCAAATATATGGCACATACAGAGATATAACTCTCAAAAGTCACTATCTGTGGAAAACAATGCTGTTTTCCACAGATAAATGAAGCATTTGGCATTCTTTCTAAGAAGTATTTCAGCAGATTTTTTTTATAGTTTTTTTGCTTTAAATTAAAAAACAAATAAGGCATTCAAGAAAAAATGCCTACTTGCCAGAATTCAAATGGTGAGCTTGTAAGGAGATTTATACATGAGAGGCTAATTGGATCCACAGTGAGGGGCGTTTTTATACTTTCAGACCTTTCAGACATCAACCAGAATTTTAACAAGCCTTTTAGAGTTCCATCCTCATCCTGCTATCAGACCTACTTCATCTTTAGCTACAGTTTTTTCCCCTTGAGTTGAAGTTCTCACTTTCATTTTGATGTTTAACAATTCAATGCCTTACTTTCATTTGCCTTACTGTCATTTACCTTCCATCCCAGAGGAAGTATTTTCTCCTTTTTATATTTTTTCTTCTTTAAATTTATTTTATTTTTACTATGTGTTTGCCCTTTTCTGTCTTCTTTATGAATTACCTCTTTTTCGGTTACACAGTCTCGTTCTTTCCTTTCCTAATGTTCACCATTCACTGTTCTGCAGCTATTCTACACAACTCATAAGTATATCGAGGTCAAGAAACTCTTCAGAAAAATGTTCAGTTAAAGAGCATTTATTACCATACCTGGGTGTTCTGGTTTAACCTCTGTAGACAGCTAAGCACCACCAACTCCTCCTGCAGGGGGATGAGGGAGAGAATCAGAAGGGTAAAAGTGGGAAAACTCGTGGGTTGAGATAAAGAAAGTTTAATAGGGAATGCAAAAAGCTGCTCATGCAAGCAAAACAAAGCAAGGAATTAATTCACCACTTCCCATCAGGAGGCAGGTGTTCAGCCATCCCCAGGAAACCAGGGCTCCATCACATGAAATAGTTGCTTGGGAAGACAAATACTGTAATACTGAACATTCAGCCCACTTCCTCCTTCCCCGCAGCTTTAACTGCTGAACACTACATCATACAGTGTGAAATATCACTTTGGTCAGTTGGGGTTAGCTGTCCCAGCTGTGTCCCCTCCCAGCTATTTGTGCACTCCCAGCTTGCTCATGGTGGGCTGAGGAACAGAAAAGGCCTTGGCTCAAGCACTGCTCAGCAGGAACTGGAACATCCCTGATTTATAAACTCTGGTCACAAATCCAAAGCATAGCATCATAACAGCTACTATGAAGAAAATTAACTCTATCCCAGCTAAAACCAGTACACTGGGAATATGAGGTCCTCCCTAATTTACCTGCTTTTCATCCCACTGACTTCATTTACACAGTTCCTGTAAGCATAACAGAGAAAAATCTCTGTGGAACATGACTGGAAACATTGTAAGACATTTAACACACTAATAATGATATCCTGAAGTGCTTAGTAGGGCATGAGAAAACTATGTGCTCTATGCCCCTGTGATTCTAGATTTGATGTCTGGATGGGAAGAAATATAACCTTGAGATTATTCTCAGGGTGCGAGTACAGTCATGCTCAGTGATATTTTCTATAACTGTAATCAGTAAGTACTGAAACCATCTGATTTAAAGTTATGTGGCAAATTAACTGAGCAATCTGTTGGCAACTCTTTTTATGGAAGCAAAGCACTTCTACTCATTTATTCTAGCCCCATCTCAAAGCACTTTGCACTGTAACAATTGGCATTAGTGTTACTTCCTTTCAAAAAATTAAATCTTTAATTAGCAGAAGCGAACCATATACTGTAGTTTGCATTAGTTTTCAATATTAATAAGTCATTTAACAGTCATAAATAATAGATGCAAGTAAAGCTTATAGATTAAAAAAAAATAAATCTATTGAACCTACTGTACTTTAAAAACATTACTTTTCCCTAACTTTGGCCTTGACAAGTTTTAAAGACAATTTCAGTTTTGCAATTTTCTAACCAGCATAAAACATAATTCCCAGGGCCAGACCGGTGTATTTAAATCTCAATGAACAAAATCTGACAACCAGGGCCTTAGCAGCTTTTAAACGACTCAGTAGTACTGAAGCTGACATTTCACTGTATTTATTAATGTTAAAGAAAGAAAGATATTTTTCATCTAGATGATTTCTTTATGGATTCATATAAAGAAACAAGTTTAAACTGAAGTTAAACAGGGTATCCTTACCATATTATGTATCTCCAAAACAAGAAAACTGTTTGCCACCTAGTATACTGTAGATTGCATTGTTCTTAATTTGGGAATAAAGAATTCAGTAGATTGTGTAAATCATTGGATTATTGAGTGGAAAGTTCTGTGTATAACTCTGGAAGCTGTACTGTAACAGTCAGGGGAAGTACTGAGAATGCCTCTTGGATTTCCCTCTTTTCTTCCAGGAAAGGCCACATTTAGAAAACCTTTCAGAAATGTTATGTTACAGCCCTTGGCACCTGTTATGTACAGAGCTAACTCCAGTTATTCTCTGATCTTTTTTACTCTTTCTAGCCATGTGAAAAATAGATTAGAAATTAAAGCTTGAATGACTGCAATATTACTCACCTCTGTGCTTAATGAGAAGATGAAATAAATGGCTTGGTTTTATATTTGACAACATATGGAGAAAGATATCAAATATGATCTGTTTGTCTTTCTGCCTTCTTTGACTGTCATCATTGTGGCATGAATGTCAAATGCTATGTTAATGTGCTTCTCTTCAGTAAACAGTCTCCAGTGGTTAACATTTTAATCCTCTATGCAGGTGTCAGTATTTTACAGGTGACTGCTGCCATATCATCACTACTGAAATCAATCAGAATTGTTTTCCCACTCTGGTAATTCAGCTCTTAATGAGTTCATGGCCAGCAAAAACAAGCAGCTGAGATGGAGCATGAGATAGAAAATGACACCTATGACTTTTGAGCCTTCCAGTTACAACATCTCATGTCTGAAACTTTTAAGTTAGTGACACTAATACTGAGTACAGTTCCAACAGAAGTAGAGCAGTTCATTCTGATACTCACTAGGGGACAAATTGTGAAAGCATGCCAGACTCATTCTAGCTTGAGCAAGCAGTGAGCAAACTGGTAACATCTTTTAACCTACCCACAAAAAACAGGAAATATAGGCACACACTTAAGAGACTAATCCCAAACCTGGTTGATGGCAATTGGAGTATTTTGAATTGCTTTCCACAGGTTTTGCTTTAAACCCAGTGTGCACTGAACAAAGATAGTATAGAAAATTTCTCTTTTACTAGAGCTGAAGGACTTGTGCAATTAAAACTAAATATACTTAATAAATTATCTGAACAAATTTCTCTTAAGCAGATAACCTGTATTACTTCATTAATCATTTATGACTGTTTATGCATATGTATGTCCCACTGACGTGTTTAGAAAAGTTGCAGGGTTTCTTCTTATTTACAGGTATGGTACTACAATTTCGGGACCAGTAGGGGTAATACAGGACAAAAAAAAAAAAAGAAAAATCCATGTTTTTGTGAAAGCTTGTTGTGATCAGTTTAAAATACCTGTTTTAAGAAAAAAAAAGACTCAGTTTGTGGGCACTGAAATTGTAAGGGACCAGCTGTACCACCTGAATGTTCACAATTCCATTGGGCCTGGTGGAATTCTTCCCAGAGTACAAAGTGGAAATCATGGCAGGATCTTTCTCAATCATCTGCCGAAGTTCTTGGGAGAAGAGGGAGCTAACAAATGGTATTCCAATATACATAAAGGGCAGGAGGGAAGACCCAAGGAATGACAGATATGTTCAGTTCCTGGAAAAATTATGGAGAAGATTATACTGGGTACTGTTGAATGTTACTTAAAGAATAATGCAATCAGTCTCAGTATGGGCTTGAAAAGGGAAAGTCCTATTTAACTAATCTGATACACTTCTAGGATAAGGTCATATGCCTCATGGATGAAAGGAAGACAGTGGATGTAGTTTTTCTAGATTTTAGTAAGGCATTTGATACTGTTGTTCACAACATGGTGTACTGGGTAAAGAAATGGCTGAAAGGCAGAGCTCAGAGGGTTACAGTGAATGGGGCTACATCTGGCTAGCAACCCCTCACCAGCAGTATTCCTCAGACTTCAATTCTAGGGCCAGCTGCATTCAGCATTCATGTGGCCTCATCTTGAATACTCTATGCAGTTCTGAGCAGCACAATTTAAGAAGGATGTGAAGGTCCTTGAATGCATTCAAAGGATGACAAAAAAGCTGGTGAAAGGGGTGAAAGCATTGTCCTACGAGGAATGGGCTTGTTTAGTTTGGAGAAAAGGAGGCTGAGGGGTGACTTCATTGCTTTCAGCAGCTTCCTAAGGAGCTGGAGAGGGATATGCTGATTGAAGATCTCTTTTCCCTGGTGTCCAGTGATAGGACATGTGGGAATGGTTCAAAGCTGGGGAGGTTTAGACTGGACATTAGGAAACATTTCTTTACTGGGAGAGTGGTCAAACACTGGAGCAAACTTCCTAGAGAGGTGTTAGGACAAGCCTGACAGTGTTGAAGAGGCATTTGAACAATGTCATTACCAATATGTTTTACCTTTTAGTCAGCCCTGAATTGGTCAGGAAGTTGGACTATATCATAGAAACGTAGAATACCATGTTGAAGGGAGCTCAAGGATCATCTGGTCCAACTTTTCTAGGCAAAGCACGACATAGACTACATGTCCAAACTCCCTGTCCAGCTGAATCTTAAAGGTATCCAGTATTGGAGAATCCACCTCTTCCCTGAGGAAATTACTCCAATGGCTGCTGTTCTCATTGTGAAAAATTTTCCTTTTGTGTCCAGTTGTATCTCCGCAGGAGTAACTTGTCCCCATTACCTCTCATCATGACTCCTGTAAAAAGGGAGTCTCTGTTGTAGCTCCCTTCCAACTGAAATAATGTATTCTATCCTATCATTATCCTATCCTATAATTATCCTATGCATACCTATCCTATCCTATCCTATCTTCTCCATTCCTCTCCTGTCCTCTCCTATCTTCTCCATTCCTCTCCTGTCCTCTCCTGGCCTAATGAAGTTTATCTAGGGTGTGAAAATTTGCACTGTGGTTAGTTCCTAACATAGTAAGGGCCTCACATATGGATGGATACCCTAGGCATTAATGTAAATAAATAAATCATGGTTCTGTGCTTTCACCTCCCTATGAAGATAAAGGAGATTCAAGTCTAAGTTCTGCCTGTT
This sequence comes from Melopsittacus undulatus, assembly GCF_012275295.1. Taxonomy (NCBI): domain Eukaryota; kingdom Metazoa; phylum Chordata; class Aves; order Psittaciformes; family Psittaculidae; genus Melopsittacus; species Melopsittacus undulatus. The sequence goes on along the minus strand of NC_047527.1, from coordinate 81,718,328 downwards.
TCAAAGTAGTAATTCATAGCCTTCAAAAATGTCTTTCAGGTCTTTGCATCTTTTATATTCTAATATACATAATGAGTCATTCCAGTTGCTGCTTTGCAGTGATGTTGTAAAGGTTCATTCCTTAAAGCTTTAAAATCCTATACTTTCTCTATGTACGTCATATAATATCTGTATTTTATACAGAAGCATGTAAGTGTCTACATGAGTGTTACAGGGTGATCACATGTCTTGCTGAAGACTGTGGCATTCTTTTCACTATGGCAAAAGTGAAAGTTAAATCCTATATTCTAATGCTGAGAAACAGTTTTATCACCATTAAAAATTTTTCATTTTAATAAGACAGTGAATATCTTTTAATACTTTAAAAGTACTTTAATGTACTTCTGAGATATAAAAAATTTCATAAATAAATCCCTTCAAAATCCCTTCAGTAAAGTCAAAACTTACTGAACTATTAGGTTTTAAAATATTGAAAATAAATTAAAAATATTAAAAATAAAATAACCTGCCTGAAAATAACATAGGATACTGTTGTATGTTTTGTTTCTGAAGGTAATGGCATTTTAATACTGAGTACTGTATTCTATATATGATGTACTAGGCTAACTAATTTAGTCGATATATTTAAAAAAGATCCACAGTAAGCAAATAATATATATTCAAGGCAGATGGATGGAGAGTTTGTAGTAGAGTATAAAATTTTCAATAACATTAATTTCAAGATAATTATATTCCTTGTAGATTGGAAATCCATAAGTGAGCTCTGTCTTTTTCAAAATGGGATACTCTACTACATAAAAAATACTGTTCATTCTCTTAGGTTGTTTGCTTTTGTTTGTTTGTTTTTATTTAAAGGTAATTCTAAAATTCTTTCAAATTTTCTTTTTATTTTTTTTTTTTTGACCTTTATACACACATCCTTTCTATTGGAAAGCTTCACTATTATGAGCTCAGCTTGAAAGGCCTTGGAGACAAACTAAATAACTAAACATTAAAATCTCAGAAAGAGCCAAAAACCCCTCTGGCAACAGTAGTATATGCATAGTAGAATGTTCTCTCCACTTATCCCCTTCTCCCACTCTCCATTTGAAAGTATGATTGTCCTTTTCATCAGTTTTGAGACACCAGAGCATGTATAAAATGCTTTCTTTTTGCTGGTCCGCTATTCAGCACTGCAGGGTGGTTTGGCTTTAAAAAACAAAAAAAAAAGGAGGAGATTTTTGTGGCTTCTGTCTTTAAAAATGTGGAACATAATTGAAATTTCCACACTGTAAATGGTGTTTGAAGCAGCTGAAGAAGGAAGGATTTTAGTTTGTGGAATGTATAACAGATGATCGAACAGAAGAGATAAACCTCCTTCATTGTGTGATCCCATTAGCTCTTATCTAGACAAAATATATAAAGAATGCTCTTACTTTGCTTGAAGTTGTTTTATATATGTTGTTTCTTCCTTTTGTTATTCAAAAATTTCAAACATGACATTAAATACATAGACTGTTCCAGACAAGCAATAATATGGAAGATACGAAGATAGATTTCCCAGTTGTTTCTGAGTTGCGTGAGTAGAGATTAAATTACAAAATCTGCTTTAAAGTATGTTTCAGACTCAGGTGTCTTGCACAGGAGTTAACAAGAGGAGTGTGTGTTGGTTCTAAATCTCAGATCATCCATAGATGACAAACAATCTAAGATTTAAGGAACTGATAAAAGGGGAAAAATGTGCTAGGGGACTTCAAATACTAAAAATCTATTGGAATTAGACAGGTTCATGATTTAATTCAATGTGTGCTTTATTGCTTAAGCAATAAAAGACATGCATTTTGTCAAAGAAAAAGCACGTTAAGAAAGAGTTGCCTTCAATGAAAAAAACACCAACCAAATCCAAAAGAAAAAACAAACCAAACTCAACCAAACAAAAAGAGGCTATGGTTAAGAAACAGGAACCAAGTCAGTGGCAGTATCAAAGCAAAGAACAGTAAGCCTTCAGAGAAATCTAATCAATGTGGGGAACCCCTGCATAAACAATTACCTGTTAAAGGAAAAAATAGAAAGCCCTTCCAGATAAAGACAGTTAAAACTGTTCTGACTTGCCTCTTCCACATAACATGAATATTAAGCCCCTTCATGAAACCATTGCTGTTTAGCTATGGCTGTTCAGAAGTTTATGTGTGTTTACAACATAGTAGATTCTCTGTCCAAAATTAAGCTTTTGAAAAATAAAAATTGGATACACGCTTGACTGAATAAAAAAATAATAAAGCATGACTAATAAAAATAGAAGTTCTTATATAGTGTTCAGTGTGCTTTGTCAGCTGACACAGGTGCTATAATGATACAGAGAAGAGCATAAAGGGATATAATAAAAATACAGAATGCATACCAGTCTGATAGGTGATTACTTTCTCTTATTAGACCATGGTCTCAAGGGATGGAATCAGGTTACTGTGAATTTTCTCTTTGACACTGCAGGCAGAGCATCCACAGGTTGCTGGTTATTCTTTCAAGGTTGCTGGAAGTTTGATATTCGCTTTGGTTCATCATATACAGTCTTCTGATTTACCAAGCGTAGTTTATGACTTCTTTTTTTTTAAATGGTGACCGAAGAGTGCTCTGTTTCCTTGCAATTTTTACTGATAATGAAGACATTTACAGTGCAAGCCATTTGCATGATGGCAATAACAATAAAGACTAGGAAAGTAATAAAAATATAATGGCCTAATAAAATTGAGTGAATAGTGGTAAAGTTATCTATTCAAAGTTAATAACAGCAACAAGAAAATAAATAATGTATGATGATTACAATCTTAGGGGATCTAGACAAAGTTAGTAAAAATAACTGTGTCCATTGTTGTAAAGACATCTTCCGCTAGTGTAAAAATTCTTTTTGTGTTACTGTATTTGGTAAAGAGTTTTGCCATAAATTAGGCTTAACATCTGAATGCATATATATCAAATGTATTAAATCTTACAAAGCATATCTACACTACATTTATAGAAAGAAGACAACCTGTGTGAGGGAAAACTGTAGGAGTATCAAGTACCTCTCAACTTTCATAGGTACATCAATAAGAAAATCTAAAAACACAAGTTGCCTAATGAATTCCTGGTGAATCCCTGTGTCTTGTTCTATGGTGAATAAGGTCTGAAGTTTGAGGAGTTTTATACCTGAAATATGAGTGAATTATCAAGAATGTGTTAGCACACCATTTAGGTAGATAAAAAACAGTGATGTCTTCATTTTACATGCAGCTCGAGAAGTGAAAAATATCCCAAAACAATACAGACAGCTGACAAAGAGCAGGTGGGAAAATAGCAATCGTACCTCAGTGGCTGAGGGTTGAGTTTCATTTGGACAGCATCTCAATAGACCTGAAGAAAAGAGTACTGAATTGTAGAAACTGTCACAGCAACTGGGGAAAGGCATTGGCAAAGAACAGGAAGAGCTGTGAGAAAGACTGCACACTGGGACAAAGATTGACTTCTACAGCAGTTCTTCAGCATGTGGCTGAACTGAAGCAAGCACAGACAGAATTGGGCCTCAATTCTTAGAGCAGACTCATAGCCCTGTGTAGAGCAGTCTGCAGACACAAGTTAACAACCTTCTAATCCTCAGTAAACTGCAGGAGCAAGAAAGTTCATTATCCTTGCCTGCAATACTTCATCTTACTGTTCGTATATCACAAAGGGAAGAAGAGGCTGAAGAAGAAAATACAGCAAGATGGAAGTGCAGGGGGCAAACCTGATCATTGTTGCTGGTGTCTCCAATCTCTTCCTTACATTTTTGGATTGTTGGTTTTGGTTGGTTGGTTGGTTTTAGTTGGCTGTTTTGGGTTTTTTTTTTCCCACAGAATGCATCTTGCTTTTAGTGTGTTTATTTCACATTTTTTCATGTTTTAATTAGAATGATGGTTTTATCTTTGCTTTGGTTTGCAAAACATTGTAATGCCTACGTGTTCATTTCAGATAGTTGCGCTTCTTAAATTGCTTCCATTTTCCTCAGTTTATTGAACTTTCTTGGTTGCTGAATGTCTTACATTAATCCACTCAAATTTAACGGAATGAGAAGCTAAAATATTTGGTTGAAATGCAACAGTAAGTGAAGCATAGATCCTAGTGAATTGATGCCCTGTTAGTCAGAAGTAATTAGCATAAAGAGGCACAATTAAAATCATTACCCATGTCAGCAGACAAATCAATATGGTACCTATATAATCAGTTAGTTTCTCTCAATCCATAAAATTAATCAGGGACAAAATGGCACTTACTTCACCCAAGAGATGCAGTAAATGTTCAGAGCAAATAATTTTGAAGTAGCCAGTGTCCAAGCAATTACTCTTCACTGTTAAGTGTGACATAGAGGTAAAATTACTTGGCATGCCTTTTTACTTCAGCTTTCTTCATCTGCAGTACTCCCTGTCTGTGGGTTGAGTACAGCAGTGTCTGTTTTTTTCTCCAGTCTTTTCTAGCTTTGTACACAGGCCATAGGAGTATGGCCTTTCATACTTTAGCTTTCAGGCAATTTTGAAACAAAACTTTTTGTCATCTTTGGGTTTCTAGATAGGCATTTCCAGTCAATGCAAGAAAAATGGGGGATTTTATCTCTTTAAACTGTAGGAAAAGATTTTTTCACATGTACCAGGAATAATGTCTGCTGCCAAGAAAATTGTGGGGAATTAAAGGACATCTGGTGTCTTTGGTTCTGTTTTTTCAGTATTTCATATTATAATTATCTGCGCTACTGCTGAATGTAGAAGAATTAAGAGTAAACAAAGTCACATATCTTTTGGTTACCTCTGATTCACCATGGCAGCTAGGCTAGATGAGGAACAAACCCAGTAAACTGATATAAAATCACCTGCAACATTCCCTATAAAATAAAGTTTAGAATTAAAACATTATTTGCTCTTGTTGTCCTTGTTGAAACAGGAAGCCTGAAGAGTTGCTAATTCCAGCATTTTAATCAGTATGACAGGGACTGAAGTTCAGATCCATGTAATGTTCGTGTATCCATGCAATATGCATAGAATAGTGCTATGTGAGCTGAGGACTTGAGGTTCACTGCTGTTATTTCAGCCTGCTGAGGGTTGGTACAGAGAGAGCCAGAAAGAAAGTTTCACATGTAAGGTTCACAGGTAAAGGGCATCTGCTGCGGAATGGACTCAATCAGAGATCAATATGATCAGACAAAAAGCAATTTATTGCAAAGCATTAACTCCTTATATACTATTGCTTACACACACCTACAGCAATTTGGCATATCATGATTGGATACTTGTCTTGAAGACCCTTAGTGACTAACATATAATTGGTTAAGCACAGGTGTGAGAATTTGACCTTGAACGCTTGCCAACAGTCCAGAGTTCTCATAACTCAGTGAATTCCAGATTCTTCTTGTCTTGCTTGCTTAAGCTTCCTTGGGGCTCTCACGGCCTTGCTGTATCTTTCAGTTATTCAGAGTTCATGTACCAAATATCCATTCTCCTGTGAGAACACTGTCTCCACAGGCATCTGCATTTGCTTTTCTTGAACTTTACCTTGTGGGCTGGAGCAATGCCACATTCACATAAAGGAATTGCTTGTCTTTGCATTGGCACTGGGCAGATTTTGTACCAAGATTACTCTTTGGAACAAGTAGAAATAAACCTCAGGAGCCTCAGAGCATAGGTAGCTATTAACCACGCGGTTGACATTCTGTGCAACAATGGTGGTGTCTCTTAATGGGAAAGTTCTAGGCTATCTCACCCCTCCTGCATATTATATATATGTATGAGGAATTAGGACAGAGAAAGTAGTGCTCATACTGGTAATTTTCCCCTCCATATTTCTATATGCAGAGTCAAATCTTCCTTCTTTGCTATGTAGCCCCATAGCAGGCTTGTGTGGGCTTCAAGTTACGCTAAATGACCGATATTGAAGAGTTACCATGATGGAAGGAGATAGATATAATATGAACCTAGGCTAGAAATATCATTAATGAATGAAATTGCTGCCTCAAAAGCACTTTTTATATATACTTTCTGAAAATGTTGCCTGTACTCCAGGGAGTTATGATGATTTGAGATCTTGAAGAAGAGGGTATTTTGAGGAGGATGAAGGATGAACAATGGAACATGGAAGGGAGAGAAGACAGATTCTGTTTGAATAAAAACAAGCATGTTATTCTGGAGAGCTTTGAATATCCCTGCAGGGTTCTGTTTCTTTATCTCACTTGTCCTGAAGTCATGTAATTTATTGGTTGTGTAAGCATTGTTTGAAAACAAATCACTGCATGAGAACAAACCCCAGACACCAATCTGTCCAGGATTTGCACTATGGAGTATGTTGATGTATGTGTACAGGCATACATACGTACATATGTATAATGATCTACAGAGTCTTAGCTTAGCTTTTGTTTTGGTTTGGTTTTAGCATTTCCTTCTGTAACAATAAGAATCTAGGAACATAAAGTGAAGAGAGATACTCAGAGGAGGAATGCACCACAAATTCTTTCTGACTTTCAGTGGGATCTGTCTGTCACCCTTCTCAATGAATAAAAATCTTCCTGCAGTATAAAGAGCTGTGTAACCTATTCCCTGTGCTCCCCATATTGGCTACTTGGAATATTAAAATTCTAAGACACTGCAGTAATGCAATAAGAAAGGTGGGTTTTGTGTTTGTTTTTTATTTTAATTTATCAAAAGATTCATGAGCTTGATACTGATTTAGAGTACATACAAGTTCTCACAGATACAAGGTCACTATGTACTGCAGATATTTTTCCAATGGCTGGCATAATGAATGATTCTTCCATACCTTACCTCACACTTCACCCTCAGAGGCTCCTAAAGGCTTCTTGCTATTCCATACACGTCTTCATCTGAAATGCCCTCTGGAATGAAAAATACCCGCCTTGCTGTTTGAGTTGTGAACATACTGTGTGATGAGAAAAATCACACCACATTATGAACTTTGAAGGGAAGATTAGTTCTTCATTAAGTTTGTTCCCAACATAAAGAACAATGGGATATCAATCCCCTTCTGAGGTCTCCAGGCACTACCACAAAATCAAAAATGCTTTAATAAAAGATACTGAGACAAGTAGGTGAAATTTACTGACCTGCAATATATTAGTTTTAGACAACGTGATCTGACAGATCTTCTCTACTTACTCTTAAAAAAAAAAAATCAATGATTAAGAAATGTTTTTGTGGAGGTAGCTATGTTAAGTCTATCTGTACCAAAGAGTCATTGTAAGCAAAATAGTGATAGAGCCATAATTATGTCAGATCCCCAAAAGGTTTGTTCTTTTTGTTCACTATATTTTAAAATAACAGTATTTTGTGTTTTTAAATTGGTATTATATTGCAATTGTCACACTGGCAGTTCTTTCTTTTCACTGGAAAAAAAGGGCAGCTTAGGCACTGAGAGACCAGTTCTCCAAGTTTGTACTATAGTGTTACAATATATCAAGGTTTTGGTTCCACTAGGTGGAGCATTATTATCACAGCAGAATTTTTTAAGTTAAAAGAGGCTTTTAAAGTCAAGAAAGAGAAAACAGAGACTGAGCTGCAGAATTTGGATCCAGATCTAGATAAGTTTTTGTGAAGTGTGTGAGGGTTAAAGTATGCAGACTTCTATATTCCAGCTTGACTGGTTTGCCTCTTTATCTCATAAATACTTTCTCCCTAGCCCATCATTATCCTTTCAGGCCTTGACTGAAAAAGTGAATTTTTAAGTTAAAATGCATGGGGTTCTGCAGCTTTTTAGCTTTTCTAGGGGAAAAAAAAAAAAAAAAGAAACAAAAAAAAGAAAAAAAAGAAGATGGCTGCTATGGTGCAGATTTCTGTGTCTAAAGGATGGGCTGGGAAAAATTGATACGTGTAATGACTAGTTTTCTAAAAACATTGTGAATTGTATGCCAGTTTGATTCTAATAGACTCCAAAGGGAGTAAAATTCAAAGCTACTAGTTCATTCCTAAGAGGTGCCTTTTTTGAAATGGTGTAGGATGCAATTGAAACTAGAAGAGTAAGAGTAGCTTATAGGAAAGCAGTCTTTCTGAGGATTCTCAGTTCAAGGTGTGGGAATTCAGAAGCTTAAAAGGTCACTATTAACTAACTGCACTCAAAAGCACCAAGGCAAGTGCATTAAATGCGTGACAGAACTGATGTCGTATTCAGCTCTAATGAGAACTGTGTATATATATGCATAGCTACCACTGTCGAAACATGTCCTTTTGTATTTTCAACATTACTCTTGGCTGAATTTAGCTAAATATTAGTGGTGAATAAGTTGTTTCCATCTTTGGGATGGAACTTCTTATGCCCAAGAAAACCTTGTGGGAGGCTTGTATCTTTTCTTGTTGCTTTTTTATTAATTGGTTGACTTTTTCTCAAATTGTTAGCCAAGTATGCAAGAGTTAAACAACTTTGCAGATGCCTGTAACTATTTAGGTACCTTGAACCTAACACTTTGTCCCACAGGAAGATACAAATGAGTCTGCAGTACTGTAGCTGGGCTACAGTAGAATTTCTGAAGGGATGAACCTGGCTACACAAGCACTTTAACTTTACAGTAATTTCAATCAGAAATGGCACCTGCAGCAGAATAGCAGTCAAGAGCAGCTGTTTGGTGTTGTGTTGTTAAATAATCCATTCTGCATGCAGCAGCTGATGGTAGGTAGGTTGTTACAGCTGAAGTAGGCTGTCTCTGCTAAGCAAAACAGGTAACAAGTTTCTTCTTGCTTATACTGTGCATATGTGTGCATGCATCTATGCTGTGGTAAAATATCTGTGTGCAAATACATTTAAATTAGTTTAAAGCTAGTCAGCTCAGGTATCAGTGGCAGTATGGACCTCAGCCTTGGCTAGCTGTCCATGAATGAATGCTCTGTTTACTGGGATGTGTCTGAAGGCATGAGATGATAAAGCACTGAGGTCCTTCATTGTTTGACACTCTGCCTTTCGGACTCCAACTGAAGGCATGATTTATGTCCATTAGAAAATACTTTGTCATGTTTATAATATCCTAGGGTTTTGATACAGAGTCCACTATGAAAACTGAGTATCTTTTAATAACTGCATGCATATGGTTCTTCTGAGGGTAAAAGAATAGCAGTAAAATGATAAAGAGAACATTGACAGACTGAGGTGTATTAATTTGTAAACTCAAGTAATGTAACTTCTTAATTACATTTCTCCTGCACAGTTTTGTGGCAGTGCAAAAGAAAAAATACATTTAACAACTTCCATATTGCTTTAAATATGTTTTAGAATAGGTAGCTTACACCTGCATTATGATTCTGTACAACACAGGGCCACTCTGCGGGACTAGACTGTCAGCACCTTGAATTCAACTTCTTTAAAGACAGCTGTGTTTGATCATCAAACAGCTGACAAAATGGTAGATACCAGCTAAAATTCTTTTACTGGGCTCGATGTGCTTTTCTGGGATATTCATTTCTACAATTTACCTGACAGCCTAGTATAACAGAGCACTATTGAAAAGAAGAGCAACATTTTCAAACGGTTTCTTCAGTTATGGCTTTTTAACTCACTTATGTTGTCCTAAATTGCAGGAAAATGTGTATTATATACTCTGTAAGTAGTAGCTGGAAAAAATGAACTAGGTACAGATTGAATTCAAAATTGATGTTTTGCCAGATGAGAGAAGCTCAATGTGAAGAAATTTTTCTGTAGCTATCCACAGAATAAAAGGATTGATAATACATAGCACTCCAGAAGTTTGTTTGGTCCCCTGGCTTTCAAATCAATCATGTTATTCAATCAATAATATAATTTTTCTTTATGTGAGACCTAATGAATAACACATTGAAGGTTAAAGAATACACTCCAGTTTCTGTAGCCAGTTTGGTTCCTGTTTGCATAGTATTTTGCTCATTATATTTGGTTGAATGACTTGGAATACAATTAAATCAATAAAATGTTAATGGATGTTGTTAAAAGGGTGAAGTACCTTCCACCTGTTGGAATATAACTGATAAGTTAAAAGTGAAGTGTGCAAGACTATAACAAAATACACTGCCATTTATTTTTATCTGTAATTTTGAAATGTGTCTTAGATTATGTGAAGTCTGCGTGATCTGTCTGTCAGCAGGACAAAGGGAAAGACAAAATATATGTTAACTTATATCATAAAGATACCATATAAGAAACTGTGTCAATATGTAGTCTAAAGAGGTTAAGTCAAACTCAGTTTTAACACACAGTGACTGATCAAGGACAAATTTTACTATGAAGTTGAAGGATTATGTCAAGCTGCTAAGAAGGGTTAGGTATTATACTTTAGGTGAACTAACAACAGTCTTTCTTGGCTTTATAATGCATGTCTCTATAGACTGTTTTAGGTGCTACTGAGTATTGCTTACTGGTAAGCACTATCAATAGCAGTTTGTTTTTACTATCCTGGGATCTAAGAGTGCCTTACTTCATCCCAGCTGAATGCTGGGAGGAAAAAAATCACTTGTATGTCCAAGTTTTCTGGAATGAATTAGAACAAGTGCAACAACAAGAAAACAATTTTACTTTGTATGAGGAAGGCTATTTACTCAAAGCCTTGTTCATTTTTGAAATTCTGGGTATTCAATTTCAAAATTTTTACTCTCTTGCCCTTACATTTCTATTTTCTCCTTTACCTTAATCTTGATCAGGACTATTTTGGGTTTTGAAGAGATGATTGCTTCAAAGAGTGGGGAACAGTTTATTTTCCTCTGTGCCAATGATCAGAGGTCCCATCTCTCTTGCATATAAAGATCATGGCTGACAAAGAAGCAGAAGTTTTTCCACCAGGTGCTTTTGGGACTAGCTGATGATATGGTCAGAGAAGAGTCTTTTCACCTTCATGCCTAAAATGTGAGTATCTTGTGTGGTTTCTCTTTACCTTCTCTTCCAGGGGAAAAAAAAAAAGCAAACAAAACAAAACATCTTTTCCTGCTCTTCTCTTGATGTCTACTCGAGCATAAAGGTAGCACACAGGTAGTGAAGGTAACATTTATTTTTTTTTTTTTCCCCATGGAGTCAGAAACACAAAGCAAGCATCATTCCCTTGCCTATGGCTGTAGAGGGCAGCAGTACACATGCCCACTAACCAGTTATTAAACTATAATGTACATTTTATCGATGTCTTAAAATGGATGGCTTGCTATATTTATGATAACATTTATTACAGGACATAGAGTTCATCATGCTGGAACAAACCATTTAGTTCATCTTGTCCAGTAAGCAGTTGACAGTGGCAGTGAATAACTGATGTCTCAGAGCAAGCATAAAAATAAACAAGATGCACTCAGCCAATTGTGCAGTGCCAAAACTCTGCAGGCGATTAGCTAACACCCTCAAGCATGAAATCTGATTACCTTGTTATCATCTTAGCTTGCATAGGTATGGATTCTTAGCAATGCTATTAGTTATCCACTCCTCTTTAGAAAGTAACTGTAGTATTTGCCTCAATGAGTTCCTGTGGCAATGATTCTCATAAACATTATTCAAACCCTTTTCCTTTTTATCAGTCTTGTTAACTGAATTTCAGCAGCAGAAGCATATGTTCATATTGAAAATATAATGCTGACACTTGAATAGATACTTACTTTAAATATATTTTTAGACTAGAAATTCGGCCAAACCTTAAGTAAAAGCAATACCGTGATGAGTTTTCCTTAGTAATCACGATCTTAAAAATAACAGAATGTGAGATTCTTTTTCAAAAGAGGGAGAAAGAACTTTTCTCCGTGCCCTACAAGTACTGAAACTCATGTTACTTCTAAAATGAATCCTGAGATTCTCATGTTGTCACATGGAATTGAGTGCTGGGGATTTAAGATAATGATGAAACAGGATGAGACTTGCAAAATTCTGTGGGTTTATAACAGCTACATAAAAGGCAGCCCATCCTAAGCTACAATGCCCTTGACAAACTTAAATACATTTAGTAGTCCTAAGCAGGCTCGATCGATTAACCACTGACAGTCCTACCAAAGCAAACATGACAAAAACCTAACAAGACTTGCAATCTGAACAGCTCTAGTATCTTGACTTCAATTCCTTCCCTCCTCGCCTTTGCAGACAAGCTGGGAGAAAAGATACGCCTTGAAGAACAGCTTATAAGAAACCGAGGCTTCTGTGTAGTCAAACTTCTTACATTACTGTTGATGAAATTTGCATATTAGGACTTTAAAGAACACAACTGATTTTTCTTCTTTTTGGCCACTTTGTTGGAGTATGACAATGGCTCACCACCCTCCACTCCAAATCACTCATGGTCTGCTAGGAGCTTGGAATCACACACGGTTAATGTCATAGCTTGACCCCTGCTGGATACCACGTGCCCACCAAAGCTACTCTATCAAACCGCTTCATCAACTGAACAGAGCAGATAAAATATAACAAAAGGCTCATGGGTTGAGATAAGGACAGGGAGAAATCACCAATTACTGTCACGGGGAAAACAGACTTGGGGAAATTAGTGTAATTTATTAACAATCAAATAAGAGTAAGATCATGAGAAAATACAAACTAAATCTTAAGACACTTTCCTCCCACCCCTTCCTTCTTTCTGGGCTTAACTTCACTCCTCATTTCTCTACCTCCTCCCCCCAGCAGCACAGGGGAATGGGGATTGCAGTTAATAGTTCATCACATGTTGTCTCTGCTGCTCCTTCCTTCCATACTCTTCCCCTGTGCTAGCATGGGCACCTTCCCATGGAAGACAGTCCCCATGTATTTCTGAAATATGTGTCCTTCCCCCACGGGCTGCAGTTCTTCATAAACTGCTCCAGTGTTGGCTTCCCAAAAGGTCACAGTCTCCCTCAGGCATCCCCTTGCTCTGGCATGGGGTCCTAATGGCCTGATGGTGGATATCTGCTGCATCATGGACCTCCATGGGGACAGCCTGACTCACCATGGTCTTTATCATGGGCTGCAGGGCTCTTTGTTCTGGCACAGAGCACCTCCTGTCCTCCTTCTTCACTGACCTTGGTGTCTGCAGTGTTGTTGCTCTCACATATTCTCACTCCTCTCTCCAGCTGCTGTTCTGCAGCAGTTTTTTTTTCCCAATCTTAAATATGTCATCCCAGAGGTGCTACCACTGTTGCTGATGGGCTTGATGCTAGCCAGTGATGGGTCCATCTTGGAACCACCTGATATTAGCTTCTAACAGCTTCTCACAGAAACCACCCTTGCTACCAAAACCTTGCCAGAAACTGTATCTTCTCCTTTAAATGCCAGTGAACTAGTGCTTCACTGTTTACTACATAAGTCTGGCACCATTTTCTGCTGTAAAGAAACAAGAAAGTGTCAGATGTCAGACTGCATGTATGTCATAAAAGGTCCATGCAGGAAAGTCATCAGGGAGTTAAGGATCTGGTTAAAAAATTATTTCTTTTTTTTTTCTTACTCCCCCCTCCTTTTTTTTTTCCCCCTTTTGGTTTCCTATGGATGCACTGCTAAGACAGTTAAAAATAGGTATAAGAATGAAATGGGAAGCTCTGTTCGAATTGCACAGGGAGAGGGAGCATCAGCATGCTGAAATGAAATCTTCCCCTCTTTGTACCTGTACTTCACAGCAAAAAGAGAAGCTGACAAAAACAGCGCTTGCAGTATTCCAGAAATAATGGAGATATTCCCAGATGATAAGATGAGGCACATTAAAGAAAAGGTGAAAATGAAGAGCATACATCCCTGTTTTACCTCCTACATATCATGGCTTTCAGCAACACAAACATCAGAAAAGCAGACACAGTCTTGTTGCTTATTTTTGTGGTTACTGATCCCAGGATCATATGTACTTCACATTAAACAGTTGTGGATTAAAGACAAAAGCAGTCCTGGGTGCTGGAGACTCCTACTCTTTCACCTGTGTGTGCTGAGCTCCGGGGTATGGAGTCAGATGCTCCTTTTCTCACCTAGCCACAGTGAGTATTATGTTGCATTATGCATATTCAGCTATTTGGACCAGAGTATGTATATTTTTGTAGTTCTGAGAGCCCATATTAATGGGAAAACATAGTTTTCTAATGTCCACAGGGTAACTCCACACTACCACTACTTTGCCTCATTATTCACAAATGTATATTATCTGATTTGGTCCATTTTATAGCCTGACAGGGAGTATTTGACATCTGTTGCCACAGTGAAATTCCATACCACCATGAAGTCTTGGTTTCTATACCATTTTGTTAGCTACATACACAAAACTTTGTCCTTTGGTCTTTGCCACTCTGCCTCATGTTATAAAGTTCATTTCTATAGCCTCTCCCTGTAATGTTTTTGGTTGCTTGGGGTGTGCTGGGGATGAGTGTCATTGAACTTAGTTTTGTTTTTTTCTGAGGGGGGTAGCCTTTCCAGTGGCATACAAGCTGGGGTCTCAGATACTATCAGGATCTTTCCCATTAAATTTCAGGTCAGATGCTGCCGGCTAGGAGGATATCCCGTGACCCTGGATGTCATACACAGATCATATTTGCACATACATCATAGTTTCACTATTCTAGCCACTTTTTTTTTTTTTTTAATCTGAACAAACAAATGGGTAAAATGACCAGACTTCTGATATTTCCAGCAGTAGGCTCATTCTTCTGTGTTATTTGCTACTCCATTTCAGAGCCTGTTGAATCACAACCGGGGAGCTGTCTGCTTCCTCTTCACTGAAAACCTGCCTCTCTCAGACTCCGGTTGCTATGGAGTTACTGGCTGCCTTTTAGTCTGGAGATGTCTGAATTTGGCCACTTCTACCTGTGGTACTTGATTCTCGTGTTGATGCCTTCACTCTCAGCCCTGTGTCCCAGCTCCTTGGTACTGGTCTTTTCCAGCTTACAGATCCATTCCATTTCACTTGTTAGCATAATGTCTTTATTAAGCAGCACTCAGCCAATTTAGGCTGCAGAACAAGCTGTTACAAGGGGACCCTGTTTGAAAGAGACATGCATTCCTCAGGAGATGAGGCCACACATTTCTAAACAAGTAAAAGTTTATATAGAAACAGAAGTCTGTTTAGAAATACTGGGATTTTTTTTCCTTTTAATAATTGGACTTCAGATGTAACACAGAGGTAGGAAGGACATAATACACACAATACAAAAAAATAAGTAGAAACAAGGGGAGTGATTTGAGAACAAAATTGAAAACTTAGTTTTTCATTTCTGTAGGTTTGGTAATTGTCTTCAAGAATGTAAATGCATTTGATTCTTCTAAGGGAAAAGGGTTTTTTTTAATAAAATTTACACCATGATTTTTTTTTTTGGTAAATAATGACTCTTCAATGCTTCAATTTATTCCTTACATACCAGATAGTGTCATCTTTCCATTATATTTCGTAGTTGTGTTCAGTGGTTTTCATTTGCTAGCTTGCTATTGTAAATGAAATTCATTAATCTGAAGCAAAAGTAATTATAACAAAGAATATAAAATATCAAATTATTAAGCTGATATCTTTCTCTGTCGAGTTGGGTTACTTCAATTCATTCATCATCTCTTAGAAACACTAAGTTACTTTAGAAGGAATACGTCCTGAATTTAAATCCAAGGACATATATGATTATGTCTTGTACTTAAGAAGAAAAAAAAAGCACTCAAATATGATCTCTGCACTCTTCCTGATATACTAAAAGCTGAGTGTTAAGTGTACAGATATTTCACTTCTGTTTTAAAACATGACTCTCACATAGAATCAAAATTCACAAAAGTGAATTTCATCCCTGTCCAAAGTGCCAAAATGAAGCATGAATGATGTGAGGCTATTCAATAAGCTGTGGTAGCACCTGTTTTCAGTGTGTGGAATGATCAATATTTCAACCTCTACCTGAATGAGAGTGAATGGGAGAGGATCTCTTCTGCAGTCCAGGAGTGCCCAGGGACTGCCTGATTTCTTTGAATTGCCTCAAAACTGGGCAGGGGAGCCCACTTCACTTTGCCTTCCTTTTCTGAGTGCCATAGAAGCAACCTTTTCAACTTCCCTCCTCTTTTCATAATCAGAGCAGAGAAAGAGCTCAGCAATACAGAGTGCCAGGTTTGCTTCCACATCATAGAATCAGAATCAGCTAGGTTGGAAAAGACATATAAGATCATCAAGTCCAACCTTTACCCCGGAAATCCATTGGGGATGAGCTTTTCAAGTACTTCTCTCCCCAGACCTCCCAAGGACCTTTAAACTTGCTGTGCCCAGAGGGAAATGGATGGCTTTGCTGTGGCTCATGGGGGTACTGCCATGAGAACCAAGGCTGAATGAGCAGCATATGCTGTGGGTCCTTGTTTGATGTGTTAGCAAAAGGTGTGTGCACATGTATGCATGTTATCCTGTAAAATAGCAATTGTTCTCTTTGTTACAAATTCTTTACATCACTGGAGCTTCTCTTCATAGAAAACACCACAACTGAAAAAAATCACATACAGTATAACTTTCTGTAACCTCCTTTTTCCTCTGATTTTTCTTTATGTTAAATAACTGCATATATAAACATTGGACAAGACTCTAATTTTTTCTGTCCTGACAGAATGCCAGTAATGACATGGACTTTCTCACAGCAGTGATGAACTTTTATTTCACATATTGCATAAAACCTGATGTAAAATAATCAATTAAAACAACCCCACCAAAAATTCCCCAACCCCCCCTCCCACAAAACCCTCAGAAAACATTTTTAATTGTAGCTTTGAGCAAACCATAGAAGTTGTTGATATTCTGTTTTAGAAGTAAAAAATGAAAGTCTCACAAACACAATGCTTTTGAGAGATATGTTTATTGTCTTTATATGGATGCATAGTTCAGTGTTTTTACATATCTGTACATATTCAAACATATTTAAAATTGAGATGTATGCCCTTGAAATTGCTGAATCTGACAATGCCAAGAGAATGTCTTCAGAAACATTCAACTTACACTATTGTGCTGAGAAACCTTGCTCCTTTTTCTAGAAGTGAAGCCTGGTTTTACAATTGAAGTGACTGCAGGAAATAGAGTGTTTTGCCCTGCCACTTGGCTGGGACTAATTTGACATTATAATCCACTTGGAATTAAATCTTTTTGTAGAAAAATGTGTTTATATGGAGCAGACTGAGAAAGCCATGATATGAAGATAAAAGTACTTCAGTTATAAGAACATATTCAAAGGAACATGTAGTGCAATGCTGGAAGAGGATCTCTTGTTTATAATAGAATCTGCTAGTTCAGAAAGGGATGTGCAACACTACAGGAAGTAATGCTACCCTTCTAGCTAACAGGAGTCTTGAGTACCCAAACTAAAAAAAAAAATAAAGCATTTTGATCAGAAATCATGACTCTCTCAAAAAGTCTGTGAAAATCTGAGGGCTCTTCAGCTTTGAGTTAATAAGATGAAAAAAAAATTGTATTTGATATCATAGCTGAAATTCTAAATTTACATGACATATCAAAGAGAAGAGCAAGTGTCATTGCTCTGTCATTAAAATAGCAAGAATAGACTGTGTGGGACAGATTAAGTCATCCAAAACCAAGGCAATTTGTTTTTCTTCACTGGAGTTCATGTGCTATTGAAAATTCTCAGTGACATGCTACAGAATTGAGGGATTGCTTCAGAAAAAAGAAAAAAAAAAGTGGCTAAGTTTGCATTTTTAAAAGGGATTCAGTTTGTGGATTCTGTTAATTGTCTCTGCATTGAAATAGAACCAAAATGCAGTTCGTGTGAAGTCTTTTTATCTGTAGTCTGTTCAATTTCCCATTTTCTGTGCCTGATTGTCAAGAATAAATAGAAAAATATAAACGGATTCCAGAGGTAGTTCAGCCACATGAGAATCAGAGCACATTCCCTTAGGAAGTCCTGAGATAGTGGCATTCATGTCAGCCTAATTCAACTTGTCAAACTTTTTTATAGGACAGACTGTTCTGAGAGGTTGAAAAAATGATGATTTAGAAATTACATACTTCCTTGTTTTAATTGAGTTTGGTGTTCAGCTGAACATTGCTGTGTTGCCACATCACTGCATAAGAGCATAGTTCATGCTTTTCTTTATTTATTGTGCTGTATGACATGGCTTTGTCAGAAAAATACATTTATTAATGTCAGAACCTGTCTAGGAAAGTCTGGGACTACAGGAAACCCAAACAGCATTGTATGCGTAGCACCATGTTATCACCAATACATAGAGCTACATATTGAACACCCTGTAAGAAAATTGTATTCATGATGAATGGTATAAAATATTTTTATTAGAGTTAAATTTATTAATCTAAACCAATTATTTTACTCCTATAAAGTAATTTCAATTTAGAGAAGTCTTTACTATTCCTTACCTAAGTGCAATTTCTGTTTAGCTCACACTCCCTACATATGAAAGGATAATAAAATTGAAAACTGTGATTGAAACTGTGGTGCTAGATATTTATGAAACCTGTTGAAAAGAGGAAAGAACCTCTGTCTCTTGCATCAGGTTTTGCTCTGTGCTGCATGTCAGTAGAATTACACTGGTACTTGTGGGTGAAAGGGAGCCAAATGCCAATCTGAAGGAACTTTAATGACAGTAGAGCACAGTGGATCAGAAACTGCGGTCTGTAAGCAGACTCTGGACCATCCTTTGGCTACATCCTTGCCAAAGCAAAGTCTAAGATTCTCCATTTATTTACTTCTTTGTATAAATACTAACTGTAAAAAGTCTCTACAGGATTTTCTGAGGACAATGCCAATCCTATTTGCTTAACGAAAGGATGGTTGATGATTTTGCTGGAAAACGCTTTTTTTAACTTCATGAACTAGAACAAAACCCAATAGCTAAGCTGACCACTAAAACCTGAATCACTATTAGATGTCATGTAGAGTTGTACTGTGTTACTGAAATACATCTTTAAACTTAGCAACACAACATGTTTTCTTGTAGTCTTTCTGTCACATATGCATGTCTTAGTGGAAAAAAAAACCAACCTAAAATAAAGATTTTGGCTGAGGAACCTTCATTTGTTACTGTGATTATTTTGAGAACAGGGTGGGGAATATTGTTTTTTTTTTTTTTTTTTTTTTTTAGCTGAACAGTCTGAAAACCTTTAATTTCCTTTTTTTTTTTTTTCTTCTTCAACATTTTTAGGTGTCATGGGTTGAGCAGTAGCAGTCATTTTTTCTCCTTCTTGTGGCTGGTGCAGTGCTGTGTTTTGACTTCTGGGCTGGGAGCGGTTGCTTGGTGGCGAGCATGTTTTGAGGGTGTTTTTGTTCAAGGCCTTTTCTGAGCATGTGCTCTGCTGGGGAGGAGGGGAGGCCGGGAGGAAGGAGAGACAGGACACCTGACCCAGGCTAGCCAATGAGGTATTCCATACCATAGCACGTGATGCCCAGGATACATACTGGGAGAGAGAGAGCAGGAAGGGTGGAGCTCCGGAGGAAAATAGAGGAGTGAGCACACGGTGCTCGGCCGGGCAGGGTGGAGTGAGTTATGGGTCAGTGGCTGGTGAGGTGTTGTATTCTTTTTGCTTGTTATTGGTTTTATCGTTATTATTTGTAGTAGTAATGGCAGTAGTGATTTGTGATGTGCCTTAGCAATTAGACCGTTCTTATTTCAACCCGTGGGGGCTACATTCTTTGGATTCTCCTTCCTAACTCTCCGGGAGTTGGGGGAGCAAGGGGGGGAGTGAGTGAGAGTACTGTGAGGATTTGGTTTAAACCATGACATTAGGTGACAATTTGCCACATGAATCATCACCTGTGAACAAGGCCCTAGGAGTCAGATACTCACACTGGTTTAAGTAGTGTACAACTGTTTCCACTTCCAAAAACCAGAGAGAGAAATAATGCAATTTCAGTGCTTTATAGAATGAATGACACTTCATTTAGTTCAGAGAGTCCTTCCTGAAACTGTAAAATTGTGAAATTGATGCCTTGCTTCACCTTCCATCACACATCCCCACCAGACTTTGAAAAGGAGACTGCAAACATAGGTGTCTATACTTAAATGGTCTGGCCACAACTTCGGTAGCTATCTCTGTATGTAATTATTTCTAAAGAAGATTTAGTCTGTTGAAGTCTGTAGAAAGATACTCGTGTGTACTGGGTGCAGGTGCCCATGTGCTGTCAGCACCACCAGCACTGAGGCTCTGTCTGGGCTTCTCCTGTGCCCACCGGCTGGTGCTGCCCGGTGCAGGACAAAGTCAGTTCCAGCCGGCTCCAGCGGCCTCACCGCACGGCAGAACTGACCCCTCAGCCACGGGCGGGTGCCTCAGGGAAAGCCTGGGTGAGGAAGGGCAAACGGTGCCCGGCAGCCAGGGCTGAGAGGAACCGGGTGAGAAACAGCCCTGCGAGCCCCAAGGGCAGAGTGGGAGGAGGGCAGGAGGGGATCCGGGAGCCCGGCAGAGGTTCCCCTGGAGCACCTTTAGGGACCCCGGTGGAGCGCGGGTTTCCCTCCAGCTCCTAGGAAGGCCTTAGGCTGGAGCAGGGAAAAACGCGAGGAGGAAGGAGCGGCAGAGAGGAGCTGCTATGGGCTGACCACAGTTCCCCATTCACCATCCCCCTGCACCATGCACACCTGTGGGTGTCTGGCAGCCAGCCCAGGTTAACCATTGCACCATGGAACCAGGGATTTTTATAAGCACTCAGCGATGATCCCTACTGTCAGGTTTGAAGGTGGTATTGGTCCCTGTTCACTAACTCCCCCTTTACAACAACTAGATTTCCACTGAAAATAAGTATTGCATTCAATCCATAGATGAGCGGTAATGCAGTTTAAAAGAATGCTGACCTGAACAATCAGACACTGTGACCCTTGGGGCAAGCATGCATTGAAAAGTAAGTCAAGAGACAACCTCAGGATGCTAAGTGCTCTGGCTTCTATCTGACAAAGCATTGTAACACACTCCCCAGCCTACAGCACTTGACCTCAGTCCAAAGACCTTAAAATGGATGACAGTGTATAATACCATAATCATAAGGAGCACGGTAATATGGAGTTTAATCTTGAATGGAAAATATTTATGTATTAAAAAAATGCTTCACAGTAGACAAAACAACCACACATTTAATAAGTATTTAATAAACAATAAAAACAATAAGATAAAAGTTACAATCAGCTCTCTTCATTCTTCTGTATTCGTTTAAGCATCATTTGTTTAAACATAATTTGTTATTATTGCCATATCAGTGAGAAATAATTACTGTGCTCAGAGCAACAAGAAGCATTGGCAATGAAATGCTGACAAACATCTCAATTGTAAATCTCTGAAGATCTGATTCATATTAATATGGAAATTAAATTTTAAAAGGCTAATGATGGACTTTGTGGTCTGTTATCCTGCATCCTAAGCATTTAGCTCAAATGTTTCATCAGTATTCCTGAGGTGATTGCCTTTATTTTATTTCAGAAAGTAATGGTCTATTTGCTTAATATATGTATATTAGAGGTATTACTGTTTTAGTACAACACTGAAAATTGCGTCTCTGCTAAAGCACTCCTGAAACCACTGACTCATACCTGGGATATTAGTCAGAGTGGATGGGTCATGCAGCGTGCACTGGGATCCCAGCAAAGGGATTACACGTTGCCTGTGGCTAGCTGTGTGCCACTGGATTTTCTTCCTCTTCATATCAGATATGGCTACTCTGAGGGCAGGGATTGCTCTGCAGTATGGTCCAGATCCTCCTGGTCCCTTCCTTACCCAGGTCATAGCCAGACAATACATAATAGCAGTGGAGAGTTCCTCCCACCCTGAACTGG
Source organism: Melopsittacus undulatus (assembly GCF_012275295.1). Taxonomy (NCBI): domain Eukaryota; kingdom Metazoa; phylum Chordata; class Aves; order Psittaciformes; family Psittaculidae; genus Melopsittacus; species Melopsittacus undulatus. Next base: position 81,696,674 of record NC_047527.1, on the reverse strand, counting down.
TCCCCATGGCCAGCATGCACTCCTGGTTTAGAGATACATCTTTTTTTCTCCCTAAAAATACTTGAACTTTCCAAAGGCACATCTTCTAGAAAGCACTGGATTTTACTTGGAAATCAAAGCTCTAGAGACAGCTTTTTTTTTCTTTTTCTTTTTTTTTTTTTTAAAGTACTAGTGTCATTTGCATTCTTAGCTTCATGAGGAGATATATATTTCATGAAGAGATGCTTTTAAATGTTCCTCTTTGACTGAAGCTTTCAGTACTCTGTGGATTCTTAAGAAGTATCTTTAAAGAAATATAGAGCATAGGCAGGCAGGTAGATAATATACACATCTTCAAGGCATGTGTCATTTTCTGTCTTAAGCCAATCATTCATTCAAAATTGATAGTGTATTATAATTCAGGAAATCCTAGTGGAGAAGTCATTATATTCAGCAGTCCTAAGTACCAGAAGAACAGGTTTGTGTTCATGTAAGTTAAGACAAGATTTTTTTTTTCATTTTGGAGTCATTTTTTCCTCCTCTCTCTTATCTCTTCGCCAAAAATTTTCAAGCAGCTTGTCATCAGATATGTCTAAAGTACATACATCCCTAATGGATGGCATCTGGTAAATTCTTTTCAATGTCTTACTGTAAAGAGCAGCTGCAGCAAGTAGTTGATGTTTTTCATCAAGGTTTCATTAACAACAATGACACTTACCTAGGATGCATGAATATTATCTGTCTTTGAGTATTCTTAATAGTAGGGCATAACTATTTTTATATTTTTTATACTATTTATAGTATATTTATACTATATTTATACTATTTATAGTAATTTTTATACTATTGGACTAGATTAGAAAGGACTGCTGTTTGGGTAATATACAAAAATATGCTAAGATGGCTCTTCAGTTTAAAATTGGTCTTCAGGAGTTTCTTCAAATTGTTTGAGTTCACATGTTGTCAACTGAGGCAATATTTTCTGTAGAAAGACATAAATAATAAGCCAGGATTTAGAGGAAAGGGAAAGACCTTTGCTTTTCTAATGGGAAGCCTCATAAGAATATGAGTTATTTTAATGTCATAAAAGCATTGCCACCAATATCAATGAATGCCACTGTCAGATTTTCCTGTCTGTATTCACTTGTAGCCATAGTGACAAGGCAAAGTGTATTACAATAAACACCTAGACTACATAGCGATAGCATTACATAGCATTTTTAAAACCTAAATTAGTAACTTGAGAACAGAAATTTCACTACCTGATATGGTAAATTAACAAAGTTCTACAAAGAAATCTGCCAACAGACTTTGTTTAAAATAAAATCTTTTATTCGATCAGTGCTTAGCAGCAGGTAGTATTTTCTTACCATCCCATTTTGATAAATGTGTATATTATGACAGACTTTACATATTAGTTGTTCAAAAAGTAACACTTAAAATTGAAAACATATGTTATTTGCTTAAATATACCATTGTTGTGGTTTAAACCAAGTCCATACAGCTTGTGCACTCACTCCCTTGCTCCCCCGACTCCCGGAGAGTTAGGAAGGAGAATCCAAAGAATGTAGCCCCCACGGGTTGAGATAAGAACAGTTTAATAGGTAAGGTATAACATAAATCACTACTACTACTACAAACAATAATGATAAAGCAAATAACAAGTGAAGGGAATACAACACCTCATCAGCCGCCGACCCATAACTCACCCCACCCTGCCCGACTGAGCACCGACCAATACCTACTCCATCCCCCCAGAGCTCCAGCCCTTCCGGGTAACTCCCACTTACATCCTGGGTATGATGTGCTATGGTATGGAATACCTCTTTGGCTAGCCTGGGTCAGGTGTCCTGTCTCTCCTTCCTCCCTGGCAGAGCATGAGCTCAGAAAAGGCCTTGGACAAACCAAACATTTGAGCAGTAACTCAAAACATACTTGCTATCAGCAACCATTCCCAGCCCAAAAGTCAAAACACAGCACTGCATCAGCTACCAAGAAGGAGAAAAAATTACTGCTACTGCTGAATCCAGGACAACCATCAAGAAGAAAAGCAAGCATTCATTTCCAAGATTCCTCTTGATAATCCACATGTGGAAATGAACTCTCTTTACATGTCAGAAATTGTCTAAAATAAATTGTGTCCATTTTTGCACAGAAAATCTAGCAATAACATTTAGGGGTTTACCCATTGATACAGTTCTAGGATTAAAAAATTAGTAATAATTTCCTAATTCTTCCCCAGGAAGATATCTAAGCTTGGGAAGGTCTGTTTTGAACTACATTATCAAGTTTCTTTTTCCTGCATGAGTACTCACAGTATCAAGCTGGAAAAATGTGTAATCCAGTCAGTGTTCTGCATATATAAATGCTAAAGGACTTGTCTCATTTGTTAATGTAAAAGTCCTGTCTGGTTGCCTGTTCCAAAATCATCACCACACTTAAAGTTTAAAGCAGTGATTATGGTCGATTTAGTGTTAGTATTTGTGTCACGATATACATGCAAAATAACATAAGTTCTACTCTGTCTAAGAATATTCTAGAAATTTCAATTTTCCAAGATTAGTGTTTTATTAGTTCTTGTCTCTAAATTGGAGAGACATCAATTTGATAGGTGGACAACTCGGTGCATAAAGAACTGGCTGGATGGCTGCATGCAGAGTTGTAGTCAATGGCTCAATGTCCACCTGGAGACCAGTAAAAAGTGGTGGCCCTCATGGATTGATGTTGGGATTGGAGCTGTTCAGCATCTTTGTTGGTGACACAGATAGGGGGACTGAGTGCACCCTCAGCAAGTTTGCTGATGACACCAAGCTGTGTGGCTCATGTGATACACTGAAGGGAAGGAATGCCATCCAGAGGGACCTTGACATGCTTATGAGGTGGGCTGGTGCCAACCTCATGAAGTTTAGCCATGCCAAGTGCAAGGTCCTGCACCTGGGTCAGAGCAATCCCAGGCACAGCTACAGGTTGGGCAGAGAAGAGATTCAGAGCAGCCCTGCGGAGAAGGACTTAAGGGTGTTGGTAGATGAGAATATGAACATGAGCCAGCTTCAGTGTGCGTTCGCAGCCCAGAAAGCAAATTGTATCCTGGGCTACATCAAAAGGAGCGTGACCAGCAGGTCAAAGGATTTGATCCTGCCCCTCTACTCTGCTCTCATGAGACCTCACTTGGAGTATTGTGTGCAGTTTCTTGTGTCCTCAACATAAAAGGACATGGAACTGTTAGAACAAGTCCAGAGGAGGGCCACGAGGATGATCAGAAGAACCTCCTGTATGAAGACAGGCTGAGAAAGTTGGGGCTGTTTAGCCTGGAGAAAAGAAGGCTGCATGGAGACCTCATAGCAGCCTTCCAGTATCTGAAGGACACCTATAAGGATGCTGGTGAGGGACTCTTCATTAGGGACTGTAATGATAGGACAAGGAGTAACAGGTTCAAACTTAAACAGGGGAATTTTATGTTGAATATGAGGGGGAAGTTCTTTACTGTGAGTGTGGGTTGCACAGGAGTGGGTTGCCCAGGGAGGCTGTGAATGCTTCATCCCTGGCAGTGTTCAAGGCCATGTTGAACAAAGCCTTGGGTGACAGGGTTTAGTGTGAGGTGTTCCTTTCTGATGGCAGCTGAGTTGGAAGCTGATAATCTTAAGGTCCTTTCCAACCCTAACTCTTCTATGATTCTAAGTTACATATGACTTATCCTTGCCACATAATTTATATCTGCATTCTTTGGGGTCTTTATAGATGTCAACAAATAATTTGATGAAGCCTGATTTGTTGGTGAAGATGCACAAATGATTCCACTATTGCTGGACCTTTTGATGTGCACCTTTTTTCCTTGAAAACAATGTTTATGCTGGCTCTTTGTTACATATCGTAGCATCTTTTATTACTATTTCCCAGTGCATGCTGAGGTCTATATTCTTTATTTGACCTACATTCTCTTCTTGACCTGATAGTCACTAGGCGTGTTCTGACAGTTCTATATTTTCTTAGCATTCAGGATGCTGATATAACAAAGGACTTGGAGATGGTTCCTATATGGTTCACAATCTATACTATCCCTTCACCCAGAAATCTTTGTTTCTCCGTGTTTTACTTAATATTGTTGATGTCTAAAGAAAAAGATTACAGTATTTCTCAAATATCCCACCATCTGCTTTGAGCTCCAGCAAATGGGTTTCTAAATACATTCCTGATTGTTTTGAATATAAATTTCTTTCCTGAGATATTTGCAACTGCTTAATTTTTGAGCTGATATTTGAAAACATTATAAGGACATCTGGTTATACAGTATCTGCAAGGAGGATGAGAATCATCTCACACTTGAGATGACTCTTTTAAAATCATGATGTGTTTATCAACCCAGTGTCTTCATAACATTATCAACAGCATCTGGTGGGATTATTTTGCCATCTGATAGACTGGCAAGGTCTTTCAGGTAATGCTTACTGGAATATTCAGCTTTCTTAAATACTTCATGCAAGATTTGAAAGCATCCTCTGTCTTTTCAAATGCCAGAGTCCTAGAGATTTGCAGAAATTATTAAGGTTTTACTAAGTTATGTCAGATTTCTCAGCAGTCTCGTAAAAGTTCTTCATTGCTTAGGTATTAAGCAGTACCAATTAAGAAAATCTGTTTAGGACCTGTAGTCTGAGAGTTTTTGTTTGCTGTCTTTTCTACTGCCTGATGTATTGAGATTCGACAGTCTGAGCCAAGAAGCTTACAGGCTGAGTAGCTGACAAATATATCCATCATTTGTGCATAGTCACATAGTGCGTATTTCAGACTATATATCAAAACTCAGGGAATCATGGAATGAGTGGGATTCACACCTAAACAAAATATCAAATTGGTGTGAAAAAATTCAAAATAGTGAAAGGCTTCTTTTAGCATCCTCTCTTTGATAACTGAGGTGCCCTTCAAATAGACACATGCTTTGTGAAAATGAGCAATTATAAAAGACTTAATCAAAAAGCACTTAGCAGATGTTATACAGAGCACTGCTGATACGTTTAAGTGCGTCTTCCAAGTGGGCAATATTAGCAATATAATTATTATGTAGGCAAGGAGAAAATTCACTCCATGTTTATCTAAGAAGTGTTTTTTATACAACTTCAACACAAGTTCTCCAGTGACTGGTTCATAACAGCTGCTTATAAAGAGCAGGTTTATTTTAGGGAAATGAATAGTAGAACAGATAGAATTTCTTATCAAAGCTAACTAAAACAACACCACCAGCCATGGGATTACCTCATAAATCAAGTCTGGGATTAGTTTGCTGTGGAAGGAGGCAAACAGACATAGAAAACAGTATGTCAATCTTCTTTCTCTTTATTACATGCACTATGTTGACAGTGTTATTTTCCTGTACATTAATTGGAGAAACTTCAATCTTTTCTTAGTATTTTAATAGGACAGAAACAATATAGTTTCATTGATTATTCCATACTTTCTTTTTGCATTACCAGCTAATATCTTTCTGGATGCTGATCTAGTAAAAGAAGACAGAAAAGCAACTTCCTCTATAAGAGGCAGCATTCTTTCCTCAGATCTGTCAATTTTATTTCATGATGGAATTCCTTCTGTATAGAAAAGGTTGAATATTTGTTGTGGAATTAAAGTGTTGTATCTGTCCCTGTGATAATTCAATGACATAAAAAATGTTTGGAGTGTTCAGAATGTTCTCAAGTGTTCACATTTTACATGTTCAATCCAAAATATTTTTCATACTTGTGTTTAACAATCCTGAATGAGTAATATGAATATTTATTATACATAGATTAATAAACTGGACACTTCCTTTGTCCTTATGATAGTGTTTAAAAACGCTTCTAGCTGGAGCACTTACATTTATTGAATCTTTCTTCAGTTTTTAGAGGGAAAGAAACCATGACTCATTAACACTTAAATGTCATCTTTCGCCTATAAACTTGCCTTACATATTTTTTTTGTATTTCTGCTAGTTTTGATTTGGATAATTTCAATACCATCTTTATGTCTTTAAGAAAACTTTTTGGACAAGCAATAAATTCCCTTTTTTTTTTTTTTCCAACAAGACAGTATGCAGCACGTGTGTAATCTTCCTTCTACTTTATGATTATTGGACATTTTTTCAATACACTGACTTTCGTATGTTTTCTAAACAACATTAATCCTTCTGTGAGATTACTAATTCTTAATGTTTTCAGAGTAGCAAAGATGTTATTTGTGATGCACAAACCCATTTCTTTACAGTGTTTCTCAGAATGTTCATAATATGGATTATTCCACTCTTTTTTCTGTTCTTATTTTGACTTCACTGCTGTTACAGAAATTCACCTTTTGATGAGAAAGAGCTTCTTCATCAACAATCTGTTCACTGTGTAAGTTGAGGAACCCATCTACCTTTTTCTTCATGATATAGATTTGTACATCTCTGCCTGCATATATAGTATTTTCTTTAACTGTGTTCTTGTTCCTTCTCCTTTTGTTTAGGTACTCACTTTTCTTAGCCAAAACATCTATCCATTATATTAAATTGCTTGGACCTTCACTGACTTTCTCTTGCTATTATATCTGCCTTTTTGACTGAAGAGTATCCAAAACTTGGTTAAAATGGATAAGCTTACTGATTATTCGTCCCTTGCTGAAGTTGTCGGTAATGTCAAACTGGAATATGATTTTGAATCTCCAAAGAGGATGCCATGAATTTATGTCCAAAAGTAACGTTCAATTGACATATGAATCTTCTGAATTTCTGACAATTATTCATGCCTTTTATGCAAGTTTGAAAGATGTACATAGGATCTGTCTTCACTGTCTAATTTTATACATGAGACACTTATGCTTCAAATCTGCAATAAAATACTGCATTGATTATAACTTACATTACGCAAATGAGAGTAGCAATAAACAAAAAACCCACCCTTGTGTTGTGACATCAGATTTTAAATAGAAACTCTGTTAACACATACAAATAATCCTCCCTGACTCAGAATTTGCAATCTCAAATGATAGTTGTTACGATCGCTTCATTGCTTATAGCTCTGAGTTAGAGAGTTAGAAATAGTATAACTGTAATGAAATTATATTAACATATCCAATCCAAAAACATGTTAACAGAAGCAATAACCCACCTCCTGAACAATTCCTGGGATGAGATTCTCAAATTCAATTTATTTCTCATGGTCTAAGGATGCATAAAAAAGCTGGAAAAACTGTTTATCTGAATCTGAGCACTTAAATATGTTTATGATGGACCAGAAAGAACAAAAGTTCAAGTAATATATTTTTCCCTTTGGCTTGTCACTTGTGCAATGAAGGAATAGTTTGTAAGCACTGAGGTAATGGATGTTTTAAAGTTTGGACCAATTATATTTTGTCTTGGAAGGACAGTTCCACTTCACAACAAATATATGTCTTCAATGTCCTAAATAAGTGGTTTCCACCTTCCAAACATATTACTTTACAAAGACATCATTTTTTTCTTTGTGATAAAAAATATAGGAGGTAAGAGAAGATACCTATATAGTACAAAAGAAAACAATCATTAAAAGGGGTCTGAGTGACTACCAACCTGCTAAGAGTGCAATTGCCTGAACAAAGATTTAGGGTTATTACAACTATCTGCTCACCTATTATAAAGCCAGGATTTTCCTAATGTCTCAAGAAACCACTCTTAGTTGCAACATCTGTTTCCTTGGGGACAAAAGAAAAAAAAAAGTCAGAATATGTTTGACCTACTGTCTGTCTCTTTGAATTTCTTGACTCTGAAAACCACAGAGTGAACAATGTGGTGTTGGTGACAGCCTTGCAAAAGCTCAAGGCTTTTGCTGCAGTAGGCAAGAAAAGTAAGCCCACAGGAGAGCTGCCAGAACCATCAGGCCTCCCTGTGGAGAGCACCTGACAGACTGCAGTTTCTCGAGGAACGAGAACCACAGCCGTAGCAGCGTGCCTTTTTTTAATCCAAAGGCTCTGGCATTAACATTTTTACAACTCCTGTTTTGTGGTGTCTTGCACGCAGCTTGCTCTAATCAATACTACTTCTTTTGCCTGTGTGTAAAGCTGGAACTGAAGGGGATCTGTACATCTGAGGCAATATAATAGCAAGACGTATTAATTCAGTTAAGATCTACTCAAGGACAAGTCACAGACAATGGGGACATGAACTGTGTAAAGTAAGTGCATTTGCAGGGTGAAGAACTTCACTCAACTAAATCACAGAGTCTTGGCAGCCTGTGAATGGTTAAGGTTGGAAGGGACCACCAGAGGTCATTTAGTCCAAATTTCCTGCTCAAGCAGGGTCACCTAGAACACATTATTCAGGGTTGTGTCCAGATGGCTCATGAATATTTCCAGGAAAAGAGACTGCACAACCTCTCTGGGCAACATATTCCAATGCTCAATCACCCTCACAGTAGAGAAGTTCCTCTGGTTTACTTTATGCCTGTTGTCTCCTGTTGCCTGGCACCACCCAGGAATCTGGCTGCATCGTCTTGACACCCTGTTTTCAGACACTTATATACACTGATTAGATCCCCCTGAGCCTTCTCTGCAAGGGACCTTAGATACCATGAATTTTTTGAAAATAAAAATCCAATCATACATTTTACACAATGGATTAAAAAATATGATTAGATGTACTTTCCTTCCAGACAAAATGCGATAACATATGGCCTGCATGATTAGTGTTTCTTAAACCACTGTTGTGTGTGATCATAAATGACACATGAAGGGAAACTATGGTGCAATACTTTGTACCTACTTTGATGTTGCATGTGAAGTTCCTTTCAAAAAAAAGCAGAATTATAATGTCTGTTTGTTACCTCTATGAAAATATTAACAAGCTCATATAAAATTCTAAATCAAGCAAACAGACTATATTGGCAAATGTTTGTATGATGTAATATATTTCAAGAACATAGAAGTGTTTGGTAAGCATACTATACAAAGCTGTTAGTGTCAAACTGGTCAACAGAAGTATAAATGTATCAGAAGAAGGGATTAAAAATTAAAAAGAAAGGAACAGTCATGGAAAATTTGCATATTATTTGGGTAAGCAAAACTTTTGTAAGCTGATTCAGGTGAACATTTATGCTTTTTCATATTAAGGTAGCTTCATAGCTCAGTCTTTAGAGAACAGGCTTAGCTCTCTGGTGATGACTTGCATTTAGAAACTAAACATATTAATCTATATATTTAATGCAGAAGCTTATTTTATACATGTGAGATTTTCAACTTTTCATGATATGTTTGAATCACTAATTGCTAATTGCAGATTCTCTTACTGTTCTTTTTAGTGACATATTTGCACCAGCTACTGAAAGATTACATCAAGAACATCAATTGGTGCATAAATATTTATGAATACTTAAGTGGAATAATCAAGTGTAATAAACTCTCCAGAGATACTGCTGGTATCTGAAGCGAATATTAAGAATCAAAAAATGTGTACACATATGCTGTGAAAAAGGTTAACATTTGCCTTGCCAGAGTCCCTCTCTTACTAGAGGAATTAATTTGCTTTTGAGATTTCCAAACAAACTTTTAACTTGAAACACTTTTTGAGATTGGGAAGAGATCTCTAGGCTAGTAAGAAGTTTACTCTCAGTTTACTTCTTGAGAGACAGCAATGATAGATTGCTTATGACTTACAATTTTATTAGCACTACAGGTTTTTTTCCTTCAGAAATATAGAGCCACTTTAATTTCTTATGGTTTTATTAGCAACAGACAGTAGACAGCCCCACTTGGCAAGAAAATTAAGCACAGCAGTAGGCATCTACAAGGCACCTTATTCCATTCTATAAAGAAAGACACATACCTTTCAAGTACAGAAGCCTTAAACTGTGCAAAGTGGAGAGAGGTCTACCTCATTCTTGCTTTCCTTTAAAAGGACAGCAAGATATTGCTGATGGATATCTAGAGGAATTTGCAATTGTTGCTAATTGTCTGAATTTGACCTGTTTTTTAACTTGGACTGAAACTGAAATATTGATTATGAAATTTCATATCAGAATGTCTCTGACAACTCACTGACTGCTAGGAAGCATAATTACAGGTAATAACTATATTACATTATATGTAAAATACAAGAAACCTGATTCTGCATAATCATGACATTTACAGAAAACTGCATGGAAATATAAAGTTTTTTTTTGGCAGATGCAAAGATCAGGAATGCAGATACAGCCAATCCCTCATATTTTGTCTCGTTGCCAGGATGCTTAACCTCTTTAATTCATTATTTTGAACTCCAGTCAGTCCAAACTCTTTCTATTAACTTGCTACTTCCAGAACTGTCAACTTTAGACTTGACAGACAGCTGTAACATGTCTGCTTCACTGGAAAGAGAATATTACCCACAAAACCTGCCTTTAGGCACCATCACCATTCCTGGACCACAGCCTTGTCTAGGGCTTTACTTTTGCTATAGTCCTTTACATTTCTAGTCTTAATGGACTGATTTGTCAGGCTTTAAATCTAGCAGTATTATATTTAGGACTAATAAAAATCTTAATTTAAATTCTGCAAGGGATTCCCTTTAGCCTTTTAGTACAGAGACTGGAATTTTAGTTCCAGAAAATAATACTCCCCTTCCCCCGATCCACAAAAATTCCATGAATTAAATATAAAACTAGCAATTCAGTTGACTTATTCCTGTGCTAGTCATTATGAAACCTCTTTCATTGTGCTGACAAGGCTTTGAAAATCCTGAATATTATCTTTTGTTGCTGCATAACAAAGCTGATGACTCAAAAATCCCTATTCAATTTTGGCAGCTCTAGGCTATCATCTTGCAATGAAGTCAGTGATGACAGAGATCATTGAAAAAGTTGAAAATCAAGAATTCACACAAAGTAAAAGAGCGTAGAGTCAGTGATGTGTATGTTCTAAAGAGCTGATTAATGTGCTTCTATTAACTTATTTAATACTGAAGTGATTTGCTGAGTTTGTCCCTGGAAGATTTTCATTTCAGCTCATCCCAAGCAATAAGCAGCACAGGATGTTTCCATTAATTTTATTAAAAAAATGGTAAAATACTGTCATATAAAATGATCCCAATCACAATATCAAATCAAACATAAAATATTGAGGTTTTTCATGATAATCATAGAATCCATTTTGCACCACATCCCCTCTCTGTAGTTCAGGCATGTAGCTATAATGGGTAAGGTACTCAGAGGGAACTGTCATTGCTTGTGCTATTCCTATTCACTGAATAGAAGTCTTCAGCATCCAGAGCCTGGTCTCACATATTTCATTATCATTAGACACAGAGATATAAATAAAAGAGCTTTGATGTTCCATTTTGATTTCAATTAAGAAAGGCATTTCATAAAGTTCTGTAATGTATGTTCACCCAATGATACTGCTTCTCTTTAAATACCTTTGTATATTAGTAGTGACATGATAATTTTTTTCCATTGAAAATGTTTTCCTCAGTGATAGTCAGTCATTTTCAATGTCAATTATTTTTACTCCATTTTTTGGAGAAATGGATTACCATGCACAGTTAGATACATAGTTGCAGAACAGGTTTCTGTAAATGTGTAACTATATTCTATTAGTAATTATCCCTAAATAATAAAAAATGCATATTTGTAACTATTTTATGTCCAACTCTTCATATAGGAAGAACATCTTTTAATGTGTTACTTTAAGAGAAAGAAGCAGAAATACTTACTAACCAACCTTTAAAGCCTTCATTTAATTTCCTTTTCTCTTGGGCCATAAAATAACTCATGAAATATGAGATATTTAGTATGACTAATTAATCCCCATCTGATGTTTTTGCTAATATTATTACCATATTAATTAGCTAATTACCCTAGCATTGCCAATGGTAATAAAATGAAAGCAATATTGCAACCATTCTTGTTGAGTTGTAGTCTGGCAAACCTCATTGCATTTAAAGTAGCTCTGAAACAACATACAGTTTTTTGGGGGGAAAACAGGAGTTGCACCGTATATCAAATCTATTTGTTTGATACAACAGAAAGTCTAAACTGCAAGGCAACTTCAAATCAACATGCTTATTATAATGATGTGTGTTACTTTGCATACTGATACTCCATTTCCCACCTATAAGAATAAAACAGGTACCAAAACAAAATTTTATTTGTAAGACTAGGAGAAAATAGCTCAAAAATTCAAAATATTGCAACTGAATAAACGGGTAGCTAGATTTATGGATATCACTTAAGTAATCAAGAGATTATTGTGATGGGATTCTTCAGAAGACTGACAAATAAGGCCAGTTTTCAAACTTTACTGAATTTTACAGTGGCACACTTCTTGCTACTGTTGTACTTAAAATTGTTAAACATGATCACTACATATGCAAAATTGTTAGTCTTTTACACCTATGTTCTGAATTATCTGGGGGTATTCAATAACATAGAGCTAATGATGTATAGCTGGTAACAAATGCTTTGCTTCCTGGTGTTTTTTGTCACTGACATCCAAGATATCAGGCTGAAGAGTTCTTTTATGAGAGGCCAAAACCAAAGTGGTTTTGTCTTCTCTGATTTTCTGTACTCATGTCTAATGTTTTTTATGATATACCCTTCTCCCCTGTAAAAGGAGAGTCTAATTTGTCCTTATTCTGCTGAGTTTCCTTTGTTTTGCCAGTTATCCTTTTGTATACTCAGCACATCGTATTTGCACTCCTTTGTACTTTTCTCTGTCTTGTTCTTTTGTGTTAATTGGATGCCCTTTACATGCAACCACACCCCACTTGTTTTCACCTTTGTGGTCATACTGCTTATATAATTAGTAAAATGCTTGTACACTTACTAAAATGCTTATACGTTGTGCCTGGCTAGGCCATGATACAAAATATGAGCATACTGTTGTTAATTTACTTTAGTTTACTTAGAATTGGATTAAAGGCAAGTTAATATTATTTACATACTTATGAATACATTTTTAATTTGTAGGTGGTTTAGTTACAAGGGCTAGGTGCAGAGTGTCAGCTCCTGTTGGTCGTGACAGAAAACAATTGCCCTGGCATTTTTATATGGGAGCTATGCAAAGTATGTTTGGTTAACTCACTTCAATGAATAATGAAAAAGTGTTACTGTGTATTCAGTGTCTCAGGTCTAAAATATAAAATTATTATATTTCACTACAGTTATGGTAAAATAAAAAGGACATCACTCTTCTTTGACTAATAAATATATCTTAAAAACTACTTCGCTCTTTATCTACCTCCACAATGTTAATGTTAGACTTGGTTGTAGTTTTAAACTTGTGGAGATAGTAGAAAGCCTCTTTGACTAGTTCAGATTTCTGTCCTAATAATCTAAACTGAGTCCATGAAAAGAATCTGTTTGAGATAATTCCACAGAAAGGAGGCTGTGTCGAAGTGAGGCTTGTCCTGGCACCAGTTAAAGGTTCCACGCAATTGTTACTCAGTATTCTGTCTGGGCAGTTCCATAGCTGTCTTCAAACCACTCATACAAACAAGTGGTCACCACAATATGAAAGGATCAAGACAGCAGAAAAACGTTCAGTGTTTACTTCTCAGTTTCATAGTTCTCCTCTGAAACAACCTGAGACTCACCAAACCTCCTGAAGTGGGTGATCCCACATTACCAACATGGAATACATGCACTACATTAGTCATGCTACAGTGGCATTTATACTGCTCTTCCTTATCTTAAGGGAAAAAAAAAATCATAAATCCTACTTGAAACTTTTCAGAACTTTCTGCTTCTAGCTTTTCCTCTGTGCTTGCTTCCGCTGACAGATAACCCTGGGACCTGATATATTGTCTCCACAAGCACATGGCAAAACTTGCTTTAAATGAAATGTTTTGTTTGGGTTTGTGTACCATTCCTGTGGACAGTTAAAGGAAAGTGTTTCAATAAGAAGTGTTATTTTCCTTCATTATGTTCTACAAGACAACCTGAGTCTTCTGTGCTGATGAATGCATTCATCTGAGGACACTGTGAAACAAAACACTCCAGGAACACAGAAAATAGCTTATTCTCTGCCTTTTTGCTAGAGTAACGTAGGGGAAAATATAGGGGATCTTAATTGCTTGTTTGTGCAAAAGTACTTCATGTTCTTGTGATGTGTCATAGTTGAATCTCATTCATTTACAACATTGAGAGTTATTAGTGAATATGTCTAAGAACAAGATAGTAATGGGAGTGAATTTAAACTTCCCTAAAAAAACTATATAGGCAATGGATTTACAAGGTATTTAATGCTTTAATCAATAATTGTGTTGTTTTGCATTTTGAAAGTTGGCATTAAAATGCATGGGTTTTGAAAGGCATAAATGGCTTGGAAAAAAATGTGTTTATTAACTTCTTTATCTTAAAAATGAAAAAAGCTATTGCCCTGTCCATGTGGGCATTCTGAAAACGCACACACAGCAGTATAGTACATGCAATTTGACTGAAAAACTACTTTAGCTAGCAATGACCTTTCTCAAACATATCTCTTGAATATAAGCTCCATGTTATATTTATTTAATTTGGATGTATTTATAAAACGCTCTTAATAAAGTTCTTCAACTTATTACATAACATTTGAAGTTCAAGGAGATTTTCTTGACTTCTTGTTACTGAACAATGTTATCATGGCTGTCAATGCAATGCATGTGGGTATATACCATGTGCTGGTGATTAAAGCTCTTTAAACTTTCTGATATTGTGGGGAAAGCAAAAATATCTTCAGCAAATTGAGGGGAAAAAAAGAGTTATTACTAGAGCTGATCAGCAGGATAATGGTCACTTTCAGTTAAACATTCTCTTTTCAGTCTACTTGCCAAGGAAGGTCTGTAGCTTATTCCCACATCATGCAGGAAACCCTTCCCTTCTTCTGTGTTATGTCAGAAGAACACCCAGAAGATATGTCACTGGATTGAACGTGGGGTCCATTTAGCTCAATATTCATTCTCCAACGGTGTCAAAAAAGTTGTCACTACAGAAACATACAAGCTTGGAGTGCCTGTACATTCTGTTCCCATCAGTCTTAACACTATCCTCAGTTATTGGATGAGAAATGTCAGAGAGCACATATGTATCTGCCTTGTCCTCTTACAACATATTTATGGACCTGTTGTCCATGCAGTTGTTTAAAAGCTTGCTGAACTTGCTGATGGTGTATACCTCCGAATCTACTGTTTCAAGAAGTTCCAGAGGATTGCTTATTGTTACATAAAGTATTTACTTCTATGCTTTAAAACTATTTCCTTTTAGTTTCCACTGCACTCTAGTTTTACTGTTAAATTTTCACTCCATCAATTGATTAATGATTTTGTAAATCTTAATCCTATCTCTCTCAGATGGCTCCTTTCCAAACTATGTTGTCATTCTGGTCTGCCTTTACAAAGCAGCTGCTTCATCCTGTTGATCATGCATGTGGGTCAAGGCAATCCCAAGCACAAATACAGGCTGGGCAAAGAACAGATTAAGAGCAGAGAACAGATTGAGAGAATGAATTGTTTTCTCCTGTTTTCTGAGGAGAAAGACTTTGTGGTTTTGGCTGAAAAGCACAACATGAGCCATCAGTGTGTGCATAGGTGGAGAAAGGTGATTCTCCCCCTTTATTCTCTTCTCACGAGACCCCACCTGCAGTACTGCATTCAGCTCTGGGGTCCCCCAACATAAGAGGGACATGGATGTGCTTGAACAAGCCTAGAGACGATGAAGATGATTAGAAAGCTAGAGCAGCCCTCCTATGAAGACAGGCTGAGAGAGTTGGGCTTGCTCAGCCGGGAGAAGAGAAGGCTCAGGTGAGACCTTAAAGCAGCTTTCCAGTACCTTAAGGGGGCCTACAAGAAGGCTAGAGAGAGACTTTTTAAAGGGCATGTAGGGGTAGGACAAAGGGGAATGGCTTTAAACTGAAAGAGGGTAGATTTAGATTACCTATTAGGAAGAAATTCTTCATTATGAGAGTGGAGGGGCACTGGAAGAGATTGCACAGGGAAGTTGCGGATGCTTCATGTTCAAGGCCAGGTTGAATAGAGCTTTGAGCAACCTGCTGTAGTGGAAGGTGCCCCCACCTGTGGCAGGGGTGTGGGAACTAGATGATCTTTAAGGTCCCTTCCAACTCAAAATATTCTATGAGTCTATGATAATTTTGTTTATCCTTTCCTGAAATATATCATAGTCTTCTACACCATATTCAAGAGATGGGTAAAACAGGTTTTATTCAGAAGGAAAAAAAAAAAAGGGCACCAAACTATCTTCTGAATTATTTTGCTTTTTTTTTTTTTCTTTTTTGGCCACCACAACACGCTGAACTAATTCTTAAAGACAGAGCCAAGGTCTCTTTTCTGAACTGTAATTCCCAGCTCTGACTTCGGCTTTACTTAAATATGAGTTAGATTCTTTTCCCTAGTTTTTCATTATCTAAGCTTACTTGCCATTGTTTCATTGAGATTCTACCTGGTATCCCTCTGACAGACGGTATAGGTCAAATCCTGATACATTTAATGAGAAAGTTAACTTGCATAGTTATTTTAGGTTGAATTTTAAGTTTGTTGTTTAAATGATGCAGCACACATATTTTAACTATAGCAAATTCTGCTTCTGTACACTGCTGTAAATCAATAGTATCTCACACAGTAGGCTCATGGAAAGCAGAATCTGACCCATATTTTCAATTACCTAGATTTTTTTCTAGTGAAGACTGTACAACAAACCAGTATTAAATATGACCTTTCTATTTTTCTGAGTTAATGAGTGAAGATCTCATTCAGTAGCTCCAGCTATCTATAAATTATTATATGACTAAAAAAAATACGTTTCTAAAACTTTTGAATTCACTTAGAAGAAGCTCATTAAAACTTAGAAGACAAGGGTGTTGTATCCATGAGGATAGATATAACCCTGAAAGATGAGCTTAGAGCTCCCAGCAAGAGCACACAATGCACTTAATTGTGCTGGATAAAAAGCTTTTTCTGAAAGGATATAATAGGTTTGTTGTTGGTTTCAGAACAGTTCTTGGAGGCCAGTGTCTTGAACTGTCACAAAATGTTGCATCCATCTTATCTATTAACAGCGTAGGGAAGACCATTTCCCATGCAAGACCATGCAAAAGTTTTGAGACTGGAATTCACTTCTCAGGGTTACTGCTTTTAATGGACTGACTGTCACTGATAAGAAAATGATGGAGGAGCACAATGTTCTTGCAATCTCATTAGCTGGGTGTATTGTGTGATGGTAAAGTTACCAACCTGCAGAATACTAACACACACCAGCTGCAAAAGAGTGAAGGAGAAAGCAATTTAAAGTTATACTTGAAACTTTTATACTCTAGCTGTTGATTTGAAATAATGGTTTACGATGCTTTTTTCTTTTTTTTTTTCTTGCATTCTGTGCCTCTTTTGGATACAGTTTATTTGGTATTAATAATAATATGCAAACACCCTCTTAACAACAACAAACAAACGAACAAAATCCTTGCAACACGAACAGAAACAGTATTTTCTGGATGTATTTTCTTCCAATGTCAATTTTTTTTTTTTACTTCACTCCCTCCCTCCTTCCCTCCCATGTTATATCTAGCTTTCAGTAAAGCTGCCTTCTTTTTGAGAAAAGGACATGAAAATACCCAATAAGAAATAACGGGAAACTCACTATCTACAATTGCTTGACTGCCTAATATAGTTATTGGAGTGTAAATGTGACATTTTAAATTTCTTACCTAGGGGAAAATCTATCCAAAGAGGCTGACCTTTAGTCATTTACACATCTGCAGTAGGTCCAACACTGATATTTTATAATTGCCTGTCACATGTATTGTTAAATATGATACAAATGCCCCTCAATACATCTCCAATCTAATCAGTAATTTTTCTATCAAGACACTTTATGCAATAAAAACTTCCATTTGTAAGTCTTTCTTTTTATCTAGGTGCAAGCTGACAACTCTGCAAAGGAAACACTAAAACCCAAGAAACACTGAAATATTTATGTCTTTTTTTTACTTCAAGCCACTCATGCTAGAGATATATAAAGTGGGCTGAACTAGACTTTTCAGGCCATGGCACTCAGCAGTTATTAGCTAAGAACTGTCTGTGATAGTCTTGTCTCTGTATTAACTTTAGTATAATCTTGTGACAGGTTACTGTATGTTCTTAAGGACTTTACTCTTATGGCCTTGTTAGATCTTCTGTTCAATTTCCTCGAGACTCTGCAATCATTTGCTTCTAGCTGTTCCTTTCCCTGAGAGATGTTGACATCTCAAGCATAAATATACCTTTAGATGAAAAATGCAGATATGTGGTAGGGATACTGTTTCACCACATCCTAGTGCTGTCCTACCAGGAGCAGCTAGTATACTATCACTCTCCATGTGGTTCAGTGTTGTGGTTTAAGCCACCTGGTAGCTCAGCACCACAGATCTTGTTCACTCACACCACCCCTCCCCACCCACTCTGGGCAGCATGGAGAGGAGAATCAAAAGAGTGTAAACCCCATGGGTTGAGATAAAAACAGCCCAATAACTCAAGTATAATGTAAAACTACTACTACTACTACTGGAAATAATATGGGGAGAGAATGTAAAACTAAAAGGGGAAAGGGAAAAAACAATAAACAAAAGTTTACTATTAACTTTTGTGCCATAAACACAAGTTTATTGATCACTTGTGTGCATCACACAAGTGATGCACAATAAAATTGCTCACCATCTGCTGACAAACACCCAGCCCAATCTGGGCAGCAAGCTACCATTTCTGGATAACTCCCCCTAGATTATATACTGGGTATGAGGTGCTGTGATATGTAATACCTCTTTGGCTAGTTTGGATCGGGTGTCCTGTCTCTTCTCTCTCCCAGATTCTTGTGTCCCTCTTTGCTGGCAGAGCATGAGAGACTGAAAAGTCCTTGGTCAGGGTAAAAAGTCAGGGTAAGCATTACTTAGCAACAACTGAAACACTGGTGTGTTGCCAGCATTGTTCTCAGGCTAAAGCCAAACCACAGCACTGCACCAGCTACTAGGAAGAAGAAAACTAACTGTTACTGCTGAAACCAGGATATTCAGGAATGACCCATGCAAACATTCTAGAATAAGGGGATGATACTCAGTTTAGAAGCAGGTAGGGAATTTAGTATTCTTTGATGGTGGTTAAGAAGAACTTTGAGTCAAAATGAGGTATATAAACCTTTGTTACTATAAAAGATAAGACATATATATGAGAATGCAACCCTTGAGAAAGAAAGGGAATTTGCAACCAGCACTTTGTGGGGCTCCTAGCATGATCAAGTGTTGTTTTGAACCAGAGGACTTTAAAAGCCTACCAATAATCTCTTCAATTATCCCTCAAAAGCTTTTAAGCATGTGGTAGCAAATTTCTTTTAAAAGCACTGTAGCCCATTGTCTCTGGGGTCAGCCCAGATACCTGTAAGTACTAGGTTTGATTTTCCATATGTAAGAGTACCAATTGCACACATGCATGCTCATCTGCATATCGTTGAACTGTAAAAATATAAACTTTTTTTATAACATGGATGATTTTGATACAGAAATGGGAAAATTCTGCACTCAAATTAGTGAAATCAAACAGAAGGGCACAGAAGAATGCATCAGAGCACACAGGTAATTGTTTTCCTTCCCTATAGAGCTGTGGAACCACAATTTAATTTTTCTTGTTATCCTCACATACAAAACTGTATGTTCTGTGTCAATGGCAACGAGGGACTTTAAAGCTTAGGTTTCTAGATAAAAATTTCTCTACCTTTTGATTTAGAGTGACTATCTACTTCTGTTTTCTAAACTGCTTTTTGCAACATCTAAGTCTTTTGCCATCAAAACCAGGACACTGAACTAAAAATCGTCTGTTCTAGTAGTTTCTCCTTGCACTTCTTATGTAGTAAGGATTCATTAGAGTAATTTGCATTATGTGATGTCAGAATTACTGGCAGAATCTAGATCTTCAAAACATTGTTTGTAACTTGGTTTGGTTTTCTTTAATCAAGTAGTTATAGTGATATGGCTTACTTTTCCCTATGAAAACAAAACAAAATGGTAGGTCTCTTATGTGCATAAATGTCACAAAAAGCTTACCAGATATATGATATTTCTCAAATCATCTTTGTTCTCTTGAACTGGGGAAAATCCAGTTTTTCAGTGGTTCCAGAAAAGAAATAGGGCAGACTTGGGAAACATGTCCATATCTGTAGCACAACCCCGTTCTCTCTGCAAACCGTTTGGATGTCACGTACAGCACAGTACACATTTTTGGAAATATCACAGCAGACTTGTTTCTCCCAAACACCAGAGGACTGGAGGGAGGGTTTTTCTGACAGAAACTTGTACTTGAGGATATCTGAGCTGTAAATATACGATAGGAGTATATTATTACATACTTATACAAAAGTACAATAATAGAGAAAAGAAGCTATTATTTTCAAAACTTTGATTCTTATAAGTTAGCTGCATTCAAAATTCAATGCTTAATTTATGAAAAGCTTCCATTAAGGACTGCTTTTCGTATCCAGAATGAAAATGCTGTGAGCTTGAAGAGGGGATTGAGCTAAACAGAATCAAAACTATTAAGCTTTCTGGAGGAAAAGCTAATATGTAAAAGATGTTTAAGTTGGATGATTATTTTGATTGCAAGCCTTAGTGCTTCCTTTGAGTATTATGAAAAGTTCCTAAATTTCCTGAATCCCCTGCTTTTGAACTTCCCTTTCTGCCACCCTCTTTCAACTGGATTTGGTTTAAAGGTTTTCAACGGCACATTCACTGTCTTTTCTTTGAAGTGAAGCCTAAGTCCTTAAAGTCTTAAATGGTGAAAATTTATTAGTTAGAAAGAGCGGGAAAGAGTAAGAGTTTTCTGATATTTTAATCAGAAAATGTTATGAAACATTCCCTACACATACATTTCAAATGAAAAATTTTCATTAGAGTTTTCAACTTGAGAAATGTTGACAAGTCTTATTCTGAAGGCTCAACACTTGTGTTTGTATTTTTGTTTGTTTGTTTTAAGGAGCTTTGAAACTCTTCTGGGATTAAGATGAAGTGTCTGTACTGAATGTTAATTAAAACTGGTCACTGCATTCTGTTTAGAAAAAATCCCAGCTCAAGCATGTGATTAAATATTTTAGCCTTACAATTGTATATCTGGATAGCCATAAACATATTTTAAAATTAAACCATTGGTTGGTGGTAGAAGGTGATTTATATCTGTCACATGTCAGTAGTGGAACTTTAAGATAATTTAAGTTCTTTTTATCTTTGTCTTTTGAAGCATATCTCTTGAGTGCTTATTATGTTTTCCCCAGCTATTTTTGTCCTAAAGAATCAGTTAATTCAGAAAAAAAGAGGGTGGGTATGCTGGTAAATGTAACAAACCTCACTGTGTCTTGTTTTACTACACTGTAAATGTCTTTCAGTGAGAGATGTATGAAAGCGTATTTATATGAAAATCATCCTTTAAAGATTTTTTGCTTTTACTTTTGCATTCTAAATTGGTTACATTTTTAAAAATGTCCCTTATGTTGTTAGAGAAAGGAACTCAGAAACGCTCTGAAATGTTTTTGTCCAAAGTACAGCTGCAATTCTAATTTCCCATTTAGCTCATTTTTTTCTACAATCTTGTTAGCCAGTTCTTTCCTTGGCAGGAAGGGAATAAATGCATTCATTAACAGTGTTTAGAAATTGTGTAAGAGCTCACTATACAATAAAAAAAATACTTATATATGACAATTTTACTTTTTAATCTCTTAGCTAAACTATTGTGTCTTCTTGCTACTGTAGGCCCTTGCTAGTTACTCAAATAGCTCAGCACCTTCTGGAATCTGGATTTCCAGGATGACATATTTTATATGCTACATGAAGTGCTGTCAAAAGCTCTTGCTGCTTATGAGGTCCATGTAACCATGAGCAAAGCAGGCCCAGGCAGATACCAATGGTGAACTGATTCCTTGCCTCTTGTCTCATTTCACTCTTCACTTGCAAGGGAAATGGAATTATCCCAGCTCTTTACTGCTTGTCAGGTCACGGTGATCTAATTGACTAGGGTCTCTGAAGAAATATGATCAGTGAGGTCTTTATTGCCTTTGAATTTGCCTTTCTGTGTACCTTCTTCATGCTTTTCAGAAACAAAGTAATATATCTTGTACATTCATCAGAGGGACAAATTAAATTTTAGCCTTCAATCTACATGCTTGAGAGTACATTATCATGTTTCTAGCAGGGCTGAGGAAAAAAAAAAAAATCAATTTTTTAAGGTGGTGTTAATTATCCCTAGGCTAATATCAGTAAGAGCAGCTTCATATAACTTAATTATTAAATGTTGATTTTTAATTAAGAGGTATTTGAAATGTGATAGGAGCTTTCATCTGTGTAGAAAGGATGCTTAAAATATTTTACTTTCTACTATTTGCACTGTTCTGTTTTTTACTTAATCTTTTTTTTACAGTGAATTTTTGCAGTATATAAAATTCAATAGATACTCCTTTATGGTACCTTTTTAATAGTTAGTATTATAAAAACTGGGCACTCTGATCCTAATTAACTTCATAGGTTCTATTGTACTACGTGAAGGGACCAACTAAATTTTCCTTGACGATCATAATCAAAAGCCTGTTTGTTTAGCAATGACTATTATAATAAAAAAAGAGAGTGAGAAAGAGAGAGACAGTATTTATAGCACAGTGTCTGTGCCTATACCACAAAGAGATCTGTTTTCAAAGCAGAGCACAAAGAAAAAGCCTCTCAACCCCCAGCGATGTTAGTGGAAGTTCTCCAGCTATATCTCTGACCAACCCTTTGAAAACATACCCTTAATGTAGATAAAAGTGTAGGCTTCTTTTTTTTTTCAGCAAAGAGGAAGTCTATTAGGATTTGTTGTGCCCCCCTCTCATTCTGATATACTATCTTAGGTGGGCTCAGTGAAAATCGTGCTGAGACAGATTTACACTTTTCCTACAGAAACAATTCCCTTGGTTCATTAGCTTTATTTTTTTTTCTTTTATTTTTTTTCTTTTTTAATGACAGTAAGCTTACTTTAATTCTTTCCCTGAAAAGTGTTATCTACAAAGGAGAGGTGAAACTGTGACACTGTGACATGAGCTGCTGTCATGTTTAGGGGTAGGGAAGTCACCTAGTTTGGACCTTGGAGGTTCCAAGAGCAAACACTCTAGGGCAAAAATCTTCCTGTCTTCATTGTTCATGTACTTACAGACAAAGTTTTCAGCAGGTTGTTAAAATGAAGCGGATATGAACAGGTTGCTTTTCATAATCTGCTGGGGTAATCTGTCAGTTCTTGCTTAAGGGGAAGATGAGGGCACCCACTGGGCCTGGACTGAGGAAATGCTGGTTCAGAAACCAAATGCATACCCAGAAAAGAAGGCTGTATTTCTTTTAAATGTTCTTTTTAGTTTATTTCCCCCCCCCCCCCCCTGTTTTAGGAATGGACCAGTTCTCCATTTGAAAATAAGAGTGCATGAAGAAGTTGACAGTTTTTCATAATGACTCAACTTGTATATTACACTCAAGAAAGTTTTTTTATGTCATGTTATTGTTCTTATAATATGTTTAATATGATGGTATCAAATTAACTTCTTATTGTAATAAATTTATTCAACTATATGAGAACCTATTTTTTACATGTGTAAAGCAATTGGTTTAATGTTTTTGTTTTCATTTTTGTGAGACATCTTAAAATTTCAGCTTTCCAATCCATTTTGGAGTGGAACTAATCTTCCAGCTGGCAAATTTTCCCTGGAAGGTAATTCTGCTGCTTTGGCTAGTTCTACATTGTAAGGATGGGTTTTGACTGCTAAAAGAGTGAAATCCTGGGATTTGCAGAATAATTGATTATCTCAACTGAGAAATCAGAAAATGTGTAATGATTGTGAATGCCAAGAAGGAAAACACACCCAAAATGTCATTTTTTTTTAAAGAGTGAAAAAGAAATGAACAGAATCATGCAATTTTAATGTCATAGAGCTTTTAAATAGCTACATTTTTGCAAGATAAGGGCTGATGCATTCTGTTTGCATCTCATGGTTAATTAGGACAGACTGAAATATTGCACAGGAATTGTGGTGTTTTGTTTTTTTTTATTCAGTTACTGCTTGGTAGAAGGCATAGGGTGACTACATTTTCAATTTGAGTCGTAATTTACCCTAAGACAAAGACTATGTGTATAAGCTAAACTAAGATTAAAGGTATACAAATAAATATATGATATTATATCTCATTTCCTTCTTATGTCAATATTGTATGGAGGCAGAGATCCTGACATGCAAGAACTTGAAGCTATGGTAATTTGCATATAGTAGAAATCTTCATATTCAAAGTAAATCCAGCCTGCATATTTCTAGGATTACAGCTGATAAGTAAGAAAGATTTCTTTGAAAAGGGAAGACTGTTCACAGTATTTTACATCTTTTTTTAGCATTAGATAAAACTTCTGCATTTCCTTCTTGAAAGTATTCATTTTAGTTTTCTGATTTGTAGGCATATTTTTTTTCAAACAAGATAGTTAGGCATTTGTGGAAATATAGACTGTAATTAATAATTTTCTTTTAGATAACCTTACTTTCATCAAAGATCGGAGACAGCTGGGTATGAAAGGCAGCCTTTATACTGTGTGCTTTCTGGTTTCTGCTTGCAGTTTACAGAAAATGGTCTGTATTTTCCATAGGTCACCTCTATAACAAGAATGCTTATAAGTTAGACTGCTTTTTTTGTCTTTGTTTTTATTAATTTCCCCTTCACCAGCAATAACACAGATCTACTCTGCAAAATGCAAACTTGCATTAATTTTTTCCTAGTGATAGGGTATTTGACAGTCAAACTTAGGTGCAGATCATCACCCAGATGTGTCAAACTACTGAAGTTTAACTCTTTTTTTAAAAAAAAATATGGAAATTGTCCTAGATGAAAAAAGTATTCACTGTACCATTTAAAAGAAAGCAATTTCTCATTATAGGATCTGTGCTGTTTTCTATCAATTTTAAAGAAAGTTGAGTTCCTTGATCATTTGCGGTATATTTTAAAACACTATTTACAGCCATATTTTAAAGACAGTCAGTATTTGTCACAAATGTTTCAAAAGTACTCTCAGAATATTTAAAGGATATTAAATCACAAAAATACTTCAGAGCTCCAATTCCAGCTGTTGCACAGTCCAGCTATGCTCAAAACCCATAACAACCTGAGACCTCAGTCCTTTCTTCAACTCTTTCTTCAACTAGGCACAGCCCAGATGTACCATAAAAGATGCATATCTGACTATAAAAGATTTACACAGGACTTAGGAGCACAGGGCTAGTGGCACACAATGTCTTTAAAAATATTCATCCTCTAAAGGCATTAAAAGGCACTTAAAGGCATTATGAAATCCACATGTCATAGAATCATAGAATAGTTAGGGTTGGAAAGGACCTTAAGATCATCTAGTTCCAACCCCCCTGCCATGGGCACAGACACCTCACACTAAACCATATCACCCAAGGCTTCGTCCAACCCTGGCCTTGAACACTGCCAGGGATGGAGAATTCACAGCCTCCCTGGGCAACCCATTCCAGTGCCTCAACACCCTCACAGTAAAGAATTTCTTCCTTATATCCAATCTAGACCTCACCTGTTTATATTTTAACCCCTTACACCTTCTCTAAAAACACTACTATCCCTAATGAATAGTTCCTCTCCAGCATTCCTATAGTCCCCCTTCAGATACTGGAAGGCTGCTATGAGGTCTCCACGCAGCCTTCTCTTCTCCAGGCTGAGCAGTCCAAACTTTCTCAGCCTGTCTTCATACAGGAGGTGCTCCAGTCCCCTGATCATCCTCATGGCCCTCCTCTGGACTTGTTCTAACAGTTCCATGTCCTTTCTATGTTGAGGACACCAGAACTGCACACAATACTCCAAGTGAGGTCTCACGAGAGCAGAGTAGAAGGACAGGATCACCTCCTTCGACCTGCTGGTCACGCTCTTTTTGATGCAGCCGAGGATACAGTTGGCTTTCTGGGCTGCGAGCACACTGAAGCTGGCTCATGTTCATTTTCTCATCGACCAACACCCCCAAGTCCTTCTCCACTGGGCTGCTCTGAATCTCTTCTTTGCCCAACCTGTAGCTGTGCCTGGGGTTGCTCTGACCCCGGTGTAGGACCATGCACTTGACATCAGCCCACCTCACAAGCATGTCATGGTCCCTCTGGATGGCATTCCTTCCCTCCAGCATATGAACCAGACAGCTTGGTGTCATCGGCAAACTTGCTGAGGGTGAGCTCATTCCCACTGTCCATGTCACCAACAATGACGTTGAACAAGAACGGTCCCAACAACAATCCTTGAGGGACACCACTCATTGCTGGTCTCCAGCTGGACATTGAGCCGTTGACCACAACTACTGGTGTTCTAGTGTCCTTTGTGTCCTACTCTTCTAGTGGACCACAAGTGTTTACTCAGGATAAGGAGAGATAGTGAACCAAAAGCAATCTCTAAAGCATTTTAGATTATGGCAAACTAGAACTCACGTGAGTTCCTAAAAATCCCTAATTCTTCAAGAAGTCTCATTGCAGGTAGACCACAGACTTTATAGAAAAAAATAAGACATATGTACTTGTACTTCATTTTCTTCTATGTACTTTCTGAATTGCAAAGTGATGATGAGGAGAATTGACAGAAGGAATCAGTAAATCCTTGACAAAATCCCTGGCAAATTTAATACTCTCATACTTCAACTCAGGGACACAGAGTCCCTATAGTCAAATACTGTCTCTCAGACTAACCTGCAAAATGATACAGGGATAGTCAAGGTACTGGAATATCTTTCACACAAGGAGAGGCTGAGAGACCTTGGACTGTTCAGCTTGGAAAACAGAAGGCTAGGGGGGATCTTATCACTGTGCATACATATCTGGTGGAAATGAATGCAGAAGAGTGAGCTAAAATTTCTTAGTGGTACTCAGTGAACAGAGAGGAGGCAATGGGTACAAGTTGAAACACGTGAAATTCCACACCTAAACTATGAGCGTAACCAACCACTAGAACAGGTTGTCCATAGAGGTATTCAACCATGGAGGTATTCAAAACTCAATGACAACATCCTAGATGTCCTGTTTTATCCGATCCTGCCTGGATCTCCTCCAATGCCAGGGATTCTGTGAGTCTATATTTTGGAGCTCATGAACTTACAAGTGAAATCCTGGCCCTAATCATGAAAATAGAAACTTTTTTTGTCATTGACTTAGAATTATAGTATCATAGAATAGTTAGGGTTGGAAAGGACCTTAAGATCATCTAATTCCAACCACCCTCATCTAGGACTTCAAGAATTTTATCCAGTATACTAGCTTTTCAGTACTTTCTTGCAAAGAGAAATGCTTTCTGTAAGTTTATTTTTATGTTTGTTATCTGGTAAAAAATGATGTATCAGCTTGGCTGACTGAAGCTTGATATTTATGGCCTTTAAGTACACTGCATCTGTTCTTTGTGAAAATATGCTCATTTTTCTTTGATGGAAAACTTATATCTGCTGTTTTGATTGGCTATCTAAAATCTATTATCTTCATGAAAACTAAGTGTAGTGCCTGAATAAGACAAAAAAGACCGAACAACCCTTGGTTTAAATTCATTGACATTTCTACCCTTTTTTTTTTCTTAAATATCCATTGAGAAATATACTGAACTTTTAAATTTCAACCTGTGCATAAATATTAACATTCTAAACCTTCTAGCATCAGGAACTGTGACAGTCTTTTTTTGCCCATTTTCGACAGTACGAAAGGTCACCTAAAACAGGAATGCACTCATCACCTAATAAGAGAACACTGTGTTTTTTTAAGGCTTGTTGAAACTTCAGGTCAATGACCGACAGAATGAAGCTACGAACCATGCCTTCTCAACACACATCTAAACACAACCAGAACCCGACTGCAACCACTAGTAATCACAGACTGTAACACCTGCAGTCTTACCAGGTGACAAAAATCACACACACTCCCTCACACACCACACGCACTCACACACACTCACAGACACACATACACACACACACACACATACACACTCCGTCTCATACTCTCACACTCAGCCACACTCACACAAAAAGATTGTCACCATTCCTGCATATAAATATGAAATGAGAAATCATGCAACTCTTCTATGTTCTGATTATAGAATCATAGAATCATAAAATAGTTAGGGTTGGAAAGGACCTTAAGATCATCTAGTTCCAGCCCCCCCTGAAATGGGCAGGGACACCTCACACTAAACCATATCACCCAAGGCTTCATCCAACCTGGCCTTGAACACTGTCAGGGATGGAGCATTCACAACCTCCCTGGGCAACTCATACCAGTACTTCACCACCCTCACAGTAAAGAATTTCTTCCTTATATCCAGTCTAAACCTCTGCTGTTTAAGTTTCAACCCATTACCCCTTGTCCTGTCACTACAGTCCCTAATGAAGAGTCCCTCCCCAGCATCCCTGTAGGCCCCCTTCAGATATTGGAAGGCCACTATGAGGTGTCCATGCAGCCTTCTCTTCCCCAGGCTGAACAGCCCCAACTTTCTTAGCCTGTCTTTATACAGGAGGTGCTCCAGTCCCCTGATCATCCTTGTGGCCCTCCTCTGGACTTGTTCCAGCAGTTCCATGTCCTTTTTATGCTGAAGACACCAGAACTGCACACAATACTCCAAGTGAGGTCTCATGAGAGCAAAGTAGAAGGGCAAGATCACCTCCTTCAACCTGCTGGTCACGCTCCTTTTAATGCAGCCCATAATATGATTGATTGTTGCAGGAAGAGTGCCGATTTCCTCCCACTTAACTTCCTAGCCCAGCCTTTATTACATTGCTTTTCAATTCATTCTGTTAATATAAAAGAAAGGCAGAAGGTGCAAATGAAATCCACTCTTTTTACATAAGCAAAAGTGTTTGGATCTAAACTGTTGATTCTACTTCAAGAAGTGGGCTGACCTTTCCCTTGTAAAGATTATGAGAATGATTCGTGTCAAAAACTTAGGAATCATTGTTACTAATGTACCTGTGACCAGTGTACCATGTGTGAAATGTATAAAAACGACTTTGATTGTAATAAATGTTGCTGTCACTGTAATGAAGGGAAAGAAGAAGAAACAAGGGAATAGGCTAGTCCCCTCTTTAATAATTTTTGACTGTTAAAATAATAAGGGTGCTAAATGGCTTTTTTTTTACTGCTTGAGTGCTTTAAGGTAGGGATTGGGTAACCCAGAGATACATCCTGTTACAGGGGTTTACTAAACCTGTGTATTGAACAAATAACAATATAAGGAATGGAACCTATGGTGGTTAAGCTTGTGATAGACATCTTCTTGAGTTATTCTTTTTGTGTTGCTGAGAAAGACTGACAACCTTTTGTAAGAAGTTTTTCAACCAGAAACAAGACCCCAGCAACAAAGGAAAATCAATAGAAAGGAACCACATCAACATGAAGGAGAATAAATGATTGGCTGAGACCCAGGACCACAAAAGTATAAGAGACTGAACTCCAAAGATCCCTGTGTGCATTCTTGGTGGAGCAGAGACTCCCCAGCGCACCCAGCTCTGCTTGCTTATTGCCCCTTGATATTAATTAGTTATAAATAAAAATAATTGGATAAGATCATGGCTAAGATGAAATTTTTATAACACCCTTGAGTCCGAAATTAGTGACTCTGTTCATTTATAGCTCAAATACTTCTCACTTGGTCATCTCCAATTCAGGAACCTGGGTTTATTTTGTTATCTAACATTTTCCTGGTTTTCTCCCTCTTTTTAATATCTCCTTTGTGTATTTGATGCTTAACATTGAGAAGCCACTAAAAAAAAATTTCCCCTTGAAGGACACATATATGTGAATTAGTAGAACACCATTGTTTGAAGAGGACAAAGTCTGTACCCTATTATTTTGTTTTTTTTTTAACAAAATGTAATATTATTTTCTCAGTATAAATAATCTCTATTTTCCTCAGTTTCTGCCTTATAATCAACCTCCTTCACAATTTCATGCAGATACAAATTTCTAAATTATCCAGCTTATTTGGATAATGTGAGTCAATTAAATTTGTACTACAGGGGTCCTTGTCTTCACACAGCTCTACTTCCCATAGGATTTTTTTTTATAAACCAATCTTTAAAATAAATACAACAGACCCTGCAAAATCAAAAGGAGTCTTTGTACAGAGTACCATCACCCAACTCACTGGAAACCTTATAAGCCCTTTCTTAACTCAAATTAAAGTGGGGGTCTTGTCAGTATTTCAAATTTCTGAAGAATATTTCACTTGAAACTTTGTCTTTCCTCATAGATATACAAATCTAGGCTTTTATATTAAGGACAAATGGTGCAGGTAAAGGAACATGCAGTTACAAAAAGCTATATGAAAATGAGCAGAATCATCATGAATGACAATATAATACATACAGTGTGGTCCCTATCTGAAATAACAAAGTTATAAAAGTCGAATTAACTTTTTTTTTTCCCTACAGCAGTTTACAAACAGATTTCAGAACTGTATCAGCTTATGTAACAAAGAAAAAAGTAGTATTAAGCTACAGTGAATGTGAGTAATGACAATACAATGTTTCATAAATTTCAACCCTGTTATTTCTTAACTTGCATAGGAATACAGAGGAAGGGGTTGTTACACAAGCAAAATTGGTGAGAAGTTCAAGAACCCTGGTAAAGCATCTGTTATTCATCTGCTTGGTCCTATATTTTGTGCTCATTTGGTATTACACTGACTAATAGAGCAAAGAACAGTATCTCTTAAAAACTGAAAAATTTGAACTCATGATGAGTCATTACTAAAATTTATGTAATGAAATAAAGAGCCAACAATTAAGCTGAAGCAAAGGCTGTGTGTACAGATTGTAGGGATTTTTCTGAGGCTCTTGTGCACAAAGTATTTACCAAGCTAAATCACAGATCTGTGGAAGTCAATGGGAGTTTATAAGAAGTCCACTAGCTTCCTCAAATAGTAAGAACAGGAAAATGATATAAACTTTAAGTATGTTTTAAAAGTAGAGTATAAGAAATAGGCTTCTAAGAAGTAAAAGAATCAACCTGAATTCTTGCTATTATATATTTCCTCTGTTGTTTATACCATGTTCCTGCTAATATTTATGTTGCTGGGATGCTTTTTTATATCTGTCAGCTACTCAGTTTTTCTATATTGTGTTCCAGTTTTCCTTTCACGGTTGGACACTAGATCTACCCTGTCAAAATTATTTCTCTTTTTGATTATTCTAAGTCTAATTATATCATAGGACACATATGTATTTTTTTCTACTAAGAATACCTGCAAATAAAGGTTTGTATAGCCTAGAACCATAGATTTTGACTAGCTATAGGCATTAATCACAGTTACAGGCTTTTATTGATGAATTCTCCATTTTACAGTTAAAACCAAATGGATACTGGTTTGGGGATTTGCTTCTCTAAAAAGCAATACATTTCAAAAGTCTGTGCAGCTGCAAGACCATGTTTAAAGTATTAGTTGGGTGGCAGTTATTTTCAAATCAAGTATATTATTGAATCTTTATAAGTAAATGATGAATACAAGTTTGCATAATTATTTTTTCTTCTTTGTTAATTTTTTTGTCTTATAATTTTCATACTTATGGGTTCCACAACAATGTATTCCAGGTAGAAAAAATTATTTAAATGCTTATTACAAATTATAGCTTATTCAAATAAGTTAATTTATTACAACTACACAAAGGGGTTTTATTAAATATTCATTTTCTTCTATCTGCACTGATATTAGTAATTTAAGTTTGGCTATAGTGTAATCAATTACAGTGAAACATGCTGTGAGAAAGTGAGCCTGGCACATTAATTTAATCTATTTTAGCTACTCCTGCTGTCTCTGGAATCATTTCTATGGTTACAAGGCATTTGTCAAAGATTTCTAAAAGAAAACATCCTGTGTTGCTGATTCTTCTCTAAATAAGGCTATCATTTTATTATTCTTTCTTGAAACCCCTAGTTTGGGATTTCTGTATCTCTCAACATTTCTCACTTTGTAGAAAAGAATTAAGACACTGTCATCAGTTCACATTTTCTATACACAAAATACATGGTAGCTCCTTGTAAAACAGATACAAGAAAAGTGCAAATGTTCATAAATAACTAGAAGAACTTGGTGTGTCTCATCTGAGATATCAAAGTACTCATATTCTTTTCACCTTTTCAGGATATGTGCTGACAGATTCCACCATGGATTTCAGAACTGTAAGAGTTCTAGGCTGAGATGACTATAAACTGGGACCTGTAATACCAAGAAGGGATAAAGGGCTAGAACTGTAATCTCTTATTATGAATGCGTAACAGCTTTGATACTGCATTTGATACAGCTCATGTGTGGTCCCAAGTGGCAGAAACTGAGAATAAGAAGAGTTATCTTTGTGACAGTTGAATGCAATTGGTATCAGCCTTATATAAATTGTTTTTGTGTGAAATTCATTCTTTTCAGTCATTATTTGAGAGAAAATAATGTAGGCTGCTCTGAGACTCAAATATGAAATATCACCTGTAGCCTAAAAAATAGGCTATGACTACTGTCCACTTTAATTTTGCATAAATTTGCACTGCTGTCCAAAGGGGCAACCTCT
This sequence comes from Melopsittacus undulatus, assembly GCF_012275295.1. NCBI lineage: Eukaryota > Metazoa > Chordata > Aves > Psittaciformes > Psittaculidae > Melopsittacus > Melopsittacus undulatus. The sequence goes on along the minus strand of NC_047527.1, from coordinate 81,664,159 downwards.
GACTCTTCCATTTGCTTTCTCCCTTGTGCCAGAACAAGAATTCATGAGTCAGAATATCAAGCTGGCTCTAAATTTCTATTTTGTGTTATAATTCACATAAAAGCTAGTCATATAGTAATAACTCTAATTGAGATTCAGACTAGAATGTTACTCTTTTATGCTTTATTTGCAGAAAGAACAAAACTCCATCTTCCAAATTAGTCTCTTAGTTACCAGTTTAACACACAAAAAAAAGAAAAAATCTGTGAAGAAATTATGACATCTTTTCAAGTTTTATTTATTTGTTTACTTGTTCGTGGTTTTTTTTTGTTTGTTTGCCACAGGGGTGTGTTGGCATTGTTACTTACTTTTGTGATGAAAAAAGCAAGTTCAGAAGGTACCTGTGATCCACCTAGTCCATCCTCTGCTCAAAGTAGATCTAACTTCATAGTTCACTTGGGGTGCTGAAGGCTGTGCCCAATTGAATTATAAAAAACTTGAAGGGTTAAGATTTCACGGCCTTTCTGGGCTTCTCTCCGAGTCCTTATCTACTTTCTTAGTGTTTATTTACTTATCTAGTTGGAATTTGTCTTTTGCAACTAATGTCTGAAGTCTATTCCTTTCTTTTTATATTAGCTCATTAGGTAGTTGAAAATAGCAATTCGATCCCTGCCTAGTCACCTCTCCTCTGCACTAAACAGATCCATTTCCCTTTTCCTCTTCTCGCCTATCACATGCTCCAATCCCCTTACCATCTCAGCAGTATGGTACTAATGACTATATCACTGAAAAAGTAAAGATGATCAAAGAAGAAAGTGGAAACTAAAAAAAAAGCAAAGTGATCAAAGTAGTGCTAGGCACACGTTTCTAGTTGGAATGAAGGAAGAGCTGTTAATGTAATATTTTGCTGCAAAAAAGAAGTTCAGCCACTTAAAATCTTTCTCTGAAGACAAACAGCCATGAAGAACTTACTTAGGCATTAATTCCCACACTTTAGGCAGCAGGCTTTCTCCTTTACAGAAGCTTGTTCAACCTCCAATTTTAGTATAAAGAGCTCAATATTGTCTCCAGAACATTTATATGGAGCTCAGATTCCTTGAGAGATTATTAACTAGACTAAACCGATTCTTAACCTTGTGATTCTACATTATAGTCACTGCATTTCAAAATAGAAGATCTAGATTTTTTTCCTACTTCTAGAATTGATTAATATTCTTAATATTCTTATATTTATTAATATTCTTCAATACTCTTAATTTTTAAATGCACAGTTTGCTGAAAGGAAGCAGTGAAAAAGAAAAAGAAGTTGGTGGGAAAAAAAAGTCCCTGACAAGATAAGTTTTTTTCACTTTGCAAATTCTAACTTTAATAATAAAGAACAAACACAGCCCTTCCAACCCTCTGTCTCATGAAACCAAATGTACCTTCCAAGTATTAACTGCCCTCTTCCTTAGATTAGTGTTTGTGCTAGAGATGCAAACACAAATGAAGTTTTTAATGTAAATTAATTATTTCTTTGCATTATGCACACAGAGCCATGGCTCTTTTTAGAGGTCAGGTGATGGCAAGCCTATGAATAAAATGAAAAGCTGACAAGAATCTAACCCTAGTGCCGTGGTTTAAGGCCAGCTGGCAACCCAGAACCACGCAGCTCACTCACTCCCTCCTTTCCTCCCCCCGCTCCTGGAGGAACGAGGAGGAGAATCAAAAGAATGTAACTCCTATGGGCTGAGATAAGAACAGTCCAGCAACTACGTTATAACACAAATCACTACTGCTACCACCAATAATGATAATGATAAGGGAAATAAAGGAAGAGAATACAACTGCTCACAACCCACCTACCAATACGCAGTCTGACCTGAGCAGTGATCTAGCCCTTCTGGTTAACTGTCCCCAGTTACTGGATGTAACTGCCCAGTTATACACTGGGCATGACATGTGGTGGTATGGAATACCTCTTTGGCTAGTTTGGGTCAGGTGTCCTGTCTGCTTCCTCCCTACTTCCCCTCCTCCCTGGCAGAGTATGAGACTCAGAAAATCCTTGGTCAGAGTAAACATTACTGAGCAACAACTAAAAACATTGGTGTTATCAGCACTGTTTCCAGGCTGAAAGTCAAAAACACAGCACTGCACCAGCTACAAAGGAGGAAAACATGACTGCTGCTGCTGAACCGAGGACACCTAGTATTGAAAAGAGCAGAGAAAACTGGAGCACATTTATAAAGTGAGAGCTTAATTGCTCTATTTATTTTTCTTAAATGCATGGAATATGAAAATGGCCATTAATTCATCAAAGGAACCTTGAAATAATGAAAGTATCAGTTTTACTGAATATAAAAATTCTTGAAAATTTAAAGAGTAATGCTTACCAATTCTAGGTGAATGCATATGTTCCTGAGACATGGTAACCAGCAGGTCAAAGGAGGTGATCCTGCCCCTCTACTCTGCTCTCGTGAGACCTTACTTTGAGTACTGTGTGCAGTTCTGGTGTCCTCAACATAGAAAGGACATGGAACTGTTAGAACAAGTCCAGAGGAGGGCCATGAGGATGATCAGGGGACTGGAGCACCTCCTGTATGAAGACAGGCTGAGAAAGTTTGGACTGCTCAGCCTGGAGAAGAGAAGGCTGCGTGGAGACCTCATAGCAGCCTTCCAGTATCTGAAGGGGGACTATAGGAATGCTGGAGAGGAACTATTCATTAGGGATGGTAGTGTTTTTAGAGAAGGTGTAAGGGGTTAAAATATAAACAGGTGAGGTCTAGATTGGATATAAGGAAGAAATTCTTTACTGTGAGGGTGGTGAGGTACTGGAATGGGTTGCCCAGGGAGGCTGTGAATTCTCCATCCCTGGCAGTGTTCAAGACCAGGTTGGATGAAGCCTTGGGTGATATGGTTTAGTGTGAGGTGTCTGTGCCCATGGCAGGGGGGTTGGAACTAGATGATCTTGAGGACCTTTCCAATCCTAACTATTCTATGATTCTATGATTCTATGATTTACTCTTCAACTGTGCTGTACTAATCAAAATGATGAAGATATTGTTAAAAGAGGATAAGGACCATCATTCTGTCACTGGAATTTTAGCAGCAGACACTGCAGAACATACCGTCTTAGGCATACTTATGTTCTGTGATTTGCCATTTTAGTTTTAGTGGCAATTTCCCAAGAGATTTGTTAAAATGAAGAGTTTCTCTAGATGCAAATGTTCAAAAACCTATCCAGTATAGCCAGTCACACAGAATACTTGGCCATAGTCCATTGATCACAGGTAAGATTATTTCCTTCCTTCTGGTCACTGGCAGTGAAATACAACCAGAAGGGCAAGGGAGGCCACTGCCTCTACCAGCCTCCAGGTGCTGGACCGCACACTCTAGGGTTACTAGTTCTCAGCTACACCAGTTTTTAAGAGCTTTTTCCACTAGTCCAAATAAAGTATCTAATTGCTGCATTGATTAATCTAAGAAATATCAAGAGTTCCTCAAAAGATTCTAGCAAAATATATCTTCTTTCAGTCAGGATGCTATCCTGACAGCTGTAATTTTCTGGCAGTTTGGTGTAAAAGGTTCTGCATATTTTTCACCCACAATTGCAAAAATTCACTTATGGTATTTAACCTGAATGCATCTAGGAATCATGATTTAAGATTTTTAATTGCTTTATGATTCAAACTCAATATAAAAACACTGTGAAAGCAAGGGTGGGGTGGTGTTTCTTTTTTGTTTTTTCTCTAGCATTTATACACTGTGAGAAATAAACAGCTGGGGCAAGCAGCAGGCTTTTCAATATGTTTTATTTATTTATACACAAAACTTTAAGCATATGTCATATTGATGGCATTTACATCATAATATATGTTGTTCCTTATAGCTGTGCAAATTCATCAAAAATTGTCTGAATATCTACTGAATGTTAAGGCAGGAACAGCTTACCAAACTTTTTTTTCCATCTGGTTCTTATCCTGCAGGCTCAGCTTTTCTGCAAAAAGCACTCAGTGAAGGAAATGTATGTTTTAAAATGTAATAGTCTGCCTCTGAAAGAAAGTGGTTCCTTTTCTCAGTCCAAATGAAAGAAAAAATAGACATGAGAATTTAGTTTGTTCAATCCATGAGAGCAAAAAGGATAGAAGGAAAACAACAGGAAGAACTAAAAGGATTATATCTAGGTTAAATTAAATACCTTAGAAAATATGTTTTTGTACACTTTGTACAACAAATACAGCTTTTCACTTTTACAGTTCTCTTTTAGATTTAGATACATGTATTCAACATTTCTTTTTACAGTTATGTTATTTAGTTGTATCTCTCTGACTTTACCCTTCATTATGTGGTATGTAAGATAATGGGGTATTAAAGCTTGCAGCTGTGTGGCCATAGCCTGAGAATTAATATCAAGAAATATTATACAGGACTTCTACTGGCCTATAGGATTGCAGTTAGTCCACACATGCTTCACTCAGGCGTCCCAGGGCTGTGAGCTGCACTAGGGAGACTATTTGCTGTTGGAAAACTCCATCTACCAGTCTAAATTAGCATAAACAAGTACTGATTTTTTCTGATCTTCGACATTGTTCCCGGGTCTAGTTTAATTTGGTTTGGTTGGGCCTAGGTCAACTGTGTTTCATGCTTACCCAGACACTATCAGTTTCAATAAAAATTGTAAAAGGTGAAAAAAAGAACTCCCTCTGCATTAAACGACTAAGATGTTTTCTTTTAAGTAGTAGACATACTTGAAATGTTCTTTACATAGCAGCATAATACTAAGTGCCATTTTCTATCTTGCATAAGGTACCATAGCAGTCAGTCCACTTACTACTACAAAGCATGGGATGACAATATTCAGAAAAATGGAGCCAGTGAATAGTACTGTAACCATGGTAGCAATTGTCTGGTATCTCAAGCATGTAGTATAGAATGAGAAGACACATACCTTTGCACTCAGGGGCATACCCTGTCCAAACACCAATAATTTACCTTCTTTTTTTCCTGCACACAGAGGAGTGATAGGTACCTTCTGTTAAGAAAAGTATAACAAATTGAAAATACAGCAGGTGAAATGGAAACGTAGATAAGATAGAATCTTCCCTTTATTCCCAATAGTTAAACTCTATTTATTTCCTGGCAATGTGCAGATTTTCAAGACTGAAGATAGCATAAACACTTTTTGTCCTATGTAGGTTGGAATCAAGAATCTTGTTAAGAAACAAGTCATCTCAGTATAAGTTAGTTTTGCAATATGCCCACCATCTAAGTGTAAAATAATCAGTGTTTAATAAAAGGTTTTTCTTAACACACTAACTTTTAGAATGCATACAAATGATGCCATATGCCTTTAGTTCTAGTAACATCTTGATTTTTGAATTTGTGACCCAGTTTTCTGGCCTCCAGAAGCAATTCCAAGAATGTCTACTTTTTATACTAGTCACACACTGACGCACTGGTAATTTTAACTTTTTTTTTTTAAAGAAAATTACACAAAAAGAAAAAATTAGTTACAATGTTATGGTTGGCACCTGAAGTTTGGCACCTTGGGCAATGGTATCCAGAGTTATGTGCTTAGCTTGTTAAACATTCCCAAGCTCAGTTGAAATGCTGAAAATAAACATGACATTTTATCCTTTGCAAGACAGATAATAAGCTGGAAAAATTCCCTTTTAGCATTCCAAAATCATTCTTCGTTTTCTACCTCATGTTTATTTCTATAAATAATAAAAAGAAAGAACTCTCATTTCAAAATCCACCTGTATTTTGTTACTGCATGGTAAAATACTGAACAAAAAGCCATTAACTAGAGTCCTTGAGCTTACTCATAGTCCTATAATGATGTAGTTGAGTGGCATTCTTTCACTGATACAAAAGAGTCCACATAAATGCAGATATAATATAAAAATATAAATATGCTATAATTCAGCGTCATCATCAGGAAATTATCATGAAATTGGTTTGTCTAATGAAAATTTGCCGGTATGCGTCCCATTGAAGAGAAACCAGAAGATATTACTGGATCCAGTAAAGCTGGAGAAGTGTGCAAAATGCTGGCGTGTAATTTTTTCTCTGTGTAAATGCAAGAAAACATCTAGTGAAGAGAAAAAAAAATTACATTCACATATCGAATATGAAATAGATCAAAAGTGTGCCTCTCTAGATTGCTCAGCAAAAATGTTTTCTCACTCTGCAGTTCTAAAAATGAACCACAGAAGGATTAATGAAAACTAAATAAAACCTAAAATGAAGGATAAACAAATAAATATGCCTGAATAAATTTTACATTATATAGACCATGAAAAGAACGGCATATTCTCACTTGTAATACTATGCTTTGATATGGACCTTAAAAGATATATACTTGAATATAAATAAACAAGATTGCATCAAAAATATGACATTTAAAAACTTAGTATGACTACTCAATAATTTTACTTGAAACAGGACAAGGAAGATAGGCAAAAGTTAGACATTTCTAGAATATAAATGCAATCTTGCTGTCAGAAAATAGAAATAATAAAACCTTTCAGTTAAGCTTATATAGTCATGCCCTTTGCAGGGGCGTTGAAACTACGTGATCTCTAAGGTCCCTTCCACCCCAAACCACTCTATGAATCTATAATTTTATGATCCTATGATCCTTCAGAACATGTTTTAAAAAATGTGTCTTTGTGGCATGTACTTATTTTGTGAACCTTTCTGCCACAAAATTTTATTAGACCAACAAAATTTGATAGTTTACCTGTATCAGTGTCCCACTGAAACACATGATAAGGGTTTATGAAAATTTATGTAGTTGAATCATATTGACTGAAATATTAATTCCCTGAATTCCTATGATTTGGAATGTATCTTGTCTTCCGATTGTCAGAGAAGAATCTTTAGCTAAGCATTAATTTCAGCTATATCTGCCTATTGAGAAATTTTCTTGTGCCTTTCTCAAAAGTCCTGCTGTCTGTAAAAAGTGACAGAGCAATGAAAGAGCACACTCAAATGGTAATTGCTGTTGTGTCTTCTTTTTATTTTTTTTAGGTAATGTGAGATATGCCTATTCAAACTTAATTTTTAATTTAAAAATTCACTCTTGGTGACATCCAGATGCTAAATAAAATTACCTAAATCTTGTACTTTTGTGCATTTAGGCAAAACAAGAATCAAGATTAAATAGAAATTAACTGACTTTATTTTTCAGCTGTTAATTTCATTTTTATTTAAAAACTTTACAACTGCCTTACACAAAATAATGAAAGATCTCACTTCTAGTCTGAAAAAAAAAAGGTTGATGTTTAATTTGCCAGAAAAATCTGACACTTAATATGTTGCTTTGTGCTCAGGAATGCCACTACCCTGTACAGTGCACACAAGCACATGCATTTCAGGGTTAGATGAATGGAGGACAGAGAGGGCTACACATTTCTTCTGAACCTTCTCACAGCCACTTAATTGAGAAGGAAGATAACAAGGCAGGGAAACAAGTATGTACTAAAATTGTTTGCCATTTCTCACTGCACACTTAGTCACAATGTAGAATAAGCACCATAGGGGATATTACTAGAGGTAAGCAAGGAACTTCTCAAGTACTTGCCATAAGGGCATTTAGATATCCATGCAGCAGTTAGTCCCTAAACAAAACTGCTTCTTCTTCAGTGAAAAATATTTGCTCTGGCTAAGCTGTCTCTAGGTATTCTGTAGGAATGATTTAACAATAGCCAGAAAGCAAATAAGCTTTGTCAGAGGCATGAAAATTAAATGTAATCATACCTTGATTTAGTTGGTGGAATTTTAATGAGGGATTCCATACAAATCTCAGTGGTACATCACTGCTTTAATTGTTTAAATTTAATTATTATTTGTGATATGAAACAGATGTTTTTCTTGGTAACCTCATCTACATGAATATATGCTGAATGACCACCCTGCAATTAGGTCAAGGGATTAAGAAGACAGCCAGATGGTTATTAAATATAAATGAATACTGCCAGTTCTTTTAAAAATATGTTTAGTAACACTTATAGTTTTTGTATTTCAAAGTCTGACTCACAGCCTGTTGGTGTTAATGGATTTTCAGTGCACCAGGAGTGGGCTAACATTGATTTCTCTATAGTAGCTCCTGTTTGACAGGAATTTTTGCTTTCTTTTTTCCATTTGACTCTTGAAATGGTGGTAGGAGAAAATAGGCCTCTGAGTAATAAACATTCCTTTTTTAGTAACATAAAAGCTTATAATTCACACAAGAGTTTTAAAGTTATCAGTTCTACAGGTTGAAAAAATAATGATTCAGACTCTCTGCAAGATCATGAGGTTGAACTCAAAATTAGGAAGCTTAATTTTTTTTTTCAAATATTTTTCAACGTATTTTGATGTTGGAGGCTTTAGGGTGGTTTCACTGATGGTATTTATTTATTTTTTATGGAGACATTCATTTTATGGAGACTTTCAATCTGAAACTCATCCTTAAGTATCCCATCAGCACTGTTTTCATTTATACTTACTTTGCTCCTTCTTAACTTGCAAACCTGCGAACCTACTGCTTTTATATTTCTTTCAACATTGTCCATTGTTGCTTATGACTGGAAGGGTTATTGAAGTTTCTTGAGCACATATCTTTGTCCAGGTAGATTTTGAGAACTCTCTACCTGTATCTGGCATTTCCAAACATGCAGCTGAGAAATGCACAGCAACTCCAGACAACCTGTAACTTCTCTGGAAATGACAAATATGAATCTTATGGATGTAATTACCTATTTTTCAAGCAATGTACAGTTCCTCTGTACATTTCCAGTATGATCAGCTTTTCTTAAACAAACCAATCAAGCTGTCTTTCATGAATAGGATCTACAGGCATGTGAGTCCAAATAAATAAGAATTTACAGAGCCTATGCCCTACTGCATAAGTACACCTATATCTGCTGAGGTATTCCCAAACAGATATATTTTTTGCGTTCTCCCTGCCTCCACTATAAAGACATTGGAAAAAAGGAAACATTGAATATAACCCAGTAACGCTTTTTTTTCAATAGAAGTAGACAAATTAAGTCATTATACTGGATTTCTTGAAATAAGTTTCCCTCTGTTTCTGATCTACTAATAACACAGTTTTATCCTAATATGTAAGGAGAAGACTGAACTTGTGGAACAGAATTGTCTCATTGTTAATCAAAGCCATGGTTTAATATGATTTAGAGCAGTGAAATAATGCTTCTCAGTGCAGCTTGATTGCCAGTACTGACATCACCACTTTTATTACTTTCACTGCTTTGAAAACCAATTGACATTCAGTTCAGAAATAACTCTTGTTTGCTCAGCCAAACTGACTTCTATGCTCTCCCTGTGAGCTGACAGCTGGCTTGCAACAGATGATGATGAGTAATCATCTGATCATGACTGAAAACAGAACCAGGCACCTGGAACTGCCTTAAACTCACATTTCTATTATATTTGGAATAGTTATGAGGCCTCAAGTATTATCATCCTATCTCTGGTCAATATCAGTTTTTGCAAATTCAGTTACTTCAAACTGAATTTGCATAGCTGAGTTTACCCATGCATATTTAGGAAACTCTACTCTAGTTCTGAAATTGGAAGCATTCATGCTGTTTTACATTTTACATCCACGGGGTTTTTGTGTCCAGAAAATATTTCATCATACTGAAGTAAAAAAGAGATAGTTATTATCAGAAATTAATGTCTCTACATTACTCTAAAGTAAGAAAGACTCCCATAGATTTGGTTCACCAACACAAACTTTTGCTTTCAGGATTTTTTTTATCCTCTGTCACCAAGTCCTCCATACCTGTAAATCTTTGTGATATTGGAATAAGTGTTTATGTCTTACCCACTGAAATGTTTGTGTTGAATATTTTTTTCCTAAGAGTTGCACATGTGTAAAATGGGAAAATGAAATATTAGCTGATTTTGCTTGTTGACATGTTGATTAACAAAGGGAATAACAAGATTTCAATTTTCTGATACTGTTGCTCAATTTCAGTGGTTTGATTGTTGCTGCTTCTGTCTAGTCATATATTTAGGAGAAGTAGCAAACAATATCCATAATTAGATAGCTGAAGAACATTGACATATATGCTCCACTATGTGATCTATGCACCAACAAAGATCTTTGGATTTGTTTGAAGTGTAGGAAGAAGAAGCCTACAAAAATGGATTTTGTGATCTTTGGTTATACAAGGAGATTATTACTGAGGGAGCTGCTAACTGGCATTACTGATATTACACTATTCATATGGTACTATTATGGGTTACTGTAGTATATATGCTACCAGGGACCTATGTATAATCTCCCTTCGTAAACAAGCAGTAGGCACGTCTCTTTGAGAATGAAGGAGTCTAGAAATTCTAACTGGATGTTACATCCCATTTGTACCTTGCTACAGATATTTATCAGGAAGTAAAAGTCTTATGGAAAGCTTCACTCTGAGGGGACAGACACATGGCTGCTGGTGAAATAATTAATTTTTCATATTTTAAACTGTCAGATAAGATATCCATGTTTTAATGGACTTGAGGAAAAAAAAACACCAAACCAAACAAAACCTGAAGTGATCTGTGACAGCAACTATGTTTGATTTTCAGTTGTTCCCAGCGGTGTTATACCCCTTTTAGAAGTGGAATTTGTGGCACAATTTGACAATGTGCAAGAATACCTGATGGATGGGAGTAAAGAATAAGGAGCCAGACTCTTCTCAGTGGCATCCAGTGACAGTAAAAAGGACAATAGGCACAAACTGAAATACAAATAATTCCTTTTAAACATGAGAAAAAGGTTTTTAGTAGGAGAGTGGTCAAGTACTGGTTATCCAGAAAGGCCATAGGTTCTCCATTTTTTGAGATATTCAAAAGCCAACTAGACCCAGTCCTGAACAGCCTGCTGGATTAGATAATCTGCAGAAGTCCCTGCCAACCTCATCACTGACTCAGCAGCTATTGTGGAAGGACCTCAGTGTTGGAGGAAGTTGCAATTTTCTCTGGGAAACGGGCAGGTTTGTCAAAGAGGGGGAGTTTGTAGGGACTGTAGGATGTTGAGAGTAGAAGACATGAGACAGAAAGGTCAGTACCTCACACTGGTCCCATGAAAGAGGAGAAGGGAGAGGTAGTCTGTAACTGGGCCTAAAGGACAAAGGAGAGAAAATTTCCTAAAGTGCAAATACTGGTATTCTGACCTTGTACTGGTTGTTACAGATAAACTTACACACGACAGATTTCACCTTCATGACCTCCTTACAGAGATGACTTTTTAGAGTTGTTCACTTTCCAATTTATATAATCATATATTTAAATTCTGGCTGCTGATGCACCAGCTACATTTTGAAGTCTAATCAACTCTTCAGACACATGCGTATAATCAACCATACATCACAAATACAAAACCACTTCCTTTCTGTTCATGACCATTTCATCTGCTGTTGCTTTATCTATTATCATTGTGTCATATCCAGATGTTTTCTCAGAAAAAACCCATAAGACATTATTAAAAGATTTCCATCACATCAATAAGGAAAACCAGACTTATGAATTTCTCTTAACTCTTTTCAGTCACTTTGAAATACCAGGATGTGTTTTGCATGCAAACAAAGAAGCTGAAAAATGTTTCAATCAACTTCTATAATCAAGGGTATATTTTCTGCTTGTTCAATGTCATGGCCTCTCAGTGATAGCAGATAACATACTGCCCCTACCTTCATGAGAGTGTTCCTGTTTTCTTTGTTTTGAAAGTAAGTTAAAATTTAGCATGTCATCAGCATAGACTGTAGTATTTTGAAGAATATCAATCACTTTGTAGTAACAATGAAGAAATTTTGCTCTCCCTGAAGTGAAAACTTTCTCTGTGTACTTAGTGGAGAGTAGATTGCACTTAAGAGCTGAACAAACAGAAGAAACAAAGTGTGCCGTTACTACAGGATGAGTAGGAAAAGAAAAATAGTCTTGTTTTCCAAAGATGTGTTAGGGCAAGAGCCTTACAGCTAATGATGGATCTCAGAAATAGCAATCTTTGGAAAAACTAGTGTTACATTGCTGCTGTGGGCAGTAGCAGAGGGGACTTAGTACTGGAGCACCCTGAAATTGATTCCAAAGCATAGCATCTCTCTTCTAAAACCTGTGTTTGTTACTGCTCAGTGAATAAGAATAGTACAAGACTGCAGAATTAAAAATGCATACACAAAATTACATGTTTAAAAAAAAAAACTAAAAGCATTTAGCAACTGTTTTGATATAACCACTATCTGTCTTCAACAGCAACACAAAATGTGGCAGGATGTTATATATATATATATATATATATTAGTTTGGACACCAGCTTCCTCTCATTTTTCTTCATCAGAGAACCAGGATGTTTCTCCAAGATTTTACACAGAGACTTGGTCAATAATATTGCCAGAAGAAAACTTATAGCAGATTGTTCTGTGTTCTCCAAAAATTATGGGATTCAATTCTCAGTCTTTTGAAGAACAGAAAGAATCACGAGATCATTTTGCCAAACCTTTTTATTCAGGTCCTTCTTTTTCTTTCTTAAGAGTTACAAAGAAAAGTGGTGAAAGATGCTAAAATGCAAAGAAGTAAAGACAAGATGAGCCCTTATAGAAAAATCACTTTCAGTGTAATATCAAGTATCAATCTATTCCACTCTTAATAACAGGTCTCCTGCCTACTCAAGTCAGGACTGTTAGTTCACCTTTGAAATATTGCTCCTCATGTATTTTTTTTTTTTCAAAATAAATTTCCAGAACTCTCTTTCCCTTTGAAATTCTCAGCCCTGATCCTGTTCTTATTTTCTGCAACACCTATGTCTCTCTCCTTGGGACACTTGTGCCTTCTTTAAAGCTTCCAGCATTACGATCTTATGTCTGTTTAAAAAGCTGCTTTCACTTTATTAATTTGATTATTTTATTTTATTTATTTTATTCTGCAATTAGGCTGCAAAGAAAGAATGAATATGGCAAGAGTAAAAAGGGTAGAGATAGACCACAACCCAAAAGTTTTGTTGTTTTGTTTTAGGGTTTTTTTAATGTGATTTTTTTCTTAAAGTTAATTTAACACAATTTGGATTACTTAAGGCATAGGATTTTTTCTTTTGTACTGCTTTGTTTCCCATTGCTGTCTTCTTCATATATTGCTGTTTCATTTCCCTGTTTCCTAACAATGGATTATAATTTGGTTCTAACATTCTTCTGGAATATTTCTTATATCTACCATATTTTCTTTAGTTTGTCTTCTTTCTTTATCCTCTTTTGGAACTACTAACATGTGAGAAAACTGAAATAAATGCAGAAAGTCAGCAAACATGTTTTAGAAGAGTACTGACTATGAAAAATAAGAACAACAAACCACAGGATTTTTTTGAAAATTACTCAAACATTTATGATATTCATAGCACTAATGTAAGAATCAACAATTTTGGAATTATAGGTTCTTTGCAGAAGTGGCCAAAAGGGAAAATTTCTGCTCTGTCATAAGAGAGAAATAATCTGTCCTTTAATATAGACTTAACTAGAAAAAAAAACCCAAAACAATAAAATGCAGACTCCAGGCCGTTTTATCTGTTGTTTTGGGGCTTTTTTTTTTATTTACGGTGAGCCTTAGCATGCTAATAGATATTGGGTGTCAGCTGAAGTTGTACAGCAGAAAATGCTTACCTACCACTCCACCCTGGAATAAATGGATAAATCAGTTACGTCTGTGCTGGAGTAGTAGTATCTTGACAGGGTAATGGGGAGACACTTAGTGACGCTATCATCTTCAACAAACTAATTTTAATCTATTGCTGTAGGTCACTGGGGCCCTTAGCCTACTTAGACTTCATGTACATACCTTCAGGAGTTCCACTTAGAGTCATTACAGCTGAAAGATATAGTTAGCTGGTAAGGAACTGGTAGGATGATCTTAAGGTCCTTTCCAACCCTATCTATTCTATGATTCTATGGTAAGGTAAAACAGCAAACACCAAGTCTTCTGAGTACTGTGGGTCATGTAATTGTGCCGTAGAAAAACCTAGAAGGTTCCTTTTGTGGAGAGCTTCAATCAGGAACCTGCATCAGAGGTGGACAGCTGAAATATTGTATAGACAATTTTAACTTTAATCAGGGCCTGGATATGCTACTTTGAAGTGAATACATCAAGACTTAGTTTCTTGTATCTGGCAACATTCAAATGGATCCATTAAACTGGACCATTAAACATACAGAATAAAGAGAAAAAATAAGAAAAAAACCCAAAATAACAATTTTTTATTATATACACAAATTGTGCTAAATTTCTTAAAGGATTGTTAAAAAAGAGGCCAAATTTAAAAAATCTTCTTCAAATAAAAAAATGCCATAGTTAAGTTTTCATTCAGTAACTTGATACTTGTATAAGAATATAGAACTGCCATAAAACAAGACCTTTCCAGTTTGTATCTGAAAGTTTATTTTTATTTTTTCTTCTTAGTAAAAAGACATTACTACTTCTCAAAAAGAAGTTTGTATTGATTTTAGGAATTATAATTTCTATTCCTGGGTGTTCTTTTCTTTAAAACTTTCTATTTTTTTTTTTTAACGTAACAGATTTAAACTTAAACAGCAGAGGTTTAGGTTGGATATAAGGAAGAAATTCTTTACTGTTAGGGTGGTGAGGTACTGGAATGCGTTGCCCAGGGAGGTTGTGAATGCTCCATCCCTGGCAGTGTTCAAAGCCAGATTGGAGAAAGCCTTGGGTGGCATGGTTCAGTGTGAAGTGTCCCTGCCCATGGCAGGGGTGTTGGAACTCGATGATCTTAAGGTCCTTTCCAACCCTAACTATTCCATGATTCTAAGTTTCATACCATAGTCACCATGTGTCTGAAAAGCATGAAACATTTTTTCTCTAACTAAGAAGGCAAGACAGGTCCCTGTGAATGGTACAAAGGTAGAAGAGAATAAAAGTATAGGAGACCTCCCTAGGAGATCTCAGTGCTCTATTATTGGAGGCAGGATGGACCTTGATCACTGAAACACCTTTTGATTTCAGCTTCAAAAGAGCCTTGTGTCATCTCATAGGGATTTGGATCAGGCAGAAGCCCATGTGCTGTGCTACATTGTCATGTTATGCACCTCTGCCATAGAAATCCCACTTGAATTTACTGCTCTTGAGCATGCTCCAGAGATAATACTTAAATGAAAACAGTAATCACAAGGCCAGCCAGTCATCAGGTGCCAGTTATATTTAAAATAAAATCTATGAAGAAAAATCTTATCATTCTACCAGTTAGGGTCACTTATCACAGAATTTGTCTGTCAAGCCACCATTATACAGGAAGAAAGTAAATAGCAATAGCACTTATAAGCAGCAAAGAATAGTTCTGGGCAAAGAGAAATTACATCAGAGGTTCAATGTCCATAAAGAAGTCTAGACAAAAGAAAGAGCCAAACAGTTGTTACTCTTCAGTGTTTATAAAAGCAGTAATGCATAGTGCATGGTGAGTGTCCAGAACATATTATTTCTCTCTCACTTAGAATTAAGGAGGCAAGAAATATGGCCAGAAATAAATTTGTCTATAGGTTAGGTACCACTTCCTGTGTTTGTATAGCATTGCTGAAGTTAATAGAAGTCAGCTCATTAACCTCCTCAGGAGTTCTTATGCTAAGTATTAAATGAGCTGTTTTATGTGTTCAATTTCTATGACTCACACACTTCATACAAAGGATACGTAAGCAGTTTCTCCTTCAGGTTGTATTCAATATTTTATGTGCTGAACATACAGAGAGACTCAATTTCTTCACTTTCCTTATTCTATTTTTTTTGTAACATAACACTGTATGAAATAACAGGTAATATGGAAAATTAGTATATCCTAACAGAATTATTACTTTTCCAGCAACCACATATTACTTTAGATAGTTGGCAATATTTTCTATGTTATTTCCTAAACTCAGTTTCAACTATAAGAGAAATTGCAATTACTTTGATGACATAAAGGAAGGTATGGTAATTACTAACTACTTGATTTTCACAGTGAATTGTGAATAAATATATTTGCTCATTTATTTTACTAATTTATTAATCTGCATTCTCTTTAGCTTCTATCAAGAAGCTACAAGAAAGGGCTCCAAATATGCAGGTGGTCCAACTTTGATGTTTCAAAAACTGCTGCACACTAGCAATGCCTTGATTACTGCAACAACTGCTACGTTAAATGTGCATTCACCTTGTGTAAACTGCATACTAGAACTGCATTCAGCTTGCAAGATGTTATGTATCAACAGCCTATTTCCATGTGAGAGACTTGGATCAACAAGGTACACACCCAAATTCAATGGTTACTTATCTTGGTCATACACTAGATTTGGAAAAAAGTGACAGATAAAGAGAAACAGGAAAAAAAAGCTTGCCACCCTCCCATTTGGAGAAACAGTGGAGAAATGTTTCTTTAGGCTCTTTCATGTAATTCTTTCTCCCCCATATCCCTGTCCAATATATTTAATTGAGAAAGTGTATTTAATTAACTTAATCTCCCCTTCCCCACATTTCTGTAGCCCAATTATGCATTTTTTTCTCTTGTAAATTTGATACACAAGTGCTTTCCTACCCACAATACTGGCTTTGCTCCTCAGTGGAATTCAACCATGATGGATATTCTGAAAACTTCTACTTCCTCGGTTGCACCTAAAAGCATTCTCCACTATTCTTTTAATGTGCCCTTCTCAACATGTCAACACTCTTCAGAAGGTTGTATAATATTGCATCAAATCTAAAATTGATGAAATTAAACATTTTTACATAACACTTCAGCTGCTCCTCTTTTTTTTTTCCAATATAAGTCACTTTATAGTATGGTCTGAATGATGCCAGATTGTTCAGTCTTACCCTGAGGAAAAGATGTGAGGCAGTGGCTCGTCTCACTTTTTCTTTCCTCCTCCTCCTCATCCTAGAAAGGCAGCAGCAAGTGGATGAATGAGCAGCCAAAAAACCTTACTTAATCCAGGGACAAGACTCTGCTCTTTTAGGTACCTCCCAGTGTGTGGCAAAAAGGCTGGGAGGGGAAAGTATTACAACTGGTTGCTAGAAAGCCAATGGCTAACATGAAGACGAAAGGAGAAGAAAGCTAGAATCCATTACTAAAAATTGAGGGCTTTAAGAACCCTTTTCAGACAATGCACTGTAATTTGTCACTGCTGCAAAATGAAATCCCCATGCAGTCTGCTAGCTCTTGTGCATGTTTGGAATAGACAATTTGCTAGAGTGTTGTAATTGTCCACTGTGTTTTGGATGAGTTGACAGCCAGGACTGGTTTCTTTTCCATTTTATCTACTATAACCTCTTAAGAGCAAAAAAAAGAAAAAAGTTCTCAGTGCTTAATGAAAAAGAAAAAAACAAAATATGAAAATATGGGCTTTGTCACAGACCTATAAGAAGACTTTAAATTTTAATACTTTTTGGCTAGGAAGAAAAGAAAAAACTCCCTTTTTTGTGCTGCATTCCAAATTTTATATCAAATTTACACAACATGCAGTTAATCAGATTAAAAATAAATTGCTAATACACTTTGCTTGCAAAGGGCAAACCATTAACAGAAAGTTTACTTTAGGCCTTTAAAATTCTTCTCCTATCTTCTGCTCTCTCTGGCTCTGCAACCTCAGGGGATACAATCCCTTAAAATGCATCTCATCTTCAATTAGCAGAGAGAACATATGTATGTTCTTCTCTGAAATCCCCAGGTATCGTGCAGTGCAGTTCACTTCAGATTTTACAGTTAATTAAAGCCTCATACACGTTTTCTGATTCTCCAGCTGGCACTAGAGAGTTTTAAAGCTTAGACCACTTTAGCTATTACTTTGCTAAAAAGCTTGCTAATAAACATTAATGTCCATGTGGCTTTCTTGCTGACCAACACACTGTAATGGGAAGCTTATAGCTACTGATTTTCTCATAAAAACAGGAGGTGAAGAAACTGAGGTTGCAAAAGGGACAGGAGTTTTAACTGTCTGCTTAGAGCTAATCCCCTATAGGCATCAGAAATGAGAGTTCACTGGGGATAATGTATCCTGAAAATGTGAAAATTAACCTTGAGGAGAAGCTGGAAAACATTTCCAGGTTATAACCTTGGAGATAATAAGTAAAAAGTTCCTTTCTCTGAATAATATGCTTAGAACTTATAGTAAGTACATGAGACTTACTAAAATTCATAAGAATCAACAGCATATTCTTTAAAGGAAATAAAGCACTTTGTTTCCTGCCCAATCCCTTTTATCAATCACTGAATGTACAGTATGTGTTGAAATATTTTTTTTGCCTCACAGTCTGTTTGATCTCTTAGGATGAATATTCAGTGCTTTTTTTTTTTTTTTTTTTTGCTCTATTAGATGATTTCCCAGTCATGTTTCTCTACAGAAAAGGAATTCTGAATAACTCAGTGCTCCTTTCTCCTTTCTTTTTCTCCCTCAGGTAGTATTGATCCTTCTTTAACTAGGTTGCTCCAATCACTGCTTTTTTTTTTCTCCACATTTGTTCAGTGTTCATATTTTTACTTTTTAACATTCACGTACTTCTGAACTTTCACTGGAGCTAAGGCAGTTAACTGAGCTACACTTGGCTTAATACTCAGCCTCTCTGAAGCTGAGAAAGCTTCTAACTGAAGCTGAGAAACCTTCTGACAGAAGAGGACATTTTATACTTGAAATATTTATTTTCCTAAAGTGCCAAAATAATGCATTCATAATTGAAATGTTACACAAGCAGGATGGTAATCCACCTTACCCTTTCCTATATTTAATGTGGTAAAAGGCATGTAAAAGGATGTAGATTTCAGAAGCAATTCTTTTTGTGTAGTCAGTACATACTTGACTACTTTGGGAATTATGTTTTTCATAATTTTTTTTCAGGTAAACCACTCCAAAACACTGCGCATCTGAAAAATATCTTACCCCAGGTACTAATTTCCTGTGTGTCCTTGCTGGAACCTTTCCAGAATTATTTTCACACTATTACTGTGATTCTAAGTTCAAATGGTTAATGACAGCTATTTTCTTTTGGCCCTTGTCCCTTACTTAGTCTCTTTCAGAAGCATGGCATGTAGCATGTATTTCTTTGATGAAAAATGGGAATCTGCTAAAGCTAAGAAAGGTTCCACTGAAGCTGGAACATTTAACTTGACCCATTTGTACCTCTGCAATAGCTTGCTTCATTCAATATTCTAGATTTAACTTTTTTAGTGGGTTTGTGTTTTTGTGGGGCTATTTGCTTTGTCTTTGATTGCATTTGGAGATGAGGAAGAGCTATTACATAATTCTATAAATTTGAAGCTATTTAAATAAGAGCAACATTTGCACAGAAAAAGAAAATATAGTACTCCATAATTTCCTTTTTAATGAAAGCTCATAGCTTTCATATGTCCTCAGTGTAAAAGAAATGTCTTGTATCACTTAGCAGTAGATAGCTAGGAGTCCACTGCTGGTCATGGAAATGAAAAAAGCAACTCTCTTATTCTGTAATTCATTCTAATCAGAATAGCAACCCATTGTAACATGATAAAATGAAGTAGAAACATAGGTGAACCCCAAATATTTGCAGTTAACAAAATAACACATTTGTAACACAAGGTCAGGGGAAAATTCTGCAATCACAAAACTTTAGACTTCCTGTTAATATTGTACAGTAGTATAATTTCTAACAGCTCCTCTACAAATTATTAGGAACGTGAAAAAGGTTTATTACAGATTCTCATTTAGTAGCCAATTGGGAAGAAAGACAAGGAAAGGAAGCACTGTATTTTCCATGTAATATGGGTATTTTTCTGCTCACTCAGCTGCAACGTTATTGTTGAGTAAAGAAAAATTGCAGAAATAAATGTTTTCCTTCTCTATCAATCCATGACAACATTTCACCTATGTGTATGAGAGCTGGAGCACTTCCTGCAACAGTTTTCCTATCAGTCATCTTTAATTTTTCCAGATTCTGGGGAAAATAGGAGAATTTTATTTAAGAGTACCTTCAGAATCTTTTTTTTTTTTGAGGGGTGTCTGAGTGTATCTACATTTCTTTAATAGAATAAAACTGGTAAAATTATCTAGATTCCAAATACTGTATTTTTTTTTCTTTTGTGTGACAGACAGTGAGTTTTCCTCTCTCAACAGTTTTTAACATACTCAGCATTTTAGTCTCTTTTGGTGACTGAGTGTCAAAGCAGTGAACAGATTAGTGGGATTGAGAAAAGTTACATGGGTAAATACTAAATAATGAAGAAAAACATATGTATCACTACAGAATTATTAAACCTGAAGTATCTGAGGACTAACCACCCAGCAGAGAAACACATTCCAATCATTATATTATGCTTTAATATTTTAAAGTTCAGAAAATTTAAGGAAGTGTTGTATGTAGATTATGCATAATTTCCATAAACTGGTTTTAAACTATCATTTAAAATCTGCAATTATGTCATTATTAATGTGCCTACTTTTTTAAGATGCATAGAGGAAGATTTATGATTTAGGCTTGGATTCATCTATATTAAGTGCATTAGTGGATGATGCCCTTAAGAACTCAGTAATGCTCTGAATGCCTCATGCCTCTGATATGGTTAGTAATCTATATAGGCTACAAGAGATATTTTGTCAAGGGAGGGTATTTGATTGCTGGTTTGAGCATCAGAGGAGCATGAAAACAAATCTGTACTTTAAAAGTAATAGGAAACAGTTATATTTATAATTTGTAAATGTGTGAATACAATTTAGCAGGTTATCCCCACCTCCACTTCCCCTCTTCTTTAAGCTCATATTAAATCAAAAACCACACAATGCACCTGGAAGGATGTATGTGAGAAAGAGAGGGAAAAGGTGCTTGGAAATCAGTTGCTGTACATGTCAGTGTTTTGATGAGGTTGAACAGCCTTACTTTGCCCTTCTGATTCCTACTTTAGTTCTTCATTTGTGTCTGTAGTAGCTCATCTGCTTGCCAGTTTTTGGGTTTATGTTTAAAGAGAAAAACCCAATACTTTGATTTTAAGAAATCTGAGATTTTTTTTTTTTTTCCTTAGGGTTATCTAAGTGTGTGCTGTATGTATTTAAAGATTTTCTTTAGAATATTGGTCAGAGAATAGCAAGGCAAAGGCAAATTTCAGTTAGAAAGTGGTATATAATAACCCATTCACTTTACAGTTTATAGCAAATCCATAATAAACTATAATATGTTAGAATTTACAGTTCTTCACAGAAAATAATTTATGCTGGTGATTTTCTTTTCAGTTTTAAGCCCTGCTTTAATTTTTCTTTCACAGGTAGATTTTCGTATTTGTCAAAAAGGATTACAACTACTTCCGTCAGCACCTGATTAAGCATTTTAAATCCCTTCATTTTGTAGAAGTTTTATTGTTTCAGAACATTTTCAAGAAAGCATAATCTGTGAAGAATGGAGTTGAAGGTATCTTCTGATCATGTCCCATTATATTTTCTCTTACTACTTAATGTAGAAAATATTAACTTATTTTATAGTGAGATTGATTTGACAACATTGGGTCCTAAAACATACATAGATTTCCATATAGTATATATCAATGAGAACATGCATCTCTGATAAAGACATGTGGTCAAGTTTTCCTTGCAGCTTAAAAAAAGATATGCAGTCATGTTTCTTTTGGAGAACTAGCCCTGGAGGAGACAGGGTAATAGCTGAACTTAACAAACTTGTCAGTATGTTTAGATATAAACATTAGTTACAGTGAATAAACAGAGACTCTTATAAAAATCCTAATGTTTTCTTCTTGTAAATGTACCAGATGTTGAGTCATATAGTGTAGGAGGTTTAACATTAATTATTTACATCATTTATCCGTCATTATGTTCCCTTATGCTATACAATTTTGAAGGCAATGAAGAAGAGCGTTAGAGGAAGACAGAGTTTTTCTGAGAAAAACAACTTGATACCATCTTTATTTAAATCTTTTATGCAATCACAACAAAAAAAAAAGCAAGGTGAGTCTTGTTTTTACAATGCTCATTAAATAATGGACGTACACAGACTGTGAGATTGGATGAAGAAGATGGCTGCAATTTTTCTGTGAGGCCTTTCTGATGATATTTCAGATAAGAGAAATAGATCAAAAGTTTCCATAGCTCAGAGTAATGATCACTGAAGAAAACAAGAGAAACAAAGATCTGCTCATCACTGAGAATGAAATTTCACCCACACAGGGCACTGGGAGACTACAGGAGCAAGAGTAAAGGGCTGTGCTTCTTTGATCCATGTCAGAAACCTTAGTAATTGTTTTAAGAAAATGGTCAGACCAGATGACATTTTGGAAAGAATGAGTCTGTAAGTAAAAGTAGATGATGGGAGAAAGTGAGAGATGGTTACTAAAAGAAATTACTGTCATATAACCAATGTTCACTGGAAAGATCATAATAGAATTGTAAATCGGTTATTAAATCAATTTTATGTAATAAACTATAAAAACTGCTTCCAAGTACTACTTCCATGGGACAATTTCCCATTCTGGGGAAGATGGAAGGAGGGCAAAATGGGAACACAAATACTGGTCTTTTTGTGTTTGACCAGGCATCATATCAAATAGAAAATCCAGGATTGGTCTTTATAAATGAATCTTTAATAATAACTGAACAGAAAATGGTAACAGTGATATTACTAACCAAGAAAATTAAAAATAAAGGTTTAAATGACAAGGCATGTTTATAAGAAGATTGACCTAATATTCTAATAAGCACTACTGTTCCAAGATAAAGATGAAAAAAGACACTTTAAAGACAAGCTCAGCTTTGGAAAAAAAAATAAATATAAATCTGCAGCTTGAACTCAGTCTTTTACAGTCTGTCTTCTAATTTATACAGTGTGAGTTAAAGTTACAAGCATAAATAGGGCACATAATGTATCTTTTACAGAATATATCAAAGTTCTCAGGAAGCCAGATTTAAGGCTTATATAAAGATACACAGTAATCTATTTCTGAAATATTCCTCTCTTTCCCTCTCACAGGCAAATAAAAAAGGCAAATGGATATTCTGGAACTGAAAAAGGAGGTGCTCCATTTCCTGAGCAATAGTGTCAGCTGAATGCCAAATGGCTTGCAGAACCTAATGGCACTGAATTTCAGAGCCACAAATGACACCCATGGAATGTTCTACATATATTCCAAACGTACGTTTCCAGAATGTGATGACAATGATGCAAGCAGCTTGTCAAGCTACATGTGATGGTATAGATGACATATTGAAACAGCTAGCTGCTACAATGATTTATAAAACAAACTTTTATAAGAAGAAAATGAGGTGAATCCTGAAAACTTGGAATTATAAGGAGTTGATTGATGCATTCAAATTTATGTTGAGCTCAGCACTTCTTCAAATGACGTTATGACAAGGACCAACAGGAGCTTTTTTTCCTTCAAAATTCCATAAATATGTGTGTCACAAGCTAAAATATATTCTTTTTGCCATTTCTGCCCAGTAGAAATTTATAATCTTAAATGAACATCTAGTATTACTACTGAATTTAATGAAATTGTTATTGAATTCATTGAAATATAGCTGTATTTCTCTTCCTCACTATTTCAAACACTACCTCAGAGGCTATTGCTGCTATGCATTTACTGGAGATTGTATTGGTGTTGTCCAGAATGCACAATCATGGGTCGTGTCTTTCTTTATGCTAGCCCCAGTAAGCTTCATATTAATGTATTAGTCAGTCATGTATTTGTTATATAAGCATGATAGCTAAGTAGTACTAGTTTATTGTTTTTCTTAATGTTGGCAATTTTATCCCAGAAAATATTATTTAGATCTGTTTTATTGATTACTTACACTGGAATGTGATCCTGAAGAACTCCAACTCATGAGAAAAAGACCTATAAAAACATATTTGTCTATTCATGTTATTATGAACCACTCTTTTACTTAGTACTTAGATAATGAACAGCTTACAGGATAATGCCCAATATGCATGAAAGGCTTTTCAGATAAATATGGAATATAAAAAACTGACAATGTTCATTCAGGGAAAACATGAAACTGCTGATTAACTTATGTGACTAAAGACCACACAAAGAGCCCTAAATTCACCTCAGAAAACTACTTGATTCTCAGCTAGCAAAAAAAAAAAAAAAAGGAGGTTTATCAGACTCTGTAGATTTGTCAATTCTAAAAACATTGCCATTTACAAATAGATAATGTTTGCTTTAATTAACACCATGTTCAGATGACAACACACCATGCTGTCCATATGCTCCATTTTGACAATAAATGAGGCACTAATTCTTCCTGCTTGTAGTATGACAGATACTAATCCTACCATATTTTTCTCATGCTGTCATCAGTTCTTGCTTTTTTTTTTTAACTTTCTTTGCCTTCATTAAATACATAGAATCATAGAAAAGTTAGGGTTGGAGAGGACCTCCACACAGCCTTCTCTTCTCCAGGCTGAACAGCCACAACTTTCTCAGCCTGTTTTCATAGGGAGGTGTTCTAGTTCCCTGATCATCCTCGTGGCCCTCCTCTGGACTTGTTCCAACAGTTCCATGTCCTTTTCATGTTGAGGACACCAGAGCTGTACACAATACTCCAAGTGAGGTCTTATGAGAGCAGAGTAGAGGGGCAGGAATAGGTTAAGGAAGGCTAAATAGGTTAAGAAAGTCATAAGGGAAAGGGGGAAGACAAAAAGGATAAGTAAGAAGAAGGAACAGTAAGGGAATGGAAAGGATGATGATTTAAGGTAAGCAAAAGTTAATTCCTTAATCAAGGAATCTCTGTTCTCATTGTAAATATAACAACCTCTGCATTCTGGCAAAAGCATCTAAGAGTGTTTTCTCATGAAAATAAATTGATGTAAAAATAACCATTTAACCACACCAGAGATGTATAGATTTGAAAGCCTTCTTGACTATTACATACTACTGCTATAATTTCTTCTCAGTATGACTGGAAAAAATAATGATAATAAGAATATTGTTAGACATGTGGTTGAATTCGGGTTTGAGCTCTTGGTGTTTTCCTTAAGAGTAGAATTCTTGGGTTTTGTATGTGATGTGTCTTTCATAATACACACAATACTTATATTTTTCAAGTGTAATAACCTTCTTATTCAGAAGAATCAGAGAAGACATGAACAAGAAAAATTAAAAAACAGATATAAAAAGATGACAATGAAGAATGGTAGGAAGATAATGAAAGGACAATAATAAGTGATTCAGATACTGAAAGCTCATTTAAGACAATGGCAGTCCTTCCATTAAGGAACTTTGGAAGAGGTCCAGAAAGAAGAATAGGAAAAGAAATGCAGTGTCTGGAAATAAGAAGGGTTATATTAACAAATAATGACCAAAAAGTTATAAAACTTATTGTAAGAATGGGGAAAAAAAATTAGAAACAAAAGTTGCAAACAATACAGGCACACTAACACTTTAAAAAAAAAAAGTACTAAAATCCTTACCACCTATTCCATTATTTTTTGTGTACTAGTATAAGCAATAATGATTACAGATGATTTAGTAACATAAAGGTTTCTTAGAGTTTGGTCACTTTTATAACCCACAGGGACTTTATGAAAAGTCACCTGAAAACCATCAGTTACACTTTGGCTCCAAGGTATGATTCCACATGACATATATCCCTGTAAAGACATCACTTGTGTGTGCTCCTGGGTGCTGTGGCAGAGCTGATCTGAAGGCCAAAATGACTCCGCCTGGCTGGCCAGATGAGGCAGGTTTTGAGTCCAGTCACAGGGTTGTAAAATGCTCTGGGAAAAAAACAGTGGGGCTGGGGTTTCTTGGGGCAGGCACCCGCCATCGCTGATGGTCTGCAGACACTTCCCTGTATTTGGGATAGCCAGCAAGCAAAGGGCAGACCATACTCCAGAGCCACTTCTACTGGCTATTTTTGTCATGTATCTGAACCATCTCCAAAGATAAAGCAGCATGAAAACAGCAGTAAATGTAAGACATAAGCAGGTAAACTTTAGTTGGTGACTGTGCAGATTAAATTATCAAATAACAGGCAAAAATATCTTGTTTTGAATCAATCAGCACTGTTCTGTGGGAAAACATCATCAGAGACACCCATGCCCTTTGGAAACTGAGACAGTGTCTAGACTTCAGCACAGTAATAAGACAGTAATTCAAATGTCAAAATACAGAATGCTGCTCTTGTAATGCTGTTCAAATCAATTAAAAAATGTAGATCAATAACATCAAATTAAATTGCTTAGGGATTATTTAGAGGTTTCCCTTCTACCAGCAGTCATGTGTTTAAGGACTGTCACAAATTTTTCCAAATATTAGGAGCATCAACTAGGCAAAATATAATTTTTATTTGCGAATAAAAATGTTTTAAAATAACAGCTAAATGTAAGTAATATTAATGTATCTTCTGACACCTCCATAGCTAAAAAATTAATAAAGCTTGTGCCCTTTTTTCCTCTTGTTCTAACCTGCCCTCTACTTAAACTATTCTGGAAAACTTGACTCTTCCTGGGGCACTGGACAATGTTTGATTTTCTCAAGGACTGCAGTGAATCCAAAATTTTCGCTTCTTTGTTATACTGTCAGAAGTGTTGGAAGGGAGTTGCTGCAGCCTCACATCTGCCCTTTCTTCTGACCCCTGCCTGCTATAGGCTTTACTCTTTCTAACTCTTGTAGTCAAAATACTTGTATTACTGTTTCCTGCTTTTCCTTATTTTTGACAGAGTGCTTTCCCTATTAATCTGAGACTATACTTTAGCAGTTCTGACAACTGTTATTATTCTATTTATCACAAACCTATGCATTATAAAGTATTTCATTTTTTTATGAAAGAGCAATGCAAAGCTGTCAGACTTTACTCATCATGACTAGCATCTCCCTCTAATTAATGAAAAGGCTACTACCTGCTTTGTTTTTCAAGTATGCTAAGACCATTCATGACCATATGCAAAATGGGTCTTCCTCTTTGACCTGGGCAGGGCGAAGAGGAGAATGCAAACTAGGTACTGGGTCTCTAAGAATTTGTATTGGGTTTGCATGGAAAGGTGTTGATAGTGGGGATCCACAGGGTTGGTAGCTATGAGAAACTGCTGGGAGATTCCACCATGTCCAATAAAGCCAATGGCAGCTGGCTCCAAGATGGACGTGCTGCTGGCCAGGGCTTAGCCCTTCAGTGACAGTAGGGGCAGGACTGCCCCTAGGATAATATATTTAAGAAGGGAGGGGGAGAAAAAGCCATGGAAGAAGCAGCAGAGAGAGGAGTAAGAACATTTAAGAGGAGCAGATCTGCAGACACCAAGGTCAGTGAAGAAGAAGGGGAGGAGGTGCTCCAGAATTAGAGCAGAGATTCATCTGTAGCCCATGATGAAGACTATGGTGAGGCAGCCTGTCCCCCTGCAACCCATGTAGGTCCATGATGGAGCTGATATCCACCTGCAACCCATGGAGGACCCCATGCCAGAGCAGGCAGAAGCTCTTAAAGGAGGCTCTGACCCTGTGGGAAGCCCATGCTGGTGCAGGCTTGCTGGTGGGACTTGTGAACCCTTGTGGGACTCACACAAGAGCAGTCTGCTCCTGAAGGGCTTCACCCCATAGAAAGGATCTGTATGAAGGACTGCAGCCTGTGGGAAGGACTCATGTTGGAGAGCTTAGTAGAAGATTGCCTCCCATGGAAGGGACCCCACACTGGAGCAAGTAAGAGTATGAGGAATCCTCCCCATGAGGATGAAGGAGTGGAACAGACAGCGTATAATGAACTGGACAAACCCCCATTCCCTGTCCCCATGTGCCACTGGCAGTGAGAAGGCAGAGAAATCAGGAGTGAAATCCAGAAAGAAGGGAAGGGTAGGAGGAAGGTGGTTTAAAATTTGTGTTTATTTTGTCATTATCCTACTGTGATTTGCTTGGCAATAAATTGAATTTTTCCCCATGTCAAGTCTCTTTTGCCCATGATGGTAACTCTGGAATGATCTTTCCCTGTCCTTATCTCAACCTGCAAGTCTTTTATCATATTTTCTCTCCCCTGCCCAATTGAGAAGGGGAGTGATGAAGCAGCTTTGCCACCCAAGGTTAACCCACCACAGAGTGAGAGAGAAGCACTGCTGATGCTGTAGGTGAATATGTAAGAGGGAGAAGAATGACATCAAAAACATGCAGGATAGTAAGCATTGCAGGTAGAATTTGTAAAGAATGAAAGTTTCATATCTTTTTGTGTGCATGTTTAAGGTGAGACTTGACCTTTAAGAGATTTCATGTAGTTTTCAATGCAGAAATTTTCCTTTAAACTAAAAAATAGAAGAAACTGAAACAAAAACCTATTGCAAATGAAAGGCCATAAAGTAATTATTTTAGGAAAGCTCACAGTTTTTTGAATCATTTCAAGACTCATAATACTGCTTTAGGTTTCCCTTTTAGATCACCTGTGATTGATGTTAATGGCACTAATTCTGTTCTTTTAAGCAGCACTTGTAGGAGTCAGAGAAGAATGACTCAAAATTGAATCAGAACTACTGCAAGAGTAGAGAGCAGCTTTCAACAAAAGATAACTCTTAGGGCTACTATTTTTGAACCAAGATAAGATATCATTCAATCTTGTGTCAGTATCCTTTGCTCTGGTTCAGATTTCCAGGGGTATTCCTTAGAGGAGATAAAAATGCTCCTTTATCTTCTCAAGGAAATCCTTGAACCACATGTTTTGCCCCATATCTGTTATTATTTCTTGTTCAAGTGTCAACACACATCATGAACACATTAAATAGATTATTTTAACCTGAATCTCCTTGCATAGTTAGCACAGAGACATGTTTTTATTAATGTAATTACATTTTACCACTCTAAAATCTCCATTGCACTGTATGTTCTGATGTACAAAACTTTTAATTTAAAACACTGTTCCTTAGTATTCAGCCTTCCCATTTCCTTCTAAGCAGCGTGGTAGCATTCTCCGTATTTAAAAAAGACCTGCTTACAAGGATGCTGTCTGAAGTTGCATGCAATTTTATGTCTTTATCTATCTCCTTCTTTTCTGTTTTGTATAAACACTTTCATGCTAATTTACCTGCTCTTTCAAGAAAGCTTTCCAAGCTAAGAAAGATAGCATGGTGGATATTCCTAAAATATTCGGGGGAGTTTTAATACATCTGTTGCTTTTTTTTTTTTTTTTCTTCAGGAAAACTTTGTCTTCAGATAGCGATGTAGGCCTGCTAAACATTTTACATAGGAATATAAAAATGTTTCCAGTTATGAAAACATGCAGGCAATGTATTCTAAATTCAGGAAATATAAGCCAAATCACAGAAATTCAGATCATGGCATTAGGGATTAATAATTATATGAACTATGCAAAATTTCTGACAAATTTCTAACCTAGGTACACTGAAAAGCTATTATGCCAGAACTGCTGTGTAAAAGAACCTGCAAAACAGACATGAGCTTCTCTCCTTTTTCATTGTCCCAAATGGAACATCCAGCCTGTGGAATCTGATACAGTGAAATTTGATAAAGAACTCCAATCAGACAGAGCTAGTTTTTCGGCTTTTTTTTCTTCCTTTTGCCAAGTGCTTTGTTTATGCACAAAGGTAAAATTACTTGGCAAAACCACACGTGTACTCTTTTTTCCGTCCATTTGCTATATCCTTTTCATTTTTGCAGTTCTTTCTTTGGTCTTTGTAAATGTTATTTATCAATGTACTCTCCAGACATGGAGCAGATTGGATATTACTAAGCAGCATCACTTTGTCAGAGCTGAAAGGGCTCCCTAGCCATAACATGTCTGGTGGTTGGTAAACGTGAAACACCAACCTCGCTCTACTCTGTGGGCTGTTTCTCACACTATTGCTGCTCAGACAGTCAACCTGCAGGGAGTAATTAAGGGTGAGTACAACTGACAAAGTCTGCAAAAGCAGAAGGAAATAATTTTACCAAACTAATCTTTTTCACTATTCTTCTTCTTATTATTTTTACTATTTCTTTCCTCTCTGCTTTAACAAAACAAATTGCTTCACTTCCCCTGTAGGACTAGTAGTCAAAAACCATTAGATGCAGACAAATCAAGTAAAAGTCAGTCCTGTTAACCAGAGAAAAGCCTTTAGGTGACTTGCTGCTATGATCATAATTAAGTGGTGTATCTTGGAGCTAGTTAAAGATAAAATGAGTGAAAAGAGGGGAATAAGTATACTGAAAACCAAGGAGGCAGAAAAGAATGTAATCTTTTCAGAAGGTTAGAGATAGGACATGGTATGGTTTATTGTATGTGTGCACAGTCACAAGTTTGGAGATCCCTGGAATTTAGTGCAGAAGGTGCTCTGGTAATTCTGAAGTAGCCCACAGCTATTGCAAGAAGAGACTGATTCTACAAAAAAGCAAATATATATTAATGAATTAGGGCATCTGTTCATTAGACTTACTAAACTTTATTAGGTGGTGAAATGACATTTTCTTTTATGAGCCTAGTGGACAATTTTTTTTTCTGGAGTTTTAAGTAACAGAAAGTGACCACACTGAATTAAAAAGATATATATTATCTAAAGCGATGGCTAAAGGGACTGCAGGTTGTCCCTTTATACACACAAAAATAAGCTCCCTGTTTTGTATTAACACATTCTGGTATGTACATGCTCTCCTAAACCGGTGAGGTTTTGGCAGTTACATATTCACATATACATCCACCCTCACAGGACAACTGTGTTTCTCTGTATGGTTGAGTAAAAATGCTATGAGGGAGAGAGCTATTTTTTGGGTTTGGTTTTGGGGGTGTTTTTTGTTTGTTTCTGTTTGTATTGCAGTGAAAAAATCCCAAAGCAAAGGCTTCTTCAAGCAGAATATGTCAATCATGCCTTCTTTTAACTAGTGTGATGCACACAAAATCTTTATTGTGCCTTTGCTACACAACAGGCATTTGTTCTGAAGCATAATCCTAGCAGGCCCAGGAATGTCTAAGCATCATTTAATTAATTATTTAGATATATAAATGCATTAAGAAACCCACCTGGTAGATATGCTTAAATGCCTATGGCATAACAAACAAACAAATGAAATGAACCAACAAAGCTAAACCTATCTAAGGTACTGAATCTTTCCTGTTTTTGTTCTGTACCTAGTGTAAAGATATACAACCACTGACTTAAAGCCTAATGTGAGATCAGGGATGTCTTTTATATTTTGTTAAGTAGATTATGAAAAGACCACTTGATATGGTTAGTTATGTAGATGCTGAGTTTTTGTGAATTTACCCACATCTCATTAGAAGAATATCTAAGTATTTAATAACTGAATGCTGAGAAGCTTTGGGTGACATAATCTAGTATGAGGTGTTATGTCCTTCCATTTTTAACTAGCTCTATCCTGTAGGGGAAAAAAACTAAAACACTCCAAAATCCCAACATTGTTTTTGAAGAAAATTTTAGAAAAGTCTACATACTGCTCATTCCTAATAATAATAATAGTAATACAGAGACAGTGTTTGAAATTAAATTTTAACAGTTTTCAAGAGAAATTTCAGTCCAGTGTAAGATAGCTTTTCCTTTCTCTCCAAATATGAATGTCTCTCTCTTTCTGCATTCTGTACAGCTGCAGTTTAGAGCAAGAAGTGAAAGAATGAGAGATCTACACTGTCCTGTTATGCAGTCAATATTAAATCCTGGATTAATGACAGGTTTAAGTTTCAGTATTTCATGAGCTTTCTGACTTCGAATGGATGCTTTATCACATTAGAAAGAGAAGTCTTCCCTTGCAGTGAGAGATGGCAATCCTTCCTAGGTCTGGCACGCTGACAGATATTTGGTTATAAAACCATGACACTGGAAAGCAATCTTAGGTAATATTTAGAGGCCTGCGCTGTTTATGTTTTATAACTTTTCTCCCCCTCTAACCATTCAGAGTTCAACTTAATGTTAATTTTTAGTCTAGAACAAAAAATAGACAATTTTTTAAATGCTGTACTAACAAAATACACAACAGAAGAATATTAAACATAATGAAAATATGAAGGTTTTATGAATATTTATATTGATTTATTTAAAAAAATTCCATAAACACATGTCTAAAAATTATGTGCCTCCAGACACTAGCAGTCAAAAATGTTCTTCAAAAGAGATTCAGACTTGAAAATCTTGCATTTCAGGCTCATGATTTGTTGAATAGCAGTTAAAAAATACTCAGGTTCCATATCTTATACTCAGAATTTAAAAAATGAAAGTATCAGAAATTAAAAAATAAAACTAACCTAAGAAGTATCTTGCAGAGAAAGACTTGGGGTCAATGAGAAACTGAACAGGAGCCAGCAGTGTGCACTCATGTGTACTGTGCTGCATCAAAAAAAGTGTGACCAGCAGGTTGAAGGAGGTCATTTTGCCCCTCTACTCTGCTCATGTGAGATCCTATTTAGAGTGCTGTGTCCAGTTCTGGTGTCCTCAACATAAAAAGGACATGGAACTGTTAGAACAAGTCCAGAGGAGGGCCACGAGGATGATCAGGGGACTGGAGCACCTCCCGTATGAAGACAGGCTGAGAAAGCTGTGTCTGTTCAGCCTGGAGAAGGGAAGGCTGCATGGAGACCTCATAGCAGCCTTCCAGTATCTGAAGGGGACCTACAGGGATGCTGGGGAGGGACTATTCATTAGGGACTGTAGTGAAATGGGTTCAAACTTAAACAGGTGAAGTTCAAGTCAGACATAAGGAAGAAGTTTTTTATTGTGAGGTAGTGAGGCACTGGAAAGGGCTCCCCAGAAAAGTTTTGAATGCTCCATCCCTGCCAGTGCTCAAGGCCAAGCTGGACAGAGCCTTAGGAAACATGGTCTAGGGTGAGACATCCCTTCCTATGGAGGGTGATTGGAACTAGATGATCTTAAGGTCCTTTCCAACCCTAACTATTCTATGATTCTGTGAAGACAAAACAGGTAAGTGAATGTGCTAGCTAGAAGAGAGATGAGAGATGAGCAAAAACAGAGAACAGAGGGAATGAAAACATGGTTTTACTTGTTAACTGGAATTTGTTCTGGAAGCACCAAAAGACAGCAAACCTGGATTCATTTGATTATGTTTCAGCAATGCTACTTTCCAGTTCACAAACACACTTGTGTGTACATGACATATTCTTTTTCAAAAGTCAAGATAACCAGATAGGAACACTAACAACTTAGATTTTTAGGTAAAAATTTAGATTAACAAGAGGCATGAGAAACTTCATGGTAAAGGATGTTTTATTAAAATATGAAGCACACATGAAATCAGAAGCTTTAAGGAAAGTATTTTCTAAGCAGCAGCAGCTATATGATATTGCAACTTCAGCATTATAATAAAAATTAAAAATCTATATTATGGTGTGTAAAAAAAATGCAAGTTCATTTTTTGCAATGTGTATTATTTATGTGATTTATTTTACATAGAATTTACAAATTTGAAGTGTAAGAAATAATTTCTATATGTACTCCAATAGATAAATTTAAAAGCTTAAATATTATTTTCTTATTATATTGTGCATGTTTGAGTATGCACACCTATGAACACACTTGTGTATGATTACAAACATTAGATTAAAAAGACCATTAAATTTACAAAATATTTTAAATAATTTATGTGCAGAGGTTTACATATTAATTCTTAGAATGATAAGCAGATAGGCTGAATATATTTGAAAATATAGTGAACCAAGTTCTGTTCTTGCTAACATTAATACACTTGCATTTAGAGAAATCAGAAATTAATTTAACCTTACTACCGTATCTTTAAAGACTAATCAAATAAATCTCTATCATAGCATTAAGCTTCATTTAGAAAGTTCATAATCCATAATCAACTCATTGCTAAAAATTCAGTTTCAGAACAGCTTACAGTTCAAATCACATATGTGCATGGAATAATTGATTTGTTCAAACATGCCAATTTTAGAGATTACTTACAAATGAACACTAAAATTCACATAATTCAAGTATTTTTCTAAGAGCACTATTAAATAATAGCCTAGCCTTTAAGAAAAATTACATCCAATACCAAAATTAAAAACAGGTTCTAAGATTCAGTTACTGATCTTT
Source organism: Melopsittacus undulatus (assembly GCF_012275295.1). NCBI lineage: Eukaryota > Metazoa > Chordata > Aves > Psittaciformes > Psittaculidae > Melopsittacus > Melopsittacus undulatus. The sequence goes on along the minus strand of NC_047527.1, from coordinate 81,630,238 downwards.
CTAAAAGGGCAGAATGAAAGCAAACACAAGACAAAAATCCCTTACAGTCACATACTCTTGTTTTCTTCCAACTTTTTTTTTTTCTAGGTTTCTTTACCTTGTATTTAATTTTATTTCATTATATGTAGCAAGACTAATTTTTCAACAAACTGATTTGTTTCTGCTCATTTATTTTTTCCCACTTTGACCTCCTTTTTTTTTTTTTTTTTTTTTTTTACTTTGAGGTATTTTTGTGATAGAATTAATTTTAATTAATTTTATTTTATTAAGTTCAGGTTGTCCAATGTTTTATACGTAAGAGGTTAAATAGTGTTACTTTATCTTGTGAAGTCCAGAAGTCCTGCAGAACACTTAGATTTAACTAACGAGCTTTGAAACACAGATTTTAGGGGTATTTTTTTATGAAATAATATGAATTGATTTATTTAATGAAACTTTACTTTTTCTGAAAGTATGTAATTTTTAGAATGTTACAATGAGTAATTTTTGCCTTTTCTCTGTAGAAAGGTAATTGTAAGAAATTTCAGGGGGAAAAAAATCCTAACTTCTTTCACCTGAAAATTTTGTAATGAAAATAGCAGACTAAAACTGAGGGCCTGAATCAACAGAAAGGTCTTTTTTGTGTGGTTTTGTTTGTTTGTTTTGTTTTGAAAGCTTTTTTAGTTGGTAAATTATTTGAACAATGATATATAGACAAAAAAAGAATACATTAGTCCTAGGCTCCTCTCTTACTTGGATAATGTGTCCCTTGTTTTATTTTGTTGTTTTGGGTTTTTCTTTATTTTTTAAACTCAATTAATCACCACCTTCTCTGCAGATTCACTCAATATTCTAGTAAAGAGAGGTTTAATTTCGCATCTGGTGACAGGAGGCAAAAGACCGTAGATAAGAATGTGCAACAGTCACTCAGAAAAATAACCAGACAATTTTGGCAATAAGATCATAGGAAGCACAAAAAGGAAGGCTGGGATTAGCAACAGCTCTGGCCATCTGGCTGGCATGTGTACTGGTGCCTTTTATGTCTAATAAAAAGAAGGTAGTAAAGTTTTAATATAGAATGATAATATATGATGATAATCATAACAGACATTTAGAGAAATTACTCAAATTAAAGTGATTTTATGTTAAGTGGTGTGAGCTATTTGGGAAGGGTAGCTTCAAAAAAAAAGAAGTTATTCCTTTGCATATTGAGGATGTAACTGTTCACTCTGAAGTCCAACATGCAAAAGCTAGGATTGACGAAAGCCTGGCTAATACCAGAAGGAAAGCACTAACACAGCTGCCAAAATGCTACTTGAAATCAGAATCAGCTGAACAAGAATTACTGGTGATTTTCAGAACAAGATAATAGTGCTAATTAAGAAGCAGAACCTGGAGGATTTGTAACTGTAGAACAAATCTTAAGACAAATAGCACTGTATTTATTCTCCTTCCTATATGGTTACATTGTTTCATGAACCATACTGTTCGTGTGAGATGAATATTAAATAAAACACATTTTATGCATCTTGTGACTTTATAAATATGCCATATATTCAAAATATTAAGTAATTAATCTAAAGCATTTCTTTTCTCAGGGCAGCAGATCCCTGTCTTGAGATGACAGACATACTTTTATTTACCAAATTTACTAGGTAGGGATTTTCCTAGCCTGCATACTAAAGCATATAACTCATATTTCCCTGACAAGAAATCACAGATAGTTCAAAAAGCTTAAAACTGCCTGATTGATTCTGCTGTTGTTAAAGAGGACTTAACTAGGGAGGCATCTGCTGAAAATCAGAATATAAAAGGACAAACGCTATGTTGCAAGTTCTTGTTACTCATCAGTGGTGACTTTTTAATATTAAAAAAAACAGAGAAAAAACAATCACCAATTAGCTGGAAGGAGCTTATTGAAAAGCTGAAGATGAGGGGCAAAAGAGACAGGGGACGGATGTTTGGACAGTGGTAAAAGCATAACAATAAACCAATGGCAGACAGCTGAAACTAGATGATCTTGAGGTCCTTTCCAACCCTAACTAATCTATGATTATATGATTCTATGATCTTCAAGGCACATCTATAGAATACAGGTGGAAGTAATCACCTGCAAATATAAAGGATGTAGGACAACTGGTTGTACTGCTGAAAAGGACCTTGACATTACTGTATGTCACAAAGCTGAGCAGATATCAAGAAGATAATGCTGTAAGAGGTAAAAAAATCAATACTGAAATATACAAACAAGGGGGGTACTGCCTGTGAAAACCAGAAAACATTCCATTTTAAGATGTTCATAAGATATTGGTCACTGGGGGGTGTACTGCATTCAGCCTTGGAAATTGTAGGCTGGGAGAGAAGTAGATGACTTAAAGAGAGTACTAGAATAGGAATGAAGATAAGCATGTTGAGAATGTGTGGCATAGGTAGAAATGGAATAAAACTTATAATAACTACTTGGTCTAGAAAAGACCAGACTGAAAAGCATGAGTAGAAGCCATCATAGCAATTTTCAGATACATGACAAGCTCCTGCAAAGAAGGGTGTCGCCTGTGACCTTCCTGAATGGCCCTCTGTAAACATATGCTTCCATGTCTGTGATGAGTAGAACAAGATTTAGGATTAAACTGCAACAAAGATCATTCAGGGTAGATTAAAAAAAAAAAAAGGTCCTTATACCAGTATACCAGTAAACCACTGTTATGGCTTTTGTGGAAATAATACTACATTAGGCTAACATATCTGAAATGACACAGATAACTTTGGTCTTAGCTGGTACAGGGGATGGAGAATATTACAATCGAAGCTATTCTCATTTTTATATTTTTGTAATTTTTCTGGATTGACAGAGGTTCCAAATGGAATAAAACTAAATTTTATATACATCAAATCTTAACAGTTATAAAGGATAAGCAAAAACTACCCACAAAACTCACTGAACAAAATTCTGTAATGCCATTTTCAAAAGTATTGTATCACCAGTATGGGTATACATGCTGAATGCATAGGTCCACATAACTTTGCTGGATCAAAAGCCAATGAAGAAAGAATAGAAATATAGAGATATGCAAGCAATTAATGTTTAGATCACAGAATTACATGATGAACAACTGCACCAAAGTCTCATCCAAGGTAATGTAAATCATACCTGCACACCAAGGAAATTGTGTTGCTCAGCATTATTGAGTTACATGGGCCTCTGATTTGCTGCAACAGGTTTCAAGGTGGAAATGCTCTTTGGAAGCTTTTCTAACATCTACACACCCTACCTTGCACTAATTTACTGTCTGTGGCTGAATCTTCATTTTGCTACAGGAAAGATAGAATTTGCTATCGCTATGTGCAGTTACTGGTTCTTTGCATCAGTGGGCAAGAGAGTAGTCAGGGAAGAAAAAATGACTTCAATAACACTACAGTGTTCGAAGTACCTTGACTTCCTGTATTGCTCTGATGATATGTTGCCTGGGGAATGCAGAAAAGCAATAGTTTCTCTCTTTTATCTGTAAAGTTCTTGACACAAAGAACAATGACTGTCTGTCAGAGATCTGTGAGTCATCTCCAAGTTCTGTTGACAAGTTAATATTCACATCAGGGGGAGGTAACATGCCACTGAAGTAATAATGTACACCAGCAACTTATGACATATTCATTCAGACTACATTACCGCATCCTTCTCCTATACCTTGCTTCTACCCTACCCTTCCTGGGCAGAAGCCAGGGAGTTGGTTCCATCATATGTAGAAGTGATGACTTTTCACTAGGAAGATGCTTTGCTTTTGCTCCTTTCTGACCTAATCATGCTACTTGAAGGCAGCTGCTATGGCTGTTTTGTGTCTGAAAGGTACCCACTGAGCTTCTGAAAGACCATCAAGGACTCTGAGGAGTCAAGGTCTGCCGCTAATGGTTTCAATAGATAACAGGTCCTCCCTTTGGCCTGTCAGTGAAAGACGGGAGAAGCAAAGCAGGTGACACTGAAAAAGGATGCTTGCTGGTGCAGTAAAAATGAACAACCTCTGCTCTTAAATGGGAAGAGACAGAATGCTGCTGGAGGGGAAATCTGCAAAAGGGTCCTGAGCCTGGAACCAGCAGCTGCAGCCAGCAACATGGGATCACCTGCTGCAGAGGCAGATTTGGTGGAAAAAAAAAAAAGAGGAAAAATGATTGCTTAGGGACAGGAGTTCATGGGTACATAGCACAGTTAGCTGTTAACAGCTAATATCTTTAAAAGTGTTAAAAGCATTACTAACAGCATCAGCTGTTACCACTGTATGTTAAGTCATGCATCTCTGAAAATCTAGCCCTTATTCAGCACTGGTATGCAGTCTTGTGAAATATCAAATATATGAAGCAAAGCAGAAAGGGCTCTGCATTTGTTGTTTTTAAAATCAGAAATGTTCTAATAATTTACTAATTAATTCATACTAAGTAAAGGAATAAATGAGAAGAGCAGGGACTCAATAACATTTTGCATATCATACACAAGTCCTTGGTACATATTAGTTTAGTTTGTTCTACCTTTTCCTTAATCCATGATGTCACCAACATGCATTTGAAAAGCTTGCATGGGATTTATTCTTTTTGTTTCCATGGCAGCAGCAAGACTGATCCCTCAGATACAGAAATATCCATTTATTCTGAAAATTGCTTCCTGGCAAAATTGGCTTGGATCAGAATTCTACATTTGAACATACAGTAATTTTATCTTTACATATATCATGTATAGATTTCTTTTTGTATGTAGTCAAGGACAGAGGCATTTGGCCTGCTGCCTGGGCTATCAGTTGTATGCGCTGATGGTTTTGTTGTGCTTCAATTTCCATCTTGAATTAGGAGTTAACTATTTTGCTGGCCTTTGGACTAGTATAACCCCATTTTTGGCTGTGCAGCTTGTAGCATTTCTGTTTCAAGCAAAATGAATGCAAATTTTGTTACTTCAACAGAGGAAAGCAAGAGCACATCTGCTGTTTAGCGTATTTGATCATTTTAGTTGAATGATGATAGACTTTGTAGGGAATTATTTAACTGATTTTGTGGATTCATCTTCCAATCAGTTATTCAAAAAGTTACAGATTATATTTTTGTTTGCATTTATGTTGGGCCTCATTTTATTTTACAAAGCACTTAATTAATCTTGCAAATTGATATAAAAAAAAAAAGAAATCCCTTTGCCTTGCTTGCTAAGCCATCCATTTTATTTACAATTCCTTCTTGATTAAAATTGAAATCAGATAGATTTGCCTGCAAGCATGAGGGAAATCAGGCTCAGACACCTGAGCGGAAAGGAAATTGGACCAGGAATAAATGCTTCTAGGTTAGCAGTTGTGGTGAGATAACTGACAGAGGTAGTGGTAAAGAAAGAAGTTCTGTGACCATGTCCTCAGTGTTTCCTATGGTCAGTAGCTCTGTCTTTTTTTTTATTCACTCTGTACACTTTCAACCTCTGACATAGTAATAGGTTAAGCTATGAAAAGCCGCTCATTTACATGGGGGTAAAATATTCAAATGACTTGCTAAAGGAGCTTAAAGCACTATAATTAACCCATCACAAAATAAAATATACCACAAATGCTTTTTAAAGTTTAAACTACTAATGAAGCTCAGCATGCATTAACATTTTTCCCCATTTTTTATGTGTCATACATCAGTGGTTAGATAAACATGCTGATTGCCATCAGTTTTATGTCACTTTGAGAATTCAAGTTGATAACTGCCATTAATCACAATCTCAGCTGCACAGCACTTTGAACATATCTACCACAGAGCTCTGACAGCAGTGACCAATAAGGGACATAACTTGTTCTGGTGAATATAAAAAGATGTGCTTCATTCTTTTATCCACATAACATTTCAACCACAGAGTAACTCTAAGAACTATGAATATGAAGGATGCAGTTTGTATGCTTTGTACTCAAGGAGTTTTTTTCCCTTAGGAGCTAAAATAGAAACTTATAGGGATTAAATCGAGAGTGGCTCATTCTCATTGCATTAGCTATGATAAAAGCCCTCTGGCCTGTGAGGCCGTGTATTTTCTTTGAGTCAAAGGGAGATAAGCTGTTGCGGAAAAAGTAAGCCATGCACTAACAAACAGTTAGGGGAAATACCAGTACTGGGAATATCATTATCAGGAATTGTTCATAAAAGAACTTTGGCCCCAGTTCAGCAATTCCACAACATTCTAGTTCTAACAACGGAACAATTACTGAACATAAAGCTTCTGAACAAAAGACAAAATTCAACATGAATTGTTTCAAGCTTCATAATTTTGATAACTTGTCTGTCATCTGTGGATTTAGATTTTTTTTGGAGGGAAAAAGGAGGGCGTAGTTTATGTTTCTCTGAACATTGAACTAGTATTATTGACTCTACATGAAATGATATATTGTTGTTATATTGTGCCCCTGCAATTGGTATCCACAGTTACATACAGGCCTGGGATTGGGTCTGAGATGAAGTGAACCTCTTGAAACAATAAGGAACTCAAGGGCACAGTCAGATCCTTTTCTTGTTTGAAAGATCAAAGGAGAACATTTGGGATTAGCAAGACTAAAGGATGAGTTATCTGACAGCTTGAAAAAGTGACCATTCAGTTGCCTAACTTAACAAAAGAACTAACTTTTAAGGTGTCCTAAAGTGAACTGCCTTCATTGTGATGCTAAAAATCACATCCACAGTTTAAAAAGACCCTGGCACCGCCAAAGATCCCTCCTCTGAGCATGCTTAGTGATTAGAAGAAATGACCCAACAAATACTATAATTATATGTAGATTACAACCGAACATTGTAACTGGGAATGTACTGCCAGTACTTTTGTAACTTTTGTATGTAAATCTAAGAAGCCAGCATTAGTGTGCTTCATTTGTGGAAATGCACCACTGAGCACCCTGTGCAGAATAAAAGCAATATCTCTCCTCAGTGTGTAGCATTGGTTTACTGTACATCAGGCAGGAATCTGCTTTTCAAACAACATACAGATTGTATATACAGATGTTCTGAGCTATCAGATATGCCATGACTTATCTGTAAGAAAACATGAGTTAATTCATATGCATTTTGGCGACTACTTGAATATCTATATACATGCTATATATCCCTTAACATATGTCAAGTCCTTTAAGAGAATTTTTTTTTCTTTTTCTCTAGTGACTTCAACAGTTCAGATGGAACACTGCCCATTAATAGGTCCCTGGAAAAGTTATGAAGTGAATCAGATAGATTGATATTTCTTTGTAAACCAGTTATACTAATATTGTTCAATAGGGGAAAGTCAATCAATATCAATGTTACGGAAAAAATTTGAGAGGGAAGATGAAGTAAAAAAAATCAAACTTTATTATGACTTTATACATGCCATGTTAAAGAGATTCCATATGTAATATATGTAAGAATTATTCTATTTAATGCTTATTTTTATATATATTATAGCTATAAACTATCATTCCCTAGTTTGAACATTACTTCTCATGTAAGATTAATGTTGCTACATACAACATGAGCATAAACCACAGAAAGTATAAGCCAAACCTGAAGATTTTAGAGCCTTACGGAATAAATCTATGAAATGTATAAAAAAGCTGAAAAAGTAAGTGAAATTGAAAATCTTTGTCCCTGAAAGTGTTTAAAATTGGGATATGCATCACTCTGAATAGAAGCTGACTTAGCCTATATTCAGTCTTCTTATTTTTAGACAGGATATTAATTTTTTAATTTTTAATATTTACAACAATTCTTCTCCAGTTTAAGTGACTGACCTCCTACATAGTTCATTAATGTAGAACTTTTTACTATCTTTTTAACTGACTATACTTTTGCCCAAACATAAAATGGTAACAATTTTAATGGCCTGTGATATTGAGGAGGTGAGACCAGATTAGGTAAAGGTCTCTTTTGGCCTTAAAAAACACTTACATAGAAGTTTTTTGGTGGAAATCATAGCAATAAACCTGTCTGATTGCATGCTATTAAATTAAATTATATGTTTAGTGAAAGCTAACTTGTTTCTTAAAAAGTGCAATTAAATCATATTACATTTAAACATATCAGGCAAATTTTGAACCCTTGATCTTATTCTTTTCTGATTAGAATTTACCTACTGTTAAAAACCCACGACTGTTTCTTGCATAGGCTAAGGGGTAAATTTTGTGTCTAAAACATCTCCAAGCAAAGAAAGGTGTATATTTTCTTTACTGAATTAGTTTCTTGGAAAACATTTCTGCTTGGTTTTGGGAATTTCTTTGTGGGTTTTTTGGCGGGTTTTTTTTTGGAGCTTTTGTGTGTTTTCTTCTGTAATATGGCATTCTGTTTCAAATTCATGTGTAACTATCAATCTGTTTAGCTAGAAGGGTAAAATTCTTAAAAAACCAGCCATTCCTCCCACCTGAGTGCAAAGTGCTAAATTATGTAACAATCCTTAGGCCCTAGGAAAATTTGGCTATTGATGGGTTTTGTCTCCTTTATAAAATGACTTCTTCCTCTTTGAATAAAAGGATGTCATGCCAATCATGACCTCTGGCCTGCAGGAAGTGTTTTTCACTGTCCTAAGCCACAGATGAGTAGCTTTGGTGGCTACTCAGACAAAGGCAAGACTATAACTTAAATTCCCAAAAGACTACACAGTAACAGTCACTTCTTAGAGCCCTGATCTCTCTTTCTGTCTTGCTGTGCTCAGATTTTTTTTTATTAATGAGCAGACCTCATGCAAACACTGGGTCAGCCTTGAAGTAAATCATGTGGCTGCACATTGTAGTAGGCAGGCAGGCTTATGTGCTGTATTCACAGGTCTCCTGAAGGTTGCATGTTAATTTTAAAAATATATCAGTATGTGATCCTTGTGAGGAGTGTAGGAATAAGGTATACAAGGACCCAATACAACACAGAGAATAGACCTTTAGGGAAGCACCAAAACTATTTTTAACATCCTTTTCCTTTAAAGAGAGGTGGTAGGATCTTCTAATTAGTCAGATTTTCTATTCACTGGATGGATCATCTAGCAGTACCATTCTGCTTCATTTCCTTGTCCTTTGTGTTAAGTGCAGATAATTAGGTGAATACATGTAAAATATACATGATATCATATCTTTTAGGAATATATAACTTTCATATTGTACAGAAGGCAGATGTTTGTCTAGCTTGTGTGTGGCTATGCATATTCTGCAGCTGAAATCTGCTCTGTATACATCAAGCTTGCTTTCTGAACTGTGAATTCAGTTTCAACAGAAGACAGTGAGAAGGGTACACCTGATTAGCTCATTCTCTGTCTCTTTCCACTATAATGCAAAGTATGTTTTTGAAAAGTAAAGAAGGTATTTTAGACATTCATTCACTCCTGTGCTCTCCTGCAATCAAAACATTATTAACTTTTTTTAATTTTTTTTCCCCAAATTTTCCTTTTATGTAAATCACTAAGTGAGGAAAACCAAAACATAACTCACAAAAAAACACCACAACCAACAGACCCTCAACAAACAAGCAAACAAAACCCCCTTAGATACCAAAAATTTGATTCAGTTTAAAAATATAGCATTTTTTTTCCTGAAGTTCTCAAGAAAATATAGTTTAAGGAACAATGAGATCACCTCACAGACAATCATAATACACCACTTCAAGGTTTTGTGAAAACATGATGATTGTTTTAAAAAATTGTGCTTGCATTTGTTTTGACAGTTTTTGAAATATTGTATTGTTGTAACTATGAGAGTATTGCTATGTGGTAATTTTTTTATCCTAATGTTTATTATAAGCACTAATAGTTTTTAGTTTGTTTATATTCAAAGACCTTTAAGTGTCTCAAATAAGGCTATTTATAATCTTGCTAAAGTCATGCAATCAACTTTGAGTCCATTTTGTGATGTGGCATAATTAAACAGAAACTTTTGACATTGTCTCATTTTAATCCAAAGCATTTTTCATGTCTGAATTAGTGACCCAAAAGAGTAAAAAAAGTATCCTCAGGATATCTTGAGTACTGGAGGATTTACTGAAATCCTCTATCAGAAAATTCTTGGTCTGCATATTTGTACCTCAGGTACTTGCATGATATTCAGCTTTGTGCACCCGTGGGTGCTCTCTCAGGATGAAAAAATCCAAATTCAAATGATTCTTTAGCTTATGTTAGTTTTCTGAAACACTGAAGTATATCCCAAAGGTCAAATTAAAAGGTGACATTTTCTAGGTTCTTCACTATATGTACTAAAGATTGCTTGAGTACATATTTGCTAAAGCTAAGGATTTAGCTCACAGATTTTAAATGGTGAGAGCATTTTGTTCTAGATAGATATTACTATCAGTTCATTTTTGGATTTAGATTGCTTAGAAGGTAAGTTTTCAGTGTGTGGTAGTGTTTTCTAAATGAACATGATGACCACTTCTGTGGCGCTCTAAAGTACCGTTTGGTTTGTCTTTATCAGTGCTGTGCATTCAGCTGTCTACTGTTCCTACACTGATAAGTAAAACCCTGAATGACACTTTGTGTGTGTGGAACTGAACAGAATGTAAGATCATGTGCATGACCTATATTGTTGGAAATGCTGTATATCAACTAATACATACCTTACACTTCAGCTGCCCTCTCTCAACTACTAATCTTAGAATCTGGGATCCTCTGCAGCATAACTTGGTTTTTTTTCAGTCAAAGGACATTCCTGTATGGTCACTTTTCTGTAACCTTAGTAACTTGTTTCTCATGCTTGGCATGGTATTTCACCTTTGAAATAACACATGCTGCAAAGGAATTGAAAAGAACAGGTTTTTGTGTTTCAGCTGGTGCCAACTAACTGCTCATTTTTGATTCTGTAGAGTGTGGTAGATGAAAAAGACTATATATCGTGTTTTCATTTCTTCCCCTTGAAGTAACCACCATCTGGTAAAAAATGATAGAAACCCTGCTGTTTTAAGCATAGAAGAATACTAATTTTACTTGAACTTATTTTAAGATCCAATGTCTGTTAACACCTGATAGGTTTGTAGCCAGTTGTCAAAGATTTAGAAAGAAGTCACTGACTCCTCAAGTTACTATATATATATAGTAGAGAACACTATTAAATCAATGAACCTCAATGACTAGCTTTGATTTTTTGGGACACACTCAGGCATTCTTATACTTCCCAAGTCTCCCTCATTTCTGGATATCTAAGAACTAAATTGTAATCTATATTAATAATAATAGAGCCAACAGAAAGGATAACATGCAAACAAAAGATTCCTCTATATTTTTCACTACAAGAATACAGTATATGGTAACGATAAGTATTAATGCACATGCTTTATACATGTGTAGAAAAATAGGCAATGGATTTCAGACACCAGGTTCTCGTAAGGTAAAGATAGAAATCAGTGAAGTTTATGCATTTTCAATACTTCATATTCACAGGCAGTATTATTGAATGTATTTTGAAAGCTGAACAAAACCATTCATTGTTTCTGAAGAGCACTCTGAGCTATTCCTCTACATATATATTTTTCCACTCAAGTGGAAATCTGTAGGAAAATATCAAATAACTTTTCTCTTACAAATGCAGAGGAGAAAGCCTATAATACCAATTTAGTAAAGCAACAATATGTTAGACATGTTCTTATTTTACTGGGAGATAATGTTACCACTGCTGTGCTTTCAGTCAAAGTAAGATAATTAATCCTGTGTATCCTGCAAACTCAGTAGTGAAATCAGGCTAATAGTTCTAGCACTTGAATTTTTGCAAATTACGTTCAAAACTATTGCAAGTTTAGCAACAAATGCCAACAATCTGCCTTGAATATCCTTCAGTTCTGGCCAATTACACCCTTAAATTGGGAGCAATTGATTCTGAAAAATACATAGTTGTGTTAAATGCAAATACAAATGTAGGGCTTCAAAAAAGGCATAGACATAAAAGACTCATTTTGTATAGTGTTGTCCCATTACATACCTTATAATACATCAACATGACGTCCCTTTGTCATCCTGATGCTACTTGGTCTTATAGTTATTTACCTGCAAAAAAAACCCTTCTGGAACAATTACATTCATTTGAGATGTGACCTCCAGAAATACTGTACTTAACAACTCCCACAAACCAGTTTAACACAATAATTTCACTACATTCATTTTTCTAAAATGTATCCTGCAAATCTTCAAAATTTACTGTTTCTTTTACAGAGCACACCGAGGCCTTGTTAAAGCAGCAGTATGAAGTTTCTTCTCCAATATAGAAACAAAGATATTTCAGCAAAGGTGCATTTACAGAAGGCTGACAGGAAAGACTGCAGTGTTAGAGAGATCCATTTCTTGTTTAAACCCTTTTTTTTCCCCTATAGCACTTTGCTTTAGCTGACTAAAGAATGTTTTGATTTGACTAAGTTTTCTAAGTTACTGTAATTATCTCTTTTTATAGGCTTTTGGAAAGCATGAGATTTGCATCAAGTCCATCATAGATGATGAAATAAAATGTCTGAGGCCAGGGAAAAGTTGTATTCCCTTCCACTCAATGACTGTGTTCAGCAAAGTGCAGAGAAACAGCAAAAGCTGTCACTGTGGGGCCATGGCATTGTTTTCTAACTTACCTCCTCTCCATTTAAAAAATGAAACAAAACTAAATGAAAAAAACTCCACCAACAGCAAACCTCAAAAACAATCATAGAGAGTAGGGGAAGAGAATGGACAAATGACTTCCCAGCAGCCACAGAAGGAAAGGTCAAAACAGATACACAAATCCAGGTCTGCAAGGCCCTGGGGTTAGCATCAGCACTGCAGGAGGAGCCATCCTCTCTGCAAGAGACATGGAGTAATGTTGATTGAACATCCACACTGTGGAACACCTACATTTTATACTGTACCATGATGGATTTTTTCACCTGGCTTTTATCTCAAAAGCTTGATTTTGAAGCCTTTGTTCCCTTTATTATTTGCTTTTTGATTAAACACCACCCATTGTTATATATTCTGAGAAATGCTGGCCCTGCAGCAGCTGTAAATCGATAGCTAGATGTGGAGGAGTAGGAAGGTGAAGGGAAATAAAGAAAAGGAGGAAAGTTGCTCACAGTTAAGTGAGAAAGAAAGTTAATAAAAATAGGTCAGGCAATTTCAACCCTTTCTCATATGAAACAAATGGGCTAATCCTAAGAAGGAATCACACATCAGGATCCTCAGTGTATCTGAGGCTCATCAAGAAGTGGCACATAAGTAGAAATATAAAAATCCTTTTTCGCTCGTATCAAGAAGATTGCAGAATAATAGATTATCTTGCAAAGAATTTGTGTTACATCTGTCTTTTTACCTAGGATTGAATAAATATTGCAAAAATTAAACTAATCTGTTATCCAGGTCATGTACTCAGTAATGATTAAGCTTGAAGAAGTATATATGATGATATCATATTTTTTTTTTGCTAAAAATCTGTAAAACTGTAGTATAAATGGTTGAAAAATAAAAAAATCCCAGAAGATGATGGGGTTTTTCCCCCTCAAAGGACAATCACTTTAGTGACACAGTTCCCGGAGACAGAACATTCCATAACATAATGAAACAATGTCCAAAGTAACTCACTTATAAAGTCTACAAATGGAAGTCCTACTGAAACTCCTACTTAACGATCTGCTGTAATTAAACTCATCATAAAATTAAAAAAAAAAAAAAACTAAAAAAATAAAGTATTTAGAATGGAGAAAGGGAAGAAACTTTCAGATTCAGACAAATAAATAGAAGATATTCAAGTGGAAAGAAGTTACTATGCAGGAAAGATTTTGCTAGTTGTATTTGGATCACAAGCTATAAAAACTGTTAGCATGTGTCACTGTATCTAATGGTATATGGGTTTAATCAGAGCACACAGAATGCCAGATGGGACTTGAGGAAGCTGTCAGCAGAAAGAAACTATACTCTCTGATTTTTGCATTCCTGTGCAAAAAGCCACTACTGTCAATTGTTTTCATCTGTGAAGCCAATTCTTTTGTTATAAATCTTGGCGTGATCTGGGATTACAAAGCCAGCATGCACCAGATGGCTGAAGAGATTCAGGCAGGGTCTACAGCCACCTGCCAGCCCTGTTTCAGCAACCAGGAGTATGCAGAAATATGATTCCTGTTAAAGATGTCTGGGTGAGCAGATGCTCCTCACATGTGGACACAGTAAGTACATTGGCAAAACAGTACTTTGACTGCAGGTACAGATGTTTGACAAAAGTAAGGAAGAGGTTATTTAGACCAGTGCAAAGTGCAGCATTGCTACAAATCTGCTGTGCTGGTTTTGGCTGGGATAAAGTTAATTTTCTTCAAAGTAGCTCTTTCGGATTTGTGCTGGAACCAGCGTTAAGAATACATGGATGTTTGAGTTATTGTTGAGCGATGCTTACACATAGCCAAGGCCATTTCTACTTCTCTGGACACACTAATAATTTGACTTCCTTCTTATATTCACATACTGCAAACTGCACACAGCACTGGAGGTGGGACCACACCTGTGAAGCATAGAGTAGACAGTCACCTTCCTCAGCTGCCTGGCTATGCTGCACTTTATGCATCCCAGGGTACAGTTGGCTCTTTTGCCTAACAGGGCACACTGTTGACTGTATTCAACTTGCCATCAACCCAGATCCCCAGGTTTCTGTCTGTGGAGCTGCTCTCTAGCCTCTCATCCTCATTTGTACGTATAAACAGTATTACTACACCCCAGGAGGAGAATCCTGCACTTACTCATGTTAAATTTCATGCAGTTGGCAATTTCCCAGCTCTTATTTATCTAGATCTCTCTGTAAGGCCTCTCTGTTCTTGAGCAAGTCCATAGCTCCTCCTAGTTTACTGTCATCAGTGAACTTACTTAATGTACATTTAATTCCTGTGTCTAGATTATTTACAAAAATGTTAAAGTGCACTGGGCCCAAAATTGAGCCCTGGGGAACCCCCCTGGTGACTGCTCCCCAGCCTGATGTAGGCCCGTTTACTGTAACTCTTTGAGCCCAACCTGCCAGCCAACTGCTCACTGAAAATACTATGGATGTCAAACACATTTATGTGACACATCCAGCTAACATCAAGCTATTTTTTGAGGGGTTTCTGAATCCACTAGGCAGAAAGAAGTGAGGCTGTTGCAGATCTGTTTCCTCAGGTCCCGTCAGTAGTAGGGCTGAGCATGAGCAGAATAGGCACAGTCAGACTGTACCCAATATACAAATGTATACACAGGTAGCTACACAAATTAAGACAAGCACTCATACAAACACAGATGGCTCAAATGGACAAATCTTGTACCCCTTTGTGGCAATGCAGGTTCGTTAGTGAGAAACATATACATGCGTAATGTGGGAATATAAATGTATTGTATATGTATATCTTTTCTACCTATTGAGGACAGTAGCTTTCCCTAGGCACTCAGACTGTCCAGCAGTTGCTCCCTCCAGCAGCTGACTCTTGAACCATCTCACCCTCCTTATTATTCAACCCAGATTTATGGACATTCCAATAACTGCTTCCCAAAGCACTTATCCTACTTGCTAAGTATCCCAGCTTGACATACATACTCACAGAATATATACACAGCCTGGGGTTTCTAGCCACTGATACCACAGACACAGAGGCCTTTTGAGCCCTTGCCCCACACTAGTTGCCAGCTGTCATACACAGACATGCACACAGATGGTGTTCCTCAACCAAGAAAACAGCAGAAATGGCGTTTAATAAGAAAACAGGACAGATTACTTAGATCAGACTTAGAGCATGGCCAGACCAACATACTGCCCAGCCACCTGTTTACATATGACTGTCCCCTTTTATCCTGCAAACACCTTGACCTTTCCTGCCTGTGATTCTTCCTAGTATGACATCTGGACACCATGGCTGAGGCTCTCTTGGGACAAGCTTAACAGGATCTGGGACTTATGTCTCTGATAAGGTTATTTGGGATTCCTCACTTGTCACTGTGCCTCTGTGCTCCTTTGTAAAGCAGGATGAGCCTTAAATCTCATAAACACACTTTGCTAACTTAAAAATATAGGTTTATGACTGTAATGATAGTTTACCCCATTCCAGACAAAGACAATAATTTTGTAATTGTGTTATAGAATTGTCCTGGGTTCAGCAGTAGCAGTCATTTTTCCTCCTTCTTGGTAGCTGGTGCAGTGCTGTGTTTTTGACTTTCTGTCTGGGAACGGGGCTGATAACACCTGTGCTTTTAGTTACTGCTCAAATGTTTGATCTGGCCAAGGACTTCCTGAACCTCATGCTCTGCCAGGGAGGAGGGAAGCCGAGAGGAAGCAGAGACAGGACACATGACCCAAACTAGCCAAAGAGGTATTCCATAGCACAGCACGTAATGCCCAGGATGTAACTGAGAGTTACCTGGAGGGGCTAGGTGACTGCGGGGTTGGGCTAGGGGACTGCAGGGTTGGAGTAGGTATCGGTCGGTGCTCGGTCAGGCTGGGTGGGACGAGTTATCGGTTGGTGGGTGGTGAGGTGCTGTATTCTCTTCCCTTGTTATTTCCCTTATCATTATTATTATTATTGGTGGTAGCAGTAGTGTTTTTGTGTTATACCTTAGATACTGCACTGTTTTTATCTCAACCCGTGGGAGTTGCATTCTTTTCGATTCTCCTCTCTGTCCCTCCGGGAGCAGAGGGAGGACAAGGGAGAGTGGGGGGGGGGGCGGGGGGGGGGGGGTATGTGTGTGAGAGAGAGAGACTGCTTGGCTGGGTTTAAAGGTTTAAACCACAACAAGAATTTATCAGGCTGTGTTTAACAGAGCTATTGTCTTTTGTTACAACTAACTTTAGCTACTCTGAATAGGAGTTGTAAATCACCTGAAAATTTTTTTTACCTAAAACCATCATAATATATTGAATTTCATATACAAACACACTGGTGTTGTGCTAGTCTCCAATAAACAGCTGAAACATTTTAGACAATATTTCCCCTTTGCATTACACATTAATAGAAGGAATAGAATTTTAATTCATTCTTCTTTAATTATAATAATAGAAGGAATCTGTAACAGATCCAGAAGGGAAAAAAGACAGGAAAGCTTATTGAATTTTCTCTGTAGCTCAGGACTATGCTGTGGAGGTCTCTGCCCATTCTTATGTCCTGCAAAAAAGTGAAGATGATGGACTAAGCCAGCTATGCATTAATAACAGAGCTAGTAAGTGTGAATATATTCCATTTTATTCATCATCTTTCCAACAGAATATAATTCAAGAGGATGAATGCCCTGTCCAAGTCAAATGAAATATCATTTACAAAGCTTCTTATGTATCCTATCTCAAGGGACAAGGCTGTTGTAAAGAAAGGCCTACCATTGATTGAGCTTTAGAATGTCTGAGTACAAAGACAAATGCATTTCATATATAATTTGCATTACCAAGACTTCAAGAAAACCCAGAATCTTGTGTAGTTTAGCTTGTTCCCAATACAGATAAATTTTAAAATTTTCATTTAATTATGTGATGATTCCTTAATAGAAAAAATAAATGAAACCTATAAATGTATAAAAATAAATAAATTAAAAATACAAGTTTGTATCAAACCAAAAGAGGTCATAGTATCTTATTTGACAATCTATATGTATCCTTACTCTCTATACTATAAAATACCAGAAAATTTTTAAGGCAGTAGCACTGTACAATATAGATGATGCATAATCCAGAGAATGAAATCTTGACTTCGCTAACATTTGCAGTGAAACTGCTAGCTCTAGAAGAGCTGAGGCTTCACCTGAAGCATTAGAGAGTAACAGAAGCTCTTCAGCACAGTGCTTTTCAAAGTAACGTATTCAAGTCATCACTACGCTGTCATATCCTCTGCTCCCTTTTGTTAAAACAAGTCCCACTTATGAAGAGTACTAGAAAGGAGCAAGGAGGGAGCAGTGCCCAAATGTTTAATGAAATCTCATCAGTGGCCCTGGATCCCTTTTGGCTTTCCAGCAGGGCAACAAATAACAATACATTTCAAAGAACGCATGGACCATGCTATGGAACTAGATGATCTTGAGGTCCTTTCCAATCCTAACTATTCTATGATTCTATGATTCCATAATAAGCAACATCATTCCTATGGGCTCCATACATGACAGAAAGTCAGTATACAGAGAAACAGCCAATCGCAGAGCCATGTCCAGCTAGATCCACAAACTATCTTTAGCTCTTCTCAAAGCCTCCACTAACCAGTCCTCAAATCTGACTTTTCCTCAAGTTACAGAGATGCAGGCTGTTTAAATGAAAAAAATGACTGGGGGCTGTGAAATGCATAATTTCACAAAATAAGTGATACAAATGTCATCCAGACTGTTTCCTTAGTGAAAAAATGTTGTTTTTTTTTTTTTTAAAAAAGAAAGTTGTGTACATTAGGTAGCTTCAGGGGAACAGCTCCTATAGATTCCTATTGAATTTGGTTCCTCTCTAGTTATTAGGAAAAAAAATATTCTTTAACATGTTTTTAGCAACAAAAATTGAGTTTACATTTCGAGTATACTGTTTGTGATTATTTTACTTTTTCACTAAGGTCATTTAACTTCTTTTTCTGTTAGAGAAAGGATAAAGCATAGAATGTCAGCATAATTAAGAAAACAAGTGCATCACATTAGTACATACTAACCCCAAAATAACATGAATGAATCTTAACAATTTTTTGAGAACCTTAGTGCTACTGGATTTATAGCATCTTGTTCAAACTGTACTTCTGAAAGACATTGGAGCAGTAGTAAATTCTACCAGCCATAAGACGGCCCACTGTATTTCAAGTTATTGCTTTCTTTATCTAAACTGGTGACAAAATATTTCTATCAAGAGCTTCTGAAATGCTTTCAGATGATTACTACCATTCACAAATGTTTTTAGAGAATGCTAATGAAAAGGCAATGTGACAATCACTACTTGCTCATGTTAAAAAAAAACAGAAATCCTTTCTATCTTGTCTGCCTTTTAAGGACATATTCTCAGTTTCTATAAATTGGTGCATATGGCTATTAAGCTGTGCTATTTATTCTCTCTTATTTTTGCTTAGGCAACTTTGAGTTCAGTTTGCCTTGATTTTCTCAGTTCTACACATCAATGTTTCTCAAAACTCATTTTATATACTTTTTTTTTTTTTAATGTGTTGAGGTCACCATGCTAACAAACCAAACCCTAAGGGATGATAAAACCAAACACCAAAAGCCTGCACAAGGATAAATAAAGTTCTGCTACACAAGCAAGTGCCATAATTTTGTAAAATAAGTGGATTAGTTCCTGATCTCCAGAGTCTGGGTTTAATCAAAATTCTGAAAATTATCAAAGACACATTCAATGTCTTGGAAGTCCTAGTGAATGAGACAAATTTCATCTGAAGTAGTGTTCTCTTATATATAAGGAGATGTTTCTAATGCAGAACATCAACGAAGTCAATTAGGGGAGGTGCTGACAGTCACAGATTATATCACACAGTTTCTTGCAGGAGGCATCACTGATTCATCAGCAAAGTTAGAGAATTAAAGAGGCAAACTGAAGAACTATGGACTTATGTACATCCTAGAAATTTTATAGTGGAATAAGCAGTATGACACAGTAGGAGAGCTTTATATTAAGTAAAGGTTTTCAAATAAATTATTGCCTAAGATGTAGAACAAGTTTTGGACCTGTGTATCAGAGAATCACTGCCTATGACTATACTAACAAATTAAATTATGACAAGGTTATTTCTATACACCGTATCTCAGTCACCTAAATTGTTAAAATAGTTCTTGCCATTGTTTTGGCCTACACTCTCCAGACAACACTTGGATATGTTTAGGGAATTATCACACCCTTGAAGGAACTTTGCTTTTGGATACGTCTTACCTATTAGAATCTTCTTTTGGATAATGGATGTTGGCCATTACGTGTCAGGTCATCTCAGGAAATGGCTACTGACATATTTAATTTAATAATTTAGCCATACACTCTATAATTAGTACTTTGTTCTTTATTTTTATACCAAATTCATCAGGGAGCAATCATACGATCAGTCTATGTGTCCACCTGTTACATTCTACAGATTTTATGGAAAGGTTGCAATATGAGCTTACCCCTCACTAACATTAAAAAGTCTGCATAATAGATCAACATTGAAAAGCTAACTTATAGAAAATTTGGTTTCATTTGCATTTCTGCTTATTGAAATGTTAATTGACTACTCATTCCAGTATCTTTGAAATAAGCAGATTTAGAGTCTCCAGTTTTTAATTCCCCATTTCATTCTATCTCTCCATCCCTACTATCTCCAGGTGTTTCTGTCCCATGCTATTTTTTATTATTTTCAAATCAAGACATTATCTGAGATTTTAAGTGGCAGATATTTTAGAGAACTATAGGATGATAACTAAGGTCTTGTGTAGATGGTCCTGTGGTAATTTAAGAGAAACCATGACCATGTTTGAATGGTGATGTGTCTTTAAGACAAATGGCACTAATAGTCCCTGTGCTGTTCCAAGCACAGGGACTCAAATCTGACAGTCTGTAGCTCTATGTTTGCATGTGATTCTTTATGGATTTTGTCTCCCCTCCATCCTGAAGGTCTGCAGGTGATGGAATGTTTAATCACATATAGCATGGAAAAATATTGTTAGAAATGATAGCAAGAGGCAATCTACTTCATTTTCCTGTTCTAACGTCAAGTGTTGATCCTGAGAGACATTTATCTGATCTGTTCTTAGAGATCTTCAGCAGTAGAGATTGCACAACCTGCTGTTCACCTTTCTGCGACCTGTGTTGTGTAACTACAGAAATGCTTTCTGAAGTGAATATCCACATAACACTGTATGCTGGAGACTCTTACTATTTCTGTCTTTCAATTATTAATTACTGAAAACTGATCTATTGATATTACTGAATATATTTTGTCTGTTGGGGTGGAAAGGGAGAGAGTGTATCCTTTAATGTGAATAATAGTGGGATAGTTGTTATATTGTAAGACTGTGAGTAACTCCTGTAAGTTTACAATAGTAGAACCCACACATTTACAAAGGTATAAGTGAGAAAATGTTGTGGCGCACAAATCTTGAATGCCTAATTGCTACATATATATTTGTGTGAAGGTATGGTACAAAAACATGTCAAGACGTTATCATAGTTGTTATCAAAGTGTTGTTTTTCACTGAATTTACCTCACTTTATCTGCTTACTATGTGTGTATTATCTACAGGTCCTTAAATTCAGAAAAACAAATAAGAAACATAGGTATAAAGCTGCACAACACTGATATTTTGGAGAAAAAAGTAAATTCAAACTGCATTTATTTTAGCCTCTGTGGGACACTGAAGCACTTGTCAAGGTCCAACAGGCTTAGGAGCTTCAAGGATCCATGGGATTTAAACGACTTGCTCTGGGGGAAATCAAGCATGCAGGAGACCCCCCATAGTCCCACTGTCTAATTAAAGGGAACTTTCTTCTTGATCATCCTCATGTAAATATGTAATAAGCCATCAGACTAGAATCATCCTGTTTACACATCATCTGCCAGTCAGGAAGATCAATGATGAAAGCAAACACTTTATATTTATCTGCTGAATATGTTGCTGATCATCTAACAGATTTCTTCATGAGGAGTCGGATCTCCATACGCCTGGAGCAATTCTGAATTCTCTTAAGATGCCAATTTAAACAGGGAGATAGATTCTAAAGTTAAAAAGCTGTAGGAAACATAATTTTTGAACATAATAAACTATTTTATTCTGTGTGTAGAATTTTTATAGTTGTAGTCATGCTTCTTTCCAGAATCAGAGATATCATAGAAAGTATTCCTTTATGAACAACCATACACATAATACTTTCTATTTTTAAACTTCATACTACCAGCATCAGCCATTGAACTACATAAAAGCAGACCACTCTCCAGTCTAACGAGATAAACCAAAATGGTTTTACAGCTGAAGGTAGTAGGATCTGTTCTGAAACAGCAGTGCAGTAAAAAAAATTACACTAATTTCATAAGTAATCAGAAATGCTTATGCTGGCATATTTGCAAATGTTTGAAAATAATGCCTTTAAATCATTTAGAAAGGAAATAAAGGCTTTTGGAATAGGTCAGTAAGATAATAGATTTAAAGTAGAATTTTATAAATCATCATATCTCAGTTCTTATTCTAGGGGACTCACTGTACATGGAGCTACAAACAGCTAATACTCGTTTGCTTTTGATAGCTTCTCCAACTGCCTTCCTATTTCACTTTATTAGTTCAATTTTATTTCTGATTTTATCATCATCATCAGACTTCAAGCTGGTTCATGAAACTCTTTCCTGCTTTTATATTGGCTTTTTCATATAAAAAGCCTTTCTCTTTCCTGGAACTGCCAGAAGTTTCTCAAAGGCATGGAAATCCAGCAAGTGAAGCATCTTTTGAAGAAGCTACAAAGGATTATATGAAGCATATATTATACTAATTAGACCCTGTAACTTTAAAACAGTTTGAAAATTTGGGAATTTCTAAAGGCAAGTTAATCTTCTTTCTTCCTAGTTTGCCTTTTAACCTTCAGTGATTACTCTTTATTCTCAGATTGTAACCGAAGAAATAAGCCAATATTCATATACACATTATTTAGCATTTTTAATGGGGACAACTGTCAGTTCTTTGATGTGCACTATTGTTGCATTCTTTGCTTTGGTGTTAACAAATGTGATCCATACACTAAATCTTTTCTATTCATCTTGCTTTGTGTTAGCTAAGCTAATGCACAGAACTGTTTTATTAGTGAGGGAATTTCCTCAAAAGCTATGAATACCTACATTAATGTGATCCAATAAATCAGAAGGTAGACTTACATTTTTTCATAGAAAAACAAAGGATATATTTCTTTTTGTATTCCACTAGAAAGAGGAATTCTCTACCCTACGCTAGACAGACAAGACTGGATGATCATAGTGTTGCTTCCCTCTGTAAACAGCTATGCATTTGGAAGACAGCTCAACAAAAGATACCAAAAGGAAAGGAATTTTGAAGAATAAATACTTATATTCAAAATAATAGCACATCAGATCAATGCCATACCTTTCTACTATGCTACTTCATAATGATCTTCCTGTGCATCTGCTGTCCTGTATTATGTTTACAAACCCACAGTCCTTCATTTGATATGTAGGCAACTAACTGCAACTTCCTTCACTGGTGACCTAGTATTTAACTTTTGATACTGTCCTTCATGACTGCCACATGGAATAGTGTGAGGACACATTCAACTTGAGCAGTCTGCTGTTGAAAATATTGAAGATTCAATTTGCTCTAGGCCATTCATACCAACTGCAACTTCTTTGTGATTTCCTTGAAGCAATCTTTGTCCCATATACTTACACTTTGGGAAGAAAATCATCCATGCTTTTCAATTTATTGCCATCCCCTGTAATGTTGCTACAGTTCCTCAGTCTTGCAATGTCATCCTTTTTCACTTTTTTTTTTTCCTTCTGTCCACAGTAATGCTCAATTGTAAGTATTCACCAGTCTGTCCTGTCTTTGTATTCCATGCGAAGAAAATCAGTGTCATCCTTTAAATTCTTTTTTATCTTATTTCTTCCCTCTCTCCCTGCCTCTAAATCTCCTTACAGTGCATATTTTTCCTAGTTGTTGAACTGGATCAGTCTCTCCAAACAGATAGAAAGGCACCAAGAACCATCGCTTTACTCTGACTGCTGCCAAACATTGAGCTAATATAATCACTTTGCTCCTCGATGTTAGACTGCTGCCATCTTCCTAACATTTTACTTCCTAACATTTAGTTAGTAACATACACCATCATGATTGCTAGATGAGCCTCAAGCAAGCCAAGAATTCCATCTCCTGTACCTGTGCTAGCAATTCCAAAAGGGACAGTGGCTCATTCCGTCACTTAATGCTCACAGTGAAGTTGAATATGATTAGAACAAAGAAACAGGGACCTTGCTTAAGACACACAACTTAAGTTCAGTTTAGCAAATATTTACAGCAAGGCAGGCGTATGTCTACCTTTCCTAAATTGTCTCAGATTTAAGGCATAACAGGACCCAGTCAGCAAAGCAATAAAAAAGCATGTCCTGAAGCAACATTGAAATGGAGTTATCAGAAATGCAGTTAATAAATCAGAATGTTGAAAATGAAACAGTTAAAGCAATTGAAAACTGTCATTGAATCATAAAAAATTGACATCTTGTCATAAAACAATAGAACATCTTATTATGCATGATCCTACCCCAAATAACAAAATTAATTTTACACATCATGCTATGGTGTGTAAGTCAGTTACTGATTGCTAGGTATAAGGAACTGATTTAATGTGCACAGATTGTTCCACAGCTGTTTAGTTAAGGATAGCTTGTATCCTCCTTCTACCATCTACTGTTATGCACAATGTTGTCTGTGGATCACATCCAGTAGGGCAATTCTTATGGGCTTAATTTTACAAACATTAATTTAGACATGCATTGTATTTATATTTACAGAACATGAGATTAAATATTTATTTTAAAGTTTTACAATAAACTTGCTTGGAGGAAAACAAGGAATAATGAATGATGGCTTGAAGCATGAAACTTTTAATTGACAACTCCAAACTAACTGTATATTATTTTCTACACCTACTTTCAGAAGCCTGTGAGGATGAAAAGTAAATTTTGAGCTCACACAGTTGCAGAAATAGAAGATATATGTCTAGAGAACTCACTGGAATGATATCTTGTGTAAGCATTCTATGAGCACAGGGGACAATCTCTGACCCAGAGAGAAATATGCACGATAGATGCAGGGAAAATTATAACTCTAAGTTATTTAGTATTATTTAATTAAAAGTCCTGCCAACAGACTGCTAATCTTCCTTGAATAAATTTGTTTAATACTCATATTACTAGAAGGGATTAATTGTACACTATACAAGCTGTCTTTATAAAACACTGTTGTAGACTTTATTTAGATTTCTTCAAGCTCACTGTTACAGTGCAAAAACATATATAAAAGAATTGCAATTACATAGCTGTCACGGCTATGGGAGTAATTGCCTCTTTGCCCTATGCTGATGTCCCAGCTAGGAGAACAGAGACTGAGGGAAATGCTTTTTCAGCTTTTCAATCGTTGCTTCCAGCTCTTGAGGTCTGGCTTCCTTTCTGAAGAAGAATTGCTACCTGTGTAACCCTGGGTATCTGTGGGATAGGACTTGACTGGGTTTGCACTTAGACTCATCAACTGCATGAGGTCTGACATTCACAGGTCCAGATACAGGGTCTAGCTACAGGCTTTGAGACATACACTGGTCACCTGCATTTTTTGAATCTAAGTCATAAGTTTCCCAGAGATTGTTTTGGAAGATCTTAAGTTTCAGTAACTTTTATCAGAAGATTTCACTAAGGTTGTGACTTTTGGAAAGCAGAGTCAAGAATCAGTGTGTAAAAGGGGAAGCAGGGGGAGGGGAGGGATGAATTCCAACACAGTTTCCTATATTTGCATATTTGAAGTTTTTTATTGTGATGTAAAGTAATCTATTTAAATTTAAAATGTTAAACCCCAAATAAAAATAAGCTATAAAATATTATCTTCAACATAGGTACAGCCGTTTATTACTGGTAGGTTTGGCATCAACCTTCATGTATATTTTGTGTATGTAATTGATTATTATTGACCTGATCATTTTGTTTCTGGTTTTAATCATTGTCAGTATGTTGCTCCCTTTATTGATTTCATTACAGGGAATAAATTGCTGCAGTAGACCAGGAGTCACAGTGCACATATGAGCACAGCTACAACATTGTCTAATGCTTTGGCTAGCAATGCATAAATCTTAGTAAAACTAAACCTGCCCCTTCTCTTAAATAAGTTCTTACATATGTCTGGATATATAAACCACATAAACCCATATTTGTGTATATGTATACTTACATATGCATAAAACATCTCTATATATATGCGTGTATACATATATGGGTATGATACTTCAAAAAAACAATCTTGAATACACTGAGGACATTTCATATTTGAAGATCTAATTTGGATATTTACCAGTAAATATCTAGATGTCACCTTCAAAAATCATTCAGATTTTAGCGGCAATGTCTGGCAAATTAAAAACTTCAGAGATACTGCAGTTTCAATGGAAAAAAAGAAGATACATCAAGCAACATTTTCCTAGCATAATCTACTTCTTTGATTGTCTCTTTCATTTAGCCTGGCTGTTGCACTATATCTAATTCATTGTCCTGGTTTGAGCAGTAGCAGTCATTTTTTCTCCTTCTTGGTAGCTGGTGCAGTGCTGTGTTTTGAATTTTGGGCTGGGAGCAGTTGCTGATAGCAAAGTATGTTTTGAGTTACTGCTCAAATGTTTGGTTTGTCCAAGGTCTTTTCTGAGCTCATGTTCTGCCAGGGAAGGGGGGAGGCCGGGAGGAAGGAGAGACAGTACACCTGACCCAGGCTAGCCAAAGAGATGTTCCATACCATAGCACGTCATACCCAGGATGTAACCGGGAGAGACCCAGAAGGGCTGGAGCTCTGGGGGGACAAAGGAGCTATAGGTTGGTGCTCAGTTGGGCAGGGTGGGGTGAGTTATGGTTTGGTGGCTGGTGAGGTGTTGTATTCTCTTCACTTGTTATTGGCTTTATCATTTTTATTTGTAGTAGTAGTAGCAGGAGTGATTTGTGTTGTGCCTTAGCAATTAAACTGTTCTTATCTCAACCCATGGGGGCTACATTCTTTGGATTCTGCTTCCCAACTCTCCGGGGGTTGGGGGAGCAAGGGGGGGAGGAGTGAACGAGCTGTGCAGGTTTGGTTTTAAACCACGACATTCATAAACAGAAAAATAAATAAATTGGAACTGTTATTGAATTTAGGAAAATTTTGCATCTTTCTACCTGCCTGGTAGACATGCGAGTTTCTGTCTTAAGAATTTGAATTTTGCGGATGCTTGGTTAAAGGGGAACCATAAACATTTTTTTTTAAAAAAAAGCATGTCTTTGCAGTGTTTATAGACAATAAACACTGTATGAGACTTCTTATGCCCTCTGGAGGGTTTTAGAAGAAGGAAGGGAATCTCAAATCATTGCTCCAGGCGAGATGTGAGCCTCTAGGTGTGGGCATGCAGAAAATAATGGTAAAACCAGCCATGCCTTCATCCCAGAAGTCTTCTCTCACCTTTCACAGAGGAGAGGTAGGGAGAAGAGACTGATGGGACCTCAAGCTCCTCTTCCTGTACCCACTAGCACCCACTGCCACAGCATGACTGTGTCTGCATCAAGCACTGCTCTGGCACACAGGTGCTGGGCCTGCATCACCAGGGAGTGCTCTGCCACAGCCTCTGCAGGGACATGGCAAGAAAGGAGGTGCATGGTAAGGGTCACCAACATGAAAATTCTGGGCCATTATACAGTTCCCAGGGCACGCTATAGGAGAACTGTCTTAAGTATAACAGCTCATGAGCTTGCTCAGGGTTGGAAGGACACAAGAGTTATTTAGACCTATGGTACTTCTCATTTGGCAAGCTGCAACACTCAGGGAGAACTTCAGTCCTTTAGAGTTATTTCACTCTGCAGTATCTGGGCCAACATACCAAATCACAATTGAGCAGCATTGTGCAAACGTACTGCAATCTAAAAAAAAAAAAAAAAAAAAAGAGGCAGTTAAGTAAAATGGAATTGAAAAGAAAAAACATGGATAATTTAGTATGCTGTGCTTTAGATTCTTACAACATTAAACTTAGCAGCATGGTCATCCACTTGAAAAGCATTAAGTACACTTATTAAGAATATTACTGTCCTTTAAACTTGCAACAATGGACCCAAGCCTTCAAAGTTTTAATTTTGAACCCAGAGATCCCGAGGGAGTTGAAGCAACAGTAGCCTGTTATAGGTCATTAGCTGGTGCTGTTAAAAATAGTGTTGTGAGGGTTTTTTCTTTTTAAGAAGCAGAAAAATTGTTATTTTTAAATCACAAGATGTCTGTTAGGAAATCCAGCTGTATAGTTAGCAGAACTTGGTGATGGTTTTGATTTTCTGCACTGAAACTTGTAGACAAGTGTAGAATTAACTGTTATGTAATCTAAAAAAAAAATCATTGTTATTCAGAAACTTGCATAGTTGTGTAAGTTTCTCAAGGCAATATATCAGTGACCTCAATAGGAGTACTGAAAAGGTAAAAGTTATGCCATGTGGACGTAAGAATGTTTGCTGCACTGGGACCAAAAGTACTTCACAGGTTTGGGAATCTCACAACTGGCCTAATGCATGAACCTGAAAATCAGTTTCAGACCTACATTTTTGACGTTTGTTTTGAACTCACATTTGGAACAGAAAAAAAAGTACATAAAGGTTTGATTTTCACATGTTTTGCAACTTCTAAAGCTTTCTACCTAGTGACAGATATTCAGCCCTTCTGAAAATCAGAAAACAAGTGATCCCTGGTGGGTGTAAGTATTTTTTCTTTACAGTGTACTTTTGAAACAATACACAACATGCTTTGAATTATCAGAGTCAGCTAAACCAAAATCTGTTGCCCTTTCGCTCAGGCTTTCCTCCCTCTCATTCTAATGCTTTAATAAATCAGACTCATTTACAGTCTAGTGAGGAAAGTGGGATGCAAGAGGACTTCTCTGTATTTACAATACCACACCTTCATGCCCTCGCAGCTCAGTGCCATTCTTCAGAAAACAGACAGCAAAGCACAGATTGATTTTCTCTTTTTAATTGCATCCCTGCCAAGACCCTATTGGGAAGAAAATAGAAGTCCGGACTCAGGTTTTTTTAAATGCACTGACACAAGCTTATTTGTCAGAGATCAAAACTCCAGCAAACAGCTTGCTGCAGCTTTTATTTCCAGGACTTTGATAATAACATCAAATTGGTGTTGCATTGGTATGCACTGAGGCAGCAATGAAAACTGCAAAGATATTTGAAAAGTACAGTAAAGAACAGAAAAAGAAGAGGAAAGAAAGCTGATGTTTTTAAACAGTTTAAAGACATGTGCAATACTTTTCAAGATATACTGCTGAGCAATATGCTTTATCAAGCATAATGCAGCAAAACTAATTTGCCAACAGGTAAACTGTTGATTCATTTCTTCTAAAAGTTAACTTTCTGTCAGTAGAATAGGGTTTAAAGTCATTAATGAAACTCCTGACACTCAGGAACATGGTTAAAGACCCCACATGTTTGCCTGGATTTCAAGCAAGATGTCATCTTTACACAGGAAAAAAATAATAATCTGACAGCAAAAGTTGCTTTGGTGGAGATGAATTATTTGGGCCCCTAATTCTTCAGAGTGTTTTGAACTCAAGTATGACTGAAAGCACAAGAGCCTTACCAATCTTGAGAGCATTAGAAATCCAAATGCCTTGCCCACTAGCTGCTAGAATTTATGAAATATACAGTTCCTTTCAAATATAATTCTCCTTCCTTCTCTCCCTAGCATCCCCTGCCCTTTCAGAAGATGGGATCATCTACCTAAGAGAACTGAAATGCTCCTTTCTGCACTTTCAAAAATAGTCTATAACCACTAGACCATATTTCTATACTTCTAGACTTCCTTCTCATCTACCGTAAAATTGTGCTGCTGCTAGTTAACAATACTAATCTCAATGAGTCAGTGAAAGCAAACCTGGGAAAATATCATGACTATTGCCAGTTTCTACTGAAGACTACAGCTGATGTTATTAGTCTCTGGTCATGTTGTTGTATCCAGTATCTGTGACAGGTTTCTATGCCTCACTAATCCCTATAGCACTTAACAATAAAGACGTGAGG
Organism: Melopsittacus undulatus; assembly: GCF_012275295.1. NCBI lineage: Eukaryota > Metazoa > Chordata > Aves > Psittaciformes > Psittaculidae > Melopsittacus > Melopsittacus undulatus. The sequence goes on along the minus strand of NC_047527.1, from coordinate 81,600,607 downwards.
AGCAGTGGGACTGTAGCACAGATGTGGAAGAACTGAAGGCAATAAGGAGCAATAAGGAGTCTCATACCCCATCCCTTTTTCCTGGCTACTCCACACTCCTCTCTGTGTCTAGCTTTCATTCTGCAAAACCTCTTGTTGCATAAGTACCAGACAATGCTTATTTTAATATCCTTAATTTAAGACAACAATAATGTCCCCTTCTCTTAGCTGAGTGACTCACTGTTTCCATGAAGGAAAGATTTTTATATTGCAAAAGTAAAATATCTCACTAAGTGTATTCACTAATTCCAACCAGCTCTGTAAACATAAGTGTACATGCATACAAACAACATACTCTTGTAACTGCTGGCTCAGTCCAGGCTGATATATTTTCTCAGTTCTCTTCTACAAGTCACGAAGGCTACTAAAGTAAGGAGTGGGAGAGGGACAAGCTAATACAAATAAATACTCAAGAACTGTCATCTAGCACTTTCAGAGTTTTCATATGTTTACACAAGCAATTCATATGTGAGAGTGTTGAAGATATGATCCCTTCAACATATAAAAATAAATCAAAAGGTAGCAGATGAGTAATTAACTTCAAAGATCACTTAAAAGATCAAATTAATGATAAGAACTTTAAAAAAAAAACACAACAAATGTCATTAGAAAAGGGACTGTGTGACCTTAAGACTTCAAAAAATACCTGTAATATTACTCTACTACTTTCTATTCTTATAAGCCAGTATAGTGATTTCTGAAACTGTACAAATGCCTCAGCTGTTGCCACAGGACTCTGGTGCCCATTTTCACAGACATTAACTTACAGTCTTGTCTCCAATATTATAACCAAAATCTTATTATTGTAGCTCTGTAGACCCCATCATTCAACAAAGGAAATTAGAAGGTAAAACATAAATTTCATATTGATTTTTATGAGAATTGGGTAAGTCCTTGATTGTCTGGTAGTTAAAGTCTCATTCTTATTATATACTTTGTACCAAGAGCTCAGTCAGTTTCTTTCCTGTATTGATTTACAGGGGCTTTTCCAATCGTCTAAACATGAGTCAGCAAGGATGTCATGATAAGGTGCTTATCCTACTTACATTTTGGTGGTTTTTTGGCAGATATAAGCCACCCTGATGCATTATACTGTCGAAGTTTTTTTGTGTGTGTGTGGTTTTGGGGGCTTCTTTTTGTTGTAGGTTTTTGTTATTTTTTTTTTTAGGTTTAAAATCGTATGCTTCTTAGATTAGATTATACATCATGATTGTGTTAGGTAATGATTTAAAGTCTACTGTGGTCACTAAGATGCTTTTTATTGACTTCATTAGGGTCTGAATGGGCTCATAATCTCTTCCAGCCTCCACATCATCTTCCTTTTTGTGACTTGGCTTCAGAAGTTCTACTTATAAGAACTTTGGAGCATGAATATGAGGCAAATACATACAAAAGTAGATGGTAGCTCACAGATATTAACTAAGCATAAAATTACATCTGAAGTATTATTGAACCCATCCTCCTGAATGCTGGCAAAAAAGAAAAATACTGTAATTCACATCTACTTTGAAATATATTAATTGTTTTTTTCCCAGTTTTCTGAAGGCTTATTTTATTTTTTCTTGCCTTCCCTTGCCTTCCTCCCTCCCTTTCTCTCTCCCTCCCTCTCTTTTTTCCTTTAAAACACAGTAGAACATGTCTATAATATATTTTTGTAAGGGGCTTTAATCAGTTAAAAAGGCTGAATAGCATAATTATCAGTGTGGAAAGCGTGTTTAATCACTTTCTGAAGAGTGAAGTGGGGTTGATGGATTTTCTCTAATTAAACTTTCCAGATGATTCAGAAAATATAAATATTTTTTGAAATTTTCATCTATTATGTACTGAAGCAGGTAAGCTAGGTCACTAAATGTTTCCAGAGTTTGAATTAAGAGGGCAATCTATCACTCTATACAACACAAAAGGGAAAAACATATTAGGAAAACAGATTTATGCAGCCAGTTTAGTAACTCTTTATATTAGGCTATATTCCCACCTCTATCAAAATGAGATGATCTCAAAGGTCTTATTATTAGTAAAAACCCACAAAGATAAAGAGAAATGTCATTTTGATGACATAATCTGGAAAAAAATGAAAAGAAACAAAAAACAAAACCAAAAATAGTTTTGAAAGAGACAGCCTAAAAATCACCAGCTCATTATAAAAACAAAATTAAAAATAATTTTATATTTTTTTGAGCATTGTTTATTTTTATCAGTGAAAATGAGCATGGGCATCATTTGGCTGGCATCCAACCTATTTGGCCTAATGGAATTTGATGACAGGAGGTATATGGATACTCTTATGTGAATATTTTGCACCAGCTGTCTACTCAATAAATGGCCAACTCAAAATTTTACAGCCTGCTTTGTTATTTACTGTGACAGACCTATGACTACAGCCAAAGTTATTGCCCTGATTATTTATCTTTTCTTTTTTTTAGTGTATGTGAAGTGTTTAATTTTTACACTGTGATACTGGTGTCCGACTAAACTGATTGGATCAGGGTTATAATGTATGCCTATGACTGAGATTTTGGAAAAACATAACAGACATTCAAATGCCTTTAGTAGGTACTAAAACTGAGCATTGAATGATAAATGCATGTATTTGAACCTATCCACAAAAAAAAAGGAAAAAAAAAAACAACCACACAGCATCAACTTCTTTATTTAGATGTAAATTATTTTAATAATAAAATGCAACACATGCAAGGTAAATATCTCAAGTTATCTTGAGACCTTTTAAGACCACTTTAAGATCTTTTAAGACCACTTAAAATTCAGTATAGTGTGTACCAACATGGGACTAGTAATTATGTGGAAATGAGTTCACAAAACCTAATTTTTGAGGAAATCTGAGATGGTAATATAGAAGAAGGAATAATTTCTAGCAAATTATTTATTAGATAATTAAATCTTTTTCTGCTTATACAATCTGTGAACAGACCATAGTTTTCCCTAATGAATTGTTTATTCAAATGTATTCAACAAAAATTTATTCAACAAATGTCTTTGTAAAAAATTTGCTTTATGGATTGTGCATCTTCAAGATGCACCTGTTGATTGTGATTGGCCCAATAAGTCAAAGTAAATTGCTTCTTTTCCCTGATTAAACATCCCCACAAGATATTTCTCTGAGAGTAAAATTCTTGGCAAATCTGCAGATTAATATAAGCTCTTGTACCTATGTTTAAGTGAATAGCACTGGAATGTTTTGCAGCATCTGGCCTTTGACTTTCAAAGGTGCATGTATGTTTTCAATAACCTTGCTTGCTGATATGTTCCTGGAAATTAAACACAAAAATAAAGCTAAGCATAGGAAAATTACTTCATTATAATGTTTACTAAATATTTGTGAGGTTTGTCCTTAACGAATATTGCAGAATTTTCTCTCTTTTTCAAGACCATCTCTAAAATTTTATCTTGAATATCAGTAGGAAGAAAATAATGGCAGAAAATCATCACATTTAGCACTTGAGTTCTCCTTTATTAATGGAGCTGGAATAGCAAAAATACTGGGAAAAGAGAATGAAGGAAAGTTTTAATCTATATGCCTTTGATCCAAGCACCACAGATAACCTGTAGCTCAATAAACAGTTTGGTTCTTATTATAATTTTCTGAATTATTCTTTAGAGAAAAATGTTTTAAAGACAGCTAAAATCAACATATTGTTTTTCATGGAGAATATTATTGTCTTCTTGATAAAGTTGTCTCAGTAGCCCCTTAATCAGTCAGCAAAAAACAGATAAAATGGATTAGCAGCCCTTACTATCCCACAGATAAACGCATTACAAATACCCATTTTATTAGATTATTCTCATGGACTACTGAATCTACAGTAATTCAGTGCTATTAGTCTTGGTAGAATCTATGTCCTGTTTTATTTAACTTTTTTAAGACAACTATTTGATGTGTTATTTATATCTGCTAAATATGTCTTAAAAGCTGAGGGCCATATCCTGGAGTATGTGTAGAATAACCATTTTCTACAGCAGAAATGATTTTAAGGGATAGATGAAGAAAACAAGCAAACATGAATCTAGCCTTTAACAGCTTTTCTTCTTTATACATTTTCATTTTTTTTTAATGAAGATGAATACAATTACATACAGGTATGGAAAACCATGCAGAATGGCATTCATATCGAACAATTTTTCCCCTCAATGTTTTAAGGTGGTGTTCAGGTATTTCAAATGAAATGTGAATGTGTATCTTCAACCAACTCCATTTTCTGTATTATTTACTCTAGAAAAAGCATTCAATATTACTTTTCCTCATGCAATTACTAGAAAAGAAAGCATGTGCTTTTTGTTATAAGTAATCTACTGTCCATCCAACCAGACAGGGCAAACAGGTTGTGGCATATCATTAGGGACTGTAGTGATAGGACAAGGGGTAATGGGTTAAAACTTACACAGGGGAAGTTTAGATTAGACATAAGGAAGAAGTTCTTCAGTGTAAGGGTGGTGAGGCACTGGAATGGGTTGCCCAGGTAAGTTGTGAATGCTCCATCCCTGGAGTTGCTCAAGGTCAGGTTGGACAGAGCCTTGGGTGACATGGTCTAGTGTAAGGTGTCCCTGGCCATGGCAGGGGGTTTGGAACTAGATGATCTTAAGGTCCTTTCCAACCCTAACTATTCTATGAATCTATGAATCTATGTCAGCCAGGGTGTGGTGCAGAAGGCTGTATGGCAGTTTATGTGGAAGGATCACAGAATCACAGAATCCCAAGGGTTGGAAGGGACCTCGAAAGATAATCTAGTCCAACCCCCCTGCAAGAGCAGGGTAACCTAGAGTGCATCACACAGGAACTTGTTCAGGTGGACCTTGAATATTTCCAACATAGGAGACTCCACAACCCCCCTGGGCAATATGCAAGAAGGGCATATTGAATCTACCCACTCAAGAGATGAGTTCATTTGTTAGTCATCACCCTCTCAGGAGGAGCTTAGCTATGGTATCCAGCAGAAACCTATGTCATCTGCATTCAGCAAAATGGATGTGGAAATCCAGACAGAGCTCCCATGAAAACAGCCAACCAGATCTCAGGCTACACTGCATGCCAGAGACTCACTGATAATAGATGGCAGTAGTGAGAACAGCTATGTGATCAAGTGATTTGCTCAGCCTGGCAACAGAGTTATGACAGGAAGTAGAAAGGCTAAGGAGCATCAGGAAGTCTGAGAAAGAGATAAAATAGTAGAACCATGCTATGCCCTCCTTGAGACAGAAACAGGAAAAGCCACAAACACAATCAAGGGGATCCTGTGTCCTCCGCCTGCCAGGCTGGAGGCAGTAGCTTAAAGGAAAAGAATGAATGGTGGCAAGTCCACGGTTGGGACTGCAGGCAAACCCTCTCCTTGCCCACCTCTCCTTCCCAGGTGCCTCCCTTTGTGTACAGAGTACAAGAATAAGGCTCTGAATGGATGATACAAAGGACAGTCCATCTACACCTGAGGCGTTGCCAAGGTCAGAAAGTCCTATTCCCCATATCATGACCACCTGCATGAAGAAGAGAAGTTAGGTTATAGTTATAGGTTGCTCCCAGAGATGGGATGGATTAGATGTGGCATGGAGGAGTTGGAACTAGATGACCTTTAAAAACCCCTACCAACCCAAACTATTCTGTGTTTCTATAACTTTTTTTCTCTGTTGTTTTGTTTGGTTTTTGATTTTTTCGAATACTCAGAATTATTTTCCAGATTTATACATGAAATTCTGCATTAATTAAACCCAATGACAAAAAAAAATCATGTTTTGTTAAAGCCCTAACTTTAAAGCATTTTGGAAAATTAAAAAAAAAAATGTTTGCCATTTGTCGTTGAAATTTTGGTGTTAATCTGCTTTAGCATGCTGCTGAGGAGATTAACATGAAGATATTCCACAGAGGTACTTTCATACCTACATGTTACAGTATTTATTCAGAGGAATGAGTTATTCAATTAATTAGGTAAAATAGTTCAAAGAAACATTCCTCACATTTTACAACTTTCTGTTCTTGAAATAAATATGGCTTTTACAAAATGACAAGTGGACAGATCACTTTCAGTGATTTGGACAGATCCATTTGGAAAATGTGCAAAAGCACCTTAGTAAGATATATGTCTTTATTACCTTATGTATCTTATTACCTTATTTCACTTTCCTTTAGTTTGAACAATCTCACATTTTTCACCTGGATATCACTCAGTAATTTCAACATACTTTTTTCTATCAATCAGCTATAATCTTAAAAGAATCCAACAAGTACAAGATCCTTACAAACGATGTTTGTCATGTCAGCCAGAAAGACTACTGAGTGTTGAAGATTTACATTGCTTAGATAAATTTTTAAATCCTACTACCCAGGGCTTGGCCAAGCCTTTCTCTTTATCTTCACTATTTTACTCAAATAAACCAGAAATAAAAATACGGTAAAACCCAAGAACACAAATTGTCCACTAGCATATGTCAGAATAAATCCAGTGCTAAAGCCTTTTTGCACAGCTGAAATGTACAGATGTGCCACGGAATGGACTCAGTCAGAGATCAATATGATCAGACAAAAAGCCATTTATTGCAAAACATTAACTCATTATATACTATTGCTTACAAACACCTACAGCAATTTGGCATATCATGATTGGATACTTGTCTTGAAGACCCGTAGTGACTAACATATAATTGGTTAAGCACAGGTGTGAGAACTTGACCTCGAAAGCTTGCCAACAGTCCACAGTTCTCATAACTCAGTGAATTACAGCTTCTTCTTATCTTGCTTGCTTAAGCTTCCTCGGGTCTCCCATGGCCTTGCTGTATCTTTCAGAGTTATTCAGAGTTCATGTACCAAATATCCATTCTCCCGTGAGAACACTGTCTCCACACAGATGTCCCTATTACTTTTTGCACCACAAACTTAACATGTGGATGTGCAGTTCTTTAAACTACTTTCACACAAGCTTTGCATAACTGTTTCTTGGAACTGTAAATTGCTGTTATAAAAATTATTCTATTTGTTAAATTCAAACACAAATTGCTTTTGTATTTTGGTTTGGTCTTACACATCTATTTAGAAAATATTTTGTTGTTTGTTTTAACATTCAAACCCTAATTTATAATTTAAAATCTCATGCTGCTAATTCATAAATTCAGTGAAAGCCTTTTAAAACCAGTATTGTTTAGTCATTCTATGAACAGTACAGTAATAAACTTATTGATTCAAGTCTAGAACTTAGCTAAAAGGTTTGTTATAGTGCTGACAATATTTCAGTAGGTCAATAAAATGAGGAAATACAGGGTAAGTCAGTCAATAACTTTGACAATGTCAATTTGTTTGCAAGCCAAACCTCCAAATCAATCAACGAAATGTGCATGCAAATAGCTCTATTAAGTCTAATCTGGATTGAGAAGATACTTAAGCCTATAATGAAAATCGAAGCTCTTCTTTAATTATCTGCATAAAGTACATCACCATCAGCATAAAAAATACAGTTAATGCTTGTCGGGTAACAATCTACTGCTTAACCAATGACAATACTAAATTTCTCATAAGATTTATGGTCATGATTCACCCAAGTACCTAATTTCTTGTCTAACTTCAAGTAAAAACGTAGCCTGGTTAGACAAAATGGAGTAAGCTGTATAGCTTCATATCATGGATGAATATACAATTTTTCCTTTTGATTATGGATGCTGTGAATAAGTGAACTTTAGAAGTCAAGTGGATAAACATTTAACCACTATCCGAACAAAGACTTCAGTCCCTCAAATGAATCATTGTCAAAACCTGCATCTTTGGAAACTTAACAGAGAAGAACTTTGAAGTACTGGGGGGGGGGGGGGGGGGGGGGGGGGGGGGAGGGAAGGGGTTAGGGTTAGGGAAGGTGAAAGAGAGGAGGATAAAGGAAGATCAAGCAAAAATACATCTTTATTTTATTGTTTGAAGGTAGTCTGATTGATTTTTGATCTTAGTAACTCTCATTCACATTTATGAAATGCAGTTCTTTATGTTTCCACTAAAAACCAAGCTTTATAAATCTGCAGTGATTATACTTCATACCTCACTGACAACTGTTAACTAGTTCTTCTAGTTAAATGTATTTCATGATAATTTGAGTATATACTCAAGCAACTACAGGATCAGAATGAAAAAATACAAAATGAGCAAGATCTGCTGAGGTATTACGGTATAGTTTAATCCAGGAGTTCAGTGCCCAGTATGTTGGGAAAATAGCTCAAATAATTTTTCTGTATGAATCATCTGACTCTTTAATGCATATGTGCTCACCAACAAACTACAGAGTATTTTGAAGACGGTTTTCTAATTCTGCCCTGTTGCAATTTTCTGTGAGCATATTATTGTGGTTTAATCCCAGCTAGAAAATCAACACCACACACCTGCTTGTTCACTCCCTTACCCCCAGTGAGATGTGGTAGAGAATCAGAAAAGCGAGGAAACATATGTGTTGAGATAAAGACAGCTTAATGACAGCAAAGGAAGACAATAATGACAATAATAATAATAAAAGAATTAGAATATACAAAACAAATGACGTACAATGTAATAGCTCCCTACTTGTTGACTGATGCCCAAGCAGTTCCCAAGCAGTGTTCCCCAGCAACCTTTCCCCCAGCTGAACATGCCACAGTGGTATAGAATATTCCTTTTTGACAGTTTGGGTCAGTTGCCCTGACTGTATCTCCTCCCACAATCTTGTGCCCCTCAGGCCTTCTTGCTGGCATGAGATGCTGAAAAGTCTTTGACTTAGTATAAATACTACTTAGCAATAACAAAAAAAAAAAACAGTGGGTTAACAACATTATTCTTATGCTAAATACAAACCACAACACTATACCAGCTTCTAGGAAGAAAATTAACTCTATCACAGCTGAAATCATGATACATATATAATTAAATATGTATTGGATTAGAAATAGACTGATTTGATGATAATTACTTTAGCTTTATAGTAGACAGAGAGACCAGAGGGATGTCTAGATTCAGAGGAGAGAGCTGATATGTAATTCTGTCATCTGTAATAAACTCCAGTGACTACTAATTTCCTACTAAGTAATAAGGGACCCAGAAATGGAAAGAAGGAAGAAAAAAGGGTAAGTTGAAGAAGTGTAAATACCAAGAATTATGGAACAAACAGATTAAATTCTTCAGAACTGTAGCTGGTGACTAGAAAGGATTTGCAAGAGAAATCAACAACATTGGATTTACCATTATACTACCAAAATATGCCACTAGGGAAAAAAAAAACAAGGCAAGGCAGTTATAAGACTGAAGTGCACGAAAAACGTTCTATAAGTTACACTGAAAGTGCTTAAAGATAATTATGTTCATTTCAGTGTTTCTATGACCTAAAATGGAGGAAAGATGCTACAGCACACAATATCAATTAAAAGAGCAAAGCCGAGCAAAGCATGTGATGCTTCAGAAACCACTTCAGAAAGGAGTGGACATCATCTACAAGGTGATTTACAATAATTGATATAACAGATTTGACTGTCAGCACAGTGCATGTCTCCCTAGAAATGGAGAGACATACAGGTAGCTGGCCTTTAAGACACTTGTGCTGAACCTCAATACTCACTGTTGAACACCATGGAACATTCTAACAGTTAGTGTGATGGATTATTAAAACAAATTTTATTGTGTCAAGGTCACCATTTCATCAGGATAAAAGCTGTGGCATTCTCACTGTTTTCATAAAAACTGTGCCTACATTTATAACACCACAACTATTCCTTCTCCATATGAAAATATGGAGAAATATTGTCCAGGGTCAAGTCCCAAGTGTCATGTGAACAGAGTCAGCAAATCTTTTTAATTCAGAAAAAAAAAAAGGGCAGAGCACCTAATTTGGTGTGTCTGATCAAGTTGATTAGTTTTTTATTCTGCGCAAATACCAATGTTCTATAGATAGAATAAATGGCACTACTTTAAAAAGAAAAGTGAAAGGAATGTAGATCTTTCAATTAGATCTCAGCAAACATTAAATGACTTGTAAGTCAGAGAGGTAATTGCATTTATTACAACTTCACATTTTTATTCATACAAATTGGGAAACATTATCATTTGTGAGATATTAGGTTAGTTGTACTCTGTTCTCTTGCTGCTAAAAGGATATAGTATGAAAAAATGCCTCTTAAGACTTTTTTGTTCAGTACACAGACTAAATGGAGTGTAATTTTCTGATAATTACCTTTAGCAATACAAGATAAGTAAATTTTCAATATCAGTACACTGTACTTTGACGTCTGAGCCTTTGACGACAAATTATATTTAGTTTTAGTATGTTTTATTCTGTCAGATCATAAAAGGACTATCCAGTATATCTGAAAGTTCAGACTTCTATACTTACTTATGCATGAGCATCTTGAACAGTGATTGCAGCAGTGTTAAAAAACAGGCATAATGACAGTGTATCTGGTGACCTAAATTTTATCTTTGCATCAAGATATGTCCTATCTGATTATTCCCAAACTATACCTAATAGCTAATATCTGTCTTCCATCCCACAATAATGCCAACATTTACTATTGCCTAGATGTTCCTACATGAGTAAGATTTCATCAAATATTTACTTAAATTGTTTTCCTCTGCATCTTAAATTTTGTTCATGTTACATTTCTTGGCTCAGAATCTATCTTCTGGAAAATGTAAAAGGTCTCCAAACACATCTGTCTACACAATTTAGGAATTTTCCACCACAGAACAACTCCGCTTATAAGAGGAGTTTTTCTAATGACATGTTAGTAAAAACTTATAGATGTTAAGGGACTGAAAAACTAGGAGAATTAGCAAATGCTATTACCATAAAAGAACTCAGTGGTTCAGATGAAAGAAATGTGATGCAGTTCTTTCCTGCTTAAGAGCTTACCTCTCTAGGTTCAGCCTCCATAGGTGTAGGGACTGCAGATTAGTTTTGTTCTCTCTTGCTTACCTCAGAAGCTAGTCCCCATTCATCTTCAGAGAAGTAACATTAAGTATGTCAGCCTAGGAGTCTTTTCAGTATACAGACCATAATATCATGGCTAGATGATAACAATACTTATTAAAAATTACTGTATGGAGATAGTGCAGTGCCATTAGCAAAACCTAGGGACTGATACTTTCTTTTACATTTACTCATGAAAATATCTGACTTTTAGACATGATCAACTTTCCAGTGACATTTGCACATTTAACATTTAAAAATCAACTTAATTTTAAACATACCACCTTTATTAAATTCAAATCAAGGTAAGATAATTTTTCTAACTATATTCTAGTGATTTTACAAGTGTCATCAAAAGGCAAAAGTGTCTAAGTTGGAACTGTAGTTTAGCTCCTTCTCAAGTAAGCCTGATTTGCATGGTTTCTTAGTGATGGAAAAAAAAAGAACTATTGAATAATTCACTGACATTAAAAGAAAGAAGATAATTCAGGTTACAAGTTATGAAATGTGATCCAGAAACCAGGTAAGCAACAAAATTAAAGCCATTAGTGTAACTTTTTTCCCAATTGATTTTTCTAAAATGGGGATTTTGGCTAGTATTTTAAACACACCTAAGGGTGTTAGGGACTCAGATTACAGTGAGATTGTTCATCCTGAATATAATGAGATTAGATCACTTAAACTGTTTTGGAGAGCTTAATCTGGATGTTTTAGTTTAAACTACAGTCACTGAATATATAATACAAGTTGCCTGAAGACATGGTTGTGTCCTACTCAGCTAATAAGGGGCTCCAGTCTGAAAAGAAATGTACATGGATTATTTAAGAACCAGAGGAATATTATCTTTCCTTACTTTATGTTAGAAATGTGCATTAAACCTCAAATGGTTCTGTGCTTAAAGTATAAAATTTTGAGAGCTTTATCCTGCTGTTGCTCTAAATATTGACAAAGCACTTAAAATAAAACTGAAATGTTATAACTTTTTTTTTGAGAAAAAAACCCTGTTTGTTTGTACTTCAATGTGTCAGTTATTATATGCAGATGGAGATTTATCAAACAAAAAAGAAACATGACCTGTATAGGGACTGACTGAACTGTTGGGGGGTATTCCTTTAACCAAAAAGATTTAATTTACTAAAAGGGCTTTTTGTTTGTTTTGTTTGTTTCCTGAGTTATACTTTTATGGAAAGGAAATTTAAAATTTCATGGGCAAAATGTAACTACCAAGTTAGAACTAAACCAGTTCTTACCTCTCTTAGTTTGAGCATAGCAGTGGCTGGTCTTGAAAACTGCATTTACCAGTATGGAACCTGGATGAGGGAGACAGAAGGACATGCAGTCAAATCGGCATTCATATATCAACTGCAAATGTATGGTTGCAGTTCTGTCATATTTAGTGATAAATTTGTGAATACTGTGACCTCTAAGAGCAAGGCCAAGCCAAAGAATGTACAAGCTGTCCAACAATTTCTGAGAACAATGCATTCTCTCCAGCTTTGCTCCTTCCCTGTTGAGGCCTGTGAGTCTTTGAGGTAATGTGTGTGCACTGAAATAGCGTGGAAAATGATCAAAAACCCACAAGAAGACATTTGGCAGAGTGAAGAGAAATGTTAACCGAGGCCATATACAGAAAAAAAGTGTTTTAATGAGAATGTGAGAATGCTTCTGCAGAGTACTGAAGCACAGCTAGAAGCCTATGCTGCTTAGACCCTTGACAGCTAAAGAGGAGAAAACACTCAGCTGCTAGAGTAGCTTCTGACTGTGGATTTTTTGGAACGTAATGATTCCATAATTAAAGGGGATGGATAAGCACTCATAATAAGCCATTAGAAAACTTCCAATGACACTTTTCAAATAGTGCTGATGATAACTGTACACTTCTGCTGTGACTCATGCCACTGCAAGGTGAGAATAAGACAACTGAACAGACAAAAGTGATCCCACATACAGCAAGCAAGACACAGCCTCCCAAGTAGCACACAGATGCTTCACATCTTTGCATCAAAGTCTCCAGACAATTCAAAAGTATTCAGAAGTGGAATAGTGCAGGCTGAGGAGAAAATAAATATAAAAAATTGTATTTCAGAATTTATCAGATCAGAAGAATGAAGTGACATAAATTATCACTTTCCTATTAAAGTATGGTGGGAGGAATGAGCTTGTGCAAGACTGATTATTGTTTAAATGAGCATTGAACAACAATCCCAGAGATTTTAAAGCTAGTCTCATAAGCAGCATAAACTCTATACACAGAAGGTCAGCTGAACCCTAAACACAGAATACACAACTACTAGTGAGGTTTGACAGGTCAGTTGCAATATATATATGGACCATAATAAGGTGTGCAAAATGAAAAGTGAGTGGTTAAAGAACAAATCTCTACAACTCACTGAAATTTTAGACCTGATACTGAGAAAAGACAACATCATACTCTGTGAAATATATAGCATAGTTACTGTGTATTACTGCTGCATTTCTTGAGATAGCAAGCATTTGGAAAATATTCAGGAAATGAAAGACACATTTTCAAGTATCTAACACTGCATAAAAGAGGCACACATTTCAGTACAGTAGAAGATGAAAATCTGAGTACCAGATGCTTCCTACTAGTCACTCAGCAATAGAAAGGGCAGTTAGCAGAAAAGATGTCTGATACTGACGACAAAAGCAAAATAAGAGAAAGGCAGTAACAAGTTGGTGATATTTAATTACTATACATCAATCCAAAGTCCAGATAGTAAGATAATAAGGAAAGAAATAAGGAAAAAGCCCACTGTTTCCTGATTAGAGGAAATTATGTCAGGCTAAGAGAACTTTATCAGCTTCTGATTTTACAGCCCTTGTACTGTATTTGTAATTTTTAAGGCTCTTTAAAGGGTGAACCTTTGCATATCACACTGTTAGGCACTTTTTAATGTCATTTGTTCAGTCCCATTTACCAACACTTTCCTTCCTCCATTGCTTGCGTTTTTAACCTGTTCAACAGAAGTCTGTCAGTCAGCAAATATGCCAAGCCTGAAACTAACTTTTGGATTTCACAATCACTCTGTAAACTGAAGCACTGTCAGAGTGCTGGTTTATACCTAAATAAGGTTTAGAATCTCCTCACTATGCATAAGTACAATTTACCCTTCATTTTACTTTTATCAATTTGAGTAATAAATCACAGTTCCTTTACTGAGACAGAACTCAAGACCATTTTCTCATTTAATAGCTTTCATCTGTATGATGTTCTATATAATGGATATCACAGTACACTAATGAGTTTGCCAGCATTATCAGAAGATGTATCACCATCTACATAGTTCCTTTTTATCTCTGAAAAGACTGCATCAATTTATCAGTTTTTAAATTTTTCCTCACAGAATTATATAGATAAAAAAATCATGGTTCTTTAAAAATACTTTGAAAGAGACTTTTTATTTAGCAGTGTGTACAGTTACTGTTAATTTTTCTCATTAGTAGTGATGTACTGTGTCTCAGCCAACAATCAGTATTTGTCCTAAGGAGAGTGTGACCACACACAAATTATTTAATTTTAAAAATAGAATAAAGAACTGATCTATAGAATATGGACCTCATTTATTTTATTCACAGGATAATAATGCCCATGTCTGAAATGCAGTATTAAAAATAATAGATTGAATTTTGTGTATCTCTGAGAATCATTAAATGGTTTTGTAAAGATGCAGGACAAGCACTTTTAATAAAAAGGTGTGAAATACATCTGCACATTTGAAATACAGAGGAACAAAGAAAGAAGATGGAAGATGGCTCTTCTGCACCATATCTTTAAACAAGATTTTTTTCTATTTGAAATTAAAAAACAAAAAGTGGATTTGCAACTTCTTTTTTTTTTTTTTGTAGATCTTGTGCTTAAAATTGCTATCAAAACTAACATGAAAGATTTTCTATCTTCAGTGGCCTTACCTGATGGAAAACTAGAACAGAGCCAAAAGTTGTCCAATATTTGCTGACATATTGTAAAAGCTATGAGACAAATGGTTTCCAGCACTGGTGCTCTTGGGAGGCACCTTGATAATGTTTCAAATTTTTACATAAAACTTTGATTTCCACATTACAAACAAAGACAGGGGAAAAAATAAAAGGATGATGCCTCTGAAAGAAATAAAATAAGCCACAAACCAGATGATACATTAAAAGTTTTGGAAAATATTTTCAAATTTTTATTAGCTTTGTTTTATACCAGCCACAGAGACAGGTGCACATTCAGTACAGCAATTCACCCTGACCTACACTCTGCACAGAATTCATGTATAGCCAGCTTTATGCACTGTGAATTACTTCATTGCTTTGTTTCTTTATGTAAGGTTGTGTACAAACACCTTTGGGCAACCATGGCTTTAGAAAATAGTATTGCATAAGGGGAAATCTACAACTATGAGGAGTCATACTAACATTTCTCACTTCCTACAGCTATCAGCTAGGAAGCTCCTGTCTGGGCAAGTAGAATGGTAAGGGTTTTCTTGAACGAAGACCGTGAGATGGGAGCCTGGGTCTCTTCCTCTGAGTGTGATTCAAAAAAGTACCTAGGTGCTTATATTTATTCTGAGGCAGAATTAAAGCAAATGTACTGGCTATTTCTTCTTTATTATAATTTCACCTTCCTTCAGAGACTTTTAAGCATATAACCATGCTCTAGTGTTACAGAATATTAACTAATTTGAGAAAAGCATAATGTATTTAAAAAAAAATCACTGAGTTCCTCAGTCACCTATTCTGCTATCAGTGGAAGAAGCAGTCAAATTAAAGAGAACCCAGTTTCACCAAGCACTTATGAACTTGGTGAAATACAGTTATTTTCAGTCAGGATCTTAATTTTCCTTTGCAAACCAAAAGACAGTACCTGAGCTGAGTGCTGAGCTCTTATATCAGGCACTTTCTAACTCACAGTTAAATAAATGTGCTAGCAAAGCTCTCACAATGCAGGCAGAGGAAAAAAATTGTAGCAGGAGTAATGGGCACAGAGAGGTGAAATTATTGGTTCGAGATTCTCTGACTAATTGGATTTACAATAGTGCACAGAACTCGTATCCTCAAATAGGCATGTGAGCCAGTAGAAATTATTATCTTCTCTCAGGATACTCACATATATCATAGGGCAAGCTCACTCACAGCAACTCAAGATAGCAAGAACATTGCCAAGATAAATTTTATGTTACCTCCACAAAAGCTAACTATTCCTCCATTATCACTGAAGACGTATTCACAAAACATCAGCTGAAATACAGTTCTTTGTTGTCATTTGCACATCATTTATGCAGCTATTTATCTCTTCAATGAGTTTTTCCTTACCAAGAGTAGACGGCTTGTAAGAAAGTATTTTAAATATAGTGATATACATTTAAATAAAACAACTGTCTCAGAAGTAATTTACCCTTCCTACTTTACTGGCAACAGAATTCAGTAGTTCTGAAGTGCTAGACATAATGAACAGTAACCCCACAGGGCTAAGTCATAATTACCATTTTTCTGTCTTAAAAATTGCAGCTATTACTTATTTATAGCATAACACACTCAAGTTGTCATTTAGCCCATGACCATGCCACCAAACATCTTTATTCTGCATTATCAAAGAAAACTGCCCAAGGGATAGATTTCTATATGCAAATTACACAAAAGCTATTTAAAGCAACAATTGCTCATAATGCTGAAATACTGAGGAAGGTGAGGTGTAAGCCAAGGAGGACAATTGCAGATCTTCAGCACACTTCAGTGAGCTTTATCTGAGTTTTTACTGTCTCAAATCCACACCATAAAAAGTAGTGCTACTGTTCTTTTAACTGTGCAGATAAACTTTCAGCATCTTTCAGTGTCCTTTTGCAAGCCCTGATGAACTGAAAAAATGGCTAGCACCTGTCCCTGCAGGAAATTAAAGCCTCACTCCTGATGCTGCAGCAGGATTTCAGGCCACACATCAGTGGCAAAGGAGATCAGGTTCCTCTAGGAGGCAGTAAAATCAAAACCTTAAACACTGATGTTTAAAGCCTTCCACCCTTGCCCAATAAAACACACAAAAAATACTTGCACATGCACAAAACTGTATGAGTAACTGAGTTTTGTTGTGTATTATCACTAGGAATTTGTGAAGTGATTGTTTTCATCTTTTTCTGTAAATAGGGGGGTGGGTGTCTTCATCTGTATTTTAGTATTTCCATACATAATAATAATAGTAACTTGCTATCTCTGGGGTACATGAAGCTATCGGTGTGCCATTTTGATTAAGATCTTTTTTTTTTTTTTTTTTAAACAGGAAACAAAGCAACAACAATATCAGATTCTGCGCAGGGACTGAACAGCCAATTCAAAAGCATACTGACAGACCTTAGTATACTTTCTGAATTTCAGGGATGTATTTAATATGACTATTTCTATTTTTCAAATGAAGATAATTGAAAGAAGCAGGCCAATCATAAATTCTTAATGCTAATGGACCTTTAATTCCTATCTAACATAATTTTTACATGTTTATATGAATATGTGTTCTACATCTATTGTTGTTAAAATTGTAAGAATTTAATATTAAAAAATATTAACTTTGGATGTTAAAAATTAACTATATTGATCTTAATGCTGAAAGTTATCTAAATACCGTCATCATAATTAGATAATGAGATACCTAAATACTCTTCAGAGCTTGCAACTTCTAGCCTGATTTTCATCAGCACTGAGCATTCCCAGCTGGATCTAAGAATATCCAATGCCTTAGAAGATTGTCTCTTTATATTTGAGATTTATGTACTGAGGCAAATTTCCTTAAGAAAAATTGATAATAATTTACATTAATGAATTAATCTTGTTTAGGAAATCTTTAATTCATCACACGGAGCATAAGACCTTTACTTGCTATTTATTTAGTCATGTATCAGGAAAAAGTCATCTGCTAAAGCAAGCATGTGATTTGTATAGGCTAATTCCAAACTGAAGGACAACCAGTTCCTTTCTTCTCTGGGAAATTCTGGTGGAAGAGGTGTTCTCAATGAAAAATAGTTCTTTGGGAAAGATTTTGTTGGATCTCTTAGGAAAAGAACAAGTAGCAGTGAGATCCATTGCTGAACAAATGGTAAATTTTTCCAAATCTGCTTTCCTAAACTGAATGTAAATCCCTTCATCTGTGAATGAAGCACTCAGACTGAGCAATTTTAACATCCACGTATGCTGTAGCTTCAGACTGGCTTCAGCTCTCCTGGTATGTGCCTACACACTGAAGACCAAATCCCCAGAGGGTTAGTTCTCCTTGTAGTACTTTATTTAAAGAGCCTTTGATGAGTTCCAAGAAAAGGCCATTCATCTTAGGCTTTAATGTCCTCAATACTGTAAATTCTTCAAAACAGGGTAATGGTAATGCCTGGTCTTTTTCTCCTTACCTTTCATGCTCTGAAGACATGGAACCCTACAAAGACCTGCCAGGAAAAAAGAAATTAAGAGATTTGTATCAGGACTAAATGATGCAGTCAAATTGGTACTGTTCTTTTCAGACCTTTTTTTTGAAGACTTACAGATTTTGCTATTTTGTTGCATTTTAACTGTAGGTGTAATGTTGCAGACACATGTAGATCATTAGTAACACTAAGGTCACAGACCAAAATCCATTATTAAATTACAGATCCAAAGCATTTTTAGACCTCTATAGTCTACATGGCAATGTGACTTCCCAGAATGTGAGAATATGAGAAAATTTCACCCCTTAGTATTCACACTTTTCAATCACAAAGAACAGCCTGCACATGATGATTCTCCAGGTACTGGCAAACGATAAAAAGACTTATTATTGCTCTTCTTTTTTCTTCTTTTGTTCTTATTTGGTAATGGCAACTGCTCTGATGTCTTTCCATGTTTCATTGTCATAATTTTTAGGTATTTCTTATCCTCGTTTTTGGATAAGACTGGTCTAATTAACTAGTGATGATGATACACATCCTGAGACTGAAAAGAGAGATCTGAGAGCTAAATAAATCAAACCTCCTTTAACAGTGACTAGTACTGATACAGGCTGTGAATCTTACATTTTTTTCAACAACCAGGGCTGTGTTTCACCTTAGGCTGTGTTTAAGGTGATCCTCTTACAGTTTGAATGAAGCAAGCAGTGGTCAACAACATACAGAGCCATTTCATTATCGGAATACATTAAGAGTTTAACATGATCATGCCCAGATTTTGGTTTTATAATTAAAAAAAATTAAAAAATACCACAAACTACTCTGTTCCTCAACTTCTTGACAATCCTAAATTATTTTTTTTTTCTCTTCCTAGTACCTGGGTCTGTGAAAGTTATTTGAAGCATCATAGTTCAATATGAAGGAGGAATGTTTTGAATTTACACCAGTTTGAGTGTGGGGGGAAATAAAAGTAAAAATTAATAAAATTAAAGTTTCACATCTTCCAAATTTAGAAGATGAGCCTTAGTCCAATAATGCATATTTAGTGATCGGTAAGTCTGAAATTCAGAAACATATATATGAGAGTGCTCACCTCGTCCACCCTTGGCAAATGGCCTGGATAACAGCAATTTTTAAAACAGGAATGTGAATGTAAGTGGTATGGGTCAATCAAACACCAAGGCATCTCAACAGGCATTTTAAAGTGGAATACAAACACCAGACAGTTAAAACAGTAACATGGGGATTACAGAGAGACTTCAGAAATAAAGGTGGAGACAGCTTGAAAAGATATAGGTAGATAAGCAGCATGGAAATTATAGCATAGAGAAGAGACTTTGGACTGGAAACAGCAGCAGTCAGCTTGTAATTTGACACTGCTGGCAGCCACCCTACAACCATCACAGTCTTTGCCTGTAGGTTGCCAGGAGCAGCCTGCCTACAATTAGAGCAGCATGTGCAGGGCACAGAATGTGAAGACCCACACTTCCGAGTGGGTGTGTGGTTTCCTGTGAGGTGTTCATGTGTGTCACCAGGTCATAGGAAGCATCAAGGGCTACACACAGAGCTGGAACATCAAAATCTCACACATAAGAGCTGGAGAACCTGTTCTATACCTCCAAAAAGTGGATGTGCTGGTAACACACACTGCTTGAAGACAAGCAAGGAACATGCATTTAATTGCATGCATGTGCATCCTTAGAACATTTTGAGGTTGATTATAACTAATCTTAAAGTTCAGAACGATGCTTAAAAATCTGTAGGTTTTTATTAACATTTTGTTAGTATCAGATATAATGGCTTGCCTGTTGTGTTACAGGTACTGATCCTGAATGTATTTCACTGATTGCCATTTAATTACAATTAGAAAAATCAGTAAACTGTTTCAATCCTAGTTTGGTTTGAATTACAAAAGCAGAGATGGTTTCTCATGAAACACACATGAATTGCCTAAGATGGTAAAATGGGGGTTAAATGATACATCAGTTTTTGTGCTGTCCACCAGCACAGAAGTGAATTTCATTAACTTTCAGTGCTTAATACTCCAAATATTCCATGCCTTGTTGCAACTACTGAAATCTTTCTTTTATGGTTGTGAGGGTGAACATTAGTGTGAGGGTGAAAATTAGGCAAAGCAAAAATTAAGTTGGTTTGCACAGTTTCTGGCTTTTTATCAAGTGAAGAAATTCCAAAAGAGAAAATAAAACTGATCAAAGGTCTAAAACACCAAGACAAGCCTATAAGAAAGGACTCAATAGATCAGGCTATATAAAGAAAAGAAGAATTATAGAAAGCTGATGCTATTTTCAAATGTATGAAGGCAGCTATTAAGAAGTAGACAACATTGTATGGCAGTGATGTGGGCAAACAGGACAGTAATAACTTGCAGGCGGTACCAGATCAGGCATTAGAGAAAAAACTTTTCAGATTTTTTTTTTTTAACTTCTAAATAATAAAGCACTGGAATGTGTTCTTGCAATTTGAAGTTGCTCTGTATTTGAATGCCTGCAAAAACAGACCTCTGCTTGGAGTGGGAAGATGATTAGGTATTCTTCTAAGGTCCCATCCTTCATGATTTTGTGCAACTATATAATAACAGCTTGCATCATAAAACACATACTCTAAAAGTGGGCCCATAATAGGGCAGAATTAGACTACATTATGAAGGACACTTGCCCAGAGCTTTTCAGCTCCTGAACAAGTTTCAATGTATGCAGTGAAGGTGGAAGACTGAAAGGTGGTCTCATGTTAAAGAAAGCCTTAACAGTTGGCTTCTTTCTCTTTCTGTAGTACAGAGCTCTCTAACAATAGGCAAAATGCAAAGTTTGTTGACCAAGAGTCACTGAGTAAACTGTTATGGCATCTTTCCTCCACGATGCATATATCCAGAAAAAAGCTCTTTTGAGGCTAAAAGTGATGGAGGTTCACTGTTTTCAATGAAGACATTCAAAGCCACAGATCTGTACAGCTATAGTTTCAATGGAAATCTTTTTGAGTATAAGGCTTAAGAACATGCAGGTTAGGCACAGCCTTTGAGGAACTTTATAGTTACAGCAGTAATCATGTCTAAACAATCACTTTTAAAGTCAGGGTAGGTTTTCATGGGATAACAACATGCTCATCCCTGATTTAATGACATTTCTCTAGCTCAGAACATTTGATCCTTAAAACCTTTTTTTTTTCTAATAAAGATAGGATTTACTCATTAATATATAAAAATATAAATACTTTTTAGAATCCTTCTGTCCTGACATGCCTATTTTCTATAAGTTTGAAACATTTTAGTGAATATTTATCCCAGATTCACATAAACCCATATCAAGGAAGGAAAATTGCCTGTAAATGCTTAGAAATTGGTGGACTGAAAGAAATTTTTTAAGAGAAATATGTAATAACTGTAATAATACTTGTCCAGTCTATGTGAAACAGCACTTTCTGTGGGGCTACTTGTGTTCCTGATACAGGACTCTTTACTGAAGTGTTGATATCAAGACCGGGTAATAGCAGTGCATGACTCATACTCCAAATTTAAGATGAGCAAAGGCAACTTCAGATTTTCCAAGGACCTGACTCATATAAAGAGGTCTTTGCAATGCGTACTCATCCACTGATGCTATGCCTGCCAGTGAATATTACTCTTCTGAGATCAGTAGTACTGGTGGCCATCAGTTGCTAATAATTAATTTTTCCCTTCTCCCTAGATGTAACTTGCATTTTATAGCTGTTCTCTGTCACCTATTATAAATTATTACCTAGCTCTACTACTGACTTCGGACTGTTGGATGTGTTCAGGTCTAATTTTATTAAAATGAATCTTATGCTGACACATAGGAGGGAAGAGGTCTAATGATATTAGCTAAAGAACTTACATCTGGTTCTTTTTGCTAATGCTGTCTGGCGTCTGTGAATGCAAAACCAGCTGACATCCACAATGTTAATCTTATTATCTTTTTCAAAAGCTCTCTGAGGAGGAAATGTGCACTGCATAGTTATCACCTTCCTTTGTATATAATGGCAACAATAATTTTGATCCCTATTTGATTAGATAACAAATCTAATTTTCAATTCTGCTTTTCACTGCACAAGAAATTTTGAACTTTTACACTCTCATACCAAGAATCAATTTGTTGAGAAGGGTACAGAGAGTAAGGACAATGAACTTTGGTTCACAAAGGATTTCTTTGGTGGGGGCAGGGAGTGAAGAGAAGGTGAAAAACTATCTGCCATTCTTAGTGCCAATATGCAAACTAGAAATCCTGAGAGCCTCCACTAAAATGCTGACTTAATGACAAAAGCAACTAAGCTCCATAAACAATTAAATTTACAGCAGTTTCAGGTCTCTAAACCCAAATCTCTATTACTTCTGTCAGCTGTGCCTGAAGATAGCCTTAAGTCATCTGCAAAATGGAAGGAGTCTGATTGTCCTAGATTAGTCTCAGTCTCTTGGTGAGATAGGCAGACTTGGTGGTGTTAAAATGTGGATCTCACATGTGCATCACAGACATGGCCCTTGACACTTCCTTACCTAACCTGGTACTCAATCATGGACAAGAAGTTTCTAAAGGAAGGTCAATGGATGGAGTATTCTAGCTGTCATCTTGTATTTGCCCTTTGAGAACCTTCTCTATTTCCTTAGAAGTGTGTACACAGGACGAGATGACTTTTTGCAATGCAGCACTCACAAGAGGTGTTTCTTTTTGTAGAAGATTGTTGAAAGAAAAGTAGAGAGATATCTAATTATAAACAGTCTATGAAGTCTTTTTTCTGTATGTTGTACTTTAACAATGTGCATTTTAATTTTTCAAATATTAAAAAAAAGTCACCTTGAATATGTACAACTATTCAGGTACATTCTATAACGAATTTTCAGTTTTACTATTAGTGAAGGTCATACAGGAGTTTTGCTTTACCCAGTTGGCTTCTAAAATATTGAAGGTTAGAATTTTCCCATCTAAGAAGTTCAAGAACAGTACATAAGGACCAAAGAATACTCCAGTCTCATTAATTAATCAAGTCATGTCACAGCAGATCTTGTTAATCCATCCTCAGAGGAAACTTGAATGATGTTTCAATTCTCTATACAAGAATAGACTGAATAGTGAATACTGATAATGCTATACAATTAAAGATAGATGTGCAGCATTTGAAGACATCCAAAATTAAACTAAATTATTTTTTTCCCCAACAGCAACTAAAAGACTTTTTTGGTGTGTGTGTGTTATCTTTGTGAACTAACCTATTTAGAGGACACTAGCAGGATTGTATGTTCAGGGTAAATGTTGTGACTGCATTAAAAAATCCACTGAAAAGACCGAGAGTTAATAAATTTTAAAGTCACTTTGCTGCATAAAACCAGAGAGCTTATTTTGGCATCTTTTATCTGTTTGAAGTCAGAAGAAAAATGCAGGTGTTCACAGTGTGATAATGTAGGATATACAACAATAGCTGTTACAGTACTTTTTCTTGGTTATTAGCAGCATTTGCTTTCTAGTCTTAAAAAGAATCAAATTGCTAAATCTAGCAACTAGGTTCAGAGTAGTAGTTCATTCTTCTCCAGGATGAACAAATATTTAAAGTCTGAGATTTACTAGCAGTAGTCTTCATTTAGTCAAACTGAATATTTGGCCTCTGTCTTGAGAGTTAGTGAACACCCTTGACCTAATCCCACTAAATGACTGAGCTCTACAACTGTTTACAGGGGAAAAGCCTCTCAGAGGTCAAGGGATTATTCTGATACTACATGTTCAACATGTTTAAGTAAACAGCTGAGTTTAGCTCAGTGACTCTTACAAAACTGATGCTTCCATACAGATAACACATGCTCCCTGTATGAAAGGAAGGTAGGAATACTCCACATTTAGCCTAATAGGAGTTGTGAAGGATAAGGCTGATGCAAAAGTTCTTGAGGTGGCTAAACTCAATCGAAAATGTTTTATTTTTTCTAGCCAAGCTGGCTGTTTCAAGTTGTAATAAGTGACTACATTTATTTAAATTTTAAGACCAAGAAAAAATCGTAGTAGTGTTTTTCAAAATTCTTTTACTGCTCACATCTCAAGGTCTCTGTCCAGACATAGATGCTCTTTCCCAACCTTCTCTAAGGTTCTGATAGGTTTGAAAATTGCGTGTGAAATTATCACTCATACAGAAGAATGATGCATCTGCAACATGGGTCTCATCCAACGATCTGTGAAAGCAATGGAAAAACTCCAAGTGGTGCAATCATTTGTGGATCAGATCCTTTAACTGATAGTGATGAAGCACTGTATAAAATGTCAGCCCCAATTAAACTATGGCAAAATTCCCATTCTGTAGGGTCAGGACTGCAACTGTAGCATTTCCTTGGTTCTCTATCCTCCATAGATTCCAATTACTTTCCAGCTTAACACATCTTCAAAAGTGAAGCTTATTTGTAAAATCAGTCATCCTTTTTCCACTAATACCAACTTCTAGAATTATTGTTATATAAAATGAGTTCATGTTTCTTTTTCATTTTAGTTTTTTTTTTGCTTCTTCTTCAGGAATAACACTCAGTAAAAATGCATGCTCATGTTTGCAATTATGTGCTCTTTCTTTCTGTTTATTCTTTATCATTTATTTTGTTTTAAGTTTCACCACTGTCTCTGCAACTGAGTTGTCTGTTCAAAATTTGAACTCCAGAATTTCAAAACACAGATTTTAATATAATGTGAATATTTACATCACAAGCACCTTCATATTACTTTAATCAGAGATCAGAAAAAAAGCACCAAAAGGTTTATAACCAGTGTCTTATGACACTTCAGATGAAGGATCCTGTAGGCTGAGGTCTCAGATGGTATCTGGAGATTAATCGATTTCAGTAATCTTCACAAATGAGGATCTCTTTCTACCTGTCCTTATACAGTTCTTTATGGCCATTCTATGGAATTAAAACATGGAGAAAACAAAAAATCAATGACTATCAAAGTGAATAAATATAAGAAGACTTTGATCTGCTGCCAGACGTTTTGTGCTTAGTGAAGCAAGATAAATTTACCTCAAAGTTCCCACTTCTGATCTATACTTCGCACATTCTTTAAACTTAAAAGAAGTCCCATATTTACTCCTGTTAAGAATAAAATCCCTGTCATGACTAGTTAATTAGCTTATTCAGGCACTCCATTTTGACATAATTAAATTTTTCATCCAGTTAACTTCTCCTTAGGTCTCCATTAACAGGTTTAGAACATAAATATAGAGTCTCTCTGCAGGTTCACTGACTACCAAATCTTGCTGTACTAGGTTATGTTTCTTCCACACCACACCAGAGCCTCACTCTGGAGGTTTCCCACAGAAATCTTAAAAGAACTGGGGACTGCAGATATCTGCTGTATCTGTGAGAGAAACACTTTCCCATGTGTTTGGAAATAAGCAAGCCAGGATGAACCAGCCTGGAGTGTGATCTCCCTGCAACAACCCTATGGCGACCTTTTAATATTGCACATACATTTTATTCCTACAGATAGCCATGCCCCCATGATCCAGCATCCTCGTTGTTAAGCATGGTTCAGTAAATAGGCCTGACATTACTACTTATCTTCTCAGCAAATTTTCTGCATCAGTCCATCCAAAATACTTATTTTGCATTGCTCTTGCATACCAGTACAAATACTTAATATCAACCTGTCCTCAGAATTGTATAGATTGCATCCTGCAAAGGGGCTGGAAGGAAACTGGGAGAGGTCTAGACCATTTCAACTCAGTGACTTAAGGAAGTTGAATATTGAATTTGTTTCTCATCCAGCCCCTACTTCCCCCACCCCAACCCTTTATTTTCTCTTCACTTCTTTCTCAGAGCCATGTGTGCATGTATAGATGTACATAGCAAGTTTCTTGTATACAGGTGAAAACCAAGAAAAATATGGATGAGAGAAAACATTCATAGACCTGCACCTAGTGATGTACACTTACCGTGCTTGCCCATTTCCTGATCACCCTTTTCTGTTCTGAAATTATGAGGAAGGGGCCAATCTTCCTTGCCATCCTCTCTGTATTAGCAGTCACATACTGGAACAGTCTCTGTAATTCTCTTGAGATACTACTTTCCTATATCATTTTGTTGTACAGACACACAGCATAGGTTTATATAGGTTGATGAAATTATGACTAAAAATGAATCCCTTATAAGTTTATGCCTTTAATATAGACCTGAATGTCCCTATTCTCAGTATTATAAAGATTGCAGAATGACTGTTTAAAGTATGTTATAGAACATAAAAAAATAGAGGCACCATAAAGTCCTCATAAGAAATCAGAACAGTCTGCCATATTTGAATGATTTTCAGTACATATTTTAAAAATATACCTCATCTTTTAAAATAGAAATATTGTATGAAAATTCATGAGGATTGGTGGACTCTTTTTTTTTGAAAATTGGCAGCAACAAAATAAGAAATTAACAGATAAGTTAGAAAACATGAAACAATTAATAAAAAATCCAAACACTAACTTTCACATTAGAATCAAAGCCAAAAAAGTCTAAAGTTTCATAGAAGGAACTAGAATTTGTTGAAGAGAAAGTAGCTCATCCCAACACTCTTAGGTTTGGATTTATTTTCTTTCCTCTCACAGAGCTGGTACTGGTGCTAACTATAAACTACAAAACCAGAAAAACATAAAGAAGTTATTTCCACATCATTTACAGTTTTCTGGCTTATTGATTTTCTCTCTGCCAAGTACAACTCACATTTCCTTTTAGTAATTTGTTTTACATTTTAAAGGAATAGCTTTCCAAACACAGTTAATTTTACTAAGGCTTTTACATGTCATTGGCTACTCAGTATCATATTAATTGCTGTAACACTGATGTTTACAGAGCAGGCATATGGGGCCAAATCTTAATTGCTCTACTCACAAAATCAGTTACAGAGATTTCAATAGCACAATAAACACTAGTAAAGCCAGGAACAACTGACTTCTTACAGCTGTCAGCATACTTTTCCCAAGAAAAGTCTTGTAACTCTTCCCTAATTCTAAAAGACGTGTTCTTTAAAAACTGCAACCACATTGCTTTGCTCAGGCCCTGTTTTCAGAGTTCAACATTTTAAGTGAAACATAATGTTCTTAGTATGGACCTTTTCACTGTTAACAATTGAATCAGAATATTCTAGAAAACCAGCAGGCTTTTTTGTCTTGTCAGAGCAAGCTCACATCTCAGTCATATGCTTCTAATTTGATTTTACTTTTGCATGTGTCAGATTGGGTACTTCATCAACAGTTACATAGCAGCTCACTGGCAGGTATACATGTTGGGAAATCACAGTGTTTTTCATTTGGTGCCTCTTCTTGCAGGCTCATTGTGTTCAGTGCTGCATCCTTCCTTGTGTTGTGCAGTGAAGTAGATACATAACGCAGGATTCAATTCAGTGTTCACAATTTACTCTATAGTAGCATGCAGACCTAACTGTTCTGAGTGAGCCTGAAATAGAAGAAAGCAGTCACTGCCCCAAAAAAACTACTGGGATGGAGCACTGTCTACCTAACATGCATACTGAATCAGAATGCATTGTCCACTGCAGTACCCAGACATGGGACTGCCTCCTACATTCTTGCTTTTGCCTAATATGTGGATAAAAATATGATTTCATGATCCAAACCATGTATGTGTGAAACATTAATTGTTGTGTTTCCAGTTTCTAAGGCCAGAGTGAAACATCAGTTTCAGCACCAGGGTTTAAAATCTCAGACCTGTAAGTTTCTATCAACTATCAATATTGATCATCCTATTCTGAGAGGCAGAATTGCAGCATTTTCTGACCAACTTCCTCTTGTGAAATGCAATGATCAAGTACACCTCTGTGATTTATGACAAGATTTCTGAAAGAAGCACAATAAACACCTTTTTTTGCTTGGTTTGAATATTAGCTCCCTTTTGTACTTTATGAGACTTCATGCAGCTTTCTGTCTGTTTATAAGGAAATCTGATATTTCTGAAAATAAAATGTGACTTTATTTTAAATGTTTTTATCAGCAAGTACAACTGGAAAAAAAAATAACCCATTAACACAATTAGAAGTATCATTGTGAAGCAAATGTAAGAAATCGTAACAAAAAGAGATTTGTGCAGGCTGTAATAAATGAGACCAAAAGTAGTTAGACAATATACACAGTTCACCTTTTTAGAACAATATTTTTAGCATTTGTCACCTACATTGATATTATACTATAATTATTTTTACATTATATGCAAAAAAAAGAGGTTAGTTGCATGGAATATATGCTTATGTTCTTTAGGTAGTCACAAAGTTGAAGAAAGACAGCTTTCCAAAAATACTTTAAAACTTTAGAGAAAGGGAGAAATGTCATAATGAAAGATTCCCAGATGTCAGTGCTCTCTGCAGTGAGATTATCTGAACTTAATTACCTAAAATGCAATGCTGATTTGCTGAAAGATGCATAGTATTGGAGCACTGTTAATTAGCACAGAAAAGCTCAAGGGACTTCTCACAAATTCATATCACCTGGGTAATGAGAAACACAGGAATAAAAGACTTCTTGGGTCACTGACTACACTCCTATACAATAACAATCAAATCTTAACTCAAATTGCACTGGATACCTTCTTCCATTCTGTTGGTGGACCATTGGTAATTTCTCTCCAGATCTGATTTTCCAGGCATATTTGCACCCTTTCAACCCTCTGAGGAGTCTTTACATTTACAGAATAACTTTACTCATGGCCTGTTTATATTAATTTGCTTTAAAGTAATTTCTTCCATTTAAGCTTCAAAAGCTCTTTCCCTTCTAATGTTTTTCCCTTCCTCAGTGCACAGAAATAAATCATACCCACTTTCACATTTTGTTTTTCTGTGACAAAGAAGCCAAGTTCTTTCAGAGTTGTCCCAAGGGATGGGCTTTCCATTCTCTTTTTATTTTAGTGACATTTTCTTCATCAATTCTAGTTTGAAACTGATATCTCATGAAGGGAAGTGGCTGGAATTTTAAATAATCTTTCAGACCTCCCATTAGTCCTCCCATTAGTTCTTTGCACAACAGCATGAAAACTCTCCTTTACAAAAAGCCTCTCTATTATGCCTAGAACTGTATTTACCATTTCCATGTCACATCATAATGACAACTCAAAAAATAACTACCAAGCACTGAAATTATGTCCGCTTTATTTCTACTTTGTGAAGTAACATGATATAACAGATGTTCTTCTCATTAGTTCACAAATGCATGACTCTGCATTTTGTATTATTACATCTTTCTCCCTTTTTATTACTTAATTTCTCAAGGTCCTACACCTCTCTATGATATTCCAGTTCTATCTTTATGTTTGCAATGCTGCTCAGGTTCTGCTAACAGCAAATTTTGTTAACACCCATATATACTATTTTTTCCCTACATTAATGCAAATTTCAATACTTAATTAAACAAAAGAAAAAAAACCCAGACAAAACTTTTTCAACTGTCTCTTATATGAACCCCAAAAAATCCCTTCCTACAAGTAACCAACCTGTAGCCTATAACTTCTCTTGCCACTAGAGTCATTACTTCAGTTAAATATCTCTTTCTTGCTTCAAATATATTTCATATCAACTCCTAAATCAACTCTTTATCTTTGCTAGGAGCTTCCCACGAGGCCTTAAAGCACTGTACAGAAGCTTCCAAAAAGCAGGTATTCAATCTAATTCAGAATACCAGTTATCAGTATATTAAGGTCAGGTTACACTGGATCTGTTTAGGTAAATTTATATTATTTTCAGCTCATTTACTTCCAATCCATTACTTATTCTTCCCTTCAAGCATCATTCTAAAGTTCTGTATAGCACTAAAGTAATTTACAAATTTTTATTTTATATTTTTTTTTTTAAACAAAATGCCTGGGTTTTGTCTTTGTGGAGTCTGGGAGTACTATTGCTGACTTGTGGGAGTTTTTAATTCTTTGTTATATAGCCAGTTTCACATGCCATTTATTTCCCTCTTTGAGAAATTGTTTACCCCATTTCAACTGAAGCATAGTAATTGCATTGAGTTTTACCTTAACTTGTCACATAAGTGGTTTTTAGCTATCACTTTTTTTTGTTCCTGTTCATCATAACTGATGCAAGTGAAGCAAAGCGTTAATTTGGCTCTGAGTCATAGCACCGTTTCCTTGACTACAACTTTTCTTCATGGTGGACTTTTTCTCTTGTTTTTATTTTAATTTTATAAATAACCTCTTCATATTTAACTTTATTTGGCAAAAGTAAGCAACACAACCTTATCTTCTCTAATTTTAAAAAATAACAGGTGAGATAAGCAGTCTGATGCAGGTCAGTACATGTATCATCCATTCATGCTGAGCAGTCCTGAAGAATCAATTAGTCCTTGGGCTCACAGCAATACAGTTCTCACAAAAAGGAAACTCTGCAACCCTGATAAGCCAAGGACAGAAAGGCCCTGTGACGCAAAGAACTGAAAATGGTAATTGTCTTGGTAAACATGTTATCATAGTTTCATACCCTGTTATGATGACAGGCTGCAGCCAGGTCCCCTTTGAAGCTGAAAGCATCAGAAGGCAGAACTCCTAATTGAGGTTTGCCGAAGGTTTTGTAGGAGCAAACATGCCAAGCAAAGAAAATAAAGCTGTCTGCCTCAACCCAGAGGATTACTTATGATCACCTGGGACCACCTATTTTTGAAAATTGTTGGTATTAGCAGAAGGAAATGAAGACATAAAACTGAAGTGAGTGGAAGTAGCACATACCAGGCACTGCCCTGGTACAGAGGCTCAAGGAGCCAGTCAGGATCAAGCTTCAGTGCAGCCCAGCTTAAACAGAAATTGTGATCAAAACATGAACACAACAGTGCAAATAATACAACTCAGCAAGGGTCACAATGCTGTACACCAGTATCTTACTGTGACAAACATCACTGATATGTGCTTAAATTTGTCTGAAACTGAAAGACTAGGTTTGGGAAACTTTGAAGCCTTCCTTGGCTTAAAGTGCTTTATTCTATTTATTAGGCAACAGCAATGTGTTTTACTATGTCTAGAAAAGGCACATACATGCATTAGTACATGTTCTTCCTAATATATTTTTCACATTACACTGATAGTTTGTCTTTTTCATGCAGATGAGAAGACTGTTTCATGAGTGAGTTCAGCACTTTTTCCCAGAGGTGTTTTTACCTTCTTCAGAAGCTGTGGAAGATAACCAAGTACTCTGGCCTGTCAACTAGAAAAGTTTATTCAGGAATGTAGTTTGTCTCGTACAGGGGATCTACTTTACTGATTATGAGATTCTTACTCCAGCTCAGTGTTAAAACTTATCTGCCATGTTGAAACTTAGCTTTGTACTCTGTTTATATTAAAGTGTATATGGTATTTATCTCTCTCATATGGTTTATCCAGTCTCTGTTTGTTTTCTGGAAATTAATACTATTTCTCTTCTCTGGTCCCCAAAATAAACCTTCAGGATGACCTCTTCACATGCATGCTGGCCTGTATCAGATATAGTGTAGCCAGCAGGGACAGGGCAGTGATCATCTGTACTTGGCACTGGTGAGGCCACACTTCAAATACTGTGCACAGTTCTGGGCCCCTCACTGCAAGAAAGACATTGAGGTGCTGGAGTGGGTCCAGAGAAGGGCAAGGGAGCTGGTGAAGGGTATGGAGCACAAGTCTGATGAGGAACAGCTGGAGGAACTAGGGCTGTTTAGTCTGGAGAAGAGAAGCCTCAGGGGGGACCTTATTGCTCTCTACAGCTGCCTGAAAGGAGGTTGCAGTGTGGTGGAGGTCAGTCCCTTCTCCCAGGTAACAAGCAACAGGGCAAGAGGTAATGGCCTCAAGCTGCACCAAGGGAAGTTTACGTTGGATATTATGAAAAATTTCTTCACTGAAAGTATAGTCAGGCATTGGAACAGGCTTCCCAAGGAAGCTATGCAATCACCATCCTTGGAAGTGTTCAAAAAACATGAATGAGGCCTTTAATGGTATGGTTTAGTGAAGGTCTCAGCAGTCTCTCCATCAGGCAGAGGGGATTCCTGTGAGTCTCTGCCACTGCCTCTTTACACACCTGCCCCCAGACAGGTTTACACAGGTGCCCCCAATCCCCTGACTACAACATCACTTCAGTAACCAGGGAAATAACAGTCTGACATACTAGATCTCTCTCTAGCAGTACACAGGTCTGCTCTTCACACTCTCCTGCCTGGGTTCTGACTCCATAATTTTATTTACTTCTATGAAGAACCCTACTGCATCCTGCACTTCATTGAGGTAATAAATACTCTGGCTCCCATTTCACATGTCTACATTTCATATTCTTTATTTCAAATACTGATTTCCTCCCAGTGTATCAGGAGTAATTGTTACTCATCTTGACAATAACCATTTCAGCTTGAAATTATGGTCTTGAAAAGAGCAGAATGATGCTCTGATTTAAGGACCCTGCCAGCAACATTAGCATTACTAATTTACATGCGTAAGATGAACATCATCTTTTTTAAAGGACTGTATTTTTTCTGTCCTTCCCTGGCAAGGCTATATGTTAAAGGAAAACAAATGTGTCAGAACAGATAAAAGATCTTTTTTGAGATTTATTGTGTTATATATGTTAATGAAAAATATCAGTTCTATAAAAAGATATTCACATTGATTTGTTATACCCGACATCTTATGAAACTGAAATGCAGATTAAAAATATAAAAAAAAAACTCCAAATAACTTAATTTTAGCATTTCTACATGTACTTTCTCTTCAGCTCCTGAAGTTTTGTGTCACTTTCCTTAACCAGAAGCAAAATATCTAGGTTGTGCAGATTACTTGGTATCAAACAAAAGTGATCCAAAGGCTAACAAGGGGAACACAATATTTGCTGCTGATTAAGAAGAGAAAATATTTAATTTAGCTCAGTTTTTAATGTCCAAATTTATCTTTTTTTCTACTCTTACTACAGGAATCTTATAGTATATGAAGAGAATAAATCATAGGATGAAAGACTCTGCTGAAGCAATCATACCGCAAATATTGTTTCTACCTCTTCTCTCTCCACTGCTGCTATACTTTTTCACTCACATTGTTGTCTGTCTGTCTTTAGTATCTTAATTAGTTCCTTCTTTCCCCTGCCTGTCTTTGAGGATAGAGCCTGAGGGCAGAAGAGAAATTGGTTGGACTGGGCATATTGTGCGCTTGTGCATGCAGCTTGTTTGCCAGAGCCAGTAAGGTGTTTCAGAGACTTCATTCACTTTCATACCATTTCACTCACTTGTTTTTTCCAGGATTTGTCAAATCCTGCAAACCCATATTCTCTGCTTCTCCCTTCCTCACTATCCCCGCTCTTTGTCAAATTACTGCTTTTGGTATGAGCAGCCCAAGAAAACAGACATGCATTCAAAAGCAAGCTCTGATGAACACAGATTTAACTTTTTTTTTTTCCAGAAAAGTCTAATTATACATGTTCCCTGTTTTCTGAGAAAAGTGCATGCAGAGGTTTGCAAAATACAGCATGATGGATTAATATGGTGGCCCTGAAGTTTTTAAAATTACATGCAAAAACTCAATAAAGCCAAAGTAAAATGATGTGTTTGAATCTCTCTTTGCTTTCAATACTCAGGAAGACTTCTCAGTTCAGCACTAAACAACTGTATCTATTATTTACAAGTCACTGCTGCCTTTTCTTAAGAGATCCACAGCACAGAAGCAATGGCTGTTCATAAGGCAACAGTGAAGATACTGCACAGCTAGCACCTTAAGGCATTTCATAATGAAGGCAAAATTAGAGAAGCAGCTCCTTTGACATCTGTAGGACTGAAATTTTCCAAATAAGATAGCACAATCTGTTATGGGGTTTTTTTAATGTTTTTTTCCTTCCTATTTAAATTAACTAAAAAAATCTGCAAATACAGCAGAAGCAAGGCTTTCTTTTCAGAACAAAGTCAGTTTCCTTCCTGATCTTATAGTCAGCACGATTTGGTGGTTGGTTTGTTTTGGGTTTTTGTGTGTGTGTGTTTGTTTTTGGTGGTTTCTTTTTTTATATATATTTTTCATTTACTGGAGGAACCAGTGTATGATTGAAATGGGAGAAGTGGGTGAAAGCTGCAATACCTTTTCCTGTGAATATAAATGTTATCAGATGGCTGCTGTACTCACATCGGTCTGTTGCAGTAAGAAGAAATAAGCAAAAAAATAATTCTGTGCACAAAAAATCAGGGTTAACAGTTATTTTTTTATACCATCACTCTTATGTGCATCATAGTTATAGATTGTCTGCAGCAGATGTCTACACTGACTGAAAGAAAGGGATAATTTTTAGTGTACTTTAGAGATACTTCCACTGTTTTCTTCTAATCTTTTACAAATAGCCTCTAGATCAGTAATTTTTAGAAAGCAAAGACCTAGGTATAATTCAGGTTAAGCACATCCTGGAACATGCACTGACGGTGTATCCCTCTCTGCCATACCCTACCCATTCCTTCCAAGCTTCCTGGGAGTCAAGTCTTAGATTGGGCAAAACTTGTTTATAATAAATATACTTTTTATCACAACATAGTCATTCAAACTGAGTCTTTTTCTGGTTTATAGCAAAGTCTTTTACATAGAAAATTACTTCAAAACTTTGACCTATATTTCTGAAAGCTAGCTTGGGGACAGGAGATAACTGGCTTTCCATATGGCTCTGGTTTCATTCTTTAGCCTGTTATTTCACTCTGGTATATAACTCAGTCCCAAGACAAGGAAGAAATTTCTTCATTAATTTCTGAAATATTATTTCCTTCAGCTTTTTTGTGCACTCCTAATATGGAGTCCAGCCCATGATCATATCACCAACTCGCAACTGTGTAATGTTTCCTCTTTAAGGTATGACTAACCCAGACTGCTGATTCCCTGTCTCCCAGGAAAAGTTAGCATTTTCTAGCCAGCTTAATGCTAAGGATGGTCACAGTTCTACTTATATACATGACTTAACTTTGTAAAACAACTGTATCTCAGCCAATGATAAATTACCTGGTTTAGAACTCACAAAGCCAATCGTATCCTGGGCTGCATCAAAAGGAACGTGACCAGCAGGTCAAAGGAGGTGATCCTGCCTTTCTACTCTGCTCTCATGAGACCTCACCTGCAGTATTGTGTGCAGTTCTGGTGTCCTCAACATAGAAAGGACATGGAACTGTTAGAACAAGTCCAGAGGAGGGCCACGAGGATGATCAGGGGACTGGAGCACCTCCCATATGAAGACAGGCTGAGAAAGTTGGGGCTGTTCAGCCTGGAGAAGAGAAGGCTGCGTGGAGACCTCATAGCAGCCT
Source organism: Melopsittacus undulatus (assembly GCF_012275295.1). Classification (NCBI taxonomy): domain Eukaryota; kingdom Metazoa; phylum Chordata; class Aves; order Psittaciformes; family Psittaculidae; genus Melopsittacus; species Melopsittacus undulatus. The sequence continues at coordinate 81,565,011 of NC_047527.1, read as the reverse complement.
TCCAGTACTCGAAGGGGGCCTATAAGAATGATGGGGAGGGACTCTTAATTAGGGATCGTACTGATAGGACAAGGGGTAATGGGTTAAAACTTAAACAGCAGAGGTTTAGATTGGATATAAGGAGGAAGTACTTTACTGTAAGGGTGGTGAGGTACTGGAATGGGTTGCCCAGGGAGGTAGTGAATGCTGCATCCCTGGCAGTGTTCAAGACCAGGTTGGATGAAGCCCTGGGTGATATGATTTAGTGTGAGGTGTCTGTGCCCATGGCAGGGGGGTTGGAACTAGGTGATCTTAAGGTCCTTTCCAATCCTAACTATTCTATGATTCTATGTATTTTGTATAAAATCCACTGAAACAAATGCACTGGCTGTTTCTTACTTCAATGAGACACCTTATACATAACCCATCAATGCATACTGTTAGAAGGGCTGTTTCTAAGCAATTATATTGGTTTCAACAAAAAAAAAAGAAGAAAAAAAATCTTTTTAAACAACATAATGTCTGGACTATTTATTTTTCAAATAAATATTTATACAGTATGGAAAGAAAGTTCATTTAACACTCTGACTTCCACATCAGGGAATCAAGCTCAGTCTTTTCCACTGACTTTTGTGCAAACCTCAGACCATCTGACTTTCTGTACCATCTTCTTTCACCTTAGTGTTGTGAGAATGAATACCTCAAAGATCATGAGGAACTGATATACTATACAGAAAACGAAATGTAAGAAAGTAGAGAAAGTTTTCATTGCAGGAAGAAAAATAAGCACAAAGCACTACCATGCATAGATTTTAAGTAGTGTAATTTTTTCCCTCAAATCAAAACTATTTGAGCAGACAATTTCAAAAGCAGAAGGGATATCTGAGAAAGATATGTAAACTGATCAAGTAACCACATGGTGCCTAGAAAGACACCATTCAAACTTGTCCTGCATTTTGTATTCTTTATATGAGTGAAAATATTTCCAAAGGTTCAAACATTTCATTCTTCAGTCATTAATGTGCTAGAAAGAAAATTCGTCCTGTTCTGAAGAGATTTCATTTCAATATTATTCTATGTCTTTAATATTTGTAAATTGAGCATTACTTCTCACTAAAAACTAGCTGCCAGCCATGTCTTCAAGATTATTAAGACCAGCTTATCTCTCAATATTCATACATAAAATGTCATCTGGTAATAATATCAAAGTCCAGACCGCAGATTGCAATGAAAATGTCCTCTTTTTCTCTCTCTCTCTCTCAAGCTACATACAATACAACAAAATGAAATATACACATTGTTAAAAACAGCTTCAGTGCTGAAATTCTAGAAGGTTTGGAGCATATGTCACCATCTGGCTTCCTTCACTAGTAACTCTTATCAGATTATTTAAGTCTCCTGACTTGCTTCTTCTATACAGAAAGTAATCAGAGTGAAACACCAGGGATGGGATCCAACTGTGATAAAACTGAGGTGTTTTCTTTCATAAAACTGAGCAACGATTATAAAAAAAAAAAAAGAAAGGACAAAACCCCCTGAACAGTTTTAATTTGATGAACACCATCTTTTCTTCCTTTTCCTTAAATAGCAAAAAATCTGTGGGATTTTTTTTAATCATTATTACTTATTCATTTAGCAAATATCCATATATTTTTCTTGAATTTATATTATATTTATATTTATATATATATATATATTATATTTTTCATCAAACCTTCAATTTTTTTTTTTTTCATGACTGCATGGTCAATTGAGTCGTAAAAATTTCCTTTTAATTTATGTATTTTTAACCTAACAGTCGCTTGGATTTAGATCAGTTTATTTTCCACTTCCTTGATTTAGAAGCAGAAATCTCATCATTATTTTGGTCTTGTTACTGAGTAATTAGTATTGTGAAATGGCAACATATTAAGGCAATGTAAAGTATTGATTATGTGACTTGAAAAATGCAGGAATCGAAAGAAAATAGAAAATCTAAAGCTACAGTTTTGAATATAGCTCAAATTTTGAAGATCCAAAGGGCTCTCTTCAATTATTCAACAAAGCAGGAAAAAATTAAATGCAAGTTTAAAAATAAACAAACAAAAACTTTCAGGCGTAGATAACTACTACAATTATGTATTTCAGGTAAAAGTTCTCCACTGTACTTTACAACCTCAAAATATAGTTCATAGGTACCAGATGAAATTACATACAGTCATACCTAGAGAGATACCCACTTACATATACACATAATTATCTACTTCCTTAAGTATTTGCAATATTTTTTTTAAACAAGAGTTTCTGAGTGTCCTACCACACCACTGATTCTCCTTAAAATCCATTAGAAGGAATTAACACCACTTGTCTTGACTCATATTTTTTTCCTAGCAAGTTGTTCTTTTATTTACCCTAGCTGTCTCTAGTAAACAGGGTGTGACTTTTCACAGTATCTTGTTTGAGGGTCCAATATTTTAAATTATATAAGATGGATTATCTAACCTGTGCATTTCATGGAGCATCTTTAACAGCTGTGATGGTGTTTCTGTGTTGCTTTACTTATTTATTTGTTTTCTGATTGGTACTGGGATAAAACGTTCTCATTTTTTTTTCTTCACTAATGTACAAATGGAGCTGCAATGAATTTCTAACCCGTTGTGTTTCATTTTTAATTCTTAAAAGTATTCAACACAGTTCTAAAAAATTGCAGTGATTTGCAGTCAATAATACAAAAATAAAACTAAAGAAACAGTAATAATAAACTTACTGAACTTTATTAAAAGATAGGAATAATATAGTGTTTGTATCTGGGAAGACACAGAATACTTAAAAAGATGTTGTCTAAGTTTCCTCAAACCAAATGGTATTTTACCTTCCACATTCATACCAAGGTTACAGGAGACTGTGTAAATCACTTGTATCATCCTGACTACACTAATAAGGAAGAAGAAGATAACAGTATTTTCTAGCACTCATTACAAATCTCTCTCAAGCTAGCCTTTCTGACAAGCACAATCCTTCAGTTAATAATACAGTACACAATGATTTAAGAAAATATTTATTTGTTTCTGCTAAAGATCTTACCACATTTTCCTGGTAAATCATGCTATTTTTTAAGTCAGTGTCTTTCAAATCTTCTCCACTAATCTTAGTAGACAATTTACATCTTACTGTCTACTACACATTGATGGTTATTGATGATTTACTCAGTTACAAACTGCCAATGTCTGATAATTCTAGCAAAACATTTCTTTCCAGTATAAAGAAAGCTACAAATCTTCACATATATATTCATTAAACTTTTAAAGGCTGGAAGGTGCATCCAACACTGGATATAAGTGCAAGTGCCAGTTGTGGACAACTGCAGTATGGCTGGTGTATAATTTTGTATGTGCTCATATACATGACAAATGGCTTACATATACTGTAAAAAGAAACATTTCACCATGTGTGTCCTGTGTTCAGCAGTAGCAGTCCTTTTTTCTCCTTCTTGGTAGCTGGTGCAGTGCTGTGTTTTGACTTTCGGGCTGGGAATGGTTGCTGATAGCAAGTATGTTTTGAGTTACTGCTCAAATGTTTGGTTTATCCAGGGACTTTCTGAGCCTCATGCTCTGCCAGGGAGGAGGGGAGGCTGAGAGGAAGCAGAGACAGGACCCCTGACTCAGGCTAGCCAAAGAGGTATGCCATACCACAGCATGTCATACCCAGGATGTAACGGAGAGTTACCCGGAAGGGCTAGGGAGTTCTCGGGGGGAAGGAAGGAGGTATCGGTCGGTGCTCAGTCGGGCAGGGTGGGGTGAGTTATGGGTCGGCAGCTGGTGAGGTGTTGTATTCTCTTCACTTGTTGTTTCCTTTATCGTTATTATTAGTAGAAGTAGCAGTAGCGATTTATGTTATACCCTAGTTATTAAACTGTTCTTATCTCAACCCATGGGAGCTACATTCTTTGGATTCTCCTTCCCAACTCTTTGGGAGTTGGGGGAGCAAGGGGGGGGAAGTGCACAAGCTCTGTGCAGCTTGGTTTAAACCATGACAATGTGCTTGTAATGAGTGGATGTGTTACATTTGGACACATTGCAGCTTATTTTATTCTGGCTTGTTGCAGTATCTATCACTTTGTGTGAGAGCTGGATCAGAAGCATGCAAGCTACTTCTTAATGTTAGATTTTAACTTAAACCAGTTATGCATGTTTTCATAGTACTCTATTGATGCTCAGGTCTTCGGTCATTGATCTGAGCACAAACAACAGTCAGAAAGCCAAAGACAGAGGACAGGGACAGTAAATATAAATAGTTAACACCGCTGATGCAGAAATATTAGTAAATAAATAGCTTAGAAAAAAAAAATATTCTTTAAGTTTCGAAGCTTGTGTCAGAATTACAGAATTAGCTAGGTTGAAAAAAACCTTGAAGATCATCATGTCCTATCATTACCCCAGGACTGCAAAGTCAATAACGAAAAACCGTCACTAAAGGCCTCATCTACAAGGATTTTGAATACTTCCAAGGACAGTGATTCCACTTCCCTGGAGCCCACAGGAAATCTCTTCCAATCCATGACTACCCTTTCAGTGAAGAAATGTTTCCTGATTTCCAATCTAAACCTCCCCTGGTACAGAGTTGTAAACCAGGGTCAAAACACAACCAATGTGGTGAAGGCAGTGCAAGCACTAATTCACATCAAACAACAAGATGCTAAAGTTACCACAAAGTCAGTAGCAGTACTGACCAGCATATGCCAATGGCTATCATGCCTACCTGGTACAGGTTTGATTAATTGAAAATTAGTAATTGGATTAGAATTAGAATCCTCCAGTTATGATTATAGTTATAGATGAATCAGACTGTTTAAAGTGAGATAATGGTGCTGGTTACACATTAGCCACTGCCGCGGCCAGGTGGAGGGGAGAAAACACCGATACGATGTAGGTTCACAAAATGCTCCGTTTATTGATTACAAGGCTGCTCTTAATATACTGTCTTACATGCGATCACGCATTACTTGATTGGCTGCCTCACTTTGCCCACGAGGGATACACGCTCCCCTTTACCTCTCCTGATTGGTTTCACACCTTTGCTTCAGCTTAGCGTTACATCATGCTTCTGCAATTACTGGCATCTTGTTATTGCATTCCTGTTTTGCTGATCTTGACACTTCTTCTTCTTTTAACCTGGGGTCATAAGTTCACTTTCTCACAGCTTGCTGTAGGCCTGTTCAAGCACCCATGCTCGACCCCCAACATGCCACGCAAACTGTCTATGTGCCATTATTCTGCTGTTGTATTGTGTGTCTTAAGTGCTAACCATTATATCTGAGTTACAGTAATGCCAGTAACATTTTTCATTTTTAACACTTAAGCAAAAATATGCATTTTTGTTTACCGTGTTCATATTCTGTGATCACAATATAAAATTATTAGCATTTGATCTGAGAGAATTCCAAAATTTAATATTCTGTTATCATTAGTCTGGGTTACACTGATTTTCACCCAGCTAGACTTAGACTATCTTGTTCAGGTCAAGTTAGTTTTATTTTCTAATAAAGAGATAATAAGCTCTTTTGAAATAAGAAACTTCTGTCAGTGACATAGTATTATTTTCAGCTGCTTGAAACACAAACAGTATTGCTGATTTATTGCAATCACTTCTCATAATCCTCAAAGTAGTGGAAGCAGATACACTCATTATTTTTGTGATCACAATCAATAACAGGCATACATTTATCATCTTTGAAAGAAACAAGGTTTGTCTTGTTCAGAGATGAAGACATTTTCAAATTAGATCCATTTTTTCTTATTACTTCAATCTGTTCTCATTGTTGTGCTTTCTTATGGCAGCTATTGCAACTAGTCCACAAAAATGTATCACATCTTTCACTCGTATTTATACACATGGTAGAAACAACAAAAGCAAAACCAAGTAACATGTGTCAAACAGCATGGTGAGAATAAACTACTTACTCTTCTGTGCTATAAAGAAGAAATGGCAAAAAGCAGTATTAGGAAAGAGGAATTGTCTGGCTGGGAACTGTAAAAAATGCCCATACCATTTATTTTCTAAATTATGTTGCTTGGTGCCAATTCCACATACATAATACAGCCTGCTATATTTTATAAATGCATACTAATAAGAATAACTTTATTTCTCTTTTCTTCTTTTTTCATTTGCTTGTTCTATCATTTTTTTCTTGCAATTCTAACTACATTCGATGTCCCCAGTTATCCAAGCATTCCCTGACTCCCCCTAAAGTCTTAATGTGGGAGTGCAGCAAAGAATGGATGATGAGGTTCAAGAAAAGCCACTAACTAAACAACTTTTACTTGTTAATTTATGTTTAAAAACTTTAGTGCACCACAAGTACAAGTGGGAAGATTATAGCATCACAGAATAGATTATAGCATAATAGAATAATTAGATTATAGCATCATAGAATAGAAAGGACCTTAAGATCATCTAGTTCCAGCCTCCTTGCCATGGGCAGGGACACCTCACACTAAACCATGTCACCCAAGGCTCTGTCCAGCCTGGCCTTGAACACTGCCAGGGGTGGAGTGAATAGAGTGGATGGAACAATCATATCAAATAATCCCACTTCTTTAGTAATCTTCTAAATTTTACTTAGTTACTAATGCTAGCACTTTTACTTTGCCAGAGAATATAGAAGTTCTGTACAATTATATAATTTTTATACATATTATTTTAAATTATTTATGCATATACATTTTACTCAGGAAAACTAATACTTACAAAAATAAAGCTTTTTGAGGAAGGAAACAGCCCATCTCTGAATTACACACATAGTTTCTCTCCTTTGTTTTCTCCCTTTAAACAGCCACAGAACATTGTATATGACATGCAAGATCTCAGAAGCCTCAAAACTTTTAGGTCCCGATCTGTGACAACCAAAACACTTGTACCTCAAAATAGCTATAAACTTTTGTTAATACGTTACACTAACCTTCAATCGTATTTTGCAATGTGTATGCTTCTTATGTACATTTTGCAACTTAAAATCTCTTTTCAGGAGATAAATATGCTCCTAGATTAATAGTCAACATCTATGATCAATATAATTATGTGTACAAAATTTCCAACTACAATTAGCTCTTGCAAAATGATCTACAATGTATTATACAAAACAGTATTGAAAGTCAAATCAATATGTGTAGGCATTTAGCAAAACCACTTCTAGGCACACATATACAGAGTTCTAATTGGCATTTAAGATTCCTCTTGTTATTCAGAGTGGCATGGATTTTGAACTGGCAAAATGATCCACAAATCCTGTTATTTGACCTGTAATCAATACACGTATATGAAATAAAATATACTTCATTAGCATCTGTAGCAAAAAATAATGATTGCATATGGTCTGCTACTAAAAGAGAGTACATTCATGATCTCACAATAAAGCTACTTTGTGAGACAAAATTGAACTAAAATCTGGAGACTGTTTACAGTTAATATACAGTAGAGAAGGACTGGAGTTCAAGTAACCGAAAACAGACACAAGCCATCAGTACCTGGACTGCTTAGCACAGACAATTTGAGTAAATCCATACTAAATAACTGACAACTGCCCTCCTGAAAGTATCAGCTGGTATGCAAAACATGTATTCTTAACTGATCAAAAAAAATTCTTCATTAACTGCCAGACTTTTGATGATATACCTATTAAACTTTTATAGGCTTCTGAGCTGCTTAATATATTTTTGCATTAAGAAGAAAAAGGGAACCAGTGAGCTAAGCTGAGAGACTAAAATAATGCTTTTTCTCAGACAAGAACCACTTATATGATTCAAAACCCACTGAAGATGTCAGCAGAAATGGTCCCATTCATTGCTGAATCCAACATTGCTGAATCCAACAATGTTGAATCCAGCTTTCTTGAAGATTCTTTAGTTGTTTATTTATGGTAGTAAAAGGGAAAATTTACCATCTCAAGACAGAGAGAAATGATACTTAAGCTTGCTTTCATGAAGAGAACAAAAAGCAGCAACTCACTTCATTGCAGTTTTCTGGTTACTAGAGAGTGCTGGACAGTACATAGGAATACACAAAGACCATCTTTCTGCTTTTACAACACCAGATCTTCTAAAGCATTTTATGATTTGCCTAATTGTGAAACAGACTCTTATGGTCACTGTGTCCTGTGTTCAGCAGTAGCAGTCCTTTTTTCTCCTTCTTGGTAGCTGGTGCAGTGCTGTGTTTTGACTTTCGGGCTGGGAACGGTTGCTGATAGCAAGTATGTTTTGAGTTACCGCTCAAATGTTTGGTTTATCCAGGGACTTTCTGAGCCTCATGCTCTGCCAGGGAGGAGAGGAGGCTGGGAGGAAGCAGAGACAGGACACCTGACCCAGGCTAGCCAAAGAGGTATTCCATACCACAGCATGTCATGCCCAGAATGTAACAGAGAGTTACTTGGAAGGGTGGGGACTCTGGGGATTGGAGGAGGTATCAGTTGGTGCTCAGTCGGGAAGGGTGGGGTGAGTTATGGGTTGGTGGCTGGTGAGGTGTTGTATTCTCTTCACTTGTTGTTTCCTTTATCATTATTATTAGTAGAAGTAGCAGTAGTGATTTATGTTATACCTTAGTTATTAAACTGTTCTTATCTCAACCCATGGGAGCTACGTTCTTTGGATTCTTCTTCCCAACTCTTTGGGAGTTGGGGGAGCAAGGAGGGGAGTGCACGAGCTCTGTGTGGCTTGGCTTTAACCACGACACACTGTTACAAAAAAGTTCCAAAGCAACTGAAAAACTTCCAGTTTTTGCTTGTGATAACCTTTGCCACTACCCCAATATTCTTTCTCTAAAGGAAGCAAGACTCTTATCTGTTGATATACTTCTGCAAGATGACAATCCAGTGGCCAGGCCAGTCTTCTGCTAAGTTAAGGACAAGTACAAAAGAAGTGCAGAAAGTCTGCAAGGGAAGTAGATGTTTACAAAGAAGAAAAGCAAACCCATTTACTAAGGGACAACCAAAACCAAAGAAATCCAGTTCTACAGTATTGATGGCTTGGCTTCACGAGCGAAGATTTTGGGAAAGGCTTTAACCACACTTACTACAAGCACAATGACCAAGGGCAAGTCGGATATGCAAATCTGATTGGAAAGGGTGCTTAGGCAATCAGGGAGTGTCCAATCAGGACTGTCATCTCCTCAGTAATCTCGAGCTACCCATGAGCTGGTCCACCTGCATGCAAGGTTGGATCTGCAGCTTCCCATATACCTTGTCACCTGCCATTTCAACCCTCACCTGTCCATACTGACAAGTGAGAGCAAGCTCTTCCAGGCTGCGTAGTGGATTTTTTAGGTGAGGTACAGCTTGTGCAGAACTGGCACCACCCTTTACACCTGAGGTTTAACTGCCACAGCCTAGAGAGCTAGGATGATGACAGCAATCGCCATCACGTTGTAGGTTTTATAAGAATGTCCTCTTAGGTGGAAAACCATACAAGGCTAGATGAGCTCCATCAGCCCAGGTTTGAAGAGAGGAGTTTTCCTTCTTCTATGAGGAAGGCCTGTCTTCACTGACGAAGATTCAGGAAGGGCTTCAACCCACACATTCTGAGCAAGACTATAATTTCCTGGGTCAATCCCAAGCGCCTAGGTGGGATTCTGACTTAGAGGCATTCAGTCATAAGCCCACAGATGGTAGCCTCATGCGAAGCGCACGCACCAGGGGTCTGAACCTGCAGTTCCTCTCGTACTGAGCAGGATTACTATTACAACAACACATCATCAGTAGAGTAAAACTAACCTGTCTCATGACGGTCTAATCCCAACACGTTCCCTGTTAGTGGGTGAACAATCCAACGCTTGGTGAATTCTGCTTCACAATGATAGGAAGAGCCAACATCGAGTGTTCATAGTGACATTACTTTTTGATCCTTTGATCCACAGTCTTACATAGTTGTTATCACCTGTAACACATCCATAGCTGATAGGCATTCCAATTACTCATGCATTTCTTTAAAAAAGGCACCCGGATGATCTGTGTACCATCACTGACTGCACAGGTTATTTAGGTCATTAGAACACAACCCTATCTCTTTCCCTTAAACAAATGGCTCTTGGTCTTTGGTACCTGCTGTCATTGCTACTGACTGCTGCTTTGAAGTCTTAGAGTTGATAACAAGTGATTCATCTGCTCTGCCAGTAAAAGAATTCTAGTCATTATGACTTTGTGACTCCTGTGTGAGTGGCTGAGCCAGAATGTCTTTGTCATGTTGCCAGAGTTCCTATACAAGGCTAATCCAATGCGAAGGACCTCAGATTTTACTATGTGGTATTTGCTTCCTGTAATTTTCCTGTGACTTAATGCATTTAAATAAATCATCCATATTTAGTGACAGAAACACACTGATGATCCTGTTCCTTGCTCATTTGCAAGCTGAGCCATGCCAATTTATGCCAGCTGATATAATGCTTTACGCTTTAGAAGTTCCCAAAAATATTGTGCAAAGTTTGCTTGCCTTTGATCTAAGGAGATCATCTTCAACTCTAACAACAGCTTCCCTGCCTACATCTTCAGTTTCAATATTTACAACTACAATCTGTACTTACTGTTTTAATGTGAGTTTACAGCATGCCAACATCCAAACTGTCTCTTTAAGTTGATGATTACAAATTTTGAGCAAACTGAAAAAAATAAATTGTAGACTCAGTGAATCGTCGTTTATTTCTTTTTTGAAAAGCAAACAAAAACATGGTAGGTATTACAGAAATGTTGCAACACTTCTAATAAAAGTTCCAGAAGATTGAGGGGAAATGGATTGCTACATAGCCCTTTGAAGTTAGTGACTGAATTAAATTGTGCACTACACTGATCTTAATTGTCTTTGGAAACAAAGGAAGATGTTATTTTTAGAGAGTTTCTGATTGAATAAAATAATGAAGCTGTGAAGTGGAGGGGGCTTTATTTTGCTTTGACCCTCGCCTCTTAGCGAAAGGAAACAGAACAAGTGGTTTTAACTGCAGTTATCCTGGAATATAACTAAAGCTCAGAAATACCTGTGAAATTAAACAGAGTTATTCAAAACTTATCTAAAAAAAACCCCACAAAATTGTTAAACTCTTCAGTTTGTTCTCTGCTTCAGTCTACAGGACATGAGAACAGACAATTTTACCTTCTGAAATTTGGGTATGTATCATAGAAACATAGGATAGTTTGTTTTGCAAGGGGCCTTAAAGATCATTCAGTTCCAACCTCCTTGCCATGGGCAGGGACACTCTTCACTACACTGGACTGCTCAAAGCCCCATCCAACCTGGCCTTGAACACTTCCAGGGACAGGACAGCCACAGCTTTTCTGGGAAACCCATTCCAGTGCCTCACTACCCTCACAGTGAAAAACCTCTTCCTTATATCTAATCTAAATCTATCCTCTTTTAATTTAAAGCTATTTCCCCTTGTCCTACCTCTACTTGCTCTTATAAATATAAGTCTCTCTCTAGATTTCTTGTAGGCCCCCTTTAGGTAAGGGAAGGCTGCTCTAAGGTCTCCCCTGGAATCTTCTTTTCTCCAGGCTGAACAAGCCCAACTATCTCGACCTGTTTTCATAGAAGAGGTGCTCCAGGTCCCTGGTCATCTTTCTGGCACTCCTTTGGACTTGCTCCAGCAGGTCCATGCCTTTCTGATGCTGGGGGCCCCAGAGCTGCACACAGTGTTCCAGGTGTGATCTCACAAGGGCAAAAAGGAAGAGAATCACCTCCTTCTATGAACTGTTTTACATGTATTTAGACTGACACATGTTTATACATAATGTGAGTGTGTTAGTATGTTTTTAAAATAAATTTCAACCTTTATATCACTTTGGTGTTATTATGAAGAAGAAAGCAACAAGAAGACAATATGAAAACAATAAGTAGGTCAAACCTGAGTTCTCATTTCAATTATGTATTTTGACATCCACTTTGTCATATTTTATAAATATTAAACATCCATGTCAGATGAAAAGACATGACTTTAGAAAAATAAAGTATTAAAAATATACTAATGAATAAGCAATTAACTACAGCGAGTCTTGGCTGAATATTACAATATTAAAACCATAAAAATGTGGCAATATTTCATTGTCTAGTACAAGAAATAATTTTACTTAGGGCCATGCTTGTTGGACTCACAGTTAAGAACAAGTAACAAGATACATTATGTGGCTAACTTGATTTACCTAAATGTCCCAGTTCTGGAACAGATACCACAGGTAAACAATAATCTCTTCCGCCTTCCAGAAAAATACCTTGCTTCCATGAGGCAAATCTGTTGCAGGCATTGGTTTCAAACAGAAATTAAATTCTTTCATTACTCTCCTTCTCACAGAACTTCACATTTCCTAGTCACAAAAAGGTAAAAATCACATTGTTTTTTGGAACTGAAATGTATCTATACTTGTGAGAACATTACAGAAGAAGTACATGGAGTCCTGTCACATGCTGATTGATATTTCCCCCCCAAACCCAATTAGAACCAAATTAAAATAGCAAATGTAGACCAGCGAGACTGTCTGTTTACATATATGCAGCCACTAGTCCTTTCTGCTTACTCTTTCAATTGTCAGGTATTTACTGTATTTCAGAAATTACACAAACTCCAGTTAAACTGACGGTTGAACCACAGATAAGAAACAGCATACTCTTTACAATTTACATCCTAAAGCTAGGTCACCTATTTCATTGTTCTTCTGGCTCCCTATCACAGTAAGGGCAGATCTAAGAAAAATCCAGGTGCAAAACTGGAACACAGTTAAATGATCAACAATGCCTTCCTCCAGATTCTCTTCTTCCCTACTTCAAACAAGCCTTTCCAATAGCCCCATAATGTTTGTGGTGATAAAGCCATAAAACAACTCTAATAATGATTTTGACTGTGCCTGTATTTCAAAGTAGCACAGTGCAATGAGATAGTGATGTTGGAAAAAACTATTGGTGCTGAGGATCTAAAAATCAGTAGTATATAAATATAGGGGTGGGAGGATGAAGAAGAGTAGGAAGAGTACTTCAGAGTATCTCCAGACTTGCTGCAGGGAAGCAACACTCACCAGCAATTGAAGACCACCAAGCTCACTCCAGAACTACTTCTTTTGCTTTAAATTAATACAAAAAAAACCAAACGCAGTTCAAGCACACCCAAATGGTTTTGTGAGGCAAAACTAAAGCCCAGTAAGTGGGAATAACCAGGAAATTGACTTCAGTAGGATACTCCTTGGTAAAGCTGAATTGCTAATATAGATCCACTACTAGGAACAGTTTATAAAACTCTGAACTACTCAGTAAGTCAAAGCTGGACTCCAGTTCAAGAGACATTAAAACTCCCCAGATCAGCAACATCTGGAAGAGCTTCACTATTGTCCCAGAAGCTGAGTAAACACATGAACTCCGCCTTAAGCCCAACCTAATGAGTCCACCATATAGATGCAGTAGTTCAGGACAGAGACACATTAAGAGTTAAAATGCTTACAGACTGAGCTTATTTCTTACTGGCTGAATAAGATATGTAACTGTATTCATCCATGTTGAGGCACCCTAAGAGGTGCATGTACGAAATGATCAAGTGCTGCAAAGACTATAAGACCGTATACACATAAATGCTGACAGACTCCCTATATGTTAACTCAGAGGCCTTTACCATTTAGTGTTCTTTTGTTTTAATATATTTATTTCTTAGCACTGCTCAGATGGATACCATGCTGCCCCTGAAAATTAATAATGGGAGAGCTATAGCTCAGGTTTTAAAATAAAGTATGAAATCTGAAAATTCAAGATGCTAGCAGCATTGTCCAGGCAATCACCTATTCTTCAATGTATCCAGAGGCTCTAGGCAAAGAGTATTTTAACCAAAGTACTCATAACTTTACGCACTGAAGATTCCCCAAAAGAGGGTACAGTGAACTTTTTCTGTAACAAGAGAAAAGCTATGAAGTCTATTTCTTGGGATTTTGAGATCTAAAAAGTCATTCTGCTTGTGACAGGAAATAACTTCAGTGCATTTTTTAGCCTTTATATGTAGGCCATTCACATAACAGGAGTACAAATAAAACAGTGACTAAAGTGAGGATCTATATGAATATGGTTCTTCAAAAGAGGTTAGGAAGTCAGTAGTTCTTGACATGGTAAAATGGAACAAAGTCTAATAATGAAGTTACAAAAGGAAATACCTGGAAGGAATCAAAGCAGACACCACAACTTGTTACACTGTAGAACTCCCATGGGACACCACCATTGCCTCTGGAGGCCTCAAATGCATCTCTGCAGATGAAAGAGAAAATGATCATGGTAAAAACCATGAGGTGTTAATACAGTTCCCAAAATACAGCAAAGGGAACAGCTATAAGCCAGTATTTGTACCAGTATCCAAAATAGTCAAAAGCACCAAAAGATGAATGTTGACCTTCTTATAATTGCTTTTGCTGTCTTTCATCACCATTTTGCAGAAAACATATGTATTTCAGTATATTTGAGAAAACTATGAATATTGACTGAGCAAATCAAACCAAGAAAAATCCAGTGCTGCTACACAAGTGCTAGTCATGATGAATTAGCTAATGCCTCAGGCAGGTCAGACAAATCATCAATTGTATTTCATAGAATCATAGAATAGTTAGGGTTGGAAAGGACCTTAAGATCACCTAGTTCCAACACCTCACACTAAATCATATCACCCAAGGCTTCATCCAACCTGACCTTGAACACTGTCAGAGATTGAGCATTCACAACCTCCCTGGGCAACCCATTCCAGTACCTCATCACCATCACAGTAAAGAATTTCTTCCTTATATCCAATATAAAACTCTGCTGTTTAAGTTTTAACCCGTTACCCCTTGTGCTATCACTACAGTCCCTAATGAATAGTCCCTCCCCAGCATCCCTGTAGCCCCCCTTCAGATATTGGAAGGCTGCTATGAGGTCTCCACGCAGCCTTCTCTTCTCCAGGCTGAACAGTCCCAACTTTCTCAGCCTGTCTTCATACGGGAGGTGCTCCAGTCCCCTCATCATCCTTGTGACCCTCCTCTGGACTTGTTCCAGCAGTTCCATGTCCTTCTTATGCTGAGGACACCAGAACTGCACACAATACTCCAAGTGAGGTCTCACAAGAGCAGAGTAGAGGGGCAGGATCACCTCCTTTGACCTGCTGGTCATGCTCCTTTTGATGCAGCCCAGGATACAGTTGGCTTTCTGGGCTGTGAGTGCACACTGCTGGCTCATGTTCATTTTCTTATCGACCAACACCCCCAATTCCTTCTCCGCAGGGCTGCTCTGAATTTCCTTTTTGCCCAACCTGTAGCTGTGCCTGGGATTGCTCCGACCCAGGTGTAGGACCTTGCACTTGGGATGGTTAAAATTCATGAGGTTGGCATTAGCCCACCTCACAAGCGTGTCAAGGTCCCTCTTCAACAAGAAGCAACATTTGGCTATTACGTCAGTTAGCAAAAGAAAAAATAAATAAAAAAAAAACAGATTTGTGGGAAAAACATTGCTTGTGTTGCAGATTTGTAACATAATATAACTCTAAATGGTTCAATACTACCTGTACGGACCAAACCTTCCAAAGCCGTTTAGGAGTCTAAGCCATAACAACTCTGCAGAATTAGGAATTTTCTGTACCACAGTGAAGTATCTAGGCCTAAATGACCCAAAAGTTAAACTTATCTTGAAAATAATCTTAATCTTTAAATAAAAATAAATATCACAGCTGTAAAAACATATGGTAGAATGCTAAAGTGAAAGACCAATCAAAATAAATACACAATTACCATGAGTAAGAAAAGTAATATTTGAAAGCAGATTCCTCCACATGAGATTACTTTAGGCTTCATGATGCACTTTGCCGGATACATGGATTTCACAGTATACATGAGACAACATCAGCTTCAGTGACTGCACAGATTTACTTCTATTTATTCTGAATCTGTAGCTGCAATGATTGCATTGCCAACAATACAAGTGTTGTTTGTGTGTTGCTTCTGAAAAAGCCCCTCAGATTTATTAATCTTTTTAATGTTATTTGACCAAGAAGGGGATTGAAGCCACTGAAATCATTACTGCATAACAGCAGTGAAAATCAGGCTAGAGACAAAAAAACGCTAGTTATTTCCTTAAATAGCAAAGTAACCTTACAAAAAGCACTCAGAAGCTTGGGTTACTACTTGGCTTTTATCCATTATGAGGTGACTTTCCCAAATGTAGAAAAAATAAAAAAGATAATTTCTTCTGCTCCAGTGATTCATCATGAGTAAAAATAACTGAGGAGCATAAGAAAGCTTTAACTCTCACTGCAGTCAGAAAAGGCCACATGATGGAGGCCTTGAGTAGTCTTACCTAGCTTTGAATGGAGATAACTAAATTAATCACTGAGTCATCCAAACCTCCCCATATAATCTAAGAAAATAAAATATTCCTCCACCAGTGACCTGTAGTGCAAACAAAATAGATTGTAAAGCACACGGCTCTGTGAAACAGATGTGGAAGATTTGTGGGGAAACTTTAAACTTCACCTTGGTGTTTCAGGCTGAGATTGATTCTGGTTTAAGACCACCAGTGAAATTTGTTCTGACATCTCCTCATAGACATCTAGATATTGGCAAAAAAAAAAACCATTTTCCAAAGGTTTCCAAACCTTCTCTTCTTCCACAAGCAATCAACACCATTAAACTATCACCCCAGCCCTAAGAATGATACCACTTTCAGTGTCTTTTATTCTTTCATTTTTTAACATACAAACAAGATTACAGCATTATTTGCTTTCACAGACAAGAGTCAAGAAAATTCTGGAATTCTAGCTGAGCTGAAGAATGCAACTGACAACTGAAATTTCTAAATCCAAGCAAGTTCTTAATATTGTGTCCATTCTTGCCCTAAATACTCATTTAAATAAAATTAATAATTTCTTGCTGTATAATATGTCATAGTGTATATACTGTATGTATACATGTACACATGTATGCTGTACCTGAAGCTGAAAACTGCATTTTAAACAAAACTAAAACTTCCACACAAAGCAAACAAAATCATCAGAAATAACCTGCACTATACAAGCAGTTTTAGCAAGTTTTCTCAAAAAAGTCTGGTTATCTCTTTAAAAAAAAAAAAATCCATTGTAATGGAAATGCTATGACAGTGTCATAGGTACCTGCTTACTTCAAGACAGAGGTATTGAATTGCCTTTGCTTTCCTATAGATTTTTCCCAATATCAAATAAAATAAACTGTCCCTGTTATGATAACTTCTTTTGATCACTATCACATACTGCAGAATGCTACATTTTAATGTACAGAAAAGATGAAAAATATGAGATAAAGACTATAAATTTACAGTGCTTATTACTTGGGTAATACAAGTCACTTTAGAAAGCAGATAAATAAATAAACAGGATTACAGTTTGTAAAAGCTTTACTCTAGTTTCTAAAAGAATGGTGAAATTGGGATTGCACCTGATGTAGCTTCTGCATTAAAAATAAGTTCCTTCAAGAGGAAAACTTACAGCTATTATATTTAAAGCAAAGACAAGAATTTTCTTGCAAAGTGAACACAGAAAACCTAATTTGAGAAGCCAAGTACTGTTACAAAATTTTACATGAATACTGAACAGCCTGTCCATACTGCATATTCCTGACATATAAAGTACACAACAGCTGACATTTTTAAACCATTATGAAGCTACACATTTGTGCTTTCTACAATGTGACTTCTGAAAGGCTGTAATGTAAACCAGGAAATGGTTAGACTATTTTTGATACCTATAAAAGGGCAAACGATTTTCTACAATGTTCTGCTCCTGAAAACTGATATTTTAAATATAAAAATCTGTTAAATTTCAACAAAAGTATATTTTAATGACATATGTTGAATGTAGCAAAGATATCCTCAGTTATGCAGTTCATTACTTTGTGAGCATAATGTCTTAGAACAAGCCCTCATTTAAATAGAACGGAACTTTGGTAAGGGAAGGGTTCATCTGCGCATCCAATCATGTGCTGTGTGTGTGATTTTAAGCACGTGATTTGGTGGAACTGACATGCTGGAGTAGAGGCACCAGCTGAAATACCATTCTGGACTAGAGATGACAGACCTAAGGAAGAAGTTGTCACCCTGAGTAGCAAAACCTGCTCTACAAAGTACATGCAAAAATGAAGTCACCTTGTATGTGAAGGGATTAACAGGAACACCCTGAATAGGAATAATGGGCTGCTGCTGGGAATCATTAGGTTAATGGCCCTTTATTTGTGGAAGAGAAAGTCCTGTTAGTGTTTCAGGGTTCTATTCTGCCCTTGCAAATCTCAAAACCCTTGAGCAGCCTGACTGAGGATAACCTAGACAATAGTTATTGCTCATTTACACCTAATAAACATACCAAAATGAGAACGTGGCTACCTCCCACACCGTCTATGACAGTAACAATAGATAATTTCACTACAGCCTCAACTCCTCTCAAAAGTATAAAGTTGGAGTTTGAACTTCTCCACAGTGGAAGGTGAGAATATGATTTCCCTTTTGGACAAGTAGATGGATTTGTTCTTCTCCCCAAAGCAGGCATGCCACTTTGGTAAGATTAGCATTTTTTACTACGTCAGAGAATATCTGTGTGAAGCTAAGCTTAGTGAAATTCCAAGTGGCTATTTTTCCATACGAGCTTAATTAATCATTGGCTAGCTTTGGCTTGTAGTGCTAATGCAATCTGTGAATTTATCTCTGGCAATTCTGTATCTGTATTTTTGTTGCTTTAATAAACTGCACTATTGACAAATCTGTAATTGCTGAAGTTCTGGATGTAAACTGTTGAATTGATTATAATCAGAAATCAAGCCTGGCTTCACTCAACCCCTCTGACCTCTGAGGACTGACTGGAATACAACAGAATTTATTTTCTGCCAAATTTCTATACAATTAATAGTACAGACAAGTACTAGCATATTGCAAGTTATTTGTCATAAATTGCTTTGCTCAAATGATGTATCATGAATTATGCTCTTTTTTATTACAATAGGTACTACATCAGCTAATAGTGTTTTAGTCAAATGCATACATATATACACTTTTTTTCTCACTGCCTGTAGAACATAAGATCCCTATTCATCAGTATTTACAGGAGTACCATGTGAATATGAGTAATACTACAAGCTGTTACAGGTGCTAAAATCAAAAACAGAGGCATGAACAAATCATGACAGTGCCAGAAAAAAACAGGGCAAACAGAAGCACAAACTATAATCGGGTCAGCACAGATAAACAAAGGACCAAAAAAGGAAGCTTTGACAATGGCTGGGAAAGGAGTTTAGGAGGTGAGCAGCCCGCTTTAATGACAAAAAGTGAAATAGTATTTATTCTAACTGCACCAAATAGATTTCAGAATGCATTATTTGAAGTATCTTTGCTTTGTAACACAGTTCATGCTCTAGAAAGAACTTCATGATATGTCCAGTACATCTATATTACACAGAAATAGATAACTAGCCTAAGCTACGTATGAATTCTGTTAAGATCCCTCAAGAACTAAAGAATCATGCTTTGAAAAGATTAACTAACGTGACTTGAATACAGTTTAGACCACAGCGCTTGCGCTTCCCTATGTAGCCAGAATTTCAGATCCACACTACCCTCTGTTCTGTACAGGATGCAGTATCTTCACACATCTTACTTTTGAAAATATTGGTATTGTGAGGAAGCAATCGTGAAACTGAATATAAACCCACCATCATTTCCTTCAAGGCATGAACCTCACAGCAACTTGCTTCTTGCATGAATGCTTTTACTTGTGTCTCTAGTCTAAAGTCTTTATTACAAACTGTGCCCTACATCTGGGCCTCAGCATGTTCAGAGGTACAAGATAACTACAACTGGTATTTGACCTGAATAAGCTCTAAGGCAACCCAATGTCAAATGAACACAAACTCCCACAAGAAAATCAAATTGAACTACAGTAATTTAAACCTGCATTAAGCCAAAAATAATAAAATTTACTTTTCTGGTAGTTTTGTGTCAATTTTAGGAAGTACCATTAATAATCATTCTCAGCATGAAAAAGTTAATTATTCCTATTCAGTGCATGGGAAAATTTAGGCAAAGATTAATTAATTAAACACACCTAAATGCATCAATTTGGTTTAAAAGTTCATGGGAAATGTGCAGCTTTTTCCACACAGAAGAGTCTGTTTTACTTATTCAGATAGGCAGTCCTATTGAAATGAACTGGGCACACCTGTAAAGTTATCCATGGGTACAGCTGCTTATCAGATCAGATCTCCAAAAGAACATGCAGCTATCTGGATGCTATCTGAAATTATCCCTGATAACATTATTTCCAGCCAAGGTCAGTAAATTTCTAGTTGATTCACTGATGCTTTTAGAAGCTGTCACACTGGTGACTTCAAGAGATTCCCAATCAAAAAAGGGCAAGAGCCTGTCATTCACATAGCAGCCCTCTATCAGAGCATTACACACACATATAATGATTGTCATCACCATAAAAATGAAAACACAAAGATAAGCATTAGCAAAAGCAACAATATGAGAGAGATCTGATGCTTGAAAATGATGATGTCAAGCAGATAGATTAATGAACACTTCAAGTGGCAGTCAGTAAAGCCAAATGGCAAGTCCAATAGAGAGTATGCATACACCTTATTTTATAAATGACAGTAGTGCAACTGGAAGGATCACTTCATTCGTATGAAGTGGAATGCATTACTATTCCCACACTCCACTCTTTTGTTATTTTTGTTAGTCCGTAAACAAAATGGGATAAAAACCAACACACTTCCAAAAATCCCCCTCCTTTTTTTCCAGGGCATACACCAGCCTTTTTTTGTGTGTGTGTTTTTGTGTTAGTGTTCCTCCAACAGAGCTATCTCAGACTAAATTTTAATGTGGATACCATGAATGTTGTGACAAAAAAATCGTATGCTGAGAAGAATTTCAAATGTATACCAACTTTCACTGAACAACATTGAGTTTGAGCACTGTGTTCCATTTGGGTCTTTTTAAGATTATAGCCTGCAACCTTATCCACAGGTCAAACTTATTCTGAGCACCAATTAAACTGATGTAATTGTTGTAATTTGAAGAGAAGGGGGCTTTTTTTTTTTTCCTTTCCATATACAGTGCTATTAATCTTGCACATATCACTGTCAACTCAGTGATTTACAGTCTTGGTAAATGTGATAAGAGGTCAAGCCTCACTTCTAGCATTGTCTTAATGAAACATAAAAGCATCAAATATACACTGATTATTTATAATATGCTAAACATTTTTTTATCATATTAATGATGTTCCAAGGTAATACACTATTTCAATGAAATCAAAACTTCCCATGAAAAAGTATAATTTTCTAAAAACACCAGCAGCTTCTGCTAGCAGCTTCTGTCCATTGTCTTTTTACAAAGTACTGAAAATTATTTAGCTATATAATCTAAGGCTAAGAAACTCCATTCCTGCAAGAAACCCTGAAGTGAGCTTTTCTGAGAAAAAGCTTAACCCACAACTTTTCTATTTTTAACGTTTATATACATACAATATTTTACAAACAATTACAACAAGAATGTAAATGAAAAAATTAAACAAC
This sequence comes from Melopsittacus undulatus, assembly GCF_012275295.1. NCBI lineage: Eukaryota > Metazoa > Chordata > Aves > Psittaciformes > Psittaculidae > Melopsittacus > Melopsittacus undulatus. The sequence continues at coordinate 81,543,497 of NC_047527.1, read as the reverse complement.
AACAAAAAATGTTGACTGATCCTAAATTGTTTTCAGTATTTGCTTTAGCCATGCCACTGAAGTCTAAGAAGACAAATGCAGGGCCTGGGAGAATTAAGATCTTAGGCCCACTGTAGGAGAGGATCAATTTCAAGATCAGCTTAGGAACCTGAATGTGCACAAGTCCATGGCACCTGATGAAATCCACACAGGGATCCTGAAGGAGCTGGCGAATGAAGTTGCTAAGCCACTAGCCATCATATTTGAAAAATCATGGCAGTCAGGTGAAGTTCCTAATGACTAGAAAGAGGGAAATATAACCCCCCTTTTCAAGAAGGGGGAAATGAATGACTTGGGGAATTACAGACTAGTCAGTCTCACCTCTGTGCCTGGCAAAAGTTTTGAGCAGATTCTCCTGAAAAGTTTGCTAAGGCACATGAAAAACAAGAAGGTGCTTGGTGAGAGCCATCATGGCTTCACTAAGGGGAAATCCTGCCTGACCAATTTGGTGGCCTTCTATGATGGGGCTACGGAACTGATGGATAGGGGCAAAGCAGTTGACGTCATCTACCTGGACTTGTGCAAAGCATTTGACACTGACAGCAAGTCATCCTTGTCTCTAAATTGAAGAGACATCAATTTGATGGATGGACCACTTGGGGGATAAAGAATTGGCTGGATGACCACAAACAGACAGTTGCGGTCAGCGGCTCAATGTCCAAATAAAGATGGGTAACAAGTGGTGACCCTTGGGGGAGCAGTCTGGTTCAACATATTTTTGGCAGTGACATGGAGAGTGGGATTGAGTGCACCATCAGCAAATTTGCTGATGACACTAAATTATGTGGTTTGGCTGATATGCTGGAGGGAAGGAATGTCATCCAGAGGGACCTTGATATTCTTGAGAGGTGGGCCAATGCCAACCTCATGAAGTTCAACCAAGTCAAGTGCAAGGTCCTACACTTGGGTCGGAGCAATCCCAGGCACAGCTACAGGTTTTGTGGAGAAGAAATTCAGAGCAGCCTTGCAAAGGTGTTGGAGATTTGGGAGGTGCTGGCTGTTAAGAAACTGAGCATGAGCCGGCGGTGTGTGCTCACAGCCCAGAAAACAATTTTATCCTGGGCTGCATCAAAAGAAACATGACCAGCAGGTCAAAAGAGGTAATCCTGCCCCTCTACTCTGCTCTTTTGAGACCCCACTTGGAGTATTGTGTACAGTTCTGGTGTCCTCAACATAAGAAGGACATAGATCTGTTGGAACAAGTCCAGAGGAGGAACATGAGGATGATCAGAGGGCTGGACCACCTCCTGTATGAGGAGAGGCTGAGAAAATTGTGGCTGTTCAGCCTGGAGAAGAGAAGGCTACAGGAAGGCCTCACAGGAGCCTTGCAGTATCTGAAGGGGACCTAAAAGGATACCGGAGAGGGACTCTTCATTAGCGACTGTAGTGATAAGACAAGGGGTAGTGGATTTAAACTGAAACGGGAAATTCAAGTTAGATATAAGGAAGAAATTATTTACTGTAAGGGTGGTGAGGCACTGGAGCAGGTTGCCCAAAGAAGTGGTAAATGCTCCATCCCTGGCAGTGTTAAAGACCAGGTTAGGAGGAAACTTGGGCAATATGGTCTAGTGTAAGGCATCCCTGCCTATGGCAGGGTTGTCAGAGCTAGATGATCTTAAGGTCCTTTCCAATGCTTTTCTATGATTTCCCAGGAGTTTTTTTCCATTCCAAATTATAAATAATTTCTAATTCGGTATTTGCTACAGGTTGAGAACTAAATGCCAGCTGTGACTAAAACATAATTCCACATAATTTTCAGTTCTTGCTCCACACCAAAAAAGAAAGGAAAATAGTCCCCTGGCTTTGAAATAACATTTATTAATCTTCTGTATAAAGGATCATATTTTACAAAGTTTAGAGTAACTATTCAGAAATACATCTTAGGCAGTATTTATTCACCAATGAATTACCCCAGAACAGACTATGCTGCATAAAAGCCATGTTTCTGTTTCTAGGGCCTCCCCAGCTATTAATCATTTTTACACAGAATTCAACTAGCATAGGGCACCTAACTGTTTCTGAATACTTTCTGACCTGCTCCAATGCATAAAGAGTGGAGACAGTACAAAAAAGATAAATTATATGTCCCTTTTTACAAACCTAAGGTACAGTAGTCCTGACTTTTATATGACCTATACAGGAAAATATTTTGTTAGTTTTAAATGGCCTTAAGCATTGTCAAAATGCTGCAGACTGGCTTTTAAGTGTAAAAAACCAAATCATTTTCAAATGAAAAGATACGTATTTTCCTAAGTCCAGTTGTGAACACACTTTTGATGCATGCTGGCTGCATGAATCCCGTAATGCATCCAAACTTGCACAAATAGGTTGCTCTACAAGTTCTGACTATGCTGACTGTTACATAAGGGGAAGAACATATGGCTAAATACATCTGAAATGTGTTTGAAAGAAGAAATGCAGACTGTTTGGTTATCCACTGAAGCTGACGAGTTTAGACCAGAAGAGTAAGTAGCAATTACTTGCTTGCAAACCCCCATTAAGTAGAAACTTTTTTGTGCCATTTGATTAGGAGAAAAATAGAATTAATACAGAAAAAAAAAATATTTAGTACTAATTAAGCTGTGGTTTTATTTTTATTATTTTTATTTTTTAAAAATTTTGAACAAGAAAACTCTTCTGTTTCAAATATATTCCTAGCCTTGTCTAATGTAATTGAAACTTGGACAAGCTGCAAAAACACAAAACCAATGCAAACCAAAAAAGTTACTCTGTTTACAATAATATAACCTCCAAGTTAGAAGTTGTTTTCTATTTTTGTGTTCAAATTAGCCCTAAAAAGGATTTACAGGCATATGTTGCAGCTTGAGCATCAACTCATATGAGGAAAACATCAAAAGAAAGTAAAATTTATGAAGAATCCATGAAAACAGTTAATTATTCTTTAATTAAACTTGCTTGGCTGAAAAACAAGGAGATAAAAAACAATCTTTAACAAAACCAATTTTTTTATAAGAGGATGAATAAAGAAAAAAGAACTCTAAGACAGCAAAGGTGCAAGAAAAATAGGATTTATTTTATAGTGAAACTTGATTATTTAGTATTTAATATCATGGCCAAGTTAAAGAGTAAATTCTCTAGGAACTGCAGAATCCACATATATTTTCTTTTTCCTTTTACTTCACTATATAGCTTCTCCAGTATTTATATTAAACAGACAATGCTAAAAGTGAAAATACTGAATTGGATCATTCTAGAGTGAAGCAGCAAGAGTCATGCTGGTTTACTGTCTCAAACAATAAATCTATTTTTTTAATCTGTCTTTTATTTCCTATTCTTTCAGTGCTTGGAATATGATCTTGATTGAGTTACTGTTCACACCTATTTTAATGTAGCTTTACAGCTCCTATTTAGGCAATCTACAATTCAATAGGAAGCTTCCTTCTATGGCTCAACACTTGAACAAAGAGAAGACTCTACTGCTTTTAGCTGAATGCTCTGGGTTCTCATGGCAATAATTCATTAGTACTGTACCCTAAAATTACCAATGGTTTTGTATTTTAGATATATATTCTATGTATGTTCTTTCTTCTCTACATTAATCATTTGAAACTATAAGGCATAATTTAGACAAAAATTTCCTATAAAAGGTATAGTAGAGCTGTACTTTATGAGAAGAAAACATAACTTCTGCTGTAAATTCTATAATAACCATCACACCTTTTTATTAAACATATTGTAATATGTAAAGAAGGTGAAGAAGGCAGCTGGGGTTTTTGTCTGGGGCTTTGTTGGTGTTCCACCCCCCACCCTAAAAAAAGTTAAGAGGATGGATAAAGGAAAAGTGAGAGAACAACTGTGTCTGGTTACAATCTCAGAATGTCTGAGATGTGAAGAAACGGATGATGGAACTGATAGCATGGGAAAGTGCAAAGAAACAGACTTTTTTTCATTAGTTTATCCTAACATACTATAGGGGAGTATGTTTGAGTTTTCCATACAATGCACAGCCAGGTCTTTGGCATTGGTGGTTGCTGATATTTAGAGGATCCCAGATAATTACAGCATCCTCAGGAGAGATACTACAGAATAAAGTTGTATCTTCAACCAAATAATTAGAAATATTATATCTACTTCAATCTGCCTTGTACAAGAACGTAAAACAGGACACATTGGTAAAACAAAAATGGGTAAGGAAAGAACGTTAGTGTAAATAGGATCAGATGATGTTTTGGAAGTTACTGGAGGCAAAGACTGATCATCACACTCTTCATGACAGTCAAAACATAGGAAGTGTCAAATGTGTACAGGGAACTAAACCACTGCTCATTTTTTAAGGATGCGTAAGAAGTATCAAAGTGAAAACGTTAAGCATGTACTAGAGATAGCAATCTGTCATTTTTATTTGATCATTTCTCATACAAACTTACACAAACAGTCTCATGGAGTAATAGATCATCTGATCTACATAATGGGATTATAAGTTTTCTTCAGTTACCACATGAACTGAAATATGATAAATCATAAAAATATATGTTAATAGACACAAAATGTTGGTTTGGTTTCTGTTTGGTTTGTTTTTTAAAAATGTTCCAGTTATAATACCTCCTAACCTTAGACCTTTGGGGGATTTATTTCTTTTTCCCTTCATTAACAATTGATGAACTCATCGGAATCCAAGAGAAAAATCTGTCCTATATTATAACCATACTACAAAGAAGACAATTCCAGACTAAAGGAAAATAAAAAGGGGGGGGGGGGGGGGGGGGGGGGAGGAACTGAAAAAGAAAAAAGAAATATTAATAAATTTTAATTCATAAATTATAGAAATTTTCTGAAGAAGTGGTACTTGGTATGACCTTGAAAAGCAAGTTGCATCAATGACTCAATCTAAACATACTATCCTGATAGAGGGAAGTTATGGTGATGGTTATAATTTTCAATAATTAGATACTTAGGTTCCTCAATGGAATGGGGAAAAACTGTTGTGCAAAGAGCAGAATAATTGCTAATAATATTACAATAATGGATTATATAATGTTAATAACAGTAATATGCTGCTAAGATAATGCTAAGAATGTTAATATACTGTATTTGATCCTAGACAACAGAATACTTTTAGACTTCTTAAGCAATCAAATGTTGTGAATCAGTACCTATATTCTAACCAATGCAATAAATACTTTAAATGTCTACGTTGTCCCTAGTTTGTCTTTTATTTGCTATGCACCTATAGAATCCCTTCCTACTATTCTTAACATCCCTAGCCAAGTTTAATTCTAACTAGGCCTTAGCTTTCCTAACCTGGTCCCTAGCTTCCTGGACAACATCCCTGTATTCTTCCCAGGTGGTCTGTCTTTGCAGGTGGAAACCTTTTATAAGCCTCTTTTTTCATCTGAATTTTCCTCAGCAGCTCCTTGTCCATCCAAGGAGGTCTCCTGGCCCTCCTGCTGCACTTCCTTATAGTTGGGATGAAACACTCCTGAGGTTGTAGTAGGTGATCCTTGATCCTTGAATATCAACCAACAGTCTTGGACCCCCCTGCCCTCTAGGGCTATATCCCATGGAACCTTACTAAACAGGCTTCTGAAGAGGCCAAAGTCTGCTCTCCTGAAGCCCAGGGCAGTGAGCTTGCTGCATGCTCTTCTCACTGTCCTGAGGATCTCGAATTTGACCATCTCATGATTGCTGCAACCAAGGCTGCCCTGGAGCATCATATTTCCAAACAGCCCTTCCCTGTTGGTGAGCATAAGGTCACTCTCCTTGTTGGTTCCCCTATTACTTGCAGAAGGAAGTTGTCTTCCAGACAGTTGAGGAACCTCCTGGATTGCTTGTGCTGAGCTGTACCGTTGCTCCAACAGATGTCAGGGTGGTTGAAGTTTGCCATGAGAACAAGGGCCTGAGAGCATGAGGCTGTTCCTGTCTGTCTGAAAAGTACTTCATCCACAGGTTCCTCTTGATCAGGTGGTCTGTAACAGATCCCCACAGTAATGTTTTCCATTGCTGTTCTCCCTTTAACCCTGACACACAAATTCTCTGTTGACTGCCCACCTGTCCCCAGAGAGAGTTCCATACTCTCCAGCCTGTCACTAACAGAAATAGAAACTCCCCATCCCCATCTGCTGGGACTATCTTTTCTAAAGAGCTTGTAACTTTCCATTCCAACATTTCAGTCATAGGACCCATCCCACCATGTTTCTGTGATGCCTATTATATCATATCCCCATAGATGTGCACACATCTCTAATTCCTCTTGTTTGTTCCCCATGGTACAGGCTTTTTGTATAGAGACATCTGAGCCAAGCTCCAAATGAAGCCAGCTCACTGGCTGGAATGGCTGGAATACATGTGGGTTGGAGCAATCCCAGGCACAGCTACAGGTTGGGAAAAAAGGAATTCAGAGCAGCCCTGCAGAGAAGGACTTGAGGGTGTTGGTCGATGAGAAAATGAACATGAGCCAGCAGTGTGCACTCACAGCCCAGAAAGCCAACTGTATCCTGGGCTGCATTAAAAGGAGCGTGACTAGCAAGTCGAAGGAGGTGATCCTGCCCCTCTACTCTGTTCTCGTGAGACCTCACCTGGAGTATTGTGTGCAGTTCTGGTGTTCCCAACATAAAAAGGACATGGAACTGTTGGAACAAGTCCAGAGGAGGGTCACAAGGATGATGAGGGGACTGGAGCACCTCCTGTATGAAGACAGGCTGAGAAAGTTGGGTCTGTTCAGCCTGGAGAAGAGAAGGCTGCGTGGAGATCGTAGCAGCCTTCCAGTATCTAAAGGGGGCCTATAAGTATGCTGGGAAGGAAATCTTCATTAGGGACTGTAGTGACAGGACAAGGAGTAATGGGTTAAAACTTAAACAGCAGAGTTTTATATTGGATATAAGGAAGAAATTCTTTACTGTGATGGTGATGAGGTACTGGAATGGGTTGCCCAGGGAGGTAGTGAATGCTCCATCCCTGGCAGTGCTCAAGGCAGGTTGGATGAAGCCTTGGGTGATATGGTTTAGTGTGAGGTGTCCCTGCCCATGGCAGGGGGATTGGAACTAGATGATCTTAAGGTCCTTTCCAACCCTAACTATTCTATGATTTTATGATTCTATGATCTCTACATTGCTCCAAGCATTTATTATAATTACTGGCAACTGACTGGGTGTGTTGGGATGGAATGATGCACCCCTCCCACAACACATGTTGTTTAAAGCATCCTTGACCCGTCTGACAAGCCTCCTACCAAAACTGCTCTTCCCCTTGTCAGACCAGCTCCACCAACCCCCAGGAGAGCTGGCCTACTAACTCGGGTCCCATGTTCAAGACACCCAAACCCCTGACTATGGCACCAGCCTTCTAACCATTTGTTAACCTGGCCAATCCTCCTAGCGTTTTTAGTGTCCTCCCCTTTATCCTGGACAATTGACAAAAAGACAACCTGAGCTCCAGAGATAACCACCTCTCCCAGGTCTCTGTAGTCCTTCTGCATGTTCTCCATTACTGCTATCTATATCCCTAGCACCCACATGGATCACTAGAAGTGGGTAATAGGCAATGGGACTTACTAGAGCAGGCAGCTTCTCTGCAACATATCTGATCCATGCCCCAGGTAGGCAACACGCCTCCCTTGAGACTGGGTCAGGCTGACAGATGGGTGCCTCTGTGCCTTTCAGAGTAGAATCCTCTACTACTATGACCCATTGGTTTTTCCTGGCAGCACCAGTAGAGATCTTATTTACCAGTGCATCAGCGAAATTGTCCACAATGTTTACAATAAAGCTCAGTACTTTAATGCAACATTATACCACTTTTGTGAACATATAGACCTACTCCTTTCACTTCAATTACTATTAGAACTGTTTTATAGTAATTAATCTTACTTTTGCTATTCCTCCTGAAGCAGATGTTGATGGAAGCTCCTTAGACAGAAAATAAGCAAATCACATAGTTTGTATGTTCCCCCTGTCATCTTCTTGGCATTGTACAAGCTATTCATTAAAATATCAATAAATCTCTACAAACTATGCCCATCCACAGTTTGATGTTTCAATATGACCTTACCCACAAGACTACTTTTTTCCTTTAGTGAATGGTTATTGATCTTCTGGATGTGTGAATTGTAGCTGAGTCAAGAATCAAGAAAGATTAAAAACCTCTTAGCAGAAAAGTACTTGTCTGCTTTTTTCCTCTTGCCATCACTCATTAAACTGATTATTGGTAAATAAAAGGTAGAATATGGTTCTCTACAATGAAGCTATGAAAGGCATATTTGCTATGTTTGTTAAGAGATTTTTTTAATAACAGCTTTATTCTTGTCTAAGGGAGCACGAGTTATGTCTGAGGAACTCCTAAAAGGCTTAAATGAACACCTAACCTCTCAAGGCCCACAAAGGCACATTAGTGGTTCACAGACAACTTGTTGTCCTCCAAGATCCCCAGGACTTAAAAGCTTATACTGAATTTGTTTCTAAGAAATCTAAAAATTTAATGACCATGTGCTATTAAATATCTCTTCATGCTCTTTTGAAACAACCACAGAGCAATTACTAGTTTGAAATACTCAATTCTATACTGAACAGGCAGAAGTCAGAAATAGGAATACAGCTGCTTCCTCAGCTCTCATACTAATTACCCTCAATTTTGTATCTCCATGTAAAATCTTATGAGAAACAGTGAAGGCTCTGAGACAAAAGCAGGGGGAGCAGCTGCATGGCATAAGAGCCTTTCTGTACCACAGAGTGCTCACCTACACAGGGTCGTGGAAGTTAATGTAGTTGTATTCACGGACAGTGCTGAGGAGCTAGTTTGGTATTTTTCAGAGAACATCAGGTGACTGTAAATATCTGTAATGTTAACATTTTCTTTTGCCTAAAGAGCTATACTACTTGTTAACTTTTTTTTTTCATTTAATCTCAAAAAAGTAATGTTGCACTTCTGACAGGTTATGCTGATAATATTTATTTTGCCAGAATTTTCTCTAACCTTCTGTCTAGCTATCACTTCTTAATATTCCCGAAGGCTGGAACAACTAAAACAATCTGCCAGGCAGCCACAGTACTTCAACAAAACAGTCCTTCATCACAATAAGAACAATCAGTTTCATAGCATTAAACCAAACCTGAAATAAAAAGGTGATAAAGCTTAGGGTTCAGTGTGAAAAAAGAACAGCAACTGCTTTGTATCCTGCAAACACCCTCATAAGAAACTTAAGTTTTGCTTTGAGATGTTTGTGCCAACAAAGGATTTGTAACTGAAACATAGTGACAGAGAAGGAAAAGCTGCTTACTTGGGAGCTGTTGAAGTAATTATCTTGGATGATTCTGCAATTTATCATATGATTCTAGACTTCAAACTGTCTAGTACATGTGTGTGAGGATATCCCCAGAGCAAACCAAGCAAAATCAAGACTGTCCCACCCACCAACACACAAATTTAAGGACCTATTTTAGATGTTGGAAGGGTTGATACACTATCTAGATGTTGAAGACATTTCAGATGTATATCATTATTAGCCAACTGCATTAATAAGAGTATCTTCAGAAACATAAACAGACAAGAACAAAACTGGGTTATTTTACAACTAATAGAAATCTTCTTCCCTCTGCCTTAAAAGTAAACTTAAAAAAAAATGCTCTTGATATTTTGAAACATTGTACATTTGGGTTGGTTTTTTTTTTTTAATGCTAAATTTTTCCATGATCTTAAAGCCTACTTAGAGGATGACAGAAAATTCAATATCTAATACGGTTACAGCAACTGTGTCAAAATATTATTGAATTAAAGAAAACTTTTATTCTTGCAAATGGGAAAGCTTTATTCAAATCATACATTGTGAAAGCCTGTGGCATCTATACATTATAAATGTACTGATCAGGACACAATTAATAAAAAGCTGCCTTAAACCCAAATGCAAGCATACTAAAATTTTGTACCTAACAATAACATGCAAGTATTTTGTAACACTGTGATTGCATAGTCAGAAAAAAATTTAGAAAAGTATGTGAGCCAAAGAGGCAAAGGCAGATGGATGGACTTGCAGGCAGAAGGCATTCAAGTAACAAAATTTGTCAGGCAAAGGCAAGATAAACAAAGGGAGTGCAAATAAGCATAACACCTTGTTGAACATGCTGAAATAATTATTGGCAAGATAAAAGCAAACCAAAGGAGACATCAGCAGCCTCCCCTTCTGGGGAGGACAGAAATGGCATAAAAACATCTGGCATACAACAGAAGAAAGAGGCAAGCCTAAGTCGTTTCTGACTCCTCTCATCAAAAAACTCTCAAGCCTGATCACTTAGATCTCTGCACTAAGGACCATCAAGAACCACAAACATCATTACTAAATACATAGCATCATCTGCATGCTATTTAATACTCAAAGCTAGTTTAGAACACATATTTTAAAGTATATATTTTTTATATGTAGCAATGACCACCAATATTGTGTAAAGAACTGACACGAACCGGAAGTGTGTTGTTCATGAGAGAAGGTAGTAAAATTCAGTTTAAAAGCTTAAAACTGGCCTGATTTGCCAGTCTGAAAATGTTTCAGTCCCAGATCTCTAATTCCCTAAGTCACAAATACATAACATTCAGTTGTAGCATGTCATTCACTTCAAATTACTTAACTCATCTTACAAGCACCATAAACTTATGTCAGATTGGCTCAATGTGAAAAATTCCCCAAAATGTACTATCTGTAGAGTTATAGGATTTGGGCTTTTTCATCTCCCACCTGTCCCTCCTGGCCTGTTTTTTCAGTTTAAATAAAATAATTTCTACATATGTCATGTTTCCTACAACAAAGTAATAGGTATATAACAAGACATGTTGCCCCCAGTTTTTTTTCCAAAAGTTCCACCACTTGTTTGACACATTCAGAAAGTATTTGATCAGTGTACAGTAGACTTTCAACTACAACTTCTGTATTCATCTTGCTAAATAAGAGGCTCTGCCAGCAAAAGCAAGCTAGGTAGTCACGGAAGTTAAACAGAAGACAAAAACTTTCCTAACAGAAGCCTGTTTATTAAAACCAGCATGCAGGGACAAATGAGTCACTCACTAGTTCTGGTGGAGCTAGCCCTTTTTTTCCCTCCTTCTACACATTGTTCAATCTCTGAGGAAGTCAGGGTTCTGCTTTCAAAACCAGCAGATTGTGGGAGTGTCCAAACATGCTTGGGGTGGGGATTATCTTTCTCACTCATCTTTTGCAAGAATTTACATTTAGCTTTTTTTGATTTGCTAGTTTATTACAGTCATCACCATCACTCTGCAAAAATTGAGATGATTTCAACAGAGTGAAAGGCAGTCAAAAAAGCAGGCCTATTTTATGTCTCAGACTGCTTTTCTGCACAAAATTACTCTGATATTGTTCCCTAAAATACTTCATGCCTCCGGGCTGCTGTTGTCTGAAGAATTTTCTCAATGATCAAGATTATATCCTCCACAGAAAAAAATCCATCAGGTTGACATATGTAGTATTTATAACTTTAAAGACTTTTACTGCTTCTTTAAGCATTTCCAAAAATTATTTTCCTCTTAAAACCATTGCTACTGATTGAATTTGTTAAGTATTATTCTTACACAGTATTTCAAAACATGTGCTTCTATTCATGTTACTGCTTAGCAAATGTTACACCATTTTGCAATATGATTATATCTACTGGAAAACATAATTCCAGACGTATCGCGGTTGCAATAAACTTAAAGACCTGCTCACAAATGCTTTATTTCAGATATAAACTGTCATGTTTCCACTAATTTCAATGGCACATCTCAAAGCTAATACTAATATTATGCAAGGCAATTCTGAAGCTACTGTAAACTGTTAAAATGTTACCATAACTTGCACAGCATAAAGCAGTATGATGAATTTCTGTAGCAAGCATTGTGCCATTTGTTCAAGGTTCACAGATGTAGATAAATTGATCGGTTTCACCAAACTCCCCCTTTTCACTTTGCCTATTACTCATGTTTCTATATAGCTGTTGTTCCCACCATATTCTTCAATACAATTACTTCACATATAGAAACCACAATTAGATTCTATGTTTCCTTCAGGTAACAATAGGCAAAATCAATATATACTGAGCTCAGATGAGCTATGCACCTTTCTGCTGAATTCAAAGGATCTTAGAACTGTCAATTATTTCAAAAGAAACCAGCATGTTGCATAAATCATTAAGTTAAATACATGACAAATATAAATCTACGTCCTTTCTCTAGAGACTGAGGCTCAGGTATTATCCTCATGTGACATTAATGTTTCTGTCCTTCAAAGGCCTTGCCAGTGTCTTCAGGCAACAAGGAGGAAACTAAGATCTAATAGCAACAATTTTTTATTTTTATTTTTTTTAAATGGCAGAAGAATTTGTGCTGTGGGAAAAAAAATAAGCCCTATTATACCTCATAAAGGAAAAGGAAACTTTCTCCAAGAAAACTTTCTTGAGTACATCAAACTGATCTGAAAAGCCTGAGTTAGAGACAAGGGAGAAAAGTATTGCCTCAAGGATGAACAATATTAACATAAAGATCGAGTGACAGACAGATCCCATCAAGACCAAATCTGGAAAAGCTTTCCAAATATGGAGTATATGGTGATTGTAGGAGCTCAAGAAGCTCTGAGGAAATCATCATAAACATGTCAGTGCTACATCAGGTTCCAGAGGATGAAGATTTAATATTACAGATAGCTGATATTACCAACCAGAAAAACAGTTGGTCACTCCTGAAACAAAGATTTCCAGTTTCTTCAAGACTACTATTTACTGAAAAACTAAAATTGCAAGAATGTGAGTTCATGATACTATTTAAATGTATTTATCAAAAAAAGAAACCACTAACCTAATCTTAAAATGGTAGTTAAAAATTTTTCCTTTTTCTCCTATTTAATGGGAACAAGTAGAATTGTAGAAGATTAGAAAAAGTAAATTTTAATGCCTACATTTGAAAAAGTAAAAGAAGAAATACAGAATTATAGAAAAGGCAGCCTGCTTTTAAATTTAGGAAAACTTATAGGAGAAATATTAGATTATCAAGAAATGTTTGAAAGGTAAGAAACAAATATATATGTATATTCCAAACCATTCTATGATTCTGTGATCCTTAACACAATTGTAATTGCTCTCAGCTCTTCATCTGGTAAATACTGGTCAAGAAATGTCTCAGATCACATGGTAACAACAGCTTTCCATTCATCTGATTATCTTCATAGTCACTCCATGTTTGTGTCAAAGTGAAAATTAAATAATTCTTACACTAAGTATGATCAAGAGGTATTCTTGTAAGGACAACCAAGAGATACCACATACCACTAGATGATAAGCCTATCACAAGTGCCTTTCATGATGGCATTTATAGTACTTTCTCTCTGCTGGAAATAACTTTTAATGCATACCACAGGACAACATTTTGCTTCAAAGCAAAAAATTACGATGGAAGTCCCTTTTAAGATTACTGAACATACAGTAGTCCTTCTAATCCTTTTATTTCCAGATGGTGAACCTCTGTCTTGTAATTGAAGGTCCTCCTATTAGACCCTAAATCGAGGACTCAGTGACTGGTCTTAAGCCTCATTTCTCACTTCCAGTTATCATAATCAGCTTATTCTTCCTGCTTAACATTCCAGTGTTCTCAATGCTTTACAGCCTTCACATAATGTTTTGAAAATAGGGCTAGAAGGAACCTGAGTATGGGTCAATCCTCTGCATGATTCATTTTTTAAAACATTCAAATATGGAGATACACCATATTCCCAGCCAATCTGTCACATTAGTCTGTAAATTTTGCTTCAATGTCTAGCTTGGTTCTTCTTCACTATAGTTTCAGTAAATTACTTTCTATCAATCATAGATATGGAGGAAATATTGGTCCCTCTTTCTTCAATCCAGCAGTCATTTGTGCAGCTGAAAGCTAAGTAATAGTCACTCTGATCTTTCTTTCTTTTTGGCTAAAACAACCCTAAGTTTATATTGATCTTTCCAGTGAGTCTACGTTGTTCTTCACAATCAGTGCCCAAAGCTGCACACTTAATATCAGCTGGTGCCTTTTTAGTCCTAAGTAAAGTGAAGGGAGTAACTGCATATCTTACATGCAGGATTTCTGCTTATACACCTTAGTATGAAGTTTGCCCTTCTTGTAGGGTCATGATAATTGAGTAACATTTAGGTTTATGACCCACTATAAATCCAAAGAGCTTTTCTGAGAAACTGTTATTCTCATCCTGTATTTGGGTAGCAGATTATTTCTACTTAGGTGTTGTACTTTGCTTTGTCTTTATTGACTCATACTATTGTTTTCCTCTCAGACCATTTGTCAGGGAAAAAAATGGGGTTAGGTGATTATGAATTCTGACCTTGATCTTCATCATACTTGCAAACTATCACAACCTTTTATATCAACTGCAAATTCAATGTATCTACTGTTTATTTTGCCAATCAAATCATTAATCGAAACACTCTACATAGCCAGGCTCAAGATACTTGAGAAATTGCACTGAATTCCCACATTACAAGATGAAGCTACAGGCCATAAACCATAATTATTTCATCTATATTACTTTTTCTAAATTTGCATATGAGAATACCATGTGAGGTGGTGTCAAAATCCCTACTTAAAGTCACGATATATGAAATTTCCTAGTTATTCTTTTTAAATAGATATTTTACCCCATCACACAGAAGGTTAAATACCATTTGGATTTAAAGCATTTATATTTGATTTAAAGCATTAAAAGTATCTGTATTTTGAATCTATTTTGATTGTCCTCTGGAATACATTAAAAGTTATTTCCAGCAGAGAGAAAGTACTATAAATGCCATCATGAAAGGCACTTGTGATAGGCTTATCATCTAGTGGTATGTGGTATCTCTTGGTTGTCCTTACAAGAATACCTCTTGATCATACTTAGTGTAAGAATTATTTAATTTTCACTTTGACACAAACATGGAGTGACTATGAAGATAATCAGATGAATGGAAAGCTGTTGTTACCATGTGATCTGAGACATTTCTTGACCAGTATTTACCAGATGAAGAGCTGAGAGCAATTACAATTGTGTTAAGGATCACAGAATCATAGAATGGTTTGGAATAGAAGGAATCTTGAAGATCTTCTAGATCTAACCTCCCTGCCATGGGCAGATCTTCCACTAGATCAGGTTGCTAAAAGAGAGCATGGAAAGAATTCAAGTATGCATATACTACTCAGTCAGGAACAAATAGAGATTAGACCATCAACATATTTATGACATAGGTTTTATAAAGAAGTTTTTATCAAATGAATTTGCAATAGCAATAAAGAACTCACCTATCAATAGGAAATCAGGCTTTCAGTCAAAATAGGATTCAATTTTTTTTTTTTTTAAATAAACATATTACATAATCAGCCTTCATTATTTCTAAGTATTTCTTACAGTGCTTTGAAGAATATCTGGAACTAGAGCTTTGTGTTATAAACGGGCTTAATCTGAATCAAATGAAAACAATATTTTAAAATTTCACACTATCTCGTAATTCACTCAGAAAAAATATTTTTGTACTTTCACCCCCTCATCATTAATAAAGAGCCAATTAATACAAATACTATGTATTTTGAATTATAACCAAGTTAAAAATATAAAATTGCATAAAAATAATGAATGCTTGTTTTAAATTCCCTTTCCAGACAGGTAAGCATTTTTAACTATATCTGCTATCCACATTTGATCTATATCTTTATCTATTCTTATGGCTAATGAGGAACAAATTACTTATTACTCATGAATGACACTAACTACCCATTCTTGCACAAAAGAAGAATATTACAATTTACATTTAAATGAGATTTGAAATGTTAATGAACAGAGCCAGTATTCTCATTATCTATACAAATACATTAAATTAAGGTGAACTTTAGTAGAGTAATTACTTCAGAATCATACTCTGTTTGCCCAGCAACATTACTGAAGAATAGTTCAGTATTTGTAGGATAATTCCTAATAACTGGGGGTCAAGAATAAGCAAACAATGCCACTATGTATTCTATGTAATTTAATAGAAGGAAAATAGTTTATCTCACACATAGAAATATATCTTAAGAAAACACCTCAAAGATATTTGATATTTTCTTTAAGTTTATATACGATGTTAAATTTCAGGTGTGACTCTTCCCAGTCATTTGAGCCCTGATGGGCATGAAACCTTGGCCTCTGTATCCAGTTGCAAAGTTTCATTTCCCTTTGTCTGTTTTTTTTTTTAATGTAACTGTTGTAACTGTCATTTAAACATTTGAGAGCAAGATGGTAAAGAAATTCGCAGGAACCATTTGTGCACCTGAGCTGAAGAAGCATTTTTTCCGTTAAAAAGACTAGACAAACACTTTTTTCTTTCTGACAAATCATACTGATTTTACTGCAGTCCTAGCTCTGCAGTAAAACCAAGAGAAACCAAGGAATATAATTTCTGTAGAACAACCCTAGCAGCAGCTAAGCAGCACACAATCGCTTGCTCACTCAGCCTGCATTGGCAGGGGGGGAGAATCAGAACAGTAAAAAACTCAAGGATGAGATGAAAACAATTTAATAGGTAAAGAAAAAGCTACACGTGTAAGCAAAACAAACCCAAGGAATTCATTAACCATTTCCTGTCAGCAGGGAAATGTTCAGTCATCTCCAGAAAAGCAGGGCTCCATCATGCGTAACAGTTGCTTGGGAAGACAAACACCATCATTCTGTCTGCCTCCTTACTTCTTCTTCCCCGGCTTTATGTGCTGTTCATTACATCATATAGCATGGAATACCCCTTTGGTCAGTTGGGGTCAGCTGTCCCAGTTGTGATCCCTCCCAACTTCTTGTGCATCCCCAGTTTACTGGCTGGTGGGGTGTGGTGAGAAGCAGAAAAGGCCTTGGCTTTGTATAAGCATTGCCCAGCAGTAATGAAAACATCCCTGTATTATAAGCACTGTTTTCAGCATAAATCCAAAACATTGCCTCATAGTAGTTGCTATGAAGAAAATTAACTCTACTCCAGCCAAACCCATCACAGTAATTGTGTTTTCTGATTAAAGTGAACATTTTCTTTAGTCATGTTAATAAACCCAGTGTCATGGTTTGAACCCAGCCAACAGCCAAGTACCACACAGCCATTCTCTGATTCCCTCCCTTATTCCCTCCCTGGTTGGGATGGGGAGGAGAATCAAAAGGATTTTGTCGTGGTTTAAACCAAACCCGCACAGCCCCCACAGGTTGAGATAAGAATGGTTTAATTGCTAAGGTATAACACAAATCACTACTGATACTACTACTACAAATAATAATGATAAAGCAAATAACGAGTGAAGAGAATACAACACCTCACCAGCCACCGACCCATAACTCACCCCACCCTACCCGACTGAGCACCGACTGATACCTCCTCCATCTCCCCAGAGCTCCAGCCCTTCCGGGTCTCTCCCGGTTACATCCTGGGTATGACGTGCTATGGTATGGAATACCTCTTTGGCTAGCCTGGGTCAGGTGTCCTGTCTCTCCCTCCTCCCGGCTTCCCCTCCTTCCCCTGCAGAGCATGAGCTCAGAAAAGGCCTTGGACAAACCAAACATTTGAGCAGTAACTCAAAACATACTTGCTATCAGCAACCATTCTCAGCCCGAAAGTCAAAACACAGCACTGCACCAGCTACCAAGAAGGAGAAAAATGACTGCTACTGCTCAAACCAGGACAAAGGTAAAACCAGCTGGTTGAGATAAGAACTGTTTAATAACTAAATTACAATATAGTATTACTACTACTACTAATAATAATAATAATGGGAAATAGAAAAACAAAATGGGAAAGGAAAAAAAAAAAAAAACAAAAAAAACCCACCACAGATGCTGCTCAACCAAATTGTTCACTGCCTGCTGACCAGTATCCATCCCAACCTGAGGAGTGATTGGTCCCTTCTGGGTAACTCCTCTGAGTTTATTGATGGCTTGGCTTTGAGAGCAAAGATTTTGGGAAGGGCTTTAACCACACTTACTACAAACACAATGACCAAGGGCGCGTGGGATATGCAAATCTGGTTTGAAAAGGGTGCTTAGGCAATCAGGGAGTGTCCAATCAGGACTGTCATCTCCTCAGTAATCTCGAGCTACTCATGCGCTGGTCCACCTGCATGCAAGGTTGGATCTGCAGCTTCCCATGTACCTTGTCACCTGCCAGTTCGACCCTCACCTGTCCATACAGATAAGTGAGAACAAGCCCTTCCAGCCTGTGTAGTGGATTTTTTAGGCGAAGCACAACTTGTGCAGAACTGGCCCCACCCTTTACACCTGAGGTTTAACTGCCAGGCCTAGCAAGCTAGGACAATGACAGCAAAGTCCTCAGGTCATAGGTTTTATAAGAGTGTCCTTCTCTTAGATGGAAGACCATACAAGGCTAGATGAGCTCCATCAGCCCGGGCTTGAAGATAGGAG
Organism: Melopsittacus undulatus; assembly: GCF_012275295.1. Lineage (NCBI taxonomy): Eukaryota > Metazoa > Chordata > Aves > Psittaciformes > Psittaculidae > Melopsittacus > Melopsittacus undulatus. Next base: position 81,525,082 of record NC_047527.1, on the reverse strand, counting down.
TTTTCCTTCTCCTATGTTCTGAGCAAGACTGTCATTTCCTGGGTCAATCTCCAGCAACCGCTATCACGAGCCCACCAAGGCGCCTGCTGCGCTGCGGTATTGCTACATTTAGGTGGGATTCTGAAGTAGAGGTGTTCAGTCATAAGCCTGGAGATGGTAGCCTCACGCCAGTGGCTCCTTACGACGTGCAGTGGTATGAAATCCCTCTGGAGCATGAGACTGAAAAGTCCTTGACTGGGGTAAGCATTGCTTAGCAACAACTAAAACATTGTGTCTTATCAGCATGGTTCTCATTCTAAACCCAAAACACAGCACTATACCAGCTACTAGGAAGAAAATTAACTGTATCCCAGCTGAAACCAGGACACACAGGAAAGATATTTGGTGTTGTGTTCATCACTCAGCTCAAAAACCCTCCAGTTTTTATTTTTTGACATAATTTAACTGTTCTACACATTGGCAGATTCCAGATATCATTCAAGGACTGAGAAATCAACAAAATAACTCTCAAACAAGACTTCTAAGACTTCTTTTTTTTTCTTTTCTTTTTTTTACTTTTTAATAACCAGTGCCTTATTTACTCATTTTATGTGAAAAGGGTAGTTCTCCAGAGGGTTTTAATAAAAATAATTATGTAAACAATATGGTTGGATTGTAGTAGAATGACACCTCCAGCTTTTCATTACAGTTCAAAAAGCCTTCAATACCTTAATCTTCAATAGTGTGGTCACATGACATTGGTGGAAAAGATGGAAAAGTGCAGAAGTACAAACGAATTTAATACTTGGATTATTACAACATTCCTGAAAGAATTCATTTTTGCATTATTAAACTGTATTACTTATTTAACTGTTCTATAAAAAGTCCATATATTAGTTTGAGTCACTTTCTGTTCAGATACCAAAGTAGTTTCTGACACTTCCTTTTGGTGATGCCCACACATGTTTTCTAACTGTTCTTCCACTAACTTAACTGTCTGCTCAGATATTCATTCTAGTTCCATTGTTCATTGCACCTTTTGCTCATTTGCAGCATGTTTTTTGCTTCAAACTCAGCAGCAATTGCTAAAGCCTGTAAACACTTCTCACGCTGATCAAAGTCTTGCACACTGAAATGAGTCACTGACAGTGAATTATACACAAAGTTAAACACCCACCTGAGTCTGTTTTCTAATTTATTATCACTATTGCTATCTCCTATTTCTCTTGATAATAACAAAATAAGAAAATAAGAAACTCTCAAGATAGAGTAATTATTAAGAAAATTTGAAGTTTAGTAGTCTCCAGGTGCATTAAGCCAATACCAATTCCACCCTCAGCATCCAGCAAATTAGCTTTATAGGAGGATAGCAGAGCTGCTCATAACTAAAAATTAGAATAGCGCAAATTAACTCTGAATTGCTCAGAGCATATGGCTCACATATTTGCATTGAATATAGACTTTTCTGCCTGTCCTGATTTTGGCTTGGGTAGAGTTAACTTTCTCCCCTGTTGCTGGTACAGTGTCTGTTTTTGGCATTAGTATGAGAGTAATGTTGATAACAACTAAAACACCAGTGTGGTAAGAAGTGCTTACCCTATGACAAAGACTTTTTAGTCTCTCATGCCCTGGCTGTGAGGAGGTGCACAAGAAGCTGGGAGAGACCACAGTGGACCCAAATTAGCCAAAAGGATATTCTACACCATGGAACATCATGCTCAGTATAGAAACTGGGGGTAGTTAACCATAAGGGACTGATCGCTGCTCAGGACACACTGGGTATTGGACAGTGAGCAATTGTACTATTGCAGTAGCTGCTCTCAACTATACATACATAAACTGTTTGCATGTTATAACTACAGTAAAACCCAGTACCTTGCTCATTTTATGTGGGGTTTTTTCCTCTCTTAAATTTCACTGTTAGTCCTTCTTTATACCTCTAATTTTCTATTTCTCCAAGCCTGCCTGTGATGTTTTAGTTAACATCATTTTAGTCTTAGACAGGAAAATAGGAGCCAAGTTGTATTTGTCTCTCTTTTTTACCCTGTCTGAAAATTCACTTCCAGTGAAATATAATTTTCTGGTTGGACTGTATTTTAGCTTATCTCTATATCTAGTTTTCTATGTATAATTTCTGGACATTTTATTATTATTTTTGTTATTATTACAAGCTCTTCAAGGTTGTCTTTTTTTCCCAAATTCTCTGAACTGTGCAAATAAAGGGCATTAAGCATTACACAGATCTTTTTTTTTTTCTTGAACTGTCAAACTCTGAATTGTATTTTGAAAGATTCAACACATTTCCTGAGTTCTAGGATTTTATTTAGACAAAGTAGGTGCTGTTTTCTCCAACCAGCATATGACATATATACCTGACTTACGCAAATATAGAATTTAACTTGCACAGGGAATCTATATTTTATATTTCCACCAAACTACACTTTACATTAACCACTTTACATTACACATTAACCACTGTCAATATGTTTCAAATCAGAGATCACATTTTAAAATGATGCTGGAGTACAGGGGTAACCTTTACATCAGAAACCTCTTTCTAGGAAATTTGGAAAAATAACCAAACTTTTAAACTTCCTTCTTTACACATGCTTGCAACTATATTGCAAGTGTTCTTTCTTAAGGAGCCAAAAAAGTATTATTCTGTACTTTAGGCTCTCCATAAAAAAACTGGAACTACTCAGCTGAAACAAGCCACTACAAAATCTTTCCAGCCATCAATATGAAATTAAACTTTTAAGGCTCTCTCAGTATCAAGAAAAAATTTGACAAGCTTCAGAATGGCAGTTTCATGTGAGTAACCTGATGACATAAAGCAAATTCACACTATAGTAATTAGTGCTTGTCATCTCTTTACAGGTCAAGAATAGTCTAATTTTCGTAGCTTTCCTGTGACTACTTGCAAAATTTGGTATAGGAAGTTATTTTTTTTTTTGTATGAAAAAAGGTTTCTGAGTTAATCAATATTGCCCAAAGAAAAAGTTAGAGTTTAGGCTGAACTTCCACACGCAAAAGAACAAACTACAAAATATCAATACCAGTGCCTGATATTACCTGTCTTTTGCATTATACCTGAGTTACTCCTGTAACTCAATGAAGGAAGTGCAGAAAAAAGTTTAACCTTTTATCTAACAGAGCTAAGGGCTTTACGAAGTATGAGTTGCTGAGTGACACATATAACCTCTACGTGGACAGAAGATCAAAATAAAATACTTCATATACAACTTGTTACTTAAAAAACACCCTTAAAATTGTGGTGATGACTAATAAAAGCATTATCCAATGCTTTTCTGACTTCAGTTTTGTGGAAAGCGTGGAAAGTGCTTACATGTTTTTAACTTCTACATATATAATAACAGTCTCCATATAATTGATTAAAGGGGAAATAGACTCTAACTTTGAAAATCTGATCATTTAAGTCATACTGGGTCTGGCTGTGTTGCAGTCAACTTTCTTCATAGCAGTCCATATAGTGAAGTGCTTCAGACCTGTGACTAAACAAGTCTTACTAACTCACTAGTAATTTGGTATAGTATACAGTATAGTATATTGCTGAGCAGAGCTTGCAAAGCATCAAGGGTTTTTTTCATTCCCAATCTGCCCCCTCAGTGAATAAGCTGGAAGCAGGCAGGATGTTGAGAGAACTGGCCAAGACTGACCAGTGTCATAGCACATGTCATACGACATCATGTACATCAATAAAAGCTCAAGAAAAAGAGGAAGAAGGGGAGATATTCATGGTTGTCATGTTTGTCTTCCCAAGAAAGCTTTATGAATGCTGAAGCTTTGTTTCCCAATCTGTGGCTGGACATCTGCCTGCTGGTGGGAAGCAGCAAGTGAATTCCTCCTTTGCTTTGCTTGTGTGTGCAGCTTTTGTTTCACCATTACAGAATCATAGAATCATAGCATAGTTAGGGTTGGAAAAGACCTTAAGATCATCCAGTTCCAACCCCCCCTGCCATGGGCAGGGACACCTCACACTAAAGCAAGCCACACAAGGCTTTGTCCAAGCTGGCCTTAAACACTGTCAGGAATGGAGCATTCACAGCCTCCCTGGACAACTCATTCCAGTGCCTCACCACCCTCACAGTGAAGGATTTCTTCCTTATATCCAATATAAAACTCCCCTATTTAAGTTCTAACCCATTACTCATTGTCCTATTACTACAGTCCCTAATGAACAGTCCCTCCCCAGCATCCCTACAGTCCCCATTCAGGTACTGGAAGGCTGGTGCTCCAGTCCCCTGATCATCCTTGTGGGCCTCCTCTGGACTTGTTCCAATAGTTCCATGTCCTTTTTATGTTGAGGACACGAGAACTGTACACAGTACTCCAAGTGAGGCCTCACAAGAGCAGAGTAGAGGGGCAGGATCAACTCCTTCAACTTGCTGGTCATGCTCCTTTTGATACAGCCCAGAATACGGTTGGCTTTCTGGGTTGTCATCATACACTGTCGGCTCATGTTAATTTTCTCATTGACCAACACCTCCAAGTCCTTCTCCGCAGGGCTGATCTGAATCTCTTCTCTGCCTAACCTGTAGCTGTGCCTGGGATTGCTCCGACCCAAGTGTAGGACCTTGTACTTGTCAAGGTTAAACTTCATGAAGCTGGCACAAGCCCACAATACAAGTGTGTCAAGGACCTTCTGGACGGCATTCCTTCTTCCAACGTACCAACCAAAACACACAGCTTGATGTCATAGGCAAACTTGCTGAGAGTGCCCTCAATCCCACTGTCCATGTCACCAGAAAAACTGTTGAACAAGACCGGTCCCAACACCAATTCCTGAGGGACACCACTCGCTAGTCTCCAGCTGGACATTGAGCTGTTGACTACAATTCTTTACATGGGCCCATTCAGCCAGTTCTTTTTCCACCAAGTGGTCCACCTATCAAATTGATATCTCTTCCATTTAGAGTCAAAAACTGTCTTTATCTCAGTTCATAAGACTTAGAATTATAGAATCATAGAATAGTTAGGTTTGGAAAGGACCTTAAGACCACCTAGTTCCAACCACCCCCTGCCATGTGTAGGGACACCTCACACTAAACCATATCACCCAAGGCTTCATCCAACCTGACCTTAAACACTGTTGTCCTGGTTTGAGCAGTAGCAGTCATTTTTCTCCCTCTTGGTAGCTGCGTTTTGACTTACGGGCTGAGAATGGTTGCTGATAGCAAGTATGTTTTGAGTTACTGCTCAAATGTTTCGTTTGTCCAAGGCCTTTTCTGAGCTCATGCTCTGCCAGGGAGGAGGAGAAGCCGGGAGGAAGGAGAGACAGGACACCTGACCCAGACTAGCCAAAGAGGTATTCCATACCGTAGCATGTCATACCCAGGATGTAACCAGGAGAGACCTGGAAGGACTGGAGCTCTGGGGAGATGGAGGAGGTATCGGTCAGTGCTCGGTCGGGCAGGGTGGGGTGAGGTATGGGTCGGTGGCCGGTGAGGTGTTGTATTCTCTTCACTTGTTATTGGCTTTATCATAATTTGTAGTAGTAATGGCAGGAGTGATTTATGTTATACCTTAGCTATACCTTAGAACAGCCCAAGTTATACCTTAGAACCTTATACCTAAGGTATAACCTTAGTTATACCTTAGAACAGCCTAAACTGTTCTTATCTCAACCCGTGGGGGCTACATTCTTTGGATTCTCCTTCCTAACTCTCTGGGAGTCAGGGGAGCAAGGGGGGAGGGGGGGTAGGTAGTGAACGAGCTGTGCGGACTTGGTTTTAAAGCACGACAACTGTCAGGGATGGAGCATTCACAACCTCCCTGGGCAACCCATTCCAGTACCTCACCACCCTAACAGGAAAGAATATCTTCCTTATACCCAATCTAAACCTCTGCTGTTTCAGTTTCAACCCGTTACCCCTTGTACTACAAGGGGTACAGTCCCTACAGTCCCTAATGAATAGTCCCTCTCCAGCATCCATGTAGGCCTCCTTCAGATATTGGAAGGCTGCTATGAAGTCTCCATGCAACATTCTCTTCTCCAGGCTGAACAGCCCTAACTTTCTCAGCCTGTCTTCATATGGGAGGTGCTCCAGTCCCCTGATCATCCTCGTGGCCGTCCTCTGGACTTGTTCTAACAGTTCCATGTCCTTCTTATGCTGAGGACACCAGAACTGCACACAATACTCCAAGTGAGGTCTCATGAGAGCAGAGTAGAGGGGCAGGATCACCTACTTTGACCTGCTGGTCACGCTTCTTTTGACGCAGCCCAGAATACGGTTGGCTTTCTGGGCTGTGAGTGCACACTGCTGGCTCATGTTCATTTTTTCATTGACCAACACCCCCAAGTCCTCCTCCTCAGGGCTGCCCTGAATTTCCTTTTTTCTCAACCTGTATCTGTGCCTGGGATTGCTCCGACCCAGGTGTAGGACCTTGCACTTGACATGGTTAAACTTCATGAGGTTGTCATTAAGAGGTGGGCTGATGCCAAACTTCTTGCTATGCTTCCATTTTCTCCCCATCCCACAGGGGAGGAGAGGTAGCAAGTGGCTGTGGGGGTTTGGCTCCTGGCCACAGTAAGACCACTACAAGGCAAATAGCATAACCTTGAAGATGTATTTAAACAAAACTCATTTCACAAACTCACAAAGTTTTGTGCTATCTTGTCCAGAGATACCTGGATAGATACTTTCATGCATTCATCCCAAAGGCTTTTCGTGAACAGAAAGTTGCTCTAAGTTAAAGGGGCATGTGGGATTGATACAAAATGCCTGTGGGTCCTATAGGAAGCTAGGAGCAATCTGGAAGCACCAGATTGCTAAACTACAGAGATACCTCTCCCCCTCCCCCAGTGTCTTAAAACTAGTGTTTATCCAACCTTCATCCCTGTGCTAGACACTAGGGACTTGTGAAGAAAGCAGCAGCAGACTCAATACAGGCCTTCGCTGCTCTGAGCTGCAAATTTTTTTGCCTGGTGGTATTTTTTCAGAAAAAAAAAATGAAATTAATTCAATATAAATAATTCACCTGGAGTGAGAAATCAACAGTGCAGCTATGTGATAATGGGAGGTGTAAACTGGGTTAAAGAAACACGCCTCAACAGGCAGCAGACAGCAGAAAAGCATTTGCAAACACACATTTAACATGAAAAGCTATTTTTCATTTGACCGTGGTTCCTGACTCTGAATTGTTTCTAATATTTGAGCATTAGAAACTGACTGAAATGAATGCTCATATTAATGAATTTTAAGTTTAAACATCCAAATATTTATCCAAACCTAGTTTTGTGTTACATATTAACTCAAAAATTACAGTAAGTTTCATACCGGCCATTTAAATCTGTTACACAGACTTAGGCAACTGGAATAAAATAGATGAAATCTGTAAATGAAAAACATATAATGATTTTAAAATGCCCAACCAAACTTCAGTACCTATATAGAAAGAACTATTAACTAAAATAACGTGTACATCTGCACAGAGGTAGATGTTCATCCATGCAAGAAATACAGAACTGAACATGAACAAAGGCTACATTTGTTGAATAGGTACATCAAATATCTACACTATTGATAATTATCCATTGGCAGAGGCTGATGTAGTACAGTACATTCACTTTCATACTACAGAGTATAATATCATGAATTTAATTTATCAGATGTTAAGGGCACATCTCCAAGGTATTAATTAACTGAGTATCAACAGCTTGTACGTTTATATAATCCTTCATAAATATACAATTCTTTCTCTAAAACCTTGGAAGCTGTTCAAAATGGTTAAATAAATAATCACTTAGCTGTCAGTTAAATTTCATGAATAGTATTCTTCTATTCAATGCTGTACACAAAACCTGTCCTATAAACACAGAAGCACTAAAATAAATTTACAAGATCTTGAATTTCTGGAGCATCTGGCTATTCCTTATCTTGCATGCATTAGGATATAGCAGCACTGCTTATTTTATCAAATGTGTCAATCACCAACTTAAATTAGGTAATTTTGTCTTTTCCACAGAAATATCAATGCAACTATGTTTTACTGTATCTCATTATCTTTTACTTTTTTCATTTCACTCATCAAATATCTCAGTTTTCCTGACATTATAATATAACACCATCCACAAGAATGTAAATATTTTCAATTAAGCTGTACATGGTGACAGAAACTTGAATTACAACTACAAGTGAGTAACCTGTGCAGAAATTACCAGAGTGAGTACAGGCACATGGTATGCACATGCCTCTGCCATAGCTTAGCCAGGAGCATCTAGAGTTCTCTCTTTCCTATGCAAAACAATGCAGCTGAAACTTTCTGCTTTGCAGAGTAAAGTCAGGAGCAAGGCTGCTCACGTATCCTGGACACACATACACAGAAGACACTAGCACAGATGGCTGCACAGGGCACTGCATTTTAACAATACCCACATATTACATCACCAGACCTCACATAAAAGCACAGACAGACAAATCTTCTTCCTCCTCTCTGACTATTGAGGCTGAAGCTCACCATAGAAAACACATAGAATCATAGAATCATAGAATAGTTAGGATTGGAAAGGACCTTAAGATCACCTAGTTTCAACCCCCCTGTCATGGACAGGGACACCTCACACTAAACCATATCACCCAAGGCTTCGTCCAACCTGGCCTTGAACACTGCCAGGGATGGAGCATTCACTACCTCTCTGGGCAACCCATTCCAGTACCTCACCACCCTAACAGGAAAGAATATCTTCCTTACATCCAATATAAACCTCTGCTGTTTCAGTTTTAACCCATTACCCATTGTTCTGTCACTACAGTCCCTAATGAATAGTCCCTCTCCAGCATCCCTGTAGGCCTCCTTCAGATACTGGAAGGCTGCTATGAGGTCTCCATGCAGCCCTCTCTTCTCCAGGCTGAACAGGCCCAACTTACTCAGCCTGTATTCATATGGGAGGTGCTCCAGTCCCCTGATCATCCTCGTGGCCGTCCTCTGGACTTGTTCTAACAGTTCCATGTCCTTTTTATGTTGGGAACACCAGAACTGCACACAGTACTCCAAGTGAGGTCTCATGAGAGCAGAGTAGAGGGGCAGGATCACCTACTTTGACCTGCTGGTCACGCTTCTTTTGACGCAGCCCAGAATACGGTTGGCTTTCTGGGCTGTGAGTGCACACTGCTGGCTCATGTTCATTTTCTCATTGACCAACACCCCCAAGTCCTTCTCCGCAGGGCTGCTCTGAATTTCCTTTTTTCCCAACCTGTATCTGTGCCTGGGATTGCTCCCATCCAGGTGTAGGACCTTACATTCCCTCACTCTCTAGATTTACAGGCATACTCACCTTTGCAGATGTCTCAGACATCAGCAAGGGCCCTCTGCCTCTCTAAATGCTCTGATTCTGACCTCTCTTGCCTGCTGTCAATGTAATTTACCATTTACAAGGGCCAGGTAGACCCTCTCCAAGATTACACCTCGAGTTTCTTAATGCTTTATCAATTAGTGGCTAGAGACTTTTTGTCTGAGAGAAGGGCTAATACAGAAAATGCCATCCACATTTGTGTGTGTGTCTGCATTTTGCTTATAGCTTTCCCTCTTCTTTATGGCTCTCTAGCCACTAGAATCATCCTTGATCTGATCACTTTAGTGGAACAAATACTGTCATATTTCACATAGGCTTACTGAAAGTATAGCAAACATTTATAATGCCATATAGATGACCACTTAATTAAGGTGTTATCAAGCAGAAACAAGTTCCTATATTTACTGCTTTTGTTTATGTAAGACTGTGTCATAATAAAGTCTCTTGACATTGATCTATGTTAAACTGGAACAACTGTCCCATACAAATTCTGGATTCCAAGCAGGAAAATATTAAACCTGTATGCTAGCATAGCACAGCAGCAATATAACCAATGCTGGTGCTTAAACCATAGAAGGAAGCAAAAGTACTTGTGCCATGGTTTAAGCCCAGCCATAACTCAGAACCACACAGCCTCCCTCTCACTCCCCTGTCCCTTCCACCTCCCGCTCCCAGAGGGATGGGAAGTAGAATTGAAAGAATGGAACTCCCACGGGTTGAGATAAGAACAGTGCAGTAACTAAGTTATAACACAAACCACTGCTACTGCCACCAATAATAATAATGATAAGGGAAGTAACAATGGAAGAGAACACAACCACTCACCATCCACTGACTGATACCCAGCCCGACCGAGTGGTGATCTCGCCCGCCCGGGTAACTGCCCCCCAGTTTATATAGTGGGCATGACGTGCTGTGGTATGGAGTACTTCTTTGGCTAGTTTGGGTCAGGTGTCCTGTCTCTGCTTCCTCCTGGCTTCCCTCCTCCCTGGCAGAGCAGGAGACTCACAAAGTCCTTGGTCAGAGTAAAGGTTATTGAGCAGCAACTAAAAACATCAGTGTTATCAGTGCTGTTCCCAGGCTAAAAATCAAAACCACAGCACTTCACCAGCTACGAAGAAGGAGAAAAATGACTGCTGTTGCTGAACCCATGACAACTTGACACATAGGATACCACAAAGGAGCAGCAAACGTTAAATCTTCTTACTGAATGTAAAATAGCAAACAAATCTCAAGAGATTTGTTTCTTCAAATGGTTGGGTGAATTAATGGCCATGAAAGTAAAGAATTGTCAGAGGAGAAGGGTGGGGTTTCCTGTGTGTATCAAATTAGCTTCTCCACAGCTGTGCTGCCAATGTAAAGTGAGTGGCCAAAACTCATCAAGCTTAAAGGAATTTCACGCAAACATTTCTTCAAGTGACTTGGTGGTTTTGCTCTCACATTTTTTTCCTCCTGCTGAAAACAACTCAGAGTCCAAAACAGAAAAGGTGAATTAAACTTAGCTGTAAGTATAAACTTCTAGTTTATAAGTATATAAACTTTCATATCTGCATAGAATAAAGGTACATAAATTATACCCAAAGACTGTTATCAAAGCTACATTGAATCTGTACATACGCTCTGTACAAAGGAGAAACATACAAAAACCCAGCTACACAGCATATGCTACACTTGTGCAGCACAGAATGGTCAGGCTATGGGTTCAGTATATGCGGGAGAACGAGGGGGGTCTCAGAATACTGGGATTATGTAATCTGTCTTCTCATAATAGAAAAACGGTCTAAAGGCTCAGTACATGTATCCTGATGCTATCTGTTCTTATAGAATCATAGAATAGTTAAGGTTGGAAAGTTTCAGTCCAATTTTAGAATCATAGAGTGTTTTGGGTTGGAAGGGACATTAAAGATCGTCTAATTCCAACTGCCTGCCATGGACAGAAACACCTTGCACTAAATCAGTTTTTTCAAAGCCCCATCCAACTTGGCCTTGAACATTTCCAGGGATGGGGCAGCCACAGCTTATCTGGGGAACCTGTTTCAGTGCTTCACCAGCCTCACAGTAAATAATTTCTTCCTTATATCTAATCAAAATCTATACTTTTTTCAGTTTAAATCCATTCCCCATTGTACTATTAGTAGATGTCCTCGTAAAAAGTCCCTGTCCAGATTTCTTGTAAGCACCCTTGTACTGGAAGGCTGCTATGAGGTCTCCCTTGAGCCTTCTCTTCTCCAGACTGAACAAGTCCAATTCCCTCAGCCTGTCTTCATAAGAATGGTGCTCCAGTCCTCTAATAATCTTCATTGCCCTCCTCTGGACTTGCTCCAGCAGATCCATGTCCTTCCTCTACTGGGAGCCTCAGAAATGAATGTAGCACTCAGGGTGGAGTCTAATAAGAGCAGAGTAAAGCGGGAGAATCTCCTCCCTCGACCTGCCAGTCAAGCTCCTTATGGAGCCTCTGGCTGGCATCTTTTCCCTCCAGCATGTTGATTAGTTTGAGTACAGTGGAAATACAGCTAACCTGCTATAAAGATAACAGGAGGGTAATCAGTCCCTGTATTTGCAAAAGCAAAATTTAACATATATGATAAAGCAGAATTGACTCCTCTAGAAAGATCAGGAGTGTTTAATGTATACGCAACACACATTGTACTACATTTGCAATCTAATTGTAGGAAAAGGCCATTTTGTGCATGGCAATTCATGATCTCATAAAAAGAGTTCACATATATATCCATATGCAATTGTTACACCTGCTAACATTTAAATTTATATCCTTTTAATGATTTTATATATTGTGTCTTACTGAGGCAGAATGGGTAACCTGAATTTACAGGCAGTAGTAAATCAGCAGTGAACATGAGTGACATACAACAGACTTTAGCCTTCTGACTTACTAATCAGCTGAACAGGCATAGCATTATTTTGTCACAATTATCAATTCAGAGCATATTCATAACTAACAGATATTTCCCTCTTGGTTGCTTGGCAATTAAAGGAAGTTGTTGCAGCTGGATTTTGCACCTGGACAGAAAAATGACCAATGCATTTTTGTGAAAACTTTGACTTACAAAAGTTGTCTCTTAGAGCAAACAATCACAGAATCATTTGAAACTAACCCTAAAACTGTGTTCAAGGATAACGTATTAAACTTCAATCACTGTGAGTATATAAAGCATCAACCGTTCAAACTCATATGCTAACCATTTTCCATATGCAACTAGTGAAGTCTGTAAAGAAAGATTTGTATGAGCAAATCAGTCAGCAAGCACATGCACTAGTTAGCCAAGTAATTAATTTGGCAATCAGGAGAGAACAAAAAAATTAACACTACACTTTCTGATACGAATCACTACATATCCATCACCGACTTCTATGCTTTACTTAAATACCTGACTGCCAGACTGTGGGATGTTCAGACACTACTCCAAGCTATATTTCTGCTCTAGCAATAAAACACTTTGAGGTCCAAGAACGAAATTATGTTCTTTACCATCTCTCTCTCTTCTAAAAACTAAAAAAAAACATTTTGCTTTATGCAGGGGATCAACAGTAAAAGAATTACTCCCTACTTCTTCAAAAGAAAGGTCTGAGCATATAATTTAAGATCTGATAAGGTTTGATAGAATTGAGTGCTCTAGAAAGGAGTATAATGCATGCATATTTAATGTATACTGGTTAATTTCTTCATATCAGAAAAAAAAACCTTAATGAGAGAAGAGCATTATAGAACATGGAGGAGTTTTTTTCTTTAAAAAAATAACATGAAACACAGTTAAAGAAAAGGCAATAGCCCAACAGACAGTATGGAGGCAACTAAACACAGACTGCTTCATACCATCACTTTAAGATTATTCTTTTATTATGCCAGGGAAAAAAAAACCCATCACTAACACTTTCTGTGTCCAATCACTGTGAACTCATTTGTTATTCATTGAAACATCCATCAAGGATCAAAATAGATTCATTTGCTATTCATGATGCTCCCATATGCACTTCTGCAGGTCTTGCACTGTATTTTAGCATTTAAATGACAGATTGTACAGTTGGAAGTAGCATTATGTATTAACACTTTAAATACCACCTTGTACCCTAATCCAGAAAGACACACAAGTAGATGTTTAACTCTGAACATGAATTTAACTGAGCTAAATAGAATTAGACATACATTTAAAGTTAAGTACATAGTTAATCATGGATACAGGGGTACATGGGCAAAATGTTTTTACTTAAACACTTTAATGATTCAGGGCTTCAGAAAACACCTAGGATCCTAAGATAGATAGCACAGAGAAGGCCACCAGTGAGCTAATCATAAGTATCTACCACTTATCCAGAAACATTTTTTTCCCAGAAAGTAGTAATAGATATTTTTAAGATAAAAAACATTATAATAACAGTATTACATGCCATGTTATACTTTGTGTGGAAAACAGCACATTTGGAGAACTTGTAGGAATTTTTTTTAAAACGCATTACATGAAACTCCTTAGAGAGCTGGAAACAGAATTTTAGCCTGGAACTATAGCCTGTAGCATAAGCAGTAATTGGTATAAAATAAAAGAAGTATGAGGATGCTTTTAATTTCAGCCCATCATGTGCTGTCTGTAAAGATGGGCAAACGGAATAACAAAATAACAACAAAGAAGAAAGAAGCACCAAAGTGACACACACAGAAGCAGTGAGGAGTACAGTGGTATGAGCTGAATAGAAGAAAACCTGCCCAGTGAGAGACAAAAACACCGACAATGATAATGGAAGGAAAGAGTCAATGAAGTACTGGAGAAGAGTCTCACAAGCGTCTCTGGAGGCTTCATTTCTATTTTTAGGTGGTTCCTTGAGTCCCTTAAGAGAAAAGTACCAATGAAATACACAACCAATACTTATTTCCATCCCTTTCAATATCCAGACACATACAACCTCTGTCCTGTGACTTCAAACAAAATCTGGGACAAGTTATGTCCGACATTCTCTAACGTTTCTCTTTAATCAAAAGCATCACATTCTCCTCCTTTGATAAAAAGGGAGCTGTTATTCGGAAATCACGATACCGACCAACAAGGGTAAGTAGCTACCAGTGCATGTACAATCAGGGAACACACATACAGTTGTTAGCAATGAAGCTTGGAACGTTTGAAATATTTGAACTTTATTTCAGTTTATAACTTAAAGCATACTGTAGCCCATCATTAACAACTGCCTCTGTACAGAGCTGGTATGTCATGATGAAAACATTTTCAAAAGTAACATATCATAGAATCATAGAACAGTTAGGATTGGAAAGGACCTTAAGATCATCTAGTTCTAACCCCCCTGCCATGGGCAGGGACACCTCACACAAGACCATATCACCCAAGGCTTCATCCAACCTGGCCTTGAACACTGCCAGGGATGGAGCATTCACAACGTCCCCGGGCAACACATTCTAGTACCTCATCACCCTAACAGGAAAGAATTTCTTCCTTATATCACATTGGGTAGGGGACTATTTCAGAATTTCTTTGCTCAAAGAACTATCAATCTTCTTATTTCTGAATTACATTTATTCAGAGTAAACCACTACCTGCTTATTGCATGCCAGCATGGCTCTTCAGCTAAATAGTTACTAGTTGTTTTACTCCCGGTTATTTACGCCTGATATACTCATGACTTTCATTCACATCTCTTCTTAGCCTCTAGTTTATTAAACAGGTCAAGAATTTTCAGTCCAAGGTAGTTTGCTGGTTCACCACTCTTCTGCCTGTGTTTTGCACTTGAAGCTGCTTCAGCTTGATTTTGGTTTTCCTCTTTCTCCTTGAACATAATGTTTCAAAATTTGTTTCGTCAAGAATTTAATAACATCAGTTGCTCTTTTTTTTTAATGAGTAATATAGCTCTTCTAATATGTCAATACATCAAAGGGATTGCATTTTGCCCTTTTTGCAGATGCATCACAATGGCAGTTAATCACTGCACCAGTATTCTAAGACCTTCTTGTAGTTCCTCATTTCTAGGAAATCTGAAGGAAAAAACCTGAATGACAACAGGAATAAGAGCAATGGAAAGAAAACAAAAAAGCTAATGACAGACATCCAGAATCTAATAACAAAACATTTTTTCTGTAATATATCAGCCTGCCTTTGGTGTCCTCCAACTTCATTTTGATGCTGAAAATGTTTCCCTGCTATTAATGTAAGGGTCATTAATGAAAACATTTAAGAAAATTACTCCTAGTGCTAACCCTTGAGAAACACTAATGCTTTCTGTTTGGTTGATATTTTTTTATTTCAGAGTAAATAGTTGCATTAGTCAAATGTTTATCCTACTTCTTAATAACCTCCATTGCTTCTTGCAACTTCTAGTTTAAGACACAATTGTGTAACATCGTCTACTGAAAGTTAAATAAAGGAAATCTAACTTACTTTCACCTGGAGAAAAAAAGCCTATGTTATACCATATTTAACCTCCAAACTTTAACCTCCAAACCTTTACTTTTTCTTCTTCTTTTCAAAGTCTCACGATTTCAGCAGTGGCACAATAAGCTACACCAAACTGAAACCAACTCATTTGAAAATTAGAAGGGAGAAGATCCAAACTAGCAGAGGAAGGGAACTGCAACAGCTAAGGATAGAAAATGAAATGATAGTGTTAACTCAGCTGCTAGCACTCTACTGCAATATATGAGGTACTGGTCCTTCAACCAGCCGGGACAGGTGTCCTGCCATGCTTTCTGCTGTGATCAGAACATCATCAGGAGAAAATGACTGGGGCTGGTGAAGAACTGGGTCTTGCTTGTACTAAAAAAAAATAAAATAAAGAAAAATCACTGTTCAATCAGGATGTGTATTTGAAGCTGGCTGCTTTCCCACTGCACACTAAGAGAAGAATCCTATGCCCATGGAATGCTTATTTCCCTGGCACCTGTTTAGATACATTGCTATTCCCCTCATTCCGTAACTCTGAGGTATTTCAATATTCTTAAAGAAATATTCTTAATTTTAAAACAGAATGAATATTTCTTCAATAATATACAGTTTTGTTTTCAATTTTCATATCAAAGGTTCAATTAATTCAAGTATAAGCTATAAAAGCTATTCATCATCCAATCTGACTCAAAATGTGGAGGAAAAAGTTATGTTAATCTTCTCCCATTCAAGTTTTAATAGAAGAAACAGGTTCACAGAATCACAGAATCACACAACCCCAAAGAAGAAATAGACACATCAGATGAAAGCTTCCATTCTTTAAAGGTTTTTCTTCTAGCTGTTCCTGGCATTCAAATGGAATTGTGGTGATAAAATGCAATTGGTTGAACAAACTTTAGACAGGTTGAGAGAGTTTGGGTTGTTCAGCCTGGGAAAGAAAAGTTTCAAGAGCAACCTCATAACAGCTTTCCAGTACCTAAAGGGAGCCTAAGAGAAATCTGGAGAGACACTTTTTACAAAGGGCATGTAGTGACAGGACAAGGGGCAATGTCTTTAAACTGACAGAGGAAGACTTACATTAGACATTAGAAAGAACTTCTTTACTATAAAGATGGTGAGACACTTTAAAATGTTGCCCAGAAAAGTTGTGGCTGCCCCATTCCTGGAAGTGTTCAAGGCCAAGCTGGAGAGGGCTTTGACCAACCTTGTGTAGTGGAAGGTGTCCTTGTCCGTGTCAGAAGGATTGTAACTTCGTATGGCTACTGGAAAACATGCTGAAGTTGTATATACTTCATTAACCTGAAATAACACCAAGAAAATACTTAATGCTCTGAAAGATTTTTTCTAAGATTTTTTCTAAGCATTTAGGGTTAGCCAAGCCCTTACCAATATCTCAAATCACAGAATCACAGAATCCCAAGGGTTGGAAGGGACCTCAAAAGATCATCTAGTCCAACCCCCCTGCAAGAGCAGGGTAACCTAGACTACATCACAGGAACTTGTCCAGGCAGGCCTTGAATATCTCCAACGTAGGAGACTCATCAACCTCCCTGGGCAACCTGTTCCAGTGCTCTGTCACTCTTACAGTAAAGAAGTTCTTCCTGATGTTAACGTGGAACCTCCTATGCTCCAGCTTACAGCCATTGCCCCTTGTCCTATCACTGGATATCACTGAAAAAAGCCTAGTTCCATCATCCTGACACCCACCCTTTACATATTTGTAAACACTGATGAGGTCACCCCTCAGTCTCCTCTTCTCCAAGCTAAAGAGACCCAGCTCCCTCAGCCTCTCCTCATAAGGGAGGTGTTCCACTCCTTTAATCATCTTTGTGGCTCTGCGCTGGACTCTTTCAAGCAATTCCCTGTCCTTCTTGAACTGAGCCTAATAAATGCTATTGGAAACACACATCCTGTTAGTCACATTGATATCCTTCCTTAAAGGGTTTGAAATATGAGTGTAAGTGTGACAAGAAAACAGACTATCGTTCCCAAAGCTAATATAAAGAATAAAAATCAGAACCAAAACCAGCTCATAATAGAATGAATAAAGAACATATTAATAATAGGATATAACAAAGTTCTGTGATTCTCTAGAGCTGCCTGAATCCAAATCCAACTGCAAGTCTTTAGGATGAGACTTAAAATTTTTGAGACAGTAGATCTTTCCCCAGGTTTTGTATTGTTGTTAACACAGCACAAAATCTGCAATTTTGTCAGTGCCTGAGCCAAGCAGATTATGGGCATTCAACACCTGTGACAGTTTTCCCTAATTTCTGAGAGAGCTCTTTTCTCCTAAGACCAATTCAGCTGCTATCTGATGGGGAGGGAGGAAAAGGGGAGGAGCATTACACAGGGAGAGAGAGGGAGATCTTCTGCATTAGACAAGATTTCTCTTTTTATGTCCTCCATTCCCTGTATCCTTTCCTCTCCAACGGCAAGTCTGACACATGACAACACTAAAATGGAAACTTACCTTCAATACAATTAATGGATAACATCTTAGGTCAGTATCATCGCTAATCAATTTCAAGAGGACCATGTCTACTACATCTTCACAGTAAAATGTAAAAAATTCTGTTCAGAACAAACTTAAGGAATCAGGTTTTCCATAAACTACTTTCCATGGCAAGGAAAATTTGTCTAAAACAAATACATAACAAGAGGACTCATGATCCTCTGCCACATTCACAAGAATAAAAACTTAGATTGAAAGACAGCAAAACCCCAGATGATAGCCACAGGAACTTCTCATGGAGCCAGTAAGGCTATTAACAGACACTAATATCACATTAGGTCAATGGACAGAAGGATGAAATACTACTCTTCAATAAATGGATCTCAATTTTCCATCTTTATTAGCTATTTAAGAACCATTAGTGAGTTTTCTTATAAATATATATTATATACATAGGGAAATAGGGGAAAAAAATTTCTTGTCTGTTCACTCAAGGAAAAAAGAAGTAAGATAAACTTTGCAATTCACTCTCATTTAATTAATCATCTCAGAAGCACAATTAGCTACCTGTTGATCCAGTAGCATTATTTAACCTCTATCAGTAAACACAGACACTGGATTGAAAATTTAAGAATCTGATGGAACATGTATATTCTGTCAAGAGTTATAACCTCTGAGCATCAGCTGGAAAACCAATATTTTTTTTCACCACCATTAAAAATAAATTCTGTGAAGGACAGTAACTGGCCAGCCATGAAATTGTGCACTTAAGCAGACTTCACACTGACAAAAGAAATACCAGATGAAACTTGTATAGGTATGCTAGTATCATATCTGCCGAGTGTTAGCAGTCTGTTTGCTGTATCAATGTCAGTTTTCAGTGTCATATTGATCCAATTCTTGTTCCCTTAAATTTAAACAGCAGAAATTATCCACTTCATTCAAAACTTTGAAAAGAAATGTGGCAGCTGACATTATGTGTGAACGTTATGAACAAAGGAACTGTCTCTGGAACTACTGTGCCTTGTCAGCATTTCGGGGATTTGTGAGGGCGAAAAAACCAAAAACCAACAAACCAAATCAAAAAAACAAAAAAAAATCCACTAAACTTCCCCTGTCTCCCCCCAGAATATACTGTAAAAAAAACCCCAAGAAAGTATTTGTATATAGTGTATATTAGTATATTTATATAATTAGCAAATACCACTTAGAAGATAGGAAAGTATGTTGGTTTTAGAAAAGGGTTTGATTCTTTTGTCCTTTAAGAAAAATAGTGAATGATAGAATTGAACTAATTTTGTAAGCTTGTAGTATTTACTTGGGAAGGAGGAAGCCTTCGTATGGCTACTGGAAAACATGCTGAAGTTGTATATACTTCATTAAGCTGAAATAACACCAAGAAAATACTTAATGCTCTGAAAATCACTGTTTCTTCAATCCATTTCTAATAATGGATTTACACAAGAGATGGGATGCTACCTCCAAAATTATACAGATGCCTAAGACAAAAATTTGCAATACAGATATGATGCAGATGATGTGATGGCACTGTAAGATCAAAAAGCCATAAACAGATCTATTACAGGAAACAAATAGATACCAAACAAGGTCTTCTCCCATTTTAACTCCCTCACTAATATTTAATGCTTGTACAAATAGCCCCTTTCACTTGTAATTAGAATTTTCCTCGTGAGCAATTTTTTGCCACTTAAATTCAGAAGTCACAAATCTAACCATCCATACTACATGCACAACTTCAACATTCTGCAGAATAAATACTGAAGACAGCAAAGCATGGATTTACATACTTCTAAATCTGCAACTTATAGGATTTCATCTGGACAACTGCTGTGACAGCAGAGTTTCATGCAACACAGAGTCTATTCACAGATAGCAATCTACTATTTTCCTAAGTCACCTACCAGTAAATATGTACATAGATTCATATACACACACACAAACACACACACACACATGCACTTTATCAACTGCCAGAGCAAGGTCACAAAAAAACAAAACACTTCCTGAAGACTAGATCAACTGGACCAGATCAATTATTAATGAGCAACAGGTTCTATTAATTTAAATTGATTTTATGCTGATTTATATCACCAGGAAGCCAATCCATTTTAGAATTATGTTTTATAAAGTGCGCTTGGTAAGAACAGTTTCCAGCTCCACCAAACACAATGTAGTGTCCTCAGTGGAAGACTTCCTAGAGAACTGCCACCAATGTACATAAAGAGAAGTTAGAATCAAACCTCTGGACAAAAAAATGGATGTAAATGAATCAGGAAATAACTCCTTAGGTTTTCATCATAGTCAAAAGCAGCTTGGATCACAGTTCAGGGAAAACTTCATATCCTTTTACATGCTGGGCAGGTAGAAAGCAGGCAGAATTTCCCTTGGTATTCTTCCCAGTTCAGTAAAATAAACTTTTTACTTATGAATAAATAGAAACCATTACAATGAACTGCATGTGACTAGGAAAGTCCAGCCTTCTGGCTGTAATACAATTACTTCCATAGAGTCTATATACAGCTTGAACTTTTCCTCTAGTCCCTGGTTTTTCACTACAAGTAGCTATCTCATACAGAATGCGACAGCCTGGTTCCCTGATTCAGTAGCTGTTAAACCTATTTCATTTCCCCAGCAGATTTTGATATGCTACTAGGTGAACTAAGTGTAGGGAGTAATGCAAAACCTTCTTTGTCTAGGCCCCAGCTGATTTTCAGGAAGGACAGGATCAAGTCTCACATAGACTACACAGTAATCCATCCCATGGATAGTTTGGGTGTCCCTTTCAGCACTCTTGCCCCCTTAAATAGCCAAAGGCATGGGGAGTCACCGTGACCTCACTCCAAGGATGTTACTAAGCAATAATCTCTGCTCGTATTAAAAATTGTTTTCAGAATGCAAATCTTCATAGTAAATTGCAATAAACCTGTTAACCATATGTTAACAGCAGCAGAAAAGTATACAAACTGTGTTAAATTGGCTCCTAGAACACTCTCAGTAGTGCAGATAAGAGTTAGCTAGCACAGCAAGAGCTAGATGGCAAATAGAAAGTTATTTTCAAGAAGGGATGTCATTACAGTTGCATTACCCTCTGCAGCTGATCACAAGACAGATTTTTTTACTTTTTTTTTTATGGCTTCATTCAAATGTCTGTAACAGCAAAAAACATTTTCAGTTACATACTATACCAATCTAAAATAAGAGGAGGAAAATATTCATAACCTATCTACATCAGTACTGCCAGTTAAACTGTTATTTTTAAGAGTTCCCATTTACACATTGATGTGAATGGGACACTGCAGCCAGCAAAGCAATATTGATGTAAATGAGGCGGCAGTCCAGGCAGTATGTGGCCATTACCACTTCTATTATTATTCACTAATAGAATTCACAGTCTGAACATGCAAAGACTATCTTTAATTCTTCTAATTCTTTCACCTCTCCAGAGCCTTCAGTGGAGGGTGTATTTCTTCTCTTTCTTGGCACATCCAGTGCAGTCCATATCTGGCTGTCAGAACAACTTTCTCATTTTATTAGGTAAGAGAATGAGCTGCCAGATTCCCAAAGGACCAATAACTCACACCACAGTTTCCTGCTAGCTAACATGTGTTCACACCACCAAAATGTTACAAATGAAACTGGGGCTACTTGGTGAAAAAAAGAAAAACCCTAAAAACAAACAAACCAACCAACCAACCCCCCACAAAACAATAAAAATACTACACAGCCCAAGGTATCCATAATTTCAAATAAAAAGTTAGAAACAGCAATGTTTGAGAAATGCATATTAAGCCAGACAGTTATATTTCCATAGCTTTGGAGAGTTCCTTCCTTCTCCCATTCATAGTAAGATTTTTATCAATTAGAAAAAAACAAAACCCAAAATCCAAACCAAATAAAAAACCCAAGCACTCCCCACCCATTCATTTAGCATAAATTCACAAAAATATGTAGTTCAAGTACTGATAATTTTTGTATTTAAATTTTTACTATTTAAAGCAGAACTAAAATATTAACTATAAAAAAATACAAAATTTATGCAAAAAATAAGCGGATACAGTAAATATTATTTTATGTTTGAATTTTTATAAATTTGTCTAACACAGCTGTCAGTTTCTGGGAGCAACATACCCATGACAGTGTTATTACTATTTCACAAAAGTATCCCTGAAATTTCATTATATATCACATTCACTCTAGAAAGACAATATCTTCAAAGTAGCTGGCTTCTTATAACATCAAACCTTTAACTAATCTAATCTTTAATCTAATCTCTGTACATATATTTAAGTCTTAGATTGCATTTCCACTTGTACCCATGGGAGACTTTTTGTTTATTTTTGTATTCTGTGTCTTAGAAGGTCTCAGAATTCTCATTCAGATGCAGAACTTTGCAAAGATTATCCTTTTCTTTTTTTTTTAACTTAATGTGCAAGTCACTTTTGACACTACCCACATTATATTCTTAAATCTCACCACATCTTCAGAAATACAAATGTCTTATTGGCATTTCAGACACCATGTCCTGCACTTGATTAGATGATTAGCAAATCAGCCTCTCATTGCAGAGGAAAGAGAGGGGAAGACTACAATTGTTTGTCTCTGATATGATTAGGCAGTGATTAAATTTTAGTTTGAAACCTTCTGAATGTATCTGATTGCTGCCAATTGATCCTATTTCCAGCTACAGCAGCAACTGGTGCTTCATAAAAAGAGACAAGGCACCTTCAAGATTCATCTGTTGTATGTCCTTGTTTGCAGCTGAGGAGTCTTTCTGACCCACTTGCAGACCAGTGTCTCAATCCCTGAGCATACGATTTGGTTTTCTTAACCATCTTTACTACACATAACTATGTGTTAACATTTTAGAATTAATATGGAGTTAATGTTCCTCTACTGGCATATAGGTATAAAAAGGAAGGCATGAAGTGAAAGCAGAATGAGTTTATACATCATACTGAGAAAGATTATGCATCCTTAATCACCTTGAAGAGCACTTCACTGAAAAAACTTGAAATTTAAATTTGATAGGGTAGAGACATAATTTGCTCTATAAGAGCACAAGTATGTTTTTTGTACAGCACCACAAACATCCTTTTACATTATGACTGGTTAAAGAAAGTCTATATTAATTCTCTAAATATTGCTGGGAAAAGGCAGTTTTTTCTAGAAACTGATGAAACTACATACTATTTTGCTTTAAAGCCTTTTCCCAAACCACCATTCAGAAAAATCTGGGATTCTGAGTTCTGTAAAATCTGCAGAAAATTCTATTAACTTTGTTAGATTGAACTTTGCTGTTGATATAACTAAGTTTCTACTTTATTCAGTTTAATAGCAGGTCAATATCATTAGTAGAAATAGGAAGTGTAATAACAAATAGCTGACACTACCTTCATAGGGACACACTAGTTACATCACACGTTGCAGTGACAATCTTTCTGAATTCTACCAAATGAATAAAGATAAGACATTGGTATATGACATCTATTCCAGTAAACTGTGTGCTTATGTAATCTACCCAAATATCATTTGTTTTAAAATTTAGAATTTTAAAATTTAGAATACAGTTCAAGAAGTTTTAGACTATTAAATTTGCTGAAGTTACAACCTGTATTAATAAAGGTAAAAATACACCAGAAGCAGGACAGTAGAGTGAAAGGATTATAGCATGGGAGATAAAAGTATAAAAAAGGCAAAAGCAGAAATGTTGCCTTTTGAGTTCTATGAAACTATCATGACTTCACTATATTTTAAAATTTAAAAAAATAAAGATTTTCAGTGACTACCAAGTTAAGCTAGTTCGCATAAAACCAAAATAAAAACATTTGACACCAGTTCTCTGTAATGACAAAGATATTGACAAAAAGAGCAAGAGGTGACTCCTGCAGTAACCAAAGGGATATTTGGAAAAAAACAAAACAAACCAACAAAACCAAAGCCAAACAAAAACCCCAACAAAAGTAAAAAAAAACCCAAACACCTGGTCACATGGTCAGATCCTCTTATTTATGAAAGTAACTGGAATGAAATGCTTGCACTAGAAAAAAAGAAGCAGAATTGAGATTAAAATGTTCAGAACTTACATCCAGAGAGAATTCATGATGTTGATTTTTCTATTCAGTATGCTTGATACTTGCCATTGCCTACGGTTTTAGCTTCTTGCAGTACTTGTCTAAAAAGTGTGTAAAAGTGTTTTGAGATTACAAGCTTCTGAACTGTTTGTTTAGGCCATCAAGTACACTACAAACTGCATGTATTTCTGTATCAGCTGCACTAGCTCACATTTGTAAATTAAAAAATTAAGAGATTGAAATTACCATATGGAGACCTATTACAAGCTGGATTTCTGTCAATGAATGAGTCTACAGGTCTGGGAACTGCAGACTGCAACATATTGGAAGGGGTCTTAAGTGGATTTTGCCTTTCAGCAGTACAACGATTACTCCAATATGAGAGAGATTTTCTTGTCTTCAGTCCTGATCTCTAGTTCTGAACCAAACTGGCACATTTTTCTGCTTGATCTTACACTTTTAATCCTGATTTTTATCACATCCTTTTTTCTTTATTTCTTTTTCCCCTAGACTAGTTGAAGAGTTCAGCATTGAAGTCTTTTTATGAAATAAAATTACAAAAGGGAGACTAACCTCTGTCTGTAAAAGGTTGCAACATATGATAAACCATCCTCTTCCCAGGTATAAGCACTCATCTATGATGTGGGAACATGGAAGAATAAATTCAACTATAGAGAAAGAAAATCTTGCATCATGCAAACACTCTAATTACACAGTAATATTGAAAGTAAAGACCAGTGGGAGCAAACTAGGTGTGGAATGTGATTGCAAACATGAAAGGTTCCTATGACAACTCTGGAAACAAAGCAAGAATGAAAACCCTTTGATGCTAATCAAGGTAGGAGATCAAGTGATGGAGTAAGAACACAAACAAGCTTTATTACTGAATTCCCTAGTCTTAGCCTTTATAGGTGAGATGTTACTCTCAGTACTCTTATTACAGTACTTAGTAGCAGTCTCAGTGATAGAGTGAATTATTACCCACAAAACAAAATCAAGACAGAGAAGACAATCACTTGATCAGATGGGAAATATCAACTCTGTAGGACAGCATTTGACTCATGAGCATTAAGAAACAGCATTGCTTTGAGGCTGTTATCATATTTGAAAGACTACTTTTCTGGCACTACTACTACAAAAGGGAGATAATTTTCAAGGGGAAGGGAAAAGGAAAAAATACTGAGCAAAAGACAAGTCCACAGTTTTCCTGTGTGAGACTAGACGAAGTATTTAGTATCTCTCAAACGTGATTCCCACTCCCTACTGGTAGCACACCACCACTAGTCTTGATGATTGCTATAAAGCATTGCCGTAATACAAAAATAAAGCACTGCAGAAATCAGTGGTCACCAACACCTAAGAGTGCCCTTTGTTCTGTAAAATAATCCTAATATAATCGTAAAGTGTTTTTTTTCAGCACTCCCAGGATGTCAGGGCATTGGGAGAGTAGCAGCACAGAAAGCTGTGGAACAAGAAAACAAGGTATGCTTGTACATGTAAATAGAAAGCTGAAGAATTACTAGCAAGTGGAATAAATCCCACAGGGAAACAAGAATATCTCTTCATCTTAAGAACCTGAACATACACAAGTCCATGGGACCTGATGAAATCCACACAGGGATCCTGAAGGAGATGACAAAGGAAGTTGCTAAGCCACTGGCCATCATATTTGAAAAATCATGGCAGACAGGTGAAGTTCCCGATTACTGGAGAAAGGGAAATATAACCCCCATTTTCAAGAAGGGGAAAATGGATGACCCAGGGAACTACAGACCAGTCAGTCTCACCTGTGTGCCTGGAAAAATCTTGGAGCAGATTCTCCTGAAAGGCATGGTAAGGGACATGGAAAACAACAAGGTGCTTGGTGACAGCCAGCATGGCTTCACTAAGGGGAAATCCCGCTTGACCAATTTGGTGGCCTTATATGATGGGGCTATGGAATGGATGGACAGGGGTGGAGCAGTTGACGTCATCTACCTGGACTTGTGCAAAGTGTTCGACACTGACCCACATGACATCCTTGTCTCTAAATTGGAGTGTCATCAATTTGATAGGTGGACCACTCGATGGATAAAGGACTGGCTGGATGGTCGCACTCAAAGAGTTGTGGTCAATGATTCAATGTCCAGCTAGAGACCAGGAATAAGTGGTGTCCCTCAGGGACTGGTGTTGGGACCGGTCTTGTTTAACATCTTTGTTGGTGACATGAACAGTGGGATTGAGTGCACCCTCAGCAAGTTTGCCGATGACACCAAGCTGTATAGTTCCGTTGATACGCTGGAGGGAAGGAAGACCATCCCGAGGGACCTTGCCACGCTTGTGAGGTGGGCTGATGTCAACCTCATGAAGTTTAACCATGCCAAGTGCAAGGTCCTACACCTGGGTCGGAGCAATCCCAGGCACAGCTACAGGTTGGACAAAAAGGAAATTCATGGTAGTCCTGCAGAGAAGGACTTGGGGGTGTTGGTAGATCAGAAAATGAACATGAGCCAGCTTCAGTTTGCACTTCCAGCCCAGAAAGCCAACCGTATTCTGGGCTGCGTCAAAAGAAGCGTGACCAGCAGGTCAAAGGAGGTGATCCTGCCCCTCTACTCTGCTCTTGTGAGACCTCACCTGGAGTATTGTGTGCAGTTCTGGTGTCCTCAGCATAAAAAGGACATGGAACTGTTAGAACAAGTCCAGAGGAGGGCCATGTGGATGATCGGGGGACTGGAGCACCTCCCATATGAAGACAGGCTGAGAAAGTTGGGTCTGTTCAGCCTGGAGAAGAGAATGCTGCATGAAGACCTCATAGCAGCCTTCCAGTATTTGAAGGGGGCCTGCAGGGTTGCTGGTGAGGGACTATTCATTAGGGACTGTAACTTAAACAGCAGAGGTTCAGACTGGATATAAGGAAGAAATTCTTTACTACTAGGGTGATGAGGTACTGGAATGGGTTGCCCAGGGAGGTTGTGAATGCTCCATCCCTGGCACTGTTCAAGACCAGGTTGGATGAAGCCTTGGGTGATATGGTTTAGTGTGAGGTGTCCCTGCCCATGGCAGGCAGGTTGGAACTAGATGATCTTACATTGTTTTCCAACCTTAACTATTCTATGAGACTATGATTCCTTAAATCCTGAACAGGGAATTTCCAGAAAGTTTGGAAGTACTAGGGACTGAGAAAATAAGCAGACTCCTGATCACTTACATATTTAAAATTTTTTCTCTTATGAACTCTTATGAACTCTTCAGAGTTCTTTTACTTCTTTTCAAATGAAGAATGTAATATACATAATTTAGTTAATATACAAAGTACTGCATTAGAGATGGAACTGTGGTGCACATTAAAGTACTTCAGAGCTTCATCAGCAGGGGTGGGTTCATGGTGTACAGTGCTTTTAAGTAAGAGGGAGTGGTGAGCAATAGAATAAAATGCCAGAAATAGAAATCATCAATACTGCTAAATTATATACATACAGAAAATGCTAAGAAATAACATGCAAATAAAGACCTGCTGGTTTAATACAGTCACAGGAAATAAAAAAGGATTTTAGAGAAAAGATTAACTTGACACCCATCCACATATTATGCATATCACTGCACAGTGTTAAAGATCACATTAATGTGCTGTATATATATATATATTCAATTATTATAAAGATCAGGTTCCTGAATACTGCATTGTCAACATACATAAAATGTTACTATTATATATTAGGTATTTATTTCTACAAATTTTGAAACATTTATCCAAAGTTTATTTATCTTTGTTTGCTTTGTGACTTGAAATGGTGTTATGCATAATAATTGTGTTTGAAAGGAAAATTTTAAAGAAATAAAATACAGGAACAACAATCTTGTCTTCCTCTAAAGCGATATTAAGGATCATCTGTGGCATAAGAAATACTTCATACAAAGTGTTATTTCCCATACTTAAAAAAAAATAAAATCCTGTCTTGCATGCCTGAGAGCTAAGGTAAAAGAAAAAAATGTTTGGATATTTTCATATGCCAAAATGTTTTCATGGGTTGTATACACATACAAGTATTTTTGATAGAATGCAGTAAGCCAAATCACATACTAACTGGCAGTGCAATATTTAGGGCCTTGATTCCATTTCCTTCAGTTCAGACACCCACAGAATTTTCGTTTGGGTATTATGATAAAAAGTGCATATATTTTATGTACCACAATCCAGCCACCTTTTTTATCCAATGATTTTCTGGATTGTATTAGCCTGCATCAATTTACGTCAGTTAGCAATTTCACAATTTAACAATTTCACTTGATTAATTAGCAATCAGGTACAACTTAGGTTGCCTAAGCATAGTTGTGAACAATTTGAATAAAGATCAAAAAATTCATAATTACACAAAACAAGTAATTCATAAGATGATACAAAGATTTTTTTTTTAATAACTCTAGTAGCGTGGAAGAGAGCAGTGACTGTTGCTTACCTAAACTTTAGCAAGGCTTTCAAAGAAGTGTTCCAGAGCAGCCTCATAGCCATGTCACGGAAATACAGACTCAATGTATGGGCTACACAGTGTAGGAAAATTTGCTGGACCAACTGCTAGCCACTCAGTTGAACTTTCATTTGTGTCAATACTTGGGCATATACAGTTTAATCCCTGTATCAGTAATAAACCCTCACTAGGTTTGTAGATAGTATCAAATTAGGGGAGCAGTTAGCAGACTGGAGAGGGGAGCAGCTCAGCAGAAGGATATGGATACACTGGGAGAATGGACCAAGAGAAGTCTTACAGACTTCCAGGTGCAAATGTAAGGGTTATTCTCTCCTTGCATGTGGGAGAGAATAAGCTTTTTCAACACTTCATACTATAGAAAAAAAAACTTGGGGTTGTGGTAAAGAAGCTGAGAAGTGTGCTTTGCAGTGATAAAAGGGAACTACACTCCAGGCTTCATTTGCCAGACAATAGGCATATAGTCACTGGCAGTGGTACTTTTTAGGTATTTAGGTTTTTAGGAGCAAATGTCCCTTTTTTCCCTTTCAAGAGCCATGACAGATAAAAGCAGAGAGCTCAGAAGACACATCAAGGTGACTGAAGTTTGGAGTACCAGACAGAAGGACAGGCTAAGGCAACTTGGTTTGTTTAGCTTCAAACACAGAAGCTGAAGAGGAAAACCTGCTGCAGACTTCTACCACTAATGAGTGTGGGATTAGGGGGTGCAGAAAAGGATTACAGAGAAGACAAAAGATTAGGCTTCCAAAGGGGTAAAGAGCAGGAGGAGGGGTGAATAAAAAAGTCAACCACCATAAATTACAGCAAGAGAAATTCCAATTTCATCTGAGGAGAAAAACAAAAAGAAAACCAATTCCACTGAAGGAGCAGTCAACCTATTGCTTGGGTGTCCAGAGGTATTGTGGAATTACTTTTCTAAGTGACACTCAAAAACCTGACTGGACAGCACCACTATTTAACTTATACCCAAGTTCTTAGGCAGTCCTGCTTAAAAAAGAATGAGTTTGGATAACAAAAATTTCCTTCAAAACTAATTTATTATTGGATCCTATCATTATATTCTACTTGCATAGTTTATCTGTCTATTGTGCAAAGTGCCAGTGTCACAGATTTTTTCCTAAGACTTATCTGTTCTACTTTTATTGCAACCTCAGTCTGCACAGATCAGGGTTTTTTTTTATTAGTTCCTGACGTAAGTTCTATTCCATCACATACTT
The DNA here is from genome assembly GCF_012275295.1 of Melopsittacus undulatus. NCBI lineage: Eukaryota > Metazoa > Chordata > Aves > Psittaciformes > Psittaculidae > Melopsittacus > Melopsittacus undulatus. The sequence continues at coordinate 81,495,162 of NC_047527.1, read as the reverse complement.
AACTTGAAAAGAAATAAGTTATTTAAAAAATTCATTGTTTTGGAAAATCAGGATGAGCTTTATTTCAGTTTTGAAATAAAAATCTCCAGCTAAATGTTACGGATAATATTGAAAATCATATGAATTATGAATGTCTGCAAAGAAAATACAAAAATTTTAGACGAGCTGTTAACTAACATTTGAAAGCCAAATGAAGAGAGCTTGGAAAATAATGCACCAGATGGAAGAAATATATATACCCGGTGAATAACTGCTTCTTTGCCTATTATTCTAGCTTACTTTCAGACACATTTATCACCACTGAAAAAAAATGCTTTCCTCTATGCAACATCTTGAAATAATATACTGTTCTTTATGTCCTGGTTTTCTTCTTTCATTGTAGGAAACAGAAAAATTGTAATAGAAGGAAACACTAGAGGCATCTTTATTTAGAATATGAAATGGCTGCTTATGACCAATTATTATACACATTACATAATCATAAGTTTATCTATGGCTCCTCATAAATGAAACTAACAGTTTATATAGATAGCTTCTGGTTTACATTTCCTACATTTGGGATATTGTGGATGTGTGGAACTACACAGAAATTTATTTAATTGGCAAGTATTGAGGATCTGTCAGGCTGCTTTGCTAGTACATGCTTAAATACAAATGCATATGCTGAAAATGGTGCTGTCAAACCACATACTTAACTGAAACCTGACAAACTTGTGCAAATATGAAATGTACTAATAGACTGATAGGAAAAAAAGATATTTCAGATTGGTTCATTAGCACCACAACAGGAGGATATTTTGGTTTAAGTTTATTCAGAATGACTAGGAAATTGATAGAGATATTCACACAGAAATCCATTTTCTACATGTGAAAGCTATGTGTGGTCTTCAGGTACTGCAAATCCATCTAGGTTGTGATTTACAACACCTTAGTATACTGGCTGTTTTTTGTGTGTGTGTGCACTAATTGCATTAGACCAGTGGTTTTAAGCATTAAGTCTCACAAATGCTGGTATATACTAATAAATGCTACTCACGTGCACATATTGTTTAAAAGTAAATCTCAAAACCCAAACAGATTATTCATTATTGGGCTTCTATTGCTATGAGGAAAAAAAAAAAAACTTTTAGATGTATAAACTGCAAGACAAAAACTACAGAAAACAGTGTGGTGCAGACATCAAATACTAATGTACTTTCAGCATTTTTCTAAATGAAGAATGAATTCCTCTGTTGTCAGTATAGGTTTTAATGTTGCAGTGAAATGAAATTAGTACCCAATGAATAGAGATTTAAAAAAAAAAACATGTTTTTTCTTGGTTTGTGCTATGACTGTAACAATTTTGCAGAATCACTGCAGCAACTTGTGGAAGAGGCAGGAAATGAATAAAACCTGACGACTGCACAGAGGATAAAGTCATTACTGTGAATTTTCGCCTGTGACACACTATGCTATTTACTGCATACTACACAGATAATGTTCAGTTCAGATGAAAGCAGAAAATAAAGGCCTTACAAGTCCAGATGTCTTAACACTGAGGAAAAGATAAAAGTTGAATTTTAAAGTGTTGATATTTTTCTTTCTAAAATATTTTTATTTTAATTTCTCACTCCCTAAGGCACTTCTTTTCCTGTTTTCTTTAAAGCAACCAGATGGTTGAAACTTGTGGAAGAAAAGCTATTTGTACACTTCAGTTTTCAGTCTCTACAATTTTTGGTTGAAAATTCAACATTATTACTTTATAATAAAATTGTCAGTTACTCATACAAAAACACCACTGTTGGAAGAAAGGTAGCTAAGAAAAAGAGTTAAATTATTTTTTTTTTCTCTCCTCACAGACTGCAAATCCTTGCTTAAGGAATAATAAAAGAAGGTTTGCTTGCCTGAGTTGTCTGTAACACGCAATTCAACAAAAGCAAGTATAGCAATAACATGAAGCTGTAAGATTCAGAGTTTTCTGAGCTACTCTAAAATCCACAGGAACTCTGTTAATAGTGCCAAAATCACATTTGACTTGCATAATAATCAGATCAGTGTGAGACCATCTGTGTAGACATAGCTGCGCTGCACAGGGAGCTAAAATTGATTTACAACATCTTTAAAAAACATATAAGCAGGCAGCAGCTTGAACTGAGCCCTGGTTCATTCCTAGATTCAGAACTGTCTGTGATTTGGAAACAAGGAATTGTCAGAGCTGTATTTGTACTTTATTTCAGCCAACAGGTAAAATCCAACTTCCCTGTTTCCTCACCAGACAGGAAACAGACTTTAGAGCAGCCTAGGCTTTATCTTGGTCTGACAATTTTGATGAAAAATACATATCAATCATGCAAAAGTTAGCCTTAGAAAGGGAGAACAGGGAGCAAAATAATCCAGCTATTACCACTTCATGTTTTGAACATGAACTCCATCTCCTTAGAATCATTTAAACTTGCTTTGCAGTCACACAGGTTCAATCTATCCTCAGCTATGCATGTTTAACACAAGTTCCCAGAAGCTGCAGAGAGGAAAACCTGGGTCTATGCTATCCTTCCACATAAAAACACATGCTCACTTATTGCAGTGTGTATGACTGATGTTTTTCCTTGACCACTTCTTCCATCATACAATGTTTTTTTTTAAATGTCAGCAAATACCACACAAGTCAGTTTATGCTTTCTGAAACAGCTTGATGCTGTTTTGCAGAGTAGTATAGGTGTTGCAATCAGCCAGGCAGGAGTATCTGGGCTGCTATAAAATGGAAAGATAGTCTAAAGATCATTGTACTGTTCTATTTACAGTCCCAGGCTACAGAATTCAGTCTAAACCAACAGCAGCTTGTAGTACAAGCTTAAGTCCTTTGTGAGTTCTAAGCAGTTTCTGCACTGGGGAAGAGAACTGGAAGAAGGGGGAAAGTGGATGTATGTAGGAACACAGAAACTATTCCATACACATGCTTGTTAAAAATAGGCTCTTTTCCCTGTTCATTTACTCAGGATTTAGCAGTGTCCCTATGAAAAGTTTTGGCACGCCTATGACTGCAGCCTATCCTACTTGGTGAAGCAACACCTAGAAGTCTCACAGGCTTTAATCACAAAGAACAATGTTTGTGAAAATCTGAACATAATAAAAAAGCCTCAAGGAAGCTGTGATATTGCCTTTAGAAATATCAGAGGATATAGGTCGAAGAGGTCAGTGTAATGTCAACTGTGCCCCACTGAAACAGGACCTCTCTTCTTGCAGGTTAGTAAAAACAAACAAACAAAAGACATCAGAAAAATAAACCAAACCACCCTCCCACCCCAAATTCTTCACATTCCATCTATTCCAAAACAAAAAAAAAAAAAGACTAAATGATAGAGAACTTAATGCTATAGAATTTAATGGATAGCATTCAGGCTCAAGGGCCTCAGGAGTTTCAGTCCAACCCCCAACCCAAAGCAGGATCAGCTTTGAGATCAGACCAGATTGTTCAGGGCTTTCTCCAGTCTGATCTTGTTAAGTTTAAAGAATAGAGTCTGCACAGCCTCCCCTGCTCATGCTCAGGGTGAAAATGTCTTTACAGACAATCTAAATCTCTTTTATTAACTTGTACCCATTGTAATATTTTTCTTCTGCTGTGCATGGCTGTATAAAATCAGTAATTGCATAAAAGATAGTAAAGTCTTTTTAAATTCAAACTAAACTTCAACATTTTTAGCTTGTGAAAGTTGAGTAAAGAAGTATCCTGTTTTCTCTGCCCTGTAAGTTTTAAAACTGCTACTGGGTTTTGTAGTGTCCCTGACCTATTAAGCCTACTTCAAAAAAATTCAGTTAAAGCCCTTCAGGAAATGTACACAGAGAAGTGACAAATTTCTGAAGACAAATTTGCCTGGTTTAAATATCTATCTTCTCTGAAATGAAAGAATTTACAAGCAATTCAGCTCAGGGTCAAAACTACTGTGGTTCCGAAGTATATGAAGCTTTGAAGCTATGTGATAATGCACATTCTCAAGAGTCTGGTTTTTGGTTTAAACTTTGAGTTTCTTTCCAAGAAAAAAAAAAAAGAAGCCAAGAACAAACCCTACATTCACTTGCTGCAGTCATTTGTTAGAATTACCTCACATACCTCCATTTCTCAGCATAGCACTTAGGCACTTCATAAATATTAATTTACGGAGTAGCAAAAAGGCACAGAACTTCTTTTCTCTTTTTTTTGTTTTTTTTTTTTTTATTGAAAGGTAAGACTGACAGAACACCTACTCCCTACTTCACACAGAAAAACAGCAGAGCCAGAAAATGAACCTACATGCCTCACTTTCTCAGACAGACTCAAGCACAACAGCTTCTTTTGTCCCCAGACCACTCTACTATTTAGCTGGCATGGCCTTTTGGATACCTGAGATTAAGTGTTGACAAAGAGACAGGGTCAAGAAAGAGGTGCTCAACTGTCAAACACATAGGGAGACCAGAGGCCATGCTCCCCAACAAATGATTGGTTACAATGTAATAGGAGCTTCTATTATCTTTCTTGGGTAACAGAAATTTCTGCTGGAAAAACAATCATAATGCCAAGAATGAAGCACTGTCAAAGAAAGTTTAAAGCAAGTTCATGTGATCACTCTATGCAAGCCAACTTTGGGGGTTTTGTTTGTTTGGGGTTTCTGCAAGATTTTTGCTATTGACAGGCAGCTCAAACAAAAAAATTAACTAGACAACAGCATTAAAAAAATTGAATCAACAGCTGCATATGAAAAAATCTTTGTCTACAATAAGTCTATGATAAGTCTTCAGATATAAACAAATTAACATGCACATAGTATTACAGACATTTTGATATCTTTTTAATTTTAAAGTTTTGCATATTAATTTTTACTGCTGTTGTTCCTTAACTTTAATAGAAAAAAAAAAAGTTATAACCAGCCACCAAAATAAAAATGAACAATTGATAAAACAGTGCTAGGTAAATTCAGTCATTGCTAATACAGTGTTTTATTTTCAAAGTTTTTCCACATATTCATGTAAAACCCCCTGGAGGTAGCAAAATGGCACCATGTTCTCTCAGGCTTTCACCCTCATAAGGAGATTTTAATTCAGAGCTCTCTTCTTCATAGTGTTATACAGTCAAGATTTGCATGCTTAACAGATGAGTCAGGGAGGGAAAATAATGATCTTGACATAACCTAAGCATCTTCCACTATAGACAGGCAGATGGGACAGGCTGTTACTTTAGCACCTTATCAATACCTCTAACAGTGACACCAAAGACCAGATGCTACTGGCCTTGGTAGACTCTGAACATGTTCACATAAGTGCTCTGTATCAGGGAAAGAGGGATGAAAGTGGTCTCAGGAACAGTGAAACCTGAAGCTATAACAATCATGGAAACATCAAACACTTCTTCAATTCACAGTATTATGATTCTTCAGTACAATCCTACGTGCCTTCCAGATGCACAAGGTAATTCTGTGAGAAAGCCTTGCAGGCTGGTAAAAGAAGTACATATGCAGTCTCCTATTACTTACCCATTTTTTATAATTTGATCTGGATTCTTCTCACATCTCCAGCAGAAAGAACAATAAAACCCCAAAACAGATGCAGAGTTCCCAGTCTGTCAAATGAAACCACATAGCTTACTCAAATTTAAAGATAACATCAATAAAGCATTTACCTATTATAAAACTATTCCAGCTACAGATCATAAAGCTGGAAGAAAAAAAAAAAAGAAAAACACAAACACTCCCCCTCAAAAAAAAACAAAAAAAAAAAAAAACAAACCAAACCCCAAAAGCAAAACACAACAGTTGACACCAGGTGCTCACTAAAGCCACTCTATCACTCCCTGTCCTCAGCTGGACAGGGGAGAGAAAAAATGGATCATGGATCAAGATAAGGACAGGGAGAAATCACTCATTGTGAGTGAAACAGACACGACTTAGGAAAATTAGTTTACTTTATTGAAAGTGTAATCAGAGTAAGATAATAAGAAAATAAAAGCTAAATCTTAAAACATGTTCTTCCTACTCCTCTATACTTTCTGGACTTAACTTCACTCCTGATTTTCCCTGCCTCCACCCCCTCAGTGGCATAGGGGTATATGGGATAGCTGTTGCTGTCAGTTCATCACACATTGCCTTTGCTGATCCTTTTCCTCAGGAGAAGCACTCCTCACACTCTGCCTCTGCTCCAGGATGCTGTCCCTCCTACAGGAGACAGTTCTTAATGAACTTTTCCAATGTGAGTTCTTCCCATGAGCTGCATTCTTCACAAACTGCTCTAGCATGGATCCCTTCCATGGTGTGCAGTACTTCAGGAACAGACTGTCAGCAAACAGTCTTGCCAGCAAACCTACTCTAGTGTGGGCTTCTGTCTCCAAGGAGCCACAGTGCCTGCCAGAAGCCTGTTCTAGTGTTCCCACTGAGTCAGCCTCCTTCAGGAGCATCCACTGGCTCCAGCGTGGGATCCTCCACAGGCTACCAGTGGATACTTGCTCCTCTGTGGACCTCCATGGGCTGCAGGGGACAGCCTGCCTCACCATGGACTGCAGGAGAGTCTGCTCCGACACCTGGAGCACTTCTTTCTTCACTGACATTGTTGTCTTCAGTTGCTCCTCTCATATTCTCACTCCTCTCTCTCCTGTTGTTTTTCACAGGGTTGTGTTTTGTTCTTTTTTTCCTTGTCTTAAATACATTATCTCAGAGGCACTACTCTGTTGCTAATGGGCTTGGCCTTGGCCAGTGACATGTTGATCTTGGAGCTGGCTGACATTGGCTCTATTGCACACAGGGAAAGCTTCTAGAAGCTGCTTACAGAAGCCCCCTCTATAGTCCCCTCCACTACTAAACCTTTGCCACTAAAACCCAATCATATTTTATCCCAAATGTAGTCCAAAGGTGAAAATGTGTCAGAAAAGAAGATGTTGACAGTTAACTATTAACCTTTCTGCATACATAAGTATACTATTCCTGGCCCCCTGACTCCTGATTACCCTAACTAAATCTGAGACACAAGACAAGTTACTGGGACTTTCTACAGGGGAAAGATCAGAAGGAAGAGCCTGACTGTAAAGCAGTCAATAAACATCATACCTGTACAGTGATATTGAGACATTCAGTTTTTGATAAAAGAAAATATAATCACTACTTATGAACACTGAAAACACTACACTGGCAAAGGGGGCTAAAAGTGCTTTATTGCCTTATTATAAACTCCGGAAATACCTATCACTGATAACAGACCAAGAACTGTCCAAAACTCCAAAGGAACTCATAAATACTAGTTTTGGTCCAAAGTGTCACAGTTTAAGCCCAGCTGGCAACCCAGAATCACACAGCCGCTCTCTCACTCCCCTGCCTTTCCTCCACCCACTCCCAAAGGGATGGGGAGGAGAATCGAAAGAATGTAACTCCCATGGCTTGAGATAAGAACAGTCCAGTAACTAAGGTATAACACAGTTCACTACTGCTACCACCAATAGTAATAATGATAAGGGAAATAACAAGGAAAGAGAACTCAACTGCGCACCACCTGCTGACCAATACCCAGCCTGATCCGAGCAGTGATCTAGCCCTTCCAGGTAACTGCCCCAGGTTATATACTGGGCATGATGTGTTGTGGTATGGAACACTTCTTTGGCTAGTTTGGGTCAGGTGTCCTGTCTCTGCTTCCTCCTGGCTTCCTCTCCTCCCTGACAGAGCATGAAACTCAGTCCTTGGTCAGAGTAAACATTACTGAGCAACAACTAAAAACATCGATGTTATCAGCACTGTTCCCAGGCTGAAAGTAAAAAACACAGCACTGCACCAGCTACTAAGAAGGAGAAGAAAAATGGCTGCTACTGCTGAACCCAGGACACAAAGACAGAATAGTTATGTTAACACAACATTGCAGCAGGGGGATCTTAGTAATAAACAGATACCTAGTTTTGTGGTAGGCAGGTTTGAGTTTTCCATACTTTGCACTACTACAGAAGTAAACTCATACTTTGAAATGTTTTCATGCATCTGCTGAAATCTTGTGAAATCTGCACGGTAACCTTCCAGTTTTGAGGAGGCTGTGCACAAGTATAACTGTCAGTTTACAGAGCTCAGTTAAAGTGCACAATCACAGTGGCTAGAGTTCTATGTGCAAATAATTTTCCCTGTGATACAAAGTCCATAAATATTTTACTGTTATTAAAAAAATCCTAGGATAAAAGCAATCCCTAAAGAGAAACTATTGCATCATCATTTCTAAATCATCCAAAACTCCATCCACAATTTGTTTCTGGGTCTCCACCTTGTTATGCCAAGGGAAAAGGTGTTCCAAGGAAAAGTACTGGAGACTTCTGGGTAATCCAAACACTTCCTTTGAGTGTTTGGACAGCCCAAGCAGAAATACTTATTATTATTATTATTTATGAATAGCAAATTACAAAGTAAACCCATTGTCTTAGCACTACTTTTCCAGTTTACTCTTCTCATGTTACTGAGAAACAATTAACATTCAAATCTCATTAATCCCAATTCTGAACACTGCAATGAGCATGAGAGCAAAAGCATATCTTTGCAAAGTTTCCATTTTGTAACCCATTTTTAATGCACAGAAAATAATTCAGTCATTAACATGCTAAAATACTCAACTTCTTAGTATTGTGGGAAATGTGCCACCTTTTAATGTGCCAGCTAAATGTTGTTTTTTTAAAGCAAACAAACAACAATAACAACAGAAAAAAACAACCAAAATCACAAACCACAAGATTTCAATGGGATAAAACAAAGAAACAAAATACTAATCAACAAGACATAAAGAAGTTGTTTATTAATAATGGCAAAAATTTCATTTTCTTCCTGTCCCTCAAGTCACTTCTTGCAGAAATACTTCCAGGTGTCTTCCCAAAAAGAAAACAGTCATACACTTGGGCCCCTCTAAATCATCTGGGAATAAATCATCAGAACAAACACAGACAATAAAAGCAGAGCACTCAAAACTCATTTAACTGTGGTTGGAAAGCACAAACTCATTTTGCAGAAGACCTCTGACATTTGAAAATTTGTCTGCTCCAAATCAACCTAGAAATGCAGAGGAATGATTTTCTCCATATGATTCCATGAAAAGCTCCACTGCAAAATGCTAAAATTACTATGTTACTGACATATTTTGATAGTTACCATTGCACAGTACACACACATAAAACATTAATATTGCTTTGACACTATTAGAAAACATGTTTTCTGCATATTTATATATGCATTATATATTTGCATATATATGTACATACATCCATATATATGTATATGTCCATATATATCCACATAACTCCATAAAAATATATTCATTTTGGCAACATGGCACTTTCTTATTAAAAGCTATCTCATGTTTTTTTTAAGCAGTCTTTTTCCATAGGTTTGTTATTCAGATATTTATTCCTCCCACGAGTACCTCCCCACTGTCCACTCAGCCTACATCAATATTCATGTCTTTCTCTAATGATAAGATTAGTTCCCTAAAGGCCTATAACAGTTATAGTAGTTTATATTGCCATTAAAATAGATAACTGGTTTTGCCATTAAGAGTCTTTTAGCCTTTTGTGCTGTTACACTGAAGAGCTTATGGTCCAGTCCCTAACAGGGAATCCACTCTGACAGCCCTAGAGAAGCATTTGTGGTACTGCACAGGCAATCTTGCCAATAACTAATTGAAGCAGAAAGTTAGTTGAATGAAGTCCTTCAACGGAAGTTAATTTAGCTGTAACCTTGAGTTAAAACCTTACTGAAGAAGTACATTAAAAAGAAATCTTAGCTTAAATTAATTCAGCTCAAAAGCTCAATAGAGAAAGATTCACATTTGTAGCTAGACAAATTGAAGCAGGGAGGTTTCTGGAAGAAAGCAGCACTAAGAAAGTTAGAAAGAAGAGCAGAAATTTCTCTAACCTAGAAAACTTTCAAAACCATCAGTAGAGCAAACCAAAACACATTATTTATTAATGAACATCAACCAATATAAGCTCACTGTTTAACAGAACTGGTTTCCTAAGGCAATTAGTTATGGTCTTTTCATTTTTTCCCACAGTTTTTCCTCTTCCTCAATTTGCCAGCCTTTCTAATTTCCCGTTTTCTATCTCCTCTGCAATTGTTCTCCTTCATGAAGCCATTCTTAAGTTGATCAACTCAATGAGACTAGCTTTCTGACTGTAAGTATGCAGATGTACGATATCTATTTAAGGGCTACTTCCAGCAGAAATATGACAAAAATAACAAGTTCTTCACACACCACTAATTAAACAAAACAAAACATTTCTCTGAGAACTTTGATGTCTGAAATGTTCATGCTTGCATTCAAAGCCTATAAACTCAAACTACAGGAACATGGCTGAAGGCAGGAATGTTTTCCGTTATTAATCTCTCCACTCATTCTTGCTTTTTTATCTGTCATTATTTTTTGACAAAACCCCAGTTTTATTTTACTTCAGGACCTCCTATTTAGCTCTAGGTCTCTCAGAATTTAAATAAATCAAATTTTGGATTGAAGCTTTTCAAATTATACTATAAAAATAATTTCAAGGGCAAATAAATTACAGTGTTATGTGAGAATATCAGTGGGATGTGTTTTTGAACATAAATGTCAACTATGAGAAAACCATTATTTTATACTCTTCAGACATAGACTGAAAGTATGATTTTATACATATACTAAATACATGTTCTGGGTGTTGTTTTTTTTTTTTGTTGCTGTTATGAGATTATAGAATAAGCAATGATTCTGGATATTTACAATATTTCAGATATTGTTTTTATGAATGTTACACATCCCTTCAGTACAGATTAAGGAGGTTACTGTCTAACATATAACAGATTTCTTAAAAAAAGTTCTCCACCATAAGAACAACAAATGAAGGAGGTTTTGCTTTCATTAAATACAAACGAGTTCTTAAGTACAGGATAAGCTAAAGATATGACCTCTAGTTCTCAAAAAAATCGAGCATTAAAATATCATTACATAAGTTAATGTGATTAAGCCAAGTTATAAAGAACAGAGTGAAAATAAAAATCATTAGTAGCATAAATAATTACATAGATGTTCAGACAGATTTTCTGAAGATGCTAACGACAGCAAAGAAATGATTAGTTAGTAACATCTCTGTCTATTAAGATGTCATTTTAACTAATAACAGTTATTTCAAGTCTACTTTTAATATAGAAACAAAATATTCTTTCTCTTTAAAATTTTTATAATCTAAAATCTATTTCATACACTCATATCTTTTGGATTATATCGCTAACATGTTAATTCTTATTATTTTGACATTTATCTGCCTAATCCACCTTCCCAAAAAGCACATCTTATTTTCAGAGGCAACAGTACGTCAACACAGTGCAAGCATATACTGAAAAGATCAGAAAATAAAAGGAGTCCAAAATCCACAGTGGCAAAATTCCATACATAATTCTGTAACAACAACCCATAAAGACCACACTTGGTAGAAAGGGCAGAAAGTCAAAAAGCAAGAGATAAATGTGATAAACTGTTTGATATCCTGAATTAGCCAAACACTATTTGATATCTTGAATTAATTGACTTCTGAAATCATATTCCATCTTGTACTATGAAACATCACCATTTCTATAAGCCATGAGGCACATCAACATAAGGGAAAGAAAGCTCTAGAGCTCAGTTTGTAAGCTATTTAGAAGCCTATCTTGGATTCAGACAAACTGTAAAGAATAACCAAGGCAAACCTCTGCAGGTATTGGAACAACTATTTCCCTAGACTTCTTTCTTTCACCCATTCTTTCATTTTGTTTTCTGCTTACCTAGCTTGGTTTATTACCAGTTACTTTTCTAATGGAGCTTTCTAAGATACTGTCATGGGAATGTTTACACTATCTGTACTGTTATGTGACCATTACTATGATTTGTACAAATACTACAGAACCAAGGACAAGCTTGTAACTGAAGTACCATTGCCTTGGTGTAGCTGAGGCAGGAAGAAATGTTTGATCACATGCTTAGAAAGAGAGCAAGAACAACATTTCTATGCATGAAAATGATTTTATTGCAGGTCAATTGAATGAACCCTTTCTATAAGTAAAAGCCATCCTGTAAAACAATCTGGAGTAGTTAACTGATGGATTTTCTATTCCTGAAAGACTTTCAGCAATTATAACACCTCATCCAAAGCTTCTGGAATGTTTTCTAAACTACTTCTCATTGTTCCGATTTTGGCAGGTCTGAATTTAACTTTTACAGTTCCTTATTTTGTACAGTAGGTTTTGTTTAGATAAGCTAAATTTGCTTCACATACAACTACTAAATCTGGTAAGGCAAGCAATGTTTTTTTTTTTTTTATATTATGCGATAATACTTCCAGATTTTCGGTAGCTGTTGTCAAAGTGATAGCAGAAAGTTTATCTGAAAGATAGTAAATGCTTAAGGAAGAGTGGATCACCTTTTCACAGGATCAACAAAAAAGGCTTCTTTAGATTAAAGGTCTCTTGAAAGTAGGCATGCAGTAAAATACAAGCTCAGGAAGAGGTTTCTTCCCACTTTGTAAACCACTGATGCTAATATTGCTTTAGCATACTGACTAGAATAGGTTGAACAATTTGTTCCTCTGGGCCATGATATGCCATCCCCCAGCAGATGCAGATCATCCTGAGTCCAATTTGACATCTGCTAGCATGTTACACATACATACGCATAGAGAGAATTGCAATTCACTAGGGAAATTTGAATTGGTTGCTGGTTGTAGACCTGCCCATCCTGTCACTCACAGCCATTTCTCCAGTGCTAAACCTTTTTACAACACACACTTGCAGTCTCTCCACTTGCTGTATTTAGACCTTTCATCACATGTACAGAACACCTTAGATAGAAAAACAGTAAAGAACATGGTTTATTAAGAAGGTAGAACAGACTGAAGTGATAAGGTCCTGGGGTCTTTGTCAGCCAAATGTACTGACTGGCAGCTTCTTACATGCTACTGACATTTATATCTTCCATTTTCTCATGCTTGTACATCCACTCCCTGCCAACTCCATCCTTCCCTATCTCTGCCTTGGTCTCCTCACAGACAACCAACCTGCCCCTAACTACTTACCGCTGCATCAGTCCCAGTTTGCCTTCACCCATACTCAGATGTGGTATTTCTGGAAGTATTCCTTAGGTCATCTTGGTCTTCACGGCAATACTGGTAAAGCTACTTACTGCTGTTCTTGCAGGACAGTGCTCCCACAAGGTCCCATAATACTCCCCTCCAACCATCTCCAAAACTCCAAAACATTCCCTACGTAACTGAAATCATGTAATTCCTCATAGCAGTAGCTATGTCAGCTTCTCAGTGTTATGCAGTCTCACATCACACCCAATAGTTTCCCACAGTCCATTAATTTACCTAACCCTCATGGCCAGCCTTTTGCCTGCTTGTCTTAGCAGTACATGCACATGCACATATGCCTTCAAATTCAAGCTGCTTTCAATCAACCTCCAAGAGAAGACCTTTGAACACAGCCAACCTGTGAGATAGCAAACAGGCTGTCTTTCACTCTTTCAAACTCATGCACCACTGCTGAAGTTCTATGAATCTCCTAACAACAGTTACTCATACTCTTGATGCATGTAAATTACAGGGGATTACTTCATAACTGCTGAGAGGTTGAAAAAACTTTGTTGGTTGAGTACAGAGAAGCACAAAAATGAAATACAGAGAGCTACCTGCAAAGACGAACAATTGCTATGGTACTATCCTTCTGGCTTAAGGAGTTCTACAGGTTGCTGCTCTGTTAAAGAATTAGCAATCTCATTGCAGCAATAAGCCACAAATGAAAAGCTTTGTGTTTTTTTGGTAAAGTCATACTCCAGTATGCTAACGATAGGCTGAAGCCTCAAAACAACAAATATGTTTGAAGAACCTCTTATATTGCCAAAACAGCATATGGAGACTAATACAAGTGAAAGTTTCATTATTTTTTGATTACTGTCATTGCCAAAATCACAAGTCTCTGATCTGACACAGAAAAAAAGCAATCAGTGAATTTACCTCCTAAAATTAAATTAAGTTTATTAGACAGGAAAAAACACAACTAGATGTTGCTTAATTAGGAAAAGCAGAATGAAACTCAAACCACCAAAAGACAGCAATGTCTAGATTGCAAGGGATTGCAAAGAAATACTGTTGCTGAACATGGCCTCCATTATGTTCTATAAAACATGACATCTGTTGTCTTCTCCAGAAGTAAATATCCATTAATAGATTAGTAAATTCTGTCTCCTTTAAAGCACAGTGAGGTCACCTTACGCAGTAAATGGAATTTATTAGTTTGGGCTGAAGTCCAGCTACATCAAGTGCAGGACTGCCAAATTACTGAATATCTATTGAGTATGCCCCTGGAATCTTTACATGAAATTGAAACCCACAAGAACTAAATTTCAATCTATCCAAATTAAATCATAGCTTACTTACTTAAACCACAGACTCTGGAGGAACTAATCTGCCAGCAAGCAGTATAAGTTAGAGTAGATCCTGCCTGGTTGCAGACAAGGTCCATTATCCTAATATCTACTGAGAATGTTTGCAATTGTTAATCCATTCCCATACATATAAAGGTCTATGAATTCATCCACTAAAATCTAAGGACAGAGAGAACCAACGGACTCCTTGTAAGACTTTGTTAAAACCAAGATACTAGCAGCCCAGAAGAGTTTCAGAGTATCAAAAATATTGTGGAGATACTTACCAGGAGAAATAACTTTTCATGAATAAGCTATGATTTTAAATATTAATAGATTTTGTGCAAGGACAGCAAAAGAAAAGGATACACACAGACATTTCCAACTAGATATTCCTACAGAGCTTCTCTTATAAAATGTCTTCTAAAAGCCATTAAGTGTGAAATAGGGATGAGATATAGATACATGTTGATACTGATTCATGTTCCAAATGTATATATGAGAAAAAAAAAAGAGCTCATCACAAATATTCTTTAGGGAGTTTAAATCTGACCTTCTATTTCAAGCTTTAACTGATAGAAGTTCTAATATAACCAAAGTTATAAATCTCTGTACCCAAGTTATGATGAAAATGCCAACTTGTACTACAGCAGCAGCAAACACTGTTATAATCTCATTTTTCCTATGATTCATGAAAAAGTCTGATTTTTTTCTTCCGACATTCTACTCTGACCATTTAAAGCTAGATTACTAGATGCAATAGACAGATGCATGAAAAACAACCCAAATTAAATAGAATTATCACTTTAACTCTTTTTCACTTTAACTGCCCTTTTGTGAACTGACCAAGTTTTCACTTTCCAATAAAGCTTCTTATATTTTCTTAAACAAGTGTGACCTCTTCTTAAAGCCAGTTAGATTTCTTAAGGTCAAGAAGGGGAGTTTGACTGAATTTTCAGAAACTGAGTGTACAGATCAGTTGGATAAGTGAGATGGACTCTAATTTTTTTTTCTTTTCAGAATTAAAACAATAGGTAAGAAATCGGTGAAGGTTAGACATTATTACCATCAGTAATTAATTCACAGTCGTAGATATGATTTGAAAAGTAGCCTTATTTTGAAAGCATATCCTTGCAGTTTATCTTGCTACAACTGTAATGAAAACCCCAAGGCAGATTCCATTGAAGCTGCCAATTCCTTCAGATTGGTGCCCTGCCAAACTCTTGTTCAGTTTTCACCAAAACCCTCAGGTTGTATGTGATCATTCCTGACTTTCGGAATCCACTTTCAGCAGGCCTGGAACCTCAGATCTTGCCAGGTGATTTACTGCTGATGCAGAATTTCACAGAAGTTTCTTCACCCATACAAAAAGTCTACGTTTCTTATAGTGTTCACCTTCTTTGTACCTACACAGAAGTTCCCATACCATAACAAGAAATAATAATTTTGATTTAGTTTTCACTATGGATCCAAATAGCTTTTAAAAATGCCTCTGTGACTCAGCCTTGCTGTTACTGAAAGGTGTTTTATGAATTTTGGGTCATCCCTCCTGATTCCTTGCACATGCAAAAAGTTTAGGTAATGATGCTTGGCATATCTGCCAATTTATTAAACAGCTTCATTTGACACTACAGCAAATGTCAATTTACTGAGACCATTTTTGTTTCTTTTTTTTTGGTTGGTAATTTTTTTTCCCCATGTAGATCATGCCTCACCCTACAACCCCCCAGAAATATAAGGTTTGGCAGGATCTTAAATTAGCAACATAGAATGAGATTTAGAGGACACATGCATACTTTCTTTTAACTACAGTTTGTCTACCTAAATTCTTTGTTAGTCTCAATTCCTCCAGATTTCCTGGTACCATTAACAAAAAGGGGAAACAGGTTACTGCTCAGAAAAGATGTAACTAACATCCCTTTTAATACATTCTGCTTTTAGAAGGAAAAGCAGATTAATCCTTCATGGTGCTGTACTATCTTCATTTCTGAAAAGGCAGCTAAATGCAGGATACTAGAGAAGAGCACTGTAAAATGCACCTTTCCTGTGACCAGCCTGAACTACACAGAGGTTCAAACCTGGCCACTTTGTCCAAATAGAAAGTGAATCTTGCTGGTTATTTTTCCTCAACTGCTGTTTTCATAGGCCTATACACATTTGAATTTTGGTCATGAGTCAGAATATTATACAGTGACTGTTTATAAAAATTCAGCATTTTTTTTTCCATTAAAACCATGACTTTCCAAATGCGTTAGCTGATGGGTGCAAAATATGCTACTTCCTGTGGCTAAATGCTGGTATAACTTCTGCTGACAACTGACATCAAGGTGCTGGGAGAGTAAGTCTACTCAGACTGTGGGGCTGCAGCAAGGTGCACACAACACACTGCAAAGACTCAGATGAAGAAGATAATATCACAGAATGAAAGGAGAACTAAACAAAGTACCAGGCTGCATGGTGGCAGAGATAAGCTTGCATTTTAGAAAATTTGTTTTTAAAGTTTGCCCTCTTAGTTTGAGATTTCAGTAGCAAACAAACAAGCAAAAAGAAATATTCCAGGTTCTATATGAATGAAAAATGGCTGAATTTAAAGTTTTTCAGTCTCATTTGGAAGTCCACTGCAGCTGTAGGTAGATCTGCTTCAAAGTCTTGTTTAAATTGGATTCCTGTTGGGCAGGGGGAAGGAGATCTATGTTAGATAGATATCTGGTGCTATTCAGCAGAACTGCTCCTTAGAGCTGTTAGATAAAATGCTGGACTTCAATTCTAAATCGAATTAAGTTCCTGACACTCTGCCTAGTGTTAAGGTCACCCACTTATGGGTCAAGCCCTCTGCTGCAGGAAGAAGACAGCATCTTCATCTTCCCCAGAGGCCCAATAGAGTTACAAGGTACTGCAGAAATGAACAATGAAAGGAAACAGAAAGGAAACAGAGGCAGCATTAACTCATCATAAAAACAATGGAGTTGCAAGGGTGATACCGTATAGAACCATTACACTTAGTTACTCATTATGGAGGTAAAGTATTATCATTTGTACCTGACAATCCATATCTGGTAATATAGGAACAAGACAAAGCATGTTTTGAGACTGACACTAGCTAGAAATGTGGCCTAGTTTATAACTCTCCTAAGTCAAAGGTGACCACACTACAATACTGCCATTAGAGCATGTTTGTTATCACCAATCTGACCTCTTGTGTGCTACAAAGTTTTCTTCTCACAAAGAAACCATACATTTTACACATTTCCTGAAAAGGAAATAAAGACATTCTCTCACAGTCCAAACATTGTACTAAATATAATAAAAAAATCCATAACACAGAAATTGCCAAGGATAAAAAAATAAATGCAAGCTTGGTATCAGAAAAGTAATGCTGCATTTCATATGTTTCAGTATCTTAATATATATGTAAGGACTAAACCAAGGAGAAGCAGGAAGCAGTTTGAGTCTCAGTTGATGGAACTTTCATAGAAAGCACTAAAAGGATAAAAAACCTTAAAGAGATTATATTGAAGGCTGTATCATCAAAAATATGTCTTAACTGTATTGTATCATTAGGACATAGTGCAAGCCAGTTTCATGATATTTTTAGTCTGAGCTTTTATTTTGCTAAATATGTTCAACTGTTCCTTTTTTAGCTTCAGGGTATGTCTCACAATGAACAGTATATCTATTATTAAACATGATTTTAGCTTTCTCTAGCTTCTATTTTCTCACTTTGTAAGGGCACTAGGAACTTAAATTCAGAATGCTATCAAATATTAGGCAAGACAACTGGAAGAATGGCACATGTAATCCTACACAAACTACATGGGTTATACTTATCTAACATTTTTAAGTTCTGGACTTCCCTTACCCAGATAACTGAATCTTCTAACCATGCCTAGTTTTATGATTTTTATTTTCCCTTAGTGCAAGAGCATTCTTTTTCATTTAAGTTTAAAAAAAAAACCAAACACCCACACCTAATCTAACTCTTTCAACAAAAAAAAAAAACAAACAAAACAATTTTAGGAAAACTCATTTTGTAAAAACAAAATGTGTAAGACTGCTAAAGGAAAAAAAAATAGGGTCCAGAACTCTAGGAATGATATTTTCTGAATGAAAGCAGATGAAACTATCAAGAGATGTGAAATTATCAAGATTTCTCCTTTGTCTGAAATACAAAAGCGTTAGAACTTATACTCACACAAACTGTTTCTGTTGTATGCTTTTCCAATGACAACTGGGGCCATTCATAAATGAACATATTGTCCAATAATTCAAAACCACAGAATAACCGATGCTTATAGTGAACTAACTCATTGACTGGAGTCAACAGGAACATAGCTCCAGTTAGGCACTGCTACACACATGTTCTTTTCTGCATCCACTTGGCAGTTAGGAAGTGCTGCAGGGACAAGGAATTGGTGCAGGTTAAAGACCCAGAGAGCTGCAGTGAAGGGCAGCAGCAGGAGGCAGACACTGAGCTTTGGGAAAATGTGCTCCAGCCTGCTCAGATACTGGAAGGATGGTTGCTGTTCAGGTCTCTCCCAAAGGACAAAGATGTCCCAAGGAGCTGGTCAGTCTTCACAGATCATAGAATAATATCATCTGGCTTGGAAAAGACCTTTAAGGTCAACAAGTCCAACCATTCCCCAGCACTGTCAAGGCCACCACTAACATATGTCACTTAAGGCCTTGTCTGATTTGTCAACACTTCCAGGGACAGTGACTCCACCACTGCCTGTTCCAATGCTTGACCATCCTCTGGGGAAGGAATTGATCATAATCTCCAGTCTAAACCTCTCCTGGCACAGCTTGAGGCCATTTCCTCTTGTCCTGTCCCTTGTTCCTTAGGAGCAGCTACCACAGTTTGGCTCAACTTGAAAATTGGAAACAGCACACATCTGGCAACAAAAAGGGCTTCCTCAAGTATGCGAGTCACCAAGTAGACCACAGAAAGCACAGTCCTGCATCAGAACAGGGTGGGTAGCCCAGTGAAGGACACAACAAGGTGAAGGTGGGTGATCAGAGCCCTTGTTGCCTCCGTCTTCATGGACTAGCTCTGTGCTCTTACCTCAACACCTAGTGGAAAGCTTCAGGGTGACTATTTATACAATAGCTTGATGCACCTGCTGAAAGAGTATATTATTAAGTCCACTTAATAAAAACACATTTCCTGTTTATTAAATGTGAAAACATTGATTCAAAATAGTTACTGTACATACAAAGCAGCAGTGACACAAAGTTAACATAGGAAACAAACAGGCAGAAAATTTGATTTGACACCCAATCTGCTTTGAATAAGCCTAGACAGAATGTTCAAAATAAAAGAAAGATTCAAAATTCCTCTTCAACATGGAAACCATAGATAAATCTCACTTAAAATGACACAAAGATTCTCTTTGAAATTTGTCTAACTTGTGACAAATTCAAATTAACTTTCTACAGACAACTGTAAGTCATAAAATCAAAACCATAAATAAAACGCCAATTAAAATTGTTGTTACAGAATTAACTAGTATTGCTTTATAGTGTAGCACAGTATTTAGAAACAGGATTGAACTGGACTTCAACGATGTATTTAGTCAGATTAAGTCATGAAGTAGTGTCAGCAGTAATGCAATGGAAAATTCATGTAGGAGCTTGTGCTTGTAGGTTTTTGGGATTATTTTTTCCAAACAATTTTGGTCCACAGCATTCTCATCCTCAAAACAAAAAGGAATAGGAGGAACTGTGTGAGTAATTGCTTTCATATTTGGAAGAAGTCTACCGTTAGAACTGACTCAGTGATTCAGCTAAGATGAAAGTTAGATGATAAAGGAGAAAAGAATGAATTTCAAAATAGGAAGTCATGTGTATTCATCAGTAATTCTTTCTTCAGCATTAAGAGATCAAATTATTCACAAGGCAAACTCAAAATCCATTAGTAGTACTTAAAAACAGGGTGTTATATAATTTCCTATATAGATACAGTAAAATAATTTCATTTATAAAAATTAGTAAAAAACATAATAAAAGCAAGCAAACAAAAAAAAAAAGAGCTAAAACAAATACGTCATCTTCAGTTACAGGTGGAACACTGGAACAAATTGCCCAGAGAGGCTGTAGATACCACATCCTTGGAAGCATTCAAGGTCAGGTTGGACAGGGCTCTGAGCAACCTGATCTACTTGAAGATGTCCTTTTTCATTGCAGGAGTGTTGGACTAAGGTGACCTTTGAAGATATCTTCCAACCCAGACCTTTCTATGATTCTATCTACTTAACTACACAGGTAGGTAGCTCAACTAGCTAACCTAACTAAACAGCATGCTCAACTTTGGAATCTCGGGTCTCAGATTTTAAAGGCAAGAATCCTTCAACTTCACAGAAAAATATAGACTTCAGGAATCACTGCTAAATGCTGCATCAGCATTACAGAAATGAGGAATGACTTAGCAGTGGCAGAGCATTCTGATCTCAGGACACGTACTGGATCTGTCTGGAAGTTAATATTCCTCATAGCAGCCTGTATGTTAGTGTGGTTTGGATTTGTGACAAGCCCAGCACTGATAACACACCAGTGTTTTTCCTACTGCGGAGCAGTGTATGCACAGTGCCAAAGGTTCCTCTACCCCTGCCCACTATTTCTCCCCAGCAGATAGGCTGGAAGTGATGAAGAAGCTGGCAGGGAACACAACCAGGACTGCTGAGCCAAACTGGGCAATACCATGTGACTGCCATAAACATGGCATTGTGCTCAGCAATAAGAGCTCAGAGAAAGAAGGAAAATATGGAAACATATATGGTTACAGCATTTGTCTTTGTTTATGTGCACAGCTTTATGTCACCTATTAAACTTTATTTCAACCCCTGGATTTTCTTTTCTTTGTCCTTCCAATTTTCTCCTAAATCCTGCTGAGAGGGAGAGAGAAAGTGACTATGTGAGGTCTTACCTGTTTACCTGCTGCTTAGTTGTCAACCCTCCACTGCCAGACAACCCATCCTCAGAAGGATCTTTCCTACTGAGAAATCCCATTTAAAAGCTCAGTGGGACAAATCTCAAAGCACCATATGTATGAATCCATGGCAAGTCACAAGACTTCAAATTACAGCCATATATTTTCTCTTTTTATAAGAATACTGCACTCATTCAAACATGCAGCAGTATTGCTGAACTTAAAAAAAACCAAACCAACACAAAACAAAACACAAAACCATGCAACATTGCATTTCTGGAGAGCTACTACATGGGCACATTTTTATTTCTCTAGAAAACACTAAGAGCAAAGAACTATCACAAGTGGTGGCAGACTAAAAGGAAAATTGAAAGTCCCTGAGGAGTACAAATGAGGGTTGCATTATTCTAATTAGTCAACATCTCTCAGTTTCCTGCACAATCCAAACTGGCCTTACCAGTCTTTCAAAAGGCTTGGCTTTACCACAGTTGTGAATAAAGGCTCTAAAAGTTATTTTTCCTTTGTATGTTGACTGAAGAATGTATATGCTCTATTAATAGGACATTGCACATTTCATTACTCTCTCACAGTTGTCCGCATAAATAACGTTTTTTTTTTAATTCAAACTTTTCTTAAGTCTATCTATAAATATTTTTTCTTAACACTAAGAAAACTCACTAGATGATCAAGACTTAAGAATTGTTCTGCTGGTTTTACAGATTTTACTAGTACTTTGAAGGTTGTGATCTTAATAAAAAATGACAGCAACATACTTTGATTAGGTGGAGGCTTTCTGTACTTTTATTATTTCCACCAATTTCTATGCAGATGAAATGTATATTACATGAAAAGCAAAGATGTTCTCCCTCTTCTCCAGTTATTGATCAAGAAGTTATGAGTGAATTGTTAGTCACATCTTATTTAGAAGTTTGAATAAGTTTAATAGCTTTGTACATCCTTTTTACTCCATCCTTCAAAAGTAGTTAGCAAATATCTACTTCTCAGCTCTCTCTCCCTCAAAGTAGGTTTAATTGATAAAATATTAAAAAGTGACTCAGACTTGTTCTGGTTTCAGCTGGGACAGAGTTAATGTTCTTCCTAGTAGCTGGTACAGTGCTGTGTTTTAGCTTTAGTCTGAGGATGCTGATAACATCACAGGTAGTGATAACTACACAGGTAGTTTAGTTGTTACTAAGTAGCGCTTACCCTGATCAAGGACTTTTCAGTCTCATGTCCTGTCAGTGGGGAGGGGTACAAGAAGCCAGGAGGGAAAAGAGAGGACACCTGACCCAAACAAGCCAAAGGGGTATTCCATAGCACAGCACATCATGCCCAGTGTATAATCTGAAGGTAGTTACCCGGAAGGGACTGATTGCTGTTGTGTTGAGGATGGGTATCAGTCAGTGGGTGGTGAGCAATTGTATTGTGTATCATTGATGTTGATCGTTTGGGTTTTTTTTTTCCTTTTTAGTTTTATATTTCCCTCATTGTTATTGTTTTTAATATTATTATTATTATCTAGCATTTTACTTCAATTATTAAACTGTTCTTATCTGAATCCACAGGGTGTTATATTCCATTTATTCTCCTCCCCATCCCACTTGGGGAGGGGAGAAGGTGGGAGTGAGTGAACAGCTGCAGCATATTTACTTAGTGTCTGGGGTTAAACCATGACAGACTATATAAAACAAAAAAAAAATTAGAAACCTCAGTTTTCTTAATAATTTGTATTCCCTTTTACATAAAGAAAAGCTCCACTGTAATTTTCTAAGAAAAAAAAGGAAACAAAAACATAAATCCAAAACAAACAAAATCCAAAACCACCCCAAAAATATATCATAAACCAGCCAACCAAACACACCCAATATACACATAAGAACTTACCATATTTGAGAGAACTGCAGCCGGACATTGAACCGTTGACCACAACTCTTTGCATGCGGCCATCCAGCCCATTCTTTATCCACTGAGTGGTCCACCAATCAAATTGATGACACTACAGTTTAGAGACAAGGATGCTGTGTGGGACAGTGTCGAATGCTTTGCACAAGTCCAGGTAGATGACGTCAACTGCTCCACCCCTGTCCATCATCTTTGTAACCCCATCATAGAATGCCACAAAATTAGTCAGGCAGGATTTCCCCCTAGTGAAGCCATGCTGGCTGTCACCAAGCACCTTGTTGCTTTTCATGTGCCCTAGCATGCCTTCCAGGAGAATCTGCTCCCAGATTTTGCCAGGCACAGAGGTGAGAGTGACTGGTCTGTAATTCCCCGGGTCATCCATTTTCCCCTTCTTGAAAATGGGGGTTATATTTCCCTTTTTCCAGTCATCAGGATCTTCACCTGACTGCCATGATTTTTCAAATATGATGGCCAGTGGCTTTGCAACTTCAGTCGCCAGCTCCTTCAGGACCCGCGGATGGATTTCATCAGGGCCCATGGACTTGTGTACCCCTCTACTCTGCTCTCGTGAGACCTCACTTGGAGTATTGTGTGCAGTTCTGGTGTCCTCAACATAAAAAGGACATGGAACTGTTAGAACAAATTCAGAGGACAGCCACGAGGATGATCAGGGGACTGGAGCACCTCCTGTAGGAAGACAGGCTGAGAAAGTTGGGGCTGTTCAGCCTGGAGAAGAGAAGACTGTGTGGAGACCTCATAGTAGCCTTCCAGTATCTGAAGGGGGCCTACAGGGATGCTGGGGAGGGACTATTCATTAGGGACTGTAGTGATAGGACAAGGGGTAATGGGTTAAAACTTAAACAGCAGAGGTTTAGATTGGATATATGGAAGAAATTCTTTACTGTGAGGGTGGTGAGGTACTGGAATGGGTTGCCCAGGGAGGTAGTGAATGCTCCATCCCTGGCAGTGTTCAAGGCCAGGTTGGATGAAGCCTTGTGTGACATGATTTAGTGTGAGGTGTCCCTGGCCATGGCAGGGGAGTTGGAATTAGATGATCTTAAGGTTCTTTCCAACCTTAACTATTCTATGATTCTATAACGACTTTCCCTTTTCCTCTCACAGATTAAAATTCTAATTTCCTTCATTAGGGAAGAGTTATGTTACTTAATGAGAAGTTCCACTGGCTCCATTGGAAGTACTAATGAAGCTCTTTGGAAATACCAAAACCTGGTTTTTAAATCTGTAAAAGGAAAATAAAGGGTACAGAACTCTGTGAAACTGTAAGGGAGGACACTCAAGGGACAAAAAGGGAGCAGTAGAGCCTACCTGTCAACTGTCTTTATGTAGCTAAAGCAGAAACTAGCTGTAAGAAATTATAGAAGGCTTCAGTTAAAGGAACAATCTAAGATGTGGCTTCTCTAGGCACAAAGATGTGATTTTAACCCTCAAGAGCATTATAATTTAGTCCAGAATTAAAAAGATGTGTTTTGTCATCCAGCTCACAGGTGAGTACATTTGAACGCTCACACCATAGCAAGAAGCATAAAAAAAACACATGGAATATGAACATTAGGGTAATTTCACTACAAGCATTTTGAAAAACTGATAATGCACTACTTGCTGTGATAAAGCTTTCTGACTCTTGTGGGAAAAATGATTGCTCTCTTAAAAATATGTAGTTCCTTTTCACTAATCACATCCTGCAATTATTCTCTGTACAATATACAAGACTAGCTGTAAAAAGCTTATAAGACCTTTTGCTTCAGTAGCTTTTTGGAATTTATATTGTACTATCTTCAGCAACCAGCTGTGCTCACATTCGATATCCTCAGTTAAGCAGGATCAGATTTCGGCAGTGCTATTATTAGCTCTAAGCATTTGTTTATTTCCTTAATGCCAAATATGCCTAGCTGGGACTGCCAATGAGACACAGGGGTTCACGAGGTAGATTTAATAAACAAGCTTATATCAATGACAAATATTCCATCAAGGTGTGAGAAAGCACCGTGTTTAAGTTTTTCTTATTTTTAAAATGTTAGATAAATTCTGGACAAGAGGGATCTTACTTTTTAGATATTTGAGCCTCCAATGGACTTTCAGATTACCTGTGGATGTGAAATAATTATTAAAGAGCACTTACCAAATTTCACCAAACAATTCCTCATTTAAAAACAAATGAGTATTCCTGCTTCTTCTCCAGCACAATTCTTTTGCTCACTGACACAAATATACTTTTTCCTTGTGTACCTAAGAGACTAAAATGCTAGCTGCAAGGCAATTTTGTTTTTACAAAACTCAACCATATAAACAGCTGCAAATGGAAACCTATCAAACCCCACCACATAATCCTGATCCTAAATTTGTAACTTAAACAAACCAAGGAAAACAAAACAACAACAACAACCACCAAACAGCAACCAACCAAACAAAACAGACCAAAACTAAACCGAACCAACCAACCCCCAAACAAACAAAAAACCAACAAACCACCCAAACCAACAAAACCAGAACCTGGAAGTTTTGATTACAATATTTGAGGAAACCTCTTACTTACCATTCAAGAGACAGGTATTGTGGAAGCAATGGAAGGTGACACACTAGATAACTGCTGAGTGTTTAAACTCACCAATTTTGCTGGGAATGTATAGGTCTGTTATTTTCACCACAGTTTAGACATGGATCACAGCAATCAGAATGGCTGTTGTGAACCACTAAAACAAAAGAGATTGAGGTGACTAATTGCTATCAACAATCTGTGCCAAAATTATTCTCACATTTGGGAAAAAAGAATCCCAACACCCAAAAAACCCTAACAAAACCCAAATTGAACACAGAAAAACCCCTAACAAACCAAAATCAAATTAAACCTGAACATCATATGCCATGAACTATGCCATCATTCTTCAGTTGGAGAAATCTGGTCACTCTGAAAAGCTGCTTAACCCCCATTAAAAAGTATTTAAGATAGTAAGAATCTAGCAAGGAAAACAAAACCAACAAACAAACAAACAAACTAAACCCCCTGAAACCAAAAAAACCCACCAAACCCTAAACAGTGTTCTATGAGATAGGTAAAAGAAAAAGTGGTCGGTAATGACAATATGGAACTCAGAGATTCTAATGTTGCATCTAAATCTTCATCACATTTTCTACTTAACTAAAAGAAAAAAATAAAAACACTTAAAATATAGCTCAAAAAGTCGCTCTCCACAAAAAAAGAGCCGAAATATTTTTTTCTTACTTTGTTTACATTTATATACTTACAGGAAATGGAAAGCTTTAAAAAAATCTATTTTAGGGAGATTATCTGTTTCATAAAATATCATCTGCACTGGATATTTATTCAATCCTTTTCTAAGAAGAGATTTGGCAGCTGAATATTATGTATAACAGACTTCTTTCACACCATCTGTTATCTGTAGCAAATCAGAAAGCATTTTTGCATTGCTTTTTGTGCGGGAGTGTGGGTACAGTTCAGAACACTAAAAAAAAAAAGTATTTTCTGTTTGTTTGAAGAGAAACAGAGGCTGTGGCCATTCATTTCCTTGTTCTTCCAAGATCCTGCTCAACAATACACAAACAGTAAGCCAGAAACTTTAAGGATTACAGAATAGGGAAATAAAAACTTGTTTTCTCTTTCTAGTCTATTCAGTGTTGATACTATCCAATTGTCTTTTGTGTGAGCTCTGTTTACACACAGAAAGAAAACTAAGCTCATGTGAGGCATTGCTTTAACTTCAGTTGGCTGCCTTGAGCAGTTCATTCAGCTATTAACTTCTGTTGTTGCCTGTTAGTAGGAACATTCACCAGACCAAAATTTTACTTCACAGTATGGGTACCTTCCCTGGTTTGGAGTTCATTTGATACAGAGTGAAGATATAATCAAAACTATAAAGCAGAAAATCTGCAAAAAGTTAGGTTAATTTTATATTGTTTTTTTAGACATCTGAAGATAATGCATCTATTTGTTCAGTTTCATGCTACAGTAGTACCAACATCAGTTTCTTTCAGTAATTATGAACACAAGTTTGAGGCATAGAAATAGTTTGGAAACAGATTTATAATTCTACTTGCACCCTTGCCATGACACAATGCATCCAGAAGTGCTCCAGTTCTTGGGAGAAGCTACAACATAAGACTTGTTCTATTCTTGCATAAGTCAGGAGAAATACATAAGATTTTGCAAAGCAAAAGTTGAAGCTGAGAAGGAAATAAAAAAACTTTCTAAATCACTGACCTCACACAGGATCTATCTGGCCAAATTAATTTATCTGGAAGATAAAGTTTTACACTGTTAAACTCCCTTTTCTAAATTGACTACAGACCAGCTATGCAAGGTTTCTGTATTTTTTGTGAATATTATAACTGAACTGAAGCCCTTGTACAGTGGAGAGTGTTCCATCACTACCTCTGAACACAAGCCATTATCCGAAGGCTTTCTGCCATTCAACATACATATATTCACAACCTATTTAATTCACCTACATTTAATAACTGTGGTAACCTGTAGTTGATTGTGGGTTTTTTTCCCTCCTATATTTCCAGTTACTCTTTATTACTATTAATTGTCATTACTGTCTATTTTATGAGTGGGAAGATTACAGGAGTAACATCAGTTTCTGTATCTGAATATACATCCCATCCAGCAGGCATGTGCATGCACAAAACCAACCACAAATCAGCATGAGTTGAAAACAGACAGCACTCAAAAACAAATAGCACAGATGCTTGACCATGCTTCTCCTTTACAGATAAGGATGGATGTTGCTAGGTGACCCCCTCTCTACATACATATATATATAATACGTGTGTGTATATATATATATATATGCAGGTGGCCTTAGAAACTGTATTTATTCAGTAGCTGGCCCCAGATCTTCTGATCTCCCCACTTGCAAACACCTGGCCGTAGAAGCCCTCAGGGTCTGCAGGCACACTCCTCTTGCTGCTACTCAGACTTCCTCTTTCTACTCACACACCTCCCTTACTCTGCTATAGTTGGCCCAGACACATGGATTTCTCAGAAGCTGACTATCAGACAGTCTGCCCCAGAAACTGAAAGCACCACTTAGCCAGCTACATAGCTGAGTCTTATTCTGCTCATCTCTCCACTGTCTGTCCCCCAAAACTACCTCCAGTATCTCTGTGCCAAGAACTCTTATCCTACTCAGCAGCTAAATTGGCTTGAAATTAGCTAGTGAAGTACACATACATAGGAAACTTTCACACTCTTTACAGTTACTGTCATATATACCTCAACACACAGATAAAAAGAATAGACAGTTCTCTCACAGCGGAAAACAGGAATAACTCTTAACATGCAGATGACAGACTGGTGATCAGATGCAGTACTTAGCCAAACTTATTGACCAGATGTTTACACTGAACTTCTTTTCCTTCCTATCTTACCTCCTCCTGTCTCTCCATTTTCCCATGCTTCTTCCCCCAGTTCCCCTAGATTTCTCCCTTTCTCCAGCTTCTTATACTCTCTCATATTAAGTCTCTCACAGTCCCACAATCCCCTTAAAATTTTCTACAATACTTATTATACAAACAGAAAATAGGCTTCCTTCTGCATCCTACCATGAGCCTCACATGCCTTTAGGAAATTAAACACCCTTCAATTTTCAAGGCATTTTGGGATCTACTTCCCTCCCTCCCCATATGACCCATCTTAGTGGGTTTCACACCCAGGACAACAGTTCTTCTTTGAGAACCCTACAAGGAGAAAAGTATTGATTATTCTTAGTTAACTTTTATCTTGCTAGAAATCAGGTTGATTTCAAGCTCTTTTTTTTAAGACAGCGAATTAGGTTTTTTTACATTTCCTTCTCTTTCCCTGTTCTTTACCTTCATATCTCATTAATTCTTAACACTAATGGTCCCGTTGGACATATTTAGACAATGGACTTAATTAGACAATATTGTTCAACATTACATCACTTCTAAACCTAAATGTTTAAACCTTATTCTGCAAGTCAAAGTCCATGGGTTATTTTTATACGTCCTGGTCCTTCTAAGTGAGACTTTGAAGGCATATTGCGAGCTGGATTGATCCCTAAAGCTTGACCAAGTAATGAGAAATTTAGATGAATTTCCAAACCAGTCTAACTTCCTTGACTTCTGATTCTTTATAATCCACAAAATGAAACTAATTTCATAGCAATTCAGAGAACATTCAACAACACTACACTGAACATAAGTAGATCTTCCAATCTGCAGTTTAAAAGACACGAGTTCATTCTTTGAAAGCTATGCAAATACTATGAATAAATTCTGTGATACTTCTATGAAACAGATATATTCATGATAGCTTAAGAACTTAATTAAATACACTGTTTTCTCATGAAAAAGCAATCTACAGTTTCCTTTGCACATTATTTTCTCCTGCAAATCAAAAAGGCATCTTGATACTGTGGATTGACAAGAGAGTCTTTTAAATATAATAAAAAAATCTTATGAAAACTTAAGAAACTGGAATTACAATTATAAGGTTGTCTCATGCTACAGAGATGTCTACCTGAGGTTGCTTTTGGGGATCTAACACACACATAAAAAATGACAAGCGTAGCTTCATTTTATTTTAACAACACTATTTTACCCTCACATGGATTCTGCCCTATAAATGCTATGAATTCTTGTGTGTCTACTGCCTTAGAAATATATGATTCTTTTCATATGAGATTTGATATCTCACTATAGTATGTCTATTTTCATTGCCCAGCTCCTTAATTTCATAAACACATTACAATTATTTCTCTGATCCTGATTAGCTTGCAAATTGACCTGAGGGCTGCTCTTCTATAATCTGTATATGAGCCAAGATTACAATACAACTGGACTTCATTTTGACCCAATATATTTCACTTCAGTATGCTGTAAGAATGAGGAAACATTTTGTCCTCTCTGCATCCATGCTCATACTCAGTCTCAGAGCTGTTCCTGCTCATGTGCCTAAGATGCTCACTTCTCATTGGCAATTTCAATTTCAAACAGGTTTCCTCAGTGATTCTTCAGCTTTTCTCTTATTTAAAAACAAAAAAACAAACCCCCAAAACACACACATACAAGTGCCATAATGTGAGAGTTCAAGCCCTCTTCCTCCTCTGCCTAAAGCTAAATAAAAAAAGGTGAGGGAGCAGGTCAAGGAAGATTAAGTCTTGGATATAGTTTTGGAAACATTTTTAGTTCCTTTTTTACCTTCAGAAAAGAAGGAGAAAAACATGTTATCTACTTTAATATAGATAAAGACTAACTGCCCTCTGGAGACATATTTTGGACTTTGCTTTCATAATTCAATATATTCTTATATTGATGTTTGTGCAAGTTCCATGACAATTCATCTTTCAGCTATTAGCATGATTAAGAGTACCAAAAGAAGTGTCTTCATTCAGTATAAATGGAAAATTCCTAGGTTGTGATTTTTTTTTTTGGTCTGTTTAGAGTCTTAAGAGAAATTACACATTTACATCAGATCATTCATCTTAACTTTACAATGTGCTTCCTGAATAAACATTTTTTTCTAGCATTCAAACTAGAAAAATTTCCTTCCATTTTTAAGAAACACAGAGACTTCTCAGCAACCCTAACTGAGCTTTTCCCTGTCAGTTATGATTGGTGTAGTGGGATTCAATGGTTTATTCTCTTTGTCTGCTTCCTTGCTGGTCATTCCTATCAGACATCCTGTCTGATAGCATATCTAGACACTGAGTCCTTTATTAAGCCACATCACCTCCACTGTTTTCAACAGAAAAATACAAGACTCAATATAAGCTTTTACTCCATGAAACAATGACTCTACTGCTTTCCAGAGTGTGTGAAATCTAGAAAACATTTGCCAGAAAACAAGACAGTTCTTTCCTCCTTAATCACTGTCATGCTGTTGTTCTTGGTTCCTAAATCGTCACCTTCCTATATTAAGACTGGAGTTCTACTCATTCAGCTAAAATAAAAAAAAAAAAGAAATCCAGAATAACTAACAGAAGACAATTTTTCAAAATTCAGGAGCTATTCAGTCCACTTTAATCTTTGATTTTCACAAAGTTTTTAACAATAAAAATCATGTTTGGATCTTAAATCATCTTAAGCTCACCAGTCAAAGCTTAAGATCAAAGCATAGATCTTGTAGGAAGGACTGAATTGTCAGATCTGGTAGTATATTTAACCAAATGGTAAAACCTTAGCATCCAAGAGGTTCGTGCATTAGATTAGTAAAGAGAATTCCTATGGTTTGTCTGCTGTTCTTTCTCTACAAGCCTTATTAGATAAGGTTTAAGTACTCCATTACAGTTACTTTCAGTATGTGTGATACTGTAAAATTATTAACAATTAATATCAAGTCGTAGACTAAGGGACATTATAACGAAAATCTCCAAAATCAAGACAGAATTCTCTATAAAAAATCTTATACAAAACTCCTTAGAACAGCAGAAAAGGATGGAGAGGTATCACTCTATGGAAAAATGTCAAAACCCCTATTTCTTAAATCTACTTCACATATTATGTCATCTATCTTACATATGCATATATTTTACAGTACATTAAGCACGTTTCACCACTGAATAATCAATTCACTCATATCCAAATGGTTTTTATTTGTAATATTATGGTCACATAGAATGCTTAGGGTTGGAAAGGACTTTCAGATCATCTAATTCTAATTCCCCTGCTATGGGCAGGGACACATCACACTAGATCATGTCACCCAAGGCTCTGTCCAACCTGGTTTTGAACACTGGCAGGGATGGAGCATTCACAGCTTCCTTGGGCAACCCATTCCAGTGCCTCACCACCCTTAGAGTAAAGAGTGTCTTCCTTATGCATAACCTGAACTTCCCCTGTTTAAATTTAAACCCTTGTCCTATTGCTACAGTCTCTAATGAAGAGTCCCTTAGATGTATTTTATCAAAATCCTAGAGTTTGGCAATAACATAATATCAAAATAACCAAACCTCTCAAATGAGGTATCAAAACTCCCTCATTAAAGTTAAGAAAGATGCCATTATAACCTTCTGGAAACACTCCAGCCTAATAAACTGGCATATAAAGACATTTTTACTGCTAAAGACATGTTTTTTCCTTGCTTCCTGAATACCTGCAAATTATTTCCAACCATACACAGAACACATACACCTACTTACTTCCCACGTTCATGATGATTACTTTAAAAATAGTAATTAAAAAAAATATTTAATATCACAGAACTGACATATAGTATCTGAAGACTATCTTATGAAATATACAGTCCCATTAGCTATACTGTATATAATGGACCTCTTGATAGTGAGGCTTCTTATAAACCCCAGTATCCAATCAAGTTTTAACTTTGCATATATATAATATGAAAGCTTCATAGACAAACAGAACACAGATGCTATCCCCCAAAAATTTAACAGAAGAATCACATATGAAGTAATCTGTAGTTTTTCAGGGTAAAGAATAAGCTCTAGAAACTACCTAGCCTATACAAGTTAATGCAAGTTTTAGTAATTAGATTGATAACTATTCACTAAACACCAATTATTACCAGCACACTAGTGGGCATCAGGTCTTTCAGATCTCACTTTTGTGACTGACTGCAAGAATGATCTACAGTTTCTAGAAGAGCGTCTTTAACAGACAACAGTGTTCTAACAAACAGGATCAAGCTTGCCATATTTCTGGGAAAAGCTAAGTCAACTAGAAAAAAAACATTAGAGATATTAAGTAAGCATCTTGATGGTCTGAAGTCCTTAATCACCTAGAATTAAAAAACAAAAACATAGCCATTGCACACTATAAGAAAATAATGATGGTTAATTCTTTGGTTAGAAAAAACAAATTCCTGGAAATCTCCTGAGCAGCCAGCTAATCCTTCAACTTCTGTAGCTAACAGGACTCATACAGCAGTTAGCTTTTGTACACATATCAGTCCTAACACTCACTTTCCGTTTGAAAATCTGTGTATTTCAGGTTTCTTTTTATAGATAATTCTTTCTCACAATATTTGTAAGTGAACAATGGAGGAGACATTCTTGTACCATGACTGCAGAAATGATCTGGCTTATCTACAGTGTATTTGGTTCAACTGACAGAGGTAGCTGAGTATAAAAACAGAGAAAGTTTTTACAAGAGTAGTTTTCTTTCAAAGCTGTAGTGGGAGTGTTATGTAGCTGGAATATAAGTCAGTGTTTGAAGACTGCCAAAGTGGTTTTGTAGAGATGGTTAAAGAAGTGGTCATTTTCTGCTTAAAAACAGTGAGTTAAATTCCAGTCTCAGACACAGAAGTACAGTTTCAGAGCATAACATAGTTATTCCTCATCTTTCCTAAGTAAAAAAAAAAATGTTTGGCTAAACAGTATTCTTGAAATAATTATTTTTATAACTAATTTTCTGTTTTTTAATCGATTCCTAGAAGGATTCCCTTTCCTAATGCAGCTCACAAAAGCCTGAGCAAGACTCAGTAACAGCAGAATGGGGCCAGAGTGTCTGAATATTCTAGTCTTTCCCATTAAAAAATTACTTTTAAAGACTTCGTATTTTCTTACCTTTTAAGCCACTTACTTAGGATCAAGAGCTAAAACTCTGAGGCTGATTCCTAACTATAGGAAACCGAGTGTTTACTTCACTTGCTAAAAGAACCAGACATTTTCCTAAATACAGAGAATTCAAAGCTCCATAGGCAGATAAGTTCAGTTATTCTGCTACCTAAACAGATTGAAAAAGTAAAATATTTTTACTTACAGGAAAATATTCGAATGCAGATGGGTAAGTAGCACAAGGTCTAAAATTTCAGTCCTTTATCTCCCTAAGCTTCCACCAACATCAAGCAGAAGTCTGGGCCAACATGAATCACAAAAACTGGCCCTTCATACTTATTATGCCTGAAACTCAGTTACCTTTTAATCCAAACTTCTAGGCCAAGCTGCACTTTTACTGAAGTGTCAGAAAATTAGATACGCTTTTTATTCTGTTGTACAAGCTGCAATAAAGCAAAAGATTCCACAGAAGAACAGCCATTACATTTTAGGAGTCCTGGATTGAAACAACGATCTCTGAAATACTGAAGATGTCATTTTGTCTTCAAGACTGGCATATAAACAGTGTAAACAGTAAGAAGCAACTCATCTTTCCTCAAAAATATTATTCATAAAGTTATTTTTAGTCAGAGAAGTCTCCAGTCATGTAAAAGGCATCATTCAGCTCCTTAAGGAGAACAGTGGGAGAAAATACATTTTCTACTTGGGTAGGCATGGCAAGAAAAATTAGATCTTGTAAACTGGTTCATTTTCACTAGGGTCAGTGAAATAATTGGTTTAGCTTGACAAGAATGTGTACATATTTTTTTTTTTAAAAAGGCTATAAGCATTTGTCAGTATACAGACAGATGTGCAGCCTTGCTCAGAAGCCTATCTTCGTATCACACTTTCTGTTTCAAGGAGGTTTAGTGGTTTTCCAGGGCCTGGATCCTCAACCTTGCAGAGACTGCTGGAACTCACCTAGCTATGAAATTGCTGCTTCCTGTTGCCCACTTTTACAACCACATAGGCATGAAGAGTTCTGCTCAGGAAGGCTAAGGTCAAGGGCAGTTATATGACTGAGGACTCAGGTGAAGAGGACAGGGGTCTACGGGAGAGTCTCAATGAAATCAAAGAGAAAGGCTAGAGCAGAACCGGATATATTCTGTCAGACAACACATGGCTTTGCAGCTGGCAAAGGGCTTTGGCTTCTACAAATACACAATTACCTTCAAAGAGCAGACTGCTGGAAAGGATCAGATATAATACCTGACAAAACTGGGACAGCAAACAAAAAAGGCAAAATAGGATAGTTTTCATTAATGGAGCTGTGAGACAGATGGATACATAATTTTCTGAAAAAAAAAGGGAAGACAAATTATTGCAGTCTACATAAGGAAACAAAAATATGTGGAGCTCTCCTATGGCATGATAAATCTGAAACAGGGCCTGTGAGAAATCAAAGAGGGAGCTGTTGTTAATGAAAGGCTCTGGCACCTGTCCAAAAAGTAGCTAGGCAAAGCATTATTCAGACAGTTGGAAGATGTTCCAGTCACATGTCTTGGCTATCAAAGGGGACTTTAATCACTCTGATATCTACCAAGAAACCAATAATGTGTAACAGAAGCAATCCAGAAGTTTTGCATTTCCCCTCACACCAAGAAAGTAGGTGTAAGCCAAGAAAGAAGGTGCTCTACTACATGCAAAGAACTGGTAAGGGATGTTGTGATAGCCACTGACAACCTATGGTGTTGTGAAATACATATGGAAGAATTTAAGATCTTGAGGAAAGGCAGGGAAACTAAGAGGACAAGAAAGACCCCAGACTCCAGAAGAACAGAGAAGAATGTTGGAATGTACAATCACTTACCACACCTCTATCCCCAAGATTACAGACAGCCTCAAAGCCATTTCTAGGCACATGAAGGACATGGAAGCAGCCACACAGATTTATCATGAGCAAATCTTGTATCTGACTCACCTTATTGCCTTATGTTATAAGACGATCAACTGGATAAGTGAAAGGCAGGTAGTTACTTTGTATGGCTTATTTTTACTTGGAAAAAAAATTTCAATATTATATCTTACAGTGTTCTTTTAGCCAAACTGAGGAGATATGGATTCCAGAGGCAGACTACAAGATGTGGAGAAAACAAATCATAAGGTTCAGAGAGCCATCATAAGATTCAGAGAGCCATTTCAGTGCCTGTCTAGCAGTCAGCTGAGTGGTGTTCCTCAAGCTTCAATGTTTGCCCTAACAAGGGGCCAGGACTCTTTATCAATGCCATACAACCCAGATGACAGAATTAATTACATCATTACACCCTCTTCAAGTTTGCAGATGACACCAAAATAGGGGGAGCGACTGATATGCTTGAGGGCAAAGGTGAAATTCACTCACACTGGAAATATGCATGAACAAGAATTTAATGAATAAAATCAGTCCTCTGCCCAGGAATAGTAATCAGTAAAAAACAGCTAGCCAGCAACTCTCTAGAAACAGGTTGATAGACAAATGCAACTCTAACTCATCCTAATAGCAGCCAAACACTAGCCATATAAAAGACAGCAAGAGCACAGACATGAATCTCCTCTGTTCAATGCTGATGAATTTACATCTGTAAAAGTGCTTAGTACTGGGGTCAAAGTACACAGAAAATGTTGACTAATTAGAAAGAGTCCAGGGTCAGGGGATCCAGCTAACTTGGTGAAAAGGTACCAACAGTTCTTTGTAACACCTTTACTTAACCAACTACAGAGTGTAAAGCAATGTTTAAAGGCAGAGTCAAAAAGATATAAAATTATTGAGGCTTTATCCAGAAAAAGAAAATGTGTAAGAGGAGCTAGGATTTTTTTTTTCATGTTTTTTTAGGGTTTGGTTTGGTTTTTAAAAACCCCTCTTTCAGCAAAACATGCACTGGCAGATGCAGAATCTTACACAGCTGCTCATCATATAAATAAGTGTCAAGATTCATCTCAATTTCTTGTTCAACTCTTTCCATGGTCATTTTAACAGTCCTGAAGTTTGCCCAAAATATGAGCAAGGAGAATTTTTTTTTTCCTCAGATGTCATATATATCTATAGAGTTAATTAATTTCATCTGGCTTAAACTCTACTTCATCAACTGCATCAAGAATCCCCCTAATGAAACAGGGAGCACTTCGGAGAAGAACAATTCTGGTTTACTTCTAAAGGATACCATAAATAAAATAGCTCTCATTGTGTCTGTCCTGGGAACAACATATATATATATATTTATATATATGACAAAATCTATGGTATATTGAAAAATATGGGATCTGAGCATGACATAAATGGTATAGAATAAGGGGTGGATACTGTCCTGGGTTCAACAGTAGCAGTCATTTTTCTTCTTCTTAGTAGCTGGTGCAGTGCTGTGGTTTTGACTTTTAGCCTGGGAACAATGCTGATGACAATGATGTTTTTACTTGTTGTTCATTAATGTTTATGCTGACCAAGGACTTTCTGAGTCTCACTCTCTGCCAGGGAGGAGGGGAAGCCAGGAGGAAGCAGAGACAGGACACCTGACCCAAACTAACCAAAGGGGTATTCCAAACCACAGGACTTCATGACCAGTATATAAACTGGGGGGAGTCACCCACAAGGCCCAGATCGCTGCCCAGGTTGGGCTGGGTATTGCCTGGTGGGTGGTGAGTGGTTTTATTCTCTTCCCTTGTTATTTCCCTTATCATTATTATTATTGGTGCTAGCAGTAGTGGTTTTGTATTATACCTTAGTTACTGGACTGTTCTTATCTCAACCTGTGGGAGTTACATTCGTTTGATTCTCCTCTCAGTCCCTCTGGGAGCAGGGGCAGGGAGTGAGTGAGCGGCTGTGTAGTTCTGAGTTACCGGCTGGGCTTAAACTACGACAGTGTCCAGTATTGTATAGTTCTGAATTCTGTTATATTAGAGCTACATGTAAAGCATTCAGAAAGCGTGGACCACTTAATCTGAATTAATGTAATTACATTGCTGTTCCAATTTCTTCACAATCTTCAAACATTTTGGAAAACTACGAATGCACCAAATTATACTCTGATAATGTCTGCATCTAACACTTCAATCAAATGCATAGCACCTTTAGCCTATATGGAATTTTACTTTGTAATAAAAGTGCATGTTTCGCATATATTTAGTAAGCAAATTAAGACAACATTAATCATACAAGTTTATAAATCTGAACTTACTTTACCTATGTCTTTCACTCAGTTTCGTACCGTGTGAGGATTTTTTCTTGAACAACCTAAAGTGGTAAATCAATAGTCTCACATCTTGGTGATCAGTAAAAATGTTTTTCCCTCATAGTGGATATACAAATAGAGTGATTACCCCTACTGATCTTAGCAAACATAAGAGGAATAAGTAAAACACAGAAAAACAAGTAGGAGGAAACCCAACTACTTTCAGGTATACATAATCTATCTCCAAATTTTGTTGAATTCCACTTACTTTTAGTGGATCTTTTTAGCTTAAAATATGCATGTCAAACTATCAAAAAGCAATTAGAGTGTTAAATTAATACAGCAAGATGAAAAAGATTTTTCTAACATAACCAACTTTTATTTCTAGTTTTATTGAAGCAGAATCCTGCATTTGGAGAGAAAAAGCAGTACAGTACTGTGATCTGCCTTCAAGTCACATAGTTCCAGTACATAGAACTGATTCAGCAATACTAGCACAAAGTAATTTAAAATAAGTAACCTCTCCAAGTGA
Organism: Melopsittacus undulatus; assembly: GCF_012275295.1. Lineage (NCBI taxonomy): Eukaryota > Metazoa > Chordata > Aves > Psittaciformes > Psittaculidae > Melopsittacus > Melopsittacus undulatus. Next base: position 81,456,717 of record NC_047527.1, on the reverse strand, counting down.
GGAGTATCAAAACAAGCACTTCCATAATTAGGTTCTCTAACCTCCAAATTATTCTTGATAAAAGATTCTTCAAATTCCCTAATTCCAACTCAAACACCACCTTGTTTAAAACCCCTAATATTGTTCTAGGTTGTCACATCTACATTAGTTATTACAATATTAGAATCAGGACAGGTGTCTAACAGCAACCAAAATGCTAATGCTTACATAAAAAACATTCATACATTGGAGCTTGTCTCACTTCTTCCCCAAAGATAAATATCAGGATATAACATTAGCTATCTCTAGCAAACCTACTTCAACATCCTATACACAAGCTGTGATGCAATTGCAGTGATTATGCAAAACAGAATGAAAACATAACAGGGACAGACAAAACATCTATTGGAGTAAATATTTCACGAGTGTAGGATTTCCAAGTATCATTCATGCAAAAGGGGCTTTTCCACCTCCACCACTTCCATTCCAGGAGTGAACTTCCATTTCTGAGAAAGCTTAGGTTCAAGAAAGCAAAGGAATACTGAAAGACCATGGTAACTGAATTTTCGCTTTAAACAAAAGTATGCATGGACAACCTCTATAGGATTGATTTAACATTTTGAATTTATGACTAAATATCTTCTTTATGTTCCAATCTTCCATTTTTATCAATTTGCATTTGGGTACACAGAGGCTTTCATTTTATGGCTCACTAAATAAAGAGTATTTATCTCTTACAACTGTGACAGTGACCTGTCTTCTATTATATGTTTAAAACTTTTCACTCCACCAGTTTAAGAGCATTGCCTTCTCCTGTATCAGTTAAATTAAGACCTAATAAAAATTTACCTAAAGCTTTGGCCAATGAAAGCCTCTTTTGTCTGTAGGGTTGCCTTAATTCCTGTGCTCTTACACACACTTTGATACCCCATTGAGACACTGATAAACTGTTTCACTTGTATCATTAAATGACTGCAGCAGAACCATTAGGGGAAGGAAGAATTAGGAGGAAACAAAGGTGTATGAGAAACTTACATATTCTGCCTGAAGATCAGGACTAATTTTAGAAACCTTATTTTGGCTTAAAATCTTCTATCAGAAGAAGAAAATCATGTCAGACCTCTCACATTCATTGTGTACATAAATATTTTCCACTATCAGTTGACTTCTACTATTATAGGGTCAGGCTAAAACAGGAGCAGGCAACAAAGCAAGAAGAGAAAACCTTAGGATGGAGTCTGAGAGGGAACAAGGAAATTGAACCCAAAACAGAACTTTTACTTAGTGCACAAGAACCAGTTCATTCCTGAAAGAAGAAAATACTGCAGTAAATCACTCAGATTACCTGCAAGGTAGGTTAAGTAACATAATAAAACCCTGTTCCCACAGGCAAAAAGCAAGTTTCTGAGGCTACCCAGTTCAGAAATTGCTCTCAGTGATTGTTCAAAGGGCAGCAAGAACAGTCTGTTTTGTGTATTGCTTCTTCTTGGTATGAGATCCAATCTTTAGCACTTTTATACATTAGTCTTTAAACATTCCCTGTTTCAGCTGAGTTCAAGGGAAAGCAGTGTTCTGAACCCATATAATCACCATAATACTGAAAAAAAAAAACCAACAAAAACAACCAACCAAGGTAGAAAAATGACTGAATCAAGATGGCTACAAAGATGCTTACGATGTGTTTTCAAACTAAATTTTCTCTTGTATCCTAATCTATGCCATAGGGATATCAAGACTTGGACTTTGGAATGGTATTGCTAACAAGTTAGTTTAGAAGCAGACATTGTGATCACAGAAAACTAAAAAAAATTCAACTCAATTTTCAAACAGGGTGCAAGTGGCAAGTAGTGTTCAGAAAGCAGTTTAGGGTCATACTTGAACATAGAACACTTTGAGAAAAGACTTTGTTCTGTGGACCAAAAAATAAATGCACAGGAAAAATAAGATCCCATGATCACAGCACTTAACTTCATTACTATGGACAACTAAAGAAACAAAACTATATTATTATTTTTTGTTGTCAGCATTGGTATTGCAGTCTTAGCAATCTGAAATATTTGTATGTCAAATGATTTCCAAGCGTTTCTTGTATTATTTTTAGATATATTATGTTCATAAATACGAACAGAAGTAGAAATTATTTAATCCATATTAAAGTATGTCTTAGTGTTCATTTTCCAACCCAGTGTAATATAAAATAATATGTCCCAGTATAATTTCCCAGTGCACTGCAACATAATTCTCACTTGGAAGGGACAATACATATAAAGCAAAAGTTTAATCTCTCCTGGGCAAGAGGTCACTTTCATGGGAAATTCATTTCATAACAATTTCATATCTGTGATACTTAAGAATGATCTTCCAGGATCACAGAACGAAATAGAAATCTTCTTGGGAAATGATACAACATTTCTCCTTAAGACTTAGGTCATCTATGTTTTGAAGAATTATGTTTCTGTCAGAATGTAAAGGTGTCCTTAGTGAATTGAAAAGGGCACAATAATAAAAGTATCTGAACTGGGGAATGTGTGCAATAGGAAATAATTTCAGTAGGACACAATGGAACATAAATTGAAGGTTAGAAATGGAAGCATTATAATGATTTCTCAAGAAAAGAAAAAGGTACCAGATGCATATTACAAATTATCCTGTTATAATGAGGGAAAGGCTGCAGAAAAGGAAAAAAGGTATTTGAAATGTAAGAGAAACATTTCTGCAAATATCCTTCCTGTGATCTCTGAATCTATTCTTTCCGCCATTCATATCAGTGAGAAGGCAGTTAAACTCCTACAAAGAATATGTAGTACTATTCTGGAGTTCAGGATTACAAGACTACTGATAATTCACAAGGATTCCTGCTAGGAAATCCCACAGATTTATTACTTTAAGTTGCTCTTATTTTAAAGGGGCTGATAATGAATTTCTTACAGAAGCAGCTACTTAGAAGAACATGAAAGAACAGTTTACAAGATGTTTGAGCCCCACATACAGGACTTTAGCAAGCTATATTCTCTTGATTCTTATTATTGTATTATTTTACCACCTTAAATGACCCAACTCCAAGATTTAACCAAAAGAAATCAAACAAAAACCACTACTATGTTCTGTTCTTTATCTTAATGTTCTAGCTTAAGTTTAGAATAAAAGCAGTAAAGCAGAAAACACTTTTATGCAAAATATTTACTTACAAGCCAAAGACCACACTGCATTTGTCACATCCAGATATAAGCATATTTAATATGAAAATGATACAAAAATATTTAAAATCCCAAACCCTAGAAAAGGCAAAATAATCTGCATTTCAACAACAGAGTATGATATTTTCTGTTGAATACAGACAATATTTCATACTCAGTGTTTTAGCTTCAGATACCTTGGAGACTAGTATTCCTGGACACAATCCATTATCTGCTACAGATGTCCTTTTCTAACTTAAATGGCTTAGTTGGTAAACAGTAGATATAAAGTCCCAGAGCAGAAGATGTATCTGTATCCAGAGTGGTGTATCATAACCCGTTATTATAAAATGCAAGATGTTTTCTCTTATTATTATGATAGTGCAAGCTATAAAAGGTCAATCTCAATAAAAATATTCATTAGTCCTCCAAAAAGGAGTTTGCTTGTTTGCTTATTTCATAAAAAAGCACATTAAATAAGTTTTGTTCTTGTATCACCTCATCATGTAGTATTTCCATGCAATAATTACCATCAGATATATACGTCTCTTTTCCATTAATATAAATCATCTTGCATGGATGAATAACAGAGTCTACCAAATACAGTGATTTTGCTGTCATGACAATTCCAGTTAATGTTGAAGTATAAGTTTGTGAGAATAATACAAACATTTGAATAGAATTATTTAGGTTGGAAAAGACCTTTAATATCGAGTCCAATCTTAAACCTAACACTGACTAGTTCCCCATTAAACTATTCCCCCAGGCACCACAACTGCAAGTCTTAAATACCTTCAGGGTTGATGACTAAACCACTTTATTATGTTCCAATGCTTGATAAACCTTTTGGCGAAGAAATTTTTCCTAATTTCCTATCTACACTTTTTCTTTCACAACTTGATGACATTTCATTTCATCACTTGGGAGAACAGACAGACACTCACCTCACTACAGCCTCCTTTTAGGTACTTCAGAAGTCTCCTCTGAGCCACCTTTTCTGCAAGCTGAACAACACCCGTTCCCTCAGCCACTCCTCATAAGAGATTCTCTAGACCCTTCACCAGCATCATTGCTCTTTTGACACTAGCTCCTCAATGTCTTTCTTGCCGTGAGGGGCTTTGAACTCATATATGATTTGAGATGTGGCCTCACCAGTGCCAAGTGCAGAGGGACAATCATTTCTGTGGTCCTGCTGGCCATGCTGTTTCTGATACAAGCCAGGATGCTGTTAGCCTTCTTGGCTGCCTGGGCACAAGGTGGCTCATGTTCAGTCAGCTGCAGAAAAATAACCCCAGCTCCTTTCCCACCAGTCAGCTTTTCAGTCACTCTTCCCCAGGCCAGTAGCACTGCATGGGGGTACCTAGCACTTAGCCTTGTTGAACCTCATACAACTGGCCTCAGCCCATCAATCCAGCATGTCCAGATCTCTCTGCAGAGCCTTTTTGTCCTCAAGCAGATCAACACTCCCACCCACTTGGTGTTCACTCAACAAAATTGTCCAGAATATTTACAAAGATATCGAATAGAATGGGCCCCAGTACTGAGCCCTGGGGAATACTGCTTGTGACCAGCTGCCAACTAGATTTATCTCAGTTCACCACAAGTCTTTGGCCCTGGCCATCCAGAAAGCTTTTTACCCAGCAAAGAGTACGTCTGTCCAAGCCATGAGCAGCAATTTTCTTCAGAAGATTTCTGTAAAAAATGGTGTTAAAGGCTTTACCAAAGTCCAGGTAAACAACACTCACAGCCTTCCATCATCCACTAAGATGGTCAAAGAAATGTATCTGTCAGGCTGCTCAGTTCCACAGCTTTACATTAACACATCACTAGTTTTTAGGCACAAACTTTTATTGGTGTGCTCCATACAGTCAATAGAATTGTTCTAATTTATGTTCTCCAAAAATCTGGTCTGCTATATTGCTGAAAAAGTAAGGTTAAGTTTGACACAGTTTTCATGTCTTTAGCTGAATAATTTTCCAATCTGAAAATAAAACTTGAAGACTGTTTTGGGCTTAAAGATTATTTTCTGGGAATGTATTTGATGGATAATTATTGTCAGAGTTAACTTTTTAAACAAAGCTTATTTCATCAAGATACTTCTAATCCATATTCACTCTTACTGAACTCTCTTAATACAGTACTATTAAAAATGCTATATGCTGAAGCAGAGCCACATATGTAGAGCTCTGATGTAGCCCCATCAGAAATTTTGATGCAGTTTGAATAACTGCTAGGAATGACAGGGCTCAAAAACTGAGTGAGGTGGCACTTTAAGATGTAGAACAAATCTTTCCATAATAAAAGGCTCTTTTATATCAGTGTAAGCTAGTGGTAAAACATATTTTTGTTCTTTTAGGTATCTTCTACTTTTCTATTCCTCTAATGACCCTATGACAACTATGCCAAGGGAAATATGCTAGTTACATATAAAACCCCTGCAAATTAAATACATACTTTTTTAAGAATGCTCCATCCCTGGTGGTGTTCAAAGTCAGGTTGGACAGAGCCTTGGGTGACACTGTTTAGTGTGAGGTGTCCCTGCCCATGGCAGGGGGTGTGGAACTTCATGATCTTAAAGTCCTTTCCAACACTAACTATTCTGTGATGTTATTATACTACAAAAAAGTATTTTAGTACCCCGTTTTACTTAGAAGCCATTTGTATTTACACAAAACTATTTTCAGGCCTGATTAAAAAAGAAGAATTTAAAAGGACCAAGGCAGTATTAATTAGGGAACTGAAAACAAAGTATCCCTGGTGAATAAGATCACTGGTTAACCAGATACTTCAAACACCAATAATAATTTCTCCTTTCAGTGTTTCAGATCAGTAGGGTTCATTGCATGCTGTGTTTGAAATCTCTTAGTAAGTAAGCAAGAAACATGAATTAGGACATTGTTATATCTGCTGTCAAAGTGTATAAGGGAGAAACTAATCAGGTAAATTCCTTTAAGCTACTTCCCTGTCAACAGTTGGAACATTTTCTAAAAACTGTAAGAAATATCACTACATTAAAAAAAAAGAATTCATCTTCTGGTTAAAAAAAAAAAAATCAACTTTCCTACAGGTAATTGATCTGGAAACTGCCTTTCCAGTCGCCACAGCCCAGATGGAGAGGACAATTGCAGCTGTTGCAGCTGGAGTAGATATTTCCTCATGTTTACCACTCTTTTCTGCCTCAGTCACCTTCTTCCTCCCACTCCCTTTGGCAGGGATGGGTATCAATAACTCCTCTTCTTACTTGTCATGGTTTGAGCATGTTTTGAGGGTGTTTTTTGTTCAAGGTTTTTTTTTTTCCAGCCAGGTGGGAGGGGAGTCCGGGAGGAAGGAGAGTCAGGACACCTGACCCAGGCTAGTCAATGAGGTATTCCATACCATAGCACGTGATGCCCAGGATGCATACTGGGAAGGAGAAGGCTGGAGGGTAGTGGCTCTGGAGAAAAATGGAGGAGGGAGCACATGGTGCTCGGCCGGGCAGGGTGGAGTGAGTTATGGGTCAGTGGCTGGTGGGGTGTTGTATTCTTTTCACTTGCTGTTTGCTGTATCATTATTATTTGTAGTAGTGAATGGCAGTAGGGGTTTTGTGTTATGCCTTAGCAATTAAACCGTTCTTATCTCAATCCGTGGGGGCTACATTCTTTGGATTCTCCTTCCTAACTCTCCGGGAGTTGGGGGACTTGGTTTAAACCACGACATTTTTGGCGCCCAACGTGGGGCACGAGGGATTGAGATAAGAACAGATCTGAGCGGATTTATGGTCTCTTGTCACAATGCTGATTTATTGGCTCTTAGAGGTTTTTCTCTGGATCTCGCTGTTTCGGGATTTTACCGGGTACTTGGTGTATGGATTGGATGTGTTTGTGTTTGTGTCGGAGGCTTGTAATACGGTGGGGCTCCGGCAGCAGGGGGGGATGGACGTGGCCGTGGACTTGGACTTGTACCAGGCCGTCCCGCTGCTCTTCGCCGTCCTTGTCCTTATCCTCGTCGTCGTCTGTGTGGAGCTGTGTGAAGCCAGGAAGGAGCTGCCCCAGGAGCTGCCGGCAGCTGAGGCTGCCAGGGAGAGCGGCACGGGGAGCCAAACGGCTGTGGCAGAGCAGCGGGAGCAGGCGGGGGAGGAGCGGAGCAGGGCGGTAGCTGAGCAGCAGGATAAGGCTGTGGGGGGGGTGAGTCCCGCGGCCGTTCCCGACCCTCCGACGGCCGAGAGTGTCCCCCGGAAGTCGCCCGCCAACCCCCAGCAGGATGCAGGAGACTACGCAGCACTTCCCAGCAAGGCAGAGGAGGAACCGAGTCCTGCCGCCGTTCCGAACCCCGCAGCATCCGAGAATATTCCCCGGAAGTCACCCGCCGAGCCCCAGCAGGATACAGGAGACCAGGCAGCACTTCCCAGCAAGGCAGAGGAGGAAGATCCGGACTCGGGAGAAGAGAAGCTGATAGTGGGAGAGCTGGCAAGCAGGGCAGCTACATCAGCCCCAGTGACAAGTGCAGCAGCATCATCTGAGAGTTCTGACGGTTATGAATGGCTTTTGCGTGCCCTTGGGACCTGCCTGCTGATTGTGATGGTTTTCGGCATGGTGGCACACACAGAGTGTGTTCCATCCACAACCATTTTGTCTGATCCCAAAAGTTAAGCAGAGTCAGGTCTGGGTCTTGTCTAAGTTTAGACAAGTACATAGGAGCACCAGTAGACTGTTCCCAAGGCTGGACAGTCATGAGTGGCAGGGCATGTGGGACAGTATAGCCGGGTATCTGATCCACTGGGCCCCTCCAGTGCTTTGGAAGCATTGGAGGTGGAAGGCAGCTGTATGGAGTCCCCAGCAGCAAGCTGTAGAACTGCTGAAGGGGACGGTGAATGATTTTGGTGGGCCCAGATACTTCAGGCTATCAGTCCAGAGATGCAACTTAGAGATGTCTCATGATCGAGGGGTGGACTTAAGAGTGATGGTGTATTGAAAATGTGGGATCTGGGCATGACGTGAATGGTATGGAATAAGGGGTGGATAATGTCATGGTTTGAGCATGTTTTGAGGGTGTTTTTTGTTCAAGGTTTTTTTTTTTTCCAGCCAGGTGGGAGGGGAGTCCGGGAGGAAGGAGAGTCAGGACACCTGACCCAGGCTAGTCAATGAGGTATTCCATACCATAGCACGTGATGCCCAGGATGCATACTGGGAAGGAGAAGGCTGGAGGGTAGTGGCTCTGTAGAAAAATGGAGGAGGGAGCACATGGTGCTCGGCCGGGCAGGGTGGAGTGAGTTATGGGTCGGTGGCTGGTGGGGTGTTGTATTCTTTTCACTTGCTGTTTGCTGTATCATTATTATTTGTAGTAGTGAATGGCAGTAGGGGTTTTGTGTTATGCCTTAGCAATTAAACCGTTCTTATCTCAATCCGTGGGGGCTACATTCTTTGGATTCTCCTTCCTAACTCTCCGGGAGTTGGGGGACTTGGTTTAAACCACGACATTACTGTAACTAACCATAACGTAACAGGGACTGATCTGGAGTGCTCCCTTGAAAACCCACAATGAATAGAAGCTGCCTATATGGTATGGGCTGCTTATAGAGAGTATGGCTAAAGCAACCATTCTTCTCTTGTATGTTTCCTCTAGAGAAAGCATATTTACTGTCAGCAAGAGGTAAGCTACTGCCCCTGGGAGAGAGGCAACAGTACAGAAAGCATGTAATTCTTCCTTCCAGCATAAAATTAACCTTCAATAAAACTTCACAGCACTTCTTCCTACTAATTCTGACCTACCAGCCCTCACCTTTGCTACGAGGAGTTATTTTTGCTTCTTTCTATAATTGTGTTGGAAGTCAGGCCAGGCAATGCTCACTCCAGTCTCACCTCTGGAGAAACAAAACCCATCATAATTTCTTCGGTTCCCTAGAAAAAATAAAGGGGTGGAGTTGCTCTCAGCTCCCTCTTCTTCAGCTTCATCTTGGTTGGTCACTATTTCCTATTGCAGCCTTGAGTCATAGAAAATAGGAGAGGATTTTTTGCCTATCCCACAGGAATGGTCTTTTCCAGAAGTTTAATCATTGCACAGCTGACTCCTAGCCTGGTGAGTTCTCGGCTGAAACTGGAGGCAGTGGTATTACACCTCACACACAGTCCAACATCTTCATCTTATTTGAAAGATTTGGTGGTATTTTTGCTAAATGAATACTAAACCAAGCAAATGCTGAAATTTCATGTAATGTGAGACTTCCTGCACATGAAAACCTCAAGGCTATTACTGCAGCTCATGTGCTTATTTTTTAGGTTAAACTTAAACATAGTCTGCTTTTACAGCTCACCTCTTTATCTGATCATGCAAAAAGTTATTAATTTACCAGCCAGTCAAGGTTTTAATCAATCTGCAGCTGATTAAGCACTTATCTAGTGTCCTCCTTAGTACCACAGCCTGTACTAAGCTGTATACTGGTAATCATTACATTTAGTGTCACCCTAAGATGTTAGAATATCCAATTCAAGATGTTTTATTGCTTAACTAGAGAGTGTATGTTGCATTCTAAAAAAACAAATTATACAGAAAGGCATCCAAAGAATTAAACAACAGGAAAAAAACCTTCCAAATGAGATGGTATTACCTTAAGCAGCCAAGCAAATATTTTCAGTGTTCTTTCAGTGTGTTCCTTTATTCTGATTGCCTCCGAGACAGTTAAATAAGCTACCTGATCTTTGAAATCTCCTACTAATTTCTTTTACTTAAAAAAAAGTGTTCTCATTAATACAACCACGATCCCAGCAAAACACTTACACAGTGGGTTACTAGATCTCTGTCCAGGTTTTGGGCTGGGATAGAGTTAGCTTTCTTCCTAATAGCTAGTATAATGATGTGTTTTGAGTTTAGGGTGAGAGTTATGTAGACAACACACTGATGTTTAAGTTGTTGCTGGGCAATGGAGCAATTACAGGCACAGCTACAGAGTGAGCAGAGAAGAGATTCAGAGCAGCCCTGCAGAGAAGGTCTTGGGGGTGTTGGTAGATGAGAAAATAAACATGAGCCAGCAGTGTGCGTTTACAGCCCAGAAAGCCAACTGTATCTTGGGCTGCATCAAAAGGAGCGTGACCAGCAGGTCAAAGGAGGTGATCCTGCCCCTCTACTCTGCTCTCGTGAGACTTCACTTGGAGTATTGTGTGCAATTCTGGTGTCCTCAACATAAAAGGGACATGTAACTGTTGGAACAAGTTCAGAGGAGGGCCACGAGGATGATGAGGGGACTGGAGCACCTCTTATATGAAGACAGGCTGAGAAAGTTGGGGCTGCTCAGCCTGGAGAAGAGAAGGGTGTATGGAGAGCTCATAGCAGCCTTCCAGTATCTGAAGGGGACCTATGAGGGTGCTGGAGAGGGACTCTTTATCAGGGACTGTAGCAACAGACCAAGGGGTAATGGGTTCAGACTTAAACAGGGAAAGTTTAGATTGGATATAAGGAAGAAATTCTTTCCTGTTAGGGTGGTGAGGCACTGGAATGGGTTGCCCAGGGAGGTTGTGAATGCTCTATCCCTGGCAGTGTTCAAGGCCAGGTTGGATGAACCCTTGGGTGATATGCTTTAGTGTGAGGTGTCCCTGGCCATGGCAGGGGGGTTGGAACCAGATGATCTTAAGGTCCTTTCCAACCCCAACTATTTATTCTATGATTCTCTGACTTATCAGCTTCTCATAAATATCTGCCAGCAAGGAGGCTAGGAATACACAAGAACCTGGGAGGCGACACAGCTGACCAAAGGAATACTCCACATCATGCTGAACAATAAAACTGGAGGAAGCTGGCTGGGGTAGACAGCCTGCTGCTCAGAGATTGGCTGGGCATTAGTCAGCAGATCATGAGCAATTGTGTTGTGCATCACTTGTTTTGTATATTCTTTTTTTTATTATTAATTTTCCCTTACTTTTCTGTATTGTTCTCAACCCATGAGTTTTGCCATTTTTCCTGTTCTATTCCCCATCCTACTGACAGGGGGAGGAGGATTGAATGAATATCTGTGTAGTGTTCAGGTGCCTCTCAGTTTAAACCACAAACATTTTTCAGAAGGTATTTTCAAGTATCAAATTCTATTTAGAATCGCTAAAGATGTTAAATATTTTGGTAGGATCTTTATGCTTCTGCTCTTGACTATGTTTAGTGTCAAAACACAGCATACTTTAACATACTCAAGTGTGTGTGTGCCTCATACAGCCTTCCCCGTCCTGTAGTTCATGTCTTCCTTTCTTTGTCAGTAATCTATAGGGACCATTCCCCATTGAAATCCAGGCAATTTGTGTTATTTTTCTTGTTTCTGTTTCAAAGTGTTAACTTGGTAAACATATTGTAGGACTGGCAGCATGAATGAAGGCTTTAAAAGTTATTGCAAAACACTGAAGAAATCTAACTTGAGACTTCTAAAGCAAAGACACTTTTCTTCTTTTGTAAAGCTTTACATAACAAAAGCCAATGATTATTTTACCCCAATATTACAGTTTTTGCATATAGAACCGATCTTCACCTCTGCAAGGAGTCTTGGTTTAGATTTACCAATTTGTCACAAGATAAGTCTGTGTAACAATTGACATGCAGCTCCACTAAACCTTGCAATGGAAGCTTAAACTGTACTCCAAGGAATTCTGTAATTCTGTTTTTATGCACTCTTTCAGTAGAATAACAATTAATATAATTTCCAGAATTTCTTACTGAAGAACACAGACCCAGTGTCCTGGTTTGAGCAGTAGCAGTCATTTTTTCTCCTTCTTGGTAGCTGGTGCAGTGCTGTGTTTTGACTTTCAGGCTGAGAACGGTTGCTGATAGCAAGTATGTTTTGAGTTACTGCTCAAATGTTTGGTTTGTCCAAGGCCTTTTCTGAGCTCATGCTCTGCCAGGGAGGAGGGGAAGCCAGGAGGAAGGAGAGACAGGACACCTGACCCAGGCTAGCCAAAGATGTATTCCATACCATAGCATGTCATACCCAGGAGGTAACTGGGAGAGACCCGGAAGGGCGGGAGCTCTGGGGGGGATGAAGGAGGTATCGGTTGTTGTTCGGTCGGGCAGGGTGGGGTGAGTTATGGGTCGGTGGCTGGTGAGGTGTTGTATTCTCTTCACTTGTTATTGGCTGTATCATTATTATCTGTAGTAGTAGTAGCAGGAGTGATTTATGTTATACCTTAGCTATTAAACCGTGCTTATCTCAGCCTGTGGGGGCTACATTCTTTGGATTTTCCTTCCTAATTCTCCGGGAGTTGGGGGAGCAAGGGGGGGGGGTGAGTAAACGAGCTGTGTGTGGACTTGGTTTAAACCACGACACCCAGGAAATATAATTTCATACGTGGTGATCCACACTTCAAGAAAACAAGATCTGGAGCTGCTCCTGCTGGTGCTGGGAAATTTTAAGTGCATTGACTATGTAACTTTAATATAATACTCCTTGTGTCCTGTAAAAATAATAAATAGAGGGTGAAAGCAGTTTACTCAGATCATATATAGTATAATTCAATCTGATAAATTATTCTTTATTAAAAAAACCAGCCTTTATATTCTTTTTTACTTTAAAGACAATGGGCTTGTTTTCTTCCACTGTTCAGGTCTAGAAAATAATCAGCTGTGAACAGCCTTACAAGTCATGTAGTGTTAAGACAGTTTGAGAAAAGGTAACTTTTATTATCCTAAAAATAACAATTTAGCTTAAATCAAGCTTCATTTTTCTGTAAGCAAGAAGAAGTACCAAACCAGATTCAGCCTTGATGATCACAGGTTCTAACAATCATTCACATAACTTACCCAGATGACTGAACTTGTATGTAATAAAAAATGCAGCTTACATCTTAATCCTTGTATACCTGCCATGTTAACTCATTCTTCTCCTTCCACTCTGTTAAAGCATAGTGCAGCTGCTAAGGTGGGTGGCAAGTATTTGACATTAAGAACTTTCAGTAAATATCTGTAGCTACCTTTTGCCCACTGAGGACAATAGTAACTGGAATATATTAAACCTATGCTGTAAATAGACACCCTTGACACAGCAAAATTACTGACTCATAACATTTGGGTTGGTGGTATGGGTATTGCCTGGTTTATTTTACCTCAATTTGTATTGCATTCCTTTTACAATGAGAGATGAGTCCAATGGAGCTCTTGGGAAGAAGGGAGGACTGTTCCTGGGGGACTTATGAGTATCCACAGGAAGAGATATTTAGATGGCAGGGTATGTCATCCACAAGGAGCTAGCAAGATAGAAACATTTAGAAAATAAACAGCTGTATCTCAGAGGCAACTGATAATTTTCTAGGGACTAAAAGGAAATTCTTTACTTAACTGCAGATCAAGAAGTTAATGGATAGCCTGAAACCAAACCTGGAATTAGTGACTCACCTGTAAAGGCACAGTGAGTGGATAAAAACGATTATTCGCCTTCTGAATATCTGTTCTCTCTGACTAAATAGCTGAGTTGCCCCATTTAAAAAGTATTATAGATTTTTTAAGCTGAATCATATTAATCTTGAAAACCTTTCAGTCTCTTTTGGGGAGCTTATAATAGAGAGGTCTATACAGGTATTCTGTAAAGAACTGGTAAAAAAGTCATTGGAGAAAGAGACACTGAGAACTGTTAGAAAGTCCAGAGGCAATCTGGCAATTAGTCAAAGCATAAATTTTCACTTCAATAATCCTCAGCCTACAGTCCCGACGGTTACAAAATATTTGCCAGAGCAATGCCTTAACAGCATCCATTAGCAGGGTGGTAGGGATCCTGACAATTTCAAATTTACCCAAACATCAAATAGTTCCTTAAGACAAATCCAAAGAATAAAAACAAATAAAACTCAAAACACAATTTCCCTACCAAAACTTCAAACTTAAGAATTGCATTTCTATCCCTTACCTCACAGAGGTAGCCTCTTGTTTTGGGTTCCAGGAAGGCAGTATCACCTCAGTAATTTCTGTAATGCTCTAGTGACTGCCTTAGCTAGGTTAAAAAAAAAAAAAAAAGGAAATAAAAGAAATGTTCCTATAACTTCTGCTGTTTAACTACTGCTCTCAACTTCAAAGGGGCTTTTACATTCAGTTGTGTATTTACAACATTCCCACCCTCTGAAGGGAAGAGATTGTCCATCGCTGCCACGGCACCACAGAACCATGTGCTCAAGCCTATTAAAGCCGGAAAAGAAAAAAAAGCAATCATCTAACACCTTCACCGCAGAAAGTCAGGACACCAAAGTTACAAAGCATCAAACTGTGTACAGGCAGAGGCATACATGGGTTACCTGTAAAATCTGTAGGACAGATAAAGACAGTAGGCTATTGTCATTTTCATTTGTTGACCTCCAGCCCAGATTTTTACATTGTTAACTGTAACAGATTTCCAGCTGCTGCGATCCTGAATTCAAAGACATCTCTACTTTTAATGAAAAGAGAATCTCGCAAAGCACATGAAAAATTACACTGACTTTTAGAGACCTGTTAAAAATTTTTATTTTTCTTCTAATCCAGGAAAACCCCCAAAGCATTTGCACTCATATAGTTTTATTGTGAAGTACTTATAATGACTGTCACACGAGATGATAGAAAAATTCATAGAGGAGGCAGATCACCTTCTGAGCAAGACCAAGCTTATATTTGGGAGTAATCACAGTCTCTCCAGGCTGGTTTAACCTTTAGAGATCTGTGACTGAAACTTTTGCTAGTTAGCAAGCTATCCAAATGAATTCATTTTGCAGTGTAGAGGCTTGGTCTCTAGAAACTGTTACAAATATTGTTAGAATGTGCGGAAAGAAGCATGACCTTGAGTAATGCAATTAGGTTATTTCCATTAGGTGTTTGTATCTGACATAGAACTACTAGTGAATAAGAACCTTGCTTTGCATTGCAACAACTCACTTCGTGTTTCTTACACATGAGCTACACACAGTAGGAGAACACCAAGAAATTCAAAGTTAACGCAGGGATGGACTGTTCAAGAACAGAATTTGAATTTAAAAGTAGCTGAAGAAAGAAATGCTTAGCCTGACCTTTTCCTATCCTGCATATATTCTTAACAAAGTATTCTTACTCTGCCGACATTAAGGAGCATTTTCTCCTGCATTTGCGTGGAACAATGGTGACTGAATGAATGATTATGCTAATCATACATCAGTATTCACAATAGATCTTACACAGCATAAATCCGGGTCTCCTTCCTGTTAAGAAAGCACTACTGAGAAAATGAATCACAGTCAACTACCAAGTGTTTCAAACTTTACTTGTATTCTGCATTTGAACTCTAATAATCTACCTTGAACTTGCATAAATAATAGTATTTTCAAAATACAGGAGTTTTTAGCTAACTGTTAGAATGTGTGGAATGTTTGAGTGCTAGGGGGTTATCAGTTAATAACCCCCTAGCACACTTTAAGAATATTTAAATGCAAAATAATTTTCTGCAAATATAAATCACCTTTAGTAAAGTCGTATATGGTTACTAAAAAGCCCTTCAAAGTACAAATATAAAGTAATCCAGTGGTACTACAGCTGTCTAATCAAGTTTGAAATTAACCTGTTTGGATTGCTAACTCATTTTGTGGCAAAGAACAGGTTTTTGTTTGTGTACCTCCCCCCATGTGTATTCCTTTTGTCTTTTCCTTGTACGTTGATCTGTTTTGAATAAATTTCTTAGCTAATCTTATATCACCGCATGAGTATTCCCTAATCTCTAATTAGAATTTTTAATCCTTACATTTTAAGTTAAACATGAATGAAGTCTAATCCCTGTATCTGCAATTATAATCACTTAATATATTTTTTTGCTAAAGAGTCTATTGTTCTAAAATTGCTTATTATCAACTATTTCACAGAAGAATGATTGAGATGACAAGTATGCATCAATACTTTTTTGGAAGGCAGCAAGATGGTTTGTTTTGGTTTTCTGATTCTTTTTTTTCATAGTATTTTTTCCTCCAGTTTGATATAAAACCAAATTACCCCCAGTTTTAGCAACCTAGCAGTTTATCCAAGCATCTCAGTATGATCTGTAGTAGAGTGCATTCCGCCATGAAGTTGTTTCTGTGACATTTCTGCTTATTAAAAAGAACTGAAGTTTCTTATTGTCTTTTCTCAACTAATAAAAACTTTTAAGACAATGAATCTGCACACTGATCTAAGCCTCACTGTACAGACTGATAGAGTTCTGTTCACTTCCTGCTTTTAAAGATAATGAAAATTTGGCCAGATAACCACAAGTTCTCTATCAAGGTTATTTTACTAAAACCAAAAATCCATCAAAGTCCCAACCAGTACGAACCTGTTCCCTAGAGGTCTGACCAGTTTGTACTCCTGCACCTTACCCTGGTTACCACTGACATCTTAGACTTAAGCTGGGTAGCCTGCATTCAATCTTTAGACTAATCTGTATGTATTCAAGTAGTTACAAAATGTCTCAACATCTCTAAATCAGCCTTCTTGTTCACCAATTTCTACCTAGAAAAAGGATTATTCTTACATCCCCTGCCAGTGATATGAATTCCACCAGCCTCCCTCCAGAGGTAAAAAACACCAGAGGAAAAAACTGTTCTGAGGAAGAGTGACTATTAGCTGGAATCAACTTTAATACAAACTCTTGAAAATACATAATGAAAATAAGTATATCATAATGCAGTAATTTTCATCAGCCTGCAAAATGTTTGGTTTGTTTGTTTCAAAGGGACCTTACAATGATGACCATTATTTGAATGTAATGTAGGAGATAGATAGAGTTTTGTAAGAAGAAAATAGTCAAATTGTTCTTGCTTTTATATTAACTAGGGTTGAGGACAGTGATGAATACTTTTCCTTCTCCCCATTTTAATCCTAGTCACCAACCTGAAATGCTAAGGAAAGAGTGTCCAAAGCTTCTGGTCCTCAAAACCAGTATTTTGAAATTCTCTTATGATAACTTCTCACCTCCAAACCTCACACTGCAGATCATTCCAAAGCATCATCCTGACCATCCTACTAAGTGATCACACCTCCACAAATTTGACCTGAAGTTTTACATCCGTTGCCTTATCCTCTTAAGCCTGTCTTAGTAGGCATGTCCTGCTTTATGCAAAATACACGAAGTGCACTCAGACATCCCATTTCCTGGGTTTCCTACATGTCCATTAAACATGAACAAGGGTCACTGTTAGTTCTTGCAGTGCCTCTCCTCCTGAATAACTTGCAGTCTTTATGCTGCTCATGAATGAAAAGCAGAAAGTTGTGATTTTTATCTAAACTACATATGCAGCCCAGTACAAGCCCATCTCCTACAACTGAGTGTCTTCACCTATCTTTTCTGTTGAACAGTTTATAACACTTATGATTGCAAAAAACAGCCAATGTAATGTAGGAGATAGATATATTGGATATATTGGAATTCCAGTGAAGTTTCACACAGGCAAGAAATGACACAGAACATAAAGATTTTCTTAATTGCATAAATGTACTTCTTCTTGTTGCATATAGTTTATTTTTCCTATATTTAATGGCATTCATGTCTGTCTGTCCTGTCTATGTTGGACTTTGCTGGTAGACAATCATTATTTTTACCAGGTGGAAATAAAACTACTGATTTGATCAGGTGGAAGCTTTTCTTTTAATCACACAGTGTTCTTGAATAAGGGTGGGGAGAGATCCTACATACCCAAAAATTCTGGTTACTTTGTTTGTAGTATCTTGTATCAGGAAGAGGATGAAGGTGCTGCTTAAAGCAATTTCTGGAGCACGTCCCTGAGGATTGTTTCCATATGCAAATGCATGAGGAGGTCTGCTGGAAATCTGATTTCTTTAACTGGTCCTAGAAAGAGTTGTAGTGGACCTGAGCAGCTGCTGTATGAGTAAATGTACTATTCTGACTGATGGCAGTGCTAATTGAGCTCCTTCAGCATGTATGTTTTCTAGCAATCCCTGTTCAGAGCAGACTGAAGCCTTTCTGCATCTTCTGGTTGCAGTTATTCTTCCCTGCCCTCTGTGCTCTAGTTGGGGCTCTTCTGGGAAGAAGCTTTACTTTGTAGAGGCAAGAGGCTGCAGTTTTTTTATGTGTGTGTGCAGAGAACTAGAGAAAATAGAGAATATAAAAAAACATTCTGTTGGTGAACAAGTGTAAACACTGAGAGGAAGAAGGAAGCTGGAAGGAAGATTTTCAGGTTTAATATTTTCAGGTTGGATTTTTTGGTTTGGGTTTTTTTTTTTTGGTGGAGTTCTTGTGTTTTTTTGTTTTGTTTTGTTTTTTTATAATGTCATCACATTGCTTGCATTAGGAAATTTTGAAAGTTTTCAGAAGACAAGTTCTTAGGAGAACAGTAACTGAAAGAAAAAGGATTTTTTTTAATTAACATTTTAAGGTATAAAACAGTTCTTATTTATATTTTTTTATTAAAAAACCTTTTAATTTATTTCTTTTGAGGGCTGGATTATTCCCTCCCTCCCCCAAAACCAAGAAAACAATTTATCTTTTATAGTTCCATGTTTTTAATAAATAAAAAATAATAACTAGTAGTATGTTCAGTGAAAATGTTTCTATTAATATTTCAGCTAAGTTTCACAGCAAGACATGCCCCTTCATTAGAAATGCTTTCTATGTAATGGTTTGCTGAGAACAGTAAAATGTGAAAATTATCTTGGCATTCATTTAATACACTTCTTGCAAACTATATATTCAGCAGAGAGTTGATGTCTTTCCCCTTTACATCAGCAATAAAAAGTTGCCCTTTTTACTACATTGTACATATGTAGTTACCTTTCTAGTTCCATGACAGTTGAAATCAAAATAATGAACATTCCAAGATTTCCTGACTTTAAAGTAAAGCCTCTCGTACTTTAAGTTCTCAGAAGCACAAGAGATGTTCCATTTTTCTTGTCTCTACCTCTGGTTACCTTTGATGAGGACTGAAATGAAAACTTCAGTACACAAGAAAACATCACCAATCTGTATGCTTAATAATTCAATCCAAGAAGATTTTATAAGATTCATACAGGTTAAGCAGTTCCAAAATCCAGAAGGGGAGGAAAGAAAATAGCCATTGATAAGTGTGAAGACCCCTAGAGGCTTGGACATAATTTCTGTGGGGAAAA
The DNA here is from genome assembly GCF_012275295.1 of Melopsittacus undulatus. Taxonomy (NCBI): domain Eukaryota; kingdom Metazoa; phylum Chordata; class Aves; order Psittaciformes; family Psittaculidae; genus Melopsittacus; species Melopsittacus undulatus. Next base: position 81,437,533 of record NC_047527.1, on the reverse strand, counting down.
GAGGCACACAATAGTCAAATGATAATATAAACCAGACAAAGGTATACAATGTCTTGTCAGACCTCATTGCAGCTATTCTCATCAGTACTGATTCAAGTACAGAGTATGTTACTAAAGGTATGCTAAAGTCAAACCAGAAAAAACATGGAACTTAATATTTCAATGGGCTTAAACCAGTTTAACAGTTTCCTAAGGGCTGTCACTTGAAAAAGTAATAAATTTCATCCAAGGGTTTGTTAGAAGTTTGTAAACCCATCCTCCCTCTATCTGCAGTGAACTTGAAGAACATAGCTAACAAAAGCCCCTTTATTCTCTGGGTGATATCTGCATATTTTGGAGGATTTTACTTCCTATCTATCAACACCCCCAAGTCCTTCCCTGCAGGGCTGCTCTGAATTTCTTTTTTGCCCAACCTGTAGCTGTGCCTGGGATTGCTCCAACCCAGGTGTAGGACCTTGCACTTGTCATAGTTAAACTTCATGGGGCTGGCATCAGCCCACCTCACAAGCACGTCAAGGTCCCTCTGAATGGCATTCCTTCCCTCCAGCTTTATCAACCGAAGCACACAGCTTGGTGTCATTGGCAAACTTGCTGAGGGCACACTCAATCCCACTGTCCATGTCACTGACAAAGATGTTGAACAAGACCAGTCCCAGCACTGATCCCTGAGGGACACCACTCGTTGCTGGTCTCCAGCTGGACATTGAGGCACTGACCACAACTCTTTGCATGCGGCAAACTTTGACACAAAGATCAAGTGTGAGATTTTAATGTGTCCTATTGAAACTGATAATATCAAATATTTTATTACCAAAAAAAAAAAAATTCGTATTTTCCCTCCTGGGCAGGAGGGAATTCCTTGAATAAGAGAGGTGGAAGATCATATTTTCAATAGAAAACTGTAGTGTTGTCCTTAAAAAGTATGATTTTAACAAATTCTGTATTTTCTCACTTAACTGTAGATTGAAAAGTCATCTCAGCTGCTTTTAGGATTCAGGTCTCTCTCTTATCCCCAGTTCCCACACAGCCCTCAACATTATCTCAGTGCCCCAGATGGATTTACTCATTCTGCACAACACATTTATTTTCTTTACAATATGGCTTACACCAAGATTATCATGATTATATTTATTTAAAGATAAGAAACAAGCACAAAGATGCTAAGAGCCAGAAGAACAAAAGGACTCACTTGTTGCTAGGTTGGCCATTATGCTATATTTTCTAGGAATTATTCTTTTTTTTTTTTCATTCTACTGATTTATGAAAAAATATTACTAAGGTTAAGCCCTCATCAGATGTGACAGATCTGGCTCTTCAGGTAATGTCTTCTTGTACACACCAAAATGACTCCAGCACTCCAGTAATCTCTTGCATAAAGGAGTGATGCTTTCTGACACACTGTGAGCAACCAGGTAAGTTATATGAAGCTTGCACTCTATGTATATTTATGTGTAATAATGTTGTAGGATGCACAAAAAAATGTAAAGCAAGGAAGGCAATAGAAGCCACCCTCTGTCCACCCCAGCCCCAACATAAGCAAAACCATGAAAGGGTGTTATTGATCCCCAGAAGAAAGTAAACTTCAGCACCAGGTAAAGATTTAAAGAATAATAAGGAGCATGCATCCAACATCCATTAATATTGGTAGGAAATAGCACAAATAAGAAAGTACAACTCTAATTGTGACCTTTCAGTTATGATAACAGAGAAATAAGAGAGGAATCATTCCTGTACCATGTCTCACAGATCAGGAGACAAAACCAGATCACAGCTATTACTTAAAGCATAGTTTAGGTCGTAGGTAACATTAACAACTGACACCTCCTTTCCTGCCCTCACCCACTTGAAAGACCTTCAGTTTTCAATTTACCTCTCACAACATTTTGTTAACCCAACCTCAGCAAACTTAAGTAATTTTGATGTTTGAAGTGTCTTCTGACAACTTCCAAATCACCTTTCCCCATGGCAGTGATACCACAGAAGTGCACATTCAGCTTCTGCAGTGTAGATGATTCTGTAATTCATTCCACTTGACTTCTGGACTAAACCAATTAGGTCTAAACCTGCGTAAGTACATAAGTCCCTTCCAAAAAACCAGTTCTGGTTGCTGATTTACCACCTGAGCAATACCTTTAATATGCAGGCAAAAATAAACCCAAACAAACAAACAAAACCAAAACAAACAAAGCAGAAAACAAATGCAAGTATTGACAAGGATTAATACAGGAGCTGTTTGGGAAAAAATATTGCAAACAAAGAAAGAGTGAGTGTAACAAAGTAAAGCATCGCAATAACACAGCAGTACACATGTTCATCAGGTAAAATGTGAACAGCACTGCAGGTAAAATACAAACTTGGAGTTCAAGTTGGCCGCACATATTCCAGGAGATAGGCATTGATTTGGGGTACCTCAGTGTAAAGTACTCAAAACTCCCTAGAAATATGATTAAAAGAGAAGTGTATGTCAACCCCAACAGATAATACTAAGAGAAGCCATAACCATTATTAGAAACAAAGAAAAGTTGCAGGGTCTTGTGAACAGTGAAGCATCATTAGCTCCTGCCATTTGTCACAATGTGACCAAATCTAGCATGAGATCAATGCAGTAAGCACTGAATCACTGAGAAAGATTATGGTGCAAAACAGTGATTTATCCATGAATGCAACTAATGGCAGGAAGAGATTTTTGCTGTTAAAAAAAAAAACAACAAAAAAACAACAACAAAACCTTCACCATGGATAGCAGATGAAAGGTAGAACCATGTGCTATTAAGTTATACTTTGATTTGGCAGAAGCACTGAAAGTTTAGTCATAACTACATTAATAATATGATAACACTTCAACAAACAAGAATCTTCCAGTCAGTAAAGGATTAAAAGGGTGGTCAGGAGAGACTGTCTCTTCATAGCAGCTTTTACAGCACAGCCAGAAAGTGCCAGTCTCAAGGCTTTATCTTATTATTTAAAAGATAGAGTTAGAGGCTGCAGATGACAACAGATATTCAATATGAGTGAAAGAGGACTTTTGGACACATGTACCATGAAGAACCATTGTCACTGAGAAATATAAACTTCAAAATGAAAACTGGATGGTCTTCACAGCCTTGAACATTCTGCAACAATGCTACTGGTAACAGTATAGTCGTGTATTAGTTTACCATTTAGAAGACTGAAGGCTGGGTAAGGGCTTAAGCTTACACACTTACATGTTCAGCAGCAGCTGACACAAAAGCCTGGCTTAATTTCCAAGTTATAAAAGACTGCTTAATAGACTGCTTTAGCTACAGTACTGGACAGTGTTGCTATGTGAATAAGCTGATGTTTAAAGCTTGACTGTTTCTAGTTAATGTACCAAGATGTCTATCTCATCTTTGCGATTTGCATCCAAATGTTCTATTTGTGTTTTTTTGCCAAACACTACCTCACTTTTGCAACTGCTAGACCACGGAATAATTGGCAACTTTAGGATTATTTATTTACAACAAACTTTAGTGTGTTTATTTAAAGTGATTGACAAATCACACAAATCATCAATGCATTAATTTTTTGCAAGAGCTTCAACATGCAAGGTGCCCTTGAATACATTCTTGTGGCATGGGATTTGATAATTAATAATATAACAAGTGGTGTTTGAAAGCAATGAATTCAAAGCTTTTAAAGCTCTGAAAAACAAAGCTCAAGTGTTAATTCTTGCACAAACTGTTGTGCTTGATTAACTAGAGACAGGTACTTAAGAACTTGGATTCACCTAGAGTTAAAAGAAGATGAATTAAACCAACTTGCTGAAGAACAGCAAAGGGAAAATGAGCTTGTAGAAAATCAGAATGTGTTAAAAGGATGTGTAACAAGAATGATTAAGAGTGAATTTCACACTAAAGAGTGAAATATATGACAATATGAACGGAAGTTAAACTTGTGATTAAAAAAATAAAGTAAAATATGTTTTTAAAAAAAAAACAACAGTAACCCCTTCAAAGTGGCTATCTCCCACATAGCTTAATCCTCCAATACAGTCAATGTCTTTTCTGTTTCAGGTGGATGTATGATGTTTTACATATTGAGGAGGCAAAGCAGACAAGAAATACCAGCTGTGGCTAATGCTAATTACTCATCCACCTCTACCAACCCACTCAGTTCTCCAGCTGGATTGACCATATATTTACAATGCCAGGAACATTCATACAACTATGTTTTTTTAAAAGGTGCATTTTTTATTATGTTTATTGTCACACAGCCTAGAAGAAATTGGTCTTTGATTTAAATAATTTTCCATCAAGTATATATGGATATGGCAGGAACCTTAGTCAAAGTGGTTAAGAAATTCCCTTATTTTCCAACTGTCTTGGTTTCAGCTGTTATTTCTTCTTTCTAGCCCTGGTGCAGTGCTGGGTTTTGGCTTCAGTCGAAAAACAATGCTGATAGCACATTGACGTTTTAGTTGTTGCTAAGTAGCACTTACTCTGATCAAGGACTTTTCCATCTCTCATGCTTTGCCAGTGAGAAGGGGCACAAGGAGCTGGAAGGAAGTGGACAGGACACCTGACCCAAACTAGCAAGCAATATTCCATACCACAGCACATTATGCCCAGTATATATTTGGGGGGGAATTGGCCAGAAGGGACTGATAGCTACTTGGTTGGGCTGGGTATTGATCAGTGGGTGGTGAGAAACTGTGTTGTGCCTAACTGTGTTTTTCAAGCTTTCTTTTCTTCTCTGGTTGTTTCCTAGTTTTATTATTGTTGTTATAGTTGGTATTGTTTCTATTAGTACAACATTTTATTTTAGTTATTTGTGGGAATTCTTAAAGAGCCAAGGCCATGTAGTGAGCGATCCCAATACCCTGAGCCTTGTTACTGTAAAGTAAGAAGATTTTTGGCAGGCATAAGCAAGGTCAATTGTCTTGTTAGGCCTCTGTAATTTTCCACTGAAAATGTGCAGAGAATGATCTCTGCCAACGTTGTAGTTTCCCACTGTATTTTTTAGAGTAAGGTATTTAATCGCAATTATAACAAGTTATAAACATTAGCTTTGTAAACAGTAGTAACCTCTAGACTAACCAATTAGAGCTCAGTATCCAAGGCTGTTACATAAGAAACCTAAGGGTGTAAGGGTATAAAAGGAGCACTGTATCTGAATAAACTTTGGCAATCGCTTGATCACATTGATTGTCTCCTCGTTGTCCGTGACTCCTGCGTCAACAGTTATTAACCTGTTCTTATCTCAACCAGCAAGTTTTGCATTCTTTTGACTCTCCTCCCCTTCCCACCTGGGGTGCGGGAAAGCTGAGAGTTGCGCAAGAAGTGCATGGTATTTAGTTACCAGCTGGATTTAAAATATAGCTCCAATAAATAATCTATAAATTCATACTTTCCTAAAACCAAATTCCCTTAGGGATACATCTCTCAGTATTAAAGACAAACTGCTATATACTGAGTTGAGCACCAAACTGTAGCAGCTACCCTGCTGTGGTAGCATATTGGCTTTATGGTTGGCAGCTCACAAATAACAGAGTTCAAGTGTTAGCAAATATAACCAAACTCATCCAATCAAGCACTATGGCTTTAGCTTCCATGAGACCAACCAAGAATTATGCAGTTGCAGAAGTCTTTTTCTAGATCAAGAATCAAACTATTTGTTCAGACCCACAGAGCCATTTAGTAGAGAATAACTCTTACATTCCTGTTTAAAACTATGCATTTCTAAACACACTGATGGTGTAACAACTACAGCCAGTGTGGAATCTCTTCATACACCAGGGCACATGAATATACAAAAAAAGAGCAGTTTAAATATAGCTTGCACTAGACAGAACTTCTCTATGAAAAACTAGAAGTAGTCAGTTAGTAAGGCTGAGTAAGGCTAAAACCCAGCATCAGTTTTAGAGCCACAGATATCAGCAAATTCAGTTCTTTGTCCAAGTATACAACTAAAAGCAAAAGCCCATGAAATTTCTTGTAATGTCTTAGAATTACAATAGCAGTTAGAAGTTCATAACTGTTGACTTCAGATTTGTCTTCAGCTTCAGAGTTCATGCTGAGAAAACCAGATATTTTTTTCCTCAGCCCTGAACCATTCAAATTAAAAATAAATAAATAAATAAATACAAATTAAAAATTCTCTTCGCAGTTTAGCAGAACACCAGGCAAAACCAGCTCAGTGTTAGAAGATATACCTACAAAACAAAAGCCACTCTATTGCATATTTTGTTAAGTACTGCTACCTTCAAGAAAACCTTTTTGATTCACTCCTAAAATTTCTCATTCATTGTTCAGAAGGTCATCCACCACGTACGGACCTCAGAAATGACAGATTGACTGGTATATTCACCACATAACACTACAAATTAAAAGTTAAGCCCTAGGGCAAAACTGCACCGTTCCTTTCCCAAATATCTCTGGCAGTAAATTTCTGATTGTTTGTTGGTTCCTGACTACAGCTCACTCACTTCATAGAATCACAGAATAGTTAGGGTTGGAAAGGACCTTAAGATCATCTAGTTCCAACCCCCCTGCCACGGGCAGGAACACCTCACACTAAACCATATCACACAAGGCTTCATCCAACCTGGCCTTGAACATTGCCAGGGATGGAGCATTTACAGCCTCCCTGGACAACCCATTCCAGTACCTCACCACCCTAACAGTAAAGAATTTCTTCCTTATATCCAATCTAAACCTCTGTTGTTTAAGTCTGAACCCATTACCCCTTGTCCTACCTCATGAAGGCCAGACCTTCCTTCCATACTATATTTTAAACAGGAAGCAGAGTTTCTATTACAATTAAAAACAAATCTATTATATTTTTTGAATTTTCATACACCATGAACAGAAACTTGAACTTTCTCTTTTTTTTCAACTTACAGAAAATAGAAGTTGCAAAACTACTCTTTCCTATTTAATTAGTTTAAGACACCTGATGGCAATTTGATAATTGAAACTGATCAATCAGTTTATACTTTGTCATTTGGTTTGTTTTTAAATGCTAAGGGAGTTGGCTTGTTAAATGTATTTTGGCTCAATTGTGTAAGTTCTCTTACTGACAATCTGTACTGAATTTTGTACATCTACCAGACTCATCATTACTATAAATTGTATAAAATTGTGGATTTGAAGCAAATTTGTGTGAACATGGTTTTGTAGCAACCTGAGGGAACAGCTAAGTTCATTGTTTAATTTTTGACTTGATGCTGAACACATAGAAAAGTCCCTTTCCTGAAGAAGTCTATGGCCAAAGCAGAATTCATCTAAAATTCCCAAACAGCCTGCAACCAGCTATACAAAAGAGATCTTGGTTATGTGATGCTGTCAGTAGGACCCAGAGGCACAGATTTTTCACAAACAAGACCTATTAAAACTTCCTAGAGACAAACCAGACCAAAAATGAGTGGGCAGTTACTGGAACTATGCAGAGCTACTACTTAGGAAATGTGCATGGGATGAAATAGGAGCAGATGAAAGCATTAGATCAGAGTCAGTAGCTAGGGAGCAGAAATATATACTATGCACCAATAAGCATTAAGAATGACAGATAGTTCAGCCCTTCTGAAGTCAGCAGTTACCTGCACAGCTGGTAGTATTCACTACTGCTGAGGATAGAAATTCACTGCATTAGTTAGTAAAATCCCTATGCAAGATAAAAGGGCAGAAGAAAGGATTTGTTACTGTAAGTCAACCATTCCTTCCAGAAACAACGTTGCACTAAGCTTGTATGTACAGTGTATTTTGTTTTGTTAACTACTTTGCATTAGCATAATACTGTGGTGGAGATGACAACTGACTTGGAGTTCCTTGATCTGTAACCCTGCTGTTTAAATATAAGGCTTTTCATTCTCTGCAAAGGTTTGGGGTTCTTTAATAACGTAGCTAATAACCACCTCTGGTAATTAAACTTGGAAAAGGGATTAAAGTAAAAAAACAAGTGAAGTTAATAATCCTTGACCTACATTACAATCAGCTATTCACTACTTAACTACATGAACTATCAGTTAGTGATGAAGTTCAGCTTGTACAAAGTGCAGAAAGAAGAAATGGTAGGAGTGCAGTTGAAGTAAAAGCTTTTAACTAGAAATAACCATAATAATATAGATAAGTTGTCACTTTGATTCTCCTACTTCACATGTTATCTGAAGGCACTAGCATGCAGCACATCTTGGAGCAAGATGACAAGTTCTAAATATTAAATGCAATTTCACTGTATGTGATAATAGATACATTTTTTTCTGTGCAGTTTCAGATACAGATATGTGACAATATGCCACAAAATAGGAAATGTGATTTCTTTGCTTATGTGCTACAGGGTGAATTACTGGTAGTTTATTGTAGTTCTCCTTGTCCAGTAGCAGGGTGGAATGTGGAATATTTTTAGATCTTCACATTCTGGAACAGGTGTGTCTTTTCTTTAAGAAAATATACTACATTCAGTCTAAAAGTCAATGAACATAAACATTTTAGAACAATGAGGCTTGACATTAAATATTTTGTGCTTCATCAATGACATGGTTCAAGTCCCGCCAGCAACTCAGCCATGCAGCCACTCACTCACTCTCTCCTCTTCCTCCCCTGCCCCTCCCCCCTCTCTTCCTGAGGAGAATCGGAAGAATGTAACTCCCATGGGTTGAGATAAGAACAGTTCAGTAACTAAGGTATAACACAAACCACTACTGCTACCACCGATAATAATAATGATAAGAGAAATAACAAGTGAAGAGAATAAAACCACTCACAACCAGCCAACCAACCCAGCCCACCTGGCACAACTTGACACCATTTCCTTTTGTTCTATCACTTACAATGTGGAAGAAGAGACTGATACCCGCCTTTCACCGAGCAGTGATCTAGCCCTTCCGGGTAACTGCCCCAGTTGATATACTGGTCATGATGTGCTGTGGTATGGAATGCCTCTTTGGCTAGTTTGAGTCAGGTGTCCTGTCTCAGCTTCCTCCTGGCTTCCCCTCCTCCCTGGCAGAAGATGAGACTCACAAAGTCCTTGGTCAGACTAAACATTACTAAGCAGCAACTAAAAACATTGGTGTCATCAGCGCTGTTCCCAGGCTGAAAGTCAAAAACACAGCACTGCACCAGCTACTAAAAAGGAGAAAAATGACAGCTACTGCTGAACCCAGGACAATCAATTTAAGTTAATAATTACTACCAGTGCAAAATGTCAGTCAGCAGTAGTTTTATAATGGGACAAGATTCATTGCCCAGGTGTCCAAGAAGGCAAATAGTGTCATGGCTTGTATCAGAAATAGGACTAAGGAAATGTTCATCCCCTTGTGCTTGGTACTGGTGAGGTTGCATCTTGAGCATTATGTTCAGTTTTGGGTCCCTCAGTACAAGAAAGATATTGAAGTGCTGGAGTGTGTGCAAAGAAGGGCAACAAGCTGGTGCACGGTCTAGAGAAGAATGGCTGAGAAAACTAGGATTGTTTAGCCTGAAGAAAAGGAGGCTCAGGGAAGACCTTATTATTCTCTACAACTACTTGAGAGGACATTGCATCAAGGTGGGTATCAGTCTCTTCTTCCACATTGTAAGTGATAGAACAAAAGGAAATGATGTCAAGTTGTGCCAGGGAGGTTTAAATCGGATACTAGTAAAAATTTATTCACTGAAAGGATTATTAAGCATTGGAACAGGCGGCCCAGGGAACTGGTTGAATACCACCCCTGGGGGTATTTAAAGGATGTGTAGATATGGCATTTAGGGACATGGTATACTGGTGGACTTGGCAGTGTTTGGTATATAGTTGAAATCAACAATCTTAAGTGTCTTTTCCACCCTACGCGATTCTGTGATCTTTCTGTCTAAATTTTGGAAGAGCTGTTAATAAAAGCTATTGACATGAAAAGGGTCACAGTTCCTAGGAACATTTCAGAAGATAAAAAAGTGTGTAACAAGATAAAAATATTAAGATCTACATTTCCAATAATTGGAAGTTGTGCTAGTAGAAATGTCACAATATCTGCTGATGTGTTGCCTCAGGAATCTGCAGTATGATGAAATAAGAAATGTCACCTCAGAGTATGTGGTAAATGTGGTTGTAAATGATGTTTTACTTAAGAAATTTTTGGAATGAGATGAGCAGCTAGCTCATTATCTAGACCAATGGAATATTGTAACCAACTTGATGTCAAGTATACGTTAAATAATATGCTGTTGTTGAATTAGCTGTTCATAACTCCCCTGTATTTTTCTAAGTACAACCTCCAAACCCAGTTCCGTTAAACTCCCAACTACTTAAAATATCTTGTATCCAACGTATTATTGCAAAGATTCCTACAGGATGGTGGTGTCAGCTCTTGCTCCTCATTGGCACCACCCAAATACTATTTGGGTTTTCAGACTAGCATTAGGAAAGAATTTGAGGTTCATTCCTGCTTTGTTTTAAAATACAAATTGCAGGAACTGGGCTTGTTATCTGGTGCAGAGAATTTCTCCATGCTGTTTGGTTCATAATGCTGGTACTGATGAACGGAAAGGAAAAATGTCACTGTATCACTCAGACAACATTCATTCCTCATTTGGCTGCTTCCACAGATAGTAAAGCAGAACACCAGCTTTCCTGCCCCCCTCATCTTCCATGAAACGCTATTCATGTCTTTCTGGTGATGCTTGTAATCACCTCTATTACCAGCAGGGTCTTTTAACACAATGACCTTAGCTACAGCTAATGATTTTTCTATATGCTTTCAAAACACAACATTACTTGAAAATTGTAAATGTACATTTTTGGTTTTCAATGTTAGAACAAAGAATCTTGAATTAATACAAAATACGCATGCCTAGTACTCTAGAGGAAATAAGAGTTAGCTTTACAATCAGACATACATTTCAGAAATATAAATTAACAACAGACTTCCAAAAGCTGCGAGTTACAGTTCATGTCATGGTTATGAAGGAACTGTTTTCCAGTCCAGTGCTGCCCAAAAACTAGAAGCTCTTTCCGCCTACTTTCCCTTCTACTCTGCTTATTAGGTAATTTTAATTTTAGAAGCATTTATCTTCCAGTTTAGGAGGACACTTAAGCAATTGCTCAAGTCCTTGCTTACTTGTTGGAGTAAGTTAGGTGAAATCCTTTTACAAGCTTAAGGCCTTTATTGAATAAAGACCTTTAATGCCATATACATCTTGGAAAAAACTAGTGCATACATAAAATGGATACAAACCTTTACCCTCCTTCTGCTTTAGAACATCCAAAATTTCAGCTATGTCCACAGGGAATAGGCTTTTTAGGACCTTGTAGGACCCTCTCTTCTTTTTATTGTGATAGTGTCATCAGCTCATGAATAATAATAAAAAAAAACACTCTACCTCAGATCTGGTCTATCACAGTAATAATCATAGATCTGCTGGAAACTCAAGGTTAAGACCCTACCAGACACTTCCAATTCCTCTGTAGTAAAAATCCCCAAATCCACAGCTCCCTTTCACCCCAGTAAATAACATAACATCAAGCATAGATTTATTTTCATTATTTGGGCTAATGAGTAGGGACAGACCAAGAACAAGTAATTCAAAGCATGTATAAAATAGCTAAAGTATTTTAGGCTTACTTTTGAAAACACAGACTTAAAAGACAAGCAAAAGCCAAATACCATTGAATGTCAAATGGATACCTGTTCTAATTACACTATGCATGCTGTCCAGGCTATACACTCAGGACTCTTGACCCTTCAGGACCCAAAATATTTTTCTTTAAAAAGAAAATTATAAATTAGTTGGGTCAAGGGAAGAATGGGCTAGCAAACCAAAGAGCCTTCAAATTTGATGTATTCACTTTCAACAACATAAAAGTAATAAGGATTAAACAAATGAGAGCTGTGGCTCCTAATTTTCTTCTAAAAAATATAGTAAATTTGTCAGGATGGTTCTGAAGAAAAATAACAGCTATGTTTAGGAGAATAGACAACATCATTTCTTGTTATTGCACCAGCAGAAAAAAATTGTTAATTCAAGATTTGACAGGACCATGAAGCAGTCAGCACTTTGAGATGGCTATGCCTCTGTTGTTTTTTTTTTTTTCTCTATATCATGTAGATCTGCTTATTATTGCGAGAAACACTTTTTGTTCTAAAGCTTTTATGAGTTAGAGTAATTACCGGTTTCGGCTGGGCTAGAGTTAATTTTATTCTTAGTACCTTATACAGTGCTGTGTTTTGGATTTATGGGGAAGACAGTGTCGATAACACACTGATGGTTTAGTTATTACTGAACACTGCATACACAGTTGTCACGGCTTAAGCCCTTTTCTATTTCTCACTCTGGCCTGCCAGTGAATAGGCTGGGTGTGCACAAGAAGTTTGGAGGGTACACAGCTGGGATAGCCTACCTAACTGACTGAAGGGGCACTTCGTACCATATGATGTAGCGCTCAGCATGTAAATCTGGGGAGCTAAGTTTGCTGTGTCTGGCTGAGCATTGGTCAGCTGGTGATGAGCAACTGTTTTGGTTTTTTTTCATCATCTGTTTTTCTCGGGTTTGATGTTGGGTGTTTCTTTGTTTTGTGTTTTTTTGGTTGGTTGGTTGTTTTTTTAGGGTTATGGTGGTGGTGAGGAGGTAGGGTTACTGTCTTTATCTCACCACATGAGTTTTTTTGCTTTTACCCTTCTGACTCTCTCATCTATCTCACCAATAGAGAGTAAGTGAGCAGTTGTGTGGTGCTTAACTACCTAGCAGGGTTAAACCACAAGAAGTACTTGCTGTGGAATGGAATCGGTCAGAGAGCAATATGATCAGTCCAAAAGCCATTTACTGCAAAGCATTAACTCTTTATATACTATTGCTTACATACACTTACAGTGATTTGGCATATTATGATTGGATACATGTCTTAAAGACCCTTAGCGACTAACATATAATTGGTCAAGCACAGGTGTGAGAGCTCGACCTCAAAATCTTGCCAACAGTCCACAGTTCTCATAGCTCGGTGAATTCCAGCTTCTTATTATCTTGCTTAATTAAGCTTCCTCAGGCCTCTCACGGCCTTGCTGTGTCTTTCAAGTTATTGCTTACTTTAATCACCCTGATATCTTTTGGAGTGATGGTACTGCCTGGCACAAGTGATCCAGGAGGTTTCTCAATTGTGTGGAAGACAGCTTCCTTCTGCAAGTAAAAGAGGAGCCAACAAGGAGAGGTGCTCTGCTTGACCTCATGCTCACCAACAGGGAAGAGCTTGTTGGAAATGTGATGCTCCAGTGAAGTCTTGGATGCAATGATCACGAAATGGTCGAATTCGAGATCCTCAGGACAGAGATGAGAGCATGCAGCAAGCTCACTGCCCTGGACTTCAGGAGAACAGACTTTGGCCTCTTCAGGAACCTGCTTAGTAAGCTTCCATGGGATATAGCCCTAGAAGGCAGAGGGGCCCAAGACTGTTGGTTGATATTCAAGGATCACCTGCTACAAGCTCAGGAGTGTTGCATCCCAGCTAGAAGGAAGTGCAGCAGGAGGGCCAGGAAACCCCCTTGAATGGATAAGGAACTGCTGAAAAATATTCAAAGGAAAAAAGATACTTATAAAAGGTGGAAGCAAGGACAGCCCCCTGGGATGAATACAGGGATGTTGTCCAGGAAGCTAGGGACCAGGTTAGGAAAGCTAAGGCCCAGTCAGAATTAAACCTATCTAGATATGTTAAGGATAACAGGAAGGGATTCTATAGGTATGCAGCAAATAAAAAACAGACTAGGGACAACGTAGGCCCCCTCTGGAAGCTTTCGGGAGAACTGGCTACTCAGGATTTGGAGAAGGCTGAGGTTCTGAATTACTTCTTTGCTTCGGTCTTCACTGGCAAAGGCTCTGACCACACCACCCAGGTCTTGGAAGGCAGATGCAGGGACTGTGAGAATGACGACCTTGGGCACACTGTACGAGGTGATCTGATTCGAGACCATCCTAAAAACCTGAATGTACACAAGTCCATGGGACCTGATGAAATCCATCTGCGGGTCCTGAAGGAGATGGGAAATGAAATTGCTAAGCCACTGTCCCTTATATTTGAAAAATCATAGCAGTCAGGTGAAGTTTGCAACGGCTGGAAAATAGGAAATATAACCCCCATTTTCAAGAAGGGGAAAATGGATGACCTGGGGAATATCTCACCCTCACAGACCAGTCACTCTCACCTCTGTGCCTGGCAAAATTTTGGATTGGATTCTTCTGAAAGGCATGTTAAGGCACATGAAAAACAACATGGTGCTTGGTGAGAGCCAGCATGGCTTCACTAAGGGGAAATCCTGCCTGACCAATTTGGTGGTCTTCTATGACGGGGCTGCAGAACGGATGGACAGGGGTAGAGCAGCTGATGTCATCTACCTGGACTTGTGTAAAGTGTTCGACACTGTCCCACATGACATCCTTGTCTCTAAATTGGAGTGTCATCAATTTGATAGATGGACCACTCAGTGGATAAAGAACTGGCTGGATGGGCACTTGCAAAGAGTTGTGGTCAATGACTCAGTGTCCAACTGGAGACCCGGAACAAGTTGTGTCCCTCAGGGATTGGTGTTGGGACCAGTCTTGTTTAACACCTTTGTCAGTGACATGGACAGTGGGGTTGAGTGCGCCCTCAGCAAGTTTGCCGATGACACCAAGCTGTGTGGTTCAGTTGATATGCTGGAGGGAAGGAATGCCATCTAGAGGGACCTTGACACACTTGTGAGGTGGGCTGATGTCAACCTCGTGAAGTTTAACCATGACAAGTGCAAGGTCCTACATCTGGGTTGATGATCTTAAGGTCCTTTCCAACCCTAACTATTCTATGATTCTATGATTCAGAGTTCATGTACCAAATATCCATTCTCCCGTGAGAACACTGTCTCCAAAAGTACTCTTTGCAAATTTTTAAATACTGAAGAAACACTAAAATTTTTGTTTCATGTATCTTCAAATAGCTGAATACAGTATTTTAGTAAATAATTGGTTTTTAAGTGCTATTTGCTGATGATATAGTGTTATAGTTCCTTCCAGTATCATGGCAGATCATATGTGCGTAAAACAAATACTGAAGAGATTGACTTCAGAGCTACCAGAGATCAAATGTGTAATATTTGTTTTATGTTCTTATAAAGCAGCATTTTATATCTTTAATTGTGTTAAGAGTCAGGCTTGCAATCGCACAGAACCATGTCTGTTCTTTTTACATTAGTGCTTTTTCTCACTTCATATGACTTCCCAAACTAACACTTTCACAGTATCAAATGATAATTTATTTTAAATGTTTCTTCACTAATGTTTATTTAAATAATGTAATTTCATTCCAAACCTGATTGATTTTTTTTTTTTTTACTTTTCAATGCCATCAGCCAGAGAAATTATGATCGTAAGCATTTCCAGGAACTTCTTTGTCTTCTACTGTCTAATTATTCATGTTTGTAAAATCTCAATCGCTTACAAGTCCTCCTGACTAAATAATTTTTCTTCCTCTGTAGATGTGCCTAACTGGAACACCAAGCCTACACATCTGTGCTGTGACTCTATTAATTTATTTCTGAGGATATTCAGATGTTCAGCTGTTCACAGGTTACTTTCCGTACCATCCTTATTCCACCTCAGTGAGAGACTGAACTGAAATCAGACTCCACCATCTGTTGTCTCAAAGATTGCTAGGAAAGCTGAGGCCCACTATCTCCAAGATGGGTGTGAGGGCCTGAGATGGGACTTCATCATCTATTGTCTGAGAGATGAGTGGAAGGAGCTGAGATAAGACCCTACCGTTCACTCTCAAGAACTGGTGCGAGGATTTATTGCCTGTTATCTCAAGGACTGTTGACAGACATGTGCAGTTGAAGACCTGGCTGCAAGACCAGCAAAACTGGATGTACTTGATCCACCGGGAACATGCAGTACATGACATTAAGAGCAGAAGTACTCTGCCCAACCCATAATAAAAGGGGAAGAAGGTAATTACCTTTGTGGTCACTCATGTCTGATGATGACTATGGACCCTGAGGGACACCCACCACCAAAGAAGATGACTACAGACTGTTGGGAATCCCTGGATCCGTGGTGGCGACTATCTCTCTTTGCACTCTGAACTCTTGCTTAATTTCTACCCTTTTTCCTATCTTATTGCTATATTTTTATAATAATTATATTTTTTATATAATAAATAAACTGATTGATTACTGTACTTGACCTTATTTGCATTTTAATTTCACTCTGGGATCACAAACAAAATATTTCTGACACTGGGTTTTATTCAGTCAGACTTTGACAAACTCTTGTTTTCTCTGTTTATACTGCTGCCTCTGAACTGTACATCCTTATTCTACCATGACTGGTTCTGCAACTTTGTGTCCTACACAAAATACTTCTGCAGGAAATGGATATTATCTCAAAATCTACAAGCTGATTAGCCAGTCTTCTTTCCACATGATTTTATGGATACCATGGCTAAAAATTAGACAATTTCACTGAAAGTCATGCATGATACTAAGTCTTGTGATTAAGGAATACATCTTAGTGTCTATCGGTAGGCATCACAGGTCACCAACTCCTCATAAAGATCACAGCATAATTTAGGTTGAAGACACCTCTGGTTGTTGTATAGTAGAACCCCTTACATAAAGAACACTAAATCCAAACTTAGATGTGGTTGGTCAAGGCCTTGCCCAGATGAACTCTGAAAATCTGTAAGGATAATGGTTCCACACACTCCCTGGGACTCTCTTCCAGGGCTTCTCATTGCAAAAATTTCTTTCCTCTTGTCCTGTTGGAATTTTCCCCATTGTAACTTCTGGCATTTTGACCTCTTTTCCTTTTGCTCTGTGGACCTGAGAGTCTGGCTCCACCTCTACAGCCCTCTTTTTGCTAATGAAAAGCTATAATGGGATAGTCATAGCCTTCGGTTTTTCAGGCTAAACAGACATTGTTCCCACAGAAGTTCCTTGTATGTTACGTGCTACAGCCCGCTGATCATATTGAGGTATAGTGGCACTCTGCAGAGCCCACTCCAGTTTTTCTATATTCTTTTCCTGCTGTACATGCAAAGCTAGAAACAATAAGTGTAACTTCACAAGTGGTAAATAAAGTGAAGAAATTACAGTCATTGTCCATGTGACTATTTACTTGTTATTACAGACCAGTATGTGATTGAAATTCACTGCCACAAGGAAATATCGTGTATTCATGTTCTATTCATCCATCAAAATTCTCCAATTCTCATTCTCGTAGCTGCTATCTATGATCTGGATCCTCAGACCTCACTGAGCTGTTCTGTCTGAGTACAAGTCTATGTATTCATGTGTGTTGAAGTTCATGCGATCTATGTGGTCCTGTTCCTTCAGGTGGTTGAGTTCCTGACAAACAAACCTCTGAATCCATCTATGAATACTGCTTCAGAGCAGAATCTGAGATAATGAAATAATTAGCATGAGAATTGTCAAAACCATGCAACAGAGAAAAAGTTGCATAAACATGATGTCAAGTTACAAATAATGAGTGTTTTTAATAGGCCACCCTTAAACACAATAAAGGGCTGTACTGTTAAACTGTCATTACCTAAGGGCCACACCTAATTTTCATATTCATTTAGATTTGTATCTGAAAGATAAGCTTTAATTGCCTCTAAGTTGCTCCAGGCTTGATAATTGCTTTTATTCTAAAAGGGAAGAAGAGGAAGACTGTCACAATATATCTTTATATTTAAGCAACTCCCAACAGAAGGCCTCACTAGTGTTACAAAATAGAATATAAAATATTAAAACACTTCTGTGTATTAAACATAACATAGCGTACCTGTTCAGAATCTGGGTTGGACTCAAAAAGTAGAAAGAAGAAAGTGCTTTGGTGTTTAATGAAATCTGCTGCATTCATCCATATATTCTTTCCCATATAATTACCAAGGCATGAACCATTTACTTGGTATGTGCTCATGCATCCTTTGAATAATAGTAAACCACAACCATTTCTGCGTTAGTTGTACTGAACCACAGCCAGTGAACATCCATTTGGTTTGCTACTTCAGTCATTGGGAAAGAGGATTAGAATAGAGGAAAAGAAACTAAGTGACTGACTGTATGAAGGATCACAAACAAGATGGGCAATCCTCCGAAGTTAATTTGTAGAAAAGATGTTCCTACAGGGCTTCTTAACAACACTTAATATTGCTTTGCAGTTAGCAGTATCCAGAGATAACCATTAAGGTCAGTATAGACTTGTCAAATAATTTTAGAGTTAAGAGTAAATACTGAAATTACATGTATGAAATCTGAACATTACTTTGGGACCTAAGAGGGGCTAACAAATTGTATATGGAGCAAGAAAGTTCAAATTACAGACTTTGAAGTAACCGGTTTTTAATCTTGTTATTAAAATACTGTTTTCTAATTACAGGATATGAAGCCCAATTCCACATACCAGAGAATTGCCAATAAATCCTTCAGAAACAATGCAGAAAGTTCATTCTTCAAAGTGGCTTTTTATGATGATTTTAATAGCTGTATTACAAATGAGACACATGTTTATACTATGCTATTAAGATAGATATTATTTTCAAGAAAACATGAGAAGGGATTGTAGGTTTCTAATAACTATAAAGTCATGATAACAGAAAGCAAAGAAAAAAGATAAAGGCACAAGGTAACATATAAAGATATTCTGCAATATGAATCACATCTGAAAACTTAAAAGAATTACACACTTTACAACATAGAATACAAAGCTTTTCAAAGACAAAGTATTTTTCAGGATACTAAGAACAGTGAAAAACTCTTTGCTTTTGAGTTATGAGACTCTAGCAATCATTTTCAATGGAAAAATAGGACAAAAGAAAGAAATAATGGGTTACCACCCAAAGCAAAGTATTATACACATTAGATCTGTAAATGCCACTCATGTTCACACTGTTAATATATAAATTAAATAAAAAATCCATTTATCTCTAGTGTTCTAAGCTTGAATAAGATTTGTCACTTTGCTAACAAAGCATGTGAAATAGAATACCCCATGAAAAAGTTCTAAGATACACAACTACAAAAGCTAACGACCACTATCTGCAGTGAGCAAGGACAGAACTGTATGAAGATAGTTTTGCTTCTTAGAAAAGACAAGGACACTGAAAACTGCAGTTCCCTTTTCTTTTGTTCATTCTTGCTTGCTTCTCATTTATGTTATAAGAGCTGCAATTCTTTTCAACATGTTACTTTTTCTAACTGGAGAAAGCACAAAGCAGTTAAGAACACTACTTTTTTCCCTTCAAGTAACACCAAAACATTAACACTGGTGTAATCTTGGCCAAGTTGAAGTCTATAGAAAAATCCCTATTGAGTTCAAGGACACCAGCAGTAGATCTGTGTTTTTGTAAGACCGTGCTATTTGACATCTAAAGGTTTATAAAATGCCATGGATAAAAGACTGGATTAAGCTTCCTGGGGTGTGGCAGGCTCATCCATCAGTGTTCTGCCAGCTCTGATTTGGAAAATGAACCAGCCCTTCACAGAGTCTCTTCTCCTAAGATAGCACTGGAAAGAGCTCCCTTACATTCCTGTAATTTTAGCAGCTCTCTAACATGCATCTCAGTTCTGCCTGCAGGTGGATATAAGAGGATAGAGCTTTCCTCCTTTCTAAGACTGAGCAGGGATCAATCACAAATGAATCTTTAGTGAACAAAGAACCCATTACAGCAATCATCTCAGGCAGTAGACCACTTTTGCAAACCATGCCACAAAGATGTTTACTAAACACAGAGCACCCAGTACAACCCACATTTCAGCTGAAGAACTGCCACTGAGAATAGAAATTAACTTGATCTAAAGTCCTTGAAAAGATCATTTCAGAGAGCCATTTATGCAATGAGAAATGGCATAGATAGATACAGTTGTGAGAGAGGAAGGAAGAGGGCAGTAGTTTAAACCTTTCCATATGAACAAAAATCACTTATTATGTCCTGGAGATTTCTGCCTATTTTAAAATTTAAATTAACCACACAACTCAGCCCTTGCTTCTCATATTGGCACTTGGTTGCCTTAAAAAATGTTCCATAGCTAAGGTGATTAGAAAAATAAAAGCTTTTTTCCTCACCCATCTCACTGAAATTCTTTTTTTGTTGAAGCAGAGAGAATAATACAGCCTTCCATCTAATTTTTACAATAGTTTTGGAGGTTTGGCTTGTCAGCAAAATCTGAAAAAAGTAAATTTCTCAGAAAAATATTTATCTTCTGATAAAAAGTAAAAGAGGTGGACAGGGTGGGAAAAAAAAGACATGAATTACAGAATGACAACTCAGGGAAAAGATTTCATTTAAATGAGCAACCTACCTTGAAGCTAAAATTTATCTATGCTATGTAGAAGTATGATGGCTGTTCAGGTTGAATTTCTGAGACAATTCTGCCCACTCTAGATTTTTTCTTATTTTTTCTTTTCAAGGGAGAGTGGCAGGGAGGAAAGAGAAATACAGCATCACAACAGTGCTGTTTTAAAAACACACTGCAACTCTGAAACACTCCAGAATACCTACCAGACAAGGAAATATAGTTAGATGGATTTCATGGAATGGGCAGTAGAGGTAGGCAGCCTCTAAAAATTAATTTTTATTTCTCTAGGTAGAATAAATATATGATATGGTAATAATAAGTGTTAATTGCAGACTTCACTTATCTGGGGAAAATATAAAAATGTTGAGGGCATGATGTCAAGGTACTGTTGAAAATGTTTATATAAACAATGACCTTTTTACTCCATCTGCCAAAACAAAGGCATAAAAAAAATAAAAATGGCCAAATGGCTCACTCCATTTCTCCTCAGTTATGAATAAACTACAATCAGATGTCCTATCCTTTCTTCTTCCAACAGTTTTTCAGGTACTTTTGTTGTCTCTTGACTTTAATGCAAACAAGTCCGGTGATCCTTTTTTCTGTGATTTGTTCCCAGATTTATGTTGCATGCATCTTCTGTCACCTGCATCTCATATAGCTTGAAAGCTCTCTTGATTCTAGTTAATGTCCAATATCTTGACTTGTAGTTATTCAGATTTTTTATTTCTCCAGAACACTTAAGGAGATTTATTGGATTGGGTAAACTGAAGTCTGCTATCAGGTGGGTACTTTTGCTTAACTTAATGGCCAAGCTGCAGAAAGACATTACCGTAATTCTGCCAACAACATCTGCTGGTTCATTTTAGTATTTTTAAAGCAGTAAGTTATCAAGGTATGTGAACATTCAAACTTATTTATACTTTTAAGTCATTTATCTAGAACGAAATAAACACATATAACTTTTATACTTTAATATTAACAATGAAAAAAAATTCAAAGTAAAATAGGTCAAAAAAAGCTCCAGCTGAAAAGACTGTATTTAGATAAGAAAGCCTTTCCTCTGCTGACAGGATGCATATGTCTTAACTACAGCTGCAGCTAGCTCAGAAATGCATTTGCAAGTGTATAGCATGTGGTATGTAGGGCTGATGATAGACAGATTAGCATTCTGTAGTAGGAAGATTGAAGGTGAGAGATTTTCTTTCACAGAAATGACAGGAGAAGGATTAATGTATAGTAGGGAACTAGTGTCTCCTAATGAACATAAAAGCTTCACAAGAAATTACTTAAGCCTCAAGTCGTGTGACTTATTGAAATCTCAGTTTATTATCAGTTCAGAAAAAGAGAAGGAACCGAAAATGGTTTGGGGTTTAATTTTCAAATTGAGAAAATAAAATATTTTACATTCATGAAAGAAAAATAACATTCTGTTTGACTTCAACTTTTGTTTAGATTTGGGTTGATTTTCTTTTCAAAAGTGAAAGACATTAGAAAAACTATGTGAATAGGAAAAAGTCACCAGAACAAATTTTTTAGGTCTTTCAATCAAAAGATAAATAAAAAGATGAAGGGCACAAGATCTGTTAAATGTTAAATTGCAGAAGATTTCTGTGATAGTCAACAGTTCTGTGTTATGGATTGGGATTTTACGGCAAACTAAGATGAACCTTAGAATTTCATTCAGGTGTACCCAGAACACTTGTTAGACAGAGAAAACACACTGCAGGGCAAATTCTGTGGTAGTTTTTCTATCAAAACTCTACTATGGTCAGTGGAAAGCTAACTGAGTTTGAGAGGACTTTGGCCTGCAATCCTGAAAACAGGTGTATAAGAAATGTACTGAGAAACTACCTGAGCTCACACCTACCAGATGTGCCAAAAGATATGGTGGGAGATAGCAGATGCTCTCTCAGAAATTCAGAAACTGGAAGGGAGTATGGCCTGGAGTCAGTCACTGCCTGGTCATCATCTACTACTAGAAAGGCAGAAGTATATGGCACAATAAAACGACTTAAAAGTACACTTGGAAGAATGTCAAACAAATATTTTTTTTTATAAACATGTGAGACAGTGTCCCCTAGTCCTGAGAGAGGGTCCTTTTAATTTAATTCAATTCAATTCGGTTCAAACAGTATAGGGACACTGAAATGATCTCGTGTTGTTCCAGGAACATGACTTTATGTTCTGTTTTGCATTCCATTGAACATTTACACGACAGAAGAATTAGTTGGTTTAATGGAGGCCATTTCAAATCATGCAATGGAAAACTAACCCATGGAATGAAACAGGTTTTGATTGGCTGTTGTTGCTAAGCCAGTTCACTCAACAGTTTCATAAATCCCAAATTAACTGCCAAAGATGGAGTAGGGATGCGCATATGGAGTAATGGTTGAGATCTCTTTTTCACCAAAAGTTCACAGATAAATCAAATTCAAAATATTGACAAACAACGGAGAAAGATTACTCTGTGGTAAAAAAAGTACAAGAGTTTGTATTTTTACTTTCTAAGTGTGTGCAACATGGTTGTAAACTCTCTAGAGGTCACTTACATTATTTCGAGCAAATGTATTGCTATAGCCGCAGCTGCTGCCTAAGTCTCTTCCTGGGATTAGAGAAATAAGTTGGGTTTTTTTTGTAAAATTTATTACTACATTTACCCAATCTCTTTATGTCCAGAGTTTCTCAAAGAACTAAGTCTGCTTTGTCTAGACTGATAGCAGCCTTCCAGTATCTGAAGGGGAGCTATAGGGATGCTGGGGATGGACTATTCATTAGGGACTGTAGTGATAGGACAAGGGGTAACGGGTTCAGACTTAAACAGCAGAGGTTTAGATTGGATATAAGGAAGAAATTCTTTACTGTTAGGGTAGTCAGGTGCTGGAATGGGTTGCCCAGGGAAGTTGTGAATGCTCCATCCCTGGCAGTGTTCAAGGCCACACTGGACAGAGCCTTGGGTGACATGGTTTAGTGTGAGGTGTCCCTGCCCATATACAATAGCAATAAAATCCATTTACATTTGAAGAAGGAGTAATGAAAGACCACTGTGAACAATACCTACCTTTCCTGCTGTGAGTGAATATGTGTTTGTTTACACAACTAACCAACTAGATAGCAAAACTGATTTTCTGATAGCCAGTTCTGGAATTCTCATAAACTAGATAAATACATAGTGTGTTTATGACTTCAGCATTCCACTTTGGATCTTTTCTGATCTGGGGGAGAATCCAGTTATTTAGATGATTTCATGGTGCTTTCCAGTAACAGAAATGACAATTGTCTTACATAGCTTAAAAAAAATATAGAAGACAGTTGAAGGCAAAGAAACCTCCCAGTTTTTCATTTTTATGTAGCCCTCCACTCAAAGTAAGTGCAATTCATTGTTATTTCAGACTTCTTTTTAATTACGCTTACTGTTGTTCATGGAATAAGAAACAGTAACAAAATCACTTGAGGTCAGGCAGTTTGGTTATTACTTTGAAACTATGTCACATTAACTGGATAGGATATGGGAAAATATGGAATATAATGACTGAATTTGTTTAAATTTGACACAGTTGAGATAAATTCAGTTAGAAAATTATTCTGCAGTTCTTACTGAAGTGGAAAGGAAAACATCAACAACCACAATCAGTTTACTTCTGAATATTCTCCCCTATGTATCACTATTAAAAATGACAGTTCACTCTATTTGTCATATAAATTGTTTAAACTGTGTGCTTGTCAGCATTGTGTGTGAGTCTTGCCTGCACAGTTTCCTTTGTTATGAAATTATATATTTACTCAATGAAAATTATGACACTTGAAAATCACTTATTTTAATATGATGGCTTGGCTTGAATTCTCATTTCAAGCCAAACAAGAATATGACAATTTTTCAGATCTTTTAAATATAAATTTTCTATTCTCACTTTGGTTTTATTTTTGATAGATTGTAAAAGGCATGTATATTTGATCCAGTTATCTAGTTTTTGTCTTCTTCACTGAAGCTTTCTTTTTTATTCTACTCAATTTTTGCGTAACATGTCAGTTTTTCACCACCATTGCCATTGGAAGTAAGAAAAAAAGAAGCTTTACATTGTGAATTCTGCTTTGTGAGTTTGGTTTTCTCATATAAATAAGCATTGAACATGTATTTAATGTACCACATTAAATAGCCTTGAACTCAGAACTGTAATTATTCACAAATGCTTCTAGTAGGTGACTGCCTTAGAATTAATTTCTGTGTTGCCAGCTAGTGAAATTCTCAAACCTAATGTCTTTAGTTATTGATCATGTTCATGGGGGAGCAGAGCAGAACACTTTCAGTTTTCCCACTGAGATGAGTAGTGCCTATTAGCATTTCAGAAAACTCTTCCAGGAGCTCTTTCTGGATACAATCCACTAAAATTTACAAGTCAAAAATCAACAAAGTGATGTCACAGTTTGCAAGCATTGTCCTTTAGAAAAGGGCATATGGTCCAATTAGGGTAATTTCCCAGCTGGGACAAAATTTCACTGAGGTGTATGTACTTCTTTCCACGGAAAACACAAGTCACAGCGTATTGAAAACCACGGGTGAAGTCTTTTACCAGTGAAATTTACATATATTTGCCATGGCTTTTTGTGAGATGAAGTTTTCATCCTCACCACTTCCGCCAAACTCACAGCTGTCCCTAACAGAACTGAACACTGCAGCATTATTAAAGATAGAGCTGGAAATCCAGAGCTGCATTTCCTTCACTCTTTTAGGTGCATCTCAGTCTAGCAATAAATGTAAATAGCTTTCCATAAGTAGATCTACTGCAACATTTCTTCACTGTCAGGGATAATAAAAGCATTTGGCGGGCACTTTTAAAATTACTGATGCATTCAGTCTGTAGATATGAAGAAAGCACATACATTTTTAACTGCACCTGGATTTGTTATTGATGTAGCTGTGTGCTGTTTTCAGAGAAACCTGAAGTAGAAGCAAATCAAAAATAAAGAATTTTATTTCAGCCAAAAATGATAGTTGTGTAACCAAGATACATATTTTAGTTAGATGCTACTGTGCATTATGAAATACTAGTTGCTTCTTCAAAGGTGGTACTTGGCTTAGAAAAAATTATTAAATAAATTATACATCCTATTCCTAACTGCATATTTGATACAGTTTTATCAGATGCATTTCTACTTATCTTTGTAGTTATTAGTATCCACTTAATTTTGTCTGGGGCTGCAAAATTATATATTATAGGTTGATAGTGAGAATTCTGTAGCCATTTGCCTTTATACCAGTGTAAATCACTGCTGTACACAAATGTTTTAGTTTTTATTTCCATGGGTCCCTTTTCAAAATACTGGTTAAAAAAAATAACTAATGTCCAGAAAGTACTGCATTTCTCAAGTTAAAAAAAAAAAAAAAACAAAAAACAAACAAAACAACACCACTCCCAAAAAAAAAAAAAAACAGAACACAAGCAATATTCATTTATATTAATGAAATATGGGGAGACGGGGGGAACACAACCAGAATACAATCAATATACTGATTTCAATATTGTCTGTCAGGGTGGGATTAAGTTAATCTAATTTTATCCATTAAAATTTAGATATTGTCTAAGAATGCACTTAGGCTTTCTATGTGTCAATGTAAAAAAAAACTGATCACAGCCAGAGTGATTCTGTCTATTCTCAGCTAGATCTTAGGACTTCTCTTCTAAAGGTACCCTTCTCTACAATACTAAATAATCAGCTCAAATTTGGACACATAGCACAACCTGATGAATTCAGGTAAACTGAACTCCATAGGCTGTATTTTCTTTATATCTGAAGGTATTTCTGCAGTTTTGGTAACGTGAGGTTTAAACAGAACGGACAGATGCAGTAGCATTTTGTTCTTCCTACATCCACCAATTGTAATCAATTCTAGTTGTTACTGACATAAATAAGCATGATCAATGTGAGAAAGTAAAAGAAATTTTCAACTTTTAAGCCCACAGCAAGAAATATTGGAATAAAGTGTCTTTTCATGGACACTGCAGAAATTCCTAAAACAAAGTGTAAGAAGTATCGTCAGGTGAGGTATTTACAGCTGGAGAAACAGTGGCATCGGCAGTTGTAATCAAAGGAGCAGCTAGCATTCAGGCCTCTGTTTCTGAAGGCCTCATTTCACACTCAGCAATGTGAGGTATTCCAATACAAAACCAGATGTATTTGTGCAGAAATCAGCAGCTACTTCAAACATATAAAAAATATTCAATGAAGAAAGACTGTTTTCCAAAGCTTGAAGTAGTTCATATTTGAAGATGATTCTTTGCAACATTTCTACACAGATTCTTATGTCTGACTTCATGACAGAAAGCTTTTTGATAGTTCATGCACTTACAATAACAGAAATATCTCTATAATTTTTGAATCACTGGCACATGAAATAACTCCTGTTATTTCAGGAGACACAGCAATGGGCCAACCCAAGAAAATCTGAACCGGATTTAAAAAAATTTCTAAAAATTTCTTCTCCCCTCCCCCCATGAAAAATGAAAATCAGTGATGAGAAATAGTGCCTTAATGTCCTGCCTACTTAAAGTTTTAGACTAGGTTAAGAAAAATGTGCAATGCTATATCTCCTCTCATTATAAATGTAAGATTTTCAATTTACAGTAATGGAGTGATTAACAATTTTAGTAATATTTTTTCATTCCTAATGAAAGACTTTTCCCTGTTTACCTTTCAAGACCCTGTACATTTTTTTTTTGTTATCACTAAAACTCAATTGTTTTTCTCCTAAGATAAAAAAACTGACCCCCTTCCTAAATAAGTCTTCTCACTGATTTTCTGTGTCCCAAATGCTTACAGTGAAATTACTTGGTTTCTGTACCATTTCAAAGCTAATGTTAGTTTACATAGAAGTGGGTTAAAACAAGTACAGATTCTTAAAGAGAACTGAAAATCTCTACTATATTCAAAAGAGAGCTTCAGCTCTATAGAAAAATAGCTAAAAATGTCTATAATGCCCTTTCCTTAAGGATATCAAGTAGGATGTAATCATGCTGCAAGCACTTTTAAGGAGCAAAGAAGAAAACTGAGAATTTGGAAGACCCGTGGCAAATCAGAATGTCCCCGAGATACTCATTGTTGACCAGAGGGTTGCCACATTGGAGTTGCCTTTCAATCTCTTGCTGGAATAGTCTTTTGACAAAGATCACCTTCATAACACCCTGTTTGGATACAGAGATTTTGCTAACAGAGAAATATTTGCTTTTATAGTGCATATTTTCTCAGTTGGCATTCAGTCAGGGTAGTCAAAGCATTTCACAGCTGCGAATAGCCTGCCTGACTTTGCATTCATAGCTGTCACTATAAATTCAGCAACAGAAAAAGGGGACAGAGAATCTGCATTGACTCTGGGTAACAGACAGGCAAACCCTTCCTGAGGGTCACTGCTCCCAAGGGATTTCTCTCGTGCAATTTTCACATCACTGTTTGAAAGCCCTGATTGCAGACTATTTCCTAGCACCAGTCTGAAATACAGTAATGCAGGAGGACATCATCAGTGGTAACTGCAGCTTTATACAAAGCGTGAGGAGGGTGAATTATCAAACACAAACATAAAACAATAAGGACTGAGGTCTTTCAGGAAACACTGCCTCATATGAACAGTGAGAAATTCAGAAACTGTTTGCCTAGATTGTCTTAAAAACATTGCGGACTCCAGAAAGCAAGCTGTTTTTCTAACGGGTCCAGAGAAATGGGATGAAAAAGTCTTGAAATAACTGTCACACAAAGGTTCATAAAAATGAAAGCAGTATACGTCATTAGCCACCTTCTGATAAACTTGTAAGTTGCTGTTGCACAAGCAAATCAAAGTTAGGTCTTTTAAATGTAATAGCTGTGTCATTTGTTGTCTCAATTTTCAAGTAAATCTTTGATTTTTTTTCTCTCCATTAACATAAAGAGAAACATTCTGTTAGCATAAAGGTCCATATTCCAGTCAAGTTTGACAGAACAAAGTATTGTCTGAAAATACTGCAGTAGAAAGGTAAAGGCTTCATTTTAATGAAGGATATAGGAAAAAATTGCCCTTTCTTTAATGCTCTTTTGTTTTAATTTTGGTTCAATTTATTTCACTTTATTAAATTACACTGTTAGCTATAGATTAATTTCATTTACAGACATATTTAACAGCTAATTGAGTGCCAAAATTTATTTCAATGTGTGCACCAAGTGGCTTGGAATTCAGTGCTTTTATTTCTGGGCTCATGAGTATGAGCTGGAAGATGCTGGATGTCAGATCACTTTCAGTTTTCCTACAATTGTGAAGCCTTTGGTACACTGCAGAGCACTTGAAAGTTCAGGATGTGGAAGGCATCCAAAATTATCTGAATGACACATTTTGGGAGTTTTGTTAGAGAAAGAGGGACAAACAGACAGCAGAGTAAGAAGAAAAGTGTGGAAGAGTCTTAGGGTGACTGTTGAGAGCTGCCAACATGAACCCCGGGTTGAATTCAGATCATTGACTAAGAAAGGTGAGACCACAGAAATGACAGACTCCATCCTTTAGGAGCATAAGAAAAAAGTAATTTAGATATAACTAAAATACTGTAATTTTAATACATATGGTTGCTTTGACCAGGATTCTGTGCAGTGACTTTTATGATAAGGAATGACTGGCCCTTCCTCCAAGTCACATCCCCTGGGAACTGCAGCACCTTCCAACTCATACTCATCCCTGCAGATGGCTCACACCCTTGATTAGTGGGCACTAACAGTGATCAGGGTCATCTTCTCCCCAACCTGTTGCATTCTTGTTCTCTCTTTGGGTGTCCTTTCATGGGACAGAGCATGAAGACACAAAGATAGAACCCCAAGTATCATCCCACTCTCACCTTTGGATGGCTGCAATTTGCACCCTCTTCATGGTCAGCTGGGTACAGGTCCTCCTTTGTTGGACACTGTTCTCTGCTTGTCCCATCCAGCTGTCTCCTGAGCTCCCTGGTGATGTGCTGGGCTCCTGATGACCTTGGTGTTGTTTCTTTAGGAAGAGTAGGAAATGCACCCAGGAACAAGATTCATCACATTGGAATAGACAATGTTTCTCTAGGGAGACACATGACAGGGGTTTACTGCAAAACTATATGCTCCTCCTCCTTCTGCTGCACCTTGACATCGGGGCTCAATTCCCCAGGTACTCTGAAAGACTAACCATGTTTGACTCCTGCCATCACCACTGTGCAAACCACACACTTAACCATTTCATCTCACAGAGGGAGCTTGTCCATTAAGCCTGACTCTGACTCATTGAAAGGCTGAACAAGCCCTCACTTATTGCTGTAAATTACTGCATTTAACTCTGAAGTTACTTCTAATACGCATTACACACCTGGTGTCTGCACAAACCTAGAGTCTTACAAGAGCAACACAACCGGTTTATCTGTCTTCCCAATACATTTTAATGAACCAAACTCAATACTGCAGACTTCACAGAAAAAGTGCCACTACAGACAGAAACTAGGATGAAAAGAAGGAGAGAGACACCAGTGTTGTCTGATGTTCTTCCATTGGAGGCAAGATACTTAATATAAGCCCAGATTTTGTTTTCTGTTTGAAAACCCTGCTTGATGCTTCAAGATAAAGCTAAAAAACTAGCAATTGTGCATTTGTGTCATTTACTCAGTAGTTCCATAGGTGGCCAAAAATTCATTTGTGAGAAAAGAAAATTTTCTGTCCAAGCATGAATAAAGGTGGGTAGGGGAAAACAAAAACCAACAACTCAATACAAAAAACCCAGCAAAAAAAAAAAAAAAAATCACAACAAAACTCTCTTCCTGACTTTTTATAGAGAAAGAATCCTCTAAAGGGCGGGATTTAATTGTCCATATGTTACAAATAAAGACTGCCTCAGACCCTTAGCAAACACCTTTATTCTGTTTTACTGTGAGTTAGGAACTGAAGAATGTTATTTATTCTTCCTCCTCACACCATCTCTGAATCCCATTCTCTCTGTGAATGGAGTGTGAGCACTTTACCTGCTGCCAGGGCTTATGAACAGACATTCTACTATGAAAGTTAAATCAATTATCTCTAGCTAAATAAGCCTCTCTGCTAATATCAGAGAGTCTTTTTAAGTCAATCACAGGTCTGGAAGATGAGGGGAAGAGGCTTGATAGATAGGGAGCATTTACAAACATTCACAAAAGATGCTGTCATCTCCATTGTGATATTCAGGTGAAGCACTCAGTGGCTGAACTTGTAATTTAATTTCCTTTAAGTTCTCTGTTTGGACCTGTTTCCCCATAATGCTGTCATCCATATCTTTGTTAGAATTTATTATGTATTCAGTGAGAAAGTATTCAGTTCCATGCCTAAAGTACACTGCTCCTCACATGAAGAAATGAGACAATAAGACAACACACGCATAGCATGTAATAGGGCAAGAAATAGGACAAGTGAAAAAATATCGGAGAACAACTTGGATATGACTAGACAGAAGGGATTGATTAGAAAGGGGGGTAGGATGAACATTCATAAACTTGTGATATAAAATTAAGGTTACTGCAACAGAAGTGCAGAGATCAACATCATACTCCTACCCTTGAATAAGACACATCTCTATTCTGTATTTTTTTATATCATTGTTATAAATCTGTGGCTTGTTACTGCAACAGAAGTGCAGAGATCAACATCATACTCCTACCCTTGAATAAGACACATCTCTATTCTGTATTTTTTTTTATATCATTGTTATAAATCTGTGGCTTGTTCACTATTGGAAAGATCAATGAAAACCTGCCTACTAAACACATGGAAACTTCCTGAACCTCTTTCTTTCTTTCCACTGACATAAAAAAATAATGGTGGGTACTGCTGTAGTAAGCTTGAGTGTGAAGACATCCACAATATCTCCTACTCTTAGAGCACTTCTATCAGCATCCTTCAACGTACCTCAGTAGAAGTGTGATGGGCTTGTGCATTTATTGAGGGACTCTTAGGTATTGCCACGTTGTCATAGCTATTAGAATAGGTTACAGACCAGCACTTCAGAACTGTGAAGAAAATATCTGTAAGTAAAGGTGTTAATTGAGATCTAAAATCCTCAGACAACACCTCTTTGGGGGTGTTGGGAGAAAAAATTACTTTGCATGAAAAAAAAAACAAACGTGATGAGGTGTGAGAACTGATACTTTCTAATTTGCCCCTCTACCCCCCAGGCATGTACACACAAATATACAGACATTTCCTCCGCATTTCTTGCTCCTCTCACTCCAAATACTAAATGGTTTTACAGTTCATGGGTTATTCTTGCTTCATGCATCCATGAAGCTATAAAGTTCATTAAAGTTCCTTCAGTATTTTTTATTTCTTCATAGTACTTCACTCACTTTCCTTGGAAAGCATTAGGTATGGCCTTATCTGTGGGGGTCTTTGCTTTTTTCCATTTTTCTGCTTCAAGTATCCATAAACTGATAGTGGCCTGAATGTTCTTTATCTCCTCATCCTACATAATTTGGGAGGAAAAAGGCTTTAGCATCATTTAAAAGCATGTTTTCACCATATTTTTTTTCTCCTGCTTGAGTTTGCTTTTAATATATTTGCTCTTTTTCTTTTCTCTTTTTCAATTTTCTTCTGCCCTTCTCGTACTTTTCTTTCTAATTATTCCTAAAATGTCATCAATTGCCTTCTAAAATTAATTGGTTTCCCACTGTTTCACTGCTTTCCTGTTCTACATTTGCAAGATTCTTATTTCCACTTTCTGACTACTGCTTCATCCTGTGGGAAAAATAGCTTATTTGTTATGGTACTTTTTCTTCAAGGCTTGAGGCGCTTTGGCTCAGTTTGTGTTATGACATTGCA
The DNA here is from genome assembly GCF_012275295.1 of Melopsittacus undulatus. Taxonomy (NCBI): domain Eukaryota; kingdom Metazoa; phylum Chordata; class Aves; order Psittaciformes; family Psittaculidae; genus Melopsittacus; species Melopsittacus undulatus. The sequence goes on along the minus strand of NC_047527.1, from coordinate 81,405,474 downwards.
GGGCTCAATTGGCTCAATGCGTATTACGAATTTATGAAGAATGGTGCGTATTGATTGTGCCTCCTGTTATTTCTTGCAAAGCAACAAAGTACAAGACCAGAGAACTCCTGTTTGACAAAAGTCAGGAGTCAGATTTTTTTTCTCAAAGATTCACAATCTGTACAGGTTTATTTTAATTCAAATGTGCATGCTTACCTATGACAATTCCTGAAAAAAAAATAGTAAAATAATTTTTCTGAATATACAGGGGCTGAATTCTTTAGAAAATTCTGTCCATTAACACCACAATTGAAGCTTCATTCTTTCCACTACATTTCTCTAAGTCCGTACATTTGCAGGTCTTCAGGAAATGGTATATTTGCACTTAGTCTAATTGTAGTAAGGCTGGGTAAAGCCCTTCCCAAATCTTCCTTCGCGAAGTCAAGACATCATCAACTGTAAAAGTAAGCCTCAGGTTACACAATCCACAAAAGTTACTTAAAGAGTAATCAGGGGACTGCGTCTTCAGAAATGTAATATAGGCGAGATGAAAAGGTGATAGTTAAGCAGTAGCACAGTAAAATGCACCACCAGTATTTTGTTTTGTTGTTTTGTTTGCTTGGGATTTTTTCTTCCTTAAAACTGCTTTTTTACTCCTTTTACAAACATGTTTATTTCAAAGATTAGTTCACCACCATATTTATATTTGGGGTGCTTATTTTTCAATGGATCCTACAGACCGACATTGTTGTATAGGTGGTTCCAGGTGTAGCTAAAAATGCTATAAACCACATAGATTCTAGTCTTCCCTTTTGGTGGAGTTTATCTGTCTGTATATGATATACATGAGCATATGTAAGAGTCTTCGAACAACTGAAGTCTGAAAATTTTCCAGTTTAGGCCATGTTGAAATTGCAAGTCTATCCAGAGAGTTTGGCTGGTTTCAGTTCACCTGTGTGCATTTCAAAACAACTGGACACACTCCACTCCACTTGCAGGCTGTAACATTGTAAGTGCTGCTACAAGGATCCTGCAGAGTGCATTAAACTTGTCTCCTGCAGAAGAGGCCATGAATGCAGTGCATGCTACAAAAGGCACCTTCTTTGCTGACTAGGGTTGGTGTGGAACATCCTCTGTGTATAACAACCCATGGTGTCATGGTTTAAAACCAAACCTGCACAGCTAGTTCAATCACTCCCCCCCTTGCTCCCCCAACTCCCGGAGAATTAGGAAGGAGAATCCAAAGAATGAAGCCCCCACAGGTTGAGATAAGAACGGTTTAATAGCTAAGGTATAACATAAATCACTACTGCCACTACTACTACAAATAATAATGATAAAGCCAATAACAAGTGAAGAGAATACAACACCTCACCAGCCACCGACCCATAACTCACCCCACCCTGCCCGACTGAGCATTGACCGATACCTCCTCCATCCCCCCAGAGCTCCAGCCCTTCCGGGTCTCTCCCAGTGGCATTCTGGGTATGACGGGCTATGGTATGGAATACCTCTTTGTCTAGCCTGGGTCAGGTGTCCTGTCTCTCCTTCCTCCTGGCTTCCCCTCCTCCCTGGCAGAGCATGAGCTCAGAAAAGGCCTTGGACAAACCAAACATTTGAGCAGTAACTCAAAACATACTTGCTATCAGCAACCGTTCCCAGCCCGAAAGTCAAAACACAGCGCTGCACCTGCTACCAAGAAGAGAAAAATGATTGCTACTGCTCAAACCATGACACATGGTGAAGCATTAATGGGTGGAATGGCAGGCGCATCCCACTGTGCAGTGTGTGCAGATCAATGCTTCCTGGCTTGGCACATTTACAGTCTATTCCAAATGGATTTCTCTGTAATTTTTGATCTGCTGTGAATGGATATACACTGCTTTGTAATTTGAACATAAACAGAACATCAGCTCTCTTTAAAGATTGGACCGACCATATTATTGTTACATGAAGTGCACTTACTAAACATTGTTTCTTGATATTTTGAGGAATGTTATATATAGACATAATTACTGATTACAAAATATAATTTTATGTCTAAATTAAGCTACTGCACAACACCTTTTTTCACAAGACAGTCCTATTAATTATTTGGCAAATTTATACAATGATATTTGTTATATACTTTTACAAGAGTTTCTGGTAAAAATAGAAAAAGGTAACTTATGATGGTTTGTTACCACATAAAAGCCATTTTATTTTTAGTAATATCTTTCACAGTTTTCAACATCCTTTTACAATAAGAGTTTCATTTAAAATTATTGATTATTCTGACCAAAGAAAATTCCAGGATTGATTTTTGTGTTACTGCTATTATCTTTCCTGAATGACCTGATATATGATCATATGAGGTCACACATTTGGCAGAATATTCTTCAGAGATCTCTATCTAATAAATCAATACAAAGCTCTTATCTACCAAATTGCAAACCTTTGCAAACATAAAACTTCACTATAAAAATTACACAATCACATTTAGAGGAAAAATTAATAATTTTGTACGTTGGAGATGTTAAATCAATTATTAAGAATAACATTTCATCTTTTTTCTTCATTAATAATACCTGATGTATCTTGTAACAGTCTATTCAACATATAATGTATTTTGTACATAGAGAACATACATAACAATTATATTTCACAAAATATTCTTCTGAACCTTTAATTAACCCAGAGAAACAAGGATGCCTCCTGGGCTGATATTATTATAATATGCTAAATTAAAAAAAAAAAAAAATCAAATTTAAATTCGATATCTGTTTAGATATGAGCCAAGCCCTAGAATTACTGGAACTTATAAGGTTCTCTATCAGTGAAGTAAACAGCTGGATGCCTTTGTAAGTTTGCTGAGTTAAATGCTGAGATAAGAATAGTTAGGGTTGGAAAGGACCTCAAGATCATCTAGTTCCAACCCCCCTGCCATCAGCAGGGACACCTCACACTAAACCATAACACTCAAGGCTTCATCCAACCTGGTCTTGAACACTGCCAGGGATGGAGCATTCACTACCTCCCTGGGGAACCCATTCCAGTGCCTCACCACCCTAACAGGAAAGAATTTCTTCCTTATATCCAATCTAAACCTCTGCTGTTTACGTTTTAACCCATTACCTCTTGTCCTATCAGTACAATCCCTAATGAAGAGTCCCTCCCCATCATTCTTATAGGCCCCCTTCAGATACTGGAAGGCTGCTATGAGGTCTCCACGTAGCCTTCTCTTCTCCAGGCTGAACAGCCCCAACTTTCTCAGCCTGTCTTCATATGGGAGGTGCTCCAGTCTCCTGATCATCCTCGTGGCTGTCCTCTGAACTTGTTCTAACAGTTCCATGTCCTTTTTATGTTGAGGACACCAGAACTGCAGTCAGATTGTAGAAAAACTCTTCATGGTCTAACATTTTTAATGGATGTACTTCATGATTCTAGCTGAGTTACGCAAGTCCCAAATTATAGGTGAATGTCCAAGAGTCCATGCCTGCTAAAGACCATAAGGATGAATCATAGAGCAATTACAGGGAAGTGGTGGGTTCTACTTTTAATCAGAAATGTATTCTACCTTTCAGTACTAGTCAATGAAAAGGAAACTCATTTGTTGACAAAAAGTTCAACGCATCCAAACCACCCATGCTCATGCAATAGTGAGCTCTAGCTCCAAAATATTGGGGGACATTGTCTTTTTATTCAAGGATGTTATCCAAATTTACAGAAGTAGTGGAAAATGTTAAGGTAACAGAAAAAACCAACCGGTAATGAGAAAGAACTGAAAGGACAAAAGAAAAAAAAATAATTTGTTCAGGTTTATCAATTACAAGAAGAAAAGCATATCATTGGACAAAAGACCTTAGCAGTTCATAAAAACATAAAAAGGGTTGTTACAAATCAGAGCCAAGATTTAGAATCATAGAATCATAGTATACTTAGGGTTGGAAAGGACCTTAAGATCATCTAGTTCCAATCCCCTGCCATGGCCAGGGACACCTCACACTAAACCATGCCACTTAAGGCTTTGTTCAACCTGGCCTTGAACACCGCTAGGGATGGAGCATTCACAACCTCCCTGGACAACCCATTCCAGTGCCCCCCCACCCTAACAGTAAAGAATGTCTTCCTTATATCCAATCTAATCTTTATATCCAATCACACAAGATCTTTACTTATTTAAAAAAAATTAAAAAATCCTCAACAACTCAGTAAAGTAGAAAAATTCATGGATTTTTGAAGCAGAAAATGTGGAAACGTACAGTAAGTTAATTGTTTGATGGCACAGCCTTTCACAGCACATATTGCAGTAATGCAGGTATTTAAAGTCTGAACTGACAATATCACAATGTCAGCCAATTTTTTTTATAACAGATATTCCAAAATCTTTTCAGCAACACTTGACCCAAATATTCATTCCTAAGCTTGTATCTCTACTTAAAAATCTAAAATTTGATTATTTTTTCTTGGAAATTTGAGTTCAATATTTTTAAATGCCAGGATGGAATTTGAAAAACATTTATTTTATTTTCACTTATTATGCATGCACATACATTATTTTAGAATAATTGGCAACAGACTGGAAGTACACAGTTTGGGGGCTACCATAATATTATAGGAAGAGGGGCATTATTGCTCACCAGAAATAAATATGGTAACAACGAGTATAACATTGTGTCTTGTATTTTGGTGTGTATTATTTGGAGCCTAAAACTGGCAGATAAAGAGTCACCAGTGATTTAAGGAACAGAAAAGACTATTGTGTTTTATTCAGTTTGACATGCTGTGTAACAGAGGTCACAGACCTTCACTCTGAAAAAAATACATATTGGAGATACGAGTACTAGAGAACAAAGATTTATTACCTTGTGACAGATAGAAGACTTTGGAAGGACAGAAATGTCGAAGAATAGTATATCAGCATCTGATGTATATTATGGACACACAGATTTTTCCAAGTTATTAATGCAAAGTTGCACTGCCATGGTCATAGCTGATGGCAATTAATGCAAATCTTATTAGTCAGAGGAAGTCTTGTGATAGTTTTGTCCCTCGTTAAAAAATAACTACTTATACCCGCAGGCTTGACCTATAGTTAAGGTAAAGAATATAAAGAGACAACTGTAATCTCAGGTCACAGGATGAATTTACGTCATTTCAGAACTGACATGAAGAAATTACATAATAAAATAGGCTTCCTAACCTGCATCTGCATTAAGGTTGTGATTGGGATGATAGAATAAACCATGCCTACTTTATCTTATCAGGCTTTATAAGACAAAAGAAGCCTGCAGGAGTAGAACTGTAATATAGTTCATAAACTTGCTGGGCATGATCACAGTGAGTTACAAATGGATTAAGGACCAAATCAGTGATCTGAAGCAAAATTAACATAACGTCTCACTTGAAAAATATTACCAACAGCTTGACATTCAGTATTTGTTGTGAGAAAACCTTAATGATCAGCAGTATCATTAATCTGATAGCTGTGGCACAAATCTATTTGGCATTGTGTAAAAACCAAATCTGCATCAGATAATGAGAATTCTTGGAAGGCTATTTGAGCACTACAAAGATATTTTTCCCATAATGTATTTTCATTTGAGTGTGCTTTTATGAAATTATAATAATTAAGGTCAGATATTTTGCTACAAAACTGAAATTAGATCTCCTTTATGTAATTTGCAGAGTCAGATTCTGGGTATTAGTTTTCACCAGCTGCTAGGCAGAATAAGTGCATTCTGACAAATGAAACAGACAAATACTGTACTTGAAGTTCTTTAAGTACGAAAAAAACAGAGGGTTTACTGCATCAATGAACTGGTGTATCTGTATGCCATCTCATTTATTTACACACACACACACACACACACACATTTTGACTGAGGAAAGCAAACGAACACTCCTTTCAGAAGGACTGTGTTCATGACTGTCACAAAACACTGGAAGTCAGAATGGTAATGAACCAATTTGTGGGGAAATGAACTCATTAATGCTAATGTTTTGCTGACTCCCAAGTGATTCAGAAACTCCTTGAACAAAATTCAGAACTTTCTAAACAAAATTCAAAACAGAAGAAGAAGGGGGAGTTCATGAATTTTGGAAGTGTTGAGTGAAGAAATAAACATGTCTCTTCCTTATTCATATTCCAAATTCAGTGTTCCACCTTGAGCTCTGATCATCCAGTTCCAGAATATGCTCTGGGGAACATTAGCTCATACAGAAGATCTCATAGGAAATTGTTGAAATTCCCATTAGGTGGAAAAGAAAGCATTGATTGTTTCTAATTTTTAATTCTTTCCTAACAAAATACTTATTTACTTTCAAACAAATAGGCTTTCCAATAGGACTTTTAAAGAAAATTCAGGAACAATTCGTACAAGATACTGATTCTACTATAATACTTCAGATATACGCATGAGTCTTTCCTTCATGGAAATGATGTTTTTACCAAGGCCATTTTCTGGCAGGGTTTATTAATGTCAATAATTTCTGCACCCAGCACACATACATTAATTTCAAAAAACTTTTTTCTTTAAAATAAAACCACAAAATCCCAGGGGACAGCTGAAGTCTGCATCAAAGGTAGTACATGAAGCTTTCTTATCTCAAAGGAGTATTGAGAGTTTTATCACTATGAGCTGCAGAAAGTTTAGAAAACTTCTGCTGGAAAGCATATTGGAATCGCAGGAGTTCACAAGGTATGTGCAGTTCAGATAAACATCTCAGCTCTTAGCTCAGAAAGATTAGGCTACAAATCTTGTTCTTGTGTACTTAAATAAGGAAGTACAGAAGTGCATCACATGAAGTGACAACTATTTTACTAAGATCAGAATAATTTTATGAAGAATTATGGAGATAAATTCTCATAGAGTTTATTTTTAAAGACAGCTATTTATTAGATTATGTTAAGATGATACAGTGCCAAGTAATACTTAATAATTTATAATTATTTCATCTATTTTAATTCACACTTAGATCTCCAATTACCTTGATTAAAAATTTAGGAAATAATTCTTCTTGATGATAAAAATTACTTCAGTCTAAATTGCACTAACATTTATTGTTATATTCTGATGGTCAATATAATCGTATTGCTTTGCTACTGAGCTACATATCTAGCAAGAAAAAATTGGATTTAACAAAAATATACATCTTTTATTTCCTAACCAATCATGAATATTTATAATAATAATTTTCTGAATGTGATACGTATACAGTGATACTACCCTTTACACAACCTACTCAAATTAATATTTTTTCCTGTTTTGTTGTTTTTTTCTTTTGTTTTGTTAAATTGAAACACCTTTAATGGATCAAAAGCCTTTGGCTTCTTATTTCAAGTACAATATATAGGAGCATGAACACCTCCTAGCCCATTACCTAGCATTACTTTACAGTCCTTTGTCTTTTTGCTAACGTAAAATATCACAAATTATTCTCCTTTTCAGTTCAGCTTGCTGATGGTTTGAATGAGGATAGAGTATGTAGGGGAAGTGATAGAATCATAGAATAGCTAGGATTGGAAAGGACCTCAAGATCATCTAGTTCCAACCCCCCTGCAACGGTCAGGGACACCTCACACTAAACCATATCACCCAAGGCTTCATCCAACCTGGTCTTGGACAATGCCAGGGATGGAGAATTCACTACCTCCCTGGGGAACCCATTCCAATGCCTCACCACCCTACAGGAAAGAATTTCTTCATTATATCAAGTCTAAACCTCTGCTGCTTAAGATTCAACCCGTTACCCCTTGTCCTATCACTACAGTCCCTAATGAATAGTCCCTCACCAGCATCCCTGTAGGCCCCCTTCAGATACTGGAAGGCTGCCATAAGGTCTCCACGCAGCCATCTCTTCTCCAGGCTAAACAGCCCTAACTTTCTCAGCCTGTCTTCATACGGGAGGTGCTCCAGTCTCCTTATCATCCTCGTGGCCATCCTCTGGACTTGTTCTAACAGTACCATGACCTTTTATGTTGAGGACACCAGAACTGCACATAATACTCCAAGTGAGGTCTCACGAGAGCAGAGTAGAGGGGCAGGATCACCTCCTTCGACCTGCTGGTCACGCTCCTCTTGATGCAGCCCAGGATACGGTTGGCTTTCTGGGCTGTGAGTGCACACTGAAGCTGGCTCATGCTCATTTTCTCATTGACTAACACCCCCAAGTCCTTCTCCATAGGGCTGCCCTGAATTTCCTTTTTGCCCAACCTGTAGCTGTGCCTGGGATTGCTCCAACCCAGGTACAGGACCTTGCACTTGTCATGGTTAAATTTCATGAGTTTGGCATCTGCCCACCTCACACGTGTGTCAAGGTCCCTTGGGATGGTCTTCCTTCACTCCAGCGTATCAACGGAACTATACAGCTTGGTGTCATCGGCAAACTTGCTGAGGGCACACTCAATTCCATTGTCCATGTCAGCAACAAAGATATTAAACAAGACCAGTCCCAACATCGATCCCTGAGGGACACCACTTGTTCCTGGTCTCCAGCTGGACATTGAATCATTGACCACAACTCTTTGAGTGCGACCATCCAGACAGTTCTTTATCCACCAAGTGGTCCACCTATCAAATTGATGACACTCCAATTTAGAGACAAGGATGTCATGTGGGACAGTGTCAAACGCTTTGCACAAGTCCAGGTAGATGATGTCAACCGCTCCATCCCTGTCCATTACTTTTGTAGCCCCGTCATAGAAGGCCACCAAATTGGTCAGGCAGGATTTCCCCTTAGTAAAGCCATGCTGGCTGTCACCAAGCACATTTCTCTTTTTCATGTGCCCTAGCATGCCTTTCAGGAGAATCTGCTCCAAGATTTTGCCAGGCACATAGGTGAAACTGACTGGTCTGTAATTCCCCGGTTCATCCATTTTCCCCTTCTTGAAAATGAGGTTATATTTCCCTTTTTCCAGTCATCAGGAACTTCACCTGTCTGCCATGATTTTTCAAATATGATGGACAGTGGCTTTGCAACTTCATTCGCCAGCTCCTTCAGGACCCGTGGATGGACTTCATCAGGTCCCATGGACTTCTGTACATTCATGTTCTTAAGATGGTCTCGAACCAGATCCTCTCCTACAGTGGGCCCAAGGTCTAGGCTTTCACAGTCCCTGCGTCTGCCTTCCAAGACTTGGGTGCTGAGGTCAGAGCCTTTGCCAGTGAAGACCGAGGCAAAGAAGCCATTCAGAACCTCAGCCTTCTCCAAGTCCTGTGTAGCCAGTTAGTTATGTATAATTTCATGTATTTTGTCTGTTGTTTCTGCAGGTTAGATTTTGAGGATTGATACAACACTGAGGTGCTGTACTGCTGAAAAGTCAGTCCAGAAAAAATGTTGATCCTGCAACATAGCTCAGAGATAACCAAGCTAATTTATGCAAATAGTACCATAAACTAGATAGAGCAGCACATCTAGGACTCCATAAAGGATGTCGTTGTCATAGGATACCAACTTGCTTTCATTACCAAAGCAAGTTCGTGTTAATCCAATGGAGGTATCTCGTTACTGCTATATTTTATTGACATGCTTGAGAGATATTTGAATCCTACTTATCCCTATTCTTCCTTCTTACTCTAGAATTGTAATCAAATGGCTACTATGTTTGCCATACCCATTGAGCCCACGACCTGCTCCCAAGACCGTCATTTTTAAGTGATGGCAGAATCAACAAGAAGCAGGTTGCAAATCACATTAATTGTCCTGATGAATTACAGAAAGTCCTTGCCTCTGGACCTCCAAGGACTTTATCCTTGCACTTGGGTTTCCCCATACATTTCAGCATGTAACAGAAGTTGAGCAGAAGGAAAATATCTAGTTAGAAGTGATCAGATCAGTGAGCACAGTTAGCATCCTGTTCTCTGGCCATCTTTTTTTTTTCTTAAGGAGAGGGAGTTTCTGGGAACAGCAACAATGTGATAATTTTGGCAGCAAAAACGTTTCCCAGAGCAGAGAGTTGCAAAGGATTACTGGTATGCATAAAAGAGTTTATTTGTGAGCAAATTATCATCAAGAAATACTGTTTTCCTAAAGATCTCCCATTGTAATTCAACCTGTCAATATCAGATGAATGCCTGACCACACGCTTTATTCACGCAGCAAGTCATGTAATGATCAGAAGCTTTAAGTTATTTATTCGAGTTCTTTTTATATGCTGTCTGCCATACAGCCTTTGCAGTACAGAGCGGTGAAAAAAAAATTTATTTCTGGGAGACTCTGAGGACTATCACACTTCAATGGAAATTCACCTGCACATAGAGCAGTTGATCTACAGAAGCATATTTTGAACAGATGGAACATATTATAATATAAAATGTTATTTCAGTGTTCAGTTTCTCCCTCATGCAGGGAACCATGTTCAAGATAAGCTTCAAAAATACATACTTTAGCACTAAAGCAGATATAGCAGTTTAGTCAGGTGGATAAAAGAACTATAATCTTGTTAGCAGGAGTTATATCATAGATAGAATTTCTTTTAGTATTTGTCATATTCATAAATCACCTGAGCATTCAATTCAACTTTGAAAAGCTTAAACTTGCTGACAAAACCGCATATAAGTGAAAAAAGTAAAACCAAGATTTAAGTAAGCAGTTCCCACCATAGGAGAAAAAAATGGATTATTATGTGCACCAGCTGACTAAAGTCGCAATAAAATAATATTGAGACATCTACAGAAGGAAAAAGAAAATCATTGATTGTTTAACAAAAAGAAAATAATTGGGATAAGGTTAAAGCAGAAGCACTATGTGCTATGCATGACCATTCTGCTCTGCAACTTCATTAGGAAACACTGAAATATTGATGCAATTTAAGCTCTTGTGCGGAAAACACTGATAAAGTTTTTCAGTGTTTGAATGTAAAAAAAGTGAAAACTTTTTCTAAAGTTAGAATCCTGCAATTTATGACAACTGTTAATACTGAATTACATTAAAAACTCAATATGTAGATGGAAAGTTTGTTATTTTGTTTCTTCTTTCCCTTTTCCCCACAACACACACTCCCAGATAGTGTTGGTGGTGAACTGAATTCAATATTACAAGAAGTTTCCCAAGTTTGTGTGTGTATGTGTATGGCTCTGAATGAATGTGCATGGCTCTGCCTCAGGGTCCAGCCTCCCACACTGCACACAGAAGTATTCAAGGTAGCTAGTGAAGTTTTAGTTAGTTTCATCTGTCTGTGTAGAGACATTTTCAGGATATATTCAAAAGCTTCTTGTGTGGCCAAGAAAGAATGCGATGAGCAATCAATGTATGATGCAGGTGAACCACAACTTTGTGACTGAAATTGAATTTGGAAATAGGATATAAATATTTTTTGTGACTACCACTAACATACAGAAGTTGGAACAGATAGAACAACTGGAACAGTTTTGTCTCTGTCCCTTCTATCTGCTGGCAAAGGACATTTGTCTCTCTGACACAGAATAAAGCACTGGCAAAAGAAAAGGAGAAAACTCAGATCCACCAAATTACTATTTTTATCTTAAAGCATTTATCTACCTATATTTAACGTAATACAGATTATCTTTAATATATTTCTGATCCCCTGGAACCAAATGTAAAATTATGTAACCAAATAACTAAAACAAAACCCCAAAACCAACAAAACCCCACCAACTAATATATAAATAAATAAATCACACACACCTCAGCCATCTCTGATGTTTACAGCAATACAGAAACAAAGTTAGATTTTGAAAATATCAGGAAATTACATTTCATCCACATAATGTGTGGCCTTCCAAAACTGCTCTGTAACTCCAGTGATTTGACAGGACAAAAAAAAAAGCATAACTTTTTTACTGAAGCATTAAATTAAACATTTTTGTTTCCACTTATAAAGGTCAATTGTCTTTTTTTTTTTTTTTTGGCAAAGCAGTCTTTTTCTCTGCCTTGTATCTAGATAATTTAAACTTAGCATATATAATTCTTGAATGACAGCCATTGACACATTTTGAAACGATGGATGGTGGCGAACAATCATACTGCCCCCTAAGGATTTTGGTACATGCAGAAGACCATTTGAAGCAATCTAGGGTATAAATTAATAGCACACTCACTGCTTATTAACTTCATCTGCAAACACTCGGTGCTTTGTACCTTTGCAAGTGGAATAAATGGCCTCATAAAAAATCCTTGCAGTAGGTAGCAGGATTTTTCAGACAGACAGGCAGTCAGCATTGAGAGTGCTGCACATGTATGCTCGAGTTTGTATTCATTAATTTTCACTAGTTTGTCTGCACAGGCTAATCTTAGTATTTCAAATAAAATAAATATATAAAACATTTTAGGATGACTGATGTTTTCACTTTTGATTACATTGTGTATATACAATGAAGCTGATTTTATTTCCTCCACAATCAGACTAGTTTATCTAACAGTGTGACATTACCCTTTTTTGCAAATGCACAAGCATTCCAACCTGCTTTTTCAGATAAAATCTTACTGCAATGAGCCAGGGAGCAAGGAAAGAGGGGTATAAATTGTAAGCACAGAGCATCCAGCCCAAAACAGAGGGTGAATAGTTTAACAAAATGTGACTCTTCAAAAAGTCTGATTTTTATTTCCAAGTAATTTTGAGTCCCATATCTTAACTGAAACTACCAGAGCTGGAGAAAACTGTACAGTGGACACAAGGTCTTCAACAGAGGAAAACAACATGTATTGGGTTTGTGTGGAAAAGTTTTGGTAGTGGAGGGAGCTAAAGGGGTGGCTTCTGTGAGAAGCTGCTAGGATCTTCCCCCATGTCTGATACAGCCAATGCCAGCCACCTCCAAGATGGACCTGCTGCTGGATAAGCCTGAGCTCATCAGCCATGGTAGTAGTGCCTCTAGGATAACATATTGAAGAAGGAGAAAAAGTTATTGTTCAGGAGCAATTGCAGCTGGAGAGAGGAGTGAGAATATGTGAATGGAAGAGCTCTGAAAACACCAAAGTCAGCAAAGAAGGAGGGTGTCCTGGGTTCAGCAATAGCAGTCATTTTTTCTCCTACTTGGTAGCTGATGCTGTGCTGTGTTTTGACTTTCAGGCTGCTGATAGAACAGTTGCTGATAGCACGTACATTTTGAGTTACTGCTCAAATGTTTGGTTTGTCCAAGGACTTTCTGAGCCTCATGCTTTGCCAGGGAGGAAGGGAGGCTGGGAGGAAGGAGAGACAGGACACCTGACCCAGGCTAGCCAAAGAGGTATTCCATGCCATAGCACATCATGCCCATGATGTAACTGGGAGTTACCCAGAAGGACTAGTGTCCTCGGAGGGTTGAAAGAGGTATCGGCCAGTGCTTGGTCAGGCAGGGTGGGGTGAATTATGGGTGGGTGGCTGGTGAGATATTGTATTCTCTTCACTTGTTATTTGCTTTATCATTATTACTATTATTAGTAGTACTAGTATTGATTTGTGTTATTCCTTAGTTATTAAAGTGTTTTTATCTCAACCCATGGGAGCTACATTCTTTGGATTCTCCTCCCCAACTCTCCAGGAGTTGGGGGAGCAAGGGGGGGGAGTGAGTGAATGAGCTGTGCAGTTTTAAACCACGACAGAGGGGAAGGAGGTGACCTGGGTGCCAGAGCAGAGATTCACCTGCAGCCCACAGTGAGAGCTCTGGTGGCAGTCTGTCCCCCAGCGGCCCATGTATGTCCATGATGGAGTAGATATCCACCTGCAGCCCTGGAAGGACCCCATGCTGGAGCAGTGCGATCTTTAAAAGAGCCTGTGACACCATGCAAAGCATGTGCTGGAGCAGGTTCCTGGCAGGACCTATGGCCCTGTGGAAAGAGAAGCCCTTGTTGGAGCTGGCCTGCTGGCAGGACTTGTGACCTTGTGTGAGACCCATATAGGAGCAGTCTGTTCCTGAAGAACTCTATCTGGTGGAAGGGATCTACTCTGGAGGAGTTTGTGAAGAATGCAGCCTGTGGGAAGAAATCATGTTTGAGAATTTCATGGAGGACTGCCTTCCATGTGAGGGATCCCATGTTGGAGCAGGGAAGATTGCGAAGACTCCTTTTCCTGAGGAAGAAGGAGTGGCAGAACCTGTGTGATGAACTGACCACAATGCTCATTTCATGTCTCCCTGTGCTGCTGCAGGGGGAGGAGGTAAAGAAAATGGGAGTGAAGTTGAGCCCAGAAGATGTGAGGTATGTGGAGAAGGTGTTTCTAAGATTTAGGTTTGCTTTCTTATTACCCTACTCTTATTTGATTGCAATAAATTAAGCCGATTTCCCTAAGTCATGCCGTTTTCCTGTGACAATAACAGGGAGTGATCTCTTTCTGTCCTTATCTCAACCCATGAGCCTTTCAATATATTTTGTCTCCCCTGCCCAGTTGAGGAGAGGGACTGATAGAGTGACACTGGTGGGCACCTGGCATTCAGCCAGGGCCAACCCACCACACAACATTACTTTGAATATGTAATCCATGAGATGTCCTTGGGGACACCAAGCCTTGAAGTATAAACTGGAAGAAGAGGTAGTGGTTGCAGTGGGATGTATCCCAAACCAGGCAGTAGCTCTCTGGGATGAAAGGCAGACAAGACAGCCTCAGCACCTAAAAAGCATTAAGACCTCTAATGAAGGGAACAGACACTTATTTTATTGTATTATAAAAATTATATTAGTTTTGTAAAAGATTATTCCATATAATCTTCTTTTAGCTTAATCTAAATAAGGTTTAAATGCTAGCTACTCACTGCTATGGAACTAGGCTATTTCTTCTGAATTTTATCTGTGGAAGAGCCCACCTCATCATTTTCTCACAACTATGTATCTCTGAAGGTTATAATATATTATTTCTTGCATTATCTTATGACAAGTACTACTCTAAGTTCTATTCAAAGAGTTGGAATCAAATAATTGAGCCTCTGTCTGTTTCCAGACTTGCTGAGATAACAGAGTGAGTATGGGTACTGAGAAAGGTTTATCTGTTATCAAGAGGTCTGGTAAGTCTGTTTTGAAGTTTATGGTTAAACAGATATGTGGACTGCTTTGTTTTCTGACAAAGGATCACTCTCCACCTGAGTAGTAACTGTTTGTGTGATGAAATTGCCTGTGATTCAGTTTTTTGGCTTGCTGTTTTGCAACTTAACATCAGTCCTAAACTAAATATGGTCAAATATTCATCTGCAGATTTTTGAAGAGACATTAGTCAAGTATACTAGCATGGCGATGACTGAATGGAGAATACTGGTTTCTAAATGTAGGTTGAGAAGATGAGGTATGTTCTTACTGCTAAAATCACATCTGTGATAAAATATAACTCATTTTCTGTGCAATAAAGCAAATGCTTTGTAAAGAAATCTAGGCATATGTTTATAATAGCAATGATACTTATCACTTATAGTGTTATGTATTTGTACGTAGCTCACCAAACACTTGCTCTCACAACATAGTTGTGATGAACGTATACATGGTTTTCCATTTTAATGGAAGGGAGAATGAAACACAATATTCAGAAGTATGTAATGAATTTTAAGAAAAATCAACTGAAGTACTTTATCTTCTAGTACTGCGTATATTCTCAGTGTCATTAAGGTAAAGTTACTAGTCTTCTTTCAAATGAGAATGCTCTGATTAGGCTCTTCTGAAGATAGGTGCTTGAGCTTATTTGAAGCACTGTATTGAAGAAAAAATACTATTTCCTTTACGTAACTTATCAGAGAAGAACAAAATTACAAAGCATTTGAAAATGTTACTCCAAAGATACAAAATAAATTGATGAACTTGTTGAAAGACACATTACTTAAAACTACTTTTAGCATCCTTTTTAGTGAAAAGCAGTATATTTTGTGCTCTGAAATGTTTAGGTTTCTTCCAGATGAGCCAGAGTAGTGTAACATTTGTTTTCAGATTAATGCAATGGGAATAATATATTATAGTTCATATATGATGTGTTTAAACAGCTAAGACAACAGCAACTTCATATTTTAATTTATAATTTTTCCATGTTATTGTTTCCTATCCTAAAGCAATGGCCCATTTGCAGATCTTCATGCCAATTCATTCACCCCTGGGCCTGCTCCTGCTCCTGGCTCTTCACAAATACAACTGGATGACCAGCAGCCTACTAGCTGTAAGTAGGCACAGCACAGCTCATCTTGTGACACATAGCAAAGCTGTCACTGCAGGTAAGCACTAGATCTACTGCACATCCAAATCAGCAATGGATGCAGAGACCTGACAGAAAGGTCAGACCACAGAGAGAAAGACTGGGCACTAGCAGGATGTGCAATCAGGTACGTAATAATAAGTTCAGTTGGGGTTTTTGTAAGAATCTTACAACTAATTGTTGGGTCGATCCTTCTTTTTTTCTGGTTCATCTCAGTGGACTCTGCACACACAGTAGGTAACAGCTGAAATATTTTCCTTGTCTTTGAGTACTGAGTGACATATTTCTATATATTTTATTTTAAATTAAAATTATATTTTTGTCTTGCTACATTTTGCCAATGGTAGCTCCTCTGTCCAATTTCAGATAAAGCCAGAAAAAAGGCAGCCACTGCACTTTTGCAGATACAGCTCAAGAGAATTTACATGTATTTTCCATTACTGTCAACTTCTATTATGTACAGAAGAAACAATAATCTTGGAGGCATAAAAAGGCACAAAAAATGCAGCAGTAACATGTGCAGTGCGAAAGAGACCCAGTAAGAGTAAGAGAGCTTTCTTATTCCTTGTTTAAGGTAGTATTTGTGTACTGGCATAAATTACCAATTATCTTTGAAAGTCAATTATATTATGATGTTTTAAAACTCTCTAGAGTTTTTTGATTTTAAAATTAGGAAGTTGGCAAGCTATATTTGTCCCTGACCTCATAAATAGGAGGTTATATTTTAGTGAAAAAAATGAACCTTCTTACTCCTTAAATAATTATTATTCACATTACTCAGGCTTGGTTGTGCTATTTGAAACACTAATTAGCCACTAAATAAAGTAGAAGAAAATATATTCCATTGAGAGAAATAATGTTAATATAAATCATAATAATTAATGACATTACAGGAAGTTTATTTTCTCTGTTATGCTGAAGTCCATGTGTAGCAATGTCAATACAATATTTTAATAGAAATATCTTTTGTAGAAGTCAAAGATAAACTGTTCCTTTTAGAAGGACTACAGATGTTGAATAAAATCAATATATTTATCTCTATGAAGTATGCTAATTATGGTTCTTCTTTAAAAAAAAAGCAAAAAAAAAAAAACAAAACCCCAACCCCCTAAACAAAGAAAAACCAACCCAAAAACCAACCAGCAACAAAACAAACCTAAAAAAAAAAAATCGCCCCAATGCTGTTTATAAATGAGGTGTCAAGATTACAGGTTTCTGAATCTGGCCTCTTGACTGAACCTGGTGATCTTTCATCCATATCTGGTGATTTCTATCCCGTAACTAGGCATAATATTTTCTGTAACAATTTGCCTTTTCTGTCTCTAAGTGCATGTTTAGGAGGGAGGAGGGTTATAGTAGCCTTCTTACAGATATTTTACTGTATGGCTAAGTTATTTCTAAATGAATTTCATTTTAATCTTTTAAAGCAGATGTGGCAGATATTGTCCTTCTAATTATCTCATGTTCTTAAAAGAGTTGGCTAAAGAATGAAATATCTTCCCTCAAGAAAATTATGAAATTTTATTTTATAAAATGGCCCTGAACTCTTACCAAATTTTGAGTAAAATTTTCTTTAAAATACTGCATTAAAACCATGATTTCATTAGATATTCATTTCAATACTGTTAAAGCATAAGCAAAATCCTAAAATTAGAAAATGCTGAAATTCAAAAAAATCTAAGAGAAAAGATATGTTGTGATGTTTGTTTCAGATATTAGTTTTTCTTCACAGGATTTTTCCAATTCTTTGATCCTCTTTTGTTTAGAACAGTGAGTGATAAATCTTGTTATAATTTTCTACTTTCTCTCTTTCTCTTTTCTTTCCTCCACAGTAATTTCCTTGGCTGTGGCACTGTCCTGGGTTCAGCTGTAACAGCTATTTTCTTCTTCCTAGTAGCTGGTGCAATGCTGTGTTTTCAGCTTTAGTCTGAGAACAATGCTGATAACACACCAATGTTTTAGTTGTTACTAAATAATGCTTGCCCCAATCAGGGACTTCTTAGTCTCTCATGCTGTGCCAGTGAGGAGGGACACAAGAAGGTGAGAGGAAGCAGAGACAGGACACCTGACCCAAACTAGCCAAAGGGGTATTTTATACCACAGCACGTCATACCTAGAATATAAACTGGGGGGAGTCACTCAGAAGGCGTAGATCACTGTCTCGGTCAGGCAGGTTATCAGTCAATGAGTGGTGAGCAATAGTATTGTGCATCACTTGGGTTTATTGTGTGGGGTATTTTTCACCTTCCCTTTTTAGTTTTATATTCTCTCTGTTATTTCCCTTATCATTATTATTAGTAGTAGTCGTAGTAGTAACTTGGTATGGTACCTTAGTTATTGGACTGTTCTTATCTCAACCCATGGGGTTCACATTCTTTCAATTCTCCTCCACATCCACATCTGCCTCAAGACTCTCCTGGATTATTCTTAGGCTAGGATATTAAGTATGCAAGAAAGTGTACTTATCCATCAAGAATAATTTCCATGGACTGCCCCAATGACAACTGAAATTCCCTGCTGACACAGTATCAATCAACTTATCTCTGCAATATCCTGTCACATTCCAAATTCCAAATCAGGTTTTGTTTATCCCCCAAAGATATACGAGAACTCACACCTTGAAGGCATTTCAGCTTCACTACTGTATTTCACCAGTGATACCACATTCTTTCATCCTCTGGGCTGTGAATTTTGAGATACCTTTTTTATGTGAAAGCAGGGGTAACTGAAATATGAACAATGGAAGAACTCACTGCCCAGCATGCTAGTGTTCCACAGTAATCCCCTTTCAAATGCAAGATATATCCTGAAGTCTTTGGTCTATACTGCTAATCTATAGTGGACCAAAAGGGGTAGAAGCAAAATTCTCTGCAAAGTGTTAATACTGCAGAAATGTCATCATCTTCTCAGTAAAGTGACTCCAGGCCTTTTATTTCACATATAGATAGTCACTGGTTAACTGCATATTTTAGACAACTGTTAAAATTAGTTGTGTGAAATCTTGAGTCTTTTCTGACTAACCTTTTCTTACCTTCTTTATATCTATATAGACAGCCAGGGATGCTAAGAGAGAAAAAAACAAAACAAAACAAGCAAAGCAACAACAAATCAACAACTCATTCCTTTTACTACATCTTCCTCCTATATATAAATTATGAGCTGCACTTGTATGAGACACTGAGAATAACTTTTCCTTTAGGTAAATGAACCAGGAGCTTCCTAGGTCCTTCTGAGTCTTTGATCTCATGATATTTTGTATTTCTGAGTCATGATTTACTTCTTGAAATGACTTGCTGCTATTATTACATCAGTTTAGGTTTTACCCTGAAATGATATCACTATCAAAAATGAAATATAAACTACCTTTAAATTTTATTTTACAAGAAACAAATACAAATGAACAGTAATCTTCTCTTTCTACCACACTATAGTAAGAAAGATAACCAAAACAAGACTGAAAGAAAAAAAATATTGCCATAATATCATATTTTGATTTTTTAAAGTAAACCTATGAAGAGAGTAAATTATAACAGTGGTTTAAAAAATATCTTTTTCTTGTCTAAAGCTAATCTCAGGGTGGGGTTCAATTGCCTTAGTAGAAATTCAACTAGTAATATGTGATTTTTTCACAAAAGACCTCAAGATCTATCCATTAACAATTGGGTTTAATTTGTGAAATATCAGAGATTCTAAACTGAATCATTGCCATTATAGAATCATATGATTCTAGAATATTTAGGGTTGGAAAGGACCTTTTGTTCATTTTTTTTATAGAACAAAAGATATAACTTTCTAAGAATAAAGAGAAAAAGAAAAAACCCAATCACTTGCTAATGAAAATTATCATATATGTGTTCTGATAGAGCACAGTTAAAGCCATGTGCAAGTTCAGCACATGGGGAGAGAAGGTGATAGCCTGTAGTCACTGTTGCGGCTACACTGTTGTGTATGCGCTCAGAATCACGTGAGGTGATGGAGGCCATAGCTCTGTATTCCATTAATCACAAAATATATTGTTTTAAGCATAGCTAAGTGTTACACAGTTCTGCATCTGAATTCATCTGAACAAATTTTATGTACATTAAAATAACAATTACAAAATTTATTATTTCTCATTACTATAAGTGTTACATGAATAGCAGCTAGTGTTTAAGAAATGAAACCACAGTTTTAACTTCTTTTTGCTTCTCTAATCTGAAAATTAATCTTACTAGTTTTCATGTCAACATTTATAGTAAATAAAGAAGTATTGCTTAATGTATATGACCTCCATTATACCTTTTGAGATTAGAGCAATCTTTTGTAAAATATGGGGATTAGCAGGGAGATGACATGACATCACTATAAAGAGGGTCTTTCTCTTAACTTTGTAGATTTAAATTACCTAAATTTGAAATATTAAAATGAGGCCATTTATAAATTATGTGTCTTGTGAATCATTTAATATCTGAGGAATTTAGTGAGATGAAACTTATTTGTTGTCTCCAGTAGTTCCTTACCTTTCTTGAACTGGGGAACCCAGAACTGGACACAGTACTCTAGTTATGGTCTCAGCATGGGAGAATATCTTCCCTTGACCTGCTGACCACACTCTTCCTAATGCACCCCACAATACCATTAGCTTTCTTGGCCACAACGACATATTGCTGGCTCATCCACCAGGACTCCCAGGTTCTTCTACACAGACCTGCTTTCCAGCAGATCAACCCCTAACACGTACTGGTGCACAGGGTTAATCATCATTAGGTGCAGGTCCCTCTGTGTGCCTTTGTTGAACTTCATTATGTTCCTCTCCACCCAACTCTCTATCCTGTCAAGGTCCCACTGAATTGCAGCACAACCTTCTGGTTTGTCAGCTATTCCTCTGTTTTGTACCACCAGCAAATTTGCTGCTGAGGGTACACTCTGTGCCTTCATCCTGGTCATTGATGAATAAATTGAGCAAGACTGGACCCAGTACTGACCCCTGGGGAGTACCACTAGTTGGATACCTGAACTAGAATCTGCACTGCTGATCACAATGCGCTGAGACCTGCCATTCAGCCAGTTCTCAATACACCTCATTGTCCACTCATCTAACCCACACTTCCTGATCTTACCTAAGAGGATGTTATAGGAGACAGTGTCAAAAGCCTTGCCAAAGCCAAAGCAGACAACATCCACTGCTCTTCCCTCATCTACCCAGCCAGTCATTCCACCACAGGAGTCTATCATATTGGCCAAGCATGATTTCCCCTTGGTGAATCCATGTTGAGTGCTACTGATAAACTTATTCTACATGCTTAGAGACGACATTCAGGATGAGCTGTTCCACCACCTTTCCAGGGATGGAGAGGAGGCTGACTAGCCTATAGTTTCATGCATCCCTCTTCTTGCCCTTTTGAAAACTGGAGTGACATTGGCTTTCCTGCATTCTTCAGGCACCTCTTCTGCTCTCCATGACCTTTCAAAGATGATGGAGAGTGACTTTGCAATAACAGCTCCCTCAGCACTTACAAGTGTATTCCATAAGCTCATGTGGCATTGTGAGTGGCAAGTTTGCCTAAATTATCTCTAACCCAATCCTCTTTGACCAAGGCAAAGTCTTTTCTCCAGACTTTCTCTCTTGCCTTTAGGGTCTGGGATTCCTGAGGGCCTTTAGCAATAAAGACTGAAACAAAGAAGGCATTCAGTAGCTCCACCTTCCTCAGCTGTATCCTACACCACCAGGAAACCTACCTCATTCAGCAGTGGGCCTACATCTTCCCTAGCTTCCTTTTGGTAGTGATATACTTGAAAAAGGTGTCCTTGTTGTCTTTGACATCGTCTGCCAGATTTAATTTCAAATGGACTTTAGCCTGCCTCATAACACACTCACATACTCTGACAATGTTCTGATATTTCTCCCACGTAGCCTGTCCCCTTTTCCAGATTCTGTTAACTTACTTCTTCTTTTGGACTTTTTCCAGAAGCTCCTTGGTCATCCATTCGGATCACCTGCCCTCTTTGCTTGATTTCTTACTCATAGGAATGCACCAATCTTGAGCTAATAATACCTTCAAAACCCTACGATCAGTGTTTATTTTAAACTTCACAAAGGAGATTAAAGCTTCATTTTAACTGAATAAATGCCACAGAACTAATTTAACTTTGACTATGAGTTTAGCACATGTTTCTGTGAAACAGAGTAGTAACAACAAAATTCCTATTACTTGAGAGTAGCCACTATGAGTGAAAAAATTAAATCAATTGTTTTGTATTAGGAGGTCAGCTAATAAATCAAAATCGCAGGGTATGCAATATACTATCTTTCTATATCAGGAGATTTACAGATACACCTGCTTAAGTAATTTTATGCTAATTCACTTGGGAAAATAAAAGCACAGATTAAAGATTAACAGGCTGTCAAATTTATTTTTTTTTTAACATTTGCTGTCATTTAATCCTCTGAGAAGCAAAATGTGAAACTAGTAAATGTGAATTTATTCTTCTGGCTAAACAATGACCAAGTTGATTTCTTAGTTTGACATAACTAATTAACTAATTAAATAGATTTAGAATGACAAGGCTTGATCTCAAGCATACAACACTCTTCACCTTGAAATACCTGTGCATAATACTGGTATTGACATGGTAGCTAAAGCTTAGGGAATAATGAAAATTTCAGAAGAATTAATTATAATTTCCCATTTAGAGACCAGCAAGAAAGAGTTAATTAGTACTTTCTCTCTCTCATGATGGGAATTGGTAAAAATGCCTATGAACTTACATAAAATTAATTGAACTGTGGTTGCTACATAGAAGATCTGTTTTACTGAAATTGAGTTAATTTTGGTATTAAGACTGAACGAAAGATGAATCTTAAAAAAGCTTTGAATTGACAGCTGCAGTCCTAGATATTTTTCATTAAAACTTTTTTTTTTTTTATAGCAGCCAGGAAGACTGCTGTCTTCCTGTCTGAAAAGTTACGTTTTTAATAAAGAAGGCCAGAGAGCCTTGGCTACAGAACTGAATGACAGTCTGAAACACAGGTACAATGGTTTCCACGGGGCACAGTGTTAGTCAGTCAAATGCTGCATGTTTCTGCAGTGCAAAGGATGTTAGAGACTCAGTCTCAAAAATGTCCTCTATGTTATCCTGAAACCATAACCAGAAGGGATTCCTCTCATTATTTTTAGGTGGAAAACTGATGCAGAGAGGAATTGATATTTGAGATACTGTATAAGGCTGTACAGATCTTGAAACTGAATCTTGCCTACTTCAGCAACAGTCCTAACAATGGAATATTAGTTATATTGCATTTCAGGTTGTGAGTGTTTTGTAATACCATCCTTAAAGATATTTTTACATGGCAGAAGAATTTTCCAGATTCTTGTATTACAGGACCAGCTCCAGAACTAATATGCTTTATCAAGTTTTATAAAGCTGGACAAATTTTATATTTTTCTCCATGTGTCATTTTCCTTTACCATCAAATACAGGTTAATGGTTCTTGCTCATCTTTGTGACGTCCTTTTAGAATTATGTTGTATTATTGCTGTTACTCATTGTTTATTTTAAAATAATTCAAGTATAGCTTTACATTCATTAGTTTCATAAGGTAAAAATCCTCTGGGTTTGGTTTGTTGTTTTGCTGTTTTTTTTAACCCTTTGCTTTACTGATGAGTGTTACATATTTTACTGACTTGTATTGAATTGTAATACAATACCACATAGCTTGGCAATTGCTAGCAGAATCTAGTTCAAGAACTCTTAAAAGCTTATGCTGTTGGATAATTGTATGATATATAATATTAGCCCCAGAAGAACTGTAATGAAGAGAAAGGGATCTTCCTTAGCTTAAGGAGTGGAAAGGAGGTATTGATCAACTGGTCACTAGTGTTCTGCAGATCAATGTTGTCCAAGGATGAAATGAATTACATATTATTTATTTGTAAGGATAGGAAAATACATACAAAGTGTTCATTAAGCAGTTATTTCAGGAGGGAGATGGTTCACAAAGTTAACCAAGGAAATTATTTAGCTGACTCAAAAAGAGGCATAGAAAGACCAGGTTTGTTCAGCCTAGTGAAATGAAATTTGAGAAAACCTTATTGAGGTAAAAATTAAAAAATGACCCAAGTATACAACTAGACAGATCCTGTAATAGTATGTAGGGACATGCACTAATAATGATCAAATTTCATTTAATGTCTAACTTCTAGCAGGTAAAAGTCATGATACATTTTTATTGTCTGTGTCATAGGACTTGTTCCTCTTTTTTGAGATTATCTAGGAGTTTTATTTGGCAAATGTCCTATCATTACAAGAACTCAGGATATTGGCAACACCGTGGTATTTTTATCTCTCCTTCCTACAGTGCATTAGGGCTATAAATTTTAATCTTTTCCTACATGTCATAAGTTCATTGCAGAAGGTGAATTTTGTCTGTATTCTGCAGACCATTCTAATCTAGACTTCTGTTACAGGCAGTTACAGAATTAAGGTTGGTATGGTACTGTATTCCTGGTAGTGGAAAACTAACCCAATAACTTCCTTGGAAAATTTCCAAACTTGCTGCAGATGGTAGTTCTTTGTGTGTCACCCTGGAAACAGTTCTTTCTACCACCTGACTTTTGAAACTAACAATAGTAATCAAAGAAACACAATGTCTTTCAGTGCATTTAATCTTAGTTTTTAATTTAAGAAGGATAAAGTGGAAAAAAACACAACCAGCTGAATTTCTGTAGTTACTCAGCAGAGTTACTACAGTTACTAGCAATTTTACTTCATTTTTTAGCTGGGTCAGTGTTTTGTAGTGACAAAGTTAAAATCACCTTTCCTCACAAAGACAACCAAACCAGAATTTTCTCCTATAAGTAATGAGATTGAGCTCAGATCTTATATAAATATATTTCAAATGTTCAATTATTTCTGAAATATATAATAGGAGAAGTTTGTGAAAACAGCATCTTGGGAACAGAATATCATGACTATAGAATATGAGGTACCTGATAGAACCCTTACAGCTTCCCAGAGGCTAAATTGTTTTGCACAGCATTGTTGTTGTCTTCAGAGGCAGATGATCCATCACCTCCTCAGCAGGAGGCGGAGGAAATAAGAAACTATAGGAGGGGGAAAGAACAGTAATAACAATAATAACAGGAATAACAATGGCGAAAACCCGGCAATAGCATATGCAAGTCAGGGATGATGTGCTCTATCTCAAGATTGCTGAGTTTGCAAGCCTTGCAAGGCTATATTTTGACACATGCTGATATTCAAACCATTCAGCAGTCAAAGGATAAGGAAAGACTACCTGATATGACTTTCTGCAAGACATTTTCACAGACCCCAGTGGCAAACTGAATTTATATGATCATTTTAAAAAGAACTAAAAAACACAAAGAAAACCCAACAAAAAAACAAAACAAAAAACCCTCAAAACAAACACAAACCCAACCAAACAAAAAAACAAGAACAAAAAACAATCCACACCAAAAAACAACCCAAGCACCAAAACCATATATTAAAACTTAAAAAAACCCCACTATTAATGCAATGATCATGGGGCTGGAGCTCCTCCTGTATAAGACAGGCTGAGAAAGTTGGGGCTGTTCAGCCTGGAGAAGAGAAGGCTGCATGGAGACCTCATAGCAGCCTTCCAATATCTGAAGGGGGCCTATAGGGGTGCTGGGGAGGGACTCTTCATCAGTGACTAGCAATGGGACAAGGGGAAAAGGGTTTAAACTTCAACAGAGGAAGATCAGGTTAGATATAAGGAAGAAGTTCTTTACTGTGAGGATGGTGAGGCACTGGCACAGTAAAGTGGCTCAAAGAAGTGGTAAATGCTCCATCCCTGGCAGTGTTCAAGATCTGTCAGCTTGGACAGAACCTTGAGTGACATGGTTTAATGTAAGGTGTCCCTGGCCATGGCAGGGGGGTTGGAACTAGATGATCTTAAGGTCCTTTCCAACCTACTCCTATGATTCTATTCTATTCTATGATTTTACAGAGATGAAGGTAAGTAATTTTTTATCTGTCTCTTATTGTTTCTATTCCCAGTTTCTTTAAGATCCTGAAGTCTCACCAGTGCACCTTTGTGAAAGGAACAGGTTTGCATTCTATTTTATGCTCTGAGTTTCAGAGTTCATGATTAGCTCTAAAGAATCCACTCTGCTTTTATCTTCTATGTTAATATATCATAAAGCAGTAACAGAGCATCCTGAAGAGAGTTACACATTCCCATCTGCCTGAGAATATAAGAAAGTGGAATTTAGGTCAAAGTAGAAAGAAGAGGAAGAGTGAATTCTGTCTGTTGTTTAGTGTTTCTCAGTTCATTTGTTTCTGTTATGTGGCAACTTTGTGGATAATAAAACAGCCCTAAGGAAGGAGCCTTAAAATTACTGTTTGGAGTTATATTTCCCCTGCTTGCTTCATGCAATTGTTCAGCAGCTTACCCAGAGTGCTATGATGTTTTGAAGTCCACAGGCATTTCAGCAATTACCAGCAGTTTTACTCTCACTGAACTGCTACTTACGGTAAAGTGATAATGAACTGAAGTTCACAGATTATTGTTCCAAGGTTTACAGCTTGGGTCAGGGACACACAACATCGAGAAATTATATTTGTGTGAGAAGCTTTTGAATTAATTGCAGTAATCCAGTATTGTTTTACTATACTGACATCAGAGAAAAATATCTTGATACAATTTTGCTGCTAAATTTAAATTGTAACAAATTATAAGAATATTTATTCATGAGTTACTGTTACAGCTTCACCCAAATATAAATATTACAGACAATTTAAACTCTTTAGAAAAGCTTCATCCCATCCTGCTGAGGGAACAACCTTGTTATGATCCTCACAAGACATATTGAAACTGGGAGAAACTGGCAATTCACAAAGTCTTGGAGCACAGCTCAGGAAGTGATGGGAGGAAAACACAGGATAGGAGCACATAAACTCCAAAAGTGACCCAAAGAGCTTCACATTCTCAAATCATTATTTGACAAACAGTGATAAAGAATAGTCTCTGACTTTCATAAAGAAAAAAAAAATGTGCCTTTTTTAGTTACTGCAGACTATTCTCTAATTCTGTAAAATTTTTCCTTCTCCTCAGAACTGCAAGTCAAGAGGTCATTAAAAAAAATTAAAAGTTAAAAAGACATTTTTTTCATTAGGCATTTCAGAGTAAATATTCAGTAACAGCAAGTTACATTTGGCTGCTTTGGTTGTTTTCATGATGTGATGTAATTTCATATACATTACTTCCAACATTTCACATCCACAATGAAAAGGACTAGCTGGGAGACCAAAAGAAATCACTGAGAAAAATTTTTGCTGACAGGACTCCATGTATGAGAAAAACTAGTGACACATGTTTGGGTTAAGTCCAGTTCAGAAGGCTAGGTGTACTGCTGGAAGAATATTGTGGCTAAGCTTAAGTACTACCCTTGAACAGACAACTAGCCAGATGTAGCCCTCAACTTTTTCCACTTTTTGAATAATGTCTGACAATTCTCCAGATTCAATCTCAGAAAAAAAAAAAAGAAAAAATTAAAGAAATATGAGATAACAGATATTGTGACTGAGCCTTTTTCTGCACCAACAACCTACATACTTGACACCAGCAAATGTTTGCTTATACAAAAGAAACAAGCTGATTTATCCCTGAGGCTAGCTGAATTTCAATATACAGTCTTAGACCAACATTGTAACTAATATTTTGAGAGGATGGTCTTAAAAATTAGTAAAAGCTTCATAAATGTAATAGGTCAGACAAATAGCTCTCAAAAACAAGACAAAAGACCTGGATAAGTAGCAAAGTTGTTAAATTATGCAGGATGATTATATATTTTGGTTTAATTTACAGTGGAGAAGTACTTCACGGTAAGCAGCTGAGGATATAAGGATATAAGAAAAAGCATAACGGTGTGGCACTGGGAATAATTTTATTTTTTTTTTTTCCTAGCAGCAGTAAAGTCCCATAGTCAGCACTGAAGAAAGTGACTTTTCTGTGGTTATGTGTCATTATTTCGAGAAGCAAAATAAATCAGCCTACACCAGGTGTCATTCTGCAGCAGCTAGGCTGGTTTAGGTACCTATGCTACCCACCTTTCTGTTTACCTGAAGCATAGGTGTGCTCAACCACAGACAGTGGAAACCCGGTTGTTAAAATATACAACTAATTGTCTTTAAAATAACTCCAGACATTTTCAAGAAGTTGAAATAAAATTATGCCCTTAATCAAATTACTCCTGATGTTATTGTATGTTCGAAAGTAAAAATTTCCATTATCCTTATCCATCCCCTCCAAAGCACTTAGTTTGACCATTTCTTGGGGTTCAGAGTTTTGTACTGGCATAATTAGTTCTATTTTTGCTTGATACCCCTTCTAAAGAAAAAGTCCTGTGATCCATTCATAGCAAAGTAAGCCTATTAAAGTGTCAAAGGTTGAGAAATGAGAAATACTGATACACTCATCAAAATGTTTTTAGCTGGGACATGTTGTGTTATAGTTTAAAAAGAGATTAATTGGAAGGGATTATTTATAGTGATTGTTTTCAGAGAGCCTGATTGGAATTTAACTTGCTTGTATTGGTTGTTTCTGGGGTGGGTTGGTGGGAAGCTGATTAATAAGCACAGCTGTCTTGGTGGTGACATGCACTTTCTTTTAAAAATCATTACTGTATTTATATTTGGTACCATTACTATTGACAGTGATTAGGAAAAGAATCTAATGCATCTATGATTAAAATAAAATTGATAAGACATTTTCATGTAGTGCACATGAGCATTATTTTTAGCTTAGTGGTTTACGGAATTGTACGAGTGTTTGCTGATATTACAAAGTGGGAAGCAGCTCTGAACATTCAATGACAGAATAGTTTTCTATTAGAAACTGCCTATCTGCTTTCCTTCTTGGGCAGACTAGAAAACCACTTATATTTATTATTCTTATATCTCTGTGATAATAGTATTTGCCATAACAGATTTTCAAAAAACTTCTTCAGGAATCAATTTGTCTGTGAGAAGTATAGAAAATGAAGTGTCAGATCAGCCTCAGCCTTTCTTTTAGATAAAGGATTTACTGCTATGAAAATTTTGGTGAAATTTACTGCCAAATTCATACAGAAAAAGTTTGCATACTTCCTTTCATTAGCACTTGTCCAAAGCTAGGTAGGGCTTTGGCATTACAGGGAAATTGAAGGGAGTTTCAGGGGTCTTTTTCTCCTTTTTTTTTTTTAAGCTTTAATCAACAGCATGTTGAGTCAGAAAGCTCAGATACTCGGAGAGGTAACCAATACTTTTCAAGTAAGAAAGCTCATTTATTCATATTTTCTTTTCCTTCATGAATTGTCATAGGTTTCTCATTTCTAATTCTTGTCCTTTGCCTAGCTTTAAAAACCCATCCGAATACATCCACAACACCTTGCGTCCCACTGCAATTCTATAAACTCAAACCAGTTGTTATGAATCCAAAGGAAAGCAATGTTGGATAAAGCATATTACAAAATTAAATAATTGTAGGAGATAGTGGGTTAGATTCAATACATTTTTGTTTGTTCAGCTGCCCTAATCCTGTGAAAATCAGTTGTTAACAAATAAGCTCTTTTTAAACTTTTTCTTTTTTTCAGGAAAAAAATGCAGTGCCATCACGGGCACTGTATTACTGTATTGTAATCATCACAAAACTTGATTAAGTTATGCTATTTTCTGCTGCACTGAAATCCTGCTCCAGCTGAAATCAATAACAAAACTGGTTTTGGCTTCCAGAAGAACTGAGAGTTTGTCCTTGAATCTAGCACAAGGAATGCAGGGACTGTCTTCCCTCTAAATTTCTGTGATACTCCAACATGGTGCTGAGCAGCCCAGACCTGTTTTAAAAAAAATCTTCCACATAAGATCTCTCCAAGATCTTAACTATTAAATAGCCCATGGCAGCTTCATAATTATAGGTTACTAGCACTAGGGACAGATTAAATTGGAACTGAGGTGGTTGCATTCTTATATCTCACTCAACTCATCAGCACTGCACACACCCTGTTCTGACCTGCTACTTTGTGTCTATCTACAAGCTTTGCACCAGCAACTGAAGTTGCCTTTCTTTTAGGTAACTGCTAATGTACAGTCTGTTTCATGAATATAGCGAAAAAAAAGATCCTGCTTTGTAAATTAATAATAGTAACATAACTAATCAAAGTGTAATTTCAGAGCTGCTGGCTGCAGGAAGTAAATGTTGGCCCTTCAGAACCAACCTTCTATTTCTATATCTAACTTTCAAGAAAGAGATATTTTCTTTTATTACACCAGATAGCAGAAAGGAACTGTGTGACTCAAATATCAGCTTGTAGAAGCATATAATGGAACCTGTAACACTCATGTTGTTTCGCTCTTCCCTGAATTCCTAAGGTCCCTAATGATTCCTTTGGGAATGGAAAGTATGGGTCTGTTTCCTTGTCACTGATGAGAAACCATTCTGTAACTGTGATTTTACTTGCATCTGTAAGATCTACAGCAGTCTTTCAGGAAGCAGTGCAGAATTTCATATTTCCTCAAGAGCACAGGTCACTTTTTGTTTTCTTAAGCAAATTTCAGTAAATGTATGTTGTAGAAATTAGTATTAGTGTCTAAATTACAATCTCAAAGTCATGCAAGGATCTTGCCTAGAAACTTATTTTCTCTACAGATTTATGTATAGAAATTCAATGTAGAATTTTTCCTGTAGACATACTCCTCCATAAGGGAGAATTCAATTCACAAGATTTGACAGTTTGGTTTCACAAAAAGTCAGCAAAACAGCAATCCCCACTAAGCTGTACTGCTCATCAAATAGGAGGTTCACTGTGCTACAACTACTATGTGAGCTTTGGGTATCATAAAAAGTATAACTCAAAATAATACAGTCCCCACGTGATGTCTTGACCATTTTAGGTCAAAATTCAAGAGCACAGCTGCTTCTATCTAGAAGAGCCTGGCTCCAAGATATTAGAAAAAAAAAACAAAACTTGGAAGATCTGTTTCAGATTTTTATGCAACTTGAATTCCTTGAAATGTAATGTTTGTCTGGCATCTGCTTAAACAAAAAACATGTATTTGTGAAAAAGTTGGAAAGTTCTTATGTGAATTAAAAAAGTTTTGAAAGGACACTGCATTATGAGTATATAAATGATTCAATACAGTTTAGAAATGAATACAAGTAAAAAAAGAAAAATAAAAAAAACAACCTACAAACCAACAGAAACTGCTAACAATGACAAGTTGTTCAACATGCATCTTGGGGGGGGGGGAAAGTGTTAATGCAAATTTAAAGGGGGAAAAATAGGCGATGGAACATGATTTTGAAATTCTGTGTTGAAACCAGAAAAATATCTAAATTACTATTTTCTGTGATATTTCATTCAGCTGGGAAAATATTACTCTAAACGCCTCAGATGAATCCCACTAGAAACACATAATTTTAACTGGCATATATTCCCAAGGAAGTCATTTGTATCACATCACAACATTGTGAAAACTGATCAAGAAAAGAAAGTTGGCTAGGAAAAAACAAATAAACAGAAACGTGCATTTTATTTTTTTTTTTACAATTACAAGCTGCAAACAAAAAAGTATCAAAATCCCTCTTTTTTTATATAGTACAGCTAAAACTATGTTTGTGAACACAGTGAGAGTAAATTAAATCTCAAGTTTGCATCTGAATGGTAAATCCTTCAACAGTTTAACACTTTAGGAATGATGTCTTGCTGTAGATACAGTGTTGAAAGGAAGCGGAATGAAGTGTTAAGGGTTGTGAGAGATATTTTATGAGCACATTCACCTTGCATTTTGAGCTGGATATGGCCTTTAATTCCTGTCCTAAACTGAAGTGCTGCTGCACAGCTAATAAACAGAGATGGATGAAATTATCTTTGTGTGCAGAATATAAATTAATTTATAAAGCACTTTGAGATGCTTAGGGGTGAAATATGGCACAGAAAATTATCACAGGATTGTGTAAGCTTCAGTCCTTCTTTCTATGTGATTCCCATAAGCTATCCATAATAGCATTGTCTGATAATGAGACAATGTGAATATGTATTAGACTGAAGCATCAGGATGATTTTTACCTGAGAAGGTGAGATCAAATATCTATTTAAGTATATTGATTGATTTCAAGCTGTGTTTTGGATTAATGGTAAATAAGAGCATGCTACTTTGAGTTATGATGAAAAAAATTACACCTCCTCCCCACTTAACATAGTGTGCAACTTTAGAAAGAAAATAAAAACCAAGACATTGTAGAATGTTGGATGCAATATTTTAGATGCTTATTAAAATAGTCATCATATCACTAGATATCAATAGGACCAGAAGTAGAAAATAGAGAGGAAGTATTATCCCCCTCTCTTCAGCACTCTCAAGAGTATGTCTAAATACTGCACTCAGTTTTAAGGCCCTAACACAGAGACAGGTTACCACCATGACACATGGTGAGAGCATATGGTGCAGCAGGCTTAAGCTGAGAAAGGGGAGCTTCTGATCAGATATAAGGAACTTATCTCCACAGTGAAAATATTTGAGCACTGGAAAAGGTTTCCCAGGGAGGCTGTGCAGTCTTCAACCCTGGAGATGTTCAAAGTCTAGATAGATAAAGCCCTTAGAAAATTGGGGTGATTCAGAGGTTTAGACTGGATATAAGGAAGAAATTCTTTACTGTTATGGTGTTGAGGTACTGGAATGGGTTGCCCAGGGAGGTAGTGAATGCTCCATCCCTGGCAGTGTTCAAGGCCAGGTTGGATGAAGCCTTGGGTGATATGGTTTAGTGTGAGGTGTCCCTGCTGATGGCAGGGGGGTTGGAACTAGATGATCTTGAGGTCCTTTCCAATCCTAAC
Organism: Melopsittacus undulatus; assembly: GCF_012275295.1. Taxonomy (NCBI): domain Eukaryota; kingdom Metazoa; phylum Chordata; class Aves; order Psittaciformes; family Psittaculidae; genus Melopsittacus; species Melopsittacus undulatus. Next base: position 81,372,579 of record NC_047527.1, on the reverse strand, counting down.
CATTCTATGATTCTATGATTTCAGTCTTGATTAAGCTTTGGGAAGGAGACTGTACCAGAAACCTCCTGAGGTCCCTTCCGATTGCAAGGTTTCAGTGGTCAAATTGCAATGTTTCAGTGGTCAGATTGCAATGTTGCAGGGATCACAGCACAACACAAAGGTCTGCTTAGAAGTCTACATAGCTCCACTGATTCCTTAGAAGTCTACATAGCTCCACTGATTCCTTCAAGCTCTTGTCATTTGCAAATCAGACACTAAACCCTACTAAGGCTGTGAGAATTACTGCTGAGATTTGAGAACACCTGATGAAGATCAAAAAAGGATATTTTAGGGTAAGGAATAAGCAAAAGAGACAAACTGCACTTTCTTCCTGGTGAAAAAAAATACCCGAAAGCAAAAAGACACCACACACAAAGAAAAAAAGAAACAAACAAAAACAAACACCTGAATAGAACAACAGAAAACAAGAGTAAAACATGAAAGCAATTTAATTTAAACTGTTAGACTATCCATTTATAATATTAGAAAAATATTCAGGCATATAAAAGTATTTTTAAACAGCCTATCTGCCAGTTAGATGCTTAAAACACTCTTAAAAAGCCACATCTATTTCTCTCTTTCTTTCTCTCTCTATGGATATATCTCAATATCTGTATATCTATATAGTCTATGCCACCCAGAGAAACTGACAGGCTTGAGATGTGGGCATACATGAACCTCATGAAGGCCAACTGCAAGGTCCAGCACTTGGATCAGGGCAATCCCAAGCACCAATACAGGCTGGGTAGAGACTGGATTGAGAGCAACCCTGAGGAAGAGGACACTGGTTGATGAAAAGCTCAATGAGAGCAGGCAATGTGGACTCACAGCCAAGAAAGCCAACCATATGCTGGGCTGCATCATAAGGAGCTTGGTATCAAGCAGTGTGTTGGTTGTGGCATATATGTTTATATAGTCTGCATTTCTTACAATAAGTATTTAGACTTTAATATAACAGTACTTAATAATAGTAATAGGGGTTTTTTAAGAGAAACTTAATAACTTAAACAGCCTAAATAACTTAAAACTTAATAATAACACTTAAATATTTAGCTTAAACATCTACTCTTTCTAAAATTTTAATGTATTTTAAGATTTGTACTCTCATTATGTATTTTACAATTTCCTACTCTCCAGCCTAGAAAGATACTCTACACTAAAACCTTAATGGAACTGCTAATACTTCCATTCATTGCTGAATTTGGACTGAATTTGAAGTAAAATACTAATTTCATTTAAATAAAATATCAGCTGGATCTGAAATACAAATGGTTTTGTAACTTTGGTACCTGTGTAACATACTTCTTTTCTTAAGGTAAAAAGGAAAGTTTTCATATAATTACTAAGAAAAAAACAAAACAAAACAAAAGAGTGGACTTCACACAGACCAATATCTATGAGTGTTTTCCCTCCCTAGGTCTTTACTAAAGTGAAGGCTTTATATATCCTATACAGGCAGTATTTATCATACTTTATTACATGCTTTATGACACTTTAAACCGGCTCTTGATAGTCTTGGGCTTTTGGAAGCAGTAGGTCACCTTTTTTCAGAAGAGAGAAAATTTGTTTTCCAAAGCTCTCCCAGCCTATACTTCTTTCTTAATTGAGATTTATGTCAGAAAGTGCAATTGTCCTGGTTTGAGCAGTAGCAGTCGTTTTTTCTCCTTCTTGGTAGCTGGTGCAGCGCTGTGTTTTGACTTTTGGGCTGGGAACGGTTGCTGATAGCAAGTATGTTTTGAGTTACTGCTCAAATGTTTGGTTTGTCCAAGGCCTTTTCTGAGCTCATGCTCTGCCAGGGACGAGGAGAAGCCGGGAGGAAGGAGAGACAGTACACCTGACCCAGGCTAGCCAAAGAGGTATTCCATACCATAGCACATCATACCCAGGATGTAACCGAGAGAGACCCGGAAGGGCTGGAGCTCTGGGGGGATGGAGGAGGTATCGGTCGGTGCTCGGTCAGGCAGGGTGGGGTGAGTTATGAGTCGGTGGCTGGTGAGATGTCGTATTCTCTTCACTTCTTATTTCCTGTATCGTTATTATTTGTAGTAGTCGTGGCAGTAATGATTTGTGTTATACCTTAGCTATTAAACCGTTCTTATCTCAACCCATGGGGGTTACATTCTTTGGATTCTCCCTCCTAACTCTCCGGGAGTCAGGGGAGAGAGGGGGGGAGTGAGTGAACAAGCTGTGCAGACTTGATTTAAACCACGACAGCAATACAGCTTAAGAGAAAACAATTAAATAAACAACAAAATAACATGTCTGAGAAATGAATTAGAAGGAGCTTAGAAATAGAAAAAAGTGGTGGCAGGGTACCCCAAGGTCTGCCTGCTCTCTAGGGCATGGGTAACTGGGAGCCAAGGTAACCCTAATGCAGCCAGTACCCTCTCCAATAGGCACTGTCTCTCAGGGTCTGACCATGTCGAACGGAGACAGATCCTATAACAGAGTCTATCGACAGCCCCAGGTAGGGCAAGTGATTAGCCAATGTCAGGGTACATCCAGCAGCAGCAGATGGTGACAGAAACAGGGCTGGAGAAACAGCTACAGGGGTGACCCTGAGGTCCATCCAGGATTGCAGGTGTCTAGGTTTGGGGTAAGGATTGACAACCTGGGGGCAGGGGGATATGCGTGAAATGGTGCTCTGGGCCATATGCAGGACTGGAGGAATGTCCCAGAGAAGGCTGAGCAGGATCAGTTCCCTCCAGGCACTGATAAGTAGAATTAACTATGGTTAACAAAATAATTCTGTCTTACTGTAATAAATAACAGATATAACAATAAATCTCTGATTCTAGTTGGAAAAAAAGCTAACACATATAATTAAGATATGGGAGGAGACAGTAAAAGTAGCATAGCAAAAAAAAAGACAGTATTTGAACTTGAGTTAAGAAAACTTTTCTAATAACATTTAAAGTGTTGATTTTCAAATTTGTTTGTTGCTTTTTTCATTACTGTCATTGTTATTTTACCTCAGTTTGCAATTACTTTCATCTTATATTTTAAGACCTGGTGAGACTATATTCTTGATTCAAAGTGCAAGATTATAAAATTAGAAAAATATTTGTCATCATGGCTTGTGGGTGTACTTTCATTATAGCTGTAGAGTTTGTTAAAATAACCGTATGAGCAGTGAAACTGTTTGGAAATTCTCTGATGAATATTGTCTTTCAATTATCCTGAAACTACAAGTTTACAAGACCTGAAAATGCCAAACATATTTTTCACAGCAATCTATTTATGCAGCTTCCAGTTCCAGAAAGCCAGGAAACATGGAGATCTGTAATATAAAACTTAACAATTTGTCAAGCATTTCATATGCTTAGTAATAGTAACCATTTATTTTAAGTTAAGCTGCAGGAGAATATTTCTGTTTTAACCAAACTTGTTTTCTTATTCATAAAAGTTTTAACTATAGATTCTTTAACTGTACATCTCTAGAGTTAAATTATAACTAAAAGCATTTGTGTTACTTAAGTGCAGATATTGCTTGGATGATTGGAGACATGTAAAAAAAAAGGAACAGTAAAATATTTTTATAAAGAGTAATGTAAGAGAGAGTTAATGGTTTGGAATACATAAATGCACTAGCTTTATTTCATTTTTAATACAAAATGCACATTTTTACAGGGTGAAATATGTGTAAAAAGCAAAACTTAAAGAATTTGCCATGAAGAAAAATGCTCATGTCTACCATTCATTTTTCCAAAACAGCAGGAGAAAGAAAATAATGCAATTTATATTTCAGGTTTAACAGGAGATTCTTATGCTTAGGGGAAAAAAAAGACATATATTTTCTAAAAGCAGTGATAGATTTTTATTACTGTTATTTACTTAAACATTCTTGCAAAAAGTGCCTTTGCATTAATAAAGATATATCAGATATAACAGGCATTTGAATAGATTTTTTTGCTTACTTAAATCCTTAACTAAAATTTCAGCTTTTCTCACTGTTAATGAGATGATAGAACACGCATGTAGGGATATAGCGCCTTCCCTGAGAGCAATTCAGTTCAAAACTGCCTTAGTATATTCATCTAAACCACTGAGTTTCAGCCACCAGTTGAGCATTAGCACCTTTTAGTATTAGGTTATAGTTATCTAAACAGGCTACTTGGTGTCTGGTCTGTCTGAATCATAAACAGATAGGAACAAATAAGAAGGAAAAGAACTACTATATAACTGCTGCAATCCTTCCAGTCCTTGTCTATAAAGCAGAAGGTGAATTTCCCTAACAGTTAGAGGCAGATGTTTTGTAACCTTCAGGCATTTACCTGTGATAGCATAAACAGCATTAAAACTCCTGTTCCACTGCAGCCAAACTGAATGTCATTCATTCTGTGGATTGAGAAATTTGGAGTTGTGTAAACAGGAGCTATATCCTAACGTTGCCAGAATGGGCATAGTTGAACAGATAGACACAGGTTAACAAATCTGGATGCCCACATATAAGCATTGAAGATCCGTCATCATGAAGCTCAGAGAGATGTTTTATTTTACTTTGATTTATTTTACATAAGTAAGTGCAATAGGATGTTCATACTAAGCAAAACACCCATTTCTGAATGAAAGCAATGTACTTCATCATCTGTTTAAATCTTTTGCTAAAACAAGACCTTAATTAATCCTGTGCCAAAACCCTGTATTTGGAACCACCTGTAATATGAGCTAAACCAATTTGGTTCAGCCTTCATAACTAGGCATTAGTACAAATTTGACAGTTTTACCTTTTCTCTTGAAAATTTTACTTCAGAAAATTCACAGGTTCTTCAGAACAGTGTGCTGAAAGGAACCTGAGATAAACGACATTAAACAGTCTCAGGTAAACTTTCTTTCTGGAGAGCTGCAGATTTCAAGACAGTTCACATTTTCATAGATTGCTTCAGTGCTGTGCCTGATGGTGGACAGCTTCTCCCTCCCTCCCTTTGGAGAATGTCAAGCCAGCCTAAATCTTGAGTTAGAAAAACATTCAATATACAAGGAAATCAGCTGTCATGTTTGTATCTTGTCTGGTAGATTTTCTATTGATGTGTTTGAAATCAGAACATCTTTTACCTACCACTGCTTTGCTGATAGTAGGCAGTAACACGGTCATATCACATATACATGTAATCCAAATAATATTAGATCTACAAAGAATTTTGATTTAATAAGGGCTACTGTCTTACAGTTATCTAGCTATTCCCTGTCCCCTTCCAAAAATCCAACATTGTTCATAATGATCGTTCATGTTCAGATTGTCCAGCAAAGGTTGGCACTACTCATTTTAACATTTTTGTTATTTAATATCTAAGTTCGAAGCAAAATTTAAAAAGTAAGCCATAGTTCTGTCCATATAATTCTTATTTAGCTGGTAAGTATAGTATGCTCCTGTAGCAGCTACTTCCTCCTTTAAAACTTTGACTTCAATATGGTCAGGACTGTTGAAATTTTCTTTATCATAGAGCTTTTGATTAAAATCGAATGTAAAGTCAAAAGCTCCAGATTTTGCTGAGATGACAGGCAAAAACAAAATACATGAGAAGCTTGGACATATACTATTTTAGGGTAATCTATAAATAGGCTTTCAGCTCAAATACTTAAAATACTTTACTCCTGGTCTCATATTTGTCTATAGAATCCATTATAAATGCATAGCTTTTGGACGTAATTAAAAAACAAATGTTTTATGATCTTTCTTAAGGTATATGTATTTCATATGCAACTCTGCTTTTCTGATACTTAAAAGTTTTGTTTTACAGTTCTGAAATTCCAAGAATGTAATTCTGTGCAATTAAGAGTTCTTCAGCTCTTGCATAAAGAAGGAAAGTAAACTAAAAATAAACAAATTAATATTGTCAGAAGTTTAGCTCAAGCAAATTTACAGTTTTAAAATTTCATTTTAGTTTTGTATATTTGGATACTACTACATGTAATCATACTCAAGACAGTTACTAATTGTTTTCCTGTTTGGCAAATTGCTATTCAAAGATGAAAACTGAAAGGCTATTCATGTCAAAGGTGGCATTTCTTCCTATGAAATATAGAAAGAGCCCTACCTCCTCCTTGTGGTTCAGCACTTGTCAAGGAACACACCTATTTTGGTTAATGACAAACAGCATATGCTATCCATCTAGAGAAGTGCCTTACGCAGTTTGTCAGTTTCTGCACTCTCTGCTATATACTTTCCACATTTGAATGTGACTATCAATACAGACTTTAAGAATCTGCAAAGAGTCCTGATGACAAGATAGGATGCGTATATCTCAGGCATGAAATAAAGAATATGGACAGGGGTAGAGCAACTGATGTCGTCTACCTGGACTTGTGCAAAGTGTTTACGACTGTCCCCCATTAGGTCCTTGTCTCTATGTTGGAGAGACATCAGTTTGATAGATGGACCACTTGGTAGATAAAGAACTGGCTGGATGGCCGCACACAAAGGGGTGTTGTCAATGGCTCAACGTCCAACTGGAGACCAGGAACGAGTGGTGTCCCTCAGGGATTGGTGTTAGGACTGGTCTTTTTCAACATCTTTGCTGGTGACATGGACAGTAGGATTGAGTGTGCCCTCAGCAAGTTTGCCAATGACACCAAGCTGTGTGGTTCAGTTGACATGCTGGAGGGAAGGAATGCCATACAGAGGGACCTTGACGTGCTTGTGTGGTGGGCTGATGCCAGCCTCATGAAGTTTAACCATGACAAGTGCAAGGTCCTACACCTGGGTCAGAGCAATCCCAGGCACAGCTACAGGTTGGAAAGAGAAGAGATTCAAAGCAGCCCTGCAGAGAAGGACTTGGGGGTGTTGGTAGATGGGAAAATAAACATGAGCCAGCTTCAGTGTGTGCTTACAGCCCAGAAAGCCAGCCATATCCTGGGCTGCATCAAAAGGAGTGTGGCCAGCAGGTTGAAGGAGGTGATCCTGCCTCTCTACTCTGCTCTCATGAGACCTCACTTGGAGTATTGTGTGCAGTTCTCGTGTCCTCAACGTAAGGACATGGAACTGTTGGAACAAGTCCAGAGGAGGGCCACTAGTATGATCGGGGGACTGGAGCATCTCCCATATGAAGACAGGCTGAGAAAGTTGGGGCTGTTCAGCCTGGAGAAGAGAAGGCTGCGTGGAGACCTCATAGCAGCCTTCCAGTATCTGAAGGGGGCCTATAAGAATGACGGGGAGGGACTCTTCATTAGGGATTGTACTGATAGGACAAGAGGTAATGGGTTAAAACGTAAACAGCAGAGGTTTAGACTGGATATAAGGAAGAAATTCTTTACTGTTATGGTGTTGAGGTACTGGAATAGGTTGCCCAGGGAGGTAGTGAATGCTCCATCCCTGGCAGTGTTCAAGGCCAGGTTGGATGAAGCCTTGGGTGATATGGTTTAGTGTGAGGTGTCCCTGCTGATGGCAGGGGGGTTGGAACTAGATGATCTTCAGGTTCTTTCCAGTCCTAACTATTCTATGATTCTATAAGGGTGTGAATATGTGAAAACAGGAATCTTTGACATGTCTTCAGAGCATGAAAACTGTATGAATCTGCAAGCAAATATTTAAAATCTATTCTAAACTTACTGAAATTTATGTTGTAGATATATTTTAAACCCTGTCAAATTATGTCTTCATTGCTAGTGTTGCAGTGCAAGTTTTATCATTATTATTGTCACTGTTACTGCTATTGTTATTCTTTTTATTGTTCTTATTATTAAACTGTCTTTATCTCAACCCACAATTTTTCTGTTTTACACCTTAGATTCTCTCTTCCATCCTACTGGGGGGAGGGAGGGAGTGAGTGAGCGGCTGTGTGGTGTTTATCTGCAAGCTGGAGATAAACCATGGCAATTTATTAAGCACAACCAAAACGAATGCAATTACATAATTAAAATAGTGTTTTAGTTATAAGAATCTGAAATGCAGTTCTTTGTTTTAACTCCTATTTCTAACAATTTTTAATTTTGGGCACCCTACCTTTTTTTTAAAAAAAATCCTTTTACCGGGTGCCTCTAGATCAGTTTTATTCCTGAACAGAAACATTGTATTTTGCTGTTTTTTTATACTCATAAGTAATCGCACATATGGCCATAAACTAAACCACAAGAAATTTCACCTCAACATAAGGAAGAACTTCTTTACATTGAAGACGGTGGAGCACTGGAACAGCCTGCCTAGAGAGGTTGATAGGGTCTTCCTCCCTGAATGCGTACAAAACCCATCTGTACACAGTCCTGCATAATCAGCTCTAGGTGGTCTTGCCTTGACAGGGGGTTATACTAGGTGACCTCCAGAAGTCCCTTCCAACCCTAACAATTCTGTGACTCTGTGTTTCTGTGATTCAGGTTTTTGTCACCTCTTCTGGCTTTGGCATTCTGATCAGTAATCACAATTGCACTTTTCTAGGGATCATAATTTGCAAGACTCTGAATGCTCTGTGCAGTAGCTGCTCCTTGCAAAGCACAATGTCTTCATTAGATACTATATTGTAGTTTAGACTCACAGAAAAATTCATTGAGACATATTTCTGCCAGCCCACTGCTAAGAGTAATAAAGACTTGAGTTCTTTCACTTTTAACCAAAATGAACAAGTGATATCCATTGTACTAGAGGGAAAAGACACTACCCTGATGCCTGATAATAGAGAAAAGATAATGCTTCTGGGCACAGTGCCTCTAGCATGGTTTCAAAAATCACCATTTCTTCAGCTCTGTGTTAGGAAAACAGCATAAACACCTAACAATAAATCACATTTGCCAAAATAGAAATAATGATAGTAAAAGACAGTTCTGTTTTCTGAAGGATAATAAGAGTTGGTGTAGGTTACACAGTTGTCACATCTGATTGCAGCAATCCAGTCTTTTTTATGATTGTGTACATAATTGCCAAATTATATATGTAAATGTGTATAATTGCCAAATATTCAGAGAGACCCTTGAATTTCAGGCCCTCTTCACATATTTCAGTTGCTTTCCGGATGGCTATGAGTGACACTTCTCAAGGCAGGCATCTGTCCACCAGCTGGACACACTTCTAGCCACCCTCTGCAGCTTGAATGTGCTTTGCTGCCCCATGCACTTTCAAATGATTAGACATATGGCACCCAGTAACCTGTACATCCCAGTATGCTCCCCATTTCACTTTATTAGAAAACGAGATACCAAAAAGATTGTGATGTCATAGGAGCTTTCTTCTAATACTTGGTTGTGAATAGAAGTTTAATAAGGGTGCCATTTTATGACTTCCCTATTCGTGAAAAGCTGCCCTCTGATATGTAATGATATGCCTTTGCAATGCAATTTGCTCACTGGGCAACCATAGACAACATCAACTATCCATCTAATAAACAATCTGTTCATACACTATAAATGAAGTTCCTCCAGCACCTCTGAGTTCACACAATTTTAAGTACATAATGTCTCTAATAACACGCCTTTAAGTGTTAACAGCTGCAGGTGCATAACTAGTTTAGGAGAGATTCAGCTAACTGACAAGGACATGGAAGACTACAAGACATGGCGCAAGAAACTGCTGGACACAATAGAACACAGGGTGAGACACTGTCTAAAGTTATGGATAGTGCCATGAGGGATGGCTGGGTGTTACAGGGTGATTAACAGGGAGCTATGGGAGAAGTGACCAAACCTCAGAGAGGGTTCACTAGGAAAATTTCTGGGAACAGTCTTGCAATGCTGGTTCCATTATAAGGCTGAGATTATCTAGGCAACAGTGTAATAAATACCAAGTTTGTGTACAGTTGCAACAACACCGGGAATGATGGAAACAAAGAAAGTTGCTTATCTAAGTGGAGAGTGGGGTGGAGAAAGAGGTACAAAGGTGATGAAAATTAAGTTCAGGAAACAAGAAAAAGAATAACAAGATATGCAAGTCACTAGCCGATCCTGTCTGTGGGTACCTGTTGGCAGCCTTAGGTACAACCACTGCCACCAGAGCAGGGCAAAGAAACCAATCTCTTTTTCTGACCACACCACAAGTGCTAGACCTGCTCCCATGGTCACAAGGGCCACAGAGGATGGAGCAGGTTCTTTTTCAGGCAAACAAGGGGAACACATGGATTGATAACTTAAACATTCTGTTACCATTATATCAGTGACTGCTGCAGGCCTAGTGGCATTGGCAGGAGCCCACCACTTCATAACACAAAGCAGCAATCCCTGCACAAAAGTATCAGTGATATTAAGGCATAAAATTTTCTACTAGCTCTTGACAGAGAACAAATGAGACGAAACAATATGTATTTGAAAATAACAATGAATATAAACTAGTCAGTCAAATACAGTCTGCTGACATGAGCAATCTCCATCACAGAAGTCAAATGCCAAGATGAATAATGTGGGCCAGGGCACTTCTAATTCATATGTCAGTGCTAGTAGTAGAGTAACATCAAAGCTCAACAAATATTTCACAGGAGGGTAGTTTGAAACTGCTGCCACATGGAACAGTCCAATGCTCTTCCTGATCCTACCAGACCCAGATTAGGGAGACAGATTTTTTTCCTTCATATGTGTAATTCTGGCATAAAATAGCTTAAAATACTCCCAGAACCAGTGCATGCTTCTGCATTAGTTTTAGAGCCTAGACATGGTGAAAGCTAAAGCGGAAGTTCCACACCACCAGATGTATGATGCCTATGTACTTCAGACAAGGTGGTACCACTCCATAATGAAAGCAACTGGAGATTGGAGAGAGGGAGTTCTGGTTTTGGTGAGGTTTTTTGAGCAACAAACTTGAAAGCTCCTTTTAGTTACTTAATAGTCCCTCAAAATATTTTAGTTTCAAATAACATATAAAGGCTTACATCTGCATCTTTTCAACATGCATGCATGTAATGAAATATATACAGATGGTGCATTTAAGTCCAAGTATAACCAAAGGAATTACAGTATCTAAAGAGACAACATTCATATTTGTGCCTTTCCCTAGTAATTTAATAATGTTATATATGCTCAAACTATCAAATATTTATATCAAACTTTTTGTTGAATCTCCCCTAGGAAAATTGCTAGGGTCAGTTGTAATATTTCAGCGTAACAGGTATAAAATTTGGACCATAATGTCTTGTTATTTTGATAGCTTATACAGGCCCATTAATTTTATAGTTTTGCCTCTGAAAGGTCAGATTTTATTTCTGCTTTTTTTTTTTATTTGCAACCTACAAACAACACAAGAAGGTAAATATCGTACAAATTGCTTATGGGCAGTATATCCATAAAGATATGTCAAGATATTTACAGAAAGGAAGTTTCTGTCTGCTGACTCTGAAAGAAAGCTTGATTAAGATATAAGGTATTCAAGCGCAGATCCTGTGCTGTATTTGTTAAAGAGTTAGAGACCTTCACATTGCATTTGCCTGATGCTACACTGTTCTTGAAGTATACACTCTAATAAGAATCAAATGTAATTTAATAAATATGTGTCTGTGTACACATATTAATCACACAAAGCAATTAGGAGATTAACTGCAGAAATTTTAGCTGAAGAAAATACTTTTTCTGAAACTTTATGATTTTAAAGCAATACCAGTGAATGACATTAAACAGGGTTCACTAGACAAATCTGCTGGTGTAACTGTGACAAAATAGCATGTGAAAATAAAATATTTTCAGCTTCAAATGAAATAGTCCAATATAGAAGCTGTTGGGAGAATAAGGAAAACAAAAGTGAGGAACAGGACATGAAATAATTAAACAAGACCAGTAGAATCATATAATCATTTAGGCTGGAAAAGACATTTATGCTCATTGAGTCTAATCTTTAACCTAGCACAGCCAAGCCCACCACTAAACCATGTTCCCAAATGTCACATCCTCACATTTTTAATATCTCCAGGGGTTGTGACTAAATCACTTCCTTGGGAAGCCTGTTCCAATGCTTGACAACCCTTTCAGTGAAGAAACTTTTCCTAATATCCAATCTAAACCTCCCCTGGTACAGCTTGACACCATTTCCTCTTGTCCTGTCACTTGCTAACTGTGAGAAGAGACCCACTCCAACCTTGCTACAACCTCCTTTCAGGTAGTTGTAGGGAGTGATAAGGTGCCCCCTGAGCCTTCTCTTCTCCAGACTAAACAGCCCCAGTTCTCTCAGCCGTTACTCATCAGACTTGTGCTCCATACCCTTCACCAGTTTCATTGCCCTTCTCTGGACCTGCTCCAGCATCTCAATGTCTCTCTTGCAGTGAGGGCCCCAAACTTGAACACAGTATTTGAGGTGTGCCAAGTACAGGGGGATAATCACTTCCCTATGGAAAGCCCATACCGTAGAATGGTCTGATCCAAATTAAGAAGCTGTTATGTATTGCATAAATTGATGCAAATAAGAGCTTTACATACATTTATCTTGGTGTTCCTTCTGTATTGGGTTGCTTGTAGCTACAATATCTGTGGTTTCTTTTTGCTATCCAAGTACTTATTTATGCTTGTGAGAAGTGGCCACTGTTAGGTGAGGATAGTAATTGGTAGAGGAAGACAGAGCATATTGCTCCAGGTTTGCCAGCTGGAGAAGCAGAGGACTAAGGGAGCCAACACTTTGTCAAGAGCAGACAGGAAAACAAAAAAATGTCCAAAAAAAGGTCAAAGAGAAGGAAGTGCAGGGTAAAAGCTGCTGCTGCACAATCTGACAAGCCTTGTGGTTTGTATTTGTTGCTGAAGTTCTGTTCTGTAAGAAAATGTATTGTCACATCTCTGAAAAGTACTGCAATTTATAAGCTAACCTTGCTGCACAAGTCAGTCCTGTGACAGCCTAATGGACATCACTGTCAGGAGAATATTTAGTCTAGTAAAATATGGTGTATCTAGGAATAACGGAACTTAGATTAGGACATATCATGTGCTATTATTCCATTTAACATCCTAAATAATCTCCATCTTCTGGTGTTTTCTTACCCTTCAGATATTAGTGGACTTTTGTCAGCCATGCAATCTATGCATATTTTACTCCTCTAATCTTTCCTCCTAAATGATCCCTTCGCCCCCTAATTGTTTTTAATCCTCTTCTCTGAAATCTCTTAAATATTTTCTGGCAATGAGGAGCCCTACATTTAATGCAGCTTTATGAATATAGTCACTCTGCAACTGTTCAGAAAATACAATTCTCTGTGGCAACATACCAGTGAGAATTTAGCCCCGAATTGTGTTATCTATTTTTGCTCCAATACCACATTGTGTTACTCAAGATCAGCTTGCTGCAATTATGACCAACACTTTATTTTTATTCACTATTGCTTCCTAGATTTCTGAGCTGTTAATCCTGCGAAGACCCACATAATGCCCAGCATGGAGTAAAAAAGCACTGCACTCTGTTACTGCAGGCAGAGAACCATCGTAGGGTGGGCAAGATGTGAAACAGTGGCTCACTGAGGCTGGAACTTTCTTTATGTGTCCCGTCTGGGAGCTATTCAGGAACAACAGAGCAAGCTGTTCTGTTTTCACAATGATTTCCAGCTGTAACTGAATCACCAGCCATTTGTTGCCGCAGTGCATGTCTGACTACTAGCATTTTTCAGCTGCAGTGACAATTATCAGGAACCTTGACAGCCCCTTCCTCTCCACACATACACGCCCTGTAGCTTCCTTTGAAAACACCTCTCCCAAATTTTTTTTAACATGCCAGGGAACTGAACATCCTACAAGAGAAACCACTTGTCCTGGATACTAGCCACTCATAAGCACTGGTAAAACATTAATTTGCTTCCTTCCCAGCCTTTATATTTTTTGTTACATGTACTGCTTCCATAACAATTCATTCCAGAGCATCAGATAAAATATAAAATTGCTGCTTTTGGGGAGAATTTTACACCACAATGAATGTTTACATATTGATGCCAGTAATTACTTGGTAGCTACCAGTACTTTTGGTTACTGAAGTTTCATATTGTTTTGTTTTCTGTGAGTAGTAAAGAGTTAGTAGCTATTTGCAATGTCTTCTGCTCCAGTATTCTACTATCTTTCAGTCATCTCCTGTTGGGGAGATGCCTTAGATCTGCTCTAAATCGGTTTCATAGTGATTAACTAAACTCTTTCAAAAGTTTAGTAGAGTGTACATTTATGCATTCATCCCACTTGTGTCCTACTTGTTCCTTTTGCCAATGAAATGTAGGTTTGCCTACTTCTGAGAGAATACAAACCTAGAGCACCAGTCTCTCATGAATGACTCATGGGTATTGTTCCTTATGCCATGTATTTTTATGACTGTACTAATAGACTACTGAGATTCTCCAGTAAATGTGCAGAGAAAGCTGGGTGTGCACCACTAAACCAAAAGCACAGCACTTTGTTCATATCAGTTTCTACAACTCATACCTGTGATTCTGACAAAAAGACAAGACAGACTATTCAAGCATATATAATACACTGAATTCTCTTCCTGTTAGACTACTGAAATCTTAACAATACTATTCTTGAACATTGTGATAGCACTTTTTAAAAAAACTTCTATTCATGTGAGCAAATAGCCAGACTAGATTGTCTATACATTTATACTTTATTTAATTATCCTTAAATTGACATTCTGAAAGAGAATAAACTTTGTATGTATAAACACCCAGATACTACCTGAGCTTTTGCTTGCTGAATCCCTTCCTGGTCCTGAAAGATGTCACTCAGTAGCCAAAGTGTCACAAAAAAATCAGTTTCTTATTATAATTTTCCATGTCCTCACCTGCAGATAACTAAATTCTCCCACATTTTAAGAATTTAAATTAATATTCAAGGTATTGATGTCTTGTTCTGAGACAAAACTAGTCTAGAAATAAATTTTCATAGGCTTTGCTTTGTCCATGAGATCTCCTTGCTAGTTTCAAACAGCACTTTCATATTCTACTTTACAGACTGAGTAACCCGATGAATGAACAAGCGCTGTCATTTCTCACTGAACTTTGCTGACTGATGCTATAAAGGACTTCTCTCTCAGGACATTGTGAATTTATCAGTGAAGAGGATGAATGAATTAGAGACTATGAAGGCTTTAACTGATCCTTCCCATTTCCATTATCCTCTGCTTCTGCACCTCTTTCTTTATTCTATGTTAGTACTCAAAATTGAACAGCTCTGAGTGGTGTGGAGTCCCTTACTTTTTCTGTAAAGCCTCAAACCAGAAAGGAATCACTGAAGGATATGTGTATTTTCTCTGTCCTTTATAAACCTCTGTTTAGTTACATCACTGCTCCCCTAAGGTGTAATCAGCAGCATTAGCACAAATCTGCTGTTGCTGGAAATCCAAGGCAAATATCCGAGCACTGCATTCACACCATTTTTCAAATCTGATTCTTACTATGCAATTTTCTCTTTGCAAAAGCAGTATAACATTATTTAAAGGATTGTTCTCAATAAAATTTCTGTCCTTTCATTTGTCTTTAATAATAAATTAGGTCTGGCCATGCTTGAGGAGACAGTCAATTGTCAGATGTTAAATACCAATCCCGAGGACATCGCATATGTAAAATTGAAGCTTGCTGGGCCTGTTGTTCATGCGAAGTCTAATTCTGTAGCTGCTCAGCAATTTGGCTAACATTCACATTCCTGCTGATTTATATACTCAGTGACAATATCTACCTCTATTTTATAACTGGACTCCCAGTGCACCTCGGCTTACTTGGGTGACAAGCTGGGAGTATTTTTAAAATTTAATTTGTTGGAAGCCTTCCTGCTCTTCCAGCCACAAAATAATTAATTCACAGGTTTGTATTTTCCCTTGTTTCCAGCTTTGCTGCAAGTAAAAAAAGGCATTCCTCCTGCAAAACTGATTTTAATCAAGAAGTGATTTGTGGCTGCTTAAATGAGGTAGCGAAGGGATTCACAGTGTTAATCCTGTTCCACATACGGTAGCATGACATGAACATTAGCTTCATGTGCTCATCCACAGCAGGCAAGCATTGCTGCACACAGCTGTTCTTTTGTGAATTATTTGCACTTCAAATGTGCTCCCTGATTTTCTTTATTCTGATTCTAGGATGATACCATTCAGCCCTTGCTGGGACGGTTGTGGGTGGAAGCTGAAAAGTAACACAGCCACAAACAATCTTGCCAAGCTCCCCCACTGTGATTTTGGGTGGTTTTCTTTTTCTGTTTTGTTAGTTCAAACAGATATTTTGAAGGTGGAAGCAAACCTTAGAAGTGCTCAGAGTCTCTCAAATTATTTTCACCTGTTCTTGACTCCCCACTCCATCTTCCATAAAGGGAAGATCTTTCAGGTCATGCAATTTCTTTTTCATGATAGATCAAAATGAAACTCTTGTACTATCTTTCTTCTGAGGTGACAAAGGTTACCGTGTGAAGTGGAGGTCTGACAGGAGCATGCCATCCCCACGTTTGGTAAAATTCGAATCCTCTTTAGATTTCATGGGAGTTTTACTACTGAATCCAATATAGCATGATTTCTTCTTAAACTTCATCCCTTGCACTAACAAATACACTTTCTCAAGCAGTTATTGAATTTCTCTTATTGAGTTATATTTTAAGAAAAGGAGGGAAGAGGGGAGATACATCTGGAACATGTCTGAGGACACAAAGGTTTACTTGTGATTTATGTAGTGGTAAATGAAATTATGCTTTCTTTCCTTGTACTCCTTAATCCTATTTCGAGGTAGTAAACCAGGCCATGTAGTAGAAAGCTTATTAATGCCATACCACATTTACATCTTCCTAATATTCATATACTTTTACTTTTAGGTTTCATCTATGCTTCACAGAATTTACATCAGCAAAGAACTTAAGCATAAGCTTGATCTTAAACCTGTGCTTAACTGTTTCATTATTCCACCAAACATGTAATTTTATGATTAACACTTACTGAAGTCAATGACCCTAGAATATGCATAAGTATTCTGATGCATTGCAGCTTACCTCATAAAAATTTGATTTTTGAATATTTACATAAAATACATTTGTTAATATATAAAAGCCTGGTTTTCAGGTTTTGTTTAGGAATCAAGTTTTCTTATGCTTTAAAGTGCAAAAGTACACCTCACAGCACTCTAGCATTTACAGTTCCTCCCAAGTTAGTATCCTCTGAAAATTAATTAATGTGCTGCTCTTTCCCTCTTCTAAGTCATTAGTAGAGGAACAGAATATAACCTGACCTCCTTCTCTGGCAGTAAACCAGGATTAATTTACTCCTAAATCACTATTTTGCTGTTCAACGCTTCCTTTTTGTTTACTATCTTCCATCAGTGGTTATTCAACATAATAACATTCATATTCAAGCCAATTCAAATTAACTTTGAGAGAATAGCTTTTATAGGCTGCAGTATAAAATATTTTTCTTTACTGGATATGTACATTATATTATGCTTTTCTTTCACCTACTAATTTTATAATTGTATCAAAGAAGCAATCAAGTTTATAATTGATTTAAATTTATTAAGAAATTTTGCTGCTTAGATCTAAAAACACGAGAATGAAACCCAAAGCTCTTTCTCAACAGATTTTTTCCTTATCCAGATTGGAACCAGGAGATGTTATGTCGCAAGTGAAAGTAGCAAGAGAGAAAATTTAATCACAGATACACAGGGCTCTGATACTATAGAATCACAGAATGGTTAGCATTGAGAACAAACTTAAGATCATCTAGTTTCAATCCCTCTGCCATGGGCAGGCACACCTCACACTAAACCATGTCACCCAAGGCTCTGTCCAACCTGACCTTGAACACTGCCAGGGATGGGGCATCTACCACTTCTTTGGGCAACTTTTGCCAGTGCGTCACCACCCTCACAGTGAAGAACTTCTAATATCTAACTTGAACTTCCACTGTTTAAGTTTGAATCCATTACCCACTGTCCTATCACTACATTATTTATTGAAACAAGGATATAGTCAAAAAGAATACGGATAACCTAATGATTAAGGTTTTATTTTATTCTGGAGATGCTGTTCTGCTTCTTAGATTATGCCTCCTTGTAAACCAGTCATTTCTGTGCTCTGCTTCTTTCTCTGTAATGTTTACATTAAAGCCCTTAAAAGTACTTCACCTCATGAGGGTGGAGAGAAAATACAGCTTTTCTCTAGCAAAAAATATACCCATACTTCTAAAAGCAAAAATTCTTTCTAGTGTATTCTGCTATAATGAATGTTTAGGCAGGCAGTGTATGACATCAGAGTAGAAACGTATGCATGTATAGTTAGTATCAATCTAGACTTTACTTAGATTGCCAAAAGCAATTGAACTGCAGCAACCTGAGTTTGCTAGTGCCTATAGAAGACTGTTGGAGGTGCTTGAAAGTAGTCTGGCTGCCATAATTCTCTTCACCACTACCTCAGTGCTGTCAGTACACAATTACTGTAGGCCTGACCACAGGCTATGCAATTATATCCATGGATATCAAGCAATCGATATACTTTGAGCATGTAGCAGTAGTTGTTGAGGAAGAGCACAAACATGTTGGCACAATACCACAACCTCCTGCGAGTGCTGTGTAGTTGTAACAGGTAAATGTACACATCAAAAGTAGGTTAGAATGTCTGAATTGACAGCAAAAGCCTCATTTATCTCACTTTCTGGAAGGCTCAGAATAGGGAATTCTAATATTTCTATTCTAATTTCTAATATCTTGCTCTCTGAATAGTTAGTCTTTCACCTCTTGATCTTTAAAGGGAAAATAAAGAAAAAAAACCCCTCAAGGTGTTTTTATTAAATAATAAATTCATATACAAAGGTTTAAATCCTATTACGTGTAACCTATGTCTGTTTTGAAGAGAGATTTTAATCCTTAGAAGAGAAGCAGTAAAGGCATTAGAAACATGAACAACATTAAAATAGACTTTTTGAGTTTTACAGTGATAGCTTTCACTGATTACTACTGAATCAATATTAATCTTAGTATTTCCAAATTAATTTGCATTTTTTGCTTAAGAAAATGGTACGCGAAGGACAGAGACTATAGCATAGTGCTTTCTGTAATAACCTGTATTTCTGTGCAACATTTTCTATGAAGCTGAGGTCTCTAACAAGAAGATAAAAATCAAGCAAATAAAGATGCTTCTTATTTCCCTCTGTTTTCTGTGTCTTGACAGTGACGTAATCTAAACTCAACTAGAGACGATGGGGGGACTTTCTCCCTATGCTGTTTCAATTTTTGCATATTGAGGCACCTTTTATTGAATCCAGTTCTGTATTCTGCATATTCCTAGTTCCGTATTGTTGTCATCATCATGGTCATCATCATCATCATCCTACTGCTAATATCTCTTGTCATCTCTGGGCAATATAACCTCATAGCTCCTCTTCTGCACTTGGCTTCTTAGCTAACTAATGAAGGTATGTGTTCATATCTTAACTAATAAGACAATCAGTGCTCCATTCAAGCAAAATAGCTGTTCCAAATGAAACAAAGACAACACTGGTTTGAACATTGTGGGACCATTGCAAACCTTTCTTTCAAAGGATTGTTTGCCTTTTGGACTGGAACTTAGTTCACATACTACAAGAAGAGTTCTTATTGCGCTAATGAATTCCTATTGCTATAACATCAGAAAAGAGCTTTTAATTTAATCATGTTTAATTGGTCTATGGCATAGCAGGATTTATGTATTTGCTCAACAGTAACTTAAACCTCATGATGAGTTTAGAGGTTAAAAGATACAATAATAACAGTAAGATAAAAAGTGTAATAAGACTACTGAACACAAGTGGCCTCACGGACAGTAATTAGATTAAAGAGCCATCAAGTAAAAGGTCTGCCTACCTGCAGGCTGCCTGTTATTTCTTTCAAATGGAATTGACAATTCTAAGAGGGGAAAGAAGAATCATTTATCTACATTAAAGTTACAGTAATGCTTTGTTAAATCCTGGATGAGCAGCAACCCTTCAGGACTTTTGAAACAACAGTTGGGATTTTAGAATGGGTTTTAGGATCTTGGGGAATCAAATCTGGTTTTCTACAGTTGAACATAGCAAACACATAACCTACATACTCTTTCTGGTGTTCTTTGGTTTTTGGGGGGACAGGGATAGGGTGTCCGTATTTTAACTGACTTTCCTACCTGTCTAGACAATTTAAAAACATTGTCTTTATTCAGGTCATGTTCATCTTCAGCCATTAATATCTGTAAATTCTTGCATAGCACTGCAGATATGGGAAGGAGCTCAAGAATGCTTTTAGTTTAGAACACCTGAGCTAAGACAGGAAGGAGTATAAGCAGGTGTTTATGAGAGGTTTATTTAATGTCTCAATGAATATTTCTTTGAAGGAGATACTGAAACCAGGTGCTAGATAGATTTTCCTGGTATTCTGTTATTAGAATAGAAACTCTTTTCCAATATAAAAATCTAGATTTCTACAAGAAAATGTATCCCCCTTCACTGCATTTCCAAAGGGAATAAAAGTCACAAGACACCCATCATACCCGCCCTTTGGACTTTCTCATTAAAAAAAAAAAAAACACAAAAAAACACAACAAAACCAGAACCCAAAAACCATCCAACCAACAAAACAAAACAATTAACACCTTATCCTAAATTGAGTAAATCCAGGAACTAAATTTCCTTAATAAATAATACTTTCTAAAATGCCTATAATACCAACTTGTTTCAGTTTTTTGAAAGTCTGGTTCCTCAGCTGCATACAGAACTTCAAATGAGATTTTGCAACTCCTTGATCAGTAAGGTAGAATAAATACAATAGTTTCTCACATATAACTCATACATTAACACATACTGTATGAAATTTGTCTTGTTTTAGATATCATTACTACAGTCTTATATTGAGTTTGTGATACAGTTCAATTCCCCGAAACCTGTTGGTGTACTTCTTAGATTGCCATCTTGCATTGATGCAATGAATTAATTTTTCTTAGTTCTTTGTGCCTTTCAGCATGGAAGAAAGAAAGAAATCTGCTATGAATTCTGAGAATCCACTGTCATATGCACAGCTTTTCCCTCACTGATGTTCCCAGCACAGTGTGTTTTCCATTACTGAGACATTAATGAACTGGTTATAAGCAGTCTAAGGAGAGACCCCAGGGACTACCATGTATTCCCAGGACCTTCAGTTCTCATGAGGAGCAGATACCATTAAGTTGTGAGCTTTTAGGTGTGTGATTTCTTGTATATCAGTGTTCCCCAGACTTCCTACAGATGAAAACTCCTTCTATGGCTATTTATTGCCTGGAGATCTTTCCCATAGTATCTGAGAAAGGGGAAAAGCTAACTCACTTTTATCTTCAGCAGGAGCTCAGATCTCCCAGAGGTGAAGAGCAAAATTGGACAGCAAGAACTAGCTGTTGGCACATTTAAAAACTAAACTGTTGCTAATGAGTAGTCACCATAACTCATATTTTGTTACTTTTGCTTTGGTTTATTTTTTTAATATAATAACGTCTTTTTAGTTTTAATAATTAACATTCACAATATTTTCCTCGGTGCCAGACACAGCCGGCCCCATCCGGCTCCAACGGCCCCACCGCAGGGCAGAGCTGAGCCCCTCAGCCAGGGGCGGGCGCCTCGGGGAAAGCCTGGGTAAGGAGGGGCAAACGGTGCCCGGCAGCCAGGGCTGAGGGGAACCGGGTGAGAAACAGCCCTGCGAGCCCCGAGAGCAGAGCGGGAGGAGGGCAGGAGGGGATCCGGGAGCCCGGCAGAGATGCCCCTGTGGCACTGGGAGGGACCGCGGTCGGCGAGGACATGCCCTGGAGGAAGCTGCAGCCCATGGAAAGCCCACACTGGAGCAGGTTTATCCTGAAGGACGTGGGAAGGGAAAAAAGCCTAAGGAGAAAGAAACTGCGGACAGAAGCTGCTGTGGGCTAACGGCAGCCTCCATTCCTCATCCCCATGCGCCGCTGAGAGGCTAGAGGGAGGAGTTGGAATGAGGGGAGTTGAGCCTGAGAACAAAAAAAAGGGGTGGGAGGGAGAGATACGATGTTGGTTTATTTTCTTTTCCTTGGTTTAACTGGCAATAAATTACATTTCCGTCTCGCCTGTGATGATTACTGCTAAGCGACCTCTCTACCTTTATCTTGACCTATGATTTTTTTCCATACTCTTTTTCTCTCCTTGTCCTTTTGAAGAAAGGAAATGAGAAAGTAGCTGGGCCAGTGTTTGGCAGCCAGCTAAGGTCAACCCACCGCAAAACAGTACATGCAGTTCACAGTAAGCATGTAATAACTCACATGGGTCCTCTAGAACAAACTCCTGATCCATTGGGAATTCAATGTCAAATCTCATTAATTTTTCTGCACCATAATTTCATCCAAATTTTTAGAATACTGCTGCATTAAAACTTCACTTAGGAAAAAAAAAAAAAAAAAAACAACAAAAAAAAAAAAACGATAAAGACCTGATCAGATAATATTTTTTGAAAGCTGAGGGCACAGGTGACTTCCCTGCTCTTCTGCATTACCTGCCAAGTGTACCCAGGTCCTTGAGTGAAAATAATCCATGAATTGAATTGCATGTTATGGGAACTACTGTATCAGGAACTTCTTGTTATTAGCAGACTATGAGCAAGAAGAAGAGTTCTCTGCAATCTTAAAGCCTATGACTTGGCCCAAAGGAAACATGGGTGGAGATTCTGATGGATAGACCTCTAAATTGTAACACATGATTTGAGTTGCACACAATAGGAATTACTGTAGCAGGAATCCCCTGAATCAGTGGAGGGCAAACCTTAAAACAATTAGTGCAAGTGCAGCAGTGACCAGACCTGAACTGGCTTTGGTGAAAATCATCCATGCAACACACCACGTCTCCTGTCCTGAGTGAGCAGCGTTAACACAAAGAAGCCCAAAGTGATGGACTAAATCAATTCAGTGGACATTTTGTGGATATTTGTGGACACTTATGGACATTTTATAGATATTTCAAAGAGGTGGTCCATAGACTAAGGGAATGATATCTGTGTATTGTATGAAAGGATGGGAATCAGGGTGGTAGATAATGGGAATGTATTGGATAGAGTGGGACCTGACCATGACGTGTATAATATGAAATAAAGTGTGGAGAATGTGCTGGTTTTGGCTATAGTAGAGCTAATTTTCTTCGTAGTACCTGGTATGGGGCCATGTTTTGGCTTTATGCTGGAAACAGTGTTGATAATACAGGGATGTTTTACTTTTTGCTGAGATGTGCTTACACAGAGCCAAAGTCTTGTCTGGTTCTCACACCATCCCACCAGCAAGTACCCCCAATCAGGGTACACAAGAAGCTGGGAGGGGACACTGTCAGGACAGCTGACCCCAACTGACCAAAGGGATATTCCATACTGTGTGATGGCATGTTCAGCATATAAAGCTGGGGGAAGGAGAACGAAGGGTAGGACAATCAGAGTTGATGGAGTTTGTCTTCCGAAGTAACTGTTACACATGATGAAACCCTCTTTTCCTGGAGATGGCTGAAAACCTGACTGCTGAAGGGAAGCACTAAATTAATTTCTTGGCTAGCTTTTCCTTTGCTTTTCTTGCATGCGTGGTTTCTGCTTTATGTATTAAACTGTCTTTATCTCAAACCCTGAGTTTTCTGAACATTTACTCTTCTGATCATCCTGCCCATCCCACCAGGTGGTAAGGAGCAAGTAGCTGTTTCGAGCTTAGCCTTTGGCTTCTGGAGGTATAATTTTACTCCATAAGAAAGGCAAAGCAAAGAAATGCAGGTAGAAGAAGGTGGTCCTGCCCATCTACTCTGCTCTTATGAGACCTCACTTGGAGTACTGTGTGCAGTTCTGGTGCTCTCAACATAAAAAGGACATGGAACTCTTGGAACAAGTCCAGAGGAGGGCCACGAGGATGATTAGGGGACTGGAGCACCTCCTGTATGAAGACAGGCTGAGGAAGTTGGGGCTGTTTGGCTCGGAGAAGAGAAGGCTGTGTGGAGACCTCATAGCAGCCTTCCAGTATTTGATGGGGGCCTATAAGAATCCTGGGGAGGGACTGTTCATCAGGGACTGTAACAATAGACCAAGCAGTAATGGGTTCATACTTAAACAGAGGAAATTCAGGTTAGGTATAAGGAAGAAGTTCTTTACTGTGAGGGTGGTGAGGCACTGGAATGGGTTGCCCAAAGAAGTGGTAAATGCTCCATCCCTGGCAGTGTTCTAGGCCAGATTGGACAGAGCCTTGGGTGACATGGTTTTGTGTGTTGCATGTGAGAAGGGTTTGAACTAGATAATCTTAAGGTCATTTCCAACCCTAACCATTTTATGAAATATGACAACATTAAATTCTTACTAGCTATATGACACCTGGTGAATGTGTTATTAAAGAATTTTTGATTTTTTTTCTGAGTATTTTTAAATGCATTTTTCATAGTTTTTTATACATGAACACTGCTTATGACCACCTAAGCCTCAACACAGCAAAACTACCTTGTTTTGGAGAATGAATCTTAATACTTTAAGAAACAGTGAATGCAACAGTCGATGTGAGTGCTTAGCCTTGTAATTCACTGCTAGTAGAATTCTTTTCTGCATTTCTGTTTCCTGTCATAATGCAAATTTTATTTATTTCAGTTTTGTAAATATTTACAACTTTACCTTTTCTACCCTGAATAACTTCATTGAAATAAAAGGAACCAAATGCATCATTAAGTTGTGTATAAGTATGTGAAAGACAGAAGGCAGACTCACCACTTTAATTAGCATTTCAAACATTTTCATCATTATTTGATTCATTTTTCAAATACAGTTAAATTGAATAATTTATCCACATTATAAACCAAGCAAATGAACTATAACAATATAAGTACAGATATATGAGGGACATAACCTACATTATGATGAGATAAACTAAATTAGCATTTAATAATGTTTTTAAACCCATAATTAATCATAATGGAAAGTGGGAGAGTTACCTTTCAAATTACCTAGATATTTCTGCAAATCAGGTAACTGGATAATTAGACTCCTAAATCCAGTCATGTATACCATTAATTAATTGTTGTTAAGTATTATTAAGTGTAGATTAGGAGCTGGTTTATGGTCATTATTTATTCTACAACTAACCCTAATTCTGCGTGTTTATATATATTTAACATATCTCATATCGTTGAAAGTGTTTTTAACATTCTTTGTTTCAATTGCACTTCAAAAGCCTCAAGTCTTTCACTTCCTGATTCAAATGCATTATTTCTCAATGGATTAACCACCTTATGCTGATGTCAGCCATATTACCTTGCTAATTGCTTTATAGTTTTTAGGATTTGCCATTATGTTGGAATTGGAAAAAAGAGTTTGGTTTATTAAAATAAATTAATGAGATTTTAATTGCAGAAATTTTGCTGTCTTCTTTCCTGATAGAAAGTATAGTGGTTTCTAATTTAACTTCTCCTCCCATGCCAAAAAAACATAAGTGAATCGCCACTGATATGAAAATCTCTTACTCTATTGCTTTAAAACTACCATGACAGGATACTGTGTTTTTAATATAGACCATGATTTATAGAGAATTTAAAGCTAGATTAACCATCTTTCATGAGAATGAAATGTAAGAAGCAATGGAGGCTTTTCCCAAGTGGAGACTAGTTAATCTTCCGAGAAACATTTAAGGGGAAGAAAATCTCCATTGCTTAATGTAATACTGTACAACAATCTGTATCTAAATACCATGGTGGCAGACTTATTAAAATTACCAAAAGCAGATACGTATACCCATTCCAATATTTTATGTTGACCTTTTGGAAGTCTAATGAGGTTGAAAGAAATGAACTCATACCTAAGTGGCAATGAATGAAAAAAAAAAATATTAAAAAATCATGAAAGATAGTAAAGTAATTATGTAGAAAAGAAATGAGGAAAGAGCAGAAGCAATAAGAAAGACTGCCAGTGAGCTTCAGTTGTTACTTTTAATGTCAAAGAGAATGGGAAAATTAAGTGGGAGGTCTTAATAGACTGAGAAAATATACAAGCAGAAAAAGGGGAAGGAGAAAAGAATGAAAATGGAAGTTGGGAAGTCAAGTACCAAATAAACTATTGTGCTTCCATAATAAGGGAAAGGATACAACAGAGAGTTCAGCTGTTAAGATAAAAGCAATGAGCAAATGATGAGTCTATTTTTAAGAGAGTTAGAAGGCTTACTTTTTCAGATCTGTACAGAAACTGAACACACTTAGAACTTCCCACAAACACATTTTGAATATGTTTCATTTTGGAATGCAATGTTCAGGAAAGCTTCATAAAAAAAAAAAAAAAAACAAAAACCTGGGAAAAAAACCCCACCCCACATTCTTTTACTTGAAATTCGATGGTTTTTGCAATTTTACTTAAAATGTCAGTATTGAGAATCCTTTGGAAAATTTGCATTATCCATCCAATTTTACTTCAAAAAAGTGTTTTAAGTAGTTCCCAATTTTAGATGATGGTTGGCTTTGTAATTGGCAGAAAAGAGATTCCTTTCTAAGGCTAGTTGAGCTTAAAATAGTATTCAGTGGAAATTTGGGCTTCTGGTCCATACACCGGTTTACTAAATCCTCCACTTAGCTCTTCCTTTGCCCCAGGTTTGGGTTATTTACACAAGGAGAATAGGTCCAACATAAATGAGATCAATTAATTCTTTCATGGCAGTAATATCTACACTGCCTCAAATATTCTCACCGTAAAATCAATTGAGAGGGACTAGTTTTTTGTAACCTTTTATATGAGCAGATTGTAATCTCACCTATAGTTCGCCCACCATAAAGAGCCCTTTCACAGAGCTACACAGCTTAGTGGATGGTGCTTCAAACTGCTTGAGGCAACATGAGAGTACATGAGGTAATTCTCATGTACTGGTTCGTGTGACTCTCA
Source organism: Melopsittacus undulatus (assembly GCF_012275295.1). Taxonomy (NCBI): domain Eukaryota; kingdom Metazoa; phylum Chordata; class Aves; order Psittaciformes; family Psittaculidae; genus Melopsittacus; species Melopsittacus undulatus. Next base: position 81,345,850 of record NC_047527.1, on the reverse strand, counting down.
GACACATTTATCTTCCAAAATTCCTGAAATTGGTGCCTGATCTTAGAATCATAGAATAGTTAGGGTTGGAAAGGACCTTAAGATCATCTAGTTCCAACCCCCCTGCCATGGGAAGGGACACCTCACACTAAAACATGTCACCCAAGGATTTGTCCAACCTGGTCTTGAACACCATCAGGGATGTAGCATTCACAAATTCCCTGGTCAACCCGTTCCAGTGCCTCACCACCCTTACAGTAAAGTAATTCCTCCTTATATCCAATCTAAACCTCTGCTGTTTAAGTTTTAACCCATTACCTCTTGTCCTATCAGTACGATCCCTAATGAAGAGTCCCTCCCCATCATTCTTATAGGCCCCCTTCGAGTACTGGAAGTCTGCTATGAGGTCTCCACGCAGCCTTCTCTTCTCCAGGCTGAACAGCCTCAACTTTCTCAGCCTGTCTTCATATGGGAGGTGCTCCAGTCCCCTCATCATCCTCGTGGCCCTCCTCTGGACTTGTTCCAAGAGTTCCATGTCCTTTTTATTTTGAGGACACGAGAACTGCACACCATACTCCAAGTGAGGTCTCACAAGAGCAGAGTAGAGGGGCAGGATCACCTCCTTCAACCTGCTGGTCACGCTACTTTTGATGCAGCCCAAGATACGGTTGACTCACGTTAAGTTTCTCGTCGACCAACACCCTCAAGTCCTTCTCTGCAGGGCTGCTCTGAATCTCTTCTCTGCCCAACCTGGACCTGTGCCTGGGATTGCTCCGACCCAGGCATAGGACCTTGCACTTGTCATGGTTAAACTTCATGAGTTTGCCATCAGCCCACCTCACAAGTGTGTCAGGGTCCCTCTGGATGGCATTCATTCCCTCCAGCGTTATCAACTGAACAACACAGCTTGATGCCATCGGCAAACTTGCTGAGGGCGCACTCAATCCCACTGTCCATGTCACCAACAAAGATGTTGAACAACATTGGTCCCAACACTGATCCCTGAGGGACACCAATCGTTCTAGTCTCCAGTTGGACATTGAGCCATTGACCACAATTCTTTGCATGCGTCCATCCATCCATTTGTTTATCCACCTGGTGGTCCACCTATCAAACTGATGTCTCTCCAATTTAGACAAGGATGCCATGCATGACAGTGTTGACCGCTTTGCACAAGTCCAAGTAGACGATGTCAACTGCCCTACCCCTGTCCATCCATTCCATAGCCCCATCATATAAGGCCACCAAACTGGTCAGGCAGGATTTCCCCTTAGTGAAGCCATGCTGGCTGTCATCAAGCACTTTGTTGTTTTTCATGTCCCTTACCATGCCTTTCAGGAGAATCTGCTCCAAGATTTTGCCAGGCACAGAGGTGAGACTGAACCTTGCTTACATTGATGCAAATTAGAACTCTACAGAAGCCAGTGGTAGTATGCGTGTGTAAAACTTGTGCAGGAATTACATCCTCAGTTTGATGAATAGATGTGATATGAGCTAATGGACATGGTCTCTTGGTGGTATTGCTACTAGGCCTAACTCAAATGTTTCCACAGTGAAGTTTGCTGTTTGAATAGAATGCTACTGATGTATTTTACAAGAATCCATTAATTTTCTTTAATACTTCCCAAGGAAATAAGTCAAGATAAATCATATTTGGTTCTCTCTTGATAGCTAAAACCAGTCACAATTTTCCTGGGTAAACAGAGCTTTGTCATTTTGTGTGAGTGACAGAACCTGAAAAGTCTCATGGGGGAATATAATGGATTTTAACATGTTTCAGAGAATTCAAGGCAAGATCTAAAGGCATCATACACTATATCCCTCACATATTCTAGTGATGTTAAGTCTGCCTTAGCTAAGAGATTTAGTAACCTAGGTTTTGGACAGCATACCTTGTAAAGCTAAATTGTAAGACTACTCAGACTCCTTGCCACGAATCCAGCAAATGTTCTTCATTAGGGACTATTGACAGGACAAGGGGGATTGGGTTAAAATTTAAACAGGGCAAGTTTAGGTTAGGTATAAGGAGGAAGTTCTTTACTGTGAGGGTTATGAGGCACTGGGATGGGTTGCCCAGGGAAGTTGTGAATGCTCCATCCCTGGAGGTGTTCAAGAGCCTTGTTAACATGTTTTAGTATGAGGTGTCCCTGGCCATGGCAGGGGGGTTGGAACTTGATGATCTGAAGGTTCTTTCAAACCTTAACTGTTCTATGATTCTATGATTCTAATTTGAGATAAATTTCTGGATCCATCCCAGGCCCTATAGCCTTCACAAGGCAGTCTCTCAGAATTTTAGGATCTTACAATCACAAAAATCCCAAGAACATAAAAAGAAATTACTTCCGTATATCTTCCCACTCAGAATTACCTTTTCATGGTAAAGTTTGACACATCTGACTTAATTTTATTTGGCTCAAAATAAAATCTCAATCCTGCATATAAACCAGTTATAAGGAACAGGATTTTCACAGTGTAAAATCTTTGTTGCTTAGAAATGAATGAAAGATAAAGGTGTAATATATTACTAAAATACAAAATGTTCATTTCATTTTATTTAAATCTGAATGCTGTTTTGACAATGTAATGACTGAATAGCATTAGAACAAAAACTAGTGCTAAGTTTCTGAGTATTTTTTTTTCTTTAACATATAGAATCATAGAATAGCTAGGGTTGGAAAGGACCTTAAGATCATCTAGTTCCAAACCCCTTGCTATGGGTATAGACACCTCACACTAAACCATGTCACCCAAGGCTTCGTCCAACCTGGCCTTGAACACTGCCAGGGATGGAGCATTCACAGCCTCCCTGGGCAACCCATTCCAGTGCCTCACCTCCCTAACAGTAAAGAATTTCTTCCTTATATTGCATCTAAACTTCCCCTGTTTAAGTTTGAAGCCATTACCCCTTCCTTGTCCTATCACTACAGTCCCTAATGAATAGTCCCTCACCAGCATCCCTGTAGGCCCCCATCAGATACAGGAAGGCTGCTATGAGGTCTAAATATTTTCTCTAACAGAATTGAGAGCAACTAATTTTGGTTTGTTTTAATTGTGTTTCATTCTGGGTTAGACCAAACTGATGATCTTTTCAGCCAGGTAGCTGGATCACCTTTCCTTTTGGTGCATATTAAGTTCTTGTGAAATAATTCTGTAGCCATTTTTTGAATAAAGTTCTGTAAAGGAATTTACAAGTGTGTGCCTGTAAATCTTGCTTGTTTCCTCCTTGTGTTATTTGATCATATCCATTACATAATACAGATGTCTAATTGCTTTATAATTTAAAGTTTTCCCTGGCTTCTTTGAATACTGTCTGAGCTTCTCTGAAAGTTAGAATTGGACTGGTAAACATACTAGATAAAGCTTTTACTTGCTATCTGAATAAAAGGACAATGTCTCTACTATGAGCACTAGGACTCTTATTTTGCTGCTTCAGTAAACACATACGCTAAGATTCTACCTGTGGAGATCGGAGCTCTAATTCAGCAAGCAATGTGAGTACCTACGTAATCTGCAGCTTGTGAATAGTCCCATTGAGGTTCTAAAATTATCCACTAATTATTTTACAGCATAATTTATCTCAAGAAAATACTACTTTGAATTCAATGAGATGAGAAAATGAATGCAAAGTACATACAAAAAAAATTAGGACAACTCTGAACTCTCCAAAACTATTTTATTAATAAAATCCTGTGCTTATTCTCAACACAGAAAATGCATTAATGTGAAATACAGTTTGGCTTTTAGGTTTTGGGTGTGGATTTTAGTTTGCTTTTAAGTACTCTGCCAGTCCTTCCTCTGTGAGTACTGAATCTGCAAAAAGTTGCAGTCTATATATTGTCAGGCATAAAAGGTGTACTTTTAGATTTCATTAACTTTTTGTTCTTCTTTCTTTCACCACATTCTTTTCACCAGAGAAAGTTGACATATCTAAAGAAACTTTGTGGCAAAAAAGAGAAAAATAACCTTCTATTTCTATATAGCATTAATAGGACAGAGTATGTCCAGCTCTGTGGCTGTTTTAAGAAAATGCTGAACTCTGGCTACAAAAGAGATCCAAGAGTATATTGTGAAGGGATATTTTATTTAAAGTATTTAATTTAAAATTCCTAAAATTTCACAAATTGACTGCAGAAGAAGGGACAGAATCGTATCATCTTTCTTGCTTCAATGCTTGGTGGTGAATATTGCTTAAAGTAAAATTGATTAGCTAATGACAGTCAGAGAAGCGGACTCCACCTCTTCAAAATTCTCTGGTTATACCAGCCAAAACCCCCAAATATCCTGGCCAAAATATATATATATATATATATATATATATATATATATATATATATATAAATTTTTATTTTTTTTCCCCTTCCTCTGCAGCATGGTTTGCCTGATAGGATCATCTGGGCATATTTTGTATAGTCAATCTTTTGTCACTGTAAATGTCCAAGAAATAGGTGTCACTTCAATCATATCTAATGTGCCTGGCATACATAATTGCAGTTTTATCTCCAAGACTAAAATATTTTAGTTTCATTAAGGTTGTTGCATTTCAAATAGCAGTTTCTAGATTAACATTACTATGTGATCTCTCGATCCTCTCCAGTTACGTGACAAGTGGAATTTGAAGGAGCTGAAGTTTATAAAACTACCCCTGGTTTCAAAATGTGCTTTGAATATCCCTTCATGCCAGAAGAAATTTCCACTGTTTTTACTGATGGTTCCTTGAGTGACATTTAGATTGCACTTTTCTTATCCAAACTATGAATACAGACTCAATCTGTTTTCTGGATAAGAGTTTTAAACCATTGTTAATTTAAGAGAATGAAAAAAGCTTAATATATTCAAACACTTTATTACTAGAAGCATCTTTGCTGAAACAAGTGATTTTATGGATCTGCAGCTTATTGTTCAGTGCATTTATTCACAATCACTGTTTAAGCTGCAAGGCAGCAAGGGAGCATATCTCTCTGCATTGTCTTGAATGCTGTACATGAGCTCTGATGGAAGCCTTTTGAGGGAGGGAAAACTGACTTTCCTTGCAGCTAAACTAGACATGTTTGGAGGGAAATACTTCTGTAATTTGGGGTAGAACAATTGCAAAAAGAGAAGATTAGAAAGCCCAGTGAGAAGAGCAAAAAGCAGATACTGTTTCTTCAAAGGCAAAAGAAATAAGTACTTTCTGGGTTGTCTGAAAATACCTGAGGGTGAAGAGTTAGTTGCAATCAGTAAAGTTCATTCAGCTGCTGACTGAGTGAAACTTTGAAAAAAGACCCATTCTAAAAAAAGTAAGAAAAAGGTTTATTGTACTTCTACTTATATGTTGTCTCATTCTGAAGATTCTTTTTTCCAATTTTGAAAAGTTTCTGTTTGCAGTTTCTGTTCTAATAAAAAAGTCAGTCTCCAGAAGTCAAAAGTCACTTGCTGTTTTATGATTCTCAAATGGGTAAAAGGAAAAGCAGGTTTACCTTGGAGCTCTGATCAGATCAGGAGTCATCACAGCCATAAAACAAACAATAGCACCAGTTGACTTTACATGCACCAGATGACTTAATTTGTTCTTATTCACAGAGTATTTCACATTGAAAAATAATTTTAAAACTAAAATCACAATTATTTGCAAATTTTGTTTTGTTTAGTTTGTGCTGCTTGAGGGGAAGGAGTGAAGCTCAGTATGGGAAGCGGTGGGAGGAAAGGTGTTGTTTTAATTTGTATGTTTCTCCCTGTCCAAATCTATTTTGATTGTCAAGGAATTAAAATACTGTTCATCAAATCAAGTCTGTTTTGCCTGGGATGGTTAAGTGATCACTCTGTCTTCATCTTGACCCAGTGACCTTTTAATCTTATTTTCTCCCTCTGTATTCTTGAGGAGTGTGAGTGGGGAGCAGCTGGTCTGTGACTGGCAGCCAGCCAAGGTCAACCACCACATAACCCTACAGTGATGTTAAGCTAAATTTATTTTTTATTATTATGGGTTTTTTTAATTTAAAATTGTCTACTATTGCAAAATGGCACAGATGAAAAGTTCAGGGAAGATCTCAAAACCTGGAAAAGAAAATATAGTGTGACTATAGAATGATGAGGTAGCATTTCATAGAAACATAGTATAGATAGGGTTGGAAAGGACCTTAGGCTCCAACCCCCCCTGCCATGGGCAGAGACACCTCACACTAAACCATATCACCCAAGGCTCTGTCCAACCTGGCCTTGAACACTGCCAGGGATGGAGCATTCACAACCTCCCTGGACAACCTGTTCCAGTGCCTCACCACCCTTTTACAGTAAAGAACTTCTTCCTTATATCCAATCTCAACTTCCCCTGTTTAAGTTTGAACTCATTACCCCTTGTCCTATCGCTACAGTCCTTAATAAAGGGTCCCTCTCCTGCATCCCTGTAGGCCCCCTTCAGATACTGGAAGGCTGCTATGAGGTCTCCACGCAGCCCTCTCTTCTCCAGGGTGAGCAGCCACAACTTTCTTAGCCTGTCTTATACAGGAGCTGATCCCCCCCTCCCGATTATCCTTGTCACCCTCCTCTGGACAGCACTATGTCCTTCTTATGTTGAGGACACCAGAACTGTACACAATGCTCCAAGTGAGGTCTCACAAGAGCAGAGTAGAGGGGCAGAATCACCTCCTTTGGCCTGCTGATCACACTCCTTTTGATGCAGCCCAGTGTACGTTTGGCCAGTTCTAACTACAGGATAAGTCCTATAACCTCAGATCTTTAATGCTGTAAGAGGATAAGCTAATAAAAACTGGAGGAAAAGATTGTGGGGCAAAGAGGAAGACCTGCGTATCTTTCGATCAAGCTGCTAAATAACAAGTGATCTCAAACAGAACATCCAAAGCCATGTTATGCTTTAATCAAAAGGTCTTAAGGGTCTTGTTATCTTTACAATAGTTGCTGGCATATTGTAAAGAAAGGAATTGCAAATAAAGGAAGGAAAGAGGATTAAAGTAAAGCTAGATTCTGATAAAACATTTTTGCTTTGCAAAGCATGCTACGACAGGATAATCTGCTTTCAGGACAAACATTTCTGACAAAAAAAGAAAAAAGTAATTTCTTTCAAATTTGCTATTGAAAAATACTATATGCTCCATTAAAATGTTTGCTTCTTTTTGTTAGGGGGAAAACTTTCTTTCAGTTGCCTCTCTTATTTTTTTTTTTGTTAATTATTGTTATTGTACTGTTGTTGTACCTGAAGGGAAGTGGAATGAAGAGCTATGTTTAATGCCTTGTAGAAGACAAAACGTAAGCGAAGATTCTCAGAAGGAATGAAGTAGCTTTTCCATAACACAGTTGTGACAGAGTGGAACAACGTTATTTTTTGTGCTTTCAGTATTAATTGAAATATATAATAGTGAACTTTTCTTTATCTTGGGCTTACATGAAGCAGGAAAGTGATCCAGCAAACTACTTAGTCTTAATAAGTGAAAGTAGTTAATTTGATTTAGGTAGTATCTAACTTCCCTCAGAACCCCAAACCTAATACTCCTGTAGTTTTTTATTATTGTTCAGATATTTATTTTTACTGAGTTTATGACTGTCTTCTTAATCACTGCCTGTCATACAAGTCTCCTTTTCTTTTTTTTTTATTTTAAAAGAAAATAATTTTTGATGTACTGGAGCATCTATGACACTACATGAACTCTCAAGACCATGATAGATGTCATACATTGGAACTACGTACACTGCCAGTGGATCATCATTGTCTTTTTGCAATCACTGCAGTTGAATCAAAGACTAAGTGATCTGCTCAAGAGAAGAGCCATAGTCAAGAGCTATGTGCCTGACTGTAAACAGTGTATTTGAGTTATTTGACCGTCTTGAGGAGAAAAGTATTTTTTAATTTTATTTCTGTCATGATTTAAACCCACCCAGCAACCAAGTACCATGCAGCTGCTAGCTCACACCCTGGTTTTCCTTCTTGTTCCCCTGGGACAGATGGGGAGCAGAGTCAGAAAAATGTAAAACCCACAGGCTGAGATAAGGACAGCTTAATATTTGAACTAAAGAAAATATAATGATAATAGAAATAGAATCATAGAATAGTTAGGGTTGGAAAGGACCTTAAGATCATCTAGTTCCAACCCCCTGCCGTGGGCTGGGACACCTCACACTAAACCATGTCACCCAAGGCTCTGTCCTTGAACACTGCCAGGGATGGAGCATTCACAACTTCCCTGGGCAATCCATTCCAGTGCCTCACCATCCTTTACAGTAATGAGCTTCCTCCTTATACCCAATGTAAACTTCCCCTGTTTTAATTTTTAACCTGTTACCCCTTATCCTATCACTATACTGCCTAATCCCTCCCCCAGCACCCTTACAGGCTCCCTTCAGATACTGGAAAGCTGCTATGAGGTCTCCACACAACTATACTGATGATAATAATGGGGAACAATAAAAAAAGAAATGAAAATTCAAACCCCATGTGTGATGCACAATACAATTGCTCACCACTCACTGACTGATAGCCTGCTTGACCCGAGCAGGGATCAGTTCCTTCTGGGTGACTCCACTCAGTTTATATTCTGGGCATGATGTGCTGTGGTGTGGAATACCCCTTTGGCTACTTTAGGTAAGGTGTCCTGTCTCTGCTTCCTCTCAGCTTCTTGTGCCCCTCCTCACTGGCAGAGCATGAGTCATTGAAAAGTCCTTGATAAAAGTAAGTGCTACTTAGCAGCAACTAAAACACTGGTGTGTTATCAACTTTATTCTCAGACTAAAGCCAAAACACAGCATTGTACCAGTTACTTGGAAGAAAAATAACTACCACAGCTGAAACTAGGATAATTTCTTTTTCCTTTGAGATAAAATAATCCATTACTAGAATATGAATTGCACCTTTTACAAGTTCATGAGAAAAACTCTCTTGAGTCACAAAACCAAAATGGCAGTCAGAACTTTTTGCCTTTGTCTGGCATCTTGGTGTTCCATGTACTCATCTGAGAATTAGAACAATGGAAGCTAAACTCTCTTCCTATTAATATTTCAGTCAAGAAAGTGGAACAAGGCCACCAAGAGATACTGGAAGTTCTGATTCCAGAGTACTGTGTAAATACTCCAGTTCAAAATATATCTTTAGAACAAGAAAATACAGTTTTAAAATAATCTCAGGCTCAGGTGTAATTTCATCGATGTTTAGTTGGCATTGACACCAAAAGAAAAAATTATGCCTTTAGTTGCTTATACTCATCCCTGTACTGTTTAGGTACAACCACTAAGAAAGACAAAATATATACATTTATAACCTAGTTGTGAATGTACATGAACAGAATTGTGGTTGCGTACCTGAGTGCACAGCTACACATAAATAAGTGTATAATAGAACTGGTTTATTATTTGCATTTCATGTTTACACCCTTGTCAAAATAGGTATGCTTTTTCCATTTAATGTTTTATTCTTTGAGAGCTTAAAGAATGAATGAAAGGAAAAATGACTTCATGTCCCTTTCAGATGAGTCATTGCACCATCTTTGTAGGGTAATATTAGGAATTAGGATAATACAAAGCACTCTAAGCCTTCAAAACTGTGATTCATATAGTTCACAGAAGCAGAACATGTTTTTTAAAAAAATGTAGTACATTTTTAAAGGTAAAAGGGAAATTAACAAGAAACCAAAGGGCAAAGCTAAATTTCTGGGTGTTTTATTTTTTTTCTATTTGTAATGCAAAATTCAAGTTTGGATCTTTCAAACATTTCCCTTTGAGGAAAAAAAATAGGTTCTGTTAAATCTGATACTAAAAGGCAGCTCTCTCAGGTTTTTGGAAGTTTTACCTAGGTATTTTCTAAACTGAGGTCACTTATCTGAAGTACTACACATGTACATATTTCTAAAATACTTGGCAACTGATCTTTTCAAGTCTTTTGTTAGCTATCCAACCCTAAAAATGTCAATGTTCCTGATTGTTATTACCATGTCCATTCCATATTATTTTTCTTAAACATACATTCTATTTTACTGTTTGGTGATCATTCTAATATTCTTCGCTAGCAATGCCAAATTGAGAACACTGGGTAACTAATCTCTTTCTCACAAGGGAATGAATTTACAATGGCACACTCTTTAAGTAGACAAAATATATCCCATCCTCTCAGCAGGCTTTAAAAGACTCAAACGACAGTCAGCAGAAACAGAAGAAAGAATCCATAAAAAAAAAAAAAACAAATAAACAAAACCACAAAAACAAAGGAGAAGACAAAAAAAGAGGAAAAGGAAAAAAAATCTATTCTTTTCTCAGGTAATTTTGTATTTCAGGAAATTTATCAGTGGTAGTTTAAATAGTAACTATGCTCTGTGTATAAGGAAGAAAATATTTTTTTAAAAATAATCTTTCAGAAAGTACCCCAAACTATGGTGATTTGTGCTTTAAATCTCTTTAAATACAGGCAAAACTTAGGGACTGGTTTCATAAGTACTCATTTACATAGGAAGATCTCAGTGAATGATTGATGAGAATAGGCTTTGGTGGGAGTGTTAAAGGCATAACTGCACAAAGCTGGCCCATTTTTCTTGTGACAGACAAACCTGTTTAAGTTAAAATCCATGCTTATGTTTGTATCCATCTGGATATTCTGCTTTCTGAGCCAAATTTTCTAATTCTAAAGGCAGTTTGGCAAAAATGTTACTTTTAAATAAGGGCCTTCTTTCAAGTCCTATTAGCTGAATATGAAGGAAGAAACGTGAACTTAAAACTTGTAGTCTGCATAATTTGTAAAAGTTAATTAATTATTTGGATAGTATGGTTGATATAATAAGTATTGTTCCTTCCCATGAAGAATTTAACATTAGTTTTATGGCTATGATACGCTTCTATGGCAGACTGAATATGAGCCTGATAATAAAACCTGAAACCGGCTCCTGAAGTTTGTACGTTTATGAAACAAGATTCAGAAAGTTCTGAAAGCCTTATTCTCTTCTCATGTTTGCATAGCAGTTGGTACAAACAGTAAGGTTAATATGTTACAAAAGTGAAAAAAGAATAATGCCTCAGGAACTGCTAAATCTATACATCTAACTATAGAATCTTAAGTAATCCATAGTTACCGCATGTTCTGAAAATCACCAGATAAGGGATTTATAGTGGTTTTCACAGTTAAGCATTTGTGATTTGTAATACAGCAGATTACTGTTTCAAAGTAACTATAGCCATCCCCCTGAGTGGATAACCAAATAGTTCCTCCTCACATTTCTTCTTCTGAATTTCATATACATTTTTAATTAGTCTTTCATTACTTGAGCTTTTATGCAATTACATGATAAATTATTAAATTTTTGACGTTGTATTTTAGACAGATTTTAAATCAAAGAAGTTAATGATTGAACACATTTTAATAGATTTGCCACTGTAGCTTTTACTCACTTTAAAAATAGTTTTTGATTGAATTTTTGTGCTAATTAAAGTGAAGGACAAAGGACTATTTTTTTTCAAAAGGCTTTTCACCGAGTCTCTGACTAACTGCACAGTTCTATAGACACTATGAATTATATTCTATAAGCAAAGCTTAAATGCAAAAAGGAACTGAATGGCATTAAGCATGACCCACCCACCCAGCCTCAAAGACTTAAGAAATAACAAATCTAAGACACTTCTTAACCTCAGCCTGACAGTCACGTGATTTCCAGATTCAGATTCCACACTTTAAAGAGGACATTTCTTCTGATTCTAAAAGATAAACTTGCTAAAATTACTTACCATTAAAGCATAAAGCAAATCTTTAGCTTTTTTTTCAATATGAGCATTATGGCATTCAAGAACTGTGGCAACTCAGCATCATTCTACATTATCTCTGCAGAACTTCTCTTTGGATAGTGGTATTAACTGTGAGAAAATAGTAGGGTAGGATAGGATGCAGAACTATTTCACCAGTTTCATTTTAGATTCCTTCTCTGGCTGGCTGGGTTCAGCATATTGTCTGTTGCTGAGGATATGCAAAACCTCCAAAACAGGGGAAAAAGATGTAATTGCTTGTTCTAAGACCTTCAGTGATGTGCCTTTACTTACCTTTGTGAGATAAGTTCTCATTTTGTGCTTGTGTGCAGCCTTTACACTGGTAGCACAGAAACACAGACTCTCCATAAGGCATTCAATTTTGTTTTCAAGCATACAACACATTTAGTTTTGTATCATGAACATATGTGACATATTTATATTAAATATTATGATCAGAGGGGAAGGAAGCAAAAAATTCAGAAATGACCACCCATGACATTGATTAGACTATGAAGTCAGATGTAGATACAAATATTGCAAATTCCTTTCTATATTAATGACTCTAAAATTCCTAGCAATCACAATCTGAATCAGTTTACTCAGTGTGGGTTATAATACAAATGCTATGTTGATGCAATGCTATAATATGTTGATCTAACCATTTATGGCCTGTTCCTGCTGGGTTTGAGAATTGGAGATGTTTAAAGTTTACATTTGACTTTGCAGAAAATGTGTTTGGATTTTTATATATACATTACGCCTGAATTGTTTTTTACTTGCATACCTTGGATAGGTCATCCTTCATTACCTAGTCTGATTTTTCTGGCTAATGTGAAATGAGAATAATGTTATACCTGATTCTGTAAGACTAGGCAGCTCTGGATATAAAGTAGGAAAAAAAAAGAATAACCAAGGGAAGATGTCAAACATTTCACAAGCTGGTATTTTTTCAGTAGCTTTATCAGCATGCATTTTGGTTCCCAACTAATGACATCGCTCCAAATTTGACCAGGCAGAGGAAAGAGGTCCTAACAGAGTTCTACAGAAATTATAATTCTCTCACAATCTGATGAATATTGCCCTGCACTGATAACTAGGTACCAGAGATTTGGGAAGTCAAAAATATTTTAATATATGATTTACTGATTTTTTTGAGGATAATTTAAAAGAAATACTGGAAGTTCAACTCTCCTAACTTCTGCTAATCTTTTAATGCTTTTATATAGATCTATAAATATATGCACCTACAAATAATAGATGGTTTCTACTGCACCATTTGTTCAAAGATCATCTATTACCTTACAAATATTATTGTAGTTTCAAAGTATCCCTTCTTACACACATTTTATAATACGGAACAAATATGTTGATTGGGTTTTCTTTTTTCATTTTTTCCCAAAACATCACACAATAACCTTTACTGTTTTATTCTGAGCAGCTTCCTGACTGAAGAACTTTTATAAAATGAGAATTTTCACACTCTAAATAATCAAAAAGTGAAAAGTTGCAAATTTGGCAGCAAGCTATTTTCATGTGAAATAAGACTCATCCTACACAAATTCACACCCATGGTACACATTGCCTGAAATAATAAAAAGAAATGGACAGTTAGTGGATAAAATTATTTAGCTTTCTATGTTGTATTTTTTAAATACTGGTATTCTTCACTTGAAAGCAGATGTCTTTGAATAGAAGACAGGACTGGTATAGTAGCCCATGTGCATATACATGTTTATTTGCACTTGATTTTATTATCACTACTGAAGTTTGATCTACTGATAAGATTAAAGTAGAAGAAAATGTTATTAATAATTTTTTTATTGAAAACATCTTTGATCCTACAACAGAAATAAAATACCCTTCATTTTGTATGACATTATCAATACATCATAAAATGAAATGTTGGTAACATTACACATATATTTAATGTATTGATAAATATAGAATCTGCAACATTTTAACTAGGAAAACAAATCAGATATGAAATATTTGATACTCTGAAGAAATTCTATACTTCAGTAATAGAAAAAAAATATATTGTTTATATTCTTAATCAGGAACAAATAAAATTTTATTGCATAGAATAATGTCATCTGATGGTGTGCTCTTGAATCAGTGTGCAGTCTAAGGGAAATTATTCTCTGGAAGGCAGCACTTTGGGCTATCTGGAAGTACAGATTACACTGCATATTTCACCAGATCTTGAGACTAGAAGTAGGTTGGAACAATGTAAAAATCTTTTTAGTTGCACTCCATATGAGTTCAATTACAGTAATGAGGATCACATTTCATCTATAACAAAATGACAACATAATGTGAAATGATGAGAAAATATATAATAAGGTCTGGAAACAAAAACAAAACTATTTTTACTGAGTAAGCACATTATTATTACAGCTAAAATTAACTTTCATGTCTATTGACATATCAGCAAAGTTATTGATTGGATATTTAAATATATTCAGGTGATCTTTCCAGAACAAATACAATAACTTCAGGATACGGCCATTATTTATATTTAATATTTTCTTTAAAAAATCACACTGAGGGGTGGAGTGTACTGTAAATTTTCAATTTAATAATGCAAAATTAATTTTATTGAAATCCTCTATGAACTACGCCATTTTGAAATTGTCTCTCTTAGGATAAGAAGAAAATTTATCCAAGAAAATCAAATTGCTGCCTCAGAGATTTTCTATCTAACATCAAGAACGTAAGTACCCTTCACCTCAGTATCATTTCTCTGAGCAGTTCTTCTGAGTGTTCATAACAGAGAATGCAAACATATGCTACTAAGAGGTGCCCCTGAACTTGCTCACAAAACAAAGACCCCAAATTTGGCATTTTTGTAAACTGAGAATTTTATATTTTTCTTCGTCAGTTGGAAACCCAATCTTGTTGCTGCTGGGAAGTTCCCACTCAAAAGTACAGTGGAGAAGCTAGCAAAGGTGGTGACAAGGCCAAACAGGAAAGCAAAAGATTTAGAGAATAAAGCAACAGGTAACTGTGTAATACTCCATCCCTGAAGAAAAGGCAGGATATAATACTGTTGTCTTTATTTTAAATATCCAAGCATCCCTCTCAGTGGGCTGAAATGTTGTTTACTTTTTGATTTGATCTACTTTTTCTACTCACAGTTATCTGCTGATAGGGAGCCTGGAGAGCATCTAAACCCTTCAGATCTCTGTTTACAAATGAACAGATGTTTCTTGGGCTGAAATAAACACTAATAAACCTCATTTTGGAATTAAGGACAATCTCAGAGGAAAACATTGACAAAGGAGCTGGAAATTACTGTCACATAGCTTTCATGCAAACAGGTGGCCATTTCTAACATGCCTTAAACAAAGTGTGTTAGCAGTTCTGGAATATATTTCTTTTACCCCTTTCTGAAAAATGTCTTTCTGTTATCTAAAATTTTCAAAATATTAATTGAATAAGCCAGAAAAACTAAACTGCATAGTAAATGTTCACCTCAGAGACCTGCATTCTAGTTCCTCCTTCAGATAATATTCGTGATGCTTTCTGAGTGAGGCTGGAATTCAAGACTATGTCTCCAAAATCAGGCATGGCACTAGTGCCTTTGACTCTACTTCTTGTTCCTCTCTCTCGTGCAAGATGTGGTTTCCAGTCACCTTTATCTGTTTCAGACTCTGGACATGACAGAAGTGGGGGGGGGGGGGGGTGGGGGAAAAGACTGTTTTAAAACATCTGCTAGGGTTTAACAATTCAGTATCCATACTATAATATATGTGACTGCATGTATGCTTGGCCACAGAAATCCAGGTACCACTTCACCACTGAAGATTTGTAGCCTCAGGGAATGCAGAGATATTTTCTTGTGCAGGTGAACTTCCCCCCCCCCCCCCTTTTTTTTTTTCCTTTTCTTTTTTTTTATTTTTGTTCTTAAGGAGGGACTGCTGGGTTTTTTAATCTTTCCAGTTATTCTTTGAAGATGTTTTCAGTAATTTGGATTTTTTTTTTTAATGAATGGACTTAGAATCACAGAATCATAGAATAGTTAAGACTGTAAAGGACCTTAAGATCATCTAGTTCCAACCCCCCTGCCATGGGCAGGGACATCATCCTTCATCAGCAAAGATTACCTGGTTTTATTTCTGGCAAGGTTAACGGAAACAGCTAGAACATCAGCTGAACTCAAGAAATTAAAAAGAAATCACATTTTGCTTTCCCTTTTTCTTAATTGCTTTCCCTTAAAAAGTAAAATTTAAATAAGTCAAAATAAATGGAAAGAAGATATTTTAAAATATAATACACAAACTCTGACTACTTGTCCATCATTCTGTTGTAGAAGGAAGCAGCTGGAGATATATAACACCTAACAGTCTCAGTCTCAGTTAATGGTTTTGCCTTAATGAATTCAATGCAGTTTTTCAGTGTTACAGCCACTGAGTTTCTAAGCAAGAGCAGTTATGAATTTATATGTGAAGTTTTTCTATGGAAAAGTTTGATTTGTGGAAACTGAAACCAGAAAATAATCAATTGACAAAACTCATGTTTTGCTTTCTCTTACAGAAATTATCAAATAATTATATTTTTACATTTCAAATTAAGAAATTATTTTACCTGAGTCTTGAGAATATTTACCTAATTATTATTGTATAATTAAAACAGCTAATACTAACATGACATATTTGGAAGATCTAAACGTTTTTTGAATGACCTGTGGTATCAATTTTTCTAGATGTTCTGGACTGCTATTATACCCTTGTGAAAAGATTGAAGTTCACAAGAATTGCCAAACACACACTGTATGCTCAGATATTGATTAATGGCAATCCTAAAGGGAAAATAAGGTGTTAAAGCAAAACATGGAAGAGTTAGATGATAATCTAAGTAGAATATTGTGTAATGTAATGTAATGTGATGTAAATAAATATAAATAATATAATGTCATCACATATAACATAACATAAAACATAACACATAACATAGCATAATATAACATAACCATATTATATCATTACAAGAATTTCAGTTCCTATGAATTCATAAATAAAGACATATATCAAATTCATGTCAACCCATGTCAACAGAAAGACTCTAATTAACATTAATATGCTTTAGATCACATCCTAAATCCCTAGAAGATTATGTTGATAAAATAGGCCTAAGAAGGCAATATGTTATCTTGTGAAGCTTCATGTTATTTATGAGGACAAGAAACATGTTTTTTCAGATTTTGATGAAGTTTCTTCTTTATTTTCTGAGCTTCCATAAACAAACATGATAAATAAAAATATTATTACTTTTATTTTAAAATACTCATAAATTCAATCTTCATAAAAATTAAAGGAAAGCTTATCTTGTGGAGACCAGATCTTGGATACTTTAACCTTATGAAGTTTAAAATTGGTTTTGTATGTGTGTAGAATTCTCAGTTGAACTATGTTGTTTATTGTACTTGTAGTACCACAATTGAGTCCTTTTTAGCCAGATATGTGGAAAATGCAATGGGAAGTTCTCTTTTTAGGTGTATTATCTTTCCAGTTTTCACTTGTCATTTATTTATATATTTCTCTTCAAAATAGGGATTAATTAAAGTATCATAACTTGTGTTATTCTGAGACAATAATGGTTTGCTTCAAAAAATGAGCCCTATTCCTCCCTCAATTACCAAAGTGTTCCTAATAATTCTGTTACATTGCTGCTGTACTTCAAAGAATGTAAGATTTCACTATGTTGAGTGCAAAATCAGAGGTGTTTTAGCTGAGTCTTGATCCAAGGTTTCTTTAAAGGCCTCAGATGGAGTAATTATTTTAGAACAACATGTGCAGCAAAGAAATCATGTTAGTTCCTTGTAGATTGTTGTTTACCCAGTGAGATTATGCACTTCTAGACCTGCTTTTAAATGCATTATATGAACGTAAAATATGTGCCTTAAGAATCTTACATTGAAGGACATTTTGTTACTCATTTTAACTTCTCAAATAATTTCAAAATAGTCAAGGAAAAGCTGTATTTCAGTCAGTAAAGACAGCCATATAGAGTGCTTATTAAAAAAGTCTTACCTCTATAGGCAAAGGGGATTCTATTTTCTGTTAGCATATAAGAAAAATAAAACAAAAAAAAAAACAAACCTAGAATCATAGAGTCTTGGCATGGTTTGGGTTGGAAGCAACCTTTAAAAGTTTAGTCCAAACCCACCTGTAAGGAGCAGGGATATCAACTAAAGCAGGTTGCTTAGACGCCTAATATTCCCAGGGATGGTGCACCTACCATCTCTCTGGGCAACCAGTTCCAGTATTTCACCACCTTAGTTGTAAAAAATACCCTTCTCACTTCTAATCTGAATCTACCCTTGTTTAATTTGAAAACATTTCTCCTTGTCTTATCACTACAGAACCTATTAGAAAGTTTGTCCTCACCTTTCTTATAGGCACCCTTTAGGTATTAAAAAGCTGCAGTAAGGTACTCCTGGAGCCTTCTCTTCTTGAGCCTGAACAGCCCTGATTCTCTCAGTCTGTTTTCATAGGAGAGGTGCTTGAGCCCCTCTGATCATTTTTGCAGCCCTCCTCTGGACCAACTCAAACAGGTCCGTGTCTTTCCTGTGCTGAGGGCTTCAGAGCTGAGCTCAGTACTCCAGGTTGGGTCTCATAAGAACAGAGTAGAGGGGCAGAATCACCCCCCTTAACCTGCTGGTCACACTTCTTTTGGTGCAGCCCAGGATACAGTTGGCTTTCGGGGTTGTGAGCACACATTGCTAGGTCATGTACAGCTTTTCAACCACCAGCACCTGAAGTCCTTCTTGGCAGGGCTGCTGTCACTTCCTTCATCCCCCATCTTGTATCAATACCAGCAGTTGTCCTAACCCAGGGTCAGAACCTTGCCCTTGGCCTTACTGAACCTCATGAACTTCACATGGGCCCACCTCTCAAACTTGTGCAGGTCTCCCTGGATGTCATCCTGCCCCTCAGGCATGTCAATCGCACCACTCAGCTTAGTTTTGTCTACAAACTTGCTAAACGTGCACTTGCTTCCATTGTTTATGTCATTGATGAAGATATTAAAGAGTGCTTGTCCCAGCACAGACCCTGAGGGACACCACTCATCAATGATCTCCATCTGAGCATTGAACCATTGACTGCTATATGTGGATATGAACATCCAACCAATTCCTCATCCACTGAGGAATCCATCCATCAAATCCATATCTCTCCAAAGAGAGAAAGATGTTGTGGGGGACCATGTTAAAGGCCTTACAGAATTCCGGATGGATGGCTTGTGTATCTCTTCTGTTATTTGTTGATGTAATCACTTTATCTTGAATGCCACTACGTCAGGTAGGTAGGCACTGGTGTTGTTGGAGCCATGCTGGCTGTGTGAATCACCTCCATATCCTCTATGTACCTTAGCAGAGCTTCTAGGAGGATCTGTTCCATTGTCTTCCCAAACACAGAGGTGAGGCTGAGAGGTGAACAGTTCCCAGCGTCCTCCTCTCTATGCTTTTTAAAAATTGGGGCACTTTCCCTTTTCCAAGTCACCTTGGACTTAACCTGACTGCCATGCCATTCCAAATATCATGGAGAGTGGCTTGGCAACTACATCGGGCAAATCACTAAGGGTTATTGGATGCATGTCATCAGGTCCCATAGACTTGGTAAGTTGAGGTTTCTCAGGTGGTCATGAACCTGATCTTCTCTTACAGTGGAAGGCACTTTGGCTCCCCTAATCCCTGCCTTAAGGTCTGTTCACTTGAGGGGCATGGGAAAAAAGATTGCTACTGAAGGCTGAGGCAAACAATATGATTCAGTATCTCAGCCTTTTCCTTGTCTGTTACCAGCTTGTCAGTTGCGTTCACCAAGGGGGTACACTTTCTTTGACCTTCCTTCTCTGGCTGACATAACTATAGAAGCCTTTCTCATTATTCCTTGCATCCCTTGCTAGGTTTAGCTCAAGCCACACCTTGGCCTTATTGACCCCAACTCTACACAACCAGGCGCACACATCCTTGTAGTCTTCCCCGGATACCTGTCCCTGCTTCTACTACTTGTGAATTTCTTTCTTGCTCTTTAGTTTGAGCAGCAGGCTAGAATGTGAAGATGCTGTCTGAAGATGGAAAGTGAGGGTTCAAATGTGTCAGACTGTGTGATAAACAGCTCATACCTACAGAGAAGCGCAAGGAGACAAGAGGGGGAAAGGGGTGGGTGTAGAGAAGGAGAAAATAGTACCCTGTCCTAGCTGATATCAGGCCTGTCCCAGGAGCCATCAACCCATCAAAGGACCACCTCCACAAAACCAGTGGAGTACAGAAGCACAAATGTAGGCAGGAACCCAAATAAAGAACTCTGAGGCCATTTCCAGGGGTGTGTAGGGGTGTGTGTGCCAGGAAATGGCATGTGAATAGGGGTCAAGAAGCCTGCAAATCTGTGGTGCCAGCACTGGAAGTGAGTGTGAGTTTGTGCATGTGACTGTTGACAAATGTCCAGCTGGACCAGCTGGTGGGTAGGTGAAGGAGTGGCCTGGGAGGCCACTGGTGAACACCACATTTATCATGAGCCAGCAGTTTGTTCTCGCAGCAAAGGTGACAGATGACATCCTGGGCTGCATTAGGCAAAGTATTGCCAGGAGATTGAGGAAGGGCGTCCTTCCCCTCTACTCAACACTGGTGAGGACACATCCGAAGTGCTGTGCCAGGTCTGGGCTCCACCATACAAGAGAGACTTGAATGTACCAGAGAGAGTCCAGGGAAAAGCCACAAAGATAACAAAAGGAAGTGAAGCATCTCTCCTAGGAGGAAAGACTGAAAGAACTGGGAATGCTCAGCCTGGAGAAGGCTCATAGGAAACTTATTAACGTATATAAACACCTGAAGGGAGGGTATTAAAAAGCCATCTGGACATAGTCCTGGGCAACCAGCACTAGATGGCCATACTTGAGCAGGAGAATTAGATCAGATGACATCCAGAGGTCCTTTCCAGCCTCAAGGGGTCAAGCATGTCTCCAAGGGCAAAAGCAGAGAAGCTGGGTACTGGGAGACTTGAGGAATCCCAATCCCCATTCCTCCTCAGAGAAACTGGGTGTTCTCACCTCATTTCACAGCACTAGCTGCCTCTAGCTTTGTCAGTGAATACAGGAAGTACTGTTTAAAGACACATTTAGTCACAGATTAATGTAAGCAGGTAAAAGATTCGTCTGCCTATTGCAAAGCTGAAACCAAGATGAACAGTATGATGATACTAAGACAGATAAACCAGGTAAATCTGAGCCAGCTTAAGTACAGGTACAATACAGTTGGTAAGCATGCGCTGCAATCGAATTAATAAGCCTTTCCTAGGCTCAGTGTTTATTAACTTGTTCACAGCACTGATTCGGCATGATTATGTTTCTTCCAGATCCAAACCAGCAACTTTGTATTGTATTGTATGAGAATTTAGGAATTCTGATCTTTACTTAGTTTAAGAATCTTTGTATTGTATTCCATTGCTTGATGCTAACATACAATAACTTTGCAGTCTGGAAAGGACTCGCTTGCTTTTTTCTTATTAACAAATGAGAACTGAGAGTAGGAAATGGAAGTGGGCAGAAGAGGAGGCTTTGTCTGCTCTTGATGGACATAGATGACTGATTCTTTTCTCTCACCACTATCATTATTCCATTGAATTTCTGATAGTTACTCCCAATTTATCCTACTTTGAGAGTGGCTTGGCTCCTAAAGATGTCATTGCACTTTCCTCAGCAGCAGGGGCTTTCTATGATGTACTAAAACTACATTTTCTCTCCCCTTTATTTCTGGCAGCATGCTGTGCCCATCAGCTAACTAAGAGCTTCCATCCCAGAGGAGGCTGCATTTCATTAGTGATGTACTGTGCAGATATATAGTTCAAACCTGTCTGAAGATAAAAATATTAATAATTGGACCAGTAGTGTTTTGAATCCTTTATGGCCTCTATGTCTATGCTGTCGTCATCTCTTCGTGGAGTATGAGGATGTGTATGAATCTCTGGCATAATACATTTTATGTCCAGAGCAAGCAACAAAACCCTACAGGGTTTTGAGAGACCATTTAATTTTTTAAAACAAGTTTTTAGCTTACTTCATTGCCCCACTCTCTGGGAGCTTCATAGCCATAGAAGCTGCCAACCTCTCTTCAGGACTTAATAGGAAGTCTTTGCCAGCACACAGATCAATGTAGACAAGATAATGATTACTGCTGTCACACTATTCATTTTTAAATGTGAAATCTGGACTGCCTTTTGTTTGGTGCACTGTATGCAAGAAACCCAATTTTTCATGTGATCAAGGACACATTGACAGATAGCGCTTGATATGGCATCAAATTGAGTGCTTCTTAAAGGCACCTTTAAAGGAAACTATTACTGAACTAATGATGTGCAAGCAATTGAACTTGCTCACTTCTCATCTCTGCGATGTCATTCTGATGAACAAGGAGACACTGGCATGTGGCTGGTAGCTAATGGAAGAAGATTTTGGATTGGCACGCATCTTCTCTGGTTAGCAAAGCTCCCTGTATTAATTTTTTTAGAAATAGCTAAGATCTAAAAAGAAAGACTTAATGGTATTTTATTTCTATAATAATAAGCATTCTGACACTCTTGGCACTTCAGTTCTTCAGTAAAGCCATTAATATTAATCTGCTTCCTGAACCTTTCCTTATATTACAACTTTCTAGTAATAGTTATCTTTCAATACAGCTTTTAAATAAATAAATATTTTTAAAGAGGGAACTAGAGCCTAAAAGGAAAGTTAATTTCCTTTCTACATCATGCCACCAACTTTTTGAGTGACCACGAGCAAATTAATTCACTATGACTCAAAGCCTGCCTTTAAAATAGAAATTACATTTCCTTTGTTTATCCCTCCAATTTAAATTCATAGCTCTGTGAAGAAGGCATTATCTCTTGCTGTATGTTTTTAGATTATTCAAAACAATAAGATCCTTATCTCTCATATTTCAGCTAAATTCTAAAGATGTTATTATAATGCAAAAATTCAATAATACATACATAGTCAACACATACATCAAGAAATCCTGCTTTTTTGGTCTGCTGTCTTTAAAAAAAAAAAAAAAACAAACAATAAACTACAATTCACATACACCTTCTCCAAGCATTACAGAGTGCTTTGTGGAGCTTGGGATGAACAACATACCTGAATGCAACCACACCACCACCCTCACAGGCATCTGTCCCTCTCTTTTATTCTTCCTCTTATCAAAACAGCATAACACATTGTCAACTGCAAGTGCTGGATCAAGCTCAGAAAAGCAGGAAAATCCTGAGATAGTAAGGGAACAATTCTTTGGACCAGGATGGAAAAAATGTTTTCTTTACCTGCTATCATCCTTAGATCTCAGGGAAATGTTACCCTTTCTTTTCCACTGACAGCAGCATTACTTCCCACCCTGCTAGACAATACAACAGTTAATCTGAAAGGCAAATTTCACTTGGGGATAGGTGACTCTTTGTTCTTGTCTTATTCCTCTCTTCCAACCACAAGATTTATAAGCTGGGTAGGTCCTAATGATAATTTTTGGACAACAGCAGCATGACATACCTTCTTTCCTGGAGGTCTAACATAAGAGACTGCTAACTATCATGAAATCATAGAATAGTTAGGGTTGCAAAGGACCTTAAAATCATCTAGTTCCCAACCCCCCTGCCATGACCGGGGACAGCTCACACTAAACCATGTCACCCAAGGCTCTGTCCAATCTGCCCTTGAACACTGCCAGGGATGAAGCATTCACAACTTCCCTGGGCAACCCATTCCAGTGCCTCATCAGTCTTTTGCAGAAAATAACTTCCTTCTTATATTCAATCTAAACTTCCCCTGATTAAGTTTGAACCCATTGTACCTTGTTCTGTAACTACAATCCCTAATGAAGAGTCCTTCCCCAGCATCCCTTTAGCCCCTTTCAGATACTGGAAGGCTGATGTGAGGTCTCCACACAGCTTTCTCTTCTACAGGCTAAACAGCCCCAACTTTCTCAGCCTATCTTCATATGGGAGGTGCTCCAGTGCCCTGATCATCCTCATGGCCTTCCTCTGGACTTGTTCCAACAGTTCCATGTCCTTTTTATGCTGAGGACACCAGAATTGCACATAATACTCAAAGTGAGGTCTGATGAGAGTGGAACAGAGGGGCATGATCACCTCCTTCGACCTGCTGGTCACACTACTTTTGATGCAGCCCAGGATACTGTTGGCTTTATGGGCTGTAAGCACACACTGTTGGTTTATGTTAAGTTTCTCCTTGACTAACACCCCCAAGTCCTTCTCTGCAGGGCTGCTCTGAATCTCTTCTCTGCCTAGTCTATAGCTGTGCCTGAGATTGCTCTGACCCAGGTGTAAGACCTATAACCTTAGATTCTGTGGTCTGGATTCCTGGCCAAAAGATATGGAAAGAAGTCACAGTTCCTAAGGTTTATCAGAGTTGTGCTGTAAATTTATCTTCTTCCATACTTTTTTGATAACAGGTCTAGTATGGAAGGAAAAGGAAGCAGGATCTTTGGAATTACATAGTGCAGTTTGTAAAACATTTTATTTAATCTTCCTTCTTTAATAAGGTAAATTTTCAAATCCCAACCTGTAGTTTTATCTTACCTAATCATACCAAGTCATTGCTTGGCAGTTAAACTCACACATTATCTTGTATTTTTTATTCTTGAGCAGTTTCCCTACTTTCTTCTAGAAGTTTGACAGTGCTGTGATGGCAAATGTATTTTTGAATGGCACACTTACACTTTTTCATTGATCCAACATGTTGCTCTGACATCAGAGCTTCTGCACTGCTTACCTGTTAATTCTACTGATTTTAAGTCTGCATTCATGGAAGTTGGATATCCACTGTAGGAAAAATGCTGTTTAAGTGTCAAATCTTCAGACCTTTTTTCCTTGTTCCCTATGACTGTTGGAAAGGAAAACGCTAATGGTTCTGTGTTTCACATGGAGTTTTTTGGGAGTTAGATAATTTTCTGCACTCACACTTCAAGAAGAGTCAACATTGTCATGAACAAAAAAACCAGTAATGATTTGTAGGAAATCCTTGACACACACACTGTTGTTAAATATGATGGGACTAACTTTTTGTGTGATGTGATGCAACGTGTCCATACTTAATAAAAGTTGGCAGGGAGGGGGAAGGTGTTGTGTCCCTGTTTGTGGACATAGTTTCAACAAGAAAAGTTGAGCCAATATAACTGCTTCTGACAAGGGTCTCTCCTCTTCCCTTGTCTCACCTTTCTTGCAAGCACCTACTCCTCATAATTTGCACCTTGCACCAGTTTTAATAAACTCTGGAGGAAAAGCTTGCTTATTGGCTTACTGAATTGAATTGGTCCAGAAGGGTCTAGTGAGCACCAGAGGAAGAGTGAGGGAGGATGCAGGACTTAGCTCAGGGGGCAGTGGAAGAAAGGGCCCTCTTCTGTTGGCAGTAGGAAGCAATGGATCATTCATGAAAAGATACCTTCATCTGTAAGTCTCGTTAAAAAAAGGATGTGGGGTGTCAGACAGTAGAAATCTAATCGATTAACCTAGTATAATGAGGCTGTTGCCTAACACGGATTGAATAAAAACAAACAAAAGAAAACAAACTCTTAGAAGTTAACATTACTAACTTGTAGTTATCTTATTTCAGTCAAGTCTGTAACTCCTTTTTGTATAAATATTGGTGAATTTTCTCCTACTTCAAAATGCTAAAAGGTATGTTTATAATCACCTTTTCAACCTCACATATGACAGCATGACTGTAGACTAATAGTGGCTAGGTAAAGTTATTCCACTCTTTCCCTCATCCATAAATTGTGTTGGATTTTTTTTTACCCTTAGTTTTGTTGCACTGATAAAAATCTCCTGTGGTGAAATTCAGCCTAACACAAAACACCAGAACAAGCTCTGTGTGGTTCCTGCTTATGCTCTCTTCTGAAAAATAGATTTAAAGAACCAGCAAGGGATCAACAGACAGACATGTCCATAATTCCAAAGCCTCAACTTTCAAAAACAAAAAACAAACAAAAGCCTTACATCTTTAAGTCAATACATCTATTTCACAAATCATATCAATGTATCAAAAAAGAAGAACTTCAGTAATTTCTGGAATGTGAATTTTTCCCCTTCATTTAATTTATTTATTAATTTTCTCACACAAATACATATATTTGTGTGTATGTATAAGGAGGACAAAGAAGTCGGCAATCAGCTAGATAAGCCACTAAGAGAATCTATACTATGTAGGACTCTAAGTAAAATGACACTGTTGTAAAGGACTTTTATTTTTCTAATAATGAAGAAACTTTCAGCAGCTTTGGTTTCTGTATTATTTATTCTGGGATGTGATACATTGTCCATGCTGCAATTAAGCCAAGTGAATAACAGTACTGACAAAAGGTTCTTATCATGGTCCATCCCTCAGTATAAGCTCAATACCACAATAGAGGGTCCTGTTTCCTCAGGCCTGCCAGATTAACTGTGTGCTTGGTCATTCTTACACTGGTTCAAGCAAGCAGGCAGGACTAGAAAAAATTACTGTTATACCATCAGAACAGGGTGTGTCAGCCTTTCCTAAGCTGCATCTCTCCCACAGCAGAGCTATTTTCACTTATATTAAAGAGTAACCATAATCCAGCCCGCTTCAGTGGCTGCCAAATTTGTAACGTGCACTTATGAAAATTACAGCTCATGCATGTTCCAAAATAATGCTATCCTTTTGGATTTGGAGACTTCCTGTACACAAAAATTTTAATTCCACCTAGGAGGAAAGATGTTTTCCCCCTCATTATGCACTCATCATTTTCCCCCTCAATATAGAAATGTAGAATAACAGAATCATAGAATCAGGATAGTTAGGCTTGCAAAGGACCTTAAAATCATCTAGTTCCCAACCCGTTGCCATGACCAGGGACACCTCACACTAAACCATGTCACCCAAGGCTCTGTCCAATCTGCCCTTGAACACTGCCAGGGATGGACCATTCACAACCTCCCTGGGCAACCCATTCCAGTGCCTCACCAGCCTTTTGCAGAAAAGAACTTCGCCCGATTAAGTTTGAACCCATTACCCCTTGTCCTATCACTACAGTCCCTAATGAACAGTCCCTCTCCTGCATCTTTGTAGGCTCACTTCAGATATTGGAAGGCTACTATGAGGTCTCCATGCAGCTATCTCTTCTACAGGCTAAACAGCCCCAACTTTCTCAGCATATCTTCATATGGGAGGTGCTCTTGTCCCCTGATCATCCTCATGGCCCTCCTCTGGACTTGCTCCAACAATTCCATGTCCTTTTTATGTTGAGGACACCAGAACTGCACACAATACTCAAAGTGAGGTCTCACAAGAGCAGAGCAGAGGGGTTATGATCACCTCCTTCAACCTGTTGGTCACACACCTTTTGATGCAGCCCAGGATACAGTTGGCTTTCTGGACTGCGAGTGCACATTGAAGCTGGCTCATGTTATGTTTCTCATTGACAAACACCCCCAAGTTCTTCTCTGCAGGTTGCTCTGAATCTCTTCTCTGCCCAACCTGTAGCTGTGCCTGGGATTGCTATGACCCAGGTATAGGACCTTGCACTTGGCATGGTTAAGATTCATGAGGCCAGCATCATCTCACCTCACAAGCATGTCAAGGTCCCTCTGGATGGCATTCCTTCCCTCCAGTGTATCAACCGAATCAGACAGCTTGGTGTCATCGGCAAAATTGCTGAGGGCACACTCAATCCCACTGTCCATGTCACTGACAAAGATGTTAAAAAAAACTGATCCCAACACCAATTCCTGAGGGACACCACTTGCTGCTGGTCTCCAGCTAGACATTGAGCCATTGACCACAATTCTTTGTGTGCGACCATCCAGCCAGTTCTTTATCCACCCGGTGTTCCACCTATCAAATTGATGTCTCTCCAATTTAGAGAAAAGAATGTTGTGTGGGACAGTGTCAAACTCTTTGCACAAGTCCAGGTAGATGACGTCAACTGCTCTACCCCTGTCCATCAGTTCCGTAGCCCCATCACAGGAGGCCACCAAATGGTCAGGCAGGATTTCCCTTAGTGAAGCCATGCTGGCTGTCACCAAGCACCTTGTTGTTTTTCATATGCCTTACTGTGCCTTTCAGGAGAATCTGCTCCAAAATTTTGACAGGCACAGAAGTGAGACTGACTAGTCTGTAATTCCCCAGGTCATCCTTTTTTACCTTCTCGAAAATGGGGGTTATATTTCCCTTTTTCCAGTTGTTGCGAACTTCACCTGACTGCCATGATTTTTCTAATATGATGGACAGTGGCTTTGCAACTTCATTCGCCAGCTCCTTCAGGAGCCACGGATGGATTTCATCGGGGCCTATGGACTTCTATACATTCAGGTTCTTAAGATGATCTCGAACCAGATCCTCTCCTACAGTGGGCCCAAGGTCTTCATTCTCACAGTCCCTTTGTTTGCCTTGCAAGACTCGGGTGGTGAGGTCAGAGCCTTTGCCAGTGAAGACTGAGGCAAAGAAGTCATTCAGAACCTCAGCCTTCTCCAAATCCTGAGTACCCAGTTCTCCCAGTCGCTTCCAGAGGGGGCCTACATTGTCCCTAGTCTGTTTTTTATTTGCTACATACCTATAGAATCCCTTCTTGTTATTCTTAACATCCCTTGCCAAGTCTAATTCTAACTGAGCCTTAGCTTTCCTAACCTGATCCCTTGCTTCCTGGACAACATCCCTGTATTCATCCCAGGTGGGCTCTCCTTGCTTCCACCTTTTATAAGCCTCTGTTTTCGAGTCAGTTTTCCTCAGCTGATCCTTATCCATCCAAGGAAGTCTCCTGGCCCTCCTGCTGCACTTCCATCTAGTTGGGATGTAATACTCCTGTGCTTGTAGCTGGTGATCCTTGAATATCAACCAACAGTCTTGGGCCCCTCTGCCCTCTAGGGCTATATCCCCTTACTAATCAGGTTCCTGAAGAAGCCAAAGTCTTCTCTCCTGAAGTGCAGGTCAGGGAGCTTGCTTCACACTCTTCTCACTGCCCTGAGGATCTCGAATTCGACAATCTCATGATTGCTGCATCCAAGGCTGCCCTGGAGAGTCACATTTCCAACCAGCCCTTCCCTATTGGTGAGCAGGAGGTCAAACATGGCACCTCTCCTTGTCAGCTCCTCTATAACTTGCAGAAGAAAGTTGTCTTCCACACAATTGAGGAGCCTCCTAGGTTGCTTGTGCCGGGCAGTACCGTTGCTCCAACACATATCAGGGT
This sequence comes from Melopsittacus undulatus, assembly GCF_012275295.1. Taxonomy (NCBI): domain Eukaryota; kingdom Metazoa; phylum Chordata; class Aves; order Psittaciformes; family Psittaculidae; genus Melopsittacus; species Melopsittacus undulatus. Next base: position 81,316,950 of record NC_047527.1, on the reverse strand, counting down.
GGTTGAAATCCTCCATGAGAACATGGGCCTGCAATTGTGAGGCTGTTCCTATCTCTATTTACAGTGCTTCATCCACAGATTTCTCTGGTCTGTAACAGATCCCCACAATAACATCTTCCATCGCTGCTCTCTCTTTAACCCTTACACGCAAACTCTCTGTTGACTGCTTACCTGTCCCCAGAGAGAGTTCCATACTCTCCAGCCTATCCCTAACATAAATAGCAACTCTCCCTCCCTGTCTGCTGGGCCTGTCTTTTCTAAAGAGCCTGTAACCTTCCATTCCAACACTCCAGTCAAAGGAGCCATCCCACCATGTTTCTGTGATGCCTATTATATATATGTCACACACCCGTAGATGTGCCCACACCTCTAATTCTTCTTGTTTGTTCCCCATTCTACAGGTGTTTGTAATATGCACATAACTATACAGCTGGGGAGAAAAAATCTTAAAATACATTTATGTATCCCTCTTTTCCTTTAGAGAGGTGCAGGGAATGTACCAGAATTGTTTATTTTCCCATTACTGAAAACATTAAAATTGGAACCAGAGTGATTTGAAAGCTGCATTTCTGTCATACCTTTCAGGCCATTCTTCCCCTATAGATACAGTTTCAAAACATACACTTAGAAGATAGCTATTTGTCTCCTTTGCATTAAATATTGTGAAGATCTTTGATATCTCAAAGATGCGATAAATAGAAAAATATGAAGATACATGGATCATCAGTATAGGTCCAAAGCTCACACTAAATCAAAGGCTAAAATAAAACTCCACATACTGTTTTTCCCACCGATGTATATACTGAGTTCTTAGCATGTTGCCTGTGTGTTACATTTTAAAGGTGAACTGGGTTTCTGCTGCTACTGTAGGCTATTGATAGGCACTCTCCAATCAAGTTCTCTTTGTGAAATATGCAGCAATCTGATAGACTATAAAAGAGCTCCTTTCTTCTTGTCCTGTTGAACTCCCTTGATGATATGGGCACTTTTCACTTTATTGCAAAAGTGAAAAGGTACAAGACAGAGCAAAATTTCAGGTAAAAGTAGAAAGTACAGACAAAATTGGATCATTTCCAAAAGGGGGGGGAAAAAAAGGAGCCTGACAAGGCTACCTAGAGCTGATATTTATCCTGACTAATGTTGCTCCTGTAATACATGATTTAGTGTCCTGCATTCTTGAGACTATTTGGCAGTGCATAGGTTCTTGAAGGATCAATACAGTCATTCTGAAGTATTATTTGACATAAAAGAAGCATCTATATGACAAGAAACACACCAGATTTTTAACATCTACACTTTTATGCTTCGCCAAAAAACAAACCTTGAATTTTCTAATGTCATGATCAGAAGCTTGCTGCAAGTTAAGCAAATTGCCCAAGGGAAGCTATGATCACAGAATGCAGCTGTCTACAACAGCTGTGACAAAGAAGCAGTCCAATAAAACATACTTTCATTCTTCATAGTTGAGATTGAATGAGAATAATCCAGTTTGCAAAAAAAAAAAATTCTTTAGAGACAATCTGCATTGAGACCCACAGTTCTGTCCAGTGGTGCCTGAACTAAGTCTTTTGCCAAAAGAGTATGTCAGAATGGCTCTTTACATGCACTGATTAGCTGTTCTGATGAAAAAGGCCAAATAGTCTCAAACTATCATGTTCAGAGCTGTTCCTGTAAACATATTTGGCTTGTATTGTATTGTTGCCAATGCTGACACCCCACTGATCAGAAATGGTTGGTTCATAAGCATTCACAGCTGGAGAAAATAAAAAATAGAAAGAAAATCACTGTTGATACATGCCTTGGATATTAGTGATTGCTTTTTAAGTAACAAAGTATACATAGAATCATAGAATGGTTTGTGTTGGAAAGGACCTGAAAGATCATCTAGTTCCAGTCTGGCCTTGAACACTTCCAGGGATGGGGCAGCCAGAACTCTGTGCAACCTGTGCCAGTGTCTCACCACCCTCATAATGAAGAACATTTTCCTGATGTCTAATCTAAATCTTCCCTTTGATAGCTTAAAGCCATTCCCCCTTGCCCTGTCACTACATGGCCTTGTAAGAAGTCCCTCTCCACATTTCTTGTAGGCCCCTTTTAGATGCTGGAAGGCTGCTCTAAGGTCTTCCAGGAGCCTTTGTTTCTCCAGGATGAACAAGCCCAGCTGTCTCAGCCTGCCTTCATAGAAGTGCTTCAGCTCTCAGATCATCTTTGTGGCCCTCCTCTGGACTCACTCCAACAGCTCCACCTCCCTCTTGTGTTGGGGGCCCCAGAGCTGAATGCATCACTCCAGGTGGGGTCTCATGAGAGCAGGGTAGAGGGGGGAGGATCACCCGCTGATCACTCCCCTTTTGATGCAGCCCAGTGTACGGTTGGCTTTCTGGGCTGCAATTACACATTGCCAGCTCACGTAGAGCTTATATGTAAGAACATATAATATGCAATATATAATACACTACAATAGGTAATATATCATATATGACCTATATTATATATTAGATGCAATATAGTATATTGTATAAAGTTAATATACAACATAATGCTTATTATATACTATATGATGAATAACATTCCAACCTAGTTGATTCTATGATTCTATATAGTGTATACTATTTAATATAGACTTTATATCAGAATATTGAATGTATATAATATATATCAGTATACAGTGTATTAATATCTTAATACATTAACGTATTAATATGTGTATTTTATAAAAATTGAGTCTGAAAGACAAAACGCAATGTTAGAAGATATTAGCATGTTGACAGTACTGCAAAATATACTAATCTACCCCATAAAAAATTGTACAAAAGTAGCAACAGAATATAGTGCTGAAAGTATAGGAATATCCTAGGATTCTCAGCTGTTTTTCCCATATGGTAATATAATCCTCAGTCAGGCACACTTCTGTCCCTGGATTGCTCAGCAGGTATGGCACTAGTTTATCATGAGCTCCATATAAACTGTTTTAGCAGTTATAGTAAGATTTTCTCTCTCTAAGGCTTCCATGGAGGTGCTGTGGTGGATATGCCATGCTGATATTTTTCTAAATTGTGTGAGGTTTTGTGACAGCACCTGATATCATTCAAAGATAGACATTATACAGAAATAAACCTAGAAGCCTTGTATACAAAAACAACTGTGTATTCTTAAAGGCACCAGCTTAACTGAAGCACTTGTCATTCATTAATTTGGTTCAACAGTACTGTTTGGTCTAGATGCAGTAGAACATATCTTGTTTCACTAACACACCTACAGCTCTTTTTTATATATCCTCTTTGCACCTCACATGCCAAATGTTAAAATGTAAAAATAAGATTATTTATAATAGACAATAACCACTACTATATTTACTGAGCTTTTGATAAAACAAAACAAATAAAAATAACCATTGTAATTCTGTCTGTACTACTGTATTCCATGAGATTTCAAGGTAGAGTACACTCATCTTGCTCTAACACAAATTTTGTTTGCCTTATGAGAGGAAACTTTCTGGTACAAAATCTCTGATGAGAAATAAATAATGTGGAGCATGTAGGTGACATTTTACAAGGTCAATTTTCCAGTCTGTTACTATAATTTCAAAGGTAATTTCTTTATTCTTGCCTATTCATTGCTGTTCGTCTATTTCAAATGTTCTCACACATGAAATTAAATCTCACTTGCCCTTCATTTGGAAAGGAAAATTGAAGGGAAAATTATACCTGCATGTTAGAATCGTTGGAGATGATTCTCATATTACAAACATTCAGATAAGACAGGAGTGAAAATCCACACTGAAAGATACAGTGATATTTGTATGAGCAATGTATTGTCAATGAAATAAAAATTAGAAACATTTTTCCACCAGTGTATGACAGATCAAAATTTATTCAAAAAACACTATTGATTCTACTCTAAATTACTCTTTTAGGCAAGAGCTACACTTGACAAGAAAATACACATCTTAGCATTTAAAGCTTCCAGTGAACCACACACCAAAGAACACATCATAGCTTAAAAGAAACATAGCTTTCTTTTCATAATTAATGACTATCAGCCATTACATTTCAGAATTTAGAAGTCAGTTAAATAAAACCATTGTATAAAATAAATAGACATATTTTGGACATCTCATCAACCTGATATTCATTCTTCTGTGGTACCTAAGTCACAGCAGCTAAAGAAAGGGAAGAAAGCGGTGTATGTAAAATATAGCCCACTGAGGGTGGACCATCATCCAGCAGCCTTACTAAACACTTTTATTTTCTGTGGAATACACTCCTTGAAGAAGCACTACAGTGCTAAGGAATACTTAAGGGAAATAGTTTTAGTTGGCAGGTTTGAGTAGACTTCGAAAATGGAGTCCAAAAGCATCAAATTATATTAAATTCAATGCAGATACTTGTGTTATCCAAGAGCTTACCAAAATGTTTGTGAAGTCCTATGGTCTTGTTGCCAGCTCTTTTGTTTTTGGTTTTGTTTTTTTTCTGACTGATTTGGAGTTCTTTCATTTCCTAAGAACCAGGAAGCAGGAGTCCAGATATGTGGTATGTCTCTGTGACTTATACACATCATAGCTATGGACAGATGCAACTTGAAGCAACATGAGTGGAAATGTAAAACATATCTGTAAAACAATAACTGAAACAAGGGGAACACAAAATCACAAAATGGAATATATAAACCTTTAGAATTAATTTTAAGCAATGTTAATTTTGATGGCTTTATAACAGTAGCAATGGAAGATTACTGAGGTGCATGGTACATAGAAAAAAATATAGTACAGCTAGAGAACATACTAGCACAAGATAAATCGTTATAGTTGATGTAGTTTTAAGAAAGACAGTCTAGAAGAACAAGACACAGGGATAAGGAGTATCTGGGAATGGCAGAGGTCCAGGATGGGCTAGAGTTAAACTAACTGATAAGTAGGAGGATAGGAGGATTATTATGTCTCTGGTGCTAACGAACCAAATAAACTGGTATAAGCAGCTACTGTGCCTGCTTCAAAGGCTGCCAGAAGTGATGAAGATTGTTGGAAGAAGTAAACAACCCTCAGAGACCACCACCACAATTCTGTATGCATGTGGGGAGCTTTCTGGAAAATAACGTAATCCATATGTAGCCTCACGAGTATGTATGTATGCCCAGGGACTATATAAGGACAGTTTGTGTAGCAATAGAGAGACACACGTTAGGAGGAGTTATCCCCTGTGCCTCCCGGTGCCGCAATAAAGAATACCTGCTTGTCAGCTTGAAAATTTTGTTGGCAAGTTTGTTCCTGGAGTTTTCGCTGAATCATAACATTCTAAAATAGTATTTTTATTCACAAACTTATGTGACTGCATAGAAGCAGGAAATAAATAGAATTGCTTCCCAATAAAAAAAAAACAAACCAAACAAACAAACAAACAGAAACCCACTTTCATCCTCATTTTTCTGATAGTTGGTTTCCATTTTCCTTCCCCTCTCACTTTTTCTTTCATAACAAAACAGTAAGTGGAAATCCTACAGTCATATATATGTCCCAGTCAGATGCTTTGACACTGAACTGGTTTAAAAAAGTCATTTGAGCATTCTTGTCTTTGAAATTGCTGATCCAAATACATACAAATAGTTCTTCGTCAAGCACCAGGACCATAGCTAGTATTTGCTTCAGTGACTTTTCTCTGGATTTCTCACTATTTCTGCTTTTAGAAAAGCAGGAGCACAAAGCCTAATGGGCCTTTGACATTTGAATAATAAAGCCTGGTAGGACTAATTCAATGCTAGGTTAAGCCCTATTGGTTCCTACTTCACTTGCTGCCTAAAGCAATCTGGGACCAGCCTTGGAGCAGCCACCAAGCTTTGCTGCTTTTAAACTGAGAAAAGTCCCATTCCTCGTGTCATCTGAGGTTTCCAGAATTGAAATTTCTATCTATTAGCCATAGGCATGTTACCCTTCCTACACTTTAATGTCCAAAAGAAAAAAATTGTACACGATTAATTACCGATTTAAATTGGTCCCCAAACTACTTGATTTAAAATAATGGACTTGTAAGTCTGTAGATCTGTACTCAAGAGATTCAGAGCACATATACGTCACTGGTGCAAGGAAGAATCAGAGCGTACAAACCCTTTGCAGCATTAAGGAATAGGTGTAGTCTTCAAAATATGATTAAACTAATTTATTTTTATTAAAAGAAGAAAGCTGTTATGAAGAAAATTAGCACAGTTCTGTGAGGTCATTTATATGTTTTTGCTATGCAGAAATATGGTGTTATCAAAAGTGAAAGCTTCAAATTTTTAAGGCAAAATATTGAGTAACTTGCTCATTTTAGGTAATTAGTTAAATGTCTCTCTTTCACAACCTTTCTTTTCATTTCCATCTGTACTTTAGTATTAGGAGTGTTTTAACCAGCTACTCTTGAATTTTTACCAGTTGCTTTAACTACTTCATATACACCAGGGTAATGCAGATGTCTAACAGACACACCAAATTGATGGAGAAATGCTACTGTGATTTCAGCAATGGAATAAAAGTCCTGAATTCATTCTGCCTTAACTGATCTTTGTTTACATAATGTTCCATAAATTTCAGGTTTTGATATGATATTATCCCAAAATTAGCTTGAAAGTTGGAGTCCATATAGAAATCTAAATCCTCCTGTTTATTCCGAATGCTGAATGAGACATATGGAGACCATAATCATGCACTGTGAGATCAGTTAAAAGCCTGTAAAAAGCAATTAAGACACTAGCATCTGCAAAGTGCTCTCTCCCTTATCCCTGCCATTTCAATTCAAGAAGGGCACAACATCTTAGCAGTTTCAGTTTATTCAGAAGTAAGTAAGAGATACTTAATCCATTTGGAATGTCTGATAGATCAGAAAGTCATCTTTTTGGTCAACAAACCACAATTATTCATAAACCAGGACAATTCCTCTGTCCTGATTATATTTATGCTTTGAGTTGGCTCTTTATTTACCTGCTTCTTCACTTATCAAAGGTAGCAGTGAATGAATTTCATAGTCTCTAGTGAAACACAGCCAGGAGACTGTTCTCAATCAAATAATTCAGATTTTATTTGTGTAGCTTCTGTTCTGGCCTGTGACTGTATGCAGCATCTACGGCAGTTATCCGCTTCTCTTAGACACTGATGGAAGGGGGAAAGGAACTGTCACAGGAAGAGGGCTTGAATGAAACTTTCTGTATTTTAATATTGAGACAGTGAGATATGTCATCATTTATTGAAGTGCTACTGCACATGGAAATTTCACTGATCATTTAGTTCATGTGTGTTCTCCTCCACATTTGATAAAAGTTCCATTTAAAGGAAAACTAGGTCCTGGAATGCTCTTTCCTAATTTGCCTCACCACCCACCTCCCGAAAGCTTTGAACAAAATAAAGTTTCTTCTAAGCATAGATTATTTATATTTTGCTATATAGTCTCTCTGAGCAATGTAAGATACTCTATTATACAGCAATAGCAATAGTAATTTGTTGGCATTTCACCAGATTCAATATCTGTAATCTCTATTCCTATAAGCACATGGAGTCAAAAACGCACACTAATATTTTAAATTCTTTATTACTAACTTGCTTTTTAATGCTTATCAGCAGCAATGAAATTCTAATCAAAATAGGAACCATTGGGTTGCTAAGTTCCCTTTGATAGAAGCAACAAGGATGACCAATATTATCAGAGATTCTGTTTGTTACCTAGGATTGCCACTTGAAAATATGATAGGAAATAAAAGTTGGAACAGGAAAAAGTTAGGAGAATTTTGGTAATTCCTATAGATTCAAAAGCTGAAAGCATTTTGCTGACTCCATTTTAAAGACTGTTTCAAAATGGTGCATTTTCATGTTTGCTTTTTTCATTATTATCTACATTTAAAAATGAAAAGCCAGTCATTATCCTGAAAATGTTTGAGAACTTCCAAATGTTTCAAGATAATTTTGTAGGAACTATTTCAAAACGAAAAAAATCACCAAATTCAACTCACATATTTTTGTTCCACTGAAGCTGAAGTTTTAAACTGCTGGTTTTACTTAATTTTTGTCATATTTTATGTGAAATGTACACCAATGTTTGCCTTTGTACCGACACTTTTTTATTTTCATATTTAGTCTATTTTCACATGTATTCATTATACTCAAACATTCTACCTATATACAACTATTTTTAGATTATAGATATTAAGGCTTTTCTGAAGTAACTTCAGTTTCTTAATTCATCCATGTAATATGTTTCTTCCAGGAAATTTGATGCGACAACATTTTTATCATTTCTATATTTCCAGTAATAGAGTTTGTAAATTTTCATATATATTTCGCTTTATATGCTTTTTATCAGTAGCTTGAAATGCAAACATTCTATTATAGAGATATGAGTTTAACACAGACATTTTCCATATAAGAGTTTAACACAGACATTTTCCTTTTCTTTACCTGTGCTATTTGCTTATTTTGATTTTTACTGCAGGTTATGTTTCTGTCCAGTTTTTATTTTTCCTGACTGCCTCATGGCTTATAGAGGTATCACATTTTATTGGAATGGCTTTCAGATTATTGGTGTGAAACACTTATGGGATTTGCTCATAAATATCTGTCCTTTCCAAAGTCTCCTCCACTTTCCTCTTTATTGCAATTCTGGCTGTGCCTCCAGACCATATGTTCTTGAGACTCTTCTTCAAATTCTCTTTTTTTTTCTTTTTTTTTTTTTTGGTAAGTCTCATTACCCTTCTTTTTCATGTATTCCTATTTTCCATTTTCTCTGGGAACTCACTTCACTGACAAATTGTCAGAAACCTGAAAGGCAAACAAAATAGAACTTGTGTAATATTTTAAGAAAGCCTATACTAATATCCAGAGGAAAAACAGGAGTCCCCCCCAGTAGTTTTGCTCATTTTCTTAATTCATGGTTTCAGCTCAGGTGTAATTTCTATGTACCTTGAAAAGTATTTTAATATTAATTAACCAACTCTTGAACAGTTCATTTTCTTCATCTTGGTATAAAAGTCAGTGAAATGCATGAGGATGCTCTTCAGTGTTACCAATATTTTATGATGGATAATGGTTTTATATCTCAGGTTTGGATCTCCTATTTAAAGATAAGTGAAATCTGAGTACTGAATGACTGTGATTAAATGGTAGCTTTATACCTTCTAACAGCAACATTCTGCTCACAGCAGACACAGATCAATTTATGGCACAAAGGCTGAAATTGCTCTGGTTCATAAATTACTAGGGGGAGAGGTCTGTAGCACCTTTTGTACCATATGAGCTGGTGGCTCAATATAGTCACCAGAAGTTAGCAAGTTTGTTTTTGCTAATATATTTTTCTGAAAATACATTAAGACCAGAATTCTCCTAATGTTTGAAGCTATGTTTGAAGGTAGAACAGCTAAAAGGTATGTAAGTTCCCTGGTGCATGCACAGAAATTTGCAGATGATGAAGTGAGCCAGAAAGTTAGTAATTCTTTGAACACAGGGACTGAAGTGAAAGTACTAAGAGGAGAACTACTACAGTTCTTTGGCTAGTGAGCAGCATCTGAGGGTCCATCAGACCTTTATGAATCAAAAATCCATTCAGGTATCTCTATACTTTCAGCAAAGATGTCCTGAAAGCTTTGCCTGACAGGCACCTCAGTTGCAGACCTTGCTGCATACTGATTACAAGGAACATAAACACATAAACTACTGTGGCTGCATAAGTTACAGATGGTCACTGACATGTAAGGCAAAGAAAGAGGCTTGCCATGCAGTTTCTATAAGCCACCTTGCTAGCAGATAGAAGCATAAGAAAAGAAATGAAATTATGCAGTAAGCAAAGATCACTCTACTCACACTGAGCTGAGGTACAACTAAGTATGGCTTTTTGTATGATAATTTATATAAATACAAGTAAATTTATATTCACATTTATTTCAATAGTGTTATATATGGAACAGTCTAACACAAACAGAAGTCTGCCAAAACTCCCAAACCCAAACAAATCAAGCATGAATTTAGCATTATGTAAGATTCACTGCTTACAGATGGAAAAGAGTAATAAACTAAAAATATATATTACTATAACTCCTTTAAAGTCTGACAGTTTAAGCAACAAATAATGTGACATAAAACCTAATGTCACTCATTTATAGTCTTTTTTCCAAAATTTCTCATTATGGTATATGCTAACAATACATTTATTCAGTCATATAAAATGGGTACATATTTTGATGTATTAGGGGAACCTTGATCTCATGCACATTTTGTTTCTTTTTTTCATACAGTTATCATTTATTTTTCAAAATGGACAGCAGAACCAGAGAAGTTTTTAATCTATGATTTCAGATCAATTACTGAAACTGAAAGTACTTTTTTTTTTTTTTAATAACCCCCTGAAAATGTAGATTTTCCCACTACAAGGGAAAATGTACTATCAAAACCTGAAGCCAAGGGAGTCATATATACCTCAATTTTCATTTTCCTTTTCTGGGGGAAAAATTTTGTTTGTTTGTTTGTTTGTTTTATAGAAGTTTCATATTTCTACATTCAAGAATCCTAACAAACATTTGGATGGATGTGAAGTGATTTTAAGGCAAAAATTTCATAAGATTAGACACTAGCAATGATAATGTTCAGCTACTGTATAGTCAATTAATAGGCACAGGAACCAAAGTGATCAAAGTGAAATAGCTGCATTCAGGCATGTTCACTAACAAAACGCTTCCAACATACTCTTCCCTCTGACCCTTCATACCTGATTGTGATTGTGTCAGAATCTCTACATAAACACATACGTGTACAGGTATGGGCACATAAAAATGCATGCATATGTATTTTCCTGCATCTCATGGTCCTGAGAATTAATTAGAGAATGAGAATTGAGAACTACTGTTACAGTGAGTGGCAGTTTACAGCCTGAAAGATAAGTTACAAATACAAATTATTCCATTCATCTAAATAAGGTACTAACATCCAGAAGGACTGATCTCTGATTAAATTGAAGCTACCCTTGGATGATTTTGTGAGTCCCAAGGGTCTGTCTCCAGTTTTCCTCTGTACATAACATGATACAACCAAAAAACTTATTTGAATTACGTACTTCTTTAAAACTAAAGTTCATGTTAAAAACATTTAGGAACAGTACCATGTGGTAGTTTTTTTTTCTGTAGCACTAGAAGTTCGCACAAACAGAAATGACATTTCCTTTACATTAACTTTCAACAGCACTTGACAGAACCGCTTTTTTCCTAATTTCTAACAGTGAAAGCATTCTGGGAGTAATCCAGATAGTTTAGACTTAATCTGGACAAAATATGATGATGAAGACTGGCAGACAGAGGAACACAAAACCAAACGGCTGAGTTTTCACTTACACCTATTCTAAAGACATGTATAATGTAGCCATTCAGATGAGCACAAGAGGAGAAGTAGACCTGTCTGTTCCAACTGCTGATGAATCTGTTAGTAATCTTAAACTATGACTGCATTAGAGAATGACATGGATCTATAACTTTGCAGAGAGAAACTGCTGATGCAAAGTACATGATTTTTTTAATGTTTTGGACTACCCCTAGCCTGGTCGCATGGACTAAATGCCGCTTGAGGGCTGGAGGGCATTTCACAGAGTCCTGGAATTCATTTTCCAGCTTAGTTTCACCCTGAAGGAATCTGTTCATGTACTGTGAGACTATGCCACAAAGCAAACCACAGAACAAAACAAATGGAAAGAAATGTAGTATTCACTTCACTAGAGCCCTCCCAAACCCAGCTGAAACACAAATGCACGCACATCCTGAGAGCCTAACAAGGCTTGGCAGAAGTGCTCCACCCTTCTGTTATGCCAGTGGCAATCTTTTTTTGGACTACAGGATATTGTCACTCTATATTTTGGCTTGGTAGTGCCTTTCTGCAATCTGAATTACAGCTGGGCCATAATTTGCATGGATATAAACATTGACATTCGTTCTGTCAATAAATATCTTTTAAGACAGCAAAATTCACACTATGTTATTGGTAGTTACCTTTCACTTCGGGTCTGTCTCCAATGGAAAGTCATATACCTTATCCTTCTGTAAAAATTTAAGTCTTGTGTCAAGCACATTTAATTCACAACTTTTGCCTACAGGTAATTATTAGTCTGAAGTCTTACCATTTGGTTTGTTCCAGAATATTTCAAAGTGACTGGACAATGCTATTTGTCCAAAATTAGATAAATATGAACAAATGAGAAACAGTGATATCAACTACAGCTCTGCCAGATCTGTTAATGAATTATTTTGAAAATAATTATTTTATACAATGTTCCTTAATTATGGGGATGGAAGGATCCTGCATATCTTAAATTAATAATGCTAAAACCCTTGCAAGAGATTTTCCATGAAACATATTTCTTCAAGCAATATGATACTAGAAATAAATTATAAATAAGCCATCTAACAATGAAATCATATTACCATTTGGCTAAAATTTTTTAAGAACCTCAACTGTATTTAGAACACCAATTTGAAGTCACTAAAATATTTTTGGTTTTAAAAATGTGTTCAGTAATATGCAAAATTAAGCTTTTTGTAATGCAACTCTGAATGAGAATCTAAAGTTGAAATTCCAAGCAGTCAAATCTGTGGCCAAAAATGCTGACTTTCAAACTGAAACTTTTGGAAAAGAAACCATGATGGTTTGGATCTTTATTTGGGTTGTTATTTGAGGGTTTTTTTAACTCATAAACTGAAATATTAGAAATGTCAACACTAAATTGTTGTGATTAAACATAAAGGGAATCCTGTTATTTCCTGTTTACATTAGCTCTACTCAGATGTCTGGTGCATGTAATGTAAACATCCACCTTCCTACTCCCTGTCTCTCACAGCAAATTGTCCAGATTCTTTTTCAGTCTCAAAGTGACAGTGCCGTAAGAACTTCTGAAACTCTGAACTAGGCTATAATCAAAGTTTGACCACAGAGCGTGTTTTGGTTTTTCCCCTATTCCTTCTCCATATGAATATAATGACGTTTATAAAACATATTTTTTTAGTGATAGGAACTTCCTGCTACAATTTAAAGAAAGAATTTTGTCATTGTTTTTTATGAAGACTACAATTTACCCTAGCTAATTATTAAAAAAAATGCTTGAATCTCACAGAGACTCTGCTTGGAGGAATAATTTCTTCTCTTGAATTAGCTAAACCCTGTGCCAAAACTAACTATGTGTATTGCTATCAGTAGGAGTGTTAACCACCATATTATTGGTTTACTTTTTTTCATGCAATTGCATGATGTTAATACAATTCCCAGCTTCATAGTAAGAAATAGTATGCAATGTGCATTTAAAAATGTGATTAATTATTATTACTAGTAATTTAAACTTCCTTCATCTTAAAAAAAAGAAAAAGATGGCAATCAAAAGCTAAATTGAGGATAAAATAAGCTGAATTATCATCCTTAATTCTCAGAAGAAGAGTTTCTCAGAATTTGTAAGACTCCTGGACAGTACTTCAGAACATACAATACTTGAGAATTATTATAATTGCCATGACAAGCTGAAATAATATTGCGATTCACCTTTCCTTAGAAAACCATTTTTCAAGGGTCAAAAATACTGCTATTTTTAATTAGATCACTTGTTTTACAAGTTGGTGTTGAAAGTTGGGCACACACATTTGGGATATGATTGTAACAGAGGTGATTTATTAATTGTATGAGAGTCACAATGAAACTGTGCAGTTGTTACTGTATTATCCAGAGATGCATGAAAAGTACCTCATAACCTTAGAAACTATACTCCCAAACCAAAAGACTTGTGGAGAGGAGGATGGTGGGTACTGAGAAATATAAATAACTTCAGGCAACCAAATATATGTTTTGTTTTTTTTTTTAAATAGCTGTTGTGATAATGTATAACACTTCTGAAAATGCATACCTGCAGAAGAGAGCAATATCTCCATCCATTAGTGAAGTCTAATGATAGTAAATCTCTAAGAGCCTGGCAGATATTTGTTTTGGTACCTCTAATACCTTCCTGTTTATTGACAGTTTTACATTAAGGTACCAGTATTACACCATGTCTAAGTGGTTTCATTCAAATCTTTCTGTCATGGGACTGAAATTAGAAAAATCCAAGTGAAGTGAGTTTTATCTTTGGCCATTCTTGGAAATTTTGCAATCCAAACTCTCGTGCTGTTATAGTAGCTAGCTCACTTTCCTCAAGTCTCATAAAAGAATTTCTCATTAAATAATTCCAAAAGACAAAAAAAAAAGGCTCAAGAGACCTAAGTTTGGTCCAAAAGGAATAGATACATTATATTTGCAGATGAACCACACTTCTAGGGCATCATGTCCCACTATGAAAGGACAGTCTGCTTGGGATACTTTTAAATGAGATGCCCCACACACCTAGATTACTGACTGAAAATATTCCCTCTAGGATGCAATACCTTCCCCAAGACAACAACAATGAAAAAAAAAGGAAAAAACCTTCACAATAAATATTCAGAAAATATTGAAAATATTATGTTTCGATCAAAACTTAAATGAAAATAAATACTGCAGGTTAAAATTAAGGATATAAACCACTCATCTATACATGTATATATTTGCACAAGCTATTAGCATGTTTTATGCGAAAAAGATAGAGAATGAATAGAGATCATTATGGAGGCAGCTCCTTATTAGAACTCTCACCTTTAAATCTGAATGAAGACCTTGCTTGATTGTACATAAGTTACAGTGAATTGTAATTCTTCTCTTCTTAATGAAACTAATTTTCTAATTTCATTTGATATGCAAAGATTTTAATCATCCTTTTCAGTCCCCTGGTTTAATACTGATCGCCTAACATAGAAAACAAGCCAATAGAAGAAATGCAGGAAAAAAGACTTAGAATAGAGCAAGAATGATGTCTTTTCAAACATCTTTACTGCAATAGTTATATAAAAACAATCAGTCTCTGAATAACATTTCATAATGCAAAAATACTTCAAGCTAATATAACTCTTTAACTTTAATATTGAATATTAAACCAAGAAACAAACAACCATCCCCTCCCCAACATTCAGTATTTATGGCAGATTCTGTTCTTTCCCAACAAAGAATATGCAGTATTGATTGTTGTTTACCTGGAAGACATTAGCTACAACATCTAATTTTTTATCAGATGTCTTACTAAACCTTTATTATTCTTTGTTGCAACATTCCAATATGCTACTCACATTCAAGTGTCTTATAAAATGTACCACTTCTATTAGTGTCCAGGAAATTTTCTTGTTTGAGTATGGCAAAAATACAAATTAAAGGGCACTGCAACTGGAAAGTGACACTGTAACTGGAAAGCAATACTGCAGGCTTCATGAAGTGTCATTAGGTTTATCACAGGCAAGGACAACACGAAAGTCAAAATGACGCAAGATTTAAGTACAATATGGATTTGTCAGAGGAATCTTTATGATTCCCAAACGGGCTTCTGTCAGTTTTTGAGCTAACTAGTTCAGCCATGTCTGTGTATGCTGCAATCAAAGGTGACATATCAAAAGAGATATGTCTTCCTTCTGAGTAAAGTTAGAAAATTACCATCTCTAGATCATCTCATGCAGCCATTACTGGGCATAAATTTTTAAACAAGACCAATAAAACAACTATTTCTACAAAACACTTTTTGTGAGCTAGACTTGTCAAAAGGTAAAGCCTTGAGGATGCCTCTGGTGCAGAAAAGAATTTCTGTACTCTCTGGAAGACACTGGATGCCTTTTTAGAGTGTAATATGAGCAAATTTGCAAAGTGAAACACCGGATGCTGAGGGCCTGACATCTACATTATATGTGTTTTGCAGAGTTTTAGTACCTGTCTGATTTTACTGACTGAATGCCCGTGAACAACTGTTAAGCATGTTCTAGTTTAATTTTGAAGCAAATTCACAAGCTCTAAGACTGTTCTGTGATACTAACTGAAACACAGCATGTGGCTGTGACTGGGCAATTTGTTTCAGAAAGTCAGTTCTGATGTGAACTAAAATGCACTCAAGGATGGCTCTGCAATGGAAGATGGCTCAGAAGAGATGGGCAAGAGCAGTATGCTTGAAAAATCAGGGAAGAATGCAGGAAACAGCAAACTGTTGCAAAGAAAATTTATCGTAATACAAAATGGAGCAGTGGATGGTTTTTTTTCTAGATAAGTTACTGTATCAGGGGATCAACTTTTTGTATCAGTTTAGTGTGACAACTGGTTGTGTATTGCCTCCTTATTTGCCCAGACTAGCATGGGAAAGTGTAAACATGGCTTAGCCCGGCTTCAGGTATAAAAACTGAGTAACAAGCATCATGTACTTTGAAGAGAGCAGTGGACCTGAGTTGGCCTCAACCTATTAGTCCTTCCTAATGACTGGGGAATGAAATTTGCACTGTGATTCAACTGTTTGCTGCAATCACTATGTTGTGCTTATATTGTGACTTCAGAACATTGCTTGTATCACTCTTTAAATCAAAATCCCATACAGTAAATTTGGTATTCCAGGTTAAACCCTATTCATAGAATCATAGAATCATAGAATAGGTAGGATTGGAAAGGACCTCAAAATCATCTAGTTCCAACCCCCCTGCCATGGGCAGGGACACCTCACACTAAACCATATCACCCAAGGCTTCATCCAACCTGGCCTTGAACACCGTTAGGGATGGAGCATTCACCACCTCCCTGGGCAACCCACTCCAGTACCTCACCACCCTAACAGGAAAGAATTTCTTCATTATATCAAGTCTAAACCCCTGCTGCTTAAGTTTCAACATGTTACTCCTTGTCCTATCGCTACAGTCCTTGACGAATAGTCCCTCCCCAGCATCCCTGTAGGCCCCCTTCAGATACTGGAAGGCTGCTATGAGGTCTCCACGCAGCCTTCTCTTCTCCAGGATGAACAGCCACAACTTTCTCAGCCTGTCTTCATATGGGAGGTGCTCCAGTCCCCTCATCATCCTTGTGGCCGTCCTCTGGACTTGTTCTAACAGTACCATGTCCTTTTTATGTTGAGGACATCAGAACTGCACACAATACTCAAAGTGAGGTCTCACGAGAGCAGAGTAGAGGGGCATGATCACCTCCTTCGACCCGCTGGTCACGCTCCTTTTGATGCAGCCCAGGATACGGTTGGCTTTCTGGGCTGTGAGTGCACACTGAAGCTGGCTCATGTTCATTTTCTCATTGACTAACACCCCCATGTCGTTCTCTGCAGGACTATCGTGAATTTCCTTTTTTCCCAACCTGTAGCTGTGCCTGGGATTGCTCCAACCCAGGTACAGGACCTTGCACTTGTCATGGTTAAACTTCACGAGGTTGGCATCAGCCCACCTCACAAATGTGTCAAGGTCCCTCTGAATGGCATTCCTTCCCTCCAGCGTTATCAACAGAACCACACAGCTTGGTGTCATCGGCAAACTTGCTGAGGGCACACTCAATCCCATTGTCCATGTCAGCGACAAAGATATTAAACAAGACCGGTCCCAACACCAATCCCTGAGGGACACCACTCGTTACTGATCTCCAGCTGGACATTGAACCGTTGACCACAACTCTTTGAGTGTGACCATCCAGTCAGTTCTTTATCCACTGAGTGGTCCACTTATCATGTGGAGAAGGATTTCTCTGAAAAAAACTGAACAGAGAGCATTGGGCTCTGACAGGAGGACATAAGGCTTACAAACTTACAAGGTATTATTTCTTTTCCTCAGCTTGGTATGAATTTGGATTCTATCAGGATACCTTCAATAAGCCTAAGGCAGAGACAGCCATTTCTAGTCTGATTTGAGGCTGTTATGAATTTCTCTTGTAGCATTACTCTAAATTTGATCGTTTGTGAATCTAAAATAATTGCAGCTTAGATTTAAATTTCAAAGGTACTTTTAAAGAGCGCAATTATATACACATATTGCTGCTCTACTATATTATCTTCATCAATGAAAGGGTTCATTTACATCAACAGCGTGAAAGTCAAACAGGCACTCATAGGAACAGTATAATGAATACAGAGAAAACCACATAGCTACTAATAGGAGTAAGGTTTTGTCACAAGAATAGCCTCACTAAATCCAATAAGGTTGCATTATATTAATCCAAATGTCACCTGGATTAAAATTTTCAGTGGTTACAGTGGATAATATCTAAAATAGTAGATTGTGAATTCTGTCCAATTTTTTTTTTCCAGAATGCATTTGACTTCTGAAGATGTTGAATCAAAGAAATAAAGTAATTAATTACATTATTCTGCTTCTACTCTGGATAATTAATACACATTAATCAACTCACTGTGTGTTTTCTGTTAAAACTTCTTTTAAAAGACTGGCATCAAACTTACTTAGGAAATGTTCCTATCAGTTACTATTGGGCATCATATTCACAATCTGACCTAATTACAGGATATAGAAAACATTATATAAATTGCCACACTTT
The DNA here is from genome assembly GCF_012275295.1 of Melopsittacus undulatus. Classification (NCBI taxonomy): domain Eukaryota; kingdom Metazoa; phylum Chordata; class Aves; order Psittaciformes; family Psittaculidae; genus Melopsittacus; species Melopsittacus undulatus. The sequence goes on along the minus strand of NC_047527.1, from coordinate 81,298,562 downwards.
GTCAGGACAATGGGCCATCTATTCCATTTTCCTTATCTGGGGGAAGGCAGTAAGGAAAGAACATGTGGACATGGCAAGTGCAGAATTGCCCTTGCACTGGTAATTTTTCCACAGCTGCAGGTCATCAGGGGTTTTAGAACTAGAGACTGCATTTGGAATGTTGCATTTAACAGGCACTAATAACTTATCTATTTTGAAGCAATTTATACCTATAAATATATGTTGTGTGGAAAAATACTTATTTCTTCTTTAAGTGTGTGAACTGATAATTTCACTGAGTGAACTTCTTGTGATTAATCATCTTAATACTATACATCTCTATGTTGGACTTATCCTATTGCTCCTTCACCTACTACTTTTTCAGACTGAGGGATTCTATTCCATTCACCCCTCCTGATTCTACTGTGAAATATTTTTAGCTTCCTTTCCCTGTTTGTTCTGCTGCATCTGAATAACTGTTCTGCATTTCAGAGTGTCTCAAACCATTTTCTGTGGTGCATGGTGGATCCATATCTAATTAGGAGACAGTGCATGGCAGAGCAAGAGGCTAATGGACCATTATAAGGGCTTAATCTGAGCAAATCCTCAGTTGCTTAGTATTAGTGTCACAATGTGGAAAATTGAACATAAACACCATTTATTAAAGTTTATAAATTAACAACATCAAAAACTTGAAAACAAAACAAGATATTCACCATGAAAGGCATTAAATAAATGTAATAAAACCAGGAAAATATGTCTTAAAAGCCATCTGTCACTGACAGACAAGCTGTGTGTTACCACAAAAAGTCCTTCCCCAATATATGGAACCATCAGCATATGTTTGATGAGAAGCACATACTGAGTTTAAAATATATGGATTTATACTGTGGATCCATGTACTTCATAGGTGCTAACTTTCTTTTTAGTTGCATATTTAAAAAAAAAATGCACTCTCTGCTATGAATGATGGCTGAAATAGCACAATCTTTTCAGGTGCTTATTCATTCCAATTTTATTGTTAATGATTTTACTTTTGAAAGATATTTGTTATATATATAAAAAAAAAACTTTACTAAAGCTTTTCCAGTTCTTTTTCTCCTCCCAGTTATAAATGCCCATGTAAGTAGGTACAACATCCACACAGTTTAGACTCCTAGAATCATAAAAGAGTTAGGGTTGGAAAGGACCTTAAGATCATCCAGTTCCAACCCTCCTGACATGGCCAGGGACACCTCACACTAAACCATGCCATGCAATGCTTTGTCCAACCCAACCTTGAACACAGGCAGGGATGGAGCAATCACAGCTTCACTGGGCAACCCATTCCAGTACCTCACCACCTTAAAAGGAAAGAATTTTTTTCTTATATCCAATCTAAACCTCCCCTGTTTAAGTTTGAAGCCATTATCCCTTGTCCTGTCACTACAGTTCCTAATGAAGAGTCCCTCCCCAGCATCCCTATAGGCCCCCTTCAGATACTGGAAGGCTGCTATGAGGTCTCCATGCAGCCTTCTCTTCTACAGGCTAAACAGCCCCAACTTTCTCAGCCTGTCTTCATATGGGAGGTGCTCCAGTCCCCTGACCATCCTCATGGCCCTCCTCTGGACTTGTTCCAACAGTTCCATGTCCTTTTTATGTTGAGGACACCAGAACTGCACACAATACTCAAAGTGAGGTCTCACAAGAGCAGAGTAGAGGGCCAGGATCACCTTCTTTGACCTACTGGTCACGTTCCTTTTGATGAAGCCCATGATTTGGTTGTCTTGCTGGGCTGCAAACACACACTGAAGCTGGCTCATGTTCATTTGCTCATCAACCAACACTCCCAAGTCCTTCTCTGCAGGGCTGCTCTGAATCTCTTCTTTGCCCAACCTATAGCTGTTCCTGGGATTGCTCCAACCCAGGTGTAGGACCTTGCACTTGTCATGGTTAAACTTCATGAGGCTGGCATCAGCCCACCTCACAAGCGTGTCAAGGTCCCTCTGAATTACATTGCTTCCCTCCAGCGTGTCAACCGAACCACACAGCCGGGTGTCATCGGCAAACTTGCTGAGGGAGCACTCAATCCCACTGTCTGTGTCACCAAGAAAGGTGTGAAACAAGACCCGTCCCAACACCAATCCCTGAGGGACACCTGGTCTCCAGTTGGACATTGAGCCGTTGACCACAACTCTTTGCATGTGCCCATCCAGCCAGTTCTTTATCCACTGAGTGGTCCATCTACCAAACTGAAGTCTCTCCAATTTAGAGACGAGGATGTTGTGTGGGACAGTGTTGACCACTTTGCAAATGTCCAGGTAGATGACATCAACTGCTCTACCCCTGTCCATCAGTTCTGTAGCCCCATCATAGAAGGCCACCAAATTGGTCAAGTGGGATTTCCCCTTAGTAAAGCCATGCTGGCTGTCACCAAGCACCTTGTTGTTTTTCATATGCCTTACTGTGCCTTTCAGGAGAATCTGCTCCCAGATTTTGCCAGGCACAGAGTTGAGACTGTCTGGTCTGTAATTCCCCAGGTCACCCATTTTCCCCTTCTTGAAAATGGGGGTTATATTTCCCTTTTTCCAGTTGTTGCGAACTTCACCTGACTGCCATGATTTTTCTAATATGATGGACAGTGGCTTTGCAACTTCATTCGCCAGCTCCTTCAGGAGCCACGGATGAATTTCATCAGGTCTCATGGACTGTGTACATTCAGGTTCTTAAGATGATCTCAAACCAGATCATCTCCTACAGTGGGCCCAAAGTCTTCATTCTCACAGTCCCTGTGTCTGCCTTGCAGGACTTGGGTGTTGCGGTCAGAGCCTTTGCCAGTGAAGACTGAGGCAAAGCAGTCATTCAGAACCTCAGCCTTCTCCAAATCCAGAGTAGCCAGTTCTCCCAGTCGCTTCCAGAGGGGGCCTACATTGTCCCTAGTCTGTTTTTTATTTGCTACATACCTATAGAATCCCTTCTTGTTATTCTTAACATCCCTTGCCAAGTCTGATTCTGACTGAGCATTTGCTTTCCTAACCTGATCCCTCGCTTCCTGGACGACATCCCTGTATTCATCCCTGGCCACTTGTCCTTGCTTCCACCTTTTATAAGCCTTTGTTTTCGAGTGAATTTTCCTCAGCAGATCCTTATCCATCCAAGGAGGTCTCCTGGCCCTCCTGCTGCACTTCCATCTAGTTGGGATGTAACACCCCTTAGCTTGTAGTAGGTGATTCTTGAATATCAACCAACAGTCTTGGGCCCCCCTGCCCTCTAAGGCTATATCCCATGGAACCCTACTAATTCTGCTTAACACAGATTTTTTATTTTTTTGGGGGGGGAAAAGTATTTTTCACATTCATCCAAAGATTTTGTATTATTAACTTTTCTTCTCATGATATGCCATTTATATGAAGCATGTTGATTTTTGACTGTATCGCAGTAATAATAGCAATAATAATGATAAAACTAATTTTTACCTTTCAGAGTGTCTTCAGGTCTTGTTCTTCTACAGATCAACATTTTCCTCTTTAATACATTTATCAAGATTCCATGATCTTTTCCTGCTGAAAACAACCTATTATCCAAAGCTTCTAGAGTTTCTTAAGAGAAAGTAACTGGAATATCTAAAGTAATTGATTAACCTGAGTTTTATTTTATGGTTGTATTTAAATTAATTCTATTTTGTACTTACTGTTGTCTCCAACAATGCATTTCGAAAAAGAAGGTAACAGTGTATAAATCACCACACCTCTGATGACTAAAAATATCTCTTATGTTACTTGTGCTTTACAGGCAATTATGTTGGTAGGATATCTAGTAATGATATGTGGTGGAAAGCTCATCTGTAACACCACTCAGGCATAACTTGTCATAGCTCATGGCATATAATTCCTTAAAGACAACAAAAAAAAAAGATGTTTTAATACCTCTGCAATTGAATTATTGAAATACATATATGGGAGTTTCTGTATCTCTCCCCTTTCTGAACCTGGTTACTTAGATAAAAATTCTTCTCCATTTTCCTTTAAATTCTAAAGTGACTTCAGCTTGAAGTATTTCTTATATGTAACACCAAAGAAATAGTTCAACAATTTGCAAACTAATACCACGCAACACCTCTTGATGTTAGTGCATGGTCCAGTTTCCTAAATATCTGAACTCATTAAGTGACAGAAATCCCATTTTTAAAAGCTACCTTTGTTTATTATCTGATGTATTGTGGGGTTTTTGTTTCTTTTTTTTTTTCCCCGAACCTTTAATTAAAAGTACAATTTTTAATTTTAATGTTGGTGTTTCTGTTCTCCTGAACAGTCAATAGCATGTAATAACGCATTGTCTTTATATACGTCCTCATAAGACTCTTTCTTTCTATCCAATATTTCCTTTATAGGATTTGCATCCCACCTGCTTTAATTTAATAACATCAATTTGCAGCTTAAAAATTTATCAGAGCAGAACTTGAAACTTTGAACATATTTGCCTGTTAGACTCCTTTTCATTTCTTATGATCCCTGGCATATACAGCGGTTCTTCTATTTATTTTATTGTCTATGTAATGTTAGCATTTGTTTAGCTTTGTTTTATCCTCTGGTTTTTGTTTTCTTTTATTATCAGTCACTTTCAACATTTTTACTGTTGATTTAGTTTTCTTCTTTGTCTTTTTCTTTGTATCATTAATAGCCACTTCCATAAGGATGGCTTAGTGAACTTAAAAAAGTTTGTTGGTTAGTCCTTATTCAATATTGGTAATGTTTTAAACCTGTTGTTTTTTTTCCGATATCCAGCCAGGGTCAGCCCACTACAACAGGTCCAGTAGATAAGCTAAAACCAAAACACAAATTATTAAACTATTTTGCTATAAAAATGAAAAGGTTTTCATGATCTCACTTGGTGTGATTTTGCAAAAAGTCTGTAAGTAATATAATACATTTACAGTACTACTTTAAATTTCTAAATATTTTTCAAAAGATACCACCCATCCAGAGAAAAATTATGTAGTCATGACTTCCACACCAGATAAAAATAATAGGCCAATCTCACAGTAGAGAGCCATGCTACTAACACTGCTTTAGGAAATATTTTGATCAGACTATTTCTGAGCCTATAGTACAATGAATTTTACTAGGACAGGCCATATGTACAGCGTTTGTTTAGAGTTTTGGTATTGTATATGTTTTATGTATGTATGAAGTTTGGATGACAAGCAAAAAGTATGGGTAGTCAGGGTCATGAACAAAATGTTAACTTCAAATTCACAAAGATAATGTTCAGAGCCATAAATTAAATAATGTTGTAATAGATTTTCGAAAGCTTAAGAACTACTTCCTTTTTCTGTATTCTTCTAAATTTTCAATATTTGAAGTAAAATAGAACTTTCTAGTAAAATCAAGGATCACGAAAAATAGCTATATTTTGTGTAAGGATGGAATAGGGCAATATAGGAACTGTCTAAATGGAATTTCTTGACAAGGCCACAAATTAATCTGTTTTGCAACTTACTTTGTCTCCTTAAATCAGTAGTGAAGGTATCCAAGACTGGGCCATCTACAGCACAGGAAAACTTAAAGGCCAAATTGCTCTGGTAATAGTCTATAACTTGAGTACAAACCTTTATTGCATCTACAGGATGCCTGAATGTGGAATCCCAATTGTCAGAGCTAATGTGGATCTGTTAAAACCAAATTACACATGATGAGATCTTATCTGTCACAAGGTTGAACATAGGAGGAATATGTAGATGCAATCAGGTATATTTGCTCAAACTGCAGGAAGCTAATTTAATTTCAGCATAAAATTCTTTTTAGGAGCAGATGAATACAGGATGTAAAAAGATGGCTTTTAATGACTACTATTGACTTCACCAGGGCAGGATTTTATATTATCCATCATACTCAAAATTTATAGCTATTGTGAATGGAGAAAAACTCTCCAAACAGAAGATGTCAATGTTAAACAGTCTAAAAGTTATTTCTTTTTCCTGATGACATTGTAAAATCAAGTCCAGATGATGTGTACATATTACAAATTCTGAGTTAGTAGTTAATCTTTACCTTAAAAGCCTGAGTACTGTTACTATAAAATCCGAGCAAATCTTAAATCCAAAAAAGTTGCTAATAATTTCTTTTTCTATTAGAACATAAGTAGACATTTTCAGATGTTGCCTATTAGAAAAACTCTGTGGAAATATTTGCTTATCTGAATTTTCAATTACCACAGAGAAATATTTAATGCTCTGGTTCAAATTTTAAAACAGGAGAAACATGCTCATAGTCATTACCATGGTTCACTCTTGTAATAAATGCTAGATCCCGCAAGTTACCATGCTTTTTAGAGGGCTTCTAGTTAGGTATCATATCCTTTCAGAGTCTTTTTACAAGTTAAAATACCAAATATGTACTTTTCATGAAGCTGTCAAGGACGAATTAATATGAAAACTCATTTGACACTGATTTCAAGAGAACAATGACAGTTTACAAGAGCAGGGAATGCCATTAAAGATGAATCTGTAATGCCATTACTATTTGTCAATTGACATGTCAAATGTTAGTGTCTGAACTATTTCTCTATATGAATAGATTTCAGATTTCCAAGGTCAGTAGTTTTGCAACTTACAAGAGTACTCAGTTTTTATGCTGCAAATTTTAAAGGAAAAAAAGAAAATCTAAATTTAAAGTTTCCTAACAATATGAAAGTCAAATGTGACAGATTTACACTGGTTCCTTTCTGTCTGTCAATATAAATGAGCAAATAAAAATCTATTTCTCCTTCAGAGCCATTACATTTAATCATGCCTACACATTTCTCAGCCTGCAGCTTCCTTGTGTTACAGATTTCCAAGTTTTAATGCCTGAAACAACTGCAGTATCTCATTATTTTTAAAATGTTCCTAATAGCAAGAGTTATTGAGGTGCTTGAATTTGAGGTGTTATTGTCTGATACCTATCTTGAGAGCTTGAAATGACTGTCCTAACAGTGAACTGTTTTCTGAGAACAATAATTTTTAGTCATCTGAAGGGTAAGAATTAATACATTTTATATGTGTCATATTTTTGCAATGTATAGCTGCAAAAGCCTTGATGATAGACATATTTCAAACACATTAAACTACTATACCAAATTTACTTGAACAGATATTGTTTGAACAGTTCATTTTACTGCATTTCTTAAAAAAATGCTCAGCTTACTTCTCTTTATCAACAATGATTCTGTTTTAACTGTCATAAAGCTGTTCAAACCTTCAGAATTCCAGCAAATAGCAATACTAATGACATCTTGTGCATTACAGACTAAAGGTAAACTGCAATAAGTTTATACAAATCAACCTAATTTCTTATTAGGTATTCCAGAATTACAATGTTTTATTTGATGTGTTTCTAGGATATAGGGAATCCTGTTATTTTAATTGTTCCCTGATGGGCTTATTTACACACTAGACCTCCATGTTGCAACTGTTGGTTGCAGTCTTATTATTCAGATTCTTCCCATACTGTTTCTATCTTCATACTTAACTGTTTAAGCACTGAAACAATATGGGTTGAGAGAGATGATAGAAACCTGGGAAAAAAACCCCATCACATAGCATTAAAACAGAAGAGAAAATTACAAGTTAGAGTATTAAATGGGAGCAGAGACAGTCAGATAAGTTATGTCAAGTGACAGATAAGGAATCAGTGACATAAATTATTTCTGGGGTGCTACCTATCTTTTTCTGTTCACTGCGGATACTTCATGATTTTTCATGAAAAGGTACACTAAGTGAGACTGGAGGGAATATTATGAAATTTGAAAGAATGGAGTGTGTATTCATTGTCTTTGTTAGAGGTAAAAGACATCTAGGAAGAAAGTGAATAATATTTGAAGAATATTTCCGTCTAAATCTCGGAGGAATTATTTAGTCATATTTAGGAGTGGGAAGCAGGAAAGAAACCTGGAGAACTGACTTAGAAGAGAACTTCGGGAATCTATCAGTAAGTACTTTGACAGAACTACTCTGAAATGAAGAAGACTTACGAAACTTGACAAAAGACAATTTTTGACATTTTGACAAAAAACAGGCAAAACAACTAAAAAGATGTAGGATTGTTCCTGTCAGAAAGGCTGCCTTTATGTCAGTTCATATGAATAACTTACATATTTTTCAGTAGGTTTGGATGGAGGAATATTTACCAGAAAACAAAGAGCTGAAAAGAGAAGTATATGCTGAGTACATAAGGGAGTGTGTACAAGCTCATGGAAAAGACCTGGCAACCCTGAGTCCTGCTGGATCTGCAACAGTTCGTAAAGGCATGACACTATGAGTTTGCTGAATCTGTACAAGACCACTAAAACACACTCAGCATCAACAAAAGGTTGTGTAACTTGGGCCACCTCCAAGATGCACTAGCTGTTTTGTGCAGGGGAAAAACTAGAGTATTGTTTGAACACCTGATGAAAGAAAGAAACAAACATCCCTCTGAAGTGATATCAGTATGTTCCCATACTCCAGAGGAAATAGCAAGGCTTCAACTGGTTAACTACAAGAGGAGGTGAGAGTGAGTATACTTCTCTGAATACTTACCTTTTATTAACAGCTTGATTGCATTAATAATCACAATTTGATGAATAAAATGCTTCATAGAAAATCTTCAGAGGTTGCAACCTGGGTCTCCCTATCTCAAGCCCCCATTAAAGAAGAAAAAATTATAATGGTCCCACTACAAAGAAAAGTAAATGAAGACATTTTACAGAGCATCTGCAGCAGAAGCACAGTTCAGTAAACAGTGGAAAAAGAAGATTTTGCAGTGATACTTCAATTAGCAGAAATTCACAATAAACACATCTAAGCTTACAAACACACTTGCCTTCAATTCAATGCATCTCACATCATTAGGTTGAAGATCATTGGTACTCAACATGTCAGGAAGGCAACATTGGCCAGCTGACAATAGCATACAGCTGGCTTGTGTTTGTGAAAAATAAGTCTCTTAGGCTTTTTATATTTCATTTTTACAGAAAAAGAATGAAGCAAACAATATGGATCTCCTTTGTATAAAGCTTCCATTAAAAAAAAATTGTAAGAATTTAGCTTTATCATTTTTTTTCAAATTGCAAAGAAAACCAGACCCAACATCTAATCTTCTTGTCTGGGACTCTGCATCCAGGCAGATAAAAGAAATTGTTTCCTCCTGATCTAGCTCATAGGGAAAGGATCATTTGCTTTATAAGCTGAAGTTTCACAATGGCAATGAATAGTTAGCTAAGCATTATACTCTGGACTCTGCTAAAGTAACACTTTTGTGCCTTCTCCAAACAAACTTTTTTAAACTTTAAGTAAAATATTTTGGTACCACAAAATTCAGTTGTATTATTTAGCTTTTATATGCATTTTCAATAATGCACATTAGAACTCTTTGAGAAAGACAAAATAATAAAACCCACTAAGCATAAATACATAAGTTAAAGGTAGACAAGGGGAGAGTTTCTTGTTGGCAGCATATTTAAATAACCTATAATGCATATTTATTGTTTCTGCATCTGATTTGCTTTTTATATATCTTGAAGTGATTTTATTGACATGTCTCTTCTACTTTGCATTTTGCCAGGGAAGATTTGCAGGTTGTGACAGAAAATTCTTTCTTGTGATACTTCCTTCCATTTCTAGGAATTCACTTTCATCTTTTATGTTGTGTATCAGGTCTTTCCCTTCCTTGCATGTTTATGCTACCCCTGTATAATTTCTCAGAGATCTTTTTTTTTCCTGGGTCCCTGCTGACATTTTCATTCTCTAGATAAATTCACTGAAATTAACAGATAATTATTGTTCTCTAATTTAAATCATTATTCTTACTAATGCTTTGTCTGAACACCTAGAAATTTTCAAATCCTGGAAATTGACCTTTGTCTACAGAAGCCACTGAGAAAAGCTCAGTATGTTGGGTGGCTCAGTTCTTCCCAAGCTAGGCCTGGGAAGATTCCTAGATGAGCCTGGGTCTGAAGAGTATGAGTACAGAAATGGTCACTTTGGTATCCAGCTGCTGCCAGGATCTTTTGTATAGACCTTGCTTTAACAGGCTTCCCATAGTTCACACAGGAATCCCTATGGCAAAGCAAAAACTTAGATTAATGTCTCAAAAATATCTCATACCTATATGATCACTCCTCAGAATCTCAAAGCAGCTGAGATTCTGGACCTTGCTATGTTCTGAGCATCCAGGACTATCCCGTGTTTCCTATGCATGACTGCATTTAATTGACACTAGGGAGCTACTATAGACTATAGTAACTTTTTCTTGCCAGAACAATTTTCTTATACATAATATGTGAACTGTAGCTAGTTATTCTTCATACTTTATAAAATTTGCAAGGCCCTATAAGGAATTGGAGGTCTCAGGTGATAGACATTTTATTTGTACACTCTAAAAGACATTTTTAGGACACATGGTATTATATAAATTGTTGAACAAAGGCTGTGCTATTATTTCCATTTTACACATGCAAATGTGGAGGAAAAGTTGTTTAGGAAACTCACATAAAAGACTGTGATTGTCCAGCTTGTGGCAGTTTTCTCTGGGAGTGCTTTATTTATAAGAAGCCTCTACATACTGTTTACATACATTGTCTATATTCAGTTTAGTCAATACAGGCAAGACTGCCAAGAGTTGAGTATTGGACCATCAAATCCCCTGCCTTTATTTAGGCAAGACTGATATGTGACCACCTGCTTTTCACAGTCTCTTTTCTGAATGGTAATACACATTTCACAGCACCTCATCAGAAATTTTAGAGATAAGAATACACATTGCAACATATCAAAGCTGGGAACAGGATCCAGATCTCAAGTTTAAGACTACTTTCTTAATAAAAATAGCCATTCTGCCTCCCTGGGAGAAACAAGAACTTTTTTTAGTTCAGTGTACAACTAATGAAAAATCTGAAAGATACAGACACAATATACTTTTTTTTTTTTTTAAATAGCTTATGAGGTCTAACATTGCCAGACTATATGGAAAAAAAATCAGGTTTGTCCAGTGCATAACAGTTTATTGCTTCTGCTAGAACTAAGGCATTTGAGTCACTCACTCACTGAATTTGAAAAAAGCTCAAAGACAGAATGACTTTCTTGAATTGGCTTCTCAAGTTGGCAGCACAGTTATAAAGACAACAAGACTGCTGAACTAGTTTCCCATAGTCTACTTATCTTCAGATATCACCTCATCACTGTTCTGTATTTTTTAAATATTTTATTGCCATTCCCTAGATCACTGGTAGATTTTTATTTCTATATTTTTGTACCAATTTCCATTTATTACGTTGGACTGTAAAATTTTTCCAGCTTCAATTCCTACCTTCAGTCTCAAGGAAGCTCTTGAAAGTTGGTTAGAAAAATATGCCAGACTTTAAAAATTATAGAAACATGTGCTAAGGAATGGCAAAGGATTGCTGTGCATTTGAGGTGAAGGTGGAAGCTTTATGAAAAATCACTTGTGAAATTTGCAATACTTTTTCACTCTCTGTAAAGTACACAAATTAATAATAAGTGTTATTATTAATTTGTGTCATGATTAAAGAATAACATTGCTAACAGCAATTAAATTATGCCTAAGAAAGGACTTCCATTGCTGTTTATCTTGCTATAATATAAATTTTAGTAAGATTCCATGCTGTAATAGTTTAATCCTAGCTGGCAACTAAGTACCACACAGCCACTTGCTCAATTCCCTCCCCCTTGAGGTGGGATAAGGAGGAAAAATCAGAAAAAAAGATAAAAAGCCATGGTCTGAGGTAATAACAGTTTAATAATTGAAATAAATATAATAATAATAATAATAATAATAATAATAATAATAATAATAAAAGAAGAAGTAAAGAGGAATAAAGCCCCAAAGAATACAATACAATTGTTCACCACACGCTGATACCCAGCCCGACCCTAGCAGCAATTGGCCCCTCCCAGTTTATATAATGAGCATGATGCACCATGGTATGGAATACCTCTTTGGCTTGTTAAGGTCAACTATCCTGGCCATGCTCCCCCACAGCTTCTTGAGCTCCTCCTCACTGGCAGAGCATAGGAAACTGAAAAGTCCTTGACTTAGAGTAAGCACTGCTAGGCAACAACTAAAACATCAGTGTGTTATCAGCATTATTTTTGGACTAAAGCCAAAACACAGCACTGCACCAGCTACAAGCAAGAAAATTATCCCAGCTGAAACCAGGACACCTGCCTTTTTAAACAAATCATTACACAGTGTATTTAACCTACAACTTATGTCAATACACCAAATTTTCATTATAGAATTATAGAATCATAGAATAGTTAGGGTTGGAAAGGACCTTAAGATCATCTAGTTCCAACCCCCTTGCCATGGGCAGGGACACCTCAGACTAATCCGTATCACCCAAGCCTTCATCCAACCTGGTCCTGAACACTGCCAGGGATGGAGCATTCACTACCTCCCTGGGCAACCCATTCCAGTACCTCACCACCCTAACAGGAAAGAATTTATTCCTTATATCCAGTCTAAATCTCTGCTGTTTAAGTTTGAACCCGTTACCCCTTGTCCTATCACTACAGTCCCTAATGAAGAGTCCCTCTCCAGCATCCCTGTAGGCCTCCTTCAGATACTGGAAGGCTGCTATGAGGTCTCCACGCAGCCTTCTCTTCTCCAGGCTGAACAGACTCAACTTTCTCAGCCTGTCTTCATACGGGAGGTGCTCCAGTCCCCTGATCATCCTCGTGGCCCTCCTCTGGACTTGTTCCAACACTTCCATATCCTTTTTATGTTGAGGACACCAGAACTGCACACAATACTCCAAGTGAGGTCTCACAAGAGCAGAGTAGAGGGGCAGGATCACCTCCTTCAACCTGCTGGTCATGCTTCTTTTGATGCAGCCCATTCCATACATTCATAACTTACCCACATAAATATCCACAATGGCTGTGTCCTAAGGCAAGCAGTCAAAAATACAGTTTTGAAATAAAAGCTGGTAATGCTTTCAGTCCATAAACCACATTTCAATTAAAAGCATTTAAAATTAAAATGATTGTTTCACTGAGATAGAGGGTCACTTTTACAGTTCCTAATCTTGCATGACCTAAGCACAGTAATCTTGATTTACAATGCCATAATCTGGTATTTAAGTAGGTAGTGTTCATTCATTAAACACTCATTCTAAATTCCTCTCTAATAAGCAATTAGCTTGCCAAAGTCTTATACAATGTCATATATTTAGGCCACTGACCTACAAAATTCCCTCATAGCCCAGGAAAAAAATTAAACAGTATGACACTGCCCACATAAATCTCTCAAAAGTTGGGCCTTTGCAGCAATATAACGCTTAACCCCTATGAGCCATATTGAGGAACACACAATGCTCCCTTTGTACAGGGCTTTTATTGTCTTGTGACTGAATAGTGAGCAGTACTGAACTGCAAGTACTGAAGCAGAACCTCAAGAAAAGCACAGAGATTTTTCTGTTCCCATACCTTTGAGTTCTTTAACCCAGCTTCTGGGTCATGGTTCTGGCTCACAATTTTAATAAAAGATACATTTCATAAGGACTTTTGACAACTGAGATTCTTATGCATGTACATGAGCCTGAACCCATCTTTCTCATGCTTTATCAGCATGTATATTATATTTGTATTGGCACAAAATCAGACGACCAATGCAATCCAGTTGGCAATAGCAAGCCTGTAAACTGTAACATGAGAGATCAGAGTAGGAGCAAATTTGAAATTGTACCTTAAAATAGCCTGAACTTAAGTCAAACAAGAGTGATGATTAAGTTTACTGCATGTCATACACAAATTAAACGCTTTCCAGACATATGCTGCATATTACTTGTGCTGAGTCTTGAAGAATCTTTACTACAGAGACAAAAAGAGATGCAGGTTTCAGGGAGGAACTGAGGCACTGCCTCTTTTAATGAGTATTTATATTTCTGTTGTACTATCTCCCAGAACACAATAGCAGCTTTCAGCCCAGGTGTGCAATTAATACCAGCAAATGGACTCACATCACCAGGGAATGATGCATTCACCACTCCCATTTCTATTAAGAAACACAATGCTGCATGGCAATCTCCGAAGGAAACTTGTAATTGGAAAACCTGTAAGAGATACTTTATTGTAAATTGTTCTGGTTAGCAGAAATGAGGACCTTTATGAGGGCAAAACTAAAAATAGTTTCTCAACCTCTAAAACAGAAGTGCATGCCCTATGCAAGCTGTCCCAACCCTAGGGCCTAGTGTCCATAGAGCTACCAAGAAAATGAAGTTTTGTTCGGCAGAACAGAATCCCCAGACTATAATCCAGATTCCTTTAAAAAAAAAAAAAAAGAGAAAAAACAAAACCCAAAAAAACCTGGTATCTTGCAACCTCTTTGATTTTGTAGATCAAAGCACAGATTTAAACACCATTTCCATATTTTCTTTCTGACTTTGTAGTTTTGATAGAAAGGTGTTTATGACTCCAAAACCTTTCTCATCTCATGTGATCCCCAGCCCACCTCAGGGGAAACTGGTTTACAGTAGAAAAATAATTCTTCCTCGAAGTAGAAATTAAATAATTAGACTGGCAATTCCTTAATTCCTTTAAATTTCATTCATGAAAAAAAAAAAGGAGAGGAGAAAAAAAAGAAAAAAAAAAGGTCCAGGATGAAATAGAAACCATAGCTTTAGATATACCAGCTAGTACAAAAGTGACAGCTTCTCCCTCTATTTCACAACACAAATAGGTAAACTTTTTCTCTTCTTCTAATTCCCACTGTGCATAACTCTAAGTCGTAGAAAACAGACTCCTCGGTAAATCCTGTATACACAAAAGCCTAAAGAAATTCTTCTCTAGCTAAGTGTAAAAGGTGACATTTTCAAATACTGGATGAGCCACTCGCATGAAAGAGCTCCACAGAACAATCTGCAAGAAGAAATAAAGCAATCAGGGTCAGATATTCTAGATTCCTTTTTTTTTTGTCCCTTCCCACCGTAACAAGTGTGCAATAGTTCCACCTCAGTTAACCTTGTCTTATTTTTGCTAGACTTGATCTGATCCAAAAAAAAACAGTGACTTTTTTTATAGACAAGATAAAGCCCCGTGACCTAGCTGTGAGATAGCAAAGAGCAGAAACATGGCAGGACTACAGTACTTCTAAAAGCACAAAGAAATAGCAGTGTATGCCTGGGGATGTTTGTGTAGCAGTTCAATGTGCATGAGCCATCCATGCACGACCTTGGACTTCAATTCAAAACAGTTATTAGATGGAGCTGCACCTCCTCCCAGGTGCTCTTCTACAGCCATCCTCCCTCCTGCCACAGCTGGGCTGCCATAGCAATTGTCTAATCCCTCCTGTTGTAGAGGCTTAAGACATTTTATCCTGCTGATAATCCCACTATATCTCCAGCCTTTCCTCATCCTGTTTTCAGGTGTCCCGCTTACTCCATACATCCTGACACTCACTGCTACTGCTGCCCTTTTTTACACAAAAACAAGTTAGTCCTGAAGAGGCAAAACCAAAACCTCACATAAAACCTCATTTATTTTGTTTTAGTTTTTTCCCATATTCGAACAGAAAACATACAAAAATGACTGTCTGTGCTTTTGCTAAACATGTACAGTTACACAGTGCATAGCTTACCTTTGGTCTTCCAACAATACCCATAGTCCTGCCAAGCAGGCCTTAAATAACGATATTACAGAATCACAGAAAGGTTTGGGTTGAAAGTGACCTTAAGAATCATCCAGTTCCAACCCTTCAGCAATGAGTAGGGACACCTTCCACTGAACTAGGTTGCCCCAACCTGTCCTTGAACACTTCCAGGGATGGGGCAGCCACAACTTCTCTGGACAATCTCTTTCAGTGTCCCCACACTCTCATAGTGAAGAATTTTTTCCTCACTTAGAGCCATTCCCCCTTGTCCTGTCACTACATGCCCTTGTAAAATTTCTCCCTACAGATTTCTTGTAGGCCCCTTTTAGATATTGGGAGACTGCTTTAAGGTGTCCCCAGAACCTTCTTCTCCAGGTTGAACAACCCCACCTCTCTACCTGCCTTGAGAGGAGAGGTGTTCCAGACCTCTGATAATTTCTGTGGCGTCCTCTGCACTTGCTCCAGCAAGATCATGTCCCTCTTGTGTTGGAGGCCCCAGAGTGGAATGGAGTAATGCAGGTGGGGTTTCACAAGGAAGAAGAGTAGAGGTGGGAATCATCTCTCTTGACCTGATGGTCACCCTTCTTTTGATGCAGCCCAAGATAGAATTGGCAAGTGCACGTTGCTGGCTCATGTTGAGCTTCTCACCAAACACAACCCCTAAGTCCTTCTCCTTGGTAATTTGTGAGTAAATTTCACTGTTGTTCCACTTCTATCATTCAAAAGCAGAGGATAAGACCCCCAAAACTAATTATTTCTGGGTTTATATGACGCATGCTTACAACTGGAAAGTATAAAAGTAGAAAGTACTAAAATAATCTAGGCAAACTTACAGGAAGCTGCTCTTGAGAATTATTTCTTCTCTTGAAACAGTTTTATAGTGACTGTGTAGTATTAGGAAGTGCAAAATATCACTGTATCACTTCTGAAGTATGTGGTAAGCCTTTTGCTGCAATGAGGAAATGACTGGTGTAAGCCAACAGCCATTTCAGAGGAAAAAAACATTATTATTTAATAGTGGTAATTTACAGTATTACTATGCAAATAATAATAAAATTTACTGTCCGACAGTAAACAAGTAAGCAAATGGCTTGTGTTCACACTCTTTCCCTTCTGAAAAACACACAAACAAGAAAAATTCCAGTTCTAGCAGTATAACTAATGGACCCCAGTTCTGATCCTAAAATAATGAACTGCATGTCAACCTAACTGTCCAATGAACACTTAGAGGAAACAGCAAAGGCTCAGAAATATTGATAATTTTTCTAATATTCAGAAAATTTCCATGTTTTAAACCATGCAAATGTCGAATACTCCAGCCTAACAGCAAACCCTCCACAAACTCACACAGATAAGGAAATTACTAACATTTATTTAACATGTTGAAAATGTGCTAAGCTTAACAAATTGACCTTTAAATTTATAAATTTCCAATATGAAAAATTCTGGCAGATAAAAATGCTAGTAAATAAAGTAACTAAATAAACCTCACTGCTTCATTAGAGTTCTGATTCTGAAAGTCGAAATTTACAAATATTAATTAAATATATATATATGTATCCGATGAAACACTCACTGGATTTCCTACCTGTGTAGGAGTAACCTGCAATGCAGTAATTTGTGTTACTTTTTGTCCAGTTTTATCAAAGCTCCTCAGCTATCAGGAACATTAGGCTTCTGTCCACTGCCTTCTTTTTTGAAGCAGGACAGTGTTTAACTATGACATGACTCCTTAATAGCATGCATATTCCTCCATAAACTTGGTAAAAAATACAATCAGAAAAGTGTATGCACCAAACGTTTGATGAGCACTGAATGAGTCACTGTGTTATCCTAATGACAGGATGAATCAATTAATTTCAAAACTATACAAAAGTACATCATCAAGGTACTTTTGATAGCGAAATGTCACTGTATAGTAAAAATAACACTAGCTTAGATATTTTGGGGCAACACAAGAAACCCCCTGTTAATTGCCTGGTAACCTTAATTAGAGTAGCCATTTCTAACTCACACCCAACAGCCACTGTAAGATTGAACTGTGGCCCAAAATAGAGTATTTCCTTTGTTCCATTGTGTACCATCTAGTAAGTGGTTACTGAATTTAAAATGGCACAGGGTTGAGTATTCCCATTTTACATACCATTTGTTTGCTTCTAGATACTCAGAGTAATTAGCAACCCATGAATAAGCGTCAAGAGCAGTAAAATAATATTGTTTAAATTTTGAAATGAATGCATTTGTCTTTTGGAACTACTCCATTCCACTTCCTGATAAAAAGACCTTTCTCACCTCTAACAGCCCAGAGAGATGTGTATATACTCTTCATGGTATTTGGTCTGACCTAATGATTTTAAGTCTTCTCTTTTTCAGAAGTTAACTGTACTATTTACCAAGCTCTGGTGAAACTTGGCTCCTGACTCTGTGGCACCTGGCTGATATATATAGCCTATATTTTCTGAGAGCCTTCCAAAACTTTTGTAAATTCTCCTAAGTTCTTTAGTTGTTTTTTTTTTTTTTAAGTAAAAATAGCCGTTGATACATATTTATAACGAAGACAATTTTTATTAAAAAATATATTGGAATTCCATATCATCGTAGCATAACAAAGAGAGTAATTTAATCAATGCTCCATTTTACAAGAAATCAAGGATGGACAATAAAAAAAATTGTTCATGGAATCCTACACTGTCTCAAAAAGCTGTCTGCAAGTGTCTGCTGACTGATTTACAAATATTGTGTAGTATTTATCTTCTCTACTAGATAGTTGGCGCTTTAGGTGGAGATTTATTTTTATTTTTTGAAACCTATTAAAACAAAATTTAAGAAACCTTCAAACTTGAACATCTATTAAATCACTTCAGTAATTTACTCTTTTGGAACCTCTCTTCATAAAAATGTTCAATTTTTTATTAACAGTATTCTTTATTAAAGAATTAATATTGCATATATTTCATATCTTGAGAAAATTTCAGAGAAAGATTGCATTTTAAAATTCAAGGAGTTGTCACCTATAATTTTCTTGCATATAAGATCAAGACATTTTTCAAAATAATGTATTCTGACGGGGACATTTAGATAATGCAGTTCTGAAACATGTAACAATAATAAACTCAATGAATAATAGTTTAGTGGCAGGTTTATTTTAGGATCCTGTAACAATACTATCTTATTTAAACTTGATATTTCCTAATTTTTCCAAAATGCTTTCATGCCTCTTTTTTATATTGTCAATGTTGTACGCATAAAGAAAGTGAACTATCTGAAACATATGCTTATTTGAATCATCAAAATATTAAGTTAGCAATCCTTTTCTACTAAACCATCCTGAGTTTTAAGATTCCTGTTTTATTTGAAGAAAATTGCCAGTATTCTATTCATATCAGATTTGAAGGGCACTAATTTGCTATTCAGATTCATATTAGTGCCTTTAATATAACATTCAGCAAGACCACAAGCTAATAAATATTAAATAAACAAATCAGTCTGATTTGCAGCATATCTCCTTAAAGCAAAGAGACGATTTATAAGGGGAAGGCCCTCAAAACTAATTTTATCATGATAAGCATCTAAAAACTGGAATGCTTCATATGGTCAGTATCTCAAGTTTCTAAGTCTCTTAAATTTACAAAATCTAGAATGGTTTTATTCCCAAGACACTGATGGATGTTAGTCTATAACTGCAATTTTCATGAAATAGTTTATTGAACATGGCTTGATTTTATACATCCAATTCTTACTTTTTTAAATTTAAAAGTCGTATTTTTGATGGATGTTTTTTTCTCTTTGTCACACAAACCAGAGTTCTAAATTGGTGCTTGTTTGGTGTTACAGCTATAAAGAACATGACTTTTTCAAAGAACAATTTGTATTTTTGCTCCCTCAACTAAACAACAGTTAAGATTACAGGTACAAAATAAACTATAAGTGAAAAGTCTTTAACTACTTTATTGAAGGAGCAAAACCAAAGTGCTATTTGCTTTTGCATACTGCAAACTGCAAATGTGTTTGGGAAAATGTTCATACCAGACATTAGCAAGGATGATTTAAATAAAAAGCAGAAGAGGAAATGAACATTTCTAATTGCAAAATGTAGCCAGGTGTAGTGATTGACAAGGCAATTGTAAATTTTGACATGAAATCCACTTGCTGCCTCATTGACTGGGTACCTTTCGATGTGTACAAGTATACTGCAAAGGATACATAGCACAGGAAAATAAAGCAGTTATAAAGACACTGAGTAGTGAATAACACACACAAAAAAGATAGCAAACAATAACAATGTGCTATACTAAACATGCATATGCCCTTGTAAGCAACACCTTTGTAAGACGTGCAAGCAGTCCTCAGTGATGTGAGGAAGGGGTAACAGCTTCTTCCCATTGCTTAATTACTTCCTTCCAATTCCCTTTTTTTCCTTCTATATATTTCTATGTTAATGTTTTTTTTTTCTCCCATTTTTAATCCTTGACCTGCTATATATGCTCCTCTCAACAAACTAACCTCAGTGTACAGTTTTATAATTCTTTTCCTGAGTTGTTAATCTCTACACTTTATCCTTGGTCTGAGCCAAGGTTACACAACTGCAGCGTATGAGACCTTGGCCTGGGATCACAGAAAGCACAATCTTGGGGATAGGGAAGGTTACACTGCCACATACAACACTACAGGTATCTCTCTAATCTATCCCCTCAGACTGCTGTCTTCTCTCTTTCTGTTATTGCTGTGCTATCCTAGAGCTGAAATAGATTTTAAAGGCACAGAAAAAATGTCCCCTGAAAGACTAAGCAATGGGCTGACAAAGGATGGAAATACTTGTGGATAATTATTACCAGGATTATACTTGGACTTTTATGCAAAACCATCTGCATTTCAAAAAGTATGTTTGGGTTAAAAAAAACAAAAAAACAATTCTCCCCTTCCCTCCCCCCCAAGCAAAAATCCCACCAATGCTAAAACATACAGAATATCCTTCATGAGTTAATAGAGTATTTCAAAATATATACCTATCATATGTATGAAGTATCATATACTTCAAAACTGCATACAGCTCAGTAACTGCTACTCTTTAAACCACTTTCCTTCTTTACTGCAGTATGTCCTTATTTTTGTCTTTTCTGTTAGAAGAAAGGAAGCAAAACTTTATACTATTAGCTTTATTCACATACTTCCATCCCAAACACCAAAACTTTTGTTTGAATGTTTCCCTCTAACTTTGAAACTTTTTGCTAAATTCAATGAAATTTAAAAAGGGAGAAATTATCTCAAAGATATGTTTTCTATGAGGTTTCTGAAAGCAGGCAGACAGACAGTGGAGATGGAACTCTGGTTAAGAGTACAAGCTTAGTTTTCTTATTAGGCATCAGACAGTACTTACCCCCAGAGATGTCCAAAATTCAACCACTTGTGAAACTTTTTCTGTGCACTCCTCCCCATTTATTAGATCATCAGTACCACAAGTCTTTAATGCTTTAGTACTTCCCACAGCCTGCAATCCACTATCCCAGAAAACTGAAATTATCTTACTAATGGTATACCTACTTGAGATCATGATAAAAGTAATGCAGAGTAATCCATCCTGATCCCACACAGAGCAGGAAATGTGCTTATGTCTAGATCTGCAAGTAATATATAACTTAAAAAAAGGAACCCCTTAAGATATGACTATATAAGCTACAATTGATTTTTCCAGCAGGACCCAATCTCCCCATTCTGCCACAGGTCAAAGACCTACTGGATTTCTATGGAACTTTTTTTTTTTTGTAAAAATAAAAATGGAATAAAATTTATTGTTATTTGCTTATTTTAATACTGTAAGATTTTGCAACATTCAATCACTGTAATATCTAGAATGGGAATACCATTTCAACCTATTATAATGTCTTTTTCTAAAATGAGTTCTGAAGGGCATAATGAAAGGGTAAATTACTTTCTTAAGAAATATACTTTTAAACATTTGTGAAACCCTGAATTTTGCCTAATCTAAGCCAAAAATAAAATGCTCTCCTGAAGTGAAATGGAGCACTTTCCCATTCAAGCCAGTGGAGGACCTGATTTCAAGTCTTCTCTTATCCAGACACAACAGGTATCTTTTCTATAGGGAACAATTTGCTGAACAACAATATTTTCCTTATTTCTTTATGGTGGTTTGAAGCTGACCTCTCATAGAACTAATGATACACTTGCAATATCTTCAGACATATTGTTTTCAATGGCAGGACTAGGTACTGAAAAGTTTATTATTTCTAAAAATTTTTATGACGATCTATCCTTTCATGTAGTTTGAGACACAGAAATTCTGTCTGGAGTTTTAGAACAGAGCTCTGTAAGTTTTGTCTGAGATACAAGGTGACAGGATGCTCAACCCAGTAGTGAAAATCACCAACGATCAGGACAGAAGAAATAATCCTGAGGGAATTTTACTGGCTTGAATTGTAACAACTGTGACCTTAAAGCACCTAAGTGTTGAACAGCGAATAAGACTTAACTTTGAGAACCTACATTCTGTGGATCTTTTTGTGGATATGGGGCAACATAATTAAGAATTCTAACTGATCCCACACAGCAGCTCCAATGAATTTTAACTTTCACTTTCAGCTCTCTAACCATGTACAAAGTGATGGACCCAAGGGAAAGAAATAAATCCCTGTATTTCAGACAAGACTGGCCTCTAACTGTCAAGATTTGGATGGAAATTTTGCCTGGAAATGTTATGTCTTAATTGTCTCTTGCAAGGTTTCTTGAGATTTACTATAAAGCCAGCAAAAATTAGTAGTTTGATTCAGAAAAACATTTCCTGTGCTTATGTCTGAGCTTTTTTAGCTACTAGTCTTAAAACCTAGCACCTAACTTTCAGCTGCTTAATTCTCAATTGTAAGAAATAAAAAAGTTTAGAATATTTCTAATAATCACAGAATAGCATGGAGTAAACTGCTTTTCTATTACTAATATCCAAATGAGTTCTAGAAGAGCTCTTTTTTATTATTATTATAATGTTCATTAAACCATCTTCTCATTACAACCCTATAATTCTACATTTTTAAAAGGATGAATATCGAGTCAGATTTGACAATATTCCTTGTTTATACGTATTTGGTCTGAGATACTGCAATATAATTAGGGAAAAACTAATCCAAACACAGAATTTGGGCATGGACTCAAGGAAGCAATGTTTCTTGATCTTAGAGGAGTCTCTTACTTTAGAAATGTAACTCATCAGGAAGGAACATTACCAAACGTATAGCATACAATTTATAACAGCTAATACTGTACTAGCTTTTAAAATCTGAAATTTAAGATTTTTAATGTTTTAATGCAGGATAAATACTGATCCCTTAAATGCTTTTTTTTTTTGAACACTGATATGTTTAAAATATGTTTTTAAAAACATCATTGTACAACCAATAGAAGCACCAAAGTGCTAGATATCTATGTACTGGATAATCCCCAAACTTTTACCTATATAGTTTGTTCAACCTTTGTCAGATTCTATTAGTTGCACACTACCTGCAAAGGTAACTAAGTCTGATTGTTATTTTAAAATTAAATAGGATAACAAGCAGTATTCAAACAAAAGTGTTCTGGATTGAGGATTCTTACCTTCCAGGAAGATTAATTAGCTAATAGCTAAAGATCTATACACTATTGTTACTACACAGCATTTAGGAAATTCTATAGACTCATTTCAGATTAATTATTGCTATTTTACTATTGATACCTTTATAGGCTTTATATATTCATAAATCAGAAAATATTCATAGATAAGAATCAATAGGACTTACGGGACTGGTGTGTTGGCTGCTGTTACCTAGTGGCTCTTTAGGGCTTAATTCTACCAAAATCTCTCTCTACGATTGCTGCTTGTGTGCTTTCTTGCATGAGATATTCCTACCTTTTATTCTTATAAAAATGTTAGTCTGAAAGACATAATATCTCGATTGGAGCAGGGAGTTAAAATCAAACTGGCATCTGGATTTGAAACCTTTATAGGCTTTATATATTCATAAATCAGAAAATATTCATAGATAAGAATCAATAGGACTTACGGGACTGGTGTGTTGGCTGCTGTTACCTAGTGGCTCTTTAGGGCTTAATTCTACCAAAATCTCTCTCTACGATTGCTGCTTGTGTGCTTTCTTGCATGAGATATTCCTACCTTTTATTCTTATAAAAATGTTAGTCTGAAAGACATAATATCTCGATTGGAGCAGGGAGTTAAAATCAAACTGGCATCTGGATTCAGGTAAGTCCTGAGCAACAAATAAATACTGAAATACTGAACTGAATTCTAACTTTCAATTGCACATAAAGTCTTATTTCTCAGTGAGAAATAGTGAGCTAGCCTAACCAAGATTTTTGTTTTGTTTTGTTTTGTCTTGACTTGCTGCAGTAAGGAAGAAATTGTTTTATGAACAGAAAGACACTGGGATAAGTGTGTTGTGTGCTACGACCCTTCCTGACAAGTTAGGCTATGAAAACTCTATGAGTAAAACAACATTCTGAATCTTTACTCTTCTTTCTCCATTATGACTAGTAAGTGCAAAGAAGCAACAACAAAACAAAACAAAAAAACTAAATAAAAACCCTAAAAAACCCCAAACCCAACCAAGAACAAAAGACCACAGGTTTGCCTGCAAAACCAAATCTAAAGCTTCTCATCTAGTTTTATCTTTTTCCATTAAAAGGCACAGTTGGCTGCTTGTAATCCAGGTCCTATTCAATACCTTCATGTTGTTAACAAAATCAATTATATTTTCATGCCACTAAAAAATTTCAGGTTTTGGAAAAAAAAACAACACATATAAAACCAAGTTTCTTTGATCATAGCTGTTGGGTCTGCTCACTGCTTTCCAGTGATACCTAATTCCCCAAAAACCGTCTGCTTCCTTCCAGGGACAAATTTTTTCTTGATACTCTACAGTTCAAAATACTATGTACAATGGATAGTTACCATATTTGTTAGCAAACATCTTACAATATTGCTTTTCTGAACTATAGTTTGAATGGTGGTTCCTCTATTCTTTAGCTGTACAGGTATCTCAAAGAAATAGTAGTATGCAAGCCATGCTTAGAAATGGATATTCCAAACAGCAATGGATCCCTTAATGCCTGTTCATATAAAGGCAAAATGCTAACTATAAGTAGATGTGAAATTCACAGCTGTTTAATACAGTAAATTGAAGTTTCACTAACTGGATTTACCATGGAGAAAACATTTTCAAACATACCACAATGTAGGAAACATTGGGAGAAGCATAAATTAGTTTGTCAGTATCTTTTATAAGCACTATACCCATTGCACAATTTAATTACAGTTTACCCAATAGTTATATTAGACATAAAGAAATAGGGACATCCACACACAAAGAGACAGCCATAGAAAATAATCAAACTATGTGATTGGATATAAGTAATAGCTTCTACATAAGAATCACTGAAAAGTCCTGCTCTATTTAGCTTTGGTGAAAAACAGATTGAGATTGGTAAAACAGAATTAGAGACCACTACAGATTTCACAAATATCCATGAAAGCAATAAGAAACAATCATTTAAATCTTGCATTAAAAATAAAACCAAACAATCCCCCCCCTCCAAAAAAAAAAAAAAACCAAAAAAACAAAACCTCTGAAACCAAGAGAAGTCAATAATAATAATAATAAAAAAAATCTGAAACAAGCTAAACCTGGGGGGGGGGGTTGTTGTTTTGTTTGGTTGGTTGGTTGGTTTTTGGGTTTTTTTTCACAGGCACAGCATTTGTTTAACTAATTGCTAAAGGATGTGGTGCGACCAGATGACAGAAATCTGTTACGAAGGATATCAGACAATTTTTCAGGGATAGGATCTTTGGTTCTGAGGCAGCCTATAGCTTAGGAAATCTGTAAAATGACACATGCTGGGAACTGAGAGGTTCCTGAGAAACAATCAGCTTGATGCTTGCCATGAATTTCTTTTCTAAAAAGATCTAGGCTGACAGAAAAGGCTGACTTCTGGTGTGATCCATTGGTCATTTATGCTGCTACAGAAAGCCACACCCACTGTACAGCCTTCATAAAAAATAGATGCAGTATGAAAAGAGGACAAAGACATCAGAGGGGTCACAGCACTGTTTTCCAACAAGGAAATTTCTGTGTTTCTTGTGCTAATTGTTGTGTCTCCCAAAATTCCAGTTATTCATTTTCTACCTAATTAGTTTGCAGTGACATATTCTGCTACTCTGTTTTTGTTAATAATACTTTTGTTAAGAAATCATGACATTAACATTCTCTGGGTGTATTAGTAATAAGTTGATCATTAAAATGTATGAATATCTTTGCCACAAAAAATATATTTAATCAAAGTTTCTTTTCCCTTTATTAAGCCTCCTGAATCATTCTTATTTCAAAGGCTGTTATTTAGAATGACAAAAATAACAGATTCTTCACCAAAAGTCAGCATAATTCCAGTGAGTTCTGGAAGACTTGAGCACTATTCCTGCACAGTACTTCCACACAAAAAACACCAACCAGTGAAAACTGTATTCAGTTTCAAGGCCCAAAATGGAAATTGAACTAGAGAACCACACACACAAAAATTTAACTGCTGTCATGTAAGCCAGATGGTGGCAGGAAAAGGTCAGTAACAACTGATTGCAGTGAAGCTGCCCAAATTAATACAGATTATCTGAAGGAAAAGGTGAGGCAACCTGAGGTCTTAAGTTATTAACACAAACTCCTGTAAGAGGATTGGATATATTGAAAATTCTTATATCATCATGAAATCAAAGTCTAACATTAATTCCAAGTTTATTATGTATAAAAAAAACAATGAGCGATTAAGAACGTCACAACCTTCAACTCTGAGTTATTTGCAAAGGAGCTTTATCAGTCTGTTTTATTATTTAGCATTGTACAATGTTTCTTTGCAACAGCTTTATAAAGGTGATGTGACAATATTCCTATTCAAGCACAGTACGGGTATTTTCCTTACCTTTTATCAAAATCCAGCACTTTGTCCTTGTCCTTGTACTTGCACAGCAGTAAGAGAAGTGGGAAGTTCAATGCCTGTGAAAACCATTAGCTTTAAGGCAGACTTCTTCAATATCAATTAAATACTGCAACTTCATTATAAAATTCCTGTTTAATAATAATTTATAAGAGGTACCAAAGTACAGCCCTGTTACTCTGATAATTTTCTTATTTATTGCTGTTAGGAAACACGAAAGCCAGGATTTATCATAAGTGTCATAGGAAAATACATTAAATTTTGTCAGTTGGTTTTGGTTTAGTTTTTTTTTTTTTTTTTTTTTTTTTTTTTTTTTTTTTTTAGGAAGGTGCTAGTCGTAATAAATAAAACCGGGTAACTCATTAGGTTTAAAGAACTGCCTCTGAAACATCAACATCGGCAAATAGCAGCAGCTGAGTTTGAACTTTATGGATCTTATGAGAAAGACATAATTAACTTTTTTTGTAATGACACTGTTCATAAAGGAAAGAAATGAGAAGTCTGAGAGGCCACATTCACTTCGATTTTTACCTGCTGTAAGCCTTACGAGCAGAGTTACAAAGAAAAAGGAAAGCTGAGCAGGGTAATCTGAATACCCACTTCCTTAAAAATCACATCCAAGAAACAGTACCGGGTGCAGGCGCCCATGTGCTGTCAGCACCAGCACCACTGAGGCGCTGCTACGGCGTCCCGTGTGCGGAGCGGTCGGTGCCGCCCGGTGCTGGACACAGCCGGTCCCATCCAGTTCCAACGACCCCACCGCAGGGGGAAAGCCTGGGTAAGGAAGGGCAAACGGTGCCCGGCAACCAGGGTTGAGGGGAACCGGGTGAGAAACAGCCCTGCGAGCCCCGAGCAGGAGGGGCTCCGGGCGCCCGGCAGAGCCCTGCGGCACCGGAACCTCGGTGGGGCGGGCACATGCCCTGGAAGAAGCTGCAGCCCATGGAGAGCCCACGCTGGAGCAGGTTTATCCTGAAGGACTGCAGCACGTGGGAAAGGGAAAAGCGCGAGGAGGAAGGAGCTGCAATGAAGAGCTGTCTGCAATGACCCACTCTCCCTCGGCTCTAGAGTGGGAAGAGGTCGAGGAGTCGGTGTGAAAGGAATGAAGTTGCACTTAAGAAAGAGGGAGGAGAGAGAATTGTTTCCACTTCTGCTTCTCACTATGCAACTCTATTAAATGGCAATAAATTTTCTCCAAGACAAATCTGTTTTGCACATATCACTAACTGGTAAGGGATCTGTCTGGTTTTTATCTCCACCATGAGATTTTTCACCTTATTTTCTCTCCCCTGGCTCAAATGTCCTCAGAGGGTGGGGTATTACTTCACTAGAAATACCTGGAATCATCTACCTGCCTTCTCTTTCCTGGTGCTTGCCTTGAGCCATCCCCTCCCACAGCTCTGCCAGTGAACCTTCTAGGTTTCATAAAGTCTGCCGGTATTCTTGAGAGTTACATTAGTTCTCCATAGTTTCTATACTGAAAAGTGAAGAAGGTCTGTTCTGAGTTCTTTCTAGGGATAGGATTCTGTGAGATATCAGAGACAATCCTAGAGGATACAGATAGATATGTATCTTGCACTGACCCTCTCTCAGCTAGTATCAGTGTTTGCCCTCTTCCTTTGGCTATCAAGAATCTGTTAGGGAAAGCTTTGATCTCTTTCATTTATATCAGTACCAACCCAGACTTTCTCAGGAGCTTAATAATATACCTATGGCTGCTTCCTTGTGTTGCACCTCTAAAGGACTCATATCTGGATTTTAAATCTTTTTCTGTCAAATATTTTTGAATGAAAGACAGGCTCCTGCTACAACATAATGCATGATTTATTTCAAGTTCACCAAGTTCTAATATATGGCCAGGAAATTATGGCTGTGAAAGGATAATTGGATAGCCATATAAAGCAGCTTTAACTCCCCTCACATGTTTAGCTTAATAGTTTTCTTAAGGGCAGTCTT
Organism: Melopsittacus undulatus; assembly: GCF_012275295.1. Lineage (NCBI taxonomy): Eukaryota > Metazoa > Chordata > Aves > Psittaciformes > Psittaculidae > Melopsittacus > Melopsittacus undulatus. The sequence continues at coordinate 81,270,045 of NC_047527.1, read as the reverse complement.
GTTTTCATGCTCTCAATAAAGGTTAACAGCGGAACAGAAGTCTGCCATAGAGAATCTTAGCTCTGTTTAGCAGTAGCTTGTTATCAGGTTAGCTCAAATAAAGAAGAGGAAGTTTTGCAGCACAGCCCCAGATTTCTTACTTTTTATTTTTTTTTTCTTCTAAAAAATACATACATTGTATTGACTACAGTCTTCATGCCCTTTAATAGCTTAGAATATATACTATAAATTTATGCATAAATGCTTTAATACTTTTCCTAATGGAGACACTGAGAAGCTGTGTTGACATTATTTCATCGGCTGATCAATGGCACAACTTGCCCACTCTTTCTGAAATGTGATACAGCAGCTTTTGCCAGCTGACACTGCAGTGATTCACATACATCACCAGCTCTCAAACCACCTTCTCCTGTCCAGTGTTACTGTGCTACAACATGATTGGTGCTGCACTGCAGTGAGGGGCAGTTTGATCACTATTTTGATAGAACTGAATGGCTGAGATTTTTCTATACAGTGTCTGTATTAAAAGCTCTGGCTTAATTTTGAAAAAGAAATGTAGCACATGGTTATTTCAAATACACTATTGCAACATGATTGCAGTTTGGTCCCAAACTGATGCAACATATAGATTTTTGTGTTTTGAAATTGTTTCCTATACTTTTTGCTTTATCATTTTTAAACACATATTTTCCTATTTCAGATTAAAATATATAAAATTATTTTATTCTAGAGGATTTTTATTTTTTTCAGGTGTGCATACACATATTAATTCCAATAGCAATAATGCAAACTTAAAAAGGTGAGAATTTTTTGCCTCAGCTCCCAGCTATGAATCAGGAAAAACAGACACAGAGAGCTTTAGCCCACATCTCCTATATGACTATGTCGTGGTTTAAACCAAGTCCGCACAGTTCACTCACTCCCCCCCTTGCTCCCCTGACTCCTGGAGAGTTAGGAAGGAGAATCCAAAGAATGTAGCCCCCACAGGCTGAGATAAGAACAGTTTAATAGCTAAGGTATAACACAAATCACTACTGCTACTACTACCACAAATAATAATGATAAAGCCAATAACAAGTGAATAGAATACAACACCTCGCCAGCCACCGACCCATAACTCACCCCACCCTGCCCGAACGAGCACTGACCGATACCTCCTCCATCCCCCCAGAGCTCCAGCCTTCCCAAGTCTCTCCTGGTTACCTCCTCGGTATGACGTGCTATGGTATGGAATACCTCTTTGGCTAGCTTGGGTCAGGTGTCCTGCCTCTCCTTCCTCTTGGCCTCCCCTCCTCCCTGGCAGAGCATGAGCTCAGAAAAGGCCTTGGAGAAACCAAATATTTGAGCAGTAACTCAAAACATACTTGCTATCAGCAACCGTTCTCAGCCGGAAAATCAAAACGCAGAACTGCACCAGCTACCAAGAAGGAGAAAAATGACTGCTACTGCTCAAACCAGGACAGACTATAAATGGGACACAAGCTGGTTTAGCCACCTGGTGCAATTTACAATAGACTGAGGGTGCTTCCAGCTGTTCCAGATGTTGAACACCTCAGGGAAGTATCACAGAAGCAGATTGCCAGCACAGGAGAGTTAATTCCCCATTGCCTTCTGGTCATGACTCCGATGCTGGCTACTGACAAGCTGAGTGTTGTAAGAACTAATAAGCACAGCACTATCTAAAATAATCCTGTCAAGTTGGGTGCCCTGTGAGTTTAGAATCACTTTGTACTGATACAAAGGTGGAAAAAAGAAGAAATGCTGTGATGAGCAGCTGAACTTTGCTGCCTCTAGGATCAAGTTCAGTTATTTATGTAAAATGCACGACTTTAAGACCATTGCATACTGTGTATGTGGTACAGTAATAAATGCAGAACAGCAGAATGTACTACAAAATACATAGAACAGTACATAGTAAAACTGTATTTTCAGTGGAAGTGCTGTGTTACACAAGTAAAGACAACAGGGAAGATAATTTATTTTTTTTAAATGGAACTTTGGAACTTTGACATAGATTTATATCACTGAATTACAGTCACATCTTTTTCATATATACAATGCAATTTCTTTTAACAATATGTGGAAAGTGAAGTGTTGATGACAAGAAGTAATTTTTTAAGTTTTTTTTTTATTTGATTGTTTTTTGTAAGGGGCTGTTGTGCAAGAGTTTATTGAGAATTGGAAAAATAATATTTGTCAAAGAGTTTCAAGGCTCCTCTTCCCCTAATGTTTCATGATATTTCTGTTGTTTTGTAACAGGTTGCTTTCACAGAAAAATCATTCTTTCAATTGCATTGTGAAGGGTTATTTATTTTAAAATAATCTGCAAGCTGGAAAAATATTTCTAGCAATGCAAAGCTTATCCTCTGAATGACTCTTTTTTTCATCCAAAATCTTTTTTTAATTACTAATGGGTGCATAAATCAAGTGATGGTTGATATCAAATAATCAACAGAAGGACATTAAGTTTCCCTGCCAAAGCCTACAAGAGACATGCAAGTAAAACACAAATACATATTTCTTGATACAAGGTTTGAGACTGAAATTTCAAATAAAACACACAATTCTGTGAAATACATTTCAACCAGTATGCAAGAATGCGTATTAAAAAGTGAATTCTCCTTCCCACATTTTCCGTGTATGCACAAAAGCTAGGTTATAGTCAGTGAAAAAGCAGCCAGCTGCTACTTAATATAGCTTATGTCTTCAAAGTTACAAAAATGAGTTTTAAATTTGAGATCAATGATGACATATCTGTTAACCCATCAGATAAGTTCTCACATTTGATACATTAGCACTTGCTAAACCTCAAGGCTGGGTATCAAAACTGAGGTACGAATCGTTATTGAAAGCGAAAAGCTATCAAGACTGATTTTTTTCTTGGTGGCCTTTCAGCTGTTTATCTCAATGTATGAGACATGTTTACCTATCTTGTCAAGTTTTGGTTAAAAAGCTCTCTGTTTTGTTTGTTTGTTTGTTTGTTTTGGGTTTTTTTGTTTGTTTGTTGTAAAACTGGTAACAGAGACAAACAAGCTATCATAACCCCAGTGCTGCTTGGTCTCTCTCACGTAGTAACTTACATGTGTTAAGTTTTCCATGGGCAGCTAGCTGTAAGGAAACTTCTATTCCAATCCATTCCAACATGAGTAAAACAGAACAGAATATTTTCAGTGAGAAAATACAGTGATCATCTAACCCAAGGTTATTGAAGGCATTGTCCAAATGACTCTTCAGCACTGACAGGCTTGGAGCATTGACCATCTTTCTAGAAAGTGTGTTCCAGTGTTTGACCACCCTGTTGGTAAAGAAATGCTTCCTAATGTCAAGTCTAAACCTCCCCTATAGCAAGTTTAAACCATTCACACACATACTATCACTGGATACCAGGAAGAAGAGATCAGAACTCCTTCTCCCTTCTCCTCCTCAGGAAGCTGAAGAGAGCAATAAGGTCATCCCTCAGCCTTCTTTACATCAAACTAGGCAGATCCAAAGATCCTCCGCTGCCTTCAGCGGCTCCTCATAGGACATTCCTTCCAAACCTTTCACTATCTTTATTGCCCTCCTCTGGACATATTCAAGGACCTTCACATCCTTCTTAAATTGTGGAACCCATAAGTGCACACAGTGTTCAAGGTGAGCCTGCACCAACACTGATTATGGCAATATAATCACCTTTTTTGACCAGATGGCTATGGTGTGTTTGTTGCACCACAGGGTGTGGTTTGCCCTCTTGGATGCCAGGGCACATTGCTGACTCATATTAAGCCTGCTGCTGACCAGCATCCTTAGATTCCTTCTTCAGAGCTACTCTCCAGTCACTTGTCTCCCAGTCTGTAGCTGAGTCTGGTGTTACTCCATCCAGGCACAAGTACAAGCAATGATCTAAACGAACAGTGAGATTTCTTCAAGACTGTTTCAAGGAAGACCAAATAATGTGATCAAACTATTTGCCAGGAAAGTTTAGGCTAGCTCGCTTTTCCAGAATAGCTCATATGATCCATCAGGGTACTCAAAAAGGTAATTTGGGAAACAGTTCTATTAAGACTCTAAGAGGTGAATAGATGCTGTGAGCATTTCTACACCAAAATCCTAAAACTGACAGAAACAAATTCATAACCATATGTCAGTGAAATACAAAATTTTGCCATTCTGTTCAATTAAATTTTGTAGAAAGCTGTCCAAGATATTGAACAGATAATAAGTCAAAGTTAAAATGGTAGATCCCATACACAAAAACATACCTATCCAAGTACTCAACAAATTTCCCAGTACCTACGTTGTCACGTGCCTAAATATCCACCTTATAGTAGGAACACAATACTGGATTCTAAGACACCAAAAGATCAGGTTAGCCAGATTGGGCTAGCGAGTTCAGAGAGCTTCACTGATCACCTTATTTTTTTCCTTCCCTTTTTAATCCTATTTTAATCTCCGAGCCCATAATTTTCAGTTTTTCTCCTGATTACCATCCCTAATTCCATCCTGAATTTGCTTGTGCTTAGTTCTTTTCTAGTTTTCCGAATACATTCTCAAGACATGAGAATGGAACAAATGGGTACAAAGAGGCAGAAGCCTGGTTGTCAAAGCAAAAAAAAGAAAAAAAAGAAAAAAGACACAAAAATGCTCATCTGATCACTTATGCTGAACACAGATTTAAAGAATGACAGCTGGAATCTATGAAACTATTGTGAATGAATGTATTGCTTATGAATAAAAAATAAGCAAAACTATGTAGTTTAACTGTAGATACTAATAGGCTTGAGTTGTTCTAGCACAAGGAATATTTAGGTGTTTCCATAGATCGCTGCAGAAAAAAATCATCTCTAGACAGAAAGAGGATTATTTTGGCATATGGATATTCTTGTTCTAATATCATATTTCACTAAAGTAGATTTTCAACTCCCCTGGCATTTTTTGCCTGAATATGGGTATAAAGAGCAATCTCATCCTCTATCCTAGTAAATTAAAAGCTTAAGAGGAATAAAGTTCTTGTACTCTTTGTCCCTGTGATGAGCTCTCCAAATTCCTGATTAACTTCTTACTTGTTTTGGTTTGAATTCTAATTCTTTGACAGTGAGAGGTCAGAATTATACATAGAATTTTAAATTATGTTTTACTAAATCCTTATTCTATTGTACTGGTATTTCTCTCTATTGGAAAAAGATGATGTTATTACCAGCTACTACATATTGGCAATTTACACCATTCTGCAATGAACTAATACATAGAAGTATCTATTCCTCAGCCATTTCCACTGATGAACTTCTAGCTTAAGAATGTCCATAATTTATTTGGTTCACATCACCTCTGAGAATATTGTTTACTACTTCACTGTGAAAAATCCCATTATCCACCCTGCCTGACACTGAGGTTAATGTCAGTGCTGTTCTCCCGTTAGTTAATGGGCTACTCTTTCCAAAATCCCTTTACTAATTTCCTCGTATCTAAATCCACTAATTTACCTTCTAGTACTGTACCAAGTGCTTGTCGTGGTTTAAAGCTAGTTGACAAGTCAGCCACGCAGTCGTCACTACCCCCACCCCCACCCACCCCCCCGAGGGATGGGGAGGAGAATCGAAATAATGTAACTCCCATAGATTGAGATAAGAACAGTCCAGTAACTAAGGTATAACACAAATCACTAATGCTACCACCAATAATAATAGTAATAATGATAAGGAAAGTAGCAAGGTAAGAGAATACAACACCACCAGCCGAAACGAGCCTGACTGAGCAGAGTGCCCTTCAGGGTAACTCCCAGTTACCTCCCAGGCATGACATGCTGTGGTATGGAATACCTCTTTGGCTAGTTTGGGTGAGGTGTCCTGTCTCTGCTTCCTTCTGGCTTTCCCTCCTCCCTGGCAGAGCATGAGGCTCACAAAGTCCTATGGCCAATCTAAACATTTGAGCAATAACTGAAAACATTGCTGTTATCAGCTCTGTTCCCAGGTGGAAGGCAAAAACACAGCACTGCACCAGCTACTAAGAAGGAGGAAAAAATGACTGCTCCTGCTAAACCCAGGACAGTGCTTTTGACCAAATAGGAGAGAGAGAGACTTTATTTTGCCTATAAAAATCACTACACTTGTTTAACAAAACACCTATCACCACCTCCCCCCAGTCCCTGCAACAAAAAAACAACAACTAAAAGAAGTTATTTTGTTATGACCTATTTTTCCATTTAATTTCATTTCAACTATTCTTTTCCTCTAAATTTCTTCAGGAGTATTGCTTACTCTTGGCCAAGCATCAACAGCATGATACTTTTTTTTCCTCTTGCCAAAGTAGATTTTCAGCTAGCAACAAGTGGTGCTATATGGTGCCATCGTATGAATCATACTTAGGCAATTTAAATATAAAACTCTCACCCACTGTATGAAATAAAAAACAGTATAATTAGAGTCATCTACAACTTTGAGGTTATACAAAGTTCAACTAAACAGCTTTAGACTGACAGACAAAGTGATGCAAGAACATACATCCTTATTCAGTGATGGAAAGTATAATTTACTGCTTTTAGCTTGGTATGACCTGTGGTAACTTTAAAAATATTTCTTAGTCAAGCAGGAAGATAGCTGCTAGGTCTCAAGCCACTGAGGTATAGTTGGATAACAGAAGATAAACCTATTGTGAGTGTAGTTCACCAAAATGTCAGGTTAAAGAATAATTCTAAGTGGTTAAAATTTGTTACAAAATAAACTTTGACCATCTTGAATGTCATATTAATGATGATAATAGATGATTAGATGATCACCTTGTGCTGCACCATGCTAACTATAAAGAATGTCAGGACAATTAATGTACTCAGCAAAGCTTTAAGGTTATTTTCTAAGATCAGTTTTTGAAAATTCAGTTCATTTAAAAAGTAACGAATCTTCAAGACACAGCCAAGAATAACTGACAGATCCAGTGGCTGCTATTAAAATGCTAAATATGGCTGCACTATGCTGCTATGAAATTTCTAGACAAACAGAATCCTAAAAGCAAGAATTTACGCTAAGAAGTTTTGCATGTACACAATAATGAAGTGTACACTAGCAGTGAAAAGATGTGGAATAATAATCAAGGTGTGATTTAAGCCAGGATCCCATGTTAACAGCAAAACTGGAGTTTCTGAAAAACTATATAATAGAAGTTGTCAACATTCTGTTCACCACTGTGGACTCAAGATATAATTTATTAGGATTTTTTTTTTTTCAAACAGCCTTTCATAGAATTCCACGTGACAGGCTTCTGATTAAACCCTGCACAATTTAGATCCAGGATACAGCACAATGATAAATAGAAGTGTAACTGAGAGGGGAAAAAATATTTCAGAGAATTTTAGAAAAGTATTTCAACTCTAGGAGTTAAGGAGATTCTCCGACGTTTTTTAGCAGTATTTCATACAGCTTTAACATCTAAAGATGCCCATGTAATAAAGCAGGGCAATGGCAAACACAAGAGTCAATATCAAAGCAAGCTGGACAAGGATTAGAACTACTCTAGAAGCAAACTAACTTAGATCAAACAAAATTCAATATATATTAGTAAAGTAAAGCTTTAATTAGCACTTCTGGAGAGATGAACAATGACTGAATATAAAACTGGGGAGAAGAAGTGAAGAGGAATGTTGCAAGAAATGGAAAAAGTAAGATGGTCTTCTGTCATGGGTTCAGCCGTAGCAGTCATTTTTCTCCTTCTTGTAGCTGGTGCAGTGCTGTGTTTTGACTTCTGGGCTGGGAACAGTTGCTTGATAGCGAGCATATTTTGAGGTTCTGCTTGGGTGCTTTTGTTGAGGGCCTTTTCTGAGCACGTGCTCTGCTGGGGAGGAGGGGAGGCCGGGAGGAAGGAGAGACAGGACACCTGACCCAGGCTAGCCAATGAAGTATTCCATACCATAGCACGTGATGCCCAGGATGCAACTGGGAGAGAGCCGGAAGGGGTAGAGCTCTGGGGGGCAAATGGAGGAGGTAGCACGAAGTGCTCAGCCGGGCAGGGTGGAGTGAGTTATGGTTTGGTGGCTGGTGAGGTGTTGTATTCTCTTCATTTATTGTTTGCTGTATCATTATTATTTGTAGTAGTAGTGACAGTAGTGATTTATGTTATACCTTAGCTATTAAACCATTCTTATCTCAATCCGTGGGGGCTACATTCTTTGGATTCTCCTTCCTAACTCTCCGGGAGTTGGGGGAGCAAGGGGGGGAGTGAGTGAGCGAACTGTGCAGATTTGGTTTAAACCACAACAGTTTTGGCGCCCAACGTGGGGCCCGAGGGTTTGAGATAAGAACAGATCTGAGCAGATTTATGGTCTCTTGTCACAATGCTGATTTATTGGCTCTTAGAGTTTTTTCTCTGGATCTCACAGTTTCAGGATTTTGCCAGGTACTTTAAGTATGGATTAGCTGTGTTCGTGTTTATCAATCATGGCGCTTGGGCTAAAGTTTTTGTTTCACTGTACTTTATGTCAGAGACTTGTAATATGGTGGGGCTCCGGCAGCAGGGGGGGATGGACGTGGCCGTGGACTTGGACTTGTACCAGGCCGTCCCACTGCTCTTCGCCGTCTTTGCCCTTGTCATCGTCTCCATCTGCGTGAGGCTGCATGAAGCCTGGAAGGAGCGGCCCCAGGGGCTGCCGGCAGCTGAGGCTGCCAGAGAGAGCGGCATGGGGAACCAAATGGCTGTGGCAGAGCAGCAGGAGGAGGCGGAGGAGGAGCAGAGAGAAGCGGTAACTGAGCAGCGGGACAAGGCGGGGTGGGGTGAGTCCCGCGGCTGTTCCCAAACCCGTGACGGCTGAGATGCTTTTGCTCTTCCTATTATTCTCCCAGTCCCGCTGTGGAGAGAAGAAAGCAGCTCTGTGTTGCTTAGCTGCCTGCTAGAGCAAACTTATCCAGAGGTGGGCCACGAGGATGATCAGGGGACTGGAGCACCTCCCGTTTGAAGACAGGCTGAGAAAGTTGGACTGTTCAGCCTGGAGAAGAGAAGGCTGCATGGAGACCTCATAGCAGTCTTCCGCTATCTGAAGGGGGCCTATAGGGATGCTGGTGAGGGACTCTTCATTAGGGACTGTAGTGACAGGACAAGGGATAACGGGTTCAAACTTAAACAGGTGAGGTTTAGATTGGACATAAGGAAGAAATTCTTTACTGTTAGGGTGGTGAGGTACTGGAATGGGTTGCCCAGGGAAGTTTTGAATGCTCCATCCCTGGCAGTGTTCAAGACCAGATTTGACAAAGCCTTGGGTGACATGGTTTAGTGTGAGGTGTCCCTGCCCATGGCAGGGGGTTTGGAACTAGATGATCTTAAGGTCCTTTCTAACCCTAACTATTCTATGATTCTATGATTCTATACACAGGAAGTAGATGATCTCTCTTCTATGCAAAATAATAATTAAATAAAAAAAAAGAAAGAGAAAGTTTTAGTATATTTAGTTACCTTTATTCACTCTTGGATAATTCAATTATATGCCAAATTTGCTTCTCTGTTTCATTTTTGTTTAATGATAAAGTTTGTTGATAAAACTTCTTAAGCAGTTAAATAACAAATGTCAGTACCCCTTCTACTTGGAGGTGAATTTTTTTAGCTGTAGAAAATATACTCAGGAACAGAAGAAAGGGTACAGTTAGCTGACATTTCTTTCAGTAGCAGTGACAGCTTTGAAGAACTATTACTGTTTTCACTTACCTGGGTGTAGTCCTTTGATCTACTTTTGGACTCCCTTTAGCACACCTGAGAAGGAATGAAGGAATAAAAAGAAGTAACTAGGATCATAGATGGCTCTTACACTGCCAAAAGATGTACTTTGTCACCTGCTTGACTTTGTCTTATCCCAGAAACTCAGTTTCTTAGCCTAAGTACAAATAATTTCTAGGGTTGCCAATAAATTAAATTTTGAAATGGAACAAAGCTTACTGTCATTTAAATGATGTAAGACATGGCAAAAAACAGTTGTCATCTCACTATCAGGAACACCTACCCTGAAGGTAGAGCATGGACAAGAAGGCCTTCTCAGCCCCAAAATAATGAGTCATTTAACTTTGATTTATATCACACACTTGCATTTGCTCAAGTACAATTCTCAAAATTCTCTGCTGATGCTTCCATTTTGCTTATGAAAAATCCCTTCTACAGTTGCAAAAGGATTGTGATTTTTATCTCAGGCCTGTGGTGTTGTCCCAGCTATCTATGATACATCTTTATAATATTTTCAGTGTCAGTTTTAGGTGACGTTATGACTATAAACAAAAAATTAAGTCCCCTAATGAATTGTCTGAGGTTAAGCTGACAACTGCCTTTTATTATATCAGAGTGTTTTTCTTGGTGCACAGAGAAAAAAGAAACATACTAAATGGGAGCAGATTAGAATGTAAAGACTGAGCTGCCTCATTGTGGCTCTTAAAATAATAGTATCCTCAATGGATTCAAATGACTGCAGTCATTTTCCTCCAGTTTTGCATAAAAATGTACTTTAATTCTACTAGAGATCATTTTTTTCCTCTATTCAATGACTTTTGCTACCTCTTTCTGATTGCAAAAAAATAACCCAAATTCAGAACAAAGTCACAGGATTTTTATTACTCAAAGAATTATAATGCAAATAATCAGGATTCTTTCTTTCCTAAAGAAAAAACTCCCTTTGAAATTCCCTTAAAGAAAGCTAAGCTAACACTCTATGCTTTTGGAAAGTGTTGCCCAGATAAGATATACCAAAAAAATAATATAAGATATAATATACCAAAAAAAATATGTTACTGTAAGTTTGTTGTGGTTTTATTTATTTCCTGGCTCCTCAGATGACTAAAACCTATTGAAGATACATAAGGCAAGACAGAAAACTATTCTGTTTAGATATTGTCTTGGAAGGTACACATCATCCTGTAAGATTATTAAGTGTATTTTGAAGCAAATCCTAAAGTGAAGGAAACTCCTCTAAATGTACACTGACAGTCTTAAGAGTAGAATTTGGCTGATAAAACACATTCCAGGTAGCATCTGGATGTGTTGCCTTGACACATCTTGTAGGTGTGTTCATGCTCAGTACTTTTCATGTTGTCACCTTACTGAATAGTAGTCATTTATATAATTTATAGTAGTAATGAAGATGAATAACTCATATATTCACAAACTCCCTAATCTCACACACCATATACCACTTTATTTGTGCTACAGTAGTAGCTCTCTGTCTCAAAACAATGATGTTATCCTATTACCTTAAAAAGAAGCATAAGTTTTTTTGCCTGAATACTTCCTCATTATATTTGGTATCTTTACTTCAGTTAATTCACTGAGAATTGGCATGTTTCATGTAAATACTTACTGGCCATTTTTCAATGATGCTTATCATTGCAAATTAAAGCATAGTATACTTGGATTTTTGTTTTCAAATAGGCTCAAATTGCAGTACAACATGCAGCGTAATTTAAAATTATTGGAGGTCTTCAAATTTTATAGGCAGTTCAGTATGGAATTTAAAGTAGTGCAATAATTTTAAACCTCTCTGCATTGCACAAAGCAATTTAAATTTATTGGAAATGAAATTTGGAAATGATCGGGGTTCTGGGCATTGCAGCATACACTGGTTTAAAATTACAAGAGCATGTTAAATTTTTATAAGCACTTCATTTAAAGATCAGGGCTGTGGACTAGGATGGGGTACTTTAAAGTTGTTAAAGGTTTCCCCACTTGAACTCAAATTAAAAAAAAAAAAACCTTCTCAGAATAATCTTACATTATTGCACTTGACCAGAGATCCAATGTCTAATTTAAACAGAAAAAAAAATAAAGCAAACAGCGTACAGTCCTGTAAAAGCTATCTCATCCTATTCATTTGAAAGAAAGCTGTTGCAACACTGTCTTTTGTTCCAGTCCCCTGATGAATTTCTTTTTTTTCCCTAGCATAAATAGCAAATAAATGTCAGATAAATTTCACCATAGTTTGTGCAGGTGAAATGTTCTTTAACTCAAAATGACAGAGTAATTGTTAACAAATCAAATGTCACATTTTAAACAAAGGCCTCCACCCTATCAGTTATGGTATTAAGTTTGAACTTATTATTAGTTTCAGAATCATAATAGCCTGAATTAGCTCTTCTTTTTTTTTAGATGATTGTTCATCTCTCTCGTGGCCTCAAATATCTTAAGTTTCTATCATTCCATCATTCCCGATTCTTTCTGATTATGTTCAGTTTTTCCTGGGGAAAGTGATCATGTGAGAAATAGGGAGCTGTTGATTTTGAAAAACAGCCTTAAAGTTTAGCATCAAGAGTTGAGGCATTGTGTAAGCATGTGTGAGATCTTTCAGTGTTCAAAGATCCTCTGTCTAAGCTCAGTTTGCAAAATCTTAAGGAAGTTAAGCAGGAAGGAACCCCAGTGGGGCAGATGGACATGCTCTGGAGGAAGCTGCAGCCGATGGAGAGCCCACTGAGGACTATGGCTTCACACAGGGGTGGGGAAAAGTGTGAGGAGGAAGGAGCATCAGAGAAGAGTTGTTGTGGACTGACAGCAGTCCCACATTTTAACTGGCAATAAATTAATTTTCCCCAAGTCAAGCCTGTTTTGCCTGTGATGGTGACTGGTAAGGGATCTCTGTTTTTTTCCTCAATACACAAGCTTTCTTAATCATATTCTTTCTTGTTTTCCACCCCAACCTTTGGATGCTGGGGTTGTGAGGTGGGAACAGAGCAGATGGATGAGAGTTTGGCTGTTGGCCAATGCAAACCCACCAAAGCTGGCTGGTCTAAAGCTGCTTCAAATAATATTCAGTAAAACAATTACTTCAGCAAGTTTAAACCCTAAGGGTAATTTGAAATACCAAGCTACAGAGAGTGCATATTAGCTCAATTGCTATATCTAAACTAGAGGACTATATCCAAAGAAATAGAATGGTTTATACTACAACTAAACCCTCTCAGTTTCTTATAGCAACTGTAGTAATATTCTACCAAGGCTGGGCAATGCACATGATAGATTTTAGGCCTCTCACTAAGACTCTGAAAAACTCTACCCAAATTTTCTTTTGAATGAAATATTTCTATTATCCTAGATGAAGTGTGATGTGCTAGAAACCTGCAAAGTAAATTTGTTTGTGCCAATAAATTATTACTTCATCAGGTGGAATATGTTACCTATATTCCCCACCTGCTCTTCCTTGTTGGTGAGAACAAGGTTCAGCATAACACCTCTCTCCTTGCTGGTTCCTCTGTCACTTGGAGAATATCGTACCTCTTAATGACTTGGGGATGTTATATCACTAACACATATCACTAACTCATAACTATCACATAATACCACACAGTTTCTCCTTTTCCTGGATGACATTTGCAGACTACATGATGAAGTAGACAGAATCTTTTTAGCAAGTCTAAAGAAAGTCTTTTAAGTGGAGGCTGGTGATGTAGATTCAAGCAAGTTCCCTGCACTGAGAACAATATCAATATGGTCTGTGTTCAGAAAGATAAGCAACTGAAAAGAAACAGTAGGAAAACCTGGCTGCCAATTATTGCTTCTCTGATTCCTGTCAGAACTTGGTGGATCAGGGCATAAAGCTGTTGACTGCCACCCTATATAATGGTTGAGTCTCTGAAAGGAGGGAACTGGTGACAGTGAGTCAAACAACACATACAGGCAAAACAAAAGCAGAAAGATTAGAAAAGCTGTTTTAATGGAGGTCTGAGTTAAGCTCACTTTGCGTTTGGCGGTGCAGTTGCCTGACTGCACAAAATCATTGGACTTAAAGTGGTCACTGCAGCCTTGCATGGTGGCATCATTATGCTTTAAGTATCTGAGATCAAAGGAAAAGAAAGCTCTTGTCCAGCTAGGTTTTTTTTTTTTTTTAAGTATGGACAAAGGAAGCCCACCTCTTGTTCAGTGACTAGAAGAATCAAAAAATTAGCAGCAATCATGGGTAGGCTTGAATCTCTTATACAAGGCATACAAGGAAGCGGTGAGCTCTCCTGCACAATTCTGCACAGCTGGATACATCTGGAAACTGCAGCATCAGGTCAATGAGATGACAATGGGTTTGTGGAAAAAAAATGTAATGGGTGGCCTGGGCTCTGGATACCAAGTACCCACCAAGCCACTCTTATCACTTCACCTCCTGAACAGATCAAAGTGAGAAAACAGGGACACCACTCAGCAATTATCATCATGGGCAAAACAAACTCACTTGTGGGACTTAATTTAATTTATTGCCAATCACATCAGAGTAGAATAATAAAAAATAAGACAAGTCTAAAACCACCTTCCCCCCGGCTCAAGCTCACTCCTAAATCTTATACCTCCTCTGAGTGGTGGAGGGAGATAAGGGATGGAAGATGCAGTCATTTCATAATGCTTTGTCTCTGCTGCTCCTTCCTCAGCATGCTCTTCCCCTGATATCTTGTGGTGTTCACCCACATGAGACAGTTCATGAACTTCTTCAATGTGGGTCCTTCTCACAGGCTTAATCTTTTCAACAGCTGTTTTAATATGGGTCCTTTCCACAGTGTACCTTCAAGAGTGGCCTGTTCCAGCATGGGTTTCCTGTGGGGTCACAGGTTCTGCCAAAAAAACTGCTGTGGTTGATCTTTCCATGGGCTGTAGCTTCCTTCAGGGCACTCCACATGCTTTGGCATGGGGTCCTCCACAGGCTGCAGGTGGAATCTGCTCTATTGTGGACCTCCGTGGGCTGCAGGTAGACAGCCGGCCTCACCACAGTCTTCACCGTGGGTTGCAGGACCATCTCTGTTCCAGCACCCAGACCACTTCCTCCATTTCCTTCTTCACTGACTTGATGTCTACATAATTGTCTCTCTCACATTCTCATATGGCTCCCAGCAGCTATCATACAGTGTTTTTTACCCTTTCTTAAATATCGTATCATAAAAGTGATCAGAAAGTCACTGCTTGGCTCAGCTTTCGCCAGTAACAGGTCCAGCCTTGCTGGAACAAGCTGTGTCCGACATGGGGGTTGCTTCTGGTATCTTCTCATAGAAGTCACTCCTGCAGCCCTCCTGCTATTTAATCCTTGACACATAAATCAAACACAGAAAGGAACAACAACAGCAAATAAATAACATCTTTCAGCAAGTCATGGACAGCCCAATCAGGCACATCACTAGAGCTACAGAGGCAGGCAATAGAAGACCTGGCAGGAACAAATGACAAGTTAAAATTATTCTGATTTTTTTTAACAAATTTGAAGTGACAAATCAAACATATGCTGTGTCAGAAATATACATACTGTTGCTGAAGGTTTGTTGTTTTTTTTTATCCAGTCCTATGCTCCTTCAAAGTGATTTTAGTGTCACAATTGACTGTGATCTTTTCTTAAAAAATAAAGCACAGCCACAAATCATTCTCCTGTATCCTTTCTCTGCCTTTGTCTCTAAAAAAAAACAAAACCCACAAAACACAAAAATACTCCCTCTTCCCCAAAACAGTACACACACACACACACACACACACCCCACCTGTCACAACTATACAGGGCTCTTTTCAGTTAGTATTTTCCTAGTAGAAGTCTTTCTTGGGCATATTTATACCATCTATTTTAACACCATTATTTGACAGATTTCATGCCAAACACTGAAATATTTCAGTGTATTGTATGTATTAGTTCTCTATATATCTTACAAATTCATCAGTCTTCTAGAATCTGCACTGACAGAACATCTGTAATGCACTGTAATGCAGAACATCAGTAATGAATCTGCCTTCAGTATTCCACTGTTCTTTTAGAGCCACTGTACAATAGCTTGAGCAAGTATTGTGTTTTGGAAATGGTAATGAAGGTGGATATGCAATTGAATTTACTAGTTCTCATATACTAGAACTCATTTACTACTTCCTACTTCACTTGTAAGACTGGACATTGATCTGTTGTACAGCACAACTACAGAATAACATCTTTTATAATCTTAGCATGTTTTGTTTCCACCTTACATACAGTGGAAATCTTTTGTAGTAGTAAATGTGTCTTAAATATAACCTCCAAAGTTTAAAATTGGCCTTCTCATCTTCTATTGCAAGACTTACCAGTATATCAAAGGTTGTTAAATGACTCCACAAATCCCTGTAGTTATATCTGCAACAAAATTTATACACCACTTGTCCTGTGTGACTACTTTATGAATTTTACACTTTGACTGTACATGCTCATAAAGTGCTGACTGCAAAGATTTTAGATTACTTAAGAGAGCTACTGTTTCTGAGGAACAAGGGAAGACCGCTGCTATAATGCATTCTCCCTCCTCTTCAGACAATCTAATTTTGCTTTTACTTTTTAAACACTATTCACTTCCTAGTTGATTACACTGTGCTTTTATTAAGATACATTAAAAAAAAAACCAAACCCAAAAAGCTTCCTTCATCCACTTTTGTTTCTTTAGATTTTGCTCTTAACAGATGTACTGTCAGAACTTAGGTGAATGTCCTGTCTGCTCACTTCAGTTTCTCTGGGGTCATAATTACATTGTGAAGTATTTTCTGTCTAGCCTGTATGCCAGCTCAGCCTGACAAAATTTAGAACAGTAGAGATACTGTTTAATTAAACTCCATTTTCCAAAATATGGTTTATAGTGAAAATACTGACAGGCACTTAAATACAGTGACATTAAGCAATAAAATGCTAAGGTATGCTCATTTTAAAATATTCAGTTAAACATGACCTCCTCTCAGCTAATTCATGGTTACTGGAAAATCTAATTATGTCAAATAATGATTATGTCAAATTCCAAGTTTTACTTGCATACAACACTTAACAACCCCTCCACATACCCTGCCCCCTCTTCCGGAAACTGGCCAGTTTGTTACAAAGCACCACATGATTCAAATGAACACAAATTCCATGGAAGCCAGGACTGAAAAGAATACATAAATATGTGGCACTACCAGCTTGTGACATAAGGCCTACAGAATTCTACAACGTGTAGTGCATACTCTTTCCATGGTTTTGCCATTTTTAACATGACCATTAGTGTTAAATGCCATCATCCTTGGCTGCAAAGGGCAGTGGGCTAAAGGAAAGCTTAAGAGCATCTTTTTTTTTTTGTGTTGTTTTTTGATTCTTCGCTTGGAATCCTGCAGCAAAAGGAGCATGACCAGCAGGTCGAAGGAGGTGATCCTGCCCCTCTACTCTGCTCTTGTGAGACCTCATCTGGAGTATTGTGTACAGCTCTGGTGTCCTCAACGTAAAAAGGACATGGAACTGTTAGAACAAGTCCAGAGGAGGGCCACGAGGATGATCAGGGGACTGAAGCACCTCCGATATGAAGACAGGCTGAGAAAGCTGGGACTGTTCAGCCTGGAGAAGAGAAGACTGCATGGAGATCTCCTAGCAGCCTTCCGGTATCTGAAGGGGGCCTATAGGGGTGCTGGGGAGGGACTCTTCATTAGGGACTCTAGTGACAGGACAAAGGATAATGGGTTCAAACTTAAACAGGAGAAGTTTAGGTTGGATATAAGGAAGAAGTTCTGTACTGTAAGGGTGGTGACGCACTGGAATGGGTTGCCCAGGGAAGTCTTGAAGGCTCCATCCCTGACGGTGTTCAACACAGGGTTTGACAAAGCCTTGGGTGACATGGTTTAGTGTGAGTTGTCCCTGCCCATGGCAGGGGGGTTGAACTAGATGATCTTAAGGTCCTTTCCAACCCTAACTATACTGTGATTCTATTCTATGATTCTATGAATAGTGGCTGTTCTTCCAGTATAAGTTAGCACAAAGTAATGAGTTACTAACAGCTAGTGTGAAAATGGTTGAGTCAGTGTTTTGGAAAAGATTGGCCTATTCCTTTTCCTTACAGTAAGCACACCAGAAAATCACAAAAGCTTTAAAAATCAGAAAACATGTATTATTAGAAAATTAAAGAGAGCAACTTTTTAACAAGATGAAACTCAATTTCAGTAGCAATAAAAAAAATACAGACTAAAAGGATTCATACAGAATGGTTTCCTCACCTATTGTGAGGGCACATTGTCAAAGCACGTCCTTATTTCCAGGCTTTTTCTGCTGTAGCAACCTTTCCATTGTCTGAAGACTTTTTCACTCTGGACCACTCTGGCTTGACTATTTACTCCTTGTTTCACTCAGCATCTTCTTTGCTGTCAGGATACCATCACTTTGCTCTGAAGATTTTACTGTCCTGCTTGATTCAGTAAAATCTTTCTCTCCTTGAGAGAACGTAGCTGGTTGCAAGCAAATGGGCAATTTTCCACTTGCATAGATACAATGAACTGGATAGTTATGCTTTTGTATATTATACAAACATACCCCCATGACCCAAAATAAATAAATAAATGAATAATCCCCCTAAATTAAGACAATATCTAGCCATCACAACTTCTAATGTAAAGCTATCTTTAAATACAAAACTTCCATTCCAATTATAAACAGTCCCCTGCAATAGTACTTATGGATATCATAAGACACTTCCCCTCTTCACTGTCTGTCACTCAGACCCCCCAAGCTAGGTACTAAAATGACAAATGGTTGAAAAGCTACTCATGATGAGTCTTATTTTATTAATATTTTTGGGTATGAATCCTGTATAGAAAGATGACAAAACTGGAGCAAAGACAGTTAATACCTTCACTACCAAAATATATTTTTCATTAGGAGGAACTACTTGATTAAACTTTTTTTTTAAACAGTGTAAGAAATAAAAATGATTTTATGACTTCAAATAAAAATGACTGTTCTAAAGAGGCTTTTTGCTCAAATATAAATATGGTCACACCTGCAACCCTGTGGTAGGCACATTCAAAAACTAAGATGCCCTGTGTGAGAATGAAGATACAATGTTTCTGACAGCGTCTCTGTTAAGACTCCTAAGTTGACCTTCCAAGATGGCTGCAAGAACAACAGCTCTGCTACCTTTGGGCCACAGTTTAATAATCTCTTACATTATTTAAGTTACATTTTCTTTCTTAAGCACTCTACAGTATGTCCAAGCTACAAAATTCAGAATTTACACAGGACCAATGTGCTCATAGGTATTCCTATTCTGCCCAATTAATATTTGCGTTAGTTATTGTGTTAGTTATAGACTTCCAAGTACAGAAGCTTTCTCCCCTGCTAAATTATGCTAGCTTTTATAAGATATGCAAGAATTTATTAGTAATTTTTTCCTGTTAAGTTGTACTTGATTTTAACTCAAAACGATGCCATGTTGTTTGAAATACAAAAATGTGAAATGTTGATGAAACCTCATCATAGGTGAGAATACTGATAGAATGCCATCTAAATTGTTGGTAAGCAATAATAATCACAAATAAATGTCTACTCAGCAAAATTATTGTATCTGAGACTTTTCCTGTCTCTAAACTAGGAATATTTTCCTACTGAGATCAAAAAGGACCATGCTCAGATGCAGTTATTTATTATTTCCCCATGCTAAAAGAGTTTCATTTACTGTTTGGAATATTCAGTAATTATTCCAATTTATTGTTTCACTTTCATATCATGGTGTTAGTTGCAAGGACAATTTAACCCTGTGTCTTTACATGATTGGTCATATTTATTGTATCATTGCACTGACAAATACATTCAGTTTACAAAAGTGGAACAAAAAATGTTTCTGTTTCAGCTAACGTTTTGTTTCTTAAAGTTCAGTTTCCATATGAAACAAGACTTAGGTGATGTGCTCTGTCTTTGTCCATCGCAGATGACAGCTACTTTTGAACTGGGTCAATCTCAACAACATTTGACAGACAAATAGGAATCTCAGAAACATTAAGCCCCTATCTGTTTTTTATGAAAACTGGCAGCTGAATGAAATGAAGAGGTCCAAACTAATTTTGCAGCCTGGAGAAGGCAAGCAGAATTCAGTGCCTAAATTCAATCATTTTGAAAAGTCATCCTGTGAGTTAGCTACCAGCTGGACAGTCAGCACAGGGACGCAACCAAACAAGCCACAGCACATACTGACTTTTACCCAGCAAAATATATAGACTATATAGGAAGAGACATGAACATACTAGGAAAAAGATGGCTCAGCAGAAATTCACTATGGGGAAAAATGCATTATCCTTATATCTCTATATACAGAGTACATTGTGTATATGTAAAGAAATTTTTTTTTTTTTTATTATTCTTGTCACTATCCTCAACTGCATTTCTGCCTTTTCACAGTGCAGACCTGTTGACCAAAAGGACATTATTTCTGTAATCACATAACAGAGTAGAACTAACATTGATAGGACAGTATACATAACCTTTGTTAGCAATGATGCCACAGAAAGGGAATTAATATGATTTTATTATAGAGTACTCTTTAAGTAAAATATTTGACTTGAATTTCTTAATGAAGCTTTAATAGGCTTCTGTTTTTAAACTAATAGCTGTGCCCTTATAGCCCCTCAATAAATGATTTATGCTTTTTATATTGAGGGAGTGTCTAGAGAGGATATGGATTCGTGACTACTATGCTTGTGATAGAAATATTGACCTTTAAGAGTAGAGATCATAATAAAAGAATAAATGAACAATACGGTTCAAGCAAGGAACAGTCAATGGGAGTGACAGGCTTGGCACTTCACATGTCACGGCCCTGCATACTTATTTTAGTTTTTAATCATAGAATGGTTAGGATTAAAAAGGACCTTAAGATCATCTAGTTTCAACCCCGATTTTAATATAATTAATTAACTAATTAACCTAATTTTAAATTAAGCCAATTTTGAATAGTTTAGCCTGTAAGAATCCTAGACATGCAGCATAAGCAGTACTGTGAAGAAATAAAATTCACAAACAGAGGAAATTAATGAAGAAATTCAGGGGCAACCAGGTTGAGTTATGTTGAACATCTTTGGATTTTTTGATGTCTGTTAAGAACCAGAGTCCGGCAGGATTTCTGCCAGTGGGACATAACAGCTGTAGCTGCGTATTTTCATGAAATATCTATGAAAATCACACGTTTGAGACTCATAACTTTCTTTTAAATTTGCTTAAAATTGGTTAGTAGGTTCAATTGGTTAGTCTGGAATTAAAAAAGGGAATGAGAAATGACACCGTGCTATTATGTATGCCTCAAAACTTTAAGAAATCACACCAAAGAAGCTTAACATCGACACTGGAAAGTAATAAATTAAGATATATAACTCTTCACTAAACTGAGATACAATATATATTACTATGTCCTTAGAGTAACAGCAATTCAAAGGATTCACCCAAAGAACACCCAACATCCATTACTGAACAAGCCCTTTGCAACAACAGCTACAAAGCATCTTTCAAATATTATTCAATAAATGTTGAGTTAAAACTCAGAATAAGTCCCGTGGGTCAGGGCAATCCCAAACACAAATACAGGCTGGACTGAGACTGGATTGAGAGCAGCCCTGAGGATATCAGCTTGGGGGTGTTGGTCAAAGAGAAACTGAACATGAGCCAGCTTCACTGTGCACTTGCAGCCCAGAAAGCCAGCTGTATACTGGGCTGCATCAAAAGGAGTGTAACCAGCAGGTTGAAGGAAGTGATTCTCCCCCTGTTCCGCTCTAGTGAGACCCCACTTGGAATACTGTGTTCAGATCTAGGGCTCCCAACATAAGAACCTGTTGGAGTGGATCCAAAGAAGCATCTCTCCTATGAAGATAGGCTGAGAACCCGTGTCTTGGGTTCAGCAGTATCAGTCTTTTTTTTTTTTCCTCCTTAATAGCTGATGCAGAGCTGCAATTTTGATTTTCAGCTTGGGAACAGAGCTGATAACAGCAATGTTTTTAGCTACTGCTCAAATGTTTAGACTGACCAAGGACTTTCTGAGCCTCATGCTCTGCCAGGGAAGAGGGGAGGCCGGGAGGAAGGAGAGACAGGACACCTGACCCAAGCTAGCCAAAGAGGTATTCCATACCATAGCACATCATGCCCAGGATGTAACCAAGAGTTACCTGGAAGGGTTAGGGCTCTGGGGAGTTGGAGGAGGTATCAGTCGGTACTCGGTTGCGCAGGGTGGGGTGAGTTATTGGCTGGCTGGTTGGTGAGGTGTTGCATTCTCTTCCCTTGTTATTTCCTTTATCATTATTTGTGGTAGCAGTAGTGCTTTGTGTTATACCTTAGTTACTGGACTATACTTATCTCAACCTGTGGGAGATGTATTCTTTTGATTCTCCTCCCCACCCCTCCGGGAGCAGGGGGAAGGCAAGAAGGTGGGGGGTGGTGGGGGGGCAGCCGTGGAGGGATGGGGAGAGAGAGAGACTGCATGTTTGGGTTTAAATCAATACAGCCTGGAAAAGAGACAGCTTTGGGGAGACCTTATAGCAGCCTTCCAGTGCCTAAAGAGGGCTTACAAGAAAACTGGGGAGGAACTTTTTGTTTTGTAGTGATAGGACAAGAGGAAATGGCTTTGAACTGAAAGAGGGGAGATTTAGATAAGATACAAGGAAGAAGTTCTTTACTATGAGGGTAGTGACACATGGCATAAGTTGCCCAGAGAAGTTGTGGATGCCCCATCCCTGGGAGTGTTCAGGGCAAGGTTGGATGGGGCTTTGAACTACTTGGTCTAGTGGAAGTAGTCCCTGCTTATGGCAGGGGGATTGGAACTAGACGATTTTTAAGGTCCCATCCAACCTCAAACTTCTTACGATTCTGTTGAAATAATCACAATGGTCTCTGTTATAGTGACACATCCTTTCTGCCTCCCCTGAATCAGAGCATTTCTTCTTAAGTGAATGTTGTGGTTTAAACCAAGTCTGCACAGCTCGTTACTCACTTCCCCCCCTTGCTCCCCCAACTACTGGAGAGTTAGGAAGGAGAATCCAAAGAATGTAGCCCCCACGGATTGAGATAAGAACGGTTTAATAGCTAAGGTATAACACGAATCACTACTGCTACTACTACTACAAATAATAATGATAAAGCCAATAACAAGTGAAGAGAATACAACACCTCACCAGCCACCAACCCATAACTCACCCCACCCTGCCCGACTGAGCACCGACCAATACCTCCTCCATCCCCCCAGAGCTCCAGCCCTTCCGGGTCTCTCCCAGTTACCTCCTGGGTATGACGTCCTATGGTATGGAATACCTCTTTGGCTAGCTTGGGTCAGGTGTCCTGTCTCTCCCCCCTCCCGGCCTTCCTCCTCCCTGGCAGAGCATGAGCTCAGAAAAGGCCTTGGACAAACCAAACATTTGAGCAGTAACTCAAAACATACTTGCTATCAGCAACTGTTCTCAGCCCGAAAGTCAAAACACAGCACTGCACCAGCTACCAAGAAGGAGAAAAAATGATTGCTACTGCTCAAACCAGGACAGTGAAGTTGTCTCTGCAGGAGAAAGACTCTTAGGAAGTACACTTACCATCTGTTGCAAAAAGGCTCAGTCCAGTAACATACTGGTTAACTTTAAGCAGAGCCTTAAAGGATTTGAAGAGTAAGAATGGCCCTAAATGGACAATTATATTTAAGCACATGTTCATATGTCTTGGTGACTTCGACTTTGAATGCAATGCTCTAAGGGAATGAAGTTTGAAAAGAAAAGACTGTCTGCTTTCAAAGTTAAAAGATTAGTCCATGTGAATACTGATGTTATTAATCCTGCAGAGGTATATGACGTGAGTATTGATCTAATCGTGTTATATATATGTATGTATGTATATATATACATATATATATATATATATATATATATATATATATATACAAAAATAAGCGCACACAAACTATCATCATACAGCCAGGGCTGGAAAAGATAGAAAAGGCTCTGAAATGTAAAAGTAGAAAAGGTAGCTTGATTCAAATTCTGCAGATACACCAAAATACATATGCAGGATATCATTACGAAACAAAGTGATCAAGCTACCGTCTGAAAATGTCACCCACAACAAAAATAAATCTGCTCTGCAATTAACTATATTTAGATGAATTATGTAAAATCACAAGCAAAATGCTAAGTAGTCCTTTATAGTATCTTGAGCTGAGATTATTTTTATCTCATTAAGAATTTTATGGTAAATGTGTATGCGTATGTGTTGGGTTTTTTTCTTCCTTAATTATCCTGGTGAAGTAAAGTACTGTGAAGGTCTTCCAGGACCTTCAAGGCCAGAAAAGTCAAGCATATACATCCATTATAGTGTATCTGTGTATAGTTTCACACTTTCATTCTATTCATTAAAACATTTCCCTGCCAAAGTGTTGCAAGTGTAAGTGGGATTTCACAATCCGTCTCGTCTGTGCTTAGTCAGCTGCCCCTAGTATTGTTGGTCAGGAGTCACAGAAGTATCAGGATATACACATAAGTCATGTTATAAATAACAGTTTGTACTTTTAAATTTTGCCAAAAATTATCTTTTGCTGAGATTTTCAATAACTTTCAACTGCACTAAGCATTCACTCTTAAGATGTACTGATTGCAGCAGGAATAGAAGAATTCATTGCTTAAATATGAGTATTTTCTTCAACAAACCCTTCCTGTGCTCAAAAAAAAAAAAAAAAAAAGGAACATTACAACAGTCTGATGTTTCTTTGATCTTTAAACTAACCAGGCCTGTCTTTTAAGTCTGTTGACCCTGAAGTCAGCTACAGCAAAATACCCTGACATCAGTAAATTGTCACTGGATAGAAACACCTTCTGATCCAAGGAATAGAGGCTTGAGATGGTGGGTCACGTGTAGCCTTGCCAGTGCTTATGCAATACAGTGACATTCATTCTTAGATGTAAACATTAAAATATATTAGTACCAGGAAGACTTCTTCTACAAAATAAATAAGAATGCAAAATCTTGCAATAACGACTTGTGTAATTTCCTGTTTCTTCTTTGGTCAGCCTACATTTGTAACTTATGGAATATACGGCATTTAAATTCATCTATTTTATATACTTAACCATTATTACAAAAGCTTAAAAACACCACTAAGCAGAAGCAGGACTTTTAATATGCAGATTTGTCTAACATTGGGAATGAGGCCTCATAAGTTCAGCTCATGGTGTAAAGGTTAGTGAAAATAATTTCGGAAAAGTTCCTTGACCAGATTCACCACTATGAAACAAGGATTAAAGCCAGGCTTTAGGATTCTTCCTTGTTTATGATCTGCCAGCTTTAATATAACCCAGTTTAGGGTGAAAACTGAGTGAATTTTTTTGCAGACTTCCTCATGTATAGAATAATCACTGGTTAAGCTTAAGAAAAAAGCTTTGGCCAAATACACACGTCTTCTTCAGGTGTTTCACTTAGTTCAAGATTTCCTAGGCATCTTGATCATCTTCATGGTCTAGTCATTTCACTAAATTTTAATGCCTGTGTTGTAGGCATCTGTATTTGAGCCAAGAGCTTCCTTTCCTTTCCTTGCCAGGTGAGCACAGTAAGCATTTTTAGGGTTCCATTTGTTTGATTTCCTACTTTAGGATCTGAAGAATCATGTCCTAAATTCCATGGATGAGAACACTAATGACCACAAATAAACTTTATAGTGAGTATCTCATACTGTAGAGATTTTACATGAGTCAAATCGTATTCTAGACATTTGAAAGAATGCAATGTTTATGCTAAAAATAGAGCAGAAAGAAGCAGGTGTGGCAATTTTATATTTTCCATCAGTTCCATTTGGCTTTTAGGTGCTTGCTCTCAACAAAATATTCTGTATTCCAGTTGAGTTCTCAGATCTCATCTGCAGGTATAATTCAGGGAAAGAAAAAAGTTCAGACAGAAAAGTGCACACAATCCAGAAGTTTGCTGTTGGGAAACATCTTCTCAGTTTATATGTTCTTTGGCCTATTTTCAAATTCTGTTAGCTCTCCCCACTGACAGACTTCAGGGAAACACAGTGGTGTGGCTTGTTCTTCTAGAGCTAAACAGGGTACTCATTTTATTAAATTTACAAGCTCAATGTAGGTATTTTAACCTAGATTTTTGAACTGGAACTTGATCTTCTTGTCACTAAGTTAATCCTCCTAATCCTTTTACTAGAAAACTATTGTTCACATTGGCTTGCCAAATGAGGAACAAAGATTTTCTACTAAGTGTCATGAAGACTGCTTTTTACATCGCTTTAGCCATCTATCCAGTTTGTACCTACTAAGCTAATATATAATTAGGAATTTTACCAAGGAAGGAGTTGTAGACTTACTAAAAAAATAATTAAAATGTACTACAATAGGACTAGAAATATTTTTGCTCTTCTTTCTTGTCTCCCAGGATCATTATTACATTCTAGCAGGTCAGAGCCTTAATCATTAATATTTTGTTTAGTGCACAATTTCTTTTCAGAAGTATTAAACTGGGTATTTATAAAGAAAAAATATACTTATGGCTCAACTTTTTATTGAAGAATTGGGATAAGAAGCAGAAAATAACCCCAAACAAATTTGTGAACTTTCACAAGGGTGTAAGAACAAAGAAAGAATATGCACATATAAGCTAAAACTAAAAACATTAAATGAAGTCAGCTTGCTGAACAAGTAGATCAAAATTTGTCTGAATTCTGGAAAATCCTATTTTAACTTTTTGCAGTGAACAAGGCAGACCAAGCATGTCGATCCACATGTCTCATATCTTAGCTATTTTCATATGAAATATATTTCCAGTTGTTTGAAGTTATGGAGTGACACTGAATATTTTCTACTGCTGTTCTGCTACTATTCATAAATGTAGGCCAGAATGGGTCAGAATGGGACTGCATTTCAGTGCAAAGGTTAAAACATACGAAGGATAGGAGACATTTTTCGCAAGTGTCTGCCCCACTGAAAGACTGCAAGAACTGCTGCTACAAACGCAAACGCGTTTAGAAGTGTGTTGTGGTTTAAGCCACACATAGCACTGCACCAGCTACTAAGAAGGAGAAAAATAACTGTTACAGTTGAACACAGGGCAAAGTGTAACAGCTGTCTCAGCCAGGAGTGTGAGGCAAGTGCCCTTGGACTCCAAATCCAGCAGTGATACACACATGCTGCAGCCTCCAGCGATTCATTCATGCCTTCACCACATTAGTTCTCTTGTGAAATAAAATAGACTGTTTATTTAATTGTCACTGTAGAGGCAGATTAGAACAAAAATCTAATCCTGTCTCTGTTGATGGAAGTTTTAGTCAAATAACCACTGTCAGTCCATAAGACTGTATGGGATTCATGCAAGTAGGAGATGCAAAACATCAGGCATTTGCACCTGGAGCATTATTACATCTTAATTATTCTATTGCACAGTAAGGTCTGTTCCAACATACTGATGGAGATGCCAACCCTTAAATTCACTGATTTAAGATAATCCTTCCACTCATTTGCAATTCAACTTTTTGGTAACAGCTGTTTGTTTCCTACAGAAAACCCTTGATGAGATAGCTATTGTTTCTGAGTGTCTCTACCTTAGACACCTTTCTTCAAAACCTGAGATTTAGACATAAATAAACTTCCATAAAGTATTAATGAAAAGTTAATAGTAAAGAAACAAAGAACTTCAAGCTTCAACAACTATTGGAACTTATGTTTCTAAATCCTCACACCTTGCAGACTTTTGTTTTAAGAGTGCCACTCATAATACTGGGCTGAGCATAAACAAGGTAACAAAGACTAGACGGGCTCTGGCTTCTTCAAACAAACAGAACTGAACAGATAATAGAGAAGCATTCATGGAGTCAAGGAGGAAAGAAGGAAAGAAGTTATTATAGGTGATTCTGCAGATTTCTCCTGTTCTGTCTGGAAAAAGTAGGTATGATACAGTCCTGCCATTTATGTGTGTGTTTAGAGATACAGAAAACCTCAGCCTTAAAAGCAAGGTAAACTGCAAGACCGGGAAGAAGACATACATACCTCTGCTAACTTCATTTACAACTCTAACGAACAGTCTTTGGCATTCATCGCTGTAGAAAAGCAGGTTTTGATTAACTTCAAAATGTTTGCTATCCTGCTACCTTTTGAATGCTTTGCAATTAGTCACAATCTTCCAAAACAACTGAAAAAGTAATCTAATGAAGGTCAGGAAATTGCAGTCACTCTGCTTTTGGTCATTTTTTATAAGACATTGTCCAGTCCTATATAATCCTCAGGGTCTGATGGAAAAGTACAGAACATCTGCTCGCTGTCTGTTCAGCTGAAGCAAAGCATTTCATCAGCACTTAAGATCTCCCAAGGATTTTTTCTCAATACTTTGAGAAACCTGATTTAATTCAGGACTCCAAAAAGCTCTGATTTTTCAAGAATGATTCAAAATAATAAATAAATAAATCATTAAAAAATCATCAAAAATCATCAAAAAATCATACAATCATAATAAAGTAGAAGAATATTTATTTTATTGCACATTCATTTATATTCCTGACAATCTCTTTCCAAGCATGCTGCTCTTATGGGGTATTTCCCAGATTGCTGATGTCTTAGGGGTGTCTACCAGGAACCCCACCTCAGAAAAAGAACATTTTAAAAATGTTACCAAATTTGAGTAGGTTGGATCACCGTTCAGACTTGAACCACTGAAAATGCAGTTATTTACTACAGAAACAGCTCTGTTTCTCTCAAGAATCAATACTGAATTTCTTGATCTGACTTTACTCCTGTTCAAGTGTCGTGACAATATTTTCAGAGTACCTGCAAGCACCAGATGATAGACTATAACAATATTTTAACACTCTGCCACATAAGAACAGATGAAATGCCAATGGCATTGTTCATTTTCAAATATCGTTAGCACTATAACAACATTCTCAAGTTAAAAGGTTCACAAAGTGTGGGACATTGTGGGTGTGCTCAGCCTACCCTTCACCACAGACATAATAATCAGTCATACTTTCAAGCTGAAACTTGCTAAGCACCAGAAATCTCTTGTGATATGCCACTGGGACTGCCTCAACTCTTCAGTTTGACAAGGTATATTCTTCACCTCAGATTCTCACTTATTTCACTGGCATAGAAAGAGAAAAAAAAATATATTAAGTCCTTATCCTCTTAAAGTGCTTGGCTACGCCTCACACTGGGCCACTTCCTGAAAACTTGTGCTGGCCATTAGAACATTCTGAAAAACAATTCTCCAAAGGCTGGCTGCAATTTTTAATGCAGCAGAGAATTTATCTGTCCCTGTGGCTCTCCATACTGAGCAAACTTATAATCAGCCAGAAATTTAACATTTTAAGTAAAAAAGTAAAAGCAGACAACCTGTGTCTCAATTATCTAAAGAATGATGCCACTTTCCCTTATACTTTTGGTAAGAGTTTTGGAAGAGCATTTCCCTAAGCCACTACTTGCACTATTTCTAACAGTGCAATTTCAGCTAGAAGCAAAGAAATGCTAAGTTTGTATTCCTCTTAGATGTCTTAGGTTGGCCCTGGATTGGCGTTGTAATTTCAGGTTCACAGTTTTCTAAAATGGGCTGTCCACTTCCTCTGGAGGTCAGCTGGACCAACCCACCTGCTCAAACAGGGCCATTTAGAGGAGGCTGCTCAAGACCAGGTCCAGACGGCTTTTGAATATCATCAGCGATGGAGACTCCACAGCCTTTCTGGGCAACCTGTGTCAGTGATCAGTCACTGCCACACTAAAAAAGTAATTCCCGATGTTCAGAAGGAACCTCCTGTGTTTCAGTTTCTGCCTCTGGTTCTGTCACTGGGCACCACTGAGAAGAGCCTGACTCCCTCTTGTTTGCATCCTACCCTCAGGTATTTGTAGACATTGGCAAGAACCCCCTGAGCCTGCTCTTTTCCAAGCTAAACAGTCCCAGTCTCTCTCTCTCTTCCACACTTCCACACACCTTCTCTTTAACACTTCCATTTAAGAAGTTGTGTTCAAGAACTGAGAAGACAAAGTTCTCCAAAAATAAAATTGTGATGCAAAACAGCAGCACACCTGTTATAAATGAAATAAGATGTTTCAAAGGGAACTTGGTGACAGTTTAAGTCTTTCTGAGAGCACAGCTGCTGGGGCTTTATTTGAAAAATATATACCACCCTCCCCCCACCCAGCAATCCAAACATTCTCCTTACAGATAGAGAATGGCAAAACAGAAACCTGTAGGCATTTGGAAAAATAAATTAATATATTTCAGAGTAAATCAGCATCCTAAATTACACTGGACTTTGGTATCTACAAACTAAAACAAGTGTATCAGAACTGATAATAAGCAGACCTAAAATCACATTCGGATAAGTTCTTTGCCAAGATGCAGAAACACACATTTTCTAAATTTCATTATTTTGCTTTTCCCCTCAGTCCTCAGAGGGGAAGCTACTGTTTTAAGTTGAAACACTTAAAATACTCTGATATTCAGAGGACCAAAGGAGTCTTTGAAGGCTATAAGGAAGTTCTCCTTCCAGATAATCTGTGGATTTATTTTTCTCTCAGGAAAACATGAAGACAAAGAATATTTGAGGATGTGAGGGGACCTCTGTAACACAGTTCACAAGTCAGGCAATTAGTAAATTTTGTGACAATAATAAGGATTAAAAGAAGAAAACTAGAAAGCCACACACTTCCTACTAACTAACTAAAAGACAGTACAATTTCTTTTTAACTTGTGGCACACATGCACACAAATCTCAGATATCCAGTATTTATTACTCTATTTTCAAAATATAAACAGGACTATAAATTCAACACAGACTTCAGACAGGGAAATGGAATATAGAGGAAAAATTCCTGGGGTAACTCCACTGAAATCACTGGAAATATTCCAAGAAAAAGCTAAGGTCATAACTGAACAAGTAGTTTCTATGAAGCAAATGTTTGTGGTTGAGTTGTTTCATTTCTACAGCAAAAAAAAAAAAATGAGCTCATTGTCAGTAGTGAAATTAATCTTGAGAAGCTATAGATAATCAGTACTATTTTTTTTTTTACTATGAGGGACAGTTCAGGAACTCAAGAGTTCTCAAAGCAGACAATTAAAAGCTAATAACTTTCTATTCACTAAAAACTGTTTTATCTTAACAGATCAATGCAGAGGCTTTCATAAGTAACAATACATCACAGGTATTTGTCTAGGTAACCAGTTAAGTAGTTGGAATTGCGTTGATGCTATAGATATGTATGATCTAGTTGCTCTAAGGCCCAAGAAACATAGATCAATGGACCTTACAGCATAGATACATTTACATGTATCTATCAACATAGATAGATGTAAACCCCATGCAGAAGAGCTCAGCTATCTTTTAGAGTTCTACCACTCAGAAAGGGTCACAGGATTAGCAAGCTAATAAAAATGTTCCAAACCACTCCCACCCAGTCTTATAGTGCAGTAAAGGAGATATGTATACGGTCTCACATTACATTGATCATACCTTCCAGCTATGAATAACAATAATGTGGATATATTTACCAATAGGAACAAAGATGTTGTACCCTAACCATTTCCAATAAGCTGTCACAACAACTAATATTTCTACTCACTTATGCAGTACTTTTCATTCTGGGACTCTAGCATGCTCTAGATTAGCAGTGATCGTGCTAATCTTACTCCACTCCCCAGAAAAACAATCCTACAAAGAGTCAGAACAAAAGAAAGAAAGAGAAAACCAAAATAGGTAAGGTACCAAATCAAAGGAATACCTATTTACTACGTATCGACTTAGGAGCTCAGACTTGTTTTGTCTTCTGCTAATTAAAATGGCCATTCACAAAAAGGTGTTGTGGGAATATGTACTTTCAATAACGGCAACCCACACTTCGGGTTAGGCTGCAGTGTTTTTATAAAAGGACCTAAAAGGGGAATAAAAAGCACTTTTCCATAGCCACTGTATTTTTAATGCAATTCATAAGACTTCCAGTAAATTTTTTTTGAGTTTCATACAGAAACTTTAAGAAAATATTAATGATGCATATTTCACTTCAAAAGAGGCATTCCAAAAACTGTTTCACAGCTAAAACATGAGTTTAGTAAACATTATTTAAATGTATAGTTTGTTTGATGTTTTAGTTCCTAACATTTCTGTAAAAGATTGTTTGATAGGTTTCTCTGAAAAATTATTGTAATTAAGAGTTAAGGACATGTGTATCAGGGCTTCAACAAAAAAAACATCATATAGTAGATTAATCTAGTGGGAATTTTTGGGGGGGGCGTTTGTTGTTTTTTGATTTTTTTCATAGTGGGGTTTTGTTCCTCCTTCCCCCCCCTCCCCTCCATTTAATATTTAGGTGTCTGATATACAAAAATTTAAAATCTAGGTTAAAATTTGACTTTTCAGAAATACTGAATTCTGAAGCCTGTTCTTGTTGGCTTTAGTCTTACAGAAATTTACAGTGCATTTTGAGGTGGATACTTTTTAAAACTTCAACTACTCACATTCCTGTATAGAGTAGGTTGCCGTAAAGACTGTCAAAATTGCGTGTGATACAAATACATTATTCTAACTACACAAGTTCATTTATCCATGTCTTTCTTTAGAATACCTTTTGGTGTCTTTCTCTGATGTCAGCCTTCAGCAGACTGAGAGATTTGGGTATGTTCAGCGTGGAGAAGAGAAGGCTCCAGGGAAACTTTAGAGCTGCCTTCCAGTACCTAAGGGGTGCCTGTAGAAAGCTGGAGGAAGACTTTTTACCAGGCCATGTAGCAATAGGACAAGTGGGAATGGCTTTAAACTAAAAGGGGAGATTTAGATTAGGTGTGAAGTTAGGTGAAGAAATCCTTCACTGTAGGGTGGTGTAACAGGTTGCCCAAAGAAGTTGTGGCTGCCCAACCCCTGGAAGTGTTCAAGGCCAGGCTGGATGGGGCTTTGAGCAGCCTGGTCCAGTGGAAGGTGTCTCTGCCCATGGCAGGGAGGTTGGAACTGTGATCTTTAGAGTCCCTTCCAACCCAAACCGTTCTATGATTCTATGATAATTCTATGATCCTGTTCATGGGCTTATGCTTTTACTACAGTAATAACTGACCTTGAAGGTGCTGCCTGGGTACTTAATGGAGTTGCAGTGGGTTTTCGGATGCATGAAGGAAGCTGAGTAGCAGACAGATTTCAATCCAGCTACTGTATCAAATAATAAAATCACTGATCTATGTGCTGACTGATTTGCAACCACTGCTCACGAGGCTTGTGCTCCAGGCCCTTCAACGTGTCCATTGCTCTTCTTCAGATGTGTTCTGACACCTCAATGTCTTTCTTATATTGAGGGGTCCAAAACTTAACACAGTACTTGAGGTGCAGCCTCACCACACCACTGCTGAGTACAAAGCGTTCGACTACTTCCCTAGTACTCCTGGACATGCTATTTCTGATATAAGCCAGGATGCTAATGATCTTCTTGACCATATGGACACACTGCTGGCTCATATTTGGCTGTCTGTAAACCACCACTCCCAGGTCCTTTTTTATCCCAGTAGCTTTCCAGCTACTCTTTCCCAAGCCTGTAGCATTAGTTACGTGGAGTTGTTGTGACACAAATGCAGGACCCAACAGTTAGCCTTATTGAAACTCATGCAACTAGCCTTGGCGCATCTAACCCAAACAATTCTAGAAATCTATTATAGTCTAGAATTGTTCCTCAATTTTTTCTATACTTAAAGTTAGACCCAGGAGAGCCATTATATTTAAGAATCAAAAATAAAGAATCAGCTTCTACCTCATTATATAGATAACACACATAATATAGTCAACCACCTGTTCTTTATTCACACAGCTCTTCCTATTAAAAGCCATTTCACAATACACTTTGGCTTCTAATTTGTATGTCTCAAAGCACCATCCATAGAAAACATTAATTGCATAATCAGTGAAAGTGATATTTCAACTATAAAATTTATTGTTGTAATAAGCCAGTGGTGGTGCTTGGATACTTGCATTACCTCAGAAATTACTGATCACATTATCTTCCCATTTACCTTAATGTTAATCATAGGGGTCCCTGTGAGCACCGGGTATCTAAAAAGTTTTGGCATCAAGCTTATTTTCTATCAACATTGCTTGACACTTTCTGTCCTACTTAGAGCATCCTTTGTATCACTTTGATGTTGGTGCATACAAACATTATGAAAGTATGAAATATGAATTTACTTTGAATAATGTAGTTTCTCTCACAACAGTTATAAAAAGCTTGATTGTGAGGCTAATAAAAATGATTAACAAGGAGTATTTAGTCTGCAACTGAATGCTTGGGCATAGTGATGACACAGATTTGAATCTATCAAATTATGAGAGCCATACAGTTTTGCATCTGTGATTACATTCAGTTGCTGAAAAGAGAAGGCAGGGAGGAAAACAGTGGAAAAAAGAAAGGACTGAAGATCTTGACATCTGCAGAGGGTAAAGAAGGATC
Organism: Melopsittacus undulatus; assembly: GCF_012275295.1. Taxonomy (NCBI): domain Eukaryota; kingdom Metazoa; phylum Chordata; class Aves; order Psittaciformes; family Psittaculidae; genus Melopsittacus; species Melopsittacus undulatus. The sequence continues at coordinate 81,235,935 of NC_047527.1, read as the reverse complement.
TACAGAGACTTGTGTTTCTGTCATAAAAGAATTATTGCATGACAGCAGAGTGCAAACTGCAAAGTAAGAACTTTTACATTTTTGAGTAAATGAGAACACAGTCGTGTCTGTTTCTGATACTCAGAGACAGACTTTCCTGTCACCAGCTCTTTTCTCTGAGCATATGTCAAGTGCTGCTGAAGGTATCAGCATAGCTGACTGAAAAATCTTCTTTGAAAGAAAAGCATCAAGTGTTTCATTCTTTGAAAACAATATCACAACAAGGCTCCTACTCACTAAGATATGGCAACTTCTGTAAAGCAAAATAGCAAATGCACCAACTATGAAAGATACAAAATTAAAGGGAGGTTGTATTTTTAATCTCCTTTTGTGATTTTGCAGAATATACATGTTCATGTTTATTCTGGTTTTTATGCACATAATTCTTTCTAATTCCTGGTAAATAAAATTTTGACCTTGCTTAAAGGTTTTATTTTCCTGTTTGTAGTTATGCAAACATGATACAAAAATCAAAAGTGGGAACTATTTTTATTTTCTCTTCAATTTTACTTATGAACTACACTGTCATATATAAAAAAAAAAACAGCAACAAAAACACAACAAAAAAAAAAACCCGAAACAAAACAAAATCACCAAAAAACAAAGTTACAAGACCCCAGATCCCCCACTTGTGAACTGTTGAAATCTTGTGTGTTTTAACATAGAATCATAGAATCATAGAATATTTAGGGTTGGAAAGGACCTTAAGATCATCTAGTTCCAACCCCTCAACCAAAAGCAGTTCCAGGGGTCAGTGAGGTTTTCCTAATATACTCTAGTTCAGATAAGGACAAAAGCTTTCAGGATACTGGGTACAATGCACTCCAGAATAATCGTATTTTAGATCTACATGGTCAGTCCCTATTCCCAGTACAGTATTCCCTGTCTAGCCTTAGACAAAATAACTGTTCTACCTAAATTAAAAAGATGGTCTCCACAGCTTTTCAGGTACTCCGTGAAGAGAAACCGAAAGAGTCTGTCAGAAGATGGACACAGCAAAGTGCCCAAATTAGTTGCTCTAAATCATCCCAAGAAGCTGTTCTTTCTTCGATTCTGTCTAGAAAGATAGACTCATGAATGCTTCTTGGGTTTGTCATGATTTCATGATAGGATGCAATCACACACAGACCTCTTCCTTTCCTAGTTATGCCAATGTATACATTGAAATATTTTATACTATTGTAATAGAATAAACATGTCACTCAGGTTATAAAGCAAAATAAATGGCTTAAAAGTGCAATTCATTGGTCTTAATAAATGTAATTATATTATGACTACATGAATAAAGACCCAATGAAGTTTGAAAAAACACTTTTACACCTCTTTTCTACAAAATGTTTATCAGCCTTGAAGAAAATTCAGACTAGAAAAAGATGAGAGGAGACAGGAATGCCATTCATTTATTTTGTTTTGTGATGTAATTGAATACTATAAAATGTATATATTTTATAATATAAATAATATATTATAAATTATTATAAATAATATATGTAATGTATACATTTTATAGTATTGAATATCATAAATGCCTCTCTCTTTTTGAAACATGGACTCAAGGGAATTCATAGGTGACTCTTTAGTCTGATTTTCCACATCCAGAAAGAAATCTAGTCTGTTCTTATGAAAGTTATGCACTAATTTATTCTCTGAACACCCTTTCAATAGAAGCAACCTCCTTTTTGAAGTTTTCTGTTATCAATTTGATTAATTTTTATATCTCATTTTCTCCTTGATTCTTACTTCTGGTTATCTGAAACTAAACTCCAAAGTAAGCTGCAACTTTTTCAGCATTTTACATGACCTAAGAGCTTGATTTTATAAGTCTTACTTTTCTCCACTGACAACACAGGCAACCTTCAAAAAACCCCACCAGCTCACTTGTCTTGCAAGAGAAATCCCGTTTACTTCACATTCACTAAGTGGAACATTACTATCTTCATCAACATGTGGACTTCAAGCATGCACTTCATAAGAATCCAGACAGATTCCTGTAGCTACATTTGAGTCTGAATTATGGCCCAGGGAAGGGCATCACCACTCTTTTGATGAGATTGCTACATTTACATGTTATTGCTTTGAGCCTTGGAGGACAAGATGACATATCTAAAAAATTACAAATATAAACAAAAAAATTAATAAGTCTGAAGTTGGACTAGAATTGCTCCAAAAGTAAGTTCACTGAATTTTCTGTATCAATGTTTTGTCCAGAATTTCACTGATTTTTTTTCAACATCGATATGGATCAAAAAATTTTAATTTTGACTGCTTCATTATGAGCAGTCTTACAGCTTAAGGATGATGTCCAAGAGTTAAAATGGTTTAACTGAATGTTATCAATATAATAACATGAACTCCTTAAAACATTTGATATCTATTTAAAAGAATTGTCTAATGTTCAAGGGCTATGATACATTTGCCTCAAGCTGTATAAGACATCCATGGCAACAGAGTCTAAGGCTTGAGCATATTTTCAGAGAAGGCATTTGGTAATGCTGAAATGTAACACATATTAAAGAGTCTTCAGCTACCTCTTGCAAATACCTCTCTAGCAATTTGCAGCTCAGATCCATTTCACTCAGCAGAAATAAGCACAGCCTGTCAACATAATTTTCATGGACAAAAAGTTTTTTCAATTGTTCTTATTCTGGAGTGATCAGAATCATATTCTGAACAAATTTTATAACTCTATACAGACCCACCAGTTTAGCCATTATTTGCTAACTCTACACTAAAAATCTTGTGAATAGTATACACAGTATCAAAATCCAGGAATCTGATTTGGTATTGTTCAGTAGGCTCTGACTTCCTCCCCAGTTAACAAGTCATACAGCACTGAAACTATCAACAGTGGTAACATACTTGCTAAGTGGAAAGTTAGGACTTCTCACATCATTGGTTATTGAGAATTGCCTGCTTGTGAACAGAAGGTGCCTGACTATGAGGCTGTCAGATAAGCACTGGAATTGAAGTCAGAATAAGCAAACTATCACGACTTTGTCAGCAGAACATCTTTTTTTTCTGGAATACCTTACACATTCCAAACTTAGAATAAAATGTATGACATATTTAATTCTTTTCTCACACAGTAGTAAGTAAAGTACATTTATTCAGGTGGACCTGGATGAACAAATAACAATTATGATGGCTGCAGAAAAGCCATAAAACATAATTATTCTGGATTTTATACAGCATACATAAAAACCTTGCAACATATTTCTTTGCTGCAGCTGGGTGCTTCTGAGAACAAATCTCAGTAACTACACTGAAACCTTTAGTAAGACTTACCTGACATTTGAAAATGTATTTCCTCAGAAATTTATCTAGCAATACATTGTGCTTTTTGTGATAGTCAGTAGACCCTTTTTGTGTGTGTCTCAAAACAACTCAACAGACAGAAGGAGCTGAGGAAGGCTGAGTGCTTTTTGATGATGAACAGCATGTTGGCTGTTGGGGGCAGAGCAGGGGCCAAGCTCCAAGAAGTCAGGGGATGGTTTCCTGTGTTGTCTGCCCTGAGACTGCGAACATCCACTGCCCCAGCAAGAACCTGCCTAGAGACAGCAGCACAGCCCCTGCAGCTGCCAGGCACAAATCTGCAGCCCTCAGGACACAGCGGGAACTGCGACTGGGGTTCACCAGAGACTCCTGGCACCCACTGGAACCTTCCAGAATACCTCCTGGTGCATGTGCAGGCAGGAAATGAGTCCATGCCTGTGGAAAGGTCCAAGAGACCCTGACCCTATAAATAGGCAACCAGCCTATAATCATCTTTTCCACACTCCTGAGACTAAATGTGGGTGAAGTTAAAAGGATTGGGGTGAAGTTAAAAGGACTGGGGTGAAGTTGCTGGATCTTTGGGGGGGTGAGTCTATTTTTCATTTTCTTTGTTTTCACCCTATCTTTCAGGTCTTTCATGAGGGCAGGAACTTCGCAAGACTTTTGTTTCTCCCGATACAGTTCAGGATGTTTGCAATAAAACTGATTATCATTTTGTTTTCAATTTCTGGAGGGCCTGTGGTTACTCCCATGAACTGCACAGAGCGTGGTAAAAGATCTGCTCCCCTCTACAGCTGTGGAAGGGGATTTCATCCTACAAGAACTACTTTTAGAACTCAAGTTTCTGTAGAGCATAAGCTAAGGCCCAGTTAGAATTAGAGTTGGCTAGGAATGTTAAGGATAACAGGAAGGAATTCTGTGGGTATGTAGCAGCTAAAAAACAGACAAGGACAAGATAGGCCCCCTCCGGAAGTTATTGGGAGAACTGGTTACTCAGGATTTAGAGAAAGCTGAAGTTCTGAATGACTTCTTTGCCTAGGTCTTCACTGGCAAAGGATCTGACTGCACCACCCAAGTCTTGGAAGGCAGATGCAGGGACTGTGAAAATGATGACCCCAGGCCCAACGTATGAGAGGATGTGGTTCGAGACCATCTTAAAAACCTGTATGTACATAAGTCCATGGGACCTGATTAAATCAATCAGCAGGTCCAGAAGGAGCTGGCAAATGAAGTTGCTGAGCCACTGGCCATCATATTTGAAAAATCATGGCAGTCAGGTGAAGTTCCTGTCAACTGAAAAAAGGGAAATATAACCCCCATTTTCAAGAAGGGGAAAATGGATGACCCGGTCTCAACTCTGTGCCTGGCAAAATATGGGAGCAGATTCTCCTGAAAGGCATGCTAGGGCACATGAAAAACAACAAGGTGCTTGGTGAGAGCCAGCATGGCTTCACTAAGAGGAAATCCTGCCTGACCAATTTGGTGGCCTTCTATGATGGGGCTACGGAAATGATGGACAGGGATGGAGCAGTTGATGTCATCTACCTAGACTTGTGCAAAGCGTTTGACACTGTCCCACATGACATCCTTGTCTCTAAATTGGAGAGACATCAATTTGATAGGTAGACCATTCGGTGGATAAAGAACTGGCTGGATGGGCGCATGCAAAGTGTTGTGGTCAATGGCTCAATGTCCAACTGGAGACCAGTAAGGAGTGGTGTCCCTCAGGGATCGGTGTTGGGACCGGTCTTGTTCAACATCTTTGTCAGTGACATGGACAGTGGGATTGAGTGCTCCCTCAGCAAGTTTGCCGATGACACCAAGCTGTGTGGTTCAATTCATACGCTGGAGGGAAGGAATGCCATCCAGAGGGACCTTGACACTCTTGTGAGGTGGGCTGATGCCAACCTCATGAAGTTTAACCATGTCAAGTGCAAGGTCCTGGGTCGGAGCAATCCCAGGCACAGCTACAGGTTGGGCAAAGAAGAGATTCAGAGCAGCCCTGCAGAGAAAGACTTGGGGGTGTTGGTCGATGAGAAAATGAACATGAGCCAGCAGTGAGCACTCACAGCCCAGAAAGCCAACCATATCCTGCGCTGCATCAAAAGGAGCATGACCAGCAGGTTGAAGGAGGTGATCCTGCCCCTCTACTCTGCTCTCGTGTGACCTCACTTGGAGTATTGTGTGCAGTTCTGATGTCCTCAACAGTCCAGAGGAGGGCCACAAGGATGGTCAGGGGACTGGAGCACCTCCCGTTTGAAGACAGGCTGAGAAAGTTGGGGCTGTTTAGCCTAGAGAAGGGAAGGCTTCATGGAGACCTCATAGCAGCCTTCCAGTATCTGAAGGGGCCCTATAGGGATGCTGGTGTAGTGATAGGACAAGGGGTAACGGGTTCAAACTTAAAGAAGGAAAGCATAGGTTGGATATAAGGAAGAAGTTTTATACTGTGAGGGTTGTGAGGAACTGGAATGGGTTGCCCAGGGAGGTTGTGAATGCTCCACCCCTGGCAGTGTTCAAGGCCAGGTTTGACAAAGCCTTGGGTGACATGGTTTAGTGTGAGCTATCCCTGTCCATGGCAGGGGGATTGGAATTAGATGATCTTAAAGTCCTTTCCAACCCTAACTATTCTTTGATTCTATAATTAAAACAGAGCTTGGTGTAGGAGTCAAGAAACAGCACCACGAAAACTATGTAGTATATAGGTATAGCGTATGGTAAGCCTTCATTTTATTGAACATAAGACAATTACAGAGTAGTGTGAGATTTAAAGAGGGAAGGAAGAAGGGGAAAAAAAACCCAAACTCAATTTTTGAAAGTATCAAACCAATCAAGAAAATGTATGACTTAAAAAATTCATAAACTTGAGGTTGACAGTAATTTTCTCAATCACTTGGGCACTTTGCCCTTTTATATTAATATGCTTTATGAATTATGAATTCTGGCTCATGAGAAAGCCTAAGAGTGACAGCAGTGCTGCAGTGTCAGTAATGCTTTGTCATTTCACACTCTTCACTTTAGTATTCTTAACAGTTCTTTTTCAATTTTAAATAATGTTACTGACTCCAAAGATTTCATTAATAGGTCTGATGAAAATATGTGCTTTATTGGTAAAATGTTAATCTCTATTAACTAGAAAAGGGTCATGTACTCTGAGAGATTGTCTGGTTCTTGTGTTTATTGTGGGTCTTCATATGTAGCTGTATTTCCTTATTCTAATTCACCTATTTTGAGTTAGAGAGTAAAGCAAAAAACCAGTTTTCCAGCATCTAGAAGAATGAAATTTGAATAGAAAAGAGAGGTCTCCTGTGAGACTTCACATGGCTCCTTTTCCAAGGAAACAATTTATTTTGGCTTTGTGAGGCTTCGTAACGGTTGCTCTGCCTGCCAATCAGGCAGTGAAGGATAAGGGAGGCCATTTATCAAATGTAATATGTACACACTTTCACATTAAGGAGGGAAAGATTTAGTAAAACTGAATTAGGAAAGCACTGGAGTTTGGAAAATACTCTGAATAGTATATAAGGAATGCCTTTATAGAAGAGGCATTGGCACTGGCTTAAGTCAATCCAGTCACTAGATTTAACAGCCTACCTAGAAATATGACAGATACAGAAAAATGGAAGGGAGGAAGAAAAAAGTTAAGTTGCAAAGTAAAGAGCTTGCATTTGTTCCAGTCAAGCCAAGTACTTAACAAGGTTCTTAAAATGTAAGCTCAAAAGATCATAAAGAATATCCATAATCTGTAAATTAGGCAACCTACCTATTTTACTCAGAACCTCTGAGTAGGTCTGAATCTGACAATCATATGTCTGATCTTCTATATAATTTTATTATTTTGTTGATAAAACATAGTGCAACACTATTATGTGTTAAAATGGAAAGGGAAACTCCTAAGGGTGGACTTTTAGACACAGAAGAGTGAAGCAATGAGGAGAGACATGAAGTGGAAATTTGCCAACTGATTGAAAAATTAATTGTCCTGGACCACAAAAGAAGACATGTTTGCAGAGTTGATGAGGGGTGGAATATACACCACGAATATCAAAGCAACAAATTACATTTTATGGAGAAAATATAAACTCATTTTAATGAGTTATCCAAATCTCATCCTAAGTTAGGCCAGGGTAGAGATAATAGCTTGCATATTGTCGTGGTTTAAACCAAGTCCCCCAACTCCCGGAGAGTTAGGAAGGAGAATCCAAAGAATGTAGCCCCCACGGATTGAGATAAGAACGGTTTAATTGCTAAGGCATAACACAAACCCCCTACTGCCATTCACTACTACAAATAATAATGATACAGCAAACAGCAAGTGAAAAGAATACAACACCCCACCAGCTGAGTCTGAGATAAGTATTAATGTTCAGAAGCTGTTAGAAATCAAGCATAGTAAGAAATTAAGAGAGAAAAAATGAATAAGACTGAGTACAAGTCTGAAGGGAAATGGAAGCCTTATAAAGCATAGTAGCTCTGTAACAAAAAAGATTAAGTAAAGTCTGGATCAGTATCAGAGTCTGATGCCTTTGGAACAAATGCATATACTATGAACACCAAATTTGCTGTATTGCCTCATGAAGACCAGGTCAGTCACTCCAGAAAATCAGAAATGAGGGAAATTTAAAAACATTAGCTGTGTAATGTGGATTTGTGTTTTCTGATTTTCAGTTCTCTTACTGAGATTTAAAATTACCAAGATTAAGCATTTTCTGTAGAAATTCCTGACTATGGAAAACTTGATTTTTCATTGAAAAAGCAAACTATAATAAAAAATTTTCTAATTGACTTAAAGTTTTGAAGTCAACAATAAGGTATTATTTCAAAGGAATGACTCCTCAGGTCTTTCTGAGAAGAAATGCTATTTAGAAGATGCTTAAGGAATATTTTTTCTCTCATGAGGAAGTATCTAAGTCTCACTGTGTCTGTGAAACAATATTATTTGTTTTGAAATATGTTTTGATTTTCATTTGATTGCCAGACATCTAAGATCTCCTTAAAAAAGAGAAAGCTCCTATGTATTTCAACAGCTTTCCCTTAGTATAATGAAAAGCAGCAATGTGTAACCTTGAAAGAAATTTGGTTTTGCCATGTTCAGGAAAAGTGTTTTTTCCTCTATAGCCAAAAATAAGAGCTCTGTTTTTTTGGATCCCTGTGTTAAATTGACTTTTTACAAACTCATCACTATAATAACATAGGTATAAATTCTCTGTTTCCTCTGTGATCAAACATGAGACTGATGAGCAAATGACTACCCATTTGTATTACTTTCATGGTGTGATGTCAAAAGGAAGCAAAAGGGTAGTTGAAGATAATATGTAGTGTTGTTCAGTATCAATAAAATTTCAACATGGAAATGAGAGAAAAACTGTGAGGGTCTGCACTTCTATTAATCTGAAATACAGATTCATCTCATCCAGGAGGTCCAGCCAATCAGAATGGACCAGTCTTAACTCGCTACCCAGTATTAAAATGAAAGGTTTAGAGTGTTCAGGTAGGAAAAGTAGAGCCTTTTGGGGCAAGTCTAATAGAGGCTAGGTCAGTTTGAGAAGAGCAGCTCCCTGATTTGTGTCTTGATCATGTATTCAGAAGTGCTTGCATAAAATGAATACACCATCTCTATTATGGTTATCTCAAAACAATTCATGCTGAGCTTCTTCCAGACTTGGGCTCAAACATAGAACGGGGTGTTGGGGGTCGAGCATGGGCGCTTTAACAGGCTTGCAGCAAGCTGTGAGAAAGTGAACCTCTGACCCCAGGCTGGAAGAGGAAGCGTCAAGGTCAGCAAAACAGGAGCGCAATAACAAGATGCCAGAAGCATGATGTAACGCTAAGCTGAAGCGAAGGTGTGAAACCAATCAGGAGAGGCAAAGTGGAGCGTGTACCTCTCGCGGGCAAAGTGAAGCAGCCAATCAAGTAATGCGTGATCGCGTGTAAGACAGTATATTAAGAGCAGCCTTGTAATCAATAAACGGAGCATTTTGTGAATCTACATCGTATCGGTGTTTTCTCCCCTCCACCTGGCCGCGGCATTCTGGTGACCCCGACGTGATACCAGGAGAGAGAGAGACCACGGACGAGAGAAGGTGGAGATCCCGGCTGCCTGAGAGAGGCAGGCTGTCCGAGAGAGGCAGGAAAAGAGCTCAAATTATGTGGCCACGGCTGACCGGTGAGTCAGGCAGACTGCGGTCTGGTTCGGGATGGGTTCTGCTGTATCAGCGATAGAAAAGGCTACGATAGAGGGATTGCTATGCGTAGCGAAGAAAACAGGGTACTCGATACCCCGACAGGAACTTGTGGACTTTTTATTTTGGTGCCGACGAAAGGGGTTGTTAGAAAATACGGGACAGTTATTCTCCAAAGATCAATGGTGTAAGATAGGGGAAGAATTGTGGGAGTCGGTGAAGCTTTTAATCTCGAGACTTGGGAGAAAATTACTAAGGAAGAAGCCCCTGATTTATGGATGTTTTCAGTCCTTCCTAAGGTGAAGGGAGCAACCCTTAAAGAGACAGACCTAAAGTTAATGTTGAAATGGTCGAAGACACGTTACCCAGAGATTTATGAGTCTACCGGATTTGAGATATCCTTGTGGAATGGGGCAGGAGTTAAGCTGTGGAATGCAGCCACGAAAGGCAATGATGCTGTGAAAAGTTTGTTAGTCATTTGGAGAACTGTTTTAGAGACTTTAAAGTCAAAAAAAAAAATGAGATCATGGAAACCCGTGGCCCCTCCCCCCCCCCCCCCCCCCGAATCTTCGCCGGTTGCCGCTATGGCTGCGAAGATTGATGTCGGGGATGAAGATGATCCTTTCAACCTGAGCCCTATTGACCCCGAGAAGGAGCCTGTGCACGTTCATCAGTTTGCTGTTGCTGCTCCTGAGATGCCTGATAATGCCGATGCTGACCTGGATGGTGCTTTTGACCTGGAGCCTATTCATCCGGAAAAGAAGCCTGATTCATATCCCCCATATCCTCATGATAAATGGGTAGCTGTAAAGGGAGAAGTGAGATGGGTGGGGGATGTGGATGTATTGCACGGTTTCCCGTGGTGTGTGTGCTTCCCACCTGAGATGGGAAGGTCTCTTGTATGCTCTTATCAGGGGTATTGGGCAGAATGTGTCAGACCGTGGAGTTGGGACCCCATATGCAACTCTTTTGATACAGTCTCTCTGTGATACTCATGTACTAGAAGTTGGTAAATTTAAGTATGTCCATGTTTCTTTTGACCCTTGGAAACCTTTATAGATATTGCTGGCAACTTCTTCCAACATAGGCTGGCCACCTGTGTCGGAACGAGTGTGCATTTTAGTCAGTATAAAAGCCCAAGCCTCACGTGATGTGAGGGAGGCAGAGCCTCTGTGGGGACGCCCGCTAAGGTTGAGCCTGCCACCTTGCACTGCGATGATGCTTCTTGGAGCTGGTTTCTTAATAGTCTTTACAAGGTCCTTGTGCCACGTCCTGTATGTGGAACTGTGCAGTGGGAGCAATGATTGTCCGGATTTTGTGTTTCAAATATTGTAGTTCTGTGGAGAGTGTATGTGGGATCCCATATATGCATATATGTATGTTTGTGTGTGTGTGATGAGGGCAGACAGTGTTCTGTATATTTTTTGTTGTCAGGTTCATGTAAAAAGTTTTAACAGGTAGCAGTTCAACATTTTGGGCAAGAAAGGGTCAATGCATAAGTGCAGCAGGTATTTATGGTTGACCACCAAAAAAAAAAAAAAAAAGGGGGGAGTGTAATGATGGAGCAAACTCCTTGACTGTTAACACTGTACAGTTTACTTCTGCAGCTGCTTTACATCCTTCACAATCTTTCTGATCATTCTGAATCTATTCACAAGAAATTGTTTGAACTTAAAGAAAATACTGTAGAAACAAATCCTATAGACTCTTGGTTAAAATCGTTAGGAATAAGTAGTTGGTTAAGGAGTTTAATCATGATGTTTAGTGGACCAATAATGATTATGTTGTTAATTTTGTTTTTTGGACCTTGTTTGTTACAATGTACTATGCAACGCATGCAGCAAATGACGAACGCCTTATTTGAAAAAAGAGGGGGAGATGTTGGGGGTCGAGCATGGGCGCTTTAACAGGCTTGCAGCAAGCTGTGAGAAAGTGAACCTCTGACCCCAGGCTGGAAGAGGAAGCGTCAAGGTCAGCAAAACAGGAGCGCAATAACAAGATGCCAGAAGCATGATGTAACGCTAAGCTGAAGCGAAGGTGTGAAACCAATCAGGAGAGGCAAAGTGGAGCGTGTACCTCTCGCGGGCAAAGTGAAGCAGCCAATCAAGTAATGCGTGATCGCGTGTAAGACAGTATATTAAGAGCAGCCTTGTAATCAATAAACGGAGCATTTTGTGAATCTACATCGTATCAGTGTTTTCTCCCCTCCACCTGGCCGCGGCAACGGGGACTATTTACACAATCCTAAAAACCCCTAATGCAATGGAAAAGAACATACACAGGATTTTATGGGTCACCTAAAAAAAAAAAACACAACAAAAAACAAATGCCTAAAGTTACATTTACTGTAACCATTATCCTGCTTTTCTTTGTGGTGTAAGACAATAAGGAAAAAAAAATCTGTGCAAATACTAAATAGTTCTGAAAGTTACTGTGGTTCCTAAATAATATATGTGTCTTGTACTTCTCCCATCTGTCTAGTAATTATTTTGACCCTAATTTGACACTAATATAGTAAACCAATTAGACTTCAAGCATATAGTCATTCTCCACAGTAAAAGCTCCTTGACCCTACTATTCTGGCTAAGCTTGCATGTAAATACTTAAAATATTCTTTTGTATTTTCTTCTCACTTTATTACCTATAACAAATCTTCTTTACAGTTGATACAGCTTATATACCTGAGACCTTTTCAGAATGTAGTACATACTGGTGAAAAAGATTCATTTATCAAAACCCAGAGATTTGAACCAAGCTCTAAAATTCAACAGGCTCAAGTGAATATTTTTTTAAGTTTCTATGTCAAGCCAACACATTTCCCAACTCATTGAATCAAGGGACATTTAGTTTCACCTTAAGTGGAGGAAAATGTTTTCCCTTAGATAAGAGCAAAGTTACTTTGTGTTTTCACCTTATATATTTATATATATATAATATATATATTATTTCTATAATTCCATGACCTATCATCAGATCTTAAGTCTACTCTTTTAAAGAGCTCGTCTGGACTGAAAAGGATTCTGCTAGACTAAAATATGCATTAATAAAAAAAAAAGGCTGAAACACATGAATTTCTTTTCTAATACTGGATTTTAAAAGGTTGTCTGAATCACAGAATGTTTTTATGCTCGTTGAAGGCATAATTAGGATCAATCAACTTTAATGTAGCACATAAACAAATTCAGTATTATGTCTCAACAAATGTACATTAACTTTAAAAAAAGTCCAGTAGAATTTAAACCACTATTTCCAAGAAATGGACATGACATGAATGTGCCACTGACCATCCACAAGTAACGTTTAATTTAGAGCCACTAGGTGTCAGCATATAAATATTCCTACAGAGATGTATCTGACAGAAAAATATAGTTGGCAGTAAACAAATACACAAACGTATTTTGGTATTTTGCTTGACCGTGTCCTTACAATGCCATGGAAAAAAAAGATGTAAACTTTATCATGCTCACTGATAAATACCAAAATGATTGAGTAATATTTTTTCATATAAGTGAAGATTGAGTAGAACCTTTCAGGTTTGAATAAAATTCACTTGTTATACTAACTTATAGAGACCTTTAGTGGCTTGACTTAAAAATAAATACTTTCCTAACTAAAGCCCTGTGGTACCAGAAGTTGGGCTTGTCATGAGGCACTGTCTCATACATTCTTCATATTTGCATTGTTTGCTGAGCTGCTTAGTCTTTTGCACTGGGATTCCTCATTAGAAATCAAGTTATTGTCTAGTAGCTTTCTGTTGTCACTGAGACCTTAATGTGGCATCTCAGACATAATGACATAGAGTATTGGGAGCACAGAAGTTAGGGGCAAATTTAAGCCACTTTTCTTACTAATGATGAGTTATTAAAGTAGAGCTAGTAACTCAACAGAACAGCTTGCTCAAGGCAGGTAATACTCCTTTAACAAGCACACTGAAATGACAGTGTTAGTCAGTCTCTGTGGATGGTACTCCTGTAACATTGTGATACTGCTGCTTTAGTGCAAGGAGAGGAGTTCATCTATCTGAGGGGAAATATATGACCAAAACTGGTTATTGCTCCTGACCAATCCCTAGCTCTTCAGGTATTTACAGAACTCTGGCATGTCACGTCAAGTAATTTACTTATAGCTCTTTGTTATGCTATTATTCTAATAAGTAGTGGCACTTCCTTGAATTTACCCAATGTTGTTTATTGGATATACCTTAACTATCTAATGAAAACCGTAGATGCCCTTCAGAGAATTCAGCATGCCTCTGAAGGGTTTTAATGGCTATTTAATGATGATTAATGAAATAACTAAATGACACACTACTATGTGATTTAATAGCCATGCTTGTATAGAGCCATGAGATTATGCACTGATGTTAAAAACACAGTTTGTTTTATATCAACCATTTTTTTCATAAGTGTCCAGACTGTGTGACGAAACTTATGAAGACATTCTAAACAAAACCTGAATGGTCTATGCTGAAGTTTAGCATAAATGTGTCCGTTTTGACTGCAACTACCCATCAGTGTATCATCAGTGTACTCTTAGTTGTCAAGCTGCTCCATGCTTGAGAAGAGAGTTAGAAGAGGGATAGAACTGGGCTAGGGATGGGGGAAGGCACAGACCTACAGGCCTGCAGGCACCTGATAGCCTGCACTACAGATATATTACTTATAGTAAATAAGATAAAAAGAATTTATCAGAGCATGTGAAGTTGGTCATATTTTGCAGGATATGTGCAATACAAAATGGTGTTATTGCTGATGTGTCATTCATTGCATTTCTTGTTTCTGTCACTTAAGCACAGGTTACAGCATCTATCCTATAGCAGTTTATTTGTGGTTAAGGAAGATAAACCCAAAGAAACCTCATTTAATGAGGAAATTCTAAATGCAGGGCAACAGACACACTTGAGAAGCCTCATAGATCTGGAGATAATAACCTAGAAAGCTTGGTGTGCTGTGCCTCTCTTCTGTCCTGCTTGCTGAGCATCTTGCTGCCTTTCTTTCATCTCTTACCACTGCTTGGCTCCCAGGTCAGGGGGCAGGAGTAGAAGTGATGCTGACTGAAGAAGGCAGTCTCTTCTGTTGAGTGAGGGCTGCTGCTGTCCCCTCTGTAAAGCTCAGTTAAGAGAAAGAGATAGCTGACAGCAGCTTGAAAGAAGTACAGTCTGAGTGCAGCAGTGACAGTATGAGTGTGTTATTCAATCAGGTGAGTCTGGCAGGCATACTTCTAGCTTGGATCAGTTTTAGTTAACTTTTAAGAGCTTCACAACCTGGAGGATTCTGTTTCTTTAATTCCAAGTAGCTTTACAATGATAGAGGTAAATATTTACCTTTTTATTTTTTTTTTAATCAATATCTGTAGTTGCAGTACAATCATACATCTTCTACTGGCACATTTCCTTAGCATAGTGACATATACTTCAATATTATTTAAGGATTATTGTTGATTCACAGAGCTATTACTTCTTTACACAGGAATAATAGATGCCTGATGTGTATTAGCCTAATGGTTCAATAGGTGCTCTTTTGGTTCAAGAGGTGCTCTTTTGCTTCTGAATAGTGGGAACTCTGTTCTTTCTGGCCTGGTCTGGACTGAGATACACCTAGGCTGCCTGTCTTCTAAACTGTGCCATGACAGCAGTAACAAACACTTGGCATAAGGATCCCTAGTGTCTAAGTAGCTGTTGGCAGTAGCCAGGGGTCCTGTGGGAGGAATTTGACTGAATTCTCCTACTAATAATCAGATGTAGTGTTCACCTTTCAGTGCAGTGCAAGCCATATTCCTTTCCTTATTTATTGGTCCACTGGCAGTAAGAACTGTTTGCTTTAGGCAATTGTTGTCTTTTTTCTGACAGGTGTAAATGTCAAAGGATGCATAGGTAGTAAGGATACCATTTAATGTCACCCTTTCTTTGGTGACTTAGCAAAGCTGTTGGTACATCTATAAACAGGATGCAGAAATCCTATAGAGGCTAATATGAATGGGGAGCAAATTGTCTGAAGATATCTTTGCACTTGACAACTTAAGTCAGTGGGGTGTTCCAAAAAAAAAAAAAATAATAAAAGCCTGATGCTGCTGGCAAAGTAACCCCGGCACTATTGTCTCACAAGTTTGGAAAATACCTGGAGGGGATTCTAAAATTGGCTGTCTTTTATCCACCAGTGCTCCAGCCCAGGAGAACAGAAGCTCTGTGCCCAAGCTATAAGAACTGTCTTTTTCATTCAGGAGATCTCTTCAGGAGACCTGTATGAGGTCAATAAATTTGGCCCTTGCTTGAATGCCATGTGGTGGCTGCAGTTCTTCCTCTTGTACATTTTATAAGATCAGTGTCCTTTTGTATTGTGAAGCCTTACAACAGCACAAGCCCTTTGGATCAAATGCTGACAATTGTACTTTTCTCCTAGCAGGGCTACAAGCAAACTATCACAAACAGCTGTTTTAGAATGCATAATTACACCTGCTTTCCTTAGCCCATGTTGCCTGGATAAGACATGGTGGATGATTTTAAACTTGCATATAATTATTTTTATTAAAATTTTACAAAACTGAAGAGTAAAATATGATTTGAAGTGTCTGTCTTGAGCCTTTTCTTGATGTAGCTGCCACTCCAACCTTTTTTTTACTGAACTAATTTCTGCTATTGTTTAAGAAACCTATTTAGATTTCTACCCTGAAAACATCTCTAACACTGTTGTCGTGGTTTTAACCAAATCCGCACAGTTCGCTCCCTCACTCCCCCCCTTGCTCCCCCAACTCCCGAAGAGTTAGGAAGGAGAATCCAATGAATGTAGCCCCCATGGATTGAGATAAGAATGGTATAATTGCTAAGGCATAACACAAATCACTACTGCCATTACTACTACAAATAATAATGATAAAGCCAATAACAAGTGAAGAGAATTCAACACCTCACCAGCCACCTACCCATAACTCACTCCACCCTGCCCGACTGAGCACCGAGCGATACCTCCTCCATCCCCCCAGAGCTCCAGCCCTTCCTGGTCTCTCTCGGTTACGTCCTTGGTATGATGTGCTATGGTATGGAATACCTCTTTGGCTAGCTTGGGTCAGGTGTCCTGTCTCTCCTTACTCCCGGCCTTCCTCCTCCCTGGCAGAGCATGAGCTCAGAAAAGGCCTTGGACAAAAACAAACATTTGAGCAGTAATTCAAAACACGCTTGCTATCAGCAAACGTTCTCAGCCCGAAAGTCAAAACACAGGACTGCACCAGCTACCAAGAAGGAGAAAAATGCTACTGCTCAAACCAGGACAACTGTTTAAGTAATTATGTATGCAGCTGTCCTGGTTTGAGCAGTAGCAGTCATTTTTCTCCTTCTTGGTAGCTGGTGCAGTACTGAATTTTGACTTTCGGACTGAGAACAGTTGCTGATAGCAAGTATGTTTTGAGTTACTGCTCAAATGTTTGGTTTGTCCAAGGCCTTTTCTGAGTCTCGTGCTCTGCCAGGGAGGAAAGGAGGCCGGGAGGGAGGAGAGACAGGACACCTGACCCAGGCTAGCCAAAGAGGTATTCCATACCATAGCACATCATACCCAGGATGTAACCGAGAGAGACCAGGAAGGGCTGGAGCTCTGGGGGGATGGAGGAGGTATCGCTCGGTGCTCGGTCGGGCAGGGTGGAGTGAGTTATGGGTAGGTGGCTGGTGAGGTGTTGAATTCTCTTCACTTGTTATTGGCTTTATCATTATTATTTGTAGTAGTAGTGGCAGTAATGATTTGTGTTATATCTTAGCAATTAAACCATTCTTATCTCAACCCGTGGGGGCTACATCCTTTGGGTTCTTCTTCCTAACTCTCTGGGAGTCGGGGAAGTGAGGGGGGGAGTGAGTGAATGATCTGTGTGTGGACTTGATTTAAACCACAGCAGCAGCTAATTGGAGAGGAAGAAGGTATATGTAAACATAGTTGTCTTCTTCTAAAAGTCTTTCCAAAGAAATAAAGAAAAAATCACATCATTATTGTAAATAAAATGACACTATTCACATAGAGTGACCACAGAGAAGAACCTGCAATAATATAGCATAGGAGAGAAATACTATGATACTGGTGTCAGAGATGGTTGAAGAGATTAACACATTTTTCCCAAGAACATGAATTTAAAATTGAAAGCAAATTTCACATCACATTTGTAATGTTTTTTTTTTCACTTTCCTTGAAACATGGGGCTTAGTTGGTAGAAATAGTGAACGTGAACCTAGTCAAATATATGGAAGCATTTGATTAAAACAAAACTCACTATATAATATGGTAGGGTTTCCTCTATATTGAATGACTGTACACATACAAAAATTACAAACAGTGCCTCACCATTTAAAAAGCAGTTCTTATGGAAAAGTCCACAAAATCCCAATTTCTGGCACATGACTTGATAGATGAAGCGTTCTGATGATTATGCACTGCTCTTTTTATGGTCCCAAATGTTCCTGCTGAACAAGAGTTCAGTAAACAGCACGTGGAGCCACAGTGAGGTGCATTTCCATGTGAGACATTGCCATACACACACCATAGAAGGGTTTTTTTTTCTCCTCTGCTTCTGGGCAGTATGCTGTGGGGCTGCTGCACTTTTTCTTGCTTTCTTACCAGTTTTCTTCCAACTGACATGTTGGCCACCCCTCCCCCCTGCTGTCAGAACTCCAGGGTTATTTACTTTGCACTCCCTTTGTCTTTTCTTTGCTATAGTTTTGGTTATATCCCAACTAGTGGCAAGCTTAGCCAAACTAAACTATATGTGTTAGCCAGGAACTATTTACAGTTCATTTTCCATCATGAAAACTGGATCTTAAGAAATTGACACAGATAAACGCTAGAATTTCCTCCAAAGTTAAAACATTTAGTTTTCATTTCCTTTTACCTATGACAAAAAAAGGCAAACTGACCAGTTTTGCCAGACATCTGTTAGAATGCAGTTAATTTGCTTGGATATTATTTCTCCATCTTCTGTTCCAATAATTTGTGTCTCAGGAATTTTCATCTCCATTTGCAAAGACTCCAGTGAAATATCATCCTCAAACCCACATGGAATCTCTCAGAATTAATGTAGTATAAATGTTTGTTTGTAATCAAGAAAACACTTTTGAAGCAAGCACAGAACAAATGATATTTCAGTTCTGATTATCTGCCATGAAGTATTCACAGGGCACTCTAAAAGGGGAAATATTTCCTAATTAAGAGGTTTGTGCTTTCACTCCAGACATTTGCATACATATAATTCCATGGGAAACAAAGCCCAGGAACTGCCTGTTTGAGTGTGTATTAATTAAAAATTCCAACACTTCACTGGTTGTACTAGCTGGCCTTTTATACGGTCTCTCTAGGTTAATAATTGAATTAAAGAGTGTACAAAATAATACCAATAAAGGGCTATTTAAAAAGAACCAATCTTTGTTCATAGTAATAATCTCATTATTTGTATTTCCATTAATAAAGCTAAATAGTTGAAAGGGGCATAAATTTCCAGAATAAAAAATGTCATATCTGATCAACTGAGTACCCATTGTGTGCACATAGAGACAGCAGGATTTGGTAGCCTGTTCTGTGTGGTATTTTGGATTTTTTTTTGGGGGGGGGTTGTTTGGTTTCTTTTTGGTGTAGTTTTTTGTTGGGGTTTTTTGTTTGTTTGTTTGTTTCGTTTGTTTGTTTTTTTTTTGTGATTGCTAACCTAAAAAATGAACCAAAGCCAGAAACTGTTATAAATATATAGAAAGTATTTACTTCAGGAAAAATTCTCCTGCAAAAGAAAGAGGAAAGTTGCCAAAGAAACTACCTGCTACTCAACCAGCAGTTATCTTTAGATAGAAAACAAGTTCAGCTAAACCTTGTGAAACATCAGAGTGTAAAGCCAGCTGTCCATTATTGTGGCTAGATCAATATAAAGGAAAAGAAACATGGGCTTCATTTCACTCCAACACTCTTGAAGGTGACCTACTGAAGATTTATTGGTTTTATATAGGAGGATTTGCCCTCCTCCTCCTCCTCTTTATTTTCTCAAAAATGATACAAAGTGAAATATGGCAAAAATTCGGGGGGGAGGGGGACGTTTGAAGACACTAAGACATTCTTGCTTCTGGTTTCTGTCAATAAAACAAAACTAATCAAGGGCTGATTTGTAAGGCTGTGGGGTTTTTAAGCATGTATTTCCACATTATGACAAAGCTTTATGCTTCCTATAGTACTGCACTGCTCCTCCACTGTGGTGCAGATTTTGAACAGAATATTTTCTAGAAGCTTAGTTACCACTGAAACTTACTCTGCAGCTTTTTATGTTAATTTTACATGGGTGTTGTAGAATTAGCAATACTGCCTTTGGCACAAAAAAACCCTTCAGTCTGGCTCATGGATGAAATGAGAAGGGACTAATGATAGAGTTAGAGTGAAATGTACATGAGCAATGTAGGTAGAAAAAAAGCAGACAGAAAAGTGAAATAGTATTAGAAAATTGTGATGGAAAGAAGTTGGTACAGTGAAACAATCTGAATGCAAGATGAATGGCTAGAAGGGTGTAGAAAACAAAACAGAAAGTGTGAGTTTGATTGAGATGTGGAACTGGTCAATATTTTTAATCTACTAAAATTTCAATGATTCAATGAACTCTACAACTCTGTTAGAGAATTCAAGCCTATCTTTTATTTTCTCTATCCATGTAGCATCACTAGGCATATTAGCCAGATAAGTAGGAGAGTGACAGTTTGGGGACCTGTCTTAGGGAATGTTCTCTGGGTGAACTGCAGAGTTGTGTTGTGTGAGCATCACCTTTATACTCTATTTGGGGATGAAAACTCCAGACAAACATCCAGTTACAGGCAGAGAGCACAAAGCATTGGAGGTTCTGGTGCTTTCAGGAATTTGATCCTGTTTCTCTGTCTGACCAAATCCTGGTTTAGATTTGACAGACAGAATCTTCATCTCTCTTTCTTTTTTTTCCCTCAGCTAAAAAGCAAGTCCAACCTAGACCAGAAACAAGGCAATAGTTCAGATTTGAAAAAATTCTTATGGATGTTACAGCTTTCAAAACTTATATTCTAATCCAGCTGTAAGAATATCCACAGTAGTATGGTATTCTTGGGTTTAAACAAGATCTTGAGACTAAAGTCAGATTTTACAGAGAATGCTAATGTTAAGCAGAGTTCCTTGAGTGAAAAAATAAACACCCTTATAAAATATGTTGGCTTTGTAAGAAAGCACATTTAACATAAGTTTGTTTGGTGATTTATTTATTTATTTTTCCCTTCTAATAAAAGGCAAATAGTCTGTGTCAACATAGTAACTATTAAGGAGCTTTCTACAAAACACCCTTAAGAAGCACTCTTGCACTCCTGTTCAGTTTCCTTTCAAAATTACAGCTGCCAGTAGTAGGAAACTAGTGCAGAATGTCTTCAAACAGATCGAACTTGATTTATTTATATATATTAGATCACATGTATTGTGTTCATATTTTCATTGTCATAAAAAAATATTAGAAATTCTCAATAGGTTTGTGGGTTTGGAGTTTGCCAACACATGCTGCAAAAATACACAGAATTTGTAATAGTCTTGGAAAATTCTGAATTGTACGAATAATTCTTCAAATGGATCTTTTTTTAACTAAATCAAACCACTGATTAACTGTCTGTGTGAGTACAAGAAGAAAAATTCCATTTTTGTAAGGACTACCTTTCAAGTTTCTGTAACCAGACTGAGCTAAATCCTTCTGAAATAAGCTTTCAGGGCCTATGAAACACATCAGTATTTCTTACTCATAAATTAGAACTAAATGCAGCATCTCTAACCTCATTTAGAATCAATTTGGATGTGATCCTCATCATATTAATGGATATAAATACCTTTGCTGTCTTCACTACAGGAACAGAAAGTGAATACCATGTGTTTGGTCTTCATCATATATGCTCATGTCCTGTGGTGGCATACACATCTCTAATTATCCATTTTGTAAGAATGTAATGGAAAATGTATTATCACTTTCTTCTGGGAGAAAAATACTACACATGTTGACCACTGTGTTTATACAAAATATAACATGCTCCAATTATAAGCATACATAGTCATGCATGCTTTCATACATGCATTTCTTCAAGAGCATGTCTAAAAGACTAGGTTTGCTTGTTTCTATTGTAATTTTGTCTGTGACTGGGCTGTTCCTTCAGTTTCTGATTTTATGTGAATCTTCTCTGCTGTTTCAACCTTTTTACTGGGAAAAAAAAAAAATCAAAATAGAAGTAGAAACCTTCCACTAAAACTTACCTGCTCCCTTGTTTACAAGAGTGAAAATTTTCAAAGATGCCATAAAGTTCCCAGTGCCTTGACTTTATGCAAGTTAAAGGTGACTGAGTTTTCACCTCCTTTAGACAGTTATGCCAGACCCTCACTTAATTATATTTACCATACATACAGAAAATGAGGGGCTAGGTGACATCTACTGTTACTTCTTGTCCTTTAATCTGGGTTACGCTAAAACATAACTGGACCTAACTCAGCATTTTTTTACTGGTACGTAGATGTTCAGCCTTTCTTCTTATGTAATTGTAAAAACTGCTTTCTTAGAGCAACATGCTACTTAAGAGCATCCATATTATCTAAAGACTGCAGCATTACTCATCTTTATATTTTCCTGGTCCAGTTGCTTTGTAGAGAGTAACAATTAGGAGGGGAACTATTTATTATATGAATATAACTGTCTTCTAAATTAGTACATTCTATTGTTTATTTCTTCTTTATATTTCTTGATATCATTCCCCTGTGAGCAACATTTATTAAAGTGTTCCCTTTTTTTTTTTCTTTAGCTTCCCTTTTTAGGTCTGTGACATTCATAATCCTAATTGGTAACTACCCCTCCTTGAAAGGTTTTTAAAGGAATTTTGAGGGTTTTTGAAGAAAGGAGGCTATTTATGATCTCAAACAGGGAGCATCCTAACTTAATTCAGTCAGCCTGGCAAGGATAAAAAACACTATCAGGCTTATGGTACCATATATGGAGCAAAGATGTGAGTCAGTTTAGACTAACAGAGCTCAGAAGTTTTACGATTTAACATCTTAGAGGGACAGCAGGCTGTAGCTGCAAAAGAGACTTGCCTTTTTTGTGGTCAGGGGAAAAAAATTGCAACACAATTCTAGGTATCATTAAACAGCACATGGCATCTTACTAGGCTTGCAGCAAAATAAGCAACAACAATACACTCAAACTATTTCTCCTTGATTTCTGGGTTCAGCAGTTTTTAGACATAAAAGAGCTGCACAAAATTCAAGGTAATGTGAAAGAAGCTGCATGTTAGTATTTAATTACATTAAATTGATTAGAAAGAAGTAAGCTCTTGATTGGGAGCACATTAAGTTCATTCTGTACGGCATACAAGGTAGTTTGTGAGTGAAACTAACTTGTTAAAACATAAGATAATGATATGAAAACTAACTCAATTTGAGGTATGAGAGCCAAGGACTATTCACCTATTTCACTCATTCTTTCAATTTGGCAAAGAAAAGCAATTTGCAGGTCTTTGAGAGGGGAAAAAACATCCATCCAGTCACAGTCAGGAGAAATAAAGTATTCCTTTCTACCCTGAACATGGACTGGAGCTTTTTTCTATTCTTTCCATCTGTTCAGGAGTACTGCCTCAGAAAAAAAAAAAAAAAAAAAAGAAAATCCCAAAAAAAACAAAACCAAATCTTTTGGCTAAAACAGATACTTCAGTTGTGACTTTAGCTTACACGTAAATAATTCCATGTACACAATATATATGCAAATTGGTGGTTTTTAGGAGACTAGCATTTCAGATTCAGTCAAAAATGATGCATTGTTCAATATTTAAAATAGAGCACTTCAGCTAAAAGCATATGGAGATCTGGCATACTTCACTAAAACTGGGCAAATCTTTTATGCTTCGTATGCCTCAGTCTTCTGAACTATTAAATAACAGTATATGCATATATGCCCTGAAGGGATATTATGAAGTTTCCTTTTTAATGTCTACACACAGTACTTTCTTCAGAAAAGAGCTAGCCCAATGCAAGTTACATGACTGATTATTTCAGCATTTTCGCCTGAACTTCAATGTGTTGCCTGGTCGTTGCATTGCTTTAGATTAATTAATCTAGTAATGATTTCAGAGAACTACTGCTATTTTTCAGTTTTATTATTACACAAGGACAGTCTGCCCAATATTCTAGACAAAAATAGGGATTGTATTATGCTTTGGAATTTTTATCTCAAAGTAGACTCAATTTGGCAAATGAAAAATATCAGTATGTTCTAATTAATTTATGAGGCTAGTAAAAGCTGACCTTTGTGTACTAGCATCTCTAGTAAGAAACTTGAGGACCAGTACTTAAAATATTAGAGTGAAAGCAACTAATCTTATTTTTATATTATGGTTTGTTACGTAATGACAAGAATAATCTTTATCACTTTGTTCCTTATTTGGCATAAAATGACTTTTTGGACTGATCAGACACCTCAGGCTTCATCTTAGTGTTTAATCAGTTTCAGCAGCTGTTCATAGCTTCAAATACTACAAAGCAATAGAGTTTAATTAAGCAATTAAATTCAAACCTCAGTTGCCTTTTTAAGAAGCAGGGGCTTGCCTAGCTTCTGGATACTCAAAGAAAATAAAAAGAAGCAAATGACATTGCTCATTTCTCAAGGATGGCTGATCTAGTAGTGCTATATTGTCATGGTTTAAGCTCAGCCAGTAACTCAGTACCACACAGCCATTCACTCACTTCCCTCCCTTCCTTCCCCCGCTCCTGGAGGAATGGGGAGGAGAATCAAAAGAATGTAACTGCCACATGTTGGGATAAGAGCAGTCCAGTAACTAAGGTACAACACAAAACCACTACTGCTACCACCAATAATAACAATGATAAGGAAAATAACAAGAGAAAAGATTACAACTGTTCACCACCTGCTGACCAAGTGCTGACCAACTGCTGACCACCTGCTGACCAACTGCTGACCACCAGCCCTACCCAAGCAGTTATCTAGCCCTTCCGGGTAACTGCTACGAGTTTACATACTGGGTATGACATGCTGTGGCATGGAATACCTCTTTGGCTAGTTTGGGTCAGGTGTCATGTCTCTCCTTCCTCCCAGCCTCCCCTCCTTCCCTGGCAGAGCATGAAACTCAGAAAGTCCTTGGTCAGACTAAACATTACTAAGCAGCAACTAAAAACATCGGTGTTATCAGTGCTGTTCTCAGACTGAAAGTCAAAACCACAGCACTGCACCAGCTACTAAGGTGAAAAATGACTGCTACTGCAGAACCCAGGACATATATAGATACTGGAAAAAAAAAAAAAAAGCCAAAGGCTACTTCTGAGAAACAGTCTTGTTCCCTTTTTTCTTACCTGAATTATTGATTTTATGTGAACATAGGTACTTTTGTCATAGTTTTGTTATAGGTTGAGCAGTACACATAAGTTAACTGAAAAATTTGAGGACAAACCTTTGAACAAAGTACACTGCCTTGTTGAGCTTGATTTATCCTAGTTGAAGTTCTCTCTCTATGGGGTCTTTTTATTTTATTTCCTGCCTCCAGTATTCAGTGTCATCAGTTCTGGTAAGCAGGCACAAATGTATTTTACTTGGCAAGCTGCTCTCCAACTCTAGCACCCTTACATACACACAGAGCACTGGGCTTATATGCAATGATCTTGGGGTTTTCCCTGAAGCTTACTCATCAAGAGCTTGTGCAATTTCAGATGGTTAGGATATGCTGAAGTGGGATTACCACTTTAGCTAACAAGTTTGAAGAAAAAAAAAAAGCAACAATTTTTGTCTTCTACTAATTGTGTGACAGTTACGTACATCTTGTATGTAACTTTGTCAGCTATAGTCTGTAAGGTTCATTTAGTATGTATATAATTTCCACATATCTACTTAAATTCCTCTGTTCTATGATAGTGGTAAGGATTCATCTTGGAAGGGGTTTCAGATTATCTCTACCAGAAAAATGTATATTCATACTCAGGTAGCCATTATAAATTGTCCCTTATTTCTTAGTACTCAGCTCCTCCTATGACTTCATTTTTTTCCTCCCAAGTTCTTCAGACGAAATTCTGCCTAAATTCCTACTCAGTAGTGAGAGCCACCTGTGTGTAAGGGCATTGTGAGAATAGTTCAGAAGACCTAAATAAGGCCATAAAGGCCTAATGCAATAAGCTGCAACAAGGACTTGAACACAGTTTAAATTGATTACAGTATTACCTTCCTTTTGCTGGTTTCAACAGCCAGGCTTCCTAATGTTGTCCTCTGATATGAGGCTATCACTGGTTATTACTTTCATGAACATGGGGGTTAGTATGAATTTGCCAGAGGTAAATAGAAAAGAATTTTCTATCCTCCAACCCAGTAAGGCATTATATTTAGGCAGAATAGAATCTTCTTCAATTTCTAGCCTAACTGATAGAGCCACAGCAGCAGTGAGATTAGTAGCAGTGACTGTTTTGGTAAAAAAAATCTTCTGGATCTGTTTTTAGTTGTAATCAAAGGATAGAAATCACTTTTTAGGTCAAACATCTATAGATATATATATTCTACGTTTTTTTCAGTCTTGGCATACAGGAATTTGATCACATAATTTTCCAGAAAATATAACCTGGAATTTGGTGAAAACTTTCACATTTAATTTTAGCCATGTAAAATACAGATTTATAAATCCAAGGAAATAATCGACTTTCACACTGTTATTGAGAGAGAAAAAGATTACTCCAAAAGATTATTTTGGAAATGGTTTCCATAATTTTTAGGACTGTGTTAGATCTGTTGACAGACCTGTAATTCACTACATACTCCTTGTCATGTTCAGAGATGAGCATAACATCTGCTTTCTTTTAGGCTACAGGTCACTCAGTCACCACAATATTGCAAAGAAAATAAGGTGGCCTAAGACATCAGCCAGCTCTCCAAGCATTCTTAGATGCATCCCAGAGACTTGCATCTGTCCAATTTGCTTTATTGCTCCCTAACT
This sequence comes from Melopsittacus undulatus, assembly GCF_012275295.1. Classification (NCBI taxonomy): domain Eukaryota; kingdom Metazoa; phylum Chordata; class Aves; order Psittaciformes; family Psittaculidae; genus Melopsittacus; species Melopsittacus undulatus. Next base: position 81,209,478 of record NC_047527.1, on the reverse strand, counting down.
TGATCTTTCTCTAATCTGCTACTAGCCACAAAGACAAAGCAAAAAATACATCATGGATCTCAGTCTTTCCTATGTGCTTTTTTTTTTCCCCTCACAATGTCTGCCTGCCCATAAAGCAGAATATATTTTTACCTTGTTATTCTTCTGAGGCTTGTGTATTCATAGAGACAGTATTTTTGCCCTTTCTATCCTAATTTTATCCCTGTGTGCCTCAAGAGTGCTTCTTTATTCCTCCTTAGAATCTACTTCTCAATACCACCTTTTGTGTTCTTCTTTTTCACATTTAGTTTCATGTAAAGAAGATCAGTTCTCCCATAGAGCTCACGGCTTGAGTGGGTGGATATTTCTTTTTTTGTCTTGCGGGAGTAAGTCATACCAACATCATAGCAATCTTCTTCCAAAAAGCTTCTAGTTAACTATTTCTGATTAATAACAAGTTAGAGGATATTAGCCGTTTCAATGACAAGGCTATAAGAAAAGTTAAATCTTTATGAATTGTGGGTAATTTTATTTCTAATGTGCTGTGTTAGGCCTAACTTGCAATTATATCCACACTTAGGAAGTTTTAGTCAGTTACAGAGAAGCTATTTTTAAACAAGCCATTGGTCAAAACCTGAATGAAAAACCTTAGGTCAAAAACCTAAGATGAATTTACGCCTGCACTAATCTAAATGTCCATGGAGTCAGCAGGATTTCCATTTTTCCTGCAGTTAGGCAGTTAATTACAGCAGCACCTGAAAACTTGTTCTTGAATTAGGCAGCCTTTTTTGCTTCAGAAAGGTACCGACTAAAATCTATTGTACATTTCACCAATATAGTCTAAAATCTTAACATGTTGCATGAAAATGATTTATTTTTTTGGAATTATCCTTAGGTCACATTTCATGGAAAATCTACTTCACTCTGAATCTACCAGGATTCCTGTGTAGGAGGTGTTGGGAAGCTTGAAAATGTTTCCATAGATACAAAGCAGAGCCATAGCAGCAGCGTTAAGCCAGGCCATACAAGTGTTGAGATGTTTTTCTTAAGTATCAGGATTCTGCTTGATAGAGTTCCACCAAAATGGCTTTTTCCCAGTTCTTTTTTTACCCCAAAATATCTCCATTGGTGAAAAGTGGCACAGTTCTACTGGTAGCAATGGAACTATATGAGCCTGTAAATTTTAATTATGCTTTTACATAATACTGTAAGGTAAAAGAACATGTCTACCTAAGCTCATATGCAGACATTCAGCTAAACTTTATTTCATGATCTGAAATATGTTTTCTATATAAATGTTTTAGCATTATGGATGACTGAGTTTAATACCATTCATACTTTGTGTAGTTCCTTGCAAACTATACAAAGCAAAGAAAATTAGAATAAATGTGAAGTTAGAATAGCTTATTTTTATAGAACTCTACTTTTTCCTTTTTTTCTGTGTTCTGCCTTTGCTGCCAACATTTTCACTAAACTTTTTCCCTCATTTATTTTGATGTTTACTACTTTTCCACCACATTTTTTTCACATAGTTTTGCTATCCTATCTTTATCCATATGTAATTTATAAATAAAATGCAGGCTATCTCCTTAATCTCTAGTATGTCCTTGTGAAAACTGTAGGGACCTCCCTGAAATGAAATACGACGACTTAGTATTAAAGTTCATAACAGTTGTTGCTATTGAATAGCTCTGCACTTCAGAGATAGGGAGAAAGTGGCTAGTGTTCTGAGGTCTTCTCCCAGAAATCATTGATATCAAGATGAAACGGATAAATGGAATTGGCCCTACCTACCAGGTACTCATTCAGCCACTGGCACCTGCTGACACAAAGAAGGAGCATTTTGTTCCTGCCCATGTCTTTAACAGTGTCTCTGACTTTTGTGGCACACTTTGCCCATGTAAGCCACATAAGAATATCTGAAATTCTGAAACTTGTCTTTTTCTTCAGATATGCAGGAAGTTTTTTGCAGTAGTCTCACCCCTTCTGCCTATCTAACATTAAGTAGTAACTCACCTAAAAGCAAAAAGTCTTGAAAGGAAAGAGTCTACAAGGTGCTGATAATACATGTTTTTTCTATAACTTTTAAAGAGGACAGATAATGATTGAAAATCACTACAGATTTAGTTCAGTAAATTAAAGAGCTGTTACTATTCAAAATCAGTGTTGTTTTGGTTGGGTAGTTTTATGGTGTGGTTTTTTGTTTTGTTTTGGTGGGTTTGGTTTTGTTTTTTTGTTTTGTTTTGTTTTTGTAATTCCTGTGTAGTTCTTACTGTACAAATGTGATTTGTTTTTTTCCACCAGCTATTTCAGTGAAGTTATATGAAATTGTTTCAACCTGTTTCTCCATATAGTTGTCTTAGGGAAGGAACTGAATGTAACATCTCCTGAGTAGACTAATAGACTATCAACATCTCACTTTTAGATAGAAGAACAATGACAGAAAATAATTATATTTTGGTTCTTTTTTTCGCTAACATCTGTGGTCATGCAAATACTGATGTGTTAAACGTGGGATAAAATGCCATCAGCTTGAAATAGGGATGGGTGTCACTTAGAATCATAGAATAGTTAGGGTTGGAAAAGACCTTAAGATCATCTAGTTCCAACCCCCCTGCCATGGGCAGGGACACTTCACACTAAGGCAAGCCATGCAAGGCTCTTTCCAACCTGGCCTTGAAGACCACCAGGGATGGAGCATTCACAGCCTCCCTGGACAACCCATTCTAGTACCTCACCACCCTCACAGTAAAGAATTTCTTCCTTAGATCCAGTCTAAACCTCTGCTGCTTAAGTTTGAACCCATTACCCCTTGTCCTATCACTACAGTCCCTAATGAACAGTCCCTCCCCAGCATCTCTATAGGCCCCTTTCAGATACTTGAAGGCTGCTATGAGCTCTCCACGCAGCCTTCTCTTCTCCAGGCTGAACAGCCCCAACTTTCTCAGCCTGAAAGTCCCTTCAATTAATGTGGCCTATAACCTTCAATTTAAAATTAGCAAAAAAGCATGTGAAAAGTAAAAAGGTGCATTAACATGTGGCCCTAGCTACATTACCACATTTAGTCCTTCCTAAAGAAAAACTTCACCAGCCACTGAGTTAGCTTGATATTAGCTTGAATTTTGCTTGATAGTTAGCTTGACTTTAACCTTTCACCCCAGCTGTAAAATAAGATTCAAGGGAGAGGCTGGAAAGAAAAATACTATCATCTAATTGAAATAGTTTGAGAAAATTGAATTGTTGAGAAAAAGGTATGCTAATAACAAGAATTTTCCCCTAAGGCTAGAAAATGACCAGTTAAGAGTTCATATGTATAAAGAGGTCACTCTTCTGAAGTTTTTCATTCCACAGTATGAAGTAAATTAAAAAGAGCAGTAGAGCACAGCAAGATAAAAACATGGGCCAGTGATCAGAAAGTTGATTATAATGTCAGTAATGGTGTATTCAGTAATTTTTGCTGCCAAATATCTTCAGTACGTATAAAGAAGATGGGGGGGGGGGAAGGGGGGAGGAGCATGGAACAATACACATTGTTTATTTTGCAAAGAGCATATAGTAATCAACATACCCTAATGTGCATGTGTCAGTGAAAATTTGTTATATAGCTTTACCTCAGGAACTTTCTGCCCTGGTTCTGTCATGTCAGACAATACTGACAATATATTAAGTCCAAAGAAAGAAGAAAAATTAGATTCTGTGGGCAAAATACATGCACAGTGATTTTTATTTGATTAACTTATTGTTGCTGGCTTCTGAAGCAAAACAGCCATGATGAAGTATTTAAAGTATGATAGGTATTTTAAACAGATTAGTAATTAGGAATTTTCACAGGAGGGAAAGGGTGGCTATTTAAATATTTTATATGGATTTAAAACTCTTGGCTAGAGGCATTGGAATTTTGTTCTATACATGTATTTTCAAAGACACAAACCACTATAGTTCCTGTTGTGGGTTTTGGTTTGTGGTTAGGTTTTTTTTTTTGGGGGGGGAGGTTATGCTAATTGTAACTCCTTGTTCTGTGTGGCTATGGCTTAGAGTTTTGCTCTCATTATGCTTCTAGTAGAAAGAATGTATACCATAAGGAATAAAGGAGAGCCATAACTGGCGAAGTTGGAATGAAAATATAATGCAGAATTAAAGCACAGACAAGGTTCTTTGAAAATAAAGAAGACAATTGAATGAGGATAAGAATGTCCTTGTGTGGGTAACTAAGAAAAAAAATCTTGCTTTAAAGGATCCTAATTCAGCTTTCCAAAGTAAGAAAAACATTGCAAACACCAACATTCTCTATCGTTGAGGGGAGGGGAGGAACAAAAACAAAAAAAAATCCACCACAAAACAAAGACAAATAACAACAATAAAATCTCTTCTTTTTCAAATTGATAATGGGTTTCCAGAGTTACAACTTCACAAGTTTACTCCAAAATATTTCACTTGTCCATGCAGAAAGCAGTGTGTGGTGTCCACAGTTCCATACTGAAGTATGGTAGTTTGATTAATCACCATTTCCTGTTTAGCTTCTTCAGGTCATCCTTCATGATGCTTGGACAATGTTACGTAATATGATTTTAGGTAAAAAAAACCCTGCAGTTGAAATTTGCTTGGTGTTTTGCACATATGCACAACAAAGACACGTGGTGATGAAGTTCCCAGTCTTAGGGCTTTTGTCCTGTGTATGTTTAAGTCTGTACATAACAGTGTTGATTTTACTTTGGGCAAGTTCTACCTAAAATTAAGCCAATAGATAAGATTTTAGCCATCTTATCAAGAAGGACCTATACTTGCCCTATTCTTCATTCAACAGTACCTATTTTTTGGCCATTAATATGAATACAACATAGGTACTAGTGGGTGCATTTTTAGATAGTGCAAAAGAGATCAACACATAAATTTTATTTATCACTGTGTTGCAATAGTACCCCTATGGATTTTTACCCCAGAAATCCTAGTGTGTGTTGATTCCAACTTTAATATGTATTAGTCCAAGGTAATTTGTTCATGTGTCGTATAACTTGAAAGTTGAGAGCTTTAGCAGATGAAGAACAGCAACAATGTAATTCATGGAGAAAAATTTGTTTGGGGTTTGAATTTTTTTTTTTTTTTTTGGCCAGCCTGGGAATCCTAACACTTTTGCCTCTACAGGGCTGAATAAAATACACAGCCGAAGCAAGTAAGAAGTTCAAAAATCAAAGACGCACTGGAGACCTCATCATTAACAGACTGGAAATCTGCATGGATTTCCCTCTTGAAGAGGTAGAATTCTTCTTCTGACTTACAATTTCACTTTTTCAACCCTCCAAAGCATAGGTGAAATACATTTGACAGATTTTAGCTCTGAGTATGTCTGGCTGCCTTGTTTTATGAAAACTTACCTCTGTAGTTGTGATAGCTGCACAAAAATATATTACTAACTCACTTACTTGGCAAAAGAAGTTTTAAACATGTTTTGACAGTTCTAATTAGTAGGTTTCTAGATAGCAGATTTCATTCTCTGTCGTCATAAAATCTATTGGATTCATTGCCCTCATTAACTTAAGCTCTTGGTTAAATTTGTACAGTGATATTAGCAAAGAAGAGTGTTCAGCCTCTGGCTCAATATATTTTATTAGATGTCTACAGGGCTTCTACTTTTCTGGGTTATTGGTAAAACACATCATGAAAAAGAAAAGATAACTTATTGAAGTAACAAAGAATGGCCACTGCATAAGAATGTACATTTTACCTTGCTAAAAAGGCAGTATTACATGTTTTCTCCTTTGGAGGTCAAAGCATGAGGTTTTGATAAGACTAGAATTACTCCTTGTTTAATTATATGTAACCAAGTATAGTGAAGATCTATTTGTTCATGTTAACAGGAGTGGACATTTTATAGACAAGTAAATTTCATGGAGCATTGGATATATTTTCAGACTGCAAATTCCAGCCATCCATGAAATTAAAGAGAAAAGGGTTCCCCTTAAAAGAAAGTTTGTCAATAACAGATCTTGTTCACTTTTTCCACTATATTGTCCTATCAAAGTTTTTAATATCTCTTAGTAAACCTTTTGATATTTTATTCGTTGGTGTAACAACTGTAACTGGAGTTGTGGTAAATAATGTATAAATAATTCTGCTAGTAAGAGTCTATGTAAATTTCACTCTGGAAAGAAATTTTTTTCTAGGAGTTAACCATCATGCAGGATTTTAACTGTATAAAGTTAGTAAAAAACACAGTAGGAGTTGCATGGATAAAAATCCTTCTTCCTATTCAGCGCTCTGAAAATGTTACTTGCAAGGTCTCCTGGCAAATGTCATACTTCTATTTTGAACAAATTCAAATGCTTGAGGGGGTTCTGAAAGTTTTATTTAAAGGAATGAGGGACTGGTTCTGAAAAAAATTTCAAAAATGAGTGTTTATAAAGTTAGTCACAGAGGTCTGTGGTTCAGACATCCGTAAAACTCACCATATTTTTGAACATGATTTAAACTCCCAGAATTTCTCTGATTTCAGTAGGAACTGCAGCTGATCTTCATACCACTTTAATGCAAGTGTTGCATATCAAGCTATTTCCTTCTAAACCAGTTTGGAAGGACAGATCAAACTGCTAACCACGTTCTCTATTCATTAGAGAGATTGAGTAAGATTAAAACTCGGTCTTTATGAAGAGCTGTGTTGTCACAGGTACTCAGGTCAAGGTGGGTGTCTTTGTATCAATTTTCTGTAACTTTTGGTATTGTCTGGTATTGGAGCAGTTGGAATGGAGGATTTTTTCCATTATCTTATGAGAGTAAAAAAATTGGCATTTTGGGTATTGAACAGAAGTATTCATTTAAGTCCTACAACTCATTGTAAGCAGCTGTCAGCAGTCCATCTGTTTTCCCTGCCATCATAGCTCCATTAGGTCTGCCAAGAACATAATGCAGTCTGGCTCCATATATGATCCTGTGTTTTAGCTTCCCAATGCCAAAGAGTAATCAATAAACCTAGTCAAAAGTTGTTAACAAAACCCCTTTCTGTGAACAAAGAAAAAAATAAAAAGTTCCTAGCTGAATTTCAGCTGTTTTGTACATTCCCCATACTGAAAGACAATAATGTCAACCTTCTTACATCTCTGTAACTTTTTCATAATGCTAGCTAAAATGGTGTTGATACCTAACTGTATTGTGCAGTACTGAAGTGCATTTATAAATGTTTTAGTGTTTCTGAGTAGATTCTTTCCTCATTTCAGTTTTGAGCTCCACCCCGATCTCAGTTCAGCCTGAAAATAGATATCAAAATGTCCACATTATCACAGGATGGAAGTCATGTTCTTACCAGCCCTATTAAATAAGAAGTGTGTTTTACCTTCCTATTTTAACTTCCGATATTGTGCAGTTTTGGCAGCCAAAAAAACATATACTTTCCTGCAACAGCCTTCTCAAGAGATTTTCCATTTCTTCAGCAGAGGAATGACCACAGTTAGGAAATATCCCCTATGTACCAGAGAGGATATGGTTTGAATTGCTTCTTCTTTCTTACTCATGTACAGAACTCCTTGAGTGCCACTGAAAAACAGTGTGGGAGACCATGTAATAAGTCTATGAACCTATGTTTTATGGCACCTTGTGCTTGAATGATTAGTTAAGTATTCAGTACAGTATCCAACATTGCTCTATTCTCTATTTTTGTCATTATAGAAGAGATAGTTCCAGATTGTTGTATTTGGGGCTGGCAGGTGTTGCAATTCTGTTAAAAATAAAGTGGTACTAGCTAGGTTTTCCATTTCAGACCCATGTAGAAACCTTTCTGTACAGAGGTAGCCATTCTAGTTTGTATATATGTATAGTTTGCTACTCATGAATGCCTATGATTACATTTAAAGTCTGTAAAGCAACCAAACAAACCATGAAATATTCGTGAAATATCTGTTAAATCTACCGCTACATTTCAGAAGTCATCACAGTATAAACAATAATTAAAAGTTACTGATCATTTTAAGGCTGAAAAGAGCTCAGATAGCATCCTGAAATTAAAATATCAGATATGAACACGAAGGAATTGAACTTTTGGTACAAAATGGGATGTAAGTGTAGCATATGAAAAAGATGGTGATAATGAAAGGAAAATGTATTTCTAAAAATTCCATTTGAAACTTTGTGATATGTAGTTGCTAGTTCATAAGTTGCTGGCAATCCCCACAGGACACTGACATGGATCACTGATAATTGCAAAAGATTGTATTTTGTCTAGATTGTTGTGTTTTCAGGGAAGGCTTTTCATGTGTTCATATTAAATTACTGGCTCCTTTAACTCAAACCTTAGATGCATTCCAGTTACCTCTCTTACCAAAGCAAAGCACCAGCATGATGAAAACACTGTTTGAAGGGTTGTTGTCTATGGATGATAATTTTATTATCAAAAATAACATTTTGTTGATTTTGGGTGTCTTTTAGAAAGCATGATATAATATTTGCAACAGAAGTCCCTCAATATTAGAATCTTACTGATATGTGAAGAATGTTTTGCAATTATTTACTTGTGCATGTGTGTTCAATTATTATTTATATGCATAGAAATATAACAGTTTTTTTATTATTATTTTATACAAAAGCTACAGATTTTAAATACTGAAATAAAACCAATCATGCTCAAAATTTAGTCTTGTCTTTTGCACCTTCCTAGTTCTGTAGGTATTTCCAGTTTTCTCTTTTTGTCAAAGACGTCTTATGTAGGCGTACTCTAAAATTTAAGGACACACATTTAAAGATATTAAGGTACTTGCATGCTTTAGAGAATGCTGTTAACTTACTGCCTGAGCTTTCAGATATATGTCTTGATGACAAAAAATGGGTAATATTTTACCACTCAACATGTTCAATAGAAAAAACTGTAATATCTTATGAGCTACTATGATAAACAGGTAAAACACAAGTGCTTCAGACAAACAGATCCTCACTTGATGGTAAAGCCTTACTCAATTCAGAAATGCTCCACTGAAATAAATTAAATAATACTGATTTAGGGTAATTAAAAAACTGGCTAACAAATTCATTATATAAATTTTCAGTACAATTTTATCTAGGTTAAGGTCATGCTTCCTGAGTGCAATTTCACTCCCTTCTGATACTTTCTCTATGCTCTAATCAGTTTTACCACAAATTATAATGGTTTAATTGTAATATATAAAGGCCAAAATATTTCAAATACGAGAATTGGAAACTGCATCTGATGTCTCATAACAATAGCATCACTATATCTGTATATTAAATAGAAAGGGAAATTCCTGCAAATGCACTATTTTAGAGTTCTTAAAAGAAAGCCAGAAGTAATAGAGGAGATGACATTTTTCAATCAGTTCTTTCAAAAACTAAGCAAATTTCAAAGTAAAAATAGTAGTTTTCAACATGATTGATTTAAATTATAATCATATGTAGTGAAAATTTGTCTATAGAGGTCTTCCCCAAAAAAATCAAGAAAAAAAAAATGATTTTTGCATAAACTTGGAAGTACCGAGAAAGAGGTTTTCTTACTGATTCTGAAGTTTAAATAGAAATTGTCATACTCACTATGCACAGAATTAGTTTGTGTATAGAATACTGCACATAGTTACAGATTCCTCAACCTCTGTCATATATATAACATATTTCTGCCAGAACAAATGAAACATTGTGCAATTATGTAGTTTATTATCTTATTGAGTGAGGTTTGAGATTAGTTTTTCCTTCCCCTGAAAACCATCCTAAAACTATCTCCATAAATGTAATGATCTCCTAGGGTTTACTGTTTAAATGCAACATCTTCTGACAGATAAAAATATGCTAATAGCATCAGGCAGAAGAGTAAACATAAGGTAAGAAAATAAATTCTCTTTGGTTAGCTGCATATTCAGTTAGTTTCATGTTTCCTCGAGCCTTTATCAGAAACAAAATAACTTTTTTCTTGTTTTTCATACCTTTTGTAGAGAACTGTAACTGCAGTGCACATCCTATTTCTTGCTGCAAAATAAGAAGGAAATATAAGAGTCTGTTGTTACTTCTCCAATGTCTGTGCATTTCATCTGTTTACTCCAGGGCTGAATTTGGCCTGTGTCTCACCAAATGATCTGTATAAAATATAACGATTTTTTTAACAGTATCAGATTGTCATTTCAATTTTGTGCATGTTTTTTTTTCTGATTATTTTTGCTGTCCTCACCCAGCTTTATATATTGATAGTGAAAGCTAATCTTGCCAATATAATTTTCAGTTTCTTGTACATCTTATTAACAGTAATTGGAAAACAATTCAAATAACATCTTCAAATATCCATTTCATTTTTTCTCTCAACCAAGAGAATTTATATTTTTAATGTTCACAGTATATGAACCTTTAAAAAATGTATGACTAACACAATAACCACAATTAAGAGCATTTTATTCTATGGGCAGGTCCAGGGAAAAGGTGGCCCCAAATCTAAGGAGGAGAAATAATGGATAGGACTGCCTAAAAACTCATAATGGAAATGGGAAGTTCTGACTCTACTTCCTACTGTCCCATCTTTTTCTGCACAAAGAGTTGCCAGCTACCTGGTCTGCTTTTGAGCACCATCTGCATTACTGTGTGCTAAACGATTTTCATAGAATTTACCAATGGATTTAGCTTGGGATGTCCATACCGTTAATATAACTACATCCAATCTCTAGTATTTTATCAGGATATTTGAACCATTAACATGAGGTTTTGTTTGTGTAAGTATGGCTATTTCATGAAATTAAATTTTGGGATAAATAGAGTCACTGAAATGTTTGGAATTATGGAGTCTTGTAATCATATGCATAAAGATATTACACAGTATGGTTCCTATGACATCACTCTTCAAAATTTTAAAAAGGAATCTGTAATTACCAGTCAGTAATAAATATTTCACTTTAAATATTTGCTTTTACCTCAGATGGGGGACCTGAATTTCACCCCTTTATAAAATTGACCTGGCTTGTCATAGTTTTTAGCTAGGGTTACCACATATGAATTTCAGGGTTTTTTTTCAAGGTCAGTGTAATATGTAATAAAATGTTTTAGGTACATGCTAAGTCCAGACCTTAGATGAGAAGGTTTAAGACCTTGAAAAATAAGGAGGAAAATTAGAGAAGGAAAATAGAATTAAAATAAGAATTAATCGCTGCTGAATCTTTCCACCTGAAGAGAATAGGTTGTCTAAGCCTTTGCCTTGCAGGAAAGATGTCACTACAGATGTAGGAGCTCACAGAAAACTGAGAAATAAATCAGTTACAAATGTAAACACAAACTTTTTCTTCCCTAATGAGGCTTACTGAAGCTAAGCATCTCCCTAATGTACCTATTTTTCCTTGTTTCAGCTTCCCTCACTTGTAGCTACTTCGCAGGTGCTTTGCTCTGGGGCATGGGGAAGAGGGTGAGTGGTGCACGATTCTTTCCAGATCTCAATTAAGAATAGTGTGACAGTAAATAACATGACAAAACATCTTTCAACAATGAGATAAAAATAGGAAGTAGGATGGGAAATCCTACATTGCTTCAGGTGTGGATGCTCTACAGAACATAGATGTTTTCATCTATTAGGGCTGTTACAGAAGGGGATTACATTAAAGAATATGCCATATATTTACAGCAGTTTTGGCTGTTTCACCACCCACTTTGTCAAATCCCAGGCTGTTTGGAAATTGTGTTCTTGGAAGGAGCTTTAGGGGATTCTCAACACTCACACCTACTGGGCCAGGAAAAAGTGGGCTACTGATTTAGAGGTACAGCAGATTCTTAGAGGAAAAGTAGTGTTTTAGGAGCGTAAAAATAGTTCTGCTTCTAAGCAGTTCAGTTGACTGCACAGTCTGATCAGGATTTTTAAAGGGTATGCCTGAGCCCTGGGGAGAAAATTGAATGATGCAGCCTGGGATGCAGCCCCATGGGTCAGACTTAAATGGCTGAGGGAAGAGGAAATTTGTGGGGGGTTACTGGAGGAGAATGGAGCATTGTCTGCTGCATTACACCCCAGCAATGCTTGTGAAACTGAGCTGGGACAGAAACTGGAGAAGGAGCTGAAAGCTCAACCAACACAGAGAGTGGATCCAGCGCTTAGCAATGGTAGAAGGATTTCCTTAGCGACTTAGAATGGGCCACAGACTTCATAGCAACTCAGGAAGCCAATGAAAATTTCTGTACTAAATAGGAAAACTGGAGAAAAGGAAAAATACGCGGAGAACAGGTACATTCATGGTGTCAGGGCACTGTATTTCCAATCAGTTTATCACTTTTCTTATGATTAGTACTTTGTAGACATAGCATGCCAAAGTTTCCCACATATTTAATAGTGGTATTCTGCTTTTAAGACTGTGAATATAAATTACTGGTGCTTGTCTTTCCGTCTGTTAGGGTGCCATGGATGCAAGTGGCTCCCTGGGGCCAGGCAGTGTCCAAAGCTATTCTGGCTAGGTAATAGCAGGGCCTGACAGTCAGCGTCCTTCCCACCCTCCCAGCCATGAGAAAGGCAACTGAGAGACAGCAGAGTAGCTCAGGCTTGAGCATGGAGCACCAGCCTGGGAACAGGATTAGGTGAGAATGGTCTGTGGCCAAGCAGGGCAGGGCTGTGGGGAGCTGGAGACCAGCCCTGCTGCAGTGTTGCTGGGGCAGTAACTGATAGCTCTGTGAGCTGATGTGGTGTCCTGGGCTGAGGACGGGAGGGGAGAGGAGAGTGGGAGCTGCAGGGGCTGAGCAGGAACAGTCAAAGCTACTGATGCCTTCAGGGGCCTGGACATTCTTTTTTTTTTGTTTTGTTTTTAATCCTTAATGAGGTTTAACTGTTCTCTTTTCAAAGAATGATGTTGTTAGAAATATTTTTGTGTTCCATCAAATTATATTTAAAAAAAACACCCCAAAACCAAACATTTAAGTTGTGTAGCCTTCTGAATTGAACAAAAGATAAAGCTTTTTTCATTTCAAAGCTCTGTCTAACACAGAATCTCAATGCTATTTCTAACAACTTTGGACAGCAACTGCATTGTGAAACTGAATAAACAGGTTTATAGTCAAAAGGAGAATATATGTTTCCAGAGATGATTCATAGCTGAGGGTATTTTCCCACCTTGTTTGGAATAGCAGCCCCACTGGGAATTCTGGATGAGACGAGCATTCATTTGTTGCCAAAAAATCTTCAGAGGAAGTAAAGGTAGCGAAATTGTTATCGTCCTTCAGCTACTTGCTCCTGTGAGAACTGAGGCTCTGGAACCATATCATAATAGCAATAGAGCTAACGTGCATTACTGAGATCTTGAGGTGCTTTCTAAGGCACTGTCCTTAAATCCTTGTTATTTGTACAGCTAAAAAATGTAAGTTTTAGAAACTATACAAACTGAACAATAATGCCCAATGGTATGAATCCATGCATAAATGCCTCAGATCTCTGTGGAAGAGTTCCAGGGAGAACAGCTTCACATCTCCAATGCAAACTAAACATCACAGAGCCTGCTGGCTCTCCCTCGCTTTCCTCTTGTGCTTTCTCTTTGAAAACTTTTGCACATTGAGAGCTTTGAAAGCTTCTAGTCATTGGGTGGAACATTTGGATCCAGTTTCATCGCTGTATTGCACTTCACACATTTCTCTAGCTCGACAAGTTCATACTTCTGGTAGAGTGGAATTTAATGTTTTCATCCCTTCTAAAAGTCCTAATTGCCAATTGTGTGTTCACTTGTTGTTTGAAGTGTTTTGTCATCCTTAATTTGGATTTATGGTTTCATACTGAATATACTAATGGAGAATTACTTATATATATGTAACTAGAGAAAAAGTTACTTTAGTAAAACAAAATCACAGGAGAAAATTGAAGAGGCAACCAAGAATCTCTGAAGCTTGTCATTGCAAAGGGTTTTAAATATTTGTGGCTCCTTAGAAATCTGTAACAGTGGCAAGAGATATACGTTAAGGGAATGCAGAATTGTATGGTGTTGCTTCAGCAAGAAAACAAACAAAAATACAGAAAGTATCCAAATAATTTCTATGGTTGTTGAGTTTCAGATTCAGTAGGAAATGTACATCCAGGAGATCAGAAAAAATCTATATGAAATTAATTAGAATAATTATATCATAGTTAAAAATATATTAAAAGTTGCAGTAGGAAATACATTTTATTCAATAGGTACAATCCATATAATAAGATTACTCACCCTGTGTGTACCTCAGCTCTTACAATGGAAGAATCACCTCAAATTATCAAAGGGCATTTTGGTCTTCAGACCCATTCTTCTGTGTCTTTCTTTTAAAGCAATCAGGAAAGGAGACCAGTTAGTGCTAATGATTAGTACAAAGCTAGATATAAATCTAGAAATAGTACGAATTATCTTTTTTTTTATTGGTAGGACTTCAAAATCTTTTCCTTGACTCTCTCAACAACTTAAAAGTACAGAAGCAGTAAAGTAAAATGCAACTGGAAATAAAAAGTTACCCAAAATGCTAAAGATCTCCAAGTTTGTTTTGAATAATACTTGACACTGCCTAGGGAGAGGCTGAGGGGAAATATGTATTTGACAATTAATACGGTGTAAAAGATGAAGAATTAGTCAAGCTTTTCAGACTGTCAGGAAACAAACTGAATTTACTTTAGTTTAAATTTTGATTGGAGTTTAGTTTGGCTTATTAAGGTTTGGAAATTTCTATCTTTCTGGGCTTACCAGATGTTAACTGACTTCATCTGACAAACTGCATGTACCTTGGATAGCAAATGACATCATGAAGTGGCATATCCAAGGTGAATGTCACCACTAGATAGCAATAATTTGTGCTAATGTAATACCTCATGCAAAGCACCAATTACTCTTCCAGCTATAAATAGTGATGCCAGACTATGGTAGGCAATTTGACTGACAAGCAAGGACTTGCAACAGGAGCAGGAGGGCAATAGCTCAGCAAGGGCACTGAAGAGGAGTTCAGAAAAATAGTACAGTTACTACAAATCTGCTAAATTACACTGGCAACAAACTTCTAAACTTCACCAAAAAGGGTAAGGATTGCAGCTCAACAACATATTTTTCCCTGTATTCTTGCAACTCATATGAAATACAAACTTAAACAAGGGCTAAACACCTACCTTTGAATAGCTTAGACCTCTGCAAGATACATTTTGTCTGTTCCTCTTAGTAGCATACACAGATGGAATTTGATGCTAAACCTTTAATACAAGCCAAGGAAAGAGTGAGGTTCTTCATGTCACATTGCTGAAAGTGAAACCGTGTAAGTAGTAGATGATACAAAATATAGTGTCTCAAATTCTTCTCAGAGGTTTAGTCATCTGACTGTGGTACAAAGAGAAACTTTACCTTCTGTTAAAGTTTTCAGCAGTGTGAATGCAGACAAATATAGTTGATTAAAGTTCTCCCACCTTTCCATCTTTCTTTCAAAATATATTCACTGTTCTATGTACCTCTGGAAAGCTAACCCTTTTCTTTTTGTTCCGTTTATGTAATCATAGTAACCATTGATTCTATTTTCAAAATGTGGCAAAAAAGAATCAGTGAAGTGCTTGGAAATGAAATGAATTTCAGGTACTAATAAATTTGAAGGGTCACCCTTTCTCCAGTATTCCATATCAAAATAAACACTTTCATACACATCTTTTCCTTTATTCATGAAATTGAAGTCTTACAAACAAAATGCCTACATAACACAGAAGCTTAAAACTGCATAGTATCATCAAAGAATTCTAACATACAGAAGTTCTGAAAACTTCATACAGAAACTGAAAATTCAGTCCATCAAATCTTGTAAACAAGTAGAACTTTCTGTATTCTTTCCAGATATTCTACATTTTCTCTACCATTTTAAAGATTAAAATACATTTTAAAGATTAAAAAAACTAAGCTATACCTGGAAGATCTATGTAAGCAAATATCTGTAGTTTCAATTCAATACTATCATGAGGATAGCAATCCAAGAGGTTTCTCAATTGTGTGGAAGACAGCTTCCTCTTGCAAGTAATAGAGGAGCTGACAAGGAGAGGTGCCCTGCTTGACCTTGTGCTCACCAACAGGGAAGGGCTGGTGGGGAAAGAGGTGCTTCAGGGCATCTTTGGTTGTAGTGATTATGAGATGGTGGAGTTTGAGATCCTCAGGCAGTGAGAAGAGCATGCAGCAAGCTCACTGCCCTGGACTTCAAGAGAGCAGACTTTGATCTCTTCATGAACCTGATCAGGAAGGTTCCATGAGATAAAGCCCTAGAGGCAGGGGGGCCCAAGACTGTTGGTTGATATTCAAGGATCACCTGCTTCAAGCTCAGGAGTGTTGCGACCTGACAAGAAGGAAATGGGGTAAGAAGGCCAGGAGGCTTCCATGGATGGATAAAGAGCTGCTGAGAAAACTTAGGAGGAAATAAGAACATTACAGAAGGTAAAAGCAAGAGCAGGCAGCCTGTCTTTACTGTGAGGCTGGTTAGGCACTGGAACAGGCTGCCCAAAGAAGTGGTAAATGCTCCATCCCTGGCAGTGTTCAAGGCTAAGCTGAACAGAGCCTTGGGTGACATGGTCTAGGGTGAGGTGTCCTTACCCATGGCAGGGGGTTTGGAACTAGATTATCTTAAGGTCCTTTCTAACCATAATCATTCTATGATTCTACGATGAAATTGTAAGAGCAGTATCAGAAATACCTTTATAAATAATGTAGACTTAATCAGGCTAGCCTGCCTGGTCTATGCATTTCAGAATAATTAGAAGAGTCACAAGAATGAAAGTGTATCTTTTTTGTATTTAACCTAGCAATCTTACCATTGCATTCATGTACATTTTTCTTTTCACTACTACAAGAATAAGAAAACTGGTAATTTGTGTAAACGTGAAAGCAATACTAGTTTGTTGTGACAGGTCCCTGAGTCAGCCAGAACTTTGAGGTGGATATAGCTTCATCTGTGCCTTAACGTGAGCTCCTCAAGGTTGATAAAGAGATTTTCAAGTGCAATTCTTCAAAGTATTTCATTAGAATATAAACCAAAGTTCTTCATTTTTTTTTTACATAGGAAAAAATCAAATCTATTAGGCTAGACCAGAGAGAAATAAAAATGACCAGTTCTGTGACTCATTACCATGTTTGTAGGTGGGTCTGAGCAATCAGGTTGGTGGGCTGTCAGTTTAACAGCTTCATGAGCAGGAAATTTTGCATAGACTTCAGCCAAGTTTCTCCCCACGATGAAGCCTAGTTTTTCTCCCTCTGTTCCTCTGTGCAGCTGCTTTTTGCTCACCTGCAGAATTTCAGCCACCTGAGCTCTCTTGCTGTCTCTTGTTTGTGCTGTCTTTCCCACTCCTTTTCTGCTTGAAGTATCTGAAGGCTTTTTTCTCTAAGGAACAGTCAGTGATTGCCCAGGGAAGAAGTGCTCCACAGAGGCTTCCACTACCCCTGCTTTCGAAATGGACATTAGAAAACAATCTAGAAGCAGAGCATCATACCACCAATCACCCCATGTAATGGCAGTAGTTAAAAATCACCAGCTGTTTTTTTTAAATCCATTGTCAAGTGAAGTCTGTATGTGAATGGATGAAAAATCTTTACCTGTGTGAGTAATATTGTCTTACCAGAAGCAGATTCCTGTTAGCTTTGATTAAAATACACCTGACTGCATCACCCTTTCAAAAGAAAGAAGAAAAGACCAGGTTGGAAGGGGCTTCGAGAAACCTGCTCTAATTGCAGGGGGGACTGGAACTAGATGATCTTTTAAGGTCCTTTCCAGCCCTAACCATTCTATGATTCTGTGAAATAAATATTCTGCTCAGGTGTAAGCATGTATTTAACACTAGATTGTAGAATAGAGCAAGTTGACTCCAAGAAATCATTTTAAATGGGCAGTACACAATTTAAGAGTTTAGACTTCTCTAAGTTGCAGTGCTGGCTGCTCCTCATGTGCCCTTAGGTATATATATATATATATATATATATGCATATATATATGAAATACTTCTGTAAAATACTTTTTGGTTATTCAGATAAACTTATGCCACTGCTGTTAATTTTCATCTCCATTTGGCTAGCAGAAACTTCAGAAAAGAAACCTAAAATGACACCGCCACCACCTCATCACCCCAGTTCTGTTGAAATAGGCCTTTTAATGAAAGCTTTGTTTGATACAACAATTCTGGCCTCTTATGCTGAGCACTGCCAGTCATGCTGCATTATGTTACAGATGCAATACTACATTGCATGTCAAATCTAACGCATGCTTGAGTTACATTTCAGAGATAAACAGCTGAATGCAGTAGTTCGAACTCTTTTTTTTGTTTTAGTGGGCAGACTTAAAGTAAGTTTATGACTTTGTGACTTACTGAGACTTCCTGTTCATAAAAAAATGTTCATCTTTTTCAAGCTTTTCATTGCTGTTTGATGCTGATTTTTTTTTTTCTTCTAAATACATGTGCGGTCTGATATAAAGAACACAGACATAAAAGGATATTTTTGCCTTCAATAAAACTGATCCAGTCTTGGAACAAGTTAATGAAAATTCTGTGATTTAAGAAAAGCTGTATCCCTTCCTTTCAGTTCAGCAGGCAAAAGGCTGAGGATAGAGTTAACCCATATCCTCATATATTGTGAGTTTAACCCTAAATATATAAGAGTGATTACTGAGATCCACTTACAATGGAATTGGTTCCATGCAAGTATGGCTGGTCACGGAGAAGCTTTCTTAGTTACACAAAATATTGGAAGATTCATTCAAGATATTCATTATAACTGAACAAATCAACAAAAATGTCAGAAAGTTAGAAAACTTCAAAATAAAAAAAATGTTCCATGAATAGTTTGAACATTTAAAGATGTTTTTAATTAAGAGTTCAAATAAGCAGTTGGCTCCTGTTGGCTGATTTAACATAGAAATTTCGTTTCTATATTCCTGTTGCTGGTCTATATTACATTTATAGCTGGCCTCAAGCTCCCAAAGCTTTTCTGGCTTGTGGCAGTCTACCAGTTACCTTGGAGACCTCTCAAATTTCAGAGTTATGTAATTTACTCCAAACCCTAATATCCCTGCCTCCCTTGCTTTCCCTTCTCCAATCCATTGCTAAACAATCCATTTTCAGTTTCATACCATAGTTTCTCTCCCACTCTATGTCTCCATTTGCCACAACGTGTCTATACAGCTAGCCAGGCAGCTACTGACTGGAAATGAATGCTGTACAGTGGCAAAAAGAGAGCATCTTTGAGGCACATTTCACCAGTAAGGATCTGTGGCAATACTATCTTTAATACATTTTAACTAATGGAGACAAAAATAGAAAATGTTATAGCAGGCTAATGTCTTTGTGTGTGTGCACATATAATCAATAGAAGATGAACAGTGTTTCAACAGAAAAAAAAAAAAAGAATTGGTGATTAATGATCAAGGTAATAATCATAAGACAATATTTATTTGTTGTATGTTGAAAAACCTAAAAAACGTCCCTTGTTATCTATTGTTACCTTCTAAATGCTCAACTCAATTTGTTATATGTCCATTTGGAGACGGAGTATAGACAGTGAAATCCTCATGAAGTACCACAATAAAGATTCATGAAAGCCTCTAGACATCTGTAATATCTCTAAGAATTAACTGGGGAAAAAATAGGCATCCTAAAAATGAACCTTTGAAAACCTTCATGTCGTGATATTGTTCTCCTAAAGCTTTTTTACTACCATTATGCACCAATTTTAATACAAAACAACAAACATACCTTATGCAAGGTTTGTAAAATGCTGATTAGAATAGACTCTCGTCATACTCACAGTCCCTGGTGTATGAGCTGTGTCCAAGCTCAAAAATGCCCTGCTGGTTTCATGCTCCAAAATTGTGGTCTAATGTTGTAGCAGTGTCACTGATACGTGACAAGAATAGACAGCAGGTTAAGGAAAAAGCTTATTTCGTGTTCTACTCTCCCAAGGCTATGGGGAGTACTGAACCCAGCTCAGGGCTCCCTCATCCAGGATAGGTGCTACTAAACTGTAGGGAGTCCAGTGTGGGGCCACCAGGTTAGTTGCGGTCTGGAGCACCTGGCATAGAAGAAAGGGATGAAGCAAATGGGTTTGCTTATTCTGGAGAAGAGAGGGCTGGGAGTGATCAAGTGGTTGCTTTCAGCTACCTGTACTGACAAGACAGGATATTGGAGGTACACTGTTGGTGAGAGGTAACCGTTGCAGGCTGCAGCAAGGGATATTGTGACTAAACAGAATGAATGTATTTTGGAATGAGAGTTAAGCAATGGAACAGTTTCCCCAGAGATGTGTTTGAATCTCCATCCTTGGCTATGTTTAAAAGTTGGTCAAGGGCCAGAGCAACCTGGTTTAAATTTGAGGTTAGGGCTGCTCTGAGCAGGTGACTTCCAGTGCTCCTTTCCAAATTCCCCTCCGCTATGACTGTGTCTTCCTCCCATTCTGAGAGTTGGGGGCATGCCTGAAAAAATTGACCTAAGCTCATTTAACCAAGTAACTATTAGAGAAATGTACCTATGTGCAGGTAAAAGTCACCAGCTACTGAACTCTGCAGTGTCTACTAGAGAGGTATCTAAAGCTCATTACTTGGTGGGAGGCTATGGAAAATGAGCTGAAGTATGGCAAACTAAGCTCAATGGCTTACTGAGAAGCTATAATGACAATTTAGGGAGCCTATCCTGCTAATGGATTCATTTCAGAGAGATGCTTGAACTTAGTATGTATTTTCTTTGCATCAGCTGAAGCTTATAAGTCAACTCACATTTAGCCCTGCAGGAAGTATATTGTAGTAATACATTTGGAAATGTCAGGCACATAAATAACTTTGATGATGGTTTTATCAGCAAGAATGTTGATCTTGTAGCTTTTCTAATAAGACTGTAAAGCAACAAAAACAGAGCTAGAAAAATTACTTCTTCTAAATGCAAGGAGGATCACAGAATCCCATTACTATGTGTTAGTTGAAAATTGATGTAGCTGCAGATTATATATTTGGGGAAAAAAAAAAAAAACAGACCAAAACAACCAACTCTGAAGAGAAAATGAAAATTAAATTTTGTAGTAAGTGACAGTTGAAGCACTGGCATGTATACAGTTTTACTTGGATCACATGCAGTATCATTGGCAACAGTGGTCATTGAGACTTTTTTCTTTTCATTTCTCCTCTTAATAAGCATGAATCAGCTCCACAATCAAAGCAGTTAGTAGCAAACAAATCAAAACCAAACAAAAATCCCCACAAACACATAAGCAAAATCAAGTAAAAGCTCTCTGTCTTCCTGTTAGGATTGTAAGCTGTCAGACTGAAAAATGGAAATTAATCAATAGGTTGCAAGAAGGTATCTGTAAATGCTATACCCTGAGTAGCACAAACTACACTTCTCATGTGTGTATAAAGTCAATAAAGCTGTATTAAAAATATATATATATTTAAAAGAGGGAGGGCTATTGTAATGGATGACTAAAAATGTACACTTTAAAGAAAGGGAATATGAGGAAGGATATGATATGTTCTGACAATGGAACAGCAGTGATAGAGGCTAACCTGTGTGCCCACTTATGTGTGTATTTCAAGTAACTTCCATTAATATACTCTGTAAGAACAGGAGTCACTCCCAGGTTATTTCAGCTAAGAAATGTTTCCACTCACTGTGACTAATGTTATTCCCAACACACTGCTAGAGAATAAGTCAGCCAGTACTCGCCTACAAGACCCTTGCCTCAGGTTAGAATAAGTATCAAATTATCTGTCTCTTTGTACTCCAGAATGAAAGATGACTTGGGCTGGAAACAAATGAGTGCAACTGAGCATACACTTGCAAGAATTTTAAACTAGTGTTTATGCATTTCCAATTCAGCAAAACCAGGGAATTATGTACTTAGCCTCTGGCTCTGTTTGGTCTTGTGACTCTTCATTGTTATGACTTCCTTTTTTTAGGTTAGTAGCCACACTGTATTTTTAGAGTAGTTTTGCCTTATGATCCTAAGGCAATGTTCTGACCTGGATTGGGGCCCCCAAGAACAGCCGCCCCTTGCAACATGAATAAATGTGCTACTAGTACTAGCAGTCCTCTGTCATTCTAGTTTGCTTGATGAACCATAAGAACCTGTGAAACTAATTTTTACAATTTTTCTTACTCCATTAGGTTTGACTGAACCTTGTTACTTACAGTCTGTTAGCTCATAGCAGCTGAGTATATAAGACCACACCAATCTTTTTAGTCCAACAGAATTTGCAATTATGTATTCATTAACATTATAATAATACACTAAGTTACAAGTTTCAGATTCATTATTCTGGTATTCAAAATTAAATCAGTGCTTTTGTGCCTACATTCTGTAACATAGTGTATTACTGTCAGAATCAGTATTAGTGCTAGTGTTGAAATTTTAAAATGCAGGCACCACTGAATTTCAAGAATGAAGACAATAATTTATACATGTGAAGGCATACACATACAAAGTAAAAGTCTGTCTCTGACAAAGTCAGTATCAAAAGGTGAAATTGTGCCAGGATTTTCATAAATAGATAGCAGCCCTTTCAAAGACAAAAGCAATTAAAGTTGTCAATGTTATACCTCAACTGAAGTTATATAGAGCAATTGTTGGCACAGTAGAATGTAAATAGTGTTGGAAATTCTCTGCCACTGATACCTGCCATTTTGTACATGATACACAGTTATAGCAACCTTTGATCATGTTGGATCTTCATATTTTTATCCTGTCATGGAAAAAACACTATCTCAATACAGGGTTAAATCTCTTAGAGCTGGTGGTCGTAAAAACCACTGATAGAAGGAAAACAAGCCTCTTGGGTTTTTTAGTGTAGACTTAGGACTGTGGAGTTTGAAAACAAGGCTCCATTATACTGATCACTGCACAAACATAGACAATAGTGATTGCTTTGAATAATTTGCAAACTAAGGAGAAAATACAGTGATACAGAGGGGAAAGAGAATAGAAACCACAGAATTCTAAAACAGTAGAGTGGAAACAAATATTCTGATCAGTCCATAAATTCACTTATTTACAGGTACAACATACCTACTGGTCAGTTTTCCAGTGTGTGCTTTCAATTTGAAATATTAAACTAATTTTCAGAAAATCAGAATTGTTGCTTTGTCTGTATTTCCTTTGCATGATCACTATCAAAATCTTAACCATCATTTTTTTTATTTTTCAGCAATTAGGACCAGAACTGAAACTGACGACTTTGCATCCCACAGCTTTTCATCAAATGAGAGGAAATTTTAACATACCTAGCTAATTTTCCAAGTACTGAAATGGAGACAAGATCATTAAAGGACAAATTCTGACAAAGAGAAAAAAAAAAAAAGAAACAAAAAAACCACAAACAAATGATTTTGGGTGAAAATATTCCAAAGTAATGAATAATAATTTTTAAAATCACCACTATTTTTTTATCAATTAGAACATCTGTGACTATTGCAAATTACTTTTCACTGACAGAAAATTTTCCACTGAGTATGAGTTTTTTGAGACTAAAGTATGGCTTTTCTTTTTTTTTATAAACATATTTTACATAGATCTTGCTGTTATTTGAATCTGAATCCAATGTTTTGTAGTGTGAGACCTATTAGTTTCAGACAAACTTTGCAGAAGCTGTATTTACACCAGCAGTGTTGACTGCTTTGAAGTAAAATGTATTTAATATCTTTCAAATTTGAATATCTTTCTCACTAAATGGCTTAGTTCTGCATCCTCTCAATTTATACCAAAAGATTAATTTGTCTTTCATCTTGAAACACAAATGGCATTACTGACACAGAAACAAGACTGAATTCTTCCAGTAAGGTGGATGAGCATCATTGGTATCTTCTGTCAAAGGCAAGTGATTGGTGCTTCTAAATCCATGAAAATAAATAGATTCTCACCATAGTACTATTAATCTACTCAGGAGAGCAATCTGGGGTCCTGGGAAGTGCATCTAAAGAGCAGTATAGAAATCTGTCATGCATTTCAGCAACACTATCATGGCAAAATTATCACTAAAACCTGGCTTGTGTTCTGGGCAGAGCTCTTGTCACTTTGTTTATAAGTGAGGGATGCTACAGTTACCTTGTATCCATTTTTTCCATTATTATTTCAAAGTTTTGTAGTCAGCTTTAGCAAATTATGTAGACAGTTGATACTGACTGAAACAATCATATGCAGGCATTTGCTTTCTAGTAGCAAAAGGCACACAGGGCACTGACTATTCACTCAGTCAAAAAATTATTAAATGCTACTTGCTGTAGGATTCAACGGCTGAAGGATCCAGATTTTTTTTCTGTCACTGAACCCCAAAATTACCATTATGAAATAAATCTCTGAAGTCTTAGAGGCTCTTATATAGAACAGAATGGCTACAGGATGCTATTGTGAGATGTGTGATGGACATATTTACTGTTAGAGGGCCTAAAAGGATGACCAGAATTGTGGTTGCAGATTAGAAAAATGAAAATATTCTGAGCATCTGCACTGAAGTAAATGAGGCTACATGTCTTTTAAATGCCATTTATCATTTAGGCTGCTTGTTTAGATATTTACAGTTAAAGCACATGGGCTGTGAAGTAGTACAGGAGATAAAGCAGGGCAGGAATCATAGAATCATAGAATAGTTAGGGTTGGAAAGGACCTAAAGATCATCTAGCTCCAATCTCCTGCCATGGGCATGGATGCCTCACTAGACCATGTCACCAAAGACTGTCCAACCTGGCCTTGAACACTTGAACTTCAGTAAAGTTGTTGGAAGATTCTTAATGTTCAGAAAATGTAAGACTTTTTCTAGTCTATATTTGTGAATTTACAGAACTTCAGGCAACTGTAAAACAGAAGAACCGGTATGTGCACCAATAAATACATTAACATGGTCTGTACAGAAATTGTGATCCAAAATATCCTTCATAGAGGTTTACTTGAATATCTGATTTCAGATTGACTGTAAAAAAGAGAATGTAGTGTGGTAGAGAAAAATCAAACAAAACAAATTAAGACAAAATAGCCCTCTCGTGTTTGTCAGACAAACCATTCTGAAGGTTTGGAGCTCATTTCTGAGCTGACATGTCTGCTTACAGCTGCATACATTTCTACAGGCAATTTTTATTTTTATTTTTTAAGTATTAAAGTAACAGAGGAAACAATTCAACTTTAACTACAGATGTCACAGTGAATAGCTTTTCAATTCACAGGAATATGCAGCTAACAAAATATCAAAAATCCAAAATGGGATTTATGACACAGTATTTGAGGAAAAAAAAATATTCAGCCTCGGACCATCCTTGCTTTTTGTTACTGTAGACATCTGAATGAGCTATATTCTTCTTATGCAAACCTAAGAGTTACTACAGGATGTGCTTTTCCAGATGCTGAGAAGTGATCATGTGGAAGTCAATTGCACTGTAAGTGAAAAGCCTGTTTCATCTTTAATATATGGTAAACTCTTATATCTAAATGTTTAGAACATACATTTCTTCTAGGATTGTTCTGTTTGTTTATGCAGTCTAACTGGCAGTGATAGAGTAATGTGTAGATAACAACATAACATGCTTATATACTGGTTCAGGAGTTACATCTGAGGATTTAAAACTTTTCACAATCTATCTGCTTGCCTAAACACTATTTTCAAGTGTTTTTCTCTTTTCTGAATAATGTTTAGCTATTCATGTTCTTAATTTAACACCCAACCATATATCAACAAAAAAAGTCATCATAATGGAATAAGTTTCCACATAGCCAATTCAAGGAGTCCTTCATACCTGAACTATTTCTAACCTTATACTAATATAATTAGTGCTCATCTGACATTATTTAACAGTAACTTTAATACATACTTCCATAACACAAATGCTGTTTGGCTCCCTACCTGTCATTCCTCCATTATAAAAAGGGATCTTCAGGAAACAGTTCCAGGCTATCTACTCTGACCCACTGTTCATGCTTCCATGACACAAGGATATGATGTTAAAGACAAGAAATGGCACGTGTCCTTTGTGAGTTTTTTCTGGTGTAGTTCATGCTAACTAGGGCTCACGTAGCTTTTTTTCCCGACTAGTCACTTTTGTGATTTCCATCACAAAATCACTTTCCATCAGAATCACTTTTGTGATTACCAGCACAATATAGAAACTTCTCTTCATGCATTGTGTAGTTAAGGCAGTTATAATTCACAACTATAAACTATAATTTTCGATTCTACATATGTAAAATGCCTATATACATAGAATCATAGAATACTTAGTGTTGGAAAGGACCTTAAGATCATCTAGTTCCAACCCCCCTGCCATGGGCTGGGACACCTCACACTAAACCATGTCACCCAAGGCTCTGTCCAACCCTGACTTGAACACCGCCAGGGATGGAGCATTCACAACCTCCCTGGGCAACCCATTCCAGTGCCTCACCACCCTCACAGTAAAGAACTTCTTCCTTATATCCAATCTAAACGTCTACTGTTTTAAGTTTCAACCTGTTACCCCTTGTCCAATCACTACAGTCCCTCCCCACCATCCCTAAGGGCAACCTTGTCGTGGTTTAAACTAAATCTGCACAGTTCCCCCCCTTGCTCCCCCAACTCCCGGAGAGTTAGGAAGGAGAATCCAAAGAATGTAGCCCCCACAGGTTGAGATAAGAACAGTTTAATTGCTAAGGCACAACACATATCACTACTGACATTACTACTACAAATAATAATAATAATGATAAAGCCAATAACAAGCGAAAATAATACAACACCCCACCAGCCACCGACCCATAACTCACTCCACCCTGCCCGCCCGAGCACCGCGTGCTCCCTCCTCCATTTCCCTCCAGAGGTTCACTCTTCCTCCTCTCTCCCCCAGTTGCATCCTGGGCATCACATGCTATGGTATGGAATACCTCATTGGCTAGCCTGGGTCAGGTGTCCTGTCTCTCCTTCCTCCTGGCCTCCCCTCCTCCCCAGCAGAGCACGTGCTCAGAAAAGGCCTTGAACAAAAACACCCTCAAAACATGCTTGCTATCAAGCAACTATTCCCAGCCCAGAAGTCAAAACACAGCACTGCACCGGCTACAAGAAGGAGAAAAAATGACTGCTACTGCTCAAACCATGACAACCCTTCAGATACTGGAAGGCTGCTATGAGGTCTCCATGCAGCCTTCTCTTCTCCAGGATGAACAGCCACAACTTTCTCAGCCTGTCTTCATATGGGAGGTGCTACAGTCCCCTGATCATCCTCGTGGCCGTCCTCTGGACATGTTCTAACAGCACCATGTCCTTTTTATGTTGAGGACACCAGAACTGTACATAATACTCCAAGTGAGGTCTCACAAGAGCAGAGTAGAGGGGCAGAATCACCTCCTTTGACCTGCTGGTCACTCTCCTTTTGATGCAGCCCAGGATACGGTTGGCTTTCTGGGCTGTGATTGCACACTGCTGGCTCATGTACATTTTTTCATTGACTAACACCCCCAAGTCCTTCTCCGCAGGACTACCATGAATTTCCTTTTTGCCCAACCTATAGCTGTGCCTGGGATTGCTCCAACCCAGGTGTAGGACCTTGCACTTGTCATGGTTAAACTTCATGATGTTGGCATCAGCCCACCTCACAAGCATGTCAAGGTCCCTCTGGATTGCATTCCTTCTCTCCAGCGTACCAACCGAACCACACAGCTTAGTGTCATTGGCAAACTTGCTGAGGGTGTACTCAATCCTACTGTCCATGTCACCAACAAAGATGTTGAACAAGACCGGTCCGAACACTGATCCCTGAGGGACAACACTCATTACTGGTCTCCAGTAGGACATTGAGCCATTGACCACAACTCTTTGTGTGTGGCCATCCAGCCAGTTCTTTATCCACCAAGTGGTCCACCTATCAAATTGATGTCTCTCCAATTTAGAGACAAGGATGTCATGTGGGACAGTATCAAACGCTTTGCACAAGTCCAAGTAGATGACATCAACTGCTCTACCCCTGTCCATCAGTTCTGTAGCCCTACCATAGAAGGCCACCAAATTGGTCAGGCAGGATTTTCCCTTAATAAAGCCGTGCTGCCTGTCACCAAGCACCTTGTTGTTTTTCATGTGCCCTAGCATGCCTTCCAGGAGAAGCTGCTCCAGGATTTTGGCACGCATGGAAGTGAGACTGACTGGTCTGTAATTCTTGGGTCACCCATTTTCCGCTTCCTGAGAATGGGGATTATATTACCCTTTTTCCAGTCATCAGTACGTTAACCTGACTGCCATGATTTTTCAAATATGGTGGACAGCATCTTAGCAACTTCATTTGTCAGCTCCTTCTGGACCCACAGATGGATTCCTTTGTGTCCCATGGACTTGTGTACGTTCAGGTTTTTAAGATGGCCTCAGACCAGATCCTCTCGTACAGTGGGCCCAAGGTCTTCATTCTCACAGTCCCTGTGTCTGCCTTGCAAGACTTGTGTGGTGTGGTCAGAGCATCTGCCAGTGAAGACCAAGGCAAAGAAGTCATTCAGAATCTCAGCCTTCTCCAAATCCAGGGTAGCCAGTTCTCCTGATAGCTTTTGAAGGTGGCCTATGTTGTCCCTAGTCTGTCTTTTATTTGCAATGTATAGCTTATGTATGGCCAGATGCCTCACTTCTGAGGGATGAAAACATGCAGCTGTGGATCAGTCCTTTGCATTGCACAGGATCTTGACTCCTCATTCGTACAACTGAATAAAAACCCCAAGAAGATACAATTGTTTCCTGAACTCAGAGTGATGTTAAATGTCTTGAATATATGTCTGTGCTTAGAAAAAACAGCAAGAATAGCGCTTTTTTTACTTAAAATACTCGAACATTTATTAGCAGAAAATGATAACTAAAACAGGCTCCACCCCTGTAACAAAACCCTACATACCACTTAAACACAGTCTGTGCATGTGAAAGGGCCTACAGTAGTACAGCAGTATTTAAAATTGGGATGTAAAAAAATCTGAGCTAGTACAATATAAGTAAGCTCGGGTGTAGAAATCTAGTTTATCCATATGCCATTTGTTTTTTCATTTTGACCTATCTAGTTTAACTGCTATTTCTGTAGTGTAATGAATCTCCTGCTATGCAAAAATAATAAAATGCCATTTATACTCTGTATGTTCAATATAAAAATATTGAGGTTAAATAAAAGGAAGGACATAAATGCATTCATAATGACTTTTAAGTTATCTACAGTATTGGAGATCAAACCAGATATGGCTAGCAATAAAATCATACACTCTCATGGTAGCTGGAATGGACTCTGATGCCTCCAACAGTGTCAAGATAGAAGATTATACTCCCGTTTTCTCCTTCAAGTCCTTTTAATTTCTGTCATTTTCCAGATCTCGTCTGTGCTTATGGGCATTCTTCTCAGGATTTTTCCAGGACAGAATATGAGTTCCTTTATCATCTTTAATTTATTTCTGGGACAGTGCTTGCAAAGGAGATATAAGCTGCGGTGGCCTGACAAAGAGTTTTAGCTTGCCTAAGGTCAGTGAGCCCATGACAGAATGTACAGGCTGAAGTTTTTCATCTCTGAACACTTGCAAGGATGCCTAGACAGAACCTAGAAAAATATAGTAATGAAGTAATTTAGGTGAGAAATTAATTTTGTCAGTGCTGAAAACATTTTACATTTATGTAAGTCTGTACCTTTGCTATTTACATGAATCAAAAGTCTGGTGATTGCCTTCAGTTCATTGAATGTCTCTCTCCAGCATTGGCATTACTAGGAAAATACTGGTCTCCTCTACAACAAAAATCACACTGTGGTAATTTTTATCTGAGTATATACTTCCCTTCCTCAGAACTAAATATTTACACTCTTCATTAAAGAGTTTTCAGAGAAGAATAGTCTGAACAGATTTTATCTTTAGGGAATGTTGCTTCTTTTGATCTTTAATGTGGTCTAATCTTGCAACATGGCCTGCATATAAGGCCTGAAAACTTAGGTCTTTGCACATTAAATGATGAGACAAGGTGACTATAGATTTTTTTTTTAATTTAATCCCTCATTATGTAGGGATTAAATGCAAATCCAATTTTCATTTCCATCTCCTCATCATCAATAAAATATTTAGTTTGTATAATAATCCAAAGGTCAGTAGAAGAAAAAGAGAGAAAATACATATTAAAATACTCAACCTATCTGTCAGTCTCTGTGAACTACATCATTCCAGTCCACTGACTGCAAGGTGTCCCAAATTATTATGCGCAGCAGTGATTAGAGAAGGCTACTACAGTTAGGAACATTGACAAAACCAACAAACCCTGAGATAAGTTCACTCAAAGGTAAAAAATGAAAAAAAAATTTAGCTTGAAAATTTCTGGAGGACTGTGAGACTGCAAACCCTGTCACTGATATTAATGTGGAATAAAATATAAGCTGCTAAATTCAGAATAAACTGCCTATTCTTCTACTCCTACTGCACATGCTAAGGGTTTGTAGAATTCCTTCTAATTGCATTCATTTGAATTAAATACTCCAGATGTCACTTCTTTTTCTTCTGCCTTCCTCTTGCCAGTTAGAAGTTATTGAGAAATGTCCCTGCAAAGAAACCACTATGTTAAAATAATTCGATATAAAAAATGCAAATGTAGCTAGGAAAATAAAAGAACATTTATTAAAAATTAAGAAAGAAAAGTAAAATTTCTGCATCATTATCAGTATGAAAATCTGTGGCATTTTGCCTAGATAAATGCAATCCATAGCATTAGATAAAATAAGCAGTCTGGCATATCTGCCAACCCAGGCCTTCCACCACTATCCTAAATTTCTTCTGCCCCTTTCTCCTCTGACTTTTTTTCTCTTCCAATTGTCTTAATTCTGAAAGCAAGAATAACTGCATCCTGAATTCCCTGTTGTGTTCATGAGACAATATTTCAGTCATCCCCACCGTGACCTGTTTGATCTAAAAGACATTTAAATCTAACTCTCCTAGGAATCAAATGTAAAACTTTTTAGGATGAAGTATTCTCAGTTGAGATATATGAAATTGGCATTTGAGGGCTACTTTAGATTTTTCAGTTTTACTTGAAGATAGTGGTTACTATGATATAGGATTAAGATGCTTCTCCTATAGTTTCCTATTCAGAACAACAGTTGCCTCAAAATGTATCTTCCTACCTTGTCTCAAATAAGCTATGTTTATTCGACATTTACTCCTCAGTGTTTTCTACTAATGACTAGGATTTTTGTGTGTGACTTCTTCCTGGTAAGAGGCATCATCTGAATCCTATTCCCTTTTAAAGTGGCAGGAGGAATTTACCTCATCTAAATGCGTTTCAGTGTTTGACAAATCTGAATTTATAACAAAATAATATAGCTACCCAATAAGAACTACTTATTTTCCATAATTTGGTATGTCCAAATAAGCATAAGGAAGGGCAATAAGAAAAGATGATCATACAGCCACATTCACTCTATAATTTTCCTGTTAGCTTCTATCATTAGCATATTTTGAAAGAAAAAAAATAGCTTTTACTCACACACACATGAGTGCACAGTATGATGGTTTAGAGTAATGTAGCATTAGATACTGAGAGCACAATCAGGTATGAGAGACTATTTCCATTAGATGTTCTGCAGAAATATTTTTTCTAGCAGATTGCAAGTTCATGTTGAGGAGCCTGGCCAGAAGGATGTCTTTGTAGCTATTCTGTGCTTTTATTTACCACTGTTTTGCTTTACAATGTTTCTACAACATATCTTTTATTTTCTTTGAAACATTAAAATATGGGACTGATTGCCTGTAAAACAGCTCTACCATTGTGTTGAGATGCCATGATAATGAATAGTGGGGTCAACTCCAGAAATTTAAAAAGTCTTATAGAAGACAAAGTTGCCTTTGCACAGGTAATGGAGAAACAAAGAAATTGACTAGTCAGTAGCTATTTGAGAGAAGCAATAGCTATTTGAGCTATTGAGGGAGTTGGAATTTTTCAGCCTGGAGAAGGAAAACTTTACTGTGACCTTTCAACAGCTAAAAAAGGCTCATAAGAAAGATTGTGAGACTTTTTACCAAGGTCTGTAGGGACAGGAAAAGGGACAATGAATGGTTTTAAATAGTGTAGATTTAGATTTGACAAGAAATTTTTTACAATGTGGATGGTGAGTCACTGGAATGATTTGCTCAGAGAAGTTGTGGATGCCCCATCATTGGAAGTGTTCATGGTCAGACTGTGGCTTTGAGAAACCTCATCTAGTGAATGATGACCCTGCTTATTGAAGGGCATTGGACTAGATAATTTTTAAAGGTCCCTTCCAACCCAAACTATCCTAGGATTCTATGAAATAGGAGGCCTGTCCTGCAAAAGATGTGGATTTATACCAACAACAAAATATTAAAACATATAATAGAGGCACTCTATTCTCATTTGAGTTTTGATGTATTTTAGAAGTAGTCAAGCAATCTTACTGTAGATTTTTATAGGCTTCAGCCTCAGTGCATGAATTGGGACAGTTATTACTGGTACAGATTAATAAATCAACAAAGACTATATCTGAAAAAGCAATGGAGAAAAGGATGTTGTATATTTCCTGTTAAAAATACAACACAGTTAATTTTAATGCAAGAATTCTGTGACTGAGAAAGGACAGAGTATCATGGACTTCAAAGTAAAACTTAATACTTTTTTTTTTTCTCTCAGACACAAGTAACACACACAGAAAAGTATGAAAGAGTATTGTTTTCACAGTGTTCTAGTATGGGAGGATTTGTGTTAATTAGAGCAGAACCAAAATTTGCAACTATTAATGGTCCACTACAATGTGACTGTTAATGAAATTATGTGTCTTCATGCAATTAATCTCTCTTTGCATGATTTGATAAGATACACATTATATTGTCTGTTTAGGCAACCCTGTGAACATTTCTTCTTCTACAGCATTAATCAGCACCATGTCAAATTCATATTCTCCAATCTAAGTTGTACAAGAGTAATGCAGAAAAACTCCAAGCTGTTTGCCCAGACTTGGGCTCCACAGGATTTGAACTTTGGTTGTTCACAAAGACCCAATGTGTGACTGATGAATAGAGCCCTTAAGCTTCAAGGGAGTAAAACTCAGCAGGAACAAAACTCTTCTCATATTCAAAGTGATTCCAATCTGGTTTGTTTTATCCACAGCATGTTCTGTCATTCTTGCAACTCTGTCAATCCATATGGGAAGACAGACATAACCAAAGCAAGTGGACTTGCAGAATTTGGCTCCTCTTTAACCAGTAGAAATATCTGCTGTAGCCAAATGGAAACTACACATTTTGGTTCCTTTGAGCATGTAGTTTCAAACATTTCTAATTCTAGAACATGCAAGGTTCCAGTAGAAAATACTAACGCATAGGTAATCCTTTTTGTATTTTCTGGGGTTTTTTTTAAGTATTTTTTTTGTTTGTTAACTCTTTTCAGAAAAAGACATTTGAAGCCTGTGGGCACATATTTATATGTGGAAGAAAGAAGTCAAACAGCAAATACTCTATTCCTCACGTTACTAAAAACACATAGGCTAAAGAGAGAACAAATTTTAGAATTTTAATGACAGCGTTTTTTTTTTTGTTTGGGTTGTGTTTTGTTGTTTTTTTTTTTTTTTTTTTGCTTTGCTTTTAACTTTAATGAAACTTACAGTTCTTCTTGGGCCTTAGTGGCTGTTAGAATCAAAAGCAAGGAAGATGTATACCAGCAAAACCTGCAGTCAGACAATCAGACAAGAGTGCTGACTTTAACTATCCCATAATTATACTAAGATAAAGACACCACCAGAGCTTGAATTTTTAAAGAGAAGAGTTTTACTGTTGATTAATAGGCTTGCACAGCAAGACCAAGTGCAAGGTCCTGCAACTGGGTCAGGGAAATCTCAAGCACAACTACAGGCTGGGAGGAGAATGGATTAAGAGCAGACCTAAGGAGAAGGACTTGAGAGTGATCATTGATGAGAAGCTCAACATGACCCAGCAATGTGCACATGCAGCCCAGAAGGCCAACTGTATGCAGAGCTGAACCAAAAGAAGTGTGTCCAACAGGCTGAGGGAGGTGATTCTCTACCCTCTACTCCACTCTCATGAGACCTACCTGTGATATTCGGGTACTCAGCGAACTAAATTTCTTCACAAACATGAATCAGTTGGTTTGACAAATTATATATTTATTAAAGGGAGAAGAAACATGTAGATAAGCAGGGCAAGAAAGAACTCCTAATTCCTGAAGTTTAATTGCAGTAATGTTAAAATTCTTCTTTCCCTCACTGAGTCAGCTGCTGGCTTACCTGGCTGCTTTATCCTCTGGCTGCAATTTTAATTTACTATTTAAGAATATTAATCTTTCTGGGTAGAAAGACCTGATGTAAATCACAGGGATGTGGTAGTATGATTGTTCCTATTAACTGTTTCTTGCTTTATTAGCCACTTTCCCTTCTTTACATTGCTTTTTGCTTCACTAACTAGCTGTATCTCATGCTACTTCTTGATCCACTAGTTATGCCAATGCTGCTTTTTGCTTGTTAATGACAAGTCTTTGTTTCGTTAAGAGTTGTTGTTAATTCAGTTCCTTAAAAAATGAATGTTGAAGATAGATTGAGCTAGGTAGCTCACACAGCTAGAGTAATGTGAAGGACAGATGCTAGCTAATCAGCAAAGACAAGGGTAGAGGGTTGTGCTCGATGTGAAGAAGCCTAAAGATTCAATGTCCTTCCATATGGTAGGCAATGATCTGTCTGAGAGTTCATGTATCTAGATCCAAGTGGAGGCTGGTGAGGGTGACAATATGGTGGGAATGTTACAGAGCACTTGTTTAGGGTGAAATATTGGGCAAAGCATTCTTTGAATGACATGAGGACACATTAATAAAGCTCAACATAGGATCCATCATTTATGATCTATATTTGTACTTAAATGCTTATAAAACATTAATTTTTTGATTTACATGATTGACAAAGCTATCTGCATTAACAAATACACTAGAGAACTAAAATAAGCCACAGGGTTGGAGGAATTGTTATATATTGGCAATAAAGTAGCATGAAAGAAAAGAATGAAAAATCATAACTGAACAGTGCTGTTGACTGGGTCTACTGTAGAAGGCCCGTGAGTTTCCAAAAGCTATTAGCAACAAGAACCTCAGAATGACAAAAAAAAACCCAGCAAGGCAATAAATAAAATTAAGTATATCTGCTTATGTGAAAGAAGGAACAGAATAAGGAAACTGAAGATGCAAAAGCTCATCAACTGGAAACTATTGATAAGACTTCCAGAAGTTCTAAAGGACTTAAATGACCAGTTCTGGTTAAATCCAGGAACTGTGGCCAGGTTCCTCTAGCAGCTTTGGAAAAGGATCTTGGCCTTGATACCTGATTTCACTAGGTTTTGGGGGGTTTTTTGTTTGGGTTTTTTTTATCTACCTAATATAATAACAATCCAAATTGAAAGTGTACAGCTGAATATTTGACTGAAATATTTTTCTCAATGGATTTTTCAAGATACAGTATATATTTCAGTATCCAGTTTGCAAAACACCATTCTAGGTATTATTTAAGGAATTTATTTGGATTGATGTTGACTTTTTTATGTTCTGATAATTTTATAGACCATGAAGTTAATCTGTTACTTCATTAA
The DNA here is from genome assembly GCF_012275295.1 of Melopsittacus undulatus. Lineage (NCBI taxonomy): Eukaryota > Metazoa > Chordata > Aves > Psittaciformes > Psittaculidae > Melopsittacus > Melopsittacus undulatus. The sequence goes on along the minus strand of NC_047527.1, from coordinate 81,174,019 downwards.
GTCTAGAATCTGGTGGGAAGCAGTGCAGATTGCATATAAAAACTTGTAATGCAGTGTGATGGAAAAGGAGCAATCATATTTTTGTGTGTGTGATACTGGGCAATCCAAAGTTAAACTTCCTCAAAGACTGCTAACAGACATGACGTTAGGTAAGAAAATGGAGAGTGAGGTGAAACCTCCATGTACTATCTTAAGCATCCTTGGGTGACACATTGTGATATTGAGACTTTGGCATTTATGTCTAATTATCATAGACGAGCTATTTTCTGTAGAGTGATGTGTAGGTCTTTCTATTCATGTCATAAATGGAGTAAGTAAAGGAGGCTACTTCATCTACTACACAGCAAGACCACAAGAAACCTGGTGCTAAATTGTTTGCAGGCAGTCTGGTTTGGGCGTTTGTGACAGATGGAAGCTAAGTCTATCCTGAAGTTTCCTTGTTCAATATAGATGCTTGGTATAAAATCTAATATATGTTGTACCTTGTAAACAGTAATTTTCTCCTACTCATTTCACAAATCATAGTCATATAAATTTGCAATGCAGTAGAAAGCAACACACTGTACAGACTTTTTTCTTTTGCAGAACCAGTAAAAAAAGCTGAAAATAAAACTTATGTTTTGAAGCATGAGGAAGAAAAAATGCAACACATCCATTTATGTGAAGTCAACTATAAAACATATTGAAACTATTTCATACAGATGACAGTTTTATATCACATAGTTTTCTAGCTTTAAAAACAAAAAAAATCCTATTCAGCACATCTGCTTATTCAGGTTGTACATTCCCAAACTAGTGTGATTTACATCTGAATGAAGTTTCCAATTTTATTGAGTGACATGGAATCTAATTAGATTCTGTAAGAGAGGGAGTGTCAATTCTGAAAAGTAAGACTCTGGAAAATTAGCCTAAATAAAATTTTTACTGAGCAGAACATGCAATTACAAACAACGTCAGAGTGCTTCAATTATTACCTTTAGATTTTTATTACTTTATTTTCTCATGAAGAAATGGAAGAGTCAACAACTGGACTATTAGCTGCGTGCTACTGATGACATTAGAATACATTCTTATTATATGGAGCAAAAGATTGCTTCCAGTTTTAGTGGTATCTATGAAGTATCTCTCTGGAAGGGTATATTATAACTAGAACCTGGAATAGACAGTATTTGATCAATAAAGTTAACACACAACATCTTTAATACTGTTGTGGGTTTCTGCTACAGACTGCTTGACTGGGAGGTAGAACTTCTCCATACAATTGGAAGTCTCCACCCGTGAAGATACTCAAAATCCGACTGGTGATAGTCCCAGGCACCCTGTTCTAGTTGACCTTGCTTTGATAAGGGGCAGTTGAAAAAATGATCCTCAAAGGCTGTTTTCTCAGTTCAGCTATTCTATGATTGTGTAATTAAACTTAAGAATTGAGCCTGTTTTCTTATATTTTCTTTTTCCTACCAAGTCCTTTTAAATACTAGCTTATCTTTAACAGAGAATGATTCTGCTTCATCCCCACAGCATGTATTTTATATTGCCAAGAGATCCTGAAAAACTGATAACATTATATTTATACAGGAACTAGAACAGGGAGTATCTCTAAATCAGTGTCAGGAACTTCTGCCTAAGAACTTCTGCCCTGTGAGATTTCTTCAGTGTTAAATACCACTGTGGATTAGCTTCACTCAATCTCAATTAGCACAACAGGAACTACACAGGAATGGGATGGTATGAGAGAAAAATTTGTGCTGAAAAAACACAACTCTGTTCACCTGAGTCTGAAAAAATTCTTACATACCACCATAGAGACAAGCTCAACAAGTGTTGCTTTTATTTTGCTGAAACAGCATAAGCTTTTGTTAAAATTTTCTGTCCACCTGATGCAACACTATTTTAGCAAATATTGTCTTCAGTCAGTCATCCAGTTTTTTACAGAGAAATTTGCAAGTGGAGAATGGAATACAGGAATTTCTTAGATGCATTTATGCATTTTGCAATGCTCATTAGGTGCTTGAAGAAGTAGAGATACTGTATAGACATTAATGTGCAACAGTATTACAGTATTAATATACATTTTTAAGTCTTTTCCCGTTTTACTGAATATTGCTAAAAAGATCCTACCTCAATGTCTTTACAACGTTGCGAATTGAGGAACTGTGTGCAGAGTTATTTCACTCCAGATCTATACACTTTGTTATTATAGTAGTAAGAGGGATAGCAGTTGGAAGTGACCAATTATTAGAATATATGGACCAAAGTAAATGCAACCATGTTAAAAATATGGGTATTTCTGAAAAAAAGTGATTGCTTGCTGTCTTCAGCTCCAAAGACCAGATTCATACCTTGCTGGAGCTGAACCTTATAAATCAGTAGTCCATATTTGCAAGGAATTCATGTAAATTCAGAACCTAGAAAACCAGAGAGTCAAAAGCAAGAATAATTCAAATTCCCTGCCATAATAGGAAAGTGTAATTTGTCTTTATAGCCAGAATTACATGCAGAAAGTACAACAAACTTAAACAGCTAGATTTTTTATTTTAAGGATATGTTCTTTTGGAGTACTGTCTTCGTTGGAAACACAAAGGATGTGACCAGCACCACATTACATCCAATATAAATTAAAAGAACTATCAATAAGCTTTTTTTTTTTTTCGCATGTAGAGAGAAGATAATGTGCTGCATGACAATTTTCAAACCATGCTTCACAGTAAATTACTGTAATGGGTTTAGATTCCATTAATATAGCACATTCTTTAAATGTCTTTAAAACATATGTGAATGTAATTACTTTTTTTTGCCTTTGGTTACAAATAATGGCAAAACCAAACACTGTAACATTCTACTTTTTTATTTCTTGTCTGATAAGTCTTATCTATGCCTTTATCCACCATTATTTCCTGAATTTATATAATACATTGCCTTAATACTCTGTTTAATAACCAGTTCCTGCCTTTTCTGTGACTTCTCAGCAAAATAAGAACGTTAAATTAATGATTTTTTTTGCTTTTATTTGGTTTGCTTTCACACACATGAAAAAACATGTAATGCCTTTCCATCTTGTGTTCCATCCACTCTGAGTTTGACTCAATAGGTAGTAGTCCTCCATACATATATTCTGCGGTAAGCAAGGACAATGCATGGAACAAAGAATCTTATGGTATTGGTGTATTCAGAATGGCTTACTTCATGAACTCAACTGGTGCAATAACATGATTTAAATCAGGGTAGGGAGCAGAATCTGTTCTCTTGAATTTAAACCTTAACAAATGAAAATCGTCTGTATACTGGTAATAAGTAACAACTGAAAAAAGTTTTTGGTGTCTATACTACTTATGTCCCTTGCCACAGAATCTGGTAGTAATGACAGTTTGAGACAATGATTTGAAAGAAACTGAAGTATAATGTCAGATCAATTTCATAATTTACTGGCTTACCCTGCAGATATGGTAAGGGATGGATCAGATTAAATTCTCTAAGTGCTTTTTTTGGGATGTACCAAATGATAAAAACATAGCTTGATCAAAGAGACTTTCAGTTTTTCACTCCAAGTCCTTTATTTCTCCCTTTTATTCACCTGAGGACACATGCAATATAGTTGTTAATTGTCTACCTGCCTTCACCTGGTGTGGGAATAAAAGAAAATTATCCAGCAAATCCTCTGTACATTGACTACAATTCTACTGCTATCAGGCAAGTACACACCCAGGGAATTATTCCCCCTGATATCTTTAGGGCTAGTATCTGTCTCTCTTGCATTGCTTCTTGATTCCATTGTTATCTTTTGGCTTGGCTTTCACTTGCTGTTCCTGGCATACAGAAGAGGAAGTAAAAATCCATGGCCTTGAACACTTCTGCATAAAATCTAGAATCTGAGAAAGTATTTTCTGGCTGCTTTCCAAATGCATACGTGTAGCTCAAAATATTAATCTGCTTTTACAGAGTAAGTAGTCTTTGTCTTGTGTTGAAACAGTCTTTGGTGTTATTAATAGTAATGCATATGACTTTTCAAATATGTTAATGATTTCTGCTGCGTAGTTTCCAATAGTATTTGTATTTGAAAGTATGTTTTATTCCTTTCCTAACTTTTTATTTGTTTACTGAACATAAGGTAGTCTCACACTTTGATAAATTGTGTTGTGCTAATTTCTTGCTTTTTCATTCATCAGAATATCTAAGGACAGTGTCTAAATTTTAACTGTATGCATTCACATGAGAGCTGCTCTCATTATTTACCTCACAGTGTATTATTCTCACCTCTCTGTCATTTCTTATGCCCTAAAAAACAATCCAGGGAATTACTTTCTGTGCAGGTAGTTGGTAAGAATGGCCATGGAGGGGTTGCCTTTGCACAAACAAGATTTGAGTCCAGTTAGGGTTATTGCAAAAACCATTATACAAATTTGAAGTCACTGATGCTAAGTAGGCTAGAATCAATGTCACTACATATAGATCAGCGACACTGATTGTAACAGGTGCTACTTTCCTAACAGACTTACGTCACCCTGGTTATATCTGCTAAGCTTTTGTCATATTCTAGCACTCATAGATATTGTAAAGGCCCAAAAGTACTTTTTTAGTGACTGAGCTGTAGGTGTGCTTCTGGACATTTGAGGGCATCAGATGCCAGTCAATCAGCAGAAGGCATAGCATGCAGCAATACTGACTACTGACCAAATGATAACTAAGTTGGAATTATGTTGTGGTTTAACCCCAGCTGGTAACTAAGTACCACACAGCCACTTGCTCATTCAACTGGTGGGACTGGGAGGAGAATCAGGTAAAAGGTGAAACCCACAGGTTCGGATAAGAACAGTTTAATACTTGAAATGAAATAAAATAATAATAATAACAACAACAATAATATTATAATGAAAGGACAATACCAAAATGGGAAAAAGGAATAAAACTCAAGAATAGCAATTATAATAGATAATACAGTTGCTCACCACCCACTGACTGATACCCATCCCTGAGCAGCAATCTAGGCCTTCTGGGTAACTGCCTCCAGTTTACATACTGGGCATTATGTGCTGTAGTATGGAATACCCCTTTGGCTAATTTGGGTCAGGTGTCCTATCTCTGCTCCTTCCCAGCTTCTTGTGCCTCTCCTCACTGGCACAGCATGAGAGACTGAAAAAATTTTGACTTAATGCAAGTATTACTTAGCAACAACTAAAACTTCGCTGTGTTAAACAGTATTGTTCTCATACTAAATCCAAACCATAGCACTGTGCCAGCTACTAGGAAAAATCTTAACTCTATCCCATCCAAAACCAGGACAAATTAAAAGGATAATTCTCAGGAAAGTATTTTCTATTTTTGCAGGAACAATTTTGTGCGAAGAAAGAGCAAGAAACTACATATCCTTTACCTCTCGTTGTCTCCCTTCTCTCTTACCTCTGGGATCTATGTCAAAAGACAGGACATAATTACATTTAGTCATGCATGGATATAGAACGTAGCAGGAGATGGGGAGTGGAGGGAAAACTCATCTGTTCTCAGTTTATGTACTTGTGCAGCAGTACTCTAGGTTCTCTCAATGAGTGAAGCTGAAAAAGGAATGTATTTTTCCCACTTAACTAAAGAAGAGGTAAATACTGTGACATTCTTTAAAAATATGATCCAAAAGACCTTAAAGGAAGCTTGAGTACCTCTATACAGCTAGAGGACTGAGTCAGTTCTTGCAGGATCTGAAGCTATTCTTGCAGAAATACTGGATCTTTTTAGCCACAAGATTTTATGCTAGATTATGATCTCTAGTGAAGTGTACTCTTCCTTTTGAGGGCTCTATTCCTTATTTGAGTAATGTCAACAACAGACTGCTAAGTATCAGCTTTGAAAGGCTGTGGTGACTGGGAGAGATTTCTGGTGACTAGAAAAGACAACTTGTTTCAGGGAAAAATCTATCTGTATATAAGAATAAAAATACCCCTGACTCAGAGAACAATTGAAGAGTGGAACAGGTTGCCAAGAGAAGTGATGGAAATTTCCTTGCTTAAAATGTTCAAGACTCAGCTTGACAAGGCATTGGCTAATCTAATCTCGGGCCCTCTTCTTAATAGAAAGTTGAAGCAGGTGCACTCCAGAAGTTCCCTTCCAAAACTAGACTTGTATGATTCCAAGATTCTAAGATTAAATGTGAAAAATTCCCCTTAAACAGAGAAAAGAAAATTTTGTGAAGGTGATTAAACACTGGAAAAGATATTGATAGAGTGTATGGGATCTCCATCCTTGGGCGTATTTGAAACTGGATACAACCCTGAGCAGCAGCTCTAACTGGACCTAGTTTGAGTGGGAAGTTAGAGTAGACGACTTCCAGAGGCCCTTCCATCCTAAATAATCCTGTGATTGTAATGCTCTTCACATAATGATCACTTATTGTGTGACCAATTGTTCCTTCTTGGCTTTCTGTAAATGATCAGGTTAAAGCCACAGCTACTGATTTTTTTTTACTTTTGCAGTGCACTTACATCTGTCCAGATTGGGGGCATGTGACTAGATAAGTAATTTATGTCAGAGGCAAAACCTAATTTGATATTGCTTCTTATGTTGTCCAGTTTGACTGCAGGAAATAATACAAGAATTTGCAATGACAGACATTATTAAATTAAGGAGGTGAAGAAAATTGTTTTCAATCCCTATCAGTAGACTTTTCAATTAAACTTGATATATCTTGCAGTTTGAACATAAATTGCCAAACAAAACAAAATTAATTGCTCAATTGCTTACCAAAATATACAAATGCAAAGTCAGTATGCTGCTATGTTTATTCATAATTGTAAGAATTATATATTCATTGTTGCCTAGAATAGGAGTTTCATCATCTTACAATGAAACGGAAAAGGGCAAAAGTCAGGTTAAAGTTGTAGGCAATAATGCAGAAATTAATAATAAAGCTTTATACTGTCATAATTTTCAGTTGCTTCCTTTGTAGTCATAGCAGATTCTTCAGGAACTGCTTGTTTATGCTTACACAACACATAATAAAATCAAAGCATTTTTATGTATTTTGTTTACAGAGTAGCCCTAAACATTCAAATGATGTTACAAAATTACATTTATACCTAATAATCTCAGCATTAAATTATTGGAGAAAAAAAAACTGCTTAACTAGCTTAATAGCAGCCTGTCCAACTGCACAAAGACAAGCTCAGAATTGTTTGGGTTTTTTTCCATTTTTTTTCACTATCCACAATGCTATATTATAGCACCCTGCAGACAGTAAAGTATCTCCTACTGTGATAAGTTATTGATCTTGTTTTCCTCTGAGAACCCTAATAAGTCAAAATGTAACCTCCTGAAATATACAGCTGGAGCAGTACTTTGCAAGGGGTATAAGTTACAAAGAAATTTGCTCTTCAGTGTTTCGCAGAAAAATTAGATAACATTAGTATAAATGCATGCAGTTTTGTCTCAGAAGAGTAAGGATGTTCTAAAGCTTAGCAACCCTATTCAGCCTACTTCATTGGTGATACTACCTGTTCACCCGGCTCCTTCTGAGAGTAATCCCGACTTTTTATCTTAAAATCAGAAAAATGAGGGGAAGGTAAAGAAACATGACAGTGGGAAATAATTTGGTTCTTTTAAGGTGAGGACAGGAGAAGAAGGTGTCTTCTGGCTTAATAGGGAATCAGAAACTGCTGTTATTCCACTTATTCCTATCGATTTAACATCAAAAATGTGATTTGACTGTGTATGGGAAAATTGAACCACTTTGCTGGGATGCACAGAATAGATTTTGTTGTTGATCAGAAAGTGGATCTGAGGTGAGCTTGTGATGGACATGTTGATTTAACCTGTTTAGTTACCTGCTGAGACAGTCATTATTTTGTTGCCAACAGAGTCATCAGTTTGTGTGGAAGGTTTCTTTTATACTCTTGGAACTGTGGCAAGTATAGGACTGATTAGATGGAAATGCATGATCTGCTTTTATCTCAGAAAATAATCTCTGCCCTTTCGAGCTCTCAAGTTCAGTGGACAAAATTATGCATCTACTAAAGCTCCTTCTTGAATGCTACTATGGTCCATCTTGATTTCCTTGGACCACAAGTAGCTGGGAGATGAGAAAATGTGATAGTGTTGTGTAAAACTGATAAAAGAAGTGAAAGGAAAATTTTCTTGTAGTATCAAGTTGCTTTTTTTATGAGCCACGTAATTTTTGGAGATAAATTATCTTAAGAAGCATTCAAGATGTATTGACTTTTAAAACAGAGTAGATTATAATTTTCAGTCTATAAGAAAAGTCTTAAAACCTAGCATAACTGAATTGTCTCTATTTAACCATTGCATTAACATTTAGACTGTAAGGTCTTCTCAAGTCCAGTGCCAATGATCAGCAAAGCAAGCAAATTCTTTGGCCAGCTTTTACCAGATTTCCATTTGTGAGACTAAAGTTCAAATGTTCTATCATTATTATAATTACCAATAAAATATTAGTATACTTACATATTGTTCTATCATTGCAATGCACTGAAGCAATATTTGAAGATTACAATAAGACCTCAGAACATTATCATTTGAAAAAAGGTGCAAAAATGAAGCAAAAAGGACCAAACCTATCATAAATATCTGATAGTTGTCTTTTGTGACAAGATGCCAGAAATCGATGATACAAGCAGTTGGAAAACTGGATATATAGATGTGAAAGAAAAGACTGTGAAGCAAATATACTTCCCACATTCAGCTCACCAATAGCCTCAACTTGCCTCATGCCTAACAATGTTAAATGGTTTTGGAGGCATCACCACAGTGGAGAATCTGGGGGAAGGATCTGAGGCAGGAAAATGTACTTTTGTGTTTTGCATCAGTAAGAACTATTGGAGATGAAGTTGTTTAGGATTCTTTGACAGAGAAACTTCCTGCTGTATGCTAAGGCTGTCAGTAATGGTACACCTAAATTATGAAAGGTCTAAGGCATAAAAACAAGAGTTAGACTCTTAGCCTGATGAAATCAGTGGTTATTCCTCTATTCAGTTAATTTGAAATCACAATTTTACTACAATATTTTTACATGATATATAGGTACATAGAAAACATGCAGAGTAATATGAGTGATAAAAAAGAAAGAAAAAAATCTAAAGTAATTAAAAATCTTGATTTTAAGTGAACTATATCCTTTTAAGAAGAAAGTGCAAAACAGTTCTGCCAAGGTACTGATGTCGTGAGAAGGAAGTTCAGAGGCTACAGCAGGCACAGCCTGGTCATGCCATCTTGCCAGCTTGGCCTAAAACCCAGATGATATTCTTCATATAAGTGAGAAAGTATAGCCAGGGTCACACAATGCAAGCCTGATTTGTAGAAGCCACCTGCCTTTTGAAATTCTGGTAGTTTTATATCCCAAAGAGCTGTGAATTAACCTAGCAGACATGCATTTTTAATGGAAAAAATATTTTCTCTTGGGCTTATTAGCAACCATAAAAATGTAGCTTGTCATGAAAAAGTCTTGATTAAGGAATAATTCGTGCCTGAATGTAAAATTGATGCAATCTTAAATGGAAAGCACTTTATTTGGGAAAAATAGAATACTGAAAACATAAACAACTGCAAGTGAGGCAGATCAGTTATGCAAATCATTTTAGTTGGGGCAGTTAATGAATAGAAATAAATGATTAGAATAATGAATAAAAAGTTATGCCATTTACTGACATACACATAAAAAGTGACAGAATTCTGTACTGCAATGAGTCTAGTAAGGTGATTGTATTAAAAGTCTGTACTGTATACAGATTAGTTTAAAAAATAATGGGTTTTCTTTGGGCATAAGTAGCATAGAATGTCCTACAATCAAGGGGTGATACCTACTCACATATTTAAAGTGGTTGTAAAACTATGTTACAGACTATGCCAAAGATACCAGCTTGAATCCAGGTTCAACTTTTCCTCCTCCTTTTAGTTACGCAGCTGACTCTGGAGTCGTGGTGTCCTTTTCAGGATACTACTTACTGAGGGCTGAGGAAACAATGGCTTTACGAGATATAACGTCGTCTTATTCACCACCACCCTCCACCTTTGTAAATTTTGCCAAAACACCTTCTTGTTCTTTAACTCTTTCCAAGCATCCATGCATATTGTCACCTTCTGGCTCCATGTCGCACAGCGTATCTTGACTGCTTAACTGTGTATCAGGGTTCTACTTCCAAGCTAAATTGCATCCGCTGGGAAAAATCTGGCATTCTTGTAACCTCTTATCAAGGAGTATGTTATCCAAATAGCTAAACCTGTTGGTTTATGTTCAGAACCCTTTTCTTCTCTACTTTGTCTTTGCTGTCCATGAAAAAGATAGTTGCCTAGCTAATGAAAGTCAAAGTATTAAATAGAGAAGTAGCAGAGTTTTCTCTAGTCCATTTGTCTTAGATTTTTTATTTCAAACAACAGATTATTGTGGGATGACATCACAATGGAAGTGCCATAGAATCATAGAATAGTTAGGATTGGAAAGGACCTCAAGATCATCTAGTTCCAACCCCCCTGCCATGGTCAGGGACACCTCACACTAAACTGCTGGTAGAGTTCAGGTTAGGGCAGAGTCTGAATGCCAAGCAGCACCTTTCTAAGAGTTTAATTTTTGCTTGAATTGGTATCTCACCTTTCAGACTGTGTGTGTGTGTTGATGACCTTTACTAACAGAACTAATAATAAATCAGCAGAAGGACACAAAATGATTAGCCTTTTAAAACTTGGTGGTATTGCCATTAGTGTGAAAGATCTAACTATTTTTTATTTATTATCTTGAAAATATATATAAGTACACACATACACATGCACATATAATGCTGGAAGGAACCTTAAAGATCATCCAGTTCCAGCCCCCCTGCCATGGGCAGGGACACCCTCCATTAGACCAGGTTGCTCAAAGCCTCATCCATCCTGGCCTTGAACACTTTGAGGGATGGGGCCTCTTTTGGTTCCTCACCACCCTCACAGATCAACTAATATTTATATTCCTGTTCAGAAGAAAGAGAAAATAATGAGACTCCTCTAGAAAGGAGGTAGATATTCCCAACAGTACCAAAGTAAGCCAAAACTCAAGAGACTTGCATTTAATGCCCACAGACTTGTAGCTGTGCCTGTGGAAATACACATATAAACCAGTGCTCATATACCTCAATAAAGCACTTAAACAAATGACCCAAGCCAGAGGCTGATGCTCATGATGCACTTTTTTGATAGCCAGCATGGCTTCACTAAGGGGAAATCCTGCCTGACCAATTTGGTGGCCTTCTATGATGGGGCTACGGAAATGATGGACAGGGATGGAGCAGTTGGTGTCATCTACCCGGACTTGTGCAAAGCGTTTGACACTGTCCCACATGACATCCTTGTCTCTAAATTGGAGAGACATCAATTTGATAGATGGACCATTCGGTGGATAAAGAACTGGCTGGATGGGCGCACTCAAAGAGTTGTGGTCAACGGTTCAATGTCCGGCTGGAGACCAGCAATGAGTGGTGTCCCTCAGGGATCGGTGTTGGGACCGGTCTTGTTTAACATCTCTGTCACTGACATGTACAATGGAATTGAGTGTGCCCTCAGCAAGTTTGCCGATGACACCAAGCTGTGTGTTTCTGTTGATAACGCTGGAGGGAAGGAATGCCATTCAGAGGGACCTTGACACACTTGTGAGGTGGGCAGATGCCAACATCATGAAGTTTAACCATGCCAAGTGCAAGGTCCTACACCCGGGTGGGAGCAATCCCAGGCACAGCTACAGGTTGGGTAAAAAGGAAATTCATGGTAGTCCTGCGGAGAAAGACTTGGGGGTGTTGGTCGATGAGAAAATGAACATGAGCCAGCAGTGTGCAATCACAGCCCAGAAAGCCAACCGTATCCTGGGCTGCATCAAAAGGAGAGTGACCAGCAGGTCAAAGGAGATGATCCTGCCTCTCTGCTCTGCTCTCGTGAGGCCTTACTTTGTGTATTGTGTGCAGTTCTGCTGTCCTCAACATAAAAAAGACATGGAATTGTTGGAACAAGTCCAGAGGAGGGCCACGAGGATGATCAGGGGACTGGAGCGCTTCCCTTATGAAGACAGGCTGAGAAAGTTGTGGCTGTTCATCCTGGAGAAGAGAAGGCTGCATGGAGACCTCTTAGCAGCCTTCCAGTATCTGAACGGGGCCTACAGGGATGCTGGATGGGGAGTCTTCATTAGAGACTGTAGTGGTAGCACAAGGGATAATGGGTTGAAACTTAAACAGCAGAGGTTTAGACTGGATATAAGGAAGAAATTCTTTACTGTGAGGGTGGTGAGGTACTGGAATGGGTTGTCCAGGGAGGTAGTGAATGCTCCATCCCTGGCAGTGTTTAAGGCTATGTTGGATGAAGCCTTGGGTGATATGGTTTAGTGTGAGGTGTCCCTTCCCATGGCAGAGGGGTTGGAACTAGATGATCTTGAGGTCCTTTCCAATCCTAACTATTCTATGATTCTATGATTCTATGATAGAGATGTTTCAGTTTTATTGCAGGGAAGATGTGAAGCTTCCTTTTGTAATTTTCAAGTAAAATTTATACAGAACATCAATAATCTTTATATGTATGAAGACAAACTATAAAAATGCTGGTAAGTTACAAATAAAAAAGTATATTTTTACTTTACACACATTTTGGAGCAACTTCAGTAAAATTAAATGTAAGTTTTTATGAAATAAGCATTAGGGTAATATTAAGACAGACAAAAGACTAGCAATTTTGTGATTTATTATAAACTGACTGTATAGTGACACTCTACAAGCACCTTCTGAAAGACATTAATGAAAAGAAAGCAATTTGCATAAAAACTTCAAGGTCACTATTTGAGGTTTTACTTACCCAGGAATAACAAAACCCAAACAAACAAAAACCAAACAATGTAATGTGTCTATTATAAAACAAATATTGATCTTTTTCCCACAAAACTGTTGTTCCTGAATAATAAAGTTTCATCTGACTGTGAAGTACTCTAATCATGTGGCCTGTTCCTATATGCATTCTGCAAGATGACCTGTAATTTTGGGATTTAGACAACGTTAACTGCCATTATTCTACCCTGTGATTCATATTTTCCTGCTAGAAACAAACTTTCTCACTTTCTCTGATAATTACATTTCTAGTTGGCCTATTTCAATTTTTCCATGTATGCTTGTCATAATCCCCCAAATATACATTGCAACATAAAACTCTATTCTAAAGAGTAATTGTATAGCAGAATAGTGATTATCATTTCTATAGATATAAAAAACTAAATTAGTTTTTTGTCTACTCGAGGTTTTTTTTAAAAAGTGAGCAAATATTTCCAGAATTTTTTTTTCTAAAGATATCATAAGCCTGAGTAAAAGGAATAAAAGAATAAAAATAGTTTCAGAGAGAAGACAAATTTCCTATTCCTATAGAAACTGATGGACAAGTACTGCAGGGGTAGTATTTCTATATGTTTTTTAAATGCTCTTTTTACTTTCTAGGAAGCTGAGACGTGAATCTGAGATGACAAGGGACTAGAACATTTATTTCCCACTCCCATGTAAGTCAGAGTTGTAGAAGGCAAGCACTGTTTCACTGTGTCTGCCTGTTACTGAACGCATTCAGTATCAATGTGTGTGTGTATGCGCCCGTGAGGGTTCACATATTATAAACACAATGAACCCAGATAGAGAAACAGACTCTCTGTGAACGTGGAAATCCTGGTCTATGAATCTGAGGCATTAATTGGTAGACTGCTGCTGAGGCTCTTAAGTAAGTGAAATGGAGATTTTCTGAGGCATGTGCAAGAACAAAAGTTTTGGCAGTTAAATTATATTTACCTTGAATTTCATTTAAAAGTATGTGATCATATTTAGTGTTTTGGGTACACTTCAGAAAAAGAAGGCATGGGATTCAAATATAATTAAATACATCCAGGGTTACTTCATGACCTGTGATCTCAACATGGATAAATTCACCTGAGAAATCTTTAGTTGAGATAATTTGGTGAACTATAAATTGAAAATAGGACACTGTGGACTCAAACTCGCAAATCTAGGAATCTAGGCAGGTTTCTTCAGCACAGCTCATCCTTTTCCTATTTATTAAGCAAAAAGATTAAAGCTGTGCTTTCTTTCCTGTGCTAAAAGCTTATCTCCAACTCCCCAATAACTAATTTTGTTTTAATGCCATTGCCTGAGCACATAGAGGTGTTGACTAGGATGTTTGACAGAGCAATCTCCCTATTAACCTGTTCACATCCAGAAGTTGCCCATGTGGAACATGTACAAAGAGTGTGAAAGTGTGATTTACTTGCGCATTCCAATTACACATGTGGAAGAACCATCCATTAGCTCTCTATATTGCCATAAATTGTTTTCTACCTGCTAGCATCTTTGAAGTTTAAGCTAGTGTTACACCTTGGGAGATGTGGACAGACAAGAATTGTTTCCACCCTTTTAAGCGGAGAATAACATTATTTACATTCCTGAGACACAGGTAAGAGAAAGTGAGGTAGGAATTTTCATTTAAATTGGAGGTACTATTGTGCAGTGTCCCACTATAGGAAGCTGTTAGTCCTGACTACCTAAGACACTAGAAGGTCTATGCAGAATTAAGCAGACAATGGACCTGTGCCTTTTTCAGTTCCTGAGTGCCTTGTCTTGCTGTTGCCATTGTTCTTAGACTGTGTATCAATGGCAGCCATTAAATTCCTTTGAAACAGCACATCTCCAAGTCTTTTACTTCAAGTAACTGCTGAAAATTTAATCTACTTCAGCAGGTCAATGTATTGCAGCATTGGTGCTGATGCCAATATGTGCTTGAAATACTCTAATGTCTCTAAGGCTCTGCCTCCATTTCCATTGTCTGCCTTTATGAGTTTTTTTCTTAGCTGAGTTCATCAAGCTGCATACATGGCTAGGAACTGCAGCTAATATTATTAACCTAGTTCAACATAATTTTCAGTCTTGCTGTTAAAATTTAACTCTCCATGGTGCAATCAGTCAGGGGTTTTAGTTTTGCAAGGCCTTCTTGCTTTTTGGGTGACAAATTAATTTTGAGTTTTACTGCAGTGAAAGCATGCTATAGAGCTTACCTCTAATTAACTATGCTTTGTGATATACTATCAGTACTAAGGAATTCTTAAACTCAGGGCTTTTTACCTGTAAAAAAAAAAATAGAAAAAATATGTCAAAGAAAGACACTAACTGATGGGAGCTCACTTAGCAAAAAGTAAAGACTATTTGAATGGAGTAGCTTTGAAGTAGGTGGCAAAGACTCAACAAGATCCTGTGGAGTACAAACAGTTTCACCAGTGTCCTCGGTTCAGCAGTAGCAGTCATTTTTTCTCCTTCTTAGTAGCTGGTGCAGTTCTGTGGTTTTGACTTTCGGCCTGGGAACAGCACTGATAACACCAATGTTTTTAGTTACTGCTCCAATGTTTAGTCTGACCAAGGACTTTCTGAGTCTCATGCTCTGCCAGGGAGGAGGAGAAGACAGGAGGAAGCAGAGACAGGACAC
Source organism: Melopsittacus undulatus (assembly GCF_012275295.1). Lineage (NCBI taxonomy): Eukaryota > Metazoa > Chordata > Aves > Psittaciformes > Psittaculidae > Melopsittacus > Melopsittacus undulatus. The sequence continues at coordinate 81,158,569 of NC_047527.1, read as the reverse complement.
CTGACCCAAACTAGCCAAAGAGGTATTCCATACCACAGCACATCATGCCCAGGATGTAACTGGGAGTTATCAGGAAGAGCACTCACTGCTCAGTCAGACTTGGTCAGCAGGTGGTATTGTATTCTCTTCCCTTGTTATTTCCTTTATCCTTATTATTATTGGTGGTAGCAGTAGTAATTTGTGTTATACCTTAGTTACTGGACTGTTCTTATCTCAACCAGTGGGAGTTACATTCTTTTGACTCTCCTCCCCATCCCTCTGGTAGCAGGCGGAAAGGAAAGAGGGGGGGAGTGAGCGAGTGAGACTGTGTGGCTGACAGAGTTTCAACCACAACAACCAGAGTATTTAAGAAAGTTTCACTTATTCCACTTACATCTGCTTCAGTGTTTCCAGTTCATAAAATGTAATGTAAGTGCCCTAAAAGGTAACCATTCCTATTTGGGAATTTTTTTTCACCCACAGAAGAAAAAAAAAAAAAAAAAAACACAAACAAAATGAACCCTCCACCCCATGACAGAAAAGATTACAAAACACCCAGTGGTATCCAGAATGTTTGGAATTAGAAGAAATTATAATCTCTTTTTGAGAGCATATCACTGAATATATGGATGGTAACTGCAATGAATGTGTGAATAATACGTGATTTTTGAAAACTTTTTTGTTTTGTTTTGTTGCAAATGTAATGATTCTGTTCGATATTATTCACTGTTTGGAATGAAGTATTTAAGACAGCACTGTGCTTAGGATTTTTTCATGGAAGACTTTAAACAAATAAATGATAATTTGAAACAAATGTTTATCAGTAAACTTGATTGTAACCCAAAATTAAGAAATTATTTTGATTTTGGATTTAAGAGATATATTTGTAGCACACCTTTTAAATTTTTAAAGAGACTTATATGTTTGTATTTCATTAAGAATAGTGTCAAGATACCCTTTTAAACTGTTTTTATTACCATAGTAATAATATTACTTTTGTTAAAAAGAAAAATGCTGAAAGCTTCTGCAAAGGCTTGAATGGCCAGACTCCTTAGAGTTAGTTTCTACATTGAATCACCCCCTCTAAAAAATGCTTTGTGCTCCCTCTCTGAAACATTTTCAGCAGGTTTGTGTTGCCAGCATTGTTTTAAATAAGTAGATTTTATTCAATTGTTTATTAAATAAATATCGCTATAACACAAACTGTGTTGCATCAGATTGGAGTGTACTACACATAAAGTACCTAACAGAAAACCTGAAAATAAACAAAAAGAAAAATAAATCAAATGTTGGTGTTTGTGTGGTAGAGCTCGTGTTGGCCTCGGCTTTGAGGCTAGATGTTCTGGTCAGATTGCTTTCCACATTGAAGTAGAATGAAAATTTGGATTCATAATTTCTTACATAGAGAAAATTCAAAGTGGCTACATTAGACAAATAAAAATAGAATGGATTTATAAACAAGTCTCCCCTGCCTACTGTATTCTTACAGTAAATGCTTGCTACTGCATTTAGCCTTGTAGTTTGGAGCAAAACTTTCCCAGTGTCCCCTGTTTCCAAGAAAGTTTGTTTTTCAGTCAGTGCTGAGATGCATTAGTGTTCCCTGCTCCCCTCAGTAATGCCTCTCTTCTGCCTGACATCCTGCTTCTTTCTGTGCTGTATTCTCTCTGCTACATCCTGCAATGTCTAGAGGTTTTTCTCCTTCTTTATTTGCTCAGTTGTTCCCAAGCAAAGCAAAAGTATCTGCCTCTCCCGAGAGTTCCCCCAAGCCGCAATTGTACTGAAAACAACAACATGCAGCTGAAGACTGCTCAAAACAGCTGAAAACAGCTGAAAACTGCTGAAAACAGCTCAACCTTACAGAATTTCAGACTCCTATACATCTGACCAGAGGCATATGTTTCCCCAGCTTAGATGTCACCATTTACAAAAGAAACATGTCACAAAACACAGCTCTGCTCCAACAAGGACAAGAAAGAATCTTCTAGATCGATTTGCTGAAATTCTACCCATCCACTGTTACTGACTGTAAGCTTTTCCTTACACCATCATCCATCCTTGTGTGTTATTCATGCTGTACCTGATGCAGTTCTTCAGTTCCTGAGCTGAGCATGTGATTTTAAATGATTATGTTCCTGAAGAATTGTCAGCTACTTTAGTAGAGTCTTTAGATATCAAACAGAAAATCTAGTAAAGTTATTTCCCAGTGCTCTTAATTCAAATTAATTCATTGTATCTCAGGAAGAAACATCAATTTTCTTAAAAATTCAACTTTTACCTGAAGCATGTACAATTTATGTGTGTGAATAAAAGTTAAACCACTTGATAATTGTGACATCAAAGCTTTTGTGAGACATAAAGCCAGGCCACAACATCAACTATAAAGCATATGAGAATAAATCCTTGTCTCTTTAACCATATTTTATACCCTATTACAATTTCACTAAGAATTAGAAATTCAGGTCAATGAATTACATCGCTTTTAAATCATTTAGGCAAAAGTGCAGATCATAGAATCAAAAAATTTGTGTTGGAATGGACCTTTAAAGGCCATTGAGTCCACCTTCCCTGCAATGAGTAGGGTCATCTTCAACTAGATCAGGTTGCTCAGAGCCCTGTCCAGCCTGGTGTTCATACCCATTGAAGTTTTGGTTCACTTAAGATTAGTAAAAGGAGTGAATCATGCATTTTAATCATTCAGTGGAGGCAATCACCAGCATAAGGTGCCATAAGGACTAAGATCATCATGTGTAAAATAAAAAGTGAAAAAAGTTCTCAGTGTTAGATGACAGTTTATAAAATTAGTCCCTGCTCAGTGCTTGATCCTGTACCACCAATCCATGGAACAAGTTACATTGCATTCAGGGAGACTTCAATCATTAAACATTTTCTGACTTCTGGTTTTCTTTATGTTTTGTTAACTTTTCTGTTTCAGTTTTTTGTGATGCTGTTGATCCCTATAAATACTGTACTGTAACAAAAGAGATTGAACTTTAATCCAAAACATTTTTCCAGAAATCAGAAACAGCCTTTTCTATGTATTTGGAATTGTTACTTGCATTTAAAAAAAAAAAAAAAAAAACAATTTAAGGGGGTTTGGGTGTGGATTTTCATAGAAAATAAAAAGAATCATCCTCCTATAAATTATTCTAGAAGAAAGCAGTGACATTGAAGTGAACAACAAAGAAGCTTTCATCTTTTTTTTTTCTTTTGTTTTGTTTTTAAGAAATACTAAGGGACAATTTTTAAATCATCACTATTAGGTATTACAAGAGAAAAAAAAAAAAACAAAACACCACCAACCCTCTTTAGTTACAGTTAAAGCAGTGCATTACTGTGGAAACAGTGGGAGAGTAAAATCTGTTTATGGCAGGATAGGTAGGCATACTGTGAAGAGCCCAGTTACATTTAAATGTGGAGAGCTTTTGTTCCAGGTAGTCCACAGGAAGCAATAATGTTCTTTTCTTGGGGATGAGTGAGAGGACTGTGACAGCAAGAAAATCAGTGACAGTAAGCTTTTGTTACTGAGGATATGGCTGTAGTACGCATTGTATTCTTTAAGCTACAAGGCAAGGCAAAGATCCTGGCCAGTTTCCAAAAGTCCATATTCTACCTCATCATGTTATGTGACATCAGCTACCTCATTTTAAATTGGTGGTATTAATTTACTGTAAATCTGTGCTCTAGCCCACCTAATGATACTTCTGGAGGAACACAGCTGTGGTTAGGCAAGTTACAATAGGAAAAATAGAGACTCAGACAAAAACAGAGACAAAGAACTTTTAGCATGGCTCACGAGTATGGACTGATTACATCTCAGGTAATGTAAATATTCTCCAGGAATATTTTACCTTTGTAAAAAAAAAAAAAAGCAGATTAAGGTCAAATGGCAATTTCACAAAATCGTTTTCATAGCATAAAAACATCTTAGTTAAAAAAAAAATGTGGTCTCATAACTATATATTAAAGACAAAACGTGCAAAATTCATTGTAGAACAAGTTTTGTCTCAGTTTTATATATAAAAGACTAATGGTTTGACATTCTAAATCTAAGTAAACAATTTTATTTTCTTTCTTGAAGAATATCTGTCAGGTGCTAACAGCAGAGAAAGGCGGGATCTGATCTCTCTAGCGTTCTGAAAAGGCTTAATTTTGGGTAATCCAGAATAATACATAAAAGACTACTTTGTGGACCCTTTCAGTAAAGTAAAACAGTGATTATGCTTACAGGTTAAAATGGGCTATGAGAGGTACATAGGCATGTCATCTTTTCCATTAGACGTAGAGGAAGACAATATCAGATGAAAGGGTATCAGGCTGAAAGAGCTGGTATTAACCATACTGTGTAAATATAAACACATAGATCATAGAATCATGGACATGGACATGGAAAGGACCTTAAGATCATATGGTTCCAAATCCCCTGTCATGGCAGTAACATCTTCAACTAGACCATGAGAAGTATCACACAGCCAACTCTGTAAATTCTCTGAATCATTGGCACATCAGTGAAATAATGAAAAGAGTTGCTTGAGATAGTAAAACATCCATTACTACAATATCTCAAAGCCATTTCTCTGTTACAGTCTATGAACACATGCAAAAACCCATGACATGCTAAAACATGAATATTTCCCCTTCCGGGTAGCTGAGCTCAGGTGAGTTACAGCAGTTCAGACAGGCTGAACTAGTGAGAAGAACAGGTAAACCTGAAACCTATAGTACATACATGGTACAATACACCTTTTTGTATATCCTATCTTGATTTGTTATTCTTTATAAAGATTTTATGCTGAATTCCAGTTTAATATCATCCCCTGTACAGTGATTTTAGTACATTAATTTTAGAGCATTTTCCCCAGATTCAGTTTCCATTTCTGTGCCATGACCGTTTGTGGGTTTTTTTTTTTTAAGGGAAAACTTCTTGCCTTGGCAGTGAATCAGTCTGTTCAGAAAGATAAGCTATGAGTCTGCATTTGAGGCTGCAGATGAAAGGGGAAAATCACAAGGAGGAGCCTGCAACTCAAGACTGTTGAGCAGATGATCAAGGTGCAGAGAAAAAATCCTCAGAAATTAAAAAAGGCAAATCTCCTTGAGAGCACAGGGGAATTGGCAGAATTTCATGCAAAGGAGGAAGCAAATTATGACTTACCTGGAAAAAACATAGTGAGAACTGTGCATATTTCTTTTGCATCTAACACAGTTCCTTTGAGATTCTTTAATAGCTATGGGATTACAGTTTCTATTCAAAATGGTCTTTTCCAAATGTAAAGCTTTCTTGGTTTTCTTTGGGAGCTCATTCTAATGAGAAAGTTAAGGCATACACAGTTCAAAGTTCTGGACAACTTGGGTCCTGTCATAAGCAGGTGGATTGCTTTCATTCAAGTGAAATAAAGAGCATTCAGTGGAATACTTGAATAGAAGTTGTACTCCTCTATGACTAGCTTTGATTATATTTCAGCTACAAAATGCAGATTCTAGCACTGATATCTGTTAACTTTGTTACTATTCATTTCAGGGTAACACCTATCAGTGGCAGCTAATTCCATTGATCTGTATCAAAATGACTGTATCAAAATGTTATCATATATTTGGATAATGTTCCACCTCCAAGCTCTTCTGCATTTGGTGATAAAACCATTTTGGTGTCTGTCCAGGTCTGGTAAATGGCTGTGAGAGAGAAAACAACAGAATGGAAGACAAAACAGTGAGGGTGAAGTGGCCCATGAATGTGGCATGGGACTATTAATGGAGATATCTGTGTCCATTGTTTGGTCTGATTTACATCCCAATATTGCTGTAAAACTGCTATGACACCAGTCAGTAATGTTGGAACACTGAAAAGACCACTCAGACTGCAATGAGGAATTTGTTTCTTTTCTTGAAAAACCTCATTGTTGCAACTTTATTGAGTTTTCAGAGCTTTATGACTATAAAATGAAAGAAATGCCTCTAAGCCTTTTTATATCCATTTCTGTTACATATTTTGAGTCTTTATAGAGTGATAGGTATTAAATATATCAATCAAAGGTAACAAAAATAATAATTAGTATTTGAGACACAAAGCTGTAACATGTGAACAACTAATGAGTAACTAATTTTAATGTTTTTTTTTCCCAAAGTTCTTATTTTGTACAAATAAAAGTGACTTACATCCATTAAAAGTCAAACAAGAAATCCCAAGTTAAAAAGAAATTTATTTTGCTAGGGCTTTGAGTGTATAATCTGTTTAAATAAAATCTTATGGTATATTGATTAAAGCCAAAGCTTGTGGCTAGAGGAAGGGTAAGCAGGCAGAAATTTCTTTACTTTCTGTAGATAACTATGAAGAAAAAATATTTTTTTTCTTGCAAGGTAAGACTGACCTACAGTAAGGAATGATAAGAATGAGTTCATATAATAAGAAACAGAAAATGAAATCATTTTAATAACAATAATTTTGAAATGTTAAACTTGTCTAAAAACATTGTATTTGATTCCAAAGGCAAAAATTTAAATCTCACTTTTTTAGATCTCATGTTTAGTTTGTAGCTCAAAAACATAGCTCTGGTCAGTGATAGACATGATGCCATCTCTTAGAACCACACAAGTCTCTTGTGTTTGCTTCATTCCATTAATATCTTGAATGGAGTAAGTATCAATCCCTTTTAAATGCAGCCAGTGAAATTCTGTTTTCTATTATAGAAGAAATACTAGGATAAGGCAACCTGCTGAGTCTCTGGAATGCCAAAGCTTTACAAGTTAAGAAGAAAAAGGTTTAGAATGAAATACAACAGTGACATACTGATAGTGAGATTTCTATTTAATAAAGAGATGCAAACTAGAAGGAGCAAAGGGACCTCACAGAGGTCCCTGGGCATAAGTATTTTGCAGAGAGAAGCCAGAGAACTGGAAACTAAAGGAAAGTTTTACACTTTCTGCATGCCTTAAAAAGCAGAAAACTTAGAAAGCTACGCTAATACTAAGAGTACTAATATATATATGTAAATATATATTCATATATGCGTGGTTATTTTGTACCTTCTAGTTTGCATCTCTTTATTACCACATTATATATGTGGAACATTACATACATTTAAAAACATAAAGATAATTTTTTAGTATGCTCCATGCACATAAGAAACCATATAAACTGATAAATAGTTCGAATATTTTTGTATGTTACTTAAATATTTCTTCTTTTCTGGTATCTCTCTGAACTAGAAACAGAAAACATGTATTTGTGTCCTCTGATTGCTCATTGTGAATATAGAAAAGGTCGCAGATTTCCATTCTAATGCACTAAGATTTTTTTTTATTATTTCATTTCATACCAGGATGGCAGCAGCATTATAAAAAAAAAAAATCCAAACTTTTGTTTTCCCATTGGTGTCATCCACTTTGAAGCCTGTAGAAAAAGTATAATAAAAGTTTTCTTAAGAGTATCACATAATTCTCAGACTATTTTCTAGATATGTGTGCTGGTAAATGCTTACGCTCCTTTCTGATTAATTTTTCTTTCTTCACACATTCTGCCTTTTATTTGAGATGATGAACTTTACAATCAGGGTGCATCTTAATCACTGTCAAGGTGCACCAAGAGCTGGATGCCTCCTAGGGGACAGGCAGTTAGGTGCTCAGAGTGATCCCAGGGAACCAAGTACCCTCACTGGCAAGAACTGTCCCTCAGTTTCTGAGGACAGTGGACAGAGCCGTGTGCTGCAAAGGGGCTTGCCAATAGCCCCAGGCATGGCAAGTGACCTACCAGGGCCAGGGTCAATTGAGCAGCAGAAGGTAAAGAAAGGGCTGAAGACATGGCTTAGGCCAGGGTTCAAGGTGTATCCAAGGGAGAGGGACAAAGATGGGGCTGAGCACAAGCTCTCCTAGCTGCATCACTGGGCAGGGCCAGAAAGCCCTGACTGAACTGAAATGGGGCTCCCTGGTCCATGTGCAGGGGTCAGAGGAGAATTCAGGAGATGCTGGGCAGTGACAGTAAGGGCTTGTAGTGCCGTCATAGCCCTGACATTCTCAAAATGATGGGCTCATCTCTTCATTTGTTTAAAACATGGTTTATGGGACTTCTCACCTCCACTGCTTCAGGGTTTGTTTGCCATGGTAAGTTTTACATGGTAAGTTTTTAACATGTTTGTCAGGTAAGTTTGCCATTCCTATCCCAAAACTAGGCAGCATTTACTAGGAAAACATCATCCTGATTGGTCAGCAACTGGCAGGGATGGTATGGAGCAATTGCAGTAACGTTTTAACTACAGTTAAGTTCCTCTGTTGTTCTTCCTTTCCCTCTTTTTAGCGGGACTCTTGTCTTGAGTGTCAGAACACCAGACAGTTGTGAAAAGATGTTTATTTAGTTTTTCATGGTAAGTATACCATCACTGAAAACCAGAGCCTGTAGTTTGCAGCAGAAGTCTGTGAAGAAGTCTGAGCAGAAGTCGTCTGTGAATATGTAAAATAAATGAGGGATGAAGTGACTATGAAGACAAACTCTACAGAGAATCTTGCAATGAACTTTTGCTTTGTGGATTTAAACCTTTTTTGTCTAAGGAGAATACAATAGGCTACAGAAAAAGATGCATTGACATGACAGTATAAATTGAACTGTGCATCATCTACTGTAGAACCAGATTAAGCTAAATTGTAAATAAATATACTTGTCCTTGAGAAAGCATGTTCACATTGGGAATTTTATTGCAAAGATAAAATAACTGATTGTATATTGCAGATGTCATTGTTCAGGCTATAGTTCAAGTAATTATATTAATCAATAACCTCATATATGAAAGCCCTTCATGTAGCACAGTTTAGGGCAGAAAATAAGCAGAAAAAAACCCACAAAAATAAGCCAAAATATAGCAGAAATAAACTTGCAGTGATATAGCATATTTGTTGCATTAAATCTTCTGTTCTGACCTGAGTTTGCTTTGCAAAGTAAAAGAGACAGCACACTGAGAGACTGGTATGTTGACACGGAACAGTATTGTTGTGAGACTTGGTCAGCTTGGAATGTGGGTAGAATGAAATATCAGGTCACAAATATAAGCCTATGTGAACGTATACACTCAGTTGCATAAGTATTGTGAACTCCAGATCACAGTACGGGGCAGAATGCCACATAACTCTTTAGTGAAGCTTGCATCTAAATTACTCCTGCACTACTATTTTAAAGCAAAATTTTCTCCTTCATTCATTAGTCCCAGTGTATCAACAAAAATACAAAGGTGATAAACCTATCATAGTCTACTTGCTAGCATATTAGCTCTTTTCTGAAGTGTTTAGCATCTGTATGGGTTTTATATAACATTCAGTATTTACACTAAAAAGTAAAATTACCATGGTGTGGAAATTGTGTTGGCAACGAAGATGTCCTTGTTTCTCCATGTATATTCTGAATCCCACAGGATTTCCTTTTTTTTTTTTTCATTTGTGAGATTCCTCACTGCTGTCACACACACTGCTGCAAAATGAATATAAGCTTATACCTTCGAAATGCCATCTAGGTTGCAGGATGATGGTCAAACCACTGAAGTAATGTTTTTAAGAGGAAATTGTGGATATTTATAGAAAAAACCCAAAACTAAAACCAACAAAACACAAGTGGCAGAAAAGGAGAGGAAGCTTTATGTTTGTCCACAGCCTATTCTGTCATAAAAAAATAAAAACTCTGAGATTATGTTTCAAAGTCTACATCATTACATAAAATTGGAGGCTCTGATTTTACAAATTTTATAAATGTTATAAATGAATCTTGATATACGCACAGATTGAGGGGTAGGGACAGGGAGAGATATATGAATGAGCAAGCACATAGAAAACAAACCAAAGATTTTTATTTTTTCTTATTTGAGCTAAACTTCAGAGGACTTTGTAGGATAGTGTCAGTGTAAATCAGTAGTAATCGATGGAGTGGAGTACTTAGGCATAAAATTGCTGCAAAATCATGATGGAGCTCAAGGTGTTTACAGACCATTGATTTTTAAGAAAACAAACATCTTCTCTCTAGGTGTGAAATGTTTACCTGAAAGCTGTCTGAAATTTTGCCAAATATTTGATTTAACTTATTTAAGATGCATTTTTTAAAAAGATACACCTACAGGACTCAAGTGGCTCTGACATCTTCTCCACAAGCGAGCTGCGCTTCCTCTGTGGGGGAGGCAGGCTGACACTGATATAGCTCAGGAAAGACTGGTCTTTCCAGAATTGTCAGTGTTTCAGAACCTCCACCTTCCTCACCACACACACACATGTACGGAACAACAGTATTTTATTCTCTCTGTGCTATCTGTAGACTGTGAAAAGAACTCATTATTTTACCAAAATGACTCAGAGTAACACCCCATATGGTTGGGATCACTATATAAATAGAAAACCTGAGTGGGCCCTCTGTCTACATGAGCTTAATGAAATGTTGTGCTGCATTCACCTCAGTTAATTTCACAACAGAAGTAAATCAGGGTAAGTTTCATGAAAAGTGTTTGATGCCTGCCAAGCTTCTAATGAAATTTACATCTTTATGCCTCTGAGAAATCTGTTTTTCAGTCTTAAAACAAGTGGAAGTGCATCAAGTTTACAGCTCTTGAGGAGCTTTCCTTTGTGATTCTCTGTTCACAGAAACTTACACACTCCTCTGCTGAGAATTGGATTTACCTGTAAGAACGTATTCTATGGTGTTCTGCAGCTTGGATCCTTTTCTATAGTTATTGCAAGTGGCAGGCTAAAGAGACTGGCATTGAAGCTATGAGCTGGATGATCTTACCTATACATAGTGAGTAGAAAAGTATTACAGATATACAGAAGAAAGTCTTCAATATTGAGCCTTTTCAATGATCATTCTCAGTGCAACTCTTTTATTGCAAAGGTTCTTACATATCATTTTTCAGCACTGATCGTAGCTACCATGAAAAACATCACATTTAATTAAACAAGTTAATATTTATGTTACTGTCGAAATAGACATAGTGGGAAGGAAAGATGAAAAGAAAATACACAGAATTAAAATGAGGTAAAAAGGATGCATAATAATAGGTCTCAGAACTGCTGAGGACACAATTATGTCCTATCAACTACCCTATCAATACAGCTTTAATATAATGCGCACTGATAACTTTCTACCCTGACTCATACTTACTTTTCTATTTACCTGAGCATTCTTTTTAGTTTCCTAAGTAGTTCAAAGAGCAAAGATGACCTTCTGCATTCACAAAAATAAAAACTGAATAATTTTGAAGTTGACCGAAACACCTGCATTTCATAAAATCAGAGCACATTCAAAGCTGTGCTTCAAAGGGTGCTTCTTTTCATCAAGGAGATGTTTATTCCTTCTTCTTCTAAGCTGTCACTGGAAACCCAGATGTCGTAAACACTTCTGAATTATTGTTCTGGCTTCAGCAGTAGCAGTCATTTTTTCTCCTTCTTGGTAGCTGGTGCAGTGCTGTGTTTTGACTTTTGGGCTGGGAGCGGTTGTTGATAGCAAGCATGATTTGACTAGTTAACGTCATCTACCTGGACTTTTGCAAAGTGTTCGACACTGTCCCACATGACATCCTTGTCTCTAAATTGGAGTGTCATCAATATGATAGGTGGACCACTCGGTGGATAAAGAACTGGCTGGATGGTCACACTCAAAGAGTTGTGGTCAACGGTTCTATGTCCGGCTGGATATCAGTAACAAGTGGTGTCCCTCAGGGATCGGTGTTGGGACTGGTCTTGTTCAACATCTTTGTCGCTGATATGGACAATGGAATTGAGTGTGCCCTCATCAAGTTTGCTGATGACACCAAGCTGTGTGGTTCAGTTGATACTCTGGAGGGAAGGAATGCCATTCAGAGAGACCTTGACACACTTGTGAGGTGGGCTGATGCCAACCTCATGAAGTTTAACCATGCCAAGTGCAAGGTCCTACACCTGGGTCGGAGCAATCCCAGGCACAGCTACAGGTTGGGCAGAGAAGAGATTCAGAGTAGTCCTGCAGAGAAGGAGGACTTGGGGGTGTTGGTTGATGAGAAAATGAACATGAGCTGGCAGTGTGCACTTACAGCCCAGAAAGCCAACCGTATTCTGGGCTGCATCAAAAGAAGCATGACCAGCAGGTCAAAGGAGTTATCCTGCCTCTCTGCTCTGCTCTCGTGAGACCTCACTTGGAGTATTGTGTGCAGTTCTGCTGTCCTCAACATAAAAAGGACATGGAACTGTTAGAACAAGTCCAGAGGAGGGACACGAGGATGATCAGGGGACTGGAGCACCTCCCATATGAAGACAGGCTGAGAAAGTTGGGGCTGTTCAGCCTGGAGAAGAGAAGGCTGCATGGAGACCTCTTAGCAGCCTTCCAGTATCTGAACGGGGCCTACAGGGATGCTGGATGGGGAGTCTTCATTAGAGACTGTAGTGGTAGCACAAGGGATAATGGGTTGAAACTTAAACAGCAGAGGTTTAGATTGGATATAAGGAAGAAATTCTTTACTGTGAGGGTGGTGAGGTACTGGAATGGGTTGTCCAGGGAGGTAGTGAATGCTCCATCCCTGGCAGTGTTTAAGGCTAGGTTGGATGAAGCATTGGGTGATATGGTTTAGTGTGAGGTGTCCCTTCCAATGGCAGAGGGGTTGGAACCAGATGATCTTAAGGTCCTTTTCAATCCTAACTATTCTATGATTCTATGATTCTATGTTTTGAGTTACTGCTCACATGTTTGTTTTGTTCAAGGACTTTCTGAGCTTCATGCTCTGCCAGGGAGGAGGGGAGGCCAAGAGGAAGGAGAAACAGGACACCTGACCCGGGCTAGCCAAAGAGGTATTCCATACCATAGCACGTCATACCCAGGATGTAACCTGGAGTTACCCGAAAGAGCTAGGACTCTGGGGGGTTGGAGGAGGTATAAGTCGGTGCTCGGTCAGGCTGGGTGGGGTGAATTATGTGTCGGCAGCTGGTGAGGTGTTGTATTCTCTGCACTTGTTATTTCCTTTATCATTATTAGTAGTAGTAGTAGTAGTAGTAGCAGTATTGATTTGTGTTATACCTTAGTTATTAAACTGTTCTTATCTCAACCCGTGGGGGTTACATTCTTTGGATTCTCCTCACCAGCTCTCCGGGAGTTGGGGGAACAAGGCCAGTGGGGAGTGAGTCAATGAGTGGTGCGATTTGGGTTTAAACCACGACAGTTATATTTTCAGGTCATGTGCATGTGTTAGCAGAAACTGTAGCTGAAGGTGGTTGAGAAGATGTAGTGCCTAGGGACACAGGTTAGTGGTGAACTTGGCAATGTCATGTTTACAATTTGACTCAGCGATCTTAAAGGTCTTTTCCAACCAAAATGATGCTGTGATTCTACGAAAATAGCCCCGTGTCTTTTAAAGGCACAACAGGTCCAGCTAGCTTTCTTATAATATTTCAAAATATTAGTTTTATAGGAAAATAACATTTTTAGGAACAGCTGTGGCTAAAAAGATGGATAGTGCTTAGCTTATTGAAGAGTCAAGTTTTATACAGCTAGTGAATGGCTGTAAATTAGGGCAAGCGAATATCTGGACCAGCATTTAAGCTGTGGCAGACAACATGCTGTTGCTACTGTCCCAAAGGCTTTTGAAAAAAACCCTGTGTAAATAGCCCTATGCTTCTAGTAAAGTATCAAATATCAGTTGTTGCTTCCCTATGTCTGAAGATCACTTGACACCATTGCTGCAGTACAGTATTAGCCTTTGACATAACCTTCTTTTGCTATATTTTTTTCAGCAATAGATGTCACAGCTAAAATTCTTTAAGTCCATCATTTAAACTGGAAACAAAGCCTGGCTATGATAAGCCCAGCTGCTTGTGAAGATGGCTCCATTTAGTCAACATTTTAGTGTTGCATCTGTTTCAATTTGCTTGTTAAAACAGAAGAGAGTACCAGCTTCATATATACTGGGCTAAGAAAGAATGTTTTTGTTCTGGAAGCCATCCCAATGCTTACTGCAATGCATCACATAACTGGATATAGATTTTTATACCAGCTGTAAATGCAGGTGAGAATTAAGCAATTCTTAAATTGCCCATTTCCTTATTGTTTTCTGGGCTACTGAGTTTTTAATGGTTGATAGTTCTATTGCAGAAATTTTCTGAATCTTTTTCCTCACACTTCTTTTTTTATGTTTTCTGGGTACATATTCTACTTAAAGGGTCTTATTTTTAAATTACTGCTGAACTAATTCCCCGTATAATCTGATAAAACAAAATGAATCATCTAGGAATATTAATTTTGAAAAGTATTTTTCTATCATGCTAAACACAATATGAAACCTTAAATGTGTGTTTAGATATTATGTAAAGTCCATAGATTGCATAGGAGAGAATATAGCTTGAACTGTGAACTGAGAAGAGGTGGCAGGTATTTTTGTGCTTATGTGTATAATGTGGCAGAGGGCAGATGTCCAAACCTAAACATCTGAACTCTCAAGCAGAACCCTGCTGCTTGCAGTCTGCAACAAGTATGGGTTTGCTGTAAATTTTGACAGTGACTGGCTTAAAAGTGGTACATCCTGAATCCTGCACTTGAATGGACGTGAGCCAGAAACACCAAATAGGAAGCTGATTAGGCATTGCCCTTCTGCATTGAGACTTCCGGTCGAAAAGAGGGACGCCTTTTCTTCAGGCTGAACATGCCCAATTCTCTCAGCTTGTCCTCATAGGGGCTCCAGCTCCCTGATAATCTTCTTGGTTTTCTTTGGACCTACTCGCGTTTCCCTCAGGCCAAGTGCGTGACCTTGCATTTGTCCTCGTCAAACTTAATGATATTCAGTGGGCCCCCTTATGTACTGTAAGGGTTCCCCCAAATGAAATACTTTCCTCAAGCGTATCAAGCATATCACGCAGCTTGGTATCATCTGCAAATTCAGTGAGTGTTTTATAACAGGAGGAACTGCTTTAAAAAACATGCTTCAGGTTTTTGTCTGCACATTTGAAAGCATTTGAATTTTCACTGCATCACCTGTAAGAGTATGACATTAAGGTTTTCTGAGATCTTTCCAGCAGCCACAGATTAAGCCTGTAGTCTATTCATTTTATGCTCACTGAAAAGGTCCTGTAAATAAATCCTTTATAACGTATTCAAGGATTTTAAATTCCAATAGGGCAGACTACATAAATGGTGGTCTATCAGAAACAGGATTATGAAGAACATAGTCCATTAAAAAAATCAAGTTGACTATGTTCCTTTAAACTTACAACTTTAGCCTTGAGATAACTCATTCAAGTGAGACTTTTAGACACTGTATATAAATACTTGTTCTTGATATCTAAAATGACTTTCTTTTGTGTCCCCTGAAGCTTTAGAAAATACAAGTAGATGAGTTGCATTTAAATAGATGAATCTTTTTTTCCTTTTTTTTTTTCCCAGACTTCTGTCATTAGTTCTAAAATAATTATTCTGGCTTCACAGCTTTCCAGCTAGCATTAAAATTTATTAAATAAGTTTAGCAATTCTGATCAAAAGAAGTAGTTATATTAAAATAGATTAGGCAATATCATTTGTCCACCGTATCTGGTGAGCTGCATCTTTCCTCAAACATGGCTTTTAAGTTAGAGGCTGATACTAAAAATCTCTGAGTGCTTTCTAACACTTCACGTTTAAAGAATGAAATCTTCTTTATTGAAGGAGAGAGATAAATTCCTTAGTGACTCCCAGGCTGCAATCTAATTGCAATTTTGTAGGGTAGAATTTCTTGTATTGAGTGTGATGGTCAAGAGCCCTTTCTGTGTCTGTCTTAAACAAACTCGAAAGACAGAATGAACTGCCAGCTCCTTATGGCTCAGGCAAACGGCTGGGGTGTGGGGGGGCAAAGCAGGGACTGAGCTCCATGAAGGCGGGGGTTGGTTTTCTGTGTTGTCTCCCCTGAGACTGCGAACATCAACTGCCCCAGCAAGAATCTGCCCAGTGACAGAGGCACAAGCCGCTGCAGCTGCTTGGCAACACACTGCGGCCCTCAGAGCACAGCGGGAACTGGGGCTGGGGCTCACCAGAGACCCCTTGTACTGGCTGGAACCTTCCAGAGCAGCTCCCTGTGTGTATGCAGGCAGGAAATGGGTCTGGGCCTGTGGGAGGTGTCCAAGAGACCCTGATCCTATAAATAGGCAACCAGCCATAATTCTGCATGACACTCTAGTCAGCTCCTTGTAGGGCTTACTGACCACAGGGACTTAAAGGACTACAACTGACAATATTTTCACTTGCTGACTGAGAAAACATCTTTGGATCTTCAGGTTAGTAAGCCTATTTCTCTGTTTTCTTTCCTTCTTTCATCTTTTCTCCCTCTACTTCGGATCTTCTAGAAGAATAAGAACTGTCCAAGGTTTTTGTTCCTTTTAACACAGTTTAGAGAAGTTGTTTCGTTCTTCAGACTCATTGAGGGCCTATGGCTTTTCTTGTGAACCATGCAGAGTGCAGGAAAAGATCAGCTGCAGCCATGGCCACTGGGTGGGACGCCACATAGGGGAAGATGGGAAAATGCAGGTTTTGGCAGACACATTTGCTTAAGTTTGGGGTATGGGAGTTGGATGGGTGTCTGCAGCTTCTTAATACTAGGATGTGTAATTTTTTCAGTCACAGGGTCTGGTCAACTGTCTTTGAAAGCAAGAAGACCCTGCTGATTTTAACAGAAGCAGTATATAAAGCCCTGAGCTACTTTATCTTGACACACATCCAATCCCATCAAGAGACTGTTTGTAAGTTTAGTAATAGTGCTGACAGAGTAATGACATTTCTGAAGAAATGTGATATCTAAAGGAAAAAGGGCTATCTTAAAGTATAATGTGCACTGTGTTTTGTATTATGAATATTCATGTTTTTGAGTACATTTGTGTTTTTTACATTAAAAAAAATCCCCGCATCTGTGATTCTCACTGCATATGAGGCCATAATTTTAAAATGGAAATATTATGCCCATTGAAAATAAGTATCAAAAGCAGGTCCTTAAACTACAAACTGTATTTACAGCTGTGCTTGAATTCCATTTTGTTCATGCTAGAAAAAAAGAAAGTGTAATTCACTATGTGACATTGTGATAAATTTGTGGCTATGTGATCGCAAGCATCACTAAGGGATGTTTTTCCTTTTTTTTCTTTCTGTTGATACATTTTTTTCAAGAGCTTTTGCTTGTTGGTTGATTCTTTGCTTTTTTCTTAGAGCAGCATTTTCTTGGTCACAAAATATAAGATGTGATTACACTAAAAAAGAAAAATATTTATTTATGGAGTTATTGCTGACTATATAGAATTTGGTTTGGATTTCTTTTTGTTTTCCTAGAACCTTGTATTGACCTTTTTATTTAATCCTTACAAAGGATGTGCATCCGGTTGAGAAACTATTCAGGAATATGTGCTGTACTTGAATTTATGCCTGCCTCTAATTTTTTTTATAACATACTCTTTTTAAGTTCACACATCTCTGTTTAGAATAAGCTAAGGATTGATTTTTTTAATATTATTTTCTCCATCGGGTGCTGTATGATGATTAAGAAATCTGCAGTATAATTCATTTTGTACAATTTGTTTCCCAAAACCTAAGCAAGGTTTGCAAGGGTTTGGAGATAAAATTCGACCTCGTCAATCACTTTACAGTGTGCAGTTGGTATAGTCATTCAAATATACATTAGCGGGCTACAAGGTGTGGTAATATTTCTTCACATGTCACAGTGCAATTGTGTACAGAAAACTGCATATGGTAGCTGTCAGCTGTCTCTGGTTCATCCCAGGTAGACCAGAAACATAGTCACAAACAAGCTTTTCTCATCTTAGAATAACATCTTAACACGTTAGAGGGAGTGCTCTTCCAACAGGAAAAAACATAAGAAGCCTTTGGGCTGCCTATGTAAAGTTTTCTAACATGTTTGCTTTCACTTGACCTGCTTGCAAGCTGAACTTCAGAGGGTGATATAAGAGTCCTAATCAAAGTTCCCTGTCTTCCCTGGAGAAGATGTGGGATTTCACATAACCACACCCAACAGCTTTGATAGAGGGAGGATCATACATCCGCTATTAACACATATGTTAATTTTGCCTTCACTGAGCAACAGAGTGGATAAAATAACTTAGAAGTTATTTTTCTCCTTAAGCTGGTGACAAGGCAATCATGCTGGCTTGAAAAAGGAAACAGAAAGGAACAGAAACAACCTGTAGTGATAAGAGAGTAATTATATGAAGGGAATTAGCAGTGAGAAGTGACACCGTTTGATTTAATGCTTTAAAAAAAAAAACAACCCCCCCAAAAAAAAAACCCAAAGAAACCAAAATAAAACAAACAAGAAAAAAACCCTCAGAAAAATGTAAAGGAGCATGAAAAGAAATGCACAAAATACAAATCAAAATATATAGTTTGGCTTAAGTTTGGATCAGGAAAAGAATGTAAATTTGTAAGGCTATAGCTAATTGTGAACCAGATTGCCTGTCTCCACAGCTGTCATAGGATGCTGCAGTAGGAACAGTCCTGTTCTAGGTCCTACTCTAAAACACAAACCTGTTTAACATGGCTACCACAAGTTATATATATATGTAATGGTTCTCGGACACAGACAAGGGCTAATGATCTGCTAGTGGGACAAAGAGACTTGAAGTGGATTTTTTTTCACTAAACAAAAATTTTGCTTTCTGTATCCAGTTACTAGTTTCAATCTAGACTTAAGAATAACTCCTTGTTTCCCTAGTAATAAGGAAGTTTTCAATATTTATGAAAAAACTGCCATTAGTTATTAAAGTACACTAATTTGGAACAAAGTACACATATTTGGAACTAAAATATTACTTAGGGCTACGTATTTAGGTTTTTTTTCTGATCCAGGTCTCTAACTGGAGTCTGAAATAACATTATTTCATTGAATTATTTACATTCACAGATTTCACTGAGTAATTCAGGTGTCGTGGCTAAGGCAGGCTGGTGACCCAGAACCACACAACCACTCGCTCTCTCCATGCAGCTGCTCTCTCACTGCCCCCCTTCCACCCCCTGCTTCCGGGAGGATGGGGAGGAGAATTGAAAGAATGTAACTCCCATGGGTTGAGATAAAAACAGTCCAGTAACTAAGGTATAACACAAACCACTACTGCTACTACCAATACTAATAATGATAAGGGAAATAACAAGGGAAAAGGATACAACCGTTCACTACCCACTGACCGATACCCAACCCTACCTGAGCAGAGACCTAGCCCTTTCAGGTAACTGCCCCCATTTTATATAGTGGGCATGATGTGCTGTGGTAACCCTTTGGCTAGATTGGGTCAGGTGTCCTGTTTCTGATTCCTCGTGGCTTGCCCTCTTCCCTGCAGAGCATGAGACTCAGAAAGTCCTTGGTCAGAGTAACATTACTTAGCAATAACTAAAAGCATCGGTGTTATCAGTGCTGTTCTCAGACTAAAAGTCAAAACCACAGCACTGCACCAGCTACTAAGAAGGATAAAAAGTGACTGCTACTGCTGAACCCAGGACATCAGGTTGTAAGGGAGCTCATGACATCCCTTGTCCAATTTCCTGCTCAAAGTGGAGTCAGCTGTGGGGCTCAGACAGGGTTGCTCAGGGCTTTTGTCCAGTCTCCAAGAATGGAGAGTAACACAGTCTCTTTGGACAGCCTGCTTCATTGCCTGGCTGTCTTCAGGGTGAAAGACTTCTTACATAAAGTCTGAACATCCTGCTTTTCAGTGTATGACTACTGTCTGCTGTTTTCTCATCATCTGCTTGAATAAAGACCCTGTCTACATCTTCTAACTCTGAAAACTAAGCATGTCTCCAGTGCCTTTCTGCATTCACTATACAATTTCCTTAGTCAGGTTCTGAGTTTTCTTCTCAAGCAGACTGATGCCGTCTCTTCAACTTTTTGACTTGAGTGAGACTTTTGTTAAGTTGGCTGCTACGTAATAGTAGTCCCATACCTTCTGGCCCATTCTTACTAGTATTTCATGGATAATATTTAAACATATATAATTTCAATCGTTTCAGTAATGCATGTGTTACTTCCTTCAAGAGGATGTGCAAAGGGCTTTGCTTAATGAGGTTTTATAATAACTCCTTTGGACTATTGGTCCATGTCTTAGTTTTCCACAGAAAATTCCTTGTCAACAAAGTTGTTTAATTCTAAAATTGGAGTTCTAAATACACATGAGGAATAAATAGTAATTTCTGAATAATAGCTGTTGTGCATTAAGATCTGTTGTTTGAAACAAAATTAGAGGGGGACCTGAAGCCAATGGATATAATTCTATAGCATCTGCAGAGTTTTGTTTGAGATCTGACAACTACCTACCTAATAGAACCCCATGCTATTCTGTACTCAGTAGCTGTTGAAAAGGAGCTGTTATGTTCTATCATGTGAGAAATTTGTGTACTTAATGGCATTTTCCAAGGCAGCTTTCAGACAAAACTCATTATCCAGCAAGTCCCCAACCATGGATTTCCATGATAGAATGTAACAGTTCTGAAGAAGCTGTTATGGTCTATTGGGCCAATAATTTGCATTTTAAGTAGGGCCTAAATATGTATTTCTCTGACAGATTGGAGCTGTTATGGCTTACTGGGTCAATAATGTATTTTGTAAATACTCCCTAAATAGGCATTTGCATAATTTGTATATTTAAAAGTCTGTAATTGAGTATCTACACAACAGATCATAATGACTCCTTTAGAACTAGTATGATCTATTTTTGTGTTTCTCAAAAAAGAGGTAAAAAAAAAGAGTATAATAATAATGAATGCTACTAATAGGAAAATGTCAAAACTTAATTTATTAAAGCCGTGTATTTCAGGTTCCTTTTTTTGCTGTGTTTTCTTTGATTTACTGCAGTATAATAACATAGATCAATTACTTTTTTTTTATTAGATGGAAAGCATGTTGTTTGGTAGTTCAAAGGCCAAAAATACTCTTGAAGAAAATATTTTCATGCAACCCTTTTTACTTATTACTATAGTTACCATTCAGCTTCATGATTAAATACTTAATATAAAGTACTCTTTAAAACAGTTGCAGAAGCAAGCAGTGAGGCAGTCGGGCCTTAATAGATCTTGTCTAACTTAACTTTCTTGAGAATTTGGCTTCTAATCCATGTTATTTTCTAAAATACCTCTAAAGTCAGAGAAGTGAGTACAGGCATCCTAGAAGGTAGTTAACACTGTTTTGAATTAATTGTTCTCAGGGCATATGCATAGCTTGTCCTTTCATTGACTGGAGAAGGAACCCAGCTGATACCTTAGAATAAAGACTTACTCTTTAGCTGGCTACAGTGAGATTAATCCTGCCCTTCGAGAAACCCATTAGGCAGATCTATGTCCTAGTCTTTTATGCTTTAGTTCAAGAAGCAATTACTCAACTGGCACATTGAATTTCAAGATTTCTTCATATACTGATGCTTGCAAAATTCTTAGGGCCATATTTCAGGTACAATGAAAACTCTGACATTACTACTTTGTATAGATTAATAAAAATCCTTACATGTAATGTTATTTACTCTATTATCTGCAACACCTTGAATTAGTTTCACTGCTTGGTTGCATACAGGAAAAAAGTATATATTTAACATTATATTCCATTCGAACACTTGAAACCACCTCAAAAGTAATTGCTATTTAAAATTGTCACATTCTTCCTTCAAACATTTGCAAACAATTCGGTATGAACACTGAAGATATGAGCTGTTGTAAGTTAGCAACAATAGTGGTATTTTTGGATTTAGCTTCTGCGAGAGTTTCAATTCAGGTTCGACTGACGTATAAAATTCAAAAATGAAAAGCCATTTTAAGACAGCTAAGCAGTTTAGCAATAGATTTATAGCTGATGTTTGAGCAGTGCAGCTTCAAAATAACTATTCATGGTATTAATGCTGTCCATGAAAGATAAACTCATTCTCTATGAAGAAGGTTAACACCAGCTCTAATTAAGCCTTCAATATGAGATTAAGCAAATTTTAAATAAATTATAAAACTTAGTTTGGGTTTCTGTACAGAGGAGAACTTCACCTTCAAAAATGTCCGGAAAATGAATCAATAGAAGAACATGGTTGAATCTAGGTTATTTAAAATTACCAGTGGATATTTGTGTAATAGAATCATAGAATAGTTAGGATTGGAAAGGACCTTAAAGATCATCTAGTTCCAACCTCCCTGCCATGGGCAGGGACACCTCACACTAAACCATATCACCCAATGCTTCATCCAACCTAGCCTTAAACACTGCCAGGGATGGAGCATTCACTACCTCCCTGGACAACCCATTCCAGTACCTCACCACCCTCACAGTAAAGAATTTCTTCCTTATATCCAGTCTAAACCTCTGCTGTTTAAGTTTCAACCTGTTATCTCTTGTGCTACCACTACAGTCTCTAATGAAGACTCCCCATCCAGCATCCCTGTAGGCCCCGTTCAGATACTGGAAGGCTGCTAAGAGGTCTCCATGCAGCCTTCTCTTCTCCAGGATGAACAGCCACAACTTTCTCAGCCTGTCTTCATATGGGAGGTGCTCCAGTCCCCTGATCATCCTCGTGGCCCTCCTCTGGACTTGTTCCAACAATTCCATGTCTTTTTTATGTTGAGGACAGCAGAACTGCACACAATACTCCAAGTGAGGTCTCATGAGAGCAGAGCAGAGAGGCAGGATCACTCCTTCGACCTGCTGGTCACACTTCTCTTGATGCAGCCCAGAATACGGTTGACTTTCTGGGCTGTGATTGCACACTGCCGGTTCATGTTCATTTTCTCATTGACTAACACCCCCAAGTCCTTCTGCGCAGGGCTGAACTGAATTTCCTTATTGCCCAACCTGTAGCTGTGCCTGGGATTGCTCCCACCCGGGTGTAGGACCTTGCACTTGTCATGGTTAAACTTCATGAGGCTGGCATCAGCCCACCTCACAAGTGTGTCAAGGTCCCTCTGAATGGCATTCCTTCCCTCCAGAGTATCAACTGAACCACACAGCTTGGTGTCATCGGCAAACTTGCTGAGGGTGCACTCAATTCCATTGTACACGTCAGTGACAGAGATGTTAAACAAGACCGGTCCCAACACCAAGTTCCAAGACTTGGGTGGTGCAGTCAGAGCCTTTGCCAGTGAAGACCGAGGCACCAAAGTTATTCAGAACCTCAGCCTTCTCCAAATCCTGTGTAGCCAGTTCTCCCGGAAGCTTCTGGAGGGGGCCTATGTTGTCCCTGGTCTGTTTTTTAGCTGCTACATACCTATAAAATCCCTTCCTGTTATCTTTAACACACCTAGCCAAGTTTAGCTCTAACTGGGCCTTAGATTTCCTAACTCTGTCCCTAACTTCCCGGACAACATCCCTGTATTCATCCCAAGCCGCCTGTCCTTGCTTCCATCTTTTATAAGCCTCTGTTTTCCTGTGAATTTTTCTCAGCAGCTCCTTATCCATCCAAGGAGGTCTTCTGGCCCTCCTGCTGCACTTCCTTTTAGTCAGGATGCAACACTCCTGAGCTTGAATATTAACCAAGAGTCCTGGGCCCCCCTGCCTTCTAGGGCTATATCCCATGGAACCTTGCTAAGCAGGTTCCTGAAGAGCCCAAAGTCTGCTCTCTGCAAAACCACTCTTCCCTTTCTTTATCAGAGAAGCTCCACCAGCCCCCAGTAGTCCTGGCCTACAAACTTGGTTCCCTTGACTATGACATCACCCTTTTAACCATTTATTAACCTGGCCAATCCTCCTTGCCTTTGGAACATCCTCCCCTGTGTCCTGGAGAATTGTCAAAAATACTATCTGTGCTCCAAAGCCTCTAACCACCTCTCCCAGAGCTCTGCAGTCCTTCTTTATACTTCTCAGGCTACTACTATGTATATCCCTAGCACCCATATGTATCACTAGAAGCGGGTAATAGTCTGCGGGACTTACTAGAGCAGGCAGCCTCTCCACAACATCCCTGATCCGTGCCCCAGGTAGGCAACACATCTCCCTTGAGACTGGGTCAGGCTTATAGATGAGCACTTCTGTACCTTTCAAGGCAGAGTCCCCTACTACTACGACCCACCACTTCTTCCTGGTGGCACCAGTAGAGATCTTCTGTACCAGTGCACCAGCTGGCTCTTTCTGGTGCAAGTGCACTTCCTCATCAGTCCCCTGCAGGACAGCAAAGCGGTTCTGGGTGGGTACAGCAGATTTAGGAGGAAGCCCCTTGCTTTTAATTGCTCACTTCCTCCTTTTGGTTTTTTTTTTTGTTTTGTTTTTTGTTTGGTTTGTTGGTTGTTTTTTTTTTTTTTTTGGTTACTAATTCCCAGCTTCCTGGGTTAACAGTCTCCTTCTTTCCTTCATGAGTTAGAGGGGAAGCTCGAGGCCCCTGCACTGTTTGGGCCTGGAGCAAGCAGTCCTGCTTCCTCTCGGCTTCCCTGACATCTTGCAGCTTACTGACAGCATCCCGTAGCTCAGCCACCTGCTGGAGGAGGACCTCCATCAGGGAGCAGAGAGTGCAGTCCTGCCCATTCTACACCTTTCCGTCACAAACCAGTGCAGGCACTCTCTACACTCCAAGCTCTGCACCTCAGCCTCCCCTCTCATCGGCTCTGTCTGGGTGCCTACGCTGGCCTCCGTTGGGGCAGCCAGGGCAGAGCTCCCAGACCGGACCCTGGTCATACGGCGAGTGCTCCCCATCCCACTCGCCTGCCCACACGAACTGCCTCGACCCACTCTGTTTGCCCGCTCTAGTTGCCACGCTCCCTGGGCAGGTTTTTAGCCACTCACAGCTGGTGCCGCTCCGCCCCCGGTGAGTCACCTCCTCGCGGTAGCTGAGCTGCCGGCTCCTGTGCAAGTTCTGTCGAGGACTTGAGGCGTCTTCCTCGGTAGCTCTTGTCGCTCTGAGGTGAGGCCCCTGGACACTGATCTCCCCCTGCTCCGCTCCGGTGTTGCAGGCATCCTCTCACAAGTCACTCACCTCAGCAACTCATAGGTTGTGGTTTTTTTAAACTTGTTTTGTTCTCTATATCACTGAAACACAGTGGGACATACTCTTCCCATCTTTGATTCCTATGCTTCAGTGTGTAAAAAGGGTAAATGCATTTCAGTAATTTCTATTTTGCAGAATGGAAAAGTAATTACAGGTTCATGTTCTTGTATCTGTTGTCCATTTCATGCATTAAAATCATTACATCATTAAACTGCTGTCCATTAACAATAACAATTGTACCATGAAAAACTGCATTAGGACATGGATGTGCCATTAAAGAAATGAAGGTCAGAGCAGCATTTTCTAGGTTTTAGCTAATTTTGTTGCTACGTTGGCAGAAAGGAACCAGACAGGAATGAGACCATGTTTCACACAACTGTCCAATTAGAACTTCCCTAGAGTGATAGTCAGTAATGAAATAAAATGGGAGGTTAATGCTGAGCTTGGCAGAACTGTCATTGGTGATAATAGATACGGGCAGCTCTGTCACTCTCAGGGAGAGATGTGATTTTTTGTTTCTTTCAGGTTTTCTATGGGTATGTGCATTGATGTCTGTGTGCTATAATTTCCATTGACTATCTTAAATAGAATACTTACATGCCTGAAAAGCTTGGGATATAAAGTTTAAACTCAGCTTAACAAATGGTGATGTCAAGGGTATGCTAAATAAGACATAGCTGATTGAAAATTGATCCAGTTGGAGAAGCTGCATTTGCAGATAATGCAAAACTGTGTCATTCCATACTGCTGATATAGTTTCCTACTATACCAGCTGACCTGTGATGAAGCACTACTTCTGTTCAGCCCGACTAAATGGTAGAACTGTATGGAAGTTCTGTATGTTAAACAAAAAGAGTTAGGTATCAAAATAAAAGGAATTCTGGCATTCTGGCATTTTTGCTTTGATTTAATATCAGTTTTAGTTTCTTCCTGAGAAATGTTAAGGGACTTTCAGCAACCTGCCCTTTAGGGGACAGATTTATTCACTTCCACACTTGTGCAAATGAAAGTTTTAAGCAGTGTGCACATTTCTGCATCCCAGCAAGTTAATATCACGTCAATTGAATGCCAACATGAGATGCAACCAAACTATGGAGTAAATTTCATCTTGGTAGGTAAGGAATAAGTGTGTAAATTCTTTTCTTTTTAGAGCACTCGATAGAATATCCTACTGAAGTTCTCTTAAGCAGCATTCCTGATCCCATCAAAAGCAATGGGTAAAATTCACACTGACTTCAGAGAGATCTGCCTGGAAGTTTGCTTACTGTATGTTGCAGCATTGGTTCCATTTTTCTTACAATAAAGTTCCCATCTTTCAAAAGAGAGAAAGGAAGAAAAAAATAAACCAGTCATACTTTTCTTAGAATAATGGTATGGTATGGCCAAAAAGTACTTGCAGAAGTGTTGTGACTTTTAACTAACAATCTGCACTTGAATGCCTGAGATTCTCTATAGAGAATGGAACATAAAAAGACAAGTGATACTACTAAATATACATATATTCATGCTAGCAGTACAAAGAAAAGTAATCTAAACTTCAGGACTAGTATGCTGCCTAAAATATGCAAAGAGGAGGAATTAATTCAGTTAACTCCTTCCTTTAACAAAAAGGCTCGTTTGGCACTTCTTACATGTAAGTATAACTTCTCTCAGCTCTGTATTCCCCATAGTCCCACATAGTTTTTCCAGAGATTCCTATGCTATTCTTCAGCACCTGATGCTGTAAAATAATTTCTATTAAATGACAAACTGCATAATCAAAATCCTTCCAACACATCAGTCCTTAGGGCTTTTTGAAGATGTCTTAAATGTTCATTACTTGCAGATAATTGTATCAAACACAATATTATTTTGCTCGCCAAGAATTAATATTGAGTCTCTGAAATCTGAGCCTTTTACAGTCACAGCTTGTAGTCTGCCATAAGCAGGAATACTTCCTTTGGGCCTCTACACTATGTGGCATCAGTCTTGTTAGTTCATATGCACCTAGGCAAAAAACCCTGGATGAATGACTTACTGTCTTTCAGAGGAAGAATGTATGGGGGCCAGGGGCTGGGGATGGAAAGAACTGTGAATGCAGTTACAAGAGACTTACTTATATTACTTGGATTATTGTAAAACATATTTAAACTTTCTTCTAGCTTACAGTTTCAAGTTGGAAGTTGTCCTTGTGGCTTTTTGCCACACAGTTGGATGTATGTCCGTTTCTTTATTCTTTGAGAATAGTGAAACTCTATTCTCAGCAACTTTTTAGAAGAAGATGCCAGTTCGTAGGCACTTTTCATCTTGTAGCAAGGGCTATGCTCTGTAATACCATACTGTATATCAGGTTTATGCTTGACCTAACTTTACTGAAGTCAGTCATATTACACAGGTATGATTTTTGGCTTCTTATAGTGTCTAATCATAAAAAGCCTTTTCACTTATATCCTTCATTTTGATTATTGTAGGATAGAAACTTTGTATCACATGGCTGAACTATTACAGTGGCAGCATTGTTAGTAGTTGTTTTCAATGAACTTTAAAAAGTCAGTCAACTGAATACTTCAGCTGTGGGTTATTCTTCCAGAACTTACTTTCTTCAGCTAACATAATTAATGACAGCTGACTTGTGCAAATAATGTGAGGTTCTGACTTTGCTATGTTGTGTTCAGAGTGTCTTAATCCTTGCTCAGATACATTTGCAGAGGAAAGGAATTGCAAACTTTAAAACATGAAATACAGGCCTTTACCTTGGAGTCATACTTCAGTTTTGTATTCTGCGGAAGTAACTTCTCAGCTGTTGCTAAGATAGGCTTTTCCAAAAAGTAACTGAAAGGTGGCAGGAAAAGGTTCTATATTTATTGTTCCTTACTCTTTCTTTTGTAAGTGCAGTCTATGAGTTGCAGAGAAGCTGTAGGACTTCCAGGCCTGGAAATTAATTTAAATTCAGCCAGGAATGGGGAAAAAGAAGAAAAAAAGTCGTATCTTTTATTCATACTGTCTCCTTTTATGCCTTGTACTTGGCAAAAAAATGATCAAAAAAAGAACATCCAGGACACTCCTTTGAGAAAGTAGAAATACTATTCAACGTACTTATGTATACTCTTCTCAAGCAGTTCTGATTTTTTAATTCTGAAACTATTAACTTCAGTGGTGCTTCTTCAAATGACTATAACAAACTTCCTGTTCCTCACAAATTTAGATAAACTACATGACTTTAATTTGTTCTGTAATACTTGTTGTCCTTTCTTAATTTACATGGGTGCCTTTAAATTACAATTCACTAAATAAATAATTTTTTAATGTACTGGCTTTTATTTTTTCTGATGCTCAGTGTGTGCAATTATGTTCAATGAAAAGAGATCATAATGTTGATGGACAAATCCAAATGAATTTTTAAGGTCATTCTGCTTATTCTTAGACTGGCTTAGGCTAATGTTTTTCAAAGTTTTTAGGTGTATATCGTGGGTTTGGCTGGGGTAGAGTAAATTTTCTTCCTAGTAGTTGATGCAGTGCTGTGTTTTGGCTTTAGTCTGAGAATAATGCTGATAACACGCAAATGTTTTAGTTGTTCTGAAGTAGTGCTTACCCTAAGTCACGGGTTACTCAGTCCTTGAGCACTTTCCCATGCTCTACCACTGAGGAGGGGCACAAGAACCCGGGAGGAAGCACAACCAGGACACTTGACCCAAACTAGCCAAATGGGTGTTCCATACCATTGCACATCATGCTCTGTATATAAACTGCGGGGAGCTGTTCAGAAGCCACCAATTGCTGCTCAGGGATGGGATTGACATTGATCAGTGGGTGGTGAGCAATTAGATTGTGCAATACTTGTTTGTTTGGGGGTGGTGCTGGTACCAAGATAGCAGGCTTTGTTTCGTTTTCTTAATACTATCTATGTTAATTTTAATACTACTGCACTTAGTTTATCAAGTTCTGATGGAATCTCTTATCCCCTGAGGAATGAAATATAAGACAGCCTTTTCACTGTTCAGTTTTCACTGAAGTGCAATCAGTCAGAAGGTACTTTCTGAAAGAGAGGAGCATTTTTTTCGGACCTCTGAGTGACTAAAGAAATCCGTGTGCACTATCAAAAGTCATCACAAAACTGACATTGATGAAGTGTGCAGTGCCAGCTCCAAAATGTGCTCTCTTCAACTGCATATATTTGCATCGATTTTACTGTTTTGCGTACACTGCAATATGTATGTATGGTGTTTATGCTGAAAAATATACCTTTCTACATACACTACAAATTCCTTGCAAGAAGGCACATTCTCTACATCTGTATTTCTTGCACTTCAGCCTTTTTGTTTGATCTTAGCTTTCAAAATAAAATGGTAATTTAAGGCCATGTATTGCTCGCTTCGGTCCAACTAAGACTTCATGCTTTCTGCCACAAGAGTTCTTTAGAAGTGAAAGAACATGTTGCAGTGCTTTAAGCACTGCATAGATAAACATCCCATGCTGGAGTAATATACCACCTAAAGGGCAACAGAAAGACAAACAGAAACAAAGTATCAGAAATTAAGGGCTAGATCAGAGATTTCTTTGGTGAAATTATACAGTTTATATTATATCATTACATTATAGGGGACCTAACAGACCCTATGTGTATAAATTCTATAAATTTCTGAGATGAGTACAAAAGATCAGGACAAAACAAGGTAATAGAATTAGGAGATTAGGAACATAAACTTATTTTGTGAAGGAACTAATCACTGGTGTATTGCAGCTCTGCTCTTCATGGTGGCTTTTGGTTGGCAGGTTTTTTAATGGGAAAAAAAAAAGGAAGAATAAAAGAAAAAAATCAGTTTTCTCTTGTACCTTTTTACTTTTTCAGTCTCTTTTCTTTCTCCCATCCTTTTCCAGCAACTTAAACAATTCAGATATTCTACTTTATATTCCTCTTCTTCTAGCCATTCTTATACAGATAGAGCACTGTTTAAAATTATGCTTTAATATGGGAATACTAAGACACCTCAGCAGCTCTGAAGCCTTTTTTTTTTTTTTTTTCCTTTTCTATCACTCTCTGTCCTTCCCTTGAAAGGGAAATCTTCATAGCACTCTACAGAAGAATGTATAACTTAGAAACTTTGTTGGGAATTGCTTTGTTTTCATTTCACCGATTCTATGAATCTTTGGTACTTGAAAATAAAATTTTTCCATTGAGACAGGAAGGAAAAAGTCTAAAAATATTCACTGCCAGGTAAGTTAAGAACAATGTTAAGGACAGCTTTATCAGCTTTGGTGTATATATTTGGTCACAATAATACAAGTTTATGACCAGTTACCATTTTCTGGGTTACATTTTTCAATTTTACTCAGTCCAGTTTGGTGTTCTTTTTATCAGTTTCACCTATTCAGTCACCTTTTTTTTTTTTGTTACTTTATAAGGAGCTTTAATAACAGAAAGAACATCTTAAAAAAATGTGCCAGACAAATGTAGTGACTGCTAGGTATGGATTTCCATAAAAGCTGTACTCCTAAACAAATAAAATTTCTCCTGATTGAGAAAGATCTCCCTGATAGCTATTGCAAGGACTAAGCTTTACTTACATCTAGACTGTGGAAAAATTATTTACTTGGCTTTACTACTAGAACTAATAAAATTAAGGACGTGCATTATCACATACCAAATTTCAAAATTTTCACAGATTTCCTTTAATGTCCAAATGCTGGAAAAATGTTTAATTTTTCTTTAATACCACAAAAAGTGAGAAGTCGTCTAACCAACTCTTACCATCTAGCTCTGTGCTAGCTAGCAATACATCATAGGAATGATGTTGTTCTGGTAATGTATTACCCTAATATATAATCAGTGTGACAGTACTCTATGATGGATGATTAATACATCTTCCAGAGAAAGATGTCAAATACAGACCTGCTTGGAAAAAGGAACAACTCTCCTCCTTGTGTATTCTTCTAAGTTTATTATCTTAAAACTTCATAAAATGCTTTTAAAATCTACTCAAATTATTCATTTGGGCAGCCAACACATTCCCACATAGATGGGGAAGTTTGTCACAGCTCTCAGCTCTGTTGATATGAGAGAGCTCTTCCTCACTTTCAGTGTGAGGGATGATAGAAGTGCAACATATGGTGTTGCATAAGGCAATAAATGTCGCCCTGTAGAAGCTCATTACTAGATTAGAAAATTATGTCACTTTTAGACAGTCTAATTTCTAATTGTAAGGTAATTTGAATTTTTTCCTTCTCTTCTTCCTCTTCCTACATGAAGCTTTCCATTTCCAAACAATTGCAGCAACTTAATTTGCTGTTGTTTATGTTAAAGAGAATTGAAACATTACTTACATTTGAGAAACTAGGCATTGAAGCAATTCTACTTTTGGCTTGTCTCTTCTGTTGAATTTCACTGGCAGACATATGACGTAACTGAGATCATTTTTCCTTACATATCTTGTGTAAAGTAATTCCTGTATATTTAATTTCTAGACTGCATGTCTCTTAAAAGATTGATCTTTTGCTCTTTTTTAACTTTGGTGCAGAATGAGGAATCTGTAAAAAAAAATAAAATAAAAAACCCCATAAAACAGAAAACACTGCCATTAGATTTTTAGCAGGCAACCTGACTGATAGCAAACCTTACTTCTGCTAAAAATGGTGACATCTACACTTCAGAACAGTTGGTTTTGCCATAGAGTCTAGCATCATTAGAGCAAACTGTTTAAGGCTCAAACTCTTCCCTCTTATTGGCCCATCCAACAGTAGAGAGAAAAACAGTGTGAATAAGTTGCCCTGGATATTAAATAAAACTATATATAAAAATATTCTAAAAGAAAGGTGCATTTGCAATTGGATACACTTCTTAGTGAGTCTTCAGGACACCTGGATTCAATTGCTTACTCTTTTATAGATTGCTGCTTTTATAATCTTGTTTAAATCACTATTTATTAGGGGCTTCAAGATAGTACAGTGATGGCCATGATAGAAAAAAGCAGAGAAATGCATGAATATACGATAAAGAAGACAAACAGGATGTCCAGGTAACTTTGAGAATCTAGCTAATACAGGAACAAGACACATAAAGTTAGGATACTAATACTCCAAATAGTCAATTAAGAGGCAGCAGCCAGCAGAGAACATAAATCTAAATTACTTGCATTCCCTATCTTGCCAGCATCTTAGCAGCCTCACACTCACAAGCCCAGACTTTAGCCTCTTCAGGAATCTGTTCAGTAAGGTTCCATGGGATAAAGTTCTAGAGGGCGGGGGGAGCAGTTTTCTGCTGGTCGGTATTCAAGGATCAGCTGCTCCAAGCTCAGCAGCGCTGCCTCCTGACACGAAAGAAATGGGGCAAGAAGGCCATGAGACCTCCATGGATGGATAAGGAGCTGCTGAGAAAACTTAGAAGGAAAAATGAAACTTACAGAAGTAGAAGTGAGGACAGGCAGCCTGGGAAGAATATAGGGGCATTTTCCAGGAAGCTGGGGGTCAGGTCAAGAAACCCAAAACTGAGAAAGAACTGAGTCTGGCCAGGGATGTAAAGAGTAACAGGAAGAGTTTCTATAGTTATATTGCCACCAAAGGAAAGTCTAGGGATAATGTGGGCCCCCTCTTGAAGGAAACAAGAACTGGCTATCCTGGGTTTGGAAAAAGCTGAGGTTCTCAATGACTTCTTTGCCTCAGGCTTTGCCAGGAAGTGCTCTGACCACAGTGCTAAAATGTTGGAGGGCAGGTGCATGGACTGTGAGAATTAAGACCTTAGGCCCACTATAGGAGGATCAGGTTCAAGATCGTCTTAAGAACCTGAATATACACAAGTCCATGGGACACGAAGAAATCCATCCATGGGTCTTGAAGGAGCTGGTGAATGAAGTTGCTAAGCCACTGTCCATCATACTTGAAAAATCATGACAGTCAGGTGAACTTCGTGATGACTGGAAAAGGGGAAATATAACCCCCATTTTCAAGAAGGGGAAAATGGATGACCCAGAGAATTACAGACCAGCCAGTCTCACCTCTGTGCTTTGCAAAATCTTGGAGCAGATTCTCCTGAAAGGCATGCTAGGCCACATAAAAAACAAGGTGGTTGATGACAGCCAACATGGCTTCACCAAAAGCAAATCCTGCCTGACCAATTTGGTGACCTTCTATGATGGGGCTGCAGGATGGATAAGGACAGAGCAAGTGGTGTTGTCTACCTGGACTTATGCAAAGTGGGTGCCAGAGAGGACTCTTTCATTAGGAACTGTAGCGATAGGAAAAGGGGTAATGGGTGTAGACTTTCACAGAAGAAGTTCAGGATATATATAAGATAGATATCTTTACTGTGAGGGTGGTGAGGCACTGGAGTATGTTGCCCGAATAACTGGTAAGTGCTCCATCCCTGATGGTGTTCAAGTCCAGGCTGGACAAAGCCTTGGGCAACCTGGTCTAATGTGGGGCATCCTTGCCCATGGCAGGGGGTTTGAAACTAGTTGCTCTTAAGGTCTTTTCCAACCCTAACCATTCTATGATTCTATGGACATGGTATGAATTTCCTCCTTACTATCATAATTTCTTTTTAATTTCTCAGAGGTGCAGCTGTTGTTATCAATATGAGGTAGGCCTATAAGATTTCAAACTATATGAAGAAAATTTAATTATAACCTGTAGCAAATGCTATGAGCTTCAAGAAGGCAAAGTTCCAGGTCCTGCATTTGGGCCACAACAACCCCTTGCAATGCTACAAGCTTAGCGAAGAGTGGCTGGAAAGCTCATCAGAAAAGGACCTCAGGGTGTTGATTGATGGCTGGGTGAACATGGGCCAGCCAACCCATGAAGGCCAGAGCCATCCTGAACTGTAGCAGCACTGGCGAGGCCCCACCCAGTTCTGGATCCCTCACTGTAAGAGAGATACTGAGTTGCTGGAGCAGGTCCAAAGAAAAACAGTGCAGCTGGTGAAGTCTTATGAGGGACAACTGAGGGAACTGGGGTGGTTTAAACTGGAAAAGAGAAGGCTCAGGGGGGACTTTATCATGCTACAATTATCTGAAAGGAGATTGTAGTGATGTGGGCATCAGTCTCTTTTCCCAGGTAATGAATGATAAGACAAGAGATAGTGGCCTCAATATGTGCCAGAGGAGGGGAGGTTTAGATTGCATATCAGGAACAATTTCTTCACCAAAGCATGATCAGGCATTGGAACATGCTTCCCAGGGAAGTGGTGCAATCACTGAACCAGAATGAGCAGTATGAACCAGAAGTGTTCAAAATAATGTAGATGAAGCCCTTAGTGACATGGTTTAGTGGTGGTTTTGGCAGTCCTGAGGAAATGGTTGGACTTGATGATCTTAAAGGTCTTTTCCAACCTAGTTGATTCTATGATTCTATATGTATGAGTAAGAAAATAATAATGGCTGTAGAAATTAGAAATTTTTATGTTGTCTGTGTCTGTGCAATGCGTCTTATAATGAATGACAGGCTACCCTCTGTTTATATTCTTTTACTATAGGAATGAATCTTAATTTTTTTGGTCTGGTTTTAATTTCAGCATGTTGAAAATCAAACAGAATTATGTTACATAAAACATTTGGTTCAATAAATCATATTGAAAATAAAGGAATAAATAAAATGGAACTAGGAAAACCATTATTTTCCATATTTCCGTAATAAAGTTCAGAAAGCAACTTACTACGGAAATATATTTTTAAAAATAAGTCCGTGTTTCAGTTTATAAATAAACTAAAATGATAAATTAGAGATAAAATATATCTTTATTAATGCCTAGTCTCTCAGTAGAACTTTAGCTGCGTCTAAATGAATGGTTACACCATATGAATAGAAAATAATCCTTGCTAATTTTCCTAACTAAAAAAACAACCCAATCTGTAATTCTATTCTCTTACCTTATCCAAATGTAGCATATATTAGACATTAAATTTGTATAATTGCAGCAAGCTTAAATTAATTCACAGAAATTCATTTAGTTTAGTGTTATTATTAAATTTAGATTCTCTTTAGCAGAACTGAAATCAGATGTAAAAATGCTTCAGGGAAAGTGACACATCATTTGAGAAATACTTCTGATGAGGTTGTCATGAATAAGAACAATTAGTTTGCTCTTTTAAAATGAGATCAGATCTTAAATCTTACCTTTTACTTCTTATCAAAGCACCAAAAGCTTTCATCACATTTCATATTTTATAAGATCTGGACATCTAGCATCAATATAAGGCTTTAATTATGCTTTATTTCTGCAAGATGATGAATGTCTCCAAGAAATATTGAACAAATTCTGCTCTCATAAGGAGTTACATAAATTGGTGATCTTTTCTTAGCAATTTCAGGGGAGACCCATAGTATTAGAATTTTATTTTTCCACATTAGTGTATTAAAGATTTAGCACTCAAATTTAGATGAAATAAACATTTAAAAAAATGTATCTTCATCTGAGTGATTTAGGCTTATATAGGCAATTTGCAAATTTGTGTATTTCAATTTGAAAAATAAAATTAAAGATGTTTATGAAATTCCCTGTATTTACCAATGGCCTCTCCTGCAAATTAATTCTTCTGGAATTCATGGCCAAAGATAAAAAAATACAAAACAGACAAAGAAAAAAAAATCAAAACAATAAAGACAAAAACCCACAAAAAAAGGCAAAAAAAACTATCAAACCTCATGCCAACAGATTTTCTTTTAATAGTCTGAAGACCCTGATACAGGTAGAGGGATTTTGTTCTGAACCCATATCAGAATTTCCTACGATGTCCTTCTCAGTTTCAGAGAAGCTTGGTATAATAACTTAAGACCTCTTCTAAAATTATTCCATCTCGGGATTTCACCATTCGCCTTAGCCTGTTCGTTCTGTTGTATGTTCGTTAAATCAGTGCTCGTGTAAAAACAAATACATACAGTCATAACCAATCCATAGTTTGAGAAATAAAAAGCAGAAAAGACCCATTCATTCTATACCTGAGCAAATATAACATCGAAGTCTTTTCTGCCTAATGGTATTCTAAAGAATCTTGATCAGTTAAATTTAGAACAATGTGGATTTGTTTGTTGTCATAAATACTTCTAAAAATAGAATAGCCTTCCCGTAAAATCTTATAAAAGCATAAGTGTAACACTATGTCTTCCACAAACAGATGACACTAAATCAACCTGAGATAAAGGACTGTGTAATTGTGAAGGCAGTAGATTGATTTATGTTAAGTTTTAAAACCAGGCAATTCTCCCACTCCTTTTAATCTCTCTTCTACCCATGAGAATCCTCCTTTCATTTTAATGGCAGTAGATCCTTATCATTTTGCCTTCTTTGTGTTTAGATGTCCTTTTTTAGGAACTGTATGAGTGTAAGTTCCTTATGCAGAATTACTTTAATCACATACAGTGTAAATAAAGCATCGCTATACCCTGATTTGAAGCAGGTGTCTTATAAAAAGAATGTTCATTAAGAGAAATAACATTAAATAGAATAATTGTATATAACATGTAAATAAATAAACTTTTGTGTTAAATATCACAATTATAGATCTCTTATTAAAAAAATGGTTATAATTGTGGAAGATAAAGATCAAAACTACATATGAACATAGAAAAAAATATTTTAAATTCCCCAGGAATATAGTCATAAATATCAATTAGAGTGAATTCAAGGGCCATGGATCAGAATACACAAAGGAAGGTTTATCTTGTAACTCAAATTATGAGGCAGTTTCACCTTTGCCCTGATGCCTGAGCAAGAGCTAAGATGTCCATTTTTTTGCACTAATATCATGTCAATTACTACAGGGTTTACAAAGTGTCCTGGTTTCACCTGGGACAGAGTTAATTTTATACCTGGTAGCTAGTACAGTGCTGTGTTTTGGCTTTAATCAGGGATAAGACACTGATGTTTTAGTTGTTGCTAACTAGTGCTTACTCCATGTAGTCAAGGACTACTTGGTTTCCTGTGCTCTGCTGTTAAAGAGGGGCACAAAAAGCCACGAGGGAGCAGAGATAGGACACCTGACACAAAGTAGCCAAAGGGGTATGCCATTTCACAGTGCGTGGTGCCCGCTATATGGGGGGAGTTAACCTGGAAGGTATCAGTTGCTGCTCAGGGGCTGGGTATTGGTTGGCTGATAGTGACTAATTATGCATCAGTTAGGTTTTCTGAGCTTTCATTACTTTTTTTCCATTGTTGTTTCCTATTACTAGTATTGTTATTGTTGGTATTCTCTCTTTTATCACTGTATTGTACTTTAGTTATTTAACTGTTCTTACTGCAACCCAGTCAGTTATTTTGTAAGAAATAAAATTGCTAAAGTACCAGAAAAGCTCCAAGCATGAGGCCATAAAAATAAATGCTTTGATGTGACAATTTCTTGTCACGCAAGCAAGAACAAGCTTACATACTTTGCTTTAAAAACACACTATTTATAAAAAATCAGCTGTCAACAGCATGAAGAACTGTGAATTTGGCTTTTTTAGTGTATCTGTGAGGTTTTTTTGGCATGCTCAACTCTCACCAGTTTCTCTGATTTATATTAAGTTTTGACACCCCCTACTGCATTGCTTTTTGATAGGAATTCACAATAGTAATCCTGGGGACCAATAACATATTTTGTGTTAAAAAAATTAGCTTTAGATTTAAAGCCAGATCTTTTATTGCAAATCTAGACAAACTAACAGTTAACCAAATAGCCCTCTGATTTCCATAGGAACATGTCTACCTGAGTGGGTGGAGACTGACTTAAAATCTTCTGCCCAGATTCCAAGCAGGTCAGGAAAAAAATCAGCCATAGCCTGGTGGCTGTATAGCTCCATTTCTAAAGCACTTTGCCTACGCAAATTTTCAGAGTCAGGTACAGCACTGTCTGCCTTCCAGGCAAACAACTTGGAGTACAGGCACAAGATTTTAGGATTAAGAAGGAGAAGAGCAACCAACAAAACCTCTGCCAAAGTCAGTGAACACTGGCATGAAGAAAAAGAAAAACTCAACAAAACACAACCTTAAACTTCAGTGTTACAAACTGATGTCCCATGATGTTTTGACACAGGCACCCATGACTGACAAGACAGAGAATGAGTAATAGGGGAATGATAATGAATCAGTCCTTTTCATTTCTCTAGCTTTTCCATATATGCCTCAAGGAAAGGAAGACAAAATTTAATGCAGTTAAGACACTGTAAAATAAAAATGAAAAGTCAGTCTAAGAAGTCTATTATGGAAATGGCCACAGAATACCCAAAAGTCATCACAGCAGGGATGGAGGAAACACACTGAAAAAAAATTGGTCTTCAAAAACAAAGAGATGGACTTCTACAAAATCTTTTCTATTTCATCCCTAAAAGCTTCATTCCTCTCAAAGCAGCTTTAAAGAAGTGAGAAAATATTGCATCGTACTATTGATGGGTCCTGTTGCAAAACAGTACCTACTATGTTATAGTTATCATCATATCTCACTCTTTAGTTTGTATTGGATCAAATTACTCAATTTTATCACTACATAATAGTTTTAGGAAAAAGCTTGGAGACTTGCAGAGCTCATGGTGATTTCTATAAGGTTATGTGGCTTTCTTATGATATTTTTACAGATTATACTTGAAATGACAAAGGATATACTACGAATGCACAAGAGTCTGTGGAGAGAATGCACAATGAAGGACAGTGGCTCAGTTTCTGTGCATAAGAGTTCCGTTACCTTTTCTTCCATAGTAGCAGATTGTATCACACAGATAAATTCCCTGACATAATTCTCTGGTAAGACCAGCTAATAATGTGCAATTAAAGAGCACACAGAAAGACTTGTGATAAAGTTTTGATGTCTTTGTGTCACTGCTTGCACACTCCTTAATCTTCAAAATTACAGCCATTTGATTCAATTTACAGAGTAACAGCATTTATGGCTATAATTTACATGAAGGAATTATTTAGTAGATTCTTGTTTTCCCCCTCCTTCATATATCTATATTTTCTTCTAAAAAAATATGCATCTTATGAAAAGCAAATACAAATACTTTGACTTATCATTACCTGTCTTTAAGGTTATACAATAAAGTTATGCAGGTTTTCAACAACATACAGTAATTCCCTAAGCTAGAAACAGAATGTTCCTCCTACACCAAATGCTGAAGAAATGCAGAAGTAAAATTGCTTGGTATAATTTTGCAATATATCAAATGTAAAGCAAAAAAAAGTCTGACACAAAACAGGAGACACTGAACTGATCCTTTATCTTACACCTCTGTCACCTCATGAGTCACCTCTAGATATGCCTCTCTTATCCAGTCTCAATTACCTGAGGCCCACCTCCCCAGGTGTGACCCTATCCACACTGCAGAAGTAGGTATGTGCCACAAGACATCTGGCTAAAAGTAATAAAGTCAGAGAAAACTCGTCTCTCCTTCATCTCTTCTTCTCAGTGTGCTCTCCTATCCCATTTGTCTGACATGGATCCATCCCATACGACATCTCTTTCTTCCAGTCTAGCTACCAAGAAAAACACAGCATGAAGACATATAAAAAAGCTGTTCTCTCCCATCCCAAAATGCAATGAAATGATTGAAAATAGTGCCAGATAGAAGTATTGGATGGCAAAAAATGACCCACAAGTTGAAACACTCACCAATTGATAGCACACCACCATAAAAACAAACAAACAAACAAAACAAAACAAAGCAAACAAACAAAAAAACACACACACACAAAAAAAAACAACAAAAAAAAACAGCACTATCATCAGCTCTACCATATTCACAGCATTTTAGACTTACAGTGACTGCATTGTTGATTAGGAAGATCACCAATGGCAAAGTCAGCAAAATTTACTGTACAGCAGAACACAGGACATGATCTTTTACTGCATTCTTGCAGTTTCTTGTTTATGGTCACAGAATTTCTCAACTGACCCAGCATGCTGTTGTGACCTTTCTCCAGATAAACAGCCCAGAGAGACAGCACCAGTGGATATCAGAAGTCTAAATTCTTCTTTCACCAGTATGCTAACCCAGTACAGTTTATTTGAAACTAGTGCAACATGTAAGAAACCAGTCTCTCCTTGAGCTCAGAATATTTGGAAATCCTGTATAAGGAAACCTATATTGGAGTAGACATGTAAGTGTCAATGTAAGTCACTGTGCAGACTTTGTCTTTTGCTTTATCATGCTGCAGTGTTTAAATAAAGGTAGACAGGAATTGATTATCATGAGTTCTTCTCTTGTATTTTATCAAAAACTGCAGAATTTGGAGGCAGGAAGGGAGACAGTAGGAAGGAATGGAAAAGGGTAGGGTATTAAAATACGCATATTATATGAAATTTCACAAAGTATCTTTCAAGAAACTTTGATGACAGTACAAAGTGATATAGTTGGAAGTCTTTTATTTTAATAACTCCCAAAATTATATTATTCTGGGTTATAATTTCTAAGGCTTATTCATTTTGTGGGATAGGGAAGGGAAGGGGTCTTTCAGTATTGCTAATTAAGATGATTCTCATTAACTGAATCAAATGTTAAATGGCCCAAGGGAGTGCATATATAATAGGCTCAATAATAAACTGTAGTAAATTGAAGCTGAGGAAAATAACTTTAAGAATGCTTTTTGGAGATGGACTAATTACAGTAGCTTCCAGCAGTGCCAGATCAACCTTCGAAGAACTTAAGCTACCATTTGTTCTGTTTCCAGAAGTGCTTTAGAGTAATTAAACTGTTTTGAATCAAAGTTGCTCAACCTGCTTATTAAAATAAAAATAGGCAAAATAGTTGTTATAATATTGTGGACTCTGGTGGCTATATATTCCATAATTGAAACTACTCTTATTGCCTGAGAGGGCAATAATTCTGGAAAAGAAATATATTAATACACTTACATTTTATTCTAATTAATTGTAGTGGTTAGTAAGTGCTTTATTGTTGCAGGAAGGTGCTTTTACAATTTTGAAAGCTA
Organism: Melopsittacus undulatus; assembly: GCF_012275295.1. Lineage (NCBI taxonomy): Eukaryota > Metazoa > Chordata > Aves > Psittaciformes > Psittaculidae > Melopsittacus > Melopsittacus undulatus. Next base: position 81,117,849 of record NC_047527.1, on the reverse strand, counting down.
CCATGTTGGAAACAGTGGGATTCATCAGTAGTTCTAGTCTCTTCAGAATGATATCTCTATATGAAGTGAATGCTACGCATAAGTCCCTTTACACAGGAAGCTAAACGATGGTATGTTTCAAAGCTCTTTTTTTTTGAATGTAGAAATGTGTCGTTATTGTTGTGAGTTAGCCCAGTAGACAGTTGAATCCCATGCAGCTACTTGCTCACTAAGTTCCCAATGGGAAGGGGGGGGAGAACTGGAAGAGTAAAAGTGAGAAAACTTGTGGGTTGAGGGCAAGCAAATGCTGTGCATGCAGGCAAAGCGAAGTAAGGAATTCATTCACTATTTCCCATTGGCAGGTAGGTGTTCAGCTATATCCAGGGAAATGCGGCATCACATGTAATAGTCACTTGGAAATAAAGATGTAATTACTTCAAACTTTACCCCTTCTTTCTTCTTATACCAACTTCATATGCTGAGCACGTCACCGTTTTACATGGAATATCCCTTTGGTCAGTTGGGGTCATCTCTCCTGGCTGTGTCCCCACCCAACTTCTTGTACACCCACTGCCTACTTGTCAGTGGGGTGGCATGAGAAGTAGAAAAGGCCTCGACTCCATAAGCGCTGTTCAGCAGTAACTGAAACATCCCTGTATTATCAACACTGTTTTGGTCACAAATCCTAAACAACACCATATGAGCTGCTGTGAAGAAAATTAACTCCATGACAGCCAAAAACAGTACAGCTATAAACAGTCATTTGCATTGGAAATGTTGACAGGCTTAAGAACACAGAAGTGGTAGAATCCAAGTATAATTTTGTGTGAAAGGAGTCCGCGGAGATTATCTGGTTTAATCCTTTGCTCGAAGCAGAGTAAACTCAGGTTATATCAGGTTAATCTGAGCTTTATGCAAGTGAGTTTGAAAACCTCTACAGACAAGAGATTTCAGAGTCTATTTTTACCAACTTGATTCAGTTTACTACTCTCACCATGAAGTCTTCCTCAGCATATACATTTGGTAGGATCTATTGGAAACATTCTTTCTGTAGTTCAGATTGTGTCTTACATTTTCAGCAACAACAAGCCATAAGCAATCATTAGTAGACTATTGCAGAAATTACCTTCCCAGAACTGACTTTTATTCTCAACCCTACAAGTGTTCCTGTAATGTGTTATGACTCCCTTCTGATGGATCACTCCATTCCCTTGCACTTGATACAATCTGGAAGGCTCAAATACATAGTGTTGTGCAAACAAAAACTGTGAAAGATATGTATTCAAGAAAACTTCTACTCTAGTGGTATATTTGAGTACAAACCCTAACACCTTGTCAGAGGGAGAGCTTTAGATAAACTTCAGAATTATGATGAAACATGAGCTGGAATTTTGATGAAACATCTGAAATAACATTTTCAAAAGCACATGAAATTGGTCTGCTGTCACTTTTGTTACTTGAACGGATACTTTTCCACACAAAATTAATAGGGAAAAGAGCTAGGCATATTGTTGCTATCTTTTAAGGTAACATTTTTTGTTTCATGTTTAGCACTATGCAGATAGTCTGATCAGTTATCTACTCTGTTATAAAACCCCTTGCAGTAGTTTAAAAACTGCAGAAGGGGAGATCAGAAGTGACTTGTAAACTTTACATTTAGATGAGGTTTCTTCACTACTGGGGTATTTCTTTAACTTAAATTCCATTAGGAATTCTAAATATATGGGAAAACTGGAAACAACAGTACGAAGAAAGGGAGATGACTAGTTTTGGGGAATTAGGACCTTTAAGCATTCAGGCCACAATCTGATGCCCTACTGCCCTCTATATTCCCCACAACCCAGCAAAAACCTTCAGGATAATAGTAAAGATTTAATAGGAGGAATTTCTCTTTATGAACTTAAAAATGGTGAGCTTTATAAATGATAACCACATTTTAAGTCCACATTTCAAATAACTTTTATTTGGGAGAGATTTTTCCTATGCCGTTAAGCCCCTCAGTATTGCTATACTGAAATTATTCTAGAAAAGTGTTTGTTTGGTTCTGATTTTTTCTTAGCAGTGTATTTTTACAAAATACCTGTTTTTCTGATCAGATAAAGCTGAGCCAGATATACCCACACACAGGCTTTTAAAGAGCATACACATCTCAAATGTCAGGTTTTTAAAAGGCTTATTCATCTTTCACTGTCAGTGCTGGTCTCTCTTACACTTCCTTACCATCAAACTGTTCTGACTTCCCTACTATAGGAAATCACTGAATAATTATAATTGAGGTGCACAGTTCAAAACAACCATAAACCTCATATCAAGCCTTTGGATAACCTTAAAGGCACTCGATCAGGCAATGTTTTAAGGAAAAAAACAAAACAAAACCAACAAAAAAACAACAAATGTGTAATAAAATCTAGTCAATTTTAAATATAATTTAATACCAAGACCTCCATTAAAAAAAACCTTATCTTTCTTCAGCAAAACAATCAGATTTATCTGTATTTCAGATGCATGGCTCTATCTCACTGAGGTCAGTAAGGAGAAACATACACATAAGGAAAGTATATGGTTAAGTATCTTCTTGAAATGGACCTTTGTACTGGATGATCTCTCAAGGATCTATAATAACAGGTCTTTTATTTAATCTTTACAATTTTAGAAATAAGGAGTCACTTCAGACAATTATTTCTACTGCTTCAGTTTTCATTAGTTCTTGCTTTTTTTAATTTTTGTTTTCTTAAATAGAGGGGGTGTGGAAACAGGGGGAGTATGTAGAGCCCAGTCACAGCTGTGAATACCCGCATACTGGCTGAGGCTGAGTTGTACTGTTTAGCCAGTGAGTGTAGAAGGATTCAAATTTGCAGCACCTCATCATCACCAGGAAAAAGAAAAAAAACCCAAACACAAATCAAAGCAAAACAAAACGGAACAAAAATAACCCAATGAAGCCAGTGACACAGAAACTACACATTTTTTTGCATTATGTCAATTACAGATTAATACTTGTGCAGCTATCAAATAGTATCTGTAAGCTCCATACTGTTGTTAGAATACATTATAGCTTGTTTAATTGCATTGTGCTCACTTCATAGCTAAATGGACTAACTGCAGTTGAGTCAATAGCTGTCTGATCTTTTTCACTGAACCTAGTCTTTCTCACTATCTTAATTGGGAAGAAACTGATCTACAAATCTCTAGCTTTGCCTGTCCAGTGAATGTGTTTTCAGCACAAGATCTGAATGAGACACCCTGATCTGTTGAAGCCCTCTTCGTTACCTCCAAAATCAAATACATCAGCAGTTTCTGGCATCTTGGATAAACAAGATCCACTTAGTAACCATTGTAACAAGACAGGTCAATTGTAAATTATTGTGTTTTGCTGACTCTTGAAGTAGCAGAGAAAGCAATTATTGTAAACTAAGTTGAAGAAACACCTGCTATGTGTGTTTCGAGAGTGGTCTTTTCCAGGCAATTAATTCAATTGCCCATAATGTAAATATCTGAGGAGGTAAGCATAGCAGCATATGAAAATACTTGCAGTTCAAACTGCTGTTTTTCTGCCAAATGCTATCAAACATGCTGAGGCAGATTCCCCAGCTGGTGTAAACTGAATATACTTCACAGATTTCAGCTGATAGTTTTCCCTATTCAATATGTGGCTAATTTGCTTTTCCATACATAGAACGTAAGTAGGAATACAGAAACAGAAATGCGAGCTGAGAAATTTACCAAACCTACAGTTTTCCTACTTTTTTTGTACCACTGTATGGACACAGTGTCAGGGAGCTAGGTGCATGCACAACTGTTTGCATCCCCATACTTCCCTTTCAGTACTGGTGCATCCTGTGAAAGTGGAAGACCAGGGCCTTGGTAGATCACTTACTCCACCCTCCTTTCAAGACAACAGCTGTGATGACTAAAGTTCTGAGCAGGTTTTTGTGTAACAGGAGAAAAAACAGCAGTGATGGTTTTTCCTCCAAAGGAAATAAGTAAAACAGAATTATCAATAAATCAATGTATCAATAAAACAGAATACAAACACTGACAGAGGATTATGGAGCGAAACAGTCCATAATCACACTGAATGTAGTGGAAAAAACAGGGGATTATGTCTATCTTGGCAGGTGTAACTTTCAAACCGCGAACAGTAAGATGATGCTATTATTGCTTACTTTCTTTAAAATAACATTTCAGTTTCATAGTAACAATTTTCTTTATTTCTCCAGTAACCAAGTCCACATATAGAAACATAGAATAGTTAGGGTTGGAAAGGACCTTAAGATCATCTAGTTCCAGTCCCCCTGACATGGGCAGGAACACCTGACACTAAACCATATCACCCAATGCTTCATCCAACCTGGTCTTGAACACTGCCAGGGATGGAGCATTCACTACCTCCCTGGACAACCCATTCCAGTACCTCACCACCCTTACAGAAAAGAATTTCATCCTTATATCCAATCTAAACCTCAGCTGTTTAAGTTTCAACCCATTATCCCTTGTCCTATCACTCCAGTCCCTAATGAATAGTCCCTCACCAGCATCCCTGTAGGCCACCTTCATATACTGGAAGGCTGCTATGAGGTCTCCACACAGCCTTCTCTTCTCCATGCAGAACAGCCCCAGCTTCCTCAGTCTGTCTTCATATGGGAGATGCTCCAGTCCCCTGATCATCCTCGTGTCCCTCCTCTGGACTTGTTCTAACAGTTCCATGTCTTTTTATGTGGAAGACATCAGAACTGCACACAATACTCCAAGTGAGGTCTCACGAGAGCAGAGCAGAGAGGCAGGATCACTCCTTCGACCTGCTGGTCACACTTCTCTTGATGCAGCCCAGAATACGGTTGACTTTCTGGGCTGTGATTGCACACTGCCGGTTCATGTTCATTTTCTCATTGACTAACACCCCCAAGTCCTTCTGCGCAGGGCTGAACTGAATTTCCTTATTGCCCAACCTGTAGCTGTTCCTGGGATTGCTCCCACCCGGGTGTAGGACCTTGCACTTGTCATGGTTAAACTTCATGAGGCTGGCATCAGCCCACCTCACAAGTGTGTCAAGGTCCCTCTGAATGGCATTCCTTCCCTCCAGCGTATCAACCGAACCACACAGCTTAGTGTCATCAGCAAATTTGCTAAGGGCATGCCAGCCTACCTGCATATCCTTCAAAGCATGCTCCCCTCCCCAGGATTTGGCTGCCACGGCTTAGGTCCAGGGCTAAGCTTCTCCCACCCATGACTCTGTCACTGGACCCAACCTGAGCAGCTGCCATGTCATGGCCGGTTTGGCTGAGGCAGTGAGATGGACTTTTGCTGCCAGACCCTCCCATGACCCACAGAGGGGAGCCCCTGGTACTGCTGGTACCCAGCCCCAGTGAGCTGCCACCCCTTGCGGTGCTCTGACACATCACTGTCTGTATACCAGAGAAGTATTTTCAGATTGCAGATTTGCCCATTGAATTACAGGTACTACAGCAACAGGACTCACCCTGTTATTAAAATGACACAAATGGAGACTCAGGTGTTGGAAACAAAAAGTGAAGTCCCACAGGAACAAATGAAAGCAAGTTTAAATAGCCTTTAATACTAGCTCTTGGGCAAATGACACTTCAATTTGTTTTACATCTCAGCTTTCAGAACTGCTACAATAACTTACCCTATACCAAGTTTACAGGAGTATATCAGAGTCTTTTTAGACTCAGATTCAAGTGGAAAAATCTCTCTTTACAAGGTATCTTTTGCTATTTGCTATTTTATTTAGCCACTACCACCACCTTTAGTTTCCTTCTCTGAAACTGTCTTCCTGCAAATGTTGTACTTACACAGAGTACTCTGTATAATGAACTTTAAACATGATATTTTCAGAAAACTGCTATGTATAGAAAAAATTAAATTTCCTTTAGCTTTGGTAAGATTCAGGAAGAAAGCAATGGTATAAAGAAGAACATCTCAGTCTGTTCAATACACAGCTAACAGTTTGCAGCAAAACAGACTAATACTTTGCAGGGGTATTTCACCGACAAGATGCTTTAGGTTAGAATAAGTAGATTCAGAAGTTCCCATCAACAGCTGAAAAGCTTATCAGAAATATTGACCTGGAGGATGATCCTGAAGAGGGGGTTATATGAGATATCTTTACAATTTGATTAATTCTTCATCTTCTACCACACATTAAGTACATCTGTAAGGCCATTAATAGGATCTTTTCAGCATCTGTAATCCATCTAAAGCCCTTCCTCAGTCTCTCCTGCTGACTAGGTAATCCAGAATTTCTGTGTTCTTAATAAATTTCTAAAAGCTCTCCCCATAAGGATTTGTCTCATCACAGATATCTCCACTCCCTTTGAAGCTACCAGTAGGACTCTAAAAGAGATGAAACAGAGCGAACAAAGATGTGGCCTTAGCCTTTTTTTTTTTTTTATTCTATAGCTTGCTGGTAAGTACAATCCTTTTTTGTTTAAAGGAACTGAACTCTGCATTTGCTGTCTTTCAGGAGACTGCCTTGCCTCCTAGACAGACTCTAGGCACTTTCAGTTATTTCTGCTCCAATTGCTTTATTTGTTTCCTTTTACATAGTAGAATTAAATACTCTTTAGCCAGAGAACAGACATAGTAAATAACAGGAATATCTGTGGACAAATGTTTGGACATTTGCATATCTTCTGACAGTTTGGAAGTTTAATATAACAATAGAAACTGGAGTCTTCTCTATTCAGTTTAACGGTACTGCAGCTTCAGCCTTTTCCTGAGTTCATCATGTTGAAACAAACATCTGTAGGTATAACCTTGGAAGAACTCTGTTGCTAATCTTGAAGTTCATAATTGGCTGAGTTACCAATTTTTTTCATGGCATATGATATATTAAGTGAACTACATGCAACAGTGGTACAAAAGGATTCTAAATGGTATGCAGACTTTATTATTACAACCCTTCAAGATCACTTCTAAACCTGGGGGACTTGGATTAAAGTTAAATAACAATCAGAAAATAGGGCCAGGGTACAACTTTATTAGTAGTGTGATCCAATTACACTCTGCCTTTACTGCCTATTCCCAAAGGTAGTTAATAGAAAGGATAAATTGCAAACATAGAAAGTTAGGCCAGTTATTTACGTGAAGTGCTCATGAGCTGTGGTTTTGCATAAAAATTCACTGTAAAGGAAAAACTAGAAACTACTACTGGCTTTGAAATTGCCAGCAATTTATCATTACTTCTGTTTTTAAAACAGTAGTATCTTGAAAGCTTTGTGGAAATGTGCAAACCAACCCGTAGGGGTGACTGGGATCTTTGTTACTTTGAGTGCATACTCAGGGTCAATGGGAATCAAGTTATCATGGATACCATCTATGTCCAAAGGAGTGGTTAGTGCTGTGAGCAATTAAAAAGAACTTTTCTGTTTCTCAGTGCTGTCATCCCACACACTGACAAGTCTTTGAAAGCAAAGAATAAAACTGCTCACACATAATTAGCTAGTACAAACTGATGAAAGAATTAAATATAAAGTGCTTTGCTCAAAGGCATGATCATCAAACTACAGTTCATTCCATCACCACTGATTTGAAAACTCAGAAATATAGACAAATCATCCCATTTTCCCACAAAGCCTTTAAAAGCAGAGAAAATGGTCTCTGAGACCTCCTTAATACTTTTATTTTTTTATTATTATTTTTGATCTGCTTAGCTTGATAGTGAAGTCCCAAAGAGAATATACAGAAACAAAAGTAATTCTAAGACTTAATTAAATTATTCTGAAAGACATAATAAAGCATTTAACCAATCATTTAAAATGTACTGACCTTTCATACCATGAACAATTTCAGGTATCCAAACATCCCAGTTTGAGCTCTGACCTATAAAAGCCAATATTGGAAACATCCTGATAGGATAACTGGCTTACACAGCTCGGTTCTTGCTTGTTTTAATAAGGTAAAATTGCTACTTAGCAATGTAGTTAGTTGTTGAGATGCAGCTTCTGTCCAGTTTTAACCAATGTATCTTTTGCCATTTTCTTCAATGAGGCAAGAGGTTTGCTTCTCTGCTTTAAGTCATAAGGCAGCTAGAAATTTCAGGTCCAACTTACTGAAACAGAAGCAGAACATGGAAAGAGCTTCAAACTTCAGTTGTAAATCTTCAGTAATTCTGCCTCACTTACACCAAACAATGAGACTGGACCAGATTCTGTTCACTGTTCCATCAGTAATGCTAAACCAGTCTCAGAGACTTAAGGAGATTGTGAAAGTGTAATTGGAGGTACATTTTGTCCCTAAAAGCTTCTGTAATTAATCTGTCAGTAGACACCTGCATAATTTTCCAATAAATATTCAAGGTGAACAGCACTGGCTGGATGAATTAGAGAAGCAGAAGTGCCATGCTCTACAATCAGTTTGTTTTTCATCTCTTGCACACCTGTGGCAAGAACACTTATAATGTAAGTGGTGCGTTTTGGTGAAGTGAAAAAAAAATCAGTAGTTAATTTCTGATCCTGATAGCATGTTTTCTGGTTTTGGGCATATATTCAGTTTCTGTAACTTTGTCATTATTTTAGCACAGAAACATAGGGTCAACTAGGTTGGAAAAGACCTTTAAGAGCATCAAGACCAATGTTTACCCCAGGGCTGCCAAGTCCACCACTAAACTGTACCACTGAGGGCATCATCTACATGTATTCTGAATACTTCCGGGCATGGTGATTCCACCGCTTTCCTAAGAAATCTGTTCCAATGTGTGACAAACCTTTTCGCTAAGAAATTTTTTCTGATGTCCAGTTCAAAACTCGCCTGGCACAGATTGAGGCCAGTGCTTCTTGTCCAGTCACTTTTTAGTGGTAGGACAAGATCAAGCCCAAACTTATATTTTTGTGGCAGGGTACCTGAAATCATACCATGCTCATCCATGTAAACATGCACTAATTGTGTCCATAGACTGTGCAGGGAGAGAGACCAGACTAACTCTTGATAGTGAATTCTAGACTGGAATCTGATAGACGGATACTACCACATGCATTTCAACTTCTGTATTGTTCTCTAGTGTCCATAGGAATATAAGAATATTTGTCTTTTCCAGACCCTGTGAAAATTTTCCATTGCCTCCAGAGAACCAAAATTACCTCCTTATTTCTCCTTTTCTTTATAATGAATAAATTGCATTCTTAAGTAAGAATTTACCAAGATATTCCACAGAAACAGCTCCTATCTTCAATTGCTTCTCAAGTGTGGCACCTGTTTCCACCATTGCAATACTGTTTTTAGTTTCAGGGAGAAAATAGCCCCACTAACAGAATTCTGAAACTAGGAAGATACTTCAGTGCCAGGCTAGAAATACTGTTAGTGAGGGAATAGTTATCATACATTTTCATAGTTCCTCATATGAATTTCACAGAGGATATTAGTTTTCTTATCAAGGCATAGCTCAGGACTATGTAGAGCAGAGACCAACTGAGATGCAGCAAGAGATCAGCTTGATTTGCCATTGTTAAGATGCTGTACTGACAAGCATTCTGCAAAAATCCATTAAAAACAAAAAAAAAGGAAAATAGAATACAAGACTATTGTCTTTTCTCTGTAGGAACATACTGTGCTGCAGCCTGCCACTTCCATTTGGCAGGTATTCTCAACACACCAATCCTCACATTACTTTAGCAATCTAACAGGGTTCAATAGGCTCTTTAACACAGAATCATAAAATAGTCTGTGTTGGAAGGAGCCTTTAAAGCCCATCTAGTCCAGACACCTTGGCCATGGGCAGGGACTCCTCCCACTAGCCCAAGTTGCTCAAAGCCCCATCCAGCATGGCCTTGAACACTTTAGGCATCCACAGCTGCTTTGGGCAACTTGTTCTGGCATCTCACCACCCTCATAGTGAAGAATTTTTTCCTAATATCTAGTCAAAACATATCATCTTTCAGTTTAAGGACATTTCCATTTGTCATATCACTACATGTCCTTGTCACAAGGCCCTTTCATTCTTGTAGGCCCTCTTTAGGTGCTGAAAAGCTGCTATAAGGGAAAGTAGAATGCCCTTCCTTTGAAGAGATGCCCTCCATATGCACCATCTGACTCAAACTGCCATTCAAACTGCTGCACCTCACCCTGGCTCCCCTGCTGTGCTGTGCCTTGCTATGCCCCATTTGCCTGTCCTCATCACAGCACTCCTGGTCACTCACACTCCCTAAGGCTGCCCTTTGTGGGAGTGGTGGGTTGCAAGTTTTTCTCATTGCCCCACCTGAGCCTTGTCATGCCTCTTGTGCAGGCTGCCAGCTCTTGGTGTGTTTCTGCCCCACCATGGGGATTCCCTAGCTCTCTCCCTTCTGTACTCCAGGATCCCTCTGCTGCAGAACTCTGGAGCTGATTGCCCCTGCACATGATAGCCATCATGACTTCACTAAGAGCAATAAACTGGCTCATTGTGGATTCTAATTGTTGACAAGCAGAGCATACATTGCGGGAAATATCCATGACAGATAGTGGCTTCATTCTCCTTGTCAAATTGGATGCAAAGTCATCAGAAAAAAAATTTCTTTGGATCCACTGGGATGATGTGAAGAAAACTCTTTCTAAAATGTAGGTTAGAGTAGAGCAAAGAAAGAGGAAGAAAAAAGTAAATTAAAAACAAAGTAAAAGTGAACTATGCTTTACTGAAGAACCCTTGAAAGTGATTGAGTAGCTTTAAAAATCTCACCTGTTAACCACTGAATGAGCAATTAACCCCTGACCTTTCCTAATTCAGTGATAAGATAGTGTTGTCCTTAGCACTGCTCAGCAATTGTTAAAACATCAATGGATTATTAACACTGTTTTAATCACAAACCAAAACCATTGTAGCATGCAAGCTACTATGAAGAAGACTAACTCTAGCCCAACTCTAGCCCATCCAAAAGCAGTACACCATTCTAGTGCAGAAAAAAAACAAACAAAAAACAACCAAAATTAAAAAATAAGACATTGTAATTGTATCACTTAGCATATTTCCTCTGCTTTTGTAAGTGGAATAAAATTCTTCTCCAGAAAATTCTTTCATATTGTATAAATTTAACTTCTGCAGTCTTTCTTCCTCTCCTTTACTCACCCCAAATTTACCTCTTCAATTAGGGTGCATGTAAATAATGAAATATAGCTGCAAATTTTGGATACTTTAAACATTAAAGGCACCTTTTTGTTTATCAGTCAGCACCTTGCTTTATCCCCATGACTCTGGCAGATAAGATACCTGCTAGGACAGCTGTCCTGCTGTGGTGTTAATCAGATGAGAGGGATCCTGCTGGGAGTTGTAGTAATTACAGTGGGATAGCTCAGCTCTTCTTGAAGTCTTTCCAGGCCTTCATTTTTCTTAATAGCAACAGTGATACTAATTAAAAACAAATGTTGATTATGTTATTTTGTTATATCTGTCTTTCTTGACAGCTTAGTTTAATGATAATTACTGATGTTCATGAATACCACTGGCAACTTTTCCAGTTCAACATTTAGTTTGATGTCAACTACCTTGAATATTTTTCCTGTTAAATGGACAGTGGAAACAAGCATAAGATTGTCATGTGTCTTCTTTGCTGATATTCCGAGAGCATCTGTTCTTCATTGACCTTACTGTTTCTTTTACCTAAGATGGTAAAAGTTACATGGTATTTACATTTTCATTTATTTTAGAGACCAGGTTAGCAGTGAGGTTTTAGGAAATGCAAATCAGAAAATAATGTACTCATATATTGTCTTAAATCTCTACCAATGTGTGAAAGTTGATGCAAGTTGCACATCAGGGAGGAAGAGAAATTTTAACTTAGGGTAGGACCAAACTAGTGTAAACTGTTAATTCAAGTCTTTTCTAACTTAATTTATACTCAAATTCACTAACAAGTGAGATGCCTAAATGCAAGATAGCATAAATTATTCTGCTTTATATCTTACTAATCATTAGTTGTAAATACGGTTATACATTTTTAATAACAATTGATATTATCTCTTTCTCTTAATTAATTTAATTTCCAGTCTTTTAGCCCTTGCACAACTATAAATTTGATAATAAAAACCTTTCAGTGATGTTAATTCTTCCAAACCAAATTAATGAAGATATTCCATGTTTGTTACAGAATTTCTATTTGATCTAGCAGTACAAAAGTAACTGATCTTATGAGGATCAGGTAGAGAATTCAGTTCAAATTTCTGAAGTAACTAAGACTTATGATGTAAACACAAGATTGTAAGGTTTTATCTTTATCATAGAATCATAGAGTGGTTTAGGTTGGAAGGGACCTTAAAATTACCTGTTCTAAGGTCTCCCCTGAGCCTTCTCTTCTCCAGGCTGAACAAGCCCAGCTCTCTCAGTCTGTTTCCAGAAAAGAGATGCTCCACCTTTGTGGCCCTCCTCTTAACTCTCTTCTACAAATCCATGTCCTTCTTCAGCTGGGGGGCCCAGAACTGAATACAGTACTCCAGGTGGGGTTTCAGGAGAGCAGAGTAGAGGGGGAGAATTACCTCCTCAACCTGCTGGTCATGTGTCAAGCCTTTCTCAGGTCTGCTGCCAATCCATTCTCCACCCAGCCTGTATTTGTCACTGAGATGTTAGCTCTTCTACTGGTGTAAGTACCTATGAGCTAAGGAGTATAAAATCGTGTTCTTACCTTTGCCTGCACTTATAAAATAGTTGGTAGAAAAGGATGAACTTTTTCAGAAACAATGGACCTAGGTTATTGCTTGGCTGCTATAGCTGAAAACCAAGGAAAACAAACCTGAAATCTTGTCAAACAGAATTTGCATTATAGTACCTGGAGTTCTCTTCATCACAACAGGTTCCTGTGATTCTGTGTGATAATTTCATCTCTGTTTAATCTGTAGATTTCTTCAGTGTACACTGATTACATATTTGCCAGTGAAAACATACCATATCCAAATGTAAGTCCATTGTTAAGCAGTCTTGGTTAGCAAAATTGAAATTCAGTTAAGGGAATGCTCAACTACAAAGGCTTGAAAATTATTATACCTTCCTATTAATGATGTGATATAATCAAATAATTTTTGAGTGCTTTTAATTCCATATTTAAAAAAGATGAACCATGTTTAGAAAATGTAGAAAAATATGTTTATTTATTTATTTTAAAAACAAAGCAATGGCACACATTATATTTATGGTATAAAAATATCAGACTTACTTTTCAGAAGTTCTACGGTTAAATTATCTTGAACTTGATGTATAAAGGTAACAACATAAGGCTGTAGTCAAATTTTTACTTGCATGAGTCATCCCCTCTAAATGATTCCTGAGATCTCAGCTGATTATCTTGTGGACTTCCTGCCCTCAGACTTGCTCAGAGTTGCCATAGATGCTAAGAACTGTGAGAATGAGGTTACAGACAAGTGTAGAGGTGGAAAGACAGAAAGACAAATGGACATTTGTGTCTTTATGTGGAAAGGTGATGCATAGATGTTGCTGCTTGACACTGACATATGATGAACAGATGTAATCAGTGATTATCTACTGCTTCACTGTAATCTAACAAGATAGATTTTTTTTAAAAAAAAGTAAATATAGAAGACAGACCTTAATTCAATTTCTAATTAAATATGTTAGGTCAACTTTCAATCATTTTCAGATTAATTTAAATTTGCAGTCATATTCTTTTAACATTTTCCTTAGATTAAGTAACATTCAACTCCACAGCTGAGCTCTGCCTACAGAATAAAATACTTCAGCCATTATTATTCTATTTAGCCAGCAGAAAATAATTTGAATACACCATGCATTAATAACAATCCATACAGTTTTCAAAATATCCAAATAGTTTGAGACTAAGTGTCATTTTCCAAACAATTTGAACTTCTTTACAGGGTTAGACTCCTTAATGACTTGGGCACTTCTGAAAATTGAACTTTTTGCAAGCATTATGCAAAAATTTTCTAGGACATTTTTGTCATGGTCAAATGCCGTGCTTGAAGTTTAACCTTCATTATTGCACTTTCATGTCAGCACGATACCGCTCATATAAAAGACATTACATTAATCTAAAACTAGTATGTTGAATTAAGCATTCAGTCTCCAACTGTGTGCATTATTTTGTTCCTTGCTTTTTAACACAGATTTATTTGCATAACAATCAGGATATTAACATCTTCAAACTTAGGCTATTTTACTTCCCTGTTTTTGACTCATAAATCTGCTTTTTCCACTGTCTACAGACTTACCGCTCTCTAGCCACAGACTTGACCTAGGACTAGGGTTGTTGTGGTGGATTGAATTTGTCTGGACACCAGCTGCCTACCAAGCCACTCTATTACTCCTCCTCCTCAACTGGACAAGGGGAGAAAAAAAAATTACAGAAGTATCATGTGTCTGGATAAGGAAAGAGAGTCTCATTTAGTGTGAAGTATTACTATACACAGTGACCCCTATACATAAAGGCAAGAAGGCAAGATCTGTCCCAGACATCTATACATAACTCACAGGGTAAGGATAAAAACCATAGTCTAAATGTGTGATAAAATTTGTTGGTTTTCAAACAAACAAGCAAAACCAAAAGTTGTTAAAATATTGTTGTTAACAAAAAGATTATTAAATGCTATTTTTTTTAAGCAGAGGTTTATAGAGATTCCAGATCCATGTAGTTAAAAGGGTTTATGAATGTTACTTTCTTTATAATAAATTTTCTTCATTGCTCCAGTCAAAGCAAACACTGAACATAGGATATATTTTAATATATTACTAATAAATAATTGTTAAATCACACAGATCTTAAGAAGTAATATCAGTCGCAATTAAGAGATATATATGTAGACAACTAGAAACAAACTGAATTTCTTGGAGAAGCTTTTCTGTGTTACTTATGAACCATTTATTGTACAGAGTTACTGAATCACCTCCTGTGTGAAAGTTGGATTGGAACATAGAAAAATATCTTTAATAGTAAAGTAGATGGTGTTTTATAAAATTTATCCTAAAATGCTAGGAAAGATAATTACAGACACCTCGCTTCTTTGTTTCTACCAAGTAGAATTTTATGGGTTTTTTTTTTCTGATTCATGTGTCAAAGGTCTCTTGTACTTTCAAGCTGTGGCATGAAGCACGTTCTTTCTGTGTGCTCTTCAGCTAATCTTGCCGTGTACTGGTTTTAGGACTCTTGTAACAGACATATTTTAAGACACGGGGAAAAAATCAAAGGGTTTACATGTTAATATATGTTTGTATATATATATAATTAAAGATGACAGGAAACCAGTAAAAATCCTGTAATTTAGAACTATACAAGACAATTTATATAAATAGATAGTTCTATTATAATAAGTATCAACAGTGTAAAATTTCTGTCAATTGTCAATTATCTGCCACTGGAACAGCTGAAATATTTTTACCATAAACATAAAGCATACTTTAACAAAAATAAAGCAGCACACCCTTTGGAAAACCTTTCTGGTAAGGTAAATTTTATAACCTTTTTCTGTAATGGTAACCTTGATTAGTCCTCTACACAACTAGGTAAGAGTAGGCATACACAGGACCTCAAATTTCCTGGGGTAGCTGCTTCAGAATATCTATAAACATATTATATATTTAAAAAGGGACTTGTATCTGATTCAAAGCCAGGTTGGATGAAGTCTTGGGTGATATGGTTTAGTGTGAGGTGTCTCTGCCCATGGCAGGTGGGTTGGAACTAGATGATCTTAAGGTCTTTTCCAACCCTAACTATTCTATGATTCTGTGATTTAAGAACCTGATAACTCAGTTATAACTTAGGATCAATTTTGTTATGGAAGAGCACCCAGGTCCCATATGGAACCATAATCCCATAAATCTGAAGTCCTAAAAGGCACATCTACTCTATGAAACTATAGAAAGTCAGGAATTAAGTTTGAACACTGGTCCCTAATCATCTACTTTTTAGGTTTTTTTCTGGGTCAGTTGTGAATTAGTCTCCTGTAAAACAAAATCTGGGCAGAGTTTGACACATGCTATACATCAGATTGATGGCTTGGCTTCACGAACTAAGATTTTGGGAAGGTCTTTAACCACGCTTACTTCAAGCACGATGACCAAGTGAGCATAGGGTATGCAAATCTGGTTTGAAAAGGGTGCTTAGACAATCAGGGAGTGTCCGACCAGGACTGTCATCTCCTGAGTAATCTTGAGCTACCCATGTACTGGTCCACCCACATGCAAGGTTGGATCTGCAGCTTCCCATACACCTTGTCACCTACTGGTTCAACCCTCACCTGTTCATATGGACAAGTGAGAGCAAGCCCTTCCAGCCTGCACAGTGGATTTTTTAGGTGAAGCGCATCTTGCACAGAACTGGCCCCACTCCTTACACCTGAGGTTTATCTGCCAGGCCTAGCAAGCTAATCTTGTGTCAAAAGGTCAGTATGACAGGGCTGCATTAGTTTTGGATCCCTTCATGTTATGGAGTCTTCTAGAACTTTCTCAGCAACATCCCTCTGAATACCTTTATGCCATTCCCTAAAGCTCACAATATACATACTTTCACATTAATGCATAAAGCAGCATTCTGATGAGCTATAAACACAGACTTTCAGTTATTTCAGAAAACTTGAAAATAGAAGAATGGAAAGCCACAAAACCTGTAATAGTTAAGTGTCAATGCTACAAAGATGCAATAGAAGATCCATGGGGGACAAGCTGGGATAAAAATATTAAGGCAGAAATTAAACCACAGTGGCTTTCTTGCTAATAGATCTGCTATTACCTTGTTAAACCTGGCTTCTATCTGAAGTAGGCACAGCCCATGATAATATTAGAAGATTCTATGAACTTATCAAACAAAGCCATTCAGAATGGATGAAGTAGCTCCTTCTGTATGGATCTAGATGTTTCAGAGAACTAAGAAGCAAACTGAATATATTATATAATACTGCAATTCAAAGAAAGGTAAGTCAAGCTGACAAGAAGAGAACCTCTAGTAGGTCAGTAGTACTTCAAATAAAGGGCAAATACTTCTAAGCTCCCATTTTAGTGTTCAGATGTATACGTATCCAATTATGTCCATCAAAATTCTTAAAACTGCCTTTTATTATTATAATTGTTTAGAATATAAGCATCTTCAAAAAATATTTATTCCTGTTTACAAGATGTGACAGTGTACAAAGAAAGAACACTAGGCCCTACAGCAAATCTACTTCTAGTCTAAATAGACACAATAGATAAGAGAGACCTAAGTAAAAATACTAAATTATTTGTGTGGTACCATATAGCTTATAAAAAAATTGTTTGATTTTCTGGTACCCAACTATTCTCACTGGCCAGACAAGCAGAAATTGTCTTGAGGATTCCTCCAGTGCAGACACAGCTGGATGAAGAGCTGTGGTGGTAGCAGCCAGCTCCAGTTTCTTACTTGTGTCCATCATAGAATCAGAATTATTTGGTTTGGAAAGGACCTTAAGATCATCTAGTTCCAATCCCCCTGACATGGGCAGGAACACCTGACACTAAACCATATCACCCAATGCTTCATCCAACCTGGTCTTGAACACTGCTAGGGATGGAGCATTCACTACCTCCCTGGGCAACCCATTCCAGTACCTCACCACCCTCACAGTAAAGAATTTCATCCTTATATCCAATCTAAACCTCTGCTTTCAACCCGTTATCCCTTGTCCTATCACTCCAGTCCCTAGTGAATAGTCCCTCACCAGCATCCCTGTAGGCCACCTTCACATACTAGAAGGCTGCCATAAGGTCTCCACGCAGCCTTCTCTTCTCCAGGCTGAACAGCCCCAACTTTCTCAGCCTGTCTTCATATTAGAGGTGCTCCAGTCCCCTGATCATCTTCATGGCCCTCCTCTGGACTTGTTCTAACAGTTCCATGTCCTTTTTATGTTGAAGACATCAGAACTGCACACTATACTCCAAGTGAGGTCTCACAAGAGGAGAGTAGATGGGCAGGATCACCTTCTTTGACCTGCTGGTCACGCTCCTTTTGATGCAGCCCACAATACGGTTGGCTTTCTGGGCTGTGATTGCACACTGCTGGCTCATGTTCATTTTCTCATTGACCAAGATCCCCAAGTCCTTCTCCACAGGGCTGCTCTGAATTTCCTTTTGTCCAACCTGTAGCTGTGCCTGGGATTGCTCCGACCCAGGTATAGGACCTTACACTTGTCATGGTTAAACTTCATGAGGCTGGTATCAGCCCACCTCACAAGTGTGTCATCTAGTTCCAACCAGGACACCTCACCCTAAACCGTGTCACCCAAGGCTCTTGAACACTGCCAGGGACGGAGTATTTACCACTTCTTTGGACAACCAGTTCCAGTGCCTCACCGCTCTCACAGTAAAGAATTTCTTCCTTACATCTAACTTGAGCTTCCTCTGTTTAAGTTTGAATACATTGGCCCTTGTTCTGTCACTACAGTCCCTAATGAGTAGTCCCTCACCAGCATCCTTATAAGGTCCCCTTCAGATACTGGAAGGCTGCTATGAGGTCTCCACGCAGCCTTCTCTTCTCCAGGTTGAACAGCCCCAACTTTCTCACACTGTCTTTATATGGGAGGTGCTCCAGTCCCCTGATCATCCTTGTGGTCCTCCTCTGGACTTGTTCCAACAGCTCCATGTCCTTCTTATGTTGAGGACACCAAAACTGTACACAGTATTCCAAGTGGGGTCTCATGAGAGCAGAGAAGAGGTGTGGGGGCACCTCCTTTGTCGTGCTGCCTCATGTTAAGTTTCTTGTCAAGCAACACCCGCAAGTCCTCTGCAGGGCTGCTCTGAATCACTTCTCTGCCCATCCTGTAGCTGTGCCTGGGATTGCCCCAAACCAGGTATAGGACCTTGCACCTGGCTTGGTTGAGCCTCATGAGGTTGCTATGGGCCCACCTCTCAAGCATGTCAGGGTCCCTCTGGATGGCATCGCTTCCCTCCAGTGTATCAGCCAAACCATGTAACTTAGTAATAATTATGTAATAGGGTGCAGGCTATGGTGCTGTGACAACTGCCGTATGCTGTCATTGCCAGATCAATTCATCCATTTTCCAGCGTATTCCTCTGGGGTCAGAGGGGTAGAGTGGAAATATGTTTGGTATATGTGTTCTTTCTGCTGAGTAAAGGCTAAGGCTAAATGTTGTATATCATAGCCTTTAGCCTTTAGACTGCAACACAGTTTGCAGAATTTCCATGGATTTTCTCTTTCAAATATTTCTCATGTGGTATCAAAGGAAAAATATGCTCAATTTGTTATAAACTTAAGATAAACACAAGGGGAAAGTTGTCTTCCAAATAGCTCTCTGTATTCACAATCTGTGTCAATAAATGTAATTATAGTTTCTGCATATTATTAATTCATACCAGCAGAGGATTTGGCTCTAACTTGTTTTATTAAACTTGCAAGATTTTTTTTTATGTAAAATTCATATGAATATGTATATTACCTAAAATACGCATCTGCAGCAAATGTGAACCTTTTCTCTGAGAAATGCAGACTGATAGATACTGAAACAAAACATTTACTTTTGAGATTTCCAGAATATCATAGAATATATGTACTTTTAATAATTCTCCATCTAAATGAGAGATACCTGTTCAGGTCCACCTAGATTTTGTTTGATTGAGAACTAGCTGGATTTGGATTAAGAAGCAAAGAATTCAAAAGCACTGTCATGCTTTAAACCCAGCAGGTAACTCAATGCCATACAGTCACTCACTGACCTCCCGTAGCGTGCCACCCATCCCAGGCACAATGGGAGAAGAATTAAGGGAACGTAAAATCCTCAGATTGAGGTAAGAACTGTTTAATAACTAAAATAAAATGAAAAGTAATGGTAATAGAATACAAACAACAGTAGTAATGGTAATAGTAGGAAATAAGAAATCAAATTTCAGAAAATGTAAGTGATGCACAATAAAACCGCTCAACACCTGCCAACCAATACCCATCTGTCATGGTTTAAAACCAAGTTCACACAGCTCATTCACTCACTCCCCCCCAGCTCCCCCAACTCCCAGAGAGTTAGGAAGGAGAATCCAAATAATGTAGCCCCCATGGGTTGAGATAAGAACAGTTTAATAGCTAAGGTATAACACAAATCACTACTGCTACTACTACTACAAATAGTAATGATAAAGCCAATAACAAGTGAAGAGAATACAACACCTCACCAGCCACCGACCCATAACTCACCCCACCCTGCCCGACCGAGCACCGACCAATAGCTCCTCCGTCCCCCCAGAGCTCCAGCCCTTCCGGGTTTCTCCCGGTTACATCCTGGGTATGACGTGCTATGGTATGGAATACCTCTTTGGCTAGCCTGGGTCAGGTGTCCTGTCTCTCCTTCCTCCCAGCTTCCCCTCCTCCCTGGCAGAGCATGAGCTCAGAAAAAAGGCCTTGGACAAACCAAATATTTGAGCAGAACTCAAAACATACTTGCTATCAGCAACCATTCCCAGCCCAAAAGTCAAAACACAGCACTGCACCAGCTACCAAGAAGGAGAAAAATTACTGCTACTGCTCAAACCAGGACACCATCCTAGCCTGAGCAGTAATCAGTCCCTTCCAGGTAACTCTCCTCAGTTTATATATTGGGTGTGATAAGCTGTAGTAGGAAATATCCCTTTGCCTACTTTAGGTCATGCGTCCTGTCCCTGCTCTCTCCCAGCTTCTTGTTCCCCTCCTTACCGACAGAGCACAGGAAACTGGGAAGTCCTTGACTTACGTTAAGCACTACTTTGCAATAAGTAGAACATCGGTGTGTTATCAGCATTACTCTCAGACAAAAGCCAGTTTGCACTATACCACCTACTAGTACAAAAAAAAACCCTGTTACAGCTGAAACCAGGACAAGCAGCTTTTTCCCTTAAATCCATGAAAAAAATGTCTGCTTTTAATATGTAACTAACTGCAATGAGCCTTGCAATGATTTCTGAAAAGCTAATAACCACTGGAAGTGATACTCAGCTAGGACATATCTCCTAAAGCCAATTTCCACAGCGCAGGTAGTGAAAGAAAAAATCAGCTGTGCTTCTTTCATGGATTATGCTTCAGCTAAAAGCAATGTGGTGCTAGCCAAGTCTCAGAGCACTGAATGTACAGGGCCCTGACCTACTGTTCTTCTGTTCAAAATGGGAATAGTCAGAAATGTTCTGTCAGCTGAGCTATAGCAGCCAGGCGATGAATTGTGGTATGAAGACACTTGTGTTGTTAAAGTAAGCAGTCACCTATCATGTGATTGGTGTTCATCCCTTAAAAACCTTTATTCTTTCAGTGTCAGTGTATCAATTTCAGATAAAAAAGAATAATTCCCTCATGAAATTTTCAATAGAAGTGTTAGCTGACAGAATTCCTGTGTTAGGGAGGCCCCAAAATGCTATCTGAGAGATGATTGGAATTTTTACAAGGATAATCTCAGGATGTAAAGATTTAACCTTATGTATTTTACAGCAGTATCCAGATTAAGTTCTAGTTGGTCTTTGGCACTTCTAATTTGCCCCCTGCATAACTTCACAACATTTCCGTAGTCTTTCTGAGTTGTCTGCCGCTTCTTCTAAAAGTTAGAAATTCCTTTTTGGTCATTGTTTTGTGTGTGTGTGTGTGTGTGTGTTTTGGTTAGTTCATTGGTTGGGTGTTTTGTTTGTTTGGGGTTTTTTTGGGTGGGTTTTTTTTGGTTGGTTGGTTTGGTTTTTGTTTGTTTGTTTGTTTGTTTTGTTTTGTTTTGGGGTTTTTATTTTTCTCAGTATTACTATTTTATTTTCATTTCCCTGAGTTCTGAGACTTCTGAGACTTCTCCCAGTTGCTTTTATAATATTTTGTCTTCCTCTTCATCCTGGTTGGGTGGTCTGTAACAGACTCCCACCATGATCTCTGCCTTGTTGGCCTTCCCCCTAACTGAAACCGATCATCACCATCATCAAGAACTGGACAATGAAACCACTCCCTAACATACAGAGCTACCCCATTGCCCTTCCTTCCTTGCCTGTGCCTTCTTGTCCTGTGTTTAGCAGTAGCAGTCAATTTTTCTCCTTTTTAGTAACTGGTGCAGTGCTGTGTTTTGACTTCCAGCCTGGGAACAAAGCTGATAAAACCGATGTTTTTAGTTGTTGCTAAGTAATGTTTACTCTGACCAAGGACTTTCTGAGTCTCATGCTCTGCCACAGAGGAGGGGAGGCTGGGAGGAAGCAGAGACAGAACACCTGACCCAAGCTAGCCAAAGAGTTATTTCATACCACAGCACATCATGCCCAAGGAGGTAACTGGGGTTACCTGGAAGGGCTCACTCTCTTCTGGGTCGGGCTCGTTTCGACGGGTGGTGTTGTATTCTCTTCCCTTGTTATTTCTCCTATCATTATTATTAGTGGCGGTAGCAGTAGTGATTTGTGTTATACCTTAGTTACTGGACTGTTCTTATCTCAACCCATGGGAGTTGCATTCTTTTGATTTTCTTCCCCATCCCTCTGGGAGCTGGGAGGGTGTGGGGGGTGGGGAAGGAAAGAAAAAGAAGGGGGTTGGAGAGAGAGACTGTGTGGCTGTGTTTAAACCACAGGACTTCTGAAGGGTTTATAGCCATCCATTGTATCACTCCAGTTGTAGGAGGCATCTCACCGTGTTTTCATGATGGCAACTATGTCATAGCTTTCCTGTCATGCAATGATTTCCAGATCCTCCTGTTTGTTGCCCAGGCTGTGTGCATTGGTGTTTATGCCAGGGAGTCAGATGTCATCAGATAATGCTCAGTATTATCTTGTCTTTGTTGTAGTAATAGTATTTGTTACATTTGTGTGACTTGCCTGCAGAATTTTATATAATGGGCTTTGCATACAGTAGCTGTATTTTTTCAGACCTTTTTAGTTACAGTAATTAAATTTTTGGCAGGATGTTTAAGTCTGTAGATACAGTACTTTGTTGCAGTAAGTGGAAGCTGACAAACTGTAATGAGCTAGACAGTGTGTAAAGGTAAATTTGTATAAAGACAAAGAATAATATAAAAAAGTGGTTATGATCAGGTATTCATCTCTACTGCATCCTAATCTAACCACTATTAAAAACTAATATTGATTCTTCTTAACTACATGTGCAGGGAACTTTTGAGGCTGAACCATAATCCATGTGAAATAGTGATTGGCCTCTACTTGAAATGCAGTGACAATACTTGGTTTCATACTATAGGGGCATTATTTTTGTTAATAGGATAACATAAAATTGATGTAGAAGTAATATAGTTCATCTCACTGAAACAAAATAGGATTGCTGTGGTTTATGTAATTTCCTAACAAAAGTTTGTCCAGGCTGCTCTCAGTTTACTAGTGTCCTGGGTTCAGCAGTAGCAGTCATTTCTCTCCTTCTTAGTAGCTGGTGCAGTGCTGTGCTTTTGGCATTCAGCCTGGGAACAACACTGATAACACCAATGTTTTTAGTTGTTGCTAAGTAATGATTACTCTGACCAAGGACTTTATGAGTCTCATGGTCTGCCAGGAAGGAGGGGAAGCAGGGAGAAAGCAGAGACAGGACACCTGACCCAAGCTAGTCAAAGAAGTATTCCATACCACAGTATGTCATGCCCGGTATACAAACTTTGGACAGTTACCCAGAATGGCTAGATCTCTGATCAGGTTGGGCTAGGTATTGGTCAGCAGGTGGTGAGCAGTTGTATTCCCTTGTTATTTCCCTTATCGTTATTATTATTGGTGGTAGCAGTAGTGGTTTGTGTTATACCTTAGTTACTGGACTGTTCTTATCTCAACCCATGGGAGTTGCATTCTTTCGATTCTCCTCCCCATCCATCCGGGAGCTGGGGGAGAAAGAGGGGGAGTGAGACAGCAGCTGCATTGTTCTGTGCTGCCGGCTGGGCTTAAACCAAAACAACTACTGACAAAGATCCCCAAATATTCTAGACAATCTATGCCAGTGTTTAACCATCTTTACCTATATGAAGATATTTTCATTTTAAGCTCAATTTAAACTATTCTGGGGGATTTAGATGTACTCATAGTTTGTAGATGGCTCTGACATTGGTAGTTATCAGCATTTCTTTGCGATGTGTATTCCTAGATAGGCATCCTCCCAAATGTCTGCAGAAGGTTGTATCGTGAGTTTCAGGCAATAGATATTCACAATCTCCTGGACCACTTGCTGTAGTAAAACAGTAAAAAATGTATGATTTAATTCTTTATGAAATTGATTTTAAACCTGTGGACTTGAATACATAATTGTTGAACCATCCAGGGCAAAAAAAATAATACTTTGGATTTGTGGAAAATATTTTTCTGTAGTTTTTATGAGCTTTAAGTAAATCTGTTCAGAGGCCTGAAAAGCCATTGTGAAATCTGAATATCTAAATGATACGAAGATCAATTTTGTCTTAAAAAAAATAATTTTCAATATTTTCCTTCCAAAATAAATGTTTGTATGGCTTCCATTCTTCTGGATTCTGACAAATACTGTCACATAACTGCCAAAATTCTGATAGCTCCTCTAACTTAAAACAGGTATATTAATTGCTAAAAATTTCCTGGGAGTCAGTTCTCATGAGATTTCCTACGTATTTGCCAATTAACATGGACAGTTGGAGAAGCAGCCAAAT
This sequence comes from Melopsittacus undulatus, assembly GCF_012275295.1. NCBI lineage: Eukaryota > Metazoa > Chordata > Aves > Psittaciformes > Psittaculidae > Melopsittacus > Melopsittacus undulatus. The sequence continues at coordinate 81,093,375 of NC_047527.1, read as the reverse complement.
TTTTGTAATGCTTATCTGAAGTAAATCACATAGCCTGTGGTGGTTCATCCACTGCTAATGAGAGGATTGAATTTAAGCTTATGTATGTACTGTTGAGAATATTATGGATAAAATGTGTATGCTCAGAAGTTTGGGTCCAATTTATCATTAATTTTATTCAATTGAACAAAAGCACTGTATAAACCAGGCGGCTCAAAATGGTGCTAAAGTCTGTTGCCTGTACTAGAATTCTGAAATCCTGCAAGAAGATGAAGTACATAAAAGCAATACAGAAATAACTAAAGATGGAATTCTGTATTACCTTACACATCAGGGAAGTTGTATACAATCTGTAGATCTGACAACTGCAAATATAAATAAAACCAAGATTTGTCCCTGCCAAGTACAAAATTAAAAGCAAAGTTTTTTCTTTATTCTTCCCACATCAGTAATTTTTTTGTCATTTTCCATAAAGATACAAGTCCCATTATTCAAGCCTCTGGCATTTTGATTCAATTCTGGTTCAGCTTCCACATATTAATGAATGTAACTAGCTGCTATCCAGGTTTTCCTAAACATCCCAAAATTTTATCTTGGGCATTTTACCTATTTGGCTTTGGATATTTTTTTTGTCCCATTTTTGGTCATATCGATTTATATTCCCTGTATTGCAGATTCATACAGCCTATTCTCATTATGTAGTGCTAATGTTGCTTCAAATCTGTTCCTCCTAACCAGTTTGATTCGACTAGTTCAAAGACTTTCAGCTACTTCCTGTCTTTGCAGTGTCCTTCTGCATGAGATCATGAGCAGTGGCTTGACTGTATTTTCCACTCAAAATTAAAAACCCATTCATTCAGCTTGACTTATGCTTAGTGACAGCTCTGTATTTCTCACTGTGATGTGAACACATGAAGGACACAGTATAAAGATGCACTGAATTATGTTGCATTGTGTGTTAAATGTGATTGGAGTAATTACCAGTGTTCAAGTTTTTTATCCTTTTTGTTTCATTAAAATTGCTATTATGCCAGTGACAGAGATAAATAATAGGACAGCTTTAATAGGCGTCTGTCATGCCTAAAACCTGAATGACAAAAAAGCAATAAAGGAGGCAGTAAAAATATAGCATTTAAGAAAAAAAGCACTTCTTAACAGTGCAGGTGTAAGTGAAGTAAGAACAAATATTACTGTTAGTTATTCTGGATTACTTAAGAACAGATGAGAATATAAGAAGTGGGGGATGCTTGTAAACAGGACAGTCAGACAAGTTAATCATCATACTGTATCATTCACTCTGTTGAACACCATATTCATTTTCCTCTACAGTGTAGCAAATCCTGTATTACCCTGTCATACTGCATGGACCAACTTTGACTAAAACATTCCATATATATGTGAGGTTTTTTTGGTTTTTTTTTCCTGTGGTGTTTACAGAAGGTGTGTTTTCAAGCAAACCCATCTGAACCAGTCCCAGATAAACTGTGGGTACTCTTGTGTTATATACCACATTGCTACAATTATAATTTATTATTAATTATCACTATTTCTGGTGTTGTCAACATTTTTTTTCTAATGAGATTTTATTGGCTTAGCATTATTTCTGGTTTACTGCTTGCACCTTTGGAGGAACTAAAATGTTATGGTGCACTTGTCATTGAGCATCCTACTTATCCAGCTGTTGGGTAAAACTCAGTTTTGACTGTAAACTCAACTATGGAGTCATTATTCAAGTCTGGAAATGTAATGTTCTTTTAAAGGTATGCAACCATAGTTCATAACCAAGCACAGATCACAAAGTCTCATTAAGTGCTCTATCCACAGATGGTCTGTGTAGGGTGGTCACCTTGTTATTTATGAATGTAGCTATTTCAACATGTCATCTTTGAAAGATGGTAATTCCTGAAGTTTTTCTTCCTTACACAGAAGTCGTGATTCAGTAGTTTAGTCTGATTCAGCAAAGTGTTTAAATGTGTTCTTTTAGACTTTTCCAAATAGAGGCTAGTGAGAAATTGAGGTTAGTTTTTAACTTGTCTAGCTCTATAGAAACAAGTGGAGCTAGGATAATTTACACCAGCTCAGAATATGTCCATAATACTTATGGTCTCATTCACTAAATTATCATCACATCATGTTGATTTTGTGGAGTGATTAAAATTGCATGTTAAGAAATTTTGATGAGAAATTGAGAAAAGAAGCTTTAAAAAGTTTTAAATCAGCATTTCACTTTAAAACAACACTGCAAGGACCACCTGCTGGGAGAAAACACCAAGAGCAGCTCTAACCATACAAATTCATTTCCTGAGATGCACAAAATAGTCAATACTGAAAGTTTATTGTTCATTAATGTCATTGTTTAATGAAGATGGCAATAATAAGTCATGCGGAGTGCCCTTCATACTAAATGGCAGTAGCAATACCAGAGTTACAGCACAAAATACTAAGACTGCCAAAACCTTAGAGTTCTATCTAGAAGTACCAGTGGCAGAGATGTTACTAGAACAGGGTACTCGGTGAGTGCTGTATTTGGAAATAAACATGTTTCTTAGGCTATTATCACAGCATGATTGATTCAGTATCCAAACTCAGTTTAAAAATAATTTTTCAGGAAAATAATACTGCTAAAAATAGGAAAACAATGATTTAATACTGCTAATGTAATAAAGTTTAATTACAATTATTCAGTTAATGTTATTTGGCTAATTTCTCATTACCTTTCTAGAAAAAAAATCAATTTAATATTTCTCAACCTTGACATGGAATCATCTGACAGGATTTCAGTATCCACATTTGAGCAACTATTCACATAAGTTGATTTGCTAAGGTTTGAAACATTCAAAGCCCTATTACAGTGGTGCAAATGCTCAAAACCACCATTCCAAGATCATTTGGATGTGTTAAATACAGACTTGGTTGTCAAATTAAGCACTGGTCACACAAAACTCCAAGACACTGACAGTAAAGTGTCAGAACAGTCATTATTGACTTGCTCATGTTTTCAGTATTCTAAAAATAACATCATAGCTGTTTAAATTGTTAAATACCAGTAACATTCTTCCATTAACGCTTATTTTTAATTAGGAAGAAACACTCATGAGAAGCTAAAATCATGTTTTCTCTTCATTTGACAAGAAATGTGTGAAAAAGTAAAAAGACCACAATTCTCAGAAATTATGAACAATGTAGAACAATATTTTAAATATACCTAAATAATGCTAGGAGAAAAAAGGTGAATTCTTTAGAAGTACTCCAATAGTGGTTTAAACACTGAGAGCCTCAGAAGTTTTAATCACTTGAGCCTTTGGGAATTCTATAGCTGCTCTAGGTGTCTAAATCACATTTGCAAACTTCCCTTACCTTTTAGTCTGTTAATGAAAGTTCAAATCTGTTTCATTTCTAAATAAATTAGATGTGTTTGAAAATGTTACCTCTAGCTAAAGAAATTACTGGAGCTACTTACTTACAAAGTTTTCTTCTTTAACTGTTTCTTCATGGTGTCCTCAGGTTAACAAAAGAGCAGAGGGAAGCTGTAATATCAAAGTTAAAAGGTGGATTTTCTTTTCCTTACCAGCTGGACACAAAAAAAATAATCTTTGACAATGAGTTTCTCTGAAGTATATTGGCAGTTATTTTCTTCATTCACAGTAAAAAAAGTACATTAAACTGTCGCTTTCATTTTCAGTTATGTGATTCCGAGTGCAGAACTCAGCCTTATAAAGATCTGTAGTTGCTGATAAGAATTAAAGTGTAACAGATATGCTTGGCCTACAGTTACATAGCCTTTTATATTTCATATAAGACAGACAAGTATACTGTATGTTCATTCAAGTATTTGATTGCTAGGCTGAAAAGCTGTTACTTTAATAAGGAAGGTAACAGATAAGATTCAGGCTTTGACAGTGTACAGAGGAAAAGGATGAGTCAAAACAGCAGTATGCACATCTCTCCAAACCAAACCAAAAAGAGAAAAAGCTACATTTATGTTAATCCAAATACAAAGTAGATCGATAAACATATAACCCCAGTAGACAAGATATAACGTTTATTTCAGGGCTAAGAATGCAGAAAAGGGAAGAAAAGAACAATAGCATAGATTGGTATTTATCATCTGTAGATATACATTGCTGGAGTTAAACAAAGCAAATGTGAGTAAAAGCTGTTCTTTCTTTTCTGGCAGGCATATTTCCTTTGCTGATTTCAGACAAGAAAATCTTGTACTATCTGAAACTAAATCCTACTCCTAAAATTCAATTCACCGGAGCCTAGAGGATTAAGTAGGACTGAACTGTGAACACCAAAAGAAGCTCTGAAAAAAAGGTTAAAAATTAAAAAAGACAGAATGAATTGGTGGATGATTAAAACATAATTAAATTTATTCTTCTTTCCTTTTCCCAGAAAGTAAAAACAACCTCTGCCCAAACATGGTAAAAACCCTTTTTTAGTAGCTTAACCCTTTTGAATGTTAGATTATCTTTTCCACTGGTCTACATGGCAAACCAGTTTTAAATGATAGATTATCACTGAACAAACTACTAGTAGGCCAATACATATGACAGTGTCCAGCGCTCAGCCCTTTCCCAGGCTGTGTTTCACATTGTTTGAACACATGCTCACTGTTACTATGAAAGTCTTAATCTGGTATAATTTCCTACTTTCTGAAAGCCCTGTACCATCAGAAACTAAACACTGTGTCATCCCTGCAGTTGAACAGGTGGGGCAACAGAATGAGAAGAGTTACATGTATAGCTGTCCTGACCAATTAGATAAAAGAAGCTGATGCCTCAGAGGAAAGCTCCAGTTTCCCCAAATGCTTCTTGCCTGGAGAAGCCAAACTCATCAGAAACGTTGAGCCATTGGGAGACAGTATTGGAAGACAACTTACTCAAATCTGGACACACAACTGACAAGGGCATAGTTCTTCTGTTTCAGAACATCAGGCAAGAGCTGAAGGAAAGATAAAAAGAAAAGTTTAAGATATGTAAGGAAGTCATATATTCTTCAGTGTTTGTATTAATACATTGCCTTTTACTAAAGATTTGCTCTCCCAATTTCCAGAGGATTTATTCATACTTAAGACAAACATAACTGGTACAGGTTTGCTGTGCTATGGTTTGGCAGCTTGTGCCTTTCAATGACAAATGGAATGGTCATGGGGAAATATTCTTTAGTAATTAAGTTCTAACACATGTTCAAATATACTTTCATACAGGCACATAGAGTAGAAAGGAGAAACTTAAATTTCCTTCATCTTCTGTCAGTGCTGGGGGATTTTTTGCACAAGAGGGCTATCATGAAAACCTTCCTCTGGACTGCAGTTACGTCATAGAATGTACAGCACAGGAACCGAGTCCTCAGGACAGAGGAACTGGGTCCTGAATAAAGACTGATGATAGATCTGTTCATTGCATGATGCATTCTGTCAATAGATTCTTAAATGCAAAGGTTTCAAAGGTAGCCAGTGAGTGACCAGACCCTCAAGGTGATGACTTCAATATACTTGAAAAATCAGATTTTCAGCAGGTGATAATTTTTTTTGCATTATAATACAAAATGTCATGCCTACATTAGAAAATGAAGCTCAGGCAGGGTAAGTATCTTACCAAAGTAAGAAAACTGTTGATTAAATAGATTGATAGTGCTTTCCCCGCTCCCTCAGCTTTAAACATTACATTATGTTTCTTTTACGGCTGAAGCAAAGCAATGAAATCATTGCATATTGAAAAAGCAGGAGCCAGCAGCTCCTAATTGTTTATGACTGTAACAACCAGAAAAAAAATTAATCCCTGTTGTACTTCTGATTAATTTTCATGAGCCATTGGCCAGCTGGTATGAGAAGCATCATTAATGGAGCATGAGATTTCATGCAGTTTGGCCACCCAGCAGGCGATAGGCTTCACCTTATGCTGGTTCTCTTTTTACTAGCTCCTATAGCCAAGAAAGTCAATGTGTTAAGGACACATTAAAAGTAAGCTATGTATATATTATTCAGTCTTCTATGGGTATCATTGACAACTATCATAGTGCTTCATAGAATGACAGCTTTCAGCAGAGCATTGCTCTGTGAAATAGAGTACTGAGTCACACACTGTGAAAGGAAAAATGTAAAATCAAAGGAGTTTTGTAACAGCTGTTATTCAGTGAGGGTTTAGATATTTTTAACAAAAGCAAACCAGGTTTTTTTCTTTCTCCTAAGAAGTTAGTACTGGAAACAAATTAGATTTCATTTATCAAGTCAGTAATAGCATTGAAAATGCATAGAAATATTTTTAAAGAACAGTCTCATATTTATATCAATGTGAATTTATGGGCATTTATTTGATACCTCTGTACAAGAGGTATAAAATAATGACCAAGATCCAAAATCTAGTTCAGCCCCCAAGACTCACTACTGCCCTCTGCATATCCTGGTCACTTAAGACAAAGGATGGACCCAAGAGTTTTGTTAAACTACATATGAAAATCAACAAGTGGTGTCAAAGTAAATTCATACTGGATTTTGGCATTCATTTCCATTTTAACTTCCCAAACTTTAATTTTCAAAATGCTGCTGAATTACAGTACTGAAACTGAAGTAAAAAAAAATGACAGGGGAAATCACTAAGGTAAGACCAGGCATCTGGGAGATGTGTGGCAACAGTGATAGCTCTCCAAGCTTATATGTCAAATTACAAAGTCAAAAAGCCATCATTTTATATACTGTTCATTGCAAAGTGGAGAGAGGATGTTCGTTACTTTGTAGGACTGGGTTTACTGGTTCAAAGAGGAATAAAAAGGTATAATTTGGTTATAGTAAGAGGTAATAAACATACCTCTGGAATCAGCAACGAGCGTCACCTAGAGCAGGTTACATAGAAATATGTCCAGGTGGGGTTTTAATGTCTCCAGAGCCAAAACACCGCACTGTACCAGCTACTGCGAAGAAAACTTAACTCTTTCCCAGGTGAAATCAGCCCTCCTCTGGATTCCTCGTTGGCTTCTTCAACCCTTGTAACACAAATTATTTTTTCAGCAATCACAGGAATTTCCTGGACTGATACAGGATGTATCTTAGGCAAGATACAGAAAGATAAGCCAGAGGAAGGTGACAAATAAAAAAAAAAAAAAAAAGAAAGAAAAAGAGTCATTCATTTATGGTCTTGATAACAGAGAATACAAATAACCTTTGCCAAAGTTTACAAAAAAAGGTTGTGTTTTTTTTTTTGTCGGGGGAGATAGGATGATATTGTAGTAATGGAGGCAGGAGTTTAGCTTTACAGGCAACCTTCAAAGGAGTTGTCTTAGAGGCATTATACAAAACTGTATATAGTAAATTTGTGAATTAATGATGATAGCCAGATGAAACTGAAAGCCATTCAGGATGATGATGTCAACAAAAAATAAGAATACTCTTGATAGATAAGAACAGTTCAGGGAAACCTCCTGAATAAAGTGGAATGTGAAAATATCAGCTCTGCAAAATGCTATGTATCCTCTGACTTTAATGGTGGAAGGGCAAATACAGATGAGATGGTTGTTAGAAAACCAAAAGGGTCACTGGGAGACTATTGGAAATGGAAGAATGCATGCTTTTATCATGAAAAAAAAAAACAACCAAAAAAAACAGAAAAGAACTGTCATTTAAGAATATTTAGAGAGCAAACCAGAATTGTCAGGAGAAAGATTCAGGGAAAGCAAGAGGATGAGGTTAAAGAAGAAAATAAATTAATTGCAGGGAACAACAGATTAGTAGAAGATGGCTGGATGAATCAAGCTGTGTGAGCATTGCAGCAACAGATAAGGATTTAAAAAAAAAAACATGAAGTGAGTAAGAGGGTGACTCAATAGACGAACTAGCATTTTTCAAGTGAAAGTCTTTCCCAAAACACCTTCCAATTCATTCTATGCAAATATGTGATACAAAGCCCCCTATTCAGTTTTGAAGTCTTCTGAAATTTTCTGTCTTGTGGTCTTTCAAATTGTGTGATGGGCAGTGTTGCCCATTATATCACTTCTTACAGTACCAAAACATTCCTTTGGTGACTGTCTGCATAGCTGACCAAACCCTTACTTTTAAGATAATTTCATTAGAGTGGCATTGCTGCTGAAGAGAAGTGAAAGTGATGGAGGACTAACTCCAGATGCAGTGAGACTTTAATTAGTCAGATGCCTAGCCAAGGCTTACTTCATCTTTCAGTGAAGTCAAGAGAAAGTCCGCTACTGATTAGAGTGGAATTGGGTCAAAGGTGCATAAGATGAAGACTGCGAGTCCTTTGTCCTCCACTCTTATAAACAGGGAAGTAAAAATTCATAATTTTTCCTTGAAGGATATATTAAGGCTTGGACTTATTTTCATATATTTTCTAAAGAAAAAAACCCATGTAAGATGCTAGATGATTTGTTTTTCTTTCATTTGCTTTGTTGGGTTTTTTTCCTTCTTGTTTTCCACTAGATGAGAAAAGGCAGAAGGAAAACAATTTGGAAGTCTTCAGAAAAGAAATGCCCTTCTAAAAGAACATTTGCCTCTCTCCTTTATATTTCTCTTCCTTCAATGAAGGGTCTATTGCGTGCTAGGAAGTTGGTTACAATTGTTGCAGTACTTCTCTTGCTTGTAAAGACCTAGGGATGTTATGACCTCCTGTCATGGTTTGAGCATGTTTTGAGGGTGTTTTTATTCAAGGTTTTTTTTCCAGCCAGGTGGAGGAGGGGAGTCCGGGAGGAAGGAGAGACAGGACACCTGACCCAGGCTAGCCAATGAGGTATTCCATACCATAGCACGTGATGCCCAGGATGCATACTGGGAGAGAGAGAGCTGGAGGGGTAGAGCTCTAGAGGAAAATGGAGGAGGGAGCACGCGGTGCTCGGCCGGGCAGGGTGGAGTGAGTTATGGGTCAGTGGCTGGTGGGGTGTTGTATTCTTTTCGCTTGTTATTGGCTGTATCATTATTATTGTGTTATGCCTTAGCTATTAAACCGTTCTTATCTCAATCCATGGGGGCTACATTCCTTGGATTCTCCTTCCTAACTCTCCAGGAGTTGGGGGACTTGGTTTAAACCACGACACCTCCCTACCTTCCTTCTTGGGTCAAGGAAAATGAAAAAAGTCCTGTATTCTCTGCTATTACTTTTTCCTGAAATGACCTGCTTCTGTCGGTAATTGGATATAAATGAGAGCAGCCTTTTCAAAAAACTATTCTTAATCAGAAAATTAACACCTGGCAATGTCAGAACATGGGGGCAGAAAATTTGCCATTTATGTAAATACACTCCCTGATCAGCTGTATTGATCTCAAAAGCACGTAAGCCAGTCATATATGTCAAAGAATAATTGATTTAAATACAGCTTTAGATAGTTGAAATTCAGAGGCTAATTGGTATGTGTGAAGAAATCACATCTGGGCTACTAGACCTATGTGTATCTGTTAGGAAATAGTGATCAAGAAAAATATCTAATATTTATCAAATAAAACTTATCTTTCAGGAACACATATTTTATATTTTTCAACATTTAAGTTAAGTCAGGAAATATTTTTCCACTTCATAATAAATGAACAGTGTGTCAAATTTAAGGAAAAACAAATTCAAGTTTGGAAAGTAATTTAAAATGTAAATATTTTTATTCATTTATCTCTCCATTTAATTTTTTCTTCAACTACTGAAAGGAAATGCTCTGTTTCAATTCCCGAAATGTTCAATTTCAGATCAATAATTTAATGACTTTTCTTCTGCCTAAACTTCAAATCACACTCAAAAAGAAAAATAATGTTCAATCCCAAAAATTTTTTGAAAACATTACACCAGGATCCATTTGGGCAATTTGTTAAAATGTCTTTGTTTTCTTCAAAATAGAAAATTCATTTATACTATCCCTTTTACCTATAAATTTCAGTTTCCACAATCATTATTCTGTCAAAAAAACCCTGAACTCTAGATTTGTCTAAGTCAATAAGCCATAAGTTTGTCAGCTGATCAATTATATCCATATATCATTCCAGCTTTCTCTTTGTTCTAACAGTCCAAGATGTATTAACATATTCCTTTAATTCATTCTTGTAAAACTGATCTTGTACTTACCAAGCTGAAGTGAAAATACCTCCACTGCCAGCAGAGGATAGAGTAAAAATCAGAGTCACCTGAAAGAGAAATACACTTTAGGAATTAGTGTGCATCATCAATCATTAATAACGTGAGACACAGGTAACATTTAACAAACAGGGAAGTGTCCTTCTTTACAGAAATCCAGGGGTAAGTTAAATGACAACATTTTTTTTAATGTTATGATAAATAGTCATCACAGAATAAGAAGGAACTTGCAGCACCTTTTAGCATTACCTTACAATAACAAATTAAAAATAAATTAACACCAGGGCAACCAATAGAGCACCACATTTCCACACTTGACATTTATGTAGAAAATGGTTATTCTAGTAAGACCTCAATTAATATGAAAGCATCCATCATTGGAGAATGGATTTAAGTAAGGCAGCTGAGAATTCCCTCAAACTGGTTAATACTTTCAAGTTACAGTTTGGTGTTTTTTCCTCAGGTTTACTGTCACAAAATTAAAAAAAAAAAAAAAATTTGGAAAAATGTGTACTTATATTTCAATCTACAAAAGCACATTCGTCCATCTTTACCATCCTAAGTTGTTCACTTCTTGTATAGTAATGATATAAGGATTTAAAAATAAATACGTGTGAAGCATTCAGTCAAGATTGAAATAAGACCTGTAAGTAAGATCTACCAAAACAAGACCTTCCAGAAAACTTTCTTACCTACAATCTCTTGTTGTTAACTTCAAACTCTGGAGCTAAGGAGACAGAGATGCAGTTAAAAGCAATAAGCAACATTAGAAGATTATTGTAGAGCCCTACAACATTATTGACAAAGTGATCTGTCTGCCTCATCCTATTTATTCTTAGCCAAAAATTGAGCCACCTTCTTAAACACCAAGAGCAATAACTGGTGAAATAGTAGCCAGAGAATCAAATAAAAATATTTTAATTCTACAGAATTTATACATCTAAAACTTTTGTTTTTAAAATTTAAAAGATGTGTGTTTGGTTGGTTTGGGTTTTTTTTTTTTAATTATTACTGTTGGTTTTAAGTAAATGAAAAGCACTTCCAGGAATCTGAAGACTGTCTGGTTTTATTGGTTACTGAAAACATAACATTTTTCTTCCATTTTCAGGTTCTACATGACCAACTTAAAATTTTATTTTAAAAGAAAAAAGAGTTGCAGGTATATTCTTGGATTGTTCCTTTTCTTCAAGCCATGGTGATCAAGAATTATGTAAAATACTACCTTGTAGTGAGTTTTTCCTCACAGCTTTTGCTTCATAAGAAGGCCCTCTGGTCTCCTGATTGGATTAATGGAAGTTTATTTATAAATAAAGTTGTGAATACTGACGATGCCTGTGGTCCAAAAACAACTAACATGTGGAGAGTTGGAATTTGTAAAGATAGGCTATTTAAACTGAAGTTTCTTGCCTATTGTTTAGCTGTCTAAAGACCTAATGCTTCATTCTTATTGAAAGCCAAAAGCCTAGAAGAAAAATACCAGGTAGTCAGTTTGCTAGAATCACTTCTTCTAGCTCAAAAATTGAAAAAACTCACAAAGCTATTAGATATGGGAAGAACCAGGATCTGTAGATTGAACTAAGCATAATTATGGAAACACAGGAATCTCAAAATGTCAAACCTAAAAATTTTATTTTTCCTCCAGCAAGCTGCATCATTTTTTATATAACTCACAAGTACTTTTTTTTTAGCAAAAAACTTATTTCAATAAGTTATTTTCAATTGAGAATGAAATCTAATGTGAAGAATGATTGGATCTCATGGAATCCCTGCTTGTCAGCAAGCACTATGTAATTTTACTGCATTATTCAACTAATCTGAGAACAAGACAAACTAACTTGTAATTTTCAGATGAGTAAACATGTCCGGGTAAACTCCTTCAAGACTGGTAACTTAGATTAAATCAAAAAACCTCTTTGTTTTCACTGAATTTTTGTTGTAACTTGATTCCTCTGAACTTAAAAAAAAAAAAACAGAAAAAAAACCCCAACTTTTTATGTTGGTTATGCAAAAGTTAGACTTCTTCTGAGAGCACAGCTTCAACACTGTCTTAAACAAAAGAAACTTTCTTGCGTCAGCTGTTCCTTGACTTTTACTATACTTCCAGCCTGTATCTATCTCTTTTTATTTAGAAAAAAATAGTGTCATTTATTGCCACCCAAACAATCATAATCCTAAATTAAGCACTACAGCTTCGCAAAAAAAATAACAGCTGAAATGAGCGGAAAATACTACTATAAAACATATTTAGTTAGGAGATGGTGCTTTACAAAGAGCAGGTTTTCAGCTCTGTCCCTTAGACACATCTGAATTTGAAGAGAGCTCAAGCAGAAGAAGAAATTAGAAAGACAAGGTAAAAGTAGGTTAAAATAGGAACAAATACAGTGCAATCCAGGCATATATAGGACCAAGTAATTTCTGTTCAAGCAAAGATTTTTCTCTAATATATAAAAATTATTTATCATAGGAGAGTAGCTTTTTAAAACTCTTCTTTCAAGTGACAGTAAAGTCTTAAACCTTGGCAGTACAGATAATAATGTCCTATACTTATTTAAAGAAATAGGCTTCTTTCTCTAATCATCCTGATCTGAGACAACTGATAGCTTCAAACCCTTCTAATTACTTCCTAGAATAGGATTACTTTCGTCTGACTGAGTAAACTGACAATTTCTTTTTACAATATAACAGGATGTGTTCTGTTCAGTGCTGCATTTCTAATGTCCCAGTGTCTGGCAGAAGCATATTGTGAATTTCATTCTAAATACCAAGGCAGGTGTTTAAATAGATATCCCAAGCTCCAAAGAAAACACAACAAAGCCAGCATTTAACTTTCAATGAGGAAGGGAAGGCAAGGAAACATGTCAACTTGTGCAATCGTTAATACACAAGCTATTCAGACTTGCATCAAATTCATCTACTTGGTATGCAAACCTTTAGAATCACATTTTGCATGAAAAATCACACTTTGACTGCAGGGATCAGCTAAATGAATGTGCTTAGATGCAAATCCTGATGTTACTGGAGTGATAACAGAAGTCAGTAGAAAATGAAGGATCAGACTTGGTAACATATGCTACAGTTGTTTACAGGTGGATATGGTATAGGTGAGAAATGCAGTAAACATCTTCCTCGAGCAATGCAGCTCAATCATAATAATTGAAGATGCTCTTCAAATTTAGAATTTGGTCTGGTTGCTCAAATATGTAAAGATATTGACTTTTCCTATCAAAGTCTCAAAGAATGAATCTGATTAAAAAACTTGGAATATAAAATATAGAAAATACTTCAAGGATATCAGTTTGGCAAGGATGTGTGTGACTGATTTTATAGAGCTGAGTCATCCCACCAAGTTAAAGGAACAACTTACTTTAGCAGCCTAACATTTTAAATTAAACAGTTATTTGTACGTATTTTAGCCAACTCCTCTCCTATAAATCCTCATTCAGAAGTTTATTTCAGAATCTTTTCTGGAAGAAATTCTGTAGGAGCTCCAGCTTCTTCTGGTGGAACCCATTGGCTGCACATGATTGACATCAGAGAAAAATAAAAAAAAATATTTTTGGAAAAAATACAGTTTTCAGATGAGAATAGGCTACCCCGAGAATATTTCGTGTGGTGATATACAATGTCCATGTTTAAAGAGTGTAAAATGAGTTAGAAACACTGATCAGTAATCTGAAATTTAAGTGAAAAAAGAAAAAAGTAACTAGACTTAAGAATTGGAGGTTAGTACAGCAGAAAGAGGTACAAGGTTTGCTCTGTAGCAGTCATTATATGATTTGGCATGAGCTCCAATGGATGCGGGATATCAGTCAAGAAGTTTGACTGTTTTTCAGAAGGTTTCAGAATTAAATGTGATCTTAAAAAAATTAAACACCTTATTACTTAAAAACGTACAATCAAGGCTACTAAATATCTTTAACTTTTACACAACATGAAATACAATGAGGAATAATGAATAAGTTTGCTGGGGTGTTTTCATGGGGCATTGATTATATTTTTTCTTCTCTAGGATCATTGCAGAAGAGATTTTTAACAGTTTGAAAATCATGACTTGCATATTTTAACACCAGTTTGTATTTCTTTCAACTTAAATCTTAGCACTACGTTTTCTCAATGTGTAGTGCTTGATTTTGTAATAATTATATCTATAATAATTTCTGCTCTGGCAGTATAAATATGTATTTCTAATTTTTCTACATTTCTTTGAAAAATTCCCATGAAAAGCTTTAATCATAGACAAAAACAAATCAAAGATATTCTTGAAGAAAATTTGTTATAAAATATTTATTACAATTTAAGGGTTTGTATTTTAAAACTTCAAGCTAAAATTAATATCAAAATGACCTTGCTGATTTTGGTTTTGGTTTACCTGTATCATCTGGAACTTTGTGTTTACCTCAGAATAATGGAAAACCATGAAAGCATGTTGACCAAATTAAAATGTGTTTGCATCTGATTTAGATTTCCTAGTGTATCTCTTAGTTCAAGGCTGAAAAATCTAATATACTGCACTAGAAATCTCAAAAGTGTGTTTCTTCCAACAGTAGAGATTGTACTATGTGGCTTTTATAAGGTGATTTACATTGTAAACACAGGTAGAAAGGAAGGCATCCCTCTTTTTACTTAGTCTGCTGTATTACATGTAATTTAGACACAGAGATGGTCTCTAGTTCTAAAGACACATTATTATGTGAGTTCATCAATGCCATCCCAGTTTTGAGAAGTTTTAATATGAAATAGATGGAGTTTTCCATGAAGAATCAACTGATTTCCAGATTGATTACAGGGAAGCTGTGCTAATGAAATGGTTGCTGAAGGCAGTATCACAGATGCTGTGAGAGGAAAGAAGAGAAAAAGTGGTTTTCTAGTGAGATGAGAACATATATGCCTCTTTTATCACAGATAATTGTATTAATCAGAATTCTACTGACAGCAGAGCCCTATATCCCTGTCTCTTGATTAGTCTGTCAGACACTTGTAAACAGTGGCCCATGGAGATGTCACACCAGAGGGAAGGGCAGCATCAGCACAAAGGCATCATGTCATTTGATAGCATATTCAGGAATCTGACATCTCTGTAAACAAGATATTTATATATTTGTAAAGAAGTTAGGTATTGAATGGTTTAGCCAACCTAACCAAAACTTCAAAACATTGTGAAGGTAAATGGATAATCAGAATCTTAAAAATATTCTATGTATTTTAGACTTTTGGGTTGTCTCCTTGGTATGGACAACTGATTTTTTTCTGTGAGTTTTACCTGACGTACAAAATTTGCATTAAATCAAAAGTAGTTCCCATGGAAAGTTTATGCCTTCTGCATTCTAATTTTAGTTTTAACTCAAAGAAATTAAAAAACTAGGAATGAAAAAAGAGCTTAAAAGTGCGGTTTTGTTTTTGTTTTTATGAGGTTTGGTTTTTTTTCAAATTTTAAATTAAAGGAAAATTTTTTCTTTGGCTTGTCACTTAAAGCTTGCATCAAAATGACTTCTTCACAGTGCTATTTTTCACTTAGATAGGACTTAATTTAAGTACATTTTTAGTAAAAAGGAGCAGTATAAGTTCTCTTACCTAAATGAATGACTCCCATAATTTTGTTAATGATTAACACATGTATAACACATTCCATACACCCAGCTTTGTGCACATAATTGATGTGTATGACAAATACTGTCCATATTCAGGTGTTCAGTTCACAATAGACCAGCAGTTCATATGCATTTGGAAGGCCTTGGAATCATTGTCACATACTGTACTGTTGACTTACTTGTGAAGAATAACACTGAAGAATCCAACCAAGCTATAACAGGTGTTATTGCTCCAACTGACATCAGGACATCAAGAAACCATGGACAGGCAGCTAAACTTCAATTTTTTTCCTATTTTTTAATAGCCTGAACCACAGACAAACCTTGTTACACTGTTGTCCTTCTTGCAATTACCCTGATGTATCCATAAAACCAGAAAAAACAGGCATCAGTTTATTTCAAAAAAGAACAGTAGTGTGTGAGACCTAATAATTTACAATGGAATACATGTATGTATTTTGTTCTGAAGCAGTAAAAGTTGTTGTATGCATAGTTTATTTCAGAAAGCAAAGGCAAGGAAATAAAGTTAAATAAAAGATATGTAGATATCTGACTCTCTCCCTTGAAGAAACACTAGATTTCCCATTATCACAAATAACATGCTCTCTTAGACAAGTCATCAAGACTTTGTCTTCCATTACTATGGTTCATTAGGCTTTGTATTCCTAACATTAAGAATATTATAGATGAGTTGCTCTGGTGTTTGGTAAAAAGAAGGGGCGGGTGGTTTGAACAGGATTCAGTACAGGAATGTAATTACAGATGGAAAGGAGCAGGCTTCAACACTGGTGTTTGAAGGAATATGTAACTGCTCTGCATATTGCAGTCACAGTACATATCAAAGCACTTGAGAGATATTCCAACTTTTTTTACTGGAGGAGGCACTTCTTGCATCACCCTTTAATCCATGCAATGCTACAGGGTGCTAATGTGCTTAGATAAGAAAGCATTAACCAATGAATATTCAAGAAACAATTGGTTGTCAAGTTTCTTTAAAGTTCAGTGAATAAGGATCAAGTTTTCACTAATTCATAAATAAATTAATGGTTCTTGAAGTGCATAGACTACTTCTTTACCCAGTGTAAAGATGTCCTCCTCTGGCAGCTCTCTGCTTGTTCTGTTTGCTGTATTTGCACTGTGATCTTGCTGAGTTATTTTTTTTTTTATAATGCCTGTTTGGCATCCTTCAGGGGTGCTCTCACCATGAGCATCCTGAAAGCCAAGTTGTGTAGTATACATCATAACATGGTATCTTCAGACACCTACCCAGATGCTGTTTGAAACATGCCACCTTGATTTGTTGAAGACTAAAGACTGAAAAAAAAACCACAGAAAAACAAGCACCCCCCCATACACACATTCCAAAACTTCTGAATTTTCTCACTGAGATCTGAATGTATAACGTGCTTGCTCGCTATACAGAGCACTGCTCAGTCTCTGTTCGCTAGCATGCATTATTTCCTCTTTTGAAGCTCGTGCTGTGTTAAAAAGCTGGCTTGTGTGTACAAGAGGCAGTAATTCATGACATGATTGTATGTAAGAACACAGTTTTATCATTATCTTAAGTAATTAAATGGAAAGTAATGATAATGGCACACCAGCAACTACGTATAAAAAAAGAAAAAGAAGTAATCTTTCAGTGACAAAGAGAAATCTCTTACTGTACTGTGTTATCCAGTAGGCTTAAACAACACTTTTGACATGAAGTTTATGTTCAATTTTAAATACTTTCTTTTTTATTTTAATACTTTTATTTTAATAAATAATACCAGTTTTTAATTTTTTTTTCATTTAGTATGAATATACTTACTCTTTTCTCCATGCTACTTTGAAAAATATTCTATAATACTCTGCCATATATCAGTGTCAAAGAGTTGGAAGGGTATCTCAATTTATAGCCTGAAGTTATACAAACTCAATCATATTGGTACAGCTGTCAGGAAACAATTTTCTCGTCCTTTAAAAATATTTAACTAGCAAAAAATTTCCTACCTAAAATGAAGCCAGAAAAAGTAAAAATGGTTCCAACCTCCCCCTAATAATAAGAGCTGACTAATCCTTCAGTCCATACCCAGTTTAATTTCATATACTGTTTTGCATAAGCAACAACTAAAAAACCCACTCCACTGATTGTTTTAAAATAAATTGTATTACTTTGGTAATTTTCTTTTTAACTGTTGTCATGGTTTAACCCAACCACACAGTCTCTCTCTCACCTCTTCCCCCACTTTTCTTTCCTTCCCCACCCCCTCCCCGCTCCCAGAGGGATGGGGAGGAGAATTGAAAGAATGCAACTCCCATAAGAACAGTCCAGTAAGTAAGGTATAGCACAAAACCACTACTGCTACCACCAATAATAATAATGATATGGGAAATAACAGGGGAAGAGAATATGATGCCACTTGCTAAAATGAGCCCCATCCAGAAGAGAGCGAGCCCTTCCTGGTAACCCCAGTTTCCTGTGCTGTGGTATGGAATAACTCTTTGGCTAGTTTGGGTCAGGTGTCCTGTCTCTGCTTCCTCCCAGCCTTCCCTCCTCCCTGGCAAAGCATGAGACTCACGGAATCTCATTAAGTAAACATTACTTAGCAACAACTAAAAACATTGGTGTTATCAGCTCTGTTCCCAGGCTGAAAGTCAAAACACAGCACTGCACCAGCTACTAAGAAGGAGAAAAATTGACTGCTACTGCTAAACCCAGGACAGCTATTAATTGACTATTATTAACTAATATATTAACTATTAACTAACTTTTTAATTAAGATATTTTGATAGAAAAAATACAGTTAAAAATATTGTCTATTATTGTTAGCTCTATTTACTAGATCCCCAAATCTGCACAGAGAGCTGCCATGGAAAACTGATTTCTCCTTAGTAAGGAGAGGCCTGCACCTCTGGATGTGCTTAGAGGCAGTTTTTGAACCTAAAAAATATCACACCCAAACTAAAGATACAAGGATTCCCCAGAAAATTAACTAAAAAACAAAATGAGAAGATTGGCCAATTCTTGTCTGATTTTTAAAAATCTGCTTTGTACAAGTTTTTGCAGCCCAACTCATATTTATATCCTTGGTTTATAATTCTAAAAAAAAAAGCATTCTGTGATAGATGGGAGAAATTATACTATATATTAAGTACATGACTAGCAAGCACTAATCATGGTAATAGTAATAAATTTTGAATAAACAGTTCTTTAAGTGTGTTTTAGACAAACAAAACCATATTATTCTTTTAAAAATTGTGGATCTCTGCTGATAGCTGTTTGCATGTTTATCCCATATTCATTATTTACATTTGGTGCACTAAAATTTAATTGTTTATTAAAAAAAAATTAATGAAAGCAGACCTTATGGCAACACAGAAACACACCAGAAAGAAACAAAAACTGTCAGAATAAAGCAAGTTTGCCCTAAAGCCATATTAATCTGAGGTTTAGCACAAGGCCTGCTGCTTGTGCTAAGATGTGAACAGCTGAAGTGTTGTGGGTTTGGGATATTTTTAATCTCTAAATACAACAACCATCAGTCAGAGGAGAAATTACATTTGAGTAAATGAGTGTGGCTCTCCTTTGGGGTAAAGGCAAATGTGTCAGAGTTATCACAGCAAGGCTGGCATAGTGTCTGGGCTGAATTAATCTGTCACAGGTGTCTTTAATGTCTCAGGAACAGTAGTGCACACAGACTGCATGCTTCTTCTGACACATTGAGTGATTTCCCAAAAGACTTTGCTTTGGTCTCCAGTACCACAAACAGTTTTAGGCAGCTTGATGCAGACTGAGTTTCAGCAGTAGTCTATTTTCCCTAGGATTTACATTGCCCTTAAAGCAAACAACAGTGTTTGTCCTTGGGGAAAGTTGCACATGGATGGATTTCTTTTTTCTTTTTTTTCATTAGGATTATGAATGGCACTGTGGGTAAAAACAGTGATAATACATAGTTTAAGGCTAATCTGTAACATGTAGTGTATCATCAAATTCTTTTCTCAAACTCACTACATCCCTAACTTGAAAGGAGAGCAAATTCATTTTAATCTTCTAAGCAGCTTGGCAGAAGGTATATAAACTTAAAGACAAGACAAACAATTTAGAATTTATAAAAAAGAAGGGACTCTTGAAAAGTCTCAGAGGGTAGTTTTGAAAGAATGGAACTTGCATTCAGGGAAATGCAGCAAAGACTGGTAAGCTAATCCCTGCATTGATTCTGACTACAGGTCTGAGGGATAAAAGATTATTGCATTGCCATGAAGGACCCTATGGCTGCACTACCTTGTTTAGTTTAGCAGGAGAGAATTTATTTTACAATACAAGCCCTTAAGAGTCATACTGTAGAGGAATTTCTTTTTTACTTAGAGCCTCCTTTTTAAAAGCCCTCCAGCTGTCTCGGTGTGTGTGCTATAAAACATCCAGTTTCAAGCTAAAGGGCAACAAAGTGGAGCTTAGGGCTCAGGCACTGGAGAAGAGGACAAAAGTCCTGTCATTACTTCTCAGATGAAGGAGGAGAAGAGCAGAGCAGTAACAGGAAAGCAAGTGTTGAGGCAGGATCACACCAGGGCTCTGGTTTAGAAGGGGCTAACAAAAGGGTGGCTGCTCCTTTTTGGTCTTCCCAGCAGGGATCATATCAGTGTCTGAAGAGAATTGTGACTGGCAATATGGTAAGATCAGGTCTGAATGAATCTGTATATTTTATACCAAGAGAATTGTTAATGGTACAGTGTGGTTCAAACTGAATGCATTAAGATTAGAACAGAGGCATTTCTTTTATTCTGCTGAGTTCTTATACTTAAGCTAAGTATTACTCAGATTTATTTTTTCTAAACAACATGATAAGCTTGTAAAATAAGATTTGTAATAGAAAAGTCAGCAAACCCTATGCTAAAACAGTAAAACAATACCACCATAGAAAAGGCATTTATTCTTTGTTAGCTATTTGATCATCTATGAGGGCCTGTAACCTGGAGGTTTCCTTACTAAAGTGACCTCAACTCTCTGGTGGACTTCGCTTCAGAGGACAGAAGAGAATTCACTGTATTAACAGCACATACACTAAGTAGCTAACCTTATTCTCAAAGCAACTTTTTAGTAGCAACTGGACAATATAGTTACTGAAGGTTTATAGCAAAAATCCATATTGAAAATTGAGGAACAACAATTAGCACTCAAAAGTTTTAGTATTTGAATTGAACATAATTTATTTCTACAAGCAGAATTACAGACTCAGAAATAACTATGGTTACTGGAAAATTATGTTCTTTTACTTAAAGAGTATATAAATTATTTGCTAACAAAATGTGGAAAATTTGAAGAAAAAAAAATGTTACTGGTGGCTTAGTTATTGCACATAATTTGGGATTCTTATTGTTTATTCCCTTACTTAAACCCAGGCTTTCAAGAAAGGTGCTTTGATTTGATTTGGTTTCTTTATTTTCCATACTGTTACAGCTGATGTAGCTATAATTTTAAGTTTTCATCTTTATTTGCTCCAATGCAAATTTTTAAAAGGGATGAATGACAACTAAGCTCAGAAATGCTACTGTTTAGTTTGTCTGGCTCATCTTTTCAGAATGATTTCTTTGAACGTGTTTTATGTTGCTTCCAGTATCTGGCTTCATGAGTTTTGATCTTGGGGGTGGGAGTGCTTCTGAGCACTCTTTTAACTCAAGAATAGATAATTGTCTCTAAGAGAGAAGGGCTCCAAAGGAAAAGAAATGGGAAGCAGATAGGATTTGAATATGTTCATGGGGGAGCTTTGATTTGCAACTGACCAAAATATGCAAGCCGATGGAGCTGTGTTATCACTGCTTCAGCTTCCTGGGCAACTTGTGTCACAGTCATTTGGCCACTGAATGCAATGGTTACCACTGAGAAATACTGAACATCTCCTGACAAGATAGAAGATAGCTCAATGTCATCAAAGGCATGCTACATTTTCTCAGATGGCGGTCTGATGATCTATGCCCATTTGAAGAAAATCCCTTCATGTAGGCACATGCAGTCCATTTGATTGTACGGAACTGTACTTCCCCACCTCTAAACAACAACAATGACAAAACCCACAAAAATCCAAAAGCTATTAATGGCAAAAGCTGCTGCTGCTGAACTGGCAGGCGGCGCACTGCTGAAGTTCTGACTGATGCGTCAGAAAGCAGAAGGTGTATATTACATTCCCACTAACCAGGGCAACGTGGTGAGAATTAAAGTTTGAACAAGTTCCTCTAAAGTGATCTGATACCAGCATTATAGTCTAAGGGAAACATAGCACTTTAAGTGTGAACATAGAGAATTCATCCTCCTGTTCCTTCCCTAAGCTCGTGTGTGACTGAGAGGAGTCATCGCAGCATAGTTTCATAGGTGCTGTTCCTTTACTTCTGTTCTACTGACATTAAGAGGTTACGTTAGGTTGGAGAAGACCTTTAAGATCAAGTCCAACTGCAAACCTAGCACTGCCAAGTCCACCATTAAGCCGTATACCCAAGTGGCACATCTACACCTTCAGAGATAGTGACTCAACCACTTCCCTAGGCAACATGTTTCAGTGCTTGACAAACCCTTCCCATGAAGAAATTTTTCCTAATATCCAATCTAAACCTACATTCAATAATGTAAAGCCACAGACCTACAGCATGCTTTCATAGCATCTAGTATAATGTTCCTGAAGTTTACTAACTCTCTAATTCACCACATAATACTAACCCTCTATTCACCACAAAAATAGAAAAAGATGATAATAATTAAGACCAACTGCCACAATGTAGTGTTGGAACCTCATTCAAACACAAGTGTATAAATCTGGCTATATGTAAACCACTGTGTTGTCCATCCACTGAACTCACCTGACCATTTTGCTGTCAGGGCGACAGCTCAGTAACAAAAAGTACAAAGTACTCCATTACTCCCTTTGTCCTTCATCCTAAGAAACCAATTCACTTCAAGGTAATATTTTGAAGCTTGATCTATTCTGTACCTCTTAGGATAATGCATTTTTTGGAGCGCTGCATATTGTTTTTCATCAACATGGAAATATCTTTTGTATTTTCAGTATCTGATTCTGAACTAATTTTGGATGCTGTACTAGGCAACAAAATAATCAGATGATCAGACCTCCCATTTGGATTCATTTATCTAAGATATTTTCCTCTCATCTGCCTCATTTCTTTTTACCCCTATTGTGAGTTATGCTCCCTCCTATATTTTTTCACATCCCCTTACATAATGTGCAGTAGAAAACAATCACTGATTTCAGGTTATGTAAAAACCAATAAGTAAATTACAAATACGGCATTTTTATGCTAATGTCTTTAGTTTATATGTTATTTGCACACTTACAGAATATGGTGATGGGGTTTCCATGAACCTTCTGGTAATATCAAGCAATTCCATATAATGATTCTGAAACTTATAAAGACTTATAAAAACTTATAAATAATTCTGAAACTTATAAAGAATGGTTGCTCTTACACAAAACCTCCATAAGGGTGTCTCCTTTTAAATCATTCTGTTGGGGTTAGAGCAACATTTGCCAAAAATGGGTGTTGTTGAAGAAAACCTTATTACAGGGGACTTGAAGCAACTTAATGTCCCCAGTTAAGATAAATGCATGATAAACCAATCAAAGCTTTATGAAAATAAAGGCCAGGAAACTAAACACTCTGTGGATTGCAGTCCCATACAATAAGGCATATGGGTTTGCATAATAATAGAGATTGTTTATCAATTTGAGCATAATATTAGTTCTGTCTCTTCCTCTCCTCCTACTAGAGAAATAAATGCTATTAGAGTTGTTAATGCTACGAGAAATTGTTAAATAGCTCAGAGTGGTGGGTTTTGTTTGTTTTTTCTTAATCAAAATTAAAGGCTGAAATGTTAGTAATTTTTAAAAAAAGGATCAGGAGGATAAAATATTCTGAAGAAAAACCCTGAAAACTTGGGCTCTTCAGAATACCAAAATGACTTAATTTTTTTTTTCAGAAGACATGAGCTAAATTGTTTCCGCATGTGTGTTGTGGTTTAAACCAAGTCCGCACAGCTCGCGCACTCACTCCCCCCACGTTTGCTCCCCCGACTCCCGGGGAGTTAGGAAGGAGAATCCAAATAATGTAGCCCCCCATGGTTGAGATAAGAACAGTTTAATAACTAAGGTATAACATAAATCACTACTGCTGCTACTACTACAAATAATAATGATAAAGCAAATAACAAGTGAAGAGAATACAACACCTCACCAGCGACCGACCCATAACTCACCCCTCCCTGCCCGATCGAGCACCGACTGATAGCTCCTCCGTCCCCCCAGAGCTCCAGCCCTTCCGGGTTTCTCCCGGTTACATCCTGGGTATGACGTGCTATGGTATGGAATACCTCTTTGGTTAGCCTGGGTCAGGTGTCCTGTCTCTCCTTCCTCCTAGCTTCCCCTCCTCCCTGGCAGAGCATGAGCTCAGAAAAGTCCTTGGACAAACCAAACATTTGAGCAGAACTCAAAACATACTTGCTATCAGCAATCGTTCCCAGCCCGAAAGTCAAAACACAGCACTGCACCAGCTACCAAGAAGGAGAAAAAATGACTGCTAGTGCTGAACCCAGGACAATGTGCTTTAATATATTCCCTTTGGAGAAGCCTACACAAGGCACCAGGAAGATTTTCCTGCAGAGGATACTGCCTTTCACTGAAGCCACACATCCCAGCTCAAGGCATGGACACCACAGCTCCAGCCTGGGGACCTTAGACCTCACTGTCTCCAAGACTAATGCCAAGCCCTCAAATCTGAATCAACTACCAAAGCCCAGGAACTCTCTGATTGTCCTGACAACTAACTGAAGGCCAAAACAGGTTTCATTAACTTCCTGATTGTGCTTCGGTGAAATCTTGAGCAAATCAAAATGTTTCCTTGAGGTCTACTGATATTGCCAAACTGATTTTGTTGTTGTTTTCTTCTTTTTTCTACTCTAAAATGCTTTTAATTAGAAACAACTTTATCATCTGTGTGCTTCCTCTGCATGCATGACTATTAGAATCATCTATATATCCATTAAACCTAACTAGTTTGAGCAGGCCAAACTGCTCAATAGCAGTGCTTGCTCTCTCAGTATTGCTGTATCTGTATGATATGTACAGATACCTTTTTCTAATTCAGGAGCATGGAAAAACCAAGCTCTCAGAAAATAGTGAGAGACCATCATATTTTTGAACAAATTACATGCTAAGATCTTTCTTGCCTGGTTTTCCAGTTGGTCTTTCATTCTTTCCTTCCAATCATGATGACTAGAAATATGCTTTAACAACAAGTTAGGGGAAAAGATGGCTCTTGAATAATTGGCATCATAATTATAGATGTGTCAGAACTCCAGGAGCTAGAGCTTGAGGACAGGATTCACCTCACCTATCATCAGCAGCTGAACGTTAAGCAAACAGTTGAACTTCTCAGCAGGGTTCCCTCCTTAGACAGCTGAGAGAAAGAAAAAAAAACACAGGTGAGGTTGCTTAGCAACTCCAATTTTCTTCAACTATCTTAGACAGCTATCTTAAAAAGGGATGAATCTTCCTCTGGAGACCGCTTTCTCCTTCCAGTGATTGTAGATGAAATAGCTTAAAGTGGCCATCTAATTTTTGGACCGGTAAAATAGGTGAAATTAATTCTATCTCAAGATCCAATTATAGTACAATTACCGAATTTGGTTGTTCTCCAAGGGCTGTAGTTGAAGGAAACTTAAGTATTACCACACAGAAGATAAAGAAGTTTATCTAAATAACTAAGTAAACAGAATAAGGATTTGCCAAACTGATGGAGGACAGCAATGACATGTGCTGTGAATATTATGCATTTATGCATTGGTTTACATCCATAAGCAGAGAACAACTTTGGAGAGGTCTAGAAATATTTTACACTGACAGACTAAGACCCCTGTTAATAGAGATATTTATGCATGTATATTTATCCCAATGTAGAAAGAATTAAAGTTGACTTATTCAGTTTTGCGATCACTTTTGTCATATCAAGGGGCAAAGCGTCATCTGACAGATTTTTGTTTCTTTTTTAAAAAAGCTGCTTTTTCTGCTATTTTCTTTATCCTAAATCAGCTTCATCTTCAGTGTGAGAGGAAAAAACCTCTCCTCCCACAATTTCTTTTCAGTAACTCTTCGTAACTGTCATATGTCACACACTGTAAGCAAAGAATTTAGGCATCAAGCTTATGAAGCAACGACAGCTGAAGTGTTAGCAGTTCATAGTGATAAATTTTTGAATGCACATGCAAAGCTCATATGACTCTAGCTATGGACTTATGGATGGAAATATCATGTGAAGCTGAAGTACTTTCTAGCTGTTCCTTAGCAAGTCAGAAACATCACAGTATTTAATCTCTAGAAAAGAGAGGGTGGGTTTTTAAAAATCATTATTTTTACTGATATTCTAAAATTCCACTCAAATTAAAAATCTTTTAAAAAAATTATAATTTTATGTGTAATATTTGCAAATTGGTTTTAATAAGGTATAGCTGTACAAATCCTTGTTTCTCTTCTGAACCACAAGGACTGCAGCCATTGACTTGACACAGCTAGGTAGGTAGGTAGGTATTTTTTGTGTGCATACGCATGAATGAGGATGGAGGCAGTTTAGAATCATAGAATCATAGTTTCCTATAAATGTGCCTGAGATGAGGGTTTTGCTGTGACCCACAAGAGTGATGCCTCTGTAACAAGAAAGTGAAGGTGGATTATGTCTGCTCGTGGGAGTGGCACAGTTTTTAAAAGTAATTACATGCTTTGTTTATATAGTTATTTTCTCTACAAGATACTTAAATGCCATTGTAGATCTGGTCTTCCATTCTGTAAGTAGTGTATGTGGAGGTCCACCATGTGCTGGAATGTATGCTCTGTTGGGCTGGTCAGGAGTCTTGTATATTTTTAATAATACTAAAGAAGTCCTATTTTTTTAATGTTTGGAAGTAAGGATGATGATGCTTTGCATAGAAAGTGGATTTAGCGTATCCAAATCAAATTATTGCCTTAACTTTATTTCCTGTTTGAAAAAAAATATTTAAGTTCATATTTCACTCCTTCAGCTGAAGCTAATTTATTCACAAGTACATCTTATAAAACTGTATTGCAATTAATTGGGTAATTGCTGTAAGGAGGTCAGAAATTTTTCATTCAAAGTGATTTTTCAAATTTCTGAGAAATAAGAGGTCCTATCCCCAAGTAAAACTGGTTCAAAATATTTTGCAGACTGAGATGCAGGAAACCATTTCAACTGGGTCAATCAAAACAATGCATTTAAATAATTTTGAGAGGTTTCAATTCATGCAGGAATCATATGCTCACAGTTTTCTTCCCAATGAACTGATAAATAAACAAGAAGCAACCAATATTTGTCAATAGTTTCAGTAAACCTGTATATCCGGGGGAAAAAAATTGCATTAAAGATTGTGATCAGGTCTAATTACTGAAGTAAAAATTGCTTATACAAGACTTCAAAATAAAGTGCTAAAGTCAGTTTATAACAGTTACAACATGAAACTCAGGCTAGCACTCATACTTTCTGGTACATGACTTTACTTTCTCTTCGTATGTTAGTATCTTCCATCTAATACTTGTTTCTACTTAAGAACACTGTACTTTTTTGTGTATGTAGTAAATAATGCTTCTATGAAAGTTTTGTTAAATTCACTGAAAAATAGAACATTTTAATGTTACATAGTTACGTTAGTTACTATGTACTTTCAAAATCTTCACCAGCTTCAAAGTGATTAAATCCTAAGAAAATAGTAAAGCCTTGCTGCTGTGAAATTAGCCTGATGTTTTAAATCTTCAGATCAGCAAAACCTAACCCAGATTTTTTTATTTTAATATTTCAAAACTGTTTCAAAACTGTATCTGCAGACCAAGGAAAGAAAGCAAGATAGAATTGATCAATAACATTGTGTCCTGGGTTCAGCAGTAGCAGTCAGTTTTTCTCCTGCTTAGCAGCTGGCGCAGTGCTGGTTTTTTTGATTTTCAGCCTGGGAACAGTGCTGATAACACCAATGTTTTTAGTTGCTGCTCAGTAATGTTTACTCTGACCAAAGACTTTCTCAGTCTCATGCTCTGCCAGGAGGGAGGGGAGGCCGGGAGGAAGCAGAGATAGGACACCTACCTATCTGAGGTATTCCATACCACAGCACGTCATGTTCAGGATGTAGAACTGGGGGTAATTACCTGGAAGGGCTAGTTCACTGCTCAGTCAGGCTGGGTATCCGTCGATGGGTGGTGAGCAGTTGTATTCTCTTCACTTGTTATTTCCCTTATCATTATTATTAGTGGTGGTGTTAGCAGCCTTGGTTTTGTGTTATATCTCAGTTACTGGACTGTTCTTATCTCAACCTGTAGGAGTTACATTCTTTCTATTCTCCTCCCCATCCCTCAGGGAGGGGTGGGGGGGAAGGTGGGGAGTGAGAGAGGGACTGCTTGGTTCTGATTTACAGCTAGGCTTAAACCATGACACACTGATATATGGATAACAAAAAAAAAATAAAATAAGCTAATAAATTTGAAACTGATAGGGATTTCTAAAAACATTTTTCTACCTATCTAACCCATGAAAAAAGTTAATTGAAGGTGCGCATATATGTAAATATGCATATGCATGTTTGTGTGTGTTTATGCAAATAAATGAAATCATTCTGTGCCAGCTATATATAAAAAAAAAAAAAATCACTGGCTTTAGGGATTTAATTGACTTTAAGATGCTGTAAGAACAATATAGAAATTAAGCTATGAAACTGAGCTATGAAACTAATTATTGCATATATTCTTAGATAAAGTTTTTACTACTGTATTTCTCAAAAAAGAAGCACAAATAAGTTTGGAGGCATGTTAGTCTTATCCAGTGATCTGTGTGGCACAGGTTTGCCTTATATATGTGCTTTAACTTTGTTTTGTTTTAAAAAGCTCAAAGTTTAGCAATGTCTAATTGTTCTTACCATCTTTGAGTCTTGTTACATGTTATTACCCCCTCCCATATATATGTTTTCCCTCCTCTCATGTCTTTGCTGGTAGCTTGGAGCATATACATAATGCAATTCTCCTTTAGACAGCATAGAGTGGCTGTTCTTTGCATTTATTGTACGAAAGGGAGAGGTTCAAAAGTGGGAAATGAGAAGATTTCTTATTCTCTCTCGTATGCCCTATCCTTTGTATAACAAAAAGGGCAGCCAAAATCTAGTGTTTATCAGGTCTGATTTAGTAATGCTCTGACAGTCTTTCAAAGTCATGTAGTTCATCAGTCTTTAACAAATGAATCATTTAAAGTCTTTTACAGAAAGAGAGAAGAAAGCTTGGTAAAAAGCTGGAAAAGGAGCTAATCTCATTCTTTTGAAACCATTGACTAAGTGAAAATACAGGTGTGTTTAGAACTAGTCTTTGAACTAGTGGTAATTATTTGATCCAGTTTCTTTGTCTCAGAATCCTAAAGGCTCCAGAAAATGTACAGAGCTGAAGTTGCACAACTGTTAGCCTTGTTCTTGTGAATTGTGGGAAGCTTTTCTTACTTATGTGCTTCAAGATTGTTCTGTTCATCTGTTCTTTTCTTCTAGGGTCACATAAACTCTCTTAATTGAGAAAGATTATATACATATTTAACATTTCTGACAATGGAAAAAACTCATATAAGTGGCATATGAAAGTTGTTACTACCAAACCCCAGACCAATTTTTCCTTACAGATCCTAGGACATCTGTGGGAACACATATTTGTGAGAATTCAGGCTTGCCTTGCCTTATTAGAAGCATAGGAAGAGCTTTCATGAGATTTCAGAATCTCACTGGCAGATTTCCAGACATCATCTGCTGACTGTATATAGGTAGAAAAAAATGAAAATAAAAATAGATTTCTTCTGAAGTTTTATTGGCATTTAGTTTTGCCTAAACTAAAAGTGTAAGCATGTCAGGAAAAAAAAGATACTCGGAAACAGTGACTGAACTCAGAATGATTTAACATGGCAACCAGCCCAACTCTGTGCACTGCTGAGTGATCTTAGCCTCTGTGAAATAAGGAAATGTTCAGAATTTCAAGAAATATTGGGTATGTAATCACTGCTTCTATGAACACCAGCAGATAAATCTTTAGGAAGGTAAGGAAACGAAGATGAACAGGGTCAAAAAAGAAGAGATCTGATTCCAAAAAAGACTTCATAAAACTGAAATACAGTCTATCTTGCACTAAAAGCAATTCCACCTTACCCTTTTCAGCTTTTCCCACTTTCTTACCCGCTTTTCTGCTTTTCCATATCTCTTTCCACTGCCCACTCTTTTTCAGAAGGAGCATTTTGTTTTCTTCCCCTATATGGAGTAGTAGCCTTCTGTGTGTTAAAGCACAGCCTCAGATTTCCACCCCTCTCTCTCTATTTGCTGTCACGCCTATGCTTTTTCCATTTTTGGCCTACTTTTGATGTGTATTCCATTTACAGTGTGTATTGCAAAACTTTTTACCCCCATCATGCAACACTGTTTGCATTAGAAATCCCTCTTAGTTGTGAATGTGTAGTACACAATTTCAATATTTCCCCTGTAGTAGTAACCATGCTGTATTTACAACATCGTGAAAAATATATGTGAGAGAGCAGGCATTATGCTGTCTAACATAAATAATGTTGCCTGGTTTACTACAAACTTGTAGATGGCATCAACAGAAATGGGGCCATTGCTATTTATCTGTGTCCTCTGATGGTATTGGACAGAGCTATGCCTGCCTTTAAAGCAGAGGTCAGTCCTCATGCTGACACTGAATAATGTTTTCTAACACTTAAGGAAGCATTGTGCAGTTTCAAGGATCCCTCTGTACCTGGATGGTCTCCTAATACTGATTAGAGTAGCCACAATGTTCCCGAAGAGCAGCCAGAATGGTGAAAAAAAAGCCAATGTAGTGAAAAGCATAGAGCCATTACTCATGCCTTTTTATTATCCAGCCATCTTCCTATTAACAAAATATCTTTTAGGATCCTCAAGATTTAAGGTTGCACTGAGACCATAGGGCATCAGAGAGATAAACTTGTCTGCAACTTTTCACTCTCCCTCCCCTATGATGACTGAGACAGAGATTATACTAAATATTTTCTTACAACAGTTCCACTGCTAAAGTGGACCTCCTATACAATGAAAATTATTAAACCTTTGCTTTATACATTTTAGCTAAGGTATAGTAATTGATATTGTTCTGGGTGTGTATTTTGCTTTTTGATTTTCAAAGTATTAGACCAAATTCTGCAGTCTGCTACACATATGCAAATATTGTTTTAATGGATGTGTAGCAATCTTAGAGAAGACTTCATTCATAGTCCGATTTAACTGCCACTAAAATCAATGGAAAGGCTCTGACTGATGTCTACATGAATTGCATCAATCCCTTAATCATTTAAAATGGGATTTAATGGTGAAATGGTTCCCATTAGAAACAGCGTACTGCAAATATGAGCCTGCTGAGCTCATCAACAGTACTTTCAAAGCAATAGTAAGAGCATAAAAGGAATAATTTACTTGGGTTTCTCAACTGGCTATTTGAGGAAAATATTCTTTTTGTTATAGTAAAGTTTCTCCAACAGAATAAACACATTCCTCTATTCAGCTCAATTACTGAACCCTACTAGCCCTAATGATATTTCATAATTAGAAATTAGCCTCATGATCCATCTTTTTAAGAGGAAATTTTGGTACTAAATTAATTATGCTACAAGCCCAGAGAACTACACTCTGCAGCATTTCATTTTCCAGTTATTCTACTGATGCCCACAACAGACATATCCTGAAAGCTATCTTCAGGGTTTGTTGGTACAGGAAATGATTACTGTGTACCAGTTCCTAGAAGTCTCATTGCAAATGTTGATCTTATGCCAGTGGTTGAAATAGTCATTGTACTTGGAAACCCACAAAAATGCACAAATAGTAGATCCAAATCCAGAACTTACGATATGCCAGTTCTCTCATTCTAACAGGTAACATCTAAAGCTTCAGTTGAAGATGCTAGTTCAAGCAAACCACAATATTCTGTAATATTGAACATGTGATGACATAGGGGGGAGGAATGTTTACTTGTATCCAAAGAGGCTGCACTAGGAAACAGGAAATTCCATGCTATTGCCTGCAAACCCCTGTATTTCTGTGAAAGTCATGAACATTATTAACTACAATTCCTGAAACATCCTTTGCAACTTTGTGTTATGTCCATATTCAGGTACGGTGAGAATCCTATCATTATCAATAGCTGTGACACTGGTGTTGCAAACCTACTGAGTACAGGGGGCCACACACCTTTCATTCTTTCTACTTAAAATAATTTGTCACTGTAGTGCTACAGAATATTTTTGCATTCTCCAATGACTATTTGCACATAATAGCACTGTACTGCTAATGTAGATAATCAGGCTAAGTTTTTTCTCCACATAATTCATGGGTTATGGGCATGTATTTACCCTTATTATTAAGACTGAAAACATACCAAACTGAGCTGGTAGCACGAGTCTCTGTATTTAAGCCTTAGTTAATAAGAGGGTCCTTAACAAAGCCCTTCTCTCTGAACCCTCCCACTGCATTCACTTGCAAATCACTGTATAGATGTCAAAGCCGTAGTCCTGCCCCCCCGCCAGCCCCAAACCTTCTCTTGTTGAGCACTGCGGCTCTATCGGCAGCAACATTTCTCTCTGTAAGGGACGTTTCTGATTAAGCAGGGGCACTGAATAGAAACCAATCAGATAGAGAGTACCTTTGGCTTCAGCTCCCTGCCTGCCTGACTTAAAAGTGATGCTGGGAGAGAGGGAGCTCTAGTTAGATGCAAGTGCATATAGCGCTGGAGATACAGTAACAGGCAGAAGGGAGGAAGCAGGTAAAGAAGCAGCGTTGAATGGACAGAGCTAGGCTCATGCTGACAGACACGGTGAGTAGATTAACTTTCTTTGGCACTGAAATTGTTCACAGCAGAAGAGCAGATGCTTTCTTAAATAATGTCTAAAATGTTAAAGGTGCCTTACAGACACTTTTTAGGGAGGAAGGGTGGGGGGCAGGGTGAGCAGAGCACTTTGGAGAGATTTCGGTTCAGAAAGAAAATAATTGCACTAAATGGTTGAAACCTAAACTTCTGTTGCTGTATATAAGACAACCCCTTATTGTCTTATATACAGCTAGAAAGCTAACAATGTGTATGCTATTCGGCAATGCCATTAGACATTATTCAGATTTTACTGCAATGTAGTCTTAACCATATAGCCTAAATTTTGTGCAGAATGCTTTTTCACATGTCCAGATAGAAGCTATCTTTCTTTCTTTCACATTTGTTTATAATCAAAAATATATAATCAAAACAAACCCAATTAAAAAGGGTGAAAAAGGAGGAAGTCTTTACTACTAATAAGAATGAAGTACTGGTGCTTTTTTAGTTTTTTTAGTGGGAGTAGAAAAATTGATATATTTTTAATATGTATTAGAGGGGGAAGTGGCAGCTCAGGGTTCAGAAGGATGAAGAGTTGACGAAGTTGTCGCTTCATAGCAGTAAGTCAAAGTCAACAGGCTTTAATGTGTAAGACTATTTTCCAGAAGTGCTACCAAACAAACAACCTTATCATCAGCCTAATATGTATAATCAGAGACTAGCACAGAAAGGTAGAAAGCCTAAAAGGTAGAACTGGCTACTTGATTGTGAAGTAAAGAGCAGAAACTAATTCCCCAACGAATGACATTTTAGTTTTTCTTTTCACATGCAAGAAGCGTGTGGTCACATCCATGCAAATTCACAGTATGAGCTTCAAAGAAAGAATGATGCTTATGAACTACAAATAAATTGATGTCCCTTGCAGTTGTGTGGCAATGTGCATGCAGTAGCCACTCGCCTTCTCCAGATCTAAGTAGTAGGTCAGAAAAATAGAATGATATTTTCTTACTATAATTTCAATTTTCAGTAAACAAATATACAAGTCTATCAGTCCTGCTCTGATTAAAGGCAGTGACAAACTCATATATCACTTAAATCACACCAGGTTTGTGCTTCATTGCTGATTACTATAATAGTTTGTCATGCTAAGGTCAAATATGGATAAAAAGGCAAGTATTTATACTTTCAGTACTTTCACTAATGGCATCAAAAGCTTTGTTTAATAAAATGTATTGGTATTAATGATAGGAATTGCCAGTATCTTTAAAAATAATTGGTTGGAATGTAATTTTCCACATCTAAGATGTTAATTTCTATTTTAAAAAAAAAGGGAATGGACTAAATAAACATTTGGAATGTTTGTGTTCTGTTTTTTTCCCATGATTATTAAGAATTCTATAGAAGAACTTTTTAACTTTAAAAAGGGCATACTGTTATTTAAATATCACTTTGACAGGAATTACATTGTCTTGTCGTTTTTCCTTCACGATGTAATAGTATAAATTCAAGATAGAATTAAATATGTTTAGAGTTACTGTGATATTCTATTAGAAAAAATATAAAACTTTATAAGGTCACATTATACAATCAGTCAAATGCCTATCAAAGAAAGAATTCTTGGTTTCTTTCTTTAAGATAAACAAAATTAATTTTAAATGTAGAAATGTAACTGTATCAGTACTACATACTGAACTTATACCTAAACCAATTGAAAGTCTTCTGAAACTTGATGGGGTGATTTCAACAGTCAAAGATTTTCACATGTTTACTTGTGTGTTTAACTTCAGAGGCTGTCTTACAGCCATTATTATGAAAAATTATGTTGTATAAGCAACTAGTACATCTCACCTAAGCACAAAAAGCAGACTAGAGATGCTTTTGGAGACAAAATGCTTTGTACAGATCTATGGTAAAATTTTCAGGCTTTCAGCATTTTCACACTTGTCTGCTGAAGTAACCACTGCGAAAAGGCTGACCTTGTCCTCCCCTTCGGACAGTAGCCCATTCACAGAGATCTGTTTTCTCCCCTCATCTGGCTGCTGCTCCAAAAAGATCACCATCCTCTCATCACTGGATCAGCCAATGAGTATGATTTAACTGCCTGACTAATCTACGAAATAAAATGTAAAAACCTAAGTCCATCATTTTAAATGTTATCACCCATAATGCTGCAGAAAGAACTGTACAAATTAATTCTGAAATTTGCTTCTGGCCTGGCATTAGAACATAGTTTCTGAAGCTGAACAACACAGGTTGCAGGGAATCTACTGGCAGAAGCTTTCAGAAGTAGAGCTAGAAAGTAACAGGACTGACAGTTTCCTCTGAGGATGAATTTGTTCAGGAGATAAAACAAGGTAGACTGATGTCTCCTGCTGGATATCCAAACCTGATGATAACAGGACACATGTGGTAACAAATGATACTTCAGAATTTTAATTTTTTTGTGTAGTAACACACAGAGAATATTGCACCTATTTCCAGAGATTCTCCTTCATTCTCCCCCTTCTTTTCCCAATTTAAAAAAAAACTGTTTTGGAAATACAGCAAGACCTTACTTAAAATTCAAACTCAGTAATTCCCACTGTTTAAAGATTCTCCCAATTCCTGCACGAATCTTGTACTAATAAGAAAGTTGGGCTGTTTAGACCTGGATACAAGGCAATATAGATATATATAATTACATATTTTTCTTTCACGCAGTCAGTGCTATTTAACTGCAGAAGGCAACTGGAGCAAAAACCTTGAAAAAAATGCATCTCCCACTCATATCAGAATGCCTTCTGAATTTCTAAGGCTTGCAGCAGGTGTTACATGCAAATGCTATCTGCAGAAGCACTGATATTTGAACATGAATAGGGATATCTGAGTGAGAGCTAACTGCATTCTGCATGTGAGTGAGTTTATGAAAAGTCATTTGTAGAAATAAATCAAAAATTTTGTTAAGAGGGGGTGGGAGGAGAAGAAAAATAAAGCAAAGGGAAATGAACAAAAAGAATCTTTGTAAAATCAGTCAAGTGTAATTTTAATAACTTTCTCCTTTTGCCTTTTAAACAAACAGGAAGTTGCTGAATGGCAAAAGGCAAGTTACTGTCCTGACTTTCAGCGACTGATCGTGATAAAAAACACCCCAGTGGCTGAGGCCTACTTGCCAAGCATGACTGAACAGAAGAGACATGTTGTGATCAGATCATACCATGTGTTTGCAGTGCAAAATCCTAGTGAAACTGGGCTTTGGTTACTTCAAGGAAAATGT
The DNA here is from genome assembly GCF_012275295.1 of Melopsittacus undulatus. Taxonomy (NCBI): domain Eukaryota; kingdom Metazoa; phylum Chordata; class Aves; order Psittaciformes; family Psittaculidae; genus Melopsittacus; species Melopsittacus undulatus. The sequence goes on along the minus strand of NC_047527.1, from coordinate 81,057,614 downwards.
TGTCAATGACTTCAGGGAAAAAGGAAAAATATTGGATGTATACTACAGCTTACAGAAAAACTCTATGTTTTAGAAATAAATATTTTTAAATGCATAGTATGTAATGTAATTATCAAAAAGATAGGAAGTGAAGTATGTTATTTCTAATCATCATTCTGCAATGTCTGAAAGGTTACAAAAGGAGATGGGTGGCATAGTCTCCATTCCATAAACAGAAATTATTGCACAGAGTTGAGCTGACTTGGTCTCAGCCATGGAGTAGCTGTGTTAGAGCCAGGGGTAGACCAGGGCTTCCACTCTCCCAGTCCTCCAATTTCTTCATCTGAATGCATCAATGTTCATAAAAATAAATGTGCCTCAAAACACCCACAAATGTTTCTCTGGAAATGTATTTCTGTAACTGCAAAATAGGATGTCTCAAGTGATGGGCAGTATATTTTTTGCCATTTAAATGTAAATTTCTGTGTTTAAATTTTACACATTTTAGTGGTAAGAGTAATAGTAACATCAAGACAACATCTCATTAGATTCAGTTTTCCCTGTCTCATAAAATGCAGCTTTCATATTAGAATCTCCTGATATGAAAATGCTAATGTCAGAGAGGTTTACGTATGTACAAATATTCTAGGTGCTAAATGGTGTTCAGGTTCCTTCATCATCACAAACCCTATTCAAGGGCAATAACCATCAGCTTCTTGGATCTTCCACCTAGAAGAATACTGCATTGCTTAGAGACTCAAGTTTCCAAAACACACTGAAAGCATTTTCTCACTGTACATAAATATGTTGAGAAAGAGCTCCTAAGTTACTTGTCCAAATTGAAAATATGCTCTTTATAAATGATTCTGTGAAATAGAGAAAATTGTGGTTAATGCTTTTATGTTTGAGGATGGAAACAGCAGGTAAATCATACAAATTATAAGAAGAATTATAAGATAGTTTAAAAAGGAATAGATTAAAATAAGTTTGCTTAAGTTTGCAGTGCTACCTTTTAGCTGAATTTGTTTGCCTGCTTACTTTGTTGTTTATCACAATACTTTTATATATTTCCATTGTTCTTTATCACAATACTTTACACTTATGGATTCAAATATGAAGATGTTACTATTGTAAAGTTCTTTCTTCTAACTTTTAAGGTATAGGTGCTGATTGTGGGAAATTATTTTGCCTCTGTAGTAACAGGAAAAAAAATCAGGTAAACATAGTGATTTTTAAAAGAAATTCTTACAATTGTTTATATTATTTGTCAGGAGAGCTGTTTGTGATTGTGCCACATTCTGGAACCCTTATTCAGAATGACTAATAATTTGCAATAAGACTAGTCCCACTGAAGCTAGTGAAATTGCTTTTATGCATTTTCCTTAGCCAGAGTAAAAATGACTGCTGCATCTGTGTTTTCGGAATGATTCTGTGTGATGAAAATATATATTTTCCTCAGAGTAAAAATAAAAATACTATGTTACGAAAGCTATTTTCCTATTTCCTGCGAGATTTGCAATAATCCTTACATTTGCTTCCAAATGTAAAAGGAAATTTCACCTTTGATGAGTATTCAGACTTGTTGACAATTGGAAGTATAAAAATTAATGTAGATTCTTAATTCCTTGCTGTTATCTGCATCCCATGGATTACCAGCAATTGACCTGGATCTTGCTTTTAAAGTTTTAAATTTGTCTGATACACACTTTATGTCCAAATCAAGGCACATTTCTGAATTTATTTCTGTATTTATATCTTTTCTAAGAGTAAGATACTAAATGAAACCCGCTGTGTCCTAAAGAAAAATCGTTACTCTCTTCATTTTCCTTCATGCAGCTAGGTAGAATTTCTCTATCAATGATGCTGAAGATACTGCTCATTGCTTAGTAGTGGTGGCAGTAGGAGCATCATTAAGGCTGAGAACCCACGTATCACTTCAGGTAAGGGGTCTCTAATGTTTAAATAGCATTTGTCCCATTTTAATGAAATACATTTTCTGGTAGTGCTTGCTCTTCCAGTCATAGTCCTACTGAAAACTCCTCATTGCTCATGATGGTAAACCATCCCTACAGCAAAGTACAGGACTTTAAAACCAGAAACATATGCCATATATTTAACGTACCTTCAACTACTTTTTAAGGCAACTAAAAAAAAAGAAATTCTCCAAAAACGTAGTACAACTGTTTTCAGCTGCCAGTGGCCAAAAAAACCCTACTAGTTGAGAACTTTTCCCTGAAACTTTCATTCGGGAAAGCTGAAAATAGCACTAGGAAAGTAAAAAGGAGAGTAAATTAGGAACTAGCTAAACTCACCACAGATTAATTGTTTGTTTTTAAAAAAAAAAAAAAAAACTAAAAGATGCTCATTCATATTGTCTGACATAGATCTCAAAATGAATCTAGTAGATAATGGCTTAGGAACGTACCTAGGGTTGCACATTCAGAAACATAACTGCTGGCACTGCTAGAAGAAAAGATTTAGCACTCCTGCCAATGGTAATATCTATTTATTTTCCATTTTAATTTGCACTCATTCAATTCACATTTAAATTTTAGAGCAAATTTGTCAAACAGCCCCATACAATATGAACCAACAACCAATAAACTTCTCAAATATAGAAAGGTCCTCTATGCTTTTTTTCTGTCTACAACACATTGAGATTCTAGTTTGTAATACTTTCCCAAAACTGAAAGCTACAGGATGAATAGATTCATTTTTAAAACTACTTTAAGCATTATGTTTACTAAACATTTGTTTGATTAAATAGTGAACTGTGCTGTTACACACAGACATAGGATCACAGTTTACCTTTGATTACTCAAGAGATACTCAGTAATGCCAAGTAATACATAAATGAGGATTGCAAAGATAGCATACATCTGAAAATTCCCTAACAACTGCATATGAAAGAGACTAGCAAGTTCTTGTGTAGTTCGAGTCCATATTCGTGTGTGTATCACGCTAGGAGTGTTCAAAAGAACTAAAATGGGTCTTAAGGATTAACCAGCACAGGATTAAAGTTCTTGGTCTCATGACATAAAGAGGATCTCACTTTCTATCTAAAAAAAAAAAAAAGTAACTATTTTTTAACTGGCAGAAAATTTTATAAACTCAGTATAACTATTTAAGTGATATTTTTCTGAAAGTGCAGTATTTCAAACATATGTGCTATGCATGTCACTGGGAACTTTCTGAAGATCTGTACATAGGGGTCTAAAGCAATACAAAGCCAGGGCAGAAACATACATTGAGTAACCTGATGGAATTATTAAAGGACATGCCTAAAGCCACTAGAGGAAACCCTAACAAGTTGGTAGAAAGAATCATTAGACCTCTGGAGAAGAAAGGAAGGAAAGGCAGGCTTCCTCTTCAAAGCTTCCAGAATGGATTAACATAGTTGAAGCAGCATAAACATTTGTGTAAACCAGAATAAGATTCTGGATTACTTGATTTGACTTATTTTTAAACACAGTACTATGGGCAGCTAGAAAACAGACGACCAAAATGCATGTTGCAGTGCTTTTCTGTCCTTTCTGTGCAAATAGCATCAGGATTATTAATTTGTACAGACTGACAACTGAAATCTGAGAAAACATGTTTTTAAGGAACATAAATAGAGGGACATTGCTTTAGAATTGGAAAAAATATGAGTCACATTAATTTTCTGCTTCTTTCACCTCAAGTTGATTAGCACTAATTGGATTTCATGCCAGTCAGCCTGTGAGTTTAGTAGACAATAAAAAAGAAATCCTGAAATCTCATTTCTTGTGGTGAAAACAAACACATGTATATGTGCACACATGTATATGTATCTGTATTGATGCTGATATCATTTTAGAGGCAGAGGAGAGAGGAGATCTAGAGTATCTGTTTGAATATACCTCTATCTACGTAATGCTATATATATATATATATATATATATGTATATATATACTTTTTTTTTATGTGCACAGCATCAGTGTCATGGAAGCCATGCATACACTTGCATTTTAAAGTCTCCAGTGTACATGCTCTTGCCAATATGAAGTAAATAAGATGCTTATGTGCTCCGAGCTGAGGAGAACTCTGCAGGCCATTTCAAGTTTCTTTTCTTTAACAGCAGGTCCAGACTGGTCAATAATAGAGGAAAACACAGCAAAGCAGCTGCTCTGCCTACACCATCAATCCAGAATCATAGAACGGTTTGGGTCAGAAGGAACATTTAAAGATAATCTAGTTCAATCCCTCTGCCATGGCAGAGACATTTTTCACTAGATGAGGTTGCTCAAAGCCCCATTCAAACTGACCAATATTTTACTCACCAGTATCACCAGGTCCTTTTCCGCAAGGATGCTCACAATCCCTTTATCCCCCAGTCTGTCGTGATACTGGGGATTGTCCTGACCCAGGTGCAGTAACTTGCACCTAGCCCTGTTGAACTTCCTGAGATTCACACGGGCCCACTCCTCAAGCCTTTCAAGGTCCTTTTAGGTGGCATCCATTCCCTCAGGTGTATCAGCTGCACCACACAGCTTGGTGTCAACTGTATATTTTCTGAGAGTGCACTCAATCCTACTGTCTATATCAGTAAGATATTAAATAATACTTTTCCCAGTTCAGACTCTCAAGGTACAACACTCATTACTGGCTTCCACTTGGACATTGAGCCACTGACTCACCTATCTATTAATCCAGTTTCTTATCCATCTAATAGTCAGACCATCAAACCCATATGTCTCCAATTTAGTAGCAAGAATATCGTGAAGAACATACAAAGGCATTAATGAAGCCCAGGAAGATAACATCTGTAGGTCTTAGTGCACTAAGATACAGTCAGTCCATTGTAGAAGGCCACTACACTATCAGACAGGATTTGCCCTTGATGAAGCCATGTTGGCTGTCCCTAATCTGTCCCTAATCACATCCCTGCCTTCTATATATTTTGACATGTTCTCTAGGATGATCTGTTCAATGACTGAATCATGCACAGAGGTGAACCTGACTGGCTGGCAGTTCCCCAGGCCCACCAAGAAGTCAACCTCAGTTTATTATTTCAAGATTTCCAGTGAACAATTTTCACCTTATTCAATAACCTTGCATTGAGGGAAGAACTCCCTGAAAGAGGAACTGATAACTAAATCACCTTAATACAATTATATGGCACGACTGATTACTTTCAGTGAAGCACCTGTGTTTAATATCCATACACTCTCTACCTGATTACATGTATTGACAAAATTCCTACTTTCAGAAAATTAAAGCAACTATTTCAAAATGCGGTTTTCATCTTGTCTCACTGTTTCTCACCTCAAAAGGCAAAGATTCAGGAAACATGGAATGTTGTTGCTACAATGCAGTTTTCAGAATATCTTCAGCCTTACTGTATTGTTATCTAAACATTAATCCCCAAGGTAGACAAATTAGTACCTTCGATAACTTTCATGCAAATGTCCCTCTACAATGAAAATATAGAGATGACTTCTTCTTCCTACTTTACTTAACTGTTCCTGAATTTTAACTCTATCCAGATAACTGATGGGTCAAGTGATGTGGGCATGCTCATTTTCAACAAAAATTTCCATCCCAGTGGCCTCTACCAGTTATCTGAAGGATGAGAAGGACAAGGAAAATATACATGTTCTCTCTTTTTTCCAGGTAGTCTGTAGTGGTTAATTCTAAGGCACACTGAATGAAGTATGAGGTTTTCAGGATTGCCACAGAGCATCCATAATTTCTTCTTCTATTTTTAAAAAAGGGAATTGCAGATATTATTATTTAAATAAAAAGGTAGTCATAGAAGAAAACAACAACTTCCACTTACAAACAATTGTTTTCTCAAATGCATGTGACAAACAGCATCTATCCTATTCAAAAGATGAAAACCTGTTATTTTCCCTGAAATATAATTGTGTCCATCTTTGGAAGCAGGATGTATTGCAATTTTTTTTCCTCAAGAAATGTAATGTTACCATATGATATGTTAAACTGTTGTGTCTGACAATTGATGTATCTTAATACTTTACTAGCCATGTTGATTAATGTTAGGAATAGATGTTAAAACTTGCAGTTTATCTCACTGAGAATTCAATAAGAAGTACATGTCAGTGTCCATTAGTATTATTGTCCATAGTTTTATAAAATTACATGTGAAAGAAATCTAAATGTAATCAGTGCAAAACTCTGCAATATTTAAATACATAAACATACATATGCTTTATTTATGTATTGATATGCATTTAAAGGCATAAATAAGTGTAGTTAGAAAGCTGGAACTTACTAGTGACATTCAGGTGTACTATAATTTCGTATTTTGCATCTGCTAGAGAGCAGGAATACCTCAAGATCCCAGTAGAATCTAAATATATATTATGCCAATTAATAAAATTATTATCTGCCAGAACAGCAGAGGTATAATAACATTTTAACATTTGTCTCTTCTCATACCCTGTAGCCTTCCCTAGGGTCTGGCCTCACTGATTTCTGGAGCAAGTGGCTTTGCTGTATCCTTCCTGTGGTTTGAGCTGAAGGACTATTGAGTTTTGTGGGATTGGACAGACTTGCCAGTTTGAAGAGAGCACAGTGAAATAGCCAGTGTGGTCCTCAATTTGAGGGAAGTGAGGGAAAGGGGAAGGACACCCTCCATGATACTGTGATGTTCCAGTGAAAAAGTTATTTCCCTTTGCTCTGGAGACCAAACTGGTTTAGCAAATGGAGGAGAAGAAACTTCCCTGCACTTGAAGTCTCACTGACCTCCAAAAGAATGAATCTCACCATCATTTTTGTTTTAATGCTTTATTGATATTCAGACAATGAAAGAAATGGAAGATATTAACAATTGCTAATGCTAATGCCTGTACTCCATCATTAAGAGACCTCCAGCAAAGGCCAGGAGTGAGCTTAAACGCAGGATCCAAACTAAGCTACATACATCCATAGTTTGTCATCCTATTATAGTGGGTTTAATCAGGCCACCTTCAAGTTATATATTCTTCTATCATATTTATGGCCACTGACAGTGTCTGCCTGGAAAAAAAAAATCACAATCATTGACTAATAGGAAAATTAGTAATATTTCTGCATTTCCCAGTAAGAAAAATATTGCATATTACTTAAGTGAAAGTCAATTTATAGTTTGTAAATTAAAGACACTAAACCCAGATCTCACATGACAGCACACCACCACCTAGCTCACTAAGGATACACTGTTTTAAGTGAGTAGTTTTTACTTTATGAGTCTGCAGACTTTTGCCTATTTCTAAAAGACCCGTCAAAAAAAATATATATGCCGATTGCAAGCAGCTTTAAGTTTTTTGTACAGAATCCCACTTCCCTGATGGAAAATATTTATAGTGTCTGTAAACCACATCAATAAAAAAGGAAACTTAAAACAACATTTATCTACTGCATTTTCAACTGCTTTGAGGTTCATAAAAAGATATGTGGCATAAGTAACCTTACATTCATATGCCACAAATACTGGAAGCACACAAAGAGAGAGGTTATGAAAGGATTTGAGAGTGGAGAATTTTTTTATTTACTTTGCTGTGATTTTGATATCACTTATAAATCTGAAAGACAGGATAATAGACAGGAAGGCATAAACAGTGCGTTTTAAAAATTAGAGCTATTAACCAGTCAAGTTTCAATATGAAGCTATTTACAAGTTCAGAAACTTTTATGGATATAAGTCTACATTGCTTAAGTACAAGTTTTATCTTTGACTCCAGTTGAGAGAAGAATAACCAAATAATTTTACTTCTGAATCTGGAGCCTTGTTAAAGTACTAATATAAAAGGAAAATATAAACAGATATTACTTACAGTTTGCTAAAAAACACATGCAGTGGCTTGAATAACAGGTTTTCTCATTGGGCACAGAATAAAATGTTGAAAATAAATCTTGAAGAAGAAATAGTAGAACCTGACAAAATTATACAAATAATATTAGTGTATCATATGTAATGTCTTTGTAATGTTATGGTTCTATCCTTCTATCACTGAACTGAAATATCCGTGTTGTACTAGAGACCAAGTAAATCAGTATTCATGTAGTGGCCCTCAGAAATTACCAAGTAACAGCTAACAATTACAACAAAGTAATTATAAAGTGTTCTATGAAAGCAGATAAGTATAAGCGTCAGGTAAACATCAGACGTATACATAGTCCTGATGGAAAACTCAACATTATCTAGCTGAATATTCACACTGACATTGGTAATATTTAGATCCAATCTTTATAAAGGGAGGAAATACTGTCATAGTCATTGATAAGCCAAGCAGAGATGAAAATTGTAAAGAGACAGGAAGGGCAGAATTTGCACACAGCTGAGCACTAGCTTGTTCAGGAATGCCTGAAGTGTCTGACCCACACCAGAGCCCACTAGATGGAAAACAGCAACCAACAAGGGGGAAAAGGGCCAACTGTTGTGTGTAGTCAGGACTAATGATAAAGTATAAGAATTTTTTAATTTCCAGCCTCTTCATACTCTTCCTCTTGAACAGGGATTGTTATGTGTGGAGAATCCACATTAATTTATATAATGGTCACATTAATATAATGTGAGTAGATATGTAATATTACATGACAAAGACAATTTACATACAATATCTGACAAAAAAGTTCAGTTATTTTTTAAAAACATAGTATCTTCTGCACATAAGTCATCAGTATTCAGGCAAACAAGTGAAATAACTCCATTTTCCTTGCAAGCAAAATGTCATGAAATGCCAACAAATACTGATTTGGATACATCGGAGAATAGTTAGAGGAAAATTCAGATAAGACTTCTTCCTTAGCAGTCTGGGAAAGAAAGGGAAATTATAGCTTGTTCAACTATTAAAATGACAGTGAAATATAATTTCAATATAACTTAAAATGGGATAAATGGAAGACGGTGAACATACTGCTTATAAAAGAAATTATTTTATTCAATAAAATAAATAGTTATACTTGAGTGCCTTATAATTAAAGCAATTGATAAGCACAAAGGACACAATTTTAAAAATTGTATAGGGCTAAGAATTCTTTGTTTAAAAAAAAATCAAAATCAAATGCATACATTAATAACATGTTGAAGAAGCCATTGCTTTAGAAGGCATTAAGATGTATATATTAAACAGAATTTTATTAAAAGACAGAGACACTGACTAATGCCAAACAAAAAGTGAAAAAACTTACAGAAATGCAATAAAACATAACTGTAAGACACTGAAGTTAGCAGGATATTTTCTGACTTATGCAACTTGGAATAAAGTGCTAAAAATTCCTGCAAAACTAGAACAGCAAAATCCTGAACAATACTATGCATACCTGAACAGGGCAAATACTGTTCATGGAAGGAAGAGGAGAAAAGGTACACCTTGCTTATTGAAATAATGTTCTGGGTAGGTGGAGCAGGAAAGAAGAATAAAAACAAAAAGTGCCTTACCACACTTAAGCTTTGAATACATGTGAAAAGAAAGATGATACTGAAATAAATACATCAGAAAAATCCAGAATGCTTTGGCTTTCAAAAAAAAAAAGAAAGAAAGAAAGAAAGAAAGAAAGAAAGAAAGAAAGAAAGAAAGAAAGAAAGAAAGAAAGAAAGAAAGAAAGAAAGAAAGAAAGAAAGAAAGAAAGAAAGAAAGAAAGAAAGAAAGAAAGAAAGAAAGAAAGAAAGAAACCATTATATGTTATAGAGAAATCACCAGAAATTGGGAATTCCAGCTTTGAAGACCATCTATTTCTAGTGATAGGTGCAAATGAAGTCTGTTTTAAAAACAAACAGTAATTAAGCATTAAATGCAATTCACTCTATGACAGAGGACTTACATGATTAAAACAAAACAATGAATAGAAAGTATGAGTGGTTTTGACTTGGTAATAGAGTATTTGAAGTAAGCCTGATGGCACCTAAAAGAACTTCAGTGAACATAATTGGAGAAAATGTGCGCATGTTCTCAAATGCCAGCAGGGAAAACAGAAAGTAAAAATATGGCTGGAGTAAGCACTTCTATTTTCAATTAATTCATAAGACTCACATCCAAATGAGGAAAGTTTCACTTGTAGTATATTTTTCAATGTGTTGTCTGTTATAATTTCAACACTCAGAAGCTGATGTTAACAAGTGTATTTTCTTACGTATTCATCAAGAGCAAAAGGGAAAGATAAGATCAAGAAAAAGATCTAACCTCAGGCTCCTAGTTTCTTTTATGATGGCTTAACTGCAACTGATAACACCTTTTTTATTGTTTAATTTTATGAAATGAAGTTATGTTCAAAATTGCTCACTTTCATTATAACACAAGTGTCTGTAGGGATTCAATCTGGAAATTAAGATAAAGTATTTAATTCTGTATTAGATAACGAGGCCTTCAATAATTATAGTGATTTTATTATTGCATATGAACTACTAAAGCCTACTGTGTCACAAAAGAAGTTGTGAAGTGAAAAGCCATTTTCATGTTGTAAGGCAATATAATAAAAGCTCCTGAAATACTGATATTAAATCTGAAAAGCATAAACTTTAAAATACACCAACTAGAGAAGTTCTCTTTTACAGGAAATTTGCAGAAATACTGGTAATGATAGTAAATTATGAAAGGTGAACACCTTTTAACAAATACTAACTTGTTGGACATAAATAGCTGTAAACAATCTTTTTTCACGTTTTGAGTTCAAATGCATTGGAACAAATTATTGAGAAGTCAAGTCACAAGCTGTTCCAACAAGGCACATAATAGACTGTATTGACCTTGTGTGGAAAGAGATATCTCCTAAGCAAAACCGATCTAAAGTATTTCAAAGCTAAGAAGAAATGGCCTAGACACTTTGTTCAGCTAAACTGTTTTAAGGTGGAATGTTTATTCTGTTGTCCTTTATTCAATTGATTGCTTTTCTACTTAGACCTACTTGTCTACTTTGCAGTAGAATAATTCTTAAAATGCATCATAACCCCGATAGCAAAGAAGTTTTTCTAAAACTAATTTATATGTTATATTTTTAATTGAAACACATAGGTGACATTAGGTACCACTGTGGTAAACACTGATTTCCATAAACTGTGCTTACTCCCAAGCATGTGTATCTTTGAAGTTCCACAGAGAGTAACAAAGGCTCTTAAAACACAGGTAGGAAGTACTATTATTACATGTATTTGCAGTAAGAAAAAGGCTAGGGGCAGAAAATTTTAGTGGATTTCAAAATAAATAAAACAGTAGACCCAGTGTAACATAGACTGTTTTCATACTTTCTAAGCATTTATAAAACTAGTTTAATTCCTGGCACTCAGAAGCTCTGAAAAAGTCAAGTTCATATTTCTTGAACTGATTAAGTGAAAATAGTAATTCTAATGGACAACCAAAATTTATCTACCGAATATACATTATGAAATGCTTGCATTTAACTTTTTTGAAGAACACTTGTCATCCTTTCCTGCAACTTTTTTGTTCTTAAGTGTTTGTATTCTCTCTCTTCTTTCCTCTTATTAGAACATTTTCCCTTTCCCTTCCCTATACTTGCCTTCATCTTTTCTTATTTTAACACTGGAAGCAATTAAAAAAAAACACATTCTATACAAGAGGTAACATATTTTCACATAAGTTTCATGTATGTTTTCATAAATATTTCAAAATGTGCTTTCAATTACAGGAGTTGCATTTGGACTTGAATCTCTAGGGTTTTAATTTGGCCTGCCTTTTCTTCTTTACCAAATAGGTCTGTAATATAATTATTAGCATTACCTTCTGCCAATTATGTCATTATCAAATAATGAGATAGGGTCATAGCCAAACCAGCAAGAAAGCTTTTCTGTAAAGCAACAGGCAAATCAAACCTATACTGCAGTTAAAAACTATTAGAAAAGGTTTAAACGACTATCAATGTTTCTCTGATGTCAAAAATACCAAAGTCCCTCCTCACAATAGGCTTACTGGGGTGTACCTTTCTCCCCATGAGGTATGCAGAATATCAGGGAGAGACAAAGAGAATGCTCTAAATAATTAAGAGAGTAAAGCAAGTGCTATTGATCACTCTGTGTATTTCTATTCTACTTTCTACCCTTTTAGATACATCCTAGTGTACTGAACTTTCAGATATGAAGTCAATCCAGTCCATTCTTTCCAGGGTAATGCCTTTATGAGTACTGTGTTCCTCCAAGCAAAGATTTCATAGAACTGGACATCTCATCAGTTATAAAGAGTGATATATTATGTCAATCTTACTTACTAAAGAGACAAACAATAAAAGTATGTTTAGCAAATGCCTCAGCACTCTTCTTTATTTTTTCTGTTTCATAAGGTGAGAAATGAGTACAGAGAGACACAACTTTTCTCTAAATTGGCAAAAAAAGCATGTGGTAGAATCAAATGCAAGATAAATTAATTAGCATTTTTTATGACAGGATGTTTTTCACTTATAGAATCATAAGATCATAGAATAGTTAGGGTTGGAAAGGACCTCAAGATCATCTAGTTCCAACCCCCCTGCCATGGGCAGGGACACCTCACACTAAACCATGCCACCCAAGGCTCTGTCCAGCCTGGCCTTGAACACTGCCAGGGATGTGGCACAACCACCCTGGCCAACCCATTCCAGTGCTTCACCACCCTCACAGGAAAGAATTTCTTTCTTATACCCAATCTAAACTTCCCCTGTATAAGTTTTAACCCATTACCCCTTGTCCTATCACTACAGTCCCTAATGAATAGTCCCTCTCCAGCATCCCTGTAGGCCCCCTTCAGATACTGGAAGGCTGCTAGGTCTCCACGCAGCCTTCTCTTCTTCAGGGTGAGCAGCCCCAACTTTCTCAGCCTGTCTTCATATGGGAGGTGCTCCAGTCCCCTGAACATCCTCGTGGCCCTCCTCGGAACTTGTTCCAACAGTACCATGTCCTTCTTATGTTGAGGACACCAGAACTGCACACAATACTCCAAGTGAGGTCTCATGAGAGCAGAGTAGAGAGGCCAGATCACCTCCTTTGACCTGCTGGTCACTCTCCTTTTGATGCAGCCCAGCTCTTGTCTAAGCATATTTATGTTTAGTAAAAACATTTAATTCAGCCACAATAAGATCATTAGAATGTATTATCCAGTTGTGAATTATATTGCATATTCATGTAAAACAAAAAAAAAAACCCAGCAAAACAAAAACCCAGAGCAAACATCAAGTACAATTAAGAAAAAAGAAGAAAAGACTGGATGCAGTTTCATTGTCATAAAGTGGAAAGATACAGAACAATGTTGTGGCTCCCTCTTTTGGATAGCATATATCTAGTATTCAATAATAAGAAAACTCAGACTGTCCTTAACACCAAAAAATAACACAAGGGTCTCTGTTTTCCCCACAGATCTTGATTAGCAATGATAAATGCAGAAAATAAAACCATTTTTTTTTTGCAAAATACAATTATATTGCAAATATCTGAACTCTTTAAAAGTAGGCATGCATTTCCCAGCTAGGGCTGCAGCTGGAATATTTTTGAAATATGTTAAGTATTAGTCTATCAAAGACCTATAAAAACTGGAACATAAAATTCTCTCATGGGTTACTCTTTAGTTTAGCAGTGCTGTTAATACAAAATGAAGGAGAACCATAAACAGAAGACTGATGGAAAGCACTTACTGTCTGGACAAGTGACCAGAAAGGAACAAATTTTGTTCCTGAACTATTATTACTTCATTAGGAGCTGTGAGTGAGGCATAAAATAAACGGTCATTTGGATTGATCTTCGAAAATTTTCAGCATAACTCTGACACAGTTGAAAGTCCACAGACTTGCATGTGAATTGGCTTCATAATATTTTTAACATATCCTAGTATAATTAAAAGACATATAACATGTTTAGAAGAATAGAAATGATTTCTGTAAAATACAAGGTGTTTTATGAGTGAGAAATGTGATGAAAGATTTAAACTATTAAAAGCTATCAATCAGCAAAAAACAGTGAATCCTGACAGAGCCTATGATTTAAGTTTTTTTTCCTAATGTAAGAGTAGTAGTCAAATAATGATGGCTTTATAGATATATTTAATTCTGAATTTAGATTTTGCTTTCCTAGCTATTGGAAGCATACTACCATTTTTCTATATTAATATATAGGCATAATTCCACATTGCACAGAAGGTTCCATTTTCTCCACATCACCATTAATGCTGCTGTAAGACAACTAGAAATAGTTTTTTTGGTAAAAAATGTTCATGAAAAATTCAGTAGCACTATTCAATTACTTCAGTTGTTTCATCTAGAAGATAGAACTTAATTCACTCAATAACAAATTGCTTTGTTATTACCTTTATATAAAATATTGATGTTAGGCATGTATATATAACTTAATTTATATACTATTATATACTATATATAATATCCAAATAGCCATATATATTATTATATATTCATATATTATTATATTCTATCGTAAAGAGCAAAATTAAATTATTAAATGTATATGCAGATTGTATGTTTCCCTATCTTCAGACTCAGTTCTAGATGGGTCTGAAGTTTTCTGAAGTTGCCTATCGTGGTAGCAACAATAATCTTGAAACTTCAGCTGGGGAAAAAAGCCACACCCAACTCCAAAACAATCACTTTAGATGAGTTCTTTCCCAAGAGAGCTTCAAAACTTGAAGTAAAAAAAATTTCAGTATGAAATTGAGCATGGAAGACAAATTCTGAGCTACTGATCGGAGTTCTTGTTGGGCTTTTCTGCAGGACTGTCAAGCACCAGAAGAGGGCTGACTTACAGCATCTAGGCTACTAGCTCTTGGAGGGAGCATAAACCCTTAGGATACAAGGAGTTGAAACAGGCTCCACTAGAATAGCATATACACCCAACACTCATTGCCACATATCTGTGTGATACACTTTCTGTCATTTCATGAGAGGCTGTGGAAATATTTTGATGTTTCTTATATAACTATTATAATCAAAAACTGAAAGCTTATTTGGTAAATTCTATGAAAAAAATTATCATCAGTGCTATGCTTGTGGCTACTCAGTATTCTGTGGTTCATTTGTCACAGTTTTCAGGAGACAATAGGAGTTACAAACCTTTAAGCGTTAAAAACCAGAATTTTTTTTTAAAAAACATTTTACTTATTTAACCAGGGACTCATCAGAAAATCTAATTTCAGTGTAGTGGTATTTCAGTTTCAACTATTTCACACATACAATTAGGAAACTTCAAGGTCTCAGTAATGAAACTGCTGAAACAGTTCTACCAGGGACAAATTGCAGGGACAAAGTCTGAGGCCTAAACCAGTGAAATTGTTATCAACTCATAAAGAATACCACTGTCAGATATAAGACATACTGGAGAAAACGCAGTACAGCCTTTGGAAAGAGAAGTCCTGCCTCTCAGACATATTCAAGTCCTCTGAAAGAGTTATCAAGCATATAGATAGCTTTGACCTCTTTGATATGAGCTAGTTGTACTTTTAGAAGGTTTTTGACAGGGTCACTCACTGAAGGTACTTAAGCAGCCATGAGCCAGAAGTTAAGGTCCCCGCATATATCAGTGATTGATTAAATGACAGGAACCAGCAGGAAGAAGTGAATAATGAGTTTTCACATTGTTGTAGTCTTACAAAGGGATCTGTATCAGGGCCAGCAGTATTCAACATACTCATAAGTAACCTGAAAGCAGGTTTGAATATCAAGGTGAAAAACTTTGTGACATTCTGTATTTTCTAGTTTTGGCTGCAATAAAATTAATTTTCTTCATAGTAGCTAGGATAGGGCTATCTTTCAGATTTGTACTGGAAATAGTGTTGATAATACAGGGATGTTTTAGTTACTGCTGAGCAGTGCTTACAAAGAGTCAAGGCCTTTTCTGCATCTCACACCACCCCACCAGCAAGCAGGCTGGGGATGCACAAGAAGCTGGGAGGGGCCACAGCTGGGACAGCTGACCCCAAATGACCAAAGGGTTATTCCATACCATATATGGTATGGCTTTTGCAATGCAATTGTCCTTACCATTTCACTATTATTACAGTCCCTAACATGAGTTTAGCCTGTACGAACCTGAACTCCCCCAAAAATTGTTAGTGTTTGAGGATGAAGCACAGTATAACTTGGACATGGCAACTCTGCTTTGGAAGGGGAGAGAAGAGAGTTCAGCCATATGGGTTTGAGCCTTTCCATGCAAATCTGTCTCTAGCTAACAATGTGTATAATAACTATAGTAGTTTGATATATATATATACATATGTATATACACATATATATACACACACACACATTTGTGTTCTATGCAATCCAGAGAGTGGACACCAAAATTAGGTATGGTGAAATTGTTACAGAATTATATATAGACACACGTGTGGTAACCCCCAGATTTTACATTTAAAATTATAAAGTCTGACAATTGCCATTGGGGTATAACCAGAACGTAACAGGAAAACTCTAACACAGAGCTCTGCAACAGAGAAAAAAGCTGTGTATCATGGTGAAATTAAGTAGAGAATATGATTAAGCTGCTGTCTCTGCATGCATGAAGTCCCTGCTGCTTGAATACTGTAACAGATTATGATCACCAGCCTCAAAAGATTTTCTGATCCTGATGAAGATGGTAGAAAGGCAGAAAAGGGGTTGAGATCTGATAAATGGTAGCATTCAGCAGCTGCTTAGTTACTTCAGGAACAAAGCAGCGACAATGGTCTGCAATTACCACTCTGAATCTGCCAACTACATCTAATTGGTCAGCAACTGAGTTTTTTCCAGTCCAGGGAAGTGAAAGCCTTTCCTTGCAGACAGTAATTAAGTCTGATTTTCACAATCCTTTGGTATAGGAAATTTCTAATGACTCAGATGTACTTGAGAAGAAAAAAAAAAAAAAAAAAAAGGAGGAGGGTAGGAGGCACTAATAATTTTGAAAAATCTAGGAAATACTGAATTAAAGATGTTTTTATTCCGGGAAATGCTGGCTTGTAAGTACCTCTTAGGCCATTACACAAGCTGTGGACTCAGAAAGTTCAGAAAGCTCTTATCCTTGTACATGCTATGCTTAGGAGATATGAAGAGGTATGAGGCACCTGATATGGAGTCTCAGGCTGCTTCATTAAGACCTATCTGTGTGACTAACATGGACTGCTTCACAATGAAGCAGCAAGAAAGAGGCATTTGGCAAAACTACTTAGTCCTAGTTATCAGGACTATGTGCTTTCATAGGATATACCAGGACATTTGGTAAGTACATCCTGTCATTAACAGTGCTGCCATAGATGAATCTCATCTGCTTCATGCAGAGAGACTGATGAGAATCATCACATCTGGAAAACAGAAGTCTATGCCTACAGATACTGCTTGGTTTTGTATCAGGCAGATGGAGGACTATGCTGTTTAAGAAAAAACAAAGCAAATAAAAAAACACAAATAACCAAACAACAACCCTATATTCCCCCCTATTCCTCCCGAACACAACCAAGCAATAAAAGCCTTAAAAATATTTCAGGGTATCAATATCATAGTAGAGACATCCAGTTTCTGAATGGCAGAACTTGAGACAATTGTAAAGGGGAAGTGAAGAACAGAATTTTGCTTTGATGACAGCATTTATTTGTCTTCCTTTTTCTGAAGGCTATTATTTAAAAACTATGAATTGATGATGAATGTGATGAACATGCTGCATTTGTAACTAAGATGTGATATAAAAACATATAATATAGCTTCATTATATGATGAGTGAAATGTGTTCCCTGTGAAGAAAAATCGATACTACAGATCAAAGTAGTATCTTCAAAAGCCTTGTGTTAAGGGTTTACAAGCGCTATATTTCCTAGTTTTTTCATGCTGATGAAAAGTAGATCCTGTAGAAAGGTTTATTACTGGATTAAAAGGTTGTGGGTTTGTTGGTTTGTTTTTTTTTAATGTGAAAATACACATTTCAATTTTGTAATCCAGTGGCCTGCTGCCTCAGGAACAGGTATTTTTAAAATCTCTTTTTAGCTTCGTTTAATACTATTGCTAATAAGTGAGAGACTCTTATACAGGGTGGATTGGAAGTGCTACAGGCTTCATTTGTTAGCTGAAGGGGGGATGGCTGGGGGAGAAAGACTCCAGAGACAGTTTCATCTGCACCTTGGAAGAAACTTGTTCCAGAGCAGGGCAGATGGTATTTTCACTGCCCAGGGACAGTTGCTTTAAATCACAGCTGTGTCGCTCCATGAGTCTTTGCCAGTGGGGATTGTCCAAACATGAATCAATACATTTTCTTGCCAGATCCACCCACCTGGGGAATTGCTGATACTGTGTGTGCTATAGAGAAGATGACTCAAGCCACGTTGAGTTGCATTTGGACCACTGTCTCCCATATACATACTCTAGAGTCTGGCAAAACTGTAAAATAAATGCTAGCTCTCTCTTGTCACAGCAAGAAAAATGTTGTTCCTAATGCACCTACAAACCATAAATTCATTTGCCTGAAGACATTAATTCAATAGACATTCCAATGCAAATTGCTATTAATTTGCTTTCCCTAAAACTCTATTTATATTAGTGTGATTTCCTGACTCATGTAGCTGAGAGAACTTGCAGTAGTGTCCCAGATAGAAAGAACTGCCTTTAGGTGTCTCCTGACAAAATTTTCAGCTGAGTTTGTCTCCACTGTATATACCGTTGAACAGATCAGTAACACAATGGGCAAAAAGCAGTTCTGAAAATCTGTTCTGGTAGGTTTGCAGGAGGAGCTGCTGAGTGGGAAAATGTTTCCTTATTCATGTGGTCCATATTTCTATGCCTGAATGGGAACTGAGTACTTGTACTCAAAGAATGGGTGTTCATCAGTCAAAAATCTGTCCCTAAAATTTTGAGGATCCCTCAAAATCTACATCAGCTCTCACAGAAATAAAACAACTTTCTTCATTCTCCCAGGTTCAGCATGGGAGATCAGTCAAGATGGACACTGTCTCTTTGCTTTTCATCCTTTCATTGTTACCCCAACCCCATCTTTACCTATGAAGAAAGGAGAGGGAAGGAAAAATATTAGGAAGATGAAAACAAAAGGATTCAGCTGTCAGTGATACATCCATAGTCTATATTCCTGTTTGTACAATGACAACATTCAGAGAATATTTGAGCACTGAAGTCAAAGGGAAGCATGTGTATGTATACATGGGCTATCTTTTAATTAGTTTGGGGAGTAATAAAAGTGAACCCACAGTGGCACAGACCTAGCCTCTACTTATGTCTTGGTATTACTGGTGGCAGTGTTGTTCATAGCATAACTTTTTACTGCTACACCTTCACCATTGTGAGTATTCAGTCTAGATAATTAAAGCTTCATCAGATTGGGTTTTTTTCTTGTTTTCAAAAGAAACACAGCCAAATTCAGAAAGATCACTTCCACGCATGCAAGCTACACAAGTTTTATACTTGCTATGCCCTGTTTTACAGATTTTAAATATCAGATTCATCTTTCCTATTTAAAGATTCGTAAGTGCGGTATGAAGAACTGCTGCTGCAATTAACTCTGCTAATTTTAGCTATACATGAAAACTAAAGCCTGTTTCTTTCACAACAGAATTTTACTTCACTATTAACAAATGAAGCAAACTAATGTAGGACACATTATCAAGTTGCCGAAGGTTAGCTTTTCTTCATGTCATGCTTGTGAGTGACTGTGCTTTACTAATTAAAAACATTGCCATGGCAATTGCTATAGAAACATTTAAACTGGCATCATTGCTAACAAATCCCTGCTATTGATCCCAGCAGGGCTTATTTCACACTACACCTGAAGAATCTAAATAGAATATTTTACATTCAAAAGGACTTTAAAAGATTCATTTTTTCCAGTTGCTAATGTGCTTAGGAAAAGAATGTATTTCATACAGAAGATTAATTTACCTGGAACTGTTGCTGATATCAGACTTCTGACTTCAAGGAGAAACTGTAATGCTTCTAGGCCACGACTACAGATCGTTTAAACAGTAAAAATAAAAGACATTTATAGCCTCCACTAAGATCCTCTGTTTTTCAAAGCGGAGAAAGAATGGAGGTTCTCCACAATTTGGGGCATTTAAAGGTTTTAAACATTAATACCTTGCCATAGGTACATAAGTACATAGGCATTCCCAATGCCACTAGAAAGAAAAACATTTTCCATTGTTTGACAAGAAGTTGACCATTGTACAGATTAAGTAGTGGAAGCAGAAGTGGAATAAAAGAGATTATGTGTATAATTTTTATCATTTACTTAGGAAAAAAAACATTAAATTTATTCTCCCTGCTTTCAGACTCAAGAACTTTGCTCCTTTTAAAAGAATTAATTTACCATAATGTTCAGTAGATCCAGACGGATACATAACAACAACTCTTTACACTTAATACATCCAACTATTGTAAAAAAACACCCCATTCTGTCATTCCAAAACCTGAGTCATATCCTTCCTGATATGAAGAGTGTTATTTTTTCTCTTAGTAATAGTAAAGTTCTGTTAATTTGAAAATCTGAAATCAGTAGAGGGCAGTACTATACAGAAAACCATACACTTGAAACCATCTCAGATTAAGTTCTGCCCTGGCTGAGACAAAATATGGGAAATTAGATTTTTTTCAAGAAAAAAAAACAACTCATGCACAGTGCATTTTGGTCTCCTGAATAGCTGCTCTTACTTTTCCTGACTACACCAGAATGCTTTGTTTGAGTATTAAAATAAAACTCAGATACCTTATGAGTCTACCAAATGCAACTCCTGACCAACTTGAACAGCTGACTCAGAGATGAGATACCACTTTGAAGTATTTCTTTGAGTACAAAGAAAAGAGTCATATAAACATCTTATGCATTTGAATGAGTATGGAAGATAGTGTTTGGACAGAATGGAATGAGGACAATTTCAGGAAGGTAAAAGTGTGTCATTTTGAAATAGCAAAAGTGTAGTATTTGAAATTTGATTTCCATTTGAAATTACCAAAAAACTAAAGATGTAATCTCACAACTCCAAATGGCCAAATGAAAAGGTATTGATTCTTCCCCCATTTCAAAGAAGAGTAAAAATAAACCAGACTATATCATCTGAGTGTTAAATTTGTCTAAGTTCTGAAATGATATTTTGAAGAGAAAATTTAAACTGTTTAACAATTTTGGACAACCTATTTTTTACAGCCTTTCCAAGGCCTAGAGATTTTGTAAAATATAATTTTAGGAATTTTAGTAGTGTCATAGATTCAATGCATGTTAATATTTGGCCAAATATGTGTGTAGTCTTTCAGGGCTTTTATTTTCATTTTGTGGTTTGTTTTGTTTTATCAGCAGAAGAGCAGATACTGCAAGAAATTGGAGAAATAAATCAGTCATTACCTTAAATATATAAAACCATGATATTTATAGGAATATCTGTAGCAACACTTCACTCATATAAAAAGTAAAAGCAATCAAATCCATAATTTGATCAGTATGAATATTTAAACATATTATAGTTTAGAATGTATTTAAGGTGAATTATTGAACTATAGTCCAACAAAAAAAGTACTGTAATGCAGCTGTGAAAGATCACTATTTGAGGACACATCAATCAAAAATTTCTCAAGAAGAGATAAGAGACTTCAGAGCCATTGGACAAACTTGTTAATCTACCTTTGCATGTTTTTTTTTTATTATTGTCAAAATTTTTTCCTCTTGCTGTTTACTTTCATTTTCCAATAATTTAACCAGAATCTAAGTTACAAAGTCTGAGGAGGCTCTGCAATCTACTTCAGTTGGTGCAGTGGGTTGGATTTGAGTATTGAGATAATATCTTATGCTCTACATTGATAAATAGTTTTATTTAGTGGTAAAAACTAGTTCATTCTATGTTATACAGGAAATTAGAATTATCAAAGGTTATGGGATAAAAGATTGGCTGAGGTTTGTGGGGCTTTTTTGTCTTTATCCAGGAAAAGTTTCAATCATAAGCCAAGAACATCAGTTAATGTCAAAAATTATTGGTATTAAATTAGCCACAGGAGAGTTCCCCTTTGCCCCTCTACATGTAACAGAAACATACTGAGAATTACAAGGGAGAAAACAAGAATTCAAAGAAAATACATCAACTAATGTATGTCAGCATCTATGTACATTCACAACTTTATGCAAATAGAATTAATTTACTTTGTGCTTTGATTCTTCAAATCAAACAAAGAAATAAAAGAAAAATAAGAGCATTCCTGCATTATATGCATGGTCTTCTGCATAAATTTGACACCTATTAAATTGTTTTCTTTTTGAACATAATGTTAGAAAGTGAAAAATATTCCAAGCCTTCAATTCTTGCTCAGCTTAAACTCTGTCTGGAGTTGTTAAAATGCTAAGACTTTGATCTTCCTTCAGGACTGCTAGTTAAGACCATACAGAATATCATCTTCTTAAAGAAACCTTCACATGGAGAAAATTCTGTTAACTTTATCATTAAGGTCTTTAGAGTACAATTCAGTGAATGTGTTCTGTTAAACAATTTTTGTTCTTAACTGAAAAACAATTTTCACAAAAAGAATTTTATTAAAAAGAAAAAATCTTTTTTATACAGAATAAGTCTTCATTCCCCTCTCCTGAATAAAACAAAGTAAAAGTAGCTGCTGATAACGTTGGTTTGTGGGAGAAAGGAGGATAGGTAAGCATGTTTATATTAAATTTCAAAATTTCAATATCCTAAAACTTCTGGTAGTGTGGCTTCATGCTTCTATCCCTGTTCATGGACTAGGATTCCCAAAACAAATGCTGCTTTTGCTGCAGAATTGTTTTCTTATGCTTTCTGTAATAAACAATGACAGTTCAGCTAAAGATATCCTAAACCAAAACCAGACTTGACAGGAAACCCAAGTTACGGAAAAGACTGGGGTATCAAGCATGTTGGTTATACTGCCAAAAAAAAAGAAAAACCTATCCCCAAACCCTGCCCCAATAACTGCACAACACCTTTGGTTTTGATTAAATGTTGTTTACAAATTTCTACACAAAACATCAAGTCCGTAAAAATAAAAATAAGATTCTATATCATGAAAATTCCTGTTCATTCAGGAGGGGAAAAAATAAAATAGATTCCAAATTCAGAATACTGTTCCAAATGCAGATGTTTGTTAACCCCAGGAGGGTTTCTATGAATCAAAACTTAAGTAACAAGTACTTTTTCCTTCTTGAACAAGGAATCTGTTGAAGTTATCAATAATACTTTAAAATTCAGCTAATATTATGTGTTCCTTTGTGCAGAAACAGAAGCAGATCCCCTGGACCACCAGGAGGCTAGCAAAGGGGAAGAAGGGATTGTGTTAATCATGAAGTAACAGAAAAATCAGATTTGCAGCAATTCTGAACAGATGGTAAGGAAAGATAGCATCAGGCTGAGATGGTAGAGAATAGGTTGGAAGGCTTCTTACTATTTGGGGTGCTTAGGTGTGTCAGGAGGCTGCTGGAAGCTGAAGTTTTCAGATAACATAGCATTTTCCTCAGGTTGTGCTTTAAATTTATGTCTTTATACAATGTGAGAGAGTGAAATAGAAGGAAATACTACAGAACTTGACTTAAAACTCCCTGAGTAATTTTTATGGTTATATGCAGTTTCCACAGGTTATTGTCATGATCACTTAGGCTGTTGGTATGGCAACTTACTCAAATACTTTTCTTCATCCCCTAGGTCCTACTTAAAAGAGGAATATAATATTTTAAAAAAATTCTTCCTGTGAATTATTAGTGGAGTGGAGGCTAGCAGCATCTCTGTAGATGATGAGGACTTACTCCTTCTTGACGGTCTTTCTTTGGAGCTGTATGTTTCATGTGATTCGTGTGATGCCATCCCAGAAAAGGACTAACAAGCACTCAGGCAGTGAAAGGTTAACAGGCTTGCCAGAGGATGATGGAAAAACACTGCACCGCACCAAGCGTGGTTGGATGTGGAATCAATTTTTCTTGCTGGAGGAGTACACAGGTCCAGATACTCAATATGTGGGCAAGGTAAGCCTTGTGTTTAAAGGATTCTTTGAGGTGATACATCTGACACCTTTGGTATTTTCTGTCCTTCTCCACAGTTGTTTTGCTTTTTATAAAGAAATGGTCCCAGTTTCTCATTTAAGTCAAACAAAGCATGTCATGGACTGTCCGAGTGTTCCTTAGTTATTCAAAGTGGTGGGACAAATGAAGAAGCTGTGGGGAAAAAAAAAAAGAAAACTATTCAGACCAAAATGTTCTGATTTCTTATTACATATGCCCATGAAAGTTTTTTTCACTGAATAATTTCCAGTTTTCAACTGTTAAACATAAATATTAGGTAAGGGAATAGAGAAGTTATGCCTTCATTCATTTACTTTCTGTCATTTCTCAGTGTACTGGGATGTGTACTTCCTCAAGTAAAATACAGAATTCTATTTATTAATAATAAAATTTCTGTCTATGCACAATTCCAAGTATGGATTAAGTGTTTGAGAAAAAAAAATATGTTTTTCATAATTTCTGCAATAGAGTGAGATCTTTATTTAATGGCTTGAAAAACTTTCCATTCTTTGAGACCTACCTGCATCAGCTGTTTCTGACAAAGCCACCTCTTTGTGATGGTAGCTCTCCCAGTCTGGTGCCTAACTAACAAATGGATTGAGACAATTCTAATTGAAAGGCCCCAAAGTTATTTTTAATATTTGCTAAAATCTCTGGCATTATCATCTGGAAAATGTGGAAGATATCTCACTTTATTAAGAAACAAATGCCTAAGAAGCCAACTCTAGTAACAATCAACTTGATTCTGACCTCATTTATACCAACACTACAACCATACAAATCTCTTTTCGGTTAAATTAATTCTGATTCACAATAGCTGAAATAAGATGACAGACATAATCCTATTGGTAGATCTGTTTATCACTGTATAAAATAGGAAAGCTTGTTGTAGATAAAGGGATCTTCTGTAAGGAGTAAACTAATTGTGTAGAGAGATTTCTAAATAAATGTGGTTGGAAATAGTATTGAGTAAACTTGCAAAGAAATTATATAATAATATAGCTCTCCATAGTCACAAGTTATACCTACACACAGAGAAATATATATTTTTTTAATTGAAAGCTGTCTTAGAAGACAATTAAGTAGCAAATGTAAGAGTTCATTCCAATTTCATTCCCACTGCTACAGATGAATGGACTCCAAACTATACATGTCTAAAACTCAAATTAAGCTTAAATCAAGACTATTATTAGCATCTCTTTTTCACAGGAGGAATGCCTACATGATATACTGCAACAGATGCAAATTTTGCACTTACTCCAAAGCTAATGAAAGGCATTGGACCTTATGACTGTAAAGCTAAGTCCAGGAAGGAAAACAAATGGCTGTACAGCAGCTGGATCTGAGATGACTGATTTCTTACAACTCAGATAATATGCTGAGATTTTTCACATTTCATTGCAAAATATTGTACAAAGGCCCTGAGAGAGAGAGGTCAGCACTATTGATTTTCTAAACAGATGGAAATCACCCCATGCATTACCCTATGTTCTAGAGAGATGGAGTTGGATTAAAGTTATAAAATCCATGTGGTTGCATTAACTCTAAAGCAATTTATGATATGACAAAATCATAGTTCTGTCTTCAGTGGTATAAAACCACTGTAAATCCATTTGAGTTAGTTCTAATTATCCTAGGTGCACATGATATACAGCACCAAGAGGGAACTGCTAAAACAAGAAGCCAAGTAAGGAATTTCTAAAAAAAAAAAAAGAAAAAATAATAAAGAAAGAAAGCAACAACATTTTTGAACAATTTTACTCTGAGAAAGGCTTAAAGCTCAGGTTTTGTATTCTCCTGCTCAAAGTGATGGTAATTAGCAAACTGGTATGTGTGAAGAGTGAGCACTTTTATTCTAGCCCATGGGGACTAGTTCGCAGCAATTATTGTTATCCAGTCCCTCTTTAATATGGATATGCACAGGCAGATGGATTACTGGAGTGGAATAATAAATACTGTACTAAAAATTAAGTAAATTGAATTAAGAAACTTTATCAGGAAATAAACTTCTAAGGGATAATAGCCATAACATTGTTTGTGTTTCATTAGTGATGATACTCTGTTGATACTTGTCATGGTTTCAGCCCAGCTGACAACTAAGCACCATGCAGCCACTCACTCACTGACTCCCCCTCCACCCTGGCTGGTGGGGAGCAGAACATTTTAATACTTGAAATAAAGTAAAATATAACAGCAACAACAACAACAAGAATAAAATGAAATAAAAAGACAAAGGAATAAGCACCCCCCCACCTCCACCCCCCCACCTGCTGACCAATGCCCAGCCCACCCATTAGCAGCAATCAGCCCCTTACAGCTGTCTCCAGCTTATATACTGAATATGACATACTGTGGTATGGTATACCACTTTAGCTAGTTTGGATCAACTGTTCTGATCATGGTCCCTCACAGCTTTTTGTGCCCCTCTTGACTGGGAGAGCACGATAGACTGAAAAGTACTTGACTTAGGGTAAGCACTGATCGCAGCAACTAAAACATGGCTGTGTTATCAACATTTTTCTGAGACTAAAGCCAAACCACAGCACTGTCCCAGCTACTAGGAAGAAAATTAACTCTATCCCAGCTGAAACTGGGATAATATTTTAAGAGTACCTTCTGTTATTCGCAGTAAGGTAGGATCACTCGGTGTGACATAAAAAGGTAAAATTAATTTACTAAGAAGGATAGGTACCTGGGGTGGAGAGAAATTCTGTGAATCCACACATCTCTTACTCTCACTGCTCAGCCCTGCAGCCCAGGAATATTGGACACTTGCTTTGTCCCCAGGACTATCTAAGTCCTGTCTACACTCGGTGTCAGGGATCCCTGGAGAGAGGAGTTTCATCCCCATATCTGAGGTGTTATTGTTTTAGGTAGCTCTTTTAAAAATTAGGTTGTTGGGATCCAATGACTTCACTAGCCAAGCAGACCCAGGACAATCTCATTCCCTATATCTGAGGCCAAATAGCAGTTGTTACTGGGTTTACTCTCACTCTCTCATCTTTCCAAATATCTTCCAAGAATAGAAGGTGATTAACAGCTCCATCATCCCTGATTTTTTTCTTTCTTTCCTTCACATACCAGACTAATTTAAACATTTAGGGTTGGCAGATGCAATCATGGTCTCATTTATCTCAATGGTGTTTGTGGGTAGGCTTCACCCTGTGACAAGATATAACTAAAAATGAAGTTTGGTGTACCTGTAAAGAAGACAAAAACCAAGCTCCATGCAAACCTGGTGCATGTCTTTCAGACTAATAATGAGTCTAACCCAGTGTTAACAGATTCTGAACAGCTACAACAGAGCTTATGTTCCCAATTATATTTAGATAACTTTTAGACAAAAGCAGTGACAGTGAAGTTAGGTGATGTAAAATGGAGACTGCTAACTGCATTTAATGCACTTAGCAGAAATAGAAAATATTTTTTGATGAGCAAAGAAAGTTAGCATTCAACAGCTGCCAAAAGACTTAATGTCCAGAACAATTGTAATAAGGAAATTACTCAGAGAACAGACCTAAATCACTGTCACCTTCAGGGACAGGGCGTATATGCATCTTGTAAATGAGTGTTCAAGGCCAGGTTGGACGAGGCCTTGGGTTGCATGGTTTAGTGTGAGGTGTCCTTGCCCATGACAGGGGGGTTGGAACTATTCTATGATTCTATGAGAGTCATCTCCAAACAACTTAGAATATATTCATCACACATCTTTCTTTCCTCCTTCCAACTCAGGGGACTCCTCTTATGTACTGGTGCATGCATAAAAAAAATTAAAATGTGCATATAAGATCTTTACCTTTATTGGGTCCTGTTACTTGTACCTGCAACTATGCAAGGAGTCCTTATGATATTCTTTGATTTCTTATCCTTTAAAATGATATTCAGGAAATGCTAAGAGAAAAAAAAAATGGCTGCATCATTGTAGGTGTTGTGTGAAAAAAATGCACAGATATAAACTTTGCTCTGGAGAGTTTGCAACTGAAATATTTGGGCAGACATAAGTAAGGTAAGCGGTATTATAGAATCCTAGTTGAAGAAATACTGAAGAAGAAAAGAAGTTAAATTTCTAAAAACTACCACATTCCTTCAAGTTGCCTGTTGCCTATTATGAATGTTGATACCTCAGTGAGATCATCAATGTCAGGCATTTTCAGAGGATGCAGTGAAAGGAACTGCAAAACTCATGCTTCCTACCAAAAATTCATAAAAGAAAGAAAAAGAAAAAGTGAATTACATTATAACATTAAAAGTTATATGAAGGGGCTGAGAAAATGAAACACCTGACTGCATATCATGCTGTGGCATTCCTTGATTTCTGGGAATTACCTTTTCTTTCACTAGGAGAAAGCCACAGATACAACTTCTCAGCTCTTACTAACTTTAAGCAACAAGAAAATCCTAAAAAATTAAATCTAAACTTCTGGTATAAGTCTGGCAAATTTATCGACTTCCTAAAAAATGGTCCAAAGGAATAATCTTAAAAAAAATAAATTAATTAATGGGGTGATGTTCTTTAATTAAAGAAAAAGCTAATAAAATGCACAGAAGGCTCTATGCAAGTAGCCTTTTAGGGATAATTAGTTTTATTTTCAAAAGCTAATACTGATTTTATGTCTTCACTTCTAAAAAACTTAGCTGATACCATCTGAATGGGCATCAGTTGTGCAGAATGTCAAATATGCTACCTTTTTAACTCCAGTCCTTATCTTTAACTCCAGTACCTATGAAATACCCACTGTCAGGAAGAAATGTGACTAATCAAATTCATCAGCCGTTTTGGAAAATGCTGTCCTTTGTGCTTTACAGCAATATACTTCAGTGATTTCAAGAGACAAGAGATTTTCCCTTCTTTAAGTCACTCAATTACATTTTTGTACATGAAAACTAGTCTCTCCCTATATCAAACAGGCACTTTGCTAATCAATACTGCTAATCTTGATGGGCAGGTGATGTGTGAAATAGCATGCAATGTATGTCAGACCCAATCTGTTGTCGTATCCCACAAGTTAAAAATAAATAACAACAACAAAAACATTTTTATACAGCACCTGTAACCTTTCTTTTTCATTTTAAAGGTGAAATACAAAATCAAATAAAAAAGAACTGACACTGCTCAAAATTAGCTGTCCCATGAATAACCTCCTTTTCAATAACTTCCATAAATATAAATGAAATAGGCTTTGCATGACATAAAGCATCAGTTAATTTGATGTAAACTGAAGAAAAATCTCTGTTCCACCTCCAGTTAAGCAGTATTTGATTCATGATATTTGTCTGTGCACCTGAGTAATAAGTATAAAGTGAAAAGAAAAATATTCAGAGTGTGAGGTTTTTCTGAGGGAGGTGGTTTTTTTGGTTGTTTCTTTTTTTGGGGGGGGGGAATTAACATATAGTTAAATGTAACCATGTATTTCTTGTAGTCTGCAAATAAAAATATTCAGATATCTCCAAGTGAGGTTGCCTACTGTAGCAGTCTGCCTTATAAGAACAGAATCAAGATCAGAACTTCATTTAACAATTTAAGAAGTCTCAATGAATTTCTAACCTTACCAGACTTGCTGTTATTTAACATGAAACTTCATTCAGTTGCTCGATTATATATACTATATGCCCCCCCCCCCCCCCTTTTAATGGAATTGGAGAGTATTTCCATGCAAATAAAGACTGAAAATATACTAACGCTTGGAAATATGTTTTCATATTATTTTGCCGGGTGCCTTTAGTACACCACCAAAGTCCAGAGTAGGCTCTCTGTTAACATGGAAAGCAGGAGAGAAGTCAAGAAGTGGGATCAGTGAAACCCTTTCTCCATCAGTCTTATCCCAGTTCATCCATCACTTGTGCCCTTAATCAATTTATGCAATTAATCCACAAGGATTTCTTTACAACATTTATTTTTGCTCCACAGAGCCAGTTTAAGAACCACTTACAGTAAGGATGAGAGAACATAGAGTTGCACTATCCTTTCAGTATTTCAGGTGTGCCTTCCGTTTTGTTATAGATGAATCCCACTTGTCTTGTTTGGAAAACTGCTGCATTTAGTACAGCACATAAATGCTGCTAAAGCCAGCTAGTTTCTTTGAATTAACAGCATGATATGTTTCAATAAAACAACAGAATCATCAAAACTCATATGTTACTGACATATAAACATATAGAAGTGTGATTCAAGTGGGGAAGATTTAATCACATTCTTAATGTGTTCCATTTAGTATGCTCTGTGGACCAAAGCCATCTTTTTAAAAACAGCTTTTGAAGATGTAATAATATATTTTCATTAGAATATCTGTTCTCTCTTAACAAAAGTATTTTCAGATTAAATAAAAGAAGAAAAATTAGTGGGTCTCCTGGGTCTTCTCCTTTATCTTGAATTTCCTCTCTCAGACCCCAAGTTTTTCCTTGTTTTTGAATGAATACTGCAGAAGTAATTATATATCAAACCAGAAAGGAAAAAAGCCATAACAACAGAAAAGATCAAATAAATAAGAAAAAGAGTCTGACCAATATTTTAAAAAATAAGAAATGGAAACCTTGTCTGCCTCCAAAATTAACAAATTATCTCCACTTATATTGCATTCTTCAGCTAGCATATTTTTCAACAAATATTTTGTCTAATTTCAAGTAGCCATATCTCTCAGCAGATGAATACCCAAAATCAAATTAAAATGGAAACAAGCAAACATAGAAAAAAAAGTTTAAAAAAAACAAAACCAGAAGTCCCTGTCTGCAGATGCATGAGTAACTTCACTACAAGTACCAATAAAGACCCATAGTTTTGCTTGTTTAAAAATAACTTATTATCCGAAGGCTTCCAATATAAACCATATTGAAAAGCTGCTGTAAAAAAAATATTTATTGTTGACAAAAAAAATAGTAGAAACCAAGGTTCTCTCTCAATAAAATTTCCTTGCTACTTTTAAAAAGAAGGCTGTTGAGCCAGGGACAAAAAAAAAAAAAATGGTGAAAAACAAATGCTGCATCTTCCTGAAAAAATAGGACGGTTTTCCTTTGAAGAGGGGCCAGCAACTAAGTTCTGTTAACCTAAATAATTTTTTTATTGGAAACTCAAAGATAGTGAAGAGATCTAATCACATCGGCATAACCTAAGCATAAACAGTTTACATATGAAATGTCTACAATGTTACATTGTAGTGATAGGTCTGAGGTAGAATTTTACAATCTAATTTGGACATCATATTTCACAAAACAATCACAGAATCAGAGAATGGTTTGGGTGGGTATGGGCCTTAACAATTATCCAGCTTGATTGTAAACATAGTCAATACAGTGAAGTACTAGGTAAAGATCACTCAGAGAGACAGGATTATCTTGATACTGGGGGTTTTCATGACAAATTTTTTAGTTTGTCACACCAAATTCCAGAAAGTTCATACTGATCCTACCTGGAAGTAGGAGGATGGCACAGGTTATCTCTTTTGGTCCCCAGCTGTTCTGTTTTCAAGGATTCTCTGTGTGTTTTTCAAGTGCAAATACTGAATCAGTGAAAAACAAAACTAAATGGAGAATAAACTCAAGGACATAAAAAATTAGGAAATCTTCAAAATGATTAGTCCAAACTCTTACCTTGCCCCTTTTTTTCCCTTTTTCCTTTCCTCTTTCACAAGACTGAAGATCCTGTATGCAACAATTTTCAAGTAAAAAAAAAAACAAAACTAAGAACAACTGCATGCTTTTATAGAGCCTTTGTGTTTACTGGAAAAAGGAAAAATTATGAGATATTTTTTTGAGAATTCAGCTAGGCTAAATGACACCTTCATCTGCAGCATGAATACAGGCATCTGAATACCCAGCTACTTCTGAAGCCGAAGCAAAGAAAAAAATAACCATGCTTACCCAACACCCAACATAGCAGCAAAGGCTACTATGTGAAATCCGGTTTATTGTTCACTACAGTTACTGCTCTTCACTTAATCCCACTTCCCTTTCCCTGGAGATCTCCTGAGTGTGCTTAGAACAGGGTTTGGACCAGGACAACAGTAAAAAGGGTCTTGGGGTCTGCTCAGTGGAGGACCCCTATGTGGAGTTTTCTGGGATTGAGGGTATTTACAACCTAACAAAAAACAAGGCTCAATGTAAAAAATACCTAATTTAAAGACAGTGGGCATGGAGAGCATAAGACTATTCTATCTCCAGTGGTAACTGCCAGTTGCCATCTAAAATACCATTTTAATTTCAGTAACTGGCTTTTCTTGGCTTAAAAGTGTCTTGATGTTGGCAAGATCCTTATGCCGAAAAGATCTGCCTCAAAGATTTGTCTGGCTTAGGAAGTTGCCATGGTAGGTGACTTATTCACGGAATAGCCCCATCTTCTTATTACAACTTCGTAGGTGCTATTTCTCAGCCTTGAATCTTTATCCCTGTGGGAAGAGAAGATCAGCCTAGTGGCAGTCTGCAGAGCTATCATATCTGTTACTAGGCAATAATTTATTGTGTATGAAAAGGTGGGAGGGTGAGGAAAATGTATTTCACAAGATATTTTTCAAGTGTTGTATATTTATTGCATAGATTACATAATGGGAGTGATTCTAAAGAGGTGAAATGTTTTGACTATACTGTGGTTTACTGGTACCTGCTAGCCTGGTGATAAAGAGTGCAAAACCCATCAGAGCAAACAAATATGTGACTGCTTAGAAATGGCAATTTGACTGCAACAAAGAGTCGTATTGTGCAATATCTTGTCTGTCAGAGAAAGGTTTATGAATAGTCACCTTGAAGACAAACAGAGGAGCTGTCAACAACCAACTGTCAAAAATATCAAGTCTTTTCTTCCTGTCCAATACATGAAATCCTGTTGATTGCAGGAATCATCACACACTTCAGCCTTTTTGGAGACTACAAAATACGTTAGTATAGACAATGCAATCAGTAAATATAAAGCTACGCTGGTTATTAATCAAAAGAGAAACCTGTGATCTCTTTTCAGTTACAGAAGTAAATAATTATGATCAAATCATTGCTGTATGTATTGCTTTAGCAACACAAAGACACTGGGCTAACTTCTCTCATATCAATCTATGATCAAAAAACTCTGCTGAAATATCCCTGTTCTGTTTTTACACAGCAGAGTGTAATAGAGTGAAAAAGCATTCTAGCCTCCATGAAAATTTCAGAAAGTTATGAATTCCTTCCATCTTGTTTAACATTTCAGGTACAAGTATACCCATTTCACATGGAAGCCATCATACCATTTTTGTCAAACTGGGAGTGTGAGGAAATGATAATCAGTCTCATAATATTAAATGAGTTTTATTTTTAACTGAAGATAAATTGTTTCTATGTACTCTCCATTTCCATAGAGGAAGCAAGGAGAAATGTTTAAGTTGCATAACTCTTAACAAAATCTCCAGAAGCTCT
This sequence comes from Melopsittacus undulatus, assembly GCF_012275295.1. Taxonomy (NCBI): domain Eukaryota; kingdom Metazoa; phylum Chordata; class Aves; order Psittaciformes; family Psittaculidae; genus Melopsittacus; species Melopsittacus undulatus. The sequence continues at coordinate 81,024,342 of NC_047527.1, read as the reverse complement.
TTGGAATGATTTATTTAGCTTCAAGAATAAAGTTTTAGCCCAGATGTTGCCATAAAAATAATTGCTGATTGTGGAAATAATTACATCTGTAAAATGTAATTGCCAACACTTATCTAATGAAGCATTTTCTCAGAACATGTCTATGTCTGAAGTGTTTCCACACAGTATCATAAAAAAAAAAAAAAAAAAAAGCTCTGGAATATCATGAAAACAGACATGATTCAGCCATTTGATTGAAAGCAGGGCTGAGAAGTATTCCGCTGAATGACAACACACTACAAAAAGGAGGAAAAAACAGAACTAAATATTTAATTGGTACCTAACTGGCGAACAGTGCTTGAATGCTTGAATTTGTGATATAAATGATTGTTTTAACTTTTTCTGATGCATAAAAATATAACACAGAAGTATTAAATGAGATATTGTTATTTTCTACCCAAGCATTTATAAAATACATTTACCTCACTTAAACATTAAGTTTGTGATGATTGTGACCACCTGTAGTCATTTTTTCCTCTTGAAATTTTAGCTGCTCCTACATATTTCTTACTACGAGATGAAATAGATTTAGTTTCTACATACTGAGAAATAGTTGGTTCTTATAGAAAGTTCTGGTTTACAACTCCTATGCAGCTTAAGTGGAATTAACATTACTGTATCACACTGTTAAAAATGTTGTAACTACTGATGTAAGCTTTAAAAATTGTGCTTTTCTGATAGTTCAGTCTTACAGGGATGGTAAAAGTAAGGATATTTTTCTTTTTAATAAGCATTTGTGATTAATAAATGCTGTCAAATACCAGGAGGTAATAGGGCATTAAATGTTCACATGTAACTGACTCATGTAGCTGACTGAAAGTCTTGAATTAACACATGAAAAATAAAACATAGAAAGTATTTCCTTACTGTGTCTCTCTACCACTATATCATTTGCATTTAAAGTGCTGACACTAAAGATCTTTTAAATCAATGACTAAAAAAAAAATTGAAAAAGTTACTGTATGTTTTTTGTAACACAAGTGACTAAAAGAAAGAACCTGTATATTTATCTTTAATTTTAAACCTATATTAATCACATATAAACAAATTATGTGTCCAATAAAATGAGTATAAGGAGGAAGTTGGCATGGAAACCAGCATTTATGTATATAAATAGAAGCAGGGTTGTTTCAACAAGGCAAAATAAATAATTAAGGGTTTTTAACTGTCTGTAAATTTATCAGAACATTAAAATGCATTAATCTCTGTGCATGCTAGTAATTGTGAAGTGGAAGAGGTCATAGTCTGATTCCCACCCATTTCGTGAAAGATTTAGAATGACATGCGGAAAGGCATGAAGTGAAGGGCAAGATGTAAATCTATCCCAGAAGAAATTCTTTAGTCTTTCAAAATACTGTTAAAAGAAGGAAACAGAACTGATCCATTCTGTTTTCATTCTGTTAGAGATACTGTAACTAATTGCCTTAATAATTCAGATGGCTAAATCTGATCAAACTTAGAAGTGTGTAAAAGAAAAAAATTAAAATACAACACCCCCCACAAACAACAGCAGAAACCTCCACAGTTCAAAATTATTTAATGCATCTAAAAAAATATTTGAATATATATATATATTCTTGTCTGTGCATATATATATATATATATAATATTGTTTCAGGGTAAAGAAAATATGTTGATCTAAAGGGTAAAAGAGAAAAGGATTAATAAAACTTTATAATGATGATGCTATGATTATTAATAATGATTTTAATACTTTACCAAGTACCATTCAACAAAATCAGAGAATCACAGAAAGATTTATATTGTAAGGGACCTTAAAAATCATCTTTTTCCAACACACCTGCCACAGGAAAAGACACCTTCAGTGTGAAGGTAAACAAAATTATATGATAAAATATATCAAATTATTTTATATTAAATGAGACAGGCAGTGACATAATATCTGTTACTCTGAGGAGAAAACTGCAGCAGAGTTGCTGAAATAGTGATTTGAGGTCACAAAGCTAGTCAATAACAACAGCTAGATGAAGAACTGAGTAGCCACTGCACAGGGAGAACATAATGACAAAGCTTATCTATCCATAAAAAAACAAGCAAAAAGAATATCACACATCAAGAGTGAAAGCCATTTGAAGAAATCCCTTATTCTGAATATTAGCAAAACCTGGCATTCTATCATGAACCATCTCCATATGGTTAACAAGACCATGGTCAGCATTTTACTCCAGATGAACTCAGGATAATTAGACAAACAGTAAGTTTTACTTTGTGTACTGGGTGCTTCTCCAAAGTACAGAGTAATTCTTTAGACAAAAATCGATTTCAGTACCGGACGCAGACAGTAAACAACGAAGACTCCAGTTCTCCCCAAAATCTCCTTGTATCATAAATTAATATAAAATTATCATTGATACATTCAGATCTTTATCTGCTTTCACCAGAAGCAAATGCTTTGACTACCTGAGTTGTTAAACTAACATTTGTTTAACTCATTCTTTATGTGCCTCATTCTGGGCTTCTTTTTCATTGATATTTGCTCTGAGAATAAAAAAAAAAAACAAAAAACCTCTAAGTAATTCCCACATTGTCTAATGTCTCCTTATTAATCTGACTTCATCTGATCAGCTTGCAGATTCAGCTATTGAGTTAAATATACCCTCAATGAAATAACACTCTTGGTCTTCAGGGCTTTATACTTGGTTTGTGCCTTATGCTTTGGCTATTCTAAGCACTACTTCTCTATCTTGGAATTTTCATCTGAAGCCCCAGGCAGCCTTATCCTTGCTCTCCTCTAAGCCACAGTCTTCATGCCTAATCAGACAGGTGCAATCAGCTTGTGGTTTATGCAGAACATGAAGCCCATCTCAGGCCCCCTCCAAAAGGCATTACACTTAAAAGATTCTGTTGTGCCAGGAAAGTAATTATGTTGTTTTGATAATTATTACAGCCATGGCCTAAATAAGCAGTATCAAAGGACCATAGTAACGCTTCAAATCAAACAATGACTTCACCTACCTTCAACTACTGTTCATTTGGAAGCTTAGCTTTAGATAAACATTTAAGGTATTTAAAGAGTTACCATTTAACAACCACATTCTGAAATGACTATTGAGGAATTAACAGATTTCTTCTTGAGATGTCTGCATAGTGTTTACTTAGTTTATCAGATTGTGAATCAGGATCTTAAGAAAAATACATCTTTTAAAATGATGATTTGAAGCTTTGTGGTAGAGATCATTGTGAATCAATAAGCATGGAACTCAGAATCATCACTTCTTAGGTTTAAGATCCATGTAAAAGTAAATATGCTTTAAAGATAATAAATAACTTTTTTTTTTAATATTACTGGAAACAAAATAGTGTAACTGCTTAGGACTTCCTGAAAAACATTCAGTCTTGATCTGTAGAAATATGCCTACAAATATACATACTTACATGAATATATACACATATGTCGTGGTTTAAACCCAGCCATACAGCTCATTCACTCACTCCCCCCCCTTCCTCCACAACTCCTGGAAAGTTGGGGAGGAGAATCAAAATAATGAGACTCCCACGGGTTGAGATAAGAACAGTTTAATAACTAAGGTATAACACAAATTACTACTGCTACCACTAATAATAATAATAATGATAAAGGAAACAACAAGGGAAGAGAATACAACACCTCACCACCTGCTGACCAATAACTCACCCCACCCCACCTGACTGAGGACCCACCGATACCTCCTCCCACCCCGCAGAGAACTAGCCCTTCTGGGTAACTCTCAGGTACATTCTGGGCATGATGTGCTATGGTATGGAATACCTCTTTGGCTAGTTTGGATTAGGTGTCCTGTCTCTGCTTCCTCCTGGGTTCCCCTCCTTCCTGGCAGAGCACGAGGCTCAGAAAGTCCTTGGTCAGACTAAACATTTGAGCAATAACTAAAAACATTGCTGTTATCAGTGCTGTTCCCAGGCTGAAAATCAAAAACACAGCACTACACCAGCTACTAAGAAGGAGAAAAAAGTGACTGCTAGTGCTGAACCCAGGGCAACATAAAATTGTGATTAAAAGGAGTAAAATACTCCTTTTATTGATGTATTCTTCGGACCATTATGGATGACCCACAACTGGAAACAGTTCACTATAACTTCAGTCACTGCAATATGTGTCTAAAATTAGGGCAATGGGTAACTCAACAGTTACAAAGACACCAGATTCAAAAACCAAAAATAATAACCCATACCCTCCATCCCTGTTTCCCCCCCATCCTAGTCCCTGTTCCCCTCCTCAGTCCCTCTAACATCCCTATATTAATGTGACAGTTGTAGATACTGGGTCTGGGGGACTGGAGGCGTAAAAGAAGAAAAAATTACAGTGGCCAGACTTGCATGCTCTCTCAAACCAGCATCTCCTATTATCTCTGAGATACAGTACTTGCCTATACAAACCATTGATCTCTCCTACTAGAGTATTTCTCACATGCTTATTAATGTAAAGCTGAGTCCAGACCAATTAGTTGTGTGGAGTTTAAGGCATAATCCATCCATATGATGAACTCTTGCTGCTCTTATTCCTGCCCATCTCTGTGACCATCTTTTGGAGCAACACTACATTTTGAGTGCCTCTGAAACAGCAAGAGATACAGCATACAGAAAGACATTTCAGTCAGAAGATTTTGGTAAGAGAAAAATAACCTTTCTTATTGTGAAACATTTAAAATAGTGATGGATTTGTCACCTGTTCCAGAGTTTGGTTAAAGTGACATTGCTTAATTTTATAATGTTATAATTTCTGACCTGTGGGCATAATTGATGACAGTAGTCTCTTCCTGAAACCTGTATTTTGTGTTATGTAACAGCCAAATGACAGGGTACAGCAAAACATAAAAAAAGCAGTTTGGCTTTTTTCATCAGGCTGTAAACCTGCAACCCAGCTGTTGATTTGGAGAATAGAGAAAGGACAACAAACAAATAAATTATATGTGCTATGAAATCCAATTCTTTGTGTGGAAGTAAGAATTCTACTACTGTTCTGGATTTAACTACAAACTAGTAAACAGGGTGCAGGAGATGTAGAAGGTATGCAGGGAGAGGAGGCACTTGGGAAAACATCTCTGGTTTCCAGTACTCCCCCATAGCAATGGGAAGAATTATGTGAATTAATTTCCCTATATTGTGTTTGTATCAGCAGAACCAAAAGACTACTGAGAATTCTGCTGAACCCTTCCTGAATGAAAACCAGATTTACCCTTACCTACTAAGTCAAAATCAGCACCTGCAGCTGATGTCAGTAGTGTTTTTCACAATAATATTCTCTAGAGAATTTGTAACAATAGACAGCTGAACACAAGGACCAGATGCTGCAAAACAGAAGATAAGAAATGTAAATGTCATTTGCCTTGTTTAATATACAGTCACTTAGGTTACCAATACACGCAGAGTTTGGTTGTTTAATTAAGAAGTTTGTGCTGATGTCACAAATTCAAGTCAGGTAAATAAATTGCCATTTAACACATGCATAAAACTTTTGATTAAACACATATAAGTAGGAAATAAAAGCAATGCAGATACAGCTACTGCAATCCACAAAGAAGCACTACTGCAGCTATTGATATCTTTTTGAGTTTTTAATTGTTTAAAATGTTAATGAAGGAGAATATTGGCTGCCATTGTTGCTGTATCCTAGCTGCTATAAATCTCAAAGGTCTGAAATCATGTATTGGGGCAGTGGTTGATATCCTACCTGTCACTAGCATTCAATGTATTTTCTGCGAGATTTTAGGGTTGGTTGGGATGCTACAAGCTCTTATTTCAAGTACACTTCTTGCATTTTAGGGATTAATTAAATTGTTTTGGTTTAGGTAATGCTCATCCCCCCTCCTTCACAATTATTGCCTTCTTTCCCACCTCTGTATGCATAACCTTTACTTGGAGTAAGCTTAGAGTGATAATTACGGTCATTTCCTGGGGTCAGATCAATTTGTGCTTTAATACGTACTGGGCAGATTTGAAAAAGTTAATCTTTTTTTTCTGTGCCACAGCTTCAGAATAAGTAGCACAATATAATCACCATATATGAATAGAAATTAGATGTAAATAGGCACATGGCTTTGCAAAAGTAACATAAACATGTGCTTGCGTTTTCTTGTACTTTGCATGTTTCCTCCCTCAACCCAGGAGCTTTAGCTAGAAAATGTGATTAAAAGATGTTTGAGCAATCCTAAAATACAAAATTTTTTTTCCACTTTTGTTTCAGAAAGGGTCACTTTGAACACATCTGAATGGCGTATGTTTCCCTGTTCTTTGCCATTTGTTACTATTTATGCTTACTGTTTTCACATTCAAGAAGACATAAGAATATTTGACAGAATCATGCTAAATCAGCTAACAACATTTAGCCAAGTTGATTGTTTATGCCAGGTACAATCTATTATGGTTTTGGCATATATTTTCCAGATTCAGTAGGTCTGGCTATATTACAACTGAAACTCAAAATTTTCTAACTGACAAACTATTAAAATAACACTTCATTATGTTAATTTTATGAAAAAGATTTTCAATCTGAGGTTACACATGGCTTTAGTTTTTTGCCTTAAGCCATAAAGCAAACAATTGTATGAAAGTTAGTCTGGCATGTGGAAAAGCACCTTAGCTGTACCAGGAGCTACAACTTCAAATATGAAGTGTTTTGGGGGAAAGAGGGAATGTTTTCCATGTGATTCCATAAATTACATTCCATAATTTGCATATGGAATTAAATTCCATAAATTACAGATCAAATATAAAAGAACAGAGATGTGCTCAGATAACTGCATTATAGTTTAACAAAATCTGAAATAGAAAAACTTTTAATATAAAAAGACAATAACAATATAACTCTTGGCTCAGCTTTCATTTTCACAGGGGGGCAAAAAAAATAATCTTTGTCTTCCTAGCTTCAATTTTCCTCTGCTGACTTGTGATAGTTTCGATTCCAAATAACTGGCACCATTTACAGTTCACATTTTTATTGTTTTGGCTCCAGGAACTGGAAGATAAAAAAACTCCAGCAACCAAACCCTAATGTCCTCTTTCTTTGAGAAAGACTTTTGAATTATAAACATTGAAACAAAACCCTATCCAGCCAAAACCAACAAAAAGCATGCAGTAGGTGACTGTTCCAAGCATCTAAAATATATATATAACTATACACAAACTTAACTTTTTTTTTGTGTGTAAATAGAGATGCAATCTAACTTTACTGGTGAAGGTGGAAAGAAATAAGAGAACACTGCAGTAGACTCCTTAGAAACTTCTTTACTCAACTATAATATGAAAAAGAAACTAAACCCTTTAGATTATCATAGCTATGAGATGACATAGGTTGAATTTAAAAACTGCTGTAAGGATATTAAAATTTTCTAATGCAATATGCAGGATTTTTGATCAAGAACTTCTACTTACAACAGTAGAAAGAAGGGATGGAGACCCAGGTTCCTGGAATTTGGGCCTGGGTGTGGGGATGCTCATGAATTTACCTGTCCTCCAGGTCAGATATCAATCTAACTTTGTTACACATATGAAAAAAACAAAACCAAAACCAAAGAACTTCTGACTTTAAAACTCTGTATTTAAAGAGGAACCATTTGTATCTGCCATGTGCACCTGCATTCTAGGTGTGATTGCAGCTCCATGCAGTCCTATGCTCTTGACATACCCTTGAAGAGGTTCTCTTGCATTCTGATAGTAGTTTCACTACAACAACTTTGAAATAAGCATGGACGTCATCTCCCACTAAAAATGCAGATGTATCAATTTAGTGACTCTAAAAAAAAAAAAAAAGAGATCATTTGACCATGATAACCCCCTCAGTTCACTTAAAAAGTAAGGAAAGAACATCATTCACTATTTCTAGAAGGCATTTACAGGAAAACAGGGTCTGAGACAGCAGACCGTGGGATATGAGGATTCATCTGCTGGAGACAGCTCTGTGGCTGGAGGCAGTCGAAGTAAGAAATCTGTGGATTAGCCATTTTTCTATGCCATGATACAGGATCACACTGTAAACCATCAAAGTTGTAAATTTGTATTACAGTACCTACCACAATGTAAACTTGGATCTACCTTCACTTTGATGTGTCTTCATCCTTCATTTCCCCTCATCCTTCTCCGCAACAGAGAACATACCTCTTTTCTGAATTTAGGAAACCAAATAAATTTTTTCACCGTATTTATTCTTAAGAATCTCAACACTCATATAGTAGTTCACCTTGCTGATTTTTCCCCTTTTCTTCTGTAACAATAGTTGTACAGAAATAAACTGCAAATGAAATGAAATCTAAATGGTCTAGCAATTTCTTACTTCTAAATGGGGAAAATTCATTCATATAATTATGTAATTTGTTAACTGTGTCCATTGGTTCTCCCCTTTTCCACTGATTATATGTGTGCCTAACTTCAAAGAAGTTACTGTCTATTACAAAGAGCTGAGAACCAGATCAGCTTCATAGTTTACAGGAAATTTAATAAATTATAATTGAATTAATAACAAAAAGTCAAGTGCTTTTAAACATATAAGAAACTCTATTCTAAGGTGACTTTTTTTTCTATTTCTTCTGTGTTTTGTTTGGCCACCCCATAACAATTCCTGAAGTTGATAACCTAGGAGATACCTTTTCCTTCCAAAAAATGCTGCAATCATCTTCTCTACTGTGTATAATAATAGCAGTTTTGAGAGAAGTTATGGATTAGCCTTGGACATAGTAAGGATGCATATTCAAATAAAATACTTTCTGAAACCAGGGAGTTATGTGTTATAACCGCCGTTTGCTGATAAATATTGAGTGCTACATGAGGGTGAAGTGTAAGCTAGAGGAGCAAGGTACTTAATTTACAGGAAATAGGATTATGCTACATAACGCTGAGACAATCTCTTGTTTGCTTACTCATTTACTTATTGGAAACTACACTAACAGGGACACACGTAAATTTATGTCAAGATTTCTTTTGAGAACATCAGGATCTCACTTATCACATCACATAAAGATTCAGTTTCACAGAACTGGATAGACAAACTAATTTGAGATGCACACCTTTCCTACGTAAATAAAGAAAAAAAAAAGTTTGAAAGAGCATTTATAAGTATGCCCATATTTAAAAGATGCACCTTGTGACAGAAATAGCTAGTTGTTACTCCCAAAACCATTACCAAAATCTTTCTCTCTGGTGATCCTCAGGAAAAGCCATGTTAACATGTTTAACCAGCTACACAAAAGACTACAGAAAAAGAAATGTGTGCAAAAGGATATTAAGAAATCAAGATGCTCATCAGTGCATCTTCTAAAGTTATGTCTTCACTCCAATGTGTTTCTGTTGAATTGATGCTCGATTTTGAATGGAATTGGAATGGCATTTGTTAATTATGTGATCACTGTATATTGAGAAATCTAATAGCATATTATCTGGTTTGGGGGGTTGTTTGTTTACTTTCCTTCAGCTGAAATTGCAGAATGAACAATTTATGATATGAGAAAGGACACGTTTGACAAGTTCATTTTTCCACCCATATATAGGTTTTGCTTTGTAATATACCCCATCCCAAACAGAGGAAAATGATCATGTAGAGTAAAAGAAAACAAAATATTTCAACAGGAATTACTTTCTGCTGATAGTAAATGATGAACCTTCCAGAGCTGCTGAGTCAGCAGAATATAGAGGGGAAACTACAGCAAAGATTACTTCAAATCAAATGGATGGTACTATTTTTCCAATGTGAATATCTGAGCCTGCTTCACAGATATAAACAGTTTGCTAATTAAAAAAAAAATCACAAACCATTTTATATGTAAAACTCTTTAACTGCAAATAGGATTTAGAAAATTGTTCTTGTTCCTTGGTTTTAGTGAATAGAGAGCATATTTTGTAAACTTATGCATATTTTTGCATGTGATTTGCAGTTGGCTTTCTGTAGAACAATTAAAATTTGAAAAGCTCAAGCCACATTTTATGTTATAAGTTAAAAATATTTGAGCAGTTTCTAGAACTTTACTAATCATAAAGAAACACGATATAGATTGGTCAAAATTAAATTACAGTATCCTTTTTAAAAATGTTTATGTCCCTACAGTTATTTTGCATAGACATCTGGAATCTTATGTGGATTTATTCTGTTTCATAAATTAAAAACATATTTTGTAATTATATAAGTCTAGCATAGTGAGACAATGGTACAATTATTCTGTTTTACACAGTTACTGTTTTATAAGGTGCTGGACAATGTTTTATTTCATTTATATGTTCTTCCTTATGAATATGGTTGCTGCTTTTTTTTTTCCCAAACTATGATATTGTAAAATTACTTCACAGATAAAAGAAGATTCCTCAAATGTGACATGGAAAACAAAACATACATAGGAATTAGAATAGGAATTAGACCATGTAGAATAAGTGATAGTTTGCAAGTGTACTTCAAATGAGCTTACCTACACTAATTTAGCAATAGCAGGTGGAAATCTTCATTGCTAGGAAATGATGTTCTACACCAAATTTACCACGCTTGAAAATTCTGCTTATCATTTGGTTGAAATAGGAGATCAGTAGGAAGTTTAAAATACCCATCACATTATGAGCTACTTGACATCTTTTTAGGTAGTTTATACAGACAGATAAACTAAACCTGTTTTCTGAGGTTCTATGTATAGTTGAGAAGCAGGGTAAGTGACTAACAATGGGCAGATGCAAATTTTTTTTCCCAGAACTACTTGTTAGTGCAGAAAAGATCACTGGTCCTACTGCTTGCTCATCTTCACCCTATTTTAAGAGGCTGCTGACCCTGGACTACCAGCAGAACTGTTCATATGAGCAAAGTGAGGTTGGCAAGCTAACAGTATTTACATTCAGAGCCTGGATCTCTGTTACTCATCTGCATCTGTCTTCTTTTATTATACAGGACCTCTTCTCAGCAGATGATCAGCTCTTCAAGTCTAGAAAGAGTTTGAATGAATTAAAAAAATAAATAGCAAAATTTGCAATCTTAGTATGTAAAGTGCTAACTCTAAATCAGTTTATAGTCTCTGAAAAACTCTTCAGGGTAGCAGAATTGCCGTGAAAAAGCATTTAGCAGGTCTTCAAATATGAACTACACTATTACCACACTTTCAAGTAATATAGTAAGATAACATATTCAGCTATATTTTTCTGATAAAATGCATATTATTTTTGATAAAATTCCACATATATCCCTGTTTAAACTAATAAGTTGGGGTTTTGCTCTAAATCAAGATAAACAATATAAGGATCTCCTGATCCATGGGACTGATCCCTCACCAAGTTCCCAGACACAGTTTTTGATATGGCTGCTCCCCCAGGCTAGCTGAGCATGTTAAGGAGGCATGTAACAACACAGGACATCATAACTGGTACTTGGACTTTTTAAAGACTCAAAAAGAAGTGGGCCTGTCTTCATGAGAAAATTAGGTTCAAGTGCTATCCATCAGTCCTGACATCAGATCCTCATTTGCCATATTTTAAAAAGCTTCTACCTCAAGGAAAAAATGAGGAAGCTATATTTATGCCACAAGGTAAGGAATATCTCAACAAGAATGAATGTACAGTTTCTTAGGGACAGGAAATTGTGTTGTGTGGCACAAGACAGAATCATCTGACCAAAAGAAATATGCTATATTTTGTACTTAAGATATTAATCAGTCAACTCTTTTTTTTTATAAGAATCAAATATGAAAATAGGAAAAAATATTTCTAATTAACTTTGTATATTTATCATACAATGCTCCACATTCTGTGTCAAGTTATCCATACAATATTAATTTTCTCTGCATTACCTGTAGAATTGCCAGGTTGATGGGGACTTTTTTTTGAGCCTGTGTGCATGCTGTATGCCATTCTTTCAACCCACTATATGCAATCCTTAACATTTTTCACAGATACATATTACAGATATACTCAGATACATATTGCAGATATAGTCTTAATACATTAAGTGCTAAAACTGTTTGGATAGTAATTTTGTTCATTCTTATGTCTAGAAGAGTTAACAATGCATAACATATCATATTTGGTGACTAATGTTAGGCTAAAATGTTAAACTAGAGGAAAAAAATCTAAGAAAAAAAATCCAAGAAATTTAACAAAGACGACCACAATCACCCATCATACAGGGGTAGTAATGAAGAGATGCAATGGGTCTGCTACAAAACATAGAGACAAATACTGTTAGGAATACAGAAGCAATGAAACAAGGAACAGAAAGGCATAAAATATAGCTTACCTGGCTCTAATTACTACCTGGAGTAATACTTTTACTGATACTGAACAATATTTTCTCAGGTGGATGACATACTGCATTTTTCTACTCAGAAAAATTTAAAAAGCAAATAAAATGCTAAGATAGCCTTCCTTCTGTCCACATTTGAAAAACACAGATCACCAGTCTGTGGCCAGATATGACTGCAAGCATAAACCATATATCTGAGTAAAACATGCTGCAAATGCTCATAAAACGGAACTGGGGTTCCCTGTAAATAAAATTAGAGGAATAGACTTCCAAAAAAATAGTATTATGTGAGAATTTCCAGTACTTGGGTCAACTTCAGTGGCTTAGTTTGGCCTTGGTTTTAGGCACTTTTTCAAAATGTCATATATGGCAAGCTAATCAGTGCCTGTAAGTTCACAGAAAAAGTTTTGAACTCTTATAAAGTGTAGTAGGAAAAAGATTGTTAAACTCCACTCAATGCTTTGAAAATTTACCACCTAGTGTTCTTGAAAATTATTTCTTCTACATGAAGAGGACTAGAAAGAAGGAAATAATTAACTGAAGAAAGATATTCCTTGAGGTACAAAAAAAACCCCAAAACAACAGAACAAAAAAAAAAACAACACACCAAACAAAAAAAAAAACCAAACCAACAAACAACTAGAAACATATATTTCTTAAATCAGAACATTTATTGGTGATTTTGGGAAGTTGAGAAGCTATAGTCCTTAAACCCCATTTCTTCTATGTTGTTAAACTTCTTGTCTTATCATCAATAATAAATATGAAAACAAATCCTATTCTGCAAATAGAAACTTGGGAATTTTACAACCCCTGTCATCTTTAAAAAGGAGACTTCTGGTAGTTTCTGGAAAGACTGCTCAAAGAAATATCATTTTTTGTTTCAAGCTGGTAATTTTAAGTACTAGTACAATATCTCCTACATCCCCCTGTTCCCTTATGAGTTTGTTTAGAGCAATTTTTTTTGTGTATGACTTAGTCTCAAATTTGCAATTTTTCTGACAGTGAAATATAAGATAACCACTACTGACCCTGATTATAGTCAAGATTTTACAGACTTATTCATATATGCTGAATGGTTTTGCCTTAATAACAATAAGTATATTTATAGAATTCTTCTTTTCTACCTCCCTGAAGCTACACACTGACCAAGATAAAGGAGATGGGAATTTAAAATACATATTAACAGGAGATGGGGCTGGCAGTCTGTTCATTATAGATGAAAATACAGGAGATATTCATGCTGCAAAGAAATTGGACAGAGAAGAAAAGTCCCTGTATGTGCTACGTGCCAAGGCTATAGACAGAAAAACTGGAAGACAAGTGGAACCAGAGTCTGAATTTATCATTAAAATCCACGATATCAATGACAATGAACCAAAATTCACCAAGGACATATACACCGCCAGTATTCCAGAGATGTCTAGAGTTGGTAGGTAAAAACTTGTCATTATGTAAAATACCAATGGGTTTCAGTTGATCTGGAAATTTTAAGTAATTTATTATTTGAGGCACGTCATATTTGAGGCACTTAATTCTGTGAATATCCATGGAACTATATTTGTTGCCACAAATATATCATAAATTATTGATTCTGCTTGTATGTTTCATCTTCACCTACTCTTTCATCCTTTTTTCCACACTATAGGCCATTCTTTACCCTTTTAACCCACCAGAACCACTAAGGAATGTAGCATATATGGTTGTCTTACAAGTTACTACATAATTTTACCACAGCTGTGAATATAACTTGCATAAAATATATCCTCTTTGTATTTGTAATGATTAATTTAACAAACCTCTGTACCTTTAGACAAAAGCTATTTTAAACATGTAAGTATGTAAATCAATTAAGGTCTCAAAAATGTTGCAAAGATATCTTCCTGAAAATGCAAAACCTCCTTGCTTGTTTGTTTGTTTTGTTGCTGTTGGCTTTTTATGTCTGTTTGGATGTTTTTCAACTATTTTTTTCTCTTTGGAAGCAATATTAGTAGTTGCTGGTGCTTTGTTGTTTTGCTTTTTCTTTTTTTTTTTTTATAGGGACTTTTCTGGGTTTTTTAAGATAACAAACATGAACCCCTTCCCCAAAGAAATAACTATTTTTTGCTTAAAAAAAATGTTTTTCTTCATGGATAAAAACATACAGCTATTCAAAACAGCCACAATGAAAAGTAAAACTGTGGAATCACAGAAGATAGGTGAGAAATGTAGCATCAAAGGAAAAAAAAATCTCTGAGTTTTTTGAAAATAAGTGATAGATAATATTCATCAGCACACATTCATCAGCAGTTATAATGATTACCTAAATGCTCTGTTGTTTTATAGAGGAGACAGTGTCTCTGATGAATAAGCATAAAATACATAGGTTATGGGAAACAACTAACAGAAAAATTCTCAAGAGTTATTTACCTATAATGAATTACAGTGATGGTACACAAAATCAGCCCTGTATGATGGCATTGCTAAGAGACACAATAAAATACCAATCAACATTTGTGACTAATATGTATCTTTGCAAAATAATTTCCAGAAGCTAATAATTACCTCTGAATGCAGTAACAGAAGTATAATGGAGCAGGAATCTTTTTTATAACTCTCTTTTATAATCATGAGAATGGAATACCTACAATAATACGTATAGTGCAAAGAGTCCAAGAATGGTTCTTTTAAAGACACACAGAAAATAGAGCAATCCTTTCCATTCAGAATTTACTTTGCTGATAATCTGTGAAGGAAAAATGTTGGCAGTTCACCTGTCATATTTAATTTGAAACATATTTGTAAGGAGGGAACTCTATAGGAATAGATAGGAGAAAAAGCATGATGTCCATGCTTAACCGTATCACTTAGCTCAACTGCATCAGAGTCAATGGAGAAGCAGGAATAACAGAAAAGAGAGTAAGATCCAGTCTTTTGCAATGGCTGTGAATTTTTAAATATATGAAATGTCTATGTTTTATGAGGATGATGATAGAATAAATACCATCATGCACTTTATGATGAGAAAGTGTCCATAAAAGACCCAAGCAAAGGTGCGAATTAGAGGGAAATGATTTAAACAGCAACAGATGTGCCTTAGATTTCAGTCTGAAGACATAAAAGGGATCTGAGTTACTCTTTTTTCTGTTTAGTTGACATTTGCATTTGGGGATATGAAAGCTATACTGGAATGGCAATTTTTAGCATTTGAAATAAGGCCAAACTTTTTAGTTGGTTCTGTATTGTTGAATTTAAAATAGAATTCCAGGTTGTGTAAAGTCATGAAGGAAGAACAAATTGTAAAATTATTGATTAAGCAATATATTAGGGTTATTGCTGCTGTGAAAGTAAGTGCATGTGAAAGAAAAGGACAGAAAATATACTGAAAATTAAAAGAAAGAGAAAGAAGGAAGGAAGGAGGGAGGGAGGGAAAAGGGAGGGAGGGAGGGAAGAGGGAGGGAGGGAGGCAGGGAGAGAAGGAAGGAAGGAAGGAAGGAAGGAAGGAAGGAAGGAAGGAAGGAAGGAAGGAAGGAAGGAAGGAAGGAAGGAAGGAAGGAAGGAAGGAAGGAAGGTAGGAAGGAAGGAGGGTATGGGTAGTGGAGAGAAGCGAAAGGAAACCTGAGATCCTAAAGTGCAATCCGGAAAACCAGAAGACTTCAGAATAAAAAAATTAAGGGCTCCTTAAGTCTATGGGTTTGTTTATAACAAATGGAAGAAAACAAGAATAATGAAACAAAACCAAGAATCTCTGGAGAAGTATGGTCATCTTTATTAAAACTACATAAAATTAAAAATTAGCAGGTCAAAAATTTGGGGGAAAATCTCAGTTTCTTCCCATTATTCACTTCCTCCCAATGTGTCTTTCTTCTTAGCTATTATATTATGTTTGCGAAGTTCAACAAGTATGACAGCAGATATTTATGAAAGCACAGGAAAATGTCACTAAGAGTGAGAAATTGAAGAGGAATTACCACTAGCAATCTTTCCAGTGGTGTGTGTATCTTATTCAAATGACATATCATACTAAATATTTCTCACTGTGTTACTAAATGTTTCTTGGAATAACTAGATCTAGAGCACACAAGGGAAAATAGTAAGTCAACACCACTGACGGAATGTTTAATTTTCAGTACTAATATGCAAACTTCATTCATGTTTAACTACTTTGACAGCAAAAAAAGTGAAAGTGTAACAGGGATTTTCAGCACAACCTCTCCAAACCCAGGGGGAAATACAAATGCTTATTTGTGCACTAGTTTGTGCATATCCAATCTTATAATATCTACATCGCAGTCTTCAAGCTATACATCAACTATCTTTGCTTTGCCTGATTAAGAGCTGGTTATATCTCTGGATACACCTAAAATGCTTTGTAATAAAGTTAGTATGAGAACAATCAAAACTACTGAAGTGAGCTGGCTGCAGTGCCACTTCAGATACATAGCTTTTATGTAAATGATCATGCTAAAGGTTCACAATGCTATTAACTTAAAAAAAAAAGAATAATAAATGAAAAAAATTAAAGAGATTGTGAAACTCAGTAACATGGAATTTGTCATTAAAATCAGCTACTACACCAAAGAACTGGAAGATAATAACTGTGGTAGCTATATTTTTAGAGTGCTAGAGCTGACTGGAAGAACCTTCAGATTCATGTCAGAAAAGGTAAATTGATTCAATAAAAATAATTCTGTAAAAAAAAAAAAAAGGAAGAAGAGGATATGCTAGACAGACCCATAATGGTTAATCAAAACATAATATAGAATGTAAAGGAACAATAGACTTTCAACATTTTTAACCTGATGGAATGCAAAAGCTGTAAAATATAATCTTGACCACACTAAAGAGCAGGTGGATTTGAAGCATTGCCTATTCTGATATAGTTATATTTTAGCAATACTATAGGAAGAAACCAGATAAGCTAAATACATATTATGCATCTTGAGAATAATATTTTTATTTCTTTTTCATGTAGAAGGAAAAGTACAGCCCTGTTCGCACTTAAAATGTACTCATTTAATCTTCAAGGCTTACACGAATAGAAGGTACAATCCAAGATTTTTTCAAAGTGAAAGAAGATGGCTGAAAAAAACACAACATAAAATTAATTAAAAAATAACCCTATGCCTCATTATGAAAACAACTTTTCTCAGGGTATAAATCCTGAAAAATTAAGAATCCTAATAAATTAAGAATCCTAATAAATCCTAATAAATTAAGAAATTTTTTAAAAGGGAAGTTAGCAATGAGATGTCCTTTGGAGTTCCATCCCTTCAACACCTGATTCAATATTCTCCTGTACTTGCCTTGTTAATTTTAATGAGCAAGACTTATTATTTTTTCTCATTAAATATCTTTAGCATGCAGATGAGGAGTATTTCACAACATACTTTTAATATTTAAATTGATTCTGTTACGATAAAGGATTATGCCTAATTTAGCACTCATTTCATTATACTCAATGGCTACTTTCTAGATTTATGGATCCAACCAGAGCCACCTCCTGATTCAGAATTTCTTCATGACAAGATTTGTATAATGTATAAGGATAGGTGCCCATATTTTAAATGTTTAAATATAAAATTTTTCATTTCTTCATTATTTTTATGACTATATAGTGAGAATAAAGGAGTTATTCTTTAGCTGAATGGTGAAGTTTGATAGAAGGACATTACACATTAAATGTATATATATGTATGACCATTTTCTACTCAGGAATACAGGATTACAGCATGCCTAAGCATGCTTTGTGTTTAAAAGCTACTCTAAATTATAAAGATATATATTTATATATATAAAATACATAAACAGAAAGAAAAAAACTAATTGCAGCAAACCACACAGGATAATACACATTACTAAAACCAATTTATTAGCTTGCTGTTGTCTGTGAGTGCAGTGGAATATGCTAAACATAAATTACACAATGGTTGTGTCAGAAGTTCCATTATCATTGTTCACTATTTATATAGTATCTCTTAAGAATCTGTAAGCATCACCAATACTACTGGGTTTAAGGCTGCATTCTGGTATTTATCTTTAGTTACATCACATTTTCAGCATCAGAATCATAAACACATATTTGTCATTTGGTATAGAAAACTCTTAAAAGAGCAAATAGGAACAAATTGGCTTTATGGTAAATGGAAGGAAGGAAGGAAGGAAGGAAGGAAGGAAGGAAGAAAAGAAAGAAAGAGAAAGAAAAAGAAAGAAAGAAAGAAAGAAAGAAAGAAAGAAAGAAAGAAAGAAAGAAAGAAAGAAAGAAAGAAAGAAAGAAAGAAAGAAAGAAAGAAAGAAAGAAAGAAAGAAAGAAAGAAAGAAAGAAAGAAAGAAAGAAAGAAAGAAAGAAAGAAAGAAAGAAAGAAAGAAAGAAAGAAAGAAAGAAAGAAAGAAAGAAAGAAAGAAAGAAAGAAAGAAAGAAAGAAAGAAAGAAAGAAAGAAAGAAAGAAAGAAAAACTGAATCAAATGCAGTAACCATCACATTTTCTATTTTGGAATTTGCTTATGTCAGTAAGCATTAATCTACAGATGTGTGTAAAAGACTAAATGGAGACAGCTCTCATCTTTCATATTTCAGCAGGAAATAATTATATTTTCTTCCTGCATGTTTTCCCTGTTTTCAGATGTTTATTAAAAAAAAAAAAAAAAGCTAAGAGTGACTGTCTTGACTTTGCCATGAAAGCAAAGCTTATGAAAACTACTTTTTTGACTTACACAATTTCGGAATGCCAATTGCTAACATATACTCTATTTTAAAATTAATTTTTGAATTAGCTTTAAGGGAAAGATAAATTTCAAATAAATATTTTATCCACAAACTCGTATTTTACATTCTGCAGTTAAAATGCAGTATCAGAATTCCTTTTAGTCAAACTAAGCATGATAGCAGAAATTCTGCAGCTAGAATACTTCTAACGATTTTATTTCAGTTTGTCACCCTAACTAAAGAATTTCAAAATCTTTATAACAGTCAGAATCTGCATATGGTTCTCTTTTTAAAATGTAACATATTTAGCCTTTTAATATTTATACTTAATTATTTTAATACAAATATTTATAATGAAAAAAATCGCTTACAACAAAAAGATGAAAACACAAAATAAGAGTTCAGTGCCTCATAGTAGTTTCTTAAAATAAAACATCAAGGTGAAAACGGCAAAAGCTTCTTTTTGTTTAACAGTTTAAAATGTAAAACTATTTTTTTCAAAAATTTGGGGTATTTTAGGGTTTTGTCAGTTTTGGACATGCGTTCTGTTAAATAATGCATAGCATTTTTATTTATAATAGGCTTGCTACATTTTTATTAGAAAAGTATATGGAATGCTTTATAAAATATTTGTGTTTGGCACGAGGCAAATCTTCTTCAGAAGAATATGAATGGATAATTTAAAATCTTGTATTCCCAGTTTAAGTAACAAAACAAAACCAAAACAAAACAGCCAATGCAACAGACTAGGTCATATTTTTTTTTTCCCGTAAATTATTCTATCATTTCTTTATAGTAACGTGTATAATAGGGCAGCATATTTTGGCTCTTCAAGAAACAGAATGAAACCATCCTCAGAGGAAAATCTGTGAGTTTGCAACACTCCCAAATATTTATGAGATATCAAGAAACAAATAATCATGCATTCTGATCCAAATGAAAAGCAGTAGTTTCCTTTTAGTGTCCAAACAAGCAATATAGCTGATTTTTGACAATAACATTTTTTGATTATTATAATTGTACAGCTCTATTCAACATCCAAACATAGCATATGGAATCAAAAGTAAACATTAATTTGTATATTATTTTTTCTCCTCCAGAGCTTTGTTAATTTTTATCTTTACATAAATCATTTTAAATATTAGTGATACTACAATATTCCTTGTTACTGACTGAGGAAAGTAACTTAAAAAATATAATACAAGTAATCACATAAAGCTAGTATGCATATATTATGTATACATATTTGTGAAGGCAAAGATAAAACTTTAATAAAGAAGTAAGATTTATAAAATTTGGGAAATTTCTCATACATTATCAGAAATACCATAGTTTCCTCAAAGTTTATGCAGAACATATTAATCTCACAATTGAAAAAAACTGAGACTGCACGCTCAGAAAAATGAGGGACAAAAATTAACCTTAACAAGATTCAAAGCAGTGCTTCTGAAGAATTTAAATCATTCACAAATTTAAGCTTTGCAGAAGCTTTTTAGCATTTCAGATAAGCAGACCTCATGTTACAGCCAAAAGGAGTGACACTCATCTTTTGCTATCTCTGCTCCTAGTTGTGCTGTTTCATGCCTTAACCACTGTCGCTCTGAACTGCAAAGAGAAAAGTTTAAGGACCTAAATAATTAGAAAAAAAAAATGTATTGTACAAGTCAGTGTTCTTTTTTTCACTATTTTTGTTCCCTATGTCAGATCATATGAGGTTAGATTCCAGAACTGGGGTTAGGGTAGTGACAGGAGCATGCAAAGTATAGCAAGTAAATGCAGGAGAGATTTCATCCAGCAGTATCTAACCTCAGCTAAAAATTTGCTTGAAACACTAATTTTTCTTCAGCTACAAAATCCTCATATATTCTAAACAGGACTTTTCAGTCTTTCTTGTCTTTTTTTTTTTTTTTTTGGGGGGGGGTAGGTGTGGCACTGGAGAGGAGAAGACACCACAAGTCTTAAACCAGACTTGTCTATTAACCCCCATTTACTCTTGATGCTAGAGAAAAAAAAAAAAAAACAAAAAAACACAGGATTTTCTAGAAGTGGTGTTGGCAAGTAAAGGTAGCACTTGCTGTAAACACAGGAAGGTATCATTAATTGCCATATATCTGTCCTGTGGGAACTGAGCCCCTACCAACTCACTGTTAGAAGTCTGTAATCTCTTCTGAGCTCCCATAAACCTCCATTTGCTCACCCTTCTTGAGGTTCTGGTCTGAAATGTTTCTTGTAGGGAGAAATAAGGTGACAGCAGTTCAAATGTTACAACTAGTAAACATGACAGGTTACATTTAAGGTGACCACAAATTCATTTCATCTCTGTATGTCTCATTTTTCCCACTAATTACTGGGAGATTAGGACAGCTTTACTCCATACATATGTTGAAATGTGTTCAGCTATAGCAGCAATGGACATCACAGCACCTTTGGGCAGGTAGTCTTCCTGCCAAGTGGAATTTTCAGACCCAAGCTATGTTACATGTGGCTCCCCTTTACATCTCTCTGAAATGATTAAATGGAATGCTGTCTCTCTGGCTACTTTATTGTGACAAATTTATTATTTCCTATGACCTCTGTACAGTCCAAACAAAAAAAAACAAACAAAAGAACTGGAGCCTGGACCTCTCCCGACCAAAGCTTGAAATTAACATTTAAAGTTCCTATATCATATTTACACTAAAAATTGTTTGTTGTATGTATTTTCCTTCCTTTTGTAGATTTTCAGCTGTAACATTATAATCACTAAACAAAAGTGTAATGGGCCTGGTTTCTTTACTTAGTACTTTTGCTCATACTGCCATGCGGTACAATGGAATATATTCTGCATTGTTGGAGATGCTGTCCTCCTGGTAGGATGTTAAACCAAGGTCCTTTCATCTTTTATGGCTTCGCACCTATCACTGACATTCTGAAAATAGCAAGGAACATCCATGCTGCTTCAGCCAGTATACATATCTCTTCATACAAACATGCACCCTTCAGTAGAAATATTTTACAATTCACACCCATGTGCAACCTATTTTCAGAGCCACTGTACATATTGAGTCCCTATGCATGATGTGACTTTACAGGCACATGTTTTTTTCCCTTGAGAGCTCTTGAAGCTACCAGCATAATTTTGTTTCTTTTAGACAAGCTACACTATAAGAGATGCAATGAGTCCCCTCTCACACTTTTGTGACCATATTGAGGCTGTGGCAATTGAACTGCTGGTACAAAGGACTGGAATAAACAGGATTAATTTACGTTATAAATATTAGGAACACCTGTGTCTTTATCAGAAGGAGCATTTGAAATAGAGGCATACATGTGTTACATCCTTTATTAGAACTAAAACGTAGTAGTAGTAGTAGTACAACCTTGCTCTTAAAGTGATAAAGTTATCATCTCTATATCATGCAATTGCACAAGATCCTTTCCTGACAGCATGTAGTTAAACCACTTGTTTAATTTTAGGTGCCTGAAAAAAAATCCTTTTCTTCATTTAAATGATATTTGAGTATGGGATTTCTCAAATGTAGGCTGGGAAGAGTGAATACACAGATCTAAGTCAGGAATTGTAATTAGCTGTATATAAGTTAAATCTGCTTGAGAACTGGTTATATGTAGCCATAAAATACATCTACAAATTATATTGGGAAGTATTATTTCTATTTTTTTTTTTTTTTATTCTGGTAAAACAAAACACATCTGGAATGCTTATTTAGTCTAATCTTCTGAAGATATAAGCTTTTCAGTTTTAAAAAACACAGGAAGCTTTCTCAATGTCTGAATACATGTTTTAGTGGTTAATGTTAGGCAGCTGAGTGTAAAATGTTAGGTTTATATTTTTAAATCATTCAAACAAACACATGAGTGCATCTGTTTTTAAAGTGAAACATAAAGGCAGATTAGTTTGAGGTTTGTTTGGGGGATTTTACCATAAGACTTTATAACTTCTAGGTTTTTCCAGTATGTGTAAGTGATACACAACAGATTTCAGTGTACATAAAGATGTTTTGACATAATTTTCAGTCTTCCAAAGAGGCAACAGTTTCATGAAATGAATCAATTTATCACAAAACAAAGGTCCTGACTCCTACATCTTTGTTTTTCCCGTGTACCACATTTCATGAGTTATCCTTCTCCACCTCTATCCCTCAGTTTTAGTAAGCTACTGAAAAATGAAAGTTTTGTCTCATGTAAATCTGAATAATTAGGACTATTTCTATTACAACGGATTTAGCAGTAGCATACGGCCAGCCTAAGAGTAGTAAGGTCAGGAAAGGAACATTGCTCCCCCAAAAGAAGTCCACTGTTCTCCCTAAAAGAGACCATCAAATGGCTCTCTATTGAAGTGCAAAGACTATGAGTGCCCAGAATGGATAGACTATTGTTAAATAAGAAAATTTCTCACTTAAAATGTGCCCATACATATATATGTATATACAGTAGATATATATGTTTATATATATTGCAAAAATAAAAGGTAACATTCCTTTTAATTAGATAATGAAAATAGGTGTAAGAATTGATAATATGTTTCTGGCAAGATAGAAGATTAATTACAGAAATGGCAGTTGCTGCATGTGTGGTTTTCATTGATCAATTAACATTTCAGCTCAAATTCTATTATGCATCACCATTTTTACTTCTTGACAATCGCATAGTAAGTTTGGAAATTTTGTGTATCATACACAGCCTTCACAAAGTTCAGAAAAAGAAGGTAAGAAAAGTCTTATCCTGAATTATCTTGTCTAACTCCTAATTATTTGAAAACTACTTCATTTTATTCCCACTGAAACAAATTTATATTTTACTAAGTACATGGAACAAGATAACTTACACCATTTCTCATGGTAATCACCGTATTTCTCTTAATACCTTAATAAATTCACATCTGCAAGTTTTCACAATGATAGAAATATTGATGTGCATTGGAAACTCAATGTTTAGCCCTAAATTATCAGGCAATTATTAAAAAGTATTTATTTTTAAGCTTCTTTTTTTTGCTCTTAAGTGAAACCTTTAGAGATTGTATAGAGGACCTCAAGTAGCTACTTTTGAGAAAAGGGCAAAGCACAAAACTTCATTTAACAGCACCCTGAAAGTTGCGATGAAATAACATCCTTATGATTATTTCATTACTTTAGAAACTAAAAATTATAAATAGAAATGAAAACTTGGTTGGAATTGTTTGCTATGAATTGAGATATTTAATCAATAGATAACCATGTCGCAGCCTTTACAAACTTCTCTTACCAGTGTCAATGGGGACAAGTTTTTCCTAAGTTTATAAAAAAGAGCTAAAAGGTTTTTCCCTCTTTTGGAGTATTCAAGAAATTAAGATTGGGCAAAGGGTCAAGATCACCAGCTCTCATCTTTATAAAGAAAAAAAGTGGTAGAGTTCCTGTGACTGACCTGCCGTGAATGGCAGCTGTTAGTCCATAAAACTGGCCTAATTCCAAATACTCCTTAAAAGCATTGTAGCCAGTAAAAGGGTAACCAAGGTAATTAACTGCCATATTACGGTGTTATTTCTTGTTCCTTCAGCATACTGGTTTCATTAACAACTAATTCTAGTCAGTACAACTTTATTATATGCATAAAAACTCCAGGCCCAGAAACATGTTACTGGTGAGTTTCATAGCTATTTTGAATAGAAATGTTGAGGATCATTTTGCAATTAATTCTTTCCAGTTTTTGTTTTCATTTCTTTTTTTTAAATAGACTGCAGAAAATTGCTCTTCCTAAAAGAAGTTTTCTAATTTTAAGTATTTACACCATGTTGAACAAAATGAAGATTTCTAAACTGAAGTTCATTTATGATAGATGGCAGATCATTTTATACTGTAGCTCTTTAGTCACTAAGAAGCACAATGTAAAACCTAGTTAACATTAACACTTGAAAAAGTCTGACTCCTTTTTCCTCTGTCCCAGCTATGCCATTTGACATCACCAGTGTTGTATCAGAAGTGACTTTCTATATAGTGAGGAAGTGAAAAAGAGCTTCCCAAAAGAATAAACATACACAGAGTTGTTCACTTACCAATACTTCAAAGTACTTCTCATTCTTCTTGTTATTTCTCACTTGTTATTGCATCCATAATGCTTTTCAAATTCTCACACAGAGCACCTGATGCACTTCACAATTACAATTGCTGCCAAAAAAAAACTAAAGTTACCATGTCAAGGTCTTGAACAGCTTGAAGGCCAGGGCTTGAGATTTCATTCAGCTATAGACATTCTTTCCTACTTCAGTTTCAGACATTATGTTACAATGGTGTATGCATTGTTATTACTGGCAATAACCTCCACCCCAAGAAGCATTTCGTGCAGATTAAAGACAGAGTAGTTCAGTTACATTTCATCTTTCTATGTGGTGAGACAATCATTAACACATACTTACTTCTTCAATGCAAGATCTAATAACACAATCTAAAATGTGACATAATCTTGTCATAAAAAAGGAAGCATTGGACAAAACCTCAAAACACCAAAGCACAACACACATAAGAAATCATCAGAATTATTTCCAGTACCCATCTACAGGAGACAAGGTCCTTTCCAACCCTAACTATTCTATGACTCTATGATTCTAGACCAGTCATTATGTGAGACTATATACAACCAAAAACAAGAGACAGCATGTTTTCAAGTTAAATTAAGTTTCACCACATATCTATATAGCAGACTATTAAAAATCATCAGTTTTATATAATGTGATTTATAAGCTATTACATCTCCTGTTTTATGCCACCTTTTTCTGTCCTACATTTTTTCTTCTTTTTTTTTTTTAAATAAATTTCAATATATATGGCTGAACTGCATTCTAAGCACCTTCTTATTTTTCCAGTGTTATTGCTTCCTTGAGTTAGGTTTCTTTATCAAATTGTGTTTATATACAAAAAAGGAAACTTCACCTTGCAGTTCCCTATTCCTTAAGCTTTCTACATCAAAACATAATAGTCATATCTCAACCTTATGTAGCCCTACTCTTTGCATTGAAAGCAGTTTGAAATTATATAGTTCAACTTATTCAGTAATGAGATCCTGGTTGGTGAGTTTTACATATTCCTAAGTATTTCAGGCTTAGGTAGTGCCATGTGACTTCTCCTAAATTCAGAATTTCTCCAGTTTATCTTCCAGGCATAGATTCCCATCCAGAGAGAAAAACCTGCTCTCAAAAGCAAAAGCGGTTTAATAGCTCTCAGAATTTCTGAAAATCACTTAAACTTTCACTCATGTCGGCAGCAGGGCCACCTCCATAGTATCTCCATGTGAAAATAATCCTTGGAGCCATGCTGTCTGAGCTGTCTGTCCACTTATCTTCCTTAGGCTTTTAGCCAACAGAATTTTTAATTTTGCCTCCAGAGGTTTTCCAGAGCTCTCCCAAATCTTTTCATCTTGTAAAAGTAATCCACTTCTAAAATCTTCTCTCGATGAACAAATTTGATGAATGGCAGATTGTCATTATGCTTGAAAACAGGAAACAAGCTCAAGAGCTTCTCCTTTAGGGAGATAAAGTCCTTCCTACCTCTCCACTTACCCCAGCTGGCCTTCTATTTCTGAAAACAAAACAGCCTTTCTGCTTTGAGTGGAGCCGTCTCTTAAATTGAGCTAGATATACATACATACACACAAGTTCTCTGTAAAAATTAGAACTTTTCAATAATTGCCAATTTTGACAGAAGTTGACTTGAGAAAAAATGGAAAGGAAGCTGTTTGGTAGTGTAAAAAGCATCCTGTTTCAGCATTTCTGATTTTTTTTTTAAATTTCTGAGTTACTTCTTGAAAACTTTATATGACAAGGCCAAAGTCTAAACCAAGCATTTTTCTTAAAAATCAAAATTTTGAATTGATCTTAAATCCTACTTTTATAAAAATATGTCAAAATCAAGCTCAAAATGCATTTTTAAGTTACAGACATCCCTTTGGAAAAGAAATTTCAGGGTTCTGAATGATATTTAAATCACTATATGTCATTTTTCATCCAGCATTCATGGTGGAATCTTGAAACATACAGTGCTAACAACATAATCTGCTCATTTTCTTCACCCAAGATGGAGATTATTGTTCAAAATGAAGGTTACAGAAAAAGTTTTCAGTAAAAGCAGCATTTTCAAAAAGACACAGATATAATCTTCTGTCAGAAGCTGTTCCAATTCATGTTAGCTAAAGTAGTCAAGTAAGAACATGAGTTGCATGCTGAAGAGTATGACTTTAAATTAAAAGGTAGCAAAATGTACACCTTGATCTCTTCTAGCAGAAGACCTCTTTTCCTCTGTAGGCTATTTACTTCAGCTTTGCAATGCACTCTGATACCATGCTTTAAGACCTAATTAGAACAGAGGGACTCTTTCAGAGACTGAATTTCACACACACACACACAAAAAGTATTTTAAACACAATTCAGAGAAGAGCTCTTATTTCAAATTCTTTTTCAAATTTATGGCTCACTCCTCATGATTTCTGGAAATCTGTGTTAGCAGGACTCAGTTCTGACACTGAGTTACACTGTCCCAGATATGGAATGATGTTCTTTCTAATTCAGCTTTCCTTTTTTGACTCTACATTCTTACGTGCACACACATGCATACATACTCACACATACAGGCACACATACAAAGACACTACTTGCACAGATTTAGTCTAGTTGTCTTCTCTCAAGTTATCTTCACAATCATGATTCTGTATTTTTCTACCCTTACATTAGGACTCTATTCACCATGAATGTGTTGTCAAAATGCTTAAGCTTCCTGACACAAATGTACATCTAAGCAAACAAACAAAAAAAACGCAAACCAACCACAAAACCAGACCACAAAACCAAACAAGTCCACTACCCCTGATGTTTCAGCACTCATGAAGCTTGGAAAATTCAGTGCTTTCAGCAAACTGCTGTTTCTTGATTATTATATATAGATATAGGGAAAATATTTGAGAGACAAACAAGTCAGTCCCAATGCTATGTGAAAGAAGTGTTGAGAATTCATCTAAACAAAGACCAAAAATAACCTCAAAACAAAATGTAAAAGAAAAAAAGTTAGACATATATTTTGAAAACTCTGAGATTCAGTTCACATTTTGAGATGGGATAGGCTTGCTAGGTAAGCTTGAAGTTCACTTTCTTGTGTGATATTTTCACTCCTTAGACTGCTATTGTACTCACTGCCACATTTTCTCTGTCATCTTTCACACCAGTTTGCTTGTGTGGTATATTAGATCTTGATTTGCTGTCAGAGGCCCACCCTACTGCTCTCTCACTCTCCCTCCTCAACTGGACAAGTGAAGAAAATAAGAAGGAAAAACTTATGAACTGAAATAAAGACAGGGGTATCATCAAATACCATCAGGGGCAAAACAGTCTTGACTTGGGAAAATTAATTGAATTTATTGCCCATTAAAATAGAGTTGGATTGTGAGAAACAAATAGAGAAAGTAAAACACCTTCTCCCTACCCACAATTCTCTCCAAGTTCTACTTCATTCCTTCTCATGTTAGCAACTGTGGAAGTATCTCAGAAAAATTCTAGTTTCTAACATATTATCCTGATTTGTATTTTAAAATATGCTGACTTCTGCTGACTAATATGGGGTAAAGGCTGCTTGTGAGGCAATCTAGCCTATAAATAAACAAATGAAAAAAAATGCACCCAGATTCTGTGGGTACTATTCAGATTCAGGTGGGTATGAGGATAAGGCATAGTTGTCTTTAATGTTAAAGATCCAATTATTACCAATTATTTCATTATTCATTACTGAATTTCTTTGTTTTGCTGCCTTTTCAGACCCCAAAAGCTAACAGAAGTTTCTTTCCTCATAAGAAAAAAGGCTGCACAAACATTGCCTATTGTCCATGAGGATCCTATCCTATAATACAGCAGACTGTTGGCAGAGAAGAGAGTGAACTGCATGCTGACAATAAATTTTCTGAGTATATACTTCTTAATCGCTTTCATGATTGTACTATTAGTTTATTAGGCAGCAGTAGCTGTTATAAAACTATTTTTTCACCACTCTACAAATTCTGACAAATAAAACATCAAAAATTTGTAAATTATAATAAGATCTCATTCTATATAAGATCCACTTGAATTATCTGGTAGTAACCTCCAAAGTTTCTGTAGGGTTACAGCTTCTGTGCTCTCCTCAGGAATCATTATCATATGGCACCTGAAACTCAGGAAACAAAGATACACATTCCGATGTATACTTTCTTTTAAATCAAACCAATATATCAGGAAAAGAAAATGTGCATTCAGAATTGTTACAACCACACTGAAACATCTGTGTCAGCCCAAAGAAAGTGCCTACGTCAGGAGGCCACAGCAATAAGTTTTCCTGATGAAAATATTTTGAGGGTTTTTGGGGGGGAGGAGGGGATAGGCACATCAGTTTCCCTTGATTCTTAACTTTTAGATGATACAGTGGCACATAGTGTAAGCATGATTCTACTGATGACTTCTATGTTTTTTTTAGGATAGGAAATGACATTGACTCCCTTTTCCCTATTAGCCTTGAAGAGACATGGGATTTAGTTTATTAGCTTTTTTGAAAGCAGATAGGACTCATAGAACATTACATTACTCAAGAAACAGTCTTAATTCTTTTGTCCATATAAGCAGTTCTGCCAGATGCTGTTAGTGATAGGTTGTTCTTAAAGATTCATTTATTCAGGATTTTCTTTACATCTCAGCTTGCCACGCAGATGACCTTCAATTGTTTAACCTGGCAAAAATTTAGATCGCTGATGGCAAAAATCCTCTTCAGATTTTGATGAATTGTGACAAAGCATTTCTACAACTTTGTTCTGCTGGTTTATTGTAGAGAAAGAAGTAATCTTCCCCTCTTGTCATGCTGTTCAGATAATCTATAATGTTTGGAATCATTACTATTATGTAGGTAAAACTATTATGTGTAAAGGGGTATTATGTACTGTGAGAAAATAGATGCATCTAATAGGACCTAATAGTAATGTGAGCTTTCATAAATCTATTTTGATTCTCTGGGTTTCTACTTTCCCCAGTGCCTGTGTGACAGGAGAGATTATTCACTTTAGTTCCATTAGTCACAGGTAAATTAATATCTTCTAAACTTACAGTCAATACATACTTGATTGCAAGTTATCTGAGTGAACTTCAATCTAGAGGCATGTAAACGAAGAAAAAAAAAAGAATAGGAAATTATATCACTTAAGCGGACAGTGCTCACTAGACCTTTGTCTTATAAGGAAAATATGACATAAAACGTAAAACATAAAAAATACCCAGCCAAAAACAGAATGAAGAGCTTCTCAGTCAGCCTTCTGACCTTGGCAAGAAGCTGAAGAACATTTACCTTTCTAGCTATTGGGCTGCTTGTGTTTATCCATACAGGCTCTAGATTGTGTTAGCAAAAAGTATCCTGACATTTTTAAAATTGCTTAGAAAGAAAAGCTTGTGAGGAACAGTTTCATCCTTTCATATGTTTTACAAGGAAGTCTTTACAGAAGCTTTTATTTGCTTCTAATCCATAAACTATACCAAATGTATTGGCTCACAATGCTGTTATTTCCATATAGCCTATATTATCCTCATTGTGACCACAGGACACGGTTGAGCCATTTTCATACAAAATAATTGAATGTTTATTTGCAATTATTTGCCAATAGAGGAGTAACCTTAATCAAAAGAGAAAAAGAAAATAAAATAAATTCCAGTATTTCTTATTGTAAAACCAAGCTATTTTTTTTTAAATCATCTTAAAAATTAGTTAGGATGAGGTAAAATATTTCTTCAGTCTGATTTCATATATTTGGGGATGGTCATCTAAGCAAAAAATGAGTATGGGGATATTTGCTTTAGTTTAATTTACTAGCAAGCCAAAGTTAAGAATCATAATGGTGCTTTCCACACAGCAGTTACCTATCTTAAAGTCAGTCCCTCCTGTGTACCTGAAGCTTGAATCTTAAGTGATAATGATTTAGTCACAGGGAAGAAGAGATTTTATTTTACTGTCTGCTTGGGTAGGATAACAATGGATTTGTCCACCAGTTGCTGTTCAATTTTTTGCTGAATTCGGTACTGAAACAGCAATATGTGGTTTCCAAAAAGTAGGTTACGTCATAAAATCTGCTGCTTCCTTTTTTTGCACCCATTTAGGTACATCTGTTATTCAAGTGACAGCCACAGATGCTGATGATGCCAACTATGGAAACAGTGCCAAAGTGGTGTACAGCATTCTCCAGGGACAGCCATATTTCTCAGTGGATCCAGAAACAGGTTAGCAATTCATTCAGTCTTACTTTTTGCAATGACAGAGGTGTGATGCATGGATCAAAACACTTTTCATTTGCTTTTAAATATTGGAACAGGTCTATGGTATATGGCTTGCAACAGAGCTGATACACATTTTCTAAATGAAAACTGAAATCACAATTAAAGTGTCAAAATAATATTATTTCAGAAGAAAAACTATTTTACTTAGCATGGTAGCATCTGGAAGATGACTGGTAAGTGTAAAAGTCAACAGTTCAGAAAGAGTGTAGGATATTGTAAAGGATACAAAGAGTCATGAAAGTATTTAAGATTATTTTACACCAATTTCTGGGAATTCCATCTGTTTCTCTTTAAGAAAACAGAAAGGGAGCTGGATAGTTTCAGAATGTAAGGCAAAAAAAAAAATCCCTGAAGGCAATTCAATTATTTCTAAAAGTTTGTGGTAGATTCTTGACCACTAAAAATTTTTAATTCAAGATGCTTTTTGAAACTGTACTCTGATCCCAACAGCTATTAGAAATGAAGCAAGAAGAATAAATGCTTTTAAATTGCAAGGCACGCCTGGAAGCGCTTTTCATTGTTGTGCAGGAAATCAGATAAGAAAAAGACACAAAGAAAAAAAAAACTTGTATGAATTTTGCTTATATATAATCCAAAATTTGGTCTCAAAAAAGAAACAACCACCACCACTCCTCCCCCCTCCAGATACCTAATCCTAAGGCACATAAGACTTAACAGGCATTGCATTAGGTTTTTCCTGCATTTTATCAAAATTCTTCAATTTCGCAAACCACCACACTTCTAAATAAAAAAAGTTCTTCTGGGCTCTGAATCCTGGGAGAATTTAGGTAATTTTTCTGTTCAGGGTATGGGATTTTTAGTTTTCTTACCTGAGTATCTTACTCTCTTTCACCAAATCACAGAATCACAGAATCCCAAGGGTTGGAAGGGACCTTAAAAGATCATCTAGTCCAACCCCCCTGCAAGAGCTTTGTCTCTTTGTCTCTTTGTCCCTTTGTCTGCAGAGCTTTGTGTGCTGTACAAGAGTTTGATACATTTAAATTACATTTATGAAACTCTTAAGATCAGCCACCCAAAAAAGGTTGTCTAACACTAATTTTACAGTCTTACCCAATTCTTTTATTATCTATAGCCCTAGAAGATTTACAGTGCCCATCACTGGGCATTAAAATATATGATCTATTGCAGTCCAAAAGAATTAATTTAGAGCATAAAAGAGTTCAGGCTGTGCTATAATATCAAAACCTCACCATGACTGGAAATTACATAATGCATTAAAAAAATAACTGGACACGATAGCTTAAAAAAATTAATTAATTCAACAAATATGTTTATATTTTTGTCATTAAAAGAATAACTAGATTGTTTTACCACATCACAAACAATGAATAATGTCTCTGTTACATTTAATTCCCTTTTTCTTAAAATCACATTATGTCAGCCATAGACTGAAAGGCTTATTTCAGTATACCTTGTGTTGATGGCTATGCATTAACATCTGTGCTTTTATTTACATCCATTTAAAACCACTGAAATTAAAGTGGCTGGTGCTTCTCCTACTTCACCTGTCTCTCCTTTTTCTCTTTTCTCCAAGGTGTAATCAAGACTGCTTTGCCAGACATGAGCAGAGAAAACAGGGAACAGTATCAAGTGGTCATCCAGGCCAAAGACATGGGAGGCCAGATGGGAGGACTATCAGGGACCACAACTGTGAACATCACGCTGACTGATGTCAATGATAATCCGCCTCGCTTCCCTCAGAGTATGGAGCATCTAATAGTTCTGTTGTTTTCCAAGAACCCCTCTAAAATCAGCTGTTTCACTGTCGCCACCTGGGATTTTTTTTCTCCCCTTTTTAAAAGTATAAATAGATTCATAAAATGGTTTGGGTTGGAAGGGACCTTAAAGATCATCTAATTCCAACACCCCTACTATGGGCAGGGACACCTTCTACGAGAACAGGTTGAACAAAGCCCCATCCAACCTGGCCTTAAACACTTCCAGGGATGCGGCATCCACTGCTTCTCTAGGCAACCTGCTCCAGTGTCTCATAACTCTCATATTAAAGAATTCCTTCCTAATGTCTAATCTAAATCTCTCCTCTTTCAGTTTGAAACCATCTCTTTTGTCCTATCACTACATTTTTGTGGCCCTCTCCTGGACTTGCTTGGGCAGATCCATATCCCTCTTGTGTTGGGGTCTTCAAAGCTGAACACAGTACTGCAAGTGGTGTCTCACAAGAGTAGTAGAGAGGGATAATCACCTCCCTGGACCTGCTGGCCATGCTCTTTTTAATGCAACCCAGGATACAGTTGGCTTTCTGGGATGCAAGCACACACTGCCAGCTCATGTTGAGCTTCCTGTCAACCAACAACCCCAAGTCCTTATCCTCAGGGCTGCTCTCAATTCAGTCTCTCCTCAGCCTGTATTTGTCCTTGGGATTGCCACAAACCAAGGGCAGGACCTTGAACTTGGCCATGCTGAACTGCATAAGGTTGGCATTGGACCACCTCTCAAGCCTGCCAAGGTCCCTCTGGACGTCATCCCTTCTCTTCAGGGTGTCAACTGCACCACGCATCTTGCACTAAATTCCACTGTGCACATTGCTGACAAAGATATGAAAGAGTGATGTTGACCCACTGCTATGTCTGTTTATGTGGCAGCATTATTAAGGCAAATGAAAATCCTCCACTTTTTTAATAGCAAAATATTTCTTAGAATGATAAACTTCCCATTCTTACTGTGCTTACAGGAATGTGAAATGTAACAGTAACTTAGGCTAACTTCAGGGACTTGAAAGCCTTTAGAAGAATTTAATTACAAAATGTAGAGTTTCATTTTTTGAGATAACTTTAGTTCAACCTTTTTAGGCAAGGAAATAGGTCAGCAAATTTTCTAAGGTACCACCTTGCGGACTTGATCATGTGTTGTTCTCTGCTGGAAGTCTAAGCATTTAGTTTAGCTACTTGTAATCTGTGTTCAGCTCTTGATGTTGAATGATTTTGATAATCTAGACCAGTTTGACACAATTAAGTTTTTTAAAAATATCTCTGTATAACAAAAAATGGCAATCAGAAAGCTGCACAATACAGAAAATGTCTCAGTAGCGTACTACGTAGTTTCATCCTAGGCCAGTCATTTAAATCCAATCCCAATTTATCTTAATTAGTGTCTTACAATCTTTTGATAGGCTACAGATAGAAGACATTTACAGCCTCACTTCAGTGCCTACTCGAAAAATGTCTACATTACAAAATTTGAATTGGTTGTGAACACTTATTAGGAACCTGACTGGCTCACTTTAGTGAGCAAACAGCTGATTTAGAAAACTCTCTCCTGGGCTTGAAGAAACTTGAAAAACACTTCAGTACCACAGCAATAAGTACACTCAGAATAGTAGATAAAGGTCAACCTAGAAGAGATTTTTAAAAATATGAGAAAACTCTGACAGTGTGGAAGAAAGGATTTTAGAAATTGCATATAACTTTTTTATCTCTGTTCATGACAACAGATTGCTTTTTAAAAAGAAAGGGTAGGGGAAGTACTGCAGTCCTCATAAAATATAACTTGAATTCACACTCAGAATTTACTTGCTGAAAATCACCTTCATATGGCAAACTCAAATAACAATTTTTACCTGCTTTCCTGTTTGACTTCAGGAGGGGATACTGCTTAAACACGTATAGCATGATATAGCCATAATATTTTGGCAAATAAGAATTCTTGAACCCAAATTAAAATGCAGTGTGGTGCATTGCATTATGAGCTTTGTTGCTGAATTAAATCTTCAACACTTCCTAGGAAATCAAGCATAAAGAAACATATGGAGGTTTTGATTTCTTTTTAGATTAGTTATGAAGAGGATCATACCTTCAAAGAGCTATCTAGTTTTGAAGGTTTGCGCTTTCCAAAAATAATTATCTTCCATTTTCTCTTATGTGAGGCAACAATAAGGGAAAATGTGGCCCAAGGCTGAGGGTGAATTGCAAATGCAAGCAACAGGATTTAATGTCAATGTACAGAAGAACTCAAGACTGATTTCTTGGAGGGACAGAAGAAAGCAAAATGGCAGTGGACTGTGAACTACTGGTTGTTCCAACGGCATTAAGAAGAAACAAATTTTCTGTTTTGCTTTGTTTCTTGAAAGGAATCTTGGATAGTTAAAAGTGGATTGCCTGAATTGTATTTAATGGCAACATAATAAAAATCTCACACATTTTGAATTCAATTGTAAGCTAAACCAGATTAACTATCTCGCATGCCAAAACTGTGTAGCATGCAAACAGCATCACAAAAATGAGGAATGATTTCAGATGTAAAAACACTAAAGATAGTTAGTTATCCTGGAATATGCCATAAGTAGTATGATTGAATCTGTTCTTATAGTATTTCTGCCTCACTGGCTGAGCCCTTGAATTTGAGAAAGCCTTCAAATTTATGATTTAGCTCCCAGGAATACTCACTTTCATCTTATTTTCAGCCTGGTTTAAAGGAATAATATGCATTTTAGTCTATGTGAATTGCAGCCAAACAGTCTACTGTTTTCATTTACAGCCTTGTAACAGCAAATTCAATTTAGCATCAAGCATTAGCTTCCATTTTGTTACACATCTATTTAAATGTAAGGTATTTAGAGTGACACTTTTGTACTTAGTCTGTACAATCGGAGATGGAAACTCCTTCTGAACTTAGAGGTTTGGTATAGTCCTTGAATTTAAAGGAAGCTTCAAGAGCTTGTAAGTGTCTTAAAAGAAAGCAAAGGACATGTAAATATAGGAAATAGGCTAGTTGCAAGAAAGACACTTGACTGTACCTCACTACAGGCCAAAACAACTTATACAGCTTCTTAGCAGACTCTTCAAACAAAGATAGTGAATTTTAACACATGCTACTTTTCAGACTCTTATAAGGTGTTTTTTCAATGTTACTAGTTCACTCAGTAAATTAATATTAATTTACAAAAGAAAACATCAGATTCTGGAATGTCACATGTAAAAATGCTGAACATATCAGCTGGGTTTTTTTTTTTTTACATTTTTCTTGGTAGTAAATAACTGAACGTATTGATTTAGAAACATTTGTGTCTTGCTAGTGATGAAAGCTCTTCATTGACTAGTTCTGGCTGGTCAAGAAGACTATTTGGTTAATATCTTTTCTGCAACAGCATGTCTTTAGATTTTTATTGCATTTGTCAGAAAATACGTATACATTCACTTTTTTTTTGTCTGTAATCAGATTTCTTTCTAGCTAACCCTTATTATAAAAACATTAAATGAAATCAACTATTGAAAGAGCACAAAAATTACATACAGGGTAAAATTAAAGAAAATCTGAGTGAATCTCTTGCAATTAACTATAGTGATTAACATGAATTGACATGAACATGTATCCACATGCTCTTTATCCTGACTCTTTAATATGTATTAACAATAATGGATGAATGAATTACTTTCACACAGAACACCTACAAATCTTGAATATACTTATTCAAAAGAATAAAAGAAAGCCTATTCTATTTTAGTCTCTTTCAAAAAAAAAATATCCTCACTGGTTTCTACAAATCTTGTGCCTGGAGAAAACAAAAAAAAAAATCTTGCTATTTATAAATATATATAGAAACATTTCTAGAAAACATATATACATATACAGTTAAATAATAAAGGTTAGAACTGGTGCCCCCCAACAACAACAACAAACCATTAAAAGCACAGTAGTAAAAGGCTTTGAAGAATCACTTAAAATTTTTGTGACAGTTTGTCAATCAACTCCAAACCCTGTTTTAAAGTTTAGTATGATGACTAAAAACATTTTTTAAAAAGTGTTTCAAACTTCAAGTTACTTTAAAAAAATCCAGGTGAAACAGAAAATGTTTTTTATTCAAATGACTATGCTTCTCAGAACAATAATACTTGATTTTGCTCTTCTAGGTACCTATCAGTTCAGCTCTCCTGAGTCTGCACCACCTGGGACTCTTCTTGGCAGAATTAAAGCCAATGACCCTGATGTGGGTGAAAATGCAGAGACTGAGTATAGCATCTCCAATGGGGATGGATCAGACATGTTTGATATCGTCACTGACAAGGACACACAGGAAGGGATCATAACTGTGAAAAAGGTTCATTTTTTTCTCCCTCTCTTTTATATGAACTTAGCTCTCCAGATGTTAGAGTTATTTTTCCCTTTCCAGGGGAAGGAAAGGTAGATCTCACAAGGGGTCAGGCTGCCAAGGAATTATTGTATTAGTTTTGTCCCTCTCTTTCTTCAGTATCTATTATTTTCAAGTCTCAAGGGAAATTTACTGGCATGTCACTTCACATAAAGCAATATTTCAGTTGCTACTGTCTGTTCAGTATATATACTGTCATACACAGTACTTCCAAATTAGGGCTGTGAAAACCTGGAGGAGTTCAGTGCGCAGTGGGGTTTGACAGCTGAATGCAGCTGTAAGGCTCACAAGGCTTGGAGGCTTGGCTGAATTTTGATGAACTTACACCTCCAAAGCTAAACTGTCCCTTTCTAATCTGTCCAACAGTCAGGTATCTCCAGTACCTAAATTCTGTCTTGGTTTAAGTCCAAGCTTAGTGAAACATAGTGTTACATATTATGTCAATGGAAGTCCCCAGAGTAAAGACACAGGCGGAAATTTAATTCAAAATACTATCTCTGACACATTTTTTGGTTTCATGTTAATGTTTAGACTGTTAAGCTCTGAACACTATTTTTGGTTCTATTCTTACTGAATGTATCAGTAATGATACATACATATATCTAATATAGATTTATACACATATATTTGGAAACATGCATATATTTATGTATGTTCATGTGTACATGTGTGCCTATGAATTTGTACATCTATATGCATATATGAATCTGCATAACATAAATGTCAGATAGATAGGAAATCAGACTTCATATTTTTCTTCTCACTCTGGAACATGGAGGCTGAGGACAGATCTGGGTTGTTTCTGATGCAAAATAGGCAAGGGTAGATGGTAATGGGGGAGGAGTAAGGAAAAGGAAACAGAACAGAGTATTTAAGAGCTGGGATAATTGTTCTTGTTATTACCAATGGCATGAGACAAATAAGACCTTTAGCAACTCCCACTGCATACTGAGTCCGAAGTCCCTGTTTCTTTCTCTCTATTTTCCTGTGGGCTGGTTTTCTATTGGTTCTCCTGGTTTTCAAGGAATCTGAACAAGTAGTAGGCAGAGGGATCATAATTGCCTTGCTGCTCTATAATATTCCGTATTTTTTTCATAGCTAGAATACATCCTAATATACTCCAT
Organism: Melopsittacus undulatus; assembly: GCF_012275295.1. NCBI lineage: Eukaryota > Metazoa > Chordata > Aves > Psittaciformes > Psittaculidae > Melopsittacus > Melopsittacus undulatus. Next base: position 80,985,852 of record NC_047527.1, on the reverse strand, counting down.
CTTCATCAAGATACATTAAATTTTAGAGCTTTTGTTCATAATAATACCTACACTTCTCATTCAGCATTAAAAAACTAAAATTTCTTGTCATGTGGTTCAATTTTCTTTATTATTATTATTATTTGCTCCCCAGCATCTGGATTTTGAAAGTAAGATGTTATACACCTTAAGAGTGGAAGCCACCAACACGCATCCTGATCCTCGTTTTCTTCAACTGGGGCCATTCAAGGACACAGCTTTGCTCAAAATTTCTGTGGAAGACATAGATGAACCTCCAGTGTTCAGCAGACCCTGGTATTTAATAGAGGTAGATGAAGATGCTAAGGAAGGAAGCATTATTGGACAAGTTGTAGCCCAAGATCCAGATATAACAAAGAATGCTATAAAGTAAGCCATTACATACCATAAAATGTTTTAGATGTAGGTCAAGTCTCAGGCACAAAGAGTAATGAGAATATAATGTAACAGGGGGCCACTCAAGTGATTAGGCGTATAAGGGCTACCAGAAAGTATCACACTGAGAAATGTCTATGGGAACTTGTGAAGTCACAGTTAACAGTGCAGTGTATGCTTTTGAAGGCCAACTGACAGTCACTAGATTAAAAGAAAGGAGAGGTTAGCATTTAACTCACGTCCTGTTCTAGTACTTTCACCAAAATTTTCATAAGATTATGATTTTATACCATGTTTCCAGTGGCAAACGTATGTAAAATACTCAAAATGGTGGTGTATTTCTACACTCCCTGCTGGTTGATGGCAGTCAGCCTTCTGTATCTTCATAATGCCCTAGACATAATATTGTCTACCATGTTCTACAGTTCAACTATTTGATTATCACATTATATTAAATAAGAAATTTTTGCAATAAAGTCATAACAATTACAGATAAGAGTTCAGTGCTTTGAAATTGCGTAATTGTTAGCCACCTGCCATTATTATCTGCAATGACAAATGCAGAACTGAAATTCTTGTATTTACCATGCAACTGATTATGAAACCTGATTACTGCACTTCTGAACAAGCTTGTTCTATCCTGAAGCAGTACAGTTTTAGGTAGGAGGTGTGAGAGGAGGAAGAAACAATATTTTCAAGTAATCCATGTATAAAATCTCAACTTAACCTGATACTGACTAGTAACTGATAGACTAAAACACACCTGTAAAACAAGCTTTTCTTTGCTGGGAAAAAGCAAAGTAAAAAGCAAATATCATAAAATAAGATTTTTAAGAACTTCTATCTTAAACAACAACTAATCCAAATATTTTTCTGGTGATTTTGATGGTCCTTGTGACATCTTGAAAATATCTTATGATAAATTGATTCTTAATTGTATTTGTAATATGTATCATTTCATTACTGACTTCTCCAAGAAACAATTAATTAGCAAAAATATTACCTAAGAATGTTAATTTTTAGTTGTTATTCCAGTATTCACTTTATAAGCTAAAATGTAATTTCAAATATGAATCTAACAAACTGCCGCCATAAATTGTTTGCTTTTTATTCCACTCACTAGTCTTAAAAAATTATTTCTCAGTATTTGTAAACTCCTCAGGCAGCTAAAGGAAAGCTTAGGTTAATTCTAAAGGACTGCGGTTCTTAACCACAGTTAAAATTCAAAAACTTTTAGAGAAGGCTGTGAGCTAAACCAGAAACTGCAGCAGGAGATAGTGATGCTTAGTTGTACGGTATCTTGACAGATATTCTGTGGATCGACACACTGACCTTGACAGAGTATTCAACATCTATTCAGGAAATGGATCCTTATTCATCTCAAAGCCACTTGACCGGGAAGAAACTCCCTGGCATAACATCACTGTTGTAGCAACTGAAATCAGTAAGTTGGAGATCATTTATTTTGGTAGAACTGAGGAAAGACAAATTCTACAATATCTATAATATACCTGTTTCATTAATTCTGTTCTTATTAAGATATTACCAATAGACAGAGTATCTTTAAATGCACATCTAAAAGTTCAATTTACTACTTTAGGACTATCTTTGCCCATTTATGAAAAGATAATTAGGAGTTCTTGGGCTCAACAAAACCGTGTAGAGTATATATTAGTATATAACTGGTTCCCTGAGAATTCCCATCAAGTAATTTGGTTCAAGGTGACTTTACCCTAAGGTAAGTCTTTGGAAAGATCCTTGGGAAAAAAAGATGCCCGTGACAGACATATACCACATTTTCAGAATTAGCACTTTAAATAGGGAAAGAAATTATGCTTTACCTCAATTGCTTTAACTTATTTCAGAAAATGGCCTAATTTGAAGTCAGGAGTAGAGGAAATTCTTTCTTCTCCAACTCTGAAGAAAACCCTGGCCCTGAGTATTTCATTTGGATTCTTTACTGTTCAGTTGGACCCTTTTGAAAGATTGGATGTCTCTTTTTTTCTTTTTTTTTTTTTTTTTTCCCCACCAACTGATGACAGTTGGGGAAAAAAAGACACGGATTTTAGCAAACAACTTTTCTTTCTTCCTTCATTCTCCCTATAGACTCCCCACGAGTTTATGTGCTTAACCGTTTTGGACTCATCTAATATGGAGAGATTAATTATATCTCCATTTTCCGAAAGACTGATGCTCACCCTCATAAATACTTTTTTATTGTTCGATCAAATATGGTCTCCATTTTTGATGTGTGTACTGTGAGATTCATCTCCGGTGACAGCTTGCCCCTGGATATCAAGTTATAAGAAACAGTGGATGATAACATCTACATATCTCTTTTTTTTGGTTTGGGTTTTTTTTTACATCTTGGTTAGAAAGAACAAATTTGGTTTACTGGTTTTGAGGTCTTTTGTGTGTTGTTGTTGACTGACACTGTTTAACTGCTTTACTGACTTGAACAAGTTAATGTTTTTGACAGCTTGCTATCAGGAAACAGCTTTTGCAATGAATAATTTACTGCTGTATGGAATACAAGTCAATAATAACTCAGTGACCTGTTTTTAGTATAAATCAATTTATATACTTGATATTATTTCAAAATATGTATACAAAAATAGAATAATTTGTTTCAAATATAAATAGCACTTTTATGCATCTGGAATGTACATCAGCAGAACATGAAATATAATCAATTTAGTATAATCAAAATAAAACATTTATAATGTCTATTGGAAAAAATATATTGGGTAATTTCAGGTCTTTTCATAGACATAGACTGTAAAGCTTTCTATTATAATATAAATATTTTTCTTGTTTCAGATAATCCTAAACAAAGTAGCCAGATACCTGTCTTCATCCGGATTTTAGACATAAATGATCATGCACCAGAATTTTCCAAATACTACGAAACATTTGTTTGTGAAAATGCAAAAGCAGGACAGGTAAACAAATACTTATGTTACTGAAGAACTTGTAATGAAACTATTCTGGAATACCACCATGAAGTTTTCAACATATCTCAATTTGAACAACTGCAAATCAACCCAGCCTCTTTATTCCCTACCTTCTACACAAGCTACCAGTTGATTCAAAAAAGTGGGAGATAGATGCAGTATTTTACTCTAGTATAATAACATAGCATATAAATCAAAATTGTACTTTAAGGGTTTTTTCATTCCTAATATAAAAAAATATTTTTCAGAACTATTTATGCATAATGCTACAAAAACCATTAAGCTGTTTGATAATCACATTTATTTCTGGATTTTTTTCCAAACCTTAGTTAATGTAGCCACACTTTCAAGTACACAATGCAGGAATATCTTTTATTATGCTTCAGTAAAGATGTGAAAACTAAACTTTTACTTTTTACAAAAATGAAAAATAATGTAACTCTATTGTAAGTTTAACTTACTTGAATTTGGTCAAAGTTCATGTATATCCCTTTCTAAACTATCTATCTCAGCATAATCTAAAAAGACAGTAACAAGTATTGTAGAGAAATTAAAGTGATAATTTTGAACTGAGAAAGGAGGCAGATCAACAGAGCAAAGAGCCAGGATATTACATAAATCTTTTAATATTACTGCCATTACAACAAACACCTATTTATGATTAAGCCAGTCAGCCTTTCAGTTTTAAATCTTGTGAGGAAGGGTGTAATTTTTGCTGATTTTTAATTCTGTATTTACCGAAGAACTGGATATAATAACAGATTGGGTATCTCAAGGTTGTCTTTCAAGCATGGGTCAAAGTCCATAGACTCTTGATAGATGCATTTTTGAGTAGAAGGAAAGTGTGGAAATCATTATTTTCACTAGCACAAATCAGAGTGGGTTCCTACTGTAGTGGAGAAAAACCAGGGTGGTGCCCTAAACTCATCTTAGGTCTGTCCTTGTGCATCATTGTTTTTATGCTGACATCATCCAACTGATGTCACTGAAAGTATACAGAACCACTCAGAATGTAGGATACTTTGTTTATCCTTATAGCATACTGCCCATACAACACTCAAAAACTTCACGGGGCTGGGGCATATGGATACCCATCAGGAAGCACATTCATCATTTACTTTGATTACTGTCCAGTGTTGTATTCAACATAGGGGGCTGCACTAAAAGTAGCATAGATGGTGCCTGAGATGAGTCTAGAATTTCAGGTCTTGAAGAATTCTAGACAGAGCAAGAAAATAACATCTTCCAGTTGCAATTCAAATGATGTTTTATGAATTGTTTAACCTACAAAAAAAAAAAAAAAAGAAAAATAAAGACAGAGAGACCAAAAAAAGGGAGAAAAAGAGGATACAGTGGATTGTTGGAGTTGCATTCAATTCTACTTATTTTTTGTTTATTGCACCTAATACTGGAATTTAGGTAAGTAGGTTAGAAAGACAGGATATTTTGAGTGAAATCACTTGGCTTTGGAGAGGTACTTGACTTTCTTTTAACGATTTTTTCAATAAAGTCTTACCAATTTTTATGCAAATGACATAAATAGAGTCAGGAGACTGAGGATATGCATATCAAAGGCAGTGATCAATTAAAACAGTAGAAAGAATTATCCAAAAAATTAACAAAGGACACTTTTCAAAATAACTAGGGTATGTGGTATCTTAACCAGTGACATAAATTATTATGCAAGAATACAGTTCAAGCCTTATAGAATGAGAATGATTTTCCTAAATTCCCATTTATTGTACCCTCATAGTTTTGTTTTATGATTTATAAGCTGTTTTTCCAGGTGGAATACATTCAGATAATTCTAGTAATTAATTTCAAACAGCTGACATATCAACTGAGTTCTACTTGTAAAAAAAAAAAATCTCTTAAAATTTCATTATAATAACTGATAAAAAGGTGAACCATGTACTTTAATAACATAACAGAAAGAAAAGCTTACCAATGAAAATTTCATTGAAATTAATAATGTGCAATTTTATCAACCAGCAAACACAGGTTTCATCATATATTTAAACCAAGTTTAATCCAGGCATACTGCTTGTCAATTTTCTTAACCCAGTTTCCATCTAATCTAGCATACTCACTGAAATATCTATTAATGTATAAAATTTCATTTACCTTTCTGGTAAAATCTGTGCTTTTCTAATAACAGAGGTGACAGAGGCCCATTAGGTAGGCATATTGATGTTCAGAACTCCTTTATAACTAGCATACTAATGTAATTTCAGGAATTATTTTCTTGAATTGAAAAAGAATCACAAAAATACTACAAAGAGAGTGTGCACAATGTGTAGCTGAAGAATGAGACATCCAGATTGTTCTCTTAACAACTGGATTCTTTAGGACAGGCATCTGAGTTCAATCTGGACACTTAGATATAGTTGACTTAATATTTCAGAAAATAAATTACCTTTTGTATGTAAAACTACTTTTATTTTGGTGTCTAAATATAGCGATGAATATAGACATTCAAATGTGATTATTTTGGCAAAGGATGCTAAGTTCCAGACTGCCCATATCACCCATGTTTAGCAGTCCACCTAGAATACAATAAAGATGCAGGATCATGCCATGTCCTTTTAGTACTCCTCCTCCTTATTTTTAAAATCACCTAAAACAGCTGTCTTATTAGAATCATTATTGTTTCTTCACACATCATAGCAGTGCTTCTTTCTCTGGTGCCCATAGCAGGAAACCCATACTGAAAAGATAAATACATTTAGCTAATTTTTCAAACTTCTTTTTCTAAATCAGGCCCAGCTATTAATCACACCACTCTCTAAATCTCAAGTGCATCAGTAATCAGTCAAAATGATCAAATATTGCTCTCTGCTCTAAAGTGGCATTACTCATTCTCAACATCAGCTGACACTAGAGACTGCATTTGTTGTTTTTCAGGTAGCTTTAGGAGGGTCAAAGGAAGAAAACATTCTGGATTCTCTCCTCTTCCCTGCTACTCTTTTGTCTCCAAAAAAACAGTGTTATGACCGGGGAGAAGCATTGTCACTAGAGGTGCATAAATAACTACATTCATTAGGCTGGAACAGATTTGTCACCATGCAAATCATGGCTAATATGCAGGCTAAAGAGGAGTATGCTGCAGCCTTCCTTTGAAACAGTTTAGAAATCCCTAATCCTTTGATGGCATGCTAGAACCCCAGGGACTGTTGTGGGGAAGGCTCTGATATAAATTCTCTCATGCTCTTGTCAGGGAATTAATTGGGTTTTTTTTTTTGCTGGATTATAGGATGAGTCCTCTCCATGGAAACCAGGAAGATTTACTTGAAAAGGAGACTGATTTAACTGAACAAATTGCTAGCAACAATTTAGCTAATTTCAACACCCGTCAGTAATAATATTTAAGAAAATAACCCTTGTCACTTCTTTTGCTCTGACACTATTTTCCTGCCATACAGGGGCTCTCAGACATCAGAACATGGAAAGAGTTTGCTTTGTCCTCAGAAAGCTGGCAGATTTTTTTTTTTTTTTCATTTGTCTTCATACCCCCTCTTTATTTTCAGATGGAGCAGAAGGAGACCACATTTTTCACATGACCTTTGCTAATTATCAGTTATGAGTTGTTGCTCCATTGTAGCTGCTTTCTCTAGGCAGACACCTATTGGCTTCATTTAGTGAGAGACCCATGCTAACATCTGCCTTTTGAAGTAAGAACTGGAGTTCAAGGGAGAATTTTCCAACTTCTGATTAAGCATTCAGTTCTGCATTAGCACTGCCAACGTATTTGTGGAACAGGGCTAAGACTTGAAAACCAAACTGGTTTGCATTACCAAACATGAAGCTTTATTAAGTGGCAGACATTTTAGAACATTTCTTAAGCATCAGGATCAAAGGTTTATTCAAGCTAACACACATGTGATGGAGACTATTATCTGCAGTTAGCATTATACAGTTGTATATGCTACAATTGACCCTTAATGTGTGATTACTGAAGCCACAGTATGACAATATAGGCATCCACTGACAGCTGGATTGATTTTGAAACACTTCTATGAGGGGACACTTGAACTATATTATTACTTTACTCATAAAGTAATGTAGCCACTTCAAATTCTACAAAAACCTTTATCCCACTCACATGCACTGTGCTGTGTTATTAATACATTCAAGATTAGTGAGAGATTTGCCCTAACAGATCATACAGGCAGGAAAAGAGTTAAGAGCAAGAAAGGTTAGGATAAACACAAATTTGTTCTTTAAGCATTCCCTCAAAGCATTTCCACACTACTATGTTCCAATGTCTGGCAAAAGCACGGTCTCTCTCACAGTATGTTTTTTTTCACAGTTTATTTCAGACAAAGCAGTGAGGTCTTCATATTCCTTGAGATATATTTGTAGCACAAAGCAAGCTCAATAAATTTCAAAAATTACAAAGCCAGTGCTGTGAGATCCAGGATTTGTTCTGCCCTCTCTTATACCACTTCTGAAAACAGTGTCAGACAAAACCAAACAGCAAAATATCCCAAATATTCTCTCCAGTGCCTAGTGATAATTTTTAAGTTTTATCTCAGAAGCAGCTGAAAGTAGATAAATGACATTTGAGAATTCTCTGTTGTACAATATCTAGGTTTAACTAAGAGCATAATATAACAAGAACAAAAGCTCAACTGATTCAAGTGAACTGAAGGCCTACTCCTTTGTATATCTATAAACATATTCAAGAAACAACAAAATTCAGCAGCTTAAGAATGTATGTCTTCAGTGGTCTTACTTCTCTGAGACTGGAAATTTGATTTTCATGTTATATGACAATTACATTCTTTTAAAACTTCAGAAAGGCATTGTCTACAAAAACAGACCATCTTTAAATTCCCATGAAAGTGACATTTGTCATTTTTATATTTATAATGAATTTTAAAAGAAGGAATTTTGAAAAATAAAGTTTAAAAGTATGACAGCAACCACTGACATGCTGCTGTTTTGAAAAGAAGCAGCAGCAGATTACATGACATACATTGTATTTGTCTCAAACCTTCTTTTATTAGTAAGAATTTTCAATCAGAAAATACATCTGTCCACCCATAGACCTGATCTTGTTCAACTTTCTCCAATGGCCCTTTCAAGAATCTGTCTGAAGCATGTTGCTGCATTTTTAAATTGTGAACCCTGGATTCAATGTGCAACTGTAGTTTATTCACAAGACCTGCCAAGCTAGCATAGCCTGAAAAGCCCATCTTAGAAGTGGCTAGCTGATGCTGACCACTATACTGTTAAAAGATGCACTAGCTTAATGTTTACTTCAGTGTTTCCTGTATTCCTTTTAGAGGCAGTCCCAAGACTAAGCCCAACCCAAGTCCCCTGCTTGTGCAATTCTCTGTGTCCACAAATGCAGCCTCAGAAACAGTAAGGGCATGCTCTGAAGTGCGCAGGGACACTTGTTATTTCCGAATGTCCCCACCTAACTTTTACTCCCTTTCTGTCTTTAAAACAGCTTAAAGAATACCGGAGAGCAGGCTTCATCTAGGAATGTACCAGATATGCGTAAGGAATCTGTTACTGGGCAATTTGGTCAACCCCAATAATTTTTTCAAAGATGAGTATGAATAGCTAAAACATAGCCCAAACATAAGCTACAATCACAATTTTGTCTGTGGTGTAAGTCATGCCCTTAAAAATACAGGAAAAAAAACCAACCAACCAACCAAAAGCTAGAAAAAAACACCACTGGTATATAATAAAACTATTTCTGTATTTGACAAAATTATGCCAATGGAAAATAGGTCCAACCCCCTTATCAGAATCTCTGGCTTGATCATTAATGAAATTCTTCATGAAATTTTTCCAGTGGGAGTAATTCTTCATTCGCAACTCATCTTACATTGTAGAGCTGTTACGAGTTTGTCCTGAGTGCAAAAGAGAAAACTCTATGTAAATACCTAAGTTTAAATTTGCACTACTCTCAAAAACAAATGACTTTAAAAACCTGAACTTTCTCAATAAGGTCTACTCAGCTAAGAGACTGTTACTGAACATGTGAAGTGCACAACCCTCAAAATAATTACGATAATACTACATTTTCCAAATTGTGCTCATTCACATGGGAAACTATGGAAGAAAGAAAAAAAAATAGGATTTGTGTTTTAATCTTCTCTAAGCCTGATATGCTTTAACCATATTTGAGTAAGAGGCAATTTCTTGAAATAATTCTTCCCTTATAAAGTTTACAGTGTCAGAGATATTTCTCTGAACTCCTGGTAAGAAGGGATCACAACTCCTCCATAATCATTAACAATGTCCATAACTGATTCAAGAGGGAAGAATATATTTCCAACATGAAAGTACAAAATGTACATTAAACAGTACTATTTCTTTTTTTCATATAATTGTAATACTTAAGAATAGCCACATCTCTTTCATTTCTGCAGTGGTTGTCCTTAACATCGTTCTTTTCTATTTTCAGCTGTATAAGTGGAAAAAAAAATCCTTAATTAGATAACATTTCTAATTTCCTTTTACCTATTTATCATTTGGAAAAATTCACCTGCAATCATTTTCTTATTGCTCTTCTATTCTCCTATATTTCCCTGGGAAAGAACAGCTGGCTCTCAATTTATGCAGCCAATAGTTAGAGCAGGTAATAAGTTTGAGAGTTTTGTTTGTTTGGTTGTTTCTTTCCTTCTTCTTCAGTAAATTTTCAATGTAATTAGATCTTGTTTATGCTTGCTATAATTCTCCTCCATGTGAGTAGCACATAAAGGGAATCAAATACAGATCCTACAAACATCCCACTGATTACATCTCAAAAAGTCTTAAGATACACAACTGCTATTTCTGGTAGCTATGAAATCGGGATGTTTTCTCCTTCAGTTTTTCAGCAAGTAATTGCTCAAACATTGTCACTCATTTTACCTCTCTGATACTTTAACAATTTTTCTGTTTTTTTCAAATGTGTAAAAGTGTGAGAGAAAAATTTTCTAATTTCAATTTGGTATTTTAGTTCTACCAGATTTTTTTTTGTTTGTTTTTTTGTAACAATATTAAATTTTTGCATTAAACAATGCAAAACCAAAATCAAGCACCATCCTGGTCTTGCTCTTTGTATTGCTGCTCTCTATATTGCTACTCTTAGAGGCAGATTACAGCAAAGACAAATGCAATAGGACATTGGAGAAAATGTCATATATACTGAAAAGTCTACTTTGCCATAAACAGCAATCTGGCTAACCTTGGGGAAAAAATACAAATTTAAAATATGTAAAAGAAATCTAAAGAGCAACGATCATCAAATGCTTGGAAAAATTAAGAGACCTTCATATGTAGATATTATTCTAATCATATTTAGAAAAACTGCATAAACCTGCCTTCAGTATAGTCACATCTTCTTGTACATGGCTGATATTCACAAATTACCCTTCAAGTCCTTAATATGCTTCAATTTTTTTAATAACTTGATATTATTAGCTTTAATATAAGTATTCTAAAATTAACTAGAAAAAAAGAGGGCCAAATACCCATCGTGCAGTACAGAATTAGCAGCAGCAGTGTTCTGAATGAAACAGCAAGAAAAAACACCTGCATATTTTTTGTAGTCCTGTAACTATGTTTCTCTAACACAGAGTTTCATCCTGAGAGATGCTGGACACTCTCCAAAATTTAACTGTATCTTTAAGTCCCACTCAAGCTGATGCTCAGAGAAAGTACATAAGAAAAAGCCATTCTTTACTTGATTGCTGCAGAGCTTAAAAATTGTATTACTTGTCAATTATTGTATTTCTTGAAGAAGCCATGCTGCACTTCCCCTGGACATATCAGAAAAACAAGGCTTGAAGTCTTTGATAACAAGTAGCTTTGATGTCTGTGGGATTTCAAGGCACCCTACATACAGGAAACACTCAAAAACTCAAGACAGGCACTGACTTTCACATGGCTTTGAAAGAAAAAAGTCTGCTGAGATCTTTTTGCCTTAAAATTTAGGTGTCATAGGAACTCAGCTGCACTGAGTTGCAGCATCCTCAGCTGAAACTTATTCCCATTCTTAAGCCACCAAACATTGTCATATTGTAATTGAATGCAAACATGTCCTTGTAAGCCAAGGTGGAGTGTGGTCACTCTCCAGTTCAATACCCACCAAGGAGTGCAAAGGACATAGCAGTCATTTATGTGTCTCAAAGGAGTTACTACATGTAACCTGCTATGGTGTTATCTGCTGCAAGTCATTTCACAAATCACAGCTACTTTCAGATATTTCCCTTCTCAGTTCTGCAGCTGTTTTTCATAGCCTCATTAAGTCAAATTGCTAGCATGTATGTGTGTCTATATATACATGAGTACGTATCCCTAAACGTGTTGATGCAACAGGAAAGCCTATGTAATCCAGAACTACTGCTGAAGCCTCTTTTTTCAGTCCACTCTACTCTGACCTTATGATGATATCATTATCACTCATTCCCAGCTGAGTGGCCTCGTTAGGGCAGCTATAACGATCCACAGCCAGAGGATTCAATTTAGGAGGGAGTAAAGCATCTCTTTTTATTACCTCAGGAGAACCAAGAATCCTGCCACTCTAATTTATTGCCAAGAGTAGATGAGGTAGACTGGGAATTAGGCAGACTTAACAACTGGTTTATACACTGCTCTGTGTCATTGCTACATGAAGCCACAGGAGGTTTATGGCTTATTCACAAGGGCAATTGTTTCTGTATCACTGCAATACACTGAGTAAAAATCAAAGTACAGCACTGCCTTGCAGTGAAACTGGTCCCTTTTTCATCCTCCTTTATGTGTTTAAACAATAAACCAACAATTTGCTTACTGTAAACTCTGCTGTGTTCATGTGGGGTAAATTTGGTTTAGGATATCAGTTTGTGTCTTCAGGCAGAGATTCACTGGATTTATACTGGACATGAAAAGCAGAGGTCTTATTTCAAATGCTAGATTTCTAAAACAGCATGAAATATTGTTTTCTTTATAGCTGATACAAACTGTGAGTGCAGTTGACAAAGATGAGCCCCCTCGAGGACATAGATTTTTCTTTGAGTTGGTGCCAGAATTTGCTGTTCATCCAAACTTCTCCATTGTAGACAACAAAGGTAACTGCTCACCAGTACCATCCTCCTCCTTGCCCCAGCCCTAATACCACATAACACTTCGACTAGCAACATTTACTTATTTCTGCTTTTCTGTTCTAGATAACACAGCAGGAATTATGACTAGAAGAAATGGATACAGCCGTAGTAAGATGAGTACCTATCTCCTGCCAATCATAATATTTGACAATGACTACCCAATCCAGAGCAGCACTGGCACGCTGACCATTCGAGTGTGTGCCTGTGACAGCTGGGGGAACATGCAGTCCTGTAACGCTGAGGCCTTGCTCTTCCCTGCTGGACTCAGCACAGGGGCACTGGTTGCCATTCTCCTCTGCATCATCATCCTGCTAGGTAAGTTTTGTGACAAATGTTTAATTGACTAAGCAAAGCTCTGGTCAGTCCTAGACCTCTCATATCCTTTAACTTTTTGCTCACATGATCCTGCAGAACAATATTTTTTCAGCTGCTTACTAAGATGGCAAAGAAGCTGGAAGAGGGGAGAGGGAGTTACTACGGACTGTTTGTCATCATTACTATCCAGAAGGATGTGCAAAAATAATGAGAATATTAATGTCATTTAAATTAAATAAATTTGAAAATCTAGGGTCAGTTTTAGAGTATGCTTATTTGAGTAATATTTCATATTATAAACAGATCTTAATTTAGACACAGGACTTTAAAATCAAATTCCTGTAGCTGAGTGACAAGTTTCTCAGTGATTAAAAAAAAAAATATCAATTATACTAGCTATTTAATCATTAATTATTTGTAATTTTTATACTCAGGAAATAGCTCAAAAGTATAGAAGAGAAATCTTCAATTGCTTGCAAGTGCCAGAGACAGCAGCTGATTAAATAAAGTGTAAGCACAGAAGTTAGATATATATTTGGAGACATAAGGTGATATCTGAAGAAACTAGAATAAATGCTAGCTCATAACCTGGTGTAAGAGCATAAAACCTGTAACTTGAATGTTTTGCTTACAAGAGAAGTGCCTCCTTAAAAGTTCCATCATCTCTCCATTCCAGTCAAAACCTGTGGAAAACCTCCTTCCCTTTCCACCTATCCTAGCAAAAAGAGATTACCACAGGGGCAGTGACAAGATTGCAGGTGTCAGTTCATATAATTCTAAGGCAATCACTTTTTTTCAGCTTTTAGACTGGATTCAAACTGCCTCTGGTAAATATTTAGAAGACCACAGAGGGTGGTAGGAGGAAGGCAATGTGTAGGAACTATGCCTGTACTGCTGAGCATAGGGAAGCAAAGCTACTTATCTCTGACAAACTGATTAAACATACTGGACGTTGCCCCGGCATAGTCTGAGCAGCAGAACTTGAAAGGTATCATTTCCAGCAGGCAATTAAGTTTCAGACTATGCCAGATCTGGCTCTACACCTTGCGTAGTTCTTAACACCATGTCAGCAGGGTCCTAGTTTTCAGAGCCATCTTTCATGTCTCAACATAGACCATGAAATGTGTACCTTACTCACTCACTAGGAAGACATCACTCTGACCGGCTGCAATGCTTCAGCACAGAAACATTGAACTGAAAACAAAAATCAAAGTGTGCCTTAGAAACATGATAGCACATGAGACTGAGAACAGGCTCAGGTACCAGTGCTGTGCCCTGTGCAAAACCAGTGTGACCACTTCATGTCTCTTTGAACAGACCCCACTGTACTTAGTCCTTACTGTCTTATCTGTACTCTAGCACAGATACAGCTGAAGCCAGAGTATCATAAGAGTGAAGAGCATCTAAACAAGATTGTTAGTCTACTGCTGGTGTGATTCTTGGCACCTTATTTAGTAGTTCAACAAGATGTAGGATGTTAGAATAGTAGACTAGTGTCAACATGCCTGAAGTAGGAGAGACATATTTAAGTACCTGGCTGTGAAAGACACTTCTTAATCTTTCAGTGATCTAGCCTACTGTTGTATATGAAGCAACATATGTAAGTGGACTATTATTTGTCTAGCATCAAGAAAATTTGAAAAGAATGGCTCCTGTACAGATACAAAACCTGCAAGTAAAACAGATGAGCTTTTACATTCACGGGATTTTGCCATGGCATGTGGAAGATCTGAAATACCCCCTCCCTACCCTCAGCATGTCCAGTCTTCCCTTTTATTTGACAGTACTCATATCAGTCAGAATAAAAACTTTGCCTCCTAAGACTCAACAAAAGTGCTTAGCACCACTATGTCTCATTTGCAGATGATTGTGTTAGCCTCTCCTATTTACTCCAGCTGCTAGGGCTACAGACAGATTTTTCAGTGTATTCAAGCATTGAATTCCTACTGAAATCAATAGCATTTATGTACCACCATGTATTTACAAACCTAAACTTCAGTATTTCATCTCCCTCTGTAGAAGTTCACTTCTGTGTCAATCCTTACCTCTTCAGAAGTAAGACTTATTCAACTAATATTTCTTAAACTAGTGGGATCATATTTTAAAAAAAGAAATATTTAGTATCAAAGGCTGGATTTCAATTCTTGCAGTCATTGAAGCCAAAAAGTTTTGTCAATAATATTGATAGCTGAAGGTCTTCAGCTTCTTATATGTCAGAAGGAAAAGTAGATCCTGTTTTCAAAAGTGACTTGGAACTTAGGAATACCTAAATTATTAGCTTTCAAGAATGTGAGTTACTTTTGATAAGGAGAGTCAACTACACTTGATGAAATCACACTTAGTGACTGCCAGGAAGGTAGTTTTCTGAAGCCTCAGAAAACTAAAATCAAAGTGAGACCCTAGCAGGATGATATATTTTAAGACATCATCTGCTTTTCAACTTCATCTTAAGCATACATTTATTTCAAATAGATAGTTTAATAATTGGTCCTATAGTTTTAAGAAACATAAGTTTTTGACTGCTATAAAATCATTAATATTTTTTCCATATCAACTTCAAATTGGAGATAGCTTTTATCCCTATTTTTCACAGTAAAAATCCCATTCCAGACTTAAAACTTTTGTAGTTCAATAGTTTCTGCAAAATATTTTGCTTATTTTTTCAATTTTTAACTTCTAATTTCTTCAATCATCTTTTGTTTCCTTTCAGTATTAGTTGTCTTGTTTATGGCCCTCAAGAGACAAAGGAAGAAAGAACCCTTGATCATCTCAAAGGATGATGTTCGGGACAACATTGTTACCTATAATGATGAAGGAGGCGGGGAAGAAGACACCCAGGCTTTTGACATTGGCACACTGAGAAATCCAGAAGCAAGGGAGGAAAGTAAGATGAGAAGAGATGTTATCCCAGAAACTATATTTCAGATAAGACGGACTGCACCTCTTTGGGAAAACATTGATGTCCAAGATTTTATTCACAGAAGGTTAAAGGAAAATGATTTAGACCCAGCTGCCCCTCCTTATGATTCACTAGCAACATATGCCTACGAAGGAAATGATTCCATAGCAAATTCACTTAGCTCCCTGGAATCACTCACTACAGAGGGCAACCAAGACTATGATTACCTCAGTGACTGGGGCCCTCGATTTAAAAAACTAGCAGATATGTATGGTGGAGAGGACAGTGATAGAGACTGAAAAAGTAATCTGTGACCTGGTCGATGTTAGTGGAATTCATGTCTATGTTACTAGATAAAGTGACCTAATCTCACTTGGGAATAAAAATTTACAAAAAAATAGTTGTTGTCTTAGTAAGGGTTTGCTTAATCAGTAAGTCAACGTGAATGAATATGAATGATTTAGATTTAAAAAAATCTATAATTCATCCTCTTTGCCTAGGAACCTCTGATGAAAGGCTTTTATTGACAATGAAAAGACAATAAAAGGCTTTTTGTGCCTTTAACAATGAGATGGAAACTTGATTTTTTTTTTTTAAATTGCTTTGCATTATCTTTCCTACTACCTGGGACATTGTGCGCCTGCATTGTAACATATTCTCAAAAATATACTTTAAAAAATATTAATATTACTGTCATATTTATTGAGTTAAAGAATGTGTGTGTGTTGATTCATCATGATATTTTTATATATGTATATTTATATTTTTGTATTTTTATTAAATAAATTAGTATTTATAAAAACAATACTCATGTACTTTGTTAATTATAAGGCACTGTCCAAACTTTCTGAACAAATGAAACTTCATATTGTGAAATAATTAATTTTTTTAATGCATCTTCTTATACTGGATTAGTGGTTGAAATGTACTGTGCAAGAACAATATGGAGAGAGTTCTCTTTAATGGGAATGCAGTGTAGAAAAAAAGAAAAGTTATTTTGAAAAAGTGATTATAAATAAATGATTTGCAATGTGTATTACTACATGGCATAATAATATAGTTTCATAGCGAAATTTGCTCCCACACACCTTATTATATGAAGTAACCAGAGAGAGGGTTTAACAAATATATGCCTGGGGATTTAAGGAACCATGTAGGTTTGTTTATTCTTGTAGATATGAAAACTATTTTGTAATATTTTTTAATGGAATAATTAAGAAAACAATATGAAAAGAAGGCTTTTGTATTCTAATCTTATTTTGGGTTTTGAGGCAATTAGGCAAATCAGACATGTTACTGATAGCTTTTTCTGAAGTCAAAGTGAGCCAAGCAGTAAAACAAAGTCCAAATAATATTTTGTTAAAGATGTCAATGTTCTCTTTCTCCAGCAAAGTGCATACATTTGCATATTTTCTAAAGCCTTAATGACAATCTTCAAGTATATATATGTGCTTAAAAAGCCATTTTCTGGATCAGTTTTTATGCAATGCACTTTTTTTTTTAAAGCACAGGATAGGAAGAATTTACATAAATCATGTGTCTAACTTTAAAAGTTGCAATGGCTTCTATACATACATTTTAAAAAAAGAACAAACAAACCAAACCTCAAATGTATGAAAAAGAATCAAAATTGTCAATATTATAGGATGTACAGTATCCATAGCATTTTCACTTTTAATATCAACATTAGGGAAAACCAAGTGCATCTAGATTTCCAAAACAATAATGTTTTAAGGTTTTCACTAGATTACTTAGTTATTTTTCAGATCTTTTCAGAAAGAAAATTAAGATGCACATTAGCAATATAATGTGGACCACTGAGACATACATCTCTTACCAAAATGATAGTAAAGAGGCCACACACAAGGTCACTTCACTCAGACATAGGAACCCATGCCTACCTAATGTTTTCCTTCCTACAGTATTGACTTTCATACTATTTGTCTAAAATATCTCTTTGCTATTATTTATTTCACCCCTCTACCATATCCTTCTGCCTTCCCCAATGACGCATCTCAAGTTTTCTGACACTGAACTACTTTTTTTGGGGAGGCGTGTATGTGCGTGTGAGGGGATTGGGATTGCAAATAAACACCTGACACAGCCCACTGTGAGCTGTGTATGGGGTATGCAAACCTACATGGCAAGCAAAAAAAATTTAGTGACACAAAGTTCAAAATAACCCACAGCCATGTGCCAGCCGTGTACATGGATCTGATGTAGTAACAAGATATTGGTGTATAGCTCAGTGGTTTAAGGATGCATATTGCTTTTTTTGTGTCTTTTGAAGGTCTGAAGAGAAATGACCAGGTTAAAAAAACACTTGTGACTGCTAAGGGCCAAGATATACTTACTAACTCCTGGGGAAATACTGTGGGATTTAGTCATCATTCCAAACAGACTTAAATTGATTTTGAATGTGCTCTTGACAGGGTTAAGAGCAAAGAAGTTGAAAAAAAGTAATGAAAAGGAGCAAAAATGATCACTGAAACATTCTAAGTGAATTTTCCAAGAAAAGAAACTCCCAAAAGTAAATCCGTTCCACCTCAAAGGCAGGGAAAAATAAAAATATTAAAAAAAAATAAAGGAGGGATAGATGAACGTGTTGGGTTTTAATATTTATATATTTTATATTTCTTTTCACTTTAAATGATTTTTTTCTTAACATCCTCAGAGTTACAAGCTTATCCAGACAGCCTTATCAGTAAAAAATAATGCTGGAAAAATCTCCCACAAAAGGTTCCATCTTTCAATGAAATGCTGAAACAGACTCATTACACTAGGTTAAACAACTTAAGTGCAATGACCACTATACACAAAGATGGCTAAATTTTTTAGTCATTTCACAAAATGGTTGTTTTCAACTATTCTATGATTCTATGATTCCATGATAGATGAGCCTGCAGTGCCTTTTCTTATGCATTTGTGACAGCAGGCATTAACGCCTTCTGCTCTACCGAACGCATTTCAATGCCTAATGGTCTAATATACACTGAAAGTTACATTTTGAAGCCACGTTCACACTTCACTCTCACTTGTGCTAAGCAGACAGATAGAACATATAAGTGTTTGGGTCATTGCTTAGTGGAGTATTTTTACATGTTATGTAAAAAAAAAAAAACAACCAAAACCCCAAAAAAACAGGACCTGGAAGTCAAATATTTCTATCTCTTCTATGGGAAGAGGAATGGGAGAGAGAGGTAATCTAGAAGAATTTTCCAAGAACACAACATGAATATTACCTGTACACATATGATTGTCTATATGTATGAGTGAATGTATATACACACATATATTAAAAAAAAACCCTGAATTTATAAGATTAACAAACAGAAACCCTTAGGTACTGCTTTTGTTCAAACAGATACCAGTCTAAAAGGAAAAAAAAACTAAGGCAGAGTATAAGACATTTTCAACTATATGCAAACAAAAGTACACAGACCAATTTGATTTATTTGTTATATTTTACTCTTTGGTTCAGTTTCAGTTCATAATGCAAAGGAGGAGGAATCTGGCTTGAACTTCACTTAAAGATTACTTCCAAATTTGGAATTTTGCATCTTCATTAAAATCTCAGAGAAATGGAAATGCAGAAGAGAGTGTTGCAAATATCACTGCTCTTGCATTCCAAAGAAATCATGTTGACGTTATTTCTGCATGGAAAGCAAGTGCCTCTGCAGAGTCAGCCTACCCGCTGTCACAGGGCACCATGAAAAGAAGAAATCCAGGAATATTTCCTTCTTTGCTTTTACTCCCTGCATCTCATTACTCCCATTCAAAGCAAAGCACTCTGTAACATCATTCGCCCACTTCAGAAAAATTCATTAGAATAGTTTTTCACAAATTCGAGATCACCAGTAAAAGCAGAAGAAGTGACGTCTTCTCACAACTTGTGTCTTTTTTCTCTTGCTGCTGTGCACTGTTTTAGCAGGAAATGCATTTTCAGAGCAGTCCCATGACTTATAATATGAGCATAATCCTGATTTTATTCATTTTACCTTGGAATTTGACACAGATCCTGTCATAATACATATTAATATACCTTCATCAAGCTTGGAATGAACTCCATTGTTTTAAAAAGCTTTTGCTTTTAGAGTCAGCGTGCCAAGCATTTCTCCCATCACTTCTCAAAAGGGAATGACAGGCTGTATAAAGTAAGCCTGCACAAAAGCAGGTTTTGATCTTTGGTGGAAGTAAAATGATCATAACGTCATTCACTGCTTATAGTTCTGTCCTTCAATTTACCTTTTAGCTACTGGTAGACATTTAGACTATATTAGAAACAGTTTATGATCTGTTAGAGCAGGGCAAGAATATCTTTGGAGCAGCACAGGATCAAAAGACCAGTCTAGGATCCTTACAGCCTTACTTTCCCTCTGGCAGCAGGAGGCAGAATGATCCTTCCAGGCACTGCCTCTCAGAAGTACATCCCTGGCACTTACTACTGGAAGAAGTGAAAGCTAGAGTTTCACAAGGGAAAATGGTGAAAAAGAAATTAGGGCTGGGATTTTTGTCACTTGAGAATTACTCTTGCAGCTGTCAGGAAGCAGGCCGCTGGTTGCTAGAAGCAACGATAATGATACTTCTTATATAATGCATTTCATCCCCAGTTTTTACAGCTTTTTACAATGAAAGTCAATGACATTATCACCATTTTACAGGCAGGAAAAGCACTTCTTTGTGCATGTTTCCCCTAGAACGACCAGCAGGACAGTAGTGAAGGCAGGAGCAAAATCCTACTCTTCTCTTCACAGGCCTTGAGGTCAGCTAACAATTCAGGAGGTTTTTGTTTACGTACCTTCACTGCTTAAACTGTTGAGAAATTTTGCTTTTAGTTAATTTTTACTGCCTCACAGATTTTAGACATCTTACAGGAAGATGCCTCTCCATGGGACATTGTAAATCAAAGTTCCTTTCCAAATGAAGGTTTTGCTTTGGACACATATGTGTTTCTCAGACAAGTCCAAGGTAGCTGCAAAGCAGAAGCTGAGGTGCTTCCCTGGGGATGCTTCCTGCAGGAAAGAGAATGAAAGAGGATTTTGATTACAAGTGGAAAGTGAAAAGGAGAAACAAACCCTACAAAGCCCTAAAACCTACAGGAATATGGCCGGATTTGGCAAAAAAATAGCTTTAAAAGGTCAATCTTTCGTTGAAAGCAGACAACAGTGGCACAGAAGGGGTGGACGGTAGAAGAATATCAGATTGTAGCCCCCAGCACCAGCTGGTCTCTTCTTCTTCAGAATTAGTTTTTGTTTCTAAAGACTCCTTCAATGACTTTCCATTTGATTTCTTGATGAAAAGTGATTTTTTGATTGCTGAAAGAAATTGCTTTTTTCCCAGTTGTTCCAGATTTGTAATTTAATGACAGATCTCTAGGAGCAAACCTGACCAGCACTTAGCAAAGATGCAGAGAGAAAACAAGACCTGAAGAGGCTCTTCATTCTTATCCCTTGTGTAGTGAAGGGCTTTGTTTCAACTAATGTTCAAATTAGAACACAGAATGTACACTAGGCAGCACAGCACCATCCAAGGGGATCCAGAGCCAAAACAAGTAAGCAGCTTCCCCACCTGCTAACACATATGCTGCCATCTGCAACTTACTGACCAAGGGGGAAGTTTGATCATTTCCAAAGCAATGGCAGCATGCTTTCTTCTGTGCTGTGGCTGAGAGCCTTCAGCCATCCTGTGCTAGTGCCAGAATATTTGTTGTCACTGATGTTCGGCCAACCCTTCACTGTTTTACAGCCAGGTTTTGCACAGCACTACCAGTAAGGGCCAGATTTCACCCACTGTATATTTCTTCCAAAAATGTGATATGCTGCTGTACTTAACAACACCAAATTCATTGCAAAGTACTATGAGAGATCACACTGTATTTTTTTAGAGGAAATAAAACTCTCATGTTAATTTCTCTTGATTTTATGCAAGTCCTTAAAAACTAAATGAAAATTAGTTTTCCGTTACATCATTAATAGAAACACACGCCTGCACAAGTTTTACGTAAATTAAAAGCTTGATCTTAAGAATCCTATAAAGTGAGTTTAAATAAATATTAAAGTATTAGACAGAATAATATATAATTCATATAATTTCTGGAAAAATTGTTCGATTTTTAAATAATCTTGCAAAAAATATGGATCTATGCTGTCTTACATAAAGTAAAAAAAAAAAAAAAAAGGAATACATTTCTTCCTAGCAAATAAAGGATTTCTTGTAAAAAAGATTTATAAATTTGGAATAGAAAGAAAGTCTGAGGAAAGCAGCAGCATCTTTTAGCCAACCATAGAGCCTGCTTTAATGAAACCAGACAAGATTTTAGGCTTATAAATCCTTTCTCCTCAGGACTGACAAAGACTAGAAAAATCTCCAATGCCACTCTGCAGTGTAAGTTTTTAAAGTGCAAATGCCAAATTTATTTTAATTTTTTTATTTTTTAATTTTAATTTTTAATTTTTTATGAGAACATAAATTCTCGTTTATAAATTGTAAATTCTGAGTATTTTGGTAAGATAAGATTTGCAGGATGATTGTGCTGCATGTGCTATAGCTACATTTAGGAACATTTGCCAATCAATACTTTCTTTAACTTGCTTTTATCATATTTGTATAAATATAGCAAATCAGTTCATGAGAAAACATTATTCTAATCTCATTTTTCAGCCAGCAAGGCCATACACTGTCTGAATTTTGTAAGATAGGACTGTCAGCACACCCAGAGTGAAAGAATTTCGAAGCAGCTAGTTGAAAATTACTATATAAACCAGTTTGCAGCAAAATATTTCACAATTCATATGCATAATATATACATATTCTAAATAAAATTTACTATGTAACTAAACACCTGTTTATCCTGTAGCTGTTGCAATGTATGAAGTTCTTTAAAGCATCACACACACAACTTTTGTGGAGCCAAGTAATCACATCAGACACTGGATTTTAAAAATTTCCTGCCATATTTTGGTTATCCTGACAAAGATGGGACCTGTGAATTGTCAGATTACAGCCCTGGATGGAAAAAATCAAGAGAAAGAACATAACATCTGACTCCAAAACTTCAGTGTTCTAAAGTCAGTTACATTTCTGATTCAGTAAGTCTCAGATAAATCCAAATCTTGCTTCCAAACAATGCTTGGGTGTGGAGTACGGTTACAGGCAACACTCTAAAGTTTCAACATCATCATGGAATCAGGCCTGCATGATTTTGTGGATGCCTGCAGTTCCATTTAGTGATAGTATTATTCTAAATATCCTAGTGAACCAGGACACTGAAGACAAAGGTGGATACACCTGTGAAAACAAAAGTTCATTGACAGAGCTTCAGTGGTTTCCAGCTTTGAGAAGAACAATGTAAAGTGATTATTGCAATATAGTTAGAAGCTTCAGATTTTCTGTTCCTTGTAGAGGAAATTATTTTGGATTTTGATAGCCATCTGTCCATAGCATCATACTGTTTCTTTATGGAGTGTGATGTAGGTGAATGATATAATTATATACAAGTATAAAGTTCTTTTAATAAAGAGTTTATACTGCTTAAAAATATAAATCTAGGCAGCATGAATCTACAAAATATATAAATCTTTGAACCTATATAGTGCCTATCAGCAGTTCTGAACAACACTGTTGTATTCTACCAGATTCAAGAACATATCTATTTTACCTTGACTTCTCTGTCATACTCTTTTGCAATTAACCCCAGGACTTTTACCTGCAGTCTCAGAGCATATAGGAAATTATTTACTGTTATATAATACCTTGTGCATCTACATACATCAATGTAGTGCTAACACTAATTTTATACTACTACTTTTCTCATTCAGTAAAGCTGAAAAAGCAACTGTGGATGTTCTGCTCTCTATATGTTGCTGCAGCTGATGCGCTACTAGTCTTTTTCACATATAAGCAGCCAAACCTGCAGACTTTTTAGAGCAGAAAGAGAAAACTAATATTCTTTCCCTTTTCTACCTGACACACAAAGAAATTCTACCAGCAGTTCAGGTTTTTCAGGTTGGTCTAGATCTTGGGGCACTATTATTTTTCCTGAGAGTCTCTGTAGGCCAATAAATGAATTATTTTAAATGTTTCAATTTCTCCACATTCATTTATGAACCAGTAATTCATTCTTATTTCAGGAAAATAAAACACCTATTTTATTATTTTTTTTTTAAGTTTTTTCCTCTGTAAAACAGTAATACCAGTAAGCTCTAATCAGTGGCCTCTAGAAATGAAAAGAGAGAGCTTACTTTAATACTTGTCCTGCCCTGTCCTGGACTATCATTTTAACAGCCTCTAATAGACCTATATTCAACAAAGATTTTACAATTTCTTTTTATTTCATTTATACTTTGAATAGCTTGTCTTTAATTATGATCTGAAACGGCAGCTACTGTAAGCTTAAGACGTGATTTCTCAAAAAAAGGTGAGATCAAGTTTTACATTTTTTTATTTATTTTTTAAAGTTACTTGACTGTCTTTTCATGCATAAATAGGATTTGAACTGCTAATTTGTAAAAAAAAAAAAACAAAACAAACAAAATAACAAAACCTGCAGGTTAAATTATATTGGCAACTTACTGAAGTTTAAAAGGCTATAACTTCATTTGCAGATGATTGATGTAATGTTGTTTCAGTTTCCTGAAAAATTATGTTCATTAGAGGTTATAAAGCCTCCTTGTGTCATCTAATTGCTTAAGGATGAAAGACTAAAAGAAAACAGATTATTTTTTTTTTCCACTTTCATACAATAAATGGATATCTGGAGAAAAAGTGGGAGAAAAGAGTATTTAGATACATGTTCTTTACTAATTACGGTGGATCACAGGTCTCAGATTACAGTCTGGGAGACATCAAAATAAATCATGAAAGATACACAGATATCAGAATGATAACATGAAAAGAATAGACATGTGGGAGGATAAAAGAAAATGGAAATCTGGGAGCAAAACTCAACATAAACTATTTTGATAATTTTGTGAAGACAAGGGTCAGAGACTACAGCCAGACTGATCAAGAGAACACCAGTGGACTGTCAGAGATGTAGAGGGCAACGAAGAACTTAAATTGGCTAACCAGAAATATGGTTATATGTCTACATCTTGCTATTTTTAATTTTTTCTAGTAGTAGGGAGAATCACAGAAAAACTTAAATTTGTAAATTGGTTTTGTTGATCATCAGATCAATTATGATCCCATTTAAAGATTTGTCAGCCACCAATCTTATCAATGTTTTATTATTCACATTTAAAAGATGAGTAAGCCAGACTTTCATTTTTTAAACTACCTTGTTCTTCTTTTAGGGACTTTATGTAGTAACTTCAAAATAATTTGAAATACATTTTCTCATTTTAATTTGCAAACTTACATATATGCTCTGATTGCTAACAGACAATGCAGTCTTAGCTTAGGAAATAAAAAAAAAAAAAAGAAAAATGGCTATTCCCTATTTATTAACTGCCATATAACTTTAAGGTCATATTTGTTCAGTCTCCTAGTAGAAATATTGTTTTCATTCTTTGTTATGCCTCAAACGCAGCATGGAAGCAGGAAGTCAAGCTGTGTCCTTTTTCTGCTCATGCATCACCCACAGCTCTGCAATTAGAACTTACAGAGTGAAAAGGGAAACAGAAGGACTGAGAAGATTTTATGGTATAAAAAAAAAAAAAAGGAAACTTTTTTCTGATATTGTACAGGTTAAGAAATAATCCAGCCAATGGCCTGTTTGTGAACTACAGAATTTTTTAAAATTGTTAAAAATGAATATGAATAAAACCCAGAAAGGTGTTATTATTTACCATTTAAACTAAGCAGCTTTCCACAGTAGAAATGCACCATTCGTATTTGAGAAGACCAACAGAAAAAGGTCAAAGGTCTAAGTACTAGTTGTGGTCTACATGGCATTTCTCTTCAAAAACATAGGGTATTCCATTTAAAATTAAGAATAAGGATGTATAGAGTGACTAGAAGAAAATTCAATATCAAAGCACTGATATTAGCTAAACTGGAGAATTATCTCCTCAGGAAAAATGTAGAAGCTTGTTTACTTGTTACAATTTAAATTAACTAAGGGAAGAACAAACAATAATGTAGTAGACAGCCATTTTGCTAAAGCATAAAGGATGAAAACAGAATGAAGGAGTAATTACTAAGACAGTATCAGTAGCATCTGCAATATTAAATAATTGTACATAGATTCCCTTTTTTATTACATGGTATTGAGACACAGAACCTGGTCCTGCAGAGCTTTTCCACTAGCAAACCACTATATGCCTGCAAAATACCCCTATCAAATTACCTTTACAGGGCAAAATTGTATTTTTTTGGAAGAAAGGTCTCATTTCCTATCACTGCTACATAATCATATGCCTTCTGGGACATGGTAATGCCAAATTTATAATCCTACTGTGCTTTTTATGTGCGTGTTTTCAAAAAGAAATATTTATACTAATAGAGCAAAATGCTTGAAACAGCCCAGTATGTGTCATTTAGATGTTCTCTCAAAATCCTAAGGAATATTAAAAGAAATGTGGTGTTTCATTGACATTAATGTAAGCATTATACAGAGGAAACCACAAGAAATATTAAATATTTTTATTTTATTTGAAAAATATTAAACATGACATCCAATGTATCAGCTGTTAATAGCATACATTTCTTGCGCTGCTTCTTGGGATGTAATCAAAGAAAAACAAATCACTAATATGTCAGATATGGAAATTCAAATCTCAGTAGCATTTTGTACTCTACATTCATATATAAATATTATCATTCCCATGTGGACCTTTTCTGTATTCTTTTCCTTTATTTTTTTTTTGTATAATACAGCACTGAAGTATGTTTGATGTACTGCCATGGTCATACTGGGATATATACAGAATTAAAGAATATAAAGAAAAAGAAAAAAGAGGAGCATTGTACTTGGTTGTTTTGTGTAGGAAAATGCTAGCAAGTGTAGCATTCTGTGACTGGTTTTGGCTGTTTCTGTCCTACTTCCTCTGCCACCCAAAAGGCTTCTAGCCACTGGCAAATCTGGTAACCCTCACAAGAATAAAGGATGAGCTTCCGCATGCAGAGAAAGAGAGCAAGGCCCTCTAGGTGCCCTGAATCACAGTCTGAGCCACTAAGGAGGAACATGAAAATAAAGCAGAACATAAAAGACACACTGAAGAACATGAATTAATTCCTCAGTATGGACTTTCCCACACTGAAAGCTAGGTGAAAAGGTGTGCAAGTCATCATCTCAGCACATAGACACAAAAAGCCTGCAAAGATAATCTCATTTACAGTTTTGTTGCTGTTGTCTTGACAGTGAATATTTGAGGCCGAAGCCTTTGACTATGAGGCCTATTTTAGTTTTTCTTAATAACTTTCTATCTTTAAATAGAACACACAGAACACATTAACTTGCATTAAATTATTTTATATCTAAGAAAAGGTTGAATGAAAGCAACATGCCAAAAATATAAAATTAAGCTAAATTATTAAAATGAAGTTTTACCTATTGCATATACTTTTAATTATTCCCAATTTTCTTATTATGATATTTCAATTGTACTTTTCATTATTATTTTCATGCCTAAACAAATATCAGAATTTCTTCTGGAACATAAAGATACTGTTGATGACCATGCCACAATTGTATAGCAAGTTGGAAAACTATTCTATAAAAAGATTACAAAATTTTATGAAAATACATTTCTTCAACAGTTTCTTTTGGTCAAGAACAGAAAAAATATTGCTATAGGTAAATAATTTTAGGTTTATATTGTCAGCTCCTAATTATTTTTCAATAATTTTTAAAGTATAATGAAGAAGATAAGTTTGCCTTAATACTGTGCTTTGTTAATATGGCCCTGCAGAACGCTGTTTAGACAAGCAACAGAATTAGTTTAACAGCAATAGGAATTTCTAAACATAAGACTTACCAGTATAGTATTTTTAATACTAGTTAAATTATCATGAAGAAAACTCCGGATCTGTTATCTGTCATCACTGAATAACAGTATGCTTTCTACAGACACTGAAGTTTAAAAAAAAACAAGTGTTGAACTGCAACAAGCACTGCACGCTTGTAAACTTATTACTGCCAAATACATCAGCTAAACTGTCAGTCTACATGTGTTGGTTTTGGCTGGGAAAGAGTTAATTCTCTTCACAGTAGCTGAAATGGGGATATGTTTCAGATTTGTGCTGGAAAGAGTGTTGATAATACAGGGATTTTTAGTTATTGCTGATAACTAAATTGCCGAGGCCTTTTCTGCTTCTCACCTCGCACCACCCCACAAGTGAATAGGCTGGAAGCTGGGTATGCAGGAAGCTGGGAGGAAGCACAGCTGGGACAACTGACCCCAACTGACCAAAGGAATATTCCATACCATATTATGTCATGCTCAGCTTATAACACTGGGGGAAGAAGAAAGAAGGGAGGATATTCAGATAATGTAATTTGTCTTCCCAAGAGATGGAGCCCTGCTTTTGTGGAGATGGCTGCCTGCCAATGGCAAGTAGTGAATGAATTTCTTCTTTTGTTTTGCTTGTGCAAGTGGCTTTCACTTTCCCTTTTAAATGGTGTTTATATCTCAACCCACTTCTACTCTTCCCCATCCCACCAGAGGGGGGAGTGAGTGGCTGGGTCATGCTTAGTGGCCAGCTGAGATAAATAATGACAGAGAAAAATACAAACAAGGCCTCAAACACTAACTGAGCAAGATTGGATAGGAGGAGAAATTTCCTCACTGAAAGGGTTGTCAAACACTGGAACAGGCTGCCCAGGGAAGTGGCTGAGTCACTATCCCTGGAGGTATTTAAAGGATGTACAGATATGGTGTTTAGGGACACGATTAGTAGTGGACTTGGCAGTAGTAGGTTAACAGCTGGTCTCGATGATCTTAAAGGTCTTTTCCAAACTAAAAGATTCTATGATTCTATTTCGAATACATTGAGGTTATTTCATCAGTTTGCTGTGTTTCAATCTAGTCTCTGGTCAAGACAGTTGGATTTCCTACCTTTCTGCATTATTTCTGTAATTTCTTTTTTATTTACATTTCTTATCAGAATCCATACTGGAATCTGTGATTTCAATACTGCTTTCTACTTGAATTAATATTTAGATAAGCAGGCAACTTCAGAAAAACTGCAGCCCTCACTGTGCCTGCTGTGCTCTTCAGAGACTTTTGGCACAATACAACTTTCTACTCTCCCAGTTGCCAACTTGGTGAAGGATGTAGTTGCCCTTGGCAAGGCTGTTCTACCCACCTGAAGCATATTGTATGAAAATTAGAATACAAGCCAAAGAGACTGCTAGATAATGCCATGCAACTTGTGCAAACAGAATGTACATGGCCAGTCTGGTTATATGATGGCCAGAAGTTACACTTCTGAAAACATAAACAGTCCTTCAGCAGTCATACCATTTATGTCTTTCCTAGAGACATCTCTTTTCCCAGAAGAATGATATTGCTTTGTGTTTACTGTATAAATTTTATATTCCACTTCTTTTCTCTACAGACTGCTTCAAGTGACCAGCACAGATTCTGTTAGCTTCAGTCTGGTAGCTAGACTTAAAGGTTAGAGAGGGAACCTGACACTGGGAGAAGCATATTAACAATATAATAAATCTTCTCACTGTGCTAATGCAGCATATTTTTATGGGTGCCTTTAAAGAAAGTTTAAAACCAGCACTGACTCAAACTATATCTTGGAAGTAGCAAATTGTCTGAAGATTCCACTGTTAATTTGTCCATACCTATGACTGACAGGAGATGAATCACCCAGGCGAGAACGTTATGGTGCCAATGCCATTTCACCACTGGAAGTGAATGTAGAATTCTTTTCAGAGTGCTAATTCCATCCTGTTCCTGATCTCTGGGATGCTCAGGTAGTTCAAGGCAAGATTGTAAAGCTACATAACTAGAGGAAGCCTGTCATGAATGGCATATACAAACTCCCTGTGTTCATGGTCTACAGGATACCAGAATTCTCCTGTATACTGAGAGGACAGAGTATTTTTACTCCAGGTTAGGAAATAGCTATCACAACAGTCATGAATTACTTAAATGCTGAGAACTGAACTTTTCACAATACACTATGCACAATAAATTATTTTGCAGCAAATGCATTTAAAAAGTAAATTGCAGTTTATTCTACATTCATATAAAGGTTTTAGCATCTTTCCTTAACTGCATTTCTACCACCACCCCCGCCCCCCCCCCCCCCCGTGTCAATAATGATATGGTAAAAATCATGGTGTTTTTATGTCAGAACTTGTGATCTGAAATGAGTGTCTTTTTTTCTCCCATTTCTACTGTGTCCATGTTTCTAATGAAAAATGTTATTTTGCAATTGTTATTGTTAATCAAACCTTCTCTTTCATATCTTTGTATTAAAATATGCTTAATCTTGTAATTAAAATTCTAATTAATCAGTTATGCTCACAGACTAATAATTTAGAAACAAAGTCAAAGAATATTGAAATGCAAATATACATGTGTCAAACGTAAGCATGCTCTGAATCTTTACTAAACCATAGTTAAGATTTTGTTAAAAATCAGCCACAGTTAGTTGTGCTACATAACTTGACTCTTCTGGGGAATAAAAGAAGAATGAAGCCTGCATTTCTTAAGTGAAGGCTGATACTAGGTTCTGTTCTGTGAAATTTTTCTGCAGTCATCTCTAGAAAAGAATTATGTCCTTCTGCATACACATCATGCAGACAAGCACCCTCAAATCTTTATTCAACAGGCTAACTTTACTATTAGAGAAAATTTAATTTTATTCTCTACTGAAAAGGATAACATCTCCCTGTACACAAGGAAACTACTGTAGACACAAGGGCACACTAATAATTTTGTTAGTCCTTATTGGTAAAGCAATACTTCCTCCAGCCTCCCTAGTGATATTGCATCACTGCTAGGACTTGTTCATTAAACCACTAAAATACTAACCCTATGCTACCGTTGCCATGGAATGGACTCAGTCAGAGATCAACATGATCAGACAAAAAGCCATTTATTGCAAAGCATTAACTCCTTATATACTATTGCTTACACACACCTACAGCAATTTGGCATATCATGATTGGATACTTGTCTAGAAGACCCTTAGTGACTGACATATAATTGGTTAAGCACAGGTGTGAGAACTTGACCTCGAACACTTGCCAACAGTCCACAGTTCTCATAACTCGGTGAATTACAGCTTCTTCTTATCTTGCTTGCTTAAGCTTTCTCAGGCCTCCCACAGCCTTGCTGTATCCCTCAGAGTTATTCAGAGCTCATGTACCAAATATCCATTTTCCTGTGAGAACACTGTCCCCACACTACCATAATTACTGCCAGAGAGTTTATTCTAAAGAGCAATATGACCAGTAGCTATATTCTGTCACAGTAAATCAATGCACATAGACAAAAGTAAAAACCACAGTGGCTAAAAACATGGTTTAAACCATTTTTTGCAACCATGGCTTAAACACAGCTATGCTAAAACCATTGCTTTTCTTTCTATTTGTTAAATAAGCAGCTGTCTTTTATGTAACTATTTTAGATTATCTGAATATTCTTTCACAAAGAAGCCAAACCTTCTGTGAAATCATGTATTAGAAATAATTCTAATTCAAGCAATTAAATTTGTAGCACGGCATGGCTGATGCCAACCTCATGAAGTTTAACCATGCCAAGTGCAAGGTCCTACACCTGGGTTGGAGCAATCCCAAGCACAGCTACAGGTTGGGCAAAAAGGAAATTCATGGTAGTCCTGCGGAGAAGGACTTGGGGGTGTTAGTCAACGAGAAAATGAACATGAGCCAGCAGTGTGCACTCAGCCCAGAAAGCCAGCCATATCCTGGGCTGCATCAAAAGGAGCGTGACCAGAAGGTCAAAGGAGGTGATCCTGCCCCTCTACTCTGCTCTCGTGAGACCTCACTTGGAGTATTGTGTGCAGTTCTGATGTCTTCAACATAAAAAGACATGGAACTGTTAGAACAAGTCCAGAGGAGGGCCACAAGGATGATCAGGGGACTGGAGCACCTCTGATATGAAGACAGGCTGAGAAAGTTGGGGCTGTTCAGCCTGGAGAAGAGAAGGCTGCGTGGAGACCTCATAGCAGCCTTCCAGTATCTGAAGGGGACCTTATAAGGTTGCTGGTGAGGGACTATTCATTAGGGACTTTGGTGATAGGACAAGGGGTAACGGGTTGAAACTTAAACAGCAGAGGTTTAGACTGGATATAAGGAAGAAATTCTTTACTGTGAGGGTGGTGAGGTACTGGAATGGGTTGCCCAGGGAGGTAGTGAATGCTCCATCCCTGGCAGTGTTCAAGACCAGGTTGGATGAAGCCTTGGGTGATATGGTTTAGTGTGAGGTGTCTCTGCCCATGGCAGGGGGGTTGGAACTAGATGAACTTGAGGTCCTTTCCAATCCTAACTATTCTATGATTCTATGATTCCTCACCATAAAGCATCGAAAAAAAACATTTAGAATTTATCATTGTTAGGAACCTACTAAACATTGACAAAGAAACAGGGGAAGACTGTAAAAACAGAAAATGGAAGACCATCATCTAACCTTGTTATCTTATAAGCAGAAGGTTTATCAATATAAACAAATAGCCTGAATTTGAAAGAAAAATGGGTTAGATTGGTATGATAACTAGGATTGCTATGGAGATAATTCAGGGAGATGGGATTATCAACAAAGTCAAGTACTAAAATGAGGTTGAGGACCTTCATTAGCAGAGAATAAGAGGACACTAACTACTTCAGGGAGAGTGGTTTCTATGGAAGCAAGAGCAGAACAGAACTGGAATTTTAATTTGGACAACTAAATTGCTTCAGGGTAAGAAAACACTTCTAAGAGATGTGATAAGCAACAACAAACTTCATAACCCTGTAAATAAAATAAAATAAAATCAAGAGTTCAGCATTACAGAAATTCATGCTATAACACACACAAAGCAGCTAGAACCCCACGATGCTAGAGTGAGAGAAATGGAGAGCTTACTTCCATATTAGGTTGTTTTTTTCTTGACCTCTCTTGACTTGTCCAGAATCAAGAATATAAACAAGACCTTTTTAAAAAGTTGCAAGACATATTTAAAATAAATTAAAAAACAAAAGCAAGAGAGAAAGGGGTAAGAAGAGGAAGTAAAAGGATGCAGACTCTTTGTATCTTTCCAGAAGATGTAGCTATGAAGAAAAGAACAGGAAATTCTTACTTACTGGTAAGGCACCATGAGAATATTCTCAGATATGGTGAAAACTTAAATTACTCTTTACAGTTAAAGGGCACAGTCTGTATTTGCTAAGATCAATCAAAATACAAAGTTCTGTTTAATTATCATTAATACTGTTATCGGCAAGGAAAAAAAATGTAAAAAGATGAAAGAAAATCTGCTACAGTTCTGAAACCATGGATAAAAGACTTACTGTGCTGTTGCTTCCTCTACTGAGTAACACATTAAAAGGGACTAACATATATATATACACTGCAAAACAGGGTCTAATTTTCTGGGCTACTTAGTTAACTGGCAGTAACTTTACTGATATTTTGATTAAACTATGACCAGTCCTGCTGACAGCTGTGTAACTAGATAGACATTAATGTTACACTGTAAGCATTTTTAATGAATTCAGCCTTTCTGCTTTAATGATGAAGGAAAAAATTCAAATAGCAGCACAGGTTTTATTGCATTTTCATATTTGTGTTAACATGTATTCCACCATTATATTTCAATGCACAGTTTCTTGTCCCTGTGACTATCAAGTCCTCTCAGTTTTTGTATAAATCCATTAATCTGACAGAAATTTGTTGCTGACATTTAACCAAATTAACATTTTTGGTAAACAGCATTCATCAAAAATTTGTTTCTGAAAACGCAGTGCTTTCCTTTTTCTTAAATAGATACTACAAAACTAGCAAATGCAGATTTTTATTTCTGGCTTTTAGCAAAAGAATTTTTAGGATGTCGTGGTTTTAGCCCAGCCGGTAACTCATAAACACACAGCCACTTGCTCACACTTGCTCACTCCTACTTTTTCTCCTCCCAACTCCTGGTGAGATAGGAAGAAGAATCGAAAAAAATATAAATCACATGGGTTGAGATAAGAACAGTCCAGTAACTAAGTTATAATGCAAAACTGCTATTGCTACCACCAGTAATAATAATGATAAGGGGAAAAGAATATAAAACTAAAAAAGGTAAAGAAAACAATAAACATGAGTGATGTACAGTACAAATGCTCACCACCCGCCAACCAATACTCAGCCCAACCCAAGCAGCAATCTGGGCCTTCTGGGTAACTCTCCCCAGTTTATATACTGGGCATGATGTGCTGTGGTATGGAATACCCCTTTGACTCGTTTGAGTTAGGTGTCTTGTCTTAGGAGCAACGAAAACACTTGTGTGTTATCAGCATTGCTTTCAGACTAAAGTCAAAATGCGGCACTGCACCAGGTACTAAGAAGGAGAAAAATAACTGCTACAGATGAACTCAGGACATTAAAGTATTCAAAAAAAAGATGACTATATAAGCATCTGTACTAATCTTACACACTGCATACTAAAAATGAAAAAAATGAATATTTTCATTTTAGAGGCAACTGCTGCTACTACAAAGAAAATAGAGATCACTTGTTTAATTGGAAACAGTTTATTCTACCTTCTTTTATAAATTATTGATAAACATTAATGTGAAAATGAAAACTATTTCTATTACTTTATAACATATGCAGCACTCTGTACAGCAACAGTCAGCTCTGTAAGCTGACAAATGCCATTTAGGCGGTAGTACCTGTAATTTCATTAAATAATCACAGCATATAATCAATAATCTACATATATATGTAGATTTTGCTTTTGGTATCATCACCTACAGTTCATTCATTTTGTAATTCATTCCATATATCTTAAATTGGATTATTTTCCAGTTTTGTGGGGCTTCATTTTAAGCAATTTCCTCAGTATTTTATTGCCTCTGACTCTTGAAATACGGAATAAAAACATTTTCTCTGTTTCTCAGGTGATGAATTGTGGAATGGAAAAAGAAAATGAGTATCTAAATATTTTTTTTGTGATTGTGAAGATATTTGACATTCTATACTCTACTTTCTTTCAAACTCCATTTTAGCACAATTTCAGTATTCAGTTCTCTTATCTAGACTGAGTATTAGTTGTATGGAAGTTTGAGTGTCCTTCTTTCATTAATTATTTAATTAAAAGGGAAGTTTTAAAAGCTGCTCACCAATCCTTATACAATCATAAAGCTAACAAAATTCTTTGCAATACCTAAATCTACTAAGCACTATTCAACAAAGTTTTATTTCTGAAAATATTTACAGTATCTGTAAGCATTCAGGAAGGATTAAATTTCTCTTTTTGGAGCACAATGACTGAATATTTGTCGATCTCATAACCAGCAGCTTGAATAAATACCTTCTTCCTGCAGGTCATCATTATATATTTGCTTGTTTTTTCATCAGTTATATTGTATATTTTGTTTCCAAAATTACATTTCTATTTCCCTCTTTTGATAAACAAAAGAGAACAGAGCACTGGAAGAGAGCGAAGGAGACATTAGGCATGCCCGACCTGCAATCACAACCAATTTACTTCTGACTCAAAAGGCACATTGAACTTTTTCACAATGTTCCACCCCACACCAGGAGTCACATGTCCTAATACAGGACACCAATTATCACCACTACAGTGTGTTGTTGTAAGAGGAGACAAGACATTGAGGACACAGTCAAACTCTTACATTCATGAAATAACAAAATAGAATTATTTAATATTGATCCTGGTCTTTGACTGAATACAGCTTTCTGAAATAGAAAAATAATAAATGCACAACAGCAATGGATATCTTAGGCATTTCTGTACGACTTTTATTGAAGTAAAGGTGATAAACAGGTATTCTGAATAATATTTAACTAAAAATATATGCTTGTGCAGGTAAAAACAGGGAGAAAGGTTCAATGAAATAGGGAGAAAAGTTCCTGAACTGGAAACCACTAAAACTCAGCTTTATATTCAGCTTGCAGTATTTTATTCACTTTAGTTAGTGGATTATAATGGTATCGTGGAATTTAGAAACCCACACATATTTTTAATTATTTCTTCTTGTTCAAAAATAGTAAAATTGTGGTATTAACTGAGATAAGCATCAGAACCCTTTCTTTATAAACATTGACATGTAACTGAAATACAAACCACACTGAAAGATTACAGAAATTGCTGATTAGACTGGAAGAAAGTCAGGCTCATGGAGAGACAGGAGATTCTACAAAGAAGTATGCCTGCAGAACCTGCATTTTATCCCCTAATGTATATGTATTACAATACAGTATTTAATTGCTATTTATGTAATCTCTCTTCAAAGGACCCTCTCTACCCTCCCATTTCATAAACAGCACAGCCAGCTTCATACAGGCAGAGTTACTGCACATTTTTCTATACTGTTGTGACTTAATGTTTGTCAAAAATTATTTAGTGTGCAGTCTGCAGATAAAGTACCAAACACAGAGTTATACATTTTCTTGTTATAGATCTATTCACTGTATGAGACAGATCTGGATATCCACCACATATCTTTATTCAAGAATTTTTCCAGAGTAGAAACCAATTCTTTAGGCTACAGTAGACAAATGACATATTGCGCATATTACTTCTCTATAGCATACTAATTGCAGTCTACCTCAGGTTTAGAAATCTTTCCAAGAAGCTTTGCACAAGCACTGGAAAACACAGGACAGATGATGCATTACTGCAGGATGCTGCTGTGAATTGATGTGATGTGGCAGATAGTTACTAGCTATTCTCTTTTACTCGTTTAGTGGCATATAATCAAAAGCCTTGCAATCCTGACTACAAAAGTATTAAAACCTATGATCATAAAGTGCATTCCCTAGTCCCAGGATATTTTTCCAACTTAAATGTTATTTGAAAAAAATATAAAAATGATTCTGAGAGCAGGGACAGGAATATGAGCTCGGCTTTTTTCAAATACATGCTGTAAAAAAATAAGTTGTTCAGCTATGCTCACTTCAAAGTTCTCTTTCCATCTCAGGAAGCTTAGTTTTGTTCTGTTTTGTTCTTTTTTTTTTTTTTCCTTGACCAGTACTGAGTTTGAAATATAAGAATGAAACATTCCCATTCAACTTAGTGTCTCCAACTCCTCTCCCCACCCCTGCAATAGTTTGGTGGTTACAGCAGGAGGCTAAAGGTACAGATAAGGTCACTACAAGCAGTTCTCAAAAGTGGAGACATGACCTGACCTTGCAGCCTAGAAAATTCATTATTAGCTTTTATTTATGTATACACACAAAAAAAGCAACATTAGCTGTATTTTAGGAGGGAACTTGGATCTCTGTTCAGTTCTGTCAAAGAGCATTTAATGGGTGCCTACCTTCCCAGCAGGGGTGGAGGAAGCCACTAAATACAAATACATATTTCCTGGAGCTGTGCATTCCAGTGCTGTGAAAGGTCTTCATGCTGATTTCAGTATGAGTCAGTCTCTAATGTGTGCTGAACAATTAATCAGTGCACACATGTCAAGCCCCATACCTCCACTTGCACACCAAATTCTCTGTGCCCATGAAGATCATGGGCATGTAGCAATGTGGGCATCACAGTTATCTGTCAGAATGCTCAACATGGCTGCTACAGTGCAGTATCTATTTTGCAAAAAAACACTCACTTTTCTTCTCTACCTCTAGAAAAAAAAGTTCTGAACAGAAAATAGGATGTTCCCAAAACAAAACAAAGAAGGTGGCAATGTCTCAGCTGATGTTTGGGATAATAATACCTATGTCAGACCCAGAAATGTTATGACATTTAACTGGAAGGTGTCCAAGTCTTTTGCCAGATGTATTCCCAAAGTACTTCTCATTAAATCCTAATACAAAAGTTTCAAACACCAGAGACACAGGACAATGGTCCCAGCTGCTAGAAAGTTCTTTACTTTTCATAAAGGCTATTAAGTAGAGATTATCATTATTCAAAACACATGATATAGTTTTTAACTTTTTTCCCATGAGGACATACTAATGCAGCAGCTGTCACTTCTGAGTCTTTTCCTCAGATATGGTGGGGAAAAAAATAATAAAAAGAATCCAAGATTAGATGACAGTTTCAAATACAAAACTCATTGTTCACTTAAACAAAAAAGAAAAAAAACAAATAAGCAATCCCTTGGTACTTATTTTTCTCTGGTGAGTGGTATGAACTCAGAAGGCCAAAAGTACAAAATATTAACACAAGGGGAGACTAACAACACAACTGTAAAATTAAAATAGAACTTTCATTTGGAATGACTGAAATCATCAACACAGGATTCTGCCTGTAAAACTCCCGTGGCTTTCTCATATTTATAGGATGATAACACTATATCAAAGAAGTGTTTAAGATTACTTAGCATGCATGGACAGCAAAAATATAGAACACAACTGAAAAGCTTATAGGAATTAGAATTGTCATGTTTGCCCTATTTCTAACTTGTTTAATAAGATTGCCAAGCTACAACCTCCATAATATTTCATTGATGAGTTTTGTCCACATCACTTAATATATTTAACATAGCAAACACATAGGCTTTTTGTTACTTTCCCTTTAAAAGCAAACAAAAAGCTATGTGGTAGCAAAACATCATTCCCCTACAAGTTTTCTGAGATTAATGTGCTAAGTTTGTGGGGACTGTGTGGACGTTCTTTTTTTTTTTTGTTTGGAGCTTTTGGGTTTTTTTCTTTTTTTTTTGAAGGGGGGGGGTTGGTAACTGATTATCATCGATGTCATATGAACACTAGCTAGTTTTATATAACCCTGTAAAATGTCATTCCGTTTATTATGCTAACAAATTGGAGACATTGTCCATTATCCTTCACTCTCCACATGCAGTTAAAGGATATTACTAACAGGAATTAATCTTGATAAATGTTTCATGAACAAATGACAAGGGCTCCTTACCTTTGCTAACCACTAGACAACCTTTCACTGAACTACAGCTTGTTACGCTGGATGCTACTGGTGGGAACAGTGAATCTGCTCTCTTTCAGAGTGAGCTAGGAGGAAAAAAAAAGACATTTGTATTATCTTCTTGCTACAACAAAATTCTGAACTTTTTGATTTGCCATATGCCAAAGGGAAAGCTTTGACCAGCTATTCAAGAAATACAAGTGATTATAATGATTGTAATTCCCGCTTGCATGATACTGTTAGTATGGCAACTAACCATTCTGATCCAGTTAAGCCAAAACTGCTTTCAGATTTCAAAAAAATTCAATAGGTTTTCTCTCAGTAATGTGCTTTGACTTCACAAGCTTCAAAATAAATGAATTTGAGGAGGAATCACGAGGATGATCATAAGGCTGGAGCACCTCTCCTATGAAGAAAGGCTGGGATGCTTGGGCTTGTTCAGCCTGGAGAAGAGAAGGCTCAGGGGAGACATTAGAGCAGCCTTCCAGTACTTAAAGGGGACCTAAAAGAAAGCTGATGATGTACCTTCTACATGGGCATGTAGTGATAACAAAAGAGGGAATGTCTCTAAGCTGAAAGAGGGTAGGTTTAAATTAGATATTTGGAAAAAGGTCTTTACTGGAAAAAAGTCTTTACTGTGAGGATGATGAGGCACTGGAGCAAGTCACCCAGAGAAGGTGAGGATGCACCATCCCTGGAAGTGTTCAAGCCCAGGCTGGATGGTGCTTTGAGCAACCTGGTCTAGTGAAAGGTGTTTTTGCCCATGGCAGGGGGGTTGGAACTGGATGATCTTTAGAGCCCCTTCCACCTCAAACCTTTCTATGATTCCCAGATTGAGTATTTGGGCTAGAATACTTTGAGGACACAGTAAAATGGCAAATGGTAACTTGGGACAGAAAGATAATGAGACAGTCTGATAGGAGCCTTAGTTGGTAATTAGGACATTCAGCAAGGAAAAACCAAACACAAGTGAGCAGATCTAGTGTGTCAGCTTTATAAGTAAGCATGGTCAAACTAAGGAGCTGAAGCCATACTGTGACATGGGAATTATGCTATTTTGCTTTCTTTGTTCTGCCTAGTTGTTCACAAAAAAATCATCCCCTTTTTGTTCCAGAAATCATCATCCTATACTCTGCTTCTGAGCAATTTTGAGAGAAATTAACTAGCTTGCTTATGCAGAGAAACACTATTGTTCATTACACATCCTTACTCTTCTGCAACACTATTAGAGACTCAAAACTTTGCTGTAACTTTTAGAGGCAACACTAAGTATTCCCTCAGCATCCCCTGGCTTGGTCTATAACAAGAAATATTCACTTTGAGTAGGAGTCTGCATTCCTTGTAAAAGTAGCCTGCTTGATGGCTTCAGTGGGAGTCTTAGTTGCAGAAAGAATTCAAGACAGCACTTATGATGTGCAGTAATTCTGTGTGTTTCACAGGGCAGACAAATATAGAACTCTACATGCACATACCTATTTTCAGAGGCTACTTAATTGAATTTATTTAAACTCACTATAACCCTAAATATCCTGCTTGTAAATATGTTGAGATCATTCTTGGGGAAAAACAGTTTTATGTTTAAACATAGAAAGATAAAATCAAGTGGAAATAAATGGCACCATACGGCAATGCACCTCTCTCTTGGAAAAGTTCAGTAGATTGTGGAAGGCCTCATGAATACGTGAAGTATACAACACCTAAGCACCTTTAAGTAGCATAATTACTAATCACTTCCATATTCTAATAATGTTAAAATATCAAAATACTTAAAAGTAAATCAATTTTGCTATATAGGAATTTCAAATAGCTAGTAGAAGCAACTGGATTCTGTTCCTTATGTGTTTACTTAAAATGTCATATAAATAAATAATAATAAAAAAAAATAGTCAAGCATCCCTTTAGCTCACACAGTTGACATCTCTAAAAAGTTTTTAGGCTGTTCCTGGCTCCTCATTGCAGCCCACCATAGGAGCCTGGCTCAAAAGCAGCTGCCACAGCAAAATTAGATCTGTCATTCTCACAGTGCAGTACATGGTAACAGCTATTACATAACTTCAGCAGCAAAAGGCAGTGGGAGAAGAGGCACCCCACTGACAGTCCCTGTATACTTTGCAGGAAGGCTCCAGAACCTCGAGACAAAAAGCAGCCTGCAGGTATGAAAGATTTTAGAATAGCAACATTAAAAACACTAAGAAACAAGAACTGTAACAGTTTCAGAGATTGCAACTATTTTAACAGGGTGCAAGAATTAGCACTGATAATGAGAGTTCAAGATAAATTAAATTCTGAACCAATAAAATTCATTCTCCTTCTGGAGAAGATAATCTAGAGAGCAAATAACTGTGATCCAGCTGAACACAAACCACCGACATTTATGGGAAAAAAAATCAAAAGCAACAAAATTAAAGTGAAACAGTACACAGAAGTAAGTTACAGTAAGAAATTGACTGATTTTTTGGGAAGAGTTACTTATATTCACCTGCTTGAACAATTAATATGGATTATTTATTTCTGATTTTGACTATCGGTAATTTTAATTTCTTTCTAACCCTGAGCCAACAGTGTAATATTTAATTTTCAAACACAC
This sequence comes from Melopsittacus undulatus, assembly GCF_012275295.1. Taxonomy (NCBI): domain Eukaryota; kingdom Metazoa; phylum Chordata; class Aves; order Psittaciformes; family Psittaculidae; genus Melopsittacus; species Melopsittacus undulatus. The sequence continues at coordinate 80,944,659 of NC_047527.1, read as the reverse complement.
AAGAACTTCAACTGTGTCTATCAGGTTATGTCATGGTTTAAGCCCAGCCGGCAACCCAGAACCACGCAGATACTCGCTCACCTTCCCCCCTTCCTCCCACAGCTCCCAGAGGGATGGGGAGGAGAATCAAAAGAATGTAACTCCCATGGGTTGAGTGGGAACACTAAGGTATAACACAAATCACTGCTGCTACCACCAATAATAATGATAAGGTAAATAACAAGGGAAGAGAATACAACTGCTCACCACCCACTGACGAATACCCAGCCCTACCTGAGCAGCAATCTCACCCTCCCTGATAACTGCCCCCAGTTCTACATCCTGGGCATGACGTGCTGTGGTATGGAATACCTCTTTGGTTAGTTTGGGCCAGGTGTCCTGTCTCTACTTCCTTCCAGCTTCCCCTCTGCTCTTCCTGGCAGAGCATGAGACTCACAGAGTCCTTGGCCAGATTAAACATTACTGAGCAGCAACTAAAAACATCTGTGTTATTAGTGCTGTTCCCAGTCTGAAAGTCAAAACCACAGCACTGCACCAGCTACTAAGAAGGAATAAAATGACTGCTACTGCTGAATCCAGGACAGGTTATTGTTGTTTCACATTACTTGGGGGTGGCGACTGAGGGGGAGAGGGCATGTTTTGTTTTGGGGGGCAGAGGGATTCTGTTGGGTTTTTTAGGTTTTCTTGGAAAGAAAACTTAAAATTTTAACTAAACTGAATGTGACTTCAGCTTTTGGGAGGGTGGGGTAGAGGGGAAGAAGAAGAGAGAAATAGGGAGCAGAAGATGTAAACATAATTAATAGTTCCTTGTATATATCCTGAAAGATGCTGTAATTGCTTATGAGGGAGGGTACTGAAATCTCAAGTTTGGATGTACATTTATCACAGTAAAACTGAAGGAACACTTTGAACTGTCAAGTGCCACATTGTAAGCATCTTGCAATGTACTGCATACAACATTTATAAAGGGCCCTTTACAAGAGACATAAATTTCACGTATGGTTTTAGCCTAAAGGCAACGGGCGTTCTGTTGTTGCTTTTAATGTCACACTATATCATATGCAAGTTATAGGTACATATCAACATCTTGCATTGTATAATCCCACCATACTTCACTGAAATGTTAAGCTTTCAGCACTCTCGCCCACAGTATGGTAATTACAGCCATTCAAGCACTCAAATTGGTACATTTTTTTTCCACAGAATATCATGGGTTATTCAGACATTTCACACACCACCTCCTCCTACAATTTTCTAAGTAGCACTAAGACAGATAAGAAAAGTAAAGATGGTAAGCAGAGTGTGCCAGATGAGACTAGGAAAAATAGAACTTTATCCTCAGTTCTGTTCTCAACCTGCAACACCAAACTCCAGCCACTCGTTCTCTCTCCTTCCCTTCCCCTTCCTCCATAGTATGATAATATAACATGTTTCTCTTTGATCTTTCCAAGCATATTTCAAGCTCTTTTGAAGACTATGCATATGTAGTTTTTATAAATCCTTTTAAATATTTTATAGTTTTAATGGCTTCCCGAATTATAAGAGGCTTTTAAAATTTAATATTCACATGGCCTATACTCTCATGTCTTTCTTGGAGAATGCTGTGAAAACCACGCTGAGTGCCCTTGCTCTTTGTATTACCCTCCTGGAATTTCATGGCTTCCTGCATGAATAGTCATACTAATTTATTTAGTAAGGAACACCTTGAATATTTCCTGCTAGAAACTATGCCTCTGTAATGGACTGTCACTCTGATTTTAGAAAGCATCGAGAAATGGGTGTGTTGTTTCTATTTTTATGATAGCAATTGCACAGTTTTACAAAAATATTTTTCCCCTTAAAAAAAAAACAACAAAGCACATCACTTTTATTAAAGTGTTAATTAGGAGCTGGAATTGAGAAAATTCCTGGAAGTACTAAAGGCTTAGAGAAAATATTACAAAGAATAATTGTGCTGGTCCTGCTTACTTTAGTTAGCCATTTGAGTTTGAATGATTCAAGTGCTTATAGTTGCACACAAAATATATTCACAGAGATTCATAGAATCATTTAGTTTGGAAAAGATCTTTAAGGTCAAGTCCAGCCAACATCTCACTAAAAAGGACAATCTTAAAACGTAAAAAATAAAAAATCTGTGGTGTTTTTTGATGTAAGGTGGAGGAACAGCAATTAGGAAACTGGTGAATGGTACTGATATATCTTTCAGAATTCATGAGATTCACCAACTAATAACTTGTCATGATACTTAAAAATGTATCAGACATGCATCTGATAAATCGTTTGAAGCCTGATATTCACAGCACACACAACAGCCCAATGATGTCATTCCTCTGCACTGTGGCTAAATGGACACATGTAAATGAAAGTTGCAATGATCACTGTAGAGGTGACTGGTTTTTTTTTAGCAATATTGTCTTCTGCAACATCCTTCCAGTAAATTGATTTAGATATAAATACATGGATGCAATGGAATGCAATACAGTGGACTTGTGTGGCCGTACAGGAAACTTGCTCCTGAACATCTCTTCTATACATAAACTAAAGTGTCAGGGATTGAGCAGGGAGTCTGAAGTATTTAAACTCAGGCATAAAATAAGGCCTTTTAAAGAAATAAAAATATCTGCTGTTATCAATTTAATTAATATTCAAAAGCAGCTCAGGATAATGTGCTCAGATATTCCTTTCTAGTTGCAAATGGTTTTCAAGGGTGAACATTAATGACTTGCAGAGGAGTGACTAGGGGTGAGATAGCATCATTGTTTGAAGCCATCATTATCAGGAAATGCTTCTTCCTCCAAACTGCTCTTTAGGTTATCTAGAGATTATTAGTTCAATAGCATCCATTACATGTTAATAATAGCACCAGATTAACTAGAGGTCAATATTCCTTTTTTCCATTATACAACAAGTGACACTAGATTTACACATCTTCTTTTAACTGTTAAAAAGAATTAATAATCTCTATAAATGGTTTTCAAGACTGTGCTATTAGTTTTATAAACTCTCATCACATTTTCTATTAAAGTCAGGTGTCCCCTTGCTCTCCTAATCATCTGCTGTGATACTGCTTATGACTTTAGTCCATGTTCTTCTCTCCATGCTAGCAGAAGGAACCACTGGCCCTTTACCAGCACTTCTCCCTACTCTTTCCCTATCAGCAGTTTTGAGAGGCTGCATGCAAATACAGTGATGCAGGATTACAGTACTGATAGTCATAAACCAGGGTAGGCATCTTTGCTTTGTCCTGCTGCCTAACTTTGCCAGTGCTGTTGTTAGCACATTGCTCATGCTGGTGTAATGTGTAACTAACCAATTAAATCTCCACTTTGCCTTAATCCAGCAATTCCTATAATACTTGTTTCTACTACTTATAATAAATCCTCATATTCCTCATTTGTTTGAGAAAATCCTCCATATTGAACTAGCAAATTTAGAAGAGTCTTGATGTTGATACTAAAAGGGCAATGCTAGGTAACAGTAATTTCTAATTTCCATGGGAGTTGTCTGAAATGTTTCATACCATAATGATGGCTTTCACTTTGCTCTTATGAATTGCTTTGTCATTTTTTTTAAATTTTTTTTTTTTTACCTCTGTACACAGAGATTTGCAATGTATCCATTGTTTCATTACTTACAAGCCATACTGACACCAGCATTAGGGGAAGTAGAGGTGGGAGGATTTTCATTGTCAAGCTTGGCAACATCAGAATTGCAAGTATGAGCTCTGTCTATTAAAAGAGTTCTTTTGTTTTGTGCCAAGAAGCCAGACAGCATTTGTCACTGGAGTAACACAGAGATAGGAGCTGCTTTATTGCTGAACATTCAAAGGATTTTATCTTCTTTTCAACAGGTCCAGAAACTCCCATAAAAATCAACAAGGCTTAAGCAGAGCTTCTGGGTTTCATTCTATGACCAGTACCATTTGGCTGGCCTACAGAAGAGGTGGTGTCCTTTGTGTTAATGTTTTACAACAATTCTAAAGCACTTGGGTTGACCTTGATACAAAATACTGAAATTACAAATTAACTTGTGTGAACTATTATCCTAAAAATATAGGAATTAGCTATCTACAGCATTATTTAGTGATTTTCATTTCAATGTTATCTCTATTAAACAGTATCAATATGACTAGCATGTATTTAAAAACAATTTTTGTATTTAAAATTAAAAAAAAAGAAAAGGAAAATGCATGATACAAAGTAAAACTAAATTTGTTTGAATGTTTGAAGAACTACCTTATATCTAATCTAAATAGGGCATTCTTCCTCATGACGTTAAATGAGACTGGACAATATATCACAAGGACCTATGCAGCATGAGAAATGAAAAGAAAACCGTGACACATCAGGTCTTTTCTTCCTTTATGTAAGAACTCCATTTCTCCTGTTATAATACCAATTATTATATAATTTCTCCTATTATTATACCAGATTTCCTTTTTAGTTCTAATGATAGAAAACAGGGGTGACAAATATAATTTGATGTTGATTAATTTAGAAGTGGTTTTATACTGCTTTAATTTTATTACTTCTCTAGCCCAATTTGTGCATTAATTTATATTTCCTTGTAGCCATTTGTGATGAGAATTGGATATATTTGAGACTGTTTATATCTCTCTGCCTCAGCAGGGGTGAAGTATAATAAGGGAGAAGAGTTCTGTGTAAGGTGGGGGAAATACTGTGGGAGAAAAGAAGAAGAATTTCAGTCAATGATTTGTAGAAAATAGAAACACAGGAAATACTGTCTTATGGAAAGCAAATCATATTCTTCATGTGTATATTCCTTAAAGGCAACATTTGCATACTTTGAAAATCATGCAGAATACTCTTCTGATCTGTTTTCAAAGTCCATGCAAATACTTTGCAAGCCTGGCAGAAACTGTTATCAAGGCTTCAGCTGACTCAATTGTTGGTTGAAAAAATTTCAGGCTTGTTTAAAATGTATTGAATTCAAGATTTCTAGCAAAGGAAAAAAAAAAAACAAAAACTTATAAAGTCTGTATGATGCCATGAGGTTTTTGCCTAAAAATGCAAGATTCATTTTAGAAACAGAGACATGATCAATACACACAAGCTTGTTGATCAGACTCTACAATGAATACAACTTTGATTTTCACTAAATGACAGAAAACAATTATCAGATATTGAATCAAAGTGGATCTGTAGAAACTAATGCAAAAGTGGCAAATATTTGGGCTGTGAATGGAGGACTTTTGGAAGAAAATACTATTAAAAAAAGAAAGATTTTTTTTTCTAGAATCTATAGGAGATAAAAGATACAGAAAATGGAAATTTTCAATAGAAATTATAGAAAGCAGCCATTAAAGTGATGAAGGTTGTTTATCCATAGGTATCTTTCTAAGTCTTTCTTCTCATTACTTTACCTTTAGTTCTCCATCCCTCAGACACAAGGAACAACATTGCTGCCACAGATAAGCATACTGTGGTTTGTGGGAAGCATAGAGTTGTCAGTCAGCATGTCAAAGCAGCTGACTGTTTGGCAATGGCTAATTGCCAAAATTAATAGCTGCTTTCCTCATAAGAGGAGCTAAATGATGATGGGAAGGGAAACTCTGTCTTCTAATGGCTACAATTAAAGAAGAGTTAAAAATTATTGACAGAGTGTGAGAAAATAAACTTAGTGCTTTAGGAATGCAAACTTTAAAGTCCTTGAAGAAAATGAAAAAAGTCACTCACAAAACCCTTAAACTGTACAGCGGAAGTGATTAACCTGTCATACATAGAGTATAATCAAGTAACATGCTTAAGATTTTATAATCAGCATCAGCTATGTCTTGTAGAAATGTAGAAACAGCCTTTTTTAAGGGGAAAAAAAAAACAAAAAACAAAACAAAAACCCCACCAAAAATACAAACAAAAAGTACCACTCTAAATCCATGAGAATAGAATATAAACTAAATTCCTTTGGGGAGAAAATGGAAAGCACATAACACTGTATGGCAACTATGTTTACAAATTGCTCTTTCTATTCCTATATCTTCCTCAAAACTTCTGTCATATGACTTCACAGGATGCTCATGTTCAAACCATAGGGTCTTTATGATATTTCTTCCCAATACATCTCATTTTCATTTGACAGACAGGGAAACTGAGGCAGTACAACTTGAATAAGGCTGTCTTGCAGACCACAAAGACACACAGCCACATACTAACTTCCTCTGGCTCCCTCACCGGGTGGGATGGGGAGGAGAGCTGAAAGAATGTAAAACCCTGAGGTTGAGATAAGAGTGGTTGAATAACTAAAATAAAGTATGATATAATACTAAAGGAAATAATCAAGAGAGGGATATAAAACTAATAGGGGAAAGAAAAAAAAACCCCACAACAAACAGTAAACACAATACAATTGCTCACCATCTACTGATCAATACCCTATCCATCCCTGAGCAGCAATCGGTCCCTTCCAGTTAAATCTCCCCAGTTTATACACTGGGCATGACATGCTGTGGTATGGAATACCCTTTCGGCTACTTTGGGTCAGGTGTTCAGTCTCTGCTCTCTGTCTTCTTGTGCCACTCCTAACTGGCAGAGCATAAGAGACTGAAAAATCCTTGATCGGGAATGTATCTGTCACATAAAAAGAACTAATGCCATTACTTATTAAAGCTGCTTGGCAAAATTAATTTTCATCTCTGGGAAACACTAGAATTAAAGGGCCTTTATTTTGCTTTCATTTTTCTTGAATCATGACTAAGCATTGCTGCTGCAGAATTTCTCATGGACTAGAAATTCCAAAGCATTTAATTCAGAGCAATCAAAATATATTGATTCACCAGTGTTAGAATAGGATCATAATAGAACCTAAACAGAATTAATTACTTAAAACAATGCATTACAATTTCCTCTACTGATGGAAGCATTTCCAGAAAAGCCAGCATGCATGCACATGCTCAGAATTCTGATCTTTTGAAATATAAATTGCAGTACCTATGGATTAAATCTACATAGCACTGTATAAGTGACCTTGACATCAAGGCTTGTGTTAAGTTCCACACTATTTACCCACAGAAACACAAGGGTAAGAGCTGGTGTGAATCAATCTGCATTGACAAAGTGAAAACCCAGAGCATGCCCTGCATCTAAAGTGCATTGCACTACCTGTCATCTAGGTAGGCTTTCAGAATGCACAGTCAGGTACTACTATCCATCTTCTCTGACACCTTCATATGATCAATATCAAGCCAAAAATCCTCATATGATGTTCTTCATGTAAAGGCCCAAATATCATTTGCTGTGAGGGTGAGATTTCAGTCTTCTTGCAGGAGTAATATGGATAGTTGAAGTTGTGTCCCAGGAATAGAGTGGGATATTCCAGCCCAGAGACATTCTGGAAATAGACTATTTGCTAACAAAAGCTTAGTTATGTACAATAACAACATATTTTTTAAAACTACCAACTAAACAGCTAATACTTTCAAAAACAGTGATACTTAAAACAATGAAGATAAGAGCAGAGCAGAGATAAAATGATGCATTTCAATGACCTTTCCAAGCAACATTTCACTGTGTAATCTCACCTACAGCAAATGATTTTAATGGGAAATTGATGCTACATTTAATCCTAACTTATAAGATAAGGGCTCCTCTGAGGTATTTCGTAGACTGCACACACACAATAGTGTGCAGGAATTGCACAGCATTCCTGAAGGGAAGGAAGAAAGGACACCATGATTTCGCACAGTTGACAAAAAAAACTGATAAGACATTCAGAAGAAAAAAAGGGAATTGAACATTTCACCCTTAGCCTATGGACAATCACAATAACCGCTGCCATTGGCACTAGGAAAAATATTCAGCTTTTATCTTGGTTTTACAAGTAAATCTTCAAGCACATTATCACACTTCAGATCAATGCTGCACAGTTGGTAATCTTTCATATGACATAACTTGAACTAGAGTAAAAAGAGAGTACCTTTAACAAGACTGAAAAGGAATTGCAATTGTCTTTAACATTATCTTTTGAACTGAATACATTTGCAGTTGCTCCTTGACAATGAACTGTCATCCTGCAGGTTGTTTCACAAACTCTGATTATGAATCCAGTGTACCAAAAGTTAGTAACAGATGTATTGCACGTTGATGCACTGTACCTGCCAAAAGCCACAGGCAAACCATCCCCAGGAGCAAGTTCAGAGGGCAAACTGGAAGACCAACCTCAAATTACACAAATCAGTGGCCACAAACTCAGAGCAACTGTCAGTGGTGTGTAAACTGTTGTTTCAGTTACAGAATAGCTGCATATATGTCTGATTGAAGTAGGTTTACAGCACCATAAATAAAATATTTCAGTTCTTTGTGTTAAATAAGAGTGTCTTTCAACAACTATTTATTCCTGTAAGTTATATGAAGGTTATATGAACAGAATATGTTCTGTTATATGAACAGAACTTGACTCTGAAGAAATTAGCCACAACTTGCTCTCTTCCCCTGCCCACCCTTGCAAAACAGATGGGGGAAAACAACATCAACCCCCCCCCCCCACCAAACACAGTTTCAGGGTTTTTTTGAAGTTGTAGGTTTGGGCACTCAGTGTTTGGTGTTTTTTGGGGGAGGGGAGGGAAGTTTTTCAGCTTTTCTGGGGGGAAGGAGGAATCAGAAGAAATCGAGAATGAAAATGGGGAAAAAATATGATAAAAATGAGAGAGAAACCATTTTAGGTTCCATCCAAAAAAAGTCCTGAAAAACATTATGGATCTGCAACCAAGATTAAAACTTTGAACGTGGCAGGACAGTTTTCTTTCATCCTCGTGCGTAACTTAGCCCCCATACTATTGGATTTTTACAAGAGAATAAGTGTATCTTGCCACATCCTTTCTGACAATATCTCAATATCTTTATCATGAATGACATTGCCACAGATGGTGATATTTCTGTTTATGATCATATTTAACTAGAAAGCTGATAATGTTAGTGTTAAAAGGCAAATGTTTGGCACAGTCAAAAAGTTCTCAAACAGAAGTTTAGGGGCATTCAAAATGTGCTAAAGTTAATTAAAATAAGAAAGAAGAAAGTGATGTCTCTTACTATCATAAGACAGCAATTTTGATTCCCACGACAGAATTTATTATTTTACTTTCTCTTCTGCTTCACACCATCATTAGTGTTTTTTGTTTGTACTGGCTTTTAAATTACAAGTAAGAAGTGCTTATATGCTGCTGCCTTAAATCTCAGGTGGAGAGAGTGGAGAGGGACTAAACATGCAGAAAACACCTCTCTTCAACACTGAAACGGATTATGAAATTGTCATCACTGATGTAATGTATGTTGTATACTTGCTGCACACTTGGAAGCAGCTGAGGTCTACATTTGGACTTTTTTACAATACCAACAATTCTAATAATTGTGTGGTGAGTCTCAAAATATTTGGTGTTCTCCCTAAAAACTGAGCTCACTGAAAGAAGTGTTTTCATGAAAGTCTCATTAAAGACAAAAAAAAAGGGACAGCAAATAAAGTCCCAAACAGTCCTTATGTTCCTATGTTTGCAGAGAAAAGCTTCAAAACATTAGAATCTATTATAGAACTTCAAAATAAATAAAAAAAGCTTCCCAAAAGCCAATATTAAAAATTACCTCCAATTTTAATGCAATAAAAGTAGCCATTAAAAATCATTAATGTTGATACTTCTTCTAATCCAAATTCATTTTTTATTTTTGCATGTCAGATTTGTTTTCTCCCAGGTATGCAGAAGTATTGTCAAAGATGTTTGTGGTATTTTCATTGAAGAAGTCAAATCCCAGGAGAAGGAAAGAGCCTAAAAGATGCAATGTATTATCATTCATCAGCCATTTAGAATGTGGGGGGTGAGGGTGAGGCTGGTGGTTATGTAAAACAGTTAAATCATAAGCATTGCTACTGTTCACATATTCACATCCTATTTACAGTGGGTGAAAATCAGACTATAGCCACTCTTTTGTAAAGGAACTCTGATACTGCAAAAGATAGAAGAAAAGATCCCATATACTTCAATTAGCAAAAGGCACTCGTGTTTTTAACAGCATACAAGACGCATCATGTAAGACTGCACATATAGTGAGCAGTACAGCTATTTGATCCCTCACCTCCTTTTTATGGGGAGTCACTATTGTAAATTTGGAACTCTGTGAAAACCAGAGGGAAGTAAAATATTTGAAATTTTACAGAATCACACTCTTACATTACAGATGTTTTTACAAAAGGATTTAATCAGCAGAGGACTGCTAGGACCTCTAAACACAGAGAGTGTCATAGATTCATTGCTGGGTCAGCTTTCTTGACTGCTCATCTTAATCAAGACAAAATGCCCCATGCTACTTTGAATGACAAGCCTTTTTGTTAATGGGGATTTATTGTGAAAGCAGCATAATGAATTGAACAATTCTGAAGTCAGTTGTAAGCACAAAGGCCAGTAATTAGTGCTTCCAACTTCTGACTTTAAAAATTTTACATAGTCATTGAGCTGGCATTCAAGCTTTCATGACTGAATTAGAATTAAACATTTACAATGAGGTTGTTTTGCATGTAAGACAAAAATTATAGTTTCTTTTAAAATCTTCTCACTTGTAAAATTAAAGAGACCAAAATGAAATTTTTTGCAGACTATCACTTTGGGTTTTCAATCAGTCATATACAATTGGCTCTCCCCCTCAGCAGAAAGGCCAGGAAATACTGTACTGGTTTAACATCGCTAGTAAAACTAGTATGTAGAAGGTAGTGTACTAGTGTCTAGAAAAAAAAATAAGCTTTTCAGATTATTAAAACTTTTTTTTTATAATAATAAGCATGAAATTTTAACACACTTCTTAACATTATCTCTAAGCCAGCACACGTTAGACCAAAACATACCAATATTATCCTTTTGTGATATCACAATACATGAAGAAAAAGAAAATCACTTGGTCACAAGCTGTGTTCATATAGTGAAGTATATTGAAAATAATTATTCTGAAGTTTTGCATGAATCAGAGATCTTATTTATAACTGTGACACAGTTTTTAAAGAACTGGCTGTGAGACAACAGTGCTGAAAAACACAGTATTTCACAGGTCTTTACAAAATGCAGAATCATAGAAGCAGTATCAGCCTGACAGAAGTAACTAAAGAGCGGAACTGAGAATTCTGGTTTTCAGTACATTTGACAGCAACTTTGATAACAGAAAGAGAGGAGGCAACATCCATCTTGGAGATGGATATCAGAACAGATTAACATTTCCATGACAGTCATAATTCTTGGCTTTATCACCCCTATTCTACCATGGTAAAACAAAAAAAAAAAAAAATCCCAAAAGGTTCTTCAAAAGGGACTTAATGCTTTTCTACATGTGAAAAGCTGTCAACAACAAGACAACTAAGAAGTTTTCACCCAATTCCAAAAGCAGAGAAGTGCTTTTAAAAACTCCTAAGTACTCTGTAGGATGCTTGCAACACCTTCCATTTACATGCAACCCTTGGCTATTTGAGAGCTACAATCACTCAACAGAGTTTATCATGTTCATGCTACTCAGTAAAATGCTCTTCTTCTTTTTCTAGGGTCACCGTGGTCCTCAAAGGAGCTGGCTAAAGGACACTTCAATACAGAAGTATCAAGATCCACTTAAGACAGAAGCTTCATACTAGAATTTGTAAAGCCTGTTTCATGAGCTTTATCTGGATTTTCTTGACTGAGCATCATTGATTTCATCCTGATGAAAACTACTTTTGAAGCTCAACAGTGTTGTAGCATGTTAAGGCAATTCCTCATAAATATTGCACAAATACCTCTAAGCGCTTCTCCGAGGTTTCAATGGTAAAAAAAATACATCTACTTAAAAGGCTCCTTTAGCAAATAAACCAACAATTTCAAGAGAGGCACATGTGAGTACACTGTAAGGTGTGTAGCAGAAAAACCTAAAAGACCTTTTAGGAAAAAGCCTGAAGAGGTAAAGTGTATGAGGTAATGGAGAGATTCAATTTCCAAAATGACAGTCTGTAACACAGTCAAATTGCCTCTTCCACGAATTCATTTCATATTTTGAAGCACAGCCTACCAGTTTTTGCTGACTACTGGTGTACTGATAAAGACAGAAGGATGAAATATTTTCTTGTGTAATGGGAACCTGCACACAAGTCTCCTATACAGATAACATGAATCACATCAACTTGCTAATACCTCAAAGCAAAAGAGTAATTCTGTATTAATTTACATATATCATATTACCCCTGTACCAGTATTATTCAAAATAAGTTCTAAATCATTGAATTTTATAAATCTGACGATGTCTAATATACGTATTTCTGTAATATCTGGAATACCATTTTACTTAAAGAAGCTCCGTTTATATTAAAAAATAATTTAAAAAAAGTTGGATAGATGTATGTGCTAGGAGCATTGACAAGAGTCAAAAATAAGCACAAAAATACAAAGCCTTATTTTGCCTCAAAACGAATAGCTCATGAATCTGACACAACAGCAAAATGAGGGTTCCCAATACCTGACCCAAAAAAATTGCACTTTCTTCTGGTGGCACTCAAGTTTAATAAGTGAATAATAATAGTAATTAAAAAAAGGTGCAATTTTACATACTACACAGTATGCAAAACTGTCCCACAACCAAACCGTACCAACCCAAATCTGCACATCTACTGTTGCCTTGGCTCTCATCCCCTTTGCTCCAGGGTGCATGGCCAGGCATGTGTTTAGCCATTCCAGATATAAAGTGAGGGAACGTTGGAAAGTTGCTGTGACCCTCCTGAACACATTATAGCACATTTCCTCTACAAAGTGAGTGGCACTGACTCTGTGCAAGCAGAAGGAGACAATCACAGGGCAGGTGAAACTGAGTGAACTAGTAGTGAATAAGTGCCCCCTTAGGGGAACCAGATCTAATTCTATTTCAACATGCAGAAAGAATTCTATCTGAGAGAACAATTGCCAGTGAAAAATATTCTAAAAATTATTTCACTTCATCCTAAGGCAATTTCCCAGACACCCAGGGAAGCTTTTTATTGTTCCAAATGCCTCCAATGATTGCACTGGATCAAAAGATTCAGTGAAAAAATATTCTTTCTTTACTGATCAAAATATATATCCAAAAGGTAAAATGTAATAGATATTATTAATTTCAACCGTAACGGTGAATATCATCATGGAAAGCCAGTCTTGCAAAAGATACTATAGAATACACCTCTGTTCATTCAAAGTCTTCAGCCACTTCATCATCGTGAAATAATTAGGTATTATTTATATCTCATGTTTCTAAGTCAAATATATTATGCCATGCTGAGTATGCTACATTTAGATTCAGGATCCCTAAATGAATGCAAAAAAACTTACATGCCAATCTCAAAGCAGCCAGAAAAATACCTTTCATGAGGCAGATAGGTGAAGTATCAATGAACTATCTTCCTGGTTCACATAATGAAATCTTCCTTGATCAGTATTCCTTGATCAATCTTCTTGCATAATTTTAATGCTCCTCATTAAAGAGATAATACAAATCACACTTGTCCAAAGGTCTTCACGAAGCTGGTACAACACAGGAAAAGTTAAATGTTTAAGGGAAGTGTTCTGTTTCATCTTTGCATTCTTGCTTTTGAGGGATTACCATTTCTTTTTTCAACACAAATATATTGAGGGTTTTCATTGGTTTGGTTTTTTTTGAGGGGTGTTTTGTTTTGTTTTTTTTTTTTGGTGGGGGGGGTGTGCATGGTTTTTTGTTTGGTTGGTTTGTGGCTTTTTTTTCCCCACCCATATAGAAGTCATTAGAACCAAACTTTCCCCAAAGCAAAATCAAATTTGCCAGTGTTTTTCCTCCAGGTTCTACCCTTCTCTGCACTAGTGCCTTTGAGATCCTCTTGGGTTTTTTCTTATTGTCCCAAATGTACGTTTTGTTGTTTGTTTTTTTTTTATTAAATAATTGCCAAAGTATTATTTCCTATAACTGCATGACAATGTATAAACATACACTTTATCTAAGGTAAGGCAGTTATGTGCTTTATGTTACATTTAATTCTTTATCACACAAGTAAGAGTGACCAGGTATCCTCCTGAAGATAAACATCTCTTGTAAAGAATGTTATACTATATGTCTTGCTACATTAGAAGATATTAACTAAAGTATGTTACATATCTTTGAAAGCAATCACAACTTTGACATAAAATAGACTATGCTGAATAGGATGGACTCTAATCAAGTAACTTTTTTATTTGTATAGTCAGTTCCTTAAGGAATCACTGTGGTTTAAAGTTCCTTTTCCTAATACTGAAGTACTTCTAGTATTGCCATAGTGTTAATAGCTTTACTGGCAAATAACACTGTCATTAAAATATCTCTGTACATGTCTCACATGTCAGATGATATTGCTTTATTTTAGGTTCATGTAGTTTGATGTCAATCTCTGATGATCCTGTTTCTTTAACTGCCTGTATAGAGGCTCAAACACCTGTCTTTGAATATTGCTAACTTTTTCAGGCAGAAAGAATAATCATACACATTCATCTTAATTATTTTTAATATTTAAAAATAACAAAATTTAAAAAATGCTATTGAAAGGGAAGAAACTAATTTCTCTAAGTTTTCCATACCCATACATTTTTGAACCCTCATGACTATAATAACTAAATTTTGTTAAATAGATTTTTAGAAAACATAAATTGTGTTAAAAAGATTTTAACAGTAGAAACGGAAGCCACTGTGCAGCAGGGAAATCATGACATAATTGTAATCATAGAAACATAGTGGAATGATTCACACGGTTGGAGTGCTTTAATGAACAGCTACAGGCTCTTCAGAAAGGATAGACAAGGAAAAAGAGGTGGAGAGATTGAGATGTTGTGGGTGAGAAGGCTGAATGCTTGTGGGTGAAGATCAGGGGGAAAGCCAACCAAGCAGGTATCCTGGTAGGAATCTGATGGGAGTATATTATAGACCAGGTAGTCTAGGTAGCCAGGATCAAGCTACAGATGAGGTGTTCTTCAAACAACTGGGAGGTTTTGTGATAGCTAACCCTTGTTCTCATGGGGGACTTCAACCTACCCTGTGTCTGCTGGAAGTACAACACAGCAGAGAAGAAATAATCCAGGAGGTTCTTGAAGGGTGTGGTAACCTAGCTGGTTAGTGACACAACTATGGGAGGTGCCTATCTAGATTTGCTGTTCGCAAACAGAGAAGAATTGGTGGGTGATGTGATGGTTGGAGGCAATCTTCAGCAAAGCAATCAGGAAATGAATGAATTTTCAGTCCTTGGAGAAGTCAGGAGGAAGGTCAGCAAAACCTCCACCTTAGACTTCCAGAAGGCTGACTTTGGCCTGTTTAACACACTGGTTGGCAAAATTCCTTAGGAAACATTACTGAAGGACAAAGGGGTCCAGGAAGGATGAAATCCTAACGGTTCAGGAGCAGGCGGTCTCTATGTGCCAAAAATCAAACTCGTGGGGAAGACCAGCTTGGATGAACAGGGAGATGCTGCTTGGACTCGGGGGAGAAAAAAAAAAAAAAAAGGAGAATTTATCACCTGTGGAAGAAGGGACTGTCACCCCATGAAAAGTACAAAGGTATGGGTAGGTTATATTGAAAGTTAGAAAGGCAAAGGCACGGATGAAACTAAACCTGTCCACTCTCAGAAAAAATGACAAAAAGTTCTTTTACATATGTATTAGCCATAAAAGGAGGGCCAAGAAGAACCTCCATCCTCTACTGGATAAGAGGGAAAAGCTGGTGAAGGGTCTGAAGAGTAACTCTAAAGTAAACAATGATATTATTTCTGTTTTATAGCTGGGAAACCAGGGCACAGAATATCTACACAACTTTGCTGTACTACTGGGTCAGATTAAGAGAGGACTCAAGTCTTCATAGCCATGGGTAAGCCCTTTCCTGGATTTCTAGCAAACCAGTTATTTGCCTTACCAAATAGCAAGACAAGCAAGTGGGTGAAATCTCAAAGCAAAATCATTTGTCAGAGAATGACAAATGAGAACTGAAACTTTGCACATATAAACATTAGCTTTACATCAAAAGCTTTCTGAAGAGGTGTTTTATCCACATGGCTCCACAACTCTTACAAAAGAATCTGTAGATGTATTACGCAAGCCAAAGAACAAACTTCTATTTTACTATACATCTAGTTTCTCTCATACACCTGTCTTATTTTCCTGCATCTTTAATGTATAAAGGAAACATGGGGAAGACTGGGAAATGTGCAGTTTTTAAAGACATCAAGAGCAGACCAGATGCAACAAAATTTTGTATCTCAGTGTCAATCACAAATAAACACAAACACCACAGGAACTGCTCTGTGTACAGATGGCCCTGAAAGCCTGCTAAATGTCACTTGAGAAAAAAAAAGTAAAAATTTCTTTCTGGTAGCATGAAGGATTAAACAGAATTAGAAAATTATGCTGCATTGTAATACAGCATGCAATCAGCACCACCTTGCATTTACACATGGTCAGGATACACTTAATATGGCTGTCGCAACACTGTTTTCAAGACTGAGAACAGGACTGAAAAAGCTGCAATTGGTTCAAAATGCGTCACCTCACTTATCTTCCTGTGTAATCTAGGATATTTTCAGCACCCCATGACATTTCTAAATGTTGCCTCTTCACCAAACACCAGATAATATTCAGCCTTGTAACTGCTAAAATCTTCATCAGTAATCCTTCGGTATTAATACACACACTCAGAGAAAAGATACTACTTCATTTTACTCATTTGTAAGCCAGTGGAATAGAGAATAAGTGCATCTGAAGAGTAAAAAAAAAAAAAAAAATCTCTTCTTCACTTACAAAATTCTTTCAGCAAACACTTCAAGAGCTTTCCAAAGAACTAAATACTTCCTAAAAAAAAACAACTTAGTAGAAAATCCAAATTTCTTCTGAAAGACTTGATTGGTAAATACTGCCACTTTCAATCTATTGTATATGAATATGCTTTCATGTGAAAACAATTTCAACCTTAAAGATTGAGAATGGTTTCTTAAGATGATATTAGTGATACCTACC
Organism: Melopsittacus undulatus; assembly: GCF_012275295.1. Classification (NCBI taxonomy): domain Eukaryota; kingdom Metazoa; phylum Chordata; class Aves; order Psittaciformes; family Psittaculidae; genus Melopsittacus; species Melopsittacus undulatus. The sequence goes on along the minus strand of NC_047527.1, from coordinate 80,927,681 downwards.
CTGGAAATGCCTGAGAGTCTGAGATATCTTTCTGACTGGTATGACTTAGTTTTAGGTAGCACATAAAGGTATCGTCACTCTGATTTTGGGGAGTTGGTTCTAGAATGGGACAATTTAAAGAGTAAATCAAAGGAGAAATTTGAAAGTGAGCTAAGGAGAAAAATAGAAAAGTGAGAAGCTATGCTAACACCTCAGCTCCTGAAGAAAAGCTCTTCTCTACAGGTTCTTGCTTCACTCAGAGGGGCATTCTGTCTCTTCCTAGAGAAGAGCTTCTGTCTCTTCCTAGGTAACACTCACCTCAAAGGGAACTTGCATGAACAGTACTTGAAAATATTAGCATATACAAAGTCAGGCCTTCTGCTGGACACTTGAAAACAAAGCATATTTCTTGTGCCTGCTTTCTTTCTTACCTCCCATGAACCTACAAAAAACAGAATCAGAATCTACTGCTCCTCTGAGAGGGTGCTTAAAAGTCAACTTGAAAATTCAATGGTAAGCACCTGCTGTGTGTTTGCTCTAAAATACTTATCACATGAAACCAGTTTCAGTGGATTGAGGTTTAAGGTATAAGCACACTGAGTGGAAACAGATTGCTCACAGCTATATTTATTTCTACCTAAACATCTTTTGATTACTTTTGCTTAATACAGAATTAGAGACCACATTGCTCTTTGCGACAGTACCCTCGGGACCTGCTCTTTTATTCTTACTTTATTAGTACAATTTGTTCTTTGAACCAGTTAAAAGCATAACTTTTCAATTTGTGCCAAATTACTAGTAAGATACATTTCTTTTACCCATTATTGGGAAGCGTATTTTTTGCTTCTGATTCTAAAAAAGTCCTAAACTCCAAAGTAGATGCTTTATAATAGTTCCCATGTTGCTATAGGAAACTCGCTTCTTATACCTTTGAAATAATTAGGGCTAAAGCAATTAGTGTTGCTTATCATAAGACCTGGTTGTATAATGTTTGTCAAACAATTTGATGAATTATGCCATAATAATCATTTGCATGAGCTTAGGGTTGCTGGATTTCTTATTTGTTGAAGTGTGACAAGCAATTCAGTATCATACAACAAACAATTATGACAGTCTCTGGTGCAGAAGTTTAGATCAGAGAGATCAAAACTAGAAGAAAAATAATGCTGAGGGAGTGAGATGGCTTGCTTTATGAAACAGGAAAGATCATAACTTTAATTTTTGTGATATATTTACTATTTTTAAGATTACAATATTAGAATAAAAGATTGCTATAAAAGGACAGATTCAACTATATAATGCTGAAAAAAGAAAGCAGTGCATATAGTTTTTCCAAAAGGACTACAGGACTTAATCTGTTCCAAAGGTAAGTCAGGGTGAATATGTGCCTAGTTACCTTTGTCTTTGAAAACACCACCTGTACCTCAAACACAAGAGTTTCATTGCCATGCAGTCACAAATCTGACCATTGCTGTGGTTTGCCTTCTCCCTCTAGGAACTCTGAACTTTCTCTTATAAAATCAGAAATTCCTGATTATACATTCTTTGGGTTTTTTTTCGTTGGTATTTGCTTCACTAATCATTAACTTGATCAACATCCATTGTAAATTTTACTACCGATTCTATGACGATGAACCTTTACCTTTGGTTGCCGACACTGTACTTTGCATCAATACAGCAAGTTACCTCTCCATAAATTAATGCAGCGTTGGCAGTGTAGGAACAATATGTGCTCAGTTGCCCAAATAATACCTCAGGATACCAGTAAGAATTTGTCACCTGGATCAATTACAGCTGGATTCCAAGTCAAGATACAGGTTCAACTCCTGGATTTTCTAAAGATTTCTTTTGGGAAACCAAGAAAACAGTTTTATTTTCTCTGTTCAAAAGTTCTTCATAAGCAAATGGTAGCAATAATATCTTCCTCTTACCAGTTGTTTGTCTGCTTCTCATTAAAGTTATCCTACAGCTAGACCAACTGAACATACAAATTGGCTGATACACAGTTAATCTTACAATAGTATTGATGGCATTATTACCATTATTAGAACACCTGCACTGTAGGATTTCATTCTCTGGAATTGTAAACATTAAATTCATGTTGAAAAAAAGACCTAAATATAGCAAGAATGTTGACTTTGTTCCCAAAAGAAACATGAATGTAGGTTCCTTTCTTTCACTAGAATTACTGAAAGTAGCACAGACATTTGTCATTAGCCCTGACACTATCTCAGAGAAAATCAACATATCTGTAGTCTTACTTTTGAACTGAGACTGCCTTTTATGAAAAGCAAATGGTGGACATGATTCAAACCTTAAAAGATTTCCAGACATGACAACACCAGATTATTTACTACTCAGGTAAATGATTTGACGTAAGGGTTCTAAATGAACCTAAAACTAATGTTAAAGGAAAAGAGGTTGACTAAAATATAGAGGTTCAGGGAGGCTTATGCAATCAATATCAATATCATAGAAGACAAAACCTCCAAGAGTCCCCAACATTAAAGAAACAGCTAAGGGACCCTTCTGAGACTAAATTTCATAGCCAACTGGGTTGGCTATGGGTTGACAGATATAGGAGAGGAATATTGCATAACTATTGCATTGAATACAGCAATAGTATACAGGTAGTTCACCATTCTTCCTCTTGATCAGTACAAGAAATAACTAGTCTCCCTCATTCTGACTTTAAAATTTGGGTGGTTAGTGCAGATTATTGTCCCCCACATACTAGGCTGCAGCAAAAGAAAATGTTTGAAGTCAGATTTTTGCTCTAGATATAACTGAAAATTAATCCTGGATGTTAAAGTGCTTGGTTCTGCAGTATAAAAATTTCTACTGGTATTTACTGATGCAATGTACAAAGAGAAAAAATACTTAGGCTTCACAATTCTAAGTTTTTACATGTAATATTCATAGAATCACAGAAATATAGAATGGTTTGGTTTGGAAGGGATGTCATGTAGTTTCAACATCCCTGCTACAGGCAGGGACACCTTCCACTAGATCAGGTTGCTCAAAACCCCAGCCAACCTTGGCATTGAACACTTCCAGGGATAGGACATCCAATTTCTCAGGGCAACGTGTTCCACCACTTCACAATGCTCATAGTAATTTTTTTTTTTCTTAAAGCCTAATTTAAATCTACCCTCTTTGAGTTCCCTTGCCCTGTCACTACATGGCTTTGCAAGAAGTCCCTCTCCAGATTTCTTGTAGGCCCCCTTTGGGTACTGGAAGGCTGCTCTAAGGTTTCCCATGAGCCTTCTCTCCTTCAGGCTAAATAAGCCCTCCTCTCTCAGCCTGTCTTGGTAAGTGAGGTGCTGCAGCACTCTGATCATCTTTGTGGCCCTGCTCTGAACTCACCTGAGCAGGTCCACATCCCTGTTATTACCTGCTGGTCACACTCCCGTTGATGCAACCCTATATATGGCTGGCTTTCTGGGCTGCAAGCGTACACTGCCAGGTCAAGTTGAACTTCTCATCAACTAACACCCCCCAGGTCCTTCTCCTCAGGGCTACTCTCAATCCAGTCTCTGCCCAGCCTGTATTTGTGCTAGGGATTGCCCCAGCCCAGGTGCAGGACCTTGTACTTGGCCTTGTTGAACTTTTTGAGGTTTGCACTGGCCCAGCTCCCAAGCATGTCAAGGTTCCTCTGGTTGACATCTCTTCCCCCCAGTCTCTTGGGGCACCACACAGCTTGGTGTCATAGGCAAACTTGCTGAGGGTGCACCCCAATCCCACTGTCCATGTCACTGACAAATATCTTGAACAGAACCGATCCCAGTACAGACTCCTGAGGAATAATACCCATCACTGGTCTCCATTTAGACATACAGCCATTGACCACAACTCTCTGAGTGTGACTATCCAGACAGTTCCTTATCCACCAAGTGATCCTCCACTTTAGAGACACAAATGTTGCACAGGACAGCATCAAACACCTTGCCTAAGTCCAATATATGATGTTAGCGTTCTTCCTTCATCCACCAATGCCATAGCCCCATCATAGAAGGCCACCAAATTATTAGGCATGGTGTGCCCTTACTGAAGTCATGGTGGCTGTAAAGAATCACCCCTTATTGGCCATACTCCTTAGCATAGTTTCCAGGAGTATCTGCTCCATGATTTTGCTGGAAAACAAGGTGAGACAGACTGGTCTGTAGTTTCCCATTTTCTTTCCTATTTAGAAATGAGGGTTATATTTCCCCTTTTCCTGTCAGCATGAAATTCACAAGACTGCCATGACCTCTCAAATATGATGGATAATTGCTTAGCAACTACATCCACTAGTCCCCTCAGGGCCCCTGGTTGATATTATTCTATCAATTACCAGGAGTTTATAAATCTTAAAGGCTTCCTTATAGCAAAAAAAAAAAATAAAAAAAATGAAAAGCCATAATAAAAAATGAATAAAGACTGCAAATCTCAGTTAATAGTTGAGCATCAAGAAAAACTAGAGAGCTTAAAGGATGAAGGTGTTTTCAGTCTCAGTTTAATTTACATATGTTCACACAGAATCATTCAAGACAGATTTTAAGTGTTGTAGACTAACTTCTAAACTAAATTTCAAGTGTATTTCATTATTTTTGAAATTATTAGTTAGGTGTGCGTTGTAGTTTTTATATTTCTCTGAATTTTCATAAGTTTTTCTTTTTAGCTTTATTTATTATCTACTATTTATTATTTAGCTTTATTTTAGGTACTATGTGCTTCTTGGGTAAATAAACATACACTCTAAGAGCTAATTTTACCCAGTTACTAAGTTGATCCTTTCACTGCACTTCCATAAATAACAGACAGAATTGTAGGGTAAAGGATTTTGTTTTTTTCTTTACTCACATATGGCTTACAGTTATCTAATTACACCACTTCAACTTGCATGAGGTTTGTCCTTAAAAAATATAAATAGAAAACACAGTTCACTTAAAAAGAAGCAGAATCCGAACAAAAAAGAAAAAAAAATATAAGCTAATGCGAAATAAACTTAATCATCTTGAAAATAGCCTATGCTAAAAATAACTGAGAAAATAAAAGGCACTGTAGCAGTTATCCCAAGCAATGGTGATCTATTCTGAGTGGGCAAATTAAAAAAAAATTATTTAGTCAAAGTCAGTGTTAATAATATCTAAAAACTTTAGACCAATTTTGATCTTTTCCATTCTTGTTTTGGATTTAGTATTTTTCATATAAATGTACATCTAGTTAATGAGGCTGGATAATTTTTTTTTCAATTTAAATCATCTTTCTTCTTTCTGAAATACAGCTCTTCAAGATATTGGGTTATAATTGCATATGATTTTTTTTCCATTTGTGTTTTTTGCTTTCTTTTATGTTTGGAGGGTGATTTTCTAGTGTAGCTAATGTCTGCTTATCTGTTGCTCTTATGCTGTCTCATTGTTGATGAGATTTTCTCCTTTATTGTGGACTTCCTTCAACGTAGAATACACTCTTCATAAAATACATGTATATTTAGTAATCCCTATACTGAATAAATACTTATGGGTCAAATCCTCAAAAATGCTGTGGGCTTAGAGAAGAAAATCATGAAAGGGAGCTTTTTGGCAATATCCTGAAATTTCAAGGCAGTTAATACCAGGAAGAAACTGTAGAAGCTCTTCAGGAACTACATTGCCTGAAACTGTAAAGGCTCAAAACCCTGAATATCTTTTCAATATTTAACTGGAAAATGTATAGTTTCCTTTTTAAGTTTTCCCAAGGTTGCCAACTTGAAAATTATTACTTTTCTATGAAAATGAATACATAATGAAACAATGAAATCTAGAAATGCTACTTAGAAGTACCCTGTGGTCCCTTCTAGGAAGTGAAAAGAGGACATCCTCTGACTTCGTTAAAATCCATTCTTAATTACATTTTGTTTCCCATAATGTATCCTGATGCAAATTCTTTTTAGGAAATAAATTACTTTCTAAAATAAACAACTGTGAACATTATAGAGCTAGTTCACTCAATAATTGAAAAATTCTAAGATAGGAATCCAAATTTTGCCTTCCCAAAATAATGTCGTATTTTTGAATTGAGGTTTGGCATATGGGACACTACCCTTCCCTTTTTTTAGATGCAGTTGCACTATTTATGGGATACTCTAACATCTTCATCAAAGATCAAACTCTACAGTCTAATGAATTAGCCATTAACCTAACAAGACATATGAATTACATATCCTGGTTTACACTGATAGAATCAGCTATGATTCTATGATTCTATCACTTTAAATGAGGACGTAAAATTCAGATAGCTAAGTGTTCATTCAAATATACAGTGTTAACAAAATAAAGGCAGAGCATCCCTGCTCTGAAATATCCTAGAGCACCCTAATTTAAGCCTCTGTGGAATTCAGACAGAGAACAGATGTGAAAGATGTCTTCTATAACCTGAGTGACTTACCAAACTGCAGACTAATAGGCAAAAGCTTCATTTCCACTGTCTTTCCTTCTACTGAAAATGCCTGAAATACAATGCACAAGCCTTGTTTCATGTTAAATAAAACCTATTTTTAGTAAAAATGTAATTTATTTATGTGTTCATTTCAGTATGGGTACTCCCTTCCTGGCCAGATTCTTCCTTCACAAACTCATAGAAAACTGGTATCTATCCCACAATCATAGTAAAGGCACCAGAACCAAGAGTGGTTTTGCAGCTGTTCAGAAACTGTCAAAGTGGAATTGTTTTACAGCTTGCTGCTGCTTTGTCTCCAAGCTTGCTTGGTTTTGTTCTTTGCTAGCTTATAGCATGTCAAACAACATGGCTTAACATGTTATACTCAGCACCTTGACTGTTTCTCCTGTTCATTTTCACTCCCTTACTGCCCCCTCATGTTGCAGTTTCACATTTCTTATACAGCTCAATCTGCACAGCTGCAGACACCATACATTCTAATGTGCAGTAGTACACACTAATGGTGGGTCAGCTCTAATATCATATAAACAAGCATTGGAATACTATTTTACCTTCACAGGTTTCTGACCATTATTTCACAAGAACATAAAATGATAACAGCATAGTCAGCTGAGAAGAAATTCCAAACAAAATGGGTATGTAACAGTCTACACAAAAACCTGAGTACTGTTTTGAGACAAAATGTTAATTTTTATTTTTATTTTCATTTGAAGAAAATGATAGGTAGAGAACCGAAAGCTCATCCCATCTGTGTAGTTCTTTCTTCTTCTGTATTCCTAAATGGATTCAATTGAATGTCCTAGCACTGTCAGAGGTTTTTAGGGTTCAGGGCAATTGTTTTTCTTTCCCAGTCATCATAATTTTAGATGTTAATTCTGTACAATTTTCAATAAAAACTTCTGCATTCCCTAGCAAATATAGCTTTTCAATACTGAATGTGCAAATTCAAAGAGATGAGTTAAATACCTTCTCTTCTCTCCAAAAGAGATGTGTATTAAATTGGCAGTGATAGAAAGATGGCACATCTCATGCATACATTTATTCAGTGAAAAGATCTGGTGTAGCATTTGGTGAGAAAGTAATTACAATCTATGTTAACACAATATGAATGGTATGCCACTGATTGAACATTGAGTTATGTTTGATGTCAGTCATTTCTGGATTTTTTTTTCCTGTGTAACGGCTGCATATTGGTAGGGATTTTTTTTTTTTTTTTTTTTTTTTTTTTTTTACAGATCACAGCAGTTACCCATTTTAAGGCAGGTAGAAAGAATGTTGGTAATACTGGCAATAAGTTAAGCAATGTTTAATGATTTTCTCTGGAAGATTTAAACAACAAATGCAATCCCAAGACATTATCCCAATGGAGGAGGCACCCTACTGTGTGACACTATAATACTTTCTTGTTTCCCAGACACCATATGTGGTAGGGTCTTGCAGCTGGAGCACTTTGCAATAACTCTCTGCATCTTGGGAGAGATGCAAGACTGAAGGGGTCTGCATTATGGGAGAGACATGCAAGACTAGGAATACAATTTCCAGTACCTCAGAATGGAGTAAGAAATTTTCTCAGCATTGGTACCTTCATGCTTATTCCTTAAAGATTTTTGCCATTATCAAATTTCAAAGAATGTCTCTTTACTAATAGGCACACTTTTAGGAGTGCCTGCTTATTTTATTAAGATTATTTTACCTGGTTATTTCATAATAAAAACATCATCATACACAGCCACTATTTTGACACTGAATAAGTTTTCAAATTACCAATTTCTAATTATAAAAAACCCCCCAACAAAATTATGAAAAATTAAAGCATCTGTCAGTTTATTTTAACTGAGACCTGGTTGATATTTACTCATAACAGATGGAAACATTTAGTACTATGTACATTTTCAAGTTTCATATTGTTTAGACCAATGAAGTCTTTTCAGAGATTTCAAGGCTGTATTTGCTTTCTTAACTATTATCAATACCTCTGTGGCCAGCTGATTCTCAGAAGATATATGAGGAGCTGAGAGTGGGTGTACTGAAAGTTAATGCCTCTTCTAGCACTGAGATGGTGACATGGTTTATGGTAACATTCAAAAATATTTCTGAAATCTGATAATACTTGGGCTTATTTCTTTTTTTCCCTATATATACATTTTTTTTCCAGTTATGGGGTTTTTCTCTTATAAACAAGAGGTTTTTATTAAAGCATCCCTTAGAAATTAAGACAGTCTGAAACCCAGCAAAAAAAAAATCATTCTCAATGTACTCAGTATAATGTGGATTTTAAGCAACAGACCCCCAGTCCCAACTGCTTGAAAAGTCCTTCAAGACTCCTTGTCCAGCTACCATTCTGTACTGCTTTTGGCTGAGATAGTTTTCCTGATAGTAACTGGTATGGGGCTATGTTTTTAATTTTTTATAAAAACAATGTTGATAACACAGGGATGTTTTCCCTATTGCAGAGCAGTGCTTACACTGAGCAAGAGCCAAGGTCTTTTCTGTTTCTCAGTCCACCTCACTAGCAAATAGGATGGGGATACACAAGAAGTTGGGAGGGCACTCAGCTGGGACACCTGACACCAAATGACCAAACGGTTATTCCATAACATGTGATGTCATGTTCAACATATAATGTTGGAAGAAGAAAAGGGGAGGGTGGGAGATGTTTGAAAGGATGGTATTTGTCTTTCCAAGTAACCATTATGTGTGATGGAGCCCTGCTTTCCTGGAAATGGCTGAACACCTGTCTGCTGATGGGAAGTGGTGAGTTGTTTCACTTTGCTTGTGTGCGTAGCTTTTGCTTTACCTGTTGATTTGTCTTTATCTCAGCCTACAAGTTTTCTCACATTACTCTTCAGATCCTCTCCCCCATCACACCAGGGGGGAGCAAGTGAGCAGCTGGGTTCTGGTTAGTTGCTGATTGGGATCAAACCAGGACAAACTGCTAGCTTTCCCATACAAGGGGATTTTTTGTGTATCACTAAACTCTACTCTCTTAAAGCAGACTTACAGGAAACAGGATTTTCTCTGCCTTTTTTTTTTCTTTTCCCCCGTAACTGGGCATTCTTCCAAATATCTAGCAGGGTGGATTTTCAAACTTCCAGGAAAACTGGTGAGCATATTTTCATAACAGCCCTGCGCATGTGCAGCACATACAGTTAAACTGACTACTTTCTTACTTTTGACATAGCATATAGTTCATTCATCCTGTGCAGAGAACAGAAGTCCTAATGCTGTGCCCAGGACGTTCAAAATTCTTAGATAAATTCACTTGTTTTTCGACAATTAAGATATATGATTCTTCTTGTTACTCAAAATAAATCATGTCTAATCTAGTTGAAAATGAGCATATCTATATAAACTCAGGACTTCTAGGATGCTCCTAAAAGGTGAGTTATTCATCAGACTATGCATCTTTGGTAACAGTAAATTGTCCTCACACACAAACACACACACATATATATATATATGCATGTATGCATATGTACATTGGGATTTGAGATTATTGTTAAGTGATACAGAAAGTAAATTTGTGTTATCTTTGGATTACTTGTGCATAAGAACTTGAGTGCACTGCGATTGACTGCCAATTTGATTTACCAGTAACATTGCTGTTAAAAAAAAAAACAATTCCTCTGATCTTGCAATTCCATTTGTTAGAATGACAGGTGGAAAAAGCTAGCAAATTTGGCTGAGTATAGTAACAGGCAGCTTTTCCTGGAACACTGCATTGCCATTGTTCCTGGACTGTTTATTTCCTTCCATCTCCTGCATTTCTTTTTCATACCTGTCACTGTAATATCATCAGTCTTTCAGAACAGAATGCAGTTGAGAAAGGTGTATCTGAGCAGCACAAATTCCAAGAGCTAAACAATCATTTTTTTTCTTGGACAAAACATGTATTTATATCCCTACTACAATTTTACTTACTTCCCTCACTCTGGTATGACACACGGCTGGTTTTCTCAGACTTAGCTTTTCCTTCAGAATACATTACTGTTTATTTATCATTTGGTCATGACTTTAAAAATGTGGAACCCCAGTTACTGTGCAGAAGATAAATGGCCCTCCACACCTTCCAGGTGTTGATTATACTTTGTATTGAAGGAGGTGATCCTCCCCTTCTACTCTGCTCTTGTGTGACCCCACTTGGAGTATTGTGTGCAGTTCTGGTGTCCTCAACATAAAAAAAAGGACATGGAACAGTTGGGACAAGTCCAGAAGAGGGCCATGAGGATGATCAGGGGACTGGAGCACCTCCCACATGAAGACAGGCTGAGAAAGTTGGGGCTGTTCAGCCTGGAGAAGAGAAGGCTGCGTGGAGACCTCATAGCAGCCTTCCGGTATCTGAAGAGGGCCTACAGGGATGCTGGTGAGGGACCCTTCATTAGGGACCGTAGTGACAGGACAACAGGTAATGGGTTGAAACTTAAACAGCAGAGACTTAGATTGGATATAAGGAAGAATATCTGACAGGAACCTACAGCTCATGTGACAGAAGCTGACAGGGTTTGGGTGAGGCCAGGAGCAACAGCAGCCGAGTCCCCCCAGAAAGTATAAAAGAAGCTCTTAGGGAGTGCTAGCAACCAGGAGTGCCATGAACAGGGTGAGAAAACAGGGCATGGCATGTCAGCAAGAGCATGGTGCTGCAGTTGACACCAAATTAGCTGGGAGTGTTGATCTGCTGAAGGATAGGAAGGCCCTGCAGAAGGATCTGGACAAGCTATATCAATGGGCTGTAGCCAATGGTATGGGTTTCAACAAAGCAAAGTGCCACGTCCTTCATTTGGACCACAACAACCCCATGCAATGCTACAGTCTTGGGGAAGAGTGGCTGGAAAACTGCTGGCAGAAACATCAGGAAGAACTTCTTTACTCTAAGAGTGATAGAGCACTGGAACAGCTTGCCCAGGGAGGTTGTGGAGTCTCCTACGTTGGAGATATTCAGGGCCCGCCTGGACAAGTTCCTGTGTGATGTACTCTAGGTTACCCTGCTCTTGCAGGGGGGTTGGACTAGATGATCTTTCGAGGTCCCTTCCAACCCTTGGGATTCTGTGATTCTGTGACCTAGGGGTGTTGAATGTGAGCCAGTTTGTGCCCAGGCAGCCAAGAAGGCCAACAGTATTGTGGCCTGTATCAGAAATAGTGTGTCCAGGAGAGCCAGGGCACTGATCATCCCCCTGTACTTGGCACTGGTGAGGCTGCACCTTGAATCTTGTGTTCAGTTCTGGGCCCATCACTACAAGACAGACATTGAAGTGCTGGAGCACATTCAAAGAAGAGAAATGAAGCTGGTGAAGTATCTGGAATGCAAGTCTTATGAGGAGGAGCTGAGGGAGCTGGGGTTATTTAGCTTGAACAACTGAGGTTGAGGGAAAACCTTATTATTCTCTGTAACTACCTGAGAGGAGGTTGTAGGTTGTAATGAGGTGAGTGTTAGTCTCTTTTCCAAAATAACAAACAATAGGACAAGAGGAAATGGTCTCAAGTTGTGCCAGGGGAGATTTAGATTGGGTATTAGGAAAAATTCTTTCACGGAAAGAGTTCTCAAGCATTGGAAGAGGCTGCTCAGGGAAGTGGTTGAGTCACCAAACCTGGAGGTATCTAAAAGACATGTAGATGTGGTGCATGGGAGCCTGGTTTAGTAGTGGAATTGGCAGTACTAGGTTAACATTTGGACTCAGTTATCTGAAAAGTCTTTTCCAATTAAAATGATTCTATGATCCTATGATTTTAATATCCTACAAACTGCAGGACAAACCACAACAAACCGGGTGCATTTACAAACTGTAGAACCCTGTTGGCCCTTTTGTGTTTTGAGCAGTATGAAAATATCAATACAGTTTGATCACTATGTTACTGATTCAGATTACTTTGCTTATTCAGAAGAAAATAGCTAAGATAAAGAACAAATGAAAAGTAGCTAAAATCAAAGATTTTGCCTTATACCTCATTAAATACCTATATTTGTGCAAAGTGATGACAAAAATTGTCAGGCTGAGAATGCTGATACCTTCACAAGCTTCAAGACAGCTAAATTGCTCTCTGATATTTTCCTTGTCTTTCAAATATTCAAAAGATTGGGGGGAGGGGGCTGAAGTGAGTAATGTGGATTATGTTTGAAATTTTTGTGATATACAGATACTATCCAGCCATTCCTGTCAAAAGTTTGATTGTCTCAGCTAGTTCTCAGCTAATTTAACCACAGTGTTAAAACTGTCAGTGGTACCCTTTGTGCAGTAATTGAACAGTACTAAGGAGCTTCATGACCTTTGAAAATGTCAGCTCCCAACCAGGGCCTGATGTAAAGTCTTTGCAAGCACACATATCCTTCTACAAGATGTAACTGCTGCAGCTGTCACACTCAATTTTTTTCTAATGTCAAACTCAGTTTGTCTTGTGTTTGGCATATAGAATTCTATGCATATTTGTATATTACAACTGTTCTTATTTATTTCATTTAATTGTTTTTAGAGAGATAATCAAAACCACGGTGTTGAAAAGTTTTTGACTAAAGAATGAAGGATAATGTCTTCTTTTTAACTACCTCCTAAGGCTTATGTATTAATGGTCATCACCTGAAATGTCTGGGAGTTTTCACTTTCTGTTAGACTGTTACTTCACTGAAGAATTTCAGCATTTATTTCACAACAACATGTAATGGAATAAGTTATCTGGCTCCTAAAATGTTTTATGTTCCTATTATAATGAAGTTGAAGAGGGCTTTTCATGATGAAGAGGTGTTACGGTGAAAAAGATCTATTCATGATTGTATTTGATGAGTATCACATGCATATGTTTCTCTTAATTACTATATAATAAACCAGTATTACCACACACAGAGTAAAATACAAGTTTATTAAGTAATATGAATCATAGATAAAAGGAGGTAGTATTTCACACTTCAGATTCTAAGGTCAGTGAGAATTTTTTTATGCAGTTCTCATGAACACTGAAGGAGTCAATGCCTATTCTTACATATCTGACACCTGTGAAAAAATATTATAATACACCCTTCAGAAAGAATGAAAATAAGTATGTGTATTTCACAGCAAAATACATTATCAAGAGAACTATTCTGGCAGTATGGGCAAAGGTCTGTGATGGAAGACAGAAAAATATACAAATATAAACAGAGCCAGAGAAGAACAGCTGTTTCTCAAAATTATTTATATAATAGGTTTTCTATCTATCCAAAACTTAAATTATTAATTTGCATTCAAAAATACTTAAATTAATATTAAACATAAATTTAATTTTACTCTTCTAGTTATTTGTTTGGTGTGTGTTTGTGTGTTTTTCTGGCTGAAAACAATGAAATATCATCTATTAATAACATTTTAAATTAATTTTCTTCTTTGGTCAAGAGGTGATATTTCCACAAGAGTAACTTATTAAACCTTGGCCATTCAGAATGGACTCTCCATCTGCCTCTTCTGCTGAAGCTATGTTATATTAACTATTTTCATTTATGTGAGAGAAAGATAGAGAATTGTAGCCTCGGAAATAGGACAATAGTTTGAAGATGTTTCAGTTCCAGACGATGCAGTAACAATTTATGTCAAACAGACAATGTCAACAGGCATGAATACAATACCTCATCCAGAATACCTTGTTGTGTGTGTTTAGCACACTTTCACTTTCTAGTGGGAGCCATGGTCTCAGATTCTCTGAAGAGAGGTGGCAAGTTTCTGAGAATTGAAGAGAGAGTAAAGAATGGCACAGAATTATAAGTTTCTTGCAAAGTGCAAAGTAGGGAGAAGAGGTTGCTTGCTCCAGCAATATTATTCAGTAATTTTTCCATACCTGTGATGAATGCTATGATTACTGAACATTTATTTTTCAGAAAATTGCCTTTATAATTTCAACAAGTTGATATATTCAGATTCATCAGCTGACTTTGAAATATTTGATGATTTCTATTAGGAAAAGAATCTAAAACAGGCCAATCCTAAAATTTTTACTTCAGGACTTAAGCAGAAGATGAAAAAATAATTATAATATAAAATAATAACAAAATCTCCTTCAAAAAGCCCAATACATTTGATATCCCAAGTGGATTTCAGTGGAAAATTAGACAGCTACAAATAAAATTTCCCTTATCTTCTCTCCATATAATGCCTTCTCCAAGAAAATAATGGAAGTACTTTACATATGGGATGTTCAGCCTTCCTAAGACCAAGTAGGATCTCAGTTTTTTTCATGACCACAACCTAGAATGCCAACAGCATTTCACAAGCTCCCAAAATACATTACAATCTATACAAAAGTTTTTTTTCCCATCCTATCTCTGCTTAACTATGTCTGCATAATTCTAAAATTGAAAACTACAGAGCAGCTCTTGCATATTATTGCTATTGTATTGCTTTTTGTCTTTGTAAAATATTGACAGATTAACTCTTTAGGATAAAACAGATTCATGTTCAGCTTTCTTCCTTATGAACAGAAAGATTGAAGTTGAGTCTTTGAATTGTGCTACTCATCAATGACATAACCATGTTCATCCAAATCTTATTGACAGCAGTGCTGTTTCTTAAAAGTATACTCTATCGAGCTGTTTGGCAAACAGTGTCTTCAACCAAAAAATATAAAATAATGAAATATTTTTCAGTCTGAACAAAAGTATGTAAGACTGCAAAGCATTTAAAGAAACACTTTCAAGATAGGGAACTATGTGACCTTTAAGCAATCCGTGCCTTGCTCTAACAGTAGCAAATTCCTTTAGGAAAACAGGTTTTCAGTTGAGATTTCTCAGCTGTCTTGTCCTCAGCTAGGTAAGAAATTCTTACTTGAAATTTCCTCAAGGAAGCAACTTGTCTTCCACATCTATATTCCTACATTGCATGTATGATAGATAATGCCAAACAGATTTATTTATTCAGTCTGAAACTAAAAGAGAAATTTATTATTATTATTTTGCCAGATTGTATATGTTCACAAGTCATGGTATTGTAGTCATGGTATAAAAAAATGTGTCATGCTGTGGTCAAAAGAAGGGAGAACCAAGGTAAAGTCTGGAACTGTACTCTGCTCGAGAGTCATTCTCTGATGGAAATTAAAACCTAAATAACTATCACATTCTTGCTCCTTGCAATTCTGTTTTTCTTTATACATCAAGGATGTGGGAAAACTTTGTTACTAGAGGTACTCCAGTGTACTAAATAAACATGCACAGTAAAAATCACTAGCTCAAATACTCTGCCTTTAAAATAAAGCAAACACAAAAAGAGTTCAGGAACTCAAAAAAAAAAACATTCTCAGCTACAATCCAAGCAAATCTAAAAAACCATCAACACAGAGAGAGTGGAAATGGTGCAAGGTCACTTGCAGACATAAAGGCAAGCAGGGGAGACATGGCTTTAGGGTTTTATTTATTGCATTTTCTAGCAAGCAAACAGCATATATGATGTACATATAGGCTTTTGGTCTATACTGACCTTGCAGAGAAGTAGTAGATATACTAAAAACATGAATTACTATGATGGCATGTATCCAAAGTTCTCGCCTGGATTCAACATCCTGAATATTTCCCTAGTTTCTTCACTGATGCACTCAAGGCTAGAGAAGAAATAAAACATAAATTTTCTGTAAATCATACCTGGCAATCAAGACTACCCTCTGAAGGCAGTCATATTGCATTGCTGGTGGTCTGAAAGCCATAAATCTGAGAGTGGAGATATAAATTATCTGATTAAAAGGATTCTCCCTGGGGAGCACACAGGTAAACATTTCTTAAGAGGTGACTGCAGAGGTAAACTGCCTGCTATTGAAGATTTATTTTCTTTGAACTTGAATTTCCTTGAAATATTGTTTCTCCCTCACAAACTTGGATTTGTACAGTTTTACAGTGATTCTTACTTCAAGCCCTCTTTAAACTGTTAAAAAAAAAGAAAAAGGTGGTACATTTGCAAGTAGCACTAGGCCTAGTATATTAAAACTGTGTAACAAAACTTGCTGGGTCTCTGCCCCTAGATTACATTAGGTGATGCAAAATTACTGGATAGTGATGGGCTTCCTGGTTCTGCCCTATTGCAGTGGGGCTGAGGAAAAAAAAAATTAAACAAAAATTCTAAAGCTTCCAAAGCCACACCATAAACGATGACAGAGAAAATCCTGTGTTTGTGATAGAAGACATACAGGACAATTATCTCATGTGGCATATCTAAAACTCTAGGCAAAAACAAAACAAAACCAAAAAATGGCTTTTTTTGAATAATACAGCACAAGAATTTTAAATTTTAGGATTGCCTTGACAAAGGCACATTTTCAGTCATTCTAAATTAGAAATATTATGATTGTCGCAGATGGCACATAAATCATTGCTGACTTTTTTGCCGGGCTCCAAGAATTTGAGCAACTTTTTTCCTTCGGGCTTAGCAAAATTGAGTTCTAAATAAAGAGCTACACATCTAAGGTCAAAACAGTTTTCCCAACTCTACCTTTAAATGGCCAGTTTCCTGAAGCAGTCACCACCCCTTTTTGAACAAGCTAAAGGCCAGCTGTAATCTGAGTTAATGAATATGAGATGAAGATGCAGCAAAAGCAAAATCCAAGCACAGCAAAACAGGCATTGTAACTGCTCAGAATATGAAAATGTCACTGAAGTAAAAATTTCAGTCACCTATATGGTTACTGTAACTTTACATCTGCTAAAAATGCACATATATAGGTTGTCAACAGTGACTATAATAATGGTTCTTTCCTTACAGTGCCTTATCACCATAACATTTACTATATGTGACCTGATACTGTCTGCTAAGAATTAATCTTGCTCCACTTTAGAAAGTCATTTGGGGCAACTGCTTTTTGCAAAAGACTGTTAATCAACAGCATGGGTGCACCAGATTCACCAGTGTTCATGTTATGCTGCAGAAAACATCACCAGCATTTGTTTACAGTCAGGGGTATTTTTTTCTTCCAGCAATTTGTTTTTCTGCACCCTTAAGATGTGAAGATTTATGAGTTCTGAATAAGACCACTCTTTTGTTTTGGAATGACATGTGACTAGTTGAATTAGCATTTTCATGGGTCAGATAGAGCTTGTATACTAGTAGCATCCAACTCAAATTCTTAAGTTTTTTTGTAAAGTCTATTATGAAAGAGGACCATAGTCGAGTTGTATTTCAGTTCTAAGGCACAGAAATATTTGACAGAAAAAAACAGAATTTACACAGGGATTGATTGGAAGTAGCTAAGCAACAAAACCCTCATGGCTCTTAAAACTTTTTTATCAGCCCTAAAAAAATACTTCCTTAATTTGAAAAGTAAATTAAATAACTTTTTTATGAGTTGGAAAGGAAGGAATAAACATAAAGAACTATAGTTTGTCAAGTTTTTAATGATTTTTATTCCTTCAATAAAGAGTGAATAATTTATCTTGTCTGAATTAAAAAAAAAAAAAGGAAGGAAAAAGTGCTTACTAAAAGAGTTGGCAATGAATTAACTGTAATGTAACAGAGACTATTACAGCTTCTGTACTACTCTGTTCAACATGCACCAGCGAAAGACTGCAAAAAAATTTAATTTGTCATTTACCACTACACTGGTCCCAAGTAGTCTGAATGATCTTTATGTGAACACATAATTGAAAAAGGGGGTTGGAAAAAAAGTGTTTTTGTTTTATTAGGTGGTTTTCTTAATTATTGCATAGAAAAAAAATGATGATTTTGTTAACTGTAAGGTCTCACTAGAATAGGATTTCCATGGATATATGAAAACCAGCCAGCAAGAATATGCATCTTGTAGCTGAAAATAGATGTGTTACTCTAAAATAAGTGAAATTCCTAACACTGTTTACAGAAAATCTTCATAATCAGTTTAAAAGCACTAAAACAAAAAACAGCAAAAAAAAAGGGAAAAAATAAAGAAATGGAAGAGTAAGAATGCATTAAGAATAATTATTTCCAAACTTTTAGAAATGTATTAGATTTCTTAAGGTGAAAACTTGAAAACTGACTTTATGATACTAGTAAGAATGTAAAGCTGGGACACACATAACTGCAAATGTCAACTTATACCCTTCTTGGATGCAATGACTTCAAAGTAAGTATTCACTTTACTGATGCAGAACCTGAAAGCTAAAGGGGTTGAGATCATTCTGGCTCTGATGGCCCAAAAGGGACATGCAGGTCATTCTTCAGCATTCATTTGTTAATAAAGCTTCTTAGCACACATGAAACTGTGAGCACTGAAATCTTAATATCAAAAAGAATTTTCAAAATTCCCCAAACTGACTTAGTTTCTATGGCTCATTTACTCTGCTTTCTTGCTCTGCACAGAGAAAGATAAGTAGAATTCATGCAGAACTGTGCTATGCTATCAATGAAAAAGTGACTCTCTTGGACAGACAGAATACTTTCCTTTAAGGTTTTAAAAGCCAACTGCATTTTTGCACTCAATAAACATTCCCTGCCACAGCGTAGCCCCCTATTCACCTCTCTACTTGGTAAAGCACTTATGTGTGGGTGGAAAAGGGTCTGGAATACTACTTAAGGCAAGTGAGATTATCTGCCTTCTTATATGAGATGGTTCTGATGTTGGCTTCATATGTTACTGATGCTTTAAGCAGTATTAAATGATATTGTCTTGCTCCCTGCTTTGACCTCTTAGGGAAAGCTGATGGAAGTAAGAGGCTAAGAAATGAATGTGTGGCAGCATAGGGAAATCTCTTTGTGGATGCAAGCTTATGGGAATTCTCCTGTCATATTCTGTGTAAATGTATAGGTGCCTGAAACTACATGTCAAAAGCCACTTACACATCTACCACAACATTTCTCCTTCCTGTGGAAGAAAGTGTGGTTTTGCTTTTTACAGGCTCTTCAAGAACTGGTGGTATAACTTGTTCTGGTTTTGATATAGCATAGCTAGGTAACTTTGGCTCAGCCCTCTGAGAAAATGCTAAGTTGTGAGATAGAGCTGTGAAGTCTATAGATCATAGATACCCAAATAAGAAAGGTAAGGTTGCGGAAAGAGGTAAGACTGTTGAAACAGCAATAGTTAACTGCACAAGGATTTATGAGGAAAAGCACTGACATGAAAATATATAAAATCCTAAGGAGAAAACAGGGAACCCTAAGATGACAACTCAGCAACACTGAGGATGAGCCCATTCCAAGGAGTATCAGAAACTGACCTTTCCCATCAGTGTGACGATTGCTTGGACAGCAAAGGCTCATCTTTAACAGTAATGTTAGTGTAATAGCTCATTAGCTCTAACTATCTATTCAGTGATTTACCCATTAAATTATTGCTTTTGCAATTTAAGTTGTGCATATCCTGTTTGCAGAGGTACTTCACTCATGTTAAATGTCTTCTGAACAAAGTGACTCAGAGAGAAAGTATTACAGTGGCAAGACATAAGCCTAAATTGGGCCAGCAAAAAGGGACACAGACCTCACAGCGGCCCTGATGTTCCAAAATCTGACATAGCCCAAACTACCCAATTAGAAAAAAGTATCATGTATATATATTCTGTATGCGTATCTAGCACTCCTTTACCCAACTGATCTTCATGAACATGACCTGAGCAGATGGTAAAGAGACATAAAACTAGGATAAGTTCATCTCTTCTTTCTCCTCAGCTTGGGCTCATGTTAGTGGCAATACAATTTGCAAGGCAAGTGAGAACAAGATACTATACACTGAATCCTGCCACTGGAACCCTGAGCTGATTTCAGGAGTGTCTGCATTTTCAGAACTACTGAAGAACCTGTCAAGGATTCAGAAATCTTACTTGAGACTTGAAAAGGTACTTTGCATCTAGATGACCCTGAGGTAAGAAGGAATTGTATGCTCTCAATGGTAAATTCCATGAAAAAGAAGCAGGGAAAGAAAAGGAAAACAAAAGATAAGGACTTTCTGTTTGAAATTTGCATGTTTGTTTGCTATTGGTAAGCTTTTTGAAAAATAAGAATTTAACTGCTTTTTGCCAGTCATTTTTAACCTGCATGGATTTTAGAATACCATTAGGATACATCCTCAGTTTCTGAGGAAACAATGCAATAGATAAGCTTATCTCTAATGATTGCATATTATTTGTGTCCCACTTTATTGTATGATATCACCAGGTTTAAATTACTCCTGTTTAATATATAATAAAGTTTTGTAAATTCCTTGGGATTGCTTCTTGATTGTATTCCAGTTTCTTCAGAAAAACCTGATGCACTCATTTTACATATAAATAGGAGTTTACTTTTATGCTAGTTTCAAGAATTGATGTTAACCTCTCTCAAAAAGTCTCCCTCTTATTACGTTTAAAAGAACTGCAAACATTAGCTACCTGAGTTATGTAATGAACTAAAGTGCAGAAAGCAAGCAAGCACAAGGAAGTGGAAATATGGATAGGCCACAAACAGGTACCCTAATAGCATTCTTTGGACACTCAGGCATGATAGCAGGAAGACCTAAGATGGAATCTGTGACACAATCTGTGATGACAGTTACAGAAAAAGCTGAAGTACTCATTGACTTTATTCCTCTCCACCAATTATTACAGGTAAACCCTGCTTCCAGATTTCTACATGAGGTCCTGTCGTGAATCGTGAAGGAGAGGAATACCCAAAAGTTGCAGAATTAACACTTTAGAACTACTTAGAGAAGGTAAATATGCTAAAATTCACAGGACAAGTTGAGATTTACTTAAGGGTGCTGGAAAATAGTGATAGTGAAATTGCTGTCTCTTATCTAAAAAATCTTGTGGCAGTTGAGGGAGGATCCTGATCTCTGGAAGGTTACACCTTTCTTCAAAAAAAGATAAAAGCCAAGACTTTGGGAAGCTATCATTCATAGAATAGTTAGGGTTGGAAAGGACCTTACGATCACCTAGTTCCAACCCCCCTGCCATGGGTAGGGACACCTCACACTACAGCATGCCACAGAATCACAGAATCCCAAGGGTTGGAAGGGACCTTAAAATATCATCTAGTCCAACCCCCTCTGCAAGAATAGAGTAACCTAGAGTACATCACACAGGAACTTGTCCAGGCGGGTCTTGAATATCTCCAATGTAGGAGAATCCACAACCTCCCTGGGCAACCTGTTCCCAGTGCTCTGTCACTCTTACATTAAAGAAGTTCTTCCTGATGCTCACGTGGAACCTCCTATGCTCCAGTTTACACCCATTGCCCCTTGTCCTATCACTGGATATCACTGAAAAAAAACCTAGCTCCATCATCCTGACACCCACCCTTTACATATTTGTAAACACTGATGAGGTCAACCCTCAGTCTCCTCCAAGCTAACGAGACCCAGCTCCCTCAGCCTCTCCTCATAAGGGAGGTGTTTCACTCCCTCAATCATCTTTGTGGCTCTATGCTGGACCCTTTCAAGCAATTCCCTGTCCTTCTTGAACTGAGGGGCCCAGAACTGGATGCAATATTCCAGATGTGGCCTCACCAAGGCAGAGTAAAGGGGGAGGAGAACCTCTCCTGTCCTACTAACCACACCCTTTCTAATGCACCCTAGGATAACATTTGCCTTCTTGGCCACAAGGGCACATTGCTGGCTCATGGTCATCCTCCTGTCCACCAGGACCCCCAGGTCCCTTTCCGCTTCACTACTTTCCAGCAGGTCAACCTCCAACCTGTACTGATACATGGGGTTGTTCTTCCCCAGGTGCAAGACTCTACACTTGCCCTTGTTGAATTTCATCAAGTTTCTCCCTGCCCAACTCTCCAGCCTGTCCAGGTCTCGCTGTATAGCAACACAGCCTTCTGGTGTGTCAGCCACTCCTCCCAGTTTAGTGTCATAGCGAACTTGCTGAGGGTACACTCAGTTCCCTCATCCAGGTCGCTGATGAAAATATTAAACAGCACTGGTCCCAGCACCGACCCCTGAGGAACTCTACTAGTCACAGACCTCCAGCTAGATTCTGCCCCATTGACCACAACTCTCTGCCTTCTTCCTTTCAACTAGTTCTTGATCCACCTCACTACCTGATCAAGCCCAAACTTTCTTAGCTTATCTATGAGAATGCTGTGGGAGACAGTATCAAATGCCTTACTGAAATCAAGAAAAACTACATCTACCACTCTACCATCATCCCTCCACCTAGTCACTTCCTCATAGAAGGCTATAAGGTTGGTCAAACATGACTTCCCCTTCATAAAACCATGTTGGCTGTTCTTAATAACCCCCTCATCCTTAATATGCCTAGAGATGGAGTCAAGAATAAGTTGTTCCATCACCTTTCCAGGGACGGAGGTAAGGCTGACCGGTCTATAATTACCCGGGTCCTCCTTCTTGCCTTTCTTATAGACTGGTGTGACATTTGCCATCTTCCAATCCTCAGGCACCTCTCCCGTTTCCCACGATTTACCAAAGATTATGGAGAGTGGCCTAGCAATGACCTCAGCCAGCTCCCTCAGCTGCTGTGGGAGACTATCAAATGCCTTAGTGAAATCAAGAAAAACCACATCTACTACCTACCATCATCCCTCCACCTAGTTACTTCATCATAGGTTGGTCTAACATGACTTCCCCTGTTCAACCACTTCCCTCTGTCCTTGCCTTAGGGTGTGGCTCCACCAATCTATTTCACTTTAGAGTTCTCTGATGGCTCTCAACCTTTCTACCTCCTCCCTCAGTTCAAACACCTGCTTGAGCAGATCATTTATTTGCTCACAGCGAACACAAGCAGTGTCACTGGCTCCCTTCAATACAAGTGCCAGGCTCAGGCATTCGCTGCAGCCAGAGACCTGCACGACCACATGTCTGCAGGAAGGCTCAGTCTGGATACCCACATTACTCCTCACTACATCTTTTGATCATGTTGTGACCATGATCTATCTGGTCGATCGATCCATCTACGTCTCTCCACACAAACAAGCACTCCTTCCTCCTCCTGCACTCCAGGTGAGTCCTCTTGATGAGGCTGTTATCCCGCTTGCCTGCCCACTCGAACTGCCGCGCAAACTGCCTCGACCCGCTCTGTTTGCCTGCTCTAGTCGCCGCGCTCCCTGGGTAAGTTTTTAACCACTCACAGTTGGTGCCACTGGCTCCGCCCCCAGTGAGTCAGCCCCTTGCATGAGCTGAGCTGCCTGCTCTTGGGCAAGTCCTGTCAAGGACTGGAGGCTCCCTCCTTGGTGGCTCTTGTCGCTCTGAGGTGAGGCTCCTGGACACTGATTTTCCACTGCCCCAGTGTTGCAGGTGTCCTCTCTCAAACCACTCACCTAAGCAACGCAAGGCTTCCTCCAACCTTGTCAGGGATAGAGCATTCACAACCTCCCTAGGCAAGTTAGGGAAAATGAAGTTAGCTTCATTTTACTACCTGGAAATATTATGCAGCAGGTCCTCATGGAATCCATTGTAAAAATATGTAGAGGACAAAAAGTCTATTAGAGACAGTCAGCATGGGTTTACCAGGTAGAAGTCATGCCTATTCAAACCAATTTGATTGTCTTCCATGATGAAATGACTAGCTGGGTGAATGGGGAGATATATTGTAATATATTTTGACAATGCTAAGGCTCTTGACTCTCCCACACACTATTCTCATTTAGAAGCTGAGACTGTATAGGCTGGAAGAAGATGATTAGGCAGGCTGAAAACTGGCTAGACCCATAGGCTCTAAAGAGAGGAAACAATAACTTGACTGTCGGCTATTGATAAAGTGAGTACTCCAGTGGTCAATAGTGAGGCTTATGTTGCTTGGTATCATCATCAATGACCTGGATGACGTTACAGGCTGCATTCTCAGCCAATTGTTGGATGACACTGAGCAGTCCTCAGCCCTGAAGGGCCTTGAGAAACTTGTGGGTCAAGGTACAATAAACTTCATGAAGTTTAATGAAGAAATGAAAAGTTCTTCATCTGGAATAGAGTAACACAATGCATTAGTACAAGCTGGAAAACAACTGCTGAAAAGGACATAGAAGTTGTGATGAAAAGCTTGCAAATAGTCTGTTCTTCTCACAAGCCAGAAAAATCGCATGCTGGGCTACACTAAGAAAAAATATCAGCAGATCAAGGAAAGTTACTGTCTCTGCTCTGCAGCACCAGTGAGTGCCATACATGGAACACTGTGTCCAGTTTCATCCAATCCCAGTTCAACCAGGATGTTGAGACAATGAAGAGACTTGAGGGAAGGGCTTTTAATATGGTCAGGAGCTATGAGTTCATGTTATATAAAGGAGGTTTGAGAGACTTGGGCTTGTCTGTCTGTTTGTTTGGTTTGTTTGTTTTTTTTTGGCAAAGAAGGTAATTTAATCTAATTGAAGGAGGGTTAGAAAAATTACATGTAAAACATTTCTCAGTACAATATGGCACCATATGAAATATGGCACGAAGGGAAATCAATGTCTTTTCTGTGTTGGGAGGTCTTTAAGAGAAAATTACGCCATTAAGAGAGAAGCTCTACCTGTTCTACTGGGAGAGTAGTACAGTCCTGTAACAGGCAATGCATAGAAGCTGCAGGATCACCATTCTCAGAGGACTTCAGGATTTGGTTAGCAGTCTTGCTTGACCCGACCTAGTGCTGGCCATAGGCCCACCTTGAGCCACAGGTCTGACAAGATGTCCTCCAAGATCCCTTCTCACCAACATTTCCACTAAATGCACAATACAGGTAAACCGGGTGACATATATCAGTCATCTGTCGTACAAAATGCAGAAAGGAGAGCAGCCTGTAAGCAGTGTTACTGTTCTTTTACTTATCTCCAAATGTATTTTGAAGTTGATTGCTGTCCATCAGTATGCAGACCAGAATGAAAGCTTGTCAATGGCACCACTGGAACTAAATATTCGTGGTCTGAATCTCTCCTTCCAACAGTCAGGATTTCACAGCATGTATATTAGTTTTAGCCTTACCACCCCACCCTCTTTTTTTATAATGTCCTTCATGCCTTAATCCTTTCCAATTTTATTCTGCCCTTCCAAATCGAATAATGACAGCAGAAGGTTAGCTTTGAAGCATACTGGTTTCTAAACTACTTTTGCACCACAGAAGCTTAACCTGAATGTCAGTCTAACTCTGCAGTTAAGAAAACTCTGTATGTGTGTATATAATTTGAAACTTTCTTGACAAAACTGAAAACTCTATCAAGTATCTAGAGGAGCATTAGGATTTTCTCATTTAAAATGGAAGCAGGACAAAAAAAAATCTAGAACACTTGTCATCCTCTAATGTGTCAAAGTATTGAACACATTAATTTGATTCTTCCAAGCCTGATCTGTAACCTGAAGAGGCAGAAATCTGCAAGTGAGTCACCCCACAAACTGACAACATAATTGTCAGACCCAATGTCTACAATATCATTGGTTACAAGATGAGACCAACTTGCTCTACTAGAATTTGAAGTACTTTTAAATAGTTTCAATACTGCATTGTTAGTGCCCTTTGCAGAACAGTTTGTTATGTTGTATTTTTTCTTCAAAATTAGATAAAATTTATACTGTTCTCTATTTTCTATTTTTTTCTACTTTTATAGAAATTTCTATTTATTTCTATTTTTTCTATTTATTTCTATTATTTTTCTATTTTCTACTGTTCTCTATTTTCTTTCTAATTCACTAGTTCTCAGACTGTTGACTAATATGGATTAAGAATGATCTATGAGAGACAGCAGGTCACAAGATGCCATCCTCTCTTTTTTTTTTGTTAATCAGTATTTTTTTTTCTCATTATATATCTTCCCTTTAGGAATGAGGCAAATTCTTCCAGACATGATTCACAAGTCACAATGTAAGTTTTCATATACTAATATCAAGCTATTATTTATTACCATCACATTTATAGTTGCCCTTAATAATAAACTGAAGAGTTACTAGCACTACTTTTCTTTATTTATGCTAGTACAATCATTCAAGTGCTCACCTCAAAAGTCCTGATGAAGAAGACCTTAATTGATAAATTGTGAAATTGCTTGCTATAAAAGGAGCCAGGCACAAGAGTGTGTTATGAGAGATATGATATTCTAATATTGTGCATACACTTGCATCAAAATAAAAGTGGCAAGGAAAAAAAAAACACAGTTTTTTTATGAAATATTAAACAGATTAAACAAATTATAAGACTGTTAATCACAATTACTTCTGTTCTTCCATTCAGGATTCAACCATGCTGTGTTTAAAATAGGCTTACTAATCTTATTAAAGCTGATGGGTGTGTCACTCACATGGGCATGCAGATATGCACCCTGAAATGGGAAGTCAGCCTTCAGTATAAATTTTGAGCCAATCTGGAGTGACTTTTTGACTGTGTTTTACTGATTTCATTGAGCGGAAATTTTATAGCAAATATGTTGTAGAACAAATATATAAAAGAAGCAAATTTCAATAAAAACATAACAGTGTATGATTTTGTATTATCCATAAAACCAATCTAAACATGTTTAAGCATTAGATCTTTCTATTTCTCCCCCACTCTCCCTTTTTTTTAACAGCAGCTAGTAAAAATAGCATGTTTACATGCAGAGAAGAATCCTCGTATTAGAGGAAACCAAAGTACATTTCTGTGCTAAAGCATACTGTCTCTCCTAAGGCACAGGCAAAATAAACAGATAAGAAGATAGTTACCCCCACTGGATAAAGAATACAATTAGTAGCTACAGCTATAAAATGGTTAAGAGTACATGTTCTTGGTTTGATCAAAATTCAATGGCCAAATACAAAAATATGAATGAAAAGACTAAAAACAACCCAAGCAAAAATCCAAAGGATAGTATTGTAGCAGAGGAAGCAAGCAGTCAACAAAGGAATGTGTTCCTGGGAAAAAGATTGCCCCATATCGTTGTGTGCTGCCATCATCTTGGCCTCATTCTTCTCACACAATGTGACTCACAGGTGCACTCATACTCCCTGAGACAATGGTTTTTCCCTTGGGCTGGAGAAACTTGTACATTTTAATTACATAATTAGAGAAAAGACTTCTTAACAACTAGAAACCACAAGGCTAATTCAAGTATATTGAAGCATATTGTGTGGCAGATATTGTGCATACAAATATTCAGTCTCTTTGAGGAAATTACTGGATGTATCAATTCAGGAGGTGTTGAGATATCCCTCACAAAACATAGTAATCCAATAATAAAATAATAGTAATCCAATCAGTAGTTCAAAACTGGTAACAAATCTCATACAGATAACTGAGATGACATACAAAAACTTCTCTAAACAAGGAGTATCTATCCTTGCTTTTCTGAGGTCTTGCTTCTTCTGAGTCAGATCTATTTATGAGGAATATCTGGCCCCAACTCGTGGAAGTCTACCCAGAAGAAAATTAGCAGTGGTTAGGTAAAAGGTAATTTTGGCAGGGATCAGCAGGACTATGGACTCATGATCTACCTACACAAGAAACCCACCAGCTCAAAAGAAGAGACAGACTGAGCATGAGTGCCTGATTAGCATTGAGAGGCAAGAGGGCGTTTTAGCCAATAAGGCATAGAATACTAGTGAATGAACAAATTGTGTAACTCAGCTCATGGATATCGATTTCTTCCTTTGTCAAAATATATAAATAGCTTAAAGTTAAAATCATGGGAGTGCTTGATTCGTGAAGACTTCCACCGAGCACTCAGAGCAGAATAAACAGTGTCTTCTTTCTAAACTAGACTCTGTGCCTTTGTTTAGAAAGCCCCAAAATGTCAACAATTTTTTCTGTCTCACAGTCTTCTGCCCCATCCTTGGAAGTGCTCAAGGCCAGGTTGTATAGGGCTCTGATCTAATAAAAGAAGTCCCTGCCACAGCAGGGGGTGTTGGACTGGTTGATCTTTGAAGGTCCCTTTCAATACAAACCATTCTAGGGTTTTAGGGTTCTAGTCTGGTCAGCAGCCAATACTGGATAGATAGGCTAATCCCCACAGAAGAGAAAAATCTCAGCTTCATTTTCAGAATATTTAATGAGAAATGTTTTTTTCCTTCTTAGTTGCAACCTGAATGTTTTAATGTGTACCAGGTGCAAGCGCCCATGTGCTGTCAGCACCACCAGCATTGAGGTGGAGCCCGGGCGTCCCCTGTGAGGAGCAGCCAGTGCTGCCTGGTGCCGGACACAGCTGCTTCCAAGCCGGCTCTAACGGCCCCACCGCAGGGCAGAGCTGAGCCCCTCAGCCACGGGCAGGCGCCTTGGGAAAAGCCTGGGTAAGGATGGGCAAACGGTGCCCGGCAATGTTTTAACGTTTTTAACATTAAATTAACGCTTCCCCAAGTCATGTCTGTTTTGCCTAAGTGTGCCACAGAATGCTACTGCAAACTCCTTTCAACCTACCTTTAATTTCAGTGAAAAAATGTCAGAACAATCAAAGCTAGCAGATAAATACCAGGATACATGCAAATGTTGAAAGACAAGGTTAAGTACATAAAAACGAAAATGCAAACAGGAAAACTTGATGACTAGTCCCATTCCTGAAATGTGTCCTGAAATATATCCCAGTATACTGAAATCTAGACAACATTTTCAGACAAAATGTTTCCAAGTATTTCAAGCCTGCTACTGAAGAAAACAAAATAATCCTATTAAATGTCTTCGCCTGCCGTTATTGTACAACACAGTTTTGAAGCAATGACATTTTCTCCAAACTCTGTAATGAGACATTACCAGCTTCTGTGCATCTGCCACTGCTGGTCACCTAAGCTGTCCTAGGTCATCTCAAAAGTTGACTTACTTGCAAGAAATGACTAAAACATCTGAGAATCCATTACCAGTTTATGGAAACCTTGGGGAGTTGAAACCTGCATTCAGGCCTGGACTAAATCAGAAGAAGAAGGAAGTACAGAACCCGAGGAATTAATTGTGTTATAATGTTGTTGCGACCTGAAGATGCAGGGAGAGAAGAGAGTACACTGTAAGGATCTCAGCCCTTCCCCTCAGTCCTTCACCTTTTACTACTACTCAGGATGCTTTAGCTGCTGTTCAGCTTTACGGGACTGCTCCATCCTTTTTATGGGATTGGACAACTGGTAACATATTTTGAAAGATCCCTTGCCTGTGCATTTTGACAGACTACTTGCCAACTTCACTTTAAGCTCCAAATTAGAAGCAACCCTGTTTTTTATTTATGGCACTCTATATCTCAGTTTGGTGCTATTCATGTTAACGTTACATTATTTGCATTATGAATGTCATCTCTCTTGGTGGAATTAGGATGTCTGATAACAGAATGACTGTACAGCAACACAGCAAAAATGCTATATGGAAATAAAATATTAATACAACTGTATTTGTGATCACTAGTTTAAAAAGCACATTTCAAGTACCTAGATGTTACAATGCAGTCAAAATATAGCTTTTTTGTTTTAGGGAACTAAGACTTTTATTACAATCATGGCAGCACGTGCAGTTTCTTTGTTATTTTTAATCAAAACAGCTTCAGTGTTTGAGGTGTTCAGCAGAGAACTAGGAAATTTACAGGTAACACAAAAATAATGGAGGGCTTGATTTTATATGATTGTGGTTTGCAGGAGGGGAGAGACAACAGAAAAACCTGGTGATGCATTAATAACAGCTCCACTGCACAGCTTCTAAACGTCCTGCCTGTCAGCCAAAGTAAGACCCACAAGAAAGGAGCAGAAAGTAAGCACATAGTTTGTGATTTTTGTTTACCCTTAAATCCTTAGGAGGACTTGAGTTCATACAGTGATGAATGTTTAGATAAGGACACTATTTTCACAATGCACACTGCAAAAATACAGGTTCTACAGATATTTCAATTCTACATTAACCTGCTGGGGACTAGAAGCAGCCTAAGCTGTATAAGCACTGAGCATTGCTCTGGCAAATTTACCTTGCTTCTCAAGTAACTTTGCTTTCTCATAGGAAATCAGAAACGCAAACTGTAAACATGTGCAGAGATAGTATTCCAAGGAGCTCATAATTCGACCCATACCATTTATTTTTAGCTTATTTACTGGTCCCTTTCTTTTGCCCTGTTTCTCAGTGATAAGATCTATGAAACAGACATTTCTGTTCAGCATATACCACAGCATTGAGGAATGAACAGGCAAATGACCATTTCTAATGTTATATTTGTAATATAATGCACAAAAAGTTCAAGTAATGTTGCCCAGGGGATACATCTAGTTTTTAACAATTCCATTTAATAGTAGCTAAGCACATGTTAAATGGAACACACTCATCCATGTCCCTTGACTTTATAGGCAAGATCAAATTAGTCATTAAGATTCTGAAGTGCTTGGATTGACCATACTTTTACTTTCACACAATATATCAGGTATCACATTTGGTCTTTAGTCCAGAACAATATCCAATTTTACTCGTTTCCGAGCCTTATGAAGTTCATCTTAGCTTAGCTAGTCCAATGTGTAATTTAGTTTTATGCTGCTTATCAGTGAATTTGTTTAGTTGTGGAAGTATTCTCAAAGACATCAGTTAATCTGCCTATGTGGCCTGATTGAATATAATGAAATATTTTGGTTCTGATGGACTGATAACATGTAAAGTCCTAAAAAATTTGTAGTTAGTGAGATTTCAAACGTAAGTTAAGACAGGCTAAAACAGATTCACTTTGCACTCAAGCAACATATGTTGCCTACAGTGTTATCTGATTTCCTGATAGCATGGCTGATTTTCTTATATTGAATGAAAGAAAAATCAAATAGACTATAACGGAAGCTGTATACCCAAGAGAATAACTAATATTCACAACCACTTCAACAAACATGGTCATATATAGAATGAACAATCACAGCTGTGAACAGGAATAGTCAGAAGATCAAAAAGTGAACTTTGATTTATCTTCTAATTTCAATTTTCACATGATGCACCAGTGGCTCAGGATACATAACCATACTGAGGAGGTATAAATCTTGTGGGTGAATCTGTGCTTTCAGTTGTTCTCTCATTCACA
Organism: Melopsittacus undulatus; assembly: GCF_012275295.1. Taxonomy (NCBI): domain Eukaryota; kingdom Metazoa; phylum Chordata; class Aves; order Psittaciformes; family Psittaculidae; genus Melopsittacus; species Melopsittacus undulatus. The sequence goes on along the minus strand of NC_047527.1, from coordinate 80,896,494 downwards.
CATCTCTGAAAAACAAAGTCACCCAGGAGTGGAAATGGTACAAAGATACATACGGTATTTTGGCTTTTCATTAGGTTCTGCTGCACTTGCAAAAATTGCTTTGACATCCATTATACAAAATTGCTTTTAATATAAAGCACAATTTAATCAGGATTGTGAATCTAACAGTTATTTTTTTCAGAATTTGGTGATAGCTTCTTTATTTCTGAGTGGTTCTATTACACGGTACCTTTTGCTTCTGTCAGTAAAAAGCTAAAATGGCAATTCCACACTTACTGTGTTTAGAAAAAAAAATCACTGAGGTTTGTTTACCTGTTGTATTATCTTTCTGCAATTACTTCAATACTTCTTAAAAATGGTATTTAGAAGGCCGATTTTTACGTTTAATTACATTTTCCCTTAGAAGAGATGAAACAAGTTTGAAAGAGAAAGATAGCATTGACCACTTAAATATTTTAGCAAGTGTCTTAATGCAAGTAAAAAGAAAATAGGTTCTTTAGAGGCAGTTGTGGGAAATAGGGCAACTACGAGTCCTCTGAATAAAGAAGGCACTGCATTTTTTGTTAGCTGAATAAGACAATAAAATCTTGTTATGGATTAATCTGTTGGAACACAATGCTGTTTCTGCTTCGAGGACATTTTGATAAAATATTTATGAGGTAAGCTATTCTGGCAGAAAGGGGTTTGATACTAAGGGCTGGAAAATGGAGAAACTAAAGCAGGCTTTCACAGAGGAAAAGAGAGCAAGGAGAAAAAAAAGATTAAAAAGGGGGAAAGGGGAATCACACTGTATTCTGGAAAAGGAAAAAAATAAAAAGAAATTGAAATGATGTGCAGAGAGATAAGGATACAGGAATGAGTTATAAGAAGTGAGTAAAGGACAGGAAAGACCCAGCAAGGTATAAGGATATGAAATTCAATTAAGCTAACATAGTACACACTGAAGCAGCAACACTGAAGGAGGTATGAACAAATATATAGAGTGTATTTTTCCTCACACTTTTCTGGTCTTTGATGTGAAGGCGTACTGTAAGTTAAAGAAAAAGAAATATTGGAAATTATGAGTTTGTCAAACCAAGTTTTTAAAGGGAAAAAAAAGGGCATGAAAATGTCAAGACATAAAACATAGATAATTCTAAAGACAATCAGCCATATCTATGGAAAAAAAGACAAAAAGAGGAGGGAATTGAAAGAAAAAAAGCCACTAGTAGTGCTGTATCAAAACCAAAGAATAATGAGAAACCAATCGCAATAGAAGTCTGTGCAAAACCATCTACCCTGGACAATGAGAGTGAAACCCATAGATCTTTTGTAAGGAAGAGCAACTATTAGCCTTGTTTGCATTTAGGCTTTCTTATAATGATTTTCTTGGTTTTCAGCAAGTGGAACTTGTCACAAGGCTACAGCTTGGGTGACATTTCAAAAGCATGAGACTTCCACTCAGATATTGGTCCTGCTACAAATTCCACCACACACTTCCTGTGTGACTTTAAAACAAGTAATTTCACTGTGGAGGTCCTATGTGATATTCTATTTAATTTTATGAAGTGCTACAAGATTTTTAGTTCAAAGATGAAATAAGAATGCACTATCATTTATAGTATTTTGCTATTTCACTGAGGCTGTGAATAGCTGTTTAATAGTATTATTTCTTACTTGGAGAAAAACTTGTTCATAGGTTTAATAGTATGTAAATGGAAGAAACAGGTAGGACAAGTTGGCAGGAGGGTTAGCCATGTGGAACAGTTATCACACTTTAAAGTGTAAATATAAGATAACTAAAGCAAAAAATTTCCAGACACAACAGTTATTGCTGGAAACCAATCATGTTCTTGTCCATAAAAGAAAAAAATAAGTAATCAGCAATACAGGTATTGCAAAACAGATATTCTTAAAGAACTGAGGACCAAATTTTGCTCATACTTATATTAATGTGATTTAAGCAATATGGGAGACAAAAGTAAAGCTCAGTTTTACCTTAGCATAACTAAGCCAGAATTTACTGTCCTATTCACCATTTCCTCTTCTTATAGCCACAAATGTCTCAGGAATGTTGAGAACCAGCAACTGACTGTATTCTTTAAATTTTGAAGATTGCTATCTCAAGAAAAGATTCCACAAGAACAGGGAGGATACTTCTATGCTATTTTTGGCTGAAGCAAGACAGTGTAAAGTTCACTGCATTTTCCATGTGTTTAACACACTCTTTTTAAAACAGTAGTTAATAACAAGAAGTAAAAAAACCCAAAACAATCCAACTTTTAAAATGCGTATCTTAATTTTGCAGCTAGGAAACCATAATATATCATACATGTGTGACCTAACAGCTGCATTTTTTGTGCCCCTTTGTTCTATCACTGATATTATGAATATGTATTCATGTCTATCCAGCACTATGAACTAGTGATTAGAATTAGTTTTGGTGCCTATTTAGGAATCATTTAAAAAGTGCAAAAAATTAAAGACATTTGTTATAAAGACTATAGCTTAAAAGTCAGTTCAGTTGTAAGGCACAAATATTCAGTGGCTTGGGATGACAACCTGCACTTTGAAGATATTTTTAGAATTATGCTAATTTGATATTTTTTCCTGCTTCTGTAGTTTAATAATGTTTTATATATAATAGGAACATATTCTGTTTAGAAATATATAATTTAGAAATAATATAATCTGTATCTCCTCACAGTTTCAGAATTTTTTTCTTCAGTGTATATATTAAAGGCCAGGTGATGTTGAAAGACTGTTAGAAAGATACATACCTAGTTGAGGTGATACAGTCAGGTTGACACCAAACATGTAAAAGATGATAGAGCTAAAATGAAACATGCCAAAATTTTTGCTTTCATCTGCATTACTACAAATATACCTGTACAAAAAAAGGGAAAATGTACTTTAGTGCTAATTTAAATAGCATGAAGGAAAGTCCTATTTCTGCCTGTGATTTGTAGGCATCAGAAAAGGCAGAACGGCAAAACATGTCTTGTTTTCTCCTTGCAGACTTTTTGTGACTAATATCATTATAAGAGTTTTACCATAGATTATTAATAATGTAGTTAATTAAGATAAAAGAACATCCCTTTATTCCATTCAGTCAGGCTTGCTTCTTCATTTGTTTTTTCTAGTTACAAAGCAAAGAAAAAGGTATGAGGTATGCCTCATACTGGCGAAGAAATAAAAATCCTGTTGCAGACATTCATCTGTGGAGTTGTCACTTGGTTCAGTACAAAACAAATCAGCCAATTCATCTGGCTTTTTGCAAATCAATCCCAATTCATCAGAGACATTTTTTTTTTTACTTTAAATAAATGCTAAACTATTTGAAAAGTCAACTGTGCCCTGTAGCCTGTTTCTAACTATTTTGTTATGGCTTTTGGATAATCATTACTCATACTGTGATTAGTCATTGAAGTGTACACTTCTATTGATGTGTACATCAAGTGGTGACTTAGGCAGCTCAGACTGCGAAGTAGAAGTAAGAAATAATTTATGAAATTTTAGCAACCAGTGCAAAAATTTCACCTAACTTCAGGTTCAAAGCCATTTTTAAAAATATATCCTTAATCATCTTAATATGGAAGCATCAAATGCTAGAGCTCCATAAATAGCTGAATATAAAGCATATAAGGTCATCTGTGCATAAAGGTGATTTGCTGTTTCATTTCCTCTTAGCCTGTAATCCCTTATCAGTAATACAACTATACATATATTACATAATATATATAGCTGTGATATATAATTATTACGTAGTTTTGTATGGGGCATTCTTCATCTGCTTAGCTGCTTGCAGTTAATGGGCTGTAGCAATCTTCTTTAACAAAGTGTTTAGAACTAACCCTCCTATGAAGTATTTTCTTTTCTACCCTGATATTAAATAGTGTGTAACAGCTTAGTTATGACTGCTGCTTATGGGACTGGCACAACTGAATGGTGTCCATCATGGAAGTGTTCTACAAACACCTGAAACATGACACTAGTGTTGAAGACTACAAACACTAACATCAAGCTGTCTTGTAATACAGTCTTTCCTTTAAAAAAATACCGAATATAAATTGTATGAATGGTCAGGGGCAGTACAACACCCTTGTATGGACTATCACCGTTTCTACACATTCTTGCTATTTTTAACATGCCTTCATGAAAATGAAGTTACTAACCACTGTATCATCGAATTCACACTAGCAGAACGAAAGAACAGATCAGCTAGAGAAGCACAATTCAGAAAAGCTTTTATAAGAACTTGGAAGTGATGTTATTGTATCTTAAGGGTTCTATATTTATTGAAGTTTGATTTGGTTTCACTTAAATCCCTTTCTCATTGTAAATAAACATCAGTATGATTTCTGACTTTAGTTACTCACAGATTATTGTATCCTTAAAGCATTATTAAATGAATTTAAGGCTGCTTCATACATATTTATTACAGCATACCTGTCAGGAGCTTCTGTTTGATTTTTACTGTTTTTTAAGGTATTGACTTGAAAGTAATTTTCCCTTTTTAGTAAAAAAATATTATTTGGATGTTATTCCCTCTGAAAAATTGTAATTCCTGAAGCAGTTCATGGAAAGCAAATTTTTTATACCCTGTTGAGCTGCATTTTTCTGTTTGGCTGGCAGGAAGTATCTACAAACACAAATCAATACATCAGTCTGAGAAAAAAGTCTGTGAAGACCAGTTTATAATCTGTTGGGTTGAGAACTGCCCTTGCTCCTCCTGGGCCCTGTGCTGTCTGGGGAGGTTGGGGCTAGCTAGAGCTGCCACGATGCTCCAGAGGCACTGGGTGCCATAAGGGGCAACGCAGGAGAGAAGGGGTGGCCCACACTGGTCATTCTGTGATCAGGGACTGCATCTACCTTCCTTGTTGGACCTTTCTTCTGCAGGGCTTTGTGACCTTTCCAGAGACCTTTTTCTTTTGGGTGGGATGCCAAATATGGCTATTTTGGAGCCGAGGTTCCTGCTCAAGCCTCATGCTGCTCTGTGTGTGCCTTTGTGTGTGTGCAGCACAGCTGGCATGCCTGGGTTGAGACTGGAGAAAGGCTGTGCTGAACCCAGACTCACAACTGCTCACCTCAGCTGCAAGATTAAGAAGATGACGTGGAAGGTGACGTCGGCAAATGTGTCACCACACTCAGAGGCAGATGGCATGTAGCCTGCAGAGGGACAAGCCTATGGAGGAAAATAGAAGAGAGCAGCTCCAAGGGAGAAGGAGTCATCATCCAGGCTCACAGAGCAATGGCCTTGGAATGCAGCTGTGGAAGCAGTAACCTGCCAAGGCTGGAAGGTTGGTGCCGTATGATTTGTGGCTACTTCCACTATGGATGACCCCATAACACAGGACCTTTGATCCCATCTGCAACAGTGAAAGAACTGTGTCCAACTCAAGACACAAGGTGGCTGTCCTCCCTCCAGGAATAGCAGGGCCTCCGATAATTTTTTTCCTACCACTCCAGGAGAGGACAGCAGCTCCTTGCCCTGTGGAGATGAAAGAGTGCAGACCATCAACCCCACCTCCAGCTGTGTCTATGAGGCAGATAATGTGAGTACCCCCGGTGCCCTGTGGCAAGGCAGAGGAGTACCCCCATGTCAAGACCTGCAGCTCCAGCTCTGTCCAAGAAGCTCTTGTCTGTGGGGGTACAGAGGACTGGGGCAAGAGCTATATTTCCAGATATGTCCAGGATGTGGAAGGCAAGAGCACTTCCATGCCCTGTGATAAGGCAGAGGCCCATCTGCAGAATCATAGAATCATAGCATGGTTTGGGTTGGAAGCAACCTGAAAGATCATCTTCTTCTAACCCTCTTGCCATGGGCAGGGTCACCCTGACTAGACCAGGTTGCTTGAAGCCAACCGGGCCTTGAACACATCCAGTTTTCAGGGCAACCTGTTCCAGTGTCTTACCACCCTCACAGTGAAGATTTTCTTCCTAATATCTAATCTAAATCTCCCCACTTTATGTTTAAAGCCATTACTCCTTCTCCTGTCACCACATGCCTCTGTAAAAAGTCCTTCTCCAGATTTCTTGTAGGCCCCCTTAAGGTATTGAAAGGCTGCTATAAGGTCTCCCCTGAGCCTTCTCTTCTCCAGGCTGAACAAGCCTAATTAACTCAGCCTCTTTTCATAGGAGATGCTCTCCAGTCCTCTGGTCATTGTGGCTATCCTCTGCATTCATTCAAACAGGTCAACATCCCTTTTGTGTGGGGGCCCCAGAGCCACCAGTACTCTAAGAGTCTCATAAGAGCTGAGCAGAGGGGAAGAATCACCTCCCTTGACCTGCTGACAAGGGCTTTGACCTGGTCAGTGCATACACTGCTCAGGGTTAGGCAGCTCCAAAGCAGACTGACCATCTTCACTCTCCACAGCACTTGGCCTTGATTTCCTCTCAATCCAGGGAAATGGGGGACTTTTAGAAATGGTTTCAAGGACTAGTTGCTCCACCACCTTTCCAGGAATGGCAGTGAGATTGGCCAGCATGTAGTACTCTGGACCTTCCTTCTCCTTCCTGAAGAGTGATTTTTACTTTCTCCCAGACTTTCCCAAGTCACCATGACTTTTGACACATTATTGATAGTGGCCTTGCAATTATGTAGTCTGCTCCTTCTGTACCTGTGGTTCATACCAGGAGATCCCATGGCCTTATGCATGTTAAGTTTATTTAAATGTTTCCAAATGTTCCTCTATCGAGAAAGATAGGTGGGTAAAAAATATGTTAGAATAAAATAGCTTAATTTCACAAAATTTCTAAAGCAATTTTTGAAGGTTTTGTTCCTAGAAAAATAAAGTAGTAGAATTGCCACTTCTCCTTTTAAGACAGGACAAAAATGGGACCTGAGAATACAATTATATTTAATACAGGTTTACCTAGTACCTATTATCTCCCACAGAAGTCAGTAGTCACTGGTGGATATTTTGAAATCAGTTTGTGTATATACTTAAATATGGGTTTTATTTTATAATCTGTTTTAATAAGGTTGACAAAATAAAATATCTTAAAGTGTGTTAGAAAAATTGTGGATCTCAAAGAACAGCTGTGTTTCAAAAAAAACCCTCATTACACTAGCCATTATCTTCTTCTGTTACTTAACTGTGCAAACTTTAAAATGTATTAATTACCAATGAAGGTAAAATATTTCAGTTTTTACATAGCAGAAGTGAATGCTGGTAGCAATAAGGACTGATGCTGTGAAAACGCAAAAATGATGACAAAACAACATGGAAATAGATATTAACAACAAGATGTAGAAATAACACACTTTGGCTATTACAGAACAGATGACAATTCGTTTGTCATCCTGTGAATTTCTTTTTACCATGATCTTTTTACAAAAGCTGAAGTTAAAATATTTGAAAACAAGTCTAACAAATCAGTATATTTCTATGTTAAAATTATTTTAAAATAAAATTGTTTAGTATAACTTATTTAATACTGTTATTTTCAATATGTGTATAGTTTACAGTAATCAGTTCACAATTTATATTGACATGCTCTTCTTAAATTAATCTAATGGTGACTGACATAAATAAAATTACATATGTTTCAATGTACTTTACATAGAAAATACTAGAATGTAATTATTACTCTGCATGTGTGTATGTATATAAATACACGAATGCTACATTCCGAATGTTCAAAATAAGATGCTCTTAACCTTGGCCTTGTATGGTGGAAAAAAATGAACCTTGTAATTGAGTGTTGTTATTGTTTTGTTTTGTTTCTTTCCAACTGTTGACCTTGAAACAGATTGCAGGTGGCTAACATTCAAGCAGATCAACTAAATCATATAATGGTTAGCATTGGAAAGGACCATCTAGTTCCAACTCCCTGGCACATGTGTGGACGGCTTGCACTAGGCCAGATTCCCCAAAATCCTATCTAACCTGGCCTGGGCAGTAACTATCTTCCAGAAGAACTTGTGACAAATATGATGTGACTGATTCCAAATAATATTTATAACAATTTGTTTCTTGAAAGAAATTAATATGTTTTTTCAAATGTCCCTTTTCATCTTGATGGAAGAATTTTTAAATGGACTTGTCAATATAGTTATTCTATAGGAAAATAATTTCCTTGATAACATTTTAAATAAAATTAAGCAACCCCCAAATGGATCTCTCACTAATCATACTTTTAATATTTTCAGTGCAATTTTTTATATGCACTCCTACGTTATAACAATAAACTCATCTGAAAGCCCTTCTCACAAGGAAATGGCAAAGAGGAAAGCACAGAAGACACTTGATTTAATTAGTGATATCATGATTGAGTTTTGGCTCCTCAGTAGTCTGAATCTTCAATGTTTTCTACAACTGAACTAATGTTTTCATGATATTAAGATATTTTACCTAATAGGAGGGTTAACTAATGATAATATATATATTTAACATTAATTTTTCATTTTCATAGGAGACTATAATCAAGTAAGAGGAACAGCATAAGTTGGATGCACAAAAATTCTTTTACTGTCTGTTTTCTTCTTTTAGTTACTGTGTGTGCAGTCCCTTACTACTGCAGACACTGTCTTAAGTGGAGCAGGTGCTTGCAGCTGTTGAGATGGACCACAGCTGCAGTCATTAAGCTGAAAGTACATAGTTGTCCAGCAGGTCTAATAGGTATCATCAGCTGGTGAAAGTCTGTGTTCAAATCAAGTCATTCTGATAATCTCCATCTGAAGATACAGAGTGATTGGTTGGCTAGAAATACACCTTTAAAGGTACTGCAGCACTGATTCTAATGGATTCATCTTAAAGAGTTTTAGTGAGAGGTAAAAACTGGCTGTCATTTTACAGCATTTGAAAAAGGAATGAAATCCTTTGGTAGTTTAAATCCTTTGGTTTTGTTTAAAAATAACATCAAGCTATTGTTTTTTTAAGAATGTATGCTTGCATCTTTCAACTGGCTTCATAAATATTACAATTTGTAATAATTAATTTAAGGAGGGGAAACATTAGGAGGCAGCATATAATTTATTTTTTTTATTGTTTCTGTGTTATACTATTTACTTGATCAACATCCACTCAGCAAAATGAAAGTATATGTGTAGAAAGATTAATGAGGATAGTATTAAACATACCAGACAGAACATGTGTGGAAGTTTTTTATAGGTATGTAAAGGTACTTAAACTAATAAAAATCATAGAACCATAGAATGGTTAGGGTGGGAAAGGACTTTAAGATTGTCTAATTCCAAACCCCCTGCCATGGGCAGGGACACCTCACCCTAGACCATGTCACCCAAGGTTCTTTCCAAACTGGCCTTGATGGCACAACTGCCAGGGATGGAGCACTTACCACTTCTTTGGGCAACCTGTTCCAGTGCCTCACCACCTTCACAGTAAAGAACTTCTTTATATCTAACCTGAACTTCACTTGTTGAAATTTAAAACCGTTCCTCCTTTTCCTGTCACTACAGTCCCTGATGAAGAGTCCCTCTCCGGCATCCCTATAGCCCCCCTTCAGATACTGGAAGGCTGCTATGAGGTCTCCATGCAGCTTCTCTTCTCCAGGCTGAACAGACCCAAATTTCTCAGCCTGTCTTAACATGGGAGGTGCTCCAGCCCCCTTATTGTCCTTGTGGCCCTCCTCTGGACTTGCTCCAGCAGCTCCAGTCCTTCTTATGTTGAGCTCACTAGAACTGCAAACAGTATTCCGAGTGGGATCTCACAAGACCTTATTCCTATTCTCTCCTCATTCCTATCACTACATTCCTTTGTAAAAAGTCCATCTACAGCATTCTTGTGGCTTGTAACTCTACTAATTTTTTCAACATGATACTTTCAAGTTCACATAAATTATTACTAAGGAGAATTAACTACTTTAAAACAAAATCGAGGTAAATATTTGTGTTTAAGAAGTGATACATTAACACAATAATCTATCTGCTGTTTCTCTACTTCAATGATCTCTGCAGAGAACCAACACTTATGACAATCATGATCAGATTAGAATGAAAACTTAATACAATAATACATACTGGTTAAATTCTGCCATATTCTTATGCCATAATCTGATACTTAAAGCAAACAACTACTGTAACTTTTAGGGTTTTTTTTTCCTTTCGATAATACGTTATATGAGGATCCTTCAGTTTTCATATGAAAGCTCATTTAATCCCGCAAGGACAAAATATCAAAAAACAAATTATTGCCTATTTTATTTCATTTTTCTCTTGTAATCAGAGGATGTGATACATGGCAACTTTTTGTATTATAAGGAATGTGGGTCTTTTATAGCTTTTACGAAACTGCTTGGAAAATAAAATTAACTTGATTTGAAATGTAGCCCATTCAACTTTTTTTTATGGTCTTAGACAAAAGCCAGCTATTATTTAAGAAAATCATACTTATCCTTAATGAAGTGACAATAAAGTTGGAAGATTAACTGTCATGAATTTTGCAACAAAATTGTGATAACTTCTGCATCTAAATGAAATTGTGTGGAATACGGGGTAGAAACTGGTAATTCAAAATACTTAATAAAGAACAGAAGGTTTTCTGTAGCAGGACAGTGTTTTCCTTGGGTTTGGCTTTTAGAGAAAACCATATTTTATTGATGAATTGCTTGTTACAGAACCATTGTACCCATGCTTTACTTTCAGGCTTAACAGAATTCAAGTGAATAATCCTGTAGTTATTAGTGTAGTTCCTGTGTGCATATCAGCAGAGGGTGGAATTAGATGATCTTTAAGGTCCCTTCCAACTCTAATCATTCTATGATTATTTAGATCCTTTGTGAAATCTTTGCTAGTGCTAAAGAATCTGAAGAAATCTTTCAAAGTGCTAAAGAATCCAAAGAACACTTTGCTAGTTAAAGTTAACCTACACCCAGTCCTAAACTTTTCATTCTCATGTTCTACAGTTCAATTTCATTTAAAATATTCTTACTAAAGGCCATGTCAGCCTTGTTCCTCTCTTGCTGTTTTCATGTTTTGTTGTTGTTTCAGTAGGTGAATTATGCAACCTCTCATAGCTTATGGCTAAATAGAACAATTAACAGAAGTTGCATAATGAAAGGTAAATCAATCAAAATGAACATTGTAAGAAAATATTAAGAAAGTAAAGCATATACAGCTGAGTAAAAAATAATTTTTAAGTTCCTTAGGAATTAATTTTTCAAAATAAATAGATAGTATTTCTTATGCATATTTTAGTTGTTCATCCAAATGAAACTAATGTTAGTATCTGGAAAGTTCTGCTCCTCCACTGGACTAAAATTTTGCTGCTGAAATTCACAGCTCACAGTCAAGTTAAAAATAGGCAATATGTTTAAGATTTATTAAGACATCATTAAGACAATTATGTATTCTCTATTTGCATGACATTTTTCACATACTTCTTCACACTGTTCACATACTTCTTTTTTATTCTTCCTATATTATGAACTTACAGATATGTATTGTGTTGTACCTTGCTTTCCTGAATTTGGCTGATACAGTCAGTTCAGTTTCTGCTCCCAAGGGTACTTGTATTTCTAGAATAAAAGAAGTGAGGATTTGATAAGGACTCTTTCAATATTTCATGGAAGGGTCCGGGGTTTTTTTGAAACAAGTCTAAGAAACACTGTAATTCAGATAAACACTTACTTGTTTTCGGTTAGTAGATTTATACACAATTTTATACACAAATATGAAAAAATGAACAAATATGAAAAGCATGAATAAATATGACAAATATGAGCAGTATGAACCTCACATATGACAGGACCCTTCAAATGACAAATCAATTTTTAGTGACAGGACTGCTTTGGAGAAAAGATTTTGACCTTCTAAGTTATTAATGGTTTTGAACACACCAAACAAAAAACATGTTCCCTCTGAAAATCAGATCCTATTAAGCTTTCTCAAAGACAATCTCTTCAAAACATTTGTCATTTTCAAAAATTCTTAGTTTTTCAGTTTACTTGTCATTTAGTGACCCTGGCATAAAAAAAAAATAGCAACGAAAATAGAATTCTCAGGCAGCAGAATCAGAGAGCATAGCTACATGTAACATAGCACAGTGCAGACATTCCCATCTGTGTTTACAATCACAGCAATGTAACTAAGTGAAGCACTACATGATTTTATTTCAAGGCCTAAGCTAGTATCTGTGCTTGAGGTTGCCCAGATGCAGCGCATTACCTAGGTGTAGCTTTACTAGGAAGGTTAGGTGCAGCTTTTGTTTCTGAGACCTCAGAGCTATGGATTAGATACAAGAAAGACAAAGCTATGGTGCTGTGCAGGGACTGAAAATTACGTTGCTCTTCTACTAAAATTCATCCTGCATGTTTACCCCCTCATTTGACTTAAAAACAGGGACATGACCCTATTGTCACTTGTGTCACAACTGAAGTTCTCCTGTGATGCAGCTGTACCAGCCTGCTACAAGCTCATGCAAGAATCTCTGGCACAGAGTACACTGTGTCAAAAAGACATGCCCTGAATTTCAATTTCCAGGTTATTTTAGAATATATGAAACTTCAAAAAAAAGACTTTAAACACACTGCAAATGATAAAAGCTAAAAGAACTGCAAATTACAGTAATCCGATTATATCTGCAGTTACCTATCACACAAGTAAATCTACAATTATGTATGGGTATAGAGTTCTATTTACTGTTATAGTTAACTGTCCTAATTAAAATGAAAGCTCTGCTGATGTTTGATTCACATTAAAATTAATAGTGAAAGAATAAACCACACCACATGAAAGTTAAGCAATAAATGACACAAAACAGAAAAGTTCACACCCATGCTAATGAAACTGCAGTCCAGATCACACTGGGTTACAAAACTTTGTTCTGCAATCTGCCAGGCAGGCTAACTCGCTGAAAAACACACGTGGTTGAAAACGTACAGTGACCATCAGAATCCGCTGGGAACCTCTGTGTTGAGTACACTGACTGTTTTTTTCCATTTCTTTCTATGCCTGCCTTTGAGACTTCTATGCTCTTTTCTACTGGCTGCACTGGGTGCTTGCCAAGTTCAGGCACAGAAATAAGATCAGGCTTCTACTGCTCTTCCATAAAAGTACATATAATATCTTCCCCAGATTTTCATTCTTTCCTATGTGATGATGACTTAAGTCTCTATAGATCTCTGCTAATTCAGCAGAGGCAGTTATACATTATCCTGAGATATTTTTAATCAGTTGTCTGGATGCTGGTAAATTTCTAATTCTATGTGCCTGGCAGCCAGTTTATACTGGGGGGAAGAGGGGAAAAATAAGGAAGAGACACAGAATGCAATAAGAGAGAACAGCTGAGAGAAAATTATTTATCAGTTTGTGACAGCTTTTGGCTTCTTTAGCCTACAAAATAGCACATGCTAGCCAATCCTAAGAACATTTGGAGGATCAACAGACATATTAATGCAGAAGTTGAAATTTTAAGCTTATACAATAAAATATGATCTATCAAGTGGTACTGTCTTTCAAGTACATAGAAGCACTGGTCAAGATTATTGCTCTGGGTCTGGCTGGAATGGAGTTAGTTTTGTTCACAGCACCCTCTGTGGTGCCATGCTTTAGACTGGTGACCAAAACCATGCTGATAACACATCAGTGTTTTATCTGTTGCTGAGCAGGGCTTACACAGTGTCAAGGCTTTCTTTGGTTCTCACTCTGTCCCCACAGGAAATAGGCTGAGGGTGGACAAGACTTAGGGAGGCAATGCAGCTGGGAGAGATGACCCAAATTGCCTAAAGTGATGTTGCCCACCGTACAACATCATGCTTAGCAATAAAAGAGGGGTGGGGGTAAGTTTTTCGAAAGTAGCCACTGCTTGAGGATAGGCTGGGCCTTGGTCTGCTGGGGGTGATTACTTCTGCATTACTTGTTTGTTTTTCTTCTTTTCTCTTTATTAAACTGACATTATCTCAACCTGTAAGGTTTGCTGGGCTTTTTTTCCCCTTACTTTTGTGAGAAAAAACCTTCTGATTCTCTCCCCCACCCTGTTGAGGGGAAGTCAGCAAGTAGCTGGGTGGGGGCTTCCCTGCCAGACAGGGTCAAGCCACAACAATTGTTCAAATTATCTTTGCCAAGGCTAAGCAATCTAAAGTAACAAATTATAATCCCCGCACTGCCAATGTCTGATGACTTTTTGTAACCTAGTCAATAAAGCTTTCTCTGCCTCTGTTTTCTACCTGCAGATGGGACCTGACTAGATGAATCCACAGATCCTGAGGGAACTGACAGATGAAATGCCTAAGTAACTATCCATCTATTTAAGAAGTCATGGAGGTCTGGTAAAGTTCCTGCTGACTGGAAAAAGGGAAACATAACCCCCATTTTTAGAAAAGGGACTACAGGCCAGTCAGTCTCAGTTACTGGCAAGATCTAGCAGATCCTCCTGGAAACTCTACCAAGGCACATGGTGAAATAAGCACCCTAGACCCTGTTCCTCACAGAGCCCTGCTGTTTTGTTTGGTGTGGTAGAAATTGCATTCACTGTGCTACAATAAAATACTGAATAGTAAGAAAAAAATAAAATTCTTCTGTTTTGAGCCATAAAGAATTTTCAAAAATCAGCTATTTACTGGTATCTGTGGGTAGACCCTCATGCAAAATACTTAATATTTACACTACATATTCAGGGGTGCTTCCATATACCACTTAATGGAAGTGCCACATCTATATATGCCACATCTATAAATCTCTAGAATGCCATAAGAGCTACATAGAATTTTCTACGTACTAAATTCTACAGAATCATAAAGGCAGATTTATCAATTGGCTTTGGTTTTATTCAAAGCCTTTTAAAAATCTCCACGACTTCTGCAAAAAGGAAGAAATTTTTGTGCATCTAAGCATTTTGGAGTTAGTGGTAACAGGAGTATTGCTTTAAATCATATCAAACCTGCACAGTCTATATCTTTGTAAGTGGTCAATATATGTATTCAGTTATATATCGACTAGGAAATATAGCTACTTAATCAGGACAATATATATTTATGTTCCCTGAGATAGCTGAGGTAAGTCCAATTAGAACATGTAAAATTGATGTAGTGATATTTCACCTCACTAAATTTTGAATTATTCTGGACATCAATAAACTAATTTTCTGAAACTTAACTGAGACTCAGAACCCACCAACATGAGAAAATTTTGCTATTTCAAGTATTATCTGTCCAAAGAGGTTGATGTGTAGTATACCAGCATGGGAATTTACACTACATCTCTTTATACAAAGCAGAGAAAGGAACTTTGCAGTTATTGTGTGCCTTGCATTGTCTGAAAAATATCATCACTGAAGAAAAGTAACATGTTGTAAATTCATAATTTAAGCTGGTTTGAAAGAACTGGCCAGCGGACAAGCACAAGGAGTATGATTTTAAATTTATTTAGAACATTACCAGTGTCAGTTTGTGCACTTTCTTTCCACTACTATCACATGTAACTACTCAGTTTAAGCTCATGAGGACACTTTGTGAAATCTAGCTATAGCAATAATATTTGATGTACCACAAGTAATGAACTTGTTTCAGAACATCATTAAGGGAAGTTTCTGCTTCACCTTTGTTCTTTACAAACACAGAAAAACCTCAAGACTCAGTCTGCCCAAATTAATGATAACATTTCTTTTGCCACTTTCTGGACAACCATTCTTCTAGTGTGGATGTTCTTCAGGATGGCTTCTGAGATGTGCAGGAGAGTAAAGTAGTGGTAATAATTTTTATAGGATTACCGTTATTTTTAGTGATGGTTGTTCTCAGTTTGCCATCTATGAAGCAAGAAAAATATTAATTACTCCAAATGTACTGATAGTACTATTTCATATGGGTTTTCAAGTACAATAACAATGTAACAATGTACTGGAACAGCCCAGAAGTGGCTCCAGCCCAGCACTTGCAGTTTACAAACCCCGGTAGGAATTTACTTGTCATTATTTACCTTACTTACAGAAAAAGCAAGAGTTTCTTAGTGGTCTCCCAGTTTTCAACAATTTGTAGCTCAAGTACGTATTTAGCAAGAAATGGCACTTTTATTACTGGAATCCCTTACCTCAACTAACTTTTTTGTGTTCTAAAACATCTCCTAGAACATAAATTATTAACAAGCAGCTCTACAGCTTCCATCAAGAGGTCTTAAAACCTCACGCGATTTGTACAGTACACTAAAACTGCACTAAGTCTAGTTTGGTAAGGGCAGAAAAAAAATAGAGATGTTTTTATGATGACAATAGACAGAAACATTGGGCATCCTGTTTCCAAATTTAACTGAAGACTTCTAGATATTGTTGGCCTAACCATTTATTCTCTGATTGCATCCATTCTCTCTCCATAAAAAGGCTATTAATCTTGTGTGTTTCGTCTGCAAAGAGTTTAGGCAGGTATTTACTTTTAACTATCTGCTTGTGTACTATCTTCTGTGGTGTCTAGAGGTACAGAATTGTATTATGAGTTGTATTATGAGTTTTCTGTGACACCATGAAAAACCAATACCTTAGAAACATACTTCTTGTGAAGTAGAGAGGAAGACTTAGAATCAATGTAGCATTAATTTTCTTTTACTGTCATAAGACTTACCAACTCCAGCTTTTCGTAACAGTAATTTAGCTATACTTAAATAGAATCACAGGTAACAGTGAAGTACAGTAGGGAGCACTCCTTACTGAAGTCAGCTAAAACGAAATTTTACTTGGATGTGACACAGAATTCTATCTTGATAAATTGTTTTTATAAAGCCTTTATGTGCCTTTGTGACTGTGGTTTGTGCATACTAACTTCTGTTGAAAAAACAAAAACAATCACTGCCCACAAAATCTGTACACTTTGAAGAAAACCACATTTTCATGGATCCTAGATGTAAAGCATCTCAAAATTATTTTCCAGTAAACCTCAGAAGGAAACCAGTGAGATGAAAATATTAAACATTCTGACACCATTATCATAAAGGAAATAATATAAAATGCTATACTGAAAAAACTTATGCCATGCAATTAACATATCCCCCAGCCCCCCCTAACTACAGCTAATACACATAAAAGTGGTCTGGGCAGTACACAAATACTTAAAATGCTGTTGAATGGCTTTCAAATATCAGACTTTTAAAGTCATGATGGCTATAAAATGGTATCACTAACTGTGCAATTAACTTACAGTTTCTGAGTACCATGAGATGAATTTATGATATGGATTTAAATATCTAACTTTTTAAAATTTTGACTGAAGATGATTTTCTTAAGAACACATGGGGTTTGTGTGTATTAGAGATGGTGAGAACACTTGCAACCATGCAGCAGATATGACAGAAAATATCTGTTCCCAAAATTTTATGGAAGAACTCAGGAATGATTGTGTGTTTTGGAGGTCATTGGCACATACATTCTGCAGAAGAACTAAAATAAACAGAAAAATATAAACCACATTATCTACATCAGTTTCTATCTTGACTGAAAAAACTGAACAATATGTAAATTTAAAAATACTTTCCTATTGACAATTAATCAGGTGAAACACATTAACTCACAGAATGAAGTACCTCAGGGAAATCTTTTAATGGCTGGTAGTCCTGTAAGTATTATAGAATATCAGGTTGGAAGAGATCTCAAAGATCATCTGCTCCAACCTCTCTAAGCAAGCATGACCTAGACTACATGTCCCAGCATCCTGTCCAGCTGAGTCTTGAAAGTTACAGCCACTGGGGAATCCATCACTTGCCTGGGCAGATTATTCCAGTAGCTGGATTATTCCGGAAGCAGAGAAGAGATTCAGAGCAGCCATGCAGAGAAGGACTTGGGGGTGTTGGTTGATGACAAAATGAATATGAGCCAGCAGTGTGCGCTTGCAGCCCAGAAAGCCAACTATATCATGGGCTGCATCAAAAGAAGCGTGACCAGCAGGTCGAAGGAGGTGATCCTGTCCCTCTACTCTGCTCTTCTGAGACCTCACTGGGAGTATTGTGTACATTTCTGGTGTCCTCAACATAAAAAGGACATGGAATTGTTGGAACAAGTCCAGAGGAGGGCCACAAGAATGATCAGAGGACTAGAGCACCTCCCGTATGAAGATAGGCTGAGAAAGCTGGGGCTGTTCAGCCTGGAGAAGAGAAGGCTGCGTGGAGACCTCAAAGCAGCCTTCCAGTATCTGAAGGGGGGCTATAGGGATGCTGCAGAGGGACCCTTCATTAGGTACTATAGTGATAGGACAAGTGGTAATGGGTTCAAACTTAAACAGGGGAAGTTTAGACTGGATATAAGGAAGAAGTTCTTTACTGTAAGGGTGGTGAGGCACTGGAATGGGTTGCCCAAAGAAATGGTAAACGTTCCATCCTTGGTGGTGTTCAAGGCCAGGTTGGATGAAGCCTTGGGTGATATGGTTTAGTGTGAGGTGTCCCTGCCCACGGCAGGGGGGTTGGAACTAGATGATCTTGAGGTCCTTTCCAACCCTAACTATTCTGTGATTCTATGATCGATCTCATTGTGAAAAAGTTTCCTTTTGTGTCCAATCAGACTCTCACCAGAATTAACTTGTGTGGGTGATGGATAGAAATAGTTAACGAAGTGGATCCAGGCGTTATCATCCTGATCTGGCTTAAGCCTTGGGAACAGTGAAGAAAACACCAGGTATCAATGCCCTGCTCTGACTTGAGAATTGTAAAGAGAACAATGATGGGTAAAGATCTGTTAGCAAAACAAAGCAGGTGGTTTGCAAGATAAAGCAGGATGTGCATCTCAAAGACAGACCAAACAATGTGAATATTTGTAGCCCTTAATAGTTTTGCTAAATCGGGATGATAAGGGAGTAAAAAAGTGCAAAGATACTGCTTAGCACTTAGTAGACTATAAAAGGGATACAAGATGTGAAAAAAAGGTATTCAGATTTCACCAAAGCTGGAATCTGTCTTTGATATGCCGCAAGCTTGTTCCCAGTACTCCTCATCTTTTCCTTCTATAGGTACGTACCTTTTCTTCAGGAGAAGGGTTCCGACACTCTTTGCGAATAACAACCTGTGCAGAAGTCTCCTTCCTTACCAGTTCTGTCTGGGTGGAAGTGTCAGACTTCCCAGGGGCTTCCCCTGTAAAAACACTGGTTTTGGCTCTAAGGTGAGTACCCAACCTCCTGGCAGAGACCTGAAGTAAGCTCGGGACTGTGGTCCTACCAGCAGCAAGCACTCCCCTGCACAAACTGCCATGTCCTGGTCAGCTCATGCTCCCCAGGGGTGTTTAAATGTCCTGTGGTTGTTCCGGCAACACCCAAGCCTCATTAGAGCTCTGATTTCCCTGGGTCTAGGAACCCCCTTGCCCATATATTTTTTTCTGTTACTGATAGAAGACTACAGGCTATTAACATTGCCCTGTAAGCTATTTACACTGAGATGAAAAATTACAAGTGTTTGAAAATACCTAAAAGTGATGAAAGTTTTCCCAGAATATTGACTGGGGTTTTTTTTCACCTAGTTGCTAGTTTTCCTACAGAATTACAAGACTTTACAGTGTTGATGCGCGGATAGGCTCCACAACTCGTTAAAGTTGTAAAGTAGGTATGCTTTTATTCAGCGCTGAGGTGCATGGGGATAGCTCCTCCAAAGCATGCACACCTCAGGGTTGTTCTCCCTTTACATTTATTCTCTTAACGTATATATAGACATGAGGTTGCTCAATACACCTATACATATTTATTACCTATCCCCGCTTCGTATTATAATGAGCTAGAAGGTCCTTTGCGCCTGCGCAGTGGCCCTTCTGGTCATGGGCAGAGGTCTCAGGCTGAAGTAAATGAGTCTTCCTCTTGTTGGGTAGGTGTCTTCAAGATGAAGTAAATGAGTCTTACTTTTCTTAAACTTTACACCTTTTTATCTTCAGACATGGCCTTAGGGTTTGGTCAGCGCCCAGTCTGCTTCTCTCCCGCTTATCAGTAGAACCAAACATCTGCTTTTGTCCCTTACCAGTAGAGCTAAGCATCTAGCTAAGCATCTGCTTCTCCCCCTCCAGCAGTAATCAATGCCTTGGCATGTTAGGTACTTAGGACAGACAACACTTTTGTTTAAGCAAAGGAATTCCTTTAACCCCCTTGTACAATTTCTCTGTATTACCCCACCCTGTACATTGGTTACCCCTGTATCAGCCTAACTCCCAAAGAAACTGCCCATCCATATGACTCTGCCCTCCTACTCTGTTGTTGTTCACTGGCTAATATCAAAGCAACTTGAAAATGAGCATGAATTTTCATAAATATGCTTTCTGTTAAAAGTTGTCTCTAGTCAAGAACTTGCTTTGTGTTATCACATAGTTCTGCTGTGCTCATACAGGTTTACCTTGATTTTTAGATTGGCAGTAGTTTTTAACATTTCACCAAAATGTTTAAATCATGTCTAACTGGCATTGTTTTATGAATGACTTCATTAAAGCTACTAATATTAATGTCAATATATTTGAAAATGCCTTTTATTATTACTACAGATAAAGCTAAAAGACCAGTGATACAGAGGAAAACCAAACATGGGAATGATCATTGTTTGATGCCCAAAACGAGCAATTTCCTTCTGGAAATCTAAAGTACTGCATTTTGGTCATAGTATATATTTTGTTTAAGCTAGATTACACAATACAAAGCAAGGGAAAATAAACCTTATCAATCTTAAACAGATAGGTGCTTACTAATTAAAAAAAATATAGATATAGTCTGGTGAGTGGTACAGAGGATAATTAGCCAAGTGTATAATTAGTGCTGTGTATAACCTCCTAATAATTTCTACTAAAGTTTTACGTTAAATGGACACATTTTTACTTCCTGAAATTGGGTATTAGTATGATATTTTATGCCAGTTTTACATTAAAGTGATAAACTGAAAAGAAATTATGATATAAAACTGCTACATGGAACATGATTAATGATAACAAATCTTTTTTCTCTATTGACAAATTTCTCACTTGTTTAGGGTTTTTTTTTGGTTTTTTTTTCATTTCGTTTGGGTTTTTTTGTTTTTGTTTTTTTGTATTCAAGCCCTATTTGTTTCACTGACAAAAAGAAAAAAAAAAGGCACCTGCTGAATCATTGAGTAAATTCAGAAGCTGGGTGATTCCATCATTTTCATATCCCAGAACAAGTGTAACAAAGGGTTTAAGTGTATATACTAATACAACAGCTGTTCTGGAGTGTGTCCATAGTTGTTTCATGAATTTGCTGAAGTTGTTTACATGGAAAACTCATGTTAAAGGTGCAACTAACTGCAGATTCATGAAACAATGCAAATGAGTCCAGATTACCTTTCTTTTATGCACATGCCTCCTACCCTAATTTATTCTGCTCTGACTTCTGCCAGATGCTGGAATTCTCTTTTCAAGTTAGTCAAAGGAGTTCTGCACCAGCAATTTTTTCAAATGTATTGAAGACACTTCGTTTTAAAACATAGCTATATACTATTGGACTTTGTGCTTTTAAAACTGCTCATGACAATGCTCACTCTGGATTAGGCCTGTTTCTTTGCATCTTTTACAGCCCTGTTCCCTTTTACGTTCAGATTAACCACCTTTGTGAATATTCTACACTCTTTTCTAGCCTGCAGACTGAAATTTCATTTACATGGGAACACATCAAGCAAGAAAGCATAGGACATATCTCAGCCTCATCTCAATGAAAGCCTAAGGCACACAGATCTGCAGGACCTGAATTATGTGCAATGTTTTTAGGTTCCATAGCAACGATTGCTTATGTGACAACCTATCTGTCTGTGGAGCTGAATCATCAAAATGGAGGTAGAAGAGAGTACAGTATCTTTTATGCTCTCCTTTCTGACACTGCCTTTGCAGAGCTCCACTGAATAGGACAACGACCTTCAGTCTGACAGTCCTTCACTCAGGAAGACAAATAAATATTAGCATGCTTAATGCATTTGTATTTAAATTTGAAAAAAGACAATTTGATTTTTGAAGATTAAAAAATATATACAATGAAAACAGTCACTATGACAGTTACATTTGTTCCTCTTCACGAGCCAGTCACAGTATTACTGTAGAGTACCTAGGCATTCTGCTTTAAAGAACCCCAAATTATCAGCAGGATGAATAAAGGCTGTTATCCCAAGAGTATTTGCTTGTGCATCTGACCCATCACAGATGACACTGCACCATTCATACTTTTGGACAATGATGGAGCTGTTAATCAGTCTGCAAGGGAAGACTAGAATAACACTTTTTAAGAGGAGAACAGAAGAAGGGAAGACTAGAATAACTCTTCTGAAGCACCATACAGCCTTCTCAGTTTAACTATCAGGCCATGTATGTACAAAATCATGACACACATCACATGTGTTCTAAAATATCAAATGATCTGAATAATGTAATCAGTACTTGTCAACAAGCTCAGATAAATTGCTGCTATGCATCTAACATTTATTTGTTAAAAACAAAACAGCAGCAAGATAAGAGATTAACTCTCAGAGAACCCTCAGAGGTTGCACAAAAAATCTCTAGGATACAGTAAGCTACCAGTTATGGCTTCATAAATTTATTTCCCTTAGAGTTAAACCTAAATAAGCCAGATCAGAATTAGGCCTTCCAGATCTAAAGAAAAAGTTTTAGATATAGAAAAGGGAAATATCCCCTGAGGATAAACAACTGACTATCTATAATGAAAATCAGAAAGCTTTGTTGTTGGGTTCTGGAGAAAAGGATTCATTGTCTATAGAAATGCCATTCCCGCTCATTACAGTTTCAACAATGTAATCACATTTATAAACTTCTGCTTACATGCCTACTAGTATAGTCCAACCCTCAGCAAATTAATACACTAATTGTTTGATACAGATAGCTATAAAGTACTCTAATTATGCAGATTGTTTGATGAGAAAAGAAAATTATTTCATTCTGCAGCAAATGTGAAAAAAGATGCTTAAAATTGATGGCTTTGCTTAGTTCAGAACATAATAGGAAAAAAAAAAACGATTCAAATTTGAAAAGCAGGGAGCTAGAAAAGTAATAAAAGCAGATGTTCACACAATTGCATGAGAGTGCTATAAAGTTTACACTGCTGTAGTTGCAGTAACTATTCAGTGTCATGTGCTGCAACCTGCCTGATGCACTGCTGTAATTGATTATAGCAGGAGGTACGTTCAGTTTTCACAGGAAAACTGATAAAGATTCTGGGGTTTTCTTGTAAGTCTGAAATTCAGCAAACTACCCCTATGAGTTTGTGGAACAGAGAACATCATACATAAAAATATTATGCCTTGTACTGTGCTAGATATACTATTTCTTACCAAGTTGCAGTCACCACCATGCAGGCTAGATAATACATGATGTAGGATTGAGAAGCATATTTAAAAATATGTCCATGTCTTTCAAATCTATTAATATGATATAAAAGCAGACAAAACTCAGAAGTTTTTCTGGGGGAGGCTGGCTGTTGTCTTGTTGTTAGTTTTGAGGTTTTTGAGTTTTTTTTCTTTTCAGATGCTGAATATTCCTAAATTTAACCTTCTAATTAAAACAGGGTCAAAATAATAATAATAAAATTTT
This sequence comes from Melopsittacus undulatus, assembly GCF_012275295.1. Taxonomy (NCBI): domain Eukaryota; kingdom Metazoa; phylum Chordata; class Aves; order Psittaciformes; family Psittaculidae; genus Melopsittacus; species Melopsittacus undulatus. The sequence continues at coordinate 80,873,071 of NC_047527.1, read as the reverse complement.
ACTGGATCTAAGGCAAAAGTAAAGCTGTAAAGTGTAAGAGGGAACAACAAGTACCCTCTAACACACCAAAAAAAGCACAGAAGTTGTGGAGGGTGAGAGAAGAGTTTAAATTGTACAAATTTAGAGATTTCAAAAAGACAGTCTACACAAAATGTTGTGTTCAAATTAGCCTTGCATGTTTAGTTTATAACTTTATTTAAAAGTTTTAATATGCTTAAGTTTTTTTCTTATTTACATATTTCAGTGGAAAATTGCATTACATATTTAAGATTTTTTAAATGTAATATCACTTTATCTACATTTTGTATTTTCAAAGCAAGCTCCAGAGATTTCTTGTTAACATTTTAGAGAACTCTACCACTTTTCCTCTGGAGAGGCTGGCTAAATTATAAAGGCCATAACTAAGGACAGCATTTTCCTTAAAAAGCTCTGCAACCCATGTGAGAAAATAAAGATCAAAGAGAGATTCTTCAGTAAAGTTAGTTTAGGGTTACTGTGGATCTGCAGAGAGCTCTTACCAGAGCCAAAGGATTACCATTAATGTTACTCACTCTGTAGCTGAAGACTTGCACTAGTTGTTCCGAGTAGTTAATTTAATTTTTGTTTCTCACATGAAAGATTACACACAACAAGGCACAATGGAAGGACAAACTCAAGACAAAAGGAGACAGAAGTAAAATAAGATATTTTCATAGGTAAGCTATGCATAGTCTACTAAAGGTATGGGCTGCTTATATTCAAGATATTTTATACAATCCCCTGCTCTGAATTATGCATGGGACTAGATTAACTCTACTGTAACACATATATTTTATATATATTATAAATTATTTATATATTATATTTTTTGCTTTATCAAAGTGTAAATGAAATGTGCTGTATCTTGATTATAAATTTTTCATGAACATACTATATGAAGTAGCATACATTTTACCTTTTAAATGTGATTATTTTTATTACTTATCAACTAGAATAAATACAAAAGTAACCAAATATTGTAAACGCAAACTTGATTGTCTGCAAATAGAGAGCTGGTTAATACTGATTCTATAAGGGATTATGCTGGAGGTTGTTTTTTCTTTTTTTTCTTTTGGCAGCCTATTATATAGAAAATAAGCCTGATTTATGCACCATATTACATGTGAAATTTACAATCGCTAATAAAAGAATCGATAGTGAAGGTTTAATGCAAGTGGTCTGAACGCCCTGTTAATAGGGTCAGACAGCCCATTACTGATAAGAAGGAAATTAATAAATTAAAAACGTTCAACAAAAGAATAGATCGTGTTCAATATAGCATTGTTAGGCTAATTAGTCATCCACTGACTAATTCTTTGAATTAAAGGCTATCCTCAGAAAGATGCAATGTAGAGCTAAAGTAACACTTTTCCAATACTAGTCAATCATAAGAAATAGGTAGTCTTAAATCTTTCGAAATTAGTTCTCCTTTACTTTTCCTATCTTTCTCCTCTCTTATCCAGGTATTAATATCCAGGGAAAGTCAGGTCAAAAATTTGAAAATTATATTGGATTAAAAAATTTATGCTATTTCCTGCCATTTACTCTGAACTGAAAATGGTTGACTTCTATGTTTACATGTCTTTCACTGAACTGCAATAATATAATTTGAGCCATAAAATAGTAAAAATGTCAATAAATTATTTTACTGAACACTATGGTCTTCAGAATTTGCTGCTGTGCTAAAATGCACAAAAATGATAGCCTCATACACTGTGCTGTAGCTAGTTTATTGGAAGTTCTGAATACTTGATGGAGTATAGAATTTAATTTTTTGTTTTCTGCAGTAGGACTATATAATTGCTTTGATAAACCTTGTTCAATTTGTTAATGTTAGCTGGATTTAACTGAAGAAACAGCAATGTCAAAATTCGTAGCTAAAACCACATGAACAATAGAAGTCGCCTCATGATATTGGAATGAAATAAAAGCATCTTTCCCTTCTTCATCAATCTTAATGAAAATCACCAGCAATTCACAACCAAAAAAACCCTGAACCAAATGACAGCAACAGTAAAACCACTATAAAAAAAAATCCCCAAATAAACCAAAACACACACAAGAAAAAATACACACCCTCCCCAAAAAAAAGCTACAACCCTCAGACCCTCAAACTCCAAAGAAAACCAATCCTTTCCCCGCTCTCCCAACAGTATTGTTACAGATCTCTCACTTTAGTCCCTGAATGATAATGAGAAAAAGATGCATCAACACACTTAACACCAAAATCTGATCAAAGAGTGCAAATTGTCCATCTCAGAAAGCCAAATTATCCTGCATTGGCCTTTCAACACCTGATCACTATGGAAACCTTTGCACTAGTACCATTAGCATGAACATAGTTAATTTTTCCATTGACATAACAGACTTTGCTTATTCAAACACTTTTTATAAAAATATCATTTTAAAACTCTTTTTTAAACTAATAGTTTTATATTTCATAAGGCCCAAGTGTTCTTTTACACGTAAGATTCTTTTTGATGCAATTTAAAATTAGCAGCTTCTGAAACATCTGCCGGAGATAGATGCTTTGGACAGTGCTAATTGCTAAATCATGTGCAGCTGTACACATTTTTGATAGCCCTTACAGCTCACAAAACTGCTTCAACAGCTACAAATCTGAACAATTCCCTCTATTATAATCAGTCTTATCATGCTTTATGCACAAAAACAATGCTTGCAGGTTCAGATGCAGAAATTTAAAAAAAGGTTCTGTTTAGTAGACTACATCTATTTTAAGATACAGTGATTTTTCTTGAGATTGTAATAATAAGGAAAACACTGGAAAAAATAGATCAATCTTGTTCTTCTGTGGAAAACAGCATCTTCACAACCATTTCTAGAATAGGCTAAGAAAGAAATTGCTTTCAAATATCAAAGAACTTGAGTTTTTCCTATATTGAGAAGAGCTAGTAATGAAATCCATAATGGCTTTGTACTTCTTTGGGATCCCAGCAGCAGAAAAGTGACTCAAATTACCATGATATAATAGAAGGACCAATGGAAGAAGAAGAAACTAAGAACTGTGACTGTAGGGGAGGAACCTGATGATATGGTACTTGAATATCCCTATGGATTCTTAGTAAGAATTTGTTGGCCTACTGGGATATCTGCAGCTATAGAAGATACAAGGAAAGTCGGGATCATTTGTAAGGTGGTCACCTTTGTGGTTCTAGGCCTTTGCACCTTTGGGGTTCTTTCTTTGAAAAGTTTTGCAAATTTTAGAACTTAGACCACACATACAGTCTTTTAGTTGCTCGTCTCATTTATCACACACCTTGAGGCTATTTCTAGGCTGATAACTACATTTGAAATTCCAGGGCTATTTTTCTGAATTGGATGTAAGGTACTCAAAATGTGTAAGGACTGTAATTAAGTTGGGTCAGCTGCACCTCCTTTACTGAAGACACTGTAAAGTGTGAGGTATGTGAAGCAGATGAAAGAAAAAGATATTTTCAATGGCAAGATTAGGTGTTATCCTGAAAAATCTGGATTTAAGCCTTGCTGGTTTATTTATCATGCCAAATCACTTAATCAGTCTTTTATGTATTAGTCCATAATGATATGTTTTTTTCTTTCTGGGTGCTTAGCTCAACATAACTAGATTTTGACTTACATATTCTACAGAAGTTAATAGATTTCCCTGAACACCGGTTAACAAGGTGTTAACAAAGAAAGTTAGCATGGTATAAACTCAAACATTTTAGAATAACTATGCAGACAAAGAAATTAGGTGGGCTCAGACTTCTGTGTTTTTTGGATCTGCTTGGTCTGTATTAAGAAGAGGTGTCCTCATTGCAGTCTACAGCTTGCGCAGGGGGGTCAGTGGAGGAGGGTGGTGATAATCTCTCTCTGGTGATCAGTCACAGGACAAGAGGGAATGGAACAAAGCTATGTGAGGGGAAATTAAGGCTGGACATAAGGAAAAGGTTCAAAGAGCTGGATACTACCTAGTCTTGATACAGGAGCAGATCTACAAAGAGATTGTTTAAAATCCAGAACTCATAGTTAATAGCATCCCTCACCTCAGGATGGCTCAGCAGAAAGTTGGACAGGATTTATTCAAAATCATTCAAAGGCATATTTGGTAGAAAACCATTCTCCAGTGAAAACCTTGCATTGTCCAAAGCAGGTGCATTTTGAAGTTCTGATTTACCTTGTAAGATGTTGATTTTTCAGCCTTTATGGATTATTAACATTATTTTAGAATACAGAGTAGTACCTTCTCAGAAAATAGTTATGGAAAATGATAATTCACAGACTTTCCCCTGAGCAGGTATAAGATATACTTGCACAAAGACAATTTTCCTGGGTATCAGTAACACTCTATTACAGAATAAATCTATGAATGTGCACAGAGAGAATAACCCCCCTCTCTAGTTCTAGAAAGGACTTTTCTTAACCTGACATCCTAGATGAAGGTTCCCACAATCCCATTTTGACATTTAGAATTTTTTGGTAGTGAGGAAGGTACCACCCAAGTTAAAAGAAAAAAAATGCAAGAATTACCATCTAAATATTTTCAACCCATAGTGTTTGTTTCTGCCATATTTAAAATCAATTTGTTAAGGAAAATGGTTGTTTATAATAGTACAACTGCACCAATGGAAATCCTACCTTCTACCTACTGCAGAAGATCATGCACTATGCATATTAAAGACAGGTAAGCATACATAGCTCTGTTTCAGTGACACAAAATATTTGCCTCTCCCATTTAACTCAAGAAGTCAGTTTTGAGAAATCAAACTTCCTTTTTTTGTAGATACATATATTTCAACATTCAGATTTGACACTGTTGACTTTAATCTTTAATATAAAAAACATATTTAGAATAAGGTCCTGTTATAAGAATACAGCTGGTGATAAATATTATTTTTACATTTCAATATAGCTATCTAATTTCTTAAGACACACAATACAGAACCATACAGTAGTGTCTTGGCTCACTCTAAGGAAGATAGATTGGTGACAGAAACAGCACATCTACATTAAAGAAATTTTCTACTTGCGCTAATTCACCCTGTTTCAGCATTTCACAATTGGGTCAGTGCACAACAGTGCAGGAAGAATTCTTCAAAATACCTGTCATTAGGTTGCAATTTATTTTCATTAAGTTAGAAAATTAATGTGGTGTTAGGTGCTTTGGGAACTGTTTTGTCTGTTATTTTTTATTCAATTGTATGTATTTGCAAAGAGTTTTAAGTTCTTTTTCCTTGAACATGTCACAAAACACACAGTAAGAAGCAGCTCATTTGCTCAGAGTTCAGTAACCTTTTCAATCAACACATATAACCAAAACGTTTGCTCTCACACAACAGTGTTCAGAAAAGAAGAATTAAAGAAGTCATTCATTTTGAAGGAATGATAGGGTCACGTCTCTGGCTAGATTATTGAAGAGCACAAATGTTCTTTGGGAGTATCAACAATCACTATAAGACACACAAAAGCAGTATGTTCGCTCAGATTTTTTTTGAAATATTGATTGCTTTCTACTATCCTATTCTGAAAAGGGTGGCAGTTATCTCTTCTGAAAGCAAACTACAGAAAAATACCATGCAAGAGGGGAAACATCACAGTTGAATTTCCTGACACAAGTCAGACCATTGCCAGTGAGAATTATATTTATGAAAAAAGCTTGCAAAGAGAGAATATAAAGAATTACCTTTCATATCATAAAGAAGTGTTCTCTGTTGTGGCAGTGTAATTACAATGTTGGATCATGATCATTAATTAATTTTCTCCATATTTTGACACAAGTAATTTGCATTGTTCCCCACTATACTTTAAAATGTACACTTAAATAGGAGAATAATAAAGTTTCAAGTGAAATGGAAGAATTACTCAATTCAAAAACTAAAGACAGAACAGATTTCATGCAAAATTGTTTGGGTTTTTTTCTTCTTAGAATATTATGATTTCTTCACTTAGCTTAGTGGATAATGTATTACTACACTAAGCTGGGTGGGTTTTTGATCTCCTGGAAAGTAGGAAGGCTCTGCAAAGGGCTCTGGACAGGCTGAGTCAATGGGCTGTGTCCAGTGGTATGAAGTTCAACATGGCAAAGTGCTGGGTACTGCACTTTGGCTGCAACAACCCCATGCAATGCTACAGGCCTGGGGAAGTAGTGGCTGGAAAGCTGCTCGGCAGAAAAAGACCTGGGGGTGTTGATCAACAGTGGCTGAACACAAGCTGTGATTCTATCATTCTATGAATCTATGATTTCTGTTGGCTGAGAGTAAGAATCCTCTCATTTGGGAGATAACAGAGGACACTGTTTTCAGTTAAATGCTGTTCTGGGGAGCTAAGTGTGTCAAGCATAAATATTCATTTTGTGGGAAGTCTAGAGGGAGATACAATATCTGCACTCCACTTGCCATCTTTTTGACCAAAATATCCAGATATTGTGCCCGAGCTAATAAAAGAATGAAATGCATACATACTGTTCTTGTCTGAGTAGGCTGGGTAAAAATAGGGCTTTTGAGACAAAAAGTTGAAAGGCTTCTGTTTTCATTAATTGATTTTTTTGTGTGTTTGTGTGATTTTTTTATTCTGTAATCATGGAAGCTCCATGATAGTTGTGACAATCAAGTTTTTTTATCCTAATTAACTTCCTTTGACAAGCAGGAGGATAATGCTAATTTCTCCTTTTAGCTAATGGACAGACTCCAGAGAAAGTTATGTTGGCAATGTATCATTTGCCAGCCAATACATTATGTTAATTTTTTTTCCTGGAGGAAAAACATTGCATAGTCTGGATAATATTTTTGCTTGAAATGCAAGCCAAATCCTAGATTTATGGAGGGAACAGCATAAAACACATTGTGTTTGAAATAACTGGTTGACTTTTACAGATGAATCAAATTAATTAAAATTTATGAGTAAAATTAAACTTTATTTAGAAATAAACATTAATTATGGTTAACATTCTTAGGTTATACTTAGGCTCAGACTAATAGTATCTCAAAGTGTATTTTAAAAATGTTTTTCGAGAGCCATGTTCTACTTTTCCAAAACAAAGTTCAGGTAGACCAATTCTATTAACATAATAATTTCACATATTCTGCCACCTAATGGCTCTATTTCATTTAAAATAGCACAAATATTACAATGAAAGGGGAATAAAACTATCAGAGACCACTTGAGTCATCAGCAGACAATTGTTACACATGGTAAACATATCTGAAAAAGTATTGTAGAGGAGCAAGAACTAGTAATTTGAGTAGTATGAAAATAATTGGCTATATCACCTGTTCCATTGCACGTATATCAATATTAGCATTGAGCTTATCAAGTAATGCTAGCTCATTTCAGCTGTTAAGATGGGCAAAGGCACAAAAATTAAAGTAGATCAGGAAGATGGAAGTCTGGAAGTTTGTCTTGTCCTTTGACAAGTCTTCTTCCCAAAAGGTGCTATGTAACTGTGGATGATCAAGCAAAAAGAACAGAATATTGAACAAAAGAGTCTTCCTAATGCTTTGCAACTTCATTCACATACAGAATGACATTATGGGGCAAGAAGTATTACAGCCTTTCTTTTCCTCCATTCTATCTGCATAAAAGGCAGATAGTGGTTGATGCAGATTAAGTTCCTTTTCTGCCTTTTAGAAGACAGGCAGGTTTTGTTCAAGAAGAAAGGAAAAACCTGACAATGTTAGGGCTACTCAGGCTATCAGTAAAGCAGCTGCCGTCTTGCTCCAGAATTAGACAGCAGCTTGTGAAGATGAACCTCTTCAGATTCTCTGTCCTTATTTCTCCTCCAGCACAACCTGCATCAGAACAGTAAAAAGTGTCTTGCTTGCCTTGAAAGGAAGAGGTCTTATCAGCAGAAGGAAGGGGTCTTATCAGTGTTCACCTGTACTCATTAATTCCTTAGATCTCAGTGATAGTCCCATTTATTTAATCTGATACAGACTTGTGTTTTTTGGGATTTGCACCGTGCAGACAGCTGATTAGACAGACTTTGGAGGACAGAGTATTCCTGGTCTAAAACAAGTGTAAACCTGCTTCACTTTGGACTACATCTAGACCTTGATAAGGATTCCTCCTTCCTCTTTTCTTCAATTTCTACAGAGAAGAATAACTACTATTGCTAAAATGTAGGTCATTAAAGCTTGTATAACTGGCATACTACTACTATATTTACTTGGCAATTTTTATTCTTATTTAATGGTTCTTTTCCTTACGATCACTTCTAATCTTTCATGTCTGCAATTAAAAAGCGTTTACCTTGTGCTAACATTTGTCAAAAGTGCTATAGACAGAAGGATGCAGAGGGAAATTTTGTTGTTCTTCCTGCTGCTTTCTTATGAACTAACTTGAAATAGCCATGGCCTTTCTGTTGATGTAAATAAATTCTATATAATTGGAAAAAAAGTATTTCAATCCAATTGAGGTTTTACAATACCTTGGAAGCATTTTCTGAAATTGAGACATATTCTAAAGGACCCAGTAATAAGTTCATCTTTTTTTTTTTCTTCAGAGTCTGCTTATGTTTTATCTTCCTACTAATCTGTGTAAAATAACACAATGTGGGATGGGAAATCTTTCAAGAAAACTTCATTTTTTCTGAAAGCTTTGCAACAGTAATAAAGAATAAATGTGTTTGAATATATTTTTCTATTCAGTAGTAAGTGCAAAATTCATGAGATTTACATGTCCTGGCTTGTCTATGACATTTTTTTAAAGAAACAGGCTATGGCAATCACAAAAATTGCATTACTAGGAACAGGCTGCAAGAAACAGTCTTCCTGTGGTAAGAAATACCTATGCCATATTAAACATAAAGCTACATTGGCAATAAAAGACTAGAATACAAGTATACAGTACTTTGTCCTCCATTATGTATACACATACTAAACTACATATTAATTTTTATGTGTTGGTAGAGATAGTGGTAAAGTTGGAAGCTGTTTCATGTTTCTATTGGTGTCTCCTAAGTCTAGGCTTGCAGTAGCTTCAATGTTCAGCACTGTTTACAGTGCCTGGGCTCACTCATTCATTGCCTGCCTACCATACATCTTATCCCCAGCTCAAAACCACATGCCAAGCATAGGAAGCTGAAGAAGCTGCCACAGGATATATGAAACAGACTGTAGGGGTTCTTCCTAGCTGCTGCTTAAACCATATCCTCTACAATGCTAAAGTCCCAATTCAGGAGCATACTGCCTTCATCTAGTTGCAGGGAGAAAGTCTGAATTTCCAGGGGCAGGTGTCTCTATATAATGTAATAAGATTGCAGCTAACATCTCTCTTCACAGTCCATTCTCTTCCATTCACACAGAGCCCTTTCTTTGATGTTAGTTGTTTAGCTTGAAGACAATGAGGTGACTTGGAATCTGCAAAATTAAAATGATTTTTCTAGGACTGCAGACTCAAAGTATAAATGAGCCCTGAGCAAGACCTATGTATTGTGCAACTGTTGTATGGATAAGTGTGACTTCAGTGGCATACATATATTTGATTTTCTAGCATAGGAATAAATTCTGTCCTAACTGCAACTTTGCAAAGCAAATTAAAAAGTATTAGATTATCCTCTGTTCCCCATAGTATTGCCTTACCTGTGCTTCAGGAATTGCCTTATGTTCAAAGCAAAATTAAAAAGTCAAAAAAGCAGAAATCAGTCTTAGTCATGGAAGGAAAGAGCTTATCAAGAAGGTGGAGGGGCTAGCAAACTATTCCAGTCAATATGCTAGTGCTTATTAGATACTCTTGGGATGCACTTAATTGGAGCACAAGTTATGCATTGATTAAGTGGTCACAGTAGTCAGATTTTAATTTTTAAATACTGATTCTCAGGACTTTTAATTTGCAGCTTACAGCATTCACTCTGTAAACTGTAAACCAGGTGCACTTTGTATGATTGTGCTTAACAACTTTTTTGAAAGCTTTTCCATCACTGTTCCTATTAGTGATGCTCTTTTGTTGCACATTGTTTAGTAAACTGCATTGTCTTTTTATAATGTTTTTGTTTCTTACAATGTTCAAGCACATCTGAATAAACCTTGTTAAAATACTATAATCAAGCTGTATCACTTGACTCTACATGAATACCATCAAAGACTGAATGTGCAATTTGTTTAGAACAGAATCTGTAGATACTAACATACCTATAAATACTAGGTTCTACATTGTTCTATTTTCCAGCAGTCCACACCAACCATTAGCGAGTGAAACTCACAGCCATGTAATGTGAATTTACAGAAGAGTTTGTAAGGATTATAAAAATAGTGTAGAAATGGACAAACCAAGCCTGGAATGAAGCACATTGATGCGACATTTAGAATCCAATATTTAAGGCAAAAAAAATTTAAACCCCTCTGTCTACTTGCAATAGCATTTATATGTGAAAAGTTCAGTTAAAATAGTGGTATAATTCTAACTGGAATTTGTGAAGCAGGTTGTTTTCTGGGCTTTCCTGTTAAAAAAAAATAATTCTTCAGGGAACACATAGGTTTCAGCTTTGCTTCTAAGGTGTTCTGGTTTCACCTGTAACCGTTTTCTTCCTGGTATAGCTGGTGCAGTGCTGTGTTTTGGCTTTAGTCTGAGAATAATGCAGGTAATACGTTGATGTTTTAGTTGTTGCTATGTGGCACTTCCCCTGATAGGGGACTTTTCAGTCTCATGCTCTGCCCAGTGAGGAGGGGCACAAGAAGCTAAGAGTAGACACAGGACATCTGACCCAAACTTGCCAAAGGGGTATTCCATACAACAGCATGTCGTGCGCAGAGTATAAACTGGGTGGAATCACCCAGAAGGACTGATCACTGCCTGGGCAGAGCGGTGTATTGGTCAGCAGGTGATAAAAAATTGTATTGTGCATCACTTGTGTTTTCTGAGCTTTCATTTTTTTTTTGTTTGTTTCCTATCATCTTTATTGTTATTGCTGGTATTCTTTCTATTATTACTATATTTTATTTTAGTTATTTAACTGTTCTTATCTCAACCTGCAGGGCTTATGTTCTTTTGATTTTCTTCCCCATCCCACTCAGGCAGGGGAAAAGGGGAGTGTGCATGTGAGGGAACAGCTGAGTAGTACTTAGTTACCAGCTGGGTTAAAACCATGACATGAGGACAAAAATCTCCATGAAATAAAGTATTTTCTTACATTAGAGTGGATAAATCTCATAAAGTTCTGGCAGAACTGAACCATTTGCAGCAGGCTGCTCAGTCATTTTGGGGAGTATTTTTCTGTAGAATAATATGCAGATCACTGAAATACGGAAACTGGGACTCAGATGCATCCATCTGCACATTAACTGCATATACCCTCTATGGGCAGCAATTTATATACCTTGTTGTGGAAATGTTTATTAGCATTATTTATTTATTATTTTTATTATTTTTATTTCTTATTTTATTTATTATTTATTAAATTATATATTCATTAAATACTTGTTTATTAAATCATTATTAGCATCAAACAAAAAAAAATCCCTGTTCAAAGCAGAAGTACTACAAAAAATCCTAGATAGTAAAGTGCAGTGTTAATAGTGTGTTGTGTAATTCCACTCATATGTAACTGTAAACCAGATTACATTCTCAGTTTCTTTTTATCTGAGAAAAAAAAAAAGAGACAGGGACACATTTTGTTCTCAGTGGTGCTTATGCAAGATTTTCCTCAAATTTCCATAATGCTTATCAGTTTCAAATATTACACACCTCTTGCTTTGTGAGAGTATGACTGTTTTCATACCTCAGCAAGTATCTAGTTCAAAATATCAGTAAAAGGCCAGGTTGGACAGGGCCTTGAGCAACCTGGTCTAGTGCAAAGTGTTTCTGCCCGTGCAGGATGGAGAAGGGGTGGAACAAAGTGATCTAAAGGTCCTTTCCAACCCAAACCATTCTATGATTCTGTGATTCTATTCTGAAAGGACCAGAATCCATGGTCTTGTTGACAGAACACTGAGCTGAGAATAATGGGACCTACTTTGGTCTCAGGCTGCTGAGCTAACTTTTTAGATCATTTTGAACATGTTCCTTGTCTATGAAACTGTGAGTGGATTTATTTTTACATTTTCTTCTCGTATTTCACAAACTTATTTTCTATAATTTGAACAAATAAGCTGTCTGAGGTAGTGACTCTGAGCATGGACCAGGCAAATAGTGGGATTTTCATGAATCTGGTGGGATATCTAGGCACTACATAAATAAAATTATTAACTTCATAGTGATCTAATAACACTGTAAAAGGAAATAAAAATGTTACTTTACTTTTAAAGACAAGCGGAGTCATAGAAAACTCCCCAGGAAAAAGACTACTGAAATAAAGAGGGTATTGTCAGTGAATGTTCAGGCAAGGGTATTTTAATGTTTGTGAGTACATTTCTCTATCTGCCCAATGGCTAGAGAAACTTTTTCATTGTATTTGTGCAATGAAGCTTAATTGACTAAAACGTTTTAGACAGCTTTAGATGGGGAATGATAGATGTAACAGAGAAGTAATTCTATTGTACCTGATTCCAGGGTAGAACAAATAATAAATTGTAGCACTCTCTTTAACTTTTAAATATTAAGTTGTGATTTTGATGAGAACGTATTTCCAACAAGTCATTGTAACTCCACAACTTATGGAAAAATTTCCCTCCAAGTAAATATGCCTGGCAATCAGCATGATAAAGCATTCAATTTGCATTATGTTTATCTTTTCTGCTTCCTATTTTTGCATTTTCTATAAGCAGAAGCATTCTGTTGTATGGCACTTTGTTTTACTTTGCAACATCACAGCCGTAACAGCCAACTATATAGAAACAATGAAGCCTGTTTTTCAAAGAATAAAGGCAACATCAGGAGAGATCTATACTTCCACCCTAATGAACCAATTCAACACATGTTTATTCATCATATTAACAGTTCACATGAGATTGCCAATAGCACTAGCAGTAAGAAGAAAATTGAGACTGATACTTTATTTTACTTTGTGCCATACCATAGCTGGTTTCAAATTTTAGTAGCTAATGGGTACTTAAATCTGATAATTTTACACTATCAATAAAAATGAAATTAGCAGAATACTGAAGATACTATCATGAAGAAAGATAATATGGCATGGTGAGGAGAGAAAAGGAAGAGGGAGAGGAAACGAAAAGGAGGGAAGAAAACAGAAGTAAAAAGGAGGGAGAGGGAGAGGGAGGGAGAGGGGGAGGGGGAGGGGGAGGGGGAGAGGGAGAGGGAGAGGGAGAGGGAGAGGGAGAGGGAGAGGGAGAGGGAGAGGGAGAGGGAGAGGGAGAGGGAGAGGGAGGGGTAGGGGGAGAGGGAGAGGGAGAGGGAGGGGTAGGGGGAGAGGGAGGGGTAGGGGGAGAAGGAGAGGGAGAGGGAGGGGGAGGGGGAGGGGGAGGGGGAGAGGGAGGGGTAGGGGGAGAGGGAGAGGTAGGGGGAGAGGGAGAGGTAGGGGGAGAGGGAGGGGGAGGGGGAGAGGGAGAGGTAGGGGGAGAGGGAGGGGGAGGGGAAGGGGGAGGGGGAGGGGGAGGGGGAGGGGGAGGGGGAGAGGGAGAGGGAGAGGGAGAGGGAGAGGGAGAGGGAGAGGGAGAGGGAGAGGGAGAGGGAGAGGGAGAGGGAGAGGGAGAGGAGAGGAGAGGAGAGGAGAGGAGAGGAGAGGAGAGGAGAGAAAAAAAATTCACATAACTGCCTACTGTAAAAAATGATGCAGGTGGGATTGTCTTGTTTTGGCAGAAGTTGAACTACATTGGGTTGGCCTCATTTTCACTTATATTGGTCTTTGCTAATGGTAAAAGAATCAAATTCCATACTTACAGTAAAGGAGTGCCTATGGAGATATTTGTCCAGTGCACAATCTGGTACACTGTTCATACCTTCCATCTAGATTCTGGAAAGTGCAGTGGATGTCAAATGTGTCTAAAAGATCCTGTTACATGGCCCTTTATAACACAGGTGTCTTTAAAGTTCTAAAGGCAGTTTAGCTGGAATAAGAGCCTCAAGGGGATTAACACATGGGTATTTCTCACTTATTTCAGACTTTTCCATGCTTCCAGAGCATTGTAAGTTATCTTTTATTATTTGGGACTCCACAGACTTCTTGCCATTACACAGACATTATTCAGGATTGATCATCAACAGCTGAAGTACGATTCTTCGAGCAGCATTAGTTTCAGATTCAGATCCATGAGGGTCCCTTAACTGAATGCATGCAACTGAGTCATGCAATGCTCAGATGAGCTGCATGAGCTCTCAAGCATTAATTTCCCACCATCATTCCTCTCTATATTCCCCCTCAGAATAGTCTTTCCATCAGCTCCCACTCTGAAGTCATGCAAGAGACTCTGTGAGTGCATGGAGTACAGTTTTGTACATATTTCAAATTTTCCTGTGATGCTATGCACAGATGACTAGGTGCCATGAAGCTGGAGACATGCATAAAATAAAATATCCATAACTACACTGTCAATAAAAGTAGGATGGAATCAATAAAACTTTCAAAATAAATTCTCCAAGTTCTGTTGCATATTGCCGATGAATGTAATTTTTATTTCAGTGCAGCCAATAAAAATTGAAATTGCTAATACAAATACCGATAGTTTTTCGTAGTTACCATAGAACACATCCAGATCTGAGGGTTCAGAAGGATCAGAGGGCTGTGCTTTCTGTACCACTAGTATTACAAAGAGACATGGCATAACCCAGTTCTTCTCCCCACAAAAGTAGAAGTACAAACAGTTCTGCCCCATTTCTTGAACTTTGAACTCTAGACTAAATAAACCAAATCTATTCTATTAAGAGTGGCTTAGGAATAAAGGAAAATCTTTCTCAATTATTTTAATTAAGGTCCAACTGTCTTCTGATGGGTTAAAATTACAACCAGCCTTTTTATTGTTCAATATTATATAAAGGAAGTTTCCTAGGAGACAGAACACAGCCATACAGAGGGTAGATTTAGATTGGGCATGAGGAAAAAATTATTTATGATGAGGATGGTGAGGCACTGGAAAAGGTTGCCCAGAAAAACTGTGGATACCACATTCCTGGGAGTGTTCAAATCCAGGTTGGACAGGGCTTTGAGCAACCTGGTCCAGTAGAAGGTGTTTCTGCCCACTGCAGGGTGGTTGTCCCATTACAGGGGATGGGATTAAATGATATTTAAGACCTCTTCCAACCCAAACCATTCTATGATTCTATGATATATTGAGTCCTACCCTCATGCACATTTAGAAAGCTTCTTTACAGTTTGACTTCCTTACGTAGCCAACATTCTAAAGGATGTAATCCCAAAGCTGGCTTCACCTTGGATGCACAGTGAAGAGGTATATGCACAAAATGTACTACAAATTCTGAATGTGCTGATCCACAGCATCTTCTAGGTTCTGGGTGGTTTGAAATTATGTTCCCCACATGCCAGACAGATAAGAGAGATGGATGCAACACAGAAAAATGCCAAAAAGTAGTTTCAAATGCTTTATTTTCCCTTTTATGTTTTGAGTACTAGCCACCTTTGAAGAGCCTCGTGGGAGAAACAGGTTACTGATCACAGAGTAGCTTAAATGAGATAACCCTTGCAGCAAGTTATATAAAGTATGTGCTTCACTGTCAGACAAGACAGCATAAAGCTTTGTCTTGTTGTGATAAAAGATCTATCCAATGGGAAGCACAATTTTAGAAACAGATCATAGAAGACCATCATATTTAAAGACATATTTTCCAGCTTTGTCTCCTTTGAGACAGACTGACAGGCAAATTTGAAAGTGTGTCTTTTCCTCAGAGTTTTCAAAGGTTATCTTTTATGTTGATTTTAGGTTCTGTGAAACATTGATAACAACCTGCCAGAGCTGATGTATTTACAACGATTTTTCAGAGGTAGGAAACATACATACCTTATGAACTGAGTAGGTCTTAAATTAAGTTCATAATGGATTTAAGTAAAAATCACTTTATTAAAAAAAATAGGCCTATAAAGTCACACAGAAGTGGGATCTGAGGCTTTATCTGCTTAGAAAGTCCTTACACTTCTAGCTAGCTTACAAATGTTGATGTTTACATAAAAAATGAACAAAACAAGAAAGAGAATCACTGAATGTCCTTCAATTTCCTAGATATTTTGTCTTCGCTTTGGTAAAGAAGCCAGTGCCCCAAGTCTCCAGTGAAGAGGGCAACAGAGAAGGTGAATATGAAATAAAAAATAAAGAGCTTAGTATTTTTCATCTGTGTTGAAAAAGAAGCAAACCATAGAACTACAAATGAAACTTCATCTGTAGTTACGTATTATATGTATAACATCAAGACTGTATGTAACTGAACATTTATGACCCTTTCTGAAAACACTATTCATAGGAAATGCTATGTCTGACATTGGGCCTTGCAATACAAGGCCACAGAGATACTAGGTAAGTAGTTACCTCACATGTAAAACTGGAAGCATGTTAAATTACAAATACACATGAGGAAGGTTCTGTACTAGCCTGACTGGAACTGAACATGCATAAGGAATTTAAAGCTAGCAGAATTCAAAGCCATTACCTTTCAATCGGTCTTGTCTGCTTTCCACTTGACAACATAGCTTCATCAATCCTGAAAGCTCATCCATGCTATGCAGGCTTTTTCAGGCCTCTAAGTGGTGTGAAAGATTACTTGGACTTTCCTTTGAGAATCCTTTATGACACTACTTTCCTTCCAAAACCTCTGATAACACATGTAAGAGCTACTGAGTGGGATAAGAAAGCAGTTAAGTAATTTTTTTCCCATGCTGCTTGTACTGCAGAAGTGCAGACAGAGTTTTAAACCTTCACTTTGCCTCTCTGGTTTTCATACTAACATATGCAGCATTAATATTTGATCTAGAAATATTTATTAGAAGCTTTCTTCCCATATGTATAACTCCAGTTTTTAAATTAATGTTGAGCATTAGTGCAAAGATTGTAGTTCAGAGAGTGAACAGGGAAAGGACAGCTCTTTTTGAAACATATTTGCCATACTGACATTACTTGCTGGACATATGTCTCATAGAGTTGTCTACAGTATAATTTCTAAGTAAAGCCCTGTAGGAACATGTTAAGTAAAGGAAAAGGTGTACAAGAGGCTCCTTTTCAGTTTCACAGATCCATATACAACAGTGGCTAAAAGAAAATTAAACTAATAAAATAAGCACTTGAAAGGGTCATGGATCAGGTATACACTAAGCCTTTCCTTTACATGCATTTGTAATGGCAGCTTTGAAATAATATTGTTTTAGAATGATGCAAGTGTAGAGTTTTGGTGATACCGGATCACATTTACAAATTTCTCTTTTAAGCTTTTTTCCAGTTTCTCTGGTGTCCTGCTTGTTGACGATTTTATCTGAACTCCCTTCAAAATGTCATCATCATATTTTACTAATCCATTCCAGTTGTCCTGCTTGCTAATAAAGAAACCTTCTTTTTCAGAAAGCTTCAAATCAGTCTGTGTTTCAATTTTCTAAGGCATTTAGAAAACTCTTCCAAAGGCACTAAAACAGTTTTGGTGTTAATAATCTCTACAGATTGTGGCTAGGGACAGCCATCTTTTTAGCACTGTGCTAGTATGTCACTTCTATCATCCTGCTGAAAACATCTGCACTCTTGACTTTCTGTGCAACTGCTGAATGCCCTGCTATACAGAAAGCTAAAGTACATGTTGATGTATACCATATCTGCAAGAGTCAATACTATCGTTAGGGCTTTGTCACATTCCGTGAAATTAACTTTCTTTTATCTCAGTCTTTTGTAATTTAAGGACATCTTTCTTTTAGAGTATAAAAAGACGTATCTTTCACGGACACTTTCTTTCCTCTTTAACTGCAGGAAGGTTTTTATGGAATTTTCTTGACAGAGTAGTTTGGATTTTAGAAGATATGTAAATCACATGCGTCTAAAACATCCATGAATTTTCGTATGATCAAAAGTTCTCTTACAATGAAGCAAGTGACCTGCTAACATTACTGCTCCTTATTAAGCCAATTAATTTTCCAACTTCTTGAGATTCTTACTTATGTCAGAATACATCTGAATAGAACATGTCAGAACTTCTCCACTGGTTTTCAGTTGGTACATAAAGATTTGGGCTTACTTTTTTTCCTTCCTTTCTACTTTCTGATGGGTGCTATCTTCACTTTTTATAATTTATCTCCAGAAATCAAATTTGATTTTTAATTTTATATTTTTAATGCCTCTTGCAAGCCTGCTCTTATAAGAGTTTTGGCCTATTTTACAGGGCTAGCAGGAAATATGGCAAGCCTTGGCTTAGGCATCTAAACTTAGCCAAAAAGGCTGACCTTCTGAAGGTGTTCATCACTCACCGTAACACAATTAAATGTCCAGCCAGCATCTGTGCCTGCTCAACCATTTTCAAAGACAGCAGAACTGAATAATTCTGAAATCACTTGAAAATTGGCACTTAAGAGCAAGTTATATACAGTTGCTCCTCAATTTTGACAATAGTACTGATTCATCTTGATATTCAATGAAATATTTTGAAAGGGTTCACAAGCTTGAGAAATCTGTACATTCCAAGCAAAACATGTAGAAATAGGCTGTTTCTAATTTATGATTTTGCCTTTTTTTCCCTACTATAGATCACTGAAATTGACACATTCCCACAAGAATATCCCTGCAAATGTTCCTACACTTTGTTTCATTACTGTATGATTTTCCAACAGAAAAACATTTCAAAGAAATACTTCACTGGCTCTACTTAATTCTTCCTGGTCACACAACCCTGCTGGTTCCTTCCCCTGTGTGGTTGGATGCATTACAATAATTGTTCCCTTATTAAAGATATGCTTTCCTTACTGGATTGCCTTCTCTCCTCCTACTCTAAGTACAAACCTAAAGTTATCAAAGAGTACACTGAGGATAGAAATGATACATAAGTGATTCCTTCTCACTAGCTGTATCAAAAGCCTTGCATAACATAGTGTATTGAGCAGTTACTGACCTTGAACAGACCATGTTTTCTATATTGTTACTTGTATTTAGAGCTTGAATGTCCGGCATGTTATCATGAGCAGCAGCTGCAGGGGAACCTGCGAGCGAGCCCTGTGGACAGCCTCTGCTGCGCTGGTGGGTATGAGAGGTAACATCCCAGCCTGTCAGGAAACTTTCTGTTAGCTGAACTGCTTAATAATATAATCTGCAATTTGTAATATCTTCATGAAGAGTGAAGTCTACGTGGATCAAAGGGTGCAGTGTATCCTGATCTGAAGACTGCTGTACGTGGAGGAGTCAGTGATAAACACCACATGTAACCTGAGCAGAAACAGGCCTGTGCTGCACTGGGCTGTGTGACCAGCATGGCTTCAGGCCAATGATCACTAAATATTGAGACTTGTAAAAAATAAGCTTGTTTCTAAGAGTTGATAGGCTGAGGTAGGTATACATATAAGGAATACTTGAAATTCTGATAAAATTTTCAACAAAACAAACACATCAAAAATATGTTCAGCATATATATTCTCTATAATTACACACATACAGAAAAATACCTTCATTAACCACTTGTGAGAAGGGCATTTATTGTAGTAAAAAAACATCCAGAAATACATAAGAATTAGTTTAGTTCAATGCAAGTAGGACAATTTCTGGAATACCTTATTCCCCATGACTTCTAGTGTTATTAAAAATACACCTCCTACAAAAGTTGGATTCACTTTATCAGGTCTCGTGGACTTATTCATTTTCAGGATCCTTAAATGATATTGAACATGATCTTCTCCCACAGCAGGCAGTTCTTCAGTCTCCCAGTCCCTGCCTCTGCCTTCTGTGACTTGGGTAGTATGGCTGGAGCCTTGCCAGTGAAGACCAAGGCAAAAAGCTGTTGAGCATGCTGCCTTCATGATTAAATTGGAACAATCCAGGAAGGAAAAATCTGTTCAGCTTCCAGTAGTGACCTGCATGTCTACTAGCAATAAGTCTTTGTCTTAGCTCTAATTGCCTACACTGAGAATTAGGCAAAACTTCCAGACCCACCATAATCACACCATCTGGAAACACCTATGAGCTTTTCACACTGTTCATTTATTGCTAATTCACTCTCTCTGCTACACTGGGCTATAAGAACTGCCATATCCTACTAAGTCCTGAGTAGCTTATGTTGGGGCTGCTCTAATTTCCTCCATTTTGTTTTTATGCGGAACAATTGTAACTGCTTCAGTAAAATGGGCACTTCAGTAACATTTACCTATGTTTTCTTAAATGGCAATACTCTTTTTCTACACAGAAATATTTGTAAAGTATAGTTTGCATACGTCTAACAGCAATTGTAAATTACTTTATAAATTATGTTACCGAAATGCAAAGTAGCAATGAGGAATTTCTAACAATACTTCAAAAATTTCCTAGCTCTCCATAAATGAATCCTTACACTCTTTCTGTTGATTTGTCATCTGATGCATAATAAGATAACCACATTTCCAGGAGGCAAAACAGATGAGTAAGGGAAATCCAGTGGGTAGCAGGACCAACAGAGAAAGCAGGCACACAGAAGATGACAAGTGTCTTCTTAGAAAGTTATTTGACAAATTTCTTTGCAGTAGGCCACACCTCAAGTACAGAAAGAGCTTTTTGAGGAGAGAGGAAGAACACCTTTGAGTCACACTATTTCAGCCCTGCCTAATAAAATCAATATTTTTTTTTTGGGAAAAAGGAACTCCAAAGTGATAAAGCTAATTTTGACAGAAAATGTAAGATATTTTACAAAGAGATCTGGTGATTCTTTTCCAGTAGTTTCAGAATGTAGGAATGTATGTAACATTCATCACTGGATGTATGTAACAAACTATCACCTCAACATACGCTAATCCTGAAGCAACTATTCTCAGCCCAGACTCTTGGCCCAAATCCTCTAATCAAAGATTAAAGCTAATTTGCTGAACTAAACTTGAGCAGCTGAAGCACCCCCATGTACTCCATCCTGCTGACTCTACTACTAGAGAGGTAACATCTGTGAGCACGGCAGTAACAAGTGCTTGGTACCTGCCTCAAAGAGCAACAGTTATTTACTTAATGAAGGTGATTCAAGGCCTTGAATAAATGGTTATGTATTTTCCATTATTTTTTTGTGACTGAACAACCAAATAAGGATATTTATTTTTGCATTTCAACAGTTACTTTTTTTTGCTAATAAAACATGTACTTTGGATTTTGCAGTAGGATTTATGCTAAAATATGAAAATAAATAAAGCTCTGACAGTATGCCAACCAATTAGTCCAAACCAATGAATTACCATGTATGCCCCTCTATTTAGAATTTATAATTTAAAAAACTAAGCTCTCTTTACCACCTTTACAGAGGAAGAAAAAAATATCTCTAGTTTACCGGAAAAGCTCTTCTCCAGCTCTAATTTCACTGAGCAGTAAGCAAAGATTTACTCTTATTTTGATTCCATAGTGGCTGCATATTGGAATAAGATCAGGCCATTTAATGTTTCAGTCTATTTTGTAGACCCTGCTTTCATCTTAGTAGGTCTCTGGGGAACCTAAATTTTGAAAAATCTTTTTCTGTGGACTGGCAGTAAAAAAAGACCACACCTCAAGTATAAGTCTGATTCTCCTACCAATAGCTGGATCCATTCACAGACAGGAAAACCATATTTTGATACTTTCCTCATTACTTCCAGGAAGATGTAACTACAAGGCTTATGACACTGCCATGGGTGAAGCCTATGTAAAACCAATGCTTGTGAGACCTGGACTACATCTGTTCACTATAAGGATTACTCCAGTATGCAGAGGAAAGGAACAAACAAAACATATTGAAAATTCTCCAGAATGTCTCATATAGGGAAATTTCGACGGAGCAGGCACAAGAGTGTAACATCACTCCACGACATTTAATCTAATTTATTAACCAGAAAAGATTTAAAAGATGGATAGCAATTTTTATTTTAAGATTTTTTTACCCTTCGACATTCATACATTTCTAAAATCAAAACCAAATGCATTAACTTCAAGCTCAATTTCAGCCACTTCAGTGTCTCCATATACTAGCTGGCATCCCAAACTAGCTCCACACCAGGCAATGCAGCAAAGTATTCCACCTCCCAGAAGGGGCTGCTCTACTTTTTTAACAATTTATTCCTCCTCCTACCCCCTCCCCTACCTCCTCCCCCCCCAATAGGTTGTCAGCATAAACTGCAAATGACCCTGCTATCCATGTAGCCCCAGCACTATTCTTGTGATTTTTTGCCCCATCTCTAACATCAACCAGCAGTTCTTACTTGAGTTACCATCACTCTTTGACCTCCCACCCCAATGACATTAAAAGAAGGGAACAATGCTAACAGCTATTTAAGAAAATCCATTCCTGCTTTTTTCTTTCTCTTTGTTTCTCTCCTCGCATACTGGAGTAATCTTTATAGTGGACAGATGTAGTCCAGGTCTCACAAGCATTGCTTTTTACATGGCTTCACCCATGGCAATGTCATAAGCATCAATGTTTCCCATAGTAAGTCTTGCAGTTACATCTTCCTAGAAGTAATGAGAAAAGTATCAGAATCCAGCTACGAATTTAACTAAAAGTCTTTGAAAGAGGAGACAAGTAAGACATGTGGACAGAGAGTTAAGTTTCCAGAAGAAACAAAGGCAGGTTTGAAAATAATTAATTTATCTTCGCATTACTCAGCAAAATGGCAGAACAAATAGACATACTAAGCAATAAAGCTGAAATTCACCAGCTCTTGGATGAAATTAGGCTCAATATAATTTCCTGAGCCTTGTTCACTAGAATTCTTCATGAGCAAAAAAGGCCATGTTTATAAATCCTTACACAGGAATGGATTTTTAAATGACTTCAGAAAGAAAGGCTGCATTATGTTTGCAAAGAAAAATATGTACCCCTCCTTTATGAAGGTTTCTTAAGTTAGGAAAGGTAAAAATGAAATTGCAATTATCTTCTCTATATTAATGCAGATATCATACTTAGCATTACTGATTTCTTAATTTGTGAATAAATAATGTAGTGGGAATATACTTAGTTGTTTTTTACGTGGAAGAATTCTTTTAGATTAGTACTAAAAATTGTGCAGTCTTGCTTATTGTAACATCTACCTAAACACTTAATCATTCCTTTTTTTTTAAATTGTCACAGCCCACAAATATTTCCTGCATTTTAACAAATATTTACTTGAGAATAAACTATAAAAAAAGATTCAGGTAAATGTAAATATGAAAACATGCATTAAAAAAGAAATTAAAAATGTCTCTTCAATGAGTATGTATCTGTTTTCAAAGCAGTCTTAATCCGTACCTTACCCTGGGAGCTAGCAGATTTTAAACTGGAAGTGGATAGAGCTCATCAGTGAGATAACAGACCTTTCACTGAGCTTAAAATGTCTTTAAAACACGTAGCTTTATTAATTTTCTGCTCATTGAGCCCTAAATTATGTTATTGTAAATCTGAAATAACTGTTGATGTTAAACTGTGTTAAATAGGTTTCACACAGATGTAAAGGGCAGAAGAATCGATCCATAAGCTTGCTCTAGTTTTCCTTCATCATTAGTATGTTGTGGGTGGGACTTACTCTGTTGCAGAAAAGCAAATGATTTGAATTACAATGCATTCATTTTCACAACACTGTTTCCATCTGCTTAGCTTCTCTGGAGGGTTAGTTCTCTTTGACACATCATTATATTTTTAGTTTTAATCTTTTATTAACAACAAACAAATATGTTGACAGTGCAAAATATTATCTTTTGTGAGCAGTAAAAGAATGTTTAGGAAATAGAAAATGTGTGTGACAGTTGAGGTAATACAAATTATAGGTTGCACTGAACATAAATACTGTCATAAGAATTAGATCAAAGTCTTGTTTCTAATTAAATCATCCCATTTAAATGTTTCCCTAAGTAATGTTGTTCTGTTTTTACATGTTGGTAGAAGTATTTTTATTCTGTATCTCTTGTGTTTATTATTGCAGTAAGCCATATTCCTTTAGGGCTCAATTCTGCGGTCTTCACTCTATCTAAATTCCCAGTTCAGTCTGAGGGCAGGATTTGCTTGAATAAGGACAAAAGAATTTAGTCTCTTGTATGTACTCACATCTGTATTCTCAAAGCCTAAATTAATTTTATTTTAGCAGAGTCTAAAATTTAACTTGGAAGAGAAGCCTTAAATTCTGCTTCATTTTTTGATTCTGAATTTTCATAGAATCATAGAATGGTTAGGGTTGGAAAGGACCTTAAGATCATCTAGTTCCAAACCCCCTGCCATGGGAAGTGACACCTCACACTAGACCATGCCACCCAAGGCTCTGTCCAGCCTGACCTTGAATACTGCCAGGGATGGAGCATTCACCACTTCTCTGGCCAACCCATTCCAGTGCCTCACCAGCCTCACAGTAAAGAACTTCTTCCTTGTATGTAACCTGAACTTCCTCTGTTGAAGTTTAAACCCATTCCCCCTTGTCCCATTGCTACAGTGCCTGATGAAGAGTCCCTCTCTTCCATCCCTGTAGGCCCCCTTCAGATACTGGAAGGAATTTTGTGTAATTTCCTTAGCTTCCTTTTTGCATTAACATTGCCACCAATAAGATAGGTAAAATAATTAACATTAAGTTCGTGTAAGAGATAATTAGATGAAAGACTCTGCATACCTACTGTAGGTCAGATACTAAGAGAGCAATCTCTCATACAGTATAAAGCTCAGATCACTGACTTAATATTTTCATTTTTATGAAAGCTCAGATCACCCACTTAACATTTGCCTTTTCATGTGACTAGGAAGCGATTTCAGAGAAAAATCTGCTTAGGTAATTTGGAGTCACTCACAAGTGTTTAAAAGACTAACATTAACATCGTAGTTAAAGTACAAGTTAGTCTCCAGGAAGCCATGACACCAGCAGTCTGGAAAAGGCACATGACATTATCTTTGCTTCTCACTCTCAAACGGTACCAGATAAGCAAGAATTACACCTTGCATGCACAGAAGTATTATTTTTCCAAGGTCTTGAACATATTTCAAATTCTACTGCATGGCATGTTTTATACAAGCTAAACATCTACCCTGCCTCTCAGAAAAGTGCTGTATCTCAATCTCTGCAGGTCAAATATGATACAGCATAACTCACATTGTTCAGTTCCAAATATGTAACTGGGGAACAGGTAACAATATGTAAGAATATATGCAACTGTCCTATCCTAACAGAATTGTGCCATGTACTTTGACCTCTCATAGAAAATGTCCTCTAAATCAAATGCCTTTTGGTAATATAAATTTCTAAATAATATTTGAAGGACTAAAACAAAAAATAATTCAAATTATCATACACAATGCCTGCAATTTTCTATAGAAGCTCTCCAATACAAATTTTAGACTGCTACAGAGCACAAACAGAGATTCACTGAGAGCGCATAAAAGGTTTTCTTTAGGGCTGAAAAATGTAAACTCTTACCCCACATTACACTGTCCTGCATGTCCATAACACCCTTCTTTAGATAACAGTAGTGTATATCCTCAGTGAAGTGTTCCTTGTACGTGAATACAACATACACCTGTTGAGAGCAACATGGTGAAGTCAGGCCTAAGCTTTTGATCACATACACCATAATCTGAAATTTGGGTCACCAATGACTTTAAAAGTCATTGTCGGAAACCCTCTTTTTCCCCTACATCTACTTTTATACAGTTGTATACTATTTATTTCTTCTATGACCCAAAAGAAAAAAAAAATCTTACATATCTATTTATGTCACATATTCCATTTTGCTAACTTGTTTTTCATAAATATTTTCCTTCACATGCATCCCAGTTTTTAAACACTTCCATTCGGTCATCCCCTCAAATGTTCAATTTGCATTCATTTCTTTATTATATGCTCCTTATCATTATTGTCTCTTTTTCACTTGAGTTCCTTCTCTTCTGTGAAGTTAAGCTCACAAGTTACAACTGAGTAAAACCTTCAAAAAGAACCTAATGTAATGCACAGGCATGCCATAAAATAAAATCTGTGTCATAGGTTACCTACTTTTTACAAACACTATTATATTTCTAAAATTATTTTGTTACTATAAACATAAATAAAAAAAAAGAGAATAGAAAGCTTTGACTGAGAAAAAGAAATTGCATACAAACTGATTTAATTACATAAAGATTTGTATAGAATCATAGAATACTTAGGGTTGGAAAGGAAATTAAGATAATCTAGTTCCACCACCACTGACATAGGCAGGGACATCTCATACTAAACCATGTTGAAGAAGGCTCTGTCAAACCTGACCTTGAACACCACCAGGGATGAAGCATTCAGAACTTCCTTGGGCAACCTATGACAGTGCCTCACCACCCTCAAAGTAAAGAACTTACAGAATCATAGAATGGTTAGACTGGAAAGAACACTAAGATGATCAAGTTCCAACCCCCCTGCCATGGGCAAGGACACCTCACAATAAACCATGTCACCCAAGGCTCCATCCAATCTGGCCTTGAAAACCGCCAGGGATGCAGCATTCACAACTTCCTTGGGCAATCCATTCCAGTGCCTCACCACCCTAACAGTAAAGAATTTCTTCCTTATATCCAATCTAAACTTCCCCTGTCTAAGTTTTAACCCGTTACCTATCACTACAGCCCCTCATGAATCATCCATCCCCAGCATCCCTATAGAACCCTTCAGATACTGGAAGTATCTTAATACTTCCTTGAAGTATCTTAACTTGTATCTTGAAGCATCTTGAAGATCTTGAACTTCTTCCTTATATGTAACCTGAACTTCTCCTGTTTCAGATTGAACCTGTTACCCCTTTTTGTATCAGTCCCTAATTAAGAGTCCTTCTCCAGCATCTTTGTAGGCCCCCTTCAGATATGGGAAGGCTGCTATGAGGTCTCCACGCAGCCTTCTCTTCTCCAGGCTGAACAGCCACAGTTTTCTCAGCCTGTCTTCATACGGGAGGTGCTCCAGTCCCCTGATCATCCTCATGGCCCTCCTCAGCACTTGTTCCAACAGTTCCATGTCCTTTTTATGTTGAGGACACCAGAACTGGGCAAAATACCCCAAGTGAGGTCTCACAAGAGCAGAGTAGAGGGGCAGGATCACCTCCTTCAACCTGCTGGTCACGCTTCTTTTGATGCAGCCCAGGATACGTTTGGCTTTGTGGGGTGTGAGCTCAAACTGTCGGCTCATGTTCATTTTCTCATCTACCAACACCCCCAAGTCCTTCTCTGCAGGGCTGCTCTGAATCTCTTCTCTGCCCAACCTGTAGCTGTGCCTGGGATTGTTCTGACCCAGGTGCAGGACCTTGCACTTGTCATGGTTAAACTTCATAAGGTTGGCATCAGCCCACATCTCGAGCATGTCAAAGTCCCTCTGGATGGCATTCCTTTCATAGAGCGTATCAACCGAACCACACAGTTTGGTGTCATTGGCAAACTTGCTGAGGGTGCACTCAATCCTACTGTCCGTGTCACAGACAAAGACATTGAACAAGACCAGCCCCAACACCGATCCCTGAGGGACACCACTCATTCCTCTCTCCAGCCAGACATTGAGCCATTGACCACAATTCTTTGCATGTGACCATACAGCCAGTTCTTTATCCACCGAGTGGTCCACCTGTCAAATTGATGTCTCTTCATTTTACAGACAAGGATGTCGTATGGGACAGTGTCAAACTCATTGCACATGTCCAGGTAGATGACATCAACTGCTCTACCCCTGTCCACCACATTGGTCAGGCAGGATTTCCCCTTAGTGAAGCCATGCTGGCTGTCTCCAAGTA
This sequence comes from Melopsittacus undulatus, assembly GCF_012275295.1. NCBI lineage: Eukaryota > Metazoa > Chordata > Aves > Psittaciformes > Psittaculidae > Melopsittacus > Melopsittacus undulatus. Next base: position 80,845,385 of record NC_047527.1, on the reverse strand, counting down.
CCTTGTCATATTTTCTGTGCCTTATCACGCCTTCCAGGAGAATCTGCTCCAAGATTTTGCCAGGCAGAGTTTCCCCTTCTTGAAAATGGGAGTTATATTTCCCTTTTTCCAGTCGTCGGGAACTTCACCTGACTGTCATGATTTTTCAAAGTCATACTTTTTTCAGTCTGTAATTTCTGTAATGGCTTAATACCCCTGAAAATAGTAGTTAAATTGTGGAATTTGGTATTGTGTGCATCATACTTGTAAGAATTCAAAGACAATAATTTAATTTTGGAAGTTAAAATTGACATTGCTTTTGCTACATGTTTATGTATCATATGTACTAAAGTGAATGTTTCATTAACAAAAAATTCTATTCAAGCATTAGGGAATGCTACTGAATATAAAGCAACTTTTCTAATTTTCTAATGGATACATTAGTCATGACATAACTCTCCGTATCTAAGCCCTGAAAAAGCAATTTAGAAATCCTGAAGTCCTATGTGAACTCCTATTTCCAGCTTAATTATTGTAAGCTATCTCTAACCCACATAAAAGCCAATTAAGAGGCAGCATGAGTAGCCATATTTAATATAAATAATATCAATGGCTCATATTTTCTCAGCATGATTCAGTATAAACTCTTAAAATATTAATAACTATGGATTTTTTTTTAATACTCCTAAGGTAGAATAAAGTTGTTTATAGGAGGACTTTTTCAAGCTATAGAAACTTACATTTATGTCTAGACTGTGTTATTCTAAGTCACAGGTATCACACTTGAGATACACAGGTATCACACATGAGAAACTATAGATCTCTGCCACACCTTGGGTGAATCTGAAACAGGTGTATATCATATTCATTCATCAAACACCACATGAGATGAGGATACTTTACAACCCCCAACAAAGCATCCCCCAAAAAATCGAAAGGAAAATTATTGAAATTCACCATATAAAATAATTCAATATTCCTATAATTCTGAGAAATTCCAAGGGAAAATACCTCTTTTTCAATGTCAGAATAATGTAGTAACATGCTGAGATACACTTCTTATCTAACGGTTCCTGTGGAAAGATTTAAAATAAAATCTGTAAATTCAGACAATTTTGTCCTTTAACTGAATCTATATAGGCACACTGTTGAAGAGAACACTTTCAGACATTTATTTTCTGCCTTCCATCTCAAAGATGACTGTCTTTTAGCAATACTGGATTTCCAGATTTCGTCTCAAACTACTACTGTGCAAAACTACACAACAGTCAGGATAGCAAAGAACTGAACTAGGCTTATTGTCTGAACTCCTAGCTCCAGACATTCTGGTGATTTGGAACACTGTAATAAGATATTTAAATCAAAACATACATGCTTTCAAATGCTACTATTTCCATAGATATAATGGTAATTCAAGATGTAAAGGTAGGCCAAGGGCTTCGACTTTGCAAAAACAGTAACTTTCAACTGACTACATATGCACCAATAAGCAGACAAACTGGAAGAATAAACAAAAGCCTTGAAGATGCTACACTAGTTGTCAAGGAGCAAGGGAGAGGCTGGCAGTGATGGATGTACACTTTTACTGTGCTTAGTGTGCTCCTGAAGGCCTCCTTTTAACCCAAGGGATGTCCTCATTTGTGCTAGCTCAGACCTCACACACAGAGGGCAGTTTAGCTGCTGGCACAGAGACTGTGTCTGCCCAAGCAGTGATACTGCTGAGCGCAACTGCTGCTAAATTGATAACATATCCATATTTCACCAGAGGCTCCTGCTGCAATTGAATTAATACCTTTATCCTGGATTGGAAAAGCAGCATTAAGCAGCTACCTGGTACTTGAGTTCTGGACTTCTAAATCAGGGATTCAATATTTTTATTTTTTATTTTTTAGAAATAATTGTATCTAGATTTATATAGGAAGAAAATATACTTACTCAGTGTCTTTCCCTCAACTATTATGAAGATGACAGGCAAGCTATCTAGTCAGTGTATATCTTTGTGATTTAAGGAGTGAATGAAGTATAATGAAGTATTATATACTTTTCTAAAGTAGATTGTTTAATCAAGCATTCTCTGTGTAAAAGCTGCATAAAAAATCTAATCAAAATATAACCTGAGGTGCCTTCACCAATTCTAGTCTAATGGAAACTAATCCCTGTTTCAGGTAAATTAACTTTCAGGTCTTAATTTGCTCAGACATCCCTTAGTCTTTCTTATTTAAAAAAAAGCTCAGTTTACTAGAATGTTTCAGCCTCCTAGGCCAGTGACTTGACCCCCTAAATTTTTGCCCAAAAGATAAAGATACATTTGATTTCCAATAACTTCTATATATTAAACAACAAGGTATTTTTTTGAGAGGTGAATACCATCCAAAGCATTATGTATGTGTGTATGCACATGTGTATTCTCCACTTGTGCCCTCAATTCATTTGTCTCAGGCTCAGTACTTTTTGACTCATCTCACTGGAGACAGACATTTTAAAGCAAATGAGAGTTAGGACCACTTCACACCACAACACATATAATCTCATGGAAACTGAATCATAGTGAGACAATTAAACTAGAATTAGTTGTATTTGAAGCACTGGAAAAGATACAGAAAGTAAAAAAAAAAATACTTGACATTGCATATGACTTCTGCTTAACATGCAAAAACACCTGGGATTTCTGAAGATGCAACTAATCTCAGAGTGTGTTTATAATATAGTGTGAATTATTCCTAATTCATGATAGTTCTTTTTCTCAGTTTGAAGTCTGGTCCATCTACCCTAACTAGTCCATCATTTAACTAGTCAACTACACTTGTCAGTAGCTGATGCTACCATTTTAAAATTCCTTTTTACGTAGAATTTGTAAGTTACTGACAGCAATATATGAAACAAAAGAAATAAAATCAATTTGAGAATGACTGGCACAAGAAGAATCAAAAACACCTATCAACCAAACCCAGACAAATCCCTAAACACAGCCTAATCAGAATTACATCCAAAGTAAGCAACAGATTAATTTCACTTTGGTTTTGCCTACTTGCAACAACCAGTATCTCAACCATAGGAGATAAAGAACCAAAACTAGGATGATTTGATTCTTGATGGCTTATATACATACATATTTAATAAAAAACTTTAATCTCCTGACATCATAGTCAACACATAAAATGCTCTTACGTGGTTGTGAATATATTTTTTATACTAGTAGGTCACCTAAGGACAGTGAAATGTGAAGAAAAAAACCACAAACAATTTACACTAGGATCAGAAAGGAACAGAAACAACATATATATGATAATTAGCATACTTAAAAGTACAAACATTTTGCTCTTATGGTAAAAGAACTACACAAGGTATTTAAGCCTAAAAATAATTAATTTTATTATTATTATTTTGAATCAAGTTCTGTTCATTCAGTGGTCTATGGCTTCTTATTTTAGAGAGCTGGTCACAAGAGGGCAACATAGTTACATATATATGGAACAGTTCTGACATTCCATCCAATGGAAATTAGCAGTATATAAAAATACAATAGTATATGGTAGTGTTTTTATTGATCAGTGTTTCTAGCAGAGCAAATATCAGATTAAAATTACAAAAGGTGACCTTAATGTTGTCTTTCTATACAGCTTCCATCATACAATCTGATCACAGTGTAACATGGTATTTTCAAATAACATAAATGTGTCATTCAGTTTTCGGTACATTCTTAATGAATGTGCTCTTTTTTAACTCACCAGTTACATACTGGTTTTAGTCATAGGAGCTCTGCCTCATTCAGAGAGAATGAACTAGGTAGTTTAGTGATTAGAGGATACGAAATGTGTGGGTAGAATAATGGGTAGTACATTCAACCTTCATTTCCTCATTATTGTTTTCTTAAGAAGATCAACAGCATCCAAAAAAATTTCTTAAGTGAACCACTCCTTAAAGAAATATTTGATTGTTTCAAGATAAAGATTCTTCTTGATAAAACCAGGAAGAAACCTTCCAATAAGACTTCAAAATAGGTTTTCCTGCATGTCCAGGTGTAACCTTACAAATTTTCTCATAGAGAAAGCTTTGTAGATCTGATATTCCTAAAAGACAAAGGCTATTGTCTTAGTTTTGATGATCAATTTCAAGGTTATTCACTATGTTTATACTGGATTTAAGTCATACAACACACAAAAGATCTAAGAGAATTCCCACTATCGGTGCAATGCTAATCAACAATATTGTCATTATTAATTATCACAGCAACTTCACAAATTATGTACAGGAAAACAACTGGAACAAGACTTCTAAGGACTCTCTGACAATGTCAGACAAAAATAAGTTCCAATCACTATAGTAACAGCTGTGAGCAACCTTCTGGTTGTATTGCAGTCAATGGCAATACTCCCACAAACATCAGAAAGGCCTCGAGTTCATTTTGTGGCAGTAATCCATGAGCCACACAACTAGCATTGACGTTTTAGATGTGAAATAAAAACAATTAATTTCTCTACAGCTTGCTTGTAAATGAATGCATTTGCATTGTGTGGAGTGCTTGAATGCCTAACCTATATACAGAACATTCTGTAAAGCCAAAGTCCTGTTTCTTTGAGAACAGTGACTTAAATATGCAGATCTATTACTTCCTCAATACATTTCTGGGAAAGATCTGCAGAACTTATTTTGTTTTCTTGTCACAGCCTGCCACTCTTCGCTTGTACATTCCAGAGTTTTCAAACTGCTATTTTATCTGGGGTGAAAGAAAGGTGGGAAGAGGAGAGAGAGGATATAAAGGAGACAAAAACAAATTCAAGATGAAGTTCCAGAAAAAAATCTATTCATAATTCATTTAAAAAATAAATATTATATTAAAAATGGGATTCTAAGCATTTTGATTTAAAAAATCAGGCAGCATAAAAATTTATCTAAAATGTTGTATTTTTTCTCCTGAGGAAAACAAAGGAACAAACAAAACTACCAACAACAAAACCAAACAAAAAAACTCAGTTTTTCTTTCTTCTTATGTCTAACCACCCAAAGCAGAACTGGGACCAGTAAGTGCTCCTCTCACACTGCACTTTGTTGTATGAAGAGCTTAGTGAAACTTAACGTGACAATTTTTTTGTAAGTGTGGTCTGTTACAAACCAGTTGACTTAATCGTATACCTTTCAAATGTCATGACCCTTCTCCATATCAAAATCTCATAGTGGGATGGCAAAAATGAAGTGTTAATCATTTTTACTGCTTTTGTCATCTTAGTCTTATTGCTTTTTTATCTTCATACTTTAACTTACATAGCACCAAGGTCCATGAGCTGACTCCCTTAGAGCTATCATGGAGATAATTGTATTATGTTAACAGCTCTCTTTCACAGATTTCAACATCCTATCTCTTGTTCATTCCACTGATCATCATGATTTCAATTCTTCTAGTACTCCTCTAGTCACATTTCTTTCCAGATCTTTTTCATCCACAAACATGCACCTTAATGTCTAAAACCCCAAGACTTCAGAGAATCCACATTGCAGTACCAATTTCAGCTACCTTTTCTCTGGTGAACTTGTGTACACTTAGCCTAGGTTTTAAGGAGAAGCCAAGCTGCACAGTTACTGAACTGCTAAATAAAATAATTATGTTAACCGCTAATTATGTTAACAGAGCTGTTAGACTACGCCCTCTTCATAAACCACTCAAGGTGAGCTGAAAATGAAGCCACACTGGAGCTAACTCAAGAAAATAAAGGCATGTCACACGGATGATCAGTCCTACTGACAGTCATGGATCTGTGGAATTTGTGCAATCTATACTTGGGACTACTGATTTACATGGAAAAAAGTAGGTGATGCACAGAAGACAACCACAACTAAACAAAAAATGCATGCCCTGCTGACTGCAATGTAAAGGAAAAGAACTATGTACCAAAGCCCTTTTCAAAGCAAAACTCTTAATCAAGCTATAATACAGAATTAAATCCCAAACCAATGTAAAATGTTATGTCTATAAAATAGTACAAATAGAAAAGTTACATTAATTCCTCCATGGCTGTAGAGTAGAAAACTGAGGAGCTGATATATCGTAGTAGTTATAACTGATACCAATTTGAAAGTGCTCCTGAGTGTAATAATCAGAACAGTCTTCAATGGTTGAACCTTTTGGTTGAACTACCTTTTGGCCTGCCAGAGAACAGTTGGCAGGTGTTTTCAAATAAATAATTTCTAATGATATTTTTATAATTTTACTTTATTGCACATCTCAGTAAAAAAAAAAATCAACGTTATAACTTGATGCACAGTAATGTTTAAGAATGGTAGTGGGCTGTGAAAAGTAGGAACTGCATGCAGTATTCAGTTTTTCAGAGATCTGGATACTACAGAGATTTATTTTAACCCTTACATATTCACTTTCACTATTCCTGGGATAATTTGTTGTGCACTCCCCTATGGAACACAAACCATTCTCCAAGGAGAGGTCAGCTCCCTCAAAACTCCTTCTACTTCTTTTCTTCAAGGAACCCAACATGAGTGAGTAATTACAGCAATTTCAACAAGCAAGGCCTCTCCTATCTCCCACTGGTCATGTCTTTTAAAGTTACTATTATCCTCTAATGACCTGTAAAATCTCAGAAAGAAAGGCATGACATAGATGCCCAGCTGCTTTCTCTTCCTAGCTTCAGCATGATGGCAATCAGGAACCCCTGACTGTGTTATGGCCCTGTGTCAGCTCTTCTGCTGCTACTGCCTCCCATGGTAACTCTCTTTTAAAAAACAGGTTCTTTCTCATTAACTTTTTGCTTTCATACCACTCATGAAATTCTCTTTCACCATCCTCTCATTCTCTTGTACAGCTGCATTTCAGGCTGTCACTTACTGAAGACACAGGACCTCATGCAAAGTCTAATGAATCTTCCTGAAATTTTAAGATTATTTGAATCTGATTGGAATAATATGGCTTATTGGTTAACTGGTCTTTTATGTTTCCTCTTTTTTTACCCTATTCAACGCAATTTTGACACTCCTTTCAAGAAGCAAACGAAATTCACGCTGACGTGAATCTTTTTCCCATGTGACACATTCAGAAAAAAATTAATTCCTTGCAACAGAAAAACACAGCAGAAATCTCACTGTAAGGGTACTGTGCGGGAGAAATAACTGTAATGGGCTACACTAAATCCTGTGGGAAGTGTTAAAGCACTGTCTGGTTAGAATTTTTTCTAAAAAAAAACCCAACAAACAAAAACCAAACAAGTTCTACTCATTCAGTGTCTAAATAACAAAGATAAACATAAAATAATAAATTTAATTTAAAAAAATTGAATAGATGTCCAATCATAGCTGTTAAAATTTTTGTGACATTCACAAACAGCTATTTAACATTTGCATACATCCCTCCAAAAACCTGAGTTCTTTCAACCAAATCTGTAATTTTTTTAAGTACTCAGCTTCTATAGCTTTTTATGGAGTCCAGTGGAAGCCAGATACACTCATAACCGTTAAAAACAGGACATGTTTTCACATTAGCTACAAAGACACATAGTTTGAGTCGATTTTTGGAAGTCAAAAGTGAAATGTTGATCTCACTGAAGTTATGGCATTTTAAAAAGCCAGCAGTTTTTTGAACAAAATCTGAACAAGCTTCTTCATTAGTTTAAGATTACTGCATAGATGGAACCAGAAGATGGCTCCCACAGAAATGCTTGCTACCATTGAAGCTTCAAGGCAATATAACATGAGTATTTTCTGACAGCAAAATCTTCTGCTTCATCTGAGAATTTTAGTCTGAAGAAAGATCTTACCATCCTTGGTGGGCTGACCATGGTTAAGGGACAGAAGCCCACAAAGCCGCTCTAACCCACTCCTCAAGAGGAGAGGAGGCAGAAAGAAAGATAAAAAAAGCTTGTGGGTCAACATATAGAGATGGTGGTCACTTACCAATTACCATCATGGGCAAAACAGGTTTGACTTGGGGAAAACAAGTTTATTTTATTGATCATTAAAAACAGAGTTAGACAGTGAGAAACAAAAACGAAAAAACCTTCTCCCCACGCCCCTCACTTCGTCCCAGGCTCACCTTCACTCCCGATTCCTCTATTTACATTTCCTGAGGGGAGCAGGTGAATGTGGGGCTGCAGTCAGTCCATATCAGCTCCTCCCTGACACTACTTCCTCCTCGCGTTTCCCTGCTCCGGCGTGGGCTCTCTATGGGCTGCAGGTTCGTCCAAGACACGTCCACGCTCCACCGGTGTGCCTCCTAGTGCCACAGGGGCATCTCTGCCGGGCGCCAGGAGCCCCTCCTGCCCTCCTCCCGCTCTGCTCTCGGGGCTCGCGGGGCTGTTTCTCACCCGGTTCCCCTCAGCCCTGGCTGCCGGGCACCGTTTGCCCTTCCTTACCCAGGCTTTCCCCGAGGCGCCCGCCCCTGGCTGAGGGGCTCAGCTCTGCCATGCGGTGAGGTCGCTGGAGCCGGCTGGGACCGGCTGTGTCCGCCACCGGGCGGCACCGGGCAACACAGGCCGCTCCGCACAGCCGACGCCCGGGCACCGCCTCAGTACTGGTGGTGCTGACAGCACATGAGCGCCTGCACCTAGTACACCTCTCGCATGAATTGGGAGAAAATCTTAAATTAAAAGCAAAAGTGGAACAAGAATATGTACTAAAACGTTTTGATCAAAAAACCCTGTAAATGAAGCTCTTTAAATTGAACAACACTTCTAGACATGAAATCATTACGGAAAGTTGATTTAAAAGAGAAGTCTCAAGCCAGCAATGAGGAATTGCATAGCTATTTAATGCGAGGTTACAGCAGGGCTGTAAGAGCCTTAAAAATGTACTTTTAAAACGTGGGACTTTTGCTTTTTCATGATTTTCAGCTATCAAACATACTTCATTTACCTCTTGAATTTCCTAGGAATTTCCTATGCTCTGTTTTTTTTTTTTTTTTTTGAAAATCATGTAACTTATGCCATTACGCAATTTTAAACCATGTTTTTCTTTAAAGCACAGTTTTGTTCATCTTGTCACTTGTTCTTTCTGTAAGTAATAGTTATCTGGCCATTCTGAAATATACAATTATATATGCATGAAGAATTGGTAGGGCTGGTCCCTTTTTAAAAATAGTTGGTGGTGCAATGCAGTGACATTCCTAATGAGGAGGTTTGGTTAATTGTATGCAGAAACAATTAGCAACTGAATTCCTCTTAGATTTTTCAGTGATTAGCTTTGTGGTTGTTCTTTTATGAAGTCTGAAATGCCAGCAAAATGTGTGTGCATGCTGGAAGCTTTTTCCCATAAGGGACATAGCATGGCAGAACTCCTACTCAGAACTCACTAATCAGAACAGCTGAAATAAATACGAACTGGGTGTTACTTCTGCAGGAATTTCTATTCTACACAGGCTAAAAAGTTATTATGTCCTTTATTTTATCTCCTACCACCATTTAGTAAAAGGAACAAGTCAATAATCTATCTGAGAAAGATCTTCTTACCATTAGCAACCACACATCACACTGATAGGAATCTTTACTAACCTGGAGTATTATAGTCTTCAGAAACATTTGAATCAGTAAGGTTCCTCCCTATTCTAGAGTTCAAAGATTTCATATGCTTACAAATAAGCCTTGACAATTTGATCTGCTACATTTTGGCTCAGAAGCTCAGATTTTTGTCAAATTACTTCAGTAATATTCCCTATTTAATTGTCTTGGACATGTACTTTTGACAGGTTAGGGCAATAGGAAAGAAAAATTTTCTTTTTCTTTTAGTAGCTGTAAAACAGATAGCAGATAGAGAGCTCTTCTAGAGAGCTCTGTTGCGCTTTTGTAAAGACCACAGAACTCAAGCACAAAATCTGCTTGAGTTTAGAAAAAGACAACAATAGTTTAAATCTTCCTTGTAAGAAGGGAAGGAGATGAGCAATGCACATCTGTAACTCCTCTGTCTCCAAGAGATTTTAAGTCTATTCATTATCAGACCAAAGACATTCTGCATTTTGTCAACAAAACTAAAAGTACACATTGTCAGATGTACAGCATTTCCACAGCTATGCTTTCTTGACAGAAAAGACAAGTAAATAACCCTCAATCCTCCTCTACTTTGCTTAATTTGTTTCTGCTATCTCAAAACAGGTTATTATTGTGTTTATAAATCAAAGCGTAATGCTTCATAACTGCATGACAATCTCAAATGGGCTGAACAATCTAGGGGACTACAGATTGCACACACATCTGCTGGTGAGGCACAAAGATCTGGAAATGCACAAAACTGGCAATCTGGAGCATCCCACTTGCCTTCCTATCATAAACACTGTAGTCAGTGCTGTCAAGACAATGATGAAAAACACATTAAAGTTAAGAAACAATCTAATACTAAAATCTAAGAATTTCCTAAATAGGATTAAATTATTCAACCTCAGTAATCATGTCACAGTACTGAGAGCCTGAAATCAGTTAAGTAAAGGGAAAGAGGAAACAATCTGAAGACACTGAGGGTACTGCTGATTAGGAAGTTCTAGAAAAGTAGATTGTATGCCTTAGAAAGTTGATACACTTCATGATAGCAGATAAAGAAAAGATAAACACCTAGTACAGTCTTCAGCAAGGCTTTGCTCATTTCTCATAGAGCCCTGGAACACCTGATGGAAGGCCTGGATTTGATCAAATTCATTCTAGCAAGGATCTGAATCAGTTCTTTCCCATAATCTCTACTACAAGGGAATAAACTTTTACAGCTATCCTAGCTCCACGAGTTACATGTCTGAATAACATTTTAGCTCCTTTTAACAAGCATGGGTGCAATTATTATTGCAAAAGTCTATGTTAATTTTTGCCTTTAGTGGCAAGAATTTAGTAAGGAAAAAACATAGAGGCAAAAACTTTTCCAGACTACCAATTGAAATCCAGCATTTGGATAGATCCCTCCTCCTCTCTTCTTGGGGATTTTTTCTTTGACTTTTGTGTTAAGCATCAAAGTCACATTCTAGTCTGCCAAATGTTGCAGTTAACATCACTATGATACAATTTCATGATTTTAGTTTATCTGACAAAAGAAAGTGTAGCAGATTAAAGAAGAAATAGAAGCTTTCAGTAGTGATGGAGACAGTTGTTGATATCAAGGAGAGGCTGAGAGACTTAAGGGCTTAATTTGTTTTATGCCAGCCAATAGGCAAGAATAATTTACAGCACAATAGTCATTCAGGCCTTCCAATTTTTATTTTTTTTTTTTTTAGAAAAGCAGACTTTGGATACAGCCAGCAAAAACTATTCCAAGCACTTTTGCAGTCAATTGAAGAATGAAGCTGCTTGACTAAAAGTGGAAAATGGAATATTTTATGATGGTATTACTTAACAAATTGTAAACAATATTTCACTCCTACTTAGTTCCTTAACTAAAACTTGCTCTTCTAAAACTAGAAAAAAATCTCACTGTTTGAGATCTCCACTTCCACTAAAAAAAAATGAGAGATGTTAGTTTTGTAATAAGCTCCTACAGAATTATTGAAGGAGATAAACAATGAACACTTATAACAAAACTTTTATTATTTATTTTATTATCATTGAAAAAGAGCTGTGATGAAATCCTAATTGAATAGCATAAAAAGTACATATGGACATTCTGAGAGGATGACTGATGTTAAACAAATCCAGTTCATCTCAGTTGAGGTGGATGATCCACAATTTTTATTTACTAAAAGAATTATTTCATTCTCTTTTATTTTGTCACAGAAACCTTAACTTGAACTCTCTTAGCTACAGATTAGGGGATATAATACATTAATGAAAAATATGACTTCATGATATTACAGACATTAAATTTTTACAGAGATGGAGAAGGATATACTTTATTAACGCAGTTGTTGTGTAAAATCAAATATTAACCCAGTGACCTGATGCAGCATATACTGGAATTATGGAAGGCTGTCTATTGATTTAATGGTTACCAAATGATCACAGACTTCAGTGAGGCTTCGTTGTAGTTTCAGGCTGTTGAGTATCCATTAAAATCTTGACCTGGGCTAAATCTGGGATTTCACTTTGGTAAATTAAACCTTAGGCTGATTTACTAAAGTTGTCTGATGACTATTTTATACCTCAAACACATTCATCATTTACTCTTCAGCAATCTGCATTTGTCAAATGCAACAAGATGCTTCAAGAGCAGTGGGGAAGACAGTCTAGCTTTGATCATATCTTGTGTTACCTGTGTTTGTTCCAGAGCTCTTTTGTTTGCATTCTTTATGAGTCAGTGCTGTGGGAATCCAGTAAATGTGCTCATAGATTTTCAACTGGTAGAGCTTTCCTGGGCTTTGTTGATTTTAAATTTTGCTCTCAAATACAGTAGGAAATTTTGGATGATGTTCTCAGGGTCACCTTAGGGATTTTGATGACCAGTTCCTATTAAAATTAATATGAATTTAACATACAAGTGCCATTGGTAATCTTACTTTTTATGTTATTGAACATAAACTCTATGAAAGCACTTTCATTAAAGTTCTAGAAGCTCATACTTGGGCTTTGCTTTTTTTTTGTGGGTTTTTTTTACCTGATATTTATTTTATAGTATATTTCTGAAGTTTTGACTTGTAATTTATTACATGAAAAATCCATAAAAATAATAAAAAATGTTAATGCTTTTTATCTTTCATATTTCACTTTCAAGAGTTTCTGAGAACAGACATACCTTTTCTTTGTTTAGGAATCAGTCCTACATGATGTAGTTGTAGAAATGGAAAGTAAGAAGAATACACTTGAAGCACTTGGGTGCTGCCATTAAAACCTTAGTTGGGCACTGAAGAGCAGATTCTCTGTTAATATCACAGAAGACTGAGAATGTAAGAGATATACTGATAGAATGCAAATGCATTCATAAAGTTTCTCAGGGCTAGGACAGAACTGAAACCTTTTTTAGTGTTCAGCTCATTAAGTCAGTGACAGATCTTAAACTCATATGACACAAGAAATAGCTTGAAAAATAGCTTGAAAAAGAAATCTTTTTTGCATGAAACAAAACAAAATATATTTCTTAAAATATTCATCCAAAACTTAGATGAAAAGTTAAAAAAAATCGAGAAAATTAATCTTTTTGCTCATCATTTATTTGATAGGATCTTCACAATGTCACCTTCTCCTGTAGGAAGCAAAACTGACATGACTTTTCAACAAAAGCAATCAAAAGGCTTTCATTTAATTTCCTTGATGGAATTTTCAAATTTTTGAAAAACAGAGTTTTTTAGTTATAAAATTAATGAGATTAAAATTATTCAACAGTAAAGTTATTTCTGTCCAAATACAGAACAGTTCATTCAATTTATTCCATACTTCTATAAATCATTAGTAAATACAATTCTTAATAATTCTGTGTTCTTACTTTTTAAAATGTTAATACATAGATTTTATTTTTAGCTTTCCAGAAATTTAAGCAATTTTTTTTTTTAAATAAAACTTTAGATTCTCTGTCTCTCCTTCTTCCTGTTCTCCCTTTTTTAAAAGAAGCTATATGCTTGCTTCACAAAAAGGAGCTGGAAGTCTTGGTGGACAAATTGAATGTAAGTAAGCAGTGTGCCCTTGCATTAAAGAAGTTCAACCACATAAACAATGATAGGATCATATATGCAGACTGGAAGGGGCCTCGGGAATTTCCTTAAAGCAGGAAGTGCAGTCAGACTAGGTCATTTAGAGCTTTACCCCGTCAGGACATGAAAACATACTGAGACAGAGAGACTGCACAGGCTTTCTGGGCAGCCTGCTCCACTGCCTGACTGTTCTCAGATTGAAAAATTATTTCTTAATAGCCAGTCTGAATTCACCGTGTACTTGCTGTCTCTCATCTTCCCAAATTAAACCACTGGGAGGAGCCCCTTTTTAGCTTTTGGATAACCACTCATAGTTACTGGGGCATTGTTGTTCAACACCCCTGAACAAACTCCAGTTCCTCAGTCTCTCTTCACAGGTCAGCTGATAAAACCCCCAGCCAGTACCCTCAGCTGTACTTACTCATTCATCAATTCTTTCTTATTATGAGGAGCTCAAAAGTGGATGCAGTATTTCAGATTAGATCTCATGAATGCCGAATAAAGGGATCCCCTCAGTGATCTGGCTGTACCCCTGTGAATACCTACCAGGGCACCATTGGCCTTCTCTGCAGCTAGGGCACACTGCTGGCTCACGCTCAGCTTGTGTCTGTCAAGGCTAGTTCCCACAGGGGCGCCTCCAGGCAGGCAGGCTCCCAGCCTGTGCCCTTGAGAAAGGATAGCACTTGGCATTGCCCTTGTTGCATTTCATGAAGTTCCTGTTGGCCCATGCGTCCAGCTTGTCTAGATCACACTGGATTACAGTCTTGCCTTTCCACTTCCTGAGTAGCTCCCCAATTTGGTGTCATTTCCAAATGTGATTAGAGTCTCCTCCATCACATCTGCCAGATCACAGATAAAGATGTTGAATGGAACAGGTCCCTAAAGAGCCTCCTGCACTTGTTACCAGTCTTCACTTAGAGTACAAACCATTAAGCTCCACTTTCTGAGCCCAACTGTACAACCCATTTTTATCCACTTAGTTGTCCACCCATTCAGACTGTTATTATTATGGGGGATAATGTTGAAAACCTTGGTAAGTGACATCTACTGCAGGAGATTCTACCACTTTGGAGCCTGTGTTCTGCTGACAGGCAGGGTACACAGCAAAACAACCACACACTAGTATAACATGCACAGATTATTAAACAAGCACACTAAAGCAAACCAGGCATTTATCTCTCTATATATAGTGAATAAATACAATAAAGTAAATGCACAGAGGAAAAGTAGCAATGCATCAAATCATTACTGTATAGAGAGAACAGAGATTAAGAAAAAAACATCACCAGTCATCAATGAATCATCATCCAGGCCCACACTTCAAGCTGGGAAACCCTGTTGCAGCCAGTTCCAGGAGTCTCAGGTAACTGGTAAAGTTCCTGTGCAGTGCATCCCCCCATAAGTGAGGCTTCAGATACGGGGGTTCTGCTTTTATACGCTTAAAAAAAAAGTGGCTTTATGCCAGAATTGTAATTGTTTACTCATGAGGCCATGAATTTTCTTATGATCTCCCTGTTGTCCATGCCAAGAGCATTGGCAAGGCTCCCTGGCACAGCTAAGTATGAAGGTCATAGGACAGCTACACCCTTATGTTTTCCTGTGACTGTGACAAACAGTCACAATGAACATAAACATATATAGTCTACCAAATACAAAAACATGCTGTTATGTCTCTTAGTCATGAGTAGGAATCAGCTGTCAGCTAGGTTACTATCCCATCCAGCTCTCATCCTAGGTTCCCATTCTCACAGCTTGTGAGACCAAATCCCCATTTTGGGGCTCCCCTGTACAAGAAAGATGTAAGCGTACCAGATCAAGTCAAGTGGAGGGTCACCAAGATAGTATGGGAACTGGAAAACTTAGTGTAGGATGACAGACTGAGAGAACTTGATTTGTTCATCCATAATAAGGGAAGTCTAATTTGCAGTTTTACCATTGTACAACTCCCAAGTGGGTTGACATGAATAAGAGGGAACCATACTCTTCTTGGAAGTACACAGGGAAAGCAGAAGAGGAAACTGGCCGAAGCTGCAACACAGGAAATTTCAATTATATATAAGGAAAATTTTTTTCACTGTGAGGTGTTCAAATACCAGAGAGGGTGTACGATCTCCATCCTTGGAAGTGTTTATGGCTCAGATGGACAATGCAAAGTCTAAACGTCCCTCCTTCCAACCTAAATTATTTTATGATTCTATGATTTTTCTATTCCCCACAATTTCCCTAGCACAGAATTATGAATTGTTGTCAGAACTACCATGTAAGTAATCTCTAACTTATGCTTTCATCTTTGTACCTTTCACAATTGATAGCATCGACATTAACTATCTGCTCATTAGTGAGCATTTAAGATAAAGCTTCATAATAACAAAAAGCATTCATGACTACTCTTGTACCATTTCCTGTACTTAATGGAGGGACCAACTATTTCCTTAACCTTTCACTCACTCATGCATAAATTTTTTTTTTCACTATAATTTCTATGTCTTATTTGTTGCAATTTATTTTCTGCTTTAACTTTCTGATTCTTTACTCATAGTTTCATTGTTTAGTTCTCATCCTCAGTAATTTGATTTAGTCACTTCTTGTGATATTCTTTCTTCAATTTCTATTATTTGAAAATCATATAGATTGGTGACTTTGATACATCTTTAATCTTCCCTTCATTTATGATCTTAAAATTATCTTTGTCAATCTTGAACTCCTTTTTCTTTGAGAAATGATACTCAGATAATTCTGCCTACCACCGTTCTCAGTTAACTGAAAATGGATTTCTGTAAGTCCATCACATGGTTTCATGTGGAATTTCTCTTATGCATTATATGCTACATATTATATGCATTCATGTATGTCACAAATACAGAAGTTTTTTACCTTAAGACTGAATTTAGTAATTTCCACTACCTCAGTACTGCTGGACTGTACATATGTTCACAACTGTTAAAAAGAAAAAAAGAGTATTAACTTAGTTGATAATAATCTTCCAAATGCCACAAATACTTGTTACAAATACTTGGTTTATAGAAATGCAGACTCACCATATGTTAAAAAAACCCCTTTGATCCTCAAAAATTATATGATTTTCATACTCACTAAAATGTATATTTAGCTAGTATTTAAAAAATAGTTTATTAATTTTTGGAAGAATTACAAGTACAAAAAATCAGAAAATGTATATAAGAAAAAGTTATCCTTTTAAAATGAAGGTTCACAGTGTGAGTAGGGAACAAGTGCTTTATTTCGTGTAATTAATGTAAAAGCTTTTGAGAGTCTTGTAATTATTTCTGGAGTTGAATTTAGTATGTAAATAGTATGTTTACTTTGTTCTCCATTTCTTGGATAGCCACCCTGAATCTTTTAAAAAAGAACATGCTAGCTTAAGGTACAAAAGGTATTTTTATTTTGTGTGACTAAAACCAACCCCTTTCTACCTCTGAGTGAAAAGTCCTCCATTTAAGGCCAAAATTTTTAAATTCCCTTCATGTTCTTTTCTTAAATTAAGAGCTAAAAAATCAGTACTTCATGTTCAGAAACATGAAAGTGCCAAGCTGATTCTATCAATGTTAAAAGCTGCTGCTTCCAATTCAGAAACTAAGCATAAAGCTAATCTTTTAACATTGTCCAATGTTAAAATGCTACTATCCAGTGTCCAGTAAAGTGTCCTGTTTTGCTAAAATGCACTTACACAATGCTTGGGACAGTTTGAGAAACATCCTTTATTCAGTTCTTAAAATATGAAGATAGAAAAAACTGTATAGAAATTCACAGTGAAATCTGGGGTGTTTGTTCCTTTCTCAGAAATCCCAACGGCTTCAATATAAAATAGTCAAGCACTGCACAAATTATAAATGTTAGGTTTCTTCTTTTTTTAATCATATTTATATATATCATATAAAAGTACTACTCACATGTTTCCTACCCACTTCAACATGCAGGTTTGGTGGCACAGAGGTTGTGAATGCTCCAGTAGTGTTCAAGGCCAGGTTGGATGAAGCCTTGGGTGATATGGTTTAGTGTGAGGTGTCCCTGACCATGGCAGGGGGGTTGGAACTAGATGATCTTAAGGTCCTTTCCAACACTAACTATGATTCTATGATTCTATGAACTTCTCACCCTGTCAGGTACTTCTTTGTAGATGTTTGCCAAATTAAAATAAACTGGTCTTTGCCTTTAGCAGTCCCAAAATTATACAAGCTTTCTGAGGCAGGAAAGAATAAGAAAAAATCTCCTGTGAGCAGTTTGGATATTTTTTACATTACTGTGTTGTTTGATTTTGCCCTGATAACCTACCACATCAAGGAAGGACAAGTATATCTGCATCACTTTCAAATGAAAATTCAATAGCCAATCCAAAACTCTAAGAATGGAGACTATTAGAACACACACTATGATCTCCTGCTAACATAGACTACTAAAATTTTTCATATCAGTATGCTTCACTTCATTCAAAAATTCTTTTAATGAGCAAAAGTGATTTCACAGGTATTGAGGGATAATCTACATATTCAAGTTTGCCTTACCTGAGCTTTGGGCAGTGCTTATCAAAGTGCCAAATTCAATCCAGTAGTGCTGAGTCTCCATTGACATATTCTGAATCTCAGCATGTTTTATAAAGCTCAGACTTGACTCTGTACATCAGCAATCACAAACCTGTACAAGCATAGCTCAAACATCCTCAAAGGTTCAAACATCCTCAGATTTTCATATTGGAAGAAAATATGTTTCTTATTTTTGTCTTCTCCTTCCATTTTTTTTTTACCACAAAACCAAATAGAAACTCATACCAGACTCAAGTTTAAAAATTATATATAGTACAGATTATGAAAATTGGTAGAATGTGAGTACCAGCATGTATCAGTTATAGCTGAAAAAGAGTTTAGAAAACAATAAGCAACATCTTTTGCTCTAGTGAAATGAGCTGTAAGTATTTTAGCCAAAGGTCAGAATGTATTTTTGTTCACAAAACCATTAAATCAAACCATCGAGTGCTGTTCTTCTGAAAACCAGGTGTTAAATATTAAAGAAAAGGTACAGTGAGAAACTTGACAAGTAATTTGTGCTACATTCACAATCACAGTTGCTTCATAAGATTCCTTGAGGCAACAGTTTGCATTTTTTTCTTACATTAGGAAAAGAACATATATGAATGAAAAATACTGCCTTTCCCAAACAGCTGAGATCTTAAAATGGGAACCATAAAAAGAAAAAAAAAGTAGGTTGAAAAGGATTTTTGGAGATCAACAATGCCCTGTTCAAAGCAGAATGAACTTTAAAGTCAAAGAAAGTTGCTTAGTGCCATGTCCAGCTGGGTTTTGAGTATCCCCAAGGATGAAGAACCCACAGCTTCTCTGGGCACCTGTGCCAGTGTTTGACCACCTTTATGGTGAAAAATATTTTTTTAAGGTTGCTTAGAAACTCAGAGCAGATTGCATGATAACAGGGGGAAAAAGGGGGAGTTGTTTACTGACATAAGGGAACAGTCATATATGAAATCAGATTTCTTGAACAGAATGGCTGGTTACTGGCCTGATAGCATAGAAGTTGTCCTGGTTTTGGCTGGGATGGAGGTATTTTTCTTCCTAGTAGCTAGTACAATGCTGTGTCTTTGGTTTTAGTCTGAGAACAATGCTGATAATACACTGATGTTTTAGTTGTTGCTACGTAGCGCTTATCCTGATCAAGGACTTTCCCGTCTCTCATGCTCTGCCAGTGAAGAGGGGCACAGGTTGCTGGAGAGAGCAGAGACAGGACACCTGACCCAAACTAGCCAAAGACCTATTGCATACCACAGCTCATCATGCCCAGTGTGTAAACTGGTGGAGTTACTCAGAGGGGGCCAGTCACTGCCCAGGTGGGGCTAGGTATGGGTCAGTGGTTGGTGATCAATTGTATTGTGCACCACTTGTGTTTATTGTGTTTTTCCTTTTCCCTTTTAGTTTTATATTCTCTCCCCTTGATATTTCCCTTATCATTTTTATCATTATTAGCCTTATATTTTACTTTAGTTACTAAACTGTTCTTATCTCAACTGTGGGGTTTACATTCTTTTGATTCTCCTCCCCATCCTGCCTGGGCAGGGAGGAAGAGTGGGTGTGTGAATGAGCAGCTATGTGGTGCTTAGTTATTGGCTGGGTTTAAACCATGACAGGAATCCCTGTTACAAAGGCCCTTGCAGCTACATCTTCATCTGGGTCTGACGAGACACCCTGAATTGTGTTCACTTCTAATAATCTAGATGTCCCATGGTTCAGCCAACCACTCTGCCCATTCATAATTCATCACTATTTGAAATCTTAATAGCATATGAAACATCTCTTAAATGTGTTACCTACTTAAAAAAGACTGTCCTACCTGATCACACACAGGAAAACTTTATATTGACTATCTACCACTGGTTCATTTCTGAAACAGCATCCAACTAGGGGAATCAGTGGAGGGAAGTGCTAGATTCTTCCCCCAGGATCATAAAATTATATAATGGCTAGGGTTTGAAGGGACCTCAAGATCATTTAGTTGCACCCCTCCTGCCATGGGCAGGGACACCTTCCACTAGACCAGGTTGCTCAAAGCCCCATCCAGCCTGGCCTTCAACACTTGAGGGGTGGGGTAACATTCCAAGGATGTTAACCAACTCACAAAAATACAACTTGGAGTAAGCATATATGTCAGTCAAATACTTAATTGTGAAGGTGACTTGGAGTTCAGTCAGTCATGTAATTTCAAGTCACCTTGTTCTTTCAAATTACTTCCTTATCTCATCTACATAGATGAATAGTGAAACCATCCATGAAATTATATAAACTGGGCAGAGTTACCCGGAATGCCAGATCACTGCTCAGGTCAGGCTGGGTATATGTCTCATTGGGTGGAAAGCAATTGTATTGTGCATCACTTGTGTTTATTGGTGTTTTTTTGTCTTTCACCTTTTAGTTTTATATTCTCTTCCCTTGTTATTTCCTTTAGTAGTAGCAGTAGTAGTTTTGTATTATACCTTAGTTATTGGACTGCTCTTATCTCAGCCTGTGAGGCTTGCATTATTTCAATTGTCCTGCCCATACCACCTGGAAAGGGGAAGGTTGGGGGGTGATTGAGTGGCTGTGTGGTACTGAGTTACCAGCTGGGCTTAAACCACGACGGATATTTATATGCATTAATGAGAGCCCATCTCTGTCTTCTCTAGACTAAAGAGGCCCAGCTCCTGCAATCACTTCTGATAAGAGAGGTACTCTAGACCCCTAATCATCTATGAGGCCATCTGCTGGACCTTCTTCAGCAGCTCCTTGTCTAGTACTGAGGAGCCCAGAACTGGACACAGTACTCCAGATGTGGCCTCATTAGGGTCAAGCAGGCGGGTACCTCCCTCAACTGGGAGGCCACACTCCTCCCAGTGCCTCCCAGAATACTATTGGCTCTCCTGGTTGCAAGGGCACACTGCCAGCTCATAGTCAACTTACCATCTGCCAATACTCCATACACTGAATTATTTGTTGAATTTTAAAAGTAGCCTGACTCCCATCATCTTTTCAAATACCTTGTAGGTACTTGAAGACTGCAATTAGATCTCCACTTAGCCTTACCATCTGTTCTCCAGACTAAAAAAAACCCAGTTCCTTCAGCCACTCATCATATGTCTAGTGCTCCAGTCTCCTCCTCACCTTTGACTTTCTCCTCATAGTCAACATTTGCCCTGCACGGGGAAACCAAAACTAACTCTGTACTGCAGATGTGGCTGCCACTAGAGCCAGCTCGGTGGAAAGCTACAGAGTTTCATTCTTTGTTGAGGTTTTTTTGATATGCTGGAGATGGTCACAACATTGAAAAGGAACCTGTCCTGTGGTGTTTTGCAAACACCACTGTACTTATTCTGGCAGAACTGCAGCAGCTCAAAGCACCCTTAAAACCCTCTTCACACCAGTTGCCTCATGAACTCTCAGCACACACTGTGATCACAGTCCTTCTGGTTACTGACCTCTACAGATGCCAGTTAAATAGGAAACTATATTTCAGGCTACTCTACTTACTTGGCAGGCAATTTTCTGCACTGCCTCCAGTTCCCAGCTGTGTGTCACTACCCTCACGAAGGCTTCAACTGGTGCACACTTCCTTCTGTGCTTGCGTTAATTGCTGAGGTGAGTGGCTCGAGAGAGAACGCCTTCAACACCTGAGCAGGGGGAAGCTCAGCTCCAGGGGCCTCAACTCAGAACAGCAAGAGTTACCAAGGGAGCCTCAAGTCCTCAACAGCACTTGCCCAGGAGCCGGCAGCTCAGCTGACGTGAGCAGATGACTCACAGGGGGTGGAGCCAGGAGGAGCAGCACCAGCCCTGACTGGTTTAAAACCTGCCCCAGGGAGAGCAAGTGATCAGGAGTGTGGTGAGGCAGTTTTTGCGGGATGGTGAGCCCTCACTTTAATGACCAGGGGCCGGACTGGGAGCTCTACTCTGGCTGCCCTGGTGGTGGCCACTGTAGGCACCCAGACAAAGCCGTTGAGAGGGGAGGTTGCAGTGCAGAGCTCAGCGTGTAGAGTGCATGTTCTGGTCTCGTGAGAGGAGGGTACAAAACAGGCAGGGCTGGACTCAATGCTCCCTGGTGGAGGTCCTCCTCCAGCAGGTGGCTGAGCTGCGGGATGCTGTCAGTAAGCTGCAAGATGTCAGGGAAACTGAGAGGAAACAGGAGTGCTTGCTCCAGGCCCAAACTGTGCAGGGGGCTCAAGTGTCTATCATGGCTCATGGAGGAAAGAAGAAGGTCATTAACCTAGGGAAGCTGGGAAATAGTTAAGAACCCCCCCCCCAAAAAAAAGAAAAAACAACAAAAAAAGCATGATGAGGACAATTGAAAGCAAGGGGCTTCCTCCTAAATCTGTTGTGCCCACCTAGAACTGCTTTGCAGTTCTGCAGGGGGCTAATGAGGAAACACTCTGGCATCAGGAACAACTGGCTGATGCACTGGTAAAGATCATTACTGGCACTGCCAGGAAAAAGCAGCGGGTCATAGTAGTCAGGGACTCTACTTTGAAAGGCACAGAACCACCCATCTGTCGGCCTGACCCAGATTCAAGGGAGGTGTGTTGCCTACCTGGGGCATGGATCATGGATGTTGCAGAGAGGCTGCCTGATCTAGTAAGTCCCGTTGACTATTACCCACTTCTAGTGATCCATGTGGGTGCTAGTGATATAGACAGCAGTAGCCCAGAGAACATAAAGAAGGACTACGGAGCCCTGGCAGAGGTGATTAGGGCCTCTGGAGCTCAGATAGTCTTTTCTTCAATTCTTCAGGATAAAGGGGAGGACCTTAAAAAGGTTAGGAGGATTGGCCAGGTTAACGAATGGTTAGAAGGGTGGTGCCATAGTCAGGGGTTTGGGTATCTAGAACATGGGACTCAATTTACTAAGCCAGGTCTATTGGGGGCTGGTGGAGCTTGTCTGACAACGAAGGGGAAGAGCAGTCTTGGCAGGAGGCTTGCCAGACTGGTCAAGGAAGCTTTAAACTAGATGTGTTGCAGAAGGGGGTCATCATTCTATCCCAACACACCCAGTCAGTTGCCACTACCTATAATAAATACTTGGAGCAATGTAGTGATAATCCAGCCATTCCAGCCAATGAGCATCTTCATTTGGAGCTTGGCTCAGATGCTTCTATACAAACACCTGTAACATGGGGAGCAAACAAGAGGAATTAGAGATGTGTGCACATCTACGGGGGTATGATATAATAGGCATCACAGAAACATGGTGGGATGGCTCCTATGACTGGAGTGTTGAAATGGAAGATTATAGGCTTCTTAGAAAAGACAGGCCTGGTAGGAGGGGAGGGGGAGTTGCCCTTTATGTTAGGGATATGGATAGTATGGAACTCTGTCTGGGGACAGGTGATCAGTCAATAGAGAGTTTGTGGGTCAGGGTTAAAGGGAGAACACCAATGGGAGACATTACTGTGGGGATCTGTTACAGACCACCTGATCAAGAGGAATCTGTGGATGAAGTGCTCTATAGAGAGATAGAAACAGCCTTACGCTTGAAGGCCCTTGTTTTCTTGGGGAATTCAACAACCCTGATATCTGTTAGAGGGATGGTAAGGCCTGGCACAAGCAATCCAGGAGGTTCCTTGACTGTGTAGAAGACAACTTCCTTCTGCACATAATAGAGGAGCCGACAAGGAGAGGTGCCCTGCTTGACCTCGTGTTTACCAACAGGGAAGGGCTCATTGGAAATGTGATGCTTCATGGCAGTCTTGGTTGCAGCGATCATGAGATGGTCGAGTTTGAGATCATCAGGGCAGTGAGAAAAGTGTGCAGCAAGCTCACTGCCATAGACTTTAACAGAAGGGACTTTGGCCTCTTCAAAAAACTGCTTAGTAAGGTTCAATGGGATATATCCCTGGAGAGGAGGGAGGCTCAAGACTGTTGGTTGATATTCAAGGATCACCTGCTACAAGCTCAGGAGTGTTGCGTCCCAGCTAGAAGGAAGTGCAGCAGGAGGGCCATCTTGGATGGATAAGGGGCTGCTGAGGAAACTTTGAGGGAAAAAAAGAGGCTTGTAAAAGGTGGAGGCAAGGACAGGCAGCCTGGGAAGAATACAGGGGTGTTGTCTGGAAATCTAGGGACCAGGTTAGGAAAGCTAAGGCCCAGTTAGAATTAAACTTGGCTAGGGATGTGAAAGATGACAGGAAGGGATTCTTTAGGTACCTTGCAAATAAAAGACTAGGGCAAACATCATCCCTCTCCGGAAGCTATCAGGAGAACTGGCTACCCTGGATTTAGAGAAGGCTGAGGTTCTTAATGACTTCTTTGCCTCAGTCTTCACTGTCAAATGCTTTGACCACACCACACAAGTCTTGGAAGGCAAACACAGGGACTGTGAGTATGAAGACCTTGGGTCCACTGTAGGAGAGAGTCTGGTTCGAGACCATCTTAAGATCCCGAATGTGCACAAGTCCATGGGATTGATGTAATCCATCCGTGTGTCCTGAAGAAGCTGACAAATGAAGTTGCTAAGCCACTGTCCATCATATTTGAAAAATCATGGCAGTCAGGTGAAGTTCCCAACAACAGAAAAAAGGGAAATGTAACTCCATTTTCAAGAAGGGGAAAATGGATGACCCAGGGAATTACAAACCAGTCAGTCTCACCTCTGTGCCTGGCAAAATCTAGGAACAGATTCTCCTGGAAGGTATGCTAGGGCACATGAAAAACAACAAGGTTCTTGGTGACAGCCAGTATGGCTTCACTAAGGGGAAATCCTGCCTGACCAATTTGGTGGCCTTCTATGATGGGGCTATGGAACTGATGGACAGGGGTAAAGCAGTTGACATCATCTACCTGGACTTGTGCAAAGCGTTTGATACTGTGCCTCATGACATCCTTGTCTCTAAATTGAAGAGACATTAATTTGTGTCCCTCAGGGATGGGTGTTGGGACCAGTCTTGCTTAATATCTTTGTCGCTGACATGGACAATGGAATTGAGTGTGCCCTCAGCAAGTTTACCGGTGACACCAAGCTGTGTGGTTCTGTTGATACGCTGGAGGGAAGGAATGTCAGTCAGAGGGACCTTGACACGCTTGTGAGGTGGGCTGATGCCAACCTCATGAAATTTAACCATGACAAGTGCAAGGTCCTACACCTGGGTGGGAGCAATCCCAGGCACAGCTACATGTTGGGCAAAGAAGAAATTCGGAGCAGCCCTGTGGAGAAGGACTTGGGGGTGTTGGTCAATGAGAAAATGAACATGAGCTTGCAGTGTGCGCTTACAGCCCACAAAGCCAACCATATCCTGGGCTGCATCAAAAGGAGCGTTACCAGCAGGTCGAAGGAGGTGATACTGCCCCTCTACTCTGTTCTCGTGGGACCTCACTTGGAGTACTGTGTGCAGTTCTGGTGTCTTCAACATAAAAAGGACATGGAGTGCCGAGGAGGGCCACGAGGATGATCAGGGGACTGGAGCACCTCCCATATGAAGACAGGCTGAGAAAGTTGTGGCTGTTCAGCCTGGAGAAGGCTGCCTGGAGACCTCATAGCAGCCTTCCAGTATCTGAAGGGGGCCTACAGGGATGCTGGTGAGGGACTGTTCATTAGGGACTGTAGTGATAGGACAAGGCAAGTTTGCCAATGACACCAAACTGTGTGGTTCGGTTGATATGCTGAAGGGAAGGAATGCCGTCCAGAGGGACCCTGACATGCTCAAGAGGTGGGCTGATGCCAATCTTATGAAGTTTAACCATGACAAGTGCAAGGTCCTACACCTGGATCAGAGCAATCCCAGGCAGAGAAGAGATTTAGAGCAGCCCTGCAGAGAAGGACTTGGGCGTGTTAGTCAATGAGAAAATGAACATGAGCCAGCAGTGTATGCTCTCAGCCCACAAAGCCAACTGTATCCTGGGCTGCATCAAAAGAAGCGTGACCAGCAGGTCGAAGGAGGTGATTCTGCCCCTCTACTCTGCTCTTGTGAGACCTCACTTGGGGTATTTTGCCCAGTTCTGGTGTCCTCAACATAAAAAGGACATGGAACTGTTGGGACAAGTGCCGAAGAGGGCCACGAGGATGATCAGGGGACTGGAGCACCTCCTGTATGAAGACAGGCTGAGAAAGTTGGTGCTGTTCTGTATGGAGAAGATAAGGCTGCATGGTTACCTCATAGCAGCCTTCCCATATCTGAAGGGGGCCTGTAAGGATGCTGGGGAGGTACTCTTCATTAGGGACTGTAGTGATAGGACAAGGGGTAACGGATTCAAACAGGGGAAGTTTAGATTGGATATAAGGAGGAAGTTGTTTTTTTTGCAAAAGGGTGGTGAGGCACTGTCCTGGTTTGACCAGTAGCAGTAATTTTTCTCCTTCTTGGTAGCTGGTGCAGTGCTGTGTTTTGACTTTTGGGCTGAGAACGGTTGCTGATAGCAAGTATTTTTTGAGTTACTGCTCAAATGTTTGGTTTGTCCAAGGCCTTTTCTGAGCTCATGCTCTGCCAGGGAGGAGGGGAAGCTGGGAGGAAGGAGAGACAGGACACCTGACCCAGGCTAGCCAAAGAGGTATTCCATACCATAGCATGTCATACCCAGGATGTAACTGGGAGAAACCCGGAAGGGCTAGAGCTCTGGGGGGATGGAGGAGGTATCGGTTGTTGCTCGTTCGGGCAGGGTGGGGTGAGTTATGGGTCAGTGGCTGGTGAGGTGTTGTATTCTCTTCACTTGTTATTGGTTTTATCATTATTATTTGTAGTAGTAATGGCAGTAGTGATTTGTGTTGTGCCTTAGCTATTAAACTGTTCTCATCTCAACCCGTGGGGGCTATATTCTTTGTATTCTCCTTCCTAACTCTCTGGGAGTTGGGAGAGCCGGGGGGGGGAGTGAGTGAATGAGCTGTGCGGACTTGGTTTTAAACCACGACAGGTACCGGTATGGGTTGGCCAGTGAAGTCATGAATGCTCCATCCCTGATAGTGTTCAAGGCCAGGTTGGACAAAGCCTTGGGTGATATGGTTTAGTGTGAGGTGTCCTTGCCCATTTTAGGGTAGTTGGAACTAGATGATCTTAAGGTCCTTTCCAACCCTAACTATAATTCTATGAAAAAGAAACAGAAGTTTAGCAATGGACACTTTTAGTTGAAGGAATTTCATGTTTCCTGTACTTATTGTCAGGGCTCTGAGGGCAAGCAACTCCCCAAGTCTAGGAATTTGGCTGCCTGGGCTTAGGGCCAGGATTTGGTGCAGCTGTGTGGCTTTAAATCAGGAAAAGAGACATTTGAGAAAGACCTAAGAGAAGTGTACATACAGGCACATTGTGACTATGATGAGCACCCTTGGTTGTCTCCTGAGCAGTCTTGCTGCTGTGCCTATTCCTGATCATGTAACTCTCTGATCCTGCCTTGGCACTTTTCCTGACAGTTGCCAAAACATGACCCCCTCAGGGCCCTGGTCCTGGCCCTGCCCAGCATCCTTGGGCTCAGTTTACTGAAGTGCAGGGGGACTGTCTGCCAGGGAGGGATGGGAAGGGTCCTGCCAGGCTCTGGGCACCCATGTTAACCCTGGACAAATATTCAGGTATGTAATACTCAACGGCTAACTCAGTGTAGTCCAGAACATCTCTCCCCCACTACCACCTCACATTTATTTCAGTTCAATTTCTTCAGGCTATTCAACTGGTGGTTTGGGTACAATTTTTAAAGTTTTCCCAAAAGTCTTCAATTAATATAAAAAAATAGATAAAACATCAATGTGCTGGAAATATCTAGTGTTAGAAACAGAAACTGGTCCTGAATGCCCTTCCTTTTTTAAAATGTTAAGAAATTGTGCATATAAATCTTTCTTTTATAATCTTTCACACACACCCTTGCAAGAAAGAAGGTACAAAAGAAACCACAAAATCCTAACTCATTTTTCATGAAAGAAAATGTATTTTTTTAAAACAAGATTTATCATGTTATACCTATTCAGTGTTTCACCAGAATATTGTTTTTCCAGTTGTCCCAAAGCATCAGGCTGCATTAGGACCATCAATATTTCATTAAGTGTATCACAAAACCACAAGAAATACTGCAGATTTTTGAAGTGTGTAATGAATCATAGCTCTGTTATCTCTTCTTTTCAACCCAGTTAACAGAAAGAAAAAGATACCTGTATGTGGATATTGTGAGATAAAGTCTGTAGCAGAAATAGATCTGAATATTCTCTGTTGTTCAGTCCTTAGAAAATTCCTGTCAAATTCCTCTACTAAAACCAGTCATTTCCTAGTCATATATTAATGTGCAAAAAAATACTAGGTTTTAATACTTTTACTTGGTTTATAATTATTAGCAGCTTTATGCAATTATTAACATTTATTGTTTATTGTCAGAACGCTTTAGAACTCTTTCAGATATTGCACTGTATCTACGTTTTGATTTTCCATGGGTTTGAAGGGGTTGTTTTTTTGATGTCAAGATCACAGAGAGCCTAGGAGAGCCATCAAATTGGTGAAAAATACCTAAAAATAAAATTCACTGTCTCTTAGGTTTAGTACACAAAGGCAAAAGACAGGCAATAAATTTAAAGCGATCCCTTTCTTCAGATTATACCATTTAAAAAGAAACAAAAAAACAAACCTGAACAACCTTGTTCCTAAGTTATACAGGAATTATGTTGTCTTTGGAATAATTGCGCTTGCTAATTTTATTTCTTGGTCAGTGATAAGCTGATGAAATAACTGCTGTAGTGGAAAAGATAAGGTGCAAAGAAGCTGCAAGCAGTAGGTACAGTCCTACTGAGTGTCTCTCCACTGCAACCAATTAAATCCCAACACAAATAGACCCTAACACACTCATCTTCTTGGAATAAATCCTGTTTTTTCCAAAGCAAGGCAAGGACTGCTTAGGTGCAGAACTATAAGCAGAGAGTGATTTCAAGCATACCAATATAATTGCATGTAAATATACCCCAAGCACCAAATAATTACACTGAGCAGCCAACAAGGAAGGTAAAAAAAAATTATATCAAGGCCTTATCCGAAAAACTAATATTTCTCACTTCCTGTAAAAACATAGAAAGGAAAAGCTTCTACTCTGTGGAAATTATAAAACATAATATTAAATCTGCACTAAAACAAATTAAAAATAAGGAAAGGGAGCTGTGAATGTTCAGTAATCGTTGACCTAGTCAAATCAACTATGCTTACAGAGAATATTGGACATATAAAACCTCCCTATTATCACTTTGTATTTTCATAAAGAAAACTTGACTGATAGTGATTTGTATAAATTGTATATAAATATATGAAGTCTTAGAAACAGACACATTGATAAAAGCTGCCTGGACACATTTGTAAATCAAATCCAGTGAAATTCGACTGCAATACATATCTATTAAATCAGGTGAAACAATATGGTTTTGTGTTTTCCACCGGTTAAATTCAGGAAAAATACATTGACAATTTATTAATCATGGAACCAGATAAAGAAATAAAAAGCCTGCTTGTACAAGTCATGTGGAAAATAATAGGCTTTAATTTTCTTGTGACCCCAAAGCATGTTAAATTTCTTTTTCCTGTCTTGGTTAGTTATGAAGTAAATATGTTTAATTCCATACAACCTGTTACTCTGAAATCTTTTTTTTCCTGTGGTGGGTTGACCCTGGCTAAATGCCAGATGTAGACCATCAAAGCTGTTCCATTGCTCCCCTTTCTCAACTGAAAAGGGGAGGAAAATACAACCAAGGGCTTTTGGGTTGAGATAGGATCAGGGAGAGATCACTCAACAATTACCATCAAAGGAAAAACAGACTCAGCTTGGTGAAATTAGTTTCATTTGTGACCAATCAAATCAGAGTAGGATCATGAGAAATAAGACAAATCTTATAAACACCTTCTCCCCACACCTCACTTTTTCCCAGGCTTAACTTCACTCCTGATTTTCTATGCCTCCTTAGCATAGGGGATGGGGAATGGGGGTTGTGTAAGTTCATCATATGGTGTCTTTGCCGCTCTCTCCTCCTCAGAGGAGGACTCTTCACACCCTTCACCTGTTCCAACACGGGGTCCCTCTCACAGGAGACAATCCTTCATTAACTTCTCCAGCTTGAGTCCTTCCCACAGGCTTCAGTTCTTCATGCACTGCTGCAGTGTGGGTCCCTTCCATGGGGTGCAGTCCTTCAGGAATTCCAGCATGGGTTCCCCACAGGGTCACAAGTCCTGCCAGCAAACTTGCTCCACTATGGGCTCTTCTCTCTCCATGGGTCCTGCCAGGATCCTGCTCTAGTGTGGGTTTTCAGTGAGGTTATAGCTTCCTTTGGGCATCCACCAGCTCTGGTATGGGGCTGTCAACAAACTTCAGGTGGATATCTGCTCCATCATGGACCTCCATGGGCTGCAGAAGCACAGCCTGCCTCACCATACTTGGCACCACAGGCTGCTGGGGAGTCTCTACTCTGACACCTGGAGCACCTCCTCCCCCTTCACTGACCTTGGTGTCTGCAGAGCTGTTTCTCTCACATACTCCCACCCCCATCCAGCTGCAGTTGTGAAGTGTTGATATTTTGTGTTCCCCTTCTTAAATATTGCTGATGCTGTCAGCTTCCACCAGTGTCCAATCCATGTTAGAGCCAGCTGTCATTGGCCCTACTGGACATGGGGGAAGCTTCTAGCAGCTTCTCACAGAAACCACCACTGTAGCCCCCCGCTACCAAAACATAGACATACAAACCCAATAAATTTCCCCCACTTTCAATGGAAAAATACACCTCACATTTCCTTACAACACTCATTGTGTTAGGTGTGAAAGAGAGAAACTTCAGTCTATTTTTTTTGTTATTGAAAATTGCATGATTTTTAGACCTTTTATATTTTTTTTTTCCCTGTATTGTAACATCTTCAACATCATGGGTAGAAGGTGCAGAGGCTTGGAGTACATGTAGCCCAGCAACTGGGCACCATTCTGTGACCATCTATACAGGTCGGGGGACACAGTCTACCTGACCAGCAAGGCAGAACAGTGAGCACTCATAGGAGAGAAAAGGCTGCAGCTCCAGCAGAGGGGTCTGTATTGTCTATCTTGGTGGTGGCTGATGTCTCCACCCAGATGGAAGTGGTGAAAGGAGATGCTACAGTGCAGACCTTTGGGCTGCAGGTGCCTAGACCTTTCTCTTGGGGCAGGGGCAAGCAGCAGACATGTTTGCAGTTGGTGAGCCCAGGTGGAGGACCTCAGCAGGTGACTGCTGAGCTGCATGAGATGGTAAGAACATTGAGATTAGAATGGGAGTCTGCTACAGGTTGCCTGATCAGGAAAGCTGAGAGGATGAGGCCATCTATAGACAGATACAAACAGTTTCACATTCATAATCCCTGGTCCTCACAGTGGACCTCAACCACCCCAATGTCTGTTGGAAGCACAACCCAACAGAGCATAAACAATCCAAGAGGCTCCTGGAATGCATTAATGATAACTTCTTTGTCCAAGTGATAGAAAAGCTGATAAGGAAAGGGTCTATGCTTGACCTCGTTCTCACCAACAAAGAGGGGCTGGTAGGGAATGTAAAACTCAGGGGCAGCCTTGTCTGCAGTGACAACGAGATGGTGGAGTTTGAGATCCTTGGGGTGGTAAAGGAAGGTGTTCAGCAAGCTCACTACCCTGGATTTCAGTAAAGCAGACTTCGGCCTTTTGAGGGATCTGCTTAGTGGAGTACCATGGGATTAAGCTCTGGAGGAAAGAGGTTCCCAAGAAAGACAGTTGATACTTGAGGATGACATCCTCAAACCTCAGGAGAAAGGTATCGCGACAGAGGAAGTCAAGCAAAAATGCAAGTAGGCCTGCATAGATGTATAAAGAGATTCTGAACAAACTCAAACACAGAAAGGAAGCCTATTGAGAGTGGAAGCAAGGACAGGTAGCCTGGGAGAAATACAGAAATTGTCCAAGTAGCCATGAATCAGGTTAGGAAAGCTAAGGCCCTGATCTGGCCAGGGATGTCAAGGGCAACAAGAAAAGCTTCTATGGATACATCAGTGGTAAAAGACAGGGGAAAATGTGGGCCCTCTCTAGAAGGAAACTGGAGACCTGGTTTCTTGTGTTATTGAGAAGAATGGGTTACTGAATAACTCTTTTGCCTTGGTCTTTACTGATGAGTGAAGCCACACCATGTAAGTACCAGGAGGCAAAGGCAGGACCTGGGAGAACGAAGAACCACCTGCTGGAGGAGAAGATCAGGTTCAAAATCATCTAAGGAACTTGAAGGTGATCTCCAACAAGTGCCCACCATTCTGCCTTGATAGGATGTGTGCCCTGACCTCTGCAGACAGACAGTGGAATGTCTCTCCTTTGAAGAGGGACCCTCCCTGCACACTTGTCTGCGTGAAGTGCTGTGCACACTGGCGCTGCACACCCTGGCTGATGCACCACACCCTGTTCACCTGCTCTGTTCACTGTGCTCTTGCTTAGTAAATTCTTCATGTTGCCTCACAGATAACAGTAATAAACTCAGATGGGAGCAATATTATCTATTTGAATTCTGTTGCTATCTCTTCATTTTCTCTGGCTGTTTTGCATAATGCCCATAAAAGCATTTAGAAGAAAATACACTGTCCAAGACATCTACACAACCCAGAAGAGTAAAATTTTATCTCTCATTCCTTTTCTGAGGTCATTTTATTATTATTTTTTAAGTTGTAAGGCATCTGTCACAATCTCAGAGAATGAAATAGCTCTGAAATGTGCATTCTGCAGATTTCCAATGAGACTGTAGCTTGAAGAAAGGAATTGCTTTAGAAAAAGTAAACTTTTTATCTAGGATCTTATCCTTGAGCATAGTGGATGCAAGAATATCAGAGAATCAAAATATGTAGATTAGTGTTTCTCTTGCCTATCCCCTTCAAATATTAAACAGTACTGCTTTAAGAAAAAGTAGAACTGAAGGGGTTTTGTGCTGATTGGATGTCCTTTTTAAATTAACTTAACATGTGACCAAATATTTAAGGATGTTAATTTCATAAATAACTGACTTGCTTCCTTAAAAACAAAGCAAACAAACAAACCTCCACAGCACATACTCAACTATTCATTCCTGTTGCACATCTAATCTTCGTTGACCCAGGGAACTACAGACCAGTCAGTCTCACCTCTGTGCCTGGCAAAATATGGGAGCAGATTCTCCTGGAAGGCATGCTAAGGCTCATGAAAAACAACAAGGTTCTTGGTGACAGCCAGCATGGCTTCACTAAGGGGAAATCCTGCCTGACCAATTTGGTGGCCTTCTATGATGTGGCTATGGAACTGATGGACAGGGGTAGAGCAGTTGATGTCATCTGCCTGGACTTGTGCAAAGTGTTCAACACTGTCCCCCATGACATCCTTGTCTCTAAATTGGAGAGACATCAATTTGATAGGTAGACTACTCTGTGGATAAAGACTGGCTGGATGGCAGCATGCAAAGAATTGTGGTCAACAGCTCAATGTCCGGCTGGAGATCAGTAACGAGTGGTGTCCCTCAGGGATCGGTGTTGGGACCGATCTTGTTCAACATCTTTGTTGGTGACATGGACAGTGGGATTGAGTGCACCCTCAGCAAGTTTGCCAATGACACCAAACTGTGGTTTGGTTGATATGCTGAAGGGAAGGAATGCCATCCAGAGGGACCTTGACACACTTGTGAGGTGGGCTGATACCAACCTCATGAAGTTTAACCATGACAAGTGCAAAGTCCTGCACCTGGGTCAGAGCAATCCCAGGCACAGGTTGGGCAAAAAGGAAATTCAGGGCAGCCCTGCAGAGAAGGACTTGGGGGTGTTGGTCAATGAGAAAATGAGCATGAGCTGGCAGTGTGTGCTTGTAGCTTAGAAAGCCAACCGTATTCTGGGCTGCATCAAAAGAAGCGTGACCAGCAGGTCGAAGGAGCTGATACTGCCCCTCTACTCTGCTCTTGTGAGACCTCACTTGGGGTATTTTGCTCAGTTCTGGTGTCCTCAACATAAAAAGGACATGGAACTGTTGGGACAAGTGCCGAAGAGGGCCACGAGGATGATCAGGGGACTGGAGCACCTCCTGTAAGAAGACAGGCTGAGAAAGTTGGTGCTGTTCTGTATGGAGAAGATAAGGCTGCATGGTTACCTCATAGCAGCCTTCCCATATCTGAAGGGGGCCTGTAAGGATGCTGGTGAGGGACTATTCAATGGGGATTGTAGTGACAGGACAAGATGTAACAGATTCAAACTTAAACAGGGGAAGTTTAGATTGGATATAAGGAGGAAGTTCTTTTCTGCAAAAGGGTGGTGAGGCACTGGAATGGGTTGGCCAGGGAAGCTGTGAATGCTCCATCCCTGGCAGTGTTCAAGGCCAGGATGGACAGAGTCTTGGGTGACATGCTTTAGTGTGAGGTGTCCCTGCCCATGGCAGGGGGGTTGGAACTAGATGATCTTAAGGTCCTTTCCAACCCTAACTATTCTATGATTCTATGATTCATCTACTGTATGTCTATGTATTTGAGTATCTATAAATACAGTATCAATATAAATCATGTCACCTCAGTGTTTAGAGAATTCAGCATATAAGGGATGATCCTTTCTCTGGTGTACTTACAAGCTAAACAAATAAGACCCTTTGAGAGAGTTGAAAAATTTGACTCTCTTTCATTTAGAAATAGTAGGGTGAAAAAATGAAACTAAAACCAAGCCACTCTTGAGCTGTATGGTCACTGTTAAAATGGATGGAGCTTGCAAATTAAACTGGCTACTCAAGTTGCAGTTCAGCTCTTTGTCCATGACTCTAGTTTTCCTCTTTAGAAGACTATGGCATTTGTATTGGGAGCAGTTTCTCAAGAGGTGAAATCATCAAGTGATTGGCGGAGTAAGGAAACCCATTAAAAGAAATTCCCAACAAGAAGCTGGGGGAGCCATCTCCCTCTAACACATTATCAAATACCCATGGATAAGTGCATGCTACTCTACACAGTGCTAACATGTCTGAATTATTTGTCTTTTGGTAGAAAATGCTGTTTGTTTCTCTCTGTGTCATATTACAGCTGCATAAGAGAAGAAAAAAATGAAAAAACTTTTAATTGATGACTATAACTCATTTGTTGCTCAACAAAAATTTGTCAAGCAAACAAAAAGAATACATTGTAATCTCCTAGTGGATGATAATTTATCCTTTATTCTCACTCATATTCTATGTTTCTATTTTGAAACTGCCATTGTCATTTGTAATACATTGAATTTCTGAGGGATTGTTCTATCTAAGTCATTTAAGTGAAAGTTTTAATATGTGCCAGACTACTTCTTTCTCATCCTTAGTAACAATTTCATGACTAAAACTTTTCAAATAAAGTATTTGTAGCTACAGTGACACAATACTTACCAGGGCTGGGAACAAAGACATGTTAGTCCCTTCAGTTGCTTGGTGAACAACCCTTGCAATGTTTAAACGGATTTTATAAAAATGCAAAATTTAAATGGGCTTATAGTGGAATACACTTTCCACAAAAGCAACCTGTAATAATATCATAAAACTTCGATACTGGAAAGCATTTTCCTGTGTTTGTTCCTGGGACACCACCAGACAAAGAAATTCTGAGGTAATATTATCCCCAAGCAATTCACAATGGATATGTAGGGATGACAATGTGTCTCTTCCCATTAGCTGTTTGTGGCACCTCACTTTAAAAAATAATTTTAGGAAGAAACTAGGCAGTTGCATTTTAATTCAAAGTCTCTTAAACAGATGTTCTCCACTTAAGTTCATTTTCAGGGTAGAAGATGATTAGAAGGAAAACAGATTAAGTATAAAATTAAGTAATAGACCACAACATGAGTCAGCAAGATGGCTGATTCTTCTTTGGCAAGGAGAATCCTATTTTGTTTGTGTCTAAAAGTTGCACTGTTTCTGGAATTCCTGACAACTGGGTACTATATCTAAAAGTTCTACCAGTGTTTTTTACTTTTAATTTGTTATTCCTCTGTTTAAAACAGATGGTTACATAGTTCTCCCAAATAGTAAAATAATCAATAACAAACATCAAATAAAAGCAATTATGCACCAAAAATAATGGATAAAATGTAGTCTAAGTGGACAATTCACATATACCCCCCAGACAGTAAACTGCTATCTGAACTATTCAGATTACATTTATACACAAAAATCACATTTAAAGAATGAAGCTCATTTGATAAACAATTGTCTAACAGAATAAAGAAGGTGTAATTGCTTAGATAATTTATTTTCACAGGAAAACAATTCAACCATTTCTAGAGACTATATCATCAGCCTCCTAGAGCTTGACAGCCCACTAACTCCCTTGATAGTAATTCTGAAATCAAATGTCTTACCTACCAGTACAAGCATGTCTGAATAAAAGCAGTATCTTTTATAAAATTAGCAAAAGTTTTCTATCTGCCTTATTTCGGGATAATAGACTTTCTTCTTGATTTTGTTTGAGAAAACAAAACCTGTCAACAATCAGAAAAGGCAATTAAGGAAAATGTTCCCGAACTTGTGCTATTATGTCAACAGTGTATAACACTTAAGAATGAGTTTGTCAGGGGCCATTACACTCCTAAATCAGCAATATGCTTCCCTGAAGTAAACTTACTACTTTTGTCTTTATCACGGCATCTGCAGTGACAACATGTTCTAAACTTTCTACATGTATACAGCACAGTCCAATGCTCAAGTAATTAATTAAATATAACCATATGTCCATTCACTGAAGCCATGTTGCTATTACAGCCACTGCAACAGTTGGACCATTTGTAGGCCAATTACTATTATAAAACGCTCTGGATTTTTTAATGTGGTGATGATAATTCGATAACACAAGCACCCCTGTGAATCATAATTAATCACATAGATAGTAGTTTTAAAAATATATGTGTATACTTGCAGAAATGCAGCTGAATGCAGCTGTGAACCTCAGTGAGGTACCCTATTATCTTCAATTAGGTTGAGGAATATTTTTATATTTCCTTGATGCAGTTCCACACAACATAAATGCCTTTTCTTTTGTAACAATTAAAAAAAGTTTTAGTTTCTTAAATAGCCCACTTCACTTCCAGATACTCTTAAAAATTTAAGTTAGTGCACAAAACCTACTGTGGCAAATTATTACTGGCAGCAGAGGCAAAATCCCAACCCCAAATAATTACTATTAGGTTCCTTAAATTTATAGAATAATATTATCAGAGTAAGCTATGAACACTCATCCTTCTAACAAAAGTCCCTAGTCATGCCTTTAAAAAATGCTTGCAAAACAAAAAAGCAAACAATGCATTGAGTCCTGAAAGTCAGTAAAACCAGATCTTCCTGGGTCATGGGGTTAGATTAGTTAAAAATTAAACACTTTTATAGTGCTCTCTGTAAATCTTTCTCTGCTTATATCAAAATAGATTTATGACTATAAAATTGAAGCACAAATGCTTTCATATTTGGCAGAGTAGAAAAAAAGAGCTTCAGGAGATCTAGTGCTTTACATTTATACTCTGGGCATATACCTTTCTATGCTGGTTTCCACCTTCCCAAAACAAAGCTATTTGTATTGAAAGATAGTCTTATTACCACAGAAACCTTATGAACTTACAGGAAAAAAAAAAAAAAAAAAGGAAAAAATCATTCAAACTGAAAACATAACTTGGTTCTGAGAAATTCTGGGAGGATTTTATGAGAAAAGACTGTTACAGCAAAGGATCTGAACTGCAATACCAATTAAATGTCCATTAGCTGCCCTTCCAGCCTGCGCAGTGGATTTTTTAGGTGAGGCACAGCTTGTGCAGAAGTGGCCCCACCCTTTATACCTGAGGTTTGACTGCCACAGCCTAGCTAGCTAGGACGGTGACAGCTAAGTCCACAGGTCATAGGTTTTATAAGAGTGTCCTTCTCTTAGATGGAAGACCATACAAGGCTAGATGAGCTCCATCAGCCTGGGTTTGAAGATAGGGGTTTTCCTTCTCCTGTGAGGAATGCTTGTCTTTGCTAACAAAGATTCAGGAAGGGCTTTAACCCACACATTCTGAGCAAGACTGTCAGCTATTGCTGGCTGTAAAAGCAGTCATTAGGCCAGAGGTTTTTTTTTTTTTTCCTTCTTCTTTCAGAAAGGAGATATGAGCTCATTCCGTTTTCCACATGCAGTACTAAGCAGGATGTACACTGTACTCAGCTACAGCCTTTGTATAATGCAGAAAGAAATGCCTTTTTTCTGCCACATTAATCTAGTTAACATTGGATTAGCAAGATAACTCATGCATGAAAAAAGAAAGAGGGTAGGAGACAAGCTTTTGTTCACTTTCAAATGTGTCCAGGGTTAAACCTTTGCCGAATCTAAATAATATTTTCCTATTGGTACTTTTCGGCTCAGGAGTTATAAATATGGTAACAATCAAGCATTTATTATAGAACCTTAAACCTAAAAGATTGTAATAAATTCTATAATCTTAATATCACCACTAATTTTGACAGCATTTAACTCCTCCATCCCAACAGCTGTCAGATTTAACTGCTTACTTTCAGAGGTCTGATAAACAGAATTTGCAGGAAGGTCACAGAAGTAACAGACAGTAAAGGTTATCTCTTTAGCTGTCTGCTAACAAGTTATTACCCAGAAAGATCCTTTCAAACTGTGCTAAAGGAAACAAACGTTTGTTCTTTCAAGAAAGATACCTGCAGTTTTTAAGAGCTGTTGAGGGACAGGGATCCAATTTGGTTTTATTTTACTACATAAATAATACTAATAATCCTTTGATTGAAAGACATAAATAGGGCAAGCATCTCTTCCTCAACAGCGGAAAAACTGATTAAATTCAGAGTATGAACTGTGATTTAAAAATATATGTTCAAATATTATGCTTATCTTCATGAGGGCACTCATATTTCTGAGCAGATACACAGCAGTTAACCACTCACTGCTCATGAATATTGGAGATATATATTTCCACCTCCTCCAAAGAAATGACAGAAATTATAGAAAAGGGACAGAAAAAAGGTACTCCAAAAGGGACCACAGAGAAAGCTATAAGTACTATTTCAGAAAAAAAGAAAAAGTTCCTCTACCTCTAATGTTGCATTCAGAATATAATCTAAAAAATAAATCTTTCTAAGTCACTGTAAGCTGAAAACACTTTTTGAATATCGGTTGGAACCCTGACATATGTTTCTGAAACAGGTCAAACCAAGTCTTTAAAAATTTTGGAAAAAATTGCTGATTCATTTTTTTTTACTGAAGTCTGTGACATAGTTGTAACAACTGAGGTGAATGTAGGGTTTACTATCTTAGCCTCTTTTTCTGGGCCTAATAGAAGATATGATCCAGCAGAAGACCTACTCAATATGAATGTAAGAAGAAACACTTCTTACATTAAGGAGAAAGATCACTGATGGTGGTGGAAGGGAAGTCAGTAAATGCAAGAAGGAATAAGATTTATCTATGTATATTAAAATTATGTCATTGTTTGTTACTTCCTTAAAACATTGAGCTTCCTGTTTCCAGCTAAGTAAAGCAACATCTGTTGAAAGACTCATAAGGAAGGCTTTTTGGATATTTTATGTTGCTTAAGCAGACCCAAGAGACATGACTAGTCTATAGAGAAAAAATTCTTATATGCTGAAGAAAAGGTCTATGTTCTAGAAAGTTTTACCAAAGTGAATAATGTAGACTTTGCTTCTGATGCTCTAGAGGATAAAACTGCAGCAGATTTTGTCTGCTATATGACATTTTTACAGGCTAAATTACAGTATACCCATGCAATCAGCAGCATTCAGGCTTATAAGAAGAATAAAATTAGATACAGTGGGAGGAAACCTTCCAAGCCCTAATGAAATTTTCAATATTATTTTATTCCCTCCCCCCTCCAGTTCAAATTATTAGCATAGAACTGAATTAATGTCCCTGGTTCTGTCCACCCTCCCCATATCCATCCCCATAGCACTGCCCAGCCATCCAAAGGCTATGTCTGACCCTGTTTCCCCTCACTATGCCTGATTCTAACCTACATCATCAGGATCACATCCCAGCCCAGCCTTAGCCTGATATCTGGCCCATGCTGTGCCCTCACACTGAGCAGCAAAAATTCTTGCCAAAAGGCATTAATTCCTCTTATATTTTCTCCCTTGTTTCTTTCCATTCAAAATTTTCTGTTTCATTCTATGATACTCTTCAAGGTTGTCTTTACTACAGGAAATTAACACAGCAAACAACAGCTCAATCAGATTTGCACTTAACAGAAAAAAAATTAGATGTAGGCATGATTTCCAGCAAGGTAGGGATATGAATACATAAATCAGAAATTAGTACTCAAAGTTGGGAAAAAGCTTTACATAGAGAATGATAATTAATAACCATAAATATCTTTACAAAAAAACAATTAAGCCAAATGCATGTGTTCAAGGAAAAAAACAGGAAAAAAAATCCTTACATGTTTCATCTAAAACTAATGTATCTTCAACCAAGGATCTTCATAGGCTTACGTAAAACTGATTTTAAGTCCATTTTATTTTAATAAGATATTATCTAATCAGATTGTCCATTTCTTGACAGATAACAGAACCTCACAAACATTTTAAACAGAATGTTTTGAAATTCGAATCATTGCCTGGAGGAATCTCAATTTTGAATAAATTTGACAGTAAAGGCAAATTTGTTTTGATGGTTTTGAAGTCAGCAGTTCTTACTTAGTAGTATGTCATTTCCCTCAGTATTACCTCAAATATAAAATGACTATTCAAGTTATATGCAGAGTATTACATAAATGCCAAATGATAAAAGAAGGACTACGTAAACAAGATTTTTTAAAAAATTAGCTGTTCAGATCCTCTTCAATGATGAGAACTTCTTATTGCTCTTTGGGCTTCTACTCTAGTTCAAAAGGGAAAAATAGGCAATAAATTCATTTTCTTTTTAGCATGGAAATTCTCAATCCTGATAATAAAAAATAAAACTTATGAATAATATTGTAAATGGGCAGGTATTTCCAAATACATTTTGGAATAAAAGTCAGGGGGGGTTTATACATATGTTAATATAGATATGCAATCAATCTTTAAACAAATATATTTATGTATAAAAATACATGTGTATGCATACACAAGCATATGAATTCTATTGACTTCTTGTCATGGTTTAAGCCCAGCTGGTAACTCAGAAACACACAGCAGCTCTCTCAATCTCCCCTCTCCTCCCCTTGGTCCCAGAGGGATGTGGAGGAGAACTGAAAGAATATAACTCCCACGGGTTGAGATAAGAACAGTCCAGGAACTAAGGTATAACACAAATCACTGCTGCTATCAACAATAATAATAATGATGAGGGAAATAACAAGGAAAGAGAACACAACTGCTCACCACCTGCTGACCAATACCCAGCCTGACCCAAGGAGTGAACCAACCCTTCTGGGTAACTGCCCGCAGTTTATACAGTGAGCATGATGTGCTGTGGTATGGAATACCTCTTTGGTTAGTTTGGGTCAGGTGTCCTGTCTCTGCTTCCTCCCAGCTTCCCCTCCTCCCTGGCAGAGCATGAGACTCAGAAAATCCTTGGTCAGAGTAAACATGACTTAGCAGCAACTGAAAACATCTGTGTTGTCAGTGCTGTTCCCAGGCCAAAGGTCAAAACCACAGCACTACACCACCTACTAAGAAGGAGAAAAATGAGACTGCTGCTGCTGAACCCAGGACAGTATCCACCCTTATTCCATGCCATTCATGTCATGCTCAGATCCCACATTTTCAATATACCATCACTCTTATATATATATCCATATATATACATCCACACACACAGAGAGAGAGATCATTATTTAGTGCATGGACCCATCCTTATAAAGCTGATGAGCCCATCCTGTCCATGATTTTGGGCTCCATCTCTTATAAAAGTCTTCCAGAGCAGGAGATGCTGTGTGCAGTGTTCACACTCATGAATAACCTGGGCAAAAGTGTCCATTGCTAAGTCCACCCCTCCATCGTGAGTACATTTCTGTGTTGCATTGCTGCCCTGATGGCCTGAGGTATCATGGGCCAGCCAGGCTCAAAATAATTCACCCTCCCCTTCAGCACTTTCTGTAACTTGTCACTGGAGACTCTATAGAGCTGCCTTCCATCTCCGATGCTTCCAAAAGACTTGAAGGGCCCAGTGGACTAGATATTTGCCCATACTGTTCCACCCAAGGAGGGGAAAAAAGATGTGTAATTGCTATACACTTTTATTATGTACCTCCCAAAGTACAGAGGTGGTGACCACACTGCGAATGCAAGACCAGTTTCATGATCAATGGTTCTATTCTATTA
The DNA here is from genome assembly GCF_012275295.1 of Melopsittacus undulatus. Classification (NCBI taxonomy): domain Eukaryota; kingdom Metazoa; phylum Chordata; class Aves; order Psittaciformes; family Psittaculidae; genus Melopsittacus; species Melopsittacus undulatus. Next base: position 80,803,173 of record NC_047527.1, on the reverse strand, counting down.
CAAGTCATTACCATAAAGTACAATGAAACAAGAACTTTAGCCCAAAACCCCCAGCCGATAAATACTAACACAGCAAATACTGGCTGTAAGCAAGGTATGAGATGCTGAAACTCTGAGATCAAGAGCATCAACTTTGAGAGTCAATAAATCAGCATTGTGACGAGTGATTATTAATCCAAAACAATGAATGCTTATCACAAATATGATTAGACACACTGTGGTCAGATCTGCCATTATCTCAACCCTTTGAGCCCCACACTGGGCACCAAAAAGAACTGTCATCTTTTAAGTCCAGCCCTAACTCAGAACCACACAGCTGCACTCTCACTCCATAACTCCCATGGGCTGAGATAAGAACAGTCCAGGAACTAAGGTATAACACAAAACCACTACTCCTACCACCAATAATAATAATGATAAGGGAAATAACAAGGAAAGAGGACAGAACTGCTCACCACCTGCTGGCCAATACCCAGCCTGACCCAAGCAGTGAACCAACCCTTCTGGTAACTGCCCCCAGTTTATATAGTGGGCATGATGGAGGAGTACCTCTTTGGTTTGTTTAAATCAGGTGTCCTGTCTCTGCTTCTTCCCTGCTACCCCTCCTCTCTGGCAGAGCATGAGACTCAGGAAATCCTTGGTCAGAGTAAACATTACTGAGCAGCAACTAAAAACATCTGTGTTATCAGTGCTGTTCCCAGGCCAAAGGTCAAACCCACAGCACTACACCACCTACTAAGAAGGAGAAAAATGAGACTGCTACTGCTGAACCCAGGACACTTCTGTATACATTTATAAAAACCTATATAGACTTACAGTCACCAAGAAAGAAAATAGATATTCTGCAATCAAAAGAAAAGAGACAATCTCTCTATCAATTAATTTATCTTTGCCATATCTTGGGTATCAGAACAGTGTCTAAACATGGCAATAATAATAATAATAATAATAATAATAATAAAGCACTAATTTACTGTTGGGGTAAACTATGGGAAAACACTTCAGTGTTTTCAGTGCAAGATAAAGTACTTCCACTACTTGAGGTAGCATTTTAAAGAGCTGAAGGTATAAAATAAGGCACAGGACTAATTTAACCTTTGTTTTCAAACCCAATTTTTGTCTTTTGTGAGTCTTTTACCTCATGTTTGCATGGGTACATTTACAATAGCAAATTGAAAGAAGAAGCTCAAACTGCCCTTTTCTAACTGGTGTTTTATTATGAGTAAATAGTCTCAAACTGAGGACAGCAATAAGAAGCAACATGAATGAATTGCACAAACCTTTAAAAATCCAAGTAAATAAAAATCAAATTTTGACACAATCCAGGTAAATAAAAATCAAGTTTTAACACAAGTTCTGTAATACAGATGTATTCTAAGGAAGAACAGGACAGAAATGCATCTTTTTCTACGTCAAGGTCAATTCTGTACTTGATTAAAATTTTATATATTTTAAATTCTAAGCTGCCTTTAAAAATAAAAACTAACTTGAAAGATGATCATTGCCGTTAATGAACTGTCAAAATGAATTAATATCCCCCTGGAGTTTCAACAGTTCTTGTTTGGTAGGAGGCTGAAAAGCATGGGATTGATGATCAACTTTCACATAGTCGTTAATGGAATCTCCTTCTCCCTGAAAGACTGGTTTTACACATACAACCAACTACCATACATGCAGAACAAATTACAGTGGGCAAGAAGAAAATTTTGATCAAAACCCAGTACACATTCTTCAGAATGAGGACCCCTGGAAAGAAGCTCTGCCACTTACAAAAGCTATTGCAGGTTTCAAAGAGATTTAACAGCTTATAGGTTGATGACACTAGTGCTGTAGTCTCAGTGGACTTAAATCTGACTTGATCCAATTGACAACACAGAATAGGAACCATAAATGATAACTTAAAAAAAAAAAAGGAAAAAAGATATTAAAAACCTTTCAGAAGAATTATAGGATTTTTCCATTATGTAGGATAACTGATTTAATATACTGCAATTAAGATTTAGATATAGAATGAAGATGATGGTACACAGCTATAAATACTTTCTTTCCCTTCTAAGGTCCAGAGACCACTCCTGTGATCAGCAATACAATTTGGCCATATCTGTTACAAGGAAAGGGTAGAAAATTATGAACCTGAAATCAGAGAAGAAAAAGGGTTCTACATATGTTTTTTTTTTTTAAATAGCCAGACACTTCTTCCATTGTTTCACCATTGTTTATTTTTAAACACATTTAATGTGCTGTAATAAACATCTTGTAATTTAGCCTGCAACGTAAAGGAAAATTGTCTGACATCTATTAGTAGCTATGATCAGGTATTTTAATCCCTCTTATTCTCACTTAAGACAGTTTATACATAGCCAAAATATGATGGCTATACGTCAGTTTTGGATATCCAATCTCACTTTAAATTCTGTATTTGTTCAATACTTGACATATCTTGAACTTCAGTTCTGAAAACCATTGTGGCTTTCTCATGTCTCTGTAGCAGAAATGTATACCTTTTAGGAGAATGGAAGCAAGTAATGATCATTTCACGTGTCCTTACCTTGGCATCCTTGCCCATCATTGCACATAAGCCTGTAATCCCTCTTGTCCCCTAAACAAGTAATTTATACTGGACACTTTTCTGCCCTTTAGCACTCACATTCAGGCTGTTACTAAACACTGACATTTTTCATTTAGAACCTCTCCAAAATCTAGCCTTTCCATTTAATTTGTGTTTCCAGGAAAGAACAGTCATTCAGGAAATAACTGAGGCATAACAAGGGCACTAATGTGTCTATCATGTACTTCACTCCTTTCCTCTTTATACTTCAACTGCTCCCTCCTTAAAATCTAGTTCACCTTCTTTCTCCGTTTGTAATTCCTTACCCCCTGCTCTGAAGGCTTTCTTCTTCTGCATCCAATATAAGTTAGATGTTACTTAAATATTCAAATTGTTTTAAAAGCACTTTAGTGTCATGTTCTAGGCTTCTCCTTAAACCCAAGATTTCATTCCCAGTCCTTTACATAACAGTACTTTCTGTTCTGTTTTGGGTTTGGGGTGTGTTGGTTTTTTTTCTGTTTGTTGTTTTTGTTTATGTTTTGTTGGGTTTTGTTTTTTTTAGTTTTTTGGTGGAGGTGTGTTTTTTTTTTATTTGGTTTGAGTTTTGTGCTTCCTATTTATTAGTCACTGGAACCATGGGCCATTTTAGCACTAAAATTAGAGGAAAAAAAAACCTCAGTAGGTAGTTGTTGTGGTTTGAGCATGTTTTGAGGGTGTTTTTGTTCAAGGTTTTTTCCAGCCAGGTGGAGGAGGGGAGTCCAGGAGGAAGGAGAGACAGGACACCTGACCCAGGCTAGCCAAAGAGGTATTCCATACCATAGCACATGATGCCCAGGATGCATACTGGGAAAGAGAAGGCTGGAGGGTTGAGCTCTAGAGGAAGATGGAGGAGGGAGCACATGGTGCTCGGCCAGGCAGGGTGGAGTGAGTTATGGGTCAGTGGCTGGTGGGGTGTTGTATTCTTTTCACTTGCTGTTTGCTGTATCATTATTATTTGTAGTAGTAAATGGCAGTAGGTGTTTTGTGTTATGCCTTAGCAATTAAACCGTTCTTATCTCAATCCGTGGGGGCTACATTCTTTGGATTCTCCTTCCTAACTCTCCAGGAGTTGGGGGACTTGGTTTAAACCACAACAGTAGTTGTAACATTTATTACATGTTCAACAGTTTCCACTTCTAATCATCCATCTCATATAAAGTATTTAGTGGAATCCTTGTTTTGTCAGTCTATTTAGGATATCTTGGGGTACTGAGATCCTTTTGCTAAGCATTATAAAAAAGCATAAGGTATGTTCTGACAATTGACCAAATTATGTTCTTTACTATGTCCACAAGGATTTAGCTATAATGACTTCAAAATTTCAATTCATCAAAAGAGGAAAACATTTGTATGAATGCCTCTGGAATGAAAATAATCCTGTATCATGCATTTTGTGGAACTGCTGAGGGGACTGGAAGGATGTCAAATGTATAGATGTCATCCTCCGGCTGGATCAGTATGCCTACTCTTAAAATGGACTGGATTAAAGAGGATAAAAAAATAAGAAGGTCCATGAAATATTTTTGTGTTTGGAATTTGTGATAAACCATGTGAGAAGTAACATGCTTTTTTTTAATGAAAAAGCTTTTTTATACTGCTGCTCTTTTATTATGCTCAAAAAGTAATTTAATTACCTCTTAGAGCAGGCTTGGCTGTGATGAACTAGTGAAGCTGGTATAGAGCTAGTTAAGGAAAATATTAGATTGAAGTCTGCCCAAAAAGGAAAGAGAAGAAACTAACCTCTGTTATGCATTTAGATTCATATAAATATGATGACTACAATTTGCTTCTTTTTCTTACCCTGAACCCTTCTGGGCATAAATTGTTAAGAATATTGAAAGTACTGTTGTGTCACTTTCATGAGGTATCAGGTTGACAACACCATAATCTGAAGTTGTTATCCTTGTAGCACAAGCTTCTTCACCCTGTTTTAGACAATGTTTCAGCCAGAACTAGCCAGACCTAGAAGCAGCAAGGACAAGATAATCCACGTTCTGTTAGAAATGTGTAATTTCAAATCTATTTCTAAACTTCTTTCAATGATTTTAACTTTAGGTTCCATCACTGACACTTTCATGCTTTTTGCAAACTTTGCAATGTTTATAGAGTAATAGAATAATTTCGGTTGGAAGGTTAGACTCTCTTTAAATAAGTAATCTAACACATGAAAGTAAGTTTTACCTTTGTGTGCTGTGGTATCAATGAAAGGCAAAGAAAAATAAAAATAAGAATCATCATCCTTCTTGTAGATCTCATCTGTGAAATTATCTAAACAGCATGTTTTATTGACTTTGTTCACATGATAATACAGCTAACACTAATGCCAAGAGGGAAAATAATGTGCTTAACATTTTCCACAAAGGATGCAGTATAGATACTCGTGTGTGAAGAAAATTGAATCACACCTAAATTTCCTTAGCCTGACAAATTACCTCTGCTACATTTTATGTCTCTATTCAATTAAACAAATATTCTGGTGGTCTAGTGTTATTTAACCATGATTACTCACTTAAAACTATTATTTCTTCCTAATCAAAGGCTCTTTTAGAAAGAACAGCACTTTTTAGCTTTCTGCCTTAATTTATTCTTCATTTGTGCCAAAGAAGCCAAGTTGAATTCTAACCTTGACCAAATTAGTAACTAAGAATCAATCAGAAGAAAAAGTTTAAACTCAGGGGTAAAAGGTTGATATTAAGATGCTGTCAGAATTTAATGGGATAAAAAGAAAAGCAATTCCATGCTGCTTGTAATGAACAACATACTCAAAAGTCTTTGAAAAATATTCTGTATATTTTGGGACCTACAACATAATGGGCTTCTGTCAGCTTTCTTGCCAACAATAAAATTTTCAGTTGCATTTTTTTATATGCCTCACTAAGGGCATTGGATCAACAGATAAGCGCATTTATGATTTAGCCTTTTGGTTATATTCAAGGACCTTCAAATCTTTCTTAAATTGTGGGACCTAGAACTTCACACAATATTCAAGATGAGGCCACACCAATACTAAATACAACAGGATAATCGCTTCTTATGGTGTCTGGTTATGCTGTATTTGGTGTACCCTAGGATGCAGTTTGCCTTCTGGGCTGCCAGGGCACTCTGTGGGCTTACATTAAGCCTGCAGCTAACCAGCACTGCCAGGTCTGTTCTGCAGCTCTGCTCTGCAGCCATTCCTTCTCCCAGTTTACACTTGTGCTCAGCATTACTCTGTCTTAGTTTCAAAATCCAGCATTTGTTGCTGTTAAGCACTGGTGATAAATTGTTGATGACTAATAATAGCACTAATTACTCCTGCTCCGTTATATATTGTATAATGTAATTTATGTATTTAGGCCAAATTATGTATTAGAAGTCTATGCTTAGAGACGATATCTTTCAGTTATCCAACAGTAAAGAAAACCTATATAATTTTATTTATTAACAGATAACCCAGTTGTTACAGGGATTGTTCAACCTCTCAAACATTATGATGGCTACACTGGCTACAGCTATATCTTGTTGGCCAATACCTATAGAACACTTTACAAAGTACTACTTTACAAGTCATCCTAGTCTGTGATTCTGTGATGTCAGACGAAGAGTTGCACACACCCCCACATACCTCATACACAAAATTGGTTGTAAAAATCATCTTCTACACCTGATTTTAAGCCTCAGGTAGCAGTATGTGAATAAAGAATGAAACACCTCCACACCTCAGGTTGACATTTACAAAGCTGTCCACAATTTTTGCTGTTTGCCAAGGGGCAGCCAGGATTGAACAGCTTTCCACGTTATTTTTTCTTTTGTTTTCTTTTGGATTTTTGGTTTGGGTTTTTTTGGGTTTGTTGTGTTTTGTTGGTTTGTTTTTTTTTTCAGGCAACAGATGCATCATGCACTTGAACATTTGATCAGGCCTAGTTAATCATAGCAATACTGTTCACCCACTTATAATCATTTTTCATCTGATGCTTGAGGAGGTACTAATTGCCATTAGAGATTGGAGGTAATGGGAAAAGGCTCATATACAGAAACTGCTGTTTGAGAAACTGCAATGGCTCTGGGAGGAAAGGCAACAATCCCAAACAGGTGTAAAGATCAGAGAAATCAAGTCAGGAAAGCCTGCACAGAAAAAAGGATTTTACCTCAGTGGGTGAAGCTGGTTGGCATTAAGAATGGTTTGAAAAAAATAGTTACTTTTTAAAAAGAGAAAAAAACAAACCAAAACAAAAACAAAACCCCTAAGCTTTTGACTGAGGGTTGATGATATACTATTATGCCTTATAAGAATAGCTTTTTATCATTAAATGGTGATATCACTCCATTGCAAAAAGTAAATTGCAAGTAAGAATGATCTTTTGCACGCATTCAAATTGATGTATTTCTCTACATTTCATCAATTTTCTTATTCAGGAACACTTTCACCCCTTCCCCAGCATCCAGAAGTTATTTTGGCTAGGCATGAAATGTACCCACTAAGAAAACAGAAATTTGCTTTAATTTAATTGCAACTTCATGTCCTTGCAGTAAAAATTCCAAAGTATGATAACATAAAGATATTGCTATTGACCTCTTTCAGTAACAGACTGCTACTTGAAATTATAACTTCAGGAATATCTAAATAATAAAAAAAAGTCATCTACAGACCAATACCAGTGGCTCAAGTCACACCAAAACCTGGCAATTTATGCTACATTGTATTGCTGTACTGAAGCAGAACTGGCTAATTTCATATATAGGAAGATGGAGAGAAAGAAATTAAAGTGAACCATCCATACCAGGCATACATAAGGTAATGGGCATTGATTAACTTTTGCTGTGGAACACTGGGGACTTTCAGACTCCAAAATATTTTATTTATTTATGCGGGAAAGACAGGAAGAGAGAACACTATTGTGTCTGTAAAATCTGAATGAGAACAGAATAGCCACTAAGCACTTGCAGAGTATCTTATTTGATTTTTTTAAAGTTTTGGGTGAGGCCAATTATGATGGTAGCATTTAGAATTTTAATTGCTACTGCTAATGCAGTTTATATAAACTTCCTGGAATCTTGGAAAGTATTTTGATCTGAATTACTGTAATCATTGTTCTGATTCTTTATCTTATTATAAAGAGGCCCTCAGAGACATGTTTGGCCACATGCCTTTGGATTCTATTTCTTTTAAACACAACCACAAATGCATCTTTCTTGCTCAGCCAGCATTTATCAAGGTTTTGTTTCAGATTGTTGAGATGGTGTTCCATCATTTTAAGTAATGGCCACATTTTTGGGGTTTTCTTTGAAGCAAAGAAGGCTTAATAGCATCGAGGCTTTTTGTGAAGATGGAAAAAAATAATTACCTTTTAATGGGAAATTAGAATAAAAGTAAATTCCAAAATTGATTTTACTGGCAATGGAGTGGAGACACAAAAGGTAAATAACTGTAAGCATCATGTTAGCAATGATCTGTTGGAAGACATGATTAGAGGAGTCTCCAAAATAAACACTTTACATACATAATTTTATAACTATAATGCTAAAAATACCAAGAAAAAAAAATACAACAGTACTATGTGGTTTTAACTCTTACTGGATGGTCGTTAGTATTTTCATTTTTTATTTTATTGCTGCATTGATTATGCTGAAGGTGAAGCAACACATGCTACCTAAGCCCATGGTGTCACGTCTTACAGGTTTTTGCCTCTTATAAGATGATACCTGCTGTATTTCCCCTGGTTTAGCTGTTGTTGACTGTTCTTTTGTATTTACTCATTGGCACACAAATATTCATCAGTATCATGAGAGCAGCTATCCTTGAAGTGCAGTATCAAAAGAAATATTTTTTCTGCCCCTAAATTAAGTTTTCTTGCAATACAAAAGCAAATCTGCCAGCGACTCCTGGATGCCAAACAACATCTTTAAATATATGTACTTAATTAGGCAGAAGGATCTTTTGCTCTGCTTAGATATTTTCTTTGGACTTTGTCTTTCAGTTGCTTTGATTTTGTTTGATTGGTTTGTTTGTTTTTTTTTAGTTTGTTTTGGGTTTGAGTTTGGTTAATTTTTCCCTGACTACCAAACACTGATTTTACTGGCAGCCTAGTTATTCTAGCATTGTCATGGCAATCTTTTTTTCTTTCTCTCTCTCTCTCTTTTTTTTTTTAATTTAAGTAAGTCTACCTTCTTCCTAGATGAACAATAAGAATTTGAACCCTACTGACTAGCTATTTTTCCTTCAAGATTTCATTTAGGTAAATATTACTCTCTTTAGTTACAGATAACAGATGATATATTGAGTTATGAGGATATTTTGCTAATTTTTAACAGTTACTTGAACAAAAGCTTTTCTTAATTTCAAACACAAATTATAGAAATAATATACTGGGGTCTAGAAGACACAGCATATAGGAACTGGTGAGTTGACCCTGGCTGAGAGATGGATGCCTACCCAGCTGTTCTCCACTCCTCCTCCTCAACAGGAGTCATGGTCTTTTCCACGGGGTGCAGGGAAATACCTGCACCACATATAAAAAAGCTGAAAAATAAAAGACAGGAAACAAGATTCTGAAGTATTATAAAACTGTATGTCACCATCAACTTCATTAGATCTATGATCCCATATGCTGGTTTATGCCCTGGCTTGAGTGTTTCAAGTTTTGGATTGTCAGAGTTGGTTCTTATCAAATGTATACCCTGTTAGCAGTATTTAAGCAGTTTAACATTTCTGTAATGGAGTTAAGTGTTAATCCAGTTTTAGCACAGAAACAAGGATGCTTTAGGGAATAATCGAATACCATTTTACTAGCTTTCCTGTGAGACTAGACCTGCTCATTTCCTGTTAAAAGCAGGTGGGTATCATATGATTTACAATAATTTAGGAATCTGACTTCAAGTGACATATGTAAATCCTTGCTAAACTGTGATAAAAGTATCATAAGTATGATGAAAGCATGGGACTCCAAATCCTGTCACACACTGTTGCCTAACTACTGCCAGAGCAACACAAGAATGTCTCTGCTGCTCTCAAAAGGCTCATGAGGAGCCACTAATGATAGATCTAAACACTAGTTTTGCCTTCATGTGAGGGGAAGGAAACAAAAGAAACACATGTTCAAGGCTCTAGTCTTCCATTACACTTCTACAGGCCCTAAAACCTTCTGCTACATCATTTTGCCGAGAAGCAGATGCCATAAACCACCCCAAGTAGTGTTATATATCAGGCAACATGCAGGAACAGGAAATTATGAAAAGGTGATGCAGTCATTATTATATCTGCCTTCCCAATACTTGATAATGAACTCCAGCTCAGTTATTAAGACTTGAACGCATAACAAGGAAAGACCAGCATAGTCTTAAAGGTATTTAAAGACCACATTACTTAAAGATAACTGTTACACAATAATATAAACTACTTTAAGATCTCAACAAATGACAGTGAGTGATGAATTTCTTGGTTCTAGCTATATAAAATATTTATCTTTGACTGATTTTAGAGAGACCAGGACCAAAACAATGTTTTACACACTGTTCCGTTACCAAATTGTTTTGTAATTTCCCATACTTAGAAAGGGGAAAAATAAAGTTATTTTCTTCCAAGGGAAACATATTATGTAAGATAATAGCACAATAACCTACCAAATGATACTAGATATCCATATTGAGCTACTTCTGGGAGATATTATCAGCTGTATTTTGGGTACTAATGAGCAAATAAAATTTCTTTTGCATGAACATTTTCATTTGGAATTTTTTCTCTTATGAAATGAATTTTTATTTTAAAAAGTGTATTACGTAGCATCCTTATCACTGTCTAGCACAGAAGTAATGAGGGGGCACCTGAGTTTTGTTAATGTTGTCATGTTTTTTGGGAAATACTTTTTGTGAAATTTGTTCTCTGAAACCATTTTTATCACTTTCTGTCTGGCAAGATTTGAGGAATTATAGAAGGGAAATATTAAGATTGTTCCACATACATATAAGAACATGTCTAGTCAATTTTCCCACCTAACCTTTTTTTTGAAAGAGACAGAACTCCTGCTGAAATAGGTGTGTCATTACAAACATAGCTGAATCCTTTATACGTTTGCTTTGTTCATTGTACATCTCACTGCCTTTATAAGCTATAATTTCTTCCCCTTAAAACAGAGGCTAGATAAAATACAGTAATCAATAACATGGTGGATCCATAATTCACCTCCCAATCAGTTAGAGACAGTGACTTCAAGAAAGGGACTCCTTCATTTAAGCAGTAATCTATGTTCTCTGTGAAATGTGTTTACTCATAAATATGTGATCCACTGGTGAATTGTGTTACATATCTTTCTCAAACACCTGTTCCACAGAGATAACCACTTATTTCTGTTGCCATTAGTGATAACTATAACAGTATAGCTGTAGTGGAAGAGATTTATGCTATAAAGCTGAAAGTCCAGTGATCAGATGCTGACAGTGATGACTGAGGAGAGGCATAAACATTATTCCAAGAAGAAAAATAGGAAATATGTATCTAAATCTGAGACAGCACCTATGGAAACCCAGAGGTTGAAAATACGCAATCAAGAAGCAGGGTTATACTTATTAAATTAATCATTTCTTATCCTATAATGATGACATATTTTACTTCACAAAACCTTGTATTTCTTTCTAAACCACCATCTTTTCATGTATATTACTTCCATGTCATCAAAATGCAAAAGAAATTCCTGCCACACACATTTTGATTCTTAAGAAACCTAGTCCTAAACATAATCCTTTCATTCATTTGGAGCCCATGGGTTCTTATTTATTCTGTTTAACAAATAACCAGGTGCTCTTTCAGCTTATCCATTTTTCTCTGTGCATATGTAAGCTTCTCTGACAAATAAGCAAATGTACCTAGGTAGTTCTTTTCATCACAGCATGTTAATAAGCTATGAATCAACAGACCTGAGTTAAATTAGATTACAAGTGCTCAGTAACACCATATTTATTTTACATTAAGCATTTTTTAGTACTTTGTTACATTTTCACAGTTTTGCATATGTCATAACAATGGTTTTATTGGATTTGTTTTCTTTTTAACCATTGCACTTTATTTTCAGCTAGATAATATGCTGCCGCTGCAGCTTGCTACATGACTATAACTAGGTAAGCTAATAAGTGACTACGTATCACATGAAGAGGAAATAGTTTGGAGGAGTTTGACCATTGTGGATAAATATAGCTATTCTTCCTTTCAGGGGGTTTATTAAAACATTAAAAAAAATCAGTAAAGTACATTTAAGAGTATAAAATTCATTAAAATATTGACAATACTAGTTAAGTCAAACACCATTGACTGTATGGTGTTAGACAAGATAGCCACAAATTATGCTGGGGAGGGACTATTCATTAGGGACTGTAGTGATAGGACAAGGGGTAACGGGTTGAAACTTAAACAGCAGAGGTTTAGACTGGATATAAGGAATAAGAAATTCTTTACTGTTAGGGTGGTGAGGTACTGGAATGGGTTGCCCAGGGAGGTAGCGAATGCTCCATCCCTGGCAGTGTTCAAGACCAGGTTGGATGAAGCCTTGGGTGGTATGTTTTAGTGTGAGGTGTCCCTTCCCATGGCAGGGGGTTTGGAACTAGATGATCTTGAGGTCCTTTCCAATCCTAACTATTTTATGATTCTATGATTCTATTGTGATGAATGGTTTGATGCATTTTAGATTAAGCTCACACCCCCTTTTTTTTTTTTAACTATCATCTCTTTTCCTTGAGATACTCTGAGCAGATGTTTTGTTTATCATTCCTGTTAATTTCAATAATTCTTAGGATTTGGATCTAAAGCAGTAGATGATAAAGATAAAACCCCAAATTTCTTCGAACTCACATTCCAATTACCAGAAGGAATTTAAAGCTTTTCAATACATTATTTAAAATTTTCTAAACATTAAGATAGGAATCTGCAAAGACTCTTTCTGAAGACTGGCAAAGTCTGTTACATAAGGGGCTTGCACAGAGTTTGAGAAATGCCCCAGCTTAACCTTCCTTCCTCACTATTAAGCTTTTGCTTGGTGAAATGAATAATCAACACAAAAAATAAATAGAACTGTTGCTTACTATCTGTAATCTTTATTTGGAAAAGTACAGGGGTCAAGAAAAATGAGAAGAGATGTAATACTGAAGTTAGAACCCTAAGAATGAAAACCTAAGAATGAAAAATAGCAGAAAATACCCTGAAAAGAAAAAAAAAAAACCAACCAAAAAAACTCTCAAAAATAACTGCATCCTAGAAGACTCCACAGTGGATGTTAGTCTAGAAGGAAAGACTGAATGAGGTTTTACATGAAAAGAGTGCAGAGTCACAGCTTCTGAGAGAGACATTCCTTGGGTTTGAGAAATGTAAAATTTGTAAGGTACTACACACTCAGAAAAAAAAATATCTGCATTATTTCCAGTAGGATTATGTTTGGGATCTTCCTGCGCAGCAACTAGTTTGCACCTGTGTACATGAAGAAGCAGGGTGTAATACCTTCAGAGGCCTCATGGAGCACACATCCACCCTTATCTTCAGATAAGGGAGAGCTCTGCACTGAGCGCACAGGATGCACAGATGCACTGAAGCTGCCTGCTCCTGGACATATCCCCTCCACCCCAGGGTGTTGGGCTCCGTGGGCACAGGTGCAACTTAGATTTTTTTATTTTCTAACAGATAATAACACATATAATTTGTAATAGATCTCCTTGGGTTATTTATCTAGAAGTCTAACTTAGGATTGAAAAGTCTATGACACATTCATAGAGTAAGTAAAGATAATTGGACATAATGTCTGTAGTATTTGGTTTCTACTTGGCAAAGCAGAGACAGAGCTGTTATCAGACAACTGGCCACAGATCAACAGCGTATTTGTGAAAGGAAACAGTGGTGGGTGGACAAAATAACACTTGTTGGATAAGGAGCTCTTAGGATTAGGTACTCTCTTTTCAGCGGAAGAGAGTCTTTGGTTCAAATACCTCCTTTATACTTATGAGTTTAGATTTTTAATTGTCTCCTCCAGCCTAAAAGGTTGCCCTAACCTAAGCATAGCACAGTAGTTTTATATCCTAAAATGCATGTGTACCTAAGAAGAACATGGGCAGAGAAGTCCTACTACTGACTCTAGGAATCACTGATTAAATGAAAAATTGAAAAGGAAAACACAAAAAAAAATTATTAAATCCATTATTAATAATATGATTTTTATGTTTAAATACATACAAACCTTTTAAGAACACTATTTTAACTTCTTGGATGAAAGGCACCCTGTGTTACTGTCCTGGGTTCAGCAGTAGCAGTCATTTTTCTCCTTCTTAGTAGCTGGTGCAGTGCTGCGGTTTTGACTTTCAGCCTGGGAACAGCACTGATAACACAGATGTTTTTAGTTGCTGCTCAGTAGTTTACTCTGACCAAGGGTTTCCTGAGTCTCATGTTCTGCCAGGGAGGAGGGGAAGCTGGGAGGAAGCAGAGACAGGACACCTGATCCAAACTAACCAAAGAGGTATTCCATACCACAGCATGTCATGCCCACTATATAAACTGGGGGCAGTTACCCAGAAGGGTTAGATCACTCCTTGGGTCCGGCTGGGTATTGATCAGCAGGTGGTGAGCGGTTATACTCTCTTCCCTTGTTATTTTCCTTATCATTATTATTACTGGTGGTAGCAGTAGTGGTTTTGTGTTATAACTTAGTTCCTGGACTGTTCTTATCTCAACCCGTGGGAGTTACATTCTTTCGATTCTCTTCCACATCCCTCTGGGAGCAGGGGGAGGAAGAGGAGTGAGTGAGAGAGCAACTGTGTGGTTCTGAGTTATGGCTGGACTTAAACCACAGCAATTCTTTTTGGTGTCCAAAATGGGGCTTGAAGGGTTGAGATAACGACAGATCTGACCAGAGTGTGTCTAATCGTATTTGTGATAAGCATTCATTGTTTTGGATTATTAGTCACTCGTCACAATGCTGATTTATTGACTCTCAAAGTTGTTGCTCTTGATCTCACAGTTTCAGCATGTCATACCTTACTTACGGCTGGTATTTGCTCTGTTAGTGTTTATCGTCTGAGGGTTTTGGGCTAAGGTTCTTGTTTCATTGTACTTTATGGCAATGACTTGTAATAGAATAGAATCATTGATCATGAAACTAATCTGTCTTGCATTCCCAGTGTGGTCACCACCTCTATACTTTGGGAGGTATATAATAGAAGTGTATAGCAATTACACATCTTTTTTTTCCCCTCCTTGGGTGGTCAGCCTGAGAGGGAGACATTCCCACACACCCTAGTGACAAGTACACCAGCTACTCAAACTCTGTAACAGATAATGCAGCTACTCCAACTCCAAGCACAGCAGCTACATCAACCCCAGCTCCAAGCACTGCAGCTACACCAGCCCCAGCGACGAGTACAGCAGCACCATTTGAGTGTTCTGAAGGTTTTGAATGGCCTTTGGGTACCCTGGAGATCTGCCTGCTCACTGTGATGGAGATCAGCATGTTGGTACACATACAGAGTGTGTTTTACCCACGACCATTTTGTCTGATCTCAAGAGTTATGCAGAGTTGGGTTTCAGCCTTTTTTTGGGTTAGACGACGATATAGGAGGACCAACAGATTTTCCTCAAGGCTGGACACTCATGAGTGGCAGGGTGTGTGGGATAGCATGGGCGAATATCTAGTCCACTGGGCCCCTCCACTGCTTTGGAAGCGTTGGAGATTGGAGGCAGCTCTATGGAGTCACCAGCAACAAGTTGCAGAAAGTGCTGAAGGGGAGGGTGAATTATTTTGAGCCTGGTGGGCCCATGACACCTCAGACCATTGGAAACAGTGAAGATAATACTAACAAGAGGCTAGTGATCATAATATTGCCAGCTTCAGAAATTACTTGAGTGTTTAAGATAATGAAGAGCTTTTTCCTTTGCGCATTCTTTGTTAGCATATTGCAGATAAAGTAACAAAGAAAAATGTCTTGGCTGAGATAGTATTCACCTTCTATATCTGAATCTAAATCTCACAGAGGAATTATTCATAACAGGAGGTTATTCATGTAGATACTGCTCATGAGGTGAAATTCTTTAGTGGCATGAACTTTAACAGAAGGAGAGCTGTATTGCGTATGAGTTGTTCATAGTGCTTTTAAGTTTTATCTTTCGTAGACTTACAGCTGGTTCAATAATTTCATCTGTATTTCATCATATACATGTACACTTACATTGCATACAGCTGGTTGGTTCATGAGATGCAACTCATAAGAAGTGTAATTTTTCCCATTTGACTTTTTTAGAGTGTCAATAATATACAGATTAGGACAAATGAAGCACAATCGGAAGCAGGGTTCATACCAGCAGCACCCTTATGCGCAATTTTATCGAAGACTTATGTTACAGTGTTTACTGTTGCAGGATTAATAGTAGTTGGTTTTCTTTAAACCAAATGTTTAACAACATTTCCCCATGGCGTGGGAGGTGGCAGTGTCAGTTGCAGTGCTTTATAATTGCATTAACATTGATTCAAATAGCTTCACCAACATGTGCATTTGGTGAGAATTAAACCATGAAGTTTGATCCTTCCCAAGTATTCTTTGACTTAATTAATATTTATTCATATCTTCGAAAACAGAATAATTTTAAGTGATAGTCCAATACACCAAAACCTTTGCACTCTGACAGAGCATTAACTTTGGAGGAAAAAGAAGTCTAAAATTCTCTCAGAAAGAAGATCTAACTCAGCTCTGCCCTACTTTGGTGACTACTCTTACAGTTGTATTACTGTATTAGAAGAGACAGGAGCATTGTCTTTTATTTGTATATGGTTGTAATAGAAATTCTAATACTTGCTTACTTGTCTAAGTGCCAGAACAAATAACCCATTCAGAGATGCAGGCCAAAATGTTAAACACCTGTGTCATAAGAAGAGGAATTTTTTTGAGCTTACTCCCCTTCTCATCATTTCTTATTGGCTACAGATATGGACAAATCCATGTATTCTTAGAAGCAGTTTCTATGTATTTCTTTTATAAAGACAACCTTCTACAAGGAGCAGGTCAGATAAAGCCCTCTACAAAGAGAAGAAAGTTGTCCTTCCTTGGAACAGAGACTTGAAAGACAGGACTGGATGAAGCAGACACAGAAGAGGTTGTCACAGCAAGATACTGAGGAGCAAAGAATAGGCAGCTAGGTCTCAAAGGAGACTGAAGCTATGGAGGAACTTAAAGGAGCAGCATTGTAATCTTAAAAGTCACTGAGCATACTGAAACTTTCCTTCAAGGTTTTCAGGAGAAAGGATACATTTTCTTACACAATCTGTTTATAATTCTATTCTCTATGTCCCTGCAATTGAATTTTCTAGCTTTAAAAGGTTGACTTGTTTACATACTGCTAAAAACTGGCTTTTGCGTAAAGTTCATTTTTTAAAAATCTGCTTTGAGGGATACACAAGTCTAGACAAATCCAACTCCATGCTCTGGCTAACACAGGCACCTATCAGACATATCTATGTTAGGTCCTTACCTAGAATAGTATGATTTTTGCTTATTTTCTTATTTTCACAAATTTTTAGAAGGTTTTGACACCTCATTTGGGGTTGTGGATTTCTCTAGGCAAGAAAGCGAAAATAGGGGATAAATACACTGCTAGTACACAGAAGAATCACTTTGAAACCACTGTTGTTTGTCTTAAATAAGGTTTAAATCATGCAGAGAGCAGCCATTGAAAGGAAGACATATTTTATGGTAGAAAGGTGGTAAAAGATGCCACAAATGGAGCAGATACTGATGGTCCCCTGAGTGCTTTAGTTAATGGACATTATTTGCCACTATTTTGTCTATTATGTAGCTTCTGTTATCACCAAAATTCCTCTTGGCTTTGAGAGGCATTTTGTGCATGAAATTTTACTCAGTGTAAATGTGTGAAATGAATGCCCACCTTCCAGAATATCATTAATATTTAATAAAATGTTAAATGCCAGAATCTGTCTAATAGCTATTCAGATATATAATGGGCAAAAATCCTTTCACTTTGTTTATACCTATATGAAATCCACTGAAAACTGCAGTACCTGGCATAAACAGTCAATCAAATATTTTTTAAAAAGGGAAGGCAACAGTAGCATTGTTTTTCTTTCACTAGTAATTTTAAGCTTAGTGTAGCCACACATCATTCCTGAGCTACCTGCTGCTATTATATTATTCTCCCAGAGGTTTTATTTTGCACCTTCCTTAACCATGAAAAACTTCACTATAATTACACAGAAATATTCTGATATCCTTTTTGTTGGCTAGGCTAGAATTCTAGGTAAAACCACAAATCTGTAACATTTAGTGCATGATCGTCAAGCTGAAACAGTTCCAACAGTTGTGTCTTAAGCGGGGGGTGGGGGGGTGGAGCTCCACAAATCCCACCTGATTAATTGTAGGCTCCAGCTCAATGACTCATAAAAGGGTTAGTATAATGTTGTTACCTGTGATAGCACAATACTGAATTTGATAATGCTGGAGGTCTCTTACAGTTTTATAATCTGATAATCTGATAGAATGAAAAGAGCTGATCTGGAATCAAAAATGTATACATCAGGGAGACCTGACTTCTAAATCTTATATGGTTTCCAGACAAAGATTTATAGTGTATACTTAATGGAAATAACTGAAAATTCTCTTTGGGATTTTCCATAAATGCCAGAGAGAGAAAGGGGGATTTGTCTGTATAAGTTTTAATGTTGTTTCAACATTCAGAGAAAAAGTGAAAAAGAGAAGTGAGACTGGAGAGAGAGAGAAAAAAAAAATAAGAATTTCCAGAATGAGCCCCGTTGATTGCAGAAGTGCAATGACTTCTTAAGGAAAATCTTTTTGATTATTTTTTAACTAAGTCTGCACTTCAGAAAAAAAGGAAGAGAAATAAATAAATCTCAGTTCTGTTCTGTGACAGAGTCCTCATTCAGCTGGAAGAAAAGTTCTTTAAAGTAAAATAATATTCCCCTTGGAGACATAGCTGAAATTTTACCCTTCTCAGATTCACACTGTGGACACATCAATTACACTGCTCCAAAATGACCATATCAAAACTTCTAAACGTATATGATGCTGTATAGTCTTATACCCATTTTCATTAATCTACACATTGCTAACTGGCTAAAAAATTAACAAATGAGAATAACTAAGTATATCTATTACATTTACCTTGGCCACATGAAAATTACCATATAGGACTGATTCCAAATATTTCCAAACTTCTGAACTTATTGATATCTTATATACTCATCCTCAAACCTTTGTCTCAGGCATTTATATTTCATGCAAACTGACCAAACACTCAGTGACCTATGCAATTAATTACTGGAATTGGGCAAGTTGACTTACAGAGGAGACAGCAAATCTGCACTTGGACACATAATCAGTCATTTCACATTCAGTTATTGGATCAGTCATTGCAACTGTAACAACTACAAGGGGAATATAACATATATGCACCCTGAGGTTTGTATCTGAATCTTCCAGACAGCTTAGCAGAAGTTACCGATTAAAGCAGAGAATGTTTGTTTATCCCTTTCCCTCACTCTCAGCACACAGTACTGGATAATATAAATTTGATGCTGTTAACTGCATATAGTTGTAGTTAGGGGGAATTGAAGATATAAAAACTGCTGTCAGGTAGCATTTAAAATACTGACTTTATTAAGTGTTATAAATAAATCTTCCTCATCCTGTATGTGCACTACTGTCTCTTTAACCATAGCTTCAGTCTCTTTTTCCACTATGCCAAAGCAGCCTTCATTAAAGGTAGCTCAGAACTGTCCTTAATAGGCCATATACACTTTTAGCCTCTACTACATGGATTTTGTGGTTAGTTTTGAAAAAATCTTGTAAAATTCATTCAAATTTTCCTAGATAGCAGAAGGGTTTAGTGTTAAGGGGAACAATCATCCGAACCAAGACTCATATTTGGTTGCAAATTGTACACTAAAGAATTGAATGGGTATGCACAGCTGAATTTTCATGCTGTCTAGGGCTATATGATATTTTTATGCTCATATAGAAATTCAGAGAACGTTCAAGAAACACCATCTAGGTTGCAGTCAACAGGAGATATCAATCAGAACAACACTGAGCTTATTCCCGCATTTAGAAGATTTCAGGAAGTCTAGACCAGAGTTAGGGACAACATTTTGTTTCTCAGAGTTTCTTACAATACAGAATCAGTTCAGTAGAAATTGGACTGATATGAATTTCTGTATGTAAAGTATTTACTGGACTTTTCTTTCAGTTATTTTTTTTAACATTTTTTAACAGAAACTTGGAATTTCAACATATGAAAAGTTACAGAAAATTACTTTAATGATTTTTTTTTTTAGATAGGCAAATTTGGAGGTAATGTATTCTGTGTAAGCAGATGTTTTAAGGTTTCCAGTTTTAAAATAATTTATATTTTTATAGATTTTTTCTAACCCATGTTTGCCCTAATACTTTATTACAATGATTTTGTAACCAGATTCAGTTAATTATATGAAACTGTTTTCCACAAAATTGAGTGCTTAACACTGTATAAATGTCACCACAAACTTAATACAGTTTTGCATTTTTTGCTCTAAAGAGGTAAGTAAATAAAACTCAATGCACATTATTTTCCTTTTACAAATTGAGGTTTAAGTTTATATTCATTATTCATTATAAAAATAGAAGAGATAACACAGAGTACTACAAAAGTTTTCCATGTTGGTCTTGTAATGGTGGACATCCTCCTTGCATTAGTATGAATGACTGCACAAAAAGTAGTGCAAGAGAGAATTTAAATCCTTGTTTGGACAGGCACATTACTCAAAAAAAAAAAAGAATCCCATCAAAACAGCCTGCCATAGTGATCTTAAGGCTAAGTACCTTAGAGAGGACTAAGCACCAATAACTGAAAAAGAATGCTTTAGCATATGCAGAAGGATTAAGATGCAGTGACAGTAAAGACAGAAATACTTATTGAGTGAGTGGAATGGAAAAGACTAGCAGTAACAGGAGAGATTGGCAGAGATGATGAATATAGGGTATGGGGGAAAATATGACAAAGATAATATCTGTCTGTGATCACAAATGTAAAGAATCAAACTATAAGCCACTAAACTGAAAGACTGAAAGATGCTTAAAGTATAAAAATAAATGGGGAGAAAAAACTATCAAAGTTTTGAGTCTTATTTCAACATAAGTCTTTTCCTGAACTGAATCATATTGGAAAGAAACTGAATCATATGATTTCATGCAATTAACTTCAAATCTGAAATTGTTTATTATCCAACAGCCTTAACAAAAAAGGAAAATTTTCAATCAAAAAATGTAATGCTTCCAAATGGTAGAAATAGTCACCTGCTATTAGGATGTTAACATATTTATGTTGCTCAGCAAAAAATTCTAGACAGAGAGCCAAGACTGTATTTCAGATTCTGCGTTTACAGTAGTCCTACCTTAGGATGAGGTTTTTCTGAAAATTGATTGAGTGACCAGGCCCAGAAGGTGCTGATCAGTGGCACAAAATCTAGTTGTATGCCAGTAACTAGCAGTGTACCCTAGAGGTCTGTAATGGATCTAGTCCTGTTTAACATCTTCATTAGTGATCTGAAACTCCCACCAACTTTGCAGATGACACAGAACTGGGAGAAAGTAGCTGAGGTGCCAGAGGGTTGTGCTGCCACCCAGAGGGGCCTCAACGGGCTGGAGAAATGGGCCAACAAGAACCTCATGAAGTTCACTAAGAAGTGTGAGGTCTTGCTGCTGAAGAGGAACAGGCCCCTGCACCAATGTATGCTGAGGGCCACCCAGCTGAAAAGCAGCTTGGCAGAAAAAGGCTTGTTCAATATAAACCAAGGTTCATTTGAATAAAGATTGATGATGTGCCATGTAAGAAGACTGAAGAAAAAAAAACATTCAAATTAAACTGTAGGTTCTAGTACTTTCATTTAATTCCCTTACGCTGTCCAACATTTAAATAGTGTTTCAAGCAGAAACAGCACGGAAAAAGAAAAAGCACACCTATGATCTCATGTAATACAGCACGCATATATAAAAAAGCAGTCACATGCAGATTGGTATCAGAAGTCTAAATAGCAATAAAAACACTGTTACAGGATGTTTCATTGCTATAAATAGAAGGTTATAATAATTGAGATTTTTTACAATGATGTTGGGTGGTCTCTTTTTATGCAAATGCCTCACATGCCATAATGAATAGGAGAATTTACATGTTAGTTAAGAATGAGCTGTATAAAAGCAACTATATTATGATAAAAAGCTTTTTCTTACTGCTTGTTTGTTGCTGGTTTTGTTTGGTTTTGTTTTTTTTAAAGAGTCCAGAAACCTCTGAATTTATAGAGCAGCACTTTCAATGAGAGTTAAGATAGTGAAGTACTGTTGAAAACAAGACATCTGTTCTCCATTGCTTTAATTTCCATTCTATTTAAAAAAAGGTGACAACAAATACTGAATTAGTAACTTTTTAATACTTTTTAAATGTATTAAAATGTTGCCTGTCAATAATTGCAGATCCATATTTTCTCTGCATAAATATAACACAAAATTGCCACAAGCACTTCTGGAGCACTATAATTCTGGTCTCTGTACTGTAAAAAAATTACATCATTATGGTACATACAAAAACAATGAAAGTGTTGAAAGGTTTAGAAAAATGACCTATGAAGAGAGGTTAAGAGCACTTAACCTGTACAGCCCACAGAGAAGAACAGCAAGAGGTGACAAAATAAATATCTGTAAGTACCTTCCAGGAATTACTAAAAAAGGAAATAAAAAAACCCAACAGTTTTAACTTAATTTGTCATTGTATTAAAAGAAGTAGTGGCCTGAAATTAAGAAAATGGAAGCCAAAAAGTGAAAAATCACTGTATAACAGTGAGGTCAATTAGATAGTGGAATAATCTGCCAAGACAGCTATTATCACCTAAAATAGTCAAGGCAAAACACAGGAAGAAATACGGGGAGAAACCTATAAAAAATTTGTAGTGTAATCCTACTGCGATATGAAGATAGGTCAGATGACCCAACAGGTAATTCCTAACCCTAATATCTATGATTTACGGATAATAGAAGACAACAAATCATCAGCAGTATTAATAGATATCCACAGAGGTAGGATTTATTTGCCCTTCAAAATAAATACTTTTATATGTAAGTTGCAGGGTTTTAAAAGAAAATTATTACCATACATTTGGAGTTGTTTCTCCCATATCAATACTCTCAGGGTTTGAGATACTCTGTAGATTTTATTTTTTTTAAGTCTAAGTAAATGTCTAAAAAATACATTTATAGTGACTAGCTAGCCACATACCCAGGTTAATAAATTGTTTAGGCTGAAGTTGTTTAAAAGTGCCATAGCATCAAATATTCTTTCAAGTTTTAAGCAGTTTAATGTTGTACAAAATGATCTATTAGCTCAGTGTTCAAGCCCATACTGCTTTTAACTGAACTCAAGCAATTTTTTAGTTTGATGTAAAACACCATTAAGTATTTAAAAATCCTCATTTAATAAAGTTTACATATTAATATTCTGAGAACAATGTCTCTCTAAAGTATGAGTACTTTGCCATTAATTTTAGTATCTCTTTTTCTGCTCTTATTTTTCTTCCTTTCCTTGAACTTTTCTTAGACTATCAAACCAAGAAACCTTTCTCTGATTTCAGAAAGCATGTTGAAAGACAGTTTGATGGGTTAAAGGCAGCTTATTTTAAAAGTAATATAAAATGTGGATTCTATTAATGAGAGATCCAGGCTCTATCAATGCATAATTTCCATATAAATGACAAAGAACTAGTGGCATGCTCCTTCACTGTTCCAAAGAGAAATTTGAAAATGCACTTCAACTTTAGTTACCTAGAATACAATAGTTAAAAAAAATACAACCACCACCAAAAATCCCTCCTCATTTAATGAAATTCACATAAAATGCAGAACAGGACATGCAACAGGATCTTTATGAGACTTCAGATCATAATTCAATATTGTTTTCCCTATCTGCTAATCATTAAATATGATGACAGTAGTACACCCTTATAATGAAGAAGACACAAGTTAAACTCATAAAGAGAAAATAAAAACAAAACCTCTTTATAAAAGATCTAAGTTATTTTTTGTTCAAAATTTTCAGCATTTTTAGAGATCAGTTTTCAGCATTTTTTGTGCAATTCTGAGAGGTTCAAAGTATTTTGAAAGAAATACGGAAGAAATTTCTGCATGTCAGATGAATACAAAACTATGGCTGACATTTTGTTACAAAATTGCTAATCTCACTTCTTCAACACTATCTTGTTCCTCTGAAATTGCCTCAGAACCTTATTTTACTTTAATAAAAGTATTTCAAAGCTATTTTAAGCAGAAGATATTTGGGACTATGGAATAAAACACACACAACCCAACAAAATATAATAATGAAACAACAGGCATAATAAATGAAACATACTCTTGTCCTTGGAGATCAAGTGATTCTTTTCCTTTAAATAATTGCATAGCAGAACCGGTATGCTTTATCTGTCTTCATAAGAATTTCAAATGGAATTGAGATATTTCACAGCATGCTTTCCGAAAATTTCCCATGCCCCACTTCATGAAGAAGAAAAATGCCAGTTGCAAAATAAATTTAGATCCAATTATGTTCTCATTATATTTTTTTTGTAAAATAAATTGATACTGATAGATGTATGCTTAAAAACACCAGGCACTCATCATTTTAGATACACAGAACAGCTTGATGTGATGAGCTGACAGAGATGTACAATAGTTCTTTCTCTCATACTATTCTGCTAGTATTCAATCATTTCAACATTAATGTGTTAAAAAAGGGATGCTTTATAAAGGTCCCCTCGGTCTTATTTTATGACTGTCTGTGGCAATCCAAAACAAAAACAGACAAGCAAATAAACAGCACATAAAACCTCTCACTAAGGCAGAATATAGTAAATTGAGACAGGAAATGAGATAGCAATATAAGAATTTATGCCAACAAAAGTAGAAGAAAACATGGCATAAAAATAATGAAGGATACAAATTTACCTGGTGACTAGATCTCACAATTTCTAGTTCTAGCTATACCTGTCTTGATTTTTGTGCTGCTGTTTTGTGCTGCCATATAGTATTGAGCTATTTTCTTGTAGGAATGTGGCTTTGTTCCCTTCACTTTCCATTGCTTAAGTGAAAGTATGAGAGTTTATTTGCCTTCCAGATTTGAGAAAATATACCTATTTCCTTAAAATTAAATTTCTGTCACTATGCTATTGCTGTCAGTTCTGTCTCATGCACTGATTGCTTTATCTCACCAAGTGCTGATAAAACAGCACCACAAATTCATATTCTGAATAAAAAAAGTACTTTTATTGTTTGCCCTGGGAAGCAGAAAATGTGTTTGAATATTTGTCTCAACCATGTTCATATATGTGCATTTTAGTCATCTGCTCTAGCATTCCTTAATATTTTATCCTTCACTACTGCTAGGAGTTAAGTGAAATGAAACTTAAGAAATAATACAATGTTAAATTAAATAAACACTGAGCAAATTCCTTAGGAAAAAATAGTAATTCTGGTTTGGGATACCTCTAGCTGCCTCCAACAAGTTAGTGGAAGAATGCCTGTACTGTTGATTGGGAAATGCTGATGCTGAACCTACAAAAAGACCCACAGATAAGAACAAATAGGCTGTTTTTCTCTTTTTGTAAGTAGATGTTAAAAGTACTGGGGACAGTGAAATTATGCTGCAGTAAGGAAATATGTAGCAAGATGTCTGGCTGTGTTAATTCACTTTCTTTGATAATGACTTAAGGGTTGTTTTGGTCCATGTTCCCCATATCCCGTAGTTAAATTCAAATTTGTATTAAAGATTGTTCCAGAGCCACCTTAATCAGGTCCTCAAAGTGGAAGGGCTAACAAGTACTGGATTGATACACTTGAGAAATAGGAAGTCTGGAGCTCAGAGAATCAATCCATTTGCTGGAAAGTCTTTTACCTAGGGAAATACTGTTTGCCAGGGGTATTATAGGGTTGTGTTCCAGAAGCGTTTTAAAGAGGTTATACAGCATTCGTCTGCTAAATGTGCTATTTATAAGGATAAAAATATATTAAAAACAATTAAAATGGAGGGTTTTCTTCATAAAAAGACTGAATCAAGCTAACATAAAATAGTAATGTTAAAGCATAATCCCTGCTACGCTTGTGAATTTGCCTTTTGTCTATACAGCCACTTATGTGTAGCTTTAAGAAATAGATGAGATGAGAAAATTGACAATTACTGAAAGTTCTCTGCAAATTATAAGCCTCCAGGAGCTATATGATGTTATTGAAGCTCTCTGCATTTTCTACACAAACCAACGGTCTTTTCCTACCCAACACCTTTCTTACCTGACTAGTGGTAGTTTCTGGATTATGGAAAAGTAAAGAGATCAAAAATCTGTCTTTGCTTACACAAAGCTAATTTCAGTGATCTTATTATATGAACAGAGATGTTTCATTTCCAGTGGGGTAGATAAGAGGGAATTTGTCCTCTTGCATTTTGTTTTCCCCTGCAGAAACCACTTGGAAGATTAAATTAATTAGAAAGCAAGATTTGTGGCGATTTCTTCGGCACAAATGAGATGAGTATTATTTAAAATATAAGAGAAAACAGTTGATTGTGACACTTCTAAACACTGGTCTTTAATAATATAATTTTATTGATCTCATGGTCTTAACAGCCTTTTCAAAACCAATTGTTGTCAAAGAGATTAAGCCTGTTAGACTCCTGCCTCCAATAACAGTGCATTGGGAAACTAGGATATTTTGAAATTATATTTACACTGGGCATTGGCTGCTCACAGCACAGCCTTAAATCAGCAGTTCCCAGAATTTATATTTATTTCCAGTAAATATAAATAATATTTTAAAACTTTTATTCATTAAGAAAATAACTCACAAAAGTGTAAATGCTAAGTGTAGTCAAAATTGTAAATTTCTGAAGCTCAGGAAACAGTTCTTTATTTGTATCCACCCTCCTCCCTCAAGAAATAAAGAATGAAATATAACTTGAACCACAAAATCCCAAACAAAGAGTACTAAAGAGGCATTGGGATTCTTTCAGGACTGCAAGTACACAGTTTCAGAACTAGAAGCAGTAGACTGCACTGAGATTCTTTTCTTCTAACAATGTTTTATGTTCTTAAAATACAAATAATTAGATATTTCAAAATAACTAGTTACATTTAATAAATGGCTACAAGGTACTCACAGTGACTATTTGTACCTATTTCCTTGTATTTTTCTCTTACTACATATAGGCGCAATGATCATCTTTATTTATCAAGGTAATTAGAAATATGGATTACTTAATACTGAATGAAATATAATTGTGATTATTAAAAAATAATTCTGTTAATAAAAACTGGGGAGTGTAAAGATTGTGAAGAGTAGAGCAAGTATGAACCAGTGTACCAATGGCACTATTCACAAGTAATATAATCTGAGATTGTATTTATCAATCATCTGTTCCATTGTATAATTACAATATTCTTAAAGCACAGACTTTTATACTGTGATCAGGAAGTAAAGAATTGCCTTTAGTTTCACCTCTTTTCTTATCTGACAATGGAAGATGGTTGCCACCAGAGTATTTTTGTCCTTACATGTTCTTAAAGCAATCAAAAAAATATCCTTCAAGCTAAAGAAACCTTAGAAACAGACATCCCCAAATTCTCAACACTCAGAGTTGAGAGTAAAGATAAGACAGCAGCCTGATACAATGTAAAATTAGATAAAGGTACATAAACAATAAGGTAATTACAATCAGCCTTGCAAGCACTCTTATGTAAATTCCGATAATTTCCTTTCACCTCAATGGAGCACAGATTCAGTCTCTTCATTATCATTTCCATATTACAATTCTGGGGCAAACTCCTTACATTTTTAAGATTA
The DNA here is from genome assembly GCF_012275295.1 of Melopsittacus undulatus. Taxonomy (NCBI): domain Eukaryota; kingdom Metazoa; phylum Chordata; class Aves; order Psittaciformes; family Psittaculidae; genus Melopsittacus; species Melopsittacus undulatus. The sequence goes on along the minus strand of NC_047527.1, from coordinate 80,775,713 downwards.
CCTCGCTGCCTCAATATTCCTCTCTAGCAATTGTGGAGACAGTGTTCTCACAGGAAAATGGATATTTGGTACATGATCTCTGAATAACTCTGAGGGATACAGCATGGCCGTGGGAGGCCCGAGGAAGCTTAAGCAAGCAAGATAAGAAGAAGCTGTAATTCACTGAGTTATGAGAACTGTGGACTGTTGGCAAGCGTTCGAGGTCAAGTTCTCACACCTGTGCTTAACCAATTGTATGTTAGTCAGCAAGGGTCTTCAAGACAAGTATCCAATCATGATATGCCAAATTGCTGTAGGTGTGGGTAAGCAATAGTCTATAAGGAGTTAATGCTTTGCAATAAATGGCTTTTTGTCTGATCATATTGATCTCTGTCTGAGTCCATTCCGCGGCAAATGGCGCCCATACAGGGACCCTCTATAAGTTCACATTGAAATGGAAGAGGGTGTGAATTGCCGGGCCGCGAAAAAAATGAGCTGGAATCGATCTGGCTGGACCAAGATTGGGAGGCAGAAGCCTCAGAGGAGGGAATCCTCAGATCGGAGCCTTGTGAGCCCGGAAGACACTGCGCAGTGCAAATAAGGTGAGCAGCCGGACGGTTGGAAGGGAGCTTAAGGATGGGAAAACAGTTAAGTAAAGAAGAAGAAGTAATACTTAAGCTCTTCCAACATATCCTCTCTGTGAGAGGGACAGACTATGATGAAGCTATGTTAAAAAGATTGTTGCTCTGGAGTAAGGAGAAGGAGTTAATTGTGGGAGTCGGTGAAGCTTTTAATCTCGCGACTTGTGAAAAAATTGCTAAGGAAGAAGCCTCTGATTTATGGATGTTTTCAGTCCTTCTTAAGGTGAAGGGAGCAACCTTTAAAGAGGCAGACTTAAAGTTAATGTTGAAACGGTTGAAGATGCATTACCCAGACATTGATGAGTCTATCGGACTTGAGATCTCTTTGTGGAATGGGGCAGGAGTTAAACTGCGGAATGCAGCCACGAAAGGCAATGATGCTGTGAAAAGTTTGTTAGTCATTTGGAGAACTGTTTTAGAGATGTTAAAGTAAAAAAATGAGATCATGGAGACCAGCGCACCCCCCCCCCCCCCCCCCCCCACCCAAACCTCCGCCGGTTGCCGCCGCAGCAGCGAAGATTGAGGACGAGGATGAAGACGATCCTTTCAGCTCAGGCCCTATGGACCCCGAGAAGGAGCCTGTGCACGTTCATCAGTTTGCTGTTGCTGCTCCTGAGATTCTGACGCCTGATAATGCTGATGCTGACCTGGATAGTCCTTTTGACCTGGAACCTATTCATCCGGAAAAGAAGCCTGATTTATATCCCCCAGATCCTTATGGTAAATGGGCAGCTGTAAAGGGAGAAGTGACATGGGTGGGGCATGTGGATGTATTGCACAGTTTCCTGTGGTGTGTGTGCTTCCCACCTGAGATGGGAAGGTCTCTTGTATGCTCTTATCAGAGGTATCAGGCAGAATGGGTCAGACCGTGGAGTTAGGACCCCATATACAACTCCTTTGATACAGTCTTTCTGTGATACTCATGTACTAGAAGTTGGTAAAAATAAGTATGTCCATGTTTCTATCAACCCTTGGAAGCCTTTTATAGATATTGCTGGCAACTTCTTCCAACATAGGCTGACCACCTGTGTTGGAATGAGTGTGCATTTTGTTCAGTATAAAAGCCCAAGCCTCATGCGATGTAAGGGAGGCAGAGCCTCTGCGGGGACGCCTGCTAAGGTTGAGCCTGCCACATGGCACTGCAATAATGCTTCTCGGAGCTGGTTTCCTGATAGTCTTCACAAGGTCCTTGTGCCACATTCTGTATGTGGGACTGTGTAGTGGGAGTAATGATTGTCTGGATTTTGTGTTTCAAATATTGTAGTTGTGTGGAGTGTGCTTGTGGGATCCCATACATATGTGTGTGTGTGTGATGAGGGCAGACAGTGTTCTGTATATTTTTTGTTGTTGGGTTCATGTAAAAGTTTTAACAGGTAGCAGTTTAACCTTTCAGGCAAGAAAGGGTTAATGAAAAAGTGCAGTTACTGAGCAGGCCGGCGTTTGTAGCTGTGGACAGCAGGGTGAGCGAATCTGAAAAAAAAAAAAAAGAGTGGAGAAGTTCATTGGAATTTCTGGGATCAGCTGATGGGCTGAACCTGCCTTCTCTCCATAGGGACACCTATTGGGTAAGAATTTCATGTATGCTAAATAATTAACTCATTCTAGCTGTTATTAGTGACTGTAGTTTTGTTGTGTATTGCTTCAAGCTTGTTTTCCAGCCAGTGTACTATCAACAGCACGTAAGGGATTTGATTCAGTGATGCTGTCAGCGTGGGTTCCTGAATAGGTTAGTTGAATCACCCTCTGATACAGTGGGCTGTTCAGTATGGTTTCCACAATTGGATGCAGACAGGCTGGTCGGACACAAGAGTCTCATCTTTCCTGGGACACTGACAGGCTGATCAAACATAAAGGGTTCAAGGAAACCCCCCTTATAATGTTACAATGTGGTCTGAGCCATAGGGGTTAGGAAGTATTGCTTTTGATTCTGCTTGTGTGGAAAAAAAAAAAAAAAGAAAAGGGGGGGAGTGTAATGATGGAGCAAACTCCTTTGACTGTTAAAAATGTGCAGTCTATTTCTGTAGCTGCTTCACATTCTATTTGCATCAGAATGCTTCTGCTTTAAGGAATAACTTTAACCTGTCTATTTCTCAAGAACTGATAATCTGGGAGGAAGGGGTATATTTCTGTCCTCCTACCTATAGGTCCACGGCGGCTGCCTGCAAAGTTTGTCAAGCCTTGCCATGAGTGGGACAGATGAGTGGAAGAACTCGATGCATCAGCTACAGAAGCTGACCGTGAAAACCCGAAGGAGAATGAGATAGAGGGAAAGGAATGATTGCAAAACATCACTTGGGGGCAACTGAAAAGTAACGGCTTGAATATGTGTGCTTGTAAAGTAGCTATTATTAGAGGTTGTGATTTTGTGTATAAAACCACCTGTATTTACTAGCCAGTTGCTAACAAGAAACAATACCTTGTATTGTATGGATTTGTCACTTGTAAAATAGATGTTAGAGCATGCAAATGTGCAGTAGCTGCTAGAAAATGCAAAAGCAAAAGCTAGAAAGATTCTAATATGATGGTATTGCTATAAAGCAAGTAATGGAACAAATTAAGAGGGCGGGAGAACTCCATTGGTAAGAAGTTTCTTTGGTTAGTCACTCACTGTCATCAGTATCTTCAACATGCTGATGCACTCTGTAATAGTTACTCTGCTAATGTAAATCTGTGTGTGCTTTGCCATAGGAGTGACTTGTTACTGGATGAAGCAGGTGAAACTCTGCATTGACAACAAGGTGCAAGGACTGAGATTGACCAAATGCCTGCTACCACAGTCAAGGGCAAGACTGGGTTGGCCTCTGTGTCTGCCACCAAGAAGTACCTTTAGATCTGCTGCTGGCTGCAACCCAGCAGGCGTAGAGCGGTGGAGACACATGCCATGCCAGACCTTGATGTGAGGGATGGCCTCCACTGTTATCAGAGAGCCATCCAGGGGAAAAAGGGCAGGCCCAACTGTGTACAACTATCAACAGGACCATACTGACTGCCAGCAAAACATATAAAGCCGCAGAACTCAACAACATAAAGAAACAGCAATGACAGAAATCTTTGTAATATCTGTTCTATTCTGTTTGACCATGGGTAATCAACAAGTATACTGAGCATATCTGTTAAATCCCAAATATTCCAGCCTGTTACATGGTGTGTAGGATTCACTGGTATGCCACGTTATAAAGGTTCAAGTGACTTCAAATCAGACTAATCTTACTGAAATAATGTTACCTAGAGTAGTGGGTTGTTATGTTAGACAAGTCAAGCAGTGATAGAGCAGACATACCAAATTGTAAAAAACTTTCAGTAAAACTGAAAAGGGGGAGATGCGGAGACAGTGTTCTCACAGGAAAATGGATATTTGGTACATGATCTCTGAATAACTCTGAGGGATACAGCAAGGCTGTGGGAGGCCCGAGGAAGCTTAAGCAAGCAAGATAAGAAGAAGCTGTAATTCACTGAGTTATGAGAACTGTGGACTGTTGGCAAGTGTTCGAGGTCAAGTTCTCACACCTGTGCTTAACCAATTGTATGTTAGTCAGCAAGGGTCTTCAAGACAAGTATCCAATCATGATATGCCAAATTGCTGTAGGTGTGGGTAAGCAATAGTCTATAAGGAGTTAATGCTTTGCAATAAATGGCTTTTTGTCTGATCATATTGATCTCTTGAGTCCATTCCGCGGCAAGCAATATTCTTTCTACCAAAAGAATATGCTCATATCTCCAATGACTCCTCTAAATACCTGGTTTTCTAAGTCTTACATCTACAAATGCAAAGTCTTCTCTAAACATTCAGTATATTTGACAATAAAAATGAAAAATGACTGAATGTGGTTAAAATCAGATAAAAATCATTACTGAATCCTTTATACCTCAGCAGTTATACCTTTGGCATAAAATTATGCCTGGGATGTGAAGCACTGCTAGGGCACTTTGCTTAACTAATAACTCTTTAGTTGAAACCTAAGTGGAAGAATTATATTGGATCTAATCAGCCAGGAACTAATGACTTGCAGCACTTATATTAAAATATCACACGACCCTTTGTAATTGTGGATTTCTTCATTCTTTTAGAAACAGTTTTTTCTCTAGAGCACACTGAATGTATCACATAACTAACCTGGATAAATGCATATGATGGACTTTTATGAGGGCTTTTTTCTTATTATGATGTCACTTTATTGCTTTCTTCCCCCCTCCTTTTTCAACCACAGTCTATTTGCCAGCTTCAGATAAAGAATTTTAGGTAACACTTGGACAGTGGTGTGTTACTATGAATTCTGATTAACCAAAGGGGTCAACTTTCATTAGAAACTGCATAAAACTCAGTCCATTAAATTGTCCTTTCCTAGCTTGCAGTAATGGCTTATGGTTTTGATCATATTAATTAGTGTAGCTACTTCATCACCCAACGAACTGTTCATTTTAAAAGAACGTAGTGGCTGCTTCTTCTGCCATAGAAATAGTTTATAGGGAAGAAACAGTAGAGGAGGTGCTAGGTTTAAAATTTAACAGATTAACTAAAACTTAATAGATTAAAAAACTAAAGACATAAAACAGAAGTCAGTATATTATAACTAAAGTTAAAAAACAAACTTGGATTGGCCCACCTCTCATCTGTCAAGATCCCTCTAGATGGTATTCCTTCCCTCCAGCGTATCAACCAAATTACACAGCTTGGTGTCATAAGCAAACTAATGTTAAAAAAAAGAAAAAAAACACAAAAATAATTCCAAGTCATTAATTTTTACATCTCTATTTTTAAATCGCCATAGGCTTCTTTTAATACTTTTGATCACAGAAGTCATTTAACTGCTCATAACACAAAGCCCAAAAGAATATTCTCATATCTCCAATGACTCCTCTAAATACCTGGTTTTCTAAGACTTGCTCTAGTCTGAAATTGCCTTCATTATCACTTCAGCAATTGAAAGCCTGAAGCATAGAATAATGGAATCATAGAATGGAAAGAACATTAAGATCAACACCCTTGCCATGGGTACAGACATCTTCCTCCAGACCATGTTGCACAAGGCTCTATCCAACCTGGCCTTGAACACTGCCAGGGATGGAGCATTTACCACTTCTTTGCGAAACTATTCCAGTGCCTCACCAACCTCACAGTAAACAACTTCTATCCTTACATCCAATCTAAACTTCCCCTGTTTCAGTTTGAAACCATTTTCCCTAGTCCTACCACTATAGTCCCTAATGGAGAGTACCTCCCCAGCATCCTTATAGGCCACTTTAAGATAATGGAAAGCTGCTATGAGGTCTCCATGCAGCCTTCTCCAGGCTGAACAGCCCCAACTTTCTCAGCCTGTCTTCATAGAGGAGGTGTTCCAGTCCCCTGATCATCCTCGTGGCCCTCCTCTGGACTTGTTCCAACAGTTCCATGTCCTTTTCATGTTGAGGACACCAGAACTGGGCAAAATACTCCAAGTGAGGCCTCACAAGAGCAGAGGGGCAGGATCACCTCATTTGACCTGCTGGTCACGCTCCTTTTGATGCAGCCCAGAATATGGTTGACTTTCTGGGCTGTAAGCACACGCTGCTGGCTCATGTTCATTTTCTCATTGACTAACACCTCCAAGTCCTCCTTCTCTGCCGGGCTACTCTGAATCTCTTCTCTGCCCAACTTGTAGCTGTGCCTGGGATTTCTCCAGACCAGGTGTAGGACCTTGCAATTGTCATGGTTAAACTTTATAAGGTTGGCATCAGCCCACCTCACAAGTGTGTCAAGGTCCCTCTGGATGTCATTCCTTCCCTGCAGCATATCAATCGAACCACAGAACTTGGTGTAATCAGCAAACTTGCTGAGGGTGCACTCAATCCCACTGTCCATGTCACCAACAAAGATGTTAAACAAGACCGGTCCCAACACCGATCCCTGAGGGACACCACTCATTACTGGTCTCCAGCCGGACATTGAGCCATTGACCACAACTCTTTGCATGTGGCCATCCAGACAGATCTTTATCCACCGAGTGGTCCACCTGTCAAATTGTTGTCTCTCCAATTTAGAGACAAGGACGTCACGTGGGACAGTATCAAACACCTTGCACAAGTCCAGGTAGATGATGTCAACTGCTCCAACCCTGTCCATCATAGAAAGCCACAAAATTGATCAGGCAGGATTTCCCCTTAGTGAAGCCATGCTGGCTGTCACCAAGCACCTTGCTCTTTTTCATGTGCCTTAGTATGTCTTTCAGGAGAATCTCTTCCAAAATTTTTTCAAGGAACAGAGGTGAGACTGAGTGGTCTGTAATTCCCCGGGTCATCCTTTTTCCCCTTCTTGGAAATGGGGGTTATATTTCCCTTTTTCCAGTCATTGGGAACTTCACCTGACTGCCATGATTTTTCAAATATAATGGACAGTGGCTTAGCATCTTCATTTGCCAGCTCCTTCAGGACCCGCAGATGGATTTCATCAGGTCCCATGGACCTGTGTACATTCAGGTTCTTAAGGTGGTATTGAACCAGATCCTCTCCTACAGTGGACCCAAAGTCTTCATACTCACAGTCCCTGTGTCTGCCTTCCAAGACTTGTGTGGTGTGGTCAGAGAATTTGACAGTGAAGACTGAGGCAAAAAATTCATTAAGAACCCCAGCCTTCTCTAAATCCAGGGTAGGTCATTCTTTCTGATATCTTCCAGAGAGGACCCACGTTGTCCTTAGTCCGTCTTTTATTTCCTACGCACCTATGGAAACCCTTCCTGTCATCTTTCACATCCCTAGCCAAGTTTAATTCTAACTGGGCCTTAACTTTCCTAACCTGGTCCCTAGCTTCCTGGACAGCATACCTGCAGTCTTCTCAAGCTGCCTGTCCTTGCCTCCACCTCTTATAAGCCTCTTTTTTCCCTCAAAGTTTCCTCAGCAACCCCTTATCCATCCAAGGAGGTCTCCTGGCCCTCCTGCTGCACTTCCTTCTAGCCGGCACGCAACACTCCTGAGCTTGTAGCAGGCGATCCTTGAATATCAACCAAGAGTCTTGGGCCCCCCTGACCTCTTGTGCTATAACCCATGGAACCTTACTAAGCAGGTTCTCGAAGAGGCCAAAGTCTGCTCTCTTGAAGTCCAGGGCAGTGAGCTTACTGCACACTCTTCTCACTGTTGTGAGGACCTCAAATTCGACCATCTCGTGATCACTGCATCCAAGACTTCCCTGGAGCGTCACATTTCCAATGAGCCCTTCCCTGTTGGTGAGCATGAGGTCAAGCACAGCACCTCTCCTTGTCAGTTCCTCTATTGCTTTCAGAAGGAAGTTGTCTTCTACACAGTCAAGGAACCTCCTGGATTGCTTGTGCCAAACCATACCGTCCTTCTAACAGATATCAGGGTGTTTGAAGTCCCTTATGAGGACAAGGGCCTGTGAGCATGAAGCTGTTCCTATATGTCTAAAATAAGTAAGATAAAATAACTCATTTCTCTTTAAAAAGAGTATGCATTTATAAATTTGTACACAGTTTTGCATTATTGACTGGTATAACATCAAAGTTCATAACATAAATTTTCCTTTTTTCTGTTTTACTCATACCTGACTACATCTGCCCCTGTCAAGAAGCTGCCAAATGATCAGCACAGAACTGATAAAGGCAGCAGTAGTGCAAGCTTTTTATGTAATGTACCATAGCAGCACTTAAAATGTTGAAAAGATTCAGGGCTTGAAAAAATGGAAGGTGTATAGCTGCACAGCTGGGCTACCATAACCTGACCACACTACACTGAGCAGGGACATAAGTGCTCCACAATACATGAGGACATTTTGTTCCTAGAAAGAAAGAGAGTAGATCTCCCTGTTCCTAACTCTTCTTACCCTACCTCTTTGACAATAAATTCATGCCAAAGAGTAGTGTGTGGGTTTGTTAGGTTCCTTCAATATTGCCCTCTGTGTTCAAAGCAGTCCTAAAGATATTGTTTGAGAGACAGCAATTCCTGGTTCAAAAATGTGCACTGACTTTCAATACATTGTTCCTGTCATACACACTGTTTCTATAAGCTAGCTCTGACTACAGGAGTAGTCAGACAAATAAGAAATAATTTAGCATTGTGTTTCAGTTTGTCTCTTTTTTTTTTTCAAATTGGAAATAATGATATAAATCTAGCATGCTTGGATAGACCTCATTAAAATGCATTGATTTTTCAGATACATAAGATGAGGTTAAGTTATAACCTGCTAGTCTTACTAGTTTTTTTTAAAGACTTCAGTTTTGATAATTTTTTGCAATCAGTAACTTTGATTTAGGTAAGTAAACAGATTTTAAAGCATTAAACAGGGTTTGAAAGTCCCAAAAGTATTTTGTATATAGAGAACAGATATTTGTACTTACATCTTGGGCACAATAGCCTGAGAGTTCTGATTTGTTGGGAAGGCAACAGCTCTTGGTAGAAAAAATTAAAACTGGGTAAAAATATTCACAGCTTGACAGTTCTAAAAATACAGTTTTGCATTAATTTAAAAGCTTTTATGAATTTTGAGAAAATTGTTGTAAAATTATGAGAGAACTAATTTCAACTAAGCAAGATAAAAAAGAAGAAAGAAAAGCTTCATATTTTAAACTTATGTATTAGGAGGTTTAATTATTTTAACATACGAATACACCAATGGGTCATATTTAATACATATTGTCAATATATTGGGAAAAAACACCCCACAGCAGTAACATTAGAGCAGAATGATACGAACTAAAATGATATTTAACTGTATCCAACCCAATAACTCTATGCTATACAAAGTATTCGAATACAAGAAAATGTATTTCCTTGTTCTTCTTCACCATTTTTTTAAAGATATTTATTTCTGTCCAATATTAAACAAAAGCAACTGTTTGAATTTCCAAGAGAATGGACATCAAGTTAGCTGTTTTCAAGTTAGATGTTATCAAAGTGTACTTTTCTCAGAACTACAGAAATACAGATAAGTTCTGTTTCATTTGTTGCCAGAAGGCTTCCTATAACATTGAGCTGATGTTCTTTTTTATGAAATTCTGAGAGTTAAAATCTCTCTGTCTGTAAACTGATGCAACTCCAGTAAAATCAAAGGATTGCTCACACCTGCTCACTAGCAAAAAATAGGATGTCCAAACTTTTTGTATGTTGATGTAATATGGATATTTGGGAAGATTTATGGATATATAGAAAGTAAAACCAGAAAGAATATTTGTTCGTGTTAAATCTAGATTAGTTAATTACTGTTGTTTTGAAACACATCCTAGTTAATTACTGTTGTTTTGAAACACATTTGCATAGCTATTAGTAAGCTGATATAAGCAATATAGCATTTATATCAAAAAACTTTTTTGATATAATTTCTGAAAGGCAATTTTATGTTGATGTCAAGAATCTGTGGAGGTCTGTTTAATTTCAAACGTGTTAGTATTCAGTACTAATAGCAATATAATAAGCCAGTAGTTTTTACTCAGTAATATGCATGCCCTCTTTTTAAGTTCTGTTTCATAGAATATTTCAAAGACTTCATGTGTATGATAAAATATCAAAAGCAGGATACATGTCCTATCCAGATGATGTCTCAGATTTTATTCTAGAAGAAAACCTCTGTTCTGGCCTACAAAAAGGTCACTTACGTATTACTCCTGTGGAATGAAAGAAACACAAGGCTACCTTTCATTACAAAGCTTGATGATAAGACCATAAATCAAGTGGGAATGGAATTCTGGATTAAAAAGAATGAGTTTTCCCTTTTCAATCACATAGATAAGAATACAAACAATATTATTTTGTCTCTGATTATATATATTTTCACAATTTGATCACTTGAAGCTTCAATCAAAAAGCAATGATTTTCAGTGAAAACTAAAAATAAGTTGTTCAGATCATACTCCAAAACAACTCTAACCATTTTTTTTTCATCTGAATGAGTTCATGATAAGTGAAAATGTTAGCAATTTTTTTTTCAAAGTCTTATATTAAAAAATATTATATTAGAAATATTCTTGTGTAGTTCCAACAGAACCTAACTTAGGTTTTGGCTCTATCTGATACATATGCAAAATGAATAACCACATTTAATTCTTTATTTTTTTTCAGCTTTAATTCTAAAAGGATTTTAATATCTTCTGAGTTAAATGGATATTTATATTTATACAGATAAAATTTTATGTATAATGTATGTTTTTCTTTAGATTGAACAGAGGATAACAAACCATGTCTGAATCGGGTCAGAACCCAACAAAATTCATCAACAAAAACAAATGCCCAGAATGTCTTACACACACTGTTTCGTTATTTTTACATCTGAAAAAAAAAATACATTCAAATGCAGCAGTCCATCCACTACTCTGACAGGGAAAATAAATTATGAAAATGAAAGAGGAAAAAACAACTGTATTTATATGACAAATATCAATTTTTTTTCTGAAATTCAAAGTCGTGTGAAATGGAGAAGTCACAGCAGATTAAAAAAAACAAATATGAAACAGAAATCCAGATTGATTTTTTTAAGATAAGAAAATTCTATGAGAAGTGGCCTTTCAAGCTGTTGATACCCTTTGCCTCATAGCAAATGAAGGAATAGCAAGAGCTTATTTTTTTCTGGAACAATGCAGCAAGGAACAACCAAAATAGGATTATCATTGTCCCCCAGGGACAATGGGTTAAGGAAAGCTGGCATAATTAGTAATGCTTGAATCTAGCGCCATTACTTGGGAAGCTGGAGTCATGGGCAAATGACCATTTCCTTTTCAATACTGTAAAGTAAAGGCCAATTCTGAAATACTTTCAATTATCAGTGAATTTGAAACTGCAGCAAGATCACATAAGCATTCATTCAAATATTTGAGGGGATACAGATTGACAGTTAAAAAAGGTATTGTTTTTAAGCAGAACAGTTGAATCCGTTTTCTGAACCAACTGAACACCTTTTAGGGTTAGCTGAGAGGAACTTGGTCACTAGCATTTTGTAGGGTAACAGTACAATGCTGAATCAAGAAGCCCTGTCATGAAACAGCCTGAAACCTCCATTATAGTAGTTAAATTACCAAAGAATAAATGCCACAGTAGCGGTACCAAAAGAACAATAAAGCAAGAAGCAAACAAGTGGATCAAGTTGCCACAGAATTTCTCCAAAGAAGTCTTGGAAATTTTTTTCAAAGTTTGAAAGCCTATCATAAATTTTGTGCAACATTTTTATCAGAGATTTGCTGACTTATCTAAGAGATAACTAATAGAATGACAGCAATAGATTGACATAGTGATGCTGGAGAATTAATCATCACTGCAAATTAACCTTCCTTAGCTACTTATTTAGAACCGACCTTTAACCACCAAATTGACATTCATAAGCCCAGTGGTGAATATTTCAACATTTGGTGAATTCCACTAAATTGCTAACACTTTCTGAGTGCATCAAACTCAAGCTTGGTTTTAGTCTGCCTTCAAATATTACTCCTGGACTTTTTGCTGTAAAATGAACACTGCCGAATTTTACCATACATATAATGCTTATTTATTCAAACGTAGTAATTCACTTCTCTTTTTTCTTTGGACATACTTCACTTTTCTTTTGACATTTCTTTCTGGCCTCCTTCTCAGACCCCTTTACCTGCCTTGCTAAGGTACAGCTAACAGCCAGAAATAAGACCACTTTGAATGTCTCCCTCTATTTTGGTGTCTAATCAGTTTCCAAGCAAAAAAAATTAATGTAGCAGCAGAAAAGGAAATGAGTGTTAGGTCATGTGATTATACACATGCACACACAAAGGGTCAGAGAGGCACAATGCCAGGCAAGGGAATGCAAATAACTTCTGTGAGAAATGAGCTCTGGGTTTTTCCACAGCTGTCTCAGAAGAGTCTTAGCCCCTGTGTCAAGGTAGGGCACCCACCACCATAAGCCAATGTAGTGTCTCTGAAGATCACATTTCTAGCTGTGGGGGATCACTGCCCAGGAGTATGGGGCACACTGTGGGGAAAGCTTTCTGTGATTGCACAGGACATTACAGAATACTTAGGGGACGAACCAAAGGTGGGAAAAAGGAAGGGATCAAGGTGGTTTGGGGTGAAACAAGCATGGAAAAATAGAGGAATAAGAAGATAAAAGGAGCTGTTCACATGTACACAGGTGGCTGGTCAGTACACGTCTGGCCATACTATGCAGTCAATGCAGTCTTCCCTGCTTGCTTACTAAATGGCATTTCTGACTTATGTATTTTTATGGGGGTCTGAGTGCCAGCAACTCAAATGAGTGAGGGTGTGCAAGTAAGTGTGAGGGGTCTGTAGCAGCAGCTGCGGGGGGGAGGAGGGGGGTGGCGGTGTGGAGTGGGCAATATGTGCTAGCAGTTGTGAAAGCACATTAAAATCATTAGAAGAGGTGCACATATTAGTTTAGATCAATGGCCACAAACAAGAAAAAGTTTCTAAAATGGGATACCCAATAGCTTTCTGTCATAGCATGCCAGACTTTTAGGTCATATTCATACAAATGCTTAATTTCTTTATACCAACAATGTAGAGATAAGTATGTGTAAGACAGGCAGACTAAGACATAAGAAAGGACAGTATGTCATCCTGGAAAACTGTTGAAGGAAAACCAAAACTTTATTCACATTTGGTACAAAGAAAGGGATTTGAGTGAAAGAGACTTAGGGGAAAGCTTTCATCCTAATCAAATGGGTCAGCCTGCAGATTTAGGATATTGAAGTCCTAGGAAGAGAAAATGACACTTGTGAAGACTGTAGACAGCAGACTGTGTGGACTCCAGTAGTCTCTGCTGTTCTTTAAGAAGTGAAAAAGTCACTAAAAAGTGTCCTGCTTCCACCCAGCAGAACGGAATGAGGAGGTTAGCTGGGGACTGGCTGAAGCCCAGCCACTGCTAAGAGAATGGGAGGCAGGAAGTGCCTAGGACTGCCACCAGGAGACAGGGAGTCAAGCACTGCTTCAAGAGGAGGACACATTCCAGTTACCCAAATCTTTCCTCACAATAAAAGAAGACAACATTAAATTCATGTAATTTAGGAAAACAAATACTGTTACATCCTACATTTCCCCTTCCCTCTTTTCATTTCTCTTTCAACAACAGGGTCTCTGTGTCGTGATACACTGCCTGTAAGGAGACAGCAAAGGTCACTGAGAAATCAATTTGATCTAGTTTTCCAAGATTTTGGGATAGAGCTTAGGCCAGTGTTAATTATGGCACTTTGAAATTGAAGCTGACTCCTGTTGCTAATCAGAGCACTGTAAATGGACTATGCATACAACTGAATAAGATCTGCATATGTGCACATTGAAATTCAGGACAGGTAACTACCCTTAGGAAGGGCACACACTACGCACACAGTGCATACACTCATCTGTAAATTTATACAAAATAAATGGCTTCTGTTTGATTAAGTTCTTAGCTTGAAAATAATATATTAATTCAAAAAGACAGGTACTTATGAAAGACTCATGAAAATACTTCAACTTTCGTTGTTAGAACATACAATATTTGCTTGTCTCAGATATCCCTGAACACCTAATTAAGTTAATATTTCCTTTTTGCTTAGTATGGTATGCTTTCTACTAGAATTCCATCTTTAAGGCAACCGATTTTATCAAAGACTTAGAAGTGAAAATATTTATTACTGACTCAATTTTAAAAATGTCTTAATCAGCCAGTTAAGCTGTGTATTTTGTAAAGTCAATGAATAGCAATTAAAACGGTGAAATTCCATTCCAGAAGAGTGGAAGAAATTCTAGATTTTTGAAAACATTTTTATTTGAAAGAAAAACTGTGACAGAATTCATTGTGGAAAGAAAATTTCTTTTAGGGAGAAAAAAAAGACATATGCACTCTGTCTTTTATAAAAATTAAAGCCTGACCCAGTCTGCCTCTAGCTGTGGTAAAAGCCTAATAAAGTATTGAAGAAGAAACATAAGAATGTTTATATTCTTAAGAACGTTGTTTCATGATATTACAACTGTGGTTCCTTTGTACTGGATTGTACCACAGGGACACCAGGTTTAATATTCAACTTCCAGCAGCTGGCATCTGCTGCTTTAGAAAAAGAAGAATGAATATAATTCTTCTAATTATCTGAGTCATTATTCTTCTTACTTCATAAACTATGTCTGCCTCCTGGGTCTGTTTTATACTGATCTCGGTTTCTACCAGTTGTCTGAAAATCATTACTAAAATCTTGCCCTTTTCTTCAGGTCTTATTCCTTCTCGTTCTTTTAGAAGCAAACATAACAGGTGAGCATATTTAGCACTGAAGCTATGCCAGATTTATATATATTCATCAACAAACAAATCCTTTGAATGTCTGCCAATAACGCTTAGATATTTCTTTAAAAGTCTGCCTTTAACGTTGTTCTCTCAGACATGTAATATTTTTTCTACTTATTGCTTCATTTGCTTTGAAGTTTCAGACTGTAAACATCAACACTTTGCTGCATTGTAGAATACTGCTAATCCTGGAATATTCTCATTAAAAGAAAAGAACCTATACTGCTGTCCATAGACATATTTTAATGTTTTAGTTTTCCTTTAGTGTAAATGCTTGCACTTTATTGCTGCAGCATTACTTACCTAATCACTCACTAAAGCTACACAGCTTCTGAGTAGTATTCTGTGTGCTTTCTGTGGGCTGAAGCAGTGTCTGGTACACTTATAGGTGTCATAATATCATTCATGATAGCATGCAACAATATGTTGTGTCCTCAGACTGTACTTATGGTTGATCATGAAAAATTTACAACAAAACCAGATTTGGAATGGAAGCTTTTGAAGCAAAGACTGCCTCTTAATCTGAGTTTATGCAGTGTCTTGCACCATGTAACTTTACTCAACATGACTGATGGCAATTTGAGTATTAAAAAAAATTAATAATAAAAATCAACCACAAAACTTAAAAAGTTACTTTTCTTTTGTGTTAATCAATCTGTTACTAAGCAGTTAGACACTAGATTATTTTCTTTATCTACACCTTTATTCCTCTGTCATATATTATGAAAGCTTATATAGATTAGGAGTAATTTCTGGATGAAAAATAGGGCATTAGCCATATCCAATGTAAATGAATTAAAAAATATTTTTCATCTAAAATCTCAACACATCTCTGAATCTCAAACACATTGTAAGAACTGTCAGAAGGTTTAACGGGGAAAATTATTAATATTATGAATTTTCAACAATACTATTGATATTATAAAGGGGATAATGAAATATTTTATAAAACTAACTGAAAGACATCAGGAAAGCAAAAAAAAAAAAAAAAAGGCAAACCATCAGATCAGAAATACTGGCTAATACAAAAATTGGAAACTAAACACTGAATGCTAATAAGAGTACATGCTGGGCTTATTTTTAATTGATAGAGATTCAAAGTGCTTTGCAGATTAGCTGTTTTTCCCTGGAACAGGTATAAGATTTTAGATACAAAGCCTATGTGATTAATATACTGAGAGAAGAATCCCTCAGTTCAAACTTCAAATTATCGTACTCTGCCGTGGTTTTTGATTGCACTGTGGATATTGCTATTGATGAAGAAATATAGTGCTACAATGGCTGCACACATGGCTACTCTGGTAATTCTTCTAATGGTGTTATTATTTGTAGCAATAAAAGCAGCAGTTTAGACTTCTCATAGACTTTCACTGACTCCTGAACAAAGTTAAAAAGAATCCTTCATGTAAGTTATCAGACTATCTATCAGATGTACAAATTTAGTATTACAATTCCACACCAGAATGAAAAACCAAACCTGCTCAGGAAGCCTCATAGAAAAAAAAAAAAAAAATTAAAAAAGGAGCATGTTTGGTTCTTCGCAGTCAGATTGACCAGGGCAGAAGAAGGCCCTCACCCCAGTCCTGGTTACTACCAGGCTCAGCCTTTCCAGACAGAGGTCACTGGGTTGTCTTACCACCTTTCTTCACTAACAGTACACAATAAGCCCACATGAGATTCTGAAGCAATCACACAGCCTCCTGCCAACTGCATCTGGCTTGTGTACTCTGCCAATTATATGACTCAGAAATATTTTAGTCTGCCAAGAATTCAATTCAATTCAATTTTGCATTGGATTTACTTCTTTTATCTAGTTTTTAAAGTGCTACAAACCCTTCCTTCTTCAGTCAGGTAGTTTTGCCCTTGAGATAATCAGCACTACTGGTACTTACGGCAGACCAGAAGCAAGACATTTTTAGTGCATATTCGGGTCATTTTATTGAAATAGACTTATTAACCTCAACCAGAACTGTGTCCAAATTCATGTGGTTTAAATTTTGATACCTGTGAAAGAACAGTGCTTTGTTGGATAATCAGATTTTAAATGGATTTAAGTATGTAATGGTTGAGAAAGGTGAATACTGGGATAATCAGAAAGTTCCCCAAAAACTGTATGTTTAACAAAATAAAAAGATTTTATTAGCTTAATCAGATATCAAGTTGTGAAATTCTTCTGGAAAACCTATTGAGAAGATAAGTATCTTTTAATGAAAATGTTATCATCTAGAAATTTCCTTAGAAATGTTTTCTGGAAATGTTTTATCTGAACGTCTATATGTGGTGTCTAAACAATGTAAACGGCCTTTTTCGCTATCAGGTTTTTAAATTAATAATGACAACGCAGAAGATTATTTTCTGTTATTATCTCAACCTGGTACTGATGGCATTTCTGTTGCCTCCAGACACGGTAAGGGTTTGCTCCTTAACTTGTGTGAGCAGGTAAACCTCCACTGAAGTCAAAGCAGCTACAGATATTTTTATTTTAGCTAAGGAGGCTCAGGTCACAGATGATATATTCTTTATTCCTCATTCCAGCTTTCGGCTTACTGATGTGAGCTACTTCCAACAATGCTTTAAAATTACTGCTATAGTTTCAGGACCCAGCTTTATTCTGCTCTGGATAACAGAGAACAGGATACAACATGCAACAGCTTTGACAATGACTTACATTGCAATTAACACCACAGAAAGTGGGTCCTCTTATTGGTCATACCGTTCCACACCTTCTATTTTTTAATTTATTTATGTATTTTCATAAATAATGTAGCAAGACTACAAATTTTGCTGTATAAGTGTGCTGGAAACACTGGCTGAAACATGAAAAGTTGCTTTCCAAAGTATAGCAAAGATTTTGCTCATGAATGCATTTGCTCCTTGGAGAATGAAAATGAAGGAGGGAAAAATTTGGTTCATTAAGTTGTCTTGCAACCAAAAGCAGAAACATCTGCTAAAATCATGAGCAACCTGGTGGTTAGACACAGCAAGGGAAATGAAGAATCAGATGGGTATTTCACCTTGTCTTAAGTTTCACAGACTTAAAAGAAGAATATTGTTCGAAAAGCCCTATTCTTAATGCATGGTTTTGATCTCAAATATAGGAAGAGACGATATTGTATGTGATCACTCATAATATGTACTGTTAAAGAACTGTTTTTTGATCTGTCTTTCTGTTTACGTTTGACTGCTATTACAAATTGGAGAAAGTTATTCGAAAGCAAAAACCAAAAAAAAAGAAAAGCATATGGTTGGTCACTTTTAGCATATTTAGCAACACAAACACTGTCAAATTTCACTGTCTTCCAGAGGATATGAAAAGGAAGTAAAACATAGTAGAATATATATTTTTACCTGTTTTTCAAGTAACTCCCACCTTTTCTAGTCCACATCATTGCTTGATCATGAAGACTGAAAATTCATTTTATACTTTTAATATCCCACTGAAAAAAATGCCTTTTAAGGGTTATGATAGATAACCATTATCATGGCTGAAATGGTACATAAAACTTTAGATGAAATTTCAATAAACAAATATATGACTGCATAAACCCACTTGATCCTGTAACTTGAAATCAGTGGGTTTTACCCTTCTGCTTTTGTTGCTCCTGGATTAAAACACCACAGCAGTATTTAAAGACTGTGGAGTCTGTTCAATGAATCTATTTTCTAGAAATTCCTCCATGCCTTAAGGAACTATCTAGGGAAAGAGAGTAGCACATGAACAAATTGGGCAGGGAATAGCTAGGAGAAAGAAAATTGAAAAATATTTAAAAGGCTTGTTTTCTTTCAGATAGTTTTTTTGCTACTTTTGTGCATTTTTAATTACAGTTTTACAATTTGTAACTTGCCAGATCATTGAGCTAGAGCTGACTCGGCCTTTACCTTACCATAAGTTCCCAAGCTCAGAAAGCTTTCACACCACACACACCCCAAACTACAAAAAGAAAAAGAAAAAAGCAAGTAAAAGCTTTTGCTTACATTAAAGACAACTTATCATTTCAAGAAGCTTCAAAATAGCGAGGTCAGAACAGATAAAAGACATTGTACATATCTTGTTCTATTGCAACCAGATTCCTGCTTTTAGACTTAGTCTCAGTTAACCCAGTGTCTATAAATTACAGAAAATCCCTTGCAAACTCTTATTCTTACTTATGGTGCTTTACTTTCTACCATCTGTGTAACGTGATGATCTCAGCCTCATTGGAACTGATGGCCCTACCCATCAACTTCTCGTTTCACACCCACCAGGAGACATGTCATTCACCCCCAGCATGATCAGCTGGTTGAAAAGGAAGACATCAATATGCTATGGAAATAATTATCCTCAAACTACTCCTTTTTAAAGAAACTGAGAGCAAAGAAATCAATTATACATTTCCTCAGTTCATCACATCATGGTACTAATATCTGAAAATTCTTCCCCTCCTCTACTGAACAATAACTGAACTCTTCAGTATACAAATCAAGTTTGTTCTGCAGCTGTGATTAAAATTACACCATAACACTGTCATAATCCCAGCAATGCTCTGTACATGAGCATTAATTACATCACATATGATAGTTTAAGGATTATTCCAATTTACACTGGCATCAGTGATCATCTGCAATGAAATGCAGCTGTGGTGGCTCAGTCTACAAAGCAAGCATTCTGACTATACGTTTTTCTTTACTCAAATTTCTTTATCTCTGCTGAACTAGTATCAGGAAAATTTAGAGGGATTTAGAGGGATTAAAGCACCTTTTCTTCATGTTGTTTCTTTAGGCAATTAAATCAGTGAGGTAGCCAGACTGTGTTAGCAATGTACTCCCGGCACTCTTTGCTATTCCAGAGGTGTTAACAGAGACAGGACTAGGCTGTGAAAAAATTATTTAGCCAGGTAGTTCATTAAGAAGCAAAGGAAAAGAAGTTTAAAAAGCAATATTTATAAGTCTATGAAAAGTGTCTCAAGCAAAAAATACAAGTAACCAATGGGAAGTATTTAACATAATAATGAAAGAGCTCTTTAAAAGTTGCATGTAACCATGAGAAAAAATTACAAATTTGCTCCAAGGGACGAAGTCACAAGTTGAAAGAATTTTTTTATTAGAGATGCAAACTGTGAAAGTTTCAGTTTAAGCAGTTCTTTCTTGTCACTTGACAAACACATAACATTGATTTTAAAATATAAATAAATAAGTCCTCTTGTGAGCTAGACAGAGCAAACAGGTAGCATTACAAAAAATAAAAAAAGGGTTCTCAAATTAGGAGACAGCTGGTGCTGTCACACACCATCAAGCAATGATGCCTACTTACAGACACAAGAGGTGCAGATCTTCACAATTCTCCCCTGGGACTGAGGCTCTGCTGTGTCTTCTCATCTTGCATCAGGGAGTCCACCAAGGCTAGGGAGAATGATGAAGGAGCTACCATGTGACAGAAACCTGAAGTGATGTGTGAAGTGATGTCCATCAATGAGCCAAAAGAATGAGACAGTGAGAGAACCAAGAAATAAACCAGGTACAGGCTCATACGATGGCACTGCATCAGACCTTGCTGAGGTTCTGTTCTGAACCCAGGACATTTCTCATGTTTTGTTTATATGAACAAACCCAAATGACTTGAGCCAGCCATACAACATACAACAACTCCCCTTCCACTTCCAGTTCATCTGCAATAGCTAGCATGTGCTGGGAGAGACAGGAACTCTCTGTGTAGCTTCTCTTTTTCTTGCTGATTTATTCACCACCTTGAGCCTATAAAACTGAAAACCAACTGTTTTCTTGGAGAGGAAAAAAAGGAAAATGTAAAGAATAATGAAAAGAGGATGAGTCATTGAATAAAAAGGGAACAGAACTGGTTGTGAAAATTGTGTCTTTTGAAGGATGTAGGTGCTTAATATCTCTTTCTAAATGAGAGGAGATCAATGGCAATGCTTAAGTAGTTAGCTCAGAATGGAAATAAATTGCTGCTTGAGTTACCAGCAACAATAAACTGTGCTGATCAACTCTAAACTGCAAGGTAAAAGCGAACATTGCAGAACACACTTTGTGCAGCCCTGGAACTGAGAATGGTACTTTGCACTGAAAAAAAAAAAAAATTGTTCATAAACAGAAAAGTCAAGTAAAAAAAAAACAACATTCCTAACTGCCATCAAGGGTTTATGTGGCTTTCTTGGGGCTGGCCTGGGTGTTTTGATATTTCTTTTTTCCAAATGCTATGGTCTGAGCTCTCTTTGACTCTTCACTTGTTCTGACACTCTCCATGCTGCTCACCTTAGTGTGTGTGAAAGTTTCTGGAAGACCCTCAAAGAACTCTCAGCCATTTTTCTGCGAACTTGTTTTTACAGTAAGGTTGATTGCAAACTAAGCAGCTCATTCTTGGGCACATCCAGTGCAAAACATTAACTTGGACAGAACAAGGACATTTTTCACAGAATTGTGTTGAATTTTGTGTGTGTGTGTGTTATGTACAAATAGGCTTGTTTCACAGCAGGCATACATGGAGTTTAATTTTGGAAGTACTTTGTTATTTTATTACTTGAACAAGTTACTTTCTTGTACAAATGAAAAAAAAAAAAGAACCAAAACAACAAATCCAAACCTTCCCTTTCATTAATTTTAATAGAAACGTAGTATCACAGAATCGTAGACTGGTTTGGGTTGGAAGGGAGCTTCAAAGATCATCTAGTCCAAACACCCTGCCATAGGCAGGGACAATTTTCACTAGACCAAATTTCTCGAAGTGTCAGCGAACGTGGCCTGAAACACTTCACATAATCCACAACTTCCCTGGGCAACCTATTCCAGTGCTCATCACTCTAATTGTAAAAAAAAAAAATCTTCCTTATGTCCAATCTAAATCTAGCCACTTTTAATTTAAATTTGTTGCTCTTTGCCCTGTCACTGCAGTTCCTGGTAAAATGTCTTTCTGATAAGCCCCATGTAAGTATGGAAAGGCTGTAATACTGTGTTCCAAAAATCCTTCTCTTCTCCAGGCTGAACTCCTCTTATGAAAACTCTCTCAGTCTGTCTTCATACGAGAGATGTTCCAGGTATTTGATCATTTTCAAGGCCTTTCTCTGGACCAATTCTAACATGTCCATGACTTTCTTGTGGTAGGGACCTCAAAAGCTGAATGCAGTACTCCATGTGAGGTCTCACCACAGCGGAGTAGAGGGGGAGAATCAATTTCTTTGACCTGCTGGCTTCTTTTTATGCACCCTGGGTTGCAGGTGCACATTGCCAGCTCATATCCATTTTTTTTTTTTGCCCAGCAGTATCCCCAAGTCCTTCTCCACAGGGCTGCTCTCAATCTGTTCATCCTCCAGTCAGTATTGATACTGAGACACAGAAAAACAACCTTTTGAGTATTAAAAGTAGAAGGTAAGGAAGTGTATGTAGCTCAGGTTTGCAAAATGGTTGGGAAAAGGTTCTGTGCCACTACCACTTCAATGCTGATTAAAATAATTTTCAGTTAGAATATAATTTGTTTCCTTGGACTGCTGAGAAGTTAGGGAGCATCTCTGTCTACTCTGTAATGAAAAAAGTAGAAAAGCAGGCAGGGATGGTGATTTCAGAATTTTAAGCACTGTGTGCTACAGCATGTACCTCTAAAACAAGAAAAAAAAATTGTCAGTGCTTTTACCTTGGACAAATATCATGAGTTTCAATTAAGAACAATTGTCTTCTAAAGTACACTGTCCTTACACTTCACATCAGGCTTCTATCTGACATGACAGATATATTTGTCCCTAATTTTTAATGAAAAGGTCCGTATGGGGTTGCTATGAGTCACCAACTTTATCATAAGTCTGTACTTAGAGATGATCAGGATTCATCTCAGTTTTGGAATGAGTCTGGCAATAGGGTGATTCTACTTCTGACTCCCAGAAATATTGGTTTTGCTGGAGATGAAAGTTAAAACCTTCACTCAATTGAACAATCAAGTATGTGCCATTCTGCTGCTTGGAGAAAATAATGAGTCTGGTAATTTTTCAGTTTTTTTAAGAGGGGATGTTTGTAGAACATGCAGAAAAAAAAAAAAAGGTGGTAAAAGTGATTGAATTGGACAGGTTTGGGCATTTGGAAGTTTTAAATCCTACATTAGAGTATTCCTGTTCACTGTGAAGAAAACTTATTTTCACTCATGAATTCTTGATCAGAAAACCTAAAATGGGTAGCTGATGGATGAGCAAGTTGAATGTCTTTTTCTAATGTAATAGGAATTCAGTTTCCTGTTAAGGCAGAGAAATAACTCTCAGTACATAAAGCTAAACCTGTGCATGTCCCTCCAGGATTTTGGCCTAACATTACGAGAGAAGGATGAGGTAGCACAATATTAAGGAGCCCTGCTTGCTCCTTTGACATGTCATAAAGTTTCTTTTTTTTCCAAAAAACAGGGAAATGCCTGGAGAATGTGATTCTGTGTTTTATTAATGTACAATCTGAGATCACAGCAATTTAAGACAAGGTGGAAAATAGAATAATTCTCAACAATTTGACAGGACCTGTTTAGCTCATTTCTTCACATTTTGAAAAGGAAAATTATGTTTTCATTTCATTCATGCCTTTGACACAGTTTCCATGACTGACATCTACTGCCAGTGTTTCTGTATACATTTAGCAGCACTATAGCAGAACTATTCCTGCATGGTTTGATTCCACTAATTATAATGGTCTAAAAGATATCTAGAAGAGGCTACCCCAGGTCTGCATATAGCTGAATTAGCAATTATTCATGTTATCTTTTTTGTTTGTTTGTGTATTTCTATAATTCACTGTTATAATTTAACTGCTCTAATTTTAGCATCTGGAATATGCTTCCAATATACAGTAATCTAAATAATGTAGTAAGAAAAGACCACAGTAACCTATCAAATTGCTTCACAGTATTGCTACATTTTTATTTCATTGGTCTATTCTGTTAACATCAACATAATTAATAAGAGATCTCTCCATACAGCGTAGGTGCATTAATAATTATAGACAAGATCACTTGTACCACAAATATTATTTTGCTAGGAAATGAAAATAATTTTCAGGGCACTCAGTTAATGTTACTGTACTAAAGGAAACAATCATTCATACTATATTTAACTGGTGACTATATCCCTTAAAAGTACTTGCAAATTCCAGGAATTAGTCATCAAAAATATTACTTCTCTGCTTGCTTAGTTCCAGTTCATCATTTTGAGTCTCATATTCAGATTTCTTCACAGTGGAAGGACTGGTTAACACAGTCTGTACAAACAATTCAAAGAATATTGATTTCAAGTGGTCATGAGCTGGGATTTTTGATCCATGAAAAACTTTAACTCATCAATGTCTTTTATCTGTGGGTTTTTTTTTTTATTCAAGCTAGGATATCCATTAACTACCTTCAAAATTTGCTTTACCCTCACAAATTTTACTATGCATGCATGTAACGCATTGGTACTTTGGCACAAGTACTGAGAAAGAGCAAAGTATATAAAAGAAAGAAAAAAAAAAAGATTAAAGTGTTAGGAAAGAAAGAAGTGGAGTGCAGTGAGAGAAGAAACAATTGGTAAGTGAACAAAAAACATGTAAGTAAGTACCTCAGAACCACACTCTAGAAACTATAGCTTACTAGTCATGCAGCTGCTATTGGCAGTTAAATTTTGTAATTTTTGACTGAGATGTCAAAGGTTGATAAAGGAGGAAGAAAGGAGACATTCAGGAATCACAGAATATGTGTTTAACCTGTACTTGTGGAGTAGGGAATATATTATAAATTCATATGGTCATTAATTTTGCCATCTTTATATATCTTCATGTCCCTGTAGTCTCCACATCACAGGTGTGAACCTCAGAAGCTGAGTGACTCCCTGAGGTCAGGCCTGCAATCTTCCAGACAGAGGTGAATGCAAGCCACCTGGACCAGCAGTAAGGGTACTACAGAGGTTACATCCTCAGCAGATGTAAATGGTCTTAGTTCAACTGACTTTAAGCTGTAAGTTTGCCTTTACATATTCTGATTTCTACTACATTTAAAAAACTGATTTGATCTGATTTTAGGAGGATAAGAAATAGTAAGGAAATTACTGGTTTAGAGTAATAGACTGCTAGTCCCTGGGACATCTCTTTAAACAGATTATGGGGAAAGGCTGATTGCTGCTGAAGCCAAAATCATAAATTAAAATGTTTTAAAAACTGGCTGAAATAAGCACTAGTCCAGTGCTAATCTGGCAACAGTGCAAAAAGAAATGCTGAAGATAAAATATGATTTTGTTGTTTTGTTGGGTTATTTTTCTGTGCCAAGGTTTGTTTCTAAATAAACAGTAGGTAGAAGTAGTGCTGTAATATTTGCATAAGTATTTAAATAACTCAACATAGTATGTTTTGTATTTCTAAGTATAATTTTCTTCTTCCATTGAAATTCACCCAGATTATGTGAGATAGAACAACTATTTTACATTCACTGCCATAAAAGTAATTGTTTAATAGCTAGGTCATTTCACTTTGATATTATTGCAACTATTAGAAAAAATATACCCCAATGAATGCCTCCTAAAGTATACTCTTAATGAAATGGAAGCCTCCTAAGGAATAACTTCATGCTGTTTAAGGAATTACAAGTCTCTCTACAGGATGTCAGGTACCCCCTGTGAGTAAACAAAACAGTCTAGTTTGAACCATCCATCTTTGAAAGATAACAAAATCAGATCTTTCTTATAAGACAATAGTTGTCATATTTTTCAAATGTATAAATACAATAGTGAAATTGTTAACCAAGTCTACAATATTTCCTTTTTATTCTGTAGAAAGCACCTGAAATCTATCAGTTCTCATATCCCTGTCAGTAATTATGAAGGCCCTCAAGGCTATCTGTTAGATGCTACATGATAAATTTTACACAATAGCAGCTTCTGGTGATATTCATATTTTTCTTCAGAAAGGTAATAGTTTTGCATAGTCTCATATCAGATCCTGTACCAGAGTCCCTCATTTACACAAGGAGATAAAGAATGAAAGCTAAAAAGCAAAAATCCTCTTTCCACTGCTGCACTTGAAGAAAACAGCTAGGTTGAATGTTGAAATCTATTCTGAGTCTGCAGAATGTTTAGAATATCATTAAAATTTTATTGAATGCTTCCTTATGCTTTAAGTTACATCTAGGAAATTTATAGTGCTTTAGGTTATTTTATGCATGGCTTACATTGTGCATAAGGGAAAATACTGTCCAGTTTCAGTGTTAATACAGAAGGAAAATGCAGACTTCTTTTATTACACATCATGGGCAAAGGCCAAATAAAAGCTCTGTTGACACTGCAATCAAGATCAGCAACATTACAGATGTAGACTCATCTGAGCTACCTCTATACTTGAGAATCTGCATTCTGGGAAAATTCTATTATTAAAATCTTCATTCTTTCATTCTATTTTCAGCTATCTATTTTGAAGCTGTGTGGTGACATCAGTAAGGGCAACAAAGAAGGAACAAATGGGACCTGTTGAAACTGCATTATAGAGAATGCTTTAGATCAGTGGATTATCTCTGCAATGAAAAAAACCCACAGTTTAATGATTAATTTATCACCTTTCACCATCTCCCTTTCCTCCTTAGACAGACAGCTAACCTTGAACAGCAATGTACATACAGATATGGGAAACTGTGACAGTTTTTGCTTTCTAGCTGCTACTGTATGGTGGTGACTTGGAGTTAGGGTGTTGTTTATTATAGGAGTTCCCAAGGTTGTGGACCAAATAAAAAAAATAATGAAATTGCTGGGTTTTGAAACTATGTCTAGCACTATTGTTGTACTAAATGCAACATATTTTCACCCTTAGCAGTCTGTTAATGAACTTGTGGGTGGTATTTTCTGTACCTATTCCTCACCTACCTTTCTCCCACTGTTCTCTTTCAGACAAATCAATTACAGATTTTATTTACAAATGGAACTGACAGACAATGAATGGCTGTGGATAATCTATCTTCAAAATTAGTTTACGTCTCTGTTCCAAGAACTGCTGCCTAAACCAGAGACTATGATCAGGCTGCCTCTTAATTTAAACTAACTTATTTTGGGCCCAAGTCCTTATTGCACTGAAGTGAGATAAAATACACACTCTGATGTCGGTAGAAGGCAAGGGAGTGAAGCAAATCTCAACCTTTTTGAGTACTAAAGAGAATTTTCCAAACTGTACATTTGTATCATTAAACTAAATGTAAGCAAATTTTAAAATCGTAGCATCATAGAATGGTTTGGGTTGGAAGGGGCCACAAAGATGATCTAATTCAAACCCCCTTGAAATGGGCAGGTACATCCTCCACTAGAATAGGTTTCTCAAAGCCCCATCCAACCTTGCCTTAAACATTTCCAGAGATGCTGCAACCACAGTTTCTCTGGGCAACCTACTCCAGTGTCTTACCACCCTCATAGTGCAGAATATTTTCCTAATACTCTTTTATTTTGATATACTAATTTTAAAAGATTAAAAAAGTAGGTAGGTATGCTATTCCAGTTTTCAGAGACAGACATGTTGGTGAGCTCAAAGATCCTGAGGTACTTTCAGAAATCAAGTCAAAGAAAAAAACCCCCAAAGCACGTAACATAAAAAATATGCTTGGGTTCAGTTTGGAACACCAAAAATTATGTGGCTGATCTTAGATCACAGCACTGTGTACTCTTGTAAGAGTATCCTTAATCCATAGAAATATGGGGAAAACACATTAATAATTCTACTATAATGGATATACTATTGAAGTTGCTGAAGATATGTCTGCATGGAAATGTAAATAAGTATGTAAATTAGGATGGAATAATAAAACTACTATATGGTATCTACCTGTATGGGCACTTCCATGCTGCAGTCAATGTGGAGTAGCCTTTTCCCTATTTACTACGTAAAGAAAAAGGGACAAAGATATTATTTATTTGTTAATATGAAAATGCTGAATTAATTATGCATTAACTATCAGCCTCATTTTTCAGTGATACACTGGTGTTATCTATTGATGTTATTGATACACTGATTTTATCTATTTTTCTGTATCTTGAACTCATGGTAGAGATACACTTAGTTTATGAGCTTGTATAAGGTCTGCTGTAGTTAACACACCATGATGTTTTCAATATTAGCCTGAATTTACAGGATTTAGGCTCTTCTACAATCTTCACCTGAACTGAAATATCTATGACTTGACAATCAGTTGATGTTGAAGGCTTTCAGAAAACACACCTCTTTTAGAAAGTCATTCTTCAGGGCTTGTATAATAGGATCTAACAGTGTTAATTTAATATTGAAGCTAGCATACTCAGTTGTTGAAATTTTCAATGGAAAATTGTGTTATGGAATGATTTTTTTTTCTTTAGATACCAAGGATATATCTTCAGAAAATTCAGGTCCACAGCTGAGCACTTTCAACATTTGTAACAATGGCATTAACTGTTCTGAATTTAGAAGTTTTAAAGGTACTACACTACGCACCATATGTATCAACCCATTTGCTAAAACAAACAAACAAAAAAAATATATTCACTGAGGTAAGGAGCCTGCAGTACTTTTTGTTCATCTCCTTATTTGCTCATTAGTTAGCAAGGTAAATATTTCTCATCAAATTATCTTCTGAAGCATCTCAAAGCATCCTAGTTCCCAAATTCAGGAGACACTACAATTTTGTCCTATTTTTAGAGAGACAACATCCAGCTTTACATCATCCTTCCATAACCTCAGAAATTAGACCCAGGCATGTATGCCAGTGAGCATACAGCTTGTTCCAGTCAGACACCTTATCTGAATGACTGGATGCCCACAGTTACCAGGGTGAACTGTGGTGTGTACCTGTCGCATGATTTAAATGTAATCTTAAATTATCAGAATGCATCAGCTTGCTATAAATAAATATTTCTGGAATTTTTGATAGAAGCTCTTGTTAAATATAGCAACTACAAAAAAAGAATGCTAAAGATGTAAAGCCATATTCTGCACACAGACACAACTGATGTTAATTTGGTACCTGCAACATATAATTTTGTCTTTTAAGAAATTTATTGATTAGTCTCAAGCAATAGCATATCATGTTTGAGGGAAAAAATAGTGTGTTAGCATGAAGAACTTCCTGAAGGGCCTAATATTGTCTAAAGACCCCAAAACTCTGTTGAACTATTTGAATTACATTTATGGGAAACTGATGGTGGACAAAAGGAAAATTATTAGTACACTAATAAAGAGAGAACAGTAAATAATACAAGAAAAAAAAAGAATCTAAGTATGAAAAGTGCTAGCTACAATTCAGTATGATTAAAATTAATCAGAATTTTAATACAATATATAGAATTAATTTGTATATATAAAATTGTAAAGCAAAACTTAACGCTGTGCATATCCCAAGTTTGTACTAAAAATCATAAAAATATATAATGATATGCTTAAAGTTCAGTGTGTATACAAGTACATAACTTGCATTGAAAAACACAGGATTAATTTGGTTTTTAAACCTTGTTACCTTAATTGCCTGACATTTTAAATCTTAACTGTGCAACTCTGATGTTACTTTAAAAGAATGAAAAAGAAAATAAAAATTTTAAGATTTGCTTCATTGCAGTGAGAGAGATCTTGGGCAAGAAAGATTAATAGGACTTTTTCCAAAGTACAAGTTTGTTCTCCTCTCAGTTAAAATTTTTCACTTTTATTATTTTGCATATGATATTACAACTCAAGCACTTAAGTGATTTATATATTTTATATCTATTTTATATTAAACAGAAACTGATTACAATGTTTTTAATAGGGAGTATTCCTTTTTAATCTTTTACTCAGCCCCAGGTTTGATTTAATATCTGCTTGGCAATTAATGTATTTTGTGAAAGAGACTCGAAGGATAGAGTTCTTTTTGAGCAGACACCTGCCATACCAGTTGCTATGGTGATTACCCAGATGTGCAAACAAGTACAGGAAAAAATAATGATTCATATTCCCACACTAAAAGAAACAAAATTTCTAATTGGTAAACAGCAAAGCAGTAGGAGGTAGAGTCTGGATTTTGAAACAACATGCAAAAATGTAACATTACATAAGTACTGTAACAGAGCTGCAGGAGTTTCAGTTTATGTTGGAGAAGCAACAAACCTGCATTATTGGCATATATACCCTATTATGCCATGTCATTTCCTGCTCAGACTTGTCAAGGAGAAAGGTCCTCTCAGAACACATGGAGGAAGAAATCATGCAGTTTATGTCCCTGCCTCCACTCCAGAGTCTCAGCCTTGGTCTTATGACCAGGGCAGAACAAGGAAGGCAAAAAGGGAGATGGAAGAATTTTCCTGTTTCACAAAGACTATGTATCACAGTGTCCTGGTTTCAGATGGGATAGAGTTAATTTTCTAAGTAGTAGCTGGCACAGTGCTCTGTTTTGTCTTTAGTCTGAGAATACTGACAACATACCAATGTTTAGTTGTTTCTAAGTCCTTGATCAAAAAGCACTTTGATAAAGAACTTTTCAGTCTCTCATGCTCTGCCAATGAGGAAAAGCACAAGAAACCAGGAGGAAGCAGAGACAGGATACCTGACTCAAAGAAGCCAAATGGATATTCCATAACACATCACATCATGCCCAGTATAGAAACTGCAGGGAGTTAACCAGAAGGGTCCGATCACTGTTTGTGTTGGCCTGGGTATCAGCCAGTGGCTGGTGAAAAACCGTATTGTGAACCACTGCTGTTTATTGTTTTTTCTTCCCCCTTTTTTAGTTTTATATTCTTTCCCCTTGTTATTTAGCTTATCATCATTATTATAATAACTATTTAATTATTCAACTGTTCTTATCTCAACCCATGAGTTTTACATTCTCTTCTCCATCCTGCCTGGGAAGGGAGTGAGGATGTGGAAGAAGCTCTGTGGTTCTAAGTTGCCAGCTGGGCTTATGATAGAATTATAGAATGGTTAGTGTTGGAAAGAACCTTAAGATCATCTAGTTCCAACCCACCTGCCATGGTCAGGGACACCTCACAATGCATCATGTCACCCAAGGTTCTGTCCAACCTGGATTGAGCACCACCAGGGACAGAGCATTCACAACTTCCATGGGCAACCAATTCCAGTGCCTCATCACCCTTACAGTAAAGAACTTCTTCCTTATATCCAACCTAAACTTCCCCTGTTTCAGTTTGAACCTGTTACCCTTTGTCCTATCACTATAGTACCTAATGAAGAGTCACTCCTCAGCATCCCTATAGGCCTCCTTCAGATACTGGAAGGCTGCTATGAGGTCTCCACGCAGCCTTCTCTTCTCCAGGCTGAACAGCCACAACTTTCTCAGCCTGTCTTCATACGGGAGGTGTTCCAGTCCCCTGATCATCCTTGTGCCCCTCCTCTGCACTTGTTTCCACAGTTCCGTGTCCTTTTTATGTTGAGGACACCAGAACTGGGCAAAATACCCCAAGTGAGGTCTCACAAGAGCAGAGTAGAGGGGCAGGATCACCTTCTTCGACCTGCTGGTCATGCTCCTTTTTGATGCAGCCCAGAATACGGTTGGCTTTCTGGGCTGTGCGCACACACTGAAACTGGCTCATGTTCTTTTTCTCATTGACTAATATCCCCAAGTCCTTCTCTGCAGGGCTGCTCTGAATCTCTTCTCTGTCCAACCTGTAGCTGTGCCTGGGATTGCTCTGACCCAGGTGTAGGACCTTGCAATTGTCATGGTTAAACTTCATGAGGCTGGCAACAGCCCACCTCACAAGTGTGTCAAGGTCCCTCTGGATGGCATTCCTTCCCTCCAGTGTATCAACCGAAGCACACAGCTTGGTGTCATTGGCAAACTTGCTGAGGGTGCACTCAATCCCACTGTCCATGTCACCAACAAAGACGTTGAACAAGACCGGTCCCAACATCGATCCCTGAGGGACACCACTTGTTACTGGTCTCCAGCCAGACATTGAGCTGTTGACCACAACTCCTTGCATGCGGCCATCCAGACAGTTCTTTATCTACCAAGTGGTCCACCTATCAATTTAATGCCTCTTCAATATATAGACAAGGGTGTTGTGTGGGACAGGGTTGAATGCTCTGCATAAGTCCAGGTAGATGACGTCAACTGCTCCACCCCTGTCCATCACTTTTGTAGCCCCGTCATAGAAGGCCACCAAATTGGTCAGGCAGGGTATCCCCCTAGTGAAGCCATGCTGGTTGTCACCAAGCACCTTGTTGTTTTTCATGTGCCTTAGCATGTCTTCCAGGAGAATCTGCTCTGAGATTTTGCTTGGCACAGAGGTGAGACTGACTGGTCTGTATTTCCCTGAATAATCCATTTTCCCCTTCTTGAAAATGTGGGTTATATTTCCCTTTTTCCAGTCATCAGGAACTTCACCTGACTGCCACAATCTTTCAAATATGATGGACAGTGGGTTAGCAACTCTATTCATCAGCTCTTTCAGCATTTGCAGGTGAATTTCATCAGGTCCCATGGACTTGTGTACTTTCTGGTTCCTAAAATAATCTCAAACCTGATCCTCTCCTACAGTGGGCCTAAGGGCATGCAGTTATGATTTCATGTGTAGCCATATTTTTTATATTTGTGTTTCATCAGCAGGGTGAACAAAAATAAATATCCCAGAGCCCATTATTACATTGCAGTGCCGCTTTTGTTCATGGCTCTCAGAGGCCTGTTTTGCTGCTCTTATGCTAAAATCTGCAACTGTCTCATGAACTGTTACATCACTCATACAAACACAAATAGAGGAAGAAAAGGTCTTGAATATGAAATGAGTTCTGTGAAACTTAGTGTTCATATCACACTGCATCAGGGCCTATTCTAACAGCATAATTCTTGGGATTAATTGAGGTTTGCCACAATGAAAGGCAACATAACATTTTGTGAACTGGGCATTAAAGCTAATGGGAACCTAACGATGTATAGTGAAAATAATTGTTTGCAAAATAAATTCTGTGAAGAAGACTATTGCATTAAATGACATAGAAATAGTAGCTCAAGCATTCTTTCTCCCTCGTGATTTTTGAGACAAAGAAGGTTTGCATGCAAAACCAATATTAATTGTACCACAGAGAAGAGTGCAAAGCCAGAAGGGTTACCCTATGTTAAACAATGCCAGAAGCCACCAGGGAAAGGAAGAAAGGGAAATTGAATGACTATAGTTGAAAGTCTGCTGCTCCAAGACATCAAAACACCTAATTAACATTCCTCCCCCTGAACTCTGCATAGCACTTTTTCCTCACTTTGTTTTTTCCCTCAGCAGCTGACAGATCCATCCTTGATTCTCATATTTACCTTTAATAATATAAGCTAGGGAGGCTCAACAATAATATGTGTCATGCAATATTGCACAGCTATAATCTCTTATATGATACTTACTGTTAAAGTCACTTGTAATGGTTAATAAATGTTTTAAGAGAGAAGGAACTGCCTATTAACTTCATGAACATGTACCTTACTGACAATCTTCTAATATTATCTAAGTCACACATGGACAGTATTTTTCCAATTTCCCTTTCTTTGGAACATGTGAAAACCAAGTTTATCTGCCTTGGTTCCAGTCTACCACAGTTTTATACAGTCTGAAGGCCAGTTGTAAAAAAAAAACCAAACAACAAAACAAACCCAACAGCAACAAAAAACCCACCCCACATCTGGAGGGGAAAAAAAGAGCGGCTTACAAATTACTTGGGGGAATTAGATTAAAAGTCATGTCTCTCCTGAAGCAGATGAGGACACATATGCATAAACAAAGAAAGTTAAGCAAAATGAGTCTTCAAAAGCACTATGTCTATCCAAGGTCTACTTTCACTCAGTTGAATATTTTATTGTTTTCAAATTCTTAAAGAAAGTAAGAAAGAAACTGAGGAAAGAAGGTACTGGAGCTGAGAAGATGAAAGGAAGTAAGAGTCCAGTACACTTTGTCTCTAATGTATCTTTAAAAAGTCTTTTCTGAATAGGTTCCCTTGAAAATTCACTTCAGAAATCCCACTTTCAACACCCAAATTGGGAGGAGTTAATGTTCAAGATGTTTCTGACCTGCAACTTCTGTTCTTTATCCAAACCTTATATTCAAGGTTTTTCAAAGCCAGGAACTAGGGAAAATACTCAGTTGTAGTTAATGCACAAGATAACCAAATTGCCATTTATTTTAAGTTAGCAACATGACTGTGAATAATGAATGTTCTCTCTCCACACGAGTAAAAAATATTAAAGGTTCTTTGAGCAATTTACTGGAATGATGGAAGAAGCTGTTTATGCACAACTCAGAAAAGTAGGAATTCAGAGGGAAATTAAGGGTTAATTTCAGGGACATTGCAGTGACATTGACATGTTATTTCATGCTTGTCACCACTGTGACAATTGAAGAAGTGTCTTCATTTTTTGAAAAACTGTAAATGACCAATTATAGATAATGGGAGGCCACAACTTTTATCTTTATCCTCAATTATTGTATGTATCAAAAAGCCACATTTGTGTGCCTATATCCTGCTAAATTTGATCTGGATCTCACCCCCCAATGTATGTAATTGATTTCTGTGCCCATTTTAAATAACTCCCACAATTCTCCCACAAGAATAACAATTATGCATCTGATTTTAATAACTAGTATAGACCCATAAGTCTCCAGGTACTTACAGATAGCTATATAGGATTTTTAACTTCATGTATGTAGGCTGAAGAGAAGCATTTGAAAGTCATTACTGCTTGGGGACACAAGCTCATGCATTTTATTTCCTCAAAGGGGTAGGAAACAGCCAGGGGCAAACCTCACTTCTGTGACAGGATAAAGTCCATTGGCAGCGGAGTCAACAGGCAGGTAAGCCATCAGGTACACAGGGAGGATGTGAACTCCCTAGTGTGATGCTGCTATTCACTCTTCAAGATTTTTATGCTCACAAAGAGCAAGAAGTTCTTTGCAGTGACTAAGGCAAAACTAAGAAGTGCTGCATGAATCCTCAAATGCCTCTGTCCCCCTACAGGTATCTGGAATGCTACTTCAATCACAGAGCATCAGTAGCAAAAGTAGAACTACCACTTAACATTGAGAATATGTTATTTTCCATTTCCCCTGTTTTGTACTGAAACAGTAACTTACAGGAGGGGCTATCTCACATTTAGCTTCAGAAAAGCCAAAGGGTTTTCTGGATAGCACAAGATAGTACAGACCAAAATAGAAGAAGCCTTATTTCTTGCTATCAGAAGAGGTTAGCATTGCTTTAAAGCTTAAAAACTGATAGCCAGAATATAATGCAAAATATTTGTTCTCAAGAAAGGTTCAGGGCCAGTACTAAATTAGAAATAGCCAGTGCTATTCCACTCTGTAACTGTTCTGAAGCTACAGAAAAGGTTTGGCTTTAGTGCAGAATTTTCATTTGAGGTGTAAAAACGGTTAACGCTTTCCACACAATGCACTACATTGGAAGGCAGATGCAAGGACAGTGAGAATGAAGACCTTGGGCCCACTGTAGGAGAGGATCGAGTTCAAGACCATCTTAAGAACCTGAACATGCACAAGTCCATGGGACCTGATGAAATCCATCCGAGGGTCCAGAAGGAGCTGGGAAATGAAGTTGCAAAGCCACTGACCATCATATTTGAAAAATCATGGCAGTCAGGTGAAGTTCCTGATGACTGGAAAAAGGGAAATATAACCCACATTTTCAAGAAGGGGAAAATGGATGACTCAGGGAACTACAGACCAGTCAGTCTCACCTCTGTGCCAAGCAAAATCTCAGAGCAGATTCTCCTGGAAGACATGCTAAGGCACATGAAAAACAACAAGGTGCTTGGTGACAACCAGCATGGCTTCACTAGGGGGATACCCTGCCTGACCAATTTGGTGGCCTTCTATGACGGGGCTACAAAAGTGATGGACAGAGGTGGAGCAGTTGACGTCATCTACCTGGACTTGTGTAAAGTGTTCGATACTGTCCCACACGACATCCTTGTCTCTAAAATAAGAGACATTAAATTGATAGGTGGACCACTTGGTAGATAAAGAACTGTCTGGATGGTCGCACTCAAAGTGTTGTGGTCAATGGCTCAATGTCCGGCTGGAGACCAGTAACAAGTGGTGTCCCTCAGGGATCGATGTTGGGACCGGTCTTGTTCAACGTCTTTGTTGGTGACATGGACAGTGGGATTGAGTGCACCCTCAGCAAGTTTGCCAATGACACCAAGCTGTGTGCTTCGGTTGATACACTGGAGGGAAGGAATGCCATCCAGAGGGACCTTGACACACTTGTGAGGTGGGCTGATGCCAGCCTCATGAAGTTTAACCATGACAAGTGCAAGGTCCTACACCTGGGTCAGAGCAATCCCAGGCACAGCTACAGGTTGGACAGAGAAGAGATTCAGAGCAGCCCTGCAGAGAAGGACTTGGGGATATTAGTCAATGAGAAAATGAACATGAGCCAGTTTCAGTGTGCACTCACAGCCCAGCACAGATCCTCGGCTGCATCAAAAAGGAGCATGACCAGCAGGTCGAAGAAGGTGATCCTGTCTCTCTACTCTGCTCTTGTGGGACCTCATTTGGAGTATTGTGTGCAGTTCTGGTGTCCTCAACATAAGAAGGACATGGAACTGTTGGAACAAGTGTGGAGGAGGGCCACGATGATGATCAGGGGGCTGGAGCATCTCCCATATGAAGACAGGCTGAGAAAATTGGGGCTGTTCAGCCTGGAGAAGAGAAGGCTGCGTGGAGACCTCATAGCAGCCTTCCAGTATCTGAAGGAGGCCTATAGGGATGCTGGGGAGGGACTCTTCTTTAGGTACTATAGTGATATGACAAGGGGTAAAAAGTTCAAACTGAAACCAGGGAAGTTTAGGTTGGATATAAGGAAGAAGTTCTTTACTGTAAGGGTGATGAGGCACTGGAATTGGTTGCCCATGGAAGTTGTGAATGCTCCATCCCTGGTGGTGCTCAATCCAGGTTGGACAGAACCTTGGGTGACATGATGCATTGTGAGGTGTCCCTGCCCATGGCAGGTGGGTTGGAACTAGATAATCTTAAGGTTGTTTCCAACCCTAACTCTTCTATGATTCTGTGATTCTATGATTAATACATCATTGTTTCACTTGTGAGCTTAGTAATACATGACTATAAAAAAAAAAAAAAGTGCTGCATCCTGTGAGGTTAAGTTGCCTGTGGCTAGATAAGTCATGGAAATAGAATAGGGAGGAAACACTGAAGAGATTGCATAAAGCACAATATGACCAACGTTTCAAAGTTTCATAGTTATTTATTATATTTTCTTTTTGTAGTGCTAGGGTTTTGATTCTAGGCCTTCAGTCATTTGAGAAGAGAATATCATCATGTCACTTTTTTTCAGTGTGCAGTGTTTTGACTATTTCCATTATTCTCTGAAAACAAACAAATGAAAAAAAACCCAACCCAACCCAGCCAACCAACCAAAAACCCCCAAGCCCCCAAATACTCTCCTTTATACAACACATCTCTCAGATAATTCAAGTCTGCTTCTATAATTTCCTCTAAACTGGAAGAAAACACTGACATGTATATCCTCTCCATCTAATAAACATTATTTACAAAA
Organism: Melopsittacus undulatus; assembly: GCF_012275295.1. Classification (NCBI taxonomy): domain Eukaryota; kingdom Metazoa; phylum Chordata; class Aves; order Psittaciformes; family Psittaculidae; genus Melopsittacus; species Melopsittacus undulatus. The sequence goes on along the minus strand of NC_047527.1, from coordinate 80,738,396 downwards.
AAACCCACAATGCAGGTACCTTAGCAGTGTTTTTCATATGGGTCTAGAACTCTTGCCTATTATCTCCTTTCTGTAATGCATCAGAACATTGTCTCCATTTCTATGTCATCTTTGACCATTTTTCTTTCTTTCTTTTTTTTCTTAACTAAAATATGAACTGAGAGTCTTTCAATACTTCCTACTTAGTTTCTTTAAATAAAAGCTAAGTTTGAAAGTGATGCATCAGTGTCATGCATTAATCATGACTAAAAGCTGTGACCATGGCTACATGAATGAAACAACTATGTTAAGGGCTTCTCTGATGCTGCTTTTTCTTCTGCCTACAGACTGGATGACTGATTTTTTAATTTTTTTTTCCTTCTTTATTCTAAGGAGGCCACTTAGGGTTCAATTATGGTAAAAGCTTCAGTATTTCTTACAACATATACCTCAACCCATTTCTTCTTTGGTTCAACTTCTACTAAAATGAGGTATTTTTCTCCTTTTTCACAAATATGAGTTGTGATAGAAGATACTTGAATTAGTGACATAGATAGCACAGGAGGGGGAAATAAACAGTAGCGTATCAGACCAGTATCCCATGGTAAAGTTGTAAGTGATGGTATTTCATGCAATCACAGAATGCTTTGGTTTGGAAGGCACCTTAAAGGTCATCTAGTTCCAACCCACGTACCACAGGAAGCAATACCTTCCACTTAAAACAGGTTGCTCAAAGCCCCATTCAACCTGGCCTTAAACACTTCCAGAGATGGGACAAACACAACTCCTCTGGGTAACCTGTTCCAGTGTCTCACCACCTTCACAGTAATGAATTTATTCTTAATGTCTATTCTAAATTTACTCTTTCAATTTAAAGCCTCCATCCTGTCCTGTGACTTTACATGCCCTTGTAAAAAATTGCTTTCCAGGTTTCCCATAGGCCCTCTTTAGGTCCTGGAAGGCTGCTATAAGGTCTCCCCTGACCCTTCTCTTCTCCAGGCTGAACAAGCCCAGCTATTTCAGCCTGTGTTCATAGCAGAGGTGCTCCAGACTTCTGATCATCTTCAGCACCCTCCTCTGGACTTGCTCCAATGGCTCATGTCCTTCTCATGCTGGGGACATGAGAACTGAATGCAAATGGGGTCTCATGAGTGCAGAGTAGAGGAGGAGAAACACCTCCCTTGACTTGCTGGCCACCCTTCTTCTGATGCAGCCCACAATACGGTTGGCGTTCTGGGCGGCTAGAGCACACTGCTGGCTCATGTTGAGCTTCCTATTAGCCAACACCCCTAAGCTGTTCTCTTCAGTGCTGTAATTTCAGTACTTACTGTTAACTGCAGTATAGCTATGGAAAGTTGAGTCCTTTCTACATTCCTGACCTAGGATATTGTGCTACAGTTATTTCAGTGAAGAGAAGAAAGGCCTTTTCCTGCTGATTAAAAGAGCATAGAACTGAATCCTTGCTTCTCCTCCAGTATGGAAATTAGAATAATTTGGTCTCTATTTTCCCTCCCAACAGTTCAATTCAATCATCTACACATGCAGGAGCAAATAAAACTTGGGTAAGTTTAGCACTGTGGCAAGAAGACTGTTGCTTATATTTAATACAGAAATAATTTGTTATTCTGAAGCAGGAATGCAGTTTGAAAAGTTTTGACATGTAGCTTTGCTTCTTGACAATCAAATACAATCATACCGAATGGATGTGGAGCATATAAGAATATTATGTCCTACTTCAAAACAATCAAAGCATGGACAGAGGCGGCTTTTTCCAGGTCTCTGAATTATACTAAAGTAGAAAAGTGTACCTAATTTTCCCCATATATGGAGAAAGCCATTAGGTTCTTAGTGAAAAACACTAAGGTCTTTATACTAGTTGTGGGTAAAAATAATGCTCAGAAGAGTCTTAGGGGACTTACTTGGGAGGTATGATCTGCAAGTTTCTGACTGCCTAACCTGATAACCAGTGCAGTTGACTATCCTGCTTATCCAACTGATGAAGCAGGCTTTTTTTGACCAGAAATTCCCAAATATAAGGTTAATGACAATGACATGCCTGCAAATAATATTTATTATAGTGACATTATCTGAGAAAAAAAAAACCACAACAAAAACCCCAGATTATTTTGTTTGACCAGCTCCACGTATTCTCCCTGTAGTACTGTCTGCACTTGTTACCCTTGACAATAAATTCAAGCTTGACCAGAAGTTATAAACAAAGACATCTAACTGAGTTAGCTGAATCAACACCACTTCAGCAGAACTGTAAAATCCACTAGACTACCTAGGAGTGCATAATTACTAATTGACTGGACAGATAAAGTCAATCTTAATTTTGCTGAGTATATCTGTTAATTTACTGCTTGCATATGTGCGTTGACAGAACTGGAGACTGAAGTCTCCCGGTAAGATACAAAAGGCTATTAAATGGGTGCGAGGCTTAGAATCAGAAAATACTTTAGGTTGGAAAAGACCTTAAGATAATTGAGTCCAACTGTTAATGTAGCACTGCCAAGACCACTACTAAACCAAACCCCCAAGCACCACACCTACCCATCTTTTAAATACCTTCAGGGATGCTGACTCAACTGCTTCCCTGGGAAGCCTATTCCAAAGCTTGAAAATCCTTTGGGTGAAGAATTTTTTTCTAATACTCAATCTAAACCTCCCTTGACACAGCAAAAGGGCATCTCCACTTGTCCTATTACTTGTTGCTTGGGAGAAGAAACCAATCCCCACGTCACTACAGCCACCTTTCAGGTATTTGCAGAAAGTGATAAGGGCTCCCAAGCCTGCTATTCTCCAGGCTAAACAATCCCAGTTCCTTCAGCTGCTTCTCATAACACTTATTCTCCGCACTCTTCACCAGCTTTGTTGCCCTTTTCTGGACATGCTCCAGCACCTCAATGTCTTTTTTGTAGTAAAGGGTCAAGAACTGAGCAAGGTATTCAAGGTGAGGCCTCATCAGTGCCAGGGAAACTGGACAATCACTTCCACTGGCCACATTATTTCTGATAAAGCCAGGATGTTATTGGTCTTCTTGGCCACCTGGGCACACTGCCAGCTCATATTTAGTCAGCTGTTGACCAACACCCCCAGGTCTTTTCCTGTTGGCAGCTTTCCAGCTACTTGATTGGGTATTAGCCTAGGCAGGCTAGATAAAATAAGGAAATATGGTACACTTAATGTTTGCAGCCACTCTGATAAAGGCTTTGTCAATATGAGTGCTGAGCAGTTCAAATTCTCTGTAACAGGTTTGCCATGTGGATTTTTTGCCTACTATTAATTTGATTCAGATTGTCAACAAAGCAACTTTTTGCTTACAACAAAGAGCTTGATGGAATTATAGATCTCCATCAAGTTTGACAGATTTGAATTACTGACCTAGAATGGAAAAGGTTCATATTCTTTTACTGATTCCCAAAGCCATTAATTTTTTTTATTATTATTACAATTTTAATTAAATGTGATGGGAAAAGTATTTCAAGATTTGGTTAACAGCACCCCATTATGTACATGTTTGTCTTCTAAGTGTGGCTGTTTTTTAGACTTAGGGTGCAGCAAATATTCCCTATGCTTGTAAAGGCAGACACCACATGAAAGTCAATGCATGTTATTAGCTGCAACAAAAGACAGCCAACAGAAAGAATGAGACCTAGAACAGCAACATCTATCAGAAGACAAAATTAATTACGTGTAAGTCCAGAAAATTTAGAATGTAAGTATAATCTGAGCCTCTCAAGGTAAAGCCTACTGAAGTTAACTGATGCCTACTTTTTCTGATTAAGTTCCTCATGGATGACACCCATCTAGACCTTTTTTTCTAGTGTTCAGTGGAGCTAATTAATGCTTCATAATTTTATATAACTTTGCAATATTAAATGTCTTGCTCTCTTTCCTCTTGTTTCTGCAAACTATTAAAAATCAGTTAAGCTTTTGGAAAATCATAGAATCATAGAACAGTTAGAGTTGGAAAGAACCTTAAGATCATCTAGTTCCAACTGAGTAAAAGTTTGGTAAAAATCCTTCCTTAGAAATTTTTTACAATTCATATTTTAATATTTTAAATATCAAGGCAAGGTTTACAAAAACGATTGTGTAGTTGAGAATGCTTAAATTGGGCAAGCTCCTGATGAATGGGCTCTATAGTGGACAAAGCGTCTTGAAAACACATCATTAAGAAGTGAGGAAAATGCAGAACAAAAGAGCATTAATAAGAAAAACAAAATAACAGTGGTCTTAGAAAATGCACAACAAAATTAACTAGAACTAAACAAATGAACAGCTTTTTCTTGAAATTCAAGCTTTAGTAGTAGGTTAAAAATTAAGAAAAAGAATCAGTTTAGTAATATTACAATTATATGACCAACCTGCTAATTGAAATAGCTTTTCTAGTTCACCGAAGGTGCTACAAACCACCTCACTAAGGATCTTGATTCTAGAAATTTTTTATCTCCAAGCATATCCAGATCCCATCATTACTGTTGTGCTTCATGTTGACAATAGTATTACTGATTTGTAAGAAAATATTTCCATTTTAACAGCTTTCCTTTTTCATCTCAACTGTATTAAAAAAACATCTTTTTTTTTTTGTTTATGACCACATATATACAATAGGTACACTCTTTATGAATAAGTACATAAAATATAAGTGCCATTTCCATTGTACTACATATGTTATATAAAAGACATTCCCACTGCATCGTATAACAATCTATATATATATGTTCCAAATACAGATCTAGGTGGGTCACCTTCAACACTCTAGGTATTCTTCCGGTCATACTTAAAACTCTACCACACCATTTTGTGCTGTTGCTGAATGCAAGTAGTTCATGGAAGATGCTGTTCTTGTGGGAATTCTCAACATTTATTTTTTGCCATTGAAGGTTGCCAGGTGAGGGATTTCTGTGTTCTAGGAAATTCCTCTGATGGAAAACACTTCCACTTTTAACCAGGTATTTATGTTAGTGGAGATATATTTTAATCTTAAAACATGGCAAGTCATGCTTGGTTTTATTTTGTTATGTTTGATATTTTTTGAAAAAAAACAACTAAACTACTTTTGAAATGAAATCTTGAAATTCCTAATTTTTAAGTCTACAGTCAAAACAGAGTCTTCTGAAGAAGTTACGAAACTTCTTACTGAACAATATGACCAACCCTAAGCAACAAGAATGGGATTCTAAAAGTCAAGTGTCTAAACTGTCTTCTTTCTCTAATTATGGAAAAGACAGAGGCACCTCCAAACATTGTTGCCAGAAAAAGGAGTGATTAATTACCTGAGGATGAATCGAAGCAGATTTTATTGATTATAGACAGACCATGGTACTTGCCTGGATAGTTTCTGAACTTGCAGACAATTAAAAATTAAGGTCTGAAACCTGCTTTTTTTTCTACACAGTACAGGTTTGCTATAACCTCACTCTACGTATCTGTAACTTATTTGATCTTATGGTCCCAAATTAACTTCTCCAAACAATCCAAGATAGTTAATTTAATGTACAGTGGATGGTATCTCATTCTCAGTTTTTATGTTGTATGTGTGTACATTATTTCCATATGTCTTTGAAAAGCTGTCTGTGGAGGATGGACCACTCCTAGGGAGTGGGTATAAGGGAGTGATTGCAGCTTCTTTGGGAGCAGCCAAGACTGAGTTACAGCAAAGGTATCCACACTAGTAGCTCTGGGAAAGGCATCAGGGAACAGTCTCAAGGGCACCTGTCACTTCATACCTTGTACATCAGCGGTACTACTGATTCCCATCTCTCAGGCAGGCCACAGAGATGACAGAAAGAGAAACTGCAGAGGCCAAATGGGACCACATAGAGTTTACTCCAACTCAAAGTTACTGACCTGATAAAAAAAATTAACTTGAAAGTAGGAATCTGCCTGCAAGGCCACAGTGGGAGAATATTTAATGAATTGTTATTACTTTTCTTCTATCTGACCAATTGTTTGCAGCTTTCTTTGTTTAAAAGTTTTGAAAAAAAAATTCATTTAATTTTTTTTTAAATTTTAAGCTTTTGCAGAACTTTCTACATAGAAAAGGTCTGGGCAACCCCAAAGTTGTGAAGTTGTGACTGACTTGGGATCCCATTACAATATACTTCTACACAATAATTTCATTATGTTTCCTTCAGGAGCTGAAGCCTTTGTCACACTGTTGATTCTCTATTAGAAGTCCTAAAATGTTCATGAACGAGAAAAAAAAAATAATTAAAAAAAAAGCAATAAAGACTAGAGGCAGTATTTTCAATATTTTACTGACTTTGGCTTTTTTCATTGCATTTTGCATGGTTTAAACCCAGCTGGCAACTAAGTATCATGAAGCCAGTCACTCACACCCACTCCAGGGAGGAGAATTAAAAGAATGTAAAGCCTGCAGGTTGAGATAAGAAGTTTGATAATTAATATAAAATACATTATAATACTAATGAGGGAAATAAAAAGAAGAGAGATATAAAGCTAAAAGGGAAAAGGAAAAAATCCCCAATAAACACAAGTGATGCAAAATACAATTTCTCACTAGCCACTGGCTGATACCCAGCCTGACCCAAGCAACAATTAGCGCCTTCTGGCTGACTCCCCACAGTTTATATACTGGGCATGATGTGCTCTGGTATGGAATACCCCTTTGGCTAGTTTGGGTCAGGTGTCCTGTCTCTGCTCCCTCCCGGCTTCTTGTGTCCCTCTTCATTGGCAGAGCATGAGACTGGAAAGTACTTGATCAGGTAAGTGCTACTTAGCAACAACTAAAACATTGATGTGTTATCAGCATTACTCTCAGGCCAATGCCAAAACAAAGCACTGCCCTAGCTACTAGGAAGAAGATTAACTGTATCCAAGCTGAAACAAAAACATATTTTAGGAACAGAAAGTTGGGCAAAATACTTAGATGTCCAGTAATACCTATTCACTACAGTGGAAGGGTACTTGAATGGTTTCTAGATTTGATCATAACCTTAGCAAAAGCGACTAGAAGGGAAAAACAAAGAAAGTTACATTTCTGTCTGATTAGATTTTACAATGATTATAGGACTTAATTCTTGGAAAGACATAAGAGGAAAACAGGAAAGAAATAATGATTAAAAATGTTGAAGCAGCATAATTAGGGTCAATATAATGCCCAGTATGGGATGACTTTACCACCAATATCCTGTAATGACTTCAGAGGAGCAAGGCTGATGTAAGCAAAGCTACAGAACAGATGTCATAGTTAATGTAGGCAATAAGAAGAGCTTGCACAAATATTTGACTGCGTGCACAGTTGGACTGACAAGGTGTGAGAGAAACCCAGTGAAAGCATCCTCCTAGAGACAGCATGATTTTAAGCATGACATCGGTGAATTAATTTGGAGAACAGTGAAGGTGCTGCTTAAGATGGAAAATGAATAACTGAAATGTTTTGAAAGAGAAGATCAAGAGATTAATTTTGGCCATAATGAATTTTAAATAACTGGACACAACTATTTGTGAAAAGCAGACCAAGATCCTTGAGTGGATGAAAGGAGATCTTCTACAGAAAAACAGTTTTTCAAATAATTTTAATATTTTTCCAATACTATTTGAAAGCTGTGCTTTGAAACTGGTGAACTGCATCTTTGTTATAGCCAGAAGGCCAAGTAACAGAGAAAAACATGAACACCACAGAAAAAAAAAAAAAAATTTCAAGGTGTTAAAATAAGGAAGTCAGTGACGTAAGTAAAGGTAATTATATCAGTTCTGGACTGTTTATTTATATCCAGTTTGAAATATTTGAAAGAAGTTCACTAACTTCTTTCTTCCTCCCCACAGAAAGACCAGCTATACCTTACAATATATTTCATATTATGCTTTAAATTTATATAAAATTACATTTTTTTATATATATATAAATTTATATAAAATTATATTTTATTACATACAAAATTATATAAATTGTCTAAAAAGTCTGTGTATCTTCTGCAAAATAAGTATTTATCCTTTTTAATTTTATTTTTCTCCTTCTTCCTCCCACTTACACAATTTACTTGGAGGCAGTTTAGCTGATAGAATATATTGAAAGTTTGTATCTAAAATAAATATTCATAATGCAAGATTTTAATAAACTGTGACATTTTTATGCAGCCACTAACAAAACAAGTGAATTTAATAAAAAAAAAGATGAAAGAGTGTGAATTGACATAAGCTTGTTTCATAGAGAGTGCCATAATAGATTCAAGAGCCACCAGACATCAAGAGAAGGGGAGGGATGAGAACAGAAACGAATTTTGCTGGAAGGGATTTCATTTGCAGGAATTGGAGCTCATAGGGAGAAAAACAAAAAATAATAAGAAGAAAAGTTTAGGAGCCTCTCTTGTAGACAAATCATACAGATAAACTGGAGTTGTTTTGGGTTTTTTTTTAAGGTACACTGGTGTTTCAAATTTGCAACCATCTCCAGTTTCTTATATTTTATGTTTGCTTTCAACTCCATATCATAAAAACACAGAATCCTCCCATGGTTCATGGCTTTTCAATCTTTCTCTTGTCCTTCTCTCTCAAATAAAGAACTGAGCATCTGGTTTTGCAGTTTGGAGTTGTGCCCTTGGCTCTCAATAAATTAACATAAGATCAAATCCATTTGCACCTGTGCAAACTGGTAGTCTCTAGCCAACCTTATTTATTTTTTTCAGTTGACTCTGCTAAATTTTTCTAAACTTTGAAAATTCAAGTCCAAGACTAAAGCAAAGCCAGTCTAAATATTGACTCATGATATGTTTATCAAATGCATTTATTTTTTTCTTTAATCTATTTGCATTTTTTGTAAATCATCTCACAGAATAGTTAAAATGGGCTCAAACCCAAAATCAATGTAATGTAAAGCAAAGGTTTCCATCACCTCTCTAAAATGTCAGCCCTTGGTGTGAGACCAATAGGACTTATTTAGTAAAACAAACAGAAATCATAATTCTTTTTCTCTAGGCATACAAATCTCAATCCATTTCCAATAGTGTACTTTACAAGCAAGCCTTCTGAGCACTGTTTATGCCATGTCTATTTCATCAAAAAAACATAAGCCACCAAAGTATTTGGTTTTGTTAAATAATCTAAGGGTCTTCCAGAAGTTTTAAATGTGCTTTTGTTTCCCATCTTTCAGCTGCCAAAACAGCTTTCTGTGAGAGCGTAAGAGCCGTTTGTAAAATAAAGAAACTTTATTATTTTTAATTATTATTATGGAATGAAAAACAGTCATTTCAACTTGTTGCAAATCATAAATTCCATGCAACTAGCCTCTTTTTTGTAACACCACAGCAGCTGTCCTCAGATCTTTTTAGACTGATTACAGTTTAGCTGCCTGTCTTCTGACTTCTCCAAACAGTGTTATCTTCATCTGTAAGTAATAGTCTCAGCTGTATTGCTTGAAATAACATATGGGATTAAAGGAGAAACAAGTTCATTTTAAAAGTCAGGAAAAAGACAAATGTTGCTTAAGAAAGATCTGCATCTGCATTTAACTAAGCTGGTCAAGTCCAAGGTATGACCTCAAATACAACCCCCTGTCAGATGTTCCTGTGGTGGATGGTGTCATTTTTGTTTGCATTCAGCAAGGCTACCAATACAAACTAGCCTTTTTTTCAGGTGATGTTTTGGTTCTTTTAGGAAGTTTCCTAAGCCATCTTTTCTGATACTGTAAGTCATCTGCTGGCCCTTAAAGGACAAATGTGATGGATATAGTATGGCATACCCTGGGAAGGTGAAACTGGGAAAGTGTTATGATCTTCAGGAAAAAAAAATCCCATGCCTCAGAGAGAATGCTTGAGTAAAAAGGTAGAGAAAGGAAATTTATTTGGAAGTCAGAATGTTACGTTTTATGACATTTAAGAGGAGGGATGCAAATTTCAGGCTGATACATGTGGCTGAGATCCATAATGTAAGTTTCAACAGAGATTAGACCTCATAACATGGATGAACTAACAGACATTAAATTAGAACTAAATTTTGCAGATTCTTTTTGACAGATTGAACTTCATCAAAACAAACAGAGCAAGAGCAAAACCAGTAGTGTTAGATTAGTCCATACAATGTGGGGAAAACCCAGAAAACTATAACATGCCCAGTTCCTTTAAGCTTGGACTAATAAAATTAACTGTGTAATTTATTAACAATAAAAGTATCTCCCTGGGTTTTTTTTTTTTTTATTACACCTTTAGACCTATTACAGTTATAATAGTACAAGTGGTATGCAGAATTTTCATGCATTTTTGTCCATGATCATTAATGAAAATATTTTTTTGTTCAAACCAAAAGTTGAGCTGTGTCATCTCCTTAGGGAAATACTTGATTTTCCATAGGAATATTAATATGACACCTGAGCTTCAAACGTCCTTTCCTAATAAAGCTAAAGTCTTTTAATCAGAGAGCAACTGAGACCATCTGAAATTGTGGGGGCAGTCATAGTCTGTGAATAATGAATTTCAGGTAGTTAAAGACATCTTCAAAGTGAACACATCAAACAACTAGTCTGCCATATGTTTGTATCTAGTTTTCAGTTAACAATTGCAAAATAATAACAATTTGAAGCTGCTGACATGCAATTTGCAAAAATAAAAGGGCTAGATAGTTTTCCAGCTTCAGCTATGAAAAAAGATCAGATGGGCAAAAAAATAGTCCTTTTATATAGTAAAGATTTCACTGACATAGTAAGTGCATAGTTTAGAGATTTTTTTGGGAAGTGTCTGGCAAGATAAAACTACTGCATCTATTTCCTTGAAGACTACAAGTATTACTTTTAGAGAGTAAAAATAAAAATAAAATAAAAACATTAAAAACATCCCTGACTAATTAAGCAGTTACTTTAATGTTTTAGGATATTTATTTTACATAACCAGAATCTATATTTGCAAAATAAAGGATGCTCATATAGAATTACTTCATAGCACAATGTATTGCACTGCAGTACTTCTGTTACACTGTGCGACCTTCCTGGTTTAGTTGCATTGCAATCACATTTCTATGTCTTTACCTCTCACAGCCTTGTAAGTCTCTCAGTTCCTCTCCAGTAGCTAGCTTATTCCACAGCAGCCCCAGATGGACAAGTGATGGCAGATGCCGTGGCTGTGTGCAGGCTGTATGTGCTACTGCTAGCCAGCAAGCTTGCATGTGCTGATAGACTTAACAGCTGGCCACACAAAACTGGTAATTGCTGATCTCATGAAACCTGCTGGATTTTATTATCTTTGTGTCCTTTAATCCTCTGTGAATTTGGCTCACATTGATAACTACATTTAAAACTTCTTGGAGAAAGACAGACAATATGTATCATAGAATCATAGAATCAATTAGATTTGAAAAGACCTTTAAGATCACCAAGTCCAACTGTTACACCAGGACTGCCAAGACCACAACTAAACTATATCACTATATCATTGAAGGCCTCATCTACACAGGTTTTGAACACTTCCAGGGATGGTGATTACACCACTTCCCTGGGAAGCCTGTTCCAATGCCTATCATTTCAGTGAAGAAATTTTTCCTAATATCTAGTCTAAACCTCTCCTGGCACAGTTTGAGGCTGTTTACTCTTGTCCTACCATTTACTACCTGGGAGAAGAGACCAACCACTAGCATATTAAAACCTCCTTTCAGGCAATTGTAGAAAGCGTTAAGCCCCCCCGAGCCTTCTCTTTCTGGACTAAAGAACCCCAGTTCCTTCCGCTGTTCTTCCTAAGACTTGTGCTCCAGAGCTTTCACCAGCTTTGTTGTCCTTCTGTGGACTCACTCCAGCACTTGTATATCTCTCTTGTAGTGAAGGGCCCACAGCTGAACACAGTATTCTAGGTGGAGCCTCACCAGTGCAGAGGACAGGGGGATGGTCACTGCCCTGGCCCTGCTGGCTGCGTTATTTCTGATACAGGCCACAATGCTGTTGGCCTTCTTGGCTGCCTGGGCAAAAGCAGGCTCACGTTCAGTGTCTATCAGTCAGCACCCCCAGGTCCTTTTCTGCCAGCAGCTTTCCAGCCACTCTTTCCCAAGCCTGCAGCGCTGCATGGGGTTGTTGTAGCCTAAATGCAGGCCCCAGGACTTTACCTTCTTGAACCTCATAGAATAGGCCACAGCCCAATGATCCAGCCTCTTCAGATTCCACTACAAACCCTCTCTATCCTTCAACAGATAAATATTTACAGCAAACTTGCTGTCATCTGCAAATTTAATGAGAGCACAGTCTATCCCTTCATCCAGATCATAGAATCACAGAATCATAGAATAGTTAGGGTTGGAAAGGACCTTAAGATCATCTAGTTCCAAGTCCCCTGCCATGGGCAGGGACACCTCACGATAAATCATGCCACCAAAGGCTCTGTCCAACCTGGCCTTGACCACCACCAGGGAAGGAGCATTCACAACTTCACTGGGCAATCCATTCCAGTGCCTCACCACCCTTACAGTAAACAACTTCCTTATGTCCAATCTAAACTTCCCCCGTTTCAGTTTGAATCCGTTATCCTGTGTCCTATCACTACAGTCCCCATTGAATAGTCCTTCCCCAGCATTCTTACATATGGAGATACTGGAAGGCTGCTATGAGGTCTCCACGCAGCCTTCTCTTCTCCAGGCTGAACAGCCACAACTTTCTCAGCCTATCTTCATATGGGAGGTGTTCCAGTCCCCTGATCATCCTCATAGCCCACCTCTGCACTTGGTTCAAGAGTTCCATGTCCTTTTCATGTTGAGGGCTCCAGAACTGCACACAATACTCCAAGTGAGGTCTCACAAGAGCAGAGTAGAGAGACAGGATCACCTCCTTCGACCTGCTGGTCACACTCCTTTTGATGCAGCCGAGGATACAGTTGGCTTTCTGGGCTGTGAGTGCACACTGAAACTGGCTCATGTTCATTTTCTCATTGACTAACACCCCCAAGTCCTTCTCTGCAGGGCTGCTCTGAATCTCTTCTCTGCGCAACCTGTAGCTGTGCCTGGGATTGCTCTGACCCAGGTGTAGGACCTTGCACTTGTCATGGTTAAACTTCATGAGGCTGGCATCAGCCCACCTCACAAGTGTGTCAAGGTCCCTCTGGATGGCATTCCTTCCCTCCAGTGTATCAACCGAAGCACACAGCTTGGTGTCATTGGCAAACTTGCTGAGGGTGCACTCAATCCCACTGTCCATGTCACCAACAAAGACGTTGAACAAGACCGGTCCCAACATCGATCCCTGAGGGACACCACTTGTTACTGGTTTCCAGCCAGACATTGAGCTGTTGACCACAACTCCTTGCATGCGGCCATCCAGACAGTTCTTTATCTACCAAGTGGTCCACCTATCAATTTAATGCCTCTTCAATATATAGACAAGGGTGTTGTGTGGGACAGGGTTGAATGCTCTGCATAAGTCCAGGTAGATGACGTCAACTGCTCCACCCCTGTCCATCACTTTTGTAGCCCCGTCATAGAAGGCCACCAAATTGGTCAGGCAGGGTATCCCCCTAGTGAAGCCATGCTGGTTGTCACCAAGCACCTTGTTGTTTTTCATGTGCCTTAGCATGTCTTCCAGGAGAATCTGCTCTGAGATTTTGCTTGGCACAGAGGTGAGACTGAGTGGTCTGTAGTTCCCTGAGTCATCCATTTTCCCCTTCTTGAAAATGTGGGTTATATTTCCCTTTTTCCAGTCATCAGGAACTTCACCTGACTGCCACAATCTTTCAAATATGATGGACAGTGACTTAGTAACTTCATTTGCCAGCTCCTTCTGGACCCTCGGATGGATTTCATCAGGTCCCATGGACTTGTTCACGTTCAGGTTCTTAAGATGGTCTTGAACCAGATCTTCTCATACAGTGGGCCCAATGTCTTCATTCTCACAGTCCTTGAGTCTTCCTTTCAAGATTAAGGTGGTGTGGTCAGAGCAATTGCCAGTGAAAACTGAGGCAAAAAATTCATTAAGAACCTCAGCCTTCTAAATCCAGGGTAGCCAGTTCTCCTGACAACTTCTGAAGAGGGCCCATGTGGTCTCTAGTCTGTCTTTTTTTCACTATGTACCTACAGAATCCCTTCCTGTTATACTTAACATCCCTAGACAAGTTTAATTCTAACTGGGCCTTAGCTTTCCTAACCTGGTCCCTAGCTTCCAGACAACATCACTGTATCCTTCCCAGGCCAGCTGTCCTCTTTTCCACCTCTTAGAAGCCTCTTTGTTCCTTCAAAGTTTCCTCAGCAGCTTGTTATCCATCCAAGGAGGTCTCCTGGCTCTCCTGCTGCACTTCCTTCTAGTTGGGATGCAACACTCCTGAGCTTGTAAAGTCATCAACAAAGTTAAACAACACTGACTGCAGCACTGTCTTGTTTCTAAAAGAAATTCTAAGAAATATTTCTAAGGTGACCTATGTCAGAAGACAGCATTTCAGAAAATTAAGATCGAGGTCATAATAGGTTTTGAGTCAGGGGAGGGACATAAGCATCGACATTCAGTCTGAGCAGTCTGAGATACAAATCATATCTTGGAGGATAACATTTTATTTTACTCTTCCTAGTTACTGAGACTGAATAATTTTCTGAAAACTGATTACCTAGCTACCTAAAGAAGTAGTGCAGAAAAGAAATTACACTAAACATAGACAAGTGCAAGGAAAGATGTCAAAATGTAAATTACTTCAGTATGAGATTAGGACTCACAGTCAGTGATGGGTATACTTAAATTTCAAGTTAACTTAGTTCATCACTGGGCCTGCTGAAATCCAACTGCTTGAGAAACAGTGCACAACTGGGAAATGTAATGAGCAGGAGGCAAAAGGAGAAGCAGAAAGCAGCAGATAGCTGATCTTTACTGCACAGAACTTACTACAGCAAAGAAAATTTTACAAGTCAAGAGTTCTGTGTAAAGTTCTTTTGGTGGATTTTGGTTTATGGTGTGGAAAAATAAGTCATTAAGAACAGAAAAGTGCATAGTAAATCAAAGTAAAATGCTACCTAACTCAACTAGCAAAAAAAAAGAAAATGTCTGGAATACACATATAAACTCTTTGTCAAATAATACTGAATAATGAAAAATGCAAAAATCAAAGATCTGAAGAAAATCTACAACAAAAAAGTTGGTTATAGCTATTGAGAAAGACCTCTACATTAACTCATCTATAAGTCCAAAATGACAGAAAATTATATTCATAGTCAAAACATTTAAAATTAACAGTATTAATGTAAGATAATTTTTAAAGAACATGAAAAACAACACGACAGGTTTATTGAAGGTAGTTTGGCTGTTCCTTTTATACCAACTTTTGAATCTACTACACTAAAAGCAACAGTCACCTCAAAGCCCTCAGATTTCCCTACTAATCCTGCCATGTCTCTCAGTCTTTCTGACACACTGTCACAGATTTTTGTTCTCTAGGTTAAGAATTATGCTTCCCAAAAAATCAGTGCAAGAAGAATCTCTGTCCCTTTTTCATTAATTGTTAGAAGATTTTATTGCTAAGAACTCACCTCTTTGTGGTCTATGTTGGTCTTACCCCCTTGGGAGAAAAGCAAGCATAGTGGCTTAGAATTAGGGATAAAAATATGGTGAAGGTGTACTTCTCTGTTCATTTTTATGTAGCTCAAGAAAAGCTAATAAACATCAAAATAAACTTGGATGTAACACATTTTTTGGTAGCAGACAAATGAAATGTATGCTCTAGCTGAGACAAGCACCATGTATTATTATGACTCACTGTTTCTTTTGCCTCCTGAAAAGAATGTGTAAATACATAAGCTAGTCAAAGAGCTCCAGTGAGAGGATTTTAACCGCAGAACTGCTTGCAGAACTGTTTACAAGTAGGTCCAAGGGAAAGGAAAAAAAAAAAGTATTTTTCCATTATTAATTTATCCAGTTCAAAGATTCTCCCTGCAGAGCCGACATGATGTTAGAGAAAATAATGTTTTATATAAAATAGGGCAAATGAATACAATAAGTTAGATAGAAATCCAAATCAGTTTCAACACTACACATTTGACACAGACATTTGAAATACTCCTGAACTGTGAATACTAGGATCAGAAATATTACAACTTGATTGTGAAATGTAGGAAGGTTTTACACATATGCATGTTTCATCCTCTTATGACTCATCAGAAGGTTGAAAAAGTGTTGTTGATGAATCTAACTTCAAGTCAATATGAATATACTGTGTGCCTACATATTTCCTAAATTAAGGATTATAAAAAGAAACTATGTAGCTAAAGGTAAAAACCAACAAATTGCATTTTCTCTTGTATGGAAATTTTAAAAGATGTGAGCATTTAGTAGGAGCCACTGAAAATAGCTATGCAATTCTTACAGGCCAGAAATCTAGCCTGTAAGGTGGATGTGTTTCCATCTAGTAAGAAAAAAAAGAAGTAAATGAGAAAAGTTAATATAACAAACAAATATAAAATCAAATCAATTAAATTATTGATGGCAAATTAACATAAACTTAAATATAAAACTTATTTTAATATCTTGGATGGATATCACTCGCACATGTAAGAAAATCCAAACAAATTCAGTGGAAGCAAGTCCTCTTTAGTTGCTTAAATCTTCTAGATTTTTAGCTTTGAAATAAATTATTCTCAGGTACAGGAAAAGCCCAACACTTTTTTTGTGGCATGTTAACTAAATGAACATTTTAAACCTACACCTTCAGTGTTTGCTTTATTTTGAAACCGGATAGGACTATGTACCGTCTCCACCATAAGAACTAGGACAGTGCAAGCAAGAAGCAGAAAATACTTCCCCTTCCCCCCCCCCCCCCCACTTGTTTCAGTATTTTAAAGGCTATGCAGAAACAAGACAGCTTTGTTTTCTTGAATTCCACGTCAGATCTGGATGAGGTAAAATTACTATGTTCCCTTTGGCTGTCTTTATGAGGAATCATTTCTTGTCATTTTATGTTCATGAGGTAATTCAACTTAATGCATGTTTTTATCAGACGTCTAGAGGTGCAGGGAAGCAGATCACTGTCTGGGCCATTTATGCAAGAAGCACCTTAAAGTACAGAACAGTTAACTCAAGGAAAAAATAAAGTAAAATATTCCTAATTTCAAAGCTAGATCTAAATTAAACAGCCTTTTTATTGTTGCTCACTACATAACAAAGCAAAACAACAACCAAAAACCTTTAAGAGAAAGTTGGAAACACCAGAGAAATTCCTCTCACCTTTTCTAAATTCTCTGGCATTAAGAAGCTTTCAAACATGAATGGATGCCTGCACTTAGACTCTTCAGGTAGAAAATAATAATGAGTTAATATTCTTTCATATGAAGACAGGCTGAAAAAGTTGGGACTGTTCAGCCTGGAGAAGAGAAGGCTGCGTGGAGACATCATAGCAGCCTTCCAGTATCTGAAGGGGGCCTACAGGGATGCTGGGAAGGGACTCTTCATTAGGGACTGTAATGATAGGACAAGCGGTAACAGGTTGAAACTTAAACAGCAGAGGTTTAGACTGGATATAAGAAAGAAATTCTTTACTGCTAGGGTGGTGAGGTACTGGAATGGCCTGCCCAGGGAGGTGGTGAATGCTCCATCCCTGGCAGTGTTCAAGACCAGTTTGGATGAAAACTTGGGTGATATGGCTTAGTGTGAGGTGTCCCTGCCCATGGCAGGGGGGTTGGAACTGGATGATCTTAAGGTCCTTTCCAACCCTAACTATTCTATGATTCTATGATTCTATGATTCATGGCCAGCAGGGAAAGATCCTATGAGAATGGGTAAGTTCCTGAAATTCTTCTATAATATTGCTGCTATCAAAAAAATATACAAACCTTCTCAGGCTTTATCTCCTATGAGCCTGTAATTTTTAGTCTCCTCTTCTCAGGCTTTTTTATGCTTTTCAATTTTTCTATAATTTATGATCAATTAAATTAAGTTGGTGATACAGACATACTATTCTAATTGGGATGTATTTTGCCCTGATATTGCTGATAGCAATGACTTAAAAAAAAATAAAAATAAAAAATCTATCATCTGCCTCACTTTATTTACATAATAGGTAAGTAATGCTAGTTATAGCAGAAGGCATATTAATGTTTTAAAGCTTATTAAGTAAATTCAATATAAAGTTCTCTATAAGCATAATGATTGTCTACATATTATATTTCATATATTAATACTTAAGTTTTTCTTCCTTTTTTTTAATTTGTATTAGATTCTTGAATCAATTTGAACTGAATTTCAAACTCATTGAAATTGACTTGTCTTATAAAACTGCAGAAAGATGACTATCAAACTATTGGGAAAATCAAGATATCTATCTGAAATGTAAGTCAGAAGACTGTATTATATCTCATTCTTTTGAGAAACCAAAGCAAAACCCACCACAATTCTAAGATAGTTTTAGAAGATGACCACTTACTTTTCTGTGTCAGGGTGTCAAAGCAGCACAGCACCTTTCAATTAAGAAATAGCTATTTTCAGTACTTTCAGGCCTTTAACGTTGATAATCTATTAATTTTATCTTTGTGTCATGCATTAAAGTGTCTCATTATCAGAAAGCTCAAATCTGAAGAAAGTACATTCCAAGAGACAGTCATCTGCTACGTCTTTGAGAATACCAATTAGTTACAGTTATTTTTTTTGAGTTTGGTGGGAAATACATACAAAATGTCTGTAAATTGCAACCATTTAAAAATGAAATGTTATAACAATTTTAACTTATTCATTTAATGCATATTTTAGACTCACAAAATGCAGATGTATTAAAAATGCTATGAAAAAAGATAATACAAGTGCCCAAATAACATAACATGCTATCATGATGCAATATTCATACATTTTTTTCCATTACAGAAACCCAGTATTACTTTCAGGTGTTAGCACTAGTATCCTCTACAAATCAAACACAAGATTTAAAATGGTCATTAACTTTTTCTCTCTCCGTCCCCATTCTCAGCACCAACTTTACACAAATACAATATGAACTGCATCATTTACTCACAAAAAAAAAACATTTCAGCACTGCTTGCATTCTATATGGCAAGCAGATTTCAGCTTGATCTGTCTCCACACAGGATTAGCTGGAAGCTCTATAGTTCAGAATGAATTGAACCCAAGGTGTTAAGCCTGCCTCTCATTTACATTTATTAGTTTCTGCTTGCTCCTGTACTAGCAACTTTTTATGAAGGTACCTTTCAACCTATACTACAGTCAGAGCAAGCCTACCGTTTTGGTTTGTTTTTTTTTTTTTCAAAACACTGCATCAAAAATATTCTAAGACACATGTTAGGAGCAACAAACCACAGGCCTGGTGATCTGGAGTTCCAAAGCTAGAGATCAAATAATCCTTATTTTCAGTACCTTATTAATTTAAAACAATTCATGATTAACTGAAGCTTTTCTTATACGTACATGCTCTTTCAGGACATGGTCATTTGAGATAAATTTCTTGTTTGAGCAGGAGCACTGTAAGATTATAACACCAGACTTAGCTGAGGTTGTTAAACATGAACAGAATCATTCAATCAGAGAAAAAAATAAAGCTTTAAAAAAGCTTTGTATGGTTTCAGTTTACCAGTGAAAATCTTTATTACTTAACCTAGCTTGAAATAATAGGAAGCCCAGCAGTAAAAAACGGAATAGTCTCCTATTTTCAAAACTTTTAAAAATAGTATCAATTGCCTTTTTTTATATATCAAAACACAAAAGGCAGTCCACCAGGCAACTGAGATAATTTCATGAAAGCTAGCTATCTGGCTTCCAAAAAATATTTTACAGAAGAGGCAAAAGTCTATTTTGAAGATATGCTTCCAGGTCTTCAAGATGAGAAGATTTTCAGAGATTAGAAATGGAAGTTTAAATAGTAGCTCCCATCAAGCTAGGAGGAAAGTGACTTCTTTTTCTCAGATATCTATTCTATGGTAATTATAGTTTAGTACATAATTTATTCATGGCTAAGTTTAACCATATGTCACTGTGCACAGAGATTTGAGCAGGTGCAGTTTGGTGCAGTACCATTTCTAGCCTCAGAATCAGTAGGTGTGCTGACAGGAAGTCAGACAAGTACAAGAATGCCATCAGTTATCTGTAATTCCAGAACTAGCATGGTTCCAGCCAGCTTCAGAGTTATCCTGTCTACTGCATGCTATGGATGTATCCTTAGAAGTCTACGTATGCTGGTTGGTAAGATTTTAAACATAAGTCTCATGATAGCTGCTGTTTTTCTGGATGATCCTGAGGCAAAAATTCAAACCTCACATAAAAATATCAGCTTTCATATTAAAAAGTATGCTTCTTATTCTTCAAGTAATGAAAAAAAAGATTCAAAATTTCACCGAGATTGTAACTTAAAGGACAAGAAAGCTAAGGGAAATACAAATGCAAACCCCCAAATCCTTGTTGGTTTTTTTTGCCTTTTTAAGTAATGTGATGTTTTGTTATTATAAAATCACTGTTCAGAATTACTTTACTTCTGAAGTCCTTTAATGTACTCTACTGTCATAGCATCAGCTGACTTCCTCTGAAATGTAAAAATCTATACAGTAATCTTTACAAACTTTCTTATAAAGTTTAGATAAGCAATTTCTAATTACTAAGCACTAGCAGAAACTTGTATTCTGACAGGCCTATTCAGATAATACTGAGAATATTAAATCTTCTTTATTTCCTTTCTTGGGCCAGATTCTGTTCTCATGAATAATGTGAGTGTTCCAGACAAATTATGTTGCTTTAACTTCCACTTCCAAGATTTTCCTTCAGAGAAGCACTGGAGATCAAAAACTGGACATGAGTCAGTAACATGTGCTTGCAGCCCAGAAAGACAACCATATGTTGGGTTGCATAAAAAGAAGCACGACCAGCAGGTCAAGGGAGGTTGTTCTCGCCCTCTACTCTGCTCTGGTGACACTCCACCTTGAGTACTGTGTTTAACTCTGGGTTCCTCAGTATAAGAAATACATGGACCTATTGGACTGGATCCAGGGGAGGACTGCAAAAAGGATCAGAGGGCCATAGCAAAAAAATGTTCACATTTTTGTGGAAGCACTTTTGGACATAGGGAGCCAAATGTAGCTTAACAATTCTTTGAAATGTTCTTGTATTGCTTATGATTTTAAAAAATGCATTGCATTAAAATAGTTAGGATTATATATATATTTCTTTGTTCATTTACACAAAGTAAAAATTTAAGTTGAGTGGTGCAAGACCTTTCCATCTTAAAATGGACTTTAAAGTTATTTATTATGGAGAGGGTATCCAAATATCCTGCTGGTTGGCAGCACTATGAAAGAGCAAGATGAGTGGGATGCAGGTTTTACATTTTCCATTGAATGTAACATTTTCCACTGCTTATATGAATTAAAATGTCATTGTAAAATAATTTTATGCATTTCTTGAAAACAAGAGAATATATAATAGTTAATATTTAATATTTATTTTTTTAATGGATGAATTTTTCTCTTTGTCCTTCATACAGTTTTCCTATTGTTCTTTGCATTATTTCCAGTGCAGCAAGGATTTCTTTTTCTTATTTATAGTACCAGACAACTGTGCTGTCTTTGAAAGCATGAGTGAGGGCTGACTGTTCATAACCACCTCACCTTTACAATTCTAAAACCTGACCTGGAACTATATTATCCTTCTGGAGACTCTTTAAAGCATTCTGATTTTTAGTAGACAAAAGCTAAATTCTTTTTTTTTTTTTTTTTAATCGGGCTTTTTCACAGATACCTCAAAATTAGGCTTCCAGAAACAAAAGAACCCCAAACCATTTCTCATTTTTGAAAATGTAGGCTTCAACTCACGGGAAATGCCATTAAAAAAAGCTATTCATGCAGTCTATAAAATCATTGTGTAAAATATTGAAAGTCTTGTTCTGTTCAGGAATAAAAAAAATGTAATACATTAAACAGTTAAACTTTTCTTCTGTATCCTGTGGTGTGAGATGGTTTCTTATCTTTATCTGAGGGTGATCTGATACATGCGGTTTTGTACTTTGAGAAAAGGATAAGTTGAATGTAAGCGATGGGAATCTGACAAAGAATAAAGAAATACTTCTGAATGCGCTGAACATGACTTATACCATTCTTCTGTCTTAGAAGATGTAAAAGTTCACAAGAGACAAATTTTTTTTTTTAATATATTGATATGAACATCACTGAACTCTCCAACATCCAATTATTTTTTACTGTTACTTTGGTAAAGCAAAGTGCTCTGTTCACAAAAAAATTATGTCCCAGTGCAAGACTTAATTTAGTCTCATTTTCCTTCTTTCTTTAAGTGTGTACTTAAATGGAACAGGCATTCTTATGAATTACATTCAATGACTAACATTGCTTAGTCATTCTGTGATTCTTCTGCCACACAAGGACAGTATGCAAATGCAAGAGTTTAGGGAGCTAATGAGTCATTATGCAGAGTTCTCTGTAAATTCATACGATATATGCTTTGTGACATAAAAAAAGACAAAATTTTGGGTGTATTGAGAATGAAGCTCAGAGAAATTTAAAGATTACAGTATTTTCATATAACCACAGTTCTGCGGTGTCATTGTTGTTTATGCTGTTGTTTTTCCACTGCTCATATCTATTTCATACAGGTTTAAAACCTAGTTGCTCAGAAACCTCACATTAGGACCAAAAAAGTTAATTAAGACTCTTGGTATGGAAAGAAGACACAAATACATACACAGCTGCCTCCAGTTATTTTTCAAGAGCACAGAAATTTTGAGATACTGTTCAGGTTTCCTCAGGAGGGGTTCCCTTGTAAAAACAAACAAATCACAGAAGATGATATTGATGGCAGCTGGTACAGCTGCAGCAACCAGTGTTTCTCCTCTGCCAACCAGAAGAATGAACTGTTCCTTGGTCACTTTTTTATCCTGAGGCAAAGGAAGGCAACTGCACTTTCATTATTTTTCAAAATCGTAAGAAATTACTTCAGTTACTTTTCCTTATTGAACTCAACTGCTCTTTCCAGGTGTTAACAGAGACATGATCAGAACAGTTTCTCAGAAAGAATTCTAGCCCAAGTCTGCTCAGATAACCTATGAAAAAACCAAACTGAAATCAGAAGTTGATAGCAATTTATAATCTGAGAACAGTTTAGTAAACTAGACCCAAAGACTTATATACTTACTCAGAGGTCTACTTAAACTTCAGAAAATCATGTTTCAGGTGTGATCAATACCAAACTACTACTCTTCCAGTTCTCCTCAGTAGGCACTAAAGCAAGCCCTTCTCTCTCCCCTATTTTAATTTTGGATTTGCCCATTTTTTAAGACACTAGGTAGACACGTAATGCACAGTACGTAGGACCCATACTTCTAGTTTAAATATAAAAATACGGATTTTGTAAACACCTCTGTTAGTGATAACATTGTATTTTCATTAGCAAAGTTAGCTTCTGAAAATGTACCACAGTGCTTTATCTATCAGGTAGACTCATCCTGTTCCAAGTATATACAAGAATAAATGTATGCATTATTGATAACATGAGGAAAATTTCATTATCATGTTCTACTCTAATTCCCTCCCTGTTCCTTTTACATTATTAAAACACATGCTATACAGGGCATATGGATGACTTTATATCTATTGCAGTGTGTCTTTCAAGACAGCAGTCATGGTTAAGCTCCTTTGGCTTTTCCATAAACTGTAGCTTTCTTCATCTTCAGAACAGAGTCCCATAGAATTAAGCATAAGAAGAATTGCCTAGCCCAGGTGGCTGGTCTTTTTTTTTTTTTTTTCAGAGAATAAGAAGTGACCCAAGGACACAGGTATCCTAAAATCAGAACAATGAGTATGCTAACATACGTAAATAGAATAACACAGTCACAAAACTATGAGGTCAGAAGGGACCTCTGGGGACCTTTTAGCCCAAGCCCTTGCAGAAAGCTGAGCCAACTATAGCAGGTTGCTCAGGGCTGTGCCCAATCAGCTCTCAATGACTTCAAGTACAAAGACTCCACAAACTTTTCGGATCCCTGCTATGACCACCTTCATATTCTCTCTTCAGTTTTTCATTATATATGTAATTAGAATTTCCTATGTTGCAACTCATGGTTTGTTTGGTTGGTTTTTTTTTTTTTTTTCATTCAACCCTGTTTAACCAGATTTGCTTATCTATGAAATGTCTATATGCAGGGCAATTGTGGCATATGACTTGGTGCAGAAACATGTATCCTATTTCTTGAGGGTTGGTCCACACTACTGTGAAGCTTTTTCACATATGTGTAGAACAGTGTTTACACTGATCTTAATTTGTTTACAAATACTTTAGAAAAAAAGATTTAATTGATCTTTTACTGAGTACAAGAGATGCGGCTGTATTTGCAAAGCTTAATCATAGGCAGATGTGAGCCAGAAAAGAATATGAAATGTGAATGACAAGCAAAAGCCATTATTCTTTATAAGAAAAATTGAGAGGTTTCCTGGCATGCCTGAATAAACTCAAGGACTGTATTCATTCCGTGTATTTACGTAAATAAAATAATATTCATCTGCTATCATATTTCCATTGCCAATCAAAACAAGGAAAAATGTTAAAGGGAAACATGGATAATCACTGGTAAGAAATTACATAATAATAAGGAACTAATTATCCCCTTCCAGATTTGAGCTTGCAGCTTCACATACTGACATAATATTGATAATGACTCAGAGTAAATACATTACACAGGGTCTCTAGCATTATTATGCTTTGTGATAAAAATTCTGTCTGGAATAGAGATTTTGTGATTTTTAAAAAAGATATCTGTAAGTGCAAATGGGCTTTTAAAGAAAAGTAATTTTGTGCATGAATTTTTTGTAATTAAAAAAAAATTTTCAAAAAAATAGATTTCAAAGACTGTCCTACAACTCTAGGTACATGGAATAATGTTTTTCTGGCAAATTCTTCTACCCCAATAGAGCAGAGGTTTAGGCCTTGCATTCTTGCTGCAAAGGAAGACTGGCTGATAGCATAAACCAAGACCTATTTATAACATACCTGCATAACACAGAATGAATAAATAGGTGGCCTAAAATGCTCATTTTTCCTCTCCTGTGGCAATAAAAGTTGAGCAGCTGGTAAACCTCCTCCTTTCTGAAGTCTCCTCCTTGAAAGTCTCACAGAGATCAAACTAGCCCACCTCTTCAGAAAGATCCAGCAGTGAGCACAGATAAATTTCCTCTGGATAATGGACTGAATTTGTGAGGACTAGAGGAATGATTAGATTTTAAGGAGTATGATAGATGAGCTCCTGTGAAGGGCACACTGGCTATTTGTTTTAATAACAGGTGCAGCTAATCTTTGGCTATAATAGGACACACTTTTTTTTTAGAGATTTTGGTTATTATATTTTATTGTCTCTTGAATTTGATATAGTAAGTTTCAGCTGACCTAGCAAGATAGCTTTAAAGCTCTGCCCAACAGTAAGTGCTTGGATTGAATTACATGGCATTGCATTTAGGTGGTCCTCTTTACAAGAAGCATTGCTAATCATGGTACTAATTGTGAAGAAGGGTCACTTTTCTTCCTCCATTTTAGAGGTTGCTTTGTACAAGTTATTTGCAATGCCAGCAAATTAATTCTTCATACAGCAAATTTTCTTTAAGGAATATTCATAGAAGCAATTATTAATGAATATGGCACTTGTTTTGATGGAGTCACTTTTCAGAGCAGAATTGTATTTCAAACTGTTAAAGAGAACTCAAGGACTGTAATCTACTAATTAAGGTAAGGTGAGGATTTGACTGTCATTTGTATTGATACCCTGTTTGAACTTAGACAAACCGCTTACAATCCTTGTTCTTCAGAGTATTCACTTTGAAGATATGTATAAGGCGGCACAGCTGTTCTACAAAAGTTTTGTAAACTTTAACTCATTTTTGTAAAGCAGTTTAATGTCATTGCAAGAGAAATCACCCTAATCACTGTAAAAGTGTGAAGTTTTTTTAGCTAACATACACACATTTTCACAGGACATACCTTCATAAAAAGTGAGCTTGATGAAATTAATACTAACCATTGACCTTCAATAAATCAGGAAGCATATATGAACATTTAGTGACACAAATGTACTAGCAAAGAGAAAACTTTGAAGCTGTTGATCTATCACTGTGCAGAGAATATCCAGCCAAGTTTAATATCAACAAATAACTAACATCATATAATACATGCCTCAGTAAAATGCACTTCTCTTCTGGGAGAAGAAAATAAAATTAATTGATTAAGTATTTTTCGGTACATTCATTTTAATATACTGACATACTTTGCAATCATATTAACTAAAGCTGAAATTAAAAGTACAGCTGCATTGGAGCAAATTATGTAAGGAAAGATGAGTTTTAAGTCATTAGCATAAAATCAGTCTGTTTGACAAAAGGAGGCCAGATAATTCAATATTATTCTTTTATTACTTTGTAGCCTTATTAGCTTTTCTAAGGATAAAATGCGCTGAACTTTCTGAAACCAGCTGCTCAATTTCATAAGACCCTAAGATTTTCTTTTGGCAGTCATTATAAGCCAGGCTGCCAACAGTAAAATCTAAATAAGCTCAGGAATTTTAGGGGCATTTTCATATGTCAAGTATTCTGTACTTAATTGAGCCCAAATCCTTTATAAAATGTAGACCATTAATATGTAGCAAACAGTAAAATATATCCCAGTATCTAATTAAGCCTAGATTTAATTGGGCAAATCACTACATATTAAAAAAAAAAAAATCAATAATTTGACCACCAAGGCCTCAGAAGTATTTGATTCATTAGGATTATTTTTCTTTTTTTTTTTTTAACAGGGTTTTTAACTCAAGCTTAAATAATATTTCAAGCTCCTTATCTTTTATTCAGGAGCCCAAAAGAGCTTGTGCCTGCTCTCAGATACAGCAGAATTGTAACTTTGAAGATTCTCCAAATGACAAACTTGTTGCACAGTTTGTGACACATCCTCAGACAAGTACAAAAGAGAAGTGATTTCTGCCAGAGAAAAGCAATGTTAAGATAATGATCAAGAGAGGTGTTGTGATACTTCTATGGTAAAGGTGAAAGGAAGAATGTTTGTTTGGAAGTCAACACCATTGGCCAAGGAAAGAGAATTGTTTTTTTACATCTTTCATTCTGTAATTGAATTTGGGCTTGTAACATTGTCTCAGCGCTTCTGACAACCTGCCAAAATGGAGATGACAAGGTCTTATAATAAATTGCTACAGAAAGCATCCTTCATCTATTCAGTTCAATGCCACAGCAAATTTCAGTATGCAGAATATACCCCTCTTATTTTAAAGTTTTCCTTAACAGCTGAGATAGCCTTGATGTTTTCCATTAGTAAATAAACAAGCCAAGAAAAGCTAAGAAAAAAACCCCACAGCTTTTTCAAGCCACAAATAGGTGTAGAATTGAAAGCTGCAAGCAAGCCACTGCTTATGACCCTCAATATTACCTTAGTGTATTAAGAAAGCACAAAACACTTAGGAATCCTGTTATTCATGTTACCATAAAAGATTGTTATTCATGTTACAACATGCCATAGGCTACCCAAATAAAAAGTCCTGGCTGGAGAAGTGTGTCTGGAACTGCCATTCAGTAATCCAGTAATTGCAGTGTTTACTACAGAGGCAAACTGCAGAAGCAACTCTTAGCAGTAAGCATTTCTTAACTCTCTCAGTCAGACTCTAGTCTGACTCCAGACCAAAGCATGGAAGCAGGGCTGATTTTTCTTGCTTGTTCTGTTTGTTGTTCACTGATAAGGGAAATGCATCCATTTTCATCTCTGATTTTGATACTGTTGTTCATCCAGTACCACCCCATCTGTAGGAATACAGTGATGAGAAGAAACACCTTCCAGTGATTTGGATTATTCTTCTCAGACTGAATAAATTTTGCCTTAAGCAAAAATACACCTTTCAATCCAGCAGTCTTATTTAAAAGCATATTTTTACACTTTCTATCATGATTTGTGAAGATGAAATATTATCCATACTACTTTTCTCATACCAGAGAACTGTTCATTTGGTACTTATTACTCCATGCCTACTCTTTGTTTGAAGTTTTTAAATAAGCCTGCTCACTGATACAAAGATATGCAACTTCAACATGCTGGAAAAATATGTTGCAGCACAGGGCACCACATACTACCCTCCTGATCTTTAAAAGGATCATGATCCCCAAAGACACCAGTTGTTAGCTAGTCTTCTTAAAATTATAAGTAATTCAGATTAGATAATCATGATAAAAAATAACTATTTTTAACTTCTAAAATACACAATACAGTTATAAAACTTGTAGGAGATTAAGGTGAGAACATTTATTTACATAATTACTACATATGTATACCTCTTTCTTTCTCCCTCTGTAGTTATCCAATCAGTTATAGATGCTAACTCAAAAACTGTGACTAGGGACTTTTATCATCTTGAATGTCCTGCAGTTTCCACTCATAGCTAGCTGTTATGTTTCATCTCAAATCTTGTAATTCTCTCCTCTGTACTCAGTGTTTATTAACTCAAGCAAGAGGAGAACAACTGCTTCTCTCATTGGCAATGGAAAGATACCTTCAATATCTGTTGATTCACTGCATAAAGTGCTGCATGAAAGATAACTTTAAACTGAAACTTTTATTTTCACTTGTATTTTGGGCATGTTTTTAATGAAACACAGTGAGTGGGGCTGGATAAGGTATAGAAAAGCTATTAAAACAGTGACAGAGCAGTTGCCTTACAGGGAGACACTGTAAATGTCCAGATTTTGGTCTGCCATGTGGTTTAAACCAAATGAGAATCAAAGTCTTTTATAGATAAACATATACTTTATTAATGATATGTAATTTACCAGCAATTACTGAACTATACAGTCAATATCAATCACAGCAATAAACAGATAAACCACAACATTAGATACCTACATTCCTTACCTCAGACATTAGGACTAGGAAATTTCTACTTGTCTTTAGCAGAAGAGGCAGCTGATGAAATAAAACTCACAGCTGAATGTTCAAACTCAATTCTTTAAATTTTTGTATTGAGCAATCTGCACTGTCATAAGCAGCTTTTCATCTTGGCATACCCAAAAGTACATACTGAAGCTTAGGAATACATCTGAAACATCAGAAACATTTTGAGTTCTATTTTAGATAGGGCATTCATCTTTTCTTAAGACATATTTTTAAAACAATAAGTGACCAAAAGTTATGAGACACTTAATTATCTCAACAAAGAGGCTTAAATAAAGAGATTTAGCTTAGAAAGTCTAAGCCATTAAAGGCATTAAAAAAGAAAAGCACATATATGGTAACAGAAACTGTTTATCTTCAGGCTGCAGCAAAAATATGTGCAAGAGCTAATGCATACGACATAAATTAAAAAGTTCGACAACTTCAAAGATATTGATGCTATCTTCTGAAATTTATTTTTTTCTTTATGTGAATATACATAAAAAATATTCTGAATTTACAGAACAAACTACTTTATTGTATGCAGAATATGAAAATGCAGCAAGACAGAAAATTATGTTGGCTTTTTTTACGCCAAACCCAAATTACTGAATTCTCAGGTTTTTTTTACAAAACAAAAATACATCAAAATGAGCCCTAAACCATGGAACAAAAGAGGACTAGACTCCTGCAAAAGGAAATACATGTTAGAAATTTTTGACTAACACAGAAAGCAATTGCATTGTGGTGTGGTAAAAGAACTCACAGAAAACGGTAAGTGTCCGATTTCAGATCTGCTAAAATCAGTGGCATTGCTCCCAATTAAATCAATCAGTACATGGTAGGGCTGTGTAATGAAACAACCTTCTAGTAAAAGAACACCTAAATCCCTAAATCCTGTATAAGGCTTCTAATCACATTTCTTTTTTATGACTGATACTGCAAGTAAGAAAATCTCTATTTCAAACAATGCCAGTACAGAAAGAATTGAAATTCTATTTTGCATCTTCACACTTTTAATGAAAAAATTATGTTTCACAACAGTTGTGGAAATTTATGTGTACATTAAAAGAGCCTATTAGCTTGGAGAAAAGATGCACAAATTTAGAACTTGCTCTACAGGCAGCTCTTCCAAAGCTTTCATAGTTCTGATACAGATTATAACCTCATTATAAAGACCTGTCAGCCCTGCAAGACTTTGTGTTTCAGCTACTTGCAAATAATAATATGCTGTAAAATTGCTTTTGTCTCTTAGAATCATAGAATACTTGATACTTAAGTTTTGTTTGGCCAACTTCCCCCTTTCTCTTCCCCTTCCGCATACCTTCCCTTTCCTCTATGCAATTTTTTGCACTAGATATGGCCAAAAAAGTTTATTTAAATGAAAATGAGATTGCCCATAGCATAGTGGTTACAAAAGAGCACATGTTTAGCTCACTCTGGTTTAAAGCACCATTTACTCTCCAAAATTGAAGTACTTCCCTAGCCTAGGCAATTGCAGGGTTTTTAACATTTCATTAGAGCTGGAGCTTCTCATAAATCCAGATCTAAGAAAAGTCAAAAATTTCTTTAAGATAGTCAGAAAAGTAAATTCTTTTTAAGCTTAGTCTAATCTGCTTATTTTACATATTAATTGCAACTTTACACAGAAGCCTCAAACCAAAAAATGCTTTAAAATTTATATTATTATGCATAACTGAGCATTTTGAAGTTAATGGGACTGTGATTTCCAAACACTAGCTAGCCACATATAATAATAGACTATTTTTCCTTATGACATTTAAAAATAGAAATTCTTCAAATAAACCAGATTTAAAAAACAACGAAAAAAATCAAGCTCCAAACCAAGTCCCCCACAAAAAAAAACAAACCAACACACACACACACACAAAAAAAACCAAACAAGAACATCCTAACAGCATTTAACCCAGGTTCAAAACAAATTTCCTTTCTTGAATACACAATTGGAAAAACAGATATTCACAGCTTACATCAGACGTATATAAAGTATTAATTACAGATACTTGTATCTTTATATGTCATCTGATGGTAACATAAAGTTTCAAAGTGAAGTAATTAGAAGGAAGTAAATTCAAAGTGAAGATGCCCTTTAACAACCACATTACAACACAGCTGGTTTGTTTCTTTTTTTTTTTTTTCCTTCACCACAGCAGGTACATCTGCAGGTCTTACTACTCCAGCTTATTGAAACTGTTCTGTAAGGTGAGCATCATAAAATTCACCAATGCAACTGTCTCATTCCTAGCTGCTCCCTTGTGCTCAGAACAGGTTCAGTCCTTCTCACAACTTCCTTTGGCCTCATGTCTCAGTTCTAGCTTGCTTAACCCTGTGGACATCCAGACTACATCAAAGTGATTGTGTCTTTTATTTTTGCCCGTCAGTTGTATTTATTAGTCTGCTTTGGTTTTTATCTTAGAGCTTTGCTAGACTGCGAAAGTGAATCTAACACCTCCGAAAACAGAAAGAATTTGGCTTCTCACTGGTATAGACAGTAATTGCTTTAGGGTCTCAGAAAACTTTGAAAACCTGTAATTAAAAAAAGGAAAAGTAGATCTGACCTCTTTTTTTTTTTTAATGCAGATCTCATGTAGAACTTTTTAATACATCTATGTCTACTAGCAATTTTATTTTCTTAGTGCTGGAAATAGCCTGAATGACAGTTAAGTTTGCTTGTAAGAAGCTGGATTTACTTTAAAATCTTGGATCTTTCAATGTAAGTGATAAATGTAAGACTTTTGTGTGTGTATTTATTGTTTGTTATAATGTCTAGGTAGAAAGCACATAATTCCAAGACTTTGATGATTACATTGAATTAGACCATATTTTCTGAGTATCAACCTTCATTTGAAATACAGATGGCTATAAAAAGAGAAACATAGAATAGTTTAGGTTGGAAGTGACCTTACAGATCATCTAGTTTCAATGCCCCTGCCATGGGCAAGGACACCTTTCAATAGGCTAGGTTGCTCATAGCCCCATCCAGCCTGGTCTTGAGCACTGTCAGGTTCTTTATCCTTTTGTTAAATTATAGTTTTGCTGTAATTAATCCTGTATATAAGTTGCTGCTCTAGAAATAGGAAGAAGTGAAGTTAGACTGGACTGGATGACAGTGGGTGTCATGCCAAAACCAAGCTTTTCTCCAATAATCTCAGTTGAAGTTCATATTCTTTAAAGAACTGGTAACCAGGGTACTGGGAGTTGTTCTTGAAAAATAAGGGTTTGAAGAAATGAAGACCAAGAAGGAAGACCACCACAGAAAGAAAATAAATTAGAAATAATGAAGACATACCCAGGTGAAAGCCCCCCAAAAATCTGTGATTCATTACAGTTCATGGAAATGATAGAAGAAAATCTTGACACCTATGTGGAAAGAACTCAATGACTAGAAAGGAGACTTGTAAAAAGTGACTGTTATCTTGAGTATTGTGAGACTTCAAGGTACAGATGTGTAAAATGGTTTGTAACCACACCTGAATAAAAGTGCAAGCTGCAAAACCATCATTAGGAAGTTAGAAGAGTCTGGAATACCTATGAAAATTAAAACTCCTAAAGGTTGGAGGGTTTCATATAAAACTACCAATACTGAGAAAAGCTCTCAGAAAAAAAACTGTGATTAATCTTAAATTAATGAGTGAGATATGTAATACAGAACAATAAAGGATGATCACAGATCATGCTGCTATTGACTCAGAGATCCCACACCTGGGAAAAGTTACCAGGCTACACAAGCCTGCTAAAGTAACCCAGATCAGAAAGTAAATGCTCAGATGCTGTATTACCAAGCTTACACTGATACACAAGAGAAGGCACAAATAAGAAAGTCAAAATACTCTGCAAAGGAAAGTGCAAAAAAGCGTCAAACAAAAAGAAGATCATGATATATTGAAATGTTGCAGAAATGCAAGTGGTACACATATTTGGAAAGCACTGTAACAGCTGCAAAAAATACACCTACTATGAAACACCTGAAAATAGGAAGAAGTAGAAAGAAAAGTGAGTCCTTCTGATGTATTAAAAGAGAAAATGAGGTGAAGATAATTGATAAATGCTCTGTAGGTCGTCAGCAAAAGCATAAACAAAGGAATGGACTTTTCCTTGAAGACTAGTAGCTGTACACTGGTGCCCACATGAGTATTACCTCTGAAAATTCTGCAAAAATGTGAGAAAGAAACCACAATATTCAGATTAAAGCTGAATTGTGAATATATAATATTGAACCAATTTCTAATAATAATAATAAAAAAAGACTGATCAACAGTATGATCTTGAAAGTTAGAAATAAAATGGAATTAGTTAGGTTTGTTATAGGTGATTTGAATTAGTCAACACTGAATTTAAAACAAGCTAAGCTTATATTTACTTCAGAGCATCCCTGTTTGACAGCCAAGTAGAAAACAGAAAAGAAGAGCCTGTGGCCACAAATGACAACCTCCACAACTCTGAAACTTCCAAAAAAACACAGATTTAGACAAATGGAAAAACCACACTGATACTGTTGGGGTGTGGACATTTCCTTCCTCTCCTGTATGAGAGGAACTTCTTCCCAGACAGGGAGGTGATAGCCAGCTGTCCTGGATAGAGTTAATTTTCTTTCTAGTAGCTGGCACATTGTTTTGTTTTGGCTTTAGTTTGAGAATAATGCTGATAACACACTGACGTTTTAGTTGTTGCTACGTAGCACTTATTCTGATTGAGGACTTTCTCAGTCTCATGCTCTGCCAGTGAGGAGGGGCACAAGAAGCTGAAAGGGAGCAGAGAAAGGACATCTGATCCAAACTTGCCAGAGGGGTATTCTATACCACAACATGTCATGCCCAATATATAAACTAGGGGGAGTTACCCAGAAGGGACTGATTGCTGCTTGGGTCAGGTTGGGTGGTGAGCAACTGTATTGTGCATCACATGTTTATTTTTCTTCTTTTCCCTTTTAGTTTTGTATCTCCTTGTTATTTCCCTTATTAGTAGCAGTAGAATTAGTAGTAGTTACCGTACTTTAGTTATTCATCTGTTCTTACATCAACCTGTGGGTTTTACATTCTTTTGATTCTCCTTCTCATTCCACCCAGGGAGGAGGAAGGTGAGGGTTAGCAACTGGCTGCATGGTACTTGGTTGCTAGCTGGGTTTAAGCCATGACACAATGAGTAATACTCAGGAGATTGATGGCTGGCAAGCTATGAAAAACTGCATTTCCTTCTGCAGATACCTGTCACATAGACAGTGATTTGCTGCAAAGGGAGAGAGAAAGTGGAAAAACATACAGGCATAGGAAACGGGTGCTTTGGCATCCTGCCAAAGTCAAGTGCCTGTCTGCAAGCATATGCAGGGATTCCAGAGTCCAAGCAATTTTCCTTCACTGATCCAGCCCCTAGGGTGAGTCTTCCCAAAGAAAGCAGAGAAAATGTTAGTACCAGAATCAGCCTCCCCAGAACTGAGCTCACAGAGCTAGTCCTGGAGGCCTTACCTTCCTGTCGAGCTCTAGACTCGTCATAAAACAGGCATTTCCAAAGGAAAGCAAATGCCCTCTTGCACAAAACCAGACGTGTTTTCCCTGGGTAACAGTGGCACATATCACTCCAGTGACATATATTTTGAGGAATACATTTTCTTTGCTATTTCCCTTAGCCTAACAGTGGTTTTGCTGCTAAACATTGCTGCTAGGATATCTTTCTGGCTGAAATCTAAGACCCTTCAAGACAGAGATTCACAATATGAATATAATCTGCCCTGTGGAAAAAGTAAAATGACACATGTCATGTTACAACTGGCTCATCACACATGCCCAGCTGCTCTCAGCAGAGAACCAGTCTCAACTGGCATGACCCTTGCAACAAAAAGATGAAAAGCATGCTTATTAAAAAGGTTTCCAAGCCAGTAAGTGAACTTAAATAGCATTTTTTTAAATTTATTTTATGATCTCATGGTTTATAGCCTTATTTCAGGACTTTGGATATTTCAGAGGGCTCAGATTTCTCACTCTAGGGGAATATTATGGTAATCAGACTGGCCAGGTCTTTCTCCAGGAATTTTAAAGTACTGAAAGCTACAAATCCAACTTCAGGGAAAGGATGGATGTAGATGTGAGAAGCAGGGGAAAAAAAGGGTAATTCAGGAAAAGAGAGCAAAAATCGTCTTTTCCCCACATTTAATTCCTACTATTGCACAGGAACAGCAGAGATGAGGGACTTTTTCATAAGCTAGGTTTCTAAAAACACCATACTGCTATTGCAGATTAGCAGTAACTTCATCGTGTACACCACAGGCAATATTCGTGGGGGCACTGGTGTATGATTACTGGTCTTCACAGACAATACTTTTGCATGGAAAGGGTCTAAAATATTTTGTTTAGAGTTCAGCTCCATGCAAGGGTCAGTGGATTTGCTATTTTCCAGCAGGTCAACCTCCAACCTGTACTGGTACATGGGGTTGTTCTTCCCCAGATGCAAGACTCGTGAAATGGGATTTAAAGGGGGGGAGGAGGGGAGGGTGGAGAGAAATCCCCATAGAGACTGATTGAATTAAAACTATAGTATTTTTCTCAGTTTGTAGTTCTGAAGCCCACATTCAACAGGAAATCATGGATGCCTCGTCTACAAAGGAAAGCAGAAAAGACTCCCAGTACTTCCTGCGGAGTTGAGCAGATGTTTCTCATACAGTGAAGGTGCTAGAGGGTAGGGAGTGAGAGTGACCCTGGGGAAAAAAGGAGGATGCCAGGGTGGAAAATTCCACCTAAGATAGAAGAGGAACAAAGGCCTGAGGAGCTGGCAGGAGAAAGGTGCCCTGAGCAAAGGGATCTCTCTGCCTTCAGGTCTCTTGAGAAGCACCACTGTTACTCTTTGTGTCCTGTCTTGCTTTGCAGTGGGTGACATCCCTGTAACCAGTTTTTGAGTCTTTGCTTGTGTTGGTGTTTTCACATGTTGCTTCTAAGGCTGCTTGGGGAGAGTGACAACCCTATAAGGGTCACTGAGAGCCACTGTCTCTGCTTAAGGGGGAATCAGAGCTTTGTGGACCACAATGTGAACAGTGGAGGGCCATTTGCCTGCACCACAGGCGTGTCAAGGTGCACCTGGTTGGCATTCCTTCCCTCCAGCGTATCAACCGAACCACACAACCTGGTGTGGCCGCACTCAATCCCACTGTTCGTGTCACCAACAAAGATGTTGAACAAGACCGGTCCCAGCACTGATCCCTGAGGGACACCACTCATCACAGGTCTCCAGACAGACATTCAGCTGCTCTGCTTCCTCCTGGCTTCCCTTCCCCCCTGGCAGAACATGCAACTCACAAAGTCGTTGGTCAGACTAAATATTTGAACAGTAACTAAAAGCATTGGTGTTATCAGCGCTGTTCCCAGGCTGAAAGTCAAAACCACAGTGCTGCACCAGCTACTAAGAAGGAGAAAAATTACTACTACTGCTGAATCCAGGACAGCCTCTTAAAATAAGGCTGGCAATGAGCTTTGCATTGTAAAGAAAGAAAAAAGGAGGTGTGCTGAGCATTGAAAACCACCTGATTGTTTAATAGCAATTCAAACTGCAGGCTGCAATAAGGGGAATGCAGTAAGTTGGATCTCACCAAATTTGTTCAGTAATGATTTAATTTCTGTTGTGCCTCAAGAGAAAAATCTGAGACTGTGTTTACCCTGAGCTTTAACTCAAACAGAAGTAAATTAATTTTTAATATAAAATTAGTATTGCTCTTTCTAATGAGGCACTCCTAGAAATCCACTGCATTAAATATTATCAAGCTGACTTTGCCTAAAATACTCTCGAGAATGTGTAGAATATTCTTTATTCATGCAGAAATAAGTAGAAAATAAGCAGCAAGGACTTTATGATAATGATTTGTGCAGAAAAGGAATCTACAGGAAAACAGCTTTTGTTTGCAATTTTGACATTTTTCCTTCTCCTGTGCAACATTTTGGTCCCAAACACATCCTTGTGTAGAACACTGCTGTGGCTGAGGTAGTTCTTCTGTTTACAGGCGGGGCCTCTTCTCCTCCTGCATCAAAATATGTGAATGAAAGGAGTGTGTACACCCCAAAGCCTGTAAGGAGGGCCATGGGTGCCAAAGGTGTATCCCAGACATTGGGAAAAGGAGGGCCAGACCATTCCTCGGTGTGTTCCTGCTGTGTTTATGGAGGCCCCTTCATGCTGTTTGCAGCTGCTTTCCTGTTACATCAGCAGCTTTTAGTACACTATTACCACTTATAAAACAAATGTCTTATTAATGCTGATCGTAGTACTCGTGTTCAGGGAACAATATGCTGGGGACACAGTAGTCAAGTGGGGTCAGAGCTCAGAGGCAGCTTCTGAGCATGGAGCAGGGCAGCCCCCAGTAAAGCCTGTCCTGGCTTCCTCAGAGCCAACATCAGCAGCCCCCAAACAACACTTTCTTCTTCAGCCTTGGGTGTGGGGGGAGGGGGTCCCTTTACACATTATTTTAATGGTCTTCTTCCTGAGTTGTTCTGGTTTTCGTTTTTTTTTTTTACCTGTTAGTGCCCTGTTATTATTTAAATTTACAGTACCCCCTGGCCCAAATAACTACTGGGAACAGAAAGGGATACTGTACGTTATGCAGCAATGACCCAGTTTGTTGTTTTCTGGGCTCAGGGACAAACAAGTTACCTGATACTTTCCTGGTCCCTAGAAAGCAGGTTTTACCACAGTTAAAAACAGCCTGAGTCAAGCCAACCATGGATATGCCCCAAAGCCCTATACCATGTAACTAGCTGCTGGCAAGTGAAAAATTATACAGGGCTATGCTCCCTTGACCAGACAGCTTTTGAAAATTATTCCTTGTATGAGACCTTAAAAATACACTGTTGACATAGGATGGGGGTTTGAGCAATATGGTCTAGTGGAAGGGGTCCCTGCCCATGTTAGAGGAGTTGGAACTAGGTGATCTTTAAAGTCCCTTCCAACCCAAACCAGTCTTTGATTCTATTACATGATTCTATGACATGTCCTGATAGCAATGCTGTTATTTGTCAGCATTTGTTTTGCTGTGGGTTCTAGAATTCTATTTAAGCAGTGGCATCAAAGTGAACAGGCATGGTCCAAAGGCCGTACCAGGCTCTCTCTGCACAGGAGAAATTCTTATTTGAGTAGACATGTCAAAGAAAACTAGAGTCAGAGATGGATGCTCATGAAAAGCACAGGAAACTCTTCCGAGCTTTACCACGTGAGTTGCAGTAAAAAAAAGAAAGGGGCTGAGTCTCTAACTCATAGTACAGAGCCATCCCAAATGCTATTGATTCTTTTCCCTTTCTAGTGCTTCATGTCTCTCTTCCATACACAGTATTTCATTTTCAATGAGGTGCTTCCATGGTTTGGCAAGTGCTATGAGAAAAGCAGGAAAAGCATGTTAAAACTGAAATTACATTGTGCCAGACAGGAATCACACAGCAACAGTGATAGTGTGTCTCACAACAGTAACTTTTTAAGAGCACTAGTAAAAAGGAATTGTCAGTAAGAATGATCTCAGGATTTGTAGTTCATCGTTTGCCATAATTAGAACTTTAGACACAGATTTTACAGCTTGTTAGCATCATTGTGTCAGCATGTTTGCTATTATTCAGACTAATCTTTAACTTTGATTGCAATACATGTCAGGGGCCCAGCTTTGAGCGTACATTACAAAAAGCACAGACAGACTTGCAAAATGGAATAGCCTGTGTTGTGAAGTATTTGAAATTTGAGACATGGCAGCAGAAATTAATTTTTTTAGGAATCAATTATATGTTCTGCAATAGACTGCAAACAAAGAAATTCTTCAGGAGTTATAGAAAATGATGGTATATTTTAAATCATTAGACATTCATAGCATTCTAGGCTAAGAATAGTTTAAAAGGATTGCATACTTGTCCAGATATGCATCTATTAAGATACATATATTCTCACCTGCCTTTCTGCAAATGTTTATTGAAGTCCTTTTTCTTGTTTTTAATTTTTTTCTTGACAACAGTGCTGCAGGAGTTGTTTTGTTTTGCTTTTTCCAAAATTATCCTAATACACCTATAATTTCCTCTGTCATGTATGAATAATGCAGTTTTTTCAAACTCCAAATGAAATTATAGTGTACGGCAGTGTGTTGGATAGTTAGTGCCAACTGGGTATAGCAAATTAGATAATCCATCCCCTTGAGTCTGAATTACTCTGGTCACTTTGAAAATGTGACTTGAAAACACAAAAAAGGTTGTACAGTTTGATGTCCTTTCAAAAGACATTTGTAAATTGTAAAATGAAAAAATCCACATTATGTGCAATTAATAGTATGGAGGATTCCAGTGCCTTAAAACCAAACCTCTTCCTGAAAGTATTTTTCAGCAATTTTTGGCTCACTTTGCCTCCACTTGCAGTAGTTTTGTGCTCCAGGGATCTATAAAGGAGATATTCCTGCTTATGTATGGAGAGAAAAAGATTTTTATGAATATGAAACAAGCATAATTTATGCAGAAACTCTATTAAAAACTCTGTTTGGTGCTTTTACTTGCATTAGTAATATAAAAACTCCATTAAAATGAATTTTCAAAAAATGTGTTGGACCTCAATTCTCTCAGCTTATTCCCATAGTTAATCTTAGTTTTCATTGCCAAAGGACTACTAATATATCAGTATTAACAATATCCTCTTTATTACCTTGCATAGAGCTACTTACAAGTTCTCTTGTGTGAATATATTTACATTTATTTATACACATACGTACTTGCAAAATCATTGTATGAAATTTTGGGCCCCCTAAAATCAATTTTAAAAATCCTACCAACTTCAGCAAGAATCAGAATCTTAGTCTACAATTCCTGTATTTTAGCCTCAGTACTTGTAGCCACAGAACAGCAGATTAACATTTTACAGGTTTCTAGGTAGCCTTTATGCACATTGGGTCCTCTCCTTGCATACAACCAAGCTGACTAGAATTTGGCTATATTGGTTCACTCTGCATTTCCATTTGTGTACTACTGCGTTACATACATTATACTCCTATGTTACATATTCTTCATTGGCCTTATTCACAGAAATCATACTTTAATTTTTATCACTTCTTCACATTCTATTCTGGAGAAGCATGTAAAAGAAGCTGTTGCATCTTTTAGCCTACAAAACCTGTTGTTAACAAGCTTCTAGAATAATTTAGGAAGATACACTAACTGATTAAGTTCCAGAGCTGCTCCACATTGAAAATAATTAAAGACTGACAGTGTATTATACTACCGTATAAAGTAAGATTTATATTATGCCTTAACAGCATATCTTAATCTTGGCAATTATCCTATTATCCATAATTTCAGATGCATTTTTGAGCTATTTGAGTTCCTGTCGTTTAAATCTATTACCAAAAAAATGTTGAAACCAAAAAGGAATCAAAGTACATGAAGCTGTACATGACCTTTAGGTCACTTCAAACTAGTATGTGGAACACTTAGAATAAGTTAAGGATGAATTCAGGAAATACCCCATACATATTGGGTTAGATACTAAATGATTCCCATAGTGTATGATTGATAAATCACAGGAAGCAGATGCTGGACTGAATTATGTCCTCTGTTACCTCCCTACTATTCACTAGGGCAAGTTAGGAACACAGTTTATCTTTGTGACAGTTCTAGTCCTGATACTAATCTGTATTTTCAGCTTCCAAGCTTAGGCGATTTCTGTATCTATTTTTATAAGGAAAAATTATTATTCACAAATCAATTATATACTAATTATTATTATTATAACTATTCATTAAATGATCAGTTCACTGTTATTGGTTGTTACACTTTTTTGTACTCAGAGTAGTTACTTTAAAACACATACTTCAGTGTGTGTGTACAATACCAAAAAGAAAAAATTTCTTTTCTCTTAGTCTCCTACTTGTTGTGCAAACATTTTTTTGTCTTTTTCAAAACAGTCACTGTATTACTCATTGACATATTTATTTTGAAATGTATAAACAATGGAATAAACAGAAATCAAAAAGGGATGTTTTCTGCTAAGTAATGAATTATTCAAGCAGTTAATGATGGAAACAATTACTTCATTGAAGCTACAGTTCTCTATGGCAACACTATGAAAAAAATGCACTGAAACAGAGCCATCCTTTAAGAATCAGAGCAGGTGCAGGCCTGTTGTCTGAGGGCTGTCATTACCAGCTGAATGGACTGTGCCTCAGACTTGACTGGCATGAGTAGGCAAAACTATTCATTAGCATCCCAGAAAAGGTCAATGGTGAAACGAGTTAATCCATATATCACAAAGCCTGGGAATTGGATGTGGTTCTGCTGATACAACCATAGGCAAAGGAATGCCAAAGCATGCATGTGGAATCATTTCCAAAACACTCACATGAAAGGCTGTCCACAGTAAAAGACATGCAAAAAGAGAACCTACAGTCTAATTTAAAACACCATTCATAATATTTATACGAAGCTAGAACCAACATGATGCTGATGTTATGAGAAATAAGTGATGTGCATAGATATTCTTCCTTACTAATTATTTTTAAGTAGGAGAAACGTGTGCTTGTGAATCTTTTTAATTTTTTTTGTGACATGGTGTAGCTTCACCAAGAAAAGTACACTAAGAGCAGCCAACAACCAGTTAATTAGGGCATTTACCTGACAGATGAGACATTAAATTTTGTCCCATGTTTACAATTTCTCTAAACTGAACTCTCCTGTGCTGTGAGTGCTCTAATAGCTACGTTCTTGCCTCAAATAACTGTTGCCCAGTTTCCAAAAAGAAACATTAGGCACTTAACTTCAGCCAAGGGTGTCAACACAGAAACCTTCACTGACAGAGATGCATTCAAATTTCTGGGGACTGTATCTCAAAAGCAGCCATATTAAAACTACAACCTTTTATAGACATCCTATCAGCTAATTTAGTCTAGTCCCATTGTGAATCCTGGTCTGAACTGATCAATAGAGATCATTTATATCACCTAACTGTGGAATCTAACTTAGTCAATGTAAATCAGACAAACTCAATGCGGAGCTAACTCCTTCACAGAATTATTAGAAGCTCCAAAGTTTCCTTCTTGTTTTTACTGTGTTTCAGAGAAGCCTGTCTCTTGCAGTTGACAATATGTAAGAAGCCTAACTTAGTGACTTAATAATGTGATTTTACTACCTTAGCATTTTTCCATTCAATACAGGAAAATTATGTATCCAGTTTAGATTGTGTGTTTTGTTTCAGGAGTATGGAAGTTAGGCACTGCAACAATGGATATCACAACTGTCATAACTCAATATGGATCTATTGTTTGATGCCACACATTGAGTCTCATCTTGAGATGACTTTCCGCTCTGCATTTTTTAGTAATAATGAAATTAAGACACAATATTCTTCCCAAAACATCCTAGTCTATGCCAGGCTCACAACTTACTCTTTCTGTCTTTGTAGAACCTAGCAATACATTCTTAAAGACTTAAACCTTGGAGTTCTCCCAGATGTTTGCTTCAGTACATAAACTTCAGTTTGTATAGAATTCAACAGCTATGGTACCCTGTAAAAGCAACCTATATAAACACTGAATCAGTACTAAAACTGAAATACTGCTTCCTGTCAACTGCTAAACTTATTTAAAGATACTTGTAACATACAGGCTTATAAAATCGAAAAGGTTGTGTCCTACACATTGAACTATTGACTGTAATACCCGTTACATTTACTTGCGG
This sequence comes from Melopsittacus undulatus, assembly GCF_012275295.1. NCBI lineage: Eukaryota > Metazoa > Chordata > Aves > Psittaciformes > Psittaculidae > Melopsittacus > Melopsittacus undulatus. Next base: position 80,695,922 of record NC_047527.1, on the reverse strand, counting down.
TGTCACAGCTAAAGCTTCTGAATGACTAGAGTAATTTCCAAGTACTGCTAAGATATCTTCTTGGAGCCTAAAGCTTTTTCTTTTCCAAAATGCAAAAATGTTAAAATTCTGTAGCGATTTCAGTCATTATTAGTAGCCGCATTAAATCTACTTTGTGTTACTCCTGTGGTTTAAAGCAGCCCTACAGCTGCTGGAGAATTTGCCAGTGAGATAGGACTGAATAATTTTTTGTCAGCCTGTTTTATAGAGATTACATGCACCCCTGCACTGTGATGGTCCTAGATTGTCCTAGGAGTTCCTCATGACAATAAATACCTTAGAATAAACACATATACAGTAAGATCCATGTTTTCCCAGCATTTGCTGAAATTCTTGACCACTGCACCTTGACCAGTGCATCTTACTGTACATAACTGCACTTACTGACTATTCTGGCATCCCCATGGTACAATAGTTTCTAATTTTATTCTTTAGCTTAAGGTAGGCTACTTGTTTAGACCTCTTATACTGGCTCTGGCTGGGATGGAGTTAATTTTTTTCACAGCAGCCTGTCTGGCACTGTATTTTGCATTTGTGAGTAAAACACAGAATGTTGAAAACACAACCTTTTAGCTATTGCTGAACCACGTCTGCATTGCATGGAGGCCTTTCCCTTTTTCCCAACTCTGCCTGGTGGTGTGCAAGAATCAAGGAAGGGACACAACCAGGACAGCTGATCTGAGCTCACCAAACAGATATCCTATGCTATATAACATCATTCTCAGTAATAAAAATAAGCAGAAGGGTCTTTTTTTGGGGAGGAAAGTTACCACTGCTCAGAGACTGGCTGGGAGATGGTGAGTGATTATCTTTGCATAATTTGCTTTGGTACCTGGTTTTGGTTTTTTGTTTGTTGTGTTTTTTTTTTCCCTGTCCTTTACCTATTGCCTTTGCTTATCTTATCTCAGCCCATGTGTTTTCTGCTTTTGCTCTTCCTGTTCTCTCCTTCAACCCTTTGTGGTGCTTAGCTGTGGGTTAATCCACATCACCTCTACAAAATCAGCTAGTTATAAAAGATCAGTTGGAGATTCATCAGAATAGCTCCTTCTGAGGCAGTACAGGACGACTGTACTAAAGAAAAAATATCTGCCTATGGGGAATGTTTCTAACATGGGGAATGTTTCTAATGTTTTTTCTGTAGCTTCCCTATGTGAAGTAGAAAATGTTCCATTGATTAGAATATTTAAAGCCAGGCTGTATTTAACAAGAAAGTATCATTGCAGATAAATCTTCGGCAGTTTGACAACGTGATTTATATTTGTGTTTCTGTGACAGTTCTGATTTGAGAGTTCTACTGATCCATTGACAGCCATAGCAACATGATGGGAAGAAGAGAGGAGCACCATGCTATGGGAGCTGTGAAGCAGAAAAACTGTGGCTGCTTGAGTTGCTTACAGCTGATATGAAAAATGTAGTCACAGTAAAAATATGCTGACAACCAGAAACAAACCATCTTTTTAGTCCCTATGGGCTAATAAATTAGACTGCTCACAACTAAAACACACTGACTGTCTTGAAAGAAGCAGCACTGTTAACTTGAGTGTTTTGGACAAATTTTAACCAGTTTTGTTATTTTCTTTCTCCTTAATAACTGCCTCTGAAATGTCATTTGGATGTCGTATCTTTTTTTCTGTTTTAAACTCTGTCTGTCTTCATGATGATTGAGGTCTTCACTTTATATTATATTGGATCATGTCTGCAAATGAGCAATGTTACAGGACAGATATGGTTTATTCCAGTTTTAATGGCTATACTATTATTAAAAAACCCAACAAAACACAAAACCAAATCATAGTCTGGGGTTTTAGAATAGAATCACAGAAGCATAGAATAGTTAGGCTTGGAAAGGACCTTAAGATCATCTAGTTCCAACCCCCCTGCTGCAGCTGGAACATGTTTATTGGAATAAACAGTGTAACATAAAAAAAAAAAGAAAAAAGAGAAAAAAATCAAGCAGCTGTTTCTTAACTACACATTATACTTTGCAATCCTCTTTTATGATTTTCCCTTATACTCTAGTTACCAGTAATTCATTATTAATGTTTTGGGTTTATTTTTTTTTTTTTTAATAAATTTCCTCTTCAGTTTGGTCTTTTCAAAGACCCATATGCTCCATATGCTTTGTTTTGAATTTGGATGTATTCTGGTCAGCACTGGTGGCTACTATATGGAGTTTAGATAAAGTTAAAAAAAAAAAAAAACAAAACAACTCAAAGAAAACCAGCCTACCACCCCCTCTCAGAAAACTCAGCACCTCAGAACATGCATATGCAAAGATTGTTCTAAACCTGTCTTTCTCACTGTAAGTTATCACAGATTCTGCTACTGATTAAATACCAAATCTATTATTGAAAAAGAATATTTCCCATATCCCAGTAGAATATGTGTGGGTTTATTGTTCTAAGATATTTTTCCCCTTATTTGTAGACAAGAGGATTTTTCTTTTAAAACTATCTACCTGTTCTCTGATTTGTTTTTTTGTGTGTATATACTTTGTCTTCATTGTTAGCTACTGAATCCATCACATGTATTCTTTCAACTGCAAGTGCCTTTTTTTTCCTACTCAAGAACCAGTATAATGACATTACCCACAAAAAGTGATTTTCCACAAATAGTGATTTAAAATATGTATATACATCTACCTACAGATCTGTGTCCTTTAAATCTATAAGAAATGATGGAAGCTGTAAACTCCAGCAACATTTCACATAGACAGTCTCATAGTTCAGAATAATATTTCACAGAACATTAAAATTAACTAATATGATTTCAGGGCTATAATCATCTAATTGGAATAGTTATATCTAATTGAGATATCTAATCTGAGAATATGGAGCAAGTATTAAATGCAATATCAGATAAAGATATGTCTTAAAAAACCAAGTACTTTGCTAAAATCTGATTTGAAATCTGTGCAGAGTTCTGACAGTGCTCAGATCCTGGGTCTGTGGGCTTATTCTGACATGGGTAACAAAATACTCAGGAATGCTCTAGTGTGCATCTCCTACACTCCCCACTACAGACTTCACAGCAAGACATTAATTCTGTGAGAAGGTACAGATTTCTGTTGCACCTGTTATACATGCTTTATTATGTAAATTAGAAAGATAGAGTATGTAGGGCTCAGTAAACTATGAATTTTATTGTAATAAGTAGGAGTGAGTGAAAAGACTCTAGAACCAGATAAGAGGCTTACATGAATGAACATAAAGTTAGAAATAGTTTCATGGCCTTAAGGAGTGGGCTGGGAGTCAAACCAAAAATGATCTCTCAGAGTATGTGAGAGGGACCAATGCAAATTACAGGATTTTTACAGTGTGAAATTGATGTAAGAAATGGTATTTCAAAACCTCACTAAGAATGAAATAATGAGATCAGGGAAAGCTCAGTGAAAGAAAAACAAAAAGCAAGAAATAACCACAAGATTGTAAGGTGAATGACAGAGTGACTAGTTCTGTGAGATGATAGAAAAGCATCAGAGAAGAAAATTTTGGAAGAAAGATCATAGACAAAACCACAGACTAACATCAGGATTTCCCTGAGGATATATCATAAGCAAGGAGAAACAGAATACCGGGCAGATCAGATGGGGAGAGCTAAGGAATTATAACAGAGACACAAAATTCTAATAGGAAAAAACCCTTCAGTCAACCCTGAGAGAAAGTGAATGGGAAGAGGATCCTCAGAAGATGTAATGAAAGGGATAATCATCAAAACAGGACATAACCGACACTGTAGAATTCAAAGGAGAGAAGCTCTCCAAAGTGGATTGCAAAAGATAAAGATCAAGAGTGTGTGCTTGTGGAGTTTAAAACAAAGAGGTGATTAGCAACCCTTGTAAGGACGATATAATTGATGAATCTGTTTCAGGCTGGAGTAGGTAGAACAGAAAATCAAAGACAGTAAAAAGAAAGACATCTTCAAAACACAACTTGCCCCGTAAGAAAGAATATATGCAGCTAAAACATTTACTGACAAGGCTGATAAAAAAAAAAAAATCAATAGAGCAGGTGATCATTTCAGGATGGGAAGCTGCAATTCATCTGACTTTAATGTCCATATTTAGCAGGAAGAGTTCACTTGAGTACATAAGCAAAAAATAGAAGCCTCACTTACCAGTAGGTTTTCTTCTAAAAATGTCTTGCAGCCACAATGGTGATATTGTTCATAGGCCTCCCCAAAGCATTTTAACAATAGAGTATGAAGAGGTCCTTGTAACAGCAGGCAAGAGTGTGGAAATGAAAAGCAAAGTTAATTGGAATAAACGGTGTGAATAGAGCGAGGTAGATTTGACCCACACTGCCAAAGCAAAATACAATGAGCTGCAGGAAAAGCTGGGTAAAAGTCAGCTCTGATGATTAAAAAACATTTAAGAAGAACATGCGGAGTAGAGGGGTTGAAAGAAGAACAAAAGGTTTTCAATATTCAAAGAATATGTTTAGAAGAGAACAAGATAATTACAGAGAATCAGAACACTCCCTACCCCCAGTCAGTTAAGGGAAAGGAAAAAAAAATTAACTGGTAAGAAAATTGTCCTACAAGGATGAGTTATACCTAGTTTTAAGTATGGTCTCAAGAATAAATTAAGATCCAGTTCATAATGAAATATGTGGTTGCATCACCTAAAAATACAGGTGCTCATGTTTGATATCAGTTATGTCTTTTACATATGATGTACCAGTATGAGTGGTAAAAACACTGGAAAACATCTCCTTTTGTCAGGGCATCTAATGCATGTCTTCATCACATTCAGATGTAGCATAGCCCTAAGTATGTAATTTTTGCTGCTTATTACCTATGATGCAAATTTTTATGCCTGGCACCAGCCATTCTCTTTCTTAGACTGCAATAAACAGGCCTTCTGCATGAGGTTTTGTACACTCTGAAGGCTTAGACCAGGTAAATCTTTAATTTCTGTATTTTGGTTTTCAGTTAAACGCAGCTAGGCTCTGAAAGAGAGCTTCATGTAGGATAATAATCTAAAATATGTGCCACAAAAGGTCTAGGTGTACAGTGGATCAGAATTTAAGAACTCTTCTGCTTTGTAATAGTTGTGTTGTGTAGCCCATAGGAATTACTTAATTTGTTTTACCTTTTAATTTACTTTGTTTTCCGAATACTTCGGCTTGACTATACTACAAATAACTTGGGGCAGGGACTCTTATTAATACACGTTTGTACAGAACCTAATAAAATTATTTCCCAATCTCATCCTGAGTTTCTGGATGCTATAAGAATTGCTAGATAAGATGCTGACATTATAATATGTGAAGATGAATTCTGAGCCAATACCAACCTCAAACCTTAACTGCTATTCACTGTGGATATTTTGCTGCCATTTCAGCCATTCCTTACTATGAGTAGTAACTTCAAATTGCAAGGGGTGCAAAATAAATGTGGTTATGCTTATTAGCTTTTTTTATATAGATGTGTACAGATAATGCACTGCTATTAAGCACCCGTGGCTCTCCATTCAATTTCTGAACTCTTAAAGAAAAAAAACTTAGCTAGGTAGTTCTATCCCCCTCTTTCCTTGCATAATATCTGTAAGAAAGGGTCACTCCAAACCACCTGGCAAATAGAACCTCAGATGTCTGTTTTATTAGCCTGTTGTCTGATAATAAGCAACTAGGTTCTTTCTTATAAACTGAGTATAGGTATGAATTGTAGTTCCATACAGTTAGGTAAAACTATATTTTCATGGTTTATTAATAATGCCTACTATATAACAATATATGCCTGCCCTCAGACTTTCTGTTTCATGTACTGTGCGTTCAACCGTTTCATCAACTGATACCCTCAATGGTCTTTCAGCTTAACCTGGCATGGTGACAAATGCCTACATATCCTAACCTAAGATTTGTTTGGATTTTTTTCTTTTTTTCTTATAAAAGTGTATTTATCAAAACACTGGTTTCCGGCATTAAAAAAAAACCCAACTTGTTAACTTGGGTTCAATATAATAAATTAATCTGGAAAAAGAAAGGATATAAAGAAGGACGTATTTCCTGTTATTGTCAAAGCTAAAACACTTTGCTCTAAGCACTGTTTTCTCACATAAATTACCCCTATATACGAATGCAAACAACGAGAAAAATCTAAAAATGCCAGAGATTAACTTAGCAAAAACATATTTTTGTATAAAACCCTGCTACTACTCACACACCACTGTAACAAAAACTGTACCAGCTATTTATTTACGAGTAGTTCTGACTTTATATAATTGCTGTGTTACTTGCAAGCACTGCATGGATGTTGTAAAAAAAAAAAAAAAACACAAAAAAAACCAAAACAAAAACAACAAGCACAACTTTAACCGCGGTACCCTGTAACACATGTGCAGACATATGCGAATTCTCACCATGAGGACACAACAATGTGTTCAGACATCCACAACTTCGGAAACCCATGATGAGACACGCACACATATACACCTCCCCAAACACTCCCCGTACCGTGTCGGTATTTAATCCCCTTTGTGGTGGGAATGGGGAGCCCAGGGTGCGGGAATGGACAAACGGAAGGGGCGGGAACGCGGCCTGTGTCAGATTTCTCACTGTTGCAGCCACAAAAGAGGAGGCTGGAGAACAGCGGAACTCCAACTGGCGAGGCTTACCGCGGGACTCTCGGCAGGGCAGGAGACATAGGTCTGGAGCTCTCGGCCCTCACACCAATACAGAATCAGCCCCACACACAAGGTGGACTGGCATGGCGTTGCCTAGCAACAGGTGCCTCACACCCACAGGGAGGCCGAGGCCAATGGTGGGCGGTACCTGGAGGGTTGCAGGGATCCGCGTGCAGAGACATGAGGTGCTTGAGCACTGCAGGGACTGACGGGGAGGTGTCTGGGACAGCTATGTGGGAGGCCTCCAGGCTCCCTTAGAAATCCTACCCCTTCCCTACCAGGGAGGTGCCATCATTTACACTGACTTAGCAAACCAGCTAAGAAGGGCTCTAATTTTTGGGGGGACTGAGAAAGAAGTGTTTGCATTGGCACTACATTTTCATCTGCTCCCCATCTACCTGCTGGGGTATTGAGGTTTTGTTCACACGTGATGAAAGAGATGCCTCTCATTCCCTCATCTGCTGCAAGCCATTGAAGTAGAGTCTGTATAGTAAAACTGGTGAACCATCCCTGACAAGAGTTACCAGATTGATTGCTAATTTAATGTTTAAGCATTATGCACATTTCTTTAAGCATAGCTGCAGTATAATGTTATATCTCTATTGCTGGCTTCTTGCTTGATGAAAAGAGGCTGGAAGAAAATACATAATATTTTAGAGGACTGTATCATGAAGTGTATTGAAGCATAACATACGTATGGGCTAGTAGGAAGGCTGACTAAATGATCCTACACTATACTAAAGTGATCCAAAAGTACATTTATTTACTTTTCATGGCTTTTCTTTATTATTAGGAAACAGGGAGGTTGAATTCTTCACTGATGTATGCACTTTTAATTATTACAAACACTTTGCTGCTTCTATTTTATTTTGGAGAGTCATTGGTTCTTTTTTAAATAGTTTAGCCTGAAAAATTGTGTGCCTAAATGAAGAGCTTTAATTTAAAAGCCTCAAAAAAAAGATACAGATGAAACATCTATTTAAAAACCTGAAGAAAGATGTACAGATGCAACATCGAAATTGCTATACCTGTAGCATTTTTCAGCTAAAACTCCTCTTGCTATAATACACTGAGAAGTTAAGCAGGTTTATATGATCCAGTCTTCTTAAGAAAATAGTCTTAAAAAAATATTCTTTATAGTACTGTCATGAACTGAAACACTCCATTACTTTAATTTTCTGGGATGATTTTTGTGGTCATTTACAATGATAATTTGTGATTTTTTTTTTTCTGATGAAGTTACTGTGATTTGCATTATGCAATTCTAGTCAGTACATTTATTTAAGAGATGAAAAAGGAATCAGCAAGTGAAAAAGAACAACCAGTTGTAAAGAATCAGCTTCTGTGTATTTTGGCCAAAAAAGCTAGGAAATAATAATAATAACAATAATAACAACAATAATAATAAACCACAAACAAGCCTTAGAAATGCCACCAACTGCAGTCAGTTCTACACTAGTACAAAATTATCAATAGCTTTCAGCTAAGAAAACTGGATTTGAATTCATTGAATTAAATGTCTTTGTGTGTTTCAAGAGTGACCTCTTTTTTCACTTGATTTTATGTCCATCAGAAAGTAGGTTAGGCTCAGTGTTCTATATCATCAGCTGATGAACTGAATGTCAGCTGATACTGAATCTTAACCGGTATATGAGAATATCAACTTATCACATTACTCAGATATATAGTTACTAGCAAGAAATCTGTTTAACTGTTTGTGGCAGGTACACCAGCCCTGGCCATCGTGGTGCTATGCTGGCCTTGGGTATGTAAGGCTGGCTGCCCCTGTGACCACTGTCATATTCACATAGCAGCTGTTGCTGTATGCAGGCAGAGATCCTGGCCACTGAGAGTTAATATGACCATATTTGTCCACAAATCAGATTCGACCAAGGGTATAAATGGAACCCTGCCAGGGGCAGTTGAATCAGACCTCCTCAGAGCAGAGGGTCTGCAACTGTGACTCACCCATTGGGTCATGGAATCGTAGAATCAACTAGGTTAGAAATGACCTTTAAGGTCATAAAGTCTAACCTTTACCACAGGACTGCCAATTCTACCACTAAACCATGTCACCGAGGGCCTCATATACATGGGTTTTGAACACTACCAGGAACAATGATTCCACCACTTCTCTGAGAAGCCTGTTCCAATGCTTGACTGTCCTTCCAGCGAAAAAATCTTTCCTAATATCCAGTCTAAACCTCCCCTGCTGCAGCCTGAGGCCGTTTTGTCTTGTCTTATCACTTGTTACTTGAGAGGAGAGACGAGCCACCTCCTCCCTACCATGCTGTTTCAGGTAGAGAGCAATAACATCCTCCCGGAGCATTCTCCAGACTAAACAGCCCCAGTTCCCTCAGCTGTTCCTCATCAGACTTATTCTCCAGACCTTTTAACAGCTTTGTTGCCCTTCTCTGTAGCCACACCAGCAGCTCAATATCTCATATAGTGAGGAGCTCAGAACTGATCACAGTAATTCTAAGTGCAGCCTCACCAGTGCTGATCACAGGGGGATTATAATTTCCTTAGTCCTGCCTATTCAGGACACCATCCAAGGTAACTCCTCCAGGTTGAGAGCCCTAGCCTTATTTGTGACTGATTGTGCTTTGTGGGTTGCTCTTTCCAAAATTCAAAATTTCTTAACTCTGTTATGTAGTAGCAAATCCATTTCAACACTCCAAATCTGTTCTCCACCAGATGTTGACAAAGTTCTAACCAGTTTTGTAAAATAAATTTTAAGCATATCAGTGGTCTCTATACCTCAGCCTTTGCAACACTGCTTTACCAGCCTTTTTTGTGTTCTTTAGAGGTGACACACCTTAGTAAACCTGTAGTATAAATTGCTTTCTCCAAGGGTTGCCAAAGGTTTCTATGTAGCCACATAATTTGATTTGACTAATGCATCCCACTTGAATTCTGTAAACATGTAGAGATAGTGAGGTTGACCTCACTTCCAGACTCCAAACCTATATAAAAGTCTGCATGAGAAAAGCAGCACTCATGCTGCAGTCAGTGAATTGTGCCCTAGCTACAGCTTTATAGATTGTGAAATTTTCATCTTCCCAAGACTTAATAGAGCAAGTTACATTAAGAAAAAAAAAAAAAGTGCTTTCAGAGTTGCCTTTTGTCCTGTCACTGGGCATGGCTGAAAAGAGCCTGGCTCTGTCCTCTTTACTCCCTCCCTTCAGATACTTCTATACATTATATATATTCCCAGCTCCCTCAGCCTTTCCTCATTTGTAAGGTGCTCCACTTCTTTCATCATTTTCATGGCACTTTGTTGAACTCTCTATGGTGGGACTATGTCTTGTACCGAGGAGCCCAAACCTGCAGGTGTGGCCTCATGAGTGTTCAATAAAGGCAAAGAATCACCTCCCTTGACTTGCAGGCAATATGTTGCCTAAAATAGCTTAAGATGCCTGTCAACTTTGCAGCAAGGGCACATTGCTGGCTCAGGTTCAACCTGGTGTCCACCAGGACCCCCAAGTCCTTTTCTGCCAAGCAGGGTAGTTCCCAGCATTTATTGGTGCATGGAATTGTTATTGGTGCAGGACTTCACTTTTTGAGTTTGCTGTTGGTCCATTTCTTCAGCCCCTTGAGGTCCCTCTGGATGGCAGCACAACCTTCAACGTATCAGCCACACCTCAGTTTGGTGTCATTTGCACACTATGCCCCATCATCCAGATCATTAATTAAGATGTTAAACACGACTGGACCAGTATTGATCCCTGATACACCACTTGTCACTGGTCTCCAATTACATTTTTTCATTGCTCTTTTTTGCTAAGCAGACCCTTTCTTTTGCCCCTTGGAGAGTCTTGTGGATTTGTCAGCTTATTCTGAAGGAATAAAATTAAGTTTACATTTAAGAACAATATAAATGAATAAAACAAAAACAGATGTCCTGTAATTATGAAGCCCAGGTATACCACCTTCTTGTGGTACAATGTAGTAGCAATAATGTATGTCAATGACAAGAAGTAACTGGCATAATGGCACAATGTCGGATCCAAGCAGATTATAACTCTATTCTGTACTTATCAACAGCCTGTGTCTCTGAGCAAATGCAGCTTTCAGGTGGTGCTTGCTCTTGGCCTCAGTTCTCTATCATTGACCTAGTTTTTGCTCTATAATTATGTGTTTCTGTTCTTCTTAGCTTAGATTCTGAACTGTAGACATCTAAAGCAAAGGCAGTCATAGTTAGTTATCAAACCTTCTCCAAGGCAGGTGCTGCTGCTTTAGAAAATTATTTACTTTATAATTTAAGAAGGTAAAAAATAATAATGCAAGCAACAAATTAATTCATATTTCAGGTTTACTATTCCAAGGCTCTCAAAAAGCCCAACTTTTATATTTCTTCTCAGAGACCTAGACAATCCATCCTGTCATGATTGGTAGCACTGTGCTACCTGGATTTTAATCTATTTGAGTACTTCTTACTTGCGGCCTTATAAATAAGCAAGCATGTTGGGGGTCGAGCATGGGCGCTTTAACAGGCTTGCAGCAAGCTGTGAGAAAGTGAGCCTCTGACCCCAGGCTGGAAGAGGAAGCATCAAGGTCAGCAAAACAGGAGAGCAATAACAAGATGCCAGAAGCATGATGTAACGCTAAGCTGAAGCGAAGGTGTGAAACCAATCAGGAGAGGCAAAGTGGAGCATGTACCTCTCGCGGGCAGAGTGAAGTAGCCAATTAAGTAGTGCGTGATTGCGTGTGGGACAGTATATTAAGAGCAGCCTTGTAATCAATAAACGGAGCATTTTGTGAATCTACATCGTGTCGGTGTTTTCTCCCCTCCACCTGGCCGCGGCACAAGCATGTGATGATATTACATCTATGCAAATATAAATATGAAAGTGCCTTCTTCTTTAAATAAAAAAGCTACTAATGATATACTGGTGTCAGTGAAGAGTCAAGATAGCTTTTCTGGAATGGAAAAAGGCAAGTGGGAAGTTGATACAATGTGTTTTGTGCTTTTGTAAAATGACTTTTCTGAGAAGGGTGTTCAGGAGTAGTGACTGTAAATGAAGAAGTTAAATCATTACAAATGAAAGAAAACAGAAAAGACGCTTTTATAGTAATTTTGATAATGAAAACATACCTAGAATAGAGGATGGAAAGATTAAAGTACCTAGAGCTTCTGTTTGGAAAAGGAATTTTGCTTCTCTATTGCTGGGTTTCCTCCCTTATCCACCCCGTTGCACTGCTACATCAAAATTATAATTTTGTCTGATTCTAATTATCAAATGTTATTTAACAGAAATGGATGCTCATTAGATGGATTTGGTAAGAAGTGAATGGTTAAAGGTAAAAAAATGTCCATTTATTACTCTGTAAAATACAAAATGGCAACATCTAATACAGATACTGGTCCCATTATAGCTTATTTGTCTAGAAAGAAATGAAGTATTTTTTCCCTCCCTGCAGCATTTCATGAAAACAAATGTGTTTGTTTTTCTATCACAGAACCAATTTACCATGAAAAAATTCAGAGTTCAAAAGTGAATTATTTCTCAGGGATATACAATGGAGCATACAGATACCACTTCTTATCCTCTTGAGGCAGAAACTGTAAATTAAATTTTAACAAGCCAGATACAAGCAATATAAATGTGTATAACAAGCCTTAGCAATATAAAAAAAAAATAGATCATATGTACTGTGGAAGTAGTGGTAGTTAATACTGAAGTAAATTCATATTTATTGAGGTAATTTATGGAAAAACACTCTTGTATGAGTTGCACTGCATGTAAAAAATTGAGATTATTAATAAATGAATAACAATAATTATTGAAATAATGTTCTCTGGAGATTAAGAATCGTAAAGTACAACATGAAGTCTTCAGTAAAGAGCTGTCTGTCACACTGAGAAGGATATGGTGCACTTTCCAAAACCATTTAGAAATAAAATTTGCACCCTGGAGCCACTGATACAGAATGTCACTCAAAGTAGAGTAGTAAATAGATACTTGTCAGGGTGCAGCAAGGGCCAGCTGCTCCTTGATGGACTGAGAGCTGTGAGCCAGGGGTGACCCCAGGCCTGGCAGTGCTCTGACAAATGGGCACCATCCCTCAGGATTTGACCATGGTGGACATAGACAGGTGCTGTAGTGAAGTCTGTTGGCAGTCCTAGGCAAATAAGTGTGAAGCTGATCTCAAATTCCATCCAGCAGTAGGAGATGGAGACAGGAATGGGGATCGAGACATGGCTACAAGCATGAGGTCCATTCTGGGGACAGTAGAGTAGACCAGCACTCCTATGGGGTAGGGGACTGAGGAACCCAGTATGAGCTGAGTTGAGGCTTCTGTGTCCATGTGCAGGGGTGGAAGGAGTTCCCAGGGGAGCCTGGGCAGGGCCAACAAGGGCTGGTAGTGCCCTCAGAGCCCTGACAATATGAAATTCAGTTTTCTTATGCAAAACAGCTAATAACAATAACATTTGAGGAATTGTTACTTAATTATTTAATTAATCACCTAAATTCATTGGCAAATTAGTTAATCAAGGGCAATGACTGGTGCTGATGAAGTTCCTCAGAACTATCTTACTCATTCTAGGTTTTTATAATTGCCTTTATTTTTAAGGGTGTCTGTTGAAATATAAAAGGGACTAAGATATAAATTAACCAAGTAACAATATCCACAGCAGCTTAGAAGAAAGCAAAAAATTTTTGCCTATGATCATGAAGTACCAAATAGGAGCTTCACAGATGTCATGAAGATATGTAAGTCAGTATGGCTCACATGTTGCTTGACTGTTCAGAAAATATAAAATAATTAGGTATCAAGCTTTCTCTCTGTCAGCCATAAAGAAGCTATTCTTCAAACCTAAATAGCATGAAGTTTCCAAGGGCAAAAATGCCTGTGTCCCTGCTTATTTTACTGTTTGCTACCTTTTAATGTCACATTTAGGAATTTTTCAAATTGATGTTCTCCAAAACCCTTCTGTATGTACAAACCAATTCAGATTTTTCAATCCATTAAGGTCCATTTTTCAACATTGTAGGTCTAAAAATCAGGTGTCTTTCCAGTGTAAATACAGAATAGTTAGCAATGTAGAAGCACTGTAGGGTTTCTTTCAACCTGGCTCCCACTGTAACAAGTAGTGTGTCTGTCAAAAACAAGATTTGTCTAACAGGAGAACTGGTTCCCCTGTATTTGGAGAAGGCTGAGGTTCTCAATGACTTCTTTGTCTCAGTCTTCACAGGCAAGTGCTCTGACCACACTGCTCAGGTCTTAGAAGACAAATGCAGAGACTGGGAGAATAAAGACTTTAGGCCCACTGTAGGAGAAGATCGGGTTCAAGATCGTTTTGGGAACCAGAATGAAATATCTGAGGAGTGTTGTGTAACATCATGTTCTAACCACCTCCTATCCCCCTCCAGCATACTAGTGATTTGTTACTGATTCCAGAAAAACACTGGCAGGTTTATGAATATCTGTCCTAATGCCAGCATTGGCTGTGCTTCATTGTGATACAGGAGACATAGCAATGGAATAAACAGTGGAGTAACTGGGTTTTCCTTTCACTGTGGCCTCTGAGAACACACAGAAATTGTGCCTCTCGAAACAGTACAGTTTTCAACTATCTTACTATGTTTATTGTGAAACCATAGTCTGTCTGGAATGATAACTTTGTTTCTTTTTAAAAATGGGCAGTAGTTTGCCTGGCATGCAAATTTACTGTTAAGTTCCACTTAAATAAACTTGTGATCATAATGTTGTGCAATAAGTCCACTGTTATAAGGAATTATACACTAGAATGCAATATAGACAGCACTCAAATTTTTTGTTATTTTGTTCTCATAATGTCAGTTATTGTCTCATTATAAGTCACAACAATTCCTGAAATTCATCACATAATCTTTGCAGTCCTAATGCTTTAAATGATTTTTCAAAGTGGAATTGTGGTTGCTGTCTTTACTGAATCTCAAAACCCTACAAATGAAAACTGATCATTGTAAAAGAATAAATAATGAAAGAGCTTAATGCATTAAGAATATCTTTAAGATTATGTGCTTTGACAATTCAAGAATCATATACAATGAAATTTAACTGACACAATATAGTTAACTTCAAGAATATGTCTTCTTACATTTAGTTTCAAATGCATGAAATTGTCAGAATTTTACACAGAGTTTAATAAGTTTGTCTAAGCTTAGAAGTAAAGAAGAATGATAAATCAGAAAGATGGGTTCAAAACTAGGTAGGCTTTTGTGTATAGGTGAAATAAGAACAGTGGGTATGGAGTAATGATGAAATGCAAAATGACATGGAGTCTTAAAGTTGTTGCTAGGCAGTGGATGGATACTTATTTATAAACAAAGATCAGACATGGGATTAAAGACAGAACTTTCTGCTGATAGGCCACACGCATCTGCAGTGGAGTTGTGTCACTAATTAAAAGGGATGCTAAGCTACATAAGACAAGACCTTATTCACCAAGTTATCTACAGAGGGTTTATGTTATTTCACTTTAAGCATCTAAAAACTAATAGACTAGTGTAAGCCAGTTTTTCAGGTTCTCCCTAAAATCAGTGGAGAAAGGGTAATGACTCATTACATTCTATCACAGGTTTATATTCTCCTGTGGAAGCCCATATCTTTATTGAGCACAGAAAGACCCGATGGCTTGGCCAAGTGGCTCGTTAAGTGACATGTAACCTACTCAAATAAAAGCAAATTAAATAAGACAATATTTTTAAAAAGAAAATACAAGTAAGAAAACAAAGACCAGCAATTGTGTGCTATCCCAGTCTACATAATAAATAATGGAAGAAAAAATTATACAGACTTATGTAATTGTAAAAAATGGTGCAGTTATTTTTAACATGATTTTTTAAAGTGAATATTGAAACCGCATGTCTCAGAAATGCCTAACTACATATATTACTGCAAATCTTGCAAAATGGCATTGCTGGTCAATACATGGTTTCAGATATTATACTTCCAGTGCATTCACACATATCTGAAAATGTGTTTTATACTGTACAGTTTTGTACTGGTGCTCAACTAATCCTCTCAAATATGTTATCCTGTTTTCTTTGTTTTTCGCTTGCTCTACAAGGGCCTCATCCAACCTACCAAAGTTAAAATGAGTTTTTCCATATACTTCAAAACAATTTGGTTCAATGCCATGCATCTAATCTCTCTCACAAAAATTAATTTTAATCATTAAAAACTTCCAAAGATGTCATTATATACTCAGTTGCTTAACAAATATAAAAATAAACCTTCTGCTATATATCTCAGGGGCATATATCAAATAAAATCAATCAATATTGCTAATGTAGTTTACAGTAGCCACCAAAAATTAGATTTAGCTGGAAATGAGAAAGCTAATCCATTCATCTTTTTCTTTCTACTATAAAAGTATGTGTCACCATAAAAGTACCAGAAAAATAAATGTCTGTATTTTTGTGTCATCATTTTGAAAGAAGCATGTTGGATTCTTATAAATACTGCAAATAGAACTTTCTATCAGCCAAACATATTTTAAACATGTAAATTAATAATGGTGAACACATTTACTCTGAGAAGCCTGATGTTTCACTTTGATTCATAACAAAAGCTAGAAAAAATAAGTTACATTCAAAGCATATTACAGAACAATAAGAGTATTTTGTGGTTGAGGTTTTCTTGGGTAGGCTTTCTTTTGTCCCCCGTCCCCCCCCTTTTTTGTTAGTTTTGGTAAATTAAATGTAACAACTGATTGCATTCTTCAGAAGTCCTTCAGCGGTTAAAGGCAGGTATGTATATTCTTAGGCAAGATTATCTCCCCCTGTAGAGCAAGGGTTCCTCGGCATCCTGAGAGCTCTTTTTTAGTATAGAATCCTTACAACTTTGCCATTCTTTGCCAAAAGGCTGGAAGCCAGGAGTTACTAAATCTTATACATCAATAGCAATGATTCTCAATAGTTAGAAA
This sequence comes from Melopsittacus undulatus, assembly GCF_012275295.1. Lineage (NCBI taxonomy): Eukaryota > Metazoa > Chordata > Aves > Psittaciformes > Psittaculidae > Melopsittacus > Melopsittacus undulatus. The sequence goes on along the minus strand of NC_047527.1, from coordinate 80,679,339 downwards.
ATCTGGAAACCTGTATTAATCTTGATCTTCTGATATTAATTAATACAAATAATTATTTTTTAAATAAATTTTTTATGTGAAATAGCACATTTTTATAAGGAAGAGTCTTGTAAGAAATTCCACAATCAGCTTATTTGTTTGAAGGTAGGAAAGATACCTTATTGAATTTGTAGGCTAAAAAGACTAAGGGTTTAAAGTCGGATTATGCATTATGGTGTGTTAAAAAGTCAGTAACAATTTTCAGCCATAATTGCACAGGATTTAGGATAAAATTTCATTGTGAAATGAAATGTCAAAGGACATAAAGGGTTTAACAAGATCTCAAGTGCAACTTGGAGGATTAGAAATGTTACTTTAATTTTGTTTAATAGAATGATGTAATATTAGTCACCCAGTAATTTGAAAAGTGAAGACATTTTGGTTATTATAAAATCACTTTGATTTTCTTTTTTTGTATAAAAAGTCATTTAATATAATAACAGAATGCTGCCAGAATCTTAGCATTTTAATAACTACTTTATCAATTGCATCTACTAATGTTTTTCTTTTTTTTATGTAACAAATGACCTCTGAAGTAAAAAATAATGACATAAGAGATCTAATAAGAACTCTAATTATTCGGAAGACAAATGCAGGGCCTGGGAGAATGAAGAACTTAGGCTCACTCTAGGAGACGATCAGGTTTAAGATCATCTTAGAAACCAGAATATGCACAAGTCCATGGCACCTGATGAAATCTATCCACAGGTCCTCAAGGAGCTGGAGAGTGAAGTTGCTAAGCCACTGTCTATCATACATGAAAAATTGTAGCAGACAGATGAAGTTCCTGGTGACTGGAAAAATGGAAATATAACTCCCATTTTCAAGAAGGGGGAAATGGATGACCCAGGGAATTACAGACCAGTCAGTCTCACCTCTCTGCCTGCAAAATCCTGGAGCAGATTCTCCTGGAAGGCATGCTAAGGCACATGGAAAACAAGGAGGTGCTTAGTGACAGCCAATGTAGCTTCACTAAGGGCAAATTCTGCCTGACCAATTTGGTGGTCTTCTATAATGGAGCTACAAAACTGATGGATGGGGGCAAATCAGTTTATTTCATCTACCTGGACTTGTGAAAAGTGTATGACACTGTCCAGCATGACATCCTTGTCTCTAAACTGGAGAGACATAAATCTGATGTATCAACCACTCAGTGGATAAAGAATTGGCTGGATGGCCAAACCCAGAGAATTGCAGTAAATAGCTCAATGTCAAACTGGAGACGGGTAATGAGTGTTGTCCCTCAGGGGTCGGTGCTGGGACAGATCATGTTCAACATCATTGTCGGCGACATTATCCCCTCAGGAGATTTGTTGACGACACTAAGCCATGTGGTTTGGTTGATCCACTAAAGGGAGGGGATGCCATCCAGAAGGGATGTTGACATGCTTGAGAGAAGGGCCAATGCCAACCTCATGAAGTTTAACCATGACAAGTGCAAGGTCCTACACCTGGGTCGGAGCAATTCCAGGCACAGCTACAGGTTGGGCAGAGAAGAGATTCAGAGTAACCCTGCAGAGAAGGAGGACTTGGGGGTGTTAGTCAATGAGAAAATGAACATGAGCCAGCAGTGTGTGCTTACAGCCCAGAAAGTCAACCATATTCTGGGCTGCATCAAAAGGAGCGTGACCAACAGGTTAAAGGAGGTGATCCTGCCCCTCTACTCTGCTCTTGTGAGACCCCACTTAGAGTACTGTGTGCAGTTCTAGGTGTCCTCAACCTAAGAAGGACATGGAGCTGGTAGAGCAAGTCCAGAGTAGGGTCATGAGGATGATCAGGGGGCTGAAGTACCTCCCGTATGAAGACAGGTTGAGGAAGCTGGGGCTGTTCAGCCTGGAGAAGAGAAGGCTGCGTGGAGACCTCATAGCAGCCTTCCAGTATCTGAGGGGGGCCTACAAGTATGCTGGAAAGGGACTCTTCGTCAGGGAATGTATTGATAAGACAAGGTGAAATGGGTTTAAACTTCAACAGGGGAAGTTCAGATTAGATATAAGGAAGAAGTTCTTTTCTGTAAGGGTGCTAAGGTACTGGAAGAGGTTGCCCAAAGAAGTGGTGAATGCTTCATTGCTGGCAGTGTTCAAGACTAGGCTGGGCAAGAGCCTTAGTCTATGTGGTTTAGTGTGAGGTGTCCCTGCCCATGGCAGGTGGGTTGGAACCTGATGATCTTAAGGTCCTTTCCAACTCTAACTATCCTATGATTCTATAATTCTTTTCATGTTCTTAAAATCATAAATTAATTTCACACTGCTAGAACATTACATAGCCCTCTCAGACCAAAGTGGATTCTAAAGATGCCATGTCCGTAGTTAGGTTCAGTATTGGTGTTATTAGCAACTTTTAGTTTAAAAATGAATTCTGATAATGAAATAATTTTCTCTCTCCATCGTCTTCATCCTGAGTCCTACTACATGCCTACAAAAGCTAACTGTATTATCACTGTGTATAATCAACTCCTAAGGGAAATTTATGAAAGAAATAGGATGGTCTCAAAAATTTTGAAGATTGTAAGCAATTCCAGTTATTCTGATCAGTCTCAAACCAACAATCAGAACTTTAATGCATGTTCAGCTATGGGTTGTTCCTTAATGGTGTATGTAAACTGATTAACTTTCTTGCAAAAACATGTTTTATAATATTTTCATTGTGTTTTAATTCAGTGTATTCATTGTATTAAAATAGTATATTTATAATTAATTATATTTAATGAATGCATTTATTCTTATTCTAATTATTTATTATAATAATGGGGGTTATGATACAGCAATACATATAATTTACCTGGTTCATTATAGCCAAAGAAATTTACTGTCTTTTTCACATACTTTCTTGCTCTTTTTCTATGTATATGAGCAGTGTTTCAAGATGCTTGCTATTTATAAATTTTGTAGACAAAAAAAATAAGACCGAACAATACACTGAGATTAAAAAAAAAACAACAAATAAGTCAAAAGCCAAACCCTAGACTTGCTGAACTGGGGAAGACAGCAACTTTCCTACTTTATTTCTGAATCCTTTTCCAGTAAAAGTTACCCCTGCTGAGCTTGTGAAAAATCTTAAAAGAAAAAAAAAAGGTCTGATTCTAAAAGACTTTCTCCTATCCCTGTATCAATGGATAACAAGATGGATAATAAGTGAACCTTCTTATAGAAGTCTGTCAGAACTTCCGTAAAAGTTGATGCAATTTAACTGATAAAATCTTGGAAATAGGAATGTATTACAGAAAGGATAAGACTTATAGAATCATAACATCATAGAATAGTTAGGATTGGAAAGGACCTCAAGATCATCTAGTTCCAAGCCCCCTGCCATGGGCAGGGACACCTCACACTAAACCATATCACCCAAGGCTTCATCCAACCTGGTCTTCAACACTGCCAGGGATGGAGCATTCACCACCTCCCTGGGTAACCCATTCCAGTACCTCACCACCCTAACAGTAAAGAATTTCTTCCTTATATCAAGTCTAAACCTCTGCTGTTTAAGATTCAACCCGTTACCCATTGTCCTATCACTACACTCCCTAATGAAGAGTCCCTTCCCAGCATCCCTGTAGGCCCCCTTCAGATACTGGAAGGCTGCTATGAGGTCTCCACGCAGCCTTCTCTTCTCCAGGCTGAACAGCCACAACTTTCTCAGCCTGTCTTCATATGGGAGGTGCTCCAGTCCGCTGATCATCCTCGTGGCCCTCCTCTGGACAGCAAATAGCAAGCTTTCTACCTATTTTTTTTTCTGATCTCTGGATGGGATGCAAAGGAAAGAAGAAAATCCCTTTTCTTGCAGTGGAAAACCTGTGTGCATAGACACAAATCTCTTTGCATGTATCAATACGAAGAATTTTAGCCTGCAACTAAATTCCTCAAGCTGAGAGGTACCAGACAAAGCAGATGGGAGTTTCTCATCAAATGACCATACAGTCATCCTCAAGCAAGTATATTTACAAAGTAAAACACAGAGTGCAAAGGCAGAAGACAAATACACACAAGAGATTTGAGTAATTCAATGAAAAGAGTAAACCATATCTTAAACTGTTTAGAAATGTTGAATATATTTAATCAAGTAGAAAAAAAGAAAGACTAAAAAATTAAATATAAAAACAGAACAAAGGAGCCAGATTGAAGGATCATGACTGAAGAAGTAGAGTAACTAAAGATTTTTTTAGAGATACTGGAATTACATTTTTGAAGGGGAAAGGGATGATGATATTATGAAAGTAGAAGACTGGTCTGTAACCTATTAGCTATTAGCTGAAAGAAAACCAGAATACTAGAAAACCAGAATACTGTCTCTGTTGACATTTTCTCACTTGAAGATCACTTCCAAAGGTAACACATGCTAGGAAGAAGTTCTCAAGTCATTCTGAGTATAAAAAAATGGCTTTAAAGTAGAAGAAGGTAGATTTAGATATAAAGAAGAAGCTCTTTACTGTGAGGGTGTTGAGATGCTGGAACAGGTTGCCCAAGGAAACTGGCAGCCTCATCCCTGGCAGTGTTCAAGGACAGGCTGGATGGGGCATTGAGCAACCTGGTCTAGTGGAAGGTGTCCCAGCACATGGCAAGGGGGTTGGAACTAGGTGATCTTTAAGGTCCCTTCCAAATGAAACCATTCTGTGATTCTATGATACTTCATTAGGTTTTAATCATGCGCATTTTATTACTACTAGTGAGGGTTCCCAAGATTAAAGAAGATGAGGGGGAATAAGAGTAGGCTTGTGGGCAAGGCTTTCATCTGGAACATCGAAGGTCCATGATCAGTGTCTGAGTTACTCTGGATCTGGCAATATTCATTACCTCTGGAATATGAAGATAAGAATGAGTATATAGGTCCAGAATATTATAATGATAGATGCAATAATGTTTGTGATATTTTCATGTAGTGCACTCGATCCTGTAACAGTATTAAGGTATCAGTTTCGTATTTATGAAATAAAAATGAAAGGATTTTTTATTTATTTATTTTTTTAAGTGGTGATGAAGCAAAGATTTCTTTTCAGGATGTATGTAGCAAGCATCTTGACTATTTTTGTGAGATAATCTCATCTTCCCTTCTTCCTTCTTTCTTTCCTTTGCTGGACAGGAAAAAATCTAAATTGCTAGAAACAGTTGGATATGTAATGCAAATATCAGATTAGTTTTACCATTTTTTCTCCTGGAATAACAGCAACAACTTTTCTTTCAGATGTGAATCATTTGAAGCATCCAAAGACTGTACAAATTCCTATAACACAGAACAAAGAAATCTCCACTGGGGAAGGGTCATCACTTCCAGTACCTTAGAAGGAAATAATTACAAGAGGAATATGGTTTCAATAATTTAGAGAATCCGCTCTTTAAGCTTTCTGATGATTTTAGTTGCTGTTTCGGGACTGCATCAGAATTTGAAAACAAAATGCATGAGCTGATGGTACACAAATTGACAAAGTTATATCTAATACATAGATATGAAGACAAGAAGAAGAACAACTCAGTCTTAATATTGAACAAAAACAAAACCACAGACAAATAACCTCAAGAAGGCTGAATGGATTAATAACAAATTGATCTTGTCTGCTCATTGTAAATTCTCTTCAGAAGAGGAGGGGGGAAACATTAGAAGTTGAATGAGCCGAAGTGTGTCATTTTACAGTTTAGTGAAGTCAGGGCTTCCTGATTATTTTGTGGAAATAATACAGAATACAGGGCTATTATACGCTTCATGGGATGGAGATCAAGCACTATGTGTTTTTCCACATGTTTCTACTACAAAAAAAATCAGTTAATTTTTCCACTACAGTAATCCTTTGGATAAATTAATGAATACTTTTATGCATTGTATCTTAAAGGATTTATAATCTCTTTAAGGATCATAAAAAGATGAGATACTTTAGGTTACATGTATCCAGTAATGATGTGCTCAAGATACCAGAAGCAAAACAAATCAAAACATTAACTCAGGTCTATGTTTTTAGAAAGAGTATAAGTGGAATTATTTTCTGGTGTTATCATGTCCATTGAACCATGCCCTGTATAGCCCTTAGAATATAACCTAGCTGACAAAAAATGCAGCGTCTTGAACTTAAATATTTCTGAATACCAACAAATGTTTTAAATAGCTGGGCAAGAATTCACTCTAATTTAGTAATTCTCTTTCTTTTGCATAAAATTAATGATTTATGAATTCCTATCAAGTACAGAAAAAATATCAAAAGCCTCTCAAGCTGAGACCATCAGTAATGACTATATTGATTAGATATAATATATTTTTTTTAATAACAAAATCAATTTTCTCATATGTATTTTATCAAAATGGCAAGAAAAAAAAAGAATATGGACATTTTTTTTTTTAACAGTGTTAAGCACTCAGAATTGAGGCTGCCAGGTTTTGCTGTGCCTAACAGTCACAGAAATTACTGCTCAGCCAGCAAGTTCCTTTAGACGTATGAAAATATATCTGTGTTGTGTTATTATGTATAATTATATACTAAAATGGGCAACTTCTAGAATGTTTTTCATTATTATTATTGAAAAAATAGTTTGAGAAATTACCAAATTTACATAACAGATTTTATTTCCTTCTCTTCCCCTTTCCTTTCCCTTTCCTTTTCTTTTTCCTTTCATTTCCCTTTCTGTTTCCCTTTCTTTTTCCCCTTTCACTTACCTTTCCCTTTCCTTTTTTTTTTTTCTTTCTTTTTTTCTATAACACTGCCTTGTGCTGAGAAATTGCAGCTTTTTCCAATTTCAATAATTCGTTTAGAACTGGTCACTCATCACAAATCATCTGTGCTCAGTAACTGATGCTGAAGGTGTTGGAGACCACAGGTAATTCAGAGTGAATGAGTATGCATTTTTATTTATCACAAAAAGCATGAGCAGAAAGAAAACTTGTTTAAATTCCAAAAAAGGCAAAAGCTTTTGGGGGCCATTCAGGGTGATTGCTTCTTCACAACCTACAAAAGACCTTAAAAAGTCAATATAGACTAGTATAAACAAGGCACTGTAGATATCCTGTCTTGTCTTGTCAGGATCTTCTTTGACCTGAAGGACTCTGAAGCATCAGTTATAAAGGACTGTGACGGTTTAACCCCAGAAAGCAACTCTGTACCTTGCAGCCACTTGCTCACAGCCTTGACCCCAGCCAGAGGTATGCGGAGGAGAATCAGAAAAAAACCCATTATTTTTATTCAAAACTAAAAGAGAGAAGGGTTTTTCTTCATTCAATGTCATTTTTAATCTTTTCTACAGCAGTTTTCTCTAATAGTTTAAGCATGCAAACTAATCCAGCTGTCCTATTACAACAATCCTTTTTTATCATACTTCATTTAGGTTTTGATAAATACAATATTGACTCATTCCTGTAAGAGCAACTGTCCTTTGAAAGTCTGAAAGTCTCAGGGATGATGCAGTTATTCATGAAGATGGTGGTCTGTCCTGGGTTTAGAAGTAGCAGTCAGTTTTTCTCCTTCTTAGTAGCTGGTGCACGGCTGTGTTTTGACTTTCAGCCTGGGAACAGAGCTGATAACACCAATGTTTTTAGTTGTTGCTAAGTAATGTTTACTCTGACTAAGGACTTTCTGAGTCTCATGCTCTGCCAGGGTGGAGGGGAGGCTAGGAGGAAGCAGAGACAGGACACCTGATCCAAACTAGCCAAAGAGGTATTCCGTACCACAGCACATCATACCTGGGAAGGTAACTGGGAGTTACCCAGAAGGGAGTTCTCTCTTCTCGGTCGGGCTCGTTTCGGCTGGGGGTATCATATTTTCTTCCCTTGTTATTTCCCTTATCATTATTATGATTGGTGGCAGCAGTAGTGATTTGTGTTATACCTTAGTTCCTGGACTGTTCTTATCTCAGCCCATGGGAGTTACATTCTTTTGATTCCCCTCCCCATCCCTCCGGGATGGAGACATTTGAAGATCAGTATATTTCAGCTGTGGGCCCTACAGCAATGAAATTAATAGCTTAATATTAATCTCTAGGATCAGATAGATAATGTGAGACTACAAAAGAAACTTTTACATCTAGATGGGATTATAACATTTCTAATACTGCTGATAAAGCACTACTGATTGTATAAAATCTGTGAAGACTGTACAACTTCAAAATGTACGTAAAAATAATTTTTCCTCCTTTTTTGGACTTATATCAGCAGTAGTGTTATAAATAAATAATCTTGAAATAAAAGCAATTAAGCATGTTATAAACTTCAGGCTAAACTGGCTAAAATCATGCTTAAATCATCACATAGCTAAGCATGTTCTCTGTTTCAAGATATTTATTAACAGTGATACATTTAATTAAAGTATATAAGAGCTACATGTGGCTTTGCATAGCCATGTAGCTTAAAATTTACAAATTTGTGTAGGTAGTTATGTTCCAAAATTGCTGAGGCTACTTTTTATTATCTTTTAGCACCTTTGTGAGTCTGGCGTCAAAAAGGTAATGAACTTTGTAAAAAAAAATAAGCAGTCTAAGCATATTTCATGAAAAAGTGCTTCCTCATCTGAAAGTAATATTTTATGTGTTTTGTGCCTGAAACCGGATATAGCCCCATTTGTGGCTGCTTTGTAAGAATAATTAACATTACAAAGGAAGGAATTATTCAGTCATCAAGCTGTATCTCATAGATGTTTTCATTTCATAGGGATAACAGTTCAATTATGAAAATAATTCTTCAATGGTACTTCAATTACGTTCAATTCTGTACCTAGGAGAACTTATATTTTTATACAAGAAGACTAAATTGAAATTTAGACTTCTTCGTTATTGATTAAAATGTATTAGCTGCAGAGTTTGTTCTTTGAAACTGAAGAGTGTGCCAGTATTAATCTTTTCCACGTTTCCATGTCTGACACAGTATCATCACACAACTTCAAAAAGTTGTGTGCTGTCTTCCTTTAATATGTGTTTAAATAATGCTTGAAGAATTGAAATATATTTAGTGTTATATACTTTCTTATCTGTCAAAAGCTCATGTACTGGTGAAAATGTATTTTAATGACAATACAGAGCTGATTGAGTTTGATTTTTAATATTTGGATAGAGCAAAATGCAGAGGAAGAATATTTTCATGCTAGGTATTAAAAAAACAAACATAGAATATTCTTAACACCCACTGAAGACACTAAGAGATAACACTGCTTAACCCTGTAAGAAGAACCACCAATAATCATCTGGATTCTCTAGTCTCAAAACTTTCCCAAGCTGCTGCTCAATGAATACCTGAACTTCTTTTGGCACTTAGCCCAAATCTCCAAAAATTACTAGAATAAAGTATCTACTACTTCCTCACAGTAATGTACATTAAAAAAATTTTTCATTTAAAAAAACAACTACATTCTGATAAAAGAAACTGAAAAAGTCTAAATTTCTGGTTATTATAAGTGCAGAAAAGAAGTGTTCCCTGCATTTTTAGGAGGGTCAGAATTCATACAGGCCCTGAGTGAATTGTTTGAAATATTTTTTTCACTGTTCTACTGTCTTTTTTTTTACTACAGTTTCACCTAACCTAGTATTTTCCATATAGTCCACAACCTTTCTAGTCAGTTTTTAACTTTATAGAAAAAAAAAATAAATTACATAACAAAACATTTGCAGTGGGCTGTATAATCCTCATAATGGACTTTATCAGCTTCAGACACTTTCTCTTTGCTGATTATATGACTGTGCTATGTTTGTTCTGTTTACAGGAAAGTAGTAATGAAAGATAACATCAGTTATTAAAAAGAATGATTTTTTTTAAGTGAGAACTTGATTTGTCTGATTTTTATTGGGATTTGATAATCTGAAATTGCTGAGAACATTGTGATATTTTTTCTTTCCTGCTCCTATTAATTTCTTACTTATATTGCAAATTTACACATTTATTGTTAAGATGATGAGAGTGTAGTATGTAAAGAGAGAATACAGATTCAGCAGAATGCTCAGGTGGGGAAAAATAAAGAGGCTACTTTATGATGAAGAAGCATCATTATTCCAAAGTCTAACACAATTGGACTGTAATAAATACATTTTAAAGATATCACATTTCCTGACAAGAAAAAAAAAAGGGAACAGTAAAGTTACTTTTTTGAAAAGCATAACTGAAAAAAAAATCTAACTGTAAACTGTTTTGCCATACATTTACCAATCAATTAATAAATAAATTGATCCAAGCACCCTTCTGAGGAGAGCAACCTTAATCAGTGTAAGAGAACTGAACACAAAAAGCAGCCATCAAATGAGATTTAAAAAAATAACAGATCCACCTAGTAGCAAGTTCTCCAGAGTATTATTAAGACAGCAGGGAGTATACCCTTTGGCTTCTTTGTGGAAATTATTTCCCTCATGTAATTTGTAAAACTGTTGCTAATTACCTGAGAAAATTTAATGTAACAAACCTTGTTTAGTAATCAGGACTATTAGCTTTCTTCACTTTATGCCATTTCAGGAGCCTTGAGAATAACAACCACACCTGAAAATCAGTTTGTTCTCCCCTGTTTTGTCTCAAAACATATTTAAACATGTATCAATACATTTTTTAATACCAGAGAAAAATATTACCTTTGCTATATCATTGTCACTGAGCCTATAGTTTAACAGACCAAATAGGAATATAAAAAATAATTTCCTGATTCAAGACGCTAAATCCAGATGTTAAAAAATTAAACATTTAGCTTAGTAGCCTTAAGAGTTGGATAGGTTATTAAAAAAATAAAAAGTTATTCTGAAGCCTTTCAAATATTAGCTAGTGAGATAAAAGGAGAAAAACAAATAATCCTAGAACACCTACACACATTCACATGTTCCTACCACCTAAGAAAACACTGGTCTTCATATAGGTCTGTTAGAAAGATACTGAACAGCTGTTATCCACTCAATCCAGAACGCAACATCCAGTCACGGAACTGTGAATGTATGCAAATTAAACTTTTTCTTGTTTTTAAAGGAGTAGAAAGAAAATCTATGTCCTTTTACAAAGCTTTCCATCTTTGTATCAATTTAGATATCTTCAGCTTCTTCAAACTAATAGACTAAATTAGGCAGAAATAAGAGATACTCATATGGGAAGGATTATATCATATCAGAAGGTTTACTGACAAATGTTTTTGTCTAACACTGAAATTGCTGGAATTTCAGATGATATCTGATTTATTTTTTTTCTAATCTGGATGGAAAAGTGATTAATTTAAAATGTGATTTTTTTTTTAAAGGAAATATTGATATTTTTAAGATTATTTCAATTTTATGCAAGAAACATTTTTTTAACTTCAAAAACTTGTATTATTTTGTGCTTGTGCTTTGAGGCTCAGACCTATAGAACAATTTTTTACATAGATTTATTTTTTCTTTTTCTCGTACAGTTATGAAACTGGATAAAACAGAAGGAAAAATGCTAGGATCTAATGCAACCTAATTAAGCTAATTCTTTGTGTTGTCAAAAAAAAAGTGGGCACAATTAAAAAAATTAGAATACAATAAAAATTAACAAACTGAAAATTCATATTTGTGATGATAAATCTGCTTTTTTTTTTTTTCAGTAGCAGTACTAACTGAAAACTGCAACTTACAATTTAAGGTTCTTACATTTGTGGGGAGCAGCTCCTTTTTACTCACGTATTCTTAAATCTGCCTATTTCTGTCTGTATTGGGTCTGGTTGAGATAGAGTCAATTTTCCCTACAGCGGACCTGATGGTGTTGTGCTTTGTATTCGTAGCTAGAAAGGTGCTGATAACACACAGTGTTTGGCTACTTTGGTATATATATATATGTATTTCTGTATATACTTTCATATATTGGCTATACTTTGGTATATTGCTTGCACAGCATCAAGGCTGTATCTCAAGGGGACCTACAAAGATGCTGGGGAAGGACTCTTCATTACAGAATGTAGTGATAGGACAAGGGGTAATGGGCTTAAAAATTAAACAGGAGAACTTCAGATTAGATACAAGGAGGAAGTTCTTTACTGTGAGTGTGGTTAAGCACTGGAATAGGTTGCCCAAGGAAGTTGTGAATGATCCATCCCTGGCAGTGTTCAAGGCCAGGTTGGTTGAAGTCTTGGGTGACATGGTTCATAGAATCATAGAATAATTAGGGTTGGAAAGGACCTTAAGGTCATCTAGTTCCAACCCCCCTGCCATGGGCAGGGACACCTCACACTAAGCCATATCACCCAAGTTTTCATCCAACCTGGTCTTGAACACTGCCAGGGATGGAGCATTCACAGCTTCCCTGGGCAAGCCATTCCAGAGCCTCACCACCCTCACAGTAAAGAATTTCTTCCTTATATCCAATCTAAACCTCCCCTATTTAAGTTTTAACCTGTTACCCATTGTCCTATCACTACAGTCCCTAATGAATAGTCCCTCCCCAGCATCCCTGGAGGCCCCCTTCAGATACTGGAAGGCTGCTATGAGGTCTCCACACAGCCTTCTCTTCTCCATGCAGAACAGCCCCAACTTTCTCAACCTGTATTCATAGGGGAGGTGCTCCAGGGCCGTGATCATCCTCATGGCCCTTCTCTGGACTTGTTCCAACAGTTCCATGACCTTTTTATGTTGAAGACACCAGAACTGCACACAGTACTCCAAGTAAGGTTTCATGAGAGCAGAGTAGAGGGGCAGGATCATCTCCTTTGACCTGCTGGTCACGCTTCTTTTGATGCAGCCCAGGAGGGAGTTGGCATTCTGGGCTGTGCGTGCACACTGCCGGATCACGTTCATTTTCTCATGAACCGACACCCCCAAGTCCTTCTCTGCAGGGCTGCTCTGAATTTCTTCTCTGTCCAACCTGTAGCTGTGCCTGGGATTGCTCCCACCAAGGTGTAGGACCTTGCACTTGGCATGGTTAAACTTCATGAGGTTGGCATCAGCCCACCTCACAAGTGTGTCAAGGTCCCTCTGAATGGCATTCCTTCCCTCTAGCGTACCAACAGAACCACACAGCTTGGTGTCATTGGCAAACTTGCTGAGGGTGCACTCAGTCCCATTGTCCGGGTCACTGACAAAGATGTTGAGCAAGACTGATCCCAACACCAGTCCCTGAGGGACACCACTGATTACTGGTCTCCAAATGGACATTGAGCCATTGACCACAACTCTTTGATTGCGGCTATCCAGCCAGTTCTTTATCCACCGAGTGGTCCACCTATCAAATTGATGTTTCTCCACTTTAGGGACAAGGATGTCCGTGGGACAATGTTGAACGTTTAGTGCCAGGTGTCCCTGCCTGTGGTAGGGTGATTGGAATTAGATGACCTTAAGGTCTTTTCCAACTCTAATTATTCTATGTTTCTGTAATTCTAGCTGCCTTTTCTCTAAATCACCTTTTCTCTATACTTTTCTCTCATTTCACCTTAGTGAGGTGAATCTTATGCACAAATACAAATTAAATTACCATTTTTACCAGAACAGTCCAGTAACTAAGGTATAACACAAACCCACAGCTGCTACTACCAGTAAAATTAATGGCAATGGAAATAATAAGGGAAGAGAATACAACCGCTCACCACTTGTCGACCAGTACCCAGCCTAACCTGAGCAGTGATCTAGTGCTTCTGGGTAACTGCGCCCACTTTACATACTTGGTATGTTGTGCTGTGTTATGGAATACCTCTTTGGTCAGTTTGGGTCAGGTGTCCTGTCCCTGCTTCCTCCCTGTTTCCCCTCCTCCCTGGCAGAGCATGAGACTCACAAAGTCCTTAGTCAGACTAAACATTACTTAGCAACAACTAAGAACACTGGTGTTATCAGCTCTGTTCGCAGGCTGAAAGTCAAAACACAGCCGTGCACCAGCTACTAAGAAGGAGAAAAATTACTGCTATTGCTGGACCCAGGACAACCACTATCTCTGTACACATGAACATGTACATAGATGATATAGATATAGATGTATAGGTAGATATATTCAGATACGGATATAGATGATAGATAGTCAATTTCCCATCCCAGTCAAGAAGCCAGTGTAGACATCTTCAGAGCTTCATTATAATTCCTCAGAATGACAATTAAAATTCTGTTTTTTTCATGCTGTCTTCAAAGAATGTAACAATTATTAAGCTCATAGTTTCAAAACCACTGCCTAATATCATCTCTGGGCTTTATTTTACCACCTTCAGCCTCCAACCATCTGTCTCACTCCATCTGTTGTCTCACGTTCTACTTAGTTTGAAAATTCTTTGGATAGGGATTTTCTTCTTGGCTCACATTTCTGCATAGGGATCCTGGCCTCTGATAAACTTCCAAGTATTATGGTAATATAAATAATAGCAAGCAGCAACAGGTGTCAGGAGACATATTGCAGTACAGTTCTACCAAACAGAAGACAGCACAACACTTACAGTATCTGAAAAACATTATCTTTGGGGCAAATATTAATGCCTTACTTTCAACATATTTCTGTAAGAGCAGTATTCAAATGTGTGTATATAAGCATGCTGGTGAGGGACTATTCATTAGGGACTGTAGTGATAGGACAAGGGGTAACGGGTTGAAACTTAAACAGGGGAGGTTTAGATTGGATATAAGGAAGAAATTCTTTACTGTGAGGGTGGTGAGGTACTGGAATGGGTTGCCCAAGGAGGTAGTGAATGCTCCATTCCTGGCAGTGTTCAAGACCAGGTTGGATGAAGCCTTGGGTGATATGGTTTAGTGTGAGGTGTCCTTGCCCATGGCAGGGGGGTTGGAACTGGATGATCTTAAGGTCCTTTCCAACCCTAACTATTCTATGATTCTATATTTCAATAAGCATTATTACAACAGACTGTGCTGAAAGTGCAACTTAGTGGGACTATGCAAGCTAAATATTCATCAATTTTCTGAGATTTTGAAGGTTTTTTTTCTCTTCTTTAGGTTTAGAGCTGCTGATTCTTGTGGAAATTCTGTTTGAAGAGTATTGATAATGCAGTTTGTAGAAATACATGATACTGTTAGTCTGAGCTGATTCCTGGAAAAAAAATCTGGACTGAAGCTTGCATTGTTTACCTTACTCTGCCTACTTATGCTGGCTGTTCATATGGTTTCTTTTATTTTGGTCAAAAAAACCTGTTAGTCATTGAGAAAATAGAATAGTGCATCCATCTACAATTAAAGCCTGGTCAGATGTATCTTCATTACCATTTTCTCCACAGAGAGGCTGTCAGATTTCACTTTAATTCCAACACATCTATGAAAAATCATCTTAATTATAGGATTATTGGCATGGCATTTATATTGTCATTCAAACTGATTGATGCATATTCCTAAATTGTCAGTCTAAAAAACTACTAAATTTCTCCTCAAAATGATTTTCAGTAAATATTTACTTGTTATGCACCTGGAATAAAAGATATGCCTTTTAAAAAACTTTCTTAAAAATGACAACATATTTTTCATTGCAGATTTTGAGCTTGGCTCTCATTGAGAGCCTCTCCATGTCAAAATGCTGAACCTAAGGAAATTGCTCCAAATTTATTCTTAGGCTGCGTCACAGTGTATATATTTCCAGCTCAGCCTTCAAAAAGAGGAACCACAGGCTATGCGAAAATTATAAGATTATGAATAGAGTGTATTATGTTCTGATGCACATTCTTATGTACTAGCTTATTAGAAAATATAAACTTTTGATAAAGGGTAAAACCCTTGACCATATGACACTAACATGTTAGAACAGTTTTACACAGGTCTGTGTATAAATGTAACAGCATTCAAACTCTATAATAACTGATGAAAAAAAGTATATCATGAAAAAATGTGAACAAATCATATTTAGGTGGAAAAAAAAATTGCATACTTGTTGCTGTATTCTGGTATTCAGGTGATACAGCATGTTGGATTCAGGTGATATTATAATGATCCTGGCTGTTGCAAAGCAACTCTGAAAATGCTTATGTACACTTTACTTTTCTCTCCTGCCAGAAATATTCCTATATGAACCCAGGTAAAAATCCTACAGAAACTTAGTATTGGAAAAAAATAAAAAGAAAACTACTGAGCTAATATATACTTATATAAGTAAAAAATATATTTTCAATATATCATGTGTTAAAATAATACATTCCCTCTACTCTGCTCTCGCGAGACATCATTTGGAGTATTGTGTCCAGTTCTGGTGTCTGCAACATAAAAAGTACATGGAACCGTTGGAACAAGTCCAGAGGAGGGCCACAAGGATGATCAGGGGACTGGTGCACCTCCCATATGAAGACAGGCTGAGAAAGTTGGGGCTGTTCAGCCTGGAGAAGAGAAGGCTGTGTGGAGTCCTCATAGCAGCCTTCCAGTATCTGAAGGGGGTCTATAGGGATGCTGGAGAAGGACTCTTCGTTAGGGACTGTAGTGATTGAACAAGGGGAAATGGGTTGAATCTTAAACAGGGGAGGATTAGATTGGATATAAGGAAGAAATTCTTTACTGTAAGGATAGTGAGGCACTGAAATGGGTTGCCCAAAGAAGTGATGAATTCTCCATTGCTGGCAGAGTTCAAGACCAGGCTGGACGAAGCCTTGGATGGCATGGTTTAATGTGAGGTGTCCTTGCCCATGGCAGGGAGTTTGGAACTTGATGATTGCAAGGTTCTTTCCAACCCTAACTGTTCTATGATTCTATGATTCTATCCCAAGCCAGACGTTATACTGGTTAAGTGACCAAAGTAGACCAGGCCATTATCTTTCTGAAAAACTCCAGACCATTCAAAAGCTGTGCTAAATCTGTTACCTGCAATAATCTGCTAATGGTGAAATGCTTTCTGTCTCATGGACTGAGCATTTGACTCATGTGATTTCAGCCTGATTTTTCAGAAACTTGATGCAATGATGAATATGAATATCGTCAAATAGAATTTACTTAGTCCTGATTTCAAACAAACCAGTGAGTTTGTGGCTACTTTACCTCTAATTCTCTTTGGTAAAAGAAGGAAAGACAAAGACTAAAGGATTAAAAATTTTTAGTAATATAATGATATGCTTGCCAAAGGTGAAACAAGTATATAAACACTATGAATGAGTGCCACTGTATTCAATTTGTTTTCTTTCAATTCACAGTAATGCATCTGATATTTTCTTTCTATTTTCCTTGGTTTAATAAATGGCATATCAAAACACTTTAGTAGGGTGTGAAAAATATTTACAGATTTCTGAGTGCCAGCAATATTCATGTAATTATCATAGATGTGAGGTACAGCATTAAAAAACATTCTTATTTAAGAATTTAGTATTTAAATAGTGCACTTGAAAGGCGCTATCAAGTACTGCATAACAGAGCCAAGGGAAAACAGAAAATCTACTTCATTGTGTAGAACAGTTAATTTATCTTTATTCTGAAATCCTTATCACAGAAAACTGCAAGGACAGAGATGAAGCTCAGTAACACAGAGCTTATTAAAAAATAATATAAATTTCAACCACACTTTTAAAGTAGTAGAATACAAATTAATTTGGATGTTGCCAAAGGAATTATGGTTTGGAAGTACTCAACAGTTTTATGTGGACTAAGTTTTAGCTACCGCAGCATGAAGTAAGCATGCCTTTTGCAGTTATTTGTATAGAAACAGCACATGAGTTCAGTCACAGAACACAAAGAAAAAATAAGAGTTTGCACCCAAAGGATAGATATTTTAGCTCCACCAGCATCTTTAAAGTTCAGGTGCAAAGTATTAACTCATGCATTCTAACTACAGGTACCTATAATGTATACACAAGTTAGTTACTGTAACTTCCTTTACAGTCAGTGGAGAAAAACCAGTATCTTTAGAGTGAGTCTCCTCAACTTAAGAGACATAGGATAGGTCGTTTATTTCTCTATCATACGTGGAAAGACAGTCTAATTGACCAGTTTGATATGACCAAAATATTTCAAAATATGAAAGTACAAAATAATTAATAAAAAATGAGGAAGTATTCCTGAAAATTTATCTGGCCTTGTATTAAGATCATTTATCTTTAAGCTAATTCAAGTTATCATCTGAAGTAATTTATGATTAATTACATTACTCGATTAAAAGAAACATGCAGTCTAGTCAGAAGGTTTACTAGAACTTTTTAATTTTTTTTGCAGGTTATTAAAGGGATAATAACTTTCACTGAGAGTAATCTTCAGCTTTTGAGGCAAGATTAAATGAAGTTATCAGATTCTTCTAATTACATATCCCCAAACCATTTAGACCTACAGACATATATACAGGCTTTTGACTTTTTTTTCCTTTAGAAACTAAAATGCTGACAGTTTTCATTGCTATATATGTCAGTCTTCAACCTGACATCTAAGCACTCTTCTAGTAGATTTATTTTACTCACTGTGATGATCAACTGTATTTAGTTTTACCTATGATTTAAAAACCCAGATATACAATAAGGGAATGCTTAAAACGGAAGTTTCTAAGAGGCTCAACTTCTCTGTTCTTCTCCATTTCAAAAGAACATTTATTTATTCTGAACTTTCCACTTCACTACTTTAAGAATGGAAAGCACCTAGCAGTTACATTTTGCATTATAGGTAAATATTTTTCTTTCAGTTTATCAAATTTAAGTTTAGTTTATGATAGAAGATACATGTAGAAGGCAGATGCTGTAAGCATTTGGATTGTATTTTGTTTAGTGCTTGCTTCATTTTTTTCTCCTTTTTCTTTTTTTTTTTTTTTTTCCTCAGAAGATCTTAGTTTCATTTGGGTATTCATTCCTTCCCAGATCCCATGAGCTAGTTCCTCGTTGTTGTAAACTATGGTAATGAATAAACATCCTAGAAGATATTTTGCAAGGATCACAGAATCCCAAGGGTTAGAAGGGACCTCAAAAGGTCATCTAGCCCAACCCCCCTGCAAGAGCAGGGTAAACTAGAGTACATCACACAGGAACTTGTCCAGGCGGGCCTTGAATATCTCCAACGTAGGAGACTCCATAACCTCCCTGGGCAACTTGTTCCAGTGCTCTGTCACTCTTAACAGTAAAGAAGTTCTTCCTGATGTTAACGTGGAACCTCCTATGTTCCAGTTTACAGCCATTTCCCCTTGTCCTACCACTGGATATCACTGAAAAAAAAGCCTAGCTCCATCATCTTGACACCCACCCTTTACATATTTATAAACACTGATGAGGTCACCCCTCAGTCTTCTCCAAGCTAAAGAGACCCAGCTCCCTCAGCCTCTACTCATAAGGGAGATGTTCCACTCCCTTAATCATCTTTGTGGCTCTGCGCTGGACTCTTCCAAGCAATTCCCTGTCCTTCTTGAACTGAGGGGCCCAGAACTGGATGCAGTATTCCAGATGAGGCCTCACCAAGGCAGAGTAGAGGGGGAGGAGAACCTCTCTTGCCCTGCTAACCACACCCTTTCTAATGCACCTTAGGATGCCATTTGCCTTCTTGGACACAAGGGCACGTTGCTGGCTCATGGTCATCCTGTCCACCAGGACCCCCAGGTCCCTTTCCCCTTCACTACTTTCCAGCAGGTCAACCCCCAACTTGTACTGGTACATGAGGTTGTTCCTCCCCAGATGCAAGACTCTACACTTGCCCTTGTTGAATTTCATCAAGTTTCTCCCTGCCCAACTCTCCAGCCTGTCCAAGTCTCGCTGAATGGCAACACAGCCTTCTGGTGTGTCAGCCACTCCTCCCAGTTTAGTGTCATCAGCAAACTTGCTGAGGGTACACTCAGTTGCCTCATCCAGGTCGCTGATGAAAATATTAAACAGCACTGGTCCCAGCACCAACCCCTGAGGGACTCCACTAGTCACAGACCTCCAGCTAGATTCTGCCCCATTGACCACAACTCTCTGCCTTCTTCCTTTCAAACAGTTCTTGATCCACCTCACTACCTCATCAGCAAGCCCACACTTCCTTAGCTTATCTATGAGGATGCTGTGGGAGACAGTATCAAATGCCTTACTGAAATCAAGAAAACCACATCTACCACTCTACCATCATCCCTCCACCTAGTCACTTCCTCATAGAAGGCTATAAGGTTGGTCAAACATGACTTTTCCTTGGTAAAACCATGTTGGCTGTTCTTAGTAACCCCCTCATCCTTGATATGCCTAGAGATGGAGTCAATATTAAGTTGTTCCATCACCTTTCCAGGGATGGAGGTAATGCTGACTGGTCTATAATTACGTGGGTCCTCCTTCTTGCCCTTCTTATAGACTGGTGTGACATTTGCCACCCTCCAATCCTCAGGCATCTCTCCCGTTTCCCATGATTTACCAAAGATGATGAAGAGTGGCCTAGCAATGACCTCCACCAGCTCCCATCCATTTGTGTATCCATTTGATGCTGGCATGCAAATGCAGATCCTTGAAGGTTAACAGATGCACCATGTATCTCAGAGTCATTCCTGATCACATAATCATTGAATAATTTGGGTTGCAAGGGACCTTAAAGATATTTCCCACCACCCTGGCATGGGCAGGGACACATTCCACTAGGGTAGGTTCCTCAAAACTCCATCCAACCTGACCTTGAACACGTCTAGGGACGAGGCACCCACAACTTCTCTAAGCAACCTATTCTAGTGTCTCATTGCCCTCACAGTAAATAAATATTTGCTAATATCTAATCTAAATCTCCCCTCTGTCACCTTAAACCTATTCCACTTCAACCTGTCCTTGCAAAAAGTCCTTCTCCAGATTTCTTGTAGGCCCCTTTAGGTATTGGAAGACTAATATAAAGTCTCCCTGAGCCTTCTCTTCTGAGGCTGAAGAAACCCAACTCTCAGCCTGTCTTCATAACACATAGCCTATGCTCCAGATCTCTGCTCAACCCTGTATGGCCTTCCTCATGACTTGCCCAAGGACATCCATATCCTTCTTATGTTGTGGCCCCCAGGGCTGAATGCAGTACTCTAGGTGGGGTCTCAAGATAGTGGAGTAGAGGAGTAGAATCACCTACCTTGACCTTCTGGTCATGCTTCTTTTGATACGACACAGCATATGGCTGGCTTTCTGGGCTGTGAGCACACACTGACAGGTCATGTTCAGCTTCTCATCAACCAATACCCCCATGTTCTCCTCAGGGCTGCTCTCAATCCAGTCTCCACCCAAACTGTATTTGTGCTTGAGATTGCCCCAGCCCAGTTGCAGAACCTTTCACTTGGCCTTGTTTAACTTCATGCAGTTTGCCCTGGCCCATCTCTTGAACCTGTCTCACGCTTAATGCCTCCTCCACTGTGAATGCAGCTGTTTATCTTGATATGATACGGGGCTCTGTGCATTCAAGAGACTGAAAAATGTAATGGGTAGCATTATGATCCAAAGCAGTTCAATGTGTTTATGACATATTTGTATTCCAGGTTTTACATGAAATTGTGAGATTACTTCTGATCTACTTCTGTAGGCATGACAGGACTTTTAAAGAAGAAGGAATTGATTGTCCATAATAAGCATAGTTTCTTCACAATTTTTCATCCACTTTCTTGGCTGCTAAGAGCCCAAAATGTACATCAAAGGACATTTTCAGGAAGAGAAATTAATCATAAGCCTTCAGCCTCTTCTCTTTTTCCAGTCATTTAAAAGTAACAGTTAAAACTCATAACTTTACTTCCAAACCTCCCAGCTTCCTCAGCTAACAACAGAGTTTCAAAATTAAATGTTGTAATTAATAGATCATAGTTTTGACAGACCACTTGACTTTTCTTTAAGCAACAATCTTGTTACGAGAAACTCTTTTCATCAAACATTTTTCCCTGAGTTTGGACATCACAAAGTCATTTATGTTATAATCTTTGCTTTTTCTGTTTGGGCCAACCATGAATTTATTCTGCTAATTACAGCACTTCTCACTAATCTGGAAAATTCTGTGTCTATTTAGAATGCAGGGTGAGCTAAGCTACAATTGAAAAAGAAACGTAAATATTTACCTAAAGTGTAATCCTGAATTTGCAAATAGGATATTACATTGCACAAAGAACTGAAATAGAAGTTAATACTGAAATATGAAAACTTGTGCTGTGGTTACTCTGAGACTATTGCAAGAATGGAATTCATTTGAATTATTAAAAGTATGGAGGAGATAAAAATGTACTGGGAGAGACACTGAAAAGTTTTAGACAGGCAACAGGGATTTAATTCAATATCGCAAACCCCAATTATTATTAAAAATGGAGACAACAAAAAATAGAAAAAATAAAGAGAATTGTGTTATTTTCTGTATCAAAAAACAGAACCTTTGGTATTCACTGTTACAAAACATTAGAAACTTGTTACTTACAAGCTTCATGAAATAGACTTTTATACTGTACTTTTCTGTAAAATGCTACTTTATGGGAACACAAGCTAGATACAAGAGCAGAACAAATTTCCACAGTGTTTACAAGTCAAAACTATGGCACAGTAGCAAAAGGAAAGGGACTGTTACAATATACAGAAATATATAAAAAAAAAATATTTTCATAGTTTGGACCTCAGGAAAGGAGAGATAACATTAATACTTACAGTATCTGAGCTTTTTTCCCTACTATTACATTTATATGTCACTTTTTAGGTGATTGGAAAGGGAAAATCTCTGTTTTACCAAAGCCATTTGGACTTCTGTCATTGGCTCTGGTAAGGGCAGAACTTTCATGTTCATTGCTTTTACTGAAAGCTTTAACAAAATTTAAACCATATGGTGATGAAAGATTAAAAAAATAATAAGAAAGGGACTTTTAAAAAATATTATTTAGTTATTAGACGTCTTTTAGAATGCTTTGGTATATCCATTTGATCTATTTATATACTTATTGACTTTAAAAAAGGAGGAAAGATTCTCAAATTTCACTAATATTTAAGATTGCCTCCTGCTTTTTTTTAAGTTTTAAAAATTAAGGTCAAACCTATCATATAGGGAATCGTGCTATATAGTACTCAGCTAGCATCATTCAACCAGAAGTAGATGATATACTTACTCATATTGTTAGATACTTGATGTTAGGCTTGATTTTTTTCCTTGCACTTTAAATACACTCCATCATGTTTCATTCTAATAAGTGACTGCTTTTTGCATGAACTTTATTTTGTTTTCATAAAGAAGCAAATCTAGTTGATTTGTAAGTCATTAATTTTGTTCCTGCCAAAGAAATAGTGAATCTGTAGCAATTTTAATGTAGTGAAAAATTAACTGAACTAATATGGAAATTAGGAAATTATTTTGTTGAGCATCTTGGAAGGGTGGAATAAAACAGAAACATTTTCCTACAGATTTTTTCACTTGTTTCTAGATAGCAAATAATTTTAAAGGTTACAGTTTAAATGTCATAGATTTTCCCCTTCACTCTATTTACAGTCATCTAAATCCCAGTTATTTTTAAAATTTAAGAGTATTTTCCACTTAAAGCTGCTCTAATAACATCAAGTTTCTAGGAGTCTTTAAAATGCAGATTGAACAATTCTTCATCTAGCATTGCTTTCTTAGAGACCATATAGATTTGATTCTGTGTTCACATTTTTTTCCCAAATTAAATGTCCAAACATCCATTTGGACTGACTGTACTTGCACTGAAATTGTAGGTAAAGTCATTAACTTTAAAAAGCCCTTATTTTGTTAATTGCTTCTGGCTGTATTTGTTGAGCTCCTGCTAAGATACTGACATAGATCCCAATCAACCAGAGTTTAAGTCTGTGCACCTAAATCTAAGCACATAGTTTTATCTAATAAAAATTCTGGATGCCTGTGGCAGAACTCCTTCGGTTGGAACTCACAGTTGGATCAGGAGGAATTATTTTCACTAACAAAAATATTAGTCCTGAGGGATGGAGGTTTGATGTTATCCTAGTAACAAAGAAAAAGAAAGCTTAGACCACACCATATTTTTTTTAGTCCTGCAACAAAACTTTCTCTGCAACATGAGAAAGTTCAACTATGTATTCTGAAATCCTGTTATATTGCACTGAGCAATCCTTTGACAACTTAAGCAAAACAAGAATATAATTATTTTTTTAATAAGAATCTGTTACAGAATGATGTAGCTATAGGACAAGGGGTAATGGATTCAAACTTAAGCACAGAAGATTTAGGTTGGATATCAGGAAGCTATTCTTTACTGTGAGAGTGGTGGGGCAATGAAACAGGTTGCCAAAGGAAGCTGTGAATTCTCTGTCCTTGGCAGAGTTCAAGGCCAGGTTGGACACAGCCTTGAGCAACCCAGTCTAGTGGGAGATGTTCCTGCCTGTGGCAAGGGTTTGGAACTAGGTGGTCTTAAGGTCATTACCAACCTTAACCATTCTATGATTCTAGTATAGGGCTGTTACATACTACATGCTACATAAAATTCAGAGTTTCACTAAGGTAGTATAAATGGGTGCCTATCATTATCTTTCACATTAAGACTTCTGAAGGCCACAGAGAAGTTTCTCAGAATTTTGTTTCATAATGATTGCCTTTCATAGCTTTCATTTTTCTTTCAGGGAATATGGATGCTATTTTTCACATTGAATTCAGATAATTTATGGTTGACTAAGAGGCAACGCACATCGTGTTCTTTTATTATCACCAAGAAAAATGAAAATAACATTGTTTAGGTGACCTACGATTTAGGTTACCCCTGCATCCTAGATTCACTGTCATTAACACACCATCTGAAATAAGAATATGTGATGAAAAAAGCTTGCTGAATAGCAGAGCAGACTTCAAGACTTTTTCAGTTCTACTCTGCTCTGTTCAGGCTCTGTGTAAACCTGGATAATCCATCTGTATATTCAGCCCTTCCTGTAAAACATAAGAGGCATAATCTATTCACAAGGATTGGATTTTAACATTCTGTTACAAAATACTACATGAGGAGAAATGTCAGTTTTAAATTTAAGCACTCCAAGCTCTTGCATATGCCAAAAATTAAATAAAAGTTGAGCTGGCAGGCAGCACTGTTGTATGGATTTATCCTAAATTTCCATGAACATGCTACAGCTGGGTACATGTGTTTATTTCGGTTATATGAATTATTAAAAGAGGCTTTTGGTCAATAAACAGTAAACTAGCAGTGCCATCCAGCAGACAGTTTTAATAAAATTTTGCTTGGTCCTCAGCAGCAGGTAGAATTACTTATAAGAAGTATGTTTCAACTTGCTCTCTCTCTGTCTTTTTGCCAGATATAGATAACACCATGTATTGATAACTATTTACTAGAAGAAATATCCCAGGAAGTGTTCACTGTAGTGGGATATAAAGCCTGATATAAATGCATCAGTGTTACAGTTCTAAGGAAATATTGCCTTATTCTGGAAGAGTTTTGCATACTGAGGTTTAGAAAACAACCTTTCCTAAAGGTAATTTAATTTTTAAAGGTTTTCAAGGTTCAATGTAGTTTTAAGATGAAGAATTTCAAGGCTGCATAGACATAAATAAAATATGTTCTTTAATGCTGGATCCAAGAATATTTTTTCTAGTCAGAAGAAAAAAATTTCCATCATTCAAAAAAAAAATAGACTGACGGATATGTTCAAACTAGTCTTCATTCAAATCGTACTGTTTTACCACCAGAAGTCAGAGTAGTTATTGTATTTCTGTATCTCCTTTTTTTTTGTCTCTTCTGAGATTATCTGGCACTGATTACGTAGTTTCATTTATAAGTACTATTTGGAATATGGTATTTAAAGGTAGGCTTTCTTAAATGGTTGTAGTTTTAATACTTCACATTTCAAGCTCATTTTTTTAAGCTTTAAAAATTAGGTCATTTGGAAGGAGCAGTTGATGCATACCATCAAATTCAGCACTACCTAATCAAGTACAAATATAAAACCAAGGAATTAATATCATACTACTTACCAGATAAGAAAAAATAAAGATGAAATGAAATAACAGCCAAAGACTTCAAGTCACTTTCTGGAACTGGAAAGGAACAGAGAATCTCACATGGTGCTGCCAATCTGTAAATAAGCAATTAAATTTTTTAACTATAGCAGAAGAACTTTCATGTTTACATGTTCACTTGTATTGATACAATCTGGCCCTGAATGAATACTTCTGAATAAAGAACACAATAACATAAATGAGTATTGATATGCAAGTTAAAAAGAGCTAAAACTTGACTGAATTTCAGGAATTCATTTTTCCAGTGTTTGTTTCATATTATATAAAAAAAGAAAAAAAATAAATGCTCTTTTGTGAAGAAGTTCATAGTGGAA
Source organism: Melopsittacus undulatus (assembly GCF_012275295.1). Lineage (NCBI taxonomy): Eukaryota > Metazoa > Chordata > Aves > Psittaciformes > Psittaculidae > Melopsittacus > Melopsittacus undulatus. The sequence goes on along the minus strand of NC_047527.1, from coordinate 80,653,289 downwards.
AGAAAACTTCTCTTCTATAAAGTAATATTTTTAACAGTAATTTCGAAATACACCTACTTCTTGCCCCATCCAATCTTTGACCTTTTCAGGTTTAATGGTTTTTGACTTTTATTCAGCTGTCATATTCTTGCCTCTCATTTTACTTGATAAAATTGCCATCTGTCTTAATCAACAATATTTTCATTCTTAAGGCATCTTCTCCCACAACATATGTTTTTAGTTTGTAATGCGAATTAGAATACTTGAAGAATGTTGTCAACAATCGTGCTACCAATCTGATTGAATCAGCCTTGACATTTTGCCAATTTAACTGTATACTTTAAAGAAAAATAAAATTGCACTTCCATTTTGCAAAATTCAGTAAGCCTTATAAGGATAATGAAAAGCAGAATTTCCTATTACTCTTAGTTTTTTTTTAGATAAATGGAATTACAGGAACTGAAATTTTGTTGTACACGTCTTAAATTACTTTCGAAGTACTGACATTTTTAAAATTACACATATCTTGACATCTCGTTCCTTTCCAACTAAGTGATCATGTGAATTTAACCAATAAACCATATATTTGAATAAGTCTAAAAGCATGTCATAGTATAAAAAGTGTTCAGACCATGGAATCTATGACAAATTATAACCTGTTTCTTCACAGAATCATAGAATCATAGAATGGTTAGGGTTGGAAAGAACCTTAAGATCATCTAGTTCCAAACCCCCTGCCATGGGCACAGACACCTCACACTAAACCATGTCACCCAAGGCTCTGTCCAACTTGGCCTTGAGCACCACCAAGGATGGAGCATTCACAGCTTCCCTGGCCAACCCATTCCAGTGCTTCACCACCCTCACAGTACAGAGCTTCCTCCTTATATCCAATCTAAACTTCCCCTGTGTAAGTTTTAACCAATTATCCCTTGTTCTGTTGCTGCAGTCCCTAATGAAGAGTCCCTCACCAGCATCCTTATAGGCCCCCTTCAGATACTGGAAGGCTGCTATGAGGTCTCCACGCAGCCTTCTCTTCTCCAGGCTGAACAGCCCCAACTTTCTCAGCCTGTCTTCATATGGGAGGTGCTCCAGTGCCCTGATCATCCTCGTGGCCCTCCTCTGGACTTGTTCTAACAGTTCCATGTCCTTTTTATGTTGAAGACACCAGAACTGGGCACAGTACTCCAAGTAAGGTTTCATGAGAGCAGAGTAGAGGGGCAGGATCACCTCCTTGGACCTGCTGGTCACCCTTCTGTTGATGCAGCCCAGGATGCTGTTGGTTTTCTGGGCTGCAAGTGCACACTGAAGCAGGCTCATGTTTCTTGTCAACCAACACCCCCAAGTCCCTTCTCTGCAGGGCTGCTCTGAATCTCTTTTCTGCCCAGCCTGGAGCTGTGCTTGGGATTATTCTGACCCAAGTGTAGGATGTTGTACTTGTCATGGTTGAACTTCATGAGATTTGCACTGGCCCACCTCACAAGCATGTCAAGGTTCATCTGGATGGCATTCCTTCTATCCAGTGTATCAAGCGAAGCACACAGCTTAGAGTCATTGGCAAACTTGCTGAGAGTGCACTCAATCCCACTGTCCATGTCGTTGACAAAGATGTTGAACAGGATTGGTCCCAGTACCAACCCCTGAGGCACACCACTTGTTGCCAGATTCCACCTGGACATCGCACCATTGAACACAACTCTTTGCATGCGGCCATCCAGCAAATTCTTTATCCACTGAGTGGCTCACCTATCAAATTGATGTCTCTCCAATTTAGAGACAAAGATGTCATATGGGACAGTGTTGAATGTTTTGCAGAGGTCCAGGTAGATGACATCAGTTGCTCTATCCCTGTCCATCTTTTCCGTAGCCCCATCATAGAAGTTCACCAAATTTTTTAGATAGGATTTACCTTTAGTGAAGCCATGTTGGCTGTCATCAACCACCTCCATGTTTTTCATGTGACTTAGTATAGTTTCCAGGACCTCTTGCACTCTAACTGCCGATTCTGAAGTATTCACAATTTGTATTATCTTCACATATGCATTAATTTTATATTTTTCAGCACTTAATTTCTAAAATGTATTTTGCCATTAAAAATAAGAACTTTTAAGGACTTGAAGTGGAAAATAATAGAAAGTTCAGATGCAGATAGTAAGGGTCTAATGAGATTTACTTTTGAGGAAAAGTAGTTTCAATTGGAAGAAATTAGGAGCCTTTTGAGCCTTCAATATTACTGCCTTTACACAGCATATTCTTCATTGGCTTTTTTCTGTATAGCTTTGAACCGTTTATATCTGCAACCTATTGAATGTCTTGTCTTCTCCATATTGAAAGGTTTTTAGGAGCGCTAGTTGAAAGTTTTCCACCAGAGTTAATCTGCTGTGTAAAGTTATATTTTGATGACACAGATTTCTTCCTAAAAGAACACCTGCTTTTCAGAATGTTTCTTTGTTCTTTTTTTTTTTTTTCCATAAAATCTAGATGGTTGTCTTGGGGTCAGTAGTAGCAGTCATTTTTCTCCTTCTTAGTAGCTGGTGGAGTGCTGTTTTTTTTGACTTTCAGCCTGGAAATAATGCTGATAACACCTATGTTTTTAGTTGCTGCTCAGTAATGTTTTGTCTGACCAAGGACTTTATGAGTTTCATGCTCTGCCAGGGAGGGGGAGAAGACGGGGGGAAGCAGAGACAGGACACCTGACCCAAACTGACCAAAGAGGTGTTCCATACCACAGCATGCCATGCCTAGTATGTAAACTGGGAGTTACTCGGACGGGCTAGATCACTGCTTGGGTAGGGCTGGGTATCGGTCAGCGAGTGGTGAGCGGTTATATTCTCTTCCCTTGTTATTTCCTTTATCATTATTATTATTTGAGGTAGCACTAGTGGTTTGTATTATACCTTAGTTCCTGGACTGTTCTTATCTCAACCCGTGGGAGTTTCATTTTTTTGATTCTCCTCCCCATCCCTCTGGGAGCTGGGGTAAGAAGGTGGGGAGAGTGAGCAAGTGACTGCGTGGTTTTCTGGATTGATGGCTGGAATTAAACCACAACAATGGGCCAAACTTGAGAGATCCCAAATGTCAAACAAAAGATAAATTATGCTTGCCTAGTAACTTTTTTTTTTGCAGTTTTCTTATATAGTTACGTTACATATAGCTATCACATTGTCCGGATATGCAACAGGATGCCAGATTCAGTGTGCACACTTCAGTATGCAAAAAGAAGTTTAAAAGGACCTTACCTAAAAGCTTGAATCTCTGTGTATGAACTGTGAAGCCTTGAGTAGTGATGTGGAAGAAGAACATAAAGTTATACTGTTTGAGAGAACAAGTGCAGTTGTGTTATTCATACATAGTTCCTTTCGTGTGATAGTGCAGTAGACCTGACCTGCCTATCATGCAGAACCTCAATTTACCTCAAAGTTATATTTTTTTTTACATTGCTAGAAGCCTTGTACAATGCCATGAGCATTGCAGTGGCATAGTATTTAATAGTTACTGAAGGATGATCACAATACTTCTGCATATATACGCAAAGGCTTTTGGTAAATATAAACAGGTAAAAGTGAAAAGAAGAAGAAAAAAATCACAAATTACACAGAAAAAGATGAAGTAACTCAAACTTAGTATAAAGCAAAAGATGAGAAAGAATATACTTTTATTTCCATTTGACAGGGACAAACTAGCCTTTGATTCCTGTAGTTAGGACACAGAATATCTGTATCTCATAAGAAAGTAAAAACTTATCTCCATGACGAGTGTAACAAGTATTTAAGGTCCCATGTTCTATAAAGATGAATCTCATCTATTTTAAGATTGCACTAATTTTAGCACAACTACCAAGGAAGAGCACATAATTTCACAGAACATTTTTAAAACTCAGAAGCAGTGTAGGTGAAGAAATGTTTATTTCTTGTGTCAGTGTTTACCCAAATTGTGACTATTAGCAGTATTTATTATGTTCTTTCTTGCAGTTCAATATAGATACTAAAAAAGAAAAAAATACAGCAGATTATGACAAGATACTTTATTCCATGGTGAGAATAACAACCAAGATGAGACTTACGTAGAATGAAATTTGCATTCCAGTCAATGTTCATGTGTATAATCAAGTACTGTGTGCAGCTAAATGAGTCTGTTGTCTTGCTATAATGAGTATCTACATCCATTCTAACACTTAATGAGGAATAAATTACTTATTATCAATGAATGGCAGTATCTAAATAGCTCTGCAACAAAACCAGAATATTAATATGTGTAGCTAAAATAGATCTTAAATGATAATGGACTTACTCAGCCTATTAACTATTTTAAAAGCCTCTAGTAAGGTTTACTGCTTCTGGATGGAATTGAAGCTCAGCTGGTTCAAATACCCTTATATATTTGCAGAGTTAACAAGTAACCCTTTAAAATGTATCAGACCTGAATGGAAAAAGGATTTTATTAAATACAAGAGCTGCCATGAAAGATCATACCATAGATCTCTGTAGTGCAGCATTTTATTCCCACCAGAAATTAGGCCTACTTATGTTAGCTGAAGCAGCAAGAATTGTCTCTGTAGCTGATATGCGCTGACTCACTTCCTAATCATCATCTGAGGGTGACTCTCCCCTGAGGCACAAAGACTTATGCTTTTTGCCTCTTACCTTTTACTTTCTTTTATAAAAAAAAAATTATTCTACTACAAAAGAAAAATCTTACTGCCACATAAATGTCAAAATAATTTCTGAAGGTATCTGAGCTCTTGGTCTCAGTGATCCCACTTTAGAACCATGAAATTGAAACTATTACAAAAATTTGGCTTCTTGTTTAAATATTCTTACCATTGAGTAAATGAGGTGACTGCCTATCTACATGGACTAACAAATTCTGGATGAAGAATTAGTTGTAGACTTTCATTTAGTTCTTTCTAACTTTAGGTGAGTTTACAGATATTTTTAACATCTAGGGGACTATGTCCAGAGCTTTGCATGATTCAGGAAAATTAAATATCTTAGGTAGATTTAGCAAAACAGTAGAACACTAAGGAAGTTCTGATTTCACCATCTGATACTACAAAGTTTGTATAAAGGTTTGCCTGGATTTCATAATCTCCAGGACACAGTTCCAGGCATGGTTATTTTCAGACTTTTCCTCTGAGCTCAGGACATAAATAAGGGGAAAATGTTTTAAGAAAAATAATTTTGGAGTGGGAATCATTCTTGCATGCTTTTTAAATGGAATTTCCCTTTTCTCTTAGCTATTATATGAGTAATATATATTAAAATTTTTCAGTTTCTAGAAGAAAAGACAGGTTCCATTCTGATTATATACGTGAAACTTCATATGACACAACAACACAAGAAAAACATTAAACTTTACTGTAAGTTCATGTAAGTACACAGGTCAACAAGTCTAAATGTAAATTGTTGTGTAACAAAGCCAGCACACTTTCTAATCAGATCTAAACACAAAATATTTTATATCATTGCAGCCAATGAATATGTTTGTTTGAGTGTTTTACTGGGCGTGAAAAAATAATGAATGTTGCTAAACCTAATTATCTTAGACAATTTCTAGAATAAATTTTTCTTATATTATTTCTCCTGATTCAGAGAAACTCTCAATCAAAAGTAAGCATAGAAAAGAAATACATTAGTAATATAGTTTTCTTCTATATGTTCTTTCATACTTTCATTTCACCTGAAATTCAATCTTCTCAATACTATTTGATTCTAAGAGAAGCCTGCTTACACATATTATGCAGGCAAATCACAATTGCTGACATGAAGCCTAAACCAATGTCGCTTAAGTCTATGCATGTTAACTAGTTTTCAGCTCTGTGTTCAGTCTGGTGTCTGAGGTGAGACGTTATGTCAATAGGAAGAAAACGTCTCTGTTACTGATTGTATACGATCTCTTTAAAGATTCTGCATTTCTATGACTCATTTTGTCATATAGGTTGATAAATACATTCTCATTTTTGCATGTTTCCTTTTTTCATTTTCTCCCTAACTGAACTAAAACAAACTGCTATTTCTACTTCATAGTACCTGATGACTTAAATATGATTAACAAGCCAGTAAGGTGAATTAAAAGGCATCTAGAGTCCTGATGACAAGATATTTGAATAGTCACTGTTACACACAAAATCTTTTTATAGGTTGTAAAGAAATACTTGATGCTTAAAGCCAGTAATTTATTAGTGTAAGTATTATAAGTTTAGAAATTCTACTAAAAAATACATATTAAAATATATATTAATATTTTATATATTAATTTGTCATATGCACATTATTTGTATTCAAGGCCAGGTTGGTTGAAGTCTTGGGTGACATGGTTCAAAGAATCATAGAATAGTTAGGGTTGGAAAGGACCTTAAGATCATCCAGTTCCAACCCCCCTGCCATGGGCACAGACACCTCACACTAAACCGTGTCACCCAAGGCTCTGTCCAACTTGGCCTTGAACACTGCCAGGGACGGAGCATTCACCACTTCTTTGGGCAACCCATTAAAGTGCCTCACCACCCTAACAGTAAAGAATTTCTTCCTTATATCCAGTCTAAACCTCTGCTGTTTAAGTTTCAACCTGTTATGCCTTGTCCTGTCACTACAGTCCCTAACGAAGAGTCCTTCTCCACCATCCCTATAGACCCCCTTCAGATACTGGAAGGCTGCTATGAGGTCTCCACGCAGCCTTCTCTTCTCCAGGCTGAACAGCCACAACTTTCTCAGCCTTCATAGAGGATGTACTCCAATCCCCTGATCATCCTCGTGGCCCTCCTCTGGACTTGTTCTAACAGTTCCATGTCCTTTTTATGTTGAAGACACCAGAACTGGGCACAGTACTCCAAGTGAGGTCTCATGAGAGCAGAGTAGAGGGTCAGGATCACCTCCTCCTTTGACCTGCTGGTCATGCTTCTTTTGATGCAGCCCAGGATGCGGTTGGTTTTCTGGGCTGCGAGTGCACACAGTACTCTAAGTGGGGTCTCACAAGAGCAGAGTAGAGGAGGAGGATCACCTCCTTCGACCTGCTGGTCACGCTCCTTTTGATGCAGCCCAGAATACGGTTGACTTTCTGGGCTGTAAGTGCACATTGCTGGCTCATGTTCATTTTCTCATTGACTAACACCCCCAAGTCCTTCTCTGCAGGGCTGCCCTGAATTTTCTTTTTGCCCAACCTATAGCTGTGCCTGGGATTGCTCCCTTTAATGAAATTTTGAAGTCATAAAGTTCTTTTGTGGGAAAGAATCTTGGTGAGCTGGTTTGTTCACAGAAGTACAGTCAGTTTTACAGGCAATAAGATGGTAACCTGTTGGTCAAATCCTCTCAAGTAGATTGAAGAAAAATTAGCTACCAGTACATAGCATAAACTTTAGTGGATCATACTATGTAATTTTGAGTGTTTCAGAATAGTCTTAGAGAAAACAATGACTTTACTGAAAGAGAATGAAACGTAAAGGACGCATTACCAGATGGGAACAGAGAAAATTTTCAAAATGTTTTATTTTTTCAGCAAAAACAATGGAAGATATATTCCTTAGGGTAAATTTTCTGAAGGACTTAATTGAAGTAGAAAATTAAACTAATGATTGCCAGTGAAGCAAGCTTTGAAGTGAGTGAATTTCTCTCAGAAATTGGATTTACATGTATTTGAATAAATGTTTTCTTGTTAAATTTGTTGAACTATTTAACAAATGGCAAAACCTAACCAAAATAAAATAAATATGCTGTTTCTGAAATATGTAAGAAGCAAAATAATATCAGCAATGTCTCTGGAGTCGGGATTCCAGCACAATCTTCCTCACTTCTTTCCTTGCGCATCTTTCACTAAATCACAAAAAAACAGCAGAAGAAACATGTATTCCAGAAACACTTTTGAATCCGGCAAACTGAAAAATTGTGAAAATCTGATGTTTAAACAGACATTCCAGAGGCTGTTGTTTCTGATATATCATTTTTTAAGAGACACCTAATTTCCAGCAAAATTAAATAAGAGCTATTTCCAAGTAGCTGTATCCTCATATGAACATTTGGATACCTACTCCTTAGAGCTGAGAAACTGATTTTCAAGTTCAGTGGCCCAAACCCCAAAATTCACAGCATTTGGGATCAACCAACTGATCAATCCAAAATAAAAGATCAGTTACGCTTTATTTTGTATTGTGTGGAAATTTAGTCTTAAACTCTTTCTTTGAAACGAAAACAAAAAGGTTTCTTTTGGAGTTAAATATATTGATTTTAAAATTTTCCTTTTCAGGACAGTTGGATACAAAGTCAGAATTTCAATTGTAATTTTTCTTGACTAACTATTCAAAACATTTCCAAAGCATTTTAATCTTTGTTTAAATTAAGGCAGTTCAGCATAATTTGGAAAGGCAAGTCTATTTTTATAAAACCGTATCATTATTATAAGTCAGGAAAGCATGTCCAAGTTGGGTTTTTTAGTCAATTTCAAATCAGAAGAAGTGTTCAATGCAAATATGATGAGATCTTGAGTCTGACAGAACTTCTAGGTAGATCTAACATAGTTTTTTTTTTTTTAAATATAACGGCAGCCACATGAAAAGCTTGCAAACTGTAAAAATAGGCTTTAATAAAAGACATCAAAATTAGATCTTTTTTTTAAGTGGAGCAGCCCTGTTAATGTGGGTGACAAAACTGTAGGTAAAAATGCTTCTTAAAGTAAACTCCTCAGTCCTTTCTGCCATTACAGGACTGGCTCTCTTCTCCAGCCTGGCTCTTTGTTTAGAACTTAAGACTTGTTACCTATGACAACTATCTTTTTCACTACCACCTGTGAGTCCTGCATGCACACCTGCTTCTTGCCTATTATCAGAAAGATCACAAAAACTTTTGCTGCTTATCTGGGTTTCTTACTTTCTTAGTATCTCCCATGCTGTTTATCCAGCAGCAGCCTTGCTCAACTGACTATGCTCGTTTGTGCTGAGGGAAAGAATAATATGTTCCTGACAGTAACCAAGACACAACATCAAGGCAGTCATCTCACGCAGCCCCAGACTGTTGGCAGAAAATATCACAGGCTACTTCTCTCTCTATATATATACTAATACATATTGTGAGGATTATTTTTTTTTAGAATTTTCATAATCAAACCTATGTTGCCTATACTGTAAAAGGAAGAAATTAAATAATGGCTAAAATAATCATAGAAATTCAACCTCATCAGCCTTACAGAATTTCCATGAGACAATAATCTGAATGTGTAGTTAAGCTTTATTTGCTAACTCCCTATTTACAATTTTACTCTTTATCCCGTTGTCGCGGTTTAAGCTCAGCCAGCAACCCAGAAAACCACACAGCCATTCGTTCACTTCCTCCCCTTCCTCCCCGTGCTCCCTGAGGGATGGGGAGGAGAATCAAAGGAATGTAAGACCCATGGGTTGAGATAAGAACAGTCCTGTAAGTAAGGTATAACACAAAATCACTACTGCTACCACCAACAATAATACTGATAACATAAATAACCAGGGAAGAGAAGACAACTACTCACCACCCACCAATCGATACCCAGCCCAACCTGAGCAGTGAACTAGCCCTTCTGAGTAGCTGTCCTGTTTATATGCTGGGCATGACATGCTGTGCCATGGAATACCTGTTTGGCTAGTTTGGGTCAGGTGTCCTGTCTCTGCTTCCTCTCTGCTTCCCCTCCTCCCTCTCAGAGCATGAGACTTGGGAAGTCCTTGGTTAGACTAAAGATTACTGAGCAGCAACTAAAAATATAGGTGTTATCAGCATTGTTTCCAGGCTGAAAGTCAAAAAAACAGCACTGCACCAGCTGCTATGGAGAAAAAATGACTGCTACTACTGACTCCAGGACACCTGTACTCCATCAGACCATTGGGTCTACCTACTAAATGAATTGACCCAGTTTATTTTATTGGCAAATATGTGTATTACTGTTTACGGTAAGGACAGGACTCTGATATTGCCAGGTGAGATTAAGACACAAACAAGGTCAAATGTCCAAATAATGCAATTTATTACCTAATATTATTGTAACTGTCATGGGTTCAGCAGTAGCTCATGCTCTGCCAGGGAGGAGGGAGAGATAGGGCACCTGGTCTGGGCTAGTCGGGGAGGTATTCCATACCACAGCACGTCCTGCTTGGAGAGGGGACTGGAAGCTGGTCGGAAGGGGAGGGGTTAGCACTCTTCTGGGTTGGGCTCAGGGAGGGAAGTGGAAGCTGGCCAGGAGGGGAGTGGTTAGCTCTCTTCCGGGCTGGGCTTGTTTCAGCGGGTGGTATCGTATTCTCTCTCCTTGTTTATTTCCTCTAACATTGATTTGTTAGTGGTAGCAGTAGTGATTTGTGTTATACCTTAATTGCTGGACTGATTTTACCTCAGTCTGTGGGAGTCGTATTCCTCCGGCTCTCCTCCCCATCCCTCCGGGAGTGGGAAGGTGGTGGTGGGGGGAACAAAGGAGTGTGTGGTACACTGCGGGAGGCTGCGGTGGGGTTTTAAATCACGACAGTAACCTACAAAAAAAAAAAGGTGAAGAAAAGAGAAGAGGAAGAATAAGAAAGGAAAGTATAGAAGCAGTATCTCAATGGATTTGCAGATAGAAAGTCAAATAGTTACCACCATCGAGTCGTACAGCATCCTGTCATCCGGATCAGTGGGAGAAGCCTTCCAAGTAGCTGGTTGTTGTGTGGTACTTTATATGGTATGGTATCTGGATGTCGATCAGATAGCTGTTACCCCAGCATCATGTAATCAGTCATGGGCTGCATCTGTGAATTGAGAGTTTCAGCAGGTTTTTTAATCTGTCAACCATACAGTTTGTTTCCTGCAAGGATGTTGCTGTCCACTTTTTGCTTCTTGCAAAGATGTTCCCGTCCGCTTGTCAGAAGTGAGACTTTCCAGCTCCCCCCTTGTGCAAGGATGTTACAATCCTCTTATCAGAACTGAAACATCCTGGCTCCCTCCTTAACACATCCTTGGCAATTACATGCAACTGAGTCAACAGAGCCTAATCCACAGGTTGTTTCAGAGACCAATAAAGTCTCTTTCTGAGAGGTAAACAGTCTCACAAGAACAGGTTCATAGTTCACATAGACCAATGGTTGAGATAATACCCGTTTTAAATATCAATAGCACTACAATTACCAAGACTTCTGCTCAGTTACTGGATAGTAATATGGTAAATCTAAGTTCACCAGTCATCAGAGCCATTGTAAACATATAACATTTATATTCTCTAGTAATCTGTAAGTATCACTTGTATATTTCTGTTGACTTTTTCATTAAAAATAAAACAAAACACAAAAACCAAACCACAAAACAATTCTCAGCAGTAGTCATGTTTTTAAAAGTTGAGAGCTGTTTATAAATACATCAACAATAAATATCATAACATGTATCTGTCTTACATGTTATGTTATTTATTGTTGATGTACTTATAAAAAATATTACCATTAGAAAATAATTGTATAGTGGTTTCTTATTTTTTTGTGCTGTTTGGCAAGAAATTATAGCTCTCTCTGATAAAAAAATACATGACCAATAGACCTGGATGATTGTATTCCACGATATAGATTGTTCATAAACTGTCTAATTATAGATCTATGTAATCATTCAGGATTTAAATTCATGTCTAAATAAAACATTTCAGTGAAGCATGGGAAATGCATCTAATTCATCTGAAGGATATTTTGGTGAATGTTCCTCTTACAACCACATGCTGCAGTGATTCTTCTTTCTGCTTTTACAGAAAAAATGTTTAGTTCTTAGAACTGCAAGGAAAATTCTCAAATATTTCACAAATTAAAGTTTTGGCTACACAACTCAAAAACTATTTAAAAAAAATAAAATAGAAGTATGTAATGAAGATGCCATAATTTTTTAGATCTGTCATTACTGCTAAATATATGGGATATCAGTATTGCCTGTCTATCTTGTTTAGCTATTAAAGAGGAGCAAAATGGTAAAGAAATATCATCTATGACATTTGCACAGATAATGTTAGTCAAAGTGCATTTGTCCATCAAATTGCATGAGTTCTTTCTATGCTTTTCTGGGATCATATTTACACATGACAACAGATACCTGTCTGCTCACATGTTGCAAACAACCCCCTTCTTTTCATAAAATTAAAATCTGAAAAAAAACCCTGTTTTAAAGAAACAATATACGAAGTTTACTAATATGCCATTTTAAATAATTTATATTGGTTATTACATATGGTAGAACATAATTATCAGTTTCATTGTAAGACTGTTTGTTTGGGGTTTTTTCTCCTTTTAATCTCTTAGGTATAGTCAAAGGACTTGTTTCATATTATGGTGAAGCAGAATAGTAGAATTACAAGAAATGAATACTAAGCTCCTAACTAATTTAACCAGTATTGCAGCTAGTCTTTTCTCTTTACAGTGTCCTTTGCTACAGCTTGATTAGTTGGAAGTGTTATTGTAACTAAAACAAGTGAAAAGGATAAATGGTAAGAGCAGTGTATACATATAATTAATACAATGCAAGCAAAAACATCAGCTAATCTCAAATAGGACTGAAATTCTTACTTTTATCCAGTCAAGGATAAATGAACAGGATTCACAGTACAAATCTGAGTTCACCTTCAGTGTTATTGGAGTATTCATGTTCATGCTGTGAGCAACTGGGTCCAATTTAATTTCTTTTGTCTTGTCTTTATAAAGCTCATGAAGCGGTTTCTGTGAATACCACCTCATTATTTTATGTTTCACTATAAACAATTTTGAGGTACTTTACATGAAACATGCTTTATGGAAAGAAATTGACTTGACTTTTGCAAATAAAAGTAGGGAAAAGCTTCCCTTTCAACTGTCTTGGATTTTTTTCCTTTAAAATGTCATCACAGTGGCTTTTCAATGTTCTGATGCAAGAAAACAGTATCAAATTATAGACAAAAAGTTTACATTTTGTCTGTTTCTTTTGTAGCAGCTGCTTTTTACTTTATTTCTACACACACTTTTCCAGATGATGTTTATGTACGAAGAGTGCATTCAATGCACACCTGTTGCAAAGGAATTGCTAATATTAGTGAGACGTGTTAAGATGGTGTTCTGAGTTCAGCTGGCAACGTGCTGGGGCTTGGCCTATGCCTACAGAATGTCTCTGGAAAAAGATGCCTCTGGATTTGATGGCAAAGCAACAGACAATGCAGCAACTCAACCCCCAAGCACAGCAGCTACTCCAGTCTCAACAACAGACACTTCAACTCTAGTGATAGACACTGCAGCCACTTCAACCACAATGATAGACACTGTAGTTAAATCAAAGGACCAATCCATGCCAACACCAGTTGCCCCTATAAGCAAGAGAAAAAGCAAACAGGAACCACAAAAAGCCACTCATGCAATGAAGAAAGATGAAGACCCAATGCACTTACTACAGGGGATGGCATCTGAACAAGAGTTATTTATACAGGAATCAGAGGAAGAGGAAGAAGAAGAAGAGGTGATTTCTCGATCCCGGACCTCGACTGAGCTGCGGAATATGCGGAAAGATTTCAGCCACCTTCCAGGGGAGCACATCATCACCTGGTTGCTCAAATGCTGGGACAGTGGAGCCAATGGTCACAAACAAGAAGGTAGGGAAGCCAAGCAGCTGGGATCACTCACTAGGGAAGTGGGAATTGACAAAGCAATTGCAAAAGATAAATGGTTCCTCATCCTTTGGAGGAGGTTCTTGGCAGTTGTGAAAGAAAGGTTTCCATACAAGGATGATGCTATGAGTCACTTAGCCAACTGGACCATGATGGAGAGTGGCATCCTGTCCCCGAGAGAATCAGCCATTTTAGAGATGATCTATCATAGGCCAGATGCCAGGACTACACTTGTATATCCAGATGAAGTTGAATGTACATTACTCATGTGACAGAAACTTGCACAGAGTGTGCCATCATCGTATGCCCCTTCACTGGAATCAGTGACTTGGAGTGAGGCAGCACCACCAACAGTGGATGAAGTAACTTGCTAACTCCAAGAGTTCAAAGACAATCTCACTCCTTCCATCATTTCAGCTGTGGAAAAACTCCAGATCCAGGAGTTCAAACAACTGAGAGATGATCTTTCCAATCTATCCAACTCCTCACACGTATCAACCCATGTCTCAGCTATTAACAGAAGGCGTTCTATTACCCAAAAGAGAAGATATGGAAGGTACATGCCATGGGCCATCCTATTGTTTTACCTGTGGGATCACAGAGAAGACGTAAGAAAGTGGGATGGAAAACCTACCTCTATTCTAGAGGAACGGGTGCATGAATTGAACAGAGAACAACAGTCAAGGATAATCCACCCAAGAAAGTTGCTGCTCCATTCTTTGGTGAGCAGCTTCCTAGATGGAGTGGAAGAGCTGATTTTACTCCAACTCCTGTGATAAGGAATTCTAATTCCTTTCTACAAGTTGTAAGTGGAGAATTATATGATCACAGTTAGAGAGATCCTTCCTCTAACCAAGTAAAGGAGAGGGACAACTGGGTTTACTGGACTGTGTGGATCAGATGGCCTGGCACATCAGTCCCACAGAAGTATAAGGCTCTAGTTGATATTGGTGCACAGTGTACCCTGATGCCATTGAACTGTCAGGAGGTGGCAAATGCACCACACTGTGACGGGTCCAGATGCTCCATATATCCTTGGCATAGACTATCTCAGGAGAGGGTACTTCAAAGACCCAAAAGGGTACCAACGGACTTTTGGTATTGCTGCCTTGAAGACAGAGGAAATTGAACAGCTGTCCATCTTTCCTGGTCTCTCAGAGGATCCTTCTGTTGTGGGGTTGCTGAAGGTTGAAGAACAAATCCCAGTCATGACCACAACAGTTCTCCAGCAGCAATATAGCACCAACTGAGACTCCCTGATTCCCATCCATGAGCTGATCCATAGACTGGAGAGCCAAGAAGTGATCAGTAGGACCCACCCACCCTTTAATAGCCCCATATGGCCAGTGCAAAAGTCTAACAGAGAGTGGAGACTAACAGTAGACTATCATGGCCTGACTGAAGTCACACTAACATTGAGTGCTGTCGTACTGCATATGCTAGGACATCAATATGAACTGGAGTCAAAGGCAGCCAAGTCGTATGCCATGACTGATATTGCCAATGCATTTTTCTCAATTCCTTTGGCAGCAGAGTGCAGGCCACAGTTCACTTTTACTTGGAGGGGTGTCCAGTACACTTAGAATCAACTGACCCAGGGGTGGAAACACAGCCCTACCATCTGCCATGGACTGATCCAGACTTTACTGCATTCCTCCTAAAAGGCAATATAATAAAAAGCCTGTAAGAAGATACTTATTTCTGTGATACCTGCTGATATAAGTATTATGAGTAAAAAAAAAATAACGGTAATGAGTGATATTTGTGCATTAAAAACTCAGATAGGTACAGATGAACAAAGGTGAAACAAATTTGTCAGATTGATGCCAGAAATAAAGGACTATGCCAGTTTCTTCAAATATTTAAATTTGTAATCAACACATCAGCACTGATGAAATCTCCTTAGTCCAGTGATGGCTTTGTTTGCTCCCTGCTGCATGTCATTTCTCCCTAAATTTTCAAGGCATGATACAGAAATTTCACTTTGTAACTTGCACTACAGTCATAAGAATCTGCTGGAAATCTGAAACCCAGCTTTTTAAAAAATTGACCTTGAAACTATTGTCTGTCTTTTGCAAGTGCTACACATCAGAAATAAGAGCAGACTATTATTAAACCAATAACTTGTTCTGTGAAACACATAATATGTATTAACATGTGTTCTAAAATATAACTGCGAGAGAAAACATTATGCCCACTTCAGTTATTGGTCCAAGCCATGGCTCACAGAATAAAATGCTTACCTTGGACAACCATAATTGTT
Organism: Melopsittacus undulatus; assembly: GCF_012275295.1. NCBI lineage: Eukaryota > Metazoa > Chordata > Aves > Psittaciformes > Psittaculidae > Melopsittacus > Melopsittacus undulatus. The sequence goes on along the minus strand of NC_047527.1, from coordinate 80,637,466 downwards.
TCCATTGAGAAATGACCTCCAGAATGGTCATATGGTGTATAGATTATTTTATATACCACAGAATCTTCATATAGCTTTACTCTGTGTCTGGTAAAAAGATGAGCATTACTTTAAGGGTTCTGTTATTTCTCTATACTAAACAAAACAATTTTCTGTAGCCTATTTTAGTGTTGACATCATTGACTGCAGCAAGTTTAGGATAGGAAAAGTTACACATACATACATACACTTCTCCTTATAACACAGACTGATTGGTAGATGAAAGGTATCTGGAGCTAGAGAAACACAAATCTGGAACCATTTGCTTAACTCCAGGCACTTACCTGAGATCTCAAGGTGATGAGTCTCAGCACTCTGGACTCCCTAACTTCTTGTTAGGAGGAGAGCTATTCCCAGGTCATGACTTGGGACAGCTCATCATCTGAGAGCTGGCATTACTTTCCATTGATGTTAGTTAGATTCAAGAACCTGACTATTGCAAACTTATTTGTCCCAGCAAGGTGGAAATAATCAGGGCACCTCTTTAGATGTCTAAGTACAGTTGAAAACACAATTTTTCTAACTAGGGCTACAGTCACTTTCTCTAAGTCATAGGTGCATACTTATATCCACAGTAAAATTAATGGGCTTTGAGAGCTACAGGCGGGCATTGCTATCAAACTCTGCAGTTTAAAAATCACCAGAAGTATAAAACCTAAGCTTACCACTCTTACTATAATAATCTTTAGGAAGCCTTTTGCAGCATATAGAAGAAGGTGCTTTTGACAAATGACAATGTAGTGTCTTATATTTTCCCTTGTTGTTCTTCTGTCCAACTTCTTTTCTCCAGCATGACTTGGCTCTCCCATGAAAGTTTTTCCAAATAGCACCACCACATTTACCTTTGAAAAATGAAGAGAAGGAAGAGGAAAGAAAGGGAATGATGAACTTTTAAGTAATCTGTATTCTAAAAGTTCATACTTCTGACTGTAAGTGAATAACATAGTTTCAGATTAAGTGCATTTTTTGTCACTCTGTTACGTTTTTCTGGTCTAATGAAACATGATGTGATCAAAATAAACATGAATTAATCGGACATCTACACTTACCTTTTTTAATCTGACAAAGCTACTCTAATGCTATTAAAAGCAAAGCTACAGAAGCATGAAAACAAAAGCCACTTGATGGATTTTTTTAATTATGAATCATTATTTCAAAGTTTTATAAACTGACTTTAAAATATTATTTTATTGAGTCAAAGCTATTACTTGTTCATGCTTGTGCATATATTCTCAGGAAAAATAATTAAAAAAATTGATTAATTGCATTCACTGTCACATAAATTTTGAAATCAAAAGAGGATTAACAGTAACATCTTCTGCTCTTCATATTTTGTATTTGAAAGAAATAAAAGCAGGAGTTGTAGACTGAAATAAAGCCATTTGGTTCTTCTGCTATTAATACTTTAAAATGATAACTACATATTCATTCTTTCAACAGGTGTTCACATTAAATCACATAACAAAACAAGGACGTATAATGGTAGGTTTAATATTATAAAAATTAACAGTTACTGAGAGAACTTGAGAATTATATTTGTCCACTCAAGTGCAGATTAAGCATTATCATTTCATATTTGTGCCTACCTTTATCTTTCATTCAGCAGTAAGAAGGTATCCATAGACCAATTTATTCTTGCATGCTTTACACAACAAAAAAGCAAGGAAAGAGGGAAAGGGAGACAAACCAGAGACCAGGGCCATTGCTTCCTCTGAACAGAATATATTTGGCTTTAACTAACAGAGTAAGAGAGTATATTGCTTTCCCATACACTGCACTTGTTAGGATCAAGTAGTCTTGCCTATTGCAATTCAAATTAACATATTTATTTGATTGAAGAAAAGATACTATACCAATCTTGTGGCTTTTCAGGTTTTATCTTAAAGCAGTCCATGAACTATATATACATATGTCAAATCATGAATAAATATAAATGTGCATGTGTTTTTTCTCTGTGCTTTTAAATAAGTATAAGCACAGAAGTTATACATTTCAGCATGCACTCATTGAAAAAAAATTAAAAGAACGGCATCTGCACACTGTTTAAATAAATTACAAGAAAAACTCTAAGTACAACATGGCTCTTGAAACAGCCAATTTCCTTGACAAAAAAATGGGGACCGGATGACAATACAGAGAGGCTGCTACTTTTTAAAATAAACTAAAATAATATGGTTCGTTTAGATATAGGCAACATCTGGGCAAAAAGCATCTTGCCATTTCTGTGGTTTCAGTACCTCTGCTGGAGTGAATATCTCCAAAACTCCAAACACTGAACCTAAGTCTTTTTACTTTTCTCTCTAGAGTATTCATTCATAATTCTGCCAACTTGAACTGCATGTGGAAACATGTAATTACAAATTGTACTACAATTTAGTTGAGATATATGGGAAATACAGACCTGAAACTAAAATGTTCTAGTCAAAACATTACATTCTGAGCAGGCAATAAATTAGTTTGCTTAGTTATTGTGCAAACTCTTGACCTAAGAAGCCATCTGTAAATAAGACAATTGGAAAAATCTTGGAGGTTCTGAACAACCGTAACGCTAATTTGCTTTCCTCACCATGTAGCTCCAATGTGGCATTGCAGAATCTGCACAGTATGAATATGTAAATATGCCAACTATGCTTTAAGCTTCAGTATGGCATGTTGACAAAACAGAAAGTTATTGCACTCTGAAACCAAGCATTAAGCTCTCCACATTTGCTAACATTAATCAAAAATACTCCAGGCACTGCAGCTTGAAAGATGTTCAATTAAAACTCATTCTGCCTGGTATAAATTACTGTTATTATACTGTGAAAGGAAACCTGGAAATATCTGCAAACTTGTTATGTGTGCACTGCCCTTACTCTCACCTCACCTCCCAGACAGTGATTTCAGAAAATTGCCTTTACTTATTTAAAATTCTGTCATGAACTGGTTTAAGAAAAACAACCAAGAGTTGAGTACCTGCATAATTTTTTGAGAACTTCATACTCTAGGCTACTGGATAATAACTGCTGGCAATAGCTGTATTTTGAACATTTCTTGGCTTTTACAGGGTGGAAAAGTTTACTGACATGCATACACATATACATATTTTATTAGACTGATATTTATTACTGCAGTCCACTGATTTGTCTTAAACTATGCTTAGAACAATCAGCTGTAAAGTGACTTCCATGTTCCAGGTCATAAGAAAATAACTCATTCTTTTATTGCTTTGATGAGAAAACCGTGTAATTTTGCAGTCATTGTCACTGAGTTTTTATGACAGTATTATATCCCTTGTAATATAATAGTATATAATAGTATATCTGTAATAATATCTATATAATAGTATAATATTCCTTATTAATTTTAACTGTGGAGATTAGCTATCCAAACACAAATTCTGTAATGCTCAGACAAGACATGTAAATATCTATGTTATAAACTAATCACAGAGTGGTTATTTCATTGCTAAAAATGTCATATAAATCATATGGAAAATTTAACTTTTGTATTAGCGTAGTTCAGGAATATTTGAAAGCATTAATTTTGAAAAACTCTCGTAAATGACAATAAAACTAGGCAAGTGTCACTATATTTTATTTCCATAAAAACTATTCAAAATCCCATGAATTTCCAAATTAGAAAGGTCCTTAAACACATGTCCAAAATATATGGTTAATTTTACTAACATCCACTTGTACTTAACAGCAAGTCTATGCCAGCTAACCTTTTCTAAAATACGGCTGACTCATGGGAGTTTTACATAGTTGAAGACAGAGCATTAGAATGAACACAGTTAAAAACTTGCAGTATTTTCAGTGCCATCTTTCCCTAAACTCCCAACAATAGCTATAAAATCAAACAGATTTTTCAATGCATACAAAGACAACAGACTTGTATGCTGGATAAGATCTTTCATATTTTTGACTGGTATTTCTCAGGGTCTGTGAGGCCTTCAGGGATCTCCAGTGTCTTTTTCTTTTCTTTGTCAGTACGTGTGGCTTTCCCAATATAGTTTGAGAAATACCTGCTAAGAAAAGCCTAAGAAAAAGTTCTGTAGGTCCTAGAAACCTGGGTAAATAGCTAGTAAGGTGTTCATGTACTTATGAGGTTAATGAGACCTCAAGGTGCTGCTCAAAAGGGGAGCTCTAGCTCAGATCTCAGTACGGTTTTGCATGGAATCTCCTGATCCTCTCTGCTTTGCCAGACTATACAATCTTGGATCATGGTTCCTGCATTCAATTTTGTAATGGGTGGAGTCCTGTTGAACAGACTAGATCTGGTCCATAATTTCCCTTGCAAGACAGATAAACTGCAAACAAGCATCAGTTCCTTAATGCCAACCATTGCACCTTATAAATCCACTCCTTTTGTGCAACAACACTTTCTCATACAGGCATAGCTTAAAAGCTTCTAAGCTTTTTAGGGCACTTTGAGTTGCAGCAGGCATCTATATAGTTATTTTAGTACTAATTTGTATGTGTCCTTATATGTAATCATTTTTAAAGAGATAAGGAATTCACTATAGCCATTCTGTAATCGCTTTTCAACTTGCCACAAATTTTATTAGTTTGGTAGACTGACTTCGGATTAATCGAAACATGTCTCACTTAAAACATTAAATTACCAAACTGCAAATTATGTAAATTATCTTTTTAATGCAGAAGTTGATACGTCTGGATTATAAAAGGATGACCTTACTGAATTTATTTCCCTAAGTGACTTCTATCACCTTGATGTGTTTAGTGCCATCCATGCTAATTGCAAAACTTAATTCTATCCAGAAAAGCTGACCCATACAAGTTCTTAAAAATAACAGCTCTAATGAAAAAAAAAAACCAAACAGTTGCCCAAAACAGTCTGGTTCTCCCCATCAGAGATAGTACTTCTCTTAATTTACATTTTAATTACTTTAAAGTCATTTAGCCATTTGCAAATATCTTATTAGATGACTAAGAGAGAGAAGTAGGAAGCATTACATCATATTTTATGAAATACCAAGCTAGCAGACAGAAGATCTAATTTTACGAATTTGGACCTTGTTGTCAACTGGCATTACCCAGTTCACAAGATGTGTTGGAACATTAAACAACAACAGCACTGCAATTATTTTCTTTACTTCATTAAATGTATTCATACATGACATAACATACTGAGGAGCTAGACTGAGAACAATATTAATGGTTGGACTTTTTTTGAATATGTTTCAATCACAAAAGAGGAAAATAAAACTACATAGGCAACATCTTTCTTGTAAATATGAAAATAAAATACCAGTACACTATTCATCATGAGGTAACAATATTCTTAATACATTACTCTTTAATCCATTACTCAAACTTCCCTTTTTTAAAACAGGATCGTATCCATTAATCTTAACCAATTAAAATAGTGTCAGACAAATATGCATGGTATATGCCAGATCTATTTGAAGTTAATTACTGTGGGTAACATTTTGAAATATGTGTGAGTTGCTTAGAAACCATCTGAATCATGGCCTGCATTTCAAGATTTTGACGATTTTCATCCTTTTGTATAAACTCATTTCTGAAATAAAGGACTGAAAGTCTGGATTCTTTTATAAAACAAAAAAATGCACTAGCATCACAAAGGACTGCATTATGATCATCTGCTACTAGCAAAGGAAAATAGAATTTGAAATCAATGGATCAAAACGGAGGGACAAGATAAAGATAATGATAAGATGCAAATCTTTAATATTTTTAGGTCTTTCAAAGAGAGTTACAGAAGGAAAGTAAAATATCGAAGATAACCAAAGTGGAAAGGAAAACGATACCCCTGTGACTGCTGCTCTCACCATCTTCTGCAACATCAGGATCTTGCCTGGCAGCAATGTGCCTCATGGCTGCAATGAGCTGACACAGCTGTAGGTGGCAACACATCTGGCATTGCCACTTAGAATCATAGAATCATAGAATAGTTATGGTTGGGAAGGACCTTAAGATCATCTAGTTCCAACCCCCCTGCCACGGACACAGACACCTCACACTAAACCATGTCACCCAAGGCTCTGTCCAACCTGGCTTTGAGCACCACCAAGGATGGAGCATTCAAAACTTCCCTGGGCAACCCATTCCAGTGCCTCACCACCCTCACAGTAAAGAACTTCTTCCTTATATCTAATCTAAACTTCCCCTGAGTAAGTTTTAACTTGTTACCCCTTGGTCTGTTGCTGCAGTCCCTGATGAAGAGTCCCTTAACACCATCCTTATAGGCACCTTTCAGATGCTGGAAGACTACTATGAGGTCTCCACGCAGCCTTCTCTTCTCCAGGCTGAACAGCTCCAGCTTTCTCAGCCTGTCTTCATATGGGAGGTGCTCCAGTGCCCTGATCATCCTCGTAGCCCACCTCTGGACTTGTCCCAACAGTTCCATGTGCTTTTTTATGCTGAGGACACCAGAAGTGCACACAATACTCCAAGTGAGGTTTCATGAGAGCAGAGTAGAGGGGCAGGATCATCTCCTTTGACCTGCTGGTCACGCTTCTTTTGATGCAGCCAAGGATATAGTTGGCTTTCTGGGCTGCAAGTGCTCACTGCTGGCTCATGTTCATTTTCTCATCAAGCAACATCCCCAGGTCCTTCTCCACAGGGCTCCAAGCACAGTTTGAGTTGTGCTTGGGATTGCTCCGACCCAGGTGTAGGACCTTACACTTGTCATGGTTAAACTTCATAAGGTTGACATCAGCCCACTTCACAAGCTTGTTGAGGTCTCTCTGGATGGCATTCCTTCTCTCCAGTGTATCAACCGAACCATATAGCTTGGTGTCATTGGCAAACTTGGTGAGGGTGCACTCAATCCCACTGTCCATGTCATCAACAAAGATGATGAGCAAGACCAATTCCAACACTGATCCTTGAGGTGCACCACTCATTCCTGGTCTCCGGCTGGACATTGAGCTATTGACCACAAATCTTTGCATGTGACCATCCAGCCAGTTATTTATCCATCGAGTGGTCCACCTATCAGATTGATGTCTCACCAATTTAGAGACAAGGATGTTGTGTGGGATGGTGTCAAATGCTTTGCACAAGTCCAGGTAGATGACATCAACTGCTCTACCCATGTATATCAGTTCCGTAGCCCCATCATAGCATCCAGTAGTGGATTCTATCTAGATGTGACAGTTGTGTTTTGCTACCTTTCCTCAAATTTCTTTTTAATTCTCTTCTTATTACATCCTTTTTTGTTGTTGTTTAATTTATTAAGTAACTCTCAAATTGTGCATAAAATATTAAAATGTGTTTATCTACTAAATAAAGCAAGATCATTTCAGTATCCTCCTCCCTCCTTATACTGGGCTAGCTGGTCACATCCACTGTATTATTTTGTATAGCATAGGCATCAATTCTAACTTCTTGATTATGACATAATTAAACAGATGGTCAGGTTAGTTACTAGTTCATCTCACCTGTGAGTGCAGGTTCCCCTGATTGCACACTCCCCTGGGGTATATAGATGCTTTGCTTCATCTGTAAGCCTGTTACTTCCCACAGTCCATTAATGCACATACTGGTGAGAAAGCACCTTCCAAGTGTTTTTACCCTCTGCCATCATTAAACTGTTTGTTATAAATTCTTTCTTAATGAACTCCAGAAAAATCCCTGCATAGTCTCTCTTTCACCTCACCCCCTTCACCCCAAACCAGTGCAAAGCAACAATTTAGTCAGGGAGCATGAAAGCTGAATTGCATCTTTATGAGGAGTAGTCCATTTCAAGCATCAGAGAAAAAAATAGTGAAGAAAACAATATTTTTAACTCTCCTAGAAAAAGTCTTGGAAATATCTTTTCACATTTCTGTGCTAGTTTCAGGCACAAGTAGATTAGGCTAAACCGTTCTGTTAGGTTAACTCTGGACAGTAGCCAAAACCCACCCTGTGTCTTGTTCACTCCCTCTTTCATGTAATGGGAGAAAACAGAAGGAAGAAAAGACTTGGTCATCGAGATAAAGACAGTTTAACAGGGAAAGCAAAACTGTATCTGTGAGTGTCCCCCATTCTTCCCCATTTCCCTGAGCTTTTATTGCTGAGCACAACACTATATGGTATGGAATATCCCTTTGGACAATTTGGGACAGCTGTCCCAGCTGTGTCCTCTCTCAAGTTCTTGTGCACCCTTAGCCTGCTCTTCTGTGGCAGGGGAAAAAGAAAGAAGACCCTGATGTTGTGCAAGCACTTTTCAGCAACAGCCAAAACACTGGTGCATTATCAACACTGTTTTAGCCACAAATGCTAAGCGTAGCACCATATGGGCTGCTATGAAAAAGGTACTTCCAGCTCAACCAGACCCAGCAGAACTGAGAACAGAAGTTTTTCTGATACACTAATTTATTGCTGAATATCACAATCACAGTAAATTGCAAGTATTTTTAATACTGAATCTGGAAAAGTATCACACGCAATTATACTTTACTGAAATGTTATTTATTTTCATTAATTTGGTGGAAACTATAATATGTACAAAAAAAAAAAAACTTGTTGCAGGGGAAAAAAAAAATAACCTAGTTTCTATGTGTACTATGGTAACACTGCATAAAACCAGTATCACTCATATGGGGACAAGCCAGGCCCCAGGTGACAGGAGGTGTTTTCCTAAAATCAGACTATGCCATTGTCATGATTAAAACCCAGCTGGTAATTCAAACCCACGCAGCTGCTTGCTAACTCCCCTTCTCTTCTTCCTGGCTCCCCAAAGGATGGGGAGGAGAATCAAAAGAGTGTAACTCCCACGGGTTGAGATAAGAACAGTCCAGTAACTAAGGTATAACACAAAACCACTTCTGCTACTACCAATAATAATAATGATAAGAAAAATAACAAGGGGAGAGAATAGAACCACTCACCATCTGTCGACTGATATCCAGACTGACCTGACAGTGATCTGGGCCTTCCAGGTAACTGCGCCCATTTTATATACTAGGCACTACTAGGCATTACCTGCTGTGGTATGGAATACCTCTTTGGTTAGTTTGGGTCAGGTGTCCTGTCTCTGCTTCCTTCCAGCTTCCTCTCTGCTCTTCCTGGCAGAGCATGAGACTCAGTAAGTCAGACTAAATACTTAAACAGTAACTAAAAACATAGGTGTTATCAACGCTGTTCCCAGGCCAAAAGTCAAAACCACAGCACTGCACCAGCTACTAAGGAGAAAAATGACTGCTACTGCTGAACCCAGGACAGCCATCACACTGTTGTCTGTGAAAAGTGATGTGAAAACTAGTGTACTTCAGGCATGTTTAGAAAACAGAAAAACTCCCAAACTGTTTACCATCCAGCCAAAAGCAGTATCAGAGAGTGGAACAAAAATATTATAGAAAATAATCGTGCCATGAACTGAACTGCAGGGTGCAATTGAGGGAATGGAGCTTCTTTCATATTTTCCTGGAGGCAAATTTGTTGGGATCATGATAATAAAGTTTGTTGGCCTGTGCCAGAAGTATAATTGCATTTGTAGTTATGTAGTTATAGGAAAGGAAGATCTGTCTTCTTTCTACTTTGTATCACTGAATGTTCACAAGTTCATGGGCCCTGATGAAATCCATCCATGGGTCCTGAAGGAGCTGGTGAATGAAGTTGCAAAGCCACTGGCCATCATATTTGAAAAGTCATGGCAGACAGGTGAAGTTCCCAATGACTGGAAAAAGGGAAATATAACCCCCATTTTCAAGAAGGGGAAAATGGATGACCCAGGGAATTACAGACCAGTCAGTCTCACCTCTGTGCCTGGCAAAATCTTGGAGCAGCTTCTGCTGGAAGACATGCCAAGGCACATGATAAAGAACAAGGTGCTTGGTGACAGATGGCATGGCTTCACTAGGGGAAAATCCTGCCTGGCCAATTTGGTGGCCTTCTATGACGGGGCTACAAAAGTGATGGACAGGGATTGAGCACTTGACGTCATCTACCTGGACTTGTGCAAAGCGTTTGACACTATCCCACATGACATCCTTGTCTCTAAATTGGATGGACATCAATTTCATAGGTGGACCACTTGGTGGATTAAGAACTGGCTGGATGGTCGCACTCAAAGAGTTGTGGTTGACGGTTCAATGTCTGGTTGGAGATCAGTAACAAGTGGTGTCCCTCAGGGATTGGTGTTACGACTGGTCTTGTTTAACAACTTTGTCAGTGACATGGACAGTGGGATTGAGTGTGCCCTCAGCAAGTTTGCCAAAGACACCAAGCTGTGTGGTTCTGTTGGTACGCTAGATGGAAGGAATCCCATTCAGAGGGACCTTGACACACTTGTGAGGTGGGCTAATGCCAACCTCATGAAGTTTAACCATGACAAGTGCAAGGTCCTACACCTGGGTCAGAGCAATCCCAAGCACAGCTACAAGCTGGACAGAGAAGAGAATTCATGAGTAGTCCTGCAGGAGAAGGACATGGGGGTGTTAGTCAATGAGAAAATGAGCATGAGCCAGCAGTGTGCGCTCTGCAAGCCCAGAAAGCCAACCTGTATCCTGGGCTGCATCAAAAGGAAGCGTGACCAGCAAGGTTGAAGGAGGTGATCCTGCCCCTCTACTCTGCTCTCATGCAGACCTCACTTGGAGTATTGTGTTCAGCTTCTGGTGTCCTCAACATAAAAAGGACATGGTACTGTTAGAACAAGTCCAGAGGAGGGCCACTGAGGATGATCAGGGGACTGGAGCACCTCCCATATGGAGACAGGCTGAGAAAGTTGGGGCTGTTCAGCCTGGAGAAGAGAAGGCTGCATGGAGACCTCATAGCAGCCTTCCAGTATCTGAGGGGGCCTACAGGGATGCTGGAGAGGGACTATTCATTAGGGACTGTAGTGATAGGACAAGGGGTAACAGGTTGAAACTTAAACAGCAGAGGTTTAGACTGGATATAAGGAAGAAATTCTTTACTGTGAGAGTGGTGAGGTACTGGAATGGGTTGCCCAGGGAGGTAGTGAATGCTCCATCCCTGGCAGTGTTCAAGACCAGGTTGGATGAAGCCTTGGGTGATATGGTTTAGTGTGGGTGTCCCTGAGCATGGCAGGGGGGTTGGAACTGGATGATCTTAAGGTCCTTTCCAACCCTAACTATTCTACGATTCTATGATTCTATGACTATGGTAAATTCATTGCTTGGTAAAAATACAACAGCTAGTTATCCAATTTCCTTCAAGATGCCAGCAGGAAAGCAGAGAAGGAACCTGAGTATTTAAGAACTTCAAAAGTGATGGCAATGAAATCAAGGTATTAACCACAGTCATATAGGTGAGAAACAGGACACTGCAAAGTAGTAAGATTAAAAAAAAAAATTAAGATTTTATAATATTTAAAAGCAGAAGCAAAAAAATATATTCCACAGACCAGCAGTAACACTGCCTCAATTCATATTGAATATTTTTCCATATACGGAAGCTAAAATGTCTATTTTCTCCAGTTGTTAATCAAATGTACAATCATTACCCCATGGAGAACAGACGAACAAGGAGCTTCATATTATAAAAGAGCATAAATTAATTTAATAATGGGATAAAATACTGTTTCTTAAAGTAAACATTTATCTAGTAATTAAAATATAACGTACATATTAGAATGAAGCCATATACAAACCCCCAAGTGCCATAACTTCAAGATATAAAAGTCTTTTAGTAGGAGCAGATCAGATCTTCAGAAAACTAATGAGGCATTTGAATGTGTGCCAGAAAGAGATAAAAGTATGTTGCACTCACCTAGACAAGGCTAAATAGAGATGGAATCTGAGCCAAGGAATCAGGAGTCAATACCAGATTATCATTTAAAAAAAAAGAATGAGACAGGGAACAATGAAAACATGATGCTAACAGGGATGTTGATAAACACACAGGACACTGAAGAACACTGTGCTTAATCAAGATCGTAATCTAGCCTAGGACAAACATGATCAGATTTGAAAATGTCAAAACATCTCATCTTACAATCAAAATTACTTGGATTCCCACATCACAGAAACAAGAGATTATGAAGTAATAAATTGCTATTTTCCAGTGATTGATAGATTTAGACCAATTACATTATCTTACTTTAAATAAAATATGGATTAAGGCACAGTGGTGTAATATGAAGCACTGCTGGTCTAAATCTGTGAAGAAGTACAATTTCCTTTCTGCAGAATAAAGGCAAAGTCCAAACATTATTCCCTGTTCTTTCTGTAATCTGTTTCTTTAGGTGAATGATCACAGATCCTACAAAGTCTTTCTCCCTTCAGATTAAATCCAGGTAAAGCGGTTTTGTCAGGCCCATTTTGCACATCAAAGAACAACTAAAAGTAATAAGCTGTTCTGTGAAGGTTATTTAATATGGGTTTCTGGAATTAAATAGCCTGCTTGTAAACTATTGTAGCTGCAAAACTCACATATATCAGTTCTGTCTCTGGCCCTTTTTCTTTTTCTCTCTTCCTTTTTGTACTTCACAGTGTTTCAGGAAGATAAAATCACAAATATGGATAAACACTACTAATATTACATCTCTGCCATTAAGTCATCTAAAAGATTATATCAGTTTTTATTTCAGTTAAATGTCAACCTTTTTCACTTCCTCAGGGGTCAGCAAACTAGGAGAACTTACAGTTGAAAGCTGTTTTTTCTCCCCAAACCAAACACTAAAGGCTTTAAAAAGGTTTTGTAGAAAAACTTGTAACATCAAGGTAGATAAAGAAGTGCATTGCAAAACCTTATATTCTTAGTTGGGTTTTAATCCACTTCACTGATAGCCCAGAAGCAAGATGAACTAAAAAGCAAACTGTTCTACTATTAATTAATTTTATATGCCTATCCATATTTTGTAGAATCTAGAATATTCTTTGAAATCTGGCTTAATTTTCTTTTGTATTTTTGAACAGCATTTTTTTGATAATTAAAATTATAGGCTGTATTTTTGAAGATGATGGGGCTTTTTAATAATAAAGCATAGCTCTTTCTTGACACTGCAACATGATTAAAGCAAAATATCTTAAATGATAATGTAAGCACAAAGTAATAGAATGCACTTATTTTCGCGATACTTACCCGTGGAATGCACTGAATACAGTCTATTATAAAGTTTTTATTTTTCTTCTGTAGAATTTTTTCTTTTTATTCCTCTTAAAAGAGAACTACAGCATTTCTCACATTTGCCCAGTTGTCTTAGAAAAACTAATAGCTTCCCTGAAGAAACTGAAAGAAAGGAAAAAAGGGAAGATTCTACCAAAAAAGAGCTCCAGCTTCTTTCTGCTTGATGAACCCAAAAGAGAATTTTGCTTCTCTTTTACAAGTGCCCCAATGTTCCTGTTTGTATTTTATTCTCCCTCTTCTCTCTCCATAGCTGATTAGTGTTATACAATTGCAGGGCATGAAGAATGGCATGTAAAAGATCCTGAAAAAGAAACTCAAGTGAGTGATACAAGGAGGGTTTATTTGGTATGACACACTTAAAAAAAAAAAAAAATCTGTTACCTAAAATTTTGCTCATTCTTTTACTCAAAATATCTATCTAGCTGGCACTGGCTGAGCATTAGTCCTGTGTGAGACTATTTGTCAGTCAAAAGTTGGATGTTGTTGTGAATAAGATCCCTGAACAGCTCACTGAGATAATGAGCACCTTGTCTCTGTGGCTGCCTGCTCTTTTCATGTACCAATTCCCCTTTACTTCCTCATGCAGCCTGGGACTGAGAATTTGTATTCTCTACTCTTTAATATTTTGCAGAGGAGAAAGAGTATCCCATGATGATTTTATATGAAAAACCCTTTGGAAGCGCATGGCTTCCTTCAGTTTTTTACGAGGATCTAGCATGCGGAGTGTTTATCGAGGACAGGGGTATCTTCCATTAGAACTGTAGCTTCCATTCCAAAGAAAGGAAGCCCAAAACCACATTACCTATGGGAGTCAGGCTACATTGGGTATCCTTGGCTGGAGTTGACCAGTACACAGGCAGGAATATAAAATTAATGATACCACAATCAAAACAGGCAGAAGAGATACTTCCTTGTGCACCTTACAGGGCAGAGAACTCACTTCAGGACTGACACCTTGATCGTTTTTTCTATTCCCTTGGCATTACTGTGCCTGCTCATTGCAGGGGAGTTGGACTGAATGACCTTCCAGGATCCCTTCCAACACAGCCTATTCTATTTCAGAATTTTGTGAGAAAGTAATGGATTGAAAACAGAAGGAAATGCTAGAAAACTGATTCTTCACCTTTGTTGAGAGGCAGAAAAGAGCAGTCTGTCTCATCAAGTTTCCTACTGTAAATAAACTTCTTTCCCACTCAGCCTCAAGGTCTCCCCAGATGGTAATACAGTATTCCCTTACGAAAGTCTTTCTGAAGGAATGTTTTTTCTTTAGTCTATAACTTTGATCTCTGAAAAGTGGGGACAGAATTTTTGAGATTCTAAAGCTTAAGTTTTCTAGGATCTTTTCATAACTACGGTGTCAAGAAAAAAGAACATGGACATTTGTGAATCTGTAAAAAAGTTGCTGTGAAAAATAAACTGCTCTTATAAACTTGGCATCTATTTATAATGCACCATATTTAATTGATCAATTGATCAATACAATTGCAATATGGTGGTTAACTTTGCTGACATGTTATAGTAATTAGCAACATTTTCTGGAGGGAAAAGTGACATTCAAGTAAGTTCAGTTGCAACACCTGAAATACTTTCACATGCAGAATTTAAAAACACATGAAGGTGTGTACCTTCATTTGTACTGGTAATAAAACCATGTTTTCAAGGAAACATGTATTCTGTAAACAAAAAAGAGTTGTGCACATAAATGAAGGCACATAGATGTCAATATTTTTTCAAACCTTCCCAATGTTATAATTAATAGTTGAAACAATTTGTTATTACTAGAAGTGTTTCCATACTCAGTGAATCATAATTATTGGTAGCAAATAAGAAAAGAGGTGAGGAAGTGATTATTTGAATACAGTTTGTGATTCCCAAGAGTAAATTAAATGGATAATAGTTAAATATCAGCGAAGAGCGAAATTGTTATCAATATACACCTTTTTTCTTTTTTGTTACCATTTTTTCAATATTTCATTCAGTTAGTACAAGATTTCCTTTTTCCTGACCCATTATCCTAGCTTTGACTTTGAAATGTTAACACTCAGCTGACACTGAATTAAAACTGAATGCTGTCAATAAATTGTCTTTGTCAGGTATTTGTCTGAATAACTATGTGAAAATCTCAGCTACCTCTTTGATGAGCACTTCATCTAAATAATTTAACGTAACCCTAATCCTTAAAATTATAAAGAGATATGAGAAACAGAAAAATTAGGCTGGTTCAAACACAAGCTAAGGGCAATATTATTGCACTCCTAAGGGCATAATATGACATTGATGAACCTTAAGCATGCTAGAGAGAACTAAAAACTTCCATATCATTTAGAGAGCTCTTATAGGAATATGTTAGTTTCTTTGAAGAAACATGTTTCTGCTATTCTGACACTACGTAGGTATGTCAAGGGTATTGAAGAGTCATCAAGTATCATAAATAAAAACTTTGGTATTCAGAAGTGCTTTCCAAAACCCATCAACACAGGAAAAAATTGAAAGATACATTTTTCTTCTCCAATATGTACAAAGCCATATTTAAAAGTCACCCAGGAATTACCTAATTAAATAAAGACTAAATACATAACATTTATTTTCATGCCACTCATGGAAGTCATTCTGATCATATCCTTAGGACATACCTAGTTATATGAAGTCTAAGAATTTCTCTGAAGGAAGAGAAAGAAGCAATTTCTACTAGTGTTGCTTGTGATAATCACTGGAGAAATTAGCCTTCATGTTAAAGAAAATAATAATTCTTATTGTATTACCCATTAAAAAGTTCCTGTTGTATTATATAACTCTTCTTTTTTATCACAGAAATCACTGACCAAATAGAAGAGAAATGACAATGGCATTTTTCCATATATTAAAAAAAATATCTGTGAAACCAAATATTTTTCTTGTAGTATAACTCTATCCCTAGCTCTTGTTAGCAGCCTTAGTATATACCTTAATTTATTATTTTTCTGATGATCTCCATGATTACAGTGCTTTCCTGCCATCTTACAAAAGGAAAACTATACTTTATAATACCTTAATATCATTCTGACATTACATTATTGACTTCCAAATGAATTTTCATAGCCTATAATTCAATCACCCTGCAGTGCCATTTGGACAGTTTTTATAAGCTAAATGGAACTGGAACAAAGCTAAAAATAAAAAAGCATAAAACTACCTGCTCCAGAGTTCAGGGATTCCAGGTTGAAAGAAACAAAATACAACAGAGAAATCACAACTAGCTTATTAATATAGGAAAATATAGGGATAATAAAAGATACAGTAAAGGATATTACTGATGTGCGTTATCTTACCAACCCCAAAGACCATGTGATGACAATCAGGAAGCCAGTTCCAAGAAACATCACTGCAGTGTGAGGTGGCAGGCTCAACCTTAACTGGCATCCCTGCTGAGGCAACATTGACTTGGGTGATATGAGGTTTTGCCTTCTTGCATCACATGAAGCTCAGGCTTTTATACTAGCGAAAACACACACTCATTCTGATGTAGGAGCCAGCCTACATTGGAAGGAGTGGCCAGCTATACAGAAAGGGTCTCTGGGGGTAAGGGACTTTTCAATGTGTGGTGGGATTAAATGCTACTGCACGCTATTTCTGCACTGCTTCCATCTGCAAACCAGATAGTCTCATGCTGCTCATTCATCAGGACCCCATAAGCAGGTCCCCATCTGCCAGTCTGGTAATTTATTTGTTCTCAGTTTTGTGGTCTGGGGGCCCCAGTTACTCCATCACCTACCAGTTCATATAAATATTGCACCCCTTTCTGTCCTGGCTTTACACACTTTTGTATGTACCATCTCTTTTTTTGTATACTGGCCTCCTCTGCATGTCCTATCTGGTGGGTCGAAGGATTGCTCAGGACCCAGGTCATAATCAGACTCTCTGTCCTAAGTAGCACTTCATAACCAGAAGTATGAGTATCCACTAACGCCCAGTACACTGCTAAAACCTGTTGTTTGAAAGCAGTATACTGTGTGGCAGCCCCACTCAGTTGCTGTGACCAGAAAGCAAGGGGCTGATGCTGACCATCTCGGAGCTGCCATAAGCTCCATAGCACTACCCCTTGATTAATTAAGATGTGCAACTCAACAGGTCCCGGCAACTGTGGGTGCAATATTTGTCATTTCATTTCTGGGGTGGGCCAATGCTGCAATGTCTACTAAGTTTGTTCTGGCACCTGCTGTACCCTGTCAGCCCAAATGATGCCAAGGTATTTTATTGTGGTGCTTGGTCCCTGTATTTCCTTTGGGTTTATAGCCCAGCCAGCCTCCTGTAGACCAGTTTTCACTTCAGTTGGTGCCTCTTCCACTTCTCCATATGTGTCCACCTGTATCATGATATCATTGATATAATGAGTAATTTGTACCTTAGAATCCACTGGAATTTGTTGCAACGTGCAACTGATGGCAGTATGTGGGACTGTGTTTATACCCCTGTGGTAGTCGGGTAAACATGTATTGGACACCTCTCCGTGTAAAAGCAAACTGGTCCTGCATCTCAAGAGGGATAGGAATGGTGAAAAACACAATAGCAACATCAATTACAGCATACCATTGTCCAGCAAGCTGATGTATTTGCTGAATTAATGAGGCTACTTTGGGCACTGCAGCAGTGATTGGTGGCATAACTTTGTTCACTCCTCAGTAGTTGACCATCATATGCCAACTACCATTGGGCTTTTTTATGGGCCAAACTGAACTATTAAATGGCAAGTGGGCATGTCTTATTACTCCTGCATCAATTAACTTGTCTATGGTTTGCTGGATCTCCAGATTCCCCACAGGTATCTTGTAGTGTTTCAAATTTTCCACTTCCTGAGCAACAGCAATAGGTGTGGAGTCTGGAAAACGACCCACCACTACTGTTCACACTTGTATCCAGTGAGGCACCAAAGGACCATAATTCATTACCTAACACCAGCCTGTTGCGCCTTAGTAAATCTATCCCTACTATATCTTCACTAGTTGCCACTATCATGACATTATATTCGTCAGGTTTTCAGTCTCCAACTTGCAATCTGATTCATGCTTGAACACTCTGAACTGGTGCATCCCCTAAGCCCCATACTGTAGTATTCAAACCCTGGTGACTTTTCAGGTGTTTGTGTAAAATTGTGACCTCCACACCAGTGTCCACTAATGCCTGCACCTGTTGTATATTGGTGGACAACCACCAAATGCAACATGTGACAAAGAGTTGTGAGTTATGCTGATTTACATGGATTTGTGGCCCTGGGGCTTGGCCACTTCTTTATTTGGTTTTCAGATGGAAATTTGCAACAGTTTTGTCGACGTCTTCCCATGGATATAATATATTGCTAAACCCAGGTGATTGCATGTCCTCCATTCCTCATTGCATCAAGAGTTGTAACACTGAGGATCTTAACGCCTTTCTCCTTAGCCATGCACCTCAACACAGAGAGGGGCTGACCATCAATATCCTTCCTTGGGACCCCCTTCTGTAGCAACTGCCTAAGCTATCGAATTCACTCCCCATGCATTTGGGTGGCAGCCTTCTCGATCCAGTTTGCAGGTACCCCTCATGTTTTTCTAACCCAGGTAATTCTTGCAGTTGTCCTATCTTTTCTATCATATCACTGATGGTCATACCCTGGTGTCGTGGTTTAAACCAAATCCGCACAGTTCACTCACTCACTCCCCCCCTTGCTCCCCCAACTCCTGGAGAGTTAGGAAGAAGAATCCAAAGAATGAGGCCCCCATGGATTGAGACAAGAACGGTTTAATAGCTAAGGTATAACACAAATCACTCCTGCTACTACTACTACAAATAATAATGATAAAGCAAACAACAAGCGAAGGGAATACAACACCTCACTAGCCACCTACCCATAACACACTCCCCCCTGCCCGGCCAAGCACTGCGTGGTACCTTCCCCATCCCCCAGAGCTCCAGCCTTTCCGGCTCTCTCCCAGTTACATCCTGAGCATGACGTGCTATGGTATGGAATACCTCATTGGCTAGCCTGGGTCAGGTGCCCTGTCTCTCCTTCCTCCCAGCCTCCCCTCCTCCCCGGCAGAGCACGTGCTCAGAAAAGGCCCTGAACAAAAACACCCTCAAAACATGCTCGCTATCAAGCAACTGTTCCCAGCCCAGAGCTCAAAACACAGCACTGCACCAGCTACAAGAAGGAGAAAAATGACTCCTACGGCTGAACCCATGACACCTGGGCAGTCATTAGAACAAGAATAAGATATGGATTCCAGGCAGGAGAATATCCTTCCAATAGCAAATTATGTACTGCAGCTGTCAAGGGCCCTGCAATGTAATTTCCTGGGTCTCTGCACTGTACTGCCATTTTCATACCCTCCCATTTTAGTAACACCTTTGCTTGAGGAAGGGTTACACACTAACTACTAGTGGGAGGCCATGCTCCATCTGCATAGTATCGCTGTTGTAACCTATATGCCACTACCATGACAAGGGGAACATTGGCCCCTGCTGGAACTGCCCTAAGGGCTTGTTATACAAATGGGTCACTCAATAGCCCACTAAACCAGGAGGACTCTATACTGACCATAAGGACACTGTCTGTCCCTTGTTCCATGAGCCGGGAAAGCCACTGTTGGGGCTTCTCCCCAGGCCATTGACAATACTTTGCCAGTAGGTTTTTTACATCTTCTGGCAAAAAGTCTTCCATAACATCAGGTCAGGCCCAACAGCCTGATAATGGATCCAAGGCTCCCTTTCGTTTTACCAAGAGAGCCACCCCAACACTTTCTACATCTTTCTCCTGTTCGTTTCCATCCTCCTCACTATCCAATGTACTCCAGATACCCCCATCCCATGGTTGAGTTACTACTACCCATAACTGTGGTCCAGTATCCGCACTGGGCTTTGGGCATCTCTTCCACTGACACACAGTCTGCATGGAATAAGAGGTTGCTAATTTCTCCAGTTTTTCCTGCCACTCTGAGGCTGCTTCAGTGGTGGCTACTAAAGCTCTCACTTTTTTAATTAGCAGTTCTTGTTTTAACTGATCTACTTGTTCCTCCAAGACTTGGATTTGTCCCCATGTTATTTTAAACACACTAAACAGGACTCCTCTCACACACCCAGCATGTTGCAGGCTCTCTTTGGGCTTTGTTTGTGGTATCTCCACAAACTGCCCCCAATACTTCAATAGATCAAGAGGTCATTTTTCACTCCATGGCTCCAGCCCCACCTGAGTACAAGTTTCCCACCTATCCCACAAAGTACTCCATGGCTCAGATGTAAATCCTGGCAGTTCTCCTCATGGAGCACCAAGAGCCGAATTGGACGGTGGCTTCTTGAACATGGTTACACAACCCTATCACAACTAATACTTGGGACAATCAGGAAGCTGTACACTCCACTACAGGGCTCCTCTAATTCTAAAACTAAAGCGTGGCACAATCCAGTAGCTGCAAACTCTACTGTATGGCCCCATGAATTCTTGTTATACCCAAATATTTCTCTTACTCTCTCTCAGACATGGAATCCCATCCTTGTAGGCAAATTATGTTCCAGAGTTCAGGGATTCCAGATTGAGTGAAATGTAACACAATAAAGAATCACAACTAGTTTATTAATATAGGAAAATATGGAGATAATAAAAGATACAGTAAAGGATATTTCTGATGTGCTGTTATCTTACCAACCCCAAAGACCATGTGATGACAATCAAGAAGCCAGCTCCAAGAATCATCATCGCAGTGTGAGGTGGCATGCTCAAATGCAGCTGGCATCTCTGTGGAGGCAACACTGACCTGGGTGGTATGAGGTTTTGCCTTCTTGCATCTCACGAGGCTCAGGCTCTTATACTAGTGAAAATGCACACTCATTTTGATGTAGGGGCCAGTCTACATTGGAAGGAGTGGCCAGCAATACAGAAAGGGCCTCTGGGGGTCAGGGACTTCAAGGGGATTTCCAAAATGGGACTTTTTAGGGAGGAGCCAAGGCGGGTCAATTTGGGGAGTAGCCATCATGGACCATTACCTTGTGTTGGACTCGCCTAACATACTACCTCATTATCCAATCTTTGTGATTGGTAGTATAAGAGTATAAGAACAGTGCAGCGCTTTTTCTCTCATATGTTCAGTCCGAACTGATAAGTAAAATTGACTTTACATCTAAGAGCGTCTTCATAAGTCTAACATTTGTTTTAGAGTGAGATTCAGTGAAAAAAATTTAACCGTTAAGACACAACATAACACATTGGTTCTGCAAATGCATTTTGCTTTACTTTGGGGTTAATTCTTTATAGAAAAATAGTCCTAAACATTTCTTCACTGTGAGCACTGTGAGACACTGTAACAGGTTGCCCAGAAAACATGTAGCTGCCCCATCCCTGGATATGTTCAAGGCTGGTTGTATACGGCTGGTTCAAGAGGTTGGATGGAGTAACCTGGTCACAGAATCACAGAATCCCGAGGGTTGGAAGGGACCTCAAAAGATCATCTAGCCCAACCCCCCTGCAAGAGCAGGGTAACCTGGAGTACGTCACACAGGAACTTGTCCAGGCAGGCCTTGAATATCTCCAATGTAGGAGACTCCACAACCTCCCTGGGCAACCTGTTCCAGTGCTCTGTCACTCTCACAGTAAAGAAGTTCTTCCTGAAGTTAATGTGGAACCTCCTATGCTCCAGTTTACACCCATTGCCCCTTGTCCTACCACTGGATATCACTGAAAAAAAACCTAGCTCCATCATCCTGACACCCACCCTTTACATATTTATAAACACTGATGAGGTCACCCCTCAGTCTTCTCTTCTCCAAGCTAAAGAGACCCAGCTCCCTCAACCTCTACTCATAAGGGAGATGTTCCACTCCCTTAATCATCTTTGTGGCTCTGTGCTGGACTCTTGCACGCCATCCCCTGTCCTTCTTGAACTGGGGGCCCAGAACTGGATGCAGTATTCCAGATGAGGCCTCACCAAGGCAAAGTAGAGGGGGAGGAGAACCTCTCTTGCCCTACTAACCACACCCTTTCTAATGCACCTTAGGATGCCATTTGCCTTCTTGGACACAAGGGCACGTTGCTGGCTCATGGTCATCCTCCTGTCCACCAGGACCCCCAGGTCCCTTTCCCCTTCACTACTTTCCAGCAGGTCAACCCCCAACTTGTACTGGTACATGAGGTTGTTCCTCCCCAGATGCAAGACTCTACACTTGCCCTTGTTGAATTTCATCAAATTTCTCCCTGCCCAACTCTCCAGCCTGTCCAAGTCTCGCTGAATGGCAACACAGCCTTCTGGTGTGTCAGCCACTCCTCCCAGTTTAGTGTCATCAGCAAACTTGCTGAGGGTACACTCAGTTGCCTCATCCAGGTCGCTGATGAAAATATTAAACAGCACTGGTCCCAGCACCAACCCCTGAGGGACTCCACTAGTCACAGACCTCCAGCTAGATTCTGCCCCATTGACCACAACTCTCTGCCTTCTTCCTTTCAACCAGTTCTTGATCCACCTCACTATCTGATCATCAAGCCCACACTTCCTTAGCTTATCCATGAGGATGCTGTGGGAGACAGTATCAAATGCCTTACTGAAATCAAGAAAACCACATCTGCCCCTCTACCATCATCCCTCCACCTAGTCACTTCCTCATAGAAGGCTATAAGGTTGGTCAAACATGACTTTTCCTTGGTAAAACCATGTTGGCTGTTCTTAGTAACCCCCTCATCCTTGATATGCCTAGAGATGGAGTCAATATTAAGTTGTTCCATCACCTTTCCAGGGATGGAGGTAATGCTGACTGGTCTATAATTACCCGGGTCCTCCTTCTTGCACTTCTTATAGAATGGTGTGACATTTGCCATCCTCCAATCCTCAGGCACCTCTCCCGTTTTCCATGATTTACCAAAGATGATGAAGAGTGGCCTAGCAATGACCTCCACCAGCTCCCTCAGCACCCGTGGGTGTACTCCATTTGGACCCATCAATTTACAGATGTCCAGATTGCTTAGCTGATCCCTAACCCAGTTCTCATCTACCAAAGCAAATTCCTCCTTTGTCCTGACTCCTTCTGGGCTTATAGGAATCTGGGGCCCCTGGGGAGATTCTGCAGGAGGAAAGACAGAGGCAAAGAAATCATTCAGCACCTCTGCCTTCCTTATATCCTCTGTCTCCAGGGCACCCACCTCATTCAGTGGTGGGGCTATATTGCCTCTTGTGTTAGTTTTATTTGATATGTATTTGAAGAAGCCGTTTCTATTGTCCTTAACACGACTAGCAAGATTAAGTTCCAAGGAGGCCTTAACTGTCCTAATTGCCCCCCTACATCCTCTAACAACAGTCCTATATTCCTCCCAAGTGGCCAGCCCCTCCTTTCATAACCCATAGATTCTCTTTTTCCATGAGTTTGCCCAGCACCTCCTTATTTAACCACGCTGGTCTCCTAGCTCCCTTACTTGATTTTCTACCCATTGGGACACTCTGATCCTGAGCTTGGAAGAAGTGGTCCTTGAGTGCTGACCAACTATCTTGAGCCCCTTTACCACCCAGTATCCTTTCCCATGAGACTTCACTTAGCAGTTGATTGAAGAGGCCAAAGTTGGCCCTTCGGAAATCTGGAATTGTGACCTTGCTAGGTATTCTATTCCTCCCACACAGGATCCTAAACTCCACCATTTCATGGTCACTGCAGCCAAGGCTGCCATTGACCATCACCACTTCAACCAGACCCTCCTTGTTGGTGAGTACTAAATCTAGCAGCGCTCCTCTCCTAGTTGGTTTGTCCACCATTGGCATTAAGAAGTTATCATCAATGCACTGGAGGAACCTCCTAGACTGTGAATCACTGGCTGTGTGAGTCTTCCAGCAAATATTGGGGTAGTTAAAATCCCCCAGGAAGACCAAGGCATATAGTCATGAGGCTGCTTTCAGTTGCCTGTAGAAAGCCTCATCAACTCCTTCGTCCTGATCAGGAAGTCTATAATAGACCCCCGCAACTGTATCACCCGTACCAGCCTGTCCCTTAATTCGTACCCACAGACTTTCCACTTGCTCCTCATCTGCCCCCTGACAGAACTCAATACATTCTAGTTGCTCTCTCACATAAAGAGCAACTGCACCACTTTGCTGACCTATCTTTCCTAAAAAGGACATAGCCATCCATGAGCACATTCCAGTCATGTGAGTTGTCCCACCATGTCTCTGTAATTGCCACCAGGTCGTAATCTTTAGACCACACACAGACTTCTAACTCCTGTTATTCCCCATGCTGCATGCATTGTTGTACAGGCATTTCAGGGAGCAAGCAGAGCATGCTGATGGCACCCTTTTCCTGCCTGTGGCAGGAGAGTTGGGACTAGATGATCTTTAAGGTCCCTTCCAACACAACCATTCTAGGATTCTATGATTCTAAGTAAATTTACACATCACTCAAACAATATTTCATGACCCAGAAATATTATTAAGTGCTACTACATGATATTTACTTATATGACTGAAACATTTTTTATCTAGGAAATATGTTCAATACATGCATGGTGTATGTATATTGTTTAAGCCCCAATATACGCATTTCTTTGTACCTGATAGGGAGAAAAATGGTAAATGCAATATCCTCGAAAACTGTACTGATCATAGTCAGATGTTTCATGAATAAAGAATATATTTTTTTATGTTTTTTGGGATGAAAATAGTTGACATAAATTGATAAAATTACAATGCATTTTGACTTTTGAGTTGGTATATATTATAATACATTAAATGTCAGATTAAAAGCAAACATTAGCTGTTCAGGATATTTTTCATTTCCACTTATTTTTCTGGAAAATTCTAAAGTTTTCAAAATTCATTCCAAAACAAATCAAAAGAAAACATCTATTGCTGAACTTCTTATTAAAATGGAACTTCCAGTCTAACTTTCTACGAGAAGTTAAAAAGAAAGATATTAGCAAAGACTGAAGAATTACTTATAGAACTGTAGTGATCAGTACAAAGGGAGAACACTTTCACCAGGAATGTGTATGAGTAGATGGTATAAAATACCATAGATAAAAATTTTAATTGCAACTGAAAGTTATCAACAGCGTATTTATTTTAGTGAAGAAAAGTGTATGTTCAAATGCGTAATTCACTCATTTAATTGCCTGTATTTCCCTTTAGACATTTATTTATTTAGAATATTTCCACTGTCTCAGGGAATATAGCACTGATCCTATTCTTATTGCCTTCTCATATTATACCCTGCTTTGGTATGGTCTCCCAAGGGGACAAGAAAGATGGCTTTGATGTCAGCTTCAGTGATTCCACAGTATCAAGGGCAAGCAAAATTAATGATAATAGTGAAACAAACTGGAACACACAGTTCTAGAGACCTGAATTTAATATTCTGTAATCACATGCCTCACAGGATCACCTGTCTAATTTCCACTGCTAGTTTAAATAAGAATTTGATAGTTTATTTCTTTTATGTAGCAAGAAATATAACCTTTTATGCTGGTTCTGTTGCTAATGGGTAGCCTTTGATCAACTGACAGCCTAATGGGAGACATGCACAATTTGTGATTTACAATTTAACTAGATGAAATGCTCAGAAGAAGAGTGCTTACTAGGATTTAAAGAATTAAAAATAATTAAAAAAAATAATTATCTCGTAAGTTGATGTTATCTTCATAAGTCACAAAACTGTTGACACTTTTGCCCCAAAATTCAACTAAATGGAATCAAAGACTTTCAAAGTAAAACAAACAAACAGAAAAAACAAACAACAAAACCAGACAATATGGTATAAGCGTAAGATGGTTTCACAGAAGACATTATCATAAAAAAGAAAAACTCAAACCAAAACAAAATCCCCACTAAACTAAAAAACTAAACAACCAAATAAACTAAGCGAACTATCTGGTTAAAAACAAATCAAAACAGAGTAAGCCATTAGTATAAAAGAGCGAGTGAAGACTTCATTTTAAACATGGCCAGAAATTCTGTGAGGTTTCAGTCAGTATCTCAGCCAATCAGCATCTGCTATTCAGTCAATAACCATGTTAGATGTTGTAAAAAGCATAGTAGGTAACACTACTATGTTAACAACATGTTAACTACTACTATGTTAACTACATAGTTAACACTGTTAACTACGTAGTAGTTAACACTACTACTACTACTAGGGAAAGTTAAATACCATGCAGCCCTGTATCTGTTGGAGTTCAATCAATATGTGAGAAGATCTGGTTTGTGGCAGATAGTCTAACATGTGATACCCTGTTTGAAAGCAAGTTACGTACATAGGCTGTAGTTTAGAATATAAAGCCTATATGAGCAAAGCTCAAAACAAAGGGGTAGTTTAAAACACTACCAGAACCTGAAAATTAACCATACTTAGATGCCTGGCCAGGTCCTGATTTCCACTGTCAAACAAAATCTGGGTATAGTTTTCAACCCACACTGACATTTTACATACCTGC
This sequence comes from Melopsittacus undulatus, assembly GCF_012275295.1. Classification (NCBI taxonomy): domain Eukaryota; kingdom Metazoa; phylum Chordata; class Aves; order Psittaciformes; family Psittaculidae; genus Melopsittacus; species Melopsittacus undulatus. The sequence goes on along the minus strand of NC_047527.1, from coordinate 80,610,979 downwards.
AGTGTAGCTCTTCTTGGTCACTATTTGCTTCCAGTAAAAACTATCAGTAAGAGTCCAATTTAGTTGCTAGCTCTCGTGGTTTAAGCTCAGTCGTAAATCAGCCATGCAGTCCTCGCTCACTTCCCTCCCTTTCCTTCCTCTGTTCATGGAGGGATGGGGAGAAGAATTGAAAGAATGTAACTCACACAGGCTGAGATAAGAACAGTCCAGTAACTAAGGTGTAGCACAAACCACTACTGCTACCACCAATAATAATAATGGTAAGGTAAATAACAAGGGAAGAGAATACAACAGCTTACCACCTACCGATACGCAGGCTGACCAAGCAGTGAACTAGCCCTTCCAGCTAACTTTCAGTTCTACATCCTGGGCATGACATGCTGTGGTATGGAATACCTCTTTGGTTAGTTTGGGTCAGGTGTCCTGTCTCTGCTTCCTCCCAGCCTCCCCTCCTCCCTGGCAGAGCATGAGGCTCAGAAAGTCCTTGGTCAGACTAAACATTTGAGCAGTAACTAAAAACATCTGTGTTATCAGCTCTGTTCCTAGGCTGAAAATCAAAACACAGCCCTGCACCAGCTACTACGAAGGAGAAAAATGACTGCTACTGCTGAACCCAGGACACTAGTTATCAGTACTTGCCAGTGTTTTAATTGCTGGACATACAGACATATGGAAAATGTAATTTTTAATTTAATGTCTTTTTGCTTGCTTTGTGAAAGAACTCTCCAGGTCTTGCTGAATACATTCACATTGAGGCAACATATTTGGCATTTATCTTGCTTGATGATGAACAACGGGAAAGAGCTCTGTCTGGGTTTGGGTTTTGTTGTTTTTTTTTTTTTTATGAAATCCTACAAAGCAAATTCTAAATAGAAAATAATGCAGTTGCAGAGCTTTCAAAGAGAAGTAAACAAAATATGAAGAAAGACTTTCAAACTGTCTTTGAAAGTCTTTGAAGAATATTACTGTTGTCTTGAAAAGTCTAAGGAAGAAGGCAGATGCTTTTATAGTTTCATTGAATTATAAATTTGTCAAGACAGTGATGTTGAATGGTGCCTGTAATCTGTTAATTCATTTAACTCAGAACACCAACCAGTACAAAACAGTAAAAAAAAAAAATGCCAGATACACTAACAGCACGGTGATAGCAAATAGTGGAAGTTATAAAATTTTAGTTCCTAAAGAGCTCTAGATACAGTGCTGCTCTTTCACAGCAAAAATGAGTTGTTAGATTTGAAGTTGACGGAATGACAGAATAACTCGTGTTGGAAAGGACATCCAGAGGTCACCCAGTCCAACTCCCTCCGTTCATTCAAAGCAGGGCTAAACTGATCAGAAAGCTCAGAAACATGTCCAGATGTCTTAAACACCTCCAAGGATAGAAATCCCACTGCTTTTTTCAGCACCTATTCCAGTGTTTGTTCCCCATCATTGTACAATAGAAAAACTGTTGTACCTAATCTGAATTTCCCTTGTTCAATGTTGTGGCTATTGTCTCATGTCCATTCAGTCTGCACTTTCAAAAGGAGATTGAGTCCACCCTCTCTGTATCCTCTGATCACATAGTTACAGACAGCAGTAAAATTACCCTTTCACCTTCTCCTGTTGAACAGAGAATTTGTCTCATCCTCTCTGAGTACATACTGTGCTCCAACCCCCAGCCATCCTGGTGGGCTTCGCCTGGACTCATTCTTATATGTCAATATCTTTCTTGTCCTGGGGAGTCCTACACTGAATACAACACCAAATAGAGAACGATCTTTTCTCTGAATGAACTGCCCAAAAGGCTTGTTAATACAGCTCAGGATGTGACTGGTTGCCTTTGTTGCAAGGACAAGCTGCTGTTGGCAGATGTTAGAAGATGAGAAAATCTACTAACAGAATAGGCTATCTAGGGACCAATATTTTATATTTTCTACACAAAAAGCTCACTTGCAAGTTAGCATTCCTCCTCACAAAAGCCTGTGTAATAAAACCTTAAACAAATAATAATTAAATAACATTAAGTGAGCAATATCAAATTACTAAGAATGCATGACAATTATTCTTCCTCCTACTGATGTTAGGCCAACCTTCAGAATGCTAGTAACACAAATGAAGTCTAAGGATTTAAATGAAGTCTAAGACCATATTAAGATGAGGGTGACAGAGTTAATATTATTTTTTGTGCACTTGCTGAAGATTTCCACACTGGGAGTAAGTAAAGCTTTATCTGGTTCTTCAGTTCTAGTTTTCCGAACTAGAAGCAGGAGCATATCACATCCTATACATAAGAAAGAAGCCCTTGCAGTGAGGTTTCTGGTCTCTGGCTACAAATATGTACCATATGTATATATACTCAAGTTTTATTAATTTAATCAGTCTTAGAACTTTAAAAAGGAAGGCAAACATAAGCAATAAATTCCGAACAATAATGTGTGCAGATGACCAGAATCCACAATGGGATTTGAAGATTAGATAATTTAAAATGGTTATCACAGAATCACAGAATCCCGAGGGTTGGAAGGGACCTCAAAAGATCATCTAGCCCAACCCCCCTGCAAGAGCAGGGTAACCTGGAGTACATCACACAGGAACTTGTCCAGGCAGGCCTTGAATATCTCCAACGTAGGAGACTCCACAACCTCCCTGGGCAACCTGTTCCAGTGCTCTGTCACTCTCACAGTAAAGAAGTTCTTCCTGAAGTTAATGTGGAACCTCCTATGCTCCAGTTTACACCCATTGCCCCTTGTCCTACCACTGGATATCACTGAAAAAAAACCTAGCTCCATCATCCTGACACCCACCCTTTACATATTTATAAACACTGATGAGGTCACCCCTCAGTCTTCTCTTCTCCAAGCTAAAGAGACCCAGCTCCCTCAACCTCTACTCATAAGGGAGATGTTCCACTCCCTTAATCATCTTTGTGGCTCTGAGCTGGACTCTTGCACGCAATTCCCTGTCCTTCTTGAACTGAGGGGCCCAGAACTGGATGCAGTATTCCAGAGAGGTTATGGGTTTGAATACCACTGAACTTATACTCTGATCTATTTTTTTTTGCTTCAGACAACAGAAATTCTTTAAAGTTTTACTGAGATTTTTAACATCAGCTCTCCAAGAGCAAGGAGTGTAATTTTTTTTCCAGACATTAATTCATTAAGTTCACTACAGAATTGTGAGAAAAGTACAATTTGCCATAAAGGAATTATTTTTAAAGCTTGCCCACAATTGCAGAATAGAATCACAGTAAGTCAGGAACGGTAAGTGTAACAATAACAGAATAATTTTGTACCCAAGAGAGGAAAAATGCTCTAAATCTTTTTTTTTACAGATGAAAATCTTCCTGGATATTTCAGTTCTGTTCACATAACTGGAGCTCAGGTCCCCAGCAAAGCTGAATCCCACAGATACAGTTCATGCTATTTCCAGCACTTCATTGGGTAACTTTTAAAGTAATAAATAATAATGTCCAAAAATGTCAAAATATTAATCCTTTTTTACGACTTATACCCTTTAACTTTAAAGTCAGCTTCACATATGCTTTAACTTTAGTCAGCTTTACTTTAGCGCAAAAGTCACCAGCATTTCATGAGTTCTTCCAACTATACTTCAGCTGTTTTTAAAACAAGCAAAAGCTTTTATAAAAGTAAACTGATATACAATCAGTATTGTTAGAAGCTATTTTGTGTTAAATTAAGACAACTGAAAAAAGATTGACATTTTTCTCTGAAACAGTCCATAAAGAATAATCTTCATGTAGTAAAGATGATTTCTTGCAGAAACCGGGCTTCACCATGTGAGTGTTTTGATCCATCCTTCAACATCTAAACAAAGAAAATGAATGGCATTTCTGAAAAAAGTTCCTTCTGCTCTGTGTATTTCTAGGAAGTGTCCATAGGCAGTTACCCTATAAATAATTGGGTGTAGGCTATCTTGGCCCAATGGTTGCTGATTCTAAATAACGGAAAAGAAAAATAAAGATAACAATACTGCTTCACTTCCAAATGTGTGGATCATCTATATCTTGTCACAGTCATTTGGGTATGTGTCTTTTCTACTAACTTAAAACTGTTTACCACTACATCATAAGCTGAAGAAGTAAGTGGAAAAATGTAGTCCTAGGTTTGTGTGGTATGATTTGTTTGGGGTTTTGATTGGTTGGATTTGTTGATCTCATTTGTTTTGTCCTAAAACAAAGTCTGAAGTCCTTTGAGGATTTTGAAAGCATCATCTGTCCCAGCTCAGACATTGAACCATGTTTTAGCTTGGTAAACCAGAACAAAATCTAGACATATGATTCTTTAGTCTTTCTGATTACATCCAAGGCCTTACAACTTAAATTCAGATGAAGTATGAAAATGAACAGAAGAGACATAACATGCCAGAAAGGGCTGTTATTAATTAGAATTACCTTTTTTTTTTTTCTCTCATGGACTTTATAAGTAAAGACACAGTGTAAGTATGAGGTAAAATGAATGCAGATCCAATATTAACAAGTGAACAGGAGTCACTTGATCAAAGAGCTAAAAAAAGATCTTGCTAGACTGCATTGAGTTGTTTGAAAAAGTGGTTGGAGAAAACATAAGTAGCATGTGGGGCATGGAGAAGTATTAAGAGTTTTCCTTTATTCAAAATACTATCAAGGGAATATTCTGGAGATGTCACAGAACAGGCTGGAGTTTTCATTCAGAGATAGGACAAATTAGGGACATTGACATAGACCAGTGAAATGACATATGATTCTTCAGTCCAACATATAACTTTTATTTTATTGTTTACTGATGTCTGTTACTTGACCTTGTCACTCAAAGCAAAAAACTCTCACATTGCAGATACATTTTCATGATACAGAAATATCTTTTAAATCCAGAAAAATTTCCTTTTCCATCTTCCATCCTCCTGCTGCAATAAGATGCTGCATACTACATGTCTACTTAATATCTTGGAGTTATGAGTGATATTAGTGGAAAGTAATTGCTTAAAGCAGAGGGTATAACTTCCAGTGTAACTTTTGCGGTGTGCTTCACAGCTTTTTTTTCTCATCACCAATGTATTATTGACTTAAATTCACAGGGAAAAATGTGTTCTGTTACACTGTTTATAGCAGTGTACTAAGGTTTTTAAAAGGCATGTGTATACCAGAAAGAATAATAAAAATGTTGATGCTTAAGATTTTTCACAACAACTTCTACCAAACACAGCTATTATCAAAAGCCCGGGAATCCCAGTCAGGGACTAGGATCTCATTGTACTAAGTAATTTCTGACTGCAGTCTTACTCCGCACATCCATGTTTTATTCTAAAGAAAAAACCAAACAAACAACTGAAACCCTTGAGGCTAACTCATTATTTATATATTATCTAATAATTGAAATATAATATTTATATCAAATATAAAGCTTATTTTAAATCAACATTTAATCTTATATGATACCTGCTATATAATGAGCATAATATATAATGTCTTCATTTTCTGAAGCCCTTATTTCAGCATTTGGAAATTTACAATGAAACACAAAGTCTGCATACTGTACATATCTAATACAATATTTTCTTATGAAAGAATGCCACAGATTATATAGCAATATAGAGGAATTTCCACTCTTTGCCAGCATATTATAGTCTTCTCCAATATTCTTTGTTTATCAAGATTTTTAGTTGTTTTTTTTTTTTTTAATTTATTTAGGAAAGGAAATCTACTTAAAAACACCTGGAAAGCAAAAAACATTGCACAAGTTTCTCTGCAAGAAATCTTAAGGACAACAGGATGACTATGAATAAAATGGTAGAGAAGTATACAAAAATTATGTTATGGTTTAAACTTTATCTATTAGTAAGGGATAGCAGAGCATAATATACTATTAGGTGAAGTTTGTGACCTTTATTGTATGATTTGGCTTCCTAGGAATCCATATAGGAAAACTGAAATACTTTGCAACAGCATTTTTTCGTATTTTACTGTCTCCTTGGAAGACATAGATCAAAGAAAGCTGGATTGCAATTTATTGTGTTAGACATCTTAATAAAAATTCTGAATATTTACATTATTTAATCACCTTCTATGTTCCACTAGTGTTTTATCCACCAAAATTAACAAGTCATATGTCTAAGTAAACAGAAAATATAGAAAGTTAAATAGGAAAATTTAGACGTGACATTAATAAATAAGGAGTTGAATGTTTTAGAGAGCAAAGTCAGTTAACCTGCTCCAGTTTATGTTTTGTCAGCATGCCCATTTTCAGGGGCTTATAAAATAGAAATAAAATGCTGTCAGGCATCTTTCAAACCACTCAGATAAAGAACACCTGGATTTTGCTTTTGCAATTAAAAATATTAACCTGCAAAAAGTTTTCATTTGTCAAAATAAATTTGCACAAAGAGACTTATTTTTCCTGTGCAACTCTAAAATTATTATCCTTTTTAAGAAAACAGCTAAACTCAAACAGGAATATATTTTGAGAATTAAAAATAAAATACTTTTAAATTGCTCACCCTCAAAATATTGGCTTTTTATTGGTTTTGTTATGCTCATATCAAGGAATAATATATTGGGGAAAATATAATTCAATAAACAAGAATGCAAGAGTCACTGCTAGGCTCTTTTTATTATCTAGAAACTGTAACTTTGCAAGGTGTTTTACAGACAGAAAAAAGTCAAGGTTCTTGACCTGAGGAAGTCTCAGTAATCTTTAATCTTTATATAACAGAGTCACCGATCAGAGGACAGAAAAACTGGAAGAAAAAGTTTTATAAAAGTGAAATGCTGAGTTAAAACAGTGATGGTGTGGGCACATCTATTCATTACTTTGTGTTTGCTTGTTTTTATTATATCTTGTATTCCAGAGCGAGCTTTAAGGGAATTGTGTTTTTTATTAAGAAAATACTCCTGGGGAAGTTTATTTGAAATTGCCCTCACAAAATATGGGCTTAAACTTTAAAGTTTTTATATAGTTTTCAATCTTATAAAGTTCAGGTCTCTGAAGACTATGCAAATTCTTACACTTAGGATAGACAGGAACTGGATTCTGCAAGTATTTACATAGATCTTTGTAGTCCTTTAACTAGGCAATCAAAGTAAAATGTCATTGGATTAGTCTGTAAACTTAATAATTTTGTGGGATGGCAAGTAATAGAAAGAAGACCTATACCTGAAAATTATTTGATGAGTTTGTAGGATAAGAGGTGGTTTCTTAGCCAGTTCTAAAGTGTATAAATTCAGGCACAACATTAAACTTAAAAATTTTCACTCTGAACAGTCTCTTTGCACCACTATAATCTCAAAATATATTTGTATATCCTTTTCTGGCCTATTAGGTTATTCTTTCATGTGAGATCAACACAACTGGCACTGATGATAGTAGAAGTTGGTCATGGGTTTTAATCTGGAGGGCTGGGACCTCTAATATCAGTAGGGGGCTTATCCACAGCTTCTTCAGTGGTGAGAAATTTTTGTCTTCTTTCCCCACAATTTGCTCTGTGAGCAAAGAAAACTGTGTGACATACATTCAACTTCTCTTTTAGCATGCTGTGTCAGCTAAATTATATAACTCAGGTCAGTATATGCTGAAATTGCATTCTTGCTAATAATATCCATTTTTCTTCACTTTAAGAAGTTCCAGAAATTTAACTTCTTTTAAATTCAGTTCTTATTTCACCAGTCAATCTCACTTCTATGCCTGGCAAAATCTTAGAGCAGGTTCTCCTGGAAAACACACTAAGGCACAAGAAAAACAACAAGGTGGTTGTTTTTTCTTCAGCCTGGAGAAGAGAAGGCTTCGTGGAAACCTCATAGTAGCCTTCCAGTATCTAAAGAGTAGCCTATAAGGATGCTGGGGAGGGATTCTTCTTTAGCAACTAGTGATAGAACAAGGCGTAATGGGTTAAAACTTAAGCATGGGAAGTTTAAATAAGATCAAATGAAGAAGCTTTTTACTGTGAGGGTGGTGAAGCACTGGAATGGGTTGCCCAGGGAAGTTTTGAATGCTCCATCCCTGGTGGTGCTCAAAGCCAGGTTGGACAGAGCCTTGGGTGACATGGTTTAGTGTGAGGTGCCTGTGCCCATGGCAGGGGGATTGGAACTTGATGATCTTGAGGTAGTTTCCAACCCTAACTATTCTATGATTCTATGACTCTAGGTCTTCTAAACAAATGATGTTTTCAGTAGTTGGAACCATAGAAGTAGGGAGAGGGAATTGTTTTAACAGATTGGGCACATTTTTTCTTGATGGCATAAAGAGTGAGGACAAGCAAATATTCTTTTCAGGCATATTAAATTCTTTGTTGGTTTAGAAGTATTAGAGGGAATGAACACATTAGAACAATAGTTTGGCATAATTATTTCATAATTTTGATGATTTCTGGCTGTATTGCTCCATTGCTTATTGCACTTACTGCTAAAATTTCATAATCTTAATGTGGGATTATAACAAGTGATTGTAGCCGGAGGACAAAAAAATAAATAACAAGAATCAAACTACACACAGTAAGAAATTGTCCCATGTGATCAGCTTCTTACGTGTTTGTTTAAACTTCATTTTTAATGTCCTTTAAAACAAGAATTGTTCATATTTTTCATAGAGTCATAGAATGCTAGAATTATTTGTGTTGCAAAGGACATCTAGTTCAAACCCCCATGCTACGAAAGGGTTGCAACACCTTCCACTAGACCGTTGCTTGTAACCCCAACCAACCAGCCTTGAACACTTCCTGGTATAGGGCAGCCACATCTTGTTTGTGGAACCTGTGCCAGAGTCTCACCAGCATCACAGTAAAGAACTTCTTCCCAATACCTGATCTAAATCCACTGCATTCCAATTTAAGGCCATTGCCCCTTGTCCTATCACTATATGAGCTTGTAAAAAGTCCCTCTCCAAATTTCTTGCAGGTCCTCTTTGGGTAGTGGAAGGCTGCTATAAGGTCTTCCTAGAGACTTCTCCAGGCTGAACATCCCCAACTCTTTCAGCCTGTCTTCTGCCTTGAGAGATGTGCTCCAGCCCTCTGATTGTCTTCATGGCCCTCCTCTGGACTTGGTCCCACAGATCTTTGTCCTTCTTTATGTTGCGAGTCCCAGAGTTCAATGCAGTACTCCAGGTAGGGTCTCATAAAAATGGACTAGAGGGGCAAGAATCACCTCCTTTGACCTGGTGGTTGGCTTTCTGGCCTGCAAGTGTGCATTGAAGCCTGGTCATATTCAGTTTCTCATTAGCCAACACCCCCAAGTTCTTCTCCCCAGGCTGCTCTGAATCACTTCTCCATCCATCCTGTAGCTGTGCTTGGGATTGCCCCGACCCAGGTGTAGGACCTTGCACTTGGCCTTGTTGAACTTTATGCACTGGCTCACCTCTCAAGTGTGTCAAGGTCTCTGGATTCCATCCTTTTCCTCCAGCATGTCAACCATGTCACACAGCTGGGTGTTGTCAGCAAACTTGCTGAGGGTGCACTAAATGGCACTGTCATGTCAATACGAAAGATGTTAGAGTTCCAGTCCTAATAACCCTGTGAAGCACCAGCTGTCACTGATCTTTACTAGGACATTAAATTGTTTATTGCATCTCTCTTGAGTGTGGCCATTCAGCCAGTTTCTTATCTACTGTGTGGTCCATTCATCAAATCCAGTTTAGGGAGGAAGACGTTATGTGGGACACTGTCATATGCTTTGGACAAATCCAGGTAGATGACATGAGTCACTGTTCTGTTATCACTTCTGTAATTAATTCATTAAAGAACAACATGCTCTAGCAGCTGATATTAGCTGTCCATTAGGAAGCAAAACTGAAAGAGCAGGAAATAATGTGTGGAATTCTGAAAAATAATGGAATGCTTTATTCCAGCAAAAAAGTCAGTAATTAAAAAACTAACAGAATGATAGAGCAAAATAAAACTGTTGAGGAATACAAGGAGATTGTTCTTTTGCTGTGGTTTTGCTTTGGTTTTTGGCTTTTTTTCCTTAGATATGATTGAGTTTCTGGCTAATAAGCAGAAGTAATGCTTTAATAGACAGATTGTTTGTGGAAGAGATTTGATTTTGAATCTGTATCTTCATTTTTTTTGCAAAGTCCACATTTTCTTTATGTACATTTCTTGTGGAAGGAATAAAACATCATTTGTCTTTTTTGCCTTTACTAAGATTAGTGAAGACTCTCTTCAAGATTTTCTTTGAAGCACATTCTCTTTGGAACAGGTTGCTGAAGTACATTGCTTATCTTCTGTAAGTCTAAGTCTCTGACTGAAGTACTAAATGCTTTTCCTAAGGAGCAATATATGTTATCTTGACATTTCCCTATATCATGTTCTTCTACAAATGAATGAACTATTATAACATCTTACACCTAGTAAATGACAAGCTGACATTTTCATTTAGATAAGTGCAAACACCCTCTAATAACCACTTAGGTATAAAACCATTTGTTTTAAAAATCTTATTGTTTCATGGAGTTAAGATCTTAGACTTTTAATTTAGAAAGAAATAACTTCTGAGCACTGTCTGATTTGGAAATAGTAAAAGAAAGAGATCCACTACAGCTTTTGCTCAGTAAAGTTCCAGTAAATGAGCAGGTAAGAGAGTAAGTAGAAATAATTTTTTTATTTTGAAATTAAATTCTCCCTTATTTTTTTTATACATTTGCCATTCCACTATACTGTAGAATACATTTACTGGTCAGGGAGCAATTTTTCCTTTTAACTCACTCTTATTTTACCATTTCATTCCTAACCACCTTATTCCTGCTCCTAGGCAGGATACTGAGGATAAAGCAGATGCTAAAATATATATACATATTGTCATGGGTTCAGCAGTAGCTCATGCTCTGCCAGGGAGGAGGGAGAGATAGGGCACCTGGTCTGGGCTAGTCGGGGAGGTATTCCATACCACAGCACATCCTGCTCAGAGAGGGGACTGGAAGCTGGTCGGAAGGGGAGGGGTTAGCACTCTTCCGGGTTGGGCTCGGGGAGGGAACTGTAAGTTGGCCAGGAGGGGAGTGGTTAGCTCTCTTCCGGGCTGGGCTCATTTCAGCGGGTGGTATTGTATTCTCTCTCCTTGTTTATTTCCTCTAACATTGATTTGTTAGTGGTAGCAGTAGTGATTTGTGTTATACCTTAATTGCTGGACTGATTTTACCTCAGTCTGTGGGAGTTGTATTCCTCCGGTTCTCCTCCCCATCTCTCCGGGAGTGGAAAGGTGGGGGGGGGGGGGAAACAAAGGAGTGTGTGGTACTGCGGCAGACTGAGGTGGGGTTTTAAACCACGACAACATATATATATATAAAAAAAGAATTATTTAAACTAATATAGTACAACTCTATTGTTTTAGGCATTGCATAATAAATTAAAGACATAAAATCGAACTAAAGTCTCATAGCCAAATAAAAACTGTATATATTACATAGGGGAACAATTTTATTTTTAATATAGAATCTAGGAGAGGGTCTGTGCTAATTCAGCTACTTTGGTAAGGCACAGCAGACATCTGTTTCCACACATAGACAGACTCTGCCTGCCAGCTTGGAGCATGGGCAAGGAAATCTCATTGTCCTGGACCATACCGGATACTGTGTTTTACTGAGTTCTTTTAATAGCTTTTCTGTGTTTAAAATACAAAGTTTTTACTTAACCTATTTGAAATGATGGTAAGAAAGACACAATCACAGACATTCACGTGCTACTTGTGAAAGTGAGTTGCACAGGAGCTGTGCAGATCATGAGAAATGAAGAACAATTTTTAAACAATGCTTCAAGTTCATGCCATGTGTTGATGTACGAGGGCCTTTGGGCTGTAATGGCTGATATGCAGACTTTTTAAATAGGTTTGTATGCTTGTAAGAAAATACCCCAGAATCTGCTTCTTAGCTGACAACTCTCAAAATGAGCCCTTTATTATTTTTAACACAGAAGGGACAGGAGTTTATGTTTTTTTTTTTGAGAAATCTATGATAATGTTTTGCCAGTAAACTGAAAACAAAACCTTTAATCACTTTGCAACAGAGGCTATAAAACAAAAGAAACATGGCACTATTACCAGAAAAATTAGTGTATTTCAGTATCCCTCAAAATCTAGTCATGGAGGAACCCAGAGGTGAATCTAGAAATTGGTTCCCATCTATGAGAATTGCCCCAGAGAAGCACAGTCTACCTGTGTCCCAGTGAGCTAAACAGAGCCAAGATGAGGACTTGTCCTGGCAGGGACGTGTTGGGAAATGTCCAGGTGAGGTTGTGTTGAGTAGAAGTGACAAGGCATATAGCCAGGCATGGTCAGAGCTGTAAAACAATTTAGCCATGTACCAAGGGTGTGAACCTCAAATCAAATTTAATCCAAGTACTGTCTCAGAATTTAATTATAAGGGAAGACTCTGAACTTGCAGTTCTACACACTGTATCTCTTATTGTCTCATAAACCAAGAACAGTGCAAAGGGCAAAGAGTGTTAAAACAAACTGCTCTCATAATGGCCTGCAACATATCTATGATAGTGTTTTGCCAGTAAACTGAAAACAAAACCTTTAATCACTTTGCAACAGAGTCTATAAAACAAAAGAAAACATGGCACTATTACCAGAAAAATGAGTGTATTTCAGTATCCCTCAAAATCTAGTCATGGAGGAACTCAGAGGTGAATCTAGAAATTGGTTCCCATTTATGAGAATTGGCCAAACAGAGAAGTTTTTGGGTAAGTGTTAGTAGATATGGATTCAGTTTCCAGATCTGACCCAATCTGCACCATGGCTTTTGTTAAGAGACATGACAGAAAAAAATCTACAGGATCACTGAGTCTTCCCTTCTATCAAGAGATTGTCACAGACATGAGGCCATTTTTAAATGTATTAGATTCTTTTTTTAAATTGTTTAGTTTTTTTGAGGGGACAAGAATAATTGCAAGCTTGTACAATCACCCAGCAGAAAACAGATTTCATTGCATCGATTTTTATTAATGCAAATAAAAGAGACCTTCTTTAGCCCTACTTTGGTTCTACTGATAGAACTATTGTCTTTGGGAAACTGTATTGTTTTCTTCTTCTTCTGAGGGCAAAGCTATTATTTCCAGTTTTATAAACAGAAAAATAAACCAACCCTGCCTCCTAAACGTCTTTATGAGTTCTCATTTCACAGGTAAGCACTATAAGGTTTTACTTCTTTGTTTCCAATAGAAAAGTAATCTAAAATGATCAGCACAGGTATGCTCTGTATTTGATGGCCTAAGGTCATTCAGCTCCCCTCTTCATTCATTTCTCTAAATACTTTACAGCTCAGAGATGGGTTACAGTTTAAGGAAAAAGTTTGATAACACTGTGTAAGCTGACATTTTCTGCTCACAATGTATCTATAAGATATTTAATTTTCAAGCAAAGGTAGGTGATAGATGTTCACATTTTGTATTATAATTTTACTCCTACTTCCACAGAATATATTGTCCCAAGGCCCTTTCAATATTTTTGAGTCATAGCAGAAAAGGGCTGAACAAATATATTTGTCAACATTGATCAAATCTGACATTCAGGTTACCCTCTGAAGTTTCCTATGCCAGTTTTCCCCATGCTGCTGTTTTCAAGGCTTCTCATGTGCTTTCCTGATTGGTGATAAGCCTTTCTGATGTGCATTTAGATCTAGCTTGTGATTCATTAAGTATGGGAATTTATAGATCTGAACCTTGCTAAATTATATTTACAGATTAATTTTCATCAATAAGCAATTGCCAACTCAAGTGCAACATAGATAATTGTGCCCCTTAATATTTTATCAGCCTTGTCTATCCACTGTTCCAACTTCAAATGTTCATGCTAATCAATTAATATTCATGAAAACTGTTTCCTTTTAGAAAACTTTGAGATTATTTTCAGTTAAATAAGATGAACTACTTTTGAAGTACTGTAAATAGACAACAAAGCATTGAATTACATTTGGTAAATTCCTCGGTCTTGGCAGATGCTGTAATACAGAACTTTAAAAGTTAGTTCAGTCACACTGTGTGCACTTTTATTTATATTGCATGGACAAAGCATGTCAAGACAACACATTAAAGGGAGCCTACACTTAAAAAATTTACTGGGCATAACCTTTGTACTGACATGATTCAATAAGAAAGGCACCAACGTATATTTGTACTTTCTATATGCATACATTGACAGAGCACTGGAACAGGTTGCCCAGGGGAGTTGTGGAGTCTCCTACATTGGAGATATTCAAGGCCCGCCTGGACAAGTTCCTGTGTGATGTATTCTAGGTTACCTTGCTCTTGTAGGGGGGTTGGACTAGAGGATCTTTAGAGGTCCCTTCCAACCCTTGGGATTCTGTGATTCATGACTAAAGTTTTACCACAGAAAATTAAATAAGAAAGAAAAACATGTAGTTTAGAACTACTATGAACAACATACAATTATTGTGATACAGGCAGATATTAATCTTACATCTGATACAAGTTTACGCAATTAAAATAACCACAGTGTGTGTTTTTATGGGGAAAAAATTCAAAGCAAGATTTCATACCAGAAGAGAGTCAAAAAGTGTGCAAGGTAAAAGATTTTAAATACTAAAACTAAATTCCTTACTATGAACCTGTTAGCATCCACTTACCAGGATAATAAATACTACACACACACACACACACACAGAAATGTGTATGGGAAATTGCTGCAGTAAAACCAGCAAGTATACATGATAAAAACAGTTGCTGAGCAATTGGAATACTGGAAGTTTTTTACATTGTTTTGATTTGTTTCATTTTGTTTTTTTAACAAAAATAATACACATGGAAATAATCATAAAGAAGTTTATAACTAGTTTTGATTTTTGTGTTATTCATCTTTTATGACTGACAGTAAGGTGACTTCTCTCCTGTTTTTCCCAAAGTGCTGAACATCCACATCTTCCACTCATTTTTATCTTGCAGGTTTGCTTATTCAGCACTCTAAAAATTTAAAGCCCAGAGATCATTTGGTAGAACAGCTGGATAGCTGTTCCATACCAATTAATTTGACATGAGAAATTGGTGGTAGAGATTGTTCCCAGCAAATGCAAAATAAATAAATAAATAAATATTTAAAAGCAGTTTAGCACTAAGCCAAAACCATACAAATCCCACCTTTGTCTTAGAAAACATATATGTCTTTCTGTACAAGTTTGTGAACTGTAGGAGCTGCTGCTCTTGTGATGCAGAAAAGACAGCATTTATCCATGCATCCGTTAGGTTCAACACTATGGTATTGGTACCATATTTTGCTTATGAAGACTGAATATCCTACTTCTTTCTCAACACCTAGTATGAATTCAATCATGTTTGCTTTTTGAACTGATCTAACGATTGAAAATATTAGACTCATAGTACGAACACAGATGAGAGACCAGTACTGGTGATATTATTCTGTATTTATGTGTGCTATTTAGTGTGAACTTGGCTCACTGAAACTTAATTTTGCTTAAGTTCCAGTGCTGTGCATGTAGGATGCATGCATTAAAAAGTAGATGGTCTATGGTAGTCAGGAGTCAGTGTAGGCATTGAAGGAAATATTCAATGGATTTGCAGAGTAGATAAACACTTCATAGTGAAATGTCAATGAGGTGGAAAATATGGCTTTGGGACACAGTAACATAATTACAGTGCTAATCAAGGACAAAGCAAGACTCTCCAGTAAAGTTGACAAGCTTGAGAATTAATCCAGGATTAAGCGTTTCAAGATTACTGGTGTCCCAGTGAGGAAAAGCCTAAGAATTTAGTAATCTTTATGGCAGCACTTCAGAAAGATGAAGAAAAATATTATTTATTTGCAGAATGATACTGGGCTGGCTCACCATATTAATTTGAGTCTAGCCATCTCTTCACAGTTGCTGTCAAAACTGATCCAGTTTTCACAGAAGAACACTTTCTTAAGAAACACAAAATATGCAAATATATATATGCAAATTTATATACATGCAAATACACGTGCATCTATTCCCTCTCCTATTTTACATGATTGTAAAATACCTCCTTCATTCAAATATATGTATAAAAAAATATCTGTAGTGGTCTAAGTGTGGAGATCAACAGTCGGACCCTGGAAACAGACAAAGCAATTGAAGAAATTGACATTAGTACTGTTAGCTAATAGCTCTGTCCCATATCAGCTATTTATTGCTATCCAGCTGATAAATTATCAGATTGCACAAACAAAATCTCAGGGAATTTATGTGTGCTGTCATTTTGCATAACTACCAGGGAAAGGCCAATTACACCTTTTATTCACCATTATCATTCCACTTTTAAAATTCAGCTGAATTATAACAATTATAAATATAAAACATGCTTACGATTCAAATTCTATATCTTGGATAAAGGACAGCTCAGTATAATTATTTTTCTTCACAATGAAAAGCATGGATTGATAGCAACATTCCCAGATGAAAATAACTTTTTATTGAAATTTTGCTGTGAATCATTATTCTATCATTTAATCTTGTTGCTTGTAACATGGAATTGAGGTTGACAAATGGCATAAGTCTCAAAAAAATGGAAGACCCTTTCTAACCTTTTCTGGTAGCCTCACAAATGACACTACTTTTACAACAGGAAACCTGGAAATGTTTTATTTTCAGCAGGAAAAACATACCTAATTTATACTTCAATTACATGTGTTACTGATAAATTGCATGATTGCATTCTACTGGAGAAATGTAAGTTGTCACTTTTTTAGTACTATAAAAGCCTAAATTGGAATGACATGCCAGCTTGATGTAAAGGCTGTATCATGCCTGACTAAAGTATGTCTGCATGTCTTTTTGTCGTTGTTTAAAACCCCACATCAATCTCCCGCAGTGCCACACACCCCTTTGTTTCCCTCCCCCCCCACCTTCCCACCCCCGGAGGAATGGGGAGGAGAACCGGAGGAATACAACTCCCATGGATTGAGATAAAACCAATCCAGCAATTAAGGTATAACACAAATCCCTACTGCTACCACTAACAAATCAATGTTAGAGGAAATAAACAAGGAGAGAGAATACAATACCACCCGCCGAAACGAGCCCAACCCAGAAGAGAGCTAACCCCTCCCCTTCCGGCCAACTTACCGTCCCCTCCCCGAGCATGACGTGCTGTGGTATGGAATACCTCCCTGACTAGCCCAGACCAGGCACCCTATCTCTCCCTCCTCTCTGGCAGAGCATGAGCTACTGCTGAACCCATGACACTTTTGCTTAGTGAAAACACGCAAACATCAGCCACAGTGATTGAGTCAGAAAATAGGTTTCTCTGTAGAAAGAAGGGTGTGCTAAAAAAATCTAAAGCTTACATTTAGTTTCCAAAATGCTGATATATGTCAATGTAGAAGACAGTACATGTTACACCTAGTTTAGAAGGATTCCTTTTATTTTACATACGATTTTTTACTTAATTTCTGGAAAATTGGTAAAACTATCTTTTTGTTTATGCTCAGAGGCATAATATTAGGATCTTAATAAACATAGGTTATGAGGTATGAAGGTGTAAATGAAAAGGCTTATTGATATAGAGAAGAAAAGAACAAAGGTGTGGAGAATTATTACACTTAAGAATCTATGGTCAAAATAAACCAATGTCCCTAATTTTTTTAGGCTGCCAGCTGCCAACTAAGAGTGTATTTTTAGCCTTTTAGAAAGAAGATAAATGTCTTTAATATGTTACTCATAACTTAAGATGCAATTTCTCCATGTCATTAACATATTTTTGTAAGAAAAGTGTCAGATCTTCTAGAAGGATATGTCATTATCTATGAATTCAGCACCAGGCTCCAAGTACTCATTGTGGTATTAGACACTGATGAAATTCAGGATACTTGAAATTTTCCAAAATCTGTCATATTAGAATCTAAAAACAGGAAAGGGAAAAATTATCCTTGACCAGTTCTAAAGAAAATTAGCCCTTCAACAATCAAGTAGGGAGAATGAGATACGCCAGGGAAAACATAGCTATGTACTACAGCAGTAGGCAAAGTAGAATTAGAGATATCCAAGATGGGTGAAATGATGCAAGTGATAGACGTGTGTTACAATGCATTATTCAACCACCCTTTATGGGCTATAAAGAATGGAACAGATTTAAAGGGATTGAAGAAAAATAATTTTCTAATTTTTTAGCTATAGGGAGTCGGAATGTAAAGAATATGTTGTCCTTTCTTGCAAGGTAGTTTGGGAAAAGGAGGGAATTTTGTTGAAAAAACAGCTATATATACCAAAGTACATGTACTGCTAGCGAAACTACAGGTGGGGGTTAATGTCTTCATGTCATAGAAGGAATGGAAGGTTGGCCAGTGATAGGTCATAAGGACTTAAAATGTGGAAGCAAGTAATTTATGCTTGGGGCAGCAGGGAAGGGAAAGACGGTGGAGAGAAGTAAAGAGAGGATTAGCAAGAGCTAATCCTAGTTACGAAGGTTTGTTTGGTTTATATAGTTTATAGCTTCTGCAGTGGTAATGGATTTATCGCAGAGTGGCACCCAAACATGTATATTTCCTGCAAATTATGAATTTAAATCTGTCAAGCTGGTTTTTGATTTACAGGTCATCAAAAAATTATTTGACAAAAAAGCAGCTTCACAGTGAAGCTTATAAGCAAATTTCTGTTATACGCTAAAATGTTTGTTCTACCTTTATTCTGCATAGAAAAACGTATTTTTAAATTGTCACCAACTGACAATGAAAAATTTGTACTTGCTCTGAAGGCCAATGAGAAGGCTGTTAAGTTATACATATTTTAAAATAACCCTTTTCTGTTAGCATCTAATGTTTTTCAGAGTCACTTAATCTTAAAAAAAGACAAACTTTCAACCAGAAAAATCTTGACACAAGATTTATGTTTCATATTCACTCAAACAGGACTAAAATCTAGACAGTAGGCAATATGCATGTACACACGTACATATATACAGTGAATTACATTTTGCAAATTATACTCAGCCACAAGAAAAAAAATGTATTCAGAGAGAAGCAGCACAGAGCACTTGCTGGAAACTTGCAGACATCCACATATATCTGTAGGGGGTAGGTAAAAGTCTGTTTTCTTTTCAATAAAGGGGCTGCCCTTTCCAGCTGGGAAAGCTGGGATGTACAGGGCCCTGAGTCCCTTTCTACAAGGAGCAGTTGAGGTGTCTGACACTCTGTCATTTAAAATGTTAAGGTCAGAAAAATTCAGAAACTTACTTGAAAACTTACATTTGTCCTAACATAGATGTTTGTAGGGAAGCTGGTGACCCTGGAGAGAATGTAGCAGAATATGGCTCAGAGTTATTGCACTCTATAAAAATGAATGTGTCTCTTAACTTTTAAAGGTCAAAAAAATCAGAACAGTGTTACATCCACGTTCATCCTCTGTGAATATTATTTAAGGCACTCAAATCTTTTCTTTTACAACAAGCAGAGTAATTTTCTGAGTAGAATGGCTATTTATTAGGATGTCTGAACTGTGCCTTATAATAAATTCCAAAAAAAATAAATGGCTGCCCAGTAAGATTTTCTTTCAGTCTGTAGCACCTTTTTTCGTTTTTCCTGTTTCAAGAGTAACTGTGTATAATCTGGTCCTGATTTTCAAAAATATCTTCCCTGCAGAGATTATATCAATTAACTACAGAAATACTTCTGGGCTTCAAGGGTGTCTGAACTTATGTGTTCAAGCAAGCAGATAATTTATTGTATAGTATGTCTCAAATGTGCAATATTTCTGGCAGAGTTTAATATTTACTGAATATCATAGAATGGGATTCTCTACAAGGGAACTATTTAACAAAATATTAATTACATAGCTGGAGCATCCCAGTAAATTTTGGCAGTATTTTACCAGAAACCATCACCTAGTTCAAATAATAAATAGGCCCTTAAGCCTACAATTGGAAATTCTGGAGAAATGTAAAATCTCAGTGAAAGATCAGGTCTTCAAACTGAGATATCCTTGACTTTGCCCTGAGATCTGTCAGTGATTAGACGCTATTTAACAATACACAAATAACACTAACAAATAAAAAAGATTAATATTATTGAGAAAATTATGTTTATGCAAATAATTCTTGCTTTAGTACTTACCTTTAAGTGTGTATCCTAAAGTTATAGTATGGGGAAACAGCTTGCGTGCCTCTCACTGGATGTCCAGAAGTATATATATATATGTGTTAGAAATGTAGCTAAAGGCAATTCAGAAGTGTTCTTATTTGTTCAGCCACATCTTTATTTGCCCTTTTCTGGACCAATATGTATGTGCTTGTCTGTATATGTTTATTTACATATGCACAAATACACTGCCCATTTTATTTAAGTTTGCTTACTGTTACTAATGCAACATAATTTGCTGTATACTTTAAAATCAGTTCTTACATATAATATTCCAACAGTTTTGGAGTTTATCTTTGAATTTGTACAGTTTCAGTCACAATGTAGAGCATAATCTGGAACTGTCCTGTTTTATTGAAGTAAGAAAATTCAGACTGCTGACTTGCAGCAACAAGCTATTGTCCAGTTAATTTAGTTTTCCATCAATTTGCTTTTTTTTTTCTCTTTTTGTTTTGTCTTTAGAAAAAATGCAATTATCAAGTAGCCATGTAATCTTGCCCTTTCAGAATCTTTGTCTTTCTTGCCCTCAGTTATTTTTGTCATAACAGAGCTGTCACCTGTCCTTTGTTCATGAAAGACATATTCTTATTATTCAGGCTTTCTACCTTGACAATGAAAACATTTACAATATTCTATAATTCTGGCATTTTCTAGAAAAATCATTAATTGTTCAGTGTTTAGGCAACTGACCCAGTGTTTGTTTCCTTTCACTTTTTTTTTATCTCTCCAGACACTTGAGTTAGAAAGGAACTTCTGAAAGCTGTAGTCTTTTGAGTTTTTCTCTTAGCCTAGTAGTATTATTAAAAGCCAAAATAACACAACAGCTGTATCTGTGCTGCCAATTTCTTAATAAAACATATTTTTTGTAGTTAAAATAATAACTAGTCATCTGAACTCTCACTGGCTTTTCATATATAGAGTTAACATTGCCAAAAACTTCCCTGTCTCTATAATATTGTAAAGTAAATGCTTTTATAATAGATATTCAGCACATTTACATAATGATGCTTTCAGATGTAATAAATTGGACATATTAATGTAACTTTTGCAATTTGGGGAAGTGAAGAAATATTGGGTAGACATAAAGTGACAGTTTTATTTTCTATTATTACACATTAAGATGATATTTTTGCATCTAGCTTTGCTTCATCGGATTCATGTACAAATGAAGCAAAATGCTGCCAATATGAAATATTCAGTGGAAGAGATGCAACCACACTAAACACTTCTTTAAGGGAAAGCCTTGCATACAATTCAAACACTTAAAAAATTTGCTTTTTATTCAGAACTGTGAAAAATAGGCAATTAAAATATAATTTGAAATATGCAAACAGTGAATTCAGATATCCTTATTAATCATTATAGCTTTGTTGTAAGAGGCAATAGAGTTGGCATACTTTCACAGCAAAGTGTTCTCTGGCATTTCTTGGCACACTAAATTAACAACAAAGTAGAAAAAATATGTATTTCAATTGAGCTTTTAAGCCAGCTCCAAACTGGTCAGCAACATTGGTCCTATTTCCTGTTCATTACTTTCATTTTGTGTTAAAAGGTGTAATTCTTTACATAAGAAAATTCTAAAGTTACATATTTAAGGATCTAAGTCCATTGAAATTTTCATGAAAATCAACTGGGCTAGGATTCTTATCTATTTTTGGTATTACTGAAAATGTTAATTTGACTATCTACTTCAAATGACACTATGATAGGACACAAGAGATTATAGGCTACATGTTCGTGCCTTCTTCTCAGGGACAGTATATACCTAGACCAGCCTCAGTCAGGATGTGAAAATGACTCACTTGTATCACTTCATGCCTATTGCCCAATGTAAAAATAAAAGTATAAATTGTTTTGTTTAAGAATTGAGATTTTTTTATGTCCTACTTTCTTCTAACTTTATAAAATAAATTTTATGAAGAAGAACAGTGTTTTAAGATAAGGACATATTTTTTTTCTATTTTCAAAATCAAACAATATTGTCCTTAATTAGTATATTCTCCTGCAAAATCACTTGTTTGTGTATTATGCTCAACCTTACTAAGCATTATGATGACCGGGTATATGCTGTCTTAAACTCTGCACATTGATATAATTCCTTTATACTGAGGAATATATATAATATACTACCATTCCTCAAATCAGAGCCACCAAAATAGAACAGTGTAATTGTTTATTCATTTACTTAGGTTGGGTTAATTGTGATTTCAGCTAATTAGTGACTTTCTTCTAAATTAAAAAAATGTAAATTTAAAGCTCTGTACTCCACAGTTTTCACTCAGTAAAATAATCTACATCTTTCTATCTCATTCTCATTTTTGGTGCATCAGGGAGAGACACTACATGCTGGTCAGAAATCAAGGCCAATTTTTAATCCTTTAGTATTAACATAGCACCATCAAGCCATTTAAACATAAACAGAGCTGTTCATTAAAACTGTGAAGAAAAAAAACTATAATGGGAGACATCTTAGAAAAAATGTAGAATTAACTACATTACAAAATAAATAATATTATTCTACTTATATGACCAATGATGCTTTTTGTATTTAAAAAGTTTTAGCTTGTTTCTCTGCCAGCTGCAGGCTTCTTAGAAAAAATAAAAGTAAATAAATAAAAAAAAGTAATCGATTTGATTTCTTAAAATATGAAAGCAAACGGAAGGAATTCTTGTGATGTGCACCACCATTACTAACAATGGTCACATTAGAATAATTTTTAGAAATTTGTAAATTATTTAGAACATTATCAGTCTCCTAACTTATTCTTTATTATTATAGATATTATTTTTATGTAACAATTTGTTTTTGTTTCATGTTTCTGTGTAATTAGTTGATGTTTAGTTGTAGCTTTCAGAGGTCCTTTCCAACCCTAACTATTCTATGATTGATTCTATGATTCTGTGTGTAAATCTAATAGCAGGTAAATCAGACCTTCAGATTCTGCAAAGAGTTGTGAGTCAGCAGTTTAATGTCTGGCTGGAGACCAGTAACTAGTGGTGTCCCTCAGGGATCGGTGTTGGGACTGGTCTTGTTTAACAACTTTGTCAGTGACATGGA
Source organism: Melopsittacus undulatus (assembly GCF_012275295.1). Taxonomy (NCBI): domain Eukaryota; kingdom Metazoa; phylum Chordata; class Aves; order Psittaciformes; family Psittaculidae; genus Melopsittacus; species Melopsittacus undulatus. Next base: position 80,587,901 of record NC_047527.1, on the reverse strand, counting down.
CAGTGGGATTAACTGTGCCCTCAGCAAGTTTGCCAAAGACACCAAGCTGTGTGGTTTGATTAATATGCTGGAGGGAAGGAACGCCATCCAGAGGGACCTTGACACACTTGTGAGGTGGGCTGATGCCAACCTCATGAAGTTTAACCATGACAAGTGCAAGGTCCTACACCTGGGTCAGAGCAATCCCAAGCACAGCTACAAGCTGGACAGAGAAGAGATTCAGAGCAGCTCTGCAGAGAAGGCCTTGGGGGTGTTGGTCAATGAGAAAATGAGCATGAGCCAGCAGTGTGAGCTCTCAACCCAGAAAGCCAACTGTATCCTGGGCTGCATCAAAAGAAGTGTGACCAGCAAGTCAAAGGTGGTGATCCTGCCCCTCTTCTCCACTCTTGTGAGACCTCACTTGGAGTATTGTGTGCAGTTCTGGTGTCCTCAACATAAAAAGGACATGGAACATTTTGAACAAGTCCAGAGGAGGGCCATGAGGATGATCAGGGGACTGGAGCACCTCCCATATGGAGACAGGCTGAGAAAGTTGGGGCTGTTCAGCCTGGAGAAGAGAAGGCTGCATGGAGACCTCATAGCAGCCTTCCAGTATCTGAAGGGGGCCTACAGGGATGCTGGAGAGGGACTATTCATTAGGGACTGTAGTGATAGGACAAGGCATAACAGGTTGAAACTTAAACAGCAGAGGTTTAGACTGGATATAAGGAAGAAATTCTTTACTGTGAGGGTGGTGAGGTACTGGAATGGGTTGCCCAGGGAGGTGGTGAATGCTCCATCCCTGGCAGTGTTCAAGACCAGGTTGGATGAAGCCTTGGGTGGCATGGTTTAGTGTGATGTGTCCCTGCTCATGGCAGGATGGTTGGAACTGGATGATCTTAAGGTCCTTTCCAACCCTAACTGTTCTATGATTCTATGATGCTATGATTCTACCAACTAGCAAGTTTCCTTGGCATTGGATTTTATGCAAGAATTATTCATTCTACTATTTTAATACAAAGCATTCATTCCTCTTTACGTTACACACATCTTATGCTTGTATCTCTACGAGGAAGTCTAACCTTTTTTTCAGTAACAGGAGAAAAAGAAAGGGTTGAAAATTATTTTTTTTAATTATTATGCTAGGCAAACATGCACAGTAAGTAAATTTCAGTGTACCATTGACTTCCGTTTGATTTTGTACCAGAAAAGATTAATTAACTTATATCTGAGGTAAAAAAGCATCTATTAGGTGAGACAAAGCAATAGAAAATGCACAAATCTGTAATCATGGCAGTGTGAGATATTCATTTGACACATCTTGTCATTGTCTCTGCCTTAATCTTTTTTCACTGAAGGTGGGAAAGGTGATAAAGTGCTGTTCTAAAAATTGCATGGCTTTTATCTTTTCTCTTTCTCCACAAAACATTTGCATGGTGTCCCTCCAGTGTGTGCATAGTTATGTGTATTTCTACATATGCATACATATGTCTGAGGTATCCAGTCAGTTCCTTTGGAGCTGATGTGGGTGTTCCAGGGGCTGAGAGAGGAGGAAAGTATTTTGCATTACTACTATACACACATTTGAAGTATTAGATTATCAAGGTGACTGTGTTGTCCATTTTTCTTGCCAACAGTCTGTTTTCCATAACACTCTAAACTGTTAATCATACTGTCCAGTTTCACAGGAATTGGAAAGAAGTCTCATATTTCTTGAAAATGAGCTACTAGATGGAGGATGAAGATGCAAATTGCAGCTGCCAATGAAGAAAACGCAGGAGAAACTCAGACATTCAGTAGATTTCTAGGAAGCAGCTAGCCAAAGGTTCTTTCTTGCCTGCAGTGTTTCATGAGGAGAACTAGGTTATATAGTCTTACAGGAATACAGTGGGTAAAGTTTCAGGGAAAAGGAACACATCCGGAAAAAGACTTCATTAGTTCCACTGTCCCAAACACCTGGTCACATTTGACTTTCCTACTTTGAAAAAATTTCTGTAGTTGAACCCCTGTAACCAGTGACGAAAGGATTGTGATCAAATCATATTTCACTTTGTTTTAAAATATGGTGTTGAATTCATCAGAACAAACTCTAAAAGCCTTTGTTTTCATTGATCTTGTAGGTCACGACATAGCATGGTTGTAGTATACATAGGGTCAAGGACAGTATACTAGCATGGCACATAAAAAAAATCCTTTTTTCATAGGATATAAAATGTAACATGGCACTATTTTTAAGTTTAATTCAAAGACTATCTCTATGAACAAATTGGCTATTTTGTAACAAAGGACAGCTGTATGAACCAGCTTAACCCTTGAGAATTTAAAAAGCGCTATGTACAGAATGTAGTAGCCAAAAGCAATAAAAGCAATAGGAACCATAACAAGTTACTACTGTTGTGAAATGAAGATAAGAGTCATAGAGTCATAGAATAGTTAGGATTCGAAAGGACCTCAAGATCATCTAGTTCCAACCCCCCTGCCATGGGCAGGGACACCTCATACTAAACCATGTCACCCAAGGCTTCATCCAACCTGGTCTTGAACACTGCCAGGGATGGAGCATTCACTACCTCCCTGGGCAACCCATTCCAGTACCTCACTACCCTCACAGTAAAGAATTTCTTCCTTATATCCAGTCTAAACCTCTGCTGTTTAAGTTTCAACCTGTTATGCCTTGTCCTATCACTACAGTCCCTAATGAATAGTCCCTCTCCAGCATCCCTGTAGGCCCCCTTCAGATACTGAAAGGCTGCTATGAGGTCTCCACGCAGCCTTCTCTTCTCCAGGCTGAACAGCCACAACTTTCTCAGCCTGTGGGAGATGCTCCAGTCCCCTGATCATCCTCGTGGCCCTCCTCTGGACTTGTTCCAACACTTCCATGTCCTTTTTATGTTGAGGACACCAGAACTGCACACAATACTGCAGGTGAGGTCTCACGAGAGCAGAGTAGAGGGACAGGATCACCTTCTTCGACCTGCTTTTCACGTTCCTTTTGATGCAGCCCAGGATACAGTTTGCTTTCTGGGCTGTGAGTGCACACTGCTGGCTCATGTTCATTTTCCCATTGACTAACACCCCCAAGTCCTTCTCCGCAGGCTACCATGAATTTCCTTTTTGCCCAACCTGTAGCTGTACCTGGGATTGCTCCGACCCAGGTGTAGGACCTTGCACTTGTCATGGTTAAACTTCATGAGGTTGGCATCAGCCCACCTCACAAGTGTGTCAAGGTCCCTCTGAATGGCATTCCTTCCCTCTACTGTATCAACAGAACCACACAGCTTGGTGTTATCGGCAATCTACAATATTAGCATGACAAAATGTGCTAGATGAGGCACTGATGGAGGTGTGTGAAATCTCATTATAAATTCCCACTAGTTTGAGATCAGCCACTGATTTGCTTTCTTTTGCTCTCAGATGGTTATCTCTTAGTTTCCAACACAGATAAGTTACCAAAGAAATCACCTGTCCATGAAAGAATCTGTCACTTGTAGGATATAAAGTCCTAAGAGAAATAAAACCTTGGCTGCAAGTGGCTGTAGGCCTTTTCCTACAATCTTAATTGCAGACTCCCTTGAAGTCTTTTTTCATAGTGTTAACTCACTTATCTCCTAACTTGCCAAAGCAATAAACAGGTCTGAACATTTCATAAAGTGCTTCTAAGAAATACCTATAACTTTTAAGACTCTAACAACCTGTTTAAATGAGGTGTCTGCTCTATAACACAAAGCATTCCTTTTCCTTTCAAACACTTCTTCCTGTATGTTCAGAATAGACAGTTTTTTTTAAAATATCCCCAAAAGAAAAAAGAAAAGTTATTCTAAGTTCTTTTAATAGCTTATCTTTCCTTAAATATTTTCTTCTGCAATACACATTTTATCATAAGCTATTTTTTATTTTGTTTTGTTTTTCTGATGCAGTTTAGTGCTTTTATTATTTACAAATTAAAGACGTATTTACTAAATCTGGTTAAGATGCAACTTAACTCTGTTTCTCTTGGTAATGCAAATAATTCTGTGGTATGTTGCTGAATCCAGTACAGAAATTAAAACCATGTAAGGTTCAGTTGCATTAGCACTGACCTAAGGAGATAAATATCTTTTTAAGTACCTGTGTGTCACAGTAATTTACTGCATATTGTGCAATGTCAGTATCCTATAAGAAAATCATTAAAGGAGGATGCAAGACATTATTTTCCCCTATTTATTAAATAAAAAACATCAAGATCCTTATTTTAAGGAAAAGTGCAATGCCCCATTTATTCATTAATTCAAAAAGATATTTTTAGCACTTCAAGACTGTTTTATGGATTTCCAGAAGGAGTAACATATTAAGGGGAGTATATTCTATCAGAATTACTTAATGCACGCCTACTTCTTGGATTAAAGTAAAGCAGACTGTTCTTGTTATGTCCAATTTCTTGTAAAGGCATGACAGAGGAGACTTAAAGAGACTGAGACTTCTTATCAGGAATTCCCATCTCATCAGCATGCTTCAATTTTTCTAGAAGTGAAGAGCAAATCATGACATTCTGAGGCAAGCAATGTATTTGCTCTACTACTTTATGCATTCTTATTGTTGAAAGAACACTAGAACAAGGTGAAAAATACAAAGCACATCGTCGAAAGTATTTCTGCTGTATATTGAATTGAATGAACTCAGGCATGCTCACAAATGTTTGATACACAGACATTTATGCAAGAAAGATATTGTAGTTTAAACATAAATGAAACTGCAATAATTCCTATTTGAAAAAATTTTCTGAAAGTGGCAAAGCAGGAATTACTCTGAAAACAGTAAAATTCTAATTAAAAAATAAGTATTACGATCAAAGTTGTTGAAAAATCCCAGTCCTCAACATTCATCACTGGTGATTGTCTAGGGTCTGGTGACTTTAGTGAGTGAATATTTCAGAAATTCCATAATATATTTATCCAAGAATCAACCTCAGATTTCATTTTTTACCAGTCTTGTCTTATTCAGTGTTGTGGTTTAGCCCAGCCTGTAATTCAGAATCACACAGCCACTTACTCACTCTCTCTCTTCCCCCTCCCCACCACTAGGCAGGATGGGGAGGGGAATCGAAGGAATGTAAACCCCATGGGTTAGGATAAGAACAGTCCAGTAACAGAACTATAATATAAAACTACTACTTCTAATAATAATGATAAGGGAAATAACATGGGGAGAAAATATAAAACAAAAAGGGGAAAGGAAAAACCAATAAACACAAGTGATGCTCAATACAACTGCTCACCACTCACCAACCGATACCCAGCCTGACCTGAGCAATGACCTGGGCCCTCTGGGTAACTTCCCCCAGTTTATATACTGGGCATGACCCACTTTGGATCAGATGTCCTGTGCCTGCTCCCTCCTGGCTTCTCATGCCCCTCCTCACTGGCAGAGCATGAGACACCAAAAAGTCCTTTATCAGAGTGAGCACTAGCTAGCAACAACTAAAAGATTGGTGTGTTATTAGAATTGTTCTCAGACTGAAGCTGAAACACAGAAGTGTACCAGCTACCAAGGAGAGAAAAAATAACTGTTACAGCTGAACCCAGGACATTCAGTCACTCAAAAATTAACTTGTGATAAACAGCATCTTGCTATTTGTATGTCTGTTCTTCATGTTGCTAAGCAGTCACCAGGCTGGGATACCCACAAAGAAACCAGCCCATGGCAGTCCTGTGATATGTCTGTGCTGTACTATTTTATGACATATACTAATTTTATCGTATCAGTTATCTACATTTCAGTTAATGGGACAAGTCTAATAGCTTTGTTGCATGTACCTTTTAAAGCTGCTGTAAGTGTATGAATCTGTATCCCCCAAAACACCTCAAATGGAATTCTAAAATGATTTAAATATTATTCTGAGCTGCAGCTACACAAAAGTAAAGAAGCCTGAAAAATTTATAGAATCACAGAGTGGTTTGTTTGGAAGAGAAATTAAAGATCACCTAGCTCCAACTCCCCTGCCATGGGTGCGTACACCTTCCACTAGACTATGTTGCACAAAGTCCTGTTCAACCTGGCCTTGAACACTTCCAGAGATGTGGCAGCCACAACTTCTCTGAGCAACCTGTTCCAGTGTATCCCCCCCCATATAGTAGAGAATTTATTTCTAATGCATAATCTAAATCTACCAGCTGTCAGTTTAAAGCCATTCCCCCTTCTCCTATCACTATATGCTTTTCAATAAAGTTCCTCTCCAGATTTCTTATAGGCCCCTACAGGTATTGGAAGATTGTTATAAGGTCTGCCTGGAGCCTTCTCTTGGGCTGAACAAGCCCAACTCTCTCAGCCTGTCTTCATGGGAGAAATACTACAGCCCTCACATGACCTTTGTTGTCCTCTGGATTTGCTTCAGCAGATCCACATCTCTCTTGTGTTGGGCACTCCAGAGCTGAATGCAGTACTCCAGGTGGTATCCCACCAGAGTAGAAGAATAAAAGCAACTCCCTTGACCTGCTGGCCATGATCCTTTCGTTGCAGCTCAACAAACCGCTGGCTTTCTGGGCTGCTGGATGGAAGGTGGCTTCTTGTAATACTTCACAGAATAAAGAAATAAGAATGCAGCATTAAGAAGGAAGGATTGGAAGAAATAATTTCAGGGGTATGAATGTGCTCTCCCTTGATTCCAGGATCATGATGAAGCCTGAGCTGGCTCCCTCCCTTTGCAGCATCAGTTCCATGTTCATCCCTTACTATTGTTATGCTTGTAAACCTCACTGCTTTCTAATTTACCTGTCAGTAAGGTTCCCACCTGTATGATTTTGATAAAGGCCTCCATTTTCAGCTCATCTCTTCACCCATCTCCTGGGTTCTTGTGGGAGATGCCGCTGCTAACTCGGTTCTCTGCCTAGCCTACTTTGGTAGGGAAATCTATAGGGGACATCAGCATATCCAACTCCTTCAGTAACGAAAACAGCTGAAAATACTTGTTTATTCTCTCCTTTCTACACCTACACCAAGTAAATAATGCCAGTTTAATTTTGTACTATTAATTCAGTTAGTGTAACTCCTGAAGAGGGTGGCATAGAGAAGTAAAGAGATTGATGTGGTGTCTAAAGTGTAATCTTGGTTTTGATGTAGTAGCTATATTCATTGTGCCAGTTTGGGTAACTTAGGTAAAAAAGCTTAGAAATATGCAAATTGTTTTATTTGCTGATTAGACAAACAGAATATTTGCTGATAAAACTGTACTGGATTACTTACTTAATTTTAAAACAAAGCATCTAAGAGGATTCAAATATTCCCCTTCTGGTAGCTGAGATAATCTGACTTCTTAATGAGAGTGAGAAGTTTATGAATATGAATTGAGAAATGTTTGTTTATTTAAAGAGTGATTAACAGAAGGTCAAGAGATAGATCTGATGTGATTTGTATCATCTGTTATTTTCCAACATCAGCCAAAAAGATCTCTCAGATATCATCCCAAAGTCTAAAATACTGAAGTTGTAAGAACCCCAGATCTGACAGCAAAAAAGACTGCAACAACATGAAATACTACTTCTTTGCGTCTGGACAATCCCAGAGACACTCAATAATTCTTAAGGTTACATTTCATAGAACTCTTCTGATGAAAGTTATGAACGGATATGCTTGTGAGTGCATGTGCAGAAAATATAGATGTACACACCTCCTACAGAAACCTTACAGTTTAATATAACCAAAAGGAAGAGTGGGAACTTTTACAATGACCAGCAGCTTTGTGGCCTTGATAATTTTCTTTCAAGTTACTCAGAAGGATTCCCAGAGCTGGCTCAAGACCTCTCAGCAACATTCACAAAATTAAAATTTGCAGCTCCACGGGTGACAATCTGAAAAGGGCTCGAGAAGGAACATAGAACCAAGGGGGAGCTGCAGTGAGCTCAGCTGCTTGTTCTCACTCCTACTGCCTGGCAGATGGGAGGCTGTGAGCAACAACTGCTCCCACACCAGCAGCCACCACCGCCACCTGTCTGCTTTCCAGAACTCTGGAATAGATAAATCATGTATTGAAGTCAAGGACATAATTAATGTATCCACTTTGCCTATGCCAACAGCCATTTTTTCCTGTACGTTTGTGTTACACACCTGTTTTCCACTAAGAATTGTAACATATGAGTACTCTTGAAAAAGAACCATTTATGAAACATGTTATCATGAAGCACAGTACCACTTGTGTTCTTCTGTATTTTTAATACAAATTGCTGCTAACACTAATAGCTTCCTATTAGTCATTTCAGTTTGTATCAGCTCTGTGTTCTGAAACCAAAAGAGAAAATTAACAAAAGTATTTTGTTCCATATGTTTCCTGGAAAAATCTAAAATGAATGACTGAACATTTTGTCTTTTCTTTCAACAAGATGCTAAATTTTAGTACACTCCTCCTTTACTAAGACCTAGGCAAGATTACAATCACTGGACATTTCTGTGCCCTGAGGGTATGTTCTTGAGGAAGTTCTAATTATAAATTGAGTTTACTTTTGCAAAATGAAGAATTTCTTATACTTGTATTTTAGATCCTTCTTAGCCATGTTCTACATTTACCATTTACTTGAATCCTTTGTAGCAACTGACATGTCCATTACATTTTAAAACACTATATTCACTGTGTATGCTACTGCTGGTATTAAACAATCGCAAAGACTTTTCAAATAGACTAGATAATCGTTAAAGTCCCTCCCAACCCTAACCATTCTGATTCTGTGATTCTATGTAGGTACATTTCCATGATACTTAGGATTGCTACCTGTTTTAGTATTCTTTAGCATTGAATAGATCTTTCCACAGTCTGCTCTATTGCTGTTTGCTTTGTCATCTTCTTCTTTGGCTATGTTTAACTGAATTTAGGGCCAAGGTATGTTTTTCATTCATTAGGTTTTAAATCTGTCACCAGGAGGTTTACTTGATCAGAAACCCAGCAGTTTCTGTATTCTGGCTTTTAATTACATGCATTGTTATAAAACTATCTCATATGAATAGGTTGCTTTTGCTAGTTACAGGAAAAAGTAACAGCTATTATTTTCAAGATTTTAAAAATTTTGATGAATTAAGTCTTAACCCATCACTGACAGTTTAATATTGATTTCTTACTTGCACAGCCTCTTCAGTTTTAAAGTAAATTTACATTGTCGACCCCTTTATTTTTCCCTGAAATTAGACTTGGAATGGAGAGGAAAAAAATTCAGAGACATAGGTACTATTTTTCTCAATCCTCACAGTAGTGGGGGAGACTTTGGAAGAAAGAGGGGAGCCCAGGGTATCAAAAAAATTCTCCCACTCATGCCTATTCAAGACTGATTCACTTACTCAGATTTTTAAAGCCAACACCCATTGAAAAAATAACATAGGCAATCACAATAACAGGTTTGTATTTTAAATGAGCCTGTCTCATCCAACAGTACTAGGTTGTTACCAGTTTTCATCTGAATGCTTACCTTCACCAGGGACTAGATATTTAAGAAAGCTAGACAATTAATAAGTGTATATAAGCATATTGGAAACAAGAGAGTTTATGAGGTAGGCAGTGCAGAGTAAGGGAGAGAACAGTTTAATAATTTGGTTTGACTTTATGTCATGGGTTCAGCCGTAGCAGTAATTTTTCTCCTTCTTGTAGCTGGTGCAGTGCTGTGTTTTGACTTCTGGGCTGGGGGCGGTTACTTGGTGGCGGGCATGTTTTGGGGGTGTTTATGTTCAGGGCCTTTTTTCTGAGCACATGCTCCAGCCAGGTGGAGGAGGGGAGGCCGGAAGGAAGGAGAGACAGGACACCTGACCCAGGTTAGCCAATGAGGTATTCCATACCATAGCACGTGATGCCCAGGATGCATACTGGGAGAGAGAGAGCTGGAGGGGTGGAGCTCTGGAGGAAAATGGAGGAGGGAGCACGCGGTGCTCGGCCGGGCAGGGTGGAGTGAGTTATGGGTCTGTGGCTGGTGGGGTGTTGTATTCTTTTCGCTTGTTATTGGCTGTATCATTATTATTGTGTTATGCCTTAGCTATTAAACCGTTCTTATCTCAATCCGTGGGGGCTACGTTCCTTGGATTCTCCTTCCTAACTCTCCGGGAGTTGGGGGACTTGGTTTAAACCACGACACTTTATTACAGAATCTATTGGAGAATTCAAAATCCTTATTTGAAGTTTATATATGTATACATTCAGAGTTTTTTTTTCTTTTTGTTTACTAGTAGCTTTTTGTTTGCCACAATATAACCCCCTGCCAAACTGCAATCTGCATATATATTTGCTTTGCTAGGGATTAATGGCATTAGTATTCTCCAGCCAGAAGAAGTCTTCATTTACTGTCATGTACCTTACTCCATCATTTCTGCTGTTTACCATGACCTCATTATAAGCTATAAATAACCATGACGTCTTTATGCCATGGCTAAAAGAATGGAACAGGTCCGTTTGAAACTGATTTTGAATTATTTCTCTATATCCTCTATTCATCATAGACAAAGTATCAACGTGGTAATAATTATTTGGAGACATATGGTTAAATTCTGGCTAATAAAACTTTACCCATAATTTCCCAGGAGGAAAAAAACCCAGCAAAACCGTCTCAGTGCAGTAGTGATAGGGTGATGTGTATGCTAACAAACTACAGAAATGTAGAACATGCTGTAACAAAAAAAAACATCAGCATCAGTGTTAAGAATACTTCTTGCAAATATTTTCCCATTTAGTTCTCAAATGTAATAAACACACCAAAACCTGATGATAGAAACAAATGTGACTCATCAAAGAGAATGAATTGTAGATCATCAGTGGTGCAAGTGCCTTTTCCAGGTGACCATTTGCTGGGGAGCAGAGGGTGCAGGAGATAGTGTTTAATTTTTTAAGGATTTAATCTATTAATTGATTTTAATAACTTGAAACTTTGTTTGGCAAACAAAGTTGAAGTGCATATACAGATTATATTTGTTTTATATAAATATAATCTGTGACCAGTGTTCTCTTACCTAATTATTTGTAGGTATAAGCTACTAGCTACTAGATGAAGAAACTACTTCAGTTGTTGTAGTTTATTCAGTTACTTTTATGCTTTTCTTTTTGACATCAGTTAGAAATAGTGAAAGCAACAGGTCAGAATTCTGGTGACAGTTAACAATGGCAAAGCAGTTGAGTTGCCTTCAGCTTACTCTTTTGAAATACACACTGTCCCTGATGTTCATGTCTAGAGGTTTGCTGCCACTGGAACTGCTGATGATATATGCTAGCTGGCATTAGGGTGCATTGAATTATTTTCCCTTGGAGTGGCTGACTCTTCAGAGTTTTACACTTCTAAAGTGCTACAGCAAACTAAAGGGAAGCATTATCAATCATTAAAATCACTTTGCTTTTTAAGATACTTACATAGTGGAAAAATACTAAGTTTGAGGAAATAATGCAGGCTCAATCAACTAGTAAAATAAAATTTAGTGGAGTTTTTTTCCTCCCTGCAATATGTGCATGAAAAGACTATACATTCTTTGAATGTATATAAAAAAAATATTTTTTCAAGTCTTTCTTGCACATAAGTCACACTATTCTGCAAATGCTGAGTGCACACTGTGCTAAGTGCAAATTATGATAGTACCTCTGTAAATGAATTCAAGCTTGCCATGGTTTAAGCCCAGACAGTAACTCAAAACCATGCAGCTACTTTCTCCCTCCTTCTTCTTCCCCCCTACCTCCTGGAGGGATGGGGAGGAGAATCGAAAGAATGTAAATTCTGCGGACTGAGATAAGAAAAGTTCAGTAACTAAGATATAACACAAATGACTACTGCTACCACCAATAATAATAATGATAAGGAAATAATGAGGGGAGAGAATACAATTGCTCACCACCTGCTGACTGATACCTAGCCCAGCCAGAGCAACGATCTAGGCCCTCTGGGTAACTCTGCCCAGCTTATATACTGGGCATCACATGCTGTGGTATGGAATACCCCTTTGGCTAGTTTGGGTCCAGTGTCCTGTCTCTGCTTCTTTCTGGCTTCTTGTGCCCCTTCTCACTGGCAGAGCATGAGACTGGGAAAATCCTTGATTGGTTTAAGAATTACTTAGCAACAACTAAAAATATTGGTGCATTATCAACATTATTCTCAGACTAAAGCTGAAACACAGCACTGCACCAGCTATTAAGAATTAAAAAAAAACCATTACAGATGAACCAGGGACAAAACTGTGTGTTCCTTTTTGGCTCTGTAGGTGGAAGAACGTATTGTTTTTAAGGGGATATAAAACTTGGAGACATCCTTGAGATTTTCACTCAGTATCTTCAAATTATTTTCCAATTTCCTTTTTAATATTTGCCACAGAGATTACTATCTGAGAAGTTGAGATGAATTTAGGTTTCATCTGGTTTTGGAGGAAAAAAGTAATTAACAGTTGCTGACAAGAAACATGAAAGCAGAAATGATCCAGTTTTGAAAGAGAAATAAAACCCCTCATGATAATTGCAATTTAAAGATTAATCTCTTCTGTTCTAAAGAACCCCTGTATTTGGACATAGGCGATTTTTGCACGAGAAAATGAAATTATAGAGTTAAAAAGGTCTAGGAGTTTTTCAGAAACACAAGGGTTTTTGTTTGGGTTTTTTTTTTTTTTACAGTACCTGATGCTGCATGAATGTAACACTTGAATTGTTGAGTGGAAGTTTTCCAATTGCCCCTTTGTAGTCACAGAAAATGAGACACACACAACTGAAATATATCACCAATTCCAACTGTGATTTGTCTTTTTTCAACAATGATATTGGTTTTGTAACAAGATATTACAGTCATTAGTTACATTCACTGTTTTACTGTAAGGAGATAAGATGAGAGAATGACCCAGATCTGTAGACTGATACAATGACTAAACCACTGTTCTACAGCAGCAGGGCCCAGTGTTCAGAATCACCAGCTCTAAGTCCATTTTACTAGAGCAATTATATCTGTACCCAAAAGGCAGAGATGAAGGGAGGGGGTTACTCCATTTACAACTGCAGCACAGAAAGCTTTCTATTACTCTCCTCAACAAACTGCAGAGGAAATAAAACCAGAGGAATAAGCAAACAAAAAAATTGTATTGTCTCACCATTAAAACCAAAAATGGTTTTAGAATACACTTCTGACCTAGCTACAGTAAAACCTGGCCCTGGAACCAAGTATCGATACCCTGGGCTCCCCTCTTTCTTCCAAAGTCTCCCCCACTACTGTGAAGATTGAGAAAAATAGTACCTATGTCCCTGAATTTTTTAGAATTCTTCCCAGGATTTGAAGTCTCTTTTTATTGACATTAGCCTTTTTGTTGTGACAACGTTGGTACCCAAATGAAAGAGCAGAAATAGATAGTAGCCTAGAGGTAAAACTAGGCCCTTCAGTCCTGTGGTGACACTCCTAATTAGGGCCATAGGGAGACAGCAAACTTTCCTGAAAAGGGGGTCCAGTCTGCAAATGGGTGCTTCCATTCCTCATAGGAGGGAATTGCCAGTGACCGTATCTTGACACTGTTTCTTCTTGGTGCTGGTCTCAGTGTGGGTTTTGTTACAAGGGGTTGGTCTCTCTGATCTTGGCAAGACTGCTTGTGCAGGTTCCTCCTCTTTGTCATTGTGCATTTCATCTACCATACCCAGGACGTGCCTCTGTAGTGGCCACACTGACTTGGCTTCTATAGATGGGAGAGTACAGCTCCATTGATCAATCTCCCTCTCAGACTTTCAAATAATCCTCAGTCTGCTCACTTCCTCCTGCAGTTCAACCACTAAGCAGAGCAGTTCATCATTCTGGTCACATCTCCTGCAGCCTTGCTTGTAATCACTTTCCATCTCCAGGAGTAGCTATTCACACATCCCACAGCTGAAAACCTGAGTGGTTGCATGCTTTAACAGAAGCTCTGTGTGTGTGACTGCATTGGTTCTACCAGGTGCTAGCAGCTCAGAAGCAGCAGGGAACACTGTTTTTTTTTTGCCACGTGGTTCACAATGCTGCTGCACATCTGTCTTCTGCTGCATGCCTGCCCACTGGAAATACATGAGGATATTTAAGATCTTGGTGCAGTAACTGAAAACCATTAGGTAATTTAAAGGGAATAAAAGATTTTTATATGCCTTTCTTCCTTACTAGAGTCTGTTTGCAAGACTACTCTTTGGCTTCAACATACAATAATGCTGACAAAAATGGAGTGTCTGCTACTTTGTTCACAAAAAATTGCCTTGAGTGTAATTGGCAATTCTTACAGGAAATATAAGCTTTTCACAATAGCTGACCAGCTGTTGACCAGCTTCCATTTTCCTTTTTCACTTCTTCTCCTTCCCCCTCTCTCCTTTTTCTCCCTTTTGTGAATCCTACTGTATGCAATGTCTATATACAACAGGTAGCTCCATGATCATTTCATTAAAGCTGTTTAAAAGAATCCACTGCTAACACAGGAAAAATCCGCCCTCAAATTTTCCTGTTAATCATATTTTCATCATGGGTAGAATGAAGAATGCATTTTCTAAGGAAATTTGAAAAATATATCTTCCATATTAAGAGGGATATTTTAGTTTTGTTTTATTTAAGGAACAAATTTCGCCAAGAATTCTTCGTGAGCTCCATTGTGGAGCAAGTATTTGCCTGCAATCCCTGGAGGAACCCTGGTGGAGCACTTGTTTCCACACAGACCATGAGATGGCCCTATGCTGGAGCAGGGGAATAGGGTGAGGAGGAAGGTGCAGCAGAGAGGAGCTGTCATGGACAAACCACAGCCCCCCCATTACTTATCCCCCTGTACTTCTCAGGGCAGGGGGGAGATAGAGGAGATGAGAAAGAATTAAGTTGATCCTAGTTTAAAAAAGGGAGGGGATGATGCTGTTTGAATTCTTTTTTTCTCACTACACTAGTCTATTTTAATTGGCAATAAGTTAAACTAATTTTCTCCAAATCAAGTCTGTTTTGCCTATGATGGTAATTGCTAAGTGATCTCCCTGCCATGCCTCAACTCATGAGTGTTTTCATCTTATTTCCTCCCCTGTCTGGATGAGAAGGAAGAGTGAGACTGTCTGGGTGTGGTCATGCAGAATGCCAAGGTCAACACACTTTATTCTTACACAGTAGGAGCAAAAAATCTTTCTAGAGTCCCCATGTGATCAAAGCATAACAGCAAAACAAACAAACCCCACTGTTCATAGCAAAAGAGACCAGAACAGAGAAATTACATCAGTTCTTTATGAAAAGGTTTTTGTACATTGCAGAAGAAAGTAAGGAGATTTAAAGCTTATATTTTAATTTATATAAATTTATTAGAAGAGCTAACTAAATTTGAGTTTCAAAATATTCTGGAGCTATGCAAAATGAATTGTAATGGGTCGCTAGAGATAAACAGTATCCTCCCAGGCATCTCAGAACTATGAAGTGAAAGAAGTGAATGAGTAACACTGATTACCTTGAAATTGCCTTGGTACCTGAGATAATGTGTCAAGAAGTGTGATGTTAATGTTTTGAAAGGGTCCCCAAAGAGGTATGGGAAAGTACAGATCTGTAAGCCTAATATCCATAGCTTTTATAAGCAATAGGAACTCACCAAGGCCAGTTCTGCTTAATATCTTTTCCAGTCATCTGGATGAGGGACTTAAGTGCACACTCAATAAATTTGCAGACAACACCAAGCTGGGCAGGAGTGTTGATCTGCATGAGGGAAGGAGGGCTTTATAGAGGGATCTGGACAGACTGGTTCTATGGACTAAAGCCAAATGTATGAGATTTAGCAGTGGTCAGTGCTGGCTGCTGCACTTGCGTCACAACAACCACAGGCAACAAATGCTACAGGCTTGGGGAAAAGTGGTTAGGAAGCTGCCTGGTGGAAAAGGACCTGGGGGTGTTGGTCAACAGCTGGCTGAACATGAGCTAACTTGTGCCCAGGTAGCCTAGGTGGCCAACAGCATCCTGGCTTGTATTGAAATAGTGTTGCCAGAAGAGCTAGGGAAGTGATTGTCCCACTTGTACTCAGCACTGGTGAGGCTGCACCCTGAATACTGTGTCCACTTTTGGGCTCCTCGCTACAAGAAAGACATTGAGGTGCAGAAGGACAAAGAAGCTGGTGAGGGTCTAGAGCATAGAGGCAAACTGAGGGGACTGGGGTACTTTAGCCTGGAGAAAAAGAGGCTGAGAAAAGACCTTGTTGCTTTCTACAGCTACCTGAAAAGAGGTTGTAGTGTGAGGTGGGTTATCTGTCTCTTCTCTCCAGCAAAAAGTGATAAGACATAAGGATGGCCTCAAGTAGCATCAGGACAGGTTTAGATGGGATATTAGGAAAACTTTCCATCAAAAGTGTTGTCAGTCATTGGAACTGACTGCCCATGGAGACGGTTGAATCACAATCCCTGGAAGTATTTTTAGAATTGATGGCCACCTGAATCCATGTGATTTATTAGGAAGTGTTATCATTCTTATAAAGATAAAATCTTGCTGTAGAAAGATTTAGGCTACACAAAATATTAATAAGGTTTATTTCTATTTCAAAAAGGTTTTTAAAATTCTGCTAACAAACATTTTTTAAAAGAAAAAAGTTGCAGTGGTATACGAATCCTTGTTAATGATCAATGTTTTAAAATAATGAAAGCACAAGGGTAGAGGAAATTAATTTTTTTTTTTTACAAAAAAGAAAATTTACCAGTGAAACTTTCAGTGACCTGTGCTAGAATTTGTACTGTGAATGACTCTATAAGTCACCTCAAAATGGGCATGAATAATGAGATGACACATTTTCCTGATTGTATTGAGTTATTCAGGGAGAATTTGAAAGAACTGTTGAAGGCATTTTTGAAATTGACAGTGCAATAGAACAGCAGATGAAATCCTCCGTACATTAATACAAAAGTAAGGAAATAGGGAAGAAAATATAGGAAAGTTGCTATATGAAATGTTTTTTTCTAACCTGACATTCCTAAGCAGAATATTTTATCTTTGATAAATACTTCTGTACAATGCTGTCTCAGTGTTCAGTAAGAGAAAAACAGACTAAACATTAGGAATTAGTATAAGCTTAGTAGAAAACAAAGTTATGCTTGTGTATAATTTTGTATGTTACTCATGTATTTGATAAGGCATGCTGTTCTTGTGCCCTCAAAACAGAAACAGACAAAAGTAAATATTCTGAGAAGACTGATAAAACTAATAGTAAGTCTGAAAAATGTTTCTATATGAAAAATGGTTCAGTAGCCCAGCACTTTTCAGCTTGGAAAGCCTGAAAGCATAGCAAAGGTGTATAATCTTACAAGACACATGCGTAGGATAAATAAACATCACCTTCACAACCATTTTTCTGTACAAGAATTAGAAGGCATGAAACAAACTTGATAGAAATTTGTTTCAAAACAAAGTTGAATGGTGCTTCATTGATGGACTAAGTACTTTGTGGAACTCCTTAGAAAAGGATATAACGGATGCTACCACTTTACATGGGTCCAAGAAAATCCATCGAGGACTATTGCAGAAAGCATACCTCACTCTTCAAGGTCCTGAACTGAGAGAAGGTGAATGCTGAAGAAACATTAAAGTAACATATATGCTTGTCTTGTCTTATACTCTTCAGGCATCTGCTTTTGGCCACTATTGGTGACTGAAGGTTGGACTAGACAGATTTTTAGTGTAATCCCAATTAGATGATGTGTAAGACCATCTTGTTGTCAAAAAAGCACAAATAAACCAAAAGACTACCTCTACAGGACTTCTAAGTTCATAAACATATCAAGTGTTTTCACTGAAACAAAAATAAGCTTTCCATAGTCTTGCTAGCACAGGAAGAGGCATAAAAAAGAATATACAAAATATTATGGGATGTTTTCCTGCCTCTTTCATATATTCTGACCTAGTTCCAACTGAAGCCACAGTGGATTCCTCCATTCATTTCAGTGGATATATGCCATCCAGAGGGACCTTGACACACTGGAGAGGTGGGCCAATGCCAACCTCATAACTATAGCAATAGAACAAGGGGTAATGGATTTAAGCTTAAAGAGGGGAAGTTCAGGTTAGATATAAGGAATAAATTCTTTACTGTGGTGGAGGTGAGGCACTGGAACAGGTTGCCCAAAGATGCAGTAAATGTTCCATCCCTGGCAGTGTTCAAGGCCAGGCTGGGCAGAGCCTTGGGCAACGTAGCCTAGGATGAAGTGTTCCTGCCCATGACAGAGGGTTCAAACTAGATAATTATAAGATCTTTTCCAACTCTAACAATTCTATGATAACATGATATTTGTCTTTTCAGTGGAAAGGTAAGTCCAGGCAATGGACAAAAGTTTTTTTACGGAATGTAATACTATAGAGATGAGATGCATTTACTTAGAGAAGATGTTAACAGCAGACTGTACTTACAATATTCTCCAAGTACAGCAAATGGTGCTAATTATAAGAGTATAAGAAATAAAGAAGGAGCTACAAAAAATACGTTAATTTTTTTTTGTCCTATTTTCTGTCAATTTTACAGCAGGTATGGCAGGCAACTCTCTGGATGCTACTTACTATAGTAATCTTTTACTTGATTTAGTAGATTAAGCCAGTATCATCTCTTAGTGCTTGAGATGTAGCTGTATCTGTGTGTACAGCTCCTGATAAAAACATTTGCATTTCTTATAAGGGCATGTGACTGATCTTATCCTATAAATGCATCTAGTATCAGCTGACATAAAAGCACTGAGAAGGTTACCAAAGCCAAAGCATCTCATGCACAAATTAAAAACAAGGAACAAACCTGCTTATTTCGAATCAGTATTCACTATGTATTTCTCCACTTTTACATAGCCATTTGTAAGACAGTTTATGTAGTGTTAGCAAAAAAGTATGCCAAATGTCAACACAAAATTGGGTTATTGATTTTGAAACAAGGGGGACACAAAATCACAAAATGGAATATATAAACTTTTAGAATTAGTTTTAAGCAATGTTAAGTTTGATGGTTTTGTAACAGTAGCAATGGAAAATTATTGAGGTGCATGGTGCATAGAAAAATAAAGAGTACAGATAGAGAACATACTGGCACAAGATAAATCGTTATAGTTGATGTAGTTTTAAGAAAAAGTCTAGAAGAACAGGACACAGGGATAAGGACTATCTGGGAATGGCAGGTGTCCAGGATGGGCTACAGTTAAACTAACTGATAAGTAGGAAGAGAGGAGGATTATTATTTCCTGGTCCTAACGAACCAATTAAACTGGTATAAGCATCTACTGCGCGTGCTTCAAAGGCTGCCAGAAGTGATGAAGATTGTTGGCAGAAGGTCCCTCTGAGATCACCACCACATTTTTGTATGCATGCGGGGAACTTTCTGGAAAATAAGGTAATTCATACGTAGCCTCATGAATATGTATGTATGCCCAGGGACTATATAAGGATGGCTTGTGTAGCAATAGAGAGTCACACGTTAGGAGGAGTTATCCCCAGTGTCTCCTGGTGATACAATAAAGAATAGCTGCTTGTCAGCTTGAAAACTTTGTTGGCAAGTTTGTTCCTGGTGTTCTCTCCGAGTCAGTTTCAAAATATTAAAAATCAAATGCTTGATCATCACATTACTAAGTAGCAGGTGGACACAGGTAGGTGACAAATGTGGACATAATGTATCTTGACATACAATTATAAAGTCACAGGAGAAGCAACAGTATCTTTAAGCAGTTATAATAGATGTTTATTATATGTAGGATTTCTTTGCATACAGAAGCGTGCTTTGGGATATTTGTTAAGGTACTTGGTCAATTCTTAAAGCATGAATTTAAAGAATATCTGAAGGATTAGCAGTGCTTTTCCAAGAAATACAAATTCATTTTCCTGAATCCATTTGTGCTTTTTTCTGCTACAGTCTTAAGCCCTGAATTTGAGCTTCTTAAGATGGTTTTTAGCTTAATATTTATTCTACTATAGAAGACTCCCAGTTCCCTTATGTTATCCAGTATCAAAACTAATAATAAAAATAAAAAATAGAATCTGAAGAAGGAGAGAAGTTGCTATTTATAGATGTAAATGCTAATAATGTTTATGCTTTTAATTATGAAGTGTATTCATAAAATTATCTTATTTGATTAGTGGTGCTTAGGTCATCTGCCATGACAGTACCTAACTAAATATATAAGGTGATTCAAAACTTTGAAGTGGAAATGTAAGATTTAATTGTACAGAGAAGTTTCTAAATAAAAATGAACTAATTTCTAAAATATTTGGTGATTGCAATCCAGTTAATTTTCAGAGCAAGCAGCTATGCCGAGGACTTCTAAAAATTTGGCCACTAGCATTAGGTATTCAAATGTTTAAACATTAAATAAAGACATTGACATAATCCATAATACTTTTCCAGTGTTTCATAAGCAGGTCACCTTCTTCTCACCTGTTCTTGTTCAGTGACAAAATATCTGTGTACATGTATGAAAACAATGATGGAGAAGAAATTGGTATGATTGGAAGAAATTGGTATGTAAATTTCATTAATTCAGTGATTAGCACAAAGAGAAATTATACACATACTGAAGCACAATATTATTCTCACAGAAGGAGAGAGAGGGTGATCTAATGTTTGGTATGCAGTATGTTAAGTTAATTTCAGTAAGTGAAGTGTGTAACATTACTCAAAATTTCTTATGTGGAAAAGATCTACAGTGTGCTGACATAACTCATCTTTTATCTTGCTCAGCTCACAGACACTGACATCAACAACACCATCCTCTATGCTTTAGTTATATTCAAAATAATAATAAAAAATACTCTTCCAGCGATAAGCTCAGGATTTTTCTTGCAGAATAAAATTGGAAATGGACAAGTAGTTACAGTGTTAGATAAATGTCAGTAAATTCACTAGTCACAAACCTCCTTCAGATTGTTTCCAGGGCATTTAGCAGAAAAGTATGACAATGTTATAGGTGCAAATCCTCGAAAATATAGCTTAAATGAAAACGGAGATGTGCAGTCTTAATTGCCAGCACCTTTATAGATTTTTTTTATTAGTAATTTTCTAATTTGCTGGTATTGGTCTTATTTTGTGTTTATTTCAACTGTTTTAATTTCAAGATACCTTGAATCGATCTTTTGAGAATTATGTAAATCTCAGCAAAATGTATAAGTGGGCTGTAACTTCAGCTGAAGTACTGGGGTGAAGCAGTAGTCAGCTTCCTGGCAGGGACAGTGAGGCACGGCATTCTGGCGTATCTTCAGATGGCAACACACCAGGGATCCCAGGAGCAGAGGTCTCTGCTGGAAATGGCTGCCACAGCTGTGAAAGCCAAAACTCCCAGATGGCCATTTGAAGACCAGAGAAATCATGATGCATCCTGGCAGGGGTATTTTGAGTGCTGATCGCAATACCCTTCTCTGAGTAGCTGTGGCTTGCAGCCATGGGGTCATCTGTGACAAGAGCCATAGAAACTTGCACATGAGCCAAGGTAACAGCTGCACCAACATGAGCAACAGGATCCAAAGTAAAGGCCTGATAGGGACAAAGGTTTTGACACATACTGTATTCAAGGAACGGTGTAGTGAGTAAGAGGAAAATATGAGTGATGCTCATCAGTTTAGCAGCTGCTATAGTGGCAGTGGCAAAAGCTTCGCTGTGTGAACCTGATGCAGTCACAAAGCTTTATAACTGTTGCATGGTTATTAGAAGAGAACTGTTCACTTACCAATGATTAAAGGTTTTTTGGGAGTGTGTGTGTGTGTGTTTTAATACATAGACTATCCAATGTGGATGAGCTGTGGCCAATACCAAATATTGTTCCACTAAGAAAAGTGTCCCTTATTAAATGTTTCTAGATATTTCAAATTGTATATGGAAGAGTACTTATGGTATACTTCCATTAGAAATCTGAATTCAACAGGAGAGGTGGAAGTGCACAAGACTGCAGGGGCAAAGTGATTAAAGCAATTAACAAATAGGGAGCTGAAAATCCCTCTGAAGCTGATACCTATAGAGTAAATCAGATGATTCTAACCTGAAACCTTTTTGGGCTACATTCTTGCCACTCACCTTCCTCACATTAAGTGTCTCTGAGATTTGGCTTGCAAGCTACAGCATTATGCATTCATTCAGGTGTTAGCAGAGAACTGTTTTTGTTTGAATATAGGAGACCTTAATTCCCACAACAGTAAATTTTTAACAAGAATTGGGTAGTGGACTATGCCAGAATAGTCCATGACATAAAATGTTGTTCCAAAGGATTTACTATTTAATTGAATTTTCATTTGCTGTGGAGCAGAGTATTGAAAAAGGAAACAATCATTTAGCTCCTGAACAGAAGTAACAAGTGGGGAAGTGTTCTGGTTCCAGCTGGAATAGAGTTAATTTTCTTCCTAGTAGATGGTACAGTGCTGTGTTTTGGCTTTAGCCTGAGATCAATGCTTATAACACACCAATGTTTTAGTTGTTTCTAACTAGCACTTACTCTGTTAAAAAACTTTTCAATCTCGTGCTCTGCCAGTGAGGAGGGGTACAAGAAGCCAGGAGGAAGCAGCGACAGGACATCTGACTCAAACTAGCCAAAACTGTGTTCCATACCACAGCACATCATGCCCAGTACATAAATTGAGAGGAATTATCTGGAAGGGACTGGTCGCTGCTCAGGTCAGGCTGGGTATCAGTCAGCAGGTGGTGAGCAATTGTATTGTGCATCACTTGTGCATCACTGCTGCTTTATTGTTTTTTTCTTTCCCCTTTTAGTTTTATATGTCTTTTTGTTATTTACCATATTATTATTAGTAGTAGTATTATATTGCACTTCATTTTGTTTATTAAATATCTTATCTCAACCCATGGGTTTAAATTCTTTCAATTCTCCTCCCCATCCCACCCTGGGAGAGGTGAGTGAGCAACTGCATGGTACTTAGTTGCTGTTTGTCACAGGAAGTGACACTGGAAATCCTTAGATGAGAGGAAGAAGTTGAGCTTTCATAGAGAAACATATGTATACAGAAGCTAAGCTTCGCAGTAAGCTATAGAACTTTGGGACTTCGATCTTAGAAACTGAAGTGGAGGGATAACAGATGTCATCAAGGAGCTGCACACCAGGGGAATCAGACACATCTTCAAGAAGACTTGAAGGTGTGGAATAAATTTCAAAAGAAATGTTCAGAGTTATTGCAAAGTGAGAGGTGTTAAAAATTACAGGGACTATTCATATACAGTTGTGAACCTGGACTTTATAAAGAATGCAAAATTATTGGAAAAAGTAGGTTTTGGGATTAGCTCATTAATTATTGAGATTATATTGTATATAATACATGGACAGCAGGCATGAAATTAACAAAGAAAGCATCATCAGGCTGTAAGTAGAGATTTTCAAGTCTCACTGTTTGTGCTGCAGCTTTGTACATGTACAAGACTAGACTGGCAACACAGAAACTCAGTCTAGTTTTCAGGAAGAGTGATTCAAGAAACTTGCTTTCCTGGCCAGAAACGGAACACTTCTTATATGCAGAACCAAGATTTTGCTGTTATTCCAGTTGGGTTCTATCAGTCTAAGAGCTTAAACTATCTAATGACTACAGAAAGCTTCAGTAGCAATACAGCTTTTTAGCTTTTTTTTTTTTTTTTTCCTCACGACTACGCATCCCATCACCATCAATACTAAATCAATCCCTATACGGCTATGGAATTTAAAATTAAATTAATGTTAATAAGGATGCAGGTATTATTTGCACTGAAGACTGTCTCATTTTATTTCCTGAAACCTTGAGAACAGGAAAGGCTGTGATCAAGGTGAAACCTTATTGTAACTGCAGGTGATATAAGGTGCAAGAAAAGGGTCAGTACCCAGGACAAGTAAGTTGATCACCTTCAAGTTTTGGATGTTTCTTTCAATTATTGACTCCTGTTGGCTAGTACTATTAAGGAGAGCATAAGAAAGTTGGTGCAGGTGCCAGGTCTTATGAAAACCTCTGATGCAGATATTAGGGTTATTGTTGATACAGCTTGTCCTAGTTTGAGCAGTAGCAGTCATTTTTCTCCTTCTTGGTAGCTGGTGCAGTGCTGTGTTTTGGCTTTCGGGCTGGGAACTGTTGCTGATAGCAAGTATGTTTTGAGTTCTGCTCAAATGTTTGGTTTGTCCAAGGCCTTTTCTAAGCTCATGCTCTGCCAGGGAGGAGGGGAGGCCATGAGGAAGGAGAGACAGGACACCTGACCCAGGCTAGCCAAAGAGGTATTCCATACCATAGCACGTCATACCCAGGATGTAACTGGGAGAGACCCGGAAGGGCTGGAGCTCTGGGGGGATGGAGGAGGTATGGGTCAGTGCTCGGTCGGGCAGGGTGGGGTGAGTTATGGGTCGGTGGCTGGTGAGGTGTTGTATTCTCTTCACTTGTTATTTGCTTTATCATTATTATTTGTAGTAGTAGTGGCAGTAATGATTTGTTATATACCTTAGCTATTAAACTGTTCTTATCTCAACCCGTGGGGGCTACATTCTTTGGATTCTCCTTCCTAACTCTCCGGGAGACAGGGGAGCAAGGTGGGGGAGTGAGTGCACAAGCTGTGCAGACTTGGTTTAAACCACAACACAGCTTTAGAAGAGACACAGTCTTTCAGTTAGTGTTTCTAATAGGTTTGCCAACAAAATCATCAAATTATTTTGGTTGGAAGGGACCTTAAAGATCATCTAGTTCATGTCGCTGGCAGAGATACCTTCCATTAGACCAGGTTCCTCAAAATCCTGTCCAGCCTTAAACACCTATAGGGATGGGGCAGCCACAGCTTCTCTGGGCAACCTGTTCAAATATCTCACCAACTTCATAGTGAAGAAACTTTTCCCAATATCCAACCTAAATCTTCCTTCAATCAGATTAAAGCCTTTTCCCCTTGTTTTATCACTACATTCTTTTGTAAAAAGCCCCTCTTTAGGTACTGGAAGGCTGCTATAATGTCTCTCTGGAACATCTCTCTGGAACCTTAGGCTGAACAAGCCTAACCCTCTCAGCATGCCTTCATAGAAGAGGTGCTCCAACCCTCTGATCATCTTTGTGGCCCTCCTCTGGACTCACCCCGACAGCTCCAAGTCTTTCTTGCATCGTTGGCTCCAAAGGTGAATGCAGGACTCCAGGCGGGGTCTTACTAGATCAGAGCAGAAGAGCAGGATCACCTTCTTTGACCTGTTGGTCACTCTCCTTTTGATGCAGCCCAGGATACGCTTGGCTTTCTGGGCTGCAAATGCACACTTACTGGCTCATGTTGAGCTTCTCGTCAATCAACACCCCCAAATCCTTCTCCTTAAAGCTTCTCTCAATCCATTCATTTTCCACACAGCCTCTGTTAGTGCTTGGGATTTCCCCAGCCCAGATGCAGTTGCTTTCTCTTGACCTTGTTAAACTTCATGAGGTTTTATACTTAAAAGATACACATAAAGAATCCATCCACAGTTGTGCTACAAAAAAAAAAAAAAAAAGGAAAGGAAAAATAACCAAACCAAAGTAAAACAAAACACCACCCCCTCACCCTCCCACCCCCCATTATTAGTTCAATCTGAAGTTTATTTGTGAAACTTGTTTATTTTGGAGCCAAAACCAGTAATTCCCAGAGGATTACAAACTCACTAAATACACTGCCACTAGTGGGTTGACTTAAATAAATGAGTTAGGGTGGCAGTATTAAATACTTTGGGAACTCAGCCAATTACTAGACCAAAGTACTTCAAATCCTGTCTGTAAAGAGCATTTTCCCATTTTTTCACCTAAGACTTACAAAAGGTCTTGAATTCTGAAGGGGTCCTAACTGTCATTTTCCCCTGAAAATCTAGGTCACCTAACTCACAGCACTTTATTAAAACATTGGATGTAGAGTGCTTTCTAGACTTGAGTCAGTACATTTTCCATCAGTAAACTTTAAAATGCCAGAGAGCATTAGCTTGGCAAAATATGACAACGTTTTAGCTTCATAATAATTTTTTTTCTCCATGCGTAATTGTTACACTATAACTCATATGACTACATATTCCCACAGTTTTTAAATTTACCTTTATCAGTCTAATGGGATAATTTTTTTCCCTCTAAATTGCATGCTGGCATATAGCACCGTTGAACTGGTGGCCAATAGAATTATTTTAATATTATATAAGTGTTATTAATTAAATAATGTGATAACTGGCTATGTCCTAATTAAATTTAAATTTGGGATTTTTATACCATAGTTAACTGTTTGGGCATGTAGAAGAAGTCATGGAAACAAGGAAATGGCCTTACTCATAATTATGGGATGTCTGCAAACATAACAGAAAACACACTACTTTTTGGAGACCACTAGCCTATTTATGACTGTTTCTGCTTCAATACTGAAAGCAGAGAGAAATCTGCCTTCCTTGTCTGTGAGATTAGTTTACAACAATGGAGAATCGGGTTACAGATCAAAATGTAAAAAAGAAACAAAAAAACCCAGAAAAACAACACCCAAAACCCCCATGAATTTTACTCATAAGGATGAGAAAGTATTAATTAGAAAGGCAAAGATACCTCTCTCTTTAGTGGTCCTTAAAAATAGACTGGACAAACATTTCTCAGGAATGACTTGGATACAATTGAATGTGCTGTGGCTGGGAGATGAACGGGAAGACTCCCAGACCTATAAACACTGCCAGGGACAGGGTGAAGCTCAGTCATCCACAGGATGCTTTATCAGGCTAGCTAAAACCGTAAAAGATATCATCCAGAAATGGTCACAAGTAAGAACAGAGCTTCTGTAAAGTGTATCAGTTTGATTGGAACTGCTGTGTTAGATGTATCATAAACTTGGTTAGTATGAAATTCTAGTTCTATTAAAATATCAGCAGGTTGAAAAGTACTGTTAATGTATGTGTTTCACCTCATGTAGTGTCAGAATGAATTTGCTTTTATTCTTCTGTTATACTATCAAAATTAATTATATTTAGGATGTTGCACAATATGTTAATGTTGGGAATCCAGATTGTATATTTTAATTATTTAAAAGGCCACAATGGATTTAGGCCAGGGCTGCGTACCTCTTGGACTTTAGCAAAACCTGGAATAACCCCAATCAAGTGGACATGACTAACATTTACAAATGGTGACACTTCACATTACATTTAACTTATTTTTCCTATATATTTTGATGTGACAGATAGTAAAGGAAACTTAACTATAGCTTTTGTAACAGCTTTCTTATTATTTCAGACTTCCTGTGCATGGATAACAGTTTATTCCAGACTAGTCCAGCTTCCTTTGCTTGATCCTGCAACAGTCATAATAATCCTATTGATAATATTACAGGCTGTTGCTATGGAAATTAATGTATTATCTCAGAAAAATGACAGATGGGTTGAAGGGGGAACAAGCCCATGCTTAAACACTGATCCTTACATGACTAGCTAATGCCTAAATGGATGTCACTTAGAGAGTAGCTAATTTCAAAGACTTTAGGGAAACTAAATGAGTAACCAGAACTACGGAGGACAAAGGATATTTTAAGTATTTTGCTTGGAAACAGTTAAATTCTCTCTGCTTCATTTCCACTTCTATTCCATATTGCCTTCCTCTATATATGTTCCAGTATTGTGTGTGCAGATAAATAATAGCTTCTCCTCATCTCCCACTCTATGTAAATTATGCCATTAAAGAGAGCAGTGATTTCCAGGACAAGGCAGCAGCAATGAAATATCCATCATTTGGTGACACTCCAGACTGAAAAAACAGAAAAGAATCAAAGGCAATGTGTATTACTTTGCCTTCACACAAAGGGATGCTTTTCTTGTTTTCAGTCTATAATTGTTGAGATTTATTCTTTCTCTTAAATTTAAACAAAAACATAAGTTTTTTTTTTTTTACTCATAGCAATGTAAAGAAGGCCAAATTATGGAGAATGCAGCATATTGCAAGTGGAATTTGCTCAAGAAGTCCAAACTAAGAGTGTTGGTTAGAAAGTCCTCTGGGATACAAGTGCCAAAAGTGAAATGGATCAGGGACGTTGAATGAGAAATGCAGTGGACTTTTAAAGGACTATTGTGGTATTGAAATCTTAGGACTGAGAAGTGATTGTTGATTTTCATCCAATACAGAAAATCTTTCTCTCTGAGAAAACAGAAGCAAAAATAAAACAGAATATTTTTTTTTCCTATTAAACAGCACTACCTTTGACCTTTTTGATCATTTTGTCTTCAGAATCATTGGACTGTTTTTTATGAATCACATAAGAAAACATTCTTGGCTATGAGTAACGATTTTGTAACAACTGTCAAAACATATTATTGATAAATTCTTAGAAAAAAAAACTAAAAGTTTACCTGGCTGTGATGCTGATAAAATGCTATGAATTAAGAGTATCTTCTCATAATGCTTTGAGTAACAGCAAGAAACAATAAATATAAAAATGTGTAAAAGTAAATCTGAGTCATATCAGTAAATAACGTATTATTACTCCAGAATTTGAAAAAAGCTTATGTCAGAGCAGGCACTTAATTTAAAATCTCCAGAACTAAAAGCCAATTAGCTAAATTGTGTCAATTTTATTCTCCCAAAAATAGCAGTTCAATAAGTGTAAGCTTTTATTTGAATTATTTGGAGGGAAAGTTGCTACTGATACGGATGTTGGATGTATCTTATGACAATAACACCTGCACAGACCCACAATTTGACCTAAAATTCAATGAAACAAACAAGCAAAAATGCCATCCACACCAAAGAGGAAAGCTGTTCTGTAATAGCAATCAGGATTAGAAAACATGGGTTGATGGGTCATGTCAGACATCTGTTGTGTAACCACACACATCATGCTCTTTCCTACCTTGTATTTTATTTTTATTTTTATGTAACGCTAATTAAGGATATAGGAAACATTAAATTCTGCAGTTTTATTTAAGCATCTGCTATGGACAAAAATGAATATAAGAGAATGAGTCCCAGTAGACTGCTGTTGCTGCTGTTAGGTGAAAGTCACAGAGAGGTCAGAGCCATTAGGAACAGATAATGATGTTGTAATTGAGTAAAAAGCAAAGCTTATGTCCACAGAACTGTGAAATCGGAAAGGCAGTGTATAGTGGATCCAGTCTGTCTTTGATGCTCCCTCTATGAATAGAGAAATTCTGTGATTTGCCTCTTATATAAGGGCTTAAGAGTTGTTATGTGGGTCAAGGATAACATTAGTAATAATATTTTGATCGGATTTGTAATTTCTTTTTCAAAAGAAATTGTAATATTTAGTCCTATGAAGACAGTAAGAATGATCAAATACTTGTGAAGTACTACATTAGGAGTTCCTGGAGTTCCTCCAGGAAGCTAGCATGCAGGTCATTTGGGTATGAGATGATATTCTGATAAGCTAACCTTTCTTTCTAAGAAAAAGAGCGTCAACAGGTATGTTGGCAGAAGGAAACAAAGAGAGGCAGAAGGAATTTAATGCCACAAGTATTTACCATGCAGAAGGTACATTGCAATCTTCTGCAAGTCATACTCTAAAGCTGCCATGTATTTCTGAACATGAATGCTTGGATACCTTTGAAACTGTGATAAGAATGCAAAAAAGATCTCATACCTTAACTATACTTCCAGGATACCACAAGAACCCTACAAATTTTCTAACCTGAAGATACACCCCACAAGTAAACAGAGAGCAAACAAAAGACGCTAATGCTGATGCTCAATGCATTCTCCATGTATCTGTATTTCAAAAGTTTATTTACTAAACCAATTATTCTAAAATTATACTTGCAGTGTAGTACTTTGAGCCTGTAAGGATGATTCATAGGAAGTCACAGAGGGCTAGGTCAGAAAAGCTACCTTATTTTTTCATAATAGGGCTCACTACAGCAGAGCTTAAATTTTTACGAGTGTCCTGATTCCAGCTGGGATAGAGTTTCTTCTTAGAAGCTGGTGCAATGCTGTGTTTTGGCTTTAGTCTGAGAACAATACTGATAACACCACAATGTTTTACTTACTGCTAAGTAGTGCTTACCCTGATCAAGGACTTTTCAGTCTCATCCTCTGCCAGTCCAGATGGTCACAAGAAGCCAGGAGGATGCAAAGACAGGACACCTGATCCAAACTAGCCAAAGCACTATTCCATACCATAGCACGTCATGCCCAGTATATAAACTGGGAGAAGTTACCTGAAAGGGACCGAACACTGCTCAGGTCAGGCTGGATATCAGTCAGTGGATGGTGAGCAATTGTATTGTGCATCACTGTTGTTTATTATCTTTTCTTTCCTTTTCCACTTTAGTTTTATATCTCTCTTTTTGTCATTCCTCTTTAGTATTAGTATTAGCATTAGTATTATGTTGTACTTTAGTTATTAAACTGTTCTTATCTCAATCCTTTGGTGAGTGGACAACTGTGTGGTACTGAGTTGCAGGCTGGATTTAAACCATGACAAGGCAAAACTTTGATAAAATATATTACACTGAAGTGTCGGTAGAATAAATTTCAGAAGAAAGCATTGAAATGTATTGAAATGTATTGAAAGTATTGAAATGTATTGAAAGTATTGAAAGGTGACCCTGCCTATGGCAGGGGGGTTGGAACTAGGTGATCTTAAGGTCCTTTCCAACCCTAACTATTCTATGTTTCTATGATTCCATGAATCAAAATCTATTCAAGTTGTATGATACCTTTTTGGATAAAATTTATTGTGATGATATAGACTGCTTGGATTTCCAATAAACTTTTATAAGTTACCTTAATAAAGATTCTTAATGAGACTAAACTCCCATAGCAAGAGGGGAGTAACTATCTCATTGTTTTGTAACACAAGGTTTTCAGGAAGAAACAGGAAAAAATTGGAAATTAAAGTTGCAAAGAAGTAACTTTTTGACAGTGGAGATTTCCCACAGAACTCTTCAGCCATCTGTGCTGTACACACTATTCAACTACTCATAAATAATTTGGAAAAGGAGAAATACAGAGGAAACAACAGCCTGCTGAGGGCATAAAATTAGAACTGACTACAAAGATCCTCAAAGGGATCCTACATTTGTGAATGACTGAGTGATAAAAATGGCAGATAAGACCAGAACTGATAAATGCAGGGTAATGAGCTCAAAGGGGAAAACAAACACAATTATGGGTACACTGATAAGCTCTGAATAAGTATAAACATTCAGAAAAGAGCTGCTTAGTGTCATTATGAATAGGTTTATAGAAATACCGTCTCACTGTTCAGAAAAGTCAAAAGTCAAGTAAAATGGTGTGGATTATTTTTTTTTAAAAAAAAGTATTTTGTCATCATTTCAATCTCTGTTTGGTCTACATCTTAGGTATTGGCTATACCTTTTCCTGTCTCCCTTCCGAAGTCATGTTGAAGTTCTGGAACTAGTGCAGAGTAACAGAATAGATCAGATGTATGGGGAGTTTCTGCATGAAAAATAAATTCCCTGGTCTTCAGCATAGAAAAACTGTGGGGAATGAGCAATGCAGAAAGCGTAGAAGAAATTAGATATGTCTTGCAGAAAATGAATAGGCAACATTTGTGTTCTATTTTTCCTCATAGTTTATTGTGCAGCTGATGTAAATTTGGCAAGTGGCCTTATGTGGAGCACTTTTCCACATATGTATAATTGAATTATGGAATTCATTGTTACAGGAAATGAAGAGGTCAAAAATCATTAATTAAATTCATGGAAGAAATGCCCATGTATTAAACATGGTGTTGTGGCTGCAGCCTCAGGAGTGGGAAGTCTCAGAACCACTATCAACCAGATACTGGAGCCAGAAGAGAAGCTTTCAGTGTGTTCTGCACTTTTTCTAATCATCTGTCACAAACCACAGAGAGAGACAGGAGACCTTTACCCTGGCCTAGTATGATGGTTTTTGCATAAGGGACAAATTGTGGAAAGGGTTAGCTAAGGAGCCATAAAAGTCCTGTTCTCAAATACATGGAAGTCAACAGAAGGAATTCCATCAGTGCCAGCAGTTTTGGCCTAGACCCACACCTCCCTGTCCATCTTTGCATTGCCATCCCCTGTCTGGAGTCACAGGAGTAGCGGCAGGCCTGTTCATCATAAAGTTATGAGACATTAAAAGAGGCTTGAGATGCTTTCACAGTTTGTGCTGGCATAAATTTCAGCTAACAGGAAAAGTCTCCTTGCCAGCAGCAGCTTAGCGCACATGGGATGAAATATCAAGGGGCAACCTTCAGAAGCCAGGCTACCAAAACAGATCTCTTCCATCCACTTCCTAAGCATTATGCTTTTTCAGCAGCTGTGAAGAGAGTGTAAGTTAAAGCAGAGTTCAGAATTTAAAGTTTAACAGTGCGGGACAGAT
Source organism: Melopsittacus undulatus (assembly GCF_012275295.1). Lineage (NCBI taxonomy): Eukaryota > Metazoa > Chordata > Aves > Psittaciformes > Psittaculidae > Melopsittacus > Melopsittacus undulatus. Next base: position 80,555,760 of record NC_047527.1, on the reverse strand, counting down.
TATTTTCTCTGTCAAATAATTTTTAAGATGGCTTTCTGACATTCTTCAGTTCTGGTCATTGTGCCTATTAGATATAAGGTATTTACTTTACAGGTATATCAGACAGACATGCATATTTGGTTCAAACAGATTTGTAAACTGTTGCTCCTGAACTTACTCATAGCATAATAGACATTCAGAGTCACCATAGGAAAAAATGATACCATATTTTAAAAAGGAAACTATTAACGTCATTTTACCTCAATCTGTTTGAACTATATTTAATAAATATTTGCCATATGCTAATAGGTACAAATTTTCTCTTATGAACACATCTGCACTGTTTCACCATAAAGATCAGTGTAAAGCTCTCCCCTGCTTTTAAACTTTTTTTGTAAGAGATTTTTTTTTAAATTACCCATGAATCATAGCTCCAAACTTTTATCAATAAATTTGAGAGCTGGAATCTTCTCTCCATAGCAAAACCCAAGATCCATGGAATTTGCTAGGATGGAAGTGCTATAGATTTAAGATAAACATCAACTGTTTCGTAATTTAGAAAGAAAACCCAAACTTTTTCTGTTTAGACATGCTGTCAATAGCTCTCAGTTTCTAAACCCATCAGAACATTAATCTCTTTTATGGGACAAAGGGTTGCTGAGCACTGTGCCTTGGAGTACAGGCAGTGTCCTATGTTGCTAGCTACAGCACCAAATGAAGCTTTCCTCTACAAATCAGCAGGCAAAAACTGACAGCTACTTTTTGAAAATAATTGATAACTTCATGAGAGATTTTGCAAAATACCTTGAAATATCCATTTTTTTTTTCTTCTTGAAGTGTCAAAACCTGGATTATACCTAATCTACAGTTTAGGCTATCATATACTGAAGCTTTGTATGCTGATACTTAAGAAAGCTTTCTTCTGCTTGAACCTTTGCCCAAGACTGGGGGGAGTTACCCGGAAGGCCCAAATTACTGCTCGGGTCTGGCTGGGTATCAACTGGTGGGTGGTGGGCAGTTGTATTGTGCATCACTTAGATTTATTGCTCTTTTTTCCCTTCACTTCCTAGTTTTATAACTATAACTTTATAACAAGTCTCCCCTTGTTATTTCCCTTATCTTTATTATTATTAGTGGTAGTAGTAGTAGTTTTGTATTGTACATTAGTTATTGAATTGTTCTTATCTAAACCTGTGCGGTTTACATTTCTTTGATTCTCCTCTCCATTCCACCAGGAGGTGTGGCGAGGGGGAAAGGTGGAGAGTAAGCAAGTGGCTGTGGGGTTCTGGGTTACCAGCTGGGCTTAAACCATGACACAGAGAAGAGAGGAGACAAATGTGGCACTCAGAAAGACAGTTGAGACATCCAAATGCTGTAAGTAGGCAAAATGTTGCTTAATGCCGATTTGCTTTTTTCCTTTCCCTTGTCCAATTCTGTTTATGCTTTGAAAGTAATAGCTTTCAATAAAATCTTACCCTATCTCCCTTCCATGTTCCTTGTCACTAAGGACATAAAAGTATATACATAAAAAAAAATAACAAAATGAGAAAGATGTATTAAACCCACTGCTCTAACACCCTGGGCAATATGGAGTTATATGGAAACTGACACACTGCAACAGTTATATTTCTTCTTATAAAGATACTGTAGAACAAAGCTGAGCACTGTAAAAGAAAGGAGACCTGCACTAAGACGTGTCCTCTACAATCTGTAAAAATTATTATTTCTACCTTCCATGAGGACTGAATTTCAGTGTATTTGAAATCCTGAGCTGAGAACATGTCAAAATTGTCTGTTATTACTGAAACCAAAAAGCCTTATCCTTGAGTTCTTGTAATTCCCTCTTTAGCTACTGCAGTGGAAAAAGACATTATCTTGCCTAAAGGAATAGCTGTCATAAAGGAATCCTCACAGGATGGCTGTGTTACTCCGTAGCACAAAGGACAGACAGACCAATAGGATTTAGCTGTAAGTACCTGACATAAAGTCCTTCTTTTCCCATCACTAACACCACCTTATCCTTCTCCCTCTGCCACTTTGAACCAGCTGGGTGGAAAGGAGAACTTAGAGATCTGCTTCTAGTGACTTTGATGTTATGTCTTTCTGAATTATTATTGCTGGTCAAGATGCTAATTTCACAAGTTAGCCCTGGCTTGCACCAACGTGTGACATTTTACAGAACAGAACTGAGCTTTTCAGATTTTCTTTATAGTTCTTGATGCTGTGCAGTACCTGTTTTTTTTCTTTATCACTTCTCAGTTACAATAGCATCCTCTCCTCCACTTCATCTGTTTAGAAGTTTCTCTTCACTTCCTTTCAGTCATTTCTTGACTCTAGCTGCTATCTAATCTTCCTGCTCACTGCAGACACTGTGCTCACTGCTTACTTCTGACACAATCAGAGGGATAACATTCCATGTAATTTGCTGACCCTTAAAAGGTGACAAGACAGCAATATTTAAGCAGCACTACAGGCACTTTGTCACATTATAACTTGAGCGTGATGTGGCATCAAAACGCTATTGGAAGCCTGTTTTGAATGCATTTTGAACACTTCAGGGAACAAATTCTCCAAACACCTAAATCAGAAATGAGTGAACTTGTTCAGGTATAACAAGCTCTAGTCACCTCAGAAAACTTTAGATCAACTAGAAGCAACTAAAATTTGAGATAGCATTGGATTTTCATAAAGGTTTCTTTCAGTAAATAGAAAAATGAAACAAGGCAAGCTGTTAAGTAAAAGGAAGAAGACCATAAGACCATTTGTACACAGGCACAGAAGTAGAAATAGTCATGTAAGCTAGGGTAGAATTAGATAAGTCTAATGCTACTTTTCCAAATTGATAATGGGGATTAAAGGTATAACTTGAAAAATTTCTTCTTGCATTAGAAAAGGAGCTTTGCTTTCTGGAGGGAAGTGGACCTATCTTGCACTTCTCTGGCAGGCAAACAATTTTGTGGCAGGGAGTGTGTGCCAAGAACATGCTGAATATTGCTGCAATAAGTACATGGCTTAATTTAGAAAGCAGACTATCTCACTCAATCTACAGGGTATAAATTTCCTGTGATAAAAGTCTGAGAGGATTCTCTTGTTAACTCCTTAAAAAAAAGTATATATTGTCTTATATATCTTATAAATAAGATATTGTATGTATCTCTAAATACACACGTATCTCTATATGCACATACATGCTTACATGCATATCTAAATATACTTATTATGTCTGATCTTGGCTGTAATTTCTCTCAGATGCTTGACTTGTCGTAAGATTTGTTTGGAACACATTTTCAGGTCTGTCGTGGTTTAAAACCAAACACACAGCTTATGCACTCATTCTCCCCCCTTGCTCCCCGGATTCCCGGAGAGTTAGGAAGGAGAATCCAAAGAATGTAGCCCCCATGGGTTGAGATAAGAACAGTTTAATAGCTATATTTCCATCAAGAAAAAAAAAAAGTAGAGATGACCCACTGAACAGAATTTTAGGAGTTGACAGTAATCCAATTGTTGCCTTTTATAATGCTTACATGAAAAAAACCACTGTGTATGCAGTCAGATCAATGACTATTAATCATTAAATGGAAGAATTTAAAGGTGGAATAGCCCTGTTAGCCCAGTCAGCCTGTCCTCTGCTCACACAGGTGCTCTCTCTGAAAAATATACTCCAGTTCACATTGTAGCATATAGAATATAACTCCACTAACATGAACTCCAGTGCTTCCACTTTTACAGTACAAAATCAAATTACTTCTGTTGCTGGAAGTTGTTTAGCTTTTTGTAAAATCTGTCCTCATCTCATTTTTGTCTGTATATGTTGTGAACTTCTATTAACCCAGTATCTCTCCACAAGATGGTGGCAACAGATGAGTTAATAATTTTTAACTGCCTGAATTAATTGGCTTTCAGTTATATGATAAGTGGAAAAAGTAAAATCTCAGACTTCCACTACTTGTGGTCAACAGCACAGTGTCTGGCTGGAGACCAGTAACGAGTGGTGTCCCTCAGGGATCAGAGTTGGGACCAGTCTTGTTAAACATCTTTGTCAGTGACATGGACAGTGGGATTGAGTGCGCCCTCAGCTAGTTTGCTAATGACATCGAGCTATGTGGTTTGGTTGGTACTCTGGAGGGAAGGAATGCCATCCAGATGGACCTTGACATGCTTTTGAGGTGGGCTGATTCCAACCTCATAAAGTTTAATCATGACGAGTGCAAGGTCCTACACCCGGATCAGAACAATCTCAGACACAGCTACAGGTTGCACAGAGAAGAGATTCAGAGCAGCCCTGTGGAGAAGGACTTGGGGGTGTTGCTTGATGAGAAAATTAACATGACCCAGCAGTGTGCACTCTCAACCCAGAAAACCAACCATATCCTGGGCTGCATCAAATGAAGTGTGACAAGCATGTCAACGGAGGTGATCCTGTCCCTCTACTCTGCTCTCATGAGACCTCACCTGGAGTATTGTGTGCAGTTCTGGTGTCCTCAACATAAAAAGGACATGGAACATTTTGAACAAGTCCAGAGAAGGGCCACGAGGATGATCAGGGGACTGGAGTGCTTCCTGTATGAAGACAGGCTGAGAAAGCTGGGGCTGTTCAGCCTGGAGAAGAAGAAGGCTTCATGGAGACCTCATAGCAGCCTTCCAGTATCTGAAGTGGGCCTATAAGGATGCTGGGGAGGGTCTCTTCATTAGGGACTGTAGTGATAGAACAATGGGCAACATGTTCAAACTTAATCAGGAGAGGTTTAGATTGGATATAAGAAAGAGGCACTTTAATGGGTTTCCCAGGGAAGTTGTAAATGCTCCATGCCTGGCAGTGTTCAAGGCTAGTTTAGACAAACCCTTGGGTGATATGCTTTAGTGTGAGGTGTCTGTGCCCCTGGCAGGTGGGTTGGAGCTAGATGATCTTAAGGTCCTTTCCAACCCTAACTATTCTATAATTCTATGATTCTACTTGCTTCTTTCCGTGGTACTGTTTCAGAAAACATTTTGTTAATTTCAATTATGCTTATTTTTTCCTTAATTTCTGCCTAAGATTTTTACTTATCAGGACAAGCAAAAAGTGGAAGATGAAGTGAAAGTGAAAAGTAGATGCAGTAGAATAAGACATGTATTTTGAGTAGTATTGTGAGGCAGTCTCCTTTTAACAGAGTAGTCTAATCTGTTAAATTTCTAAGTTACTACATTGATTCATATATTCACTGTCTCACAAATACACTACGTGTTACAAGCAAGATAGCTAGCTAGCCAAGTGTGAGAGTGGTATAGGCACAAATGTACTGCTTGTGGGTCATACATGGAATATCTACATGATATTTTGCAGGAATATGTGAGGTCCACTTAAGCATGTTTTGAGACTTTGCTGCCAAAATATAAGGCATAGAATTTCACCACATCCCTGTATTACCATCGAAACATAGCTTCTGGTCACTTCAGAGCCTTGAAAAGGTCATATAATTCTGCTTGCAAAAGGTATGCAGAGACATGCACATAAACCACAATACATTTCCTGTAGTTTATGGGTATTCTGAAGGCAGTATTTAAAAGTATTATCTTTATAAACACATATAAAATTTTTTAGAAAAGAGTATGAAGTCCTGTCGTCTTGTCTCACTTCTGACTTACTGGAATCTAAACACATGAACAAATGTTCCTTGTGGTTGAAAAAGGGATAAAAACCACAAAAATCCTAAGAACAACTGTATTGGATCAACAAGATAATCTGCTTCCAGTAAGGCTACAGCAGGTGTTGAGGAAAAGCAGTTCCTGAATGTTTTCCTAACCTTCAACAAGTTGCATATTAGGGCACTCCAGAGCTAGATGCAACATCTGTAACCTTTGATGGACTTCTTTTCCATGAAAAAATCCAGTCTCCTTTTCAGGCTGTATAAACTGTCATAACCAACTATATGCCACAGCAAAGAGTTGCACAGCTTCAAGTGCATGGGAGAACAGTGCCCTTTTGTTTCTAGCCTGCCTCCTATCAGTTTCATTAGAATTTTCCATATTGTCATGTGCCAATATGACATATGATAGTTGGTTAACCCATGTTCTCTCTTTCCTGATACTTGTGACGCTCAGGATTCTTTAGATTATAGAATCATAGAATCATATATCTTTATAAAATGCCTGCCCTAGTGATATTATTCACAAAATCAAAAAGGATGACTGCTGGTACAGGAGATGCTCCATACTCCACTCCTTTGGTCATCTCTCTTTCTTTAGTTTGAGGCTTTTTACGTTATTTTTTTTTTCTCATCTGCAAACAGAGACACCTGAACTGCACACAGTATTCAAGACATGTCAGGACTATATATTTATACAGTGACATAGCAGTGTGTTCTGTTTTTGTTTGTTTTCTTTTTTCCTACTCCTGTCATCATTACTTTTAATACAAAATTTGTACTTTGGCCACTGCTGAGCACTGAACTGGTGTTTTTGTGGAAGAATATGTTGTAACACCAAGATTTCACTCCTGAGCACAAGATTCAGTTCAAAACCCATCAGTTTTATGTTAAGTTTCCTGTTACTAAATTTTGCATTTAATCTACTCTAGGTTTTATATGACACATGATTATACAGTTAATTCTGTAGTATTTTACAGTAGGATTTCCTTCTTATTGTAATGAACTACAAATAAACTTTGTCACCTCATTATTCAGACCAGTTTTCAGATTACTTACGAATCTGTTCTACATCATATGTCCAAGGGAATATGAATGTGAAGGAGAAGGGAAAGGGGAGAAGAAGGGAGAGGAGAGGAGGGGAGGGGAGAGAGAAGGAAAGATAAGGGAAGATAAGATAAGGGAAGGGAAGGGAAGGAAAGGAAGAGAAGGGAAGAGAAGAAAGGGAAGGAGAAAGGAAAGAAAGGAAAGGAAAGGAAAGGAAAGGAAAGGAAAGGAAAGGAAAGGAAAGGAAAGGAAAGGAAAGGAGGAAAGGAAAATGGAAAAGAAAAAAAATAGAAAGGAAAATGGAAAGGAAGGGAAGTTAAGGGAAGGGTAAGGTAAGGTTAGGGAAGCTAAGGTAAGGTAAAAGGTAGGGTAAGGGAAGGGTGGTTTTAGGGAAGGGTAAGGGAAGTGTAAGGCAAGGTAAGGGAATTTTAATGGAAGGTAAGGGAAGGTAAAGGGAAGGTAAATATAAGGTAAGGTAAAGGTAAGGTAAAGGTATGGGAAGAGAAGGGAAGGGAAGGAGAAAGAAAGGAAAGGAGAAAGGAAAGGAGAAAGTAAAGCAGAAAGGAAAGCAGGAAGGAAAGGAAAGCAGAAAGGAAAGGAAAGAAAGGAAAATGTAAAGGAAAATGGAAAAAAAAATGGAAAGGAAGGGAAGGGTAAGTTAAGGTAAAAGGTAAGGTAAGGTATGGTAAAATGTAAGATAAGGTCAGGTAAGGTAAAAGGTAAGATAAGGTAATTTAAGGTAAAAGATAAGGTAAGGGAATGGAAGTGTAAGGGAAGGGTAAGGGAAGGTAAGGGTAAGGGAAGGTAGCGGAAGGTACAGGTAAGGTAAAGAGAAGGTAAATGTAGGGGGAGGTATGGTAAGGTAAGGGAAGAAAAATGACTTAGGTTTCCAATTCTTTAATTCCTCTAAGAACTTAGTTTATCATGTACTACCTTATTCATCTACAGATATTAAAGCATCTCTGGCTAATTTCTTGATCCTAAAATTTTAATAGTAGTTTTTATGTGTCTTGGAAAATTGTGCTTTTATGCTCTCTTACTATCTTTTTGATCTCCTTCATTGTGTTACAATATTGTACTTTTTAATGAAGTTTGATGCCACTAACATGTTATAAGCCACAAATACAACCTTATGAAGGTTACTTCATTATCCAGCTTCCAAAGTCACAAATATTCATCTTTGCTCCAAATACATTATTGCATATATTATTTGTATAACTTATGCATATGAACTAGTTTTGTTAAAATTTAAAATGTTCTGCATTATTTATGCATATATTTCCACAGTATGCAATGATGGTGGTACACACTAATCATCTAAATAACCAGACTATAGAATCCAATTACAAATCCTATCTTCACTCTAAGTGTATAATTAGTTTTTTAGGACATGAAGTTGGCTTTACACCTTTGACCCCAGGTTGCAGGTCCTAAACTAATTATTTTTTTTTTCTGGCTAATTAGTCAATACAAACAGAATTTTGTCTTCATTAATGGCTTAAATTCTTGTATCAGCTAGTGTTTGTTTATTGACTGCAAGAATAAAAGATTTAGCATGCAGGGTATGTGATCTTTGTCAAGTTAACTTGAACTTGTTCTTGAGAGTTGCCTCTACTCCAGTTGCAACTAGCATGCAAAAACCTTTGGCTTAGCTCTGGGAGTCCTTTATAAGGAGGTTAATTAAATCACCTTGAGATTCAAGCTGAAGCACAAGCACAGCTTCTGTTGCACTGCTCATCTGCCCATTTTCCAAAAAAAATGAAGGATAAACTACTTGATCTAGCAAGTTATTTAATATCTTTATTTTCAGTCATGCCTTAAGGATTCACTTAATGTGCACAGAATAATCAAACAGCAAATCTCCTATTTTCAGTTGATTGTAATGGAGGTGATGGAGTGGATCCCAATCCATTTCACTTGAAGCAGTACACAGTACTCTGTAGCAACACTGTCTCTGGTTTGAAAGGCTCACAGCACAGTTTGCTGCTGCCTCTGACATTAGCACTAGAATCACGACTTCCAGTCTATAGCATGTTTGTCCTGTTAGATAGCTAAGCACTGTATGGCTGCTTACTCATTCCCTCTCACAGCTAGACAGGGAGAGAATCAGAGGGGCAAAAACTGTTAGTTAAAATAAAGACAGCCTAACAGATGAAGAAAAAAAAAAAAAAGAAGAGAAACACAAGTAATACAAAAATCACTACCAGAAGACAGATGCTCAACCATTTACCAAGCAATGGCTACTTTGGAAAAACTCTCACTTAATTTTAAGCATGATGTTGTATAGTATGGAATATCTCTTTAGTCAGTTTGGGTCAGCTGTCCCATTTATGTTTCTCACAGCCTCTTGCCAACCCCCACCCTGCTTGCTGGGGAGACAGAAGAGAAACCCGAAAGGCCTTGATGCTGTGCAAGATCTGTTCAGCAACAGCCAAAACATTGGTGTGTTATCAACACTCTTTAGATCACCAGTCTAAACCACAGCAAAACATGGGCTGCTACAAAGAAAATTAACTCCATCCCAGTCAGACCCACTACAGTTTCAGATCTGCTTCAAACACCTATATTTAGCATAGCAATGGAGTGCATAAATATATAGAAACTAGCTCTTGTCAATTTAAAGTATCTAGGTTGTACTCTGAGTTGTCAAAACTCTCAGCAATAAACACAAATATACATCTCATTTGTAAGGTACAATAGCTAAGTTTAATATAAGATAAAAGGTAGCTAAACTTTAGATCTGCTACCATGTCCTGGTTTGAGCAGTAGCAGTCATTTTTCTCCTTCTTGGTATCTGGTGCAGTGCTGTGTTTTGACTTTCGGTCTGGGAACGGTTGCTGATAGCAAGTATGTTTTGAGTTACTGCTCAAATGTTTGGTTTGTCCAAGGCCTTTTCTAAGCTCATGCTCTGCCAGGGAGGAGGGGAGGCCATGAGGAAGGAGAGACAGGACACCTGACCCAGGCTAGCCAAAGAGGTATTCCATACCATAGCACGTCTTACGCAGGATGTAACCAGGAGAGACCCGGAAGGGCTGGAGCTCTGGGGGGACGAAGGAGGTATGGGTCGGTGCTCGGTCAGGCAGGGTGGGGTGAGTTATGGGCCGGTGGCTGGTGAGGTGTTGTATTCTCTTCACTTGTTATTTGCTTTATAATTATTATTTGTAGTAGTAGTGGCAGTAATGATTTGTTTTATACCTTAGCTATTAAACTGTTATCTCAACCCGTGGGGGCTACATTCTTTGGATTCTCCTTCCTAACTCTCTGGGAATCGGGGGGGGGGGAAGTGAGAGAATGAGCTGTGCAGACTTGGTTTAAACCACAACATACCAGAATAAAATTTTATGGTTGTTTTTTTGGTTTTTTTTTCCCCTGAAGACCATTTGACTGCTTTAGGTACACAAAATATATATGACATAAGGTACTGGTAATTCTGACAAATCTGGAATTTTGAATCCTTCATATAGGCAAAAAAAAAGGTAACAGCCATTTTTTTAACCAAAGTTGAAAATTACCTTCAGTTTCAAGTGTATAACAATTCCGTTTGATAGCTATTTATTTCTTTGGAAAAGTAATAGCTCAGCTGAGCGCAGAAAGGTTATTTGTGCTACGAGCTTCCAAAGCCACTTGTTTCTTTCAAATGCCATAATCCACTGTATGGATATCTATTTTTTTCCCTCACACGCATTTCTTCCTTTTAAGCCTCTATGAGAAGTATGAAAAATTCCATAAAGTAGTATTTTGCAAAAACTTGAGTTTTGAATTGAAGTTTGAATTAGAGGGTGCATCTCAGGGAACTTCTTTTGTCCTAGGAAGAATGTCTTTTAAACTAAAAGGTAATCACCAAAATATATTAGTTCCTGTATCCAAAATACAGATTTAGAAAAAACATATTCTAGAAAAAAGTTTCATGAATGTACTTGCTATTACTAACATTAATTGCTAATGGTATTAATATTCTCATTTATATTTATAACTTTAAAAAATGTACCATCTGTCTCACTAACTGTAGGAGATGAGATTACAGTAGCCATAATATGCTTCATTTTTAATACAAGTCACTACTGCTTTATTATAATGTGAAGTGTCTACTGGAAATGGAGCCATTATGTCATTGGTATTTATGACGCTGGCAAGACTGACAGTTTAAATTCTTTTTTGTGTGTTTCTGAGAGGTAACTGAGTTACACAGTCAAAAGTAGTTCTCATTCAAACACAGAACAAAACAAATACATAATTCCTCACTAATACTGCTTCTCAAAAGTTAAGTTACTTTTCCCAACAATTGCTCAAAGACACTTGAGACCATATACTTCTTTAAAGGAAAACCTTTACAAATTACTTGCAAATCCAGATGTTCATTGTGACTTCTGCTTCTCTACATTTCTTCTCATTAATTAATTCTACCACAGGTGCCTTACTGATATGATATGTGTTCTAATAATGTAATTTCAAAATTTCATTCCTAGTTCCTCTTCTTTGTCACTACTGCTTTTCCTCTTCTCAAATTTATGACGGATCAAGTTATATCCGTGACCCATGCCTGAGGCACAAGCCTAATGTCTTGTCTGCATTTACCTTCTCTCCAGGCAAAACACAAGGTGTAGCTTCAAACCAGCTGAATTCCCATTCAGACCACAACATTGTCCTTAATTTAACTGCAACCCAGCTCAAGCCAGAATAATTTCTATGAGTCTGGGCTGAATTGATTTAAATTAAGTACAAATTTAAGCATGTCTACTCTCTGTTAAGCTGATTCTAAATATAGTTTGTGACTGCATCTCCAGTATCTCTGCAAGACTCATATTAATAAAGCAAAAGAGTACAATAAGATAAGTAAACAAGGAGAATAATTGAATGTTTCCTTGTGATTTTGTAGTTAAAAAGAAAAAGGGCAGAATAGTGAAAAGAGAAGAAGGAATAAAGAAAAAGAATGGAACAGAATTTAGAAAAAATGGTTCCTGTGAAGACATTAATAGAAAGGGATAGTCAGGAGCCGTTAAGAAAGAACAAATGAGTAGTTCATATAATGAGTGAGACCATAAGTAAAAAAGACTGGGAAAGTTAACATCTCAACCACAAAGACAGAATGCAAATTATATTCTTTGTGCTCATTAATTTCAGGTCCAGTGCATGCCCATAACTTTTTTTGCTGCTAAAACTGTATATAAAAGCTAGATAAACCCTGCTCTGTATATGAGGAATTTACTTAGACATCTCCTGAAGAAATCCATTGCAGCACCAAAAGAGATTTTGCACCATCTGGACACACAGCATCACAAAAAGATCTGGGATTTGCACTGATTAATTGCTAGTTAGTGGTGTTTAATATAGCTAGTTGGAAACCAGAGACAGAATTTTGTTTTGTTTTTCCTTTTATTCATATTTTGCCTGAAAACTTATTTAGGTATGTCTTTCAGTATATGTCTTGGTTGATTATTTATTAATGTTAATTAACATTTTCTTTTTTGTTGCAGTTGAGGATCTTCTCTCCTTCAATATTAACCAAGAATTTGAATGTGTTTTCTAATCCTAACTTCACAGCATTTTACTTTATTCATCTTCATATACGATACAGGGTATGTCAGTGTTTCTCTATAATGCAAAATTACATTAACAGCTAGCCTGTTAATGTAATTATGCATTATATAGCACTGTATTCAGTGTATTTGCATTTTTTTTAAGAGATGATAAATGACAGAAAAAGGAAAGTATTATTTAAAATGCATGTTGATAGTAGAATGGCTGATCATGAGTTACTCATATTTCAGATGATCAGGACAGTGAGAACAGCTTGCAGCAAGCTCACTGCTCTGGACTTCAGGAGAGCAGACTTTGGTTTCTTCAGGAACCTGCTTAGTAAGCTTCCATGGGATATAGCCCTAAAGGTCACAGGGGCGCAAGACTTTTGGCTGTCATTCAAGGATCACCTGCAATAAACTCAGGAGTGTTGCATCCCAACTAGAAGGAAGTGCAGCAGGAGGGCCAGGAGACCTCCTTGGATGGATAAGGAGCTGCTGAGAAAAATTCAAAGGAAAAAAGAGGCTTATAAAAGGTGGAAGCAAGGACAGGTAGCCTGGGAAGAATATAGTGATGTTGTCTGGGAAGCTAGGGACCAGGTTAGGAAACCTAAGGCCCAGTTAGAATTAAACTTGGCTACGGATGTGAAAGATAACAGGAAGGGATTCTATAGGTATGTAGTGGCTAAAAACCAGACCAGGGACAACATAGGCCCCCTGTCATGGTTTGAGCATGTTCTGAGGGTGTTTTTTGTTCAAGGTTTTTTTTTCCAGCCAGGTGGGAGGGGAGTCCGGGAGGAAGGAGAGACAGGACACCTGACCCAGGCTAGTCAATGAGGTATTCCATACCATAGCACGTGATGCCCAGGAGGCATACTGGAAAAGAGAAAGCTGGAGGGGTGTAGAGCTCTGGAGGAAAATGGAGGAGGGAGCACATGGTGCTCAGCCGGGCAGGGTGGAGTGAGTTATGGGTCGGTGGCTGGTGGGGTGTTGTATTCTTTTCACTTGCTGTTTGCTGTATCATTATTATTTGTAGTAGTGAATGGCAGTAGGGGTTTTGTGTTATGCCTTAGCTATTAAACCGTTCTTATCTCAATCCGTAGGGGCTACATTCTTTGGATTCTCCTTCCTAACTCTCCGGGAGTTGGGGGACTTGGTTTAAACCACGACACCCCCTCTGGAAGCTATTGGGAGAACTGGCTACCCAGGATCTGGAGAAGACTGAGGTTCTGAATGACTTCTTTGCCTCAGGATTCACTGGCAAATGCTTTGACCACAGCACCCAAGTCTTGGAAGGCAGATGCAGGAACTGTGAGAATGAAAACCCTAAGTCCAATGTAGGAGAGGATCTGGTTCAAGACCATCTTAAGAACCTGAACTCACACAAGTCCATGGGACCTGATAAAATCCATCCTAGGGTCCTAAAGGACCTGGCAAATGAAGTTGCTAAGCCACTGGCCATCATATTTGAAAAATCATGGCAGACAGGTGAAGTTCCCGATGACTGGAAAAAGGGTAATATAACCCCATTTTCAAGAAGGGGGAAATGGATGACCCGGGGAATTACAGACCAGTCAGTCTCACCTCTGTACCTGGCAAAATCTTGGAGCAGCTTCTGCTGGAAGACATGCCAAGGCACATGAAAAAGAACAAGGTGCTTGGTAACAGCCATCATGGTTTCACTAAGGGGAATTCCTGTCTGACCAATTTGGTGGCTTTCTATGATGGGTCTACGGAAGTGATGGACAGGGGTAGAGCTGTTGATGTCATCTACCTGGACTTGTGCAAAGCATTCAACACTGTCTCCCATGACATCCTTGTCTCTGAATTGGAGAGACATCAATTTGATAGGGGGACCACTCGGTGGATAAAGAAGTGTCTGGATGGTTGCATGCAAAGAGCTGTGGTCAACAGCTCAATGTCCGGCCAGAGACCAGTAATGAGTGGTGTCCCTCAGGGATCAGTGTTAGGACCGGTCTTGAGTGCGCCCTCAGCAAGTTTGCCAAAGACACCAAGCTTTGTGCTTCAGTTGATAAGCTGGAGGGAAGGAAAGCCATCCAGATGGACCTTGACATGCTTCTGAGGTGGGCTGATTCCAACCTCATAATTTTTAACCATGACAAGTGCAAGGTCTTGCACCTGGGTCAGAGCGATCCCAGGCGCAGCTACAGGTTGCACAGAGAAGAAATTCAGAGCAGCCCTGCAGAGAAGGACTTGGGGGTGTTGGTCAATGAGAAAATGAGCATGAGCTGGCAGTGTGCACTGTCAACCCAGAAAACCAACTGTATCCTGGGCTGCATCAAAAGGAGCGTGACAAGCATGTCAAAGGAGGTGATCCTGTCCCTCTACTCTGCTCTTGGCAGACCTCATCTGGAGTATTGTGTGCAGTTCTGGTGTCCTCAACATAAGAAGGACATGGAACTGTTGGAACAAGTCCAGAGGAGGGCCACGAGGGTGATCAGGGGACTGGAAGACCTCCCATATGAAGATAGTTGGAGAAAGTTGGGGCTGTTCAGCCTGGAGAAGAGAAGGCTGCATGGAGACCTCATAGCAGCCTTCCAGTATCTGAAGGGGGCCTATAGGGGTGCTGGGGAGGGTCTCTTCATTAGGGACTGTAGTGACAGGACAAGGGGTAACGGGTTCAAACTTAAACAGGAGAGGTTTAGATTGGATATAACAGAGAAGTTCTTTACTGTAAGGGTGGTGAGGCACTGGAATGGTCTGCCCAAGGAAGTTGTGCATGCTTCATCCCTGGCAGTGTTCAAGGCCAGATTGGATGAAGCCTTTGGTGGCATGGTTTAGTGTGAGGTGTCCCTGCCCATGGCAGGATGGTTGGAACTAGATGATCTTAAGGTCCTTTCCAGCCCTAACTATTCTATGATTCTATGCTTCTATGATGCCCTGATAGACTTCAGTTAATTCATGAACTGATAAACTTTTCCTAATATGATTTTTTCATGCTATTAGAATCATGGAACAATTTAATAAAATAGAATGCAGAAAATTCAAATGTTATTTATAAAGCACCAGGTGATAATGAAGAAACTTCCTGGTCTTAAGGATGTCTGGATCTTGACCACCTTTAAAGCAGTGAAGCATTTGTTCAGCAGCTATGTAAAGATATGAACTAGCAGCAGAAGACACCCATCTCCATTCAAAATAGTGCTTTTCTGAATGCTGAAAGAAGCAGAAGAATTTTTTTCTTCAAATCAGCAATTCCTTAGCCCTCCCCAGAAACAAGAGAATGACAGTTTTTTAATTGCCCTCATAAAAGGCCTGAAAGTACAGGAAGCAACTAGGGCAATGTTTCACCATTGCTCCTTCTTTAAATGGCCAGATGAAAGGAGATTAAAAAGAGCATTTGTTGTTGTATTTTCTTCAGCAGCTGAATCAGTTCTCCCATTCCAATTAAGTCACTGAATTTCTAGACAAGACATACTCTGTCTTGCTTCATTTGTTCCCTACTGGCATCCCAATTCAGCAAAACATTTTTTCTGTGGAACCATATTCGCTGAAAGCTATTGCACTTTGCTTGATCAAAGCTAGTAAATATTCTTGTTTAAAATTTATTGCACCAATTTGTGCTCTGAAAAGTATTTGGCTTTCCAAAGCATCCTACACCATATCAGAGCCTGTTTTGATTTTTCTCTTTACTATGCTGTCCCTAATCTTAGTCCTTATAAACTCATCAGTTTCCTGACCTTCACTCCTTCATTTAATATCAGGCAGTGTAGTGTTTAGTACATACAATGCAAGCTAGGATTTTGTAATTGTGTTTACAAGGGAATTAAAGGGAAAACTTTGTGAGTACATATCAATTTATTTCCCCTCTTACCTTCTTGCCCTCCTTTACTCATGCTTTAAAAATTGTTTGTTTGTTCTTATTTGTGGATTTTCTTTCCTACTGAACGAGGGTCACTTTTTAACCAAAATGCTTTGGAAGTTTTAGGAAATCTGTGTAATCGCTAAATTAGTCATTAGTATGTTGTCAGAGTATTATTGCTGTGGGACTGCGTTTCACATCAAAGTGCTGTTATTTCAATAATGTTTTTGTTTACCACAGCAAAAGCACTCATACTGATACATCTTCACATCCTTTTCCTGCTTTTATGGAACCAGAAAATCTTCAAATTCTGAGAAAGTCTAAATCATTTAATCTCATCTTTTGCACCTGAATCTGTAGTGCCGATGGCTACAAGCCAAATGAATAAAAGAGATCACAGCATTTAGTTTAGTGTATCACACTAAATAAATCAGCATTGTAAAGCAGATGATAACATCTTCTTTCTTAAAATTGCCTATTCTTGCTGTCACAGAATCCTGACAGCAACCACAGCTGAGCTGTAGGGTGCTGGTCAGAGGTCTGGGACTCTGTAAGCAAACAGCAAAAAGATTACAGTCTAGGCTTGATGTACTTTCTAGTTGTATGGCTCATGCTCATCCTGCTTGAATTTGAAATCTAAGCAGTCGTTAATCTTTAGCAGATACTACTGCTAACATGGAATTTTCATACTTATCTGCTTATAAGAATAACTTTGATATTTTCATGTTAGACAAAACATCTGCAACACTGGCAACACCCCAAAACAATCCATTTTATTAGTTAAGTGAAAGGAATACCATCCAGGAGCTAAGCATGAAAAGGAAAAGCTGATGTTTTAGTGCAGTATATATTATCTTTAAGTTATCTATGTATAACTCATCTAAATTTATTTTAGCTGGGTATCCTATGCAACAAGATGGAAATGATGAAACAGCCCTGCAATATTACTCAAGAACAAAACATGTAGCTTCCAGGAACCTAAGTTAAAGGTAGAATCAAGCCAAAAGAACATTTGTAGAGAACATTGTAAAACCCTGGTAGAGAACTTTATGCAGCAAAGTTTTTCTGGCACTGTACTGCTTTTTTACAGTTGTGGAGTTTTCGTGCATGAAAATCTGCTTGCATTGGTTATATATTCTGAGACTAACAAATACTTTATGGCTTCCATCACAATACACTCCTGAATTTCCTGAGACATTATCATATACCAAAAAGCATAAGATCATAGCTTTATACCAAAATGCAGCCTGTACAGTTGAAAAAGCACAGGCTTAGTGAGTGCATCAACAAAGACATCACAGGACTCATTCTCTTACTTCAACTATTTAGCATTGAAAGTGATATAATTAAGGCAAGTCAAGACTCAGGAAGAAAATACTACATAATTTAAATCCTAGTGATTCCATAATACATCAGAGCAATTACTGCTCTAAAATATTGTGAAAATTCAAGTTATTCTCAATGAGGCAAGGAACATAGATTTAAGAATAAACAAATAATAACAACCTGAATCCTTAACTGACTCATTTATTTTAAAAACTAAGCCAAAAAGCCAACAGTCAAAATCGTTTACTTGATTTTAATACCTTGGCGGTGATCTTCATTCTAATGGAGATGTCAAAAGGCTATTGCGTTTATTTCATAGAAAGACTGTAATAATCAAAACACTATTAACTTGAAGACCTAGAAAAATACTTAAAAAAAAGGCCTGTTGCCTTTTAACCATGTTCACACAAAAGCAAGGGATACCACTAGAACTCCACAGAAGCATCTAAAAAAATGTAAAATGTAGATGCCTAAATATTATTTGTTATTTTCCAACAGTAATACAGGGTTAACATTCTGGAAATCTTGAATTTCATTTGAATACTGAACAACTTTATACCCTTCAAATTACTGAGAAAAGATACTGTAAATATTTTATCTGAGCAGTATCTGAGGAATAAAGCAAAGACTTTTGGGAGGGGAGGAATGTTATCCAGCAAATGAATAATTTCTGAATGACTGAAAGAATTGTTTGTCTATTTTATTCAGGTCAAGAAAATGTATTTCATTTTACAATCTAAAAGCGTGATAAGCAGATAAACAAAAATGTCAGTACCTTGTTTAGAAGAAGCTAGACATAGATTCAGTATAAGTGTTGAACTGTATAGAGTATTTGCAAAAGCTTCAACAACCCTATGAGTTTCCTCATATTTTCTTAACATTACACAAAGCTAAATGGATACCCCTTACATTGCTCTTGTGTCTGCAATAAATATTTGTTTGATTTCTTTGTTTTTTTTATTTGAGCTTTGTGGAAGGAAAACACCTCCATGAACATACATAACATCATTAATAATTGTCAGATTACAGAATGACCACTTCTATCTATATTTTAATTCAATATTTATAAAATTGAAATTGCTAACCTGTACACCAGCAGAATTCTGAAAAATGTTCAGTCTCCTATTAGTTAATCCTACACAAATTAGGACCATAATCTGTGTAGTCCAAGGCTTTCACTCTGCAAATCCTTAAAGTCTTAGCTGCACTACAGTTTACAAATCATCTCTAATGGGTGTAACACAGATTTCACAGCTACTAGACCAACTGCATCCTCAGCTGTTTCCTGGTAAACTATCAAGAAAATGCTTCCATTTAATAATGGATATATCTCCTTATGGATATTATAATTTTGTATGAGATTTGAAATCACTTTCTATCCTTTCAGAAAAATGGTTTGTTATTAGAATTAACTGGACACAATTATGACAATGTGAGTTTTGCCAAATCTTACTCTCAGTAACATCCACATAAAGTTACATTCATTTTAGCAAAATGTGTGAATTAACTTTATTTACAGAACATAAACTTCATTTGACATTATGACAGCAGGTTTCTTCTTTGACGTGACAGGAAGGGTTAAATGGAAGGAACACCTTGCCAAGTCCAACCTGGACAATTCCTCTCTTCAGATGAACATTATATACATGGAGGTTAGTTAACATTATTTCCTATACACAAATTTAATTCTTTGGAATTTTGTTTCCATCAAATTGCTGAACTGATTTAAACTGACTACTGTGTGTGCTTCTGAACACCCCTGACTTAGCAGATCCCATGCAATGATCCTGTAGTGAATTCAGAGCCCTGTTCTAAACCTGACAAATAGTACACACACACACACACACACACAAATAAAATCCTGATTTTGTGAAATTGCTTTTGATTTGTAGCAATGATAATGAAGCTTTTTATTGATTCTATTGGGAATTTTTTCAACTATTCAATTTATAGCCATGTGCAAGTGATTTGGTTATTAAACAGGTTCCACAAACTGAAGAAATGTGATTAAGATTTCCACTGTTTTGCAGGAGTAAATACACAATAGGCCCTTCCAAGATATAGCTCTACAGGCAGCAAGGGATGATTTGGTTGGTCAGGAAGCATATTTTCAATTGACTTTGGCAATGTACATTAAGCTTTGAGGGGCTGTGCATGTAGAAAGCTCAGCAGGATTTTAATGTATTAATAGAATTTTTTATTCGAAAGTACCAGACAATCCAATAACTTTAAATTCACAGACTATAGAGGTACAATTTGGACTACATAAGGCATGCTTAGTTTGCATTCCTGATCAAGTGGATATATTCTTACTTGTTATACTCAGACACAGGTTTTTACAGACTAAGCTGTATGTGTTTATGCAGTTGTGAAATCTTAAATTGATTTCAAAATAAAAAAGAAAGTGCTTATACTGATATTGATCATATTTAGCCAAATCTCAAAAGTATTGATAGGGAGTATCAATAGATAGAGACCTCACAAATATATGCTGTAATAGCTAGTTAAAAAAATAAAAAAATTGTTACAGTATAATTTGCAAACGGCTAGTTTACTTCTTTATCTCAATAGATACCTTTAGAAAGGTATCAATAACTGCTGACATAAGCAAGAAACAGTGCTTTGCAACTGACCAGGGCATGCTCTTTTTGCCATATATGTCAATGAAACTCCTTTTAAAATTAAGGTTTTTTTTCTAATTATTTACTCCATTTGTCAGTAGGTACAAGTATAGCTTTACTGTCTTTGTGGAAAATCTCATGACCCATAAAATTAAGGCATGGTCCTACTGATAAGCAAGTCAGCTTTTAAAATACTATAATAGTAGCTAAACACAACTTTCCTGTAAGCTTAGCATTGTAAAAACTGGAGTGGTAGATTCTTTTGTAGTGAAACATGTCTTATTGATTATTAGAGATTAATTTTAGTAGAACACAAAAGCAACAAAATTATATGATATAAATAAGTATCATAACATTGGACCTCAGCACAAAATAAAGATGTTATGCTTCCCAAATGCAAAGGAAAAGCAATATACATTGCACTTCAATACAGTAACACAATTGTGAATAATAACAATAGCTATCACAGTACCGTACCTATCAGATTAAGAAATTAAGATGAAAAAATCAAGTACTGTGTATTATAAGGATACCAGAACTCTCATGTTTGCACTGAAAGAAGCCTGTCACCATATTACGATTTTTAAAGTAATGTGTTTTGAGTCCTAGTCAACCACAATTTTAACTCCTTGAAGCTCTATGCAATACCCTTTCTCACTTTTCTGAGCATTTTTGGGTTTCACAATATTTTTGTTTCTTTTTCTTTTTTTCTCAAGATAGATTTTGATTATTTCTAGAAAGATTAAAAATATGCTTTACATAAGCTGGAAGTTTGAAAGAAATGTGCTAACGGATATTTTTATGCCAAAACAGTTTATTCTTCATTAAGCTATCGGCCTTGGCAATACTGGTGAGGACTGAAAAAAAAACAACATACCACAAATCTGGCCTTTTTTTCAGGCCAGTATGAGTACGGACTTATTGGAAATTTGGTCATGAAGGTTGTAAAATGATTTTCGCTCTTATCTTGCTCTCCTGTGCTTTAGCACTGGCAACTCACAGCCCCCCTGTAGGCTCCACAGTGCCAAATCTTGGTTGTCAGGTTATCTGACTTACTGAGTTCTTTGTGCTGCATCTAATAAACAGGGAGGAAGAACAAGAAATGTTCTGAGGTTTATAATCCAGATCAGATAGGGTCTAGAGCCACTTTAATCTCCCAATCTCATTTGAAACCCCCCCCCCAAAAAAAAATAGAAATGGTCATTAAGACCAAGGAAAAAGCAGGTATCTTCCCTGGTTTTTATTTAATTTCATTTTATTTCATTTATTTATTTTCATATAATTGCATTTTTCCTCTGTTTCTAGTTATGCAAGAAGTCATGATCAAAGTTTCAGAGGTCAACGAAGGACTTAGATGTGCTGATTGACAAAAAGCTCAAAATGACCAAGTTGTATGCACTTGCAGCCCAGAAGGCAAATCATATCCTGGGCTGCATCAAAAGTAGAGTAACAAGCAGGTCAAAAGAACTGGCTACACAGGACTTGGAGAAGGCTGAGGTTCTGAATGGCTTCTTTGCCACGGTCTTCACTGGCAAAGGCTCTGACCGCAGCACCCGAGTCTTGGAAGGCGGACGCAGGGACTGTGAAAACCTAGACCTTGGGCCCACTGTACATGAGGATCTGGTTTGAGACCATCTTAAGAACCTGAATGTACACAAGTCCATGGGACCTGATGAAATCTATTCGCGGGTCCTGAAGGAGCTGGCGAATGAAGTTGCAAAGACACTGGCCATCATATTTGAAAAAACTTGTCAGTCAGGTGAAGTTCCCGATGACTGGAAAAAGGGAAATATAACCCCCATCTTCAAGAAGGGGAAAATGGATGACCCAGGGAATTACAGACCAGTCAGTCTCACCTCTGTTCCTGGAAAAATCTGGGAGCAGATTCTCCTGAAAGGCATACTAGGGCATATGAAAAAGAGAAATGTGCTTGGTGACAGCCAGCATGGCTTTACTAGGGGAAAATCCTGCCTGACCAATTTGGTGGCCTTCTATGATGGGTCTACCTGGACTTGTGCAAAGCGTTCAACACTGTCCCACATGACATCCTTGTCTCTAAATTGGAGTGTCATCAATTTGATAGGTGGACCACTCGGTGGATAAGGAACTGGCTGGATGGTCACACTCAAAGAGTTGTGTTCAACGGTTCAAGGTCCGGCTGGAGATCAGTAATGAGTGGTGTCCCTCAGGGATCGGTGTTGGGATCGGTCTTGTTCTACATTTTTGTCGTTGACATGGACAATGAGATTGAGTTCACCCTCAGCAAGTTTGCTGATGTCACCAAGCTGTGTGGTTCTGGTGATTCACTAGAGGGAAGGAATGCCATTCAGAGGGACCTAGACACACTTGTGAGGTGGGCTGATGCCAACCTCATGAAGTTTAACCATGACAAGTGCAAGGTCCTTCACCTGGGTCAGAGCAATCCCAGGCACAGCCACAGGTTGGGCAAAAAGGAAATTCATGGTAGTCCTGCGGAGAAGGACTTGGGGGTGTTAGTCAATGAGAAAATGAACATGAGCCAGCAGTGTGCACTCAGCCCAGAAAGCGAACCGTATCCTGGGCTGCATCAAAAGGAGCGTGACCAGCAGGTCGAAGGAGGTGATCCTGCCCCTCTACTCTGCTCTCATGAGACCTCACTTGGAGTATTGTGTTCAGTTCTGGTGTCCTCAACATAAAAAGGACATGGTACTGTTAGAACAAGTCCAGAGGAGGGCCACGAGGATGATCAGGGGACTGGAGCACCTCCCATATGAAGACAGGCTGAGAAAGTTGTGGCTGTTCAGCCTGGAGAAGAGAAGGCTGCATGGAGACCTCATAGCAGCCTTCCAGTATCTGAAGGGGGCCTACAGGGATGCTGGGGAGGGACTATTCATTAGGGACTGTAGTGATAGGACAAGGGGTAATGGGTTGAAACTTAAACAGCAGAGGTTTAGACTGGATATAAGGAAGAAATTCTTTACTGTGAGGGTGGTGAGGTACTGGAATGGGTTGCCCAGTGTCATGGTTTAAACCAAGTCCCCCAACTCCCGGAGAGTTAGGAAGGAGAATCCAAGGAATGTAGCCCCCACGGATTGAGATAAGAACGGTTTAATAGCTAAGGCATAACACAATAATAATGATACAGCCAATAACAAGCAAAAAGAATACAACACCCCACCAGCCACAGACCCATAACTTACTCCACCCTGCCTGGCCGAGCACCGTGTGTTCCCTCTCCATTTTCCTCCAGAGCTCCCCCCCCTCCTGCTCTCTCTCTCCCAGTATGCATCCTGGGCATCACGTGATATGGTATGGAATACCTCATTGGCTAGCCTGGGTCAGGTGTCCTGTCTCTCCTTCCTTCTGGCCTCCCCTCCTCTCCGGCAGAACACGTGCCTTGAACAAAACGCACTTGAACAAAAGCAAAAGCCTTGAACAAAAACACCCTCAAAACATGCTCACTATCAAGCAACTATTCCCAGCCCAGAAATCAAAACACAGCACTGCACCAGCTACAAGAAGGAGAAAAATGACTGCCACGGCTGAACCCATGACACCCAGGGAGGTTGTGAATGCTCCATCCTTGCAGTGTTCAAGACCAGGTTGGATGAAACCTTGGGTGATATGGTTTAATGTGAGGTGTTTGTGCGCATGGCAGGATGGCTGGAACTAGATGATCTTGAGGTCCTTTCCAATCCTAACTATTCTATGATTCTATGATTCTTCATTTATACTCCACTCTTGTGAAACCCCACCTTCAGTACTGTGTTCAGCTCTGGAGGCCCCAGTACAACAGGGACATGGACCTGCCTACACTAGTCCAGAGGAGGGCCATGAAGATGATCAGAGTACGGGAGCACCTCTGCTATGAAGACAACAAATGTGGAGAGTGACTTTTTATAAGGGCATGTATTGATAGGGCAAGGTGCAATGGCCTTAAACTGAAAATCAGTGGATTTAGATGTTAGGAAGAAGCTCTTTACTATGAGGGTGGTGAGACACTGGAACAGGTTGCCCGAAAAGGTTGTGGCTGTTCCATACCTTCATGGAGCCAAATGTTCAAGCCAGGTTGGACAGGATTTTGAGCAAAGAGGTCTAGTGTAGGGTGCTGCTGCCCATGGCAGCTGTGTTGGAAATAGATGATTTTTAAGTTCACTTCCAAACATAAGCATTCTATTATTCTATGATTTTCTTATTAAATACATTATTTAAGAAGAAGTTTGTGTAAGTAATTTTATCCTCATATTTGGATGAATACCAGTGGTGCTATTAATCTGAATAACATAAAGTGCCAGGCCTTCAGAATGTAGGAAGGTTTTATGTTTTTGCAGATAAAAATGAAAGTAAAAACTATTTCCAATTTGTGGGATAAGAAAATGCTATAAACTTTATTTATTTATTTAGTTTTATTTTATTATTGCAGTTACACAAAGTAAAGGAAACTTCCTGGGTTTATTAGCTATTCACTTCTAGAGCTCTGCAAACAGTTACATATTTGGGTGTTAATATTTTTCATTTCTTACTGAAATAATCAGAAGTAACTCACATTGTTTGACTCTTTGCTAGTGCACACATTTCCTAGCACTGAGGCACAGTTTAATGGTGTTCAAGTCTTTTGCACCCAGAATGTTCTTAATAGATGCTTTAACACTTAGAAAACATTTGCACTTAAATACTGTATGATCCCATAAAGCAATACCAGTTGGTTGGCTGGAGCATACTTACAGTATATATCTCCCTTGCTGCTGACTATGTGTGTTGGTCCTGATGGTCTCAGAATTCAATCAGTGATAAGGGAGCTTTGCATTTCTACCTGTACGACTCTCAGCCTAATGTTGTAGATACATTAGGCTGATAGATTAAGAAAAATGTTGTCATACTATCTGTTTATGAAATATCACAAAATATAGGATTAGACTGATAAAGTGCATATTGCACTTTACAGCCCATGAAGAAGAGTATCTTGGATACAGAAAAAAAAAGGGGGAAATGTTCTTTCTAGATTTGCAATGCAATGTTTGCCCTTCAAAGAGGACAGAGATGTGAGAGACCAGACTTGGTATGTTGGATAATGCCCTTGGGAAGCTGAGGAGATGACATGTGTGGGAAGTTGCCAGTCCTGAAATCTTATTTGAGGAGCAAGGAGTAACATTCTGTGTAGTTTTAAAATGAAGCTGTACTGTGCCCTAAGAGACCAGTAACTTCTGTTCTGAAATCCAAATGGCTCAATGGAAGTCAAAGATGTTTTTAAAGTTAATCAGAAAGGGACCATTTAATGAGAGAAATATATTTCTCTTATACAAAAATGTTCAATCAAATGTTCAGTTAACCTCTTAATTATTAGACTATAGTCTATGAAGTTGTGATAAATATTTTGTATTGCTTAAAATATCCTGATTATTGAAAATAATCTAGAAATTTGTAGTTTGCTCAGAACTACTCCAGGTACCCTTCACATGTTTTCTTAAAGAGTTTCCTTTTCGTAATGCAAATTTAAACTATATTTTTATCATTAATATTATTTGAATACATTAAAAAATGATACTTTAAAAATACCAAACATACACTTTTTTTTTTCATATTCTCTAACAACATTAAAGTAGGAGTGAGTCTGAGTCTGACGTATTGCCAACAATTTTTATGTTTTTTCTGATGGTATTTTATGTCTCAAAGATTACACGATTAGTTGCATATTCTGTCCTTTATTCTTTTTATTAGGCTTTTTATTCTCTATTATTTCATCTTCAATTGCTAACATAGGAGATGTTCAACATCTGTGATACACTTGATGCAATAGTTAATATTCTTTGTAAAGTGTGGAAAGTTCATCACATACTTCCCTGGAATTTTGACAGTAACCATTTTTCTCCAATGTGACCAAAACCACCAATAAATAAAAATTCCCTTTTCACTAAACTGAGATGTAATGGAAGCAACATTTTTAGTCATGAACACTCAGAAAAAAAAATCTTAAATAATAATCCACAGTATGCTTTGTGCTTGTAATTTTCATGACCGAATTTCGTCATGAGACTTTTTAGATCTGTAAAGAGGAAACTTTACAGCAGCCATCTATTCCTCTATTTATAAAAATATACTAAGCTCACAATAAATCAAGCGGACAACTGATTTCATGGGTTAGTGAGGGTGAAATGGCAATTTTAACATTTTATTTTAAATTAATGATGAAAAACTTTTAACACAAAAACCCTATATATGCTAAAAGTTCTTCTATGACTACTGGAAGTAAATTTATAATGAATATGAAGAATGGTAATGAAATTCTGCCTAAGAACAATATTGCCATTTCTCTTTTAAAATATAATGGAAATTCAAGATAACCTTAAACCAATCTTTCTAAAAGCAATAAATACATGCATGAAGATCTGCTTCTGTAGTGGTTATAAGAGTATTACCATATTAAATCAGATGCTATTGCCTCAGGAAAGACCACATCAGTATTACCTATGACTTTTTAAACTATGTGACAACCTGATTTACATGGTATATAGCTTCATAGTTATTCCAGTTTAGTTAAGACCTCATCCTGTTTTCACTCAAGGCAGCTTGATCTCCTATTGGAAGCTTAAAGGAATTTGGTTGAAATTGTGAGTACTAGGATAATGCTACAATGTAAAAAAAAAAAAAATCAGAACAAATCTGAAACATGCTTAGCTCTGACGAAGTCTCATCGCATACTCAAATATAGAGTGCAGATTTTTGTGATGAGGCATCATGATGACTTTTTATATATAGCCTTTAAGGATTAAATGGAAAAAAAATCAAACTAAAAGTTTGTAGCAATTTAAAATATGAGCTTGTGCAGAAATTAAGAAGAGGAAAGAAATTATGAAGAGAGACACTTTAACAACTGAGTAACAAATGAAAAAAATAACCATTTTTTTCCTATTGTCTTTACACAGTCTGAGATTTACATAGCTCCACTCTGACTTTCTTCAATGTATCAATCCCCCCAGATACTCAAAGCCAACTCTGGAGCAAACACTAAAGAAGCAGCCATCTCTCCATCTCAGCAGTGATATCACTACCTTGTTTTTCCTATGATGAAAATCATCCCACATCCACAAATATAATTCTCCAAAAAAGTTGAAATTCAAATACATAACCTAAAAGTGGTAATCAAGAATGTTCAATCAAATAAAGACAATACTTTAAGAAGATAATAATTAGTCCAGGGGGAAAAAACAAGTATGTTTATTACAGCCTTAAAGGAAAAAGGAAAAAAAAAACATGAAAAGAAACAGAGAGGTTTATTTACTGTTCTAGTACGTGACTTTTATTTTCATAATTGTATATTACCTGGCAGGTAGATAAAACAGGATTTTGCATAAATACTTTTTCACCTTTTAAATTAAGCACCAGAAATTTACTATGATTTTAGCTTAATTTTCTTACAGGTAAGCACTCTTAAGTTCAATTTATTTTTTCTCATTGCTTTGTGAATTAACTGTCTTTGTCAAGATTGTTAGGAAGAATAGTGAAATATGCTCATAGAAATAGGCTCATA
The DNA here is from genome assembly GCF_012275295.1 of Melopsittacus undulatus. Lineage (NCBI taxonomy): Eukaryota > Metazoa > Chordata > Aves > Psittaciformes > Psittaculidae > Melopsittacus > Melopsittacus undulatus. Next base: position 80,528,317 of record NC_047527.1, on the reverse strand, counting down.
GAAGGGATAATTCAAAACTTGGTCAAACCAATAGAGCACATTATTTATGTCTTTAATAATTTTCTATTCAAGGATGAAGATCATAGAATCATAGAATAGTTAGGGTTGGAAAGGACTTTAAGATCGTCTAGTTCCAACCATCCTGCCATGGGCACAGACACCTCACACTAAACCATGCCACCAAAGGCTTCATCCAATCTAGCCTTGAACACTGCCAGGGATGGAGCATTCAAACCTCCCTGGGCAACACATTCCAGTGCATCACCACCCTTACAGTAAAGAACTTTTCCCTTATATCCAATATAAACTTCCCCTGTTTAAGTCTGAACCCGTTAACCCTTGTCCTATCACTACAGTCCCTAAAGAATAGTCCCTCCCCAGCATCCCTGTAGGCCCCCTTCAGATACTGAAAGGCTGCTATGAGGTCTTCATGCAGCCTTCTCTTCTCCAGACTGAACAGCCCCAACTTTCTCCAACTATCTTCATATCGGAGGTGTTCCAGTCCCCTGATCACCCTTGTGGCCCTTCTCTGGACTTGGTCCAACTGTTCCATGTCTTTTTTATGTTGAGGACACCAGAACACAATACTCCAGATGAGGTCTGCCAAGAGCAGAGTAGAGGGACAGGATCACCTCCTTTGACATGCTTGTCACGCTCCTTTTGATGCAGCCCAGGATACAGATGGTTTTCTGGGTTGACAGTGCACACTGCCAGCTCACGTTAAATTTCTCATCAACCAATACCCCCAAGTCCTTCTCTGCAGGGCTGCTCTGAATTTCTTCTTTGTGCAACCTGTAGTTGTGCCTGGGATTGCTCTGACCCAGGTGAAGGACCTTGCACTTGTCATGGTTAAAATTTATGAGGTTGGAATCAGCCCACCTCACAAGTGTGTCAAGGTCCCTCTGGATGGCATTCCTTCCCTCCAGTGTATCAACTGAACCACACAGCCTGGTGTCATCAGCAAACTTGCTGAGGGTGCACTCAATCTCATTGTCCATGTCAACGACAAAAATGTAGAACAAGACCAATCCCAACACCCATCCCTGAGGGACACCACTTGTAACTATCTCCAGCCAGACTTTGAGCTGTTGACCACAACTCTTTGCATGCAACCATCCAGACACTTCTTTATCCACTGAGTGATCCACGTATCAAATTGATGTCTCTCCAATTTAGAGACAAGGATGTCATGGGAGACAGTGTTGAATGCTTTGCACAAGTCCAGGTAGATGACATCAGCTGCTCCACCCCTGTCCATCACTTTTGTAGCCCCGTCATAGAAAGCCACCAAATTGGTCAGACAGGATTTCCCCTTAGTGAAACAATGCTGATTGTCACCAAGCACCTTGTTCTTTATCATGTGCCTTGGCATGTCTTCCAGCAGAAGCTGCTCCCAGATTTTTCCAGGCACAGAGGTGAGACTGACTGGTCTGTAATTCCCCGGGTCATCCATTTTCCCCTTCTTGAAAATGGGGTTATATTACCCTTTTTCCAGTCATCGGGAACTTCACCTGACTGACATGATTTTTCAAATATGATGGCCAGTGGCTTAGCAACTTCATTTGCCAGGTCCTTTAGGACCCTAGGATGGATTTTATTAGGTCCCATAGACTTGTCCACATTCAGGTTTTTTAAGATGGTCTTGAACCAGATCTTCTTCTGCATTGGACTTAGGGTCTTCATTCTCACAGTTCCTGCATCTGCCTTCCAAGACTTGGGTGGTGTGGTCAGAGCCTTTGCCAGTGAAGACTGAGTCAAAGATGTCATTCAGAACCTCAGCCTTCTCCAGATCCTGGGTAGCCTGTTTTCCCAATAGCTTCCAGAGGGGACCTATGTTGTCCCTGGTCTGTTTTTTAGCCACTACATACCTATAGAATCCCTTCCTGTTATCTTTCATATCCGTAGCCAAGTTTAACTCTAACTGGGTCTTCGGTTTCCTAACCTGGTCCCTAGCTTCCCAGACAATATCCCTGTATTCATCCCAGGCCACCCGTCCTTGCTTCCACCTTTTATAAGCCTCTTTTTTCCTTTGAATTTTTCTCAGCAGCTCCTTATCCATCCAAGGAGGTCTCCTGGCCCTCCTGCTGCACTTCCTTCTATTTGGGATGCAAAACTCCTGAGCTTGTAGCTGGTGATCCTTGAGGATGATCTGTTATGTTGCCAAATCCTTTTAATCATGTTATTTATGTTTATTTCTTTAATCAAAGTAGCGGAAAGCTATTAAAGATGTAATGCATGTTTTAAATAATCTAATTTCACTTTTTTCACATGTACTATCTTATTATATTTTATTTTCATTTTGTGATAACAAGTATGTAAGCATTTTACATACCAATAATTGCATATTTTCTTACCATTTTAATTTGTAACAAGACTATGTGTCAATAAAGCAATTTACATTTAAAATAAGATAAATAAAAATGTTAAAAAAATAAATTAGATACCAAGAGACTCAAAACTTCTGCAATTTCTACAGGTCTTATTACATCATTAAATTAGTATTAAAAACCCACAAGAATTCTCTCACATAAGAACACCATTAAGTGTTCTAATTCAATAGATTTTACAGGTTCAGTAGTTATGCAAAATTTTCCTATTAAAAGTTTTAATTATGTTATCTCAAACTTAAAACTATATTCCTTCAAAATAATTTCCTGAATTTGTCTCTAAAATCTCAAAGCAAATGAAAATTACTGAAAAAATACCGGAACACAATCTGATGGACAGCCCAGAAAAAGTATGAAGTAATATTTTGCATTTTCCTAAACGCATAGCAGTTATATGAAAAAAATAAGTCAAAATCATATTTGTGGATTTAGTACCATAAGTAGTTCATCCACACATCCTCCTGCAAAGCTGCTGCCATGTTCATGAAAATGAAAGAAGTTTGCTTTATGAATTTGGATGCATTGATAACTTGGGGAAACCTGCTGAGGGAAATGCATATTTTTTTTCAGAGAACTTTCTCCCTTTACATTCAGCCTTCCTTAAATTTACATTTTGCTTTCATTTGCTCTTCTGGACCTGTGTGCTATTTCAAGTAAGCAGTGGAAAACTCAGGTGATGCATCTATTTGATATAAAAGTAATCTAAAGTGCAAAGCCTGTTCTATGAGATTATGCAGGTTTGGATTCCACAGATATAGGTGTATCTGACCAGAACAATACCACGAGTTCTGTTTGAAAGAAAAAGACTGAACTTCTGCCAGGCACTTTTATTTACTCCTGCAGCCTCATGGAGATAGGCACATTTTGAGATTAATGTTTTCAGAGAGTCAGTGATTATATTTTCCTGGCCTACAGATAAGCAGTGCTATGTAACATAAGAAAGCTGATGTACTGTGGTCTGATCTAGGCACTGAGCAGACTACATGTGACTCTTGCACCTGACTCTTTTTCTTGGAAAAAACATTGATCCTCAAATTTTCAGCTGACCTTTGATGTGACACTGTTAGTAGTCCAGAAGCCTACTCTGGAGATAGGCAATTTCTGAAAAACAAATTTAATATCTATCTTTAGTAGTTACACAGCCTTCTATTTTATTATTAGAAAACCTGGCAGGATAAGACTTCCACCTTTCTGAAAGAGAATGAAGGCTTCCCCCTGCCTGTCCTGGTCCTGGTGATGAAATTATCACCACCCTTTAAGGTAGTATCAGAAGTATCACTGCACTCTAAAGATGTTTTCTTTCTTGGTGTCATGGTTATAAGTCCAGTCAGCCACACAGCCCTCTCTCACTTCCCCTCTTCCTCCCCACACTCCCAGAGGGATGAGGAGGAGAATTGAAAGAATGTAACTCCCACAGGTTAAAATAAGAACAGTCCAGGAACTAAGGTATAACACAAACCACTATTGCTACCACCAATAATAATGATGATAAAGGAAATAACAAGGGAAGAGAATACAACTGCTCAACACCTGCCAACCTATACCCAGCCTGACTGAGTGGCAATCTAACTTTTCCGGGTAGCCGCCTCCAGTTCTACATCCTGGACATGACGTGCTGTGGTATGGAATACCTCTTTGGCTAGTTTGGGTCGGGTGTCCTGTCTCTGCTTCCTCCCGGCTTCCCCTCCTCCCTGGCAGAGCATGAGAGGCAGAAAGTCCTTGGTCAGAGTAAACATTTGAGCAGCAACTAAAAACATCGGTGTTACCAGTCCTGTTTCGAGGCCAAAAGTCAAAACCACAGCAATGCACCAGCTACTGAGGAGGAAAATGACTGCTACTGCTGAACCCAGGAAACTTGGTTGTCCCCTGAGGTAAAGATACTACAGGCAAAAATCTGAAGTACTACCTTGGTCCTTCTCAAAAGTTTTTTGCTGTCTCACCTGTTTCTGACATGTAGAGTCATAAAGTTGTCGAGTTGAGAAAGACTCTGAAACCTAGCTAAGTCTCTTAACCAGGTGTTTTAAAACAATGTTTGTAAAGAGGAGAATCGGAAAGGGAATTTTTTAAAAAGTTACACTGGTCACTATAGTCAGCAAATACAACTCTAGATCTACCAGCAGCAAACTTTGTGTACCTCTTACAGCAAATAGCAGTCCTCCCTCTAGCAATACTTGCAAGATAATGTAATCTGTTTGCATGAAGGCTTGAAATTTACTGTAACAGATGAAAGCCCTCCCACACCACTTATGCTTTTAAAGCCTATTCGTGTTCTGAAACAGTAACCAACACAATAAAATGTTCAGTATTAGCTTGCAAACAAGAAAGAAAGGGAATCACCATGCTCTTTCACCAGTATGCAGCATGAGCAATTCTAAAATACAGAATGGGAAAATTTAGTGTGTATTTAGCTTGTTTTCAGCCTCATTCAGAGACAACAAGTGTGCTAGAGTCTTGTTTTCTGGCACTGAATTAAGGGTTTTGCCCACACTCGTTGTATAACAGGTGAGAAATTGGCTGCATATACTCCTGCTATAGATCACTCCAGCTTTATGTGGGTAAAATGAATGTCATCCTTTCCATGTGTGAGAAATTAATTCAGTTACTTTACTGCTTTCTAAACCCTGGAAGTCTTGTTTTGTTTTGTTTTTCTGTTTCAGATATTTTTTCCCACTTTTCCACTTCCTTCACCCCAATAGTTGTCTGTGCCTGGATGAGACTTAGAATTCCTTCCATGAGGCTGGGAGGAATAGTCAGCAGCCTATAAAGAACTGCCATCTCTGACATCATTATAAATCTCTGCAGTTCCTTCCATTTATCTGAGGAAGTGTAAACTGAGTTGCAGTAACTGAGGGGTTTTTCTATGTTTTCAATGATCCCCTGAACATATCAGATAATTTAGATCCCAGATATCTAACAGTGTGGTTGAAGTCATACAAGGGTTTGACAATTTTTTGCCCTTTAATTGTAATTCTACTAGTTTAAATGTAGTCAATATATTCACACATCAGAATACAAATTACTACTTATTTGTGACAGGAAGGAATTTACTTCATATTGTACATGCCGTTTGCAACATTTATTCTAGTTTTCAGCTGTTAAGCATTTGGAGGTGGTCACTTTTCATGGAAGCACAATTCAAAACAATATACTAGGCTTGGACTTTGGTCCTGTGGTGATTCACTGCAGTTTAAACACACAGATGTCCAAAATGAATGGAATGAAGTTTCACTTGAGTATCTTGTATGTAACACCAATTACCAATAAATGTGTAAGGAGAACTGACTGAGAATGTGCATGGCGTTTGCTTTCCTATCCTCCAACCTATGTCCACTTGTGTTGTAATATCAATTAATGACCCTCAGCTGATCTCTCTAACATAAAGTCCAGCCCAATCTCTCCTAGCACCAAATTAAAATTTTAATATCCACAGGCATCAACAAATATCACAGGCCTATTATTAATTCCTGAAAAAAATAAAACCTATCTCCTTCTATTTATTTTTGATATAGCTCCTGACAGTTTTTTTTTATGTCCTCCAGTATTTAAATAAAAAAAAAAAAAGAAAAGAAAATAATGTATCACCAAAAGCCTATACACCTTCCCATGCCACTTCATGTTACAGACTGCTATCGTATCTCCCTCAGGCATCTTTTTATTCAGGAATGAATAATTGACCTTCTCTCTTCCCTCAGGTTAAGAGTCATTCCTCATATACAAATAATTATAAACCTGATAATCCTTATCTTCTGCACCCAAACCTTCTACAGTTTTCCTATATGCCTGTGAGAGAAGGAGTGGAGAAGCAAGAGGCCCAAAAAGCTATAACTACATACTGTAATCAGTATAGGAATAGAAAATGGATATACACAGTAGCTTGGTCTTTGTTTTGATTTATGTTCCTTTCACTAATTTCTAATACTGATTTTATTTTTTTTTTTTTTGGGGGGGGGGACATCACTGAGCAGTATCAGACTTCACTATAAAATAACTGTGGCTCCAGGGTCTCATGTCAAAATGTAAATTATCACTTCAGTAGAAATAGTTTCGCATGCAAGTTAAGATTGTTTTCTCCCTTGCATCATGTTACATTAACTTATATTGAATTACATAGGACATTTTAGTGCCCTGTCACTCAGACAAAAGAAGTTCCACTGTTTTTTACAAGTGACCTTCACCTCCACTGCCAAAAATAACTTTGCTTTAGCAGCAAACTTTGCAAGCCCATGTGTGAACTTTACTACTTACACTTTGGCTGCTCAGATTTATTACATGCTTCTGTGACCAACTTTATAGAAAAAATTTAGGAATTTCAGCTAAACAATATCACTTGTTCTTATACTTCCTCAGAAAACTGAAAGTTTTGTGAAGCTTGACAAAAAAGAGATCAGTTCTCCATCTGTAGATCACATTTGCTGAAGTGTCATTAATCCTGTCATTTACCATAATTTTACTAATTTGCCCAGTATAAATGTACACTGTTTTCCATGCCTTCACTGACACTTTTCTGAAAAACTGACATATTTTCCACTCTCCAGCCATGTTAAGGAATTTTGAAGGAGATGACACACAACTACTCTGACTTAGCTTGGAAACCTTGAATAAATACCATTCAGTCCTGATGTGTTTGCTCTGTTTGAACCATACAATCTCTTCTGTGACTTCTTTTTCATACCGATCCCCTGACAAGTTGCCCACCAAGAAAAATTCCAGCATAGGAATCTTCTCAGTTTCTTTGTGAATGCTAAGAGTTTATTTAGCTTTTATGTAGTATCTTTATATCCTCTGAGTAGGTTATTGGGTTTTATTTTAACATATTAATCATCAATAAGACCTACAAATTGCTGCAAGCCTTTGTGGTACTGACTTTTTTAATAAAGATTTTTTAACAAAGGTTTATTAACAGTTTTTTTCCTTTAGTTAACTGTTCCTCAAACTTTGGCCTTCTTTAATCATTGCTTTTACATCCATTCTGGCAGTGTTTCTTGTCCTTTTGTTTCATTTTTCTTTTTTTTTTTTTCACTTAGACTTGGGCTCAGTTTTCTGAAGGAACACTTCTTGTATGTAATAGCATCTCTTTTCTTTCATTTCTTTCTCTCTGAAAACTTTCTGTATAGGTGGTGGGTTTTGCCCTGTTTCCAATATGGCATTCTACAGTAGTGTCCACAATGCCAGTAAGGGTTTAATTTTCTCACCTGCTTCTTACAAGCTGTACGATTCTTATGCAATCTCCCTCATAGCCTAATAAATACCAAGACAATATCAATATCCTAGGTGTATAAACAGAAATATAGATCTAATACTACATTTGTTCTATTTAGGTATGTAATTTCACTTCATACAGGGTGTGATACTAATTTAGATAATCAGTTTCTTAGTACAGTTTGACACCTAATACATACTTTTACATCATCACTGTGTCCAAATTTTCATCAGGTCAGGCTGGGTATTGGTCAGCGGGTGGTGTGCAATTGTATTGTGCATCACTGTTGTTAGTGGCTGTGTGGTACTTTGTTACCAGCTGGGCCTAAACCAGGACAACCTATTTTGTTATTTCCATTCTCTGGCACATATTTCTTTTAAGCATACCATCAATAAGAAGAGCACCATCCTGAGACATGTATCTGTATCTGCTTGCTCTTTCCCCATCTTAATGTAATATATATGAAAGATGGGAACAAAGTGTTTGTAAAACCTTCTCTTCCATGTTTGTAAATAAGCCAAAACAGAAAAGAGTACAGAATATCTTCTTTGAAAAAAAATACTCAGAAACGTCTCTGAAGATTGTTTTAAATTCCAAAACTCTTAGAAATATCTGCGTGTGTGCATCAGTAATTTAATAGCTTTGCAATCATTAGTCTTTTAATAAAACACCACACACAGATTCGGTAGCAGTAGACCAAAATAAGAAAATTCATTTTCCAGTGTCTGCTTAACTCTATCAAGAGAAACTAAAATCTTAAAGGTAAATCCTGCAAATATTAATACTTCTGCTTTCCTCTGTTCTACTTATGAGTACTCAAGCCAATTCTATATAAAATTTAAGAGGAGTTTATTTCTCTATCCCTTTTTCAGAAAAGAATTAATAGTGTTGTTAACATTTTTCTGCAAAGAGGCCTACTTTACTTTCCTGAAATTTGTAAGTAACTTAACAGACTTGTACTAATTAAATAAAAACAATGAAAGAAAAACTTATGACAACTTTTTCAAAACCATATTTGTTGTTTGCTTTAAAATGGCAAGTGGCTTAATTATTGCCCTTGAACTATTGTTATAATTTATAGTACTATACCAGTATAGGTCACACTGGAAAGTTGCCAGTTACCTGTCTCTTATTTTCTTATTCACTTTTATAATAAAACTAATATATAAGAACCAACAGATGTTAAAGCAATTTTAACAAATGTTCATGCATTTCTAGTGGAAATTTCAAATAGACTGTTGAGTTATATATTCCATAAGGTTGATTTTTAATAACATGTCTGTCTTTACTAAAAGTGCATTAAAATGAATGAGGGTAAAAGATGATATTCACTGAGCAATTAGGCTGATTTAAATGTGCCTGACAAGGCTTTAATAAAGAATATCATCAAATCAGTATGGTATTGCATACTCATAACAGATTTAAATACGTACAGATTTAAATTAAAAATGCATTAAGAAAACAACTACACATGCTGAAAGAAATTGTAAGAGTACCTATCAGTTTATACCCTTTGATACATACGAAGTGAACAAAACCAGGTTAGCATATGTTAAATGCAGCAAGGTCACTCTTAAATATCTTGCTATAACACGTTATTTTAAATGAACTTACTAAATCTGTAAAGGCAATTATTTTACTGCATAATGAAGTAAAATGAACTTGTAAAATATTATTACAGTAGTTGTAAGTGGTACTACAGTCAGTACTATGCCACTAATTACGTCCAGATAATAATGATCATTTTACCTGTGCAATGAGTGCATTCCTAGTATGCTAATAAGTTAAACCATCAGTTGTGAAAATTGAGATATAAAATTAGGAAGTGAAGAATTAGCCCACATTTTAATCATATTCCAGAATAGCTTTGGCTTTTGGAATGGTAGGTTCTCCTTCTATTTAGTCACTAACAATGTCACTGATTTGGGATATACCAAGCAAAAGAGCTAATATAATTGCAACAGTGTAACTTGGCTAATATTTTAATATTGGCTTTAAGTCTTTATATATGGAACACATATGCATCATACAGTAAATGGTTTCAAATTTCTAAGAAGAGACACAATTGTGTCATTAATAGGCTATTTTAGTGAATTTTCTTGTCCAATCTGCATTTGAAATGAACATGAAATATTTTGTATTTGCTTGTAAAGAAAAATAAATTTCCAGATTTCAGTTCTGTGCTGGCTGTGGTTGAGAAGATTAATATAAGAGATTAATATGATTCTCTGTTTTATACTGCTTGTCATGGTTTAACCCCAGCCAGTGACTATGCACCACCCAGTTGCTTGTTCACTGCCCCCATGCTGGGTTGAGGGAGAGAATCAGAAGAGTAAAATAGAGAAAACTCGTGGGGTGAGATGAAAACAGTGTAATAGGTAAAGCAGAAGCTGCATATTCAAGCAAAGTAAAATAAGGAATTTTTTCACTACTTCCTGGCAGGCAGGTGTTCAGCCACCGCCAGGAAAGCAGGACTCCATCACACATAGAATCATAGAATAGTTAGGGTTGGAAAGGACCTTAAGATCATCTAGTTCCAACCCCCCTGCTATGGGCAGGGACACCTCACACTAAACCATATCACCCAAGGCTTCATCCAACCTGGCATTGAACACTGCCAGGGATGGAGCATTCACTGCCTCCCTGGGCAGCCCATTCCAGTACCTCACCACCTTCACAGTAAAGAATTTCTTCCTTATATCCAATCTAAACCTCTGCTGCTTAAGTTTCAACCCGTTACCACTTGTCCTATCACTACAGTCCCTAATGAATAGTCCCTCACCAGCATCCCTGTAGGACCCCTTCAGATACTGGAAGGCTTCACACAGCCTTCTCTTCTCCAGGCTGAACAGCCCCAACTTTCTCAGCCTGTCTCCATATGGGAGGTGCTCCAGTCCCCTGATCATACTTGAAGCCCTCCTCTGGACTCGTTTCAACAGTTCCATGTCTTTTTATGTTGAGGGCACCAGAACTGCACACAATATTCCAAGTGGGGTAGCACAAGAGCACAGTAGAGGGGCAGGATCACTTCCTTTGACCTGCTGGTCACGCTTCTTTTGATGCAGCCCAGGATACAGTTTGTTTTCTTGGCTGAGAGCATACACTGCTGGCTCATGCTCATTTTCTCATTGACCAACACCCCCAAGGCCTTCTCTGCTGGGCTGCTCTGAATTTCTTCTCTGTCCAGCTTGTAGCTGTGCCTGGGATCGCTCTGACCCAGGTGTAGGACCTTGCACTTGTCATGGTTAAACTTCATGAGGTTGACATCAGCCCACCTCACAAGTGGGTCAAGGTCCCTCTGGATGGCATTCCTTCCCTCCAGCATACCAACCGAACCACACAGCTTGATGTCTTTGGCAAACTTGCTGAGGGCGCACTCAATCCCACTATCCATGTCAGCGACAAAGATATTAAACAAGACCAGTCCCAACACCGATCCCTGACGGGCACCACTCGTTACTGATCTCCAGCCGGACATTGAACCATTGACCACAACTCTTTGCTGGCGACCATCCAGACACTTCTTTATCCACTGAGTGATCTACCTATCAAACTGATGACACTCCAATTTAGAGACAAGGATGTTATGTCGGACAGTATTGAACGCTTTGCACAAGTCCAGGTAGATGACACCAACTGCTCCACCCCTGTCCATTATTTCCGTAGCCCCATCATAGAAGGCCACCAAATTGGTCAGACAGGATTTCCCCTTAGTAAAGCCATGCTGGCTGTCACCAAGCACCTTATTGTTTTTCATGTGCCTTAGCATGCCTTCCAGGAGAATGTGCTCCCAGATTTTGCCAGTCACAGAGGTGAGACTGACTGGTCTGTAATTCCCCGGGTCATCCATTTTCCCCTTCTTGAAGATGGGGGTTATATTTCCCTTTTTCCAATCGTTGGGAACTTCACCTGACTGCTGTGATTTTTCAAATGTGATGGACAGTGGCTTTGCAACTTCATTCACCAGCTCCTTCAGGACCTGCAGATGGATTTTATTAGGTCCCATAGACTTGTCCACGTTCAGGTTCTTAAGATGGTCTCGAATCAAATCCTCTCGTGCAGTGGGCCCAAGGTCTAGGTTTTCACAGTCCCTGCGTCTGCCTTCCAAGACTTGGGTGGTGCAGAATACAAACACCATCACCTCAGATATAATTTTCTTCGTCCCCCAGCTTTGTTGCTGAGTATGGCACCACAAGGCATGGAATATCCCTCTGTTAATTTGAGGTCAGCTCTCCTAGCTGTGTCCCCTTCTAGCTTCATGGGCATGCTCAGCCTACTCACTGGTGAGGTTGGGTGAGAAGCAAAAAAGGCCCTGAATCTGTGTGAGGATTGGTCAACAATAACTAAAACATCTCTGTGTTATCAACACTGTTCCCAGCAGAAATCCAAATCATAGCCTCATACTAGCTACTATGAAGAAAATTAACACTATACCAGTCAAAACCAGCATACTGCTATATAACATATTTGAGACATTACACATTTAAGAAATATATAAGTACACTATTTATTTTTAAGCACATTGTTATTATTAAGGGCATTTTCTTTGTAGGTGGATAACATTCTAAAGTGAGAATACTAAATATCCATTTATGAAATATTCTATTAATGGCTTCTGATTAATTATAATATCTGTCACTAATTTTATTGCCCTTACTGGCATAAGATTAAACTATGCAAACATGGTGATATGGTTAGCTATACCTACATGATTCTTTCCATTTCTCCAACTCTGCAGATTTTTTGCTCATTCCTTTCATAAGTAAAGAGACCCCAAGAAGCATTTCTATGGGTAATCTCAGAAAATCTTGGGTCAAAAAAATAAATGTTATTAGTGTATTGCATAAAAGTGCTAAATTGGTTTTACTCTAAAAGATATAGAACATAATTAATATTTATTGAATTATTCTACAGGTAAATAAATTTTCCATCCTTTATAGGTTTATAAAACATGAAATATTATTACGGACTTAAAAATAAAAATGGATTTCCCCAGAATCCTTGAATGATGCAAACATTACACAGGGATTTAAATTTTCTTCCTTGCAGGCAATTTTTCCAAGATGTTCTGCAATGTTCTTTAAAGGATCATAAAAATTTGCCCAATCACAGCACAAGTGCTGCCCAAACAAATGCTCATATGAAAAAATCAGTTTGTTCTTACTGTGATGCTGCTAGAATATTAATGTAACTTCACCTTTTCATTTGCATAAACAGATCACAGGAAGAGCTGGTTTAATTTGCCCAGCTCAGGCAAGTCTGCATGATATGCAGTTTAACAAGGGGTTATTAGTGAATGCTTATGTTTTTTATGAATAGCCATCCACTACTAACTCCATCTATAAATCATTATTAGCAGACTTAAATTGCATGGAAACCTTTTTCACATCTTTTGCACTTTTGAGAGTTTTACCTCTGATTTTCTTACATATAAATAAGATAGTGCACTGGTCTCCAAAGTAAAATTGGTAAATAATTTTACCCAAGAACTTCCAATGTCTACGACACAATAATCATATGCAAGAAAATGCTAAAATCTTACTAATCTAGTATCATAGTATATAATATCATACCCAATAATTTAATGAAGGAGAGGATTAGTTGTTTTTAAAGTAATGATATGGTTTTGCTTTCCCTTTTACTGAGAAGATGATTCATTACAAATTTTCATTGTCACTATTAATCAATAGAGTTTTGAAGGTTTGTTTTTTTTTATTCCTCTCTCTCTGATAGCTCTTAAGTTATCTTCAGTTAAATTGCTTTCTCAGAAAAATTATAGGATGCACTGAAAGAAATTTTTTTTTTTACATATCTACAGTGTAATAGATCAGCATGACTGAGTGGTTTTATTTATGGTATTTATTGGTTCAGCATGAAACCCAGCACATCACTTAAATTGTATTCATTAGTCTGCGCATAAAATATTTAAGGTGAGAACAGAAAACCCTCAACAGAAGTTAAATAGCCCTAGGGAAGAGGAACTACTATTTGAAATAAGTCAGCTTATCAATCTTGGAAATATCAGCACCCCATAAGAAAAATAAAAGAGAAAAATTTTTGGTCTGTAAATGCATAGTATGATTTATACAGGTTCTTTATGATTCTTGTAACTTAAAGGCACGACTCTGATATGCCTATTAATAGCTATTTTAAATCCCCAATCATTCTTCTGTTCAACTGAATTTTGCAATATGTATTTTCGTAAACTTTTATTACTTTTTCAGTAAAACACTTTTGATAGAAGTTCCTATTAAAATTTGTAGAAATATTATTTATTTTTCTATAAAACCAGAATTTGATATAAATTTTTTGAAAGGACATAATGTTGAGAAGCAATTATTATTTTTATTCTAATCAACTTTTGCTAACACCTTCAAAACAAAAGCATTTGCTCTATTAAAATATTTTCTTATTTTTCTTGTTTTTTTTCAGTAAAATGTATAGACCTGTAGATTTAACATAGTTTTCCAACTGGTTTTATCTACTTGACTGTTAAGTTTCAGTAATAAGAAATCATGGGAATAGGAAACCATGAGAAATGACATGTGTAAGTCTGTTTTATACAACTGAAAATTACTATCATATAACATCTTCTACTGTTCTCAGTACTTGTCAGGCTGCACCTGTAGTACTGCACACAGTTCTGGTCCCCACAATTCAGAAAATACGTGGACAGACTGGAGAGGGTCCAAAAGGGGGCTGGAGAACCTCTGTTATGAAGAAAGACTGAAGGAGTTAGGGAGAAAAGACTGCTTGGAGGGAGTTCATTATAGTATTCTAGTACTTAAAGAGCGCCTTAAAGAGGAAAGAGGCTCTCTCTGCACAAGGAGACACATGGAGAAAACAAAGGGCAATGGTGACAAATTGCACCTGGAAAGGTTTCATCTCAAATAAGAAAAAATTTTTTTACAGTGAAAGCTATCAATCACTGGAACAGCTTACACAGGGATGAGGTAGAGTCCCCATCACTGGAGATTTCAAAGATGCGGCTGGGCAGGGTGCTAGATAACCTCATCTAGGCTACATTTCCCACAAAAGTTTGGACTGGATGATTTTTTGAGGTTCCTTCCACCATGAGCCATTCTATGAGTCTATGGTTGTATAATAAACTGCTTGGTATAGTAAAAAAATCTTAGGTTACAGTAACAGTTTTAAAGGAATAATTAGAAGAATAGTTAGTAAAGCCAACTACATGCAGATAATAAAATTAGTACAACCCTCATTTTTTATAGATGGTGAAGGAACATGTCTTAACTGCCCATTCTTGTAAATACACAAACTTGAACATGAATATACTCACTAAAATCAAGAGGTGCAGTGCTGAGAATAGACAAGCTTTGGGAATCTATCCTGTCTACCTGCTTATGAGGGAGTGGACAGTAAAAAACAAGCATTACCTTTCCTTCTTTAAGACATCATTAGCTTCTTTTTCATTAGGCCTCAGGGAGTAATGTATTAGGGAAAAGAATAAATTGTATTCCAAGTAAGGAGTAAGAAGTCAGTAATAAGAAGGTCATATTTTTGGTTAGAGTCAAAGAAGGAAACTAAGTCCTATGCTACCAAACTTATATGAATTGAATAGTACATACATCCAGTAATATAAGAATGTGAACTTAGACAAGTACAATAGATCCATCCCCAAGTGTAATTAACAGCTGAAGATGTGTTAACACTAGTCATCAAAACACATGTTCAATAGAGCACTTGCAAATATTAGCTCTGGTAAGTCTGCATTAGGTTTTCCTCTGCTGTTGTTTTTGCCAGTTTCACAGATAAATGGAAACTGAAATAACAGTGGATTTTGTGAATTGCATTATAGTTTATAAAACCTTAATTCTTTACCAAACCTATAGTTATTTATTCAATTAAGAAAGTCATCCTGTTCTAAACTTGCCAAGGATAAAAATCCTTTATGCAGCAAAGAACATTTAACAACCAATAAGCTGAATTTTAAGAAACAGGTTGACATTATATATAATACCTGTCATGAAGTTTATCTGAATATTATGTTGAGATAATGTGGCCTGTTTACTAAGTCATATGTAATAAAATTAAATATTTTCTAATGTTCTTATTAAAATACTATATTTTACAATGTTGAACTGAAAAGCTTTTTAGTTAAAAATAAGAGGTGGGTAATGATGGGTACATTGTCAGGAAAAATGATCAATAGTTAGAGCATTAGAATGTCAGTAAACTGAAATATAGTGTTCAAGCAAATATACTAGATATTTCTGCAGATAATTCCTGAAAGACAGTGTCTTACCAGTGTCCTGGGAGACAATGTGTGTGATCAGGTTTTTTTGTAACTAAAATCATTCTAATGTATTTCACTGTCTTATCTGCCATTATCCCCCAGCCTCACAAAGCTTTCCAGCTGTGCAATCCTTTGCATGTTTTAATCTTCTTTTCTGTCTCCCAGCTCACCATTTGTTAGATCTTGATTTTTTTTTCTTCCACATCCCAAGGAGCTGCTTGTTTGTCCACTCCAAGGTCAAAACTCTGCCCAAGAGCTTTTTATCTTTTTGGTCCTGATTATTACACTCTATTCCAAGCTGAACTCTCTGATACATCTTTATCCCATCCAGTGAAAATGCCACTGGCAAAGTAACTCCCTAACTCCTGTTTTGATCAGATTTGGCTTTTCTTACTACCACCAGCACTTACTCACAAAATATGTCATGTTCAGACTCTTCATTTTGTGGGTTTTGAGCTTTTAGTAATTTGCAGCTTTGGCCTAATTCTTCAGCCTTGTCTCTTTTTTCTTCTTCTGTAACTATGTGCACTGCTTGTACCCCTTTATCTTTTGATTGCAAGTCTTTGCTGTCTCTTTTGCTGCTCATTCTGCCTTTAGGTGGTCTGCAAAGACTTCATCTTTTTTCTTTCAAATACAGTGTATAAATGTAAAATCTTCTTCCAGAGAATCATAGGAGGATAGATTGAGAGAACTGGATCAATTCAGAATGCAAAAGAGAAGACTCAGGGGGAAGCTTACAAATGTTTGAATACACAGTGGGAAAAGTAATAAGGTGGAACCAGACGCTTCTCAGTGATATCCTGTGACATGAAAAGAGCCAATGGGTACAAAATGAAAGACCAGGCATTCTATTTAAACATAAACAATTCTCCCCAGCTGCAAACTGTGGGGGTGTTCAAACACTGAAGCAGATTGTCCAGAGAGGTTGTGAAGTCTCCATCCCTGGAGATATTTAGCATCTGACTGGGCATGACCCTGCTTTATATGATTTCAACTGGCACATTCCAGGCTCAGTCTTTCTGTGTGGTTCTGTGTGAAATTTACTCCCGTATTTGTTCCCCCACCTGCTTTATGCTGCTTTTTATTTAGTTTTGCTATTCTTTTCTCAACAGTCTGCTAACTATTGAATCTAGAGGTTATTTTGCAAGTAGAATTAATAGGAACAAAATTTCTAGGTAGCTGAATTTAAAAGAATTAAAATCTAAGCTCTCTGTGTCTTTTGATTGTCATGTCAGTTATAAGAACAACAATTTTTTTCTGGCAAGAGTAAACTTGCCATAATGTTGCCTTCTGTTTCTTCTTTAGGCTTTTCTGGCACAACAGTGGTTTCTAACATCCAAGCAACCGTGCATTAGTAAAACAGTTGGGCAATTCTTAAACTTTAGGCCCCTTGCCATTATACTTGCTTAAATGCAGCTGCTGTTTTTTGCCAATAAGAGCAGCAAAGTTGCTACAGTATTAGATGAACAGTCCTCAGTTCTGATTCTGCTTTTAACTTCAATATGAAATCTTTTTGAATAACTTCTGGTTGGCCTGAACTACCTGGTAATATAGCCTACAGGGAATAAAATAATGTCTTGCAAAGTATGCCAGGAAAGATTCAATAGCAGAATCCTCATCTGCAGAAGTTAAAAACCAGAGGAAAATAATAATTCTCATCGAGTCTAGAAAAAAAATGTTGGACTTCATGGAAATCCGTTACAGTTCTTCATCCAGTCTTTTGTAGTAATTGCAGAAGAAGAAGGAAAGAATGGTTAACACCCCTTTATCTCCTTCTTCCTGGGCCTTTAGTCTAGCTGCAATCCATAGTTCTGACTGAGGCAGAACAGCTTTTGAGACTTTCACCTCAGTATACCCAAGCACTGGTGAGTCTATTTTTTTATACTGTAAAATCAAGCCCTGAAATTTAATGAGTTAGTATATTTCAAATTTTACTTGAATTTTACAGTACCATAAAGTAAGAAGGTGTTTACGCATATAGCACTGTAACAGAGAAATAATATTAACTTATATTTATATATAGGTAGCCATGAAATACATATGCAAGTTTGCTGCTTGTTTCACAATTTCTTAATTCCTACTTGAACTCAGTCCTGCTTGAACTCTCACCCTTATGATATAACTGTCAGCAGTGAAGCTAGAGGGACAGATTTTCCTTGTAAAGTAATAGTACAACTATTTCAGATTTAATGATTCAGTTTTTTCTGACTCTAACATCTAACTTTTATGTATCTCTTTGGAAGCACTAGTTAGACTACACATACTAAAATAGGTATGGTGACTTCATTCAGTGTCCTATACATCTTGCAAGTGAAAATTTCAATCAGGTTTCATAACATAGGCTTTCTACTCTTCATAATGAGATTATAGTAATAAACATAAAGAAATATTTTAAAGATGTAGAAAATTTTATGTGTGTATCTCAACTGTATTCTTAAATCTCTTGAACTGGAAAACATAGCACTTATTTTCTAGATATACAAGTCTTACAAAAGGTTGGTGATATTTCTCCCAGTGCAAGTAAAGACCAAAGTAAAATGGCCATAGTGTATAAAAGTCAATGGGCCCTATGCACAGTAAGATAGCTAAATTTACATTAGATTGTGAAAAAACCTTTATCTTAGGATACTTCTGAGAAAGTATAAAAGATTACTGAAACTTCTAGGTCTCCAGCTCAAAATCTTAACTTCATTATAATAATAATTAATAAGTATAGAATGTGCAGTATTTTCATCAAACTATTTTTTTTTAATTTTACTCAGTCATTTGGAAATAAAGATTTTTTTAACTATGTATCTGACAGACATTTTCTGATATATTTTGATCTCATGACAATATATGTATAAAGGAAGAATGACAACCTTACAAGCACTGAGACAATCCCTTGAGAACCTGCTTTAATCACATAATGGAAAGATCAACAGGTCCATATGTGCAGGATCATTTGATGTACAAAGGCAGAGCTTTATAAAAGCAAAATAAAACACCCAAACTCCACCATGTAGGCCAGATGTAAACACTTTTTTTTTTCATTTTCACAGGTTCTGAGCATTTGCCTCTTTCTCTGAAATAAGCCAATGCCAACATTTACAGAAGTCATATTGGTTGGTGCCTAATTTTAGGCATATGTGAGAACATTAGCTTTCATAGTTTTCAAGTAACAAAATGCAGACTGAACTTTTTTTTTTGTTCTGGCAGCTACAGTGAGCATACAAATGACACTGGGATACTTGAGCACAGCTATAGGTATCATATGTGAATATCAGGTTTATTTGTTAGAGTTAGGATCCAAGAAAGTCAAAACAGAATTACGTGTTAGTCTACTGTTCATGTTTAAAGTTGATATTTATTCCTCTTTGAGATCAATGCAATGTTGCAAAAACAGGACAAAGGGCTGAAATATATTCAGGAATACAGCATGTGTTTTTCAAAAGGAGGACTGCAAAAGCAGACACAAATAGTAAAATTTTCCACTTCTTTAGATTTGGGATATTTTTAGGCATAAGATAAAAAAATAAATAAAATTATACTTTCAGAAGAACAATGTTTTGTAGGAATCATGTCACATAAGGAATTGTTATTGTTGTGAAGCAAAACAGGTGTGCAGGTTAAGAACTTCCCTATAATATTTTGAGGTGAAGAGGTGATACTTATATTCTAAATGAAGGATTTAAAATTTTTAAGAAACACAAGGTTTATTTTTTGTAGTTTTTAAGAAAAATTACTTAATTTAGTACTGCAAAAGACTTCTCAGGATAGTATTCAAAAATCACTTCTCACTAACACAGTATTATGCTTGTACAAAGAGACCACTTACCAAATAATGATAAAAAAAAATGTTTGCATTCACATGGGCTTACATTTGCCTCTTTTCAGAAGCCTTTACGAAATAGAAACTACATGAAATCAGAGAGAGCTGTTGGCTATTAAAAGCCCTTATGTTGAAGTTACTTGTATTGTTTATCCTTACACAGGGAATAAAAACATCTGCTATCAAAATTAGTTCATAATAAACCAATGTCTCTAGGAAAAGAAGGGCTAGCTTCTCTATCTGAAAACAGACATAGTTTTATTTAGAACTGCTGAGTATTAAGGGAATAAAGAATGCTCAGAAAATGTTAGTTTTGTAGGGCATAGATATTTTTCAGCTCACTTTAGGCAGGGAAAAGCCATTCTATAACAGATTTTATTTTTTTAAATTTGTCTTTGAGAAAAAAAAACCAAACAAACAGCGTTCCTCTGCATTTGTATTTACTCTCTGTAATGCAGAGGTGACTATTTAATTTTTATAAGTGTTTTAACAAACTCTATGAGAATATTAAAAATCTTACCAAGTTCTCTTAATAGGAATATTTTAAAGTATATTCATGCAGAAAATAAGGCAGTATCTGCATACGTCTTGTTATATAATTTCTTAAAAAGATAATTTAGGATATGTAAGGTAACATTTTAATATTTTTAATTGAAATTAAATGCACAACAGTAAGCTGTTATTATGGTGAATCTCTGGAGCTAAAATAGCTCCTTATGTCACAGCATGTGTCATCCTTGATAAAGATGGATATAGTAAATTGTCATGTTTATAACCTGTCAGTGCATGAACTGTTACCCCATAAAACAAAATTAAGGGATTTTGAAAAACTTTGAACAGGTGGTAGGTATTAATTTCTTTTTAGGTGTTAATGCTACCTCTATCACCCTCATTCATGACTAGATAGTAAAACATGTCTTTATGCTGAATAGTGGCTGTGGTGAGTGCTGTTGAATTTAATACACAGGTATAATGACTTTGTTCAAAACCCAAGATGTTATGCTTAAATGAGGAGATGTATGCATGTATATGTTAAGAATATCATGTTTTCAAACATTTTTAATATAAATGTTTTTCTCTAGCATCCATCATGAATTTAGATCACACCATCTACACTCAAATAGTGCATTAGGACACATTCTGCAATGACCTATTGGAGCTGTTCATCACAAAAAAAAAAAAAAAGCAGGTCTGACTCAGAAAATCAAAATAGATAAATCCAAATTTTATTTATAACTGCAAGACCGAATTCTGAGCATGAATTTTCATAGCTTCTTTTCTTCTGCAGTGCTCACATTTGTCAAGTCTTTAGCTATTGCATTTCTGCATAAAATATGACTTTTTATGTTTGGTTATACCAAAAAAAAAACAAAACAAAAACAAACCAATAAAACCCTATATTAAAAAAAGGTTTTAGTGGCTTTTTGGGTTTATTTTGTTCTGGGTTTTGTTTGTTTGGTTTTTTTTTTCCCCTAGCATGTACTTACTTAATATGAGCTATTACTAGTTCTTCTAGGCTTACCCAGAAATAGTTGTTAGAAATAGCTTGACATTTATGCATTTCCTTTTGACATTATCAGGGTTAATTAAATGATAACCTCTCCATTCATTAAACATGTGAGGGGCAATAATGTCACCTGGGCTTATAACTACAGAAGCTGCACAAGGTAATGTTTGCAGCTATATGAAATGCTCCTGCATCTATTAAGCAAATAATGTGGAAAGACACAGAAAATCAGAAAATCAGTCTTCAATCATATCACAGGCAGCTATGGAATGAGAAGTAAAAGAAATACATCCATATAGCTATCTTCAATAGAAACATAATTTCAGACAGTACACTTCAGTAGCTAGGGTCAAAGACTACGGTTAGCATTGCCATTCTCAAAAGAGAGGCATGTTTCCTGAGTAATCCCTTTATAATGGACATAAAGATGTCACTAATTCAACTTTCAAAATGCTTCATTTTGGTGAATATGATGTTTCAAGTATTAAGCTTCATAATAAACAAGTCTGCACTAAAGCAAGGTAGGAAAGTTAAGAACTGATTTTATCATTTAAATAGTTGGGTATTAAGGAATGATTCTTTACAGGAATAGCTACACTGCACAGTAACATACGATGTGATGACAAAAGCAAAAAAACAAATTACTGCTCTGAGCTTTATTTTTTTTAAGAAAAAAAAAAAAACAAACAAAACAAGCTATGCTACAGTGTGATATAGGTGTTTTACCACAGATAAGCAATGTAATTTTTATACTCTAGAAATATTTACAAAGGAGAAAAAATGAGGTAGTGAGAAATACTCTAGAGAAGAGATAATACAAAATGAAGGAGGATTTATTGAATTTTGATTTTGGATAAAGATGCAAAAGTTCAATGAGAATGAGCAAGAGAAGGCATGTCTGCAAAGGAGAAGCATTTTTTGATGGAGAAGTGGTAACAGGAAGGAGAAAGGGAAAAATAAAGTCACTGCTGAAACTCTAGCTGATCTCTCTGAAGGAGCTGGTGAGCAGTTACCCTCTGCAGCTGAAGTGCTAGCTGAAGACATTCAGTCTATGGACAGAGAAGTTTGACAGTGTGGCAGAAATGGGTCATTTAACACAGAAGACATTACAGATTGTAAAGAATGTCTAAGCACTGCAAGTATCTCCCAAAATACCTGTGCGGTTAGGAATTTAAACCCTTGTACCTCAGCTCCCTCTTGTAACATAGAGTACTGTGAACTTCCTACGCAGACATGCTATTAAAAATCCTACAGAGAAGTAAAGCTGTCTGTATTCAGGAAAATAATACATAGGAGAGAGCATAATTCATTAAAGGACTCCCAGGACACAGATTTTCACAACAGTCTAGATACCTTCTTAACCTGCTTAATAAAAATTCCAATATTTAATCTTTTCTAAAAAATATTGTTTTAAAATAAGTAAAAATAATAAACTTTATTGATAAAAATAATATATTTTAAATTGTTTCTTTCCATAAAATAGGAAAATAGTCAGAGAATAGTTGAAGTTGGAAGGGACCTCTGGAAGACATCCTGTCTGTCTTCCCCTGCTCAAGCAAGGTCACCTAGAGCAGGCTGTGCAGATCCTATAAAGTGGAGAAACATAGCCTACTAGAACAGCAGTATTAAGAGTTACAACTATTTCAATTAGGTCTGGCAGCACAGGAAGAACTACACTGGAGAATTTCTTCTTGGAGTGAAAATAGTAACAATACTTTTTATTTCTTTACTGGAAAGGATTGTTCATGGGTGGAGCAATGCAATGGAACAGTTTTAAGCTGCCCCTGTGACCGTAGATACATTTAATTGCCATTTCAGACAAAATGAAAGAAAACCAGTAACAAACCATAATTAGTGCTTTACTTTTTAAATCAAATCTACAGAATGGGCTTCAATAAAAAGTAGTTAGTTGATTTATTTTATTAATTTGCATTATTTCAAAAATAAACCAAATAAATAACTATTCCTCTACAGCAGTTTATGCAATACTTCTTCCACAACTAATATCAAATACTTTCATCCTAAGATATCTGTTTCCTTCATTCTCTAGTCAAACTACTAAGGCACCAACACTCAGAAAATACCCAGTTTTATAGAACATTTTTTCCTTCAGTAATATGCAGACTAACATGGAAAAAGAGCTAATGCCTTTCCATATTTTGTAAGAATGAATGGGGCGAGAATTGTATTTTTAAATCAACCTTCTCTCAATAACAAGATAATAAATTGTAATTAGACTAAGTTCTTCAAAGCTTTACCAGTTTAGTAATTTCTTAGGCTTTCTTTAAAACTAGCTACATCTAAGGAAAATGTAGATAGTTGATTTTTTTCTTTTTTTTTAAATAATAAAGATGCCTCTTTCAGACAGTGAAGAATCAGTGTTGACAATCCTTTAATTATCAGAGCTTTCAAGGGATTTACAAAGCCCTATTAGCTGTTTTTTACAGATAACTGCAGCTGTTTTCCCACTTCTGTTTAGTTTTTCTTTCAGCATGGTGAAAAGAACAGTCACAATGTTATCTAAGACCCTGCTCAAGGAGCTGCATCCTTGAGAAGCAGTACAATTCAAAGAAGCTAATTAGAAGTCAAGAGTAGCTGTGCTTATTTCCGAATTGTATCTAACAGCTACTTTCCACCTTTCTGCCTCAAGTTTTTGCTTCTGTAAAACATACATAACATTTCCCTGTTGCTGTTTTTGGAACAGGGAATGCTGATGTCATGATGCCTACATAGTGTTTTGAATATGCAGTATGCTATATAAATGACATTTATTTTTAGAGTTTCAAATTATTTCTGTAGTTAGAACATTTTGAACATAACTCTGAATTATAAGAGCTTCCTAGTGATGGGCTTGTCAGCAGAACTTGCCACTTACAAAACTGCACGACTGTAGATTTAGGAAATGAAGGAAACTATTAAGGATCCTACAGTACTCAACGTAAATGGCTAGGAATTTCTCTTCTAACTTCAAATGGGGAAAGTGCCAACGTGTAACTGAACTCCTTCAGATTTGTAAGCCATTGTTTTAAACACAGATTTCTTATGAAGACATAATACTTATACAGCAATATCATAGGCACACTGGCGAAAAAAAAAAAACTTCATAATTTCTGCATAGCGAAATGTTTAATAAAACATATTCTAATGTATTCACATACCTTTTAATAAAAATAGGAAGACTCAGCTCTTCTAGGACATTAGCATTTGTCTCAAAGAGGCAATTTATGTAAAAGACAATAAGCTGGTTATCAGACTCAAACCTATCTGATACTTAAAAGTTGTATGTGACAGTGAAATATTATCATTTGGTTCAACCAAACTGAACACAGCAGGCAAATGAATAAAGTGTTTAGATTAGAATAGGCAAAAAATAGAATCTATCCTCAGATTTGCCATAGGCCTACAAGGGAATATTCATTTCACTACTTGATGGTATTATGTTTTCCTTCCTCAGTACAGTGGGACTAGTGCTACGTATATCCATTAAACCAACAAAACTAACTGATATAAGAAGACTTAGAGGAAGTAAAGCATGCGGCACATTTAAAAACTACTACCATGCCTTCTGCCATGACTAAAAAAATGGAAGACTTGAAGATTATATTTCTGTTTATTGTGTGACCTCAAGAGGACAGGAAAAGATTACTAATATAAACAGGCTTCATTATCATACGTAATTAACACCATATTTTTTATTTGTTATCAAACTTTTAATCAAAGGAAGAAGACATAAGGAGAAAGAGAGGAACGGTAAAGGAGACGCCTGCTGAATAAATTGTAACTATCAGCACTAAACTACAGCTACAGGCAAAGTACAAGAGTACTCTGCAAAGAGCTAGTGTATAGCACATTTATTTTGGGAAAGAAAATTGGAGGAGATAACAACAAACTTGTGAATTTTCTTACAGCAGGAAAAAATGGAGTTTTAAAACATTTACTAAAGAAAGAACTTCTCATTTGAGCTCCAGTGCAAGGAACTTTACAAACATCAATTAAATCTACCCTGAAGTAAGAAAGAGTGTGTCATCGCTGAATGGATTTCCTTATTCTGTTCTTTAGAAGTCAGTGCTGTCTGGCAACAAAAATCGATGTAGAAAACAATGTTCAAAAGAAATCTTAGTAAAGCAGGAATTGTATTCACTTGTGCTCCAGTGTGAAAATTTAGCTCTTCTCAATTAACAGTTTTTTTTATGAACCAAAGTGAAATTAATGTATTTGTGGATGATTTACTAATGCTTCCAGCAGTAAATTCACTTTCATGAACTATGACAAAATTTAAAAAAATATGAAATCTTATCTGCCTTTGAAATCCTTCCTCTCTCTTCTTCCCCTGTCTATTATCATCAGTAATGTTACCATACTGACCATTTTGGTAATTGTGCGAAAGGTGTGTATATCTAGGATTAATTTCTTCCAATTATCAATATAAAATATTCCTATACATCATATTAAGTATTTACACAAGGGCTTTCAAGAAACAGCTTTGTGGCTGTAAACAGATTAGGGGAGAATCTATATCTGCAATACAACAGGCACTGAGTTGACAAAATAAATATATGCTTAACATATATATACATACGTAAAGACAGCAACACAGAAACAATGTTATTTAGTTGTTTTTGTCCTAAAAAAACTATACCCTTTGCAGTTTCAACCTGAATAAAAATAATACTTCTTAAAATGAAATCCCAAACTACTCACAAGAATCTTATCATTACCCAAGAAAACAAAACCATTATTTTATGACTAATTTTTACTTTAAAATTTAAGTGTACTGAGAACTGAAAGCAAATTTCAGTCCTTGGAAAGGCTATCACAGGCCTTCACAGGGCAGAATTCTTACAGTGTAAGATTGATTCTTTTCAGCATACAAATGTATGTTTTAGAAAAGTATATAATGAATGTCTTTTAAGGTAAGGAAAGGTAAGTATTATGTTAAATACTGTGCTGACCCATTGGAAGACATGAAACTTTATGACTAAATTCACATCATAAGCTTGAAAGGTTTTCATATTTAATTTGAAAAAGAGGACTTTAGTCTTCTTCTAATCTTTTACACAGGTCTTCTGCACAAGAAGTTGACATTTCAAAGGCTGTTCTTGCCTTTTGGGGTAACATTTTTCTTTTCTTCTCCTTCATCTGTATGCTGATGAAAAGCCTCCTCCCTTCCAAAACCTTTGAGTCTTTATCCCAGAAACAAGTTGCTTGCTCCTTACAAGTTGCTTGCTCCTGATGAAACTCCTCTTTGATGATCTTCAGACTGAAAGTAGCCAACCACCTTATGGGAACACCCAATCTCCCGACACACCAGAAGATGCTCCCCCAGCCAAAGTAGCAAAGGTAGGACAGCAATATGAAAACTTTACTATACCCTTTCTAACTAGACTGTACAACATACAATATTTATACAAGCTGAAAACCTGCGTCATTCATCACTTGCAGCTGCAGCATCCACCACTAACCCTGGTTTAGAATTTCGTGTTGAAGGGGAATACTTGTAATACACCTCAATAAAAGAAGTTTGAGGAGGTATTTGGTCACACCATGACTTCATCTCCCAGTGGGTCAAGTTTCATTACAGATGGGGAAGTTCATGGTAAAGTGCTTCCCTGGAGAAAAAGAAAGAAGTAAATCAGACTACCCATTTATTCAGATGCAGCTGATAAGAGTGAGATAGTTCCTAAAGCATTGTTCACAGTATGTCTTAGAGGAAGACTTCTACCTAAAAGAGATAGAGGACAAACCCCGCTGTGTAAAGGACTGTTATTTCCTATTCTTCATAAGATGTGGCAGCTGGACAGGAAACAACCTTTTTGGTTTGGATTTTTTTGGGTTTTTTTAACAAATGGAACAGGTGGAGTGGCCCATCATACTCCGTGCAGTCTTCTTATAACTCTCCCCGGGAAAAAAACAACAGAATTCATCCAAAGTCGGTGTGCCCAGCATATGTATCACCTGAAAAATAATCCATTTCTCTAAGAAATTCTGCATTATCTTCATCTGCATAAGGGGATATTTTGACACTTATGTAACAGATCATGTTTTCTCCCCCTCTCATTCTATCTGACACATGTCCAAGCACCTTTGCCAGTCACCCCTAGGAGTAGGAGGAATAGTTATTTCAGTGTTTATTCTGCTCAGTCAGTTCCTGGTCTCTCCTTCCCACAATACAGTTACCATCATCTCTTGAACTGCAAAAGATCAGTTTGAATAATACAGGCAGGAAATACTATTCAGCATGCCTGGCAAAACAAGTTCATTGTCTATATACTCTTCATTGTGCAAAAAATTAAACACCATCTCTCCTACCCTTTCCCCCTGGAATTAGGAGTGAGTAGGTGCATGTTGCTGACTATACAATGATGAAACAATTCATATACTTTCTGCTCCACAGCAATAGCATGAATTTAACATAGATACAAGACAGGGACCTGCTGCTTAGCGCTGACAAGCACTGGCTGCACCTCTGTGTTTACTGTTTGTGTGTTCACTGCCTTCTGTGTCTAGGTTTAGTAGCGGAGGCATGTTCAGAATGCTGTTAGGATAGCTTTGAGTTGTTAGGATTGTGAGGATTGTTCGAGTACTGTTAGGATGCTTGAGAACAGCCCAGTCTAATGGACTACTGCTTCATGAGACCCAGCAATTTTCAGCCTTTGGGCAACCTATAGAACATCCAAAACCTGTTTACCAAGCCAGCAGTGCTCTCAGATAGTAAAATCAGTATTCACAGTATTTGTCCTAAGATAATTTCTGAGACAGAGCAGACTTTCCACTCGTCTCTACCATCGAACTGTGTTTTCAGTGGGACATTTCAAATAATATTTACAATTTTTTAGCAGGTTGTCAAGCTCAGGACAGAGCTAAAAAGCAGCTTCTTAGTACAGGACTTTTCACAGCTGGAAAATTCTATGTTTCTCTGTCAGTAGTTCCTCCATGTCTGATCATGTTCAAAAAATTTGAGGAAAAAAAAAAGAAAACATCCAGCAGAAAGATTGCTTTTACTCTGTTCTATTCAGACAGAAGGACAGTTGTCATAGTTTTAGAAGTCTGAGGTCCAGAAAGATTTTAGTAGGAAATGTTTACTGAGCAATGTAACATGCACAGGAAAAAATTCACTACAACCTCCAGGCTTGTACAGTACATGGGTTCATAGAAAACAGTAGACTGCTTTGAAAAGAAATGTAACAGCTCAGCCTGCTTATAACTGGTACACTTCTTCTGCAGGTATGTCTTGTATGGAAAGTGCTCCTAGAATTCTATTCCTAGGATATCATACTCCAGCTGCAACATTAAACCCCTAAAGTGCCGAGAGGTCACCACCAATAGGTCTCCTGAAGCTCTGTTCCAACCAGTTCCATTAGGTTCTCTCTGTTTCAATATGGAGGTTTTTCTTTCTGCACAAGTTTGACTTCGAGAATGTGGAAGTACCAGAGGAATATAGTTCAGATGAGGGCTTGCTGACTGATCTGTAGTTGTCTGACATGGATAATCTCTACAGAGTTGAAGCAAACAGCATCTGATAGGGTGCCTGTTTTCACCTGAGCAAGTGTCACCTCTTCTCAGAGTCAGAAGAATGACTGCTTTCTCCTGCTCAAGTCACTGCAGGTTCTCTCAGATTTGGAAATGTCAGTATTTCAATAATCTGTGTTGATAAAGTGGACTAACAGTGGCCCTTTGTTTCAGCTGCTGGCAGTAAATTCTACAGATTCTTTAAGGAAATATTTATCTTTGGTCCAGTGTGACCCTTGGCTCCAGATCTACCATAAAAGCTTGCTAACTTGCTTATTACAAAACTTCTCATTATGGCTGCAGCCTGAAATGCCTGGGAATTCCTTCAGATTTTCCCCCCATTCTTTCATGTAACAAATGAAAAATTATCTGCTCCAGCTGCAGATCCTCAGTTTCCCTTGGACCAAGATTTCCAGTTCCATTCAGAATGGATAGATAGGAACTAAAAGCCTAAAGGGAAATATCTTCAATTATGGTTGAAATATTGCTCTGTATATACCAAAAAGTACATAAGACTCCTGTATGCTGGATCAATCCTATGGTATAGTGTACATATAAAATTTAGTTTTATCCAGAGACCCTCAGACTAAATTAAAAGTTTGCATTGACTTAGCTGAATCACTTGAAAGAGTCTCACACCTGAATCATGGGTAGTAGTGGTCAGCCATATTGGCTGTGATCAGTGAAGTACAATATGTTCTTACCACACTTAAATTATTATGAGGGTTTCATTGGTAGTGGTGCTGATTTCAATAACAACAGCTGCAATTAAAAAATGCAGAATAAATACTTAGAATTTATTTACCTAAAGGTAAATAAGACTGACATATATGGAAAAAATGTTCAAATTATTTAATAAGTGATTGGTAGAAAAATGTGTGAAATTAAATGGCACATACTTGTCCTCCACTGGTATCCTGTTTATCCTGTGAAATGTTAAGGCAGATGACCTTCAACCCCATCCTGAACATAATATCTCTATGTACTTATCTAAACAGAAGCCTGATACAAAGTTTTACGTATAATGAAATTAGACAATCCTTAAAGATCAGATTTACAACCATCATTTAACAGATTGGAAGTACCTGGAAATCTTAACATATGTACTATAATATATATATTGCAGTATAGAAAACTGAACCCCAAATTGGCCTCAACTCACACAGGTCTTTAGACGTTGCTAAAATGAGTCAGCTCATTTGCAGCTTGAGCAACAGAAGCCAGAATTTTTCTTCCTCCCTTATATCTTTTGTCCATGTTTACAGTAAGAGCATACTGGCTCAGAAAAGCTTACAATGCCTCTATATTCTAGGGAGTTACCCTTAATACAATACTTTTTTTTTTATTACTGTGCTTATGCTTATTTTCAGCATTTGATCAGTCATACTAAAGATCACGGGAAAGCCCCACAGTTAAGGTGAAAATGTCACAGTAAAGCTGGTCACTATTTAAATTATTATAGCTATAAAACAGCTTGTCCAAAATAAGAGAAGTTTTAGTCCTTCATAAACATGGTAAATATAACTGGAATAATCTGTAATAGCTCCATTAACAAAGATAATAAAAAAAAAAATGAAAACTCTTCAGGAACCACCTGCAACCACTATGACAATGCAATTTCTTCAACTGACTGAACACAAAAAAAGATTCCCAGCCACCATTATACATCTTTGGCTTCCTTACTCCAACATCCACATACTTGTTTACATCAGAGTTAACTTGCAGCAGTCTGTTATAAGATCCCCAAGACACAAATGTGACATATTCTTCTGGAAACATGCTGATATGCTATAACTACTTTGACATTATATACATATCAAGATCCTGGAAAATAAAGTTCAGATATAAAATGTACACAGCAAAACCACAAAGCACCAAATAAAATAAACAAATGAAAAATAACAGTTTGTCGATGCGAGAGAAGATGAAAATATAAGTAGGAAATACCTCCAGGTTACTGTAATTCATAAGGATGTGAAAGCACAACTTCTTCAGCATTGCAAAAGTATTACTTTTCACACTTCAAGAGTGTCCTCAGGAACTAACAAAGAGCAAGCCCGACTGATAAATTTGCTTTAGCAAGCTCTTAGTATTCTGTATTATCTATAAACTGCTTGCCTTAAGTAGCAGCATATGTTCTGATAACCACAAAGCTATTTGAAATCTATATTTAAAATTAATACTTGCAGAAACATAAAACTTTACATGTTTGGGTAATTTAATTTTAAACTACCTACTGACAATGACTGTTAATTTCTCTCTGTACTCTTTGCAGTGCTTAAGTTTGTGTTAGAACTGTTAAGAATTTGAAATTTTACAAACTTAAAGTAAAATCCATTTTAAGCCAATGTTAACCTGACTGAAACCGGCATGAATGCAATGCATCAAGGTAATTACTATCTTAATTTTCGGCACTCTGGAATGGCTTTTACTCTATGCACAGAATCAGCTAAAAATACATTTTGTTCATAAACTCTGTTATAAAATAACATTAAGAATATTTTTTTACTTCCAAAAATTACAAGAGAAAAATATTTATGGCAAAACTTCGTTTCAAAAGACAACTAAGTTTCTCATTGTATATCATTAAAGTACTTTTTTTATATTATATTCATACAAGCAATGTTATTGTATATAAAATGCAAAACATTTTTATGTTTTAGATAATTTATTCTATATGCACACTGACATGTATGAATGAACACAGCTGCATAAACATAAACCTGCATTATTAGGTCAGGCTTGCATAAAAGTACTATCATCAGTCAAAATACAGGTTACACTGCATAGTACCAACTATATTCTATATAAAGTCATCTTAACAAAAGAATGAAAGACATTTTAAATGCAGTTACAAGGCTGATGATGAAAAAAGATTTCTTTCAATTACGGAAAATTCAAATAGAGTATCTAGCCAGTCCTACTGGGTAGTTTTCTCTCTCCAATGTGTAGAAGGAATCACTACATCTACCTTCCAGGTGAAATCAGAGGACAGTTGTTATTAACAGACTGTCATGGCTTCAGCTGTGGCAGTCATTTTTCTCCTTCTTGTAGCTGGTGCAATGCTGTGTTTTGATTTCTGGGCTGGGAACAGTTGCTTGATAGTGAGCATGTTTTGGGGGTGTTTTTGTTCAAGGCTTTTTCTGAGCACATGCTTCAGCCAGGTGGAGGAGGGGAGGCCAGGAGGAAGGAAAGACAGGACACCTGACCCAGGCTAGCCAATGAGGTATTCCATACCATAGCACGTGATGCCCAGGGTGCATACTGGGAGAGAGAGAGCAGGAGGGATGGAGCTCTGGAGGAAAATGGAGGAGGGAGCACGCGGTGCTCAGCCGGGCAGGGTGGAGTGAGTTATGGGTCTGTGGCTGGTGGGGTGTTGTATTCTTTTCACTTGCTGTTTGCTGTATCATTATTATTGTGTTATGCCTTAGTTATTAAACCGTTCTTATATCAATCCGTGGGGGCTACATTCCTTGGATTCTCCTTCCTAACTCTCTGGGAGTTGGGGGACTTGGTTTAAACCACGACATTTTTTTGGCACCCAACGTGGGGCACGAGGATTTGAGATAAGAACAGATCTGAGCGGATTTATGGTTTCTTGTCACAATGCTGATTTATTGGCTCTTACAAGTTTTTCTCTGTATCTTGCAGTTTAGGGGGGATTTTGCCTTGTACTTTGTGTATGGATTGGATGTGTTTGTGTTTGTCGATCATGGGGCTTGGGCTAAACCTTTTGTTTCACTGTACTTTGTGTCGGAGGCTTGTAATACGGTGGGGCTCCGGCAGCAGGGGGGGATGGACGTGGCCGTGGACTTGGACTTGTACCAGGCCATCCCGCTGCTCTTCGCCGTCCTTGTCCTTGTCCTCGTCCTTGTCTCCGTCTGCGTGAGGCTGCGTGAAGCCGGGAAGGAGCGGCCCCGGGAGCTGCCGGTGGCAGCTGAGGCTGCCAGGGAGAGTGGCATGGGGAACCAAACGGCTGTGGCAGAGCAGCGGGAACAGGCGGGGGAGGAGCGGAGCAGGACGGTAGCTGAGCAGCGGGATCAGTCAGCAGGGGAGGTGAGTCCCACGGCCGTTCCCAACCCCCTGACGGCTGAGAGTGTCCCCCGGAAGTCGCCCGCCGACCACCAGCAGGATGCAGGAGACCACGCAGCACTTCCCAGCAGGGCGGTGGAGGAACCGAGTCCCGCCGCCATTCCGAACCCCACAGCATCCAAGAATATTCCCTGGAAGTCACCCGCCGAGACCCAGCAGGATACAGGAGACCACGCAGCATTTCCCAGCAAGGCAGAGAAGGAAGATCCAGACTCAGGAGAAGAGAAGCTGGTGGTGGGAGAACTGGCAAGCAGGGCAGCTACATCAGCCCCAGTCGCAAAAGTTAAACAGAGTCAGGTTTGGGTCTTGTCTAAGGTTAGACAAGTACATAGGAGCACCAGGAGACTGTCCCCAAGGCTGGACAGTCATGAGTGGCAGGGCATGTGGGACAGTATGGCCAGGTATCTGATCCACTAGGCCCCTCCTGTTCTTTGGAAGCATTGGAAGTGGAAGGCAGCTGTATGGAGTCCCCAGCAGCAAGAACTGCTGAAGGGGATGGTGAATGATTTTGAGCCTGGTGGGCCCAGATATTTCAGGCCATCATTCCAGAGATGCAACATAGAGATGTCTCATGATCGAGGGGTGGACTTAAGAGTGATGGTGTATTGGAAATGTGGGATCTGGGCATGACGTGAATGGTATGGAATAAGGGGTGGATAATGTCATGGGTTCAGCCATGGCAGTCATTTTTCTCCTTCTTGTAGCTGGTGCAGTGCTGTGTTTTGATTTCTGGGCTGGGAACAGTTGCTTGATAGTGAGCATGTTTTGAGGGTGTTTTTGTTCAAGGCTTTTTCTGAGCACATGCTTCAGCCAGGTGGAGGAGGGGAGGCCAGGAGGAAGGAGAGACAGGACACCTGACCCAGGCTAGCCAATGAGGTATTCCATACCATAGCACGTGATGCCCAGGGTGCATACTGGGAGAGAGAGAGCAGGAGGGATGGAGCTCTGGAGGAAAATGGAGGAGGGAGCACGCGGTGCTCAGCCGGGCAGGGTGGAGTGAGTTATGGGTCTGTGGCTGGTGGGGTGTTGTATTCTTTTCGCTTGTTATTGGCTGTATCGTTATTATTGTGTTATGCCTTAGCTATTAAACCGTTCTTATCTCAATCCGTGGGGGCTACATTCCTTGGATTCTCCTTCCTAACTCTCTGGGAGTTGGGGGACTTGGTTTAAACCACGACACAGACAAAGTAAGAAAAGTTAATATTCCAGAAGAAATGTAGGTCTGATGGCCACAGCTTGCAACATTATATTTACATGTTTTTGTCCCAGAGGCTGTAAAATGCTAACTTTCTCGTTGACTTTCTATATGCTGCACAGTGGATTAAAAAGGCCAGAAATACCTGAGCACTGCCTTAAATCTGGGCAAAGGTTAATTATGCAGCTGTAGAGACAGCAATACCAAAAACAGAACAATGACTTTATGAGCAACTTGATTCAGTAACTATTAGCTAGAATATACATGAAAAATATTTTTAGTGATTATCCAGTTCTATTAATCTAGAAATACCAGTCATATGAACTCTCTTCAGTCTTTTCTTACCAACATTTTATCAGAATTTAGGATATTATTTGGCCCAGCTGTACATTTTCATTCTTGTTAAACCTCTTGCATGTGTTTCTCAAAAATAAGAAGGTTTTAGGTGTTTGAATGACAGAGCTAATCTTGACAAGCCATCTAAGTAATCAACTAATGAATAATTTCTGTGCTTGATAGCAAGTGTGGGCAGACAACAGAAGAGCCCACCTCTGCATTTTCTTGATAGCTAGAAATGGAAAACCAAGTGTGCTGCAAAGATATAATATGCAAGGAAGATTTGTGAGAAATGTGAAATTTCATCCATACAAGTACTGATGAAACTTACAAAATCTGAAGGTAATGGTTATGCTCCCATTCAATTGTACATACTGTCTTTCTGCTTTTCTTAGTATCTTTGAAGCAAATGTAATTGGACTTTTACTATTCTGTGAGAATAATGTGGGATATGACTGCTCTCACCCAATAGGGAGAATACACCACATGTTAATTGTATTTGCAAAACAGAATCAAATTGTGTTAATACATCAAAAGAGAGCAACAGGTTTCACATATTTTAAAAAAATCTGTCACTCTTATCTGCCAAAACTCAGAATTTTCCTTGACCTGGAACAGCATATCAATAATTCAGCTGTAACAGTCTGATAATGAATGAAGTTCATATAGAATTTTAGTAACCTCATCAAAAAGGATGACTACTTTCTGGACCTGTTATGGCCTCTTTGATAGGGACAATTTCTGTTTCACTGTTTTATCTGGCAAGTTCTGTTTCATGACTAACGATTGTAATGGATTACATTCTTTCTGAAAATAATATTATTTGAGTTATTTTATAACTTGGTTTTATTTTTTTTTCATTGCTAATGCTGCAACTGCTACCTTATTTGCTCATTTTTTGCTTTTTGTGTTGTGGGTTTTTTTTTTTTGGGGGGTGAGGGCAGGGGTTTGGGGTTTCTTTCCGTTACTGTATCTGTTCTGTTGTAACATACTGGAGTGGAGTGGGTGTAAACAGAAAATAATTTTATGTTCTCCTTGACCTACTTAATCCTTGATTTGAGAAATAAATTAAAGAATTTATTTATTTATTTTTCTGTTTATTTTTAGCTTATTGCACTACTTCATTGCACCTGCAATAAAGTAAGCTCTCATTTGTAAATCTATCTAGGTTCAGAAATGCATGCTGTATAAATACGGCAATAATAAGGAACAGGATGAGTACATAATGCTGTAGTTTAGAACATAAATAACCAGTTTGGTTTAAAAGTATGATATAGGTACACTTTATTGCCAGAAGTGAAAGTAGAGGAACTTTACCTCAGAGTGGTAAAATAGATTTCTGAAGTTACTCAGATATACATTTAAAAAAAAAAAAAATCAACTACAAACTATTTAAAATTTAACATTTTAAGTTTGCCCTTGTTAGTCATAGGATGCTGGACATAGTTTATAAGTCATGAACAACTTAATTCTGAAAAATACTCAACAGAGCTGTAGGAACATGCTGTTCAGATTCTGACCCTACCTGAGTGAGAAACTGCATTGCTTGGTACCAGTCAAATTCAAGCAATAAATATAGAGCAAGCATGATACACTAAGGCAAAGCATTAACTGTTCTACAGTAAGGCAAACCATAAGCTGTTCTGGGTGTGCACTTCCAAATCAATTTTTGGTTGCTGGTACTAAGCATGTATTTACGTCTCCCCTCAAACATAATTTGGATGTTTTTTTTCTATCAGAAGAGTGACTTTTTTATGTAATTACACGTAAGTCAGATATATTAAAATAAAATAGAAAGAGCCTGAATCTTTTACCACCATGATATTCTGTCTTAAATAAATAATTACACATTAAGTAATTACATGCTCTCATTTTGGTTTAGTAGCTTTTCATGTACATTTTATCAATTCTTCTAACTGAACACAATAGAGACGAAGAATTTTAATTTTAATATGTTTCTTCCAGGCAGTGGAATCTATTACAGATTAATTCTTCCATGTTATGTTATAAAAGTTAGATACCATGAATTTTCTCTCATTTTTTTTTTTTAATCTTACATTGCTCTCATAAAAGCTGTATGGAAAACATATTTTACTAAAGAACAGCAAACAGGCTATTTCCATGATGAGAACTGTTCTTGTCATCTTTAACAGTGTCACCAGAAAGTGAGAAAATTAACAGTAAGATGGATCACTGAAGTCATCTACTTGGACAGGGACATATATCCTTTGACTATACCCCCTGGAGGGTACTGAGAAACTTTAATCAAGTCAAGCCTCAATTCAATTTAAAAAAAATAAAAAAAAAAATAAATCTCTCTTAAGGGTCTCTGAAGATTTCCAACCTCTTTGGTCATGTAACTTAATGCGTAAATATCTGTGACTTATTTCAGAATGAATGTACGACTGGTAAAAGAGTACTTACAAGATTAGTTTCTTTAATGAAAGATAGATACTGCCCCTACTGTGTTAGCTGTTTTAATTATAGATGATGTACAACAAAAATCTTATCTCAAGAACAGTAATAGAATGTCAATTAGAAATCAAAGTTGTTTTGAACTGTTGAGGTCAGGAAGGGAATAAAACCAGCCAGAAAACTTCCAAATAGTCCTCAAAGTCTACTCCTAGAAGAAGGTGTGTACCCTTGACAAAAGTTGCTGCACAAAAATGCAAGTGACCTCAAATGTCAAAATTTAGTTTGGGGAGGGAAGAGCTTGTCAGGAATGACCCATGTCAGGGAGGAAATCAAGGAATTTTTCAGCGCTCAGGTACTTGAACTATGCCTGAATGAATGGCATGGTCTTTCAAGTATGGCATAGGCTAGCTTCATACTAGCTTCAGGACTAAGTTGGTATCTCAGTAAAGGTCTGCAATACTGCCATCTTCTTAGTTAAAAACATAGATGTATGTGGATTCTATCTCCAGACCATCTCTTTATATAACCTGTATAACACAAAAAAAGCAAACTAGCTCTTAAAACCTTAGTTTCCTCATAAGTACAGATAGACTGAAAAAATTGTTTCAGTGGGAGATAAACCAGAAAAACAGCTCAATTCCTTGCAGCCACCACAAAAAAAAAACCAAGCCAACCCCAAAACACTCATTGCAGTGCTGCATATAAGTATTAAGCAAACTACCTAATAGTATTGACTAATCTGGTGCCAGTATCCAGCAGACACCTCACTTTCTGCCATCCAGTCTAATCTAAGTTCCCACCTTCTCGGCAATAAATGAATACAAGAAGTTAAAGAAAAGTATCCATCAACTTTATTGCACTTATTTTTAGTTGAAAACACCCTCACAGGGCCCTGCAAGGAAGAGGATGTGTTTTAACATTTCTCCAACACCAAGTATTTTTCCTGTAGCCTGTTTTACATAAATTACTAGTCATGCAAACACAAGGAAATGAAAGCTGCTTCCCACTTTCACTGCAAACACTAGCCAAGTGACTGCTAGTGTCAGCTCCTGTCAGGCATCCACACACTGCTTCTGTCATGGCTGAAGCCTGCTAAAAGAAATATTGCTGCACTCTCTGATTCTTTGGTAAGGGAGGGGTTGCACCTCTCCTTGCTTTCAGGTGTGCCAGCTAAGTTTCATGAAAAAAAAAAAGCTGGTTTTATGGCTTGTGCTAATCTTTTGTTCCCTGCCTCTCTTCTCCTCTGTATCCAAAAAATCTTGCTGCGGTTAAAAGGCAACTCTCATATACATGAGTGTTAAAGTTTTAAAATATCAGAGTTTTGTTTTCATCATTGACATACAGTTCATGCAAAATAAAAAAAAAAAAAGAAGGCAACATGGACCTCCCCTTTCTTTCTGCTGCACATAACTAGGAACAAATCTGTCATGCTATGTTAGCCTCAAAAGCAATGCCTAAAGAAGTTATATGGCAACATTTTTGTTCTCTTCACACTTTTGCCCTAAATTTCATGAATACCAGTATAGCTCGACGTTGTTATCTTAGAAAAGAATTAAGACTTTTACCATGACTCAAGGATTTTATATAAACTATAAAGCATAATATTTAAAGGCCAAATCCCAGATACAGATACCATGTTGCCAAAAGCCATAATTTCTTTTTTTTATACAGCTCAGTTGAAATCAAAGTATTGAAAGAGATAATTTGGCTGGAAAGTGGAAAAGTTAAAAAAGGATGATATTGAATTTGACTTTCCGCATTTATTTTTGCTGAGTAATCCACATTTTACATTCTACAAAATATTGCTGAAAATAAATGAGAAAAAAACCCAACAATGAAATGCCAGATTTTTCTGCTGTTTTCTTTTACTTTTGTATATGCAGAATAAATCTAGAACTAGAGGTTGAAAGTGCTGATCAATGTATTTTTTTGCCATAAATTTCAAGTGTGTTTCTCAGCATGAGGAAAATACAAAAGCATTAAGATGTACTTCTACATCTTAATGAGTGATTTTTGTAAGGTTGAGAAAGAAATCCATCATGGTCTACATACCATACTGAAGGATGTTTATGACACTACTGGGATAAATTCCCAAAGAAATGAATCCAGGACAGTTTATATTTGCTACAGTGCTGTTCTTTGTCTGTCAAAGTGGTAGAACCATTCATTCTCTATGAAGACAAAAAAGAAACAACCCAAAGCCGTAGCAACCAAAACACAGCCTCAGAAGTTGGCTGTTACAAAAGAGAAAATGGAAACTCTTCTATGGGAAACAATAGAACAACCTAGAGGGGCGACATGATTGATATATTTTCCCTGCTAGTACATGCAGTCAGTCATGTTTGCTATGAGGAATATATAAAGAACTACTAAAATGTCATTTTCCCTCACCTGACATATCACACAACATGAGTCTATATTTACACTGAAGCAGATGAAAAACATTTTTAACCAGATGCCCAACACTGAGCTTCTTACAAACTCACTATCTAAAGATGCCTTACCTAGCTCAATATAAAGCCACCCTATAGTAATTTTTCTTCCTCATACAGCAGTGTCAGAAAAGTTACTTGATCTAAAAACTCTACTTCTATATGTATTAGACTACCAGACTAAAATGCTGCTCTACTAGAATTCGTTAAGTTTCTTTTCCCAACAAAGAAAAATATCAGTCATCTTTATGGATCAAATTCAGGTAAGGTAAGCTGGTTTGTAGACTAAAGTTATACAAGTAATACCACCTTTATGATAAGAAAAGCAGGAGGGTAAAAGGCAAGGAAAAACAACAGCAGCAGCAACAATAAATAAAGAAAAAAAGAAATGAAAAAAAAAAATAAATAAGATACAAATTGTATTTTGCTACATTACAAATCTGCGACAATTCTTATTGGCAGCTATTGATTTTACACTTTTACAATAGTTAACACAGTGTAGCTTCTACATAAAATAAATTGAATATGCTTCATTTATCTAGGAAAGTAATTAAAATAATGTTGACCACTTTTTAATAGCCAAAGAAGCAGAATCTTATGCAGCAGATTATAGCTTAAAAACCAGCCATCTCTTCATTTTTCACTGTTAGTATTCTCAGAATGAACATAAGGTGATAAGAAGAAGTTATTTTTCAAATCTATTTATGTTTGATTTAAAGTATTTTCAGGGGAAATACAGCAATCTGTATTTTAACTAAGCTAGCCTATTTCAGAGAATTGTATATTCAAGATCTTTTACAGAATTCAACAGTATTGAAAGACCACAGTTTAAGCATTGTTGCAATTTTGTGGGAAAATTGCATGCCTTTACTCAGTTGTTTCTGTAGTTCTGTAAATATAAATTATTTACTACCTAGCTATTTGTGGCAATTCCAAGGTCATGTAAATTATCTCAGGTCCATTCTACCAGTGCCAATTAACGTTAGATGAAGAAGTGATCCTCACCAAAGGGAAAATATTTGGTAGTATTCAGTAGTGGAAATAAAAATTAAAAGACTAAATAAAAAAGAAACATAATTTCAAAATTACGAAACTGCAAGAAAGATAAAGAGACATTGATAAATCTTTAACTGTGTCTAAATATGTAAGAAAACAATTCAGAATATTAAGAATAGCACTAGCTGAAATATAAATCTAAATCTTCCATTCCCAAATCTATTATAATATCTTGTACTTGTTTTATCATAAATCTGGAGTAAAAACAAATAAACATTTATTAAACTAAAATCTCTAGATCGATTTCATTGAGTTATAAATAAACGCAAGAGATTTTTGTATCAGCCTTTTTAGCAAACTTTTTTTCCCGTTCTTGAACTTAAATTTATGATTTCTATATTCTGACCTAAAATGTGTGTTGTATGATGTACAATAATCTTTCCCTACCAGTGAAAAAACAGTGCCTTAAGAGGCTTATTTCAGCCTTGCTACAACTCCAGTGGAGTTCCTTCAGAAAGGAATCCTGAAGAGTTTGGACTACAACTGCCTAGTTATTCAGCTTCTATGAAATCTATCTGAGAGCTCCTCTTTTGGGAAAAAACTTTGATTCAGGAGTCCTGAAATATTTTGTTTCCTATAAAAATTCAGAATAATTTAGATGCAAAATAGTCTAATGATGGGCATAAAACCTCATTTTGGTTTTCCAAAGAAAAAAAGCCACTGAATCCACGTATTATAGATCATTATAATTTTTTGGAAAACTTGGTTTGTAATCCAAAAATATTGTATCAAAAGATTACAATATTATACATATTACAGAGATATGTACATGATATTCATTATACATATATCTATACACATACATATATATGTGTATAGAGATACACATATTAATACACTACAGCTAATTGAATGGAGAAACTGCAGTCAGAGTTAACACTCAGTGGAGGTAGATTTGAAATTGTACCTGCACCAAAGAATAATGATTCTCCTCTACTTTCTTTCTCTCTATCTCCTTTCTCTCCCCTGTGTCAGGTCTAGGAAGTATGAGGTCACACAATCAGTTTCCTGATCAGACTGAGGACTAAAAATTTAGTCTGCATAATTCTTGGTCGGATCAACGACACGATGTTCTTCATTCAGTTGGCAGATGCTTTCTAGAAAGCACTTATTTATACTACTATGAATATGTCCAAGGATGGAGTGAGACCACTGATCTCAAAGGCAGTACAACTTCTGATAGGCACAAGCCGATGCAGAAAATGTACCTCAGACACAAAAGACCCAAACAAAAGCTCTGAAAATTTTATTACATTAAAACCATTAAAGGGAGTATGATTCTAATTTAGGATTGTTGTGAGTCATTAAAGATAACCCAATCAGAATAAAATGATTGTCAAATTGACAATTTGAAATAGCTCTGCATCCTTAATGTGTTTTCTTTTTCTCTCCACATTGGAGTTTTCCTCTTTCTCCTACTACTGCTGGTGTTCCAGTGCAAGAGACTGCTCCACTTATGTCTAACAAAACTGCTGTTGGGAGCAGTAGTTGCTAGGGAGCAATTGTAATTATAAGAGAGATTGCAAGGTACATACTTCTGTAATTTAAGTGAAAGGTGTAACTGCTTTCAGAGAAAAATAAGTTTTAACTTAGGCATCCGAGAAAAAATTAAATTTAAAAGTTATGTGATAAATATCACCAAAGTTCATCCGCCACTATTCACAAATCAATATTTCCTTTTAAAATATTAAGTCAAAAGTGTTAAAAAATGTGTCATCCTTCAGCTATGACCATTCTAATAAGATTAGTTAATTAAGGGAAACTACTAGTTTTCTAAGTCTACTTTAGCATAAATGCTATAGATCTATAGCTTCCTGTTAAATACCACTGACTGTCATCATAAAAGTGCCATCCACATCAAAACAACTGCTTTAGACAAGCTATTCCAGGACATCCAGACCATGAATAAAATATTTCCTCAGGGAAGTGTTTTGGAAAATAATTCCCTGGAAAAGAAGTTGCTTAGTACAACTCTTCTTACAGCAACTCATGGGGTTTGCATACCTGTCAAAAATCATTCCAAGCTCGGAGACGTCTGCATGAAGTTCTGAACTGGCATTTGATAGATCATCTGACAGCTATGTCAATGAAATCGGATAACAACAACTTAGGAGGAACAAGAAAAACAAAACACATGGGTTTGGTGTTTCCTCTCGGTTGTTTCCAGTTTCCTTTTGATACACCAGGACTGTCAACTTCAAACACCTGATTGTAGGACACATTTTCACATGGACACTCTTCAACTCATTTGGAATATCTCAGTTCTTGCATTGAATTACCCAGAAAAACCTATTTCTTTATTTGTCAAAGTTAATAACATAAATTATACAATAGCATCATATCGCTATTTGGGACTTTGAAGGGAATTTTTTATCAGTAACAGC
Source organism: Melopsittacus undulatus (assembly GCF_012275295.1). Lineage (NCBI taxonomy): Eukaryota > Metazoa > Chordata > Aves > Psittaciformes > Psittaculidae > Melopsittacus > Melopsittacus undulatus. The sequence goes on along the minus strand of NC_047527.1, from coordinate 80,485,736 downwards.
TTTTCACCAGGAGCAATTACACAAGTGAGAGAAGGTAGGAGTTTTCCAGCTTTCTGCATAAGGCAGAAATAACAGCAACTGGAGCCAAACTCATATCAACCCTTCTCTTGCCCTGGACACACATAATGCCTAAGATGACAATTGAATAGTATGAAGTTGAGAATCTGTCCTTTTTTGTTTGTTTGTTTTTTACTCTCCTTTAATTAAAAAACACTGAAACTTTCAGCAAGATATAATGATGTGTAGGAAAGAAAGACAATAGTTTTTACATCACAGCTGAACAAACTGCATGGGATGTAATTTGGTCTTGGTAAGTCTTGAAGACCTGCATCATTCCTATAGCTTTTAAGAATGTTGAGAATCTAACAAGTCTACATTTCTTTTTTGAACCACTGCTAAACTTTACCACGAAGTTATACAAGTGTAAGTGCAGACTAAATGACTGTTGGAGTCCCATCTCAACTTAAGGCCTCAGAAACTTAATACAGACCTTGAAGTATAAAATGTTGGCTATTGAACTTCAGCTAGTTAGTAGTCCCTTCTAACTCCATAGCTTCTAAAACACCTAATGTGTAGTTTCCATGGTTTCACTGATCCTATCGCATTCTCTGGTAGAAAGAAGGACATGGGTGCAACTGATTCTAATGGTTGCTATCAGTAGTCCAGGTCTTTCCTAAAAGATCCTTCTCTGCAAGAATCCAAGGATTAGTTCCTTATTTCATTGTATTATATAATAGCCTTAATTTCCTTGATACAACTTACAGACACACATCTATATGTCATAATTTCATTTTTTTAATCACTGCGTAGCTGAAGAATGTAACTGCCTCTGCCTTTCAATTTTTGACTTATGCATGTTGTCTTCTGCTGTATATATTTCAAAAAGCTAAGTAACTGTAAAAATTACCCCAAGTACTGAACTTGTTAGATGTATTAAGATCAAAACATCTCTGAAAACCATTAATTTATCCACATTTATAAGACAATGATGTGCATGCTTGTATTCAGAGTGTGAGATTGCATATTTAAATGTTTCCATTATTATTATAACATTATTACCTCAGGGCCACTAAAGCTGAACATTTTTCATTACTTTGCTACAATATTTATATGCTTTGTAGACCTCAGGAACTGAAAACCATGCCGTAAAATCTCAGCAGATACTACAAAGAATAAATACCAGGTGTCCTTTTGGTTCCACATACTGATTGAGGCCCCTGTGGGCTCTTCCCCATGAGTAGCTAACAATATGCCAGTTAATCCAAAGTAATGGCTCCAAGTCCACACACTAGTGGTATTGCATATCAGTTGATATATGCTGTCCTCTCAAGGGGATGAGGATGTGACTTGAGGTTCCTGCACTTTTTCTCCTGCATGATCTTCAATTCTGGAGAAAACACTGGAACTCTTTTTGTCTGGATGAAAGATAGAAGAGTTAATTGTCATCTCATAGATTCCAACTCACAAGACAACGTAAAATCTTCCAGACTAACATTGTTGAGATCAAACAAAAGTAAGTGATAACCAGTGTACAGACTGTGACTTCACAAGTATCTCTGCAACTCAGAAAGCTTTTATCTCAGAATAATAGAATCATGGGTTTGGGTGGGAAGGGATCTTTAAAGATCATCTAGTTCAATCCTGCCTGCAAGAAGCAGGAACATCTTCAACTACAGCAGGCTTCTCAGAGCCCCATCCAACCTGACCTTGAACACTTCCAGGGATGGGGCATCTACCACCTCTCTGGGCAACCTGTTCCAAGGGTTTAACACATTCACAGTAAAGAACTTTCTAATATCTAATCTAAATCTACTTTCTTCCAGTTTAATGCCATTCCTACCACTAATAGCTTCTATAAAAAGTCCCTCTCCAGCATTCTTGTAGTCTCCCTTTCAGTACTGGAAGGTTGCAATAATGTCTTCTTGGAACCTTTTCTTTTTCAGGCTCAATAAACACAACTCTCTCAACATCTCTCATAGGAGAGGTGCTACAGCCCTCTGATCATTTCATGGCCTTCCTCTGGACCTGCTCCAGCAGGTCCACGTCTCCTGTGCTGAGGATTTCAGAGCTGAATGCAGTACTTGAGGTAGGGTCTCATTAGAGCAGAGGGGCAAAATCACCTCCCTCAACCTGCTGGCCACAATTATCTGATGAAGCCCAGGATATGGTTGGCTGCCTGGGCTGTGAGGGCACATTGGAGGGTAATGTCCAGTTTTTCATTTATCAGTACTCCCAAATATTCCTCCACTGTTTTCAATCATCAACCTCCAATGTTTTCAATCCATGTTTTCATTTTTCATTTTCTACTTTTCATGTTTCATTTTTCATTTCAATCCATGCTTTCATTTCCTCAGCCTGTACTGATACTGGGGGTTGCCCTGAACCAGGTGGAGGACCTTGCACATGACCTTGTTGAACTTCATGAGGTTCATAAGAGTCCACTTCTAAAGGTTGTCCAGGTCCCTCTGGATGACATCCTGCCTCTCAGCCATGTCAACTGCACTATTCAGTTTGGATGCTTGCTTTCCTAAAATTCATCATCCTGAACTTATAGAATCATAGAATAGTTAGGGTTGAAAAGGGCCTTAAGATCATCTAGTTCCAATCCCCCTGCCATGGGCAGGGACACCTCACACTAAACCATATCACCCAAGGCTTCATCCGACCTGGTCTTGAACACTGTCAGGGATGGAGCACTTGCAACCTCCCTGGACAACCCATTCCAGTACCTCACCACCCTAACAGTAAAGAATTTCTTCCTTATATCCAATCTAAACCTCCCCTGTTTAAGTTTTAACCCATTACCCCTTGTTCTATCACTACAGTCCCTAATGAATAGTCCCTCTCCAGCATCCCTGTAGGCCCCATTCAGATACTGAAAGGCTGCTATGAGGTCTCCATGCAGCCTTCTCTTCTCCAGGCTGAACAGCCCCAGTTTTCTCAGCTTGTCTTCATACGGGAAGCGCTCCAGTCCCCTGATAATCCTTGTAGCCCTCCTCTGGACTTGTTTCAAAAGTTCCATGTTATTTTTATGTTGAGGACACCGGAACTGCACACAGTACTCCAAATGGGGTCGCATAAGAGCAGAGTAGAGGGGCAGGATCACCTCCGTCAACCTGCTGGTCACTCTCCTTTTGATGCAGCCCAGGATACGGTTGGCTTTCTGGGCTGTAAGCGCACACTGCTGGCTCATGTTCATTTTCTCATCAACCAATAACCCCAAGTCCTTCTCCGCAGGACTGCCATGAATTTCCTTTTTGCCCAACCTGTAGCTGTGCTTGGGATTGCTTCGACCCAGGCATAGGACCTTGCAATTGTCATGGTTAAACTTCATGAGGCTGGCATCAGCCCACCTCACAAGCCTGTCGAGGTCCCTCTGGATGGCATTCCTTCCATCCAGCACATTAACTGAGCCACACAGCTTGGTGTCATCGGCAAACTTGCTGAGGGTTCACTCAATCCCACTGTCCATGTCATCAGCAAAGATGCTAAACAAGACTGGTCCCAACACCGATCCCTGAGGGATACCACTCATTACTGGTCTCCCGCTGGACATTGAGCCATTGACCACAACTCTTTGCATGCGGCCATCCAGACAGTTCTTTATCCATCAAGTGGTCCATTTATGAAATTGATGTCTTTCCAATTTAGAGACAAGGATGTCATGTGGGACAGTGTCGAACACTTTACACAAGTCCCAGTAGATGACGTCAGCTACTCCACCCCTGTCCATCAGTTCCATAGCCCCGTCATAGAAGGCCACCAAATTGGTCAGGCAGGATTTCCCCTTAGTGAAGCCATGCCGTCTGTCACCAAGCACTTTGTTGTTTTTCATGTGCCCTAGCATGCCTTCCAGGAGAATCTCCTCCTGACTCATAACCCTCAGAATTCCACCACTGCATTATCACTGCAGCCCAGGCTCACTTGCTTTGGTGACCATCAGGTCTAGTATTGCATCCTCTCTGGCAGATCTTTCTATCACCTGATTTAAGAAGTCATCCTCAGTTCAGGCTTCACAATGCAGATGCTTGAGGAGTCACTCAATCCAGGAGTCTCCTGGAGTCCCTACAGCTTGCCATGTTTTTTCTGAAGATGGCAGGGTGGTTGAAGTCCCCCAGCAGGATGAGAGCCTGCATGCATGATGCTTCCCGTCTTCATCATTTGGCTCCCCTTGATCAAGATGGCCTGTAGTAAACACCAGCCACAAGGTTCCCTCTGTTGGTTTGGTCTCTGATTCTTACTCATAAGCTTTCAACCTACTCATGGCTATTCTTCAGAAACAGCTCTTCATAATATAACCATTTCTTGATATAGCAGGCAACCCCTCTGCCTCTCCTTCCTTGCCCGTCCCTTCTAAACAGCCTGTAGCCATTGATAGCTGCACTTCATTCACGAGATTCATCCCATCAAGTTTCAGTAATGGCAACTAGGTTATGGTAGCTTCCAGCTCCTCCTGTTTGTGGCTCATGCTATGTGTATTGATGTAAAGACACACTGGTGAGGGACTACTCATTAGAGACTGTAGTGATAGGACAAGGGGTAATGGGTTGAAACTTAAGCAGCAGAGGTTAAGATTGGATATAAGGAAGAAATTCTTTACTGTTAGGGTGGTGAGGTACTGGAATGGGTTGCCCAGGGAAGTTGTGAATTCTCCATCCCTGGCAGTGTTCAGTATCAGGTTGGATGAAGCCTTGGGTTATATGGTTTAGTGTGAGGTGTCCCTGCCCATGACAGGGGGGGTGGAACTAGATGATCTTAAGGTCCTTTCCAACCCTAACTATTCTATGATTCTAACTGGGCAGTCAGATGTGTCACTTTCTTAGAAAAGCACAGTTCCTTTGAGGTTTTTCACTGGTTTTTCCCTGCTGGTTCATATTATCTCAGGTGCCCCTGGCGCATCTCTGTAAGACTTCAAGTGTGCTCCAGTGACACAGCAAATCACAGAGCAACAGGCTGAGGGCCCTTGCTAGTATCCTGCCTCTCTACACAGTCTGTTGTCCCAGAGTTTGTCATGGGTAAGCCTGATATTATTCCCCTCCCCCTTCCAGTCTAGTTTAAAGCTCTGTCAATAAGATCCCGTAGCTTGTGAGCAAGACCCTCTTGCCCCTTTGAGAAAGGTGAATCCCATTAGACAACAGGAGGGCTGGTGCTATGTAGGCCATCTTGTTATTGAAAAATCCACAACTGTGTGGTGACACTAGGCACAGAGCCATGTATTAATGGACTGGGTCCACTTGTTTCTCCCAGTGCCACAGCCCACAACTGGAAGCATAAAGAAAGAAGACTTGTAGTTTCTAGCAACAGTGACTACTGTAAGATCAGATCTTGTTCTGCTATTATTTCACAATCTAAAAGAAAGATTCTTTTACTTCTGTCATACATGAAGAATTAATCAGCCAAATTCACCTGCACAGAATGAGGAGCAGGCACATCCCCTTCCAGTTTTAGATCCCTATTTTAAAACTGGTAAGCATTAGAAGACTACATACATTTAAATATCTGGGATCAAATACAGAATTTACTCATTCAAGTGACTCATTTGAGACCTTTTATGAATCACCTTATGATTTTCAAAACTGCTGTAGTTCAATCATATATAAAACTGTCTGGGTACATATCAATCCAGTATTGATTTTTAAAAATTTTTAGATGATACTTAAAAAGAAACTGTAATGATTTAAGTCTCCACTAGGTTCTTCTAACTCACGTCAATGAACTAATTCATTGTGTTTAATAATAAAAAGTTATGGGTGATTTTTTCTGTTGTTATTTTCAGGTCACACAAAAAAAAATCCTATACAATACAGTATAATACGTATGCATTGCAGCTTTACACCAGCTTAATTTACAATTCAACCAGTGTGAGCCACATGAGAGGCTGTGCTAAGCACTCATTAGAGTGGCTTCTCATTCAACAATAATGCTTCACTTGCCAGTAGTCATTCTTTCCAAATCCTTGCAAGCCTACTGAGGATTCAGCTCTCCTAATAAGCTGCAGTGGGGCCTTGTGCTTACAGCTATACAATTTATTGTACATTATCCATCTCAAACATTACCAAGCTGTTTAGTTTTTACGTAAAACATTTGAGTAAATGACACATTTACATACCGTACATATCAATATCCCACATGAGAAAAGTGTCACATGTATCCCAGGAAGGGGGAATAACATGATTTTCTATACAGCTGCTTGCTGATCCTTCATGTCCATGTTGACTTTTCTGTTTCTAAGTGTAGAAGAAAATTCATCTTTTACCCTGAGCACAACATAATCTCAGCTATGTTTGTGATTCTTTCAAAGCAGCTATTCTATATGTAGCTATTAAAAACCCTTTAACTACAAGTATCCTGAATGAAACATCACACAGAAATTTAACTGGAAAAAAGGTACTGACTGACAGAAAGGCAACTGTTACTCTTTCTCTTCTCACAATGCCTGTGTCAAAGAGACATGAAAACAGAACTGAGTGCTACTGCTTTTTAAGACTTGTGGAGATGGTGATGGCTTTTTTTCCATATTGTATCTAACCGGATAGCGAATTTGTATTTTCAGTTCAAAGTTTGCCTGCAGCAGCAAAAACTCAAGCAACTACTACACTAATTGCAGCAATAAAACATGCTACTTTTGGTCTTCTAAATACTGATTGATTGGCTTTGCCTCTGTCCTGGTTTGAGCAGTAGCAGTCATTTTTCTCCTTCTTGGTAGCTGGTGCGGTGCTGTGTTTTGACTTTCAGGCTGAGAAGGTTTGCTGATAGCAAGCATGTTTTGAATTACTGCTCAAATGTTTGGTATTGTCCAAGGCCTTTTCTGAGCTCATGGTCTGCCAGGGAGGAGGGGAGGCCGGGAGGAAGGAGAGAAAGGACACCTGACCCAGGCTAGCCAAAGACGTATTCCATACCATAGCATGTCATGCCCAGGATGTAACCGGGATTGACCCGGAAGGGCTGGAGCTCTGGGGGGATGGAGGAGGTATCGCTCGGTGTTCAGCTGGGCAGGGTGGGGTGAGTTATGGGTCGGTGGCTGGTGAAGTGTTGTATTCTCTTCACTTGTTATTAGCTGTATCATTATTATTTGTAGTAGTAATGGCAGTAGTGATTTGTGTTGTGCCTTAACAATTAAACCGTTCTTATCTCAACCCGTGGGGGCCACATTCTTTGGATTCTCCTTCCTAAATCTCTGGGAGTTGGGGGAGCAAGGGGGGGAGTGAGTGAGCAAACTGTGCGGATTTGGTTTAAACCACGACAGCCTCTTAGAAAAGATATGCTATTTCCTGAATCAGAAAGTTAACAGAACAACCATTGTACTTGTTGCAGTAATACCCAGCAATCTCAGGAATCACCAACCTAATTTTTGAGGTAAATCTGCAATCTTCTTAAACTAAAAATAACAAAAAGGTGCAAAACATGAACAAAAGAATTGAAGTTTTTAATAAGGAAAAAAATCACCTGTAGTGGGCAAAATAAAACAGATTAACACAAATCTTTTTTCACACTTATGATCACTTTACCACTGTAACATGAGCCTTTTCCTTCAGTCTCACTCTTAGTATAGCGACATACAACCTCTTTCTCAGCAGCAAGAAATCCTTCACAGCCTCTTCTAAGAAATGGCATTTTGAAAGCTAAGAATCCCACCTTTCTACTTTTCTTTGAGGATTTTCAGGCTTTCCAAAGAGCAGTCTCCCATGTTTGCCACATTTGTCCTCTTCTTGCCCAAATGGCATGTTCATTTTCAATCAGGTAGGAAACCATCTCTTCTTGCAAAGACTTCCACTCAATCCACATTTCAAGAGGCAAGACAGGGCAAAACAAGCAAATTCCTCCCTGCTGAGAAGTCATAGTCTTTTAACAGAACACAATCTACTGAAGCAATTAAAACAGACACTATATTGCAGAAAGAGAGAGCACTGGGAGGGGGAAACATTTAGACCATTTAGACAAACTCCCATACATCTCTTTTTGCACTTGTAGTCTTGCTGCAGATCAACCGAGCTGAATTGCAGAGCTCTACTTATGGGAAATGAAAGTAGTACAATAACAGAAGCTTCCCAGACAATACAGTGTGAATGTTATTTCTATAAACATATTAGACTTGAAAACTTATCTACTTTTTGTACTCTTGAAATGTATAATACATTGGATGAACTTACTTCTAGGCAACCATCTTAGCTGACATGATTAGTTTATTTCTCCCTTATTAGCCCTGCCATGCATTCTCAAATCAATATAAGTTATCAACACTTTTACCTCATGAAAATATTTGTATCCTTATACATTTGGCCAACCTAAATGTCTGTATTATTCCAAAGTATCTATGCTAGCAAAAACTTATCAAAATTCTATTTGGGAAGCCTGGGGAAAAAACAAAACAAAACAAAACCAACAAAAAGATCCCCCCCAAATTCCCACCTTTTTAGCATTTATGCTGGCTTATTGGTATAACTTTTTTTTTTTTTTAACCTGTACGTACACAGAGTACAAAAGCTGTGAACTGTAAGTGTATTTCAGCTATAGTAGCTGCATATCTTTCATAATATTTTTCTGTTAAAATCCAAATTCAAGGAATTTATTATTACCTCACACTTTTATTTTGCATTGCTTTGCATAATGGGCAAAAATCTTCAGATATTTCTGAAGTACTTCCACTTTTTACAGTTCAGAGAAGATTTCTTAAGGTCTTCTCTGTTGTGTTTACTTTACTGTTTTCTCCTGAACTTATCTCTTGAGTCAGAACATTAGAACAGCTTGGGGGGAGGGTGTTAATAAAGCTGACATCCTCTGCTGCCAACATATTAATTTGTGTGTGCTCCACTAAAGCACATAGGGCTCAGTTGCAACAATAAACATTTTTACTTTTTCCTTAGATTTGTCATTATTCAGTTTACACGCACCTTTGTTTACATTAGTGAGTGTTGCTGTATCAGTAGAAACTTGAAAGGATTCTTGGCTGAATATGATTTTGCAATATAATGAATATATGAATATAATTTTCTCTAACAGAAAGCAACAAAAAATCAAAACACAAAGGGATCATGATATTGAAGAGCCAGGAATAAACCTTTCTACAGCTGCTGTGCAATCTGCTTCCATGATTCAATTAATTCTGAATTACTTTTCTTGCAAGAGAAAATGATACTTAGTGTTAGTTTCTGTGATACACAGAAGCTACGAAAGCATATTTCTTTCACCCACCCTAGAGATATAAAGCAGTGGGTAAAGCTGGATACCATGAACGCACACACAGATACATCCGCAAACATAAAATGTATTTTAGGGAAACAAGGAGTTATAAAGAGCTGCATGAATCTCTGTGGTATATAAAGATAAAATGGAAAATATAAGAGTAAGTTCTGTCATATATCTAATAATCAACGTTCTTTGATATAAAACAGACAGATCCTGGCTTCACTTTTCTGAATGACTGAATGGCATTTTAACTGAAATAATTTCTATATTTCAACTTCATGGATAAAAACTGATCTAGAATGATGTTCAATTTTATACAATCAACAGAAAACATTCAGTAAGAATAGGAGAAACATAAAATTTTAAGTTATCTTTTGAATAAAAAGCTGACCCAGTTGAATGATTTACTGATCATGATTGATGAGTGTCTTATTCTGTATATGAAAAGGAAGAAGAAAATTACTGATGTTGATGTGTTTCTGCTAGTCAGGCAATACTCCGTACCGAAGAAGACAGGGGTTTCATACTTTACAGTTAAGTTCTCTAGCCTTGCTCACATTTTGTAATGAACTTGGTAGAAACACACAATAACCACTGTAGTCTAATAGAAAGTTTATGGAACTACAAAAAGCCTGGGGTAAATCAAAATAAAATAGAAACATTATTGAGTCTTATAGGAAGACTTAAATTTGAAGGTGAAATGTCTTTTCTCAATAGGGTACAATTTTCTTCAAAAATCCTTGTACATCTGGGATTGGTTTAGCAGGCATGTATTAGAGTGAAGTATACCCTGCTCTCTCTCTACAGGGAATGTGGTCTGTATTATAGATGTTGCTGGTATTCAGTATGTAGACTTCATACCCATGCATTTGTGGCAGCTCCTTTTAAGGGATTTACAAGGAATTTATGTAGAGCATCCAGGTTTTCAAGTACCTCACAATCTTTCTATAGCTTCACAAAGTCAGCTAACATCCAGCCTGTTTTATGTCTTGGTAAACACAAACACTGATATTTCTACAATGAATGTTATAGCTGTCCTTGTTCAAAAATCATATAGATGAGTAGATAACATAATAATTCCTTTAAAAAAGAGTACAGAAGTATAAGACATTACTGCTGTTTTAATAAATATATATATTACAATAATAAGCATATATATAATTTATCAGTGTATGCATGTGTGCGTGCATATATATAGGATATACATCCTGAGTCAGTCTTTCATCAGGGGGCTTGGAACTAGATGATATTTAAATTCCCTTCCAACTCTAGCCATTCTATGATACTATGATTCATATACCAACTCTCTGCAAAGGTGCTATGTATTGTGCATTAAAAGGTGTTTTTTTTTCTCAAAATACTGAAAAAAGGCAAAAAGGAATGTAAAAGCGCTCAGCTCAAGTTCATAGAATACAAATTTCTGAATTGAGTTCTCTTATTTGGTGTTTCTTTCACAAAATGTAATTATATAAAATTGCAGTGCTGCAGAAATTGTTACTTAGTATTTGTATCACAGAAGCAATAGAGGTGCCACAGTTTTGAGAACTATTTGGGTGAGCAAGTTTGTGTAATTAATCTTTTCTGCCTGATCGCATTTCTGTTCCACACCTTCCATTTTCAGTCATCAGGAGGCAGAGAACAGAACAACTTACCTCCCAAATACAATCATAACACAGTAAATGAAACAATAATATAGACCCAAATCTAGATTATAGTGTCATAAATTGCTAAAATTATAAAACGTTTAAAATTCTCAGTAAATTCATGATACACAGACTATTTATTATTTGATTTGCTATGACAACTGAAAAATGTAAATACTTGAAACTATGAACAAACTTTGAGATGTATGGGAAAAAAGAAATTGGCTTAAAACACATGACACAAGATATTTAAACAGAAGTCAATATAGCAGTGGGGAGTCTAGAGGAGAAGCATTCCTGCATATGGGAAGGGAATGGACACACTCTTACACACCTCGCTCTGTTTATCTACTTAGGTGATATCTAAGTGTGTTTTTCTTGGGATTAGATTTCATTTGATATTTTTTTTTACTGAGTGAGGGACTAAACAGTGATTCTGACAAGGTAAAGAGCACAAACATGCATCACCATTTATGTTTTAAGAAAATTATTAATCAACAGTGCATTTAGAAAAATCAAATGTGTCCAGCATTTACCAAATGCTTCATAGTTGACAATGTCTAAATTACTGAAATGATTAAATGTTTCATTAGAATAACTAATGCTAAGCATATGAAAAATACTGTAGTTGAACCAAGTCTATGTCTTGATTTTTATTAGAACACAAACCTTTTCTGCTTGTTGCATTTTTTTTATATTGCAGAATCATAGAAGCATTGAATGATTTGAGTTGGAAGGGACCTTAAAGATCACTTAGTTCCAAGGCAGGAAGTGCACAGGCAGGAATACCTTCCCCTAGACCAGGTGGCTCAAAGCCCTATCCAGCCTGAGTCTGAATACTTCCAGGGATGGGTCACCCAAAGCTTCTTGGGGTAGCCGACTCCAGTGTCTTACCACCCTCACAGTAAAGGACTTCTTCCTAATATCCAATTCCCCCTTGTCCTATCACTACTTGCTTTTACAAAAAGTCCCTCTCCAGCATTCTTGCAGATCCTCTTGTGGTACTGAAAGGCTGCTATAAGGTCTGTTCATCAGGCTGAACTAACCCAAGTCTCTCAATTGCTCTTCATGGGAGATGTGCTACAGCCCTAGTTCTGTGCTGCAGTTGAGATGCTGGAGGGAAAGTATTCTATCCAGAGGGACGTGGACAAGGTTGAGATGTTAGGAGAAGGATTTGGGAGTGTTGGTTGGTGAGAAGCTCAAAATGATATTTGTGCTTGCATCCCAGAAAGCCATCTGTATCCTGGACTGTACCTCTTGCAGAGCAAGTTTTGGGTAGCAGAGGTCTAAAGGGGTGCCTTCTGTGAGAAGCTATCAGAAGCTTTTCCTGTGTCTGATAGAGCCAATGCCATGCAGCTCCAAGATGGACCTACTACTGGTCAAGGCCAAGCCCATTAGCAAATGTGGTAGTGACTCTGAGATAGCATATTCAAGAAGGGGAAAAAAAAAATCCAACAGCAATTTTAGCTGGAGAAAGGAATGAGAACAACTGAGAGAAACAACTCTGCAGACACCAAGGTCAGTGAAGAGGGAGGGGGAGGTGGTGCTTCAGGCACTGGAACAGTGACTCCCCTACTGCCCACGGTAAAGACCATGGAAGGCAGGCTGTACCCTGAAGCACATGGAGGTCCATGGTGGAGCAGATATCCACCTGCAGCCCGTGGAGGACCTCCCAGTGGAGCAGATGAATGTCTGAAGGAGGTTGTGAACTCAGAGGAAGCCTGCTTTGGAGCAGGCTCCTGGCAGCACCTGTGTCCCCATGGAGAGAGGAGCCTATGATGGAGCAGGTTTACTGGCAGGATTTATGACCCCATGGGAGAGTCATGCAGGAACAGTCTGTTCCTGAAGGACTGCACCCAGTGGAAGGAATCCATGCTGGAGCAGTTGGTGAAGAACTGTGAAGCCCATGGGAAGGATGAATATTAGAGAAATTCATGAAGAACGCCTCCTGTGGGAGGGATCCCATGCTGGATCAGGGGAAGAGTATGCAGAGTCCTGCCTCTAAGGATGAAGGACTGACAGTAACAATATGTGATGAACAGACTGCAACCCCCCTTTCCCCATGCCCCTATGCTACTGGGGAAGAGGAGGTAGAGTATTCAGAAGTAAAGTTAAGCGCAGAAAAAGGGAGGTGTGTGGGGAAGGTGTTTTTAAGGTTTGGTTTTATTTCTCATTATCCTACCCTGATTTGATTGATAGCAAATTAAGTCAAGCCTGTTTTGCCCATGATAGTAATTGATGAATGATTTCTTCTTGTCCTTATTGTCAAATTTGTCTCTCCCTGCCCAGCTTAGAATGGCTTTGGCTGGCAGCTAGAATCCAGCCAGGATCAACCAGCCACAGAAGAAATGTCAAAGCTTTTATTGCTGCTTTATACAAAAAAGCCCAGAGAAACAAATCTGTGTGCAGCCTTCCCTTTGCACTGTCTGTTCTCTCAAGCTATGCTTGAATATTTTTTGAAATATCCAGCATGCCTCAAATCAGAATAGTCATTAGCAGATGCTTAGTACCTATTTAGGTCTAAATTACATGTTCACAAAATAACTCCTACAACATTCAAAAAATTCACTACTTCCTGCTCACTTGATTTTATGCTCACAGTATTTAATGCTTTTTATTTTTCATGGTTTAGCAGAACCCTAACTTCTGATGTCACATTCTTGTATTAAAAAATCTTTTTTTTTCCTTAGTGATAATGTAGAAAAATGTATTTTCACTTCCTATCAATGTGAAGGAAACTTGGAATTTGAGAAGCAAATACTCAAAAGTCTCTATATTTGAATGTTTTGGATTAACATTGCAGACCTAGTTTTCAAGCTTCAAGTTATGACTTTAGCTTCTATCTGTAAAGTGTTATATATTCCTAAAAAATTCAAAAGACAAGATTAAATTAACCAGTTTATAAGCAACTGGTAGTTGTTTCAGAAGTGCTAAATAGGTATTTTGTTCAATGTAGGTCAGGGAAAGGAAAAAACAAAACAGAATATCGCAGATATGTATTTCATTTCAGACTTTTCTGTCTACTGAGATCTTCATTTTTATGTTATTAAAAAGAGAAAATCATCCTGAAGTAGCACTAATGAAGGGAAAAGGGGAAGCTTACTGACTTATCTGGGGATTTAAGATAGTTGCGTAGTACTGTGTGTGTGTATTAGACAAACTCCAGTATATCAAGCAAAAGATTTAGATGAGGGGTTAAACCAATAGCACAGATTATTGAGTGCTGTCATGGGTTCAGCAGTAGCAGTAATTTTTTTCTCCTTCTTAGCAGCTGGTGCAGCGCTGTGTTTTTGTCTTTCAGCCTGGGAGCAGTGCTGATAACACCAGTGTTTTAGCTACTGCTCAAATGTTTGGTCTGACCAAGGACTTTCTGAGTCTCATGCTCTGCCAGGGAGAAGGGGAAGCCGGGAGGAAGCAGAGACAGGACACTTGACCCAAATTAGCCAAAAAGGTGTTCCATACCACAGCACATCATGCCCAGGATGTAGAACTGGGGGCAGTTACCTGGAAGGCCTAGTTCACTGCTCAGTTGTGCTGGGTATGGGTGGGTGGTGAGCAGTTGTATTCTCTTCCCTTGTTATTTCCCTTATCATTATTATTATTGGTGGTAGCAGTAGTGATTTGTGTTATACCTTAGTTACTGGACTGTTCTTATCTCAACCTGTGGGAATTACATTCTTTTGATTCTCCTCCCTGTCTCTCTGGGAGTGGGGTGGAGAGGAAGGGGGGGGAGTGAGCGAGTGGCTGCATGGGTCTGAGTTACTGACTGCACTTAAACCACGACAGTTCTTTTTGGTGCCCAACGTGGGGCACAAACGGTTGAGATAACGATAGATCTGACCAGAGTTTGTCTAGTCGTATTTGTGATAAGCATTCATTGTTTTGGATTAATAGTCACTCATCACAATGCTGATTTATTGGCTCTCAAAGTTGTTGCTTCTGATCACACAGTTTCAGCATGTTGTACTTTACTTACAGCCGGTGTTTGCTGTGTTAGTGTTTATCAGGCGGGGGACTTGGGCTAAGGTTCTTGTCTCATTGTACTTTTACGTTAATCATAGAATCACAGAATCATAGAATAGTTAGGGTTGGAAAGGATCTTAAGATAATCTAGTTCCTGCCATGGGCAGGGACACCTCATACTAAACCATGTCACCCAAGGCGTCATCCAACCTGGTCTTGAACACTGCCAGGGATGCAGCATTCACTACTTCCTTGGGCAGCCCATTCCAGTACCTCACCACCCTCACAGTAAAGAATTTCTTCCTTATATCCAATCTAAACCTCCCCTGTTTAAATTTTAACCCGTTACCCCTTGTGCTGTCACTATAATCCCTAATGAATAGTCCCTCACCAGCATCCCTATAGCCCCCCTTCAGATACTGGAAGGCTGCTCTGAGGTCTCCACGCAGCCTTCTTTTCTCCCGGCTGAACAGCCCCAACTTTCTCAGCCTGTCTTTATATGGGAGGTGCTCCAGTCCCCTGATCATCCTCGTGGCCCTCCTCTGGGCTTGTTCGAACAGTTCCATGTCCTTTTTATGTTGAGGAAACCAGAACTGCACACAATACTCCAAGTGAAGTCTGATGAGAGCAGAGTAGAGGGGCAGGATCACCTCCTTTGACCTGCTGGTCACGCTTCTTTTGATGCACCCCAGGATACGGTTGCCAAATGACTTGTAATACAATAGAATCATTGATCATGAAACTGATCTGGCTTATGTTCCCAGTGTGGTCACCACCTCTATACTTTGGGAGGTATATCATAAAAGTGCTTAGCAATTACACATCTTTTTTCTCCTTCTTGGGTAGTCAACCTGTGAAAAAGATATCCTCTTACCCTCCTCCTCTTCCCCCCACCCCCCCCCCCACCCCTCCCTTTCCTCCCTGCCCCAGACTGTTTACAGCATCATTTGAGAGTTTGGAAGGTTTTGAATGGCCTTTAAGTACCCTTGACATCTGTTGGGAATTACCATGTTGGCACTCATACAGAGTGTGGAGTGTGTTTTGCCCATGACCATTTTGTCTGGTCCTGAGAGTTAAGTAGAGTCTGGTTGTCTGCGGTTAGATGACGATGTAGGAGGACCAAGAGATTTTCACTGAGGCTGGACAGCCATGAGTGGCAGGGTGTGTGGAACAGTATGGGCAAGTATCTAGGCCAGTGGGCCCCTCCAGTGCTTTGGAACTTCACCACTGAAAAAGTGCAAAATCCAGAAAAATTAGTAGAACACTTAAATGAGGTGTGTTGTCATTCTGGCCATACCGGAGACAGACAAATCATGGCAACGTGCTGGGGCTTGGCCTGTGCTTACAGAGCCTTGCTCAACAATATCCAGCACCTTGAAAATGAAAAAAAATATCCCTGGATCTGAGGGCAAAGCAACAGACAGTGCAGCTACTCCAGCTCCAAGCACAGCAGCTACACCACCCCCAGCGAGAAGTACAGCAGCTACTCAAACTTTGACCACAACAGACAGTGCAGCAACTCCAGCTCCAAGCAAAGCAGCTACACCAGCCCCACATTGGGTGTCCAGAGGGATGGGGAGGAGAATCAAAAGAATGTAACTCCCACGGGTTGAGATAAGAACAGTCTGATAACTAAGGTATAACACAAACCACTACTGTTATCACCAATAATAATAACATGGGAAATAACAAAGGAAGAGATTACAACCGCTTACCACCCACCCATACCCAGCACAACTGAGCAGTGAACTAGGCCTTCCAGGTAACTGCCCCCAGTTCTACATCCTGGGCATGATGTGCTGTGGTATGGAACACCTTTTTGGCTAATTTGGGTCAAGTGCCCTGTCTCTGCTTCCTCCCGGCTTCCCCTTCTCCCTGGCAGAGCATGAGACTCAGAAAGTCCTTGGTCAGACCAAACATTTGAGCAGTAGCTAAAACACTGGTGTTATCAGTACTGCTCCCAGGCTGAAAGACAAAAACACAGCACTGCACCAGCTACTAAGAAGGAGAAAAAACTGACTGCTGCTGCTGAACCCACGACAAGTGCACAGTAGGGAAATCATATGCAGAGATATAACTGCACATGTGTCATGAAGGGGAGTGTTTTAGATTGCTCAGATTATCACTGTCAAAGGTATTAACAAAAACAAGCTTTAAAATAAATTTGCAAAAGCACAACAAAGTTTTTGGCAAGGTTTGCTCTACTGCTTAGTGTGTGGGTAGTACCTATAAAGGAAAATCAGATTAGAATCAGTTGAGAGTGATTTATACAGAAGCTGGAATGAAAAGGGGTAAGGAAGGAGTTCAGATGCAGTAAGATTTAATCTTAGGCTCAGACTCAGTCAACTGTTTATGTCTAAAAGATTTGAGAGCACTTGATCATAGCAACACTTAACTGTTAGATAACCACTGATCACCTATAAACATAACAATAATAATGATATAGATTCAAGATAATAATAGGTATATTTTTAGAGGGTGTTCAAGTCAGTACACACACAGAGGCATGTGCAGGCAGATGTACAAAAGTAACACACACACAGATATACATACGTATGTAAGTGTAAGTATGTATATATATATACACATATATACATATATACGTATATACATTTATAGGTAGGCCTATTTAAAAATTCCCCTTAAGAATTAGTGAAATACTCACATATACCGCCTCATTAGCACTTCTCAGTGTGCAGTGGTTGAGCCTTGAGTCGTGGGAGTATCAGCCCAGGTTCTGTCATCAGCTAACAGTTATCCTTTCACAAAGACAACCAAATTTGAGAGTTCACACACTCAGAAAGGTGTCCCACTCAGAAGGAGATACTGGTGTAGCCCACCACTGGACAGAAGAGCTCAAAGGGTCTTACTTAGGACTGCTGTTTATATGGCCACAAGACGGTTGGCTTTAGTCATCTGTAAATTCACTTGGAGCATTCAAAAAAGAAATGTTCCAAGGCTATCAGGAAAATAATTCATTATTCCTGCTCTCATCCCCTGTGCCGATGTTCCTGGTATGGGTCATGCTGTCCTCACCTTAGCCTTTCAAGAATTCCCAATATGATTAAGGGATGTTTTGTGGCCAAACTCTTACGTGAAGACCAAGGCCTGACATGAGTTGCTGAAATTGTAGAACAGGCCTGAGCAGGCCAGAGGGGGTAGGGAGAATGTACCACCACAACATGCTCTTGCAGGACAATGTTGAGACAATTTTTAAGGCTACAGTTTTTTAAAACATGCTGTTTGTGCAGTATCAGACTAGAGAAAAAACTGGTTTTAAGGATGTGTACAAAGGACAGTTAATTTTTTTTTTTAACAGCAAGATTGAATCTAGATTTACTTCTGGATTTTACCAGTAAAGTTAATTTGATGATGTGCAGAACTATGACCTATAACTTGAAGCCCAAAAGAGTATTAGAACACTTTATCTGTAATGTGCATTCAAGATCTGAATGTTGCATCTGAGCCCACTGCTAAATGGAAAATGAGAAACAAGACTGAATTTTTCTTAAATTCTGCATTTCTGAAAAGTCTTAGTTGCTTCCAAAAAAAAACCCCACCAATCAACCAAATAAACAAACAAAACCTACTTCATTACAGATGTATCTCAAAAAGTCTTCAAGCAGAAACCTAATCCCATAATTTGAAATGTTCCTCTCTAAATGGAAGCATTTTACGGCAACTATCACTTTTGTGGCTCTTAGAGAAAAGCTTCCAAATTCTGAGAACTGATATCTCTCAATTTGATTCTAATTTAATTTATTTCAACCAGAAGACTCTAAGTAGTACAACTGGTCCTCAGATTGGAGACAGTAGTGAAATGCAGGATTGCACTTTTCTATGCAGAGTTCAAAGTGGACAGTGAAGTAAATAAAGAGGGAAAAGAGAAGACAGAGGAAGAAAAATCCTAATTAATTGTTAGCTTTGGTTCTTATTTAAATTGAATTTATCAGGAAGAAAGAAAGCTAAATAGAGAATCAAAACCATAATGTTATAAAATGAATGCAACTTGTTAGTGAACACTGACAAAAAAAGGGAAGAAATGTTAAACTAGAAGAAACAAGAGAATATATTAGCAGAATATATATTAGTTCCAAATGTTAAACTAGAAGAAGCAAGAGAATATATTAGCAGAACTTTAATACCAACAACTGTTAACTAAGACAATGAGTCCACAGGAGAGCTGAAGATTAGTGCCCTGTCCATGCAGCCACAAATATATTTAATACGACAACCCTGTGGGGACTAGCTGCTTCTTGGTGGCAGGAGTATTGAGGCAGGGTCTAGCATCTTTTATTTTACTAGGTATTTCTAACACTGACTCATAAAGATCAAAGAGGCAAGTTTGTTTATAACTGAAGTCAGTGCTCAAATGTTTGTGTGCTTGGAGTATATCAAGATCAGACCCTGCACACTGAGGTTTTCACTTTGACTACAAGCTCTGTTAGCATTAAGCGGCCTTAAAGACTGATTGCATGCCTCAGATTAAGTGACTGTTCATACTTTTGCTGATATATAATAATTTCCTTTGGTAATTGTGTTCAAGTGTTGCTACACCTGGTTGCATTCAGAATGTTTTTAATTGTCTTATGTTTTACTTTAAGATTGGGAAAGAAAATGGTCTGAACTGTGAAGGTTTTTTTATGCATTGAAATTTCATAGTAACTTATTCTTTCCTTCTTTGCCTCAAGTGCAATACTTTTAATTGGTTCCTAGCCACTGAATTGCAGTCATGGTTTATGGCTTAGCTAGAAGTTTTTAAAGGTTTGATTCAACTTCATCTACAACTTTCAAAACACACAGTTACATCAGTGAATACCATGAGGAGACAAGCACTGTGTTCTTTCACTTTTACCATCTGTTAGTGCTACAGTAAGATGTAAGAATCTCCTTCACCTTTGGGTTCACTCAGTCAGTGATGATAGATGATGTCATAGACTACTGAGCTCTCTTGCTTTTTTTGAGTTCCAAAATCTTTAAAGCTTGGTATAGAGAGGCAGCAAGAAGAACTTTGATGTCATAGTGTTCCATAGTGGAACACTGAATCCCTGTATTTATGTCTTTTATTTCCTAGAGCTTTTGTTAAAAAAAATTCCTGTTATTTCCTCATTTTGTTTTATATGATAATGAAGGAAAAGTGTTTCTTTGGTGTGAATTTTCCATGCATAGAGTACATGACAATAGACCTGAACAGATAAATCCATAAACTAACTGAATATATGTATAGTTTGATAAGTACTGAAAATTACACAGCCATTTAATTTTCATTATTGCTATTCATATGTTTCCATCTCCTTGATATACTGATTAATTCTATTCTAGGGCCCACTAGAACAAACATTTTCATTTTTAAAACAGCAGAAAGACTGCAGCAGGTCTTTAAAGTAGCTTAGCAAGTAGTATTTTGCTTATTGAAAAATTCATCTCTGTTTAGAAAATCACTCAAGTGTATGTTAAGTCTCATAAGAATCTAAATTTAGCTCTGTTAGACAGCCAATATGTACATTTCACATTACAGTCAACAGGACTTCAACATATGTTCAAAAGTTTTCCCTTGTCAGGGCTTCAGCAGGTCCAATTTTCACACATATACTAAATGACAGGAGTTGAAAATAACAGCTCTCGTCAGTAACATACATTTAACTCTTCCTGAAGAAACTTCAGCTAAGGTTTTGAAGACTAAGCTTGTAGTCATATTTAATTATATTCAATTGTTTCTGCACAAGTGCAAATAAACTTCTCTAGGAATCACAGATTCATAGAATCATATAATAGTTTGGGTTGGAAGGGACCTTCAAAGGTCGTCTAACCATCCTTCATTGAGCAGGGACATCTTCAGCTAGATCAGATTGCTCACAACCACATCAAGCCTGGCCTTGAATGTCTCCAGGGATAGGAGACTTCTCTGGGCAACCTGCTCCACTATTTTACCACTCTCACGGTAAATTTTTTTCCTCATACTCAGCCTGAATCTTCCCTCCTCTTTTAGTTTAAAACCATTACCCTTGTCTGTATCACCAGGACCAGTTAAAAGTCTCTCCCTATCTTTCTTATAGGCCCCTTTCAGTTACTGAAAGGACACAATAAGGTCTCCCCAGAGTCTTCTCCAGGCTGAAAAACCCCAACTCTTTCAGTGCTTCTTTATAAGCTCTTCTGAAGACTGTGTTGTCTTATATTTCTTCTAAATGTGTCTGTCGTTACTTGCAACAAGTGCATCTCCCAGCTAATCAGCAGGACAGTATCAAGTTCCTGTGCAGGAAGGCAGGAGCTGTGCATCTCAGCATTGCCCAAGCAAACATACACAGAAAGATGCATGATGTCTATGCCTATAGCAGCTTTGTGCTCCACAGGTGAAGCTCCATTTTCTTCTAGACTGCTGCTTCATTTATCTTTATCCTCCACTTCAGAAGGGTATTTCTTAGTATATGAAGAATAATAATCTTTCATTTGCAATACTACAAGGGAACATGCTGGCGATCAGGTGGAGGTTATTGCCAGTATGACAGTTTCTTTTTGGTCATTTGATTCCAGGATTCTGTCAGCTTCATTAATATCCTTCAAGGTATCAAGATCCTGTCCATGTAATGCTGTGTATGTAGCCTGAGTTACATTCCTGAGAGCCTTTAACTGTTTAAACCTTATGCATCAATAATACTCCTTTAAGGCTAATAGAAAAGGCTATAAACATGACACTTTAAACTGTTAATTGAGTTATAATAGACCTTGATTCTGATTGCTCTCCATGAGCAGATTATTCTCCTTTAGCTCCTCCACATTATTGGATTCACCATCAAAACCTTTTTTATTTTTTTTTTATGGTTAGATAAAATAAACTGAAAAGCTTCTGTTAGAAATAATCTGGAGGCAAATGTGGACAGATTTTGTCTCTGAATATTGAATTTATGATGGAAATAATTGTAGCAGATATTTTACATTGAAACAAAACAAACCATCATTTATAAATAAATACAGCTGACATTAACTGTGGTTCCTATTGTTTAATAAGCTTTTGTCAAATGGAAGACTAGAATGTGATATTTTTAGATTTTGATAAAGAATATGGTATCCATTAGCAGATTAATCTTAAAGATCTGTCATTTAAAAAAATCTGTAGTCTCCTACCTAAGTCTCTCACATGTTTACAATTTGTATGGTTTTTGCAATTAAATTTAGGTGGGAAGGAAATCACTGTAGATGAGTACACAGTACTCAACATAATTTTTGAAAGCAACATTAATAAACTAAGAAATACTTTTATCTTTCCCATTCATATATTGTACAATTATTTAACATTTCCTTAGGTTAAATAGTAATGTGAGAGCTTTAATACTTTGCATTATGGCAGTACGAATGACTTCATCATTCTATACAAATGTTTAGATAGAAGCATACTAACTGCCTCATTCAGTACCATAATCTTATTTTTTCCCTTTTACAGCTAATAATCTTTTGCCAAAATAATGCTTTCAGGGAATTAGCTGACAGCAGAAATTATCTGAAAAGTGTGTTTAGTGCTATCCATGAGTATCTTAAGACAGTAGTTGCAATATTTATACTAAACCAGCAGCCAAGTACTCTACACTGCATAAACCATCCACATCACTGGGCCTTGTCACAGTTAGTCACAGTTGTCACAGTTAGTCAGCTTTTTTTTTTTTTTTTTTTTTTTTTCAAAGAGGCTGGATTTTCCTTCTAACACATTCTGTTATACCATTGAGTTTTCTTCCTGGTAACTTTCATAACTGCTTCTGAGCTATACAATTAATCTGATTTTGAGTTGGCATGAAGGCAGCACATCCTGCCAGCAGTTTTCTGATGGTGATATCCTCTGCATGCTATGGAGGAATCACAGCAACACACAGAGTTATGAGTTTGTTTTTTACTGTCTCTCCAGGGGCTCAGAAACAGGAACACTCTCAATGCAGAGAAAGCTAATGGTTAGGAAAAGATGTAAAGTTTGCAGTGCAATTTAGATAAACTGTTTTTAATTGCTCTCTAGACTAAAGTAGCAATGAGCCTACTTAGCACTGTAGTCTTGGTGGAAAATAAAGGATAGCATCCTGGCAACTCTCTGGATGAGGAACTAAATGCTGATCTGTCCTTCCCCAAGCAAACTAGTGCAGATATGAAAATGACTAACCCTTGTTACATTAAAGGGACTTAGAATATGCAATCCAAATACATCTACAGAAAGAAGCCTTGTGGTTTCAGTGTTCCAGGGAAAAGTAACAACCTGGTGGCATGACCCTGGCCAGCTGCTAGATGCCCACCCAGCTGCTCTCTCCCTCTCTTGTTAACAGCACTAGGGAGAAAATAAGACGGAAAAGCTTGTGGGTTACAAAGACAGGGACATCAGTGACCTGTTACTGTGATAGGAAAAGCATACTTGGTGAAATTAATTTAATATAGTAAATATTTTTAATTAAATACTTGAAAATTAAGTAATTACAAAACTAGATTTGGATGGTGAAGAATAAAGAAAGGGAAAAAAAAAAAAACAAACCCATAACTTAAAACGTCTCTTCCTCCATTCCTTCTTCTGCCCAGGCTCAACTTCACTCCTCCATTCGTGGCTCTTGTACAAGGGAGATGGGGACCTGTTGTCAGTCCATAGCAGCTCCTCTCTGCTGCTCACACTTTCTCTTCTCCAGCCTGAGGCCTTCCCACGGGCTGCAGTCCTTCAGGATAAACCTGCTCCAGCGTGGGCTCTCCATGGGCTGCAGCTTCCTCCAGGGCACGTCCCAGCCCCATCGGGGTCCCTCCCAGTGCCGCAGGGGCATCTCTACCGGGCTCCAGGATCCCCTCCTGCCCTCCTCCCGCTCTGCCCTCGGGGTTCTCAGGGCTATTTCTCACCCGGTTCCCTTCAGCCCTGGCTGTCGGGCACCGTTTGCCCTTCCTCACCCAGGTTTTCTCCGAGGTGCCTGCCATGGCTGAGGGGCTCAGCTCTGCCCTGCGGTGGGGCCGCTGAAGCCGACTGTGACCAGCTGTGTCCGGCATAGGGAAGCACCGGCCGCTGCGCACAAGAGACGCCCGAACAGCGCCACACTGCTGCTGCACCCACTATCCCATAGCTTTGGGTGGCAAAAAGAGGAAAGGAAAAAAGATACTCAGAGTGTTAACCAGTTTGAAAGAAATTACCATCAAATTGAAAAAGTACTAACTTTGAAATAAGTAAATTTTACTGATACAGCACACAGATGGAATGTGCAAAACAAATTGAAAGTTGAGGGATTTTGATACATTTCTAAGTTTGGAGGGTGCACAACCCATTATATGAGTGCCTAAGGACACCAGCACCTGCCTGACAAAGCTTTTGAAAAGTTAGGCAGTAGTTTCTACGTAGTACAGCGAAGAAAGAGATAACAGCTATTGAGTAAGAAGGAGGTAGAAAAAAAATTGTTTAAATAATTTTGGCATTGATTCAGAACTCAAAGGCAAAGGTGCAATCTGTGTATGTTAAAGCCCTCAAGCCTAAGAAAAGTTTAAAGGAAGGTAGTTTTTAGCCAAATCTAATTTTTTATCACTTTATATATTCTTCTTGTGGTTGTCCGTGTCTATTTTATCAGGCTATACTGAGCAACAAAACATACTTGATTACCATAAATGTCTGATAAAACATGGTCTGCAAAATATCTTAAAAATAGTTTTTGCTTTTTTTTTTCTGGGGCTTTTTTTGTTTAGGGTTTTGTTGTTGTTTTGTTTTTTGTTTTAAGAGATGATGAAGCAAAACAAATATCAACAGATCATTAGAAATAATGCCATTTTCCCTCACAGGAAATTCTTAATTATGCAAGGTCACCATCTTAAATAAAAGACTGCTATCTTCCCTTGTAACACTCTCCCAGAACATCAACTACCTCTCTAGGAAGCCTGTTCCAGGGTTTGACCACCCTCTTGGTAAAGAAATGTTTACTAATGTCCAGTCAAAACCTCCCCTGGCACAGCTTTGAACAATTCCCATGTATCCTCTCACAGGATACCAGGGAAAAGAGATCAGCCCCTCCCTCTCCATTTCTCCTCCCCAGGAAGCTGCAGAAAAGTAGCCCTTTCAGCAACTTTGTTGCCTTCTGGACACATCCAAGGATCTCCACATCCTTCTTAAACTGTGGGGCCCAGAACTTCACAGTATTCAAAGTGAGGCTACACCAGTGCTGAAGACAGCAGGATGGTCACTCTTCACCAGCCGGTTATTCTGTGTTTGACGCATCCCAGAATCAGTTTGCCTTCTTGATTGCCAGGGCACACTACTGACTCATATTGAGCCTGCTGTTGACTAGCACCCTCAGGTCCCGTTCTGCAAGGCTGCTTTCCATCCATTCCTCTCCCAATTTAGATTTGTCCCTGGCATTACTCTGGACTAGGTACAGAGGTGCTCCAGGTGCCAGAGCATACTCCTCTGCAGCCCGTAGTGAAGGCAGTGATGAGACAGGCCATCACTCAGCAGAACATGTAGGTTAAAGGTGGAGCAGATACCTACCTGCACTGGAGCAGTTGCTGAAGAACTGTAGCCCATGGGAATGACTCACGTTGGAGAAATTGAAGAGCTGTCTCCTGTGGGAGGGACCCCACATTCAAGCAGGGGAAGAGTGTGAGGAGTCCTCCTTTTGAGAAGGAAAGAATACCAGAAACAACGTGTGATGAATTGACTGCACACACCCCCCCTCACGCCCTCCCCATTCTGTGTCTCCCTGTGGTAGGGTGTTCAGGAGCAAAGTCAAGCCCAGGAAGAACGGAAATGTGTGAGGAAGGTGTTTTTAAGATCTGGTTTTATTTCTCCTTATCCTACTCTGACTTAATTGGTAATAAATTAAACTAGTTTCCCCAGGTCAAGCCTGTTTTGCCCATGATATTAATTAGTGAATGATCTATCCCTGTTCTGATCTTGACCCACAAGCCTTTCATTACATTTTTCCTTCCCTGTCCAGTTGAAGAAGGGGAGTGATAGAATGGCTCTGGTGGACACTTGACATCCAACCAAGGTCAACCCACCACACCACTACACTACAACATCTTTGTTTTCCATCCCTGTAATCCTCACCCAGAGGCTCTCAATCATATCAGCAGTAACTGTAAGGGCTGTGCAATTAATCCTTTACATTACAATAGTGTGACACCTGCACCTCACTTGCCCTGCTGTCCTCATTTAAAACCCAAACACAGTCCCCCCAGTCTTTCTTCCCTTCCCCCCAGACCTCCTCCCCCCCTCCCCCCCCCCGGAGGGATGAGGAGGAGAATTGAAAGAATGTAACTCCCATGGGTGGAGATAAGAGCAGTTCAGTAAGTAAGGTATAACACAAATCACTACTGCTACCACCAATAATAATAATAATGATAAGTGAAATAACAAGGGAAGAGAATATGATACCACCTGCTGAATGAGCCTGACCTGGAAGAGAGCGAGCCTTTCTGGGGAACTCCCTGTTACCTCCCAGGCATGACGTGCTGTGGTATGGAATACTTCTTTGCCTAGCTTGGGTCAGGTGTCCTGTCTCTGCTTCCTCCCTGCCCCACTTCCTCCCTGGCAGAGCATGAGACTCACAAAGTCCTTGGTCAGAGTAAACATTACTTAGCAACAACTGAAAAACATCGGTGTCATCAGCTCTGCTCCCAGGCTGAAAGTCAAAAACATAGCACTGCACCAGCTACTAAGAAGGAGAAAAATGACTGCTACTGCTAAACCCAGAACACCTGTTTATCCCTCCTGAACAGCCTGTAGCACTCCATCCCAGCACTCCAATCATGGGCATCATTACACCAGGTCTCACTTACAACAATGCTATCGTAGCTCTGAGAACTGATCAAAGCTTCCAGTATATCCTACTTGTTTCTTATACTGTAGGCATTTCAGATATGTTCCTGAGCTCTCCATGTTTCCAGGAGCAGTCTAAAAGTTCTCACTAGCATTGCCACCCTCAGATGATGCCATTCCAACCCTTGGCTTACCTATTGCTATCCTGTTGGTATCCTCTTCCCCCATATATGCATATAATAATGTATCTATGAAACTTCTGGAGTTTCATAGATTCATTTGGTTGAGTGACAAAAAGAAATCCCATAGTGCATATTTGCTTCATATAAACATCATTGACACTGATTACTCATCAGACATCCTGACCGGAAATCTCTGTTTTCCTCACTGAAACTGCAGATTCACTATAAAATAAAAATGTGAATGGATTTCTCTTTAGGGGGAGAAATTATGTATGACAAACCAAGCATACCCCCTGAATTAAGTTTCAAGTTCTATAAAAGATGCTTTGCTCACTTTTCCTTCTCTTTCTGGTCTTCAAATATAGATGAGAACAAAACAAAGCATGACAAGGTACCGTCTGGTTGATTTTACTGTACTGTAAGGGTTATCTGAAGCAACCCTGGTGTTTCACCTAACATCCATCAGTATCCACTTTTTAAGGAAAATTAATTATTAAAAAAAAAAAAAAGACTGCTTGGACTACTCTAACTTAACCAATCAGAATCTGGTACTTAACATGAAGAGGTATATTTTTCACAACAGAAAATAACCCCCATAGTAACTCTCTTTCTTGTTTCTGAACTGACATATATAGATTCTGGCATCTGTCAAAGGGCTGATCTAGAGATAGAAAGCAAACAGATGAACTCAAGCACTAAAACCAGTGAACACAGTAAGAATGTTATTGCTGACTACTATTTCAGAGAATATCAGAAAGCTTTAAAAATGTGTCATATGCCATGAAATTCTAGGGCAATAATGATAGTGAAATACATATGACAATTTGTTGTATGTCAGCTTGTTCAATATATTCAGCAGTGAATACAGTACCTCAAGAATATAATCTGAAGTTTAGCTACTCCTTCAGAACAGATTCAGATCTTCTCAAATTTCAAGGGAAAGTCATAACCAAATATTTTAAAGTTAATAAAATTTTTACCTCTTAAAAAATCCACCTGACACAGAGAACAAATACTATACTTCCAGTCAGCATATGGACTTTTACTGAAAAGTAAAATATTTCTGTCTCCTATATTTCAGATCTGATGAGGTGTGATTATCAAATTGATAGTCATTATTTTAAAAATGAATCAATGATATAAACATTATATTACCTAATCTGACTCCAAATACAAGGTGCCAGTTTAATCTGTGGTGGAAAAACCATCCTCTTGCACAGGAGTAAGTTAACATAAGAAACTAGGATCAGTAATGAATGTTGTCTCAGAAATAAATTTAATGAAAATATGAAAAATTCCGTATTTACTAATATTAGAATATAAGATAACCTAAAATATTCATATGTAACTTTTTTGATGATTTTCAAAAGAAATATAATATATTTTAATCATCACAACATCCATATTTTCTTTCTTCAAAAAGCACAAATAAAAAATGTTGCCTGAAAAATTATTGCTGAACCAAACCTGTATAGCTCACAAATTTTGCAACCCACTTACTGTTTCAAACACTGCTGAAGTTTTATCATTTGTTATAAATAATTATGCACACAGAGAACTATGAAGAGTGAGCACATACTACATTAATAATAGATAAGCTGCTCTGAAAATTACTTTCTTGACTATCACTTCAAATTTTAAGTATCACTAAAATCCAACCTCTAAAGTAAAAAAAAAAAATATTTTAATAAGTTGAAACAAGGCCAAACTTCAGAAATATATAGCAGTTTTCAGTGTCAGCAAATATGATAGGGGTAATTATTTGGGCTAATATTTGTGAAGATATTGGAATAAAAATATTTATAAGAAACAGTCCTATAAGTACATTTTCAGAGTATATAATTTTTGAATGCAGAGTAACAAAGTATTTACCATTGTACTTCCTTTTTATCACATAACTTGACTCAACATTACCTATAGCTCTGAAGAAGAAATCATATGAACCATACATGCCTCTCTCAACAGAAAATAAGACAAAAACTTGACGCTACCACATACAGTGACTTTTAAGTACATCCAGGTGAGACAAAGTATCAGATTCAAAAACTCAGTTTAGCTAAGGTCTCAGTGCAACAGGTGAAAGACACCTAAGCATAACTCAGCACCATTAAACTACTTTCAGGTAATTTTGTTAATGGAAAATAAAGACTTCAGATGTCTTTATATAATTTATTTCAATAAGCGCTATTGAAATAAATTATATAAAAATTATACTGTAAGGAGGGGAACTGAAAAAAATATTTCTAGAACAGTTTGTGTGTCTTTAGTGGAGGGATTCATATGTAAAGACTGAGTCCGTAAATTATATAGTGTCAATATTTATAAATATTTTTAAAAGCTCTTTCAGATGGTGCCCTGAATCCCATTGTCCATGTCACTGACAAAGATGTTAAGTAAGATCGGTCCCAACACTGATCCCTGAGGGACACCACTCGTTACTGGTCTCCAGACGGACATTGAGCTGTTGACCACAACTCTTTGCATGCAGCCATCCAGACACTTCTTTATCCACCAAGTGGTCCACCTATCAAATTGATGTCTCTCCAATTTAGAGACAAGGATGTTTTGTGGGACAGTGTCGAACACTTTGCACAAATCCAGGTACATGATATCAACTGCTCCACCCCTGTCCATCAGTTCTGTAGCCCCATCATAGAAGGCCACCAAATTGGTCAGGCAGGATTTCCCCTTAGTGAAGCTATGCCGTCTGTCACCAAGCACCTCATTGTTTTTCATGTGCCTTAGCATGCCTTCCAGGAGAATCTGCTCCCAGATTTTGCCAGGCACAGAGGTGAGACTGACTGGTGTGTAATTCCCCGGGTCATCCATTTTCCCCTTCTTGAAAATGGGGTTATATTTCCCTTTTTCCAATCGTTGGGAAATACACCATCATTTCAGATGGAAGTAAAATATCAAAAACATTTGTTCTGCAGGTGTATCCTAAAAAGCAGTGTTACTGCGGTATTCCAAGAAGTATTGGTATTTGCAATATACCAAATTGCAAATCAATGTTTTTCAAACAGTGATGCTCTCTGTCCGCAGATACATTTTGATTGGTATGTTACCACACAGAGACTAGCATGTATTCAGCTAGTGATTCTAAAATTTACATTAAAATTAGGTTATTACTCTAGTTTAGTAATGTGCATTAAAATGAATGTCAAAGCCAACAGCTAATAAATTCTAGTTATGTGACATTTTTTCTTATTTTTTACACCTCACTGAACACAAAGACTATACACTTAAAGGAAGTCAATCTCATTAACACCACTTACAAATAGGACTTAGTCACCCTTAATCAGGTTAGATTATTTAAAAGACTGGTATGCAGCAATATATAACTCAAAAAATTAATACCTAATTAAAAAAAAAGGAAAAGGAAAAAGATGAAAGTGCTACATTATTTGTACTTCAAAGACTTTTTCACCCGTTGAAAAGAGACCATACTTCTCATAAACCTTTCTTCCTGCATGTCTATCTTATTTTTATTAAATATATAAATCTTAATCAGAATTTATTTTAATAAAAGTTTGCTTTGCAATCAATATATTATGCAGTATTTTCTCAAATTAATAACTAAAAAAAAAAAACACTGATAAGAAGAAGCTATAATGAGAAGTGGTTTCATTGGAATTTCAAAAGGACAGCATTTATATCAATATCTGGAAATATTTCATAATGGTGGGGGAGATAATTAAGGTTAAACCAAGCAAAAAAAGTGGGATTTTTGTTTCTTTGTTTCTTTGTTTGATCTTTTTTGCGTTTTGATTTGGTTTTTTTGTTTTTTTTTGTTTGTTTTGTTTTGTTTTTTTTTTTTCCAATAGATTAATAGAATACTTAGAGTTGGAAAGGACCATAAGATCATCTAGTTCCAAGCCCCCTGCCATGGGCAGGGACACCTCATGCTAAAGCATGCCACGCAAGACATTGTCCAACCTGGCCTTGAACACTGCCAGGGATGGAGCATGCACGACCTCCTTGGGCAGCCCATTCCAGTACCTCACCACCCTCACAGTAAAGAATTTTTTCCTTATACACAGTCTAAACCTCTGCTGTTTAAGTTTCAACCCATTACCCCTTGTCCTATCACTACAGTCCCTAATGAAGGGGCCCTCCCCAGCACCCCTATAGGCCCCCTTCAGAAACTGAAAGGCTGCTATGAAGTCTCCACGCAGCCTTCTCTTCTCCAGGCTGAACAGCCCCAACTTTCTCAGCCTGTCTTCATATGGGAGGTGCTCCAGTCCCCTGATCATCCTTGTGGCCCTCTTCTGGACTTGTTCTAACAGTTCCATGTCCTTTTTATGTTGAGGACACCAGAACTGCACACAATACTGCAGGTGAGGTCTCATGAGAGCAGAGTAGAGGGACAGGATCACCTCCTTTGACCTGCTTGTCATGCTCCTCTTTATGCAACTCAGGATATAGTTGGCTTTCTGGACTACAAGCACACACTGACACCTCATGTTCATTTTCTCATTGACCAACACCCCCAAGTCCTTCTCCGCAGGTCTGCTCCGTATTTCTTCTTTGCCCAGACCGTAGATGTGGCTGGGTTTGCTCTGATGCAGGTGTAAGACCTTGCACTTGTCATGACTAAACTTCATGGCTGGCATCAGCCCACCTCACAAACATGTCAAGGTCCCTCTGGTTGTCATTCCTTCCATCCAGCATATTAACTGAGCCACACAGTTTGGTGTCATTGGCAAACTTGCTGAGGGCACACTCAATCCCATTGTCCATGTCACTGACAAAGATGTTAAACAAGACTGGTCCCAACACCGATCCCTGAGGGATACCACTCGTTACTGGTCTCCAGCCAGACATTGTGCCATTGACCACAACTCTTTGCATGTGGCCATCCAGCCAGTTCCTTATCCACCAAGTGGTCCACCTATCAAATTGATGGCTCTCCAATTTAGAGACAAGGATGTCATGTGGGACAGTGTTGAACGCTTTGCACAAGTCCTGGTACATGACATCAACTGCTCTACCCCTGTCCATAAGTTCTGTAGCCCCGTCATAGAAGGCCACCAAACTGGTCAAGCAGGATTTCCCCTTAGTGAAGCCATGCCGTCTGTCACCAAGCACCTTGTTGTTTTTCATGTGCCTTGGCATGCCTTCCAGGAGAATCTGCTCCCAGATTTTGCCAGGCACAGAGGTGAGACCAGCAGCAGATTTGTGGACCCCCTTGCTAAGGGATGGCTGTCAGTGGAAGAAGTTTATAGTAGTTCTGGGTGGGTTTGCACAAATACACAGAAGATCCAAGCCATACATTCTCTAGAACTTTTCTGTAGAGTCTCATGTCGTGTACACTCCCCACCAAATATGAATAACACAAGTACAATTGCCAGCATCATACTTTGAAATTATATACTACTATTAGAAATTAACCTGTTTTCTTTTAGAACTTATAGAGAGCCTGTATTGCTGTCCACGTGAATGCCACCCAATTTTAGTGGCTGGGTGGTAGTAATTCTACTTATTTGTAACTCTTCTAAGCCTGTCACTTCAATTTCAGATTTTCTGGTGAGTCCTCTTCATGAAAAGGTTCTGGTACACCAATATCCCAATTTTTTTCACTGTTCATTCTGCTGTAAATAATTATTTTTTTTTTCTTGCAATTTTATTATCCTGTCTGGGAATTTTGTTATGCTTTCTGTCCCTAAACCTTACAGATTTGGGGGTGGGGTTTCTTTTTTGTTATGTCTCACAAAATTAGTAGTAGTCTTGATTCCTTAACTCAGCTTTTCATCAAATTGTTTTTCTTGTTTAAATATGTTTATGCTGTTATCTATCATATTTCACAATCTTTTTCTTTGTTCAGATGCTTCTATTACTACTAACCTTTACCTTTCATATTTAGCCATGCTGACCTCCTTTTATACTTTCTAAAGCATTTTATAAAAGGTGATGTGAACTGGCACTGTGTTTCCAGCATGGTTTTGTTCAACAGTTTCTGCACTGCTTGGAAGCATGCAGTTCTCTGAAGCAGCTGCCCCCTTTAGCTTCCTTTTAACAAGAGTTCCCATTTTCACCTAGTTCTCCTCATTAGTATTTAGCAGTGAATTCTCTGGCCTCTGATACTCCTGTAGGGATGGTAAATGTAGGTACCTTATGGTTGCTCTTATATGTGATGCTTCTGTAGTGAGATTTTTTGAACCAGATCCTGCAATTTACTGAACCAAATAACGAGTTACTTTTCTTCCTGTGGGCTTGCAAGCCAGCTATTCTATTAAAGAATTACTGATATCACCTGTTGAGATTTGGCCTCTGTCCATAGAGTAATTGAGGTCACCTATTTCTTTCTTACTCCCCCTGACCTCTCTCAGGATATAGGACTCAGTCTCACCTTTCCACTTTTTTGGGTGGTAGTACAGACAGGCTACTATATTCTCCCCGTTCAGGCCCGTGATTTAAACTCATGAAGATTCTGGTACTTGAAATGGCCAAGTTTACTAATTTGGTTTAATACTAGGAAAATTTGAATGCCTACTTCACCAGCAGTGTGTTTTATACTATAATTAATATATATTTTATAGCTTAATTTTATGTTATTCTGTTATATTTTGAGCTCAGATCAGATGCCTCTATAAAAATGCCCATAGCATGGGGAATAAACAAGAGGAATTAGAGATGTGGGCACATCTACGGGGCTATGATATAATAGGCATCACAGAAACATGGTGGGATGGCTCCTTTGACTGGAGTGTTAGAATGGAAGGTTACAGGCTTTTTAGAAAAGACAGGCCCGGTAAAAGGGGATGGGGAGTTGTCCTTTATGTTAGGGATAGGCTGGAGAGTAGGGAACTCTCTCTGGGGACAAGTGATCAGTTAACAGAAAGTTTGTGAGTCAGGGTTAAGGGGAAATTGGTGATGGAACACATTACTGTGGGGATATGTTACAGACCGCCTGATCAAGAGGAACCTGTGGATGAAGAACTCTACAGACAAATAGGAAAAGCCTCACACTCACAGGCCCTTGTTCTCATGGGGGACTTCAACCACCCTGACATCTGTTGGAGTGATGGTATGGCCCGGCACAAGCAATCCAGGAGGTTTCTCGATTGTGTGGAAGACAAGTTCCTTCTGCAAGCAATAGAGGAGCCGATAAGGAAAGGTGCCCTGCTTGACCTTGTGCTCACCAACAGGGAAGGGCTCGTTGGAAATGTGACTCTCCAGGGAAGTCTTGGATGCAGTGATCACGAGATGATTGAATTTGAGGTCCTCAAGACAGTGAGAAGAGCGTGCAGCAAGCTCACTGCTCTGGACTTCAGGAGAGCAGACTTTGGCCTCTTCAGGAGCTGCCTAGCAAGGTTCCATGGGATATAGCCTTAGAGGGCAGGGGGGACCAAGAATCTTGGTTGATATTCAAGGATCACCTGCTACAAGCTCAGGAGTGTTGCATACTGACTAGAAGGAAGTGCAGCAGGAGGGCCAGGAGACCTCCTTGGATGGATAAGGAGCTGCTGAGAAAAAAATCACAGGAAAAAAAAAGGCTTATAAAGTATGGAAGCAAGGACAGGTGGCCTGGGATGAATACAGGGATGTTGTCTGGGTAGTTAGGGACCAAGTTAGGAAAGCTAAAGCCCAGTTGGAGCTAAACTTGGCAAGGGATGTTAAAGATAATAGGAAGGGATTTTATAGGTATGTAGCAGCTAAAAACCAGACTAGGGATGATGTAGGCCCCCTCCAGAAGCTTTCAGGAGAACTGGCTACACAGGACTTGGAGAAGGCTGAGGTCCTGAATGGCTTCTTTGCCTCGGTCTTCACTGGCAAAGGCTCTGACCGCACCACCCAAGTCTTGGAAGGTGGACGCAGGGACTGTGAAAACCTAGACCTTGGGCCCACTGTATGAGAGGATCTGGTTCGAGACCATTTTAAGAACCTGAATATACACAATTCCGTGGGCCCTGATGAAATCCACCTGTGGGTCCTGAAGGATGTGGCAAATGAAGTTGCAAAGCCACTGGCCATCATATTTGAAAAATTATGGCAGACAGGTGAAGATCCTGATGACTGGAAAAAGGGTAATATAACCCCATTTTCAAGAAGGGGAAAATCGATGACCCGAGGTATTACAGACCAGTCAGTCTCACCTCTGTGCCTGGAAAAATCTGGGAGCAGATTCTCCTGGAAGGCATGCTAGGGCACATGAAAAACAACAAGGTGCTTGGTGACAGCCAGCATGGTTTCACTAAGGGGAAATCCTGCCTGACCAATTTGGTGGCCTTCTATGACGGGGCTACAAAAGTGATGGACAGGGGTGGAGCAGCTGATGTCATCTACCTGGACTTGTGCAAAGTGTTCGACACTGTCCCACATGACATCCTTGTCTCTAAATTGGATGGACATCAATTTCATAGGTGGACCACTCAGTGGATAAAGAGCTGGCTGGATGGCCACACTCAAAGAGGTGTGGTCAACAGCTCAATGTCCATCTGGAGATCAGTAACGAGTGGTGTCCCTCAGGGATCAGTGTTGGGACCGGTCTTGTTTAATATCTTTGTCGCTGACATGGACAATGGGATTGAGTGTGCCCTCAGCAAGTTTGCCAATGACACCAAGCTGTGTGGTTCTGTTGATACACTAGAGGGAAGGAATGCCATTCAGAGAGACCTTGACAGGCTTGTGAGGTGGGCTGATGCCAACCTCATGAAGTTTAACCGTGAGAAGTGCAAGGTCCTACACCTGCATCAGAGCAATCCCAGGCACAGCTACAGGTTGGGCAAAAAGGAAATTCATGGTAGTCCTGCGGAGAAGGACTTGGGGGTGTTAGTCAATGAGAAAATTAACATGAGCCAGCAGTGTGCACTCACAGCCCAGAAAGCCAACCATATCCTGGGCTGCATCAAAAGAAGCGTGACCAGCAGGTCAAAGGAGGTGATCCTGTCCCTCTACTCTGCTCTCATGAGACCTTACCTGCAGTACTGTGTGCAGGTCTGGTGTCCTCAACATAAAAAAGACATGGTACTGTTAGAACAAGTCCAGAGGAGGGCCACGAGGATGATCAGGGGACTGGAGCACCTCCCACATGAAGACAGGCTGAGAAAGTTGGGGCTGTTCAGCCTGGAGAAGAGAAGGCTGCGTGGAGACCTCATAGCAGCCTTTCAGTTTCTGAAGGGGGCCTACAGGGATGCTGGGGAGGGACTATTCATTAGGGACTGTAGTGATAGGACAAGGCATAACAGGTTGAAACTTAAACAGCAGAGGTTTAGACTGTGTATAAGGAAGACATTCTTTACTGTGAGGGTGGTGAGGTACTGGAATGGGTTGCCCAGGGAGGTTGTGAACGCTCCATCCCTGGCAGTGTTCAAGACCAGGTTGGATGAAGCCTTGGGTGATATGGTTTAGTGTGGGGTGTCCCTGCCCATGGCAGTGGGCTTGGAACTAGATTATCTTAAGGTCCTTTCCAACCCTAACTATTCTATGATTCTATTACCATTTTCCTTCCTTCAGCACTACTGTAGCTTAAGGCATAAAATACTAGTTTTCATATCTTAGCTCTTAAGATTCTAATATTTATATAGATATGTCTGTCTCAAAGAACTTTTTATAGAACACTTCTTTTCCTCTTGTCTATTTCACCTTTTCCGTCCTTTGACCTACACTTCTCCTGAAGTGTCATGGTTTGAGCATGTTTTGAGGGTGTTTTTGTTCAAGGTTTTTTCCAGCCAGGTGGAGGAGGGGAGTCCGGGAGGAAGGAGAGACAGGACACCTGACCCGTGCTAGCCGATGAGGTATTCCATACCATAGCACGTGATGCCCAGGATGCATACTGGGAAAGAGAAAGCTGGAGGGGTGGAGCTCTGGAGAAAAATGGAGGAGGGAGCACGCGGTGCTCGGCTGGGCAGGATGGAGTGAGTTATGGGTCGGTGGCTGGTGGGGTGTTGTATTCTCTTTACTTGCTGTTTGCTGTATCATTATTATTCGTAGTAGTAAATGGCAGTAGGGGTTTTGTGTTACGCCTTAGTAATTAAACCATTCTTATCTCAATCCGTGGGGGCTACATTCTTTGGATTCTCCTTCCTAACTCTCCAGGAGTAGGGGGACTTGGTTTAAACCACGACATGAAGATACAGAATTATCAAAACTTCCCCTTTGGGATGTCCTCCTTAGCTATGTGTTGTCTGACTGTGAAATCCTTTGCAGAGAACTTTACTTGCAATTACTTAAATAGGCTGCTTCATTGCTGGGCATTCCTCAGCTTCTGATGAAGCTGATACATCCTTCTTTATATTACCTTTCTGTCAAGCATTAAAACCTTACCTCTGCTTTTCTTTCAGGTAGCTTAAAGAGTGATAACTCACACCAAAATAGACTCCAGGTCTGATCAATGGGTCTGACCATCTGACCAACAGGTCAACTTAGTATATATCTAGGTTCCACTGATTGTATTGATTGTCTTTCCACTGACTACAAAAGGAGCTTAGATATATGTTGTTATATAAGTGGATGCCTATATGTAGGCATCAAAAATTTGGATATTTTAATCTTGAAATAAATCTACTCTTCAGGTTCTCCCAGCACCAGCTTCTCTGGAACATTTTGACCATGATCAGTAGCTCTCCAAACAAGGATATTTTTATTTTTTAAACCCAATTTCCATGCTGTTATTGTGACTTCTGAAGGAAATATAACACAGTGTAAGCAAAAAAACTGATATTGTGTGCCATGATTATAAAATGATGGAGATTCTGGAGAGTTTGTCTTTGTAAAAGGTGAGCAAAGGGGCTTGAAAATATTTTTGTTACTGTGTTTGGCAAATTTTGGCTAGGAATGACAAAAAGAAACATGCAGAATATGACATAAGTGAAGTACACAAGGTGCTGTGCAAGTTACTAAGGAACCTTACCACTTGATCAAAACCAGGAGCGGGATACAATTTTTTTCTCCAAACTTTCAGGAGTGGAAATTGTCCTTTAACAAGCAAACACCAAATAGCTTTAGCCAAATCTAAAAGTCACTTCCTTTCTGATGTCAAGAGCACTGTAGATTAATTTTACATGTGAGTCTTTATATCAACACATTCTGCTAAAGGATTCTGATATTATAATTGTAGATGGTTTCCATAGATACCTGGAAGAAGACTGGCATATTATGGTAAATATTGAATTACACTGAGAATGCACCGAGGTGCATATTTTCAGATGACAACATCTATTTTAAAGATTTACAGAGAGGAAGAGCAAAGAAAAGATTTTTATAAAATGATAAACTCATGGGTGAAATAATATTTTGAGCAGAGTATGAAAATAAAATGCTTCTGCTTCCAGGACTTATTTTTTTCCCACTGAAGAGCCATGTTCTCGTCTTTACTGTCCCAGACTGGTACTATTCTGTTTCCCATAAATGCAATGTAGAATTAAAAAAAATACAAAATTCCTTTTGTTTAGCACAGAGGTATGCCATGAAAGACACAGAATCCTAGAATGGTTAGGGTTATAAAAGACATTAAGATAATCTAGTTCCAAAGCCCTTGCCATAGGCAGGGACACCTCCCACTAGATCAGGTTGCTCAAGGCCCTGTCCAACCAGGTCTTGAACACTGCCAGGGATGGAGCATTCACAGTTTCTTTGGGCAACCCATTCCAGTGCTTCACTACCCTTATAGTGAAGAACTTCTTCCTTATATCTAACCTAGATCTCTCCTGTTTAAGTTTGAAGCCATTACCCCTTGCTACAGTCCCTGATGAAGAGTCCCTCTCCGGCATGCTTGTATGTCTCCCTTCAGTTATGGGAAGGCTGCTATGAGGTCTCCACACAGCCTTCTCTTCTCCAGGCTGAGCAGCCCAAATTTTCTTAGCCTGTCTCTAGTTCCCTTATTATCCTTGTTGCCATATCTGGACTTGCTCCAGCAGTTCTATATCCTTCTTATGTTGGGGACACCAGAAGTGGTTAAAGCAAATTGTATGCTGAGTCCATGTGAAAAGTAAAAGTCAACTGTTGATTGCCAATAGAAAGGAAAATTTTCAGTCTCTTTTATTTCTCGATTTTTGTTAAAGTCTTTCTTAATTGTTTATGAAAAGGTTGCATCAAAACCACTGGCTGTATTTTATGGGTAATCAGCAAAAGTTAGAAACCAACTCCTATGATTTTTTAATGAAAATCAGAGCTAAGTAAATGTGTAATCTAGACAGGTGATAGTGCAAAGTGTACTGCATCCTGGCTCAGTTACAGCAGATCAGATTGTGTAACAGTTGGCTCTTGCAAAAATAAAAGCAAAATCTACAACTATTCTTTTCTTAATCTAGGTAACATTTTGACTGCCTCTCCTCCTTTAAAATAAACATTTTTCAAATAAAAGTAGTGAAAAAGGGGCAAGTCCTCAGATCTCCTTTTTCACTTTTTCCTTTTCTTTTCCTCTTTTCCTTTTTTTTTCACTTTTTCCTTTAGTTTTTCTTTTTTCTATTTCTTTTCCTTTTCCTTTTTCTTTTTCCTTTTTCTTTGTTTTTGTTTTTTTCTTTCTTTTTGTTTTTCTTCTTTTTTCTTTTCCTTTTTCTTCCTCTTTTTCTTTTCTTTTTCCTTTTTCTCATGAAATTTAACTATTGGTTTAAATTATTGATTTCTTGCTTAGATTAAACAACTTCTCCATAATCACTTGTAAAACTAATACATTATAATTACAGGATGAGATAAGTAATGGAGATTGGTCTCATAAAATAATTACGCTTCTCAGTTTGAAAGATATTAAAGTAATGTGTTTCCCACCTAATGGGTGACAAAAGAGATAATTTGTAATAATATCTTTCTCATTTTCAGTTGTTTCATTATGTAAAAAGAATGATTTGCACATTCTCCCATGTGTGTGAAAGGAACAAATTCTCTTCTGTTTAATCAGTTTATCCAGAATATCTGTAACCGCAGCATGCAGTGGGAAGCCTTCCAGTAAGAAGTAAATTATTACCAAACACCATTTTCCAGTAAATGTCTATAGTTTTCTATATTCTGTCTGTATGGACTGTCACCCATAGAAAGACTTACTTCTCTTCTTGTTGATTCACTATCCCATATTGCCTTCTTTATTCACTGTTCCATCTTGATTGTCAGAGCAAAGTGTCACTGTTGTTGCAAAAAAAAAAAAGAAAACAAATGAGAAATGTTTTTAGCATGACTTACACAATGTAGCTCTAATGCTTAGTGCTTTTTGGCACTACTGAGAAACAAATACATTACTTCATATCAAATTAAGCCAATCTTGACCTTGTCTATCAAGAAAATAGTAAGTATTGCACAGTTTTAATTTATAATTGTAAAACATGTAAAAATTATAAACATATATATATAAATTTATTACAGCTGTTCCTGTGCTCATATGTAGCATTCTATACAAGTTTCATAGATTTCATAAAAAACTTGTCTCCATTTGTCATGGGTTGAGCAGTAGCAGTAATTTTTTCTCCTTCTTGTAGCTGGTGCAGTGCTGTGTTTTGACTTCTGGGTGGGAACAGTTGCTTGATAGCGAGCATGTTTTGGGGGTGTTTTTGTTCAGGGCCTTTTCTGAGCACGTGCTCTGCCAGGGAGGAGGGGAGGCTGGGAGGAAGGAGAGACAAGACACCTGACCCAAGCTAGCCAATGAGGTATTCCATACCATAGCATGTGATGCCCAGGATGCAACTGGGAGAGGAAGCTGGAGGGCTGGAGCTCTGGAGCTCTGGAGAAAAATGGAGGAGGGAGCACACAGTGCTTGGCCGGGCAGGATGGAGTGAGTTATGGGTCGGTGGCTGGTGGGGTGTTGTATTCTTTTAACTTGTTATTGGCTGTATCATTATTATTTGTAGTGGTAATGGCAGTAGTGATTTTGTGTTATGCCTTAGCTATTAAACCGTTCTTATCTCAATCCGTGGGGGCTACATTCTTTGGATTTTCTTTCCTAACTCTCTGGGAGTTGGGGGACTTGGTTTAAACCATGACACCATTAAAAAAATCTAACAAAGTACCCACAGGTTTTATTCAAGATTGCAAAATTAAACATGATATTAAAAACCATGTAGTTCCTAAGACAGTAAAGAATGTAGAAATTTGCATCCATTATAAGAAAGGAACTTATATGTA
This sequence comes from Melopsittacus undulatus, assembly GCF_012275295.1. NCBI lineage: Eukaryota > Metazoa > Chordata > Aves > Psittaciformes > Psittaculidae > Melopsittacus > Melopsittacus undulatus. Next base: position 80,444,961 of record NC_047527.1, on the reverse strand, counting down.
AAAATTTAGAGCAATGGAGAAGCTAAAACTTCCTTGATAAATTAATTAATGTATGAAAAACATGGATATGAGAAATTAGTGAAAATAAATCCTAAAATTTAAAACTTCAAGCAGGATTCAATACCACATTTTCCCCATTTTTTTTTCTGGTGTTTTCACTATTCCTGTTACATTTTGAAATGGAAAGAAATAAATAAGAAAAGCTAAGAAATTAAAGGAGAAACAGAAATGAAAGGTGTGTTTTCTTTCTAAACGTTGTTGCATAGAGGGGAAAAAAATTCCCAAACACAAAGCTAGAACAAAACTTTTCCAAAAACATATTGAGCAAAGTAGAATTTTCCAAAAGCTAGTGCCCCAATCATATAACATTACAAAACCTATTTTTATTTCCCTTTTTGAGTTTAAGTACCTCAGAGTTCAGTCAGTTGAAATTCAAAACTATGTTCTAGACCTAGAACCTGGATAACTAAAAAGGTTATCTATCTCAGTGATAATTTTCATGCAAAATACTTATAATTTAAGCTCAACCTGAATATAAGAATATGAGCTCACTTCTAAGAAGGGTGTAACTTCTCGACCAAAGAATCATACCATAAATGCATGGTACATAGATATATTAATGGATATGCAGTATAATTAGACACATTATATAGTAAATCAAGTTACAGCACTATAATCTTTATTTTTTTTTACACTTCAGTATGGAGACATTACATTTATAATTAATATCTGAAGGTAATTGATTAAAAAAAATCTTCAAAGAATTTATCCTGAGATCATGTGTTATTTCATATTTTCAATTAGCATAACTAATAATGATAGTCTAGGTTTATCTATTTTGTAACTGTATACAACAATTTAGGGTGATAGTATAATGTCTATGTGTTGTGCTAGATTTGAAAAATACAGAGGCTTCATTCAGTGTGGAATAGAATTAGATCTGCTCCTTTATATGAGACAGAGGAGAAATATTGAAAAAATAGAATCTGCATACAACTACTGAACATAAATTTTACAGCTTATAAAGAGAAACACTAAAAAAATGGCAGAAATACAGACATCAAGATTAACAAATTGATATTCTATATTAGAAATGGGACTGTGACTAATATTACTGACATTTCTTTATTTAGTAGACTAGTAAAGCTAACAAAAATGAGTCTCAGAAGGGTCTGAGTGTTGAATGCTTCTTTGCAATGCCTTCAGTCTTCATCAGCCTTAATTAAAAGGTCATTTTAAATCAGACAGTTAATGTAATTAATATCAGAGAAAAGGGGCATTAACACAGTACCAAAGACAAAGGATAAGATCTCAACTTTGATAGAAAAGGAAAGGTCAGAGATTATTTATGAGAGCCTCCAATTTAGCTAAATAGTCTCTAAATTGCTCTTCCTTTATTTAAGGTTTACCTCACTTCATTGTAGTTGCATTTATTGTGATTGTTATCTGAATATTCTGTGAAAGAAATTGTGAGAAATCATCAGTGTTTTCTGCTGGACTTGATAAATTTTGTTCTGCATGTATCTACATGCAGACCTGGCTGTAGCGATCTTAGATCTGATAACAGTTATCTTTAATAGTTCACTTTATTGAAAGACAGTATGAAGATCTTCACGAGGTCTTCATGAAAAAAAGGGGAAGAATTTTAAATCAGTCAAATTTCCTTCAGCTCTCAGAGAAATACTGGTGCAAATTTCCATACATCTGCAAGAAAACAACAATCATGAACTGAAAAGAACAAGTTGCATTCATTTTTTTTTCTTTCTCTGCAATATGATAACATGCATTGTGAACAGAACAGAAGCAACAGCTAAAATATCTGGGGCGTAATAAACTTTTACATTCCTTTGCATACTATTTTCCTAAGCAAGCTAGGAAAACAAACTAGATTAATTCACTAAGAAGTGGCCACAGAGATGGATGGAGTGAAATGTGCTGTTCACTGTCTAATGAAGATACATAGAACAGGGTTTCATTATCATTTGATATGGATCTATTAGAAATGCTCTTTAAAATTATCCAAATAAAATAAACAGGAAAGGAGAGGAAAGGAAAGGAGAGGAGGGGAGGGGAACCTTTCAGTTGGAAGGTACCTACAATTACCAGGTAGTCCAACTGCCTGACTAATTCAAGGCTGACCAAAAGTTAAAGCATATTCATTTCTCTCAGTAAAAAAATGGTTTGCTCAAATGCATCCCTTAGATCTATTTACAGGATTTGGAAGAAACAGTGCATGAGTCTAAACCAATCCCTGAAATAGGCAAACACATTCCTGACTAACATGAGAGTACCCTGCGGTAATTTTCAGCAATAAGATGCACATTTTTGGTCATTCAATGTTGAAAGAAGGCTCCTAGCTAGAGCATTCTACCTGATTTCAGATGGCATGGTGATAAACCAGAAATATACCTGCTGACTGGACAAGTGAAGCCATTTAAAGCTTTTTAACTCTTAAGCAAAGCCACTCAGCACTTTGTACAGATTTTGAAGACAGACTTAACTGGTCTTGCTCAGCTAGCTTGTCTGGGCAGGTTTGCCACTTAATTCTGTGATCTTTATCTGGAGGAAAAGGGTACTACCAGTAATGTACAGCAGTCTGGAGGCCTGCTATTAAGATCTATATCAAGAAAAACTGTTCATGCATATATGTGTTGCATGGTTCTTTCTAGCTGAAATTCCAGCATAACAATTCTAGAAAAATGCTTTACCTACTGTCAGAATGTGTAAACTGCAACAAAATGAGGCTAGGAAAATTCTAACATACAGTATTGCTCTTGTTCATCTATGGGCAGCTATACTGAGGGTAAGGAGATGATCTATGTTGCAAAGTGTAGAAAACATGCCTTTCTTCCCTCTACAACATCTCGTATGGAAATGCTACAGTCACATCTCTATGGTCTTTCTGTAATTAGTGCATAATATGTAACTGATTATTTCAAAATAATTGATCACAGAATGGGGATCTCTGGGTGAGATGATATTACATGTAAAGAATAATAATATTTTAATCAGATTAGTAAAGATAACTGTCTCAGAACTGAATAAGAACATTTCCTTAATGTCAAGCTGAAAAGAAATTGAATTCATCATGCTGAACTAGAGAGAAAAAAGCATAACATTGATTTAAATCTTAACTTCTATAGGTTTATATTGCACACTGAAATCAAAATTAGCTTTATTTCAAATCTTGAAACTGGAAAAAAAAATGAGATTAATTCCCTTTTAAAATAAAGTCACTATTGTGCATATAGTATATGTAAACAATACAAGTCAAGTTATAGAAACAAAATGCAGGTGCCCTTTTCAGGTGACGACAAAATATCAAATGTTTTCCCATGAATGTACACTGAATTGCCAAAAGGTTAGTTTTGTGACAGATTTCTTTTTTAAGAAAAAAATTTTAAAAATTGCTTCTTAGAGAGTTTAAGGGAAGAGCTTGGCTTTATTCAATCACTGAAAAGAAAAATAAACCAAACAACAAACTTGCAAAAAGGAATTAAAAATAATAAATTAAATATGTAGCATCCAGATTTCACTCACATCTATTTATTCATCTTTATCTTATGCTTTAAAGTACATTGTACATTAAAGATAAAATTCGCCATCTGATTCAATATGAATGATTCAATCCTTTTTAACAACTGTATGCAAACTGAAACACATAAATCACTAAGTATATTGGGAATGAAAGCTGAAACAAGGGGAACACAAAATTACAAAATGGAATATATAAACCTTTAGAATTAGTTTTAAGCAATGTTAAGTTTAATGGCTTTGTAACAGTAGCAGTGGAAAATTACTGAGGTTCATGGTACACAGAAAAAAAAATAGAGTACAGATAGAGAACATACTGGCACAAGATAAATCGTTATAGTTGATATAGTCTTAAGAAAAACAGTCTAGAAGAACAGGACACAGGGATAAGGAGTATCTGGGAATAGCAGGTGTCTAGGATAGGCTATGGTTAAACTAACTGGTAAGTAGGAGGATAGGAGGGTTATTATGTCTCTGGTGCTAACGAACCAATTAAACTGATATAAGCATCTACTGCACATGCTTCAGAGGCTGCCAGGAGTGATGAAGATTGCTGGAAGAAGTAAACGACCCTCAGAGACCACCACCACAATTCTGTACGCAAGTGGGGAGCTTTCTGGAAAATTATGTAATCCATACGTAGCCTCATTAATATGTATGTATGCCCAGGGACTATATAAGGATGACTTGTGTAGCAATAGGGGAGACACACGTTAGGAGGAGTTATCCCCCATGTCTCTCGGCACTGCAATAAAGAATACCTGCTTGTCAGCTAGAAATCTTTGTTGGCAAGTTTGTTCCTGGAGTTTTATCCGAATCAAAGCACTATATTATATGCAGTTAAACTATTTTGAGCTTCTACTTCTGCTATTAACTCTTTAGAAATGTGCCTTGTTCATCAAGTAAAATTTAAAAATCGATTGAATAAAGCTGCCAAAATCACTTATATGTTTGCCTAACGCAATATGCAGACAATACTGTAAGACTGAATTAGTTTCAGATAGGAACAGAAAATCAACTTCTACAATCATATTTCTACCTAGGAATATAATTAACAGTTTATAGACTCATGATTTTTAAGCAGAACTACTAAGAAGCTATTTCATAGTTTCTGTCATCCTTTTCCACTGTTCATAAATTAATTCCACTTTAATCCCTTAATCACTAGCCTTTGGTATTTTCATGCTAAAAACAGATCATGTCAAGCTGAGGATCTGACAATTACCAACTCTGGAAGAGCTTTGATTTAAATTAATTTATTATGAAATACCAGAATTCTCTTCTGAATGATAGCAGGTTTCAAACTGATAGTTTGATTATACACATTATTGGAGTTTTGTTTTTTTTGGTTTATTTTTCTGCAGCAAATCTCTAATTGTGCAGCCATGCATATTCAATATATAATGTTGCTTCATGCTGATGACATTCATATGAAAACCACAATTCCACACACAATAAACATTAGACCAAGATGACAGACTTTTTAAAAACTGACCCACAAACTGTCTCTGAATAGTGTGTGTCCATTTACCTTATATAGCACATAACTTCAGAGCCTTCTAGAAGACAACGTTTTTTAATGCTAAAGCAGAAAGTCGATAAATGAAGTGCTCCTGTTAAGAAGTTATAACCTCGTGTTTTGAAGATGACATTTATAGCAACCAAGGTACAGAGCAGGCTATTCCAGAAAACAGGTAAGGTGGGAAAAAGATTCTAAACAGAAGAACTATCCATAGAACCTCCTCTGGGTTTTAGCTATGACTCTTTCTTATACATAGTTTCTTAACTTTATGAACATTGTCCCAGGATTCAAAAAGGTGAAGTATTTCAAACTGTATTTTTAGAAATTTAAGACGATTGATGGACTGTAACTTGACTAATATTGTATTAGCAGCTTAATTGTAATGTTATCTGTTATTATATTAGTTGGTGAGTGTCGTGGTTTAAACCAAGTCCCCCAACTCCCAGAGAGTTAGGAAGGAGAATCCAAGGAATGTAGCCCCCACAGATTGAGATAAGAACGGTTTAATAACTAAGGCATAACACAATAATAATGATACAGCCAATAACAAGCGAAAAGAATACAACACCCCACCAGCCACTGACCCATAACTCACTCCATCCTGCCCGGCCGAGCACCGCGTGCTCCCTCCTCCATTTTCCTCCAGCGCTCCATCCCTCCTGCTCTCTCTCTCCCAGTATGCATCCTGGGCATCACGTGCTATGGTATGGAATACCTCATTGGCTAGCCTGGGTCAGGTGTCCTGTCTTTCCTTCCTCCTGGCCTCCCCTCCTCCACCTGGCTGGAGCACGTGCTCAGAAAAGGCCCTGAACAAAAACACCCCCAAAACATGCTCGCTATCAAGCAACTGTTCCCACCCAGAAATCAAAACACAGCACTGCACCAGCTACAAGAAGGAGAAAAATGACTGCCACGGCTGAACCCATGACAGTGAGTAATTTGGAAAAGAGAAGACAATTATACTGGAAAATACCAATACCTGTGGTTTTTACAGGTGAAAACATTTACTCTCAAATTTGAAAATGTTGCTTTAAAACTATCTATTGCAATTTTGTTTTTTAAACTTACATTTCTTTGACTTGAGATGCTGTACTTAACCAATCACAAAGAGCCATGTCAGCTGACATAGATAAAAAAAAAGAAGTGGAAAAAAAGAAGAAGAAAAAAAAAATCCTGACTAGTAAGGGTGCTTTAGGCTAAAAATGAACCAGAAGTGAAGCTTCATAAATGTGGAGGACAAGGGATGGAAACTTAAACAGACCTATACTACCTTCAAGCTAAAAATATTGCTGTCAAAAGTATCTCCATTGTCTCATGCCAAGAACTACTAAAAGGTATAATAGCAATAAGAATAGAAATTATTATACAAAGAACCATACGAGTATGTAGTACTGTTAATTATGTATAAAAATAAACTTTAGTGATCTATTTAGGTATGATGTGAAGCTAAAATTTCAGTCTGTCAGTCTGGAACTAAGGGAAGCAACAGCTTACTAACAACTGATTACCTTCTGTCTGGCAAATGAGACTTGAAGTTAGAATAATGAAAAGCAAACTATCCTAGAATTATTTTTTGTTGAAATAATTAGCATTCACTAAGCAATGAATCCTATCTAGTGCAAACTGAAAGATAAAAGAAGCAGATACTGGACAGATCTTTTGATAATAAATCAAAACTAATACGAGAAATACAGAAGAGAGAAAATGTGAGACATCTCTTTCTGTGAGAAAGAGATGAAGAAGAACTCAATATTCAAATCTATGGGCAGCATACAAAGCTGTTCATGCTGGGCCAACTGTTGTGGGCTGAGCTAAAGCCAAGTATCTGGAGAAAAGATCAATTAGAAAGACTATAGTTTATGAGAGTTTGCAAGCCTCACTAGGTTTGTACAAAGCAAAAAAGAATTTTTGCAGGAAAAAATAAAGTGGAAAGAACCTAAGCTGCCACCCTTAAAGCTAACAGGATATATCATATCTTTTAATTTAAAAAAAATTATATTAAGACTTTTCTCAGGCTACATACCTGAGAATTGTTTTGAACATAGATCCTAGCTCTAGGGCTGTCCAAAAAAAGTAGTATCAAGTCCTTTTCTGTCAGCTTTATACAGTTATAATTACATATTTGCATTTTCTGTATCTATTGGTGACTATAAAACACAGTTAAGAAAATAGTTTAGTAATAGTAAATGAAGTTATTTAACCTAATTTCAAGTAACTTCATACAGAAAAGGGCTGCAGAAGTAAGTACATTTTCAGCAGAAATACTAAAACTATGAGGTGTCCCTGCCCATGGCAGGGAGGTTGGAACAAGATGATCTTAAGGTCCTTTCCAACCCTAACTATTCTATGATGATTACATTCATTATCATGTGAACTTGAATTCTTGCAAGTGTCTAACTAAATCGTCAATACAAGTTTTAGAAGTTGTTACATGTTGTGCTTTGAAATTGCAAAAACTACACTTTTTCCAAGTCAGCTCTTATTATCTGAGTAGCATATTCTCCTTGTTGACTTTCATAGGCCAAAGTTTTAGTAATAGTTCGTACTGAGCTCATTAAGTGCTAAGCTATTTAGCAATTATGCACCTTATCTTCATTATATCCTAATATCAATGCATTGACACAAAATAGCCATTTTTAACTGAACTGAAAAGTGATCTGTTTGACAGAGCTTTTAATTACAAAAAACTTAATTTTATGTGTATTGTGTTGCATAGTGGGGTACTTGTGTGTAGGCAGTTACGCAAGTGTGATTTGTTTTTTTTATATTGCATTTTTATTGAAATAGCCCTGTTATTCATTCCTAATAAAGAATCTGTACAAATAGTAGAATGTATGAGCTATGACTGAATATAGCTCTGAGCAGCAGAAAATTATATTAATTGATGTGCCACAGAAAATGGGAATCTTTTACTCTTAATTTAAACCTGTAATGTTAGCATTTATATAAGTTATTTTTATGCTCTGTTTACAATGACTATTTTTGATTCTTTTTAACTCTGTTGACACTGGAAGTTACATATAAATTCTTATGCACTAATTTTATAATTCAAATTGCTATATTCATTCCGGGAGTAAAAAACATTCTAGTGTTTTGGGAAAACGTTAGCATAGGTTTATATGTATGTCCTTTTCAAGAAAGCTCTTAGATTTTTAAGTTTACCTGTACAAATAACCCTCATTTATATCAATGAATAATATGCACTTCAGTGCTTTTCTTTATGAGAATGATTTTTCTAAATTGATACCTTTAATTTCCAAGAATTCACTACTCTGATTATTGACATTAGAGGCAGAACAAAGTAACATCTTTCTCTTTTACTTGAAGAAAAATACCTTTAAAATCAAAACATAGCACTTTATTATACTGAACATTTACTGAATTAAAGACTCTCTTCAGTGATGCCCAGTGACAGGACAAGATGCAGTGGGCAGAGATGGATACATAGGATGTTTCATCTGCATATCAGAAAACATTTTTACTGTGAGTGTGACTGAGTACTGGCATGAGTTGCCCACAGAGGTTGTAGAGTCTCCATCCTTGGACACTGGATGGAACTGTCTGAACATTTCCCTAATCTTTGGGTGGCTGGGTATTGGTCAGCGGGTGGTGAGCAGTTGTATTGTGCATCACTACTGTTAATTGTTTTTTATCCCTTTATTTTTATATCTCTTTCCTTGCTATTCCCCTTGATAGTAGTAGTAGTTGTTGTAGTATATTGTACTTTATTTTATTTATTAAACTGTTCTTATCTCAACCCACAGGTTTTACATTCTTTTGATTCTCCTCCCCATACTGCCAGAGGAGGTAGGAGGGGGTGAGAAAGAGGCTCTGTGGTGTTTAGTTGCCAGCTGGGTTTAAACCATGGCGCCCTACTTGAGTAGAGGGATTGAGCTAGATGACCTTCAGAGGTCCCTTCCAACCCCAATTCTTCTGTGATTCTGTGAAAGGTACAACTTGAAGAATAAAGTACTTCTATTAGGGAATTAAACTCATTTAGACGTGTTATACTAGATCTAAAGCAGATAAAGAAAATATGAAAAGGCCCAGAAATATAAAATTTGTTATAAATGCACATGCACTTTTACAGAAGTAAGTACATACAGAATAGGCTGAATAGGCTACAAGTCTAGATCTTCTATGACACTTAAATGATATCTTATATGATAATATACAACAATATATGTTAAAAAAAGGAAATATGAAAATGTAATCATACCCACCTACAACAAGAGATTGGGAAACTGTTAAGTATTGAGCCTCACAGTTCTCAAAGGGGTTTTTTGAGCTGTATTCAAAGTTTTAGTAAACAAAATCCAATTTCCATGATTTCTGAGAATTAGACTGATTTTGAAAGTAGAGAAAGTAAATGCCACAAAATGACATTTTGAGATCTAAAACCAAGCATACAGGAGACAAACTGGCCTTTCTTTATCCTTTTATTCACAGATGGTTGGTTTATTTTTATTTTTTTTTAATTTGGATATCTTTTCTGTTAAATTTATTTCAATACTAATCCTAGTTAGAAGTAGAAAATAAGTGGAAACTGTAAATAAAGTGGCTGACATCTGTGAAAAAAAACAACAAAAAAACCACCAAAACACAAAACGCAAGATATTTTAATTATTTTCAATATTAATTAATTTGGAAAGATTTGTGTGTGTTCCTGGCTATATCTGTATTTGCAAATATCAACCATGTATTCTTTATCCCAAACTCTCTGAAGTTGAGGATACTATTCCTATGTAATTTCATTGCAGTGCTTTAAATCTCTAATTGACTATAATCAATCATTAAATGAGAAGATATCTGGGAAATGTAGACTTCCTGGACAAACTAGCAATGTTGTACTGCCAAACAAATGGTTGAGAATAATTAAAAAGTGTATCCTGAAAACAAGTTGTTAATTTTAAATGGGAAGGGAAATAATGATGACAATATCTCAGCAAGACAGCTTCCAGATAGTAAAGTCTAAAATTAGGATGTTTAATGAGCAAGGTAGGAATCAATAAATCATTATATTAATGAAGTAATTACTAGATATGACAAATAAAAAAAACATACACAATAGCCTAGTAATGCCTTAATCTTTGAAATATCCACTTTCCATTGCAATACTTCCTTGCTTTCTTTTTTTTAATTTCTTGTTTACTTACTTAATTTACTTTTTTTTCTTACTTTTTTCCTTTTCCCTTTCTTTACTTCATTCTTCATAATATTTAGAAAAGATTTACTTTTTTTGTTTAAACTTCCTCAGTCATGATATTCAAGTATGTAAAAAGCTCTCTAAACCAATTTGGCCCCGCAGTCAAATTCACACTTTCTGGGGTGTTACAATTCCCTGAAGAAATTGTCAACATATTTTTGCAATAATACAATTTTCTTGAACTCTCTTCCTCTCTGTCCTAATCATTGCTTCCTTTTCATTGAATCATGGACTGGTTGAGGTTGGAAGAGACTTTCAACATAATTTAGTTCCAACACACCTGCCATGGGCAGGGATGCTTAAAACTAGACCAGGTTCTTCAAAGCCTCACCAAACCTGGCCATGAATGGAATGGGGCAGACAGAACTTCTCACAGCAACCTCTTCCAGTGTCTCACCACAGAATCACAGAATCCCAAGGGTTGGAAGGGACCTCAAAAGATCATCTAGCCCAACCCCCCTGCAAGAGCAGGGTAACCTAGAGTACATCACACAGGAACCTGTCCAGGCAGGCCTTGAATACCTCCAATGTAGGAGACTCCACAACCCCCCTGAGCAACCTGTTCCAGTGCTCTGTCACTCTTACAGTAAAGAAGTTCTTCCTGATGTTAACGTGGAACCTCCTATGCTCCAGTTTACACCCATTGCCCCTTGTGCTATCACTGGATATCACTGAAAAAAGCCTAGCTCCATCATCCTGACACCCACCCTTTACAGATTTGTAAACACTGATGAGGTCACCCCTCAGTCTCCTCCAAGTTAAAGAGACCCAGCTCCCTCAGCCTCTCCTCATAAGGGAGGTGTTCCACTCCCTTAATCATCTTTGTGGCTCTGTGCTGGACTCTTTCAAGCAATTCCCTGCCCTTCTTGAACTGAGGGGCCCAGAACTGGGCGCAATATTCCAGATGCGACCTCACCAAGGCAGAGTAGAGCGGGAGGAGAACCTCTCTTGCCCTACTAACCACACCCTTTCTAATGCACGCTAGGATGCCATTTGCCTTCTTGGCCACAAGGGCACATTGCTGGCTCATGGTCATCCTCTTATCCACCAGGACTCCCAGGTCCCTTTCCCCTTCACTACTTTCCAGCAGGTCAACCCCCAACCTGTACTGGTACATGGGGTTGTTCTTCCCCAAATGCAAGATTCTACACTAGCCGTCGTTGAATTTCATCAAGTTTCTCCCCGCCCAACTCTCCAGCCTGTCCAGGTCTCGCTGAATGGCAACACAGCCTTCTGGTGTGTCAGCCACTCCTCCCAGTTTAGTGTCATCAGTGAACTTGCTGAGGGTACACTCAGTTCCCTCATCCAGGTCGCTGATGAAAATATTAAACAGCACTGGTCCCAGCACCAACCCCTGAGGGACTCCACTAGTCACAGACCTCCAGCTAGATTCTGCCCCATTGACCACAACTCTCTGCCTTCTTCCTTTCAAACAGTTCTTGATTCACCTCACTTACCTGATCAGCAAGCCCACACTTCCTTAACTTATCTATGAATATGCTGTGGGAGACTGTATCATAGTGAAGAATTTTTTCCTAATGCCTTATCTAAATCTACCCTCCCACACTTTAAAGCCATTCCCCATTGTTCAGTCACTACACACCCTTCTAGAACATTCTTCCCTAGATACCTTGTAGGCCCCTTTTAGGAAAATCTGGCTCCTATCCAAGTCTTAACTTTTACAGAAGACGTTATAGTAAGCCCCAAATCTCATAATTGTTCCCAGGACCTTCCTATATAAGAAGCCCAATAGCTTTTGTTGAAATAATAAATGAAGAAGCAAAGTGGTGTTTCTCTACAAAGTTTGGCAGCATAAAATATATTTGCTGCCAAATGTCACGAAAGCAAATCTATACAAATAAAAGAAAACCTGCTAGCTTACAGACTACCTAAATTTCTGAAAACATTCTGTTAACAAGGTGTTCAAAAGCTTTCTATGTAAACCTGTTGTAATTAAAATTTTAACAAAAAAAGCAAAATCAAGGAAAATCTCAGGTTTTCTAAACACGCTAGCTAAATTAAACAGGAGTTAATTCACCTACATAATATGACAAATGAAAGCATGTATAAACCATTTTGATATATATCTAATTGTAATTGAAATCATAACTATTCACATGTCTTCATTCATCATTCCTTCTCTTTATATAGCTGTAAGTTTCCTATTAAATAATACTAACATACTTACATTGCAGAACAGTGGAAGACTGGACCTTTGCAGCATCTAATAGAAGCATAAGAAACATCTTTTTATTCCTTTTTGTTCATCATACAATTTTTAGTTCCTTTATACAAGATAGAGTAATACTTGTGTATCTTATCCATTGGTCCCTGCCTTCCATTCCTCAGCTATAGTTTTCTTGAGTTCAATAGTTTCTTCAATTTATTTTTTCTTCAATTTATTTTACTGTTATTCTTGTCTTGCTTCAAATCCACCTTTTTTTTCTATCCAGTTTTCTTTTATTCTTGCTTTTTTTTCATGCTCTTCTACCAGGTTTTCTTTTATCAAAAGCCTTTTTTTTCCGTGTGTGCTGTTATTCTTGACAAGTTTAAATACTTGTCATTAAGTACAGCATCTTAATATCTACTTGACCTGTCACTGCAAGCACTTCTCCAGACTAGTGCAAATTGTGCAATTGCCATGTATGTTTTCTTCTGTAAAGAGAGAACAGTGTACCTTGTTCTGCATACTACTTGTCATACATTCTTATGCAAATAACAGAACTATTTAGGAAAGTATCTGTGTAGGAAGATCTTCTAATAATCTAACTTCTGTACAGTTCAGCCTAGTACAGAAAAGTTATTTTGATAACTATTCAAGTTTAAATGCCAAATTCAAACACCCTAAATCAAACCTTTGTATTAACTGATGATGTGAAACTTTTCTAAGGAAAGGTGTTGTACCTAAAGCCAACAGTTTACAAAAAGGAGAAAATATTTACTTGAGGGAAGGTGAATATTTAAGAACTTTAACTTTAGGTTAGACTTTCATTCAGTATTTTCTGATCATAGCAAACAAATACTGAAATGTGCATTTCATAAACACTGAAATATATAGTATATTATTGATCACAGTGGATCTGCTTTAAACAAAAGGAAATTATACAATACTGTAAAATTTTCTGTTTCATAAAGAGATATGGACATACCTGTATAGCCAAGAGAAATATCTATCTGATGTATGACTCAGATATTATTGTATGTGTAATTGAAAGCCTGCAGAAAATACACATGCACATGTACACCAGATCTGAGGGAAATATAGACATCATTGCAGCAGCCGGTTGTCGTGGTTTAAAACCAAACTGCACAGCTCGTTAATCACTCCCCAACTTGCTCCCCCGACTCCCAGAGAGTTAGGAAGGAGAATCCAAAGAATGTAGCCCCCACAGGTTGAGATAAGAACAGTTTAATAGCTAAGGTATAACTCAAATCACTACTGCTACTACTACTACAAACAATAATGATAAAGCAAATAACAAGTGAAGAGAATACAACACCTCACCAGCCACTGACCCATAACTCACCCCACCCTGCCCGACAGAGCTCCAACCGATACCTCCTCCATCCCCCCCAGAGCTCCAGCCCTTCCAGGTTTGTCCCAGTTACATCCTGGGTATGATGTGCTATGGTATGGAATACCTCTTTGGCTAGCCTGGGTCAGGTGTCCTGTCTCTCCTTCCTCCCAGCTTCCCCTCCTCCCTGGCAGAGCATGAGGCTCAGAAAAGGCCTTGGACAAACCAAACATTTGAGCAGTAACTCAAAACATATGTACTATCAGCAACCATTTCCAGTCTGAAAGTCAAAACACAGCACTGCACCAGCTACCAAGAAGGAGAAAAAATGACTGCTACTGCTGAACCCAGGACACCGGCTATGACCCACACTCCTATCACAGCTGTTGATAGGAAGCTCTTCACTTGCCTTATTCACCCTGGTCCCCCCAGTAGCTGGTTTTCAGAACATACACTGCTCCTCCCCCAGGGGTTAGTGGCAAAGACCTCTGCTTGATGCACTAGCTGACACCACAGGCCAGGGACACCTATAGCTCCGTTATGTCTCCAGTGTCTAGTACCCAGTCCACTCACACAGATCCCACCAGTAGCTGGCATTTAGTCCTTGCAACACTTACATGCACAGGATAGAAAGTGACAGTACCTGAGAGTAGCGTTACAGAGAGATATTTTAGAAATGTTGTATTAATGTTAAGCAGAGAAACTGACCCAGATAAACAAATCAACCAATTCACATTATCCTTGACCAGACAAACTCTTTGAGGATTGAAAAGTGACTGCTGTATTATTTTCTCAATAATCATTTATTAAAAGGCTACATTGGCCTGTTTCTCTGTGTGCCTCTAAGAATAAATACCACAGTCAAATGTGGTATGATGAATTTACAGGTTTGATGTTATACAGAATGTTATGCCTTCCCACTAGGATATCAGAAATGAATCAGAAGGGGAGACTAGAGTTTACTATACCTAGTGACATGGAATAAAAAATAAACTTCTCCTGTGGAGACAGTGTTCTCACAGGAGAATGGATATTTGGTACATGAGCTCTGAATAACTCCGAAAGATACAGCAAGGCCATGAGAGGCCCGAGGAAGCCTAAGCAAGCAAGATAAGAAGAAGCTGGAATTCACTGAGTGATGAGAACTGTGGACTGTTGGCAAGTGTTCGAGGTCAAGTTCTCACACCTGTGCTTAACCAATTATATGTTAGTCACTAAGGGTCTTCAAGACAAGTATCCAATCATGGTATGCCAAATTGCTGTAGGTGTGTGTAAGCAACAGTATATAAGGAGTTAATGCTTTGTAATAAATGGCTTTTTGTCTGATCACATTGATCTCTGACTGAGTCCATTCCGCAGCAAATGGCGCTCCGAACAGGGACCCTCTATAAGTTCACATTGAAATGGAAGAGGGTGTGAATCGCTGGGCCGTGAAGAAATCGGCTGGAATTGATCTGGCTGGACCAAGATCGGGAGGCAGAAGCCTCGGAGGAAGGAATCCTCGGATCGGAGCCTTGTGAGCCCGGAAGACACTGCGCAGTGCAAATAAGGTGAGAAGCCGGACGGTTGGAAGGGAGATTAAGGAGGGAAAACAGTTAAGTAAAGAAGAAGAAGTAACACTTAAGCTCTTCCAACATATCCTCTCTGTGAGAGGGACAGACTATGATGAAGCTATGCTAAAAAGATTGTTGCTCTGGAGTAAGGAGTAAGGAGTTAATTGTGGGAGTCGGCGAAGCTTTTAATCTCGAGACTTGGGAGAAAATTACTAAGGAAGAAGCCTTTGATTTATGGATGTTTTCAGTCCTTCTTAAGGTGAAGGGAGCAACCCTTAAAGAGACAGACTTAAAGTTAATGTAGAAATGGTTGAAGACGCATTACCCAGAGATTGATGAGTCTACTGGATTTGAGATATCCTTGTGGAATGGGGCAGGAGTTAAACTGTGGAATGCAGCCACGAAAGGCAATGACGCTGTGAAAAGTTTGTTAGTCATTTGGAGAACTGTTTTAGAGACGTTAAAGTCAAAAAATGAGATCATGGAGACCAGC
The DNA here is from genome assembly GCF_012275295.1 of Melopsittacus undulatus. Classification (NCBI taxonomy): domain Eukaryota; kingdom Metazoa; phylum Chordata; class Aves; order Psittaciformes; family Psittaculidae; genus Melopsittacus; species Melopsittacus undulatus. The sequence goes on along the minus strand of NC_047527.1, from coordinate 80,429,138 downwards.
GTGCCCCCCCCCCCCCAGTCCCCCCCCGCACCTCCGCCGGTTGCCGCTATGGCTGCGAAGATTGAAGACGGGGATGAAGATGATCCTTTTGATTCAGTTCCTGTTGACCCTGACAAGGAGCCTGTGCACGTTCATCAGTTCACTGTTGCGGCTCCTGAGATTCTGATGCCTGATAATGCCGATGCTGACCTGGATGGTGCTTTTGACCTGAAGCCTATTCATCCGGAAAAGAAGCCTGATTTATATCCCCCATATCCTTATGATAAATGGGTAGCTGTAAAGGGAGAAGTGAGATGGGTGGGGGATGCGGATGTATTGCACGGTTTCCCATGGTGTGTGTGCTTCCCACCCGAGATGGGAAGGTCTCTTGTATGCTCTTATCAGGGGTATCGGGCAGAATGTGTCAGACTGTGGAGTTGGGACCCCATATACAACTCCTTTGATACAGTCTCTCTGTGATACTCATGTACTAGAAGTTGGTAAATATAAGTATATCCATGTTTCTATCGACCCTTGGAAAACTTTAGAGGTATTGCTGGCAACTTCTTCCAACATAGGCTGGCCACCTGTGTCGGAATGAGTGTGCATTTTGGTCAGTAAAAAAGCCCAAGCCTCATGAGATGTGAGGGAGGCAGAGCCTCTGCGGGGACGCCCACTAAGGTTGAGCCTGCCACCTTGCACTGTGATGATGCTTCTTGGAGCTGGTTTCCTGATAGCCTTTACAAGCTCCTTGCGCCACGTTCTGCATGTGGGACTGTGTAGAGGGAGTAATGATTGTCTGGATTTTGTGTTTCAAATACTGTAGTTGTGTGGAGTGTGCTTGTGGGATCCCATATATGTGTTTGTGTGTGTGTGATGAGGGCAGACAGTGTTCTGTATATTTTTTTTGTTGTCAGGTTCATGTAAAAGGTTTAACAGGTAGCAGTTCAACATTTTGGGCAAGAAAGGGTTAATGCAAAAGTGCAGCAGGTATTTCTTGCTGCTGCTGAGAAGGCTGCTGCCGATAGGCCGGCGGTTTCAGCTGTGCAAAACAGGATGAATGACTTTGAAAAAAAAAAAAAAAAAAAAAAGGGGGAGTGTAATGATGGAGCAAACCCCTTTGACTGTTAAAAATGTGCAGTCTATTTCTGCAGCTGCTTCACATTCCGTTTGCATCAGAATGCTTCTGCTTTAAGGAATCACTTTAACCTGTCTATTTCTCAAGAACTGATAACCCGGAGGAAGGGGTATATTTGTGTCCTCCTACCTACAGGTCCATGGTGGCTACCTGCAAAGTTTGTCAGGCCTTGCCATGAGCTGGACAGATGAGTGGAAGAACTCGATGTATCATCTACAGAAGCTGACTATGAAAACCCCAAGCATAATGAGATAGAGAGAAACAAATGACTGTAAAACATCAGTTGGGGGCAACTGAAAAGTAACAGCTTGAATATGCGTGCTTGTAAAGTAGCTATTATTAGAGGTTGTGATTTTGCGTATAAAACCACCTGTATTTACTAGCCAGTTGCTAATAAGCAACTATACCTTGTATTGTATGGATATGTCACTTGTAAAAGAGATGTTAGAGCATGCAAATTTGCAGCAGCTGCTACAAAATGCTAAGGCAAAAGCTAGAAAGATTCTGAGATGATGGCAGTGTTATAAAGCTGGGAATGAAAGTAGATAAAAAAAAAAAAAGGGGGGGGGAGGAATGCCAGGATTTTCTCCACTGACAGCAAAAGCACAATTTGTACTAAATTCTTTAGATTTGTCTAGTTTTGATTCCCTTTCTGCAACACAGCGATTGTGACACCTGACGGACAGCTCCTTGCCCAAACCACAGGTTCTATATGAAGACCTACAATGATAATGAGTGTAAAGGCCCGGTGCCATTGCTGCCATGGGGTCAAGGATACAGCTGTGTACAACTATCAGCAGGACCATACTGGCTGCCAGCAAAACATATAAAGCCCCAGAACTCAACAACATAAGGAAACAGCAATGACAGAAATCTTTGTAATATCTGTTCTATTATGTGTGACCATGCGTAATGGACAAGTATACTGAGCCCATCTGTTAAATCCCCATTATTCCAACCTGTTATATGGTGTGTAGGATTCACTGGTATGCCAGATGTTATAAAGGTTCAAGTGACTTCAAATCAGACCAGTCTTACTGAAATAATGCTGCCTAGAGTAGTGGGTTGTTATGTTGCACAAGTCAAGCAGTGACAGAGCAGACAAACCAAATTGTAAAAACCTTTTAGTAAAACTAAAAAGGGGGAGATGTGGAGACAGTGTTCTCACAGGAGAATGGATATTTGGTACATGAGCTCTGAATAACTCCGAGGGATACAGCAAGGCTGTGGAAGGCCCGAGGAAGCCTAAGCAAGCAAGATAAGAAAAAGCTGGAATTCACTGAGTGATGAGAACTGTGGACTGTTGGCAAGTATTCGAGGTCAAGTTCTCACACCTGTGCTTAACCAATTATATGTTAGTCACTAAGGGTCTTCAAGACAAGTATCCAATCATGGTATGCCAAATTGCTGTAGGTGTGTGTAAGCAACAGTATATAAGGAGTTAATGCTTTGTAATAAATGGCTTTTTGTCTGATCACATTGATCTCTGACTGAGTCTGTTCCGCAGCATTCTCCACACCATGTTTTTTGTCATCAGTGTTTATTCGGAAATGAAGAAAACCAATATTATATAAGAAAAGAGCAAGTTCTATTAGACTAATTTTTCTGCTCATCTTTCCTATGATTTCTGCTTTTCTCCACCATGACAATTAATCCAGGATAACTTCAAATTCATTTTTAACCAAAAACTCTTACACACTTTTCTCCCTTATAGTCCTTTTTCTTGAACTTATATTTTCTGATGTTTGCAGATGAAGTCTCCAAAATTCCTCCAGGTACTTTCTGCCATTCTTTAAATTCCCCCTTAGAAAAAGATAAATTAATCAAATTTTTCTATTATTAACCAGATACTAAAATGTAATAACTGTACCACAACTGTATAATATGTTAGCACCATGCTCAGCAGGTAACTGTGGTGCAGTTAAGATTGTTTTGTTTGAATTTAGCAAGTTAATATAAATAAAACCATGTAGAAAGCAAAACCATGTTTGGATACTACTGAGACCCCAGTTGATAAGAGGGACTAGCAGAAGTTCAGATTTTTTTCCACAATCCATTTCTAAGTTTTAAGAGAATTTCCATTATGTATCTGAATTTCCCCTTCCTCAGCCCCCCCAAAAAAACCAACAAGGTGTGCCACATCACGACAAGGCATCTTTTTGTCCTCTACCAGACCCCACCTCTTGAATGAAGGCTTACTATAAGCGCTCACAAGGCTAATGATTCATGCTCCAGTCAGGATACTGGAATTCTTGAAGGACAGTTAATCAGGTCTCATTGATCCTGCAAGTTCTTCAGGTTTTGTCCTTTGGAAAAAAAAATCAGAAAATAAATAATAAATAAATAAAAATAAAAAGGCGGTTGCTCCAAAACTTATCTACCGAGACAAAGCTCCTCATCTACACATCAGATGAAGCTTCAGTAGCTGTTTATTGCAATGGACATTTCCCTAAATAAAGTGTCATAGAAAAATATCAAATAGGTGATCTGACTACACTGGATGATACCTGGGTGAAACTGAACTTAATGAATTACCAATTGGTTTAGTTTTTGTATATGAGCTCAATTAATTATTGGCTAGCTTTGAATGTTAGTGTTAATGGACTAAGGGAATTTATCAGATTTATACATATCTATATTTCTGTTGCTTCAATAAACCACACTTTTGGTGAATCTGCAATTGTTAATCTGCAATTAACAACAACTGAATGTATGTATGGTGTTGTATTGGTTATAATCATAAATTAAGCTCAGCTACACCCAGCCCCTCTGATCTCTGAGGACTGGCTGGAACACAAAGGGTTTTATTTTCTGTCAAATTTCTATACTCTCAATGCAACAAATAGATGTCCATATAGGAATCAAGTTCCTAATATTCTACCAATATCTTTTTATGTACTCCATCTTCAGTAAGTCAATATGGTTATATTAATAGTTTTAGTTAAATATAACACTAATTCTACACTCTTCTAGAAACACTACACCTAATCCCCAAATTATTTTTTAACAAAAATATTTTGTGTGCAGCATTTTGTCAGTGAGACAGTAAATAAAGGAATAGAAGAAAACCCTCACAGTTGTGAGAACCTTTCTTGTGAGAAGAAAAGATTCTTTTCCTTGGTTTATGCTTTTTATTTCTTGGGAGTAGTTACCCACTAAATTGGAATGTGTCTGTATTGCACAGAGGTCAAGGATCCAAGTGATTCTGTGACAAAATCACAGAAGATGAAACTGTTTTGTTCCCTCATCCACTTCCCTGTCACCCATCCACAACAACAAAAAAAATGGAAGTGAAACATTTGTTTGCACTGAAATATTGTTGATACATTTCAAGAGTTTCATAAACCAAAAACTGTTTCACAATACAGATTTTTTTATTGGTGTATGAAAAATGAAAAATTTTGGTTTGAAACAACATCTATTTTGAGACTAACCTTAAAATCTCTGAAAATAGGCATTTCTAAATAATGATCCCTCAAAAAAAAAAAAGGCAAAAAAAAAACGCAAACACCACAAAAAAAAAACCCCGCAAAAAAAAAACCCAAGATAAACTCAAACTTTTTTTTAGCATAACCTCTTATATGACTTAAGGAAGAGCTGTTGCACAATTTGGTAAATTACTTTTCTAATCTCCAACTATTTTTTCTTCAAATTGTGGCTACCAGAAAGAAAAAAATACTGGGAAAATTTAATCATGACTGGATCTTTTTTTTGTCTAAGATATTGATTTAACAGAGATTAGGCTCATGGCTGACTCAGAAAATCACAAAGTCAGAAAATTTTCATGTGTAAAACTCAGTTTGTGTCTTAATATACATGCACAAGTATTGTTCCTTAACAGGCAGGATGCATTCTCAAACTGTTGAAATGTAATGAATGAAAATATTACACCTTCTGTAAAGCAACTACCAAAGTCTTAGTTCCATATTGATCAGAAATGTAGTATAACTTTCCACTCAATTGACAAATATGTAGCATCAAACATTTTTAATATCATGGTGTAACATTAACTTTTATTGTCAGAAAGTCCATTCTCTCAAAAATCAGTATGGAATATGATACAAAATATATTTCAGATTGGCTTATCCTTTACCATACTTTATTTCTCTAGGATTAGGAGTCAGAATACTAACACTGTGAATATATTTACTATGACTCTGGAGGCTAATATTTTTTTGTATCAAATAAAGTGGATTTACACAAAGGAAAACATGAAGAAAAGTTTTTCAAAACACTTTACATACACAGTTCCTCAGTAAATACATTGATGTTCCTATAAGCATCTTAATCAGAAATAAAATTTATATATACCAGAACTGTGTAGAAGAAACTTGTTTCTTTAGCACTAGATTCATGTTTTGAGCAAAAGTGTTAAATAAGGCTGGTCACAACACCAATCCCTGAGGGACACCACTCGTTACTGGTCTCCAGCTGGACATTGAGCCGTTGACCACAACTCTTTGCATGCGGCCATCCAGACAGTTCTTTAGCCACAGAGTGGTTCACCTATCAAATTGATGTCTCTCCAATTTAGAGACAAAGATGTCATGTGGGACAGTGTCGAGCACTTTGCACAATTTCCGGTAGATGACATCAACTGCTCTATCCCGTCCGTCAGTTCTGTAGCCCTGTCACAGAAGGCCACCAAATTGATCAGGCAGGATTTCTCCTTAGTGAAGCCATGCTGGCTGTCACCAAGCACCTCATTGTTTTTCATGTGCCTTAGCATTGCCTTCCAGGAGAATCTGCTCCCAGATTTTGCCAGGCACAGAGGTGAGACTGACTGGTCTGTAATTCCCCGGGTCATCCATTTTCCCCTTCTTGAAGATGGGGGTTATATTTCCCTTTTTCCCAGTCATCGGAAGCTTCACCTGACCGCCATGATTTTTCAGATATGATGGCCAGTGGTTTACCAACTTCATTCACCAGCTCCTTCAGGACCCACAGGTGGATTTCATCAGGTCCCAGGAACTTGTGCACATTATAGTTCTTAAGATGGTCTCGAACCAGATCCTCTCCTACAATGGGCCTAAGGTCTTTATTCTCACAGTCCCTGTGTCTGCCTTCCAAGACTTGTGTGCTGTGGTCAGAATCTTTGCCAGTGAAGACTGAGGCAAAGAAGTGATTGAGAATCTCAGCCTTCTCCAGATCCAAGGTAGCCAGTTCTCTTGATAGCTTATGGAGTGGCCCTACGTTGTCCCTTGCCTGTTTTGTATCCGCTACATACCTACAAAATCCTTTCCTGTTATCTTTATCATGCCTAATCAAGTTTAACTCTAACTGGGCCTTAGCTTTCCTAACCTGGTCCCTAGCTTCCCAGACAACATCCCTTGTATATAAAGAAGGCAGAGCTGCTGAATGACTTCTTTGCCTTTGTCTTTACTCCTGCAGACTCTACCCGGGGGCCCCAGATTCCTATAGCCCCAAAAGGAGTCAGGACAAAGGAGGAGTTTGCTTTGGTAGATGAGGATTGGGTTAGGGATCAGCTAAGCAATCTGGACACCTATAAACCGATGGTTCTGGATGGAATACACCCATGGGTACTGAGGGAGCTGGCAGAGGTCTTTCCTAGGCCACTCTTCATCATCTTTGGTAAGTCATGGGAAATGGGAGAGATGCCTGAGGATTGGAGGGTGGCAAATGTCACACCACTCTATAAGAAAGGCAAGAAGAAGGACCCGTGTAATTGTAGACCAGTCAGCCTTACCTCCATCCCTGGAAAGGTAATGGAACAACTTATTATTGACTCCATCTCTAGGCGTATCAATGATGAGTGGGTCAATAAGAACAGCCAATATGGTTTTACCAAGGGGAAGTCATGTTTGACCAACCTTATAGCCTTCTATGAGGAAGTAACTAGGTGGAGGGATGATGGCAGAGCAGTAGATATGTTTTTTCTTGATTTCAGTAAGGCACTTGAACTGTCTCCCACAGCATCCTCCTAGATAAGCTAAGGAAGTGTGGGCTTGCTGATCAGGTAAGTGAGGTGAATCAAGAACTGTTTGAAAGGAAGAAGGCAGAGAGTTGTGGTCAATGGGGCAGAATCTAGCTGGAGGTCTGTGACTAGTGGAGTCCCTCAGGGGTTGGTGCTGGGACCAGTGCTGTTTAATATTTTCATCAGCGACCTGGATGAGGCAACTGAGTGTACCCTCAGCAAGTTCACTGATGACACTAAACTGGGAGGAGTGGCTGACACACCAGAAGGCTGTGTTGCCATTCAGCGAGACCTGGACAGGCTGGAGAGTTGGGCGGGGAGAAACTTGATGAAATTCAACGACGGCTAGTGTAGAATCTTGCATTTGGGGAAGAACAACCCCATGTACCAGTACAGGTTGGGGGTTGACCTGCTGGAAAGTAGTGAAGGGGAAAGGGACCTGGGAGTCCTGGTGGATAAGAGGATGACCATGAGCCAGCAATGTGCCCTTGTGGCCAAGAAGGCAAATGGCATCCTAGCGTGCATTAGAAAGGGTGTGGTTAGTAGGGCAAGAGAGGTTCTCCTCCCGCTCTACTCTGCCTTGGTGAGGTCGCATCTGGAATATTGCGCCCAGTTCTGGGCCCCTCAGTTCAAGAAGGGCAGGGAATTGCTTGAAAGAGTCCAGCACAGAGCCACAAAGATGATTAAGGGAGTGGAACACCTCCCTTATGAGGAGAGGCTGAGGGAGCTGGGTCTCTTTAGCTTGGAGGAGGATTGAGGGGTGACTGTGGAGACAGTGTTCTCACAGGAGAATAAATATTTAGTACATGAGCTCTGAATAACTCTCAAAGATACAGCAAGGCCATGAGAGGCCCAAGGAAGCTTAAGCAAGCAAGATAAGAAGAAGATGGAATTCAGTGAGTTATGAGTACTGTGGAATGTTGGCAAGCATTCGAGGTCAAGTTCTCACACCTGTGCTTAACCAATTATATGTTAGTCACTATGGTCTTCAAGACAAGTATCCAATCATGATATGCCAAATTGCTGTAGGTGTGTGTAAGCAATAGTATATAAGGAGTTAATGCTTTGCAATAAATGGCTTTTTGTCTTATCATATTGACCTTTGACTGAGTCAAAAGTCAAATATAGTTTAGTTCTGCGGCAGGTGACCTCATCAATGTTTACAAATATGTCAAGGATGGGTGTCAGGATGATGGAGCTAGGCTTTTTTCAGTGATATCCAGTGATAGGACAAGGGCAATGGGTGTAAACTGGAGCATAGGAGGTTCCACGTTAACATCAGGAAGAACTTTACTGCGAGAGTGACAGAGCACTGGAACAGGTTGTCCGGGGGGGTTGTGGAATCTCCTACGTTGGAGATATTCAAGGCCCTCCTGGACAAGTTCCTGTGTGATGTACTCTAGGTTACCCTGCTCTTCCAGGGGGGTTGGACTAGATGATCTTTCGAGGTCCCTTCCATCCCTTGGGATTCTCTGATTCTGTGATTTTATGTAAATACTATGCAATGAAGAAATAAAGTGTAAGATTCAGCAAAAAGATAGTTGTGTCCACTGCATTGCCATATGGCAGCAAACAGCAAACATTTCCTGTTTAACTCTGCTTGTATTGTACTAAAAGACTCTAATGATAATTAACAATGTTTTTCTATTTCTAGAAAAATGGCACTGATTTTCTGTGTGCACAGAAAAACAGGTGTCACAAATGTTAAATTATACTACCTGTTACATAATGGTAAAAATTTGGTGATTATGGATAAACATCCATTCATTAAAATACTTCTTCATTTTATGTTAAAAATGAACAAATGTATATGCCATACTTCTCTTTATAGTTACCAACCTTTTTATTACCAAATGGCTTCACAACAGCAAAGCAAAATAATCATAAAATCATAGAATCATAAAATATCTAAGGTTGGAAAGGATCTTAAGATCATCGAGTTCCAGCCCCCCTGCCATGTGCAGGGACACCTCACACTAAACCATGTCACCCAAGTCTCCATCCAATGCAGCTTTGAACACCACCAGGAATGGAGCATTCACAACTTTCCTGGGCAATCCATTCCAGTGCCTCAACACCCCTTACAGTACAGAACTTCTTCCTTTAAGAAGTTCCTTCCTTTAAACTTTAGATTTATCCAATCTAAACTTCCCCTGTTTAAGTTTTAACCTGTTATCCCTTGTCTTATTGCTACAGTCATAGATTAGCTAGGGTTGGAAATGATCCCTGATACAGTGCCACATGTGACACTTCTGAGTCGTAATCCATGCCAGAACCACAGAACAAGGTGCCCTGACTGTACTGAAACAAAGCCATTTCTACTCTTCTCCACAGCTCATTCAGAGTGCTCCCTTGTGTTTTCTTATCCAAATCACTCTGCCCATGCTTTGGAGAGTGGAACATTATTGATTTTGACATTGCTGCAGGCCCCTTAGCAGAGCAGAACACCAGCAGGAAAATTATTGCGTACAGTCTGTGAATTGAATCTATTTCTAGAGGCTCAGTTCTGAAGTGAAGTTATGTTTAACTCACTTTCTTCACCAACCAAATCATAAGAGCCATTTTGAATAGCTGAAGGGCTAGCTGAGAGCTCCACTTGGATAGCACCAGAGTACGCATGCATACTCAAAAATGTGTCAGGATTGCTAACGATATAAACATAAGTTTTAATAATGGAAATACTGTCTGCAGAAAGGGACCAGTGCTTACTTTCATAGGAGAAAAGTCACAAATATTATCAATTTATATAACAATTCACTTGAACCTGTGAAGAAAAAGATACATTTTTTGCCTTCTTTCAACAGAGAAGGTAGTCCAGAGTATATACATCTAACGGGTCAGCTGTAATTTGACCTCTTTTACCAGAATGTCCATCCCTTTCTTATCACAAAAGAATAATCAAGAACATAATCTTCCTCAGCTTTGCTTACTGCGTATTCTCTCCTTGTCTTTAAGCAGCATGACAGAACTACTCATGTCTTCAGCAAGTTCTTTAGTCTTGAATTTTACTTAACTCACGACATAAGAGTCTTGCAAAACATCTGTGAATTTGTGTCCCATACGTGGGGCATCTGTGCCCCATTTTACTGAATGTCATCTGAAAGTGGACATTCTAAAACCCAGAGATAAGCAATGTACAGACTGTTGCAGACAGAAGTCTTAACTTGAGGCATTTTTGTTAAATTACCGCAAATTAACACAAAACTGTCAATAGTCCATTCATATATTAGGAAAAAGAAGAAAAATAGTTAAGTGAACAATAATGGAAACACCTTTCCTAACCTTTTCCTGAGTTCAACTTCAGCAAGCACCTCTCCTCCCCTCTTCTGAACCTCAGCATCTCCTCACTTTTGCTGTGCATTACACACAGCCCCTTCCATCTCCTTCAGTGAGGCAATAGGCAGTGGAAGGGTTTCAGGTCCTGGGTGTAACGACTTCTGTGTTCTGCTCCTTGCCTCTCACTCATTTTCCCAACTTACACTATGGCTAGCCCACAGCCACAGTCCCTCCAGGGCTCCCTTGCCCCAGGGAGTGCTGCACCTGGACCACAGACAAAGCACCTCTTCTGCCAGAGTGTGACACCAGCCTTGTTCCCAGCAATGTTCTCATCTGCTTCTTCTCCAACTCCTCCCACTCTCCCTCAAACATGCCTGCTCAGATATGTGACAGCTTTGGCAAGTGGCTGGCAGACAGTTCACAGCAGTGTCTGAGCCAGCCAGAATCAGCTGTGATAACCTGGTTGCAGCTCCTAGCCCCCTTTGTCTTCGGGTGCAACACTGCTGGCTGTCCCCAGGACAGCTGGGCACAGGGAGACACATTTTTCCAGGTAATTTGTGCAATGCAGGAATTTGTATGAGAAGACCAACTATTTAATCACTGAAATGGGGACCAAGACAAATGCAAATTTTGTTAGAGCTTTACAGGCAGGAAAACCTGAGTCACGGAACCCAGATTGCAAGATCATGGATAACTTTAAACATTTTACTCACATCCCTTGTCCTATCACTACGCTTCCTAATGACAGATGCAGCATCCTTATAGGTCCTCTTCCGATACAGGAAGGCTACTATGAGGTCTCCAAGCAGCCTTCTCTTCTCCAGGTTGAACAGCCCCAACTTTCTCAGCCTGTCTTCATACAGGAGGTGCTCTGATCAACCAGTCCCCTGATCATCCTTGTGGCCCTCCTCTGGACTTGTTCCAACACTTCCATGTCCTTTTTATGTTGAGGACACCAGAACTGCACACAATACTGCAGGTGAGGTCTCATGAGAGCAGAGTAGAGGGGCAGGATCACCTTCTTCAGCCTGCTGGTCATGCTTCTTCTGATGCAGCCCAGGATACGGTTGGCTTTCTGGGCTGCAAGCACACACTGCCAGCTCATGCTCATTTTCTCATCAACCAACACCCCCAAGTCCTTTTCTGCAGGGCTGCTCTGAATCTCTTCTCTGTCCAACCCGTAGATGTGCCTGGGATTGCTCTGACCCAGGTGTAGGACCTTGCACTTGTCATGGTTAAGCTTCATAAGGTTGGCATCTGCCCACCTCACAAGCATGTCAAAGGTCCCTCTGGATGGCATTCCTTCCTTTCAGTGTACCAACTGAAGGACACAGCTTGGTATCATTGACAAACTTGCTGAGGGCACACTCAACCCCACTGTCAATGTCACCAGCAAAGGTGTTGAACAAGACTGGTCACAACACCAATCCCTGAGGGACACCACTCGTTACTGGTCTCCAGCTGGACATTGAGCCGTTGACCACAACTCTTTGCATGCGGCCATCCAGACAGTTCTTTAGCCACAGAGTGGTTCACCTATCAAATTGATGTCTCTCCAATTTAGAGACAAAGATGTCATGTGGGACAGTGTCGAGCACTTTGCACAAGTCCAGGTAGATGATATCAACTGCTCTATCCAGTCTGTCAGTTCTGTAGCCCTGTCACAGAAGGCCACCAAATTGATCAGGCAGGATTTCTCCTTAGTGAAGCCATGCTGGCTGTCACCAAGCACCTCATTGTTTTTCATGTGCCTTAGCATGCCTTCCAGGAGAATCTGCTCCCAGATTTTGCCAGGCACAGAGGTGAGACTGACTGGTCTGTAATTCCCCGGGTCATCCATTTTCCCCTTCTTGAAAATGGAGGTTATATTTCCCTTTTTCCAGTCATTGGGAACTTCACCTGACCGCCATGATTTTTTAAATATGAAGGACAGTGGCTAAGCAACTTCATTCACCAGCTCCTTCAGGACCCACAGGTGGATTTCATCAGGTCCCAGGAACTTGTGCACATTAAAGTTCTTAAGATGGTGTTGAGCCAGATCCTCTCGTACAGTAGGCCCAAGGTCTTCATTCTCACAGTCCCTGTGTCTGCCTTCCAAGACTTGTGTGCTGTGGTCAGAGCTTTTGCCAGTGAAGACCGAGGCAAAGAAGTCATTAAGAACCTCAGCTTTCTCCAGATCCAAGGTAGCCAGTTCTCCTGATAGCTTCTGGAGTGGCCCTATATTGTCCTTATTTTGTCTTTTATTTGCAGTGTACCTAAAGAATCACTTCCTGTTATCTTTAACATGATTAACCAATTTTAATTTTAACTGGGCCTTAGCTTTCCTAACCTGGTCCCTAGCTTCCCAGACAACATCCTTGTGTTCTTCCCATGCCACCTGTCCTTACTTCCACCTTGTATAAGACTCTTTTTTCCCTCAAAGGTTTCTCAGCAGCTCCTTATCCATCCAAGGAGGTCTCCTGGCCCTCCTGCTGCACTTCCTTCTAGATGGGATGCAACACTCCTAAGCTTATAGCAGATGATCCTTGAATATCAACCAACAGTCTTGGCCCTCTCTGCTCCCTAGGGGTATATCCTATGGAACCTTATTAAGCAGATTCCTGAAGAGGCTAAAGTCTGCTCTGTTTAAGTCTAGGGCAGTGAGCTTGCTGCATGCTCTCATCACTTTCCTGAGGATCTCGAGTTTGACCATGATGGCTACAACCGAGACTGCCCTGGAGCATCACATTTCCAACAAGGCCTTCCCTGTTTGTGAGCATGAGGTCAAGCACGGCAACTCTCCTTGTCGGTTTCTCTATTACTTGTGGAAAGAAGTTGTTTTCCACACAATCAAGGAGCCTTCTTGTGCAGGGCGGTATCGTCCCTCCAGCAGATATTGGGGTGGTTGAAGTCCCTCATGGGGGCAAGTGCCTGTGAACGTGAGGCTGCTCCTATCTGTCTATAGCGTGCTTAATCCTGAGATTCCTCCTGATTAAGTGGTCTGTAACAGATCCCCACAGTAATGTTTTCTATTGATGTTCTCCCTTTAATCCTGACCCACAAACTCTCTGTTGACTGATCTCCTGTCCCCAGACAGAGTTCCATATTCTCCAGCCTATCTCTAACGCAAATAGCAACTCCCGCTCCTTGTCTGCCGGGCCTGTCTATTCTAAAGAGTCTGTAACCTTCCGTTCCAACATTCTAGTCATAGAAGCCATCCCACCATGTTTCTGTGATACCTATTATATCATATTCCCGTACACATGCACACATCTCTAATTCTCCTGTTTCTTCCCCATACTATGGGCATTAGTTGAGCTCCAAATGAAGGCAGTTCATTGACTGAAGGGTCTGAAATATCTCTAAATTGCTCTCAATATTTATTGTAAGTGCTGGCAACTGACTGGGATTGTTGGGATGGAATGATAACCCCTTCTGCAACACATCTAGTTTAAAGCTTTCTTGACCAGCCTGGCAAACCTCCTACCAAAACCACTCTTCCCTTCTTTATCAGAGCAGCTCCACCAGCCCCCAGTAGACCTGACTTACTAATTTGGGTCCTGTGTTCAAGACACCCAAACCCTCGACTATGACACCACCCTTTTAACCATTTATTAACCTGTCCAATCCTCCTAGCCTTTGGAAGGTCCTCCCCTTCATCCTGGAGAATTGATGAAAACACTATCTGAACTCCAGAGCCCCTAACTACCTCTTCCAGGGCTCTGTAGTCCTTCTTTATGTTCTCCAGGCTACTGCTATCTGTATCACTAGCACCCACATGGATCACTAGAAGTGGTTAACAGCCAGTGGGACTTATTAGATCAGGCAGCCTCTCTGCAACATCCCTGATCCAAGCCCCTGTTAGGCAACACACCTCCCTTAAGACTGGGTCATTCTGACAGATGGATGCCTCTGTGCTTTTCAAAGTAAAGTCCCCTATTGCTACAACCTGCTGTTTTTTCCCGGCAGCACCAGTAGTGATCTTCTTTAGCAGTTCATCAGCTGGTTGTTCATGTTGTGAGGTGTGTGTTTCCTCACTAGGCCTCTGCAGAACTGTGAAGAGGTGCTGAGTGGGGACATCAGATTTAAGAGGAAACCTCTTGGTTTTAATTGTCCTCTTCCTCCTTTTTTTTTTTTTTTTTAATTACTATTTCCCAGCTTTCTGGGTTAACAGCCCCCTTACTGTATGGGCTACAATGGACGCTTGAAGCCTCTGCACAATTTGGGCCTAGAGCAAGCAGTCCTGCTTCCTCTCAGCTTCCTTGATATCTTGCAGCCTATTGACAGCATCCCACAGCTCAGCCACCTGCTGCAGGAGGACCTCCACCAGGGAACTCCGAGTGCAGCCCTGCCTGTTGTACACCCTCTAGTCACAAGACTAGCGCAGGCATTTTCTGCACCCCAAGTTCTGCTCTGCAGCCTCCCCTCTCATCGGCTCTGTCTGAGTGCCTACACTGGCCACCATTGGGGCAGCCAGGGCAGAGCTCCCAGGCTGGCCCCAGTCATAAGGAGAGCGCTCACCATCCCATTCACCCAGCCTACGAGAGCTGTCTCGACTTGCCCTGGTCACTTACTCTCTCTGGGGCAGGTTTTTAACCAGTTAGGGCAGGTGCCATCCCTCCTGGCTCCGCCTCCTATGAGTCAGCTCCTCATGTCAGCTGAGCTGCCGGCTCCTGGGCAAGTCCGGCTGAGGATTTGAAGATCCTTCGGTGGCTCTTTGCAGCTCTGAGTTGAGGCTCCTGGACGCTGAGCTTCCCCCCACTCAGGTGTTGAAGGAATCATCTCTCGAGCTACTCACCTCAGAGGTTGACCAATTATATGATTGTCAGGTGTTTGTATGATACAGTGGTGTAACAGTAACATGAAAAAAAGTACAAAAGAATTACAGCAGGCAACCCAAAAAGATTATAAGCCACTATATTTTTCTTTTTTTCACCTCTGTAATAATCTACTAAATGCAGGATTTCCGAAAATTACAAAGTCCAGCAAGAAATTAAGCATTTGATCTTCATCTAGAATAAGAAATTAAAATTCATGTTTCCTGGATTACTAACATCCACACTTTCTGGCAGTCCTGATCCAGAAAACAGTAATTAGGCTTTCTTTCATTTTACATTTTTTTACCCATTTGTTTGTGTAATGCGAAACCTGGGGTCAGCACCAAAAAAAGAATCACATCACTTAATGATAAATTATGTATTATAGTTTTATTATTATTATTATTATTACTAGTCAGGATGGCTACGGAGGTGGAGAACCATGTCTTGCCTGTGACACCTGCTCACTTGCCAATCCCACTGGCATAGGAAACCAATGGAAAACAATACTGGCCTCCATAATCACATGACCCCAGCCCAGTGTCCTCTGTACCTATAGCAAATTACCTGGTTTCACATGAGGTTTCTATCATCCTCTGGTTTCCCACCCCAAGTCTGTTATGAGGATGTGAAGTTAGCAGCAGTTGTGTAGCAAGATTTGTCTATGGCTTCTTAGGCCTTCTAGCCCAGAATGGGTTAAACTACTCTGTTAGATCTAGGCAGATGCCATCATGTTCTGAGTTTTTTTCACACTGACTTGTCCCTATGACAGCTTGTGTACTAATTTCTTCGCAAACTATAAAATCAAGTAGGATAACTGCTTCTCATGTTTTATCACCTTTTGTGACAATTATCATATTACATTAGAGTTCTAATAAATTTCCACACCTGACTTTAGTATCCAGATGAAAGATTATTCTGCAGCTAAACTAAGTTTTCTTAATAAACAGTTGGAAGTATTGATTGATATCAAATATGGAAGTGTTTGCATAACTAAGAAGGAAGCAGAAAATGTTAAATATAATAAGGCTGAACATGACTTTATAAACCCAGGAAACAGGAACTAATAAATTGGACATATGGGGCTCTGCAAATAAAAATGTATAATAAAAGTATCTAGCAGCATTATAGTATGTTTATGAAAACAGCAAATATACAACAGCAAAATTATTTCAAAGATAAGAAAATAATCAGAGATTTACAAATTAAGTTCTAAAACACAATTTAACTCTGAAGTGCTCAAATGTAATAACAAACTCCTGGGAAGTATCATGCTGTCCACTGATCCACCTCAAAACATAAAAGCTCTCTGTTGCAACAGCAGATGCAACTGCTATATCCTGTAATTTCACAGTTATGGGAGAAAGAGGCACACAAAATTACTGTGGATCATTTGATTCATGATAACCAGTTACTTTCTGGTTACATAGTCCTGCATTTGAGTCTTCAGTTGTCTGGGAAATTAAGGATTAATCCAGTTAAGTAAGATTACAATATGGTCTTTAATGAAAAAATATATTTTTCAATGAACAGGATAGCAAAATAATACAAGTGTCAATCCTATGACCCTTAGTTCATTATTAGGAATGTCCTATATAGAATCTATATAAGATACATATTCAAAATATGGTATGTATGCTGTACTCACATAATATTCTACTTTTAAAACATAGTAACAAAAGAGTAAAAGTAAAGAACTTTGTATTAATGCAAAATTTCAGCTGCCACAATCAGCTCTGTCACAGCTCTTTCTTCTATTCTTTTTCTTCTTGTCCTGGGTTCAGCACTAGCAGTCATTTTTCTCCTTCTGAGTATCTGGTGCAGTGCTGTTTTTTCAGCTTTCAGCCTGGGAACAGCACTGATAACACTGACGTTTTTAGTTGCTGCTCAGTAAAGTTTACTCTAAGGACTTTCAGAGTCTCATGCTCTGTCAGGGAGGAGAGGAAGCTGGAAGGAAGTAGAGACAGGACACCTGATTCAAACTAACCAAAGAGGTATTCCATACCACAGCACTTCATGCCCGAGATGCAAAACCAGGGGTAGTTACCCAGAAGGGCTAGATCACTGCTCTGGTCAGGCTGGGTATTGGTCGGAGGGTGGTGAGTGGTTGTATTCTCTTCTCTTGTTATTTCCCTTATCATTATTATTATTGGTAGTAACAGTAGTGGTTTGTGTTATACCTTAGTTACTGGACTGTTCCTATCTTAACCTGCAGGAGTTACATTCTTTCGATTTTCCTCCCCATCCTTCCTGGAGCGGGTGGGGGAAGGAAGGGAAGAGGAGAGTGAGCGAACAGCTGCATGGCTCTGGGTTGCTGGCTGGACTTAAAGCACGACGCTTCTAAAATCTGAAATTTCTCCCCAAAACAGTATTTTCCTCAAACATAAAGTGATCTGAAATTATATTACAGAAAATTTCAACTCTTACTAGATATCATAAAAAAGACAGTAATTTCCATTGCATTTAGCTGAAGTTAACGTATGAAATCTCAATCAGTATTTACTAAAGTCCATCAGTAATATCTAGGAGACTTCAT
Source organism: Melopsittacus undulatus (assembly GCF_012275295.1). Lineage (NCBI taxonomy): Eukaryota > Metazoa > Chordata > Aves > Psittaciformes > Psittaculidae > Melopsittacus > Melopsittacus undulatus. The sequence continues at coordinate 80,411,478 of NC_047527.1, read as the reverse complement.
CAGAGGGCCTGCCTTGCATCAGGACTGTAGATCCTGGAGCAATGTTAAGTAAAAGGCTGAAGCTAATAAATCTTGTAACAATAAATCAGTATTGCTTTGAGAGAAAAAGCCGTGACAGAACTTCAGTCATCACTTAGAACTGGCAATTAATTGTCTGCAGACTCTGTGCCCATTTACTGATAGTACCAAAAAGGCTGACATTCCACATTTAGAATTTATTAAGTGCTAGGAGGATTCAGTTTCTTCCTTGCTTAATGATCCATACAGCATAATATGTATCGCATTCTTTCAAAGTACAAGTAAGTATCTCTAATATATCAAAGATCCAACATGGTGATTTGAGGCTCAATCATGTCTTCTTGGGATGAAATCTTCTTTCTTTGTGAGCTCAAAAATTTGACATAGGGACTGAATGAAATGGATAGCAACTAATTTCCAAACTGTCTCTTCTAAGCCAACTATGCTACATGGTAGTTTTCATAACATGATAAGAAATTCTAGGTCAATGGATGTTAGTAAGAACTGTAGCTTTCTTGAAAAGGTTAACTTTTCTGTCCCCAGCACTAATTCTTGTATTTTCTTCTCCACTTTTAAAATGGATAATTCAACAAAAACTAAAGCATATGAAAAACAAGCACAGATGCTAATTTATGCATTCTCTCTCTATGGCACTTCTAAGTATCTTTAGTCTTGTGGTCTCCAGAAGATAAGAACTGGCATACACAAATTGACCAAACAAATAAAAGCAACATACATTCCACATTGAAAGGAATAAATCCATTTCAGAAAAGAAGGATAAAAACTTTTTAGTTTTAGTTTAGTTTTAGACTCCCTATGAAGCATTTGTTGTGATGGAATTTTTTCCACTTTTCAGCTAGGAAAGTAGTCAATGATTTCTTAAAAAGTATTTTTCTTGAAAGCTATTTGATTCCATCCTATGTAAGTTAAAAATAAATTAATTTATTCTATCCAGGAAGACATTTGTTTTGGACACTTGTTGGAAATATTCTGCGAAGCTGGTTGTAAGGAAATAAAATAAACACACTTTCAATTTTTTTGCCTTCTAAAAGTAGTACAAGGAATGATGTCACAGGCTAAATGCAAGGCTAAGTGCAAGGTCCTGCACCTGGGTTGGAGAAATTTCAAGCACAAGTACAGGCTGGGTGGAGAATAGGTTGAGAGCAGACTTGACAATAAGGGTGCTGATTGATGAGAAGGTCAGTGTGAATTGGCAGTGCACAATTACAGCCATAAATCCTGGCCTGTATCAAAAGGACCGTGTCCAGCAGATTGAGGGACTTTGCTCTCTATGAGACCCCACCTGGAGTACTGTTTTCAACTCTGGGGCTCACAGTACAAGAGAGAAGCTGACCTGCCGAAGTAAGTCCAGAGAGGGGCCACAAAGATAACCAGAGGACTGGAGCACCTCTCCTATGAAGACAGGCTGAGACAGCAGGGCTTGTTCAAACTGGAGAAACAAAGGCTCCAGGGAAACCTTAGAACAGGCTTTCAGCAACTAAAGGGGGCCTACAAGAAATGTGGAGAGGGACTTCTTACAAGGCCATGTAGTAACAGGACAAGGGGGAGTGGCTTTAAGCTAGCAAAGAAGAGATTTAGACTAGACATTAGGAAAAAATTTTTTACAATGAGAGTGGTCAGACACTGGAGCAGGTTGCCCTGAGAAGCTGTCGCTGCTCATCCCTGGAAATGTTTGTTGGATGTGGCTTTGAGCAACCTGGTCTAATGGAAGGTGTCCCTGCCCGTGGCAAGGAGGTTGGAATTAGATCAACAAACAAAAATCAACTGTATTTTTAAACTTAAAAAAAAAAATCAGATGACATATACTGAGATGAGATGCCTTTTATTTTGGAAATAGTATGGGCTAGAGAGATTAAAGTAAATTGTAAAACTGTCCATTTTAAAAATTATTTTGAAACTCTACAATACAACAGAGAAGAGAATTATTCTCCTGTAAAAAAGCAGATTTCTCCAAAGAATAAATATTTTTAAGCTTTATTAAATGAGTTGAGTTAACAGAGGAAGGAAAAAATCTTCAACATCATTTAGGGGTAGTTTTTAATTCTTCTCCTGTTATTTGAAAAAAAAAAAAAAAAGAAAGAAAAAGGAATGTTAATCCTTACAAACTTTGTTTTATTAGCTTTGTTGTAACCTTACTGATCTAAAGTGTGTAACAGAAAAACCCATCCAAAAGATGAGGCCTATCTTTTTCATATAATGTGATATAGAAATTATATTTCTACTACAGATATTAATACATTCATGGTGTAATATCACATATCACATACAAGCAATGTTTGAAACAGAAAGAAGAAGCAGAATGAGTTTTGATTTTAATTTCCACAGCATATTCCTACCAGATAATGAAGAGTTTTCTCAGTTCCACTCAGCACTCACCACAGTGCACTGATTATCCCATCTTGAGTTAAATATTTAGCTTTTCTGAAGAAAAAAAAATGCAAATAAATATTAGAAAAATAAGTATAAAACAGCCACAATCACCACCACATCTCCTGAAAAGCAAGATTATATTTGTTCAATATAAACATATGAATTGTAAAGACAAAGAGGAAGTGATAAATGACCCTAGCAAGTTTCCTTGCAACTACTACACATAGATTTCCTTAGATATGTTAATGAGATAACCATTTTTAGTTATCAGCAGCTTGGGCAATTACCTTCTGCCTGTCAACTATCTGTAGATTACAAATATCATTTTACCAAGAAGTTGTATTTCTTATCTGTTTTAAATATCCCTTCATTTGAAAGATTACTGCCTCTGTGTGTATGACTGTGTGTGTGCATTCATATATAGACCCTCACTTGCCCATAAATTTCCTTTGTGAAGATAATTAGGTGTTTTTCAAATTTAAATAATTATTTAGAAACACAATTCTTAATGAAATACTTGAGAGTCACGAACCTAGCAAAAGCTAATAAACTGATTAATAAACGGTATATGACAAAACTAAAGTAATTGGCAATAGCCCCAGTGTTCAATAGTATTTTAGTTGGAATTTGGAAGGGATTGTTTATTTCTTTTTTAAGATTTAGGTAATGCAAACACAAAAGCATGATAACCACTGAGAATTTATTTTATTTTTCCCCTAGTCCTTTGCATTATAATCAGAGATTTGAGTATTTTGTTCTTTCTTTGAACTGCCAGTCTCCACTGTAAATCATAGAATAGAAGCTACTTTAGCCTTTTATATCTAGGTAACAAAAAATGTTTTAAAGAACAGATAAACTTTTAGAAACAAGAATAACATTTTCTCTGTATTTCCTTCAGAAAGTCCATACTATTACATTATGTTTCTCATGTCTGAGAAACTGAACTAGTAAACATTATGAAAGCAAATTATATTCTACACAGAAGTATTTCAATTACATTGTATTTGAATACTCAGTGGTCTTAAACATAACCAGTATCTTATTTCAAGTCAGATAAGCATTTTCATTTGAAAAAATTATAAATTGGTAATTTTCTTTTTTTTTTTTTTTTCAGAAAACTTCAGGAGATTATTTAAGTACATAGGTCTAATACAGATGTTTACCATCCTTTTTTCAAATAATCTTTTTGATGCAAACATAACCTTTTATTTTTTTCCCCCTGAGGAAGTTACTGCAAAATTTATAATTCATCTTGGTTTTCTTATTGCATTTCCAACCAGGGAATATTTAGGTCATCATCTTTGTGACATTGATGGATTTCTTTCTAATAAATTGCTAAGTAATGGAATGCTCCATTGAAAAAAATCATGAAAGTACACTACATCTGTTACTATATTCACTACACCAAGCTCAATGGAGCACCAAATAAAATATTAAAGTTATTTTCAAAGCTCTAAGAGAACTAAGTTCTGTAAAATGTGGCCTAAATCTTAGGGTTTAAAAACACTGCTAAATTTGTAGTTTCTCATGTCTCCCAAAGTAGATTTGTAGCTGTAGCAAAACCACATTAAAAACCTAACTCATCTTCACTGTTCATTCATTTGCTCTATATAGTCAAAGTGTATGGTAGGGTGCACAAGATTTTAAGTCTTACCTAATTTCTTCTGCCTAGGCGGGAAGAAACAAAGAATGGCACAACTGATAATAAATGTGCTTATGTTCCTTAGTACACCAGAAAGTTTTTAAGAGCAAGAAGCTGATTGTCTGAGAAACTAATACCACAGAAAAAGGGAGGAATTAAATCAGAGTGACACTGTCCATAAGTTAGGAAGTTGCTGAAAGTCTGGAGAGTGTACACAGAAAAGATTTAAAAGCTACTTCAGAAATTATGAAAATAGAGATAAGATGAGAAATATTTGTGTAGAAATTAAATTAATGTCTAATTAGAGTATGCTAGCATGATCACAGGAGAAAATACTGACTCCAAAGTTAATAGACCTAGGAAAGGATTGAGAAAAGGCAAGCAAGTGAAAAAAATTGATTTTTTTTTTTTTTTTCCCATTTTTGTGGCCAAACAATGAAAGTATCAAGGGAAGTCAAGACTGGCACATTTCCTGAAGTTTTGAAATAAAGAATTGTTGCTTTTTAAAAACGAATCATTGCAATTACTGAAAACTTTTGGCCTTAATATTCCAGACAGTGATAAATAGGCAGACAAATGATCTAACTCTGTTCTTAACATAGATGAGACTGTAATTCTTGGCTCTCATCATTTTGGACTGTCATGGTTTAAGCCCAGCTGGTAATTCAGTACCACTTAGCAGTTCTCTCACTCCCCCCTTTCCTCCCCCCACTCCTAGAGGGGTGGGGAGGAGAATCAAAAGTATGTAACTCCCAGAGGTTGAGATAAGAGCAGTCCAGTAACTAAGGTATAACACAAACCACTACTGCTACCACCAATAATAATAATGATACGGGAAATACAACGGAAGAGAATACAACTGCTCACCACCTCAGACCAACACCAAGCCCGACAGAGCAATGATCTCCCTTCTGGTTAACTGCCCCCGGTTTTACATCCCGGGCATGACGTGCTGTGGTATGGAATACCTCCCTGGCTAGCTCAAGTCAGGTGCCCTGTCTCTGCTTCCTCCCGGCTTTCCCTCTTCCTTGGCAGAGCATGAAAGTCCGAAAGTCCTTGGTCAGACTAAACATTCTGACAAGCAACTAAAAGCATCAGTGCTATCAGCGCTGTTCTCAGGCTGAAAGTCAAAACCACAGCACTGCACCAGCTACTAAGAAGGAGAAAAACGACTGCTAATACTGAACCCAGGACATGGACACATTTGCATTGCCTGACTGCCCCTGAGGTGTATGACAGAAACTCATAAAGTCAGCAAAAAAAATTCTTTCTGGTTGTTAAGATTGCAGTGTAGAGAAACAGATAAAGATGAAAATATTCATGTGCTCTCTTATTATCAAGAATACTTAGCATCTATATTTGACAAATAATTTCTGGCCATAAAGCACATGCCATGTTGAAATATTAATAACAGATGCCTATGAATATGGACTACTAATTTACATATTGCTTTATTAACATGTTAAATTCAGCAACTGTAATTTACTATACAGAGTAAATCCTATAACACAGGATTCTTTCAAAATATAAGCTAGAACTATGAATTTAAACTTTCAAGCACCATCCATTGTGCATTTACTTTATACAAAGTTATATTTTCTGTGGTGTTAATGTCCTTGACTTTATCTGTTTATTTTTACCCTATGATTTATGTAATATCTTTTCCAGAAGAGGTGGTATGTAATTCTATTGCATTATCATCATCATTATTAGTAATGGATTTGTTTGCAGTTTCATCACTAAAAACAGTTTATCGTCTGCAAAGGCAAAATTATCTTCATATAGATTCTGAGATAATTGATTCCTCTACTTATATGCTGAGGGAAACCTCTCTCACTTAAATTGGGAATGAAAACAACTTTTTCTTCCCCTCCCCCTTTCTTTCATGCAACAGTGACATGAAACAACTGCCATTTTCACATGTAATATAAAAATACTTGGTGATAAATTTGGTTACTCCCAATGATGTTACTTGTTGCAGTTAAGGTGTTTCTTAATGGTATAGCTTGGCTAAACAAAATGGACATCATCTTACATCGTAAAAGAAATCACCTTGAAACATCACTGAAAAGAAATATTAATACTTGAAAAGTGTTCATACTTGCCATTTTCATTCTTTCTTTTTCATTATTGTCCTCTAAGAATACACGATAATTTTGCAGCACAGACCACAATTAAATATTTACAATAGTATTACTATAAACAGAGTACAACTGAAATCTCTCACTCCAAAATGAGGGGAGGAATGAACAGCAGTGTTCTGAGCACTTCTGAGAATGTAGAAGGGATTTATTTTTTTCTTTATGATTTTAATTTTGATTCATTTCTTTAGTATCTGAAGTTGAGAAAGGGCATGCAAATTGGGCTTTTTAGGCTGACTGGTGACAGTTTTGTTCTAGGTCAATTGTGCTTTCCAAGTGATTAAAATCTAAGTACTTCTGAATGTGTCTCAGTGTGCATATATAATTCCTCATTTAATTTATAAGCGTACTAAAAAAATACCTATGTCACTCCATAGACAGCTTGGTTAGAAGTCAGATAAAGAAGAAAATTCTGTTCTTAACTTGCCTGAAAAATAGTGTAAACCAGTGGAAACTCTAACTTAATTATAAATAACTTAAAGCCATCTTATAAATAGTTCTACTTTCAATACTAGATCTATTAAGTGAAATTCATTTGTACTTTTTAACTTCTCAAATCGTTTTTAATGGTCTTTTAAATGTATATTTTCATTTGGTCATCCAAAATGAAGCAAGCATTGTTTATTATTATTATTATTTTTATTATTATTATTTGTCCTAAACAGTCTATGGACCTACTGACAGCATGAAACCACCACATTCTGCTATAGTTTCAACAGAAAGAACGAAAACAGTTAAGAAAAAATACATTGGTTATTATCGTATATTGTAGCTACAGAACACTTCAGCCTGTACTTCAACATGTTTCTCAGTATTACAGTGTTTAATTGATTTTCATGAATGTCTAAAATTATAGAATAAATGAACTCACAAGTAAATACTCAAAGCCTTTGTTTTATATTGCTCACACCATGGGGACTTTGGAGCACACCATAGTTTTCTACCAGCATAGGATGGTTTCTTTTAAAAGAGGGAAACCTGGGATGACATTCTTTTGAAAGTTCTTGAACACAAGTCAGGACTTGGTTTAGTTAGATGCTGAATTCTCAAATTCTAATACAATTAAAAACTCAGTGATGCATGAACCCAGTTGGGGGACTATCTTATGGGAAATTACTTCAAAAATAGATAATTACATGTATTATTAATGCTCATTGTTTTTGCATAGCAAGGTTTTGGTAATGAGGTGGCTGTAGAGATGGCTTCTGTGAGAAGACACCAAGGGTAATGCCCACATTGAACACAGCCAATTATAGCTGGCTTTTAAATAGACCCACTGCAGGACAACATCTCAGCCCCCAGTCATGGGCAGGGTAGCTCTTGGAAAGTGTTTTTAAGAAAGGGTAAAATATGCTGTGCAGCAGTTGAGGGAGAAAAGTGAGAAAAAGAAAGGTGTGGGAAACAACCACTCAGTCACCAGTCAGTGAAGAAAGAGGGGGATGAGGTGCACAAGGCACCAGAGCAGAGATTTCCCTGCAGCCTATGGAGAAGAGCACACTGAAGCAGGTTGTTCACCTACAGCCGATGGAGAGGATCATAGTGAAACATGTAGTCCCTGCAGCCTGTTGAAAGGACTTATGCTGAAGCAGTTATGGAAGGTCTGTAATCAGTTACATGGATCCGTGTTGGAGCAGGGGACAAATGTGAGGAGGAAAAAATGGCAGAGGAACTGTTATGGTCTGACTGCAGTGTCCCATCTTCATACCCTGTACCACCTGGGGAGAGGAGGTAGAGGAGCTGGGAATGAAGGAGTGAAGCCGAGCCTGGGAAGAAGGGGAGGGTGTGGGTGAAGGTCTTTTAGCTGTCTTAGTTTCTCACCTTCCAATTCTTTTTTTTAACTGGCAATAAATTAATGTTGCTCTTCAAGTCTGTTTCGCTTATGATGGCAACTGACCCTCAAACTTTTCCATCTTTTATTGTCCACCTGTTCTGTTGGGGCAAAGGGGAATAAGAGAGTGACTGGGTTGGGGGTCTGGCAGCCAGCCAAGGTCAAGCCAATACACAATACTAAAGATAGAAACTCATTCCCCTTAGCACAAAACTTATGTTCAGCTTGAAGACACAGTAGTGGATCTTGGTGAAGAAGCTATGAATTATGAGGGCTTACCTCTATTTTGTACAATGGTTAGTGGTTTTGGCAGCCGTATATCAATTACCATTACAGAAACACTCCTATCCTACATGCCTGTCCATTTGGATCTACAACATCTCTCTGTCTACTTCTATTAAAACAACATAAAAATAAATTATATCAACATCTTCCAAAAATAAGAAATCAGCCCCCATAGATATTGTTCTGTATGAATAGCAGTGCTCAAGGCCTGGTTGGACAGAGCCTTGGGTGACATGGTACCTGCCCATGCCAGGGGAATTGGAACTAGATGATCCTAAGATCCTTTCCAACCCTAACTATTCTATGATTCTCTGAATGAACAGTTTTTAAACACGCATTCCTGTGTTGGTTTTGTTTTTTTTTTTTATTATTTTTTGTAATGTATTTTAAAGTATTTAAATAATTTTAGATTACTTCTCATTATCACTTAAAAAAGTTTGCATTTGTTATGAAAGTACTCTGAGATCCAGAATAATCTGAGGTAATTTCAATACTAAAGGCATGTCAGTCACACTCACAAGCAGTCTGTATCATTTTTAAATAATCAGTGTCAGAATATTCTTTTATTTTCTTCTGAGGAAACAAGGACTTTGAAAATACGTATTTACAATCAGTAGTCCAATTATACTGAAGTAATTAGCATTTTTGTTACCGTTATTTTTGTCACTTTCTCAAAAGAAAAGCACACACCTAGATTTTTAGAAAGAAAACTCAGCTAATGTTCTCCAGATAGACAAGATATCTAAATAGTTCTTGAATAAATTTAAATCCTTAAGAAACCAAGAAAATGGAACTTACTGACTGCAAACACATAAACATAAAAAAAAGTATAACTTTAAAAATTGTAAAAAGCATATACCTGAGGTGTTTGGGTTTTTTTCTTTACACTTTTCCAAGAAACAGTCTTTGTACATTTTGAAATCAGTACAATTAATGAGGTTGTCATTACTTTATAGGATGATACAGAGATTTGGGCATATAGAGGCGAAATATATATATACAACATGAATGAGATAGAGACAGAAAAGAAGATAGCAAAAGCATGAACAAGTAGTGTGAAGCTAAAATCTAGGAATGCAGGAAGAGAGATGAGGAAAGGAAAGGTAGAAAAACAAAAGCCTGAAGACAAGAAGATATTTACTGTTTGAAAGCATCATGTATACAATATTCAGCCCGTTCCTGCATGTTTATGAAGATATCATTAACTTCTTTTAATTTTGCTTCCCATGGCAAATTTATAGTTTCTAGAAACTTTTAAAGTAACCCTGAACTACTCAGTGACAGTTACAAAATGGAAAAAGATTTCCCTGAAGGATGTGTGTTGTCTCATAAGGGAACTTAATATAACAGTTCTTGCTTTCTATGTCTTAAATTTCTATATAAGGATCGTATAATTTATATAAAGTAATTTTTCTTTTTCCTTTCAAAACACCAATAGGACATCTGCATGAAAAGTATATACTTTTCTTTCAAAGACAGTTCGCATTCTGATGTGTCTCCAGTACTTTGACACAATTCACTAAAATGTCTATTAATACCTTGTGTCAAGCAAAAATATAAATGTAATGTAAACTATGAATAGAACATGACTGAAAAATACTAAATTGTGATGATAATTTGTGAAGATGGGTAGTCAATCAAAATGAAATCATGAGAAAGCATAGAGACATTGAAATAAACTGCACAGTAGTCCAAGCAAAGTGGCAAAAATTTAAAATGTGAAGGTGCAAATATAGTAGTATTGAAGATATTGATAATATAAATGATTCAGACTTGCTAAAAATCTACATCATCTTGAATTTTAGGACAAATAAACACACAGATTTAGAACAATGTTTAAAACACATGAATTCAAAATCCAGTCTAAGTTTGAATATATGAAAAAAAAGCATTTTTATATTTTGTGAAACTCAGCAATTGGAAGGAATACTAGCATCCTATTCTTCTTCTTATAATAATAATTATTATTATTGTTAAGGAATAAGTGTCTGCTTTGAATGTCATGTGGGAAAATAGGAAAGAAAGAGAGGAGAAGGAGAAAAGGGAAGGGAATAAAGAGGGGAAGGGAAGGGAAAAAGAAGGGAAGGGAGGGGAAGGTAAAAAGAAGGGAAGGGAGGGGAAGGAAAGGGAGGGGAAAGGAAGTGAAGAATTACTGAATATCTTCGCATCAATATTTACAGCTAAGAACGGCCCTCATGAGTCCCAACCTTGGAGGCTGATGAAGGCCAGGAAAATGAAGTTGTCATAGAGATTTGGGTTAGCGATAAGCTAGACAGAAACAACACCTATAAATCTATGGGCCCTGATGAGATGCACCCAAGGGACCTGGTAGATGTAGCTCTTCTACTATCCATTATCTTTGGAAAATCATGGAGAACAGGTGAGGTGTCTGATGATAAGAGGAAGGCCAATATTACTTCCATCTACAAAAAGGGCAATAAAGAGAACCTAGGAAACTACCAGCCAGTCAGCCTCACCTCTATCCCTGGAAAGGTGATAGAACAGGTCATTCTGGAGGTCATTGCCAGACATGTAGAATTAAAAAAGGTCATCAGGAGTAGTCAGCATGGATTCACTAAGAGTAAATCTTGCTTGACAAGTCTAATAGCCTTTTATGATGACATGGTGTCCTGGATTCAGCAGTAGCAGTCATTTTTTCTCCTTCTTAGTAGCTGGTGCAGTGATGTATTTTTGACTTTCGGCCTGGGTACAGCACTGATAACACCGATGTTTTTAGTTACTGCACAAATGTTTAGTCTGACCAAGGATTCTCCGAGTCTCATGCTCTGCCAGGGAAGAGAAGAAACCAGGAGGAAGCAGAGACAGGACACCTGACCCAAACTGACCAAAGAGGTATTCCATACCAGGGCACGTTATGTTCAGGATGTAACAGAGAGTTACCCAGAAGGGCTAAGTGCATTGCTGGGTCGGACTAGGTATCAGTCAGCATGTGGTATTGTATTCTCTTCCCTTGTTATTTCCTTTATCATTATTATTATTATTGGTGGTAGCAGTAGTGATTTGTGTTATATCTTATTTACTGGACTGTTCTTATCTCAACCCATGGGAGTTACATTCTTTCGATTCTCCTTCCCATGGCAGTAGACAGCGTGGTTCTGATTTATTGCCTGGGCATAAACCACGACACATGGCAAGATGGGTCTATAAGGGAAGAGCAGGGGATTTTATCTACCTTGACTTCATCAAGGCTTTTGACACTCTCTCCCATAACGTCCTCATAAGTAAGTTTAGGAAATGTGGGTTAGATGAATGGATGGTGAGATGAGTTTAGACCTGGCTAAATGGCGAAGTTCAGAGGGTAATGATCAGCCAAGTAGAATCCAGTTGGAGGCCTGCAGTCAGTTCTGTTCCCAGGAATCAATACTGTATCTGGTCTTATTCAGCTTGTTCATCAATGACCTGGATGATGGGCTAGAGTGCAGCCTCAGCAGGTTTGTTGATGATACAAAGCTGGGGGAGTGGTTGGTACACCTAGAAGTTGTGATGTCATTCAGCAGTACCTTGATAAACTGGAGAATATGGCAGAGAGAAACCAGAAGAGGTTCAACAAGAGCAAGTGTAAGGTACTGCACCTGGGGAGGAATAACCCCAAGTACCAGAACAGGCTGGGGGCTGACCTACTAGAGAGCAGCTCAGCTGAGAAGGATCTGGGATTGTTGGTAGATGACAAGTTGACTATGAGCTGGCAGTGTGCCCTTCAGGGCCAATAGTATTCTTGAATACATCAGGAGGTTTGTGGCCAGCACAGACTTGATCATCCACTTCTACTTGACCCTGCTGAGGCCAGATCTGGATTAGTGTCTAGTTCCAGGCTCCTCAGCACAAGAAGGGCAAGGAGCTACTGGACAGGGTCCAGCAGAGGGCCACAAGAATTATATGGGGTTTTAATCACCTTTCTGGTGAGGAGAGATTGCAGGAGCTGGGCCTGTTTAGTCTAGAAGAGACTGGGTTGGGTTCTCATTAATGTGCATAAAGATTTCAAAGGCAGTGTCAGACTGTTTTTCAGTGGTAACCAGCAACAGAATGAGGAGCAATGGCCATAAACTAAAACATGAGGTTTCACCTCAGCATGAGGAATAACTTAACATTGACGGTGGCACAGCACTGAAATGGGGTGCTCAGGGAAGTTGTGCAGTCTTCCTCTCTGGAGACATTCATTCTGGACACATTCCTCTGCGAACTGCTTTAGGTGGCCCTGCCTTGGCAGGGGGTTGGGCTAAATGATCCCTAAAGGTCCCTTCCAACCCTAAAGATTCTGTGATTCATCTCTAACTCAGAATTCTTAGTCTATTTAATTTAAAGCAAAAATTACAGGTATATTATATTTTTTTAAAAAATATTTATCTCTAATACAAATTTACAGATATTTATGTTGGCATGAAATTTAAGGAATACTGAATATGCTTCTTGGTTACCTCTTTCTCACTTCCTTAATAGAGAAGCTTCTTCACTTCCTTCTCTTTCCAGATATTGCTTCATTTCTCTTTTACTAAAGTCACTCCCCTCTCTCCTATTTATTTTCCTCATTATTTCATTCCTTCATAATCAGTTTGCTTTTCACCTCCCCTTTTCTCCTGCATCTCTGTTGAGCTTCATCAGGTTTTGTGGATACCTGCACTCCAGGTTCTGTTTTGCACATTTTCTTTCAGTAGGTGTGGTTTTCCAGTAGAGAGGTGAGCTAGATTGTTTGAGGTGGAAGACACAATGTTTCAAAGGCTAAAGGTGAATGATAAAAAGTATTAGATTTGGTGGCTTTTCAAGCACAAAAATTTCAGTACAGAACTCAGCTTTTCAGTTTGATATGCACAAAACATAGGCTTGATCAAAAAAAAACCCAAAATGTAAGTCTCCAAAATGCAAAGTTTCAGCAATCGTGAAACAAGTTCTCTTTTTAACCTCAAGATGTAAAAAGCAAAGCTAGTTTTCTTTCTAATGAGGACAGGAGCTGTTGTATTAAACAATTAATTTACTACTTAAGCCTCACTGACATTTCTTCACTATGCATCTTGACAGCCCTCTCTGTGAACTTAACATCAGCTTCACAAGTTGCCCCTGGAGACCAGTATTATCATGATAGGAAGCAAGAAGTGACTATCAACAACAGATGAATTAAAACTAAAATTTCCCCTTGATACAGCCAGTCCAAACTGCAGCCCAAGCCAACCTGGTCAGCAATGCCTCAGCACTTCAGAACAAAGCATTCAGATATGATGCTGCTGAGTCTTTGTTGTTTGTTCTAACACTTTTTTTTTTCATTAACTCAAGAAACAAACTTGCAACTTTGAGTGTAAAATGTTTTCCCATCCCCCTTTTCTTAGACCTTGACTACAAGATAGAAAGAAAAAAGATGGCAAAGAGAACAGAAGAATGATTAAATAAAAACTTTGTTAAAGATAGACTGTTAGAGGTAGTCTATATAATTTGTGTCAGTACTTCCTTCTCTTCCCTTAGTCTAACTGGTGTCCTAAATTCAACTTGCTACTAAGTCTTTTATAAAAATTATTGACATATTCGAAAAAAAAAAAAAAAGATTTTTATGAAACACATTATTTTCCTTTAAAAAACACATTACAGTCAATGGATGACTCAGCTCAATTAATGCTAGCTAAAACACAATTGTATATAACTAAAATTAGCCTCTATTTATACCTTGGAATTAACTAATTTTTCAGACATAGTAAATAAATGGCAATTATTAACATTGGAATTGCACAACTAACTTGTACTTTTTGAATCAGTGTTCAGCAATAGAACCTTCATTCTAATTGTTTATCAAAATCAAGCCTTGGCCAAGAGGCATGAAGCTAGACAACTTTTCATTTAAAAGCAAATATGTTACAGTTTAATAGCAAGTGTGTTCTGGTTTAATATGTACTATCTATTATCAAAAATCATGTCCCTGTGTGGAAGCAACTGTACAAAGAGTATATCTGAAAGAAGCAAAGCAAATGTGGGCATTTCAGAAATACAAAGAAATCAAGTCAAATAAAAATAAGATTGCAAGAAAAAAAAATAGTCTTCATGTGTTATTGCAATTTCCACATAACAGAACAAACGAAATGAAAAAAAAAGTGGAAGGTTTTGAGAAAATAAAACAGGAATGATGAAAATATAAGATGATATGCAGTAAAAGTGAAATGAAGAAACACATTGGAGGAGATTGGACAAAAATAACATCACCGGAATAAAAAAAAAAATTAAAAAAAAAAAAAGGAATGCTGAATGTTCTTTAAATGCTTAGGAATACATATATTAAATACCTATTTATCCACTTTCAGATGCCTAGTACCTTACTGTTTTCTTTTTTTTTGTCACCAAGGTCTCATGGAAGCGTATGTATGAAAGAGAATAAACTGCTTTGATTCAGGGATGTAAGTTAGAAGAGAGAACTCTTTGTACAGGTTTAAGTCCAAGAAATCCAAGATGCCTTCCAGGATGAATTTGTTTTCCAATAAAACAAGTATTTCCTTGCATGAACTGCTTGTTTGGCTTGACCTTTTATTGAGGAGGATGACATTCGGTACAGCTATTCTCAAATGCATCATTTTGAACTTGCATAAATCCAAAAGCATTCTGTTTGATTCCAGTTTATTGGGGTTTGTTTCCTATTTATCATTCCTTTGCCTTTACACTTTGCAAAGTGAGTTTGAAAGATTTATGTTTATACCCCAAGTTTTATTTTTCTCTCTGGCATATACCAAATCGTCCTGAAAGGCCTGTGTGCAATATGAACAAAACCAAAACAAAACAAAATTTGGTGGTGTGGTTTAAACCCATCTGGTAACCCAGCACCACACAGCCGCTTGTTCACCCTATCTTTCCCCCTCCACAGGCAGGATGGGGAGGAGAATGGAAAGAATGTATAACCTGCGGGTTGAGATAAGAACAGTTTAATAAATAAGATACAATATAATACTGCTAATAATCATAATGATAAGAGAAAGAACAAGGATGAAGCATATAAAACTAAAAAGAAGAAAGAAAAAACAATAAACAGCAGTGATACACAATACAATTGCTCACCACCTCCTGACCAACACCTAGCCCAACCTGAGCAGTGATCAGTCCCTTCAGGGTGACGCTCCCCATCATGGGCATGACGTGCTGTGGTATGGAATAACATTTTGCCTAGCTTGGATCAGGTGTTCTGTCCCTGACCATCCTGGTTTCTTGTGCCCCTCCTCACTGCAGAGCATGAGAGACTGAAAAGTTCTTGATCAGAATAAGTACTACTTAGCAACAACTGAAACAGCAGTGTGTTATCAGCGTTATTCTCAGGCTAAAGGCAAACACAGCTGAAACCAGGACAGTCTGAGAGAGCAGACTACACCCCATTTTCCAAAGTCCAAGTTTGCTTAGTAACACAAACATGACATCTAGCAACACTTATCACTTAACCCAAATCCTGCAACCTACTATTTCTCTCAGTCATAGTATCTACTGAGCAAACAGGGACAATATTTTTTTTCTTGCAACTTCTGAATACAGCTCAGCTAAACCTGAACTTGCTTGTGTTCCTTTGATGTTACTCTTCCTTCATAGCAGACACAAGCATCATTTTCCTTCAACTATCCAATGACTGATACTGTTTTAAATTTTGCTAGCTATATGATTATGCATAAACTGATGTATTTCAGTAATAAACTCTTGCAATACCAGGAAGAAGAGATTGCTATTTCACTCCTTATTTCTCATCTTAATAGACAAAAGCAACATCTAAGTTGCTTTTATATTTTACTCAGCTGTAGTATTACTGAAAAAAGTGTGGGGTTTGTGTTTCAGTGTCTTAATACAGAAATATTTGTTCTGATAAGACAAAGTTTTAAGAGGCTAATATTCTGCAGAAAATTATAGTCAATATTTGATACATTACATCACACTATAACAACACCACAATGTATGTTCCTCAGAGTATGAAAATATGTATTATTAGACAATAAAAATAATCTTATTAGTATTAAAAATAATTTTAAATAGATGATGAAATCTTCAAAAAATAATAAGAACTGGTAAAGCAATGGCTAATAAAGGAGCACGATAATATATTGTGTTGTAGTCGTTTTTGTTTTGACTGAATAGGCATCCAGTTCCTGTTTTACACTAAAAGTATTGATGGTAAGTGTAAAGGAAACAAAAAAATCACCATGTAACCAAGATTAAGACTAGGCAAAAGGCCTATGTGACCAAATGTATAGAGTACCTTACCAGTTCTGCCCATTCATTTTCCTGAGAAAGAATGTACAATGACAGGTAATTTTCCTCACATGTAAGGAGACAGTGGGATAAGGTTTATGCTTCCATATCCGGAAGAGATGTGAAGATCAAAGACAGAATATCTTAGATAAATTTCACATTTTCTGATAACAGCTTTTTTATATAAAAAATATAATGGTACAGGCACTCCTTTTCAGGTCATCTGATGAAAGTGTAAAATGTGAAATGGTCTGATTATAAGCATTCTTGCCTTCATCTTGGAAAAAAAAACAACCACCTTATCTGGTAAGCTGATATGGACCAAGATCAAAAAAGACTAAAAAATGTCAAGAAAATTGATAGAAAGTAGAAGAATGCATTAGAAAATAGGCTATAAAAATAGATTTCTGAGTTTTATTCATAAAAAAATCATAAAAATATGTTAACAGTTTTTTAATACGGCATTGTACATAGACATATTTCTATATATAATGAAAACTTTATTAATATTACATATTTCTCAATAAGTATTTTTAAATTGTGATCTAAATTGTTAAGTGGCATAGGTATTTTAGGGATTTGATGCAGGCAATTCTATACCCATCAGGAATACATATTTTGACAAAAATTGGGAAAAGAAAGACAGATTAATAAATAGTTATAGGAAACGCTGAGAAAGAGATCTTGTCTGCCTAGTAATATAAGCTCTTTTGAATTTTAATACAGCCAAGTGTTGGGTTATAAGTATTAGAATTTGTATAGTTTATATTAAAAAATGTAACCTTGCAAACTTAAGGATTGTATTTTGCAACACTGACACAAGCAAGTCACAATCATCTATCCTACAGAGTTTTCACAGAAAAATTGTCTAACCACTTTGGTGGAAAGGGAATATTGCTCAAAAATCATGAAGGGAAATAATTTCACTAGTATTCAGGATGACGAATACTGAGCTACCACACCCCATTCTGCATCTGTGATTTCCAATAAGGATGCTGAAAACTGGAAAGATTTCAGAAAAGTTCAAAATGCTGTTCCATAATCCAAAAGCAGGGCTTCATAAGACTAACTTCAGAACTGAACAGTCATTCACTTAGAGTCTAGAAACATACGTAATACATAGGTGTTAACTTGTTTCTCATAATAGTTTTAAATGAAGTGCACAGCTGAAAATAAGGAAGCTCTACAGAGGTACACCCAGATACTTCTCCTCATGAACAGAATGCATTTTAAAAATTCTACTGCAAATCTTGTTACTCTTTTACAGGAATAATCACTGTTTGACTTGCTAAGATTTCTGTTAATAATTCCCTACTTATTCAAGGAGGAGTCACTTCTAAACACTTCCAGTGATTTACATTCAACTGAAGCTGTGAATATGGAAATAATGTGTTGCATATAAAAATAACTTTTAAATAAAAAAGAACAGCTAGAATCTCAATTAAAAAAACCCCCAAACTAGTTAACATTAAACTAAAGAAGGCTAAATTCAGTAAAACTGCAGACCTTAGAAATAATTCAGACAAGTTTATATATTTCTTCTGGAGTTCTGCAAGAGAAAATTAGAGAGAAAAGTAACATCTGTGTAGGCAGGAATTCAAATGTGCAATTGCTCCCAGCTAAAAAAAACCCACAATAATAAATATGAATAAATATGAAGAAAACAGAAGAAACAAATGAAAAAGATGTAGATGGAGAAAGGTAAGTTTATAGATAAAGACAGTTGGCAAGAAACATTTAAAAGGTTATTAGATGGTATTTCGGCTTTCATACAGATACATATATGTACTGTAGTCAGCTTTCTGGTCCATTAGTTTGATGATTCCTCTCCCTTGGTCATCCTTTTTTGGATTCAATTTTCATCTTTTCCCTGTGGAACATTTCATTGACAGATATCCTTTTTCTTCCCTTAACGAGGACTGATAAATCCCCACTGACGGATTTGCCAGATGCTCACAATCTGTAAATTCTATAGGAAGTTTTTTTGTATGTGGTGCAGACTTGATAATCTCACAAGGTCCCATGTGGAGACAGTGTTCTCACAGGAGAATGGATTTTTGGTACATGAGCTCTGAATAACTCTCAAAGATACAGCAAGGCCATGAGAGGCCCAAGGAAGCTTAAGCAAGCAAGATAAGAAGAAGCTGGAATTCACTGAGTGATGAGAACTGTGGACTGTTGGCAAGCGTTCGAGGTCAAGTTCTCACACCTGTGCTTAACCAATTATATGTTAGTCACTAAGGGTCTTCAAGACAAGTATCCAATCATGATATGCCAAATTGCTGTAGGTGTGTGTAAGCAATAGTATATAAGGAGTTAATGCTTTGTAATAAATGGCTTTTTGTCTGATCATATTGATCTCTGACTGAGTCCATTCCATAGCAGTCCCATCCACACTGATGTTTCACTGCTTCTCTCTGGCTACAAGAAATGATGAATTTAGCTGAGTTATGTTTATGTACCTCTGTGTTTGCAGTTTATCTTTCATATACTCTGTCCTTTTTAGAGAAAAGCACCTAGCTATAAGAAGAGCTCCTTCTTGACATAACTCAATTCCATAATCACAGAACAGTTAAGTTAGGAAGTCATCTTCTGAAGATTGTCTAGTTTGGCCCTCACCTCACACCAGTTCAAAGTATGGTCAGCTAGGTCTGTGTCCAGCTGGGTTTGAGTATCTTCAAGGATGGAGATTTCATCTGAACTTGTTTCAGTGTTTTGTTATTCCAAAAGTAAAATGCTTTTTTCTTACATTTAAATAAAATGTATTGTCTTTCAGTTTGTGCCCGCTGCCTACTCTCCTGACACTGTATAACACTGAGAAAGATCTGACTCTCTCTGTCTTCTTTGCTCAACCCCAACAGGTATTTATGCACTCTGATAAAAGTGCATAAAAAAAAAGCCTCTAAGGTTTTTCAGGCTTTTGGACTTTTCTAAGTCTCTCAAGCTCATGCATATGAAAGATGGTCCAGACCCTTAAACATTTTTGTGGCTCTGTGCTGGACTTGCTCCAGTAGCTCCATGTTTCTCTAGTACTGAAGAGCCAGGGACAAAGCACATCAGATGTGTCTTTACCAGTGCTGAATAGAGAGGAAGATCACCTCCCTTGACCTGTTCATGACCATCTTCTTAACATAGTCCAGGATGTTGTTGGCCTTCTTTGCAACAAGGGAACATCACTGGCCAGATTCTTGTCTACCTATACCCTAAGATCCTTCTTAACAAAGCTGCTTTCCAGTAGCTTTCCAGTCATTCAGCCTCTGGTATATATTGGTGTGTGTCATTGTTCATCTCCAGTGGAGGACTTGGCATTTCCTTCGTCAAACTTCATGATATTCCTGTTAGTTCATCTATTTAGTGTGTTGAGATCCCTTTGAATGTCATTTGGTTTAAAAACTGTGATACATTCTCCAACATTTGAATGAATTTAATTTTGTCTTGAATAATTTCTAGCACACTTTTGGAAACATGCAGTCAAACAAAATTTGACATTATCTGTAGCTCCTTTTTTAAAAAACTGAACTACAACAAAGAGCCTTTAAGGTGAATCATAAGTTAGACACTGATTGACTTAATTCCAAAATTAATTAGTGAATAAAAGCTTGAAAGAAAAAACATCATCTAAACTATGAAAATATTCTCAGAGTGTTTGATTTTATACAAGGATGAAAAATCTTCTTTTAAAATAATTTGGTCAGAAACCTGGAAGGCTATTTTTATCTCCTTTATATTCCCTTCGGAAGAAACACACGATAGATGTAATTGAATCATCCTTGTAAACAGCATTGAGAAAAGTCAGCAGAATGTCAGAACCTCATCAACTTAACTTAGAGATGATAACAATGTTAAAACAATGTTATGTTTTATTACTTTAGTCACCACAGTAGTCATTACATTGTGATGAGAAGAGCTCCTCACAGACAATATGTACACAGGGATGGGAGAATATGAAATGAAAAACAGCTTTAATTCTCTTTTCGTCTATATCATGTGTGAAGCAAAAGTAAACAGGAGGCAACAGCAGCCCACAGTGGTCAGAAAGGGAGACATACTAATCACAAAATACAGTGGGTTGCCATTAAAAGGTCATTTGCCAACCATTTTCACACAGCAGTATGTAAACTATACAGTGTTACTAATGCTGGATAACTGATATATGTGATAATGACTTTCAAATAATCATTGCTATTTCAATGGTTTCTACTTTATTATGGGTTAGCAATAATGTCTACCATGATATAAGCAAATAGTTTGCTTAAATGCATTTATTTTTTGCTAATCCTTTTCTCAGTGCAACCTTGAGGAAAAATGATGGACATTTTATGAAATACAAATCACAAAATGAGTAAAAATGGCATGAAAAAGTTTTCATTCAAAATATGGAATTTTTCCTTCAGATTTTTTTTTACTTGCTTGAAGGAAGCAACCTGAATGAGAAGATATGTATGTGTTCCTAATGTCATGGTGCAGATTCAGCTGAAAGAAAGTAAAACTAAGCATACCCTAAAAACATCAGGGGTATTTCTGTATAAAAGTGCTGTCCTGTAAAAAGTAATCTATTTTACAGCCATGAGGTGACAGTTTATCAACACTTACTATCATTAAATTACAGTGTGGTCAACAGATAAAGCAGATATAGTACAGTGTATTAATATATTTGGAGAAGTCTTGAAAACATGAGCTAATTTTAAAATAAAATGATAACAAAATAAGTTTTTCTTTAGAACTGTGTGCAATTTCTAAAATCTAAGAAAACATCTAAGAATATTTTAAAGCTAGCAGCTCTAAAAATTAACCAAAGCAGCTAATTTTGGAATTTTTATACAAAATTTACAGATTCTAAAAGAGTAAATGTGACAATTTTTAAAATAAAACACAGAATGGTTCATTTGCAAAGCCCACTACTTTCCTTCTGAAACTTGGAAGTTATTGTGTGGTGAATATACTTTAAAAAAAAATCATTAGCCATTTCTGCTGTCATAAGGACTCCAATAAAAAAAAAATTATTAGCAGCAACACACAGTTAGAAATGTTCATAATACATTGAGTGAAGTATTGGCTAATGGGTCAGGCTCAAAGATTTATAGTAAATGGGGTTACATCAGGCTGGTGGCCAGTCACCAGTGGGGTTCTGGGGCCAGTGCTCTTTAATATTTTTGTAAATGATCTCAACATGGGAACTGAATGTACATTAAGTTAAATTTGCTGATGATACTATATTAAGAGGAGCTGTAGACTCCCTTGAGGGTAAACAGGCCTTAAGAGAAATGTGGATAGACTACAGAGCTGAGCAATCAACTTTTTGAAATTTAACATGAGTAAGTGCCCGCACCCCATCTACACCTCGGTTGGGGTAAACCTGGTTGTACATACAAACTGGGGGATGAGAGGCTGGAAGGCAGCCCTACCAGAAGAGATCAGGGGGTTTAGGTTGTTGCCAAGTTGAATATGAGTCAACAGTGGACCCTGGCAGTCAAAACCGACAACTGTGTCCTGGGGTGCACCAAGCACAGCATAGGTGTTGAAGGAGGTGACTGACTCACTCTACACTGACCTGTGTGGCAACACTTTGAGTACCATATGCAATTTTGTGCATCTCAATATAAGGACATAGCATTGTTACAATGTGTCCGGAGAAGGATGACCAAGATGTTGAAGCCTGTCAGAGTTCACGTTGCATCTGGATGCTCCTCTTAATCACATGGTTTAGTTTTAAGTAGTCCTGCAAGGGGCAGGGAGATGGACATCATTGGTTCCTTCCAAATTGAGGTACTCTATAACTGTAATACAGTGATGCCAGCTACGTATGTTACAATATCTGCAGATTCAGCTCTTTGTTTCTGACTTCTGTAATTCCTACGGTCTTAAAATATTTGTCATTTAACAGTATACAGTAGCTACTATAGTGGAGTCTTATTTCAATCTGGAGATTGTTTACAAAACACTGGGACTATTGTCATGTTAGATGTATTTATAAGTTGAACTATGAAGTTGTATAAGTTACAGACTTGAGATGTGGCATGCAATATATTCTATTTGCTCTATGCCACTGCAAACTTAAGAAAAAATATGGAAGAATTCTCCTTCTGATATCAGAATGATATAAACATATGATCCATTGGCAAAGAAGTACAAACATAGTGGAAAACCACTGCAAAATATCTTGGCATACAAAACTGTATCTTAAAGCTAAAAGTAGTATTTAAAATGTGATGCATCTATAAATATATGAACATGTATAAATTTATGCGTATTCAGTAAGATAAAAATGTGATGAAAATATCATTCTTTTAATGAAAGTAGAGTTTGGGGCCATTTAAAAAATGAAAAGATACCCAAAGGTTAACTCTAGAATAAGTGAGGTGTGTTAAAATAAGAAGTTAAATATTGAAAGTGCATGACATACAGTCCAGTCTTTGATTTCATGGTTGGATGAGTTTTTTAAGTGTCAAAAAATTCTGCCAACTTTTCTACAACTCTGCTCCTGAGAAGACAATTTATGGAAAGACAAGTTAAATATGAAATGCATTAGTTAAAGTAAATGTAGAAACCTAATCCTTTAACAAACAGAATAAGAAAATGCATCTGAATACTGGTGCTCCAGCTGGTAAGTCAAACACTGTAGGATTAAAAGTTTTTCCAAATTCAGGTCAAGTTTTCAACCATAAAAGCAGATTTATACCCTCCCTCCCCCCCCCCCCCCCCCCCCCCCTCCCCCTGCCATTCCTATAAAATTTTACTCAAAAAAAATTAGCAAATTATCTTATTGTTCACCTGTAACATGGTGGGGACAATTATTAATGTTTTGACCGTTTGGTCGTAACATCTTTCAGCCTCTCTCAACACTATCAGCCAGTAAAATTTTCTGCTTATCAAAATGAGTATTTTCCTTTTTCACAGACTTCATGGAAAATTAATTATGTTCAACAGTAAACTTGAGGTGTTATACCTTATAAAATACCATGAACATCATATTATCTTCTTTTTTAAAAGCCTATCTTTATTTATAAGCAAATATAGAAATTAGCAAATATTCCAGTAGTTGTCTTCGTTTCACTTTGGAAAAGTTCCGTAGGAAACAGGTTTTACTTTTTTGTGTGTTTCTTTCTTTCTTTCTTTTTTTCTTTCTTTCTTTGTTTTTAACTTCCTCAACATGGTAGACATTTTAAAAAAATTTACTGCTTCATGTAAGAATAAAAAGCAGAACTTCAAAGTTTTAAGTGGAACAGAATAAGAAACTTCTCTCTTCTGTCTGCACTTCATACATAGTGATAAAGAAATGTGTGAAGGAGGAAATGGCATAGGCATCCTACTGCAAGAAGCATATGCAAATAACAGTCATTTTTCTATCTAGAAGTAGGTCTTTTCTAATGTTTTTCCTATAAATCATTGCACTTCAAATTATTAACTGAAGCAGGAACTTAAGCCTTTTGCTCATAGCTTGCATTAACACTCCAAAGTTATTAATTAATCTAATCATCCATTTCCCAGGTTGAGGATGTTACATAAACTGCCATCCCCTTATTTACAGAAATCAATACCCATTTTCTTTGGTTATGGTTTTGTTGCCTTAATTTTTGAAACCTAAATGATCCTTCATTAAAAGCGTGTTTTGTATGAATTCTTATACTCATTATATAGGTCAAACAAATAACTAGAAAGAAGAATTTTTTTCCAAGTGATAGTTTGTAATCTTTTTAATCTACAATTATTAAGCTAAGAGAACCCAATTTTGTGTGATAAAATTCAAAAGAAAAAAAAAGAAACCAATCAAACAACTAAACAAAACAAAAAAACAAGCAATGAATAAAAGAAGAGAATTAGCTATTAAATAGTTTCATAAAAGTTAAAATAAAATAATCTCTTTCAAAGCTATATTTGGAAATATATTAAGTCACAATCATGAATTTGCTTCAAATGCCTTTGACCTCAATTTTAGATTTTTACTTTAAATGTCATTAAAGTACATGTATAAGCACTACTAGATTCATGCTATCCTTCCAGAAGAAATTATCAAATTAAATACACTGGCTAGGCATCCAAAAGCTCCATACTTATGTACATAGCTACTTTCTTAACAACACGATAAAATTTCAGAAATAAAATAGGGAAGGAGTGTAAAATCATATTTTGATACTTCCTTTATCTATTGAGAATTCAGAACAATGGTTTGTCCCATCTCAGAAAACACAGTGGAACTGGAAAAGATTCAAAACAGGGCACCAAGGAGGATTAACATTGTGGAGCTATTTTCACACAGGAAACAATTGAAGCTAAAACTTTTCAGCACAGGAGAAGATGACTAGAAAATAACAGAAGTCTACAAAATCATGAATGGCAAGGGGAGTAACAAAGGATTGCTTATTTTTTCTCTCTTCCAAGACAAGAAAGCAGATGCCCGCTGGGTTCACCCTTGTTAGCAGGTTCAAACCAATCTTTTCTAAGTACAATGACATTGCCCATGGATTTAATAGATAACAGATTCACAGATTTCTGGGAACATTTCATTACACTGTTAAGTACAGTATATTTTTTTGTCTGACCCACTATTACCAGTGTTACATTCTCGCACCATATAAACACAACTCAGATTTACCACAATTGTTTTTCTTTTGACACCATGTATATACATACATATAAGAAAACCGTCTCTTTATGTATATAAAAGCTGATAACAAAGACTGTCTTAAGAGATAGCACATAGTGCTTAACTACAGAGGTGATTCCACAAAGAGAAACAGTGAAGCTATAATCCTTTTTTATACATGGGAGTAGAAAAACTGGCAAAAATCAATCTTATTATAAGCTTGTAGATAACAAACCTCCACATCTGAGCCAGCTATCACAGGCTTTTTTTTTTTTTTTAATATTTTCAATAGACAGTGGAGTGTAGAGCTTTAGGTAGAAATTTTGCATATTTAATTTCCTAAAAATGCCTTTTTTTTGTTTCTTAAAAATATTGATTTGGCAATCTGGACGGCATTAAAAAAAATGAGGAAATCACCACTTTGAAAAAACTTGCAAACCCTTACGCAAGAGAAAATACATAGATCAATGATTAAAGAGGTAAGCTCTATTATACTGGGGAGGTGCAATTTTTGTCAGGATTCCCTGGACTGTGTAATGTACGACACTACAGCAGAAAAATCTTACATGACAGTCAAGAAGGTGAGCAAACCCTTTCCTGAGCTGGGTATACTCTATATTTTGACAGCTGTTAATTATCCCACTTTTTTCTTATTCTTTAATAAATTTCATGCCGCAATAAGCAAGTGACCTTCCTTATCAATGGACAGATTCTGAACAAGGAAACTTAATTACCTTTTTTTCATACAAATTTATACCATGCTATCATAATTTCCATTTTCATGCAACAAATGCCCTTCCTTTTACAGACTAATAGCATATAAAGGGTAACTTAAAATATAATGAAAATATCAGTAAGGAGCCTTCTTTTCCAAGGTAGGTTAATGAAAGATAGCAGTAGTTAACATTTTTAACCCTTTCTCAAATGATAACCTAGGTATACATAGGCATATAGTATATACAAAAATTACTGCCTTGATATTGTTTCTGTACTGTGGTATTAGAACATCTGACAGTTATTTCCTAAAAGCATCATAAAGGTGACAAATGTTTATTTTGTCCCCTCTCTTGAGAATCCAAAAAAAACTTATTTAAAATGGATTTATATCCTAAATTCACCAGATTAACAGTTCTATAAATTACTAGAATATTTGAATGTCACACGCAGGAGAGTCTGCTTTTGCACAAGTTGCTATCTTCCTCCTGAGAGATTTTGCTAAAATACTCAGAAGGACTTCTTTTGTACCCATACACGTTTCTTAGTTACACCTCCAGCCATTCTTTAAGCTATCAAAACTTAATTCTCTAACTTTTTCTTAATGAAAGAGTTAACCCAGAGAAGAGTAAAGAATTTTCTCCTCCGGTAAACCTCTTTCTTGCAACATATATAAAAATGCTTCAGAACTTAAAAAAAAAAAAGTTGATTGAATTTCTCTGTTTTCTAAAGGCTCACTTTTTTCTCTCACTGCACATTCCGACATAGTAGTTAATAATTTAACCTGAGATAACTGCAGTTAGAAGATATTATTGTATCTTATTTGTCACCCTTAATTTATTGAAGAAATTTTTACTCTAAAAATATCAAGTAGAAATTTAATAAAATGTCAGTTACTGAACATTTTCTGTATAATTATGTTGCCAGTTCATTATACAATGAAGAGAAGAGGATTTCATTCTGTGATAAATTCTTCAGGTGGACTGATGCAAACATTTTTAGTGATGGATGGACTAAAGTAACAAAGAGCCTTATGCTACATCAGGAGAATACAGGAGAACATACACCATACAGATTATTTCTGACATTTTAAAGTTCAGGTTTTTTTCAGCTTCCGTAATAGTTTTGCCAAGAAATGTAAAAGACTTTTTACCATTTCTTAGGAGTCATGTGCCTGCCACCCTCCAGCTAGCACGTCACTAGTTTTCTAAATTAACACTTAGTAAAAACTCAGTAAGGGAAGCCACAGTGACTATAATATACAAATTAAGGGAATACTTCCTGCTGCCACTACAGTTTTTGTCTTCTGCTTGCTCCATTGAATCAAATTTACCCATGCATTAGACAGAAAAAGTGTATAGTGTGTCTTTGTGTTATCTCCCTTCATTCGCAGCAAACAGGGAGCTGAAGTACCCAGAGCTGTGTTGCTTCCTGACAGTGCATTACACCCTAGCTGTAAACAGGACCACTATTTGCAATCCCAATAAAAGTTCTGTCTAGAATAGTTACAGTTAGCTGATCCTTACAGTTTCTTAACAATTCATAGTAAATTCAGCACCACAACTCAGGAAACATTCCATTTTGTTACCAGGGGCATTGAATTTGCAAAGTTCAGTGCTGAACTTGGTTATTTCAAGTTTCAATTACAATAATCTGCATCTTGACACAGAACCTAGCTTACCAGATCAGTATAGCTCGATAACACTCGCTGTTTTCACTTCTTGAAAGTTTCAGTGTAGGCAATGATGCTTGGCATTCTTCACTGGTTTTCCTTCCTTTCTGCTCCATTTTTCAAAAACAGCTGAAAGCTAAAATAGCAGAAAACCTTCTAAAGCAACAAAGAAACTGAATTTATTTTATCATTGTTTTTAAACTTCAGACTTCTCAGTATTGTTGTTTTTTTAACCTTATTTATTGCCACAGTACTTCTAAAAATAATAATTAGGTCTCTTTGTTGCCAATCATCAACTGCTTAAAATTAACTTTGTTTATGCTTCTAAAACAGGGAGAGAATATAAATACTAGAAAAGAATATAAATTAAAGATGTAAGGACATATCTTACAACACTCGCCACTGAAAAAATTCCTCCACCCTTCTTAAAGCAATGGATGACTCATGTTAAAATATGTGTATGTACACCAGGTATGACAAATATGTTCTGCCAAATCAAGCAAAAAAGATAAAGGCAGGCACTATTGGGGAAAAATTGTCTCTGAGTAAATGCAGAATAAATTCAGAATAAGGTGAATGAAAAAAGACTTTAAAGCCAATTGTCTTCTTCAGTGGTGATGAAGTGCTTTACAAATATGTAGAATAAACATCTGATTGTAAGAACAATTTTTTAACATTTCTTCTACAGTAACTAATTTTCTTTAAAATGCATCCCTAGGATTTTTGTGATAGGGAACAGGCAGCACAAATAACACCCCTATTTTTGAGCATCACATGATGATACCAACTGACTTCATGATATCTGATGTAAAGGCAATAGGCCAGATATTAGAATCATAGAATAGTTAGGGTTGGAAAAGATCTCAAGATCGTTTAGTTCCAACCCCCCTGCCATGTGCAGGGACACCTTACACTAAACTGTGTCATTCCAGGCTTGGATCAACCCAACCTTGAACACCACCAGGGATGGAGCAGTCACAGCTTCTTGGGTAGCCCATTTCACTGCCTCACCATTCTCACAGTAAAGAACTTCCTCCTCATATCCAATCTAAACTTTCCCTGTTTAAGTTTTAACCTATTACTTCTTGTCCTATTACTACAGTCTCTGACAAACAGTACCCCTCCAAAATCCCTGTAGGCCACCTTCAGATACTGGAAGGCTGCTATGTGGTCTCCATGCAGCCTTCTCTTCTCCAGGCTGAACAGACCCAACTTTTTCAGTCTGTCTTCAAACAGGAGGTGCTCCAGTCCCCTGATCATCCTCGTGGTCCTCCTCTGCACTTGGTCCAACAGCCTGTCTTCATACGGGAGGTGCTCCAGTCACTTAAGCACCTTGCTGTTTTTCATGTGCCCTAGCATGCTTTCCAGGAGAATCTGCTGCAAGATTTTGCCAGGCACAGAGGTGAGACTGACTGGTCTGGTTTTTTGGTTGTCTTGCTTTGGTTTTGTTGGTTACGATTAACTTACATATTGATTGACGAATGGCTTAGCTTCATGAACAAAGATTTGGGAAGGGCTTTACCCACCCTTACACTCCTATTATATGGCAATTACATATGCATGATTTTCAGTTTCACAATATGAACGTTGTCTCACACAACTATTTCATTATGTGGTTTACTATTTAGCCATAGTGGTTTAGATTTAGTTTTTGTTGTTTTGTTTTGTTTTGTTTTGATAATACTTTGGGAGGACTAAAAATAATTGTATGTTTGGAAACACATTGCTCCATTAATTGTTTTAGAAGACAACTAACAAACTAATTAGTTTTTATTCTAAAATAAGAAAAATATTTCAGTGTAACCCCAAACCATAGCATTTTTCCTCTGATAGCAAATAAATTTGTTTCTCAGGTATTGTAAACAATCAGCTAAGACTTCATTTGTCACTCTTATGCTGAACTAACTACAAGAAAAATAAGAAGTTATAACTAACCAAATAGGTTAAACTTATGTTTTCTAGGAAGTCATTTTAAATAAGCAGGCAAAATATTCAACCTTTAACTGAAACAGCAATTTCTGTTGCAACCACTGTAATGAATTAATTTTGGTCAGCTTTCTTCTGAAGGAGAGATTGCAACATTCAATGTGAAGAGGACATGTCAAAATGCAGCCTCTCCTTTCAACATCTAATGAACTGACACACAGACTACATATTTAGAGAAAAGAGAATAAATCACTTCTGCTTGAAAAAAAAAAAAAAAACAACCCAGCCATTTGCTTACAAACACATTCTACTGTAATCTTAACTTCATGTGACAGATTATACTTACTTTAATAGGGTTTAAGGAGTTCTGGTAACCAGTTTGAAAATAACATTTGAGCTTAGTATCAAAGAACTAATTAGTACCTATTCTGTAGTGTATGTTTTGAAACCTGTGTAAGACAGTGTATGCATACATCTGTGAACAGGGCACAAAGCTGTTGCTTTGCAAGCAGCATGCGCACTGCACCTTGCCTAAAAAATCCACTGTGCAGGCTGGAAGAGTTTCCTCTCAATTGTCTGCAGTGACAGGCAAGGGTCGAAACGGCAGGTGCCAAGGTGCATTGGAAGCTGCAGATCCACCCTTGCATGTGGGTGGATCAGGACATTGGTCACTCAGGATTGCCCCAGCAGATGACAGTCCTGGTTGGAAACTTCCTGATTGCCTAAGCACCCTTTCTTTTCCAAACAGATCTGCCTATCCCACATGCCCTTGGTCATCGTGCTTGTAGTAAGCATGGGTAAAGCCCTTCCCAAATCTTCACTCGCGAAGCCAAGCCGTCAAAATGAACAAAGCTGTAACAAGCTGCACACTGTCAGATTATAGATATGACTGCAAATGTACAGTCTTATTTATCCTGTGTCTCTGTCTCCCCTTGGGACCAGTGCCTGTTTCATCCATAGTATATGGGTAGATACTTGCCACTGGAAGGTATTTGACAGAGAACTCAGGTTTCTTAATATGCTGTCAAGAAGCAGGTAATTAGTCACCAAAAATTAAACCAAATCTAAAATTAATGTAAATAATTTCATCACTCAAGTACCTACTGCTTAGGTGTGGAAAACAGTGTTGATTTTTCTTTCTCAAGAAAGAGTGTCTTGAAAACAGATTTTTTTTTTTTTTTAACCTCTCATCCGAACTGGTAATTGATAACTTTCTATTTCCTTTCTATTTTATGGTATGGATGCTTTTTTTTATTTTTCCTTTTTACCCACATTGGGCATCTAAGATGATACATTTTTTGTTCCTGTTCGACTGTGACTTTGATGTGATTATAATCAAGACCATTCTTTCTGTCAGTAAGCTCAGTTTCCATTTCGCTGATGTGGATGCTGTTGTGTAAACTCAGTTTACTTTTACTTCAAAAGGAAAAGGAGGAAGCTGTTCAATTGCCTATGTATGCATATGAAATAGAAGGCAATTCTATCAATGGATCACTTAGGGCTTATTTCTATGAGTGGTAGTTTAAGAACAAGTACTTCTAATGACTATTTTCTTTTTCCAAATTGATTTTTGCACCTTTCTCTTTCAAACATTTACTTATAGAGTGAAAATATAAAATTATGAAACTAAATACCCAGGCATGTCATAGAATTGGAATTGTTAAACATCTTTCAGGATATTTATAGACTAAGAGCTGTCTCTGTTATTTGTGCAAATGCCCTAAAACTTGTTTCAGAATTCTGTGGTATGCTTATCAGCTATGCTGACACCAAAAGGTAAGAAACACAATAATATAACGATGTACAAACTGTTTTGCATTACCTGTGCTCAACATACACAGACATTCTGAAAGTACAACTTGAAAATTCTCTTTTGCCATTGCAGGATTTAGAAGCTTTTGACACAAAGGTAAGCAAAAGCAAATGCCACGTCAGTACCAGGGGCTGCCAAATAAAACTAAATGTATTTTTTGCTGCAGCAAAAAAGTTTGGTTTCTCTGAATGACAAATGTGAATGACTCCACTAACAGTCAATGAAGAGTCTTTTTCTCTTTCTAGGAAACCATTAATGAAGTCTGAATTAACTTGAAACAGAGGAATTTGCCTTCACATAATGGATAAAATTCAAAGTTAGCTATATTCACCCTTACAGCTGCAGCATTATGAAAATTTCTTTCTCTCAGTTCTTTGTAAACAAGTCATATGAGCAGCTAATGACTGCCACTGCAATTGCTGTGTGAAACTAGCTCTCTCACAACTTTGTCAAAGGGGTACTCCAGGTCAGCAACAGTCTGTAACTGTTGCTTTCAGTAGCCTTATTAGTCTGTCATCATGCCAGACAGTATTACTGGAGTGCAGATGTTACTGTAAGGTGGAGAAGAGTTAGTAAGAGTTTTATTTGAAGCACCATCCCATTCTCCTTCTAAGTGCTTTCAATTCCTATGTCCCCAGGACAATACAGCAGGTACTGTCAGTTTTTCCAAACCCATTTGCTGAATGCAGTAAGCTGAACATAAACTGTGACATTGTGATTCATTCAAATTCAGAGTATGCATATTTTCTCTTACGAACTCC
The DNA here is from genome assembly GCF_012275295.1 of Melopsittacus undulatus. Classification (NCBI taxonomy): domain Eukaryota; kingdom Metazoa; phylum Chordata; class Aves; order Psittaciformes; family Psittaculidae; genus Melopsittacus; species Melopsittacus undulatus. Next base: position 80,379,489 of record NC_047527.1, on the reverse strand, counting down.
AAAATGGAAACCCTTAGAATTAAGAATGGGGAAATGAGAAAATGTAATGGTTGGGTAGGGGAGACAGGGGAGCCCACAAACTTCTAAACACTTTTACAAGTTGGATTGAAATTATTTCTCAAGTTAACATTCACATTTCAGTTATTTAAACCTTCTTTTCCATCTACAGGGGGTTTGTTCTTGTTCTTTAATAATCAAAGCTGAAAATTGACTTTCTTGAAATCTCTTGGAGTTTTTGGATCAGTTCCCAAAGCATGTATTGGCATGCAATATGGCTTTGTCAGTCTATAGACTTCAGGTATCAATCCACTGCTTTATGGAAGAAAGAAGCGCACAACTGAGTTCCCATGCATAAACAAGAGAGGCAACATTCACAAATCAGACAAGATGCATACAAGCATATCTTTAAAGTATGACAGTGATTGGAGAAACCTGGATTGTCATGTGCTAATTTAGGCTGCTACTAAAAATGAGTTATATTCCTCTTATCTTTTTGCATCAAGTAATCCCTGGAGTTTTTAAACAAATGAGAAACAATGCTGTTCCTGGCAAGGAAAAACCTGAGCTTGTAGAACACAATGCCCATACTTATCTCATTCTCTCTTTCAAATTAACTATGAATACTGGAATTACAAGCTTACTCCAACCAAAGATGAAACTGTTACTCATGGCAGAATTTTAAACATGTTGTTCCATTGAAGTGAAATAGCTATATTTCCCTGACTTCAGGATGAAGATGTTGGGTCGTTGTTCCACGACTTTAAGGGATTTAACAATTATTTAGGCAATATGTATTTTAAAAGTTTAAGTACTAAGTCTAGGAAAAATACTCCACAGAACAAGTACTTTTATGATTGTTCCACAAGCTGAACAAAGAGATGGTTTGAGGGTTTGTTTTGTTGTTTTTTTTTTTTTCTTAGCCAAGGTCGTTATGCTGTCATAGAATTCTTTTTTTAACAAAAAAAAAAATCACTATTCTTGGACAGGTTTATACTAAAACCCACTGAATCCAATGATTATAATATATAAACATGTTTATAATAACTAGTTTGACCTGAGCTACTAACTGCTCCAGCTATTTTACAGAATTACATTTGAAAATTCAGTTACCCTTAAACTTAAAACAAGCAAGTCTCATGATGCTTTAGAATTTTTTTCACACATCATGGCAGAAGATAGAAACAACATTTGAATAGCTACCTCAGTCTATTATTGAAAGCAAACTGCAAAAAAAATACTTGAAAATTTTCAAAGGCTGAGAGTTTTGGTCTGATGTAACTTTCCCTTTGCCTTCACATTGATATTCCTAATTTTGTAGTGAACAATTCAGGATAAGGACATTTTTATGAGAAACTTCTCTGAATGCCTATCAGCTCACAAAAGCTGTAGGAAACAATTTTGCTCTATTTCTCCTTTGGAGATAAAATATTATAATTTCCCAGAAGGTGAAAGATTTATAATAGAGCATCTTCTGCTTACGGATTTATTACACCATGTTGTCATATTAAATTAGGACATGATTCCCCTGAGATACACACAATCAACTTCACACCGCTTAATTTTTTGTGCCACTGTTTCTTTTGAAGACAGCACAGAAAGCCCAATTGAGGATTCTAAATGGCAAGAACTATTGACACAAATTCAATTTTTGCTCAATATTTTGAGAAAAGATGTGGTTTACTCCAAAGGAATATCAATGAAGAGAGGTAATGGTCATTTCAGTTAATACTGTGTTGTAGAAACTCTTTAGATCACTCAGTTTGTCTGGCTTCACTGCACTAAGACACTGTTTAAGTCCATCCCCAGAAGTGTTCAAGGCCAGGCTGGATGGGGCTTTGAGCAACCTGGTCTACTAGAAGGTGCCCTCTGCCCATGACAGTGGGGTTGGAACTAGGTGATCTATAAGGTCCCTTCAAACCCAAACCATTCTGTGATTCTATAATTCTTTCCCCAAATGAGAAAAGACAGGTCTCTTTGGTTTTGGTCTCAGGTCTTCATTTGTATGAATAGTAACACCTTAAACTAGATGCCAGATTTCTTCTTTTCCCTAAAGAATCAAGTTTCTATTTTCCAGTCTCCAAGTTAACTTCAAGTAAACTTAAGGGCAAGTATTATTACCATCTGTTATAATTAAAGCTATTGAAAACCACATGGCCCAATATGAGTATTTTTTTATAATCACTGAAATACTGATTGCAGTGAAGTTGAAGACTACTGTAATTACTTTTTTCTTCCCCAGATGAGTAACTACATTTATGTACACACAGTCAGCACTCCTCAGCAGTGACTGCACTACTTTTGTAAAAGATGTTTACATCTTCAGATTTAGCAGTGTTTCTTAAATTCTCAGGTACATCAACAGCAACTGTAATAGTACTTTTGTAACTGTTGATACTGAAAGGGAATAACTCTGCAATATCTGAGACTCGTCACAGTTTTGTGTAAGTCAGGCTGCTGTTTAATGTGGAGAATTCTTTTATTCACCTTTTATTCAGTTAGACAGAGCTCATCCCTTCTCATTTATTTAAGTGCCAGCTACAGTCATAGAGTACAGATGTCATTAGCATTACAAAATTATTTACAGTGAGTTTTTCTGAAAAAAAACCCCACTCAGTGAGTGGCAATATATCAGTACTTTTAATGATATCTCTTAAGATGTGTGAAATGATCATACAATTAGCCCTCAGTAGACTACAAGCCCTTACAAAGTACAGCATCTGTAAAAATGGAAGAGCCCAACAAGAAGGCATATCCTATATCTTAGGGAACAGGAGGACATTCTTGACCCAACAGTAAGAGTATAGTTCTCTTGTATTGAATCACAAGACAGAAGAAGTCAGCCAACACCTAAAAAAAACAAAATCCAAAATTCTATTAGGTCACCTTTTCAGTGGAGTGAAGGTGTGATTCTCTGTACTGTGCAAAGTCATTTCTGTTGCCTTCTTTTCATGAGCTAATGCTTTTTAAGCCTTTAGTATTTTGGTTTCCCAGTCATAATAAAACAAAGCAAAGACAAAACTGAAAATAAAGTTCTAACAAAGTAGTAAAGATATAAATATAAATATTTTAAATAAAATCCTAGGTAAGCCTACCTAAGCACACATTACAGGAGACCATTTCTATAATTTCCATCGTAACAAAAATCAGTAAACCTGAGCTATGTTTTGTCCAGAGACAGACAAAAGTAATGTGATTTAATACATACATAGTGTAAATCTATTTTATGTATTTACTATGTATTGCATATTTACTGAAATAAAGAGTTGTTTTTTTAACACATACTAAAACCCTGGTCCTATAACCCAATTTGCCAACAGCTACTTTATGAGTTAAAAATGCTTTATTTTTCCAGGTGCAAAAATAAGGTATTCTTATTAATAAGCAGTAGGTTAAGTGAGCTCAGTGATTCCAGTCTCTTTTCCATCAACTATTTCTTCTTTAAAACAAGCACTCTACACATATATAGGGATACTGTAATAACACCCCTCTACTCCAAGTCCTGTATCAGTGTTCTGCTTTTTAATTAACTACTTTTGCCTTCTCCTTTATCACCTGTCTATTACCATTCCTCCATTGAAAGTCCTCACATTCCTACCTTTCCTCAGTTGTTCAAGTATGACAGTTAATGCAAGTATTCTGGGAAACAAAACCCCAAAGTATCTCAGTTCTGTTTTATGCAGGTGTCTTGAGTCAATTAGGTTGATTTTGTCTGGAACAGACTAGGGGGAACTCATGCAACTCACCGAGAAAAAAAAAAAATCACATTGAAACATCAATTTTCAGTTGATGAGAAGCAATGAACAACTGAGTAATATCTGTCTATAGACTCAGTCTCAGCAGACAGAAAAAGTCTAAGTGTGCTTAGTAACTGAAGATCAATACTGGTTTCCACAGCTTAGCCTCATTTTAGTGTGGACCTGCTATTTGCCATCTAAGCTGTAGACTTGATTGTGACTTTATCTCTGCATGTAGAACAGTAATTTGACAATGATGACTGTCTGTTTACTTAGTTATTCTTAACGTGATAACCCTACTTGCCAGGAAGTCTCACAGACCAAAGACAAAGTACATTTATGATCCAAACCCCCAACAGTTCTGTTTCTCATATAATCTCTTATGCAAGCAAATCGATTATCCCAGTCTTTGTGAGCATAATATTCACACTCCAATAAGTCTAGAAGTCAATACCAAGGAAAAATAGTCAGGCTTGCTATCATCCTCTGCACTGTGTTTGTAAGAAAAGATGCAGCTGTGGTAAGCTGCTAAACCCCTCCTATTACCCAATAGGGGAACACATATGTATCAAGTCTTAAAGGGCTGACTAAGTTCCCTGGATTTTCTTTCTTTAGAAATCATACTGTAGAGTAATTTCATATTTGATAAACTTAAGTGGGAACTCATATCTGTGCATTTCTACAGATATTTTGAACCAGAATAGACATTTAGCCCTTCTCAAAAAAGGAATCTTTAATCTGACCTTTTATCAGAATGTAAGGGTTACATTCTGATACTATATTACAATCATATATTTAACTTAAAAAAAAATAAAATCAGCAGTAGGCTGTGTGATAAACTGTTAATGGGAAATTGAGCACAGTTTTATCCTCTTAGAACTGTTCAGGGTGATATTTTAAAAATGTGAATTCAGTACTGAAAACAGTGAAAATTGCACACTGAAACTTGACTAAAATCAATGAAACACAATTACTTTTTCAGATTAAATAAAGTATATATATATTTATATTCTGAATAAGGCCAAAATAAGAGTGACAAGATGTGAGCATCTCTGAAATTGTGTCATTTCACAGAGCTTATCACTACCATAGCAAACATCTAAAGAGAGGCCATGGCCTTAGGTGGAACGACCAGGTCCATGTTTTAATGTAAGCAATATATTCTCACATCAACAGGAATTAATTAAGTTTACCATACTGAGAATGTAAGCAGTCTTAGCAATAAGACCACTGGAATCCTGAAACTATAATGTTTTCCAGGTTTTCTACCAATACAATTAATCTTACAAACCCCTCAAAATTAACAAATTTTCAAAATTGCTGAGGTTTCCTGCTGAAGAAAAATCATGATTACTTTGATGAGGATGCTGTGATGATATAGTGAGAGAAATAAACAAATATAGCCAGCACCTCTCACAGTTTAAACTCACTCTTAAAGAAGTGATAATACTGCAAACATCTGAAGGACCAATACAGGCTTAGTGATTTATATAACAGATCCCTGCCTCAGTACAGAAGGTCTGTGCATCACTTAAACATAACCTTATATGTTAGTATAGAACTTATTCAATTTATAAAGTGCTGAGCAAATTTTCTCCCTAGAGTGTGGGTCACAGGTAGGTAGGACACTATTGTCACAATTCATATCATACTGCCCCACCCTAAAATGTTTTAATAGATGCAAATCCAGATGTGCACCTGCCTTGTACAGAAGACAGGTGGAGTTCAGCTGAAACAGGGTAAAGCTGAGACTGTGTTGCAGCTGTTTACTTTACAGTCTGGGAGTGTATTCCTTCTGACCACCAGTCCAGCCAACTATGACAGAAGGAACAAGATATTGTTTCACCACCAGAAAGATTGCTCACTCTGATCACAGTCATCCTTCCTGCAGCTTTAGATGTAATGGACAAAATTAATGTGTCTTGTGTCTCAGCATTTAGATAATAGGCAGAGTTTGAAAAGCTAGCAGTTGGAATATGGGAAAGGAAAACAAGGTGGAGGAAAAGAATAAATAACATATTTTGACTTTAACCCTGAAACTCACTACAGTAAAACAATTATGGAATCCAATAATCTTCTTAAAAGCATTTTTATTAAAATGACAGCACTTTCAGTCAGAATTCTAAGACACGTTTATATGTAAATCTATATTACGCCATATCTTTATTTTTAAAAAAATAATGTGACAATTTCCAAGTGTCAAAGTCTTTATTTAGTTATTAACGCATGCATTATATTTCACATTTGATTCACTCCACACTACGTGACATTAACCTTACAAAGCATAGTAGCTCACTTTTTTCTGACTCGGTGCTAGTCTTATAAAATGTAGTACAAAAACTAGCAAATAGAAACAGCCAATAAAAGAAAGTATGCATAGCAGTTATCCTCTATAACTCTCACTGTCTGTTAACAAGAGAAAAATAGCACTAACAGTTGTATTTAAGAATACAATGTACCATTTCCAAATCTGCCAGAAAGAGAATGTCTTACAAGCCCAGTCTGTGTGGTGCAAAGCAACCATGCAGCTGAGTTATCTGACTTCCAGCAAGATAGCTGAAACTTTAGACAGGAAGACATCACTGAATAAAGTCCAGCAAAAGAAAGCCTGAGGATTTTCAAAATGCTATATCCACTTACATAATTTCTTTATTAACTTGCAAATTAGCCTGCAAAGTTCTTGCATAGATAATGTGAACAATAGAAAGGGTCACCCATCATAAAAATGAGAAATATTTCAGCCTGAATATACACAGATGAAAATTATTTGACTCAGTATTTCACTGAAAGTCTGAAAAAACAATTTACTATATTTTGAAATCCTTGTGTGCAACTTCCCACTCGACTTTTTGCATTTCAGTTCTATGACCAAGAACATAAATTATGGAAAGGAATTTAATCTAATGACAAATTGAATTTAGACATATTGTGAAGATGTCTGTGACTTGGCAGCATACAATTAGAACTTCAGAAATAAAACAGTACAAAAGCGCATATGCCATATGCACTTTAATTTTCTATTTTATGCCAGAGTAGCTGTGTTTTGTCATCTCAACTGAAGAGTTAATTGCAGTTCTTCCCTTACTCATGAGCTGCCACCAAAGAGAGCTGCAAAAGGATTCAGTAGTATTCAAAAGGTATGTGGAGGAGGTAAGAAGGTCTTCAGAAGCAGGGGATTTCTGTAAGTAGTGAGATGGAAAAAATAGCTCTTAAGCAATGAGTTTAACTCTCTCATAAGAGGACAGGAATCCTTGTTTATTGCTGAGTTTCTGTAACAGCCATGGAGCAAGGCAAACTGCACTGCAGCAAGTATCTTTATAGCTGTCTGTCAACTTTATATGATGTTCACAGTTCAGTCGTTTGCCTAAAATAAATTATCCATGGCTTACTTTACTTTGACACATATGACATGATAATACTTGCTATGAAAAATAAAATCAGAGAATAATTCCTCTGCTTAAAGAATCTGCCTTTCTATATGTGTATTTTTTTAACTCTAGTGAATTAGTGGCAATGACAAGTTATAATTAAAACATACAACCTCAGGAAAGTGAAAGCTCACAAATGAGTTTATACTATTTTTAACATACATAAATGAGTTAAATAAGGACAACTTGGATTAATATATGATGCTGCTTAATTTTATAGTTAAAAAAATCATGCTCATGATCCAAACATTTTAGTACTGGTAAATGTGTACCTACAACTCTTTCATTATGACAATTCAGAATTAACATCTATAACATAAAATGGATAAAGTATGGTGGCTAAGCAAGGAAAAAATATTTGCTGAGGAAAAAACAGTCTTTGTCCAAGGAGCAGAAAAGAAGTACTTGCTCTTTCCCTCCCTCTGCTCTCTCTCCTCCCTTCCTCTCCTTCCTTCCCCTCCTCCCTCCCCGCATTCTCTTCCCTTCCCTTCTCCTTAAAAAGGCATATCTAAACATGAAGTAGTAAAAGTGGGCAAGAGGGAACACACACATGGTAGGTCAAGCCACAGCATATTTTCTATCTGTTTTGTATTGTAGGTCATTTCATCTGAAGTAATGCTCCATGTGCTAGCAAATTTTCTGCCTTCCTGAGTTTAAAAATTCATACTCATAGCAACACCTGTACAACACTGAAAGGATGCCCCCTAATACCTATTCACTGGGAAGAAACATGTTTCTTTAGAGAGAAGAATTAATCACTTTTAAGAGATTCACTGTATTACTATGCCTACATTGTTATCTTTGTCAAGGACAACAGATTTTTAATCTCGTGATTTGACACACTTTTTCACTTGGTGGTATCTGGTGTAACTGTACATAAATCATGAATTAATGATTCACACGGCTCTGATGTCTGTGAGAGTCATGTCAAAATACACTACTAACTCTCCTCAGAATGAAGCTAGTATTGTAAGTACACACACCAAAAAACCAAATTACTCTCCATTAGACTTAATCATGACAGCAAGATAAATGGCAAAATACAGCCCCTGAAGCCACTAAGCTGCCAGGATCATATGATACTTAAGCTGATTTCAAAGAAGAGCAGAAGCGAAGAAGTCACCTACTGCACTGAAGCAGTCAGCCAGGAAGTTCTAGAAGTCTGAAGATCAGCCCGATAGTGTATTGACAGCAGAATTTCGATTCCATAAACCTTTGTTTTATTCTGAATCAAAATGAAATATCACGTGCTTGCTATTTAGTAATTTAGATAAACACAACCTTAGAAAACAAAGCAGAAAGAAGCATCAGAAAATTGTTCTATCACTGTGCCAGCAGAGAAACATCAGATCAACAACATTTGTGGCATATGTGTCTCACCTTTTCTTAAAATCTCCCTTAGCAGGATGCTACAATGTCTCTAATTAATCTATTCCACTTCATTCTTGTTTTGATAATAAAATAATTTGTGTTTCCGCACTGAACAACAGATATAATTTGGAAGAAGAAAAGAAATGTTCACTCTTAAGAAACCTTAAAATTTTTTCTTCTAAGTAAAATATCCAAATTAGAGGAAATGCCACAAAAAGTTCAAACTTTATGGAATAATGTTTGCTAAATTAAAAAAAATTTAAAAAATCTGGACTTCTTAATATAATTTTTAGCTTTACAAAAACCTCCTGCTAAGAATTGTACCATTTTATTCCCTAGTGGAATACAAATACAAAATTATTTGTCAAACAAGACTTTGCATTTAAACATGAGACCAAGGAATAATTCTTAATAATAGGAATCCGTTATACTTTTCATCATATCTATTTTAGAATGGAGCATTATTATTCTTTCTTTTCCCTGAAACTTTCATTTATTTCCACTGACTGTATCTGAGAAACTAATTCTGATATCTGTGTTATAGGTATTTAAATTTTGAAGAGGTAAATATTGCTTAAATCATCACTGTTATTGTTGGACATTATTCCATGAAGTAGCAACTCTACTATTTTTCAGGAACAATATCAGTGCCTCAGATGAACTCACTGACTGAACTAGTAATGCTGAACATCACACCTGGGTATTTTGCCACCAACCTCAATGTGCCTCTTGCTGTGTGAAGTCCTTTCGAGCAGTAACTTCCCTGCCAGCTTGAGCAGTATTATAGAATAAAGAGTTCTCAGTGTCACAGCAGGTGAGGCAACTAACAGAGACTTCAGTCCTTAGTCTCTAGTTCTTACCGAATTTTAAAAGAGTTCTTATTTCAAGCCTTTCTTTATAGACTTATGAAAAGTTGTCCATATATAAGTATCTAGAAAGGAGGGAAAAGTAAGTGGTGTTCAGAAAATTGGATATTATATGTATGCTTCCTGTATGACTGGAGGTTGTTAGGCCATGTTTAAGACTCAAACTGAAGCAAAAAAACAAAGAAACAAAAAAACAAACCTCAACCAAACAACAACAACAAAAAACAAACAAAAAACATGCCAAAAAAGCTTAAAAATCTCATGGCTTTAAGCATAAAGTGTTCTGAAATGTACATGAGTTTTCACACACAACCTTTCTGAGAAATCAGGACTCCCATAATTCTCTTTTCATGTCTGATTAAACAGCATTTTATAGGACTTTTATATTTTGCATACAAGCTTTGTACTGCACAATGACTTTTCCTCCGTGTGTATTTTTCCATTAAGCTGTCTCAAGTGGGTTTTCTTGGCACTTCCCATCTGTGTCAGGTAACCTTTGCTTAAAGATTCTTCTCTTCCAGTTCAAACAGGCAGGCTGGGATTGATTATTCTAAATTATTCAGTGCTTCTGCTACTGCTGAATGATACTTGTAGATCTGTTGGCAAGATATCCTGGAAGAGGGCTTTTATAGGCTTTCAGGTGTTCTTGATAGACTTCCAAAATCCTCATGATAGGCATCATATGTACCTACCAGTTTCAAAACTTGGGGCCTGATCTTGTATTTTCCATGCATCCAGGATTCCAGCCACATCATGTTAAAGTCCCTGGAATCAGGCACCTGTGCAAAATGGCTTTAACACATGAGATCGTCAGGATGCCATCAATTTCACTAGATTTTTTGAGTGCTTTTAGGGGCCTGCTCCCTTCTTGCCTGCTGAAATGTTTTGATTTCTTTTTTTTCCAGGATCCAGCAGTCTAGAACTAATATTTTTCATTCCTATTGACATTATCTGCTTATTTAGAATGGTTTTCAAAGCACAATTTAGAACCTAGTTAAAAAAATCTGCCTGGGAGATTTGTAGTTAGAAAGATTCTAAATAAATATATTTTTTAAAAAACCCTAGTTAATATTATTTCTCATAAAACACCAGAACTCAATATTAACTGTCACTGTTCTTTTGCAATTAAAACCAGGTGGGGTTACAAGGCAGGAGGGTATGGAATTTTGTGTTTTAGAAGGGCTGTTCATTTTGAAAGACAGAGCAGAAAATTAAAGCTGGGAAAAATTTATTGCAAGGAGAAAAAAATAGAACTGCATGAAACAAGATCAGGAGTAAACAGTTTTAATTATTTTCAGTGTATACGCTTTAGAACAAGCATAATTCTCTGCAGTTTGCAGGTTACTTGGTTTGAAATATGATGTGGATATCCTTCAGCAGCTACACTTAGAATGAAAAACAGTACATAGATCATCAAAAGACAAATGACAAATAGTAGGTAAATGAGTTTCTGAAATGGCTTTTCAACTTAGCAAATACATCAATTATAACACAATTATTGCAATTTATCAATAATAAAAGAAATATGACACATTACCTGAGTTAAAACTTAAAGGCTTTCTGAAATATTGTTTAAACATTTCATTTATATATCTCTTCTGGTAAAGAACACATAAAAAGTACACAGATAAGTTAAAAATACACATTACTTTCTGCCATTAACACATACTTCTCTACAGATTTTTATTTATTTCATTGAGATAATTTATTCACTAATGTAGCCTGTGAATTCATGGTAATTAAAGAAAACACGAGAATCACATAAGTTTTTCTTATGCCTACATCTTTACCACATTAAGCTCTCCATTACTTTGTGCATTATAGTTTACATGGTTAGGTGTTTTACCCTTTTACCCTTTCCCTTCTCATTCCGCATACTTTCTGTACATTTTCCTGATTTTAATTTGTCAGATATCTGCAAGTGGAGACATAGAAAGAAAAAAAGAAAATATGGATGGGTTATAAAGACAGAGTAATCATATTTGAACAGGTGCACAACAGAAGTTTTGCAGACAGCTGGTTGGACTCAATTGCACTCCAGGTCTATTAAACCCTGATGCTTCCTGATTTAATGAGAATAAATTATAAATACTAACACACTTTTGTCTAGCTTGGTATCAGTGTGTCTGGGCTTGGCAAATCCTGACTAGGATGAAGATTTCTTTTAAAGCTGTTTGATTAAATATGAGAAATTATAAAAGTAATCTTCTTTAACACAAAAATAATCTAGGTAGAGAAGTATACAATAAACAGTTCACTTTCTTACAATTGCTCTGGACAGGAATTCTTTAAACTGAAATCATGACTTAACTATATAAGAGCAAAAAGATACTGAAAAATTTGCCAAAAGTGGAAATCTTAAAAAGACATTTTTTCCTTTGGGGAGGTGCAATGTAAAGGAACTTAAAATCAACTTGTTATTAGAAATATACCTTATAGCACTATAGCTCATCACCATATTATTTGGTGGCTCAAATTAATCATAGAATTGTATAATAGTTTGTGTTGGAAGGGACTTTCAAACATCGTCTAGTCCTGCACTGAGTAGGAGACTTCTTCAACTAGATGAGGTTACCCAGAACCACAGGCAGCCTGGCCTTGAATGTCTCAAGGGATAGTGCATCCACCACCTCTGTGGGAAGCCTATTCCAGTATTTCACCCTCATTGTGAAGAATTTTTCCTCACATTCAGCCTGAATCTCCTTTGTTTTAGTTTAAAGCCATTATCCATAGTCCTATTGCAGCAGTTAAAAAGTCTCTCCTATAATTTTTATTGGCTCCTTTTAAGAACTGAAAGCCCACAATAAGGTCTCCCCAGAGTCTTCTCCAGAGTGAACAACCCCAACTCTCTCAGCCTTTCTTCATAGGAGATGTGTTCCAACCCTCTAATCATTTTTGTGGCCCTCATCTGGATCCTCTCCAGCAGGTCCATATCTGATTGCTATTTTGTCTGGTGAATTAGCAACTCCTTTGTCTCCCTTAAAACTCTCAAAAGACATAAATTGAAAAATAATACCCAAACTATATTGGATAATAGTGGAAAAATCAGATTCATCCAGTTATACAGAAAGTGACACAATTTCTATAAATCCATTAACTTCAGATAATATTAATGGGCTGGATAGTTATGTACTATTACGTTGGTACTTTGAATGGTTTTTAATATTTTGAGAACATATCAACACTATTTCCTCTAAACATCAGATGTCTACAATAAGTCTCTTACAGTATTCACAGTAATAAGGCTGTATGTGCTCACTAATATCTTTTAAAACATATGTATAAATCAAAGAATTTTCCTAAATAAAATTGATTTCAATAGCTCCCATTAAAATTTCTCTGTTTCATTTTTGGAATAAGCGTAGCTTTTCCCCAAAGCTTCTTTATGCTATGTCCACAGTTTCTGTCATTGTATTAAAACTCAAATCACTGCAAAATCTGCTGCGTAATCCATTTTCATGAAAATTCAGTAGCTGTCTAATTTAGTATTTTAAGCAAAAGAGATTTTGTAGCAGCTATAAAGTTTCAGATCTATTTTGAAGTTGAGTTTTCCAGAATTAGACAGAAGTATGCTGAATTTGTATACATACATACTTTATCATTCTATCTTTTTGCAAATTAACAGATTAGCACGATTTTCTACCCTTGAAGTTATTTGCTACCTCACTTTGCATACACAAGATGACACCAGGAACTTTGAATTTTACTTAAGTTGAAGAAATTCTTCCCATAATATTACAAAATTGTAAATTTGAAGTTTCTAACAACTTCTGTAAAAAGAAAAAAAAAAAAAAAGATGTGTTCAGTCTCTACAAAATCTTGTGATGCAGAAACAGCAGAGTTCATGTCTTAGCTATAGTAAAACTGGTCATCCAGCAGATCTGCAAAGATCATCCAGATAAGAACTCAGTTGCTGAAGCTAGAACACATTTTAAAAAAGATTGGTTTAAGTGAGTAGATTGTTAAAATAAATAAATAAATAAATAAATAAAATTTCTTAGACCCATATTCTAGTCAGGAATGACAGAGAGACACCAGAAAAAAACCCTAATGAAGCAGTATCAAGCAGGAAATATGTAATGGATCCAAACAGACCATTGGCAGTATTCTGGGAAGAAATACCAATTACGCTTAAGTAAGGAAGCATAGAGTTCGGGGGCTTTACTTAAATCTCTTGACCTTAAACCCTTTGGAGAATATACTAATATTGCAGTAAGTGTACATTTTACATTCATGGAAAAATACTGCTTTCCAAGTCAGAGAACAGAGAAGACAGATTTTAAAACCAAATTCCCAAAGAGGATGCTTTGAAAAAAATATATGGTCTTGATGCAAGTTAAGATCCTCAAAACTTAAAAAAAAAAAAAGGGTTTCTTGAGATCTATTCTGCTTTAAACTGGATCATAATTCAATCTAAGGTGAAAGGCAAATCTACACTTAATCAAATATGTTGTCAAGTGTCTTTGGAATGAAGCTTGGGATCCATCTTCTCTGCTGCATAGTAACAAGTTTTTTACATGTGTGTAAAAGCATAACAGGAATGTTAGAACTGGTATGAAGAGAGAATGAAGAATGGCCAGCTATGAAAATCCTGGAGAAATGGGAAGAATGGTTATGAGAACAATGTGTCATGAGGTTCATAGCACATCCTTTGAGATTTTTCAGGAGAACAGAGAAAGCAGCCTATACTCACACTAGACCAAAGACCTAAGGGATGAAGAAATTATGGCAAAAAGACAGAGAACACAGATTTGGTACCCAGAAACATCCAGATAAGAAAAAAGTCAGTGAGTAAATCCAAATAACCAGTGGTGGAAACAGATGGAGATAAAAGGCTGTAATCACCATCAGCCCCAAAGGGAGCAGAAAAAAAGCTCTGTCCAAAGCAAACCCTCTAGCCAATAAAAAAAAAACCAAAAAACAAAAAACAAAACACCCAGGAGGCTAGTCATCTAGGAGGTGGTCTTGCTTGCTGATGCTCTTCGTTCAGCATCTCGCTGTCTTTGAATGAAATCTTGAGCAGACCTATTCAATAAAAGCCTTTCAGTGCCTGAGTGCTGGAAAAGTATTGTGGACAAATTTGATGAGTTTGTAGGTATGAGAATTTAAGAAAATAAAATTAGTGTTATTTTAAACTAGTCACCTTACTCATAAATCTCATATTGACAGTTGCTGCATTTTTGCTAATGTCACAACAGTATCCATTACAAACAGATTAAAGTTCATGGTGACAGTAGTTCATGCTCATCTTCCTTCCAATCTTTTCCATCCTTTCTGTAGTAAGCCTGACTTCTGCTCCCCACCTCCATTTTTTTATTGTTCCTGTATTGTTTTTTCAAGAGTAGGTCATTAACTCATTGTTTTCAGGATCTTGTTCTCAGGATACAATGGACAACCAGATATTGTTAGTAAAACAGTTGTAATGTGACATCCCCAGTCACTAGTTTGCTTTCTAATTATGTTCAATGCACAAAAAATAGTTGGACTTATAGTAAGTGATAGCATTTATTGCTTCCAATAATGTGAGAGCCTTCATTGCTATGAGCAGGAAGCTTTAATAATATCAACCCTTGGACAATTGTTTTGTTTTGTTTACAAATCTGGGAAGAGAGAAGTATTTTTACTAGACAGAGGTCAATAGAATCATAGGTATTTTTTATTTCCTCATTAAGGATTATATCTAAGAGTGGAGTGTTACCTTAGTGTTACTCCATGGAAAGACATTTTTTGGAACTGTTTGTTTCTTGTCTTCTTTTTTACTCCCTCCAGTTACCAGCTGATACCCTTAACACAGTGACACAATCCCTCTGAAATCACACCAGTCTGTAAAATGCTACTTTCTTCATAGATCTAAATTAAATTTGCTGGAGATCGACATTTTGCCTATTCCACTCAGCAAGCAGTAATCCAATCAGCATTTTACATAAACTACCTTGTTGGACAAGCTGGAAATCCCTCAATGGATAGTTGGAAATTCCTCAACATAAGAACTCTTTCTTTTTTTCCCATTGTTTTCCACAAAATCGAGCTGCCTTCATTCAGTTATGACACTACTTATTTTGAGCATTTCTCTACCCATATAATGAAAAGCACAGTGGTGACAAAATCTGCAAGGTTAGAAACAAAACTTATAATTGAACAAATACTGATATGTAGTTAAAACTACTGGAGAAATAATCTTAGGAAAGAAGAATTAACAGAAGTTGGAGGTAGAAACAAGAAATTCAGAAGCTTCAAGTTCATGTATGTGGCTTATTTCAATAAACAAACATCTCTTCTGGAATAACAACTCTTGCTATCTGGATAAAAAGTGTCTAAAAATTCAAGGCATAAACTTGATTAATTTCAGTAAAAAATGGTTTCATCACCTACCAGTCTATCATAACTGATCACTCATCTTAGGCCCTGTGTTTCTTTCCACCAGTGTCAATAGTAGAACTTCCATCTATTTGGAGTTTTTTTATAGGCTTCTTTTCAAGATATGTAAATTTTTTGTATTTATGTATCTCATAACACATCTCTGGAATGCCAGCTACAGCATAAAAAGATACTAATGTAATTCAAACAGCTCAGTTTTATTTAATATAAAGATTTAGTCTGCATAGAATCACATGTAATAAACACAGAATTGTTTAGCTTAATAGAATTGCAAAAGCATTCAACTAGCCAATTCAGATTCTTAAAAAAATTGACGTACATACCCTTGTGTATTTTCTATTTGTTAGGTCTTTCTAAGATTATGGATATTCATATGAGAATCAGATGTTTGCATAAGAATCAAGGATATTAGTTCCCCATAAAGTATTAAAAGGTTATTGATTTTGTTTTACTATACTCAGCTTGAATATTGTATTACAGGGACTGGCTTTGTTTTAGCGATTTCTAAGAATCTGTTTTAAAAATTGGTTTCAAATTATCTGTATTGTCCTCATCCCAGCAGTTCTTATTTAAATACACATATAATGACAGGAACCAAAATATTTTGCCTTCAGCAGAGATCAAAATATCAGATTTGCAGGTTATATACACTTCACAGTTCCTAGTTAGCCACACTGTGGCTTTACTTATATGTAAATGCTCTAAAAATGCTTTGGAGAAAAAGAAGTTGAAATAAAAGTGATTTTTGTGACTTCACTGGGGAAAAGTCAACAATATTTTTTAAAATGTTAACTCTTTTGTTTGGAGATAAAAATTTTTGTATCAAACTGAGTCTGAAGTGTAAGTCTGAAATCTTCCTCAGGCTTAAATGTCTTATTTTACAAACATTTCAGTGCAGAATTTTGACGCTCCAAGTGACTTATGACTACCTTGGCAAGAGGTATATGAAATCATTTAAATATGTGTGAATATAATTTAAAAAGCAGTTGCATAGAGAAGCAGATTCCAGGTCTTATCAGGCATAGATCTTAGTAATTTTGTTATGTTTAATATGCATTGCCAACTTTTCATCTGCAAATATCTCTCAAAGCCTTCAAAACCTGACATACAACGTAACAGATGCATCAGCATATTTTTGGATAAACTTATTATGCAGCCAGACTGTAATTTTACTCTTCCTAATTGTATTGTCAATTACTCATCCAGTTTCTATACTGATTTAAAGAATTCATGGCAATAAATTTAATCACAAAACATGTTTTTTTAAGTTCCAACCTAAATAAATGGTTTCCTTCCATTGCATCTGTCTATAGCTCTATTTTTCCTAGCATCTCAGACTATTCTTCCTCTTTTGATATTCATTATATGTAACTGCAGGATCAAAATATTTTTATTTAAGTTTAATATCAGCTATACATTTCAGAAAGCTGAGAAAAACCCATGCCATGTTTCTATTTAGAGTTTTGTTCTATTAACATCTCTGCCACTCATAAGAGATTGCTGATTCAGAATTATGAAATATTTGGGGGCAAAAAAGACCATTTTACAAGTACACAACATCTCTGAAACAAATATTGTCTTAAAGTCCCTAAAATTAGTCAAAATGAATGATAAATCATTTTACAAAAGAGTCAAAATGAAAGAGGAAACTCCAAACTTTCTTATTACAGTTATGATTCATAGGAAATTAAGACCTGTAAAACAGAAAACTAATACAAAACTGGGAGCCAACAGATAAATATTGCTTTCACAGCAACATCCATAAAGAAATTCCTATAAAATAAAAAAAAAATTATAATCCCAACTTTTAATTTAGTCAAAAAGTTTCCTAGCATTATCTGGATAGAAGAAGATGTCAGTAACAAGCCTGGAGATGTTGGTATCAGGCAACATAAAGCAATGGTCAATGTGATGCAGATCCCACAGTCAAAGCAATATAAAAATCTGTGTAAAGTGTTCCAGTCAAAGATGTCTAAATTAACTTGAATTTCTCCACATAAAGTAGATCCACATTGGAACTTCTAAGTACTAAAAGAAATTTTTAGATCAGCTTTTTAGGATACTGGAGTATAAAAAAAGACCACATAGAAGTGGTCAAATCATGTCAAGAAGAGATCAGTAAAAACTACACTGTTCAGAGAGTATCAAGAAAGCTGATGACAAAAGACAACAGCAAGGACATTACGGCAACACCTTTAAACCACAGAAAGTCAACTAAGATACATTATCTTCTTTGTTGTATCATAGTGTCAAGTATTACAACAACAATGACTGCTTTTTCTTGAACAAAACCAAAAGTTTATCCAAAGGAGGATAGACAGAACTAAATGAAAGAACCAAAATTAGCTCTGCAATAAATGTCAGTAATAAAGACCAAAAATAAAGAGAAACCCACCTTACAACCCCCAAAACCGTAATGAAATATAGAGCAGATTAAAAAATTATGGTGAATAATTTAACATATGACAGATGAAGCAGCTGTTAGAAGTCATGGTAAAAAGAGGTTTGATGGGTTCAATAAGTTCCAAATAAGATGTTAAGCTTTCACCCAGACAGTCTGCCCAAGAGAAACAGGCTAAAAAGTTAGTAGAAGAGAAAATATACTAATTCAAAGAATACTTTGAAGACCAGATGAACAGATAAACATCAGAATAAGAAATTGCCTCTGAAAAATTTATCTCACAGAATTAGGCAGTTACATTTTATAGCACAATTGAAGGAATGAAAGATGTAGTTAAATGATAAGGTTTTGAAAGTCACAGGAAAGATACATGCTGAAAATCACAGTATTTCTGCTGAAAATCACAAGAGTTGAATCAGGAAAATCTCTAAAATAATGAAGAACTAATGTATCTCAAGCGTTAAAAGAATGGAATTATATGTAATTGCCAGACAGCATGAAAAGTAATTCTCTAAAGTGACATCACTTAAGATCAAACAAAGAAGTTGCTAGCAAGAAGACTATGGCAGTGTATCATTAGGGTACCATTCCACTACATATTTTATAGTGTAATATATATTTTAAAGGAATGGTGAAAACAAAATTTGCCTTTTCTTGTTGAGGCGTTCTGTAGACTGAGATTAGCATACAGATTAAGTTATTCATAATGTACCAAACTTACACAAATCAGTTTGTGGATTGCAGAAAGAAGACTTTTGAAATAGTTGGGATTTCTAAGTACTTGCAAATAATTTAGAATTTCAACAGCACTTACAACACTTATCTCTCTATGATTCACAGTACAACCAGGAAGCTCTACTTCTGCTTCACTTTAGAAATATTAAAAAATTAATATGCAATATGCACCTATGAAAAAAAAAGAAAATTTATGTAAATATAAGAACAGGCCAATAATAGAGAGTAAGCACTGGAATTTCAAATATTGCAACCAAATATTTAGGTTTCTGATTTTGTTACAGGTATTTTTGAAAGGCAGTCAGTGTTTTTTAAGTGTTGTATGAGATTTTTTTCACCACCTGAAGAAAGCTGATTTGAATCTCTAGAATCACAGAATCAGAGAATCCCAAGGGTTGGAAGGGACCTCGAAAGATCATCTAGCCCAACCCCCCTGCAAGAGCAGGGTAACCTAGAGTACATCACACAGGAACCTGTCCAGGTGGGCCTTGAATATCTCCAATGTAGGAGACTCCACAACCTCCCTGGGCAACCTGTTCCAGTGTTCTGTCACTCTTACAGTAAAGTTCTTCCTGATGTTCACATGGAACCTCCTATGCTCCAGTTTACACCCATTGCCCCTTGTCCTGTCACTGAATATCACTGTAAAAAGCCTAGTTCCATCATCCTGACACCCACCCTTTACAGATTTGTAAACACTGATGAGGTCACCCCTCAGTCTCCTCCAAGTTAAAGAGACCCAGCTCCCTCAGCCTCTCCTCATAAGGGAGGTGTTCCACTCCCTTAATCATCTTTGTGGCTCTGTGCTGGACTCTTTCAAGCAATTCCCTGCCCTTCTTGAACTGAGGGGCCCAGAACTGGACGCAATATTCCAGATGCGACCTCACCAAGGCAGAGTAGAGGGGAAGGAGAACCTCTCTTGCCCTACTAACCACACCCTTTCTAATGCAACCTAGGATGCCATTTGCCTTCTTGGCCACAAGGGCACATTGCTGGCTCATGGTCATCCTCCTATCCACCAGGACTCCCAGGTCCCTTTCCCCTTCACTACTTTCCAGCAGGTCAACCCCCGACTTGTACTGGTACATGGGGTTGTTCTTCCCCAGATGCAAGACTGTACACTTGCCCTTGTTGAATTTCATCAAGTTTCTCCCCGCCCAACTCTCCAGCCTGTCCAGGTCTCGCTGAATGGTAACACAGCCTTCTGGTGTGTCAGCCACTCCTCCCAATTTAGTGTCATCAGTGAACTTGCTGAGGGTACACTCAGTTCCCTCATCCAGGTCATTGATGAAAACATTAAACAAGACGCCGGCATTTTTAGTTTCTTAGAAGTTGTTCAAGATTTGAAATGATTTTGATCTTTACGCTGGGAATGTGCTTCAAGCACATCTGTGTATGTCAGTTTAACTGACCCACTTGAATATCTTATTGGCCTCATCACCCTTGTTAGATATGTGAAGAGGGAGTTTAACTGTTGCAAAGATCAGATGACAAACACCAAGTTACAGCTGTTCACTGAACAGATGGGAAAAGTTATGGTATTTGAATATTTCATTATTAGTGAGACAGGTCATATAACAAGCCATAAATCAGCTGTTTAAAGGCACTTTATTTGGTGTAAAAAATGAGGGTTTTTTTTTCATTTTGTACCTTGAGAGTTTTTATCACTGACAAAGTCAGCCATTTTATACTGAAAATATCATTAATGCGCAAATTGTATCTCAGAGCAAACAGGCATAACATATGATGCTAGATGCCTAGGGTTTTTTCAGACACACATAAATCACATTAAGTAATATTTCTCATATACCATGTAACTAGCTTATATGATACCATTAAAATGATCTGTCCACTTCTGTTCCTATCCACATCTAAAAGGTAAAATTATTCACATTAAGAACTATTTGATTTGTACTTTCACTACATGTGGGTTCATCACACTATCACTTACTCTCAAGCTGAACAATCCTACAGGTGCTTTTCCTAACTTACACTCATGGGAAGGATAGTAGTAGCATAATACTGCAATTTGCTTAGATGACTCTAACACAAGCATGCATATCCATTTATATTTTTACTATTGCCTAGGGGGTCACACTGAGAAAATGTATTTATGATTTTTGTCCTATTGCTTTTTTTAAGATTTTGAAAAAAAATATAATAATGTTAGCATACCACAGAAAACACAAAGAAAAATTTAACAGCATACATATTAGAAAATGAGAAAAATAATTCACAGAGGCTATTACACAAGTTTCAGTTGTATAGTAACACAAGACTGAGCTACAGCGGGCTCTGAAACAGAAAGTAAATTGAAAATATAGAAAAGCTGCAAGCCATGGATACTAAATTTAGGAATTTAAACCATTTTCTGTCATCAGCTAAGAGAGAGCAGATAAAACAGTTGAGCTCTATCTATTGTTATATCAGTGGCTTGCACTTGGATATCTGATCTGTGCTTGCATTCCACTTCTTTGTATTTATTCTGGGGCTTTAATCTATTAAAAAGGTATCTGTGAAAAATACAAAATTATTACTTCAACTCTGTAAAACCCCAAAGTCTTCAGTCATAAATAACCTAGCTTCCTAAACCAAAGACCATGACTTCTGCAGCACATCCAGAGATTTAATTACATGAAAGACTGAGAGCAAGGAACCTTATGATGGAAATGTACCATTGACAATTCTGAGTGAAAAATAGGAATAGGATATAGGGAGAGGGATAATGACAGAAAACAGAAGTTTTGAATTTTGCAAAATGTTTCCTTTTTGCAAGGAATAACAAACTTAGAAAGACTTACTTTGAACACTCTGACCCCTATCAAATTTTGTGCTGTGATAAAACCTACTAAGACCTCGATATCATAATTGTTTAGCTTGATTTTCAAAAACAAATCCAAGAAAATAAAAAGTGAACTTTCTGCAATTTCTGTTAAAATGGGCAGGGGAGACATCAAATTTTCAACACACCTTTCCCATCTTATCTTGTTATTTTTTTTCCAAGTCTAACATAAAATTCTTCATATTCATATTCTTCTCCTGGAAAGCATGCTAAGGCACATGAAAAACAACAAAGTGCTTAGTGACAAGTTTGCCGATGATACCAATCTGTGTGGTTCAGTTGATGCACTGGAGGGAAGGAATGCCATCCAGAGAGACCTTGACACTCTTGTGAGGTGGGCTGATGCCAACCTTATGAAGCTTAACCGTGACAAGTGCAAGGTCCTACACCTGCATCAGAGCAATCCCAGACACAGCTATAGGTTGGGCAGAGAAGAAATTCAGAGCAGCCCTGCAGAGAAGGACTTGGGGGTGTTGGTCGATGAGAAACTTAACATGAGCTGGCAGTGTCCTCTTGCAACCCAGAAAGCCAACCGTATCCTGGGCTGCATCAAAAGGATGTGACCAGCAGGTCAAAGGAGGTGACCCTGCCCCTCTGCTCTGCACTCATGAGACATCACTTGGAGTATTGTGTGCAGTTCTGGTGTCCTTAACATAAAAAGGACATGGAACAGTTGGACCAAGTCCAGAGGAGGGCTCTGAGCACCTCCCATATGAAGACAGATGAAGAAAGTTTGGGCTGTTCAGCCTGGAGAAGAGAAGGCTACTTGGAGACCTCATAGCCACCTTCCAGTATCTGAAGGGGGCCTATAAGGATGCTAGGGACAGACTCTTAGGGACTGTAGTGACAGGACAAGGGGTAACGGGTTGAAACTGAAACAGGGGAAGTTTAGATTGTATATAAGCAAGAAATTCTTTACTGTGAGGTTGGTGAGGCACTGGAAGGGGTTGGCCAGGGAAGTTGTGAATGCTCCATTCCTAGCAGTGTTCAAGGCCAGGTTAGACAGAGGCTTGGGAGGCATGGTTTAGTGGGAGGTGTCTCTGCCCATGGCATTGGGGTCGGAACTAGATGATCTTATGGTCCTTTCCAACCCTAACTATTCTATGATTCTATGATTCATATTATCAGCAAAATTCCTCAGAAAGTGAGTATTGAGGAGAGCAAAGGTGAATTCAAGGCTAAAAAGCAACCATTTTTCCAGATAATGCAAATATCTGCTAGAGCTCCAAACTTGATTTAGAAAGCAAAATCCACCTCATGTTTAGGACCAAGCTTTTGACTTATATAATCCTATGAATTATATGAATTTTATTGGTGCTTTTTTTTTTTCCATTAATGTCTATTGGATGAGAAACCACAAAACAGAAGGAAAGATGTATTGCACACATGCCTCTTTCGGAGTCCTTCAGCATACTCAGAGGATGTTGTTATAGGTCATCACTTCACACTCTAGTGTCATAACTCAAGCTACCAGACTCATAATAATTTGCCCTGATATACAAGAGGTTATTACATAAGAAGGAAAAATATTTGGGAAATAAATCAAAATATGAGATTCACTTGACATAAAATATAAAGGTTGCAGAATATTTTCCTCAGATACTTTGATAGCCTAAGGTTTCCACAAGGAAATGCATCCATTTACCAACTTGTATCTGTAAAATATTATTTTCTTTTAACATCTGACAGTCAGATGAATTAATGTAATGTCTAGGTTTGGAGTCAGCAAAAAAACTGTTTTTCTTGTTAGGAAAGTGAAAAGCAGCTCACCTCCTCTCTAAGGATATTTCACTACAAGGAGTGAACTGGCGTAGAACAAGAAGTGATTTACTGTTTGTCCTTTGGGGTATAGAAAATGCATCATATTTGCACTGAATATATTGAAATTGCTGACACCGTGCCGCAGCTGGCTCACTGTCATAGTTGGGATAAACATGTCTCACTAAAAGTTTTTGAATGCTCTAGTCAAATCTGAAATATGCTTAGCCTATAAATAGTAATAATTCTGAGTGCAAAATTCATAAAGTTATGGTAGAGAATAAGTCTATTTTGGTTATCTTATGAAATAACTGTATGTTTTTCTTGTTATCATAAAATCATAGCATAGTTAGAGTTGTAAAAGACCTTAAGTTCATTCAGTTCCAATCCCTCTGTTATAGGCAGGGACACCTCACCTCAGACCATGTCACACAGGGCCCTGTCCAGCCTGACCTTGGACACTGCCAAAGACAGAGCATTCACAACTTCCACTGGCAACCTGTTTCAGTGCCTCACCACCCTCACAGTAAAGAACTTCTATCTTATACGTAACCTGAACTTCCACTGGTGAAGTTTAAACCCATTACCCCTTGTCCTGTCTCCACAAACCCCGATGAAGAGACCTTCTCCAGCATCTTTATAGTGTCCCTTCAGATAAAGGAAGGCTGCTATGAGGTCTCCACACAACTGCCTTTTCTCCAGGCTAAACACCCCCAATTATCAACATCTTTTCTTAAATATATATGTCCTGTAACACAGACAATAGAAGAGCTCCTTCACTGTCAGTATAATTTGAATGATTATGCCACATAACAGCAAAGTTTAGCTAAAGACAGAATGGTTGTCTATGCCTCAGATAGGCTCCAGCAAAAGAGAACACCAAGATGTGTTCACTTGGCTATTGCTTTTTGGCATTTTACTAATGTTTGATGCCAAAATCAGATTGAAAAAAAAACATGCTGCAAAAGTCAAATACTGTTCTAAGGATATAAAAAGCAGCAAAATACATTTCTCTTTAGACACACAGAAGACCAAGACAAGAAACACCAGAGATTATTAAAACATCAGAAACAACTGAATGACAAGGATTTCTCTAGCCTCCTACGTATAAAAAAATAGCTAATTCTCCCAGCATCTTTGATTCCAGCAGTTTGCTGCAAGGCAACTTGGTTTTCATATTTTCCAACTCTGAAGAGTTAATTTTTGATTTGTTAACACATTTTTATGTATAGAGAAGTCAAAATTCATTTTGCAACACAATTATGAACTTCAAAAGTGCTTGTACTATAGTGATACAGTCTCTTTATCTATAGTGACTGCTTACAGGAAAACATTATTTGAGAGCAGTAACTCTCCTCTAAAATCACTTTCTGATTCTTTTTCCCTGAGAAATAGTAAAACCGCATAAGCAGGTCATACTTTAGGCCAGTATTCTTGGTCCCCTTTCCATTTCTCCTATTTGAAAGATTTTTATCAGAATTAGTTCACTAATACAGTTCTTTTGCATAAACTACTCATATTTTTTCACAAAAAAATATTTTTTCTTATGCATTTTAAAAATATCAGAAATAAACCCATTAATTTTGTAGTGACATATATATATAACAAGCGCTAGTATGAAATTATAAGGAGTGGTCTGCAGGATCTACTACAGCGTGATTCTCTGTGAAGGAATAGTAGCAATGAAGGGAGGGGTAGAGGTAGGACCTTTTCTGACCTCTACAACGAAAGCACAGAAGACCAGAGACTGTATTGAGAAACCCCTTTAAGGAGACTTAATTTATTTTTGGTGTAGCACTGATTGATAGAATAGATGTGACAGACAATGAAAGCCTTGCAAAGAATATTCAACTTGCAGTTGAAAATGACTGCTTGTATTCAGATTGACAAATAACTAGGTTTTGCCCCATTGATTTTATCTACAGTCATGTCAACATACTATGGGGACTAAAATATTGTTGGCAAGAGTTTGTGCTTGCTGTACTTCAATCTTCAAGATCCAGTGTGTTTTTCTTTTCTATTAATAAAACAATAAGTGAAAGTGCATGTATTACACAGCAAAATTTGGTTATTTCAAGCCTTATATACAAGATCAATGAAACTGTGGCTATGCATATTTAAGAAACATGGTCAGCAATAATGGACAGTAATAGGCCTTAAAACAATATAATCCAAGATGTTCTAATGGGCAGGAGGGGAGGGATTGAGGATTTATAAATTTATGATGTCACTACCAAAAAAAGATCGTTTAATCCATTAATCTTACTGACTTGTAAAAGAAAGAGTTGGAGGTAAGAGGCCAACTGCACATTCCTCAGTAAAAGAAGGAAAAATTGTTTACATGGCATCTCTCTGAACTGGTCAGGCTTCACTGCATTTCATGTTTATGAACTAAATTTCTAATATATTAATAGACCATTTATTTCTGTTCATATTCTTAGTTAAGTATATGCTTAGCCAGGCTTCTCTGTACAGCTGTTGAATCTCCAGGAAAGCAATAGTTAATTAACCTGACTCCTTCTAGATGAGGTTAAGCAGCCCTTCTCACATCATGTTTTGTAGTGTTCCTTCTTCAAGATGAATAAGGACCTTTTACTGTTAACTATGTTGCAAGTAGAGACATGCTCAAAGTAACTTAGTTACTGTAATTTCTTGAAGGGAATGCAATAGATTTAAAACCCAATTTTTCTGAGTTTGAACCCTCATATAATCAAATTAATCAAGCTAACCGATAATTAAAATTATCTTTACAATCAACAGAATTAATTTACTCACTACTATGAGGAAGAAAAAAGTGATCAGTTGTTTACATAAAACTTTTATGTCTGAAGTCATATATAATTTTAAATAACGTACATGTTTTCATTAAGTATTTGCTTCCATTACTTTTTCCTTTTGCAGAATTGGCTTCAAAGAAGCAACTACTAATGAGAACCAAAAGAATAAAATTAAAATTATGGTAATAAAAATTCTTGGCACAGAAATAACTTCCTCTAAAATTTTTTTCAGTTGAAAACTGGATTATGCTGAATCTAGGACTGAAATTAGCAAAATTACCTCCTTATGACCTCAGGGTAAAAGTCCTGCTGAGCTGCAGGCAGGAAAACTTTGATCAGTTGGAGATGGCAAAATTACTCAGAAATCTATTGAGAGAGTGTAAAAACATTCTTCTACTTGAAAAGGGAAACCTTCACAATTCCAAAAGAGTTTTATTCCCCACTTCAACATGTTTAAGGTAGTCAACTGAATTTAAAGGACACAAAGGAAAAGGACTTCACACTGTACCATGAAGATCATTAAATGGACTGTAGCCAAGAAACAATCGGTGACTTCTGTTTCCATATCCATTCTGACCTGTATGCTTAATTCAGGATAATAATATGAACCCTTCATGTTAACAAATAGACACCTGAAGATGACCAAAATTAAAGCACTCTTTTTGTTATCTTCTTTTCATTATTATTAAGGATGTAATGTAAAGGCAGGAGGGGAAAAATAAATCTCCACTTATACTGCCAACATTTCAGGTTATATGCTGAATTATTTTTCACAAGCTTCTCCCTTGAGAACGTATTAGAAGCTTATCCTTCTCAAGTGCACAATACCATGAAACTTTTCAGGTTTGCCATTCTTTGCACATTTTTTTTTCAGAATAAGAAAACAATTTAATCCTCATTTTAGTAGTGTTTCATCACACTGTAAAGCTCTGTCAGTCAGTTATAATAGAATCTATTAGGATGGCAAATGGAGGATTATCTTGTCTTGATGATGATCTCTGCAAGCAGCATGAGTAAAGGAAACTTTAAAAGCCAAATATCCTCCTTTCTTTCAAGGACCCCTTATCATTTAGAAAGGAAAATAAAGTAAAAAGCTTTTGAGAGACAATTTTACAAGTAGGTCATAACTGATCTAAGTTTTCCATTAGAGGAAGAAATTTTATGTTACATAACACAGTATTCTACAAGTTGTATGTGAACAACCCAATTATTTTGGGCAAGCAAGAGAGGAAATGAAGCATGCATTTTTAAGCTAGTGCTTAATGTAATCTAAAAGCATCTGGATGGAGCACTTTTACGTTATAGAAAAATTATTCTAGATTTTGTGGGATTGCAAAAAGCTTTATGCTGTTTATAAATATTTAGCTCTTGACAACGATTACTGGCATTTATCTAATGTACTCTGAGGATGCAAGATTGCAAAGTACATGTTATAGTGCTGCAGTACAGGTAGTTGGAAAATTAAAAGTAACGCACTGCTTGTGTTTTGTCCAGTCATTCCCAAAATATAAACACACAGCTGTGGTGCATTATTACAGTCTTACAAGTAAATTATTCTCCTTTTCTTAAAAAAATTAAAAAAATATCTAAAGCATCCTAGTAAATAAAACAAATAAAAGATCAAGGTGAGTACCTTCTGCGAACTAAATCCTTGTTATTCTGTGCTGCATTTTTTTCTTTTTTGTCAACCTTTCAAAGCAAGAATAACCTCTTTTACTTCAATATAGTAATCAGCAGTAAGACTTGGTCTGAAAAGAGGTTTTCATGTAAAATTCTAGTATAAATAACCAATGTTTTCCTTCACAAGTATCCTGAATTTATAATTGCCAGTTATAAAATACAAGAAAGAAATATGATAACTTGCTGAGATTCTTGCAAGATGAAAATATACTTGCAAAAGAGTTTAGGACAATTATATTTGAATAAAAGTGACTGATTTTATAAAAGCCCTATGCTAAGGTACAGAAATCTTTTTTGTAAATTCCTATAGATCAGAGTTTGCAAACACACTAGGAACATTTAGGCTAATTTATGTTTTACATAACTATAGGAGAATAACAGTTCTGTATAAGAATACTAAATCATGTAATAAAGGGATACAAGGAAGTTAAAGAACAGATAAAACCTTTCTTTAGTTGACTGAGCTGTCTATTACTTTGGTAGGCTAGAGAATACTGATATAAAAGAATGCTAAATTTCACAGTTAAGAATAGTGAAGTCTATTAAGTTTATAGTCATAAGTCTATAAAAACACCATGTTATTGGAAAAGATGCTTGAACATTATGTTGAAGTAGGTAATAAAAGTGTGGAAATCTCTACTATTAAGGAAAACACCTTTTAGTCAGATAAATATTTGCAGACCAATATAGGTTCTAAGCATTTGCTTCATACATGGCCTAAAGTCCTAACTGAAATAGGTCTATATATTCCAAAAATTCCCATGTATTATAATTAATCATCAAAAGGCATACTTTGGGGAATTCAGGGGGAAAGAAAGTTTTACTTCCCACATGAACAATTCTAGCATATGAATTTTGAGGCAAGCACAGCAAGATTTTCTGATTCCTGCCCACTGGGGATTCCCCACCAATTCCTGTAGAAGTTAAAAATGCAACATACACTTTTCGTAGATCTAATTAGAAGTATGTAGCTTCCTGAATATAATTTTCTCCCCATTCACACTATCAGTTTCATAGGTCACCATAGCTGCTCAACAAATAGCTCAAAATAAGCATAATTGTGGATGATATATGGGCAATGGCAAAAACAGTGCTTGGAATCTGAGCTGCTGGGACACAAGCCTTTCTCTACTCTGCAATTGTGAAAGGACTATGAGACTTTTTTTTTTGCCATAGTATACACCAAGTGTTAACCTGAAACATTCTCATTTAAACAAGGACATGGTATATCTAAACAAGCTTTATTACTGTCAAATGCAGTGTGTGAGGCTGGAGGCTAACCAAGTATCATGTTTTTCCTTTCCAAAAAAAGAAGAAAATAGTAACACTCAGTGGATATTAAATCCAGGCAGGAGAGTAGAAAAGGAAGAGTAAGGGTAACAAAGGCCTTAATTTTGAGGGGTGTTAATGACATAGTTCGGGGATAGACCTCAAGCTCCTAATTTCAGGTTTTAAAGAAAAACCCATGAGAAAAATAGTTGTTAACATATAAAGTTCAAATTCATTAGCATTGCGTAAAAAAGAAATGTACTGAACAAGGCTGCTTCTTTTTATGCTCTGCATATGTATAATTAACTATACACTTATAAAATCATCATAGAATCATAGAATGATTTGGGTTAGAAAGGACCCTAAGATCATCTAGTTCCAGCCCATCCTCCACTTCCCACTAGACCAGGTTGCTCAATGCCCTGTACAACCTGGCCTTGAACACTGCCAGGGATGCAACATTCACAACTTCCTTGGGCAACCTGTGCCAGTGTCTCACCACCTCCACAATAAAGAATTTTTGAAGTCCTTCAGAACCTTTTTTTTATCTGTTACCTGGTTTACCTGATCAGAAAGTACCTTCAGAGCTAACTAAACATTCTCCATCAAACTATGCGTATAATGAAACAGCATAATTTTTATTATTTCTTTAAAGTACTGTAAAAGCAAAAGAGTGCACTAAGAAGGCCACAAGAAGAATTAGGGACGCAAGCTTAGGGTTGTTTCACAAAAAATCTAAGATTCTACAGCATCTAATAGAGAAGTAAAATTTCATAAAGCTTCTTGAAAGTTATTCAACTTCCAGTAGCATTTTCATGGTACATCATTCTATAGTAAAGACAGCCCAATGCTTTAGAGGCACACTGCAACTCACACCAGCTGTGATGCTGATAGAATAATAGTACTATATTTAGAAATCATGCTTTAGATTGGAATATATTCACTCATGTAAAAAAAAATAATAAAATCTTAACTTAATCTGTATTTCATTTCCCTCCCTATCCAAAGTAATACATGATATTAAGTGAAAGAATTTGGGCTTCTCTAAATTTCCATTTTTCTCTTTCAGTATACTTTCAAGAAACCTATTGAACATTTCTGGTGGTGATTCAAGAAACTGTACAAAAAGAAAGATCATTTTATGCATGATCTCATGTGTAGACAAAAGTTTGAGAAGGATGGCAGTTATGAACAATGCTTTGGTTAAAAAGAACATTCTTTAAATGCCACATCTTAAAATACATGTCTAATAGATAGTGCACTAAGACATTATTGCACTATAATTAAAACAGTGCACACTGAGATGTTATTCTCACTCCAGTCATTTATTAGCATGTTTTGTTATCCAGTAAAATCTCATTTATGTTAGAAACTGAACAGTCATTTCCTACATTCAGAGCCACAACAATGTGACTTTTTCAGTTAGCAATGACTTTTTCAGTCTTTGCTAACATTTTCAGGTCTTCTGGATTTAATGGTTATTCAAAGACTCATATTGTAGACTTATACATGAAATTTTATTTGACAAAATGCTGGAAGACTGGCCTTATGTTTCTGTGAGAGTGGGTATGGTATGTATGGAATGGTGAGTGTTGTGATTTACCCACTTTCCTGAGTAAGATTAAAACCCTTGTAGTGAAATCTACTTTTCAATGTAATCCTGCTGGAAAAATTGATATTTAAAAAACAAAAACAAACCAAAACCACAACCAAACCAAACAAGAAACCAACCAAAAAAAAAATTCACAACCAAACCAACCAACCAAACAAAAAAAAAAAAAACACACCAAAAACCACACTAGCAGATAATTGGATTTTGGGGTCCCATACCTCATATGCTACAAAAATTAATAATAAAATAATGTTAAAAAAATTATATTTCCACTGCAGGTAACTACCTCAGGCACAATACTTAGACAAAACTATGAAGATAAAGCCTCAAAGTCCTTCAGATTAAAGTTTACTGAAAAAAAGCACATCTCCATGTTTCATTTCTTCACAACAAAAGAGAATCCACCACGTTTAAAAAGCTGCTCAAAGACAGTGAGCATTTGTTTTTCAAAAAAAAAAAAAAACAAAGACATTTTCTGGGATACTAAAGCATAAGAGTACCCTCAAGAGATGTAGATTGTTGTCCAAGAGCACATTTTAAAAATTTTGGAGGCTGATTTCCCAACCAAGTAATTTTTTTTTTCTTTTCAAGAACTACTTGGTTTTGATTCTAGTCTAGAATTTCTGGCTAGCCAAAGGAAAAGTTAATGGCAGTCTTGCCTGATCCCTGCCATTTTTTAGGTGTTGCTGTTTTGCCCTTAAAAAAAATAATAATTTTTGAAGGTACGACCAGCTACCAGTATTTCAAATCATTGTCCTGGGTTCAGCAGTAGCAGTCATTTTTAATCCTTCTTGGTAGCTGGTGCAGCACAGTGTTTTGACTCAGGCTGGGAATGGTGCTGATAGAACCTATGTTATTAGTTACTGCTCAAATGTTTTGTTTGTCCAAGGACTTTCTGAGCCTCATGCTCTGCCAGGGAGGAGGGGAGGCTGGGAGAAAGGAGAGACAGGACACCTGACCCAGACTAGCCAAAGAGGTATTCCATACCATAGCATGTCATGCCCAGGATGTAACCGAGAGTTACCCGGAAGGGCTGGGACTCTGGGGGTTGGAGAAGGTATCGGTCGGTGCTCGGTCAGGCAGGGTGGGGTGAGTTATTGGTCAGTGGGTGCTGAGGTGTTGTATTCTCTTCACTTGTTATTTCCTTTATCATTATTATTATTATTGGTATTAGCAGTAGTGATTTGTGTTATACCTTAGTTATTAAACTGTTCTTATCTCAACCTGTGATAGCTGCATTCTTCGGATTCTCCTTCCCAACTCTCTGGGAGTTGGGGGAGCAAATGGGGGGAGTGCATGAGCTCTGTGCGGCTTGGTTTAAACCAAAATAATCATACAAAGCACATAGCATAGCATTTCAGTTGTTCAAGAAATTCATGGATAGGACACCCTGGAAAACTGCCCACAGGGACAAAGGAGCTGAACAGAGCTGGTAACTCCTTAAGGACATTTTCCTTAGATTGCAAGAGCTCTTAATTCCCATATATAAGAAATCAGACAAGGAAGGCAGGAGACCAGCACGGCTCAGTAAGGACCTCCTGGTCAAACTAAAGTATAAGAAGGAGTTGCATAGGCAATGAAAGCAGGGACATATATCCTGGGAAGAATATAATATATGGACATTTCCAGAGTGGGTAATTCTGAGATTAGGAAAGCTCAGGTGCAACTGGAGCTGAATTTCATGAAGAATGCATAGAATAATAACAAAGACTTTTAAAGGTATATTGACTAGAAAAAAAAGATTAAAGACAATGTACCCTTTTGGTAAATAGTGAAAACTTGTGATAGACTTTCAGTACTTAAAGGAGGCTTATAAGAAAGTTGGAGGGAGACTTTTTACCAAAGCCTGTAGTGACAGGACAAGGGGCAGCAGTTTTAAACTGAATGAGGGTAAATTTACATTGGACATAAGGAATTAATTTGTTTCAGTGAGGGTGCTAAAGCACTGGAACAGGTTGCCTAGAGAAATTGTGGATGCCCATCAGTGGATGTGGTCAAGGTAAGGCTGGATGGGGCTTTCAGCTACCTGATCTAGTAAAAAATGTTCCTGCACATGAAAGGAGGGTTAGATTAGATGATGTTTAGAGAATACTTCCAACCAAAACTATTCTATAGTTCTATCATCATTATTTTTTTAATTAAGACTGTAACTATAAATTATCCTTTGCTATCTTAAAGCATGTTAAAATTAGAAGACTATAGCTTATAGAGTGAATCGAGTAAAACAACAGAATATAATGCATTAAGCTTTAAAGGTTAAATTTTAAAATTAAATAATATAAATAAGTTTAGTGATTAAAATATTTTGGGAATATTGCCTGAAAAAAAATCCTTGTCATATTAACACGTTATTTTCCCCCAAAAGAAATCCAAAAAGTAACATTTTCATGCCTTATAAAGTGTGTGTAAGTAAAAATGTCAAAAGAAAAATAACTTTAGAGATGCCCATGCTTTTGTATATCACGGATTTTAGCTTTCTACTTAAAAAGAATGCAAGCTGGAGGTCAATTTTTTTCTATTAAGTAGTTCTCTAATTGTCAAATTATAAACACGCATATTTAACACACAAATATGAATCGGGGGGGTGGGGGGGTGGGAATGCTCTTTCAAGCAGAAGATGCATTCATAGACAACTAAAATCAAATTATGATGTAAAAAATACTTGTACACAGGAAACAATGGTTTTGACACTTTTGTCTTGATCATGTACTTTTAGGAAATACTATTTCACGCAATCATCTTGAAACATTCCTCTATCTTCACTAAATTATAAAATTGTTGTGATTATGATGACTTGACAGAATTAAATTGAAATTTCTCTTCAGAAGAAATTTCTTGATGTGAAGATATCTTGCACATAGAATCATAGAATAGTTAGGATTGGAAAGGACCTCAAGATCATCTAGTTCCAACCCCCCTGCCATGGGCAGGGACACCCCACACTAAACCATATCACCCAAGGCTTCATCCAACCTGGTCACACGCATGCACAAATACATGTGCACATACACAGAAATGTGAACAACTGCAACTGTAACTGGGCCAGATTTTCCTTGACTTTGTCACTGAAGTTTACTAACCTGACAACTACTGATTAATTCCTGCACTCTGCAGATATTCACGCAATGCTGAAAGGCATCAAGAATTACTACATCTGTAATAAATTTTAACAGTTAAAAGGCTATGTTGGTCAAAACCAGAAGTCTGCTATTTCTAGGTAAATGTGACTGGTTCCTAATCAGTATTGTACAGAAATTACTTCATCAATGAAATAAGATGCTATAAGGCACATGGGCAAGAATGAGGTGCATAAAAAGAAAAATGGAGCTTAAAGTTTTAAAGAGCATAATAAAGAAGGCAATGTAATCCTAACTTTTGTTTT
Source organism: Melopsittacus undulatus (assembly GCF_012275295.1). NCBI lineage: Eukaryota > Metazoa > Chordata > Aves > Psittaciformes > Psittaculidae > Melopsittacus > Melopsittacus undulatus. The sequence goes on along the minus strand of NC_047527.1, from coordinate 80,345,256 downwards.
CTCAATACAGAGGGTTTTTTTCTGATTTTTTCTTCTCACCCCCAACCCCATTTAGAATATTTGCTTGAAGTAGAAAGTTTATGATTACTTTCTGGCCAGGCAAAGCTTTCCTTTTTTTAGTTTAATGCCTCTGAACATAGTTTTTATACTTGATAAACTATGGCTACTCTGGGAAAAAAAAAACACTCCTGTCCAAATATCTGCTGGCTTTCAGCTAACCCGAAGGCTATTCCAAACTCTTTTGGACATGTTCAAGGAATCTCAGTGAGAAATACAGCAATATCAAAGTACTGAAGCTTCAGTCTTCCTTAAAATAACTGAATATTGCTATCACTATAAATGCTAATGTATTAAATACAAGCATATGGGAAACAGAAGCTGGAAACTGATAACAACTTGTAAATATTTGACTATACTGGACTTACACATTTTTATTTGCAAAACTTCTGAACAAAAATGGGAACAGAAGTAATCATTAACAATCACAAAAAGTGAAGTGTCAGACAATTCCTACCTTTGTTTTTGTAAAGAAATAAAATTTTGTGTGACAGCACTGTATTAAAAGATTGATTAAAGGCAATCATTTACATTCCTTTTATATTTCCACTTGCTTACTAGACTTTGATCAAAAAATGTTAGTTTTCATCTTGATAAGTTGGATTTCTTTTATATCTTCACACTCTCAAAAAGAAAAGGCATATGCATTAACACACTGAAAAAATGGCAGTGCTACAGGGAGAAAGTTGGGTGCCATTTGAGGTAGGAAAATTCCAGATATTTTCTTTTAATCTACTTTCATTTCTGCTCCCTATAAAACAGACAACGGGTACTAAACTTTAGAAATGAGAAATCGTTAGAAAGATTTATTAGAATGATATTCCTAAAGCCCTCCTTTTTCTTTCTTTTTATGTCAAATTAGTCAACAGTCCATGGACTTTAGCCTTCAGTTTTTAACAGTACATACTGAATTTCTTCTGTGAGACTTCAGTTTATGGATATCTCTCAAAGGGTATTGTGTGCAAATTACTGGAGTTCCTAGGAAGAGCATGTTGCAACTCACCTTTCAGTTAATCTCCTGTTAAGGTCTCAAAAGGAAGAAGGCAAATACATTGCTTAGAAGGAAATGTTTCACTTTTCAAAATTGGCATATCAAGTGCTGTGCCATCATCAGAACACTGTATGACCCTTTCAAGTGACTAAAATAGACATGTTTCTTAAAAGATTTTTAGACTGACCTTTATAGCTTCTGTCGTTTTAAGTCAGACATACTACATTTCTAAATGTTACAGATATATTTGTGGCTCTGTGAAAATAAGACTCTAATTCTTAGGAAGTTCTTTAGGATTTGTACCAGTCATAAATATAATTTTTCTTTCAAAAAATACTTATAATAATATTTGCCTAGAGTGTTGGTCTCCTGACAAGTCTACAAACAAGATCATCATATTTTTTCCTCCAGCCCATCCTTTCCCTTTTGTGAAAAAAAAAAAACCCAACATTTTGGGCCAGTTGCTTTCCTGTACAATGATTCTCAGATATTCTAAGCCTTCTGGGTTAACAGCAAATAATTAAATGCTGGTTCCTAAGAAACCCACATCATTCCCAGCAATATATTTCAGCATAATAACTGAAATGATTGAAAGAAAACATGTTCTGTAAACACCTACAAGATGGCATATTACACAAAAGCAGACATGCTGGATTTACAGGTTTGGATGACTATTTTCCTATTGTATTTTGTCAAATGCGAAAGTAATGCAATAGAGCAAATATGTCAAGCTACTCCTGAAGATTCTGCCTTTTAAAGGTAATTCTTCTTTGTCTATCTCTTGTAGCCAAGACAAAGAAGACAGACATATCAAAAAATTCCAAGCTCACCACTACTGAGCTTGTGAAAAAAAAAAAAAATCAAAAAATGTACCCAAAAAATCCAACCCAAATGTTACTGTGCTTGGAGGAGGTGTTGAGGCCCACAAGAAGACATTCCTCTGTGTCCCCAGAAGTGACCCTGGTAGAACAGAAAGAACTGTGGCCAGTGGAGAGGAACCAAGGTGGAGCAGGTTTACCATAAAGGACTGCGCCCTTGGAAAGGGTCCATTCTGGAGCAGGGAAAAGAGCAAGGAGAAATGAGAAGCAAAGAGGAACTGTTAAAGACCAGCTACAGGCCCTTGTTTCCATGCACTGAAAACCCATATTTAATTATGATAAAATTACTGTAAAATTACATAGCATTATTGAACGAATTACACAGACTATGAAAGTTTAACAATTTTTCAGTTCTCTAAAAAAAACAAGTTTTACAATTCTGCTCTATTGTTTATTTTACAATATCTTTGTGATAAAATTAATTCATCTATAGAAGACTCCAACTGAAGATAAAGTCAAAAGCATCACAAGAAAGACATGGAAAAAAAAAGCGCACACTGATAAAGCCTGGTATCAGCAAAGACAATTGACCATTACATGTTCTCTAATTAGTATCTCCTTTTTTTGACAGGAAATTTGTAATTTCAAGGGCAAAGTCATAAGTCTTCTTTTCTAGTTTTTATCCAGTTCCTTCACCTAGTTTAGTGCTCAGTTTGAAACACACCTAGTATCATCATATCCTGTCGTTCAGCTAAAATAATATACTTTGAGTTCTCTACAGATCTTTATATTATCAAGCAGTAAGGAATGCTGCACAAAGAAAGAATATTCATTGTCTATTTTAACATCCTTAAATAAAATTTAAAAGTGAATTTACATTTAAGGTATTAGAAATATCTTTGTATGGCATTTTATTTTGCTACACATATGTGTTACCTGTATCCCTAAGTATATATTTTCCATAGTTAAGTTGGGACTTAATATAACTACACAAAAGAACAAATGTAACACTTGATAAACCATTTCATTCCACACTGTATGACAGCACAAACTGAAAAGAGGCCAAAGATGTAATAATTAAATTTAGATACAGAAATAAATCCAATTTGGTATTTATAGAAATAAATACCAAACATATTGTCAAGTTGTAGTGTGCCTCATACAAAAGTCAGATTATTACCTTTGAGAGCTTGAATCCCAAATGAAATTCTGCTTTAGAAGGACAAAATTCCATCGCTTCAATATGACATTACATTTCAGGACTTTTTCCTGTCACAATATTTTAGGTTTTAAGCCATTAAAAAACAGACGTTGTTTCAAAGAAAGAGCATTTTCCACTAGGAAATGGGGCAGTAGACTGGAATTAAGTTTTGAAACTTCAGTTTGACATCTAAAATATAAAAGATACTATAAAAAGAATGGAAAATGAAGCTTTTGACTTAAGACAAAATGAGAGTCCTTAGTGATTAGAATGAAACAGATGGAAACAGCTATTAGAAATTAGACTTTGTAGCTCTTTGAGTACATAAATACAATATCCCTAGAGGTATTAAGAGGCGCAAGCCACCTTTTGTTCATTATATTACCAAAGGACAGGAAATTTATAGCAGTTTTTGCAATCCTGAATTTTCTGTGATGGAGGGGAAAGAATAGGTGAAAATGAAGAATTTGTCACATTGTAAACTTAATAATGGTTGCCCCAGCAGGTGAGTGGAAAGGTCAGAGCTTGTGCATGCTTGCAAAGTCCTAGTGCTGAGTTAGCAGTGGTATGTCCTTGTTTCATTTCATTCCAGTCTCTGTTATCTTGAAGGTCAGCATCCTTAGTCTTATTTACACAAATGGGAAAGGAAATACTTCTCTTGTAAAGGAAAATAATGACTTACTGAGGACTTCAGCATGAAAAAAAACTGGTAATCCTATAGCAATTTTTGTAGGACAATTTGCTGAGAAATGCCTCCTTAGTTTGTGCATTGTGAGGATTGTCAGGAAAAAAGATCATAGTCCTTCCCAAAAGTTGAGGCATGACAGCATTCTCAGGAAACTTCCACATATTTCTAAGGCTTTCTGTGTACCTTTATACAGACTTATATAACTACCTTTAAAAAAATCTTCTGTCACTGTATGCCTCAAATTTATATATATGTAGGATGTAAGAATATGCCACAAGAAAGATGTTATTATAGCATCAGGATGTTCAACAACAGTAGCACTTGACATCATAGAATGCTGAAATATTTCAGTGGCAAGATGACAGACCTGCCTAAAAATAGCTATGGTACAGCTGTTGTTCCATGGATGGTCTCCCAGAATAATAACAGATGTGCTGGGTTGCAAACCCAAATTATTGCCTGTAGTTTATCTAACTAAAATACAATCAGAAAACCTTAATTTTTTTTTTTTACTTTTTTTTCAGATATGACATTGTAGAGGTGGAATAGCATAATACACATTTATATTAATGATATATAAAATTGTGAAATTTAATATACTAAGTGTAAAAAAGCATCTATTAGCTGAAACTTGGTAGTATCAATAGTATTTTGATTTTTCTGTTTACAATACCACAAAGCTCAAAATAGTTTTCTTTCAAAAGCATAGTGAAAACACAATATCAGAAAAAAAAGTCTTTGGGTAGGACAAGAGCTAAAAGGTTGATTGCTTGTTTACATTCTCTGGTTCTTTAAAATAAATAAATATATAAATAAATAAATAAATAAGGCATTTAATGTCTTTAATGATTCTGAGAAAGAACAAGACCAAAAGAAATACTACACTTATTTGGTTCTAATCTGTTTATATATCTATAAGCTGTATTGTGGTAACACATATGGCAATGCATTAGCCTGATTTAGAAGGTTTATTTCATCAAGCATACCATGAAGCATCTAAACAGCAGGTGGTTGGAAGGCAAATAAATATACCTAGAGATACCTATGCCTCGAGGTATCTCTGTTAGGAGAAGAGAACATTCACAAAGTTTTTTAAAACTATGTCTCCATTTATATTTTTTACTGTATCAGAAAACAGCATTTTGAACTTACCAAGTTTGACATGTTTTTTTTTTAGTAGTAGTATCAGAACAGTGTCAAAGACAGAAACATTAAGATTTGGCTAAATATTCAGAATTGGGATTTCTATCCAAGCTTATAACAACCTTGTTCAGGGTCTTATTTTTCTCTGTCACTCACAGATGTATTTCTCTACTACAGCTCAGTATCTCTGCATATAGTCACATGTATTTTTGTCTAAGAGTTAAGTAGGGATGTAAAAATAGGCTTATTTCTCCATTCCAGAAATATTTTTTTTCCTGCTTTTGTTCAGCAGAATTTCAGTGATTTTGGAAGATTAAACTTCTAGACAATTGTCTACTGCTTCTGCCTCTATGGTTGCCTTTTTTCTATTTTCCTGATACTAAAATCTCATGTCTTGCATCTGGCCCACATCTTGGTGTCATTTATGTCACCGCTGCTTTCAACTCCAACAAAATCAATGCCTAAATACTGTTTCCCTCCCACTTTCATTTCTGCATCCTATCAGCTATTTTTCATCTGGTAATCTGGTGCTCAAGGAATGGTCCAATTTGTGGTTGTGGAGGATGTGATTAAGCAGCACTACATAGTTCCACGATTTGATGATATGTCTCTCTATTTTTATTTTCTCTCTATTTTTATTTTCTGTGTCTCAATTTACACATTGATGATGGATGTGAGAAATAGGTATTGAACAATGATAGTTTGAACAATGATAGTAAACAGTCGATGAGAGCCTCTTGCAGCACTGTATAACTACACAAAATTTAAAAAGCTGATCAAGAAGTTTGCCAGAAGCGGGCATGGAATTGACATTAGAAACTCCTGATGCTCCTAGTCATTTGCAGGTCTTCTCTGCCCTTAAAGCTATTGGCAGTTATGTCACATATATGAAATCTAATTGCAACGATTTCATAAGAAATTCAGTATAAGTAACCACATTAGGTCCCAAACCTCCTCCATTTTTAATTGGAACACAGTTCTAGTCATTGCTTGACCATCCTTCTTTCAAGACATGAGGCCAGAGCTTTGGAATCCACCACTATGAAACTCTGTTATTAAGATTAAATTCTTTAAACCAGATTTGAAGTTTTGGCTGTCTTTGAGATCATACTACTTAAAGCAGAGTCATTAGAATGAAAGGACCTACAATAACAAATTCAGCATCTAAGTATAAATACATATAAATACATTTTCTTGGGATATAAACACTTTTTCTCACCACAGACAGTGGCAACATGGCTAAGCTTGTTTAGAATATCAGACACTGAAAAATCTGAAGAGAATGAACAAAGCCACAAAAAACAAATACTAGCATTTCTAAGCAGAGATCACAGGGGAAGCAACTTTTGAGAGTCTTGAACTGGTACCAATGAAGCTATCACTTAAGAATATAACTTTAATCCATACATTTTTACTTTTAATCATTTTATAGAATCAATGCCTACTTCAGAAGTCATGGTATAACATTCTGTAGGAGAATACAAAACGTAAATTAATGTGCAGAAATATTCAAAGTTGTCTCTGCATAACTAAACCAGCTTATTTTGCTTGATCTATAGATTTATAGTTTTTCTCACAGTGAAATTATATCTGTAAAGTAAATTAGTATCAGAAATACATATAAGAAAGCCTGTAAATTAATTTAACACAAGCTAAGTTCTCAAGAAAGCCTCTCCTATCTCTTCTTTCCCTTGTAGCAGAATTAGAAAATAATATACATCTTGATTATGATCTTTACATGACTGTAAATCAGAAACCATTGAAATCAATATATATATTTCCAATTTGTAAATATAAACTGTGTGCAAACCATACAATATTTCTGACATCTGTACTGTATTCTAAGAGGTAAAAATCAATTGTTTAAACCTTTGGACTGTAAAATATAGGTAACCTTTTTCTATGATTTATGTAAAGTTTTCTTCTCCTCAGTTATATTTTAGCTTACGTAATTTAAGAACTATTCTCACAGTATGAAACTTAAAACTGGGTGCTGAAACATTATTTTCTTTGAGGAGATGAAAATTAATCTACAGTCAACACAGGAATAACTACACTTATTTGTTTTTAGTTAAAAGAAATAACATTTACTTAAAGGAAAAGAAAGAACATGGAGCAAAGGTTCATGTGATCACGAGTATATATATTCAGTACAGTGATAGTAATCAAAATGTTCAGCCATAGAAACAAATATTTCCAAATTCACAAACTAGAACAAAGGTGAAAGCAGACTGTGCTCAAGCCTTGATTGTCCTTTCATTATAAAGCAAAGAAGCCCCAATGCTCTTTTAAGATACATTTTCTAGCAAGGACTCCAGCAGAAGTGAAGTTGTGCATGGAAAATGTGGGAGGCTGGGTCCACATCAGCTTTCCTAAAGTCATGGTGATGGTACCAGAGGTAATTTGTCTTCTAGTAAGCCTAAGAGGCAGAGGAAGCTGAAGCTTTTTTTGTGTAACACATATATGTTCCATAAATCTGTATGCATAAAAACCAAAAAAAAAAAACCACTCAAAACCAAAACAGAACAGAACACAACAAAAAAATGAAACAAACAAAGAAAAAACCACTAAAACACCAAACTAAAAAAAAAAAATCTAGGAAAAGCATTATTTGAACCTTCATCGTACCAAAAATTTATGGAGGTCAGGAAGAAGTACTTGCATGATGGAAAAGGAGAAAATCTTTGGCAGAAGAACTGTTCTAGAATCCTACTTCTCACTGAGTTGTCTCCAACAGGATAAAACAAAATAAACTTTTGCCATAATTTAATTTCTTCTCACCATCGCTGGAGTTAATGCGACTGTCTTGAGTGACCCCTGACACCAAGAAGAAACCTGGAAGTTGAAAGTACAATTATTCAATTAGAAGCCAAAAGATATTCCATATGACCCTGAAACTGACCAGTGAGATGCATTGCAATCTCTATGTAACAGGTGAAAACTGCAGAGGGGCATCCCTTTGTTTAGAAGCCTAGGAGACTTCAGTGAACACAAACTTACATCCATGTATGTGGTTTTCTGTTTCAGTCACCATGGATCAGGATATTCTGGAAAATAAGAGCATTGTTAAACATCAGGATAATCACAGAGTCATTGAATGGTTAGGTTTGGAAAGGATCTTAAGATGATCTAGTTCCAATTACCCCGAGCTTATGTGACAGTCACTAGGGTGACAGGTGAACAAAGCCAAAGTAAGAGTTTTAAAAAGGACCAAAAAGTGCACCTGAAGGATATCAGAAATATTGCCAAGCAACCTCCAGTATCATGAGACTAGTGTATTTTAAGATGCATTTTCAAGATTAAGGCATCAAATGCCTGAAGTACAGCTTTAGTCCCCCAATGAGATATATAAGTGCATGTAAAGATGGTCACAACACCACAGTGAAGACCAAGTCCACATTTTTATAAATGAGGACCCATATTACCTGGGTGTACCTGGAAGAGATTAATTTCATGTGTAACACATGTAAACTAACAAAAGGAAAAAAAAAAAAAGCTTTGAAGAATGAAACCAAACTATACCTAATACAATCTAAGAATAAAATGAATCTAATTGCATAACATGTGTGCTTATACAGTTCCTCTTGACCCTGGAGCCATCTTCCATTCCTTTATTTAATATGTCCAAAGAGTCAGCCCCCATCTCTCACACTATATTGAAGTGGCTTTTATCTGTTGAGGGAAAAAAAACCCAACTCATTCATTCAGTCCACAACATAACAAGGAGAACTGGCACATGCAAAGAGCAGAATATGCAATCAATACATGGTTTGGCAGGTTAATGGCATTTTATCAAACACCAGATTATATTCCACAGTTTAAACATGCAAGCAGTGTAGCAGAAAGTACTGTTTGTTGATTGCTTCATTCACACTTAACCCCTACAAATTTGCAAATCCTTCAGTATGCCATTACAGTTACACACAGTACCTTTAAATGTGAAAAATAAGGGGGTTTTGTATAAGGGTACTTGTCTATTAGAAAGAGTGAGAACAATTCTGAAGCAGGAGGAATTAGAGCTTTCAACATCTACATGCAAATACAAACATAAGATAGTGACAGCAAAGATCCCTTTGCTAAACAACTCTGAAGAGCCTATTTTAAGGAGCAATGACATGCCACATGTTGAAATGAAGGACAAGCAGAAACAGAAATTTTAAAGATAATCCCTTACTTGTATAAATTCAGTTATTAAAGGAATGATTGCATATGGTACATTAACAAAATAGTATACACAAATACAAATTCTGGACTACGGACTTAGCTGCTCTGCAACTGGTAATGTATGTACTTGATGAGACATATATACTTCTACATATACATAGGTGAGAGAAAAATGTTAGAAAAGAAGGAAGGAAGGAAGGAAGGAAGGAAGGAAGGAAGGAAGGAAGGAAGGAAGGAAGGAAGGAAGGAAGGAAGGAAGGAAGGAAGGGAGGGAGGGAGGGAGGGAGGGAGGGAGGAAGAAAAAGAAAAAGAAAGAAAGAAAGAAAGAAAGAAAGAAAGAAAGAAAGAAAGAAAGAAAGAAAGAAAGAAAGAAAGAAAGAAAGAAAGAAAGAAAGAAAGAAAGAAAGAAAGAAAGAAAGAAAGAAAGAAAGAAAGAAAGAAAGAAAGAAAGAAAGAAAGAAAGAAAGAAAGAAAGAAAGAAAGAAAGAGAAAACCCAACAACCCCAAATTATTGTTTCAGCTGTCATAGAATCATAGAATGGTTAGGGTTGGAAAGGAACTTAAGATCATTTAGTTCCAAACCCTCTTGCCATGGGAAGGGACGAATCAACACTAGACCACATTACCTAAGGCTCTGTCCAGCTCAGCTTTGAACACTGCCAGGGATGCATTTACCACTTCTTTGGCTGACATGTTCCAGTGCCTCACCACCCTCACAGTAAAGAGCTTCTTCCTTACATCTAACCTGAACTTCCCCTGTTGAACTTTAAACCCATTTCCCTTGTCCTGTCACTACAGTCCCTGATGAAAAGTACAGGGATGTAGGTCCCCTTCAGATACTGGAAGGCTGCTATGAGTTCCTCATGCAGCCTTCTCCAGGATGAACAGCTCCAACTTTCTTAGCCTGCCTTTGTGCAGGAGGTGCTCCAGCCCCCTTATTATCCTTATGGCCATTCTCTGGACTTGCTCCAACACCTCCATGTCCTTCTTATGTTGAGGACACCAGAAATGCACACAGTACTCCAAGTGGGGTCTCACAAGAGCTGTCCATGACATATTTCTATTCATACTGTTTTTGCTGTTTTTATTGAGGACAACAGATCTTCAGTATGAAACCAGAAGACTATTAAACATGCATGAGTGCTGGATGTATCCAACAAGTCAATGGGGAGTCCAAATGACATTTAATTATTTTGCTCGATATCAGACAAGGACCAAAGTGTTATTCAGGACACTTTTAACTTCACTGGAGTTGCTGAGAATTTAGTAAGAAGAATTATGCAGATTTTTGTGAGAGATGAGTGACAGAAACTAGAAGCCTTTTCACAGAATCAGTTGCTCACTTGCAGTTAGACATGCTGGCTAATATGAAATGATCTAAACAGTGAAAAACAGAGATGTTGCCTTTGCTGAGACTAAGTAGAGTGACTTTTCTACAGCCTTTTCCACTTCTTATCTCTCCTTCCTCATGTCTTTTTTGTGACTCAGCTCATTGGCAGAGCAAGGGAGACTGAAAAGTCCTTGATCAGGGTAAGTTCTACTTAGCAAAAACTAAAATATCAGTGCATTATCAGCATTGCTCTCAGTCTAAAGACAAAACACTGCACTTTACCAGCTACTAGGAAGAAACTTGACTGTATCCCAACTGAAACCAGGACAATTAATTAGAAAATTAAGGAGGTTCTCCAAACTCAATGACACCTACCTAGTTATTTTATACAACTCAAGTGCTGATTGCTTTTGCCTTCTAAAGAAATTTCGAGTGCTAAGTATTACAAACTCAAAAGCTAACTTGGAAAGGCTCCCTATGCCTGTGTGTTTCATGATAGCATTTTCAAAACAGTCAGAATTATCAATGAAACACTGATATTAGATATGTGAATTGACATTGGATATATGATTAGGCTTCTGGTAATTGAATAAAGGCTGCTTGAATTTTGGGGTATTGGGAAGAGAATAATGTTTAGTAGGTTTGGTTTTGAGGGGGTTTCAGAGAAAGTTTTTGTTGTCTTTGGTTTGGAACAGTATTGCTTTCAACATACTGAAAGTACTGTACAATGGAAAAGAAATTAACAAGGAGGACAGCCTCACAGATATGTTAGTGGACAGAAGGGATAATGAAGAGAGAGAAAGGGAAGTGGATCATAATGATTCTTCCGCAGGTAATATCATCCACTGGAGTTTAATCGCCCATTTAATATTGTAAGAGTTCTTATGGAATATGGTGAATCATATCTAACGAATGGTGATGAGATTCACCTCATTAATGACCTTAGCAGGTGAAACTGATTTTTAAGCAGAATTGTTATCTTGAAAGATTGATTAAATTGATTCAAATTGTAACTGGTTACATACTAATTTGCTACACATTTTCTTGCAAGTAGTGTGCATTGAATCAGTTTTCAGATCTGTAATGGCAACATTAACTGATTTTGATTCTTCTTTGCTCATTTCTAAATACTTCTCTAAACAAGTAACATTTCAAGAAGCTTCTTTATAGAATTCAGGCTGTACTGTGGAAAAAGGAACCTGGAAGAGGTCGCGGTTTATTTAACAGTAATTTGGGGAATGTTCCCTCCTGACTCTTTTTCATTTTTTTAAATGTCAGGAAAACTTTATATTCCTTGGTTTCTCCACCATAGGATTTCATATGAATCTGAAGTATGAAAAGATTATCAGATGTCTCAGATTTTACAAAAACAAATGTGTTGATATCTTAATGTTTTTCTCAAAAATAACTGTTCTTACAGTTATTTAGTATATTCTTTCCTGAATACTAGGATTTTGGGGAAAAAAAAATAAAAGTTTACATTACATCTATATTCATCAGATCTCTCATGACTGGTTTTGTTCTGAGGTTTTTCCTGGCATGAAAATGCAGTACTTAATCCAGGTTTTGTAGTCTTTCCTGTGGTCTTTTGGAGGCTAGATGTATTCAACCAGCTTCGCAGTGCTAGACTGGCACTCAAAAGATGCAGTATTTTAAACCTATTAGCTCACCACTCAAAAAAAAAATCCGGAGAAAAGAACAAAAAGCACAAAACCAATCTTTCTTTATACTAAATAAAAAATCTCCACCATTTCAAGTCTGTTCATATACTGTGAGAACTAGAAAGACAATAGCACTGGTTTTGTCTAAAATTGACCACGTTTTGGTAGAATCTGTTATGTGAGTGGGTTGTGTCCATGCTATTATACTTTTTATGATGAAGGATATAAATTCCATGGTTTTAGAGGACTGATTTCCAATTGAGAAAGATTTAAAGCTGCAAAATGTGCTGAATTTGCCAATAACTTAGATAAAAATATAAACAAATCCTTTTTTACATTCAATAGACAGCTAAAAGTGTATCTAAGAAATTTAATCTGTAGAAATTTCAGCTAACATAACACTGTTTCTAGTCCTGTTGCCAAGAAACAGTTATCTTCTATCATCCTTGGTGCTAATCTCTACTTTTAGCACTGTTCCTCTATTCTCATTAGTCATGCAATGCTTCTCTTAAATGTTAAAGCTAGTGCTGAACATTTTGCCAGTTCTTATAATTGGCAATCTTGAAAACGTGTATGCTACCTGTGGAAAAGCCTGTGTATAGACTACCAGGTTACAGTAAGTTGAAACTAAAGTGTACTAATGCATATATTAGTTTATACATGTATATATATTTTTAATAATTGTTTAAGAAATTAAACTTCTTTTAAAATGGTACAATTTAGGTTTTCCAAAAAGAAATGCTAAAAACATTGCAGTAACTGAACTAATTCTAGGACAGCTGGAATATTGCCTTTAGGAGTACTTAATTCTGTGTAAAATGTGTGTTAGTAAGTAAATGAGCCATTATTAATTCCACATCTGAAGAGAATGCAGTCTCTTTTGCATTAGATAAAAGAATAACAATATAACCCAACTAATGTAGTAGATGTTTCAGAAATTAACAATGGTATTTCTTAGATATCAGTACGCCCTGGGTTCAGCAGCAGCAGTCATGTTTTCTCTTGGTAGCTGGTTCAGCACTGTGTTTTCACTTTTGTCATGGGAACAGTGCTGATAGAACCTATGTTTTTAGTTACTGCTCAAATGTTTGATCTGGTCCAGAGACAGGGAAGAACAAAGACAGGCTAGCTTCTGACCCAAGCTAGCCAAAGAGGTATTCCATACCATAGCATGTCATGCCCAGGATGTAACCGGGAGTTACCCGGAAGGGCTGAAGCTCTGGGGGTTGAAGGAGGCATTGGTCAGTGCTCGGTCGGGCAGGGTGGGGTGAGTTATTGCTCAGTGGGTGGTGAGGTGTTGTATTCTCTTCACTTGTTATTGGCTTTATCATTATTATTATTATTATTATTGGTGGTAGCAGTAATGACTTGTGTTATATCTCAGCTATTAAACTCTTCTTATCTCAACCCTTGGGAGCTACATTCTTTTGATTCTCCTCCCCAGCTCTCCGGGACTTGGAGGAGCAAGGAGGGGAGTGAGTGAATGAGCTGTGTGGCTGGGTTTAAACCACGACACAGTAACGAAAACATCAGTAAAGAAATCCTGTCTCAAAAAATATCAGCCAAATTAAAAATCTGAAACAGAAAGATACAGGAAGTGACTAATCAACTGAGAAGCTTAGGTTTAGTTAACTACACTGGATTTGTGCATGAATCTTCATTCAACAGACTCATAGAGCAAAACATTCTAGATTTTAAGAGTACATTGTATGAAAGTATAGATAGAAATGTAAAAACCTTAAGACCTACTTAAATTTTTATTAAAAGCTGTAGGCAATCCACAGGCTTCATATTCCTATTTTGAAGCTTAAGATATCAATACATCCTTTAATTTGAATAGTGCTCCTTTCTTAATACAAGTTTTTTTCAATCAGTAATATTTCATAAAAATTTTGTGCACTTATTCAGCTCCTTGGATCAGTATTGAAATGTAAACAGGAGTACAAAATAAAAATCAGTGCTGCCAAAAGAAGTGTTATGTGAAAGTCATGGTATTCTTTGCTCTTTTTCAGCTCCTAGTGATTCTCAGCTCTGACTTTTTAAAGGATTCATGAGTTTTTAAAGGATTCATGAGTTCAGAGAAAAGCTTGCTAATGTAAATGCTGGTGGCTCAGAAAAGAAGAAAATAAATTATGGTTTATAATCTAAAGCTTTGAAACTGTGGAGAATGTTAACAAGCAACATACCCATGGTCTAGATAATTATTAAGACTCCATTTCTGATAATTTTCTAGAAAATAATGCAATACTGATTTTCTTTAATCTCCTCTACGGCTTTTCAAAGAAAAACAGTGTCCTAGTTGTGAATATCCACCACAGTAATTTTTCAAAACCACCAGTTCGCAAGACACAGCGTAAAGAGACATTGTCTCCTTTTGTTTTGTTTTGCATTGTAATCAGTGAAAATTGTAAATTTTAGTGTACTTTATCCATGAGCCACAGTATGAACTTTTGTTAGAATGACAGCAGATAAAGAAAGGCAGATGTCTGTTCATTACAGTTGTTTCCAAAAGGGAAGACTAAGTAAATACTTAAATACAGCAAGACTTGTAATGAAATCTGACTTGAAACTTTAAGGTGAAAACCAACAATTAACAGTTTTTCATATATTAATGAAGCAATTAAAAGTTTTTCATTATGTGAATGCATTGTTAGTGCCTGCATTTACCACAGATCATTGTTCTGGTTACTAAGTCAGCAGCATTAACTATTATACCTTGTTAGCTGCCTGCTGAATCTCCCTCCAACTTAACATCCTGAGGATATTAATTATTCATATACATATTTGTCTAAGAATAACTTTTCAGTATTTCTTTTGATCATTCAAATAAGTGGAAAAACAATATTAGGAACAGCAAAAGGGTGATCACTGCTCCTCTGGTGACAATTTGCTAGCAGAACACACATGACAGGAAATGCTATACTTACAGCTCCAGTCCACTGGGTGGAGTAATTTGAATCATAGAATAATTCAGGTTGAAATGGACCTCAGGAGACCTGTAGTCCAGCTTCCTGCCCAAAACTGGAGGTCAAATCAGGTTGCTCAGTGCTTCATCTGGCTGACTTTGGCAAACCACAAAGAATGGAGATCATGGCCTCTGGGCAGCCTCTTCTGCTGCTTGGCTGTCCTCAGGGTGAGAAAGTTTTTGTTATATGATGAATGAAGCTTATGTTTCAGTTTATGTTTGTTGGTTCATCCTCCCATCATGCACTGCTGAAAAAGCCTGGTTTCATCTTCTTGCTTACCTCTTCCACAGGCAGGGGCAAACTGCGCTAAATTGCTCTTAGCCAGGCTGCACAAGCCCTGTTCTCTCACTTTCTCCTCAAAGGGCAAGTCATTCAGTTCTGACCAGCTTGGACCTCCACTGGTCTCACTTCAGGTTTTCAGTGTCTTTCCTATACTAGAGAGCTGCAAAACTGAGCAGAGTATCCAAATGGGATTTCATGGATCCAGAGTAAAAAGTGATAGTCCCTCCCTTCACTGTCTTGGCTGTACCCCCATGAATACCTTCTAGAGTGTTGCTGGACATCTCTGCATCTAGGGCATACTGCTCACTATGCTTATCTTCCAAGGCCCTCAAGTCTTTCCTGCAAAAGTGCCTCTAATCAGGCAGGCCCCAGCTTGTGATCTTGCACTGGTACTCCCTGCACAGGCAGCACTTGATATTTGCCATTGTTGCATTTCATGAGGCTTGTCTGCCCATTCTTCCAGCTTGACTATGTCCCTCTGGATGGCAGCTCTGATTTCCTGCATGTTGACATACCCCACTAAAGTACTATCATCTACAAATTTGGTGAAAGTGTCCTCCACTACCTCTTCCAGATCATTGATAAAGAGGTTAAGCAGATCAGGTCCCAATTTAGATTCCACTCCATTTCTCACAAACCTCCACCACTTGCCAAAGGTCTCTAGATAGATTATGACCCATTAACCACAGCTCTCTGAGTTCAACCATGGTGCTAGTGCTTTGTCAGCTCATTGACTGCCTACACAGAGACAACAGGACTTAGTATCAAAAGCCTTTCTGAAATTGAGATTGGTAACATTCATTGTTGCCTACTAGATAATCTTTTAGTAGATATTCTATATTAACTAATTTTTCTACAGATAAGCACCTTTTTCCACAAAAGCTTGGATCTTTCAAGGTCCCATCCAATATGGGCTATTCTATAATGATTGTGTGATGATCTTATCCTTCATCCACAAATCCAGTTTTTTGTTGTAGAAGGCAATCAGGTTGGTTAGTTATTACTTCCTTTGTTGTTGAACCCTGAGGCAAATAAAGTGTTATGTACCTCAGCATTACCTGCCTTTTGCTGCTTACTAAATAACCTTTGCCATTGAGCAATGGGCACATATTTTTCCCACTCAGTCTTTTACTTTTAATGTAGGAAACATTTAACTAGTTGCACTTGAATTCACTCTCAAGTGTCAGCTTTTTTGGAGCTTTGGCTTTACTGGTACTATTCCTACATATTCTGAAAAAGTTTCTGAATTCCTGCTGTGTAGCCTGTCCTTGTTTTTACTTCCTGCATTACAGTCTTTTGGTACAGAATCCTCTTCCTGCCCCTGGCCTGCTTAGCCAGGCTAGTCTTCTGATATGTCTGCTTGCTTTTTTGACTGTCAAAATGGTCAATTTTTATGCATGAAGGGAGCTGTCCCTAGAAATCTGCCAGCTTCCCTTATCTTCTTTACCCTTCAGAGCTATCTTCAGTGCAGGTCTGTCCATTCCTTTAACAAGCCACATTCTGCTCATCTAATGTCCAGGGGGTATAAAAATGTATTCTCTTACTCTCTCAATATCTTCAACTTCACAGTCACTTCAGTTTTGTGGTCACTACAGAAAAGGATGTGGTTGATTGCCCCATCCAACCCCTTGCCTGTGAATAGGAGATCCATCTCTGGCCCATTCATTACCTGTATTCCCAGCACTCTCCAGAAGTCTTCACTCTGTTGCCCTTCTAGCAGATGTCAAGGAGGCTCAAGCCCTCCAAAAGCATCAATCTGCAATCCCAAGACTTCCTCAAGTCATCCAAGGCAGTCTTTGCCTACTTATTCACTCTGATCTGCTGGTGTGAAACACAGTCCCATCATGTTATCATCCTCTTTGAGGTCTCCTTGGTTCCTAAACCACAAGCTGTTAATGAGTCATACATCCAAGTTGTTCTTTACCACAGAGGACAACCTTCCCCCTCATTTTCCTCGCTTTCCTAGAGAAGCTGTTTTTATTCATTGAAGTACTTCATTTGTTGAAGCTGTCCTTACACACTCAGTTATTCCAACGTTATAGGTCTGTGACTGCACATGCAAATTTTGCTATTCATGCTTGTTTCTCAGGCTGTATCCATTTTTGTACATACACTTAGGGCACAAAGGCAATCCCGCCTGACTTTAACAGGTGGATCCTTTCTCTGCCCAGCAGCCCTGAATCCTCAAAGAGGCACAACCTTGTTGACAACACCAATAATTGTAAAAAGAGACCACCTATTCTTTCTCAAATGAGAGGATCATGAGGTACACCCAGAGTTCCTAACTCTCACACCAGAGCAGCACAGGCACTTGATACAACAAAGATGTGCTTCTAACAGCATTCTTGGCGTCCATGTGCTCTGTAATAACAATTACGGGACAATCATCATTCCACATCTGAATCCCTTGAAGGCAACAAGACACCTTTGGGAAAGTAATCTCAGTAGACATGGGTTTCTGCCCCTTGGAAGGAATTTCTTCACTGCTAGATGCTGCTGCTTTCTCTTGGTGCAGATCCATGGTTCAGGATAATAGTTGGCTCTGATATGTCCATTACAAGATTTTCTGTCCCTTGACAGTTACCAGATACAGTACATGACCTGTAGTTTCAAATCTGCAAGGGAGGAGATGCCTTCTTGGTGCCAAAAGTCCTAAGCCCCAGCCTTACAATTTGTCACTCAACTGAGCAGAATCATCTGCTGCCACCTTCATCTGTGCAGCTGAGGTTTCAGTCTTTTTTGTGTAGGGCCTCAGTGAAGATACTGTCAGTCTTTCTTCTTCCATCATTCTTCACAGTCCATGCACCTCCACCCACAGCCCTTTCACCTGGTAACAGCCCCTCATCAGGAAAACACTTTCTGCAGGAAAGGCCTCCCTGCCTGTCTCCTCCAGCCATGGACAGGGACCCCAGCCACTTGTACAGTACAGGATCTGGGAATCGGCATCCTCTCCCTTGATGTGTTCTGGGTTCAAGCCTTTGCTGTACCAGGATAGTTGTTCCAGTATCCTGTGGTGTGGTACCACCATTGCTGAGAAATTCCACCACTTTCAGCAAAGCTACTGCTTCCCTTCTGCATGCATGCAGTTATTTGTACTCAAAACTGCCCTCTAGGTCTGGCAGTTCTATAGCTGTCTTAGCATGGTTTGAAATGGTGCTTGATCCTCTCATCTATAATGTGGAGTAAGCTCGAGGCAAAAGGCATGATTTCACTGAAATGAAGGACACTACAAGCCTGGACAGATTAAGGTCAATATTCTTGGAAAGTGCATCAGGTAAATACCAAATAACACTCTCTAACCTATTCTTTTATTTCTTATGAACATTCAGCTGCCTAGCCTGAAATAAGTATGCATGCCAGACTATCATCTTTTTTAACTGATTAAACTGTCTAGTACCATTGCTTTTTTGCATAAAGGGTGTAGGATAAAGGCCCCTATGGAGCTCAAAGGCAAATTAAAATGTGTAGCACATTGTATTTATATTAGAATCTTTTGTACATTTTGCCTGAGAGGGACAGTTATCTCTCCACAAGAAATGTATAATTTCAAGGGATGCATCTCCACAGCCCTGCCATGATAAAATTGGAAGGTTATTTATAGTATAGAATAAATGACTACATGGTGTGGCAATGACAAAATATTACTGAGAATTAGAGAAATAAAGCATGAAGTTCTGAAGATGAAAGATAAACATGAATAAAGAAATCTATAACAGACAAAATACAAGAGGCCAAAAAGTATTAAATATAGTGAATGTGAATAAAATGGTAACTGTAGGAAAAGTGCAAAACTGACAAGTAGACAATGAAGTGCTTAGGATACCAGCAATAGATTTTTCTCAATAGATTACCAACTCACACCCACATTTTTTTCATGGGGTAACAATTCAAAAATGACAGTCGAGCTGCTTCCTTTTCAAAAGGTTAACCTCTAAAAAGTCAGAAGTTGCTAAGCTAAGTTAGTCTTCTTCTTACAATAGTACCTCCACCATATATGAAACAAAGTCTTCAGTTCAAAATAGAAGCAAAGACATTATAATGCAAAGTAAAATGCCTTTGCTGTATTTTAATGGGTCTGTATTTAATGATCTTTAAGGTGAGGTCTGTCCTTGATTTTCACCAAGTAGAAGCAGTCCTGTGCTTTTCCAGGAGTGTTTCAGTGTCATGTGCCAACATTTCATGATATTGATGACCTGCTGCTCTAGGCATTGTCTCCCCCTGCAGTTCTTAACTATGCTTCCCTTCTTTGTGCTGCTTCTGCACCTACACATTCCCTTCCAGTCTCCATGAAGTGTAGGTTTTACATTTTTATTACAATTTTGTGCATTACAAAGAAAAATACACTTGATAAAAGAGAATCAGTGATGGAGATCCTGATTGTATATAAACATAGCAGAATAACATCCAGATAGATTTATACAACTGATAAAATGAAAGTCACCTGAATTAAAACCTACAAACAGGTAGCACCTCCTCTGTTCTAATCTCCTCCCTCTATTTCACTGAATGGTTGATTTGAATACAATATCCAAATACAGAGAAAGCATGCAAAGAAACTTACTAATAGATGAGATTTGAACATCTAATGGATGGAGATAAATTTACAGCACTTCAAAACATTAATAAATAGGTTACCAAATATTATATCTGATGGTACAAAGTTCTTATGGGGATGCAGAGAAGTCACCATTCCCAATCTGTCCAGTGTTGAGCTATGAAGTCCATATATGACAAACCTGGAAGATGCCACTATAGAGGAAAACATTTATCAATATAGTGGGAGATTATTAAACATTCTTTGTTGATGTAACATTACCAGAGACAGAATTTCCACGTAAACAAACAAAACTAGGATACAGTTTGACATTAAAGGCTTTGTTAAAACAGAATGAAGAGTCATTGATCTGCTAGGTAATACAAGCCATCAGATACCTTTAATGTTATGCTAGGCAGAAATTATTGCCTACAGTGTCTCAAGCCTGAAAACAACATTTTGTAAATATACAAAGTTTCTTAGAGGACCTTGTGCAAGAATTAAATTGTGATAAACATCCACTAAAGCAATCTGAAATTTCTTCCCTATTCTGCCTTTATCAGCTAGGACTAATTCTAAAGCACCAGACTTTGCCTAGGATGATAAACTTGATGATGGATAAGTCCTAGGACTTAACTAGTCCTTTGGTTGTATTAAGTTTTAGATTTAGAAGAGTTTTACAAAAGCCATTTCTAAAAAATGTGAAAATAAAAATAAATAAATTGTTCACTTACATGTAGAAAAGTATTTCTTCAGTGTCAAAAAAGGAAGTGTGAAATTGAACATTAACCTAAAAAACAGATGCTGTAACCCTTAGTGACATGAAGGTATTTCTATTCTGCATGAAGCCATATGAATTACCTTTCACTATTGCTTATCATGCCATAATAGCTTTTCATGTGCAGCATCATAAGGCTGTAGCATCTGTTATTTGCCTCTTGGAAACAGCCAAAGCTAATAACAAACTGTAGCTTACAGATATGTACCTTTTAACCTTGAACAGGTTCTGTTCCCATGAATTGGAAAAGCATAGTCAAAAGATGTATTTCACAGCTTGAAGTTTCTGAGAACAGAGTGATAAGGTTTCACCTGGCATCTGTTTTCTGGCTACTGACTGTCACAGATATTGTCATCACTCAGTTGTTTCCTTCATCTTGCAGGGGATTTCAGTGAAAGATTTGAAATGACAGAAGGAATCAGCTGGGGTCTAGCTAAGTTAAGACAGAGTCAGCTGCATTTGTTAGAATACCTTTGGAACAAAGTTTTGATTTCTAGCTTAAACTTCACCAAATATAAATTGCTTGTAGATACAATTGTGAGAAAACCACCATTTAAATTCAAGGTCATAGTGAAGACAAAGGAAGTCAGACTTTCAGGGAACAGTTCCTAATAATATTTCTTTACATAGGAGTAAGTGCTAGATAAAATCTGTTTCTAGAAATTCAGAAGAACATTACAGAATTGGATTGTGATTGTATATTTTGCCTTGAAATAAGCTTCTTTCTAAAATAAAATACAGAATTATATCCAGAACACATACATGTATTCCAAATGTATCAGTAACCAACTGTAAGGCTTTGGCCCAAAGACTAGTCAATTCTCTGAAAGGAATATCAAAAAAACAGTGTAGTAACAGGGAAGAATTAGACAACTCAGAGGTATTCAGCACTTCTAGATTATGGTGTTATTAAAATAAGAGCACAGAAGGAAAAAAAAATGTCTCCAGAATTACCTCTTTACAGAGGTCAGTACTTTACTTCTACTTGAGATTCATATTCACATGTCCGAGGAGGGCCATAAAGATGATCAAAGACCTGGAGAACAGCTCCTGTGAAGACAAGCTAAGAGGGCTGAGTTTGTTCAACCTGAAGAAAACTTAGCAGTCTTCCAGTACCTAAAGGGGGTCTACAAGAATGAAGGAGAGGAACTTTTTATAAAAGCAAGCAGTGATAGCAATGATTCCACCTGGTCTAGTGGGAAGTGTCCCTGCCCATGGCAGGGAGGATGGAACTAGATGATCTTTAAGGTCTCTTCCAACTCAAACCATTCTGTGATCCTATGACGAATTTATGATTCCAAAATCTGGTCACAGATTTAGGTACTGAGAGCCTTTTTCAGAGTATTCCTTGCTTTAAAGCTTGGAAAAAGTTTGTTAAACTCCTCAAATACAGGCTCACGCCCAACTCTTAACTTGTGAAGACTCATAGCTTTATCTTCCACCTCACTGAACAGCATCTTGGTTAACATTTGGCTGCAGGCTACCCTTTTTCTTACATTCTTTTAATGTCGATTCCACTAGCCTGTGTAACAAAAAAAGGAAGTGTACTGATTTGCACTGCCAAGACATTGCACTTTTGCATGATGAAGAAAGCTACTTAGGCATTCAGAAAGCTTTTCTGGTAAAAGCTCAGAAAATAAAAATGCTCGTGGGATGAGACAGAGACTTTGAAGGAGGTTCTCAGATTCAGGCAGAATTCAGAAAGCTCAGGTTACTTACCTTTGTTTGACTTATTTCATTGTATTTAAAATAGAGTTGTAACTACTTCCTAGCTCATATTACTTTTTCTAAAATATGCACATTAAATTTAATGAGAGGGAGCATGAATGCAAAGCAGTGGGAGTCATGTGATTTAACGAGACAAAACCCTCTAATTTCCTTTCTTTCCTTCAGACTTCCTTTTCTCACTCCTTGTACCAATCATAATGATTCAATCTATGTACACCTAATTGATCCTCCAGGTACTCAATCAGAGCAATATTTAAAATTGTATTGTCAGCAGGACATTATTCTTTCTGTTTTATTATTTTTTTATATTCCTGCAGGAGGAAATAGTGGTTTATCTCCTTTTTTTTCCTGCAATTTTATTCTAATCCTTATCTCTTTTCATATTCAATTATACTCATTAATCCAATTAACTGCATTGCAACCACCATCTTTCCTTTAAGTCTAGTATTTCTATACATAGAAAAAGATACCTTGTCTATTACAGGCTAAAACTACAGCAAATTTACTACCTTTTATGTGCCATTTTTTATGAGCTTAAAAAGAGGACAGGCTTTAAAGTGTGTAAGCTAATGAAATTTTAAGCAAAAATATATTCTATCTCACCACAATCTGAGCAACCTTTGAGCAACTTAGGAGCTTACAATGAGCATGTAAAATGTCAAGCCACAGGGTGACTCCTTTAAAGTTGCAAGCATTTGAAACTAACAGCTGATGAGTGCCTGCTTGACCATAACCATTAAGACAGAGAAAATATGCTGATTGAATGCTATTTCATCTCACATTCATAAAGATGGAGAAATAGCCATGGACTAGTTGACAAAAGAATAAACTGTAGCACCTATAACTGGGAGAAATTATGAGGCAGAAACAAAATATAAAAAAAAAAAAGATGAATTTGTCTGTCCCAACATTAGCACAGCTCCATTTAAATACCCACATTTTAAACCCAGAGCTTACACTACAGAGTACTTTAAGGCCAGCTTATGGTACTTTTCATCTGTCAATTATACCTAAGCAACTGACAGTAAGACTGAATCTACAATGTCTATTGTAGAATCTACAATGTCTACAGTGTCTACAGTATCTACAAGATACTCAGCATAAACAGGGTGAAAAAAACCATAGTATCAGAAAACACAAAGAAAATGTTATGTCATATAGCACTGCTG
Organism: Melopsittacus undulatus; assembly: GCF_012275295.1. NCBI lineage: Eukaryota > Metazoa > Chordata > Aves > Psittaciformes > Psittaculidae > Melopsittacus > Melopsittacus undulatus. The sequence continues at coordinate 80,321,746 of NC_047527.1, read as the reverse complement.
ACCTTTTTCTGCAGCAATATGTTTTAAGTTACTACATCTTTAAGTTAGAATAATGAATAAAAATAGCAGCCTAAGCCAGGTGGATCGCAGATGGAGTATTTTTAAAACCCTGTCAATAAAGTTTAGAGGAGAAGACTTGTATAGAAACATAAATACTATAGCAATATTATAGTCATAAATACGCATGGAAAATATGTCATCATTATAGGACTGGCAAAAATTACTTTTGTCCCAAATTAATTTATTAACTCTTAAATTCATGTGTTATAATTGACAGTCATCAGGTTCTTTATTTTGGGGAATAGAGATGACCAGCTTTAAGCAATATCTGCATGCATTTTTGGCATGCTATTTATAGACATCAGTGATACAAAGCAAAAGGACATAAATGACTAAAATAGATGCAACACTTAATGTTGTGAACCTTAAATTTTTTTAAATGCAACAACTCATATTCAAAAGCAAATTTACCTCCAAATGGATATTCACATTTGAACATAGATTTCTTTCCCCATGCTGATTTGCTATGAAGACTGCATTGGTAGGAAAATCAGTGTTTTGCTATAAACATACGTATAACAATCATTAGTGCATTCAAAGGAAGATACATGTGAGGTTTTGAATTTTGAGGAAGAAAGCATTTATTTAAGTAACTTATCATATTTGGTTTATGTAAAAAAGTTTTGATAGCGGGGGAGGAGGCGAGTTTTGGGGAAAGGGCTGGGGAGGATCAGCTGAAGTGGCTTCTGTGAGATAAGACCGGAAGCTGACCCATGTTGAACAGAGCAAGCTCCAGCAGACTCCAAGAGGGACCTGCTACTGGCCAAAGTGACAGCATATTTAAGAAAGAGTAAAAAAAAATGTGCAATGACAGCTGGGAGAGAGGAGTGAGACTATGCAGAGAAACAGCTCTGCAGACACCAAAGTCAGTGCAGAAGGAGGGCGGGGCAGTGATACAGGCACTAGAGCACAGATTCTCCTGCAGCCCATGGAGACCATGATGAAGCAGGACGTCCCCCTGGAGCTCATGGAGTTCCGTGTGGAGCAGGTGCCCACTTTACAGGCTACAAGAGACCCATTGCTGGAACAGGTGGATGCCCTGAAGAAAGCAGTAGTCCATGGTAAACCCATAAAGGAGCACACTCCTGGCAGGTAGTGTGGCCCCATGAAGTAGAATCCACAGAGGAACAGGTTTTCTGGCAGGATTCATGACCCCAAGGGGGACCACACTGTAGTAATTTGTTCCTGAAGGACTATACTACATAGAAAGAGCCTATGTCAGAGCATTACTTGATATTCTATATCTTGGATAGCTCATTAGCTTATGAAATGCCAAGAATATAAACTGTCAAATTCTTAGGAAAAAAAAAGTCGGTCCTATCCTTTGCACCATCATTTTAATACCAACCATAGTTTTAAAGTCTCTAGTTATCAGCAAACTGGAAAAGATGCATCAGATAAATATTTTGCAGCAAATTTGTAGGCCAATTGGACTAAGTAGCTTGATCAATGGACACTAACACTCAGGAAGAATAAAACCTTGGTTTTCCATGACAATGTAAGCATACTTTGGTGACAACAAAAGACTGAGAAACAATGCAATCATAACTCATCAAAAGAAAAAAGGCAGGCAAGCATAAAGATTTTCAAAACGAACACTTTTGTGAACATTGTTTACAATACAGATAAATTTAATAAACTCAAGAACGAAAAATATGAGGGGAAACCAAGAATTCTTTCATTTTAGCCAGAATTACTCATAACTCATGATGCTAAATGTCAGCTCTTTTATAAGTCTTTATTTTGTTAAAGCAACATTTCAAAGACTGATTTTTACTTATTTCCATGCCAAGTAGTTGCTTTCTAAGAAAAGGTTTGGGGTATTTCCAAGGTTTTCCTATCAACTACTTTTTCTGAAAAGCTAGGATTTTTAGCAGTTGTTGCTCTTCATACCCTCTCCAGCCTCATTCACAGCAAGTTTGCCTCATGGAAAATGTCTGTTTCATCAGAAACGTGAACACAAATGAAGAAAAAGCATGAAAAACACAAAAAAAGAAAATGCAATAAATAAAATATTCAGATAGTGTATACAGCTGCTTCAATTCCCCTTTTTCTTCTTATGAGTTTATTTCATCCAGTTTGTATTTCCCAATATGTGTGAAGATAGTAGGCCCTACAGAACACAAACATTTACCAACAGAAAAGAACTGTTTATCACAGGAGATTTAACTCCATGAGCCTGCAAGTAAATAGAAAAATATTTCTAACCACACTTATTTCTGAACAGAAACATGTTTTGGACAGAAAAATCTTAAATAGCTGCTGAAGACTATTTTTTTTTTTTTCTATCTAATACGCCCCACTTTATGTCCAAGAGTAAAGCTGGGTTCATTCCATTTTTCAGGAGCTAGTATATTGAGGAGATTCACTATAGAAATTGCCATGGAGCAAAACCCTTATAGACACCTTGATTATACAAGTGTAACGAATATGTTATCATGGTTCAAATTGCAGTCATTGTTGCTGTGACTCTCCTGGCTTTGTCAGTAACGAAGAAAAAAAATATCTTGTTTTCAATAATGCCTTCTCAAACACAATGTAATCTCTGATTTTGTTAAACATAATAATTTCAAACTTCATTATGATGTCATTGAGCTATTATTCAAACACACACACAAAGAAAATAATCAGGTGCAGTTATAATATTTAAGATTGCTACTTGAAGTGTACTTAAGATTTTGTTGAAGACAATTGGTGGTAGGGGAGGTAAGACCCCATCACATCCTGAGAAGAAAGCCTGTTTTTACAGCCCAATTGTTTATTTTTTTACCATTTTTTTTTGGAGTGGGTATTATTTGTGAGGAACAAGCTCAAAGTGATTGTAAAGTGGTTTTAGAGTAACAGGATTTATTGGAAAGGTATTTGATAAGCTTGTTTACAATGTGCTAGGTTTTATTTGGTTTTGTAATGCATGTTTTTTTTTTTACTATATAATATGTAAATATTTTACATCATTTAACCATAGTCCTAGAATTGAAAAATCAGTAGAGAAGTAAAATAAAATCTGCATTAATCTTTAGCCAGAAATATACAACACTGAGATATCTTTCACAAAATAAGGAATTTAAAATTTATAATAACCAAGCACTGAAGGTAAGGAAGGTTATTTTTAGTACAAAAGAATACAAAGTAACACAATTTCTAACACCACTGTTCATTACTAAATGCTATGCTTTTATTCTGTAGAACAATGACAGGAAGAAATATATGAGAACTGCTTATTGATAAGAACATCACAAATGAAATACTTGATGTTTATTACTGTGAAGTGTCTCATTGAAATCAGATAAAACTATTTTATTTAGTCTGCCTGTGGTTTTATCTATTTTCCACAGATTTATGAAATATTAAAATTAACTTATATTAAAATATTTATGTAAAGATAATGTTAAACTTATCCACTGTTTGAAATAATTTTTCAATAAGTTACTGGAACTAAGGTGAAGAAAACCAGTTTTCAGTGACAAATAATAAGGAGTTTATTTTTCTTTTTCAGTTTCAACTAAACTTATAAATTATAAATGAATCAATAGGAATATATTACAGCATCTGTTTCCCTTTTGACAGTGATACATGCCAGTTCTCAGCTATTTGAAATATTATTTTCTCAACACTAGTATCAGTTCAAAAATTTAATTTAGGAATGCTATTTCTTTAGCCTAGTACTGTAAATATAAGCAGTTTTAATTTTTAACTGTCACTTATACTATGTTAATTAAACATAAAATAATCAGACCTATTGAAGGAAAAAAAGCTTCAAATGAGAGCTTCCTCATAGAGAGCTCAGGAAATTCCCTGAAAGCATTCTTCTCACTAATAAAAATATATTCAGTGCTGCTTTCATGTTTCAAGGCAGAGCAATGTATTACTTCAGCCAATCAGTTCTTAATTTTCCATACACAACTGAAAAATAAGGTTTGCAACACTTGGTGTGGAGCTGTGGTCTGTGATGAAGAAGAGGTGTTAATTGATTCTGATTGACACAAAAGCTAAAACGATTCAGATGTGTCACATTGAATAGTCCCTTGAGCCTCAAAAAGCTTCCTTTAATCAGCTGCCCCTGCCCTGTGAATGGGAATGTCTCATGCAGGTACCTGCAGTTTCAGAACAGCAAAATGTGCATCAGAAACACCAGACTAATTTTAGATTTAATAAAGAATGGATAAGTGAGGTTTTCTGAGTGCAGTCATGGAAGTTGACAATGCTAGTTGTCCCAGTTTACCACCACCCTGCACCCTTTCAGGTCCCTTACCTGTCCTCAGATATTTCTGTTTATTTAGGACTATACCTGCAGTATTAAGTAGTTTGTTATAAAGGGAGCAGATTGGTAGATCAAAGCAGTAGATACTGAAGCTCTTCACGCTTCCACTAAATGAGCCTTGGGAAACATTAGGTCAAGCCCACTGAGAAAACATTCCCATTTTTCACATGTTCAATGCTGTTTAAAAAAAAACAAACAGTCCTGCTGTAAAGATATCTTTTCTTTTTCAGCTGAAGGCTCCATTTCAGTGAAAAATCATACTGCTCTTTCAGCTGCTTTTCTTTATGAAGGTAACAATTGTTACCACTGACATCAGTGCTCTTGTAAAAATTTCATATACAAAACACTTCTACTACTGTTTTTCCTATTTTTGAGGTGAAAACACGGTGACAGCTGTCCAGTCTTCACAGATATGATTTCTGCAGTTCCCAGAGAAAGGTCACATTGTACACAAGCATTTAGGTTTCACCTAGAGATTCCATGGCTTCAGGAAATGACAGTATCTGTGTGCTCTCAGCCTCCTATAATCCCTTTTTGCACACAGAAGTCTTTACAAACAACAGATTTCAGTAAGTTAAACCAGTAGCTAAGTATTCCTTGTTTTCTCAAAAGCTTTGAAAAGCTGCAGCTCTTCTAGTTACACAGCCCTAATTCCATCCCCATATTTGTACATTTCATTCTCTTTTCTTCGATTGACTCAGAACTTTCATCAGACAAATGTAGCTCCTGTTCTGCTGATTACCCTCTATATACCCTGTTTTCTCCTAGACATCCACTTTCAAGAATAGATAAGAATATAATATTACACCACTTTGATTATTTAATGGTTCCCAGGATTTTCTAAGTGGGCCTAATGTCTTTGTCTGTATGGCAACATAGGGAGTCAACTAAAATGAATGTTTTCATTCCAGAATTTTTTTTCTCTTGGAAGCAGTATCATGAAGGTATTTATACTTTAGAACCAGACAAGAAGTGGGATATAAGGTACTGATATGGATTTAATAATATCTAAAATAAGATTGAGAGTTTGGGCAATGTGACAGATTGTTTGACTGGTTTGATCTCAGTTTACCTCTTATATCCTGTTAGAAAAGTGAATGAGTTAGACTGACCCTTAGAAGATAGGTTGCTTTTGTAGTAAACAGCTGAGCCTGGGAGTGCAAACTGTGCAAAAGGAGCAGTGAGAGAGTAAACTGAGAGCTTGCAACACAGGAAGAGATAATGAAGTAGAAAACAGGGAATAGCCACAGCCAGACCTCTGAGGAATTCATGGGGACCAGCAGCAATTGGATAAAGACTCTTGTTAACTCAAAAGAGGCACTGCAAAGCCTAGCCTGAAGTCAAAGGTTGTTCTGATTTGACAATTTAAAATATCAAGTATAACACTTTCTATTTTAATTTAACCTCAACTTTTAAATATCAATTATATATTCCATGCCCACTTTGGGGAGGTAGCAACAAGGAAGAATTCTCAACAGATTCACTGCAAAGAAAGTTCTCTTATTGCATGTATCAGCAAAATGAGCACCTCACCTAAATGGAAAAAAAAATACTTTGCTATATAATTTTCAGCAGAATTTTCTATTTTAGGGATCTATGAACATACAAGACAGACAGGTATTAAAGGAATAGGCATTAATATTTCCAGTAGTGGGGCATCCATAACTACTCAGGGCAACCTGCTTCAGTGTCTCACCATCCTCACAGTAAAGAATTTCTGCATAACTTCTAATCAACACCCATCCACTTTCAGTTTAGAGCCATTCCCCCTTGCACTATCACTACATGCCCCTGTAAAATGTCCTTTTTAGGTACTGGAATAAATAATACTGAGAGCCTAAGATCAGAAAATATAGAAAGTTTGGTAAGAAATCAGATTGGTTAAACTGAGTTCTTCATTGGCCTCAAATATTAGAAGGAAGCTTTTAGAAACTAAAAATCAGGACAGATTACTGAGGACCAAAAAAAAAAAAACATAGGCAAAGAAATAAACTGAAAGGTCAAGATATAAATGAGGTACAATTAGCAAAAGACATAAGAATGACAAAAACATTTTCGAAGTGTAAGAGGAAGACCAAAGAAGTCATTGTTCTGCTACTAATCAAGAAGTAATGCACAGATAACACAGACAAGGCTGAAGCTTTTAATTACTTTTTTTCTATGAATCTGCAGTAAAAACATCAGTTAAAGAGAAGTGAATAATTAATATCAGCAACAAAAGGGGAAGATTTCAACATGGAATAGGAAAGACATGAGTTGCAGAGCACTTACCTAAGTTAAATCACCTGATGAACTTCATACAGATACTGGCTGATTATCTTAGGGGTTATCTTTGAGAACTCTTGGAAAATAGCTACAGTACCAAATGATTTCTCTTCTTCTGACAGGGTAACAGGCTTTTGAATAGGAGAGCATTAATAGATGTCACATGTAAGCAAGGAAGCAAGGATGAAACTGTTCTCTACAGGCCAAATCTGGAGCTTACAGTGCTACGTTACACATAAAAGCATGAAAACCAGGAATTACTATGTATATGATTTAATTGTTAAGAAGATCAAAGCTGAATGTGAGGTACATGTATTAAATAAAATAGCTCTCTTTAAGTATCTTGTGAAATCCTTGCACTTATGTGATGAAGTAAGTAACAAAATCAAGCAGCTGATTATGAGAAAGAAACAGATTTGGATATTGAAAATAACTAAAATTGTCAATATCATATAGGATAGTCAGAGGCTGAAGACCACATTAGCTGATCATAATGATTGGCTGTGTTGGTAGTAAATATAGATTGAGCAAACTAAGAAATTCATGTCAGACATGAGTGAAACAATAGCCAGGAGAAGAACACACAACACTATGCCATAAAAATAACCAGATACTACAAAAGGGAAATTAGCTGTGGCTAGGCAAACTGTTCACAGAACCACAGAATCCCAAGGGTTGGAAGCGACCTTGAAAAATCATCTAGTCCAACCCCACTGCAAGAGCAGGGTAACCTAGAGTACATCACACAGGAACCTGTCCAGTCAGGCCTTGAATGTCTCCAACACAGGAGACTCCACAACCTCCCTGGGCAACCTGTTCCAGTGCTCTGTCACTCTTATAGTAAAGAAGTTCTTCCTGATGTTCACATGGAACCTCCTATGCTCCAGTTTACACCCATTGCCCCTTGTGCTATCACTGGATATCACTGAAAAAAGCCTAGCTCCATCATCCTGACACCCACCCTTTACAGATTTGTAAACACTGACGAGGTCACCCCTCAGTCTCCTCCAAGCTAAGGAGATCAAGCTACCCCAGTCTCTCCTCATAAAGGAGATGTTCCACTCCTTTAATCATCTTTGTGGCTCTGTGCTGGACTCTTCCAAGCAATTCCCTGTCCTTCTTGAACTGAGGGGCCCAGAACTGGACACAATACTTCAGATGTGGCCTCACCAAGGCAGAGTAGAGGGGAAGGAGAACCTCTCTTGCCCTACTAACCACACCCTTTCTAATGCACCCTAGGATGCCATTTGCCTTCTTGGCCACAAGGGCACATTGCTGGCTCATGGTCATCCTCCTATCCACCAGGACCCCCAGGTCCCTTTCCCCTTCACTACTTTCCAGCAGGTCAACCCCCGACTTGTACTGGTACATGGGGTTGTTCTTCCCCAGATGCAAGACTGTACACTTGCCCTTGTTGAATTTCATCAAGTTTCTCCCTACCCAACTCTCCAGCCTGTCCAGGTCTCACGGAATGGCAACACAGGCTTCTGGTGTGTCAGCCACTCCTCCCAGTTTAGTGTCATCAGCGAGCTTGCTGAGCGTACACTCATTTCCCTCATCCAGGTCGTTGATGAAAATATTAAACAGCACTGGTCCCAGCACTGACCCCTGAGGGACTCCAGTAGTTACAGACCTCCAGCTAGATTCTGCCCCATTGACCACAACTCTCTGCCTTCTTCCTTTCAATCAGTTCTCGATCCACCTCACTACCTGATTGTCAAGCCCACACTTTCTTAGCTTATCTGAGAATGCTGTGGGAGACAGTATCAAATGCCTTACTGAAATCAAGAAAAAACACATCTACCACTCTACCATCATCCCTCCACCTAGTCAGTTCCTCATAGAAAGCTATAAGGTTGGTCAAACATGACTTCCCCTTGGTAAAACCATGTTGGCTGTTCTTAATGACCCCCTCATCCTTGATATGTCTAGAGATGGAGTCAAGAATAAGTTGTTCCATCACCTTTCCAGGGATGGAGGTAAGGCTGACCGGTCTATAATTACCCAGGTCCTCCTTCTTGCCTTTCTTGTAGACTGGCATGACATTTGCCACCCTCCAATCCTCAGGCACCTCTCCCGTTTCCCATGATTTACCAAAGATGATGAAGGGTGGCCTAGCAATGACCTCCGCCAGCTCTCTCAGCACCCGTGAGTGTATTCCATCCATACTCATTTATTTATAGATGTCCAGATTGCATAGCTGATCCCTAACCCAATCCTCATCTACCAAAGCAAATTCCTCCTTTGTCATGACTCCTTCTGGGGCTATAGGAATCTGGGGCCCCCGGGGAGAGTCTGCAGGAGTAAAGACAAAGGCAAAGAAGGCATTCAGTACCTCTGCCTTCTTTATATCCTCTGTCTCCATGGCACCCACCTCGTTCAGCAGTGGGCCTGTATTGCCTCTTGTGTTAGTTTTATTTGCTATGTATTTGAAGAAGCCGTTTCTATTGTCCTTAACACGACTAGCAAGATTAAGTTCCAAGGAGGCCTTAGCTGTCCTAATTGCCTCCCTACATCCTCTAACAACTGTCCTATATTCCTCCGAGGTGGCCAGCCCCTCCTTCCGTAATCCATAGCTTCTCTTTTTCCACAAGTTTGCCCAGCAGTTCTTTGTTTAACCACGCTGGTCTCCTAGCTTCCTTACTTGATTTCCTACCCATTGGGACGCTCTGATCCTGAGCTTGGAAGAACTGTTCCTTGAGTGCTGACCAACTATCTTGAGCCCCTTTACCACCTAGTATCCTTTCCCATGAGACTTCCCTTAGCAGTTGATTGAAGAGGCCAAAGTTGGCCCTTTGGAAATCTGGAATTGTGACCTTGCTAGGTATTCTATTCCTCCCACACAGGATCTTAAACTCCACCATCTCATGGTCACTGCAGCCAAGGCTGCCATTGACCATCACCACTTCAACCAGACCCTCCTTGTTGGTGAGTACTAAATCTAGCAGCGCTCCTCTCCTAGTTGGTTTGTCCACCATTTGCATTAAGAAGTTATCATCAATGCACTGGAGGAACCTCCTAGACTGTGAATGATTGGCTGTGTGAGTCTTCCAGCAAATATTGGGGTAGTTAAAATCCCCCAGGAAGACCAAGGCATATAGTCATGAGGCTACTTCCAGTTGCCTGTAGAAAGCCTCATCAACTCCTTCATCCTGATCAGGAGTTCTATACTAAACCCCCACAACTGTATCACCCATACCAGTGTGCCCCTTAATTTGTACCCACAGACTTTCCACTTGCTCCTCATCTGCCCCCGTACAGAACTCAATACATTCTAGTCGCTCTCTCACATAAAGAGCAACTCCACCACCTCGCTTTGCTGACCTATCTTTCCTAAAAAGGACATAGCCATCCATGAGCACATTCCAGTCATGTGAGCTGTCCCACCATGTCTCTGTAATTGCCACCAGATCATAACCTTTAGACCACACACAGATTTCTAACTCCTGTTATTCCCCATGCTGCATGCATTGGTGTACAGGCATTTCAGGGAGCGAGCAAAGCATGCTGATGGCACCCTTGGGAGGCAGGAGGCCTTCTGGTCTTCATTAATACTAGAACAATGCCCCACTAGTTCAAACCCAGCTACAACGCCCTTGCACTTTGAATCTAATCTGAAGCTCTGTGAGTGACCTCTGCTAACTCTTGTCCTAGTACCCTTTTTCCCCTGCGGGACAGGGTCTAAACAACTATCCTCTCCCACAAATGAAACAATAGATTGGTAGTTCTCCCTAGTCCGCCATCCTTCAAGCCCTAGCATGTTTCTCTTGAGTTTGTCCCCAACAGGCCCAGTTATATCCCCTCCCCCCTTCATATCTAGTTTAAAGCCCTGTCAATAAGCCCTGCTAACTCCTGCCCCAAAACCCTTTTCACCCTCTGGAACTGGTGTATCCCACCTGCCACCAGCAAATCAGGTGTCTCATATAGCACCCCATGATTGAAAACCCCAAAACCCTGCCTTTGGCACCAGTCACGTAGCCATACATTAATCTTCAGACTCTTCCTATTTATCTCTTCACCCTTGCTTGTAACAGGTATGGAGGCAAACACCACTTGTGCTCCAGAACCTTTAACCAGCCGTCCCAGGGCCCTGAAGTCTCTCTTCATTGCCCTTGCCCTCCTTGTAATAATTTCATCACTGCCAACCTGAAAAATCAGCAGCAGATAGTAGTCAGAGGGCTGCACCACTTCAGAGAGTTTCTTTTTGACATCTCTAATCTGAGCCCCAGGTAGGCAGCAGACTTCCCTGTGGGATGGATCTGGTTGACAAATGGGCCCTTCTGTTCCTCTCAGAAGGGAGTCACCCACCACAATTACTCTTCTTCTTGGTTGGGGAAGTTCTAAGGCATGCAGGTGAGTGACAAGCCCTAGGTGACTCACTAGATAGATTTACCTCTCCATCTCCATTTACCTGGCCCTGTGGTTCCAAGACCTCATACCTGTTATTCAAGGGCAAATGGGAGGGAGGAAGTGATTGCGAGGGTTTTCCCTTACCTCTCCAAGGAGGGACCTCCCTCCATACCTCCTTCTCCGTTAAGTTCGCTCCTTCTGTCTGATGGCAGGAGAGAAGGGGATCCATCACTTGTTCAACCACTTCCCTCTGCCCTTGCCTTAGGGTGTGGCTCCACCAATCTATTTCACTTTCGAGTTCTCTGATGGCTCTCAACCTTTCTACCTCCTCCCTCAATTCAACCACCTGCCTGAGCAGATCATTTATTTGCTCACAGTGAACACAAGTAGGGTCACTGGCTCCCTTCAATACAACTGCCAGGCTCAGGCATTTGCTGCAGCCAGAGACCTGCACAGCCGCATGTCTGCAGGAAGGCTCAGTCTTGATACCCACATTATTCCTCAGTACAGCTTTTGATCGTGTTGTAACCATGATCTATCTGTTCGATCGATCCATCTATGTCTCTCCACACAAACAAGCACTCCTTCCTCCCCCTGCGCTCCAGGTGAGTCCTCTTGATGAGGCGGTTATCCTGCCTTCCTGCCTGCCTGCCCGCGCGAACTGCTGCGCAAACTGCCTTGACCTGCTCTGTTTGCCCGCTCTGGTCCCCACGCTCCCTGGGTGAGTTTTTAACCACTCACAGCTGGTGCCACTCCTCCTGGCTCCGCCCTCAGTGAGTCAGCTCCTCTCGTGAGCTGAGCTGCCAGCTCCTGAGCAAGTCCTATCGAAGACTTGAGGCTCCCTCCTTGGTGGCTCTTGTCACTCTGAGATGAGGCTCCTGGACACTGAACTCCGCTCCGGAGTTGCAGGTGTCCTCTCACAAGCCCCTCACCTCAGCAACTGACCAAGAATGGCCGATGATGGCCGGTTTGAATCTGAAATGAGTATACTGGGAAAAGATTTTGAAGCAAACAGCTGAGGCTAACGTCTGAGCAATAACATCCTGGATGCCTGAAAACTGTAAGAACCTATAACTGGAATACAGGAGTTTCCAAAGTGCCTGCATGGCCCCGATATCACTGGCATCAATTGATCTGTGACATATAGTACCCTCAGATTCAGAAAAAAACTGTCAGCTTATGATTGCCTGTTCTTTTCCAACACCTATTTCTTACCCTCCAGCCTGTGGTGGGAGGGGTGTGACCAGAGGATCTTATGTTCTTTCCAACCCTAACCATTCTATGATTCTATGACATCATGGTGGCTTTAGGTGCTATTTCATATGACATTCCCATGAACAAACCAAAGAAAAAGAATAAAGACAGGATCACTGTAATCTGAAAACCTGACTGATTAATTTTCCTGGAGTAAAGCTGGTCTGTTGGCAAAAAGGAGTCTGCCAGATACTCTGCTTTATTTCTGGGTTATCATTATTTCTTTTGATGCTGGAATAAATAGAAATATAGAAATAGGAATAGATTGTATGGTGGAAATATAAAATTCTACACTGAACAGATGTAAAGAGTTGTCTTGATATAAGATACAAAACATCTAAAATCTGTTTATTCTCCAAGAAAGGCTCTGGGGGGTTTGGCAGATGACTAGTTGTCAGTATACTGACATTGTGTTTTACAATAAAGACAAACATCTTTAGCATTTATAAACAGACTTATGGAATACTGATCACATTATTTGTATCCGTGCAATCATTCATATTTTTAGACATCCTCCTACTTCATGCACATTGGTAAGGCCTCAGCTGAATTAGTGTACGCAGTTTTACATGCTGCACTTCAGGAAAGATGTGCATTTATCATGAAAAATGTAAGACAGCAGCAAATATGCTAGAAATTCAAGAAGCTCCTCATGCAGGACCCTAAATTAGTCAGGTTTTTGGCATGAGTCTGTGCCTACTTCTTTCTTTATAATGAAATCCCCAAAGAATGAATTGTTCTTAAACTCACAAAAGACATATTAAGTTATTAATATTAAAGTTATTAAACTATTAGCTAGAATTCCTAGGTTTTTAAATACAGACAGATTAGAAAGAAAATGGATTCATATGCTGTGCAGTCTCTCCCAACTCACTGATGTTTTACTTCCAGTGTGCTCAGTGACTAAGTCACAGCAAATCATGCCCAGCTCCCTATACTCCCTCTCCAACACCTCTGAAAATTTCCTATCTGCACCATATTTCTTCTCAGCAGTTCAAGTTTTCCTCCACCTGCAGACATTTACAACCTCCAAGTGACTTTCTCAATCCCTTCTACTTGCTACAGCATGCAGTTTCCAGAAGCCCTGCTCTGCCAGAATCAGCTGCTTCCTGGGAAGAAACATATCTCTTCTGTTTCCAGATAAGTATCTAAATTAATCCTTCTCCTGAAATGAGTATAACATGCAAAATGAGAAGATACAAAGATACTACTTGCCCCATTTCTGTAAATAATCATCAGAAATAATCTGTTCTCCATTGCAAATATGAAGAAGAAAATAAATGATAGTCTTAGATTTCAACAAGAAGGATTCCGTTTAGAGACAAGGCACTGGAACAGATTACTTGGAAAACTGGAGTCTCTCTCATCAGCAACACTTTAAGAGTCAGCTATTCATCTGTCAGCAGTAATCTCAATATAGTTCGCCCACAGAATATAAGCATAGGCAAGAATATCCCCTATAACTTCAAATGTATTTTGTTACTGTCTGACTTTATCAGGCTGTTGATTTCAGCAGATGTTCAAACTGGAGTGTAATTTTGCATATTCATGATTACTGGGGACTGGGTGAATCTGAAAATCACACAGACCTGGGAGCGACATGAAAGCATATGAGCAGGGAAGAAACTACCTTAAAAAGATATATTGCTTGACAAAGAAGTGTTTGAAACTTAATGCTTTCAAAGAAGTTGTGCTTTGAAGTTTTAAGTCTGCTTGACTCTTACACTAATGGTTATGCCTTAAAACTTATAAAACCAATGTGATATGGAACCATCAGCCTATGAAGGATATTAGATAATATTTGAATTAAGTGTTGAATGGTCAGAGAAGAGAGGTGATGAAATACCTATAGCTATCCTTTGTGAGAGGATTTCCCTCTCCAAACTTAAAAATGTATGAACAATTAAAAACTTAGGTATTATTGTACTGGCTTTTGAAAGACTTAGGAAAATATTTTATTTAAGGTTTTCCTTAGTGGTACAGCTTAAGTTTCATACCACAAAAAAGGAACTAACTGGGGGTAGGTTTATATTTTTCTTTTCCTTTTTTTTTTTTAATTTTGGTTGGTTTGGGTTCTTTTTTGTTGTTTTGTGGGTTTTGTGGTTTGTTGTTTTTTTTTTTTTTTGGTCATGTTTTGAGTTTTGTTTTTTTTGTTTGCTTGGTTTTGGTTTTGGTTTGGTATTTTGTTGTTTGCTTTTTTTTTTTTTAGCTGAGACCGGTACAGCTATATATATATATATACATATATATATATACACACGGCAAATACAAAATTTTGAGCAGCAACTGAAACCATGACCAGCTACTTCAATATTTGTTAGTTGTCAACATTTCTTCTAAATGGTACTTCAAATTATTCCTGAATTTATCTGTTTTTTTTTGTCATTTATAGAAAGTTCAATGGCTAAAAATAAAACACTAAAATAATATTTTGGCACCTCTATGTCAGTTTTAAAGCAGCCTTCTATATGATACACAATGGTTATCTTATGGAAATGAAAAAATCACTCTTATGTCCCTCACCGCTCACTAGATTTTTTTTTTCTGCCAGAGCTATGTGGCTTCAATATATGTACAGAGAATATTGTAAATGAGGCTTCTGTTGTCCAGTGATACCTAGAATAATATTTGTGACACATATTAGGAAAGAAAAAGAAAACAAAAAAACACAGCACTTGTACAGCTAACAGTTATGGTCACATTTAAACCAGACTTGTTTGCTGTTCAGACAGCAGATGTGAAATTACTGGTTTAGGAATAGCTGCAACAGATTTGTCAGTCCACATGTGTGTAGTAATTTAGTATGTTGCTGGGCACATCTGCATGGTCTAGCTGCAAGTAGACTTCAATACTTTCTACCTGCTTTGACTGAGGATTTGAGATGAATGGGATGATATTGGATCCTACCATACTTACAGCTGCTTCAGAGCTCCTTCAGAGCGCTAGCCAAAAGCTGGAATTCTCTGTCCACTAATGAAAAGGCAGGAGCAGGTCGTGTATGCCATACCTGTGTATCTTCCACTTTTACCTGTTTGGAAAGAAGCTGCAAAAAGACTGTTGTCTGGGTGCACAGAACAGCAGTGAGCTCAGCATTCATATTACATATACAGGTGTAATGGAGTGACAGAGGAGAAATTATCACCCATGCAGGATTGAAAGGAAGTTTTCTGAGAAGACATTATGAATCTGCAGAATAATTTTTATATATTGGATAATAATTTCTTATGTGTACATGGGCCCAGCTTCACAGTGTAGAAAGGTCCCTTTATCCATAGCTATCAGGCAAAGACGATTACAGCAAGGGGATTGAAGTACTTCTGAGCAAATTACACTTAAATTACATTTCCCCAGTCTCTCTCTGGGGTTCCTGAATTCTTTCCATGCTCTACAGAAGTGTGTTAGAGACTAAAATCTACTTCTGGATGCTTTTCCTGAAGTAGGGCTAAAATCACTGCAGGGAACTTAGGAAGGCCATACGACTGCTTAAAAGCTCCCTTTAAATAAGGGAAATAAGTCAGGACACAGGGATTGAAAGGGAATAACCATCTCTGCTTTGTAATTTAACTTTGTTGATGGAGCTCCTTAGAGATAAATCTTGACTGACAGTCCAGTTGTTGAACTACCAGATGAGTGGATTCCTTACCTGTTGGTATCTGTTGCATCTGTTGTCTCCCAGTATATAATTCCAGCAGAAGATATAGATTCAGTTTATACATCAGTCTGTCTCACCCTTGCTTTTACAGATGGCAATGAGAAGAAGGTGGGAAATATGTTATGAAGAGCTTCTCCCTGGTAACATCCAGGAAACTTTTTCACAGCAGGGAATGGACAGTATTGTAAGTCTTTACAAAAGATTTATTAGGATGTACGTTTAATCATGTGAGAGATTTGAGCATGTACTTTTACCCTTTTTTCCCACTCATATTATGCAATTTTTAAAAGTATATTTCTCTAAATATAATAGATTTTGCAAGAAAATATATATTGCAAACTTATACAATTCAACCGAGAAATAACTATCATTTTCTCAGCCATCCATCATTGAAAAATATTCCTTTTAATAGAAGACAATAAATGCAAGCTGAGTTCTCAGCAGGATTATTTCATACATGGTTTAATGGACTCTTCTGGATTAGTAAAGTGTTCGGGTACATACTCCTTTATGGATTTATTCTCGTGTGATTTTAGAGACTATATAATACTCCTGGCCATTGTTCCTGGGAAATAGGAAACAACAGCTTCACCTCCACTCTATATATAACACACCAGGACATTTCATACCACCTGTGAGTCACTCCTTCCAATCTGCTGAGCAAGAGCTTGCCATGTAGAGACAGAAAGCTTGTTTCAGCTATGTAGGTTATTCTGGTGGATGGTGTACTGATTTCTCCATCCTTCTCTTTTTATGAAAAAGTCTTTAGATGGGTGGAAAATAGGTGCACTGAGCCAAAGGAAGAACTGCATGTCAGAAGTATAATAGGGGCAGAGCTGCTAAGTGGCTTCTGATAGACAGCTGAACTTTCAGACTTTACTTGTATATCCGACAGCATTTCCTCTGTGCTACAATCTTGAATAAATAGCACAGAAAAAAAAAAAAAACTGGATCATTGTTTTTAATGAAGAGAGGCAAATTAGGATTCACAGTTAGATGATAAGTTGCGGTTAAGGCCACAGGCAAGATAGATTAAATTTTACAGTAGCCTGGGAGAAAGCACATTGCAACAGGTCCTTTTCTGTTATACTGTAAAAATCCCAGCAGACTGGCATGACCACAGTGAGGTGCAATGTCAAAGCTGTCTACATTTTTTAGCGAACCACAAATACAGAGGAAAAAAGATCAGTTCTTACAGAGGCCTTCTCTCTGAAGACCTGTAGGAAAAACACACAGGTAATAGGCATAGGAGTAATTCCTTTCAGCCCATTTACACTGTATCACTAGTGCATGGGACTAACCCGTCTTTCACAAAAGTAGCAAATGTGTCACATGCTACAGTTTTAACACTAATTTTTATTTGCATTGGAAATTTTCACTATTTAAAGTGTACTAGAATTTTAAAATAATTTAAAAAGAATTCTGAGACACAAGTTATTTTTAATTATTTATAATAATTTAGTATTTATGTTGGATTTTAAAGTGATCTTTTTTGTTTAGATGCTAAAATCGATATTTCAAAGGGCCACATCCTGAGACAGAACAGACATTTTTCTAAATTCACCGTGATGTGATTTCTCAGATCAGAGACTATTGTTAAATATGAAGTTAATCTTGGTATTCTTCACTCTCTCTGATGATTTATGGATCAAAGCATCGCTTGTTTGGATTCTTCTATGACAGCGTTGCTTTAAAGGACTTTCACAGGGGTTACTTTGTGAAACTGGAAGCCTCCCAAGGTGCCTGATCTGAATAATGCCCAAGATGAAGCTGTGTTTGAATTTTAAATGGCTACACAGCCTCCTCCTCAGCATGCTTTAAGGGCTCACTCATGTAGTGCTTATGCACATAGAGTTTCCATCAGTCTTAAAGGAATAACATATATATAATGAATTAATATTTTTTTTTTCCCTGGATGTAGATAGAACCTTTTCTGGTTCTGTAATGGAACATACTTTTTAATAAAAACAATGTATTTGAAGCACATTTTGAAAAAAATCTTTGCAAAATCATTGTTTTGTCTCAGCTTGGAACATTGCTTCTTGCTCCTTACTGCAACAAAAAATCAGAAGCGACGAAGCATAAGCAAATGACTGAAAAAAAAAATTAATTGAACAAATACTTGTTGAGCCTAACAATACAGACCTGCCAAGGGAAAAGTTGGACATTCAATAAAGATGGAAAGAATATTAAGTAGAAGAATGTTTTCTACCTAATATTAATTCAAATTCTGAGGGAATGAAACAAAACTCTCAACGAACTACAGTATTTTCATGACGTGGGTGTTCCAACCAAGGACTGGAGAAGTGTGGTATTATAGAAGATTAATTAGTACATAATTTACAGGTGACCTTTAGAAAAGCAGCACTATTTACATGAGATTTCCTTTTTTACTTTTTGAGGGATGAGCTGCCACAAAGCAATATAAGTTTTCTTTAAAGGAACATAAGCAGATAGGAAATTTAATATCATAAACTAGAAACCTACTTCACATCTGAAGATAACAGCTGTTCTGTCCTCAAACCAACCAGCATTTACAAATGTTTATCTACTGGAGAGAATGCATAGAACAGCATAAAATTAACCACTGTATTTCTGACTTGGACACATGCATGCTGACCCATGACACCTGACTTGTAGAAATTTATCTTTTTGCTTTTAAGAACAAGTAGAGGATACTAGAAGATGGGTTATCTGGGTGTTGGAAACAGAAGGTGAATTATGCATGAACAGCTTTGCTCAGATCAGATAATGTTCGAGTTTAAATGCAGAAAGAGATCATATCAGGCAATGCCGGATGAAGGCAATACTTTTGATGTCCAGGCAGAAACTTTTTATTAGCTTACCTATGCACAGAGCAACAGTTGCTCTTCTTGAGGAAGGAGAGGGAGCCAGTGAAATTTCTTGCAGCCTTGAAGAGGAAGAAAGCAAAGAGCATATCGTGCTAACTATCTATAAAGACTACTAGAAATGGCCCAAGAGGATGAAAGCACTTCTACAAGTGAGTTTGTCTATTTCTAACCACTTATGCAATCTTAGAGTAGTAAATATTTATTTATTTCCCCTCCGCCCCTAAATATTTGAGGTTGTCTGTCTCTGGAGTCTATATTCATCTCCTCCACTAATTAACTAGAGCTAGTAAGTCTTTCTTCTTCAAAAATCACCAGACTTGCAGCTTCATTTGTGTGACTCTGTTGGAAATATAAACAGTTCAGCTAAAGATTTTTCCCACTAGGGCCATAAAGGAGAATATTATAGGGAAGAATAAAACTGTAAATTTTAAATCCTCAGTGGGTGTTAAAGAGAAACAGCACGTAGAACACAAAACATGACAAACCAAATGTGTTAAATGAGTTAACATCATAACAGAGGAAGCTCTTTGCTACTCAATCTTCAGTTCTTTTACACATTTCTTACCCTTTCTCTTTGTTTCACATACAAACTAACTGAAGTTTCTAAGTGATGGAAGTGCCTAGAGAAGTGAAGAGATATGTAATGCTGTTCCGATTAGAAAGTCATAGAATAATAGAATCACAGAATAGTTTGATTCAGATGGGACCTTGAAGATAATCTTCCAACTCTGTTATCATAGGCAGGGACACCTTCCACTAGCTGCTAATAGCCTCATCTAACCTGGCCTTGAACATTTCCAGGGATGGGGCTTCCACAGCTTTTCTGGGCAACCTGCTCTAGTGTCTCACCACCCTCACAGTAAAGAATATCTTCCTTCTATCCAATCTAAATCTACCCTCTTTCAGTTTAAAGACACTTTCCTTTTATTAAAAGCCCCTCTTCAGCTCTCTTGTAAGCCTCCTTTAGGTATATGAAGGCTGCTACAGTACCATCCTGGAGCCTTCTCTTCTCCAGGGTGAACAAGTCCAGCTCTCTCAGCCCATCTTCATAGGAGGGGTTGCTTCAGCCCTCTGATCATCTTCTTATTCCTCTTCTGGACTCACTCCAATAGGCCTATGTCTTTCTTTTGTTGAGCACCCCAAAGCTGAACACAGTACTCCAGGAGAGGTCTCATAATAGCAGAATAAAAGAGGAGAATCACCTCCCTTGATCTTCCAGTCACACTCCTTTTGATGCAGCTGAGGATACAGTTGGCTTCTGGACTGATAGCACATATTGCTGGGTCATGTTTAGCTTCTTGTCAACCAGCACCCCCAGGTTTTCCTCTTCCTCAGGACAGCTCTCAATCCATTTTCCACTCAGCCTCTATTTGAGATTGCCCTGATCCAGATATAAGACCTTTCACTTGCCCTTGTTGAAATTCATGAGGTATGTATGGGCCCACCTCTCCAGCCTGTCAAGGTCCCTGTGTATGGCATCCCTTCCCTCCAGTGTGTTGACTGCACCACACAGTTTGGTTTCATCAAATGTGCTGAAAGTGCACTCAATCCCCAGTGCCCATGTCATTGACAGATATTGAATGATGCCACTCCCAACACTGACACCTGAGGAACACCACTCATCACTGATCTCCACTTGGGCATTGAGCCATTGCCTCCAACTCTTTGAGTACAACCGTCCAGCCAATTCCTTATCCACTGAGTGGTCCATCTGAGGGAGATCCTGGCTGTTTGTCTGTGGGTCCACTGCACACTGTGCTTGGAACAATCTAACTCCTCAGCCTCCCCAATGTTATGCAGCCTTCTCATCCCCTCCTGTGGCTCAGCCACCATGTCTCTGAAGACTAAGTCAGCATTAATATATGGTACATATAAATCAAGAATGACAACCAAACTCTTCAGATAGGGACTAGCAATCTTAACAGCACTGGACATGTCCTTAGGGCAACATAAAATATACAGATTGTGACTTTTCATCAGTGAAGTATTTTCTCCCAAAGGCACCATAAAATAAAGTTTATTACATTTACTTGGTGGGATGCAGAGGGAGATTTTTCAGAAATCAAATTTCTTTATAAAATGTACTTGATAAATGGTAATTTTAAAATCTTTCAAGCTGTCCATCCTTGCTGATTTTGTTTTCATAAAAAACCTAAGAGGGGTTGAATTTTCCTTGAAGTAATAGCTCCTTGAACGCCTTTGGAGAGGGAACAGGGAATTAACCAACCTCCAGAGTGATGTAAAAGATGAACAAACTCTAGGACACCTGAGGCAAGTGAACTTTCCCTCACTGCATGCCAGAGCTTATGTACAACATTGTCACTTTTGTGAAGTGAAACCTAGCTGCCATGGGGCTATCTTATAATTACTAGATGTCCTGAGTTCAGCAGTAGCAGTCATTTTTCTCCTTTTTAGTAGCTGGGGCAGTGCTGTGCTTTTGACTTTCAGCCTGGGAACAGCGCTGATAACACCCGTGTTTTTAGTTGCTGCTCAGAATGTTTACTCTGACCAAGGATTTTCAGTCTCATGCTCTGCCAGGGAGGAGGGGAAGCCGGGAGGAAGCAGAGACAGGACACCTGACCCAAATTAACCTGACTCAACCAAAGAGGTATTCCATACCACAGCACATCATGCCCACTATATAAACCGGGAGGCAGTTACCGTGAGGGATGAGATCACTGCTCGGTCAGGCTGGGTATTGGTCCGCAGGTGGTGAGTGGTTGTATTCTCTTCCCTTGTTATTTCCCTTATCATTATTATTATTGGTGGTAGCAGTAGTGATTTGTGTTACACCTTAGTTGCTGGACTGTTCTTATCTCAACCCCTGGGAGTTACGTTCTTCAGGTTCTCCTCCCCATCCTTCTGGGAGCGGGGTAGGGGGGAAGTGGGGGAGTGAGACAGAGACTAAATGGTTCAGATTTACAGCTGGGCTTAAACCACAACACTAGAGTTCTCTAAAATAGTAGCTACTGTTGCCTGCACAAATATGGTAACTTAGATGGTCATTTGTTGTATTGTTGTTTGCTCACAGAATACATAGCCATGTGGCAAGTACAAAGTTAAAAAAAAAAAAAAAAAGGAAAGAGTATTTTAGCTGTATGTTTGTGGTTCTAGTTAGCAGTAGTTTTGATATGTATTTCAGTGTTTGAAAATATTGGTTAAACATCAGGGCTTATTTTTTTCACGATGTTATTTCAGTTTAAGTGAATCATTTAGCAGTGTTCTCTGAACTAAATGCTGTAAACCAATTAAAATTATTTTCATTGACTGAAATTTTATAAGGCGTTTTTCTATAGCTTGAAGAAACCTTTAGTTTAAGGTGAAAATATTGAATTTTTTGTCTACTTTCCAGGCAATAATATGCCAATGGAATTTTACATGATTTACACACTATAACATAAATCTCCTCTGTCACTGAAAAAAATATACATTTGATCACACCTCCAGAGTCCATAAAAGTATACCTAGATCTGTAAGATAGAATTGCAATTTAAAAAATATGAAATTTTTATAATTATGTTCTATATTACCATAGGTAATTCATCAAATATTACAAATTATCCATCTGTATCATATTTCAAAAGTGAGACAAAAACTAGGAGAACTGATCACAGAATTTGCGTGAATGCAGAATTACATAGTGTGATTGGTGGTTAGAGTTCTAGGGTTGTTTTTGTAGCAAAAGGAATTGGACATGGTAATGTAAAAGGATTTATGGAAAGATTCCCAGTTCAGACATTTAGATTATATCAACATATTGGTTTCATAAGAGAGATGTCAAATACATTTTTTGTACGCATGTGACTCAATCTAGGAAGCTCATTCTTCCCAAGCTCATTTTCAGTTTTTACTTTTTTTCTTTTTAATACCAGTATTTGTCTCCCCATTCATGACTATCTTAAATCTTTGGTTTATCTTTATTTTGGATTTTATATTTCAATGACAGGAAACAATATGCAATTTTTCTTCTAATTTTATTCCTTGACATTTCAGGAAACCCTTAAGATGTTCTACTTTTTTCCTGAGTCACAACAAAACTTTGGTGCTTAAGTCCAGGTGACAGAAATATTATGGACATGGCTAATACTTATAACCACACTTTGAAAAAATGTGGTGCCATAATTTTGAATTGTTCCTCCCTATATCTTCTAGAATTCCTAGTTATTACATTTGCATTATATATGCATTTTGTATTTATTTAATCTGTAACAACATGACAAATATGTTGTAACATCACTATCACTGTTATAGCTCAGACATAAATAGTTGCATACTTTCATCGTTTTTAATCTATGCTTGAAATCATTGCTATTCTTAGCTATCATTTAATCAGATTCAGCATTCCAGTTAGGCTGTGCTGTATTTTATGTTGAAATTCCTTACCCAGTTCCCACAGGTATAAGTATGGCTGCTGTTGCAAAGACTGGTCTTGAACCTAGATAACTGGTATGTCTGTTTAAGCAGTTGCAGGTGTGACAAGCCAGATCAGGAAGCTAAATTATTGAATCAGAGAGGGATCAGTTCCATGATTTGAGAATGTGCATAAATTGCTAGTGTTCAGGTGCAGGAATACAAGAAATGCCAGGATAGAGGCAAAAGGAGGAAAGTGGGGCAGTCTTTTCTTTACAAAAGCTTAAATTTAAGTTACACTTACTTAGATGCTCTTAGTGCAATCCCAGTTTATATTACCAAGACTGAGTAGTGGTTTGAGTCCAAGTTTGATTCCTTCCAAGACTGATCAGACCTCCCCATGTTGCTGCATATTTATATCTGTATGTCTCATGAAAAATCTCAAAATTTAAAGTGTTAATATTTTACACTTTTTCTATGTGTGCGTACTATTTGCATATGGTTTATTGTGTTGATTGAATGTCATATTTATGTATATGCCTTTTTTAAGATATGTGCTGCCTAAACTTCCATATTGTTACATCTGTACTTGTGTGTGAGTCTGTTCGATGCACATACAAATACAAGATTTTGTGTCATTCACTTACTATTCCATGCAAAAACCTTTAAGAATGACTTGGTTTACTGAGTTCTCTATTACAACAGCTGTGCAAAATTTAACAGTTGTACAGAATCTTTAGGGAGCCTAGCAGTTAAAAGAGCAGTGCCCATGTCAATATCTTACCTTCCAGAAATACAAAAACAACTAAGGACCTAGAAAATCTATTACCAGATATTTATAGCATCATTTAGAGAATATCATTAATACAGCATGCACTTTCAAATACTTAAAAACAACCCAGTAAATAAACTAATGATTTTCAATTAACCCTAGAGGTGCCCCATGCTGTTAATTGGACCAGTTAATTTACCATACTGCTGTCGGGCAAGTACCTCTTCCATATGCCATTTCACATAGGGAAAGTGTCATTGCTGAAGAAATTGTTTTATTTATAACACTTAGCATAGCAATTCAAAAGCAATTTCCTGAAGTATTTTACTTAAAAGTATTAGAGATAGCTTTTATCTCTTCCAAAACCAGGTACTTTGCAGCAAAAACGTACTTTAGGTCATTAGAGTTCCCTTGTTATTCATTTATTTATTTATTTATTTACTTGTTTGTTTAATTTTAAGGGATTTAGGGTTCTTGTTATTTAAGTAGGCAAGTGTTGGTAATTAAATAATTTATTTTCACAAAACCTTAGTTTAATGTTCTGCTGTGAAAGTCTTTTTGTTTCTTTCTTGTGAGTTTCCATGAAAATTGCTCAATCAAAACTGCTTTGTTTCTTAGAAAAAAACAACAAAACAAACAAAACAAAACAATAATGAGAGAAAATTTTCTCCATCTCCTACTTTTGCATTTATTGAAGCCAAGAAATAGAGCACCTGGTAGTATCCCTAGTGATACACATACTGGGTTTTTTTCTCATGTCTTTACAGGCTACTATACAAAATACATCATTTGGTTAATGTGGCACTGATCAGGATAGGATTTAAGATGGCTTCAGACCAACAGGAACAGCAGATATCTAACATTGCTTAGGCCTGATGAGCATTAATATTGACTATGTATGCAAATTGTATGAACTTTTGTTGAGGTTTAACCCAATAAACAGCTGAGCTTGACAAAGCGACCTGCTCAGTCCCCTCACTGTGGCATGGGGGAGAGAACTGGAAAAGTGAGAAAACTCGTGGGTTGAGATAAAGGGTTTAATAAGTAAACAAAAGCTGCACATGCAAGTAAAAAAAACTGAAATTACATAAGGGAATACTGAGAAAAGATAAATGAGCAAGAAAATGTGTATTACTTTAAAGTATAATGGAGGGATGTCTTGGGTGTTTCCATGGTTATGTTCTGTTCTGCCATTGTTTATGGAGATTTAGTAAATGAGTTACATATATTTTAACAGGATATTAGTAAAAACAACTATTAAAATGATATATTACTGCAGTCTACAAGGAGAGGAAAACCAAATTATAAAAAGAAGTGGATTTCTCAGAAATCTGGAGAAACCAAAGCAAAAGCTGTTTTTTTGCTAAGGTCTACCATTTTGCTGGCATAGAGGTTAGGCCAAGCAATTGATTAGATATTATTATCTCAAAAACATAGAAAAAGAAACTCCAAAACACATATCAGATACTGACATGAGTGAATTTGCAAGATTTTAATAACTATAGGTACATTATTTGCATGAATAACAGGATATTAACTCATCAAGAACTAACAAGTTAATTTTTTATGCTCAGTTTCATTAAGCTGCTGTCAGAATCTGTGCTTCAAAACATAATTATAGAATTATAGAATAGCCAGGGCTGGAAAGGACCTTAAGATCATCTAGTTCCAACCCCCCTGCCATAGGCAGGGACACCTCACACTAAACCATATCACCCAAGGCTTCATCCAGCCTGGCCTTGAACACTGCCAGGGATGGTTTCACTTTAAGGGCATGGAACAAAATAAACATTGCAGGATTATCAGGAGGGACAGGTAGGGAATTACAAGTAGGAAAGTAAAGCATCTCCTCAGTTGCAAAGTGGCCCATTGAGAAAAATGTAATCTGAGAGTTTGTGAGTCAGAATCAGAGGGTAAGTAGCAGTATGGTGTTGTGGTGAGGATCTATCACAGACCTCCACAAGAGGAGGGAGTGATTGAGGCCTTTTGTACAGTTATTAGATGTCTCATGATCCCAAACACCTAATTCTTACTGAGATTTTCAAATAAATAGCATTTTTTTTAAGAAGAAAACACAGCATTGTGCAGCAGTTCATGAGCTTCCTAGATTATGCTGGTGATGAGTTCACAAGTGCTAGAAGAGTCGACTACTTAGAATGCTTTACTTGTCCTGGTGTCCACAAATAGGGACTTCATAACCGTGAACTATTTGAGTTCAGAATCTAGAGGAAGGATCTGGGAAGCTTAGCAATATAATTTAGACTGGAGTCTTCCAGAGCCTTTGGTTTACTTAAAGAACTGCTACATAGCATACCCTGACTGACAGTGTGAATGAGAAGGATTTTGTAACCTCTGCTCCAATAATGCCTTTGTACCCTACAGAATAAGTTTTTGTGAAAAAAAATACATAAATGCATTTTACATTTTAATATCTACGGTGTTGGTTTCAGTTTGGGGTTTGTTTGTTTTTTTTTTTTTCTTTTGGCTTGCTTTTTTATATACCATCTAAATAATTCAAAGCATATTTGTGACAGAATTAATAATTTTACCTTTTTTTTTTTCTAAGTGATTTCAACCTTTATTTCTCTACTTTCAGTGTCTTGAGTTCAGCAGTAGCAGTTTTTTCTCCTTCTTGGTAGCTGGTACAGTGCTGTGTTTTTGACTTTCAGCCTGGGAACAGCGCTAACACCCTTGTTTTTAGTTGCTGCTCAGAATGTTTACTCTGACCAAGGACTTTCTGAGTCTCATGCTCTGCCAGGGTGGAGGGGAAACAGGGAGGAAGCAGAGACAGGACACCTGATCCAAACTGACCAAAGAGGTATTCCATACCACAGCACATCATGCCCACTATATAAACCGGGAGGCAGTTACCCTGAGGGATGAGATCACTGCTTGGTCAGGCTGGGTATCGGTCGGCAGGTGGTGAGCAGTTGTATTCTCTTCCCTTGTTATTTCCCTTATCATTATTATTATATTGGTGGTAGCAGTAGTGGGGGTTTTTTTGTGCTACACCTTAGTTACTGGACTGTTCTTATCTCAATCGCTGGGATTTGCATTCTTTTGATTCTCCTCCCCATCGCTCCAGAAGTGTGCAGGGAGGAAGGAGGAAGAGTGAGCAAAGGGCTGCGTAGCTGACGGAATTTAAATCACAGCATTCAGAAAGAAATATTTGCAAATATAATTAAATGTAGAATTTGATATGTACGTAACTATCCACAAATCATGGATATCATGATCATTTTTATGTAGTTATGAATGCTTAGAAATTATTTTCCAATTTATATAATACTTTAAAAAAATAAATTTAAAAACTTTGCTTTTTTAAATCATTGACTGCTGGGAAATTATCATTGTAAGTAGTCCACTAAATTAAATTCATCTCCTACTGTAGATAAGGTTATTATTTTCTGTGTATAGGGTCAAAGTTTTAATTAATGCAGTAAAAAAATATTAGATTGAAATAAATTAATGTGCTGACTGCTCAAGGAATACTAAGATTCAAATAAAAAAAAAAGTCAAATGACATGATTAAGATACTTTCATGTTTATTTAGAAATAAATATGTTAAATGCTAAAGGGGGATGTTTCCCACAGGCCTTTATGTTTGATGGTTCTGTCCATGTCCCTTGAGCCCCCCTAGCCTCAGAGCCCACTAGAGGGATTGTTGTCACTACAGGGAGAGCAAACAATATTGGAGGGTGATAAGACTGTCTTTTTCAGGGATTCACAGTAACAGATTCTTCAGTCAAGTGAATTAGTCAAGTCTCCAGAAACTTACATAAAACAGAACTCAGCTGAGAATTTTTATTATACAAATTTGTGACAGACTAAGATTCCAAGATTACTGTTGGTCGTACACTAACTGCAACAAAAAGATTGAAATAATATGCAAGAAAGCCAGCGGGAATTTATTGTTAAGTGCATAAATATTTCTTATCCAATACGCATCCCTAGGAAGGTGAAGACAAGTTTGTCCCATCAACCAACCCCAGTAATTATGATGGAGTCTTCTCTAGCTTCGGCCCTTCCTAATTCAATTTTGTATTCTTTACTTCTAGCTGGAGGCTCAATTAGTCTAGTGGTTGTACCTTGGATGCAGGTAGGATTGAGAATGGAGGTGTGCATTGGTATTACAGTGAGATTACAGTGAGCAAAGTTCATCCAAGGGAAGCAATTTGGCCATAATTATCGGCTCAACACCAACATATATCCCTATTTTCCTTGTCTGGCAGATGCTATGCAGTTTATCAGTACACGGCACCTTCAGGTTCCCATTCCTGGGAGCCTGGTCCATTAAGCTCCTGTTAGAATGTGCTAAGATTGCAGGTTGTGTTGTCTCAGGAAGTGTTGCAAGGTAAATTCTGTGCATGCCAGCCATACTTCACCATAGAAGCTGCATTTTACTCTGAAATTTTCTCAATGTTAGAACCTCAGAGGAAATTAGAGAAAAATTCCCCCAATCATTTTCTAGCAATATGCTTATGTTTCATTCTCTAAACACAAATCCATACATCTTCATAGTCTAAAATGTACAGAAAATTATAGATATAATTAATTTAAATACGTATAATTAATATAAATTGATGGGTTTGTGTCTTACAGATACAATGTCTTTAATAAGCTGCCTGAATATGTATGGAATTTGTCTGTCTTTAGAATTAAGTGCCATACACATTTGATTGACCAATAGGAAAGAATTAAAATAAAATATAAGGAAATAGGCTGTAACACTGCAATTAAAATAGAATTCTAGATTTAAGAAAACAGTGGATATACACTAATCTTAAACATTCTTACCTTATACCTTTTTTTTAGCCATCTCTGGTTTAAAGAGCTATTCTATTCAGAAAGAATGCTGCTAAACTGGCACTGTCTTAATCAGGAGCTATACCTCATGCATCTGCTTAGAGCTGTTTGCTGAGCTCAGAAGACCATTGAAGGTAGGAGGTTTGCAGTCATATTCCTGATTGCATATGTCAGAAAACAATATGTGGTACAGCATTTCTATTGGCATAAAAAAGGAACTTAACTGTACTTTAATTATCTGTAAATTGTTAGTGCATAATGAAAAAAGAACAGTTTAAACTAGAAGTCACTAAGTTTTTCCCTACTGACTTAATTCCTTAATTATGTTTTAATAGCTTTCAAAAGTAGAGTAGAAAGACGGGACTTTTGTGCTTCAGTTTCTTAAGTGCATTTATTTAATTTGTTGTGTAATTCTCCTACTCACATCTAGATTAATAACTGAAGACTTTAAGGGACCTATGGTCTGCAACATAAATTAGTAAACCAATGAAAATAGTTTTGAGGATTAAGCTCTCTGAGCTATGGGGTGTCTATCTATATACAATTTTTAGTATATTAAATGTGACATCAGTGGACATAATAAAAGGCATGATCCTCCCTCAGTCTAGGGGTTAGCCAACGAAACAGTCCTAGACTGAAGATATAACTACAGTATGTGGTAGACTAAGAAAGAAAGGCTGAGTCAAAAAGTATGTGTCTCAATGCAGACTAGCAATCAGTGATGATGAGTAAGTCATTCTCAACTGTTACAAGTTAGCTAAACCCATGCACAGTCCTTTTCACCATTCTTGTTTTCCTGTGATTCTGCTAAACAGTTCAAAGGAAACAGATAATCTAGTTTTACATTCTGCTCCTCTAATCCATATCTGAGGTTGCTAGAGCCATGACTTGATGCAACAGGGCTACTTCATACATTGCTCTTCCATTGCAAATTCTGAGCTTAACACAAAGGAAATTCCTAGTAAGCAGTTGATTACTGACTGCAAAGACTACGTGAAGCTAACTAATCTATATGTGCTACAGGCTGATCAAGGTTCTATTCCTTGAACTGGCATCTATGGCAGACAGGTGAAGTTCCTGATGACTGGAAAAAGGGAAATATAACCCCCATTTTTCAAGAAGGGGAAAATCGATGACCCAGGGAATTACAGACCAGTCAGCCTCACCTCTGTGTCTGGCAAAATCTGGGAGCAGATTCTCTTGGAAGCCATGCTAGGGCACATGAAAAAGAGCAAGGTGCTTGGTGACAGCCAGCATGGCTTCACTAGGGAGAAATCCTGCCTGACTAATTTGGTGGCCTTCTATGATGGGGCTACAAAAATGATGGACAGCGGTGGAGCAGTTGATGTCATCTACCTGGACTTGTACAAAGCGTTCAACACTGACCCACATGACATCCTTGTCTCTAAATTGGAGTGTCATCAATTTGATAGGTTGACCACTCGGTGGATAAAGAACTGGCTGGATGGTCGCACTCAAAGAATTGTGGTCAACGGTTCAATGTCCAGCTGGAGACCAGTAACGAGTGGTGTCCCTCAGGGATAGGTGTTGGGACCGGTCTTGTTTAATATCTTTGTCACTGACATGGACAATGGAATTGAGTGTGCCCTCAGCAAGTTTGCTGATGACACCAGGTTGTGTGGTTCTGTTGATACGCTAGAGGGAAGGAATGTCATTCAGAGGGACCTTGACACACTTGTGAGGTCAGCTGATGCCAACCTCATGAAGTTTAACCACAACAAATGCAAAGTCCTACACCTGGGTCGGAGCAATCCCAGGCACAGCTACAGGTTGGGCAAAAAGGAAATTCATGGTAGTCCTGCGGAGAAGGACTTGGGGGTGTTAGTCAATGAGAAAATTAACATGAGCCAGCAGTGTGCACTCACAGCCCAGAAAGCCAACCGTATCCTGGGCTGCATCAAGAGGAGCATGACCACCAGGTCGAAGGAGGTGATCCTGCCCCTCTACTCTGCTCTCATGAGACCTCACTTGGAGTACTGTGTGCAGTTCTGGTGTCCTCAACATAAAAAGGACATGGAACTGTTGGAACAAGTCCAGAGGAGGGCCATGAGGATGATCGGGGACTGGAGCACCTTTCATATGAAGACAGGCTGAGAAAGTTGGGGCTGTTCAGCCTGGAGAAGAGAAGGCTGCATGGAGACCTCATAGCAGCCTTCCAGTATCTGAAGGGGGCCTACAGGGATGCTGGGGAGGGACTATTCATTAGGGACTGTAGTGACAGAACAACAGGTAACAGGTTGAAACTTAAACAGCAGAGGTTTAGATTGGATATAAGGAAGAAATTCTTTACTGTTAGGGTGGTGAAGTACTGGAATGAGTTGTCCAAGGTGGTTGTGAGTGCTCCATCCCTGGCAGTGTTCAAGACCAGGTTGGATGATACCTTGGGTGATGTAGTTTATTGTGAGGTATCCCTGCCCATTGCAGGGAGGTTGGAACTTGATGATCTTAAGGTCCTTTACAACCCCTAACTATTCTATGATGCTAAGATTCTATAAACAAGAATCTTTGTGGGGCTAAATTGGTGTCTTGACTTTAGGTGTCATGATTTCTGTAGTGAGAGGGCTGCCAGCAGCATCCCCTGTGCCGAGCTGCCGGTGCTGCCCAGTGCTGGACACAGCCGGTTCCAGTCGCCTCCAGCGGCCCTACTGCTTGGCAGAGCTGAGCCCCTCAGCCACAGGGAGGAGCCCTGGGGAAAGCCTGGGTGAGGAAGGGTAAACGGTGCCCAGCAGCAACGGCTGAGGACAAGCGGGTGAGAAACAGCCCTGCGAGCCCCAAGGGCAGAGAAGGAGGAGGGCAGGAAGGGCTCAGGACGCCCGGCGGAAATGCCCCTGCAGCACTGGATGGGACTCCGTGGAGCTGGAGTTTCCCTGTAGCCCCTGGGAAGGCCCCAGGCTGGAGGAGGTAGGTGTTCCCTTAATGTCCACAGCCTCTGGAGAGGACCCACAGTGGAGGAGGGAGAAGTTTGAAGAGGAAGGTGTGACAGAGACAAGTTGTTATGGACAGAGTACAGCCCACCAGTCCCCATACTCCTGTGCTGCTTGGAGCAGGGTCAGGTAGAAGAGTCAGGAATGAAGGAAGCTGAGTCTGGGAAAAGGAGGCAAAGGCAAGTGATTTCATGTTTTGGGTTTGCTTATCACTATTCAAGCATATTTAAACTGCCAATTAATTAAATGAATTTTCCTGAAGTCAAGACTATTTTACCCAAAATGGTAATTGGTAAGTGATGTCACTGTCTTTATCTTGACACAGGACTTTTTATCTTCTTTTTTATGCTGCAGTTATATCACTTCTTCTTGAGGGTATCTGGAAGTGTGAGTTTAAAATCCAGATTAAGTAATAGACTGTGTACATGTTTTTAGTATTTGGGTGTTATTAAACCATAATGCGTGAAACACATTATCATGGTCATGATCAGAAAGAAAACTGAGTGTAAAGCTTTTCCTTTTGTTTATACATTCCCTTCTTTCTGGAGTTTCTGCTGAGAGAAGTGGAAGCAACTGCCCTGACAGAATAACAATTTGGATTTAACAGGAGCATGGCTTTTCTTATAAAAAAAAAAAAAAAAGGAATGTTTTGAAAGGATGTGTCACAATGTGTACAAAGGAGAAGGGAATTTTACTTTCTTTCACATCTCCATCCTTGCAACTCAAGGATGCTTGCAGCTCAAACTGTTCTAAAATTTTTGAGCTGCCAAATTGTTTTAGTCAAAGCCTGGCATGCTGAAGACTCTTAAAGCCAGAAATTAAAGGATGATGCTGTAGAAGTATACCACATTGTTTTCTCTTACTAATAGTGCCATAGTAAAATGAGTATGTGCCTCAGGGTAGCAGAAGTGTAATGCCTGAAGCATTTTATATATAATGTTAAGTACAGATTATCATGAGATTTGTGATTCTACTCAGAAATAATTCAATTTATTTATTAACAGCTACGCTATCCCTCAGGTAGATGGAGAGGAAATCAGCTTGCAGAAAAATCTGTTAACAGCAGTGTCATGGTTTAAAGCCCAGCCGGCAAACAGAACCACGCAGCCATTTGCTCACCCTTCCTCTCTTCCTCCCTCTATTCCCAGAGGGATGGGGAGGAGAATTGGAAGAATGTAACTCCCAGGGGTTGAGATAAGAACAGTCCAGTAACTAAGGTGTAATACAAAACCACTACTGCTGCCACCGATAATAATAATGATAAGGTGTCATGGGTTCAGCAGTAGCTCATGCTCTGCCAGGGAGGAGGGAGAGTTAGGGTGCCTGGTCTGGGCTAGTCGGGGAGGTATTCCATACCACACCACGTCCTGCTTGGGGAGGGGACTGGAAGCAGGCCGGAAGGGAAGGGGTTAACACTCTGGGCTGGGCTCGGAGAGGGACTGGAAGCTGGCCAGGAGGGGAGGGGGGAGCTCTCTGGCTTCCGGGCTGGCCTCGTGGTGGCAGGTGGTATCGTATTCTCTCTCCTTGTTTGTCTCCTCTAACAGTGATTTGTTTTTGGTACCAGTAGTGATTTCTGTTATACCTTAATTACTGGACTGATTTTACCTCAATCCATGGGAGTTGTATTCCTCTGGCTCTCCTTCCCATCCCTCCAGGAGTGGGAAGGTGAGGGGGGGGAGGTGAAACAAAGGGGGAACTGTGCAGATTTAGTTTAAACCACGACATAAGGGAAATAACAAAGGAAGATAATACAACTGCTCACCACCTGCGGACCGATACCCAGCATGACCGAGCAGTGATCTAGCCCTGCAGGGTAACTGCCTCCCGGTTTATATAGTGGGCATGATGTGCTGTGGTATGGAATACCTCTTTGGTTAATTTGGGTCAGGTGTCCTGTCTCTGCTTCCTCCCGTCTTCCCCTCCTCCCTGGCAGAGCATGAGACTGAAAATCCTTGGTCAGAGTAAACATCTGAGCAGCAACTAAAAATGCTGGTGTTATCAGCGCTGTTCCCAGGCTGAAAGTCAAAGCACAGCACTGCCCCAGCTACTAAGAAGGAGAAAAATGACTGCTACTGCTGAACCCAGGACAAGCAGTGATGTAAAACTTTTCAGAACTTTTAATAATAATAATTTGCATTCTTTCATAGGAAATATTAATTCATTGACATGTATTTTAACATTTTTATATTAAAAGGGTTTTTGGAAAATACGTTTACTGAAAAGATTTATTTTAGAAAAAACCCTTTTCAATCTAGAAATGTGTCATCTTTATTATATTATCTAAGAATAAGTGAAGATACTGGTTTGCTTCATGATATCAATCTTTTCAATGCCAATTTGCAATTACATAATTGATAGCATACAAGCAACTTCATGAACATGTTAATGATGTATAACAGACCCAATAAGCTACTCCCATATGGCAGAAAACACTTCTAATAACTTACTCATAAACATATTTGCTCCCTATAACTAATCCTTCTAGATGTCATCTACAAGGAAAGGGAAGTGGGTGCATGTTGGTATAAAAACAGTGAAAAACCACTTGCAGTGCTTTATGATTATGATCAAAAATCACTGTGTGTCTTGGGCTTTATGCCTAAGTTTTCCTGCATTCATCCTGGTTCCACATAAACAGTCATATTCCTAAGCATCATCATTTTGCCTTCAGAAAAAGGATTAACATGTCTCGTCACAGTCAGAGAAACTGCATTGAGCCTAGCTTGAACGGTTTTCAGTGATCAGCACTGATTCACTGCTGAGATTTCTGAAGACAGTGCAATATGGTATTACTGCATATAGAAATGACATATATGCTTATCAATTAGCTTCAATCCTATTTCCTTAAATAAGTCATTTAACTGATAGAAAGTTTTGTGATCTATGACATTAACTCTTAAAGATTTCTCTCTGAGTTTTGCTTCTCTTTTCCCTCAAGGTGTCACTGAAGCTGAAGGGAAGCATTCTGGTCCGAAGTACACTGTTTCTGTTATAGTAACCTGACTATATTATACATTTATATAGAATCTGATTGTTGCTAAAAAATAACAGGCCCTTTTCTTGTTTGCTTTTTTTTTTTTTTTTTTCCCTGCAGGCTATCAGCTACAAAGAGGAAAACTTGTATGTGAAGTGGTTGCTGTAGAATAAGGCTTCTGGAAGTAACTGGAAAAGTCAGAAAACACAAATTTGGGACTACAGAGTTATAATTGCATTATATCATAAGCATTTAAAACTTGTAACTGAACTCCCCAAATCTGGTATCATATAATTAAATCATTCTTTCATTTGAAAAATGGAGACTTATCATGCAGGTAGGGAATAAAGGACAATGGTCTTTGGAAGAAGTGGCATTTCCAAACTCCAGCATCCAAAAGAAAAGAAACGCCTTTCTCATGCAGAGACTGACTCACTCGGATACTCACCTGAGGCTCAGTAAACCCTATTCCACAGTTGTACAAGTCAAATGATGGAAAACCATCATCAAAGAACATAGGAGGCAATAGTTTGAATTATCACTGATTCAAAGCATATGTCATCTTACTCCTTTGATTATATGCTGCAAGGGAGGAATTCAGCAGTGTTATACCCTCCTTATACCTCATTTCTTTCCAATCTCTTTTTTACCTGTATGTTTCTATCTGTGGGCTTCACAATCATATCTAGCACCTATAAAAGGGCTTTGGATGTCAAGAAAAAGAGACTATAGCAAATTAGTATGAGGCAGGATACCAAGGGAAGTGTTACTGTAGGCTTATCTGTTCCAATACTTTTCTGCTTAGCATCTGATGCTGCTCACTGTCAGGTAGCAGTTAGTAAGTGATGTGGACCTTTGGTCTGCCTCAGAACAGTCATGCTTTTAGTCCTCCATTAAATTTCTCAGTATCAGAGTTAAATCTAGATTTATATGTAACTTTCTGTTTAGCACAAAAGAAATAGTGAATGCTGGATGAATTTTCTTGAAATCTGCTTTTTGTCCAAAATGAGTGTGTAACAATGACCTGTAGATCAGAATTATAGAATCATGAGGGTTGGCAGGGGTCTCTGGCAGCCATCTAGTTAGACTCCGTTGATCAAAGCAGGTTGCCCAGGTCCATGATTAGTCAGTCTTTTAATATCTTCAAGAGTGGAGTCTCTGCAGCCTCTCTAGTTAACCTGTTTCAGTGTCCAACTACCCTAGCAGTGCCATTCTGCTCTCTCTGGTGACCAGTAACAGGACATAAAGAAATAGAATATAACATCAGGGGAAGTTCAGACTGGACATTAGAAAAAGTTTCTTCATGAAAAGGGTACTCGGTCACTGGAACAGGCTCCCCAGGGAAGTGGTCATGGTGCCAGGCCTGTTAAGAGCTCAAGGAGCATCTGGATGACACTCTTCATCATATGGATTAGGGTTAGGTAGTCCTGTGAGAATCAGAAAGTTGGACTTGGAGAACCCTATGGGTCTCTTCCAACTTGAGATATTCTATGGTTTTATGACTTACACAGAGATAGTATGTCTCCCTCAGAGCTTTGTTTTCTCAGGACGAAACAGTCCTAGTTTTCTCAGCCTCTCCTCACACGAAAGATGTTCCAGTCTCTTAATCATCTTAGTGGCTTGCTCCAGTATGTCCATGTCATTGTTTTTTTTCTACTGAAGAGCCTAGAACTTGGCTCAGCACTGCAGATGTGTCTCACTAGGGCCAAGTAGAAGGGAAGGATCACCTCCCTTGTCCTGCTGGTTATGGTTTTCCTAATACAACCCAGGATGCTATTTTCGTTCTTTGCCATAAGGCTGGATTGATATCTTGTGTTCAGCTTGTCTACCAGGAGCCCCAGGCCCTTTTCTGCCAAGCTTCTTTCCAGCTGGTGATCCCCCAGCATGTCTGGGTACCTTGGGTTATTCTTCAGGTGCAGGACTTAGTAATTCCTTTTGTGATAAAGTTCTTGTCATCCCATTTCTCTAGCCTGTTGAGGTCCCTCTGAATAATAGCACATCTAAGTGGTGTATCACCCACTCCCCCCAGTTTCGTATTATTTGTTGAAGGTGCATTCTGTCCCATTGTCCGGGTCATGAATGAATGTGTTGAATAGTATCAGCCCCAGTAGAGTCCCCTGGGGTACTCCACTAGTGACTGTACTCCAGCTGTCATCTGGTTGTGCACTGATCGGAAATACTTGAACTGTGGCAGTTCAGCCAGTTTTCAGTCCACCTCTGTATCTCTTTATCCAGTTCATACCTCATCAGTTTTTCTGTGAAGAGTTAATGGGATTCAACATTAAAAACCTTGTGACATTCAAGATGAACAACATCTACTGCCTTTCCCTTGTCCACCAAGCTAGTAATTTCATTGTAGGAGGCTATCAGGATGCTTAAGCGTGATTTTTTCCCTTCATAAGTCCATAGTTGCTACTCCTAATAATTTCCTTCTTCTTCATATATTTGGAAACAGCTTTGAAGAGAATCTGCTCCATGACCATCTGAGTAATCAAGGTCAGGCAGACTTACCTGCAGTTACCTAAATCTTAATATTTTCACAAAACTCCACAAAGAAAAGTTTCTGCACTTTGCACTTTAACCATTAGCATGAACTATATATACCAATGTCTCTGAAATTATAGAGGCTGTG
Source organism: Melopsittacus undulatus (assembly GCF_012275295.1). Taxonomy (NCBI): domain Eukaryota; kingdom Metazoa; phylum Chordata; class Aves; order Psittaciformes; family Psittaculidae; genus Melopsittacus; species Melopsittacus undulatus. The sequence goes on along the minus strand of NC_047527.1, from coordinate 80,284,573 downwards.
TATTGTTTCATACAGAATTCTGTCTTAAGAGTGCTTAAATACTTATTCAAAATATCCAGGCACTGTCTGCTCTGCCAGAGAGGACAGTCATAAAGAGGAGGTAGATGGAAAAAGCATGTGAGAAACAAGACACAAAAAGACAAATACATGAACTAGGTATGGTAAATTATCCTTGTGATCCACAGAGCTCTGTGGCCATACAACTGCAGTTTGGTCTGCAGAAACAAACTGTTGACACCTCTACAGATCAGAACAGAAGCTTGAGTGAGACTTTTTAGGCTAAAATGTACCTAAATAAGTTGAAGCATGTACTTAATCTGGCTGACTGTTTATTGATCTGCAACCTGAATCAATATTATAGATTGACTTATCATTCTTGGTATTTTCCCAAATTCTTATCCTATCTGTGAGGCTTAATCTTAAAGAGATTAGAGGTTTGTTTCCAAACCCAGAGCTTTTCACTTTCATACTTTACTGTACAGTAGCAAATTAGTCTTCTGACACAATTAGGACATTTTTTCCCTCCGGAACCAAGAAGTCGTTTTCTAATGACTTCTGTTCCAGAAGGAGTGGAACTACCTGATGTCTGGCATATTAGCTATTGAATTTTCTGTATTTGAGGTGGAGGTTTCAATATCTATTAATCAATGTCTATCCATTAATCAATGTCTATTATCTGGGTGAAGTCTTTGGTGTTTAATGTTGAAGATAAACAACAGAAGCTGCTTTAAGTCCAGACAGTCACTGGGGTTTCCATTCTGATGTCATACCATCTTACTTATTCCCTCTCTGTCCTGTTCCCTCAACAACATATATGTGACTTCATACGGACCATATTGGCCCTTAGAAAGATGTTTTAAAAATAAGTAATATGTTTTAGCCATATAATATTGTGAATTGTTTCCACTGATAACTGAAGGAGTACTAGGCCTGATTAAAAAGACAGTATGGAAAAGTGTGGCTGAAGAGGTAAGGGTTATTATTAGTGTTGGATCCCAGTTTATATCAATTTAGGCCAAATCCTGGAATGAGAAAATTTACAGTGCAATTTTTTTTTCACATTCTGCATATTCATAAAACTTCCTCTATTCCCTAATATTCTCATAAAATAAGTTAGTAATTATTGATCTTTATGTTATACCATTTTTTTAAACTGGATAACAGAATCACAGAATCACAAGGGTTGGAAGGAAAGATCATCTAGACCAACCCCCCTGCAAGAGCAGGGTAACCTAGAGTACATCACACAGGAACCTGTCCAGGTGGGCCTTGAATGTCTCCAACACAGGAGACTCCACAACCCCCCTGGGCAACCTGTTCCAGTGTTCTGTCACTCTTACAGTAAAGAAGTTCTTCCTGATGTTAACGTGAAACCTCCTATGCTCCAGTTTACACCCATTGCCCCTTGTCCTGTCACTGAATATCACTGTAAAAAGCCTAGTTCCATCATCCTGACACCCACCCTTTACAGATTTGTAAACACTGATGAGGTCACCCCTCAGTCTCCTCCAAGCTAAAGAGACTCAGCTCCCTCAGCCTCTCCTCATAAGGGAGGTGTTCCACTCCCTTAATCATCTTTGTGGCTCTGCGCTGGGCTCTTTCAAGCAATTCCCTCTCCTTCTTGAACTGAGGGGCCAGAACTGGACACAATATTCCAGATGCACCCTCACCAAGGCAGAGTAGAGGGGGAGGAGAACCTCTCTTGCCCTACTAACCACACCCTTTCTAATGCACCCTAGGATGCCATTTGCCTTCTTGGCCACAAAGGCACATTGCTGGCTCATGGTCATCCTCCTATCCACCAGGACCCCCAGGTCCCTTTGCCCTAGTGGAAGAGATATATAGAAAGAGGGATTTCTTGACCATTGATGTCTCATCTAATTTTAACCTATATGAATTAATCTAACCAAATAGCTGATGTTTCAAAATGTATACGTTATATTCAAGCGTTTGTTTGTATAAGATTAAAAGCACACAAGCACCTAATTTCTCTGAAACTTTTTACCATCAAAATAGCCTTAGATGTGTTTAAATATGAGTAGATGATTGTCATCTACTGACTTGTTCTGCAAGCAAATATATTATGAAAGCAGATTGTATTGGATATCCTTTTGAATTAAATACAGCAAAATATATTTCAAAATAGATGGAAAATTTACACTAATATACCCTTGTCTGTCAGTTCCTTTTATCATTCTTGAGCACATTGTGCAATAAAAGTCAGTGCTTTGAAAGCCATGTCTTGTACTCTTAAAGATCTTAAGTACGAATATATGAAATTTAACTTTTTTAATTACTAATTGTCCAAATAATTGTAATTGGAAAAATGGCAATCTCAACTGCCAGGTAGATAAAATAAAAGTTGTCCCAAGAAAGAATTTAATTAACCACTTAGAAAAATCATGTAATGAGAACAAATGATCGAGTTTGGGTGGAGAAAGGGATGCTAAGTTTTTTCTTCAATGCAAAGTTAAGTCAGAATTTGCTAGTTTCTTCAAATTCTGGATACCTGTGTGTGCACTGTAAAAAGTCTTCAACATGGTAATAGTATGGGTTTATAATCAGCAAGTTGTTATTTAGTATGAGCATCATACAGTTATACTGAAAGAGCTACTTTGTGGGAAAGAGAGCACCTTTCACTTAACGGCAATTTCCCTCTATCAACAAAACCCACAATTCAGCTTTGTGCAGCAATAACAAGCATGAAACAGTGGGATCTTTCAGTCTGTCAAATTGTTGTTAATTACGGAATGTTGTTAAAGCAAAACATGCCATGTACAGCAGAATAAGCATAACAAAGGGACATTTATAGGCCAATCCAGCTGTCACTGAAATGACAAGAAATTTTGCTGTTAAATTCAGCATAAGTAGAATCAGTTTGTTTAATTTAACCATGAACATAAAATGACAAATCTTTGCAAACTATCTCTCTCTGTCAACTAAAATAATATGATTCCATATTAAGGCACAGAAAGTTTCTAGCAATCTGCTTGTGATTAATGCATGCCTTTTAGTGAATTCACAAGTATGTTCTAGACTTTCTTTTCTGGCTGCCATAAGAAATCACATTCCAAATTTGTCACTGCTAGTCCCCAAACTGGTCCTGTCATAAGGATGAAATCTCAGTCCATAGTAATAGAACATCTAACAGTTGATGCTGATTTCTGAGTGTACTACTCAGTTTGAAAATTTCAGAAAAAGTGTCCAGTACTTGCTTATTTATACAAAGATTTCACATATAGAGAAGATTAAGGAACAAGAATAGTAATATATATATGTAGACATCACATTGCAGTATTTGTATAATATTACAACAAAATCAAAGGTGTTAATTTTCACCTGAAGACTTTTTTTCCATTCTCAGCTTCCTAGCCAGCAATTTCCCTTTCAAGTTTTTCACCCTCAAGGTAAAGCTGTTCTGTAGGTTGCATTTTTTCTAACAGAAGCTTCAGGGAACTATTCCTTGTTTTGGTCAAAGTACTGATTTAGCCTCATGATTTATTGGCTGTATTGCATAATGCAAGTGTACTGTCAGTGATTACCTTTCAAGACATCATAACTGCCCTTGAAGTTTCACCTACTAACTTAGTAAATGATTTCATACACTGATCTTTGTCATAGTGGGGGTTGCCAACTAATAAAAGAATATTCTTAAACTTCCTCCAGAATAGATAACTCAGAAGAATAAAGAGGGAACCTGAAGTGCCAGTTATTCTTCCTTTTTTATGTCTTCTCTCATGAAACTAACTGAATCGTAGTAATAAATTTATGCTGTAATATTTTATAAACCATAGATACTTTAGAGGCCTTTCAGAACCCGGCATTAGTTTTTTATTGTTGTTCTTTTCTTCTTCAGTAATATGAGTTACAATATAAACATTTTTATGATTCCGTAAGAAGTTGCAGCGTAGAATTTTAAAACAGTGTATGTAACATCATTTTGGATAGCCTGCATTTCAGTGTATTATGATTTCTATAGGGACCCCATATCACATATTAATGGCACAAGTAACTCATTCAGTGCATGTAGTAAAAAATTTCCCTTTTATGAGATATTTCTGAAATAAAACTGAGTACTAATGTAGAAGATTGATTACAGTCAATTAATAAATAATTTCTTTAATTAAGAGAAGATAAATTGAAAATGAATGATTTTACTAATAATTTTTTTTCAAATTGTTCATTGAGAAGATATCCTAATCTTATCACCAAAATCATCATTACATAAATAAGCTTTAATGTAAGAAACAAAATCTTCCTGGATAATTTGCTGCTTTGGATTATGATGAAATGAAAGACAAATATTTTCCTTCATTTTACTGGAGAACAGAACTTACTCTGTAACTCTTACTTCAGATTGAAAATAATAATTTTCATGACAGAGAGCATGTACTAAAGAATTCTTATTTTGATGCACCTCTTGTTATATCAAGCTGGAGGGATTACTTTAGATAAAGTGAACTGAACAAGACCAGCATGAGTTATCATGATTTGATACCAAATTTCTGAGATTAGTTGTTTGAAAAACTCAATTTTAATACAAAGTAAGACTTTATGGCTGTTGAGAAAACTGGTTGGTGTTTGCAACATAGAGTGACACACACCTAAATCATGACCACTATATTTCTTGTTACGTTTTGTTTGCTTATGCAGAACATGTTATTAAGATGAAACATGCACATTTTTCCTCTTTGAAATGTTATTCTTCCTTTCAGAGTGCTAACATCCTTCATGACCTTGGAAGACACCTGTATTTCTACCTCTTTATTTTTAATTTTGCAATTGTTTCTACTGGCAGTGGAGAGAAGACACCTTCTTTGGGCATCACTCATCACTCCATGAATCCACCATGTGTTTTTCCAGAAACTGACATAAATCTGCATGCATTTAATCTTTTCAATACTGGCCAGAACCAAGAGAAAGAATGGAGTTACTACATGAAATACTGCTGCCTATTCTGCAAGTCTCTAGACATTTACTTACCTATCTATCTACCACGTTTCAGTCACTACAAAACTCTGAAACTGATGACAGTGGCTTTCAGGAAATGGTGCTTGTATCACTTTGAATGAAAATACTGAGCAACAGCTTGATCATAATCCATCTTAAGAGACAGAAGTACAAAATAAATACCCATCCAGACAGAAATTTAACAGTGTCATACTAAGAAGCCATTTTGGCCATAAAGAGGACCCCCACTAAGTAAAAATACTATGAGCCTACCTCTGAAAGTATCAAATGAACTTCTATAAGCAGGAAGACAAAAATAACAGAAAAATAGCTGAATGCCAAGAGTACAACCAGATGGTTGTGAGCATTGGGAACAGTAAATGAACACCAGGCAGTGAATAAATAGACAAATGACAGATGCAAAACGTGCCTGGAAGTACTTCATTGAGCTGCCTAGGGAAAGGTATTTGAGAAAGGCTTGGGGGAAAAAAATGAAGATTATGTCTTCTCACAATACTACTTTAGTGTGTGTGAAATAATACTTCATTTCAGATTTTGCACACAGACCTAGAATTTCAATCTAAAAAGCATTTTTTTTTAATATGTCATGTTATCTTAAAGTAGACTCTTAGGTACAATCCATTCAGTTTCTAGAAAGATCAAACCACGTGTGCCAAGATTTATTGGGGTTTAACAGAACATGCTTGATGTCTGTGTAGCTAATACCGTAATCAACCAGATGAGTTCTCTGTTCACCAGCAGTTCCTTAGATGAAATACTCAGTATACCTTTGAAAGAACTGGGCTCATAAGACTCCTTTAGTGCTCATCTCACCTTGTTGTATTTCACATGAATTTAAAGATAAATATTGTTTGCATAGCTGGATAATTATGTAGCTTTGACTGACTGTCATGGGTTCAGCTCTGCCAGGAAGGAGGGAGAGATAGGGCACCTGGGCTGGGCTAGTCGGGGAGGTATTCCATACCACACCACGTCCTGCTCGGGGAGGCAACTGGAAGCTGGCCAGGAGGGGAGGGGGGAAGCTCTCTCTCTCTTCCGGACTGGTCTCGTGGCGGCGGGTGGTATCGTATTCTCTCTCTCCCTGTTTGTCTCCTCTAACATTGATTTGTTATTGGTACCGGTAGTTATTTCTGTTATACCTTGATTGCTGGACTGATTTTACCTCAATCCGTGGTAGTTGTATTCCTCTGGCTCTCCTTCCCATTCCTCCGGGAGTGGGAAGGTGAGGGGGGGAGGGGAAACAAAGGGGGAACTGTGCAGATTTAGTTTAAACCCCGACACTGACTAATTTCTTATATAACAAGTTCAGTCTAAGGCTTTTAAGCATGAGTATGATCATATCTCAACTTTTCTAAAAGGCCTATTAAGAGGAGGATGACCATCACTTGGTTTGAACACTAACTAGGTAATTACAAAGAGACTTTAGAAACAAATGAGTCAGCCTGAAAACTAAGTATAAATGAAGCAAAGAAATGAGAAGTAGTGGCATCTCAGAATGAAAACAGCAGCAGTCAGCCCCAGTTTTGACACTGCTTTGACACTGTGGTCACTCCACAAGCATCGCAATCTCTGCCTAGGGCTAGTGCTACAGCCTCCCCAATGGACTCTGAAAGAAGCCTGCATACAGCTAGGGCAGCAAATGCAAGATACAGTAAGCAGGAGCCCACATCTTGACATGTGTAGGAACTTGTGGAGACGTTCCTTACTGGGGGGCAGATGTTAAGAAGCAGCAGGGGAATACACAGAGCTGGAGCACCCACATGTCTCACAGGATGGGTGTGCACTCAGGGAACATGCACTGTCCAACAGAAAAGACAGCATGCTGGTAGCCTATATGTAACTGTCTGAGCATGTGAGTGATTAGAATTATTTGGGGTTAGATACAGAAATGTACTTAGAAATTTGTAGCTGTATTAACATTTTATAAGTGTCTAACTAGTACTGTTCATCTATTGAAATATTGATACTTATCCTGAATGTATAGTTCAGTGATTGACAGCAATTATGTGTTAAGAAATCAGCTGCTTCTGTCCTGATTTCTTTTAAACTATGTGAACTAGGCAAGTTTTTTTCTGAGATAATAAGAAGCTGTTATGTTCTAGCCCCAAAATACGAACACTACCAGTAACCTCAAGGTACTGTATTGCACATTCTGACAGATAATGTAACACCTTTTTCTTGAATTATTCTTTTTTTTTATATGTGCAAATTTTCATAAGTTTTCCTCAATAGACATTCATTAACCAAAGGAGAGATTTATGGTGCTAAACCTGAAATCTAAGCCTGTGGTACCAAGGGCTATAGCCTAACCTGTAGCAAACCTCAATAAAACTCTCTATTGAAAGAAAGAAATGCTATCAGTTAAGTGAAGAATTATGAAAAGATAGGGATATTGATATAAAAGCTAAGTAAATATCATTAAGAATCTTCAAACCCTCAAGGAAAAAATACAGAAATCCAGAAGACTTCAATGTTTCTTCAGTTGTCACCCTCTAGGTACAATCAAAAGTTCTTTACAACCACAAATTCTTCTTTATACACATTTTCTGCTGAAATTTTACAAGCACAAGATTTTGAGGAGCAACTGACACTGGTATCTTGCTTCCCTTCTACATGACCCTATCCAGCAGTAGTTTTTGGTTTGTGGTTTTTTTTTTTCTTAAGCATTCTTTTGAGAATAATTGGAACAAAGTGTAACAAAGGGAAAATATTACCCCATCAGAATACCTAGTTCAGTCTTTCCAGCTTTACTTCAGTTAGTAAAAAGTTAATTATAATTTAATCTCCTTTCAATAAAACTCATAACACTTTCAGGGAATACATTGTAAAGTTAGCAGTTTACAGGTTTGCTGTCAGTAGACTGTGGAATTAGAGAGCGTCTGACAGTCCAGTATGAATTTGTTGTATCGATAATTTTGCTATGCATGTAACTTGCTATAAGAAAAAAGAAATTGGGATGGAAAACGTATAGAAGCCTGTACGGAGCCTGGCAAAGATATGTTCTGATGATGATGGAAGGCAACTTCCATCACAAGATGGAACCTCCAGCTTCTGCCCTTAACGCTTAGACTCACCTTCAACAAAGACTCACTTCTGGGGGGTTTCAAAGTAGCAAAAAATATATTATGGTTTCTGGTTCATGAAACTAAATGTTCTCCTGTTCTCCAATTCAACAAAGTGCTGAGCTTATGAAAGCACCTGTTTTAGGGTGAGTCAAATCACACTGAAATGGAAAAGGTTTTGCTGTGTAAGAACAAGATATACAATAACATTGCATGAAAGACTCTGAAAAGAACTAATGTATTCATTTAAAAATAAAGTGTATCTTATTTATATAAGAAAAAATATGGTAATGGTTGATGATAATTGAATTCTGTCTGAAAGTAAGCCAGAAAGGATTTTAGGATCTACACACTCATTCTGCAAAACAGTATACAAAGTCCCAGAACTGTTTAAATATAACCATAAGAGTAACACATGTTGCTACAAATGGGTTTTCAAGTCATTATAAAAATCCTAAAAATAATTGATTGTTTTAAAACAATAAAGCTCATAAAGACTGTATTGAGGAGCTGATTCATTACCATGTGTAACTGGTTTAGTTGGTTGCATCCTTTATATTCAGCGTACTTTCTAGCTTAATGTGTTTTTACATTCCAAAGATAATCCTTTTGTTTGCTGTTTTCATTAAATAACAATATGCAAGGTACACACGAGTTATTGACAAACCAGTTTTGACATTTTTTACTGAGAAGTAAAAAAAAAAAATCTAAAAACCTTTTAAAAAATGTTCTCACCAGCTCAGATTTTTATTTCTCAAATAATTTCTTTAACTTATTTTTTCCTTCTCCCTTTAACGTGTATGCAAACAAAATGCTTGTCACAAAACCAGCAGAAAGTTCAGAATTTATCTTAAATTTTCATTATTTAATCTGTTTTCTGAGGCACTTCTGTGCTTTCAAGACACTGAAATCAACTATATTTCATTACACACCACATTTTATATTTTTCAGTTATGGCAACTACTCAAAGGCTTGATTTTCCCCTCTAATAAAGATTGCATGACCATGCTTTCACAATTCAACAGAGTATCAATGGCTATTGAATCTTCTAATTGTCTACTAGCTGCATGTGATACTCTCTCTTACACAATCTTAAAAATACCCAGAAAGAAATTCAGTTGCCTAAATGCAAAATATAAGCTACATGACAGAGATTTTCAAAGGGCCAAGTGAACTGTAATTCTTCTGCTCTGTCGTTTTGCTAGAGGATATAAACCCAATAAAGTATCAAGAAAACAGCAATTTTTTACCATTGTTTCAGCCTTGCAGCCAGAGAAATACATAGTGATTCTTTTAAACATGTGTTGTCAATAATGTCATAAAACTAATATTGTCTGAAAAAACTCTGAACCTCTATCTCTACATTCACTGGGTCTGACCCTCTAGTTATACATTTCATCATTCAGAAAATATTATAATGGCCACTCCTTCAGATACTTTCAATATTTGTTACAATATTTTTCTTATAGTGTATTGTGTTTGCTGTTAAGTTTGTCATTGTAGTGGAAGAATCATTGCATAATTCAGTCTACTGAGAGGAATAAATAAATTATCAGAATTACAACGGCTCAATGGCTGCAGTGAGACAGAAATATCTATATGAGAATTGCGGGCATTGAAACAATAGAAATCGCAGCTCTTTAGTGAAACAATTACAGTAAAGACTCTTGAGGTATTACCTGAACTGAGAAAGTACACACTGAAAAAGTATTTAAAATATTCAGTACAAATATCAATTTCCTTAGGTATACAAAAACAGGTTCCTAAATTCAATCTGATAGTTCAGATTCTATATAGCAACAGTCACTTACTGGAACATATATAGACATAAGGCCAGCTTCTGCTCTGAGGTATAAAATGAGGAGGCTTTTTAATAGCTGAAATCCTGCTTTCAGAGATTGCAATAGTAAGATACAAGAAGGCTGATGGCAAAGAAAAATCTAGGAACTCTTAGTTAAATCTTTCCAACCTGTGTTGAATTATGTCAAAACAAAATAATTGGGTGTTGGATTATGTAGCTGAATTTTACCACTCTCACAGAAGCGTGTAGGGCTTTTGCCCCACTTTGTACACAGCAAACAAATCATACTTTGTCAGAGTTACAGTATATACTCCTCCAGAAAGAGCCATTTACAGAAATATTGAGAGTGACCTCTTCTTTGTGTGGAGGTCCTGAATCACATAAACCAGATATTGCTGAAGTCTGAGAGCAGTGTAATTTCATTCTGCTCCCTACACTGTGAAATATAGAACCAATGGTGTCATGAAATCAAAGAAGTATAAAAATAAAAGTCCTTACTGATAGAAGCATGTGCAGTTTATATTAAATTAAGAAGGATGGAAATAGATCTGTGGGTTTTGAAGTGCATGAAAAACTAAAGTACCACCAAAGACACAAGCAGGTCAGGGGTATAAAAGGAAATAACTACTTTAAGGACAGACTGCTCAGGACCCATATTGATGACCTGTACTTCGCATATTTTTACAAAATCAATTTTTTTCCAGCAACTTGAAAGCTTTAAGGTTTATGAAATATAGCCCAACTGCCAGCAATGAACAGGATTTCTAAAAGTATAAAAGCTATTGAAGGCTGTTCTCCTTCAAGAAAACCAAACAGAAACAAATAAATGAAATTCCAAACTATTTCCTTCCACAGGGGTCTAATGGCTGGTTTGAGATATTTATCTCCTGCAAGAAAATGGTTATATGTTTATATGTAGTGTCTGTGTATATAAATGTGTCAGTGTATGTGTGTGTAGTTATTATACAAAGCACACAAAGGGTAGAATATTAATATGAATTAATAAAAGATATTTTACTTTGTGCTAACAAGTTATTTTTTTAGGGAATCATATAACACATTCTATACTGTTTTGCAGAAGCCTAGTTGTAGCTAAGAAATTTTGGTATTTAATTTTTTTTCAAATTAAATATTAATAAATTCAAGTTTATTTAAAAATAATTTACAGTTTTTTTTAAGTTTAAATAAAATTATTTCCAAGAAGGGTATTTTAAATGTTATGCAATTGAAATCACCTATAAATTAGGTAAACTATATTATGCAGTATACATTACGTACAGACAAAACTGCTAAGAGTTGTAGGAGAAAATCTGTGTGTAGCCATTCTGTTTGGGAATTTTAATAGCAGCAGTAAGAATATTTCCATGATTTTATTGGAAGGGTACAAAGATACATTCACAATTACAATAAAGCAATCTCTTATTATTTCTTAATAGTTACTACGATTCAGAGACTGAATCAGGTAGAAAATATTGGCCATGCTTTGTACAGATTTGGGGTTTTTTTTACTAGACCAGCTAATCTCCCTGAGTAGCAGTTTTAAAGTCACATGGTCAAATGCAATATAAAGTTTGTACTTTTGAGACAAAAAGTCACTGCCTGAAGCATACCGATCACAAAAAATGTTGAGAGTATGCTTAATCTTGCTCTCCAAAACCCAGTTAGAATGCTGTCTGATACATCACCACACACATCTACTGTCTTGCAGGGTTTTTTGTTGTTTCATTTTGTTTTTTTTTTTTATTTTATTTTGGTTTTTGTTTTTAATAGGGGAAGATCAAGGGATAGTCTTACTGCAGCCTGGTAGCACAAAGGTCTCTATAATTAGGACCTTCAGAAAGAAGTTGCCAAACAACACTCTGCCTTTGATGGTCTCTTAGGGCTGTCTGCAGAAAATGGAAATAGCTTTTAGCTGCAGCATTTGGGGCACAGTGGAGCATCTGAATTAAAAGTCTTAAAAATAGCTTATAAAGCCCCCTTTATGCCTGCCCCTTGTCTGCCTTGCTTGCTTCCTCTTAACTGTTCAAAGCACTCAGTAGTTAAAGAAAGCAGTCAGTAAGTGCAGACTTCAAGACTCAGAGGCTGTACAAGTATTCTCATTTACTGGCAGAGACTGGGGTGTATTTACCTACTCTTGAATGGTGCTTCACATCAGGCAAATCGGAGAATCTAATGATTGTTTCATTCCAGACGATGATATATTCTGTATGGGCGTTATATTTTTAACGGCAAACTGTTGCAAAAAAAACTGTTCCCTGCCACTGATAGTGTAGAGGATATTCGTTTCTAGTCTTGCCCAAAAAAGGATAGGAAGGTGAATACAGGACTAAAAAGTGTCTTGAAGCAAAACTACACTTCTGCAATTGCCGGGAAGGAGGAGGACTCATCAGCTTCTGCACTGTATATTCTTATTCCTTTCTGAAACAGCTCTTTCCAGCACTCCATCTTACCTGAAGCACATAAAGTATTTTTATAGCTGCTCTGTTTGGGAAATCCAAGTAATGAATATTTGTGTGTATACAACTACATTCATACACACACATATGTTTGTATACACACACATTAATATTTTTCTAAGCCTTTTCTACATAGGTTCCTTGCCAGATTGACCTGAATATTAATTCATAAATGTAGTTCATTTCATTTTATCTGTTATCAGTTAATGCAGAGAATATCCTCACATGGAATTAATTTCAAGGAAATCAGTAGTTCACAGTGCTTGCAGGATAAAACAGATCACTAAATTTATGTCAGAAATATTTTCTCTCTGAATGCATATTTTCAGAGAGGTAAGAGTGCTTTCTGCTTCTTGCATCTACTTGGTAAAATTTTGCTCTTTACATAATTCAAATAGTATTATTTGTCAAGAATCATTGCTTCTAATATTCCATTGAAGAAACAATTACAAAATGCAAATACTTATATATAGAATCAAAGAATCATAGAATAGTTAGAGTTGGAAAGGACCCTAAGATCACCTAGTTCCAACCCTCCTGCCATGGGCAGGGACACCCCACAATAAACCATATCACCCAAGGCTTCATCCAAACTGCCCTTGAACACTGCCAGGGATGGAGCATTCACAACCTCCCTGGGCAAGCCATTCCAGTACCTCACCACCCTCACAGTAAAGAAATTCTTCCTTATATCCAATCTAAACCTCTGCTGTTTAAGTTTCAACCCATTACCGCTTGTCCTATCACTACAGTCCCTAATGAATAGTCCCTCACCACCAGCCCTGTAGCCCCCCTTAGATACTGGAAGGCTGCTACAAAGTCTCCACGCAGCCTTCTCTTCTCCAGGCTAAACAGCCCCAACTCTCTCAGCCTGTTTTCATATGGGAAGTGCTCCAGTCCCCTTATCATCCTCGTGGCCATCCTCTGCACTTTTTCCAACAATTCCATGTCCTTTTTATTTTGAGGGCACCAGAACTATGTTGAGGGCACAATGCAGAAATTGTGCAATAAAGCTATAGCAGTCTTCCAATATCTGAAGGGGGGCTGTCAAAGAGGGACTCTTCATCAGAAACTGTAGCACTAGGACATGGGGTAATGTGTTTAAACTTCAACAGGGCAGATTTAGGTTGGATTTAAGGAAGAAGTTCTTTAGTGTGAGGGTGGAGAGGCACTGAAACAGGGTGCTCAAAGAAGTGGTAAATGCTCTATCCACGGGAGTGTTCAAGTCCAGATTGGACTGGGTCTTGAGTAATCTGGTCTAGTGGGAGGTGTCTGCCCATGGCAGGGCTATTAGACCTAGATGATCTTAAGGTCTTTTCCAATCCTAACCATTCTGTTTCTATAAATTTAGAAAAGCATCTTTTCGTATAAACTAGAGCAAAAATAAGAAGTGTCCTGGAACTCAGTCAGGAACCGTAAAGGTGTATTCTCATAAAAAATATAAATTTTACATATCACCTTAGAGATAAGAAAATGGAATTTTGATAGCTTTTAAAGAGCTGAAGATCAGCAAAAGTCAAGACTTTTTGCTGGGAAGCTATGGGAAATGAAGTTTGTTACACCAGGTGTGACCTGCTTTTGGATGTGTTATGTTTTAGGCAACACAAGTGTTTCTCTTTAAAAGAATAAGAGAAAATAAGAGGAGAACATGAAAATCTGGTATACAGTAATAGAAGGCATCTCTCATGCAAAAAGCCTTTAACAATACATAGTTATTCAAGTGCCAGTTAAAAGAATTACAACTGTACGAAAGCAAAACTTTTAGATAATTCCCCCTTTGAAGGAAGATACTTATACCTTTCTATTTTAAGACAAAATATAAAACCCAAGCCCCAAATCTCTATGCAATATTTGTTTTCTTTTTGATATCCCTGTTGCTTTTCACTTGCTTTTGTTTGTCTTTGTGTTTTGCATTTCCATCCTGGATTTCTACTCATTATTCTGGGGAGAAAGAAATCACAGTTATGGTCCTATTGTTTACAACAATAGCTAATCATCCCTTTTCTGGAAAGCAACACCGGTAAGGTTCCTGGCTGTGAAATTTGCATTCAGTTCCTGGCTAGCAGATTTGCATGGTTCTCTAGAAGAAAGAAACTACAGCTCCCATAAGGCAGTGGAAAATAAAATAGAAAAAAGAGTTTAGTGTTGCAATTAAATTTTTATTAAAGAAATTTATTGGTTTCATTCAATGACAGAGTATGCTTGGATAGGTTATACTGACACACAACAAAACAGTTTTTCTTTCATTATGGCAAATAATCTTATCTCATAATTAAAAAAAATGTGAACAGGGTCTTTTTGTGTTTTGGGTTTTTTGGATTTTTTGTGTGTGTGTGTGTATGTTTGTTTGTTTTTAAACCAGGAAACAGAAAAATAAAAACACCCCTCAGATACATGGTGGGTGGTTTTTAACATATATACTATTAATTGAAGTAGGTTTGAAATATGCTTACAAAAGCATCCAGGAATTACATAGCCTGACCAGCAGGTTTTGAGGCATAACTAGAATTTAAAATACCATATTAGGTGTCCCTTAACCCTAGCAACTTTAAGGAGTAAACTGAGAATGAAAGTGATGACAGTACAAACCCGAGGTTTTTTATCCATCCTCATTGCTTTCCAGAGCAACCAAACTGCATTTACTGACTGGCTGGTGAAACGGGTATTACAGATCACAAAGATAACATAGTAAATGTCAAAAAAGTCAAAGGATATTTGATTATCCATTGTCCTATAAAGACAAAATCATTTTGATTTGATAAATTGTCTAGCCCTTTTGTAAAGAGTTCATGGCCACAAACTCATAGAAACATACTTAAAGGTTACTATTTCTTTTGAAATCAAGATTGACCACATCAGTTAAGCAATACATTTTTTTCTCTTTCTGATGTTGATGTATTTTCTTCAAAGACTGCTGCTCACTTATTTCCATAGTTCCAAAAGCTCTACATGATTGAAGATGGTAGGAGTAGTGGTTTTCTTTAGTAATACCGAAGTTTGTGTCATGATCTGACAGTGCAGTACCTGCCTAATGTGAGCATGCTGCCATTTCTTTTGATCCCAAGGTTGTCTTATTAGATTCAAACATCTTTCTGGGTGTTAGAAATTACCTGTGAGAAATACAAAAGGTTTTTAGTAGCCAATGACACTTTAATTCATAATATATTCTGCATCTTCCAGTCAAAGAAGGCAGACAGAATCTAGTTTAGACATGAACTTCAGAACCCCACTGACATTCAGGTAACACATAAAGCTGATGGCTTTAGTTCAGGCTTTAAAGAAAATCAGTTTATTCACTGACATATGACAGATGGCACAGTCCAAGTATGTATTTGACTGGTGTGATGATCATAGAGTAGACCTAAAGCCTGAGTGCACGTGCTGCTTTTGGCTGGAATAGAGTTAAATTTCTTATAGTAGCTTGTTATGTTTGGATTTGTGCTGAAAACACTGTTAATACAGGGATGTGTTGGGGGAGGGGGGCATTATTCCACCCCAACACACTCAGTCAGTTGACAGCACCTATAACAAATGCTCGGAGCAATGTAGTGATATTCTAGCTGCTCCAGCCAGTGAGCCAGCTTCATTTGGAGCTTGGCTCAGATGCTTCTATACAAATGCCCATAGCATGGGGAATAAACAAGAGGAATTAGAGATGTGGGCACATCTACGGGGCTATGATATAATAGGCATCATAGAAACATGGTGGGATGGCTCCTTTGACTGGAGTGTTAGAATGGAAGGTTACAGGCTTTTTAGAAAAGACAGGCCCAGTAGGAGGGGAAGGAGAGTTGCCCATTATGTTAGGGATAGGCTGGAGAGTAGGGAACTCTCTCTGGGACAGGTGATCAGTTAACAGAAAGTTTGTAGGTCAGGGTTAAGGGGAAAACAGTGATGGGAGCCATTACTGTGGGGATATGTTACAGACCGACCGATCAAGAGGAACCTGTGGATGAAGATCTCCACAGACAAATAGGAAAAGCCTCTCACTCACAGGCCCTTGTTCTCATGGGGGACTTCAACCACCCTGACATCTGTTGGAGTGATGGTACGGCCCAGCACAAGCAATCCAGAAGGTTTCTCGATTGTGTGGAAGACAACTTCCTTCTGCAAGCAATAGAGGAGCCGACAAGGAGAGGTGCCCTGCTTGACCTCGTGCTTACCAACAGGGAAGGGCTCGTTGGAAATGTGACACTCCAGGGTAATCTTTGATGCAGTGATCACAAGATGGTTGAATTCATGCAGTGATCACAAGATGGTTGAATTCAAGGTCCTCAGGACAGTGACAAGTGCATGCAGCAAGCTCACTGCTCTGGACTTCAAGAGAGCAGACTTTGGGTTCTTCAGGAACCTGCTTAGCAAGGTTCCATGGGATACAGCCCTAGAGGGCAGGGGAGCCCACAACTCTTGGTTAATATTCAGGGATCACCTGCTAAAAGCTCAGGAGTGTTGCATCCCAACTAGAAGGAAGTGCAGCAGGAGGGCCAGAAGACCCGCTTGGATGGATAAGGAGCTGCTGAGAAAAAAATCACAGGAAAAAAGAGGCTTATAAAGTATGGAAGCAAGGACAGGTGGCCTGGGATGAATACAAGGATGTTGTCTGGTAAGTTAGGGACCAAGTAAGGAAAGCTAAGGCCCAGTTAGAGTTAAACTTGATTAGGCATGTTAAAGATAACAGGAAGAGATTTTATAGTTATGTAGTGGCTAAAAAACAGACAAGGGACAACGTAGGCCACCTCCGGAAGCTTTCGGGAGTACTGGCTACCCAGGATCTGGAGGAGGCTGACGTTCTGAATGGCTTCTTTGCCTCGGTCTTCACTGGCAAAGGTTCTGATCGCACCACCCAAGTCTTGGAAGGTGGACGCAGGGACTGTGAAAACCTAGACCTTGGGCCCACTGCACGAGAGGATCTGGTTTAAGACCATCTTAAGAACCAGAATGTACACAAGTCCATGGGACCTGATGAAATCCACCCGTGGGTCCTGAAGGAGCTGGCAAAATGAAGTTGCAAAGCCACTGTCCATCATATTTGAAAATTCATGGTAGTCAGATGAAGTTCCTGATGACTGGAAAAAGGGAAATATAACCTCCATTTTCAAGAAGGGGAAAATAGATGACCCGGGGAATTACAGACCATTCAGCCTCACCTCTGTGTCTGGCAAAATCTGGGAGCAGATTCTCCTGGGAGGCATGCTAGGGCACATGAAAAACAAGGTTCTTGGTGACAGGCAGCATGGCTTCACTATGGGAAAATCCTGCCTGACCAATATGGTGGCCTTCTATGACGGGGCTATGGAACTGATGGACAGGGGTGAAGCAGTTGACGTCATAACCTGGACTTGTGCAAAACATTCGACACTGTCCCACATGACACCCTTGTCTCTAAATTGGTGTGTCATCAATTTGATAAGTGGACAACTCAGTGGAGAAAGAACTGTCCGGATGACCACACTCAAAGTGTTGTGGTCAACGGTTCAATGTCTGTCTGGATACCAGTTACAAGTGGTGTCCCTCAGGGATCAGTGTTGGGACCGGTCTTGTTTAACATCTTTGTCTCTGACATGGACAGTGGGATTGAGTGCTCCCTCAGCAATTTTGCCGATGACACCAAGCTGTGTGTTTCGGTTGATACGCTAGAGGGAAGGAATGCCATCCAGAGGGACCTTGACATGCTTGTGAGGTGTGCTGATGCCAAAAAAAAGGAAATTCAGTGCAGCCTGGAGAAAGGAAGGCTGCATGGAGACCTCATAGCAGCCTTCCAGTATTTGAAGGGGGCCTACAGGGTTGCTGATGAGGGACTATTCATTAGGGATAGTAGTGATAGGACAAGGGGTAACGGGTTGAAACTTAAACAGCAGAGGTTTAGATTGGATATAAGGAAGAATTTCTTTGCTGTTAGAGTGGTGAGGTGCTGGAATGTGTTGCCCAGGGAGGTGGTGAATGCTCTATCTCTGACAGTGTTCAAGGGCAGGTTGGATGAAGCCTTGGGTGATATGGTTTAGTGTGAGGTGTCTGTGCCCATGGCAGGAGGGTTGGAACTAGATGATCTTAAGGTCCTTTCTAACCATAACTATTCTATGATTCTGTTTTCAATACTGCTGACTGGTGCTTTCACAGAGTCAAGGCTTTTTCTGCTTCTCACACCACCCCAGGAGTGAGTAGGCTGGGGGTGCACAAAAGGTTGGGATGGGACACAGCTGGGACAACTGACTCCAACTGACCAAAGGGATATTCCATGAGATGTGATGTGCTTAGCAATAAAACTGGGCGGGGGGAGGAGGTTGGAGAGGTGTGGCTGCTCAGGAACTGGCTGTAGATGGGGCAGCTGGTGGTGAGCAACTGTTAATTGTTTTTAATTGCGTCCCTTGATTTTCCTTGAGTTAAATATATATATTTTTTTAATTATTATACTAGTTTTTATCTCAACACACAAGGTTTTTTTCTACCCCCACATCCTATCCAGTACCACTGAGTAAGCAGCTGGTGTGGTGCTTATTTGCTGGCCAGGGTTAAAACATGACAGAATGAAGAACTGCACTGAATACTGTTGGGATGAAACTACCTTTCCTCACACCAGCCTGCATGGAACTGTATTTTGGATTTTTTACTAAACTATTGTTGATAGCACATGAGTGTTTTACTGCTGAACAGGACTCATTCAGCATCAAAGTCTTCAGTGTTTCCCACTCTACCTTCACAGTAAGTAGGCTACTGATGGGTAAGGGACTGAGACACAGTTGTGACAGCTGACCTCAATTGATCAAAGGAATATCCCATGTCATATGACATAATTTTGAGCAGTTAAAGCTGGGTGGCAGTCTTCCGAAATTACTTTTGCTTACAGGGTTGCTAAACATCAGTCTGCTTATTGGACGTGGTGAATGATTGGAGTTGTATCACTTGTTTTTTTTTGTTGGTTTTTTTTTCCACAGAATCATGAAAGCAAGTAGCTGAGTGAGTGCTCAGTTGTTGGCTATGGTCAATGCACCACAGGAATATCGCCTTTCTAGTAAATTCCTATTTCACATAACTTTCTGGTAAAGGTTGTTTGCAATTTAATATTAACACAATAGAATGGTCAAATTATATGCTAACATTATCTAATCCATACAGTAATTAAACTTGAAATGGAAAATACCTTATACTAAGAAACTGCTCTAAACCACAAATTAAGAACAATAATAGCATACTATAAGGACAAATAAAAAATTGCAATACAGATCTAAACACTTTAGACCTACAATTATCTATTCCTTCCTCTTCTCTTTCAAAACTTTTTTTTCCACTTTCTTTTAAATTATATTTCCTTCACCTTTCCCCATCCCTTCTGTCTCAATGCCATTTTTACTGATGTACCTGTGTACACAAATATGGAATTTGCATCATTGAAATCCAAGGCAGGAACAAAATGTCAATATTCTCTTTGTAACTGATGTTTTATTCCTCACATGTATTTCAATGGGAAGACTAAATGTCAAATATCAGCAATTGCACAATGAATACATGACATTTTATATATTTGATGGCTAAACAAGAAAAAAAAAATCATGGAAGTTATATTTTCATTGAGTGTCCAACCAAAAATCATGAAACCCCTATACAAGCAAAAGAATAATTAGTCTCAATTCAAGAAATGCAAGATTTCACTTTGGGTATTTCTGGTACAGATTAAACTACATTCAGTGTGACATTTAAAAAAGAATGGATACCATGACTGAAAAGCAAGGAAGTGAGGCAGGTATTCTAGTTTTCTGCATGGATTTTTAGTGCTGAAGCTACTTGATTGACAATACTGGCAGCTCAGAGCTTTAGTATTGTCTATGGACTTTATATGTATTGCTAATTCAGCTAATCTCCTATATGTTTTACAGAAACTGTGTCTAAACTTTGACGTCTGGAATAACTCTTGGAGCAAGAAGGAAAGTTGAGTGCTTTTTTCCACCCATTGCATGGCTTTCATGGTGAGACAAAAGAGAGGTCAATTTTTATGATGATCATTTTTTGACAAATACATTGACAAACAAGATGAACATCTACATAGCTTTCTATGCCTTCTAAACAGCCACTGACAGTATTTTAGTGTAGACGCAGGAGTCACGGACAACGCGGAAACGATCAATGTGATCAAGCAGTTGCCAAAGTTTATTTGGATGCAGTGCTTTTTTTATACCCTTACATTATGTAACAGCCTCAGATAGCAAGATGTGATTGGTTAATCTAGAGGTTATTACAGTTTACGAAGCTAAACTAATACTTATGATATGTCATAATTGTGGCTAATTAGCCTGTTCTAGAAGATACATTGGTGAACTACAACCTTGGCGGAAACCAACATCCGCACGTCCTTAGCGAAGAGTTACAGAGATACATCATGAATAACAAGACAACTGGCCTTGGCTATGTTGGCCAGAAATACAGAGGATCATCGGTCTGGTTATTGGCATCCTTACTGGAAAATTACAGAGACACACTGAGGTTTAGGGTACTGGGATCGCTCACCAGGTGGCCCTGGTCCTTTAAGAACCCCACATTTTAGTCCCTTGGTATGAACATAAGAATTAAAACTGCACTTTCCAGAACAAGGATACTGTATTCATCGTACCAAAGACTTTAAATAAACACACTGAACTGAACTGAAAGTCTTCTGCAGAGATATAATGAAAAAGTAATAGCCATTGTCCTGTTTCTTATTTTCTTAAATGTGGAAAACAGAAAGGTCTAACAAACGAGCACCCCAGAGAATGATAACGTTAACATCTGAGCCCATTACTAGATCATTTACTAAATCTGATTCTGATAGCTTAACACACAGTTTGTTTTACAGAGCAATGTTAGTCTCTGGAATTTAATTGTAGCATTTCACACTTCTGCTTTTAAATTCATTTTTTTTCTCTTGCTGTTATGCAAGGCTACAAACACAATCCCCTAGTGATCAGCATCTTAAACATTTGTTGCTGACATCTCCTATAAGGATACAAATGTTCTAGACCATATTTATGAAAGACATAAAATCATTAAATACAGCAGGGATTTGTAGCAGTACTTTAAGAAAACAACATTGTTTTATGGACCTTACATTAATATTCAGTTTATTTTGTTTACATTCATATACTTAGTACTAGAAATTCTCAGTCCCTATCTTATGTTTTCATTCAGGTGATTAAACCATTTTCACTCTGAGATAAGCAATGTGATAAATTTCCTTATATGCTTGCAAACCACAGTTGATCACCTTTAGCCCTTATTCATCAAATTTACTGCTGTTTCTTGTGGAGACAGTGTTCTCACAGGAAAATGAATATTTGGTACATGAGCTCTGAATAACTCTCAAAGATACAGCAAGGCCGCGGGAGGCCCGAGGAAGCCTAAGCAAGCAAGATAAGAAGAAGCTGTAATTCACCGAGTGATGAGAACTGTGGACTGTTGGCAAGTGTTCGAGGTCAAGTTCTCACACCTGTGCTTAACCAATTATATGTTAGTCACTAAGGGTCCTCAAGACATGTATCCAATCATGATATGCCAAATTGCTGTAGGTGTGTGTAAGCAATAGTATATAAGGAGTTAATGCTTTACAATAAATGGCTTTTTGTCTGGTCATATTGGTCTCTGACTGAGTCCATTCCACGGCAAATGGCGCCCGAACAGGGACCCTCTATAAGTTCACATTGAAATGGAAGAGGGTGTGAATCGCTGGGCCGTGAAGAAATCGGCTGGAATTGATCTGGCTGGACCAAGATCAGGAGACAGAAGCCTCGGAGGAGGGAATCCTCGGATCGGAGCCTTGTGAGCCCAGACGACACTGCGCAGCGCAAATAAGGTGAGCAGCCGGATGATTGGAAGGAAGCTTAAGGATGGGAAAACAGTTAAGTAAAGAAGAAATAATACTTAAGCTCTTCCAACATATCCTCTCTGTGAGAGGGACAGACTATAATGAAGCTATGCTAAAAAGATTGTTGCTCTGGTGTGAGGAGAAGGAGTTAATTGTGGGAGTTGGCGAAGCTTTTAATCTCGAGACTTGGGAGAAAATTACTAAGGAAGAAGCCTTTGATTTATGGATGTTTTCAGTCCTTCTTAAGGTGAAGGGTGCAACCTTTAAAGAGGCAGACTTAAAGTTAATGTCAAAATGGTTGAAGACACATTACCCAGACATTGATGAGTCTACCGGATTTGAGATATCTTTGTGGAATGACACAGGAGTTAAGCTGTGGAATGCAGCCACAAAAGGCAATGACACTGTGAAAAGTTTTTTAGTCATTTGGAGAACTGTTTTAGAGACGTTAAAGTCAAAAAATGAGATCATGGAGACCAGTGTGCCCCTCCCCCCCCCCCCTGCACTCCCCCCCACACCTCCGCCGGTTGCCGCTATGGCTGCGAAGACTGAGGATGGGGATGAAGATGATCATTTCGAGTCAGATCCTATTGACCCCGAGAAGGAGCCTGTGCATGTTCATCAGTTTGCTGTTGCGGCTCCTGAGATTCTGATGCCTGATAATGCCAATGCTGACCTGGATGGTGCTTTTGACCTGGAGCTTATTCATCTGGAAAAAAAGCCTGATTTATATCCCCCAGATCCTCATGATAAATGGGCAGCTGTAAAGGGAGAAGTGAGATGGGTGGGGGATGCAGATGTATTGCACAGTTCCCCGTGGTGTGTGTGCTTCCCACCTGAGATGGGAAAGTCTCTTGTATGCTCTTATCAGGGGTATCGGGCAGAATGTGTCAGACTGTGGAGTTGGGACCCCATATACAACTCCTCTGATACAGTCTTTCTGTGATACTCATGTACTAGAAGTTGGTAAAAATAAGTATGTTCATGTTTCTATCAGCCCTTGGAAACCTTTTATAGATATTGCTGGCAACTTCTTCCAACATAGGCTGACCACCTGTGTTGGAATGAGTGTGCATTTTGGTCAGTATAAAAGCCCAAGCCTCATGTGATGTGAGGGAGGCAGAGCCTCTGCGGGAATGCCTGCTAAGGTTGAGCCTGCCACCTTGCACTGTAATGATGCTTCTTGGAGCTGGTTTCCTGATAGTCTTTACAAGCTCCTTGTGCCACGTTCTGCATGTGGGACTGTGTAGAGAGAGTAATGATTGCCTGGATTTTGTGTTTCAAATATTGTAGTTGTGTGGAGTGTGCTTGTGGAATCCCATGCATGTATGTGTGTGTTTGTGATGAGGGCAGACAGTGTTCTGTATATTTTTTGTTGTCAGGTTCATGTAAAGGTTTTAACAGGTAGCAGTTTAACCTTTCGGGCAAGAAAGGATTAATGCAAAAGTGCGGCAGGTATTTGTTGCTGCTGCTGAGAAGGCTGCTGCCGATAGGCCGGTGGTTTTAGCTGTGCAAAGCAGGGAGAGCGACTTTAAAAAAAAAAAGAAAAAATGGGTAATAATAACTCATTCTAGCTGTTATTAGTGACTGTAGTTTTGTTGTGTATTGCTTCAAGCTTGTTTTCCAGCCAGTGTACTATCAACAGCACGTAATGGATTTGATTCAGTGATGCTGTCAGCGTGGGTTCCTGAATAGGTTAGTCGAATCACCCTCCGATACAGTGGGCTGTCCAGTACGGTTCCCACAATGGGATGCAGACAGGCTGGTTGGACACAAGGGTCTCATCTTTCTTGGGACACTGACAGGCTGATCAAATATAAAGGGTTCAAGGAAACCCCCCTTATAACATTACAGTGTGGTCTGAGTCATAGGGGTTAGGAAGTACTGCTTTTGATTCTGCTTGTGTGACAAAAAAAAAACAAAACAAAAAAAAAAAGAAAAGGGGGAGTGTAATGATGGAGCAAACCCCTTTGACTGTTAAAAATGTGCAGTCTATTTCTGCAGCTGCTTCACATCCCCTTTGCATCAGAATGCTTCTGCTTCAAGGAATCACTTTAACCTGTCTATTTCTCAAGAACTGATAGCCTGGAGGAAGGGGTATATTTCTGTCCTCCTACTTAAAGGTCCATGGCGGCTGCCTCCAAAGTTTGTCAAGCCTTGCCATGAGCTGGACAGATGAGTGGAAGAACTTGATGCATCGTCTATGAAAGCTGACCGTGAACACCCCAAGCAGAATGAGATAGAGAGAAACGAATGATTCTAAAACATCACTTGGGGGCAACTGAAAAGCAACAGCTTGAATATGTGTGCTTGTAAAGTAGCTATTATTAGAGGTTGGGATTTTGCATATAAAACCACCTGTATTTACTAGCCAGTTGCTAACAAGAAACTATACCTTGTATTGTATGGATTTGTCACTTGTAAAAGAGATGTTAGAACATGCAAATTTGCAGCAGCTGCTAGAAAATGCTAAGGCAAAAGCTAGAAAGATTTTAATATGATGGCACTGTTACAAAGCAGGTAATGGAACAAATTAAGAGGGTGGGAGAAATCCACTGGTAAGAAGTTTCTTTGGTTAGTCACTCGCTGCCATTAGCATCTTCAACATGCTGGTGCACTCTGTAATAGTTACTCTGCTAATGTAAATCTGTGTGTGCTTTGCTGTAGTAGTGACTTGTTACTGGATGAAGCAGGTGAAACTCTGCACTGACAACAAGGTGCAAGGACTGAGATTGACCAAATGCCTGCTACCACAGCCAAGGGCAAGACTGGGTTGGCCTCTGTGTCTGCCACCAAGAAGAACCTTTAGCTCTGCTGTTGGCTGCAACCCAGCAGGCGTAGAGCAGTGGAGACACATGCCATGCCAGACCTTGATGTGAGGGATGGCCTCCACTGTTATCAGAGAGCCATCCAGGAGAAAAAGGGCAGGCCCAACTGTGTACAGCTATCAACAGGACCATACTGATTGCCAGCGAAACATATAAAGCCCCAGAACTCAACAACATAAAGAAACAGCAATGACAGAAATCTTTGTAATATCTGTTCTATTCTGTGTGACCATGGGTAATCGAAAAGTATACTGAACATATCTGTTAAATCCCAAATATTCCAGCCTGTTACATGGTGTGTAGGATTCACTGGTATGCCACGTGTTAAAAAGGTTCAAGTGACTTCAAATCAGACTAATCTTACTGAAATAATGCTACCTAGAATAGTGGGTGGTTATGTTACACAAGTCAAGCAGTGATAGAGCAGACATAAATTGTAAAAAATGTTTAGTAAAACTAAAAAGGGGGAGATGTGGAGACAGTGTTCTCACAGGAAAATGAATATTTGGTACATGAGCTCTGAATAACTCTCAAAGATACAGCAAGGCCGCGGGAGGCCCGAGGAAGCCTAAGCAAGCAAGATAAGAAGAAGCTGTAATTCACTGAGTGATGAGAACTGTGGACTGTTGGCAAGTGTTCGAGGTCAAGTTCTCACACCTGTGCTTAACCAAGTCACTAAGGGTCCTCAAGACAAGTATCCAATCATGATATGCCAAATTGCTGTAGGTGTGTGTAAGCAATAGTATATAAGGAGTTAATGCTTTGCAATAAATGGCTTTTTGTCTGGTCATATTGGTCTCTGACTGAGTACTTTCCGCGGCAGTTTCTCAGAAACATTTAAGCAGCTGTTCCAATTAATAGTCTTGAAAAATACATTGATCAGATGCATCCTTTCCACTTTTCCAAAACTGCCATACTCTCTTCTATTTTTGCAATAGAGTTCTATGACTGTAGTAAGCAGTGTTTGCTTTTGTAGCAACAGGTTTAAGATACACTACTTTTTCAGATAAAGCTACAAACAAGTGTTTGTAAAATGAAAAATGCTACATGCCAGATCCCCAGCAGAATGCACACAGCATTGCTATAGTGCACTTGAAAGCCTGTAATTATTGTGTTTCGGATCCACTGTGCTTGTAAGACTGTATTTTCTTTTTCCCTATCATTAACTTGCTGATAGTACAGGTTGAATTAATGGTACTAATGTCTCATGTTTTCATGAAGCCAGTATAACCTCTGGCAGTATAATCGAGTTTCAGGGAGTATGACTTTATAGATGCAAGTCAGAGATTTTTTTTTTTTATCATAATTTTATAAAGATTTTCTTACATCCAGGGAAAAAGTCTCTTATTAAAATATCTGATGTTACACGGCTGTTTATAATAATATTGACAGTCTTGGGAGCATTTGTCTAATTTACATGAGATTACTATTTGTGAACAGGAAAATCAAGTTTAATTCATGCCACTAAATTTTCATTATATATATATGCCACTGAAATGTACTATCTATCTATATAGCAGAAAAGCCTCATTCAAATTCACCTTTTCAAACATCCTTAGCTTTGGAGCTTGGAATCTGACTTCTAGTATATTTCATTGGTTAAAAATAAGTATCTTTTTTGTATGAAAGTATTCATTTTCTTGTGCCTGATGAGTGAAAAATGTTTTAAGATTCATTTAAAAATATTACTAAATTTAATTTTCTTATTCCCTTCAGACACATTATTTGGTGACTTGCATTTTGACTATTTTGTTTAAATTTAATTTATTTATGAATTAAGACATCATGCAGACTAATCTTTAAAACTCATTTGACAGTTATATTTTTAGAGGATATGTGAAATAAATATTTGAAATATGATGAAAAGTGTACTTCCCCATTTTAATTTTGAGCTGCTGAATAAAATTGGATGGTTACTACCAACCAATTGGAAGGTTAGGGTGAAGTTGAGTGATGACTTCATATGTCTTTCTTTTCATCCCAACAACATTTGTACAATATATACTTGATTTTAGACAGAATATAGTCTGGATCAGCATTCATTACATTTTAACTTAGTGACATATCAAAGCACTCATGAAAAACTGTGTTAGCACTCTAATTATGATTTTGTCAGTGATGGACACAAATGAAACTAGTAGGTAATGCTGAGCACTGCAATTTCATCAGTGATTTTATAGTGATGGATGGTTCTATTAAGTGAAAAGATCTGATTATGTGTGTTTGAAGTCTCCACATCAAATGACATATGTGATGACTGCACTGCTGACACAAGATATACTAGGTCAGTGGTCATGAGTGGAACAGGTAAACTACTTCAAGGGCTTCAGTTAAGAGTATGTATTGTAAGGCATTTGAATTAAGACATTAAACTAAGTGATCTTCATTTTATCTTAAGTAATTCCTAGGGTTTAGGTTCCATATTAGACTAAAATTAGGTGGAAGAGTTCAAAGAATACTATATGAATATTTGACATGCCTTGAATTCCTGGTTTGATAACAGTTACAGTTTACACCTACTCTGCTTAGCTCTGTTTCACTGTAAGATCAGTCTTCATATTCAAAGCTGACATTCATAAAAAACAGCACATTATGTTTGGTTTGCGGTCTGGTCTATATGATTCTAGTGGATTTCTGACTGTAACTTTCACAATACAGCTCAAAATGTAATTCACTTCACTGAGTCTTGATCCTTATTTTGTTCCAAACCTTTCTCATAGCCCAGTTGTTTTCCTGATTATAGCTGCATAAATATATTTAATATAATGACTCCTGCTTTTCCACATGCTGAGAAGCATGTTTCACAAAACATTTAAGTCTTCTCTGCCTAACACTCTATGCTTCATGAGTGTAAATGCTTCAGTTTTCAGAGGATGCATAAATCATTTATAGAACATAAAATATATATCATCATCTTAATCCAGCATAACTTTCTACTGTATTGTATGCTTGGAAAGAAAGGGAAGAGGATATAAACAATATATATGTAGTTGGGACCACAGAGGCTGGGATGCTGAGAAAATCTGGTTTTATAGAAATAGGATTATTTTACAAATTTTATGAAGTGTATTTAAGAGTCAGGTCTATTAAAATCTTATTGAATTTCTTTCCAACTGTGTTAGCAGGTGCCTGTAGAAGGTTCTGAAAGATACATACAATTTGTAAGGTTGATTGGAAGACAAATCTTTAGATTGCTAGCAAGAAACTAATTAACTGCATATTAGTAAATTTCAGTAACAAGGTAAATGGTCAAAAGTAAGTTTTCTCTAAGAAAACTGTGCACCTCTTTTTCATTCTTATCACGTTTTACTTATACCAAAAATATTTTCTCTTTAGGAAGAAAAGTTTGCTTAACGGAGTCATAACATCATGAACACTTGCACTAATTGTGGGGTATTGCCTGCAGCCTTTGTGAGTCAGTGTCGTGGTTTAAACCAAATCTGCACAGTTTGCTCACTCACTCCCACAGTACCACACACTCCTTTGTTTCCCCCCCCTCACCTTCCCACTCCCAGAGGGATGGGGAGGAAAGCCGGAGGAATACAACTCCCACAGATTGAGGTAAAATCAGTCCAGCAATTAAGGTATAACACAAATCATTAGCTACCAATAACGAATCAATGTTAGAGGAAATAAACAAGGAGAGAGAATACGATACCACCCGCCGAAACGAGCCCAGCCTGGAAGAGAGCTAACCCCTCCCCTCCTGGCCAACTTACAATTCCCTCTCCGAGCCCAACCCGGGAGAGTGTTAACCCCTTCCCTTCCGACCAGCTTCCAGTCCCCTCCCTGAGCATGACGTGCTGTGGAATACCTCCCTGACTAGCCCAGACCAGGCGCCCTATCTCTCCCTCCTCCCTGGCAGAGCATGAGCTACTGCTGAACCTATGACAGTCAGTAAGTTTATATGTGATGATTAAATATTTTCTAAGTTATTTTCTTTTTTGTTGTTGCTGTTGTAATAGATAGGTGTACATCTCTCATTAATTAGACTTCGAGGAAAATCACATAACTGCAATCATATACTATACTGGCTAGAAATGCATAGTCTAATCATGCTAAAAGATAGACATTGTTGAATAAATTCTATATCTTATAAGAGCTAAAATTACTGATCAATAAGTAACTTTTTTGTAAACATTATGTGCACCAACTAATCTAACATATGTTTGTCTATCCTCAAACATCTTTGATATTAACCTAAAAAATTGCATTTCATTCAATTTCCGTATTTGATCCAGATTATTTCATTAATTTATTTCATCACTCCACACTCACTGCTCATTCCTGCTTGTCTGAAAAACCAACAATAATCTATTATATAAAATAATATTTTTTTTTTTCTGTCTTGCAGTCTCTTTCTAGAAAATAATCCCACATGTTTCTGCTTCAGGTGGTTTCCCAGACATTTGCCAATTGTGGCAGAGTAAGCCTTTCGGGTTACTCTGGTTTTCAATCCCTTCTTTCTCCCACATGCTTCATTAGTATTTGTTGCTCACTCTTAAATATCCTGTGTGGACAAGTTAAACATCAAGTGCTGACAAGTAGCCAAATCTTACCCAGTTTTTGCTAGCCTATAAATGGACTCTTCAGTACCATTTGTGTTTTTCACAAAATTCAGTACCACTGTAACTATTCACAATATTCTTTTCAAGAAAGAAAGAAAGTATAAAAATATTATATATCATTAATTCCTGAACTTGTGCAAAGTGTTCAAGACTATCACACACTACATCCTTGTCTCTAAATTGAAGAGACATCAATTTGATAGGTGGATCATTTAGTGAATAAAGAGTTGTAGTTAATGGCTCAATGTCCACCTGGAGACCAGTAACGAGTGATGTCCCTCAGGGATCGGTGTTGGGACCGGTCTTCTTTAACATCTTTGTCGGTGACATGGACAGTGGGATTGAGTGCACCCTCAGCAAGTTTGCTGACGACACCAAACTGTGTGGTTCCGTTGATATGCTGGAGGGAAGGAATGCCATCCAAAGGGACCTTGACACACTTGTGAGGTGGACTGTTGCCAACCTTATGAAGCTTAACCATTCCACATGCAAGGTCCTACATCTGGGTTGGAGCAATCCCAAGCACAGCTACAGGTTGGGCAGAGAATAGACTCAGAGCAGGACTTGGGGGTGTTGGTCGATGAGCAAATGAACATAAGCCAACAGTGTGCACTCACAGCCCAGAAAGCCAACCTTATCCTGGGGTACATCAAAAGGAGTGCGACCAGAAGGTCAAAGGAGGTGATCCTGCCCCTCTGCTCTGCTCTTGTGAGACCTCACTTGGAGTACTGTGTGCAGCTCTGGTGTCCTCAATGTAAAAAGGACATGGAACTGTTGGAACAAGTGCAGAGGAGGGCCACGAGGATGATCAGGGGACTAGAGCTCCTCCCATGTGAAAACAGGCTGAGAAAGTTGGGGCTATTCAGCCTGGAGAAGAGAAGGCTGTGTGGAGACCTCATAGCAGCCTTCCAGTATCTGAAGGGGGGCTGTAGGGATGCTGGGGAGGGACTAATCATTAGGGACTTTAGCAATAGGACAAGGGGTAATGGATTTAAACAGGGCAAGTTTAGGTTAGATATAAGGCAGACGTTCCTTACTGTGAGATTGGTGAGTCACTGGAATGGCTTGCTCAAAGAATTGGTGAATGCTCCATCCATTGCAGTGTTCAAGGCCAGGTTGGACAGTCTCGGGTGACATGGTTTGGTGTGAGGTGTCCCTGCATTGGGGTTGGAACTGCATGATCTTAAGGTCCTTTCCAACGCTAACTATTCTATGATTCTGTGATGCTATTGTTACCAGTGTGATAAAATAAAGAAATACAATATTTTTTTTTAAAAGTGAAGAGCAGTGTCTTTCTTCCTTGTCACACCCTATATCCTACAGAATCTCTCCTTGCATAAGTTCCATGCTTCTTCAGAGTAAGACCAACATCTTTTGCTTTTGAGGGAGATAATCACAGGAACATAACACCAAGTTAGACTATGTAAATGAATGAGACAACTGTCCATTGCAAATTGTTACTGTTCTTAGTTCAAAAAATTCTGTCGCTGTGAACTTGTCTCTATTACTGCAGTATATAAGCTGTGCACAGATTTACAGACAGTCCTGTATGGTCACTTAATAGAAGTTAATTTGTGTAAGGCAATTTACACAAATTGAATAGCACTTTGTTTCTGAACTTGATTCAGCATGTATACTCATGAGTTTTACTGTTTTCCCAGGGCCTAGATGAGTGAGTAAATAAAGCCCCTAAATCCCTCAGCTT
Organism: Melopsittacus undulatus; assembly: GCF_012275295.1. Classification (NCBI taxonomy): domain Eukaryota; kingdom Metazoa; phylum Chordata; class Aves; order Psittaciformes; family Psittaculidae; genus Melopsittacus; species Melopsittacus undulatus. Next base: position 80,253,353 of record NC_047527.1, on the reverse strand, counting down.
TCACATACCTGTTTTTTCTATATGCTTACATGGTTTGCTCTGGGCATTCACCCCACTTCTCCTGTACTCTAAAAATACATGTCATGCTTTTCAGGAGTTAAATGACTTAGAGCTTTTTGTTGTTGTTGTTTACAGTGCAGTATCTTTTCACAGTTGATTAGCCTGTGGGCTTTTCTGAGCACTGTACTATGTTCTGTGACCAGGATTACTTCCTCTAGAAGACTACCCCTTTTATATGTGACAGTGTCAGCCTGTTAGCAAGACATACAACTGTAAAAAAATACCCTAGGATGCCTATTAGCCCTCAGAAGACACAGAAGTTGACATGTGTTAATTTTGCCTGCCAGTTTGCATCAGTTAGTAATAACTGGATGTGATACTTTGTGGTGACATGAAGACAAGCATTGGAGCTTTCTATCAATACAACACTTAATCTTCTTTCTTAACAGTTTAACTGAACAGATTCTCTTTTGCTTTCCCCATCTAGGGAGTGATAACATGCATGCACACACTCATTAAAGAAAATGCCAACAAAGCACGGACACTATGGGATAAGGGAGGATGTATCTTCTTTCAGTTCAGATGGGCCATTCATTCAGGGGCTTCCTAGAAAGAGTAACAGTGCAAAACATGATCTCTTTATCACCTCTCTCAAATTTTAGATCATGCTTGAACTTTACAAATGTGTCCTTGCTTCTAAAGATATACACTATCTTTAAATGTATGTTTTAAAATGCAGCTACAAGTACAGCTCCTGCTATATATATGGCTAATTTATTTTATATTTTTGCAACATTATTAGATATGTATAAATATCATTAAATTTTTAACTATGTTTGTAGATTTGGTTTACTGCAATACTTTGAAGATGAGCAGAGCAGGCATGTTGTGAGATCTAAGATTCTTAAAACACAAAGACAAATCTCATCATGGTTCTCACAATTCACAGAAAATCCTCAATAGAGCTGTACCTTTTCAAGGAGGCTGCATAAATTTGGAGGAGGACATATATTTAGTCAGCAATAACACACATTTTGTTTTCTGTGCTGTATGCCTGGCATCCTGTAACTGATCCTTGCTGTTCAAAACCCTCCATTACTGTAGTAGGTAGGTTTATTCTGTGAATGTAATTGGATTAAACTAATTTCTGGTTTTTTCTGACTTCTGTTTTAATTAGGTTGAATGGACTTAGTTGTGAGGGGTTTTGTTTGTTTGTTTTTCACTGAATGGCTTTTCTAGCCTGAAATCTACTAAACCTAACATCATTTTGTCTTTAGCAAAAAAACTTTAATGCTGCCCAGCCAGACACACTATATTGTTGTCCCAGGTCCCATGTCAGTTTAATACATTGTCTCTACTTTTTTTCTCCTTTATGTAATTGTAAAGCTTCATCACATTGCCACTAAGGTCTTTGTGAATAAGTTTATTTGGTTTGTGACCTTTATTTGTCTTCTGCTTTCAGGTTTTTAATGGACTGTAGACTCTTGCTTTTTGTCTCCTCATTTTTTATTTCAAGTCTTGTTTACCTTCTGACATCTTCTACTTACTTCAACACCTCTTTTAACTATTTTTATTTAACTATCTTTTGTTCTGTATTAAAGTTTTTAATACTGAGACTGTGTGAGTTCAGGGAATTTTTTGAATGCAATCCAGAAAACTAAGATTAATTCATAGAATCTTCATAGAATCATAGAATGGTTTGGGTTGGAAGGGACCCTTAAAGATCAGCTTGTTCCACCCCCACCCCTGCTATGGGCAGGGATACCTTCCAGTAGACTAGGTTGCTCAAAGCCTCATCCAACCTGGTCTTGAACAATGCCAGGAATGAAGCATCCACCACTTCTCAGGGCAACCTGTTCCAGTGCCTCACCACCCTCACAGTAAAGAATTTCTTCCTAATATCTGATATAATCTACCCTCTTTCACTTTAAACTTTAAAGCCATTACCCCTTGTTCTACCAGTATGTGCTCTTGTCAGAAGTCCCTCTCTAGATGTCTTGTAGGATCCCTTTGGGTATTGGAATACTGCTAGAAGGTCTTCCCAAAGCTTTCCCTTCTCCAGGCTGAACAATCCCAACTCTCTCAGCCTGTCTTCATAGGAGAGGTGTTCCATCTCTCTGATCATCTTTGTGGCCCTCCTCTGGACTCGCTACAACAGGTCCCTGTCCTTCTTGTGTTGGGGGCCCCAGACCTGGATGCAGTAACTCCAATTGGGGTCTTATCAGAGTGGAGCAGAGGGGAAGAATCATCTTTCTCAAACTACTTGGCCATTCTCCTTTTGATGCAGCCCAGCATATGGCTGATTTATTCTTTCACAGCTCATATTATGCTTCTCATCAACCAAGACCCCCAAGTCCTTCTCCTTAGTGCTGCTTTACATGCATTCTCCACACATCTTTTAGATGTACTTGAGACTGCCCTGACTTATGTCCGTACCAGTTACAAAATTATAATTCCTCAGTTTCCTTACAGTAAATAATTGGGGATTTGATGATCAAAACCTCCTATCTATTGTCTGTTGTTCAATTAGGGTTGGACTTCTAGACATAACTGAAGTTGAACGGTGTGTGAACCTCACTAAAATTAATTCAATGAGGAACAATGATGGAATAACGTAGCTCATATTTCCTCACTGTCCAAAAAAAAAATGATTCCTTGAATTTTAATGATGTGCAGTTTGGCATATGAATTTAACAATAGTTATTTGAGCTATGTGGCAGCTAGTGAAATATTCACTGAAGTATAAACTGACTTGTGTATTTCCTCAAACAGAATGAATGAATTCTTTTCCTTTATTGCCATCTGTATAGCATCAACTATATTGAATATTGCATAATTCTGAGAATTAGGCTATTTTTAGTATATTAGTATATGCAAAGGATTGTAAAGGAAATATCTATAAAACAGAGTGTAAGTACTTAATTTTAACTTAATCTTGACAGACAAGGCATTGTGTTGTTCTGAATCCATCTTCCAGAACTGATATATTTGCAAGATGGCTCTATACTAGCTGAAATATTTGTTACCATGTCATAGAGTTGAGCTGTGCAGTATCACCAGCCATATTTGTGAGGGAATATAATTGTTTAACTCTTTTAGTTGCCAGACATATTTATTACCAGCTGGATTCTTCTAGGAAGATCAGCATTAAGAGTTGGTGCCTGGTGATCTGATTTCTCTGTACTCAGTGGATTAGTCTCTATAACAGAAAGACCTTCTTCTGTCGTAGTCAAACTGTAAAACGTGAACATAAAAAAAATGCACTAAGACTGCAAAAAATCACAAACAAATGGAAAAAAATTGGGGAGCAATATTCAGAGTCCTGAAAGGAGTCTCAAAAGATTGTCTTGCTCATCCTTCTGTTGCAGGGCATGAACATCTGCAAACTAGTGAATTCTGGCAAATGTCTATGTAGCCTGTTCTTACTGCTAAAAAGATTTTCCAGATGTCTAACCTAAATAATCCCTCTGCACGTCTGCTAACCACCATGCATAGAGAAAATATTCTTGCAGATTTTAAAACTATACTCATCCCCTTGATCCTTCAAATATTCACTTTGTCTATCTTTTTCAGTCTTCTAGGTAAAAAAACACATTTTGTATACCTCTTTCACTTCTTTCTAGTTGCTGTTCACTGGACTCTGTGAAAGCAACTCCTAAGTTTTCTAAAATCTAATTGCATCTAAAAGCCTATATTTCTACTTTATACTTTCCAGTTTGACTTTTTCACAATAATATGACTCTTGTTTAGCTTGGATCCACTTAAGCTCCTGGCTTCTACCTAACTAGCTGATTTTTCTTTTATATTTATGCAGCTGATTAATCTGACTAGCATGTAGTATTTTGTACTTTTCCACCCTGAATTTAACCTTAGGTTTTTCAGTCCACTGCTTTAATTTATCAAAATGATTTTGAATTCTCTTCTTGTCCTTCAATATACTTGCTGCTTCTCCTAGCTTGGTCTTGTTTGCAAATTTAATTAGAACACTGTATTGTCAATTTATCCTTCTAGACCTAGTCCTGTAGATTCCCCTTCTCACGTCTGAAAGCACAAAGTTAGCACTAAAAATATTAGACAAATATTTCCCATGGCCAATTATATTCTTACTATTATATTAATGCATAATGAGAACAAAGATTAGTAATATAAATAAACAACTTATGCACTTAAATTATGTTACACAATTACATAGAAGGCATTTATAAATAATGGGTAATTCCAGACATGTCTAGTGCAACACTATACCAGTATTACAAGTAAGAACATGAAGCTATCTTTATTTCTGAACTTATTATCAATGAAATTAGAAAATGCTAAACAAATATTAATACAAATTTATGTAATTTTATCACGGTTTTAAAGGGCTTGGTGTAAGTTCCTCTATTAACTGGTTCTGGGATAATATTCAGTGTTCATAATTGTGTCACATTCTCCTTAATAGTGTGAGTGTGAAGTGAATAAAAACCACAAAAAACCTAAATTGATGGAAATGGCAAAGAAACTTTAGAAATAAACAGATATTACTTATCAAGATGTCTTGAAGGTATCGAAACTTTCAACTGTTTGTTTGCATCATACACCATCATACTGATACTCCATTGCTATGGTTTGATTTATTCATGTATATTTTTGTGTATCTGTGTGTGACATTCTATTTATTGTACACTTGTAAACTGTTACTATGTGCCATTGTGAGGGACCTTGACACACTTGTGAGGTGGGCTGATGCCAACCTCATGAAGTTTAACCACGACAAATGCAAAATCCTACACCTGGGTCGGAGCAATCCCAGGCACAGCTACAGGTTGGGCAAAAAGGAAATTCACGGTAGTCCTGCAGAGAAGGACTACGGGGTGTTAGTCAATGAGAAAATGAACATGAGCCAGCAGTGTGCACTCACAGCCCAGAAAGCCAACCATATCCTGGGCTGCATCAAGAGGAGCATGACCACCAGGTCGAAGGAGGTGATCCTGCCCCTCTACTCTGCTCTCGTGAGACCTCACTTGGAGTATTGTGTGCAGTTCTGGTGTCCTCAACATAAAAAGGACATGGTACTATTAGAAGAAGTCCAGAGGAGGGCCATGGGGATGATCAGGGGACTGGAGCACCTCCCATATGAAGACAAGCTGAGAAAGTTGGGGCTGTTCAGCCTGGAGAAGAGAAGGCTGCATGGAGACCTCGTAGCAGCCTTCCAGTATCTGAAGGGGGCCTACAGGGATGCTGGTGAGGGATTATTCATTAGGGACTGTAGTGATAGGACAAGGGGTAACGGGTTGAAACTTAAACAGCAGAGGTTTAGACTGTGTATAAGGAAGAAATTCTTTACTGTGAGGGTGGTGAGGTACTGGAATGAGTTGCCCAGGGAGGTAGTGAATGCTCCATCCCTGGACATGGTACTCTGAATAGCATTCCTTCCCTCTAGCATATCAACAGAACCACACAACCTGGTGTCATCAGCAAACTTGCTGAGGGCACACTCAATTCCATTGTCCATGTCAGTGACAAAGATATTAAACAAGACCGGTCCCAACACCGATCCCTGAGGGACACCACTCGTTACTGATCTCCAGCCGGACATTGAACCGTTGACCACAACACTTTGAGTGTGACCATCCAGCCAGTTCTTTATCCACCGAGTGATCCACCTATCAAATCGATGACACTCCAATTTAGAGACAAGGATGTCATGTGGGACAGTGTCGAACGCTTTGCACAAGTCCAGGTAGATGATGTCAACTGCTCCACCTGTGTCCATCACTTTTGTAGCCTCGTCATAGAAGGCCACCAAATTGGTATAGGAGTATACATGTAATACATAAATAAAATAAGGGGATTTTGTTGTTGTTGTTGATGTTGGACTAAAAGGAAGACTGAATTGCTTCACGTAATTTGATGAGTGGAGGAGAAATTACACAGTAGGGAAAATTATCCTTCCAAGTATCTTCCTGGATACTCATAGCAAATGCTGCTATTGTGGAGTATTTTTTATTATTAGTGTTCTCTGAAAGATGTTTTGGCTACTTATTTTGATATAGCAGATTGGGTTTTTTTCTAATCAGAATGTCAGTTTGCCTAATAAATAAAATAACAGTAATTGCTGCTGCCATGGAACTTACAACATTGTATATAGAGCAAAAGCTATAACAGTGAGGAGAAGTAACAACTTTCTTGTAAAAGATGGATGTCTTAATTGAAGGACAGAAATCCTGAATATAGAAAGTAACACATTATGCTTTAATTCATACTTGCCTAATAAAATTAAATTGAAAACACCATCAAGTACAGTTTATTCAGAATATTTACTATTAGATTCTTTTTAACTGACAATAAAAAATCAACAAACCAAACAAAAAACCCAACAGTATAGTTAAGGTTCTAATCAGAATAAATGGTTTGATAGTGATGACTTTATTGAGAAATTAATTTGCAAGCCAAATTAAAAGAGGATGCTTCTGAAGCCAATACAGAAAATATTTTTTTTTTTTAAAGATAAAAATAGAATAAGGGGAAGAATAAATCTACCATGGAATAACTACTGCATGTTCTCCATAGAATGCCTGTCATTTATTGTGAAAATATTTGGTAGCTATTTCTATAATTTTTGCTTTTAAAGAATTGACTACTATTTATATGCTTTTTTAAAGCTTTGTTAAATGATCATACTTGAAAGTTACTGTATAAGTAAATTACCAGGAAGGTTTCATCAGCAACATGAATCAATCATCTATAGATCAGATAGAGAAGTTTTTACTTTTTTGCGGCGGAGCTGAGAAAAGGTATTCAGCTGACTAATTCAACTAAAGCAAGCAGCACCTTGTAAGGGTAAAAAAAGTGTAGTGTTGACTGGAAATGAAGTACAATTGAATGTTTAGGGGGAAAACCATTACCACTTGATTTTAAAAGCCTGGAGTGCATTAGGACAGCATTACATTAATCTGTAATACTGATAATAATATGCTCACAAAATAGGAAGCTGGTTAGAGCTTCAGACCATATGACTATATATAAGCACAAGCAATTAATTTTATAGACAGAGAAGCTTCCTCATTCAGTAACATCAAGGTATTCCTCTTTTCTCTCTCATGTGACTACTGACCCTTTTCGCTCCCCTCCACAAACAATACACACCCCTTCCATTTCTAAATGGATAGATAAAATAAATTGCTTGTGCTTGTTTGGGCTTTTTTTTTTTTTTTTTCTCTCTACACGCAGGTCATATTTCGTCAGTTTCCACTCCATCCACTTCATCTGAACTGTTTTTATGACACCTTCCAACACTTATTTCTAGCCAGATGTTTGATCATTTAATTGAGTACAGTGAGCTTCAGCTCTCAGCTTGGTTTGGTCCATTTAACTACAGCAACATGTGCCAAGGTTTAAAGGACATTACAGATGAATACAAGTGAGTCTCTGTTTCCTGCCAGAATTTAAAAAAAAAGTGAGAGGTTCAGCACATACTGATTTAAAGTTAAAGGAACAGATTATTCATCACTTCTGCAGATTTCTTGAGCTGAACTTTTTTATAAGCGTACACTTTTTATAAAATCCCTTAGTCAAGCACAGGCAGTATCATTGTATGCAAGTTGCATGCATTTGTTATCAAATAATTACTTATATTCCTCATTTTTTAATGAGAAAGTATTTTCAAATTTTTATTTCAAAATACGTTTTCTTTGCATTTAAGCCATAAATAAATATAAAGGGAGGCAGACAGACAAGAAAATGACAAGAAATTACCTATTTCTCTGACAGAGTAATGAAAGCACTTTGTTTTCAAGTGGTAGCACAGAGGAGAAATGTATGTGTTATTTATGCAGATTTGAGCAGAACTCTTATATGGAGCTTAACATGCTATTTGCCTCACTTAATGTACAAAGCAATACAGATTACACTTAATAAGCCAGAGTTTTGACAGAAAACTGACAAGTAATAAGCAAGTGCTTAGGCTCCATGAAAATCAGTGTTACTTAAAAGGTAGTAAGTATCTTTTTACAGCTATGAACACTAACATGACATGTAAATATGCATATACACAAACAGACATGCACACATTCAGAGGCTGATATTCCTGTACTTGCTGGCATGAAGCATTTTGCAGCAGCCTCTCAGTATCCTTTTGGAGTGCAGCCCTGGTAGCAGTGCTTAATCTGTCAAATGAAAAAGAATTAGATGGTTCCTGCTATTCTATGGCAAATGACATCGCCTGCCATGAGATCATGTGCCAACATCTGTAGTTACAGACTCCTTTTATAGAACTCTTGGAAAGAAAAAGAAATACATAAGCAGATGAAGAACACAGTATTAATGAAGCAGTAATACCTTTCCACTTAAAATCATATTAGAACCAATTCACTTTTCCCTTCTCTAAAAAAAATAAAATAAAAATTTAAAGGCCAGGTATTCATTGAGTGCATAAATGAATTTTCAAGCACTAGAATTTGTTTTCAAAAGCAAACACAAGAAGCACAGTCTACTTTACTGCTCTTTTTAAATTTTTTTAATGCAACAGCAAATGAAGCTCAGCTAGATCAAGAGTTTAAGCAAAGGAGTGAAAGTGTGCAGTTCCCTCATTTGTCTTATTTGATACTGTGCTGTTGAGTTATCATCAAAGATCAAATTAAAGAGTTCACTCGCAGCAGGGTTATAGGAAGACAAAAGATCAGCAAGGCAGTGATCTGAGAGAAGAATGGGAGACAAGTGAAAAATGATAACTTAAGATAGAAAAATGGGTAAGTCAGGATCCCCAGTAGTGTTGGGGTCTGAGAGTTCATGACAATGTGCAAGTGAAAAAAAATATTAAGGACATCCAAAGAATGAAGCCAGAAGCAAAGAGCATGGATATCCCAAGTATTTAGGAAAACATGGATGAAACAACCAATGCAGATTCTTTGTGATTATTCAAAAATAAGGAGATTGAAAGATGTCAGACTTTCAAATGCTCTTTTAAAATCATGGATGTTTAGAAGAAAATGTTTATTGCTGATGAAATAAATCAATAGAAAGGTTTCTGATCATGTGGTGAAATACAGGCTAGAACATCTGGCTAGAAATAAGTGTTGGAAGGTGTCATAAAAACAGTTCAGATGAAGTGGATGGAGTGGAAACTGACGAAATATGACCTGCGTGTAGAGAGAAAAAAAAAAAAAAAAGCCCAAACAAGCACAAGCAATTTATTTTATCTATCCATTTAGAAATGGAAGGGGTGTGTATTGTTTGTGGAGGGGAGCGAAAAGGGTCAGTAGTCACATGAGAGAGAAAAGAGGAATACCTTGATGTTACTGAATGAGGAAGCTTCTCTGTCTATAAAATTAATTGCTTGTGCTTATATATAGTCATATGGTCTGAAGCTCTAACCAGCTTCCTATTTTGTGAGCATATTATTATCAGTATTACAGATTAATGTAATGCTGTCCTAATGCACTCCAGGCTTTTAAAATCAAGTGGTAATGGTTTTCCCCCTAAACATTCAATTGTACTTCATTTCCAGTCAACACTACACTTTTTTTACCCTTACAAGGTGCTGCTTGCTTTAGTTGAATTAGTCAGCTGAATACCTTTTCTCAGCTCCGCCGCAAAAAAGTAAAAACTTCTCTATCTGATCTACAGATGATTGATTCATGTTGCTGATGAAACCTTCCTGGTAATTTACTTATACAGTAACTTTCAAGTATGATCATTTAACAAAGCTTTAAAAAAGCATATAAATAGTAGTCAATTCTTTAAAAGCAAAAATTATAGAAATAGCTACCAAATATTTTCACAATAAATGACAGGCATTCTATGGAGAACATGCAGTAGTTATTCCATGGTAGATTTATTTACTATTACATACCAGAGTGGAAATCAAGGGTCTGAATCTCAGCAGTTTCATTGACTTGAAATAGTAACTTGAATGACTTTATATACCCTGCTACATAGGGTAACAGCTTGGTCCTTCACTATTTAATCATATGGCCAAATAATACAGTACTGACACTGCTAATAGCAGGTCATAAGCTGTGTATTGAGCTTGCAAGGCTTCAGTACAGAGGACTGTTAGGCCTGCTTTGTCTGAACTTAGCCTGATCTGCCTCAGCTTTGTTTTATTTGGTTTAGCTAAGACAGCAATTTCTCCAGTTCACCAAGTGTCTTTGGCTAATTTGCTTTGCTTTTGTCTATCTTTGTATGCTACATTTGAAGTCTTAGATTGCAGTAATAAGCAGGGATGCTATCTAGAAAGAGACATTTACAACTCTAACAAAATGATGTAGTATACAGAAATATATGCCTAGTACAGTAACAGAAGCCTTGGGAAAATACAAGATGCAGTGTAGAGGAGTCTAATGACATGAGAAGAAATGGGGCAAAGGTTTGGCACTGGAGATCCTACAATTTCCAACAACTCTCCAGCGGTCAGTTAAAGAAATGCAGAGCCAGGGATGGGCACACCTATTTTTAAGGATAACAAAGAGAGCAAAGATCCGCTATAAGAAGTATATTTGGATATAGCATTAAACTGTAAAGCAAAAGAGAAAGAAATGTATAAAAAAGCATATCAGCAAGTATTTGAAAGTGATTCTAAGCAGAAGAAAAGAAAGTAAAAGAAGACACTAGAAAGAGGCAGGAAAACAAGAAGAAATCATTAACATGAACATCATAATTTTCCCAAAGAAGGACTCCAGATGCTGGCCATTCGCAGTAGCAAACTCCACCACTAACACCAGTGTGAAACCACTGACGTCAGGACCTAGAGAAACAGAGAAAGGGGGAGCATAACACCCAGAAAAGTGCTAGAAAAACTAAGAAGTCACAACTTTAACTGTATTATTGCTTATTGCAACTTTTTTGTATGTAAGTGCACTACCTGTATTGTTATTTTATTTTCTGTAACAAGTGTATCTAGACTATTAAGAATATACTAACAGTACATTGTTTGCTTTAACTACATAAAATATGCCTCTTTTTTGCCTTTAAACAGTATTTTGAATGCAACAACAACAACTTTGCACTGAAGTTTATAAATATGGGGAAAAAAGTCTGATATTCTTCATGCTTACTGGAGGGCTATAAAGTTTTATTCCAAATGGAATATTGGTGATGATGGCATTGTTTGCATTAAAAGGTACAGGATTCAATAAAGTGTCTAAAGCTCTAATTGATCCTATATTATATGCATAAAAGACTTGCAAGAGAATTTGAAATGTTGAGATGTGTACTCATAGGTACTTTTCCCTGTTTTGCTCTCTTTTTCCCACAGCAAGATATGGTTCTAGATTATTGTCTGGCAACGCAATCTATGTATCTATTCAAATTGAGCTCCTGGATGTATTTTACAATTGGCTGTCAATTCAACCTCTGTGATACACCTCAGATTCAAAAGCAAAAGGAACAAAATTCTAAACCAACAAAGTTTGAGTTATTGAGTATTTCCCTTTGTTCTAGTTATATTTACCCTAATTTTGAGGTTATTTATCAGATTCACATCCTTAGAACATGTCCCTTATCATGTATTTTCAGTGCTATGCTTCTGCTTCTTGACCATAGTTAAAAGCCTTTGTAAACAATTTTAAATATTTTTATAAAATCCAGATCTACTGTTAGCATTTTTCAGTTTCTATCTTTATCAGGATGTTAGTCCATCTGTTTAACATCTGTCGTGGTTTAAACCAAGTCCCCCAACTCCCGGAGAGTTAGGAAGAAGAATCCAAAGAATGTAGCCCCCACGGATTGAGATAAGAACGGTTTAATTGCTAAGGCATAACACAAAACCCCTACTGCCATTTACTACTACAAATAATAATGATACAGCAAACAGCAAGTGAAGAGAATACAACACCCCACCAGCCACCGACCCATAACTCACTCCACCCTGCCCGGCCGAGCACCATGTGCTCCCTCCTCCATTTTTCTCCAGAGCTCTACCCCTCCAGCCTTCTCTTTCCCAGTATGCATCCTGGGCATCACGTGCTATGGTATGGAATACCTCTTTGGCTAGCCTGTGTCAGGTGTCCTGTCTCTCCTTCCTCCCAGACTCCCCCTGGCTGGAAAAAACCTTGAACAAAAACACCCTCAAAACATGCTCAAACCATGACATTATCCACCCCTTATTCCATACCATTCACGTCATGCCCAGATCCCACATTTTCAATACACCATCACTCTGAAGTCCACCCCTCGATCATGAGACATCTCTAAGTTGCATCTCTGGACTGATAGCCTGAAGTATCTGGGCCCACCAAAATCATTCACCGTCCCCTTCAGCAGTTCTACAGCTTGCTGCTGGGGACTCCATACAGCTGCCTTCCACCTCCAATGCTTCCAAAGCACTGGAGGGGCCCAGTGGATCAGATACCCGGCTATACTGTCCCACATGCCCTGCCACTCATGACTGTCCAGACTTGGGGACAGTCTCCTGGTGCTCCTATATCCTTGTCTAACCCTAGACAAGACCCAAACCTGACTCTGCTTAACTTTTGGGATCAGACAAAATGGCCGTGGGTAGAACACACTCTGTGTGTGTGCCACCATGCCGATCACCATTACAATCAGCAGGCAGGTCCCAAGGGCACCCAAAAGCCATTCAAAACCATCAGAACTCTCAGATGCTGCTGCTGCACTTGTCACTGGGGCTGATGTAGCTGCCGTGCTTGCCAGTTCTCCCACTATCAGCTTCTCTTCTCCCGAGTCTGGATCCTCCTCCTCTGCCTTGCTGGGAAGTGCCACGTGGTCTCCTGCATCCTGCTGGGGCTCGGCGGGTGACTCCCGGGGAATATTCTCGGCCGCTGCGGGGTTCGGAACGGCGGCAGGACTCGGTTCCTCCTCTGCCTTGCTGGGAAGTGATGCGTAGTCTCCTGCATCCTGCTGGGAGTCGGCGGGCGACTTCCGGGGGACACTCTCGGCCGTCGGAGGGTCGGGAACGGCCGCAGGACTCACCCTCCCGGCTGCCTGATCCCCCTGCTCAGCTACCGCCCTGCTCCGCTCCTCCCCCGCCTGCTCCCGCTGCTCTGCCACAGCCGTTTGGCTCCCCGTGCCGCTCTCCCTGGCAGCCTCAGCTGCCGGCAGCTCCCGGGGCCGCTCCTTCCTGGCTTCACGCAGCTCCACACAGACGACGACGAGGATAAGGACAAGGACGGCGAAGAGCAGCGGGACGGACTGGTACAAGTTCAAGTCCACGGCCACGTCCATCCCCCCCTGCTGCCGGAGCCCCACCGTATTACAAGCCTCCGACACAAACACAAACACATCCAATCCATACACCAAGTACCCGGTAAAATCCCGAAACAGCGAGATCCAGAGAAAAACCTCTAAGAGCCAATAAATCAGCATTGTGACAAGAGACCATAAATCCGCTCAGATCTGTTCTTATCTCAATCCCTCGGGCCCCACGTTGGGCGCCAAAAATGTCGTGGTTTAAACCAAGTCCCCCAACTCCCGGAGACTTAGGAAGAAGAATCCAAAGAATGTAGCCCCCACGGATTGAGATAAGAACGGTTTAATTGCTAAGGCATAACACAAAACCCCTACTGCCATTTACTACTACAAATAATAATGATACAGCAAACAGCAAGTGAAGAGAATACAACACCCCACCAGCCACCGACCCATAACTCACTCCACCCTGCCCGGCCGAGCACCATGTGCTCCCTCCTCCATTTTTCTCCAGAGCTCTACCCCTCCAGCCTTCTCTTTCCCAGTATGCATCCTGGGCATCACGTGCTATGGTATGGAATACCTCTTTGGCTAGCCTGTGTCAGGTGTCCTGTCTCTCCTTCCTCCCAGACTCCCCCTGGCTGGAAAAAACCTTGAACAAAAACACCCTCAAAACATGCTCAAACCATGACAACATCTTTGTGAACTATGTTCTAGTTTGGAAAACCACATCAAACAACATAAATGAATTAAAAAAAAAACCAGAAACAGTGTGAGATAATAATTTTATTCCAAATATTCTTGATCTGGCCAGATGAATAGCACCCCAAACATTAAAAAGAAAATGGTCACAACAGGTTTACCACTTCTCATGCAACATTTTAGGGCTGGCCTTCCACCATACTCATCTGATCTCCTCCTTACTGTGCTTAAAAACCATAATATACATTGCCCTATCAATCTGGCCAAACAAAAAACAAACATCTGAAACCCTCATGCAAATCCTTATACTGGCATTCTCTGCCTGTGAAGCAGGTGCAGGACTAGCAATACTAGTAGCGTCTAGACAAACACGTGCCTCTAACCACTTACACAACCTAAACCTCTTACAATGCAAAAAATTATTCTACCAACAATAATGCTACTTCCAACAGCTCTTCTATCACCCCTGAAATTCCTATGGCCTAATGCCACAATGTACAGCCTACTGATCACCACCCTAATCCTGCAATGATTAATCCCATCATATCATCCATACAAAAACCTTCTCATAAAGGTTATTTCTTCTTGTGCAAAACAAGGCCAGAAAAAAGATGAATGCAGCATTATGTTAATATCAGGACATACAGATACACGATAGGGAGAGACTCAATTAAGGTCAATCACATCGTAAATGTATCATTGTTTAATGTATGAGCAGTTGCTTTCAGAAGAGGAATACTGGACACTGTTCAAATTCACCAGAACTTAAAAACAGAAAAATGCAATAAGCAATCCATCTTTACCTTGTTTTTAATACATTAGTAGGATATGAATAAGCATGAATCGTTAATAAGCAAGCTACCAGAGTAAAAGCTATAGCTTGTAGTACAGGGACTTGCTAGCTTAGGGAGAGAATGAGCAAGTGTTGTGCCTGAGAAACAGTATGGGATTAGTCTATACTGGCACACTCTCATCTTTCTTCACTAGTTTAGGAGCCAGAACAGCACATCTTGCATCCTGAAACTGTAGGTAGTGGAGTGCATTCCTGCATATGCATAAGTCTTCATGTATATGGGTTATTCCAGGATGAAAGTTCCTCTTCCTTTAAGACTGCTCCAAGTAGAGTTTTCTGCTTGGGCTTGAATCTTCATGGATATTTAATATAGCAGGTTAACAGATCCTTCACTGTTAGATAAATGGAAGGAAAAAAAAAAAGAAACAGGAAAAAAACCAAAGAAAATCAAAACCACAGAACTGCTAATAACATTCAACAGTACCTTATGAGGAAAGTATGTATACTCTGGAGGTCTTTCCTGCCTGCTAAATTTCAGGTGTCTGTAGCAATTTATAAATATTATAACCCTTCATTAAAAAGAAAAGTAATTTACAGTGATGAATGTTAGTCACACAAAACAAGTGAAATAAGCTTGCTATTTTACATAACATAATCCACACAGCTCTATCTCACAAAGGCATCACAGCTGTTTTGTAGGTTAGCTAAGGCTGATTTAGATATGTAGTTAAGCAGTCATCTCTAATTCCTCTCAAATATTTGGATTTAATCCCTGGTTACATAGATACTTTTTTTTCCCAAAGTATATTTTTACAGCCTTCAGCAGAGACTGTATTTTTTGTTTATTTTGCTTTGCATTGAGATGATATGTTCAGGTACCACAGTTGCAGCTGCTAGAAACTAAACAGATAAGTATTTGTGTCTCTGATTTCCACTTTCCTTTCTTTTTTTTTTTTTTTTGCTTCTGCTTAATAGTTTGCTTGATGTTAAATATTTTTCCTGATATGTCACAAATTCCCTAGCCAGCCTTGGAGAGTTCAACAAAGAAATTCAAGTCGGAAGATGTATTCAGGGCTTTGGAGAAACATGAATGTCATCACAAGTAAATCACAAGAGTGTTGGAATGATATTCTTCATGAAAAAGGTCACAAGCAAAACTCCACTCACATTTTTTCTTTATAAGAATATAAATAAACATCATATAATTTACTGTTCTTATGTCTGCAAGTGCTATAATTTACCCAGGCTGTGGTAGGAGCTATGGCTTCACTTGCAAATGTTACTCTTCGGGGTTTGACTACATACAGCATTGTAAAGGATTCTGAAAATGGAAAAAAAATACTGTTTCAACAAATGATATCTGCACACAAATGAACTTGTTTTAGACTACTGGTTTCTTGTTTTATACAGTTTACATTCATAAATCCTGCACCTTTTTTGCGTGCTTTTTGTACAACTGTGTTCATGTTCTGTGTGTGCATGCTATATAAATGGGAAGCTATGTCTCTTGAGCTGTACAGTTACTGTAACATTACCATAAAGACAGTAATTTTGTTGGATTTTGAAGTATAGATCACATAGGGTTTTGCTCTTTCATGAAACACTAGCAGTTGAAGTATCAATATTATCCCCTAACTAGAAAATGTAAAGTAGTGATCTTAAGTGTTCTTTGGCTAAATATTTATATTTGAGGAACACACAAGATAATATAATGATGGCTTTTTTTCGTTGTTGATTTTGTCAAGTAGTGACCCTTGAAGTATCAGAAAAATCCCGAGTAACTACTATTACCTATGCATGTCATGCAAGAGGAAAAATATTATTGTGGAATGTCTGAAGGGTATTTGTAAGGAAGGTTAATTCCTTTCAGTTTTGTCTGAACCTGGTAGCACTTGAAGAACAATTTGAATGGATGAAAATGACAGTGGATGTAGCTGATGATGCTACTCATGACAGAAAAAAAATATTTTTTTTCTATAATATCTAACCGATAATATATCTAATAAAAATAATAGTATCTAACCAATTAGATAATATTTAAACAAACTCTTAAAATTGTTCTTTTTAGCATCTAAAACAAAGTACTAATTTTCTTTTATACCTAGACTCTAATCCTGCTTTGCTATATAGTCTAATCATTAATAAGGCAGGAAAATATATATTTATTTAATAGAATTCTGGATGACATGATATGGGTGATAAAAAAATGTCACAGAGACATAAAACTGATATATTTCTATCTGGAACATAAATATAGCATTTCAAGTTCTAAATTACTGCAGGTGAAGTAAGAGTGAAGTACAAAGTGAACAGCTGAGAAAAGCTAAATGGACAAAAATATTGTTCCATCCCACCGAAATATATACGTTCTCAATGAAATGCTTATATTTTGCAAAATAGCTTTTCAACTGAGGTTTTATTTTTAGAACCCTCTAAATTATAGAGTCCATATTTTTTGTAATACTTAACAAATTGTAAATTTTATCCAAACTGTGTTCATTAAAAATGCCTATGAGTTAGCAGCTCAGTGAATAAAAAGTTGTTTGGTAACTGTTTTTTTTTTCTTAACCTGAGCAAAATGCATTGTTATTCAAGGGTCATTTTGAATTAAAACTATGATGTTCTGTCAATTATAGCAGGGTGAGGTAAATTGCAGAATCTAGTAGGATTTCTTGACTGAGGGGATACAAATAAAAACAAAAATTAGAAAAAAAAAAGAGAAGAAAAAAGCAAGTCCTTTTTCAGCACTGTTCCTGCAAGTGGCATGTCAAGGTTTCTCCAGAAATAATCCTCAAAATTATACTGGGTTCTTGAATTCCCCAGTTCAGTAAGTCAATTTTTTTCGGTTTCATATACAGCAGAATCATAACATTTCCACAACCACATGATCCTTTACATCCTGCAAGAACATCCAAAGTTCAATTAAATTAAAATAACCAGTCTTTTGAACATGGAATTTTAATTGGTTCACTACAGTAATTTGAACTCTTCCCTATGTATACTCCACAAATTGGTTACTGTTTGAAATTAACATTTAAGTTTATAACCAGATTTTAAACAGATATTACAAAGAGTAGATCAAATATGTCACATGCTGCTCATTTCATTGAAGGAGGTAGAGACAAATAACTCATTGCATTACCAACCAGATGAGGTGGTATTATGGAGAATTTAAAAAGCTTCTTATTTTAGTCATTACACTTACTCATAAATAACCTATTGTGTCCAAGATCTACTTCCATAACCTTTTCAATTTAGTTAAATGATCAAAATATGAAATTATAGGTGATGTGAGATAAACTCAAGTAAAAGTGATTATTGATTCTTTAATTTATAATGAAAGTACTCAAACTGTTGCTTATATACTATCTTGCTTCTAGTGGACTATACTTACTTTACTTACAGCTTCAGTATTTCAGGAAAGGAACATGCATTGCCAGCAATTCTGTTTAGCTGTATTAAAATTATTAGTAAAACTGCACATTTCTATAGTAATTATACCTAAGAACATTGTATTTCGGAGATCAGTATGTGCATGACTGATTCCTGATTGTGTTAAAAATACGTCAGCACTCAAATCAACACAGTAGCTGGTTGATATCTTCTTAAAAAAAATAACAAAGTTCATATTGAGTACAAAACTGATCCCAGAAGATAAAGTATATGGCAAAATAAATACTCAAAATTATGGTTAGCACAATAGATTAAAACAATACAATGGCCATACAGGGGCTTCTATTACTGAAGGGTGGGTGTATACTTTTTCTTATGTTTTTATATGTATGTGCATGAAAATGATAACACTCTATATTCAGGTACAGCATGGATTTTAAAGGCGTTAAGGAACCTTATTTCCCAATGAATTCAGATTCCATTTTGGATTAGCCTGAGATATATAACAAATAAAATTTAGTATTATCCCTAGACTGCATTTTAGAGCTACATATATAATAATTATTCTTAAATCTACTAACAGACTGTGGAAATGTAATGCACGTACAGAAAACCTTTTTGTGCACAGTTTAATGTGGTAAGTGATAGGTGTATATAGAAAGTCCTATATAGTGTATCCTTCTAAAAACCAGAGGACTCAAGTGGCATCTTTAAATCACAAATCGTTGAAAAACACAAGGAAAAAGAAAAAAAAATCAGTCCAAATACATAGGTAATCTTGCTTCTAATAAAGTTTAACATATACCGCATGTCAGCTAAA
Source organism: Melopsittacus undulatus (assembly GCF_012275295.1). Lineage (NCBI taxonomy): Eukaryota > Metazoa > Chordata > Aves > Psittaciformes > Psittaculidae > Melopsittacus > Melopsittacus undulatus. The sequence goes on along the minus strand of NC_047527.1, from coordinate 80,234,517 downwards.
ATGTAAAGGAAAATATCAGATTTCAGTAAAGCCCAAATGATTGTGTAACAACAAATCAAGCAAGCAAGCAAGCAAACCAAGGTATGTAGCTACTGAGAGAGGTCAAATATAAATAGAGTTGCTTCTACATATTGCCAGATACATTGGTGCTTTGGGCAAAATCAGCCAACATGTACAAATCATGGCCTACTTCAGGCAATGTAACAGTAGTATTTGTTATGTTTTTTTTCCAGAGTACATACAAATAAAACCACCTGTGTTTTACTTCAAAGCTATTGTAATTTTTTACATCATAAAAAACCTCTAGCTGTTTCTCCCCAGAAAGATTTGGTTAGATATTTATGTGAGCAAGGTGTAGAGTTAATGGTTTCTTTTGTCTGTATGGGCGTAGTGTTATGTTCAGGTAAATTTTTAGATCAAATTAGTCCGATGGGAAATCTTACCCTCAGGTTCAGGTTTAATTCTACTTGGTGATATGTTTAGAAAATAATAAACAGCTTGTGCACTTTCTTACTGCAAACAACATCAGCTGCCAGAGCTACAGCAAAAGTAGATCAAGAGATGCGTGAAAAAAAAAGCACAAGTTTCCTCAATTGCTTCTGCTGATCTCAAAGCACTGCAGGTTTGTAATGGTAAGATGAATGTCAACAATAGCTGAAAGAAACTTCAAAAGAAAAAGTCAAGGAAAAATTATAGCCCTAATGGCTTGCAATTACTTCTGCTAACCAACATCTACCGAAAGGTTATTTGTCAGCTCCCCTGGAACTGCTTCCGAGCTATTAATTTCATTTTCTCCACCTTCTATAACCCATTTTCCATTATTTTCTTCACCTGAAACTCATGGGACATTAGGAGATCTAACAATCTTTCCCATCCAAAATCTTATTTCTGCCCTAGAGTAAAAAAAGAAACCAACAAAAGCTGACCACAAAATGCCATCATTATTATTTTCTGTGTTAGAAATTAGACAGGGTAAGTATTGAAAAGGAAGAATTGGGTTTTCATCTGTGGGCTCTGGTGGACATAGGGGTCAATATAGTGTCATGATATTCTAAAATGAAAGAAAGCCAAGACTAAATGTGCAGAAGGACTATAAAATATGGAGTGGTAAGTCCAATGTGAAGAACAGATGTTACAAGAGTGCAAAACAAAGAACTAGAGTCATCAGTGATGGATAAAACTGAGAGAAGAGTGGCTAATATAAACGCAGCTCAAGTTAAAAGATACAGAAAAAATGAAGGACAAGAAATAATGTCAATGTGATAAAAGAAAATGAGATAAAGAAGCAAAGACAAAGAAAAGGGTAGTTATGTTTCAGATAGCAGGTAGAGTCAAGGAAGGCCAGTTTAGCATGATGACCATCCAAGCTTCTGCTCTAACTGGAAGTATGTTTCTTGGAGTTTTAGCTCTACGCAAGACAAAGAATTGAAGCAAACTACTTTGTCCTGTAAGAAAGCTGAGCTCAAAGTCTTAGGTAGCTTCCCTTACATTGCACATAAGGAATAGAAAAGGATGAAAGTCAGTTTTCTGCTAGGGTTGAAAAGTTCTAATTAAAGACTAAATCTAGTGCTCCCACAATTCAAAACAGGGGGTGATCAATATTTTTGAGTATTCTTTTTGGTTTTGTTTTAATTCTACTTTCAGTAGCATTAATCTGCTGTCGGTTTGAAAATTAAATATATTCAATTGCCAATCCTAACATTCTGTTTAACACTCTCTGAACTGAACACAGAAATATTGTTGCTGATAGAATGGTCTTAGAAGACACTCTATGTAAAAGTAATCTTACAATAAGATTCAATTTATTCTTCTGGTCTAGCACAGAATAGTTTGACATCAAGCACTGCTGCTGGTAGGTAATGAAAGCACAGAGAAAATGAAAACAGGAAAAACATTCATGATGTGTTTTACATGGAAACTTCAAACAGCTATCAGATAGCACTGAGGCTAAGGTTTTGTGCTGTAACTATTACTGAAGATTGGTATCTTGTACCAAAGAAGGTGAAAACAAAAGTGACATGACTGGGCACAGATAAATCATAGAATAGTTAGAGTCGAAAAGGAGCTTAAGATCATCTAGTTCCAATCCCCCTTCCATGGGCAGGGACACCACACACTAGACCCTGTCACCGAAGACTGTCCAACTTTGTCCTGAAGACTGTGAGGGATGGAGCATTAACCACTTTTGGGGCAACCTGCTCCAGTGCCTCACCACCCTCACAGTAAAGAACTTCCTCCTTATATCTAATCTGTACTTCCCCTGTTTAAGTTTTGACCTCTTGTCCTATTGCTGCAATCTCTGATAACGAGTCCCCCTCCAGCATCCTGGTAGGCTCCCTTCAGATACTGGAAGGCTGCTATGAGGTCTCCACACAGCCTTCTCTTCTCCAGGCTGAACAGGCCCAACTTTCTCAGCCTGTCTGTCGTGGTTTAAACAAAGTCCCCCAACTCCCGGAGACTTAGGAAGGAAAATCCAAAGAATGTAGCCCCCACAGATTGAGATAGAACAGTTTAATAGCTAAGGTATAACATAAATCACTACTGCCACTACTACTACAAATAATAATGATACAGCAAAAAACAAGTGAAGAGAATACAACACCTCACCAGCCACCGACCCATAACTCACCCCACCCTGCCCGACTGAACACCGCGTGCTACCTCCTCCATCTTCCCCCCAGAGCTCCACCCCTCCAGCTCTCTCTCCCAGTTGCATCCTGGGCATCACGTGCTATGGTATGGAATACCTCATTGGCTAGCCTGGGTCAGGTGTCCTGTCCCTCATTCCTCCTGGCCTCCCCTCCTCCCCAGCAGAGCACGTGCTCAGAAAAGGCCTTGAACAAAAACACCATCAAAACATGCTCGCTATCAAGCAACTGTTCCCAGCCCAGAAGTCAGAACACAGCACTGCACCAGCTACAAGGAGAGAAAATGACTGCTACTGCTGAACCCATGACACTGTCTTCATATGGGAGTGTGCTCCTGATCATCTTTGTGGCCCTCCTCTGCACTTGTTCCAACAGTTCCATGTCCTTTTCATGTTGAGAATGACAGAACTGTACACAGTACTCTAAATGAGTTCTCCTGAGAGCAGAGTAGAGGGGCAGGATCACCTCTTTTCACTTGCTGTTCACACTCCTTTTGATGCACAATTCCTGAAATTCAGCAGCAGCCTTTTGCTGTGGCAGCTGAGCTTCAAGAGCAGGGTACTGCAGTTAGCATAATCAGAATGAGGCATCACTAACAAGTAACCACATCTACAGGAGTCTTCATGGTTAACTAAAACCAAAAAGTCCCTGGACTAGCATTTCTCTAGACAATATTTGTCTTGCAAGTGGTCTTGGGTGAGTAATTTCCTCGTGACTTACAATTTCTGTCTTCGCCATCGTGTATCTCTTTGAGCAGTTGCAATATGCATTTTTTATTCACTTAAGCTTCGATTTTTCTGAGAAGTAATATAGCACTGTCTGCCTATGCTTCACCCTGCAACAGAGTATGTTTCTGCCTCTAGTAGATGTCACTTCCTAGTAAAAATGAAACCTTATGCTCAGCTGCACCTTTTCAGAACTTTGTGACAAGTCAGGCTGAAGACAGTGCCCACTGAAACGGCTGCAAATAGAGCAGATGCTTGTGCCAAACAGCAGTATGTAATGGTATTTTTGCTAGTTAATTCAGATCACTCTTTACATGTGTCCTGGGTTCAGCAGTAGCAGTCATTTTTAATCCTTCTTGGTAGCTGGTGCAGCACAGTGTTTTCACTTTCAGGCTGTGAATGGTGCTTATAGCACATATGGTTTTAGTTACTGCTCAAAGGTTTGTCCAAGGACTTTGTGAGTCTCATGATCTGCCAGGGAAGGAGGGGAGCCTGGGAGGAAGAAGATACAGGACACCTAACCTAGGCTAGCCAAAGAGGTATTCCATACCATAGCACATCATGCCCCGGATGTAACCAGGAGTTACCTGGAAGGGCTAGGGCTCTGGGGGTTGGAGGAGTTATCGGTTGGTGCTCGGTCGGGCAGGGTGGGGTGAGTTATGGGTCAGTGGCTGGTGAGGTGTTGTATTCTCTTCACTTGTTATTTCCTTTATCATTATTATTAGTAGTAGTAGCAGTAGTGATTTGTGTTATACCTTAGTTATTAAACTGTTCTTATCTCAGCCTGTGGGAGCTACATTCTTTGGATAATCCTCCCCATCCCACCGGGAGTTGGGAAAGCAAGGGAGGGGGGGGGAGTGCATGAGCTCTGTGTGGCTTGGTTTAAACCAGGACAGCATGCCTATGGAAATCCACTACTTTGCCTTGCACATGCTGGCACTGATTTCCAAGATGCTCTGAAATTTCGACAAAGGCTGGAGCAGGGAGTTTAAGCACCCTGTACTACTACAGTATTACTGCTCCTGTGCAATACAGACAACAGAACAACATACTGCAGAACTTTGCTGGTTTTGAGGATAAACCAAATTCAATTTCTAGGAACAATTTCTATAAAATTACTAAGACATCTTCCTGGTAAATATTACTTTTAAATAGTGACCACTAGGTATAATCTCTGTTTCTCACTGTAAACTGCTTTTATTAAAGAGTTCATTCTAAACAAGGAGAAATCTTACATAAGTAGACTATATAAGCAAAGATCAAGTCACTGTCTGTTATGTATGACCCCAATTAAACTCTCAGGGAACTTAGTCTTGCCAATGGTAGTTATTATAAAAAAAGCACAAAGAAACGAGTGTTAATTAGAAGAAGGTATGACACCATATAACAGGTCATTGACAACAACACGATTCTTTTTAAAAAATAGTTTTTTCTGTGATTGATTATTTCTTAAAATAATAATAACAAATAATGGGAACATGGAATACATATAAAAAGATTCATGAAATAAGTGAAAATTATATGCGCTTTTTTGTGTAAACGTTTAGTGTGAATGTCTGAAGTACTGGCTGGCCGCACACAAAGAGTAGTGGTCAACAGCTCAATGTCCAGATGGAGACCAGTAACGAGTGGTGCCCCTCAGGGATCAGTGTTGGGACCGGTTGTCATGGTTTAAACCAAGTCCACACAGCTCATTCACTCACTCCCCCCCTTGGCTCCCCCAACTCCCGGAGAGTTAGGAAGGAGAATCCTAAGAATGTAGCCCCCACGGGTTGAGATAAAAGCAGTTTAATAGCTAAGGTATCACATAAATCACTACTGCCACTACTACTACAAATAATAATGATACAGCAAAAAACAAGCGAAGAGAATACAACAACTCACCAGCCATGGACCCTTAGCTCAGCCCACTCTGCCTGACCGAGCACCAACCGATACCTTCTTCATCCCCCCAGAGCTCCAGCCCTTCCAGGTAACTCCTGGTTACATCCTGGGCATGACGTGCTATGGTATGGAATACCTCTTTGGCTAGCCTGGGTAAGGTGTCCTGTCTCTCCCTCCTCTCAGCTTCCCCTCCTCCCTGGCAGAGCATGAGCTCAGAAAAGGCCTTGGACAAACCAAACATTTGAGCAGTAACTCAAAACATGCTTGCTATCAACAACCGTTCCCAGCCCAAAAGTCAAAACACAGCACTGCACCAGCTACCAAGGAGAAAAATGACTGCTGCTGCTCAAACCAGGACACCGCTCTTGTTTAACATCTTTGTCAGTGACATGGACAGTGAGATTGAGTGCACCCTCAGCAAATTTGCTGATGACACCATGCTGTGTGCTTCAGTTGAGGGAAAACTTCAGTTGCTGATGACACCATGCTGTGTGTTTCAGTTCAGGGAAAGAATGCCATCCAGAGGGACCTTGACACAGTTGTGAGGTCGGCTGATGCCAACCTTATGAAGTTTAACCGTGACAAGTGCAAGATCCTACACCTGGGTTAGAGCAATCCCAGGCACAGCTACAGGTTGGGCACAAAGGAAATTCAGTGCAGTCTTGTGGAGAAGGACTTGGGGGTGTTGGTCGATGAGAAAATGAGCACGAGCCAGCAGTGTGCACTTGCAGCCCAGAAAGACAACTGTATCCTGGGCTGCATCAAAAGAAGTGTCACCAGCAGGTCGAAGGAGGTGACCCTGCCCCTCTTGTGAGACCTCACTTGGAGTATTGTGTGCAGTTCTGGTGTCCTCAACATAAAAAAGACATGGAACTGTTGAAACAAGTCCAGAGGAGGGCCACGAGGATGATCAGGGGACTGGAGCACCTCCCATATGAAGACAGGCTGAGAAAGTTGGGGCTGTTCAGCCTGGAGAAGAGAAGGCTGCGTGGAGACCTCATAGCAGCCTTCCAGTATCTGAAGGGGGCCTACAGGGATGCTGGGGAGAGACTCTTCACTAAGGGCTATTCATTAGGGACTATTCATTAAGGATAGCACAAGGGGTTACGGGTTAAAACTGAAACAGGGGAGGTTTAGATTGGATCTAAGGAAGAAAGTCTTTACTGTGAGGGTGGTGAGGTACTGGAATGGGTTGCCCAGGGAGGTTGTGAATCCTCCATCCCTGGCAGTGTTCAAGGCCAAGTTGGACGAACCCTTGGGTGATAAGTTTTAGTGTGATATGTCCCTGCCCATGGCAAGGGGTGGAAGCAGATGATCTTAAGGTCCTTTCCAACCCTAACTATTCTATGATTCTTTGATTCTAACTACTGACAAACATTTTGAAAATTGACATGAACCACCTGAAAAGAAAGTCAGCCATAAGCATGAGGTGAAATAAATGTGAGCTGCCTTAAATATCCTCATGGTGACAGCTATAAAGCTTATGTTCTACTTCTAGGTGGTTAGTTACTTTTGTTAATATAGGAAACACATATTGCTAGATGTTTTGGAACTTGTGGAATCAACCCCTTGAATGAATTGGTCCAGGGAATTAATTGTTCACAAGATAATTAATTTACAATTACATCTAGCTTTAATGTAATTTAGCAATCTTAGCAGTACTTACTATTTATACAGGTATCATGACTATTTTCTCCGTAAATGAGAAGGTGTCCCTGCCCATGGCAGAGGGGTTGGAACTAGATGATCTTGAGGTCCTTTCCAATCCTAACTATCCCATGATTCTATGATTCTATGATATTATGGGAAACAACATTGAAAAATAGTTACTTCATGGAGAATGATTTATTCTTCTTAGTGGCAGAGATTGAACGCTTGTTTCAGGACCCCACTCTTCTTTTTAGGCAACCTCTAATGTAGCCACCAGTCTATTTCCTTCCTCCTCCTAGGCTTAAGTGGCACACATGAACAACCGGAAGCGTATTTCTAACCACAAAAGATTGTAGCCTTAAAGGCTTCCTTGAGATGGTAGTGGTGAGCGTGAATTGTGCTGCCCGATGGATAGAGGTTGAGGTCACCAGTTAGGACACTTCAGTAAATTCAATTTTCTGAAATTACAAGTGTCCTTTTAAAGTTGAACCAAATGGCATATTCCTGATCATTTTCAAGGCAACATGAGGTTCTTAAAGTTTTTTTTGAGAATAGTAAAGTCCTTATGCCAGTTAAAGTCTAACCCCAAAGGTTGCTCAATATTTGGCTTCTCATTTTATTAGCATCTTGTAATAAATGTCCAAGAAAGTATTTATATTTGCCTAAGGTTCACTTTATTTGGAATCCTCTCTCATATCAGTTTTGACCTTCACAAATTCTGTTCCATAAGGGGTGACCTTTAGATTAGCCTCCCGTGTAAAGAAGTGACGATGTTATCTGATGTATTTTGCATTCTGCAAGTAGCTAAACCAAAATATATATGAATGATTTTAAATATCTGTCATAAGTAGCCCATTTTGTTAACATATTCCAAAAGAAATAGCATCTTTTATACATTCAAGATCCCAAGAGTATTTCTCATTGTTTATTTCTTGATAACCTCAAAAAACTATTTAAAATTTTTGTTATACACAGACTTTTTTTCTGTGTTTACCAGAAATACGAGCACATCTGAAGTGATAATAAGATTTTCATGAACATGAAGTCAACTTCAGTAGTTTTCTGTTCCATTAAAATGTTAATAATTTAATAGTATTTAATTATAAACAAATTCAGATACCAAAGAAACTGGGAAAAAAAACTTAATCTGAGAAATGTGCACATGTTGCTGTTGAGTCAAATGCTGGCAATAATAACATAATGACATATATAGAGTGTGTTCTTTAAAATGTAATATGCAAAAGTATCAGACATAAAAGCAACAGGCATAAGTTTTACTAAAGTGATTCTGAGTTGAGACAGGCAAAAAAAAAAAAAGTCATCCCATGGGCAAAGATGCATTGGAGGTAGTTGCCCAGAGCCCATGCAGACCCCATCCTTTTCTAGATTTTCAAGACCCAGCTGACCCATGCAACCTTGTTTGATCCCATAGTTGACCCTGCTTTGAGCAGAAGGCCAGACAAGAGACCTCCTGAGGTTCTTTTCAGGTTGAGTTACGGCTTGGTCCTAAGAAAACTGTTCATCCATTTTTGTCTACTGGTGAGAAACCATAGTCAGTTATAAAGATTCAGCTTATATCTCTACTCAGATGACCTCCACTCAGTGATTAAGTATCATTAGTTTAGGAAAATGGATGGCAACTGCACTGTGCTTGTGTGTATCTGTGTGAGTATGAATATGCAAGGTTTTCAAATGTACATGTTTGAGCCTGAAATACCATAAACCACAATATTTTGAAGCTGTCATTAAAGTACTGTAACCAAATCTCAGATAATTAGAAACATGAAAATGAATTAATTATATTGTGTGAACCATAAAGGATATTATAGAATCATAGAATGATTAGGGTTGGAAAGGACCTTAAGATCATCTAGATTCAATCCCCCTAAAATGGGCAGGGACACCTCACACTAAACCATTCCACCCAAGGCTCTGTCCTACTTGGCCTTGAACACCACCAGGGATGAAGCATTCATAACTTTCCTGGGCAACCCATTCCAGTGCCTAAACACTCTCACAGTAAAGAATTTCTTCCTTATATCCAATCTAAACTTCCCCTGTTTAAGTTTTAATCCGTTACCCCTTGTCCTATCACTACAGTCCGTAGTGAAGAGTCCTTCCCCAGCATCCCTATAGGCCCCCTTCAGATACTGCAAGGCTGCTATGAGGTTTCCACGCAGCCTTCTCTTCTCCAGGCTGAACAGCCCCAACTTTCTCAGCCTGTCTTCATATGGGAGAGTGCTCCTGATCATCTTTGTGGCCCTCCTCTGCACTTGTTCCAACAGTTCCATGTCCTTTCTATGCTGAGGACACCAGAACTGCACACAATACTCCAAGTTGAGGTCTCATGAGAGCAGAGGAGAGGGACAGGATCACCTCCTTCAACCTGCTGGTCACTCTCCTTTTGATGCAGCCCAGGATACGGTTGGCTTTCTAGACTGTAAGTGCACACTGCCAGCTCATGTTCATTTCCTCATCAACCAGTACCCCCAAGTCCTTCTCAACAGGGCTGCTCTTAATGTCTTCTCTGCCCAATCTGTAGCTATGCCTGGGATTGCTCTAACCCAGGTGTAAGACCTTGCATTTGGCATGGTTAAACTTCATGAGGTTGGCATCAGCCCACCTCACAAGCATGTCAAGGTCCCTCTGGATCCATTCCTTCCCTTCAGCGTATCAACGGAACCACACAGCTTGGTGTCATCAGCAAACTTAGTGAGGGTGCACTCAATCTCACTGTCCATGTCACTGACAAAGCTGTTGAACAAGGCCTGTCCCAACACCGATCCCATGTGGTTGAACTCAGAAAGTGAACAACAGTTCATTCTGGTCTTTATTTTATATACATTTTGTTTATTTATGTTACAGTCATGGACTGTAGCCACTATATAAACTAAAAGTAAATATTATTCATTGATTCTTATGTACATATAGATACCATGTAGCATCTTTGTTTTGCAGGTACATTTAAAGCACAGGTGAATGTATCACAGTGAATCTCAGGAGGTGTTTTTGTGTATAACACAATATCAGTCTTACTACTGCAATAGAAACATTAATTTCTCTAACCTATTTTCATATACATTAACTGTAAAATACCTTGTTTTTCCTGTTCGAGAATCTGAAGACAATGAGAACAAGTTTACCACTGTAATTGCATATTCATCCTATGATGTCTTTATACCTCAGCACCTGAGGTCACCAGTTTTAGGACAGTGTGACTCTCAGGCTGCAGCCCTCTGAAGGGCTGAATTAACAAGAAGCGATCTCATTCCTTTGGGCGGATACATCAAAATGATTTCTGTGTAATGCTGTGTTAAGCCCCATCTCTTTCATGCTCTACTTTGGGTTTGATTTCTTCTTTGTGTGATTTTTTTGGTTTTTTTTTTCCCAGTCTTTTTTCTTTTCCTCATTTCTGGTATCTTCTTTGTCTCATTACAAACCAAACACAATATTGAAGACATTTTATTCAAAGGTCAAAAACATGCAGACGTCCACTCCTTGAAAACTTCTCACTCATAGAGAACAAGATGACAAAATCTGTTATCTACTAGAACCAGATTTTTGGTGCATAGAAAGATTTTATCTCTTAAAAAAATTGCTGAGAATACCTGATAACAACGACATACAACATGCAAAACACTACAGTAAATGTAGTCCTTCCAAAAGAGGCTTGACAGATATAAGCATTTTTACTGTTTATCTTTTTGACATATGTTTTAATTTTTCTGATTTTTTTTTTTGCATCTTTTGCCTTTTAAAACTTTGTTCATTTTATTGAAGTGACCAATGGTCACTGGCAAACAACAATTCTTTGGCTCCAATAAAATCATTACTGTGATTTTACTGTCATAGTTCTATAAATCAGCTTCAAAGACTGCATATGAAGACACTGATGATTCAGTGCATATTACAGTAATACATACATTGGATTTGCATTTATTATAAATGAAAAATCAGCTATACTGGAATTAATAAATGGAAAAGTACATTACTAGTGATAATTTTGATTACTTGATAATGCTACTAATGTTTAATTTAGCTAGCTTTTAGCAATCTCTAAAATATACTTTCCTGCCTACAAAATACTACAGAAAATGATTTCTTTAAATTTTATTCGAGAATATGTTCTGAGCAACAGTTCTACTAAAAACTAGATCTGCTGAGAATCTCTTAAGCCTCAACCTGAGCAGGTTTTGGTTTTTTTTTTAATAATAAGTATCAAATGTTTAGCTGTGTTTAAAGAAGACAAAGTACAAACTTTTGTTATCATTCTTTTTCTCCAACATTCACAACCTGCCCTTTCATAGACTTAATAATTCCACTCCTGCAGATCTTTTTTGCTTTTGGGAATAACCAGCTACAACTAAATTGATCTTATTCAGCAGCTGCTACCTGATCTCCCATCACACCTTTAATAAAAAATTCCAGAAATGTTAAGTGTCATGAATATGTGGTCTAGAATATCAAGCAAACCTAAAAAGCGGTATATTTTTTTTAATACAAAGGGGTTCGTTTAATTAAAATAACTACCTATTCTTGGATAGACTGCGGCACTAGGATGATAAAGACATTAAATACAGCAACTTTTTACTTTATTTATATTGAATTGTAATGAGAAAGAGTAGTACCTCCAGCTTCTCTGGAAAAAAAAAATCAGAGGAAAGATTCTTTTTTTCCTATGAGTATGCATCTGAGGAAACATTAGTTGCTATGGTTATTGATATGAAAAGAACAGTTCTCTTTCTCATGGTGTTTTGAGATGATACTAAGTGGTTTAGAACTTCCTATTATTTTTCAGAGCAGAATGAGTTCATGAAATTCTAGGACCAGCTGTGCTAGTCCAACAAACACGAATACCTTAAGAAGCACAAACAGCTAGAGAGCTTCCTAGTTTTACTTTTTCTCCTTGCTTTAAAGTAAATTATAAACAAGGAAAATAAAATGTACTAAAGACATTTTAAGTATGAGGTTTTAATGCATCAGTTGCTGTGATAGCCAAAGGGCTCTACGAGATGCTAAAATGACCAGAAAAGGTAGTTAAGCCAAGATAATATCTCACTTAGGACAACGTTTTAACATCTTGATTTCTCAGAAAACTTTTAACTGTTGCGATAGCATCTCTGCCTCAAATTAATGGACAACTGGCTTGCACTTGTCAAAAACAATTAGGAGTTTAAAAAATATCAGCAACTTAAAAAATACAAAATAATAATGTCATATTTCTCTAAAATTATGTAAAATCTCTGCTGCTACTTTATCATGTTCCTTTACTGTATTGTTATATGCTGAAAGGGTCAATGACAATTATTGGTGAATGCATTAACTTTTAGTCTTCTTACGATGTTCCAGTAAGAAAACCCTGTGGGTTTGTTTTAAATTCCAAAGAGAATTGCCGAGACACGTGAAATCAACTGAAGAAAATAAATTGAAACCCACATTGTAGACATACCTTGGGGTTTAACTTGGGTAATGAAGTGAAATATAAAGATCCTGTGTTCTGCTTGCAAGTGTACCTGAACTGTAAAGAAAGGTGTGATATATATCTGAAACATGAATATAGATAGAAATCTACATAGAAATGCTAAAAACGACATTCAGCGTTAGATTCTTTCTTTACCAAGTATTCTATTGACTTATACAACAAGTACTGAAGTCAGTGCATAGCTTATATTTTGTAGACAAAATATTAGCTAGACAAGGCACACCACAGCATCATTAAAAACACATAAGTAAACTTTAAGTCACACAGGCTTAGATTTAATTTCTGTAGGCTTACTTCAAACCTGGGGACATAGGACTTTGGGCTTCTTAGATTCATTAAGAAATAGTAGTGATTGAAAAATGTGAAGCAAGGTGAGGTGTACACATTTCTTCAGTCTAATTTTGGGCTTAGGCTCTCAAGTAACATCTAAAAGTCTGTCCAAACACAGGAAAATACATAGATTGATTTAGTGTATGCTTCCGCTTATGTGACTTGCTCATTCCAAGACTTTAGCACAAATTCCACTCAAACTTATTATAGATGTGTACCAGTGACCACCTGTTTACAAAGGAATGAAAGAATGTGAACTGTCACTTCAGTAAATTGAATAAAGAAGAAACTGAAACAATTTCTGCATCTAATGAAATATTTAATAATATTTTTTATGATGTATGTATGGACTAGTTTGGTTGTAAGGTGAGAAATGCAGAAATCAGAAACTGCTTTGACTCTAGCCTGGTCTGATTTCAACTCATTCATTAGAGTTATGTTAGCAGTGACAATAGCAACCAGTAAAGGATAGCAAAACATTTCAACACCATCTATAATTGCTGCAACAAAATATTGAATTATAAAGCACAGTATGAACAGTGTTTAAACACCTTATTTTTTTATCATGAGAAGCAACCCCAATTGGTGCTAAGAAGTAAGAAACTAAGTCACAGGGTTTGGCTTGGTTTTCTTCCTATACAAATCAAACTATAATAACTTGAAATTCTTTCAGAAATGTAACACAATATTGGCTGTGTGGATGCCGTATGAATATCTAATTCATTATCAATAACTTTGCCATGGGATATTTATTCCTGGCTATGTGTTTTAAAACCTAATCTTTCTAGCGACTAAGTAAATCAGTTTGTAGATAATTATGAACACTGCTTGATATTCAAAACAGGTTTTATTGAAACAGATCGAACCTTAACAAAAGCTTGAATTTTGGCAATGTATGTCTAGGCCTTTTCCTAAAACAAGTAATTGATACTGAGTAAGACTGTCACAGACTGGTAACTCTGCCTTGCTGGTCACACATTTTCTCAGTATACCCTGATAGAATACAAAGTCATGTTTGGGAAGCTTGAGAAATAATGTAAAGATGATTACTGGTACTATAGAAACATTGAGTATTTTCAAGGACAATGGCAGTTAGAAAAAATTCCCTCAGTTAAGATAGGAGTTGTTTTCCTAAATGTACACATTCAGTTTTAATTTCAGAATATTTACTAGTATCAAGAGAAATTGCTTAGTTTATAAACAATTTTTTAGTATTGTTGTAGAAATTGGAAAGTAGATTTACAGTTTCTGAACAAGAATCTCAAAAGAGATACAGTAGGGAAAACAGTACCAGGAGAGACAGAATGACACAGTAGTTTACCCACACTCTGAGAAAAAGGAAGAAAAAGCCTGGTGTTCTATTGGTACTCTAGTAATGTAGTGTTTCGCTCTGACCTTTTTTTCACTTACCTGGTGATGCGGGGGGGGCGCCCCTAAGGGGGTTCTCTCTTCTGGCACCCGGTGCCCGGCACCAGCCGGGCACAACCCACTCTGGGGACAGCAGCAGGTGGGGAGTTTGACTGGTACGGTACCACCTGTCAAAGCATAATGCAGGTGTCCTAAGGCGAGCTCAGGGAGGACAGAAACCTCTGGTGGAGCAGAAGGGCAAAAGCTTGCTTGATCCTGATGTTCAGTATGAATACAGACCGTGAAAGCGGGGCCTCATGATCCTTCTGGCTTTTTGGGTTTTAAGCAGGAGGTGTCAGAAAAGTTACCACAGGGATAACTGGTTTGTGGCGGCCAAGCATTCATAGCAACATCACTTTTTGATCCTTCGATGTTGGCTCTTCCTATCATTGTGAAGCAGAATTCACCAAGTGTTGGATTGTTCACCCACTAATAGGGAATATGACCTGGGATTAGACCACTGTGAGACAGGTTAGTTTTACCCTACTGATGATGTGTTGTTGCAATAGTAATCCTGTTCAGTACGAGAGGAACTGCAAGTTCAGATCCCTGGTTCACGCTCTTGGCTGAGGAGCCACTGGCCCAAGGCTGCCATCTGTGGGCTTATGACTGAACACTTCTAAGACACAATCTTGCCTAGACGCTTGATGTTGTGCTGTTGCGTCATCAGTTGCTTGAGATTTACCCAGGAGATGACAGCCTCATTCAGGATGTGTGGGCTAAAGCCCTTCCTGAATCTTCATTAGCAAAGGCGGGCCTTCCTCATAGGAGAAGGAAAACTCCTATCTTCAAACCCAGGCAGATGGAGCTCATCTAGCCTTGTAAGATCTTCCGTCTAAGAGAAGGACACTCTTACAAAACTTATGACCTGCAGACTTTGCTGTCACAGTCCTAGCTAGCTAGGCTGTGGAAGTCAAACCTAAGGTGTAAAGGGTGGGGCCACTTCTGCACAAGCTGTGCTTCACCTAAAAAATCCACTGCGCAGTCTGGAAGGGCTTGCTCTCACTTGTCGGTATGGATAGGCAAGGGTCAAAACGGTAGATGACAAGGTGCATGGGAAGCTGCAGATCCAACCTTGCATGCGGGCGGACCAGTGCATGAATCACTTGAGATTGCTCAGGAGATGACAGTCCTGGTCAGACACTTCCCTGTTGCCTAAGCACCCTTTTTTTTCCAACCAGATTTGCATATCCCACATACCCTTGGTCATCGTGCTTGTAGTAAGCGTGGTTAAAGTCCTTCCCAAAATCTTTACTCGCAAAGCCAAGCCATCAATGTAGTGTTGGACAGATATGTAGTTAAGACACAGGTTTCTTATCAGTATCTGTTATTTATATCCCTCTCTACTAAAAGCATAAAGTGATCTGAGCTGACATAGCTGTAGAAAGCAAAAGCCACCTCAAGGCTGATTACATTCTCAAGGTGCTATACCTATGATTGGAGTTTATAGCAGCTTTGAAGCTACTGCTTTATAAAGAATTAATTACCTTCTCCAAGCTGGCACATGTGTCCACAATGGACTTTTTTGGAACCCAAAATAGTGTAATTTCACAATTCTGGTAAATAGGAGAAAATGCTATGTTATTGACTAAATGGGAGGTGAGTGTTCTTGTCCATTCACTCCCTCTCAAATTTTTGAATTTATCCAAGTTTATTGCTGTTTAAATCACAAGGCTCTAGCTCTTTGTTCATTGTGAAGTAAATAACAGATAATATTTTTTTAACTACTTGAAACAAAAAATACTATATATATATTTATATATATAATATATATAATACTATATTTTATAGTATTTATATATACATATAATATTTTATATTATCACTATACTATGATACAAGTCACTGGATTCCCTTGTGCCTTTTCCTGTATGTAAGGCTGGATTTCCTCCTTTTTTTTAAGATGTGATTCAGAACACATCTTAAATCTTTATACATTATGTTCAACCTGCAATTTGTATTTTATGGATTTAGACAATGTGATATGTTTTGCACTACAGGGCTCTTAGGCACAGTTTACTGCTGCACTGTGCACAATAAATATAGAAATTTACTTGCTTTAGTCTATATAAATGATTTGTTTGCTTAATGTGTTGAAAATAATTTAATCTATTATAGTTGTTGCTGTTGTCACCACATTACTACAGTAAGCAAGATCTATATCTCATTTGGTCTTCTGGAAACATTTTTTAAATAAATGCAGATGTATGCCTCTAATGCTATTTTTACAAGTTGTCTGCTAATAAATACACACAGCTATATAGTCTTGTTATGCCATGAGAAACAAAGAGTTCAGAAATAAGTAATTTTGATCAATCGGTCCTATTCTCATTTAAACTGTTATTTTCAGAGCAATATAACTCACCTTTTCAGTAACATACAGCATATAAGAAAAAGAATGTCATCCATGCAAAATGGATAGAAAGAAAGAAAGAAAGAAAGAAAGAAAGAAAGAAAGAAAGAAAGAGAAAGGAAGAAAGAAAGAGAAAGAAAGAAAGAAAGAAAGAAAGAAAGAAAGAAAGAAAGAAAGAAAGAAAGAAAGAAAGAAAGAAAGAAAGAAAGAAAGAAAGAAAGAAAGAAAGAAAGAAAGAAAGAAAGAAAAACCAACTACCAGATCATCCGACCTGAACAATATAGCAGAATTTTTACAGTCTTTCCATTGTCATCTTCATACATCCAAGTCAGAAACTCGGGTAAGTCTGTAAAGTTTGTATTTCTTTCTATGAGTGACATGACAAAATTTTGTTTCTTTCCTGCTGTGAATCTAAGACTTATTTCCACACTAAAAGTATGGAGACATGGAGATTTCTCTATTGACCTGATACTTGGTGAAGTCATAAAGATCAGAGAACACATTTTAAGTGCACAGCAGCCATTTCAGATTAAAATAGCTTCCAAGACTACTAAAAAGTCTATAATTCGTCTGCTACTATTCTTTACCTTCTTGCAAGTAGGTGTTTAACTCTTTGTTTTCTTCCCTTCAGTGTGTGCTTCCTGGCCTTACTATGTACTGTTTCAACCCTGCTTTGAGTTAAAAGTATTAATTTCTGTGTAAACATCAACAGAATAAACAGATAAGGAACATTTTATGTTTTCATACCATATGAGATATCAGTGTAGGGTCACCTCCCCTCTCTGTGGGAAGCCAAGAACTGGGGAGACAAATTCGTTTCACAGCTGGTGTCAGGAGAACTCATGCCAACAAGCAAGATGCAGTTTGAAGCCCATGTTCCAATTTTTTCTCTCTTATAACTTGCAAGAAAGTAATTTCTTAATTGACAGCCAAGCAAGCAGATTATTGTTACCGATATATTTTTTCAAGAAGGTAACTCTTAGTGAAATTCAGGAATGTATTTTTATTTTAATCTAGCCTTGTAATCTGGAGTACCTCTTTCACAGCAAAATCACTGGTACAGTTTTCTTCCAAAATCACAAGTACACTAAATAGACACTATATGAATATTTCTGAGTTCCCACGGTATTTGGAAACATGGAGGTAAACAGAAACAAAAAAAAAAAAAAACAAAAAACCAAACCAACCAAACAAAAAACATAAACAAATTTCTATGTTTCCTGAAGATTCAGAAAGCAGTTTATTCATCTCAGATATGTTTGCACATTTTATCTAAAGATGTCAAAAGAAAGTCTTATTGTGAGGCTATGTTAAGCATCTTTGGTTTTAAATGTATTTTCTCTTTGCCTGGCATATTTTTTTCCCTGTGAAATATTATATATTAGCAATATCAAACTCTGTTCTTGATGGAAAACCTTAGCATATGTCTTATTACACTACACAAATTTACACCTTTGATTAAGCTTACCAGATGAATGCAATATTTAAAGGGATCTCAGAAGAACCATTCAGCTGTTCAGTTTTAATCTTATGTGCTCCTTGACAGGAGTGGCCAGTGAGTGGGTGCCTCTGGGAAAGCCTGGGTAAATAGAGGCAAATGCTGCCAGGCAGCCAGAGCTGGGGCAAATCAATTTGCCTGAAGCTGAGCCTGTTTTGCCCATGATGGTAACTGGTGAGGGATATTCCCATCTTTGTTTCAACCCATAAACATTTCCATCTTGTTTACTCTTGTCCTGTTAAGGAAGGGGGATGGAGAGAACAGCTGGATGACCACTTAGCAGCCAGCCAAGGTCAACCCACCCCATCACTTCTCTCTGAACAGTATCTATTAATTTTATGTAACCATTTTGAGACTACTTTAACATCAGAATAAATAGAATTGCTTGTCACTTCATCTGTTCAGATCAGATCTGCTGTTTTGTTCAGTAGCTTTTGCAAGTTTTCAGCACTGCAGAAAGAATGAAGAATGATTTCAGATTTCCAAGGTAGTCATCTGTAAAAAGAAAGGAATGTACAACCTCGATCACATGTCATAAAGTGGACTTCTGTCTGCGGCAATTGAATTTTCCAAAGATATACTCAAATGTGTTCAAAATAATAGTCTTTTTTTCTGAGTAGTTTCTTAAAAAAGGGCAATCATAAAAGGATAGGGCCCCAACCCCATCAGTACTCCATCTGTTTTCAGCTCAGGGGACTTTCTGAGCAGAACAGAGTTACATATATGTCACTATTTCTATGTATTTCTCTTCCATTTATTTGACCTGTCTCTACTTAAACCCTAATGGGACATGAACTGGTATCTGCTTCTGTATTAAAAATAGATTTTATTCTATTATTTTCCTCTGGGTGTACACACACTTCAGCAGCATTATAAGTGCATCTTGTCCCTCTTAGCAGAATTCAAAGGGAAAATGCTCTTGTTTTCAAGTGTGCAGCATTGGGAGTGTGATACTCATAAAAAGACAAATTTTTAAGATCAGAAACTGTTGAAATGTTTATACAACTGTACCTGCTTTGCAGTGTCAGGTAAATATCTGTAAGGAATCATTCCTATGGACTTTCAAACAAAAGTATAAAAAGAGGCAATTGCAGAAATTCATCCTGTTTATGGTCAGAAAATATCTACCGTTTCTCTCTTACTCAGTCAAAAATTCAGAAGTATGGCAAGCATTTATTGTTTGAAGATATATTCTATAAAAAGCAGTCTATCAGAATTAAATGTAGAAATAATGTAAATCTATTTTTCTTATGGCCCCTACTTAAATATTCACTACTGGACATCACAAGTCATAGAATGGTTTAGGTTGTAACGGACCTTCAAAAGTCATCTAATCCAACCCCCTGCAATAATCAGGCACATCTTTAACTAGATTAGGCTTCCCAGAACCACATCCTGCCTGGCCTTGAACACTGAGTTGACATTAGGCTATGAAATTGACATTAGGTTATAGACTTGACATTAGTTTATTAAATTGAATATGTAGAAGACCTTGTAGAAGAAAAGCTTTATTTTTGAATTCTTATTACTCTAATTAAATAAGACATGTAAGTAGTTGTAGTGCAAGCAGGGCATATACTGATGATCTGAATTAATCACATGATCAAAAGGAGAGTCTATAAGCAGAATGCCAGACAGTGTTTCAAAAACTGTTTCAAGTTGAATTTCTCAGGAGACAAGAGCATGCAGAAGTAGGTGGAACTTCTAATAAATCACGTGAATTTCTAGTGTATGGATAGTGATTTTTAAAATACAGGTTTATTTATTTTCTTCTCCATAAAAGTGAAAACAAAAAAAAAATTATTAGTAACACATGAAAAGCCACTAAAATGAAACAAAGAGAGAAAAGTGGATTGATGTAAAATGCAGAAAACTATGATAGGTTTAGCAACTGCATTTGCAGCTTGATTTGCAAATTCCTCTTAGTTCTGTAAAAACATGCTCAGCATAACATTCAACAACTAGCCTTGATAAATACTGCAGTTATTCAGAATCACTTTTTATTAAGATGTGTGTAGCTTGTTACAGGATATTTTGTTGGCTGAGCATTTTGGGAAAGAAAAATGGATGAATAATCACTAAAAATATACTAACAAGTAAAAATAATATCTGCAGTACACAGTTTTAATATTTCAGACATGTAAGTATTTTGTGAATATTATAAGTTGTCCAAATATTATTTGTTAGAATGGGACTGATGCAGCTCTCTTATGAGCCACTGGTCTCCATGCTAAACTTTTTTTTTTTTTGAAGGATTATATGCAATTTAAATGGTGCACAAACTTCACATTTGCTGTTGATAAAGGTGTGAATTGCACGTGTAACAAATAGTGGCTTTAAACACTATTACCGGCTTTGTACCACTGTTTCCGATAGGTTCTTTTGTAAGAAACAAAGGTCACTGGTCCTGTTTTCTACAGCTTTAGTTTAGCTCAAGACCTCAACTTCACGTAATAAGGTTAATTTATACAATTGATTAGATTACTACTATATATGTCCAGAATCCTTTAATAATTTTGCTCCTTTATTCAGATATTCATTGCAGGGAATCTCACTGCGAGTGGTAGGGTTTTGATTTTACTTACTAAACACAGAGAAAAAAAAAAAGCTATTTATGTAAATTTTCAGAAAGATTTGTTAACTTTACTTGCTTGCCACCTTCAGGGCTCTCTTCTCTTAGACCACATTGCTGTACATTACAAAACAGTTTTTCCTACAACAGCTGACCTGTAGATTAGAGCAGAAAGTTCGTGTAATTTGTTATGAAATTGAGTCAACTATAGCTAACAGAGGCGGCACTTACTGTCATGTTTCACTTTCCAGCTACCCTAGCACAAAAAAAGTACCTGAGAGCTGTGAAAAATGCAATCAAACTACTACTAAAGCTTAAAACTTATCTTCCTTTTACATAAAATTTAATGAAACAACCCTCCAGCTTTTAAAAGAACAAAGGAAAGTTGTGCTATTGCTTGTGCAACATAAGATATCAAGAATAATCTGAAAAACTTGGTCATAAAAATTCTGTCTATCTTACATCCACCTTGTATTGTAAAGCAGTGTGGTATAAATTTGCAGTTTTCATGCTGCCATTTATTTTACATAGGGTTTTCTGACTAAATGCAGCGTTATGTCCCCAAGGGCACTGTTAGCCCTGACTATCCCCTGTCCAGCCCTCTGGGGTCTTCCTACCCTGCTCACACACTAGGAACCCATTTATGGACGCTGAGACTGTCAGTCCCTGCCCCAGCTATGTCACAGTAGGGCCAGTATCTGGTTCCCACAGCCCTGCCTTGTTGGGTGGTGTAGAGTTGGGCCCAAACCCAGGTCCACATCCCTGATATGCCTCAGCCCATCGCCATCCCCAGGGATGAGCCTGGTGCCTCGGGCAGGGGCTGAGGGAGGTGGAAGAAGCCCTGGCTGTCAGGCCTTGACCTGACTTTGATGCTCCCTGAACCTGGCCCCCACAGTACTCTGAAATACAGTTCTACCTGAACTTCCTGTTTTCTAGTTTGAACTTAAAGTCAGACATGAGTTGTCGTATGTATTCTCAGAGAAGAGTGGCAGTTGTTTCAGGGTTTGAAGACTGAATTATTTTTACCATCTGAATTGATCCCCACAGTTGTCATCTTTGAAGAACTCCTAAAGAAAGAAAGTAGGTTGCTCTAATGTGGAATGCAGGACTAGATCAAAGAGTTGCTGGGAAAAAAAAGTAAAAAAAATAGAAGATTTTAAGCACATAAATTAATTAGGGCCAACAACAGGCAAATGTACACATACAATTCTGAATTTAATGAAAGCTAGCATCGTTATTATAATCTTTGCCAAATTTACTTAGTGGTCTGATAAAATATATTTTAAGGTCCTACATGCTGGTCCACTGTTATGCATAACATTTCATTTAGAACACTAATTTTTCTTCCTTTTTTTTATTTTAACATAGTTAAAACAGAAGTTTAAAAATTCCTGATTTAGAAGGTTTGAGTTGTTTGAGGGTTTTTTTAAAGTTATCCTGGCAATTTGCATTAATATTTTATTCATTATGTAGTACCTGATAGTTATTATAATGAGCATTATCAGTTGGGGATATTTCAATGTAAGACTTTTGCTTAGAAGACCTAGATTCATTAAAATTTATGAGTATTACATATCAGGGAACTAGTGTTTTCTGTGAGAAAATTCTCAAGATTCAGAATGTGATGCTGTTCAAACTATGTGGGAGGAAGTGATTCAAGATGGTGGAAGATGTATCAATCTTAAAATATTCAATGTCTGACTCTTCAGAGTGTTTCCTGCGTATGAAAATCATGGCTTAGGTGTCTACCAGTTGGAATGGAGAACTGGAATAGAAATACTAAAAATCAAATTCATTGGCAGAGTGTTAAGCAATACAGAAAAACTTTCTGATCTTGCAGGGTTGAAAAATAAGTGTTTTCTTATGTTTCCATTGCTACAGGATCAAAATAAGTGAACTTTGACTATAAAATTATCAAAAAGGTAATACAACAAAATATACTCTCACTAAACTACAACACAATTAGCAAAACTGTAAGAGAAGATTATGAGTGTGAATATGGTACATCAATCAACCAATAAAAAATATACACTCCACAAATATTTTGAAACTCAATTTAAGGTATTGTCAATGAATTGAAGACAAAAGGAGCAACATTTAAAAACCAAAACTTTATGATTAATTTAAAATTACAATAGATAAGACACTAAAGAAAAATTCTGTAAACAACACTGATTCCACAAATATCTGCCACAGGACAATTCCACAAATGGATACTAATGGGTATATTTTAAAAATTAATCCCAAAACTGTGACAGTTCTGCTCTGTATGTGAAATGGTTTTATTGACACAGATATGAAAAGTATATTATATTCAATTTTATTTGTAAAGGCTGTAGCTGTACTGGCATTTAGTTTGGCTTTGAAGTGTGCTTTCAAAGCAATTATTACCTTTACTGGGCTTTGGTCACATCACATGCTGAAATTGGAACACACAAACTGAATCTTCTTGAAATAAACCAATCCAGAAGATGACTCAGTAACACACGTAATGCACACCAAACTAACAGACATACAGTTTGTTCATCCAGGCTGGATCTAGTCCAGATGATAATCCTCCAAAATTATCATAGTAATATCTCAGTACCAATTGTTCAGTCAGTACCTTCATTCCCATTGCCTTGCAATACTTTAAAGTGTAAACAAACATGATGGGTAGTAGACATCTGGTTGCTGACTTAATAAAATTAGAGCCCTAATTAGACATTCTAATACGTATTTTTCTGCTCAAAACTTTCAGTACCACAGGCTATCTCTGCAATTTTGTGACTTTTGAGCACTCAAAGGAAAATATATAACATCCAGACATTAAACATGACTTACAATGCACTTGCAACATGCTTATAGAAAAAATGGTTATTGTGCTATGTAAAGAAAATTTTATTTATTGTTTCAAGTACATTTTAGAGTCTGCTTTAAACTTAGAAGACTAAAACTTCACAGAAAGAAAGTTTAGAGCAAAATATTGCTACTAAAAGTGATGGAAAATGAACCTGTGACAAGAAGTTGTCTCTTCAGGCTTCAAGAATTTCCATGACCCACTCATCACATCAGTATGATATTCCCTGTTGATCTCTGGGAAGTTGGCATCTCCCATAAGGACAAGGGCTACTGCTACTGAAATTTCTCCCAATTGCCTATGCAATAACTCAGCAGGGCTTACATCCTGGCTGAGCGATCAGTAGTAGACACCCACTACAATATCTCCTTTGTTTTCCATCCCCATATTCCTTACCCAGACCCTCTCAAGCACATCACCATTAACTGTGAGGGTTGTGCAATCAAACCTCCACTTTAGTATAGTGTAACACATCCACATCCCCTGCCCTAAGTATGCCTCTTGAACAGCCTGTAGCCCTTCATCCCAGCACTATAATTATGGGACTCATTCCACCAAGTCTTGCTAATACCAATGATATCATAACTCTGGGAGCTGACCAATGCTTTCAGTTCATCGTATTTTAACCTTACTGCTTCACTGCTGTACAAGCATTTCAGATATGTTTCTGAGCCTTCTGTGCTCTGAGAAGCAGTGTAAACTGAAGTTCCTGTGAAGACTGCCACCCTCTAGCAATGCCATGCCAACCCTTGGCTTACCTACGGCAATCCTGTTGGTATCCCCTTCGCTCATCAACTCTAGTTTAAAGCTTTCTTTATTTAGTCATATTTTAGTCGTCTTCCCTCCGCAAACATCAATCATGAGGTTATAAACAATCTTCATAACATTAAACAATAATCAGATACTTAAAAATAGGTGTTTCAGCCTCACAATTATGATCATTATTCTCATCTGATCTTTTTACTCTTGTAATATGAAGCAAATAAAAAAAAAAAAAAGAGAAAGGCAGGTTGCTGAGACAGGTAATGGCTATATGTACATCATTGCATTTATCATGTAAAAAGAAATCACACCACTGTTTGGCTCTACCCAGAGATATTTACATGCACTCCACTTGCTAGCAGGTAATCACTACTTAGCAATAACTAAAACATCAGTGTATTATTAGCATTATTCTCAGACTAAAGCCAAAACCCAGCACTGTATCAGCCACTAGGAAGAAGATTAACACTATCCCAGCCAAAACCAAGGCATTCAAGAAGTTAATTAAAAGCATACCACATTACATGGATAGTATAATCACTGCATAGAATAAGTAGTAGAGAAAAGAGGTCAGACAGATAATCACTAGAATTAGTGTTTTGATCTGATGACACTGATTAGATAGTCCATCTCTTTGTCTTAAGACTAATTTTGCAGAATTCTATGGTGAATACTCATTATGCCTTTTTTTTCTGCAGATTGACAGCTTGAGATGTACTGTTTAGGGGAATAGTTCTACCATAAACTTACTCATCTACAAAATTAATAGAAAAAGAATGGGAAGAGAGCAGTCAAAATTAACAGCTCAAACAATTATCTGTAGGCTCATATGCAAAGTTTTACTAACTTGAAATAACTTGAAGGAAAAGATTATTTTCCCCCTTTCATCAGTACTTCTACCATTACATTAAAATTTCTAGACAATCAACATTTTGGTTTACAGCTTTTATGTCAAATCTTCATTGTCATGAATGAAACCTAGTATCCTCTGCTCGTATTTTTCCCAAAATACTGTTCTGAAGAGGTGAATAAGAACTCATACTGCCACAGAATGTCTTTAATTTATTAATTAAATTAAATAACAGTGTAATCCCAAATATGTGAAACTCTAGTGTAATAAATTTACTAAGTTGTCTAAGAGAAAATATGCTCTTCCATAACTCAGAAAAAAAATGTTATCAAAGTCTTTTGCATATTCAGAATCCAGATAACCTTTAAACCTACATAACTGAGATACAATTCCCTTAAAGCTAATAAGACAGCCATCACAGATTCAAGAATATTCTATATGTGCTTGCTTCTCCCTGTTTACTGTTACATATATAAATATCTACATTAAGAAACACTTCTATTAAAAATGGCACATGACCATAGTTAAGCTAATACATGACCATAGTTAAGCTAATCAGACTGCGAGAGAAATGTAAATAATGGATAAGTTTAGAGTTAGAATCATAGAATAGTTAGGGTTGGAAAGGACCTTAAGATCATCTAGTTCCAACCCCCTGCCTTGGGCACGGTCGCCTCACACTAAACCATATCACCCAAGGCTTCATCCAACCTGGTCTTGAACACTGCCAGGGATGGAGCTATTCACCACCTCCCTGGGCAAGCCATTCCAGTACCTCACCACCCTCACAGGAATGGGGGTGTGGCTATACTTCCCTCATTGATTATTATTACAGCAATTCTTATCCTGTTTCTGCAGAGATTTTCTCCTCCCACCCCCACCCCCCCCCGCATTACCCTTTGTCTTTTCTCCATTTATGCTTTATATGTTCCCTTCCACGTTGTTAGATCTGAGTACCTCCAAGCCTGCTTCAGTTTCAAAACTTTCTAAAAATGAGTAACCAGAATTATGTTAAATACTCCAGATGGTATTTCATTAGTCTTTTGTACAGTCACTGGAATACTCACACTGATGCATTGCCTTTTTCACAGCTGACTCAAATTGTTATTTTACAATTTTCCAATAATTAGGCTCATAGAATAGTTAGGGTTGGAAAGGACCTTAAGATCACCCAGTTCCAACCCCCCTGCCATGGGCATGGACATCTCACACTAAACCATATCACCCAAGGCTTCATCCAACCTGGTCCTGAACACTGCCAGGGATGGAGCATTCACAACCTCCCTGGGCAAGCCATTCCAGCACCTCACCACCCTCACAGTAAAGAATTTCTTCCTTATATCCAGTCTAAACCTCTGCTGTTTAAGTTTCAACCCGTTACCCCTTGTCCTATCACTACAGTCCCTAATGAATAATCACTCACCAGCATCCCTGTAGGCCCCCTCAGATACTGGAAGGCTGCTATGAGGTCTCCACACAGCCTTCTCCAGGCTGAACAGCCCCAGCTTTCTCAGCCCGTCTTCATATGGGAGGTGCTCCAGTCCCCTGATCATCCTCGTGGCCCTCCTCTGGACTTCTTCTAACAGTTCCATGTCCTTTTTATGTTGAGGGCACCAGAACTGCACACAGTACTCCAAGTGAGGTCTCACAGGAGCAGAGTAGAGGGCAGGATCACCTCCTTTACCTGCTGGTCATGCTCTTTTTGATGCAGCTTATTTCTAAATAATTTTTCATGTTAACAATATTAATATCAAGCCAGTACACTTTATTTTTTCTGGTAAATATTGGTACAAGAGTGAACATTCACCACCGCAAGTACTAAATCCTTCACTACTGAATTATGTATATGTTAATAGAAAATTCACAGTGTAAAAAGAACAGCTAGAATTCTAACCTTGAACACATATATAAAATGCATTCATTGAACTCATTTGAACTCTAAATTGATTTTTACTGAACATCACTCAAGGCTAAGTGAATTTTAGTTAAAAAGTTACAGTGGCATCATCTGTCCCTCTAACAAGGATGTCAAAAATAGCCTCTGGTCTACTTCCAACTGAGCTCTTCTTATCTTTTGCAGAAACCCATCTGCTGTAACATCAATGAAGATGGATTTTTTCCTGAGTATTTTTCAAATACATTGACATTTATTTTAGGTACAATAATATGTATGTGTATTATATTTACTTACTACTTTATGCTTGTAAGTAAGCTATAGACAACAAAAAGAATCTTTTTTTGCTATGGTCCATGACATTCATTTAAGGAAATTGTCAAAGTAATTTTAAGCATTCCTTTCCTTTGATACCTGAATACCTTAATAGAGTGACTTTCTTCTGCACTGTCATTTATAAGGGGGGAAAAGAATTCTCCTGTAGACACTGGATAAAAGTTAGAGTAGCTTTAAGGGAAATTGTAGGCACTTGAATTGCAGCTGAAATGAATCTGTTTTTGTAATATTTACTCTGCATTTTGTAAACACAAGAAAGTTCTCCCCACTGTCAGGACCAGAGACAATGGGAATGAACTGAAACACAGGAGGTTCCATTCAAACATAAGAGAGAAATTTTTACTTTGAGGGTGACTGAGCACTGGTACGGGTTGCCCAGAGAGGCTGTGGAGATATTCAAAACCATTTGGACATGGTCCCCAGCAACTGGTTCTAGATGGCCTTACATGAGCAATTGGGTTGAACAAGATGACCTTGAGAGGTCCCTTCCAGCCTTAAACATTCTGTTATTCCATAAACAGGCAAGTTAAAAGGTTCAGGTAAAGCAAGACAAAGTGAAAATAGAAGGAGATTACAGCATACCTGTGAGCTACATTGTTAGACTGGAAGATTGCACTGCAGGGATTAATTTCACCTTTTTTTGCCAGATTCATTAATATTTTTTGAGTTAAATATGTTCCTCTGCTATTCAGAATTCTCATCTATAAAACAGAAAGACTGTCTCTCTTACAGGCATGTTGATTAATTCATACACCTGACGGTATTTTACAGAAGAGCTAAAGAACCACTAAATTTATTAATAATAAAATGAATAAGATGTAGTGATAGTAAAATTGAAACAGAGTAAAAACAAGGGAGCAGCAGTGGGAGAAATCATTATTTTGAAGATTTGGATGCACAGCTGAAGATTTGGGTTTTTTCTGTGCTACTGATCTGAATTATAACATAAATATTTGTTTTCTGCCATTGTACATACATAATAAATGCAAATAGAGTCTGTAAGAGAAATTAAGTTTTATTTCAGGATAAAGCACATATGCATATAGCCATAGCAATAAAAAAATAGCATGTCTGGTGTTACTCGTAGGAAGCAAAGAGTCTGTCACTGGAGAACCTTGAGCTAGAAGTTGAGGAAATTGGGACTGCTTGACTGAGAAAACAGTCCAGAAATGAAAAAGGAAGGGAAACAAAGCCATTCTGAAGGAACTACAGCATTAGAGTGGAAAAAAACAAAAAAAAAAAAACAAAAAAAAACCCAAACCCAAACAAACAAAACAACAGTTTCTCAGTTTAAGATAAGAAGCCCCAAGGGCAAGACACTTCACTGGGGTGGGGGACAGGAGTGCAGGTGGGGCTGAAAGTCTGAAAGCAAAAGCAATATGTAACACTGCAGCTGCAGAGTTTTACTTGAGCCATCAGGATGAAGAAAATGAGTGGTTCTGGCAAATTACTTATTTATGAAATATGAATGACTATTTCATCATTTGTTGCTATCAAAAGAGTAATCACTGATCTCAGAAAAATCCATTAGCACTTAACTCTGGGACAGTCATCCTATCCTATCACTTCCCTAACAACCTATCTGAATCTGGGAGAGACCAGGCAAAAAATATTGCTATACTGAGGTGAATTTTCCAATCAAAGAATAATAAAAAAGCTGATAATTTCTCTGCATGTTTTACAAACATGCACTTCTTCTTTGGACTTTGTGAATTATTCCAAAAAATATAGAAGGTAAATCCTGTCCTGGGCTTCAAATGAAACAATTCAGGGAACGTTCCTAACAAAAATGTAAGAAATAAGCTGAGCAGCAGCAATTTGCCTGTCAGTATGTTTTAATCAATATTGCATTCAAAAATGTAATTTTAATTTTATGCTTAATTTAATACGGTACAGCCAGACTTGCTAGGGTCAGAGATGCAACATGATGATGAAAAGCTGAACAATTTGTCCTTGCTTTCTATTGCTCTGCAAATTGTCTAGATAGTTAACACAGTCTATTCTATTCGGTTGAGCATCACACTCTGACGAAATACTTTTTTTTTTTGTTCCCAGTGCCCAGTCATCTGTTTTACAGTGGAAAAAGGGAATCTTGAACAATGCATTACTTCAGCTGTATAAGTATTAATGAGTCATGTTTGCTTTATGTTCACACACCTAGATTTCCTTTTATCACATCAGTAAGATTTTGGCTTTATATCATTGAAATTGCACCCATATACAGGATTATAAAGTAAAATTCATGAACTAGGGATAAGGGAATTATAAATGATGAATTTGAATACTTTCGTGTATGTGATCTGATGCCATGCAATTGTATTACACAAGGATGGGTGATATCATGTTCCATATATTTATTACTTTTTATTTAGGAATAAAGAGAATATTTTGAAATCTTTTGAAACTACTCAAAAGTTTGTGGTTTAGGTTTCTTTTTCAAATATGTAGTAATTTCTTCACTTGTCAGCTTGATAAATAATACTGAAGCATACACAAGTAATTACAAATATTTCTCACATTTCTCTGTGAACTGCCTAAGATAGGCTGAGAAAACTGGAGCTGCTCAGCCCGGAGAAGAGAAGGCGGCATGGAGACCTTATAGCAGTCTTCAGATATCTGAAGGGGGCCTACAGGGATGCCAGGGAGTGACTCTCCATCAGAGACTGTATCAATAGGATAAAGGGTAATGGGTTTAAACAGTGAAACTTCAGGTTAGATATAATGAGGAAGCTCTTTGCTGTGAGGGTGATGAGGCACTGGAAGAGGTTGCCCAAAGGTGGTGAATGCTCCATCCCTGGCAGTGTTCAAGACCAGGTTGGACAGCACCTTGGCCTAGTGGGACATGGTCTGGTGGGAGGTGTCTTTGCCCATGGCAGTGGGTTTTGGAACTGGATGATCTTAAGGTCCTTTCCAACCCTAATTTTCTATGAGTCTAACTTTCACTTGCCACTGATGCTTTTATCTCCAACTCTTAATAAACCTTTTTCAGTAAGGAACCAAAAATTAAGAAGTGGTATTCACTGAAGTATACTATTGTCAAAATGCCATTGAAATTCTTGTTAAACACCTTTCAGTTACACAAAATACTATCAGAAAGATCAGCAACCATGAAATTTTCGCTGAGCTGTGACTTTACAGATAGATCATTTTACATAACTTGATACCTATGATTCTTGATAGCTCATATCTATCTTTGAAAAAAGGCTGCTTGGTCATCAAAAGACTATAAAGCCCCTTTTCATGCAGCTTTTTGATAAAACTTTCTAAGTGTTCTTATCCAAGCAGAGGTAACATTTTTGCAAGGACAAAAACAAAATATATAAATTAAGGCATCTTGGATGATCCTCTGGATGTCACTGGGGCAGCATAAATTTTTGCATCTTTCATTTTATTTCAAGTTAAATGTTATAGCATTTGTTTGTAAAAATACTTGGTTTAATTCTGAATCTATTATTTTCTATTTGGTCAGCATTGTGTTGCTTTCTGCAATTTAACATAAAAACAACTGAAAAAATAATAAAGCCTTTTCTTGAATCTCTTGGATTATAACAGCGCTGAATAAAGTGGGACAGTGATAAAATTAGTGTTCTTTTAAGTTACATAGTGACAAGGAGGTTTGAAAAAATCTCGAGTATTGCTAATTAAAAGAGCTTTCTTGTTGGTAACATAAACATACGAATTAGAGACTGGACATACTACAAACCCCTAGGCAAAAATCTGTTTTTACATCCCTTCAATTACTCTCTATGAGATTTTAGTATGGAACTGTAGAGAATAAAGTAACAATTTTAAAGAAAATGTTCAAGACATTACAAACACAAAAGTTGCAAGAATCCAATGGCATTTTTTGAAAGGCCAGTTCTACCCTACAAAGAAAAATTGAAATACTAGCAAACACTGGTAAGTGACGTCATTTTCATCTCTGCAGAGAGTCTGAATAAAATACTTAGCTTTCTTACACAGATTTTTAAAAAAATAACTTTTATTGGAAAATTTCGTCCCATCCTACTTACAACTAGTGTGTGGTCTCCAACTCTCCAGACCATGACCATTTTCCTGTCCTTAAATTTTATCAGTTTAGAAATACTGATAATATTTCTGAGTTGTGTGAGATCTCATTGTTTTAAGCTTCACCAGAGAACAACTTATGTCACGCTGTCTGAAAGGTAACTTTGTGCTTTCATATTAAATATAACTTACCCCCCATACTTAGAGCAAATTAGTTTGTTGGGATTTTTAATAGTGAAAAGTCATTTAGTTAAGGTAACTATGCTACTACCAGCCTCTATTTTCTAAGCTAGAATGATTATTAAAACTTCCTTTATTAAGAGATTTTAATTTTCAATATTTCCTTCTGAATTGTGTTTGTGTAAAAATAATGAAAGTAATAATGTGTAATAGGGATGAATAATAACACTGAAGATGAAAAACAGCAGTATTTTCAGTTGAGAAGCATTGTGTTAAAAAAATTCATTGTATGTTGTGCATTGTGTTTCTGGCATAATACTTTATCTCCATTTCTCAGGTTTTTTTGTCTTAAAGATAAGTGTAAATTGTTGTCTAACTAGTTACTTACCTCAAAAATGTTAAAACAGTTAGCATTAGCAATTTTTTTGGGGAAAATGTTTTCCATTTCTGATTACTTAGTGCTATATACTTATCCTGATTTTGGTTTCATGCAAATGTAATAACTTTTACTTCTAAGTATGAATAACAACAGTGACATGGTGTGAATAATAATGGCATCAAGCTTTAGCCATGGAATCTTTCTATTCTTTTGACTTCTAATATTTTCAGTAATAATAAAGTTGGAATAGACCAATCAAATATTCTTCCAATTTTATTTGGCATATTTAAAAAAAACCCACAAACTGAATATCAAATGAACAATATATTTTCTGCCTGAACTTTTGGCTTAACACTGTTTCACACTAAGTTTTAAATCTCATGCTTGTATGTGTAGTATTTTTACCAAATTCAGGGTACTGACAGTACAGATCTGAATTACAGCATCTAGTCCATTCATAACACAAACACAGAAACCTTCAGGCTGAATAGCAATCAGACTAGCTAATCGCTGTCTGATCTGTCACCAAGATCTCCTAAGAAGCAGCTACAAATTTACAGATTTTCTAGTCCAGTATGCTTAACAGGCTATAGAAGATCACAGATCACGTCCATCATAATTCTAACAAAACGTGTCTTATAAATGGCTTTTTTTTTGGGGAGGGGGAGGAGGGAATGGGTGTGTGGCTATTCTTCCCTCATTGATTATTATTACAGCAATTCTTATCCTATGTTTCTGCAGAGATTTTCTCCTCCCACCCCCACCCCCCCCGCATTACCCTTTGTCTTTTCTCCATTTATGCTTTATATGTTCCCTTCCACGTTGTTAGATCTGAGTATCACCAAGCCTGCTTCAGTTTCAAAACTTCCTAAAAATGAGTAACCAGAATTATGTTAAATACTCCAGATGGTATTTCATTAGTCTTTTGTACAGTCACTGGAATACTCACACTGATGCATTGCCTTTTTCACAGCTGACTCAAATTGTTATTTTACAATTTTCCAATAATTAGGCTCATAGAATAGTTAGGGTTGGAAAGGACCTTAAGATCACCCAGTTCCAACCCCCCTGCCATGGGCACGGACATCTCACACTAAACCATATCACCCAAGGCTTCATCCAACCTGGTCTTGAACACTGCCAGGGATGGAGCATTCACAACCTCCCTGGGCAAGCCATTCCAGCACCTCACCACCCTCACAGTAAAGAATTTCTTCCTTATATCCAGTCTAAACCTCTGCTGTTTAAGTTTCAACCCGTTACCCCTTGTCCTATCACTACAGTCCCTAATGAATAATCACTCACCAGCATCCCTGTAGGCCCCCTCAGATACTGGAAGGCTGCTATGAGGTCTCCACACAGCCTTCTCCAGGCTGAACAGCCCCAACTTTCTCAGCCCGTCTTCATATGGGAGGTGCTCCAGTCCCCTGATCATCCCCATGGCCCTCCTCTGGACTTCTTCTAACAGTTCCATGTCCTTTTTATGTTGAGGGCACCAGAACTGCACACAGTACTCCAAGTGAGGTCTCACAGGAGCAGAGTAGAGGGCAGGATCACCTCCTTTACCTGCTGGTCATGCTTCTTTTGATGCAGCCCAGGATACAGTTGGTTTTCTGGGCTGCGAGCGCACACTGCTGGCTCATGTTCAGTTTCTCATTGCCTGACACCCCCAAGTCCTTCTTTGCAGGGCTGCACTGAATTTCCTTTGTGCCCAACCTGCAGCTCTGCCTGGGATTGCTCCCACCCAGGTGTAGGACCTTAAACTTGTCATGGTTAAACTTCATGAGATTGGCATCAGCCCACCTTACAAGCATGTCAAGGTCCCTCTGGATGGCATTCCTTCCCTCTAGCGTATCAACTGAGCCACACAGCTTGGTGTCATCGGCAAACATGCTGAGGGCACACCCAATCCCACTGTCCATGTCAGAGACAAAGATGTTAAACAAGACCCATCCCAACACCAATCCCTGAGGGATACCACTCATTACTGGTCTCCAGCCTACATTGAACATTTGACCACAGCTCTTTGCATGCGACCATCCAGCCAGTTCTTTATCCACCGAGTGGTCCACCTAGTTCATCCATCTAGTTTCTCTTCCAGGTGTATAACCATTTTTTTTGGTTGAGGCCCTAAACTCATGATCTTGAATTTATTTTTTTTTTACATTTCTTTCCTTTCTAATACTCTTATAATCGGTTAGTTTTGTAAACTCTCTCCAGGATTTTTCTACTTTCAGTAATATTCGCTGCCATCTCCTTACTTAGCTTACAGCTCACTGTTATTGATCCTTTTTCTCTTTTAAAAGAATAACTTCTTATGTAGCACCACATCAAGAACTATCCTGATTTAATTTTCTTATAAAGCAGATTATCCTGTTAAGTTCTTCTAACATAAAGTTTAGTGATAAATTTTATCCCATTTTATTTTCACTTCCACTATCTCTATATTATGCTTCCCTCTGAAATCTCTTTTGTACTAAAGAATGTTTCTGTAGGAAATACATGTCTGCAGAGTAAACTGAAACCTCACTAAACCCTCAATATTTATTCTGCATTGTTAATCAACTCCAGATTATTATAAAATTAAAATTCAAAATGTTCTATGGCATCAATGCAATTGTGTATCTACTCACAATGCAAACTAAGAAATATTTAAAAAAATTATTAAAAAAAATAGAATGTTATCAAAATGAAGCCACAAATACCTCTCACTCCCCTTCCCCTTTCTTATACACACAAGTGGACTTTTCAGAACAGCAACAAAAGATTGCTCTGAAACAGCAAAAGGTCTACTTGAAGTTTTGTCATCCTTTACAGGGTTTTGATGAAGATCAAAATATAAAAACCTTTACCAGCTCAATACAAAGTCTGGCTGAAAACATGAGTGATTGATAGCAATTATATTCAATGTGTAAACAATTTCAAGAGACAGTAACAAAAAGGATCCTTTTTTTTCTCAAAGTTATCCTTTGTTTTCTCAAGCATTCTGTTCATTTGCTTTTCACTGAAAAGACAAAATGATATACCAATATCACAAGAAAAAATGGGTAAATATTTATTCATGTGGTGTAAAAAAGCCCATTATAAGCATAATTTGAACAAGGTTTAAACATTAATTATATGTTTGATAAAAAATCTGACATTAATCTCACATAGTGGCACAGTGATTTATTTCCAGAAGTGTCTAAAAAAAAGAAGTTCAAAGAATATTAAGAACTTGAAAGCATGACAGCTGAAAAGCATGACAGCTGAATTCTGTAATTGCCATTTCTTTTTTTCAGTGTCGCAAATGAAATAACTTAAAGAAAATCTGTGAAAATATATTATAAAATATAAAGTTATATTCCTGTAGTTATCTGTTTCTGCAAACTACATTATTTTTCTTTTTGATAACATACACATCCATATCCAGTAATCTAAAATCTTTTAATACAGTTCTGGTCTTTTTTGCAGAATATTATTTTATATTGCTCACTTATTTGTGGCCAGTTTCTGCTTACTTGTTCTTGTAGCAATATTGTCTTTCTGCTCTTCTGCTTCTCCAGTTTCTGTGTGTTCTATGAGAGTTTTGAAAGAGTTATTTGTTAAGAATATGAACTGACACCCGAAAACACTCTGCAGTAGTACAAATCCAAATCAGACTTTCTCCAAGAATCAAAACCTGCAGATCATATCTTGTCTGTTTATAATATGCGGCAAATTTTAGAAATCAACTACACATACCTAAAAAGTCTAGATGACAGTGGTTCAACCTCATGATGAGGATGGTACCTCATCCTTGTTTGCATTGTCACAGGCATGATAACACTGTTATTTATGTACCAGCTGCTTTTGGAAACACCTCCAGGCAGCAGAGCAGAAGGTAGGAAGTGTTTTAATTCTAGCTCATCTGTAGACAAAAGCTGTTTACTTAACTTGTATTCCTATGAAGTGAAGGTTAAATTTAGCAGTAGCTCAGGTTAATCACAGGTAATTATGTTGTACATGTGCCCCCATGCATGTTTCTGAACTGTCATTTTCAATATTTGCTTGATAGAGCAGGTGTTTAAAAACACAAATTTACAGAAAATTTTAAACCTGTCTGCACAATTTAAATCAGATCTAGTGGCAGGTCCAGCATCAATATGTTATAATTGACAAATGGATTCTTGATTTTCCTCTATACCGAAAGGCTCAAGTTTCCTTAAATAAATATCTTACTTGAACTCAACATACCATATCAGTAGAACAAAAATGGTTTACTGATTTTCATTTTATAGATACGAACATAATGATTTAACAGGAAATATTTGTGGAGTTACAGTCTTCATTTGTAATCATACATCTTTGTAATGTTCTTTAATAGTACTGCTTCAGTTTCAGAAACCCCACTACTGGATAATTTAATTCTTTGTGAGTTCTCACCAGTTTGTTTACATAGCTTTTCCTGATTGCAGCAGGTACACTCTCCTCAAGACAAATCTTTTCTAATGATTAAAATAAATCACTTACACTCTTCTTGACAAAAAAAAAGACATAAATATACACCTAAGTAGAATTTTCTCATGTGCTCACAAATATCTTTCAAATTTCTGAAGACATGGCAACAGGAAGAGGAAATAAGAGGAATTTTCTAACCAGGTGAAGAATATAACTGACAATAATAGCATCTGAGCTAGAAACAGGGAAAAAATAAAACAAAACCAAAACCAAACAAAATGAGATTAAGTCTATTTGGCTTTCAGTGGTGGTAAGGAAATTGTGGAAAAAGTGTAATTAATTGTGGAAAAAAAATGTATTACTGAAGCTTAGCATTTCAGCATTTATTTTACTTTTCCCCTGTAAATTTGGATGGCAAAGTATTGGAAGTCCATCTGCATGTAATTAGACACCTCTATATTCTATTGTCCTTCCCCAAATTTCTTATTAATGTGTATCTTATACTGCCTTCCTCTAAAAATTGTCTTGTAAGGTGGAGACACTGTTACATGATTTGAACCTTCGTAGAACAATAGAATAAACACAAAATTTTATACCAGTTACAATAAACAGTTTATCTATTTTTACTCAGAATATATTCCTGTCCTGGGTTCAGTAGTACCAGTCATTTTTTCTCCTTCTTGGTAGCTGGTGCAGTGGTGTGTTTTGACTTTTGGGCTGGGAACGGTTGCTGATAGCAAGTATGTTTTGAGTTACTGCTCAAATGTTTTGGTTTGTCCAAGGACTGAGCCTCATGCTCTGCCAGGGAAGGAGGGGAGGCTGGGAGGAAGGAGAGACAGGACACCTGACCCAGGCTAGCCAAAGAGGTATTCCATACCACAGCACGTCATGCCCAGGATGTAACAGGGAGTGACCCGGAAGGACTAGAGGACTCTGGGGTTTGGAGGAGGTATTGGTCAGTGCTCGGTCGGGCAGGATGGGGTGAGTTATGGGTTGGCGGCTGGTGAGGTGTTGTATTCTCTTCACTTGTTATTTCCTTTACCATTATTATTAGTAGTAGCAGTAGTGATTTGTGTTATAGCTCAGTTATTAAACTGTTCTTACCTCAACCTGTGGTAGCGACATTATTTGGATTCTCCTTCCTAACTCTCCGGGAGTTGGGGGAGCAAAGGGGGGAGTGAGTGAACGAGCTGTGCAATTTGGGTTTAAACCGCGAGAATTCCTCTTTCCCCTTTATTTACCCCAAACTGGTACCAGATAACAAAACCATGCAAAATGTTTAGAATTAACATACTTGATGCATCTTCTGACACTGCATTTGCAAGATTAAATGCTTTTAATAATTGTGTTTTGCGGCTGTATTTTTAAACACCCTGAAGAAGTTATTCTCTTCATGAAAAGAGAAGTCATGTTCAACAAAGAAATAAGATATTTCGAAAGGAAAAGATAACCAGGTTAAGAAAACAAAATAAATTAAAAAACAGGAGAGAAAGAGTGAGCACAATTTAGATACATTTATAATTGATAAACAAGGTAGATTTTTTTTTCTTTGTTATCTTGTCAAGTTGTAATTATAAGAATGCAATGAAGACATTCAGCTCCATGAAGAATTCTATAAAGTAATTCCAGGGAAGTGATGTCAACAGGAAAATTACAATCCTGACTTACATAAAAAAAAACAGTTATTTCTAGTACATGTATACCTAATTTCTTACTGAGAAAGATTTAAAATGTACATGCACTACATAGCTAAAATTTAAATTTAAATCTGAGCATTGCACTTACAGAAAATATTGTGTGCACTGAGCCTCATAAACTCACATAAATGTGAGAGCTCTTGTAACTATAACCCTCTGTGAGCACATAGTCTTAAATCCAAAAAATAATATTGTATTGGATTTAATAATTTAATTTCATCACTAAAAAGAATTTTTTGAAACAATTAATTTCTAAGAGTCGTTCACAGTTTCTCAATGCACATGGAAAGTTTGGGGTTTATTTTTCAGTATTATATTATTCCTACATATTGATACAAAATTAATCTATTATGTGATAGGACAAGTGATAGGACAAGGGGTAACAGGTTCAAACTTAAACAGCGGAAGTCTAGATTGGATATAGGGAAGTAATTCTTTACTGTTAGGGTGGTGAGGCACTGGAATGGATTGCCCAAAGAAGTGGTGAATGCTCCATCCCTGGCAATGTTCAAGGCCAGGTTGGACAGCGCCATGGGTGGCATGGTTTTGTGTGAGGTGTCCCTGCCCATGGCAAGGGGATTGGAAGTAGATGATCTTAAGGTCCTTTCCAACCCTAACTATTCTATGATTTTATGATTCAATGAGGTTTTGGGCAGAAGAAACACTTTACACATAGCTGTATGGCAGCTCATAATAGCTTTTGATAAAGCTACAAAAATAAGTTATTTTTTTAAGTCTCCAGGTAAAGAAATAGCAGGCAAAAGTTTGTGTTTAAAAAATTTGAAATATACAAGAAAAAAAAAGTGGAAATGAGAGAAAGTAAGAAGGAGCTCAGGGGCTAAAATAAGAAACAAACAGCTGCACAAGATTCACGGATATCTTATGCAGATGAGCTCCACAGCAAATAGTATATTTTTTTCTTGTTCAACACAATGAGAGAAAACCAAAAATTCCTTTTCTCCATTTTGAAAAACAGTAGTGGTACATGGAGAAAAAAAAGCAAAAGAACACCCAAGCTGACAGTAAAGAACAATTATCAACAAAGTTAACAATGTGCTAATCTGTGTGAATGTGAAGCTTAAGGAAAAATTCAAAGTTAAAACCAAAAACATTGCATCAGCTTATTCTGGCTGTAATATCAACATAACTGAAGACAGAAATATGACAGATACATATATCCAATAAACCATAAGCACGAATTAAATGTCAGTATCGCCTGAAGGCCAGGGGAAAAATGTTTGGATTTTTGTTCTTATTGAATTGAAATGGGAAACAATAAAATCACTTCTAGTGCTTCTTTCGCTCTAACACCCACTCCCTACCACCCAGTGCTCTGAGTTGGTGAGTTACTAATTTTCTAAAGGCATAACATATCCCAACACATCCTAACAAACATCACAACAACAAGAAGTAAAAATATTACATATTTCAAAGTAGCTATGGAAATATTAGAGACAAAAAGTTCTCTCCTTGGAGACAGCAGACACAAATACAGTATTTGTGGACTATGCTAATAGCTATCTCCCTGAATACATACTTATTGTCAGAAGACATTGTTTGAACTAACCTTATGTGTTTAGCTATATGAAATGACATATGTCTGAACCCAGAATGCTGTACAGCAAACAATGCCCTGTCATATGATATGACATATGTGTGCACCCAGGCTATGGAGCTGCCACATTAATAAGGGGTTTTCTGAATTAACAAATGAGCTCTCTATTTACATGATACCTTTTAAAGAACATTTTCTGCTTCTTTAATCTTGCTTTTATTAGGAAAGCATCAAAAAACCTGAAAGAGTAGGGAATAAATTCTTTCTTCCTGTTACCTTCTTCCTCCATTCTGTATTTTTTAAAGTTCATCAGCATAAGAAAATGTGTGTGATGCTTAACATGTCTGAATTTAATTCAACAGCTCGGTAATTATGGTTTCCTAAGAGATGCCATTTTCATGATACTCTGCCATTTTCTGAAGTGATGCAGTTAAAAAGTTAAGTATCTTGCAGAAACTCCTGATAACAGAGAAGCTGTGTGAGATATTATGATGCAATTCTATCACTCCCATGGAAACATGTAGTAGGATAGCTGAAATGTTATTAAAGTATTGCAGAGAATATTTATTCAGTGAGCAATGATACACAGAAAAGTGAAAGTTCTGGATTTATATGCATATTTTCTTCCATCTCTCTTTTAAATAAACAGTAATCCAACAAGTAAATTTCTTAACAATAAACAGTGTAATTTAAAAGTAACAAAATCATGGGGAACCATTTGCAGTACCTATCAGGAGCTGCAAACCCCACCAAGCATGAACAGCTTCCAGCTGTAAAGTACTTAATACATCCATAAACTAATCTTACCACAGAACAGTATAAGGAAGAAACCAGGCTGACTCTCACCTTTAATGCTGACTCATAGCTTCTGATCACTTTTATGTTGCATTAGTAGTTGTGTATTTTTACTCTCTCATTTAATCTGAAGGTTTGCAGTGATACACCACAGAAATTATTATTCTTTAATACGCTTTTTAAATTTTTACTCCAAAGTATGCAAATAAGAGGTGCTGACAAATACTGGAATAGAATGTAGATAATGTTAGTGATGGTGTCTGCTTCCAGTATCCCTTCTATTCTCTCTCATATTTGCTTTTCTTAGCTATGTGAATTAGCACAGGGAGAGAAGGTGGCCTTTCCTTCCCTGAGGATGGCTGTCAGCTTTCTATCCCATCCTTAATTTTGAAGAAAGGGGGCAACGCCATCTGGGTTTCTTCATGCAGAGAACAAATCACTGTTAGCAATAAGAATGAGGCTTCTCTCTGCAGGGGCTAGAAGCATAAGGGTTTCTACCACTCTATTCTGGGATTCAAGTAACAAGTGTTCAAGAGTTTGTGGTCTGTTTTCCAGAACACTCAGTTCCCTCTCTGCTTTTTTTTTTTCACTCTCACATCTCTTGTTTAAGCATCAGACAGTACAATTCAACACCTCTGCTATGAGTTTCTTCTTGGCTCCTTCTTGCCTACATTTTTATCTTGTCCCTCCAGTTTATTATTTTTCTGCTTTTTTATCTTCTCTCTCTCAATTTCCTCCTTTTCTAATGCAACATGACTAGAATATCAGGGACTAGGAATTTCCTGCTGTGGGTCATATAAACAGAATAATCATAGAATCATAGAATGGTTAGGGTTGGAAAGGACTTTAAGTCATCTAGTTCCAATCCCCCCACCACAGGCAGAGACACTTCACACTAGACCACGTTCCCTAAGGCCCTGTCCAGCTTGGCCTCGAACACTGCCAGGGACTTCCCCTAAACCATTTCACGGAATCACAGAATATTTTTAGATTGAAAAAGAACTCTTTAGATCATGAAGACCAATATTTTCCTACTTGAATGTCTTCAGATTAAATGAGAGAGTAAGAATATACAACTACCAACACAAGATAAAGGTGATCAGAACCTATGAGTCATCATTAAAGGTGAGACTTGGCCTGTTTTATTCCTGATACACTGTGGAAGGAATTCTACATTTTTATTAGGATATTTCTAAATTCTACTTAGATGGTAGGACACAGCTTCTGTAGATCCAGAAGCTCATTTGTTTGGTTAATAAGACATAAAGATAATCCTTTATCCCTTTTTTTTTTTCCATTCCCCCCCCCTTATTGTATTAATGATTTTATCACTAAATTTAACATGAAAAAGATTTATTATGTATGGTATATAATACTAAGGTCTTATTAAAACCTTATTTCTGTTTTCATGCAGATGAATATCTGTATTGGTCCTCATTACACATGTTAAGCTAACTATGAGTTTCAAGAAGCCATACCAGGCTTTTGCTACCAAAGGTCCACCTTACACAATGGTAAGGAAAACAATATGAATGCCTGAGTCAGTATGTAACTTCATATCTTCATATTTTTTAGTCAAGCATCCAAGGACAGTTTATTCATGCATAAGATAAATTTTGAATAGTAGCATATATTAAAGGTTAGCTAAAGATAGATGTAAGTCATGACCAATTAAGCCATGAGTCATATCTTAAGTATAAATTCACTGAATACTTTATTTATAAACTCCTGATAACTACAAGTTACATGAAAATGCAAAATGTTACATTAAAAAAATCAATTTACATTAATATATTCACAGTGTCATCTTTTTCCTTTGTTTTTGTCAGGTTGGACTTTGTCATTAAAGAGAGAATCACAGGCTACCAACTTTAAGGCTGAGGTCCATTCAACGAAAGGCAAAGTTCCAGTATGTTGTGAAAAAACATCTCAGTAAACAAAATTCTTAATGAAAGAATTCTGGAGGTTACAGGCTTGAATATGAAGAGATTAGTCCATCTACAGAGTGGGCATTTCAACATAGCTTGAATCTGTTCTGAATATCTTATCTAAAATATATGTTTTTACTGTTTATCAGTATCTACTTTAAAAAATGGAAAGGACATAAAGTGAATTAAAAAAAAACAACTAAAACCCTTCACATTAATTTTTAGGAAGTATCTTTTAAAAATCGGCTTTTCTAAAGTGGTTTTGTTAAAATTTCATTTATATTTTTTTTCTGGTTCCTCAACAGCAAAATGAAGCCATATAATGTACTAATTTTTTAAAACCCACTTAGTTTACCAAACAACTCAACTCAAATATCTTCCCACATGTAGTTCAATGTCAGAGGACTGCTGTAGAGATTTATTAATTAGGGGAAACTAATCCCAATAGTCCAACAGTTATAATACTGAAAGTTATTACCTAGTGAGAACTCACGTAGAAATTTTTTAAATCATAGCATATTCTATGTTACATTACAGTCTTTATTTAAAGGTTACTTCCTAGCTAGAAAATATATAATTGCTCCATCTGCCAACCCTACAGCATTGCAATACCGTTAAAAGTGCCATATGTGGATAAATCATACTGTTGGCCTGTTTATCTAATATATATTCTGTAGAACCTGTGAAATCAAATGATAATATCTCTCAACGGATCTCAAAATACATCAGGAATGTTTGTTTCTCACTTTTAAATAAGTGTAGGTGATATGGAATAGTTAGAATGAGATCATCGACTTTATTATTGTATCCCAGGATGACTAGGTGATTGTACCCACCACCGTAGCTCTTTCTGAAGAGGTCCGCACGCTGAACATGCATATTTTAAGTTTATGCTTTTAAAGTACAATGAGTTTTAGTCAAAATAGTTTGTGCAGCTTCCAGTGTCTTTGTTTCTATCTGGCAAGAATTTGGGTGCAAAAGTTGAAATTTATGAAGTTAACATTGTAAACGAGCAATCAAGACAGTTAGTCTGAAAAGTCTGGACTAAAAAGAAATGGTAACTTCTACTTGTTCTTTGGGAAGAAATGATGGAAAAAGAGCATTTGTGTTCATCTTTTTAATGCACAAGAGAATAGAAAGTGGCAAATTATTTTATATACATCTGAAAGTATAAAATACTTCTTAGATTTTTACATCTAGCTTTAGTGTAAATCAAGTTACTACAACAAAATGGTATTTGTAAAACGCAGTTCTGTTTCTAGTCTTTACTCTGGGAGGTGGGAGGGAAAACAAAACAAACCAAATCAAACACAGCAGATTTGTTAAGGTTTCCAGATCTTTTGGAAGGCAGATGCAAGGGCTGTGAGAATTAAGACCTTAGGCCCACTGTAGCAGAGGATCTGGTTCAAGACCATCTTAACAACCTGAACATACACAAGTCAATACATCAATCTGATAGGTCGACCACTCGGTGGAAAAAGAACTGGTTAGACGGCTGCATGCAAAGAGTTGTGGTCAATGGCTCAATGTCAAGCTGGAGACCAGTAGCAAGTGGTGCCCCTCAGG
This sequence comes from Melopsittacus undulatus, assembly GCF_012275295.1. Taxonomy (NCBI): domain Eukaryota; kingdom Metazoa; phylum Chordata; class Aves; order Psittaciformes; family Psittaculidae; genus Melopsittacus; species Melopsittacus undulatus. Next base: position 80,190,760 of record NC_047527.1, on the reverse strand, counting down.
GACTGGTGTTGGGACCAGTCTTGTTCAACAGCTTTGTCTCTGACATGGACAGTGGGATTGGGTGCGCTTTCAGCAAGTTTGCTGGTGACACCAAGCTGTGTGGCTCAGCTGATACACTGGAGGGAAAGAATGCCATCCAGAGGGACCTTGACATGCTTGTGAGGTGTGCTAATGCCAACCTTATGAAGTTTGACAACGGCAATTGCAAGGTCCTACACCTGGGTTTCAGCAATCCCAGGCACAGCTACAGGTTGGGCAAAGAAGAGATTCAGAGCAGCCCTGTGGGGAAGGACCTGGGGGTTGGGTTGGTTGATGAGAAACTGAACATGACTCGGCAGTGTGGGTTTATCACAACAAAATGAATGGGCAACATTTGTGCACTTTTGTAACTTCTTCCAGTGGCTCTGGACCTTGTTATCTGGTTTATCTTTTCTCATGGCAAAGGTGAGAAGATGGAAAAAAAAAAGTATGTTCAGTCTACTTCTCCTTGCACATTTTTCTCGTAAACCAGTCATTCAAACCTCCCAGCTCTATCCTCAAGGACTCATTTGAGGAAAACATATTGGTTGCAAACCTGGCAAAAAAAGTTCTCTGATTCCTTCTTTCTTGCCTAGAAGAATTTGCCCCAAATTGCACACAACAGAAGGAAGAGGGAATTAATGCTCACTGAAAATTTAGCTGCTAAGACAGTTAAGAGGAATGACAGTAAGAAAGCTTTGTTTTGGAGAAACAAACAGGACCAGTCTGGACAGATACAAGTTTAGCCAGATGGATGAGCCATGTGTAAATTCTAGCTAGCACTCTGGGAAATTCCAGCTGTACAAGCTGAGGAACAAGTTTGTACTGGTTCCTACCACCATAGTGTTTCAGATCCTGATTCAATAAGTCTGCTTTTAGTATGAGGGAGAACTGACAGTTTAATTTTAGTTGCTTTTTATGGAAGGAAAGATATGTTAGAAGAGATGAGAAAATAAAACATCACAAAGCAAAGGAAAGTAAATGGTGTACCAAGACAGGGAAAAGGCACCAGGCATTTTAATTTGAGAGGAAAAAAAAGAGCAAAGAAGGTTATAATGTGTGACCAAATCAGAATCAAGAAGAGGTGATAAAAAGACTGTTCTAATGTTATCCAAAGCTCTTTACATTTTTTTAAGTGACAGATCTTTTTATCAGTTGGGGGAAACTGTGGTCTGCATGGCAAGATGGCTACCTCTGTTTACCTCACCGTTTATTTTAATATAATTTGTACAAAACAAAATGTTTGAATTATTGATGATTTTTTTTTCTATTTTTACAATGACATTGTGTCACTTGAAAGTATTACTTAAATGTTCCTGTTAATCTTCCCTGACTTCAGAACAAAATCTTCGCTGTAAATGTACATTTCTATGGGAGGTACATTAATTACATTTTGAAAAACACTTTCTTATTGGCAACACGGTGGTCAGGACTTGCACAGTTGATCACAAAATAGGTGAGGGAATAGAGCTGATTCCCTTCATGTGTTCTATCCTTGAGGGAAGGAAAAAAGAAGGAAAAAAAAAGGGAATCAGTCTTTCTGTCATGTGGTAAATACTATCTGGAGTAGAAAATAAACCATGAACATCATAAACAGAATGAGTGTTCTGAAAAAGTTTGCTTATTTTTCATAAACTTATAACTCAAACCACCCTTAGCTCTAAAACCTATTGAAAGAGTGCATCTATCCCACAGAGAAAATGGACAGATGCATGAAGAAGCAGAAGTATTAACTTGCTACCCTAGGTTATAAGCCTTCTTTTAAGAGAAGATAATATTTGTGTAGAGTGAATAGCATTATTGAATTATGACTTAAAATGCACCATTACAGGCTGTCAATAAATGACATCATGTTTCTCTACTGATTGTATTTGAAGAGAGTAACTATAATCACAGAGAAGCAGCCACTTAAAGTACAAGATAGAATCATAGAATCAGAGAATAGATAGGATTGGAAAAGAACCTTAAAATCATCTAGTTCCAATCCCCCTAACATGGGCAGAAACACCTCACAGTAAACCATCTCACCCAAGGTTCTGTCCAACTTGGCCTTGAACACCACCAGAGATGCAGTATTCACAATTTCCTTGGGCAACCCGTTGCAGTGCCTCACCACCCTAACAGTAAAAAACTTCCTACATACATCCAGTCTAAAGTTCTTCTGTATAAGTTTCAACCAATTATCCCTTGTCCTATCACTACAGTCTGTAGTGAAGAGTCCCTCCCCAACATCCTTGTAGCCCCCCTCAGATACTGGAAGGCTGCTACAAAGTCTGCACGCAGCCTTCTCTTCTCCAGGCTGAACAGCCCCAACTTTCCCGGTCTGTCTTCATACAGGAGGTGCTCCAGTCCCCTGATCATCCTCGTGGCCCTCCTCTGCACTTGTTCCAACAGTTCCAAGTCTTTTTTATGTTGAGGGTACCAGAACTGTACACAATACTCAAGGTGAAGTCTCACAAGAGCAGAGGAGAGGAACAAGATCACCTCCTTTGACTTGTCGGTCACGCTCCTTTTGATGCAGCCCAGGATATGGTTGGCTTTCTGGGCTGTGAGCGCACACAGCCGGGTCATGTTCAGTTTCTCATCAACCAACCCAGCCCCCAGGTCCTTCCCCAAAGGGCTGCTCTGAATCTCTTCTTTGCCCAACCTGTAGCTGTGCCTGGGATTGCTGAAACCCAGGTGTAGGACCTTGCATTTGGCATGGTTAAACTTCATGAGGTTGGCATCAGCCCACCTCACAAGCATGTCAAGGTCCCTCTGGATGGCATTCCTTCCCTCCAGTGTATCAGCTGAGCCACACAGCTTGGTGTCACCAGCAAACTTGCTGAAAGCGCACCCAATCCCACTGTCCATGTCAGAGACAAAGCTGTTGAACAAGACTGGTCCCAACACCAGTCCCTGAGGGGCACCACTTGTTACTGGTCTCCAGCTTGACATTGAGCCATTGACCACAACTCTTTGCATGCAGCCATCTAACCAGTTCTTTGTCCACCGAGTGGTCGACCTATCAGATTGATGTCTCTGCAATTTAGAGACAAGGACATCGTGCGGGACAGCGTCGAACACTTTGCAGAAGTCCAGGTAGATGACGTCAGCTGCTCTACCCCCTTCCATCAGTTCTGTAACCCCACCATAGAAGGCCACCAAATTGGTCAGGCAGAATTTCCCCTTAGTGAAGCCATGCTGGCTGTCACCAAGCACCTTGTGGTTTTCATTTGCCTTAGCATGCCTTCCAGGAGAAGCTGCTCCAAGATTTTTCCAGGCACGGAGGTGAGACTGACTGGTCTGTAATTTCCTGGGTCATCCGTTTTCCTCTTCTTGAAAATGGGGGTTATATTACCCTTTTCCCAGTCGTTGGGTACTTCACTTGACTGCCACAACTTTTCAGTTATGGCAGACAGTGGCTTAGCAACTTCATTTGCCATCTCCTTCAGGACCCGCAGATGGATTTCATCAGGTCCCATGGACTTGTGTATGTTCAGGTTGTTAAGATGGTCTTGAACCAGATCCTCTGCTACAGTGGGCCTAAGGTCTTCATTCTCACAGTCCCTGCATCTGCCTTCCAAGTCTTGTGTGGTGTGGTCAGAACATTAGTTTAAATCTCACTGGGCCTTAGCTTTCTTAACCTGGTCCCTAGCTTCCCGGACAACATCCCTCTATCTTTCCCAGGCCACCTGTCCTGCTTCCACCTTTTATAATCTCCTTTTTTCCCTGAAGTTTCCTCTGCACCTACTTATCCATCCAGGGAGGTCTCCAGGCCCTCCTGCTGCACTTCCTTCTAGTCAGGACACAACACTCCTGAGCTTATAGCAGGCAATCCTTGGATATCAACCAACATTTGGTTTCTCTCCTGAAATTAAAGCACAGATACAGCCCTTCTTCCTCAAACCACCCCAGAAGTCCTGGCAGAGCTAGAAACTATTTATCCTTTCATTTAATAGCCTGGAGAAGGTTAATTCTCATAATTCCCCTGTCAGACAGATTTACTTTTTTGCCATTATAGCAGAATCATTCATATGCATTTTATGTCCTTCAGGAAAGACATCAGCGTCTAGAAGAACACAAGGTATTACCTTTATTGTCCAGTGACAGTATGCTGCATCGCAATATTGCATGGGAAATGTTGTTGTATTAAATGAGACTTTTCCCTTCAGCTTTTAACTTAAACTTTCTCCTCATTCTCCTATTAAGCACAAGGCAGTTAATTTCAGAAAAAAAGTAAACTCTGTTTTGAAGAACAGGTCTGAAGATGATCTTTTTTTCATGATGCATGGTTTTACAGGTGAGGCAAACCTCATAAAGTTTATATTTAAACAGAGAAGTTCAGGTTAGTTATAAGGAAGAAGTCCTTTACTTGAGGGTGGGGAAGCAGTGGAACAGGTTAGGCAAAGAAGTTGTGAATGCTCCACCCTTGGCAGTGTTCAAGGCCAAGTTGGACAGGGTCTTGAGCAGCCTGGTCTATGGAAGATGTTTCTGCCCATGGCAGGAGTGTTGGAACTAGATCATCTAAAATCCTTTCCAACCCTAACCATTCTATGGTTCTATAAAATATATATAGTATCCTGTATTTTCAGGTAAAAATATTTTTCCTAATAAATCTTTCAACAGAAGTTTCCTTTTGAAAAAGAGTTTAAGACTAAATTAAAGCTGAAGAAGCTTATAATTAACCAAATAAAAAGGAGAACAATCTGATCAGCAGAGGTAAGTGTAAAATGGTTACTTTAACCTTGGTCCTGTTTCCCTGACTTTCCCTCCTCTCCTCCTTCTCTCTCTCTGAAGAAAAAATGTCATGCGAACAATTCGGAACTTCTAATAAAGTCTTTATAATGTAAATATTCACCAACTTTTCTTTAAAAGAAGAAAAGTTATAAGGGAGTTAATTTAATATACATGATTTACCATATCTTCTAGTAATCCCTCCCACCAAGATTTTACTATACAATACCAAGTCATCAGGAAGTCAAAAACTTTCACAAGAGAATAAAAAAATATGGATTGTCTGCAAAGCAATAATTTAATCCCACTGTGTGTATCATTATGATAATTCTTTAGATATACAATTATGCAGTTCTTTATTCCATATTATCATATGCCATTCCTGTAGAAGAAGGTCTATGCTTCGTTAATGAAGAGCTAGTCATATTTAGCTCTTTTTTTGTGTGCAGGATCAGTTACTGCACAGTATTCAGCCCTTGCCCTGACTTCAGAATTACTAGCTTCATCATGAAATTTTCCATAAGGTTCATTAATATAATAGAAGTACATTTAATAAATTTAAATTGGTAACAACATTGTTATTTGTGAGAGGTCAATTAGGGTGATTATACATACAAAGGATAGCGACTATAAAAATCAAAGAATTTATCATATAAACATAGCTAACATAAGAGATACAGAATATAACTTTCCAGTTTGTTTTGCATTTTGTAGCTTCATGTATTTAAAATGCACTAATTTCTGTTGCAGTTATCAATTTCTCCAAACTGGGCAGCCAGCAGATAAGAAACACAAAACTAATAATTACCTTTGTGTTACTGAATGTCACACAGACTCTTTGACAGTGGCACAGACAGAACTCCGGATCTTTGGAGCAGTAATGAATCACCCAGACTATGCAGTCTTCTTTTTATTCCAGGCCACACTTGCTTCTATGAAAGGCAGAGTTACCCACCTGAGCTCTGTCTGAACTCTGAGATAAGCAGCAGCTATGAGACTGTACTGCTGAGGATTGCTTAGCTCCCAGCCGAGCCCTGAGAAAAGCAGCTTTCCCAGTATCACTCTCTGGGAATGGAACTAGGGCTGGCTGATGGGCAACTAAAATTTACATCCTATGATACTTGTTCTCAGGGGTGGCAAAGCTGCTCCTAAAACAGTGGGAGGACTCAGAACTTCTTTAAAATAGAATTATATTTAGTTGCTTTTTTCTGTTTTGGAAGGCTAATTGAGCCACCGTGATCCCAGTATTGCTTGTGAATGGTCTGTACCCTTATCGTGGTTTTAACCCAGCTGGCAACTATGTACCATGCAGCTGCTCGCTCGCTCCCTCCTCTGCTGGGATGGGGAGGAGAATGGGGAAAAAAAGTTATACTGAAGAGGGTGAGATAAGAGCAGTTTAATAATTGAAATAAAGTAAAATATTATAATAGCAATAATATTAATAAGAAAGAGAGAGTGACGAATAAAACCCAAGAAGCAACAGTCATGAACAATACAATTGTATACACAGGCCACCCCCAACCACTGATTGGTCCCTCCTGGCCAACTCTCCCCAGTTTCTATATGTGCTGTGGTATGGAACACTCCTTTGGCTGGTTTGGGTCAGGTGTCCTGTCTCTGCTCCCTCCTGCCTTCTTGTATTCCTCCTCACTGACAGAGCATGAGAGATGGAAAAGCCCTTGATTGGGGTAAGTGCTCCTTAGCGACAACTAAATCATCAGTGTGTTATCATTATTTTCAGACTAAAGCCAAAACCCATCACTATAACAGCTACTAGGAAGAAAATTAACTCTATCCCAGCTAAAACCAAGACAACACAGTAAACTTGTCACAGTGAGTATTCAGACAAAGGAAAACCCAGCACAAGCGATGTTAAATTCCAAAAGGAACTTATTAGGTAAAAAGACAATATAATACCAAGCAGCAAGAAAGGGTGAAACACTCTCTGGCTTGAAATAGTCCTTTTATCAGGTTTGATAATGCTTTCTGAAGATAGATAGAATAAAGACTAAGCTTGACAACAAATTCAGATAAAAGTAATTCACACAGAGAAAATAGGTAATCAGAATCTCTGTGTTGCAGTAGTTGAATTGCAATACAATATATTTAAAAAAGAAATAAAAATTTCTGAATCCTTCCCTTTGAATTTCATTGTAATAGCAGACTCTCTGAAACAAAAAATTGGAACAATTATTGCTTCTAAACTGAACTGAAAAAATTTTTCCTCAAATTGGAGCTGAACTGGAACAATAATTTTGAAGTATGTATTGAAACTTGGCAGCAAGCACAAGAATAGATTATTTTCTCATTGCTCATTCAGAAAACAGTTTAAAATACTATTTTTTCTATTTCTATTCAGCACATGGATCATTTTAAGCTGATAAGGACTTCAGGACAGCACAAATAGCAGACACTTCCCCATCTTTCTCTGTTTTTACTTTGCAACATAAATCACAGTGCACACCAATGCTTCATCATCAAGACTGTTGTATGCTGCTTTGCTGACTGGAACATTGACCTGTTTGGAATAGCAAATTCTGTATCCACCTGATACCATCACTTGCTCAATAGCTCTGAAGCTCAGCAGATCCAAAAAAAGAGGGGTCTGGACATCTCTTTCTGGTTTGTATCTCCACATTATCTCCCATCTGTTGCTGCAGTCATGATCTTTCCCATGGGTTTACATCCCCATGCATATATATATAGGTGCTGCTCTATCTCTCTCAGTTATGTGCAGAATTAATAGAAGGGATATGGAGGTATTTCTCATTAGTCCTATAACTGCAACTGCACTAAGGACATTCTTATTGCCAGGAAAGCCCAGCACTTCAGCCTCCTCCCACCTTCTTATCTGCATATGACAGTGTTAGGATATTTAGACAGAAATTGAAATGACATGTTAGAAATGCAAATGATGTGTAAGCTCTTAAATGGTGACAAAAATGGGAGATCAAATTCTTTCACCACCTGCCGCATACTGTCAGATGACCTTTCCCATTATAAAATGTGGTCTTTCTGAAATTTGTTAAAGAAGTACTGCTGGCTGAACCAAATCAATTTGATCTGTAGCAGAGCTAAAAATATGCTGGTATGGTTCTCTGATTTATACAGATCATTATTCTCATTATTCTTGTTCCTGTAGGAATTATCAAAGTAAAATTGATAAAAAATTATTCCATACTGTGCTCATAATAAAAAAGGTACATTTTCTCAACTGAAAGTTAAAGCAAAGCTAGACATTAAAAATGAACAAAAAACAGTTTATTACCCACTTTGGAGAAAATGTTTTAAGTAATTATATTTCATTGTATTCCAGTGACATGACCAATAGTAAATGTGCTTCAAGAGAAAACAAAAAGACTCATGGACATGTACAGTTTTGCCATTTCTGTGATGTTTCCATTTTGTTGCTGTAGTGACTGAAAGGGGCAAGTGCACTTACAGACCAAAAATTTTTATTCATATGTTGATATGAGAGGAAAAGCTAGACAATGACAAACTACTTCTTATTACAGCTCCTGAAATGTACACAACACAGCCTTAGCTCCTCATATGATGACATGAAATTACCTACTTCTAATTCCTCCTACAAATCTTTTCCATTCTATTTTTGAAAAACAGTGCATGCAGATACTCTCCTCATCTAGGTGGGTTGTATCTGTATGTACCACTGTATGTAGTGGTGATCCTCCATAGCTATTACATCTTAAATAGAAAAAGATGTCTGTGGAAAATAATTATTCCTAGAAAAGTAGGGCAAAATTGAAAGTCAAGAAAATATATTTTTTTTCACACTCTAAAATGAATAATAGAAGTCTTTCAGAATCTTAATTTGAAAGTATGAAGATTTTCCACAATCCTGTCAGATCAATATGAAATATATTCAGAACAATAATACAATGCATACGTGTATAATCTAAAGTAGCAGGAGAAGGATACAGCTTTCTTCTGTATTTGTGATGAACTATCACATACATACTCAAAAAAAATTAAACACAGGACATTATCTTTTGGAAGAACATCTGAGTTTATAAGAAATAAACCATGGTAGATTGGGGGTATTGTTTGGGTGTTCAGGGGGTTATTGGTTATGAATTTATTGGAAATTCTCACTTAGGTCCTTGACATTATTCTGCATATTTGCAAAAACTATTTCATAGTTCACTTAATGGGAAAAAAATTAAAACACTTTAAAGTCCATCAAACAGCCCCGAATATCAAATAAAGATTCTGAAGTGCTTGAAAAGTCCCTTGATTTAGAGATCAGACTTTCAATATTGCAAGTGAATTAGAAACACAAGCTTTAATTAATGTGATTTTAAAGTCCACACAAATCTCTGCTCCTTATGAAACACGCTATTAAAGTTTTCCAAACTCACAGAGCAGAAGACTGGTCCAAAGGGGCTTGTACAAAGTAACAATCAGCACCAGATCATGCTCAGTATCATATGTATTGCTACAGACAAAAGGGAGCAGAACAGAAAAAGGAGTTGAACAAAAAAATGTATTCTTAATGCAAATAAAATTTTAAGTCCAATACATCAAAGCAGTTAATTAATACAGACAAACCTTGCTAATAAAAGAGTTAAAATTATGATGGCAAAAAAATTCTTCACTGTCCAACTGCTGCCTGATGTTCTTCTCTGATGTTCAGTTCTTGGACATCTCACCGGCTCAACTTAATGGTTCAATGTCCAGCTGGAGACCAGTAACAATTGGTGTCCCTCAGGGATTGGCATTGGGACAGGTCTTATTCAACATATTTGTTGGAGACATAGTGGGATCGAGTGCACCTTCAGCAAGTTTGCCGATGACACAAAGCTGTGTGGTTCAGTTGATACACTGGAGGGAAGGAATGCCATCCAGAGAGACCTTGACATGCTTGTGAGGTGGGCTGATGCCAACCTCATGAAGTTTGACAACGGCAATTGCAAGGTCCTACACCTGGGTTTCAGCAATCCCAGGCACAGCTACAGGTTGGGCAAAGAAGAGATTCAGAGCAGCCCTGTGGGGAAGGACCTGGGGGTTGGGTTGGTTGATGAGAAACTGAACAGGACTCGGCTGTGTGCGCTCGCAGCCCAGAAAGCCAACCATATCCTGGGCTGCATCAAAAGGAGCGTGACAGACAAGTCAAAGGAGGTGATCCTGCTCCCCTCCTCTGCTCTTGTGAGCCTTCACCTTGAGTACTGTGTACAGTTCTGGTACCCTCAACATGAAAAGGACATGGAGCTGTTGAAACAAGTGCAGAGGAGGGCCACGAGGATGTTCAGGGGACTGGAGCACCTCCTGTATGAAGACAGGCTGAGAAAGTTGGGGCTGTTCAGCCTGGAGAAGAGAAGGCTGCGTGCAGACTTTGTAGCAGCCTTCCAGTATCTGAGGGGGGCTACAAGGATGTTGGGGAGGGACTCTTCACTACAGACTGTAGTGATAGGACAAGGGATAATTGGTTGAAACTTATACAGAAGAACTTTAGACTGGATGTATGTAGGAAGTTTTTTACTGTTAGGGTGGTGAGGCACTGCAGCAGGTTGCCCAAGGAAATTGTGAATACTGCATCTCTGGTGGTGTTCAAGGCCAAGTTGGACAGAACCTTGGGTGAGATGGTTTACTGTGAGGTGTTTCTGCCCATGTTAGGGGGATTGGAAGTAGATGATCTTAAGGTCCTTTCTAATCCTATCTATTCTATGATCTCTTTAAGTGTTCATGTAGACAATTTCACTCTCCCTCAAGAGAAAAGAATGATTACAAGCTTTCAGCATCCTCAGGGCTACAATGATAGAACTCTGATGTTCATGGAGAAAATCCTTTCCTCCTCAATTTTTGGCCCATTCAAGTTTATTTTTCTACCTGTCTTCAGCATGAACCACATCACCAACAGTATCTCACAGCTCTAGTGCATCCTGAGGAGATGAAAGCCACTCAACCCCAGGCAGCCAGGTCAGCCAGTGACACTTGTAGAGGTCCAGGACATGGACAGACTTACAGGGCCTAGACCCTGTTACCCCAGGGCACCATGGGGCATGAGGGCTTCTGTTAATAATCGTATTTATCACAAATTGGCAAAATCACATTTACTGGCATACACATCTGATACAAGAATGAGGGAATGTGAGATAAAAGCTGGTTTAATTTTCAAAATAAGAAAAAAGTAACTTGTTCTTCAGAAGATGCAATTTCTGGGAGACACTGTAGATATTAAAAATTAGCAAGGGTACTAAAACTGATTAGCTTCATGATCCAATTTAATGAGAAAAAAAGCGAACTGCTTAACATAAGTAAAAAACACCCTTTGGAAGTCGGGAATTCAATGAGATATAAAGTAAAGGAAGCCAGGTCGGAGTCTGTGTATTTGTGCTCTCTGCTGCTATTCTCTTAACTAAGCATCTGCTGCAGATGGCATGTCAGAGACAAGGTAGCTGGTTTGGCAGAACATAGATCTGGCCCATACCACTCTTTGTTTACTCTTACAAACAAGAACTTAACACATTATGTAACAGACCCGTTAGTGTCATAATAAGCATTATAAAATAATTAGAAGTGCATTCAAAATGCAGTTCTTATAGACATTCTTTATAGTCTTTGCCTTTACATGTCTAGATTTACAGAATTGTGTAAAAGTATAAAGTATATTTCCCTATCTGTGAGTGTCCAGGCTAATACAGTGGTAAAGTAACTAATGAAACAAAACCACTGGGAGAAATATGATGTAAAATTATGTAGTCTATAATAAGCTCAACAGAACAGAAGAATTCTGTGTACAATGTATTGCTCATCCTACTTAGCCCATCTTTGTGCACTAAATTTCCATTTACTAGCGGAGAAGAACAAAGAAGCCCATATACCTTAAATAGTGGGGATAAGAAACAAAACCTTTACTCAATTTATACCACTAAAATCAGTAATATTACACTGCTGAGAAATCAGTGCAAGTAGGAACAGACTTGCAACAAATATTTTAATGTTACTCTGAGTCTCCAAAACATAATTTATGTTAGATTAACTCTATTCTCATTACACAATATGCAGCTTGTGTGCCTATTAATTGATCTATAATATTTCAGATGTATGAAGACTTCTACTTGTCCTAGATATGTAGAGAGAAAGATAAGATAGGATTGTGGTTTAATTAGGTTTCAGTGTATTAATTAGTCTGAAAGCTGCTTGGCAATAACTCATACAGTGCAGGTCATGGTTAATTTTTGTTTCTATCTGGCCAACAGATGTCACTAATTGCCTTTTTCCAGCTACCCACCAGTCAAGTAAACTTTTCTTATGAAGGCCTGTCATCACAAGGCACTTCCTGGTTAGTGCTTTTTTACCTAATATTCCAAAAATTTGTTACCTTTTTCCCTAATATAACATGGACAGAAAAATATATTAACTTCCTAATAAGAAAATCACACCCATAAGTCCTTTGAAAATTGAGATAACAGTCGTGCTATTTCAACACAAATTGATTTTGCCTTCAATCTGAAATTAATGCACCTTTCCTACTGTCAACTCACAAAAAAAAAAAATGAATTGCTTCCCATCTTAACTGTTTGCTGAGTCATTTCAGAGCACCCTAGTCTGAGAGAATTAATCCTATGTCCTTAAATCCTTTTGTCCTATAATGATTATGAGCATGTTATGTGGTGTCGCCAAAGTAGACCTGCTGCATACCAAGATACATACTGAGCAACATAAAATTGCTATTTGCTGTACCTTGAACTGAGATAGAAGTGCACAGAATTGAATAATTGATTACTGTGTAAGTATTTTAGAACATTTTAACACCAAAAATATAATTTTGTAGCACAGCTGATCCATAAATGCAAAGAGGTCAACAGCGACTTGTGATACAGTTTCACAAATGGGGAAAAGGAAAGTACATGCTGGATGTAAAATTTGCAGGCAGTAAAGATGGCTTGGAAAACTAACACAGTTCTGCAACTCTCCAGAGGAAGCAGGATAGATTACAGAATCCTACAACCACAAAGAAGTCTAGTTTGGAAGGGATCTCTGGAGACCATCCATTCCAACCTCCTGCTGAAAACAAGATCTTACGTTAGCTTTTATCAAAGGACCTGTCAAGCTAAGTGTTAAGTGTTTCCAAGAAGAAAAATAAAACCACTTTCTGGGCAACTCTTGTTTAAGTCTTCCCACTGTGACAGTCTTTTTTTTTTTTCCCCTTATATTCAGAGAGAATTTTCCATGCCACAGGTTGTACCCATATCCTGTTGCCCTGTCACTTCATCCTTGTGAAGGAAACACATCTCTCTCTGTCTACCTATTAAGTATGGGAAGACTGTGATAAATCCTCATGCTTATACACTTCTCTTCTTTAGACTGAACAGATCTAATTCTTTTAACCTTCTCTCATATTTAAAATTCTCCAACCCATCCGCCATCGTGATGGTGCCCCTGGTGGCTCCTGAACCCTGTCCAGTTTTTTAATGTCTCATGAGCTGTTGAACGAGAAGCAGTGTCCCAGCTATGGCAGAAAAGTAGCAAGTTATCACATACCTTGATCTGATGGCTATATTCTTGATGCAACCTATGATAATATTTGCTTTCATTGCTGCGAGGGTGATCTATGGCACGTATTCAACTTCTTGCTCACCAGGATTCCCACCTTTTTCTGCAGGTGCACCACAGACAGTCAGACCCCAGCCTGTACTGCTTGAATTCTTACATCTTTGTTAAAATTCATGCCACTCTTGATGACCTAATCTTCCAGCCTGTCTAGGTCACTTTGAATAATGGCCCTTCCTTCTAGTGTATCTATATTATCTCCTGGTTTGCTGTCATCCACATGGCTGACACAAGTGGGTTACTTTCAAACTTGTCATCCAGATCCTTTATAAAGATAATGATTAGTATCAAACCTTTAAGGAACTCCCCCCACTACATGAAAGACACTGGTGCTGGAGCGTATCCAAAGAAGAGTAAAAAAGCTGGTGAAGGGTCTAGAGCACAAGTCTTATGAGGAATGGCTGAGAGAACTGGGATTGTTTAGCCTGGAGAAAAGGAGTCTGAAGGAAGACCTTACAGGTCTCTACAACTGCCTGAAGGGAGGTTGTAGCAAGGTGGGTGCTGGTCTCTTCTCCTAAGTATCAAGTGATAGGACAAGAGGAAATGTTCTTGAGTTGTGCCAGGAGAAGTTTAGATTGGATATTAGAAAAAAAAATTTCACCAAAAGGGTTATCAGCAGTGCAACAGGCTGCCCAGGGAAGTGGTTGAGTCACCATCCCTAGAGATACTTAAAACATGTTCTGGATGTGGTACTTAGGGACATGATTTAGTGGTAGGGTTGGAAGTGTTGGGTTTACTGTTGGACTTGATGATCTTAAAGGTCTTTTCCAACCTAAATTATTCTACCATTCTATGATTTCTGGGGGGATGTAAAGCTTGCACAACAATGATGAAAGAAGAATAATGGCAAACAAAGGAAGAGGCCCATTTCAATTCTGGCTTCACTTACCAAAAAAACTCTCAGGCCTGATCATCTTGACCTTGGCAATGAAGAACCACAGCCATCAGTTTTAACTATGCTTTCTATGCTCCAACGGTATTTCATGCTGATAGATAATTTAGGGTAAGTTTATAAAGGCCAACTGTTCTATACATAGCTACTAAGAACTGAACACTGTCAGTCTGTACTTGGTCCAGTAAACAGTTGAAGTTTGAAACTGGCCTGATTTGTTAGTCTTTAAACACTCCCATCACAGTGGGCAACTAGTTTCCTAACAGATATGCAGATCTATATATTCAGTTGCAACCATGGTCAAATAAAACTGAAGTGTAGTTATGGTGGAGAGGAACTGACACAGGCCTCTTTAGTATAGTAATTTCCAAGCAAGCCAAGAAGCAGATCTGTGTCATTTTTATAATTAATTGCAACAGAGAAAGAAATGTTATGTTGCTTTTTGCAGACAGAGACCCATGCCATCCTGAGACAATTTTCATGTTACTCCCAGACAGTGTATAACCATTCAACATCCTTTTTGACACACAGAGATTTTTCTCACCAATGAGAACAAAATATAAACCCATTAAAACCTCATCTACCTGCCTGGGGAGACATTGCCTACGGGTTAAAATATTATTTACAGGAAAATTGTCTTTAGGTCTTAATCTGTCTATCCTTGAAACACATTCCTTCAACTGTGCTTAGCCACATAGAAGTATGCGTAAAATGCACAATATAGTGCCTGTATGTACGTTCACCCCCTCCTAGAGTCCTATTCATGTTCATTACCCTGAAGGCAAATACAAACAAAAATATATATCATTTTTAATGTCAAGAGAATATTTTTTAAAATATTTATAAATATTTCCCTACACTTTATGAATTTGGATGCTAATGTCAACAGAAATTGCTGTTCAGAATTCTGGTTAGGGAGTACTGTGGTTGTAATTAAACTAGACTTGAACAAGTAAGATCTCAGTTCACCAAGCCACCTTCAACCATACCTGCTCTTCTTTGACTTTAATTTTAGTCTTAAATTCATTTCCCTTCCCTATTCAAAAGATTGAACTAGCAGTTAGTGCAGCCTCAGCATTTAACTAGGTCAATTGGTCCTGGCTTTATCAGACAAATTAACAGCATCAGCTTCCCAGACCATATTTCTTTTACCATCTCTCGGTGGTTTTACTATTTAAATATCAGTTCTCCAATTATCACAAATTCCTATATTCCATAACTAAGGTATCTCAGTAAAGCTGAATTTACAATACATCAGATGTTCTGTGTTAATCAGAAATATATAGTGAAATATTTGTCTCAAGGCAGCGGAGTAAACAGTAGCGGCCTGTCCATCACAGAAAGATCAGAGAAGAGGTGAGCCAGTTCATATTTATTCTGAGATGCTGTGAAGTGGGAGCATGCATACCTGGATGCATCTATGATTTATGAAGAAGCTAATTCACAGCAAGGTCGTACAGTTTAATATCCAACAACGTGTACTTTCACCTGCTAACATCCCACTGCAAAATATAAACCCTAAAAGCTCCTCCTCAAGCAGACTGAAAATTATTCCTTTTGCTACTATTGCTTAATTGTTCTCCTTGAAAGGAAATGTGTATTTTAACTACCTTTTGAGATAATCACAGGCAGGTCTCTGTACCATGCTCTTCACTCAACTCTTTTCAAGTTCGTGAGAAAATAAATAAACCAGGCTTGAGTTTCAAATGTAAATACTGTTGGTTAGGCCGGTAATGAAGTTTATCTGTTAAAAAAATTAGATTTTTTAAAAAGGGAAAAAAATTGAAATGTGGTATGGCCTTTTATTCTCTCCCCTGAGAAGTCACAGATCCTTTGAGCTGTAAGTCATCTTTCAGAGAATATTAACGTTTATTGTACTCTATGTATGTACTAATGTAATCAGTATGACATATGTAAAATTGACTTGAGGCTGAGAAGCTTACCTGCTTGAGAAACTTATCTATAAAATCTAACTTAAATTGTATCTCTATAAATATGAAACACGCTCCATTTCTTACAGCTGTGATTCTTCCTTTCTCTTTTTGTTTTAGTTTTGGTTTTGTTCCTTTTTTTAATTTACAAAAGGTACTCCAGGAACAAAACCTGAATATAGATATTAATCTTTCTATCTAATTAAAACAAAAAAACCCAAACAAACCCCCCAAAAAACAATATAACAAAAAAAAATCCAAAAGACAAACTACCAAGTATTTGTTTTGAATAAGGTCCTCTCTCTTCTTTCAATTGACCTCAAATGCCCAAACAAAGAAAAGACCTCCACAGTGCTCTGGCACTGTCCAATAATTCTTATTTCTGAGCAAGCAGGGATAGTTCTGCTAAAATTGTGTGGTGAAGAGCATGGCATGTCAAGAAAGGACAGAACTAAAGTTAGTTTGAAATGTCATTTTGTGTTGCAAAATAATATCAGTAAGAAACATTATGTTTACATTTCACCTAACTTCTGCTGGCTGAATTGTATGGTGACAAGAAATAAGGCAAAACAGCAAAATGGGATTGTGAATGAAACAGTCCACTGCCCTTCCCTCCTGGTTATAAGCTCCTTTATTAATGAGCACTTTAGTGGAAGATATTTTTTTTTCCACTTCAGGAAGGTATTAATAGTTGAAGGGAACCAGCATTTATAAACATGTTCAAATAAAGCTTTCTCAGTTTCACTACATGTTGAAGTAAGTGATGGGAAAGAAAAGCATCACAAAGAAGATGGAAGAAAATAGAAAAAAAAAGCAATATGAATTATGCCAAAAGAAGCACAATTCAAAGACAAGGGAAAGCAAAATTGAGAGTATTAATCTTGTAGCACTCCAAAGACAGAAAAGGGAGGAAAAATCCACAAACCATTACCAACCTTTTTCCTAACGCATGGTTAAGTAGCTTTTCAGTTATTTTTTATCTTCCTTTTGATTAGAAATCCCTGCATTTATTGAGATCCTGTAATTTGTCATTTTTTGTTCTCATAAACACATAACCTATACCCAATAAGGCACTTAATTATCGCTAATATGAATTCATATCTTTCCAGGAAAATATAGCATGAAATGCAAGATATGGGCAAAGGAGCAGAAAAGCTACTTGGTGATTCTCCTCCAAAATCAAGTTATATGAGGAAATACACCAGGCAGATTCAGATAGATAGAAGTCTGTAATACAGCAACCCACTTAGAGATAATGGAACAGGATACACTTTGACTCAGAAGCAAAACAAAAAGACCACTCATTTCCTAGCCTGTCCACAGTATTCAGATTCTCCAGAATCTTAAACCCCATTTGCAACTTAAATGCTTCCCTCCCTACTAACTACCAAATGAGAGATGTACTGCCATCTGCTTCTAATTCACTTGCACGTTCCAAATCAGTAAGATACTTGAACTGACACTGTAAGCACATAAGTCATCCCATTGATTTTTGCATTCACAAACAAGGCTACATTTGAGCATAAGTACCCTGTTTAATCAGGAGCTTAAAGTGCATTTAAAGTCATAAACCCAGTTAACAGTGAAAACTATTATTAAAAGCATTGATAAATGGTAGAAGATCAGTTTGTTCCTTATTACATTACAGAGCAAAATATTTTTGCAAGTTAACTTGGCCTTCAGAAGCGATGGACTGAAAGAACATGATGTTAAATAAAAAAAAAAATAAAAAACTGAATTTACTTTGGGAAGCCACCCTGTCAGACCTTTATTCCTTGAGTAAAATGGGTGTATTTTTATTGAGGCTAATGCTTAAAATATTGCCCACTAATGTAGTTTCATTGTTCATGACAAAACCACTTTCTATTTATTCTGCATGGAGGTTACAATAGGCATCTACTTACTGAAGCCAGTTCAATAACTGAATGCAAAAATGTATGGTTACATTTACTCAGAGTAATCTATCATTTAGCTGCTTGTACTGCACAGAGCCCTTTTATTGAAATATATTGCTTTTTCTTCATATAATTTTCTCCTGTCTTGTTTCATGTTCATTTCCTATTATATTACTGGTACCAACCACCTCTATCCCTCTAACTGCTTCTTTTTCCAAAAAACTCAGTGTTTAAAACTTAGTAGACTCTTTTTCATAAATATGCAATGAAAGGTTCTGTTCTTCACTTTGTCAAAAATCAATAGACAAAAATATGGGGGAGTGGGGAAAAGGAAGACATACCTGACACAAGAAATAATTTCTAGTGCATGCAATATTTGAGCACTGTTTCACGCCAACAAGGGTCATTATATGAGCTCTTAGCTCACTTTGGTCAGGATGCAGCAAGTACCAAATCAGAGTCTCACCAAGCAGGTTTTAATTCTCCTTGGAATGTTTGACTTATCACAGAAGACAGGAGGAAAACAGAGTTATCAGGCTACAGTCATAGAAATAACCGCTGAAATCTCAGCCTGCACACATTCTTCTTGGGACTTGAGGGGACAAGGGAAAAAAAAAAGGCTTTCCAGAAGAGTAACAAAACACTCACTACTTTAAGTGCTGACTAAAGTAAAATATGTTACTAGGTGTAAATACACTACACTCATAATTTTCGGGTCCTTTTTTTTAAATGCTACCACACACCATCTTAAAGACAGTACAAACTATTGCAACCATGTATAAGCATAAATTATACATTTAAGAAAACCTGTTAAATTAAGCATTTCAGCTGGTGAAGTATACATATATATGTGGCTTCCCAGGTGTTATTCTTCCCTTTTAAAGGAGTATTTATAATATTTGCAAGCACATAAGGATAACAGCACTTTCATAAGTGCTGTTATTTATTGTGACTCAGTCACCTAATAATGCAAAATGAAAAGCTGAAGTGGTCCGAACAGACACAAATTGGATAAACAAATGCAATTTATTTCTAAAGCCATAATGTGAATGTGTAAAATTCTGCAGTTGATTAAAAGCATAAATTCCTTTTAACCTTCATTCCATATGTTTGATCATTTCCTTTGCTGCCTGCTATCATTCTGTTAAACTTTTTTTGGTTTTGTTGTATCTTGTTTCAAAAATGATTAATGAAATTCTAAAAAAAAATATGTAAAAGTTAGATTTCATATGCAGCAAACGATATTCAACTTGTACTCTTTCTGCATATTGTAACAAGTATTGCTACTTGTGAAGCCAGCTAAGTTTACAAGGGGAAATTCACCTTTGCCCAGGAAAGTAAAAAATATCTAGTTGCATATCCATAGTTCATATGGATTAATATGGAATCCAGACAGTTATCAGTATCAAACATGTGATCAAAGCAGGCCTGGGTGTTTTACCTTGTTGTCTATGATAAAAGAAAAAACTCAGGGAAATGCTGAGTCACATTTTTCTGACTTCTCATTGTTTATTCAAAATAGACCTGACTTCACTCTTTCTCAAGTTGGTGTAAATTAAGAAAAATTATATTTAATTGAGATATAATGACATAGGATCACCTAATCCTATGGGTTTCTAAGGCCAAAATGTAATTATTTCATATTTTTAAATTATTTTTTTCTGAAAGGGAGGAAAAAATAGACAATAAAGTGAAAATTGAAAATTTAGATGGCAATTTGTTTAAAATGTTTCTAGTTGGTGACTGACATTCTGATCTTTTTAACAGTTTGCTTTGAGTTTGCTAAAATTATAATCTATTTTCAAAATAAATGGGTATTTTACTGAAACAAAATTCTAGCACAGTAGTAAACTGTCAGGCTGCTCTTAACATATTCCTGTTTGACTTTCCTCTAGCTATTAAACTAACTAATCGTTTTCTTGTACTATGGGTTTCTAGCTTTGGGTATGTGTTGATTAAAGATCAGCATGCATAACAGGCGATCACCTGCTTTGTAATTACATCTCTCAGACCTCTTAGTTGAATGAACAGTCTGCTTCTGAATATTGCAAGGACTTTTCTTCTTTTTTTCCTCTTTGGTATGTCACTCTCAAGGATTGAACTGATATCCAGAAGCAGATGTAGTTTTCTTCTGGCAACAAAGTGGAGTAGTTGTTTTGGTAAGAAATAAAATATACAGAGAGGCAAATTATGTTAAACAACACAGTAAATACAGGTGTTGTATGAAGCTTTTTTGGACAAAATGGGGATTTATGTCTCCAAGGTCAGTGTTCTAGCATGTCTTCTACCCCTTGAACAACTGTCTGATTAAAGCTACAGGTTCTGTAAATTTCTCTACCTTTTCTCAACTTACTGCATCATTTTGTGAATTTGCAAGTCCCTTTCTACACTGAATCTGCTTTTCCCTCCAATAGCCAATGCATCAGAATGCTTCTTTTATTAAATCTACTGTCATGACCCTTTATAAAAGCAGAAACCTGTAAATTTTTTTTCTAAAATTTCAGTTATTCTTTAAGTGATTCCCCAGTGAATTCTACATATACTAGAAACACTAGTTTCTCTAGATTCCACTAGAGACTGGAATCTTTGTTAATGATTGTTCATGGAGTCTAATCTCTGATCTGTGCGGCTGACACTCACTAGCGAAAGTCATAAAAGGGAGAACAGAAATAACTTGCAACTGCCTATTAACACCATTATTCATTTTGCTAAGAATCAACACCCCAGGAATGTCTTCCTTTCAGTGCAGGTGCTAACTTTTATGAGTTCATGTTCTTCCTGATCTATTACTTGTAAGAATGAGAATAATGCAACTAGTATCTGCAGTTGTGCAGCTGCAGACAGTTCATCAAAAAGTGAATAGACCTACTGAAATAACTTGGAATTCCATTGTTATTTCCATGAAAATTAAAGTAAAATCTACTCTTGCTGACACTGGAAGCACAAAATCCATATAGAAAGCCTAAATAAGACAGGACAAGTTTCTTACCAATCAGAAACTCCACAGTCAATTCCAGGTTCACTTTAAAATAGGAGTCAAGACAAGTGTCAGAATCCCAGCATTGAAGGCTTCCTAAATGTCCATGTCAGTTTTCCAGACTTTGCTAACATTCCATGAATTCCTGGCTGAAGGCAGCATAACTAACAGCCAGACATTATTGTCATGATTATCTAGGAAATCCTACTATTAAATGAGCAAAACTGAAACTAAATATACACATTCCAATTTATAGAAAGGAATATTTAGAGTAAAATTTATAATAAAATAGAAGAGTTTCAATTCACTCAGTAAGAAGCATAGTACTATTTGTGTCAGGGTGGAGCAAGGGCCAGCTGTTCCCTAAGGAGAGCAAGCTTGTCTAAATGCCACTGTGGTCAACACTGTTCTATGACTCAGGGACCTCAACAGGTTATAATGAAAAAAAAAAAACCATACAAAGATTTCATTAAATGCAGCTTGCCCTATGTAAGAAACCAACAGTAAATAGTACTGCTTGTCAGAAGAAAATATAAATACTTTTATTGACTCTACTGTAACTCCAGAAGACAAAGACACCTGAAAGTTAGTCAGTACATCCACATTATGATAAAATAACCCACAAGTCATATTTACAAGAGATTCAGTGAGTGAATTTTTTCTTAACTTTTCCTCTCAACTTATATACCACTTGCTTGTGTTCAAAAATAAGATCTTTCTTCTCCTGACTTTTACATAAGTCAGTATCTGAAAATGGCATACAAACTTTTTAAGGAGCCTTGAAATTATATTTATTTTTCAGTCTTTTTCTTCTGATTTGCTATGTATCGAATATATGACAATTAGATAAATATATCATATGTCATCAGTTTCTCTTTCATGTCAATCACTGAGGCACTGTGTAAGCTTCAGGTATATCTCAATTAACTTTTTAGACACAATTAAAATTTGCAATATTACTGTGCTAAGCTACTTATGAAGAATCAACAAAACAAACACAATCTGAAAGTTACGGAAAAGCTGATTTTTTTTTTGCCCGAAGTGATCGTGTCTCGTATGCAGTTGAGGTATCTTCATCAACTAATGGGAAATAAGGAAATGGTGCCCTGAAGACAGAGGCTGTTTATTGAAAATTTTTAAAATGTACTCTTTAAGTGTTTTCAGCAGTTAGCCAGCTTGTAGCCTCTCTTGTGGCTGTCAGCTGAGACATCGAAGCATATGACAAAGTGACAAAAAAAGTTAGCATCCCCATTAGGTACAAAAATAAGACCAAAACAAGCTGACTGGTAAAGTGCTGAGCCTGTCTCGAGCTGTGAGCTTATGACAATCAAAAAGCTGGCAAAGCATATAATTTGCAAAAAAATGCACCTAATTTTATTCTTCAAAAGGTAATTCCACTGAGTTAAATGTGTGTTAGATTATACCCTATGATACTGTTATCTTCTTTGGGGCATTTAAAACCTGAAGAAAGTCACTGACTTTGTGGAGTCCCATCATATTTGCTCTGTTCTGACACTCTCTCATGCACATGTATGAATATTATTTTTTACATTACAAATCATGCAGGTAGCAAGAGTTTGTCTGCCTATTGGCATTTGTTTAACTGCATTACTAGACTTCATCAGAATAACTTTATCGGAATATTGAAAAATCAGAAAAGCTGTACTTGGAAAGTTCAAAAATTACAATTCTACCTAGCACATGTTAGACATATTTTCAAATGCCAGAGGTGAGGAGACATGTTAAATCCTTTCCTTTCAATGAGTGATTCTTACTCTAACAAAGTCAGTACTATACACAGGGTCTAGCTTCAAGATGATAGTGGGATTAAAGTATAGAAACTAAAAGAAAATATTGTGTGGAGCAAGATTAGTGACCTCATAGAATCATAGAATAGTTAGGGTTGGAAAGGATCTTAAGATAATCTAGTTCCAACCCCCCTAACATGGGCAGGAACACCTCACACTAAAGCATGCCATGCAAGGCTTCATCCAACCTGCCCTTAAACACTGCCAGGGATGAAGTATTCACAACCTCCCTGGGCAACCCATTCCACTGCCTCACCACCCTAACAGGAAAGAATTTCTTCCTTATATCCAAACTAAACTTCCCCTGTTTAAGTTTTAACCCGTTTTAACCTGTCCTTCTCACTACAATCCCTAATGAACAGTCCCTCCACAGCATCTCTGTAGCCCCCCCTTCAGATACTGGAAGGCTGCTATGAGGTCTCCATGCAGCCTTCTCTTCTCCTGGCTGAACAGTCTCAACTTTGTCAGCCTAATCATCTAGAATGCAAATTACCCAGGGAAAAGCATAATATGAAGTAATACTGTTCTACAACTATTACATGAAAAAAATGTCTGAGAATAGTAAATATGGGAAGAAATATAAGATTACCACAACAGTTTTAGCTTTTATTCTGATAGTTTAATAAACACTGGAAAACACTGGAAGGGACTTACTTAGAACACCATAAAAAAGTTGCCATACCTAGATTGATTTACAATGTAACACAAGCAATATAAATTCTCTGAAATAATTATTTCAGATACAGCAGAAAAATATGGGTTTCTAAATTTCCAGAGAAAATCAGTGTATCATAATCCTTCATAAAGTGCATCACCAGTCAACACTCTTAAATATTAAGAATCTGCATTTCATTAATAGTTAAAATCTTCCAAGCTTTGTGCTGTAATACACCTGTGAGTAGAGGTATTATTGTTAGCTTAGGTTTACTGACATCAACAATATTGCATGAGTGAATCTGCGTTCATTACAATGTGGTATACTGTTTTAATGTATTAGAAGTTATTTCCTTCCTCCTTAAAATTAATTAATTGTGCTCTTTCCAGTTTACATTTCTCCTGCAAATTGTTAATAATTTTCACTGTGTATTATATTAGATTCAGTATATGCATATTATCTAATTTTATTGTACAATTTAATTTATACATATAGATGGAATCTTAATTGAAAGCATAGATTTAAATTCTTGAGATTGGTAAGAAAAGCTCAAAACATATTAAAAGATTAAAAGTAGTTTTGTATCAAACTTTGATTTTGAGGACTGCTATGGCCATGGCACATCAGCTAATTCCTAGCCAGTTTGTTATATTCACTTCAGCCCCAATACCGGTGATATCAGCAGCAGACATTCCGTACTTGATTTTTTTTAACAGACGAAGCATGCACAGTAGTCAGTGTTTATTCCTGTTTCAGAAATGAAATATGATGAATGATCCAGAATATTTTCTCCAGAATATTCTCTCACATGCTGCCATGCCTTATACTCTGCTATTGTTTATAAAGCGAGGTGTTCAGAAGAGCTTACTTCCTTTGCTGACATCATGAGGAAGGAGGGAAACAGAAATCTTTTAATTAAAATTTAAAACCCCTGAGTGCTGTGGGAAAATCTCATCAAACCATATGCTAACAGGCAGGACAGAGTGCAGTCAAATAGAAGGTGACTTACATACCCTCCTATGATTGTCTGATAGTTCTATTTATGAGTTTAACATGGGAGACTCACACCTTCCTGACTGGCTTTCCATCAGTATTGAAAAAATAGACTTTTGGAAAAGGCATGATACATATTATATGCTTCTCTGTGAGACAGCAGAAAAAGAGACTGGAAAGGGAGGAACTCACTGGTTTTAACTCTATTCTATGTAAGTTTTTCTCTTCTGCTTTTTAAACACTTAAAGAACAACTCAACCCTCAGACATAATGATGCTTATTAAAAATTAGTACCCTTGTTCAATAAACACCAAGAATGTACAGTATACTAATGAAGTCAGCAAGGTTCGATAGTTTTTTTGCTGTATAGGAAGAAAACTTCCTCCCTGAGATGTGACCTGTGCAGAGTGTCCAATTATTGGCTGGCAAAGGTGTATTACCTTTCAAAATTTCATTTCACTTGAGTGCTACCAAACCCACTGCCTGACAGGTTTTGTAAGATCTACCATGGAAGCAATTCGCACCTAGATCAGGTCCTAAATTTTACTAAGTAGAAAACAGGCAATTTTCCACTCTATTAAATTGTCAATGTAAACAGGATTTTGGGAGCAGGTTAACACAGTTTTAAAATACTTTCTCTGCAATCCATGCTTTAAATTTAAAGTGACATGCAAGTTACAACTCTAAGCTACGCAGAAAAAAAGGTACAGGTTTTCTTACCATATAAGATAAAATACATTTGTGGGTTCATAGATGGCCAGTGACTATTTCTAAATAAATTTATCATGCCATACCAAGTTTGAAACCTGACAGCCTAAAGCTAGGGTTCTGTATTAATATTTACATCTACAAATCACTAAATACACCCTTTTGTACGAAACTGCTGAGCATGTAAAATTTTAATTGAAGAAAAATGCTGAGGATTTTGAAAACTAAGACTTAAAATACCTTTTTTTAGTAAGTAGGTACAACATATAATGCAGAACAATTAAATATGTGTGAGCCTAACTTTAAGTACATACTTTAAAATCTTTGGCTGACATTTTCTAACAAAAACATATGATTTGCTCATTTAACATTCTTTAGATAGAATCGAAAATGAGGAGATAATATTTCCGGTAAACTGGTTCTCAAGTATGATTATTTCTAATGGTCTCATATCTATATTAATTGGCTGTTATATTTTAAAGCTTACTACAAACATTGACAAACTGGTGTTTTGCAATAGGTGCACAGGAAAACAAATCTTTTGAGGCTTAGATTCACAAAGATAGCATAGGATGGAACTGAAATAACAGAAAGAACAAGGAAAAAAAACAACAACCAAAACAAAACAGAAAGATTGGGTTTATATATTTGGTTTCTGAAAATGATTCCTCTGATTTAGTATTTAATCCCTGATTGAAGATGGTGACACATGTCATTTTGATAAAGGGTTGACATTGATCAATTAAATTCTATTTACTGATGACCACGTCATTTCTGCAAAATATTGCATGAGTAATACACCATCTCTAGAGTATTCTGCTTATACCTCCTCTACAGATACTCATATATATAATTTTTTCCTGGACATGTATTCTTTTGTGCCTATTTTCATCAGGGTATTTTTTTTTTTAACAAAAAACTGATATAAACAGCTTTGTGAAATCTGGTCAGATATACAAGGTGGCACGCTTGCTGCGCTAGCCAGTTAAGTGGTAAAGTTCAGATAAGGACATAAGCTCAGTTAGATATGACAGCTCATGAGAAGGTGGTACAGGATGGCGACAACTAATACAGAGGCTAAGGGTACAGCATGAAGTGCAAGGCAGAAGTGAGTGTGACAGGATGAAGCCACAGCAGCTACTGGGGGCTGTGGAATTAAGCTGGAAAGGAAGTTCTGCCTAGAATTGCACTATTTGTGACAAGATAGAGGCCCAGAGAAGTAATTTACATCACTTCCCCCACTGTCATTTGCATCCCACCTTGCTGACTTTTGCTTCTGGTGACCAAAGACAAGCTGCTACAGTCTACTTGAGCTGGTTGGTGCCCTGGGACACAGACAGTAAGTAAGATTTCTGATGCCAGTTAGTCCTCTGCTGGGCTTCTCTTATCTTCTTCATCTGTGTCTTCCATCACACTGCCCTTCAGACCATGAGCTGCATCTGGAAATTTGATTTGAAATAGAAATTAATATATGGATATTTGATTGAAATAGGAATGAATTTAGATAGGTGGTTCCTAGATGTCAGTGCTACCCAGCATTTATCAGGAATCACACCTCCCTATCATAGCCTCTGCTCTGATGTTACTTAAAATGTTTTCCCTGTAGTAAAAAGGTGAGATGTCACAGAATATGGAGGTAAATAAGTGGATTATCAGGAAGTTTTTACCAAACTGGCCTCCACAAGGAAACAGTGTAAACAGGGAGCTGAGGAATGAAACAGTAGGAAGACAGGGGGGGTGATATGGGAAGTTGATTTGAGGGTACTGACAGCAGATCGATGACTTACCACATCTGCTTTCTATCATCTTTGAAAGGTCATGGAGATGTGGAAAATATTCCTAAAGCTTGGGGAAAGGCAAATTTTGTAACATCAAAAATCCAGGGAACTGCATGCCATTCAGTCTCCTTTGGTTATGGGAAAATCATGGAGTGAGACCTCTGGGAATATATTTCTGAGCACAAGGAGGATAATAAGGTAACTGGGAACAGTCAACACAGATTTACCAAGGGTAAACCATGACTGACCAATGTGATTGACTGTCTTCTGTGATGGTATCATGGAATGATAGCCCAAGGGGTGCTGAAATGGGGTCCTTTGCCAGGGAGGGAGTGTGAGACCTAACAATGCCATCAAAGCCCTGACATCTTCTTTCTCTCAGTCTGCTTTATGCACCAAGATTAAATACTATTCACTATCTGTGCTTTATTTTCTCTTTGATCGGTGACTCACTCACCAATTAATTTTTAGTCCAAGAGACCATAGTAGTTATGCAGTTCCATTTTGCTTATCCTCTATTAATAAAGAAAGAACCTCTGTGACATAGTCTATAAGGGTAGTTCTCTTAGTATTGTTTCCATAGGCAAGACTTGATTCGATTTTGGAAGAAAGAGATATTTATAAGTACTTTTGTGTTGTTTTTTTTTTTCATTTATGCTCATACCACTGCTAACTGGATCTGATTAATTTTATGTGGGATAATTTTTTATTTTTTGTTTGTATTGCATTTTAACAACCCATTTTTACATATTGATTCCAGTTAATCACTGCTCTTCAGCTTCACTATGCTGCTGTAAATGCAAAAAATGCAACACAGAATGTTTAAAAAATGTAATTGTGTCCTTTTCATTAGAAACAAATAGTATGCTGGAAAGAGTGCTTATGTTTTGTGCATGAAAAAGCCAGCTGGAACAATGAAAATGTTTACAGTATGTTCACAATATGATTTATTAGATTTTACAGCTCTGGGATGGGTACATTCTCCAAGGTACTAGATTGCCTGGAGCCTACACATTTCTCCATGTTCTTAAATTGTTTCCAAACTACTTTTAAAGTATATTAGATATAATATATGCTAAGCCTTCTTGTTCTCTGACAGCCAGAATCACAAGCACAATCTGTGTAATCTATGTGAACAGATGGATGTTAAAAACAAAAAAGAAAAAAAAAGCTTGTCCATGTGAATTCACCGCAATTGAATGACCAATGACTTGTAGATATGAGAACATTCTAACACTTTGATATTACTGAGAGTAATGTCTACTCAAGAGAGAATTTTTTGAATGTACAGTATGTCCAGAAATAGTATATTTTGGTGAAGGGGCAGTGCTCTTAAAGCACTAAATCAAAGCGCATACACTAGCACAGCTGTTGCCCTAAACAACCTACCCTCCTCAAAAAAACATGGGTGGGGCATATTTAAAAAACAGCATTTTACAGCATTTGTATTGTTTATATCATTTCTACAGTGTTTTAAAACAAAGTTCTGAAATCATGTTTACACAGAAGGGGATAGACTGACATGATCTAGAAACAAGACTTATTATTTGGGCAAAATAATTCACTACTGCGGTTATGCAGGTTTAAAACAAGATTTTGAAATGTTGGTCTTCAATCATAATACTTTTAGCAAATCTGCTCACTAATGCACAAGAATAGATATAAATGTATAATAAATATATCTTATTAATGGCCATAACATTTTTGTACTCTGTGTTACTCATTTAAAAACATGAAAAAAGAACAAAACATTTGACTAATTACAGAGATCAAAAATAAACACAGAAATTGCAATTGCAAATATTTGCAATATATAAATTTGTCTTACTTGCTTGTTTCTTTTCGTAATGCAATATCTACTATTCTGGATAAAATATAAGTATTAATATTACTTCTAACTTTGCAATATGTATACCTGGCATGTTTAAAATAGAATCATTTAGGCTGGAATAGACGCTTAAGATCTTTGAGTCCAACTGTTAATGTAGCACTGTCAAGTCCACTATTAAACCATGTGCCTAAGTGCCACATCTTCACTTTTAAATACCTCCAGGGATGGTGACTCAAATCTCTTCACTGGGTAGCCTGTTCCACTGCTTGAACAACCTTTTGTTTAAGAAATTTTTCCCCTTATCCAACCTAAACCTCCCTGGCACAACTTGAAGCTGTTTCTTTCCTTTTCATATCCCTTGTTACTTGTGAGAAGAGATCAACACCCTCCTCACTATAACCTCCTTCCAGGCAGCTGTAGAGAGCAGTAAGGCCTCTCCTTAATCTTCTTTTCTCCAGGCTAAACAACCCTAGTTCCCCAGGACCTGTGCTCCAGACCTTTCACCAGCTCATTGGCCTTTCCAACCCCAACTATTTGATGATTCTATGATTCTTTGGACACATTTCAGCTCCTCAATGTCTTTCTTATATTGAAGGGCCCAAAACTGAATACAGCATTCAAAGTGTGGCCTTACCAGTGCCAAGTACAGGGTGTCATGGGTTCAGCCATGGCAGTCATTTTTCTCCTTCTTGTCGCTGGTGCAGGGCTGTGTTTTGACTTCTGGGCTGGGAACAGTTGCTTGATAGCGAGCATGTTTTGAGGGTGTTTTTGTTCAGGGCCTTTGTTTTTGTTCAAGGCACATGTTCTGCTGGGGAGGAGGGGAGGCCGGAAGGAAGGAGAGACAGGACACCTGACCCAGGCTAGCCAATGAGGTATTCCATACCATAGCATGCGATGCCCAGGATGCATACTGGGGAGAGAGGGCAGGAGGGGTGGAGCTCTGGAGGAAAATGGAGGAGGGAGCACGCGGTGCTCGGCCAGGCAGGGTGGAGTGAGTTATGGGTCGGTGGCTGGTGGGGTGTTGTATTCTTTTCGCTTGTTATTGGCTGTATCATTATTATTTGTAGTAGTAAATGGCGGTAGTGATTTTGTGCTGTGCCTTAGCAATTAAACCGTTCTTATCTCAACCCGTGGGGGCTACATTCTTTGGATTTTCCTTCCTAACTCTCCAGGAGTTGGGGGACTTGGTTTAAACTATGACACAGGGGAACAATCACTTCCCTAGTCCTGCTGGCCTCATTACTTCTGCTACAAGCCAGGACACTGTTGTTTCACTGTATACCTTCATTATGTTTCATTCCGCTAGCCTTTATGGCACATACAGATCTTTCCAGTGATGACTTTCATATTCGTGTCCAGATCACGAATTAAAAATATTAGCAGCAGTATTTCAGGCTCTGTGGAACCTATCCGAAGTACTCTCTTTTGATTATTGTTTCCTTCAGCAGATAGTTGTAGAGTTTTGACAGTTAGACAGTTTTTTAATTAATTTAATGACAAATCAATTTTCTAGTCATTATCATCCACAAAAGGTATCCTAGATGCAGTTTAAGAAAACACTATGTTCCCTTTTTTGTTATAGGTAAATGTGGCCCAATTCTCACACAAATCACTATACAGCTTACTGTAACTGTTCTTCATATATGTTTACAACTTGAGATAGTCTACACTTCACAATGCACAATGCCTGAAACAATGCATAGTGAAAAAAACCCGAGTATTTAAGCTTTATACATTATAACCACTTTGCCATAAAGAGAAGGTCTTTATCTATGAGAATAATCCAGTTGTAAGCTATGATATCTGAAATTTTAAAGAGCACCACATCTTTCTTTGCTCTTCTCCTTCCCTGTCATTTGAGTTACATCACAGTAGCTTGAAAAGCAGTTATGAATAAAGATTTACAGAATTAGGTCTTTCATTGCTTCTCATCAGTTATATTTGCTCTAGAGTAACTGGTAACTGTGATCTAAGTAATTGTGTTCTGTATTTCATTGAAATTGTTTAAGTCAATATTCCTGAGTACTGAAGGATAAGGCATATTTCTAATGTATTAATAAATTTGCTTCACTTTTAGTTTCTGTGTCCAGTTTTAGTTCACAGAACTGTATCATAATTATGCAGCTACATAGACAATTTTAGTTATGGTGAAATGGTTATTTCAGAAATGATCGATAACATATTCAGTACTTAACATCCATGTGGTAATAAGAAATTTGAATATTTAGCTCCTGATTTTAGAAAAGAAACATACTTTTCATGCATTTTGTATGACTATCATCTATTAATTATTATTTTTTAGCTCTTTAAGCAAGTAGGTATGTAAAGAATAAAATACAAGATTCTATTAATTCCTACTTGTATTTACATATTCACCTCCGTCAGCTATAGTACTTCAAAGAGGCTGGCATTTTCCTCGAGCAGAGGTTTGATGTGAAATCCAATTTGTGACTACCGGACATCATCTCTCTGGACTTCTGCTAGGCCTTTGACATAGACCTCCATAGCATCCTTCTTTCTAAACTGGAGATACAGATTTGATGGATGGACTGTTTGGTGGATGAGGAATTGGCTGTATGATTGCATCTGTAGTGTAGTGGTCAATGGCTCAGTGTCCAGATGGAGATCAGTGACAAGTGGTGTCCCTCAGGAGTATGTACTGGGACCAGTACTGTTAAATGTCTTCATTGATGTTGTACTGGATTTAAGAACAACCTCAGCAACTGTGCAAACACCACCAAGCTGAGTGGTGTGGTTGACATGTCTGTAGAGTTGTCATGCCATTTGGGGGGGCAAGCTCAACAAGTGGACCCAAATGAAACGAGGTTCAACAAGGGTGAGTGCAAGGTCCTGCACCTGGGTTGGCACGACTGCCAGTATCAGTACAGCCTGGGGGATGAAGGAATTGAGAGCAGCCCTGAGGAGGACTTGAGGATACGAGTGGGTGAAACACTGGACATGGTCTGTCAGTATGCACTTGCAGCCCAAAAAGCTAACTATATCCCCAGCTTCATCAAAGGAAGTGTGACAAGCAGGTTAAGTAAGGTGATTTTGACACTCTGCTCTTGTGTGACCCCACCTGGAGCACTGCGCCCAACTGTAGAGCCCTCAGCATGGGAAAGACATGGACCTGAGTCCAGAAGAGGGCAATTAAAATGAGGGATGGAACACCTCTCCTATGAGGACAGGTCCTGTGAGTTGGGGTTGCTAACGTGGTGTCATGGTTTGAGCATGTTTTGAGGGTGTTTTTGTTCAAGGTTTTTTCCAGCCAGGTGGAGGAGGGGAGTCCGGGAGGAAGGAGAGACAGGACACCTGACCCAGGCTAGTCAATGAGGTATTCCATACCATAGCACGTGATGCCCAGGAGGTATACTGGGAAAGAAGAGGCTGGAGGGGGAGCTGGAGAAAAATGGAGGAGGGAGCACATGGTGCTCGGCCAGGCAGGGTGGAGTGAGTTTATGGGTCGGTGGCTGGTGGGGTGTTGTATTCTTTTCACTTGCTGTTTGCTGTATCATTATTATTTGTAGTAGTAAATGGCAGTAGGGGTTTTGTGTTATGCCTTAGCAATTAAACCGTTCTTATCTCAATCCGTGAGGGCTACATTCTTTGGATTCTCCTTCCTAACTCTCCAGGAGTTGGGGGACTTGGTTTAAACCACGACACGTGGAGAAGGTTCCAGGGAGACTATTGTGGCCTTTCAATAATGGGGCTTATAAGAAATATGGGGACAAACTTTTTAATAGGACACGTGGGACAAGGAGCAATGGTTTTAAACTAAAAGCAGATAGAGTCAGACATGAGATAAGGAAGAATTTTTTTACTATGAGGATGATGAAACACTTAAAACAGGTTGCCCAGAGAGGTTGGAGATGTCCCATCCCTGGAAACACTCAAGGTCATTGGATCAACCTGAACTAGTTGAAGATGTTCCTGCTCATTGCAGGGTGGAGTTGGACTATGTGACCTTCAGTGGTTCCTTCCAACCCAAACCATTCTATGATTCCATGATATATGTTGTTTTGATATATAATATTGTTTTTTAATAAAATTTAGCTCTCTTTATTGTTATTTTCCTTTACCTTTGAGCTAAGGAAAAAAAAAAGGCAAACCATCTTTCTTTGAACAGAGAAAGAACCCTATTAGATGCTATTTCAGGATGGCTTTATGAAATCTTTACATTTTAAATCTTTTTTGACAGCCTCTTAAAATAATCTGGCTATTGGTAGGGTATAATTATATCAGTCTTCCATCAATTTTCACTTACACTGCTGCAGTTCACCAGAATTAAATTGATTATATGTGATCGTTAAGAACTGCTAAATTTAATGCCATATTGGGAGGTAAATTACCTTAGTCATATTTTAAATCTCAGTAAGAGCTTTAGAAATGGTGCAACTTGAACTATAGAACACAGCACTGGAGATAGCTGAGTGTTTTCATCTATAACTATTACTGGGTCATATGAATTCTGTTTGTGCCTCTGAACTGCATGACAAAGTTTCTGTAGTCTTGTTCTTTTGGGTGATTTACGCATTTTAATGTTCTTTCTAATACCATTCCTCTGCTGCCCCCTTTTTTTTTCCCCGCCTGCCTCTGGTATATTTTGAACTTGATTGGATGCAAAAGTTGAAATGGCATATCATAGGGGAAAATGTTGCAAAGCTTTTCTTTAGCATTTTCAGATTGGACATACTAATCTCTGTTAGCAAGAATGCTTATCCCAGTGTAACAGATGCTGTTATCTGATTTCAGACAGAAATTGTATTCCATTCAAACTGAATGGTCTTTGAGTAAGAGATGCCATTTTTCTCCTCCTTCTTCACAGCAGAAAACAATTCTTTCTGTGGACATTTTCTGGAAAAAAATGAATAAAGAAAAAAAATTATCTCAGCTTCTCTTGATTTTACACTTCTTTTTTTAGATTAAACCTGTCACAACTATGGTGATACTTTGTGAATCTGAGAGCATAAATGATCATGAACTTGAGCTTTGCCTTTGCACAGACATTCTGTTACAAAAAAAGCTATTAGTTACAACTATCTTGTGCATTTCAGTGTAAGCTCCTCCAGTTTTGTAAAATCCTCTAACCTACCTATGGAAATTAAATTAGTAGAAAGCTGAAAAGCATAAAACCAAAAATCTAAAAAAGATTTAGAGTTAAATTCAAATAAGACAGAGTAACTAACAAGACATTTCTGGGAGAAGAATTCATACAGAGAGTTTATATAGCAGATTTTAAATTAGCATTCTAAAACCCTGTCTATATTACCTACATTTTCATCTTAAACTTGCATTCGTGTAACAGATTCAGAATCATAATTCAGCCCTACAAATGGGAAGGCAAAATTGAATCTCATTTGTTTGCTGATAAGAACCCTATTCCTTTTATAGATGACATTTTCCTTCTTTCTATATCACAAAAATAGAAGGATTCTTTCATTAAATTAAATTAAATAGGGAGTGATGCTAACAAGCTATATAATATTTAGAAAATGCTTGTTGATACATTAGTCTAATATTTTGATAATAAAAATATCAGAATAATTTTGGGTTGCTTCTGTCTGGGTTCAGCAGTTGCAGTCATTTTTACTCCTTCTTAGTAGCTTGTGCAGTGCTGTGTTTTTTACTTTCGGCCTGGGAACAGCACTGATATATGCTTCTCACGTTTGTTTGGCCAGAAGTTTAAATAAAATATTCCGGTTTAACACACCATCTTGTCTCAGATCATAAACAATGTCACTTGTAAGATATTACCCTAAAGCTGCACAGAAACAGAAGACACCTTTGTGGGATCAAGGTGGGGGAAAGATTTCCAGAACTGTAAGTGTTTCTGATTATATGAGCTTTAGGTATCACCAATCACAAGCCACACCTACTTGTCAGAACATAGCAAACACATGTGTGTGAAAGCACATACAGCTCACAGTGATATGAATTCCAGTTCGAGCTACACTACCTTGTGAACCCTTGTGATTTTTTTTTAATATTTCTACTATTATCATCTATAATTGGATGTATGGTTACTTCCCATAGCTGCTTATTTTTTTACTTTACACAGCCTTTATACTTCAGCTCCAGAGGGAATTGTGAGTTTGAAAAAATCTGTTTCTCACCAACACTATTAATCCTTAAAACTGGACATGTGTGCCCTTTAACAACCCTCCAAAATCCTTACTGTTAGGGGTGGGAGAGAGATTTGACGCAGGTCTTTCTGAAGCAAGGCTTTGCATCAGCATAAAAGTCATAGTCTAAGTCTAGGCTGTTTTGGAGCACCTTGCTCTATGGACAGGCCACTACCACTGAAAATTTACCTTGCTTTCTTTCAGGTTCACCTGCGATAATAGGGATTTCTCAACCTTCCCAATCTGTTCCTTCCATTTTGCAAGTTGTTAAATGGCTTCTCGGGTTGCAAACTTCCTATAATAGTTGAAATAATGTAGTAAGTTTTAGTAAATACTTGTTAAGCAGATCAAAAATTTGCAGCAGTGCATCAGTCAGCAGCTCTCCAGAGGAGTTTAATAAGCACACCATCACTGATTGCTAAGACACCTTTAAAATATTGATTAGGAAGGATTACCAATAATAAAAAATATACCCGGTTACTATTTGTGAAAATTCCATTGTACACCATGTAATTTGAAATCCCTTTTTCTTCCCTTTGTTGGCTAGAAGTTTGATAGTAATCCTCATCTTTTCCTGAATAGTCTCTGAACTTTAGAAAGCATCAGCAATCTGTTAGCATAGCAATTAGTGTAAGACTAAAATCAGTGGGTGACAAACAGCTGTTGCTTGTAGGAGGATTTACCCTGAAGCTTTTATTTCTACCAATATCTTCTACAAACTTCTAATGTATTTCCATATGGGATTGCACTGCCATTTCAGAGAGCTGATCTGGAATGTCAGAAGCCAAGGCTGTGACCCATGACAACATCCCAACATGAGCAAACCAGAAATGAAGTATTAATGATATTACAGTCCACACCATCCAAGGTTGTAATTGAACATTAGAAATGGGTTTTCAGCTTTGTACTTGATGATGTTGTAGTTGAAGGGTTGTTGAGATTCACAATGTTCACACTTTCAATATTTTTCTGCATGATTTGAGATTCTATATATTCACAGACAAAAACTCTTAAGTGCAGCTTGTTTATTTATTCATAACAAAATTATTCTCATGCTTTGAAATCTGGTATATTGCACTTTTCTGTGATAGCTTACTGTTTAATAAATGTCTGTTTTTTCCCGTTTCATCATCTATTTCAAAAATGTACTAAAAGGTTTCCTGAAATTAATGTCTCATTAGAACCTTGGCAGGTAAAAAAAGTAAAGTTTTGTTATAGTTCTGTTCTAATAGCATAATGAAAACTATTGCTATACGTCAGAAAAAAAAGTGGTCAGTTTAATCCACTGGTATTATAATTCTGAAGTGGCAGATTTTGAAATGTTCTAATTATCTCACCCATATGTTTAAATGTTCCTTGGCTTTAGGACAGAAAAAATACATTGCAGCTGAAATACTGCTAAATAGAATGAACTGAATATTCTTCATACAAAACCTGAGCCACTGACAGTTATAATTTAAATTCCATCTCTGCCAACTGACAGCCCATCAAAATTATTCAGGGATGGAATCTGTCTGCCTCTGTGTGGTATTGAAGCATTTATAGGAATAATAGAAAGAAAAAAAAAAGACTGATCTTTCCCTACCATTTAAGAAGTCTCTATAAAGTCTAGAAAGATCT
The DNA here is from genome assembly GCF_012275295.1 of Melopsittacus undulatus. Lineage (NCBI taxonomy): Eukaryota > Metazoa > Chordata > Aves > Psittaciformes > Psittaculidae > Melopsittacus > Melopsittacus undulatus. Next base: position 80,154,242 of record NC_047527.1, on the reverse strand, counting down.
GCTGTTTCTAGAATCAGGAATTCTCCTGTATTACGACTATTCATTGTGAGGGTGGTGAGGCACTGGAGCAGATTGCCCAAAGAAATTTTAAATGCTCCATCCCTGGCAGTGTTGAAGGCCAAGTTGGAGAGGGCCTTGGGTGACATGGTTTAGTTTGAGGCGTTCCTGCCCATGCGGGGGGGTGGAACTAGTGATCTTAAGGTCCTTTCCAACTCTAACCATTCTAGGATTCTATGATTCTATGAAGAAGTAGGTTGTAATTTGACATATATTCCATGGTCTAAGATTCTATTACATACATTCCCCCATAGCTACTGTCCAAATAGTATAAAAATACAGGCAAAGACCTGTATCCTTGTTATATAAAGGAAAAAAACATGCTATATTCTTTCAGTGTGCAGAAGCATAAAAACATGTAAATTAACAAATGAATATTCAAGGATGTTTTAGAAACACGATGTTGTTTAACCAAATGCATAAAAAATAGAATTATTACTCAGTTACGAAGTGTAATGGTCTATATTTGTAAGAAACCTTTTTGCAGCTATTTCTTTCATGTTTGTGTTTGATTATTACAATGTAAATCAATTTTATTGAAATGCAAATAAGATTTTATCAGGAAACAACACAAAGTTTAAGTCAGTAGCACTGTTATCTCATTTGTTTGAAGCCATACTAACTAATCCTCATAAGGACTGGAATTTTTTTAGACTGTGTTACTTGTACACTTTTTCCTCCAGCAATACCCATTACTGCAAGAATGAGATTTTTTATTCAACAAACACTGTGTAAAAAGTGAACAGCATAGTGCTACTTTGACCTTTTCAGTGTTCTTTGTTTTAATGGGTGCTGATGTACCCTGCTTCCATAGCTCTTACAGTCTCTGAGGATAAAAGAAAAGATGGTCAACCAATCAAAATACATTACCTTTAAAATGTCTGAGTGCATTTGAAGGCTTTGTAGGGTTTCATCTTCTAGTTATTAATTTTAAAGATAAAGAAAAATTGAACAAACTCTTACAAAAGGGCTGTTCAGAGTTTTGTTGGAAAAGGTTCCTTGCAAATAATTTGCAAATTTAAAAGTACTTTCTTACATGAAACATCTTCATTATAATGAAAATATTAATGAATTTTTTTTGAAGGAGAAATGCGTACAGAGAAGTGAAAAAAGTTGGAGGTTATAAAATATGAAATGACAATGCAAATCTCAAAAACTTTATGTCATGGTGGTTGAAAAAGCGATTTTAAGAGTGGTTTGTCAGCTTGAAATACAATTAAAGCTTACGTTGTATCTATGGCGTTACTCTGTTACTGTAATGTAAGAAAGAACATTTCATGACTATGTATCTCATGTTAAATGTCCCTTTTTTCAAAAATTAACAGATTAATAACAGAACAAGCTTTACTTTTGAGAATGAGTTTCATTTCTTCTTATGGCAAGCATTTAAAATATACCAGATTAAATGTATTTTGGAAGTGCCTGGTTTTATTCATTGACTGCAAAGCTTAGATACAGATGCCACCATTTGAGGCATTAAAATTAGACATGAAAAATTAGGATGAATTATAACTTTTTTATAACAAATTACAGATTAGAACATGGGTCATCATTTCCACCCTAATATAAAAAATATTGTTTGTTTTTCCCATTAATTTCAATGGAGGTGTGTTTCAGAACCTCACCACTATAATGGATATGATACTTCTCATGTCCTGTCAATGCTTTTTCTTGACCAAATTTTCTCAATAAATTCTTATGTCAGTACTGTCTTTGCTTTCCCCAAAACAAAATATGAACATACAAAACACCTTTGTTCAAGTCAGCAGTCTGCCTTTTCTGCTTCTAATGCTTAAACATACTCTGAAGTGTCTTCTCATTGCACTTTAGCTGTGGTTCACCAAAGCCACTCAACATCAGCTCAGTGACCAAGCAAAGACCAGTGACAAGTGACATTTCTCAGGGGTCAGTACTGGGACCGATGCTGCTTAAACAAAGACAATATAGAGAGTGGGATTGAGAGCACCTTCAGCAAGCTTGTCAATGTCACCAACTTGTGGTGCGGTAGACACACTGGATGGAAGGAATGCCATCCAGACGGACCTTGACACACTTGAGAAGTGGGCCAATGCCAGCCTCATGAAGGTCATTAAAGTCAAGTGCAAGGACTTGCACCTGGGTAAGTACAATCTCAAGCACAAATACAGCCTGGCAGAGACTGGATTGAGAGCAGCCCTGAGGAGATGGATTTGGGGGTGTTGATTTATGAGAAGCTCTACATGAGCCAGCAATGTGCGCGTATTGCCCAGAAAGCCAACCATATTCTGGGCTGCATCAAAAGAAGTGGGGCTAGGTGGTCAAAGAAAGTGATTCTCCCCCTCTACTCTAGAGTACTGGGTCCAGATCTGGGGCCACCAACATGAGAGAGACATAGAACTGTTGCAGTGGGTCCAGAGGGGAACCACAAAGATGATCAAGAGGTTGAAGCACCTCTCCTATGAAGACAGGCTGAAAGAGTGTTCAGCCTGGAGAAGAGAAAGCTCTTGGGAGACTTTGTAGTACCCTTCCAGTATCTACAGAGGCCTACTAGAATGCTGGAGAGGGACTTTTTACAAGGATGTGAAGTGATAGGACAAGGAGGAATGGCTTTAATCTGAGAGAGGATAGATTTAGGTTATTAGGTTATATATAAGGAAAAATTTCTTATACTATGAGGGTAGTGAGACACTAGAACAGGTTTCCCAGAGAAGCTGTGGTTGCCACACCCCTGGAAGTCTTCAAGGCTAGGTTGGATGGAACCTTGATCAACTGGTCTTGTGGAAGGTGTCCCTGCCCACAGCAGCAGGGTTGGAATTAGATGATCTTTAAGGCCCTTTCAACCCAAACCACTTTATGATTCTATGAATATCGTTGATGTCATTGGCATAGAGTATTATCAATAAATATTTTTGTCAATGGGAATTCTTTTGAGTGTTCTTTGATCTACCCCATTCTAAAAAGCATTATCGTCATATTTCAAAATAGTCTGCATATAAATTCACCATACTGCACACAAGTTTTCACATTTTGCAACAAACTACTCATCTGGCACGAAATAAAACCATCCAGAGATGAGCGAACGGCTTCCTGTGTGGAGTGCTCACAAATTCCTTAGTACCTGAGAAGTGAATCTGACTAATTTATATATATATATATATAAATTCAATGAAAATTTCATTATTTAGATGTCTTTGATTATCATACCATTGCCAGAAATCTCAACTTAAATCTTAACAGTGCATGATGCATCTCCAGTATGCAGCAAAGACCCCAGTAAGATACTGGGTGGTTTTAAGCTCTTTATCATATATCTGACAAAATTTTAATTGTTGAATGTAGAAATTTCTTTACTAGGTAGTTTACCTCTTGTAGTCATAAAGATTCTCCACTTGAACTCTATGAAACTAACTGAAGCCATCAGACTTACAGTAAAGAGAAATAAAATCTGATTTTACCTATTCCTCTTGAAACAGAGCTATAATTAATTTCTCTTAATTGCCATTTTGAAACAATGCTGGAGGGCCACAATATTTTCGCCCTAAAGGCTCTTAAGGTCATTTGCAATATTTATTCGTACTAAAAGACTGTGTTTCCTCACAAGAATTTAAACTTTTCCTTGTTAAATGCATTGACATTCCTTTAGACTCACTGTCAAAATGATTCATACTTTTACCTTACCTCAAGTATTGCTGGTGACATTACCTGTCCTCTTAAAAATTTAAAAGAATCAAATCAAACCTTCACACCTACACTTCTATAATTATATATAGATACAAGTATATTTTACGTGAGTTTTACCACTGCTACATAACATAACTGATGATTCTATAAAAATATCCATGCCATGCAGGACTAAAATATGCCGTGTCAAGAAGCCACATATGGGAGAAATTAGTAAGCAGTCATCTCCTCAAGAATATCAAGTGCTTCAAAGATGTGGCAGGGATGGCACAGGGATAGGGCAGAGATGGGTAGAATTGCTGTAGTTTGGTAAATATATTGCCATCACTAGCAGAAGTCCACTGGCTCTGCAGTGTTCTGGAAGTGTAGGGCCTGGGACCTTGGCCTTGTCTGACTGGTGCTGACTGCCCTGGCTGCCTGAGAGGAAGTAACTCTCACCTCGTCAGGGTGTACTGAGCCTGTGCAATGCCATCAGTGGTGTAACCTATGCTGAGGAAATGTATAGAAATAAACCTGAGTGAACCCAAGACTAAGGAATGCAATTCCTCCAAGAGCATCAGATTCCTCTCCGTGAACCACTGAGGATAATGAAATCTTATAATCCTCCTCTTCACCTGAAACTTGAGGACCCAAAGGAACACCCAAGGGGTGAGCATAACACCCAGAAAAAAATGATAGATATTAGTAAAGTGCCTGGTTTAATAATTTAAAGGCTACTATTGTCTCTTTTCTATATAGTTTGGGTTATGATTATTGGTGTTATTGCAGTCAGAGTGCTGAGAACTGTTTATTATATTTTGATTAGATTTATTTGCTAACAAATATTTGACTCCATACAGAAGTTTTATTCTGTTCTTGCTCCTGTCAAGCTAAGTATAACAATACTTCTCATTCAGAAGTCACGCTTATGTGAATAGAAAAATAAGCCTTTACTACCTTCTTTGCATGTAGTGTGGTTACTGTCTGTCTGCCAAACTATCACATGCCCTTTTTGGTGTCTTCAGCTACCAATTATTTAAATTAACAAGAAACTGTTAAAAAATCATATTGGTTAAGAACTTCAGCTGGAACCAGGGGTAAGATGGGAGAAATATATACTCTAAAGGGAAAATATGTCAAGTATTCTATGCGTAAGATGCATATACATATATTATTGAATCTGTAAAACAGCTAGTTATACAACACTTAATAATCACTGTTACTCTGAGAATGTATCCTTGGAAGTGTTCAAGACCAAATTAGATGAGGCTTTGAGCAACCTGGTCTAGCGGAAAGTGCCTCTGCCACTGACAGGGGGGCTGGAACCAGATGATCTTTGAGGTCACTTCCAACCCAAACCATTCTGTGATTCTATGAGTCTATGAATGTCTCTCATATATAAGGGGCAAAAAATAATAAGAGTTTATTCTGTAAGTAGGCCACGAAGCAATTAAAATAAAATAATATTATTTTATGATTATATGAAGAACGAAAAAGGCAATATCATATTAAGTATGATATAATGCAGCAGAATACAATAGAAACTGGGGTACTCAGTTACAGGAGTTACAGCTTTTAATTAATATGAATTTTAACTTTAGTTTGCATATTATGATGAAATTTCAAAAAAAAGTATAGTATTCTTATTAATCGTCTGAAGAAGACTGCTTAATATTTTTTAAGGCTACTGCAGTAGCCTCAAACAGACATGATGGATGTTGTCCCATATGCTCAGAAAAGTTGAAGAAAAAACGCAGGAAAAAAACAGTCACAAAACAATTCTTATGTTTGGCCTTCCTTGCAGACTAAGTATACAGAACTGTGAATTGAAAAACACAATTAATGTAGCAAAACACCACAAAATAAAAAAGGTATCCTACAATTGTGTTATATGCATGAGCTGCTTAGTCTAAAGCCAGGCTGGACTGCTATGTATTTTAATGGAATACAAGGTCAGCTAACTTTTTTATTCAATACCAAATAGAATTCCAGTTTTCTTGTGTCTCTTTATCTTAATGTGAATGTAACGCACACCAAAACTGTCTTAAAAGATCAGGGCAGTTCCCTGAAATAAGAAGTAAAAAGAACCATCTGTCCAAGTCTCTGTTTTCCTTTTGAAATTCATTGAAATACCATAGGTTCTTTGAGTTAGGCTTTAGCCTGGGGTTTGATTTTTGAGATTTACCTGTTTTCCTCACTACAATACTTTATGTCAAAAAGTCGCAGATGGTGCAGTAATGCTTTTATATTCCTGTAGTGTCATCTCAGAGCCAAAAATAGCCTTAAGAAAAGTTATGGGCCTTTTGAAACTTATTAGAACTGAAATACTTTGCCAGCTCCATTAAGTTATTTATATCAGGTCCATAATTAAAGTCAAAGTCATGTCTACACATAATTTCAGGGACTGACAGTTATTTCTCCCCAAGTCAGTGGTTACAGTATACACTTGTGCAGTTCAGAGTTACTGCATATTAAAGGTTGTCATGTATCTATTGACTGTACGTTTAAATGGAAGAACTGAAAACTGTTACACTTATTAAAGTGTAGTGGAAGAAATGAAAGCAGTTTGACTAGTCTTCCACAGAAACTGGGCTTGTGCTGTCTGATCACCTTTTATAATGTATATCCTTAGAATATAAAGTGTCTACTGGATTATAACTGTTATTAACTGTTACTGACAGCTTTCACAAATTATATTCAAGAGGTAAACAGAACAGGGACATTGTCCTCTTATATGTTCTGCATCTTTGGCTTTGTCCTCTACATTTATGCTTTAGATATCTAGGTTTAATGTGATTTGTTTTAGATTGCTCAGAGACAACATAATATGTGTAGCCTATGTCTAGTGCTCTACAAAGCCAGAGAAATAAATCTTACCTATTATGTTTGGTCAACACTGAGGATTTAATACTTTTAATGAAATTAAATAAATATTTTTAATTAATAAGCAATTTAAAATATTTTTCAGACACAAATGTGTTTTGTAGTCAGATACTGAATGGCACCCAAACTTTCTGCATTTGAAACCATGGTTGAAGTTGTGCCTCCTGACACTGAAAGCTCAGCATATGTTATAGCTAGCAGTGCAGTTGGCTAACGCATGTTACAATGATAGCATGAGTTTGCCTTTGATCACTGCTATTGAGATTCCTCTGCATGGGTTTGTTTTTAGGCCAGATATTAGCCAGTTATGTTTATTTCTGTACACTCAAGTGGAAAATGTGTAAACTGAACCCTGTCCAGCGTATCTCCATGATGTCCTGAATATGAGTTTCTTTGATAATAGTAATGTTCAAGCACCTTGACATATGTTGATAAATGTTTATGACAGTGAATATGATTTTTATCTTCTTCCAGACTCAGGTACATTTGGTCACTACTTAATGTTATTACATCAAAGTAAGGCATCAGAGAATATTTGATGATGTCTATCTTCTTTTCTGATAAAAAGGTTAGTCAAATAGATTCCAATAGTATCTCTAACACCTAATTTAGAAGTTATCCTTTTAATACTTCATCTGGGACAAACCTCATAAAAAAAAAAAAAAGATTTATTAAATTGCTTTCAAAACTGCACTCATTCTAACACGTAGAAGGAAAAGAGAACCTGAAAAGGATACATTGAATCAAATTTAGACCTTAACATACAATAAGGTTGTTTCTCTTCCTTCTCTTCCTATGCCACTCCACAACTCTCTTCAGTAGCACTCTTAATCGAAAAATATAGGTTTTGGATGATTATTATTTTGGAACATTGATTCTTTACTGATTATTTATCAAAGACTTAAGTAGAACTAAGTATGAATACACACTCTCCTGGGTGAGTGATCTACTGTCATGGATGCTCATAAACAACCTGAAAAAAAAAATCTAGAGCTTTTTGCTTTAAGTGTTTTTTAAGTGTCTTTATTATCACAGAATAGTTGAGGTTTGAAGGGACATCTGGAGGCCACCTTATCCAGCCTCTATCATGCTAAAACATCTCTGGTTATAGCATTTCAGAGATAATATATACATTAATCCAGGCTTGAGTTCATCATCAAATGATCCGTTTGAATTATTTCATCTGTAAATCCACACCCTGCAATATTTTAGATTCACTTCTAAATTACAATAGTTCAGATTTTTCAAACTTTCCATTGCATTACTGAAATATTGAAATTATTTTATGCTTCTTATTAATTTCTACTGATAATTTATTAATCCCTAATTAAAATAAATCAGTAGAAACTAACGAAAAGTGATATATTATCTACAGGATTTTAAAAATAGTTCTGAGAATTTAAATATTCTATAACTTTATGTAATATCATGGAATGGCTTTAAAAGGCTGCCCTGTTCTGTAAAATTGTGTGCTTGATTTTTAAAACAAATACCTCACATTAGCAAATATATTCCCAATAAAGGTCTTTTCAAGTCAAAGCTCAGAGAAGAAAGTATCTGATTCTGAGAATAATCCTAATCTAGAGTTATATGTATTTACAGTTGTTAACGGTTAACTCAGGCCTCTGAAAGAAGTTTTCTAATAAATCACCATCATTTTTTCTTCTGTTGCAGAATGAAAATTAACTTCTGAGAAAGCTGTGTCTCATTTCCATTATTAGGGTGCTACATCAGAAATATCATATTGTCAGTAGGCAAGGACAGTTACTTGATATAGCACTGATATGATCTGTGGTTCAACGATATTATTGAATGCACCAGAAAAATTGATAATGCATCTTGTAAGAAATAAGATAGACTCAAGCTGAAACAGCTGAAATTCTCACCTTTCTTTAAAAGGCAAGGTTGAAAGCTTCCTATGATTAATCTGAAACTAAGAAAGAAGTATAAATAATTTCCATAAAGGTTGTGCCAGGTACTGGCAAAATACTTTTCTAACATTTATAATATGTTGCCAGATCAGTACTCCTAGAAAAATAAGCCTTTTTTTTGGTATGTTTAGTTTGCATTTCCCTAAAATAATATCTTTGACTTCACAGTATAGATATTTCTCAGGAACCAACATGTCTGCCAAATTGCAAGTGAATTTGAGAGGATAGGATGCTTTATCCTTAAATCTTTGAAAACAGGGTATCTCCAAAAGCTGATTCTTTTAGAGTTTATATGATCATGTGAAAGTATCAAAATTTTTATTATTAGAACTTTGATTCCCTTCCAAAGGAAGTAATAAATTGTAGGCCTCTTGATTTAAAAGAAATAAATATCAGTTTTGCAGACAATGAAAATTTTACTAATATATAAAATAGGGAACTACCTCTATCCTTTCATTATGTTTGCTGAGTTGAATGTGATACAAGCAATAAAATAATTACTTCACTCTTTCATGCTAATTGAGTTTAATGGTTGAACTGATATCCTGTATGTCTTATCATGCATATTTGGAATAACAAAGGGCAAGCAGGCTGCTATGCAAAAAGTATCAGTCATACTTCTTCAACTTAACAGCACTGCAATCTCTTCATGCAAATGTTAAGACATGAACTGCCCAGGAGAAAAGAGGACTGATACAGTAATAATTCCTATGTGTTTTGCATTGGTTGCCCAAATCTCATGGCAGTTTTGTTAAAGAAACCTCTGTTTTGAAAGATTACTATAGATCGGATGCTATTGAAACTGGAAGTTTCATATCAGTACTTCCCATCATTATGTAACAATGCAGTGCAAATAAATGTTGCAAAACTCTAGCCATCATGAAAGAACAGGGCTTTTCTTGTAAAATATCAGTACTTCCTTTGCCCAAATCAAAGATGTAATCAATGGCTTTGTTACCACTTCTTAGAGGTAGGCAATTATCAAAATCTTTATTCTTAGCTAAAACATAATTATGACAAATGTGAAAACAAAGTAGGTTATTACACAAACAAATCTAACACAGGATTTTGAACATGAAAAGGTATCTATTTGTTTTTCCTCAAACAACTTTTTTACAGGTGTAATGAATAAGTGCAAAAAAAGCATATAATTAAACTCCTTTAGAAAAAAATAAGAAAAATATTGATTTGTTCAAGTTGTTAATAAGAACATAGTGACTGCCACACCAGGCTATCTGCCAGATCCAGAAATTTTAAATTTTATATACCCTATATTTTATGTAGGACTGTAAACTGCAGTACATTATACCTTGATTTTTGATGCCAGTGTGAATTAGTTTATTGATCTGTACTTCAGCTCATTTTCAAACTCTATTTCTGTTTGTTCCCTGTAGGGTCAAATGTTTTAATCCAGAATCTAAAAAGTATTAATGTTAAAGGACATTACAATCTGTTTCACTGCACTCTGTATTGGGTATGTCCTAAACATATCCTGTGTTAGATGCAGTTACCTCTATGTAACAAAATATAACTTTGACTATATAATAACATTGAGTTATGTTCAGTTAACCAATAATGTGAACTAATTACTGGTTTGAAATTCATATACAGTTATTTCATGTAATTTGCATTCAATGCCACATAGAATACGATCGATTAATGTTTCTTGAGGACATTATTTCTAATGATGACCAAAGTTTTAATGAATTAATGTGACCATCATTAAGGGTAATGTGTTGGATATACATTAATCTAAGTGATATCATATCCTGTGCAGAACTAATTTATCTGAATGGGAATTTGGCAAATTAATTCTGGTTCCAAAATGGGAATGGAATTGATGCCCAGTTTTGAATCAAACAATACATTGCCTAGCATACATTTTTCTGTTCAGAGTTCATGAAGTTTTCTTGGGGGTGGATATTTCTCACAGATAAATACAGTTATGTTCCTGCAAGTGTGCAAGTATAAGCAAATGTACAAGGATATGAATTTTCATGTAATAAATTATTTTTTCACTTGACCTGGGTTTAGCAGTAGCAGTCAATTTTTCTCCTTCTTAGTAGCTGGTGCAGCTCTGTGTTTTGACTTTCATAGAATCATAGCATCATGGAATCACAGAATAATTAGGGTTGGAAAGGACCTTAAGATCCTCTAGTTCCAACCCCCCTGCCATGGGCAGGGACACCTCACACTAAACCATATCACCCAAGGCTTCATCCAACCTGGCCTTGCCTGGGAACAGCTCTGATAACACTGATGTTGTTGCTAAGTAATGTTTACTCTGACAAGACTTTGTGAGTCTCATGCTCTGCCAGGGAGGAGGGGAGGCCGGGAGGAAGCAGAGACAGAACACCTGACCCAGGCTAGCCAAAGAGGTATTCCATGCCACAGCACATCATGCCTGTGGGAGGTAACTGGGAGTTACCCGACAGGGCACGCTCTCTTCTGGGTCGGGCTCGTTTCAGATGGTAGTACCATATTTTCTTCCCTTGTTATTTCTCTTATCATTATTATTATTATTGGTGGTAGCGGTAGTGGTTTGTGTTATACCTTAGTTTCGGGACTGTTCTTATCTCAACCCATGGGAGTTACATTCTTTCGATTCTCCTCCGCATTCATCCAGGAGCAGGGGGGGAAGGAAATAAAGAGGGGATGGGGTGAGTGTGAGACTGTGTGACTGTGTTTAAATCATGACAGACTGAAAAACAAAATGTGGAGATTTCATGGTTTACGCCCAGCCTGTCACTCAGAAACCACACAGCTGTTTGCTCACTCCCCCGCTTCCTCTCCCCGCTCCTGGAGCGATGGGAAGGAGAATTGAAAGAATGTAACTCTCAGGGGTTGAGATAAGAACAGTCCAGTGTCATGGGTTCCGCCGTAGCAGTAATTTTTCTCCTTCTTGTGGCTGATGCAGTGCTGTGTTTTGATTTCTGGGCTGGGAACAGTTGCTTGATAGCAAGCATATTTTGAGGTACTGCTCGGGTGTTTTTGTTCAGGGCCTTTTCTGAGCACATGCTCTGCCAGGGAGGAGGGGAGGCCGGGATGAAGGAGAGACAGGACATCTGACCCAGGCTAGCCAATGAGGTATTCCATACCATAGCACATCATGCCCAGGATGCAACAGGGAGAGAGAGGGAAGGGGAGGAGCGCTGGAGGGAAATGGAGGAGGGAGCACGCGGTGCTCGGCCGGGCAGGGTGGAGTGTGTTATGGGTCAGTGGCTGGTGAGGTGTTGTATTCTCTTCACTTGTTGTTTGCTGTATCATTATTATTTGTAGTAGTAGTGGCAGTAGTGATTTATGTTATACCTTAGCTATTAAACCATTTTTATCTCAATCTGTGGGGGCTACATTCTTTGGATTCTCCTTCCTAACTCTCCGGGACTTGGGGGAGCAAGGAGGGGAGTGAGTGAGCGAACTGTGCGGATTTGGTTTAAACCACAACATCCAGTAACTGAGGTATAACACAAACCACTACTGCTGCTAAAAATGATAATAATGATAAGGGAAATAACAAGGGAAGAGAACACAACCTCTCACCACCCACCAACCGATACCCAACCCTACTGAGCAGTGATCTAGCCCTTCCTGATGACTGCCCCCAGTTTATATAGTGGGCATGACGTGCAGTGGTATGGAATAACTCTTTGGTTAGTTTGGGTCAGGTGTCCTGTCTCTGTTTCCTCCTGCCTTCCTCTTCTCCCTGGCAGAGGATAAGATTCAGAAAGTCCTTGTTCAGACTAAACATTACTAAGCAGCAAATAAAACCATTGGTGTTATCAGGCTGAAAGTCAGAAACACAGCCCTGCACCAGCTACTAAGAAGGAGAAAAAATGACTGCTACAGCTAAATCCAGGACAGATTACAAAAGATAATCAGTTCTCCAATTATGCAAGAGTTTCCAAATAATTAATAATGCTGCATGTGTAATATTCAAATCAGAAAGTAATAACCTGGTTTAGAAGTGTCTCCTGAAGTAAAGGTCTAGCACAAAGCTCTTTTTGTTCCTTCCAGCAGATTGCGACGTTTTATCTTTTAGCTAGATTTCCCAAGTTCACAGCCATCACAGGCTTTCAGCTCAGAGGTTTCCAATGAAGTTGTTTGTGATGGACAAAAAAAGGGCCTTTTACCATATACTTCTACATTTTCCTTTGTTTGTTATTTCAGTGTTAGTGAATGTTAGTGTGCAATCATTGTGCAGCTTCATGGTCTCTTTAGACCATGAAAAAATGTCAGAAGTATATAGAGAAATTAGCCTGAGCTTCACAGATTCTTTAGACAGAAGTAAAAACACCTGCAGAACACTATCCTCAACAAAGGCTTTTGTATTAAAAAAACCCACCAAAACACCAACAACAAAACCTACATTTTATTTACACTGTATTCCAGGTTGCCTTTCTTTTATATATGAAACAAAAGTATAAGGTACATCTCTATTACACAACATAACTGTATGGTAGGATTATGTTATTATCATGGGTTTAATTTTTATAAAATCATACTCTACTAATGGAGATCTCAGAACACATATTTAGGATCAAAAAACTATTAATTTTGAACATATTTTTTGCATGGCTGCAAGCCTGGGCTATCTATGACAGCCATTGGAGAGTATGAGCTCTTTCCAGCTTCTTGTTCTTTGTAGAGCTCCATATGTGGAGCACAAAATGGGAAATTAAATTTCATTATGTCAAAGGAGAGAAAACCTTCCTTCTTCAAATAATTTTTAAACATCAGCAACTCTGTTGACTCCACTGCAATCGTTAATTAGTTTTTGATGGAGTCATTCTCCCGTATGGAGAATTGGCAGACACTCGAAAATCCAGTTTCAGAAAAGCTTGTTAGAAGGACATGAATATCAGACAGGATGATCAAGAAGGAAGGAAACGTAGGAATAATGGACTGCCAGATCTCGAGAGCTTTCTTGTTTCTGTTTCATTTTCTGATCCCGTTGTCAGTCTACTGCACCACCAGTGACAAGGGCTCTAAAACTGGGACTTAGCAATTTATACGCCCAAGCCTTAAGGGCACACTCCTTCAATCACAATGTGCATGAGGAATCCCTGGGTCTTCACCACCCTGTCCACAGCCCAAGACCCCCTTATAGTCCCTTGAAGTGGCTTCCACCCTACCCATGTCCCAGAGTCACACGTTAGCCCCATGGGGTCATCAGTCCCTGCTTTGGCAATGCCACAGCACTGTGGGTCTCCAGCTCGCCTAGGATTTCTAGATAATGTTGAGAAATTGTAAGCCCCCAAGAAGAATCTAACATATAGCAGAGATAGCCTATGCCAGTCTGTCAAGGCCAAAGGTTTTTCAGCACAATATGGGAGACTGCAACCAGATAACCAAACAAATGATTGCCACCTCAATCAGAACCTTCTTTGATGTGATGGCTGACCCTTTGTTGAATGATTGTAGGTTAGAGTTCTTTTCTTCCAAGCTACTTATCATTGTAATTGACACAAATGCTTTTCCTTTTGTACAACTGGATTTTTTACTAAGTACTTGGCACGTACTCCAGTGTTTTTAAAAATCTTTTTAGTGATCTGCTGAGCTTATTTTTAATTTAGCAAGAAGATGATTCTACATATGTTGTAGTGATCTTATGAAAAAACTTGAACACCACAAATTAGAAATTACTTATTTCATATTCTAGCATGGTAATACTCTTGCATTTAAAGTGTATGTCATTTCAAAAAAAGTTTAATTTCAATAAAGCTTCCTTACATCAGAATTTATACAGCTAATACACTAGGTTTTTCTGATAATTTGCCACAGTAATTCTGGCTTGAAGTTTATAGATGTAAGCACGTTTACAAACAGAATTAAAAAATAATAGACAAGGAATACTAATAAATATTAACTGAAGGGGAAAATGGTGCTTAAAAATTCATTATGATCAAGAGCAGCAGTGCACCTTTGTAGATAGTTGAATTTCAATCACAGCATCATAGCTTTCAACTTTCTGAAATGGGGACTCAAACAACATTGTCACCACATAGACTACTAAGTTCTACTTCTATCTTATTTATCATTCAGTTAATAACCTTGGCAACAACATGGGGAGCACCGAACAGGCAGCCATTATCTCACTAAGGATTTCAAAAGGGAAAAGGGTAAAAAAAGCTGATTCTGAATTAATTACAAATATAAATTATAGGACAGTTTTAATTTTTGCATTTCCATTCAGGTATTTCTTACTGTAATTATAAAAACATTCTTCTAACAGAAGACAGTAAGGCTAGAGAAACTTTCTAGAGCAAGACAAACAAAAAGACTGAATGCCTCAGTAGCAAGAAGACTGTAGTTGTCGTGGTTTAAACCAAGTCAACAGCTCATTCACTCACTCCCCTTCTTTCTCCCCCAACTCCCGGAGAGATGGGGAACAAGCCAACAGTAGGCCACTCTTCAAGGACAACTAAAGGGAATAATTTTTCCACAAAACCTAGACAGGACACTGGAGTTTCTTCACAGTAAAGCCACTGAAAATTGCTGGACATGGAAAATGAAACTGAAGGAAAGCATCCACCCCTCAAGAACACAGTGAGGAGGGAAATTTTTTCACAAGCCTTTCTACTTCAGGTACTCTGATCTTTAAAAATTAAATATTGTGTGATTCTAGTTTCTGAGCAAATCAGCATTTTTTTAAGGTTCAGATGGTTGATGTGCTCTGGGTGCTGAATTAAGCGAAAAGGTCCAGAGTAATGCACCTTACAGCTCTGGCTGACAGGATTCCGTAACAGCATGGAGAATTCATGTTAATGCATTGAGAACATGTATTTGTTATGAATAAAGGAGAGTTATACTACAGAACTAGTATTTATTAGATATCATTTGTGCTCTCAATTACAGACAGCCCCTGCTCTTGGATATCACTTCAAATTAAGAGTCTTTATATGCTGAAACAAGATAAAATAATTTGTTTGAAAATCAAATTGTACATCATCACATAGGCTTTTTATAAAAGAAAGTGATTTGGTACCCATTTCTAAAAATTTGCAATTTTAAACATATATATACACACATACACAGAGATATGTTTGCAAAATTACCAAACTTCATATGAAAGGAGAATATTTTATTTTCACACAAATTAAGAAAAATTTTATTTTACGAAAAAGCTGTATGAGGAGAAGAGTGTATAAACAGTTCTGCAATATATGTATAATTCAATTAGTAAGAACATATGAGAAAGTACATAGATAAGGTTACAAGTAATATTCTTTATATATTAAAATAACTAATTTTCTACTAGGGTGGGATTAAAATAGCTGTTTTGCAATGCATTCTTATCAGTTATTCATACTCTGGAGTACGGGCCAACACAAAAAAAAATGCTAGAGAAATATTTTATGTAATAAAACCTTCAGCAGCTGGATACTACTGTGATTGGAAGGGCATACAAAAATCTGTGTAACAGGCAGCAAAGACAGAGAAAAGGACATGAGCAGGAATCCAATTAAGCCAACTTGCAGCATCCAAGATGAAATGTGTAAGCATCAACATCCACTGAAATTTTCAGACCATACACTATATGCTTTGTTCTCTACATAAGAATTAATGATTCATCAGTTTATAAATATTATCTTCCTAAAATCATGTGATACTCCTTATTTTTGCTCTGAAGAATTTTTCCTATAGCAAAACTTCTGAAGTGTACATAAGTAAGCAGGTATTTAAAATTTAGTTAAATTCAATGTATTTTATTATTCATGTTTTTATATTTGTATGCACACATATGTACTCTAGGTTACCCTGCTCTTGCAGGGGGGTTGGACTAGATGATCTTTCGAGGTCCCTTCCAACCCTTGGTATTCTGTGATTCTGTGAAATACTCATTTTAGAAGGTAGTTGCTCTGTCTCAGTTTTGTGCTTGTCTGCTAACATTTTCAAGCTTTCCATCACACACTAGTGCTAAATATGTTTTTCTCTAAGAGGCCAAACAAATGATGTTGTATAATCTGGTTGGATTATAAACACATTATTTGGTTTCAGCATTTCCTTTTCATACACATTTCCAAGCCTTGGATGTATTTGCTGTCATGGACACAACAAAAGCAAATGGCTTGTTTATAAACTGCTTCTTCCAGTCCTTCTGTCAATCAATTAAGTTTAAAATTATAGGCTCAAGAGATCAGCTGTTTTGGATAAAGCATCCATTTATCACAGATTTTTTGTTTTCTTTTTGTTGTTGGTTTGGTTTGGTTCGCTTTTCCTTCTGATTATAGCAAATTCTGTCATCATTACAGGGAGAAAATGGTATTAAAATCTTAAACTAAACTGGGGTACACCTGAGTAACTTAATAAGCTGTCATGGAGTAAGCTCCAAATCACATCAACACCAAGAGTTTGGTATATGGTTTATCTGCTGTTTTTATTATTATGCTAACTTGTGTCTGAGTTTGCTAATTGGCTGTAAGACCTTAAGTTACTGACATTAGACATTCAATGAGAATGCCACATTTTTATCTACAATTGCTCTGTAGTACAAATTGTATGGAAAATAAAAAAAAAATCATGTAATACTTACCACATTGATCAGTACAACATTCCCATTCTCCAGAGTCAACATACTTTGGATAACGTTTCAGTTGAAGAAAAAATTGTGATCATTACACAGAAGTTAGAACACGTAATAAAGCAATAAAAGGTGCTTTATCCATCTTGTATTTTACACACTATGAATTATAGTTTTGATGAAACACAACACAAGAAAGAAAATATTACTGTGTTTAACATATGAACATATTTTGTAGCTTTTGGTCAGAAGGGGATATATGTCTGAGAACTGAACAGAGTCAAGAGAGTTGAACTGACCAAGGTTACCACGTCAACAGCTGCTGTTTACTCTGTTCTTCATTACAAGCTCACAGTGTTCTGACCTTTGGATTTT
Organism: Melopsittacus undulatus; assembly: GCF_012275295.1. NCBI lineage: Eukaryota > Metazoa > Chordata > Aves > Psittaciformes > Psittaculidae > Melopsittacus > Melopsittacus undulatus. Next base: position 80,136,836 of record NC_047527.1, on the reverse strand, counting down.
GGATTTCTTCATGTCATAGGTATTAATTTCCTGGTTTGCAATTTTTCGTTGTTGTTGTTGTTGCAGAAAGGGCACAATCTTTTTGTTTAGAAAAACAACATATGTTTGCATAAAAAAAAATAAATTTTCAGGCAAAAATAGCAGATCTACTTCATGATATATTCTCATTAAGAGATTGCTGCCAATGTTTCCAAAGGCATATTACATACCACTGAATCTTTTGTAAAAAAACTCCAACCATCTGAAGTCACCAGCAATGGAAGATGTCACTCCACTGTAATGAAATAAACCTTGAATTAGACAGAAGATGTTGTGAATAATATGAATCCAAGAATGTACTTTGAACTGTGTAATGCTTTTCGAAAGTTGTTTGTGACATTCACATAAAATACAGAAACATAGTTGATGGAAATATGCAAAGTATAAACATAACTATAAACTTCAAGAGTACATGTCATGGTTTGAGCATGTTTTGAGGGTGTTTTTTGTTCAAGGTTTTTTTTTTCCAGCCAGGTGGAGGAGGGGAGTCCGGGAGGAAGGAGAGACAGGACACCTGACCCAGGCTAGCCCATGAGGTATTCCATACCATAGTACGTGATGCCCAGGATGCATACTGGGAAAGAGAAGGCGGGAGGGGAGAGCTCGGGAGAAAAATGGAGGAGGGAGCACATGGTGCTCGGCCGGGCAGGGTGGAGTGAGTTATGGGTCGGTGGCTGGTGGGGTGTTGTATTCTTTTCACTTGCTGTTTGCTGTATCATTATTATTTGTAGTAGTAAATGGCAGTAGGGGTTTTGTGTTATGCCTTAGCAATTAAACCGTTCTTATCTCAATCCGTGGGGGCTACATTCTTTGGATTCTCCTTCCTAACTCTCCGGGAGTAGGGGGACTTGGTTTTAAACCACGACAGTACATTAAAAAGCTGAAACAGAACATTTCTGAAGATAATAGGAGGCTGGAGTCAAGCACATTAAGCAACAATAATACAATATCAAATTCATTTCTACAAGGTTTTAGAAATACTGTGCAGAATCAAAATGAATTTCACTGAAAACAAAAGGAAAATACTATCTTCAAAGGAGAAAGCAATTAAAGAGAGGTTTCTGAAATAATACTGCAGGAGAAATTTAGAAAAATACAGAGTAAAACTGTGTCACACTATGCATTACTAAGGTCTGTCCTGGGTTCAGCAGTAGCAGTCATTTTTTCTCCTTCTTGGTAGCTGGTGAAGCAGTGTTTTGACTTTTGGGCTGGAAACGCTGCTGATAGCAGTGAGGTTTTTAGTTACTGTTCAACTGTTTGGCTTGTCCAAGGACTTTCTGAGCTCATGCTCTGCCAGGGAGGTGGGGAGGCCGGGAGGAAAGAGAGACAGGACACCTGACCCAGGCTAGCCAAAGAGGTATTCCATACCATAGCACGTCATGCCCAGGATGTGGCCGAGAGTTACCCAGAAGGGCTAGTGCTCTGGGAGGGGGGATGGAGGAGGTATCGGTCAGTGCTCCGTCAGGCAGGGTGGGGTGAGTTATGCGTCAGCGGCTGATGAGGTGTCGTGTTCTCTTCACTTGTTATTTCCTTCACCATTAGTAGCAATATAGCAGTAGTGATTTGTGTTACACCTTAGTTATTAAACTGTTCTTATCTCAACCCGTGGGAGCTACATTCTTTGGATTCTCCTTCCTAACTCTCTGGGAGTTGGGGGAGCAAAGTGTGGGGGGGGGGGGGGGGGTGAGTGCACAAACTGTGCAGATTGGTTTAAACCAATTATTAACGACAAGGTCATAGCTGGAACATGGCATTCTAACACTGTTTAAAATTAAGTTTTGATTTAAAATCTATAATTATTTTTCATGAGGAGGTAGACCGAATCATTTGAGAATTATAGGTCGTGCCTTAATAATCTTATTTAGACACAACAGAAGCCAAAAAAGGAAAAGGAAACAGGAAAAAGATAGCAGATCTTTTGATTATGAAAAGCTGCTTAACACAGCTGATGCACAGAAAAGTTGGAGAATTCTCTATAATTCAAAAATAAAAGAACACCATTTTTTGAGTTTTTTGGGTTTTTTTCCCCTTAGATTTTCTAATCTTCAGGTTTCTGAAGAAGATAAAAGTGCTGTTAATGGTGAAAAACAACAAAAAATTTCTTATTTTTGCCCAGTGTCAACCTTGTTTTTCAGCCAAAATAAAAGATGTGAGAGAAATTAGGCATTACAACACAGGGGACAGAAAATAAAAATTAAAAAAAAAAAAAACATCAAACCAAAATCAACAACAAACCAGCCAGCCAAACAAAGAAAGAAAAGAAATTGAAACAAGGGATTGAGAGGAAAGCATGCATTTTCTCAGGACAAGATGTTGTAAATTAGCCAGTAAAAATAATCAGTATACATGCCCAGAAGAGGAGGAAATGACAGTGCTGAAATCCCTTTCTTCACTGACTGAGACTTCTTTAATAAAACTTGAACCTTTTGCACAAGATACCATCACACTTGTTTATCTTAGCCTAAAATGACACTAATAATTTTTCAAACCTTAAAATTCAGTATCCTATGAGACTGAATCCTACAAATTGAATGATAAAATTGTAAGTTATCTATATCCTTGATAATCATCAGTAAACTATACAGATAGTTTCCTTTTATATTCTTCAACAGCTTGAATTTGTTGAGAAAAAACAATCACAAATATAAAATACTAGTACATGCCAGGAATATTTGTGTGTTTAGGTATATAGGTTCTATTAGTTCTCACGGTATTGGCTAAGACTAGGATATGTTGATGGGCTGACTTCATGTCTTGTTGAAGACTAATATGATCACATTCAGCCTACTGGTACTGCTGCACAGGTACCAAGCAGCTTCAGAGCAAACTAAGTCTCTTTAGGTAGAGTATCATTTGCTGATAAAAGAGTTAATTAAGGAAACTTTATTATACCAAATTGGTTAGGATATTTCTATTATTATTCTGGGAGACATTGTTTGCCCCAGATTGTTTCTCTTATGCTGCTGTATAGTATCAGAAAAGGTGTAAAACTAACCTGCAAGCCTCCCCCCAGTATGGAAACTTACCAATCAAGTACATCAGCATTTAGCTTGGGAGACACCATTCAGCTGATACAAATTAATACATGACCCAGAGTTTGAACTGTGCTACAGCAGGTAGTTAATTGGCTGCAAAAAGAAGACTGGAGATAAGGGAAGGTAGCCAGGGGTGTTAATTACAAGCAATTTAAATCTACGTTTGGAAAGCAAAATTATATCAGCTATTTTTTGATGGACATGAACATCTCAAAATTGAAAAAAAAAAACAACAAACCCAACAACAACAACAAAAGCAAACAAAAAACCAACCCCAAAAATCCCAACATGTTTCAAACTTTTTTTTTTTTTCTGATTTACCTTCATTCTCATTCTTTGATTTTAAATGTTGATCTAGAGGGTTTGAATTTAACCACTGGTCTTTGCTACCTGAAGTGGCTTAAGGCACCCAATGAAGTTCATAAGTAGCCCTGGTTGACCCTGCTGTTTGACATGAGGATCATAGCTGCTTCAATGACTGGTGGAGGAACTAGCTATCCACTTCTGTATAGAGGTGGTTTTGTTTGATAGTGTCAATAGGAATCTTGCAAGTGAGAATATCTAAAATTCATTCAGAAATATTTTTTTCTACAGTATCCTTCAATTCTATGGCAGAGAAGACAAAGGGCTTCGCATTAGACATTGTTATACTATTAAAATAGAATAATTTACCATAGCATAATAATGCACATTTTGTTCTCATGTTTTCTATACCAGTTACAAAGCTGTTAATTTTACAGGAGCTGGGCATTGCTTACATGGGTATAAATAAAATTAGCATAATTGAGAAATTAATCCAAATTAGCCTAGTAAACATTTAAGAAATGTGGATATGTAAAAAATATAGTAATATTAAAATACGAAGTAAATCCTGCATCATTCTATGCTCCCTCATGTCAGAATTATGGAACATGTGATCTCACAGGAATTCAAACATGTTAATTACTAAATAAATACTACAGAAAATAGGCTACAATAGCTTTATTTTCCTAAAAAACACACATTGTGTTCTATATTCAGTTAGAAGTACCGTTCCTATCTATTACAATTCATTGCCATGTGCTGTATATCATACATAATTCCGGGTGATTAAATTCCTGAAGCATGCAATACAACAAACTTAATAGATTTTATGCAAATCATTATATAACAAAATAGGACCATATGGTTCTCATCACATCAGAATCTTTCCATAACAGTTTCATATTGTGCTTAAATTAAAAAAAAACATAAAGGTACCTCTGTGGCACCTTACTTATTTTAATGTATTCTACCCCACTGTTTTTCTTCCAGTTTTCCTATGCCATTTCTGCAAATTTTCCTTTGATATTTAATTGCTTGCTATTTCTTAAATTGTGCTGTGAACCTATAGTTATTTATTTATTCCTATTTCTCCATCAGAAGGAAACCTATTGCTATCAATAAAGTACATAATTCATCTCACAGAATTGCCTAGAGCAGAAAAAGTAAGCTTTAAACTGAGAATCTTAAACTAGTATCTTTTGAGCTTGTCATGGTTTGAGCAGTAGCAGTCATTTTTTCTCCTTCTTGTAGCTGGTGCAGTGCTGTGTTTTGAGCTCTGGGCTGGGAACAGTTGCTTGATAGCGAGCATGTTTTGAGGGTGTTTTTGTTCAAGGCCTTTTCTGAGCACGTGCTCTGCCGGGGAGGAGGGGAGTCCCGGAGGAAGGAGAGACAGGACACCTGACCCAGGCTAGCCAATGGGGTATTCCATACCATAGCACGTCATGCCCAGGATGCAACTGGGAGAGAGAGCAGGAAGGGTGGAGCGCTGGAGGAAAATGGAGGAGGGAGCACACGGTGCTCGGCCGGGCAGGGTGGAGTGAGTTATGGGTCGGTGGCTGGTGGGGTGTTGTATTCTTTTTGCTTGTTATCGGCTTTATCACTATTATTTGTAATAGTAATGGCAGTAGTGTTTTGTGTTGTGCCTTAGCAATTAAACCATTCTTATCTCAACCCGTGGGGGCTACATTCTTTGGATTCTCCTTCCTAACTCTCTGGGAGTTGGGGAAACAAAGGGGGAACTGTGCAGATTTAGTTTAAACCACGACAGAGCTCAATTGTTATACGTCTCTATGACATGTTTCCCTTAAAACTCACTCATTTTATATCGTTGCCACCAGCAGTGTTGGAAGTTGAATGACAGAGCAAATGAAGCTGAAAAAACTTATGAAAACAAACAAAAAAAATCATACATAAGGAACTGAGAAAAATAAGAGCAATATAACTTCCTTTTGTCCTCAGAGATTTTAACAGCATATCTAATGATGTTCTTTCTTACTGCCATGTAAAGTAAGCATCTCTTGCAGTAAATGTTCCAAAACCATGTCTGATACATATCTGTGACTTGAACTTGCATAGTATCTAATTAGCTTTGTAATAAGCAATGAGTAAGTAAACAGGAAGGAAACAGGCTATCAAAAGCTATTGTAAAAAATTATTCTCAGTCCTGGTTTGAACAAGGGTGTATAATATTATAGGTTAATCTTTTGGAGGTCTATTTACTTGTACTATCACACACTGCAACTTTTTTCAGGAAAAAAAAGTCTTCCATTCACTATATTTGTCAAGGCTAGAAACTCCTGTTTTTATGGGACTCTCTGTAAGTTTATTCGATCTATCTTTTCTATCTATTCCAACATACATGATTATATAATAACTAGGGAGAGGGGAAAGTTGCACTTCAAGCTTGGATTCCAGCCGCATGGCAACCCTATTAATGGTCTTGACACCTAAAACAAACATGTCTAATTTTGTAGCATAACTTTGATGCAACTACTTTCGCGAGTTCTCATATTTTATTAAGATTTCGACTGAAATGGTATTATGCATACTGCAACAGAAGTTGTATTTTTTATCCATCACAGCATAATTCAAGAATATTTTCACAAAAGCTGAATTTTACCATCTTACGTTTTCTAAATATGTCGTGGTTTAAACCAAGTCCCCCAACTCCCGGAGAGTTAGGAAGGAGAATACAAAGAATGTAGCCCCCACGGGTTGAGATAAGAACAAAATCACTACTGCCATTACTACTACAAATAATAATGATACAGCAAACAACAGGCGAAAAGAATACAACACCCCACCAGTCACCGACCCATAACTCACTCCACCCTGCCCGGCCGAGCACTGCGTGCTCCCTCCTCCATTTTCCTCCAGAGCTCCACCCCTCCAGCTCTCTCTCTCCCAGTTGCATCCTGGGCATGACGTGCTATGGTATGGAATACCTCATTGGCTAGCCTGGGTCAGGTGTCCTGTCTCTCCTTCCTCCCGGACTCCCCTCCTCCACCTGGCTGGAGCATGTGCTCAGAAATAACCTTGAACAAAAACACCCTCAAAACATACTTGCTATCAGCAACTGTTCCCAGCCCAGAGCTCAAAACACAGCACTGCACCAGCTACAAGAAGGAGAAAAATGACTGCCACGGCTGAACCCATGACAAAATCCTACAAGAAAGTGTGGAAAGTCATCACCAATATTTAATCAGCAGAAGCCACAGAATTTCAATTTCCTTGTTTTCAGGGAAAATAATTACTTTCTAGTTTTCTCAATATAAGGGAATATTCATGAACAAGTACAGGGCAATCAGTAATCCCAAGAACTAATCATGCTGTAAATTCTCATGAGATCACATCCTGTTTACTCTGGCTTGGTCCCAGGAGAGATACTATAGTCCTATTCCAAGGGTATGTTCAGTTAATAGCAAGTTGAATTACTGGTCAACTCAAAACTAACAGTATTGGTAGTAATAGAATAGCAGGGTCTCAAATGGAGAAAAACACATAACGAAATAATTTTCCTGATCAACAGCAGGATAACTCTACTTCTCAAAGTAGGAGAGGAAAAAAATCCCCAAAACATGGCTTATCTGTGCATCAAAACTCCTTGTGACTTTTCTACTCTTAATTCCAGAAATCTCTTAAATTTGCACCCAACCTGGATGCCAGAAGCTGTCCTCTCAGTTGTCAGAACTAAGATTTTTCCATCCATCTTTCCCTCTTTTCCTCCCTCTATTCGTTATTAGGGCCAAACTGTCCAGCTTCCCCTTAACGATTGTGTGAATTCAGCTGGTGGTACTGTAAAATAAATAAAAATGTGTGATGTCATATAAAATACATTAGGAAGATATTAAAAGATATATTGATTATGTAGTTCAACAGGTACTTTTGCAGTTTGGGTATAAGTGATATTTTTAATTAGAATTAGTAATTTTTGTAAACCCATTTGATAGGATTTTATGCAGCATTTAAATCATTCAATGAGTAATACTTCTAGTAATTGTTTTTAATTTATTGGTTGCAGGAAACTGTTGCTGAGAGAGTCTGGTATATGTGGAGTATGACAGACAACTATTAAATTCTCTTTCTGTTTTTCCAATTGAAAATGGCATGTACAAATAGAAGTTTATATTTCTACTCATCATTTTAACCTGCATACCCACTTAGGTTTTCAAATATGTGAAGAATGGCATGAGATAATGGTAAGGAAAAAGGGGGGAGATGGACAAACTAACCTATGATTGGACTGAAAACAAGAAAACATGCTTGTTTCAATGCTCAGACTGTCCCATGGAGTCACAACAGCTCAGGATAAAAAATTAAGATTGATTAGCTGTGCATTTATGTACCTTAATTTGGTCAAGATACATTAAGTGAATTCTTCTCCAGCCCGCTCTTGGCATTAATCACATATTCTGTATAACTGATTTTTATTCTTAGTTTATATATGCCCTCTGCCTTAATTACATTTTAACATATCTTTTTAAGAAATATACAGGAGTTTGCATGCGTTTATAGATATGCACACAAGACATAAATAAAGATGCACAATCCAACAGGTTTGTTTTGAAAAATATGCATATTGGTCACTATAATTTACAGCCGTAAATCTAGTAATCAAATGTATCTCAGCAAATGCCATGCTAGAACAAATACTTTCATTGCTTTGCAGGTCATGCCATTCAATCGCATTTAGGTCCCTCGTGGTTCTTTCAATATTTTGTTCACAAACTAACACTTTTGCAGAGTCTCCACTTCGAAAGTCCCTTAAGAACAATAACTTTGAACATTTTAAGATTAATGTTTAAAAAAAATAACTAGTACCTCTTATGAGTCACAGTCAAAGGTGTTACACAGTATTTATGTAAGCTAGGAAGAAGAAAAGATTTCTCAAATCTTTTATATTAATTTCTCCTGTCAAGGCTTGGGTTTCCTAATGATGATATGTACATGTTACTGTAACTCAGTAATTTAAAATGAATAAATAAAAAATCTGCAGTGGTTTTCTATTCTGATTAACCTTTTTAGAACAAACTTAAATCTGTTCTTTCATTCTATATTCATATTGTTATATGTAAGTGAAGCTACTCTCATTGAGGCGAATACAAATTGCTCTATACTTGTATATACATATATATATGTAGATATATATAGCTCTATATATGTAAGCCTTGTAGCTTTTCTTTTCAGCTACATTCCAAACAATAGAAGTTGCTGGGTAGGTCCTGCTCTTCCCTTGCAGGTTTTAAAAGAATAAAGCTCAGTCATTTTTGCAACAGTGGCAAGTATCAGCGATCTGCATATGTAAGTTACAGAGGCTTGCACAAAACAAATGAAGTTAGAATGGTAGCCTCTAAAGTCTTCACTTCCTTCTGTTCAGCATAAGTGGACTGTAGTGGTTCAAAGTTTTGTGATTTAGACACGTTTCCAGTATCAGTAGACAAATAAGAATACTGAAAACAACATATGACTTCTCATCTGCTAAAACCTTGCTTCAGAGAAATCTTCTTAACTAATTAGTTGCAGGCCAATTATATTGTATTACAAACTGTAATGGTACAGACAACAGAACTGTATTTGTGGAAACACATCAAATGTGCTTCCTGTCCACACAGTTACTAGCAACAGTAACACACGTGCATACCACAAACAACATGGAACATTTATCAAGTAAAGTCTCAGTTTATGCAACTACAATTTGGCATGGTTATCTATAACTGAAAAGAAGCTAATTCCATGAAAACATCTGACGAAAACATCTGATCAACTTAAATAGTCATGGTATTAACAAATTTATCTGTAATGATGAAAGTATACATGTTCATCTAAAAAAAAGCAAGAGAAAATTGAAACTAAAACCAAAAAAAAGTTAGAAAACAAAGAGTTGATTTACAATTCAGTTATCAAAAGCCAGAACAGATTATCATAAACAAAAACTTACTAAACAGCAATAAAAATTACACTAAAACCAGGGAGAAGGGAAAACAAATAAAATACAATGGGCTAGAAAAACAAAATATCAAAGTTAACAATGAAAGAATAAGCATTAAATAAGATGAAATGTAAAAACTAAATGACAGATGACAGCAAAACACGTCTATATATGGAACTCATTAAGACATAATATAAAAGATGAAAAGATTTCCTCTTGATATTTTTCACAATAAATAATACTTTATGGCTTTTTTTTCTCTTTTGAATTAATAGTTCCAGACAGCTGAAATCTTTGAAGAGGAACTGCTTTGGCTTTAAGTGAGTGTACCAAAGACAGCAGAAGTTTCCAATCTCTTGTAGTTTTTACTGTGTGTTAATTATGTAAACAGAACACATTGTGTGTTAATTATCTTTACAACATACACTAAAAAAATGCTGAAAATGAACCTTTTAAGTGGACTTGCTGTGATAAAAGCTTTGAAACAGGTTTATACTCTGCCCATTGCACCCTCACAGAGGCAGAACTATTAGTGTAATTTTAGTTGTTTCCCATGTTGCAACACAGTCCCTAAGAAAAACAAACAAAAACCAACCAACCAAACAAAAAACCCAAACACAAAAAAATGCAAAGAAAAACAAACAAAACCAACCAAACAAACAAAAAACCCAAACACAAAAAAATGCAAAAAAAAACAAACCAAACCAAAACCACAAAACCACTAACATTTTGATTCTTAAGGTTTTTATCAATTCTAAGGTTTGGTTTTTGCTCTGATGCCTGTTGGTTGCAACCTCCCTGTTCATTTTAGGAATCTCATATGAGACGTAATACAGAATTAGAGCAGAGTGAAACAAATACAGTTATTCTTATAGAAGGAGCATGCCCTTTATCCCTCCTTCCAGAAGACTGTCTCTGTTTTTTAATGTAGTACAGAAAAGACAAGGTGAACAGTCACTTTTTTTAAACAGAAGATCAGTCACATAGAAAACATATGGAAAACTATGAAAAAAACAGTAACTGTCCTTCTACAAGCCTGAACTCATTTTGGTGTGGGAGTTATAGCAAAACAAAAATTATAGTAACACCACCAGCTTATGAGGGAGGGACCCATTATGCCTTAGGTAAACTTTCTTAAGGAGAAGAAATGCATATAGACACACACAAGCTTTTTGATGCCTAGAATTGATGTTAAATACAACTGCTTAGATGCTTTATGGAGTGGCTATATCTCATGGAGTCTGGTTTTGCATTTTGGGTTGCACCTCTCAGTTGTATTGACAGAGCAGTAGGCCTATGAGTACCTGTATATGAACTGTGTTAATAAAACTATTAATGAATATAGTCTTCATGCAATTTCTTGTAATGTATGTGGTTTATAAGCAGAAGTCCTTTGTTATAGCATTTTTCTTGTGGTCTACCAAATGGTTCATATTCTCGTAATTATGCATGTAGCAGTGTCACCTTATGCGTTTATCATGACATATTCTCACTTTCTCTTTCCTTATTTAACATTACTGAGTACAATGTAAAGCTCACCACAAGGAGCAAATAGTCTTTGATTTGTTTTAAGAAAGAGGTGAAGCAGTTAACAGTCAAACAACAAAAAAAAGTTTTCTAGTTCAACAGGCACAGAGACAGACAAGTAGACAAGACACAGATTTAACAGTTTCTGGGAAGGGATTCTATTTCCTACAGTAGCTGACGCCTTCCACAAAGCCTGAAATGTTATGTTTTACTCGCTGTGAAGAATCCTGCATTTCTGAATACACAGTTCATGGCACTGATATTTTTTTAAAGCTGTGGTTACAGGCACCATTTTTTTTCTTTGCATTGTAATCACTTTGATCAGGTTTAATTCTGAAAGCAAAGTTTTTTTCCTGCTCATTATGAAAATGTAGTCCTGTATGACAGTACTGACATTGCCTAGTAGCTGGCTATAAGCTTTGTATGGAATTTGCAAGGCCTCATGATCAAGGTGCCTTCTTCACCTTCCTGCGGCTTTGTTTTACTTGGTTTAGCCATGACAGTAATTTTTCTATTTCACCGCATATTTAAGGTAATTTGTTCTGGTTTTTTTATCATTGTGTGATACACCCATAGCTTTATACAGACAGATGTAACAAACAGATAGTCTATGATGAGTGGCATGTTTGTTACCCTACAATAATAATAATGAAGCATAAGCAAATACGGGCCTGGAAAAATATCAAAGGCTTTGAGAACATACTCACAATGAGGTATGGAGGAGTAAGGTATGGACACAGGTAGGGCACAGGGTCAGCAGTGGAGCCACCAAAGCACTTAACAACTTTGAGTTGTTTATTATTGTCAGTTCAGCAGTCAGTCAAAGAAATGCAGACCTGGATCTAGGCAAAATTGGTCTTAAGTGTAACAAGGAGAACCAAGAAATTATACATAGTTTATGTAAAGGCATTTGAATGTCACATGGAGCTGCAAACCAAGCAATAAAGAGAAAGGTGTAAAAGCATGTTAGGAAACATAAAAATGATCCCACGTAGATCCTATGATGAGAACAAAGACACCATCAACATGATCGTATTCCTTCTAGAGAATGACACCAGATGCTGACAACTCACGCAAGACCACTAATCACCACCACCATTAAAATGGACATAAAGATACCCACATTTTTATGTGGCTGTCTATTGAATGGGTCTCTGAGATATCAAGAATTTTAAAATTTATGACTTCAGGTGCCAACATTTTTGAAACCAAAGTATCTGTTCCAGGAAAGTGACAGTCTAGAGTTCTGAAAGAATTTAGTGAAGTTTTTGAGTGGAAATGAGATTTCAACAATTTTCTGCAAAATAAAAAAAAAAAAAAAGTTTAAAAATAAGGTTGAACATACAGACTCTGAATTCACAGCTCAGACATCAGCCTAGGGTTCCTAGTCCCATGGAACAGCAATAAGAAGGCAGATGAGAAAGAAGCTGGAAACCCAGAATTTTGTGAGGGTTAGAAGCCAAGGTTCCAATGTAGATTGCAAGAACCCCTCCTGCACTTGCTCATTGGAAACTCAGCATGAATAATGCATTCTCACTCTTCACTCACCTCCCCAAAATCATAGAATCATAGAATAGTTAGGGTTGGAAAGGACGTTAAGATTATCTAGTTCCAAACCCCCTACCATGGGCAGGAACACCTCATACTAAAACATGCCACAAAAGGCTTCCTCCAGCCTGGCCTTGAACACTGCCAGGGATGGAGCATTCACATCCTCCCTGGGCAACCTGGAATGCAGTGCCTCACCACCCTAACAGTAAAGAATTCCTTCCTTATATCCAATATAAACCTTCCCTGTTCAAGTTTTAACCAGTTACCCATTGCCCTGTCACTACAGTCCCTAATGAACAGCCCCTCACCAGCATCCCTATAGGAACACTTCAGATACTGGAAGGCTGCTATGACGTCTCCACGCTGCCTTCTCTTCTCCAGGCTGAACAGCCCTAACCTTCTCAGCCTATATTCATACAGGAGATGCTCCAGGGCCCTGATCATCCTTGTGGCCCACCTCAGGACTTGTTCCAACAGTTCCATGTCCCTTTTATGTTGAGGACACCAGAATTGCACACAATACTCCAAGTGAGGTCTCATAAGGGCACAGTAGAGGGGCAGGATCATTTCCTTCCACCTTCTGGTCATGCTCTTTTTCATGCAGCCCAGGATACAGTTGGCTTTCTGGGCTGTGAGTGCACACTGCTGGCTCGTGTTCATTTTCTCATTGACTAACACCCCCAAGTCCTTCTCTGCAGGGCTGCTCTGAATCTCTTCTTTGCCCAACCCGCAGCTGTGCTTGGGATTGCTCTGACCCAGGTGTAGGACCTTGCACTTGGCACAGTTAAACTTCATAAGGCTGGCATCAGCACACCTCACAAGTGAGTCAAGGTCCCTCTGGATGACGTTTCTTCCCTCCAGCATATCAACCGAACCACAGAGCTTGGTGTCATCGGCAAACTTGCTGACGGTGCACTCAATCCCACTGTCCATGTCACCAACAAAGATGCTGAACAAGATCAGGCCCAACACTGATCCCTGAGGGACACCACTTGTTACTGGTCTCCAGCTTGACATTGAGCCATTGACCATAACTCTTTGAGTGCCGCCATCCAGACAGTTCTTTATCGACCGAGTGGTCCACCTATCAAATTGATGCCTCTCCAATTTAGAGACAAGGATGTCGTGCGGGACAGTGTTGAACGCTTTGCACAATTCCAGGTAGATTGCTTGAAAGAGTCCAACATAAAACTACAAAGATGATTAAGGGAGTGGAACATCTCCCTTATGAGGAAAGGCTGAGGGAGCTGGGTCTCTTTAGCCTGGAGAAGAGGAGACTGAGGGGTGACCTCATCAGTGTTTACAAATATGTAAAGGGTGGGTGTCAGGATGATGGAGCTAGGTTTTTTTTAGTGATATCCAGTGATAGCACAAGGGGCAATAGGTGTAAACTGGAGCATAGGAGGTTCCACATTAACATCAAGAAGAACTTCTTTACTGTAAGAGTGACAGAGCACTGGAACAGGTTGCCCAGGGGGGTTGTAGAGTCTCTTATGCTGGAGATATTCAAGGCCTGCCTGGTCAAGTTCCTGTGTGATGTACTCTAGGTTACCCTGCTCTTGCAGAGGGGTTGGACTAGATGATCTTTTGAGGTCCCTTCCAACCCTTGGGATTATGTGATTCTGTAGATGACATCAGCTGCTCTACCCCTGTCCATCAGTTCCATAGCCACGTCATAGAAGGCCACCAAATTGGTCAGGCAGGATTTTCCCCTAGTAAAGCCATGCTGGCTGTCACCAAGCACATTTCTCTTTTTCATGTGCCCTAGCATGCCTTCCAGGAGAATCTGCTCCCAGATTTTTCCAGGCACAGAGGTGAGACTGACTGGTCTGTAATTCCCCGGGTCATCCGTTTTTCCCTTCTTGAAAATGGGGGTTATATTTCCCTTTTTCCAGTCGTCGGATACTTCAGCAGACTGCCATGATCTTTCAAACATGGCAGACAGTGGCTTAGCAAGTTCATTTGCCATCTCCTTCAGGACCCACAGGTGGATTTCATCAGGTCCCATGGATTTGTGTATGTTCAGGTTGTTAAGATGGTCTCAAACCAGATCCTCTCCTACAGTGGGCCTAAGGCCTTACAGTCCTTGCATCTTCCTTTCAAGACTTGTGTGGTGCAGTCAGAGCATTTGCCAGTGAAGACTGATGCAAAGAAATCATTCAGAACCTCAGTCTTCTCCAAATCCAGGGGAGCCCCTAACAACCTCTCCCAGGGCTCTGTAGTACTTCTTTATGCTCCCCAGGCTACTACTATCTATATCCCCAGCACCCACATGTTTCACTAGAAGAGGGTAATAGTCCGTGGGACTTACGAGAGCAGGCAGCCTCTCTGCAACATCCCTGATCCTTGCCCCAGGTAGGGAACACACCTCCCTTGAGACTGGGTCAGGCTGACAGATGAGCACTTCTGTCCCTTTCAAAGTACAGTCCCCTACTAGGGCAACCCGCTACTTTTCCCTCGCAGCACTGGTAGAGATCTTCTGTACCAGTGCACCAGCTGGCTGTTTCTGGTGCGAGTGCGTTTCCTTATTAGCCCCCTGCAAGACAGCAAAGCAGTTTTGGGTGGGGACAACAGATTTAAGAGGAAGTCCCTTGCTTTTAATTGCCCTCTTTCTCTTTTTTTATTGTTTTTTCTTGTTACTAATTTTCCAGCTTCCCGGCTTAACACCCTCCTTCTTTCCTCCATGAGCTAAAGGGGAAGCTTGAGGCCCCTGCACAGTTTGGGCCTGGAGCAAGCATTTCTGCTGCCTCTCAGCTTCCCTGACATCTTGCAGCTTATTGATAGCATTCCGCAGCTCAGCCACCTGCTGCAGGAGGACCTCCACCTGGGAGCACAAGTGTAGCCCTGCCTGTTCTACACCTTTCCCTCACAAGACCAGTGCAGGCACTCTCTACACTCCAAGCTCTGCACTGCAGCCTCTCCTTGCATTGTCTCTGTCTGGGTGCCTACCCTGGCCATCACTGGAGCAGCCAGAGCAGAACCCCCAGACCGGGCCCTGGTCATAGGGTGAGTGCTCGCTATCCCACTCACCTGCCCGTAGGAACTGCCTCGACCCGCACTGTTTACCGCCCTCCTGACTGCTCTCACTCCCTGGGGCACTTTTTTAACCACTCACAGCTGGTGCCACTCCTCCTGGCCCCGCCCCCTGTGAGTCCCTGCTCGCGTCAGCTGAGCTGCCGGCTCCTGATCAACTCCTCTGACTTGAGGCTCCCTCGGTGGCTCTTTGCCGCTCTGAGTTGAGGCTCCTGGACGGTGATCTTGCCCCTGGTCCAGTGTTGAAGGCATCCTCTCTTAAGCTACTCACTTCAGCAATTAATAATTTATAAAATATGCAATATTTTTTCTGAATACAACCTATAACACTCAAAAAAAATCAGATAACCCTACCATGCTAGAAACTAGAACAGTAGTAATACTATCATTACCACACAGCATTGTGGTATTTTGACTCCAGCTGGAATCCAGGTGCATGCTAAAGCCACTCTATCACTTGCCCTCCACAGCCAGAAAGCGGAGAGAAAATGTAACGAAAAGCTCATTAATTGAGATAAGGACAGGGACTCAGCAAGTATCATCACAGATGAAACAGACTCAACTTGGGGAAAATTAGTTTAATTTACTACCAATCAAATCAGAGTAGCATAATGAGAAATGAAAACAAATCTTACAAACACCTTTCCCCCACCCCTCCCTTACTGCTAGGCTCCATTTGACTCCCAATTTTCTCTACTTCCTTCCCACCTGAGTGGTGCAGAGGGACAAGGAATGGGGGATGTGGTTGGTTCATCATCTCTGCTGCTTCTTCCTCCTCAGGGGCAGACTCGTCACACTTTTCCCCTGCTCCACCATGGGGTCCCTCCCACAGAAGACAGTCCTTCGCTAACTTCTTCGACACGAGTCCTTCCTATGGGCTACAGTTCTTCACAGACTGCTCCAGTGTGGGTCCCCCATGGGGTCTCAAGTGCTGCCAGCAAATGTACTACAGCATAGGCTCCAATCTCCATGGGGCCACAGGTCCTGCCAAGAACCTGCAGCAGCATGGCTTCCCACAGGGTCACTGCCTCCTTTGTGCATCTCTGCTCCGCCATGGGGTCTTCCATGAACTGCAGGGGGACATCTGCTCCATTGTGATCTTCAACACAGTTTTCAGGGGAACCTCTGCTCAGGTACCTGGAGCACCTCCTCCCCTCCTCATTCACTGACCTTGGTGTCTGCAGAGCTATTTCTCTCACATATTTTCACGTCTCTCTCCAGCTGCAACTGTTGTTTGGTCCCCTCTCCACCTTCTTAAATACGTTATTCCAGAGGTGCTACCATCACCACTGACAGGCTCAGCCTTGGTCAGGAATAGGTCCATCCTGCAGCTGGCTGGCATTGGCTCTATGCCAAAAGATTCCAGCAGCTTCTCACAGAAGCCACCCCTGTAGCTCCCCCCAGCTAAATAACCTTGTTACACAAACCCTATAAAAGTATTTTATTGTTTTTCACAAATGGAAATTTCCTCCTGGCTACTAAGGAAGTTTTATTGCTGTAAATGTATCATAAAATTTATAAAATACCACTTTTGTGTTATCTGATTAATAATGCTGAATTAACAACTGTCATATGTACTTGAAGATCTATACAGGATTTACGCAGTCTTAACCTTAGAATCAAAGTTGGTTTAACATCTCTGTTCTCTAGGAAAATCTTTGTACTTGTGATTGAGAGTGTTTGTTAAACCCTGATCTAAGGGAGGATTGTGACTGGTTTTGTATAATAAGGGCTTTGATGTACCATGGGATCAAAGGGAATAACAGCAAGGAAGCAACCTGATTTATGGGTAGTGTGTTCTGCTAACACAAAAAAAATAATAGCAGTCATCTGGGTGTTGCCCTCAATTATGTATTTTAGCTACTATACATTTTTCTTCACATTTTACAATATACTATTACCAGACTGTCTCAAAAGGATATGAACAGACTAGCTCAGGAAGAAGACATAGTTATACAATCACACGTCATATCAGATTGCCTGAACAACTTTAAAAAAACAACCTCATGGAATTGCTGAGGCAAGATATTACACAAAACAAAACATTAACAACGTTGCTTTTAGAATATGATGGGGTTTATGAGTTCAGATGCAGACAGTGTAGGAATTCCCAACATGTATCACAGGAAAATAAGAGGATTTTCTCAGCGACAGTGCATTTGCATCTTCAACATGGGAGGGCACAATTTTGAATCAAAATTGGGAAATGAGGGAGAAAATAATTTGTTAAGTAATCACATTATGGGATTTGAGATTACATCTTCAGCCTCACATGGAAAGTTCCAAACAACACATGCCTGATGCCTCTACAGTTTCCCAGAAATAACATGCAGTGACTCTGTCATGTCCAGGACACACAGATCTCACTGTAGCTGTGCAGACATCCTGTGTGGCACATGCACAGCAGCAATGAGAAAGTGTTTTGCACTGGTGCTGGTACTGAGGATAGGTAAGTATTGCTACACTGGCAAATCTTTGCTGTTGTAAACAGACTTACCATATGTTAGACAGAACTGCACTGGAATGAAAGTCCCCTAAAGCAGATAGGCTATACTGTTGCCTTGTTTAAAACAGTTAAAACTATTATTCTAATACTTTTTCATTTTTAGGAGTATCCAGGCTTTGCACAGTGCATGTAAGCAACACCAGTAGAAAAGGGAAATTTCTATTTTCTAACAGACATGAGAATTGTGTCTTGAACCCTTGTATGCAAGAGAAGGAAAAAGATCTTAAACTTTATTTACACCTCCACAATGCCTAGAACAATGCAATATGTAATAAATACATACTCTGTATGTACATACTGTGTATATATACATATAATGTATATATATACATCCTGTGGTCTACATTAGAAGGAGTTATAAGCATTTTCTTTGTAGAAAAAGTAAATGACAATGGCAGTTAATGGCCAAAGCTACATACTGAGTACACTACAAGGCACTGGAAATTGAAGATTCAACCTGCGATGACCTGGTTGTTTTAAAAAAATAAAGTCTCCAGTCTCTGCAGAGTTTATTATGGTGCTGTTGGGTTTTTTTACAATAGACAATGGGGATTAAATTTTTTATGTTCTGCTAACATCAAGAGCAATTTCTTTAACAGTGCTGTTGACAAGCCAAAAAAAATTATGAAATACATTCTGGTTCACTGATTTACGGTGTATGTATGTTTCAACTGCAGAAATATAATTATATGACATGCATTTTATGTTTGTGCTGCATTTTAACTGATTTGAGTCTTACTCAGTGATAGGGCACAGTTTTTGGTTTAGGTTTCGTAGCACTAACTATGAAGCAGATATACATTCTGAGATAAAAGTATATTCAATGTTTCTCCATCACAGTTATGCAATACTTTTATCTTACAGGGAAGATGTTAGGTTAAACTCATTGATTTTGTAAATTAGGTACAAGTGATGATGATCTCTGCATAAAAGTCAGTAAATGGTAATAGTATTGTCTCCTTGGCCAATTTAATCATTCATGTGAGCCTATAGTGCTGATTCAGAAGATTCTTGGGAACATAATGATAGGAATTCACTTATGGAAATAGGCTATCTGAAATTAAGTACTACAATGTCCAATTAGGAGGATCCTAAGGCCCTTTTCTTTATCTTGACCTATTTTCCTAAAAAAAAATTTTGTGACTTACCCAGCTGCAAGGATATATTAAAGATATGCAATGTGCCCTTAGCTTTTTGCCATTCAGAACAGTACAGAATAGTACACTGTGCTCAGAAGTGACACTGAATCAGTATCAGATGACTGAGGAATGTGAACAGTGAAATAATATTGAGGAATTCTGATAAATATATTGCACAAAATATACGAATGGGATACATTTTCCTTCCTTCAGATTTCATGGTTTTGATTTTAAAAAAAAGACTATGCATGCTTTCATCCTTAAATTAAAAAGTTTGTCTGTAATTAATTTAAAATAAGTAATGCTTCAGTTACATTAGAATAAATACTATTGTACTTTCACATGTATTACCTGAGGAGGTCTGTCAAAAACATTACATTCTACACAAGTACTGGTTACACTCACATGTCTGTAAATAATCTTTTCATTCTTCATTTCTACTTCTTCCGTCTGTCCCCAAGACCTTTCCATCAGATAGATTACATGAGTATATGATTATCTAGTACTTCCATTCAAGCAACATATTGTGTTATCTAAGAGTCTGTAAAAATGAAAATTAAGCAACATTCTCATTTGCAGTTGATTAAACTGAAGAACAGAAAAGTGCTATTACTTTGTTCAGTATCCTAACTCAAATGTATGGCAGAAACAGGCATCATAAAGTCACAAACAGTTTGGGTTGCAAGGGAGCATTAAAGGTCATCTAGTCCAGCACCCCTGCAATGAGCAGGGACATCTTCAATTAGATCAGTTTGCTCAGAGCACTGTACAACCTGACCTTGAATGTTTCCAAGGATGAGGCATCTACAATCTCTTTGGGAACCCTGTTCCAGTGTTTCACCACCATCATCCTGGTGAAACTTCCTTTTATCTAGGTTGAATCTACATTATTTTACTTCAAAACCATTACCCTTTGCCCTGTCACAAGAGGCCTTACTGAAAAGTCTTCCTCCCACTTTTTTATAAGCCTCCTTCAATTATTGAAAGACCACAGTAAGTTCTCCCTGGAAATTTCTCTCCTCCAGGCCGAACAAGCCCAACTCTCTCAACCTGTCCTCACAGGAGAGGTGCTCCATCCCTCTGATAATTTCTGTGGCTCTCCCCTGGACCCACTACGAATAAGTCCATGTCTTTCCTGAGGATTCCAGAGCTGGACACAGTAGTCCAGGTGGGATCTCATGAGAGCAAAGTGAATGGTCAGAATAACCTCCCTTGACCTGCTGATCACACTTCTTTTGATGAAGCCGAAGACAAAATTGGCCTTCTGGTCTGCAAGTTGCACATTGCCAGATCATTTCCTGCTTTTCTTCCACCAGTACCCCCACATCGTTCTCCACAAGGCTGCTCTCAATCCTGTCATCCCCCAGCCTGTACTGATACAAGGATTTTTCCCAACCCACGCGCAGGACCTTGCACTTGGCCTCATAAGGTTTGCATGAACCCACTTCTAGAGCTTGTCCAGGTCCCTCTTGGCATCCTATCCCTCAGACCTGTCAACTACACTACTCAGCTTGATGCTATCTGCAAATTTGCAGAGAATGCACCCTATCTCACTGTCTATTAGATGAAGATCTGGACACTGGTTTTCACCCTCTCGATGTGACCATACAGCAAATTCCTCATCCACCAAACAGCCCATCAAATCCGTATCTCCAATTTACGGATAATAATGTTGTGGGGGACTATGTCAAAGGCCTTACAGAAATCCAGAGATGTCATCTGTAGCTCTTCCTTTGTCCACTTATGTAGTCACTCCATCATAGAAGGCCACTAGATTTAGTCAGGTAAGACTTGTCCTTGGTGAAGCCATGCTAAGAGTCTCAAGTCGCCTTGCTGCCCTCCATGTGTCTTAGCATGCCTTCTAGGAGGATCTGTTCCACCATCTTCCCAGGTACAGAGGGGAAGCTGACAGGATGGTAGTTCCCAGTCCACCTTTTTATCCTTTTTAAAGATGAGTGCAACCTTTCTTTTTTTCCAGTCACCAGGGACTTCACATGACTGCTGTAACATTTCTAATATCTTGGAGGGTGTCATGGTTTCAACCAAGTCCACACACAGCTCGTGCACTCACTCCCACCCCTTGCTCCCCCAACTCCCGGAAAGTTAGAAAGGAGAATCCAAAGAATGTAGTCCCCACGGGTTGAGCACACTTTAATAGCTAAGGTATAACACAAATCACTCCTGCTACTACTACTACAAATAATAATGATAAAGCCAATAACAAGTGAAGAGAATACAACACCTCACCAGCCACCGACCCATAACTCACCCCACCCTGCCCGACCGAGCACTGACCGATACCTCCTCCATCCCCCCAGAGCTCCACCCTTCCAGCCCTCTCCCCCAGTTGCATCCTGGGCATAACGTGCTATGGTATGGAATACCTCATTGGCTAGCCTGGGTCAGATGTCCTGTCTCTCCCTCCTCCCAGCTTCCCCTCCTCCCTGGCAGAGCATGAGCTCAGAAAAGGCCTTGGACAAACCAAACATTTGAGCAGTAACTCAAAACATACTTGCTATCAGCATCTGTTCTCAGCCCAGAGCTCAAAACACAGCACTGCACCACCTACCAAGAAGGAGAAAAATGACTGCTACTGCTCAAACCAAGACATTATCCACCCCTTATTCCATATCATTCACGTCATGCTCAGATCCCACATTTTCAATATACCATCACTTAAGTCCACCCCTCGATCACAAGTCAATCTCTATGTTGCATCTGTGGACTGATGGCCTGAAATATCTGGGCCCACCAGGCTCAAAATCATTCACCATCCCCTTCAGCAGTTCTACAGTTTGCTGCTGGCGACTCCATACAGCTGCCTTCCACCTCCAATGCTTCCAAAGCACTGGAGGGGCCCAGTGGACCAGATACTTGGCCATACTGTCCCACGTGCCCTGCCACTCATGACTGTCCAGTCTTGGGGACTGTCTCCTGGTGCCCCTATATCCTTGTCTAACCCTAGACAAGACCCAGACCTGACTCTGCTTAACTTTTGGGATCAGACAAAACGGTTGTGGGTAGAACACACTCTGTGTGTGTGCCACCATGCTGATCCCTATCACAGTCAGCAAGCAGGTCTCAAGGGCACCCAAAAGCCATTCATAACCATCAGAACTCTCAGATGATGCTGCTGCACTTGTCACTGGGGCTGATGTAGCTGCCCTGCTTGCCAGCTCTCTCACCACCAGCTTCTCTTCTCCCGAATCTGGATCTTCCTCCTCTGCCTTGCTGGGAAGTGCTGCGTGGTCTCCTGCATCCTGCTGGGGCTCGGCGGGCGACTTCCGGGGGATACTCTCGGCTGTTGCAGGGTTCAGAACAGCCGCGGGACTCGGCTTCTCCACTGCCTGGTCCTGTTGCTCAGCTACCACTTCTCTCTGCTCCTCCGCCGCCTCCCCCCGCTGCTCTGCTACTGCCACTTGGTTCCCCAGGGTGCTCTCCCTGGCAGCTTCAGACGCCGCTGCCAGCTCCCGGGGCCGCTCCTTCCCGGCTTCACACAGTCTCACGCAGACGAAGGCGAGGACAAGGGCAAGGACGGTGAAGAGCAGCGGGACGGCCTAGTACAAGTCCAAGTCCACG
Organism: Melopsittacus undulatus; assembly: GCF_012275295.1. Taxonomy (NCBI): domain Eukaryota; kingdom Metazoa; phylum Chordata; class Aves; order Psittaciformes; family Psittaculidae; genus Melopsittacus; species Melopsittacus undulatus. The sequence continues at coordinate 80,114,195 of NC_047527.1, read as the reverse complement.
GCCACGTCCATCCCCCCTGCTGCCGGAGTCCCCTCGTATTACAAGTCATTGCCATAAAATACAGTGACACAAGAAGCTTGACAAACACGAACACAGCAAATACAGGGCCAAAGTAACTGACAAGATTCTGAAACTGTGAGATCAAGAGAAACAACTTTGAGAGCCAGTAAATCATCATTGTGACAAGTGACTATAAATCCACTCAGATCTGTTGTGATCTCAACCCCTTGTGCCCCACGTTGAGTGCCAAAAAGAACTGTCGTGGTTTCAACCAAGTCCACACACAGCTCGTGCACTCACTCCCACACCTCGCTCCCCCAACTGCCAGAGAGTTAGGAAGGAGAATCCAAAGACTGTAGTCCCCACGGGTTGAGATAAGCACACTTTAATAGCTGGGGTATAACACAAATCACTCCTGCTACTACTACTACAAATAATAATGATAAAGCCAATAACAAGTGAAGAGAATACAACCGACCCATAGCTCACCCCACCCTGCCCGACTGAGCACCGACCGATACCTCCTCCATCCCCCCAGAGCTCTAGCCCTTCCAGGTCTCTCCCGGTTACATCCTGGGCATGACTTGCTATGGTATGGAATACCTCTTTGGCTAGCCTGGGTCAGGTGTCCTGCCTCTCCCTCCTCTCGGCTTCCCCTCCTCCCTGGCAGAGCATGAGCTCAGAAAAGGCCTTGGACAAACCAAACATTTGAGCAATAACTCAAAACATGCTTGCTATCACCAACCATTCTCAGCCTGAAAGTCAAAACACTGTGCTGCACCAGCTACCAAGAAGGAGAAAAATGACTGCTACTGCTTAAGCCAGGACAGAGGGTAGCATGGCAACTACATCAGCCAATTCCCTCAAGCCTCTGGGGTGCAGCTTGTCCTGTCCTGTAGATTTATGTATGTTCATGTTCCTCATGTGGTCACAAACCTGATCTTCTCTTATAGCAGAAGATCATAGAATTTCTGTCATTACTGTCTTATTGTCAGTGAAACACATATCCTTAAGCATTATACTTCCCAATAATTTTGATTTTATTGTCCTTAAGGTGTTAATATGGGGAAGAACATTGGTCTGGAAAGTAACCCAGTGAAATATTAAACAAACATATGTGCTACATTATGATGTAGACTCACATTGACAATACTACTGTTATTAAATACTTGTCTCTCCAGCTATGAGAAAATTAAAAGAATCACCTGTGACTGTGCAAAGAATTTCAATCTGGCTTCATCAAAAAAATGAGTATGATGACTACATTCCTTGACGTGCTTGGGTCATATGACATGCATATTTTGTGAATGGACAAAAATATGTTGTTCTGGACAGTTACCTGATTCATGGAGGGTTTTGCTTTTTTTTACTGTGCCACACCACACTTGTAACTTGAAATAACCTATTTGACATTTTACTTGAAGGCATTTTTGTTGTGACATTAATTTCATTTCTTTCTTCTGCTTGAAACTCATTGTAATTTCATACAGAGATACCTTGAGTTATATGCTTGTTTGTTGTTTTAGCACCCGATGTTGTAGAACAACAACAACAAAAGAATTCAAATATATTGCTGTACTTAATTTTGGCATCAGTACTATCCCTCAGGTCAATTGCTGTTCTGCTGTGACAGAATCAAATTCTAAGGGAAAACTGTAGAGTCCAGGGATTATCTTTGTGGAATGAACATTTTCAGATACAGTTCTGAAATCAATGAACTGGAAAGATGTCTGCTCATGCTGGGAACACAACTTAACTATATGGCAATAAACACGCAGGGAAGGTGTCATACAAACAAAGCTATAGCCTGCAGCAGCAAATGACAGTTCTCTGAATTAGTATCCTTGTCCTTGAGTTTAAATTTGGATATGCTTCAAATCTTTCTGATTAAATGCTCGATACTGCACTGTGAAGTTAGCAGGTAAATGACTCGGTTTTGCTTGATAAAAATGACAAAAAAAAAAAAGTGCTATGAAACAAGAAGGGGGGGGAGGGGAAGTTCACTTTAGTACATTTTTCCCTTTGGAAAAAAAAATGTTGCAAAAGTTATGGTATTCCATAGAAATGTCAGCACTGCAATCTGTCTGCAGAAGTCTGCGTAATTGGGAGAACTTTCACTAAACACAATGTAAAAGCAGAACCTAGTAAAAGGTCATGTGTTATTATTCGCTGTGTAGTGCAAGAGGAAGAGCAATTAAAAAAGCCACAGGGAAAGGCAAAAGCAGCAGCAGTGCACCTAAAGCTCTTAGCTAAATTTTAGAAGTGTCAGAGTGGGAGGGTACCATATGTACTGGTCCCTAAGGCTAGCATCTTTAATTTCTGGATGTGATAAATCAAGGTAAAAACAAGAGTCACAGCCTAAGTTGTCAGCAAAAGAAACAATGAACTAATTAGGAAAAAGGCTTTTATTAAATGGAAATCCAGTAGGAGATTAAAAATAAGGTATAATAAATCACTGAAACCCCTCCTTCCAACACACCATCACCATATACAAGCCATGTTATGTTATCGTTTTGGATAAGATAAAGATTTTTTTTTGCAAAATAAGAGTGCATCTGGCCAGATTCACCAGTATTAATCTGCTCTGCAAATCACAGTTTTCATTTCTTAAATACAGTTGAAAAAGCTGAGGTATGCAGATTGATAAATTTTGCTTATTCCTATGCTGACTTTTACTTCATTCACAGTAGTTAGTTTTTTAACGAGATCAGAGTAATCCATTGCTAGGGATGTGGCTGACTGTATAAACTCATTTCATTTTCTGTTAATCTTTTTTAGCCAGTCTGATAAAGACAAGAACACCAGAAAGGCAATTTTCTAAACTGTCATTAAGACATGGAGTTACTAGCTAAATAGAACTTAGAAATCATAGATATTGGACAGATCAGTTCAGTTTTCTGAAGTTCACTTAGTCTGGAGTTTCAGTAATGTGCTGTAACTATTTTGGAGGTGCAGGATTGTTATATACAAAATTCTGCTTTGGGCCAAAAGGAAACAAACTTTATAGATCTGTATGATGTATTGCTGGTATAACAGCAATCTTAACTATCTAGTCAATGAATTTTTTTTTAGCCAAGATATAGTTATTACCAAAAATAAAAAAGAATCCTACTGTTGCAGAAGGTCTCAGTGCTAATAAACAGAATAAACATACATTCTCTTCCTAGTATATTATCTTTTTCTGGTACTGTGTTCAACTGGAGAAGAGATGGCTGCATGGAGACCTCATAGCAGCCTTCCAGTATCTGAAGGGGGCCTACAGGGATGCTGGTGAGGGACTATTCATTAGGGACTGGAGTGATAGGACAAGGGGTAATGGGTTAAAACTTAAACAGCAGAGGTTTAGATTGGATATAAGGAAGAAGTCCTTTACTGTAAGGATGGTGAGGTACTGGAATGGGTTGCCCAGGGAGGTTGGGAATGCCCCATCCCTGGCAGTGCTCAAGGCCAGGTTGGATGAAGCCTTGGGTGATATGGTTTAGTGCAAGGTGTCCCTGCTCATGGCAGGGGGGTTGGGACTAGATGATCTTAAGGTCCTTTCCAACCCTAACTATTCTGTGATTCTCTGATTCTATGATTCTAACTTTCCACAGCCCCCCTGGGTCCTTAGTTTAATACCTTGGGTTGGTATCTTGGATTGGTTGTGGTATGCAGCAGGTTATCAGCATGTGAAGTCCTCTGCCAGGAGGGGTATGATGCTGTCTATTTCTTCTGCAACTGAGGAGTCAGTTTGGATCACTTTTGTGTATTTGCTAATGTACTTTTCCAGGTCAATGTTACATCTGAATTTACTGCACATGGTAAGTTTTACATATCTTACGTACTTATGTTTTCTTACTCCAGTGCTGGTTAGCCTTACTTCTAGGTCTGCTTTTCTTTAACTGACATTTTCCTAGCATTATATAGCCCTGAGGTCTCCAGTGCCTACCTTGGCTCCCTCTCTTTTTACCTTATGCCTGCACTTCTACTTGCATCCTGTGTTCCAGTTTTCCAGGCCCCCACTACTATTCCAGGGCTGTGTTTCTCTACACTGTACCACTATACTGGGGTTGCATGCATTTCATTCTGCACAGAGTCAGTACTTAGCACTACTATTTGTATAAAAATATGGTTGCATCTGATGAAAATAAGCAAAAATTAAAAAAAATCAGAAGTAGTTACCTTGCCCTTAGAAAAAAAAAAACAAACAACAAAACCCACACAATCATAGAACTAGGCAAAGTAACACTATATCTACATGAGGTTCAACATAAGTTGAGACAAGGTAAGTCTGACAAGCCTTGATTTTGCAGACTTTGCACAAAGGCTGTGGTCTGTTACTAGAAATGTTGGTATACGGACTATGTTCAGTTTTTTGCACTTCAAACATTCTAACTGATCTGTCATGGTTTAACCCCAGCTAGTAACCAAGAACCACGTAGCTGCTCTCTCACTCCCTTCCTCCCTTCCTCCCCTGCCTCCCAGAAAGATGGGGAGGAGAATTGAAAGAATGTAACTCCCATGGGCTGAGATAAGAACAGTCCAGTAAATAAGGTATAACACAGAACTACTAATGCTGCCACCAATAATAATAATGATAAGGGAAATAACAAGGGAAGAGAATACAACCACTCACCATCCTCTGACCAATACACAGTGTCGTGGTTTAAAACCCCACCTCAGTCTCCCGCAGTACCACACACCCCTTTGTTCCCCCCCCCCACCTTCCCACTCCCGGAGGGATGGGGAGGAGAACCGGAAGAATACAACTCCCATGGATTGAAATAAAACAAATCCAGCAATTAAGGTATAACACAAGTCACTACTGCTACCACTAACGAATCAATGTTAGAGGAAATAAACAAAGAGAGAGAATACGATAACAACCGCCGAAATGAGCCCAACCCGGAAGAGAGCTAACCCCACCCCTTCCGGCCAACTTACAGTCCCCTCCCCGAGCATGACATGCTGTGGTATGGAATACCTCCCTGACTAGCCCAGGCCAGGCGCCCTATCTCTCCCTCCTCCCTGGCAGAGCATGAGCTTAGAAAAGGCCTTCGACAAAAAACAAACATTTAAGCAGTAACTCAAAAACGTATGAGCCACCAGTAACCGCTCCCAGCCCGAAAGTCAAAAACACAGCACTGCACCCGCCACCAAGAAGGAGAAAACATGACTGCTACTGCTGAACCCATGACATTATCCACCCCTTATTCCATATCATTCACGTCATGCTCAGATCCCACATTTTCAATATACCATCATATATATATATTTATATATATACATCTGCATACACCCAGACAGAGAGAAAGAAATCATTTCTTAATACATGGACCAATCCCTATAATGCTATTGAGTCCATTTGGTCCATGATGTTAGGTTTGTAATAGTCTTTTGTAGCAGGAGAGTCTGTGTGCAGTGCTGGACTGTTGCCGGCTGATGTTGATCATTCCTTTACTGCAGAACTCATCTGGTTCTATCAAAGTTCATTCTCTGTTGGGACGATGGTTAGAGGGAAGTCAGGGCCAGTTGCTGGTGACCTGAAGACATCTAGTTGATGGACTATAAAAATATTACACAGCAAGCAACAATGTATAATTAAGTTCATTGGCTGTTTTCCCCTAAAATCAAATCCCCTTGAGGTATACATCGGACTTCCCCATCTTCCTGCATTACCCACCAAGTATATCCGGGTCCTTGAGCAAAAGCAATCCCACCAGTGGGTTTGCCTTGACCTGAAACAAGACTAACCCAGACTGTCTTCCCTAGCAAATTCCTCATGTGCACTACGGGAACCTTGTCCCCCTCTACAATATGTAAAAGTTCTGACTGGGCTAGGCCAGCCTTGTTGGCAGATCCTCTGGTGTTGACCAACCAGGTGGCCTTTGGTAAATATGTATCCCAATGCTTGAAAGTTCCCCCACCCATTGCTCTCAGTGTAGTTTTTAACAGCCCATTGTACCGTTCAATTTTCCCAGAGGCTGGTGCATGGTAAGGGATGTGATATACCCACTCAATGCCATGTTCTTTGGCCCAAGTGCCTAAAAGGTTGTTCCAAAAATGAGTCCCATTGTCTGACTCAATTCTCTCTGGGGTGGCATGTCGCCACAAAATCTGGTTCTCAAGGCCCAGGATAGTGTTCTGGGCAGTGGCGTGGGGCACAGCATATGTTTCCAGCCATCCTGCGGTTGTTTCCACCATGGTAAGCACATGATGCTTGCCTTGGCGGATTGGGGGGAGTGTGATATACTCAGTTTGCCAGGCCTCCCCATATTTATACTTCAGCCATCGTCCTCCATACAAAAAGAGGCTTTACCTGTTTAGCTTGTTTAATTGCAGCACATGTCTCACACTCATGAATAACCTGGGCAATAGTGTCCATTGTTAAGTCCACCCCTCGATCACGAGCCCATTTGTACGTTGCGTCTCTGCCCTGATGGCCTGAAGTGTCATGGGCCCACCGGGCCAAAAATAATTCGCCTTTATGTTGCCAATCTAAGTCCATCTGAGCTACTTCAATCTTAGCAGCTTTATCCACTTGTTGGTTATTGTGGTGTTCCTCAGTGGCCCGACTCTTAGGTATGTGGGCATCTACATGGCGTACCCTCACCACCAGCTTCTGCACCCGGGCAGTGATATCTTGCCATAATGCAGCAGCCCAGATGGGTTTACCTCTGCGTTGCCAGTTGCTCTGCTTCCATTGCTGCAACCACCCCACAGGGCATTTGCCACCATCCATGAGTCAGTATAGAGATAGAGTACTGGCCACCTTTCTCGCTCAGCAATGTCCAGGGCCAGCTGGATGGCTTTCACCTCGGCAAACTGACTCGACTCACCCTCTCCTTCAGCAGTTTCAGCAACTTGTCGCTGAGGACTCCATACAGCTGCCTTCCATCTCCGATGCTTTCCCACAATAAGGCAGGACCCATCAGTAAACAAGGCATACTGCTTTTCACTTTCTGACAATTTATTATATTGTGGTGCCTCTTCGGCACGCATCACCTCGTCCTCTGGTGACATTCCAAAATCTTTGCCCTCTGGCCAGTCCATGATGACTTCCAGAATGCCTGGACGACTGGGATTTCCTATCCGAGCTCGTTGTGTAATTAGTGCAGCCCATTTACTCCAAGTAGCATCAGTTGCATGATGTGTAGAGGAGACCCTGCCTTTGAACATCCAGCCCAGCACTGGCAAGCGGGGTGCCAAAAGGAGCTGTGCATCAGTGCCAATCACCTCTGAAGCAGCTCAAACCCCTTCATAAGTTGCCAATATCTCTTTCTCCGTTGGGGTATAGCTGGCCTCCGAGCCTTTGTATCCCCGACTCCAAAATCCAAGGGGTCGACCTTGAGTCTCCCCTGGAGTTTTCTGCCAGAGGCTCCAGGTAGGACCATTCTCCCCAGCTGCAGTGTACAGTACATTTTTCACATCTGGACCAGTCCGGACTGGTCCAAGGGCCACGGCCTGAACTATCTCGCGTTTAATTTGCTCGAAGGCTTGTTGTTGCTCAGGACCCCATTTGAAATCATTCTTTTTCTGGGTCACATGATAGAAAGGGCTTACGATTGAACTGTAATTTGGAATGTGCATTCTCCAGAACCCCACAGCACCCAAGAAAGCTTGTGTTTCTTTCTTATCAGTTGGTGGAGACATTGCTGTTATCTTGTTGATTACTTCTGTAGGGATATGTCTACGTCCATCTTGCCATTTTATTCCCAAAATTTGAATTTCCCGTGCAGGTCCCTTGACTTTATTCCGTTTTATGGCAAAACCAGCTTTTAGCAGGATTTGGATTATTTCCCTCCCTTTCTCAAAAACTTCTTCTGCTGTATCACCCCACACAATAATGTCATCAATGTATTGCAAGTGTTCTGGAGCTTGCCCCTGTTCCAGTGCAGTCTGGATCAGTCCGTGGCAGATGGTGGGGCTGTGTTTCCACCCCTGGGGCAGTCGGTTCCAAGTGAACTGGACACCCCTCCAAGTAAAAGCGAACTGTGGCCTGCACTCTGCTGACAAAGGAATTGAGAAAAATTCATTGGCAATATCAATCGTGGCATACCACTTGGCTGCCTTTGACTCTAATTCATACTGCAGTTCTAGCATGTCTGGCACAGCAGCACTCAATGGTGGTGTGACTTCATTCAGGCCACGATAGCCTACTGTTAGTCTCCACTCTCCATTAGACTTTCGCACTGGCCATATGGGGCTATTAAAAGGTGAGCGGGTCCTGCTGATCATTTCCTGCCTCTCCAGTCTACAGATCAGATTATGCATGGGAATCAGGGAGTCTCGATTGGTGCGATATTGCCGCCGGTGCACTGTTGTGGTCGCAATTGGTACTTGTTCTTCGACTTTCAGCAACCCCACAGCAGAAGGATCCTCTGAGAGACCAGGCAAGGTGGACAGCTGCTCAATTTCCTCAGTCTCCAAAGCAGCAATACCAAAAGCCCACCAGTACCCTTTTGGGTCTTTGAAGTACCCTCTCCTGATGTAGTCTATGCTAAGGATGCATGGGGCCTCTGGACCAGTCACAATGCGGTGCTTTTGCCATTTTCTCCCAGTCAGGCTAATTTCAGCCTCCAGTACAGTCAACTCTTGGGACCCTCTTGTCACTCCAGAAATATAGATGGGTTCCACCCCTTGACAGCTGATGGCATCAGGGTACACTGTGCACCGGTATCAACTAGAGCCTTATACTTCTGTGGGGCTGATGTGCCAGGCCATTTGATCCACACAGTCCAGTAAATTCAATTGTCCCCTACCTCCACCTGGCTGGAGGCAGGGCCCCTCTAATAGTCATCATCGTCACAATCTTGGACACCTAATTCATGTTGAAAGGGATTATTCTTCTTTATCACAGGAGCTGGAGTAAAATCAGCTCTTCCGCTCCATCTGGGAACCTGCTCACAAGAGACTGAAGCTGCAGCTCTCATGGGGTGATCAGTCTTGGCCCTTGCTCCTCTCTTCAATTCACCCACACGTTCCTCCAAGACTGAAGTAGGTTTTCCATCCCACTTCATCATGTCTTCTCCGTGATCCTGCAGGTAAAACCATAGGGTGGCCCGTGGTGTGTATCTTATTTATTTTCTCTCTCGAACAGTAGGACGCCTTTTGTTAATTCCAGTATGTGGGATATTGCTTCATTTGCTTTAATGTTAGTCCCAGTAGCTGCAACTAGAGCATGTTTTCTTTGATCATTCATTAAAGTATCTGTTATGTTGCCATTAAAATGATAGTGAGACACTGAATTCTTGCAAAGTTATCATAGCTCCTTACCTTTAATTGATACTTAAAGAAAACTTGCCACTGCCTTTTTATTAATAGTGCATATGGATGATGAGATAGTTTAAATTACAATGTTTTTTGAGGGGAAGGTTTGTTAGTTGTTTTTAATTATAATAAAATATACATATATATATATATAAAATAAATATATATCACTCACATTTTTTATATAAAATAAAATATATATTTTTTAATTATAAGAAAATATTTAATTGGCTAATAAACTCCAAAATAGAATTTTGGGTAAGTATACAGCCACAATATTTTATTTAGTTTTTTTTTTTTTCTGTAGCTATAGAAAATCTTAATAAAATACTGTTAAATTAAAAAAAAAAACAAACCACAATGAAAAAGAAAATTTCTTTTTTTTCCAGCACATTATCAAGCCATATGTGAAATGCAAGAATGACATTTTGTGTAGTTTTCAGTAAACCGAGTTGCATTGATTTTTATGGCTTACTGCTCATTGTAGCAATTTATTTATGGTGTGATTAGATCAACTCCCTACTACAGAGATTACTCTGTGCTACAGTACTTCATTCTTAATATTTTTTGAAGCATTTCATGGCCTGTTATGGGGTGGCATCTTTTTTTTGTTTTGTTTTTATCCAGTGGCAAGGTGGGTATCTAATTTTTGTTTATCAAATATTTTATGCAGGAAAAACTTTCTAAATAAATGACATCATATAGCTTAAACTCTGCAGAAGTGGAAATGATAAATGTAAAGCCTAAACAATCAGGACCAAAGCATGATGATACTTGCTTCATGCACAATAACCTTCATTGTAATAATGAAATAAATTTTTATACTTTCACTTTAATTAACAATGAATTAAGAAACCAATAAAATAGGAGAGCAAATACTAATACATACAAATTTCATGTATATTTCAATGAGTATGTCAAGCAATAGTTGTCACAAAATAATTTTTTCTTGTATTATCAGCTTTTAGTCGGAACTATTTCTGCAAGAAAAGACAGGCTGGTGCAAAATGTGCTGAAAGAACTACTAAAAACCCAACATGACTTCATGAAAAAAACCCAAACAACCCAACAAAAAGCAAAACTTTAATCAGTGATAAAATGCCTATCTGCTTTTCCTTTCTGAAAAGGAAAATCTTTCAAAGATCTGACATAATGCTTTGTACTAATCCTAAACCATCCCCAGTTGAGAAGTGTTTTCTTCCAGAAAGCAATATAATAATATATTTTGGGGTCTTTGCATCACTGTGTTGAAAACGTTACTAATATTTCAAGCATATGTAATTCCAGAGTAATATTTAAAAGATGCTGAAATATAAGAAAAATATATTTAGTGATTTTTATATGCTAGCTAGATAGTAGGAAAAGTTTGGAAAACGATTTATAGGAACACAGACAAGAGATGTAAAAGAAAATAGTTATATTTGTGGTTTAAAGTAAGGAATGAGTATATCAAGACTGATATTATGATAGTAATGATAGAAGACGTGATTGTATGGTTGGGTTGCACAGATGACTATCATATTTACTGATTTAATCATACTTTTATAATTGAGTTGTATAAGAAGATATTTGGATGCCTATCAGAAACTAATATAATATCTACATGTTGTACCCCACACTACTCATACTGAGAATGCAGCAATCTGAAAATATCTATTTTTCAAGGAGTTCAATTAAGTTCATGTGCAGCACTTAACATAAACAGCAGACTTTATGTTCATGTAGCTGCTAAATTGGGCTTCATAGTAATTTTACCTTTTCTTTGAATTTCAGAAGTGCGCGGATTGAATTGATTCTGTTGCAATAGTACATACTAATATTACATAACAGCGCATGATTGCAAATGCATTCTGAATTCATATAATTGTTTGTATTATGTATTACACTAACATTACCAATGACTATAGAGATTGATAACCTCTTCTCCCTGCTTCTGCAGAAGTTTAATGTCCTTTTGCTAATAAAAAACAAAAAAAAACAGTAAAAAATTAAAATCTTAAAGAAGCTGAGATTGCTAAAAAATAAAATAATAGATTTCCAATACCTAATAGAACATCCTGAAAGCTTATTTAATTTTAAGATTACATTTTGTGTTCTAAGACCACTTAAGGACCATGAATATAAGCAAGGGATTTCTCCTTCTTTTTAGTTAAATTAGAATCTGGCTGAAGTTTATTCTCTAATTTTGTTTTGCTTAAAAATGTGCCTTTAACAATACAAAGAGCTACCCAAATAAAAATGGAACTTTAAAACTATTGGTGTACAGTAGGAAAGGGAATTTTGCAAACTCTTTCCACTTTAAATGGTTGCTGTTTTATCAGGAATAAGCCTGCTCTGTACTAGCATGTAAATCAGATGCAACAATTAATTCTTGCCCTTCCCCTTAGAGAAAACCAAGAGCTGAGGTTTGTCAGGATCATTAAGTATTCAATGAACTCTTCAGACACAAAAAGGAGGGAGTCAGATTATTGTAAAATACTAGTTAATGATGACATCGTATTAGGAATTGCCAGAAACTATGACTGTGTTCATGCACGCTGCTTCCTTTATACAACAGTATCCACTAGAATATTACAGACCAAAACAATAAAGTGCATCACTGATATATCAAATATATTATAAATTTAAAATCTGTAGCACATAGTGCTTTCCACCTGTGTACTCTGCTCAGTGATTTACCTATAAGAGTCATTTGTCAATATTGCTGCTGTATTTTTATTTTTCTATTATGAGTTGATTCATTACATTAATTTATTCTTCTCCCCCTCCCTCTTTTACTCAGTCCCCATCCTATGTTGCTAATCCAAAATTCAGTTAAAGGCAGAATTGATTCTTAGAAACAGGGATGTAGTTCACGCAGCATTTGCTGTTACAGATCTCACAATAAAATCTTTCTCTGACCCCTGTTCAGTTATAATTACAACGTAAGAACACAGTTAGGCATTTATTTTATACATGTTGTTAGTGCTGTATAAGCCTCTTCATAGCAGTAAGGAATCTAGCTCAGCCAGGTCATCTAGTGAAAAAACAAAAAACAAACAAACAAACAAAAAAAAAAAACTAAACACCTAAATTGAAACAAAATGTCAAAATATTTCTGTAACATTGTTTTGTGTGATGTAGGAAGTAGTGGGTTTTATAGACATGTCTCTGCATTTTACTTGAGATCCTTGTTTTGTTAATGAGGGATAGAATTACTAGGGTTTTTTTTTTTCCCCTCTAAAATGAACATTATTAAGTCAAATGGTGAAGAATTAATCAAGTGGGCTGAAGGAAGAAAGTATGCCCTAAGAATTTTATTTGAAGATGGCACATTAAACTGCATTGAATATTGAATTTATCCATATGAATACCAATGAAAAAAATCACATAATGTCATGTGTTTTATCAATTTTTTATTTTGGATCATGTACATTATCTACCAGCAAGGGTGGGACTTTTTCTGCTTTTAAAGTCAGATACTATGAAAGAAAAAGAGGAGATAAAAATTTAAACTAATATTAAAACCTTATTTCAGAAAATACTTTTTTGTTTATTGAAAATGCTATTATATTATATAAACCTTTCAATTGTTAAAGTTGAATCTCACTGAATGTGGAAGATATTTCAGATGACACACTGTTATACAATGTTCCTTTTTTTTTCTGAGTCATGTTAATGGTTCAATATTTTTTGCTCTTGTTTATATTATGAATTGAGATTAATTCAATTTCACTGACACTGAATTAAATTTGACACTAAATGCATGTTGTCATGCCACTCCTATGGTCCCATGGTCTTCTAAAAGCATTGTGATTTTAGAGTGTTATGATATATTACAGCTGAACAGCTGCACATTTTTCCTGGCAAAGTTTGGATTTGGGTAACTTCTTAAAAATTGCTTACAGTTTGCAGAAGTCGAAATGCCGTTGTTAAAAAACAACTTATGTTGACTTATGAGCATCTCTGATAGGTATGATTTTGATTCCAAAAACAAGCAAAGCAATGCTATTATCTGTACAAGAAACCACATACTAGCAGCTCACTGTCGTTTCCTGATTTAATATCTAAAGATCAATCCAGATACAATATTTTGAATTAAAAAAAAACCACTTCACAGTCATTATTTTGTAGCACACGTAAGTGACTGTTTATATGCAAAGCAGAAAAGCACAGGACATTTGTAGCAGGCCTGAGAGCTCTGTCAAATACGACTAAAATGTAAAAATGTGGATATTATTACTTCATTTGTGTTGGTAAAATATCTTATTATAGGAAACCTGTAAGTATAATGAATCACAAATCTTGGAAAGTATAATACTTAAGGGATTGCTGGAGGCAAAGAAAGAAGTCTTGCTACTGGTACATCATTACTGGACAGTTTCTGATTAATGACTATCAGTTCTTGTAAAAAAATTTCAAAGAAAGAGGAATGATTCTAAGAATCAAAAGGGAAAAATACTCATCTATGAATAACTTGAAGTTCAGTGCCATGGAAAAGACTCAGGATTTTTTATTAATGTAGTGGGTATTGTATTACATTATAATCCTTTCCCTAATGTAGTTTGGGGAGTTATCTGACAGTCACAATAGCTTAAAGACTAAATCATCATGTGCTGTAGTCAAGAGGTTTAATGTGCATGAATTTCAGATGGTTGTATCACCCCTTTACTGTATAGAATTAAGGTCATCCCAAAACATAGCCAGGAGAAGTTTAAACCACAATACACAGATTATTTTGTGTAAGCCACATAAAATCAGAATTATCTGTTCAGAATAACTAGTTTACTAAATTTCACAGTGACTTTTGGTCCTCTTATCATGACTGCTTTTGTACACTTCAGCAATACAAATCTTGAAGCTCCATGCCATTCAAGTTATAAACCTTCCAAAGAGTAAAAAAACATTCCTAAAAATAATGGAAGATTGCTTTGGCAATACCATGGTTTATGATGCTTCTGAAGAGCAGAGACTATCCCCTAGGTTTTTCGTTCATTTCAATGTGTTTGTGATAGACATGTATAGGCTAAATATAGGTAAATAAAACAAACATTCAGAATAAGCAAAACTTCATAAAATTCTAATAATTTTGCCCCTAATTATAATCTTAGGTGCCTTAGGAACAAAAGTTACTCCTACAATGTTAGTAACGTTCACTGTTCAACCTAAGGATATCTAGAGCTGCCAATTTAAAGCAGTCTCTCTCCAGAGACTGTTCAAAACTTAAGGAACTTCATTTACCTAGACACCAGATGCGCTCAAGTAAAATAAAGTAGCTCATGAAATATTTTTTGTGCCTACCCACACTAAGCATGTTAGATTTACACATACAGGGAAACTGGTCAACGGGATTTACAGCAGAAAATGTCCATCTTCCACTCTATGACTCTCCAGCTATAGATGCACTTGCAATTTTTTATTATGACTATTTAATTACTGCAGTCGGCTGTGATACAGAATTAGCTCTAGTTGGGGTAGGTGTAGGTATAGACAACTGTTGGGCAGTATCTCATGGGCTCACTCCCTGGTTCAAGATAATATTTCATATTCTGATTAAATAATTTTTAACATTTGAGAAAGGCAAGGTGTTGCTACTTGAAGCCATTACTTTTACTGTTACATTGAGATTTTTCTTTTAATTAAAGCTGATTATAGCAGTGCTAAACTATTTGATTTTGTTTACTACAGAGACAAAAAATGAATGTACGATTTCCTACATGCTTCCTCATTTTTTTTTTTTTTTTTTTGTCCTTCATATGCCAGTGTTAGGTGTGCCAAGGATTAAAATCAGAGTGCCATCATAAATTTGTGGCTTACTTCTAATCCCACTGAAGTCAATAGAAAAATTTCCTATGGGCAGTTCAAAGACAAGAGAATTAAGTTATCATAAGGGAAAAAAAGAACATTGGGTCCATTTCCATCATTTTTGTATTCTACATGATTACTTAGTAACAATGTAAAGCGTATTAATAAATCCCAGCCTATGTTGTTCCCTTAGGGCCATACTCAAGATATTAAACAGCAAAGGGAAAGTAAGCAGGCAAGCTCCTCTGTCACAATCCATAAAAGACTGGTTCCTACCTATGTGCCTGCTCTTTTTTCTGATTTCTCTAACCTAATTTTGCTGAAATAGTCCACTGAAACTTTTTAACTGTGAAAATGTATGTCTAGCAGCTGAAAATGAAGGGTAGTAAACATGAAATTTCTTGTTTTTTCCTTCTCCTCCGGTTGCTTCTCATTTCTGGTAATTCATGGTTCTCGGCTCTCCTCACTAAATGTCTTCTGTTGAGCTATTTTTCTGTAAGCTTTACGTACCTCTGTGTGTGTGTGGCATTTAACAAGGCTTTCATAGAGAGTGAAACTGTTGCAGTGATTTTGGGGAAGACTGCTGTAAGATATAAGGCAACTAACACCTAACTGCTTACTGTAGGTTAGATATCATTTGGTCATTCTTTCAGGGCATGACATCATAACCATTTGTTTAAATTGCAGCATCTGCTTGTGTACCACAGGCATGTGTTCCCATCACCAGATTCATAATGTCAAGACAAATCTTGAAAGTTCCTATGGCAAAGTAGATTTGTGAGCTGATGAGAGTTCAACATGCAGCTGTGGCTGCACAGAATTAGGGTGCTACTAGGACAAAATCATCAGAAACGTAAGCTAGCAGTGTTATTGGAGAGGGAGTAAAGGGAAAGCTTGTGAAAACTGAGCTTTAGTCATGGCTGGTTCTTTCCTTAGTCTGCAGTTACTTTGCTGTGTTGTCTCCACTCGTTTGCACTGTATGATGACTGCTGGTTGGAACTGCCTGCAGAGATCCCCAATAGTTTCATTACTTTTTAAGTAAAATCACTTAATGGAATACACTGAAGAACTTGGAGCCATGTTTATTTTCTTCCTTCAAACAGAGAACAAAGGAGAAACAGGATGAAGTGAAGTTAGTATCAGGTTTTAAAGAAGACTGAGAAAGAAGGTGGGTATGACGTCAAAGAGATTTTAAAAATTAATGTGTGGTGTCTTCTTAGCTCCTTCTTGCTGGTTTGAGTTGTGAATTCTGTTAGCTTTGTAAGGAATGAGAAGAAAAAAAAAGAAACAGAAATTTAAAAACAAAACAATACAGGGACATATAACTTCAGTTTCAGACAAGTTATAATCTTTAGGTACTAAGTCTCTAATTCTCAGTTCAGCTGTCATTTTCTATTTATGTACCAAGTGTCCTTCCAAACAAAGAGGTCACATTTACTTTAAGAAGAGCTAAGGTGGGCCATGAAGTTACACAGGTTTAAGATAGCCCCCTATAATGAAAGAATTTGTGTTGTCACTTCTTCCACTTCTGTGTTTTGTTTTGGTTTACACTGGGCTGAAGGGCTATGTTTCATCTTCTAAAGTGTGTGTCATTTTCCACTGTCAAAGACTGAGGCTTATTATCAATAATATAAAACTCAGTGCTCAGTTTGAAAGCAGAGGGGGAAAAAAATCTGTTTACACTTTCAAGTTTCTTGAAAAATCAACTTAACACTTTTAGTTCTAAACAGATTTTAATTGCCATGTTTTTCATTTTTGCGACCAATGGATTTAGCTGGCATCAAACTCAAATTGAAGTTTGGCTAGGATACTGAAACAAGGATTCTATAATTTCTCATAATAAGCATTTCCACCACAATCTTTTTACATGTTTGGGTGCTCAGTGTTATTTTCTTGTACATTTGATATTTTCAAGATGTTTCTCCAGGGTTCTCATCAAAGAAAACATTTTGATGAATTTTGTCTGGATGAATATACTGTGTCTTTAGTGAATACTTGCATCGTAGTTGGTGATACTTCACCTTCGTAACTGAGCTGGTATTTGCAAACCATAGAAAATGCCTCAAAGGAAAATACTTTAGAGAAGCAACCTTGAACACTGTCTTAATTTGTCTGTTTATGAGCAAGGTTTTGAATATCTGTTTTGCTTTCAACTGGTCTTTGGAAATATTTTGAAGTTTTACAACAGCACAGTTGATCAAAGTACATTAGGGGCCAATAAACAAGAAATGAGAACAAATCAGGAAAGAGAGAGAATAGGAAACAGTGATGTGAGAGGTGGTAATACAAGAAAAATTAGAGGGAAATAAGACTGCAGAGTTCCTTTTTCCAATATTATTATTTGCTCTCAATACTTTTCCTATTATAAGAATATAAAATGATGAAATACCACACATTACTTACATACTTAGTACAGTCTGACCTGCCCCACAGACAGATCATCCAGATGTCATGAAAAATAAGAAGTATAGTGAAGTGGGAGTTTTGGGATTTCTCTGTTTTAAGTTTTGTGAGGGTTTTCTTCTAATGTTTTTAATTCTAAGTATTCATGTTAGTTCAATTCCATGTTGTGGATTAAAACAATAATAAATCCCAAAACACACTTGATTTTAACCTACAGGAAGCAGAAAAAAGGTAGAAGTAGCTAAAGCTTCATAATGCCTTTCCAACATGGTATGGGTGACTCTTTAATAAAGAGCATAAATTATTAACAAATATACAGCCTGGCAGGTATGGAGAAAAAAGCATCTCATTTTGTTCCATTTTAAATAATGTTAAATATGCTGGATTTATACTTGCATTAAAAAAAAGTTTACCTCTGCTGAGGTGTCCTTCATATATATTTTAAATATCACAGATACTATGTTTCCTTACACACCACTCTATCGATGAAGTAACAATCAACAGAAAACTGCAATTTATAACAGATACTTACTATGATCATGAGCTCATTTTTAAGAAAAAAAAATAAAAATCTGACTGATCATTGGGAAAATATACTGTATGCAACCAGATTATTCATAGAATAGAATCATAGAATAGTTAGGATTGGAAAGGAAATTAAGATCACCTAATTACAGCGCCCCTGCCATGGGCAGGGGCACCTCACACTAAACCATGCCACCCAAGGCTCTGTCCAACCTGACCTTGAGCACTGCCAGGGATGGAGCATTCACAACTTCCCTGGACAGCCCATTCCAGTGACTCACCACACTTAAAGAACTTCTTCCAACCTAAATCTTCCAATCCAATCTAAAGTCCCCCTGTTTAAGTTTTAATACATTACCCTTGTCCTATCACTACAGTTCACAGTGAGGAGTCCCTCCACAGCATCTCTGTAGGCCCCCTTCAGATACTGGAAGGCTGCTATGAGGTCTCCACGCAGCCTTCTCTTCTCCAGGCTGAACAGCCCCAACTTTCTCAGCCTGTCTTCATACAGGAGGTGCTCCAGTCCCCTGATCATCCACAAGGATGATCAGGGGACTGGACATGTTCCAGCAGTTCCATGTCCCTTTTATGTTGAGGACACCAGAACTGCATACAACACTCCAAGTGAGGTCTCATGAGAACAGAGTAGAGGGGCAGGATCACCTCCTTTGACCTGCTGGTCATGCTCCTTTTGATGCAGCCCAGAATACAGTTGGCTTTCTGGGCTGCAAGTGCACACTGCCAGCTCATGTTCATTTTCTCATCGACCAACACCCCTAAGTCACTCTCCGCAGGGCTTCGCTGAATCTCTTCTCTGCCCAAACTGTAGCTGTGCTTGGGATTGCTCCCACCCAGGTGTAGGACCTTGCCACTTGGCATGGTTAAACTTCATGAGGTTGGCATCAGTCCACCTCACAAGCATGTCAAGGTCCCTCTGAATGGCGTTCCTTCCCTCCAGCGTATTAACCGAACCACACAGCTTGGTGTCACTGGCAAACTTGCTGATGGCGCACTCAATCCCACTGTCCATGACACCGACAAAGATGCTGAACAAGATCAGTTCCAACACCAATCCCCTTGTTACTGGTCTCCAGCTGGACATTGAGCCATTGACTCATGCGGCCATCCAGACAGTTCTTTATTCACTGAGTAGTCCACTGATATCTCTCCAATTTAGAGACAAGGATGTTGTGTGGGACAGTGTTGAATGCCTTGCACAAGTCCAGGTAGATGACATCAACTGCTCTACCCTGTTCCATCAGTTTCCTAGACCCATCACAAAAAGCCACCAAACTGGTCAGGCAGGATTTCTTTCCTGTTTTTCATGTGCCTTAGCATGCCTTCCAGGAGAATCTGCTCCCAGATTTTTCCAGGCACAGAGGTGAGACTGACTGGTCTGTAATTCTCTGGGTCATCCATTTTTCCCTTCTTGGTTATATTTCCCTTTTTCCAGTTGTCGGGAACTTAACCTGACTGCCATGATCTTTCAAATATGATAGCCAGTGGCGTAGCAACTTCATTTGCCAGCTCCTTCAGGACCCACAGATGGATTTCATCAGATCCCATGGACTTATGTAAGTTCATGCTCTTAAGAGGATCTTGAACCAGATCTAGGCCTAGGGTCTTCAGTCTCATAGTCCCTACATCTGCCTTCCAAGAGCATTTGCCAGTGAAGACCAAGGCAAAGAAGTCATTAAGAATTTCAGTCTTCTCCAAATCCAGGATAGCCAGTTCTCCCTATAGCTTCTGGAGGGGGCCTACATTTTCCCTAGTCTGTCTTTTATTCACTACGTACCTACAGAATCCCTTCTTGTTATCCTTAACATCCCCAGCCAAGTTTAATTCTAGCTGGGCCTTAGATTTCCTAAGCTCGTCCCTAGCTTCCCAGACAACATCCATGTATTCTTCCCAGGCCCCCTGTCCTTGCTTCTACCTTTTATAAGCCTCTTTTTTCCTGTAAATTTTTCTCAGCAGCTACTTATCCATCCAAGGGGGTCTCCTGGCTCTCCTGCTGCACTTCCTTCTAGTCGGGATGCAACACTCCTGAGCTTGCAGTAGGTAATCCTTGATTACCAACCAACAGCCTTGGGCCTCCCTTCCCTCTACGGCTACAACTTAAGTCTTACTGAAAAACAAAAGAAAATTGGGTTGAGTATGTAAACAAATGTAAATGTTAAATTTTCACATTTAGTTTTGAGTTGTCTTGTATGCTAGTTTTCAGGTAGTACTTTCTCTTTGTCAACTTATTAACTGGCTTGAACAAGCCAAACCCTTCTCTGCTAAGCAATGCTACAGGGAATCGGTAGCTAAGAAACAGCTGCATGTGTAGATCTTTATAACAACTTTTGTGCTGGTGGATAGGTGTACGTAGTTCATGTTTGCTTTGATGTAAGACAACCAAGCAGGACATAATGGAAAACTGCATAATCTCTGGGGAAATACATCCATCAATATCTGTTTTGTCTGGGATCGCAGGCTATTCTAGGCTGCTGATTTTTGAAGTTAAATATTTATTATACACTATAAGAAGGTGTTATTTCTTCCTGATTCAGGAGGAATATATATCAGGCAGTTTTAGCATGCCAAAAAGGAATTGAAATTCTTAGTAAAAAACATAAAAATTATATCAGACAATTGAATCTAATTCCTAAAATACAAAAATTAATTTTTCCAATTAAGTTTGCATATTTAAATATTACCTGAAATTTTTAACATACTTGACATTCTTTGTTCTCTTGTTGTCATTGTTCATATGTACCATCTGTTAACAGACTTCCCTAGCAGGTCCATGAGAGCCTGAACTTTTGCAGAGGCAAAAAATGGTGTGAACTTTTCCCATTGAATTTGCTAATGAAAAATGTTCATGGTGGCATAGTCAGGTCTACATCATTGTCTGATAGAAGTAGTTAACTGTATTAATCCAGTATCATTTTCACTGCCACACAAAACTGCTGCCTTTCAAAAATGATTATTAATTGTTATTGTATTTATTCAGAGAATTAAATTTATTTTTTTTTTTAAATATGTGGTTCACATTGGAGAGAAAGCAGAGAGCTTAGTCTTGCAAACCAATACTGAAAATATTTGGTTAAGTGACACAGTAAGTGACACAGTAAGTGTCCCTTTGGACAGGTTCTCTACTGTTTTGATTCAAAGTTGTGAAGAAATATTTGACAAGTAATATTAAGTAGTGCAATGCCCACAGTTTGCTTTACATTCTTGGAAATGTTGTATCATCTCAATAAAGATCTTCAAGTGATCAAGTAATTGAGTTACAAACAAAAAAATCCAGTTTGCTAATAGGCACTAGAATGGACTTAATACTAGTAAAACAACCTCTTTATTTCAGTGAGGGCATATGTCAATCACATATGTAATGTTTTGAGATAGCGATAGTACTTTCTCTGTAGCTTGTAAGTGATCCTCTTTCATGAAAGCAAAACCTGAATTCTTCCTTAAATGAGACTTGTTCAAACAAGCCACTATGCTAATGTTTTAAAGCACAAAAACCTTACTGTATTATCATGTTAAGTGACTTTTATCATATTATAATGTTTTATCAGGTTAAGCAGTTTTATTCCTAAGAATACAGACACTTGAAGGAAGGTGCTCTAGTGGCAGTGTAACACATTGCTGTCTTCTTACCAGGCTAGTGGGAAGATATTTTTAAAATGTACATTTGTGTTAAAAAATAGAAATGGAAAAACAAGTATTTTTCATAGTGCAAATTATTTGTTAATCATTATCTATTTATAAAGAATTCAGACAACATCCTTCCTCAAAAGGATTATATGCTTGCTAAAAACAACTGCCCCGATTTCTTTATCAATGCTTGGATCTCCAGAGAACTCTGTGCTTCTCCAGAAGTCATGACACACTACTGCTATTCCTATTATATTTTTTTTCATGTGAGATGCATACAGCTTCCCAAACACTGCTCTTGATCACTGTTTTTCTGCAATTAGTCCCTCAGAAAACCTTTCAGACCATGTAGGTTGGCTATACTCAGGCTGTAGGCATGATTGATACAATGGTACTCTGCGCTACAGAGATGTCTTCTAGGCATCTTTTTCTTGTGGAAAAGTCTTGCTGAGCCTGACCCTGCTAGAATGATTAACAGAAACAAGACAGCTGTCTCACTTTCTGCTGACTGAATCATTTTAACAGGACAAAATGTGAAAGTATGAGAAAAGTAAATACACAGTCCACCAAAAACAGAAATCTTAATCATAAATCTTTAATCATCAATATCTTGATGCCACAAAGCTATGTCCCAGTAGCTCTATGGCATAAAGTAGGCATATGACAATGCATTTTCCAGATGCACATTGAGTGATCCATAATTCATTTCAGGCAAAATCAACCAGATTATTTTAAATAGTTTACAAAGATTATTCTGAACACTTAAGATGAACTACTTTGTCATCAGCATAGCAGTGTGATAGATTCCATGCCATTCTAGTGGTATAAAATGCAGGAAGACAACAAAAAGATACCAAGATGACATCTACAGATGTCACTAAAGGCCTAAAATACACTGAACCTCTCAGTAAATGAAACAGTACTTGTGCAACACTCTGGCCCACAGTTAAACCTTTTCATTGGGGAGATTATATTTAAAAAGACATTGATTTACAAAAAGAAATAAGACAAATGGGTAATGTGAAAAGATACAATAAAAATTCAATGAAAACAATATATCATATAATTAATGCCTCTGTCCCAATTTTTCACCTGGAAAATGAGGGTTACATCAACATCTTTTGAACTTCTGATCAATCTGTATGAAAAAGGTCCTTAAATCACAGAGTAATAGAATTGTTTGGGTTGGAAAAGACCTTTAAGATCATGAAGTCAAAACATTAGTACTGCCAAGTCCACTACTAAACCATCTCCCTAAGTGCTGCATCTACGTATCTTTTAAATACTTCCATGGAAGGTGATTCCACCACTTCCCTGGCTAGCCTGTTCCAATGATTGAACACCCTTTTGGTTAAGAAATTTTTCTCATCTCCAATCTAAACCTCCCCTGGTGAAACTTGAGATAGTTTCCTCTTGTTTCATGGCTTGTTACTTGGGAAAAGCGACAAACACCCACTTTGCTACAACCTCCTTTTAGGTAGTTGTACAGAGAGACAAGTCACCCCTGAGCCTCCTTTTCTCCAAGCTAAACAACCCCAGTTCCCTTAGCTGCTCCTCCCAGGACTTGTGATCCAGACCCTCCACTGCCTTTGTCGACCTTCCTTGAACATGCTCCAGCACCTCAATGTCTTTCTTGTACTGATGGGCCCAAAGCTGAAACTAGTATTTGAGGTGCAACCCCATCAGTGCCAAGTACAGGGGGATGCTGGCCACACTATTTCTGATACAAGACAGGATGCTACCAGCCTTCTTGGCCAGCCTGGGTACATGATTGGCTTATGCTCAGTCAGCTGTCAACCAACACCTCCTTTTCCACCAGGCAGTTTTCCAGTCACTGGTTCCCAATCCTGTAGCATTGCATGGGGTTGTTGGGACCCAAGTGCAGAATTATTACACAGAGAGAAGGCAAGGTATATGTTTCTCGTAGGATGAAAGAGAAGGTTTCTCTCCTGTACTGTTCTGTACTTATGTTCCAATGTATTACTCGGATCATATTCATAATCTTTTCTTCTTGGCGATGAAATAAAATGGAATAAGAAACATTTGAAAAAACTACTGAGATACCAAATGAAAGAGAAAGTAGGACTGTGAAGGTTATATTTTGGGCCTTTGATTTTTTCATGATCTGCTATTGAACTTCCACCACCACCATGTACACACACCATGGGTGACATGTAAAGAAATCTGGAATATTTGGTAACTATCTGCACATCCTTGAAAGACCTTGGCTTTTTGATGTCTTCTGTAAAGACGTTACCTATACTGTTTCCACTTTGGAACACTGAATGGGCAACTGTATACATTATCTTTCTATGAGAAACCATATCTTTCTCCTCTGCCTTATCCAGGCTGACATACTTCATATTATAAAGCATGATAAAGTGAGAACAGGATGTGAGGTGACAGAAATATACTTAACTTCTGGAAGAGGCTTCCTGCCAGCATGTATGTTGACTAAGGCATGATGTGATTCATCAAGCAGTAATTTTAGTGTAGACTGGATTAGAAATGATTTCTTAAGTGATAAATCGGGCTGAGTGAATGGCTGTCTCCTATGTAAGCAACTTCTTTGTTCTGAATAGAGGACAACATTGTGAACTCCTTTGATGTAACTGAAAATTTGCTGGTTTTCCTAAGTAGCAGTTCTTACAGCTGTACATTTCATGGAAAACTCAAGGTTTTCCTCATGTACTGTGTACTGCTCTGTACTTACAAGATCCAATGTATTACTCAGATGATATTCATCGCCTTTTCTTTTCTTGATGATGAAATAAAATTGAATGACAAAGATTTGGAAAAACTACTGAGATACCAAAGAAAAGACTGTGGAAACAAGATACTTTTTATTTTATCTGTTTTGTTTTCTAAGAAAACAAAATGCTACTTTCTTTTATTGCTTATAAAAGCCCCAGAAGCCCAGCACATGTATCATACAGGAAACTGAAGCTGCTGTAGGGATCACTAGCAATGTCTAAAGTTTGAGTTTCACTTTGCTAGTCCTGTTCAGATAATTCTAACTCAGCCCAAAGAAAACCTCAGATGTGAAAGTATCCTTAAAATACCCTGATTTCTATAAGTGAACATCTTAAAATGGGAAGTAACAAAACTGCTATACTTAATATAGCCATTAACACTTCTGATTAATTAGTCTGTACAAGTACTTGCTTTCCAATAAATAAAAATGCCATAGAAATAGCAAGCAAAACCACATGACACTCAGCTTATTAGCATACTGATATTTTCATTGGCCGTTCTTAACCCGTTTACATAGGAGTGGTTTTGGGAGAAAGGAACAAATGCTTTCTCATGTTGTACTATAGACTTTCATGAAGTAATGCCCTTGTTAGAAGTCCCTTTACAGCTTTCTTATAGGCCCCTTAGGTACTGGAAGTCTGCTGTAACTTCTCCCTAGGGCCTTCTAGGGAACAAGCCCATCTCTCTCAAGCTGTCTTCAGAGGAGAGGTGCTCCAGGTCTCTGAACAGCATCATGATCCTCCGGACTCACTCAAGCAGGTCCACATGCTTGTGCTGGGTGCTGCATGGCTGAACACATTACTCCAGGTGGTGTCTCACAAGAGCAGAATAGGCAATCACCTTCCTCAGTCTGCTGGCACCACTTCTCTTGCTGCAGCCTGGGACACAACTGGCTTTCTGGGCCACAAGCACTTATTGCTGGGTCACACTGAGCTTCTCATCCACCAGTACCTCCAAGTCCTTCTCATGTGTGCTCTCAATCCATTCCCTGCCCAGCCTGTATTTGTGCTTGGGATTGCTCATACCCAGGTACAGGACCTTGTACTTGGCCTTGTTGAACTTCATGAAGTTTCCCGTGGCCCACTTCCCAAGCCTGTCAAGGTGCCTCTGGATGGCAACCCTTCCCTCCAGGGTGTAGATTGCACCAAAGAGCTTAGTGTTGTCAGCAGACTTGCTGAGGGCACACTCAATCTCACTGTCCATGTTGCTGAAAGGTGTTGAACAGGATCAGTCTCAATATCAACCTGAGGAACACCGATTGTCAGTGATCTCCATTTGGAGATTGGGTCACTGACTGCAACCCTACAAGTGTGACCATCCATCAAATCCATGCCATTCCAGTTTAGAGACAAGGGTGTCATGCAGGGCGGTGTCATGCAGAGCAGTGTCAAGTTCTTTGTACAATTCATAGAATAGTTAGGGTTGGAAAGGACGTTAAGGTCATCTGGTTCCAAGCCCCCTACCATGGGCAGGGACACCTTCCACTGGACCATGTCACCCAATGCTCTGTCCAACTTGAACTCTGTTGGGGTTGGAGCATTTACCACTTCTCTGGGCAACCCATTCCAGTGCCTCACCATTCTAACAGTAAAGAACTTCTTCCTTTCATCTAACCTAAACTTGCCCTGTTTAAGTTTGAACTCCTTACCCCTTGTCCTACCACTGCAGTCCCTAATGAAGAGTCCCTCCCAGGCATCCTTGTAGGCTTCCTTCAGATACTGGAATGCTGCTATGAGGTCTTCACGCAGCCTTCTCTTTACCATGCTGAACAGCCCCAGATCTCTCAGCCTGTGTATGACATACCATACGATGTATCCTACATCAAATGTAGACAAATTTAGAAATATGTTGCATCATTGACACTGAAGAGTATATCCCTGTGTGAAATATTCTGATTTTTTATTTGGAATTCTTTTCTCTTTTTCTCCTCGTCTTGCAGTGCATATATACATATAAATTTCAGTGAAAGTGAGGAAAGCAACTGATATTACATTTAGAAAAAGATATTGAAGGAGATAATAGATATTGACCCTCCCCCAGAGGAATAAGATACATTTGGTATCCTAGATTTCTTTGTAGAATTATTTTCAGTCTAATATAGATGAACATGATGATCTCTGGTTCTTTACACCTGTTTCCTTATTCCAAATCAATTTCTTCCACAGGCCCAGTTTATTGCACCTCTGGTTTTGCTCTAAATATTTTCCCCAGGAAATCAGCATAACAGAAACCATCATATTACATAAAAACAATTTGGGAAAAATAGTTTTCTAGTGTCAGCTTCAGAAATT
This sequence comes from Melopsittacus undulatus, assembly GCF_012275295.1. NCBI lineage: Eukaryota > Metazoa > Chordata > Aves > Psittaciformes > Psittaculidae > Melopsittacus > Melopsittacus undulatus. The sequence continues at coordinate 80,087,547 of NC_047527.1, read as the reverse complement.
AAAGGTAAGCACAGAATGAATCTTGCTTTGTTTGTTGAAGGAAAAGCAGAAGTTTGCCCTATGTTTTCTATACATCCTCCTAGTACACTTCCAGGTCACAGTAATCAATGAATCTGTTATGGCTCCTTATTGTTTGAGGTTATTACACATGGGCAGTGAGTGAGATTTTTATATGAGATCCCCTGTACTGACAAGGACCAGTATACCCAAAACTGGAAAAATCTCCAGAAGTGGTATGCTAGTTTTTATGTTTGTGATCATTGTCTGAATAAGTTGTTTCACTGGAAGATAATTAAGATCTAGGTTTCCGCATTTTTTCTTTTTTTTTTCTTTTTTTGGAAGGAGAGTGAGACACTTAGGTAAATATGGAAAGGATTTTAGGTTTTAAATCTGAAATTAAACTTTTTAAATATCTGTGATATTATATTCTAATTCAAATTTCTTGAAGCCTATAAAACCATTTTATATTCAACAGCATGCAACACTTCTGCAAACACAGTTGCAAAATATATCTGCAGTGTGAATTGACAATGAGATGTTCAATCAGTCTAAAACAAATTCTTTCTACACAGAATATTATAAGGTGAGAAAGAATTCTGAAGTCTAGTTTCTGCTGTGGATTTTTACTTCAAATTTGTTTTGAACTATGCTTACTCTAATGGCTGATGCACTAGCTTATGTGGTTGGTAAAGATAACTTGAACTGCTTAGTACTTTTACAGAATGTATTAATACAAAGGGGAAAACCAAATCAAATTCCACTTCTTGATTGGAGAGGTCACTTCTGGATAATCATGTTAATGTTCTGAGGCCTATTTATTTAGTACTAATGATACTCTCTAGATTTGCAATTATTTTAAGACATATTTTGCAGGTTACTGAGCATGAAAGCATGACTTTTTTATGTTAAAGGTACAATATGTAGATGCATTATTCACTACACATGATTCTATAAAATACTGTAATGTAACTGTCTTCTGTCTCAGGGCAGGATACTATTTAATCATTCAGCCTCCTCTTAGGAAAACCTAACATATCACACATGTTTAGTGTAATATTTATTCATTGACTTTTCAACTGAAAAAGATCAGTCACATCAGGTTCACCAGCAGCAGTTATTTTTTCTCCTTAGCAGCTGGTGCAGTGCTGTGTTTTCAACTTTATTCTGGGAACAGTGCTGATAACACATAGAATCATAGAATCATAGAATAGTTAGGGTTGGAAAGGACCTTAAGATCATCTAGTTCCAACCCCCCTGCCATGGGCAGGATGTTTTTACTTGTTGCTAAGTAAAGTTTACTCCGATCAAGGACTTTCTAAGTCTCATGATCTGCCAGTGAGGAGGAGAAGCCAGGAGGAAGCAAAGACAGGACACTGACCCAAACTAAGCAAAGGGGTTTTCTATACCACAGCACGTCATGCCCACTATATAAACTGGGCAGAGTTACATAGAAGGCCCAGATAGTTGCTCTGGTCGGACTAGATAGTGGTCAGCAGTTGTATTCTCTTCCCTTGTTATTCCCCTTATCATTATTATTATTGGTGGTAGCAGTAGTGGTTTGTGTTATAACTTAGTTACAGGATTGTTCTTATCTCAACCCGTGGGAGTTACATTCTTTCAGTTCTCTTCCCAATCCCTCCAGAAGCAGGGGGAAGAAGAAGCAGGGGGAGTGAGCAAGCAGCGGTGTGGTTCTGAGTTCCTTATTGAGCTTAAGCCACAACATCTGTATACAGCTTTGAAACTGCGCAGAGAAAAGTATTCAGCTATTGCACTGTCAGGTTATTTTCACAGTGAGCAAACAAATAATAATGCTATACGAACAACATAATATACACAACAATTTTACTTTTAAAGTACTTTTATCATGTGTTTATTGTATGTTGCAGTTTTCTTCATTCCCTACCATCTCCAAAAATTTATAAATTTAGGACACTCTAGTAGCATACATCACACTGAAAATATATGGTAAGGTAATATGGTGGTTGTATCTGCTAGCTCAGTGGTTACTCCCTCTCTGTGAATACAGAATGCCCATTACATCTTCTGACTGAGGAGATCCAATCCTGTCTAAACTGAAGAGACTATTACATAAGAACTTATAACCATTCTATTACATTTGCCTTTCCTTTTATTACAAATGTATGAAAAAACCCACCCCCTCCCTCTGTAGAGGATTGCATGAAGTTATTTCCTGTGGTTCAGACTAAATGACTTGCTTACCCTCACAAATATGTTCCACACTGTCTTCATAAACAAATTTAAATAAAAATAAATCAATATTAATGTATAGATATTCTTGATGTTTAAAAAAAGCCCAAGCAAACAACACTTTAAGGAAAATAGGTTCTTCTGTGAATCCTCAAAGTTAAAATGCTGACATCATAAACATCCAGAGGAATTTACAGATAAGTGTTCAAATTACATACAGCGGAGATGTGATGCATGATGTAGATGACACCAAGCTGAATGGTGGAGCTAATGCACCTGAGGGATGGAATGCCATCCAGAGGAACTTGGACAAGATCAAGAAGTGGGCCAATGTGAACCTCACGAGATTCAACAAGGCCAAGTGAAAGGTCCTGCGCCTGGGTTGGGTCAATCCCTGGTATGGACACAAACTAGAAGATGAAGGGATTGTGAGTACCCCTGCCTGAAGAGAAGGACTTGGGGGTACTGGTGAAAAAAACCTGGATGTGAGCCAGCAATATGCATTCACAACCCAGAATCTCCCAGGCTGCACCCACAGAAGTGTTGCCAACAGGTTGAGGGAGGTAATTCTGATCCTCTGCTCTCATGAGACCCCCACCTGGCATACTGCATCCAGCCCTGGAGTCCTCAGTACAGGAAAGATAAGAATTTGCTGGGAGAGTTCCAGAGGTAGGCCACAAAAACAATCAGAGGGATGGAACACCTCTCCTATGAGAAAGACAGACAGCTTGGGTTGTTCAGTGCAAAGAAGACTCCAAGAAGACCCTATTGCAGTCTTTCAGTTCATCAAAGGGGCCTATAAGAAAGATGGAGAGAGACTTTTTAGCAGGTCCAGTTGTGACAGGACAAGGGGAGGTGCAGGCTAGACATGGAGACATTCAAGGCCATGCTGGATGCGTTTCTGAGCAATCTGATCTAGTCAAAGGTGTCCCTGCTCATTGAAACGGGATTGAACTAGATGACCTTTGAAGGCCCCTCCCAACCCAGACTCTTCTGTGATTCTATGCAGGTAACAGAGGATCTTCTGAAATTATATTAATGAAAGATTAGAGCAGCTATTTACACTGGGAAGTGAGATAGAAAGGAAACCTCTTAAAAATCCAGAACACCACCACCGAAACTTGAGATCTCATGTGTATGAATGATAAGGATCTGTGTATTTTAATTTGAATTTGCAGAGCTTTGTAGTATCCAGTCCAGAAGTACTTTCATCTCCAAACTTAATGTAATTGTTTAGTACTACATTATACTCCAAGTTGAAAAGCAATCTTTAAACAACTTGTTTATATTCCTCTTTTTTTTTTGTTCACCTTAGACTTTATTGCTGAAATATAAAGCAAAACTGGCAATTGCAGGCTGGATGTATGCTCCTGTTGCTTTTTTTTTTTTCCATTTTTTCGTCTGCTTATCTGGCATGAGAACTTGCCATCTTCCCTTTCCTTGGCACTGGCAGCAGCCTGCACACCCCTCCTTTGTTCAACAGGGAAAGAGGTGCAAGGGGAGGAAGTGTCAGGACACCACAGAAGATAAAGCCAGTGCCTAGGAAAACTGTGCTAGCCACTGATCCATTCTCTCAGCAGCAGCAACATACTGTCATTGCCAAGCTATGAGTAGCTACTAAGCAAACAGGTTTTCCTCATCTCTTTCACAAAAAAAACGCAGCAGGCCAGATGGTAATGGGTCTCCAGATAGTCATTTGAACTGTGCAGGACTAATCTGTGTCTTATTAATCAGTTTTATTTTTCCTCATTATCAGAATACATTCATCTTATGCAGAACAGTTTAACATCTAGACAGCCTTGTTTATGTATTATTTGGCAATCTAGAACAAGAGACTGTTAAAGCTGCAGTTAGAAACTCAGAATTCAAAGCATCTCCAATTGCACCCTTAATTCAGAAAAGCACAAGTACCTTTATTTGTCAAAGAAAGTGCAGGATGCAGAGTGACAAAGACATGAAGATGACACATGAATGCAGTCTTCAAGAAATGGCTGCTTTTTATTCCTGCTGCAGAAAACGCTGCGGACACTAAGTTTAAAAAAAAAAACAAAACAAAAACAAACTGTATATAAAGGGAGTGAATGACCAGTGCTGAAAAGGACATCAGTCACACTCAATTTATCCTTTCTTTTCAGTATATTATCTACCCATTGAAAGAAGCAGAGTTTCTGTAGAAAATATGACTGTCACTTAAAAACTGTCCTACGGTTTACTAGCATGTAAAAAGCTTAACTGAATGTAAGTAGTATTGACATGGGTATCTCTAGCTTTTGAAGGCTTTGTTTTACAAGTTACAGTAAGTCCTTTGGTATGGAAACCAAAGTGAAGAATTATATTTGTTTATTAACTGATCTTTCAACTTTGAACCATTTGTGTTAACTGTCTTGTAACAAAAACAAGAGACAAAAAAGGCATTTAAAAGAAAAAGATTTCATAAAAAGTAATGACCATTTTCTTGCAAACATTTTAAGTCCATAGAGTACACTCAAACAAAAGTTGGAGGAAATTTTGCAAAGCAAGCAGGCTGTATATGATGTTTATTGTAAAAAAGAGAGAGAAAATATTTTTCTCTTTCCATGGTACACTGAATCTGCTACTCTAGTAAGAAAGCAATTTTTCCGGACTATACATCCCAATTTTATTAATTTTGATAAATCTTCCTATGTATTAGACTTGATAGTGTTACAATTTATACAAAACAAGCAGAGCACAACACTGTCTATAGTGAGAAATCCTAGTATGTCCCAATAAGCAAATAATTCAGCATCATTAACCTAAAGTGTCTGAGAAAGCTAACATTTTTAGCTCATTCTGAAATTACTGAAAATTCTGAAATTACTTAGAATTCACCTGCAAGTCATAACACCATTTTAGAAATACTATTTTTGTAATTTAAACATGCATGGTATTCCTCATAAAGATATTCACATTTCACATGAGTATAGGGTTTTTTCCAACCATGTATCAGACAGTTTCAGAATCTATGCTGTCATATGAAAGACAGCTACTAATGTGGTAGCTAGACAAGTACTTCTATATATGTATGTGCATACTGGAAACAAAAAATCAAGAATCTTGTGAGTCAGGTTTCAAGGTTTCACTTCTGTATGTTATCAGGAACAGATATTAGTTCCTACTTGAGATTTAATGATTTTGTAAGTTTAGATCATAGAATCATGCAATCAGTCATGGAATGGTTTGAGTTGGGACCTTAAAGGCCACATAGTTCCAGCCCCCCTGCCATGGGTGGGGACACTTTCCACTAGACCAGGTTGCTCAATGCCCCATCCAGCCTGGCTTTGAACACTTCCAGGGATGGGGAAGGGGTATAAAAGGATATTCAGAGATATAGAAGAGCTACTTGTTAGCTGTACATTTCATTTCTTAGCAAGACCAGTAATTTTATTTCTTAGCAAGATCAGCAATACTCAATATCTAATTGGAAAGACATCTCTTACCTTATGACAATACTTATCACCAATAGTGATAGATAAAACTGAAGAATCACAAACTAAACAGACCTATTCAGTTAAAAGAAAAACTGTTCAATGTTATCTCTCTCATACTTTGTATTTATGCACAAATTATCAAGATCTTACACTTTCATTGGCCAACAGAAAGCTGACTTTTCAACAGCTTTCAGGGCACAGTTGAAAGTGTTCTATGCCCACAAACTTAGAAGAAAATCTGTCTATTGTGGATCATTTAAGTAATATGAAATGAGAAACTAAATATAAACTAGGCCAAACATCAAACATTAGTTCTGTAATTTCTTAATCCAGAATATGAGTCTTCATAAAGTTAGTAATATCTTGAGTAGACTTCTTTCAAAAATAAAAAAAAAAAACAACACCAAACCCTGTTACAATATAATACATTCCCCATTTCCCATTTTACTAATGCTGGTCCTCACTGAAGTGCATATTTCAGAGTCCAGAAGGTAAACATCAACTCATTTCACATGACTCATTTAAAAAATAAGACACTACCATCCTACTGCTTAACCATAAAAAACAAAGTTGCTACTCTAATTCCTACTAGTATTCATTAATATTGGTTGAATTTCTTCATTAAAACCTGGTCAAAAAGCTTTTATTAGAAACTTTCATTATCTTCCAAGTGGTCAGATGCCTACTTACATCAGCAGGTTCCCATACAGAAGAATTAAAAATCATGGAATTATAGAATAGTTAGGGTTGGAAAGGACCTTAAGATCATCTAGTTCCAACTCCCCTAACATGGGCAGGGACACCTCACACAAAACCATGTCACCCAAGGTTCTGTCTAGGCTGGCATTGAACACTGCCAGAGATGGAGCATTCACAACTTCAGTGGACAACCCACACCAGTGCCTCACTACCATCACAGTAAAGAACTTCTTCCTTATACATAAACTGAACTTTCCTGCTTAAGTTTAAACCCATTACCCCTTGTCCTACCACTACAGTCTGTAGTGAAGAGTTCCTCTCCAGCATCATTGTAGGAACCCTTCAGATACTGGAAGGCTGCTATGAGGTCTCCATGCAGCCTTCTCTTCTCCAGGCTGAACAGCCCCAACTCTTCTCAGCCTGTCTTCATATGGGAGGTGCTCCAGTCCCCTGATCATCATCACAGCCCTCCTCTGGACTTGTTCTAACAGTTCCATGTCCCTTTTATGTTGAGGACACCAGAACTGCACACAATACTCCAAGTGACGTCTCACGAGAGCCGAGGAGAGGGGCAGGATCACTGACTTCAACCTGCTGGTCACATTCCTTTTGATGCAGCCCAGGATATGGTTGGCTTTCTGGCCTGTGAGCGCACACTGCCAGCTCATGTTAAGTTTCTCATTGACCAGCACCCTCAAGTCGCTCTCCACAGTGCTGCTCTGAATCTCTTCTCCACCCAACTAAAAATAATCAGAATTTTCTGGTAGATGGCTTCCTTTACAATCCACTGTGGCAGATATATTCAATTATGCTCTTTGTGTATAGTCTAGAAGTTACGTTTATTTCTAACTTTGCAAGCATGCATCTTCATTGTAAAATTGGTAAAAATATCATTTGTCAAGTAATTCATACAGCATTTAGAAAATTAATTTTTTACCCTTACAATGCAATACTAATGTGTTAAAATATATTTTCCTCCCCCTAAAGTTGCTTTATGTTGATTATTGCTTTAAAGGTCTTTTCCTTTGCAAACACTCACATGTCTATCCAAAGGGAATTCTTTCTTGCTAAACAGCATTTCACTCTCACCTCGAAACTACAGGTCAATGAAAGTATTTCCAATTTTTTTTTTATTTTTTATAAAAAAGCTAAAAAGACTTCTTTTGCATTTTAGTCAGACTTTTACTCATAAGATGTCACTGAATGACATGTCCCTAAACAATTCTCTCTCACTGGAAACTGATCTAGAAAAGCATTTAAGTGCCTCTTGTAAATGAAACACTACCAGTGAAGTTAGTAAAACTGCTGTGAAACGTCTAAAGTTATGCTGATGCAATTTGAGTCAAAAGTTCATCAGGAATCTCAAATTTATCTGGAAGCAGACTAGGAAGCTAAAGCTCTCTCCTCCAGGGTTGCTAAGCTTTTGAGTTTCTTGAAATGTCACTGATCTTGAGATCAGTAATATTTTACTCCATTTTACAGAAGAATAAACTTATTTTTGTCTAAACTATATTTCCTACTGATATTTAAGTGTAAGTTTCACACCTTCAAACAAGAGAAGAATTCTGGGTTCTTTAAAAACCTCAGTGGTACTTGACATTGCTTCCAAAGCCTGTGTTTGCCAGGCTAGAAGTGACCTAACCATCAAATTATTAATTTCATAGAGCTGTTTCTAGTGTCATTAACTACTGCAAGCAGGCATTCCAACACTAGGATGTGTAACATGTAGATAAATACAATGACCTGAAACTTCTGTCTTCAAGACCTCTGAAGGTCTACCAGTCCAGCCTGTGCTCACAGCAGGTCCAAACAGATCAGGTTGCAGGAAGGCTCAGCCACGTGATGTTGAGAGATTTCAGAGCTGGGTGTACTATCAAAGGGCTTCACCTGACATGCTGCTTACAGTACTGCTGCCCATCATGCTGTGTGGCCTGCGCAGGCACCCATGTGCAGCACCAGCACTGGGTAGGAGGCATTCCCTGTGCAGAGTGGCCAGTGCTGCCCGGTGCCCTTCACAGCCGGTCCCAGACAGCTCCAATGAGCCCACTGCAGGGCAGAACTGAGCCCCTCAGCCATGGGTGGGTGCCTTGGGAAAAGCCTGGGTAAGAAAGGGCAAACATTGCTGCCAGGCAGCCAATACTGAGGGAAACCGGGTGAGAAACAGCCCTGCAAGCCCCGAGGGCAGAGCACGAGGAGGGCTGGAGGGGCTCCAGGCACCGGGGGAAAGAACTGATTTCTTACCACAATTGTGCTGTGCACAGGAGAAACCACAAGACCTCAAGAGATTGGAAAACAAAACAAAAAACAATTTTCTTGCAAGCTTCCCTAAAATTGTGTCAGAAGAAACAAAAGGCTTGGAAAGCTCTTCCAGAAGAGCCAAAGTAGATGGAGAAAAAGATAAAGGAGAGAAAAATAGAAAAAAATAGGCTCACCATCCAGAGCTGTCTTCTTGGTCAGCAAGTTGAAATTCTTTTAGTTGTAGTTCCTTTAAACTACAGACCTTTTACTCCTTTCAGTACAGTATGATAGAACACTCTGCCTTACTGCTGGCTGCTTATCATACAGCCAGAGACTCTTGGACCCATCCCCTTACAGGCCATGACTCATTTCCCACAGGCTTCAGGAGGTGCTCTGGAATGTTCCAGCCGGTGCCAGGGGTCTCTGGTGAGCCCCACTCACAGTTCCTGCTGTGTCCTGAGAGCTGCAGTGCTTTGGCAGTAGCCACAGGGGCTGTGTCGCTGTCTCTGCTCAGGTTCTTGCTGGCTCAGTTGATGTTCACAGTCTCAGGGCAGACAACACAGGAAACTATCCTTTGCCTTCTTGGAGTGCAGTCCCTGCTCTGTCCCCGACCACCAACACTGCTCACCATGAACAGGTGCTCAGCCTCCCTCCTCTGCTTCTGTCTGTTGTTTCCAGACATGTGCAAAAAAGGAGCCCTTGACCATCACAGTAGTGAATGCAAAAATTGTGAGGTGCAGGGATATTACCAGTATCTTTAGTAGATGTTTAATTGCCTAACTAAATTGCTCACTTAATATTTTGTTTCAGTGGTTTTCAGAGTTTGGTTTCCAGCCACTGGACCTTGCTGAGTATGCTAGATTATTTAATTATTTAATTATTTATTAATCTTAGGAATTATTTTCACTTGATGGATTTTGTTTTCTTCTTGTGGACAAATTAATCCTAGAACAGCATGCATAAAAATGCACCAGAAGCAAATTTGCAGCAAATTCTTATATAACAGTTTCAGCATAACATACCAGATTTTTGCAGTCCTTGGACACTGTTTGCCTGACACAACAGTATTCTTGGTCATTTCAAGATAACTGATACATGGTGAGCAGACAGAAAAAAAAAACCCAACAAAACACTATGCTTTTATTATTTTAAAATATTTCCATTTAATAAGAGTACCACATCTGTTGGAAAAAAAAAAAAAACAGGAACAGCAAAGTGCAAATGTGTATCTCGTAGCAACAAAGAATCAGAACAACTGTCAGAAGATTTTAGAGAAAGTAATACACCTTTTCAAAGGGATTTTATTAACTACTTGTAGTTCTTTACATACCACTGTGGACCAGTAGATAAGTTTCCATAGATATTTAAACTTTTAGTTCTCTTTCTGTCACGTCTCCCCAGGTTATCTGCTGTATGTTACTGGTTTTCAATATACTGCACCATAATAGTGAAAAAAATATGTCATTAATGTTTTTTATTTAAGTTCTTCCTGTCTAAATCCTTGCCTCAGATGCCTGGAGCTATCTGAAATACACTTATTTCACCTACTTTACATGAGATTTAGTCTAAGCTAGATATATTGAACACTGTAATGCATTTGGCTAGCTAATATCACAGTGTTGTGGTTTAAACCCAGCCACGCAGCTCGTCCACACACTCCCCCCCTTCCTCCCACAACTCCCAGAGAGCTGGGGAGGAGAATCAAAAGAATGTAGCTCCCATGGGTTGACATAAGAACAGTTTAATAACTAAGACATAACACAAATTGCTACTACTACTACCAATAATAATGATAAAGGAAATAACAAGTGAAGAGAATATGACACCTCACCAGCCACCGACTGATAACTAACCCCACCCCACCCCACCCCGCCTCCTGAGCACTGACACATAACTCCTCCAAGCCTCCCAGAACCCTAGCCCTTCTGGGTAACTTTCTGTTACATCCTGGGTATGACATGCTACGGTATGGAATACCTCTTTGGCTAGTTTGGGTAAGGTGTCCTGTCTCTGCTTCCTCCTGGCTTCCCCTCCTCCCTGGCAAAGCATGAGGCTCAGAAAGTCTTTGGCCAAACCAAACATTTGAGCAGTAACTAAAAACATAGGTGGTATCAGCACCATTCCCATGCCAAAAGTCAAAACACAGTGCTGCACCAGCTACCAAGAAAGAGAAAAAATGACTGCTACTGCTGAACTCAGGACACACAGTTTTAATAACATACTGTATCTTTAAATTATTCTTTTAAAATTATTTCAGATAGCCATGTTAGTTACCTAATTTTGGAGATTCTATATACAGTCAATAAAAATACACCTCAGGAATTTTCATACTTATTAATGTTGCTTCCTTTGCCTTCCAGTAACTACTGTTCAGTTTCAGCAGATTTTAGTTCTCCTAGATTTTTTTTTCCTCCTGCCTATTATTATTTAACTGGCACTTTTCAATGAAGGATGGCATTTATGTGTTCAGCAGTAGACATTCTAGACATGCTGCTGCACCGCGCTGTGCTGAAATCAGAGCTAAAGTCTCATCTGTTTTCAAAACTTTTATTTGTCTCTCTCAGCAAAGTTGAATCTTCTATACTTAAACAAGTTCCACTAATCCACGTTACATTTCAGTAAAACAATACAAAGGGTTGAAAGTCCTTGGCTATCTTTGGGTAGTTTCCTTTAAGGCAGGGATACAGTGAGGTTTGCCTCAGATCCCATGCATGACATTGAGAGTCCCTTAACCTGTGCCTGTGCTTCACTGATCATTATTGGGCTGCATCAGCATAACTTTTGGGACTGTGAGTTCTAAAAGAAAGTTTTTTGTTAGTAGTAGCAGTAAAACTATATCTATCATTACAAAAATGAGCGCCTGATTGAAACAGCTTGAATAATTGCTCAGTGCTGTGTGTTTAGATGATTTTCTTCATGTGTTTGTAATATGTATCTTCCAAAGTTTTGCAAGTTTCATCCAAGGTAGATTTCCACTTGTTTTCCTTCAGAAAAGAAACAAAACAAAACAAAACAAAACATTGCTTGTTTATTTTTCTCATGTGCTGCTACCCATGTTGAAAACTTTTCTCTTTCTGATTTTTAATTTTTATCGGATATTTTTTTTTACATTGACCTTAATATAAAGAAAATCTATGAAACACTTCTCTGTATTTTTGTTGCTTTGGATTTTTTTTCTTTATTATGTCCTAAGACTAGAATGAATCTTTCAGAAGACAAAAAGGTTTTCTTAGTAACTGGAGTTACAGAGGCAAAGGCTTTGAAAATTAACTCAGCAAATGAAATTTAATAGCACTTAAAAACTTGGGCTTTATTTTCAGAAGTTTAGTAAAATATAGAGAAACAACTTGGTAGAATGGAAAGTCATTTTATTGGTACGGGATTTTGTCTTTTTTGACCTATATAGATGATTCAGCACTTCTGCAATAATTTTACTATTACCTTGACCTTGCATTTTCCTTATTAGCTTACTGTGTAAAGTGTAAGCAACTATTCAATAACCTATAGTGACGTGCTGAAGTTCTAGAAAATGTACATATGTGCTGAATTATTAAATTAGCTGGTGTACAATGTTGAACAAGCATTTCAGGTGAGTGGTGTAGATCATTCAGATAGAAAATGCAAGGTGTCATATTCTTGCAAACAATCACTTTGGAAAAGAAGAGGCAAACACTGATCTTGTAATAAAGTTTATTGTAATAATTTTCTTTGCTGTATCATACACAATTTTTATGTGAAGCACCGTATAGCTATGTACCTGCTAAACAGCATTATTTAATGCACCTTTCTAAATGCAGAAGGTTAACAAGAGAATTCAAAATTCTTAGGCTTTTCTAAGATAAATTAGGTAAGAAATTAACTACACTGCATGGCTCTCTAACATAAGTCAAAAGCAAGATGATTTTTTTCTCCCAAAACCAATACTGAAATATATTACAATTTTTGTTAATGAGTAACTTACTAGGAAGAACTACATCACTAAATAGTCTAGCAGTGTATAACTGAAAGATGTGACAAGAGACTTAACCGAGATGAATTTATGCATGCATGTGTGGTGAATGAGCACACAGTAGAAGGTATGAGGTGATAAAATATGAAGGAAAGTTTGAGACCAGAAGTAAATGAGAACAAAAGGATCACTGGAAAGCTTAAAAGACTGAAATTGATGAGAAACTTTTGTGTCTATGGGGGGGAAAGATGAAGTGAGGCAGGAAAGGAGTTCACTCCAGTTTCCTCTTTCGGGGTGCTTAACAGGTGACAATGTGAAAGTAACAAAGGAATTCAGAGCAGGGTAAACATCAGAGACTTTAAACTGCTCTGGTTTCGTAGAATCATAGAATAGTTAGGATTGGAAAGGACCTCAAGATCATCCAGTTGCAAACCCCCTAACATGAGCAGGGACACCTCACACTAAACCATATCACCCAAGGCTTCATCCAACCTGGTCCTGAACACCGCCAGGGATGGAGCATTCACAATCTCCCTGGGCAAGCCATTCCAACACCTCACCACCCTCACAGCAAAGAATTTCTTCCTTAGATCCAGTCTAAACCTCTGCTGTTTAAGTTTTAATACATTACCCCATGTCCTATCACTACAGTACACAGTGAGGAGTCCCTCCACAGCATCTCTGTAGGCCCCCTTCAGATACTGGAAGGCTGCTATGAGGTCTCCATGCAGCCTTCTCTTCTCCAGGCTGAACAGCCCAAACTTTCTCAGCCTGTCTTCATATGGGAGGTGCTCCAGTCCCCTGATCATCCTCGTGGCCCTCCTCTGGACTTGTTCTAACAGTACCATGTCTTTTTTATGTTGAGGACACCAGAACTGAACACAATACTCCAAGTGAGGTCTGACGAGAGCAGAGTAGAGGGGCAGGATCACCTCCTTTGACCTGCTGGTCACGCTTCTCTTGATGCAGCCCAGGATACGGTTGGCTTTCTGGGCTGTGCGTGCACACTGCTGGCTCATGTTCATTTTCTCATTGACTAACACCCCCAAGTCCTTCTCCGCAGGACTACCATCAATTTCCTTTTTGTCCAACCTGTAGCTGTGCCTGGGATTGTTCCGACCAAGGTGTAGGACCTTGCACTTGGCATGGTTAAACTTCATAAACTTGACATCAGCCCACCTCACAAGTGTGTCAACGTCCTTCTGAATGGCATTACTTCCCTCTACATATCAACAGAACCACACAGCTTGGTGTCATCGGCAAACTTGCTGACAGCACACTCAATTCCACTATCCATGTCAGTGACAAAGATATTAAACAAGACCAGTCCCAACACCGATCCCTGAGGGACACCACTCGTTACTGATCTCCAGCCAGACATTGAACCGTTGACGACAACTCTTTGAGTGCGGCCATCCAGCCAGTTCTTTATCCACCGAGTGGTGCACCTATCAAATTGATGACACTCCAATTTAGAGACAAGGATGTCATGTGGGACAGTGTCGAATGCTTTGCACAAGTCCAGGTAGATGACGTCAACTGCTCCACCCCTGTCCATCAGTTCCATAGCCCCGTCATAGAAGGCCACCAAATTGGTCAGGCAGGATTTCCCCCTAGTAAAGCCATGCTGGCTGTCACCAAGCACATTTCTCTTTTTCATGTGCCCTAGCATGCCTTCCAAGAGAATCTGCTCCCAGATTTTGCCAGACACAGAGGTGAAACTGACTGGTCTGTAATTCCCTGGGTCATCCATTTTCTCCTTCTTGAAAATGGGGGTTATATTTCCCTTTATCCAGTCATCGGGAACTTCACCTGACTGCCATGATTTTTCAAATATGATGACCAGTGGCTTTGCAACTTCATTTGCCAGCTCCTTCAGGATCCACAGATGGATTTCATCAGGGCCCATGGACTTGTGTATATTCAGGTTCTTAAGATGGTCTCGAACCAGATCCTCTCATACAGTGGGCCCAAGGTCTAGGTTTTCACAGTCCCTGTGTCCACCTTCCAAGCCGCGGGTGGTGCGGTCAGAGCCTTTGCCAGTGAAGACCGAGGCAAAGAAGCCATTCAGGACCTCAGCCTTCTCCAAACCCTGTGTAGTCAGTTCTCCCAAAAGCTTCCACAGGAGGCCTACTTTGTCCCTAGTTTGCTTTTTAGCCGCTACATACCTATAGGATCCCTTCCTATCTTTAACATCCCTAGCCAAGTTTAGCTCCAATTAGGTCTTAGCTTCCCTTACTTGGTCCCTAACTTACCAGACAACATCCCTGTATTCATCCCAGGCCACCTATCCTTGCTTCCACCTTGTATAAGCCTCTTTTTTTCCTGTGAATTTTTCTCAGCAGCTCCTTATCCATCCAAGGGAGTCTCCTGGCCCTCCTGCTGTACTTCCTTCCAGTCGGGATGCAACACTCCTGAGCCTGTAGCAGATGATGCTTGAATATTAACCAAGAGTCTTAGGTCCCCCTGCCCTCTAGGGCTATATCCCATGGAACCTTGCTAAGCAGGTTCCTGAAGAGTCCAAAGTCTGTTCTCTTGAAGTCCAGGGCAGTGAGCTTGCTGCATGCACTTGTCACTGTCTTGAGGACCTTGAATTCAACCATCTCGTGATCACTGCATCCAAGACTTCCCTGGAGAGTCACATTTCCAACAAGCCCTTCCCTGTTGGTGAGTATGAGGTCAAGCATGGCACCTTTCCTCGTCGGCTCCTCTATTGCTTGCAGAAGGAAGTTGTCTCCCACACAATCGAGAAACCTCTTGGATTGCTTGTGCCGGGCTGTACCGTCACTCCAACAGGTGTCAGGGTGGTTCAAGTCCCCCATGAGAACAAGGGCCTGTGAGTGTGAGGCTGTTCTATCTGACTGTAAAATGCTTCATTCACAGGTTCTCTTGATCAGGCAGTCTGTAACATATCCCCACAGTAATGGCTCCCATCACTGATTTCCCCTTAACCCTGACCCACAAACTTTCTGTTAACTGATCACTTGTCCCCAGAGAGAGTTCCATACTCTCCAGCCTATCCCTAACATAAAGGGCAACTCCCCCTCCCCTCCTACCAGGCCTGTCTTTTCTAAAAAGCCTGTAACCTTCCATTCTAACACTCCAGTCAAAGGAGACATCCCACCATGTTTCTGTAATGCCTATTATATCATAGCCCTGTAGATGTGCCCACATCTCTAATTCCTCTTGTTTATTCCCCATGCTATGGGCATTTGTGTAGAGGCATCTGAGGCGAGCTCCAAATGAAGCCGGCTAACTGGCTGGTGTGGCTAGAATATCACTACATTGCTCCGAGCATTTATTATAGGTGCTGGCAACTGACTGGGTGTGTTGTGATGGAATGATGCCTGCCTTCCCCAACACATCTAGTTTAAAGCATCCTTGACCAGTCTGGCAAGCCTCCTGGCAAAACCACTCTTCCCTTTCTTTATCAGAGCAGCTCCACCAGCCCCCAGTAGACCTGACCTACAAATCTGGGTCCTATGTTCAAGACACCCAAACCCTTGATTATGACTCCACCCTTTTAACCATTTTTAACCTGTCCAATCCTCCTTGCCTTTGGAAGGTCCTCCCCTGTGTCTTGGAGAATTGTCGAAAAGACTATCTGAGCTCCAGATCCTCTATCCACCTCTCCCAGGGCTCTGCTGAAGTCTTGACATCAGTCTTCTCAAGAAGTTTCAAATGTAGGAGTCAATGACTTGTCCAAACAGACTATAAACAACTACATAACAACATAACATAGATATAGAAGACAGTCGCCAATTAAATCACAGATAGCTGTGAGTATTCTTAATCTATGCCACTAGTAAATATTATCAGAAAAACAAAAATAATCAGGTTCTTAAGATGTACAGTATTGGACTTTTCAGAAGCAGGCCTCTAAGTATAAAAAAATTAAATTAAAAATTCATACTGAAATTGCATATATCAACAGTTTGAGTAATTTCATAATTGAAAAACAAACAAAGAAAAAAAACCACAACCAAAAAAACCCACAACAGAACAGAATGAAAAAAAAATTGTGCTGTCCTAATGAAAAGAAGTTACTGTTTCCACAGACAGGAACTTGATGATTTTTTATAAATTACATCCCACTCAAAAAATTTTGTCCTTGATTAAATTAAACCAAGTTTTGCCTGTGGGAGAGCTGAAATATCCTTTTGATCTTTTTTAATAATGTAACACAGGTTCAAATATAATTTTTCTTACATTGTACATGATCATTAATGCCTATTTAATATCAATACCCTGCGTACTATGAATGGTAACCTACACTATGCTGTACAAATCCAGGCAATGTAAGTAAAGGCTGGTAAACAAGTAATGGCTGGTGGTGTACACAGGTGTCCTAACCCCTTCAGGTTTTATTTAACTATTATATTACTTTTATATATTTACCAGAAAAATTCAACTTGAAAAATAAATTGTATGCTAGTATTTGCAGTTTGAAGATGTCTCCTGAGAAGCCAAATCATTAATTTTTCTTTTATTTTTTTTTCAGTCAGTACTGAATGGATACCCTAATAATGCCTCCTCTCACTTGTGTTTTGAAGATTTTACTTTTTAATATTTTTTCCCGTCAGACAAAGTGCTATATTTATTTCTGGAATAAGTGTTCTTTGAAATTAGGAAAACAAAATAATAAACAATATTGGTGCCACCTTCCTACTTCATCTCAGTTTTTTTATAGCATTAAAGATTTTGTAATTAATCAAGATCTCTTGACTTTTTAATGCTGCTTAAGTAAAACTGTACATCTGTCCAGGGAAAGAATAGTTCTTTCTTTTGGTCATTCATTCTGTTTGGAGTTTTACCTCAGAGCTGAAATAAATGATGTTCACAGACTAAAATGATATATGATTAGCGGGAGAAGCTGATTTCAGAGAGAGAAAAAAACTGAAGGCCTTTTAGATGTCACACTGACATAAACTGTTGAAAATCATGCTTATAAGAATCATGTAAATAAAAAAAAGAATTTTCCAAGTTGGTGGAAATCTTATAAATTTTTAGGAGGCTCATTTCCAGTGCAACTGTTTCTTCTTGTGGGTTGACTTTTTAAGCTAAATTATACTAAAGATTTAGTATGCATTCACCCTTCATTAGACACAAGAAAATGGTCAGAGAAATGATACAAATGTCATAACACCAGAAAAATTTCTGGCAGCATCTCTTGTGGCACTGGAGATATACATTCCCACTGTCATTGTTTGCTAAGTGCCTCACTGTCCCCTTTATTTTTGATGCATAGGCTATTATTTTTTCCTGGAATAAAAATTATTCAGTATTAATCAATATTTTGTGTATCATTAATTCTGTGGGGTTTTATTTATTTAATGTTACATGCAGATGATGCAGCTTCCCACTCCACCATCCCAAAATCTGCTGACATTAATAGGGGTGTTTTAATATACGTGTACTAGTGTCAGGTTTTTCTACATGAAATTTCATAGATTGTATGTGTATGTAAGTGCATGTATATAAATAATTTACTTTATGCATATTTTCTTTACCATATCATGAAATAGAAACTTTAGAAGAGCTTGTGCATTACTATGATTTCTTCTGTAAACGGCCACAACACAAAATTATATCTGCATATGTATCTAAATGATTTAAAAGAGCAGAGAAATACCTTCAAAATGCTGGCAAATCTCCTCTGAACAGTTTAAGACAAACTGTACATGCAGTTAGCTTCATTTTCTTTGATTTAAAAAAGTATACCTTATTTGAAAACTATTTCACCTTCCACCTAAAAGGTTTACTTCAGTCAGAACTGTGTTTTTTTGGCTGTTGAAAAGCTGTGTTTTCATCTCATGAGAGTATATCTCAAAATGCACTGTAGTGTGTACTTCAGTTCTTTACTGCACCCTGGTTTGGTTCAGTTTTTAAACCAGAAATTATTTACTGCTACACACATAATCATTCTTAACCAATATTTTTTTAATTCCCCACTCTTTCAGTTAACTGGTAAGGGAAGGATAAAAACAAAACGTAGTAAGTGTTAAATAAATTAAATATCATGGTCAGTGTCACACTTGCTTCCTCTTCTGTTACTGATTAAAAATACACACCATACATCCTCTTAAACAGAGAATAAGAGATATAGTGCCTGTATTGGTTTCCTGTAAAATGCCCTGGTATAATAAATACTTAGCCATATAAGCAGGCTTCTTTCACCTTAATCTGAAATGGAAGAAGAGGTTTTGGGGCATATGTAACCTAGCCCTAATCTATTTTATGTGCCTGCTGGTATCCTGTATGGCTCTCTAGTATCTTGATGCTCTGGGAATAGTAGTAAGGGAACTATGGCTACAGAAAATATCACAGGTATAATAGTTAAACCAAAATAATTTTGTAAGTTCTTTTGCCATGCACAATCTCTCTCGATTGTGATTCACATGTAAATGTATCAGCAACTAAAATTAGAAACACCATGCCATTGACCTGAGTGGTTCACTCATTCACGCACATGAAATAAGTCTGTGTTCCGTGGTTGCTTATTGATTTGCTTATGTATTGCTGGAGAAAGATGGAAAGATTTCTTCACACTTGGTTAGACTAGAATTGCTCTGGTTGTTAATTAAGTGTATAATATAGATAAAGATACTCCCTAACTTTGGTTAACATGCCAAAGTTTATAACTGTTTTAACAAATACATCTGTTGTACTGTAGTTTCCCTCTTTATCCCTCTTTGCTCTTCTTTTCCCCAGGTAAATACAAATCCAGCAGAAGTTTTGAAGTAGAGGTTGGATGGTGGCTGTTCAGAAATAAACTAATCCATGGAATAGAGCTGTTCATACTCAAGCTAAGTAGATAATGAAATAGCATTTTGTAAAGGTTAGCTTGCAGCTGGTTTTGTGAAGCCCTATTCACAGACAATGTTAAATG
Source organism: Melopsittacus undulatus (assembly GCF_012275295.1). Taxonomy (NCBI): domain Eukaryota; kingdom Metazoa; phylum Chordata; class Aves; order Psittaciformes; family Psittaculidae; genus Melopsittacus; species Melopsittacus undulatus. The sequence continues at coordinate 80,068,115 of NC_047527.1, read as the reverse complement.
CTGTTTTCTAGCTTGAAAATAAAGCTAAATGCATTTAGCTTTTAAAGTCAGTATTGTTAATTTTCAAGGCATACATTAGTAATGTCCCTTCAGATTCTGACAAAATAACAACTGAGAGATGCAAAACCATTGTGTTTTACTAAATGATGACAGGTGTTGCTACAGTTAGCCTTCTAGGCTAATCTTCATATGACAGAGGTACATTTGGGTCACGTAACTACTAACTTTCCTTCTGGTATGATGCGAACATGCATGTAAGTAAATAGCCATATCAAGATCTGCTCTGTTTAATTTTTTGTTTTTCTGTGCATCTCTGATATAGTATAGTAAAAAAACTCCAAACAACCTGTCATGGTTTAAGCCCAACTGGTAACTCAGAACCATGCAGCTGCTCACTCACTCCTCCCCTTTTTTCCTCCCTGGCTTCTAGCAGAATGGGGAGGAGAATTGAAAGAACGTAAATCCAAAATGTCTTTGAGATATAGCATGCTGTTATGAAATAACATAATTGTACCTTGCCTGGATGATATGAAAGTTAGACCAACAAGGCATACTGCTTTCTCCAGAAAACCTTATATTCTGTTAGCCTGACCCAGAAAGAATGCCATTTTGAGAAAAGCAGCATGTCTCTAATAAACAAAACAGTTGTCTTATTTGGATTTCTCTTTTACTTTATGATGAGCCATAGCAGGTCTGTCTAATCCTAGCTTTGTAGTGACCTCAACTTCTCAGGCTAGAATGTTTTGGTTTTATGATTTTTATTTTTTTTTTTGGGGGGGGGGGCAGTATTTTCTCCCTATACATTTCTTGACACAGTGAAAAGTTAACTGCTGCTCTCTGCAGGCACTGTTTCTATCTCCCTCTGTATAATTTCTCTCTGTGGAGTAAAAGATTGTTCTGGAAACATTCCTGGAATCTGGGGAAAATCTTTTGACATTTCAACGGGGGTGGTGATTTTGTCAAATTTACTGCAAACCTTATAATTGTTCTTCCAGTTCCAAATAAAACAAAAATCTCAAAATATTCTGATAAGAATAATAAGTGTTTTATTTCCCTTTGTAGAACGCTGTTGTGGTTTAAGCCCAGTTGGCAACCCAGAAAAAGACCACGCAGCCGGCTCTCTCACCGCTGCCCCCTTTCCTCCCCCCACTTCTAGAGGGATGGGGAGGAGAACCGAAGGAATGTAACTCCCATGAGTTCAGATAAGAACAGTCCAATAACTAAGGTATAACACAAACCACTGCTACTGTCACCAATAATAATAATGTTAAAGGAAGTAAGAAGGGAAGAGAATACAACCGCTTACCACCCGCTGACCAACGCCCAGCCCTACCGAGCAGTGATCTAGCCCTTCCTGGTAACTGCCCCCAGTTTATATAGTGGGCATGACATGTTGTGGTATGGAATACCTCTTTGGCTAATTTGGGTCAGGTGTCCTGTCTCTGATTCCTCCTGACTTTCCCTCCTCCATGGCAGAGCATGAGACTCAGAAAGTCCTTGGTCAGAGTTAACATTACTTAGCAGCAACTAAAAACACTGGTGTTATCAGCGCTGTTCCTGGGCTGAAAGTTAAAAACGCAGCACTGCACCAGCTACTAAGAAGGAGAAAAATGACTGCTGCTGCTGAACCCAGGACAAAAGCATATACTCACTGTAAATCATTATTGTTTATTGCTGTTCAACTGCTTCCTAATATCATGGTGCAAACATTAGCATGACTCTTCTTACAGTTCTTGGGAAAGTCAATGAATAAAAAAATAAATAAAATTATTATTTGACAGTATTTACTGAAGTTATTTTGTGTTATTTAATGACAACAGAGGCATTATTTCCCATTATGTTTCTGGGAATGTTTTATGGAATGCAATTAGGAATTTGTGGATATGTGTAGCTAGTAACAAAAGTTTAATTGGTTAAAAGCTAGCTCACCCAATAAGGGGAAAAAATACAATATCATATGTTCCCAGACAAAATTAGCCAGCACTGCATGAGTTCCAATGGAAAAAAAAATTGTCAGCTGAAAAATCGAGTGATTAATTATGCAGAAGAAATGCAAGGAAACTGTAACCTTTGCATGAACAATTTACAAATTGAAGGTGAAATATATTAATTCTGTAATTAATATCTCCATCATAGTGATGAACATAGCTAAGTGATTGGCCAAAATTTACAAAAAGACACTGATGATAGAAATGACTAGGGGTGATTATCTCTAGAACTTGCCATGTGTAGTTGCCATTAGACTTCACAGTCTACAGTTTACAAGCTATTGTGTAATACCTACAGAAGGAATTTTCTGCTGTTATCAGCTGCTTCCTGCTCACACTTTTTTTTTCTGTAGCAAAACCATTGATTGTGAGTGATGTGCCATGCACCATCACATAGCTTTCAGTTTAGTGTTAAATTTTAAAATTTTTTACTTATTTAAATTATGCTAATTTTTGAAAAATTCAGGAGTGTTAATTTCTTCACAGTGAAACCTAGGAAATGTCATGGTAGTCTCCTTGAGTGCACCACATTTTCTGCACAATTTAACTGTCCTGAGACCTACATTTGAAGAAGTTTCCTTTTTTTTTTACTTAAAAGCAAAAATTAATCAAGGGCCGTAGTATGTTAAAAATGTTATACAATGATATTCTGTTTTCCAGGATCCTGTTATTCCATCTGTCTCTTAATTACTGATTCTGCATATGGCATTTATGCCAAAATGAGTATAAAACCCTATTTGCTAGGTCCTAAAAATATCTTTGCTAATAGTCTCCCGTAGGCCTTTATTATACCTTATAACTTCATGTAATACTGCACAGAAGCATAATTTAAGAATACTAGAGCTTGGAACTCTCAAATACTTTTCTTAGGAAAGAGAATGTAGCACAATGAATGACCTAAAAAAAGAGTGTACCCAAGCTTCTTGGCTGATGTCCAGTTTGAAGGTAATATATAAAAAGCTGTTGGCTGTTTTGAGTGTTCCTTAAGTAGGTTTTTTTTTGGTTTGGGGTTTTGCTTTTGTTGTTTCTTTGGTTTTTGGTTTTTTTTATTGCTACTGTCCCAAGGCTAAAATTTTGTGGTCTTTTATAAAGCTGTATGCAAAATTCATTTTATGCTACGTTGTGATATTTTTCAACAAAAAGAGAAAGTGTTAAATGACTGAAGTATGAATCCTATTTTAGAGGTTTATGTTACCACAAAGAGCATTTTCAAGGCCAGGTTGGACAGAGTCTTGGGTGACATGGTCTAGCATGAGGCATCTCTGCCCATGGCAGGAATGTTGGAACTAGATAATCTTAAGGTCCTTTCAAAACCTAACTATTCTATGATTCTATTTTTCTATTGTGATGGAATAATGAAGGATCAGAGCTTGAATGTAAATTCACCTCCTATAACTTTTAGGTAATTTCTTGACTCCTGCATAAAAATGTCACATAGAAGAGGACTATGTTTTTAGAAAGATAATATATGTTTTTCAGAATATTTGCTTTTATGTATCAGTGCATTTTTCAAAAGATAAGAAATAGTTGAAAATATCACTGTGCTAAAAGATATGTATAAAAAGCCCAGAAAAGTTTTACATCTACTTTTGGAATAATATCAAAGTGTCAATTTCTAAGCTTCAAGTAGTAATCAAAAGAAAACAATTAACAACTGTTGTTATCAAAATACCTACCAAAACCCCCAAATAACACTATTGTTTTTGCTTATGCCTGAAACTGTACAGTTTTATTGGAAAAAAAAATAAAGCTGTGCACAGAAGTTATATACAGTGATCTTAAAGCATAGGTTTAACTGTGTCTTATTATTTTATTCACAAGAATTTTCCCTTGTCTTATTATGACTAAGCCGTGCAAACTACTAAGGAAGAAACATGCTGTGTGTATTAGCTTTCATTTAATTTAGATTTATTTATTTGTTTATAAATTTTTAAGTAATCTGATTTGATAGGCAGTTTTCTGTGTCAACATTTTTTCACCCATTTTTATTTTCATATCACATACTATATTGTCACCTAAGCAAATCTCTTTTCCTTTTCTGTTGAGTCTGCCAACAAGGCTGCCATTCTAATTAGTACTGATATTTTTATGTGTGTATATTTATGATGTGGGTGCTTACTCATTGGGCAGCCGTCCAAGGTAATAAAATGACTTTATGTAAAACACTAACTTGACATTAAATGATGAAGGTTTCTCATATTAACCATAGACTAAATTTTAATATAAGGTACCTGCACAGTCATGGCCTCAGTTATATATTTTGCCTATTCTGATGACATCCATTTCTAAAATGAGATTTGTCTCTATCTTTCATGTGATTTTGAATTGCAATTTAGTATGCTGTAATTTGGCTAAAAATTGTATGCTGACAATTACAATTTTTCTTTTCCAGAAAGCTTAATGTTTAAATTTCTGCACACAAGGTAGATGCTGATCTTTTAGCTGTAATCAGTAGAGGACAGACTGTCTTGAAAATGAGACATTCTTTCAGTGACATTTAAGGAGTCTTCTCTCAATGCAGAATGATCATGTTTCGAGGCTTGAGAAGGGACAACACTCTCATCCAAATATGGATGAAGTCAACTACCTATTGACTTCAGGTAATTTACCCCTGGGTTAGAGTTGAGCACGTACCTGCACTCTGAAGTCTTTCCTGCTGGGTAAGGACAGTCTCTCTTCCCCAGCCTGCAGTTCTGTGTCACCCCACTGAAACAAGCATGAACACTAATCTAGGGTGCTGTTTCACACAGAAATCCCTAAAATTCTCCTGACTGATGTGTCTTTCGTCTTTGGAATAAAGAAGCTGCTGATTTGACTAAATTTTTTGGGGGGTTGGGAGGGGAGGAAGTAAAATACGTAAAACAGGTGAATACAGAGACTGGAAAACAAACAGTTCTGATGATGGTTTTGCAAACTGTAATGGGTAGCTTGATTTTGTCTTTTTTTCCCTTTCTCAGAGGATATTGCTATTCCCATAGCAAAGATATTTGTTCACCTAAGGAAGTTTAAGACATGATGCTCTGAGGGGAAAAAAATAAAACAAACACAAACAAAACTCCCGAACACACAAAAACCCAAACAAAAAAAGATGCTGTGTGCATCAGCAGCTACATTGGTTTACCACAGATGCCATTTCAGTGTATTATCTGACTTTTTTTATTTTATTTTATTTTTACATTGTAGTCCTTCTATTTGATAGGATACTGTTCTTGGGCTTTTTTTTTTTTTTTCTTAATTCAGAGTGAACCATACTGATGAGAAATTTGGTTTTGTGATTGGGAACTTTGGGTAAACTTCAATGTTAACAAAAGGTGCTTATTTTTTCACTCTGGTACCTTTTTCCCTTTACTACAAAAATACTAAAACTGCATTCTACTTCTTGGTACCTGTAATTTAATATTCATCTATCCATGATACAATATTTTGTGTTAGACTGAGACTATAACTTTTCCTTCCCTTTCCGTCTGGTCTAATATACATCAGTAACATTGTATGTTACTTTTAACAGCATTCAGCACCCACCCAAGTTTTCTGCTTTTATGATACTTACTTATTAATACTTCTATTTATTTCTATTTATCTTCCAATGTTGATTTAGAAACATTATTAATTAGCACAGAGGAAACTAAAGAGAAGCATATATAGAGGAGTGGACAATCCAACAATCTGATGAGTCTGATAAGATTGTTGCTGATACTGAGCTTAGGGATATACTTCTGAGGAGAAATTCATCATTACCTGTGAAAAAGTCAGATCACCTGACTGTCAAAGCACAAAGGAAGAAGAAAATTGTAGCCTTTTAGATTAGGCGAAAGGCATTGTATTGCCAAAATATAGCAGCCTAGGCAACAGAAAATTTTATTTTTTTTTCCAGTTCTATCATGGACCAGTTTTACATTATTTCTTTTTTATACCCCATCTGTCTTGTTTCTTTGTAGACTGTCTCATTACGTTTGGAGTCTAATGCAATGGTGTTCTCATTTCTTGAGGTACCTGTCAAAATATAAGCAACTTGAAAGCTTTTGACAATTGAGTAAACACTAATAATATTGGCCCATCTGGGAAAAGCACTGTATTAAGACAGAATAGACCAAACTGGAAAGATTTGGTGGGATGGAAATGGAAGATCAGCTCCAAGAATTCTAATAAGTCATGGCTACAAGGTCAGACCAAAATAATTTTCAGTATGACAGAATTTTGGAGTTTAATGAAGTAAAAGGTAAAAACCCTGTATTTGCCTTCCAAAGAGAAGACACACCTACTATATGCTATATTACTTGTTTGGTTTTGATATGTTTACAATTAAAATGTAAGACATCAATTGCCGCTGATACTTTCTGCCTCCCAGATGAATGGTTTAAGTACAGAGATTAAAAAAATCTAGTAATAATTATGCATTCGATTGAAAGAGCATACTGACTGTTTTCATATTCTGAACATCAAATTTGCCAGTTAGACTCCAACATTGCACTGAAGAAAAAAAAAACCCAACAGTTTCAACATGCAGCAATCCTTCAATTAACCCTTTTGTTTATGCAGTGGATCAGATTCCATGAGGTCTATGAGAGTTCTGACACAGTAAGACTACATGGCACAATTACTCCTGTCATATTATGCTGTAAGAGATGTGCGTGTCATTTCATGTACTTGATAAAATATTGTTAAAAAAAGAATTTCGTTGAAGTTCTACAACATCCCGGTTTGATTTATTCTTGATATGTGCAAATTCTTGTTACCTGGATTTTTGCCAAAATCTTTTGCCTTTCAATACAGCATTTCTGGAATTCATGCTAATGCCACTGATCACATAAAATATTGAAATCTGTAAATATAAAATTGCACCATCAATAGTGATGGTACTAATTGAAAGGATTCAAACTTTGCTTCTAAAAATTAAGATAAAATCATATTTGCTGTTCATACCAATTATCTAGGCAAATTCTGATCTCTTTCTACTTTTGGCTATCTAGACTTCAACAGGAGGTGAAGTGGGGGAATTTACTGACAATCTCTCAGTCCTCACATCTGAATATTGGATTATGTATTGTTCAGTTTGTATTCACAAAATATTTTGCATGAATAAATATGTTGTGGATTTGTATGATGCCTCTAAAAAAGTCTTGCATGAAATAGCTCTAACAACAATCTTGAAGTGTTTGACTGTCATGGGGAACTGTGCAGATTTAGTTTAAACCGTTTTTATCTCAATCCGTGGGGGCTACATTCTTTGGATTCTTCTTCCTAACTCTCCGGGAGTTGGGGGACTTGGTTTAAACCACGACATTGACTTACATGTTGTTAATCTGTTTTGCTTTTTTTTTTGGTAAAATCCTAAATTTGGTCTTATTGCTTATATAGTATTTAAATGCATGTATTTTAAGTATATGGTCTGAAACTCATGGTTTTATCTGTCAGTTATGGTAATGAGTAAGAGACTGCACAGTGAAATCCCTCCTCAATCAATTGTTAGGAGGAGACTGAGTTATTTTCCAGATTATCTAGAAAAGATAAAAATATTCATAGAGTCATAGAAGGGGTAGGGTTGGAAAAGACCATAAGATCATCTAGCTCCAAATCCCCTCACAAGGACAGGGACACTCCACACTAGACCCTGTTGCCCAAGACTGTCTAACCTGGCCTCGAACAGTGCCAGGAATGGAGCATTCACCACTTCTTTGGGAAACCTGTTCCAGTGCCTCACCACCCTCACAGTAAAGAACTTCTTCCCTACATCTAACCTTAACTTGCCCTGTTTTAGGTTTAAACCCGTTACCCCTTGTCCTATCGCTATAATCCCTGATGAGTCCCTCTCCTGAATCCTTGTAGGCCCTTTTCAGATACTGGAAGGCTACTGTGAGGTTTCCACACAGCCTTTTCTTCTCCAGGCTGAATAGCCCCAACTTTCTTACCCTGAATTCAATTGCCTGAATTACCTGATTTTTTTTGAACCAGGGCCCAGGTTAATCTTCATCAGAGGGCTTATTATTACTGTTATTTTTCATAAAACATGAAATATTAAAAGTCATACAATTTTTTTCATTATTGGAAAACTCCCCTCTCTCTAAATTTTAAGTTTATCCTCTCACAATTATAGATACCAAAGAGACTGTGAAAATACTTAGGTTTGCAAACCATGAACTGATACCTGAATCAGTGCTAATAAGAAACCTTTGCTGTTTCACAGTTTTGTATTCTCAGTCCCAAATTTAAAGGTAGAATACAAGCACAAAGCTGATTGCTTTTAGGACAATTTATATCTGAAAACATAGAATAGAAAAGACTACTAATGGGACTTCCAGATCTGCTGGTTGCAGCTGGACATGGTAACTGCAAATGTTTTAAGATCTGCAAAAAAGAGCTAAGGATGGGGGGGATTGTTTTTGTTGTTTTATTATATCTTCATATGGCTTGTGTCCTGTTAATGTGAGAGAGGTTCTTTGGGAAAAATAGAAAAAAAAATCAAGTGTCCTGCTTTGCATATTGGAAGCCTGATATGTATTAGGGACAGCAATAAGAAAGAACAAGCCCTGTCATATTTCACTTCTCTCCTACTACCCTAACTTTAATGTGTACCTCTTAATCAATAAGAAGATTGCACAAAAGTAGAACTTTTCATAATCTGTTAAAGCTAAAAGGAGAGTCAGTGTGCATCCTGCTAATTGCATACGAACACTTCAATGAATAAGGAGCTTAAAATGTCCCTAAGTCTCTCTGAATCCAAATGTGATATAGCTGCAACATTATACACATGTTGAAATGTAGCACTTTTTTGTACTCTTGTATTTTTTTCTAAGCTGGATTATGCTTTACTGCCTGTTTTTGTCTACAAATGTAATTCCTGGTATTACTTAACCTGAAAAATTATGCTTAATTTGATCTTGTTATCTGCAGAAATATAGTTTCTTTCAAGCGTGAGCAGTTGATCTAAAGATGTTTAGCAGTTTAGCAGTTCTTAACGCATCACCATCTCATTTGCCAAATGCAAACCTGATGCATTTAATCTCTGTTCTTCCTGATATGTTATCAAGGGAAGAGGGATTTCTTGTGTATTTGTTCATTTAATTGCAATTGCATGCACATAAAATCATAGATTCAATCAGGTTGGAAAAGACCTTTTATATCATCAAGTCCAACCATTAACCCAAGATTGTCAAGACCATCACTAAACCATGTCACCAAGGGTCTCATCTATACTCTTTTTGACCACTTCTGGGGAAAGTGATTCCACCACTTCCCAGGGCATCCTGTTCCAATGCCATACTACCCTTTTGGTGAAGAAATGTTTCCTAATACCCAACCTAAACCCTCCCTGGCACATCTTGAGGCCATTACCTCTTGTCCTATCACTTGTAACTTGGGAGAAGAGACCGACCCCCATACACATTGTTATTTAAGTGTGATGCGATGGCACTAAACCTCCTGAATAACCTGCAGAGACAGATATAGGTATAGCAGCATTAGTATGCAATAGTAAAATTAGAACCATGCAGGTAAAGCAAACACCTAAATAATCCCAATGCATAAAAATACTATTTACTTGTGAATGCAGAGAAACATATAAACGTTAGGTGGGAATCAAACCAGAAGTTGTTGGAATTGTTTGTAACCTTTTCGGTGAAGTTGTCACTGAATGGAAACTAAGAAATGACCAAGAGAAAGAGATCTGGTAACATTCACATTACTTTTACTAAAGACATCTTGCATAACTATGTTTTGTTTACACAGTGTAATGACTCATATCTGCAAGTGAACTTTATCAATGTTTAAGCCAGTACTAAGGAAAAAAAATAACTGACTGACTTGAAAAGGGGAAGTACACAGAATACTTTTAGTGAAGTCAAGTTAAGATAGTTTGTTATATTTATTTTTGTAGTATTATGGAGAAATAGTATTTTTTATCCAAATGAGATGATACCTGTGCTATCTAAAGGCTTCTGTTTGGTTGTGTTAATACATCGGTATTTCAGAAAAGCACCCTCTCTGTTCATGCTGCTAAAACCATGACAGTTGATTTGGAGAATGCTACCAATAATCCATAAAGATTTGTCTTTATGTTATTTAATACTTTTTCAATAATCATTAAGCTATAGACAAGTTTGTATAGCATATAGATGTTTTATTGGCATCTTTCTTAGTAATTTCATCTTTTGTGTGTTTAGTCTTTTGTATGAATTATGTTCCATTTATACCATGTTTATGGATATTTTCTAGGTGACTAGCTTTTTTTAGTTTACTGAATTTCTTTTGTAGCATCAGAACATTTGAACACTGATACAGGAATTTTGAACTTTGATACATAGGAATAGAAGGGCAGTTGATTTATAAAAATAAAAGAGATTTAGCAGATAGAAGGATGTGTGCACTCTGGAATAACTACAATGAATGAAAGAATGAGTAGTTGATTCTTTGGAGGCAGCTGCATGCTTACGGCTTTCAATAGCTGGAAAAATGTATGTGTTTAGGTTAAAAAGAACTGCCGGAAACTCAACGAACTCAACCAACTTCCTTGGATTTTTTCCATTATAATAGATCAAAGGCAGGGGATTTGGAACTAGATTATCTTCAGGTTCTTTCCAACTCTAACTATTCTATGATTCTGTGATCTAGAACAGCAGTCAGGACACTGCAAAGCATTGCTTTGATTGCATGGAGAGTTACAGGAAGCAGTGTTATTATCAGAGAAGAAGCTGCAGCTTGTATGAATGGAAAGGAGTGATGATGTTACTCTTAGAAGAGTAGCATTTTTAGACTGGGTAGTGCCCTGTTGAAATTTTTTTCTTAATGTAAGTACTGTGAAGTATTTTGCCCTTCCTTCCTTCATAAACAACCTTTTGGTCCTAGTATTATCTATGTGCTCCTCCACAGCACCTGTTCGGCTTGGGATCCTCTTCTCCCATATTACCACCACCTCTCTTTACTGTTTATTGTTACCCTTTCCCTGTTTGGTTGGTTGGTTTTGTTTTTTTTTTTTTTTTTGGTTGGTTGTTTTTTTTTGTTGTTGTTGAGTTTGTTTGTTTTCACTTAGTTACCTTTTTATATTGTGTTGTCCACCCTTCATGTCTTTTTTTGGAAAAAATCTATCTGTGTGGGGTCTGTTGTATTTTTGTCTCTAAGGTCCCACAGAATTATTGTGGTTGTAAGAGACCTCTGTAGGTCATTCCATCCATCCCTGGAACAGCAAGCCCACCTAGATCCAGTTGCCCAGGACAATGTCTAGACAGCTTCTGAAGATCTCTAACGATGGCTGCTCCACAAACTCTCTGGGCAAACTATGCCAGTATTGAGTCACACTCACAGGACAAAAGTGTTCCCTGATTTTCAGAGGGAGCTTCCTTCATTCAGTTCGTGCCTCTCGTCCTCTCACTGAGCACCACTGAAAAGAATCTGCCTCTGTTCCCTTTGCACCCTTTCTTCGGGTGTTCGTAAATATTGATAAGATCCCCTTGAGCCTTGTCTCCTCTAGGGTAGAGAGTTACAGCCCTCTCAGCCCTTCCTCATGTGTGAGGTGCTCCAATCCCTATGTCATGCTTAAGGTCCTTTGCTGGAGTTAATCCAGTGTGTCCCATGTCTCTCTTGTATTGGGGTGTCCAGCACTGGACACAGAACTCCAGGAGTGGCCCCAAGAGCGTTGAGTAGAGGGGAAGAATCCTCTCCCTTGACCTGCTGGCAATGCTTTGCCTATTGCAGCCAGGAGCCTTCTTTGCAGCAACGGCACCTAGCTGGCTTATGTTCAACATGGTGGCTAGTAGAACCACCAGGGTCTTTTCCACCAAGCTGCTTTCCAGTTGGTCAGCCCCCAGCATATAATGGTGCCTGGGACTGTTTAGTGAACAGTTCAGGACTGTTAAATTCAGGACTTTGCACTTCACCTGGTCCGTCAGCCCATTACTCCAGACTGCTGAGATCCCTCTGGATGGCAGCATGACTGTCTGGCATTATTGACTAACCCTCTTACACTTTTCAAACCCTGCTTTTGTATAACTTTCTTCATGACTTTTGTAGTGATTAATATTATAATAGCTAAATGTTTTCCAAATATTAGCTTATCCTCTCTGTAAGTGTCTTACATGGGGTCACAATGTTTTTACCTTTTTCCACAAAATAGAATTTGAGGCATAGAGAGAGACCATGGTAAAAAGTACAAACTGACTTAGTGACAAGACACAGAACACCAGACTTAATTTTTACTGTTTCTTTTCTGTTATTATAGCACAGTATGTGCTTAAAATGTGAGCGTTCAAGAATTTCTTTATATCAGACCCAGCTCTTCAGTTAGAAACTTAAAAATGGAATATAACAGGAAAACACCCATGATAGAAATCTAGTTCAAGTGACACACTCAGCATCATATAGGCATAGGTGGCAGAGAATTAGATAAAGTCCAGTTCAAGGGAGAATGTTTTCATTGTGAAAACTTGTATTTTCCCCTCTGTTCAGCTTCATTCACTATAAATTTTCTGGCTTCTATACTATGAAAGACAATCTTTTCTAGCCAACTGTTGCCATGCTGTGACTTACCTATAGACCAGTCCATTTTGTGCAATGAGGAAGGGTACTTTTATGATTCTATGAAGGGAGATGGAAAGTAATTACAAGATATGTGTAATAAATTGGCTTTTTTCATATATGCAATATAATATTTTCTGTGGTTCTATTATGCATAGATGGCCTTCGTTAATTTTGGAGTACTTGGTTTTTATTGTTAGGTTTTGATGTACAATTTCATAGATGTTAAAGATATATTGAACATGGAATAAAACTAAGAGGAATGGGATCATCAGATTCCATACAGATCATTGCTTGTTTTGGAGTCTAAAAACACCACATTGATCTCTATATCATGAGCTCATAAAAGAACTAATGTGCTCTCTTCCCCCAGGTGGGCCAACACTGAGTGGGCAGAATTCCAATAGGTTTAACAGACATTTGCTGATACTGATATTTAGGAAAATGGGATCTAATTCTGGATTTTTTCGTCCTCATCCTTCTTACACTTCATCGTCGTCCTGCAAATGCAACTGTTGGCTTCCAGGATCTCTGCCAAGTTATCAACCAGAAATAAAAGAAGAAAAGCATCTCCACTGTAGTATGAGTAGGTGTCATACTAGACCATTTCAGAGGATAAAGCTGCCTACCTTGACAACAGAGATGGCAAAAAGCAACACCACACTCCCAGGTAAGATATGTAACTCTGTTTATCTTGGTGCTTCCTTTTTTAATTATTTTTATGTTTGTTTTTTTTTTCCCCTGTCCCAGGTTTCCTTGTTCAGTCTCTGTGAATTTATGTCTTTACCCCTGTTCTGTCACTGTTTCTTCTTTCTTGCTTCTTTATCAGGATTAGGTTGATTTCTTTTTCTTTGCTGACCAGGCCAGCCTTCTCTCCTTCTGCTCCTAACACTCTTCCTTTATTCTAAAGCTCCTTGACCTAATCTGTAAGCTTCTGTGACTCAAAGGCCAGCTATACCCTGTGGAGTTTCATATTCTTCCATGAAGGCTGTTTTAATCCTGTGAGAATATTCCAGCTCTATACTTTTTCCTCACTCTCTGAAATCTTGGTATCATTTTGGCTGAAATGTTTTTAAATTTTTTCTGGAGGCAGACCATCAGCATAGAAAATTCAATCCTAAATAATTTGTTTGGTAAATTTATAAGCAACTATAAAAAGCCTCTTCTAATGAGAAGTATTAGCATTAAAAATAGGTTATGATACCACCTTGTTTTAAAGTTACTGTCATGTATATGAATAAGTAAATGGCTATATATATTTTTGCCTTAGATATTCATATGCTATCATTATAAATAAATACTGGCTTTTAAATAGTTGACCAAATCAACAAGAACAGGAGTTAGTGACAAAGTATGACTTTTCTAGAGTTAAAGCTTAACTCCCAAAGTTGGTCCAATTTAAAGGTGCAAGTGTGACTTGCAGTAACTATGCCTGAATAAATTAATGTATCTCTAGGATAAGATTGATTCATTCTAGCCAAATAAAAACCTAGCTGAAATATGCCAAAATACTCTGCATAAAATGGGGTAAGGACACATTTAGTTACTTTGAACTTGTTCCTGAATAATTCCACTTGCTGTTTTTTTTTCACTAGAGAATTTGGCTTAGGTGTGCGTATGTATGTGTGCATATGCGAAATATACTTCTGTATATATATACAAATTATTTCCTACTTCATGGTTGCGACTTAAATAACAGAAGACAGTGTTAAAAGGAACTAAAGTTTTAACCTTAATTTTCAACACTCAATATTTTGTTCATCATCCAAAAAGCAGTCCAGCTTCGAGGAGCTACTTGCCAGTCGTGTATACATTTCCACATATTTGTGTCTCCTCTCATTATAATTTAATTTGTATATTACCATATTGAAAGCACAACTTTTATTCTAAGACAATCTTTAGGTTTCTACTATTGGGCCCAAGCCTAGATGTGATATTTTAAGAGACAGAAGCACAGTTGGTACAGCCAAAAAAGGAAGTTCCATGATCTTTACCTTTAGATCAACGTGAAATGATTTGCCCAAAATAAACAAATTTTATACTTTCAGTTTTGCACAAATAAATGGGTAAACTTGGAAGACAGCACAGATGTCTCAAAATTGTCAGTTCCACATGGATCACTGGGAACTGTGAATGCATCTTTACATAGTGTTACGTCAAACGGTAGCAGAGATTAGGAAGCTTGAGTTAGATTTTGCAGTCTCCTTTCCTGGGAAAGGACTGAGAATGAAAGTCTCTGGAAACCAGGAGCAAATGGACACATGGAAATTGTAATTTTTTACATCGATATGACTATGGTAAATGGAGAAGGAAAGCAGTGGAATTTTTTTTTTCACAGATGTGCTATGCATTACATTACGCATGTGTCCAGGGACAGCCAAAGCTAATGAACTTCATTGTCTTTCCTTGAAAGAGTAAAAATCTATCATGGCAGATAAATTTTTCAACTCCCAATCATTTAATATACAGTAGTAAAAAGAGATTCCCCACACCCTCTGGCATTTTGCTGCTTTGCTTCTATCTCCAGATGGTGTGTTCACGTGCTAGTACCGTATGTTACTTAAATGCTGACTTGCTCATCTGCCACAAGGTTGTGCTTAGGTGGTGGTCATTTCTGTTCCTACTGATGGTTACATATCTGGGGAAATGGCAGCATGACAGCAGTTGATTACATTAGGAACTCATACCAGGCATGACAGGGTTTTTGCCCATCTTTTTTAATTGTCTTTTTGACTTATAGTTCACAGTTGAAAACAAGCCTAACAACAGCCAGTTATCTATCCCTGTGTTAGATTTTCTAATAACAAAATATTTTTCATTGCTAGTTTCGTTCTGACTCTCAAATACATTTTTCAGAGCATGTTTTAAGAATTTTAGCTTTATTTTTGTTTGTTTGGTTTTTTTTTTGAAGACTTTTTTACAACCAGAGAAAGTCCCTTATGATGCTTTTTAGATAGAGCAATACTGACATCCATTGGTTTAATCTTATGTGACTTTGTTAAATCTTTCCTAACTAATATACACCTAACCCTCTACAGTATCACAATGAAAGGACTGGACTTGATATGATCCAAGAAGGATTGTGCAAAGTCCAATTTTCCGAAGTAAAAACATGAAACCAACACAAATTAACTCGATGAAAAGAAACACACTACAAAATGTTAAGTACAAATACAGTGACTGCAATAAAATAAAAATGGGCATCAAAAGTATCAACTGGGGAAAAATATTAATGAGGGATTACTGACACTATTTTTTCAGATAACCTCTGGAAATGTGAATACCTAATATTATACAAACCTGTTTTGTTTTATATTAATCATAAAACTGGTGATGCACGAGGAAAAAGTGTTACCTAATAGCATAGGCAGTTCAGTGAAGAAAACTACTGAGGCGTTTCATCTGAGCAGTCTGAGGTTGTAATTTAACTTGGCACCATGCTAATTTTTATATATATATATGTATAAATTATATGAACACTGCTGTAAGATCACTGGTAGTATAAGAAAGTGGTTGTATTTAATCAAGAAAAATACACCACAAAAAGTGGTGGTGTTTTCAGTATTTATTATTACGACAAGCTAAGCAGACTCGAGGCTGATTGCCTTAGACTTCAAAACCACAGAACCATTCTGCCAGCGAAGAGAGGAATGCAGGCTTTAACAAAAACCCCTCCGTTTGCTGTACCCTCCCACCGCATTCACTTGCAAATCACTGTGTGCTTGGAAAAGCCTGCGCTTCCCTAGTCTCCAACCTTCCCAGGGTAAGTGCGGCGGCTCCGTCAGCAGCGTATGTTCGCTCTCCCGCTCTCGTACTCGGAGGGAGAGTGTGTGTATGTGTGCGAGTGTGCGTGTCTGGGCATGCTGCGTGTGTATGGTTGTGGTTGTGGTGGTGGTGGTGGTGTGTCTTTTTTTCTTCCTAATCAGGAGCTCCGAATGAAAGCCTGTCAAGGGGAGAGCTCCCTCTTAGCTTTGGTTCCCGGCTGTCCAGAGTTATGTGATGCTGGGAGAAAAAGCCTGAGTTAGATCCAAGTAGGATCAGTCTTAGAAAATAACTGGAGAAAGCAAGCAAAAAAAAAAAAAAAAAAAAAAAAAAAAAAAGGAGCCTAATAGCTCGTTTTACAGTTTGATTCTGGTGGATACTACTTCACTTTCTCAGAAGCAGAATAAAAGGTAGGAGCCTTTTGTAATTTTCTTAAGCTTTTTGTAGTTGATGCTGTTATTATTGCATGAAAAGTATGGTGTTTAATTC
The DNA here is from genome assembly GCF_012275295.1 of Melopsittacus undulatus. Classification (NCBI taxonomy): domain Eukaryota; kingdom Metazoa; phylum Chordata; class Aves; order Psittaciformes; family Psittaculidae; genus Melopsittacus; species Melopsittacus undulatus. Next base: position 80,051,370 of record NC_047527.1, on the reverse strand, counting down.
AAAGCACAGAATTGTGCTGCTGCTATGTACAACTTTTTTACATTTTATGAAAATGCTTTGGGAGTAATGAGGCAAGGCGTAGGAAATAAGTGCTATGTATTGTTTCCTCAAATCGGTATTGTATTTACTCAAGATTGAAACACTAAGCATATATATATATATATATGTATTTATTTTTTCCCCTCCTAGTACACAAGCTAGCTTTTGAGCAGCAGTTCCCATCTGTATTCAGTTCTTGCAAATTCAGTAGGGGGGAACAATACCACTAGAATTGAAAAAAAACACAATCTTTCATAGTCTGCCACGAGCATAGCATGAAACATGCACATATGTGCCCTCACTTTCTGTTATACCTGTGCAAGCTGTTGCAGCTTTCACTGCTATTTGTTCTGCCCTGAACTGAATTTCAGAATAATTATACATACTCAGGGCAAATGCTTCTTATGAAGGAAATCCCTGTGGAGAGGCATAGCAGGGAGCATACAGGCGATATTTAAAATTTCTGTACATAGCTATGCACACACAAATGGGAAAAAATATTGCCAGGTTTGAGATTTCAGTAAAAGGGGGTGGGGGAGGGAAGGGAAAAGGTAGAAGGAGGAAAAATTTAATCTGCACCAGCGTGAGCATTTATTGTCACTGCTGCAATAAAATCCATATTTGATGTGCTATTAAATTAATGCAGCACAATGCAAGGCTAAACCCGTGTTCCCAACTACTATTGATGGCATTGTTAGGTGCATTAGAAATTTGCATTCGGTAATACTGTACATGATACTAGTTGCAGCTGTAAAAATCTAACAGTCCTTCAGTTTAAGAGAATGTATCTGCACGTGCAATCAGTGACAAATAGCAACCAGCATTTTAAAACTGACCTATCATCTCTGTTGCTTCCACACAAATGGAGCTGTTGACTGTAATCTTCATCTTTCATTTCAGTAAAAGCCTCTGTATTAGCCCAACTGCAGACCCATTGCTTTTAAGGTATTTTTTTAATTATATGACTTGCTGTGTGTAAATGTGCATATGTGAGTGTGTGAATGTGTGCACAGTGTAAGGAAGCAGGCTTGGAAAAAAATTACAGTTCTTTTTGTGTTTTTTTTTTAAGCTAATAGTCTTTACATTTACATGATGATGTTACTGGAAGGGGAAAGCAAGGATTGGAAGACAGGAATATTCTTCTGAATCTCTAAATCCTTTTAAAGCCTGCCATTTACTAGGAGTATTATGAGTCTGATGTAAGCATTTATTGATTTTCCAGTTACTCAAACTTTTATGTTAATTGGTTAGTTTTTGAATGTAATAGTAAACTGCTATTTTAGAGAAGAAGATGAAAGAATGAACGTAAGAGAACTGGGAAAGGCAAGTTGAAAAGACAAAGCTATCTTTCTCAAAAGTTGAAAACCAGCTTTTTTGGAGTCAATATGGGCTTACATCAAGAGAGGAGTACTTCTTACATTATAAACTGAGGGTATGAGTGTCTGAGGGTATCTTCTCATATTTTTAAATACTTAGTTAAAAGTATGAATAAAGAGGTCATTGCTGTAGCAGTTTGTGTTAATTTTAGTTTTCTTCATGTCTTTTCTTCATGTAGTGTCAAGATGATTCTGTACACTTAAATAGGAACTTTGTAATGTTTGAAGAATGATTATAATACAGATATTTTAACTTGAATTTATACTTATAATGCTTTGTGACAGTTTATGGAAAAGTAAATAGAAAAATATATATAAAAGGGACTGTAAATAAGACCTTATACATTCATAAACTCTCTTGTTGCTTTGCATTAAATTAATGTAGATACACTAAAACTTTGTACTTGCATGCTCTCAATAAACAAAGGATCTGTGAAGAAATTGGTGAAATACTGAAATGTGCTCACAGTTCCTTCCTGTGCCTAGCTGTAGTTGAAGAATGCATAAAAATAGTGTTATATGTCAAAGCAAATGAGCTTATCGTTAATTAAATGTAGAAATATATTAGTGAGATACACATCTATGCATGCACACTTGTATACAAATTTTAGCTAAGTAATAGAAGTTACATTTTAATTGTTAAATAATTAAATGTAAAAGGCAGAAAAGATTAATTTGAAAATAATACCTACCTCTGATTCTGAGAAAGTAATTTCCTGATCTCAACATGATTTCTCAAGAAAAAAGTGAGTGAAAGAGAAAGTGTATCATCTAGATAATTCTGTGCAGGTGACTTAGTTTCTATGGCTGTTAACCATATTTACAGGCAGGGTGCAGGGTGAAGTGATTTTATGCCTTATCACACCACCAGGTAGCACTAGTACAGGGGGTCAAATTCAGGTTGAAATATTGTTGAATGGTAGCAATGAGGTGAAGTTTCTGACTTAGCATAATATTACTTTTAATTAAGTCATTATCACTTAAAATCAGTTGTAATTTGACTTCACAGTATGTCGTTATTCATAGACGTGAAAAAATCTGTTGTAGAGTTAATTCTTTAATATTATGTGATAGACAAATGGAAGGAAAACACTTATTATGATTTGGGTAGTATATAAGGGCTTAAAAAACATTTTGTGAGTGCCTTAGGTGAACCACATAAATATATATTCTGTATTATCATTGTAATGGCTATAGGCTTTTTTATAACACACTCATTGAGGTATCATTTATTATAAAAGAGGAAAACTGCAACTCAGAAATAAAACTTCCTTTCTTATGAGCAGTTTAAATATGCCAAAGTAAAACATTATGAAGGGTGACTTCACTGCACATAAGGATGCCATACCATAGCACATTCTCAATTTCTCTAAATAGTATGCAACTAGTAATAAAAGCTCATGCAGACTAAAGGTACAGTTCACTAAAACCTTGGTTGACAACGCACATGCTGCCCATCCTGCTGTACCCTCAAACACCTGCTTTTTGAAGACTACCACCACCACAAGGAAAAAAATCCCCAAATAAACACAAAAACACAACCCAAACAACAGCAAACAAACAAAAACCACAACCCCAAATCATACTTCCTCTACCATTCAACATCTGGAAAAACTTGAAAGCAAGAAGCAATGAAGAAACAACGGTTTTCTGAATTCTGGCTTGAAGTAAGTGTTTCTTAAATCTCTCTTCAGGCCTAGAGGAACTCCTGTGTAGAATGTTGCATCCTTTTTCCTCCCTAAATTTATAACTCTTCAGCTTTGAGTCTTTGGCACGATGACTTCCCTAACTTGCCTGTTTCTGTTGGTTAGCAGCTCTGCAACAAAGCAATAGAAAATAATCCTCATCTCTGGGAGCTGAGGGCTTTACAGTTATCAGGCTGTATTACTACACACAGGAAAAGAAACCAAGTAATCTGAGCACTGGTGTTACCTTTGTTCTGTTTTCATCTGGTGGGAAGCCAGAACACCATCCAAGTAAAGAGCTATTGAGCTTATAGGTTGTTTACTATTTTATCAGTCTAATTTTTAGTATGTGGAGAATCTGCCAAAAATCTTCCAGTTGGAGCTTTATATGTATTTCTTTGTACATGTGGTCTTCCTGATTACTAAATGTCAGAGCCAGTTACTTCAAGTGTATGTGTGCAGTAGGGGCAAAACAGGGAAAAACCTTTGTCATGTGCAGCGATTGCATTCTAGCAAGCAGAATACAATTTCTCCTTTAATTTATATCAACTTTTTATTACTGCACTTTAAGGTCCTGCTACCATTTCTTGCCTTTACTTATATAGAATAGATGATATCTATCATTTTTTTGATAAAGAAGCATGTCCAACAGGAGGGATAAAGCTCTAGCAGTATCTCAAGAGGTACTCCCCAACTTGTACTGTCACAGGGCATCTGATCTTGGATATAAACTCAAGTCTGCTAGTTGGAAGTGTGAAGTACTATCTCTGTACCAACAGTCTGCATCAGGGGAATACAAAGAGGAAGCTAACGGACTACTATGAAAAACAACATGACAGGTGTCCTTTTTAATATTGTTCCCACATGCACATCATTCTTCATATAATGGGTTTTTTTATTTATTTGTAACTTCACTATGGTATCTATGAATTGTAACTCAGAGCGAACTTTGAGTCATATTTCAAACAGTAAGACATCATGTAAAGAAGAGAGGATGTGTATGTGTTTCTGTAAAGATGACAATTCAAAAAATGAATTGAAAATAGGTATTTCCAGTGTTCTGTTCCTCAAAACCTAGAACTGTGTTCTTCTGTGTTTTAGAGAAAATTAAAAAAAAAAATTCTTATGAAGAAGTGCATAATATGAGACATATATATATGGTTTATGATTTTTCTGTTAATACTCCATCACCTGCCACATTACAGATTGCATGTATTTGTTTAGTGTGAGGTGTCCCTGCCCATGGCAGGGGGGTTGGAACTAGATGATCTTGAGGTCCTTTCCAATCCTAACTATTCTATATGATTCTATGATTCAGTGCTTTGCATTACTGCATAAAGAACATGATGTACCATCCCTTAGCCAAATCGTATCATGATCCTTAAAAATGAATACAATCCTCTTGAACTCTGGAATGTTATCCAGTTTTTCAAGGCATAAAGAATAGATACTAATGTAATTTTCGGTTCGATAATCAAGGCTCAAAATGTGGTATCCAATGGGACTGTTAATTTTTTTTCTCAAAATTAACATAAAAATGTATGTGACTGAACTGTTACTGTTCTTGTGTCTACCACATTTTAGTTGATCACGTGATATTTCCACCTGTTTAATGAATGAAAAGATTATCTTATTAATTGTTATGCTATCCTAATAGTAAGCACAAATAAAGCAGTGATATGCCTGTGTCAAGGAAACTTAGATGCTATATACATTCTGTCATTGGTTCCTCTGAGTATCACAGGTCCATACCTGATTTTTACTTCCACTAGAATCAAGAGAGTTTTGTATGTAGAATTTCTTGAAAATGTTTCATATTTTACAGATAAGACAAAATACATGCACAAAATCTTTGAGTTTGTAAATGAAGGTAAGAAAAGAGGTAGGAACCTAGAATATTTGTAATTAATTATTTGAGGTAATGTTCACAACAGAGGAAGGATGCCAGGTTTATCTTCCTTCTAAGATTTCTAAGGAAAAGTATCCCATAAATGCATAAATTCCTTTCTCTTACAAATAGTCATCTTCTGTATTTACCATGCCTTTTGTATAATGAATGGAATTGGAACCATAAGTGCACATAATGTTCAAGATACAAGACTTGGTCAATATCAGTCATGTTACTGTGTTCATAGTGTTAGCAACCCTGCCACAGTCCCTTGTCCTGGGGCAGTGGAATATTTAGGGCCAAGGCTCCTGGAAGCCTGCAGAGGTCTTCGTACAGGTACTGCTACCTGTATGAAGTCCCCTAAAAAGAGATCTGGACACCCTTTTGAAAATAGGTTATGAAAGGTGGAAAAAAAAGAGACCACTGCCTATCTCATGACATTGAAATTTTCTTGACTCTGTCACGTGGTTTATTAGGTGTAATATTTTTTCTTCTGGATATAGTTATCATTCTCATGATGTTCTTTAGCAATACTGTCCTTCACTAGACCTTAAAATGGTGTGAGATACGGCCTTGAGAGGCATATGGGCTTCAATTATTAATTGGGACTGTATTGTCATATTTTCTTCATATATCTTTCCATGTTTTCGGTAGAAATGTGTACCTAACCTTCTTTTAGTCTTGCTTGAAAGCTGCGGATAGTATTACTATATTTAATTTGAAATAAAAAGGGCTTCTTCCAATCTTCAGATGGTTTTCTGTATTTTTTAAAAATAGATGCATTTATAATCATGTTTTCATGTTTCATTCTTTATTAGAGAAATATCTGAGCCTAAACATATCAGACAGGGTATGAATCTAAAAGTTTCTATATGGGTTCATCTCTGTTTTATGATACTTAAGATCTCTTGAAGACCTGTAGATATGTTTTATCTGTGTGTCACCCAAAAATTATTTAAAAGTAGCCTTAAATATCATTGATTTCTCTGCATTGAAGATGTTAATGCATTCACTAGAAGTGTACATATGCTAATTAGTTGAGCAACATTTAATTCTTAAAATAATGCGGTTTGGGGATGGTTTTGTTTGTTTTTTTTAATGCTCAGGATACTCAGAAGATGGCCTGGATTTTCAGTACAACTATCAGTTAGAAATAATTGGAAAAAATACACCCCAAAAATAGAAAGAATAAATAGAATAAATAAAAACCCCAAAAGAAAACCAACACAAAACACAAACCCCTCACTCCCCAAAAGAATGTGTTTAAAAGAAAAAAATCCTAAACCATTTTGAAGCAGGAGGCTGACAATATTTCAGCTTTTATTTTCTTTCCACCTGTAAGAATAATTTTTAATAACAAATTATGCAAATAACCTGCCACAAAAAAATTACATCATGCCTATAATTCATATTTTTATCGACAATATAGAAGACTTCTGATTTTGGGTTTTCTTCATTTAGTAGGGAGTGGAGGGCTAGAGCATCTATGAAGATAGGCTGGGATAGTTGGGCTTTTTAAACCTGGAAAAGTCTCAAGAGTCTTGAGACTTTGTAACAGTCTTCTAATACTTAAAAATGGCCTGCAGGAATGCTGGAGAGGGCCTTTTTACAAGGACAAGAAATGATAGGACAAGGGGGGATGGTTTTAAACTGAAAGAAGGTAGGTTTTGATTAGACATGACAAAGAAGTCCTTTATGTGAGGCACTGGAACAGGTTTCACAGAGGAGTTGTGGCTCTCCCATCCCTAGAAATTTTCAAAGCCATGTTGGCTGGGACTTTGAGCAACCTGGTCTAACACGGAAGGATGGTTAGAACTAAATGATCTTTAAGGTCCCTTCCAACCAAAAAACTTTCTATGATTCTATGATTTTTGCATGTCAGTACTGTTGTATTTTATATTCTTTTTTTTTTTTTCGTTTATTTCATTATAATCTTTATCCTGCAAAGAAAGCTATGTAGAGATACTAGCCTGCCCTCATCACTTTCTGCTAAAAATTAAACCAAGATTAATCAATCATGGTAACCAACCCTTGGCTCAGCTAATAATAGATTTCAGTTAAAAACACATGATTTAAGGTAACAACAAAAAAAAATCAAAAATCCAAAACAACAAAAAGCTCCCCCCACAACAATAAGATCTATAAACATCAGAATCCATAAAATCTCTGTCGTAGAATAAAGGGAGTTTCAGCAGTGATCAACAGCAGTCAACCATTTTATCAGCAGTCTTTAACCAAAATAGTCCTGTATTAAATGGTAAGTAATAATGACATAATGACATGTCACCATGTTATGATAAGTAATAATGACATCAGTTCATGAATGAATTACTGGATAGGCCCAGTCGTTTTTTTCAGCTATATGGAAAAAACAAATGTTTCCTTTCTCAGACCTGTGAGGCAAGACAACATTATGACATCAAAGATAGTTTGAGATCTGCTTAAGCATGCATACATCCCGGTTCCCAGCTGCTTCCCATTTCCCAAGGCTGAGTTTTTAAATAGTATTTTTGTCTCCTATTCTGCTTCCCATTGGAATAGTTTCCACAGGCTTTTGGCAGGAACCTGTAGTGTTGTTAAAAGAGCAGGACATAGAATGCTATCCTGAATACCATCCTGGGGAAGTACGATTCTTTTCTCTCTGTTGGACAGAGTTTATTTTTGTCATTAGTGTGCTGAGATGTGTTCTTTCCCTTGAGTGAAAGTATGGTCAAGATATCACTGAAGCCGAAATCTTGATTGAAATGAATGAACTGAGCCTTAGGCATATTAAGATACATTTGGTTCTCTCCTTAATACTTGGGGACATTTTATTGACAGTTTGTGCCTAAGATCTTAAAAGCATATGTATTATGTGTTACTAGATCTATTTTTTCCTGGTAGTTACATCTGAATGGCAGATGTACAGATACGGACAGATGGATTTTCCTAACAGTATTCTTCATAAAATATATATTTTTTCATTGCTTATACGATTCCTTCAGATTTCTCCTTTTAAGTGGTTTCCAATGAAGTAGTACCCTAATTTGACTAATTAATTTGAGAAAATGTTATTTAAGGTGGAAATGTACTACTTTTAAATTCATTTATATTATTTAGGCAGTCATTAACCATTCTGATGATAAGAAGAAACTGATCTTATTTCTAAAATTTAAATATGTATGTAAAATATATGTACAGAATGGAAAACTGAGACAAAACTATCAACCTGATCTAGTGGAAGGTGTCCCTTCCCATGATAGAGAGTTGGAACTAGATGGTCTTTAAGGTCCTTTCAAACCAGAACCATTCTACGATTCTGTGATTTCTGCTTTTTATCCTTGACCGGCAAGGTATCAGAACCCACTCTGAAATGTGTGCTATTAGGAAATACATCCTAATTGTGGCTCTAGATTTTTATTTGAGGTCAGAGTAGTGAGAGTTAGAAAAGAAAGATTAGCTAAGACATAGTGTATTGTAGTAACAATCTCGTAGAGGTTTTGATAAGCATAAATCTCCAAAAAGAAATTTGAAACCTGTGATGTGACTTAGAAGAGTCACTGGGCTTCAGCTATTCTAGATTGTATACCTAGAAGTTTGTGACATTGAAGGAGAAATCAGCTATTTAAGTTCTGAAATGCAAAGTTTTGTTGGTTTTTTTTTTTTTTTTTTTTTAATCGTAACACTGTAATTACAATTAAATCATAGAATCATAGAATAGTTAGGGTTGGAAAGGACCTTAAGATCGTCTAGTTCCAATCCCCCTGCCATGGGCAGGGATACCTCACACTAAACCATATCACCCAAGGCTTCATCCAACCTGGTCCTGAACACCGCCAGGGATGGGGCGTTCACAACCTCCCTGGGCAACCCATTCCAGTACCTCACCATCTTTACAGTAAAGGACTTCTTCCGTATATCCAATCTAAACCTCTGCTGTTTAAGTTTCAACCCATTACCCCTTGTCCTATCACTCCAGTCCCAAATGAATAGTCCCTCCCCAGCATCCCTGTAGGCCCCCTTCAGATACTGGAAGGCTGCTATGAGGTTTCCACACAGCCTTCTCCAGGCTGAACAGCCCCAACTTTCTCAGCCTGTCCTCATATGGGAGGAGCTCTAGTCCCCTGATCATCCTCGTGGCCCTCCTCTGGACTTGTTCTTATAGTTCCATGTCCTTTTTATGTTGAAGTCATCTGAAGTGCACACAATACTCCAAGTGAGGTCTCATAAGAGCAGAGTAGAGGACAGGGTCACCTCCTTTGACCTTCTGGTCACACATCTTTTGATGCAGCCCAGAATATGGTTGTCTTTCTGGGCTGTAAGCGCACACTGCCAGCTCATGTTCATCCCCCAAGTCCTTCTCCACAGGGCTGCTCTGAATTTCCTTTTTTTGCCCAACCTGTAGCTGTGCCTGGGATTGCTCCGACCCAGGTGTAGGACCGTGCACTTGTCATGGTTAAACTTCATGAGGTTAGCATCAGTACACCTCACAAGTGTGTGAAGGTCCCTCTGGATGGCATTCCTTCCCTCCAGTGTATCAACTGAACCACACAGCTTAGTGTCATCGGCAAACTTGCTGAGGGCACACTCAATCCCACTGTCCATGACACAGACAAAGATGCTGAACAAGACCGATCCCATCACCGATCCCTGAGGGACACCACTCGTTACTCGTCTCCAGCTGGACATTGAACCGTTAACCACAACTCTTTGAGTGCGGCCATCCAGCCAGTTCTTTATCCACCGAGTGGTCCAACTATCAAATTGATGACACTCCAATTTAGAGACAAGGATGTTGTGTGGGACAGGGTCGAACGCTTTGAACAAGTCCAGGTAGATGACATCAACTGCTCTACCCCGTCCATCGTTTCCATAGCCCCATCATAGAAGGCCACCAATTTGGTCAGGCAGGAATTATCGTTGTTATAGTAGTGTTCTAGAACAGAACCTACAAATAGCCATTTACAAATGTGTGTTTCAGGTTTCCATTTATAACAATACCGCTTAGTTGAACACAAGTGGTAAAGCTCAAAGCAGTTCAACTTTCTAAACCACAAGACCAAAAACCTGTGTTAACACAGCAATGCGTTCTATCTAGATTTTGGATTAACTACAGTCAGGAGAGGAAATGCCCACCTTTTCCTTCCTCCATGGCTGCACCCATCAAAATGCAACTAGTAAGTGCATATGTATACAGGGCTGGAGGTGTTTTGCCATTTGGACCATCTGTTAAAACCATGTCTAATGGAATTAAAGCAGCCTTAGGTGGATCAATCCCACAGCTGCCAGTTAAACAGTTCCAGCTCAGTCTCTGGAAAAGCACCCAGACAGTCCCGTCTTACAGTTATATATGACTGTCATGCAATTTTAATGATGTGACTCTAGGTATGCCAGTTAGAGTCCATTTCTAACTCTAGAATATTAAAATCCATCTTTTCAAAAAAGGGCACACAAATAAAATCTTGATACCTCAGCACTAAAAAGGATTTCTGGGCTAGTTTAGAAGACATTTTATTACCATTGTAGTGGATTAAAAGCGGACAAGTGGTTACTGGGACAGTAACATGAAAAAATTCATGACATTATGTGGTGTCATAATGGCATGATGGCTGCAAACCCGAAAATAATATTTTAAAGGATTAAATTCAGTTCTATGCCAGTAAACAGAATTCATCTCAATGATTCTAATGCATAATCAAGCACTGACTTGTCAAGGGTAATCCATTAGTGCTTTAAAATATATGAACTAAAATGAAGTGCAGAACAAAATACTTGAAGAGAATATAATTCTGTGCAATCAGAAATACTGGCAATGCAGATCTGGATAACGCTGATGCAAATATAGTTCTTTTATAATCTTGACATTGTTCAGGGCCTTTTCTCTTTAAAGGAAACAGTTATAGTGACTTAAAGAAATTTGCTGGAGAATTAGTAGGTTTATATTCTGAGATGCTTAGTTTCTTTCTGGCTGAAGGCTGTGAACACTTTTCAGACATTTCTGTTGTATTTTTTTGACAGATAAATGAAACGTGGTACATGAAATAATTGTCAGTGAAGTAATTATGATTTGAAAATTTTCATCCCCCAGAAGTCTTTGAAGTTTTGTTTTTGGTTTGAGAGATCCTATAAGCTAGAACTATGATTTTGTCAGTATTTCTCACCTTCTATACCACACAGCTCTTTTCAGAGTTCACTAAATTTGAGATCAACTTTTCTCTTTTTTTTCATTGCAGTTGGGACATAAACTTAAGTGGCATAAAAGAATAATTCTTAACACGTAAGTTGTAGAACTTTGATAAATTTTCCTTTAGGGAAGACTGAAAATTGCTGATGGGTTTAGAGTTACTTTGTCTTGTGTCTGCTTTAGTTTTTATTCATACATTTGCACATGTTCTTACTCCCGTGCTCTGAAAGGAAATATATAATTCTAAATGCTCATTGCTTGTTCATTGCAATTTGTAGGAAACTTAAGCTTTAGTAAAACATTTATTTTCTCCATATTCATTAACTCTGGTAAGCCTCCACATTTCAGCAGTTTGTCAAAGTAAGCAGAATGATGTTCATAACTTGCTAACCAAATAGAAAGTCAAATGTATAACATTCCCTGAAAATTTTGTTCGTTGTTTCAGATGGGAACCTAGGAATGCAGCTATTTTTAATCTTTTAGTGCCATCTTGTGGCAAAAGGATAATTATATTAAACCAGGAGGTACCCTCTTTTCTAGCCCAGTTTCTATGCCTACCAGCAAAATATCTTGCTTTGGTGTATATATGTCTGAATTTTTATAGTGACTGTAAAGCAGTGAACCAAATAATGTGCAGAACAAAGCTCTTTCTGTCTGCTGCTTCATCTTCTTTTTTTTTTAAATCTTTTCAAGTGCCTTACTATAAATATTGATTTGAGAAATCTTACAAAAATTTGCTATAATTGCCACATAGAAATAGATTTTCAGTCTGTAATGCATTAGATCTCTGTAGAATATTTAAATACTTAGCTAGTTTGAGGTAATTGTCAATAGATTTTTATTATATTAGTGTCTTAAATCTCTGTAGAATAATACGTAGCTAGCTCAAGGCAGTATTCACTTCGACATTCTGTAGTGTTTAACAGAAAGCCAAGGTCTGTGCTAGCATTCTTGTTTTTCATTTTATTTTCTAGTTTCAGCTTGGGAAAATTCATACCAGCCTGCATCCAGCAAAGCAATAACAGAACAGGAATGCTGTTGATTTTACTGGTATTTTCATTGGGACTCAGCAAGATGAGTGATTTTGTTTCTGCACGAAATGAATACTAGTTTGATATCTGGGTTTTTGAAGATAATGTTTGTAGATATCTGCAATCATTCTCACTGAATTTCCTAAAGAGTTTTCTATGTCCATATTTGTTTACTTATTTATCTCTGACTTCCAGTCATGCTGAAGCTTCTAGAGGCAAAAATATTACTCCCTATCAATACGTGGAAAGAAAATTAAGATGTCAGTCCTGCTTTTACTGAAGCCAGTTGTTCTCATTCTTTCGAAAGGAAGGATGGTTTTGTTTTTTTTTTATTGTAGTCTGGTGCAAATAACATACACATATTTTGTAGTCAGTTGCAAAGATCAATTGCAAATTATAGCTTTGTGAGTTATAATAACACCCTTTTTCAGACAAGGGGTATGCAAGCTTATAAAAATTAAAAGTGCTATTACCTCAGGGCTAAAACATAGACTGAAATTTTGAATTTCAGTCCTGTACTATAGCCACAAAAGACACACACACATACACACACACACACAGAGTGTTTTTGATAGTATATCCTCCCAGCTATAGGAGGAAATACTATGAATCAAAATGAGTATCAAAGAAGAACCGTTAAAAATCTCATCTTTCAAATGGAAGTAGTAGTCCAACTGAATACTCTTGCAATGTGAAATAGTTCCATCACTTCCTGTAGATATGGTCAGTACTGCCTTGTTGTGTCTTACACGCTTTCTAGACTTATACAGAAAATAAAAATATAAGGATGTTAAAAGTAAATATATGTTATTATAGGTATTAAAATGTTTGTAACTTGTATGCGATTTTTAATAATCAGTCTCTATCTGAGCATACAGTTATATACTGTGCCACCTCCTGACTGCAATAAATCAGTTAACAGCTGAAGCATTCCTTTTGGATGGTTAGAGATTGTGTGAATTCTCTGATTAGGGTTAGCTGGGTTAGGTAGAGATAAAACTCCATTGCCTATCAACAGGAATGGAAAGATGAATCATAACATGAAGGTAATAACATACAGAATTTAAGCAGTTTTGTGCATGTATGTGATGATGTGATTGTTAGAATTTTTCCTTCTGATCCCGGTCAGATTCTCTTGACACCTAACATACTTGAATGCTTCTCTCTCTTTCTGTATCTTTTGGTGCCTTCTATAGTACACTTTGCCCACAAGATTAAAGTAGATGAAGAATTAAAGAAAGAATTGCATTTGCCCATTCCAGTGAATTAACATAGTATTCCCTTACAAGGAAGACCAGCCTAAATATGTGACATAGTCTTTTTTGTAGAAAGGTGTGAAGCATGAGGCATGACTCTAAATAGTATTTGTATAAATAGTTATATCATGACATATATAATAAAAAATCCAAAATATCATTTGTAGCTTTCTCAATGTATAGAAAATCAGTTTCTATATAATTCTATGATCTTTCTAGGCCTAATAAAGACATTTTCTATAACTACAGTTCCTAGGCCTGGTAGAGTGTAAATTCTCTTATATTGAAAAGTATAGTCAGTATTTAGTCATTAAACAGTATTTTCTGTAATTTCCAAGTAACCTGTGAGTGGTCTGTAAAAATGACATTTTAAAAAGCTTTCTAGAGAATTGTTTACCAAAATTGTATCTTCTTAACAACTTACTCTGGATGAATGCACATTTGTGTATGCCTGGCACTATAATTTTCATGTGGCTACATTTAACGCAAACTGACTGCAGAATATTTTAAAAACTATTCAAGAGGGGAAAAGTAGAACTCTGTTAAATATAGTAAAGATTTTTAAAATTTGGTTTATGGGTTTTTTTACATGTATTTACTTATAAAAACTGTAAGTAAGGCAGGCAGCATGCTTCACCTGAAATGTGGAAAGAGACAGGCAACAAATCAAGCACTTAAGCGAAAAGAAGATGAAGCATATCACAAGTTACCAAAGACAGAGTCTCCAATGAATAGTGGTTGTGTTTATGCAGTGCAAAAAGCAGAAATGTAACTGTGATAAGTCAATGGATATTGTGGAGGAACACTGTTTCTTGGGTTGATTGATGCACATACCTGAACCATTTCAGGAAATGAGTGAAGCCTTATTTTAACAGAAGAATTTTGAAAATTGGAGAGAAAGCATTGTCAAGGTTGTATCTCTTAATTCCCATGAGAACATACTGTGCCAGCCTTCAGAAAATGAAGGAACAGGCCATATGCAAAAGAGGAGTGATATTCAATGATAAAAGAAATACTGGTTGGCCAAGGATATGATCAGAAATTATGTTGACATGTAATTAAGATAATTTATAGAGAGTGTTTTGTGGATAAGAGGGATGTAAAATAAATTTAACGAGTAAAAAGAGAACGTAGATAGTTAGAAAAGTGTTTACATGAAAATAATCCGAAGTATCAATGGTTCCATTGAAATTAAGAGAGGGAAAAGGAAATATGGCCCATTAAACTGATTATTCCTATTTAATAATCAGTTGAGGTTCGGGTTGTGAAAAGAAAACAGAAATTAATAATTTTGTGATTATAATCAGGAACACCTGGAACTCTGTATAGTACCATTTCACAACATGTGTTTGAAAGCAGTGGAATTGCTGGAATTTCTTTATAAAATAATAGAATAGTTTGGGTTGGAAAGGACCTTAAGAACATCTAGTTTCAACCCCCCTGCCATAGGCAGGGACACCTCCCACTAAACCATGTCACCATGTTCATCTCAGTTGCCATATCCCTTATATGCTTTCTCTGCAAATTACAACTTTGAAAAGTACTGTTTTTCTTTTAATCCCAGTGTGCATAATTTAGTTAGAATTTTAGGTAGGTAAGTAAGTATGTTATTTATGCTGGAAACTGTTAGATCCTGTATCTAAAGGAGAGACAGAAAAGTGCCTGTCACAAACCTTGTCTAGATGATCAAAAAGAAAAAATGTTTTTTAAAACTGTTTCTGGGGTTGAACTGTCACATCTGGTTGATTGCTGAGCTGTGGAAGTCATAAATTTAGTGTGTTCTCCTGACTGTCAAAATTATTTATGTCTAGTGTGACTACAAGTCAGTCTAAGCAGTGTGCACCTAGACTGTGGCAGTGAAAGAAGAAAGTTTATCCTACTCTACAAATGCAGTTATATATAGCTCGAATGTTTCAGGGCCTGAATGCCTAGAGAAAGTCTAAAGAAGACAAAGGTCACAAAAGTACAGGGTCCCAACAACCATGGGTGCTGTTGTTGCAATACAAGACATAGGCTTACTGTCTTTTCAGACACTGGCAGAAACAGGCTGAGTTTGTCGCTATGACTTTGTCGTTGAGAGATTGAAGTATTTAGGGCAAATCAGGACATGCTGTTTAAATTGAAACCTTCTAAATAAGAGTAGTGACACTGATATTTCAGGTTATCTACATTTTGGCATTAGGTTAAAAGATCTTTTCCTTGCCAAAGTGAACTTGGCTGTTTTCTCATGAAAAGGAACAGAGAAGCCTATGTATTCAGTGCAAATGAAGGACTTTTTTCCTTCCCTACCTTTTACAGTGTAGAAATAATTTAAGCTCTCTCTGAGGTATGAATATAAAAATAAGACAAAATTTTAAATTTTATTTTATTCCACTGGTGTAATTAAGTCTATGTGCTTCAGAAATAGAACTGTATTTTCCTGCAGTGAATTTATATCCAGGTCCTTTGATGCAGAGCATACTGTGAAACACTGACATGGAGATAGTTGTCACTTTTGAGTATTGTAAAGTGAATTCAGGAAACGAAACATGAAAGAAATCACAGCTCCTTAAAAATGGGAGCAAAAAGTGCTGCCTTAACAGATGTTATTTTTTTTTTTCCCCCTGGTTTAACAATAATTCAGCAATAGTCTCACAATGTCTTGTGCAGGAAAGAAAAATTTTCTGAGAAACTAAAACCTTGTGTCTCTAGAACTGTCTCTATCCAGTGGCACTCAGTCAAGTTCTCCTCAGCCAAAGGAAAAAAAACATATATATATCTTCAGAAATTCCAGTGGTTTTATGGTACTCTTAGACCAGGTTACAACTCTTTCCTGGCTCTTCAGAGTTTGAGATAGCTGATTTACATGTGAAAGGAATGGTAACAAAGGAATGGTACAGCTCTCCTGCTTTTATTTAGTTGCTATCCACAAGAACGGGACAAGTTTTTGCACTTTGAAATGACAATAGGAGAGTCTTTCTTGCTGCTCCATTTAAAACAAATACAAGCCCCCAAAAATCCCCAAGGAGGTAAATAAAAGTTAATTTACAGTGCCTCCTTCTATGTGTTTTGGTACTTTCTCTGAAAGGCATTTTGGTTAACAGTAGCAGTCAGGTGTTTGAAATAGGTCATGCTTGAAATATTTTGTACTTGTTCATGTATAAGAGGCATGCATTTGAAGAACCTTAAGATGCAGGGCTGGACAGCACTGCAGAAGCTCCTCATTGTAGATTTCTGATGCCATCTTAATTAGAGGGAAAGGGTTTGCCTTCAGGGAAGGTTAAAAACCACTTCCTACTATGTATTGCAGTCTTGGAGGATGCACTAAACTACAGAAGTTTGAGTGCCTTGGTGTGTTGTTAATGTACTTTCATGTGTGGGAGATGCCAGCATTTTGTCAATTACTTAAACTTGGGTTTAATTTCCATTAGTGTTGACAGGATTTGATCATCTGTATAAATTTTAGCACATTTAAATTGTTTTAAACAATATGTTTAAAATGTTTTTAAACAAAGTGTGCAGATACATACACACTCATCACCCTCACATGCTTTGGCCAGCTTAGTCCTTAACCAAGGTTGTGCATTGTTCCGAGACTTTCATTTCTGAACAGAAAATAAGAATAAAATGACTCTGTATTTCTGGTAAGAACTGGATGTTAAGCATCAACATCATCTGTCTTTGTCTTAGTTTGTACTTAGCAGTATTGTGTTCAGGACTTCCAATTTTTTTCAGAGCTGATCATTCTTACTGCCTAGGAAGTACTTAATTGCACTTTTATGTCAGGGTGCATTAACCAGAAATGTTCATATCCAAAGCAATATACATCTTATATTCTAATACATAGAATTACATCTTTAACAAAATACCAATGTGCTATCTCACTAAAAAGGCCACAGGCTTAGAAGTCAAACACTGCCAAATATTTTAGAATTATTAAATAAAAATGTAAGATTATATGTTAAAATTATAAGGGAAATCTAATTACGAATTTTCATTTCTGGTCTTTTTTTATCCACATATTTTACTCCTGAAATTTTAATGTTTGTTGTGTTATTCTTTATGTTTCTCTTCACAAGCTTTCCAGAATTAAAAGGGACGTTTTTGTAATGTTTCTTACATCCCACATTGCCCAACTGTTACTCAGAACTTGATCACCTACTTTGTGTGCTGTGCCGGTGCTGGTATTTTGATATTCCTTTTACATGTCAAGTACTTTGCTTAGGACATACTCATTGCATTCTTTGCTTTTTACTTCTAACTGGGGGTCTTTGACTTTCATCTGTACGATGTAATATAGCAAAATAGAAGTTGAATACTTTAAAATCTTGGGTTTTGTGAATAAGACTGGGATTCACTGTGACAGGTTAAAAGGAGCTTGAAGTCCTCTGTGAGAAATTTTATTATGTAGCTGAAATGTAGAACTTTTTAAAAGAAAATATGTGAATTCTGGCTAAGCATATAAAATTTCTGTTCTAGTGGGTGGCTAAGTACTGTGGTACCTCTTTCAGGTATGCTCTTCCTAAGCTCTGTCACTAAGATGCACAAAAATTGGTTAAGGTTTGATAGGCCTAATTTAAGTAGCAAATATAACCAGTTATTTATAAAGCCAGACTAAGTCTAGGTATTAGTACACACATCCAGATACTTCTTGGATAGTTTATGATACTTTGTGATCCTTTGCATGTTCTTACAAATAGGTTTTATTTCTTGTATTTCTTCAGTCTCTTGCTCATTTGAAACCATGGATTTTATGATATGCTTTGGACCTCATATGAATATTTGGTGCTATCAGCCGTGTTCCTGCTGTACAGCTGTAGTTCCTGGATAGTTTTCAGCATATAGTGGATATTAATTATGAAAAGTTAAATAATGGTAAAGTCAGATTTTATCATACATCACTTATTAGCTATTAATAGGTATATGAAGTCCTGGGGGGTTTTGAGTTGCAACATTGTGTTTAGGTACTGTCCTGTCTGTTTGAGCACTGCTTGGTTGTTTGCAGAACAGCAAGGGCTTCAGCATCACTGAAGAGCTTCAGGCCTTATAAATAATGAACACCTACTCCCCCCCACTATCTGTGTTCATTCTACTTAGTCTGTAAGTAGGAAGAGGAAGATAACTTCCTTGGGACATTTCAAGGCTGATGAAGAAGCAGTTTACTAATTTAACAAAATGTTGATTTTTTTTTTCTAATTTTTATCTATGTTTAAAAATATTGGTTTGTTTGCTCTGCCTCTTTCCACTGAAATAACTTTGGAAACATAACATTTTAAATTTCATGATAAATGACATATCACATTAGAGCTAAGTGCTATCTGCAATGGCTGAAATATATAAAAGAATCGAAACATTATACTGCAGACAGGCCATCCTTAATAGCAACGCGATTACAGTTTTCATACTATTTTTCCTCTCTGACAGCATTTCTTCAGCATACTTGGAATTATTCCATCTTCTTTCCCTTGAAGACACAGCGGGTATATAAGCATTAACCATTGTGTGTTTAGGCCCTTGGGCTGTGTTTCTTGTTTCCAGTGATGTTAAAAGGTACTTCTGAAAATCCAGTAGTCTAAAGTGACAACTCTAAAAAAGCAAAATGCGCAGTGAGCTGCTGCTAAACAAAATATGAGTAGGCATTTAGTTTTTCAAATTATGTCTAATCCCTAGAGGACTGTAGAAGCCAGCCTGCAAATATTACTTATTTTATGTTGAATCTAGGTTAGCAGACATTTTTATTACTTTTATTTCACAAAATAGGGTCTATATGATTAAGATTGGCTTAAATAATTTGGTCCTACTTTGCTCAGTTAATATGTGAAAGTGAAAGATTTGGAAGTATATATTGTATAATAGCCTTTTATTACTTTTTTTCAGTGTAAATAAAATGAAGTTCAGGATTGGTCTTCTGGGTATAGCACTTACAAGATTAAGAATAGATAAATGTGGAAAGGGAAGTTAATCTCCAAGACGGCCTTAAGAGGTGAATTGTACTATGTAAATGTGTGCTAGTTCTGTCTGTAGATGTAATTATCATTACAGTTACAAAAAAAAAAAATTCTCTCCGATACTTTGATGTTTGTTTTTTTCCCTGTAAATCTTCTCAACCATTACTTCATGTCATGTTCAGTAGATATGGGTAACAGATTATCCCGTCTCTTTTACAGAATTTTTTCGTATTTGAAAATTGTAACTTCTTCACTCTCACCTGCTTTTCTGTTTTGACCTAATGGCACTAGTTTTTTCACTTGTGGCAGTATAGTCACAACAACTCCTCTTTTACCCTGGCTTCTTCACACCTCTTCTAAGATGTGGTGTTCAAAACCAGATTTATGGTTTTAGCTAAGTCTTTCTGGTGTTGCTTGAGTAGAGAAGATATACTTTATTTTTCATACAGGTAATAAGCCTCTGTATATATCCTCCTTATAGGTTTTTTTTTGGATCCAGATGATGCTGTTAATTCATATTCAGTAATCTATTTGCCTCACTAGCATTAAGATAGTTGACATTTACTGATTTTTCTCTGTCTACAAGGCATGATAATTATTCAATTTAGAAATGTAGAGAGAATTTAGAGTGAAATTGGAGTGGAAAATATATTTTTAAATAAGAGAATGAATAATTATTCTGAAACTGCTTCAGCCAATTCATATTTTTTACTAGTAATAAAAAACTAGTAAATTCATTAGTAAATTAATTAGGCCCCAGTGCTTTAGAAACCTGTAACTTGCAGTACAAAGTATGTGGTCCTGAAGTAAGCCTGATTCTCATGCTGAGGTGGTTTTATTTTATCAACACATGAACATGCCAGTACTTGGTTGCTGGGTTTTCCAAATAACCTTGTCACTGAGCAAAGAGCCCCATAACTTAACTGAGTTGCCCTGCTCACAGCTGCACACCTTACCCGGTGTCATTCCATCCCCTTCAGGAGTTCACATCACTTCCTGCTGATGTATTGTTTAAAGATTTCCCTGACATCTCATGGATCTTAGTTGCAAAACTGGCTTGTTACACAGCTAATAGGATTGCAAAGGCTGGCCATTCTCATTGATGTTCTTCAACTAATCTTTATCCTGACTTTTTCCTGTTTGATGTTGAGATCAGAATATCTTGCTGCCAATATTAATTGTATTAGTTTCTTGCCCTAAATTTAGTTTTAGGAACAATGCTGCTCAAAATGGACACTGAATTCTCTAACTTTCGTAATTTTATCAATAAAAGCACTATTTTTCCACTGGTTGTTGAACCAAAGGTTTTAGTCTTGCTCTGACAGAATTATTTCACTCTTGATATGTCTGACTTCTCATTTTGTGTCTTGACTGTCCATTTTACCCCTTTCTTTGCCTGCCATTCCCTTGTATTTCTTTATATACTTATATTTAGCAATACAATATATTTTATATTTTTTACATGCTTGCTTCCCTATATTTTGGATGTAGTGACAGTGGCTTAGCCAAAGTCTGTTCTTTACTTTCCTATCCCACTTTTGCACTAGAACAGCTTTTGTTTGCGCCATATAGTTTCTTTCAAAATACTACCCCATCCTTTGGTCTTCCTGTCTTTCCTGCACATAATCTTCCAGTCCTATGGCATACTTCACCAGCTCTAATTATATTTATGATAGGTTTTTCAACTTTTAAAACAAAAGACTTCAAGATTTTCTTGGTTTGCTAATGCATTTTTTCTGTTGATGTACAGATGTTAAAGATGTTTGATAGATGACTAATACAGTATCTTCTTCATCCTTTCTGACTTCCTATCATGTGTTCTTTTTCTCCTCCTTCACCTAAATTGCATATTTACATTAGTATACCCATGTTTCATCTTCTTTTAAAATCCTTTTTGCAAAGTTAGTAGTTGAGTCTTCCTTATTTCCATTCATGTCCCATGAGAAGGAATTAATCTTTATCTAATAGCTCAATAAAAAATATCCCCTAAATTAGGAAGACAAAGCAGTCCAGGTGACACCATAAGGCGCAAATTTATTTCCAGAATATTATTCTATAGAACTAATGTTTCTTTCCTAATGAGAAGGTTCTCTAAAAGATAATGAATAAAACAAACTTGCTAATGAAAAGAGTAAGAGGTGGTTACAAAGGTTGATACTGGGGACAAAACTTTCATACCTTGTCATGGATGAGCATTTGTAGCAGACTTCAGCACTTTGCATTTTCCAAATTAATCAGAAAAAGCTGCAGAACAGGATTTACCAAAACACTGAGTGAGGGAGGCTTTGAAGAGGCTGCTGCCCAGCTGCAGATCAGAAGAAGGGACATGCCACGGAACGGACTCAGTCAGAGATCAATGTGATCAGACAAAAAGCCATTTATTGCAAAGCATTAACTCCTTATATACTATTGCTTACACACACCTACAGCAATTTGGCATATCATGATTGGATACTTGTCTTGAAGACCCTTAGTGACTAACACATAATTGGTTAAGCACAGGTGTGAGAACTTGACCTTGAACGCTTGCCAACAGTCCACAGTTCTCATAACTCAGTGAATTACAGCCTCTTCTTATCTTGCTTGCTTAGGCTTCCTCGGGCCTCCCATGGCCTTGCTGTATCCCTCGGAGTTATTCAGAGCTCATGTACCAAATATCCATTCTCCTGTGAGAACACTGTCTCCACAGGGACACACATGCAGCACCTGTCAGGACAGAAGATGGAAATGACAGCAGCAGTGCTGCTGCTGTGATCTAAGAGATCTGTGATATGAGTTCTTGCTGACCTCATTGTCTGGTTGTGTTTGATGTCTTACCTCCCAGGTTGTCAAAAAGGTGCAAAACTTTCAACAGTGTGAAAATTACTTTGTATCATATTCAGTGTATGGCCATATCTTTAAACAATTATCTGTCTTCTTGAGCTGGTGTATTCATTGTGGTGACTTCTCCCCCCCTCATCTTCCCTTCATACAGCTGTCTTTCAGAAGAGTTGCACTGAGTAATGTAATGAAAGACATTGCAAATTGGAAGGTTTGTTCATAGACACATAAAAATTTACACTTTAGTTCTTTGATCTTGACTCTTATAACAGCTATTACAGATGATATCTCTATTTTACTTTATAATAGTGTTTAAAGGAGAGGGAGGAAATCATTGCTTGACACTTTCTCAAAGTTTTGCTAATGTGTGCATCTATATTTTTTTATAGCATCATAGTTCTGTGCTTCTCATCACTTTGAAAAAAATACCCATAATTTTAATCCCTATTCTCTAAATATGATAATATACACTTTAAATATATATGTCACATTGTGCTCTGAGTGACACCAGTGAATATCTTCAGCAAGTACACTTCAGTCACTGAAGTAGCTGGCTTTTTTCTGCAGAAACTGAGAAAAGATCCTTGACATTCTGGTAGTAACATAAATATAACACTTTCATTGACATTATATTCTTATGCTAGCCTGCTTTTCTCAAACAAGTGTTTGGAAAAGGACTAAAAGAAGCACAGGGGATAAAATGGAAATGTTAGGAAAAGAATGTATAGCTGTGAACATACTAGTGAATGTTCACAATATAGGCTAGAGCAAGTAACTCATGAATGACATTGGGTAAAAAATACAAAAGTGAACAGGAGGAGTCATAAGAAAAAGAGTTGATTTGATGTACCCTTATGTGACCTTTTATAACACATTAAGAATCACTTGTACTTGCAGTTTGGAGTCACTGCTCTTTTGGACCATAATGAATGGATGTAGGACTTCATGGAGCCTTTCTCCTATGTTTGTCTAAACTTCCAAACTAAGTCCTAAACTTCTTGTAAGTGCTTGCTTTACTGTAAAAATGAGAATAGGAAGCTTTAAATGTTCAGCATTGCAGCTTCCCACACTGACAGTAGTATTGGGTCCATACATGTTTCTTGGCAAGTGCAACAAATAATATTTGTAGTAGTATGACAGAGATTCAGCCTGACATAAGCCTTCCAGAAGTGCGAAGCTGGATGCTGTTAAATAAAAATATCAAAGTGCACTGAATAAAACAGTAGGTCTTTAGCTACTAGCTAAGTCATTGTATGCTTTTGATGGAAATGGATTTGTTTCCCCAGGAGTGATTTTATTGCATATGGTTAATATTTCCTATACTGTCACTTCCTAGAATATTTTTTTTTTGCAGAAGGTATCTGAATATACTGTGTATGTGTACTCCTGTATCTTTGTGGATTTATTTCCTAGCCAGTTTTTAGATGGTAGTGTATTAGAAGATACAAGACTGAGATTTTCCTGATGACTTTGCAACCCAAGAATGGTACCTAAAGTCTATTACAAACAGTTCTGTGATTTTCTACAGTGCTTCCCTCTTTGCAGGTGATTTACAGGAATCTGTTGGTAAAAAAGAGCAGGCAGGTTGTCTGGTTCTTGTGTTCCTGAAAGATTTCTGAAAAACAAACCCAAACCAACCAACGAACCAACCAAAGAAAAACACCCCCCCAAAAAAAAGCCCTGGATGGATGTTTTGGATTAACCCTGGTAGGCAGCTAAGCACCACACAGCTCTTCTGCAATCCCCTTGCAGTGAGCTGGGGGAGTGAAAGAGAAGGATAAAAGTGAGAAAACTCATAAAGACAATTTATTAGGGAAAGAGAACGTTGTGCTTACAAGCAAAGCAAAATAAACAGTTCACTCACTACTTCCAGTCAGCATGCAGGTGTTCTGCCATCCCCAGGAAAGCAGGGCTCCATCACATTTTTACAATTACTCAAGAAGACAAACACCATAACTGAATGTCCCCCCTTCCTCCTCCTTTCCTTAGCTTTTATTGCTGAGCACATCATCCGATGTATGATACCCTTTGGTCAGTTGGGGTCAGCTGTCCCAGCTGTGCCTCCTCCCAGATTCTTGTGCATCTCGCAGCATACTTGCTGGGGAGGGGTGGGTGGTGTGAAAAACAGGCCTTAACTCTGTGTAAGCACTGCTCAACAAGGGCTAAAACATCCCTGTGTTATGAACACCATTTTGGTTATAAATACAAAACACAGCTTTTGTATAAATACAAAACCATGTGAGCTACTGTGAAAAAAATAATCCTAGGCAAAATCAGTACAATGATGAAATGAATTGAAACATTCTAGTTTATTATTGTTATGCATGTAGTTGGATTAAGCTGGATTTATTTTTGCCATAGCTGAGTATTGTAAAGTATTAATTGCTTTATAGAACTATTTTGTCTGTCATTAACTAAAGCTATTATTTTATAGTGTCAAAAAATTCTATGTAAAGTATCTTAGCTGTATGCCACATATATCTATACGTATTTCACATATGCATAGTTGAAGGGGTTTGCCTTTAAATATGGGAGAGCTATCAAATTCCAGCTGTCCTAAGAATAACAACTTTGTTCAAGGAAGTTTTCTCAGGGAACTAGGTGGTATTTACATCATTATTTTTTCATTTATGAGGATAGGATGAGATGGAAGTCTGTTTATCACTGAGTAGACACTTTGAGTACACTGTTGACTCTTGGAATTTTTCTGCACTCTCCTCATGATTACCTGTTTGTGATCTTTAAGAAAGAGATTTCACTTGCTGTTTTAGACCTTTGGTAAATTTACAGAACGATATTCTATAGAGAAAAATGTGCATATATTGCCTAAGACAGAATCACTCATTCAGAAATGATATTAAAATGTTGCATATGATACAGCACAAGGTAGGAATAAGCCCCTGTAAAAACAATTTAAAACTTTTTGTAGAGAATAATTGCTTTTTAGGCTGTAAACTTTGGCAGTCAGTACACCATTAACCAGTAATAATTTAAGTCAGAAAAAAGAGACTGCTGTTTAAAAAAAAAAAAAATAAATTATTAGCTGTACATATAACAGTTTTTTGCTTCTTTCTAGAAAGACAATAATTGACAGATACAAAAAAAAATCCAATAATCTAAGTGTCTTCTATTTCTCTTGGACCATAATTATTCAGCCAAATTAAATACAAAAAAGAGTATTTTTCACACAGAAGTATTCTTTGACTTCTAATTGAATTACAGTTATAATTAAATTATAGACAATTGGTTTCAGATTATAGTAGTAATTTATTAATCTCAGATTCAAAATACAGATTGGAAAATCTCATAAATTCTGCTTGCATCATAAAATCATTTCTTTACTTAGGTAAACCCACAGAATTAACAGTAGATCAGGTGTATTGCTGTAAGTCATTGAGCTGTAATCCTACACCAAAATCTGTCAGAAAAATTATTGATTTTGTATATAACTATTTGTGGAAATACAAAATTTTAATTATCTGTTAGTTTTACAAAAGAAGGAATTGGATAAACCTCTAATATATGAATCCATTTTTACTTTAACCCTGACAGTTACCTTTCTATTGTAATAAAGTAGGTTCAAATTGTCTTGCACGCTGTTTCAGTTGCTTGCTAGCTAATTGTTACAACATATGCATGTTTGTGAATTGTTTTCTGGCTCTTGTGGGTGCAGGTAGAGAATCATTTGAGTGAAATAAGGAGACTCGTTGTCATTTTGGGTGTGATGTGGACAAGCAAGGACTCTACATAGTAGATTTGCTCTTCCAGATTTGTGCTTTCAGTTTGGATTAAAGAGAGCTGTTAAGCAAAAATAATCTCACTGGAAGCAAGACAAAGGCTGTGGAGGGCTGGTCATAATTGGTTGAACAGTTAATATTGGTTGTACACACAGGTTTTCAACAGCCATGTAGACCAAATCTGTGACTGTAGTGCTATGAAAAAAAAAACCAAACCAAACAAACAAACAAACAAACAAAAAAAACAAAAAGAAGAAAACCCAGCAGGTTTACTTGAAACAGAATGTTGAATAGCATTAAGACTAAAATATAAATTTAAAAGCAAAACAAAGCCTTGAATATTTTCAGTTTTCTCTTTATTTCCCAGAAACAGAAACTTTTCTGCCTTTATATACCAGGAATTTTACGTGCTTTGCTGAAGAAGTATCTCTCTGTCTGCAAAGTTTACACATACACACATGCATACAGAAGTAGAAACAAAACAAACAAGAAACTGCACTCAAACTGAGTAACTTAAAACTTTATAAGCTGTCCATCACCCCTCAGCACCTGTGATAAAACTGTTACTGTCTGAAGAGCTCTGCTTTTGTAATCCTGATTTCAAAACCTTTTGTGAGATTGATGTTATCTCACAGAATTCATCTGAGAAAGAAAATAGTGTAACACTAAAATCTGTCAAATAACGTGTACTTCTCCATCTTTCTTTATCTTTACATTTTTTTAATTTTTTTTTTTTTTTTTTTTTTTTTTTCCAGAAGGAGAATTTCCCCTTTCTTCTGAGTGAAAAGGATGAAAACTCACCAGCAAATGCTGGCTTTAAATAATACACTGTCGTGGTTTAAACCAAGTCCCCCAACTCCCTGAGAGTTTGGAAGGAAAATCCAAAGAATGTAGCCCTCACGGATTGAGATAAGAACGGTTTAATAGCTAAGGCATAACACA
Organism: Melopsittacus undulatus; assembly: GCF_012275295.1. NCBI lineage: Eukaryota > Metazoa > Chordata > Aves > Psittaciformes > Psittaculidae > Melopsittacus > Melopsittacus undulatus. Next base: position 80,024,506 of record NC_047527.1, on the reverse strand, counting down.
ATCATAATGATACAGCCAATAACAAGCGAAAAGAATACAACACCCCATCAGCCACCGACCCATAACTCACTCCACCCTGCCCGGCCGAGCACCGCGTGCTCCCTCCTCCATTTTCCTCCAGAGCTCTCCCCCTCCAGCTCTTTCTCTCCCAGTATGCATCCTGGGCATCACGTGCTATGGTATGGAATACCTCATTGGCTAGCCTGGGTCAGGTGTCCTGTCTCTCCTTCCTCCCGGACTCCCCTCCTCCACCTGGCTGGAAAAAAAAACCTTGAACAAAAACACCCTCAAAACATGCTCAAACCATGACATACACTAATAGGCGTTGTAGCTGCTGTATATTACCTGCTGATTGCCAAGTCACTATATTTCAGTATTCTAACTTAGAAGACTGCTTGGACAAAAACTGTTTTAAGAACAAAAAAGGGAACATCTGTTACCAAAGTAATCCTCACCTTCCCATCGTTGTTTTACAAAGCTCACGAAAGTAGAAATGTCCTTTCATTTTCTCAATTTTCTCATGCAAAGCAATTGTGTGTAGACTTTATCTGCCAATGATACTGAAACCTCATTCTTTTTACTACAGAATGTTACAAAATTAAGTTAATTTACTGTGGAGATGGTACTCTATGCCATTCTGATCCACACACAAAACCAAACAAGAAACAAACTCAAATCTAAAAACCTAAAATTGATAGGCAATGCAGGTCATATTCTGTTAGGTATAGTGAAAGAATTTAATACGGTAAGTTGGTTGATTGTTTCAGAGCGATACTAGTGGTCTTTGGGGAGAGGGAAGAGGAGGACATTTTTTTCTGTCAGATGGATCATGGACAGCCTGCTCAGGTGTCCACAAGTTTAGACCACTTTTCAAGTCCCTAAACAGTACAATGATGTTAGTCTGAAATTTATGGGCAACTGGATTTCTATGGTTGTTACATGAAAAAACTAGTTCTTGCAAGTCTCACAATATGCTTTCAGAATGTGTTAACATCTTGGAAATTACTGATGAAAGCACAATTTTATTGATTTTTTTTTTTGTGTGATTCCTAGAAATACTAATTGGTGTTGGGAGCAGAAGGCAGGAGCAGTGAGAGACTGCCAGAATGCAGATTAGCAACAGCTATAATACAGTATTCTTCCTGGCTTTGTTTTTTTTTTCCTCTGAGATATTATTGAATGGCGTGACTGCTGGGCAGCTGTCATTCTCTCTTACCTTTTATTGTGCGTTTCATCAACTATGAAAAAGACTATAGTGTTGAATAATTTCAGTGAGAGGAGCTGTAAGAGGCCCTAAGACTTGGTGATCAGAACAGTTTTCTGGAGAGGAATGGCCTCAGTTAACATCTCTGCTTGATTAACTGACATCTGTACTGAATTTGTGAATGATTTTTAAGTTAATGAAGTCACAAATTGGAGAGAAAATATGTTGGGGGAAAGCCCCCTCCCCCCCTTTAAACAGAGTCTCCTTTCCTGTATTAAAAATTTTTAATGGGATTATTGTGATGATATAGGACAAACCGAGAGAAAAGGAAATTTAATATGACATCTGTTGGGATAATCATTCTTTTTAAATTGTACCATGGGTCAGAGCTACCTTCTTGCTTGCCACCTGATACCTCTACTTGCAAATGTCATTACTCAGGAATATCTTCATGCTGTACACCATGGGTGTTGCTACTTCATTACTTGCTGCTAAGCAAGGTTTGAGGGTGGGAGAGGAGATTAAGAAGTTAAGTGTCTTTTTTTTTCCATTCACTCTTCACTTTGTCCTGATTGACAATATATGCATTCATTCACATATTCACAATGTGTTTATTCATTCTCCAGACGCTGGGAACCATGCTTAGACCTTCAAAATACAACTGCTCATGCATTAATCACAAATGTCTCCTTAAATTTGCCTTACATCTCACATCTCTTGAAGACAAAGGCTGCTTATGCTTACCCAAACACCTTCACTCAATATTTCGTCTGACACATAAGTTTCTTCATTTGAGAAGCAAAGCAGGTAGTTTTTGGTCACCTGTACGTACGAAACTTTTACTATTTCAGTGATACCAGTTTTCAGCAACTTCTTGCTGGAGAGCAATGTCTCTCCTGTGTATTTCTATGGGCTCCTTGTACATTGTATGATTCATTCTCCTATTATTTTTCAGTCCTTGGCATTTATGTTTTAACAGGTTACCATCTTCTCATATGTAGGTTCAAAAACTTTAATGACAGCCAGCACCTTTTTTAAACTTAATTTTATTCATATTTGAAAGTAACCTCTACTTGCCCTGTACATCTTCTCTCACCTAATAGCATAGATTAACTTCCATAAAACATTGTTAGTCTTCCTACGGACTAAGGAAATTCTGCTTGTTATTCCATTTTCTAGTTGCTTATCAGTTCACACACAATTATGTCAGTGTTCTATTATTTGACTTATACAGCTGCAATAATTTCATTGTATTTATAGCTCTTCAGAGCATACTTTATCCTAGAGGTAGGAGCAGCTTACTATTTTTCTTGCTTACCACATCCCCCCACTCACTGAGCAGCTGATTGCTTTCACTTGACTAATATAGTAATTACTATTCACAAACTTGATGGCCTCATCAACAAAGATTGAAACAGGGTAAATAAGTACAGGAAACAGAATAGGAGCCTCTCAGAAGAGGTTGAATAAAAGACCACTCAGAGATTTCAAAAGATGCAATTTGCCTCCTTGCCTGCCACACACTTGCTCTGCAATCTCAGGTGACCACTTTGTCTTTGCTTGAGATTTGAATTCATATAGTCTAGAATAGCAGACTAGATTAATAGAATAATATTTTATTTTTGTATTCTTAGAGTAACAGAAAAGGGTATATTACTTCTCTGCATCTTGGGTGAAACAGTAATGAATGCTATAATGACTGCCAGTGTTGCTGTAATAGTAATGATCCAAGGACTTACAGAAGATGAAATAAATCTTTTTTAGTAAAGTCAAAATGTTTTACTAGCATGTTTGTTTGTATTCGGAAAAAAATCCTTTCAGGCATAGAGTCCCTTTTTTATATCTGAAGTAGAAAAGATGAACTTACAGACTAAACAGAATTTGAGGACAATTTATCTAATTTTAATTAGAACCTGTCAATTACATGAACTCTATAAAGAAAAACATATATATGTATTAATAGTTTTCACCAGTGAAATAAAGTGGTATGAAAAGGGTGCTGAAAATAAAAAAAAAAAAGAAGAAGAAAGATACTCAGTTCTCAAAGGAAAGGGAGGGCTAGGTAGCTTATAACCTGCAGACATGCAGAGTTTGGAAGGGAAGAGAGATATACTATAAAGCACAATAAAACCAGAAACTCATCTGAGTCTGTTGGTTTTGGCTTCCAGCTGAGTTTTGAAGTTCTGATCCAGGTTTATCTTTGAAAGGTATTTTGTTGGTTCTCCTTGAAAATCAGGAGTTAAAAATCAGAGATTAAATATCTGTTCTGACAAAAAATATCTCCTCTGACAGCTGGATGTAGCCTTTCACCAATTACCTGTGAAAGCTCATTCCAGTTCAAGGTGGTTGCTGATTTCCACCCCTGTATTTATCAGAAAAGCATACAGCTCAGTGTGTGAAATGTATTACATTATGGGAAAAAACACTGTAAAATTCGGTGACCTATTTCTCCAGAGGAGTGTTCTTGTTGGGAAGAGCTTCTCTTAACATTATTGAGATGAAGAGTGCAAGTGTTCTTCAGTAATTATTTTTTTTTTACTGAAATAATAATTTTTAAGTATTTGTTTTGTCAAGTAGTGTTCTACATAGATGACATCTGGACAGGAAAAGTAAGCACTTCCTTACTGGCCTTCATCAAAAATTCAGTAACTGTCTACAGACTTTCTCTGTAATAGTCCTGTAGTATTAGTATTTTCTCAGATGCTGTGGTCAACATCAAAAAACGTGACCAGTAAAATACAGCATATAGAAAACTAGGAAACCAACATATACATCTCTGTATAAATGGCAACCTTAAAAGACAAGTCCAGAAAAGTTGTACTATACAAACATATTCATAAATATCATCAGATTTCTGAAATCCACAAGTGTATCTGACTTTTCCAGCTAAGACTGGTAATCCAGTCAAATCTATATTGCATTGGGCTGATCTCTCTTACCTCTCTTACTGAGGCAGTAATAGAAATTATATAAGGCATAGGACTATAAAGCTATTTGTGGGAGGACTTCAGAACAGTCTTGATTTAAGTGTGGAACCCATAGTCAGATTATGCATAATTTCATTTATCTGATCAATGTGTCTACCTCAATGTTCTTAAACAGCAGTGCCAATATATATATAAAGGATGTTGACTAAGTGTGTGAAGAGCTCTCTGAGTGTCAATATAATTACAGTGCTGGTGGAGTTTTACAGTACACAGGAGGGTTCTTCAGAGAAAATTTCCTTACTTCCAAAGTTTTGACCTGACCCATGTCCATCACCAGTTTATCATGCCCGTATGTCATGCCATGTAAAGGTGATGTGCTACTTAAAAGCAGGTTTCTCTTTCCAGACTAGTCAAGACACAGCCTTTTCATTACTATGATAGACAAAATTATAGTGATTTTTTAATTATATGAATTGCAAGCATTTATACTTAACCATGGTGTAAAACTGATTTTGAAAAATGTCAGCTTTAGCCTGCTGTATACTGTTTTAAAGCAAGTACCATTTGGGAAAAAGTAGGATGTGATCTAATTAGCTCCTATCATCATATCTCCTACATACGATGTAGGAGCATATCAGCATATCTCCTACAACTGATTGTTTCACATTGCATAGGCAATATCAAATCTTATATTACCTAATTTTAATACATGATATATTTCATTTTTTTTTGCAGTGCACTGTAGATGGCATAATGTTAGGTAAAACAGGTTACAGATTACTATACACTGTACATATATGTAGTATATTCTTAAGAGGTTTCTGGTCCTGGTTTAACACTTAAAACAACCCATAAGAGAATTTATGAAGGGGGCTCTATAATTTTAACTCACTAATGGTGCAGAAATTATGATTTTGTTGGGTTTTTTTTTTATTATTTTGTTTTTTTCATAATTTCAAATCATCCTGTCCCAACAAACTGCAGTCACCCCATAAAGGGACTTTTACTTTGCTGTAAATGAGTACGATACAAAGAGCCATAGCAACTTTTTAATATGCTAAAATAATTATAAAGGCATCGAACAAAGGTGAAACTCCAAGCACTTTAAAAAATACTTATGGCTAAAAATTTCAAATTCATTACAAATATACCTTCTTGTAATTTGAGGGTTTTATTTTTTAATGTCAAATATAATATTTATGGTGAATATTAAATAGCATTTTATCAATACTTATGCTTTTATTCTAATAAATGTAGGAGATACAATCATCTGTTTTAACAAACTTTCTTAATATATGTCTCTCTTACATTGCAACTGCGAGTTTCCATGAGAAATGGTAGTTTCCATTTCTTCCTGTCTGCTAAGAAAGGATGTAATCCTTCTACTATCATCTAATTAGCAGGAATGTGACTCTCCATGCTGCAGGCACAGGCACTAACACAAGTTTGAGGAGCCACTGTGTAGACATCAATGAACACTTTATTAAATTACACAGTTTTCTAAGCAGGCACGGTCTCTCAATGCCCCAATTCTTTATGCCTTAGTGAACTGCTTCTGCTCTCTGAAGCTGTGAGGTTTCAGCCTCAGCTGAAGATTAAAACTCCTGATGAGATTATGGTGAGTTTTTAGATATTTGGCACACTTCTGTGCTTATTTTATTTCTCTAATAAGGCTTAGATTTTGCTAGCAGGTGGAATCGTTGGCTTGCAAAGACTAGGAGGTTTAAAATTCCACCTGTTCTGAAGGAAAAGAATGTCTTTTTCATAACTGTTTGGCGTTATTCATTGCAATTCACTCTGTTTGGGTAAACCCTTTAGTACAGGGAGGAGGAGTATTAAGTCCCCAGGTCTAGATATTCAGTGATCTCTCTGTCTGGGCTCTTGGCAATATCGAGACAGAATTTGCTGATCTTTTCCAGGAATATCATGGTCTATCAAAGATGCAAGGTAATGAATGAGAACATGTTTTGTTAAAAAAAATCTTTTTAGCATATGCTTTTGTGTCTAAATTAAAATGTTACAGTGATGCAAATTACTTTCTCTGATAAATCACTTTTTCCTTTCTATTTAATACTTCTTCAGATAAGAAAACATTCTGAAACTTGTTTTTTTGCTGCTTTCCATCAGAACTGGTAACTGCCCTCCTCTCTACCATCACTTTCTTCTCCACTTCCCCTAGCATGCTAAATATCAGAACAGTTGTTTGTTTGATTGTTTAATTTTGAGAGGTTTTTGGGGGGTGGTTTTTGTTGCTGGTTGTTGGGTTTTTTTTTGTTAAATAAACAAAGAAAAGTACAATCAAATACTAAAAAGCTATTGTGGGATTTCTGTTGTTTTTTCAATAAATGAAGTAGAGAACTACATTATGAAAAAAAAACTAATAATGGAATATGGATGTTTTAGAAGGCTATGTGGAGATGGCTAAGCACAAAGGGAATAATCATTTAGGATGGAGTAAATGGGGTGAATTCAAGGTAGAGTAGAAAAGAGCTAATTTCACTATCTGGGAGAATGTAGCAGACGATAGATGGGAGAAATGAAACTCCAAAAACTTATAGAGGGAGACTCAGAGGAGGAAGACAGACTTTATAAAATGGGAGGGAACTGGGTGGCTAGGACTATATTATCTGTTGTGGAAAAGCATGCTATGATGGCAGGCAAGCAAGAGGATTTAAGTTGCTTTCAACCCACAGTAGCAATCTACAAATGCTTTTGAAATTAAATCAGATAAATGGAAAAGAATGGGGTTGGGTTGATATGTAATGAATAATAGATATTCATATATAGGAGAATAGAATGGCCACTGATAACAGTGACACCAGACATAGGAAAACATAATAAGGAGAGCAGCCAGGCTGCAATTTGTTCAGGCAGCTCTTCCAAGCCTTTAGTCACATCTCCTTTTGGCTGCTGACTACCACAGCAAATATATAGGAAGTTTTTCTTAATGCATGACCTAAATTATCTTTGTTGTGATTGAAGTCACTTGCTTTAACTATGTATTGTGTCCATTGAGAACAATTTCTTATTTTCAGCAGTGTTTCTGAAAACTAGTCTTACCATCTTCTTAATCTTTTTTTTCTTCCTGTCAAGTAAGTATGTAGATGTAGTTGTTCTTTCCTGAAAAATTGCCTGAAATTTTTTTTTTTCAAAACATTTTGATGTTAGTCTAGTTTCTGATTATGTACATGTTGGCACTGTGACGTTTAAACCTGGACAGAGGATTTGGAATGAGTGGAGAGGGAGGATTACTTCATACTTCTTAAGAATAATATTCCTGCTCACATACCTTATCCCCCCCCCGCCTTTTTTTAAAAAAAAAGATAAAGAGATCCACCATATTGAGAATGTTCAGAACTATTATACTCCTATTCCTCAATTTTCTCTAGTACTGTGCCTAGGTAGTTTATTCCTATGTTGTGCAACCTATTATGATTGTTTGGCTTCTCTTTTTTTAAAATAATATCCTGCATATTTAATTTATTTTTGGGGAATACTTTGAATTTTAATTCTGGTGGTTTTGTAGTTGTTGCCTTTTCTCTGTTGTTTTGCTCACCCTTTCAATGCCCTGCTATGTCTTAAGACTGAGGGTATCAGTTTTCCTTGAGAAGGACAGGGAAGGGTTGTCGTGAGGCACCTGGAAAACTTTATGGGGAAGAGGATAATGTTCTCCACTGCAGGGGAGCTATGAGGAGTGAGGTCTTAACCTTTTCTTCATCCTCAATTTGGTGTCTGCTTGGGGTTATATTATGCATTTCTTTGGATATCACATTTATGAACTACCAGTGGAAGGTAGACTAAATGTTTTTCCACTTCAGAATCACTATAGTGCATGTTAATTTGTTTTTGTAAAAACAATTAGGATGTGTACTATATAAATATGCTTAAAAATAAGGCATAAAGTATGCTTCTATGTAATCTCACTATTGCCCAAAGTATTACTTTTGTAGGAAAAGTTATGATTGTCAGTATTTTCCTTTCCTTTGTTCCTTTTTCCTCTGCTTGTTTTTCAGTCTTTTTCCCTGTGAACTACAAAAATAGTATGAAAAACTCTCATTTGAGTGAAATAGCCTTGATGATTGTGAAATATGATTTAGTATTACTAACTAAAATACATAATTCTTGAACTTAGGTTTTTGGTTTTTTTTCAGTCTAGCATCAAACTGTACGTATGTAACTCAGATTCCTAAGTGGATCCAAGGTTACAGGACTTCATAAAAAGGACCAAGTTCTAAAGTTCAGAGGTATAGCTGACTACTTTGCAAATTAATGTTATAATTTAATAACTCAAAGCATGGTCACTGCAGTGTGCAAGCATTCCGCTGGAGGCTATGAAATAAGCAGCTTACAATTTACCAATTATCTCCTTAGTTCAGAACTAGGTAATTAAATTATGAACAGCTTTAGACAACTTCATTGAGATATAATATATAAAGCAAGGGACATAGACCTATAATACAAGGAATGATGAGATTAGAATATCCATTAAATTAATATCCATAATTTGGACGATCTCATTAGTTTGCTTCGGGTAGATACAAAAATCTTTATGAAAAGTATCATTGTCTTTTTCTCTTAACAGATAATTTACACCTTTAAGTTACACTTACAGAGGGAAATATTTTTAGTGTTTTCAATATCAGTCTCTTGTAGAGGTGTCTGTTTAAAGAACTTAAGATCATACTGTGTTCTAAAGCATTATAACTTTATACCTAGTCTTGATAAAGAGATGGCAAATAGGTCAAAAGAACTAAATTAGCTGAGCTGGAGATTCTTCTCAGGCTTATTGAAAACTCAGCTTTTCTGCACTTAGCTGCCTTCCTACTTCTATTTTTATTGTTAAATAGTTCTTATTATTTCAAAACCTAGCCAGATTGCTCAATTTCATTTATTACATCATAAGCCAGGAGTCAGAGTTCTGATGAAATATAGAGGCACCTTACCAAGTTAACTCCTACAAGGAGGCACCCAAAATGGTAGCAATTGTGTCTTGTGGCTAATGGCTGTAGACACTATGGAAGAGGCTTTGCCGCCTGTGGTAGCAGCTTTATGCTGGGGTTGGAAAGGGACCAGAGATTTGGGTAAGAAAATAAGAAGAGTTTTTCACTGTGGCTGTATATAAGAGTAACTCTATTGGTGTCACATCTGCAGAAAGAACAAAAAAAGAACAAAGTATGCTTGTGTTTTCCATTATAATAAAATTTAAGATTGTTCTCATGAAACTCTGAAGTAGTTTAACCTAATTTGTCATGAAGCATCTTCAGTTCCAAAAATATCTTTCTTTTGTGCAAACATAGCAAAAAGGACTGAAAGACAAGATTAAAGATGTAAATGGATAATAGCTCCCAACTGAAACAGAAATGGAGAAAACAGAAATGGCATTGCACAAATATCTTTTTTAAACAAGCTTTTTCAAATGTTATACAATTAAAATTCAGTTCAAGTTTGACCAAGGTTAGATACAGAACAAAATTTATAAATGGTAGCTTATCCCAAGTAAAAGTTTTTTGCTGTTCAAATCTGTTCTTTACAAGAGAGGAGCTTAATAAAATTTCTGAAGTAAAAAATTATATGTATATGAGTATTTGACTTTTTTCTTACTTTATTTATTTACTTTAGATTTAGTTCTGCTGAATCCCAAAAGAAGCTATACATTAATGTAGAAAGACAAACAAAAAGAGGAAATAGCTTGCGAAAGAAAGAACTGCTCATGGAGCAACCAGTAAATGGAAGTCTGAGGAGAAGTGCATCAGTTAGAGGAGCTCATGGCCCATCTTAGATGTCAGTTAATTCTCATGAGTTTCAAATGGTATGAATATGATTTAGAATTACTATGGGGGTTGCATGAGTGAGTAAGCAAAATGTATCTTCCAGATTTTCCAAAAATTACATTTGAAATCACATGAATACAGTTGCAGATGCAATAAAACATTTTCTTCTAAGTTCTGAGAGATATAGAAGTGATTAAGTTGTGGAAAGGGAGAACAGCCTAATTGTTTTAAAATTGTTAGCTGAAAGATATAGTGTAATGATTAATAGCTTCACTGATGATTGGTCCACTTCCTCCATACTAGAGATTGAGTCAAGAAAATTCAATAAAAATAATTCCAAAACAAAACTCTATAAGTTGGGCACAGTATTGCTCTGTAGGAAGTTTAATCTTATTTAGAAGGACAGAAATATGGAACATAACTCATATTTAATAGCTTTTAGAAAGCTTTAATTAAAAAAAATATTTTTTTTTCTTTTCTATTGTGGGAAAAAAATGAGAAGTACTCTTTTGGAAGAAGTGGCAGAGAGAAATTTGAAGAGAACAATTGGTGAAATAGTTTCATTTAAAACTATTTAACCATGTTAAAATTATTTTAGTTCCTTTAAAAATATCTTACTTGAAGCCAGCAAAAGTATTAGAATTCTGCTGAGTTCTCAGACCCTCTCCTAAGATAAGATTTTCACCAAAATTTAGACATTTTTTTCCAATTAATTTTCGAGGGAATTAAAATAAGAATAAATTAATCTTCTTCCATTGACTGTTCCAGTTCTAGCAGGTTAGTACAGAGCCAAATATTAAATGTATTACAGAACTGGGACTTATGTCTGTTTTCTGTAGTAAAATATTGAAAGGTTTCCTTCATCTAATTCTCTTCAAACATTTCCGTTACTCCAGTGCTTTTATTTATTTGTTGTTACTTGAGTCTGTTTTTTCCTTGCTTGCTATCTTATTTTTAAAGGTAAATGTTTTATTGCTTTAGTGTAGATTACTATCAAAATCATTACATTTAAAGCAAGAAGCTGAATTTCACCAGGAGTCTCAACGGAGGAAAAAGACCTTAGTGTATGCTTGCAAAGTACATTAGCTGCTTTTGTAACTTTAACAAATTTCATCCAAGTTTTCATTCCGCTGACCTAATTTAACATGAAGGAAATTCAATAACAATTTCTAATATTGAAGCATTATTTCCCAAGAGGAATTTAACACTTCTACATCAAATAATAATATGTGAATAATGGAATATATATACTGATAGCAATAAGAAAGTGGGGGGGGGGGAAAGCCCCAAAGAAAATGTATCTCCTTTTCAAAAACCCCTAAGTTTTACATAGCTCTACTCTAAAAAATCAAAAATATTTAAGGTGATAGTGAACTATACATGATGTTATTGAAACCAGGGGACACATGGGAGTGCTGTGTACAATGTTACTTACCTATCAAAATCAGAAAAGAAGAGAAAAAAACAACCCAAGCTTTTTACTACTTGAGTTTTGTGCCACATGTGGAAGCATATACAAGGAACTGCAACCACCATCCATGCACTTTGTTTTCTGCGGACATGGCAAAAAGAAAAATATCCAAACAAATCTGATTAAAACTTGCAGAAACTATACCCTATTAACATGACAAATCATAGGTTTTCATGATTTACATCCATGCCATACAGAACCAAAACATTACCAAATTATCTGGGACAGAAGTGAAGAGAGCTTGGCTAAATTTGTCTTGCTGAAATAACATCTCATGATTCTATCAGAAGGAAAAAAAAAAAGAAGACAAAGAAAAAAAAAAAGTGGAGACAAAACAAAGATGAATTAGGAAAGGCTTGCCTTTCCTCTGCAGTAGTATTTCCCAGAGTGAGATTAATCTCAGTCCTATCCAAAATTAATTATTCAGGATACTTGCAAAAAAAGCCCTCTTTTTTTTTTTAAAAATGCTTCCTACATTTTAAGACTGAGTTTGCATCACTCCATATTGCAAGATCATCTCAAGAACTCTAAAAATTTGCTTCTGGTCATTCTGTGTTTCTTCTAATGCATATGATGTTCTCTTTCACCATTTAAAATACCCTGAAGAACTGGTGTTTTACCATTTCCTAATTTCTAAACCCACTTTGTGTTGGCTTTTCAGTTCTCTTGATAATAAGATTAATAAAACACTGGAATTAATGTAAAACAAGTCAGGTGGAAAACATTTGAAGCAAAGGGAGCAGTATTTAATGTGCAAGTTTCAGCAATATTAAATCCACAGTCTATATAAAAAGCACTCCTAGAAGTTTCTAAGTAGAAAGTTTTTAATAGGAAATAGTTGGTCATCTCTTGGCACTCTTACTTTTTCTTAGGAAATGTTTTGGGAGCAACTGCCTAACATATTCACAGTGTTCTCCCTATCTGGATAACCTTTATATTCCTAACCAGGTTGCTTTCTATGTCATAATGTTTTGTATCTGCAGGATACAGCAGCAGGGGTGTTGAACACTGGGGAGTGAATGCATTTCAACTTACATTGTCTCTTCTCTGTTCACATTCAGGAGTTGATTACTTTCTACAGTTCAGAAATGAGTTGTTGGAAATTGCTTAGCTGCATCAGCAACTAGAGTCATCAAAAGGAATTCCAGAAGACAAAACTGTAGACTCCATTGCTGACCAACTTGAAGAACTTCAGCAGTGGAGAACTATGACAATACAGCAAGTCCTACTACTTCTACTGTTCTGGATGTGGCTGCTGCATCCCTGCCATACAGAAATGCTGTTCAGAAGGACTCCTGATCTCAGACCTAGAAGCTTTGGAGGACGTGTATCAGGAAATGATGGAAAAACAATTCACCGCCAGAAGCGAGGCTGGATGTGGAACCAGTTTTTTCTTTTAGAGGAATACACAGGATCTGATTATCAGTATGTAGGCAAGGTAGGTTTCTCATTAAGATTTCTGTATAATTGTCAGGTTTACCTAACCTTTATAGAGAGCCATCATTTCTATGTTTTATTCTAATGCATAAGAAGCAAATTTCCAGACAATATATATATATATATATATATTGCTTATCATACTACAGTCACTAAATCAATATTGTTAGTTAAATTTACTCAGAAATACTTGAATTAAATCAATGAAGACTACAAAAAATGCTCCAGTCCCTTAATCGACTTAGTGGCCTTTTGCTGGACTCAGAGTTGGACACAGAACTCCAGATGTGTCTAACCAGGGCAGAGCAGAGAGGAAGGAGCATCTCTCTTGATTTTCTGGTGATGCTTTTCCTAATGGAGTCCCAGGTGCTGTTGACCTTATTTGCTGCAAGGGCAAATTGATGATTCATGCTTGCTGTCTACAGGGACCCCAAGGTTCTTCTGCAAAACTGCTTTCCATCCATTTGTGCCCCAGCAAATCCTGGTGCATGGGATATCTTACGTTTATATTATTATATTATAAAATCACAGAACAGTTAGGGTTGGAACCTTAAATACCATCTAGTTCCAACCTCCCTGCCATGGGCAGAGATATCTTCCACTAGACTGCATTGCTCAAAGCCCCAGTCAACCTGGCTTTCAACACTTCCAGGGATGGGGCATCCAGAACTTCTTGGGGCAACCTGTTCCAGTGACTCACCACCCTCACAATAATTTCTTCTAGAAATGGTAATTTCTTCTAGAATTTCTTCCTAATATCTAATCTGAATCTACCTTCTTTCAGTTTAAAACCATTCCTCTTGTCCTGTCTCTACATGTCCTTGTAAAGTCCCTCTCCAGATTTCTTGTAGGTCCTGGAAATCTGCTATAAGGTCTTCCCTGAGCCTTCTAGTCTCCAGGCTGAACAAGCACAGCTCTCTCAACCTGTCTTCATAGGGAGGTTCTCCAGCCCTCTGATCATCTTTGTGGCCCTCCTGTGGACTTGGTTGAGCAGGTCCACATCCCTCTTGTGTAGAGTGCCCCAGAGTTGAACAGTACTCCAGGTGGAGTCTCACCAGAGCAGAGCAGAGGGAGAGTATCACCTCTCTCGACTTACGGGCCATGATCTTTTTGATGCAGCCCAGCAACTATATTTCTTGAAAGGACTAAGAATGTTGTGGGGGTTGAGAAAGGAAGTGCATATTAAAATTAATGAGATTTAAGTAATAAGTAAAAATTGAAGAGTGCGAGCTTGTGAAGGAGTAAACTGCATTTTTATTTCCACTTTTTTTTTGTTGCTTTGTCTGTAATTTTAGCACCATAATTTGAATGATACAACCATTTCCAAAGTGTTGCAAATAAACCTTATATTTATTTCATACACTTAGCAATTGTCAAGTCATGCCTCCCAAGATTTCCAGTGTATCTAGGCTAGATTGGTAGCTTATACAAATTGACCTTGCCTATAAAATGAGGTGTGTCACTATATCAAAACACTAAGTTATTGTATTTGGAAGCGTATTGCTCCCAAAAGTCCCAGGAAATAAATAATTCTGCAAGGTACCCTGAAATTCAAACAACTTAGGCTCCTTTAAAAACCTGCTGATTGCTTTTTTTCTTGCATTATTTTTGAATATTTATGATCCCAAGTCATAAAGTGTGAGTGTTGTTACTTAGTAATTTTCTTCCACTCATGATAAGTGAAGGAAGACTCTTTAGATAGAAAATGGTTAACATTTTTATAGGCTAACTCATCTGCAGTAGAAAAAGAGAGAGGGATGTTGATAAACACAGAACTATTTTGCGAAAAAAAGTGTCTGCAAATGGGAAGTGCTAAGTAAAGACAGGTAAACTGGCAAATAAAGAAACTTGAGGAGTAGTCAAGACTATGCTTTGACCTTTTTTTTTGTCTGCTTAGAGCAAAAAAGTTTTAATTTGATCAAGGGAGTTTAGAAACTGTTGAATATCACATTACTCTTGAAACCAGTGTCTACAATTTACAGTGCTATTTATGCATTAATTTATTCCCTCTTTAAGTTGACTTGAGGTTGTTATCTAGAATAACATGATGCAAATTAGATTCAATGAATAAATGGGATAGGTAATCTCATAATAGCTGAAGAGTTCCTTCTTTAAGTCAGCCATGCTTGTGAAATGGTGACACTGTACATATTGACTGATTAGTGATATTCAGTGGTTTCTTCAGGTCAGTATTTATTATTATTATAAGAAAGGAGGATGGTCATCCTTTCCTTTATGTAATACACAGGAACCTGAGGATAGAAATCAAAACAAAGTAAGTGAATTTTATATATGCAGAACCTCAAATAATAATTGCAACTGTAGTTTCTAGTAAAGGTTGAAGCCATAAAAATAGTATCAGAAACCAGGCCTATATATGTGTTACAAAGTTTATCTTTGAGCTATCTTGGCAAAAATATACTAGAAGACAATAATTATGAATAAAAGAACTTTTCTCAATTTCAGAGAAACAATTCAGGGATGTTCAAAAGAAGCTTAAACCTCCTATCAGTCATTTTATTAATATTTGAGATACATAGTTTCAAAGCCCATTTATTATTTCTCAAATAAAGTGGGGCAGTTACAAAGAATTGCATATTTTCAAACTTGTTCAGAAAAACTTCAATTTATTTTAGGTATATCCAGAAAAAAAATTCTTTTAAATCTAAAATTTATACTCTAATAGTTGTCCACTAAAGGAAGCACTGTTGTATAATAATGTCTTAATCTGCAGTCATTAAAAATTAAATTTACAAATAAATTCTTCATCCACATTAAAATTTATTTTTCTTCCTTATAATTTCACCTGAACTGGCCATTTGTTTCATTCTTGCAGATACTTTTTTTTTCCAGTTTGATTTCTGAGATAGTGACATTTTCCAGACATTTTTATCCTAGTAGTTTTATTGCGAAAAGGGTCATCTGACATGTATTTTTCAGTACGTTGAGAGACTGAAGTTCTTAGTTGTAATGCAGTAGTTTCTAGTATCTCAAAATGTATCATATAATTATGTGTAAATTCATGTGAATTTTTGTATGTGTTGCTCAGTATTGCTTCATGTAGTCCATAGTTTCCTGAAAGTCCGTGTTCTGTCAACATACAGGGATAAAAATTAGCTAACGTCAGACGTGCATAGAGTTGTCGCTGTTAGAGAAACAGTCAATTTTAAAGAAAGATTGAACAAAATAATTTCCTGAGTGAAATGAAAGCCAGAAACTATACTGGACAGGCATTTTGACTGGACTTTCCTGTCTGATGAAGCAGCTATGAAAAATACTGCTTTGGAAAAGGTAATAAAAAAGACTATGTTGTCCTGATTTCAAAGGGTTCACCATCAAGTGGGATGCAAAAAAACCCCAAACTATCCTAGGGAAGTGTTTTGTTGTAGTGGCAATACTAAGACTTACCAAACCCTTTTAAAAACTTCTGTACTTTGATTCCTGAGTAGTGTTTCTATCATAACTCTTTATTTTATAAAAAGCCTTTGGTACCATGAAAGACTAAAGAGTAGGATTTTTAATTGAAAGTATTTGTATGCAAGCTTAATATTTAGTGTGAAGAAGCATAAAATGTCTTCATTTTCAGGTGAATGAAATCAGCTCTGTGGCTCTGAAATTCTGTAGAGGTTGAATTTTCAGCTAGAGTAGATTCCTGTGACAGGCATAAATAAAGAAGAATGGGAATGGGAGTGAAGACACTCTGCAAACCAAATAAA
The DNA here is from genome assembly GCF_012275295.1 of Melopsittacus undulatus. NCBI lineage: Eukaryota > Metazoa > Chordata > Aves > Psittaciformes > Psittaculidae > Melopsittacus > Melopsittacus undulatus. The sequence continues at coordinate 80,007,980 of NC_047527.1, read as the reverse complement.
TTAATTGTGATCTGCTGTGTCTAGGACTCAGCTGCCAAGGTGAAAGAGGACAGCTTGTCCTTTAACCATGTCCACTTGGGACTTTATTTGTTGTTTTTTTGGTGTAACTCTACTGAATGCAAAAAGCAAGCTGTTCACATTTGTGTACCTTCAAAAACTTTCACTCACTGAAGTTACTGCAGTGAGGTCAAATTGACACTTAAGGGACAGCGACATTTAGAAATTTTGTCTTTCTCAGCAAGACTTAACACATAGGCTGTGAAGAAGGTTATTTAAGACACCACTTTTTGGCAAGGATATGGAAGATTGCTTTTGGGCGTCCATTCCTTATAGATATTTCAGCACAGATCAAGAAATACAATTCTTTTCTTTTTGAAGATCTGGTTCCTTTCTGCCTTTTGTTTTAGTCCAGAATACAGGAGCTACAATGGCTTCTCCAAAAACGAGAACCATTGTTCTTCTGTAACAGAGGCATCAAAAGCTTCCTTTAAGATTGTCCAGGAGGTTCGCTGGTTCTCAGTGAGCTCTGAGATGAAATTCTTTGTCAAACTCTTTTGGAACACAGCTTAGTAGGGAGTTTATAACTGGTTAGATTTATCATTTACTCTAAATTGAAGTTCTAAAGTAGAGGGTTTATAATTTCTTTTTGCAAATGGGCTATTTCTTTGGAAACCTCAGTGTATTTTGGAGTCTCTGATGTCTTGATTCATTAAACAGCAGCAGAAGGTACTGGTTGGTGGCAAACAGCTGATTTGGCTGAATAATAAGTTTTTATTCCCATAAAGAATGAACTATTTGTTAACTACAGTACTGGATGTATACCTACAAGACACTGTTTTTTGCTGGATGATACAGGACAGAATTAACAGTTGCTGAGGAACACAAGGGCTTTGTAATATCCACCAGTCTTTTAGTGAAGACTGAAGAAGCCATCAGGAAGCCAAAGCCAGATGTATTTGTTTGAAGGCTGTGGATTCCCAGACTTCGACAGATGTGCATATGAGTTTCTTAAAAGTATTGTCTGGTAACAAGGGAAGAGGAGTTAAGTCATTTGGGTAAGGCATACTCAGGGCATACTCAGCCCAACTGCTTAAGGGGATAATCCCCAATGTCCAAATTATTTAATGGTAATTTTGCTCATATGTGCCAGGCTCATATGAAACACCGAAGTGAGAATTCTCAGTTGCCTGTTCAGACTGGCAAATCTTCACTGGAAACAGTGAAGAATAGAGACTACAGTGAAAATTCTGTGCTTCACAGTGAAATAGTACTGGAGCGGATTACTGGTGAAGGACACATCCAACAAATCTGAGGGTAGATGATCCAAGGCATTCCAAGTGTAACTTGCCTCACTCAGAGAGTTCGGTGTCAGTATTTGTTCTTTTAAGGATGCATGTATTGAATGTGTCTCTGCTTAAAATCTGTCCTTACAAATGAAACAGGCAGACTGCTTTGGGATTATGCTTTTTCTCTAAAATTATAAAGTCAATAGGATCGTTCATCCGACCAGAAACACTTGGCATTGCAATAGACTTGTTTCATAAAACCAGTAAATCTTCATTAGATGCCAGTAGCTCAGACGGGCAAGTGACGTATTAAAGGAGATACCAAATCACGGAAGGCAAAGGCAAGGACTGGAAGAATGAAGAACTACCTGCAGTAGGAGAATATCAGGTTCGAGACCATCTGAGGACTTTAAAGGTGCACAAGTCATGGAACATGAGGAGATGCATCCATGCGTCCTGAGGGAACTGGCTGATGAAGTTGCCAAGCCACTATACGTCACTTTTGAGAAGCTGTGGAAGTCCAGTGACGTTTCCACTGACTGGAAAAGGGGAAATATAACCCCAATTTTTAAAAAAGGAAGACTTGGAGAGCTGAAGGCTGGTCAGTTTCATCTCAGTGCCCATCAAGATCATGGAGCAGATCCTCCTGGAAGCTATGCTAAGGCACATGGACAATAAGGAAGTGATTGGTGACAGCCAATATGGTTTCACTGAAGTCGGTTCACACCTAACAAATTTGGTGGCCTTCTACAACATGGTTACAACATTAGTGGCTAGGGGAAGAGTGACTGACATCATCTACCTGAATGTGCAAATCATTTGACACTGTCCCAGACAACATCCTTGTCCCTAAACTAGAGAAGCATGGATTTAATGGCTGGACCACTTGATGAATAAGGAATTGGCTGGGTGGTTGCACTCAGAGAGCTGTGGTTAACAGCTCAATGCCCAAGTGGAGACCAGTGATGAGTGGTGTTCCTCAGGTGTCGGTATTGGGACTGGCGCTGTTCAACATCTTTGTCAGTGACATAGACAATGGGATTGAGTGTGCCCTCAGCAAATTTGCAGACAACACAAAGCTGATGAGAAGGGATGTCATTCAAGGCACCATGAAAAGGCTTGAGAGGTGGGCCAGTGTAAACTTTATGAAGTTCAACAAGGTCAAGTTCAAGGTCCTGCACTGGGACAATCCCAAGAACAAATACAGGCCTGGAAGAGAGTAGTCATGAGGAGAAGGACTTGGGGGTATGGCTTGATGAGAAGCTCAACATGACCAGGCATTCTGTACTTGCCACAGAGATGATCAGAGGGTTGGAGCACCTCTGCTATGAAGACAAGCTGAGAGAGTGTCATAGTTTAAACCAATCCGCACAGCTTGTTCACTAACACCCCCCCTTTGCTCCCCCAACTACCAGAGAGCTGGGGAAGAGAACCAAAAGAATGCAACTCCCAAGGGTTGAGATAAGTACAGTTTAATAACTAAGGTATAACACAAATCACTACTGCTACTACTACTAATAATAATAATGATAAAGGAAATAACAAGTGAAGAGAATGCAACACCTCACCAGCCACCGACCCGTAACTCACCTCACCCTGCCCGATAGAGCACCAACTGATACCTCTTCCAAGCCCCCAGAGCCCCAGCCCCTCTAGGTAACTCTCGGTTACATCCTGGGCATGACGTGCTATGGTATGGAATACCTTTTTGGCTAGCTTGGGTCAGGTGTCCTGTCTCTCCTTCCTTCCGGCCTCCCCTCCTCCCTGGCAGAGCATGAGGCTCAGAAAGTCCTTGGACAAACCAAACATTTGAGCAGTGACTCAAAACATACATGCTATCAGCAACCATTCCCAGCCTGAAAGTCAAAACACAGCACTGCACCAGCTACCAAGAAGGAGAAAAAATGACTGCTACTGCTGTACCCAGGACAGAGTAGGGCTTGTTCAGCTTGGAGACTAGAAGGCTTGGGGTGACCTTATAGCAGCCTTCCACTACATAAAGGGGGCCTACAGGAAATCCGTAGAGGAACCTTTTTATAAGAGCCAGTAGTAATAAGACAAGTGGAAATGGCTTTAAGCTGCAAGAGTGTAGATGTATATTAGACATAAGAAAGAAATGCTTTACTGTGAAGTTGGTGTGACACTGAAACAAGTTGCCTCTAGGAGTTCTGGATGCCCCATCCCTCGCAGTGTTCGTTGACTGGGGCTATGAACAGCCTGGTCTAGTGGAATATGTCCCTGCCCATGGCTGGGTAGTTGGAACTACATGATTCTGTGCTACAGCACACATCAGAAGGGAAGGAAGAAGGGAAGGAAAAATATAGGCAAGGATTGAAAAATGAAAATAGTAAACCAAAAAAGATGAAAAAGTAGTCTAACAGTGGTGTCATCCAAACTGTCTTAGCAGAGAATATCTGTTTTGACAGAACTGAAAGGCAGTGTGTTGCATATTTTTATTACTGTAAAAGTTGGACACAAGGAAGAGAGCTCAGGGGTTGCCGGTGTCTGCATGGGTGCTGCTTGGGAAAAACTCTCTGACTAATAGTGCTAATCTAGTTGTAAACAAATGCGTGTGTCTTCTTTTACAACTGGTATGGTGAAAGAGGGGAAATGCCATGGTTCCAGGTTTGTATCTGTACCAAATCTTCACTGGCAGTGAAATCAGTGTCTGTTTCAGGTTCATATCATGTATCTCTATACCTACCTAATTGCTAGATGACCTTGAGCCACATGGCAAGTGATACCCTGGTGACCAAACTGAAACATAGTCTCAAGAAGACAGAAACCATGCTCTGAGACTACAAGACTCCAAAACAGAGAAGAACTACTTAAAAAATAACTGTAAGACACTGCTTAAGTAGACATATCTTTGTCTTAGGTAGATACAACTAAATCTGCTTGTAGACAACATCTTGAAGTTAAACACTAAGTCCAGGGCTATTTTTCACTTCTGTGGTACAGTTTTATGTGTACTTTGCGTGCTATTAAAAGTAACAATAGCTGGAAGATTTATAGTGAATGAAGCAGGATATCATCTCTAAAATTTTGCTCAGCTTTCAAGCAAATGCTAATTTGATACTCTGTTCTTATTTCTCCTTCGCCTCTATATGACCTTACATATTATATTTAATGAGTTTAACACTGTTAAACATAAGTTTAGCACTATTAATGGTCTTTAATCGAAATTCAATGCATGGACGATGCAGTAGTTCCTGAAAAACATGAGGTGGTTTTAATCATTATTTGCTTTACCTCCTTAAGGAAAACAAACTAAAACTGTATGCTGTTTCTTGTAGGGAGCACAAAGTACAGGAAATAAGGCTTGAAATATTAAATTCTACTAAACAGAGTTATTAATCAGTTGAGAATTAATTTAACTTTCTTTCACATTGATACTTGAGTGCAAGACATTTATCAGTTTGATGAGAACTTTTAAGTGATGATACTGAATGTTCAGTATGGTCGTACTAATTACTGGGATAGGTTTTCTGCCACTGCCATTCTCAGTCTCTGAGAAAACCACTTTAAAATGTGTTTTGGTATTTTTTCACTTAGTAATCCCCTAATAGCAGTGATTTGCCATTTTGAAACTAATTTCTAAAAGAGATAATTCTGCTCTTTGCAAGAAAAAAAAAATGTGATACTGTTGATCAGTTGTTGGGAAGATTTAGAGGGAAGATAGTTTAAGCTATGACAACTTCCAAGAGGAGTAAAATCACCAGTAAGATGCATTTTGCTGCCTTCAGAAAGAAGAGTTGTATCTCTCTTGGGTGGTTTCCAAACTCGGAGGTTGTATCTGATTATGCATTGCTCTTAAAATGGCATCATGCTTTAAAATAGTACAAGAAGGAGGGGAGTAGTTTACTCTGAACTCCTCAGTTCCTTTTAGTTCAGTTTTTCTTTAAATTTTAAATGTGTGCCTGGTTGTCCCAAAAATGTATTCCGAAAAGAAAAGAACCGATAAAACTGAAATTATTTATATTCAAAGCCATAGATCAGGAAAAGTAGAGTTCACTTCACCACAGTACATTAATGCATTCATTCAAGGAATTAAAAAACATGATAGAAAAGAGAGTTTTAGAAATGTTTGACATGTTTGACGTACACCTTTTTTAAAATGAGAAATGTATAAATATCCAATAGTTTCAGCAGCAGTTCAAAGGCTGATCCTTTAAGGCCTTTTTTTTCCCTCCCTCTCTATCTTGACTTTTTTTTTTTAAACCAGATGCAGATGACCTTCTAAATACCTATATACACATATAACTACCTTTTCTCCCATTTAGTTTAGAAACTGATTTATGTTATTAAAAATGCTCTTCTGCTTTTTTTTTCCTAAGAAGTTTTAATAGTTTTTTGTAATGACGTATGATTTAGAAGTATACATGCTACAATACAGTGATTAGTAGAATAAATCTCAGAATAAGTAGAATTAGTAGAATAAATTACACCTGATATGCAGAGACATGAAGTAGGAATAAATTTCTTACTTCTATATTAAGGACCCCATCTTCCAAAGAGAACTTCTGAGTACCCTTTTTTGAGATATGGCATTTAATATAAAATATACATAAATTAAATTTCTGAGTCTCCATCTTTATGATTGCTAATTCCACTACAAATGTGATCACTAAGAAGTAGAATTATTTAAGAAATATTATTTTTACATGAATATAATAATCAGAAGCTATTACTACTTAGGCAATCATGGTTATTAATTATCTAGCTTAGTACTAAATGATAAAAATTATATTGATATTTTAAATGTTAATGGTGAGAAAAATGACTAATGCAACTGTGTAAGAGGTGAATAAAGCAGGGAGAAAAAAAGTGAGGGTTCTTTGAATTTTGTGTTTTAAAGAGTAGGAATTTAAAGAAATGTCATTTTGAGGAAAATCTATTTTGAGGAAGGAAACAGAAAAGGCAGGGTTATGCAGTTTTCCAAGCCATGTTACTTAAATTTAAGAAAATTTTTAATGAAGTGGAGGTACTTGTGAAACATTAAACTAATGTGACAAATATAATATATGAGCTTCAGGAGAGGCTAAATGGGTATAGTCAAGTAGTACCTATGATGGAAAGGAGCCAGGAAGGCTACAGGACTTTTGTAAATTGATACTAATTTTTTTACTTGCAAATTTTCAAAGAGCAGTCCTTCTGTACTTTGAAAATACCTGACAGCTGTGATAGGTATTGTGCAAGAATATGACCACATTTTTATATAGTGATGCTAGTGAGAATGTCAGTGGAGAGGATTCCTCAGAGGACTTAAAAATACCTTTAGCACTCAGAAAGATATCTTCGGTCATTTGAAAAGGGTAATGAATTTGCTAGACAGCTAATACAGTTGGAAGATAAGGAAAATTATAATTATCTCTTTAGTTATGTTAGATTATGTGACAGACCATTGGCTATGTGTCAGGAATGGCATGTTGTCTAGTAAAAGCTAGGTAAAAAAAATGCAATAGCTAGAGGACTGCTGAGAGGTGTGACACTGAAAAGAGCTACACGGGATTAATCGAGGCTTAACATTTAAGAATAACGGTAGACATTTCAGCAATACTGCTGTATTTGCCAGGAAGGGATAAAGATGTGCTACACAAAACAAAGTAATTGAAGGATCAAGTAATACTATTTCAAGTGCTGTGTAAGACTATGCACCGTAAGAGACAATTAGGAAGTTTTTTCTAGGAATTTTCTATTTTTTTAGGGGGCCTATAAGGATGCTGGAGAGGGACTCTTCATTAGGGACTGCAGTGATAGGACAAAGGGTAACAGGTTCAGACTTAAAAAGGGAAAATTTAGATTGGATATAAGGAAGAAGTTCTTTACTGTAAGGGTGGTGAGGTACTGGAACATGTTGCCCAGGGAAGCTGTGAATGCTCCATCCCTGTTAGTGTTCAAGGACACGTTGGACAGAGCCTTGGGTGACATTATTTAGTGTGAGGTGTCCCTGCCCATGGCAGGGGGGTTAAAACTAGATGACCTTAAGGTGCTTTCCAACTCTAACTATTCTATGATTCTACAAGTGGTGTACAATTCTTTTTACTTCCAGAAGAAAAGGGTAGGAGCTACTAGTGCACAAAGCAAGAACTGAAGCTTCAGGAACTGGCTTAATTCTTAAAAAAAAAAAAAAAGAAAGGAGAAGAAGCAAAAATTCCCTATGGTTCTATAACAAATATAAAAGAATAGGAATTTTTGGCATAAAGGATAAAGCAGGATAAATCTCCAAACTAAGGATATATAAAAAAAAAAAAAAAAACAAAAGCAAAAACCAAACAAGCCGAACAGCGAAGAAAACCCCAAAACCAACAGCATAACCAATATAATATATTGGAAATTAGGAAAAGCAGATTAGGAAAAGCGTGCTTCTTATGTCTTACAAATACCGGAAAAGTCATGCAAGTTTTAGGGAAATACTGACCATGCTTATCAGCTGATTACCAGCGTTCACAAAAGTTAGAAATAATTTTTCATCAGTGATGTAGTACACAGACCACATTTTTGAATACAGCAATTAATATTGCAAAGGAAAGCAATTGCAATGTAGTACGGTACTTAATTTGTAACAGCAAATATCAGGATGGGCTTTATGCCATATATCCTGTAAAAGTAGTTGAGGAATACAGTTCACTGATCTGATAATGCTGTCTTGTATGTATATATGTAACAGGTAATACTCTGTGTGATTTGAGCCAAAATTTATATCCAAGTCTGATTATTTCGGTATTTTAGTCTGATAGTAGAATAAAATATGCTGGGGTGGTAGGAGAACTTTTAATTTAAATTCAGTCTCACCTCTGTGCCTGGCAAAATCTTGGAGCAGATTTTCCTGGAAGGCATGCTAGGGCACATGAATAACAGCAAGGTGCTTGGTGACAGCCAGCATGGCTTCACTAAGGGGAAATCCTGCCTGACCAATTTGGTGGCCTTCTAGAATGCGGCTGTGGAAGCAATGGACAGGGGTAGAGCAGCTGATGTCATCTACCTGGACTTGTGCAAAGCTTTTGACACTGTCCCACGTGAAATTGGAGAGACAACAGTTTGATAGGTGGACCACTCGGTGGATAAAGAACTGGCTGGATGGCTGCATGGGAAGATTTGTGGTCAATGACTCAATGTCTGGTTGGAGACCAGTAATGAGTGGTGACCCTCAGGGATCGGTGATGGGATCGGTCTTGTTCAGCATCTTTGTCTGTGTCATGGACAGTGGGATTGAGTGCACCCTCAGCAAGTCTGCCCATGACACCAAGCTGTGTGGTTCGGTTGATACTCTGGAGGGTAGGAATGACATCCAGAGGGACCTTGACACGCTTGGGAGGTGGGCTGATGCCAACCTCATGAAGTTTAACCATGACAAGTACAGCATCCTTCACCTGGGTGGGAGCAATCCCAGGCACAGCTACAGGTTGGAAAAAGAAGAGATTCAGAAGAGCTGGCAGCATGCGCTTGCAACCCAGAAAGCCAGCCGTATCCTGGGCTGCATCAAGAGGAGTGTGACCAGCAGGTCAAAGGAGGTGATCCTGCCCCTCTACTCTGCTCTCATGAGACCTCACTTGGAGTATTGTGTGCAGTTCTGGTGTCCTCAACATAAAAAGGACATGGAAGTGTTGGAACAAGTCCAGAGGAGGGCCACGAGGATGATCAGGGGCCTGAAGCACCTCCCATATGAAGACAGGCTTAGAAGGTTGGGGCTGTTCAGCCTGGAGAAGAGCAGGCTGCGTGGAGACCTCATAGCAGCCTTGCAGTATCTGAAGGGAGACTGTATAGATGCTGGTGAGGGACTCTTCATTGGGTACTGCAGTGATAGGACAAGGGGTAACGGGTTCAAACTTAAACAGCGGAGTGTCCTGGCTTCAGCAGTAGCAGTCATTTTTTCTCCTTGGTAGCTGGTGCAGTGCTGTGTTTTGACTTTCGGGCTGAGAACGGTTGCTGATAGCATGTATGTTTTGAGTTACTGCTCAAATGTTTGGTTTGTCCAAGGCCTTTTCTGAGCCTCATGCTCTGCCAGGGAGGAGGGGAAACTAGGAGGAAGGAGAGGCAGGACACCTGACCCAGGCTAGCCAAAGAGGTATTCCATACCATAGCACGTCATACCCAGGATGTAACCGGGAGATACCGGGAAGGGCTGGAGCTCTGGGGGGATGGAGGAGGTATGGGTCGGTGCTCTGTCGGGCATGGTGAGGTGAGTTATGGGTCAGTGGCTGGTGAGATGTTGTATTCTCTTCGTTTGTTACTTTCTTTATCATTATTATTTGTAGTAGTAGTGGCAGTAGTGATTTATGTGATACCTTAGCTATTAAACTGTTCTTATCTCAACCTGTGGGGGCTACATTCTTTGGATTCTCCTTCCTAACTCTCCGGGTTTCGGGGAGCAAGGGGAGGGGTGTGAGTGCACAAGCTGTGCCGTTTGATTTTAAACCACGACAGGGAGGTTTTGATTGGATATAAGGAAGAAATTCTTTACTGTTAGAGTGGTGAGGTACTGGAGTGGGTTGCCCAGGAAGCTGTGAATGCTCCAGCCCTGGCGTTGTTCAAGGCCAGGTTGGACAGAGCCTTGGGTATCATGGTTGATTGTGAAGTGTCCCTGCCCATGGTAGGGGGGGTGGAACTAGATGATCTTGAGGGCCTTTCCAACTCTAACTATTCTGTGATTTTAAGTGCAATGTCCTGTATCTGGGCAGGAACGGTCCCAGGCACCATTATGTGCTGGGGGCTGACCAAGTGGAAAGCATCTTGATGGAAAAGACTCTGTTGGTTCTAGTAACCACTAAGATGAACATAAGCCAGCTAGGTGCCTTTGCTGCAAAGAAGAGTACTGGCTGCAATACACAAAGTATTGCCAGCAGGTCAAGGAAGGGAATTTTTCCCCTCTGCTCAACACTGTTGAGCCCACTCCTGGAGTACTGTGTCCAGTGCAGGACACCCCAGTACAAGAGGGACATGGGACATACTGCATTAACTCCAGCAAAGGACCTGACGCGTGATATAGGAATTGAAACACCTCACACATCAGGAAGGGCTGAGAGGGCTGTAACTCTCTACCCTAGAGGAGACAAGGCTCAGGGGAGATCTTATAAATATATTTACAAACACCTGAAGAAAGGGTGCAAATGGGACAGGGCCCGATTCTTCTCAATGGTGCCAGGTTACAGGACCAGAGACAGTGGGCACAAATCAAATGCAAGAGGTTCCCTCTGAAAATCAGGGAACAGTTTTGTCCTGTGGGGGTGACTGAACACTGGCACAGGTTGCCCAAAGTGGGTGTGGAGCCTCCATCATTAGAGACATTCAAAAGCTGTCTAGGCATTGTCCTGGGTAGCAGGGTCTAGGTGGTCCTGCTTGAGCAGGGGTGGATTGAACAGGTGACCTAAAGAGATCCCTACAATCCTCAATCCTTTTGTAATGTAATTGTATCTTATGATTGAAACTATAACTTCTATTCTTAGTGATAGGTATGTAGCTAGTATTTTTGATAATATTATTCTCTAGAATAGTGGATTTCATAATTTACTAAAAGGAGAGAGAAAACTGATGGGTAATAAAAGTGTGAGTTACATTTAAGGGTTTACACATTTTCCACCTCTCTTCTCTCACAAATCTACCTTTAAATCTTGACTATGTCTGTAGGGTTTTAAGATATCAATACTTGCTTCGGGAACATGCATTTATTACATGAACAGCTTCACTGATGTCTTTGTGATATAAATGAATCGTAGATTTATTGAAGACATATTCGTCCCTCATTGTTTGAAATTTTACAATATTAGGTGTAGCATCATTTTTGATTCATCATTACTTTCCTGAGACATATGAAAAATATGTCTACTCTCTCTTTTCTTCCCTTCTTTGGGATTATATTTTACCATAATACTATATTATCATGGATATCACTGGGAGATCATTTAAATATCCTCTTAATGGTTTTTATTCCTTAATTCTAATATATATATATGTGTGTGTGTGTGTGTGTGTGTATACACACACACCCTCACCTTAGCTGGCACTTTCCAGTTCCTGGTTGGAAGACATTTTAATTCAGTTTTCTCTGATATATTTGTTTTTTCCTTTAAGTAGATCTCTTCCAAAGATATATATATATAGATTAGAATATTCATGAAGAGAAATGCACACATAATAAAGGCAGAAAATCTTCACAGCTCTTACCAAGCTACATGGTGATTTCAGGTGGAAACAAATACGATCTTATTTAACGTGTTTTTAAATGGCCTCCAGCATCAGGCAAAATGAACTAAGCATCACTGTTCTTAATGTTGCTCTGCATTTGTTTAAAAAAGCATGTAATGCTTTTTATCTATAGTGAAAATTGTGAGTTAGGATAAATGAAATTGTAAATTAGGATTTATAAAAAACTAATGCTGTTTTAATGGTTATTTTATTAATAACTCAAATTAGGAAAACATATATAAGCTATAATAAAAAAGAAATGTATATCTTTTTAACAAAAAAGGTATTACCTGAAATTGCTCCTTAATTAGCTCATTGTTGTCATTAATGTAGAGAACATGAGGATTAGTGACTTTTCCTTTAAAAAAAAAAACAATGCTAAACAGACAAAACCAAAGCTTTTGAATATATAAAAGCTATTCTGAATTCAGTAAATGAGAGATATGTATTGCTTTAGCTTACCAGACATTCTAGTCCAATCCTTGGTGGAATAGAGATACTGTTCTGGAAACTACTTAATCCTTCAGTTTCATTGCACTTCTCTACTTTCTGTCTCCACCTGATGTATGGACTGTGTTTATTACAATAAAATTGGAAGAGAGCATGCATATTGGCTCATGCAAGAACTCTTTGGTGTATAAAATTCAATTAGTCTCAAGATCATGCCAGCTCAACGCTTGTGGTGTAGAAGCTGCAACAGTCTAACGAAGCTGAAACTTTTTTGTTCTAGCTCTCTGAACATCAGCTAAAGACCTTGGCTTAAGAAGGGAGTTTGGTTATTGGAACATTGACTCAGTGCATCTACATAAGATTAGTTGTTGCTTGTATGATGTGTAGTAAAAAAAACAAAACTGTCTTTCTCAGGTGAGCTCCCAGAACATATTGTCAGTGACAGGACCACCTACCTTCTCCAGATTGTGAAGAATTTAGAAAAAGCTACAATAATGAACAAAAATGCAAGTCTACTGATGAAAAAGTACCTTTACTGTGTGATTATTTTGTGGAAATTAAGAATCTTGAAGATTATATCACTTTGTCGTGAAGATTTTAGGGAGCTGGGAAAAATAATATTTCTAATCCTGTCATAGATATTGCTTCACCAGGGATGTGGAAAAAATTCTGGAATTATTATTAATGTTAATTTACCTCTTAGTATTTTAAAGCATTTGTAGGAACAAACAAAAATCTTGAACAGCGAGGAAGTGCTGTTATGTTTCTTAATAAAAATGGCAACAATGATTTTTATCTTTCCTTTGGAAAATGAATCAATTTAAAGTAAACTAATATAATCTGAAAACGCACTGCAGACTGGACTTTTTAATTTCTGTTTGTTGCTACTTCTCAGCAAGCAAAAGAATTTCAGAGGTCTCATCTTGCATTGCTTGCTATATTTCCATTTTAGTTTGCTCTCGCTTTATCATTCAAAGTCTCACAAAGTTTTCCTTTTGAAATGTGCCTTTTTCCTTTTCACTTGTCTCCTCTTTTCAGTAACGCACAATAGCACAGGACTGGCAAAGTGACAACGTAACTGGGTGAGAAAATGTAATGTGTGACATGTCTCATTAAAACTTAGTTCAAAATCTTGCGTCATTGAAGAGATTTGCTTTAAATGTTGCCTAAAGGATAAATTTAAATAAGTGAATCTCTTTGGTGGGTAAAATCTGGCTCAAAGCCATGATGGTTAAATCTGGCAACAAAGAGAATATGGCACAGGATATGAGCTATTTTGACAGTCTTTTAAAATAAGAGTAGTTAATGTTAAATTGCATTATTTAATAATTCAGTTCATGATACTTAAAGTAAATATGTCCATTGTGGGAATTCTGTATCAACTATGATCTGCTGATTTCATGTAAATCCGGTCACCGTTAAGATTATGTTTAGAGAAACTTATTATTCTATCCTGTTGAATCTGCCAATTTATGTGTGTTCTTGAAAACTCAGAGTGAAATTGTGAATGCTTCCACAGGTATATTTTGGCATCACATGGCTAATGTGCTTACTTAGAAAACGGCTGATAGGTTACATTTTAATAGGTTAAATTTTCCCTGAAATTTGACATCAGAATTAGGAGAAATTAAGAACTTGCTTGAATAAAATCTAAAAGAGTAATTCAGGAGTACACTGAGGTCTCATTGTTTCTGTGATACTTGGATTAAATTGAAATGTTGATAAATACATTGCAGAAGAAAGTAGAATCTCATTTTCTAGATTTTACAAATAAAAAATGTGTTTAGTGAGATAATATTGGAATAGTCTGTTATTTGGAAAAGAGTATAGAAAACTGCAAACTCTGCCATGTTGGACAGAGCCTTGAACAACATGGTCTAGTATGATGTATCCTTGCCCATGACGGGGGATTGGAATTAAATGATCTTAAGGTCCTTTCCAACCCTAACCGTTCTATGATTCTATGATTGGAAGTTATCCTATATGATATAGCATATTAAATTAAGATAAAAATCATATTGAACTGTATTAATGCCTACAGTAAGAATTCAGACTAAAGGCTGGTTAATTAATATATTCTGGTCTCTAGTTATCTGAATACCAATCACTGAAAATTCACAGAGGAGCTTGTGAATCTGAAGTTCAAATGGAAATAGGTGTGACAAATCTTAAAGTCTTCCTCTGACATTGTCATAATCTCCAATTCTAGGAGTAGTTTGTATGCTAAAATGGATCTGACTAAACTAATCTGCTCTCTGTTTTTCACAGTAGCATCTTCTGGCTTTTTTGTGAAAATAGGATTAATGCTTTGTATGGTGTTTGTAAAAAGTCCATGACCTTTGTATTCAATTAGTAGCTTTCAGAATGTGATGGAATTCAAAGGGGGGGGGGGGGGGAGGGGGAAGAAAACCCACACTGCTGTAGTTGGCAGGTTTGATTTTAATCATTGGAACACAACATAGAATCCACACACTGTAATTTTCAAGTAATTTTTAAGGCAGAATTCTTATGTTCATCTAAAGACTTCTGAAAGACAGTTCTCAATGATCCTTTACAGATCTAAAAGATACTGAGTTGAATTTGATTGTGGCATCTTTTCATTAGCTCATTTTATTTTTGGTTGCATTTACCCTTAAGAATAAGGTACAATTGCAATTAACGAAAAAAGAATTCCATCAGTTACAACATGTTTTTCTCTCTTTCTTGGATTGATAACTCAGTTACTCTTTTAAGCATTCACAAAACAATCTATTTTGTTACTCTCTCTAAATATTAACTGTCTTCTGTTTAACAATAGAATTAATAATATCCAATGGTTTGCAGTACCTTCCTTTTTCTTGTATATGAAATCTTTCTCAGTTTAAAAGTTTCTCAATTTAGGTAGATGTACAAATATGCAAAATTGTGCTTCACAGTAATTGCAGTTCCTGTAAGATGAAATAGGGCTATATATAATAAAACCAACAGATGCCCTGGTTTTTATACAGTGAGAAAAATTATATATAAAGCACGTTTCACTGACAGCTGAAAAAGGAAGTGTTTCTGTGGAAGAGCAGCAAAAAAATTCACTGAAACAGGAGTTTGCAAAATATCAGTGACAGATACAAAAACAAAACCACATCTTCACAGCTGATAATTTTGTGCAATAAAATTTCTAAATGAAACAGATGTCTCTCCTTTTCTCAGCTTGGCTGATATGAATCACAGATGCCCATTAGCCAAAATAACTATAGGAAACACTTTATACTAAAACTAGCAGAAGTATTTTGCAGAACTTTTTTTTAGTACTAGAGTAAAATGACAGAATTTTGTAGTGCTGACTGACACACACGTAGCTCATGCATTTCAGAACTGGATAAAGATTCAGTGTTAAAGGCTGTCAAGCACTTGGTCTTTAGCCATCTTGAGTCCTCCGGTAACGTCTGTATTGCATAAAGAGCTAAGAAAATCAAATAAGAGGTATTATTTTTCTAAGTTACACATAATACACATTTTCACTTCTTTGATTATCTCTGGAAGCCTTGTTTGTCATATATACAGCTTTTTACTTCCTGGTCACCCACAAGACCTTCTGAAATGTCATTCCAAATTTGAAGTTTTCCTACAACTATAGACTGTTATATGTAGGCATAAAATTCAAATTGTATTACCAATCCAAAGTGGAATTATCAACATTCTTTAGAAAATGCAAAGTGTTATAGCTTAAAGTGTTGTTTTAAACTATGCAGGTTGATATTCCTTATAAATATGTTAATCAGAAATGCAACTACCAGCTCCTTAAAAGCCTTTATGTGGATGTCTCAAAATCTTATATTCAGCTCCTTTTCCAGTCTTTTGGCTAATCTAGGTGAAAAAAAGCTATAAAGTTTGAATTTGGTGAAGGTAAGAGGTGAGTAGTGTAAAAAAGTCAGCTTAGTAAGAAGTTTTTACTTAATAAATAAACTTCTAAATCAGCTTAGGAAAATTTTTTGACAAACCTAATTTCAGAGGAGCAATATGAAACCATCAACATTGATTGTACCTTATGTATTAGACGAATAAATATTCTGAAAATTTAGCTCTAAATCCAGATTTGGATAAAAATGTAGTTTGAAATTGTTCATATATATATGTGGTGTAGGGGTTTTCTTCATTTTCTGATTTCGTTTTGATCACTACACTGTGTTTGTGTGTCTAGTGCCAAGCAGCATTCTCAGGCACCAGAATATGGTTACTGGAATTGCTAATTTTTTTTTACAAGTTCCTGGCATGCTTTTGCTAATTATCACTCTCCAAAACAATTTACATGCATGATTCATGAGTTAAATTTGGCCAGATCCTATTCCTGGGAACTGTTTGCATGGGTTTATGCTATTCTGGAGATAGAGGATTTATTAGAGTGGATTTTTCCAGACTCTACTGGTTTCTGAATAAAAGAACAGGCATTGCAGCCTCAATGTACTATCATCAACTTTTGTAAGAATTTGCAATACCAGATCTGTCTTTGGAAAGCATATGGGAAAACTGCATTTAATTTGAAGATTTTCTTCCTCTTCCCAATCTTTCTTGCTCAAACAGTAGTTTATTTTGTATTTATAGAACACACGTCTAAGAAGGAGCAACCTCCTATAACTGCTGTGCATCATTCTGCTGTGAAAATACTGTATTATACCATGTTGGTCATGGACCACTAGCAAGTTCTGATACCACAGTATGTTAGAAGATAAAGTGGTGTCTCCTCTCTGGAGAAGAAAACACTTAAAGTCTTTTGAGAACTAGTTACACTAAATGACCTTACAGAATGGGCTGCAACCTGCAAGATACTGTCCAGTCCCCTAAACAGAATGTTACTTAGAAGGGTGAAAAGTCACATTTTTAATGGGCCAACAAGATCATGAGAGGTTAAAGTTCACAGTTCACTCCCCAAAAATGGAGTAAGAATGACCTGAAACATTCAGTTTGAATTCAGCAAGAGAAACAGAAGGCAAAGAAAAAAATAAGATGTATTTGGGAAAGATTCCTCTTAACATCTACTTTCCTACTCTTTGTTTTTTGGTGGAACTTCCTATTTATTAGAGAATGAAATAAAGATTAAGGAAATACTTATTTTGTAAAATAAACATAGACATGTATAATGTAAGTAAAGTTTGTCATTCTTTGATAAATATTTACAGTGTTTTCCAAGGTTTATTTCTGAACTGAAAGACAATTTCCTTATATAGAAAATCAAAGTTCAGAACTATAGATTTCTGAATTTCTACCAAAAATGCTTTGATCCAGGATTCTACAAGCTCCACTGCAAGTATATTTGCAGTTCATTTTTGTAATCAGAGCTTCTACTTGATTTGAAACTTCTGCTGAACTCCAAAATCAGAAAGTATACATTTCTTGCTGAAAATAAATCTGAATGACAAATTCTTTCAGTTAATTATGCAATCAGTGAAATAGGAAGGAACTTTCCAACAGAAATTATGGTTAGTGTATGCAAAAGATCAAATGAGCCAGCCACATTGCTGTTCTGGACAAAGCAACATAATATTGATTTCTTTTTTTTTTTTTTTTTTGTTATGGGTGTAACAAAATCAGTCAGTACCACAGATCATTAAGAGATGAAGTTAAGCTTTATATTACTTACATAATGAGTATTAAATCAATACTGAATGCTTAATAAATCCGTTTCTTTCCTTTAGGCCATGTACATTACTTGATGGAGTGAAAATGATAATAGCATGAAATGAAATGTTCTCCAATTTAGGAGAAATATAAATAATATGATTTTTTTTAACTAGTATGACATCAAACCATTTTTTCAATTTTCCTTAATTGTGTATTCTGTCATGTCTTTATCTACGTGGTGAATTTATAAGTAGCACAGCAGCTTGGGAATTTTTAATAGGATGTCTTTGAGGAAGAAAAAGGTCAGTATTAACATAAGAATCTTCTTTAAGAATTGTAGTGCAAAGGTTTCTTAGCAGAGAACAGGTGTTGCTGCCAAGCTAAATCTGCCACAACAGTCAAATCAAAAGATTCTTGGAGCAGTTAGGAAGCAAATGCTTCAATATGTCATCATGACTGCCAGTCAATGGTGACTGAAGATTACCGTGTTTTGTTGGTATTAAACTTTTTTTTTGTACACAGAGTTATTTAATATAGAATAATTATTTTAAAAACAAATAAGTTACTTCTAAATAAAATGCTCTCATTTTTCTTCCTTTTCAGCTTCATTCTGACCAGGACAAGGGAGATGGATCCCTGAAATACATTTTGTCAGGAGATGGGGCTGGTACTCTTTTTATAATTGATGAGAAAACAGGTGACATTCATGCTACTCGGAGAATTGACAGGGAAGAGAAAGCCTTTTACACCCTGCGTGCCCAGGCTATTAATAGAAGAACTCTGAGACCAGTGGAACCTGAATCTGAGTTTGTCATCAAAATCCATGATATCAATGACAATGAACCAACATTTCCAGAAGAAATTTACACTGCTAGTGTTCCTGAAATGTCAATAGTGGGTGAGTGCTTTATACTGAGGCACCTGTGCTATGTTGCTGGATGAGTAGTTTCTCCATTCTCTGAAAAGGCAGTCATGCTCAGAATTCTGCCTAATGGGTTAAATATTTTTCATGTGATTTGTTTGTTCAAATATTGGAATTGCATCCAGAAAGACATTTTTGTGATTTGAGATCTATTTCTACTTGGACTATTTAAATTACTAATTTACAGTGATTTGGGACATAAATATAAATAGAAAGTAGTCCGTGGTGAATTATCCTCCTGAAGAATTGTTAAAATAAGATTGCTAAATTAGTATGTTAAAAGCTCAGTAATTTTTTTTCTTTCATTTTCACTGGAGGTCCGAGGTGGTGATAAGTGTTGAACAGAGAGCTGTACCTACTTTTGCTTTCTGTGGCTGAGGAGAGTTATATGTTTAGTCATGTGCTGTTAATACACTGCCTGAAAGTAGACACCCTCTTTATTCTCTTTGCTTTTGTCCTTTTTTAGTGTATGGACAAATCCTCTTGTGCTTTCAGTGCCTCTGTTAACTCACTCATGAATGGCAGCTTCACAGATCTTAAACAGCTGCTTAAGTTAATCTTTCTTATGTTTGCAATGTATTTTGAGTTCTTAACTACAAAGTTGTGGCCTAGATCATGCCAGCTGGCCAGATTCAGAAACAGCAGCATTTTGGAATATGAACTGTTATTAATTAGTACATACAATTCTTTAGCAAAAAGAAAGCTAAAAAACATATGGAATTTCTTTTTTAAAGTTAATATTCATTTATTCATTGTATAACTGTAGATATAATACTATGTTCTAATATTCAGAAAACACACAATAACGTCAATAACTCTTTTGGCCTTTATTACAATTTTAATTACTATGACTACTTGAACTAGATCAAAGAGTTTTATATATACAGGTATTGAAGTTTTAGTGCTTAGTTTCATGGGCTTTGGAAAGTATTAAAAGAGCAAGAAAATACATAATTACTGAAAGAGAATGGCCCTAGCAAGCTGTGCAGCAATGTGTGTTTCTATTCTTAGTAAGATATTTCAATCTGCTTTTAGTTTGTGATTGAGTAAGTTTTAAAAGTCCAAACATTCAGCAAGCGGGCTTTAGTATAAAGGAAAAATAAAAAAAAAAGATTGAGGAAGAAATCTATTAGATGATTGCATAGGGCCATACTGGAATTCCATTGAACTAGTCCACATAAAGAGAAGAACTGAAATGTCTTCTTTCTTTACTGTTCCAAAATAGACAAAAGTTAATACTGATTTATTAATTTACTTATAAGTTCTCTAGAATCATGCATTTCTGTAAATGTATTTAGATTTAGCCAGAGCATCCTGAAAAAGCATTGCTACTTTTCTAGAGAAGCATATGTCAAGATTACACTAGGGTTGAAAAAAGATGTCTTAAAGCTTTCCCTTTAATTCTTACATTCTTTCTATAAACTCCAGAAAGTATTGCTTAAAATTTTCAAGTAAAGATTTTAAGAAAATGACTCAGTGTGTTCATACTATGCTATTTTAGAACATTCTGTTATGATCTATTTATTCCTACTTTTGTCAGTCTCAGTTCCAGAAAGATCATCTTCTTCTTAAGTGTTCTCAAATATCCAAGACATTATTTCAGTGATTCTAAAGCACTTAGGATGCGAGGTCCCAGAGTATCTGTACGTCCACATATATCATAAAAATTTGAAAGTGCAAAATATCCCAAAAATTACACTGACAGTTGTCATTATTTAAGCCAGCTGGTAACTCAGAACTATGCTGTCGCTTGCTTACTCTCTCCTTCCCCTCCCATATCCAGGCAGGATGGGAAGGAGAATCAAAGGAATATAAACCCCACAGGTTGAGATAAGAACAGTCCAGTAACTAGAGTATAATATGAAACTACTACTACTGCTACTAATAAGGGAAATAATAAGGAGAATATAAAACTAAAAAGGAAAGGAAAAAAAAACCAAACCAAAAAACCAATAAACAGCAGTGATAAGCGATGCAGAGAGCAATTGCTTACCACCTTCTGACTGATACCCAATCCAACCCAAGCAGTGATCATGGCCTTCCGGGTGACTCCCCACACTTTATATACTGGGCATGACATGCTGTGGTATGGAATACCCCTTTGGTTAGTCTGGGTCAGGTGTCCTGTCTTTGCTTCCTCCCGTTTTCTTTGCCCCTCCTTACTGGCAAAGCATAAGAGACTGAAAAGTCCTTGATCAAAGTGAGCATTACTTAGCAACGGCTACAGCACTGGTGTGTTACCAGCATTTTTCTCAGACTAAAGCCTAAACACAGCACTGCACCAGCTACTTGGAAGGAGAAAATGACTGCTACTGCTGAACCCAGAACAATAGTTAAGAAAAAAAAAATCTTGGATGCATTTGCAGTAGCAATCCTTGTCTTGCCCAATAGTTACACTGAAGCAAATAGACTGTTCTGTCAATAAAATTATCTTGATTTAGAGAATTATAGCTAGGTTAAAATCTACCATGTGCCTGGATTTCATAAATGTGATAATTCAGCTGCTACACTACTGACTATCTAATTGGTAGAATTTGCTTTTCACTTTATGGCTTCTAGCTTTAAATCTTATCCCTAGAGGCATATGTTCATCTGCAGTCCATGAGTGGATGACATGATTTTAAGAGGTATTCCTCAAAGTTAATTCATTTCTGATTGAATCTTCCAACTTAAAAAAAAAAAATTTACTCTGTAATCTCAAAACAAGAGGCTAAATGGACAAGGGGAGAAATGTTCTAAAAGCACACACTGTGTAGAACTTTTGAGACAAATAGAATTAATTAGAAATTTGGGAGTCATCTTCAGTCTTGGAAGTCTGAAGAGGTCCCAGTTGACTGAAAGAATGCAAATGTCCCAGTTTTCAAGAAGGGAAAAAAGGAAGGCCCTGGTAATTACAGGCCTGTCTCACTACATTGCCTGATGAAATTATGTGAAAAACTCTCCAGCACACAGCTAGACAAAACCATAATACACTGAATGAGCAATTGGCTGATGAGTCAGGCTGAAAGTGTTGTAGTAAATAGGGTTATGTCAGGCTGGGGACCAGCCACCAATGAGTTTTCTCAGGGCTCAATTTTAAAGCCAGTGCTCTAATGTTTTTAGAAATGTTTTGTATGCAGGAGTCAAATGTACATTAAGTAAGTTTGCCAGTGATACTAAACTAGGAGGAGCTGGACTCCTCAAGGGTAGAAAGGTCTTAACTTACAAGGTAGAGAGCTTGGCAGACACCAATCATATGAAATTTAATCACAGCAAGTGAAGGATTTTCCACCTGGGATGGAATAATCCTAGTTATGCATACATATTGGGAGAGCAGCCCTGTAGAAAGAGATCTGGGGGTTTGGATCAATGACAAGTTGAATTTGAGTCAAAAGGCCAACCATGTCCTGGGGTGCATCAAGCACAGCTTAGCTAGCTGGTTAAGGGAAGTGATTGACCCACTCTACACTGCATGGGTGTGCTCCAACCTTAAGTACTATGTGCAGTTTTGATATCCCAGTGTAAGAAAGACATCACACCATGAGTGTGTCCAGAAGAGAGCAGCCAAGATGGTTAAAGGTCCTCAGAGCAGCACTTAACAAGGAGCAGCTGAGGTCATTTGGTTTGTTCAGCTTGAAGAAGGGAGGCTGAGGGGTAACTGAAGTCTACAATTTCCTTAAGGGAGTCAGTGAAGGAATAGGTGCTGATCTTCTCTCTCTGGTGAACTATGATAGCACATGAGGAAACTGAATGAAGCGTCAGGAGGAGAGAGAGTACACAGTCACTGGAACAGGCTCCCCAGGGAAGTGGTCATGGTACCGAACCTGTCAGAGTTCAAGGAGGGTCTGGATGATGCTCTTAGTAATATGATTTAGTTTTAGGTAGTCCAGCAAGGAGCAGGAAGTTGGACTTGATGATCTTTATGGGCCCCTTCTTATCTCTATTGTAAGAAGTGTCAAAAACATAGCTGTTCTGCATGTTTGCAACTGTGTTGTCTGTTTACATACGTTTGTACTTCAACCAGAGTGATAAAATGTTCTGTATGCACTTAACCTGAACACGAGAAAGGAGACAGACACTGTAGCATATCTTACTATATATGCCTCATTGCTTTTAGAGCCATAGTGTATAGTGCAGATAAGAGCTAGAGTTCAGAGATACTGTATTTCTGTTCTTACATTTTCATCAATACTGCACATATCATTCATCAGTATACCACATCTCTGTTACTTAATTACTTTGCAGGTCAAAGGAGGTGATCCTGCCCCTCTACTCTGCTCTCGTGAGACGTCACTTGGAGTATTGTGTACAGTTTTGGTGTCCTCAACATAAAAAGGACATGGAACTGTTGGAACAAGTCCAGAGGAAGGCCACGAGGATGATGAGGGGCTGGAGCACCTCCCATATGAAGACAGGCTGAGAAAGTTGGAGCTGTTCAGCCTGGAGAAGAGAAGGCTGTGTGGAGACTTACAGGGATGCTGGGGATGGACTATTCATTAGGGACTGTACTGATAGGACAAGGAGAAATGTGTTAAAACATGAACAGAAGTTTAGATTAGATATAAGGAAGGAATTCTTTACTGTTAGGGTGGTGAGGTACTGGAATGGTTGCCCAGGGAAGTTGTGAATGCTCCATCCCTGGCAGTGTTCAAGGCCAGGTTGGACAGAGCCTTGGGTGGCATGGTTGAGTGTGAGGTATCCCTGCCCATGGCAGGGGGGCTGGAACTAGATGATCTTAAGGTCCTTTCCAACCCTAACTATTCTATGATTCTATGATTAATAACCTGTTAAACTGGTAAACTTCTAATCACCAGTACTTCATTACTAATTCGCAAATGAAGGCTGTGGTTTCCTAATGTCGTGCTTCCTTCATCAAAAACATCAGAAGTGTGCAAGTAGCAAAAATGTGCAAGAAGCATTAGGAAATCTGTGCACCCCTTGGAGTACAGGGTTTAATTCATCTTACAATGGTTTGTACTATAAGGTACTACAAAGGGGGCCAGGAGGTGACAGACTATTAAGTCTTTATCTACTCCATCTGCCCCCATCCTTGAGTTACCAAATCATGATGTAGCCATACACCAGCCTCTTTCAGACCTCAACCAGAATTCTTGATTTCTTCCCCAAGCTGTGGTATTAGTCAGATGGATACCTGAGAATGTGACTGTTTCTACTATCAAATACAGTGTTTTGAGGAAGTCCCATTAATTCTTTGTCATCTTGTTCAACTTCTTCCTGCTGCTCATTAGTCATAGTAAAGGCAGATGTAAATGGGCCAACTTTAAGATCTTGCACCTGGGTCAGTATCCTCAAAGACATCTTTCCTGTTCTCCTGAAGTCTTTGTAGGATTACTAGATGTTTTATTTTCTTTCACTTTTTTATTTTCCTTACTTTCAAAGTTTGTAACTCAGAATATTCTTACAGTTTTAACAGAAATCTTCTGTCCATCATATTCTTATTTATCTCTTTCTGCTTATTTGAAGGTTTATTTTCAGTACTGCAGATCAGCCTATTTTTCTCCATACAGCTTTTCCCGTGGTTGTTGCCTATTGGTATCTTTTAGACATGTTTTCAGATCTTCCTGCTATTTACACCTCTTAATTTTTTTTCCTCTCTTTTTTGAATCTATTTTTTATCATCACATTTTTTTTTATTTGTAGCTGTTTCTCTACTAATCTCTTGTAGCCTACGAATTTCTAATAATTTCTTGTATTTATTACATCCCATATTCTTAGTGCTGTTTCTACAATCTGTCGTGCTCTCTCACTGGTCTCTTCTGCTTCTGACATAGTGTTATCAATATATGCTCTCAGTTTACATGTGAGTTACAGGTTGGGTATCCCATAGTTAGCATGTCATCTCTACCTGTGGTTCTCTTTTTGCCTTTCTCTTTAGACAGTAGTTAGAGCTACTGTTGCTTGGCTTTCTCCATAGTATTTTTTTGTACAAGGGGAAATCGGTGATGGGAGACATTACTGTGGGGATATGTTACAGACCGCCTGATCAAGAGGAATCTGTGGATGAAGAACTCTACAAACAAATAGGAAAAGCCTCACACTCGTAGGCCCTTATTCTCATGGGGGACTTCAACCACCCTGACACCTGTTGGAGCGACGGTACAGCCTGGCACAAGCAATCCAGGAGGTTTCTCGATTGTGAGGAAGACGACTTCCTTCTGCAAGCAATAGAGGAGCCGACGAGGAGAGATGGCATGCTTGACCTTGTGCTCACCACCAGGGAAGGGGTCGTTGGAAATGTGATGCTCCAGGGGAGCCTTGGATGCAGTGATCATGAGATGGTTGAATTCGAGGTCCTCAAGACAGTAAGAAGAGCATGCAGCAAGCTCGCTGCCCTGGACTTCAAGAGAGCAGACTTTGGCCTCTTCAGGAACCTGCTTAGCAAGGTTCCATGGGATATAGCCCTAGAGGGCAGGGGGGCCCAAGACTCTTGGCTGATATTCAAGAATCACCTACTACAAGCTCAGAAGTGTTGTTAAAAGGAGGTGCAGCAGGAGGGCTAGGAGACCTCCTTGGATGGATAAGGAGATGCTGACAAAAATTCAAAGGAAAAAAGAGGCTTATATAAGGTGGAAGCAAGGACAGGCAGTCTGGGATGAATACAGGGATGCTGTCCAGGAAACTAGGGACCAGGTTAGGAAAGCTAAGGCCGAGTTAGAGTTAAAATTGGCAAGGGATGTTAAGCATAACAGGAAGGGATTTTATAGGTATGTAGTGCCTAAAAAACAGACTAGGGACAACATAGGCCCCCTGTGGAAGCTATCAGGAGAACTGTCTACACAGGATTTGGAAAAGGCTGAGGTGCAGACTGACTTCTTTGCCTTGGTCTTCACTGGCAAAGGCTCTGACCGCACCACCCGAGTCTTGGAAGGCAGATGCAGGGACTGTGAGAATGAAGACCTTGGGCCCACTGTACGAGAGAATCTGGTTCGAGACCATCTTAAGAACCAGAACGTACACAAGTTCATGGGACCTGTGGTCCTGAAGGAGCTGGTAAATGAAGTTGCTGAGCCACTGGCCATCATATTTGAAAAATCATGGCAGTCAGATGAAGTTCCCGATGACTGGAAAAATGGAAATAAAACCCCCATTTTCAAGAAGGGGAAAATGGATGACCCAGGGAATTAGAGACCAGTCAGTCTCACCTCTGTGCCTGGCAAAATCTTGGAGCACATTCTCCTGGAAGGCATGCTAGGGCACATGAAAAAACAGGGAGGTGCTTGTTGACAGCCAGCATGGCTTCACCAAGGGGAAATTCTGCTTGATCAATTTGGTGGCCTTCTATGATGGGGCTATGGAACTGATGGACAGGGATGGAGCAGTTAATGTCATCTACCTGGACTTGTGCAAAGCGTTCATCACTGTCCCACACGACATCCTTGTCTCTAAATTGGAGAGACATCAATTTGAATAGGTGGACCGCTCCATGGATAAAGATCTGTGTGGACGGCTGCACGAAAAGAGTTGTGGTAAACGGCTCAATGTCCAGCTGGAGACCAGTAATGAGTGGT
This sequence comes from Melopsittacus undulatus, assembly GCF_012275295.1. NCBI lineage: Eukaryota > Metazoa > Chordata > Aves > Psittaciformes > Psittaculidae > Melopsittacus > Melopsittacus undulatus. Next base: position 79,982,034 of record NC_047527.1, on the reverse strand, counting down.
GTCCCCCAGGGATCAGTGTTGTGATCGGTCTTATTCAACATCTTTGTTGGTGACATGGACAGTGGGATTGAGTGCTCCCTCAGCAAGTTTGCCGATGACACAAAGCTGTGTGGTTCGGTTGGTAATGCTGGAGGGAAGGAATGCCATCCAGAGGGACCTTGACATGCTTGTGAGGTGGGCTGATGCCAACCTCATGAAGTTTAACCATGACAAGTGCAAGGTCCTACACCTGGGTGGGAGCAATCCCAGGCACAGCTACAGGTTGGGCAGAGAAGAGATTCAGAGCAGCCCTGCAGAGAAGGACTTGGGGTGTTGGTCAATGAGAAAATGAACATGAGCCAGCAGCGTGTGCTTGCAACCCAGAAAGACAACTGTATCCTGGGCTGCATCAAGAGAAGTGTGACTAGCAGGTCAAAGGAGGGGATCCTGCCCCCCTACTCTGCTCTCGTGAGACGTCACTTGGAGTACTGTGTGCAGTTCTGGCATCCTCAACATAAAAAGGACATGGAACTGTTGGAACAAGTCCAGAGGAGGGCCATGAGGATGATCAGGGGACTGGAGCACCTCCTGTATGAAGACAGGCTGAGAAAGTTGGGGCTGTTCAGCCTGAAGAAGAGAAGGCTGCATGGAGACCTCATAGCAGCTTTCCAGTATCTGAAGGGGGCCTATAAGGGTGCTGGGGATGGACTCTTCACTGGGGCCTGTAGTGACAGGGCAATGGGTAACTGATTAAAACTTGAACAGGGAAGGTTTAGATTGGATATAAGGAAGGAATTTTTTACTGTTCGGGTGGTGAGGTACTGGAATGGATTGCCCAGGGAAGTTGTGAATGCTCCATCCCTGGCAGTGTTCAAGGCCAGGTTGGACAGGGCCTTGTGTTATATGGTTTAGTGTGTCTGTGCCCATCGCAGGGGGATTGGAACTAGATGATCTTAAGGTCCTTTCCAACCCTAACGATTCTATGATTCTACGATTAGTGCTATTCTGCCAATTCCCAATCCTTAGTCCTCTCTACCATAGCATTTATCTTATAATACTTCCTTCTTTTTTCCTATAAACAAAGTTTTGGGTTTTTTTACAGTTATCTCACCAAACCTTTGACATTTTCTGACTTATATTTTCTGAATATCCATAATGCCAAGTTTTGAAAACCCAAAATATTTTATTACATTTTTTAGATTTTTTACAGACTTATTTCGCTCTGCACACAAATCCTACCATCAGGAGAGGAGACAAAAAAAGGAACTAAATCCCAACCAAACCCAAAAAAACTACCCCCAAGATTAAACATTTTTTTCTTTGAAAGGAGCATTGTAAAAGAATTGGAAATACCCACTGACGTACTTGCTTCCATCTTATTGTTTTCAAAGTTACAGGAGTACCATGTAGCCAAAGACCTTTCTGACATTGATTTCTCTGAAAATTGAGCCCTTTCCACTTCTTCTCTGTTATTCTGCTGCATTATACAGTTTATTTTAGGGGAGAACATGTGTTATTCCCTCTCTTTTCCACTAGAAATTTTCTATTAATTAAACTTGTTATTTGTATGGATAATTTACTGTGGACGATACATGCTCTAGTTAAGTATCACATAAGTGGGAGTAAGGAAAAGGAAATGTAAGTTTTAAATTCTGCTTTACAATGGATATTCTGTGGATTCTTTTTCTAGTTAATCATCTTCAGTGATTCTTATCTAATTTGTCTACATTGTAAGGTCAAAGTCATTATAGTTGTATGGTGTTCAAAGATACTTGCTAAGAACACATTAAAAAAGGCAAAATACATTAATTACTATTATAGTACCAGACCCTAGGGAGATTCAAACATTATAATTAAAATTATGTTAAAATATGCCTTCTGAGAACTACAATAATCTGACAAATGACTGTTTATTTCTGAGCCTAGTTCCTCACCGTATAGTTCTAGTTTACTGTATAATAAATTTGCAAGTATACAAGGAGAAAATTACAGAATTTATAGGTCTTACTAATAACATAGCTCCTGTAATGCTCTTATATGTTCCAGATTGTCCACATCACTGTCTTCTTTATGCAGTCCTATAGAGTTTAGTTTAGACTCTTTAAAACTTCATGAGAAGCAAGCTGTGCCTATGTAAAAGACAGAGTAACAGCCATACCTGGTAGTGCTGGCTAAGTCACACTCACTCTGCAGCTGTTAAACCCCCCAGCAGGACTGATCATATTCAGTGTCTTCAGATTTCTGGTCTGGGCTTCTGATTAGATCAGTGTGTATATAGTATTTAGTATCTTCAGTGACTTCAGTGAACTGAAGCAAAGCAAGGCAAGCTGATGGTTTGACAGTTGACATGCACAGCATAGCTGATATCCTCATATGCTCCTCCTGTTACCTTCTTTGCATAGTTTCAGACAGGGTTTTTGTGATTATCACTCATCTCTCAGTGTAAGCCGAGAGACCACATTTCTCTTCCTCTTACAAGCAATATCCAATATGAAAGAGTCAACTTCTGCTTCCTGAATGGAACACAGAAGTCTAGCATTGCCCTTGCTCTTTTCCACCTGACTGGTGGAAGCTAAAACCAGATTGCTGAAGCAACATTAAAAGTATAGTTCATCCTTACTGCTTTTGAGTAATGGGATACACATTACCCTGAGCACAACCCACTGACTAAACCATGCTGTGTGAGTGATGAAATCAAGGAGCCCAAATCTCTTCACACAGAGTTTAAAGGGAAAAGAATCAAATCTACAGTTTTCAGAAGTGTGTGATAGATTTTATTGGGAGTATATGCAGCCATGCTCACTGCAGCTAGAGAGGACAGCTGGTATGATTTGTTCTGTTTCATGTGTATGTGTACTGCACTAATTAATATGTGTATTATGACTAAGACAGCAGTAACTATTATACACATCTTATTACATAGCAAATACAATTGTTTCAGATTTATTTTCATAGAATCATAGAATAGTTTGGGTTGGAAAGGACCTTAAAGATCATCTGGTTGCAACCACCCTGCCATGGACAAGGACACTTTCCACTAGACCAGGTTACTCAAAGCCTCTTCCAGCCTGGTCTTGAACACTTAAGGGGTGGAACAGACACAAATCCTCTTGGCAACTTGTTGCAGTGTTTCACCACTGTCACAGTAGAGAATTTCTTTCTTATACCTAATCTAAATTTTTTAGATTAAAGCCATCCCCCCTTGTCCTATCACTGCATGCCCTTGTAAAAAGTCCTGCTCCAGCATTCCTTATGCCCCTTTTAGGTATTGGAAGACTGTTACAAGGTCTGCCCTGAGCTGTCTCTTCTCCAGGCTGAACAACCAAACTCTCTCAGCTTGTCTTCATAGGAGAGGTGCTCCAGCCCTCTGATCATCTTCATGGTGCTCCTCTGGACAAATCGAGCAGCTCCATGTCTTTTTTTCAGAGGCCCCCAAAGCTGAACACATTACTTCAGGTGGAGTCTCATGGGAGTACAGGGGCATGATCACCTCCTTTGACCTGCAGTCCAGGATGAGGTTTGCTTCCTGGGCTGCAAGCGCACGCTGATGGCTCATGTTGACCTTCTTGATAAACACCCCAAAGGTCTTCTCCTCAAGACTGCTCGTAATCCAGTCTCTGCCCAACCTGTATTTGTACACACCTGTGGGATTAGGGAAGTTTAGATTCAGTTCACGTAGGAAATAGGAAAGAATGTCCTGAAGTTGACTATAGATCATAAATATATTTGAGAATCCAATTAACATTATTAGAAATTTTCTTTGTGGTCTGCTTGAATGGAAAATGATGCTCTTGGACTTCCACCTAGTACCATGTGAAACTAAGCTGTCTTTGGATGTTTCAGGTACTTCTGTGGTGCAAGTTACAGCTACAGATGCTGATGACCCTTCATATGGAAACAGTGCCAGAATAATTTACAGCATACTTCAGGGACAGCCGTATTTCTCTGTGGAACCGGAAACAGGTCAGGCACATTGTCATTATTTCCATTAGCGTAAACAGTTGGCTTTTTTCATTTTAAAAATCTTATATCACCTAAAAAAAAAATATTTAAAAAAACTTAATTGAAATTAAACAATCTTTATTGCTTTTTTCTCGTAATATATAATTCTCATAATAAATACAAAAACTTCAGAGTTATTATAGCTGACATTATGAATTATAAATAACTTTACAGTGATACTATTGATAACTTACTATCTTGGTAGCAACATTTCTGATAAAAGCAAGAATAAAGGTCTGTGTCCTAGAAAATGTTTTTCTTTTTTCCTTAATCATTCCACTTGAGCTAATAAAAGGTGTCCTTTCTACTCATAAACCTTGTGCATAAATATCTTGAATAATTTCTAGTATGAAGTGTAAACTGGAAAGGGAGCTATGATACAGAGCAAATTTGTTTAACAAAAAAATAGCCTGTACTTAAGGCTATTCGTAAAGCTTATGAACAGAAATTTGTACTTTAAAATGGGAATATTTTAGAAACATATTTCACAGACTAATGCAAAAAAAGATGCATCAGATTGTTGCACATCAAAAATAAAGATATTGTTAACATTATTTATTTATTTATTTATTTATTTATTTCAGGCATCATCAGGACTGCTTTGCCAAACATGAACAGAGAGAACAGGGAGCAATACCAAGTAGTTATCCAGGCAAAGGACATGGGAGGCCAGATGGGTGGATTATCAGGGACCACCACCGTCAACATCACTTTGACTGATGTCAATGACAATCCACCTCGATTCCCTCAGAGTAAGCTGCATTTAATAGTTGTCTTGCACTGTACAAGCTTCAAACTGAAGAGTTAAGCAATCACCATCTGGTTTAATTTAGAGTAAATCTAGATTATGGGGCACACATGAACAAAAGGCTTATGTACTGATTTATTCACTATTATTAAAGCAGTGTATTAAATGTTACAGCATTTGCTTGTTAGTCAGATGGTCAAATATAACTGCAGGAAACCTGGAATACTTTCCAGTACTATGGGAGGGAGTGGTAGGTGGACTTGTAAGAGCATTAGAGCAATGTTCTTTTTCCTTACCTATTGCTTAAATCCTACACACTCCCCCACTGGAAAATAAAACATGTAGTAATTCTAAATATGCAGAAATGTTCGAATTCTAGTATCTGCTTAAATATTTAATCATAAAAAATGTGGAAAAGAAATTACTTGAAGGGAATCAAGCAGATTTGAACCTTTTCAGTTACAGTGCTACAAAACCTAATAGAAAATTTCCCAAAGTAAAAGGCATTTAACTTTTTTTTTTTACTGCTTAAGTTTACCAGTGCTTTTTATAATGCTTTTTAGCTTCCAATAATATAGCTATCAAGACTGTTTATCCTCAAACTAAAATATAAAAACAAGCTTGGTCTCTATGGAAAATGGAAATATTAAACTATGTAACATCAGGCTTGTTAAAGGTGAACCATTTTAAATACATTTGAAGCCTTTTTCTGGTGGTTTGGACATAGTTAACAGTTAAAATATTCGGAGTATTCTCACCACCTATTTTTTCTTCTATATAACTCTACTGACTCCACTAGTTATTAATTATCAGTTTTCAGGCTCAAAATAACAAAATTGGCTTCAAATGATTCTGATTTTTACATGTTCTTTATAGCACAAATACAGTATACAATTTTGTTCATTTTGGCATTGTAGCTAATATATATGTATTTAGCTAAGATGTTTATCACCATGTGATTTAGTATCAAAATCATGCACAATTTAACAGACCCTATTCTGGACAGAATTTATTGGTAATTTGTTACTTTATGTTCTTGGTATTTCCACAACTTTTTGATTTACAATTTGTCTTGTTCCCTTTGCGTATAGAGGATTAGTGCCATGGAGGCGAGGAATGCTGGTATCTCCATTTAGGCTTGGCCTTGTTTCTTGAACAGTACGTTAAATTAATACTTAGAATGATAAAATCAACTTTCTAGACCAATTTTACATGACTCATCTGGCAGTCCAACGTCATATTTGAGTCAGATAAGAACCTGATGTAGCAGATATTGGAGCTTTGTTTCAACTGTAATATTACAACTGTTGTCAGAAGTAAGGAGATGGTGTTGGCCAATGATAAATGGAAAAAATGGAAAAAGTTGTTTACAGACTTTGGAGCCTGAATCTGACTGAAACTCAGTGCATCTGAGTTACAACAACTTGGATCTTCTGTGAGACTGTAGCCTGTTTTACTCTATAAAAATATTCACCTTTACTTTATATGCCTATTTGAGAGTAAATGGGTAGAAGGGTAAACATGAATAAGTTTACTTTTTGATTCTTTATGACTGACTGAAGTATTTCCAGACGTAAGTGGATAGACTTTAATCTTCCAGCTGATTTTCACTCTCCTCAGTACATGGAAAAGCTTTTCTTTTCCTTGATCCTCCTGTTTTTATTCCTGACAGACGAATGAAAGAACATTACTCACTGTAGTAAATGCAAACAATTACTCTCTTTGAGGAAGAAGTGTGAGAAAAAGAGTGGACAGCAGAATTTTGCAAGAATAACTGTAGTTTGGTATAGTTTGTGTTCTGATACAGTGTCTAAAACTTGCTGCATTCAATACTTAGTCAATGCATTAGCTATCTTCACTGGCAAAAAAATAATAAAGTCATACTGTGGTGAAGATTTCTATAAATTGATAAAAATTATCTTTCAGATTATAGGTTTCTTATTATTTTCACCCTGTGTTTCAACTACCTCTTTAGTAATTCAAGATATAAGCTCTTATAACTTTGTAGAGCTAGTTATTGCAGTTGGAGTCAGAGTAGTGTCCACAAAAGCATAGCTTAGGGATGGAGTTTTAAGACCTTTAGAAAAAAATATGGGGAATGTTGACACACTGTAAAACTAATTATGACATATAAATATTAATTGGGAAAAAGGTGGCCGTTTTTTGTAGTCTCACAGTACTGAATAAATACTAAATTGAAGCAGAGGGGGTTTTCTTCTGTTTTTGGTTTGGTTTTTTTAACCATCAGGTAATTACAGACAGATTGTACACTGACGTAGCAAAGTACACAGATTTATGTATTAGAGAAAGGTAATAAAAATATCAGAGCAAATGCAAGATGAATCACTCAATTGAAACACAAAAATATAACCGAGAAAAAAAAAGCAAAAATCATATAATTAGAATGTGGAATGTGTGTGGCCATAAAATATACCATTTTCATGTCAAAAGCTGCCTAAGTAAAATTATATGGAGAAATTAAATTTCAGTATTTTTCATTCAACATTTAATTACAAATGTGAATGCGGTGGTTTTGGTTTTTTTTTTTTTAAATTTTGATGGTGTTTTTGTTTTGTTTTGTTTTGTTTTTGTTTTGGAGTTTTTTTTAGTGTTGGAAAACTATAGCATATTGAAACAGAAAAAAAGAGTTCTGTAGAATGAGAAACTAAGTCTCAAATGTCCCAATAAATAATAGGTTTTTTTTTCAGTGACTATTCTCCAAAAGAAAAACAGATCTATGTCACTCTGTAACCTTTATGTAATATAGTCTGTTGAGAGACACTTATAATCTCCACATGACTTACCAGTGCTTTCCTAAAGATATTATAAGATCATGTTGCCAGTGGTCTTCCCATTCTGCCTTGCCACTGGTCTCTGCCTATGATTCTTCCTGATTGCACAAAACTATTGACTCACTTAATATACTTTTCTGTATTTCTTATTTGTAATGACTTGTAAATATGCTGTGTTTTGGGTAGCCAGTTCAACTTTTTCCTGTTGTGATTGCTGGCCTTTACCATTTTCACTTTTGTGTTACTGTTAACAGTCTTTCTAACACACCTTACTTACCTTAGGAAGTCTGTACAGCAAATCTTGGAACGGTTAACTAAGGATAAAGAAGAAAATGATTTTCAATAGAGCTTTGATGACTTAACTTTCATCTTTGTCATGACAGCTGTATCTACATTAATTTAAAAACTTTTTTCTGACAGTTCTTCATAGTACATAATGTGTCCCACGTGTTTTCCTACCATACGTTCTGACAGATGGGACCAAAGATCTCAACCCTTATTTACAGTTTTCACAGTAAAGCTAGGACATAGAATACTAAAAAGTATGGTAAGATACTTATTTCAATTCATTGCAGCATGTCTGAATGGTGACAGTTTTATTCCTGTTTCTTATCAGCTCTATGACACCACAATACAGAAATACAACTGAGCTAGAAAAGTAGCACAAAACCAAAATTGCAATATTCATAAGCCTTATTTAAGTATGAATTAACTAGTTTAACAAGTATAGGCATACTGTCTGCTTGTGGATTTTCAAAAACCTATCCTGCGTTAAGATGTCATTCAAATGTATTTAATATTGTATCTATCTAAATTTGAAAGCTGAAATGTCAGGCTGCTGCTTAGACTTGGCCAGAGAAGGGGATTCTGTTCTTGGTATTGCTTCCACGATAAAATAAATGTAAAATCTACCATATCCCAAATATAAATGTATGCATCTATATAGATGTGTCCCAAAGTTAACCAAATACCTTAGATATTAAGGGGAAATAGTCAGAGTGTAGCCTGAAAAGAACAGAGAGCAGTCTTTTCAGATTATATTTGAGGGATGACATAGATCAGAAGGGTACAGACCTGGCTGATTCTTCTTTGAGATAGAGTAGAGGTCCTTTTCAAAAATGTTTTTCAATGAATTTATTTCCTACAATTTTATTTTCAGTCTTTTACCTAATGTTTTCTTCTGCATTTCTCTCTGCCTCACATTTTGCCCACACCCCCAGAATTAATTGACAAGTTCTCTAGAATAAAAGATACAGAACAACATGCTACCAGCTATTGTGTGACATAGTCTTACTTAACAATTATGGGGCTCCTGAGTGGTTCTTTGTCTCTTTGCTAGGTACCATCCACCTCCGCATCCCCGAGTCCTCCCCAGTTGGGACAGCCATTGGCAGCGTCAAAGCCACAGATGCAGACACTGGAAAAAATGCAGAAGTAGAGTACAGAATAATAGATGGCGATGGAACAGATATGTTTGATATTGTGACACAAAAAGACACACAGGAAGGCATCATAACTGTGCGAAAGGTGTTAAGAACATTCACTAAATGATTTTTGTGTCAATGTTATGCCACAAATGTTCATTGCAAAAAAGATGTCTAGATCATAAGATGATATGTTCTAACTGCTTAATGTTTGCAAGCATCCCCATCACTAAGGTACTATTTCCTTTTAAGATGAACTGTAACGGGTGGTTATAATATCTGAGATGCAACATAAGTTTAAAGCATTATTGCCAGAAAAGTAAGTAAAAAATGACCAATCCCCAATGTGTTGGTACTAATTATCTCTGATTTCAAATACACTTTTTCACTATTCGTGTAACCTATTTTCTTCAGCATGCAATATGAAGTTCACTCACTACTGCAAGACATGTTTTCCTCCTCTAGGATATTCTCATCAGGTGAGGTTACCAGTGTATGCCAGAACACAAACACACTCACAGAAGTGAAGTAGCAAGCTATATTGTTTTGCTCCTATTTCCAACACAGCACCTAGTTAACATATGAACAGTGAAGAATGACAGTGTCCCTGTTTCAATGCCAGCTTTAGCTTTGCCCTCTGTCTTGCATGTCAAAGCACTTCCAGAGGTGTAAGATTTCACACTTAGAAATGCAATTCACCTGATCCTCAACAACTTCTCAAATGAATTTCCCTTCCAGAAGTCCCTTAGTCCTTCTTTTATGGATTTTGAGAAGTGTTTCTGAAGAGTTCAGGCAGTTTTTCTCACATAAAATACTGTTTGTATTAGCTTATAAAACAAATCTTAAGCACAGAACAGTGAATTAAACACTACTATAAAATATATCTGCACATTTCCTGATATGGCAAAGGAAAACGTAAGTTCTTTAAAGATCAGTGTGTTCCTTTTAAATCTTTTTCTTCTATGTTCATAGTCAGCATTGCAGCTTATTTGGGAAGGAACTAAAATATAGAGTTTGAGGCTAGATCGTTTTTTGTTTCCTAGAAATTTGCAAATGCTTCCCTTGAGATGCTCCTGGTTTGCTTGCTTCACAATTTTAACACTGAAGAAAACCAGACTGCTCTTCTGTACAGTCAATAGTCTTGAAAAAACAATCTAACAACTTGGTCAAGCAAAGAAAAAAATCATAAGTTACAATGCAACAGCTCGAAAAATATCAACAAGAATACTAATGAACAAGATCTTATTTTGTCATTAGCAATCTGACACACTTTCAGGATGCTTTCTCATATTGACAGAAAATAGAATCATAGAATCATAGAATAGTTAGGGTTGGAAAAGACCTTAAGATTATCTAGTTCCAACTCCGCTGCCATGGGCAGGGAAACCTTCCACTCAAACATACCTCCCAAGGGCCTGTCCAACCTGGCCTTGAACACTGCCAGGGATGGAGCATTCACAACTTCCCTGGGCAATCCATTCCAGTACCTCACCACCCGAACAGTAAAAAATTCCTTCCTTATATCCAATCTAAACCTTCCCTGTTCAAGTTTTAATCAGTTACCCATTGCCCTGTCACTACAGGCCCCAGTGAAGAGTCCATCCCCAGCACCCTTATAGGCCCCCTTCAGATACTGGAAAGCTGCTATGAGGTCTCCATGCAGCCTTCTCTTCTTCAGGCTGAACAGCCCCAACTTTCTCAGCCTGTCTTCATACAGGAGGTGCTCCAGTCCCCTGATCATCCTCATGGCCCTCCTCTGGACTTGTTCCAACAGTTCCATGTCCTTTTTATGTTGAGGATGCCAGAACTGCACACAGTACTCCAAGTGACGTCTCACGAGAGCAGAGTAGGGGGGCAGGATCCCCTCCTTTGACCTGCTAGTCACACTTCTCTTGATGCAGCCCAGGATACAGTTGTCTTTCTGGGTTGCAAGCACACGCTGCTGGCTCATGTTCATTTTCTCATTGACCAACACCCCAAGTCCTTCTCTGCAGGGCTGCTCTGAATCTCTTCTCTGCCCAACCTGTAGCTGTGCCTGGGATTGCTCCCACCCAGGTGTAGGACCTTGCACTTGTCATGGTTAAACTTCATGAGGTTGGCATCAGCCCACCTCACAAGCATGTCAAGGTCCCTCTGGATGGCATTCCTTCCCTCCAGCATTACCAACCGAACCACACAGCTTTGTGTCATCGGCAAACTTGCTGAGGGAGCACTCAATCCCACTGTCCATGTCACCAACAAAGATGTTGAATAAGACCGATCACAACACTGATCCCTGGGGGACACCACTCATTACTGGTCTCCAGCTGGACATTGAGCCGTTTACCACAACTCTTTTCGTGCAGCCGTCCACACAGATCTTTATCCATGGAGCGGTCCACCTATTCAAATTGATGTCTCTCCAATTTAGAGACAAGGATGTCGTGTGGGACAGTGATGAACGCTTTGCACAAGTCCAGGTAGATGACATTAACTGCTCCATCCCTGTCCATCAGTTCCATAGCCCCATCATAGAAGGCCACCAAATTGATCAAGCAGAATTTCCCCTTGGTGAAGCCATGCTGGCTGTCAACAAGCACCTCCCTGTTTTTTCATGTGCCCTAGCATGCCTTCCAGGAGAATGTGCTCCAAGATTTTGCCAGGCACAGAGGTGAGACTGACTGGTCTCTAATTCCCTGGGTCATCCATTTTCCCCTTCTTGAAAATGGGGGTTTTATTTCCATTTTTCCAGTCATCGGGAACTTCATCTGACTGCCATGATTTTTCAAATATGATGGCCAGTGGCTCAGCAACTTCATTTACCAGCTCCTTCAGGACCACAGGTCCCATGAACTTGTGTACGTTCTGGTTCTTAAGATGGTCTCGAACCAGATTCTCTCGTACAGTGGGCCCAAGGTCTTCATTCTCACAGTCCCTGCATCTGCCTTCCAAGACTCGGGTGGTGCGGTCAGAGCCTTTGCCAGTGAAGACCAAGGCAAAGAAGTCAGTCTGCACCTCAGCCTTTTCCAAATCCTGTGTAGACAGTTCTCCTGATAGCTTCCACAGGGGGCCTATGTTGTCCCTAGTCTGTTTTTTAGGCACTACATACCTATAAAATCCCTTCCTGTTATGCTTAACATCCCTTGCCAATTTTAACTCTAACTCGGCCTTAGCTTTCCTAACCTGGTCCCTAGTTTCCTGGACAGCATCCCTGTATTCATCCCAGACTGCCTGTCCTTGCTTCCACCTTATATAAGCCTCTTTTTTCCTTTGAATTTTTGTCAGCATCTCCTTATCCATCCAAGGAGGTCTCCTAGCCCTCCTGCTGCACCTCCTTTTAACAACACTTCTGAGCTTGTAGTAGGTGATTCTTGAATATCAGCCAAGAGTCTTGGGCCCCCCTGCCCTCTAGGGCTATATCCCATGGAACCTTGCTAAGCAGGTTCCTGAAGAGGCCAAAGTCTGCTCTCTTGAAGTCCAGGGCAGTGAGCTTGCTACATGCTCTTCTCACTTTCAGTAATAGCAGTTTATTTAAGCAGCACAGAAAACAGCATTAACTAGCAAGGAAGAAGGTATCCTCAGTTTATTCATTTATGAAAATATTTTTTAATTGTTTCTCCACATTGATTATTCTTATGTTTTCAGTGGTGAACATCTACAGCTAAGGTTCCATTACTGAGCCCATAGGTTACTAAGTCTGAATTTAATACCTGATGCAGTAAAGCCTTTTCTGTACAAGTTTTTTTTGAACAAATTCTCACAGGCAAAATAATTGCTTTGCCACAATTTCGTATATTTGGAGCAGTTTTGTTAATTGCTATTTATATGTTGGAATACCTGTATAGTCCATGTTTTGCAGTATAGCCTGAAGTTATGTCCAAACTTGATGTGAATGTACTCAAAGCAAGCTTACATCTTCATGGAACACCTTCAAATTAAGCCAGCTAGTTAGAATAATGGAGGACTAAGATGGCTTCTTTATTATAGGCTTGACACCAGCATCTCTTAACAGCAGCATGCTGTACTTTATAAGACACACTGATAGTCTCAGATCTAGGTTAAATAGCAGCACTGTGTTGCATTTATGTTATATTAATAGATATTCTCCCTTCTGCTCTAAATACTATTAAAAAAAATATTGGGAGCAAAGGGGAAACTCATTCTTTCACTGGACTTCCTACTCTTAAATAGAACATTTAAATTTCTAGTATTTTTCATGAATATTAATTTGTATTTTAAAGCAGGTAGGCAGAAAAAGAAACCCAAGTCTTCTATCACCCTTTCCATTCGTGAATGAAAACCACCACTTCATTATCTCCCTGAGATTTTGAGGGAGTTCAGAAAGTCTTTTTTTGTCAGAAACGTACATTCTCAGCTTGCTCATTTCCTGAGTAAAATTAATTAGCTAACACTTCTCATCTATGACAGAAAAGTTTGAAGGAATAAAGCTTCTTTTCTACTCAAAATGGTTCCTAATTGTAATCCTGAACCTTTCTTTCTTCCATTTTAAAAAGGAACTGCTGACAAAAATGTCAAATCTATTTTGGGGAAAAAAAAAAATCCCTGATGTTGGATTCATTAAAATAAATGAAATGGAAAAAATATTAAGCTCTTACTGTTTCTTTAGCTATTGAGGACTTTGATGTACTTTCCCTTCCTTAAAAGAAACATAAAACATTGCTGATATTTAAGGCCAGTTACATTTGTTTGACAATAAAGATACTCAGGCCATTTTGTATATCCAAGACTTTATAGTATTTCCTGGGAAATATTAGTATGAATACCTTGTTTTGAAATGTCACTATTTCTAAGTATATATTTCAAGTATTTTAAATGTTTATATGATAGTTTCAAATATTCTTATGAAACAACTGAAAAATTATGTAAATAATCAGTATATTTACACTGAAAAATATTTTGTTGGTAGTGCTATGATAATTCAAATAATACTTAGGAAAAGGAATTTCCTCTAAAAACAGTGGAAATTTTTTACTCTGATGTGGAAATTTTAAACTGTATTGGGATTCTCCCAGCCCAGGGCAGGATCTGACAAAGCTTCAGTCCTTTTCAGTGTCCATTATGTATATAAGTCAACATCTGTCAATATATAATGTAATTTAATGAATGTTATAATTTTCATTTTTAGCCACTAGACTATGAGACAAGACGACTTTATACCTTGAAAGTAGAAGCTGAGAATACCCATGTGGATCCACGTTTCTATTATCTTGGGCCTTTCAAAGATACAACTATTGTGAAAATCTCTGTAGAAGATGTAGATGAACCTCCCATTTTCAGCAGATCTTCTTACCTTTTTGAGGTTCATGAAGATATTGAGTTGGGGACAATAATAGGAACGGTAATGGCACGGGATCCTGATTCGGCCTCAAGTCCAATAAGGTAATAATCCAGGAAGAAATTAGACATTAAAAAATTAATACCTTTTATTTTTTTTCTACTACTACTAGATCCTACATGCTACATTGCATCTAGCTGAATGTAGTAAGCTGTATTTTGCAGGGGTGAAGTTGGTGGGTGTGTTTGTTTTTCTATATGTATAAGCCTTAAGAAACAGGTAAGCAACATTGTCCAAGTTCGGTGTGTGTTGTCTTGAAATACTGAACAAAGCACAGAAATTATATTCTGGCAAAACAACCTTATTTACTGACTCTAAAGTTAATTGGCACATACTTCTTAATGAAGCTCAGCTGGTAAAACTGGATTAGGAAATGAAACTGAATCTAATTTTCTCCTGTGGTGATTCTTGTGTATGGAAAAGATAGGAGACAACACCAAGACTCTGAAATTGAAGAATATAAAAATAACTTAGAATTACATTTTTACCTACTATAATTGCATGAGACAACTGACAGTTTTAGTAGTTGTATTTTCTAAATTGTGACTGGAAAAAGAACAAACATGGAGCACTAGCTTAAATTGTTTCTGACACAACTTGAAGAATCAAGTAGTGATGATACATGTGGCAGATATCATCACTATTATTTACACAGAGTAGCATTTAATGCTATCTGGTTGAAGACAAGAACTTTAAAGCAATTTGCATAGCAGAGATCAAATTCTCTTTGGTATTTGCTCTGTTCCTCAACTTGCAGAACAACCTTGTATATTCATTCAAACAATAAATACTTAGAATAAGTATTTACAGAATTTTACTTGTTACAGTATCAATACTAAATACAAAGTTGTCTGTTTACCCCAGAAATTAACAGGTAACATTTAAACAAAAGGATTTTGAAAAGTGTCATATTTTGAAATTAGAGAAGTTTGTCTAATTTCTTAATAGTGCTATTAAAAAAAATATTGTAGCTTCGGGTTGTAAAATTGATTCAGGTTTGCAGTTTTATTTCTTGTTTTCTGTTAGTTTTAAAATATTAGCTTCTGTTTATTAAAATGATAAGTTCAGTTTCTATAAATTGAGTGCAAACAGCTTCCTGTTGCACTTATTTGTCGACTTTTTGTTTACATATTTATTTTGTTTTACATATTGCCTGTATTTTGCCTGCATTTTGTTTTACATATTGCCTGTACACCAATGCACGCAGCATGGGAAATAAACAGGAGGAGTTAGAAGTCTGTGTGCGGTCTAAAGGTTATGATCTAGTGGCAATTACAGAGACATGGTGAGACAGCTCATATGACTGCAATGTGGTCATGGATGGCTATGTCCTTTTTAGGAAAGATAGGTCAGCAAAGCGAGGTGGTGGAATTGCTCTTTATGTGAGAGAGAGACTAGAATGTATTGAGTTCTGTCCGGGGGCAGATGAGGAGCAAGTGGAAAGTCTGTGGGTATGAATTAAGGGGCAGACTGGTATGGGTGATACAGTTGTGGGGGTTTAGTATAGAACTCCTGATCAGGATGAAGGAGTTGATGAGGCTTTCTACAGGCAACTGGAAGTAGCCTCGTGACTACATGCATTAGTCCGCATGGGGGATTTAAACTACCCTGATATTTTCTGGAAGAATCAAACAGCCAATCCAGTGCATTGATGATAACTTCTTAATGCCAATGGTGGACAAACCAACTAGGAGAGGAGCGCTGCTAGATTTAGTATTCACCAACAAGGACAGTTTGATTGAAGTGATGATGGTCAATGGCAGCCTTGGCTGCAGTGACCATGAGATGGTGGAGTTTAGGATCCTGTGTGGGAGGAATAGAATACCTAGAAAGGCCACAGTTCTGGATTTCTGAAGGGCCAACTTGGCCTCTTCAAACAACTGCTAAGGGAAGTCTCATGGGAAAGGGTACTAGGTGGTAAAGGGGCTCAAGATAGTTGGTCAGCATTCAAGGACCACTTCTTCCAAGCTCAGGATCAGAGTGTCCCAATGGGTAGGAAATCAAGTAAGGGAGCTAGGAGACCAGTGTAGTTAAACAAGGAGCTGCTGGGCAGACTCAAGTGGAAAAGGAGAATCTATGGATTATGGAAAGAGGGGCTGGCCACTTGGGAGGAATATAGGACAGTTGTTAGAGAATGTAGGGAGGCAATTAGGACAGCTAAGGCCTCCTTGGGACTTAATCTTGCTAGTCGTGTTAAGGACATAGAAACGGCTTCTTCAAATACATAGCAAATAAAACTAACACAAGAGGCAATATAGGCCCACTGTTGAACGAGGTGGGTGCCCTAGAGACAGAGGATATAAAGAATGCAGAGGTGCTGAATGCCTTCTTTGCCTCTGTCTTTGCTCCTGCAGACTCTCCCCGGGGGCCCGAGATTCCTATAGCCCCAGAAGGAGTCAGGACAAAGGAGGAGTTTGCTTTGGTAGATGAGGTTTGGGTTAGGGATCAGTTACGCAATCTGGACATCTATAAATCAATGGGTCTGGATAGAATGTACCCATGGGTGCTGAGGGAACTGGCGGAGGTCATTGCTAGGCCACTCTCCATCATCTTTGGTAAATCATAGGAAACGGGAGAGGTGCCTGAGGATTGGAGGATGGCAAATGTCACACCAGTTTACAAGAAGGGCAAGAAGGAGGACCCGGGTAATTATAGACCGGTCAGCCATACATCCATCCCTGGAAAGGTGATGGAACAACTTATTCTTGACTCCATCTCTAGGCATATCAAGGATGAGGGGGTCATTAAGAACAGTCAATATGGTTTTACCAGGGGGAAGTTGTGTTTGACCAACCTTACAGCCTTCTATGAGGAACTGACTAGGTGGAGGGATGATGGTAGAGCGGTAGATGTGGGTTTTCTTGATTTCAGTAAGTCATTTGATACTGTCTCCTACAGCACCCTCCTAGATAAGCTAAGAAAGTGTGGGCTTGACGATCAGGTGGTGAGGTGGATCAAGAACTGGTTGAAAGGAAGAAGGCAGAGGGTAGTGGTCAATGGGGCAGAATCTAGCTGGAGGTCTGTGACCAGTGGAGTCCCTCAGGGGTCAGTGCTGGGACCAGTGCTGTTTAATATTTTCATCAACGACTTGGATGAGGGAACTGAGTGTACCCTCAGCAAGTTTGCTGATGACACTAAACTAGGAGGAGTGGCTGACACACCAGAAGGCTGTGTTGCTATTCAGGGAGACCTGGACAGGCTGGAGAGTTGGCCAGGGAGAAACTTGATGAAATTCAACAAGGGCAAGTGTAGAGTCTTGCATCTGGGGAAGAACAACCCCATGTACCAGTACAGGTTGGGGGCTGACCTGCTGGAAAGGAGTGAAGGGGAAAGGGACCTGGGGCTCCTGGTGGATAAGAGGATGACCATAAGTAGCAATGTGCCCCTGTGGCCAAGAAGGCAAATGGCATCCTAGGGTGCATTAGAAAGGGTGTGGTTAGTAGGGCAAGAGAGGTTCTCTTCCCCCTCTGCTCTGCCTTGGTGAGGCCGCATCTGGAATATTGCATCCAGTTCTGGGCCCCTCAGTTCAAGAAGGACAGGGAATTGCTTGAAAGAGTCCAGCGCAGAGCCACAAAGATGATTAAGGGAGTGGAACACCTCCCTTATGAGGAGAAGCTGAGGGAGCTGGGTCTCTTTAGCTTGGAGGAGACTGAGGGGTGACCTCATCAATGTTTACAAATATGTAAAGGGTGGGTGTCAGGATGATGGAGCTAGGTTTTTTTCTGTGATATCCAGTGGTAGGACAAGGGGCAATGGGTGTAAACTGGAGCATAGGAGGCTCCACGTGAATATCAGGAAGAACTTCTTTACTGTAAGAGTGACAGAGCACTGCAACAGGTTGCCCAGGGAGGTTGTGGAGTCTCCTACATTGGAGATATACAAGGGCCACCTGGACAAGTTCCCGTGTGATCTACTCTAGGTTACCCTGCTCTTGCAGGGGGGTTGGACTAGATGATCTTTTGAGGTCCCTTCCAACCCTTGGGATTCTGTGATTCTGTGATTTATATTATTGTATGTGGTGGAGTGAGCAAACAAAACGTTACAGACATTATTTTCATATTATAGTATTCTTTTTCATTTGGTTCAGCTTAGTTAAATACTGTAAATAAATCTAGATGAACTTAATGAACTATTTATATCACTCATAAAAGTTCATGGAAATATGAGCAATTGTTTCTGTTACACTGTACAAGTGTAATAGCAGATCTTTTTTTCTAATTGGGCACAATTCTGCCAGAATCCTATGTTAAATTCCACATCAAAGGTTCAATCCTAACTTTGAACCCAGTGATAAATATTAGGGAAAAAATAATAAATAAAAAAGGAAAAACATTGAAAAGAAATAGAAAAATGGGTTTTGCCATATTGTATTAGTAGATTTTTTTTTGCCTGTGGAAGTACAGCAACTGTAGCAGCACAGAATGTCCCTTGACATAACTATATTCTTGAAAGTTCTGCATGTGAACTTTATTTAACTTAACTTTTTCTTTAAACTTGAGCTCTAGTAAATTAATACATTCTAAAGTACAGAAGCAGAGCTTATAACAGTAATTTTGAAAAGCTCATAAATTAGCTGTCAATCTCAGTCTGAAGGAACAGTACATCGGAGACAATTTTCCTTTCAGGTTAAAAAATCCTGTAATTGTTATACTGAATTTCTGACTTTTTTTATGATTCTCATATGTCTATAAAAGCTCAGATATATTGTATATTTATTAAATTCTTGCAATTTTTATTCCTCATTCTATGGAATTAACCTTGAGAAATTTTATAAGTGTTTATAGAAACTAAATATATGTGTTCTCAAAACTAACCTTTGTAATGTAATACATAGAACCTAAAAATTGTATTGACATAAGCTTTCCTCCATTTTCTATCATTATGACAATACTTTTCCTTTCTTTATCCATATTTAGGTTTTCTCTGGATCGTCATACTGACCTTGACAGGATATTTAATATTCATTCTGGGAATGGGTCCATCTATACTTCTAAGCCACTTGACCGTGAGATATCACAATGGCACAATCTTAGTGTTATAGCAGCTGAGATCAGTAAGCCAATTTGGTCTCTTCTTCCTTTCAGTTTTCCTTAGCCTGCAAAGTTTACAGCTGTGATTTCATGAGAAAAACACTCTCTTCTTTCCATCCCGCCCCTTTCTATTAGATATTCTGGGGAAAGTAAATTGGGGGTAGCTAACAACAGCTGTCTCCTTGTATCTTTTTCTCACCTACATCCAACACTGATTTTTAATGTTCAAGTTCATTCTGAAATGAACCAATTAAATAATTCTGGTTTATTACTTTTCTTTGAGCACAATGACATGCTTTTGCTCTTAAGGTAGCAGAGGTCAGGATGATAATCTATGTTTTTGTCTCTACTGTTTTCCTTATTTCCTTAGAAATAATTTCATTATCTCTTCCTATTGTATCTACACTTACAGCTCTTGCAATCAATACATCTTACAAGTTAGGTTCAATTAAATCCCAGTGCTGTAGCATTTCTCGGAATATTTTCATGTTAAAACTACAAATAGGAAAGCAGAAATCCTCCTAAGCCTGCTATGTTATTAACTAATAATAGTTACCCAAAAGAAAATTTTCTAAGGGACAAGGCTCTGATTTTTTAAATCAGCCAATGAAGATCACTTGCATTCAGAGACACTGGCATTTTTTTAGGGTTAATTCTGTATCAGTCAAAAAAAAAATTAAAAAAATGTGCTCATCAGCAGTGAAACAAGGTTGGCAAGAGCTACACTGCAGGGAACTGAATGGAACATTGTCTCCAGGCAATTACCCACCCAGCCTGCCTGTTCCTATTTCTACAATACAGACTAATAGGCTGGTTGTACTGAGCACACCTGATAGCTGTATTTTGGGGTTTTTTAAGCCTTTTATTTGGTTTTCGCTTTGTTTTTTTTCCCCTTCACGGTTCATTGTCCTGAGCTTACAGTCCTTCACAGTGCTGTCCAGCATTGTACAAGTACTTTTCAGAAGTATTTATATAATAAAAAAGCTTAGTATCCTCATATGATTGTATCACAGTGCTAAACATATTTCCTTGTAGGGATACTTTATACACATTTACATTTTGGACCTACTTGGAGTGCTGGCAGTCTCTAAAGTGGTATTTTAGTTTTGGAGAAAAATGTGAATGAGGAGATTTAGGTCTTTAAAAATATTACCTGTAAACCATGACACAGTGGGAAAGCAGTGTTACAAACAGAACTTATTTGGAAAGTTAGTACAAGAATGCAAGAGGCTGTGAAAAACAGTGCCTGAAACCTGACATTTTAAACAATTCAGGGTGTCAGAAAGATCCACATCACACTCTTTAGTGAAGGTGTTATTAATAACTTAATGCCAGCTACTCCTGAAAGTTTACTGCTTTATTCGAAGTAGCTTAAAAGGAGAAAAAAAAAAACAGTAATTTTGATTCATCTCTACTGTTACTTATCCCATTCAATTAAAGCTTCAAAATAATTTCCAGCAGAATTCCAAGGAATTCTTTTTTACTCCCACACATTATTTCAGATTCTTGGTATGGCAGCTAGGTCACCAAGTGAGAATAGGGACACTTGTATTCCAGAATTAACCTATACTAATGAGAACTCAAGTAATAATAAAGGTTTGGCATTTGACAAGAGGGAGAGGTTACTATTCTTGTTTCTTAACCTAAGGTCTGAAAATTTACATTAACATTTTTTATGGTACTTTAAACATTAAAACTCTGATTCTAATCAATTTGTTATCACATTATTTGGGGGATGCTTTTATTGGCTTTGATGGAATTTCTTCCTCCTTACTAAAACACAAGAAAGGAAAATCAGGCTTGAAAATTTTTCAAAACATGTGTGCATGTCATGGTTTAAGTGAACTCTGCCTCAGCCAAAAGCAGCACAATGCTCAAAGTCAATAGCATCTTTTCTGTGTAAAATAAATCACAAGTAAAAACCTTACAGCAGAATAATACTCTTGAGCCTACCAAATAACCAAATTTGTCATTACAGTAGTGGGCATACTTTTCATATACTATATTTGCGTAGATCATTAGCAGTTGCAGTCCCTGTTTTCATGTAGAAATCTTAATTGCTCACTGGATACCAAAACATCTTATTTTTCAGGAGGTCTGATGCTATCTGGTATCAGTTTGTATGCTAAATTTTGACCTGTTTCATTCCTAATCTTGCATGACTTCCCTGCCCATAGCAGGGGGTGTTGGAACTGGATGATCTTAAGATCCTTTCCAGCCCTAACCGTTCTATGATTCTATGACTATTGCTCATGAAATTTGTAAGAAACCAGAACACATTTAGTAGGAAAATAAACTCTTTTTTTTCTCTTCTGTCAGACAACCCCAAAGATGCTACTCGTGTTCCTGTCTATGTAAGAATTTTGGATGTTAATGACAATGCCCCACAGTTTGCAGTATTCTATGATACTTTTGTCTGTGAAAATGCGAGAGCTGGACAGGTATGCCTTTGATAAACACTTCCCATTTTCCAGTTTTGCTATGGCATTTAATTGTAGATCATGCCTGTCACCTGGGAGGAGTCATGTCCGAAATAGCTTTTGAAATGTTAAAAATGAAAGCAAAGTAGCTCTGTAGATGAGGCTTAGAGTGAAACATCAATATATTACAACAGCATCTGTGTGTGAATTACCACTTTCCTTTAGCTAACGCTATACTACTGTTAAATCCTCACTAGGTATATTCAATAGACATGGTCATAATTAGTTTTGCTGTTATCTTCATCAAGTAGGATGTTACATGCAACTACAAAATGTTTGATCTATATTTTCAAAAACTTAACATATTCCAGATATATTTCAATCTATGATAATGGTGATTACATACATTTACATCTGTCACACCTTTTTTTTATGTTAGACATATTTTATTATAGCACCAAAAATTGTGAAAACATACTTTTTTTTTTTAACTGGAGACATAATACTTTGTATTTCCTCTTAGAGGATACAGAATGTGTACTTCAATTTAAGTGTAATGGCTGAACTGCTTATTATCTAGCTCCTAATAGGCAGCTTCTTATTAGAACTGTTAAAAAACTTTTTTCCTATTACAGCACATGTCCAAGAGTACAGTCAGCCAATAATAAATCCCTTAAAATGACAGCAGTAGCACCTCGGTGCAATCATTTCAGCACCTTTGAACAGAATGTGGGAGAAGTGCCAGCTTATCTTAGTTGTCTAAGTCCTACATTTGTGGCATTCAGGTTGTATTACAAATTTTACATTCAGGTTGCCATTCTTATTTCTAAAGTAATATCAGCTGGAAATTAGAACAGGCCCAAATTCATAAAGCATAAGATATATAATGGTACTAAGCAAGGGCATTTGTCTGGCATGACAGTTACAAGAGAATTCAAGCTGTTAGGTGAACAAAAATCACCAGCTAAACATTTAGAACTTTTGACAGTTGCAGTGTCTTCTATAAATTCTAAAATAATATTTAATAATTTTCAGTATGAGATATGGATTAAGAATTGTAAAATTAAAAGCACTGAATTTTCCTCTTCCAGTTTCATGAAAAGAATTCTGGGTAAAAAAAATAAATGCATTAATCCACAGATTTTACTCTGTCCAGGCAACTGACTATAGAGGTAACAGGAAATGTTCACTAGGACAATTATATTATCATATAAACATGTTTTGAGGAACTCCAATTTTTCTGAGCTATCCAGAATATTCAGATCAGTATAATTTAGAATATCAAAGTTATTTTTGCATTCCACTGGTTTTCAATTTGCATTCAGAAAAAGCTGTCAGTTAAAAAGTTGAAGTAACCCACACTAATCATTTAAGGCTAAAATGAAAACCTAAGTAAATTTTATGTATCCATAAATGTTTATTCAAATTGTTACAGACCTCAGCAGTGCCTCCTTTATCAGGAAAAAAGTGCCAAGTTTACTAAAAGGCTTATAAACTTTTTTTTTAATTAAAAAAAAATCTAAGTTGCAAGTGATTAAAAAAAAAATCCACAGGAAAAGAAAGAATTGCAATGCAAGATAACATGAATAGTCCATTTGAATGTAATTATATTCTTCTTGCTTACGGGCAGATCATAAATTAGACTTGTGATTTTGGAATTCAGGCTGTCCTGAGATTGAATATGACCAATCCAAACTGAACATGGTGCTCTAAGTTTGATTCCTCCCACATTTATGCTAACTTTTTTTCCTTTCACCTTTTCATAATTATGTTTGATCTACAATCAAATTGAAATCTTCTGTTAGATCACTGAAACTATTATAATATTTCACCATTCATGAATTCTGTGGTATTCATTTAAACATTTCCTGTCTCCTACTGACAAATATTTTAATGAATATTATAGCTTTCCAGTTTCATTTTCCCTTGAAATTTCCATTTAGTTAATTTTTGTAGAAGTATATATAGAATATATACACATGTATAGACACATATATAGACACACACTATAATATATAGAGATGTGTGTCATTTAATGGTGGTTGTTCTTTTGACCCCTCAAGAATTCTGGTGTGTTGACATAAAGAGACAGACATTCATAGGAACTGGAGAAGGCTGACTCAATAGGAGTTGAGGGGAAGAAAGGAGAGAAATTCCCAGACTGCTATAGCCCTGTACACAAATAAGTTCAGCTGTCCTCCACCCCTAGGTGAAAAGAATTAGGAGCTGGCCATCTGGGCATGGCTTCCCACTGGTTTTGTTAGCTCCCAGCTGCCACACATCTGGCAGCTCAGCAGCCAAATTCAAAGATCCTTTAAGGTAAAAGACAGGAATCAGTGTAGAAAACAGAATTCAGTCCTGCTTTAGAGAGACTGTACATGGAAGCTGAGTGTGTCTTTTCTACATACTCATTTTCACTATAGTAGTGGTCAGAAGACACACCCTTTCTTCTCCCTTTGTAAATGACCTGCCAAAAGAAAAAGAAGACATGAGTTGACCTTGGACAGCAGCTAGGTGCCCACCCAGCCACCCGACCAAGAGAAAAAGACAACAGCTGCTGAATCCTCAACCTCTTCTGCCACTTCTTCCTCCTCACACTTTTCCCAACTCCACTGTGGGTATTCCTCATAGGCTGCAGTCTTTCAAGATAAACCTGCAGCGTGGGGTCCTCTCCAGAGCTGCAGGGAAACTTCCGCTCCACCGGGGTCCCTCCCGGTGCCACAGGGGCATCTCTGCCGGGCGCCCCGAGCCCCTCCTGCCCTCCTCCTGCTCTGTCCTCGGGGCTCGCAGGGCTGTTTCTCACCCGGTTCCCCTCAGCCCTGGCTGCCGGGCACCGTTTGCCCTTCCTTACCCAGGCTTTCCCCGAGGCGCCCGCCCGTGGCTGAGGGGCTCAGCTCTGCCATGCGGTGGGGCCGTTGCAGCCAGCTGGGACCGGCTGTATCACCACCGGGCAGCGCCGACCACTGCGCATAGGGAATGCCCGGGCAGCGTCTCGATGCTGCTGGTGCTGACAGCACACGGGCGCCTGCACCTGATGCAGGTATATCGTGATGTTTAAATGAGAAACTGACTAGTTTTCTTTACTTCCCTTTGGTTGTTCACCACTTTGTCCTACTCTAATACTGTGTTGTAGATGACCTTTAAGGCAGATTTTACTGTCTGCATTTCCTGTACCACACTGGGATGCTCATTGTCTCCTTCATTTTGATCAGAAGCAGTGAAATAAAGAAGAGTGGAGGAAACAAGTAAAGCAAACAGAGCTATGGGGGGGGGGGACCAAACAAAAAAAAAAACCCTAAAAATTAAAAAA
Source organism: Melopsittacus undulatus (assembly GCF_012275295.1). Taxonomy (NCBI): domain Eukaryota; kingdom Metazoa; phylum Chordata; class Aves; order Psittaciformes; family Psittaculidae; genus Melopsittacus; species Melopsittacus undulatus. The sequence continues at coordinate 79,956,994 of NC_047527.1, read as the reverse complement.
AAGAAAAAAAAACAAGAAAAATCCAGATTCCAGACCTCAACCCTCTCTCAAACAGCTGTAATTGTCTTCAAGAAAGATGGAGTAGGCTAGCAAAAAAATCACCAAAATAACCTATATAATTGATTACATCTCTACTTTTATTATTTCTCAGCAATGCAAGAGGAATCTGCTTTCCCTCTTGCTCGTTTGTATGTTGTGGTTGTATGTGTTGTCTGAAGCTTGCTTCATGTACAAGCCTTGAAAGTGCACAAGTGATCATGCAGTGCTTTTAAAAGTTAATAGAAAGGTGCTGCTGCTCACTTCAACGACCAAAAGCCAACTCTAAATAAACTTCACCCACACTGAGCTCCCAATCTGGTGAATAGCATGCTCCTTGTGGTGATATACAGGAGGAACTCGAGTGCACCAGTGACACTGCAAGAACTTCCCATACTCAAACCGATGAGTACTTGCTCTATTGGAGTGTTTATGTGGCCTTATGTGCAAAGCAAATAATGCATTTGTTTGTGATGTATTTTGCAATTTAGAAGTGCTGTAAATGTCACAATGTATCTAAACATTTTCACTAAGATCATCCTTAAAAATTTGCCTTTTAATGAAATATATCAACAAATAAACTGACATCATGTAGTATTTAGTCAACCAAATGTTTGCTGGCATTTTTTAATTATTCTTACATTTTCATATCTAAATGAGGCTTGCAACAAAAAACACATTTTTTTTAATCCCCAGTGCAAGCAAATTAGCTGAATTTGCCTCCAAATTATTTAATAAGGTTAAACATGATCATTATTTGAACAGACAAGTTCCCAGAGCACTTTAATTGCTACAAGTGAGGGATGGAAGAATTAATAGGAGTTTTTTTCTTGCTGTCTGTTGTTCTGATAAGGGATAATGGTTGGCAGTGCCATACTAGGTGAAAAATCCCTGTAAACTGTAAAAGATTTTAGGCTACAAAAAAAAGTTCTACATGCTCCTTTTAAATTGTATGGACAATCAAAACTGGAAGAGTTGATTTTCACTGACTGCATTCATGGTCTTCAGTTATGAAGTAAAATGGACTACTGTTTTCTTGACTTAATTTCTCAAAATGCTCTAAATATTTATTTGCTAATTGCTCACTAAATAGTTAAAAGGTTCTTTACTTAAAACCAAGTAGTATTCTTTGCTTGGATTATCTGGGATTTTTTTTTGTTTACTAAGTTATTAGATGTTTATATGAGAAAACAAATTTAGAGAAAGACAAAACTCCAGCTGAGAAAGCAAGCAAGATGCTGTATTAAAAGAAATCCAGCTCTTACCTCATAAATAAATTTGTTGGTGTATTCTGGATGAAAAGAAGTTGGGAATTAATAATGCATTTTTAAAGCAAACAGGAGTACTTCGTAATTATTGATGTTAAAGGTGATCAGTCCTGACAAAAGCTGTGATACTAAGAGAAATGGCTGCATTTGGAAGAACTGGAAGAGGAAAAACAAGGTTTAACAAGTATGACACAGGGAACAAGTAGGGTAAAAAAATCGATGTAATTCCATGCTTAACAAAACACTGCAATTTAAAACAAGGGATTAGAAATGAATAATAAAAATTATCTATGCTAAAGGTCAACTTATTTTTTACAAGGTTAATGTAGGAACATAACTGAACATTCATGCCTGCTTGTACAAAAATTCAGCCATAGGTACAGTTTTTATCGCTATGGTATAAAAATAAACCACTCTGAAATAAAGCAATAAATATGGAAAACAATGCATTTCATATGAAGACAGGCTGAGAAAGTTGGGGCTGCTCACCCTAGAGAAGAGAAGGCTGCGTGGGGACCTCATAGCAGCTTTCCAGTATCTGAAGGGGGCCTATAGGGATGCTGGAGAGGGACTCTTCATTGGGGACTGTAGTGATAGGACAAGGGCTAACAGGTTGAAACTTAAACAGCAGAGGTTTAGACTGGATATAAGGAAGAAATTCTTTACTGTTCGGGTGGTGAGGTACTGGAATGGTTGCCCAGGGAGGTAATGAATGCTCCATCCCTGGCAGTGTTCAAGACCAGGTTGGATGAAGCCTTGGGTGATATGGTTTAGTGTGAGGTGTCCCTGGCCATGGCAGGGGGGTTGGAACTAGATGATCTTAAGGTCCTTTCCAGCCCTAACTATTTTATGATTCTATGATAAAGGACATTTTGACAGAAACTTCAGTGAAAACGCACACACATGTCCTACACACACACACACAGACACACACACACATACACACCCCGATAGACACATGCTGGTAAAGGGCTTGCCATTACTTCCCCCTAAATACCCAAACTTTTTTGTAGGCACTGCAGAAAGCAATCAATCGAAGTATTGATATGACCTGATCCATCTTACTTTGAGATTTGTGACATCAGAATTTCATTCCATTCTGAGGTGGTACATCTGTAGAGTCTGCTACAGTGTTTTACAAGAGTTGAAATGTATATAATCCAGCTGGCATTTTTCTTCTCAGGAATCTTACTGGGGTATTTTGGTATATTAATAAATAGAAAAATCTTGATTTTATATACGCTTGTTAAACGTTTCTTCAGTTAATATGACCTACAGATTAAGTCAATATGTGTATACCTTGAATATGAAGTTGTCTTAACACTTCTTGTCATCTTAATCATACAGCTGTGTCAAAAATGTAGTTGTATTTGGGCTTTTTGTTGTTTGTTTTTCTTGTTTTTTCCCCCTGCAGCTTATTCAGACCATAAGTGCAGTAGACAAAGATGACCCTCTTGGTGGACAAAAATTTTTCTTCAGTTTAGCTGCCGTTAACCCTAACTTCACTGTTCAGGATAATGAAGGTAAAATTCATGCCTGTTTCACAGAAAGAGTTTTATTTTTACTGTCTGGCATACATTCCTGGAATATGTATCTGCTTTTGATGTCTGTCAATATACAGAAAAGCTGTTAAGGTTGCTGCTAGCAATAATAATAATTTTGTGTGAATGTCTGTGGTTTGGGACATCTACATTTCTACATTTTTATCTGTGTAAGGAAGGCAAAAATTAACATGGCAAAAAGTAGCATGGCAAAAATGTGATAAAAGAAGTTATAAAGAAAATCAGTAAAAGTGTTTGGTGTGAAGAGCCAGATGAAATGCTTGACCAAAGGAGTCAAAAAGATTTCAAAAACAGCTTCAGCTGACAAGTTCAGGTTTTTCTCTTCACCCTTCTGTTGCATAGTTCTGATTTCTACAGTCTGCTGTTTTTCTTCTTCGTGACCATTAATGAAAATAATGGTTCTGAGCACATAGCCACTTTGACTTTTCGTTTGATCCTTTGTCAATCTTTCTTTATCAGAGAAAATTTTCAGAAGGTTCTGTCTGGGGGAGTAGAATTATGCACACATTTTGTCTTTCATTATCAGTATGACTAACTGAGAGGGCTCTAGATTGCAGAGGAAATAAATGAGGGAGGATATGGTATTGGCCTTCATATGTGTTAAAGGCATAAAGGGGATAGGAACAGTACTCTGTTCCTAATGAAGATTTCAGGAAATAACAGGCTGTAAACAGCAGCAGAAAAAAAATTGTAACAATAGAGAAAGCAAAGGATAAAAATAGTTTTGGTACTTTCTAAAATCCCCAGCAACGGTAATTTAAAGATGTCAGACACAGTTTTTGATGCTGAGTGAAAACAAATACCCCAAACCAATGAAGTCTGCAGTAAAGGAAAACTTTGTGCTTCACATTGTGGAAACTAGGGAAAAAAAAAAAAGAAAACCAACACATTTTAAACAAAAAGAGCAGACTTTGGCCTCTTCAGGAACCTGCTTAGCAAGGTTCCATGGGATATAGCCCTAGAGGGCAGGGGGGCCCAAGACTCTTGGTTAATATTCAAGGATCATCTGCTACAGGCTCAGGAGTGTTGCATCCTGACTAGAAGGAAGTGCAGCAGGAGGGCCAGGAGACCTCCTTGGATGGATAAGGAGCTGCTGAGAAAAAAATCACAGGAAAAAAAGAGGCTTATACAAGGTGGAAGCAAGGATAGGTGGCCTGGGATGAATACAGGGATATTGTCTGGGAAATTAGAGACCAAGTTAGGAAAGCTAAGGCCCAATTGTAGCTAAACTTGGCTAGGGATGTTAAAGATAACAGGAAGGGATTTTATAGGTATGTAGCAGCTAAAAAACAGGCTAGGGACAACGTAGGCCGTATGCGGAAGCTTTTGGGAGAACTGGCTACACAGGATTTGGAGAAGGCTGAGGTTCTGAATGGCTTCTTTGCCTTGGTCTTCACTGGCAAACGCTCTAACCGAAAACAATGCATTTCATATGAAGACAGGCTGAAAAATTTGGGGCTGTTCACTCTAGAGAAGAGAAGGTTGCGTGGGGACCTCATAGCAGCTTTCCAGTATTTGAAGGGGGCCTATAGGGATGTTGGAGAGGGACTCTTCATTGGGGCCTGTAGTGACAGGGCAATGGGTAACTGGTTATAGCTGAAACAGGGAAGGTTTAGATTGGATATAAGGAAGGAATTCTTTACTGTTAGGGTGGTGAGGTACTGGAATGGGTTGCCCAGGGAGGTTTTGAATGTTCCATCCCTGGCAGTGTTCAAGGCCAGGTTGGACAGGGCATTGTGTTATATGGTTTAGTGCGAGGTGTCCGTGCCCATGTGTCGTGGTTTAAGACCAAATCTGCACAGTACGCTCACTCACTCCGCCCCTTGCTCCCCCAACTCCCGGAGAGTTAGGAAGGAGAATCCAAAGAATTTAGCCCTCATGGCTTGAGATAAGAATGGTTTAATTGCTGAGGCATAACACAAATCACTACTGCCATTACTACTACAAATAATAATGATAAAGCTAATAAGAAGTGAAAAGAATACAACACCTCACCAGCCACCGACCCATAACTCACTCCACCCTGCCCGGCCGAGCACCGTGTGCTGCCTCCTCCATTTCCCTCCAGAGCTACACCCTTCCAGCTCCCTCTCCTAGTTGCATCCTGGGCATGACATGCTATGGTATGGAATACCTCATTGGCTAGCCTGGGTCAGGTGTCCTGTCTCTCCTTCCTCCGGGACTCCCCTCCTCCCCAGCAGAGCACGTGCTCAGAAAAGGCCCTGAACAAAAACACCCGAGCAGTACCTCAAAATATGCTCGCTATCAAGCAACTGTTCCCAGCCCAGAAGTCAAAACACAGCACTGCACCAGCTACAAGAAGGAGAAAAATGACTGCTACGGCTGAACCCATGACACCATGGCAGGGAGATTGGAACTTGATGATCTTAAAGTCCTTTCCAACCCTAACTATTCTATGATTCTGTGATTCTAAGAGATCCACAAGTATGATGAAAATTAATTTTACCTTCTAAGGAAGATAATATGTATTTTCTCTGTTTTGTACTAAAAAGTTAACAATTCAGGTGCAGGCTCGCACTCTAATGTCGTGGCCGTAGAAGAAATAGGCTCTCCCTGCTGTTCATTCCGTCTCTTCCTTTCCTGCCTTCTGTCCCCTTAGTGAACAGCTTTTGATACTGCAGTATACTGCATGCAGTTAAGATTTGTCTGCTGCAAATAGAGATCAGTAAATTCACTTCTCAAAATGGTGCAGGGAACCTACTATCTTTCACATTTTCTGAATTCCTAAAACAATTTTTACCCCCAAAAATATACTCCACTTGCAAAGGTACATAATTCGTTGTTCTACAGTATGTTGAATATGCTTTGGTGTGGAAAATCTCGTACTGAGTTTGCAGCTAGTGTTCCTATGGGTGTTGTCAGAGATGATCCATAGAAATAATCTTTCAGAGCAAAGTTCATGTTGAACAGTGTGAAGTGGAAGGTATTTTTTCTCAGTTGGCCTCTTCATTTCAGGAATTCAGCCCTGAACTGGAACTGTGTCTTCCACTGGATGCATTAATATATAAAACATTTTAAGCTTTGAGAAATCCTCTTTACAAATCACACTCAAAGGTGGTGCAAAGGCACAGAGGATCAGGCCAGATGTACATATAAATTCATAAATAGCTTTCTGATCAAGTGGCAATGTTGTTAGGAAAAGAGGTATCACTATGATATCAGGAACAGTTTCAAAATGCTACTAATTGTGTAAAATATGGTTTGCATGTACTGTAAATATTTATATTCATATACTCTACAACAGTGTATTTCAATCAATCTAGATAACACTGCCAGAATTTTGACAAGAAGGAATGGCTTTAGTCGACATGAAATAAGTACTTACCTTCTGCCAGTGGTGATATCAGACAACGACTACCCAATACAGAGCAGCACTGGCACACTGACCATTCGAGTATGTGCCTGCGACAGCCGGGGGAACATGCAGTCCTGCAATGCTGAGGCCTTGCTTCTCCCTGCTGGACTCAGCACAGGGGCACTGGTTGCCATTCTCCTCTGCATTATTATTCTGCTAGGTAAGAAAAAGAAAGGCATCCTTCCTGCCATGAGCTGATGCTTCAGGCCTGATTCATTTTACAAAACTGTAGGTTGGGAAAATAAACGATTGTGGATTTTGTAAGAAGAATTTAATTGCAACTTGAAGGAAAAAAAAATAAAAATCTGTTTGTCTGTGAATTGGGCATTGTAAATAAGAATTCCAGTTCCAGACTGTTAAAACTATCAGTGTGAAACCAGAAGCTCATTGTTGTTCTTTCATCAAGTTGTCAAAAAATGATCAGAGAAAAGGAATAGCATAATCAAAATACGTGTCTTTCATTTTAATAGTTTTTTAAGGGAATGTCTCTTTTTTATTTAAATAACTGTACGGAGTCAGCATGCAGTATATATTTCAAACAGAAGATGCCCGTAAATAGTTTTTTTTACTAGATTAAAGCACTGCCTATCCAGCTGTAGTAAAAAAAAAAAAAACCTTAAATTTTGTAAAACATCCCTTTTGTGTTAGAATGTCACATAATGACGTATAATTCACCTCAGATCAGTTTTTAACAGCATACTTTGAGCTTAATAAAAGGGGAAACGATATTCAGAATACTCCTGGCTATTTTAAAACTCACTGAAGTTACAGAAGGAACATGTCAACAAGCTTATGGTTCTGTAAAACAAAGCGCACAACGTGTGTGCAAAAAGCACTTTTTGATATAGACAGTAATGTACTACCATAAGCATACCATATACAGATAGATGTGTTTATCCATTTATTAGACAGAAATGAACTGGTGAAATATAGCTCTTGTACCCAGTGGACTAAGAAACTGTTAGAGAGATCTTTACCCATTATTTCTTTCTCTCTAAGTTATTGTGGTGCTGTTTGCTGCTCTGAAGAGGCAACGAAAGAAGGAGCCTTTGATCCTCTCTAAAGAGGACATCAGAGACAACATTGTGAGTTATAATGATGAAGGCGGTGGAGAGGAAGACACTCAAGCCTTTGATATTGGCACACTGAGGAATCCTGCAGCTATCGAGGATAAGAAGCTTCGACGAGACATTATCCCTGAAACATTATTTATACCACGGAGGACTCCTTCAGCACCAGATAATACAGATGTCCGAGATTTCATTAACCAAAGGCTAAAAGAGCATGATACTGATCCTTCTGCTCCACCGTATGACTCGCTTGCAACGTATGCCTATGAAGGGAATGATTCAATAGCTGAATCCTTGAGCTCCTTAGAGTCGGCTACTACTGAAGGGGACCAAAACTATGATTACCTGCGAGAATGGGGCCCTCGGTTTAATAAGCTAGCTGAAATGTATGGTGGAGGAGAAAGTGACAAAGACACTTCTTAACCTACAGTAGGCTACATTTTTGTTTCCTTTGAGCGGAAGTAATTTTACAGACACCTTCTGCACTCAATAGTATTTAATATTCAGGAATATTTTCCTGCCACTCAGCACAATGGTTTCCTTTTAAAATTTGTTTAAAATTTGTCCATTAATGTAATTCATCCTTTCTAGTAGGATACCACTTGGAATATATACAGCATTTTATTTAGCCACCTTCCAAGAGCCAAAGCTACGGAATTCAGTGTTGTTCATTTTAGTAAGTAAAATAAGTAATATCTTACCTTCAGAAATTTGAACAGGGTGATAATCCCTTCAGCAACCTCATGTACAAGCTGCTTCTGTTAGGTACATGTCCTATCCTTGCAAGTGCAGCTTTTAAGATGGCAAAGAAGAAAAAATCCAGTATGTCCTGTTCTGTACATTAAAATTAAAACAAATGTACACGTGGTGTTAATAAGTGTAATATGAAGCTGGTTTAAAAAAAAAAAGTTTGTGCAACTTCATTTCATCAAATTCTATCTGCCAATGTTTTATATTTATATTTTTGTATTTATTTTTAAAAAATAAACCAGTTTTTACAACTATATTGATATTTGCCTACCTGTTCTGGCCAAGAATTCCAGGCTTGAAGAGAACGTGAAATTTCTCCAATGACAGCATAGCCAACAGTAGCTCTCTGCTGCAGTATTCTCCATACATTTAAAACAGTCTGAAGTGCTTGCGTTCACTGGGAGAGGACCAAGTTACAGACCTACTTGCTTGCTCAAAAGTTTTTCTTTCTACACTTGCCATTTTAAAGGGAATTTTATTTTATTTTTGAGCTGAACTAATGATATTCTGTTCTAGAAAGATGAACAAAATTGTCTCAACTGGAATTACCTTATTGTAAAGACATGCTGATACATGTAGTCCTCCCAAACACAGAAAATTAATCTAAAATACTGAGTTTATTTGTTCTATAGTTCTCCATTTTGAATCATAATTGTATCACCAGACGTGATCTGTAACTTAAATGCGTAAAGTCTAAAAAGATACTTAAACATTTTTAAGCACTAGCCTTTCCCAAAGACAAATCATTTGATGACAAAATACCATGTGTTCTCTGGCAGCCATCTGAGTATAAACTAGCCTCCTTTGAAGCCATCAGGCTGAAGCTGACAAAATCTCAGAAAAAAAATAACGTGCACACACTCTCACACCCCCCTGCACCCTAATTTATTGAGTTTTCTGATAGTTTGGAAAAGTCTACTGAAAAGAAACTGGAGTAACTAGCCAACTGTAGCAGAAATCATACTTTAGCTATCACAAAAAAGTAGGTATTCCAAGACATTTGAAGATGTCTCTTTTTTCTTTCAATCTTTGTATTATGCAAATCTGTTTGGTAAACAAGTACAGCATTTCTAAGACATTGCTGAAATGAAATAATTTCAGAGGAAAAGCAGGATGGTATATGGTCTTATTTACCTATTTATTATGGGAGAAGTATATGTAAAGAATCATCCCTTCTCTGTCTCTCTTAACTTCTTACTAGCATAAAATCAACATATACTGAAAACATTAGTCCCGCCAAAAATTCAGTGCTGCATTCTTATTTGATGAGATATTTATTCTCCTTAATGGAGTGATTAAATCCAATGAAGCTGAAAGCTGAATGCAATACCATTATGAAAGCTGTGCAGTGGAGACCAAACTTTTATTGACTTGATATCAAGTTAAACTATTTGATCTATTAAAAAACTATGAAGATTATGGATTTTTCTTAATGTCACTCAATAATACTTTCATTAACCAAGGAATTTTTATATACCTGAATAGAAAATAATTCTGAGAATATTAAAAAACATTATAGATAATCAGCATTACAAAGCTTTGTAAAACTCTTACAGGCCATACAAGCAGCGGATCTTCTCTGATTATCTAGTGAAAGGGACCTAATTCTTTCTTCTTTCTTAATCTCCATTTGTCATTCAGCAGCATGCAATAGAAAGAAGCAAATGAAGAAAATTCATCTATTAGACACATAAATAGCCAAAAGGCACACTTCCAGTAGTGTTTGCTGCCTGCAGTAACACTGAGACAATTGATACGCCACATATTTAACTGAGTATGTATTAGGACAGAAGATAAAACAGGCTGTAATACAGCCTATTTTGAAATGATTTTTAAACTTGGGATTCACCTCTTTGTTTATAATAAGATTTTGGTTAAACAAGTCCAGCCAACACATTGAAATATAACTCAGTAAGAATCCCTGCTTTGTTTCCAGAAAGAAAAAAAAATGCACACATCTCCGTCACTCCTTAAACCCATCAGCAAATGTCAAATTAATTTTGATTTGCATTACAGTAGGTTTTTCTTTTAATAATAACTGTGGAATATTTGTCTGTCACTACTTTTAAGGAAGTTATTTTATAATCATTCAGTACAATATGAACTTAGTATTTAAAATTTAATCTTGAATGAATTATTCAATAACATAGTATTATATATTGTGGAACTATATAACAACATATAAATCTATAACTAAAATTATTATATAAATAGTATAAATGAAAATTTGTTTTTACCCTTTGCAATATCCTTGGAGTTTTATTTCCCAGTATGTTTTAGGAGAAGGAAAAAAACATAAATTTCAGCACTATGCATGTTACTGTGCAAGTAGCATTTCATTGTGCAAATATATAGCTTTTTACCATACAACTACTTCAGTCTAGTGAAAGTGGGCATAGGAATATGCAGTACCTGTGCAGACAAATCACAAAAAAACATTTAGGAAGTCATAATTCATTCTTATATCTAATTTATTTTAGGAACTAGAACTTTTAAGCAACTGAGTCCAGTTCTTAATATTACATAAAGTCACAGAATAGTCCACAATGTTCTCCATGCTTTTACATGATAGAGATGAGTCACAACAGCTTAGTCAAATGTAAGGCCACATGTTAAAAGTCATGAGGATCAGATGTCATGAAAAGGTAGGAGAAAGGAATCAATGACACTCTGTCAATGTCTTAGAACCTTTTCAATAGTAAGGAATTGGAAAGTAAAACTCCCAGACAGTTCAAATTGGAGAAAATGTAAAACAGGATATCTGCTTCGCAAGTAGTACCTGCTAAGCCCTGCCATGTGAAATTCTATGAAACTGAACAAAATGCAACAACGTGCAGTAAACCAGGCTCTAGTGCTGTTTAGTCTGAATAACTTTTCTATGCATTCTCATGACAAAAATACGACAGGACCACACCAAACAATGAGAAAATACATTAATATTACATTTCAGGTGGAACCTACAAATGACTTACAAAATAGATCTTACGAATTCAGAAACATATCAAAACTATTGCAGCTGAACCCCCTACATTATTAGCATTCTTAGAATCTATTGCAAAAATTTATTTTTTCTTCTTTTTTTTTTCCCAAGAATTTATTTTGTCAAAGGAGGCATGTACAAATCCTTATGTTAACAACAAAAATAATGATACTTCATAGAGCCTTCAGGGAAAAGGTTAATAATACAAACTGTTAAAACAGACTTTAAAAAAGGGAATAAAATAAGCACGTAAATCAAGAAAATCCACATATTAAACATTATCAGGTGATATCCACCAGTTGATAGTCCTGTCTATATTTTTCACTCATTCAGTTACAAGGTGTCAAATTTCCACCATTTTTTTTGTCTGACCACATGTAACAGTATTCCCAGGCCAAACTGTTCAGGAATTACATTATTGTCTGCCAAAAGTCTACCCATCATTCTTCTCACTTATTGTCCAGTGTGACTCTATTGTCCTTGAATTAGATATTCCTATAATGTTTTATTAATTTTTTCTTATGCCACCTAACACACGAACTTGGAAGAAGAAAAACCAAATTTACTATCTTATTCTCCTTCAAGCCTCTTATAAATCGATCCTACTGGACTAACTACAAAAATACCTGTTAAGGGCTACTAAGCTGCTCACTATGCTCATCGTGAACAATAGAGATGAATCCAATCACTGCTCCAGTTTGTTTCAGACTGATTTGCCTTTATTCTAACAGAAATATTTTTTTGATGGTGTTCTAGGCTTATGCAACATTTGGGAAAAAGTAACTATTTTCTTTTGGCCCATCACTAACTATTCAAAAGACGAATGGACTTCTTGGGAAACTAGCTGATAACATATGTGGTATAAGCATATCACCTAAAGAGATTAAGCTTCCTTACTTTTTGTCAAATGAGTGAACTAGAGGTCTGACTATCAAAGTTCCCAGAAGCCTTCAAACATGGTGTTATTACTATAATGGTGTTATCACTATAAAACTCATGTAAACAGCACAGAAATCACCAACAGTAATCTGTTTACAGCAAGATGAGCAGAGAGATCTTCAAGCTAAAACAATTTTTCTTGTTCATAACAGTCTTATCTATTATGTCCAAAACCATTATGTAAATTGTAAACAAAAGGAGATAATAGCAAATATAAGGAGACATGTGAATACATTTTTTTTTCCAACAATGAGCTTCTCTATTGCCACTCCAGTTTTTTTAGAGGCTTTTTCAAACTCTATTTGAATATGCTTGAACTGTCTGAAAAGACACATTTCACATAAATGAAGATTTATGTGAAATACCATAATAACAACAAGGGAATCAATAAATACAAGAAGTTGGAGATAATAATTTTTTAAATTTTTTATTTTGTTTTCATTTTAAAGGGATGTAATAGCTATTAAATAAAAATATAATTTTAAACTATTTTTTTCTGAATGTGAACTATTTTTTAAATATTTCAAACCAAACATTTAACTTTTGAGAAAATTTCATTGTCTCTAAGTTGCTGTCAACCTCAATAAACAATGAAAAATAAAAAACTCTCTGAAAAAATATATGACAAATACTTTTTCTTTGATTTTTGTCTACGAACCAAGCATCTGATATATTTTGAATTTGGCAAAAAAACTAGTGAGCATTTCTATTAGTGCTTGCAAAACTGTAATTTCATTATTGATTAAGCATTAGAAGAAAAATATTTTCTAAATATACTCGCACCCATGCTTAGGTACTGTGTGTGGAAACTTCCAGCAAGCTTCTTTTCTGTCTGTCCCTTTTGGGGAAACAGAACACATTTTCTGTAACGTTCATTAATATTGTAATGTTCATAATGTTCAAGTAATACTCATTAAAAGGTTAAAGGAAAGCCAACAGTTATATCTAGAAAGTATCTTTTATGTTCCAAACAGATTATAGGATGACAAAGTAGTGTGACTTTTAGCTGTACAGTCACATAAAATATAGAAAATCAAAGAAATTAAGTAATCAGTTACTCCTGAAAAATTTTGGAAGTCATAACACTGTTGACAAACTTTAATTTATGGAGGAACTTCGGTATATTTAACAAGGGTGCATAAAGAATGTCTCCATTAGAATGCACATCTCTAGTATGCATCTCCCCTCATGAATGCCATCATTGTAAAAAATTACAGATGTCATGAACATTTGTCATTTTGGCTGGTTTCCATAGAGTATAGCAATCTGATTGTTCACAAGGAAAGAAGATTTGGTTACCTTCAGGAATATCATTGACTTGCTATGAATCATGGCAGTCACAATTTTTACGTGTAGAGGAGGAAACTAAAAATTTCATAGTCTGCTTAGATATACAAATGGTGCTTGATAAGGTATCTCATCAAAACTCCTAACGAAATTAAGCTGCCGTTTAATAAAAGTGAAAGTCCTCATCTGGCAAAAGACAGAAAAGCAATGATCGTAAATATTCAACAATCATAGTAAAAGAAGGCTAAAAGCGGAACAACTCTGATAACACACAGATGTTTTAGTTGTTGCTAAGTAATGTTTACTCTGATTAAGGACTTTTCAGTCTCATGATCTGCCAGGGATGAGGGGAAGCTGGGAGGAAGCAGAGACTGAACACCTGACCCAAACTAACCAAAAGGGTGTTCCATACCACAGCACGTCATGCCCAGTATATAAACTGGGGGCAGTTAACCTGGAAGGGCTAGATTGCTGCTCAGGTCAGGCTGGGTATTGGTCGGTGGATGGTGAGCGGTTGTATTCTCTTCCATATTATTTCCGTTAGCATTATTATTACTGGTGATAGCAGTAGTGGTTTGTGTTATACCTTAGTTACTGGACTGTTCTTTTCTCAGCCTGTGGGAGTTACATTCTTTTGATTCTCCTCTCCACCCCTCCGGGAGCAGGAGGAGTAATAATGGGGGAGTGAGCAAGCGGCTGCGTGGTTCTGAGTTACTGGGTGGGCTTAAACCACAGCAACTTACTACTTTCAGAAGACTAAGACTGGAGATTACCCGTATCTCTGCCTGGCATTACTATGACTGAAGATGACATATATTTCTGCCTGGTATTACTGTATTTCAGGGAAAATGTTACTGTTAGTATTTAATTATTTCTTTAAGATTCAGATGTATAAAATAATACTACACTGCACTTATTTATTTATATGTATTTGGTTACAGGTTGCTGTTATCTTAACCACAAAACTTATGAAGGATGGCAAAACCCATACAAACACAGTCTGTGATCTTGTTAGTACTCTTCCAAAATTTATATATTTCAAAAATATAACCTAGATATTTTTGAAATTATCTAGAATCTAGGAAGAGATTCAAGATATGACTGTCTACAGTATGTTGTATATGCCCAAATATTTCTGCTTTTCAGCGAGAAGCTCTACATTTCTAATGTCTGTGCAAGATATACGTTTTGCTTAATGCAGAAAGATCTGCACATTTCAGTTAGATTTTCTAGAGTATACTTAAATAGAAAGCCAAGTATTCAGCAAGCCACAATATTTTTACGTAAAAAAAAAAAAAAAGCTTAAATCATAGAATCATAGAATAGTTGAGGTTAGAAACAACCTTAAGATCATCTAGTTCCAACCTCCCTGCTATGGGCAGAAACACCACACACTAAACCATGTCACCAAAGACTCTGTCCAACCTGGCCAGGGATGGAGCATTCACAGCATCCTTGGGAAACTTGTTCCACTGTTTCACCACCCTCACAGTCAAGAGCTACTTCTTTATAATCTAGCCTAAACTTCCCGTGTTTAAGTTTAAGCCCATTCCCTCTTGCCCTCTCGCCAAGAACTTGTATCAAACTGAAAGCTTGACTCCCATGTTAGCTACATATGATATTCTACCAAAGCACATTTTTAAAACATACAGGAATCTAAGAAATTGTTTCAGAAGTGCTATAGGTTATTTCACAACATTTCCACAATATAGGTATATCAGATCTCTCTATTAAAGCATGTCTATGTCACATTTCAGCATATCATTAAAGGTATTAATTTCACAATGATGAAGTAACTCAAGAAACGACATAGCTTTGTGATTACATAAAATATACACACAATTATACGACTAAGAGTGATACAGGAAATGTCTCAGGAACTTTGAATTAGAACACTGCAAATGTGTTCTTCAGACAAATCATCTTACAAATATAAAATTAACCACTGAAAATTCTCATTCTAATGTAAGCAACTTCCCAATTGTAACATTTTATTTCAGTACTGTTTCAAGTTGGAAAAGAATCAGTTACATCAAGAAAAAAAATACTTTTGTATTAGCTTAACCAAGCACTCTTATTATACCTATTATTAACTTATTGAGTTCTTGCTTTAGGATAACAAATTAGGATATGGTAAAAATTAGACTTTTTCAGTATAATTGATGTGCCAATTGATCAAGCAAAGAAAAAAAGTAAAACCACAGCATAATCTAATGCTGCATCTGGAAATCAAGAGACTTCTTTAATGGGCTTCAACTCCTCCTATTTTGATTTGTGTATCTTTCATCCAAACATTTTTCTTTTCAACTGGACTGATGTTTTAAGCAGAGGCATGTTATGCAAAAATGCTGCCAAAATGCTTTCACTGTAATGTTTCACTGTAATTGGCTCCATCTCACAATGATAGCATCAGTTGATTCAACATGAAAGATTAGACTGCTGTAATAATTGTTTCAACTATATTAAGTATTTTATTTAAAGTACTAGATGTCAAGTACTAGAGGTCCTATAGTAGCATTATTAATGAAATTCATGTAATACTAGGAAGAATTAGAAAAAGGACAAACTTCAGATGTTAAGTGATTTTGCATATTAATGAAATATCTAAGAATGCTCTCTTTAAAATATAAAGAATTTTGAAGTTCGCATTTAAACAATATCTTGGTCTTATGCCCTTTTAAAAGAGGAACTTCTTACAAGAACATGTAGTGACAAGGCAAGGGGAATGGATTTAAGCTGACAGAGTGAAGAGGGAGACTTTGAGTAGATATCAGGAAATATTTATTAACTACAGGTTGGTGAGACATTGAAAAAGGTTGCTCTGGGAAGCCGTGCATGCCTCACTCCTGGAAGTGTTCAAGGCCCGGTTTGATGGGGCTTTGAGCAACTTGGTCTAGTGGAAGTTGTCCCCCCCCATGGCAGGGGGTTGGAACCAGATGATTTTAAGGTTCTTTCCAACTCAAACCATTCTATGATTCTGTGATTCTTTAGCACCACTTGTGGGTTGAAGTCTCAGAATTGTTCAGCTCTCTGGCTCTCTGTCATGGGTTCAGCAGTAGCTCATGCTCTGCCAGGGAGGAGGGAGAGATAGGGCGCCTGGTCTGGGCTAGTCAGAGAGGTATTCCATACCACAACACGTCCTGCTCGGGGAGGGGACTGGAAGCTGGCCGGAAGGGAAGGGGTTAACACTCCGGGCTGGGCTCAGAGAGGAAACTGTAAGCTGGCCGGGAGGGGAGGGGTGAGCTCTCTCTTCCGGGCTGGCCTCGTGGCAGCGGGTGGTATCGTATTCTCTCTCCCTGTTTGTCTCCTCTAACATTGATTTGTCATTGGTAGCGGTGGTGATTTGTGTTATACCTTAATTGCTGGACTGATTTTACCTTGATCCGTGGGAGTTGTATTCCTCTGGCTCTCCTACCCATCCCTCTGGGAGTGGGAAGGTGAGAGGGGGGAGGGGAAACAAAGGGGGAACTGTGCAGATTTAGTTTAAACCACAACAGTTTTTGGCGCCCAACGTCGGGCACAAACCCACGAAATAACAACAAATATGACAGGATTTATAGTCATTTGTCACAACGTTGATTTATTGGCTCTCACAGTTTTTTCTCTTGATCTCACGGTTTCAGGATTTTACCAATTACTTTTCATATATATTAGCTGTGTTAGTGTTTATCAAGTATGGGGTTTGGGCTAAGGTTCTTGTCTCATTGTACTTTATGTTAATGACTTGTAATACAATAGAAACATTGATCATGAAACTGATCTGGTTTATGCTCCTGGTATGGTCACCAACTTTATATTTTGGGAGGTATATAATCGAAGTGCTTAGCAATTTCACATCTTTTTTCTCCTTCTCGGGTGGTCAACCTGTGAAGGAGACATTCTGCTATCCTCCCAGTGTTCTCTCCAGATGGTCTACAACATCATTTGAGAGTTTTGAAGTTTTTGAATGGCCTTTTAATACTGTTGAGACTTGTATGCTGATTGCGATGGGGATCACCATAGTAGCACGCATACAGATTGTGTTTTGCCCACAGTTATTTCATCTGATTTCAAGAGTTAAGCGGAGTCAAGTCTGGTCCTGTATTGGGGTTAAACGACTACATAGGAGGACCAGGAGATCTTCCCAGAGGCTGGACAGTCATGAGTGGCAGGGTGTATGGGATAGTATGGGCAAGCATCTAGGTCAGTGGGCCCCTCCAGTACTTTGGAATTTTACTTCCGAACAAGTGAAGAATCCGGAAGAATTAGTAAAACACCTAAATGACGTGTGTTGTCGTCCTGGCCATACCAGAGATGGACAAATTATGGCAACGTGCTGGGGCTTGGCCTATGCCTATAGGGCCTTGTTCGACACTACCCAACCCCTTCAAAAAGAAAAAATATCCCTGGATCTGAGAGCAACACAGAAGTCAGTGCAGCTGTTCCAACTCCAAGTACAGCAGCTACACCATCCCCAGCGGCAAGTACAGTTGCTACCCAAACTTCAGCTGTGACAGACAGTGCAGC
This sequence comes from Melopsittacus undulatus, assembly GCF_012275295.1. NCBI lineage: Eukaryota > Metazoa > Chordata > Aves > Psittaciformes > Psittaculidae > Melopsittacus > Melopsittacus undulatus. Next base: position 79,939,220 of record NC_047527.1, on the reverse strand, counting down.
TACCCCAGCAACAAGTACAGCAGCTATTCAACCCTCAACTGCGACAGACAGTGCAGCTACCCCAGCAACAAGTACAGTTGCTACTCAAACTACAGTGATAATCACTGCAGCTGAACTAGAGGACCAATTCGTACCAATATTGGTTGCTCCTGTACACAAGAGAAAAACCAGAAAAGAGGCAAGAAGGAAGAGGCAGGATGAAGAAACAATGCATCCACTATCTGGTCTAGTATCTGATCAGGGGTCATCATCACATGACAAAGAAGAAGAGGTGACTTCTCGATCTCGGACCTCAACTGAGCTGCGGAATATGCGAAAAGATTTCACCCGTCAACCAGGGGAGCACATCATCAATTGGCTGCTGCGATGTTGGGATAATGGGGCCGATGGTCACGAACTAGCAGGTACAGAAGCCAAGCAGCTGGGATCACTTGCTAAAGAAGGGGGAATTGACAAAGCAATTGCAAGAGAGAAAAAGTCCCTTAGTCTTTGGAGGCGGCTTTTGGTGGCTGTGAAAGAGAGGTTCCCATACAAGGATGATGTTATGAGTCGTTCGGCCAAGTGGACTACTATAGACAAAGGTATCCAGTCCCTGAGGCAATCAGCTATCGTAGAGATGATCTACCACACCAAGCCGAATAATGGGGATGTACTCATAGACCCAGATGAAGTCGAATGCACACGACCCATGTGGCGAAAGCTTACACGAAACGCACCGTCATCATATGCCCATCCATTGGCAATGGTAACTTGGAATGACGTAGTACCACCAACAGTGGATGAAATGGTTCATAAATTCCGAGAATTCGAAGACAATCTTACCCCTTCCATCATCTCAGCTGTGGAAAAACTGTCTCAGGATCTCAAACAGTTAAGGGACGATCTCTGTGATTTATCTAGCTCCTCACGTGTGCCAACACGCGTTTCAGCTATTAACAAAAGGCGTCCTATTGCTCGAGAGAGAAAATATATAAGATACACACCACGGGCCGCCCTATGGTTTTACCTGCGGGATCATGGAGAAGACATGACGAAGTGGGATGGAAAACCTACTTCAGCCTTGGAGGAACGTGTGGGTGAATTGAAGAGAGGAGCAAGGGCCAAGACTGCTCGCCCCATGAGAGCTGCAGCTTCAGTCTCTGCTGAACAGGTTCCCAGATGGAGTGGAAGAGCTGATTTTACTCCAGCTCCTGTGATAAAGAAGAATAATCCCTTTCAACACGACTTAGGTGTCCAAGATTGTGACAACGATGACTATTAGAGGGGCCCTGCCTCCAGCCAGGTGGAGGTAGGGGACAATCGTATTTACTGGACTGTGTGGATCAAATGACCTGGCACATCAGCCCCACAGAAGTATAAGGCTCTAGTTGATACCGGTGCACAGTGTACCCTGATGCCATCGAACTGTCAAGGGGTGGAACCCATCTATATTTCTGGAGTGACAGGAGGGTCCCAAGAGTTGACTGTACTAGAGGCTGAAATTTAGCCTGACTGGGAAGAAATAGCAGAAGCACCCCATTGTGACTGGTCCAGAGGCTCCATGCATCCTTGGCATGGACTACCTCAGGAGAGGGTACTTCAAAGACACAAAAGGGTACCGGTGGGCTTTTGGTATTGCTGCTTTGGAGACTGAGGAAATTGAGCAGCTGTCCACCTTGCCTGGTCTCTCAGAGGATCCTTCTGTTGTGGGGTTGCTGAAAGTCGAAGAACAACAAGTGCCAATTGCGACCACAACAGTGCACTGGCGGCAATATCGAACCAATCGAGACTCCCTGATTCCCATCCATAATCTGATCCATAGACTGGAAAGGCAGGGAATGATCAGCAGGACCCGCTCACCTTTTAATAGCCCCATATGGCCAGTGAGAAAGTCTAATGGAGAGTGGAGACTAACAGTAGACTATCGTGGCCTGAATGAAGTCACACCACCATTGAGTGCTGCCGTGCCGGATATGTTAGAGCTGCAGTATGAATTAGAGTCAAAGGCAGCCAAGTGGTATGCCACGATTGATATTGCCAATGCATTTTTCTCAATTCCTTTGGCGGCAGAGTGCAGGCCACAGTTTGCTTTTACTTGGAGGGGTGTCCAGTTCACTTGGAACCGACTGCCCCAGGGGTGGAAACACAGTCCCACCATCTGCCACGGACTGATCCAGACTGCACTGGAACAGGGGCAATCTCCAGAACACTTGCAATACATCGATGACATTATTGTGTGGGGTGATACAGCAGAAGAAGTTTTTGAAAAAGGGAGGGAAATAATCCAAATCCCGCTGAAAGCTGGTTTTGCCATAAAAAGGAGTAAAGTCAAGGGACCTGCACGGGAAATTCAATTTTTGGGAATAAAATGGCAAGATGGACGTAGACATATCCCTACAGAAGTAATCAACAAGATAACAGCAATGTCTCCACCAACTGATAAGATAGAAACACAAGCTTTCTTGGGTGCTGTGGGGTTCTGGAGAATGCACATTCCAAATTACAGTTCAATCATAAGTCCTCTCTATCATGTGACCCAGAAAAAGAATGATTTCAAATGGGGTCCTGAGCAACAACAAGCCTTTGAGCAAATTAAACGTGAGATAGTTCAGGCCGTGGCCCTTGGACCAGTCCGGACCGGTCCAGATGTGAAAAATATACTGTACACCGCAGCTGGGGAGAATGGTCCTACCTGGAGTCTTTGGCAGAAAACTCCAGGGGAGACTCGAAGTGGACCCCTTGGTTTTTGGAGTCAGGCATACAAAGGCTCGGAGGCCAGCTATACCCCAACGGAGAAAGAGATATTGGCAGCTTATGAAGGGGTTCGAGCTGCTTCAGAGGTGATTGGCACTGATGCACAGCTCCTTTTGGCACCCCGCTTGCCAGTGCTGGGCTGGATGTTCAAAGGCAGGGTCTCCTCTCCGCATCATGCAACTGATGCTACTTGGAGTAAATGGGCTGCACTAATTACACAATGAGCTCGGATAGGAAATCCCAGTCGTCCAGGCATTCTGGAAGTCATCATGGACTGGTCAGAGGGCAAAGATTTTGGAATGTCACCAGAGGACGAGGTGATGCGTGCCGAAGAGGCACCACAATATAATAAATTGTCAGAAAGTGAAAAGCAGTATGCCTTGTTTACTGATGGGTCCTGCCGTATTGTGGGAAAGCATCGGAGATGGAAGGCAGCTGTATGGAGTCCTCAGCGACAAGTTGCTGAAACTGCTGAAGGAGAGGGTGAATCGAGTCAGTTTGCCGAGGTGAAAGCCATCCAGCTGGCCCTGGACATTGCTGAGCGAGAAGGGTTGCCAGTACTCTATCTCTATACTGATTCATGGATGGTGGCAAATGCCCTGTGGGGATGGTTGCAGCAATGGAAGCAGAGCAACTGGCAACGCAGAGGTAAACCCATCTGGGCTGCTGCATTATGGCAAGATATCGCTGCCCGCGTGCAGAAGCTGGTGGTGAGGGTACGCCATGTAGATGCCCACATACCTAAGAGTCGGGCCACTGAGGAACACCACAATAACCAACAAGTGGATAAAGCTGCTAAGATTGAAGTAGCTCAGATGGACTTAGATTGGCAACATAAAGGCGAATTATTTTTGTCCTGGTGGGCCCACGACACTTCAGGCCATCAGGGCAGAGACGCAACGTATAAATGGGCTCGTGATCGAGGGGTGGACTTAACAATGGACACTATTGCCCAGGTTATTAATGAGTGTGAGACATGTGCTGCAATTAAACAAGCTAAACGGTTAAAGCCTCTTTGGCATGTAGGACGATGGCTGTAGTATAAATATGGGGAGGCCTGGCAAATTGACTATATCACACTCCCCCCAACCCGCCGAGGCAAGCGCTATGTGCTTACCATGGTGGAAACAACCACAGGATGGCTGGAAACATATGCTGTGCCCCACGCCACCGCCCGGAACACTATCCTGGGCCTTGAGAAACAGATTTTGTGGCGACATGGCACCCCAGAGAGGATTGAGTCAGACAATGGGACTCATTTTCGGAACAACCTTATAGTCATTTGGGCCAAAGAACATGGCATTGAGTGGGTATATCACATCCCCTACCATGCACCAGCCTCTGGGAAAATTGAACGGTACAATGGGCTGTTAAAAACTACACTGGGAGCAATGGGTGGGGGAACTTTCAAGCATTGGGATACACATTTACCAAAGGCCACCTGGTTGGTCAACACCAGAGGATCTGCCAACAGGGCTGGCCCAGCCCAGTCAGAACTTTTACGTATTGTAGAGGGGGACAAGGTTCCCGTAGTGCACATGAGAAATTTGCTAGGGAAGACAGTCTGGGTTACTCCTGTTTCAGGCGAAGGCAAACCCACTCGTGGGATTGCTTTTGCTCAAGGACCCAGATATACTTGGTGGGTAATGCAGGAAGATGGGGAAGTCCGATGTATACCTCAAGGGGATTTGATTTTAGGGGAAAACAGCCAATGAACTTAATTATACGTTGTTGCTTGCTGTGTAATATTTTTTTTATAGTCCATCAACTAGATGACTTCAGGTCACCAGCGACTGGCCCTGACTTCCCTCTAACCATCGTCCCAACAGAGAATGAACTTTGATTGAACCAGATGAGTTCTGCAGTAAAGGGATGATCAATATCGGCAGGCAACAATCCAGCACTGCACACAGACTTTTCTGCTACAAAAGACTATTACAAACTTAACATCATGGACCAAATGGACTCAATAGCATTATAGGGATTGGTCCATGTATTAAGAAATGATTTCTTTTTATCTGTCTGGGTGTACGCAGATGTATATTTATATATATATATATATATGTGTGTGTGTATATCTATATGATGGTATATTGAAAATGTGGGATCTGAGCATGATGTGAATGGTATGGAATACGGGGTGGATTATGTCATGGGTTCAGAAGTAGCTCATACTCCACCAGGGAGGAGGGAGAGATAGGGCGCCTGGTCTGGGCTAGTCAGAGAGGTATTCGATACCACAGCACGTCCTGCTCGGGGAGGGGACTGGAAGCTGGCCGGAAGGGAAGGGGTTAACACTCCGGGCTGGGCTCGGAGAGGGAACTGTAAGCTGGCCGGAGGGGAGGGGTGAGCTCTCTCTTCCTGGCTGGCCTCATGGCAGCGGGTGGTATCGTATTCTCTCTCCCTGTTTGTCTCCTCTAACAATGATTTGTCGTTGGTAGTGGTGGTGATTTGTGTTATACCTTAATTGCTGGACTGATTTTACCTCAATCCGTGGGAGTTGTATTCCTCTGGCTCTCCTTCCCATCCTTCCGGGATTGGGAAGGTGAGAGGGGGGAGGGGAAACAAAGGGGGAACTGTGCAGATTTAGTTTAAACCACGACACTCTCTCAGCTTGTAACAGCACCCTGTTCAAGACTCTGAGACATTCTTGGTTAGTCACATCCTATGTGTGATGCCTGAGGCTATGACTGTTCATTCTTTCCATTGGAAAACTTTGGGAAGGTTCACTTACTGGAAGAAGAACCTATGCAGTTTTTTCAAATACCAAGATACGAAAATGCGATGGTGTTCAAAGCTTTCCTGAAGCCTTATCCCTTTTCATATTAAATGTGAGACGTACTTTACTATAGCATTCAGAATCTTAAAGGAAGGCCATATAATTTCTCCAGAAAGTTTGATCAACTGTTGCAGAAGTCTATGAAACACATTTTTCAGGCCAAAACAAAATGTAATTTTGTAGAACATTGCATCTTTCATAAAATGCTTTCTAAAACAGGGCAATAGAACACCTGATTTATCCAATGCCACTTCTACCTTCATAGCATCTACAATAGTGAAATTAATCTAGTTTTCCTCCTTGCAAATTTTAAAGGACATCAAGTGCATCTCGATGAAGGTATTTCTGATTTTAACAGGCAAGAAGGAAGTCTTGGCATGCTTTTTTCATATAAACACTTGAGATTTTTTTTTACTATCCTTTGTTAGCAAAATTCTAAGTAGCAGAGGAAAAGTAGACAGAAGTTTTCTCTGAAAAGCACCAATCCTTATTTCCTTTAACCTTTTTGAAAGGGTGTTTCACAGCTTATTTCTGTGGATGGTATATCCTATGACCCGCTCCTTACTTCCATGCTAATTAGTTTATCTCACACATTTTTCACAGCTCTTCTTTTCCTGGCAATGTGTGAGGGTTTGCACTATAAAGTGAATGGCATAATCTTGTGAGGCAGGAGTTCTCTATTAAAGTAAAAACCTAAATTCTGACTTTCTCAAACACCCTCTGTTATGCATGCTGTTGTGCAAGGCTTGACTGTCTATAAACTGTTTTCCTTTTGGTCATTTAACAGTTTTTGACTAAGAACTGAACAGATGTAATCAAATGCAGAAGGAATCTATTAACATGCAATGCTTGCTGAGCAAAATACAAAATGTTAATCTAAAATGTTTGAAACTTATTCTTGACAAATCACAATACTCTGTGGAAGGCTTTAACTCATGATTAAACACAATGCTATGGAAACAGATGGGCAAGGAACAGCCAAGACCAGAGGCACAGCTGCCACTGGGGAGGTTCAAGGCTTTTTGTTGCTATTTTTCAGGTGGATGTACACCCTCTAAGGTCCCACTAAAGTGGAACATCATTCGAGCCAGGAATGTGAAAATTGGGTTATTATTAATGCATAAAATGTATTTTCCAAGACACTACAGTGTAGACAATTTGTTTTTCAATGTAAATATATGTTGCAACATTGCCGTTTTCTAGTTTTTGGAATAGATATTTGAAAGCTTTTGTACTCCAGTTAAACACAACTGAAGCTTTCTTCACAGCTGCAGATGCTCATTCTTAAGTGCTCTTGGGTTTTTACTGAATTGATCACTTTTGATGCTAACTGTCCCTTTCCACTCGGTTGGCCTAGGGGAAATGCTACCTTTCAGGCAGAATCTGGAGTTCTGTGTTTTCTAAGCTTGTAATATTTTTTGTCTGAGTCTGTCCTACCAGTTCAATATCTCTCCCACCCTCTAATATATCACCTATGTATGGATATACCTTTACCCCTTCCTCAGGGCAGAACTTTGCCAGTTCTTGAGCCAGGGCATAGTGTGCTAGTGTATGTGAGTGCTGATAGCCTTGAGGTAGCCAAGTGAAGTTGTACTGAATACCTTCCCAAGTAAAGGCAATTTTTTTCTGATAATTTTCCTGGATAGGTGCCATAAAAAAAAACCTTATGTTTTACATCTAAGGCAATTTTTTTCTGATCATTTTCCTGGGTAGGTGCCATAAAAAAAAACTTATGTTTTACATCTATGGTAGCTAGTACTGAATGAAATTGCTCCTTTATCATAGATAGCGATCTTGCTACATTGGGTACAGCAGCAGTGCGGGGGCCAGTGTTTGCATTCAGGCAGCTCAGTTGCCATTTCCTGTTCAGTTTGCAAACTGGCTGTACCTAAGACTTGTAAGGTGAGTGGATTTGAAAGACAATTTCCTTCTCTTTTAACTCATGAATGACAGGGGTGATTCCCTCCTCTTGCACCCAGTGGTAAAGGCTACAGTTTTATATTTACAATCTTGTATGGGGGAAATTAGGGAGTGAATTTTAAGACATATGGAGGTAATGGGAGACTCGATTCTACACTCATTCCTATTTGTATCCATCCAAGCTTTTCCTTTTTATATATCTAGCCTCAAGATACTGGTGGGAAATGTGCTCAGCATCATGGTAGTTTCTGTGGGGGTGGAGCCACTGTGTAAGCAACATTTTAGCTGAGCTCTGGGTTTTGTCACTCAACTTTGTTATCTCAGCATTTAGAGTCATATTTAGGCTCCTGACTCTGCTAGAAAGGTAACCAGTATTTTAAAGGGGCCCAGGGGGGAAATCTAATTAATAAATCCCAATTTTTGTTCTCTGTGAGAGACACCCATTGTCTTTTTATTGACTCACTTACTGGGGACTGCACAGGGAGTTGCTTGCTACTAGGGGGGTCATTAGGTTTGCATTAATTCAGAGAAGCTGTGGGGGTTATGGGTTCTGTAGGTGCTACAGGGAAGTACTCCTTCTTTGATGGGTCTCGTCTATTGGTCTCCATCATTTAATTAATGCTTGAAAATTTGATAGTCATTGCCCATCCATTAGTTCTGGGGGATGCCTTTCTCTGACCCTGGATAGCTTTCCATAATTGGCTCCTCCTGAATTCACACAACAAAGTTTTAAAGAATTGGGTAGTTCTCTAATCAGAAGAGTCATCCCATCAGTATTATCCATAAGTAACATGGGGGAAGGCTGCCGAGATGGCTCTATGCATTAACTGAATGGATATTGGGTCTGCCCATTCTATGGAATTCAGTCCTCCTGCTCAGTATGCCACTCGCTGGGTCAGGACCTGTGGTTCTTTGCTGTCATCTACTGTTAGAAATACCTCTGGGCCCCGATACCTCTTAGCTTCTTCTGTGAGCTTTATCCTGTCCCCTCCAGTCAGAAAAATCCATACATACTCTAGTTCAGGCTCCTTCTCCTGCCTGCTATATTTTCCTTGTAACTTAGCCAATTTGGGGCACTAGGAGGTACTGCCTCTATGGATGGTGGGCTCTGCCCCTCTAGCTGGTCATTGTAAACTACTTGAGTTTTAATGAGTGGTCTGAGTCTAGGGTCAGAAAGCAACTCAGTCTTAGTTTCTTTTAACTCTCTCCAGGGATAATGAGAGAGAACTTCCCAGTAGAGGAGATGGGCCTCCATAGTGATACTACAAAACCTGGTTTTACTGTCCTGGTGTCCTCACCAGTGTGCTATTTCTAACTTAATTCTCTCCCTCTGGAAAGTGTCCTGCAAGCTATTTCCCAGGTTTCCCATAATTCTTTTTTCATCAGCCAATGCTTCTTAAGCCTGCTACAGTACCTGGCATTCATTTCCAATTTGTTTTGTAAGCTCTTAATCACTTCTGATAAAGACTTATTAGTTTCTTTTTCAGTTTCCTTAACATGATGCTTATCTTTCTGAGCAGCTATCAAGGCTACCCTAATACACCACAAATCACAGCTTTTTCTTTTCCTGGTTTCATTTTCCTTTGCCAAGTCCTTTATCCTTCCTTCCACAGTTGCCAGGAACTGACAATGTTCCTCAGCTGAGCTTACCCTGCTTGGGGTTGGATAAGCCTTAGAACTGTTCAACAAAACTAACAGTGGGGAGCAAAGTCAGGCATTTCCCTGGTTGTCATCACCCTCTGCTGGAGATTTTGGCTTTGACTGAAAATCGGTTCTTTATTCAGCACTCTGGTTCTTATCCCAGTAAAATTTAACCTCTGACCCAATTCTCATAGAGATCTTGATGACTGCACCAATTTTAATATCCCATCCCTCCCAGTGGCTGTGTGGGAAGCTGATTTTTTACCACACTCTATGAGGTTCTCGATAGAAACCACAGGCCCTCCAGAGGCTGGAAAATAAAACAATTAATTTTATTGTAAACATCCGTAAACTGTGCCAGGAGGAGCAACAGTCTTGGCAAGCTCTTATTTTTATAGAAGACCCAAAGCAGAGGGAGAAAAAGAGAAAGGAAAGAAAGAAGGAGTGAAAACAAAGAGAAATAAGCTCACTACCCGGTGGATGAAGCAATGTCTTCTCAGTGAGTCAAAATCCTTTCAGTTATAGTCCTTGGAATCCTTTCTGTCAGTGAGCCTACTGTGGTGCAAGCAATGAGCCACAAAGCTGAACCACAGTTGCTTTTTTATAGGGCCAGGGTCTCTTGGAATCCTCCCACAGGTGGAGACTCATTCACAGGGGTATTAGGTAGACCCCTAGACTCACAACTTTGTGCCCCAACAGGCATCACAGTGTCTATCGCACTGTCTTCAGATAGGTTGTTTCTGGGCAGTTGAAGTTTGCAGCCTTAAGGCAGACAACATGGGAAACCATCCCCTGCTTTCATGGAGCACGATCCCTGCTCTGACCAAGACAACATGCTACTCACCATGAACAGGCACGCAGCCTCCCTCAGCTCCTTCTGTCTGTTGTGTTGTTTTGAGACACACACAAAAAGGGTCTCTTGAATATCACACAAGCACACATTATATATATGAAACATAGGTAACTGAATAATTAAACTGACCAAGTTCAACTATACTGTCTTCAAAGTGTTCAGGTTATAGGTGTAATTCCTATCTCTCCAACACTTGTTTTCACATTATCCTACTTTTCCAAGTATAATCAGTCTTCTAGCAGGGAGTGATAGAATTGTACTTGCCTTTTTTAAGGTTAAAAGATGATTAATATATGGTGATGACAGTGATAATGTTCCTTTTATAGGTAGCAAGTTTGTGTGCATATGCCAGCTCATGCATGTGTTTTGCACAGACTGTAAAAAAGAATGATGACAACTTGGAACTTTCTTTAGTATCTCTTCAGGGATCTGGTCTCAGAATTGTCTTGGCTCATTTTTACTCTTCTGTCATCTTTGCTGACAGCAAAGTCTTAGTCAAGGCTCTTGGAGACCATCCTGACCAGTCATGCCCTATGAATTTTCTCAGCTCATTATACATTGCTTCTGTTGTTAACTTTCTCAGCTTTCTTATTGTCGTGGTTTAAACCAAGTCCCACAACTCCCGGAGAGTTAGGAAGGAAAATCCAAAGAATGTAGCCCCCATGGATTGAGATAAGAACGGTTTAATAGCTAAGGCATAACACAAATCACCACTGCCATTACTACTACAAATAATAATGATAAAACCAATAACAAGCGAAAAGAATGCAACACCTCACCAGCCACCGACCCATAACTCACTCCACCCTGCCTGGCCAAGCACCGGGTGCTACCCCCTCCATTTCTCCCCAGAGCTCCACCCTTCCAGCTCTCTCCCCAGTTGCATCCTGGGCATGACGTGCTGTGGTATGGAATACCTCATTGGCTAGCCTGGGTCAGGTGTCCTGTCTCTCCTTCCTCCCGGACTCCCCTCCTCCCCGGCAGAGCACGTGCTCAGTAAAGGCCTTGAACAAAAACACCCTCAAAACATGCTCGCTGTCAAGCAACTGTTCCCAGCCCAGAAGTCAAAACACAGCACTGCACCAGCTACAAGAAGGAGAAAAAATGACTGCTACTGCTCAAACCATGACACTTATTTATCTTTGGAAAATGCCTACCTCTTAATTTGACCAGGCATGCAAGCAGCATCTTCAAAATTGACCAAATGCCAACTGCATCAGGTAGTTGTATATGATCAATGATGAACACAGTTGTTTTGATGCATTCTTTGTCATATCTGTTTGAATGCAGAGAGCTGGAGCTACAAAGAAATAACTGGACTAAGAGTGTCTTTGATCTGTAAGTTGGTGGGTTACAGCACAAAGCTCCAGATCCCACATGCAATAAAAGCATATATGTGTGACAGAAATTCAAATATTCTTTCACATATAATACTTATGCCTTCTATGCTGATGGCACAATTCCTTTAGAGGCTACTTTTTCTGGTCTAATACCCTTGCCTTTCCACTCCACTGACTGCAGGTATTCACTAGACTACAACACTCCTTTCTATGCAATGTAGATCCAAGAACAGCCATGAGATTAATACATGAGAAAGGACCTTATTTTTTTTCCCCTTAAATACAGTAATTTAAAATTATCAGCATCTAAATATTTCCTTGAAGAATTAATCTTAGTATGAGCAATATATCTAATTAGAGAAGCCAAAAGAGTTTTGGATTTTCATTTGATTGATAAACATTAGTTGAGTAAGAATTAATTTTAATTTCTTTTTAAAATGTATGCAATCTTTTTTGCAATTTGAGACCTTAGTTTCCAAATCTTTAATTGCTAGAAGCTAAGTGTGCCAGAGTATATCTTTATAATCATTCTTTGAAATGACATCTAAAGACTTAGGATGTGATTTTGCTTACCCTTGCATTAATTCTGCTGAAACTAGTAAAAAATAGTATAAACCTGTTGAAAAAGAAGACAACTTTGAAGTTTTCTACTTGAGTTTCCTTCTTGTGACCTAGGTTCTGAATTTTCTTTGTCACCAAGATTTTTCTATCACTGTACACAGGAATTTATGAAACTTCAGACAAATAGAAGATGCATAGATTTGATTTAGCAGTCAGTGGCAATCTGCAGACTATGTTCACTGCAATATGCACACATTATTCTGATCAACAAAACAGGTAATTAAATGAGTGTTAGAGAACAAAGTATAGTACTTAAAATAAGTACTTGATGTCTGATTTTCCAGCCCCATTTAGAAGGACACGACATGTTAAAAACCAAACTGATTAAACCATCTTTAATTTTTCAGTGGTATTGAGAATTGAAAAACATGGCATATTTGTTCAAATACATGTCTGTCTATGAACAAACACATTTAGGAACAACAAATTATACTAGAATAGAATATATGCATACAACCCTCACAAGGAATCAGAACACTATTTTACCCCATGAAGATCACATCACATAATATTTTGTCAGGATCTAAACAAATAAAATTGACCTAGAACTGATATGAACAAGGCAGCAGCTTTTAGTCTAGCAAAATCCTAGGAAATACCACATACTTGCAGGTTGTTAGTATGCATAATGATTAAATGAAGCAAATAGACATGCAAGCCAGACACCAAAATACCACTAAAATTGAGCTTTTGTGTGCATTATTTTGAGCTAGGTTCTCCATTTTGATACACTGTAGTTCAGGAGTGGATTCCATACACTGTGGCTAATATATAAGGAGGAAAAAAATGTCAAAAGAAAAAAAAAGAAAAAGAAAAAGTGTTAAAGTAGTAAATGGAAACACAAATGGAAGATTTCTCAGTGCTTTTCCAGTCTTCCGGAGATATTTGCTTTAGAGTTAATGTCACATTTTCCCCTCTCTTCCCATCTCCATTCTATACTCCCTACGTCAGCTAGTAGAGAAGGACCAAGCTCACAGAATTGATTAGTCTGCTACATTGGGTAGCTCCAGCTGATATTATATACAATGTAGGAATACAGTTATCTTAAGGCACTTCTGCACCAGTTCTGTCACAATAAGATAAATGTAACAGTACTGCCCCTAGGGCTTGGATATATTTCATGGTACCTGAATGATTAATATCAGTTGGTTAGCTAGCACAAAGTATCCTAAGTAAAATGTGAGAGGAAAAGTAGGCTAAGCTTGTACTTGTAGGATTATCTCAGCATCTTTTAAAATTAGATTCATTTACTATCTTCTAGGGTATTTTCTGCAACTATCTATTCATAGAATCCCTACTACCCCTTGTCTGCCAATAATATATTTCATATGGTTTTCAAATTTCAGAATATTAATATATATTAGTTTCCTTAGTATTATTACAAAATTAATATTTTAGACTAAAATCCAAATATTCACTGACTCAATCTCCCCAGTATTATGAAGTAGCTCTCAATTTCTTGTAAGAGTTTTCCAATGCATCTTTATATTCTATCAACCTGTAGAAGTATGAAATGTGAAATCAGAACAAAATTTTATTTATTCTTCCTCTGTGGGGGATATGCTTCTCCATTTCTCATCTTCACTACATGTGTTCCAAAACTTTACATAGAAGAGATTCTTTGAATTTACTGTCCTTCTGCAAAACTACCTGGCATTGCTGGTTGTCATGGGTTCAGCAGTAGCTCATGCTCTGCCAGGGAGGAGGGAGAGATAGGGCACCTGGTCTGGGCTAGTCGGGGAGGTATTCCATACCACAGCACGTCCTGCTCGGGGAGGGGACTGGAAGCTGGCTGGGAGGGAAGGAGTTAACACGCCGGGCTGGGCTGGGGAGGCAATGGGAAGCTGGCTGTGAGGGAAGGGTCTCTCTCTTGCTTCCGGGGGCTGGCCTCGTGGCGGCGGGTGGTATCGTATTCTCTCTCCCTGTTTGTCTCCTCTAACATTGATTTGTTATTGGTACCGGTAGTTATTTCTGTTATACCTTGATTGCTGGACTGATTTTACCTCGATCCGTGGGAGTTGTATCCCTCCGGCTCTCCTTCCCATCCCTCCGGGAGTGGGAAGGTGAGGGGGGGGGGAGGGGAAACAAAGGGGGAACTGTGCAGATTTAGTTTAAACCGTTTTTATCTCAATCCGTGGGGGCTACATTCCTTGGATCCTCCTTCCTAACTCTCCGGGAGTTGGGGGACTTGGTTTAAACTACAACACTGGTACAGCAGGTGTTAGATGTATATCAGCTACTAAAGTTATACCAAATATATCTTGGTCTGCATCAAAAGAAGTATGTCCAGGGGGTTGAGTGAGATGATTCTGATTCTGCCCCTCTTCTCCTCTCTGGTGAGACCCCATCTGGACTATTGCATCCAACTCTAGAATCTTCAGCCAATGAAAGACAGGGACCTGTTGCAGTGGGTCCAGAAGAGGGCCAGAGAAGTGATTAGAGTATGGAGCACCTCTCTTCTGAAAAAAGCTGAGAGAAATGGCGTTGTTCCTGGAGAAGAGAGGGCTCTGGGGGACCTTATTATGGTCTTTCAGTACTTAAAGACAGCTTATAACAAAGATGGTGACAAATTTTCTAGCTGGACCTGTTGCAATAGAAGGGAAAAATGTTTTGAGCTAAAAGTGGATAGATTCAGACTAGATATAAGGAAGAGATTTTTTTTCTAAGGGTGCTGAAACAGTGGAACAGGTTGCCCAAAGAGGTTGCAGGTGTCCCATCCCTGTAAACTTTCAAGATCAGGTTGTACAGCCTCTGATTAACTTGATTCAATTGAAGATGTCATAGAATCATAGAATAGTTACCTTAAGATTATCTAGTTCCAACCCCCCTGCCATGGCCAGGGACACCTCACACTAAACCATATCACCCAAGGCTTCATCCAGCCTGGTCTTGAACACTGCCAGGGATGGAGCATTCACAGCCTTCCTGGGCAACCCATTCCAGTACCTCACCACCCTAGCAGTAAAGAGTTTCTTCCTTAGATCCAATCTAAACCTCTGCTGTTTAAGTTTTAACCCGTTACCCCTTGTCCTATCACTACAGTCCCTAATAAATAGTCCCTCACCAGCATCCCTGTACGCCCCCTTCAGATACTGGAAGGCTGCTATGAGGTCTCCATGGAGCCTTCTCTTCTCCAGGCTGGACAGCCCGAACTTTCTCAGCCTGCTCATTGCAGGTGGATTGGAGTAGATGACCTTTAATACTTCCTTCCAACCCAAATTATTCTGTGATTCTATGAACTCATTGCATGTAAGTATGTTAGAAATTTAAAATATTAAAATATATTTTTATTTTATGAAGTATTTTAAATCATTTTAAAGAATACATGCTATACAGTTTTCTTATACTGAGAAATTACTTATAATAGTTCTGTGCTTAGACTTAAGTATTTTTGACATCACCAATGAATATTACTTCATTCTAATAAGTTTATAGCAATGTGCTTTCGAAAATGAATGTAAAAATGAAATTCTGAGGCACCATATAAGTGAGAATATTTAATCAGAGTTTCTAGGAGTTTCTGTAATTGTGATCTATCTACAATCATGCAGTAATAATTTCTTATGATAGCTTCAGTCTACTGAAAATGACACCTCTTTTCCCATTATTATTGTCTAAAATATGGAAATCTCTTAAATCACATATAAAGCTTTTGGAATCTTCAATATATTTACTGACTGTCACTTTTCATTGCAAATTCTCAGAGTTTTTATGCAAATGCATAACTTCCTTTGTAATTTATCTGTACATTAAAACTATATTTTTGAAGATAAGAACAGCAATGGAACAAATTGCAGTATCTTTGCCAAACACCAGCATTCAACAGTTCTCCCTACTAAAATATAGCCTTCATTCTCTAGAAAGAAATATGACATGTTACTCAAGCAGAACAATTTATAGTAAAGATGGTTCTCAGCTGTAATCTGCAAAAAGTGAATTCAAAGTGAATTTTTTTATTCTTAGATGGCTAGCATAAAACTAAGGAACTATGAAAATAAAAACAATATCTGTATGTGAAAAATGCAGTAAAAGTTAATAGTAGTGGATGCTGTGAGGTGGATGTTTGTATCTTCTCCCAAGTAACATGTGGAAATGGCCTTAACTTGCACCAGAGGAGATTTTAGGATATTAAGAAAAAATCTTTCATGGAAAGAGTTGTCAAACATTGAAACAGGCTTTCCAGGGAAGTGGTTGAGTCACCATTCCTGGAGTTATTTAAAAGATGCATAGATGTGGCATTTAGAGATGTGGTTTAGCAGCAGAGTTGCCAGTGTTTTATGGTTGGACTGGTGATCTTAAAGGTCTTTCTCAACCTAAATATAACATATATGATTGCATGATTCTATGAAAGGCTCTCACTGATCAATCAATCTAAATGTGAAGTATATTTTCCTAAGCATAACATGAATCTCTATACAGCTTTTGTTTTTTGTTCGATAGCAGAAATCCTTTCAAACTATTGCTCACGTCATATAAAAATGTATGTCTGATGTATTTATTGACTAATATTGTCTCTTTATTTTAACATTACAATAATTGTACTGTGTATAGAAGATAGTAGGGCTGTATATTAAAATGACTTTTTAATACATTTTCATTAATATTAAAATAGTTTTGTGATTTATTGCTCTATTAATAAAATAGGCCATCTTTCTAATGGTTATTGCAATATTAATAAGATATATATGATGTTTCTGTAATGGTTACTGCATTTATAATAATATGTATGAGAAGTTTGTAAGATGGAAGAGTATGAAATACTTTGCTGACTATAGAATAAGCTCTTACAAAGCGCAGCAGACAGATGTCAGTGATATGTGTAATAAAGAAGAGCTATATAGCACCCTAAAAGATGTTGAATATTTGTACTACAAGATAGCTTAGGCACTTAATTCTCAAATAATTTAATTTAAAAGAATCCATGTTTATTTATAATAATAATAAAATACTGTAACATTTTGTCCAGTCTCAAATGCAGCACTAATTTACTTTCTATGAAGAAATAATGACAGAATATGTTTTGAGGGGGGAAAAAAAAAAAGTAGGCATTTGAAAACAAGACTAATAGAAAAAAAAAGAATGAGAAGAAAATACAAGCAACCAAAATCACTATCCCACAGATTCTAGTTATTTAATGAGGGCAATTTAAATATAAAATGTTGAAAAACATTTCCCAGTTATATAATGTCTATTATTTTATTAAGATTCAGGAATATTCATAGTCCAGCTTTTCAAGAATGAAGTCTTAGTAATTCTTTACTCATTTTTATGTGTACTCTGCAAGCTTTTAAAGGCTTCTCTCAGATCTATAGTCTCTACACTACAGAACTCATCAGTGAAGTACCTATGGAAAAGTGAGCATAGACAGGAAATAATAGCTGGTAAATATGTAAGATGAAAATCTTTAAAAATATAGTACTTTTCAAGACACACACAGTTGAATTTTACAGATTCTTTATGTTAGATTTTTCAAAAAGGCTTAAATAACAGTCTACAAACATACAAAGGTAAGAATGTGACAGAAAGGACAAGAAACGCTTCACACAGATTTAGTTTCAGTGCCTTGTTTTTCAGAAGTAAAGGCAAAATCAGGTGCATTAATTAGAAGGTTGTTTGTGGAGAGGATGGTACTCCTCTGGAAGACGGTTTAGAAATTTTATATTGGCTTCTCCACCTTCAGATATTAGCTGAAAGATCACACATGCCTTTTTTTTTTTTTTAATTTGAGAGTTCACATCTCAGTTTATTAAAGCATCATGAAAATGACACACCGAAAGATCATACAGTGCCCAGTGCAAGGGAATAGCACACCACTTATATCTTCCAACGAGAATGCCCAAAATGAGGGATGTAATCTTCAGGAGCTGTAAGTCTTCATATGGGTCACATATGCATCTCTCTATTTGTCTTCCAACTTTCCAACATATACGAAGTTAATTCTAAGACATTTATATCTTTGAGAAATTTGAGTGCAACTCTTCATGGGTTCAAAAGGTACAATGGGAGCTGAAAGGTGGAAGGCAGACATTGATCTCTTAATTCTTGTTGCTTTGGAAAACCATCAAAGATTTCTGGTGATAGAGCTCCCCCACCAAAGGTTAATTTGAAACCATTCTAAATAGAACTTGGAACAAATAGTAAAACTTTAATTATATTTATGTTTAAATTATGTAGTTTCTGGCTGCAAGCTGCCCTTCTTATCTTTCAGAGATATGGGACCCATCCAACTAACTCATATCTTATAATGATTTCTATCTTAACTAAAATGAATATATTTCACAAACAGCGTGCTTCTACTTATAACAGTCTTTTAGAAAATAACAATTAAGCTGTTCTATGTGAAATACAACAAGAAATTTATCTTTATCTAGATATCTGTTAACTTTGTGTCTTGGTTGGTGAGAGGGTTCACTCTATTTTCATGATCCCTGTGACAAGAATGCATTTTCTAATCAAGAGGGCAACAGGAAAAACCCAAGTTTCTAGACAACTTTGATGGTGTTCTTCACACTCCAGTGTACCTAGCAATAGCACAGAATTTAATCAGTCCGTGGATTTCCATCCATTTTGACTTCTGCATCTCACCTTCAGAGCTGCCCCTGAAAAAAAAAAAAGGTTAATCGAGCTTGACTATTGTTTCCAGCATATATTTCCCAATAGGACCAAGAACAGTTATGACAATCCGATTAAGGCTCATTTGAAGCATTCCTTTTTTCAAACTTTTCAAAAAAATACATATAAAAGCCTCTGATCAAATAGAAATAGGAAGACATGCTCCAGCACCTACCAAGTGTAGAGACAGATTTAAGTCTTTAGAAAAAAAAAAAAAATTATTTTTATATCTGTTTATATAGCCCCAGCAGGAAAAAAGTAACTTCTGTGAATCTGGTTATTATTGTCATTGGTATGAATATATAACCTCAGTTTTGTGTTTCCTAACTCCTTTTTTCCTCAGAACTAGCCCCATATCAATTATATTTGGCTAAACGTATCCCAATTCCCCAAAAACTCTTCTAAACCTTCTGGAAGAGAACAAGTGATGGAAATCCTACTGCTCACCCAGTCATGACAAATATCTGGCTACTTGTAATGATTTCCCAAATGCTTTTATTTTCTGCACAGGGACAATAAACCAAACTGAAATAAAGACTTTGGCATTCATGTCTAGGAACAAATGCATTACTGAAATTGAAAAGAGTGTTACTGAAAAAGATACTCGTATAAATTGTTTCAAGTAATGAGCACCATTACAGAAAATAATTTAATGTCACAGCAGATATATGAAGTAATCTGAATGTAATGGAGCTGGACTAAAGTAGAAAACAGATTCAAACCTATAATATTGAAGTCCAGGCATAAATGCTTTGCATAAGCAGAAGCATGATGGTTTCAAATTTATCTTCAAGACCAATTCATACTAAACGGTATTATAGTAATGATATTTTTAAATTTAGAGGAATATAGAGGAAAAAGTAAGTAAAATTAATTAGATAACAGAGTCAAGTCTGGGATATACTCTAAAATTTTATTGTTACTTGATTATGAAATACAAATTTAAAAAATAAATGTAACAATATTTCACTGGTCTTCCAGAAGTACACATTGTTTCTGTGGCATTTTTTCCAGCCTGATTTTACCGTGATAGACATAGAATTAAATAACCAAAAGGCATCCAGAGGTTAAAGTGAGAGCTATAAATGGATGAGGCAAGAGAAATAAGAATGCAAAAAGTAAGCACTGTTCCACACTTTTATAAAGAACCTTGAACAGAAGCTACATTGAAGAAATGAATCATGAATAGGAGAAACTAATATTAGTATCCTGAAAGTATACCAAATTACCACTTGAGTTTATAAAATTACCCTGACCTCTCTCTGAATGCTATTTAAAATGATTAAAAAAAATGTTAAGCGTTTTAGTAATGGCCCATGAACCTAAATGCTCAAAAAGAGATGAAAAGCCTCTCCATAGACATAAGCAATCTGTTAAAAAAGCGGATTCATTTTGCAAAACAAAATTTTACTTTTTATTTTTTTAACTGGCATTTATGAGAAGAACAACAAGAGAAAAATGCATGTGATAAAAAAATTAATGAGACTGGCAAACCTGTTAGACAGAATGTAAGAACAAAATCAACGTTTAATAAATTTTTATCCTTAACTTACAAGTGTTTGCACACAAATACCTCCATAGATACAAAATTTTATTCTTATTTTTTTTAATATGTCTTATTAACTCCATGCATTTGTGCAGGGCCAAGAACAAAGCTCTATTCTAGAGCACTAATGCTTTATTTCAAACACATGGACTCCAAAAAAAAACTTACACCAGGATTTAAAATACATAGAGATAAAATATTAACAAATAATGAAGTTATAAGAAAAGAATGTTTTACTATGTCATAAGGCTGCCACTGTAAAACAGACTCATCGCATAGCTAAAATGAGCAATGATTTCTGAATGTCATAGAGGGTTCTGATAAAGTAGAATAGCCATAAAATGAACTTCTATACAAATCACCATGCCAACAATATCAGTGGTGTAACAAAGGCTAAACTTATAGCTCCTTTACAGGCTTTGATCCTTAATCCCAGAAGAGCTAGAACTCCACAGAACTGGAATGTATTCTATAATTTCAGGAAACAATGTGTGTCACTCATCTATCTACTAATGTTGATATAAGATAGAATGTCAACAAGCTTCTACAAATGTGAGATTAATTTTAGGGCTTTTCTGGCACAGGAGAGATCCAAATAAGTCATTAGTTCACAAAAGCATGAAAATGTCTGCAGTATTAAATACTCCAGTTTGTACATTCTTCAATGGACTGATGCTTTTACCACATGTGATAAAATGCAAGATATAATTTACACAGCTCTAACAAACCATGGTCTTACAGTTTGTTACAGCTTCATACAGTTTATCTTTGATCTTGTCTGTGATTTAAACATTATGATTATTACAAATATTGAAATTTAAATGTTATACCTGACTGCAGCTGGAGGCATAGGAAATCATGTTTTCTTATCTTTAGAAAAGTTTACAGACTACAGACTT
Source organism: Melopsittacus undulatus (assembly GCF_012275295.1). Taxonomy (NCBI): domain Eukaryota; kingdom Metazoa; phylum Chordata; class Aves; order Psittaciformes; family Psittaculidae; genus Melopsittacus; species Melopsittacus undulatus. The sequence continues at coordinate 79,918,276 of NC_047527.1, read as the reverse complement.
TATAACTGATTCCTAATAATGCACATATCATAAGTTGGTCAGATGTGGAATCATAATGCTGCATCAATCTTCCATCTCCAGAGCTGTATGTATGTTCAGTATCTTGCTACAGATGCATATTATAATTCAAGATGATGAAATATTCTACTAAAGGGATTAATTTATGAAAAAAGTCTTTGAAAAATACAAAGTAGGAAGTTTTCAATTTTTCAATTTAACTTGCTTGCAAGCTGGAATCCAAATCATTATTGATTGTTGATCTGTGAAATGAATAACTATGCTGATATTTAAAATCCATTATAATCACATTCTAGCTATTTTCTTTCTTTTTTTTTTTTTCAGAATAGAAGACTTTTAAATAGTGCTTAACAGGTTTATATTAATCTATCAAAATCCAGGAGGTTAGTTCATTATTTGGAGAACCTTATGAATTAAAGGAACATTAGACAGTCCTTCCCTGCCCTTAGCACAATATCAAAATCTTCTTGATTCATTTGGGGTACAATATTAGGAAGATGTAAATTCACGCCTAATATGGGGTATAAATCAACTTCCTATGAATGTAAAGATTTTATGGCAGCATTTGCAAACTAAAAAGCCTGACATTTACACAATAATTCATGCATAATTTCCCCCTTGTATGTCACATTCTTGAGATGAAAGTAATTTTAAAACACAAGGTCAAAGAAATATCTGTCAATGTCACTGAAAAAATAAAGGAAGAAGTCTAAGAAAAAAATACAGAAAGCAATTTAGCATTTTTCTAGTCTGTGTAGCCTAATGCTCATTTTCACACAGAATTACGGAAAGATGTAACCATTCCTTCTGTAAGACAGAGATAAATGATAGGTAAAGAAACTTTTTCACTGATTTAATTACTGCTATTGTTCATTGGCCAACAAAATAGTTTGAGTCACTCTTGCAGGAACGCAATGTTTTCTGTATCTGATAGATGGTATGATCAGAACAACCCCAATCACAGCAGGAAAGACACTGAGCAAATTGTCAGCATGATTTACATACCAGTTGTCAACAGCATCTGGGTTGCTGTGCAGAAGAATGATGGACAACAGATGTTTCTAGAATTGTTCCCATCTGCCCTATCTGCATATACATCCCCTGTGAAACAGTAGTTTTCAGCTTTGATCCTCCTTCTTAGAACATAAATTCTCTCCGAAAGTATACTACCCAACATATTATTGCTGAATTATTACTAAGCAATGAATTATTACTAAGCAATGTTCAGTCTTAGTACTACTAAGTACTAAGGAGTAACTACTACTACTACTAGCAGAATACCATAGATGGCTATCCAAAGATGGTTGAAACAAAGTAGTGACTATGGTACTTTCAGGGGTCTAAAACACATCTTCATGTGTAAATGTGCATTTGACCTTTGAACCAAATCCTGCTTAAACTGATAGTAAGTAGCTAACTATTATCCTTAATGATACTTTAACTCTAAAATATAGGTAGTTTTTTTCCTAAAATTTAATAGGAAAAAACATCTTTGTGGTTTTGTTTCCTCTTTTCAGAAGACCAAATTTATGCTTTTCACAAAATTAACTGCTCTTTATAATATGAATTTATAGCTATTGGTGAAAAAATTCAGACTCACTGTGTCCTCTATACAGATATATGTGTTTAATTATATGTGTGTGTATCTATACACATATATATGCATATACATGTATATGTATGCACATATACATAGAAATAAAAAGAATCCAGCTCAGAAAATTGTGTTATCATAGTTCATACTTGGCAGCCATAGGGACAATAGTGAAAAAAACATAATGATGAAAAATATCACCAGCCACCACCATCTTTTGTAATATGGCCTATTATGTCTTTATTGCAATTGTAATCACTGCTGAAAGTTTCTCTAAATTGATTAATATTGCATACTGCCATACAACAGATACGTATCTCTGATATACAACCAGTTATATTTTATGTATGTAACAAACTACAATGTGATGTGATAAAAATGCTATTAAGCATTTATGAAAATAATATCTGAAGATAGTAATTCTATGGATCTAGTTAGATTATGTTTTATTTGGCAACAGAGGTGATATTGAAAACTCTCATCACTCTCTATTTGTTCCCACCCAATTAATTCCAGTTACAAACAGTTTATGAAGCCCCTTGTCCATAAAATGCTGCTAAGTTATTAAACATAATGGGGAAGGAGGAAGAGTTGTATGCTATTGAAAGCCACTGCAGTCTATAACCAAAATATTTTCAGTGGGAGAGCCTTTAAAGGAAGTAAAAAAAAATTAACCAAACAAGCAAAAAAACCCCAATGAATAGGTGTCACAAAAGACAGTTATGGCTAATTGTCACTAATTAAAAAACAGAATTTATATTAGTCAAGGTAATTCAAAGATTCTACAGAGGATGCGAAAATCAGAAAGTATCTCTCTAGTATGCCATTGTGCTTCACAGAAGATTTGTTTTCTTAGTATGATATTTGTTTGCAGTGGAATTATAAATTTAAGAAAATCTCCTCCTTCTACAGAACATGAGCACGATATTCAGCACTTCAATTTATCTTAAAGAAGTTTGCATTCACAAGTTTGTGAAGACAACAGAGAAGTAAAGGAAACAATTCTGTGAAATAATACTAATGTCTACCAGACTAATAATTAAAAGAAAATTTTAAAATAAACAATTTCTGTTGAGGAATGTTAATGCAAAACAGAGCTGTCAATTTACTGAAGAGGCTACTCTTTTTCCTTCCCCTCATTCATTATTAGCTAACTAATGATGGTCTTTAGGAAAAGAAGTAAAAATGTTGCTTCTCACACATCAGAAATAGAGAACAAGTAATAAGTAATAATTGGAAACTAAGAACAGCAGACAAATGCTTTAATCTCAGAATATTAATAGGTTCCTGAGCCATTTGTATGTTAGCTGGCTGGCAAATTACAACATACAAGTGTTTTAGCTCAACAGAACTTCCACAGCATGAAAGCTTTCTGTCTTCCCATTTTTTCTCCCACTCCCTCCCACCAAGCAGACTGGGGCATAAGCGGCTAGGAGGGGGAGCACAGACAGAACGGCCGACCCAAATTGCCTAAAGGGATGTCCCAAACCATATGACACTGTGCAGAGTAGCAAAAGCTCAGGGAAAGGTGAAAAAATGGACATTCACAGCTATGCTCTTTTCCCAAGCAATATTTAGGTGCTGAGCCCCTGCTTCCTAGAAAATGCCTGCTGATGGGAAGTACTGCATAACTTCCTTATTTTGCTTTTCTTGCAAACATAGCTTTTGCTTTCTTGATTTAACTCATTATCTCAGTATGTAAGTTCTATCACCTTCCTTTGACTTTCTCCCCATCCCAAGGGAGAGGCAGTGAGCAAGAAGCACCACAGGTGTTTGACCTCTGGTCAGGGTCTACTCACTACAAACTCAGAATTAGGAAGAATTAGAATTTGCATTTTTATTCCTGTGTTTCTGTATTTACTGTGTCTTCAACTGCAGAGTTTGTGGGTTTGTCTGTTAAATTTACAATCATAAATGGCAAATGTCTACCTATACCAATTTATCCCAGAGACTGTATGAAATGACTCTTTAAATTTAAAAAATAATGTACATAAAAGCAACAATGTAAACACTAAAAACGAAAAAAAAGGGCTTGTGTAAAAGTACAGAAAAAGTTGTGAATATTTCACATTTCCAAAGCTCCATGAAACATTTCCATTCAGTACTGATCAAATATGGCATCTAAAAAGAAAAGGAAATCACTCATTTTTGTAGTAAAATTGGGATATCAAGCAGTAACCTCAGCTATAAATTGGATTGTACAGTTGCAGATGATGGAAAAATGGAGATAATTGGGTAAAAAATTGTCTCTTCCTTCAGAAAATTATTTCACCTTGTCATGGGTTCAGCAGTAGCTCATGCTCTGCCAGGGAGGAGGGAGAGATAGGGTGCCTGGTCTGGGCTAGTCGGGGAGGTATTCCATACCACAGCACGTCCTGCTCGGGGAGGGGACTGGAAGCTGACCAGGAGGGGAGGGGTTAGCTCTCTCCTCCAGGCTGGGCTCGGAGAGGGAACTGGAAGCTGGGCGGGGGGGAGGGGTGAGCTCTCTCCTCTCTCCCTGTTTGTCTCCTCTAACATTGATTTGTCGTTGGTAGCGGTGGTGATTTGTGTTGTACCTTGATTGCTGGACTGATTTTACCTCAATCCATGGGAGTTGTATTCCTCTGGCTCTCCTTCCCATCCCTCTGGGAGTGGGAAGGTGAGGGGGTGGGAGGGGAAACAAAGGGGGAACTGTGCATATTTAGTTTAAACCACGACACACCTCCTCCTGTCAGCTGCATTTCCTGCTACAACATCTCTTGCTCACTTATTATACACTTAATTTGGCTACTCACTTTATGACAAATCAATGCAAATTGCACTTTTTCTGCCTATACTACTATTTATGATCTGTCAGACTATTATTCCAGGATTGAGATGACTAGTGTACTCATTTGTTTGATGATGTTTGGTGCATACTGGTTTACAGATCCTAGACCGACAGGAGGTCTAGCAAGGAGGTAGATAAGGAGGAGAACTGAAAGGGGAAAGAGATGAGAGATGGCTTAGGAAACGTGTGTGGAAAAAAAAATATCTGTAAGAACCAAAACAAAGAAGGCAGTAGGTTAACTCAGCCTAAAATGAGATAATTATAACAGACTTTCAACATATGTAGCACCACTGTCACTCATTTAAACCAAATATCACCTAGTCTTACATGGAAACCTAATGAATAAAGGTACACAATTAACAGGGTAAATATGGCTGAGTACCTCACAGTAGCCAAGAGATGGGTTGCTAGTGAGGAGTGCAACATATTTATTCTCCTTTGCCTGATGACAAAATACAAGACCCTTTAATGACAAAAGCCTTCATGCTCAACAGCGTATGCAGTTGTGTTGTGGCTATTCTAGGGATCCCTCCTCCATTTCTGGTTCTGGATGCAGTCAGTCTTCCTCAGCCTTATCCGCTGAACATGACTGAAAATCACAGAGCTCAACTTCCATTATTTTTTTTACTTTCCCCTTGCTCTCTTTAACAGGAAACCTGTTTGGAATTGTTACTGGAACTAATTGATTTGTCAACAACCTCCCTTTGACAAACCATTATTTTCTTAAACAGAGACAGCTTGTTGGTTAGAAAAATTACAGGTCAGCAATGGAGCCCTTAAAGCAATAGACCTGCTAGCTCTGAACTGTCCCCTTTATGAGATGCTTTTTAATATTGGGTTGAAAAAAGCAACAAAGTAAAACTGCTGACAGAAACCTGGTGTAGAACCATACAAAACATTAATAATCTTAATCAGAATTCATAAACAGAATTCTGTAGTGTTTTTTACAATATATTACACTAATATCAATAGATACAAAACCAGAAGACACAGAAAAACTACAAAGATCTGCCAGATATGTGAAACTGCAGAGATAGCTTAAACAGTCATTTCATTACATCCCAATATCTCTTCCTCGCTCAAAAAAATATGCTGCTTTTAAAGTAACAGATATAATAAATACATAGTGACTTTTGAACATGTGGAATAGAAAAAGTTCTGACATTTCAATTTACAGATGAAGTGAACCATAATGCACACATATTTTAATGTTTTGTTAAATTGCTTATTTGCTTCCATTTGATAGACAACAAAAGCTTTTAAAATTATATACTAGCATGTAACATTATTAGGTTTAAAAGCATGATTTCCTAGATGACATTTTACATGTAGTTTTGAAATCTGTCATGGTACAATTACCAGTGACCTATCCAATAGACCAAAGAATGAGATGACTGAGGTGGGCATTGCAAGCTGCACATGTGCATACATACATACACACACACATACACACTCACATATATATATTATTCAACTTTTGATCACTACACTGAACAGTGGCAGGAGATTTATTTACTTTTATTTGCAATCAGTCTATCTCAGGTTTGACTGGTGAACTTAAAACTACAGACATGGTTCATTTACATTTCAATCAAAAGTAGGAGTAAGGTGGCAGGAGCAAATAATCTTTCAGGAAAGATATTATTAACAGTGACAGTGCATAGCAATTAGATAAACATGGCATATAGATTAAATAAAATATATAGACTATGGCTAAACACCACAAAAATATTGACCCTTCTATGAAATCCCACTGTCAAATGTCAATGCAACCAAAAAAAAGGATGTTTATCTACCACTATCTTGAAGTAGATAATGAATTTCTAATGTTAAAGGTTTTTCTTCAAAATCCACCTATATACTCTCTCAAAGTATTTTAAGATATCTTTATTTGCTTTTGCAAAAATCTCTCTTAAATAGTCTTGGGACTTGCATAAAGCACTTACAATAGGAACAGACTATAGTAGTGTTAAGACTATATGCTGAAATACACTTAAAATTACTATTTAAAAAGAGTATTAATCAGTAATTCAGAACTGATATAAGACAGATACAATGCCACTGTGTGAATTTCTCTTTTCTAATTCATTGATTGTAGGGTTTTGCCATTCCATTATCTTGTCCTACAACTCCCCTTGTTTGTGACATATGATGAAAATTATTCATATTCCTGTCACAGTGTTCTTCAATTAACTCTGCAAATTCTTTTTTGATATCAGAGTTGAGGTTCCATGTTGATTTTCAGCAATTAACGGCATTTGTTTTCACTTGAAAATAACATTATAAAAATCATTGCTGTACTCTTTCTTCTATGGACAGAGAAGTGACTCAGAGCAGCCCTGCGGAGAAGGACTTGAGGGCTCTCCTATGGACTTGTTCCAACAGTTCCATGTCCTTTTTATGTTGAGGACACCAGAACTGCACACAATACTCCAAGTGAGATCTCACAAGAGCAGAGTAGAGGAGCAGGATCACCTCTTTTGACCTGCTGATGACAGTCCTTTTGATGCAGCTCAGGATACGACTAGCTTTCTGGGCTGCAAGAGCACACTGTCAGCTCACGATAAATTTCTCATCGACCAACACCGCCAAGTCCTTCTCCACAGGGCTACTCTGAATCTCTTCTCTGCTCAACCCGTAGCTGTGCCTGGGGTTGCCCAGACCCAGCTGTACCCAATCTTGCACTTGGCTTGGTTGAACTTCATAAGGTTGACATCAGTCCACTTCACAAGTTCGTCAAGGTCCCTCTGGATGGCATTATTGCCCTCCAGCGTATCAACAGAACCACACAGCTTGGTGTCATCGGCAGACTTACTGGGGATGCACTCAATCCCACTGTCCATGTCGCCGACAAAGATGTTGAACAAGACCAGTCCCAACACTGATCCCTGGGGGACACCACTAGTTACTGGTTTCCAGCTGGACATTGAGCCACTGACCACAACTCTTTGCCTGTGCCAGCCAGCCAGTTCTTTATCCACCGAGTGGTCCATCTATCAAACTGGCATCTCTCCAATTTAGAGACAAGGATGTCGCAGGATGAAGTTAAAACCTGGATTCCCTACAAGATCTTAACATGTTAACATCAGTTTTCTCATTTCAACAGTACTTGTTAAACATAATATATAGCAACATTTTGTTACCAGTAGAAAATTTAGCTTGTGTAGCCACATCAGATAATAAGAATATATTTTGTCACAGGTAAGTTCAGTTGCAAAAGCAGAATCGTTTAAAACTAGGATTTAGCCTGAAGTGTTCTCTACTCAGAAGTCTATTTTCTTGTACTATAACTTCAAGGTTAAAGAAAGGATATACTGTCTCCCTTCAGGTTGTAGGCTTCACCTGAGAGCACAAAAAGCAATTAAACCAGAACAGCTAGAATAATCATTGCCATAACAAGTAATTTTAATTCATGTTTCTCAAGAAGAATTTCTGATAAACAATGAACTGTTACAGAGGGTAACAATATTGTATGAAAGCATGAAATTTTTGTACAAGATGAGATGTTCAGTTCTCAAAGTAACCAAGAATAGAAATCTACGGCTTTATGTAGCTGTGCAATAGTGCTATTTTTAAAGCTTGCTTTAGATTACTAACTCAAGTGATTCGAGCCAATAGTTTATTGCTATACAGCTGGCTTAAATGCACATATCTATAAAAGCCTGAGTGAATGTGGAATTACATCCCATGATCAGCCAACTTCAAAATGGATTTGAAATACTGAACTCTCAAAAGGACCAAGGGTGCTCAGAAGCAGTAGACCAGAGAAAGCTGTGCAAACCCAATATGATAGGATGTGGAAATCTAGAAAAGTATGTTTCAAAGACATTTTCATCAACTGTGCACATCTTTCAAATTCTAAGAGTCAATAAACCCACAATGATATGAAGAAAACTGGGATCAATGACAAAATCCTCTATTCCAAAGTAAGTATAAAATTTGAAGAGAGTTTTTTATTAGTTTTTAAACAAAATTAAAGTACACTGAACTTTAATTCATTTAGTAGCAACATTCTCCCTTTGTATCAGCTTTAAAATTACATAGCCACATAGTCCAAATTTCTGGGTGTGAAAGTAATAGCAGTTTCTGCACAGATATTACATGGCCTAAATTAAAAAAAATAACTTCTGCTTAAAATTAAACACCAATTTTCTGTGATGTTAGACATGAATACCACATCAATTATATGAACTTAGAATTTCTATTCTGACATGACTATGAAGTACTCAGGATCTTGAAATACTATGTATTTATGCCAAAGTCAGGATTAAAAAACTCCAAAACAACCAACCCAAAACTGAAAAGAAAGTTGCGGCGATCTGTAGCATTGTACAGTCATCTGCATTATTGTGAATTTACAGCTATTGTGACTGACTGAAGAAGATATAAAACCAGTAACATGAGGATCTGCAATTGCAACAGCTGGTAGATAAGACAGTCCCAAGCAGCGCGCTCCTTCAGCTGGAGGTGCGGAGCCTGGTCTTTCCCACCGCCCTCCCGGGAGCTTGGAGGACTTAGCACATCCCCGGTGCTGGAGAGCGGAGGCTCGACAGTGCCAGGCTCAAATGCCAGGCTCTCCAACTGTGACACCACCTCCAGCAGCGCCTCCTTGCTGCCTTATTGCGGCACTCACGCCCACCCCCGGCCCCATGCTCCTTCTGGCTTGAAGCATTACTTAGCAACAACTAAAACATTGGTGTGTTATCAGTATTCTTCTCAGTCTAAAGCTGAAACACGGCACTGTATCAGCTCCTAGGATGAAAATTAACTCTATCCCATCCAAAACTAGGACATCCATGTTAGTAAAGTCTGCAGAACTTCAGCTATTATATTCTCACTGGAAAGCACTAGGCTCTATCAAAACACTGGTTAATAATAGAGTATATATTTGCTCTCTTTCTTGATTTTTTTTCCCACTACAGCTCACCTAACAGCTTTCTGTTGTTTTTTTTTTTTTTTTTTAAATTACACTGCATATAGAAGTTAGTTTGGCCTGAGCTATGCTTCTGCAATGCAGAAATTGGACCATTTCATTAACAACCATGAGACTGAGGCAGGTATCATTAAGTTCTGCTGACAGCTAACAAACTTCCAACTGAGAGAGCATAGGTTAGTGAGTTGTGCATTTTCCTCATACCTCAGTTGAAAGAGCACAAACTGTGTAGTAGATTATCCATTTGCAGTAAACATTGTAATGACCACATTCTTGCTGAGAAGAGGATGCAGAGAAAAAGAGTAGTCACTGTTCAAGTAAATACATTAACTCTACTAGTAGACATTGAAAGCATTATTTTCTTTTAAATATACTAGAAGTAACACTTTTGAGGACCAAGAGTCATTAAATCAAATGAAAATGACACATCTCATATGAACTGACCTTTGAATCATTAGACTAGTTACAAAAAAGTCTAACAAGCAGAGTGTTAGTTTAGAAAATATCATTTAAGCCTTTACTAAGTAGCAATTCAGCAGATAATTAATATGCCTCAAAGGGTTGTCTTCAGCATCTGTATCATGTAATTGGAAGATAAGAACACAATCTTTACTTATTCCTTTCCTCCTGCCTGCAACAAGGGAACATAGCTACAAGCTTAAATGTTGTATGAAGTAATCATCTGTCTTTGCAAAACTAATTGTAAGTGCTTCACTGTAGTCTTGAGCTTGTCTGTGCCTTATAGCATAGTAGGATATTTTATAGTTTCCCTAGTTGCCTCTTTAAAAAAAAAAAAAGATAATGCAAATCATAAAATATTAAATATAAATCTGAGACTTGCATAATATATAGAAGTTACAGCTGAAAGAGGAATATTCAAGCTCTGAGGCCCTTTTTAAGACTACACCAGGAGTGACATTTTAGAAGAGCCTGTTCAAGGATTCTTGTGGGATATATGAGCTTTTATATTTAAGCTGCTATGGCCCAGATCTCTGAAAATCTTTAAAAGGAAGTCGCGTGTTCTTTTGATTTAAAAAGCCAAACAAACACCACATTAAACCAGCAAACTGGGGATGTAAATATATGTGTGTGTCTTTAGTGAGTGAATGTAAGTGTTGCAGGGAATTGCATATATATATATACATAAAATTATTACTAAGAAAACATCATTACAGTTTGAGGTGGCAAAACATGCAGGTTAAAAATTTTATTCAAATAGTCATTTTAAGGTTTAGACTCACATTTTTTTTAAATCCACATTAGTTTCTGTATCTTTCAAACAAAGGCCTCAGTTCTTATTTTCACTTTGTCCAGAAGCGTTAAAAACTCAGTATGTATCCTGGAAACTTTTGCTATTTAATTGATTTCTAGCTTATAAGTATCTTAAAAAAGTTCTTGTCTTTGAACAGATAAAGGAAGCATACTGTACATGGTGTATTATTATATGCTGAACTGACATATATTGTTTCTTTCTTATCCATAAATTAAAGCAGTACTAGTGTCGTGGTTTAAAACCAAGTCCCCCTACTCCCGGAGAGTTAGGAAGGAGAATCCAAAGAATGTAGCCCCCACGGATTGAGATAAGAACGGTTTAATTGCTAAGGCATAACACAAAACCCCTACTACCATTTACTACTACAAATAATAATGATACAGCAAACAGCAAGTGAAGAGAATACAACACCCCACCAGCCACCGACCCATAACTCACTCCACCCTGCCTGGCCGAGCACCATGTGCTCCCTCCTCCATTTTTCTCCAGAGCTCCCCCCTCCAGACTTCTCCTTCCCAATATGCATCCTGGGCATCACGTGCTATGGTATGGAATACCTCATTGCCTAGCCTGGGTCAGGTGTCCTGTCTCTCCTTCCTCCCGGACTCCCCTCCTCCACCTGGCTGGAAAAAAAAACCTTGAACAAAAACACCCTCAAAACATGCTCAAACCATGACATTATCCACCCCTTATTCCATACCATTCACGTCATGCCCAGATCCCACATTTTCAATAAACCATCACTCTTAAGTCCACCCCTCGATCACGAGACATCTCTATGTTGCATCTCTGGACTGATGGCCTGAAGTATCTGGGCCCACCTGGCTCAAAATTATTCACCGTCCCCTTCAGCAGTTCTACAGCTTGCTGCTGGGGACTCCATACAGCTGCCTTCCACCTCCAATGCTTCCAAAGCACTGGAGGGGCCCAGTGGATCAGATACCTGGCCATACTGTCCCACATGCCCTGCCACTCATGACTGTCCAGCCTTGGGAACAGTCTACTGGTGCTCCTATGTACTTGTCTAAACTTAGACAAGACCCAGACCTGACTCTGCTTAACTTTTGGGATCAGACAAAATGGTTGTGGATGGAACACACTCTGTGTGTGTGCCACCATGCCGAAAACCATCACAATCAGCAGGCAGGTCCCAAGGGCACCCAAAAGCCATTCAAAACCATCAGAACTCTCAAATGATGCTGCTGCACTTGTCACTGGGGCTGATGTAGCTGCCGTGCTTGCCAGCTCTCCCACTATCAGCTTCTCTTCTCCCGAGTCCAGATCTTCCTCCTCTGCCTTGCTGGGAAGTGCTGCGTAGTCTCCTGCATCCTGCTGGGGGTCGGCGGGCGACTTCCGGGGGACACTCTCGGCCGTCGGAGGGTCGGGAACGGCCGCAGGACTCACCCCCCCCACTGCCTTATCCTGCTGCTCAGCTACCGCCCTGCTCCGCTCCTCCCCCGCCTGCTCCCGCTGCTCTGCCACAGCCGTTTGGCTCCCCGTGCCGCTCTCCCTGGCAGCCTCAGCTGCCGGCAGCTCCCGGGGCCGCTCCTTCCTGGCTTCACGCAGCTCCACACAGACGACGACAACGAGGATAAGGACAAGGACGGCGAAGAGCAGCGGGACGGCCTGGTACAAGTCCAAGTCCACGGCCACGTCCATCCCCCCCTGCTGCTGGAGCCCCACCGTATTACAAGCCTCCAACACAAACACAAACACATCCAATCCATACACCAAGTACCCGGTAAAATCCCGAAACAGCGAGATCCAGAGAAAAACCTCTAAGAGCCAATAAATCAGCATTGTGACAAGAGACCATAAATCCGCTCAGATCTGTTCTTATCTCAATCCCTCGGGCCCCACGTTGGGCGCCAAAAATGTCGTGGTTTAAACCAAGTCCCCCTACTCCCGGAGAGTTAGGAAGGAGAATCCAAAGAATGTAGCCCCCACGGATTGAGATAAGAACGGTTTAATTGCTAAGGCATAACACAAAACCCCTACTACCATTTACTACTACAAATAATAATGATACAGCAAACAGCAAGTGAAGAGAATACAACACCCCACCAGCCACCGACCCATAACTCACTCCACCCTGCCTGGCCGAGCACCATGTGCTCCCTCCTCCATTTTTCTCCAGAGCTCCCCCCTCCGGCCTTCTCCTTCCCAATATGCATCCTGGGCATCACGTGCTATGGTATGGAATACCTCATTGCCTAGCCTGGGTCAGGTGTCCTGTCTCTCCTTCCTCCCGGACTCCCCTCCTCCACCTGGCTGGAAAAAAAAACCTTGAACAAAAACACCCTCAAAACATGCTCAAACCATGACAACTAGTAATGTAAAAATGACACCAGTACGTATCATGCAATCTGGTTATGGCATCTGCATGAACTAATTAGACTGTGTAATTTCCATCAGCATACTCCTCATTCATAAAAATACATTTGGATATCTTAGCCCATTACAATGAAATTTTATTTTCTTTTCATCATTAGAGAACAATTCCAATGTAATGACATCCTTTCTATTAAAAAAGAGCTGGAAAGTGTATCATATTCCATTATGATTATTACTAGTGAGAGGATAAAAAAAGAAAACATCAATGACAATTCTTTGACATTTTAAAACTTAGGCATCAATTATGAATTTTAAGTAAAACAACTAAATACAATGTCAATAAAAATTACTAGCAAAGAATAATCTATAACAATGACAAAAATTTTAACAAATGCAAGATACTGCCCAAGCTATTATTCTACTTTAGGGAATATTCCTCATAAAAAGCACCTAAGAACTATGGTACTGGATCTAATAGGTAACTGCTTTGTCTTTATGATCTCTGCATATTTGATTGAAATGCTCTTTTATCCTGTTACATTCTGACATCGTTGACATCTAACTTGAGAAGGGCTGAATGCTACTGTGACATTTAATTTTTAAATTGTAGACAGGTGATGGTCAGATGATTCAATGAATTTTAATAGAGTAAACTATAATTCAGAATTATTTTAACATTCACAAAAAAGATTTTTTTAATTTTTTTTTTTTTATTGCTTGCCTGTAACTTCTTTATAACTCTAAAACACATTGTTGATTCAAGAAATGCAGCTAGCCCTTTCTTCTTTTGCGAGTGTGAGAGGATCACAATACTGGTGATTTTAGAAGAGCATATGACCCATAATAAAATGTGCAGGATAGAACAATTTTGCTTATTACATTGTGTAAGAAATTTCTTAATAACTCTATAAGCTCACACATTCCATTTTTCAGCTCCTCAAGTACAAATACACTTATATTTGTTTCTCTCCTACTGTGCAATCTGACAGACCCATGCTGTGTCCCAACACCACTAATAACTTCTTCGCTCCAGATGTTTATCCCAGGCTGCTCCACTTCCATGCATACGTTTCCATTGCTTCTTTCTGTTCTGACACACTTCTCATTCACTTCTCTTAAATTTCAATTTCCTCTCTAAATTGTTTTTACTCTCTTGTTCCTCTTACTAAAACCTGGCATTTTCCTTCCCCACCTAACTTTCTATTTGCTCTTTAACTACACACAAAAGCTCCCACAATTACATTTTTTTCCCTTCAAATATCTTCCTTTTATCTCTTCCCCATGGTTTTCTGCAATGACTGAAGCCTCTGCTTCTTAACCTGTGCATCCTTTGTGCCTTTTTTTTTTTTCTTAAAGAAGACTTTTTTCTCTTGTTCCACAGACTTTAAACAATTCTAATGAAAAGCCTAAGCTGGAAAAGTGGTGAGCTGTCTAGTCACTGGATCCTGTCAAAAGAGAGAAGGAAATGCAGCTCTTTACAAATGAGTGGCAAAACCCCTCAGTCAAACAAAAACCCAAATATTTAAAGTACTTAGGTACTGAAAAACTTAGCATCTTTCTGTTCCTTTGTCCAATTCCCTTAGTGGCTAGCAAAATTTACCCCCTCAGAAGAGGAAAAATTTCCAGCTTTTTTCCCTATAATGGTATCCCTTGTCTAATGTAGGTTTTTTCCTCATCAAATCAATAGTCTTCCCTATTTACTTTTTAAGAGGTAAAAAGTAATTATCAAAAGTTACACTAAGAAAATAGACTGACAAATGCTAAGTATCCAATACTTCTTCAATAATTCTACTATTAAGAATCCAACAGACAAATAAAACCTCAGAAATTTTCTTGTCCTTTAAAGGAGACAAAACAAATAAATCTCTTTCAGATGCTATGAAAATTAATCAGCTATTATAAGCAAGTTTTCAGGATCCACAGATGTTCATTCAGAGATTTAGTCATCTAATCCTTTGTACTATTTTGTGTTTTCTATTTTCCACCACTGAATTTACATCATCTGTTTTCTCTTTTCAGGAGACCATGGAATTTTAAAAACAGCAAATTAATTACAAATACTCAGTCAAAAGTGAGAGAACTTTCTACCTGACAGCTACATTAAGGTCAAATGAAACAAAACATTAATATGGTTTTGGTTTTCATATGCAAGTATCTAAACCACAAACAACAAGAGAAAAAATAGGATGATTATATTCATTTGGATTTTCATGTGTACACCCAAATTGTATATTCTATGTCTAAAATTCTTTTGAAAGACCTTGATCAAAAAGTGGTCTTCCAGGTGCCTGAATAAGAAGAAATATTCTGCCTTATGAAGCAGCACTCATCCATTGAAAATTTGTTTTAGTGTGTCTTAAATTTACTACCAATGCATTACTGCTTATCAGTATTCAGAAGCACTTTTCAGAGTGTGCTGGAGAATAAAAAAAAAAAATCTATCCAGAGATGGAGCAATAAGAAGGTGAAAAATGCTTTTCAGTTTATTCTAGATATAGCTCTCCTCCCCTGCCCCCCCAATTATCATATTCCTATAACATTTTAACAATAGTTGAAACCAAGTTCCTGAACAACAACAGTTATTATTGCTCTATAGCACCATACATCTGCATAGGATTTATGCAGCATGAAAATCTCAAGAATCTCAAAATCAGCTAATCAGATGTTATGTTATTCATAGGTGCAGGTCTGCTGAGATTCAGCAGGTTAGTCATGTGAAAAAGGTATGTGGGATTTAGTGCCAAGTTAAGACATATAGTTGCTGAGGTTCAGTGTGCAGGTGCATCAGCTGAGGCTGAGAGATTGCAAACCATTAGAAGTTTTGTGCTTGAATTTACACTTCCAGGTTGATAAACATTTTACCTTAATTGTATAAAGTTGGGTGTGATTTTGACAAGCTAAAAGTTTGGCAGAGACACAGATAATGCCTTATATTTCTTCCTAGCAAACTGATGTTTCACTGTAGCTCATCTCTCTACTTGCTACATTAGAAAATATTTGCAGAGTCCTTCTCACCTGATACAAATAGAAGTTCTCACAGGCAAGAAAAACCTGAAATCATTGGTTTCTAAGAAAATTCTCTCCTTTTTGTAAGAAAAGCTGAGTTTCTATTCATAGTAATTGTGAGAAAGACCCTATAAAAGCATGAAATGAGGAGCTGCTATTGCTGCAGCTGCTGTCAAAACTTAAAAGCACTGGAAACAGTACATATTTTTAGTGTTTATATGAACTGTGATTTGGCTTGCACCTTTGAAATGAAGGTCTATAATGAGCATCACAGAACCTAATGATTTCTTGGTTCCTCTGGACTCAACCCATCCATGAGTTCATGGTGTAGGTGCACTTCCTCCTCATGCTCAGGCTCTGGGAACCAGGACCAGGCATTCTTTCCACCTGGGGTACCACTCTTGTCTCCAAACAACACACAGCTATAATATCAAGTTGAATTGGCTGTGTATCTAAATAGGTTTCTATGGGAACTGAAAAACCAAAGAAAACAGCATCTGTCAGAAGGAGACGAGGTAATGAGGCAACTGCTGTGACCACTCAAAGATTTTGTCCAGGGACAGAGAATCCAAGAAGGATCAGGGAGGGGAGAAATGCTTAGAAGACATCCATGTTCAAATAATCATTGCCAAGAAGTCATAAAATATGCGAGGCCATGAAAATAAATTACTGAAACTGTGAAAAGCAGAGGCTGAACAGAAAAGCTATTTACTTAAAGAAGAGATTAATTACAAGTTAGAATGCACAGTCTGTGAACAGCTCAGGTTAGGGGAGATGATAACTGTGAGGGTAAGAGGGTAAGCAGAATTAAAAAAGCATAGATATGACCAATTCAGAAGGACTGTGTAGTGAACTAATGGTAATATGCACCATTGTACTACAACATGAAGCATGAAGTCCTTAGAAGACATGTACTGCAAGGAAGAACAAATTATGACATTGGCATTTATTACTTTTATTAAGACCCTCTTGTTGGCACTTGTACACTGGATCGTTGAAGAAAGAACATTTAAGAACCAGTAAAAGCTACCTGTGAATATTTCGAAGGAGTGAAAAAGCATTCACTCACTGTTTTTTTCTATCATGAAAAAATAAGCAACATCTTTTTTTGTCATTATTATTTCACAGATCTGGAGAAATGAATTCCTTCTAAATCTCAGCATTTTCAAAAACAATTCTGTATTTTTATAATTTGAAAATCTCCTGGAGTAATTGCCTTTGCAATTACAAGTTTTTGTTAGGAGACAGAAATAAGCAGGATAAATTTTCTACACTGAAACTTATTGGCCCAGTGAAATTAGGCTTTATAACAAAACAAGAAACTAAATCAGGCTTTGAGCCAGTGGTATCTGTTAATGGTAAAGCAAACCATCAACATAAGTCACCACAAAATTTTAGAAGAAAGAATTACATAACATTGCACTTGCAAAGGGAGTATTCCAAATTTAAAAGGTCATTATGCAATAAAGCTAGTCATGTTAAGCACCTTCTTTAGAAAAATCTGTAAAACTTATTCACTTACCAGAAAGCTGGAGAGGGAGTATTGACAAGGGCATGTAGTGATAGGACAATGGCTTTAAGCTGGCAGGGGAGATTTAGATTAGACAGTAGGAAAACATTTTTCACTATGAGGGTGGTGAGACAGGTTGCCCAGGAATTTGTGGCTGCTCCATCCCTGGAAGTGTCCAAAGCCAGGTTAAGCAACCTGGTCTAGTCGAAGGTGTCCATGCCTATGGCAGAGGGGTTGGAACTATGTGATCTTTAAGGTCCCTTCCACCCCAAACTATTCTATGATTATATAAATATTTAGCACTGTAGACTGATCTATAGCAACTGTATAAAGTGCATTATGATTTCTTCTTGAATATGTTTAGTTTTTCATAAGGTTTCCATCACTGATATACATGTATATATATTTTTCCTTTTAACATCAGCAACTGTTTGCAGACGTAAACCATGCTGCATAAGAGAACATATTTTTTAATTCATAAGGATGATACACTACACCACCAAATATTTAAACCAGAAAAGAACTTTCCTTTTCTTCTCTTCTCCCAAACTTTTACGTAGATTAGAGAAATAAAACATTCCCAGTATTCCTTTACTAAATAAAGCTTACAGGTATTTGATACTGGTGTTATTTTCTTCACATGAGAAAACTATTTGTTGTTGTCTTCATTTTTACTATGCTATTGCTTTAACAGGCCACAATTCTTAAACAACAGAAGAGGGTATTGTACAGAGAAAGGAAGGTGTAGAATTCTATCTGTGGTGGTGGTGAGGACTGGTAATGAAGCTGATACAGCTTTTACATGAAGGGAAGTGTTATCGAAAGGACATTATGACCAGTAGCCATTAGAAGACAAGGTTATTCTGCCAGTTGATGATGGCAGGTTTTATCCATTGCTGTAGGGTTAATTACACTTTGATGAAATATAAAAAAATATAATTCCAAAGGACGCAGCCAGGAACTCAAAATCTGTTTCTTCTGTTGATATGTCAGTAACCTTTCAGGCCTTGCATTATTTTTATAGAAACAGAGAACAGAGATGGCATCACTTTTAAAGGAAATGCTGATTGATGTACCTATCAAACTATCCTCTAGTATTGTGTATTTTAATAAATATAGTCAAAAAACCTATGAGGTAGTTGTTGTTTTGCATTCTAATCCCATCAAACTTATGATTAAATTGAAGAAGAAAATAGAAAAATACCGACGGTTTTTGTACGCTTTTTGCTTTATATTTCAAGATGTCTCTTAAAATAGCAGCTCTAAGTTTGAAAACAGTGACATTTCTAGCATGACAAAAAAACCCCACAAAACTGTGCAACTGTGCTAGTGAAATAAAAATGAGCTACGAATATTGAAACTTGGGTCCAACCATTTCTTTTAATTGAAATATAGTTCAGTTTAGCAAAAGAACTTCAGCAGCAGGATTAAAAACATAAACTGGAAAGAATCAGATGGATCATAAGCTTAGTAATGGGATCTGGAGCCTTTCACTTTGAGATCATGGGTTCAAATTGAGCTGAATTTAGAAGTAGCCAAAAAGCCCTAAGTAAAGGCTTTCTGTGACTTGTGTGTGAAATGGTACAACAATATCGTATTACTTCTACTCAATGAGTAGCCATACTTAAAACACAAAAAACCCCCACAAAACTCAAAACTGAAATATTGCAGACTTCTGATTTTTCTTAGTAAAGAAAGATCAAAGACTTAGCCAATATAAAGAAAATACATTCTTCCTGATGTCCTGGTGTTGTGGTTTAAAACCAAGTCCACACAGCTCGTTCACTCCCCCCCCCCCACCTCCCCCGACTCCTGGAGAGTTAGGAAGGAGAATCCAAAGAATGTAGCCCCCACGGGTTGAGATAAGAACAGTTTAATGGCTAAGGTATAACATAAATCATTACTGTTACTACTACTACAAATAATAATGATAAAGCCAAGAACAAGTGAAGAGAATACAACACTTCACCAACCACCGACCCATAACTCACACCACCCTGCCCGACCGAGCACCGACTGATACCTCCTCCATTCCCCCAGAGCTCCAGCTCTTCCGGGTCTCCCCCAGTTACACCCTGGGTATGATGTGCTGTGGTATGGATTACCTCTTTGGCTAGCATGGGTGAGGTGTCCTGTCTCTCCTTCCTCCCTCCCTCCCCTCCTTCCTGGCAGAGCTTGAGGCTCAGAAAAGGCCTTGGACAAACCAAACATTTGAGCAGTAACTCAAAACATACTTGCTATCAGCAACCGTTCTCAGCCCGAAAGTCAAAACACAGCACTGCACCAGCTATCAAGAAGGAGAAATAACAAATGACTGCTACTGCTCAAACCAGGACACCTGGGTTGAGCAGTAATTGCAATTTTTCTTTTTCCTGGTAGCTGGAGCAGTGCTGTGTTTCCACTTTAGACTGAGAAAAATGCAGATAACACACTGAAGTTTTAGTTGTTGCTAAGTATGCTTACTCTCATCAAGGACTTTTTCAGTCTCTCATGCTCTGCCGGTGAGGATGGGCACAAGAACCCATTAGGAAGCAGATACAAGACACCTAACCCAAACTAGCCAAAGAGGTATTCCATACCACAGCACATCATGCCCAGTATATAAACTGGGAGGAATTACCCAGAAGGCCCAGATTGCTGCCCAGGTGGGGCTGGGTATCTGGTAGAGGGTGGTGAGCAATTATATTGTGCATCATTTGTGTTTATTGTTGGGTTTATTGTTGGGTTTTTTTTTCCTCTTCACGTTTTAGTTTTATGTTCTCTCTCCCTATTATTATTATTATTATTATTTCTTATCTCTTATCATTATCTCTTATCATTATCTCTTATCATTATTATTATTAGTGGTAGTAGAAGCAGTTTTGTGTTATGCTTATGTGACTGTTCTTATCTCAACCCCTGGGATTTGTATTCTTTCGATTCTCCTCCCCATCCTGATAGAAGTGGGGGGAAGGGCAGAGAGTGAGCAAGCTGTTCTGTGATTCTGAGTTACTGGCTCGGCTTAAACTATGAATCTTGAGCACTCCATGGTCTGGATATACTGTAAATTTGTTTTTGTTTTTCAGAGATCAGCTTTTGAAAAAGAAGTTATAAAGAGGTTATATTTTTGGAGACAATGTTGCATAAATATTTAGTTCAAATTTTTCACTGCCTGTTCACTAGCTTTTGTACTGACATTAAATTCAATACATTAGTCATCACTGGATTTGAGATCATAGCTGTTGTTGAAATGATGTAATCAAGATAATTAAAACTGAAATACTTCAGATGACTGCAAGGGGTTTAAAAAAGCCCCCAAACTCTGTTCAGCTTGTTTTTCATGAAGGATGAAAGTCAACAGCACTGATCAAAACATAATTTGGTCAATACAAAGAGATTGTGATTCCTGTTACTGAAAAATAAGATGATTTTTAATATGGAAGGGGAGAATTAAAATCAATGTATTATATCGTGTTAAAAATTCACTGGATCCAACTTTGGAATTGCCTGTCTTTATCCACTGATTACTGTAAGACCCAAGAACAGCCTCATTTCTGTTTTAGGGACTTAAAGCAAATGCCTGAAGTATTCGAGGACAAAGGCCCTATGTATAATTTTAGATTCCCAATTTCAAGAACAAGCAGTCAGAAGCATTGTGCTCAAAAATAGCTGTGTTTTTTTATTCAAACTGGTGCTGAATAGATCACTTTTTGAAGTCCTTTTAACAATTAACATTAAATCTGCTAGAGAGGGAGGAAATATGTGCAATGCTGAATTAAGTTTGCATCTTTTATCAAATTCTGGTTAACTTGAGGTTTTATATGTGAAGACCTTATAAATTCAGAAAAAAAAAACCCACCTTAAATTATCAATACAATTTTCACTCAGCCTGTCAGTTGTGAATCTTTTTTCTTTAATAAGTTGTCTACAGTATCTTGCAGTCTGCGTTATTCCCCTTTGATGTTACATCAACTGAGGAAGATTAAAGTCTAGGTTGAATTTATCACCAATGACATTTCTGAGACTTTGGTCCATCAATCCTTTGTGATGTGAAGATGTCAGAACAAAGTCATCACAAATTATGTAATGTCACTCCACCTAAGTCACAGTGCCAAGTAAGCTGATGAAGCATACTGTTGCAGAGTCCATATGCTTCCAAATGGTACATTTATAACTACATGCTTTTGATTTATAATTCTCCTGAGATGCTGAAATTCAGAAAGACCAAACCATTCTGGATTTATTATACTATATCCTGTGTAATATCTTGATTCTTTAATATACTGAATAACTTCAATATCTAAAGCATAATTCCTCTCTTTGGTCATTCAGGATTCATTAAGTAAGTTGTAGAAACACGGAAGAATCCAGCAGCAATTAAGGAATAAGTGTTTCATGTTTGTACTTCATATGTGCATGCAGTTAAAATTTTAGTTCTCACTTGTGATAGTTAAGAGGGGACAGTTTAAAATCCAAATGGTGAACAAAGCAAACAAATTTCTAAATTAAGTCTTAAAAACATCAATAGGGAGACAGCTGTAAATAGCTATCATCACAGAGGTAATATTACCATTTTTCACATGGGGCATTGTACTTTTACACTGATTCCACCACCTAGCTTTCTTCTTGACTCCATATCAAAACTGCCCAATTTTGTCTGAGGGATATAGGAAGATTTATCAACACTTGTGCCTCACTGAACTACAGAGAATTTGTACTTTTCTACCATATTTCAAAACATTAGTGAAAGTAGTGTAGTAGTAGCAGCACAGCAGTAGTTTTCTACAGATGCAGTTTAGCAGAATGCTACAATACACCACTGGAAGAAGGCTCGGGGGCACAAAACAACTTGGGATAGATCAAACAAAATCAAGAATAAAGGTAAAGACATTCATTTGCATCGACAGCAAGAAAGACTATTAAAGTGGGAGACTATAAAAGTAATAGGGAAGTTCCACTGGCATTTTAGTGGCCTAGGTTTGACTTCAGACAGATTTCTATAAAGTGGTCATACATAGAGCATGGTTTTGCAGGCTATCATCCAGGAAGAGTATTTGGTCCTTTTCCAATAAAGTTCGGAAAGAAACAACAGGAGGAGTATGGGAAAAGAGAGAGCCTGACAGATAAAATGTTATGAGCCATTATTCATTACCTTTTATTTTTATGAAACAAACTACCGATAAAGAGAAAAAACTTCTGGGGGCAGGGAGAACTTCGAATTCAAAATGAGCAATCAAATTATCAGAGTCTCTCCACTGGAAAGCTACAGTGGATGACTAACTGCAGCCTTCTGCTCATTACTTCACTCGAAAGATGAATTGATGTCCTTTGTATTCTCCAGTAAGTGAAGTTTCCGTTTTGCCTTTTCTATTTTTAAAAGGTAGCTACAGATGAAGAGAAAATATGCTGCAGTAATAGAGCCACATCAAGAAATATCCTCCTCAGCTGCTGTTCAGAAACATTTGAAATGTCTTCTAATAGAATGCTGCTTGTCCCATAACATTTGTGACTGTGCTTCAAATGCAAATTCCTTCATTACATTGAATTGCATTAAATTTTATAAGTATTCTGCTGCACATATCCCCTAAAAACAATTTGTGGAGAAAATAAAGTGATGTGGTACAACAATATGCATCCATTAGATAATAACTGAAAATAGCTTTATAAACATATTTCATTCTAGTTGCTACTTAATGATTTAGTTTTAGTGGGTAGCTTATGGATTCAGTCATTCCAGTGCAATGAACTAGAATCATCTTCAGAGCTGAAAACTTTATTAGTTTGATTATTCTACCAAATATGATGAGCACATGTAGATTTATAAAACAAGGAAAAAGTTACAGTCCATTGACTATGCCCTTTTTCAGCCTTTAAAGGCACTAACTAGAAGGACATCTCAGCATTGTTAACAGCAGTTCTTCTCCCAGGGAGCAAGATATTAATATTTTTGGTAGCAGATAATAATATGCAGATACTTTCTAACAATGTCAAAGTACTAACTTTGGGATGAGACAATAAAATTTAAGCTGAAATCACTCATGCTCATTAAAGATTCCTTTACAGCCTACTAAAAAATCAGAGATGTTAGAACAGGATGGCAAAATCTCAATACCCATAATTACATCATGTTTGTCTAAACTCTCTAGAACTACAAACAGTTAAGCTGGACTTCACAGACTACTTGTAACTACTGTGCATTTCTGCTCAACCTATGGTGCCAGCAGCTAACATGCACCTCACATACAACTCTACATAAGGGTGCTGATGAGAAATATATTTATCAAATTCCAGGCAACATTTTGCTCTTAGACAATCTTCTACAGCTTCATTGCCTTTATTTCAAACCTTTCCATATACACAAAAAAGGATGGATAATCATTGCATGCCTTGACTGCTTGGCAGAGATCATGTTAATCCAATAACAGGTAAAACAATATGGGCGCCAAAACACAGCAGTTTGAATAGAAATCATGTAATGGCAGATTCTTTTCCTATGTCTGCCTAAATCTTGTCTTTGTTTAGTAACGCCTATGGAAGAACTGACTGATAAGACTCCTTTTAATGTTGCGAAAAGGCTCTTAAGAGACCTAGGTAACAGGATCAGTAGTTGTCCTCAAAGGCATAATTTTGATTTGTTAAAAAATAAATTACAAAAAGTAATAAATCATATCACCAGCATATTACTATTGCTAAGAAAACAACAGAAACCCCAATTCGTTTATCTTCTATTTGTGATGTTTTTTGGGACCTGGAATATTTTTGCGATAACAGTGTTTTTTCTACAAAGCTTTGATTACCCATCTGTGTGATATTGGGCAAATTTATAATCTCTTTCAGAGCTGCAACACAACAGGCCCTTCTCAATTTCATGCTCACTATATCCCAGAATGTTTTTTCCTCACCCCCTTCCTCTGCCCTAACTCTTGTTTCTCCTTCTCCAGTGGTCAAGTCCCTGAAAACACTGAGAAACAGGCAATGAAACTGAAGTGTAGCCAGAAACCACAAATCATAATAATATCACACATTAATTGTTTAGCATTAATTTTCATATTGACTTTCTTATAATTAAGCAACAGACTTGTTTTAGTGAAGTGCAATAATTCCAATGAACCTGCTCATGCAATTTTTGCACATGCAGTTTTCTGGAACTAATTTTTCCATGTGTAGACAATACAGAACGATTTAGATCATTTCTTGAAAAACAAAAGCATATGATTTTAATGAATTTGTTTCATATACTGACTCAGTGTTTACAATAGAATAAGTAGCTTTTTTGCACTTTTTTTTTTTTAATTTTGTTACCATGAGACCTGACTTCTTAATTGAGAAAAATTCTGCTTGCTGTGTGTCACAGAACCAGTAAGTTGTGGGTAAACAAAGTTTATTGTTCCAACTCAGTTAAAGCTCCACCAACCTTAATTACAGATCTGGTGTCTCACATGGATTCATCACTGCACTGCTGGTGCTTAAACTTTCTGGGCAATGATCTAAAATGTGCAATCACTCACTAAAAGGGAGGGCTCTCAACCTAGAGGAGTTCCCTTGGATGGTATCCTGACCCAAGGGGAGAGCCCCTGACTGCAGACCCACTGCTCTGAGGAGAACACACTCCAAATGGCTCTGAGACAGGTCTCCTTTTATACTCTGGTAGAATCTGAGCTGTGATGAGGTGTGGTCAGGTAGCCACCCATAGGCTCAGGACACAACTTCCTCATCCCTGCACCTGCCAACCACCACCATGTGGGTGGAACAGGAGTTCTTTGTGGACTTTTGTCTCTGTCTGGAAGTGCTCGTGGAATTTTGTCATGGCAGGTGTAGCTGACACACTGAGGAACAATCATTTTGCCTCAAAGTGGGTAGCAGTTTCTCAAATATCATTAGAAAAGCTGCAATGGGCAGCATATGTAAGTGATGTCTCTAGCAGCCTTTGTTTTTTTTTTTTTTTTTTAGGAGGGGGGGTGTGGTATGATGAACAGGTGGAGCTAAGAAGTTGTTAATACGAGGGATCTCCTGGACTAGGGTTTATACATTTATGATAGGCACAACAGGTAGCACAATGATAACAACAGGTAATAACTTGTGTGAGGCACTAAAGTACTGTCATCACGAATGAAGGCAAAAGCATTGCTCCTTGGTGGCACAGAAGTAAAGAACTACAAAGAGCGAGCTGTTAAAACCTGCAGATTACTTCATACCCTCAGATATTCACAAATACTGCCCTATGTACAGGACAGTGATGAAACATTCATTTTTTTAATATTTTTGATTTTTTAAAAAATATATCCTTTCACAAATCAGAGTTTAGTAAACCAGTGTACCCCAAAAGAAGCTAAATGTTTTAAACTAAAAAGAAACCCTATACACAATCCCAGTCCACAAACATAACAGGGCTCTCTTCTTGCATATTTGAGCATTTCTTAGCATATACCTAAAAACCCTCTTGCTTTAGGCTCAGGGTCAGGAAATAGTTCTGACAAGAAAGAGAGATCAAAGATGTGCTTGCTTTAAGAAGGAGGCTGCACATTTCACACCAGTAAACAAGAAACAGAACTCCTCTCTTTCTCAATTTTCTTAGGTTAGTGCTTGTTTGTATAAGCCAAACCACTTAAACTTATCTCGTGCCACAGGACAGCATACAAAAGCAGTTTTGAAGAGATAACTCTCAGTCAACAAAATTACAGATATTGTATTTGTCCTGGGTTCAGCAGTAGAAGTCATTTTTTCTCCTTCTCAGTAGCTGGTGCAGTGCTGTGTTTTTGACTTTCGGCCTGGGAACAGCGCTGATAATACCGATGTTTTTGGTTTACTATTAAGTTATTTTTTTCCCCCATTTGGGCATTACCATTACACCTAGAAATCCTATCTGAGAATAA
The DNA here is from genome assembly GCF_012275295.1 of Melopsittacus undulatus. Lineage (NCBI taxonomy): Eukaryota > Metazoa > Chordata > Aves > Psittaciformes > Psittaculidae > Melopsittacus > Melopsittacus undulatus. The sequence continues at coordinate 79,891,947 of NC_047527.1, read as the reverse complement.
GTTTTGCTGCAGAAACTGAGAAGCCATGAGCATTTAGTATTGGCTTTACAACTTGTTAATTTTCGTGACACCTTTAGAGGGAGTAAACAAGGTACTCTTAGCCACAAATCTGTCAATTTCAACACCATTGTTGGCACACTCCCTTTGGTAATTTATGGAAACCTGGTTCAGAGCAAAAACTAAAAAAGAGAGAACATTTTACTAAAAACTAACTTAGAGAAAAGGCAGTTTCACATGCGGAGGCAACACACAGACTGACTACTGAACGAATATAGTAATATTGTGGAAATATTCTGTTCCCTGAAAACCATTAAGTATTTTGTCTGAACATTTTACTGTTTCTTCATTTCCCTGCCATCTAAAGGGTGGTCTGCAATTCTTGAATACAATCTTAATGCACAAAAGCCTATTTATACTTCAAAGTAAAATCTTCAGAATCCTAGCAGTTATTCTTCAGGATACTGTTCACATCATTACCTTTCTCTGCCATCACAAAATCCAGAGTTTAGCAGTTGCAGGAACTGTGGGTTTTGTTATTGAATGGAAAGTTATACTGGGCATAAAGGTACAAAAGAGTTAGCATGGGATATTACTGCATGAAATGGTGGCAAGTACAGCCATCAATATCCGTTCTAGTAATATTTCAGTCACAATCCATTTCTGCAGCTGAAGAGATTCTAGAAAATATGTTCCCTGGTTGCCTTGTTTGAAAAGCTGATATGAATATTGCAGCTAATTGAATGCATTGAAAACTCTATGATTGATTTTTCATTACTGTGTGTGGAATGAATATTACCAAATACTGATTTTGAAATGCTGGCAATATATTACTTAAATTATCAGTGCCATTTCACATTCAGAAATAATGTATAAACAGTGGGTTAACAAGCAAGGTCACAGAAGTTTCACGAAAAGATAAATCTGAATTTCAGGCTTTATTTTATTCTCCTTTGGAAAAAAAAAAAAATAATGCAGTTGTTCTGTCTCCTGAGCTTTTCCTTACATACTCCATTTTCTTCACACAGAAACAAGCACATGCTTATTCAGACTTAGTTATGCACAAGAAATGTGGCAAGTGAAGGACTAAATACATAACATTTTTATTTTTGTAAAAACAAGGCAAACGTTGCTTAAGAAATTAAGCACCTCTCTCCACTCCTCACCCCACCCCCCACCTATATGCAAATATGTGTTTAGACTAGACAAAACCCTAAAAGTTAGAATTTTGTATGTGAAAGATATGGTAATTTATAAGCAAGAACTAAAGTCTCCAAAACAGTTGTCTCAATCTATCATCCTTCGGGACGAACTGCAACAGATTCCTTCATTTGAAGATTGTGATATGTCGCTTACTCATATTTCAAAAGTTAATTAACAGCTAAACAGTTTCAGAAAGTAATAGAAATCTAGGATTTCACCTGACTTTTCCTATTACTATAAGTTATATACTCATTTTAAAATAAACCTAGACATTCCTGATCTATTTTGTACAATAACCTTTTATAAGAGGCTTTTAACATCTTTGCTTACAAGAGGTTTAATTCCTACCTCATCTACTGTCTAACTATGAAGGTTGGGGTCCAAAAAGTAAGGGGAACTGGTAGGATCTGAATACCAGTTTCTTACTGCAAAGGTTTTTTATATACACACACACATATCCTGGTTAGTGCAAGAAGGTAGTAGGATGAAGGCAGTGGTTAAACTGGACAATTTATCCTGAGTGATTTATCTATTTACTTAAACATCTACATCAAAGCTTGCCAAAACCTGCCACCTAGAGGAAAACAATGACACTCCCATACACAGCAAATCTTTAAGGCTACAAAAATGCTGCACAACTACTGTAGCTTCTCTATACTCCATGAAGTCAAAAGCACACCTACATGTTAAGCACTGTATTTTCTCTTTGATATACAAGTTCTGCATAAGTCCGATTCTACCTTTTCTGTTTCAGTTCAAATAAACCTTGCTATTTTGTGCAACATCTTAATGAGTGACTGAAGAAACAAGCACTGTAACATCTCAAGAAAATAAAGTCTTAAAGCCAAATGGCCTCTGTAGTTAAAACCCACACTGAAGTACAGAAGAGAACCATTATAATTCCATAGAGGAAAGATACAGTTCCAGACTGGGCAAGATATTTCAAAATTTAAAAAAGTATTAAAAAATAAATAGACAAAAAAGTAATACATTAAAAGTACAAAATTAGTTACTTTATTCACCAGCCCAAAATAAAGTTGTGAATCTGCAAGCTGCCATTCTCATGTGCTGTATCATTTGTTCCAAAGCCTCTGGATAATCAATACATCTTCAATACATCTGAGATTTGAAGAGACAGAAATAAAGAAAAGTTAGGTAAATCAAGGCACTTCATAAATAGGTGTGCTATCCTCTGAATACTTCAGTAATTCCTTTAAATAGCTATTTGCAAACCCTTGGATGAAAATGTATTTGCAGACTCAAAATAGGTGGACTTTATTTCTAAACACTGAAGTGACATTCTGATGTGCATCCTTATAATTTGCTTTTGTGTTTCATGACAAGCATTCCATGCTATTTAGTGATCCTGAAGAATATTCAGAATAAAAATCAACCAGATTGTCTATATCCTGGGTTGTTTTTTCCTCCTTTTTGCTAACATCTCACTTCAAAACCTGTATTTCTGTTTCTTAGGATGTTATAAGGTAAAAAACACTCTTGCATCCCAGTCTAATACATCTGAAAGGTTTGTTCAACAGTCTTGAGAACTATTGTTAATGTTTTTTACGTTAAAACAGCAACCTCTCCAGCCTGTCTCTGGCATGAGAGGAGAGTAGCTACCCTGGTGGAAGCAGCTCATTGTCTCTTTTCTTCATGAAAAGAAAGGCCTGAATCTGTTCACATGTTGTTTAGTTGACTGTCTCCCAAAGCATGAATTAACTGGCAATTACTGAAAGAACAAATGTTCTAAATAAGTCAGAATGCAGCTGTTTTCCTAGGAATTAGCAGTTGATGCAGTGCAAAAATGCTCAAAATTTTTAAATTGTGACTGTATGGTATATTGTTACATAATGCCTCTCATTAACTACTGAGAATATGGATATGCAGTCTTTAGCATATGTATCACCTTTTAATAACTATCAAAGATGAATGTCTTCTGGATACTGAAATAAAACACTGTACAAAATACAGAAATAGCAAGGTACTTCTTCAGTGCTTTTAAACTCAGAAGGCTCCCAAAGAAACTTCCTATTGCTAAACCTAAGCTGCATTTGTTAATGATTAACAGTAAGATAAAATACTACGCTGCAAAGCATTTGGGAGACTAAAGAGATCTGGAAATACACACCTGTTTTGTTTCATACCTTTATCCTCAGAATACCCAATAAACCATAAAGCCTTTGCATTAAAGTTCTGTATTCAAAGTAAGGATACATTGATACTGTTTTTGTTTGCTGATACATAATCTAAAAGAGATGGCTTTAAATAATATGCCACTTATGTTTCCCCTTACAAAATTTTTGTTTACTGTATCTGTGATATAGTTGTGGGTCAAAATTTTAAGCCTGAATACCAGATAGCCAAAGTTTTTGGATGCATGGTTTTGACTCCAAATGTTAACAGAATATACAACTGCAAGACCAAGGTAAAACATTTGGTTTTGGTATAATTTGGTTTGAAATGTGCTAATTTAAAGGTATTTGAACCACAGATTAGAAAGTGATCAACAGAACCAGCTGGGGAATGGTGTGGAGTGTGGAAGAGTCCACAGCACTCTGTAACCTTATTGCTTCCACTCCTGCTTGCTGCAGAAAGACTCCAGTTCCAACAGCTAGTGCAATAATGGGTATCACTACCTCCTCTTCCTTCACTGGATCTGGTCTTCTGCTAGCATATTCTGTCTGATCAGATACTCTAATTCAATACTGTTCTCCTAATGAAGGGAGCACCACTGATCTTGTTTTTACACATGCTAGTAAGAAAGGTAATCCACAAGTCAGCTTCATGTGACTCCCTTCTGTAAGTGGGTATTTTGCTTCTCAGTTTGCATTTTAAGGAAATATTAGGGCAAATTCAACACTTAACAGCTGAACCAGTTTTCCAGCCTACTAACTGAAAAGAATATTGCTCTATTGTCCATCACATATTTTGCTTTTCTGCTTTTCATTACTCCAGTAATTTTTCAATAACAACACTTTTGCATTCCTCATTCTTTATACTGTCACCACAAAACCTCTTTGGCATTCCCTTATTTTTCCCTTAAATAAGCTATTGCTTATTATTATTCGCTTGTTATAGGTTTCAGCTCCTTCTTCTCCGTCCTCTCACATGTTCTATTGCAGTCTGACCCTGGGATGTTTCATATGCATCCAACCTGATCTTTTCAACTACTATTTGCCATCTGAATTTTCCTGTCTTTATTTCCTTCCATTCCTTACAGGAAACCTGCTGTTTTTCTATACATATAATTTTTTAATTTTTTTTTAATGTTCTCAGTAAAGATACCAGAACTTACAATTTCTCTGGGTCTTAATTTTGGTAAAATTTTAACATGTCACTATTGAACATATCAACTGCCTTATACAAGGAAGTTATTATGGGCGGTAATGATTACATGGTCAACAGATTTTTGCTTTTTCAGCTGGTATTTGTCCATGTTACACAATGCTTGTTGCAAGGAAAATGGATTTGTATTTGTCTACTTAATCCGCATAATACAAGGCTAGCATCTTGTCAGTATTCAGTAACACCTCCTCCCCATGACTATTGTTAACTTGAAACAGAAAAGTGTTCCTAAATGTTGGATCACATGAGGGCCAGAAAAACAAGCTTATACAACCAAAACATCCTGACATAAGAAAGATGATGACATTGAATCTTTGCACCTCATAATGATGGAATACTGCCTGAAAGAACAAGCATCAGTCTTCCCTTTCCCCAGCAGGACAAAATCCCCCATTACTCATGTCCCACAAAGAACATAAGCCTGACTGACATATCCTTATTGCTGATCCTCCATCTTTCTCCCTCTCCAGTATTGTCCTGTCATTGCTCCTATGTTCTCCAACGCTTCTTTCCTCCAGCTGTGTGTCCCCAAGCCTCTGTTTTTTCAAGCAACCCATCCTTTTACAGTTGTCTTCAATACTTCTCATTCATTCCAGTCTCCCATCTTTTTTACCTAATTCTAACTCCTCTCACCATAAACACTTGCATGTAAAATTCTTTCTGTTTAAAAATCTTTTAATGCTTTTTCTGAAGTTCCTGCTAAATTCAGAAATTTTTCTCCTCAATCCATACTCAAAAAATAGAGACTCTTTAATGCCCATTATGAAAACAAATTTACACAGCCAAGATTACATGCCAATGTAAAACCCCTGAGAGCTGTCGGTTTGCCATGCATTGATAATTGCATCACCCTATTCCTGGGACAACAACCTTCTACGTAGCAGAACAAGCTTATAAGCACAAACAAATGTAATGTTCTCTTTCCCCCAGAATACATCTGAGAAATAGTGCAAACAACATTTTGAAATTAACAGCACTTTCCTAGAAAAATACATTGTTTTCAAAGTGCACGTTTATAGTCCTTGCTTTAGTAGCACGTTAAGTCAAGTTTTAGTAATATATATCACAAATTATCTACTAAAAGAAAAAAATATTTTCTCATCCCTGATTCTTCATTTTATTAGAGGGTGAGACATGAAAAAAAGTCCATCTTCCTTGATCTTTTTTCTCCTTCTTGATAACGGATAAAATCTGTTTCTGCAGTGAGAGTGTATGCCAACAGAGACAGCCTATTCTATCAACTCTGCCAGAGCATCCAGGAAGAGAGTTCCTGCTTTCCCTCTCAGGCACCAGCCAGCTTTGTCTAATATATCTGCAACTGAGCTGGCAAAGTCCTCCTTTGCCACCTGTTCTGAGGCCAGGCTTGGTCCTGCATCAGAATCAGAATTGGCCCTCCAGGAGTTCACACTCCTCCTGCTACAAAAGTCAAAGGAATCAGCAGTGTGGATAATGAAAGACATGAAAAGAACAGTCTTTTTTCTCTTTTCGTTATGTTTTCTTTTTCTTGGAGGGGAGGGCGCTGGTTGGTTTTTTTGGTCGTTTTGTTATGTTTTTTTATCTGACAGACAAACTTTTATTCTTTCATCTGGAGATACTTGATCATGTCAGATATAATTTCAAAACTTGAATTAAGGTGTGAACAATTGCTGCTACTTTTTATAGATGTTGCAAATTAAAATTGGTTTTGAGATAATGTCTGGCTCCAAACATGCATTCTGTTACACATAACAGATTCTGCTAATCTTCAAAACAATTAATTGAGAATCTTCTAGCCCTGGCCATTAAACAAATTACTCAGCCTGGCAGGCAATTACATAGATACATACTTCTCTCTAGATGAATGCTTTCAAATGTGTATGTTTTGACAGATGCTGTAAGAATAAGCCAAGCATACCACATTCACTAACATGAACTGCACTCCAGGAAAATCAAATGGTACAATGGACTGTTAAAGACTGTTAAAGACACTGAGAGCAATGGGTGTTGGGATATTCAAGCATTGGGATACATATTTAACAAAAACCGCATGGTTAGTCAACACTAGAGGATCTGCCAACCAGGCTGGCACAGCCAAATCAGAACTTACAGATACTATAAAGGGGGATAAAGTTCCTCTAGTGCACATAACAAATGTACTTGGGAAAGCAGTCTGGGTTATTGCTACCTTAAGTAAGGGCAAACCCATCCATGCAATTGCTTTTGTTCAAGGACCTGGATGCATTTGATGGGTAATGTGGGAGGATGGGGGAGTCTAGTGTGTACCTCAAGGAGATTGAATTTATGTTAAAAAAATAGTGAATTACAGTGTATGATGTTAATTGCAATATAACACTGCATAATGTGACTTCTGTGGTGATTACATGCCACATCGAGGGTATTACAGTTAAAAAAAATCACCCAAATTGATGAAGAATGAATTTTGATGAAGCTAGACAAGTGCAGCAGTAATGGAATCACAACTGACATCCGCATGCAACAATCCAGCACCATATACAACTTTCCTGCCCTGAAAGACTGTTATGAAAGATGGAGCCCAAAGTAATTCATTAAATGTACTTAACAGACTTTTATAGGAATGTCCCACAGACTAAGAGAAATGATATCTATGTGTATATATATCAAAAGACTGGAACGGTTAACTGTGTGTATTGTAAAGTGTGGGACCTGGGCATGACATAAATGGTATAGAACAAGGGATAGGTATTGTCCTGGTTTTGGATGAGATAAAGTCAATTTTCTTCCTAGTGGCTGGTACATTGATGTGCTTTTTTGAATTTAGTGTAAGAATAATGTTGATAACACACCAGTGTTTAACTTGTTGTTAAGTAGCACTTACCCTGATCAAGAACTTCTCAGTATCTTCTGTTCTGCCAGTGAGGAGGGAGACTAGAAGATCAGAGGGAGCAAAGACAGAACACCTTACCAAAACTAGCCAAATATTCCATGCAGTAGAACATGACGTTCAGTATATAAACTAAAGGAGTTGGCTGGGAGGCACCGATTGCTGCTCCAGGACAGGCTGAGTATCAGTCAGTGGGTAGTGAGCTATTTCTGATTCTCCTCCACATCCCACTAGGGAGGGGAGTGAGCAAGCACCTCCATGGTGCTTAGTTGCTGGCTGCTGTTAAACCCCCCTGAGCCTCCTCTTCTCAAGGCTGAACAACCCCAGTTCCCTTCACCATTCCTCATAAGACTTGTGCTCTAGACCCTTTACCAGCTTTGTTGTCCTTCTCTGGACTCACCCCAGAAGCTCAATATCTCTCTTGTAAGGAGCCCAACACTCAACACAGTATTCAAGGTAGAGCCTCACCAGTGCTGAGTAGAGGGGTAACAATTACTCTCCCTAGTCCTGCTATGGTTTCTGGTGTCATTTTTGTGTAATATAGACAGGCTTACTTCAGATGCTTTTTCTCTATTGTGTTTACCGTGGATACACTACTAATGGTGAAGGTGAAGATTAATTTCTAATGAAAACTGTTAAAGTCCAACTAATAAAGTATGTAAGAGTCTACTTCCAAAGATTAGCACCTTTGAGATATAAGAATAATAGAAAAGCACTGATATGCTAAACAACTTCATTTTTTTTTTTACAAAAATATAGTGCCTTACAGAAGTAAAAGAATAATAGAACTGGTGAGTAATAAGCGCTGTAAAATAAAGATGAAATTACAATTTGCTTCCTCCCATTATTCTATTGAGTTATCTTATTTCACAAGTGGTAGGACTACGTATTGGCAAAAAGAGGAACATTTATAAACTTCCCACAGACATACCTTGCAGTCTTATGAAGCACCAGGTGTGACTAGCAGTGCCAGACACAATGGTAAGTTTTTTTGTACTTACTTGCTTAGCATAAATGCAAAAACTTTATCACACATGCAAGCCTGTAGAAGCTATTCACCTAAGTGATCATATCTCAGTACAAACCAATCCAAATAATACAGTGGAAAAGAACACTGAATTGATTTGTGATTTGGATGGTGACACACCCTCTTACTGAATACAGCAACTATGATAAAAATGCTTGAATGCCTGTTGCACAGGAAGTAAGCTTGGCAAAGTGTAGAAAAGGAGGTTTTCTCGTAGTTTCAATATGCTGCTTTTAATGTGGGTTTATGTTACCTTTTATTGTTTTAATTCTTTGATCAAGTAGCAGTGTTACACATGTAGGCAAACAAAAGAACCCTATCCCAGCACTCCCTCTTCCCCACTAGGCAATTTGCTCTTTTCCCTCACAAAATATTTTCTGTTTCTGAGCTTTTCTCATGCTTCTGAATTTGCTTGAGTCCATTTTTATGCAGGTTATCCAGATATCATGTTATATAAAGAAATACATGTTATATCTGGTTCTGTAATCATTATCTAGTATTTTTTGTTCCCTACAGAACTGTTTGCACTAGCTCCTCATACAAAGATTCTAGTTCAAGGTTGCTGTATTGATCTTCAGAGCACTATATGCTTTGGATCTTGCAATTTCCTTCTTCCATTGAAAAACACAATGTGAGGACAAACATTTCCTGTCATCTAGGGGAATTAGAGTTTTTATGAGAATTAGGCTTAATATTCAGAACCTAAAACAATGAACATTCCTAAATTAACTTACCTTCAAAACCAAATGTGAAGCCTGAATCCTTCTATTCAGATCTAACTAACGCTTGTTCTACACCTTCACTATCACTGTATGTATTTTTGATGGACAAATAGAGAATGATCCACAAATCAGTGATAGAATTAAACCCACCCACAGTCCAAGTAGATTTCTCATCTAGAAAGACATATTGTATCAGATATTCTTAAGCACTATGGGTCTGAATTCCATACAAACCTCTTGATCAAACTCATGGAACAAAATGTCTGGGTTTTGATGACTGCTGATTGGAGCACTATGTAGATTGGAGATACCAGGAGAGTTGACAGAAGGAATAAGCTGTGTAAGATTATTTATAAGACTTAATTTCAGGTAGTATATTCTATAGCCTCTGCAAACTGGTTACATTTCTGTTAAAGTTATAATCAGATTTGAAAGTAGTTCGGCTAAAATAAGGGCATTAGGTAGTCCTGTACTTATTTTAAGATGATGCAGGCTGTTTAACGCAGTAGATATATTTCAGCCCTTGACAATTTTTAAGTGACATTTTCATGGATATATTCCCATAATCACAGACTTAACAAGCCTTCTAAAACTGAAAATTCAAGAACATAGTGACTTTCATAAGGGGATTAAATATTTCAAAAAAACTTTTTTTTTATAGATAATACCATTGAGTTTGCTTCTATTCAAATTCTGCTGTGTTTGCCTAAAATAAAACTGTCAGATATTAAAATAATTTTTTTTTTCTTGTTCAACAACATTGTCACGCCTAAGGACATAAAACTAAAATAAAAAAGAAAGAGGAGGGGGAAAAGACAGAAAATCAAAATGCAGTTTGTAAAAAGCAACTGCTGTTACTGGTGGGAAGATGTTAGTCTTCCTTGAGAGATAAAGTCTTAGAGGAAAAAAAGGAGAGATCAGATTCACCTACATTCATCATCCATACCATTTAAATCAGCTTGAAGATCTCATTCATATTCTCTTTTTAAAAAATCTTTCCTAAAGTTTTCTACACTCATTTTTTTTGGGACCTCAGGAATCATTCCTTTCAAAAATATCTTGCATCTTTAGTGCCTAATGTTCAATAGTACTTGTCTTCAGCTGTTCATTTAATTTACTTTTTTTCTGATTAAACAATTGTAGTATGTCTTAATTTTTTTTAAACCTATATGTTTTATAACCTTTTTTTTTTTCTCCAAATATAAGAGCCCTTTTAAATGCATGTGAAGGCAACTATCACTATTGCAAATGTTGAAAGTTTTCACTCTTTTGTTGAAAGAAACAGAAACCTTATTTTGAAGGTTTCTTTTAATGACTCTGACACTGTAATTGCTCTACAGATAGTACATGATTGAAGCTGTAGTGAGGAATAATGTGGATATTGAGACTGAGCCTTCCTGCAGACATGTGGCTGTGCAAGTCTCTGGCTGCAGCGAATGCCTGAGCCTGGCAGTTGTATTGGAGGGAGCCAGTGACCCTGCTTGTGTTCACTATGAGCAAATAAATGATCTTCTCAGGCAGGTGGTTGAACTGAGGGAGGAGGTAGAAAAGTTGAGAGACATCAGAGAACTCGAAAGTGAAATAGATTGGTGGAGCCACACCCTAAGGCAAGGGCAGAGGGAAGTGGTTGAACAAGTGATGGATCCCCTTCCCTCCTACCATCAGACAGTAGGAGCGAACTTAAGTGAGAAGGATGTATGGAGGGAGGTCCCTCCTTGGAGAGGTAAGTGAAAACCCTCGCAATCCCTTCCTCCCTCCCAGTTGCCCTTGAATAACAGGTATGAGGTCTTGGAACCACAGGGCCAGGTAAATGGAGATGGAGAGGTAAATCTATCTAATGAGTCACCTAGGGCTTGTCACTCACCCGCATGCCTTAGAACTTCCCCAACCAAGGAGAAAAGAAGAATAATTGTGGTGGGTGACTCCCTTCTGAGGGGGACAGAAGGGCCCATTTGTCAATCGGATCCATCCCACAGGGAAGTCTGCTGCCTACCTGGGGCTCAGATTAGAGATGTCAAAAAGAAACTCTCTGATCTGGTGCAGCCCTCTGGCTACTATCCGCTGCTGGTTTTTCAGGTTGGCAGTGATGAAATTATTACAAGGAGGGCAAGGGCAATGAAGAGAGACTTCAGGGCCCTGGGACGGCTGGTTAAAGGGTCTGGAGTGCAAGTGGTGTTTGCCTCCATACCTGTTACAAGCAAGGGTGAAGAGATAAATAGGAAAAGTCTGAAGATTAATGTATGGCTATGTGACTGGTGCCAAAGGCAGGGTTTTGGGTTTTTCAATCATGGGCTGCTATATGAGACACCTGATTTGCTGGTGGCAGGTGGGATACACCAGTCCCAGAGGGGGAAAAGGTTTTTGGGGCAGGAGTTAGCAGGGCTTATTGACAGGGCTTTAAACTAGATATGAAGGGGGGAGGGGATTTAACTGGGCCTGTTAGGGACAAGCTCAAGAGAAACATGCTAGGGCTTGAAGGATGGCAGACTAGAGAGGACTATCAATCTATTGTTTCATTTGTAGGAAAGGATAGTTGTTTATAACCTGTCCTGTAGGGGAAAAAGCATACTAGGGCAAGGGTTAGCAGAGCTCATTCACAGAGCTTCAGGTTACATTCAAAGTGCGAGGGGGTTGTAGCTGGGTTTGAACTAGTGGGGCATTGTTCTACTATTAATGAAGACCAGAAGGCCTCCTGCCTCCCAAGGGTGCCATCAGCGTGCTCTGCTCGCTCCTTGAAATGCCTGTACACCAATGCACACAGCATGGGGAATAAACAGGAGGAGTTAGAAGTCTGTGTACGGTCTAAAGGTTATGATCTGGTGGCAATTACAGAGTCATGGTGAGACAGCTCACATGACTGGAATGTGGTCATGGATGGCTATGTCCTTTTTAGGAAAGATAGGTCAGCAAAGCGAGGTGGTGGAGTTGCTCTTTATGTGAGAGAGAGACTAGAATGTATTGAGTTCTGTCGAGGGGCAGATGAGGAGCAAGTGGAAAGTCTGTGGGTATGAATTAAGGGGCAGACTGGTACGGGTGATACAGTTGTGGGGGTCTATTGTAGACCTCCTGATCAGGACAAAGGAGTTAATGAGGCTTTCTACAGGCAACTGGAAGTAGCCTCGCGACCACATGCCTTAGTCCGCATGGGGGATATTAACTACCCTGATATTTGCTGGAAGAATCACACAGCCAATCATTCACAGTCTAGGAGGTTCCTCCAGTGCATTGATGATAACTTCTTAATGCAAATGATGGACTGTCATGGGTTCAGCCGTAGCAGTCATTTTTCTCCTTCTTGTAGCTGGTGCAGTGCTGTGTTTTGACTTCTGGGCTGGGAACAGTTGCTTGATAGCGAGCATGTTTTGAGGGTGTTTTTGTTCAAGGCCTTTTCTGAGCACGTGCTCTGCCGGGGAGAAGGGGAGGCCAGGAGGAAGGAGAGACAGGACACCTGACCCAGGCTAGCCAATGAGGTATTCCATACCATAGCGCGTCATACCCAAGGTGTAACTGGGGGAGACCCGGAAGGGCTGGAGCTCTGGGGGAACGAAGGAGGTATCGGTCGGTGCACGGTCGGGCAGGCTGGTGTGAGTTATGGGTCGGTGGCTGGGGGGGCTGTTGTAATTTTTTCGCTTGTTATTGGCTTTATCATTATTATATGTAGTAGTAATGGCAGTAGTGATTTATGTTATACCTAAGCTATTAAACCATTCTTATCTCAATCTGTGGGGGCTGCATTCTTTGGATTTTCCTTCCTAACTCTCCGGGAGTTGGGGGACTTGGTTTAAACCATGACATGGACAAACCAACTAGGAGAGGAGCGCTGCTAGATTCAGTACTCACCAACAAGGACAGTTTGGTTGAAGTGATGATGGTCAATGGCAGCCTTGGCTGCAGTGACCATGAGATGGTGGAGTTTAGGATCCTGTGTGGGAGGAATAGAATACCTAGCAAGGCCACAGTTCTGGATTTCCGAAGGGCCAACTTTGGCCTCTTCAAACAACTGCTAAGGGAAGTCTCAAGGGAAAGGGTACTAGGTGGTAAAGGGGCTCAAGATAGTTGGTCAGCATTCAAGGACCACTTCTTCCAAGCTCAGGATCAGAGTGTCCCAATGGGTAGGAAATCAAGTAAGGGAGCTAGGAGACCAGTGTAGTTAAACAAGGAGCTGCTGGGCAGACTCAAGTGGAAAAGGAGAATCTATGGATTATGGAAAGAGGGGCTGGCCACTTGGGAGGAATATAGGACAGTTGTTAGAGAATGTAGGGAGGCAATTAGGACAGCTAAGGCCTCCTTGGAACTTAATCTTGCTAGTCGTGTTAAGGACATAGAAACGGCTTCTTCAAATACATAGCAAATAAAACTAACACAAGAGGCAATATCGGCCCACTGCTGAACGAGGTGGGTGCCCTAGAGACAGAGGATATAAAGAATGCAGAGGTTCTGAATGCCTTCTTTGCCTCTGTCTTTACTCCTGCAGACTCTCCCCGGGGGCCCGAGATTCCTATAGCCCCAGAAGGAGTCAGGACAAAGGAGGAGTTTGCTTTGGTAGATGAGGTTTGGGTTAGGGATCAGTTACGCAATCTGGACATCTATAAATCAATGGGTCTGGATAGAATGCACCCATGGGTGCTGAGGGAACTGGCGGAGGTCATTGCTAGGCCACTCTCCATCATCTTTGGTAAATCATAGGAAACGGGAGAGGTGCCTGAGGATTGGAGGATGGCAAATGTCACACCAGTCTACAAGAAGGGGAAGAAGGAGGGTCCACGTAATTATAGGCCAGTCAGCCATACATCCATCCCTGGAAAGGTGATGGAACAACTTAATATTGACTCCATCTCTAGGCATATCAAGGATGAGGGGGTCATTAAGAACAGTCAACATGGTTTTACCAGGGGGAAGTCGTGTTTGACCAACCTTACAGCCTTCTATGAGGAAGTAACTAGGTGGAGGGATGATGGTAGAGCGGTAGATGTGAGTTTTCTTGATTTCAGTAAGGCATTTGATACTGTCTCCCACAGCACCCTCCTAGATAAGCTAAGAAAGTGTGGGCGTGATGATCAGGTGGTGAGGTGGATCAAGAACTGGTTGAAAGGAAGAAGGCAGAGAGTAGTGGTCAATGGGGCAGAATCTAGCTGGAGGTCTGTGACTAGTGGAGTCCCTCAGGGGTCAGTGCTGGGACCAGTGCTGTTTAATATTTTCATCAACGACTTGGATGAGGGAACTGAGTGTACCCTCAGCAAGTTTGCTGATGACACTAAACTGGGAGGAGTGGCTGACACACCAGAAGGCTGTGTTGCTATTCAGGGAGACCTGGACAGGCTGGAGAGTTGGCCAGGGAGAAACTTGATGAAATTCAACAAGGGCAAGTGTAGAGTCTTGCATCTGGGGAAGAACAACCCCATGTACCAGTACAGGTTGGGGGCTGACCTGCTGGAAAGGAGTGAAGGGGAAAGGGACCTGGGGCTCCTGGTGGATAAGAGGATGACCATAAGTAGCAATGTGCCCCTGTGGCCAAGAAGGCAAATGGCATCCTAGGGTGCATTAGAAAGGGTGTGGTTAGTAGGGCAAGAGAGGTTCTCTTCCCCCTCTGCTCTGCCTTGGTGAGGCCGCATCTGGAATATTGCATCCAGTTCTGGGCACCTCAGTTCAAGAAGGACAGAGAATTGCTTGAAAGAGTCCAGCGCAGAGCCACAAAGATGATTAAGGGAGTGGAACACCTCCCTTATGAGGAGAAGCTGAGGGAGCTGGGTCTCTTTAGCTTGGAGGAAACTGAGGGGTGACCTCATCAATGTTTACAAATATGTGAAGGGTGGGTGTCAGGATGATGGAGCTAGGTTTTTTTCTGTGATATCCAGTGGTAGGACAAGGGGCAATGGGTGTAAACTGGAGCATAGGAGGTTCCACGTGAACATCAGGAAGAACTTCTTTACTATAAGAGTGACAGAGCACTGGAGCAGGTTGTCCAGGGAGGTTGTGGAGTCTCCTACGTTGGAGATATTCAAGGCCCGACTGGACAAGTTCCTGTGTGATGTACTCTAGGTTACCCTGCTCTTGCAGGGGGGTTGGACTAGATGATCTTTTGAGGTCTCTTCCAAACCTTTGGGATTCTGTGATTCTGTGAACTACATGTGCCAGCATGCTTGAAGATATCTCAAAACTTGAAACAATTGTATTAGCACTCATTTCTCTTCCATATTCTGGATTTATACCACATTGCACATATACAATTCTGTATATGTTGCCTAGTAGGACTTTTTAATCTTCTCTGTCATGAAAATAGATTTCCTCTTTCCTCATTTAAACAGTGCTCTACTGAAATTTTGATACTGTGAGGTAGGAGTTGCTACAGCTGGGTATCTCTCAGGAGTAATATTGAAACGTCCTAGAACTGCTCAAGATGACAATCAGGTCATAAACTCCATGGAAATGTGAGACAATTGAGCCTCTTCACAGCTGTAGAATTATGTGAGTCAGATGAAATACTCTAACTAGTAGTCAGTTGAGTAGGTTTTTCATTGGCTTACCACCCACCCCAAACATGGCAAGAGATTTATGGCTAGACATATGCTTCAGCTAATTAGTGTCTTTACAGAGTTGTGTGCACATGAAGAGATGCACAAAATGCTACAGACAAAAAGAACTAAGAACCCATTGTTTAAAATAAAAAATAAGCTATGGTGCAGTAAATAACATTTAAATACTGTAAGATTTTCTCATCTCAGATAACTAAAGCAAAATTTTGCAAAACTTTCCTTCGTTCTTATCTTTGAGAGACTTCAGGAAATGTGTTGTGATAAAACTAGCTATAGAAAGACATTTAAAAATCACACACTAGAGTAGAAGTTTCTTTATGTCATAAACAAAAACCCAATCTACAGGTTTAGAAAATTGCATGGAAGAAAGAAAAACAAGCAAACAAGCTAAAAGGTGAACAGAGTATCAGGAGTATGCAGAAGAATATAATCATGTACTGCATGTACTACATCTTCAACCTTGTAACATAAAATCACATTGGTTATGGGAGAGGAAATCTAGTTCTAAAAGAACAAACAGCATTATGTGAGAAGGATGGTCCTCCCTAACAGTACATTACCAGCATGAACTAAGGAGCATTACCAGTCTTAACAGATAAGCAACAACTAGTATTAAAAAGAGTGGCTAGCTAGGAGTCTTCAATTACCTGAAATGCAGACATACCTGCAGTGGTCAAGATGGGTACTGAGCTCCCTAATATAACACGAAACTCACATTAGCATCCCTAAATGTAGCAAATAGAGTAAGCCCAAAATTTAAATTCAAAAATTAATCCCTTGTTTTCCAAGAGGGAAGGAAAGGGAAAAAATCATATGTTGTCCTCCTGTTGCTGAGTCAAGCTGTGGCCTCCAGAAGAATGATCCCCATCAGCAAGGCTGTACACAGTCAGGAAAAGCAGTCTTCACTGTATTTCTAGTAGTATTTAACACGTTGTCAACCTTATGTTCCTTTATGTGCCACTTGGCTACTACAGGAACTTATGAGTAAGACTCTATAGAAGTCTTCCCTCTGGTTATTGTCACAAAGGACCTGAAAATGGCTTATGATTTTTAAGGCTGTTTGTAGCTTCAGCTCTAATTTTTGTCACTCTGAAACACTGCTACAAGATGCACAGAACTTTCTGTCCTATTCTCAAAAAAAAGATAATTTCAAACAATTTCAAAGCAAGTGTACTTAATATTTTCTATTTTTGCAAAGCTTAGACATTCTCTTACTGAGGAAAAAAGCAAACAAAATAAAACCATATATAACATTCTGGGGGAAAAAGATAAAAAAATAATTATAAAACCCAAATTCTCAGTGATGTGAAAAGGTAAAAGAGCTAAGAAATTTTTCTCAGAATGGTGAGTTAAAACTACTAATCCTGTAATAGGCAGATTGATATTGCTTACAAGGTTTAACTAAATGTCAGGTCATTCTAATTTTACATGACAGCAACTCTAAATGAAGAAAACTTTACTCAAAACTGCCAGTCACTGTAAGATATGCAAGATATTGTAAGATGAGACTGTCTCTTGATAACATTATATTCCATGCTCAGTAAAAGCAGGATGGCTTGCTATGGCCAGTTACACTACAATAAAGGTATTTTTTTTTTTATTATTCTCATTTTATTATCATTACTTCAAAATAAAAAAAAAATCTTTCATCCTGAACATAAAATCAAGTGGTCAACTTGGAGTCATTTTTAAATGCAGGTGAGACAATTTAGGCAGCAAAATATGGTAATATTAACCAAAGCACTGCATTTAACTCATGATTTGCATATAGGACAAAATTTAGAATTATGAATCTATTCCTAGAACTGAAGTTAGTTTTAGAATTCAGCATGGACAAATAGAGCTAAGAAGAGGATGAAATGTGGATTACTAGAAAAGAAATCATACCATTTGCCTTATGAGTCTGATTAAGCAAAATTAATCTTCAGTTGTTAAACTTACAAATGTTTCAATACAGAGTGTGCAGGAGCTGTTTTGTTTAATAACTCAAACTTCTGTGCCAGCTGCATGCAGTGCCAAGGGAAATTCATGATCTTGTTTGGCCAGAGGAAGACACTGAAAGAACATTATAAAAATCTTTGTGTTTGTAATGTGGAGATATGTGTGAAGAAAAAAAAAAAGTATGGTATAGCATGTATGTTTTATAAAGCAAAAACTAGCATATGGATGGTGATAAACTTTGACCTGAATTTTCTTCACCTTAGAGCTGGACTTGAAGTGCTCTTTAATATATAACTTTCTGGTTCCCTGGATTTATTGCCTTTTTCTTTTTTTTTTTTTTTAAGTGATGGCAGTTTGTATAATCATAGTAAATTCAGAGGAGACAGTTTGATTCCCAGAACATTTCTTTAGAAAGAGCAAGCTGTGGATAATGTTGTCTGCATCTGAGAAAGTGCTAGCAGACACCATGTAATTATTCAAACAGCTAAAAGACAATGCTTGTGCAGTACAAAAACTGATATTGGATAAACAGAAAACTCTCCCAGTAAAATTATTCATTACTTTTGCTTTGTTTTGGGGTTGCTAGGTATTAGGGAAGGGGGTAGCACTACTAAAAATTCTCACGTTTTTTAATATCATTTATTCTTATTAAGCTATTTCAAAATTACACTAAATTATCATGAGCAGAAATCAGCCCTTCATGTGTTGTATTCCTGAAACCTTGTAATTCCATATATGTCTGAAGAATATATTTTTGTTCTTGAATAATTAAATATCTAAACTCTTTAACTGGAAAAAATGCCAGAAAGGAAAGGAAAGGAGAACAGGCTTTTCTGAAACAAAGAAAACTACTAATTTTCAAAAGAAAATGTGATGCTGATCAGAATCTTAAACATTAACAATATTAAAAGATATATAGCTTTGGGGTTTTGAATATTTTATTTTGTTAAATCAAAACCATATTTTTTCTAGCTATCTTGGGATCTCTTCCTGACATGACAGTCTTGAGCCTTCAGTATGCTTGATTTGTCCATAATAATCAAAGATCATGTTATACAAATCCCAATGCATATGAATACTTAATTTAAAAGAACCCTTGCCATCACCTGGATAAGGAATAATAGCCTATATTGTCAAATATCTGATGCCATTTTTTTTCTTTATTATGGAAATGCAGTCTGAACATCATATCAGAAGTAATTGCAACACTTTCATATTATTAGCTGTAAAATCAGCTGCAAGCCTTAAGCAATACAATTATACTCATCTAGCCATTATATTTTCTTTTTTGTTGTTGTTTTAAACAATCAAGATTAACTGAAAGCGGACACTATCACTGACAACTGTTGAAAAGAAATCAGATTAGGATGGATTCTTTAATTAATGAACTAATTAAAACTGACTTTGATGTGATATTGTCATGGGATCTGCCAACTTGCTGAATGACTGAGTTATAAATGTCATGGACACAAAACCAATAAATGCATTACATTAGTAAATCAAACTGAGGTAAGTTTGCAATAGCAAATTGGCATTGTGGAAAACAATGCTGAAAATGCTGCCAAATATATTTTTCTGGAATAGCTATAGCAGGGAAAGGGTAGTGTCTGCTCCACTTCGTATTCTCATGTGAAAGTAATAGGGCATGTGCATAACAAATACAGGAACAATTTGGAATTTATGGACAAGGTATGTGCAGTGTCAAATAAGATATGTTTAAGAAACTATAATAAATGTAGAAATAGAGAAATAACTACGTTTATAAGTGAAATATGTATGCTACCTTATTTGAAGGAAGTATTCAGGAAGAATCAGGGTGGTGTATTTTGGTGGGGGATTTTTGATTTTTTTTCCTTTTTTTTTCCTCCTGAAAAAACATTTGAAGCACTGATAGCGAAAGAAAATGGAATAATAGGAGCCAAGATACTGGACATGAATTTACCATTAAATATACCAGCAAAGAAAAATTGACTGCTGTATTTTACTTTACACAACTATAGTTTACTGTAATGTTATCTTCTAGGAATAGAGATCTTCAGAGAGTATGCACAAATTCAGAGATCTAGGAAAGTGAAGATTTAGGGATTTTTTTTTGCTCTGTAATATATTTTTCAATTCTTTCAGCTCCATCTTTGAATATTCTGCTATTTTCTTAATTAATTTTACACCTTATAGGGTTGTTTAAAGAAACCTTTAGTTTTCCCATCACTGTCTCTTTGCTAGAACAGCTGCTTTTTCCTCTCATCTTCTTTCTCTTATAGAAAGCCTTTAGCTCTCTGTACAACTCCATACTGCCACTGAATATTGGCACTATTATGTATGGTTATTCAGCAAGAAATTTGGAGATCAAGAATACAGTCTTAGGATCACATTGATTAGTCAGATTTTAAAGGAGCAAATGTAATTTGCATTTGAACAAATATTACCTTGCCTGTACTATTTGATCAACCAGATGTCAAGCAGCTCATTTTCTCTGACTGGCTTTAGGTTAAAGGTAGTCCTTCATGCACTCATATAAATTTGAGTCTGTAATCTTTACATCTGCATTTGTCTATTTTATGAAACAAACACATGTCGAGAAGAAAAAAAAAAAAAAAGAAAAAAGTACCCGTTCTGAAAGGCATCTTTTACTAATCAGTGAAACCTATTAACATGATTCTTAAAATAGAAAACTGCTCAGGAAAAGAATTATTAATGATCAAATGACATTGCTCATAGCACTTTCAAAAGACACATTAATATGCCGAATCAAGAAAGGTTTATACTTTTACGCAATAATCTGAGACAGAAGTGGCACAAATGGCATTATTTTGTAGATTTATGGTTTTGGCAAAGCATTATGAAGTAGTCAGCTAGCTGACAGTTTTTACATGGAAACTTGTGTTTGGCCTATTATAACTGAAAAATAGCCCTTACTTCCTTGCTTGCATAGCTTTTGTGAATGTATTCAGTTTTGCCACTTAAGGAGTCAAAGGTTTTCAGTGCTCTATTTTTGTACTATATTGCTAAAAATCAGATTTCATGTCTTTAATGTTTCAAAAACATTACTTAATGCCATCTAAGTCCATTTGCATATACACAAATAGGAAATCTTTATAATTTTTTTTTTTCCTGTTCTAGGTTATGCACACATTTTCTTGGAACATAATTTTGCTCCCCCAAAGATGGATGAGTAAGGCCAGTATGGAGTACCTAAAATCTTCTTTAAACTAGAATAAATTTCATTTATGTCACTGCAACTATTATACTGCAGAAAGAAACTAAACCTCAAATTCAATATATCCACTGAGCGGAAAACTTGTATCTGAATCAAATTCCCAGGGTTTTTTTTGGGTTTTTTAATGCCTGATTTAACTTTTAGTTCATGCCAAAAAAAAAAAATTGCAATTTGCAGTTCAGGTTTAATGTCAGATTACAATTAAAGTTAAAATTGAAATTAATCTGTTCCCAATTTATTCATGCTCCATTACCAGGAAAGCAGAAAATAGAGCAAAGCCTCCTCAGTTATCTTCCTAAATCCTCCATGAATTTTGATCGTAAACCCATAGGAGGTTTGTAAACACACAGGTAAATAGGGAGGGATCAAGGAGTTCTGAGGCACTGGTGAATCAGAGCTCCCTCTTCCCATCCTTCCTATATAACACCCTACAGCCAGAACTGTTTATAGACTTACTCTTCCACAAGAAGGTTTTCAAACCAGCCCTTTTTTATCAAATTATTTCTGTACAAATGCTAGCTGTGATTTCTGATTAATTTTTTCAATATAAAAAATAGAGCTAAAGCACATATTCCTCTGGGTTCAACTATCACTACAACAGATCAGAGGACATATCACAAGAATAATCCCAAAAGACACAAGGTCCTACAAAACTTACAACCTAGTCCATACCCTAAACCTTGTATTGTATCTGTCCAATAGCTGCCATACAACTTGTGTTTCTCCATTTCAGCAGCATGGTTTTTTTACTTCTTCATTCCACAGGACTCATGAGATCTGCTCATCAATTTATTCTATTGATTTCTTCAAGATTTGAACCCCAAAGACAAAATATCCTGAATATAATTAGAACCCTTAGGAATATGCTCATTTTAATTGCTGTAGTCTTATCACTAAATATAAAACCAAAGAAAATTTTAAAAAGGTTTTCTATAGTTTTAGTTAAATTACTCTTTTATGACTGGTATTTTATGCTCATATATGTGCAGATTTACTTTACTTTTACTTACATAAGCTAGAAATAATATTTTCTGTTTTCAATAATCATAGTTCTTACTTGTATGTCATCTATCTTATACCTGGAAATTGAAGGACATTTCTGCATTGTTTTCTTAATTCTAAGGTAGACTTTGAAAATTTTGACATGTATAGTAAAATACTATCCATATAGGGAAATAGTTTTTTGACTATACCTTTATAGTGATGTGACTATATGCAACCTGGCACCCTACATATCTGCAAAATGTCTGTCTGCACAATGCTATTTCAGAACTGTTAGTGGTGTGAAAACTGTATTGCAATGGTATTGGAAGCAGTATTATCTGACTAATAACATCTGGATAGTGGAACCTGTGTATAGCACAGGTGTATAGCACATGGACCACTGTGTTATGCACAGATTTCCTGTAATTATTTGATCTCTGAGCAAGTAAAGTATTCACTACAAAAACAATCCCTGTATCTGACTGACAAAAAAATCCCTTTTCCCCTTTGTCTCAAGGCAGCTGCTGTCATTCACATGAGAAGCAGCAGCTACAGCTGAAAAGAATCATAGAAAGGAGAAACAGTGAAATCTTGGGAGTCTGGTATTTTTTCTCTACCTCATTTGCCCATTCCCATTAGCTGTTAGCTCCTAAGAGTAGCATTCCTAACCTTAGAGAGTACCTAAATTTTTGGTAGCCAAATCCAAGAATCCTCACATGCAAATTCACAGAATCACAGTAATGTAGTAGTAATGGCAGTAGTGATTTATGTTGTGCCTTAGCTATTAAACTGTGCTTATCTCAAACCGTGGGGGATACATTCTTTGGATTCTCCTTCCTAACTCTCCGGTAGCTGGGGGAGTGAGAGGGGAGTGAGTGAACAAGCTGTGTGTGGACTTGGTTTAAATCATGACAGTTCTTTTTGGTGCCCAATGTGGGGCACGAGGGGTTGAGATAACAACAGATCTGACAGGATTTGTAGCCATTCGTCACAATGCTGATTTATTGGCTTTCAAAGTTGTTTCTCTTGCTCTCACAGTTTCAGGATTTTGCTAGGTACTTTGAGTATGGATTAGCTGTCTTCGTGTTTATCAGTCATAGGGCTTGGGATAAAGTTTTTGTTTCACTGTACTTTACGGCAATGACTTGTAATATGGGGGGGCTCTGGCAGCAGGGGGGGATGGACGTGGCCGTGGACTTGGACTTGTACTAGGCCGTCCCACTGCTCTTCAACGTCCTTATCCTCGTCCTCGCCTTCGTCTGCGTGAGACTGCGTGAAGCCAGGAAGGAGCGGCCCCGGGAGCTGGCAGCGGCGTCTGAAGCTGCCAGGGATAGCGGCCCAGGGAACCAAGCGGCAGTAGCAGAGCAGCGGGGGGAGGTGGTGGAGGAGCAGAGAGAAGTGGTAGCTGAGCAGCAGGACCAGGCAGTGGAGAAGCTGAGTCCCGTGGCCGTTCCGAACCCTGCAGCGGCTGAGAGTATCCCCCGGAAGTTGCCTGCAAAGCTCCAGCAGGATGCAGGAGACCACGCAGCACTTCCCAGCAAGGCAGAGGAGGAAGATCCAGATTCGGGAGAAGAGAAGCTGGTGGTGAGAGAGCTGGCAAGCAGGGCAGCTACATCAGCCCCAGTGACAAGTGCAGCAGCATCATCTGAGAGTTCTGATGGTTATGAATGGCTTTTGGGTGCCCTTGAGACCTGCTTGCTGACTGTGATAGGGATCAGCATGGTGGCACACACACAGAGTGTGTTCTACCCACAACCGTTTTGTCTGATCCCAAAAGTTAAGCAGAGTCAGGTTTGGGTCCTGTCTAGGGTTAGACAAGGATATAGGGGCATCAGGAGACTGTTCCCAAGGCTGGACAGTCATGAGTGGCAGGGCACGTGGGACAGTATGGCCAAGTATCTGGTCCACTGGGCCCCTCCAGTGCTTTGGAAGCATTGGAGATGGAAGGCATCTGTATGGAGTCCCCAGCAGCAAGCTGTAGAACTGCTGAAGGTGACAGTGAATGATTTTGAGCCTGGTGGGCCCAGATACTTCAGGCCATCAGAGCGGAGATGTAACATAGAGATGTCTCATGATCGAGGGGTGGAAGTAAGAGTGATGGTATACTGAAAATGTGGGATCTGAGCATGATGTGAATGATATGGAATAAGGGGTGGATAATGTCATGGTTTGAGCAGTAGCAGTCATTTGTTATTTCTCCTTCTTGGTAGCTGGTGCAGTGCTGTGGTTTGACTTTCAGGCTGGGAACGGTTGCTGATAGCAAGTATGTTTTGAGTTACTGCTCAAATGTTTGGTTCAAGGCCTTTTCTGAGCCTCAAGCTCTGCCAGGGAGGAGGGAGGCCGGGAGGAAGGAGAGACAGGACACCTAACCCATGCTAGCCAAAGAGTTATTCCATACCATAGCACGTCATACCCAGGAGGTAACCGGGAGAGACCCGGAAGGGCTGGAGCTCTGGGGGAATGGAGGAGGTATCGGTCAGTGCTCAGTCGGGCAGGGTGGTGTGAGTTATGGGTCGGTGGCTGGTGAAGTGTTGTATTCTCTTCACTTGTTATTGGCTTTATCATTATTATTTGTAGTAGTAATGGCAGTAGTGATTTATGTTGTGCCTTAGCTATTAAAGTGCATTTATCTCAACCCGTGGGGGCTACATTCCTTGGATTCTCCTTCCTAACTCTCCAGGAGGTGGGGGAGCGAGGGGGGAGTGAGTGAACGAGCTGTGTGTGGACTTGGTTTAATCCACGACACGGGCCTTGAATATCTCCAACGTAGGAGACTCCACAACCTCCCTGGACAACCTGCTCCAGTGCTCTGTCACTCTTATAGTAAAGAAGTTCTTCCTGATGTTCACATGGAACCTCCTATGCTCCAGTTTACACCCATTGCCCCTTGTCCTACCACTGGATATCACAGAAAAAAACCTAGCTCCATCATCCTGACACCCACCCTTCACATATTTGTAAACATTGATGAGGTCACCCCTCAGTTTCCTCCAAGCTAAAGAGACCCAGCTCCCTCAGCTTCTCCTCATAAGGGAGGTGTTCCACTCCCTTAATCATCTTTGTGGCTCTGCGCTGGACTCTTTCAAGCAATTCTCTGTCCTTCTTGAACTGAGGTGCCCAGAACTGGATGCAATATTCCAGATGCGGCCTCACCAAGGCAGAGCAGAGGGGGAAGAGAACCTCTCTTGCCCTACTAACCACACCCTTTCTAATGCACCCTAGGATGCCATTTGCCTTCTTGGCCACAGGGGCACATTGCTACTTATGGTCATCCTCTTATCCACCAGGAGCCCCAGGTCCCTTTCCCCTTCACTCCTTTCCAGCAGGTCAGCCCCCAACCTGTACTGGTACATGGGGTTGTTCTTCCCCAGATGCAAGACTCTACACTTGCCCTTGTTGAATTTCATCAAGTTTCTCCCTGGCCAACTCTCCAGCCTGTCCAGGTCTCCCTGAATAGCAACACAGCCTTCTGGTGTGTCAGCCACTCCTCCCAGTTTAGTGTCATCAGCAAACTTGCTGAGGGTACACTCAGTTCCCTCATCCAAGTCGTTGATGAAAATATTAAACAGCACTGGTCCCAGCACTGACCCCTGAGGGACTCCACTAGTCACAGACCTCCAGCTAGATTCTGCCCCATTGACCACTACTCTCTGCCTTCTTCCTTTTAACCAGTTCTTGATCCACCTCACCACCTGATCATCACGCCCACACTTTCTTAGCTTATCTAGGAGGGTGCTGTGGGAGACAGTATCAAATGCCTTACTGAAATCAAGAAAACTCACATCTACCGCTCTACCATCATCCCTCCACCTAGTTACTTCCTCATAGAAGGCTGTAAGGTTGGTCAAACACGACTTCCCCCTGGTAAAACCATGTTGACTGTTCTTAATGACCCCCTCATCCTTGATATGCCTAGAGATGGAGTCAATATTAAGTTGTTCCATCACCTTTCCAGGGATGGATGTATGGCTGACTGGCCTATAATTACGTGAGTTCTCCTTCTTGCCCTTTTTATAACTGCCCTTCTGAAATTCATTTATTTTCCCAGCTGTTTTTTCTGTCTATCCTTAGTCTAAAAAAATACCAGCCTGTGCTTTGTACCATGAAACCCAAAAAAGAATGTGCATGCAGATGAAAAAGGATAAACACAGAAAACTTTTAATGCATCATCATGCTTGCATAAGAAAGGCAATACTGCACATACTTAATACAAAGGAATAACCTCTGCATTAAGAAGATATTATATATTTTGTTGTTAAATGTCATCAAAATAGCACTCTATTTATACGATGTGAAAGAAGTGGGATAAGAGTAAGGTTTAAAAAATGTTATATATAATATTAATGCTTGCTATAAATGACAAAACATGATATATTTAATCCACAGTATAATTATTACAACATTGTTCTATGTACTTGCAAACATAACAGGGAAAAGATCAAATCAATGAGCTTCTTCTGAATTTCCAGGTATCTTTTTTAGCGAATAAACCCCAGCTCCTTATTTCAGGATTCCAAAACACCTTACCAATGAAGCAGGAAAGTATGGTATGTTACCTCAACTTGATAAGTGCATGTTCACAAAATAATATTTTAAATTCCTGTGTTACCATTTCAGAAAAGGTTGGTTTTGTTGCATTTAGGAAGATCTATTCTGGTACCACTGGAGCAAATAAAACTCCCAATCACTTGCTAATTGTCTCATCAAACATATTATTTTTAATTTTTCTGTACATGTTTTTATCGCTGTGTGTTGGACACAATCTTTCAATCTCAGCCAACAAAAAAAACGTATTAAAACCAATACAAGTAAAATATGTTTTAAATCCTCTTGAGTGAATAGACTGATGAAAGTTAATTTCAAGGCACTATTAACACTGCATTTTGATTTTGAAATGTTTTATTTTAAAATAAAATGGGGCCAAACTCTATTTAGTGGTGCCATGTGATAGGACAAGTGGCTACGGGCATAAACTAAAACACAGGAAATTCCACTTGTACATGAGGAAAAGCTTTAGTGTGAGGGTAACTGGGCATTGGAATAGATTGCCCAGACAAGTTGTGGAGTCATTTTCCTTGGAGATATTCAAGAGCTATCTAGACACATTCCTGAGTAATGTGTTCTAGATGACCCTGCTTGAGCAGGGAGGTTGGACTAGATTACCCATGCAGACCCTTCTAATCTCAGCCATTTTGTGATTCTGTGGTTCTGTGATAAATACCTTCCAAAAAATGTTAAGTGACTTGTAGCAATTATCTTAATTGTACTTCATAGAACAAAACCTTTCTTTGATTAACAAGATATCTACTAAATTTTCTAAATTAAATTTTAAAAGTACTTTACTACAGTAATTTAGGCCAAATCAAGCAAAAGGATTTTAGCTCCAAAGACATGATGTTTCCTTTCCACAATGAAACAGTTTTATTGAGTGGCATTGTCCTTATCTGTATAGAAATAGGAAGATTTCAAACCTTAGACTGAGAACCAGACCATCACTGGTAGGCTATATCATTTAAAATTATATCATAAACCCCTTACATATATTGATGAGAAGCAGTTCTAGCTTACTAAATGTTTAATATCTTAAAGAATTGAGTGAGAGAAAATGCTAGAAAAAATAGGAAAAGAAATTGAGGGAGGGAAGAGGAAGAGAAATTGGAAACATAAAGAGAAAATAATGAAGAAAGACTGACAGTGAGGTGATGAACAAAGAATGATAGAAAGCATGACCAGAACATGTGGAAGAACACAGATCACATAATTCTTATAGTACAAGAATATAAGTGAGGCAGAGGTAGTGAGATTAAAATATAAATTTTCACCAAATTTGGGCATAGTATCATAAATCAAAGAATGAAGCAGAATCAGACATTAAACATGTTGAGGAGAAATAAAAGACTCATGGAGAAAATAGAGAAAAATTCATCTCATACCGTTAAATAAAAGTCTAAGAAAATACATCCATATGAAGGTACAACATAAATAAAAATAAAGGAACAACATTAAACCCCAATTTGTAATAGCATTACATCAGAATTTCTATGAGATTATATTATTACATCAGCTTCATAATAGCAAGTGGTACCCAAATGCAAAAAACAGATCACTTTTACTGAATAGATACAATAGCAAGAGGCTTTTCAGTTGAAATAATCCTAAGTGATTTTAACTGACTGTAAGTATCAGGCTTGATTATTTTAACTATATATTACTGTTCACTGTTTATATCATTTATGAGTTCATTGATCTCCAGTGTACTGTCCCTAAAATTATCTTTCTTTATACTAAAGAATCCTTAATGTTTTAAATGAAAACCAGTCCATTCCTTTGGTAAGCTCTGTTGCCAAAGGCTTCCCTTATCAATTGCACTAATTTTTTTAGATGATGCATCAGAATTTGGTATGTGCTAGTTACTTGCTGGTCACATGCTTCCCTACTAGTCTGTAAAGTCAAAAGACCTTTTCTTTTGTATGTTCTGGTTTCTTAATCAGATATTAAATATTCACTAACTTGATCTTTACTCAAATATTAATACTAAGTATTTAAATACATGATATTAAACAAAATTTGTGTAAAAAAGAAAGCTGAATATAAACATTTTTCCCACTGTTAAAGCAATGGAGTTCTAAATAGAAAATTATTGGGTTGCTGTTTTATAGTATCTACATTTATTTCCAGATTATGTGCCAAACTTCAGTTTGGATTTATTTCTTACTCTCATGGTTTAACCCCAGCCAGCAACTAAGTACCACTCAGTTGCTTGCTCACTCCTCCCAATCCAACCAAGACAAGAATCAGAAAAAGGCAAAACTCGTTGGCTGAGATAAGAAAAGTTTAGTAATTGAAATAAAGTCAAACATAACTACAACAATAACAAAAATAATAAGGAAATGAGAGATACAACCCAAGTAATACAAGTGATTCACAATGCAGTTGCTGACCACGCACTGACTGATATCAAGCCCAATCCATGCAGCGATCAGTCTCTTCTGGGTAACTCCCCAGTTTATATACTGAGCATAAGGTGCTGTGATATGGAATATCCCTTAGGCTAGTTTGTGTCAGGTGTCCTGGCTGTGCTTCCTCCTGGTTTCCTGTGACCTTCCTTACTGACAGATCATGTGAGACTGAAAAGTCCTTGGTTTAGAGTATGCACTACTCATAGAATCATAGAATAGTTAGGGTTGAAAAGGACATTAAGATCACCCAGTTCAATCCCCCTGCCATGGCCAGGGACACCTCACACTGAGCCATATCACCCAAGGCTTCATCCAACCTGGCCTTGAACACTGCCAGGGATGGAGCATTCACAACCTCCCTGGGCAACCCATTCCAGTACCTCACCACCCGAACAGTAAAGAATTTCTTCCTTATATCCAGTCTAAACCTCTGCTGTTTAAGTTTCAACCCATTACCCTTTGTCCTATCACTACAGTCCCTAATGAATAGTCCCTCCCCAGCATCCCTGTAGGCCCCCTTCAGATACTGGAAGGCTGCTATGAGGTCTCCATGCAGCCTTCTCCAGGTTGAACAGCCCCAACTTTCTCAGCCTGTCTTCATATGGGAGGTGCTCCAGTCCCCTGATCATCCTTGTGGCCCTCCTCTGGACTTGTTCCAACAGTTCCATGTCCTTTTTATGTTGAGGGCATCAGCGTTATTCTCACACTAAATTAAAAAAAAAAAAAACACAGCACTGTATCAGCTACTAGGAAGAAAATTAACTCTATCCAGCCAAAACCAGGACACTTATAAACTGTTGATAAGCAGACTTTTTTCCAGTGATCTCTTCTTATATCGTCAGTTGTGACATATGTCGTCTGACTACACACACATTTATATTCTTATCACAGAGATTACACAATAATTCTAGATAATATTTCAAATATTTCAGGAAATATAAAGTATACTTCAAACATTAAAAACCAACAGCAATCCCCTTCACTCTCTCCCCCTCAATATATTTAACTCAGATTTTAGGGAAAAGCTGCCAGTTGCACAACATACTGAGATTACCAAGATGGCACTATTAAAAGGTGTCATACTAAAGAAAGCTTTTCTTGACAATTTTCCAAGATACTTACGATGGAATTTCACAAATGCTCAGAATGTGAAGATACTGAAAGAATGAAAAAATGGTTAACAAATAACCCATACACTTTTGTTCTTCTTCCCAATTCTTGTAGCTACAGAAGCTACTTGTTGCCTGTTCTCTGATTTGGGCAAAATATAGCCTATTAAGCAAAATATATACAGCAAATATAACCCATTAAGAACTCATTACAACATCATAATATGTTAAAAAGGCCCAAGGAAGTACTTAGGACAGAAAGGGCTTCAGCAAGGATGAGGAATAAAATTGAACCTAATGATTGCTCCAAATCTTTTCTTGTACTACAAGTTCCAGCAAACGGAATCTTTTGCCTAAGCCAGAGAAGTGTTTTAGCCTAATATTTCCATGAAGTCTCCTTATTTTTAAAGAAAGGATTGTAGAGTCCACCTTCCTCCAGGAAATCCTGCTTACATCTTTGTAAAATTTAGTGGTTTCACAGCCAGAGACCTATAGATTTATAACCTTTTTATTCACCTGTGTACAGGTGAATTTACTTTAAAGCTCATTCACACCCTTTACCTTAAGAAAAGACCAATATTCTAAGAAAGATGTAGACTGAAACAGGCTTCATGCTATAGATGTGATATAAGCATTACAGACATTATTAAAAATAACCCTTAAACCCCAGTTAACACAAGTACCAAATAAACCTGAATTATCTCAGGAATTCTGGGAAACAAGTTTAAAAATCAAGTAAAATTTCCTTTCGCTGCAACACTGAAGACAGCTACTTGTATAGATTTAAGATTACAACCACTTCAGAATGTGAGGCAGTAGGTGTCAGCTACAGAATACTGCTACAGGTTACACTCCAACTTTGTGTCTTTGAATTTAGAACTGAATCCCATCCCAGTTTTTTTAGATTCAGGTACCACTGAACATTCACTTTATCTTTAACAATATTATCTATTAAATGGCAGAGAGACTGTAGTTTTCTTGTGTGAATTACTGAAAATCATCATCATTATGTTTTCACTGGTGTTTAAAATCATGGCAGAAAATACACAAGATAGTGATTTGGAGCCACCTTGAAAGATACTAATGGAAACCTACTTGCATAGGTTTCTTAAGTTTGCAATTGTTTTCTGATACTGAAGAAAGATTTAAAAAATACTAATATTTCATATCATTTGGAACTGACCAATATTATCTAAAATACTCAACACTAAGAGCACAGTACCTCAGCCAAGAAACACAACATCCCTTTTTAAATTGATTTTTTTTTTTTTTAATTTTGAATAAACTAACAAGGCAGTAATTCTTCAGTGATGGACTGGTAAATCTTACCTACTTACTTGTCAGTTAATGCTGCCAGTTTGCCCTGGACTGTCACTCAGAAGACCGAAAAGTTACATTGGTGATGATGCAACATCTGGTTTATAACATTTTACCAAAATTATTTACTGAATGCTTTCTTGTTGTTTTCAGCCTTACTGCTGTGACTGTTTTTATGGTATTTTCCCTGTGCTCCTAGCCTAAATGCACAGAAGGCATCTTTCTTTAAGTTAAAAGTACATAGTATATACAATGCAAAATAAATAGCATAAAGGGATAAGAGTGAAAAGCACATACAGTGGTGCCACAGATGAAAATGTCATACTTTTCTTCCACCTAGTAAATATAGTCATTTTATCGACAGAAGACAGACTACTCATTCTTCACCCTCAAAACCAACCAAACAAAACACCCAAAAAGAAGATACAGAATGCATTCTCTCTCCCATGAACATTCAACCAGTAAAAAAAAATATAGAGTGCTTCAGGGAAACACTACTATAGTCTCAACACTTAATTTGTTAATACATTATCTTGATGTCCTTTTGTAGATCTTTGGACACCATCCTTACATACAAGCTTGTTAAATCCAATAATTTTATAGGCATATCTGTTAACAAGAACAGTATGTGCAGTTTGTTCTTTGGTGGTTAGTTGGGTTTTTTTTTGTGAAATATTAATAAATTATAGAACATCAATGATGATATAAACACTAAATGTTAAAAAAACTGTATCCCAGTCCTAAACCTGCTAGGTCTCCACATAACTATATAGCATATGGGCCAGAACCCTGTGTGCCTTGGTATTGATTCAGTGCCCAATTCAGAGGCATATGAGTGCCCAGGTAAGTTATCTGCCTTAAGTGAAAATAGCTGATAGGTTGGAAAAGATGTGAAAATGAGGACCAAGAGAGCTGCCTTTTATTTTTGACATTTACATTCTCTTTTTTTTTTTATTTTTTCCAGCTTGTTATTTTGCTTTTCTCCGTTTCTACTTGGAAAACACCCCTAATAACAGTTTTCATGTCAGAAAGATGCCACTGAAAGAAGATGAAAAAGATGTTACATTTAAAAGGCAACAAAGTCAATTTGACACTTAAAAGCTTCTAGTACACCAAGAAATATAAAAAGGAAAAGAAAAATATAAGCTATGCAGCATTATTTCTTTCAAAACTTTTCTGGGCCAAATGTGCATTTTTAAGGACATGTAAGAAATGGTCCCTTGACGACCCATTACATGTACTAAGGTGCTACAAAAAAAATATATAAGACTATCCCATGCCAATTTCTTAACTTCTTTTAATCTTAAAATCAAACAATAACATTTGAAAGGTGTGGGGAGTGAAGGCGATAAGATTTGCATGAAAAAGTGTTTGGGAATGAGCTCTGAGGTCTTGGTGCTTGACAAGCCCTGGGGCGATGAGTTGGAATGTTGAAAGCCAGGAAAGGTAAACAAGCAAGCCTTGGGAGGATGGGCCAGGATGTAGTTGTGGTGGGAATCTCAGTTGGAGGCCAGAGGTTGTGCAGGTTGTGAGAGGGTCTGCAGAATTGTGATTGGACTATTTACCTGGAGAGTTTTACAGGGGCTGATGAGATCAAACATTGTATATATGTGCAGGTTGGGAAAGCACTGAACAGGGGGATAAAAAGGCCTTGGTTGTAATAAAGTTGGATTTGAGTCTCCTCATCAACTTGAGTCCATGTCATGAAATGCCACAGAAAGGTTTTCTTACTTTTATTTCTTTATTCCAAAACTAAGAATTGTTAGGCAGAACAAGCTTGCTATACTCCTAATTATATTTGAGAATCACTTCATATGATAAGCGCTGGCAAAATGCATTGTCGTCTATGAAGTATAATAAGACAGAACATATATTACTACATAAAGTAAAAAATGAAGAGTTAATGAAAAAGACAACCTTGCTTTCTCTAGCAGGTATCAGAATTTGTATACAACAGCTTTACAGAAAAGATTTGCAGAAATAAATCTTTTTAGAGAAAATTATCTCATTTTTTTTCTTCTAAAAAGCAAAATCTTTCTAGTGCAAGTTATCATTTAACATCCCAGCAATCTCCTATTTTAGAATCATAAAATCATAGAATAGTTACAGTTGGAAAGCACCTTAAGATCATCTAGTTCCAATCCCTGCCATGGGCAGCGACACCTCACACTAAAGCATGTCACCCAAGGCTTCGTCCAACCTGCCCTTGAACACTGCCAGGGATGGAGCAACCCATTCCAGTACCTCACCACCCTAACAGTAAAGAATTCCTTCCTTATATCCAATCTAAGCCTCCCTTGTTTAAGTTTTAATCGCTACCCCTTGTCCTGTCACTACAGTCCCTAATGAAGAGTCCATCTCCAGCATCCCTGTAGATACTGGAAGGCTGCTATGAGGTATCCATGCAGCCTTCTCTTCTCCAGGTTGAACAGGCCCAACTTTCTCAGCCTGTCTTCGTATGGGAGGTGCTCCAGTCCCCTGATTATCCTCGTGGCCCCCCTCTGGACTTGTTCCAACAGTTCCATGTCCTTTTTATGTTGAGGACACCAGAACTGTCCACAATACTCCAAGTGAGGTCTCATGAGAATAGAGAGGTAGGATCACCTCCTTTGACCTATTTACTATTTTCTATTTACATGAGGGGTAGTACTTTATTTTACTTCTTTTTGAAGGTAATTGGTTTGTAACTCATCTATATTGAAATCAAAAGCTACAGTAACGGCAAAAATTATTCTGGAGTCAGGAGCCAGATTGGCATTTACAGTATCAAAATAGTTTCAAGTATGAATAAAACATCCATAACATGTTAGTACACTAACTTGTAAAACATCATATCAAAAATCCTTGTATAGAATGTATGGAAGTTTTTTTTTTGTATGGAAAGCTTCAAAGCCAAGCTCTCAGAAGTTCAGAAATTCTCCTACCATGGTAATTTAATTTGTTCTTAGTGCATGCAGACTTTCCTATCGTCCATTACCTGGTTGGTTGACAGTTTGCGTTTGGTTTTATTCAAGGCCTTGTTCAGGGCATGGAGAATCTAGATACCAAGGGAAAAGATGGACTCAAATATAACTCCACTTAAGAAATATGTAAATTGAAGGAGAGATAATTCCATGGTACAGCATAGACAATTGTCTTAGAGAAAGAAAGAAAAGGACTCAGACTGAAAATTTGCCTTACGGCTCAGAATGGGATGGTAAAAAGCTGGAAAGATCTGTGCAAAGGCTGGAGTGAAATGGCAGAACCAAAAGGCTTGCAATAGAAAGAGTTTTACTTACAAATCCTGTAAAATTAAATCTTCTAATTGAGAAACTGTGGCTTGACTCTGGAATATGCATCATTCATTGGTTACAGGAAATGCATTTAAAACTGCCCCCTATTACATCAGTCCCGATGTGCGACAGGATCTAAATCACAGGCATACAGAGCAGATGATTGACACAACAGACAGGAATAAAGGAGTAAGAATATAAACTAGAATATTGAAAGCCTAGTATTCAGACTGCTTAGATAAAGTAAATTTTCTCAAACCAGCTGTAGCCATGAAAATTGTAAAAAATTCCTCTGCAAACCTATGAGACTGTCTCAGAGCTGTTAACAGCTAAGCTGTAGAGCCAACAAAGATAAAGCCTGGAAGAAGACAAATATTTACAGTATCATTGAAATGGGAGAAGGAGACAAGGACACAGGAAACTATAAACCAGACAGCTTAACAAATGGTATTCCTAGGAAAATACTGGAGTAATAAAACTTTGTAGTTTGGGAAGAAATTGAAGTTTGTTTCAAATATAAGAAATATTTTGATCCTATCTTATGAGAATCTCTCAAAGATTTTAGAGTAATATATTTTACATTAAAATACTTAAAAGGTAGGCACAGAATTATGAAAACACTCAAAACTCTGATCAAGATTCTTTGTTAACTTGGATGGTTGCATTTGGTAAGCTTATGCAAGCATAGGTCTTTGTAACCACTTCTATTCAACATATTAATGGAAAGGAGAAAGGAGCAGAAAAAGTATGTGTTTTCAGATGGAAGAACTATATCTATTTGGAAGAAAGAATGAAAATGAAGCACTATTTCAAAGATCAGAAATTGTTTAAAATAAGATGCAACTATATGTAGAGAAGAGCAAAGAATAGCAATAGGGTGAAGTAAATACATTTTCTGGAAAAAAAATCCCCACCAAAACCAGATTAATTATTCAAAATAAACACAAATCAAGATACTGAATTAAATCATGTTATCATACATAAAATATAGTACTGAGGCCCTCAGTGATATGCTTAGTGGTGGTCTTGGCAGTCCTGGGGTAGTAGTTGAACTTGATGATCTTAAAAGTCTTTTCCAACTTACCTGATTTTATGATTCTATGATTATAGAACAAGCTGTATGAACAATCATCTTTCAAGAAAGATACTGGAAGTCCAGAGGACAGACAATTGCATATGTTGAGGTCTATTTCAAAGCTTCTCATCTAATATTATCTCAGTTTTAATGATGGAAGCTTAAGAAACAGGATTCCCCAAGAAGGAATGTGGAGGTCATGGGAATAGCAGATGAGAATCCCAGTCCCAGAAAGAAGCATTAAAGGATCATCCTCAGAGAAGACTTGCTTACATAAATCATCTGCAGAAATCTATCATGTCATCCCTATGTTAGTGATACAGCTTAGTTTCAGCAAAATATTCAGACTGATTCATGTAAAAACTAATTTTCAATAATCAACTATGAAGTAGGATATGAGATTGGAGAAAATTTTTCATTCTTTTTTGTATCTGCAAATCTATACCAAGATAAAATGAGGTTTTTTTTAATAGAAAAAAATACCACAATGACATCTTCCATAGAGAGTCAGTTTCCCATTTTACAGTTTGCAGAAGGACCCATCTCCCTAAAAATTAAAATTCAGCAAAAATCCAAGTTACCAAATGCAAGATGTTTTTGCTAGTTATATAATCTTAATGGCATGGTGTAGCCTGATAGCTCCTTACAAACATGCAATTTCGGGTGATATCACCTAGCTCTACTTGCATAATGTTCAGACCAACTGATTAATCTCTGCAACATGAATGATCAAACTTAATAATATTGCATGTGCAAGATTTCGAGAGTACAGGAACAAGAGAAAGAAAATTAAATATCAATATTTGTTCATCAAATCATTATGAGAAATTTCTGTGGTACTCTTTCACAGTAGCTGGTAGCTATTTTAAAGCCTTTAATCAGATTTAAATGCAGCATGTTGAATCTCTTTCTAATGCTTTTCCAAAATGCTTCTCTATGTTTCACTAAAGAGTTAAATAAAATAAAGGAAGATGTGTGCAACAATTCCTCTGATTGATTTGCCCTGTTACTGTATCTACAGATATGAGTAATTTGAATTATAAAAAAGGCATTTAAAAGGTCATTTAAACAACACTTAATTTAATCTCATTGTTATTTTAACTGTTATTTTTCATAAGAAAACAGATTTTCCTAAGTAAAATTGCTAACACCAGATGTGGTTTCAGAGGTATTTTCTTCTCTAAGCAATACACAGAAAGCTTTTCTGAACATTCTTTCACAGTACTGAAGTTTCCAAAGACAGAAATCAGTAGTTCCCAAATGTATACTTTTCAGATGACAATATTTTATGAACATTTGTCCCAGTTTTTTTCACAGTTTAACTGTTCATACCTGTAAAGATCTGAGGTGTTTACTGTGGGAGACCAAGTGAAATTCATGAATTATCTTTCGTCTGTCTAATACAATGTGGCTTTTTTATGCTGGAACACAGAATGGCACACTGTGGACTTCTTTCCACAGAATAGGTGACTTTGTAAAGTAATAATGAGAGCACTGCCACAACAGAATGAGAATTAGCATCTGTGAAAGATGTCTAACAGTAAAGCTGGTTTAGAGTGGATGTAAATGTCCTTGTCAATTAAGTCAAGCCATAATAAATGTTCTTCTAGCTTTCTATGAGGAACTAGAGTTCTCAGCATTGTTTTTGTCCAACCTCTCAAATGCCAGCATAACCCTCACATCCTCCTCACTGCATTTCTACATCTTCAAACTTCTTTTATCAATGGCAAAATTCTTTTCTGAAGACTGTCTTGTCTGGCCTTTTATTATATAAACTATTATATGTCAATCAATCCAAATTTTACATGAGAGGTCAGGTTAATCTTGACCTGAGTGTGTCTGATATTATGCATCTGAACTTCTGGAAACACAAAAAATCGGGTGGGGTTTAGGGTGGAAGAGTAAAAAAAAAAAAAAAAAGAGGGAAGGCTGGAAAGAGGCCTTTTCAATCTGCTGAAACTTTGGCAAGATTTTAAAAGCAAATATACATGCAAATAGTTAAAAAGCAGGAAACTGGGAATTTCTATCAGAGTCATAGACTGATTTTACAACATGCTTTACCTTGGTTTTAAAGGGAACTATTTTGGAGATAGTTTATGAAGCCCCAGCATAACCACTAACAGGTGAATTGGAGAATAAATCATTTAAGTTCACTGTTGGGTCTCAACCCAGATAGTACCCCGAGTCACTTGAAATTGCATAGCACACATTCTGGTGCAGAAATTTTTAGAATTTCTAAATTCTGGATTTTTAATTTCTGGTCACAACATAAAATAATCTTTAAAAGTGTGTGGGAGTATTACTTACTTATGTATACTAAGTCTTTATGAAAGGCACTATTACCATTCTTCATTGGTGATAAACATATCCCACCTGTAAGAATCAAACCTGAATGTTGGACTATTCATTTATACTCACTGGAACAAGAATAGTAGTGTTTCA
Organism: Melopsittacus undulatus; assembly: GCF_012275295.1. Classification (NCBI taxonomy): domain Eukaryota; kingdom Metazoa; phylum Chordata; class Aves; order Psittaciformes; family Psittaculidae; genus Melopsittacus; species Melopsittacus undulatus. The sequence continues at coordinate 79,853,962 of NC_047527.1, read as the reverse complement.
GATTATAGCTGGTAGCTTTTGCTACACAGGATTATTTAGAAATATTCTTACTAAACAATTTAGTAGAGATGATCCTACATATATATATATGAACAAATATATACAGAGAAAAATATAGATTTCTCTTGCATATATTAATTAGGGAGACTTTTTTTTTTTTTAAACACACATGCTGCCTTTTTTAATTTTAAAGCCATAACAAAAAATGTCTTTTGGTAGTGATAAATCGTATTTTAATTTCATGCAACTAAGTCCTAGAGAAGTTTCTAACAGCAATATTAGTTTGGATTTTTATTTTAATACTCAAGAGTTCAAGAAAAGAGTGCTATGGGCAACATAGGAACAAGTTTACTCACAAGGGGTAGAGCAATATTTCACACATATATTAAAAGTAGAAATGAGCTGCATGTTTCTGAACAAGGACAGCAGACTAATATAAGAGATGTGAACTATCACATGAAAATCATAGGAGGTTCACACTTCACTATGAGGTAGTAGTCACCAAGATGAGTAAAGGGCTCCAATATGAGACATACAAGTAGGATTGAGAACTGGATTTGTTCAGCCTAAAGAAGGAAATGTTAAAGGTGGATCTCACTGTTGTCTTCAGCTACTTGGTGTATGGTTTCGGAGAAGTTGGAACTAGCATTTTCTTGGCAGTACACAACAAAAGAAGGACAACAGGTACCCACTGCAATAAGGAAAATTCCAGTTAGCTACCTGGAAAAAATGAATTCACAATGTCTGCCAAACACCAAAAGAGGTTGCCCAGGGACATCTGGATAAAGACCGAGTCACCTGATTAACTGAACCTGAAAGCCAGAACCAACATCAAGATCTGCCTTGCTCTGAACAGTGGGCTGAACTAGATGATTTAGGGAGATACCTTCCAATCTCAACTATTATATAATTCTAGCCTATGAAACACACATCCCTTTTTCCAGATTCTGTTTCTTCCTCAGATTTTCTAACTACTCCTCCCACTCCATATTTTCTTACTCAAACCTCAGACATGTAATAATTTAATTAGCTGTGTCAAAATGGTCAAAATAGTACAAACAGTAAACATGTGATATCTGTACCTAAGAGGCTGATCAGGAACTGTTGTAATTGCCGCCTACAGGAAGACAGCAATTCAATACATCTTCCAGGTTGAGCTTGTCATTTGCCTGCATAAAAGAGTTACATGCGATATTTCACAGATTCTCTTAAGCATGCAAAGTGTATGTTTATCTTTGAAAGCTTTTCTGTCTGCATTAACACCTTCCCTGGAAATAGGATGAAGAGAAAGACAAAAAAGCTCAAAAATTTTCATGCTTTTAATTGCACAGAAGTAGCAAATCAATTACAAATGCAGAAGTATAACACTGCAATGTGAAGTTTTCAACAAATCTGAGGTTATCCTTCAGAACTGCAAAGCATAATTTCTCACTGATTTTAACATTCCAGTTCATATATTAAATCAGAAGCAATATTTATACATATATTCTGTGCAACTTTCTATAACCATATATAAATATTATAGCAAAGGCCCCATATCTTTCATAAAGAATCATTACAACAGTGGAATTTGCAAATATTCTTGGTAAAAAAGTTAAGTTCGCTGTTATTGCATTGAATAAAATGTAATTTTTTAAAATCTAATATGTATATTCTAGCAATAGTAAAATAACTGGGATTGCTTTAACATATCAGGTTATATTATGAAACGTTACTTGAGAAGTTGTGATTTCCCTAACCTCTCATGTGGAAATGTTATGCAAATTATTTGCAAATGTGAAAGGCTCAGGAGCAGGGCTGCATTAACGAATTCTATTACAAAGGTATCCTAGTGATTTACAACACAACAGGGGCCGCATTCGATATAAATATTTTGTCACAAGGAACTCTAAAACAAATGCAGAGAGCACCATCTACTGGAGTAAATGTGGCACTTACACATTTTGCAGTGAAAACAGCATTGAGTTTTAAATATTTGTATATGGAACAAGCCTAGCAAATTGTTCTGTGAGCAGAGTAACTAATGAAATGCAGTTTCAGACTCATGCACTGAGTCTCCAAGCACGGAACCTTCACAATCTCACCAGCTCACTCTGTACCACCAGTGCTTGCCTTCCTCTGCAGCATCATTGTCCTGGGTTCAGCAATAGCAGTCATTTTTTCTCCTTCTTGGTAGCTGGTGCAGCACAGTGTTTTGACTTTCAGGCTGGGAATGTTGCTGATAGCACATATGTTTTGAGTTACTGCTCAAATGTTTGGTTTGTCCAAGGCCTTTTCTGAGCCTCAAGCTCTGCCAGGGAGGAGGGGAAGCCGGAAGGAAGCGGAGACAGGACACCTGACCCAGGCTAGCCAAAGAGGTATTCCATACCATAGCATGTCATACCCAGGATGTAACCGAGAGTTACCCGGAAGGGCTGGAGCTCTGGGGGGATGGAGGAGGTATCGGTCGGTGCTCAGTCGGGCAGGGTGGTGTGAGTTATGGGTCAGTGGCTGGTGAGGTGTTGTATTCTCTTCACTTGTTATTTCTTTTATTATTATTATTATCATTAGCAGTAGCAGTAGTGATTTGTGTTATGCCTTAGTTATTAAACTGTTCTTATCTCAACCCATGGGGGCTACATTCTTTGGATTCTCCTCCCCAAACCCCCGGGAGTTGGGGGAGCAAGAGGGAGGAGTGCACGAGCTCTGTGTGGCTTGGTTTAAACCACGACAATCATAAACAGCTCTCTTCATAGAAGCTCCTTCAAACAAGAGTTTATTTTCACTGGCCAATAGCTGCTCACACTCTGGCTGGTTCAGAGCTATGTGCATAGTCAACCAGTATATGGGCAATTTGCCAAACTGTTAGCTGTTTCTTGGAATGACTAAAAGACTGAAAATTTTATTGGAACTATCTAACAGATTAGAAAGCTAATGGGAGTTTAACAAGAGATTGAGGGTTATGGAGTTACACTAGGTTATCAGTCCAAAACAATTGGTATAAAGCAGGTAACCTGTAGCCAATTAAAACAAAAAAGCTGATATACTGATTGGCAGCTTTTCAGAAAAGGACCTGGGTTCCTGTAAAACAAGCTGACTGTGAGCCAGCAATGCATCCATGCAGCAGCATCCCAACTGCAGCAGGAGCATTACTGCCAACAGGCCAAGGGAGGCAATTCTTACCCTCTGTTCAGCCCTGGTGAGACACATTTTCAATGCAGTGTCTAGATCTGGGCTCCCTTGCTCTGAGCAGCAGGTTTTGGTTAGTGTACTGGTTTGGATGGAGTTACTTTTCTAATAGCTGCCCATACAGCACTGGGTTTAGATCTGTGATCAAAACAGTGTACATATCAAACCAATGTTTTAGCTGTTTCTCACTTTGCTCTCTCCCCTCCTCCCCTGAGTAGGCTGGGAGTGAGTAAAAACTGGGAGGTGACACAGCCAGGACAGAAGATTTGAACTAACCAAACATACCATGTAACATCACTCTCAGCAATGAATCTGTGAGGTTGAGGGGTGCTTTTCCACGGTAATCATTACTGAGAGACTAGCTGCTCATATGTCTGCTGGTGTGAGTTTGTGAGTGATTACCTTTGAATCACTATTGTTTTCCTTTTTTTTTTTTCTTGACCTGTTAAACTGTTTTTATCTCAACCTAAAAATTTTCTCCCTTTTGCACTTAGGATTCCGTTCTCCATCCTTCTGGGAATGAATGAATGTGTATCTGAGTGAGGCCTTAGCTGCCAGCCAGGATCAGCCACCACGATTAGACAATCTCCAGAAATACCTTCTGTTTGTCTCAGCTATTCTGTGTTTCTAAAAATGTCATACACATGGAGCTGACTTCCAGTATCTGAAGAAGTCTTCCAATATTTTGATGTGAAAATGAACATGAGCCGGCTATGTGCACTTGCAACCCAGAAAGCCAATCATATCCTGGGCTGCATCAAAAGGAGTGTGACCAGCAGGTCAAAGGAGGTGATCCTGCCCCTCTACTCTCCTCCTGTGAGACCTCACTTGGAGTATTGTGTGCAGTTCTGGTGTCCTCAACATAAAAAGGACATGGAACTGTTGGAACAAGTCCAGAGGAGGGCCACGAGGATGATCAGGGGACTGGAGCACCTCCCATATGAAGACAGGCTGAGAAAGTTGTGGCTGTTCAGCCTGGAGAAGAGAAGGCTGCATGGAGACCTCATAGAAGCCTTCCAGTATCTGAAGGGGGCCTACAGGGATGCTGGGGAGGGACTATTCATTAGGGACTGTAGTGATAGGACAAGGGGTAACAGGTTAAAACTTAAACAGGGGAAATTTAGATTGGATGTAAGGAAGAAATTCTTTACTGTGAGGGTGGTGAGGCACTGGAATGGGTTGCCCGAGTAGGTTGTGAATGCTCCATCCCTGGCAGTGTTTAAGGCTAGGTTGGACGAAGCCTTGCCTGGCATGCTTTAGTGTGAGGTGTCCCTGGCCATGGCAGGGGGGTTGGAACTAGATGATCTTAAGGTCCTTTCCAACCCTAAGCATTCTATGATTCTACAATTCTATGAATATTTGAAGGAGGCTTATAAGGGTGCTGAAGAGGGAGGGACTCTTCATCACAAACTGTAGTGATAGAACAAGGGGTAATGGGTTTAAACTTAAACAGGGGAGATTTAATATGAGGAAATTCCTTACTGTGAGGGTGGTGAGGCACTGGAACGGGTTGCCCAGGGAAGCTGTAAATGCTCCATTCCTGGCAGTGTTCAAATCAGGCTGGACAGGGCCTAATTTAGTGTGAGATGTCCCTGCCCATTGCAGGGGGGTTGGAAGTGGATGATCCTAAGGTCCACCCTACCTGTAACCAAGTAAAAAAAATATAAGTGAAAAGTTGTACTCCATTCATGTTATTACCTCTGGCATAGTTTTCTAGACTTATGAATTACAAGCAAAGCTATGGTGATCATTACTCCTCTGCACCAAATATTGAAGATCCTTATGCAGAACCTCTTGCTTAATCTGACAATGTAACTCTTATAAATTCTTTTGTCTTTAAGTCCATATTGGTGATATCTCAGATATTGCATGGCAGGGCTTTCTAGCACAACACCCAGGTTTGCAAGCACTCCCAATTTCTGTCTATATTTTCTAAGTTTTAAAAGCAGGCATAGATTTTTTCAGTACAAAGTAGGTTCGAGTTCACAAAACCAGTCAAATCTTGAACTATTATTTTTCAGTATTATTTTCTTCACATCCTCTCGTACATCAAAGATGCTTTTAACAGGATGACAGTGTTATCACAGCCTGCTATTGCTATGTCTTCTTACTCTGTTGAGCTATGAACATGCAATTGGCTGTGAGGTAATTTCACATTTATTTTCTCCATTAGAGGTCAGCAGAAGACCATTTCTCTCTACAGAACCTGAATGGTTCCCATGTCTTGAAATTCTAGGTCAGTAAGCCAGTAACAAGAAAAAATGAATTTAACATTACAGGTTAGAAACAGCTAAGTCTAAAAGTTCAGAAAAGTCTTGCCTGTTTCACATGGAATAACTTCACTGTAGAATTATACACAAATTTAGATCGCTTACAAAACTCAGGGAATGTGAAAAATTATGCCATGGAAACTAATAGCAACATGAACAGACAGATTGTTTCAGTTCAGTCTGGATCAGTCCATGGCAGATGGTAGGGCTGTGTTTCCATCCATGGGGCAGTTGATTCCAAGTGTAGTAGAAACCCCTTCAAGTAAAACCGAACTGTGGCCCTCACTCTGCTGCCAAAGGAACTGAGAAAAATGCATAGACAATGTCAGTTGCAGCGTACCACTTGGCTGCCTTTGACTCTAATTCATACTGCAGTTCTAGTATGTCCGGTACAGCAGCACTCAATGGTTGTGTGATTTCAATCAGGCCACAATAGTCTACTGTTAATCTTCACTCTCCGTTAGACTTTCTCACTGGCCATATGGGGCTATTAAAGGGTGAACAGGTCCTACTGATCAGTCGTTGGCCCTGCAGTTTACAGATCAGCCTGTGGATGGGAATCAGGGAGTCTCAGTTGGTGTGATATTGCCGCCGGTGAATTGTTGCGGTTGCAATTGGCACTTCCTCTTCAACCTTCAGCAACCCCACAACAGAAGGATCCTCTGAGAGACCAGGCAAGGTGGACAGCTGCTCAATTTCCTCAGTCTACAAAGCAGCAATACCAAAAGCCCACCGGTACCCTTTTGGGCCTTTGAAGTACCCTCTCCTGAGGTAGTCCATGCCGAGGATGCATGGAGCCTCTGGACCAGTCACAATGGGGTGCTTCTGCCATTTCTTCCCAGTCAGGCTAATTTCAGCCTCTAGTACAGTCAACTCTTGGGATCCTCCTGTCATTCCAGAAATATAAATGGGTTCCACCCCTTGCCAGCTGATGGCATCAGAGTACACTGTGCACTGGTACCTGCTAGAGCCTTATACTTCTGTGGGACTGGTGTGCCAGGCCATCTGATCCACACAGTCCAGTAAATCTAGTCATCACTTACCTCCACTTGGCTGGAGGCAGGGCCCGTTAAGTAGTCATTACATTGGTCACTTACACCTTGTTGACAGGGATTAGTCTTTATCACAGGAGCTGGAGTAAAATCAGCTCTTCCACTCCATCTGGGAACCTGCTCACCAGAGACCAAAGCCACATCTTTCATGGGATGATCGTCCTTGACCTTTGTTCTCCTCTTCAATTCATGTACCCATTCCTCCAGAACTGAGGCAGGTTATCCATTCCACTTTCTCATGCTTTTTTCATGATCCTGCAGGTAAAACCATAGGGTGGCCTGTGGTGTGCACCTTCTACATCTTCTCTCTTGAGCAGTAGGAAGCCTTTTGTTAACAGCTGAGATGTGGTTTGGTACACATAAGGAACTGGATAGATCGGATAGATTGTCTCTCAATTGTTTGAACTCCCTGGACAGTTTTTCCACAGCTGAGATGATGGAAGGGGCGAGATTGTCTTTGAACTCTTGTAGTTGATGAATCATTTCATCCACTGTTGGTGGTGCTACGTCATGCCAGGTTATTGATGCCAATGAGTGGGCATATGACGATGGTGCACTCCATGTAAATTTCTGCCAAGTGGGTCGTGTACATTTGACTTTGTCTGGATCTATGGATGCATTCCCAGCATCCGGCCTGCGATCTCTGCAATGGCTGAATCCCTCAGAGACTGGACACCTTTCTTTATTGTGGTCCAGTTGGCCAAATGACTCATAACATTGTCCTTGTAAGGAAATCTTTCCTTCACAGCTGCCAAGAACCTCCTTCAAAGGGTGAGGGACCATTTATCTTTTTGCAATTGCTTTGTCAATTCCCCCTTCCCTACCAAGTGATCCCAGCTTCTTGGCTTTCCTACATTCTAGTTCATGACCGTTGGCCCCATTGTCCCAGCACAGGAGCAACCAGGTGATAACGTGCTCCTCCAGATGATGGGTGAAATCTTTTCACATATTCTCTAGTGTGGTTCAGGTCCAGGGTTGAGAAGTCATCTCTTCTTGTTCCTGTTCCTCTAATCCACATAATAATAACTCTTGTTGAGATGCTGTCCAATGTAGTAAGTGCACTAGTTCTTCATCTTTCTTCACTGTATGGGTTGCTTTTTATGCCTCTTGTTTGTTTTTCCCCTTGTGTACATGAGCAACTAATATTGGCACTAATTGGTCCTTCGGTTTAGCTGCAGTGATTCACTGTGATTGGAGTGGCTGCAGTGTCTGCCACTAGGGTTGGAGTGGCTGCAGTATCTGCTGTCAGGGTTGGTGGAGCCGCTGTGCTTGGGGGTGGAGTAGCACCAGCAGCTGCACTGTCTGTTGCTACTGGGGGCTGAGTAGCTGCTGTACTTGTCGCTGGGGTTGGTGTAGCTGCTGTATTTGGAGTTGGAGTAGCTATGCTCTCTGTTCCTTTGCCATCAGATCCAGACATATCTTTTTCCCTTTGAAGGTGCTGGATAGTATTGAACAGAGATCTCTAAGCATACGCCAAGCCCCAGGACATTGCCATGATTTGTCCCTCTCCGGTATGACGACGATGACAACACACCTAATTTAATTGCTTTACTAATTTTTTCTGGATTTTGCACTTGTTCAGTGGTGAAGTTCCAAAGCACTGGAGGAGCCCACTGGCCTAGATACTTGCCCATACTAACCCACACACCCTGCCACTCATGACTGTCCAGCCTCAGGAAAAATCTCTTGGTCCAAACCTAGATAAGACTCAAACCCAGCTCTGCTTAACTTTCGAGATCAGATTAAATGGTCGAGGGTAAAACACACTCTGTATGTGTACTAACATGCTGATCCCAATCACAATCAGCAGGGAAGTCTCAAGGGTACCCAAATGACATTCAAACCCATCAGAACTCTCAAATGATGCTGTAAATAGTCTGGTGGGGAAGCTGGGGCTGTAAGGGAATGTCTCCTTCATAGGCTGACCACCCAAGGAGGGAAAAAAAGATGTATAATTGCTAAGCACTTCTATTATATACCTCAAAAAAGTATAGAGGTGGTGACCACACTGGGAACGCAAGCCAGATGAGTTTCATAATCAACGAGTCTATTGAATTACAAGTCATTACCATAAAGTACAGCGAAACAAGGACCTTAGCACAAGGCCCCCCAGCTGATAAACCCTAAACCAGCAAATACCAGCTGTAAGTAAGGTACGACGTGCTGAAACTCCAAGATCAAGAGCAACAACTTTGAGAGCCAATAAAGGACTATTAATCCAAAACAATGAATGCTTATCACACACATGATTAGACACACTCTGGTCAGACCTATTGTTATCTCCACCCTGTGTGCCCCACATTGGCTGCCAAAAAGAACTGTCATGGTTTAATCTCAGCCGGTAACTCAGAACCACGCAGCTGCTCCCTCACTAGCCCCCTTCCTCCCCCTAATGCCAGAGTGATGGGCAGAAGAACCAAAAGAATGTAACTCCCACAGGTTGAGATAAGAGCAGTCCAGTAATCAAGGTATAACACAAAACCACTACTGCTAATACCAATAATAATAATGATAAGGGAAATAACAAGGGAAGAGAATACAACCGTTCACCACCCACTGAATGATACACAGCCCTACCTGATCAGTGATCTAGTCCTTCTGAGTAACTGCATCCAGTTTATACAGTGGGCATGATGTGCTGTGGTATGGAATACCTCTTTAGTTAGCTTGGGTCAGGTGTCTTATCTCTGCTTCCTCCCAGCTTCCCCTCCTCCCTGGCAGAGCATGAGACTCAGAAAGTCCTTGGTTGGAGTAAACATTACTGAGCAACAACTAAAAACATCAGTGTTATCAGCGGTGTTCCCCAGCTGAAAGTCAAAAACGCGGCACTGCACCAGCTACTAAGAAGGAGAAAAACGACCGCTATAGCTCAGCCCATGGCACAGATTCATGCAGAGTAGACATGTCTACACAATCTTTCTTATGCAAACAAACTGCAATGGAAAACTCAAAATTCTGTGGCTTTTTCCTGCTGTTTGGATTAGGGAGGAGGGGTAAGTCCAACAATCAAGGGGGTATAAATTGGTTCAGTGTCCCTCCTCACATACTCAGTACCACTGAAAAGTCACCTTTACCTTCAAGATCTTCTAGATCAGATGACTTCTCTTCCAGGTTTTCAAGTATCCCTTCCTAAAAAGAGCACTTTACCTCATCTTCTACAGAAGAACATTTATAAAGTCACTGCTTCTCCAAGCCTGAAATTAATCATGACATTCATACAGACACTAAGAAACCTTCATAGGTGTCCAGTTAGCAAACATTTAGGATTATGAGATATTTTTTCTTTAGCTATTTTAATAGGGACTAAATTATGTTTTAACTCCTGAACTTAAGCTTAATCATGGTTTCGATCAGGATGAGGAAGAATGCTTCCAGAACTATACTAACAGGAATTTCTGGAGGAATGAAAGACACTCTCATATATCAAGTTATTTTAAATACTGAGTTTTATATCACACAGTAAACTATTCTACCAACGGTCACACTCACCAAAACCTGAGACTGAAAATGTTCAGACTAACAAGTCCTAGAATGCATACCGGCAAACATTTCTTAAAACCCAGCAACAGTATCTGAACAATATGCTATTTGAGAAAAAAAGGCACAATACTGAAAAGGAAGTTATAAACTGAAATATGATGATATACATGGGCACAAATCCTCCCTGATCTAATATTCAGGCAGATTTAAGGTTCCCCAAGGCAATATTTTTTTTTTTAGTTGCCACATAACTTTTAAATGGACTTTTTCATCAAAAGTAGGCTTAACTATAGGCAAATCCTCTAAATGAAATTTTCACAGTATCAGGTTCTCTACCAAAGCTTTTCTTTAAAGAATATTAAACAGATATGTTCTAGGAAAAATAATCTAGACCAGGATTTCCTAATGTGAGAAAAAAATCCTTTGAGGATTATCAGACAGTTTCAAGAGGTTGAGGCCATGATTACCAGGAAAATGAGTAATGTCTAGACAATTCCCAAAAGGTTTTATTCATTTCTAGAAATGAAGTTTGAAAGTCATTTGCCTTCCCCCCCTCCCCCTTACTACATTCTGATACAAAAATTATGATCTCTACATGAGATATTTCATGCCAGGTTTTGGTGAGGTTTTGGTTCCCTTGCTTAACCGCAGTAGGTAAGTTCATTGTGTGATACATATATTAAAACATATTGTGTAAATACTAACAGAAAATTGATAAAAACAAAATGATAATCAAATTTATTATGAAATTTCACTTTCCATCTGAACTAAATCCTCTTCCCAGGGTCTGTTTTCACATTAGCCCAGTATTTATAAAAAGAAAAAGTGGGAAGACAACAAAACTTTCCAGAGAAAGAAACTTTTGTTGTACCCTAAATGTTAATACACTCTCATGTCACAGATGCCAAGCCAAACAAGACACAATTCTACACAGACTTAAAATGTGTCTTCTCAGAATACTGCAGGACAAAAAGAAAGTAACTGTATTGTGGAAGAAGAAAATATAATTGCCATTCACTGTTTCAGAATACTGTAAGTAGTCCCTCTCCTTCAGCAGAATATTTCAGGGCATGTTCATAGATTTGCAGGATGCCCTAATGTATTTTGTTTGCTAGACAGAAACAAAAAAAAACAACCCCAAATAAAAGCCTAAACTGTAAAATCTCTCTGAAATATTCTGATATAAATAATTTTATGTTTTTTTTCTTCTAAAGGATGCCATACTTCAAGAGGACTCACACCCATGTGGAACAATTAATTAGTATAATTTGTTCTTTAAATGATTGTGTCAAAAGCCTGAAAAGATCCATGTCACTTTTTTCTTATAAACTCCAAAGTCAGATTTCATTACGATATAAAACAGAATGCTTAACAGTTTAGTTAAACCTAAAGTAGCTAGAATAATGCTACACTCAAAATCTTGTTATTGACACAATGGGAAAACACTATATATATAGAAAACCCTCCAAACTATCATTAACCTTATTAAAATTTAACAAAACCACAACAGTCATGACTGGTCCAGTAATACTAATATGCACAGTATAACTGCCACAGTAAAGATTCATTAATAGTATCACCCTCAAAAACACCATAAAAGCAAAACTACTAATACTGACCCATTTTCACTGGTGTTAAGCTCACCTTTCCAATGCCCTTCTGAATCCTACCATGGGTAGCTTCAGTATTCCTCAAACAAAAGCACTGGGGATAGAAAAGGGGGTCACAAACAAGGTCTTTGCCGGAAGTTCATAGGGCATCATGTTAATGCTTTTTTCTTCCTCAGCCTTGGGCTTATTTTGGTTTATTTCTGCACTTGCCCTCAGCAGGGCTCCCACCATCAATGGGTTGACTATACCCTTGACTATAAGAGACTTGGTATGTGTAGTGGCAGCCTCGGATCACCCCTGAAGGTGAGAGTCACCCCTCAGCAACTAGTGTGGCCATCACCACCCACGCTAGGGCCAGGACCTGGCAGAGCAGGCCTCAGGGCACCAATACGCATCTGCTAACATTGGCAAAATCATATTTACAGGGTATGCATGCAGATCCCACATGTCCATTCTGCTCTTGAAGGTAACTAGAGCCACAGTCACGGTCTCAGTTGTGTTTTAATACAAGACCCCTGCTCTCAGCCACTGTATCTTCCTATTACACTGGGTTATATTACTTATATTGTGCTTTGCTTTAGTCTACTTCTGCCAGTTACCCTGACAGCCTAGCATTTCACCTGTATCTGAAGATTTCAGAGAAAGTAATTCTGAGGAGCTTTAACTTCACAGCAAACAAGAAGTCTGTGCAAAGGAAATTCAACTGAACTATAAGAAAAAACAGAAAAAAAACACAGAGAGAGGTACTTGCATAACACATTAGGTTGTCAAATTCTCTCTTTCTCTCAGGAAAAATATAATTTTTATACACAGACTCACAGACACATTCTGACAGGTCAATTGATCACATAACTTTTCTTTTTGCGGCAAAAAGGAAAGCTTATGTTTTCTTGACATCTTCTAAGGTCAGCAGATTTATTTCCAGTAAATTTACAACATAAATGTATCTTATGAGAAAAATACTTGCAACTAACAGAAGAACATAGGAAAAAATGAAGGCTAAAATGTAGCTTGACTAATGAAGTCTAAAACCCATCGTGGAAAAGACCATACAGCCTGTGAGGCAAATATGAGGCTGCAATTGCTGTTTGTGAAATTTCAGACCAAAGAGAATTGCTTTTTATATCCATTTCATTCTTTTTGTGAAACATGTGAAACATTCACATAGCATTGTTCGGTGGCAGATTACATTCTATCATCCTCCCATACCAATAGTCTTATTCTGACTCAGATACACTTTATTTGAATGCTGCTAAAATAATTTCTAATAGAAAGAAATAAGAAAACAGTCAACTCCTGATAGATGACTTCCACTATAACTCAGCACCTAGGGGGAAAAAAACCCCAAACCCCACAAAATACAAAAAGCACAGCAAGAGTAAATGTAGTAATCTAAAGTAATTTGATACATTTACAAGCTAACCTGGTATTTTTGTAAAGCCTATAAAAAATTGTAAGAGGACTGTGCTCCCTTATCAACACTGACAGAAAAGAGAGACAGTGTGCCTGCATGCAGTAATATCACTCATTATACTGAGTTCATTGCCAATTATTATTTTTGACACAAAAATAAGTTGTTGTTTTATAAATGCTGCCATCATCTCCTTTTTATTTCTTGTCCATGACCTTTCCATATAGTGAATAAAACCCAGACTGGTTTCCAAAAAAGTAAACTGTAAAATATAAACCCCAATACTTATCAATTGTTCTGGAATCCAAACAAGTTATGAAAAGCAACATTACTACACACATATGTAAGTTCTAGTTTAGCCTCAACTTAAAAATAAAATTAAAAAGATTTTTCAAACCAATATAAAAAGTAGCACTGAACTGATACAACACAGTACTATTTCCAAATAATCTTAGCAAATGCACAACATGCTAATTATTGTCATTGTGCATATTAACTCATGTTTCATCAGTCATTCTCTTTGCATTCATCCCAGTTCACTCACAGAAAATCGTCCAAATGCCACTTGTTTCATTAGGTAGAAGATGCACTATTATAACAGAAGATTTCTTCAGTAATTTACTGAATGCTTCTCACTAATTATATTATACTACAAAGAGCATCATCATCACATTTCATTTCCACTAGCAGAAGCATGAGTTGCAGACAAGCCTGTCTACTTGACAGAATTATTTTTCTAGTTACACCAGGCTTGCTGGAGCCTAAAATAAAAATATTTGACCTTTTCTACTATTCTGTGGCTGCACTAGGTACTAAAATACAACATAAGCATTATAAATCTAATTCCATGACCTTATACAGGCAAAACTTCAAAGGACCCTGGGATAAATTTTCCGTGTTAATATTGCAGCAACTGGTTTGCTACCCTGAAAACTGTTCCTTATATCAAACACTTTTTTTTCAGACCTATAGTATCTACATCACATAAGCTGCAACACAGAAAACAAACCATGATAGTACCAGGATAACTATATCCTAGCTGTCCAGCCTCATTCCAGCCAACCCTTCAACGATGCTGCAAAATTTTCTCTGACATTAACATCTGATCACGTTATGTTTGCTTGTTTCCTATGCATATCCCCTCCCTCCATCAAGTGATTAATTGCAGTTCAAACCTTTGACTATAAGAGGCTTGGTATGTGTAGTTGCAGCCTCCTAAGCAGCAGCTCTTCTACATGTTGACTTCTCGCTTGTATGCTTTGTTCCCTCAAGAAGAGTGACCAGACAAGATAGAAATGGAAAGACAAAAGTAATATCCATGGAGACAGTGAATATGCGCCAGAGCTAAATTTTCCATACTGCTAATTGCAGCAAGCAGTCATTGCACAGGTGGACAGACTGCAGCTCACACAGACATGGACTGCTGAAGGAAGAAGGCAGCACACAAGCAGGCAGCTGTGGGGACAGCAAAACAAATATCTAAAGGGCTTTTTGCAGAATTTGCAGTAACCCAGACAGACACTGAAATGACTGAAAATAAGCCTAGAAGCACAGTCCATCTTGCAGGGATTTATGAACAAGCAGGGAGTTGTTTATACAGGCTTTTTGTTCTAGTATGTGACATAGTCATCCTAGTAGAAATTGCAAATATGCGAGCTTATAGTTTGAAAAAATACAATTTTTGTGTCTCAAAATCTTTTGGGATTCCATTGAAAAACTCACTATTACAGAAAGGTTTATAAAGATGGATTTTTAAGCTCTGGACAACTCATTTCTTCTTAGTGTAACATTATGTGGTACATACAACTCTACTGAGATGAATAGGTATCATCATGCACTCACAGCTGTCTCACATTTCTCATTCCTGTTCCTAGGACAGAAGGTAACATTCTATGACATACCTGCAGATTACTTTAAACACATATGTCTTAACTGCTTCCCTCCCCATCCAACTTATTCTTTTCCTTAGACATTTACGAACAAACTTTTCTAAATTCCTACCTTATTAATTCCTATTCCACATACATAATGGACAGATTATATGGCTGTTTGAGAGTTACATTTGTAAGTGTTCAGTGCAAACCTAAAATTAATTCATGACTGAAGAGAAAAGACCTTTCAACTTCTCCAACCTTCACAGAGAAAACTTGGCTAGCAGAAATACATATTGACCGCAGGAGAAGGATTTAAGTCATTGTGAAAGAGTTTGAGAAAGTTAAACACATTTGAAGGGACTGGAGTAACACAGAGCTAAAGGTAATGGGACAAATAGAAAACACGGAGCTGGGTATCTATAATGCATTTCAGCATGCTTTTGCATTAAGGACTGAAAATCTCCATGGCCATATGTACTAACTATTCAAGACACGACCCTACGTGCTACTAAAAAATAGCTCCAAATATAAGAGGTTTTATGGGATCTGGAAATTACTCATCACATTATTCACCCTGATTACTTGCTCTGCATTACTCATCTAAATGACCTGTGTGACAAAGTAACACACAGTTGTTGGATCCAGAATATTTTAATTTCAATTTCACAGATAAATCCATTTGAACTTCATAATGTGTGCTTTTATTTGGGTAAATCAAGGGACACTCCTCCTCAGAACTGAATACAGTCACAGTTCTTTAGCCAGAGCAAACCAAAAATCAAAGAACACCTCTATTTGCTTAACCTATGCACTCTGTCAGGTGAGGTTGCTGTTAACTTCCATCTATCTATCAAGTGTGCAACCAGTATAAAAGATGGTTTAGAAGCACTAGAGGCAAGAGCTCTCAAGGCTGAGAATATTCCTACACTACTTTTTTGTCTTAAATACCCTAGTGCCTCAGTACATCCTGAAAACAGCATAAAGGCTGAAGTTTTAACTTGTGTGTTGGAATTCATAAATGTTTGTGCTTTAAAAACAGTCTAGTCCATGTATAACACTGCTTATAAAAGTACTAGTACTAGCATGCAGCAGACTAAAGCCATGGTTTATATATTAATTTGTAATTTCCATACTAAATACGTATCAGAAGGATCTGAGAATACTAATTTTCAATGTATTGCAGTTTAAGAAATATCCATGTGTTACATTATGTCCAAATACAGATTTTTAACGCACTGATTACAAACTGGTTTATACATGTTTTTCATATATTTTGCTATTTTTTTACAGGAGTTCATAATTTGATCTGAAAGAAGAAGAGAAAAAAGAAAAAGACTGAAATCCTTCAAGATGCAACAGGCATCTGTTTTCCCTCGACAAATGGTAACCCTCAGAGGGAATGAGATAAACCTCTTTTTTTTTTTTTGTTTCATGTTCCTAGCTCTACAGTAAGTGGATTATTTCTTTGTTCAGGATTCTAATGGCCTCTCCCAGCCAGTGCAGCTACCAAATGTTCTAATAACCAACTATTCCTCTTTTCATCCTTGTGTCAATAATAATTTCTGAAATAAATGAATAACATACTGAGGAAGCAGGACAATATAGTTCCAAATTCATAGCTGATAGAGATGCTCTTTGTAGAAAGAAATCATTTTAGGTCAACAGTATTTCTTCACTTTTTGGTTAAGCCAAGAAATATTGCACCTTTAGGGGTATAGCACACTCTCTGCTTTCTGGGCTTAAAAGGCAAGAGTAGCTGATTTCTTTGCTAATATTTTTGTTCTAATTGAATTTTGTTGAATTGAATTGGATATCCATTAATTAGAAAAGCCTTTTTCAGAGCATAATTTAGAGGTATCTACATTGCTGTGTTTCTACACCTGCTAGTAGAACCTACTGCATTTTGGACATTCTCCTTCTCATGCATTACCTAAAATAAAATATTATCATTACCTTAGTTGGAGACCAAGTAGAAATTTCTACAACAGAAACTTCTTCATCTTAGTATTGTTTTTACCTTTTTTTCTAAGGATAAAAACTGTTACAAATGGTGTTTGGGATTTTGGGTTAAGGTTTTTTGTTATTGTTCTTGTTGTTTTGTTGTTTGTTTGTTTGTTTTTTAATTTTATTAAATAGCCATTTAAAAGTCCATAAGGTAAAGGACTATAGTTCACCTGACCTTATTTTTGGTCTCTCATCTGAGCTAGTCACCCAGTCTCCCTTTACTGTTAGTGGTGCAAAACCACACCCTAGGACATGTTTCATCAGATTTACTTCACTTCTTTACTCCATGATGTTCCAATCAATTGCACCAAGGAAATATTTTGCTCTTCTGTGATTATAGAACAAATCCATGAGATTAGCTCAGGCAAGTGTATTTTCCTCTGGGAACATGATGTTGAAATACTTTGTTTCACTGAGAAGGACATCTAAACATAACAAATCCTTCATAGCCTCTACATATAAATTTTATAGGCCTTAAAGGATGCAATGCTTCAGCACTTCTTTGGCAATTGCCTGAAGGGCAGACATAGCATTTTGCCTAACTTGTCTTTCCCTCTCTCTCAAAATCAATGGCTTTATTCCTGTCATGGTTGAAAATCCAAAGTTTGCTGCCTCTGTAAAATAACTTCACGCTAAAAATTCTTTGCAAGCATAGTGACGGATTTGCTGCTAGCAAGCAAATAAGTATCACAGAAAAAAAATCCAAAAATACTGCGTAGAAGCTTGCACAAGGTTTTCTCTTGCTTCCTCCCTCCCTGCTCAGTACATTTTTTTTTCTGTAGTATTATTTTAATACCCTGTGGTGCTAAATATTGTAGGTTGATGGAACAAACTTTTCAGGGAAAGTAGAACAAAATGACTGCATGACCTTTCCGTGACATGACATCATAAGATAGTGAGAAATTTGCATGCAAGCTGAAAGGCTTTTAAAAAAGTTACTCAAACGTATTTATATAACATAGTTTTACATTTAAATCTTACTATTTCCTTTAAGGAGTTCTTCATTATCTTCTGGGGGGGTGGGGGGGGAGGGAAGGCAAAAGGGAACCCAAACAAGCCCAAAGTAAACAACTGTTGCTAGAAGATCTAAATAACAAATATAAAAGTACATTTGAAAATTATTTCAGAATCAAACTTAAGTATGCTTTGTTCAGCTTTATTTATATTTTTTGCTATATTAAAGTAGGAAGTTATTTTTGTATTTTAAAAGGAAGGGGATTTCTTTCTTTACTTGCTTTAAAAAAAGCTAGTACTCCACTTGTCATTTAAATTAACAAAATAATGAATCAAAAATGGAAGGAACTTAGTGAAGCATGAGACCTTTTAGCAAAATATTTATACATCCCACACCAGATTCTTGTTTTCCTGGAAAGGTTATTTTAGGAAAAATGTGACATTTTGAAATATATGATTGCAGGGAAAACTAATTTAATCATGTATAATGTTTACCTTCATTCTCATTTAAAGAGGTCTTTCCCCTGTAATTATTGGCTTTGAGTCTGACCTTCCTACTTTTCCTAGACAATTAATTTTTGTCTTGTTTACATCTGACTTAGATATTAGTCTGTTCTTCTATAATAAATATATATTTTTCAAGAAAATTAATAACTCAATCATGAATATGTCATTAATAGTTTCAGTCATTAATAGTTTCAGTCATTAATATGTCACCATATTTTTTAAAATTAAATTCCACAGCACATTTACTATATTTTTATCACTAGCTTTATAGCCTTTGTAGCCATTTTAGGTAACCATACAAAAAAGCAGTGATCTCTAGTTCCCAAGTCCCAGTCTAAAGTCTTCTGCTGCTCGGGCTTCCACTTTTGAGGATTGATTAAATAAGAACCCATTGGTTGAGCAATCCTGGGATGGATAATTTGTTATTGTTAATAATAATTCCCTTATTAGGAAGAAAGTTTTCTTTTTTAAAGTTTTTATGGGAGAGTTTCCTTCCATTTCAGTTGGAATGCCAGCCTGAAACCACAGACTACATCTCTAACAATCAGTAATAACAGGCTGAGGTCCTTTCTCCTACAGCTGCAAGGCATGCTTCTTGAACCTGTTTTTTATAAAACGGAAGCATACCTCACCTCCACTGCACATGCCTTTTCCTTTAGATCTCTGAACTACACTTGGACTTATAGGGAGGTGGTTAGATGCTCCAAAATCTGTATGTAGATTGCTTTGGTATTGTTGTCAATAATCTATGGAAATGCATTGTTTAATATGTTTTGGTTTTTTTTTGCTTACCAATTATGTCAATAATTGCAGGGTTAGTTTATTACATAAATCAAATCTTCAGTTTCTGAATGTTTGTAGGAAAGGAAAAAAAAGTCCACCAACAAAAAAAAAGAGTAAACTTAAACATTTATTAATATCTCATCCTACAGAAGTTCCACAGGACTAAAAACTTCTAGTCTGTGTTAAGTTAGATCACCTGTACACATCCTTTCTCATGGGACTCCTAACAATTACAATTTTTGGTATCACTGAATATGGTATCATTCTTCTCTGTTCTCTCTTCCCCTCCACCCCAGCTGATCTCATTTCTGAGGGAGTTTTCTTACCTAGCTTTATATATGACACTTCCCATAACTTTGTCCTTTCCAGAAGCTAATTAGTAGTATGTTGTGTTATACTGTGCCTAGCTGACAACTCTCTCCGTGCATTCCTGAAGAATTTTCCTGTAGCACCATTGATATTAACATCCCAAGAAATGTTTAAAACAGGTATGCAATTTACAGTTACAGTTCAAGTAGTATAGTTTAGAGAATCGACCATAAAAGTGAGCACCCAAAGATACTGATGATCCACTAATAATTGGGTTTTTATGTACAGGCTATCAGATATGTGGATGAAACCACACAGGAGCATACATAGACTCATATGGTAGTTTAAACATGTTTCCTGCTGTCTTTCTATTCTTTTGGAAATATTTCTACCTGTATTTACAAAATCTGATCTCTCTTCATAATTTGGAACATTGTACTCCCCAAGAAGCTAAATCCACAAATAAGATAATGGCTTCAGGATGAAAATGTGAAGCCAATTCAGGTTCTATATAACAGGATTTCCAGTGAAATTATTAGATGAGCTTTTGATATATTTTTGTTTGTTTGTTTGTTTCTAAATCCTATAAGGGCATTTATTGAATACAAAGAGGCAAGGGAAGTTCATACATGGAAAGAACATGTGAAAGAGGAAAAATGAAAAATCAGGTTATCAGTTACTGATGGCAAGAAATGCAGTAAAACTTTATGAAGACATGAAAGCATACATTTGTGTCAAACTCTGGAAAGTCATAAGTCAATATTACTGAGCTGCTGAGTAGTCTGAGAACACACAAACATGGAAGTGACTGCAAATATGTTTGATCCTATTTAGTAAGTACACTTACATACAAAACTAGCTAGCTTTATCTACTTCAGTTCTATCTCCCAACATGGGCTTTTTACTACTATGTATTTATACTAGAGTTTATGGTAACATGCCCTAGGCTAAGTTGGCCTTTCAATATCAACAAATACATAAAATTAATAATAATTAGAAAACCTTTGGATTTGTTTAAGAGCTCTTCATAGTTAAGCGTTTTGTTTTTTTTTTGCATTGTTTGTTTTGTTTTTAAATATAACTTTTCATTGATTATTAAAAAAATGATAACTTAGGAAATCCCCTCTAGTAGTTTATCTGCCATTTTATACCTCCATAAAACACTCCAGGGTGCCATTACTGTATGATATCAGCATTCATACTAAGTTCAGTTTAGGTGAACTGTGTTAATATTATGCTTCAACAGCACACCCTGGAGTGTCTTATTGCTTAAGTGATGGAAAGGTCAAATATTTACAACATACATTATGTTTCACAGAACAATTCTACATTATCATTCTCCATTACCTCATCCTTTCAGGAAAAGTGGTTGCAAGGAAGAACAAATATGATTAAATTAGACTAGCTTTGTTAAAGTGCTCAGATGAAGCAAAAACTTATATTTGAGTAGTGTGCAAGGTTACAACCCTTGTATATAGTGTTAGCATAAATTAGGTATCAATATAAAATCCAGTAAAACTTCCAGTCAACAATCTTACCAGATTTTAATCTTTTTAAATAAAATGAAAGTACTGAATCTTGCAGAGACTGATATGTTTACTGAAGAATATATTAAGCTTAACAAAGAAAAGAGATGCACTGGGGAGGGGAACAGAATTTTAAGTCAGCAACAGTGTCTCATTCATATCTCAGCTGTTATAGGGCAGTGACTTTCATCCTGAGAATCTGTCTAGATAATAGCACATTGCAGTTGAGCAAAGTAGAACTGCCAATCATAAATACAGGATGATTATTCCATGAGTAAGTGTGCAGCTGTGTTATACAGAACTGTAGAGTCATGTGTTATACAGAACTGTTAGTCTAGTAGAGTCATAGAATCATTCAGGTTAGAAAAGACTCTCAAGATCAGTAAGGGTCTAACAGTTAAACTAACATTGCCAATTCCACCACTAAACCATGCCCCCAAGTGCCACATCTACAGTGTCTTTTAAATACCACCAAGGCTGGTGACTCAATCACTTCCCTGGGCAGACTGTTCCAAAGCTTGACAACACTTTCAATGAAAATGTTTCTCCTTATTATTAAGCAGAACTGTCCCCAGTCCTGAGCCCTGGGGAACACCACTTATGACCAGCCATCAACTGGATTCAACACCATTCATCACCACTCTTCAGGCTCTGCCATCCAGACATTTTTTTTTACCCAGCAAAGAGTATGTCTGTCCAAGCCATGAGCAGCCAGTTTCTCCGGCAGAATGCTCTAGGAAACGGTGTCAAAGACTTCACTATAGTTCAGGTAAACAACACCAATGGCCTTTCCCTCAAGCACTATGTGGGTCACCTTGTCATAGGAGATGAAGTTAGTGAAACAGGTCTTGCTCTTCAGAAACCTACGCTGACCGAGCCCAATTACCTGGGTGTCCTCCATGTGCCATGATGATCAGCTCTGTAATCTTCTCCAGTACCGAGTTCAGACTGACAGGCCTGTAACGCCCATGCATGAGCTGCAGGCCTCCGGTGTGTCTTTCTTCTCCCCTCAGGTTTCCTTGGTTCAGGAAACTATCACGTACATTACACTACAGTGCTCTAGTGCAGATTGTGCTGACATCGACGCTGGTATCCAAAAGGAGGATTTTTGTTAGTGCTTCCTCTGCTTAATTGGCTTTTGATTAACTCAATTGGTCTATCACACAGCAGTTCCATATACTATGAAAATTGTGATTGCACAAAATATTATTCCTCCTGAATAGTACTTCATCTTTAATCATTTGGACTCATGACATTTAACTATTCCTACAGGTATCTACCAGGGAAAAAAAAAAAAGAGAATTTTGAAAGCAAAGTATTTTTGTTTAGCAGACTAGAAGCTCTGGTTTTCTAAGCACCTCAGCTCTCATCCCAGAACAAACAACATTTTCTCCAGTTACTGAGACAGGACATTGCTTCTGTAGGCAATCAACATTATCCATTTTGTGGTGCTAAGGCTTTTCTAGAAAGCACCAGACCCTTTTCCACGCCTGCTTCCTGAAGCTCTAGTTGCAATCGTGCCAAGATGCCCTGTATCTCTGTAGAAGGATTCCTGGAAGGCTCCTAAAGAAAACTGTAGACACAAACTGCTTCCCAAATGTTCCTGAAACAGACTTTCCTTTCTGCAAGAGAACAACACCACTTCAGCAATATCACCTCAATTTGGCCTGTAAGATACATCTGAAGTCTGAATACCATTGAAAGCAAGCAGTCTGCTATTAAAAACAAAACAAAAAACACACTCCCAACTTTAAGTTTTCTACAATCATCTAGGCATTTTCTTCTCTGAAGAGCCCAAGTCCTGCTTTTTTTATGTTGTTTTATTACTATCGATGGTGGACAGACTAGAGTAGGACCTCTTTGGACTGATGTGGATGTTACTATTAGTGCTGCCAAGCATGTGTGCACTGATGACAGTATCAATAAAGCTTGAAACATAAATGTTACTTATGAGGTTTACATTCTTTTTAAAGTGGTCCCAATAAGGCAGATTCTTTTGCTTCTTTAAGCTTTACCTTCAATTTAAAACATCTTTTTTTCAATAATCCTGAGAAGCTTCCTTTACCAGCATAGATTTAAAAAAATCACATCTATGTTATGCAACAATTCATTTAGTGTTTCAGTTATGTGTTGCCATTATTTCTTCTTTTGCCTTTCATAAGTTTTATTATGTATTTCTGTGAAGAACAATTACACCATATAAGTGTACATATATAAGTAAAAAACTAAAAAAAAATTTACAATTTGACATACCTTTCTCATTCTTCTTTTCACTACAAATTGGACTGTTCAGGGACACTGGGAATGAACAGACCACAAACACTGCTGCAAGTTTTTTAAGACAATAAATTAACAGTACCAGTTTAAAAGTAATTCATCAGTAAAATGTGACTACTTCTTCATACTCAAAGGGAAATGATTCCTTTGCCTGGTACAAGGAGATAAAAGACATTTTGCTATTTTGCCTATTTTTGTGCCCTATTTGAGGGTTAGACAGGCTGCAACTGTTCTGAGACCAGCAGAAACCATAGCTTCCCTTCTTCCTGCCAGTGTGCTCACTAGAGTGCATTAGAAAGGGTGTGGTTAGTAGGGCAAGAGAGGTTCTCCTCCTCCTCTACTCTGCCTTGGTGAGGCCGCATCTGGAGCATTGTGTCCAGTTCTGGGCCCCTCAGTTCAAGAAGGACAGGGAATTGCTTGAAAGAGTCCAGCGCAGAGCCACAAAGATGATTAAGGGAGTGGAACACCTCCCTTATGAGGAGAGGCTGAGGGAGCTGGGTCTCTTTAGCTTGGAGAAGAGGAGACTGAGGGGTGACCTCATCAGTGCTTACAAATCTGTAAAGGGTGGGTGTCAGGAGGATGGAGCTAGGTTTTTTTCAGTGATATCCAGCGACAGGAGAAAGGGCAATGGGTGTAAACTGGAGCATAGGAGGTTCCATGTGAACATCAGGAAGAACTTCTTTACTGTGAGAGTGACAGAGCACTGGAACAGGTTGCCCAGGGGGGTTGTGGAGTCTCCTGTGTTGGAGATATTCAAGGCCCGACTGGACAAGTTCCTGTGTGATGTACTCTAGGTTACCCTGCTCTTGCAGGGGGGTTAGACTAGATGATCTTTCGAGGTCTCTTCCAACCCTTGGGATTCTGTGATATAAACCAGAATGCAGGTGCTTCAGGCTGAAACAAGGGAAACACAAAATCACAAAATGGAATATATAAATCTTTAGAATTAGTTTTAAGCAATGTTAAGTTCAATGGCTTTGTAACAGTAGCCGTGGAAAATTACTGAGGTGCATAAAATAGAGTACAGATAGAGAACATACTGGCACAAGATAAATCGTTATAGTTGATGTAGTCTTAAGAAAAACAGTCTAGAAAAACAGGACACAGGGATAAGGAGTATCTGGGAATAGCAGGTGTCCAGGATAGGCTACGGGTAAACTAACTGATAAGTAGGAGGATAGGAGGGTTATTATGTCTCTGATGCTAACAAACCAATTAAACTGGTACAAGCATCTACTGTATGTGCTTCAAAGGCTGCCAGAAGTGATGAAGATTGTTGGAAGAAGTAAACAAACCTCAGAGACCACCACCACAATTCTGTATGCATGCAGGGAGCTTTCTGGAAAGTGATGTAATCCATACGTAACCTCATGAATATGTATGTATGCCCAGTGGCTATATAAGGATGGCTTGTGTAGCAATAGTGAGACACACATTAGGAGGAGTTATCCCCCGTGTCTCCCGGCGCCACAGTAAAGAATACCTGCTTATCAGCTTGAAAACTTTGTCGGCAAGTTTGTTCCTGGAGTTTTCTCCGAATCAACTTGGCACCCCAGATGGGACCCTCTCTGCTCGGCTGCAGGACCTGCTGAGGACAGGGCTCCCTAGGGCCCTCAGGAATTTTTCCCAGAGGGACCCCTCAACTCATTCGGATCACTGCGGGGGCAGACAAGGGTCATCTTCATAAAAGGTATTCTTTTCTTTTGTATAGTCTGTAAGGTGCAGGGGGCATCTTGCATAAAGACTACATTGGTAATTGGGTTGGTTTGGTATGCATACGCAAGGTTTGGAAGCCTTCCGTAAATCGAGATAAGAAATCTCGTAGGTAAAGGCGTATAGCCGGCTACTAGCGTCCGTTTGGTATACACCCACAAGAAGCAGGGGGCTTCTTGTGGTTTGTGTCCGGCAAGATGCAGTGGGCGTCTTGTAGAAAAGGTTTTTTATTTTACTGATATACACCCTCAAGAAGCAGGGGGCTTCTTGTGGTTTGGGTCCTGCAAGATGCAGGGGGTGTCTCGTGGAAATGGTTTTGGATCTTGCTGTGGCTTGTTACATTAAGGATTTTGGTCTTGTGATTTTGGTATTGGTGACAGGATGTTATTACTGTGTTATTAATTGTGGTTTGTTTGATAGAATTTTAGTCTCTGTCTGTTTCAAGTGTTGTAACTGTGTGGAGTGTGTCTGTGAGATCCCTAGTGTGTGTGAGTGAGAGATTGATAATGGAAAATCAGCAGAGTGAAGAAATCATGCAAAAGAGTCCTTTAGGGTGCATTTTGGCACACTGGAAAGAACTGGGAGGGTCTCCTGGGGGCTCTGTAAATGAGAAAATGTTGTCCAGCTGTTTTGAAAAATATTGTAACCGATGGTGGCCTTTGTATACTTTGGAAGATGAGGAAAAATGGCCTGAAAATGGAACCTGAACTATAATACATTGTTACAATTAATGTTGTTTTGAGGCTGCAAGGAATATGGCATGAAGTAATGTATGCCGATATGTTCTTCACTTTAAGAGACCACATGGAGTGACAGATGCAATGTAAAATTAATATAGCTCCGCCAGATCCGTTAATTTTGGCTTTGAAAAAGGACAGGGAAAAACTGAAAGTTAAGCTGGAGACATGTTGTTCAGCCTGTGATACTGGGGAAAGATGTTTAAAGTTAAAAAACAGTAATCAGGAAGATAGGCTGTAAAATTCTCACAGGTACCTCCGAGAGGAGCACCCTCTGCATCTGTCCTATCTGATATTCATTAAGGAGAAAGAGATCACTGGCACTGGCACCAAGCAGCAGATGAACATTCCGAGTTAAGAAAGGGTTAAACCAGAAGTGCTGTAGCAGAGGCAGGCATCTGCAGCCCCTGCAGAGCAGGGTGAGCAACTGTGAGGAAAAAAAAAGGAAAACCAAGGGGGAAAGGAGGGGAGCTCGTGCAGCTCCTGTATTTGAGTGTGGGATGGGTGCTGGGGCAGACAAACAAGTGGGAACAGACATGTTCATGGACGGGACTGAGGGGCTGTTGAATAAATGTGGACAGGAGGAAGCATGGAGAGCGTACAGGAATCGGGAACAGGTAGAAAAGGAAAAGCTGGGTCGTGCTATAGCCACGGCTGCGGTGGTTGCTTTCAAACTGGGGGGGGGAGAGTTCGGATGCTGGAAGTGAAACTGCCCTTGGAGGGGGGGGGGGGGGGGGGGGGGGGTAATGCCATGGTGTGGATCCAGCGACTGAATTGGAACCAGACTGACAGGGACCTGGGGAATCTACCCTAGCAGATCCACTGGTTAAATTAAAAGTAGGGACTAGAAGAAATAAAGTGGAATTTTAGTGGAGAGAGGAGCAACTTATTCGGTGTTAAATCTGAGAGAAAAGAATTTGTTACAGATGTGGGAGCTACTGGCCACCAAGAAAAAAAAAAAAAAACAACCAAACAAAACCCACAAACAACCTGAAGCATTCTTTCTGAAACCCTTAAAGTACAAATTGGGAAAACAAATAGGAATGCATAAATTTTTATGCATGCCAAATACTCTAAAATCTTTCTTAGGGTGGGAAGCAACATTTAAAGAAGGCAGAATGGAATTTAGAGTTAAAAGCAAACAGTTAATTGCAGTTTTGAGTTTATCTTTAATTCAACAGAAAAGCAAAGAGGAGGACCTCCCTGAAACAGAAGAAATCCTTAATCAGGTATATCTGGGAGTATGGGCATCTGGAGTTCCAGGTAAGGTGAAAAATGCTTTGCCTGTTAATGTGGAAATAAAAAGGGGGGCCTGCCCAATTCGAATAAAACAATATCCCTTCAAATTAGAAGATCAAAGGGAATTAAAAAAAAAAGTCATTGATAAATTTTAAAATATATATTATTAATTGAATGTGAATTGGAATATAATATTTTGGACAGTAAAGAAATAGGATGATAAAAGTTGCAGATTGATTCAAGATCTCAGAGCAGTCAACAAAACTGCAGAAGATATTTGTCCAGTAGTAGCTAATTTGTATGATTTATTGACTAAATTGAATAATAATCAGAAATGTTTTGTCATCTTGGATTTAAAGGATGCTTTCTTTTGCTTACCATTGGCCAAATAAAGACAAAATTTACTTATTTTTGAATGGGAAAATACTGACACAGGAAGGGAAACTCAATTAACTTGGACGGTATTACCTAAAGGGTTTAAAACCATCCAGCAATTTCTGGAAATCAGCATGAGAACTAGGATCATGGAAGCCACCTGCTCAGATGGGGACTCTGTTACAATATGTGGATGACCTATTAATTGCTACAGAAATAAAGGAAGAATGTATCCAGTGGACAGTGGAAGTATTAACTTTTCTGGGACTGAATTGTTATTGGGTATCCAGACAAAAGGCTCAACTAATCCAAACCCCAGTTTCCTACCTAGGATATCAAACAACAGGAGGACAGAGAGAACTTGGAGCTGCTAGAAAAGAAGCCATCTGTCAGACTGCACAACCATCAACTGGCAAGGAGCTCTGGACATTACTGGGAATGACTAGATGGTGCAGACTTTGGATCCATGATTACGGTGTTCTGGTAAGACCACTATATGAACTGTTGAAGGGAAACCCTCCATCTTTAGAATGGACTAATTCAGCAGAGGGGGCTTTTAGAAATTTAAAAACAGAGCTAATGAGAGCTGCAGCTCTGTGACTTCTGGGTGGAACTAAATCCTTTTGGATATATTCCTATAAAGAACAGGGAATAGCTTTGGGGGTCCTTGCTCGAAAACTAGGACCCTACAAAAGGGCAGTGACGTGTTTTTCAAAACAGCTGGATGAAGCGAGCAAAGGATGGCCCAGATGCCTAAGGGCTGTGAGCAGCAGTTGTCATGAATATTGAAGAAGATCTGAAATTCACCTTGGGACAAAAATTACTGTGCTAATGTCCCATGTTGTATCAGCAGTCCTGGAACAGAAAGGAGCCCACTGGTTATCTCCTTCATGTTTTTTTAAATACCAGGCCACCCCTGTGGAACAAGATGATATAGAAATTGTGGTCACTAACGTTGTCAATCCAGCATCCTTTTGCAGGAACAATCGACAGAACCACTAACACAAGACTGCTTGGCCACCATAGAGACTATATATTTGAGCCGATCAGACTTGAAAGAAGAACCTCTGGAAGATGCTGATTCTTGGTTTACTGATGGTAGTAGCTTCATGGAGAATGGTAAACGAAAGGCAGGATATGCCATTAACACCACTTCACAGGTAACAGGGGCTAAAACTTTACCCTTGAACACCTCTGCCCAGAAGGCAGAAATAATAGCATTAACGAGAGCCCTGGAATTGGCTAAAGACAAAAGGATAGCTATTTGGACTGATTAAGTACATGGTGCTATCTGGAAAGAACAAGGACTTTTGAACGAACATGCTACAGAAATTCTACAATTACTGGAGGCTGTTCAGCTACCTGAAGAAGTAGCTGTTATGTATTGTGAAGGACATCAACAAGGTGACTTGGGAAATTGGAAATAATTTGGCCAATTTTGAAGCCAAACGAGCAGTTGAACAATCACAAATCATGTCCTTAATCCCTGATGTCAAACTAACAATTGAAAAATCTAAACCTAGGTATTCAAAAGAGGATAAAAATTGATTGAGGATCTAAAACGACAAGGCATTGCCCACAAAACAGAGTAGGTGTTTACAAATGAATTTTTCTGTAGACTAAAAATGTGTGTGTAGGCAAATATATACCACTGCAATGTTGGTTGGTTTTGGTTGGTTGGTTTTCTTTTCTGTTTTGTTGTGTTTTTTTTTTTTTTTTAATTTCACTGCAGACAACACGATAAAAGTGAATTTCATCAGTCCTCCATAGAAAAAATCCAGACCACTCTCTCCTTTCAACACCATACAGGTATTTCTTTCTCTCCACAGTTAAATCTGAGGGCTTTCTGCATTAAAAATCTAGCTCTCATCCTGATTTACTCTGCTTATAAAGAAAATGGAAGAGTAATTGTGAATACATATTTGTTCTTTAAAGTACTTCTTGAAAACTCCCCTTACATTATCACTTAATCTTGCACATATCACATTATCTTGCAATTATGCCTTGTGCAGTGCTATCAATGACCCATGACTACCCTGCAAATCAGGCTTCTAATGCAAAATAAATTCCCTTCAAAATGCTAGCATTTACGCATTCCAAAATAAACACTTTTTGTCTTTGTAACATGCAGGAGTAAGCCAGTTTTTAATCAAACAAATGCATGCTGAAACTTGGACTGGCTAGAAGCATTAACTATATCAATCACATTGTCACCTTACTGTCTTGAAATCAGCCATATGACCAACCCTGAACTGTCTAAAGTTATGGAAGGTGGAGATTTGAAACTTATATTGATATTAGGTATCAATACAACTTTCTTATTTCAACAGCAAAATTAAAAGACAAGTTAATTTTAGAAGTGTTAGCTTTGTCAGGGAAGTATTTTGTAGTCAAAATTCCAGATATTTTATCAGTGGTAAAATGTCAATAAACTCTACCATTCTGTCTCCAAATTCCCCTGTAATGTCTCCTATATTCTAAGTAAGTCTCTAACATATTTTAGAAAATCTCCTCTCTCTCTTTAGAATCAATATCAGTGCTTCTTAAAATAAGAATATTAGTCAGGTATTAATGGACCATTTCTCACCACAGAAGAAATTTCCAAGTTCTCTACAGATGTTGAAAGTCAAGTAGTATCCATTGTGATAGTGTTGATATAAAAAAAAACTGAATTAATGAATAACATCACATATAGAACAGTTATAAAAGAAGATTCAATAATCATGTTTTGGGTATGTTTGGTTATGCAATACACTCACGAAACAGAAGAGATGCAAAGAGGAAAATAATGCATCCCCTTCTCTATCCCCTCCTCTCCCCCCTTATATTCCAATCTTTAATATGGA
Source organism: Melopsittacus undulatus (assembly GCF_012275295.1). Lineage (NCBI taxonomy): Eukaryota > Metazoa > Chordata > Aves > Psittaciformes > Psittaculidae > Melopsittacus > Melopsittacus undulatus. The sequence goes on along the minus strand of NC_047527.1, from coordinate 79,823,827 downwards.
TGAATGCATTACTAAAAGAAGGGTCAGCAAATTTAAAGAAGAGCAAAATGACTTTTGCAGGAATTCAAAAGAAGAAAACAAATGTGAAACTTTATTACGTGAGGGATGATCAGTAATCTGCAGTTTTCACAATCTTTGTGGTATCTGTATGTATACTCGACAAAGTACAACATTAAATAGGAAAAAATGAACCACCCATAACACCTATAATACCACCTTGGCATTCATAGTTATATAATCAGAAAACTAATTCTTGGTAAAAGGTACTCTAGTAAAGATGCTGTATCTGTTCAAAGAATGAAGATGGGTATCAGTCAGCCATAACAGTGTTAAAAGAGCTCTACTAATTGCAATCAAGGGTAAGTGGTAATTACAAAGTTTAATTAATTAAGCACAGGTTTTCAAGGCAAATTAGCAAAGCATCTGAAACATCCTTCTTACAGATAAATAATTACTTTCTTCCTGTCATGAATTTTAACTCCAGATTTCTACAGGTTTTTAGAAACAGAAATAAATCTTGGAAAACAAGCAACAGAAATTATTTTCCTTTTTAGATGTTAAGAACCTTTTCCAAAATGCTACCACCCTCCCAGCCACTACCTGCTACCATGAAAGATAAATAATACTTATATTTCGAATACATTTAAACTGGCAACTGATTCTATAGTGGAAATTAATCTCTCAGTTAAGGTGCTATTTGAAAATGCTGTGAGAAATTAGATAGCATTAGAAAGTGAGAAGCAAAGAAAGAGAGAAGTTGGTAATTCTCTACTCATTTTCCTTTTCACACAAAAAGTATTAAATATGTGCATGTTCAAATGGACATATTTGAGGTGTTTAAATAAATACATAATCTAATAAAGCAGCTCTTGGCTTTGAGATATTCTTTAGCTAAATACCAAGAAACTATCACTACTATTAAAATCCCTAATAAAACAAAAATGGTAGTCACAATTAGATCTTATTTTAAAACTTCCTTGTCTGAAAAGAATGCTTGCTGTCATAGTCATCCTAGAAATGGGAAATTCTAAGTATTATTATAAGAAACAAATCATTCACTCAGGCTGGTTGTATATGTGAAAATATATAATCATTCAATTCTTCAAAGGAAGGATATAGAATTGAGTAGATAGATCTTTTAGAGCAGCAAAAATTGTAACAAAAATAATACAGAGAAATTGTGAATCCTTAATCACAGAGTGGAGAATTAAAAAGATCAAAAAAAGGAAATTTAGAAGACTAAATTTTAGGTTGCTATTTGCAAAATGTCCGAATACAATATTTTCACTCCATGACTGGGATTCTTACATGATACTGATAACTACCACTGACAATGAAGAAACACGTATGACCTACTTCAGTGAAATACAGCATTAGAACAACCTATTTATTTACCAGTAACCTACAGAAAAAAGGCTGAATGTACCACCATGTTTGCAGTGACACTGAATTAGAAGGAATATATTCAATACACGCAGAGCCATGTAGAGGAACCTAGACAAGCTAGAGAAATTGACAAACAGGAATTTTATGAAGTTGAAGAACAAATGTTGAGTACTGCCCTGGGGCAGGAAGCACTCATGCATGGGCACACGTGGTCTGAGGGAAGGGACCTGGGGGCCTTGGTAGACACAAACTGAGTGTAAGCCAGCAATGCATCCTGGCTGCAACTGTGGCTAGCACCACCCTGGAAGGTATTCATATGGGCACTGCTGGGGCATTAAGAGGAAGGATTATCCTCCTCAGTTCAGCACATCAACATACTCTGCCCAGCGCAGGAAAGACTAACACACTAAAGTGAGTTTAGCAGAGGCCCCTGAAGCAGATCAGAGCTGGAACACTTGTTATGTGAGGAGAGGCTGAAGCTCTGGAACTTGTTCAGCTTGGCTTAGTGTGAAGCATGAAGCAGTTTTCAATATCTAGGAGATGCAGCCAGACTTTGTACTAAGTGGGGATAAGTTACAGAATCATATATATAGCATAGAAATATAAAAAACATGAGTAATATGTTTTCTTAGAGGCTTCATAATCCCCTAGAATATATTTCTAAACTGGCAAAACTTAAAAAAAATCTGAAATATTGGCATACATTTTTGCATGCACACACGCTGTATTTTTTTTGTTTGGTTTTTGCTTCAGAAAGTTGTTATTTTCCCCTATTATTTTTTTTTTCCACAGCCAAAACAGTGGTACTAGCAAGCAGAAGGAAGATAAACTGCAAGGAAATATTCTGCAGTGATTCAAGAACCAGAAGCATGCAGCTGTCCTCTTAATTTTTCAGCATGCAAGCAGCAGTGCTCTTCAGATTTTCTTACTTCCAAATCTTTGTGTTAACTTTATGCTTGGTCTTCTAGATGCTAGTATTGTTCTCCTCCTCAATTTATATCTGCCTCATCCTTTGCTCTCAGAAAGTCTTTTATTCCACTGTATCAAATCAACCTATGGTTACTCATGCGGCAACCAGTTTTCTCTGTCTGTTTCACAGGTAATATTGAGAGGGACAGAAAGGAATTACTGTAATGCAGGGACAGAAGAATCATTCACCTGTTTTGATTTGCTACCAAAGCCATCTGCATTTTTGCTCTGAAGATCAAGTAGTTCATTTCAGAAACAAATTTTTTTATTCATAAGTCTATTTGTCAAATGTAGATAGAGATGCTGCTGAGGGACCAGGAAGGAATCTGGTGGAGCGGGGGTATCTGCACTGTCTCCTGTGGAGGACCCTGTGCTGGATCAGGCAGATATTTCCTGAAGGAAGCTGTAATCTGTGGAAGGACCCAGTTAGTTATTTTGTGTGTAGCTAATCACATCCTCCTGCAATTCTTTCCATTAATGAGTCAATTGTAAATTTCTGAGGATTTTTTAGAAGCCTTTTTTGAGGAGTTTGTAAGCATGACCATTATATCCAGTAAAGCAGCAATAATAAAACATTTACTCAGGTTCTTATCTGAAGTGGTCAAAACAGTATGAGTTAGCTTTTATTCCAGTAATAAAAGACAGCCCCCTTCCTCTAGAGATAGAAGAAATTTTAAAATATTTATCTTAATGTCTCATACATGGAGAACTACCTTTGATTATTTCTATTCAAGAACAGCTTTGGCTACTTTCTTGTTATTAACAGTCATGGCATTTTGATTCAAGTTTATCATAACTTGTTAAGTCCAAAATCAACATCAAAGGAATAGCAAGTAAATTTGACATTTGTATATGGGACACTGAGATTTCCGAAAACAGCTTGCTATACTCACCAATAAATGGATTATATCCATTTGAAGATGCAAATATTTCTTTTGGAGATGAAGCTCAAATTCACAGTTTCTTCAAAAAATTGGGTTAACTACAGTGATTCTTAACAAAGTCTAAATTTTCAGTGAAGACCTAATAGTCACTGGTCTCACTGATTGTGCCTAATGTGCAATGATTAGGATAAAAAAAGGAATTTAGTGAATAAACTGATTCTTAAGATGTATTTATTTTAATGTTATAAAGTTTTCCTTGTTTTTTTTGTTTGCTTTCACTACTATGCCTATTTAGAAATAAGCAAATTTAAGAATATATCAAACACACTAGACATATTTAATTACTTTCTAAATTCATTATAAAAACATCAGACAACCGTACTTGTTTTCTTAAAGAAAACAAATAGAATAGGTTTTCATCCCTAAAAGTTACATTAAAATTTTAAAAACATTAGCAAGAATAAGAAGATACTGTTGGAATACAAACTACAGTATGATTAAACTGTTGATAAAGACAGTCTGAATATATCTGAATGGAAGAAGTGTTTAATTAGTAATGCATTAAAACCTAAAAATATAAGGGTTTTTTTTTTTGTTCAATCTGTGCCATGAAAATATCCATCATATTTGAAAAATCATGATAGTCAGGAGAAGCTCCTGATGACTGGAAAAAGGGAAATACACGCCCCATTTTCAAGAAGGGGAAAATGGATGACCCAGGGAATTACAGACCAGTCAGTCTCACCTCTGTGCCTGGAAAAATCTTGGAGCAGATTCTACTGGAAGGCATGCTAGGGCACATGAAAAAACACAAGGTGCTTAGTGACAGCCAGCATGGCTTCACTATGGGAAAATCCTGCTTGACCAATTTGGTGGCCTTCTATGATGGGACTATGGAATTGATGGATAGTGGTAGAGCAGTTGACATCATCTACCTGGACTTGTGCAAAGCATTTGACACTGTCGCACACAACATCCTTGTCTCTAAATTGGTGAGATATCAATTTGATATGTGAAACACTCAGTGGATAAAGAACTGTCTGGATGGCCGCACTCAAAAAGTTGTGGTCAATGGTTCAGAGCAATCCCAGGCACAGCTACAGATTGGGTAGAGAAGAGATTCAGAGCAGCCCTGTGGAGAACAACCTGGGGGTGTTGGTCGATAAAAAAACGAACATGACGTGGCAGTGTGAGCTCGCAGCCCAGAAAGCCAACCATATCCTGGGCTGCATCAAAAGAAGCGTGACCAGCAGGTCAAAGGAGGTGATCCTGCCCCTCTACTCTACTCTCATCAGACCTCACTTGGAGTACTGTGTACAGTTCTGGTGTCCTCAACATAAAAAGGACATGGAACTGTTGGAATGAGTCCAGAGGAGGGGCACAAGGGTGATCAGGAGACAGGAGCACCTCCTGTACAAAGACAGGCTGAGAAATTTGGGGCTGTTCAGCCTGCAGAAGAAAAGGCTGCATGGAGACCTCATGGCTGCCTTCCAGCATCTGAAGGGGACCTATATGGATACTGGTGAGGGACTATTCATTAGGGACTGTAGTGATAGGACAAGGGGTAAGGAGTTAAGGGAACTGGGAATGCTCCATCCCTGGCGGTGTTCAAGGCCAGGTTGGACAGAGCCTTGGGTGACATGTTTTGGTGTGAGGTGTCCCTGCTGTCGTGGTTTAAACCCAAACTGCACAGCTTGTGCACTCACTGCCCCCCTTGCTCCCCTGACTCCCGGAGAGTTAGGAAGGAGAATCCAAGGAATGTAGCCCCCACGGGTTGAGATAAGAACAGTTTAATAGACAAGGTATAACATAAATCACTACCGCTACTGCTACTGATAATGATAAAAGAAATAAGAAGTGAAGAGAATACAACACCTCACCAGCCACTGACCTATAACTCACACCACCCTGCCCAACCGAGCACCGACCGATACCTCCTCCATCCCCCCAGAGCTCCAGCCCTTCCGGGTAACTCTCGGTTACATCCTGGGTATGACGTGCTATGGTATGGAATACCTCTTTGGCTAGCCTGGGTCAGGTGTCCTGTCTCCGCTTCCTTCCGGCTTCCCCTCTTCCCTGGCAGAGCATGAGGCTCAGTAAAGGCCTTGGACAAACCAAACATTTGAGCAGTAACTCAAAACATACTTGCTATCAGCAACCGTTCCCAGCCTGAAAGTCAAAACACAGCACTGCACCAGCTACCAAGAAGGAGAAAAAATGACTGCTACTGCTGAACCCAGGACATCTGCTCATGGCAGGGGGTTGGAACTAGGTGATCTTAAGGTCCTTTCCAACCCTAATTGTTCTATGATCGATTTTTTGATCTATGAAAATATTGTTACTGGGTGCATATCTGGTGCAAATTCAATGTTGAATGTAAAGCAGCTCCATCAAAAAAGAACAAGTCCCAGCAAGTATAGATTCTTCACAGATTGTACAGGCACTTAGCCATCAAAGAGGACAGAGTGCTGTATGGCACCTGATTATGCAAACTCTTAATATCAAAATACTAGAAATGTAGTCACTTGATTATCTTACAATTGAAATCAGGAACATCCACATGAAAGACTTTTGAATAAGTAGCATCACATACATAATTACAATAGTGACCAAATCACTTTTAATTCAGATAGTATAAAGTAGGCTCGTAATCACATCTGACTGATGTATTCATGATACTTAAGAGCTGGAGAGAAAATGATAAAATATAAACACAGAATTTTAGCAACGCAGGTGTTTGCCCTAATATGAAATGAATGAATTCAAAACAGACCCAGCACTAAAGCTGAGCCAGTGAATGTGGTACTAACTCTGATAACATACTTAAGAAAATGTAAAAAATTATGTACAGCAGCTGTGAGAGAGGACTGAGGAAAATGTGTAAGAAGCAATGCTGCAGACATGAAAGTGAGTGCAGGAGGGAGGGAAGGTGGTCCAGGCACTGGTAATTCCTCTGCAGCCACAGGGGAGACCATGGTTAAGTAGGTTATCCCTTTGCAGCCCATGAAGGCCCATGTCAAAGCAGATATCTGCACTGTATCCTGTTGGAGGGACCCCATTCTGGAGTCAGGGTACATTGTGAGGAGGAAAAACTGTTAGAGACAGAGTGTTATGAACTACCATAACCCTCTCTTCTTCCCCCTGCGTCAGTCAGGGAGGGGGAGGATGTAGAATGGGTGAAGTTAAGTTTAGGAAGAAGGCAGATGGGGAGGAGCTGGGTTTTGCTTTGTTTTGTTTTCTCACTATCCTACTATGCTATTAATTGGCAATAAATTCAATTAATTTCCCCAAGTCAAGTCTGTTTCGTCCATGACAGCAATTTGTAAGTGGTCTCCCTGTCCTTATGTTGATCCACAAGCTTTTTCATTGTATTTTCTCCACGCTCCTGTTGAGGAAGGGGGATTAAGAGAGCAGCTTGATGGGCACCTGGCAGCCAGCCAAGCTTAACCACCCCCCCCCCCCACGCCCCGACCCAGTTTCTGTTGAACTAAGGCATAGAAACATGCATAACAGGTGCCTGTACATAAGCTTTTGTTATTACTGTAATTCTACTAAGAATAAATAATGTGCAACTGTAAAAAAGACAAATAGGGACTTGAGGCATAGTTGTCTAAACAAAGTACAGGAAAGCATGCTGTCCTGGATTCAGCAGCAGCAGTCATTTTTCTCCTTAGTGGCTGGTGCAGTGCTGTGTTTTTGACTCTCAGCCTGAGAACAACACAGATAACACTGATTTTTTTAGTTGATGCTCAGAAATATTTACTCTGACAAAGGACCTTCTGAGTCTCATGCTCTGCCAGGGAGGAAGGGAAGCTGGAAAGAAGCAGAGACAGGACACCTGACTCAAACTAGCCAGAGGTATTCCATAACACAGCACGTCATGCCCACTGTATCATAGAATCATAGAATTGTTAGGATTGGAAAGGACCTCAAGATCATCTAGTTCCAACCCCCCTGCCATGGGCAGGGACACCTCACACTAAACCATATCACCCAAGGCTTCATCCAACCTGGTCTTGAACACTGCCAGGGATGGAGAATTCACAACCTCCCTGGGCAACCCATTCCAGTACCTCACCACCCTAACAGTAAAGAATTTCTTCCTTATATCCACTCTAAACCTCTGCTGTTTAAGTTTCAACCCATTACCCCTTGTCCTATCCCTACAATCCCTAATGAATAGTCCCTCCCCAACATCCCTGTAGGCCCCCTTCAGATACTGGAAGTCTGCTATGACGTCTCCACACAGCCTTCTCTTCTCCAGGCTGAACAGCCACAACTTTCTCAGCCTGTCTTCATATGGGAGGTGCTCCAGTTCCCTGATCATCCTCGTGGCCCTCCTCTGGACTTGTTCTAACAGTACCGTGTCTTTTTTATGTTGAGGACACCAGAACTGAACACAATACTCCAAGTGAGGTCTGACGAGAGCAGAGTAGAGGGGCAGGATCACCTCCTTTGACCTGCTGGTCACGCTCCTCTTGATGCAGCCCAGGATACGGTTGGCTTTCTGGGCTGTGAGTGCACACTGCTGGCTCATGTTCATTTTCTCATTGACTAACACCCCCAAGTCCTTCTCCGCAGAACTATCATGAATTTCCTTTTTGCCCAACCTGTAGCTGTGCCTGGGATTGCTCTGACCCAGGTGTAGGACCTTGCACTTGGCATGGTTAAACTTCATGAGGTTGGCATCAGCCCACCTCACAAGCATGTCAAGGTCCCTCTGAATGGCATTCCTTCCCTCCAGTGTATCAACTGAACCACACAGCTTGGTGTCATCGGCAAACTTGCTGAGGGAGCACTCAATCCCACTGTCCATGTCACTGACAAAGATGTTGAGCAAGACTGATCCCAACACTGATCCCTGAGGGACACCTCTCATTACTGATCTCCAACCGGACATTGAACCGTTGACCACAACTCTTTGAGTGTGACTGGGGGCAGTTACCCGAAAGGGTAGATCACTGCGCAGGTCAGGCTGGGTATTGTTCGGCTGATGGTGAGCAGTTGTATTCTCTTCCTTTGTTATTTCCCTTATCATTATTATTATTGGTGGTAGCAGTAGTGGCTTTGTGTTGTACCTTAGTTAGTGGACTCTTCTTCTCTCAACCTGTGGGAGTTGCATTCTTTTGATTCTCCTGCACATCCCTCTGGGAGTGGGTGGAGGAAGCGGGGGGAGTGATCGAGTGGCTGTGTAGTTCTGCGTTGCCAGCTGGTCTTAAACTACCACACATGCATATAGTAAAATCTGTAAGATGAGAACCAAGCTTGAAAGCAGGTAAGAAAGACATGGTAAAAACAAAATATTGCTACAGAAGGGTGTCTTGTGCAACAAGAATAATTCTTCAGAACAAATAAGAGAAGTGACTGATAAAACTAAAATGGGTCCTTGTCCTGGGGTCAGCAGTAGCAGTCACTTTTCTCCTTCTAGTAGCTGGTGCAGTGCCGTGTTTTTGACTTTCAGCCTGGCAACAACACTGATAACACCGATGTTTTTAGTTGTTGCTAAGTAATGTTTAGTCTGACCAAGGACTTTCTGAGTCTCATGCTCTGCCATGGAGGAGGGGAAGCTGGGAGGAAGCAGAGACAGGACACCTGGCCCAAACTAGCCAAAGAGGTATTCCATACCACAGCACATCATGCACAGGATGTAGAACGGGGGCAGTTACCCGAAAGAGCTAGATCACTACTCAGTCAGGCTGAGTATCTGTCAGTGAGTGGTGAAAGGTTGTATTCTCTTCCCTTGTTATTTCCCTTATCATTATTATTATTGGTGGTAGCAGTAATGGTTTGTGTTATACCTTAGTTACTGGACTGTTCTTATCTCAACCCACGTGAGTTACATTCTTTTGATTCTCCACCCCATCTCTCCGGGACTGTGTGTGCATGTGGGGATGAAATGTGGGGAGTGAGCAAGGGCTGCATGGCAGCTGGGCTTAAACCACAACAGTCCTGGTCCAAAAAGATTAAGATGAGCTATGTCAGCAGCAGATAGGCTCTCCTTATTTTTCTCTGTGAAAGAGGATAAGGAACATAAAACAATGAAACTGGAAAGGCATGGAATATCGAAGTAGCCCACAGCAGTTCCCTCATTGAGAGCTTTCAAGCTTTTTTACTATTTTTCTCCCCAGCTAAGACTATCAAGGACCACAGCCATTTACACTAGCTTTATGGCATCAACTTCCTGGTGTAGCATACTCACAGATACTTGTAGATAAACTCTTAAATGACTAATTGTATTCTATAAGGAGTTACAATAATGGATAGTGGGTAAGAAATAATTATTAGCAGTGTGTATTGTTAATTAATGTCAATCCAGTGCTATTCTGAAATTTGAAACTCACCTGACTTGTCAGTCTTTTAAACACTGAGAAGACAGTGTTCACCAATATGTGTATAGATAGACATTTATTCAGTTGCAAAAACTGCACAAACCCCAGTTTACCTATTTTTAAGGATTAAACAAAAAATTCATATGTTTAGTGCTGCATTACACACTCCAAAGAATCAAATGTTTTGATGCAAATAGAGTCAACAATTTGTCAGAGACTATATCCTACAGGAGAATAGCAAGGTGTACCTTTTTCTGGAAAATAAAAAAAAAAAGAGGTTTCAATAGAAACAACAAATTACTCATCTCCTGGTTTTGGCTTTGGACTTAACTGCTTCTACTAAGTGGTAAAAACTCCATGCTTCTGTCTTTTAGCTCTCAGATTATTTAACTGCTTGTGCTTTGGTGATGTATCTCTTTGATTACGAAGAAAGCCTGATATGCATATTATGAAGTGATTTTTTTTTTTAGTGTGTCAGACACAGTTACAAAGGGTCTGAAAAGCAAAGTAGATGTCTAATGCTATCCTGTAATACAGAGAAGATGGATGAAGTAGTACAGTATATTCATTCTCTTAACATTATATAGACAGTGTACGCTCTCATTCTTAGAAGCATAGAATCATAGAATAGTTATGGTTGGAAAGGACTTTAAGATCATCTAGTTCCAACATCCCTGCCATGGGTGTCAACCCTGCCAACACACTAAACCATATCACCCAAGGCTTCGTCCAACCTGGCCTTGAACGCTGCCAGGGATGGAGCATTCACAACCTCCCTGGGCAAGCCATTTCAGTACCTCACCACCCTAACAGTAAAGAATGTCTTCCTTTTTCTTCCTTATATCCAATCTAAACTGCCCCTGTTTAAGTTTTAACTCGATACACCTTGTCCTGTCACTACAGGACAGGAGGACAGCTTCTGACAAGCAAATCTCATGGCAGCTCTAGAACATTTTGTACAAGGAACAACATAGTCTATTGAAATTCATCTAGTTGAGAGAGCAATAGGACATCTGTCCTGTAGGGAACAGGATATGCCATTCAAGTTATTGAATACTTAAAGCATAGCTTTTTGGTTGCAGTTGCTCTTTCTCTACAATCACTCACAGCATAAAGCCACTTAAGGACCTGGCATTACCAGAGCAGTACCACAGATCCCATTGCAGTAGCTGAATGACCTACATGTAGAGGTTTTTAGCAAAGACTAAGAATTCCTGATGTACCTTGTTCTTATATGAAACAGAGATGTCATTAGGAAGTGCAAGGACCTTCTCAAGTTATAACCCCCCCTTCAAACCAAACTAAACCAAAGCAAAACCAAACAACCAACACCCCACCCTTCAGACCCCCCTGAAACCCCAACCCTGGTAATCTTAACAACACTACCACAGTGTAACACAAGTTGTGTTTGATGCTGACTAGCTGACCACTTTTCCAAGTGGTTTCACTGGCCTGAGAATACCTATTTTTTCTTTCGCAGGTACAGAGCTCAGTCTGATTTCTCAGCTGGCAATCTTTGTAAGACAAGTACAAACTAGTTATAGATGATGAGCACAAAGATGATTGGTGGTGGCAGAAGAGTGAAATACTAAGTAAAACTGAGCATACACTGAGTAAAATTTAAAGGAAAGAGTCCTAAAAAACTAGGTAGGGTACTTAACATAAAACTGCCTGAAGTCTGATAAATGCAGAAGTTTGTCCTTAGCTTGGAAACATTACAGTGAATTATCACTGTCTACTGGGTAGAGTATGAAGCATATAAAAACCTGTCTTTCCAGCCATAAAATTAAGCTGAAGAAGTAAAATAGTACCCTAATTCTGTATGATTTTCTCATTGCTACTCAAGATTAGGGGAAACTACACCTTACAACTGAGCACTAAGAAGATTTCAACTCAAAACCCTGAAATATTCATAAGCTCCTCCACTGGAAGTATTCTAAAACTGAAATTTCAGAATACACACACTCCTCACCTCAACCTCAGGTATTCTAAATGTAAAGTCACTGCACAGATAACATTGAAAAGCATTTTTTGGGGGACAGGTTTACCCCATTTTGCCTTTGTCTCAGCTTACTCAGCACTTTTTTCCTTAACACTGCTGTAGAGTCATTCCAGGAATAATATATACAGGAAAAAAAAAATACATTTCTTCTATAGTTTCACTTACATTTAGCACCCAACAAATAAAATTACTGTGTGTTTTATGGCATGGGAAGTTCCATTAACTAAAAGATTAAATTTATTATAAAATGAATTCTCCTTTTGAGGGAGGCAGAGGGCAGCAAGACTTAAACCATACTGCCTGGTTTTGGCCTAGACTTTTCTAGACAGCCAGACAACTAGGACCAGCTTACAATTTTCTTGTTTTGTACCATGGCTGTTTTAATCACATTGAAGAGTATAGAAGCATAACCTTTATTCTTATGAAGTTAATTTAAAATAAAAGCTTGAAAAGGTGAACAGAAAATCGATACAGAAAATTGAATTTTTAAAAGCAGTTCTTGACATGAATATCTTTACCCTGCAGTAAAAACAAATATTGAGATTATAAAGTAGCTTTGAAGATCACAGCTGCATAAACCTATTAAAGGTTAGAAATAGTTAAAAACTTTTCCTGACAAGAAAGTTTCTAATTTTACAATATAATTTGTACATAGGAGATAGGAAGGCAACTGTTCCCTCTGTAGCTACAAATTAAAAAACAAACAAACAAACAAACAAAAAAAACAACAAAAAAAAACCCAAACAAGCAGTAAAGATTTTCAACCGCAGTTATTTGTGAGGAAAATTATAACAAACAATGTTAAAAATGATAGGTGTATTTTCAGAAGTGCAGACAGAAACCATGCCAGCTCCTCTGCTTCCCTTCTAATAAACTACAGTTTCTCTGAACATACTTTCAGCCATCTCCCAGGAGCCTCACAGGTAATCTAATCAAAATACTGAATAATTATTTACCTTGTGTGATTAAAGTGAAATGGGATAAAACTGAGGCTGAGCTTTGATGCCCTCAAAACCACTTTTTTTTTTGTGTGTGTGTGTTTTTTAAGAATTAGAGTAACACTAGACACAGGAAAGAACAAAATAATACAGGGAATTCGGAGTGAGAGAGGCCTTTGTTAATAGAGAATTCATCTTTCAGTTCTCAAAGTGTAACAAGTCCAAGAACAGCACTATTCAAACTCTGTAGTGGAAAATCTCAGCGAATCAGCAGGAGTGTTAAATAGTATAACTTTTTTCTTACTAATACTGATTTCTTAATAATGATAAAAAAATACAGAGGATCATAATTTGATTTGTTCTCCCACAAGCTTCCTATATATAATGTGGAAAGATTAAACAGTTTGCCATTGCTCCAGCAGCCACTAGATGTCAACAGAGTCTAACAATCTAACAGACTTTGCCGTATATTTAAAATGATGTGCAAATACGTAGATTTGAAATGTTTTGTTATGTGCATTTGTATTGATATAAGAATAAGCAAATGTATACTAATTGGCTTCACACAAAATGCAATCCAATCCATTCCAAAATCCAATCAATTTAATGTAGTGGAAGAATAGGAATGATCTCCCATACATAAACATTTTCAAATTCACATGGGCACATGTAACTAAACATGTTGCAAATATAATTTTTGAAGTATCATCTAAGCTGTTAGCAGGTGTCAAAATAAGCTTGGGTGACGTCCTTGCTTGGATGACAAGTGAACCAGACCTACTTACATTTAGCTGTGAAAAGGCTAGGATAATTCTTCTTTTCCCTACTTTAGCATCTGTGTGAATGACAGTAAGAAGAGTTGTGGCAGGTTTGCCATGACCTACATAGCATATGCAAATGGACACTTTCACTTTCCATGCTTTCTTTCTTGAACACCTCGCTTCTTTGTGACACATTTGTGTCTTGCTGCAGTACCTTTGTCTATTCTGAGTTGAGAGATAGAGCTGAAGCTTATTTTTACATTTGTGCTAATCAGAGAAGCTGGAAGGAAGAGGAATAGAGCTCTTCCCAGGGAAAAAAAAAGATGCAAAAAAGAAAAAAAAAGCTGAGCTCTCCTTCATTCTGACAGGAAAGGGGAGGCTCAAACTTGCAACTGCTGAGAACTAGAAAATTGATGACCCTTATTCTCTTTGAAGTTCACTGACATAAATATCAAGATGAACACATACTCTGATGACAGCCTCACTCACACAGTTGTACCATTTTAAGCAATAACAAACCACTTCAGATCTAGCTGATGTTAACTGATACCTCAAATGTTTATCAGCCAACACAAGGAGGCCACTAAAACCACTGTGATACATGTCTTTGCTTGAAAATCCATCCACATTTTAATGACTTCATTTTAAAGCATTCAGATTCTGCACAAAATTATTTCTTTCTATAACAGATCAGGCTCCAGACTGGAAAACTTGCCAGTCTTTAACTTCAAGCATTTCTAGAGCCACTTTTAACCTTGCAGTTGTTAAATGAGAAACCTGGAAGAATTTTGTAATATTTCTAAACTGGCATTATCACTCTGGTAGTCAACCAACTATTCATATCACAGCTGTTCTGAAGAGAAGCTGAGTTAGAATTCTGAAATCCAAATTGTCTAAATGCTGTTCATTTTGCTAAAAAAAATGCTGTATTATGCTTCCTTCTAATTGTGAAAGCATTAGCATACACATTCACTATCAAATAGCTCAGTCCTCAAAAAAAAAATTGTGATTTTTTTTCCATGTCTAAATAAAGACAAATAGGAATTATAAGCTGTGTAAATAAAACAACATATGCAGCTTTCAAGCAATGAGTGAAAATATGAGTCCTAGATTTCTTTCCTTTTGGATTTTTGACCAGTCAGATATAGTATCTTACCAGACAGACACAATACACTCCAGAAGAAATCCCTCTATTTCCTGTTTCTGAATTGTTGCAGCAACTATTTAATTTTTTTAATGTTTCTTTAGAACAGCAACACATGCAAGCATAGAAGCATCATCACAATTCTAGTTCAGGTATTAGGAGAAAAGCTCATAACTAGAACAGACAAAACAAAACAAAAATTGCTTTAAATATATACTGATCTATCACTTTGCTTTCTTATTTCCTAATAATTATTGGTGAAGTTTAAAACCAGGTAAGTTAACTTAACTACAAGACAGGAAAGAAGACTGATGAGAAAGCAGAGCATAAAGAAAGATTCAAAGATCTTTCTTGTGTTCTCCAAAATTTTTAAAAAGCATTTTTAATTTAGATTTGGAATCAAAAAGTTCAACGGGTACAATGCATTTTTTGCTTTCTGTCAAACATACACAACCCTTTTAAAATCAAATTATTTGCACTGATATATTATTGGATGCTTTGATATGTACATTCAGAAGACACTTCAATGCAAAATCATTTCAAATTAATGCCAAATGTCAGATTTTGAAAACTTGGACTAAAATGTCTTGAGAAAGAAAATCCAAAAACTACAGTCTGAAACAACCTCAGTTATGAAGGCAATCCAGTTCAGCAGTTTAGTAACAGTATGACTTTTGGGGTATTTTTCCTGTTGAATTTAAAGATGCATTTTTATGCACCTCAAAATTGCAAGCACCAAAAGTTCTTTAAAAAAATATATAATAATTACACTAACATGAGATAAAATAGCTCCAAGATAAAGAAATTTGGAATTCCTCACTATACTGCATTTACTTCAGCACCCTTGTAGTTTTGACAAACAATATCTAAACAACTTTCCAGAATAAACATTGATTCTGGAAGAGATAACAATGATAATTATAGCACAAGAGATTAACTTCCCCAAGAGGAAACTGAAAAGTGTGACAGAGGGGAAGAAAAACAAAAATAAACACAAGAAAAACAAACAAACACCCCCCCCAAAGCCTCTTAGAGCAGAAAAGTACAATGAATGAACCTATTTAAATATCCAGAAAATAATGACAGGAATTGGAAAAAGGCAAAAGGAAGCAGTGATGGAAAGCAGTGGTTACTGCAGCAACTGCTCTTTGCCAAAGACTACAGAATATTTATCCCTTTAATAAAAATCTGACAGAAATAAAGGGTTACCATCATCATCTCCTACCTCCTGTTGTCTGTACTCCTGTGCCAGAAGAAGAGTCTTGATCTTGCCAAATGGAAAAGCAAAGCTGCTACTAACATAGATTCTGCCTTGGAGGAAGCTGTAACACCCAGAAAAGAAGGCCACCCTGTCTGGCTTAAAATTAGAATCATAGAATAGTTAGGGTTGTAAAGGACCTGAAGTTCATCTAGTTCCACCCCCCCTCCATGGGCAAGGACACCTCACACTAAACCATGTTGCCCAAGGCTTCGTCCAACCTGGCCTTGAACACTGCCAGGGATGGAGCATTCACAGCTTCCTTGGGCAACCCATTCCAGTGTTTAAACACCCTAATAGTAAAGAATTTCTTCCTTATATCCAATCTAAAATTCCTCTGTTTAAGTTTTAACCCATTACCCTTTGTCCTATCACTACAGTTCCTAATAAAGAGTCCCTCACCAGCATCCTTATAGGCCCCCTTCAGATACTGGAAGGCTGCTATGAGGTCTCCATGCAGCCTTCTCTTCTCCAGGCTGAACAGCCCCAACTTTCTTAGCATATTTTCATACAGGAAGTGCTCCAGTCCCGTATTATCCTCGTGGGTCTCCTCTGGACTTGTTCCAACAGTTCCATGTCCAAATTCAGTTGCTCTTTGCTAACTCTTCCATAGTAAAACAGTTGATCAGAGTCCTGGCAAGCTGAGAAAGTAAGATCCATCGGTATATAAACATACATGCATGTATATTTGCACATATGTGTGTGTATATATATGTCTTTATACACATATTTTTCCAGTAAAATAACTCTACATCAAAGGCCTTTCATGGTGTTGATAAGCTTCCCCTGGCACATAATTTCCATCTTTAAACAGTCACAAACAAAATTGTTGTTCTGTTATTTGTGTTTGCATGCAAGGGAGAGAGCAGAGTGGATTATGAATTCCCTTTTATATCCATAAGAAAGGATGAGGTTTACAAATCCTGTCTCCTGTTTCATTGTCACATCATTTCTGAATGACCAAGGCAGACAGAGTACCTTTCATTTTTATATGTACTAGCTATTTTATGCATGCATTTGTGCATATCATTCAAACCATAAAGTAATGGGGACAAAACCACTATAATTTTAATTATATAGTAAAAGACTAATTTTTTAGTAATGTAGTACTTCTGGATTTCTCAAAGAGCTGTATAGCATTGCAGAATCCCTAGCAATTAGTTTCATCAAGCAATAAACCTTTCACCAGCAATACGGCACACAGTAAATTATAATAGGAATGCAGCTTTGGAGAAGGGTAAGTTGACATATTCAGTGCGAAAAAAAGAAACACATAGCATGCTTCTGGTACAAATCCAAAGCAACTTCATAAAAATTAAGGAATTTACTCCAGTCTATTCTGAGATTCATTCCATGTAAAATAGATTGCAATGGATCATAGAGTGAATCTTTTGGTATGCACAGTGTCTGTAAACATACTGTACTTTTATTGTTGTGAATATTAATAGTATAACTGAGAATGCTTGTCTTCTTTTTCACTCCATTGTGCTAATGAACCCAATGCGTATGAACTACATGTGAAGTATTGCAGGCACAATACCTGAAGGTACTAAAAAAAAACAAACCCTTCCTCGTTTCTTTCCATGTTGCTCCTCACTATTAATAAAAAGGTCTCAAACAGGTCTACACTGTGTCCCAAGAAGAAAACTTGACATCTTAGTGCACATCAGAGGGAAAAGCAATACAGTTACATCAGGAAAAAAAATTAATCTGTCAAAAAAAGCCTTCTACACTGCTGTAAGGGCCGATAGAATTTCTATGTCAACATTTTGCAGTTCTTACAGCATAGATAATACTCTTCTTCTCAATTACTGTTCTTCTCAAACTATGAGGTTTTGGACTGAGATTTTTCTTTGTAAGACTGCCTGAAAATTATCTTATAAAATTATGCAACTGCTTTACTTTAATAGGTCTCTTGATGAAACAGTTACATGGACAAGTGAACTCTACGTCAAGGAAAAGAAACGAAACAGAGCCAGATGCTGCTGGACCACTTCTAGTTTAATGCCAGCAGGACAAAAATCATACAATCAGGTTTCTTTTGCCTTTCCTATCTTAAAAATCTTAGAAACTTCATGCACAAAAAGCAAAACAGAAAAGGATTGCACAGTGATCACACCTCATTAATTGTATTTGGTGTTTTAAAAGAAGAAGAACAGCTTGTGCCCCCCTCCTTCTTTTTCTAAAAGCCAGAGAAAAAATAAGATTAAAGATGAATAGCAAGAAAGGCTAGTCATTGAAAGGCTGAGATTGTCTCAATATCTCTTGCTCATTACTTAAATATGTCACTGGAGAAGAAACAAGAAAAACGGGAAACAAACTGCCTAATTTAACTTGCTCATTTTTATGTTTATAAGGAACAATATGATAAAGTGCTACCAGAATGAGCTGTATCTTCTGCCACATAATATTGGATATGTATATATAAGGAGGTTGTTATAGCGTGACAGAAAATAAATTCAATGATTCAAAATTAAAAAAAAATACGTTGCTAGGTTTTATTTCAAATTTCTTTTAAAAGAAACCACACACAAGTCAATCACCATCTGAAAGGGTCTGGAAGAAACTTCCTTTAAGGTCAGTATTGTTCATTATAAACACTTGCTTTTTTCTGTGACAGAGCTGTCATCAGTCACCATTAGATGGAGAAGGCTGGCCTAGATTGATACTGGCGTCACCTGTGGCTGACATGACCTCATTATGCATAAAGTCAGCATGGATTTTTGTTCTGAAACCTAAAAAATACTGGGTTTTTTTTTTTCCTGCTTGCATTTTGGATGATAAATTCAGGATTGGCCAGCTTAGAAGTGACTGTGACAACTGTGAAATTTACTTCAAAGTATTCAAGTAGATGAAATGTAAGCAATTTGAAAGGCATAGGATTTTTAGCTACTTTTTAAGAACTCTGCTTTGTTTGCTCATGACATCTTCAGTTACCACTACGTGTTTAAAGACCAATGTCTAGTACACTTCCATTAAAGATTCTTTATAAAAAGTCAGTGGCTGTACTGTCAATTATGGAAAGTATTTGCAACACATTAAAATGTGGGGGAAATCACTGACAACTCTGAAATTTTTGAGTGTCAATCACAGGATAAGTGAACATATCTCTGTGCCATTAAATATTAATAATAGGTCCTGGTTTCAGATGGAATAGAGTAGATTTTGTTCCCACTGGTACAGTGCTGTATTTTGGATTTAGTCTGAGAGTAATGTGGATAACACAATGATGTTTTAGCTATTGTTAAGTAGCGCTTACCCTAAGTCAAGGACCCTTCAGCCCCTCATGATCTGCCAGTGAGAAGTGGTACGAGAGCAGCCAGAACACCTGACCTGAAACTACCAAAGGGATATTCCATTCCACAGTACATCATGCTCCGTACATAAACCAGTGGGACTTACCCAGAAGCAGTTGATGGCTGCTGTATGATTTATATCATGCCTTGGTGCCGCACTTTACAATACAACCCAGTTAACTTCCATCACCTTTCTGGTCTTTTGATATACATACACACAGATATCATTCCCTTAGTCTATGGGATATCCCTATAAAAGTCTATAGAGTTCATTTAATGAATGACCTTGGGCTCTAGCTGTTGTAACAGTCTTCCAGGCAGGAAAGAAAATGGGAAGAAAAAGGAAGAAAATTAACTCTATTCCAGCCGAAACCAGAACATAACCATAAAACTAAATTTGCATTCATGATGAATGCAAATATGTATGTATAGTTTAGCATATCTCAGGGGAAATACATTGATTTGTTCTCCTTGAGAATCTGTCTCCAAGTATAGAAACTGAAGGATGTTAGAAACTGGTTGCAAATATAAATAAAGTCTAAACCTAGACTGACTCCTTAGTCACTTAGTTATAAACTTTTATTATTCATTTATGGCATCCCTTTTATTTCTGGGTGCTTCCTGTCTGTCCTAGATCATCCATGCAATAGGATATGCTCAAGGAAGATAAATAAGCTCTGAATAAAAAAAAAAAGAAACTATTTTTACCTTTAGAATTTCTATTTTTTGGTACAAGAATCACTATAAACCAAAGCTATATGGAACAGTATCAAATGGATAAATAAAAGGAAAAATGAGCTTTCTATCATAGATGTCAGATATTTATAGATATTTAGTTATCAACAGTTTGATTTAGACAAGGGACTAATAAGCAAATCAAAATCAAGAAGGCAAAATATAGTAAGATATTAGATCATTACTAGGGGAACATTACGCTGAATAATCAACGATGATTACAATATTTTGTTTCAGAAGCTTTTTCTGGCTAAAGGCAAGTCTGACATAACTGAGTGTTTTCCTGCAAATTTGCTTGTAGTGTCTTGACATAAGAAGAAAGAATGGTAAATAAAAATGTTAGTATGAAAATAACTTCAAGTGATGTAATATAAATCTATTTAGATAATAATTCTATTCCTCTGCATATAATGGGAGAAATTTCTCTTAAAGAAACTTGAAGTAGAAAGTTCTGTACCTTCAAATAATTATTTTGAAATTTTTTAGGATCATAGAATCATGGAATCATAGAATAGTTAGGATTGGAAAGGACCTCAAGATCATCCAGTTCCAAACCCCCTAACATGAGCAGGGACACCTCACACTAAACCATATCACCCAAGGCTTCATCCAACCTGGTCTTGAACACTGCCAGGGATGGAGCATTCACAACCTCCCTGGGCAACTCATTCCAGTACCTCACCACCCTAACAGTAAAGAATTTCTTCCTTATATCCACTCTAAACCTTTGCTGTTTAAGTTTCAACCCATTACCCCTTGTCCTATCCCTACAGTCCCTAATGAATAGTCCCTCCCCAGCATCCCTGTAGGCCCCCTTCAGATACTGGAAGTCTGCTATGACGTCTCCACACAGCCTTCTCTTCTCCAGGCTGAACAGCCACAACTTTCTCAGCCTATCTTCATACAGGAGGTACTCCAGTCCACTGGTCATCATCGTGGCCCTCCTCTGGACTTGTTCTAACAGTACCATGTCCTTTTTATGTTGAGGGCACCAGAACTGCACACAATATTCCAAGTGAGGTCTCACAAGATCAGAGTAGAGGGGCAGGATCACCTCCTTTGACCTGCTGGTCACGCTCCTCTTGATGCAGCCGAGGATACAGTTAGCTTTCTGGGTTGTGAGTGCACACTGCTGGCTCATGTTCATTTTCTCATTGACTAACACCCCCAAGTCCTTCTCCGCAGGACTACCATGAATTTCCTTTTTGCCCAACCTGTAGCTGTGCCTGGGATTGTTCCCACCCAGGTGTAGGACCTTGTATTTGGCATGGTTAAACTTCATAAAGTTGACATCAGCCCACCTCACAAGTGTGTCAAGGTCCTTCTGAATGGCATTCCTTCCCTCTAGCGTATCAACAGAACCACACAGCTTGGTGTCATCGGCAAACTTGCTGACAGCACACTCAATTCCATTGTCCATGTCAGCGACAAAAATATTAAACAAGACCGGTCCCAACACCAATCCCTGAGGGACACCACTCATTACTGGTCTCCAGCTGGACGTTGAACCATTGACCACAGCTCTTTGAGTGCGACCATCCAGCCAGTTCTTTATCCACCAAGTGGTCCACCTATCAAACTGATGACACTCCAATTTAGAGACAAGGATGTCATGTGGGACAGTGTTGAATGCTTTGCACAAGTCCAGGTAGATGACGTCAACTGCTCCACCCCAGTCCATCACATGTGTAGCCCCGTCATAGAAGGCCACCAAATTGGTCAGGCAGGATTTTCCCCTAGTAAAGCCATGCTGGCTGTCACCAAGCACATTTCTCTTTTTCATGTGCCCTAGCATGCCTTCCAAAAGAATCTGCTCCCAGATTTTGCCAGGCACAAAGGTGAGACTGACTGGTCTGTAATTCCCTTGGTCATCCATTTTCCCCTTCTTGAAAATGGGGCTTATATTTCCCTTTTTCCAATCATCAGGAACTTCACCTGTCTGGCATGATTTTTCAAATATGATGGCCAGTGGCTTTGCAACTTCGTTCGCTAGCTCCTTCAGGACCCGAGGATGGATTTCATCAGGTCCCATGGACTTGTGTACATTCAGGTTCTTAAGATGGTCTCGAACCAGATCCTCATGTGCAGTGGGCCCAAGGTCTAGGTTTTCACAGTCCCTGAGTCCACGTTCCAGGACTCGGGTGCTGCGGTCAGAGCCTTTGCCAGTGAAGACCGAGGCAAAGAAGCCATTCAGAATCTCAGTCTTCTCCAAGTCCTGTGTAGCCAGTTCTCCTGAAAGTTTCCGGAGGGGGCCTACATTGTCCTTAGTCTGTTTTTTAGCTGCTACATACCTATAAAATCCCTTCCTATTATCTTTAACATCCCTAGCCAAATTTAGCTCCAATTGGGCCTTAGCTTTCCTAACTTGGTCCCTAACTACCCTGACAACATCCCTGTATTCATCCCAGGCTGCCTGTCCTTGCTTCCACCTTTTATAAGCCTCTTTTTTCTTGTGAATTTTTCTCAGCCTCCACCTGCTCTGTTTGCCTGCTCTGTTCACTGCGCTCCCTGGGTAGATTTTTAACCACTCACAGTTGGTGCCCCTCCTCCTGTCTCCGCCTCCGTTGAGTCACCTCCTCGCAGTAGCTGAGCTCTTTGCAAGTCCTGTCAAGGACTTGAGGCTCCCTCCTCAGTGGTTGTTGTTGCTCTGTGGTGAGGTTTCTGGACGCTGATCTCCTCTGGCTCCGCTCCGGTGCCACAGGCGTCCTTTCTCAAGCCACCCCCCTCAGCAAGGATCTGTAAGCTAAACTAACATGACAAACTAAACAAGGTCCTTCAGGGTAGTGACCACACTGATTATACATTCATTTGTTAGTTTGTATTTGAGACTTGTTTGGAATCAATGAATTGGCCTCTCATATTTATAACTAGACATACTATGAATTGTTTCAGAAGTAGCATAGCCAAAGACATACATAAAGATAGTGTTCCAGTATTTTTTTCTAGCAAGAGCTTTAAAACTTAATTATTTCCATAACAGGAAATGCAATATTTTAAAAACCATCATATTTCCATTAATATTACACCTACACTTCATACTCTTGTTCATGAGCTTGACTGAAAGTGTCTGTGTAAAAGATATTGCTTTAAGGCTAGCTAGTTCAGTAGCAATGTGTCTGGAGTAGGAGATTAGCTGTTCCATTTATTAGTAATTTAAGTCAGGAATCTCTAAAGTATATTTACATAGTAAGTACAAACCAAACAGCTACCTTGGCCTACAAGAAGTTCAAAATGATGCTTAGAAACAGTGTTAAGAGTATCTTGGTGAGACTAATCCCTAGAACGATGTTTGCAGAGTGAAAAGCATAACTTAGAAATGCCAAAGAAAATGCATCTAGCTGTGACTGCTTTCTGCAGAATATAATTAATTTTTCTTTTTTTTTCTAGCATGCTACTTCTTCCCTGTCCAGCACAGAAGTACAAGCTCTTTAACTGTTTCATGCATGATTCACGATGCAAATGTCCAGCACTCTTGGTTGACAGGCAGCTGCAGCACCTCTGGAAGGAGGATACACCTGCCAGTGCAAGCTGTCTCAAAGGGCCTGAGAACCAGACTGTTCAATCATAAAGATTTTAATGATAACTTACCTACCTGAAAAAGACCAATGATTAGCACATTTATTTTTCTTAAAAGACTACCATCAGAATTATACAGATCAAATTATTACTTCTCAGGAGCTATGAACCATATACCAGTGCCTCACACTGTACTTACTCTTTACAAATATGAGCAATAGAAATTGGCAGAGAAGCAGCAAATTTCTGTTTTGATAACTGTTAGCAATTTAGTCCAGGTTTTGGGGCATTCAGTCAATATTGTGAAAAAAGTAAAAAATTGAAATCTGGGTGAACCTGCAAGCCAAATCAAGTTAACTAAGATTCTGGATGGTAATGGAAGAATACCTTTCTCACATCTAAGCTAGCTGGATTTTCCCAATAAATTAAAGGCAAACCTCTGACTTCCAGAGGGACCTGCATTTTTATCCTCCAGTGCCCAAGGATTTCCCTCTCAGTCATGCATATATGCAGACGGAGTGAGTAGGGTCTAATATGAATATCGAACTTCTCAAGACAGAAAACATTATACTTGATATATGTCTTTAAAAAGGATAGGGAAGGATTATGTAAACATGTGGAACTGAAAAGAAGACCCTATCTGATGCCTTTGCCACCCACCATAGCACTTTGAAAAGAAGCAAATTATCAAGAGGTTTGGGAGTGCAATAAGTTATCCATGTCTTTACAACAGTCAAACAGTCCAAATAAAAAAGCACAACAGATATGCTGGGTTTAAGAGACAGTAATTATTATGGCATTGACTTTTCATCCTCTGACAATGTTGACTTAACCTGCAGTGAACACAAAGCTGAGAGTAGAATTTCACTTACTTTTTTTATAACAGAAACATACTCCCAGGACTAGGTAAGATGCAAGAAATAAAGCTCTCAGCCATTGTTCCTTTTGCAGTAACTTTTCAAGCAATCAGTAGTATTTTACAGAACTGTAACTCTTTATCTCCTACGATCATTATGAGATCTGAAATAAGAACTTTTTCATTATGAGGGTTTTCCTCCAGAGGCAGCATCTTACTGGAAGGTTTCTGAATTCTAGGATCTCCTTACATGCTGAAGAAATTACTATTACCGACAGGATCTCTGGTAAGAGAAGCAAGGTGTGGAAGTTAGTGCTACGGGCAGTCTGTCACACATAGACTCCCATTCCAAAGTGCAAGATGTGATTGTGACCTTCTAGAAATGACTGACTCTCTCATCAGACAAGAATAAAGAATAGTTCCTTTAAGCTTTCAGACATGTATTAGATGCTATATCTCATCAGCACGTAGGATTGCTGCACATATAAACTACAGAAATAAATTTGCTCTATAAAGTACTTTGAATGCGACATACAGTGGATAAGATTTTTTTTTCCAGACCTCCAGCACTTAAAAGGCTGAAATTTGGAAAATAAAAATGAAATATCATAAGATCATTTAGATAGTAATATTGACAATTACAAGCTTTTTATTAGACTAACATCAGTAATGAGTGCTCTGGACCATAAAACCCCAGATGAACACCTTGCTTTGTATTAAACGTAAAAATCTTTAGTATTGCTTAACAATCTCAAAGGAGTATGGGTCATTAACTGAAGAAATATTCTGACAACTAAAACTCAAAACATTTTACCAAAACTTGAATTTTCTGTCACAAAACTATTACAAATTACTTAGTAAAGTTTGTGGAATGTTAGCTTTCCACTCTTTCCACTTTTATTACCAGTATAGACCTCCCACTTTAAAACAGGAATCAGACTTGGTTCTGCAACCATGCCCAGTTAACCATTTGGTAACACACTGAATGATGTTACACTCTCTTTTTCCTTCCTTCTTCTCATCTATGTCCTATTTAATGGTGTATGTCAGCTACTAGGAGATGTGTATCCAAAGAGGTTTTATCTTCTTTACTGCATAACAGTAGGGAGGAAGACAAATATTCACCATTCATAATTTTCTAGACAAATAAGCATTACTATAAGACAGAAAGACATGTAAATTGGTATTTAAGTAATGTTGCAGTGTTTATACCTCAGTCAGTCAAAAGTTATCACTCAATATGTTTTATTGCTAGACACAAACAATGAAAAAAAAGAAGTTCTGAACTCCTGGATTCTCTTTTGATTCAGATACTCAAAGAAGTACATATCTTTTTTAATCAGTATTTTAAAAACCCACAAAATAACAAACCCTACTGTCCTCTCTGAATATGAAATGTAACCAATAAATCTGCAAATGCAGTACCTTTTAGAAATCTGATCTAATCTTAATTTCACTCTATACCTTATTTCTCTATTTGTATTACAGACTGAAGCTCAGAATCACTGATTGTATCTCAGAGAGAGAACTGCTGCTGCTGGTGCACAAAGTGTTTGATATCAAGGAATCTCTGTTCAAAGATTTTACCTGATAATACTACAGAACTACACTGCAGTGATACAATGATACGACTGCTGGCCAACATACTTCTGACAGGTGTTTTGCTTGTTAAAAAAAACATGAACAAAAAAGATAATTATTGTTCTCTAATTCCAGTCAAATTTCAGCTTATTTTTTTGTTTGATTGTTTTGTGGTTTTTGGTTTACTTTGTAGTGTTTTTCTTAGTCCTGTGTAATTTTTTTAAGTCCCCATCAGCTTGCCTTTGTAAATTTTATGTCTCTTTATGGGTTACCAAAATTGAAATACAAGGTAATCAGCTATCATGGTAATAGATATTCAAAATTAAAGATTCGATTTGTAGGTAATGAGCTTTCAGCATACATGATAGGTAAATGCAATTAGAAAATAAGTTTTGGAAATTCCCAGTAGCAATTTCCACTCTTTAAACAGCTAGTTGTATGCCTATTTTTTAGCAGGGAATACTTCTGTTATTATATTCCGAGTATGAAAATGTTTTGCTGAATTCTTAATGGGGTCTTGGAAGTTGCCTGAACACCATTATTCCATTTCTTTTATTTTCAAAGAATTAGAAAAAGATGCCTTTGTCACCTGTACCAGTTTTGATTTGAATAGACTGAAGTTTCTTCATAGGAGCTGGTTTGGTGCTATGTTCTGCATTTGAGATGAAAAGTATTGATAACACAAGGATGTTTTATGTATTTTTTTTTGCACATTCAAGTATCTAGAAACTGTATGTTTCTGTATTTTGCTTTTCCTATGCTTTTTTTTCCAGAATCAGAAGCATCATACAAAATATAAATTTGCATAAGGACATTGTCTATTTATTAACATTTAACTCTGTATTCATTCTAAAGTTGATTTTAAGTTGTACTTTCTCCGTTGTTCTTCTTGAAGCATCACAACTGAGCCACACATTAAAATGAATAGATAATGTATTTCAAGTAAACCACCCATTCTCTGATTGTTGGGGTCTGTTGCACTTCATTCTGAGGTATCTATAAGGTGTCATGTGATATGTCAGAATATGACCAAGTGTGACCCAAAGATGTGATAGCACACAGCATTCCAGGAAACACAGAATGTCCAGACAGCAAAAACAAGATAGAGAGCTTGCTAAAGGATCTGCTACCCTGAAAAACATCCAAAGAAGACTTCAGTCTCTTGAAGCAATTTATTAAGCCCTGATGCACGAATTAAAGTTGTGTGTGCTATGTTAATCTCTTTTTTGAAGATAAATGTCTTGATATGTCTCCATTATTTAACTTTACCAAATACATTATTGATCAGAAAAAGGCTATCTGTACTCATCTTTGCAGTACTGAAGACTCATGTCACATTTGATGGTTTATGATCCTCATAAAAACCACCACCACCTTTTATGTTTTCAGATCTTTTGTTCTTGCTCTTGTATTGCTCCTGTCACCTCTCATGCCAATACAAAAATGCTTGATGATCAGCACAATGAACCTTGGTGCTGAACATTTTTTTAAATAAGAGACTGCTCAAGAAAACCACACAAAGCCAGCAGTAGCAGTACCCAACCTGGGGCCCAAGCTGGATCACAGCAGGCAGTCTTAGGCAATCCAAATAGTATATGCACCTGGACAGAAATGTGGTTTTAACCTGTGAGTGACAGTACATTATTGCACCAGTCCTTGCTAGGAAAAGAGAAAGATGTCCAATGCAAAGCAAAAAGTAATTGAACAGAGAGGTCTAACAAAGAGCTGTTGTTGTACTATTTAAATAGGCCATTTATACAGCAACATGCCCATGTTATTAGAACCAATGAACAAACAAACAAGCAATCAAACAACTTTTGGATAATTCATTAAATAGTATTAATTATCTTAGAGATAGCACGAGAACTCTGTTGAATTGTTTTGCCAGTTGAACCCTGCATAGAAGATTTGAAAATGTTCTTTATTGTATAATCTGTATTTGAGTCATATTATGTAAATTATTGAGGGTTTTGTCATAGAACACTCTTCAATTGTGGAAGCAAAAGAAAAGCCAAAAATACAGTCAAGGTAGACCTAGTGAAGAAAAAGTAATAAAAAGAATTTAGAAATTTAGCATACCATCAAAAAGCTTATGGACAAAAAATCTTTTTTTTTTTTTTACAGGTATGAGAAAATTTAGACAAGACTGATTGCTTGTAAGACGACACAAATATGCTTCTCTGAGAAAAAGATTGCAGTTCCTATTGCACATCAGTGCAATCAAAGATGTATCCACACTGAATAAAACATACACAAGTCCTCTCTTCTCCT
The DNA here is from genome assembly GCF_012275295.1 of Melopsittacus undulatus. Taxonomy (NCBI): domain Eukaryota; kingdom Metazoa; phylum Chordata; class Aves; order Psittaciformes; family Psittaculidae; genus Melopsittacus; species Melopsittacus undulatus. The sequence goes on along the minus strand of NC_047527.1, from coordinate 79,795,901 downwards.
AAAAGGCACTTAAAACCGTAGTAAGTGAAAGCATTTAGAGCACCATCTTGTATTTCCACACAAGACTGTCATGGTTTGAGCATGTTTTGAGGGTGTTTTTGTTCAAGGTTTTTTTCCAGCCAGGTGGAGGAGGGGAGGCTGGGAGGAAGGAGAGACAGGACACCTGACCCAGGCTAGCCAATGAGGTATCCATACCATAGCACGTGATGCTCAGGATGCATACTGGGAAAGAGAGAGCTGGAGGGGTAGAGCTCTGGAGGAAAATGGAGGAGGGAGCACGCGGTGCTCAGCCAGGCAGGGTGGAGTGAGTTATGGGTCGGTGGCTGGTGGGGTGTTGTATTCTTTTCACTTGCTGTTTGCTGTATCATTATTATTTGTAGTAGTAAATGGCAGTAGGGGTTTTGTGTTATGCCTTAGCAATTAAACCGTTCTTATCTCAATCCGTGGGGGCTACATTCTTTGGATTCTCCTTCCTAACTCTCCGGGAGTTGGGGGACTTGGTTTAAACCATGACAAAGACCTAAACTAATATGGGTATTTAAATAATTTTTCCCATAAAAGATCAAGGAAGAGATAATTTGAAGGATAAAAGTCCAGATTTTAGATTTATAGTAAATGTGACATAAACACAGTCAGAAAACAAGTGAACTGGCAAAATACATGTTTACTAATTATGTACTTATATAAATAAAAAGGAAAAAAACAAGTTGCAAAATTAGCATGCAAGGTGAAGGCTATTTGAGAAACAGTTTTATCACAACACTGAATTTTTAAAGACAAAACACAAACAACCCTTCCACTCAAAACACTACAGAAAAATCTGGCTGAAAGATTTGATTTCCAACAAAGGCTTCACAAACACCTCCATCATACCGATTTGCACAGCCTGTGCTGAAGCCCAGCCTAGCTGAAGCTAGAGCTGATGAGAACATTCAGTCCAAGTATGAAAAAGGGATCTGCAGGAAGAAATTTTATAAAAATCTAACAGGCTTGCAGCACACAGTATGTTTAATTTAAACAAGAAAACTAAAGGTCCTCTCTTCTTTATTAGCTTTGGACCTTTGTATAAACAGCACAAAAAATTATTTATCATACAGATAGCTCTTCAATTATGTGGAATCTTGGAGAGAGGCTATTACTTCTTAAGCTCACTTTGCTTACCAAGACTTTGTTATCCAAATGATATCAAGGGAAGATAATTCTAAATTCAGATCTGAACTTGTAGTTTGATCAAATGGTTAAAAGTACATTGAACTTTTAAAACTATTTATTGCTATAGAAAACATTGTTAAGATTGATACTAAGTTTATATTAATATTCCTTTAAAATATAATCATTACCCATGAGAGTCAGATTATTTTATCTACAACATATGCAGTTTATACTCCAAAAGTAAATTAATCAGAACACTAAAAGGCACATAGGATAAGCCATATGGGTAGATAAGGACTTTTTCACTTAAGTGATCACAAAAATGACAGCCCCCTGAAGTGTCTTTGTATACATCAGGAATTATCACAGACACGTTCAATCATGTTCTGCAATACTGAACAATATACTCATTTTTATATGAACCAGTAAGATCTATGGCTTGTGTTTAGTAGTCATTTTAAAAGGTACTAAAACAGAGCCAATCACTTTACAGAAGATGAAGTGATAGTTCAGGAAGAAAATGGGATTAAATGGTAACAAAAGAGGGCCTTCACTAACCACAATTTGATAAGAAAAATACTTCAACCATAAGTGAGATAAAAATTTGTCAAAACTAAATTATAAGAACTGTTGAACTGGAATCTAATACATGACTGATAGTAAATGTGCTGACGTTCAGAAAAAGTGTCTTCTATTAAACTGTTAAGAGATATGTTAGAAATTTCATTTCTTATTCAACATTATTGGATGAGTGCAGATAAACAAAACAAATTGCAGAATTTTCCAGTTTCCTAAGATTTCTCTCCTATCCCTGCTTCAGTTTGTTACACACCAACTCAGCATAATTTTAGTAAACTTTTGACCAATTGGACTATTTCAACCAGACCTGGCAGAACAATAAAGACCCTAAATGAGAATCAAATTTCTACAGGAATTTGTAGAGACAGAGCAAATCCCTGCAGTGAGAAATGCAAGAAGAATGCAGCTATCACACATGGTCTGTCAACAGACATTGGCCATGAGGGTGCACTGAACCACAAGGGCAAGAGCCACTCTTGTCCTCTGTCCAGTGGCAGAAGTTACAAGCTCAAGGAACAGCTAGGGTTCAATGAAAAGAAGGGAGGGAAGAAATCTTAAGAGGATATAGAGCATGTACCTATAGGATATGGCACTTTATTAGTTCAAATGCTTTTTGAAATGTTTTGAAAATTGTTTTCTTGAAATAATATCCGCTAACATGAATAAACTATAACTGACCTTGAGAAATAACACTTTGGGGGAGCAAAAGACATGCAATGCAAGTGAAAAAATACCCCATGAAAGCTTCATATATCCTAAAGCAAGATATATTTATACCAGATGTTAACAAGTACGTTGTTTACCACTTTCTGCACTGGAGGAAGAACGTATTAAGGGTAGAAAAATGAGTAAAACTTCAGGGAAACTTATTTATATTGCTATTTCATTTGCAGTAGCCTCTCTCTGTAATTATTCACTCTGCTCTTCTGCAAATATAAGTTTATTTTGAAGATGATGCTTAAAATAAAAGATCAGTTTGAAAAAAGTGATGGGGAAATCACATGCATAGTAGCAAAAAACAAATACTGAGTAAAGGAAAACTATTAATTTACAAAGAAAAATCTTACACTGTAAATTACTTTGATTTGAAAGCCTAGTTTTATATCAAGCTGAGAATGTAAAGGTTTACCCTCTTCAGTGTTATAATTACAGAACAAAGAGAGATTGCTAGCCATGCTGAAGGCAAGTACAAGACTGTTAAAATTAATATTTCTAAAAAACACACCTTCTAAAAATTTTGAAGTCTTCTTTCCAAATTATTATTCTCTTCAGTTAAGCAAAGAACAAACCCTTCTGGGAAAAGGCACTTAATATTGGCATGCAAGGCAAAATTCATTCCTGAGCAAAACTTGCCAAAAAATCATCAGCTGAGATAATTGGTTGATACCAACTTTCAACTGTCAGTTATACCAATGCCAAGTACAAAAATAATTTAAATATTTGGTAACATAGGGGCTAATCCACTAATTCTACACATCCTTTATGAACATGCAACCCTCTATTACCAGTTTCATCACAGTAGACTGGTACTTTTGATTACATTAGATGACATCCAATTGTCTGAACAATCATGCATTTCAATGCTATGCACAGACATAATTTCCCCGCCTTGCAAATTCATTCATGCTATTAACAAAAGCAAAAGAACCTTTGAAGTAATCTCATTTCCCAATTCCTAATTTAAAAGAAATTTTTCTAATAGAAGTTTGATTTTTTTTTTTTTAGAATTAAACATTCCTAGTCTATCAACTGGATTGCTACTGCGAAGAGGATTCTTAACCCTGCTGGTGGCTGCCTTCCACTAGGCAGAAGAACAAGCAGAGCCTTAGCCTGATACCAGACCCTATTACCGAGCATAGTCATGTCCATGTCACTATAGTTCAAAATGTACTAGGCCTTTTCGTTGAGGGGTGGAGCTGTAAACCTCTCTTCAGTCATAGAATCATAAAATCATAGAAGTTCAGTGTTGGAAAGGTCCTTAAGATCATCTAGATCCAATCCCCTGGCATGGGCAGGGACACCTCATACTAGACCATGTCACCCAAGGCTCTGTCCAACCTGGCCTTGAACGCTGCCAGGGATGGAGCGTTCACCACTTCTTTGGGCATCCTGTTCCAGAGCCTCACCACCTTCACAGTGAAGAACTTCTTCCTTGCATTCTCCTGCTCTAAACTTCCTGCTACTCACAAAAGGCAGATCACAAAGAAAGCCAAACAATCTGCAAGGAGGAGTCTCATGGCAGGATTGATATAAGGAAAGCAAGTGCCTGGAAAGCATAGGGTTAAAATAATTTTTAACTTAACTTAGGTCTAAGATAGAGAACAATGTTTGTGTTGTAAGTCTGTGGTGTGATAACAGAATTTAGTAGTCTTACTAACATGAGTGAATTATTTCTTACCATCCTTCTAATTATCAGTTAGTTTGGAGACAGTGACTCCAGAAGAGCTGCTAGCTTAGGATACTCCTTGTCTGCCGATCCTGTTTTACTTGAAATAAATTTCGTACAGAGGTCACACTGTTCTAAATCTTTGCCAGCTATCAGAAAATTACAGATATGGTTGGTTACAGCTAGTTTTGTGATTACTGGGGCATCCAACTGTGCTAAAGGTGAAAAGTACACCATGAGGAAGACTGCTTACTTCATCTTGAAGACCCCTGCCCACGACCATTGGAGGGTAGTGCGCAAGCGCCAAAAGGGAGGAGACTTATGGTAACAGGTTCCTAAACTAATTATAATAGCCCCACCGCTCTTTTGGGAACCTAATGAATATGCATATTTGTGTGCATTAAATATCCGCTTGCTTAACCCCTCGGTGTGCAAGTTAGGGGGAGTTATCCCCCTTGCACAGGGCACCATAATAAATATACCTGCTTTATAACTCTCCTTGAGTTGTAGTCTGATTCTGTGCTTGAGGATGCTGAGTGTAATGCATGCTAAGAATTGAAAGTCTAATACAAGTTTTAAGAGACCAATAACACAAATCATATGTGTGTGTAACACAACTAGTTCAGATTTTTACAGGAAAACCTCAATGATACATTTAAGATTTTTTTCTACAGAAAGGTCTCTTCTGGCTCCTAAAGCAGAGTTTCAGTCCCCAGCAACAAAAGTGGGGGTAGATGAGACAAGGTATCACCTTCTTGAGAGCTTTCCCAGGAGAAACATGTTTGCTATGTAGGGAAGGGATTTCCTCCTGCACAGCTTGCTTAGGTTTATTTTCATACCTTTCCTCAGAAACTCTGCAAAGTTCTCCAGGCACCAAGGACCGCATGGCTGGTGCTTGTTGGCCGTTCCCAGCTTCTGAGGCACACCAGCCTGGAGTCTGTCACACAGCAATCACCGTGGCTGTCACACCTGTAGCCCTAATGGTACTGTTCCAGCCACAGCTCATCCCAGAGGCAGGAGTCACTCCCCCGGGCAGCCAGCACTGCTCCTACCATGGTCAGGTCATGGAAGCCCCAGGGCATTGAAAATAAACAAGTGTCACTGAATATAGCTTTTGACAACACATTTAGGGACTAAAAGCTGCTTTTCTGTGGCAAGGTCAGGTAAAAAATATATTGTTGGGAGTTTAAACCAATGTTCTTTGACCAGGCAGTAAAGGCAACAGCCTCAGGGTAGCTTGTTGAAAATTCAGCTATGAATTTGGTGCTTGCTACAAGCAACATGAACAACCAATTTTGAAACTAGCTGCAACAAATCTTAAATTACAATTTTATAGATACCCCTAAAAAAAAAAAAAAAAAAAAAAAAGAACCCAAAAACCACAAAACAAAAACCAAACAGACAAAAAGCCCAACGTGAGCTAAATAAAATCTCAGTACTAAAGAGGTCATAAGGAAAGAATTTTAGGAATTTCAAAGACATGTTGTTTTCAAAGGTCTATGTAATCTGTAAAAAGTCTAGAAAGATACAGTAAACATTTTACAAAACAGGGCTCATAACAGTGAATCTGTAACAAAAGATGCATGACAGATACTAACGCTTTTTCACTGTAGTTCTGTATTGGATGTCACTGGCAAGGTGTTTGAGGCTGTGTGTACTCATAGGCTTCACCTACGCCGAGCGGCCGGTGCTGCCCCGTGCCGGACACAGCAGGTCCCAGCCAGTTTCAACGGCCCCACCACAGGGCATAGCCAAGCCTCTCAGCCATGGGCGGGCGCCTCGGGTAAAGCCTGGGTAAGGAAAGGCAAGCGGTGCCCGGCAGCCAAGGCTGAGGGTTTGTGGGAGGAGGGCAGGAGGGGCTCCTGGCGCCCGGCAGAGATGCCCCTGCGGCACTGGGAGGGACCCCGGTGGGGCGGGGACGTTCCCTGAATGAAGCTGCAGTCCATGGAGAGCCCACGCTAGAGCAGGTTTATCCTGAAGGACGGCAGCACGTGGGGAAGGCTCCAGGCTGTAACAGCAGAAAAGTGTGAGGAGTCAGCAGCAGCAGATAGGAGCTGCTGTGGTTTGACCACACCACCCCATTCCCCATCCCCCTGTGCCACTGGAGGGGGAGGATGTCGAGGAGTAAGGAATGAAGGAGTGAAACTGAGCCTGGGAAAAAGAAAACAGGGGGTGAAAGGTGTTTTATTTTTTATCTTTTGTTTCTCCAACTTCATTTTATTGGGCAATAAATTAAATTTATTTTCCCCAAGTTCAACCTGTTTTGTCAGTGATGGTAAGTTATCTCCCTGTGTTTTTCTTGACATCTGCGCTTTTTTCCGTGCTTTCTCCCCCTGTTGTGTCAGGACACTTGTGAGAGAGTGGCTGGGTGGGGGTCTGGCAGGCAGCCATTGTCAACCCTCCACATCAGGGTAGCAATGTCTTTGCATGCTAAACAAACTGTTGCAGTCCAATCTCATAATTCAGGCTATCAAAATAATAGCAATACAAATTAAAACTAAATAATTCAAACTCCAACCTTTTTATCCTGTGATCTTGAGAAAATTTTAGGGTTTGCAATAAGCTAATACATTACATAGTTCATTCAGGTAGTGAATAAGGCGCTATCACTAACAGCTGAAATAAAAGACTGAAACCTTTCAAGTGTTCTTGGCACTAACAAGCAATTCCCAGGAGACTATTTCTACAGAATCTAAGTATCATAACAGAAACTACTTTGTTTATAATATATTATTCAGGTAAATAAAAAACAAAACAAAACAAAAACACCAGCAACACAACCTGAAGAAAGATTAAGATAACGTAGTGACCAAGAAAAGGCAATAGACACCCTTTATCATTTATGACACTGTGAGATTTAGAGAATCATCAGAGAAGTAGTTTTCTTTCCTTCTGGAAACAAAAATTAGAAGTAAAGCTATGTAGCGCATGAATATCTAAAAATATAAGGAGAGGAGTGTGAGATAGAAAATATCCTATATTATACATAAACACAGCAACTGAAACAAATCTGTAGAAGTAACTTATGTACTTCCTCAATAATAAATAAATAAATAAATAAATAAATAAATAAAAGTCAGGAAATGCTCTAGTCTTTTAATTAATTTGGGATTTTTAAAAGACGTTTTTGCCCTACCTTTACACTGAACTTTCTGTTAGTGAATTGAATAACTTACTTAACTCCATGGCTTGAGGCTGTATTACAGCTTGTCCATATTAACAGTTCTATAATAGATTGATCCATTTTTTTTTAATTAATTCTCTGAGGATAATACGGCAATCACAGTTTTACTTACAGGCTAAACAATAATTTTATGCTATAAATTATGTTAGTTCTATCCTTTAGAAGAAGAGGGGGAAATTTATGTATCTGTTAATTCATTTATAACCCTTGCCCCTTTAAGTGCCTTGCCAGTACTTTGAGTGTTACTATTTAAAGAATTCGATGTGCCACAGTAACAAAAAAAACCCAGCCCAAAACAATTAATTATATAACTCAGATTAATAGCATTCATGTAAAAAAATGAGACTCTGAACATGCAGAAGGAAACAGATACTTTTTTCCCCTTATAAACAAAAAAAAAAACAATAAGAAAAACCAGTTGCAGCCTGGAGAACTGGATAACTTACAATGTCAGTAGGAAACAGCATCTCTTAATTTTCAGCATGTTGCTACTTAGCAAAATACAACTGCCGTATCACTGGTACCAGAGGGAAGATTTCAACAAATAACACAAACCAGCTATATTGGCAGGTGAAAAGCTGAAAAAGGGAACATTACAAAGATCATTGTTGGTGACTTGGGAACCAAATGATAATTTTAGAGGATTTGTAAACACTTGGAAGAGTAGATGAAAAGTGGTTTTGAAAACTGCTGACAGGAATTTACCAAAATGAAATTTGAAATTATACAAAATACGTCTGTTCCTCACAATTTGATAACACTGCAAGGAAGAGATGTAGGACAAGGATACATCTTTAAAAGAGGAAAAGAAATGCTCACAGCAGCATGTAAGACACTTCCAGCTTTTAGTATCTCAGACTCATGTGAGATAGTTTATCACAGAACATATAGCTTATTGCTCATAAAAACATGTTACATTTAGAAATACACCCAAATCAAAAACAAATCCAAATATTTAAAGTCTATAAACAGGCTCTAATTTTGCAACAGGCTATCTCTAATTTTGTAATTGGTTGAAAGAAACGTAGGGATTCAAAAATGTGTTTGAGCTGCTGAGACACACTCCAGGACTGATATTTGGACCACTCTCTAGAGGAAGAAATCTGATGTTTCCTTCTGATCTTAAACAAATCAAGCCATTATTTTCCCATTTTAATTAATCACTCACATGCATTTGATTTTTATCCTGAAAAGTATGTTAAGAGTAATTGATACAAAGTGTTTTCAGTATTTACATTGAGCTGCAACAGAAAATGATGACAGATGGTATTAGAGATCAAAATACCTATAGAATCAAAGTGTCAAGTCTCAGAAAAGTTTCAGATGTTATACCTGGATGTCTGTTATTGCAAAATGCAAGAACATTATAGCTAAGACTCATGCATTAATAGGTGTCAGAAAGTGTGATCTGCATTAAGTTTCAGAATAGGACTAGACAGAACAATACTATTTTATATTACCTAATCTACCAGTCTCAATGAAGACCGTGCAACTTCAGTCTTCAGTTTCTTTTATCTCTTCTTCTTCTTCCTAAAACGGTAAGAATAGAAAAAGAAATAACAAACAAACCTCGTTCATCTACACGAACTTTTAGAAATAATCCAGGAAAATAAAAATAAAAAAAATCTGTGGCAAAGTAAACAATGTATTTATTATTCAATTTCCCTCCAGTAATTATAGTAATTATAGAGCAAATCACATACTTAGTATTTCTAACCTTTTACTTTGAGTAGAAGAACCCAAAAACAAGATTCACAGTAAATATTTCTTAAATATTCTTTGATTGTGCACTTGAGAACTAATGACTTGCTGTCTTCAGGCATCTGTGGAGACCTAAATCTGTTAAATTTTCTGCTGAACTGCCTTCTCCTTTAAGCCTCCGAACTTTTATGGTGCTAAAGGTAAAATAACATCTTCACCTCCCCAGCACAGGGAAATCTGGTAATACACCCCCCCTACTGTTTATTCACTGACTTCCATCTGTATACCTGGAAATGCAAGAAACAGGGGTCAGTCTTTGTGCAAAAGTATTCAAATGCAGGATGCTAACATTTTGCTCACATCAGTGTAGGTAGGCTGTAGCAGTGAGAACAGCTCCACCAAGATTTCAGCCTCAGAATAATGTAGATTTATTTTCCTCTCCACACAATATTTATTACTCTCATTAAACAATCATTTATAGAACAGATTTGCCTTTATGTTTCAACTATGCTACAAGCTCAAAGTAAAGGTTTATCAGTCAACCGAACACTCCTAAATGATACAGATATTTTGGTAACTGTCTTATGCACTGAATTTGCATCAGTACTGGCAAACTCCTGAAAGAAAGTAGAAAATTAGTCTTGAATTTCACAATGAAAAAGGCGTAAAGGTTGAATTAAAGAATCCAGGACAAACTTAGAGGTTACAAAAAATTATGAAGAAAACATACATTTCCATATTTCAGACAAGGAGAAAGCAAAAATTCATCAAAAGGTTCAGATATATTTTGAGTGATTTAATTAGATGTTCTTAAGCAAGTATGTACAAGCAGAAGTACCACTGCATTATTTTTTGCAGATGTTTTATTACACAGTATACCTATCACAGTACTTAGCTGAAAAAAACCAACCCAATGACAATTACTCTATGAATTATTTTTAAGAAAGGAAGTATACACTGATGATAGTTAAAATTTTAGTTCTACATACTTTAGCACTGAAGCATTTTTATATTTGTCTATGCTAATTTCATACATTTTAAAAACTTTTACACAGCAGTGTCAATTCCCTGTTGCTGGGATCACTTGTGCACAGCACAAGGTCAGAACCTCAATCAACACACTGCCACTTGATTAGGATAATTTTCCCAAAGGAGATAAGATCCTAGATAGTGACAGGGGAAAAGCAGAAATTGAGAGCTACATAGATCTACACACATATCTATAATGCAATTACAGGTGTTGGGCTGAGTGCCCATCCAGATCTTGACTTTTCTAAGGGGAAAAAGATTGGACTTTTGACTTGGAATCACTTTCACCATTGTTCAAGATGACTAAATGGTGACCAGCTGCATGAGCTCCATTTGCATTTTCCCTGTTCTCAGTCTTAGATAGCAAACAGGTTTTTTGGTATTCTATTACAAGGAAATTTCAAAGAAGCTTTCATGTTAAGCTGATGAGAAAGTATTAGAACCAAACCAGTACTAAGTGTGCCTGATGTTATCAAAGGCCTAGTGCAAAGAAATGAAAGGATATAGTTTGTGATGCCTGTCACATTTTACAAAGTGACCTACTTACCGGTTGATACCTTACTGAAATAATTTTATCAACACCAGCAATTTTATTCCACTTCCCCCCCCCTCCCCAGAAAGCAGTAAGGTACTTGATAATCTGCTGAGTAAATGAAGCTTCAAGCCTGTGTTGCCTTTTCAAACAGAAAAGCAACTTAGAAAAATTTAGTTGACTTATAAAAATAAATAAGTAAAAAATCCAGTTACACCACAGTAAAAAGGAAAAAAATATCACCACCACCAGATCCTGAAGATTATTTAAATACACAGTTAACCTTTTGGTGTTTTTATGTATTTGCAAAAATTGAAATGCATTCAATTAATGCGATTAATTTTGTACTAAAAGAGTTTTAAGTGTGCCTAAAATCTGGATAAAAAGATTTGACACTCAAATACTCAAATTATTCCTACACAAATTTTCATCAAATAATTAATTTATTTTACCAAGCGTTATGTGGGTCTTTGGTTATTTCCTTCTCTCATGCTGCTAAACATAATTTTTTGAGAGACACAGTTTAGGCTCTGTTTTTCCACTCTTCAGTTTTATACAAGGTCTGTTACCAAATTCTACCTCATTCTCTTTATATAAAGTGAAATATTTGCTATAGGAATTGCTATATTGGCTATTACTAGTAAAAGTACTAAAACTAGTGTAGGTTTCATATAAATCAGCCTTATCCAAGCTCATCAAAACTTCTATAGAAAAACACCTACAAAGATCTTTTAAAAGGTAACAATGAGGATTATTAGTCACTACAACTAAGAAATGTAGGTTTTGCAAATACTGAAGCATTCAAAACGTGTAATAAGCAAATAGCCTTAAACATAATAGTGAAGCCATCTATCAGCAACAATTTCTCTCTGTATAACAACTCTATAGAAAGCAACTTAGCCTGCCTCTACAGCTCAGGTAGTTTGACACAGTTGCCCGCAAAGCTCATCTTATCTGGATCTGGCTGATCCCTCTTTAAGCAGGAGGCTGGACTACAGAACTCCACAGGTCCCTTCCTACCTGAAGTATTCTGCTGTTTACTGCAGCAGTACTGTAGTGCTCCAGGAGTTCAGTTTCAAAGGTGCATTCTGTCCCATTGGTCTTCTTCAGGAAGTCTGAGGAAATTCAAGCCAGAGTTACTTCACAAAGGCCCTTGCAACATTTTTTTTTTCCTATGATTTCTGTAGATGTAGATGAGCTTGTCTCATTACAGAGCCATCTTCAGTACCTAACCACAACTAACCTCCCCTGACTGATAGAGAACCTCAGATGTGCCCCTTCCCATAGGCAACAGCTTTTGGATGTAGCACAGAAAAGACATTTTGCTCCCAGGAGCTCATATAGCCTGGGGCTGCAACAGAAGAAGCTGTGGGACAGCATTTGAAAGGGAATAATTTTTAGATTAACTGTAAAGGAGACAGGAAAACAATCAGTTAAAAAGCTAGGAATATAAGTTTTTGGTTGAGACGTCACAATCAAGCAGCTGTAAACACACCAGACTTCAAAAGCTATGAAGGAATATGTTATTAAGCAATGTAAAACTCTAGAATTAAAAAAAAAAAAAGCATCTTCAGTACTAAAACTGACATTAAAATCTGTAGACTCATTGGATGCTATTGTGCAGCCTTAAGAAAGGAAGATGAATATATGTAACAGCTGTTGAAGAATAAAGCTATAGCAAGTACTGAATCCTGCAGGAGCTCTCTCTGCAGTTAAGAAGTGCTTTTATTTTCCAGAAATTTCTTGGTTGAAGACAGTCAGCATCTCTCTAGTATGACAGCATTCTCTGTTAGCAATTTTTTATTGGCTTTGACCTAGAATTCCACCTGAATTGCATCTTGCTCTTTTCATAGCATATTTGATAAGTGAATTTTGATAATGGACCTCTCAGATGGAAGCTGTATACTGAAAAAGGAGAGCAAAAATGAATGAGAACATTCAATTGCTAGCAAGAGAGATTAAACTCATGTGGACAGTGACTAGATAATGCAGCAAAATCTTCTCTTTAAGGGTTGTTTTTCTTTTCTCATTGACATGTTGGTTCTACCCCTTAATTTGCCAGTCCATTTCTGAAAACTTGCCAGTAGTCTTCTCCAACTCCCAAATGATTTAGAGCATATTTTGCAACCTTTTCACTCACTGCAGTTAAATTATTTTTTTTCACTTGAATTGCTTCCCACAACCCCCCATATTGCAGATTCAATTTCAGAAAAGAAAACCTAGAAGACTAGGGTATGTAGCAAAATATATCTCTAAGAAGAAAATACCTTGTGATGTGGAAAGCATGGTAGAAGAAAAGCCATGAGTCTGTGCTGCTGAATTTGGATAACCTCAGGGACACAGTTCTCAGCACAGACTCATCAAAGTTTTTTACTTTTTTATTTTACTTTTCCAAAATGTGGGTTGCAAGCAAGGATGAGGAACAGCAAAAGTTTGTGTACTGTGACTGTGATATAAAAAGTGTTTTTTGTTTCTATATTTGTTTTAATCCATGACCATACAATTTGACCTGCAAGATTGAATGGTGTATTCTTTTGTTGAGCAGAAATTTAATCTCCAAGGATAACCATGAAGCAAAGTAAAAATACCAGTTAGAGGCCAGTGTAGTCATAACAGACATATCTAGATAAATAAGAATAAAGTAGAATAGAACGATTTCATTAAACCAACCATCAGGAGAAAATTATTCCAGTTCAGTAACACTTGTATTATGTTTCAAGGGAAACAAGTATTATTCACACAGCTTAATTTCAAAATGATAAACTGCTAGGAAATTGTAATACATACTTGATTTTTGGTAGGTAAGACAGTGTAAAGTCTTTGAATAATAAATGTTCTGGTTGCTATAAATCTATGAAAAAACAAGGACAGTAAAAAATTAGCAAAAGTTATTTTTAATATTCTATATATTCTATATATAGATACATCTGATGTTTGGAGCTTTCAAAAGAGATCTTTTCAAAATTGTTGTATAACATTAGTTGGAGAGACAGACAACTGAAAACCACTTCTGTTTTCAATTGTCTTTTGTTTTGATTTTTATAGTACAGAAGTTAAAACTATATATACATTTGTTATGGTGAGGTTTTATTGTTTAGTAGGTTCCTGTTTCATTTGTTGGGTTTTTATTGTTTTGCTGTTGTTGTCGTTGTTGTTGTTGTGTCTGTCTTAGAAAAGTTACAGGAGCAGCCTGAAATACTTTCTCAAAAAAATAGCATGGTTCAAATACCCACTTCAGCTAAATCTTCCAACCATGTACTTAGGTGCCACAATAACAGGGATTTATCAGTGAAAATATTTGGAGAAAGAGAGGGAATAGAATTGCAAAATGAAACTGATTAAACTGGCCAATAATAAACAGTAAAAGGAGATTATTTCTGAAATGCCACCATTATTCCAGACATAGGTGCAAACCGAATTAAGTGATTTTTTGAGTCTTGGAATCAGACCCTGAATATCTTCCTTTATTTGACTTCATCTGACTGATTAGTCCCTTCTTTTCAAAACAGAAAGGCTCCATGGCTAAGAACAGATAGATCAGGTTTACACACTTTTGGAAGCCTGACAAAGTCATGTTTCTGATGTGATGTGGTTATCTATCCAAATAATGTCCATCTTTGAAGCTGTGAAATGAAGTGCAAGATGCACAAAACCAAAATCAAAAGATGTGATAATGTCCAAGTGTGTGGCACCTTAGTTAATTTGCCAATTCTATATTTTATCTGATAGCATTATCTGATACTTCTTTAATGTAAAATGAGACCAGTCCATGATTTAAGGGAAAAATCGAAACTCATCTGCCTTCCAAGCCCTCTGCTAAGAGAATCATGTGCTGAAACTGTAAAATGTAGAATAAACAGGAAGGAGTTCATGCAGTTTGCACTAAAGAGAAAGTTTCTTAAGTGGACAACAAAAAATATAATACTAAATGTAGGAACAGTATGTTCCTCATTAGATTTCACTCAATAATGAAGTTGCTTTTGGCATTGATTTAGAAATTACTCAGGAAGTTAATACAGTTCTAGAGAAAGGACTATCCTGCAATGAGTTACCACAGCAACTACAATCACTCCATTTATGGCAGGGAGCTTTTCAGTAACAGAACAAAACTCCAGTATATCCTTCTCAAAGAGATCACAATGTTTTTAACCATTTTTAGTTCAGTTCACCCTATGAAATATTTCTCACATATCTAGAATAGAAAAAAATAACAATAAAGAAATTGTGCAACAATGACTCAAAAAAGTAAAGTAAAGCTGAGCATATCTGGAAGAGTGTTTCTGAATTTTTGTTAACTTTGAGCAACATCAGGAATATCGAAAGGTATGTTCCTGAGGAATAAAATATGAGGGGGAGGAAGTAATCTATTTATTTATTTAATCCCCACATCAAATAAATTACATTATTCCTTAAAATGTCACAGATTAAAAAGAAAAAAAAAATCCTTTCCATGTAAATTCTGCTACTTTGATGTCATCACAGGGTAAAGTGAATTATAACATCATAAACCTCCACCTAATATCATACAGTAATGTCATAGTGGAAATATGTAGAATACATTTTTCTCATACGGAATTAAGACAGCAGCAATCAAAGTGTTATTATGCTCTAATTTTGAATCTGAATTCAAATTAAATTCTGGTAAGGTCTTCATGGGTTGCTTGTGAAGTCACAGAGCAGAAAAGCTTTGTCTCAGTCACATAATTTTTTTTCTGGAAGATCTGCATTTTGTTTTCTCATTTTCCCAGCAAGTGTGTTGTGGTATTTGACATTTCATGTCAGGTTGATCAGTACGCTGGCAGACACTCACAGATTTTTTTCTTGTGAGAAAAGTATTTTTAACAGTCCTTGTTCTTGCTTCTGTCTTTGAACTGTAGCTCATTCTTCCTGAAAATGAATGAGGTTACATGATGTTGTACTTATTGCTATACATAATCATACAATTAAAATACATCTCTCAAAAAAAAAAAATTACATCCAAAAAAACTCAGTGGACTGTTACAAGAAAAAATGGTCCTTACTCAAACTCTGAATAATATTCCTCAGTTTGAAATATCGTGCTTCTTTGCATAGATGTGTTAGTCTCATACTTATCACTTCTACCTCACAGCCTTAGTTCCTTAAAGAATTACTATTGGCACAAACCAGTAGAACAGACTTTCTATTCTAGTATCTAAGCCAAGGGAACCATTAAGTTCTATAGTTGTTTTTCAAATATTTGTTTGCATTGGTTAATAAGAGCACAATTTCTTCAGTTGTTTTCAGGATGTAAACAAGATCAGGTGAAGAGCAAATCTAGTTAGTAGACTAACAGAAAAAGTAATCCAGACACAGCCTGTCATACATGGTACCGGCATCCTTCATGTATGCATGCTATTGCTTTCACTTAAGGGCAGATTCCACAAAAGTGCTTAAAAATTTAAAATGGAACACCAAAGAGCATTCTAGACATGCAAGTAGGAGAACTATAACCCCAAACACCTCTGTAGAACTCAAAGGCCATGACAATACAAATGTCTGCTGATAAAACTCCAGACATAAAGTTGCTTTGGAACATATCTAGAAACAAATTTGTCAAGGCTTGAAACATCTTTGGATTTGTCAGAATTACAGACACCTCCATGAACCTTTAAAACTGAAGAAAAGTTATACACATGACTAGAACAAAAACCCCATCAGTTTTGGAGAAGGCCAAAGTGTATTAAAAATACCGGTCTTCTGCATTTTGTGCATCTTCTCATGGTGATACCAGCTCTACAGGCTGAATTCTTTTACAGGAAGCCTATGTCCCCACTAATGGACTAACATAACATATAACCTAAAAGTGGAGTAAAGGCCTACAGACACAGCAGTCATTTGTAAGACCTTCAATGAATGTGCCTAAACAGTTCAACATTGCTATTAGATACCAGTATCCAGGATCTAGTATCCTCACCTTTCTATTTTTACTGGGTGAAAACAATGTAATGGTTCCTCTCAAACTTCACTGTGCTTATTTAACTTGGTTTCTACTGTCAGCCCTATTTGCAAGACTTAAAGGCCAGGGGTTTTAAAGTCTCTGGAATTCTATTAATTAAAATTTCATTTTCAATGTCTTAAAATGCAGTAGATAAGCAAACAGAGAATGGTAAAAGCAAGCAAGGAACCTAAAAGATTATGACAGCCAGGTTTTGTTATAAGAAAGGGCAAGATGATTATTATTGTGAATTACTGTGACTGGAACACTCTTAAATCAAATATAAGCCGACTTGCTACAGCAAACTAGTTTCTGGCATAGAAGTAGTTTTTGCACCTCAATAGAAAGTTTGACCAGCAAAGCAAAACAAGTATTTTATATGCAGTGCAGTCAGGACACTATTCCTTAGTACATTTAAAGGGGCTAAAAGGATTTTCCTCCAGCACAGGACATGGGTTTTACTGTATTAGCCAAATCCTCTCTGCCACAGACTAAGTTTCATGTCCTCAAGAAACCATACTCTCTTTGTCAAAAATGATACATGCATCCAATACTCTCTAGTTCATGTCAGCAATTCTGCAACATGTCAAACTAGGCGATACCAAAAGCTACTTCTTAGCTTCAGACTTTGTTCTACCAGAGGTCAAGAAGGATCCTGATAATACATTTGCAGGGAGCCAGCTCATCTCAAGGATGAGACTCAAGGTTATGATCTATGCCAAAGGCAACACAACCAAGTCTATAGCTGCTTTTATTATTTGGAGAAGACATTCTTCTTGCCAAAAGTCAGGCTTCTACAAAGAGAGCCCATCTCAGGTAGCAGATCTCCTCTTTTTGGGTGAAGAATCATGTGACTTCAACACAGATACAGTTGTGAGTATAATGAAAAATCATGGGGTTACCCTGAAAGCTTTGAGAGTTCTCTAAACTTGCTCCATGAGATTATTGTTCCCTCCTGGGGGCAAATACTTTTAATCATTTGACTAGTTTAAGAGATAAATGGACAAATAGGTGCTTACAGAACTTGCAGCACTTATAGGCTATATTATCATACTATGGGCTCCAACTCTCATTCAGGCAGTCAGCATGAGCCCCTCTCCAGCTGCAGGTAGCACTTGGCAATGAGTACTTCATGCCTCTCTTCAGCTTACAGCAAAAATGCCAAAAATCTTTATTGGCAAAAATGCTGTCTCCCTTTCTACCTGATTCAGAAATCACTCATTGAGGAGAAAACAGCTGACCTGCCATCACTGTATATGTACTAGATCCAGACCCGGCAGTTAGCTTCAAATACACTGTGCAGAGCCAGCTCCAAATTTTCTTCAAAAATAATTATGCTTTTAATAACATTAAGTAATGCCAAAGTTTTTACTAGTATGGGAAGAGAGGGAAAAAAAAGGGAATGTTTAATATTCTCTCCTCTGGATGTTAAACATCTATTCAGCAGCTATTCAGATGTTCCCCTAAAATTTTAATATAGTGGTGCCTGATTAGAATCTTCATATAGTACAAATTAGCAACCAAACACGGGAAGCCAGGCATTTGGCCAGCCACAGCCACATGCAAATACTTTATCTGTAACTGCAGTCATGACATTTTCATGAATATAATGATATACGTACAGATGTCACTGAAAATCATTCACGTTACCTTAGGCTAAAATATTATCAGATCTCACAAATTATGCTCACTGACATCTGGTCATGAAAGTAGATGTTCTAACAGAAACTCAACGAGTCAAGTGATTTAACAGAGCTCTACTTTATGGGGTCTATATGGTTCTATAGTAAGATAAAATCCTCTTAGACAATCAAAAGGGATTATGCCATTAGTGATGGTGCATCTCAAATGAGATTTAAATGCTAGTCTTACAGATCCTTTTGTTGCTACCCCCCTTCTCTTCCCCCCCCAATCATCACTTTCAGAAGTTATAAAGCCCTGGTTCCCTGCACAAACTCCCTCTATTCCATTAATTTACATTTTTATAGATTTTCCTCTGCTTTTCAATTACATGTAACACTAATTGCTTTTCTTAAAAGCCTGTGTAAGGTTGCAGTCAGTAATTGCGTTTCTCTATTGTCAAAGACAGCTGTCCTTCAGAGGTAGAATAAATGGTATTTGCCTGTAACAGCATTAAGATCATTTGGGAGGCAAAATACTAAAATGTATTGCTATCCTCCTCTTATAATTTATGAGACACATATTTCCTCATTTGTACTACTTCAAGACCTATTCCCTACTCGTTTACGTTCGTAAACCTGGTGTGCATATTTAAAAGTGAAAAATGTGTGGGGCACAATACAGTATTCAGTAAATTCAATACAGAAATGAATAATAAGTGTTTCTCATTAGTTTACAGAATTTGCTGTATTAGAAAACAATAAAAAACTGTATCTGGAAATGCTGTTTTTCTTCATGTTTAGTACAAACTTTTGTACTAATTTTTTGAGCTATTTAAACATCTTTTCTATTCAATCATGCTTCATGGGGAGGGAAGAACAAAATCAGAAGGGAAAGGAGCAATGATTATTTCTAGTAATCCCCTTGGAGGCAAAGAATTGTATCCAGTACCACCTGAGTAGGTCAGCGATCTTGTGGCTGAAGTAAATTGGTGGCACATGCTAGCTGAGGAGAATACGTGACAGTCCTCCACTTGCACTGGATTCATATCTTGGCATTAGCATTGGCTGGAATTCTTATCTGATATGGGCTGGAACTAGATGGTCTTAATGTCCTTTCCAACCCTAACCATTCTGTGATTCTATGATTCTATGTACTCTCATGAACTTCCGGGGGCCAGCAGAAAAACTAGTCTGGTTCCTGATTCTGCTCTTCTACATTTAGTGAGGGAAATGATAAGTCATCTGAGAAAATTACGTATAAAGGATGAGACTTAGCAGGATTGCTCTCTAAATTAACTGATCTTGAAATAGTTTAGTAATAAATTACCCTGTGAAGATAAGCCTTTTTCCTTAATTTTAAATACTTGTGGGATCACTAACATCATATCCCTGCCCTTTCCCCTCCTTGCCTTGCTCTGTATGACTGCTGTCTGGAGAACAGGTTTATTATCTTTGTACTGGATGTTAGAGTTAGGATTTACCTTTTCTGTGTCTACAGTGTATACAGTTACATGTGAATTCATCCCTTCACACTTACGGAGAGAAACTGCTTTTGCTAAAATCAGAAGAATTATATCACAGCATTATTTGTCCCACAGACTCCAAAGGGAGCCTGTAGTGAACAGATCAGATGTAGACAGCTTTTCATCTGACAAATCCCACTATAGGAATCCAATCATATTCTCTAATTTATTTAAGGAATGCCTTTTCTCATCTACTTCTAGTTTCTGATTATCAAATAAGTGTATCCATTAAATAAGGAGTGCTTAATTTTGATTTTTGTTTGGTTTGTGCATCATCCTATCAACAGGATTCCCAGAGCATCAGCAACTCTGTTCTTAACACTGTCCAAAAATAACATGTATACTCCCTCAAAGGAGATATGTATCTTGTTTTCCCTGAATGCCTCAAGAACTAGGTGTGGAGACAGTGTTCTCACAGGAGAATGGATATTTGGTACATGAGCTCTGAATAACTCCGAGGGATACAGCAAGGCCGTGGGAGGCCCGAGGAAGCCTAAGCAAGCAAGATAAGAAGAAGCTGGAATTCACTGAGTTATGAGAACTGTGGACTGTTAGCAAGTGTTCGAGGTCAAGTTCTCACACCTGTGCTTAATCAATTATATGTTAGTCACTAAGGGTCTTCAAGACAAGTATCCAATCATGATATGCCGAATTGCTGTAGGTGTGTGTAAGCAATAGTATATAAGGAGTTAATGCTTTGCAATAAATGGCTTTTTGTCTGATCATATTGGTCTCTGACTGAGTCCATTCTGTGGCAAATGGTGCCCGAACAGGGACCCTCTATAAGTTCAAATTGAAACGGAAGAGGGTGTGAATCGCTGGGCCACTAAGAAATTGGCTGGAATCAATCTGGCTGGACTAAGATTGGGAGGCAGAAGCCTCGGAGGAGGGAATCCTTGGATTGGAGCCTTGTGAGCCCGGAAGACACTGTGCAGTTTAAATAAGGTGAGCAGCCGGATGGTTGGAAGGCAGCTTAAGGATGGGAAAACAGTTAAGTAAAGAAGAAGAAGTAATACTTAAGCTCTGCCAACATATCCTCTCTGTGAGAGGGACAGACTATGATGAAGCTATGCTAAAAAGACTGTTGCTCTGGAGTAAGCAGAAGGAGTTAATTGTGGGAGTCAGCCAAGCTTTTAATCTCGCGACTTGTGAAAAAATTGCTAAGGAAGAAGCCTCTGATTTATGGATGTTTTCAGTCGTTCTTAAGCTGAAGGGAGCAACCTTTAAAGAGACAGACTTAAAGTTAATGCTGAAATGGTTGAAGAGTCATTACCCAGATATTGATGAGTTTACCGGACTTGAGATATCCCTGTGGAATGGGGCAGGAGTTAAACATGGAATGCGGCCACGAAAGGCAATGATGCTGTGAAAAGTTTGTTAGTCATTTGGAGAACTGTTTTAGAGACATTTAAGTCAAAAAATGAGATCATGGAGACCAGCGCCCCTTCCCCCCCCCGGAACCTTTGCCGGTTGCCGCTATGGCTGCGAAGATTGAGGACGAGGATGAAGACGATCCTTTCGACTCAGACCCTATTGACCCCGAGAAGGAGCCTGTGCACGTTCATCAGTTTGCTGTTGCTGTTCCTGAGATTCTGATGCCTGATAATGCTGATGCTGACCTGGATGGTGCTTTTGACCTGGAGCCTATTCATCCAGAAAAGAAGCCTGATTTATATCCCCCAGATCCTCGTGATAAATGGGCAGCTGTAAAGGGAGAAGCAAAACAGGTGGGGGATGCAGATGTATTGCACAGCTTCCCATGGTGTGTGTGCTTCCCACCCGAGATGGAAAGGTCTCTTGTATGCTCTTATCAGGGGTATCGGGCAGAATGTGTCAGACCGTGGAGTTGGGACCCCATATACAACTCCTTTGATACAGTCTCTCTGTGATACTCATGTACTAGAAGTTGGTAAATATAAGTATGTTCATGTTTCTATCAACCCTTGCAAATCTTTATAGATATTGCTGGCAACGTCTTCCAACATAGGCTGGCCACCTGTGTCAGAATGAGTGTGCATTTTGGTCAGTATAAAAGCCCAAGCCTCATGTGATGTGAGAGGCAGAGCCTCTGCGGGGACGCCCACTAAGGTTGAGCCTGCCACCTCGCACTGCAATGATGCTTCTTGGAGCTGATTTCCTGATAGTCTTCACAAGGTCCTTGTGCCATGTTCTGCATGTGGGACCGTGTAGAGGGAGCAATGATTGTCTGGATTTTGTGTTTCAAATATTGTAGTTGGGTGAAGTGTGCTTGTGGGATCCCATGTGCGTGTGTGTATGTGTGTGTGTGTGATGAGGGCAGATGGTGTTCTGCATATTTTTTTTTGTTTCAGGTTCATATAAAAGTTTTAACAGGTAGCAGTTTAACCTTTTGGGCAAGAAAGGGTTAATGCAAAAGTGCAGTTGCTGAGCAGGCCGGCGTTTGTAGCTGCGGACAGCAGGGTGAGCGAATCTGGAAAAAAAAAGAAAAAAAGGAGTGGAGAAGTTCATTGGAACTTCTGGGATCCGCTGATGGGCTGAACCTGCCTTCTCTCCATAGGGACACCTATTGGGTAAGAATTTCATGTATGCTAAATAATTAACTCATTCTAGCTGTTATTAGTGACTGTAGTTTTGTTTTGTATTGCTTCAAGCTTGTTTTCCAGCCAGTGTACTATCAACAGCACATAAGGGATTTGATTCAGGGATGTTATCAGTGTGGGTTCCTGAATAGGTTAGTCGAATCACCCTCCGATACAGTGGGCTGTCCAGTACGGTTCCCACAATGGGATGCAGACAGGCTGGTCGGACACAAGGGTCTCATCTCTCTTGGGACACTGATAGGCTGATCAAATATAAAGGGTTCAAGGAAACCCCCCTTATAATGTTGCAATGTGGTCTGAGCCATAGGGGTTAGGAAGTATTGCTTTTGATTCTGCTTGTGCAACAAAAAAAAAAGGGGGGGGGAGTGTAATGATGGAGCAAACCCCTTTGACTGTTAACACTGTGCAGCCTATTTCTGCAGCTGCTTCACATTCCGTTTGCATCAGAATGCTTCTGCTTTAAGGAATCACTTTAACCTGTCTATTTCTCAAGAACTGATAACCCAAAGGAAGGGGTATATTTGTGTCCTCCTACCTAGAGGTCCGTGGCAGCTGCCTGCAAAGTTTGTCAAGCTTTGCCATGAGCTGGACAGATGAGTGGAAGAACTCGATGCATCATCTACAGAAGCTGACCGTGAAAACCCCAAGCAGAATGAGAAAGAGAGAAACGAATGACTGTAAAACATCACTTGGGGGCAACTGAAAAGTAACAGCTTGAATATGCGTGCTTGTAAAGTAGCTATTATTAGAGGCTGTGATTTTGTGTATAAAACCACCCGTATGCCACATGTTATAAAGGTTCAAGTGACTTCAAATCAGACTAATCTTACTGAAAAAATGCTACCTAGAGTAGTGGGTTGTTCTGTTACACAAGTCAAGCAGTGACAGAGCAGACATACCAAATTGTAAAAAACTTTTAGTAAATCTAAAAAGGGGGAGATGTGGAGACAGTGTTCTCACAGGAGAATGGATATTTGGTACATGAGCTCTGAATAACTCCGAGGGATACAGCAAGGCCGTGGGAGGCCCGAGGAAGCCTAAGCAAGCAAGATAAGAAGAAGCTGGAATTCACTGAGTTATGAGAACTGTGGACTGTTAGCAAGTGTTCGAGGTCAAGTTCTCACACCTGTGCTTAACCAATTATATGTTAGTCACTAAGGGTCTTCAAGACAAGTATCCAATCATGATATGCCGAATTGCTGTAGGTGTGTGTAAGCAATAGTATATAAGGAGTTAATGCTTTGCACAATAAATGGCTTTTTGTCTGATCATATTGGTCTCTGACTGAGTCCATTCTGCGGCAACTGGGTAATATTTTTTTGTAGGTAATCATCAGTACTCTCAAGGCAAAGTTCATATAGTTCCTGGTTTTGATAATATATGGGCATAGGATGGCTTGCATACCTTCCTTATTGTTGTATTCTTGCAATTTTCTCAATAGGGAAAAATATACAGGGGTCTGGCCTAAATATCTTTTCAGCTCCTTTCCCCAGCAATATTCCAATACATGTATAACCAAGTTACGTTTCAACTATTGCATACAGCTGTTTCTTTGTGGCTGAAATCCTGTATTAAGCCACCAAATGTTTTCAAAGCAACCTCTTTTAAAAGACAAAGTCAGATTTGTTTCATTCTCAACTATAAACAAGGAAGTGAACTGGGGGTTCTCCTGTGGCCACAATACAGAGTGCTGTACTTGTACATACAATCAGCAATCTGGGGTCATTCTCTTCATTGTAACAAATATGTTAACAGCAAAGCTATACCAGAGATATCCCAACTAGGGGGAGAGAGACTCACTGGAATGGATCATGCTTACAGCTTGAGTCCTTCTTGTGACAAACATTCCTCAGACACTCACAGATCTTAATCAACAATTCTTTAACCTATATTCTGACTTTTTGGCCAAGTAGATCAAAACACTTGGGTGGGTCATTTATCTTTATCTTGTTCTAAATCTCCAAATGAATTTTCACTGAGAGTCATTTATGTCTCCTCTCTGGCAGTCCAAATAAATAATAATAAAAAATAAATCCACTGATTCCATAGCCATTTTCTTTGAAGTAAATTACAGCTGCTTTAACAATTACAAAGATTTCCAGGAGATCTGTGAGACTCATTTCCTCCTCCACCTCAATTCCTCTATTTAGCCACAGAAATAAGTCAACCCACAATATTGTCCTGCATAATCAGTCATGCCATTGCATTGCCTGTTGTCACAGAGGCACTTAGAGTGGGACAGTGGCAAAACGAGAACTGCACTACTCAGTGACATAGATTTTATATACTATGTATACTGGGTGGATGTGATTTTTTTTCTATGACAAATACTCGCCTTCTGTACAGACCACATTCAACAAGCAGGACCTTCAGTCCATGTATAATTGGTACCATGGACTCAGGGAAACAGGACAGTCACTTCATCTGGTCAAGGTGTCTAAATCTTGGCTGGTGACCTGGCCTTCAAATTTAGTGGGCCTTTATCTTATCCTTCTATACAGTGTTGGATATGTGTTTCCTCTTAAAGGGCTACTGTTTTCAATAGTTTATCTTTCTAACCCAGCTGTTCACCAACAGCCTCATCATTCTTGTCACTCCCACTCTGACTTTACCTAGGTAACTTGTTATCTGAGTTGCTATCCCATTTGCACACTCTATCCTCCCAATACAAATGGATTGCATAGTTGTAAAGCTGGGAGTTCATCTGTCCTTTTTTATTACTTTTCTGTGCATACCTAAAACATTACAGGAGGGCAGATGTACTCTAATATACTTTGGGTAAGTTCCATCCTTCCCCCCACCTCCTCAAATTACCTGTACTTGGTTCATTTTCATAGCACATACCAGTCATCTCCTAAATTAGAACTGAGCAGATGTAGCCAAGCTCTTGCTTACCTGAGTGATGTATTCAGGTAGATTTTTATCCCATGATGCTTGTTCATGTGTTCTTGAAAGAACAAAGCATTTAAAAAACAATTAAGCACAGAGGAGCACTGAACTGTATTGTCCAGTAAGTGTCTTTATATATATTCAGGTGTCATCATTTAGAGGGCATCCCCTCTAAGGCATATATGGCTCTATACTAATGCAATCCTTGATAAAAGCAATTCACTAACCAGGAAACTTATGTTTTTTTATCACTGTCATGATTATAATTGATTGTAATTCTTTCTCCCTATTGCTGTCTTCTCTAGAAAGAAATATAGTCTGAAATTGGAAACTTTGAGACTCCTTTAGAGATGATAGACCCAACACAGCACTTACTGTATTTGAAGGTAGCTGTTATTTAATTTTTAAATGGAATATAGAGAAAATGACTGCTTTTCACTGTGCAATAAATCTAACTAAATTTACCTTACAATCATCAGAGACAATCTGCTGTATAAAAAATAATCTACCTGCTTTCTTTCTGCTTGTAATTTTGCTTTGATTCTTGGATGCTCCCCTCTAAAAGTAACATTGGACCTTGAATTTATGTGAATTATGTGGGGACTTGGTGAATGTCACCCATTCCCTTTCAGTGTGCTCAAAATATTGAAATACTAATGAGGCAGCAAGTTATACCTAACAATATATGATATCAGACTGTATCAAATGAAGGTTAAAGAAATGATGAATAAAATAGCTTTGAGCCTAATACCCTTATATACTCTTGAGGCAACCATTGCCAAATACATTTGAATCTGTGCATTATTAACCAGCTGCCTCTTGGGAGCTATGAAATGTTCACATTCTGCACAGGATGCCATTACTTATCAAATGCCTTATATGGCACTTCGTCTTTACATCTTATAACTTTAAAATATAATTGGCCCTATATGAAAAGCTATTCCTGTAATGCCAAGACATTTGTATTCCAATGCAAACTGCCAGTTCAATACAAAAAGGGCATGTATACCATTATGCACCAGCTGCCTCATCTAGCTGTTTCAATTGCAAAATATAATAAAGCTCTTTATTAGACATGCAAAAATGAGATCAGAATCTGGATGGTGTTATGCTTAAAACACTCCTTGTAACTTCAGAAAAGCCATGTACTTGTAAGGATTGTTATCTAGAGCACTGACTGGAAAGGTCATTTTAGAGGTCTCTGCTTGCTTTGAAACATAAGTGCTCTCTATTCTAGAGTCTTTGTTAGACTTTGTGTGTGGCCAGGGAAACAAAATGTGCAGAGGGAGAATTAGTACACCAGGAGAACAGGAAGACAGAAGGGTAAGGAAAGCCTTAAGATACGGTACCCACCCCTCGAACCCAATACATCCCCCCACAACCAAAAAAAGACCACAGACCTAAAACATCCCCTTAAGTTTGAAAGCTTGGGGCAGGCAGGGGGAGTACACAATGTGGAGGAAGAATGAGTAGAATGAATGTATAGAAATTCAAAATAGGTAGTAAGGGACTAAATATGGAATTACAAATTATTAAGACATTATAACTGTTTGTACTGTCAGTTATAATAGGTTCATAATTTTAGGTCCTAGTCCAAATTTTAGGTCCAAAAGAGTACAAATTTGAGGTCCAAATGCCAAATTTTAGGTCTTAGTCCACCATGTGGTGTCATACAGTTTCAGCATCTGGTTATTCCTCACTTTACTACAGGAATTCATGATGTAATCCATAATACACAAATTCATAATTACTTGATGAGGGTATGTGAAGCTCAAATAGATGTAGATCTATTTAGAATATAGAAATATACAAATTTTGCAAGAATTCTGGAGTTCTAATAGAGTTGCAGATTTATAAATGGGCACTTACATTTTATTATCAGCTGATGGATCTTTGTCTTTCGGATAGTGACTGATGACATGGAGGACTTGATCGCAAGGAGTGCAGTTACAATATTAATCACATACTCATAGCTGTTATTATTTAGAAAAGGTGTGCTACAAGATGATTTTTGACTCATTTTATTATAAAGATTATTAATGCACTAGGAAGAGTATTTTATTTTAATGATACATATGCAGTGTTAAGATTTCCCTGAATCGATCACCTTGGGTTCTCTTGCATGAAGCAGTGCAGTTCAGCATAAGACATAGTGTCAGATCACAGAGTAAAAAAACAATCTCCTTCAGGTGAGGAAATGAACACCTTCTAGTTAGCATTCAGAGGTTTCATCTGGTAAAACACTGAGTCAGTGCAAAAAAACCCAAACCACAACTATTTTATCATAAATATTTCAGCGCTTAAATAAATGTTAAGCTTTGAAAGAAAGAAAGTTTAACATGTTCTATATCAGAAAGACCTATTGTGTCAAAATAGACTAAATTTTATAGAATTATAGTATCATAGAATATTTAGGGTTGAAAAAGACATTAAGATTATCTAGTTCCAACTCCCCTGCCATGGCCAGGGACATCTCCCACTAAACCATATCACCCAAGGCTCTGTCCAACCTGCATTTGAATACCGCCAGGGATGGAGCATTCACAACTTCCTTGAGCAACCCATTCCAGTACCTCACCACCCTAACAGTAAAGAATTTTTTTCTTATATCCAATCTAAATTTCCCGTGTTTAAGTTTTAGCCCATTACCCCTTGTCCTGTCACTACAGTCCCTAATGAATAGTCCCTCCCCAGCATCCCTGTAGGCCCCCTTCAGATACTGGAAGGCTGCTATGAGGTCTCCATGCAGCCTTCTCTTCTCCAGGCTGAACAGCCCCAACTTTCTCAGCCTGTCTTCATATGGGAGGTGCTTCAGTCCCCTGATAATCTTCATGGCCCTCCTCTGGACTTGTTCTAACAGTTCCATGTCATTTTTATGTTGAGGGCACCAGAACTGAACACAATATTCCAAGTGAGGTCTGACGAGAGCAGAGTAGAGGGGCAGGATCACCTCCTTTGACCTGCTGGTCACACTTCTTTTGATGCAGCCCCGGATATGGTTGGCTTTCTGGGCTGCAAGCGCACACTGCTGGCTCATGTTCATTTTCTCATTGACCAACACCCCCAAGTCCTTCTCCACAGGGCTACACTGAATTTCCTTTTTGCCCAACCTGTAGCTGTGCCTGGGATTGCTCCGACCCAAGTATAGGACCTTGAACTTGTCATGGTTAAACTTCATGAGGTTGGCATCAGCCCACCTCACAAGTGTGTCAAAGTTCCTTCCCTCCAGCATTATCAACCGAACCACACAGTTTGGTGTCATCGGCAAATTTGCTGAGGGCACACTCAATCCCACTGTCCATGTCACCAACAAAAATGCTAAACAAGACCGGTCCCAACACTGATCTCGGAGGCACACCAACTTATGTGGTCTCCAGCTGGACATTGAGCTGTTGACCACAACTCTTTGCATGCAGCCATCCAGCCAGTTTGGAGCTTTGATGCAAGCAGAAATCTCTGGAAGAACTGTTAGTCTTGTGTTGGCCACCAGGCTACATTGAGATTAACAGAGACCAATAATAATTCCCTCCCTAGGATTAGTTCAAATCAATCATGCCAAATTAATAACTAGAAAATTGTTTCAGTAGAAATGAAAAGACAAAAATTAACATTTTTCATTTCTGTAGTTAAGGAAGGACTGTTACAAAGTCAAACCTTTCCAAAACCAAGACTGTCAGAGGAATGATTTGTCAAATGGACTTAACAACAAAGCCATTTTGAGAAACATTTTTAAAACAAATCATGAAATTTATGTAATTATTCTACATATATATCACATAACACTCTTGAAGTACCTTTGTCCACTGACAGTAACATCTTTGTCAGTTCCACATTTACAGTAAGACAAATAAATGACCTGAAAAAGATTTTAATACTTTAATTAAAACAGTCTATTACAAATATTTTATCATCTCTAATCATCTTTCTATCATAGACACCAAATTATCTCATCACTGAATTCCCTGCTTTCAGTCAATTAGCAGAAACTAAATACCATCTTCTGTGTCAAACTTTCCAGATCTGGCTAAAATTAAATTATTCACATTCAGTACATAAACTACATGCTTGAGTTATTACACAGGGGTTTAGGTCCATACTCTTTGAATGGATCAACTTTTGCATCAAAACATAAGAATTACAGGATACAAAAAAGCACTCTCTAAAACTATTTTCCCATGCTGGGGTACTTTCATTCCTGAATAAAATAAGAAATATTACAGACAACAGCAGAAGAGTACAGTGAATTTCTTTCACTCTTGATATTTGACATTGGATATCTACCACCCACAAAGAACCAGAGTCAGCATGAAATTACCCAAGTAAAATATTTTTTTCAAGCCACTTATGAAAGCTGAGTTTCATACATAAAATTTTGTATGAACATTATTGGAAAATTTGGATGGAAGCTTTATACTTCAGGATTCTGATCCACTCCTCTTACTCATTATACATGTCTGGGTATTTATACTGACAAATTTGAGGAAGGCTTCAATAGCTGTCATTGAATACGTCAGGAAAAATTACCACTGCATGAGGGTTTAATAGCAAAACAGCTGGATGTAGAAAAGGGAAAGAAGACTGGTTTATTGTAAAAGGCACTTTGCTGACGTAAGGCGATTGGCCCACATTTTGGAAAATTTCTTAAACATAAAGGAATAAACACAAATTCCATTGAGGTTTCAAAGGCTCAGAATAATGTAGCTAAAACTCCAGCCATGGTACAGACTGCTGCAGATGCTATGGTTTTGATAACACAAAAATCCAAGCTGGCTAAACTCAATTCCAAATACACCATGAGGGAATTTTGGCTTGCGCAAATGCACAGTGTTCTGTGTGTCTTGGCAGTTTGTATTTGGAGCCATCTGTGAAGCAGGCAGAGAGCCTTCCTGCAGCTGGGTATGCCAGTGTCACAGGAGCTCCAGCACCAAGCTAAGATAACTTTAGATAGACAATCCGCATGCTTAGCCAAAGTGCTGTCTGTTCTGCGTAAAACCACTCTTTTGTCTTTGCTATCTAGATAATGACCAAGTTTAAGATGTGCATTACAATAGATGCTATGCATATGAATTGAAACAGAATAGAATGGTATGGAATGGAATGGTATGGCCTGGTTAGTATACAGATGTAATATACATGGAGTGTATGTATGATGTGCTTGGGCAAACACACACACAGACAAGGCTCTAGGGAGACCTTGTAATAATCTTCCAATACCTAAAGGGGGCTTACAGGAAATCTGGAGAGGAACTTTTTACAAGGACATGTAGGGATAAGATAAAGGGTACAAACTGAAAGAGGTTAGATTAGATTGAAAATTTTCTTGGGAAAAAATTCTTCACTATGAGCATGGATTGTCAGTGAAGAAGTTGTGAATGCACTGTCCCTGGCAGTGTTCAAGGCCAGGTTGGATGGGTCTTTGACCAACCTGCTCAAGGGGAAAGTGTCCCCGCTCATGGCAGGGGGGTTGGAACTAGATGATCTTAAAGTCCCTTCCAACCCAAACCATTCTGTGATTCTATGATTTGTTAGGAGAATTGCTGAAGGCTTTAGCTAATGCACTGTGAGACACAGGCTGAAAATGAAGCTGAGTCCGAGGCTGAGGCTCAGGGGAGCAACAGTTGCAACCTGCCAGGAGGATGTAAAATGGCTAAGCAGCTAACATTTTTCTGCAGTTTAGCTGTGCAGTCTAGGTAAAGGAGAAATTAAAAAGCCAGATGTGAAATCACTGGTTTCTTGATTAGAAGAACTAAAAGAGGTAGGGGAATTAGGGGAAGCTGCTTCTGGAATTAGGAAATATTACAATGGAATAATAAAACTATAATAATAATATTTTTTAAAAAAAGCCCTAGTACCTTTATATTATTTCCAATGTGAGACACTTTTCACTTTAAAATATCTGCAGATGAGCTCTAGCTTCTTAAATGATAGCCTGGTTGATCCCCCTCTAGTAAAACTTGTCTTTTCACATTTATTTTTAGTCTTTTCTTATTTCTAATTAAAAAAAAAATCAACTCAATAACATTTGATACGGGTAGATTAAAATCTTGATCTGGAAAATATGACAAATTTTATGCAGTAAGCAGTAGTATACTTTATGACAAAATCCTTATGCTCCATGTATATGGTGTTTCTCAATAAATGTGTAAGTAAATGCTGGCCCAGTTAAATAACATCCATATTATTTTTGCTGCTGTTGATAAATACCGAAAAGCTGTATTTATTTATAGCATTAAAGCTGTATTTACTTAAAGCATTATATGTTTAAGTAGCTTATGTATTTGCAAGTGCTGCAGATGACTTCAATGCTACTGTTCCAAAAGGTATATAATCATTTGGAGTTATAACCAAAGGAGTTATAACACCTTTCTACCTATGGTCACATAAGAATATATAAGCTGAATAAAATATGTTCAGGGCCAGTCAGTCACAGCTGGGGGACAAGACTAGTTGCAACCATGGAGCTAACAATCTCTAACTTCCTACAGATTTGTGTCACATAGTTATTGACTTTGGTGTCTCAGAAAGGCCTCAGCTATGAATGAAGCTTTTCCCAGGTTATGTCTGTGTAGAAGGGCATGCAGTTCAGTTTTGTGGATTCTTTCATCTAGTAATACTGTGACCTCAAGTTGCAACTTCCCTTTACTCAGCTGTCCAATTTAACAAAATGTTAAAAAGAGTTATTTCCAAGATGTTGGCACTCTTGAAAAATGTTGAATTTCTCCAGTGAGTTCAAAATGTAGAGAAATAGCTTCCCAAGCATACTTGGAAGTGTTCAGATAGATTGCATTGTCCTTGTTTTTCAAGAAACAAAAGCTAAGAGCAGATACATGCACACACTCTCAGAAGGAAAAGACATTCTCAAAATCCCACAGTACTTAAAATTTATGCTTTCAATAATGCTTGCATGAAATCTTTCATTAAAAAAACATTTAAAAGTTGAAAACTGGCTGCAGGCAAAACATTTTATCTTAATTTATAATAATAATACTATAGAAGGAAAAGGTTTCTTGGAAAAGAATAAACTGATAAATTGCTTTCCTGGCTATTTAAATAGTGAAGTGAAATTTCATATTCAGTAAGTTTGAACAACCTACCTAGTACCTTGTACGTTCCCCGTCAACCTGACACCTCTCAGTGTCACCACCCAATAAGACATTGTTTTACTACTTGTCATGTTATAGCTGAGTGTCTTAGACTACACCCTGCAAGTAAGAAACCTTTCAAACTGTAACAATCAGGTTAGTCTTGTTAGGGTGGCACTGACAGCAGCAACCACAAGTGGAGCCAAGGGCAGTGGTGCAGCTCTGAGGGGTTTGCAGAGAGCAGTGTGTGGCAGGAACAGGCCAGCGCAGGTGATGTTGCTTGCAGCGTAGTTTTGGGAGCATGGTGACAAGGCACTGGTCGGTTGGCAGGACTAGGCAGGGTGCCTTGGAGGCTGCTGGTGTTGCTGTTTGTGGTTGCTGCCTCAGTTTCTATAGCAGCTGCAGGTTCTGCTGCCAATTCTTCCGGTGCTTTGCTTAAATATGCAGGGTATCTCTGTGAGGCACTGACTGCCAGACTAGGATGCTTAACTGATGGACAGTGGATAGACATAGACACTGTCATAGCAGTTAGTGAAGAGTGAACAGGCACACGGGCCTGCCATTGCTGCTCAGGTCTGAGAAGAATCACATGGAGATGGTGAAGTGATGGTCTCAACATGCTACAAGGTTCATTGCTCCAGTGCTGGCTGATGCTAATGGCCTTGACACAATGAAAGCTCTGGCTGGCGCCTGGAGTTGGTGCTGTGAAGATTGTCTGGGGTACCTTCTATGGGAAATATGCTCTGGTCAAGCATTGAGCTGCCAGATGAAGGAGTGGCAGGGAGAGCTGAGAGATTGCACAGCATCAGAGTTGAAGGGGATATTGGCAGGTTCTTTGCACAAAAGCTGAAGTGGTTTTAATAGAAAAAGGGCTCCCTCTTTCACTGGGTCTAATCCTCCTGCCCAGTATGCTAGTCTCTGTGTCAGTGACCATGATTCCTTGTTATAATCTGTGGTTAAGAAGACTCTGGGTCCCCTGTATCCTCTAGCCTCATCTTCACTTAGCAGAATACGATCACCCCCAGTGAGGGAGACCCTCCACAGATACTCAGTTTCAGTCTCCCAGTAGCCCCCAGGAGTATTATTCCTGTATTTTACCCAAGTCCGCAGGGGAACAGGGGATAGTATGACTGGTACGTTGCTGAACACAGCCCCTGACCATTATCAAAGTTTTCAGTTTTAATCAAGGGCCTCATTACCACTCCCCCTTCCCCAGCATAAAAGAGGTTCCTGCTGTCCTCCAAGTCTTATATACTGGTTTCAGATCAGATGCCCATTTTCCAGCTAGTTTCAACAAATTCCTGCTTTGCTGTCCAGGTCTGAGGCCAGATCTATCCTACCATCAGACACCCACGTTTTCTTCCAATTCAGACCTTAGGATCTTCTCTTGGACTAGAGACTCTGATAAGCATGTATCCACTGGGTACTGTTATATTCAGTGGTGAGTTGACTTTGTAAATTTGCTCTTGTGAGAAAGAGGAGAGGCGGGGAAGGGAGAGAAGGGGAGGAGGAAAGAGGGGGGGGAGGGGAAGAGAAAAGAGGAAGGGGAGGAGACAAGAGGATGATTTATAGAATAGAACTTCACAACTCACAAAGAGTTATAAAGCAGGTATGCTTATTGCGGCGCTGGGTGAGAGGAGGATCACTCTTCCTAACTTGCACATGGAGAGCTCAACCAGCTGGATATTTATTACATGCAAACATACATATTCATCAGATTTCACAAGCATAGGAAGAGATTATTGCAATTAGTTCAAAGAACTCGTTAATACCATTCCCCTCCCCTCTACGCATGCACACTGCCATCTGGTGGTCTTGGGCCGGGGTCTTCTGGATGAAGTAAGAGGTCAAGGGACAAGGTGAAAGGTAAAATGGTCAGGGGACATCCCTGTCCTTCCAGTAAGGGGGATAAGCTCCAGCAGAAGTGGACTCATTCAGTAGCTCAACACATGCCTTATGTCACAGTCAGGGCTTTGGCGCCTATGACTGAAGACAACAAACACTACTATGAAGGGATGGGATATCTGACAGTAGGACATGAGGGTCTTAGCAAATGAACTTGCTAATGTACTGAGGAATACTTTATCCATGTTGAGTATTATTGTCATAACCTAAAAAGAGGTAAGGGTGAAAGGGACTTTATAAGAAGGCATAAAACTTCTATTCGTTTATCACTGTTTGAAGACCTGCTAGTGTAATTAGGGAAATGGATTATTCCTTTCATTGTTATACCTGTCATGTAGTATAGTATCTGTCCTACTTCATATTTACATGTTCTTGAGGTCATACCAAACTATCTGAGAACACGTAAATTCAACAGTACAAATGGAAGTCTGCATGAAGTTGATATGATAACTACTAAGATAGTACATTTTATAGAAGCAAAACAGGGTAAACAGACAGATACATGTTAAGCTTAGCAATTACTTGACCTTTACATTGAAAAAATAAATTGGGGTTATATTATTTATGACCTGATTTTTATGTTAACAAGCCCTCCTTCTGTCTTCTTTTCTTGTTTTGTTTTGGCGGTTTGGTTTTTGTTTTGGTTTGTTTTTTTTGCGGGACTTGGGGGGTTTGGGCAGTAGGGTTTTTCTATGCTGCTGTTGTGAGGTTGTTTTTTGTTTCTTAGGATCTAACAATTCAATCTTCGACGTGAGAAAGTTACATTCTTACAATGGATAAAATTTCCACTTCTAATGGAGGACTTGCCACTAAAAAGTCCCTAAAATCTTTATTTCCATTTATTTTTAAGGCAATAGCATTTATTTTGCTTAGTCCATTCCTTCAGTTCAAATTTCTTAACAGGCTAAAAAAGATATTTGATCTGAAATGTTTTACTATAGGATAGAACAAGACACTTTTAAACCTGAGTAACTGGGGAAAAAATCTATATGAGAGAATTTGAGATAACCAAGGGATATATATACATTCCATGAGGTACATCCCTATAACCAAGTCACACTAATCCCTAAGCAACCATTAACTCTATTTTCCCTTCAATAAAAATATCATTAGTAAGCACAAAACTATTGAAAGCTAACACAAGCTTTATTGCTTTCCTCCTCTCCTCCATTTTTACAATCAGAGAAAACAAGTGTAACGGCCCAGACAGAACACTGAGCCAGACATCTGATATTTTACTTCCCACAAAGCTAGGCAAGTTACTTTCTCATTAGCTAGTAAAAAAGTCTGAATACGTATTCTTAATAAGGTGTGGGATATTAGCTGGTATATTTTGGGTTTTGTAAAGTCCTTTACCCAACAAGTATCAATTGATATCCCCCACTGCCTACACCAATAACTGGAGGGAATCGTGTGTTTTAAGAAAAAGCCAGCTCTAAGGCTGAGGTTCTGGACAGGTTACTTAATTATACATTGAAGCTCTGTAAGCCTTTGCTGACATTGCCAAAGACCTGACATACAGGATTTCTTATCCAGGGTGAAATTAGGCCTAACGTTTAAGATCTGTTCCATGTATACTGATGTATTAGTCTTTTGGAAAATGCTGACAGCAAATTGCCTCTTTATTAGAACTGGAATTATGTAAATCTGTAACACAGATAAGCAAGAAAAACGTGCCTGGGAAGATGTAATCCCCAAAATTGCACAAGGCTTTAATTTTAGAACATTATCAAGCATTCTGAGTTTACTGTATTTTTCCATGATAGATACATTTCCTGGCACCTTTCTGACACTCTGTCATGGGTTGACTCTGGCTGGACACCAGGTGCCAACCAAAGCTTCCCCCCTCAGCTGGACAGGGCAGAGAAAATATAAGGAAAGGCCTCTGGGTCAAGATAAAGACAGGGAGATCATTCACCAATTACCATCATGGGCAAAACAAACTCAACTTGAGGAACATTAATTTATTGTCAATCAAATCCAAGCAGTATAATAAGAAATAAAGTCTAAATCCTGAAACATCTTTCCTCCACTTTGTTCTTCTCAGGTTCAACCTCACTCCAGCATTCCCTACCTGCTCCCCCACAGTGGTGAAGTGGGATGGGGAATAGGGGTTTTGGTCAGTTCATCACACTTTGCCTCTGCCACTGCTTTCTCCTCAGGGGAGGACTCCTCATACTCTTCCCCTGCTCCACCATGGGCTCCCTCCCATGGGAAATGGTTCTTCATGAGCTTCTCCAATGTGAGTACTTCCTATGGGCTACAGTTCACAAACTGCTTCAGTGTGGGTCCCTTCCATGGGGTGCAGTCCTTCAGGAACAGGCTGCTCTAGCATGGTACCCCTACAGGGCCACAAGTCTTGCTAGTAAAACTGCTCCAGTATGGGATCTTCTTTATCTCCAGCTCCACAGGTCCTGACAGAAGCTTTCTCTAGCACAGGCTTCCCATGGAATCGCAGCCTCCTTCAGGCATCTCCCTGCTCTGTCATGGGGTCCTCCATGGGCTGCAGGTGGATATCTGCTCCACTGTAAACCTACATGAGGTGCAGGGTGATAGCCTGCCCCACCATGGTCTTCACCACACTGGCTGCAGGAGAATTTGTTCCAATACTGGGAGCACTTCCTTTTTCAGTGACCTTGGTGTCTGCAGAGCTGTTTCTCTCACATATTCTCACTCATCTCTCCAGCTGCAATTGCTCCCGTGCAGTAATTTTTTCACTTTCTTAAATACATTATCACGGAAGTGCTGCCACTGTCACTGACTGACTGGCCACCAGCTGGTCCATCTTGAAGCTAGCTGGCATTGCTGCTATTGGATATAGTGAAAGCTTCTAGCAGCAAGGCACCCCTGTAGCCACCTGCTACTAAAACTTTGCCACACAAA
Organism: Melopsittacus undulatus; assembly: GCF_012275295.1. Classification (NCBI taxonomy): domain Eukaryota; kingdom Metazoa; phylum Chordata; class Aves; order Psittaciformes; family Psittaculidae; genus Melopsittacus; species Melopsittacus undulatus. The sequence goes on along the minus strand of NC_047527.1, from coordinate 79,758,899 downwards.
TATAATGAACACTCTCATTTGTGACATAATCTCTATGCATCTTTCCTGATTGTGCAACCAGCCATGAGTAGTATGAAAAATTGCCACTGTCAAGAGCAGTGGTATTAAAATGCTCCAGAATAAATGTCTAATCTCTCTCTCTCTCTCAAATATCTCCCTCTCTCTCTCCACATGTATCTGTATCTTTTCAACTATATATCTGACTTTACAATCTCCCTCTGAACACTGCTTTATATAATATTTTATAGAAAGTCTGAACAAGGAAAAAAGCAGGGCAAGGCTTCTCAACAGAGATATTTTATATTATAGCAGCAAACATAGCTGGAAAAATTAGTCAGGCTTTTAGGAACAATAATTCTTCCTCAGGTTTAAGATAGCTTTAGGTTTCAAACCTAGGTACCTACTGTGAATCATAGGTTAGCAGAGGTTTACAGGAATATGTATTCCTTAGGTTATCATCTCTGAAAAAAAGACACTTGATATACCTATACCTGTTAGCAAAGGGAAAGGGGGAGAATGGAAGGAAAGGGGGAGAGGGGAAGTTGATAAGTAGTTATCTCTTAGGGGAAACAGAAGTAGTTCATAAACTGTGGAAAGCAATGAGATTAATGGGTTTCAGATTCAATGACAACTGTGACAGCGTGTTGCAAAACCGTTATCTTTACTGATGTTGTGTGTTTGGTACCCAGTAGAGTTATGAATTTTAATTTCAAGTTCTACTTTTGTAAACAGTTTTGGTTCCCTTAAGAATTAGGATCAAGAGATAAGAGGCTGAACCTTTTTCTGAGAAATATTCTGCTCTAGAAGTGAAGTGGGTTTTGTTCTTTACAGATTATCTGTCAGGATACATTCCTGCAGATAGTGATGGCTTAGTTTTACCTATATAGTTGCTCTGAGATTATCTGGTTAACAAAATTAATATTGGACTCCTAGAAACATAGGTACAGAAATGTGACATTCAAGGAGCTGCAAATGTGAATGCAAGGATTCACTTCTGATGGTGAATGGGGTCTGGAAACAGCTTGGAAACAGTGATGGAAGTTATGCAGAGAGGGATTTAAGTTGCCCAATCACTACTTATACAGAGCCTTTACAATTATATTATGCAACTTTCTATGCAGTTATATAATTTCATTCTACTTGTGACCACAGGAACTAATTAAAATAAGGTATAAAAAAAAAGTACCTTTAGTGAATTAACTGAGTTCAGTTAGAGAAGTTATCAAAGTCAATTGAATGACATGGCTATTCTTGGAATGGAATGCATGGGGAATTTGTATTGATAGACATTTAAATAATGTAAATGGCTAAATAAAACCATTTAAATAGTGATTCAGCCACTGATTATTATTAGGAATAGATTATTCAATTCATGATCTTTAACAAAACACAATTTGTAACTTGTCATTTTTTCTACATCACAGTCTCTGCAAAAGAAATAGCAGCTGATTGAAGAAAACAAACAGCAACTCTCCCCCCAAAATACCCAAAACCACCAAACAACACCAAGTACAAACATCCTCCCAGACCGTAAAACCCTCTGGGACTGTATTTTGTTAAAACAGATCTTTTCTTCTAGAATATAAACAAGAGTCATCTATGAGAAATGCCAACTAGAAGATTCACTCTTTCATGAAAATAAACCAAATGACCACTTTATAAAGTTTCTTTATAAAACTTTAAAAAACACTATTTCAAATTTGTCATTTTTAGACCAAACTTAAAAATTCTTGAAAGTATAGGTCAGTAATACTATCTCTTAGAAATACTGCTGACATTTTACACTAGACATTTTGCTATCATTTGCTGAAAACTAAATTTTGACATTAAGGATGAATTTTTTGTCTACCTAGGACAAAGTTATTATAGAAACTAAACAATATCATACAAGAAGAAAGTGAAGGAAATACATAGGTGGGAAATTTCCACATACTCCTTGTGTTCAAACACAACAGAAATACTAAAATGCCATACTGAAAACAGTATTAGCACAAAAAAAGTGTTGCCCACAAACATAATGTCAGGAAGTGTTAGGCAATTTCAGACATGGTAGTCATTGCTACTTCTATACTCATTATTTCCCAGTTTTTAATTCCAAATAATTTAACATCTCATGTATTTTGATAAAATGTAGCCAATACCAGTAATGAAAATCCTTTAGTCAGTTCTGAAGATATTTCAGAACTATTTCACTACATCTGTAACATAAGAAGAAACAGGAGGATCTTCAAATCTCATTTGACAAAATTTAAAAAATTGGTAGTTTGTTGCCATAAATTTTGTTTCAGTCATTTTTTAATTAACCTATTTCAGCTTACCAAAAAATATACCTGCTCACTTAAAAGGGATATTTCTGATAACTATTTGTTAAAATAGAGTATTCTTTAGCTGATGAAATTAGGAAGCAGAACCTGTATAGACACCTTCTGATTAGAAATGCTGTTTGTATTTTCAAACCACTTACCTATGCCTGTCATAAAATTAAGGAAGATAAATTCCTATCCCTAGAACTGAATACAGAGATCAAGAAGGAGAACTCAGCTGAAATACTATCCTCATTTTCCTGCAATGATAGATGTTTTTTAATTATTCGTTTGCAATCATTCCTTTCATACAGGTTGCACTACTTTTTGAGCCAGTTTTACCCTCTAGAATTTTACCCTGAGCTTTAAAGTTATAAGTGGTGTTTCAGCTGTTGTAACGTGCATAGCACATTTTATATAACTATATGTACACACACATTTATATTCAGAATAAAGAATGCAAAATTAAAATTGTATTAAAATTCTATTTGAAAAGTTGTATTCCAAGAGCTGAAACAGAAAACAAAAGGAAAACTCTTTGGCCAAAATACCTCCTTGCTGAAAAATATTTCAGAATAAGATACTGAAAGTGCATTTTCTAGGAATCTATTTAGCAGAGCAGACTGACAGAGATGTACAATCACACCACCTGAGAGTACATTTCTGGCACATTCTGGATTTAAATTTCATTATTTAGATTGGGTCAACAGCAGAAGAGATAAAAAGTCAGTTCCTTCACTCCATAGATGAATATGTCTGCATGGAACTAATCTACTAGGTTTTGAAATGAAATGTACCACCTTGCCAAAGAACATACAGTTAAGTACATACTTGTGAGAGCTATTTAAACTGGCATATTCCAAACATTCACAATAAACATCAAAGCCTAATGCTCACTTTGAAAAAACAATCTGAATTATGTTTAGTTGCCCTCTGAAGATTGTTTTCATTCTCTTCCAGCACAGTATTCTGCATTTTATGTCCGACATGCAGAATGACGGCGAAATTGAGGTTTTTAAGTAGCTTAGTTTATATGAGTTCTGTATGTGCAGATGAAAAAGAAGGCTGATGTAAAATCAATTGATAACAGTATTGACTTATTTCTGAAATATATATTAAATATTTTGGAGTACTTGCAAAATAAGATATTAACAATGACGTCTCGATAAAGTTCAAAGTGTATCTGTAGTATCTAATTTTTAAGAAACTCTTATTAAAAGGAAATTACTGAGTGCAGCAATTATGCAACTGAGTATCAATATCCACACAGTCTTTCACCACATATAGCTATATCCACACAGCTATTCAACCGTGTAACTGGTGTTTGAAGGTTTGAATATTACTACATCCATCTTGTTCCTCATTGTTAAGGTATATAGTATGAAATCAACAAGAGGAAGAGGGATACAGTTCAGGAAATATATTAGACAGCTAAATCTCTTCTCAGAGGTGTTGAAAGAGAAGCCTCATGTTTACCATCAGAATAGTCTAATATTTATAGCAAATCACAACCACTTTTCAGAAAAAGAGTATATTTAATGATGAACAATTATGATAATCTTTTTTGTGCTTGAGTTGGTAAAAACACAGTTTGATAGACACTAACTCAGGGAGGAATGTACGTAATCATTTGGTAATTTAAAGATCTACAAAACTCGTATGTTGAAATGATCAATAAGTTTCCCCATGCCAGAGCCCATAAAAATTAATCTGCCACAACAGCTAGTGTCCTACTTTTTTGATTTCTAAATTATGGAGGATCACAAAGGTTATTTTAATACAACTTAATTAAGATTTTTGCTGTACATTCTTGTCCATTTGCTATACGCTGATTTATGGATGAATTAATATTTTTAAGCTAGGGTTTAAATAACATTATAAAGAACATATAAAGACATCATAGTAAATGCAATGAGCTGTAAAGAATGCTGAAGAATGTTCTTAATGGAGTGGCTGTTGAAATAATTGTAATTAAAATAATTAAATGAAGTAAAATATTCCCAAATCAAATGTGCAAGATAGAAGACTGATCCACGCTGTTAATTATGTCATTATTTCAGGGCTGAACAGGCCCAACAGCTGCACACAATGGGATGAAACCAAGTATGCAAAATTTTTGCTAGATATTATTTAAAAAATTGATATTGTTCAGGTCAAACTACTTTCAAGGTGATTTCTTAAGATTAGGTGACATTCGTAGCTCTTCCATAGGTAATAGTCATGAAACTGTAAAGACACAAATCTAGTCTCCTAAATTTAACAGATTTTCTTCTTCTCTGCTCTCTGACAAAGCTGAGAAGTTGCTATCAAAAGAAAATACCTGTAAGTTGGAATCATAAAATTATAAAATCAACTAGATTGAAATGGTCTTTAAAATCATCAAGTCCAGCTGTTACTCCAGGACTACCAAGACCACCACTAAACTATGTCACTAAGGGCCTCATCTACATGGTTTTGAACACTTCTAGAGATGGTGATTCCACCACTTCCCTGGGCAGCCTGTTCCAATGCCTGACTACACTTTCAGTGAAGAAATTTTTCCTAATATCCAGTCTAACCCTCACCTGGTGCATCTTGAGGCTGTTTTTTCTTGTCCTATCACGCGTTACTTGGGAGAAGAGACCAGCCACAAGTTATACTAAAACAAATTACATTGACCACAGACAGTTCTTTCTACGACAGAAAAGAAAAATGGCCATCAAGATTTTATCTATATAGCAAAGGTTCTGCTGAGTATTAAACCACATGCTGAGATTTTTAATATATAGAAATGCATTGCCAGGTAAATATTTCTTGCTGATTAAATGGTTTCATATAAAATTCAGACTCCAAGAGCTCTATTTTATTTCTTTCCATTAAATGTAATTTGCATCAGGGTTTATTGGCTATTGTTAAATGGTTGCTGAAGCTTAATCTAAAATGAGATAATCATGTAATCAGAGGATAAAATAATGATATTCAGCATGAGTAAGTGTGGCGCTAAAAAGAATTGAAAAGAGCAACTGAGTGTCAAATCATTAAAGCCTTCTAAAATTATATCCAGGATAATAGCATATCATCTGAACTAGTGTAGTATTTTCTAGTCATTACCAAGACATCTATATAAACCAGCAAAAAACCATTATTTAAGTATTTAGAAAAAACACTATAATGACTTATGTCTGTCTTGTATCTATGGTTTACATAACAGAAATGGCTGTGTGGTTCAGGAAGAACATATTTAACTGGACAATTTTGAGTCTTTCTTTAAGGGTACAAACACAGTATCATAGACCTTTATATCCAACAAATTATTATCAAAAAAAAGAAGCATGGATTAAAAAGAAAAACAAAGTTCACAAAAAATAGAGCTTCTGGAGTGAATATTAAGAGGTAAAAATGATACATATAGCAGTAACAAATACATAAATGAAATAACAGGAAATCTGAATAACTTTTATGGTGAAAGAGTTACAGCTCAACATTCAGATTTTTTTTTAAAAATGTACAATGCTATTTACATAACAAAAATGTTAAAAATGGTTCTAGCCAGACCACTTTAATTAAAGATGAAAAGGACGTAATGAAAAGTACTGTTCAATGAAATATTAAAACTAATAAGCCATGAACATTTAACTCTTCCCCTTCATCCTCACCTCTTCCACTATCAATCTGTTTGGAGCCTGTTTTTTATCTATAGTAGTACTACTTATACAGGAAGGGAATCTTATATTCACCTAAGTGATTTCTTGCTAATCGTTTAGGTTTTGTAGGTCAAAATGAACACCATGGACTGCAGAACAGTAGTTTGATAAGCTTGCAGCCACACATTCCACTTCCAAGATCCTTGACCTAGAACCGTAGTGTGTATTTTTTTTTTCCAGATGCATCCTATACTTCTACCCAGATTTTTGTATAAATAAGACTCTTCATTCATATGCTGTAGTATTGAGCTGTATGTGTGGCATTCCTTCCTGTACTTCTCAGGGGCTAGCTTTATACAGTATTTCCAGAGAACATGTACACAAAGAAAAGAACAGGTAGAGAGGGGAAACATAGGCAGGATACGATTTTCCAGTATTTAAAAGGTGACTACAAAGAAGACAAAGATAGCTTTTTTACAAGGAGTCACATGGAAAACACAAGAGGTAATGGGCACAAGCTACTTATGTGGAGATACAACTGGACACAAGAGGAAAAATTTTCACAATGAGAAAAATCAGCCATTGGAATAATCTCCCCAGGGAAGTAAGTGGTGGATTCCCCAACGCTGGATATCTTTAAAATTTGGCTGGACAGGTTGTTGGGACATCTAGTCTACATTATGTTTTGCCTAGAAAGTTTGGACCAAATGATTGAGGTCCATTCCAATCTGGTATTCTATGATTATATGATGACTGGTCAAAAAATCCAGACAATGCTTCCACAGCTCAGTGAATGAGGGCAGTCCAACCAGGAAATTTGTAATGCCTTCAGCCTGTTTGGTCCAAGCCACTCATCGTGAGATGATACTTTGTCAGCTTGTCTTGTAAACATAGCGAAGTTTAGCCCAATATTGGTGAATTGCTGTATTTGCTTTTCTTTTGACTTCAACAGTTGTACTACCGAAATGACCTGGATAATTGTACTACTGATTTGTGCTTATTACTGTATTGTCATTTCGAGATAAATAGTTTACACCTAAAGCTGTTCTATCTGATTTCTGCTACCAGATCCAAAACCTATAGCTTTGCAGTGCCTCATTAAGCCCTTATTTCTTCTCAGGATCTCCTAGGAAAAGCACAGGAATTGCAATCAGCTGAATATAATTTTCTAAAGATTAATTATTAATGTTGCCACTGTTTACAGTAAGCTATACTTTATTGCTTTCTTGCTGAAGTCCATGGAAAAGTCATCAGTACATATATTTTATTGAGACAGAATAGACAGTATAGTGTATAAAACTTCAGTTTAACTACAGGTGAAGTCATCCATCAAAAAACAAGACACATAGATCAGATCTACATTATAAGTAATATAAATGTGCCTTTGAAAAGGTGAGGGTAGAAGGTGTTCACAAATAATTGAACAGACTTCTCAGGGACACGCTCTGGTCAAGACAGCTCATAGAGTTCATGTTGCTAGGCCAATAAATGCAGTCTTGGAACAATCTTAAAACAATAAAGCAAGAATCAAGTGTAAGACTTGATGCAATTTACATATTTGATATGTAAATATAGAAGTACTGTCACCAGTTTCACTATTCAGACTTAAAAAGGATGCTAAAATTTCCAAAAGGGTTTAGAAAAAACAGAGTTATTAGAAGTATGAAGAAAAAAGAATAAGGTTGTGCACTGAAAAGTTTATAACAGTCAATACACTAAATTTATCCAGGAGAAGGAAAATCTGTAGATGAGAGTCTACTGGTGGCATTTCTGATGCTAAAAAGCACTATATATTTTGCAAAAAAATGTGCAACAACACTCATGACAGAGAAAGTACAGCTAGAAAAATTTATATACTTACATTTTCTCTTACTAACAATGAAAACAAAGAACACCTTATACCTTGCTTAACCTAGCAGTCTTCCTTGCTTAAAAAATTGAATTTTGCCTCTTTTTTAAAAAAGGTTTTTCACTCAGGTACACTGGGTACAATATGAACAATTCTTAAGTTTAGCTGTATAATGCATAAGAGAGATTAGACAAGTATTATCAATTATTTCTTCTGGATTTATTTTGCAAACAATATTTGTTAAAGAAAGCTATTGAAATAGGGATAAAAACAGAGTAGCCAGTTCAAAACATAAAGGAAGATGTTTTTCCCAGTGAAAGAGGTTCAGATCTAAGCTCTGAAATAGGTCTTAAACAGGTATCTAAACCCTAGGTACCAAAGGTGATAAAAATACCCCTTAATCTAGATGTTACCTTAAAGACATGAAAGAGACAAAGACAAATTCCTGACTTTTTTCATGTGTTTCTACATATTAAAATATTCCAAAATATTTTTCATTATCTCGTGTTTTAAATGGGGAGGGGGTGGAAGTGGGGTGGGAGGAGGGATGATGTTAATTAAAAAAACTCCAAAACTAAACCAAAACCAAAACCAAACCCACACATTTGTTAATATATAGTATATGATATATAATATAGTCATGGTATAAAATACTGGCATTTTGAAAATATTTTTTATAACTTCCTATCGAAATAAACAAGTAAATCCATTTTAAAGATGTTTTTATTTTTTTTTTTAGTGGAAAACTCCTGTGATTTCAAGCAAACACAGCTTTTGTTGGCTGAAATTAAAACTGTATGCTTTCAGGCATTTGTAATTTCAAATCATTTATTTAGATGCTCAGATAACCCAAATACGTTAGTACCTCTGCCTAACAATGCATAGGAGAAGAACAAATACCTTTATTTGTCAGATAAAACTGCTACTTGCAACAGGTGTGTTTAGTTCTACAAAATACAGACTAGAAGTCAACAATAAATGCCTTCCAAGCAAAGAGATTTGGAAGATAATTCACATTTGGCCAGGTGCAAAGAAGACTATACTTCTTACTATGCCACTTAGCTCAGTTTGAATAAATTAATTTCAATTCAATTCATTGTGTCTGAACAACTGGAAGCAGCATTGGGGTTAAGAGCTTAAGAGCATTAATTAAAAACAGAAGCAAGTGTAATTCAGCACTGTGGGACTGGAACCAACTTTGGGTATTTAGAGAGAATACTATCCAGTAGGAATAGTCCATTAAACTTTATAGATGCTTACTGCTTATCAGCCTCCACACCAGAGGTTTGATGTAAGTGTTGCTCAACTGCATGACTTCAGTATAACAGTTAAATTGACTTGGACATCCCCAAAATAAGCTAACCTCCCTGCCCCATCTCCTGCCCAAGGAAAAACTTTAACTTACAGGCTTTCTAAGAGGGGGGAAGATCTTCACATTTATCACTTTTATTCCAGTAACAAGAGTAGCCTTTATTTTTCTTTTTCAACTTGGTACATTTTCCTAATAGCATTTATAAAAAAAAGAGAGTGTCAAAATTTTATCCTATACTCTGCAATTATCCACAATTGTTTAAATTATGAAAGTGCTAAATCTTTTACCTTTGAAAAAAATACATTTTTTTTTCTTTTAGAACTGTTGGAATTATAGACAAGAAAAATCAAATTCAAGTTCTCAGATATAATAAATAAATATTAATATATGAAATAATATTATGGGCTTACAGAAGTGCCTGCTTTTTTGGAATTTTCTTCGTTGCTGTTCTTTTTTTTTTCTTAGTACTGAAAAACAGAAAATCAGAAGGTAAAGTACTTAAATCATTATTTAATAATCTGAGTTATGAATAATCGTAGCTGCAGCTCAGATATTATTGAATTATAGAATGATAATTTACTACTACAGAAATTAAGTTGCAATACCCTGGGAAGGTAAATCTAATGGCCCAAGTAATGCATAGCTCAGATTATCATTTCTGTTGTTAGCACATTGCAGTCACTGATATGGCCTGTGGGTGCCTCCTAAGTACAAAACCTTTTACATCATGGTGAGTATTCCACTACAAGATACATTGGAGCCTTTCAACATATTTTCAATTTCAACTTCAAATGGAGATTGATCATTTCCTGTAAGCAGTATGCATATAGACGTGTTCTGCAGATTTTACCTGTTATTTAATTCATTGCAGGATTGAATCTACAACCTGTAAAAATTGAAAATAAAATATGTGAAAAAAAAAAGAAATCTGTAAAATCTGGTTAGAGAAAAAGGCTGTCAAAATATTCACTTCCTAGATTGCAGAAAACTAAGTACTTCCGTCGTTTCCTGACAGCACTCCTGGAGCTCTGTGAAAATGCAACTGTACCTGATGTAAAGCAGATTAAATATGTGTTTTCATCAATCTAACAAAATAGACAATAAAAATGTAATGGTTTATATTCATTTTGTTTCCTACTGTTAATCAAAGCCAGTAAATGCTTGCCAAAAAAAAAAAGAAAGACGGATTTTGTTCCTATGTACTTTTTTTCACATTACGGAATAATTTTGCATCTCTTCTTATTTTCAAGAGAGGAAACCACATTAGTTCAGTTCATACTATGGCCTTACTGTAAAGAACTAGAAAGTCAAGGTCCATTCTCATAGCTAATTTCATAGGGGGATTTTGTTTTCTTTCATTTCAGTGCTAACACCACAAAATGGTACATGGTCTATCTTCTGCTTCTGTGGTGCCATTATGATTAGCTGTTCTTAGTTTTTGGTTGTCTCTTCACTAACTATATAATACAAATGGCTTCATTCTGGAACTTATTTTGGTGCTGAAAACAAAGACAAAGGCAGAGATGCTCAGTAAAAGGAGTGCTATAGAGTTAAATTTTATAGTCCCATAACCAAGAAATATAGTAAGAAAAATTGAATTATTTGAAATTCTCGTGCATTTTGCAACAGATCTTGATAATTTCTTTTGCACATTTCCTACTAAAAATTGCTTTCAGATCATGTAGTACTATCAGTATATCATGGATTGAGTAATAAATCCTGGTGTGAATATCCTATTATCCTGTTAATGTGGAATAGTGAAATAGAATAACTGAGATAAGGAAGGACTATACATGCTTTTACCTCCTTGGACACAGATATCAAGACTTATGCAGAGTTATCTGCTATGCTTTTTGAGCCAACATCAGTCAGCAATGCAATGTTTTGTAATGATATTTGCCAAACTTTATTTCACAAGTTACTGGACAGAACATGATATTAATATGAGTTTTCTATGGAAAGACAATATCAAACTTCACCTCAGGTAATAGAGAACATATGTAACACATGTCCAAATAACTTAAGAAGACAAGGGAGCTTAGGACTTCCTCAGAACTATAATCCTTGTGCTAGTACAGGGGAAGTTTGTAGATCAAGAACAATGGTCAAGAACAATGGGATATCAAGTAATAGGTTGCCATAAGTAAAAAACCCAAATCAAACCAATCAACCAATTAAACAAAAAACAACAACAAGACCCATAAAAAAAAACATACAAAAACAACTCAACACACAAAAGAATCCCTAGGGATGAGTGAGATGATAGAGAGGCTATTGTAAACAAGGTCAACACTGAATTAAGTCTGCAAATTCAAACTTTAGTTGCAGCTTGAATCTGTAGTCACAATTTATCTTAAGTCAGAGTGCGGATGACTAGGGGAGGAAATAAGGGTGACCTGCAACTTCTGGCTATGTTGTGCCCATTTAATGTGTAAAGCCATCCAACTGTAAGAGGACTGAAGAATAGAAAGTGTTGTGGAAATTCTTTCAAAGGCCCACCTGGGAAACCACAAACCAGGCTGATGTACATGCAAATCAAATTAGCAGAAACTGTAGCAAAAATGTGGACTCTTGTATAAATATGTCATGGTGAGGAACAGTCAGCAAGATTTCTATACCAGATAGCCACAGGTCACAAACCCACCAAAGCTCTCTAGAGAAGTCACAGACTGAAGGGACCCCAGAAAGTCTCCAGTCCAACCTCCTGCTCAGAGCAGGATTAACTGAGGTCAGACCAGGAAATTCAGTCAGTGAGTAAGTATATGGACAAGGTAGGGTCATTTGATTTTATAGAGCCACTTACAGCCATGAGATGAACGATCTTCCAGTGGATAAGTAATTGCCTAAGATATTGATATGGATAGTAGAAGCAGATGGTCAATTTTCATAATGAGTGAGTTCACAAGAAGGGATTTAGAGATATCTGTGCTACAACTAATGCTTATATTAAACATTTATATAAATCATCTGGAAAGCAAGACAAGTAGTGAGGTGATGCTCGTGGTATCAAATTATTTAGTTTAGTAAACATGACAGCTAACAGTGAGTAAATGCAGCCAGACTTTGAGAAGATCCTTGTTTTTGAGGGCTCTCTCCTGCTACACTGAGAATGTAGTAAGCAATGAAGAGCTCTCTCCCCTTTCTGGACTCTTTCTTGTGCTTTTTAAGGAAATTATGACAGAGAAGTGACAAAAAGAGGAGTAATTTCCTAGTTTCCCTGAGCATAAGATAGAATGGACAAGGTAAAGACAGAGACCACAGAGTCCTAACTTACTGAAGGAGAATAACCTTTATGACAACAAAGATAAATCTCTGGTCTCTCAAGCATAAATTAATCTCTCCAACACTGTCACTGGATGAGCTATAGTGCAACTCTATGAGGTATTTCCTCTGCAACTTGTTTCAAGGCTAGTGACCTTTACATTCTGAATTAGCAAGAGAAGCTAAGAGGTTCATTACCTACAGAGTTAAAGCGCACTTTCTGAAGTCCACTCATTGCTATCATTTTTATTAGGTTCTCTGAACTTGAGGTATGCTCCATAAAAGCACTCAGGAAAAAAACAGGGAAAAATTACTTATGTATACCCCTTCCTGTGACACTAAATCCCCTTGTCCTGCAAAGGGAGAAGCCAATAAAGCTGACTCATGATTTGATAAAAAAAGACAGAGAAAATGGTGTGCGCATTCCCTCCTTGTGTGTTTCTCTCAGCTTCATCTGCTTTGCTTCTTGCTTTTGCATAGAAAAAGAAGGTGAGGTAGGAAAAGGGAGGCAGCAGTAGGTGTGATCACGTCATTTGCAGTAGAAATGGCAGTTTCTACATAGAAAGAACTGTCTGATTTTTGTTTGATTTTTGTTTTCCAACAAGCTCTCAGGGCCCTGTGGGATCGAATAGGCTTCGCTGGTTACAACCAGCCTCTCCTGCAGCCTCTCTGCACCCCTTCCTGTGCACCTAGGAGTCCTGTTTCAGCTCAGCCCAGGGACTGTCTCAACTATGTCATAAGTGTGGTGTCTCTGACCTGTTTCTAAACTCTTCTTTGGGTTTTCTGGGTTTACCCAGGGATGTATCTTGTGTCCTTGGTTCACATAATACCTACTGGACTGCTGAAGGGATCTGCTGCTCTCACCACCCTACTCTCTCATCCAGCTGAACTGCTGTGGGATGAGGCAGGCACTGTCTATCCCGTGCTGGGGTCAGCCCTCACTCCCATCTCTCTTCTTTTAGGGAGCAACCCTTCACAGCTCCCTGACACAAACAGTGATCCTCTTCGAACTTCCAAAGGTATTTTAAGTTGCTGAAGAAAGAAGGTCTGAGAGGTAAACTATGTTTCCTCTGGCAGTTAGCAGCAACTCAAGGATCAAAATGGTAGCTGCTGCCTTTCCTGCTCACAAGTAGTTCCTTGAAATTTAAGGTTGAATAAAAAAGAGGCATTGCAGTCTCATAGCTAAGCACATCACTTCTTCCACATTCCTTCAGCTCCTAATGAATATCATTGTATTCACTCTCACAAGCAGAGGACTGTGTGCTCTTTATCAATAGAACTCTTACCAGAGAGGTACACACACAAACAAGAAGTGCTCTTATGCAAATAAAAATTGCCCTAAATCACAAAAACAGGCTTATGGTTCAGTAAGCCCCATCCCTTGCAACCAAAAGCAACCAAGTAATGCATTGTCTTTAAGCTCTATAGTAAAGCTGCTTACATTTAAGGACCCGATAGGTCTTACTAGAAGGTTCTAACAAAGTTTTGCTTTATAGTTTCCAGCTCACTTGTCCGACATCCAGATGTAATTACTTGTACCTTTTATAATCAAGTTGTTCCTTCCCTTTCCTTTCCTGTCAAAGTCCAACTTGTTTGCTTCCAAATGTAATGCATAGCGATATCCTTCTCTCGCCCCTCATTTTGAAAAGTTATACCACCCTCTCCTATTGTGGAAAGAGTGATGCATTTCACTCACAAGAGAGAAGCAACTATATACTTTATTCACCCAGCTACAGTTTTACATATTATGTCTATACGCACAACTGTTCTTACTCCTTGCAATTTACACCTTGGACTTTCCAAAATGTGAATTTTGGAGGATTTTGCCTTGCTGAGCCATTTGAAGTTGTCTAATTACTTGAAATGCTTAGTTAAATTGCATAACTTTTATTATTTTCTTCTTTTTTTTGAAAGAAAATAAAGCTTGCTTTTCAGCTTTCCTGTCAAGAAGATGTGTTACATTTTGCTAGTTACAAAGGAACCTAGTGATGGAGTTGAGAAGATGAAACATCAAAGAATACTCTCAAATTGTGGAAGAACTATGAAAGAAATGCAATTCAATTGAAAACTCTACAGAATTTCTTAAACCAGTGCAGAAAAAGGTGAAATGATAGCCTGCAATTATTTTCCTGAATTAATATTTTAAACATCTTTTTTTATTCTTTGTATTATCAAGGCTAATTTTTCTTATTTTAAATGGTGATATAAAGATGTTGCATTTGAATGAAAAACACATAGCATGCACAAAAGTAAAAGCAGCTTAATCCACTTTAGAGAGAATACCTTAATAAACACCACAAGACACAGAAAAATTTAAGCTGTACTTCTGATATTAACAGTTACCATGTTCACACAATGTGTGCTCGCAGAGCTGAGCTTTTAAGAAGTAAGAAGTCCAATTATACCAACCCCGGAGAATGAATTAAGGACAGGTCTGCATATAGATGTTCTACACTGCCTGTTTAGCAAAAAGAGCATACTTTCCTTGTGCATATGTGATACATTTTACTCCAAATATGCTTTGATTATCTTAGGGTACGTTAAACAGTCAAAATTTGAAAAAAAAAAAAATAAGCTGTTAACAGGATTTTTTTTTCTTTCACCCATTATTCATGCAGTTGTAGAGCGTGTCTGTTAAGTAAAAAATCAAGCTGCTTTTTTCTCTGTCTTTCTTTCAGTATCACCACCAGCTCACTTGCTTGTAGAAACTTTAACTGTGTTGCTAGTAAATCAAAATGGACAGAGGGACAGGGTCAGCATTACATTGCTGGCAGCACAATGTTCCCTATCCCATATTATTTAACAGCTTATTCACTTTGGGTTGATTTTATCAGCAAACAAAGAAACCAGAAGAGAAAACTCTTGCATGTTTCTGACAGACAACAAAAGACTGATGTGGCTTAGTTGTTGAAGAATTACTGTTGGACTGAAGTTTTTCCTCCTAAAAAGTAGTTCTCATGGAAAATGGTAAGAACACATCCTGAAGACCAAATACTCTTACAGTTCCAAAATCAAGTAGAATTCAAATCAAATAAAAGGAAAATAATTAGGTGATCACGTCATATGTGTCTTTCTATCAACAGTTTAGTATTGTACACAAATTCTTTCTAATTAGGGCTTATCAAAAGACACTGCCAAATCAACAGAAATACAATTTTGTATTTTATGCTACAGAGAAGTAAGAAGGAAAATTACAGCAGAGGTGCCTACTTGATTGGTCTTCTTTTGATCTGAAAGCCTAAAGGAGAAGATCAAAGGACTGGGAAGATAATGATACAGAAATAAAGGCTAGATACTTAAAAACTGTGTAGACACACATTCTAATTTACAACAAACATTCCTCCATTCTCTTCTAAGACATCACTATAAAGTGCTGAAGAATACCTTTCTGACATCTAGTCTAAAATATTTTATTCTGTGCAGACAGAATGACATTGGTAACAGTTGAGTCACAAAGAGTTTTAACTCACGCTCCAGCTGACACTATTTAGGTTATAAATTACAAGATAGCTCTCAGAGGACAGGAAGATTGCATCTACCTTTTTGTTTCTTCCAGTGCTGTTTGCTTGATTCCTTCCCACTGCCAAAACCTGTTCTTCCCATCTTAGAACAAAAACCTTGCTGGTCTCTCTCATGCCAAAAAAAATAGCCTGATCTCCTATTTCCCACCCTATATCCATCACATTCCCCTCTCTCAAAACGCACTAAATATACTGTTTCCAAGCACCGTCTCAAATTCGTCTTCTTCAAGTTAATCTAAGGCAGAAGTCTACCGATATACAGGCAATAAAAATGTAGCCATTTAGCAACACTGAAGTGCAAAAGAAAAGACCATGAGCTTTGTGCTGAAAATTCCTCAGATTTGCCAAGTGTCACACATCGTTTATGGAACTCACATTTGTCACACTGTGATTCCTCTCTGCATCTGCTAGTGAAGTGTCACATATTACTAAAAAATTCAGGTGGAAATATGTATTTCTTAGTACAAAAAAATGCACATTGGGGTCAAAGACAAGATTTTAAAGATTTGGATTTTATAGTTTCTAAATGCACATCTTTAACTAGGCAGTTAGAATATATCTTTGTAGCACAGAATTCTGGAGTCAAAGTCTCCTATCTCTATCCTGGAGCCAGTTAACCCTCAACTCTTTCTTTCAAAGAAACTAATTGTTAAATTTCACAGAACTACTGGGACTAGAACTGGAATTAAAATTTGGGCACTCTCTTTAAAAATGCACAGCCAAGTTTACCAATCACAAGGCTTTCTCAGCATTCACAAAATCAAGTCATGTGCTTAGCCATCCTGTTCCTCACCTACTAAAGCCATTCTGCCAACCAGAACCTAAAAATCCTGATATTCCTCACTGTACTTTTATATCAAGCAGCTTTGCAATCATTACTAACTGTGCATTTAATTAACATTTGGGAGCTTCGTGAGTTGAACAGGAAGACTTGTCATGCAGTGTGTTCAAACATTATACTTATGTTATGGGGTTTTATTCAACTATTTCTTAAAATATGTTCCTTTAAAGATTTACCTGTACAATGATATTCAGGGTATGTTTTCAGGAAGTTGTTTTTAAAGTTAAAATACTACTTTCTTTCAGTGATCATCCAGTGGTATTTGAGAAGGAAGCACTTCACTGCATTTAATTCACAGGGGCTGAATTCAGGAGGAATTTGGGGAGCTGGAGAGGAAAATATAATTAGCTTCTTCAAGCTCAGCGTACAAAATATCCTTCATTTGATTGAAGTGGCAAAATTAAATGCTGTTCAGTTAATTGTGCAGATGTTCAAAATATAATTTTTTAATTTTATCAAAATATTAAACACCCCCCACAAAAAACAGCAACAAAAACAAGGGGACATTGAATTTTTTCTTTTGGTTCCAGGCAGTTCCAAAGCTTTTGTTCTTCTTCCTGCTTATGCTGCAATGAACTGAGCCCTGTGAAATTGTGGTATTAATTTCTATGAGGAGCTTTGTGCCTCTATCACATAATGGATAAACTAATAGTAGTTTTCTTAGCTAAGTCTCATTGATTCGCACGTATTTTGTTCTTACCCATTTGGCCTTTGCTAAAACTATAATGGGGTAAGACTTAGCAATCTGCCAGAGAAATATAGGAAGAATTTGCCTTTTGCTGTGTTTATCCCATTTCTCAGACACTGAATAGAAGGATATTTCTATCCTTCTATTTAAACTTATGCTATCTGTGGTTAGTTATAGCA
The DNA here is from genome assembly GCF_012275295.1 of Melopsittacus undulatus. NCBI lineage: Eukaryota > Metazoa > Chordata > Aves > Psittaciformes > Psittaculidae > Melopsittacus > Melopsittacus undulatus. The sequence continues at coordinate 79,741,322 of NC_047527.1, read as the reverse complement.
TCTCTATTTCAGACTGGTTGTGGGAGCTCAGGTATGCCCAGCTCTCTTGGTAAACATCTATAGAATAATTTTTGTTGCTATAAATCCCTTCTGTTGCATTAATGTTACTTCAAAATTGACATTTCCTAATTCTTACAATAGGAAATATTATGTTCACTGAGATAGCATGATTGCAAATTTTCTTTTTTCACTAGTTTTATGCACAGTGGTAGGTTGTACCACAGAACTTTCGCCTTTATCACTTGACTTTTTCGTTCCTACATGCCCTATTTTTATTATAATGCCATAACATGAGCTAGTAGTATATGAGCTAAAAACATTAAAAACTTTGATGTTCAGCTAGTGTAATAAATATTCTACAAACACTTCAGAGGGATCACATTTAAATCTATCAAAACATGTGAGTCCTATATAGTGTTTAGGGAAATAGGATTCTTCTTTTTCTTGTATTTCTATATTTGCTATCAGACACTTTCTCCCACTTCCCAAATGTTTTCTAGATTCTGCTCTTCAGAGAGCCAGGCAAAGCTGTTTCAGGATTAGCAAAGATAACTACCCAACATAAAATTCATACCATCCTATATCTGGATGTAACAAGGACTTACAATGAAGCAAGGGCAAAGCTAATAAGCATACAAATGTACATATCTCAGCCTATCCATATAATGTAAATATGTAAAGACTGTATTGATAAACATACTAGATCCTAGAGTGAGGAGGAAGAAACATTCAAGCCAGTAAAGACTCACAATATTACCTTTCCGTTCTTAAAAGGGGCCAATAAGAAAGGTGGAGAGAGACTTTTTAGCATAGCCAATTGTAATAGGATGAGGGGTAATGTTTTTAAACTAAAAGAGAGGAGATTCAGCCTGGATAGGAGGAAAAAATTCTTTACAATGAGGGTGAGGAAACACTGGCACAGGTTGCTTGGGGAGGTGGCAGAAGCACCATCCCTGGAGACATTCAAGGCCAGGCTGGATGTGGTTATGGGCAACCTGATCTAGTTGAAGATGTCCCTGCTCATTACAGGGGGGTCAACTGGATGACCTTTGAAGGTCTCTTCCAACTCAAACTATTCTATGATTCTATAGCTTGCAGTATCTGAACCAGATTAAGATACACACCTTCTGATCCAGAGGGGCACTGCCACCTAAAAAGGTAGGCTGGAGAAAATTTTAATAATTTAAATTGGATAGAATTTGAACCAGAAGTATTAGTATCATTATAACAGGGCTAATAATAATTCTTAAATTTGACTATTAATTAGGCTAATCCTGTGAAGAAGGTCGTACCCCTCCATTTTCAGGAAAAAAAATCCTGAGTAAATAACTTGCTGAAGACTTCCAGAAGCCTATGATATATCAAAGCATCGTGTCTCTAGATTATGCTCTTTGTCCCTCATGGTTCATAGTGAATTACATGAATGGCACAAATAACAAAATACAGTTTTCTCAAACATGAAAAAATGCAACATATTACATATCTGGACTTGCCCTTAATTTCAGTCTGTGGAAAGGTATAAAAATTGAACCAGTATCTAAATCTCTTAATATAAAAAAATAATAAAAAAAAACAAGCTTGAAACCAGATTAGAAGAGTTGCTGATTAACTATTTAGGTCCAAATCAATGAAATTAGAAGGATTAAAGTAGTCCGTTAGCTCTACTTGCAAACAGAAAAATAATTAGAAGATTCATCATTCAGTGTGTCATGTTTGTTTCTTCGACCTCTATTTCAATTTAATAAACTGTGGTATCTGAAAAAAAATCCACAAAGAAGTCATTTTTTTTTCCTACATGTTTCTACACACATAAAATAAGATACAAAATATATCTGACTATTAAAACCAAACCAAACCAAACCAATAAAACCCTAGGAAAATATTTTAGGGTTTGGGGTATTGCTTACCACATTTTTTTTGCCTGCTACTTTAGGGTGATTAACAGGAAGCATTATGATCCCTTTGTCAAGCAACAAGCTTCTTGTAAATGTGTTGATTGCAAAGAAAATTAATGCCTAGGCTTGCTGACAGACTATAATCTTTGACCTGACTCTAGCTGTTCTAGAACCAGTCTGGGATCTAATTCTGAGCAATGTGCTGTAGGTGATCCTGCCTGGGCAGGGAGGGTGGGCTAGGTGGCCCATGGTGGTCCACTTCAACCACAATAATTCTGTGATTCTGTAAGATCATGTGAATGGGCAGATTAATAGGCTTTGGCCATCACCTGCCTTGCGTTTAAGCTGCCATGGTGGTGACAAAGCAGCTCCTGCTGCTCTGTGTTTCCTTTTTGTCTGCTCACCCGACTCTCACGCCACTGCCTAGCTTGTGCTAGCAAAAGCATTCCTATGGTAGTCTGGGGAGCTAATCAGGGGCAGATCTGACTGAAAAAAACCCAGGCACATGCTGTTCTTTGCATTATTCAGATGTCTCAGCTCCCTGATACAACCAACAAAATGCCTGCTTGGCAATATTGAAAGTGGGAAATGGGCACGAAGGAGCAACAGGGGACAGTCAAGCAGGAACTGTAGTTTTTGGCAGTCGAGTGGCATTTTTGAGAGTTGTTCCTATGGAAACCAAAAAAGTGTTACTTTCCTGAAGTTTTATCACTGGGACTTATGGATTTATATTTCCACCTCCTTCTATCTTTGTGCAGGAAAGCAAGCACCATTAAAAGTAAATTTACAGAATGTAACAGTGAACCAATTCTGAAAGTAGCTGTTTGCACAGAGTTCTCATCCAGAGGCAGATGATTGTAAAATTTCTTGAAGAGTACACTAGTGTTTTGTGATTAATGGGCTATTTGAATTTTTACTTCTACTAGAGGAGTCAGAGCAATGATTTCCTGTGCATAATGTACCAGACTTAAACCTGCATTTACAGATCAATTCCTTTTCAAACCATATATTCCTTATCCTCAGTTCTGGTGACTGAACATTACTGTCCACAGCCCTCCTCAGCTCATTCGGCCACCAGCCCATGACCCACTCATGCAGCCTCCATGCAGCTTAAGGCAGATACGGGTCTGAAGCCTGTGGGTCTGGGGCCTGACAGTGCTGGCAGCACAGAGAGCAGTGACTCTCACCTCCCTAGGGTGAGCTGGGGCTGTGCGGTACCCTTGGTGCGCTCACCTCCCTAGGGTGTGCTGGGGAGATGTGCAGAAATAAATGCAAGGAAGCCAAAGGTTGAGGAAGAAACTCCTAGTGCCAAGGGAAAGTCTCAGGGTGCTGATTCCTTGGTGCAGCTGCACTTGCCCACACATGGTGAAGACCAGAGCTCAATGTGAGACCACAGAAGCCTTGTGGGGTTGAACATCCTTTCAGGGGAGAGGGGCTGAAGGGTAGGCATCCTTGCAATCTGAACTCTATTATTAATGAGGCTTTTCATATTTGTTTGATAACTTGGACTACTAGGTTCTTAAGGGACTGACTGGACTAACAAAGTTCTTAGCATTCACTCTGGCACTCTCTCTATGTACACAAAAACTTTTATTAATGATAAGCATGTGGGCTTTTTCCTTTATCTCATGATAAGACTCTTCAGTTCAATGAACATTCTATGTCAGGATGGATTTTTATTTTACACCCAGAAGCCCTATTCTAAGGGCTTGAGAAATAAAAGGAAAGAAACCCCAACAAAGAAACAAAACTTGCCAATAATCACATTACACTTTTTTTTATTTAATCACAGTGAATACTAGCAGTCTTTGTGACTGCAGACTGAACAATATGGCAAGAGATCATAAAAACAGTCTACAGAAATAATTTTTAGAAATCCGTCTTTTTATGCTTTCAAGAATGTTGTGGTTTAAACAAAATCCACACAGCTCGTTCACTCACTCCCCCCCTTTGCTCCCCCAAGTCCCGGAGAGTTAGGAAGGAGAATCCAAAGAATGTAGCCCCCACGGGTTGAGATAAGAATGGTTTAGTAGCTAAGGCATAACACAAATCACCACTGCCATTGCTACTACAAATAATAATGATAAAGCCAATAACAAGCAAAAAGAATACAACACCTCACCAGCCACCGACCCATAACTCACTCCACCCTGCCCGGCCGAGCACCGCGTGCTCCCTCCTCCATTTCCCTCCAGAGCTCTCTCCCAGTTGCATCCTGGGCATCACGTGCTATGGTATGGAATACCCCATTGGCTAGCCTGGGTCAGGTATCCTGTCTCTCCTTCCTCCCAGCCCCACCTCCTCCCCGGCAGAGCACGTGCTCAGAAAAAAGCCTTGAACAAAAACACCCTCAAAACATGCCCGCTATCAAGCAACTGTTCCCAGCCCAGAGCTCAAAACACAGCACTGCACCAGCTACAAGAAGGAGAAAAAATGACTGCCACTACTCAACCCATGACAAAGAAATTTTAGTCATTGTGGTTTCTTAGGCTTCAGATCGATAGTGTTTAAAACTAAGTAGCTAAGCTTGTTGGTTTTAAGTGCATACCTGACCTGCTCCCTAAGTGGGAACAGGTGTTTCATGTGCAATAGTCCTTTTCTGCTTATCATGTGCTCAATTCCGTAGAAGAAAATCTTTATACATGTGCCACAAGAAAGACACAGCACACTCCCAGCATCTGGATGATTCAGAAAATAAAAATCTGCAGTGTACTGCAGTGTGTCTTCTCAGGTCAGGCTAAACACATGTAAACTGAACATATTTAACAAACAGCTATTGCCTCTGGGAGAGATACAGATCCATACTATTCAAAAATACTGTATCCTTCTAAACACCTTTAAAATCTACTTTACTTTGATTAATTATAGAAATTATATGTTACTCCAGAATTATTCTAAGTAATTTTGTCAAGCTGTGTCTGTACAGTATCCAGTCCAAGGAAAAATCCCTGGCCTCCAGCTCAAATAATACATTGTGGATGGCAACCCTGCTTCTCATTGCCTCCTGTTTTTGTAGCGGCCATCTCTACTCTGCATTATCCACATCTTCTTTAGAGCTCAGGTGGCCTTACGAAAAGGATTTTTTTTTTTATCATTGCAAGGGCTTTGAATATTTCTAGAGAGTTATCCCCAGCATCATTATAATAAATAGCATTTAGAAGTTGTGTGGTATGTATTCTGTGCCTTGGAACTTGGTGTGAGAGGGTTTTTAAGATACAAGGCCTGCTGAGACAGTATTGGGGAAGTGTAACAGCACAGAGCTAAACGTGGTGTGGTTATATTCCTATCACCTATAGGGAGCAGTACCTGGAGTAGACTGTCAAAACTGTGATCAGATTTGTGTCGTAGAGAACTATTTGGTTAGTTTTAAAAGAAAAAATTGAAAATAAATGCAGGTGCATAATCATCACACCAAGACAACCTGGGAGAGTAAATTACTGGAAAAAAAGGAGCATAACTTAAAAGTATATATTTTAATTTTCCAAACTTCCAAACTCAAAGAAGGAAAAAAATAAAAGCTGCCTGACTCCTGAGCAGCAAAACTGCACTTTTTACTCCAGGGTTATAAAGACCTGAGGTAGAAGATACCACTATAGGTACAGAGATCACTGATGAGATCAGATATAGTCAGCTAGATTACTGTATCTTACATGCATAAAAAAAAAAATGGAGGATTCCCTGTTAGCAATATTATTTCTTGTGCACTGCAAAAGGGGACATTTCTGAAAACACTGTCATTGCTTCGTTTAGATTATATATTGCAGGTGAAGCAATTGCAAAAATAATTGGTTTAAAAACACCAACCATAGTAGCACATTAATTGGTACTACTATGTATCTGTATTACATGAAATTAATTGTGACTATATGCATCTTTAGAGAAATAAATTTTAAGAATTATTTGATTTTTAATTAATATACGTATTTGTCAGAGTAATTTTCAATTAAATGTTTTTATGAGATATTTGTCTTAAACTGTGTTGGAAGGAAAAGGTATTAAAAGGAAATACTGTAACAACTGTGTAAATCTAATTGGACCTTTATATATACTGAAACAAGGGGAACACAAAATCACAAAATGGAATATATAAACCTTTATAATTAGTTTTAAGCAATGTTAAGTTCAATGGCTTTGTAACAGTAACCGTGGAAACTTACTGAGGTGCATAATACATAGAAAAAATAGAGTACAGATAGAGAACATACTGGCACAAGACAAATCGTTATAGTTGATGTAGTCTTAAGAAAAACAGTCTAGAAAAACAGGACGCAGGAATAAGGAGTATCTGGGAATAGCAGGTGTCCACGATAGGCTACGGGCAAATTAACTGATAAGCAGGAGGATAGAAGGATTATTATGTCTCCGGTGCTAACGAACCAATTAAACTGGTATAAGCATCTACTGCGTGTTCTTCAAGGGCTGCCAGAAGTGATGAAGATTGTTGGAAGACGTAAACAAACCTCAGAGACCACCACCACAATTCTGTACGCATGCAGGGAGCTTTCTGGAAAGTGATGTAATCCATATGTAGCCTCATGAATATGTGTGTATGCCCAGGGACTATATAAAGATGGCTTGTGTAGCAATAGGGAAACACACGTTAGGAGGAGTTATCCCCTGTGTCTCCTGGCGCCACAATAAAGAATACCTGCTTGTCAGCTTGAAAATTTTGTTGGCAAGTTAGTTCCTGGAGTTTTCTCCGAATCAGTACTTGTTTTCTATTTCTTTTTTATGTAACAGGAGTGAGAGGCAAATTGCCTATTTTATCATTTTGTTTTGAAATGAAAATGCGCTCGTATTTCATAATTCCATCAAAAAAAGAGATCAGTCTGAAATAATTTTGTTACACTGCAAGGTTTCTGCCTTCTATTAATTTCTAGCTGCATATTCACAAGGGTAGAAGAAGAGTAGTATTAAAATTGAAATGTATTAATGTACACATTACAGTCTCTTCTATGGAAAATTAAGAGAACTCACATTTTCTGAGACTGCACAAAGGAGACTGTTACTGCAAAACATCCCATATTTGAATAGTACTAATTTGGTTGTCTTAAAAAAAGTTGACAGCAGCCACCAAGCCACCACATTAAAATAAATAAATTCACACGTGGAAAAACATACCTGGTCTTTGAAAATGTGGTCAGGATTTTTAAGGCTGCAGCCTAGATCCTCTGAAGTTTTCTGCTTACCATGTGTTTAATTAACACTCTGTAGTCATGGAAACTTCAAGCACCTGTAATTGTTCCTCTCAACTCTGTTTAATAGTCTGGAAATAGCATGTCATGATCTTGCCTTTCTAATCTGCTCTGAATTTCAGTCAGCATCCTCCATCACTAATGTCACCCCTTGCCTCTCGTTTTTCTGCAGCCCATGACATGTGAAACCCATATTCTGAGCAACAGCTGCTGCAGGCTTCCTTGCAGCAGGCCCCTGCCAATACTAACCTCTGATTCCACAGTTTGTAATCTCCACAGCGCAAGGTAGTAGACTTCTTACCTTCCTTTTTCATTCATTACTTGTGGTATCAGAGCCCTGGAGAACAATTCCCTTTCTCTCTTACCTGGTGTTTTGAAATCTCAGATATTTGCTGTAATTTAGCAAGGATATCATCACACAGCACCACAAACGGCAGCTTTATTGTTTAAATAGCAAAGAATCTTAATGCATATCTATAACCAGCAAATAAGGATATCAGAACTCCTTTCAGTATTTCCTTTCTTGTGTAAGTCCAGGAAGAAAAATGCATGGAGTCCCAGATGTTTAGTGAAAAATAGAAGCTCGGCTGACAGACAATTCCATCAAGAAACGAAGGGACAGACTGAAAAGTACATATACACCCATAGGCAATGCTAACTGTGGGGATAAGCCCTTTCCAAAGTAAAATTGCCTATTAGAAGGAGCCCCAGTTTGCATTAAGCTAGAGGGAAGATTCTTCTAGCTCTGTTGCATTAGATATAGCTACTCTTGTTTGTTAGTTGAGAAATGAAGGAGTGGATGGCCTTTGGGCTAGCCGAGTGGCATTGGGATCCCAGTGGATATCACTGTACCTTTACTAGATTCTCATGAGATCTTTGGATTTTATGTTTAGAGTTCTATCCTTTTTCACAGGGAAGGTAAATCTAGCCCCTTTGCTCCTTAAACCTATGATCTCAATAAATGACTTCAGAAGATTATCTGCTTCAGAAAGCTTATACTTTTCTCCCTTCAGAGTCCTCTACTTTCAGGCTTTTCCACAGATATCCAGCTTAGTTTGATGTATAAGCATTATTTGCCTTGTATCACAAGTCACACATTATTCTCAACCTCCAACATGGTTATTTTTCTTAAGAGAAAACATGCTGTTAGTTTTGTGCAAGGAGCAGTTGCTAAATGATTATTATTTCCTAGAGATTATATCATCTCATAACAGCAAAGCATTTCTTTACAACGAGTTAATAAAATGGGAGAGAAGGCATCCAAGTTCCATTTAAAATAAATGGTGAATATATTAAAATGTGAAAAAGCATTAGAAGTATCTGTAGTCTCATCTATCAAAAGGGCTGGGTGCACAACATCATGGAAAATGCACTGCTGTTTCTTTTTTTCCTAAACTGTACACCCATAATGCTCTATGAATGGTCTGAGGCATTGTAATTCAGCACTGCGGCTGGAGGGAGTGGAAGCACCGTGCACTCTTTAAGGGAACTAATCCATAGGTAAGTTGCAGCCCCGCTGCACAGGTTTGCTGCACTTGGATGCTTAAAGTGATGCAGATTGGCATGAGCTAATTGGATGCACAAAAGAACATCACTCTTTTCAGTGGCAGCTGATGCTTTATCATGCTTATAAAACTGTTAGGAATGTTATGATTCTGAAACCCACCTCTTCATAGTGATTATATTTCAATCAAAGCTACAATCTCTAAAACCTGTAACCTTCTGAAAAAAGTTATTTCCTTCTCTAAGAAGCTTAGAAAAGTTCAGTAATGCTTTGCAGCGGTGCTTGCTATTATTTATATGGAACTATTCACTTCTTTTTGGAAAACTCAGAACCTGAGTTGCAGGATCACTGTCATGCTTATAGGTGTGGAAAAAATATCCTTATCATGGAGCCATTTCTATAGATTATCTGTTAGGATCATGAACTGCATTTCTTGCAGGAACTTAAAATGCTTTTTCTATTTACAAAGTAAGGCAGTTGTACTAGTAATTTAGGGCCTTTAAGGGGAAATAACAAGGCATACCAGTATAAAAAAACACAAGTGAAAGCAATGGGGGGACACAAGCAACAGAAAATACATTCTCCAATGCACATAACTGCTCCAGTTGTCAGGCCTGTAGATCAGACCACTATGACTCTTACGCTACATTTAACATAGGTAACAATAAGCCCTAACAGATACTAAAATCAGTTTCTGATTTCTTTCACTATGGCACCAATCCAAGTCACCTATATGGATTTTTATGGAATTTCACCAGATTCAGAACAACAAAACTAGAAGAAAGTAAGACTTTCACACAAATGTTAAGGCTATCGTTATTATTCCTCAAGATTTTATTTTCACTTTTCCTTTCAAAAGGTAGAATTCGGTATTTAATAAACTTAAAACTGCCTTTTACATTAGTCTACTCTGAGTTTCTGAATGTGAGTGAGATGTAAATGCAGGAGGAAGGAAAGATTGATTTTACTCTAAAATGTAATTAAGAAATACCGTATAGTCTAAAAATAACTCAAAAAGATGAACTGTGCAGGATGTACCAACTCCCCTGTTAAGTCAATATGCTTTGAGATCAGTGGGTAATAAATGAATTATTAAGCTATTTCCCCAAATCATCCTTTACAATTTTTCATATAGACTTATGTACAGGTGGTGTCAGAACTGCCTGAGACAGCCTATGCGGGACTGAATCACAAGTTTGCGCAGATCAAAAGCAACTTCCCAAGAGAATGATAAAATATACTGCAATTCCCATCCCACAAGAAAGAGCAGCTGGCTACTGAGCACCCATGATTTATGTCCTTGGAACCCACCAGTTCACTTTCTTGGAGATAAACTCAGGATTGATTTTTCATAGAGATTGATCACCTTTGCTTTGTCCCTTAAAATAGATGGTTTCTTTGAATTTCTTACTAGTCACATCTATGGACTAAGGTGCAATTAAGAGACATTCTGGTGCTTTCCTGGCTCTGACATTGTCATTCACTTCTATTGCCCAAAATTAAAAATCCCCTTTATCTGTTTCAAACCTAGTTTCATTAAATATATCTAGTTCTCCTATTCTGTAAAAAAAAAACCAAACAACAAAAAAAAACAAAAACCCCAAGCCCAAAAAACAAAAGAAAAAACATCAAAACCCTAAAACCAACCAAAGAAACAACAAAACCTATACATCCTGCATTTGACTTCTCTGCTCCTTCACACACTTATAAGCTTTAGTCAATCTCATTCCTTCCAAAAATATCTGCAGCTTTTTTCATTCCTCCTTGAAAGGTGACTACTACATCCTCATCATTTCAGTTGCTCTGATGCCACTATATCCTTTCTGCTGTGTGGAATCCAAAATTGGTCCCAGCAGTCAAAATGTGGATGTTCCAGACACCATATACTGGCAAAGAAATCCCTCCATGTTGTTTTCAGTTCCATTCTTAACAATGACCAGAATTTTACTGGCTGTTTTTAGCTGCTGTTGCTGCACAGTCAGAGAGTGACTATAAGTCATTGCACACCAAACCCTCTTTCCAGTGCTGTAGCTAGAAATTCCAAGTTTAGCATCAATTTAATGTTAAAGTTCTAACTTTTATTTTTATGTTTAAAAGTGTTTGCCCACTGTTTGACATTAATATGACTGAAAAGAAGAAAGAATTACACCATATCAGTGATTAAATGACTTCCAATTTTATTTTCCCGTGCTAGTGCTGAGACAGGTGGAAATGGGGCAAGGAGGCCAGGAGGCCTCCATGGTTGGATTGGGAGCTGCTGATAAAACCCAGAAGTAAAAAAGGAAGCTTACAGAAGATGTAAATGAGAACAGGTGACCTGGGAGGAATACAAGAACACTGCCCAAGAATCTAGGGATCAGGTCAGGAATGCTAAGGCCCAGTTAGAATTTAGTCTGGCCAGGGATGCCAAAGATAACAGGAAAGGTCTCTGTAGGTATGTCACAAATAAAAGACACACTAGGGATAATGTAGGTCCTCTCTGGAAGGAAACAGGAAAACTGGCTACCCTGGATTTGAGGAAGGCTATGATTCTCAATGACTTGTCTCAGTCTTCACTGGCAAGCTCTCTAGCCATGCTGCTCAGGTCTTGGAAGACAAATGCAGGGACTGGAATGAAAACCTTAGGCCCACTGTTTGAGAGGATAAGGGTTGAGATAATCTTAGGAGCCTGAATGTGCACAAGGCAATGGGACTTAACGAAATCCATCCATGAGTCCTGAAGGACCTGGTGATGAAGTTGCTAAGGCACTGCCCATCATATTTGAAAAAAACATGGCAGTCAGGTGAAGTTCCCAATGACTGGAAAAGGAGAAATATAACCCCCATTTTCAAGAAGGGGAAAATGGAAAACTACTGTCAGTCTCACCCCTGTACCTGGCAGGATCATGTAGCAGATTCTCCTGGAAGGCATGCTAAAGCACATGAAAAACAATAAGGTGGTTAGTGACAGCCAGCATGACTTTACAAAGGGCAAATGCTGGCTGACTCATTTGGTGGCCTTCTATGATGGGGCTACGGAACTGATGGATGAGGGCAGAGCAGTTGATGTCATCTACATGGACTTGTGCAAAGTGTTCGACACTGTCCTGAATGACATCCTTGTCTTTAAACTGGAGAGACACCAATATGATGGATGGACCACTAGGTGAATAACGAACTGTCTGGATGCCACATGCAGAGAGTTGCAGTCAACAGCTCAGTGTCCAGTTGAAGACCAGTAACGAGTGGTGTGCTTCAGGGATCGGTGTTAGGGCTGGTCTCATTCAACATTTTTGTCGGTGACATGGACAATGGAATTGAGTGCACTCTCAGCAAGTCTGCAAATGACACCAAGCTTTGTGGTTCGGTTGGTACTCTGGAGGGAAGGAATGCCATCCAGAGGGACCTCAACACACTTGTGAGGTGGGCTGATGCGAACCTCATGAAGTTTAACCATGCCAAGTGCAAGGTCCTACACCTGGGTGGGAGCAATCCCAGGCACAGCTACAGATTGGGTAGGGAAGAGATTCTGTGCAGCCCTGCAAAGAAGGACTTGGGGGTGTTGGTCAATGAGAAACTGAACATGAGCCAGCAGTGTGCACTTACAGCCCAGAAAGCCAACTGTACCCTGGATTGCAAAAGGAGCATAACCAGCAGGTCAAAGGAGGTGATCTTGTCCCTCTACTCTGCTCTTGTGAGACCCCACTTGGAGAATTGTGTGCAGTTCTGGTGTCTTCAACATAGAAGTACATGGAGCAGTTGGAAGAAGTCCAGAGGAGAGCCACAAGGGGCTGGAGCACCTCCTGTATGAAGACATGCTGAGAAAGTTGGGGCTGTTCAGCCTGGAGAAGAGCAGGCTGCTTGGAGACCTCATAGCAGCCTTCCAGTATCTGAAGGGGGCCTACAAGGATGCTGGTGAGGGACTCTTCATTGGGGACTGTAGTGATAGGACAAGAGGTAACAGGTTAAAACTTAAACAGGAAAGTTCAGTTTAGATATAAGGAAGAAGTTCTTTACTGTGAGGCTGTTGAGGCACTGGCAGAGGTTGCCCAAAGAAGTGGTAAGTATTCCATCCCTGTCATTGTTCAAGGCCAGGTTGGACAGAGCCTTGAAGGCATTGTCTAATGTGAGGTGTCCCTGCCCATGGCACAGGTGTGGCAACTCCATGATCTTAAAGTCCTTTCCAACCCTAACCACTCTGTGATTCTTTGATTCTAAGGTGAGAAATTTGTTGTATTTCAGTCAAGTGAAGATTCTACTTACTATGGCCCAGCAATTTTCTTAGTGCAGAAGCAGCAGATAAAGAAATAGATGAAGTATGTGGAGAAGAGAAAAAAAAATCTGGTCAAATTAAAAAGCCCTAACATTTCTATCTTAAATACATTACTTTAAAAGAGTATGGTTTTGTGAATATATAAATTACAGAACTTGAGGGGCACAGTGGCTTAACTTGAAATTAACTACAGTAAATGTAGGACATAGCTGGGAATTAGTTACCATTTTTCTTTGAGAGGTAAATGCAGTCACAAAAAAGAAAAAAAAACAACAAAACCAACCAACCAGTAATAAAATAAAAAAAAAAAAACAAAATAAACCAGTAGAATTTTTACTGGCTTTAATTGAAGATTTCAATACCTTGACCATAAACATTCTGGGATGTCTTTATAATTCCCATTTGAAAGAGACTGCCTACTTAAGTACCCAGCAGATATACAGTGTGAAAGTTCTGAAACATACTTGCTAGGTTTTAAACCACTTCAGTTACATCTGAGGTCTGTGACATTTTTCATTTCATGTAGTAAATGACAGAACTGTGATCCCATTACATTTGTTTAATTGTGTTTTGGAAAATAGTGTTAATAATTTCAGTTATGAATAATATTCTCTGTAAGTAAAAGGAAATTATGTCTTAAGCACACTCCTTGATCCCTTTCTGTAGTAGATGAGATGGCAATTATATATATTAACTTATACATATTTACTTAGCATTCCATTTATGCAAACATGTACATGAAAGCAATATGACAAGGAAGGATGAGGATGCAACAATTTTAGCTGATATAGGAGCAGGGAAATTGAGTGTACAAGATATTTCAAAGATATATCAAATAGATATCCTTGCAGAGTTTTAGGTGAGATAAAAACCTGTGAAAAAGAGTTGGTGTTTCTTGAACAGTGGCTGTTAGTATCAGAACAATTCAGGCCACATTGTAAGATGAGAAAAAAAATGTATCATCTGTGGGGAGAGAATCCCACGTGCTCAGAGCAGGTCTCACATAAAAAGGAGTGGTAGGACTATGTTCAAGCAAACAGTACTTCATGTAATACAACTGCATAGATAATAATTTGTTACAACAGTAGTATGAAATGAAGTTAAGAACATTAAGCAGTGGCAAAGGTTCATAACTAGTGATGTGTCACAGTGGAAACAATATATCATAATGCTGTTTGCTATTTTAAGACTGGGTGCATTTAACTAATTCTTGTGTTTAACATCTGAATCCCAGCTGTGCACAGCAAGTCTTTTTGTTGCCAAGTGAAAAGATTTTGACAATTTCTATCTTGGCAGTAATAGCATAGAATGATCACAGAATGACACATCTCTGCTTGTACTTGGTATTATATTGGTTCTGACCTAGGCAGCCCACAGAGCATTTGAAGGATATGTGGAAACAAGATTTAAAAATTTATTGCATTCCAGGTTATTACATTCGTAAGGGAACAAAGGCTAATCCTGCCTTTAGCTGCTCATAATAAAACCGATACAAATGTCAAATGTCTTTGCAGAATAACAGTATGTCTCTCACATTTGCACAAATTCTAACTTGTATATTCCATTATCTAAGTCATACTTCTTTTAACTAGCAATTCCTGATAAAACCCAGCCGGTGGTAAAACTTTCATGTACAAATGAATCTCATCAAGAAGCAGACTGCCTATTTGGCTTGACAGGATGAGACATGTACTGTGTAAGATCTGCTTCCCACATGGTAAGCTTTGTCACATAGCCTGGCTTTAAGGCAGTTGCATTATTTTCCTTGCCACTAAAGTTAAATAAAAATGCTAAGGAAAGCTGTCAGCTATGAAAACAAAGCAAAATAAAAAATTAAGTTCCCAAACATGGTTTGTTTTGGATGGTAAAACTTTACTAGAACAATGAGGAAGGAGTCTGTTTGATGGCTTATTTGATACTCTTACCATACTTAGGGTAATCCCTCAGTAAGAGCAGTCACTTTTCTCTTTCTGCATGTTTTCTGCAAAATCCTCACCAGAAAAAATGAAATAATGAAGAATGTTTAAGAGGACTTGGGAAGATCAGAGAAATTAAACCTATTTTAAATCAGTTGTATTGTCATCAGCAGTTCCCATGCTAGGGATAGGAACTGGCATCCATCTCTTTCTAGATAAAAGTTGTATGTTGCTCTTGTGAGCAAAGGCATAGTGAAGTAAGAGTAGAACTGCATGGCTTGAATGCACAGAATTATAAAATTCACCATAGATATAAAATTCTTGAATATGCATTTAAAGATAATTTTATTTTCGTCAACAATTTCCTCTTCCATGTGTGATCTGTTGACAGCAAGGCTGTTATTCCTATTATCACAAACCAATGCTGTTTAGCCTAAGCATCAGAAACATAATCTTTCAGATATGTTGAAATTAGAGATGTTTGTCAGACTGGCTATTACTTCTGTTCTGAATCCAGTAACATATTTCATGTCACTAAAGATTACCAATAATTGTATGGCACTTAAAACTACATATACAAAAGAACATTTGGAATATTTGTATAAATTAAGCAATCAATTCACATAAATTATATTTAGTGCTGTTTTAGTTCTATTTTGCAAACTTCCACTTTTTTGAGGCAAAAAAAGTTTGCTTATTGACAAAAGAAGTTTGTTTCTATTCTGTTTGCCATAATGAGGTTTCTGCGTGTAAAACAAAACTGAGATGTTTTGGCCACTGGTTGTCAAACAGCCTTGTGAGACTTAGAGAGAAGAAATAGTTCTCTGTCAAGACAAATGTGCATCCTTCAGAGATGCCTACAAAGATACTATGGTATTGTCTAATGGAAACTATCTTCTATACTGAGATATGACACTAGGTCATAGCATATAACTCCATCAATACCTTGGCATTTCTGAGACTGGCCTTGAGCTCGATAGTGAGAAGAACTCAGTTTGGCTTCCAACACTTAGTAAGTCCCATATGTAGCAGTGCTAGTCAAGAAGTGGTAGCATTGTTCAAATGACAATTATTTGGGTTGGACACAAGAAGGAAAATTATGAATGCAAGTTCTGCTAAATGAATGATACAAGTGGCTTATAGTTTTTGTTTTCTTATCTTGTCTGTTTTCCCCCTGCAGACAGGGAGAGGCTGGGTATTACTAAACCTTGTAATAGCGTCCACTCTGTCATCTACCAAGAAAAGCAATAAAAGGATTCCTGTCTAACCTTTTCTACCTTGAGATGAACCTCTTCCTTACTACCTTTGCTATGAGAGATTCAATAACAGAATAATTTCTTCAGGCACTGTTCTTCTTTAATGATCAAGGCAGTAATTCCAAAACTTTCTCTTTTGTGCTTGGAAAGGGCAAATGTAATTGGGATTTAGAGAAAAGTTTGGTAACTGAAGGTTCAATTACTGCTTTTTCTCCCTGCTCTGTTATTTTTATCATTTGCATCTGTGCAGAATGAATATAGAGTGTTACAAACTGTTGTGGTTTAAGCCCAGCCAGTAACTTGCAGCTGTTCACTCACTCCCCTCCCTTTCTCCCCGCATTCCAGAAGGGATGGGGGGGAGAATAGAAAGAATGTAACTCCCATGTGTTGAGATAAGAACAGTCTGGTAATTATGGTATAACACAAACCACTACTGCTACCACCAATAATAATAATGATAAGGGAAATAACAAGGGAAGAGAACACAACCGCTCATCACCCACCGACCGATACCCAGCCCAACACAAGCACTGATTTAGCCCTTCCGGGTAACTGCCCTCAGTTTATATGCTGTGCATGACGTGCTGTGGTATGGAATACCTCTTCGGCTAGTTTGGGTCAGGTCTCTTGTCTCTGCTTCCTCCTGGCTTCCCCTCCTCCCTGGCTGACCATGAGACTGAGAAAGTCCTTAGTCAGAGTAAACATCACTGAGCAACAACTAAAAACGCTGGTGTTATCAGCGCTGTTCCCAGGCTGAAAGTCAAAACCACAGCACTGGACCAGCTACTAAGAAGAAGAAAAAATGACTGTTACTGCTGAACCCAGGACACTACTCTGTCTATATATTCTCACCATACATGTAAGATGACTCACTGAATGACCATAAATAGATTAGTTCTTAGTCTTTTCTTTCTCCTTGGTCTAGAAGTATCTACCATGCTCATCGTTGCCAAAAGTGAAACTTGCTGTCCCCTTGCATTAATGTGGAAATCATGTCATCATGCAGTAGTAAGGAGCATGAAAAATGATGGAGCATATTACATGCATTGTTATGCTTCACATAAATATTTTTAATATTTGTTTTTTGAACTTTTGTGAATAACTACATCTAAAAAGCACAAGCATATATAAAAGATAAAAAAGCAAAATAAGAAAGCTAGAAATAAAGAGGGATGACAGGCCTAGTGAATAGCTTGGGAAAAAAAGGGATTATTATGAAAACTGGTATGCAGCTATCTGGCCTAATTTTGAAAAACAATGAAAATTCGTCAGTAAAGCAGCTGGTACAAAGACATAAGTCTTTTTGCTACTTGAGTAAGATTTTCTCATAGTGTTCTTTTGACTGAGTAAACCTATTAAATCACCCAGCAGCTCAATGCTTTACTCTGTGTGAGATTTTTATTTATGATCCAAAAGATGTTCTGAAGGAGTTAAAATTTTCCTTACTGCTTGGGCCATAGCCCTTATCTCACAAATGATGTGTTAAATTTCTTTGATTCCTACCTCAAATTATATACAGGAGTATTCAAAACTGAAGCATTAGATTTTATCTGATATCCTGGGTTTATGTCATATGGGGTTTTTATGAGATGTTATATAAATTTTGTTATTATGTTCTGTGCCTCTTTCCTTATCACTCTAAATGCATTAATTTCATTGCAGCTGTTCCCATAAAAGACAAAGGAGACTTGAGCATGATGCAGTTTCCAAGCAGCCATCACTCTGATTTCTAATCATATAGTTAAAGACTAGGTATCCAGTTCTTTGACAGTTCCTAAGAAAGCAGGTATCACTAACATATACCACACAGTCATAGAATCTGATACAGTTTGTTTTTTAAACCCAGAGAAGAGAATCATATCAAGTTTTATAGGAACATTTGATTATTTTAATTATAATGAAATGTACATTATCTTCAAAGCTCCTTCAATTTGAGGCAAAATTATTTAAGCTTACCTGATTTATGTTTTTGGAGATCTTTAGTATCATTTATTCAATTTTTATATTCTTCCAAACTCTTTACTGTTTAATAAAGTATTACATTAAAAAAATAGACCTCAGAAATTAGGTAATTAAAGTGTTGAGTAATGGGGCTCACAGACAATTCCCTGTTCAGTCATTTACAGGAAATACACATTTTTGTTACATTTTTAAAATTATTACTTTTCTGTGACAGGTAATGAAGACAACTCTACAGGCATGATTTATTTAGACACTGAGTTAACTGAGTCAAGAGAATAATTTAGAAATCTATTTTTTTTTCCTGATTTCCGTGAAAACCTTATATGGCTATCATAAAACCAGAATTTCAGACTTAAACACAGTAAAAAATAAAGATTCAGCTTTATTATTATCTAATAACCTACTGCTATGCATGATAAAAAGTATCATGAAATGTATTCTAAGTATTAGCTGATGCTATTGAAAACTGGTATTAAATGTCAAAATATCTAAAACTAATCTATGCCTTATAGCAAACTACACTTTCCTTTGGTGTCTGTATTTCAGTAATTAAATTTTATGGTTTTTTATTCTGTAGCACCTGTTTCATATGTTTGCACTGTAGTTAAACTATCATTTTTCTGGAAGTGTAATAATCCTGTTGAGTCAATAGCTCCTGTTTGCTGTGATTTTATTGACTCATCAGTGTTCCTTGTTTTGCTTGTTTTTACACCACATTCAATTCACATACATGACCCCTTTTAGCTGGTAGAGTATATCAATAAAAGATAAACTCACTCTAGTAGGCTAGTATCCAATGTTGAATTTAGTGGAGACCTTAGGGAAAGGTTTTTGTAATAACATTAACTGAAGATAGCTTTAAAGTATACCGAATGCTAAAGGCTGTTGCCGTACTTCCACATACCTACAGCTTGAATAGCTCTTTAAATTGGGTCAGATGCTATTTGTCCTGTTTCAAGGACTATAGTAAACATTCCTTTTTATTGTTGTTTAGCCATAGCCTCTACACACTGAAGTGATCTAAAATTATAGAATTATAGGGTGGTTTGGTTAGAAGGACCTTAAAATTCATCTAGTTCCCACCCGCTGCCCACGGACAGAGACAATTTGCACTAGACCAGGTTACTTAAAGCACCATCCAAAATAGCCTTGAACTATTCCAGGTATGAGGCATCCACAACTTCTCAGGACAACCTGTTTCAGTGACTCACTAACCCTCATCTCAAAAAAAATATTCCTTGTATCTAACCTAAATCTACCCTCTTTCAGCTTTAAATCTTTACTCCTTGCTCTATCACTACAAGCCATCATATAAAGTCCCTCCCCATCATTGCTGTAGGCCCCCTTGAAGTATTGGAAGGTCATGATAAGGTCTCCAAGAGCCTTCTTTTCTCTAGGCTGAACAACCCCAATTGTCTCAGCCTTTCTTCACAGCAGAAGGGTTCCATCCCTCCAATCATTTTCATGGCCCTCCTTTGGACCTACTCTAACAGTTACATGCCTTTCTTGTGCTGGGGACTCCAAAGCTGGGTATACCAGATGGAGGCTCACCAGAGAGGAGAAAAGGGGCAGAATCATCTACCTCAGCCTGCTGGTAAAATTTCTTCTGATGCAGCCCAGGATATTGTTAACTTTCTGGGTTGCAAGTACACATTGCTGGGTCATGTCCAATTTTTTGTCCACAAGAACTGCCAAGTTCTTCTCTGCAGGGATACTCTCAATCCCTTCATCCTACCCAGCCTGTATTGATACTGGAGGTTGCCCTGGTATAGATTCAGGACCTTGCACTTGGCCTTGTTGAATTTCATAAGGCTCACAAGGGCCCACTCATCAAGCCTGTCAAGGTTCCTTTGAATAGCATCCCCTCCCTTAAGCAAATACTCTGCACCACTCAGATGATTTCAGAGTTCATGGTGTCATCCATGAACTTGCTGAGGTATCACTCAATCCCACTGTCTGTGGCATGAATAAAGATATTTAATAGTATAGTACCCAACACATACTCATGAGGAATACTACTTGTTACACATCACCATTGAGCTGTTGACTGCAACTCTTTGGATATGGCTACCAAGTCAATTCCTTATCAATCTAACAGTCCACCTATCAAAATCCTACCTCTCCAATTTAGCATCAAGGATGTTGTGGAAGACCATGTCAAAGGCCTTACAGAAGTCAGTATACAGGGCAGCAGTTTCTCTTCTCATCACCAAGTATTGCAGTCACTCCAGCATGAAAGGCCACCAGATTAGTCAGGCATGATTTGCCCTTGGTGAAGTCATGCCAGCTGTCTCTAGTCACCCTTCTATAATTCATATGCCTTGGCATAGCTTCCAGGAGGATTCATTCCATGATCTTACTAGGCACAAAGATAAGGCTGATTGGTCAATAATCGCCAGGATGCTCCTATCTAATCCTCATCAGAGCACAGTACTAGAGTGATACTAGGCAGTTGGCTTTGTATTTCATGCCTTTGAGTACAGTGATTTCTCATTGCTATTGTACCTCATTAAGCAATATGCATTGAGCTAATAAAAAACCCCAACAATTAAATGGGTGCCTCACTGCAAAAAAATGTTCTCAGATATGTGAAGTTTGTTCTCAGTATGTCACAAAGAAATGGTAGCTTGCCTGAATTACAGTGAAGTTTGTGCAAGTGAGAGGTGTCTCTGTGAGGCTGACAAGCTATGCCATTTGAATTACTCGGAGGTAAGAGAAGCAAGAAAACATAGTTTCTTTAATTTCAATTGTTTAAAACAACAGTTCGTGTAGTTCCTTCATGTTAAATAACAACCACCATCACCCTCCTTTAGTACGAATTTAAATTAATAGAGCTTAGCATGAAAGACTAATTGAAATTCCAATCCACATTTTAACAAAAATCTATGAAAACCAGACCTAAGAAACAGAAAAAGAATGTAGAAGACTAACATAAGTAAAACATATTTTTGCCTCTGAAGAAGTGCTTATAGTTACTGAAAGACATTCACACAGAGAACATGAAAGAAGGAAAATGTTGTTACTATGCTAATCTGTGGAGACAGTGTTCTCACAGGAGAATGGATATTTGGTACATGAGCTCTGAATAACTCCGAGGGATACAGCAAGGCCGTGGGAGGCCCGAGGAAGCCTAAGCAAGCAAGATAAGAAGAAGCTGGAATTCACTGAGTTATGAGAACTGTGGACTGTTGGCAAGTGTTCGAGGTCAAGTTCTCACACCTGTGCTTAACCAATTATATGTTAGTCACTAAGGGTCTTCAAGACAAGTATCCAACCATGATATGCCAAATTGCTGTAGGTGTGTGTAAGCAATAGTATATAAGGAGTTAATGCTTTGCAATAAATGGCTTTTTGTCTGATCATCTTGATCTCTGACTGAGTCCTTTCCGTGGCACTAATCTTTTTGTATTTTATAGTTGACAGATCTATTTAGCAGTTTCTGTTCTGTCTGAGATAGAGAAGTGAAAAGAAAGGAAGAACAGACATGCAGTGTCTGTTCCCATGCATATCTAGATTAAGTTCTTGGTGCCTGGGCTCCCGAGTGTTTTGAAAGCTGTTACAGCACCATTAATTTCACAAATCACACCAAAGATAAATGGGTCAGACATAGGTGGCCCACAGGCCCAGGCCAGCCTATGCCTGGGGATAACATGCTTCGGTTCTTTCTCAGTTTATACTTCCACAGCACGTATAGGAAGGCATCCTATTAATCTCCTTTCTTCCAGTCAGTCCCCCTCCTGTAACAGCTAAAGTGCTTTGACTCTGTTTTTATTTTCCCCAGCACTGGAATTACAGTGGAGTAGTTTGGCCACATGATTAGAACTGCAAAACAAAATAACTCTGATCAGAGTTACATTATGTATAAATGACTAGGTATTTTTGTGTCTGAAACCTAGATACCAGAGGAGAGAAGAATGAAGTCCACAGTGTTAAAAGAACATACTGTATTTTGCAAATGAATGATTAAAATAGTTTAGGTATGAAGTCTTTTTCTTATTTGCAGTTGTATATGAACAAAAATACAATACTGTGGATATTTGCTCCTGGAAAGCTCTTTAAATTCTGTAACAAACTAGCAAATGAGATCAATGTACACATCACAGGTTTGGGTTTTGAATACTTAAAATATTATGAGTTGGGTTAGCTTCGTGTTTTTTAAGATCAGTCTCTCTGATTCAGACATTTATATTTTTAATACGACAGGCCTCAATATCAATGCTATTAGCGTAAAGCAAATCATAGGCTATACAACTAGAAGAGAAATTGCCAGCCTTTCCTGAAATTAGGAAAGTAGCATGAAACTCTCCCGCACCACCACTTCAGCTTTGCATGAAGCTAGTAGAAACTTAACTGTTTCAGATATCCACTTCTATCAAACTTGGTAGAATTAAGTAAATGATTCAGAAATCCTTGGGAGTGACAGAGGAGGCTGGCTGAGACTGAGGGATAGACATACTGAGGAAACCAATTTAAGAAAAGCTAGGTACAAGCCTCAGAACCTGAGGCAGTAAGTGTATTTCATATAAGCAAGTTATGAAATGCAAATCATTTCTCAGGAGGTTTCTTTATCAAAAAGCACTGATGCTGGCCCTAACAAAGAGCTTAAAAGATTAAAAAACTTTAGTTCTTTATTAAAGAGATTGAAATTTAAGTGTAATTCTTTGTAGACTTCATCTTGTAAATATGGACTTAATATAGTTTTGCATTGCATAATCATCCTTTAATGCAAAAAGCAAAACTGGATTTTATGTTAACTTATGTTTAGTGAGAAGACTATGAACTGTTAAACTCTGAAACTGGTGTATCATAAGTCCAAATAAATACATAATGTGACAAGGAAGAACATTCTTGTGTGAGATCTACAACAGTTAGGGGTTCTTCCAGTAGAAAAAGAGAAAGGTTAACATAGCATTTGCCAGAGAAACAAATCTCTGACCTTGTTCTTTGATTTTACTGGGAAATAGAAAATTTATCACAATCACAGGTTTCTGAGATTGAGATTTTGGGAGCCAATCCAAGCATTTCTATCATGACAAATTATTTTATAAATAATAATAATAATAAAATAATAAACCCCCTGCAACCCACAGTTGCTTGTATTTGAAATTTAAGGAATGTTAATATGCTGGTCATGTCCACCTTAAATATCAAAACAGGAAAGCATGTCGTGGTAACAGAAATTAATTTATATCTTTTGTTCCCTCTTAATCTCTCTCTCCCACTTACATGAACTTTGAACTGGATAATCCATTTACCTGTAAAATACATCACGCACCCACCTTGTCTATGTGACTACTTTGAAGGTATGTACAGGTGCAAAAATGTTTGTCAGTCAAGAGAACTTTTAGTTAGAACATATTTCTTAATAGTCATATTTTAGGTTTGTTCAACTAAACCACAAAGGGTGATTATTAGTCTACCCTTCACACAGTGCTCTGCTTTAATTTTGTGTCCTTGCTTTCAAACAGCTCTTTGTGCTTTTCCTGCACTCACTCTTTTAGCAAGTTCTTGCTTGCTATCTCTGATTTTAAGATGAACATTTCTAATTTATGTGAAAAGGAAATGCTACAAAATGTCAAGGATATCATTCATATTCCTGATTCTTCTGAAGAATATGTAAAACTTTATTCTACCCTTGAGCAGCTTTATGGCATCATCATCATGGTCAGAACTATCTGACTGGATATTCTGAAATATAGGATAATAATATAAAAATAACAATTTTAATATATAACTTGTTCCCAAAGAGCACACAAAATTTTTAAAATGGTATGAAATTAAATTTAATTTCCACTATTGACAAAATTTGCTGAGACAGTTCTTTTGTATTATTTTGCTTTACATTCCTGACTGTTACCCTGTTCTGTTACTAGATTTCAAAATATGATGCCTAGTCATTCTTCAGAAAACACATTAAAATCTAATTGCATTCTCTGTTTCTTTGGTACATAAAACAATGCCTAAATAGTCTGCTTTTCTAGTGTTCAAAAGTAATACATTTATTGGAGATAATATGTGTAATCGATTTCGCTTTTGCTTAACATAGTTGTTAATTATTTCACATGATCAGTATTTATGGCTCATGAATATGCCATGATTTGCAGGCGGTAGTTAGTATGCCTATTTCCATTTATTTTTTGTGTGTAATTAATTCACCATTAGATATTCTGTACAATAAAAAATATACACTTATAATTCTAAAATATCATTGCAATTCCGCTTCAGAGACACAGAGCATGAAAGTTATATGAATTCTACAGTTAATTGTAATATTCATGTTGTTTGCAGATTATTTCTTTCCTTGTTTACTTTATTGTGTTCAAATAAATTAAGAACCATTCCAAGTAGATCAATTATGAAGTGGCAGCTTGTTATTTAAGTAGCTGGCAAAATCAGACATAAGTATTTCTCGATCATTAAATTTAAATGAAATGCACAGAAATACTTTGGATTTTTTTTAAGCATTCAACGTATTTCAGTGGAATTTTGTTTTATATATAGTATTGTGTATACAGTGGTAATAGCTGCCAAAGTAAAACTGCATGCTCTTGTTCTGCTTAGCTTAAAGCTGAAAGTACTCAAAACCTCACAAGAATATTTCTAAAACACAGGTTTGTTTTCCTTTCTATGCCCACTTGAATTTTATTTTATTCCAAAACTATATCATTGTGTGAGAATTAGCTAGCAGATTTTAATCTTTAGCAGTATGTTATTATTTGTGGGCATTTTCAATCTATTTATTTATTTATTTATTTATTTTTAGTTTTCATGGAAAGCAGTGCTGTTGTTCAATGTCAATGTCCTCAACATCAAGTAACTCAGCAGCTTACAGTTTACTCATGAGATAACCTCTTTTGCTATCCTAACAAATCTGGAGCTTCTGGAGAACTGTGTTTAGTGCACAACCTTTGTAAAACTTGCAGCCTTCTATTTCATGTAAACTGTGTAGTTTTGCTGCTATAACATCAAAACATAACTTCCTAGTAAATGAATAGGGGCACAGCAGTAGGATTATTTAAAAGGTATAAGATTTTATGTAGCATCTCTTTTTTCAAATATATTACTTGTCTTAATAACAACTTTGGGAAATGAGATGGTAAGTAAAAATCAAACAGTTAAGGAGCAGTAAGCTGAAAAGATGTGAAGAACCCTAAGTGACTAGTTGAAATGAGGAGACCTCTTTTCATCAATTTATACAGGATTCAAAATTTGCAGGGCCTGACCACATTGGAAATTCTCTAAGAGACCCAGGTCAGGAATATAATAACTGCCAGAACAAAATAAAACTGCTAGGAAATCCTGAGCACACTCCCAAAACATAGTTTTGCATATGCTGAAAAAGAGAAAATCCAACATCTGCTTTTGTGACCACTTATATTAAAGTTCAAATAAGAATTTTTTTCCCGTTTTAAAATTATTAAATATCAATGCACTGTGTATCTTCTTTGAAAAGCTACTTGATGTTGCCTCTGGTTTTGTGGGTTGTTTTTTTTTTGTTGTTTTTTTTTTTTTAACATGAATAAATATTACAAGCTTTCAGATATTTTACTTATTTCTAAAACTTGTCCTCCTTTTTTTCCCCCTACAGTAAAGCTTTTTTGCTCAGACACAAATTTAAGCCAACATACTGTTTTTGCCAATCCCTGATAAAAGCACCTAGCAAACACTCATGCTTTGAACTGATTAAAACTGACTAAAGCTAATTCAAGTAAAATAAAACAATACATGTACTACTAAATCTCAGCTAGTTCTCAAAGTAACTTATATCTACTTCAAATATTCTGAAAATTATTATCAATTCCTCAGTAAATCACAATCAGTCTGGCAAGATCCTGATGCTCATTGAGGAACTGAGAAAAAATTATTTTGCAATTGTTCTATTTCATTTCTCATAACTACATGTGGTTCTCATTTCACCATATGTGATTCACATTACATCTGGTATCACAGAGGTAGCATACCTACTTTATGCTGACACAGAGGTATTACCTTCGGTCATCCTCAAAGAACACTAAAATAATAAGTTCCTGTAATTTTTCACCACCTGCAGTGTGAACTTTAAAATAGGCCTATTAAATGTGCAGTATTGCAGTTTCTGAAAAATTACAGAGGAAATTAGAAAGAAAATACACAGGGAAGGGTAAAAAGGGCAATGTGATTCTTAATTTTGTAAACTGCTTTCTTCCAGTTTTATGTTAAAATAAAATGCCAGATAAAGTTACTAGTAACAAATATGACATGAGAAACAAGAATTGAAAAGTAATTTAAACTTGAAGTAAATTGTCCCAGTGGAATAAGCAGTACTTTAGATCAGGCTGCAGAAAATCCTCAGCATCTAAAAGGTATTCTGAGACTGCTAACAGTAATAAATGTCGGTCACCTTGGCACTAAACTGCACTGTGACTTTCTTCGTTAAAATACTGAGAGAAATCTAGGGCATCTAAAGAAGTGTTGCAAAATTTGTTCTGTTTGTAATATTCTTTGTTTCTTTTGGAGAAATGTGTTAAGTGCTCTGAATGAAATAAAAATATTTAACTTTTTTTTTTTTAATAAAGGTACTATATGTAGCGTTGAGGATTTTGTTTTTTATTCCATGGCACTAAGCTGGGCAATCACTGGTCATAACTTGCCCACTATAAAATTTTCCAAGGACACCTGGCTGCTCTCTGCAGGAAAAACTGTTGAAATTCTTTTGCAGTAAGGGATGTGTCTGTGGAGTATGTCTGAAAGAGGTGTAGTGCTAGGTAATGAATTCTGTTTATTTACAGGTAAGACTATAATGGCTAAGGTAAAAACAGTAGAAAAATATGACTTTCACAGAGATTTCTTCATTCAGAAATATTTATGTGGTTTCACTCCTATATTGGTTATATCTCCTTTATCAACAAAATTAATCTTTCAGTACTAGTGGTAAAAAAATATGCCAGATAAATGAGTTATAAACCATTCTATAAAATATGCAAACCTGTTAATGACAGCAAAATGTGTGTAAAGAATAGTGTCTTCTGATCTAGAAAGAGGAAAAAAGAAAGGAATTCCAAATAACTGCTGTCATTTGCTATTTTGAGGTGAAGCAGCACTGGAGTCAGTTACAAAATGGCTACATAAAAGTACTTTTTTGTACAGTTGCTTTTTCCAGTTCTGAAGAGCCAATAAGAGTGGTAAAATATGAAAGAAATATTAGAGAAACATTACTGTACAATATTAACATTTGTTTCTCGTTACTCCTCTACCTTTTATCTACTATGTCTTAAGAGAACTGTTAGCTTACTGTTACATTTTCTACAACTTATCTTGCAAAAGCAAAGTACTGTATAATATATGCATAATATTCCAATATAATACATATAGATATAATACATATAGTAATTCCAAAATCCCCTTTGTAACTGTCGTGGTTGAAGCCCAGCCGGTAACTCAGAACCATGCAGCCACTAGCTCACTCCTCTTTTCCCCCTGCTCCCAGAGGGATGGGAAGGAGAGTCAAAAGAATGTAAATCCCACGGGTTGAGAAAAGCACAGTCCAGTAACTAAGGTTTAACACAAACCCACTACTACTACCATCTGTAATAATAATGATAAGGGAAATAACAAGGAGAGAGAACATAAAACTAAAAGGGGAGAAGGAAAACAATATACACAAGTAATGCAAAATACAATTGCTCACTACCTGCTGACTGATACCCAGCCCAACCCAAGCAGCAATAGGTCCCTTCTGAATAACTCCTCCCAGTTTATATACTGGGCATGATGTGCTGTGGTATGGAATACCCCTTTGGCTAGTTTGGGTCAGGTGTCCTGTTTCTGTTTCCTCCCAGCTTCCCCTCCTCCTTGGCAGAGCATGAGACTCAGAAAGTCCTTGGTCAGAGTAAACATTACTGAGCAGCAACTAAAAACATCAGTGTTATCATCACTGTTCTCAGGCTAAAGTAAAAAAACACAGCACTGCATCAGCTACTAAGAAGGAGAAAAATGACTGCTACAGCTTAACCCAGGACAGCAACATAATTGAACTGAACTGAAATGATCATGTTGCATGTAGACATGCTAAGTTTTTGGGTTTCTTTTTACAAAATGGATTTCCTGGTCTCTTTCAGGTTTATGAAGGTTTCTGAAACTCTAGTTGTTGACGCAGGAGTCACCAACAACGCGGAGACGATCAATGTGATCAAGGGATTGCCAAAGTTTATTCAGGTACAGTGCTCCTTTTATACCCTTACGCCCTTAGGTTTCTTATGTAGTGGCCTTGGATACTGAGCTCTAATTGGTTAGTCTAGAGGTTACTACCATTTACAAAGGTAATGTTTATGACTTGTTATAATTGCGATTAAATACCTTACTCTAAAATTACAGTGGGAAACTACAATGTTGGCAGAGATCATTCTCTGCACGTTTTCAGTGGAAAATTACAGAGGCCTAACAAGACAATTGACCTTGCTTATGCCTGCCAAAAATCTTCTTACTTTACAGTAATAAGTTTCAGGATATCGGGTTTGCTCACTACGTGGCCTTGGCTCTTTAAGAATTCCCACATCTAGTTTCAAAAACTGTTATTTGAGATTACTCCTTTACTTATCAGAGTGGCTGTCTGTGCAAAGAATTTCTTTTTCAGTCTCCCAGAGAACAAGAGACCATTGTTTTCCTTTAAAATGACAATGTTTCAGGGTAGTCAGATCTGGATTAATGAACAAGTAGTTGCTAAAAACTTTCCTGGCAATGTGGGCACTTGTCCAAACCTGGCTACTAGCACTAATATGCCTTGCTTGCATTATCCCGATACTGCAGGATGGGTCTCCCTCTGGTGAGGTCCCTGCTTCTGCTCATCCTGCTGTCACCCTCAGCCCCTTTCTCTTTTCTCAGGGAGCAGCCTGCCCTTGCTGTCACCTTAGAGGACCATGTTGTATAGATTGTCACTGAGAGGATGTATAAAAGCCCTTACTTATTAAGATCTTTTAAACAGGACAATGCTTACATGGGGTATCACATCTCTCAAATCTTGCTGTCTTATCAGTTCCTGTCTAAATGGTAACAGGAGTCTCCATTGTAAGGAGCTTTGTTGTAAGGTCTTCAGCTGGATCAGAAAAGACTCCCTAAACTACAGCTTTTCTGAATTCTTACATTCATTCTTGTGCCCTGTGGTCCTAAGTGACCACTCCAGCATACGCATATTACATTTCTATTGATTAATTTAAACTGTGTACAAAACACCTGATGTCTCAAGTATGGCCTTCAATTTTATCTGTGTAAAGTTAAAACAATTCTGCAGCAAGAACTGCTTCAGAGAGTCTCTGGAGCAGCAAGATTCTCCACCCCAGATGTTAATCAACACATCGAAGCACACAGATAGTCGCTGTGAATTGCCAAGTGCAAAGCAGAGGGAATCACTGTCAGTCCCTGAATTTTCTTCCTGGAATAAGTTGCTTGCAGCAATTAGTGAAATGTTTGTGGTGAAGCTGGGGAGTCAAACCCCTTGTCTCAAATCAGTCCATGGGTTCTTCTAGCAGGAACTGGACAGGGAGGTGCTTTGATCAGCCAAGAAACTGGTGACTGAGTGAACTGGGAGTGTCCAGCTACACCACAATTACAAATTCAGGATAAAATGAATTTCATCCTTAATACAGAATTTATAACTTAAATTCTGTAGATTTTGCTACAACCAGATCTGAGTTTTTCATCATTTTAAAAAAAATGTGCTCGTTAAAACATTCATTCGCTAAAACTAACAAACTTTGATAAAATCAAACTTTTAGGACATTCATAATTAGAATTTTTGGATGCTACAGTACAACAAACTAGTATCTCTCTGACAGTTGTCAGAGTGGCATTTGGACAAAATTTTGGAAACAACTGCATCTACCTTCCTGTCACAGATCTTTCAGAACTGGGAGTTTCTCTTTTCTTACAGTATAAAGTGATATCAACAGATATGATGACCTGTTCATTACATTTAAGTTTCATCTTGAGTTTTTGCTAATGGAAATTTTTTTTGCTACTGGAAAATTCAACTGGTCTTCCTGCTGTTAATTGTCTGCATGAGAAAAGACTAAACTGACTAACATGGACAGCAGCATGAGGTTCTCGTTAAACAATAGGATAGTGTCTGGGCCTGTTAGCTGCAATTTTTGCTATACTGCTATAATGTCAAAGTCCTAATGAAAAATAACTACTTCAGCGATGAAGACAAGATGAATCACTGACAGATTTTGCAAACCTTCACTATCTTAAACTATTGTCACAGGCGTATGTGACACCTGTGCACATGCTAACAAAATGCACAGATACTAACAGAATTATTTTCACGTTCTTCTCCACTGGGAAAAAAATAAAAGTAGAGATTTCCAAAGAGAAATCTACTGCGACAAAGAGACAACATTTACTTTTGCTTACTGGCAAGAAAAATGAACAAAAGGAAAGGACATATTTTTGAAATAAAGAAATACTGAGCTACCGTCAAAAAAGACATCATTTCCTCCAAAAGATACAGGCTGGACAGGTCCCATAGTTCAGCCTTTTTTATTCCTCTCACACAGCTGAGTCATGCTCTCATTATCAGAATCCCTAAAAAATCCTCACTTACAGCTCCATAAGTCTCTTAATAGCCACTCTTCATAAATTTTACATTGTATAAGGTAATCTTACGAGTCCTTTCATAAAACAAGGTATGTAGGTATGTTAAAAGGTTCTCATCTTGTCTAACAGGAAAAGTTTCTGTTTAAAAACGGGACTGTAGAGTCAAAATTACTTTCCAAATGTAGCCCCTAGGGAAGTGACAGAATGAGCAGTATATTCAGCCTACTTTTTCACTGTTTCTCTCTTTTCCTCACTTACTCCATCCCAACTCAACACCCTTTTCATGGCTTTGAGAAGCTACGGAGTCTTCCACCATCACATATCAAAAAATGCTGCATGAAAGCTGTAGCAGTAAGCTTCTAGTAGGACTCTGAAAGGTTTCTGGGAAAATTATTAGTGAAGTCATAAAGGCAGCCGAGAATGGGAAGCCTGAACTTGTTGGAGCTAATCTATTACTTTAAAGTGTCAGCAGCAGAAAGTGTTATCTGCTGTTTGCAGCAGGACTGTGGATACATGTCATGCCTGGATTTCTACTTTACTTACCCTTGGACACATCTTAAGGGATGGGAACCATTAGATGTTATTACTGTGATTAAATCAATGCACTTTAAAAAAATTGCAGCTTTCATTTCTTGCCACTGTAGTCAGAATTGGTCCTGTGCTCTCAGCAGGCTAGACAAAATTGAATTTTGCTGTTTGAAGGAAAAAGGTAATATGAATTTTGGGAAGAAAATGACAACTGATAAATCTTTCTCCTTTCTGCCCTCCAAAGAGACCAGGCTTTCTTTTTTCCTGGAAGATGAATTCATCAGCACCTTGCCAACAATAGCCTGCAGGGGTGAGACATTCAAAACTCATTGCACTCCCACTAGCTCCACAGAGAAGATGTTGCTGTGCTCAGTGAACCAGCAGCGTGTTGTTATTTTGAAGAATTCCAAACTTAAGTCAAAAAATGGGTGCAAGGTTGCGTGCACTGGCAGCAAGACTGACAGGACTCCCTGCAACCAAGGGTGTTTTTTTATCCTCAGCAATCTACCCGGAAAAGGTGGTTGGCTTTTGCTATTATGCCAGCCTAACTACGGGCAAAACGAACAGGACTTTTCTGCTATATAAGCATTACGTGACTGTTGTGGTTTAGACCAAGTCCCCCAGCTCCCGGAGAGTTAGGAAGGAGAATCCAAGGAATGTAGCCCCCATGGATTGAGATAGGAACGGTTTAATAGCTAAGGCATAACACAATAATAATGATACAGCCAATAACAAGAGAAAAGAATACAACACCCCACCAGCCACCGACCCATAACTCACTCCACCGTGCCTGGCCGAGCACCGCGTGCTCCCTCCTCCATTTTCCTCCAGAGCTCTACCCCTCCAGCTCTCTCTCTCCCAGTATGCATCCTGGGCATCACGTGCTATGGTATGGATACCTCATTGGCTAGCCTGGGTCAGGTGTCCTGTCTCTCCTTCCTCCCGGCCTCCCCTCCTCCCTGGCAGAATACGTGCCTTGAACAAAAGGCACTTGAACAAAAACAAAGGCCTTGAACAAAAGCACCCTCAAAACATGCTCACTATCAAGCAACTGCTCCCAGCCCAGAAGTCAAAACACAGCACTGCACCAGCTACAAGAAGGAGAAAAATGACTGCCATGGCTAAACCCATGACAGTGACATAATAAAATATCGGATTATTTATGTCAGCCTTTAAAATTAGTTTGAACTTTGTTAATGCATTTACTGGAAGATAAGGGGTAAATTATTAGGTGACCTTAAGAGCTTAATTAATTACATCTTTCTTTTTACTCAATTTCTTCATGAGGTAAAGTGGGTTACTTTTATGGTTAATCAGTTCTTAAATGTAGTAATTTAATTGTTGTTTCAATGCCATTTTTTTGTAATACCTACAACCTTATCCAGAAAAGTTGAAATAAAAGCATATAAAAAGCTATAGATCAGTTGTAGGTCTAAAAATAATGCTGAAGACTGAGTGTGATTCAGTCTGAGGTTAAGAAACATAAATTTAAGTTTCTACAAGTTGGAGTGTATATGTACGCCAGGTCTCCATACTCATCCTGTGGCTGGCATTCTGGACCCAATTTTGCTTTTTAAATAGTCATCTGTTGAGATATTTTAGACATCTCCAGCAGAATGCATATGACACAGATCATGCAGGAGGTTCATACCTTCCTGGAACAGTAGACAGCAGGCCAGACAAGAAGGGCTAGAAACATGAGTGCCCATGTGAGGAAATGGAGTAGAGCTCCCGATGACTAACCAGCTGAATGTCTTCTCTGTGACAGCAATGGTTGTCATGACAGTAACTGACAGCTGCCTTAAGAAAGCTGCATGAAAGAATTGGAGAAATAGTGCAATGGAGGTTTGAGCAAAGAAATGGACATGAGGTTAAGAATGCATCTCACCCGTATTTCAATGGAAAAAGGAATTTGCTGACTGAGTGGAATGCTCTCTCTGCAGGTCTGTAGATGATGCCAAACTGGAAAAAGGAGTGTGAATGATCAGGCTGCTGTTCAAAGGGCCTTAAACAGAATAAACAATCTGGCAGAAACTCTATAATAATCATAAACACTAAGTCCTGCACCGTGAACATAATAACCCAAGAAAACAGTACTGGTTGGACATTAACTGGACAGAAGTTTAGTAGAAAGGGAGCTGGGAGGCAGCAAATTTAATAGGAACCTGCAGTGTGCAGCAAAGGGCAACAGCACCTGGAATTGATTTTTCCTTTTGCTTTCTGGCAAGGAAACTGAACAAAAGGAAAGTACCTTTTTTTTTTTTTTATAAGGAAATACTGAGCTACCTTTGAAGAAGACAGAATTTTCTCCAAAAGTTAAGGGTTGGACAAGTCCAATAATTCTTTCTTTTTTATTCTCCTCATACAACTGAGCCCCCTGAACCAGTGCCTGCTGTGCCCTGAGGGGTGCAGGCAGAGGAAGCACAGTGCTGGACAGCTGCAGGGACTGTGTAGGTATCTGCATCAGGTTGTTCACGGGGCAGTTGATGTTCATGGCCTCAGGACAACATGGGAAACCATCCCCTGCTTTGGTGGAGCACGATCCCTGCTCTGCCCTGACCAGCAACATGCTGCTCACTAAGAACAAGCACTCAGCCTCCCTCAGCTCCTTCTGTCTGTTGAGTTCTTTTGAGATAAACACAAAAAGAGGCTCTTGATCATCAGTCTCACAGATGCCTTTAACAAGCTAGTGGAAGCATAACAAAAAAACAGAGCCAGGCTCTCGTAGGAGGAGAGGCAACAGACACAGGTTACAGGATAGGAAAGTCAAAATAGATAAAAGGAAATCTATTTTCATTATGAGGGTGGTTAAATTTGCTGCCCAGAGAACCTGTAGAATCTTTAACTGTGAATATATTCCAAACATGACCTGATAAAGCCTTAGTTTACATGATGTAAATTGGCTTTGTTTTAAGCAAGAGTTTGGAACAGATGACCTCCACAGTCATCATAACCTAAGTTATTTTGTGATTAATGGATCTATGATAATAACAAAGAAAAATTGCAAAATAAGTGTAGTAAAGAAATAAAATCCTGACTTTTGTATTATCTACAATTTCCTTATCTATGGATAAGGAAATAATGGTTTTCAAACAGTCATGGCAGCGGGGTTGGAACTAGATGATCTTGAGGTCCTTTCCAATCCTAACTATTCTATGATTCTATGAATATTCTAATGGTACTGACAGCTTAAGAGTAGTGGTTGAGAATTTTCTCCTAATGCACACCTTTTAAAATTTGTTAATGTATTTTATAGATTACTGTTGGAAATGCAAAAACCCCCAGACCTTGCAAAAAGGAGAGTAGACGGACTTTTACAGGTAGCAAGCACAGACAGACTGTCAACTGTTAGAAATCTTGCCAGTTTGTGTTTTGTGGGACTGGTCTCTCATAATTCTGTGCATAAGGATTAGAACTTCAGTGTAATTCTGGTCTATACATTTAGAAAGCAGAGATAACTGGTAACTTGATGAAATACAAGTGAAATAAAATTATCTGCTTCCTCTGTATAAGCTTATTTTATGCAAAACCCACTTTATTTAATGACTATGCATCTCCTCCAGTAGGGAGTTAAGTCCTTGAAGTTAAAGTGGTTTAAATTTCCTATAGATCCTGAGTAAAATGAAGTAGATTCATAACTAGGAGACTATTGCCTGTTAAAACGTTAGAGAGATGTATGTTGATGTTGTCATGGAGGGCTGAAACAAAGAGATGGGGCTTTTGAAATAAAAGGCAAAAAAAAACAAGAGTAAATGCAGAGTTTCAGACAAGCAGCAGATTGCTGTCAGGAGGAATGTGAAAAAAGCTGCTTTTATCCAACTTAAACTGGTACCAAAAAAAGTAGGGTAATTTTCAGCATTAGTAAAGCTTATTTCAGGAGATGATAAAGGCAAAGCTTGAAGCCACATGTTATGTTTCCACATCTTTTCTCCACTGAATATAAATTACATATAATGGCTTTATTTCACACAATATTCCAATTGACTTAAGGGCATGACCTGCAAACAAATTAGCAGTACTGACTTTATAGCCTTGCATTTCATGCTCCTCTTAGCCACTAGGATTCATCCTAATCATCTCACCTCATTGTCTTAGAAAAATATTATCAGACACAGAAAAGATTGCTGGCAAGGCTCTAATTTTCAGATCAATATTCTTCACAGTATGCAGAATGATAAGACCAAATTTAATAGAAAACTTTAGCACTTCAAATTAATCTTTCAACAAGTTCTTATGCACAGTTATTATTGGCTTCCCTAAATCAGTGTTTTGAAGAGGTAAAATATATTTGCCAAGGCAGACTTACTGATTAGTTATCTAAAATTAGCGAAGTCACCAAATAACAAGGGCCAGCTATTTGTGGTATAAAATTGCCTAAGTGTTGCCTGCAATAAGAAATTTTGCTTTTACATTTCCTGCATGCAATTGTAGCATCAAGAGAGGACATGATTTCTAACATGGGATTTATGCATAACACCTCGGGGATGCTAAACATAAAAAAAATAAAAAGTAACTAAATGGAAACACCCCTCCCTCAAACAATTAAAATTGTTAATTCATTTAAAGGATATCAAAATCCTTTCTTCTTGTAAAATGAATTGTGCCTGACTTAAGTAACTAATTTTTCATGTATAGGACCTATTGACTTATCAGCTGCATTTGTTGTCCCAGTTTTTGCCATAGGGCACAGCTTGTTAAGTTCTGCCCTGTGTGGTTGTTAGTCAAAATTGTTAAAATTGGTTGCTGTGACAATTCACACTGTAACACAGAAGTTTGTTTTTAGATCAGTGTTTACATCCAATAATCCTAAAACTTCCAAAGTTCTATAGCACAAAATTGGCCAGTTTGGTAGTCAATGTGAGCCACTGTTTTGGAGTTTTTCAATTTTCTGAAGGATCTGCACATTTTCCGTTTTGGATTATCATACTGAAGTTGTATATGTGGTTAGCCACTGGGCAGATCACAGCTGATTAGAATTTGTTGTTACAATATCAAATTTGACCCTTCAAATTATGACCCTTATGATCCCAAGTTCAGACTCATTTCTGTTGTTCATCTTGGCTGAGGTTATGCAAGTCACCTTGCTTAACAATTAATATAGAAATCTAGATATTATTTCTTATACCTTAAAAAATTTGCCTCAATCTCCTTGTAATTACAAACAAAATGCATTTTCTAACTATAGTTTATCTTCAGTTTGGTTTAAGTTCAAAATCTGCAATAAATAAACATCTTCACTGAAATCAGAGGACATAAGTAGGAAAAGGTTTAGTAGCTGAGCTTAGGAATGCCTAGGCCTTTTGCATTTATAGTATATCGTGCAGTAGTGTCATCCCTTATGTTAGTGCTTATGACACATCCTCAATATTGTTTAAATCTTTTCTTCAGATTGGGCTTATAAGGCTTTATTTTTTTGGCTTTCCTATGAGGTCTCATGTGGCATTGTGCAAAAAGCTTTATTAAAGTAAAGTGATCTCATTTTCTACTTCCTTCTTATTTATTACAATAAAAGTTACTATGTCAGAGGAGGAAATTAGATTGCTTTGATATGATTTACTCTTGAGAAAGCCACACTGTCTGGTTTCCATCACCTTTTTATTTTCCTGTAGAGTGTTTATAAATTGTCTGTTTAATAACTTTTCCCAGCATCTGTCCACATACTGAAAATACTGTGACTGGTCAGCGATTTCTCCTTTCCTAGGGGAATCTTACGTTTTTCCTATTCAGTCTCCTGAGACTTCTCTCTTCTATGAGATCTCAAAGATAATGACTTGTGATTCAAACACTACTTTGGTTATTTCATTGAGTGCTCAAGGTTTTTTTCCTTTCTTCCACTGCTATAATGGCCCATCTAATTACATAAAATAGTGTCTGGTCCCTAAAAGGAAGATAATATGGCAATAAAAGCAACATCTTTTGAATTTTTTCTGTTATATGATCTTTTTCTCATAAATCTTTATTCTCCTTCCTTGTCTTCAAGTTTATGATGCATTTATAGAACTTTTGTCTCTTCCTGTTTATCACCTATTTTGTATTTTAATCTTCCAGGTTTTATCTGTAGATGATTGTGTGGGTTTTGTAGACTCATGCTTAATTTTGTAGTTTTACTTTCACGCTCTGCATGAGATCCTTTTTTTTTTTTCCTGAATCTGACAGAAATCCTGGTTTAGCTATATTGCATTTTTAACACAGTTTTCTTCTGTTCTTTTACTTCTGGATATCTCTATTTTTAATAACTGTAAATTCTTCTGTATTTTATTCCATTCCATGGAAAATCAAATCTTGCCATGTCACTCATCTGATCCCCAAATGATTGGAAACTTCTGAAAAAAAATCCCTTAAAATTATTATTATTGTTATTTCAGCTCCTTTCTTCCTTTCTTTTTCTTAGAATTGTGAGCCTGATCCTCCTAAAACAATCCCTGCTACTTTCCACCTTGCAATCCTCAGCCACCACCTGTCAGTTGGAGTAGAGACTGGAGACAGTTTTTTCCTAAATTAATTCCCATTTCACATTCTCCCCAGTGTATTCTCTTTAATTCTGTTAGAAGTTGTGCCTGGCTGTGTTGCTTTCTACCAGGTATTGGATAATTAATGTTTTCCTTTATCACTAGCTCTCACTCTTTCTGTTGCTAAAAATACCTAACTTCCTACCTGGGGTACAACAGCTTCAGAGTCATTACAAATCTTTGTTTTACCCCTTTCTATATTCATGTGTATATAAAAAAAAAAAAAGAAGTATGGTCTCTTCATCACTGTGTTTTTTTAGGACAAATATGTCTGTCTTAATATTTAAAACTTTCTCCTTTCTTACTTCTATGTTTGTCCTCTTAAATTCCAATATTGTGATTTGCCATGAATGTTTGTGGTGCAAGTGAGATTGTAGCTTCGTCTAAATATCAGGAATTCAAGTTCTGTCTGTGTTTTCTACTTTGAAGTTTAGACACTGCAGTTCATTTTTCTTTCTTTTCACTCTTAGTAGAAAGAAGCAATCAATTTTCAGCTCCGTTTGCTAGATAAGAATTGTGGTTTACTTAGTGGAGGGCTTTTATCATTAGCTCTCATCAAATATTCTAAAGCCCCTTCATCTAGTTTACTGAACTGATGATCTCTTCCATTGTATGGTGGTTCTTGGAGATAAAGGCTTTGTAACTTCTTAAATTTGGGTTAGTTAGGCAAACTTGCTAAATGAAGCTTAGGTGACAAGTGTATGGAACAGTGGTTTACCCCTTAACATGGCTAGTGTCTGGTCTTTGCCAATTAAGCAATAAGGTAGCACATCCTGTGTAGTGACAACCACTAGGACTGGAATGTGCTTTCACTGTGTAGAAAAACAAATTTTTCATACATAATGCCATAGAAAAACCTTAATCATTGTGCAAGTCAAAATAATTTCTCATCTCCTTTCTATTACAGTGACCACAAATGCAAATGAGGCTGGGTAAACCACTAGTATATGGCATCCCTAGTTACTGAAGTTTGTGTATCTAACACCAAATATACTCAATGAGTTAGTTTTAAGATAGAAAGTATTTAATTGGCACAGCTACTATCAATAACCAGCACCTATTAACTGGGATGATACCCTGGTAATATTTGTTTTCCTTGTTCTGAAAAGTCCTCATAGGACCCAGAGGAGCACAACACCAAAGAAAAGAGGTAGATACCAAAAAGTTTTTGTACAACTAACTTTTAACTTTATTACAAGGCTTTTCTGTATTAATTAGATAATTTTAACAAATAGTAAATTTTTAGCTCCATATGTATGGTGTGTTGTTCTGCTAATAACATGGTTTTGATTGTAATACTTTAATGGAAATGTTTCTTATCATTAAAAAAATCAGAGTTCACAGATATTTATGTAGAAATTACAAATCTTGCCTAGAGTATTTATCCTAAACTAGAAAACCTGATGAGCATCATCTGTTGCTTGTCTGATTTACTTTCACATCCACAGTCTTTTACCTCTGGGTTTTATATATGCACATATATACATAATACACATGTCCTATAAATACATATATAAATTAGAGAGTACACCTACACAGTATATATATGCTACTCATATAATGATGCAGATACAGTATCAAGAAGCCTGTTTATTTTGCTAAGTGTGTGTCTAAACAGGTAGCTTTTCATCAGTCTTCCCAGGTTATAATGATTGTCCAGTAGTAGGATCATTAGTAAAGCATGAAATCATAGTTGGTTCAGTCTGATCAATTCAACCAGGAAATACATGTCAGATTACGTGGAATGTTCTATCTAAATTGCTTTCCAAGGGACAGAGGTTTAATTTAGCTGGAAGTCTTATTCCTAAAAGGGAGGTACACAGACTTGGACGTCTCTCTGTAGTATGACATTTTAGAGGGTAAAACAAAGGAGGAGCTTTCAGCAGTGTTGGTATATCTCACTTGTTCGCTTTTGTGAGGTTTTTTTTTTCTCCTTTGGGAGAAATGTTATCAGTAAGAAAAGAGCTTGCTTCAGTGAACAGTCTAACAAGAAAATATTTCTCTTACAATTAATGGTAGCTGCAAATTAATTTGCCTCCCAATATTCTTTCTGTATGGCTTATGAAACTTATAATTAGGCTGCAAATCTGTCAGTCATTTTAATATGAACAGACCATTGGGGAATATAAAATCAGGGATGAAATCATGCTCTTTCCTTAGTGTCTCAGAACTGAATTGCTTACAATATAGTCAAATACAATTTAAAATAAAGTTGATTCAACTGGTTATGGTTAGTGATTATTAGCCGTCATTTTGATTGTAATATAACAGTCACATCATTTTACCCAAAACATCTAATGTTGACGCAGGAGTCACCGACAATGCGGAGACGATCAATGCGATCAAGAGATTGCCAAAGTTTATTCAGGTACAGTGCTCCTTTTATACCCTTACACCCTTAGGTTTCTTATGTAACGGCCTTGGACACTGAGCTCTAATTGGTTAGTCTAGAGGTTACTACCATTTACAAAGGTAATGTTTATGACTTGTTATAATTGTGATTAAATACCTTACTCTAAAAATACAGTGTGAAACTACAATGTTGGCAGAGATCATTCTCTGCACGTTTTCAGTGGAAAATTACAGAGGCCTAACAAGACAATTGACCTTGCTCATGCTTGCCAAAAATCTTCTTACTTTACAGCAATAAAGTTCAGGATATCGGGATCGCTCACTACATGGCCTTGGCTCTTTAAGAATTCCCACAAGTCCACCTTCTTGTTTTTGAGCGATCCAGATACCCTTTACAGCTTTTTCTGCTAGCAGTTCTCATTTCAACTGAACTGTTACTCAAAGTCTTGGATTTATCCCCAGGTTAGAAACTGCCACAATACTTTTTCCCACTCCTCGGCTCATGTCCATCCCGGCCATTCCACCGGGGGGTCACTGAGAGCTGAACTGGAGGGCAGCTTCATCTGAACATGGGTACCAAACTTTTTTCAAAAGTCACTCACCCTGCTTTATGTGACTAAAAACACTGGCCTGCTCATTAGTAGCTATAAATGCCACCCTGCTTGGCAGCAGCTACAGCTGCCTGCTTTCTCAGCAGCAGCAACCATAATTCCTGCTGCACTTTTGCATTAACCCTTTCTTGCCTGAAATGTTAAACTGGTACTCATGAAAACTTCTACATGAACCCGACAACAAAAAATATACAGAACACTGTCTGCCCTCAACACACACACACATACACTTATGGGATCCCACAAGCACATTCCACACAACTACAATATTTGAAACACAAAATCCAGACAATCATTACTCCCTCTACACAGTCCCACATACAGAGCATGGCACAAGGACCCTGTAAAGACTATCAGGAAATCAGCTCTGAGAAGCATCATCACAGTGCAAGGTGGCAGGCTCAACCTTAGCAGGCGTCCCCACAGAGGCTCTGCCTCTCTCACATCACATGAGGCTTGGGCTTTTATACTGACCAAAATGCACACTTGTTCCAACACGGGTGGCCAGCCTACGTCGGAAGAAGTGGCCAGCAGTATCTATAAAGATTTGCAAGGGTTGACAGAAACATGGACATACTTATATTTACCAACTTCTAGTACATGAGTATCACAGAGAGACTGTATCAAAGGGAGTTGTATATGGGGTCCCAAGTCCACAGTCTGACACATTCTGCCCAATACCCCTGATAAGAGCATACAAGAGACCTTTCCATCTCGGGTGGGAAGCACACACACCATGGGAAACCGTGCAATACATCTGCGTCCCCCACCTGTCTCGCTTCCCCCTTGCTTATGCCTGCCAAAAATCTTCTTCTTTACAGTAATAAGGCTCAGGGATCGCTCACTATGTGGCCTTGGTTCTTTAAGAATTCCCGCAATCTAATATTTAGCACCAGCACTATCAACATTGTCACTAGTAAAGCAAAGTACATCACAAGCCAGAACAAGGTAAACAATTATATTTCCAATAAGGAATATAGCAAACACAAATATATCTATCAGAAAAGTCAATCTGAATCATCTGAACTTTGTTCTGTTAAGAAAAAAGATGTTTAGATCCTTAAGCAGAATCCTTATGTATCTTAAATAAGGATGGCATGTGATTCCAGAACCTACTAAGAGTACATCTTCTACTTACAAAGTCTGGAAAGAATACATGCTTTTGAATTTTCTGTCAGGATACAGTTGGCACTTAAAAAGAAATAAAAATTAAGTGGAAGTTAGAGATGGGGAAAGAATTTACTTAGATAATGAACTCACCGTATTTGTGTCCTACTCTCTCCTAAATGTGAAATGAACCTACGTTATGTCTCTGCTTCATACCATTACAAGGGCACTTGGTTTTTCCTCAATGTTATGAATGTTCATTGAGATTGCTATGTTATATGCACTCTGTGTTTCTGTTCTCATCGGCAGGAATTCATGTCATGTGCTATCCATTTGATTTTTCTTCCAGCAGCAGTTAGGAAGGTGCAAAAAGAAGGTACATAATTTGGAGTTGATGCTCATGTTGTAAATGCTTGCATGCTGAAAGAACTGGCACCTTGCATCAGAACAGAAAAAAGATTGCTCCCTTGAAACACCTGTGTAGGCAGAGCCCCATCCAGCAAAAATAGACTTCTAGTTGTAGATGGCAGAGATGAAGATAGTATCGTTCCATGTCCTAGTAACATTCCTCATTCTGCTGGTCAGACTGCTGTCAGGGTAGCCAAGGCATGGCTGGCACATCATGGAAGTTGGATATGTGCATAAGAGTGGACACAACCATGGTGTCTGTAAGACAGGCATGGACTACAGCAAGGAAAAGTTGATGCACCAGGGTATTTGCTCCTCTGAATGCTCCTTCCTCT
Organism: Melopsittacus undulatus; assembly: GCF_012275295.1. Taxonomy (NCBI): domain Eukaryota; kingdom Metazoa; phylum Chordata; class Aves; order Psittaciformes; family Psittaculidae; genus Melopsittacus; species Melopsittacus undulatus. The sequence continues at coordinate 79,698,922 of NC_047527.1, read as the reverse complement.
GTATTTTTCTTGAGAATGTTAATTGTGTGTCAGAGGAGACACAGAGCTCCAGATGCCAAAATGGCAGTGACTAGAGTGAGCATGGCCACACATACACTCACTGGCAGTGAATCACATGGCTCACTGTCAGTAGGAAGCTTAAGCCTGATCTTAATGTGGCTCCTCCAGGCTGTGTAAATGTAGCTGCTGATCTGGAAAGCAGTATTATTGAAAGGTGGAAGGTACCTCTGGGTGTTGATGTATCTCATCGGCTCATAGAACCACTGAAGCAGCTCCATTCTTCTTCTACCTGCCTGTCAGCCCAGCTACAACCACTGGACCAAGCACTGAGGCAGATAGCCCAGTGGAGCTGGGATAGAATCATCACACAAACCCTGTCTAGCACAGAAGACACATACTTCTCCAGAGCTAGGTTTAGTCAGTATTCCTGTGTGGGACTGACTGTCTGACAGCAAATGCTTATGGAAAAAGACAAGCTTAGAGATGTTTTCTTCTGGGTTATAGTGGCTTGGGGATTCCCTGAGCCACATTATTGAATCTAATATACAGTTTCATTGCTACCATTCTTGAATTTGATTATGGGGTATCTTTTGATCCTTTTCATATGTATAGGATCAAATTTACTTGTTTGTTGAAAACCTACTATTGGCAGTGAAAGTAATTACATTTGTTATGAAAAAATACTTTTTATCTTAAAGTTCCTATTAGAAAATTCTTCATTTACCACAAGCCATTCTAAAAGGCCAGTAACTCATACTTGATCAATATTTTAGTATTGATCCTTCAGTCCACCTTAATATATATTTCAGAAAAACAATGAAGATGGAATTTCAGAAATTCTCTGCTTACACTGATGTTCATTGGCAGTTTATTTCTCATCTGAAGCTGATATACATTATGTATTTGGACATAAAGGTGTAGACTGTGTTGCATTCCATTATCACATGCTTTGCTCTATTTAGTCACAGCTTCATTCAATAATCTTAAAGGTCTTTTCCAACCTAAATTATTCTATGATTTTATTCCACATTCAGGAGATGGATGAAGTGCACAGTGACTGTTGAAATAAGGGGGACACAAAATCACAAAATGGAATATATAAACTTTTAGAATTAGTTTTAAGCAATGTTAAATTTGATGGCTTTGTAACAGTAGCAATGGAAAATTACTGAGGTGCATGATACATTGAAAAAAAAAATAGAGTACAGATAGAGAGCATACTGAGAATTCTTGTACAAGATAAATCATTATAGTTGATGTAGTTTTAAGCAAAACAGTCTAGAGGAACAAGACACAGGGACAAGGAGTATCTGGGAATGGCAGGTGTCCAGGATGGGCTACAGTTAAACTAACTGATAAGTAGGAGGATAGGAGGATTATTATGTCTCTGGTGCTAACGAACCAATTAAACTGGTATAAGCATCTACTGCGCATGCTTCAAAGGCTGCCAGAAGTGATGAAGATTGTTGGAAGAAGTAAACGACCCTCAGAGACCACCACCACCACATATTTGCACGCATGCAGGGAACTTTCTGGAAAATCTTGTAATCCATATGTAGCCTCATGAATATGTGTGTATGCCCAGGGACTATATGAGGATGGCTTGTGTAGCAATAGGGAAACGTACCTATCCCACATGTCTCCCAGGGCCGCAATAAAGATTACCTGCTTGTCAGCTTGAAAACTTTGTTGGCAAGTTTGTTCCTGGAGTTTTCTCTGAATCACTGTGTAGTAAAACCATTCTTTTTGAGAATGTGCCAAATGTACTGCATATGTGCAATGTCACTGCATTGCTCTGGCATAGATATTTATGACACAGACAGGAACTCAACCTACTAGAAAGAACCAAGATAAAGCAGGCAGTATAGTTTTCAAATGCTGTCTCATACCCAGCCAGCACAGATAATCTGCAGTAGTCTACACAGGTCTGTACAAGTATACTCTTAAGTGAAATAGAACATGTTATTTATTTTTGTTCATGCTAAAGTGATTAGATTCTTGGTACTGGGGAATTTACTTAAGTTTGGGTACTAATCTGGGTACTGTCTTCAGATTAGGCAGCACTTGATTCTCTTTCTACTAATTTTCATTCTTCTTCTGCATGTCTTTCCTCTATCCATCAAATGATGCTTAGAAAATTTCTTATTCTGATAAGAATATTCCTATATATAGTATCCTGTATACCTTTCCATATAATAATACTCTCTTCTTTCATTTAAATTTATAAACACTTTTATTTCATTAAATTTACTTTTCAGGAACTTATAACAGATGAGTTTTAAATTTCTTCCCAGCTTTAGGATGGAAGTATTGTCTATGGGGTACTGGCAAAAGAAACTACACTTCTAGAAGTATCTTATCTTTTATTAAACTATAAAACTTTAAGAATTTAACCAGCTTTTTCCAGATGTAGCCTTTCTTTTTGGTTTGGTTTGGTTGGATTTGGTTTGGTTTTTTTTTTTTTGGGGGGGGGAGGGGGTGGTTTTGGGTTTTTTTAATGGTTCTTAGCATAATATGTTTTTGTTAACATGCTCTGGTTAGATTTTTATTTGTCTGTTTGATTTTGCTTAGCTTCATATGGGCCCTGATATTTTTCCTGCAAAACACTCGGTCTGGATTGCCCATGGAAAAGATGCAATACCAATATTCTGTGCTGGATTTTCTAACTGATTTTCACTAGTTGCCAAATATACTTCAGTAATTTTACTATCTTCTCCTCTCAAAACTGCTTTCCAGAAGCCTAAGTTTTGCACTTTCCCCTCAAAACTCTGTATTTTGAGTCATTAAACATTTCTTTTGCATACCACAAATAAGAATGCCTGCTTTACCATCTTCTTTGATCATCTGCATATTGAAGTGTAACACAGCAAAATAGTTCCAAAGAACTGGAAAACTGGGCATGTATTCCTTCTCTTTTCTTTCTATTTCTTTTTTTTAATCTGGTAAATGATGTGCACAGTTTGTTCTAATTTTATCTTGAATAATATGGCAAATTCTTCACCCTGGCTGCAGTTACAAGCAGACAAAAACAATATATGGTAGCCTAGAGAGCAGACATATGATTGTCAAGTCATCAAAAAATGTGTTGCGTTATTTCAGATACCTAATTATTTTATTTGTATGGGAATTCCAGAAGGTGGTAACAGATAACTACTTGCTAATTGCTTTTAGTGTTAAACTGGAGCAATTGAATTACACAGGTGTCCTGGGTTTAGCAGTAGCAGTCAATTTTTCTCCTTAGTAGCTGGTGCAGCGCTGTGTTTTGGCTTTCAGCCTGGGAACAGAGCTGATAATACTTATGTTTACTCTGACCAAGGACTTTGTGAGTCTCATGCTCTGCCAAGGAGGAGGGGAGGCCAGGAGGAGGCAGGGACAGGACACCTGACCCAAACTAGCCAAAGAGATATTGCATACCACAGCACGTCATGCCCGGGGAGGTAACTGGGAGTTACCTGGAAAGGCATGCTCTTCTCTGTTGGGCTCATTTTGGTGGGTGGTATTGTATTCTCTTCCCTTGTTATTTCTCTTATCATTATTATTATTGATGGTAGCAGTACTGATTTGTGTTATGCCTTAGTTATCAGACTGTTCTTATCTCATCCTTTGGGAGTTACACTCTTTTGATTCTCCTCTCCATCCCTCCGGGACGGGGGGAGTGGGGGAGGGAAGGAAATAAAAAGGTGGGGGGGGGGGAGTAGAAACTGTGTGGCTGACTGGGTTTAAAACATGACAGTTCTTTTTGGCCCCCAACATGGGGCATGAGGGATTGAAATAATGACAGATCTGACCGGAGTGTGTCTAATTGTATTTGTGATAAGCATTCATTGTTTTGAATTAATAGTCACTCATCACAATGTTGATTTATTGGCTCTCAAAGTTGTTTCTCTTGATCTCACAGTTTCAGTATACCGCACCTTACTTAGAGCCATTTTTTGCTGTGCTAGTGTTTTTCAAGTGTGGGGCTTGGGCTAAGTTTCTTATCTCATTGTACTTTATGATAATGACTTGTAATACAATAGAATCATTGATGATGAAACTGATCTGGCTTATGTTCCCAGTGTGGTCACCACCCTTGTACTTTGGGAGGTATATAATAGAAGTGCTTAGCAATTACACATCTTTTTTCTCCTTCTCAGGAGGAGACATTCTTTTACCCTCCCAGCTCCTGCCCCCCCAGCCCGTTTACAGCATCATTTGAGAGTTATGAAGTTCTTGAATGGCCTTTTAATACTGTTGGGACCTGTTTGCTGATTGTGACGAGATAGCCATGTTGGCACACGTACAGTGTGTGTTTTCCCATGACCATTATGTCTGATTTCAAGAGTTAAGCAGAGTCAGGTTTGGGTCTTGTCTGGGGTTAAATAATGATATAGGAGGACCAAGAGATTTTCCCCGAGGCTGGACAATTGTCAGGGGTTGAGCAGTGGCAATCATTTTTTCTCCTTCTTGTGGCTGGTGCAGTGCTGTGTTTTGAGCTCTGGGCTGGGAACAGTTGCTTGATAGCGAGCATGTTTTGAGGGTGTTTTTGTTCAGGGCCTTTTCTGAGCACATGCTCCAGCCAGGTGGAGGAGGGGAGTCCGGGAGGAAGGAGAGACAGGACACCTGACCCAGGCTGACCAATTAGGTATTCCATACCATAGCACGTGATGCCCAGGAGGCAACTGGGAGAGAGAGCTGGAGGGGTGGAGCTCTGGAGGAAAATGGAGGAGGGAGCACACGGTGCTCGGCCGGGCAGGGTGGAGTGAGTTATGGGTCGGTGGCTGGTGGGGTGTTGTATTCTTTTTGCTTGTTATTGGCTTTATCATTATTATTTGTAGTAGTAATGGCAGTGGTGATTTGTGTTATGCTTTAGCTATTAAACCATTCTTATCTCAATCCGTGGGGGCTACATTCTTTGGATTCTCCTTCCTAACTCTCCGGGACTTGGGGGAGCAAAGGGGGGGAGTGTGCGGATTTTGGTTTAAACCACGACAACAATCATGAGTGGCATGGTGTGGGGGATAGTATGGGCAAGTATCTAGGTCAGTGGGCCCCTCCACTACTTTGGAATTTCACCACTGAACAAGTGCAAAATCCAGAAAAATTAGTAAAACACTTAAATGAGGTGTGTTGTCATTCTGGCCATACCAGAGACAGACAAATCATGGCAATGTGCTGGGGCTTGGCCTATGCTTACAGGGCCTTGTTCAACACTATCCAACACCTTCAAAAGGAAAAAAATGTCCCTGGATCTGAGGGCAAAGCAACAGCGCAGCTACTCCAGCTCCAAGAACAGTAGCTACACCACCCCCAGTGACAAGTACAGCTGCTACCAAAATTTTGGCTGCAACGGATAGCGCAACTACCCCAGTGATAAGTACAGCAGCTACTCAAACTTCGACTGCAACAGACAGCACAGCTACCCCAGCTCCAAGCACAGCAGCTAGACCAGTGTGGGTTTAAACCATGGCAACAAGTATATCTCAATTATATCTTGATTAATGTAAACTTTGGAGGAAAAAAAAGGAAGAACATCAAAGTAAAAAATTTTTAGGTAAAGCATAGACAAAATAAATAAAGTCTGGAACAGATTTCACATAAATATATGTGCATATATTAAAGTTTAAAGACTATATTAACATTTATAAAGTAGATTAAACTATGATGTTAACATTAAATAATTTATTACTTACTACAGACTTTTTAGTTAGCATATTAGGCAGTCAAAGCTCAGTAGGAAAACTGCAGATCAGTTTGATCTTCCTACATGTAGCAGTTGCAATGTAATTATGCAATGTATGAAGAAGTTTTCTTAATGAAATGATGTGCAGGCTGCCTGAAGGTCTCCAGAGGAACTTACTCAATTTTAACAGTTGGTTAGGGCCATAGATGATATTTTTTGACCATACAGAAGTAATAAAACAGAAGACAAAAAGTTGAAATACTGGAATATGTTGCTGAGGTTGTAACTCAATTCTAAACACTTAAGAACAGACTTAGTTTTCATTTCTAAGCAATTCCATTGGAGTGTCTATGTGTAGCTCTGATTGTCAAACCCTAAAATTGATGGAAACATATAGCTATACCTTTTTGGCCAAAGTTCTGGGCAACAAAGTTTGATTTTAGGACAGGAAATAGAGTTGGGGGAAACACACTGAAGTTTCAGGATTAATTATTCAGGACAGCATCAGTGTCGTGGTTTAAACCAAATCCGCACAGTTCGCTCACTCACTCCCCCCCTTGCTCCCCCAACACCTGGAGAATTAGGAAGGAGAATCCAAAGAATGTAGCCCCCACGGATTGAGATAAGCACAGTTTAATAGCTAAGGCATAACACAAATCACTACTGCTACTACTACTACAAATAATAATGATAAAGCCAATAGCAACAAGTGAAGAGAATACAACACCTTATCAGCCATCAACCCATAACTCACCCTACCCTGCCCGACCGAGCACCAACCGATACCTCCTCCATCCCCCCAGAGCTCCAGCCCTTCCAGGTCTCTCCCTGTTACATCCTGGGTATGACGTGCTATGGTATGGAATACCTCTTTGGCTAGCCTGGGTCAGGTGTCCTGTCTCTGCTTCCTCCCGGCCTCCCCTCCTCCCTGGCAGAGCATGAGCTCAGAAAAAAGGCCTCGAACAAACCAAACATTTGAGCAGTAACTCAAAACATACTTGCTATCAGCAACCGTTCTCAGCCTGAAAGTCAAAACACAGCACTGCACCAGCTACCAAGAAGGAGAAAAATGACTGCTACGGCTCAAACCAGGACAATCAGAAATTGAAAAATTAATGTAAATCCCCTTGTCTAGAATGTTTGCAAACTTTTTTGCCATCATGTTTGAAACCAATTAAGTCTGAATTATCTACTGAGAAGAGATGCACTGATTTCTGGTATTGCTCAGAACTGGGTATTGAGGACTGTTAAGCCTTGGTAATTGAACTCTTAGTAACTTGTTAGAGAAGATACTGTACATTAAAAGATTCCAGTATGGGGTCTGGCTGAAGAGAAATCTTCTAGAGATCAAATATTAGTGTTTCAGAAAGACCGTCCGGCATCTGTGAAAACCAGTCTCAATGAGTAGTGACAGATTTTGAATTATTAGAAGTCCAACAAAGAGAAGAAGCTGCAGTGGAGTCTTGTCATTTGTGCTTCTCTCCTAAGGTTAAAATAAAAATATAGTATAGTGTAGTCATGAAGGAGCAAGTAAATCTATACTGTATCTATTAGAGACTGCAAAGAAATGTTATTCACTGTAATAAGTCCACAAATATAGATTTGGAAGCATATAAAATAAGTAAACTCAACTGAACCATGTAGAAATTTGCATCAGGTTTTACAAACTGTGCCACAGAGAGCAATTCACTGGGGGTTTATGAGGAAGAATGTTATTATAAAACGTCTTTAATAAAAAAAAATGTGCTTATGCATAGGATACCTAGGAGAGCAGAGTGTATAATAGGCTGTAGATCCTCATCGGCAGTTCTTGACTATTCAACACAGAAGTGGGTGTGTAGCAGAAGAGCTATCTGTCTATAGAAGGGATGCACTGATATAAGCTTAGTTTTCAATCTATGTGGCAGCTAGCCTTGAGCTGTGATTACTTTTAAAGTTTTCCAGTAAAAGCAGGTAAATTATGTACAGAAAAATGACTCAAAAATCAATAAGAAATTATCCAGACCAATGGAATTACCTGCAGACTTTTTACTACGTTCAGCAATTTGTGCCGCATTAAGCCCTACATCAAAAATCCTTTTCTATGATGACCTTCATCAGAAGATTTGCAAGGGCTGTTTTTTCACCAAGTAAGCCTAGTCCTTTTGAAAATATAATATCGAAGTACCATTAATAAGTAAATTTAATCCAAAAATTTGAATATTAAGGCACCAGACTGTAAAGGCATTTTGGTGTTTAATGCTGACTAGCTTCAAAAGCAGTTTAGTATCTGCATAGAAGTGTTGCCCAGGTACCTTCAAATTTAAGATAAATGGGAACCTGATGACTTAATGCAATTCACATAGTGTATGTTACCCCCAGACAATAGTGTACCAAAGTTATATGGAAAGAAAACTGAAACAGATCTCTGCTCCTTGAGAGTTAGACTACAGTCAGTACCTGAACTAGCTTGTTTAGACATGTATCTCAGAATTTACCTTGCAGCCTGCAATCTCAAAACCTTAGCATATAGATAGAAGACGTACAGGTATACAAGATACAAAAAAGATGTGGACAGGCTGGAGAGGGTTGAGAGAAGTGCCACAATGATTAAGCCTGCTATATGAGGAAAGGTTGGATCAGTTGACCCTTGAGGTCCCTTCCAACCTGTGATTCTATGATTCTATGAATAGATGTCAGCCTTACAATATCATGAACTGAATTCTGCATTTTCTAGATCTGCTTACCCCTATTATGAAATAGTATCTTGGACGTTCTCATTTATGATCAACAAATAATGTACTTGAAAACAGAAGCAAAATGAAGTAAAATTAACTAAATTACGTAGATTTTACTGATGATTACTGCTCTATTCATGAATAAGACAAATATTCTGCATTTTAAAGTTATAGTAATATTTTGATATTTAGTTGAAGAACTGATACTTACCATTTGTAGTACCAAAGCAAAACACTCATCTTCTGTCATGGTATAATGCAAATACAGTGCCATTCTTACGCATATTGAACAGAAAAATTGATGGGAACAGTTAATGCTTTGTTTCCAACCATTATCTATCACACCAGTATCACATATTGAAATGCAGGCCTCATGATTTTGTAAGAAATCACTGTTCCTAAACAAAACCATAGGATTAGGTATGTACATCTGTTTGTTCCTTCTCATCAAGCACAAACATAAGTAGTAATTATTGTATAACAGAATAGTGGCTGAAGCTAGCAGTGTACTAAGATCACAGGGCTTTAATGAGGGATACTGTTTCTTGGCATGAAAAATAACACAATGTGGAGCTGTCTATAATGTGGTAGAAAACCCAGCAATAAAGATAGAAGAAGGAACTAACTTGATGTTCTTTTAAATCACTGGTATAATAAGCAAGAGTTTGTTTAATACAAAGGTGTGCAAGATATTAAAAAGGCATTGTTTTTTTCAAGCAAGACTGTGCCTTATAAGAAATGGCTATATTGATGACAGCAGGATAATATTTGCTGAGATAAACAAAGTACCCTAGGAAATCATCCCTTGAAAAGTATAGCAGAAATATATTCCTGCATCCGGCTCTAATCTTTCTGTTAGAGGCTACCCTTCTACTCTGAAAATCAATTACTAAACTGTCTGCCTGATACAACAGTGGAAATGATATTGGATAGAATTGAACTATAAAAGCTTTTGACTGCTTACACGGTGAGGAATTTCAGTGTCTACACCATCAGATGATTGAGAGCTGCAACTATAGCCACTTCAACTGTCATGTTTGATCTGCTCAAAACACACGTCTGAGCTTTTAAATGTTAAATTGCCTGAGGACTGTGATGCCAAATTTGTCCCACCATACGTGTAGAGATTACCCTTCAGCCACTTTCATTGACAGAGTAACATTAATGTGTCTGTAAATATTTTGACTGCTCCTTGGATACTCACTATTTCCTTTCTTACTCCAGAGGCCCCAAAACAGGAATTATGTTATTTGGAGGTGGCAGTGTTTAGATGCATTCCTATTCCTGGTTCTAGACCGGTTAGTTAATAGAATCCTACCTTGTTCCTGATGTCTGATTAGCCTTTGCAGTCTTAAGAACAGGGAAAGCCCTATCCCCGAATATTATGATCACTGCTAGAGTAGCAGAACAACATCTCTTTCCCATTTTAAATTTTATTGAGAAGTTTTCTAGTTTATTAAATATAACAGTGAGATTTTATTGTATGTCCTGTTTGCAATTCATGTTAATTTTCTTTCAAATCACCTGTTGTCAGGCGAATCTGCTGCTTTGTTAGAATTGTTGATTCCAGTCCATTCTGAGACCAGTGCCTTGCTGTGCTGTACTTACGAGCTTGTTTTCTATAACTCTTATTTCCCCCAGTGCCCTAGCAAAGCCTTCAGACTTGCAGATGCACTTACTCCTTCAGACATCTTATGATAGGTCTAATTAGCATCCATGTGGAGCACTCTGCAGTTTCCTGCAATTACGTCTTTCAGTTTTAGCAGTTATTAAATTGCCCCTCTGAAAATGCACTCTCAGCAGGGACTAGCAATAAAGGTAAGCCTGAGAAAAGCAGACCCCAAAATGCATGGTGACAAGCTTTATTAATTAAAGCACTGGAAATATGACTACAAAATTAAGATAAAATTCAGTTCTTTGAAAGAATATGATAGTTTATGTCAGAACATGGCCTTTCAAATGAATGCCTTCAAATCTATTCTGTAATTCTTTTCGTCTAACTTTATAACATCAGTTGGCTCAGTAAATATCACATGAGAGCTGAAAACTTTTTGACCTGAATAAATGATTTACAAAAATCAAAGTAGTTTCTGTTATGGTATCAAAATTCCCTAAAAATAATCTCCTGGAAATTGCTTGCTAATGCCAAGAACACTAGAAAGATTTCAGTCTTTTATAGCCATTATTGAAACTGCCTTATGTGCTACCTGAATGAACATTCATATATATCAACTTTGAATTATTGCAAATCATAAAACTTTTCTCAAGATCAGAGAAAAAAGGTTGTTCAGATTACTTAGTTCTATACAATTTGTATTGGGATTATTTTGGTAGCCCAGATTATAAGAATGGACTGCAATAGTTTAGCCTACAAAAAATTGCTGCCCTCCATCACTGCAGTCAACTTTGTTGACGTGGTGGGTTGATGTCAGCCAACTGCCAGATCCCCACCCAGCCACTCACTCCCCTGCCTCAAAAGAACAGGGGAAGAAAGTAAGATGAAAAAACCATAGGCTGAGATAAGGACAGTGAGATCACTGAACAGTTACTGTGATGAGCAAAACAAACTCAGAGAAATGATCATAGAGTCATAGAATCATAGAATAGTTAGGACTGGAAAGGACTTTAAGATCATCTAGCTCCAACTCCCCTGCCATGGACAGGGACACCTCACACTAAACTATGTCACCCAATCCTGTCCAACCTGGCTGGCCTTGAACACTGCCAGGGATGAAACATTCACAGCTTCCCTGGGCAACCCATTCCACTGCCTCACCCTCACAGTAAAGAACTTCTTCCTTATATCTAACCTAAACTTCTTCTGCTTAAGTTTAAACCCATTACCCCTTGTCCTATCACTACAGTCCCTAATAAAAAGTCCATCCCCAGCTTAATAACTCCTTGTTGTGGTTTAAACCAAGTCTGCACAGCTCATTGACTCACTCACTCCCCCCCCCCCATACACCCCCAACTCCCAGAGAGTTAGGAAGGAGAATCCAAAGAATGTAGCTCCCACGGGTTGAGATAAGAACAGCTTAATAGCTAAGGTATAACATAAATCACTACTGCTACTACTACTACAAATAATAATGATAAAGGAAATAACAAGTGAAGAGAATACAACACCTCACCAGCCACCGATCCATAACTCACCCCACCCTGCCCAACTGAGCACCGATCGATACCTGCATAATCCCCCCAGAGATCTCGCCCTTCTGGGTCTCTTGCGGTTACATCCTAGGTATGACGTGCTATGGTATGGAATACCTCTTTGGCTGGACTGGGTCAGGTGTCCTGTCTCTCCTTCCTCCCAGCCTTCCTCCTCCCTGGCAGAGCATGAGGCTCAGAAAAGTCCTTGGACAAACCAAACACCTAAGCAGTAACTCAAAACATACTTGCTATCAGCAACCATTCCCAGCCCAAAAGTCAAAACACAGCACTGCACCAGCTACCAAGAAGGAGAAAAAATGACTGCTACTGCTGAACCCAGGACACTCCTTAAGATAATGGAAGGCAGCCATGAGGTCTCCATGCATCCTTTTCTTCTCCAGGCCGAACAGGCCTGATTTTCTCAGCCTGTCTTCATATGGGAGGTGCTTCAGTCCCCTGATAATCCTCATGGCCCTCCTCTGGACTCATTCCAACAGTTCCATGTCCTTTTTATGTTGAGGACACCAGAACTGCACACAATACTCCAAGTGAGGTCTGATGAGAGCAGAGTAGAAGGGCAGGATCAACTCCTTCAACCTGCTTGTCACGGTTCTTTTGATGCAGCCCAGGATACGGTTGGCTTTCTGGCCTGTGAGCTCACACTGCCACCTCATGTTCATTTTTTCATCGATCAGCACCCCCAATTCCTTCTCCACAGGGCTGCTCTGAATCTTTTATCTTCTCAGTCTGTAGCTGTGCCTGGGATTGCTCCTTCCCAGTTGTAGAACCTTGCACTTGTCTTGGTTATACTTCATAAGATTGGCATCAGCCCACCTGAGGAGCACCGGGGGTGGGTAATGGGAGATAGCAGTCAGCCCACAGCAGCTCCTCTCTGCTGCTCCTGCCTTCTCACGCTTTTTTCTGCTCCAGCTTGGGATCTTCCCAGGGGTTGCAGGAAACCCTCTGCCCCACCGGGGTCCCTCCCAGTGCTGCAGAGGCATCTCTACCCCCTCCTGCCCTCCTGCCGCTCTGCCTTCGGGCTTGCAGGGCTGTTTCTCACCCCGTTCCCCTCAGCCCTGGCTGCCGGGCACCGTTTGCCCTTCCTTACCCAGGCTTTCCCCGATGCTCCCGCTCGTGGCTGAAGGGCTGAGCTCTGCCCTGCGGTGGGGACGTTGGAGCCGGCTGGGACCAGCTGTGTCAGGCACCAGGCAGCTTCGGCTGCTCCGCACAGGGGACTCCCGGGCAACGCCACACCGCTGGTGATGCTGACAGCACATGGGCACCTGAACCCGGTACAGTACCAAAGCTTCCAAACTTAATTTTCAGTGTAATCTATCTTCATCATTCTAACTAGCAAAAATGGTCCGAGCCATTATTTTCTATGTATAAGCTGATCTGTGTCTATGAAGAGATGGTTGCATCACAGTCAAGTGTTGTTTCTTCCTCTTCCTGCTTATACTTGTGGTTTTCCTAATACCATATTCCTGATATTCTTAACTGAAAATCACTTGCTAAAATAGGCACCAAGGTCTCTAGAAGGTATTTTGGGTTTGTTGTATTTACATGCACATGTTTTCCTCATATTTGCAGTAGAAATTACATAATGTGAAATATTTTTGCATATTAAGCATTTTCCATTTCACCCTGCTTATCTAATTTTTTCCCCCCTTGCATATTGGTAGCTAAAACTCTGAGCTTGCAGTATGTTACATCTGTATTTCATCATACATATGTGAACAGCTTCACTTGTTTCAGCAGTACAATTCATCTCTGTAAACAATATGTATAACTTGTACCATCTGAGTCCGAGTATTATATATGTCCCTGCCCATGGCAAGGGTGTTGGAACTAGATAAATTTAAGGTCCTTTCCAACCCTGACTATTCTATGATTCTATGGTTCTATGTTTCTACATGGGAAGAAAAAGCATGAAAGAAAAACTAATCCTTTCTTTAATATTTCCCAAAGGCTAATGCGTAGTGTTCTTATGCAATGCATGCAATGAAATCATAATGACAGTAGTTCCTCAGAAACATAACCTACATGTCTGTTTAAATCTGCACTACACAGTTGTCATAATTTTGTAATGATCTTGTCTAAAGATTCTTGAATAGATTTACAAAGTTGAACCACCATAGTCTGGTTTATCATGATTGATGCTTTAGAAGAGATGTTTGAAAGTGGCAATATAAACACTGGAATGTATTAAATTAGTCTGTATGTTCAGTTCTCTCATTTTTTTGTGTCAGATAGCAAAGATAGCAGCTACGTTTCCTAGAAACATAGTCTGTAACTCTGCAGTTTAAAATGAGTAATTAAAACACTACAGAGGCCTCAACTAAGTTTTAAAACAGCCTTATTAACTGCTTGGCTACACCTTTTGGATTTGTATCTTGTATCTTTCTTGATGGATTGCAAACACAAGTAATGAACCTAAGAATCATTTAAAACATCTCTAGTAAACTAGGACACTAGAGAGAAATCTCCTTCTGCTGTTATTTACATCAGTTTTTAAAGATTGAGCATTGATTCATGGACAAACTTCTGTATTTTAATTGTGCATTAATAATGCATTAGCTTTTGATTTAAGGATAATAGCCATAATTGGTCTATCAGAGTTGCAAACGTTTACATCCAATGCATCAAATGCATTTAGGAAAACAAAAACAAAAAACAACTACAAAAAAAATCTTGCACCTTGTTTGACTTTTCTTAAACAAGCAAATGATAATCAGATAATGTTTAAGCTTTATTGAGTGATTTTTTTCTACAGTAATTTTTCAGTGCTCATCAGAAATAAATTGCTTTATGGGGAAAATACTATTTGGATTGATAGTGGTTTTAATCCTTATTTTGTAAGCCACATTACTTATTTTACCCCCTTGCACAAAGCAATATACTTCAAATTCAAAAATCTCTATAATTTATTTATTTAAAGGCTTTCTCGACTCTACTCCACATGATTTTCTGTGGAAAATAGCACTTGTGGCATCTGCTTGATGCTGATTTAGCTTGCATATTGCTTGCTGCTGAATCTGATTTTTTTTTAAGATCCATTGCATTCTGTTTTTGAAACTACTCTCCTGTATGACAATGTTAACCCCTCCCCCCCTCTTTTTTTCCCCCCTGTGGAAAACTGTGTAAGGAAGGTAAGATACTTTTTAAATATCAGCCCATGTTCGAGCCAGACGTCAGCCACAAGATGGTCTTTAGGGTCTGAGGGCTATAACCTGTTGAAAAAAAAAAAAAAAGTATAAAGACATCAGTTGTGATATTCAGCAATTTTCCCACAATCCAGTGATTTCCTCCAATTGTTCTGCTCTTCAGGAACTGTGAAATGTATGAACTCCGGGAGAGTCATAGTAAAGTGAAATGATGGACTTCTGTGCACTAGTTCTGAGGTCTTGAGATATATTCCTCAAAGACAGAAATGAGATGCAATGAGCAGTCGGCTTAAGACATAACACCTTTTCTACGACACTGTGTAGATGTTGCAAAAGACATGGAGCCAAAACATGGGTATTCCTGAAGAAGAAAAATGGTGAGAAGAGATCCTATGAAGAGAACGGGAAAACAAACAAAAAAATCCCAAACAAAACCCTACTTTAAGTGCAAAGCTTGAAATACAAACACCCAAAGACTTAAGAAAATTATATTCCAATTACTTGTTAGCTATTAAAAATTATACAAATGATTAAAGATTATATGAACAATTATTTAACTGTAATAGCCAGTCAGATGTACAGATGTAATTACTTGCAGTGGAATTGTAATACTGGTTGATAAAGAC
Source organism: Melopsittacus undulatus (assembly GCF_012275295.1). Taxonomy (NCBI): domain Eukaryota; kingdom Metazoa; phylum Chordata; class Aves; order Psittaciformes; family Psittaculidae; genus Melopsittacus; species Melopsittacus undulatus. The sequence goes on along the minus strand of NC_047527.1, from coordinate 79,683,603 downwards.
ATTTTTGAGATGAGGGGTTTTTATTTTCTCCCTAGAGTTCATCTCATTATTAAATATTATTTTCTAAGGAAAGTAACTCAAGAACAATTTTATAATGAAAGTTAACTTCTTCATTTCTGGAGATGTAACAATGTAAGAATGTGAAAATATATATCTCCTTCAATAGTATGTGTAAGTATAGCAATTTACCTGAACGAATATCTAGCTATCCCATCTCATGAGAAAAATGTTGACCTTTGTCTTACTGTGTATTTCATGTAGAAAAGTAAATATTGACCTTTTGAGTTAATAGCCATCTTTAAGTCAGTAGAATGTTCCACAGAAAATTACATCACTTTCATCAGCCAGCTAAATTAGCAGTACAGAGTCTTCGATGAACATCTGTATCACCGGTTTCAAGTATCTCTTTCAGGTTGCATAATATATATTTGTACTTATGAAAGTCTGTATTTAAAATAGCAGCCCTCTGTTTGAGAAGTGTATTTAAATGCCAAAATGGCTGTCTGCTGCTGTTATTAATAAAAACAATGTTTTCAGAAAATTAGTATTTTTAAGTGCGTATTGCCACAGAACTTTCCTAAGTTCTGAGTTGTTTCCAAGTGCTGTTTTAAGTGAAACTCTGTGGTTTAGGCAGAAAGTATTTTAAAATCACAAGAGAGTTCTGTCATCATAATTTGTAATGGCCGAATATAAACAAGCAAACCAATCAACCAACAAACCTGAAAAATAATTGCCATAACCTGAATTGTAGACAAGATAAACAATATGTGTCCATTTACTTAGAAATAAATTTGGAAGTGGAGTAAATTTTCTCAAAATTTGCTATCTGCATGAAGACCCCAGCTAAAATCCTATGCCAATTTTTGCAAAGTGTATGTTAATAAATGTGCAAACTGAAATTCAACAGACCAGGCATATTTACATTTCTTCCCAAATTTGAAATATTTATATAATTGAATCCTGGTCTGTGGTTGTTACACCTCACTAAACATGCAAGCTTTCTAAAAAGTATAATTTGATGTTCTACTTGTTCGAAAGTTCTCCTTTCTGAAAATGTTAGTGATGTGCACTTTGAAATATGATATTTTCAACTGTGTTTATGCTGCTGCAAATCTGGTGACACACATCTGTTTCTTCATACTGGCAGAACACTAAATAACTGATTTCTATTCAGAAGTGCCCTGACTGGTTTACTTCAATGCAAGGGATCATCTTAGTCTAATTACTTGTATTCTTGTTTTTCTTTGACAATATTTTTATGCTAGCTATTCTTAGCTGGTCACCCACTTTTACATTACTTTGAAGAAATACTGGTCTTGTCATAAAATTCAGTTGTGTTCTTCAAATCTCTGTAGAGGGTGGCTTTCCTTCATCTAAAAAAAATTAATCTTTATGATCTTTTCAAGTCTTGATTTCATAATTGCTACCATGCTTTTTTGTCATTTTTGGCCTTACTTTTATAATGCACTTATTTAACTTGCTTACTAAATCACTCATACACTAATGTCAGAGAGGTCTGCACCTTGTTCTTTGGGCCATACTTTGAATGAAGGCTGAGACAGCCACTGACTCTTGTCCTCCAGACTCATCTGGCACATCAGGCAGAATGAACAATGCTGTTGGGCTCTTACAAGCTGCACATGGCTGGTAATTTATTAATTTGAACAGTCTGGACTTTAAAGTGTGTTCTTTAGCCGTGGTTCCTAAAAGACTATTCAGAGCTTGGTAGCATTTTATTATAGTTAATAAAATGTAGTGGCCAGCATTATTGACTGAATATATATTGGCAGAGTGTAGTGGCCAACATTATTGACACACAGATAGCCATATTACAAATTACAGCAATTGCTCTTCACTGTTCAATGGTGGAAAATGGTTATCATATTTCACATGAAATGGGCTGTGAGAAAGGAAAAGATGTGATAGTTAAAAGTAACACTTCTAAGGATTAAGTGCTCCTTTGAAGATGGTCACTTGTCAGAGAAACAGCGATAGCACGGGTATTGCGTTGTGGAGTTTTTCTTGTTTGGTTGTTTTCTGCTTCATTGTTGACTTTGGTATTTTTAAAATGGCATAAGGAAGAGTTTTTATTAGTGATTTGGGCTTGATTCTGCCTTTCATGCTGTACCCTAGGAAATGCATTTGGATGAAGCTAATTGACATAAAGATGAGAAAAAATTAAATCTTGTATGGGTAGGTTTTTGTTCCTTTTTTTTTTTTCTTTTCCTTCTGGCCCACTTAGCTAGGTGCTTTTTCTTTCCAGAAATGAAGAAAATAATACATTTTCATTCTACATACATCACTTGGAAATTATTGTCACTGACTTATATCACAGGAAGACACTGGTCTATACTGAAAACTGTATCTCTTTGGAACAATTGATAGTTTGTTGTTTTTTTTTAATATAACAAACAATACAGCTGAATCTTGGCAAGAAAACTCCTAAAATTGAGACTTGTCAATATATTTCTTCCTTAAACTTAAAACCCCCACCAATGTATCATTAGAACCTTATATTAAATGAAAGAGAGGTATAAACGGAAAAGAATGTTCTTACATCAGCCTGTGGTTCTGAATAATTTTTCTAGACAACTTAAAGCCTCGTGAAAATATTTTCATGTTTGAAGTGCTGACATATTCTTAACTATAGCAATGTGATCAGCATTAGTGCTAATACAAAAAAGAAAAAAATCAACATCAATCTCAATAAAACAGAAAAATAAATGAAAAGCATATATCTGTACTTGCTCTTCTTGAACAAGTATCTAAGTTGTTGGGTGCTGCCAAAGTATGCTATTTTTCTTGAGATTTACTCTGTATAAAAGAAACTGAAGTTATATTCTTGTTTTTAGCAATTTTACTCCATTTCTACTCACGGCATAGCACATTAGCCTGTCAAGAAAAATCATTACCTAGCAGCTCCAGATGTGTTTCTAACATTCCTTTATGGGCTTCTACTAATGGATATATGCCATCAAGACAGACAGTGCTGATGTAGTCATCTGTGTCTGTATATGTCTGCATGTGCACTGCACAATTATCCTGCTGAATGTATATGTGTACAATTTTATGAGTATGATATGAATTTATATATAAAGTGAGCTTCTCTCTCACTTCCTCCTGGCTGCTGAAATATGTGTTACATTTTCAAATTAACACATAGAAGTATGTGCCTCTTTAAAATTTGGTTTCTGTTCTCTGGATACTTTTTCCTGTAAGGTATTTTATTTCTTTATATAAAGACAGACAAGAGGCTTTGTGGGATGAGTATTTTAGAGTTGTTATTTCGAAGCAGGATGTTGATTTTATTTTCTCTTATATTCTTAGCTTTTTCAGTTTTGAGCTGAAAGAATTCTCCCTTGCATTCTGACATAAGACTCTATTATATTTCAGGAAGATAAGAAGACCTCAGGCAAGAATCGTGGAATCATAGAATAGTTAGGGTTGGAAAGGACCTTAAGATCATCTAGTTCCAACCCCCCTGCCATGGGCAGGGACACATCACACTAAACCATATCACCCAAGGCTTCATCCAACCTGGCATGCAATTGTAAACACAGCAACATTTAACAGCACAGTAGTTTGAAACACACAGAGCTATACCTTACTGCAGGTAGTCACAGTGGAAGGATTAAAGTGAAATCTACTGGTTTCTTGGAAAGTTTGGTGTGTAATGCATGTGTGTGCATGTACTGCCTGTAATCACCAGTGGTTCCTCATCTTTTAATGTTTCTTCATGTGCTCTGATGTCTGGCTACTTGTTTTTTTCTTGATAGTTGTGGAGAATATGGCAAAGTAGGTTGCAGTGAGTAGGTATTTACTAAACATTCCTGTGTAATGAGACAAGAAAGGAAACTAGGAAAAGAAGAAAAGAAGAGATGAGAAGAGTAACTGAACTGTGGGGTATTACCTGAAGATAGATATGCTAGTTAGAATGTGAAAGAATTAACACTGCAGTGAAAACCAGCATCATAAAATGTTTATACTTGAAGCTTGTGAGCCAGCCTCACATGAATTAAAGTCTGCTGTAAACCTGAATGCCCCGTTCAGGTTGCTAATATATTCTCATGTCTTCTTTCTGATGTCAGGCTTTTGAAGCTTTAATAAATATTAGTAGAAATCAAATTTCTATCAAACAAATGATGAAAACATCATTGCCCTCATGACAATAAACTTTCCAGAGGGACTTCTTAGAAGAAAATTGGATGGATTAAACATTAATTTGAAATTTCTGAGAAAAACTAATAAAACTTGTGATTTCTGTGTGGCGACATTTGTCTACATGCTGAGAGAATTAGAGGTGTTCAATGATTTCAGATGTATCCTGGTTTGAGCAGTAGCAGTAATTTTTCTCCTTGGTAGCTGGTGCAGTGCTGTGTTTTGACTTTCAGGCTGAAAACATTTGCTGATAGCAAGCATGTTTTGAAATACTGCTCAAATGTTTGGTTTTGTCCAAGGCCTTTTATGAGCTTATGCTCTGCCAGAGAGGAGGGGAGGCCGGGAGGAAGCAGAGACAGGACACCTGACCCAGGCTAGCCAAAGAGGTATTCCATACCATAGCACGTCATACCCAGGATGTAACAGGGAGATACCCAGAAGGGCTGGAGCTCTGGGGGGATGGAGGAGGTATCGCTCAGTGCTCGGCTGGGCAGGGTGGACTGAGTTATGGGTTGGTGGCTGGTGAGGTGTTGTATTCTCTTCACTTGTTATTGGCTGTATCATTATTATTTGTAGTAGTAATGGCAGTAGTGATTTATGTTATGCCTTAGCTATTAAACTGTTCTTATCTCAATCCATGGGGGCTACATTCTCTGGATTCTCCTTCCTAACTCTCTGGGAGTTGGGGCAGCAAGGGGGGGAGTGAGTGAGCGAACTGTGCGAATTTGGTTTAAACCATGACAAGACGGAAAAGAAAGAAAACAAGGGAATAGTTGTATTCATTATAATATTTATTGAAGCAAAATATGAAGATTTATTGGTTCGTTGGTTCATTGTACATGTATACATATATATTTTCTCTTTGTATAATTGGGGGCTGCATATGAAAGGATTCACATTTCCACAACTGAAGATTAATCTGAAGGATTTAATCAGAAAAGTTTTCTAGGCTGATAACAACTTCAGACCACCTTTATATAGCTATATTTAATACGAAAATTATGTTAAGATGAATTCCAGAACAATCTTTGAGAAAGATCTACTGTCTTATAAGTGACATATCTGAAGTCAAAATCTCTCCAAAATGGCAACTATATGTATATAATTACTTCGGTCTTAATAGGAGATATCATTCCAGAATGCATATTCCCAAAATGGGAAGTTTGAGTGTCCTTAAGATGCATATTTTTTGTGTTGGAAATGGCTTTTCAGAGAACTTTCCTTTTACATGTACAACAGTAGTTAATAAAAAAATGCTAAATACTAAAATGCTAAATTGTGTAATTACTATGTGGGGACTTTAAAGCAAAAAGCACAGCTTTGAATAAAATTTGTAAAGTAAAAGGCTTTTTTTTTTAGCTGCACACTAAACTAAATTTGCAGCACAGGACGATTTAGGTCATTTCAACAGGTGGAAGGTTGCTGCTGGAGCCAAAACCAAAATAATTTAATCAGACTGCAAATACTGTTGATAGATTATGATTAACAGCATTTTTTCTGATGAACAAAAAAAATGTTTGGATAGATTTTTGAAAAATATTTTTGTGAAGATCAAAGCACCTCATTATATTAGGATAAATGCAGAATCCAGCTGTTAGTAAATCAAGAGTACATTCTACTGATTTTCAGTGCAACTGTTGGTATTTTTTTTGGCTTTATTTTCAGTTACAGAATGTTCATTATTGCATACAGATGTTCAGTCCTCACAACTTTCTTCTTCTGAGATAATAAACCTATTAATTTATTCCACTTCAGCTAAGAAGCTACTATTTAGTGACAGGTTTTGTCACAAGATTTATTGTGAATATTGCACTACAGAGCCTGTATGGATTTTGCTTGTTTCCTACTGCATGGTGTTGATCACACTAACTCTTATCTTCTATAGTCAATCAGATTTTATGCTATGAGAATATGGAGAAAATATTTGACTCTGCTACTCCTCAGATTATCAATCTTTTTATTCTGTAACATATTCTGTATCACTAAACTCCACAGCAGTACTGTAAAGTCATATCTGCTAAGTTACTGTGTTATGAAAATTGTAGTTAGCAGACATTGACATTAGAGGCATCAGCTACTATAGCTGTTTTCAGGTGCTGTTCTGCTTCTCAGACATCAATTAAGCTCGGCTGAAGGAGGATTTGAAGTGACAGATACAATGTGCTTCTGTTATGAACTTTGTATTGAGTGACAGATACAGTATGCTTTTGGTATAAGCTCTATATTGATGAAGTGTCCTGTAATAGGATGGATCATGTAAGAGTCATCAACTTCTGTCACTGCTGTTATAATTTTATGGATTTTAAGCATTACCATTTTAAAACTGTGCTCTCCTACTGTTTAAGAAAAAGCAAGTACAAACACAGGCTCTTCAGATATTTGTTTAATGAATATATTGGACAATTTGCAGGTATTGTGAGCATGGGTTACATCCCTCACTGTAAATGAGCCCATAGCTCTTGAATGTATATTCTGTGAGATGTTTGTATAGATTAAATCCCAATCAAAATAGCTTATGCCTGTCCTAGTTTCAGCTATGCACACACATGCAGCTTGAGCTTGTGCAGTAGCTTTAATGTGTCAGATTCACTGGATCAAATGCTCACTTCTGAACCATCCATATAAACTACTTTATAATCAGTGGAAAGAAATATTCAAAGTGCATAACTGACATTACTCTAAAAAAATGCTTGAAATAGGTTACAGGTTTCATGAAGTATGTATTCAAAGTATGAATGTCATTTTATTGACTGAAAACAACTAAAGAAGCTCTCTCAGATGCAGATGCATTACACACTGAGATGGATCCCATCTGAAGTATCACACAATCAGCTATCTTGTGTTCTGCTTTAAGGACAGTACATCAACTGCTGATCTCATGAATGAACTATTTCACAATGCTGAGGAACACTCACTCTATAAGTCTTCTCTATTTGAACATTAAAAATATTTCTTAAATAGTAGAATATAATTTGCCCCTCATCATGTGATAAAATGATGCTATTCAAGAGCAGCCCAGATTCAATGAGAATTCTACTTACTGAAATGCTTGTGTATGACTCCACAATTCCAATTTTTATAAAGCATTATGAATACTGTAAACCAATCGCACTTTTTAAAAAACGAGAGCTGTTATATAAAGGATAACATACATTTGGGTACTCGCTAACGTGTGCAATAAAATTACCAGGGTGCAACAAGTAAAAAGGAAAGCTAAATAATTCATAAAATTAAGCTAAATTAATAAGAAAGCCAAATATTTAAGTTCTTATACAATGAAAATTATGTTCTGGCATTCATTGCTACAAGCTATGACTAACACAAAGATTGTAGTAATGAATATTCTCAGTAATGTAATTACTGAGAGCATACTGTTAGATAAGTCCTCTCAGGAAGAGGAGATAAAACTCTTCATGTTTCCAAGCTTAAGACAACTGGGAAAAAATTTCCTGAGTGGTTGGGTTACTTTTCCAATCAGGCTTGCCTGCTACTTAGCTAACATGATGATAAAGACTGCTTCTGCCTTTTCTGACAGCCAAAGTTTGATTAATGTCATAATAGGTAACTTTTTCATAACTTTTTCATAACTTTTTTCATAATTTTAGTTATAATTTTATTTTGTCTTATTGTTTACCAAGCACAAGGAAGCACTTTGTCTTTCTTAGAAGCCTTTACAAGTATTTGATGTTGAAAAAATCTTCACCAGATAGACCATCAGTTCTCTCATGGAGATTACATTTTCAGCGAACTAACCCAAACTGGGCAGTAAACTTTGTAAAAGGAGCATACTTTGGAGCAAAACCTCCTTAGGGTTCATTACTGATTGAAGCTTCTCTGTGATCTTTATGTGAATGAATTAGCTTGAATTTAAGTATACTGTACTTCAGCTCTTTCAGAAAATCCAAGCACTTCTTAGCTTCTTCCAGGCAAGGAGCTTACATTTCTTGCAAATTCTATTATGAAGTTCAGGTTTGGTTTTGTTTTCTGCTGAAAACTAGGAAATACTGTTCAACCAGAAGTTTGATTCATGTCATGTCTTTATTTTTAAAAAGTGTATAACAAAAATGAAAGAAGACCAGTCTGTGCATATCAACAACATCTTTTAACAAGATCAGGATTTACCAGTCATATCCAGTAACTAGCTCAGTATGTCCTAGCCAGGCACTCAGGTTTTGCTACATTGAAAACACCCCATGCTATTGTTTCCCACCTTTTGGTTTTTTATCTCACATGCACCTAATGGCATTTAGCTCTTGATCCTTCTGTGAGTCCTCATGTTATTCTTCCTTTAGAAAGAAACCAGTGTACATGACAGCAGGCATGATGTAGTTGAATGATCAACTGTAGTTGTTGATAAGCAAAACCGGAGAATTATAGTAAGCTGAAAATGTGGTAGAGTGTAATCTTAATTTTAAATTAATACAGATATATGCAAAGTGAAGATTACAATGTCTAAACCTGAATTAGCCTGTAAGCTTGACACAGTCTGATTTGAATTTCTCTTTATTTGTGCATTCTAAAGCCAAGATTTGTAAAATAGTTGCTGTATTGCTTCAAAGTAAATGGTTTATATTTGTTTGTTTGTGTTTTTTTACTTTTATCTTTTTCTTGGTTCATTTACTTTACAAAGAATGGCATATAATTATCCATTATTAACAAACAGAAGCATACCCAAGTGTTCTGTCAATATAATATTATACTAAGAGGAAGATTACAGCTTTTCTGGCAATTAATTCTGGTAATTGGCTGTAGATATCGCAACCTTATGAGTTTTTTTGTTTAAAAGTTAACACTTAAAATGGGGCATTGTGTGTATGTTTAACAAAACACTTGACAGACTTGATGGTTTCATATCTGCTAAATTATAGAATCATAGAATAGAATCATAGAATAGTTAGGACTGGAAAGGACCTCAAGATCATCTAGTTCCAACCCTCCTGCCACGGGGAGGGACATCTCACACTAAACCGTATCACCCAAGGCTTCATCCAACCTGGTCTTGAACACTGCCACGGATGGAGCATTCACAGCTTCCTTGGGCAACCCATTCCAGTACCTCACCACCCTCACAGTAAAGAATTTCTTCCTTATATCCAGTCTAAACCTCTGCTGTTTAAGTTTCAACCCATTACCACTTGTCCTACCACTACAGTCCCTAATGAATAGTCCCTCACCAGCATCCCTGTAGGCTCCCTTCAGATACTGGAAGGCTGCTATGAAGTCTCCACACAGCCTTCTCTTCTCCAGGCAGAACAGCCTGAACAGCCACAACTTTCTCAGCCTGTCTTCATATGGGAGGTGCTCCAGTCCCCTGGTAATCCTCGTGGCCCTCCTCTGGACTTGCTCTAACAGTTCCATGTCCTTTTTATGTTGAGGGCACCAGAACTGCACACACTACTCCAAGTGAGGTCTGACGAGAGCAGAGTAGAGGAGCAGGATCACCTCCTTCGACCTGCTGGTCATGCTCCTCTTGATGCAGCCCAGGATACAGTTGTATTTCTGGGCTGTGAGTGCACACTGCTGGCTCATGTTCATTTTCTCATTGACTAACACCCCTAAGTCCTTCTCCGCCGGACTACCATGAATTTCCTTTTTGCCCAACCTGTAGCTGTGCCTGGGATTGCTCCGACCCAGGTGTAGGACCTTGCAACCCCCAGAGTCCAGCCCTTCTGGGTAACTCTATGTTACATCCTGGGCATGACGTGCTATGGTATGGAATACCTCATTGGCTAGCCTGGGTCAGGTGTCCTGTCTCTCCTTCCTCCCTGCCTCCCCTCCTCCCTGGCAGAGCATGAGGCTCAGAAAGTCCTTTGACAAACCAAACATTTGAGCAGTAACTCAAAACATACTTGCTATTAGCAACCATTCCCAGCCCAAAAGTCAAAACACAGCGCTGCACCAGCTACCAAGAAGGAGATAAAATGACTGCTACTGCTGAACCCAGGAGAGTTTCTCAGACTCGTGCCCCTCCTCTGGACTCATTCCAACAGTTCCGTGTCCTTTTTATGTTGAGGGCACCAGAACTGCACACAATACTCCAAGTGAGGTCTCACAAGAGCAGAGTAGAGGGGCAGAATCAACTCCTTTGACCTGCTGGTCACGCTTCTTTTCATGCAGACCAGGATATGGTTGGCTTTCTCGCCTGTGAGTTCATACTGCCGGCTCATGTTCAATTTCTCATTGACCAACATGTCCAAGTCCTTCTCCACAGGGCTGCTCTGAATTTCTTCTTTGCCCTAACTGTAGCTGTGCCTGGGATTGCTGCAAACCAGGTGTAGGACCTTGCACTTGGCTTGCTTATACTTCATGAGATTGGCATCAGCCCACCTCACGAGTGTGTCAGTGGGTGGCGTTCCTTCCCTCCAGCGTATCAACAGAACCACACAGCTTAGTGTCATTTTCATACTTGCTGAGGGCACACTCAATCCCACTGTCCATGTCACTGTCAAAGATGTTGAACAAGACTAGTGCCAGCATTGATCCCTGAGGCATACTACTCATTACTGGTCTCCAGCTGGACATTGAACCATAGGCCACAACTCTTTGAGTGCAACCATCCAGCCAGTTCTTTATTCATTAAGTGGTCCATCTATCAAATTGATGACACTCCAATTTAGAGACAAGGATGTCATGTGGGACAGTGTCAAACACTTTGCACAAGTCCAGGTTGATGATGTCAACTGCTCCACCCCTGTCCATAAGTTCCTTACCCCCGTCACAGGAGGCCACCAAATTGGTCAGGTAGGATTTCCCCTCAGTGCAGTCATGCTGGCTGACACCAAGCACCTTGTTGTTTTTCATGTGCCCTAGCATGCCTTGCAGGAGAAGCTGCTCCCAGATTTTGCCAGGCACAGAGGTGAGACTGACTGGTCTGTAATTGCCTGGGTCATCCATTTTCCCCTTCTTGAAAATGGGGGTTATATTTCCCTTTTTCCAGTCATCAGGAACTTCACCTGTCTGGCATGATTTTTCAAATATGATGGCCAGTGGCTTAGCAACTTCATTCGCCAGCTCCTTCAGGACCCGCAGATGGATTTCTTCAGGTTCCATGGACTTGTGTACATTCAGGTTCTTAAGATGGTCTCGAACCACATCCTCTCCTACAGTGGGCCTAGGATCTTCATTCTCACAGTCCCTGTGTCCGCCTTCCAAGACTTGGGTGCTGCGGTCAGAGCCTTGCCAGTGAAGACCGAGGCAAAGAAGTCATTAAGAACCTCAGATTTCTCCAAATCCACGGTAGCCAGTTCTCTTGATAGCTTCTGGAGAGGGCCTACATTGTCCTTAATCTGTCTTTTATTCGCTACGTGCCTACAGAATCCCTTCCTATTATCTTTAACATCCCTAGCCAAGTTTAGCTCCAGTTGGGCCTTAGCTTTCCTAACTTGGTCCCTAACTACCCTGACAACATCCCTGTATTCATCCCAGGCTGCCTGTCCTTGCTTCCACCTTTTATAAGCCTCTTTTTTCTTGTGAATTTTTCTTAGCAGCTCCTTATCCATCCAAGGAGGTCTCCTGGCCCTCCTGCTGCACTTCCTTCTAGTTGGGATGCAACACTCCTGAGTTTGCAGTAGGTGATCCTTGAATATCATCCAACAGTCTTGGGCTCTCCTGCCCTCTAGGGCTGTATCACATGGAACCTTACTAAGCAGGTTCCTGAAGAGGCCAAAGTCTGCTCTCTTGAAGTCCAGGGCAGTGAGCTTGCTACACGCTCTTCTCACTGTCCTGAGGATGTTGAATTCGAGCATCTCATGATTGCTGCAACCAAGGCTGCCCTGGCGTGTCACATTTCCAGCCAGCCCTTCCCTGTTGTTGAGCATGAAGTCGAGCACAGCATCTCTCCTTTTTGGCTCCTCTATTACTTGCAGAAGTGTCATGGTTTGAGCATGTTTTGAGGGTGTTTGTACAAGGTTTTTTCCAGCCAGGTGGAGGAGGGGAGGCCAGAAAGAAGGAGAGACAGGACACCTGATCCAGGCTGACCATTGAGGTATTCCATACCATAGCACGTGATGCCCAGGATGCATACTGGGAGGGAGAGAGCAGGAGGGGTGGAGCTCTAGAGGAAAATGGAGGAGGGAGCACGCGGTGCTTGGTTGGGCAGGGTGGAGTTAGTTATGGGTCGGTGGCTGGTGGGGTGTTGTATTCTCTTCACTTGTTATTGGCTGTATCATTATTATTTGTAGTGGTAATGGCAGTGGTGATTCTGTGTTATGCCTTAGCTATTAAACCGTTCTTATCTCAATCCGTGGGGGCTACATTCTTTGGATTCTCCTTCCTAACTCTCCGGGAGTTGGGGGACTTGGTTTAAACCACGACAAGAAGGAAGTTGACTTCCACACAATGCAGGAACTTCCTGGATTGCTTGTGCTGGGCCACTGGGCTGTACCATTGCTCCAAAAGATATCAGCGTGGTTGAAGTCCCCCATGAGAACAAGAGCCTGAGAGCGTGAGGCTTTTCCTGTCTCTATGCAAAGTGCTTAATCCACAGATTCCTCTTGATCAGGCAATCTGTAACAGATCCTCACAGTAATGTCTCGCATCGCTGTTCTCCCTTTAACCCTGATCCACAAACTCTCTGTTGACCTCTCACCTGTCCCTAGAGAGAGTTCCATACTCTCCAGCCTATCATTCACATAAATAGCAATTCCCCCTCCCTGCTTGATGGGCCTGTCTTTTCTAAAGAGCCTGTACCCTTCCATTCCAACACTCCAGTCATAGGAGCTATCCCACCATGTTTCTGTGATGCCTATTATATCATACCCCTGTAGATGTGCACACAAATTTAATTCCTCTTGTTTGGATAAACAAAAATAAAAGCTACTTTATTTTTTATGGATCTGTAAAGATTCCCCAGGAATATAAAAGCAATGAGAAATATATTCACATTAGGGAATGATTTCCCCCAGAATCCTTTGTATTTGTTTTCCCTATAAATATCAAACATAAGATAAAAGGAAAGGCAAAAATCAGAAATGCTGAAGGCAAAGATTTATTTCTATTTAAACTATGATAGCAGACTTTTTTGGAGGAATGTTATCTGAAGTCAGATTTCTTGCTCAGATGTCAAGATCACTATGTGTTATTTAAATATATCATCCATGACCTTTGAGAATTTTGATTTAGCTTACTCAAGGAATTCTGACAGACTCAGCATGTCTACAATGCACTTCTCTAAGTAGGTCTGATTTGTCCTGAATGTCACAGTGACTTTTTTTTTTATTCAATTGAATTAATACATAAATTATATTGCTTCATTTTCTAGTTCCTAGTTGACTTATCAAAGTGTTGGAGATACCTGGATAAAAATAACAAAGCTTAATCTAATTGCCCACTGGTTGAGAAATTGATGAATTTGATTTACCCCTGTATAGATATAAATTCTTTCATTAAGCTGTAGTAAGACATTACTTTTATAGAAGTTTCTCTGAATTTGCATAGAACTTGCAGAACCATAAGGAATGAAGAAATAATGTTCAGATTTTTTTTTAAGCTGTTGCAGATTTATTGTGTTTTAATGTTGTTTGGTTATATCTTAGCAAGGTGCATTTGACTTGTTAGGGAAGTGCTTTTATGTATTCAGCCACCAGTTTTGATACAACTTACTTATCTTTTAAATGGTTCCTCTTATATTGGTTCACCTCTGCATATCTATGAAGTATGTTTTCTGGATAATAGTAAAGCTTTAATATTCTAAGATTCTTCTCTCATGACATCTTCTAGTGACATTAAAAATGCAATAGTTTTTTTTTTTTTTTAATGACTTCCAGAAGTTAAAAAAAAATGGAGATTAAGAAAAAGATGGGATGAATTTCTAAGTACTCATGCAAAAAGATAAGGCCATGACTAAATAGACTCGTGTCAGCAGTTTAACAAAGTTACAGTTTATGTTTAGCTCATTAGTCAGGGACATAGGACTGTGAGAGCAAAGTTTGCAGGTGATTGCAATGCAGGTTATTAAAGCTGAAAGAAAATATAAGGAAGCTGAGGGAGTAAAGGAAGTGAATGGGTACTATGATACTGAATGAAATTAGTGCTGTTGAAACCGGTCCTGCTGGAAAGGCGATGACAGCTTACAACTAGGTAACTGGTACAGAACTCAAAATTAACTGCATGCACTCCTGAAAGTGATCTAATTACTAAAATGGAAAACTCACTAAAGGTTGATCAATGAGCAATTACAGATCAAAAGTAAAAACAAATGGCCTAATGAGGACATTAAGTCTGTGACTGTATTAGTTATATGAAAAGCAATATAGAGTGTGTCATCTCAGAGGTCTCTGAAATTGCACTGAGAGCTTTGCTATGTGTGGAATGAGAAATGGGTGAGATTATTTTTTTTTTTAATGTGAAGAAAGAGATGTACCAGAAGCAGCATGATAAGAATGTAAAATGAGAAAGAGTTTAAAGAAGACACATGAATAGAGATTATAGAGCTATAGGGTGCCAACTACCGTTTAGTTTGTAGGCTTCTTACATATCTAAAAATACATCTTTAAAATCAGGGTGCTTGTGCATTCATACAGATTTTAAGTTTTGCAGCTGTTGCTATATGAACTTCACTGGGCTGTAAAAGGACACAAGGACCTAATTTGGGAGCTGTAGAGGTGTTTCAGGTGTGTACTAGGCAGGTATGAATTAAAACTCCATGAAGTTTGAGTTTTAAGTGGAAAACTGCTGGAAGTAAAAAGCACAAATAGATTTTGGTTGGATCTGGGTGTAAATACTTCTGTAATCAGACATATGTGTTTCGCCAACAGGGCTTTAAATTTGTGGACGTCATGCAGGTTTAAGCTCTTAACCAGCATCTTTTTCAGAGCTAACAAACAATCATGTTCTATGCAAGCAGGCCATGGCATAATTCAGCACAAAAAATTAACAGACTTAGTGGGAGATACACATATTTTCAATGAAGATTTCATTTAAGATATATGGCCAGTAAACCCAGAAGCCACTTTAAATCTGCATGAGTGGAGTAAGTTCTTTCTGAAATAACCTGATCATTTGTCTGTATTTTGTGTCCTCTGTCAGTCTATATATATTTGCCTGACTGAAAAATAACTTCTCGGGAATGAAATTCAACATGTCTTAAAATGGCATTTGAGTTTAATGTGAAAATCAGTTCCTGATTAGTGGGTTTGTTGGGAGAAAACAGTACATTTCTGTTCCACGAATTCTACAAGCTCTGCATCTGCTTTTGAAAAAAATCCAGACTGCTCTGTATGATTTGTTGCTGTTGTTGAATCATCTTTAATTTCAAAGTATAAGTACTAACTTCTAGTTTTCCTATTTTAACTCTTTTGTGAAACCTTATGAAACAGTCATGCAAAAAGTTGTGTGAAACTAGATTTAAATTTGAACTTTGACATGAACATCATTCAGAATTGAGTGCCCCAGTTCTTTAGACCAGCTGAGAAGATGCAGATCTCATCAGTCTTTCAAAATCACATCAGATGTTGTTTCTTTTTGAAGATGACAATAAAATGTTCCATTGAAAATAATATTTCACAAGGACATTTTTAGTTGCTTCCTCATCTCAGAACTAAAATTCTGTTCAATAAGTGAATAACAGTAATTAAAACCCATGGCTGAATTTCAATGTTAGATCTTTCCTTGAAACATTGTCCAGAAATAAATTAAACAGAATATTAATCCTCCTTTTTAGCCACTCTTTTAGGTTTATTTTATTATAGATCATTGGTACTGTTTGCCAGCCATGAACATTGCCCCATTATTTTCCTCTTGTTATGCACCACTGGTTTATATGCTATATAAAATGCAAAGCCAAATTAAGCACTGTTGAAACATCACACGAAAAAGGAAAACTTTATGAACCATGGAACAAAAAAAATGATTATGCAGACTAGAATTTTAGAGCCCTATTTTTGTATAGTAGTGTCGTGGTTTAAACCAAGTCCCCCAACTCCCGGAGAGTTAGGAAGGAGAATCCAAAGAATGTAGCCCCCACGGATTGAGATAAGAACGGTTTAATAGCTAAGGCATAACACAGAATCACCACTGCCATTACCACTACAAATAATAATGATACAGCCAATAACAAGTGAAGAGAATACAACACCCCACCAGCCACCGACCCATAACTAACTCCACCCTGCCCAACCGAGCACCGCGTGCTCCCTCCTCCATTTTCCTCTAGAGCTCCACCCCTCCTGCTCTCTCCCTCCCAGTATGCATCCTGGGCATCACGTGCTATGGTATGGAATACCTCAATGGTCAGCCTGGATCAGGTGTCCTGTCTCTCCTTCTTTCTGGCCTCCCCTCCTCCACCTGGCTGGAGCACATGCTCAGAAAAAACCTTGAACAAAAACACCCTCAAAACATGCTCTCTATCAGGCAACTGTTCCCAGCCCAGAAGTCAAAACACAGCACTGCACCAGCTACAAGAAGGAGAAAAATGACTGCCATGGCTGAACCCATGACAAGCAGCTTAGCAAATCTAGCTGTATTGAAGACAGATCTTTCCTGCCTGGAAACACTTGAAACAGTCTGTTGGTCATAGAATAGTAACAATATGAAACAGCACGTTAGAACCTAAAAATCTTGATGCGTGTGAAATGGGTAAAGAAACCTAGCTTCAGTTAAAGCAAAGCTGTTTCATGGGCTGTACATTGTGAAAGAAAGTTTAAAAGCAGTAAACATAAGAAGGTATGACTTGAGAGTAGAAAACATCTTCAGTTTGTTTGTTTAATTTTAAGACTTACAGAGAGGCGACTAATTTCACTTTTTCAAACAATATTTTGTCATTTCATGCTATGAAAGACGTAGCTGCTAATCTTAGTTGGACTTTTTTTTTTTTTTTGGTCCTGTTGAAACTTCAGTGTGGCTTTTAAGGAGTACATCAAAAATATATATAAACCAATAATTTTTATGTTGGCTTACTCTCTTTTCATAGGGTTCTGATATGTATATGCATTTATTTTTATTCTACACAGAATCTTCAGGTCTGTCTCTTTACGACATCAAAGATAATTTATAATCTGAGTCAAGCTTTGACATACAACTCCTTTTACATCTCATTATGACTACAAAGCTGCAAAAAAATTATGAAAGGTCATTTAAAAAACTTCAGATTAATCAAACTTTTGTAGTTAGAAGGTGAAGTAAGCCCTTCTCAAAGAGCAAAAGTTGTATTTTGTGGATGGTATAAATTTGTGCAACTTCTGTGCCATTGGTTCCTTACAATCAATTGTATTCTCCCTCTTTTTACATTACATTTCAGTGAAAATACCTAAAAGAAATCAGGGAAGTAGTTAAAAGAACAGTGAAACACTTATTGGCATTCTTTTACACAGTTGCCACATCAGTATTTCAATCATGGGACACTGCTCTTTTGAAAGCTTCTCTTCGATACATAGAAAAATTTCTTGAACATTACCTACTGATACACACTCATAAAACTTACTTCAATTATTTAATTTATATTTTTGTTGAAGCAGATACTTTCATGTAGTGCAGTTTCACTAACATCTTTCTATGGATTTTAACAAAGATTTGATCTCTATATTCTCCTTGACGCAAGCGTTATGGTAATCTAGGGGTATTAACTGCTTCACAGACCATAAGGAAGAGACTCTTCACTTTCTTCACTCAGCTCAGTGACAAAATAAGATTAAATGGCATCTTTCTAAAAGGTGATGCTGAGCTTTAATGAGTTTTTCAGAGAAAGATTTCCTGTGATTAGTCTGGCTGTTATCTTTTGGTTAAGCTAGCCTGGAGCATCTAAGTGCATAAGTGACAGCAGAAAACTTCTATTTCTTTCAGACCTACTGGAAAAAATTTGGATTTTTTTTTTTTTTTGCATTAGAAAGAGGGCCCCTAAAGATCAAAAGCAACTAACCACAAGAAGCAAAAAAAAAAAAAAAAAAAAAAAAAAAAAATTCAGAGCAACAAAGATTTTCACATAACTTTGTCAAGTCATTTTGAATGCATTCAAGATATTTCTAAAGAAGTATCAGTGTGAACCTTGTCTTACCTGAAATATCAGAAAAGAAGTGAGGGGGAAAAAAAAAAACTGTTAATAAGTCAAATCCTCCACCATCTTTCCTCCATTCCCCTTCTTTCCAGGCTCCCCTTTGCTCCATCATTCTCAATTCCTCTATTTCCATCTCTTGAGGGGCACAGGGGGATGCGGCATGGAGGGCTGCTGTCAGTCAGCAGCTGCTCCTCTCTGCTGCTCCTCACACTTTCCCTGCTCCAGTCTGGAGCCTTCCCACGTGCTGCAGTCCTTCAGGATAAACCTGCTCTAGCGTGGGCTCTCCATGGGCTGCAGCTTCATTCAGGGCACGTCCCAGCCCCACCGGGGTCCCTCCCGGTGCCGCAGAGGCACCCCTGCCCCCGCCTGCCCTCCTCCCGCTCTGCCCTCTGGGCTCTCAGGGCTGTTTCTCAGCTGGTTCCCTTCAGCCCTGGCTGCCGGGCACCGTTTGCCCTTCCTTACCCAGGCTTTCCGCGAGGCGCCGCCCGTAGCTGAGCGACTGAGCCCTGCCCTGCGGTGGGGCCGTTGGAGCAGGCTGGGACCGGCGGCGTCCAGCACCGGACAGCACCTGCTGCTCTGCACAAGAGATGCCTGAGCAACACCACACTGCTGCTCATGTTGACAGCACAAGGGAACCTGCACCCAGTTCAGTAGGTATATAGCAAATTACCTTTGCTTACTTTCTTCCAAAATATATTTAAATGTGCATAAAAATTTTGCTTTGTCATGTTGCTTGTGAGTACCTTTTGCTGTGGAATGTTTTTCTAAATTTTAAAAGCTGACAGATCACTGGAGGAGAACTGTACTTAGTGCCACCAGGTCTCACCGGGTTATAGAAACTGTGATGGCTTTGCACATAGAAAACTAATAGCACACAGCTAGCCTCTTTTTGCAGTATCTGTGATGTAGTATGAATGAAACAAATGCTGAAGATTAAAAGAACTCTGTCAGGCCTCCACCTATGGCAAATTAATTCTCAAGCTCTTGATCAGTCCTGTAGGTTGAGTACAAGGTGTGCCACAAAGTGCTGTAGAAAACCCTGGAAAACTGCTGTGAGAAAAGTAGTTGCTTGGTAATAATTATCAGAAAGTTTTCAAGTCATGAGCTTTCATTGATTTGTATTTGTATACCCCAAAATGTATTATGAATTTCGATGTGTTTATTTAAAAAACAGGTACAGTTATTAACATAGAGGGACTCATAAAGCATAAATGTTTTCCAAAAGCTATTTATTTGCAAGTCTTCAGAAACTGCACTTTTGTTTTTAGAGAAATTGAGATGAAAACTGAACAGAATTGTCGACAAATTCAATGTTCAAAAAAAAAATTAAATCCTGTACAAAATAGCATATATGTCCTGGCTTTGTTGAAGAAATATAATTTTCAATAAATGTTTGTGCCCTGGGTTCAGCAGTAGCAGTCATTTTTTCTCCTTGGTAGCTTTTGCAGTGCTGTGTTTTTGACTCTCAGCCTGAGGACAACACTAATAACACTGATGTTTTTAGCTGCTGCTCAGTAATGTTTACTCGGACCAAGGACTTTTCTGAGTCTCATGCTCTGCCAGGGAGGAGGGGAGGCCAGGAGGAAGCAGAGACAGGACACCTGACCCAAACTAGCTGAAGAGGTATTCCGTACCACAGCACGTCATGCCCAGTATATAAACTGGGGGCAGTTACCCAGGAGGGCTAGATCAGTGCTTGGGTCAGGCTGGGTATCTGTCGGTGGGTGGTGAGAGGTTGTGTTCTCTTCCCTTGTTATTTCCCTTATCATTATTATTATTGGTGGTAGCAGTAATGGGTTTGTGTTATACCTTAGTTACTGGACTGTTCTTATCTCAACCCGCAGGAGCTACATTCTTTTGGTTCTCTTCCCCATCCCTCCGGGATTTGAGAGACGAAGGGGCGTGGGGGGAGTGAGCGAGTGACTGCTTGGTTCTGAGTTACCTGATGGGTTTAAACCACAACAGTTTTTTTAAGCAGCATAACAAACTGAAAGCCCACAGTCAATAAACTTTAAAAAAAAGGTTTGAATTTTAATAGAAACAATTACAATAGTGAAGTTTTAGTAAGCAAATTGATGCTGGAGATTAAGATAAGAGAGTATGGTTTTGATTATAATCAGTGTCTCATTTTCCCAATTAAAAACCACCATAAATGTCTTATGTAGTCTATTACAGTATCAGTTCTTTGGTATTATCTACTACATTTTAAATGTCACTAAGACTAAGACAAAAAACTTGACCTTACATTGTGGTTGAGACTGAATACTACAATTGCATACAATTCCAAAAAATAAATAGCTGTATAATACCTAGAGTGAATATTTGTTCTTTAAAATTTGTTTTATTTCTAAGCTTCTCTTGAGAACCACCCCATAGCAAAAAGCATGATCTCCAATGTGAGGACTCTGTGACTGTCGCTGTTCCCTGGATTAAAGATGTGTAGGGCAGTATAGGGATACCTGTACTAACTATAATATAAAAATTCATGTAGATAGCTGTGTTTGTACCAAAGTTTTGTCCAGAGAAACTCTCTATGACCAGGTGTAGTTCATATCATCAAGGCCATTGTCGATTCTCCACTGCAAATGGCTTGTGTTGTTAAACTCTTGTGTAGTTAATGTCTACCAACAAGAGTTCTAAGTGGATGAGCTTTCCTATAATACCAGATGAATCTTTTTTGGCTCACTTCCATGCATTCTGGTCTCTTTTGGCTCTGAGTACCTACCAGCTACACACCGTTTCCATGCTTAATATCTGCTAAGTGTTAGAACAGAGTGCCAGGGTCTGCTGGTTATTGGAAAAGTTAGGAGATAAGTGTGGAACGGAGGACAAATACTTTGTTTGTGCCACACGGGGAGCAATTCTCAGTAGCCTCACACTTCAGACTTCAGAGAATCATAGAATACTTCGGTTTGGAAAGGACCTTAAGATCATCTAGTTCCAACCCCCCTCAAATGGGCAGAGACACCTCCCACTAAACCATGTCACCCAAGACTCTGTCCAACCTGGCCTTCAACACTGCCAGGTATGGAGCATTTATCAGAGCACACTTCAAAGCATAATTTGTGTTTCATTATGATGAAATTGCTTGCCTATTATGTGATTATTTTTTACTCTGTCTCTCACAATTTCTGTTCGTCGTTCTCATCTTCTTGAGTTCAGAAGTCTTTCAAGGTTAAATTGCAGTTTCTGGAGTATATTGTACCCATGATCAGATTCTCTGAAACCAGATTTTTTGGGGTTTCAAATAGGTACTGCTCAGTAAATGCAGTTTTAGCGTATCACAAGAGAAAACATAATTGTGAGCATGATATGTACTTTGGTTACTGGTGTAGTCCTAAACAAGCAAAAGAGCTCATTTTCCTAATCCAGTTGTGGATACTGTTTCATATGTGGATGTTATAGTAACTTCTGTTAACGTCAGGTGTTGCCCAGATTTGGTGACTTTTTAAGTTTATCCCCTGAACAGTACCAGTGGAGCTGGTTAAAATGTACACAGCACTGTACTGTTGGAAGTAAAATACTTTAACATAGGCAAAGAAAATTAATTAAGATTTTGCAGATTTTGCTTGGTTTTTTTTTGAGGCATATGTAAGTGAAAAAATCAATTCCTGTGTACTGGGGAAAAAAAAAAAAAAAAAGAACAAATTACTTTGGAGCACACATCAACTAAGTATATTTTGAAATGCAGATATATATATATATAACCACTGGGATTTTGAAGAGATTCCTATCTGCCTCAGTGACAAAATGCATTTATCTGTATGCAGAAGACTGAATTTTATTCATAGCCATATTTCAAACAGAATATGTGACTACATACAATTTGCTGTCTCAGATGTATGTCCCTCACATCATTAATATAATAGCTGCCAGTTTTTTTTGTTTTTTTCTTTTTTTTTACAAGATTAGTAGCAAAATGTAGAAAAAGCTGAACTCGGTCATATTTTTTGAATATTTAATTTGGAATGGTTTTGATGTTTCTTCTGTGTCTTTTGTAAGCAGGTAAATTTCATCTGTTCCCATTTATTTTACTACGTATGTGAGCTGTTGGCATGAATAATAAATATTTCATTGTGATCTAACTTCAGCATGAGATACTGCAATATATATCATTAGTTAACTCTTCATTTCCTACTGTAGCTTGATGAACCCGAAGAGATTCACTGCTGCTCTGTAGGTCTTTCAGGATCTAGGTCTCTCTATTCTGCAATGTGTTCTTCAGTTACAGATCACTAAAAAAATTAAGTTTCTAATCACTTAAATGATAATAATATTAATTAAAATAAAGGAAACAGGCAATAAAAATGAAAGGTTGAAATTAGCAAGTATGCTTGTATAAATACTGTTTGTCTTTAAACTCTTCAGTTTGATTTTCACTTTAATCTGTGATCTAAGAAATTTTTTATGCTTCATGTAGCATGCTGAATGTTAGACATTTAAGTGTTCTTGTGTTTTCTGTCACCTCATTTGACTGAAGTTCAACCTATTAATGTGAATTAATTGCATCATATTAAAAGTGAATCCACCTATGCAATGCAAAAGCTTAATACCTTCCTTCTCTGTTTTGTTCTACATGTTAGATATTCTTTGTCATCAGATCTTTTGCAAAATTTGAGCTATACCATTTCAAATAGTCTTCCCAAAGACTATTAAGTAGGAAGTAAAATATATGAACAATTTGCCAACATTAAGACCATTTCAGCAAAATCTTTATACCTTTACCACTTGTAAAATAATATTTTGAAATAAGAGAGTATAGCTTTTATTGAGCTGTGAAAAGCTTTAGGATCATCTCACATCTGTGATTATAGATGTAAAAACTAGAAGGCAGCCTTGGCTGAAGTGACAATGAAATGATGGAGTTTAGGATTCTACAAGTAAGAAGCAGAGTGAAAAAGCAGGGTTACAACCCTGGACTCTAAGAAAGCATGACTTTTCAGGCATCTGCCTGGATACAATCTGAGGTAGAAAAGGGGTCCAGGAGAGCTGGTTAAGTTTCAAGGACTGCCTCCTCCAACTCCAAGCTCAAGAATAGTCCATCACAATGAGCAGCAAATCAAGCAAAGGCCTGAATGGATGAACAAGGATCTCCTGGTTGTACTCAAGGAGAAAAAAACGCAGCCTAAGAGTGATGCTGTGTCAATGCCTGAGCATGTAGGGGTGACCTCAGGAAAGTCAAAGCTCACCTGGACTTAAAACTGGTGAGGAGCATGAGCATGAGCATCAAGGACCTCAACCTGCTCTAGGTTACCCTGCCTTAGCAGGGGAGTTAAACTAGATGGTCTCCCAAGGTTCCTTCCAGCCCTACAATTCTGTGACATAAGCAGCGAAAGGAAGACTAGGAAAATGTAGGCTCACTGCTAAATGGAACAAGGGGACTGATGTCAAAGCACATGGAAAAGGCTTTCTTTGCCTTCTACTCCTAGCCTTCTTTGCCTTGGCCTTTCCTTATAAGGCTCACCTTCAGGAATCTTAGTTCCATGGATTTAACAGAAAGTCAGGAACAAGGAAAACTTAGCCTTGGCACATAAGGAGAACGTTTAAGTAAAATGGACACGCAAGGACATGGAGCTGTATGGGATGCACTTATGAGTGCTGGAGGAGCTGGCTGACGTCACTGTGATGCCATTCAGTCATCTTTGAAAAGTCATAGGCATTAGGGGATGTTCCTGAGAACTAGAAAAAAAGCAGATGTCACTCCTGTTTTTAAGGTGAATGAGGAGGATACAGAGAACTACAGGCTAAGTAGTCTCATGTAAATTCCTTGGAAAGTAATAGAGCAAATAATCCTGAAAGCCATTAACAGACACAAGGAGAATGAAAAAGTGATTGGCAGTATTCAGCATGGATTTATAAAGGGAAGACTGTGCTTAATCAACCTGGTAGCTTCCTTGGCAGATGAGGGGAGAACAGCGGATGTTATTAACTTTGGATTGTCGGGCTTTTGGTACTGTCTCCCATAACATCTTCATAGACAAGCTGATAAAATGCAGATCAAATAATGAGATGAACTTCAATCTGGCTAAACTGTCAGGATCAAAGGGCTGTGATCAGTGGCATACAGTGCATCTGGAGGCCAGTCATAGTAGTATACCCCAAGGGTCAATACTGGGTCCCATATTGTTTAACTTCTTTATAGTGAACTGTATAATAGGACTGTGTGCATCCTCTGCAAGTCTGCATATGATACAAAATCAGGAGTGGCTGATACGTCAGACAGTTGTGCTGCCATCCAGAGAACCTTAACGGGCCAGAGAAATGGGCAGACAACAGCTTCAACAAAGGGAGCTCAATAGAGGTAGGTGTGGAGTCCTGCATCTGGAGTGGAGCAACCCCCTGCACCAGTACATGCTGGGGCCCAGTCAGCTGGAAATTATAACTGGACTTAGTCTTACTGTGCCTAATTAGAATTAGATTAGCCTAATACTGCTGTGAATGACAGCAGTGATGAAATATTTTTTATGCAGAGAGCAGAAATGTAGTCACCAGTCATAGTACCTTGCACAGCTGCTTCATATTAATCAAACACCTGTTATTTGTTGTGTATGTTAAGTCTGTAGTAAGATGAATGCAAAATATTAAAATGCCTTATACTACAGGGTTCTTTTGTATTTTTTAATATTACTGTATGATTGGGGGGCTTTACTGATCAATGACATTTTTAATCAACCTGCATAAGCACAGAACAAAACCCCACAATCTTTCTCACATAAGGGTCTTACTGAAAACTGCTGCCTCATGTAAAGATTGTGCTTCATGACACTATAAATAAAGTTTAGACCAGTGCCTTGTGCTTTCTTCCTGTGTCTACTATGAGTTATCAAAGACTGAAATTTAGTAATTTTTTTATTACTTTTATTCATACATTTATTACTTGCATTTCTTGGAGAGAGTATGAATGTGGGTATAGGCTTGCTCAGTGATAATTGGTATATCATAAATGAGTACTTTCTAGACTGCAATAAGCAAACTCTTAGCAGAATGTAGAAAGAATCATGATAAAATTCTCTTAGGAATTCATTATGCTGGAGGACAGTGATACCAGTTTATCTCTTGCCTTGTTAATTCCAAATGTGGTTTTCTGGCAATAGAGTTTACTTGGAGGCAATATTCAAGTACAAGCAGAGTACTCTGTAGAAAGCCACAGAATTTTATTAACAGAAATTTTTATTAGCCAGTCTTAAAAAGGACCTGAAAATAAACATCAATAAAATTCACAGAACATGGTATCTAGCATAAAATAGCAAATTCCTGCCTGAAAACTTTTCACTGTTAACTGGATTTCTGGGAAGTGTCTCATAACAGCAAGGTTGTGCAGTAGCGCTCAGTAATTAGCTAATTGCCCAGTACTTTCCATTACACCAAAGAGAATCTAAAGATGAGAGATGAGTTAAGTTTTTAAACTGTTTCTTTTTTTTTTAACTCATCAAAAGAGACTTATATTCATAGAGTATATTATTTATTTTCCAATCTGCAAGACATAAAGAATTATCAGTATATTTTCAGTGAAGTGTTCCTACTAGATCTTTAAAGTTTGTGTCCTGGAATTGCTTGTCTGATCTCATATTTTCACAGTACGAACATAAAGTTTGGCAAGAATAGGTGGACACCTGGAAAGAAAAATCCTCTGTTAGATCTACTCAGTCATTCCACATTCACAAATCCTGCTCACTTGCATTTTAGAACCCTTCTTTCATATCTATTTCAGATCACCTTCTCAGATCTCCACTTAATTCACTTCCCCTGTTCTCCAAATAATTTTATCCCACTATATACCTTAGCCATACCTGAGACGGTTGATAGGACTTCCTTTCCTACAATGATAACAAAATACCCATTTCAACTTAGCTAGAAAGATAGATGAAAAGGTATAAAATGCAGTTAGACTATTACTGAAGTGGAATTCCACTAAAGGAAGGTGGTAACAGTAGGCACGGCATATAGATTTCTTCCAAAAAAACCACCAATGTTAAATGCATCATGCAAAGCCTACAAATGGCTCAATGCCTGACAAGAGACAAGTAACAAGTGGTGTCCCTCAGGGATTGGTGTTGGGAATGATCTTGCTCAACATCTTTGTGGGTGACGTGGACAGTGCGATTGAGTGCGCCCTCAGCAACTGTGCTGATGACACCAAGCTATGTGATTTGGTTGATACACTGGAGGAAAGGAATGCCATCCAGAGGGACCTTGACACACTTGTGAGGCGGGCTGATGCCAACCTCATGAAGTTTAACCACGACAAGTGAGAAGCCCTACACCTGGGTAGGAGCAATCCCAGGCACAGCTACAGGCTGGGCAAAGAAGAGATTCAGGGCAGCCCTGCGGAGAAGGACTTGGTGGTGTTGGTTGATGAGAAACTGAACATGAGCCAGCAGTGTGTGCTTGCAGCCCAGAAAGCCAACGGTATCCTGGATTGCATCAAAAAGAGCGTGACGAGGAGGTTGAAGGAAGTGATCCTGCCCCTTTACTCTGCTCTTGTGAGACATCACTTGGAGTATTGTGTACAGTTCAACATAAAGAGGACATGGAACTGTTGGAGCAAGTCCAGAGGAGGACCACGAGGACGATCAGGGGACTGGAGCACCTCGCATATGAAGATCAGCTGAGAAGGTTGGGGCTGTTCAGCCTGGAGAAGAGAAGGCTGTGTTGAGACCTCAGTATGCAGTAATGGATGGAGTGTGCAGAACAGATCTAATATTAGGTATTTGATTGTGATAGATGACACTTTTTGAATGTATTCAGACACATGGTGCAATCTGAAAAGTTACCAAACAAGGGCTTTTTTTTTTTCTTAAATATATAGTTTGCTCCAGATGCAATTGCAATATATATTTCAATGCTTTCTGTAGAACTGGTCCTTACAGTGCTGGGAGACATGAATTAGCAGATGCATGTAGCAGGATCTCCTCAGATTAGGTATTTGCTCTCCTGGTGCTGTTTAAGGGTGCTTTGTTGAAGCCTGTATGGAACCTCATTTGACAGAAATTAAGTTTTCCTCTGCTTCTCTAAAGTTTGTCCATTGCAGACCGTATAGGCTTTAACTCATAAAGCTTATTGTACTATTAAAGGTGAGGAAAGTAGTCATTGTAATATCAATTAATGAAATAAGAAGGAAGCCAGATCTAATTCAGGCAGCTCAGAAAATAAAAAAGCATCTGTTGATCAAACACAATTACTTAATGGTGACTCAGAGAAGAAAATTTGGTCTGTGCCATTTTTTTTTTGCTTCATTATGAAATATAATCAAGGTCAGAAGGTTTGTCATTTGTCTTTAAATAAATGTTGCTTGTGTTCACATTGAAGATTCAAAAAAAAAAAACAACCAAACTAAACCCCAAAACAACAAACAACAACCAAAAACCAATTAGCAGGCAGCTACCTGCCAAAGAAACAAGATAAACAAATGTTGTTATGTCACTGATGTAGTTCATGCACAGGTATGAGTATTTTGCAGTTATCACCTGTATTACCTGATACTTTTGAAAAAGATCTCAACTTTTTCTGCAAGTCTTGTTACTTTGGTTGTAGAATATTTTTTAACAGAACCTGGCAAGCATATTGAACATGGTAATAAGACTACCACTGAGTAAGGTGTATTTCAAGTGATCTTAATTCAGGTTAGTGTGCTTATACTCAGTGACTTGGTCTGTCAGTCAAGTATAGGAAGCATAAGTTGATGTAGCATTGGGTTCTTTTCTATATTACACTATAGTATCTATAGTAGAACTCAAAAATATATAAAAAGCCAGGAAGTTTAGACCATGGATGCACACAGACATTTGAAGTATGGAAGTAAATTTCATATGTTAGTCATTTAAAAAAAAAAAAAAGTATATCTAGTCTTTTCACAATCAGATGAAAAAAATGGCACTATATTATTAAGACATTTGTACAGTTTTACAAAAAAAAATATGCATAAAAGTTTTGAAGTTCTCCACAACTTGAAGTGAAACTTAAATCCAAACCTTTTGTTTGATCATGCTGCTGAAAACATAATTCAGTTGCAAAGGACAAGATAAAAACCCCAGTGATACGGGTGGATGTCCTTCTAGTTGTTTGTAGAGTTGAAACTGGTCCATAACTTGTATATTAATTTACATGCTTGCTTCTCAGCTAACCTGAGAGCATTTCCAATTTATTTCAGTGTGTTGAAATCTGTGTCTTCATTATTCTCTATGTTATCAACATCTACAGCATTTGTAGAGTAGGAGCAATAATGGTACCATTGCCGTGTTTTATGAGGCAATAATAATGATTTTAGTGAAGTTAAAATGAAGGACTGTACTAAAAGGAAAGATATATGTCCAAGAGTGTAATCATGTCCATTTTTTTCTGTATACTGACTGAAGGAATGTCTCTTAGTCAGCAGTCAGGTTTAGAAACTGCTCTTAGGAAAGGGGAAGGTAAAGAAAAAGGCAGTGTGTAGTAACAACTACTCTGTAACTCCAAAGGGAACATTCTCAGCTGGATGGGATAAAGTGAAAATCACCATGTCATAAATTCTTAAAGACTCTCATTTTCTTCAGTGTTGTCACAAAATTCTCCCTGTTTGTTGGAGAATAAGGAAATAACAGCTTTAAGTAGCTAGAAGCTGTCACTGCCAGCAAAGATGCCAGCTATAGCTTTTGGAACACTCTCTTACTACACCGTCTGGATGCCTTTAGTACAAAGTCAAAATATAAAATTACATGAGACCATATTTGTAAGAGACATGCTTATCTGAGAATAGGAAACATTTTGCAATATTTGTGTAGTGCTTTTTTTTCCTTTCCATGCAGAAATGCTCTATTAAATGCTTAATAATATACAGATAAAATTGATTTATCATTTTTTGATAGCTCAGTTCTCCACCTGCTCTTTCTTAAATATCTTCGATAGTACATGGGATGTATATGACAGAATACTGCACTGTGGTTTGAATACACACTTTGGAACATCGTGAGAGGTGGGGAGAGAGTAGGTAGGAGTCACTTCCTTGATCTGTGCAGTGTGAGAGTCATACTCTGTGCGCTGCAGTCTTACTTATCATTCATATTTGCACAAATCTTAAACATTTTACTGTCTTCTATTAAATTGTTTGCTTACATTTTAGATATGTCCTAGATATATGTATTGGAAATACAATATGTTTTCAAAGCTAATATTGATTTTGGGTGGATTCTTTTGATCAAATCTTACCAATTCTCTTCAAGTAAGAATCTGAAGATTGCATTTTTTAAAGCATTTGAATACTTGATGACTGAGGCTCTTGCCTGTCTGTTACAATTGCATGTCATGGCATCAGGTTTAGCAATAACTTACACCTTGTGCAACTACTCTACTCAGATGATGTTTTGAAGTTAGGCTAAATAAGTGTGTTAAGGCTAAATAAGTGTTGAATCGACTACCATAAAGCATTACTGCAAAATTTTCAGTTATGTGAGCAGGATCAGTTTTTCTCAGCTCTGCCTTTTAGCTGTAGTCCTTCCATATGCAAAAGCAGAAACAATAAAACATTATATACTTAGTTACACTGTTTATCTTCATTATATTTCCTAAATTGTTTCCCATTTAGGTAAATAATTCCATTATGAAGGATTTAAGACAGCATGGAACATTGAACAAACTTGAGATTTTTGTGTATGTTTCTATGTCACCTGGTTGGTGACAGGCAGCGTGGCTTCACTAAGGGGAAATCCTGCCTGACCAATTTGGTGGCCTTCTGTGCTGGAGCTATGGAAGTGATGGACAGAGGTAGAGCAGATGACATCATCTACCTGGACTTGTGAAAAAACATTTTATACTGTCCCACACAACATCCTTGTCTCTAAATTGGAGAGACATCCATTTGATAAATGGACCACTAGGTGGATAAAGCACTGTCTGGATGACTGCATGCAAAGAGTTGCGGTCAACAACTCAATGCCCAGCTGGAGACGAGTAACAAGGGGTGTCCCTCAGGGATCAGTGTTGGGACTAGTCTTGTTCAACATCTTTGTTGGTGACATGGACAGTGGGATTGAGTGCGCCCTCAGCAAGTTTGCTAAGTACACCAAGCTGTGTGGTTCGATTGATACACTGGAGGGAAAGAATGCCATCCAGAGGGACCTAGATACACTTGTGAGGCGGGCTGATGTCAACCTCATGAAGTTTAACTATGACAAGTGCGAGGCCCTACACCTGGGTAGGAGCAATCCCAGGCACAGCTACAGGCTGGGCAAAGAAGAGATTCAGGGCAGCCCTGTGGAGAAGGACTTGGTGGTGTTGGTTGATGAGAAACTGAACATGAGCCAGCAGTGTGTGCTTGCAGCCCAGAAAGCTGACAGTATCCTGGATTGCATCAAAAAGAGCATGACCAGGAGGTTGAAGGAAGTGATCCTGACCCTTTACTCTGCTCTTGTGAGACATCACTTGGAGTACTGTGTACAGTTCAACATAAAAAGGACATGGAACTGTTGGAGCAAGTCGAGAGGAGGACCACGAGGACGATCAGGGGACTGGAGCACCTCGCATATGAAGATCAGCTGAGAAGGTTGGGGCTGTTCAGCCTGGAGAAGAGAAGGCTGTGTGGAGACCTCATAGCAACCTTCCAGTATCTGAAGGGGGCCTACAAGGATGCTGGTGAGGGACTCTTCATTAGGGACTGTAGTGATTGGACAAGCCGTAACGTATTAAAACTTATACAGGGGAAGTTTAGATTGGATATAAGGAAGAAGTTCTTTACTGTGAGGGTGGTGAGGCACTGGAATAGGATGCCCAGGGAAGTTGTGAATGCTCCATCCCTGGTGGTGTTCAAGGCAAAGTTAGACAGAGCCTTGGGTGGCATGGTTTAGTGTGAGTTGTCCCTGCCCATTTCAGGGAGTTTGGAACTAGATGATCTTAAGGTCCTTTCCAGTCGTAACTATGCTATGATTCTGTGATTCTATAACTTTTAGTGGTTACGATGAATGACTACAATTAGGCCTGTAAATAGAAATCACTTCTACCTCCTAGATGTTTTCATTCCTTTTACTAGAATCAAAGGATTACTTATGTTTGAGGGGTTTGTTTGGGGAATACAATCTTTAAAATATACGAGGCTTATACCTTATGAGTAAGACATTATTTACTAAGAATCCCTTGAAATAAAACTATATATAGACTATCTTAAACCACCAGACATCAGGCTTTCTGGAAGTCTTAGGAGCTCTGGGTTATTTTCTGATTATATCATATTTTCTTTTTTTAAACAACCTAAAGTCAGTGCACAACATGATGTGCAATTATTTGTACACACTTAAAAAATCCAAACAAAAAACCCAAACCTCAAAACAAACAAAGAACACCACCCCCCACCCCCCCCCCCCCCCCCCCCCCACTCCCCCAAACAATCCAAAGCCTTAATTATGTTTTTGTTTTTTTACTCCTTGTTTCTCATTGCTTCAACAGCTACCAGCTGGAAAGTCAATTGATAAGTTCTTTGGTACTTTCAGTGATGTTTTCCATTCTCATATTTAGTCAAACTTAGCCTCTGGCTAGCTCTCTTACCTATTCATTTAATTTGGCATTGCAAACTAGAGTCCATCTTTTTTTTTTCTCCTATAACTCAAGGACTTTGAAAGTGCCATTTATAAGAAACTTTTTGACTGGAGATAAATCTCCATATACATTTTAGAAGCTAAGTGCCTCTGAAAAATAAGTCTATTGATCTTTGCATGCATTGGCTTGCAGAAACATAAAAAAAGAATAACAAAAACTCCCTACAGGTTGGTGCACTGAGACATAATTCACTGCCATTGCTAAGATGCTCAGATACTATTGTGATGAATACTCATAGCTACAATGCTGAATTATAAAGCAAGCTGGATTCATTATTAATTTCTATGATGGTCACTTCTCTTTTCACTTCCCTTTGTTGAAAAGGACTAAAAATTAAATTTTAAACAGTGAAATAACTGGTGTTTTCCTTCTTGAGCAGTACAGTTATACAGAGTTTAAAAGCTGACTCTAAAGTGTTAATGACTATGTCAAGAAAACATTTCAAACTTTTTATCTACATGAAGGTGTAAAAACTCTAATAGTACTGATAGCTGTGGATTTCAATTATTATATGCACATTAATAAAATAAATGTGTACCTTACTAATTTTAACTTCTCATTTTAGTCTCCAACTGAGTGTTGCATTTAAGGCAGAAAATGAAGAGATTAACACCTGGTATATTCTCTAATTAGGCATTATGTGCAGCGTGAAATCAAAATATTCCCTTGTTTTCTTGTCCAGGTTAAATGTATAATTTTATTGGTAAGACAGCCTGTCAGCGGTTTCACTTTTCATGCTGCCTTCTTGTATTTACTTCTTCAATGAAAATTGTTCTAGAAGAATTAGAAGAAGAGTAGAGTTTCCCTTCCCACCAAAAAAAGGCAATGAAATTGCATGCCAGCACTGAATAGCAACAAGGTAGACTTAGAAAGAAGGTATGTTTGTTACATATAGGGCATACTTAAACAAAATATCCTAGTCCTGGAGTAAATTAGTAAATCTGGGGGTGAGAGATGTGGACCAGACACACAGAGAAAGCTTATGTCCTTCTTCACCTTTTCTACATCAAATGCCACTTCACATTCTGTACTAGTCACAAAAGTAGGGTCCTTACTTCCTGCGCTTCTTTCTCGGGTATCCTTCATCCTTTGTATTGAACACTATGTAGACATGTCTCACAGCCTTGGACAAATTAACTCATCTTACCTGTAACAACACAGGCAATTTGCACTAACTGGAAATGGAATCAGTTAGATTGCTAGTGCAGTTCTTGTTGACATTCATACCTTTCAGTTTCTTTTTGCAGGGTATGACTGGCCATTAATCATCTCTCCTCTGGGACTAGTAAGTTGATATCGAACCAAAAGTGCAGAAATCACTGACTGCAGAGTCTGGGAGCAGCTTCTGCATTTTAGTGCAAAGAGTGTGGTGCAATTCTGTGATGCTCTATTTGGTTTTGGTTACAGCCAGCTGATTGTATCTAATTTATAGCACTTAAATTGTGTTGTAACTATATTATCACTAATTATGTAAATTATGTGACAATGTCCTGGGTTCAGCAGTAGCAGTCATGTTTTCTCCTTCTTGGTAGCTGGTGCAGTGCTGTGTTTTGACTTTTGGTCTGGGAACAGTTGCTGATAGCACGTATGTTTTGACTTACTGCTCAAATGTTTGGTTTGTCCAAGGACTTTCTGAGCCTCATGCTCTGCCAGGGAGGAGGGGAGGCAGGGAGGAAGGAGAGACAGGACACCTGACCCAGGCTAGCCAAAGAGGTATTCCATACCATAGCATGTCATGCCCAGGATGTAACCAAGATTTACCCAGAAAGGCTAGGACTCTGGGGGGATGGAGGAGATATCGGTCAGTACTTGGTCACGCAGGGTGGGGTGAGTTATGGGTTGGTGGCTGGTGAGGTGTCGTATTCTCTTCACTTGTTATTTACTTTATCATTATTACTATTAGTAGTAGTAGCAGTAGTGATCTGTGTTATACCTGAGTTATTAAACTGTTCTTATCTCAACCCGTGGAAGTTACATTCTTTGGATTCTCCTCCCCAGCTCTCTGAGAGTTTGGGGAGCAAGGGGCGGAGTGAGTGCACAAGCTGTGCAGTTTGGTTTTAAACCATGACAGACAACTTTATTTTTCTGTGCACAATAAAGGGACAAATATCTCGATAAATATGCTATTTAGCATAGTAGCCATAGTTCTCTAAGGGATGTGTGCAAGCCTACATCATTCTAAAGCCATTCTAGTATGTGAAAAGACCTTAGATTTTACTTGTGGAATAGACATCCAAATGTTTAATTCTGCTCATTTTGAACCTCTGATCTTCAGTTCTGACAGTTTTCTATATGGGTGACATTTCTCCTGTAAGTCCACTTCTATCCGTATCTCAATAACAAAGTTCATTAAATTGTGGGCTTTTGACATTTCATTTGGTGGATTGACCCGCACTTAATGGAACCACTTGTTCATTCCCTTCTGTGGGCTGGGGAGGAAAAATAAGTAAGGCAGGCAGTAATATTCTGGATTGAAATAAAAAACATTTAATAGGTAGAACAAAAGCTGCATATGCAAGCAAAGCAAAGAAGGAATTACTCACTGTTTCCCATTGGCAGGCAGATGTTTAGCCACTTCCTGGAAAGCAGTGCTTCAGCACGCATAACAGTTGCTTGGGAAAAAAAAATGCCGCAACCATCAACATCCCTGCTTCAGCCTTCTTTCCTTGAGCTTTTACTGTTGGATACACCACATGATCTGGAAAGTCCCTTTGATCAGCTAGGGGCAGCTCTACCAGCTGTGTCCCCTCCTACTCTGGCTCACCCCTCAGGCTACTTGCTGAGTGGGCAGAGCGGGAAAAAGAGAAATCCTGGACTCTGTGCTAACACCGTACAGCAACAGCCAAAACATTGGTGCATTATCAGCACTGGATTAGTTGCAGATCCAAAGCACAGCATCATACTGGATGGTGTGGAGAAAGTTACCTTCATCCCAGCCAAACCAGTACTGTACTACTGTACCACCAACTGTACTAGTTGATGATCTGCAGAAAGCTAGAAGGCTCTCTGCTTCTTTCGCTTTCTTCATGACTTTCAGTTTGTTGCATTAAAAGGCAGATGGGACATGCAGAGTATTTTCATAACAGTTTTCTATTTTGGTGCCTGCTTTTAGGAAAGTAATTTTGTTTCATCACTGGGCCTGCAGTATTGTGAATGGCAAGGGAGAGGTTTGTAAGATGGTATCTTCAGTAAGTTATGTGTACCGTCTGAACTGGCTTGAAAGGGCAGTTGCTGTAGTATAACATCGCTGAACATAAGCAACTACTGTATAATTAATAGCAGTATTTTCTTATTTTCAGATCTCTGTGTATCATTACATATACACACAACTAGGAACATTCATTAAGGAACAGCTAGTGCTTACCCCTCTTCCCAGAAAAGAGACAGTGCTGCATTTCATAAGCAGAGGCAGGAGTAGGTGAGGGATGTTGCTGAACTGGAGATTCTCAGACCCTAGAGGAGTAAGAGGGGATATTCTTCTGTCACAGCAAGGTGTGCTTTGTTCACATGCCCATTAGCTAGTAAGTATGATATAAAATATCAGAAATTTTAAATACACTTACTCTAGTACAATGGCTACTTTGACTTTAAATTTAAAAGAAAAAGGCAGAAGACCTAGGTGAAAACTAAAATGATAATTGTAATAAGCCTCTTTGTTGGATCTGCATTAGATAGGTAGCTTGCAACTTTTATTTTAGTCTGTCTAGATATTCTAATAACAAATAAAGCATTCATATGTAGTGTTAACTGCAAAACAGATTTCATTGTTGCAGTTTGTAAAGTTTAAAGTTTGATTGGTTCTTTAATGTACCATGGTTGACCATGGTTGACATTTTTCATGTCTGTCTCAGAAATCCAAAATCCTTCTTCCAAAATAATTAATTTCTAACAAGACCTCTTAACTTTGTCAGTTAAACTTACCAGACAGTATAACAAGCTACTTACTGCAAATCTTCTTAGAGATAATCTCATTTAAAATGACACAGCTTGCATTTGAATTTTTAATGCTGAAGTAATGTTATTTTACAGGTTTATAGAAATAATAATAAAAAAATAAAAGTAAGCTGTGTGAGGAATGTCCCTTCATTTTGAAGAAAAAACTGCAGTTTAGAAATCAATTGTCTACAAAAACAAGCAGTTTGGTCTGATCAAGCAGCTGGAGGAAATTCTAACTTAAAGGATGTCTCCTATGAAACATTTTATAAGAAATATTCATACAGTTGCACAGCTAATCCAAATGACTGATCTTCAGAAAGACATGACAACACAACACATGATCTGTAACTTGTTAAAATGTCCATAAGTCATTATGATATGAATAATAAACTTAGCTGAATGCATGGTTGACAATTCTATAGGATTAGCAAGTTAATTTGAAACGTTTAAATTAAAAAGTTCATATAAATATCCCTAAGGCATGACATTAATGCACAAGTTACTCTGCAAGTCTGCTTTTTAAATTGCCAATGACAGCAAAAATAGATTTTATTTTTCCTTAGTTAAAGCTTCTGTGCAAATGACAAAGTCTAGATGCAATGAGGACTAAGATTAGATCTAATGAAGAGCTTAAGCACCTCCAATTTAATTGCCATGGTCTTAATGGTTAGCACCTCTTCACTAGAATAACAAAAGCCAGGAAGAGAGACTATATTTCAAATAAATAGGTCATTCAGATTCTGCAGTATTGTAATTTGAAAATTTAGATGTTTGTCAGGCAATTTTAGAGCTGTAGAAAAATTGTCATTAATTTTAATTCACTCTTGACATCACATGATCATAGAAAAATTGCTCAGATCAGGTTGCTTAGGGCTTTGTCCAGTTGACCCTTGAAAATCTTAAAGGTTGGAGACTGCATGGTCTCTCTGAGCTACCTCTTCCACTGCATGACTGTCCTTTGAGTGAAAAAGATCCTAGACTTGCTTTTCCTTATGCTTGCTGTCTCTCATTTCCCCATTGCCCACCACTGTGAAGTGTCAGATACCATCTTGTCAATAAACTATTCACAGGTGCCAGCATGCTGCATTTTGTTCCCCCCAAGGCCATTTGTCCTCCAGGCTCAACAAGCTCTAGTCCTAACAGGGCAAGTCCTCCAGACCTTGGCCAACTTGAAGGCCCTTCCTCCTCCCTGTGCTGAGGGGAGCCCAACACTCAGACAGAAGTATCAAGATGGGATCTCATAAGTGCTGAGCAGAGGAGCATAGTTCCTCCCCTCCATGCCCTGACTATTTCCCTGTCCATTCTTCTGAGCATGGCTGTTGGCCATCTCTCCAGACATATCATACTGGTGCCTCATGCTCAGCTGGTGTCTTCCAAGACCTCCAGGTCCCTTTCATCAGCCCATGCCCTTGTAGCAATGCTTCCTGGTTTTGTCTTTGTCGAATGTTGTGAAATTCAGACAAGTATTCCTAGTAGCGTGAATTGGCTGAAATAATACACTTCATATTGTTTCTCAAAAGACTGAGAATTGAAAAAAAGCTCATTTAAAAAAAGGGATGAACCAAGAGTCCATTGCTACTAGCTGTTCTGGAGTATTGAACTGTGGTCACATACTTTCTGCATTTTTAGTTTAGTGCCCTAACTCTGTCTAAATTCCATTTTAGACTAATACATCTTTTATTAAATGGTCAATGAGGACTTCTAAACATATGCTTTTGTAGAAAAACATTTGATAGACTCTACTATGTTCAAACCAATTCCAGCATTACTCTGCTCTTAATTTAAATCAAGTCTTCTAGATGCTTTTTTTTTCTTGTTTTGCCATGATTCCATTTTCTCTAACAATGTTGGTTTTCCTCAGACTGTTTCCTGGCAAGGGATACCACTCAGGTTAACCTCAGCTGTCAATAAACAGGGATGAAGCTCCCTGCATCCACCCTAAGTAAAGTACAGTATCAGGATTTAGCCTTGCACAGGAAATTTATTTCTGGAGTTATGCCAAAACAAACAGATAAATATGATGCCACTGCTCAAAGTAATCAAAAAGGCAGAAATTCCATGAATTTTCATAGCCAGTTTTAAAGCAAAGATGATAAACAAGATAGCCTTTCGAAAGGCATCTAAAAAGTTTCTCTGCTGGAATTTTCTGTCATTGTATTGTTAAGGAGTGTCTAATGCAAATGAAAATAAAATCCTTTAAATCCATAACCAGCTGATAGTAAAATTGTATTTCGATATGCTGATGGATGATAGAACATTGAACTGTGAATTTGCTATGAGTTTTAGCAATGTTTACTCTAACTTATCTTTAGAGTTTGGGGTTTTTTTGACATAAAAGCTCATTTGGGAGCTGTAACAACATTCAGTTAAGGTGTTTTTTTTTTAAAAAAATAGGTGAAAGCAAATGTTTAAAAAACTTATCTGAGAGGACCTTACAAAGGAAAGAAATATGGACTAGAATGAAATGCTGAGATCAGAAAATGTTATAATGGAGTCTTTTTCTGTTCATTAATTTTAGTAGTTTTTTCCTTCTCTGCCTTCTGCTGAAAAAAAAATCTTATTTTTTTTATTTAGGGTTTTTGGGTGTTTGGTTTGTTGTTTGTTTTTTGTTTGGTTTGTTATTTTGTTTGTTTGTTTTTTTGGTTGGTTGGTTGGGGTTTTTTTACTTAATACTGAACAGCTCAATATATTTTGTATAAAGAACTTTTTATTTTGCTTTATGTTATTCTGGACTTTGCAATTGCACTTGGTACATGACATATCCCTGTAGTATTGCTCTTCTGGTTGCTTCAAAATGCCTATGGAAACCCCAAATAAGCAGACTTAACTGTGTATCTGTCACAGATTTTATTTATTTATTTGTTTGCTTATATCTAAGATCACAGTAGAATCTTTGCAGAAGACTCTTTTGTGCTTAGAGAGCTTTGTCATTCTAAAAGTGTGCTTAGGTGTTCGTTTGCATACAACACATGCAATACATGCAGTACATTTTCCATTTCAAACATAATAAGAAACTTTACTTCTTTAGGAAAGACTTGGAGTATGCTTTAATCATGATCTGACTTTGTAGTAGTATTTTTTGTTAATATGATAACTTTTTATTATATAAATATATATGTATACAGTATAATCCTATCTTATATTTTCCCAGAGTATATATTTGTATGTACAGTGTGTGCATAATGTTATTCCATCCATTTGAATACTGATTTTTCCATGCACCTAGATTCGTGTATGTTTTCAAATATTCATGTGTTATGCAGCTCTATTTCAAGGCACTAATCATTTCATAGCTTTTGTGCTTCTATATTTTCATAATAATCTTGCTCTGCTTACTAACTTAAATAATTATAATACAGTAATAATCAATTATAAAATCCAAAATTACAAATGTCAGGCTGGTCCAACAGTTTTCAAGACCTCATAGCAGCCTTCCAGTATTTGAAGGGGGCCTACAAGGATGATGGGGAAGGACTATTCATTAGGGACTGTAGTGACAGGACAAGGGGTAATGGGTTAAAACTTAAATAGGGAAAGTTTAGATTGGATATAAGGAAAATATTCTTTACTGTTAGGGTGGTGAGGTACTGGAATGGGTTGCCCAGGGAGGTGGTGAATGCTCCATCCCTGGCAGTGTTCAAGGCCAGGTTGGACAGAGCCTTGGGTGGCATGGTTTAGTGGGAGGTGTCCTTGCCCATGGCAGGGGGATTGGAACTAGATGATCTTGAGGTCCTTTCCAACCCTAACTATTCTATGATTCTATGATTGTATAATATTTGTCATTTTTGTGTCAAATGCCTTTTATTTTGTTGATAGTACCTGAACATTTCTAAAATCATGCTACTAGATGAAAGCAATTGAAACATAAGCGAAATCTTTGGGGGTTTTGTAGAAATGTTATGAAAAATTGACAGATTTTTTTTCACTACTCTTTCTATAATGAGATTTTGGTTACAGAATTGTAATTTTAAAAATCAGTGTGATGTGGAATATTAAAACATGAATATGTCCTATGAAGAAAAATTATAAACAAAGTGGACTTTAAATCTTCAACCAAAAGGAACCTAGTGAATCATTATAGGAAGGCATATGCAAGTCAAAAGGAGATAAAGGATGAGAAGAAAAAGATCTTCCAAGTTACAGTGGTGTAAATGTTTTGTTTTTTTTTAATAAGTACTTATATATTTTTGTTACAGAACAAAATTTTAGTTACTAATTTATTTGCTTTTCTGTTTTCCTTTAAGCAAAGCTGGCCGGTGGTTTGGGGATTTCTTTTTTCTTTCTTAAATTAAATTTTTGTCAAATTATAATTTTTAATCACATTAAAATATCCAAATACTCAAATATGGTATTATTCTCCCTGCTTTGCTATCAAAACTATCATTTAAGTTTTATGCTTAAGAGTGAAATTGATTTACTAAATTCTTCAGAGTTATTTTGAATAGAAATGCATTATTATCATGAGAAATGGAAGGAATAATTAAAAAAAAAAGAAAGAAAAAAATGAACAACCAACCTCCCTAAATTTAATTATAGAGGTCATTTAATAAGGAAATAGAGGCAACATCATAGCTTTTTTATCACCAGTTATACAATGGTTAAAGGCAGAAGAATTCTACAATCTGTTCAACACCAAGTCCGGTATTGAGACCAAAACTTTAAGGAATATTTATAAGTTGCTCTTGCTTTGTTGTGTTAAAACAATCTTTCAGTACTATGCCAAATATTAGGAAAAAAATTAAATTTAGCCTTTGACTGTGGTCCTGAAGATCGTAATCCTCTACACATACAAAAAAATATACTGCGATGTCTCTGATCTACTATTTTTTCAGAATTAATTCTGTAAAGGAAAATTATTTTTTCTGTGAAGACATACTATGACTTTTTACATGTGGCATTTACCATTATTTTCTTGGAAACATTGGTGTTGGCTTGAATATACTACAAATGAACAGTCAACAGATTAACAATAGAACTGTGGGTGATCAAGAGCATAAGAATATAGAACAGTATTCAAATTAAGAGAAATACATGCTGCTCTTTCCACAGTCTCATTAAAGCTGAAAAAAAAAAAAATCTTTTTAAAGGCTTCACTGTATTCACACACTGCCAGCTGTTAATTTTCATGGACTCAAGACTTTCATGGGTAGCTGTTACATCTACTTAATCTCCTGAAATTGAAACTTGCTACTATATATGAACTGAGTTGTATTTGTTCTTAAATTTTATATTTGCACTCTCTTTATCGTAGGAGCTGTCATGACACCTTTAAAAAGCATGTAATTTTTCATTTTATTCAGTATAGTCTCTGAGATACTCTTTCAGTTTCATTAGATTTTAACAAGAATCTAATTTGTTTCTAATGAAAAAAAATATTCTGCATAGATGCTCCAATCTTTTGGAATAATATTTTTAATTTTAACTGGTGATTAATGATATTTTTAAATACAGAGTGGTTAGCAGAAAAAGTTGATGTCTTTTTTACTTAGTATCCTGAGGTACAGTGTTCTTACTTTCATCAGTATATTAAAGATGGTCAAACAACTGATTCATTCATTACTTAATACAGATAGTCTAATATATAAATGTCCTGACATGCAAGTAATCAATTATTTCGATATTTATTAGCATATTTGCATGTACAGTAACTTGCAGTGATATCACGCAAGTTATAAAACTAACAGAACATCAACAAACTGAATGAATCAGTGTGATTACTTGAAAGTCAATAAAATTTTATCCCTAGAAAGAAAAAACAAAGTATTTCTTTGAGAAGTTTTCCAAATGCAAAATATAATGAATTTTATAATTAAAGGATGTTACACAAACAAACAAACACATGAAGAAACCTAAATAAATTTGTTTTCTTTATGAAGTTTGCAAAAATCGCATTTAAGGTTGAACTTAGTAGATTAGACTTTATGCTGAACCACTAAATCATGTAACAATATACTGAAACATTTGGTTAGTCCTGCTGAATCACTAAATTTTTCCGGGTAAAAAAAGATTATGCAAATTAAGTTTAAAGCTGGCTACAGCTTTATTAGCTTCACTGTTATGTTAATCCTTCTTAAAAGATATCATTCAGATTTTTTTCCTGCCGTGTCAGGTACTTTGGCAGGACTGCTATAAACCTTTGCCTCCTTTTCATTTTACACAGTAGCAGAATCATTATGGGATTTCTAGGCATTCCTCCCTTGTAAGATGAAGAAGGAAGTCATTCTCTAGCGAAATTACACATGAGAGATTTGACATCCTCGGTGAAGGAATGCATTTTTCTAACTCCATTTCCTGTTCTGGGCAGTTAATGAGGGAAGACAAGATCTTGGTTTAAATGGAGCAGATAAACCGAGTTGACAGTATAATTTATTCTAACAAATAGGTCTTCTCCTGCCACCCACCTCCAAAAGAAGCACAAATAAACTTTGTTTTCATTCACAGAGAAAAAAAACAAAACCACAAGGTTGATATGTTTGTACATGGCATTCAGGTGAAGTGAGTATTAATACCACCATAGAGTCATATAGACTGACACTAGCACTAGGATGAGTAGTTAATGCCTATATTTGCCTGCATGAAGCATTCCTCTTCCTTTATGATTCCAAGAATTTCTTGTTAGTACACTTTTTCTGTCATCAGTCACCTTTCTTACTACCATATTCTCTGTCATGCAAACTGTACATACTGTTCTCATTCTCAGTTGACCTTTGTTTTTATTTGTCCAATATTAAATTAAGCCTTATGTGTCTGTCATGCCAAATCAGTTTCATAATTTCAGAAATTATTTCTTTCTATAAATAGCTGTCTGAAGTGAACATGAGAAATGGGTAGAATTTCAGAAGATATAGACTGTTTTCCACAGTTGACAAATGCATTTATTTACTCTGATACTTTATGTCACAGAGAGAGATACTAACTAAATCCTTTTTTTCCACATGCTGTGATTCATGCAGGGTATCTATACTCAAACCACTCATTTTGCATGTTGTGTTGTCATTGCTGAGTCTATTAAATATGAATTTAGCAAGGAAGATGATTTTTTTTTTAATATAAATAACTAGAATGCCCCCAAGTCGATGCTTCTGGGAGTGTTCACAAAAATACTCATTACTTCCCCCCCTCCCTTATTGTCGTGGTTTAAAGTCCACACACTCCTTTGTTTCCCTCCCCCCCACCTTCCCACTCACAGAGGGATGGGAAGGAGAGCCGGAGGAACACAACTCCCACGGACCGAGGCAAAACCAGTCCAGCAATCAAGGTACAACACAAACCACCACTGCCACCACCAACAAATCAATGCCAGAGGAAACAAACAGGGAGAGAGAACACGATACCACCCGCCGCTACGAGCCCAGCCCGGAAGAGAGAGAGCTAACCCCTCCCCTCCTGGCCAGCTTCCAGTTCCCTCCCCGAGCAGGACATGCTGTGGTATGGAATACCTCCCCGACTAGCCCAGACCAGGCGCCCTATCCCTCCCTCCTCCCTGGCAGAGCATGAGCTACTGCTGAACCCATGACACTTATTTCTGCCAGTCTTCACCTTTTCCATTCATGATACGCTTATTATTTATTCTCTTATGCAACTTAAGATGTTGAACTACAGATCAAGCTATGTAGGCATTATTGCAAAGACTGTATGTATCTCAAATACCCTAAAATATACCATCCAGGTAAAGCTGAGAAATTATCACATAAAGGAAATAACGTGTTAAGGCAGGTGTGATTTTTTTCAGAGCTATCCCCACATTGTACCTAGATATAATTTTCCCCCTATATTCAGAAGCAATTTAAGAAGGAGAGTCAAAGCTTTTCAGTATCTACTAGGTTGTACAATGCTAAAGTGTGAGAAAACACATTTGAAATGCCCAGATTTTTCAGTACTATTAATCTAAGGGTCAAATGGATAATGACTTTCAGTTCAGCATTTTGTCAGCCAAGTTTCTACCTTTCTGTTCTGTGGCACCATGTCATAGTAGTAGGCTTAGTGCTTCCTACAGTCTTTTAATCAACTGCACCTCCAGAGAGGTTTTGTGAATGTCCAAGTGGCTTTAGTTAACCAGATCACCTCTTTGGAGTGACGAACTGCAGAGAACTCAAAATTTCTAGTAATGTGCAGACAAATCTCCATGTCCCTATGTACTTAATAGGAATGTACTA
Source organism: Melopsittacus undulatus (assembly GCF_012275295.1). NCBI lineage: Eukaryota > Metazoa > Chordata > Aves > Psittaciformes > Psittaculidae > Melopsittacus > Melopsittacus undulatus. Next base: position 79,639,803 of record NC_047527.1, on the reverse strand, counting down.
GAAAAAAAAGATTATTTTAAAAAGTCTCACTTAAAAAAATGATTGAAAATTAATATCCAAGCTCATTAAAAAGAACTTTTCTGCTTCACTCTGAGCACAGCATTTGTGGGCAAAGCTGAGGTGTGACAGATGCTGTTCTGTCAAATAATCTGCACTGTGGAAGAGGAACAAGAAAGTTATCTGCAGCTGCAGACTGACAGACTGCTTAGACAGTCATAGCTAAGCTGACATTTTAGTACAGTACTGTGTGCTGACATGATTGAAATGAGAAGAGCTGATAAAACATCCATAATATAAATTTATTTGCTATTATTAATGCAGTAATTTAGTTATATATGATATAAACCTATTCATTATTTTAAATCCAGTAATTTAATTCTGTATACACTTTGTCAAAACCTACAAAACCATTTGGTTTTGTACGAATTCACTGTGTGAGCATTTATTATGCTCTAAGATGAGATCCCACACCAGCCAGAGCATGGAAGTAGGACTTTGTATTTTCCTTAAAGCAAGGACACCAAGAAGCATCAGAAAGCTTTCATGCTTAGTGATGCTATATGGCAACATAGTCTATATTGAAATTAATTTTGAATTAAAGAATAATCCATTTTCCTAGTAGAATCAGGTTCTGAAAGTTATTTCTTCCCTCACTCTCAGCTCTGCACATTATAATTGGGCAAGCTATCACCTTCAAACTTGCTCTCATTTGTCAAGTGTCAGGGACATGGTAGGCCGGTAAAGCCTTCACACAGTTGTCATTAGGACTCCGGAAAAATAATTTTTTTTTCTTGTCACACCAAAGTTTGGTTCATAGTTGCACTGCTGGAACCTCTGGAAATATCTGTCTTTCATGGGTGGTGGTCTCCCTGCCTGTCTGGAGCCTGGTGTGGTTTACTGCTGTCTTTGAAAGGTGCAGTCTCATTCTACCATAGTTTTACCTTGCCCAGTGTGCAGCAGCAAGAGCAAAGGATAGTCAGGCTTTCTCCCTGCTTCTAGTCAATTATGAAGTTAAGAGTGAATCAATCAAATTACTATCTTGGTCATAGGAAGAAACCCATTGAACCTGCTAGGTGTACAGTAATCCACCTGTCATCTAATGGATATGCAATCAGCTTAAAAAAACAACAAAAAAGAGGAGATATTAGGCAAGTTCATGCAACAGTCTGAACAACAGTCTCTCCTCAGCCATGTCTTAGTCTGACAATATTATCAATTGATCTAAAGAATTTCCTTTCAGGAAACTTCTGATATTCATATTCGAATGTGTCCTTAATGATGCAATTGGTGACACAAATAACACATTTTCGTCACTAAAGTGCATTCCTAAATCTTAGAATCAGTTGAAATGGTTTAAAAATAAAAGTCCCTGTACATGCAGTGTCATATGTTTGCTTTACGTAGCCCACGACTAATTCAGTTATGGTATTCACTATTCTCTAGGGCATCAAGCAGTAGATTCCTTATTATAATTCCTGGCTATCTGCGCCCATGTCAGATTAGATCCGTTTGCAGCTTTCAGATTGTCGTCATCATGAGACAAACTTTAGACACTCAGTGTCGTGGTTTAAACCAAGCCGTACAGCTCGTTCACTAACTCCCTCTCTTTCTCCCCCAACTCCTGGAGAGTTGGGGAGGAGAATCCAAAGAATGTAGCTACCATGGGTTGAGATAAGAACTGTTTAATAGCTCAGGTATAACACAAATCACTACTGCTAATACTAATACTACTACTAATAATAATGATAAAGGAAATAACAAGTGAAGAGAATATGACACCTCACCAGCCACTGACCCATAACTCACCCCACACTGCCTGAACCGAGCACCAACCGATATCTCCTCCAAACCCCACAGAGCACTAGCCCTTCAGGGTAACTCCTGGTTACCTCCAGGGCATGACATGCTGTGGTATGGAATACCTCTTTGGCTAGCCTGGGTCAGGTGTCCTGTCTCTCCTTCCTCCCGGCCTCCCCTCCTTCCCTGGCAGAGCATGAGACTCACAGAGTCCTTGATCAGGGTAAACATTTGAGCAGTAACTACAAACATAAGTACTATCAACATCGTTCCCAGACCAAAAGTCAAAACACAGCGCTGCACCAGCTACCAAGAAGGAGAAAAAATGACTGCTACTGTTGAACCCAGGACACTCAGTTTTTGCAAAACATCTTTTTTGTGTTGTTGGAACTCATAGTAACAAACCTCATTAAGGTGTTTATAAATAATGAATTATTTTGAGCTTTCTATCATGATATTTTATTGAAAATAAGCCCCATGCAATATGCATAGTATTTATAAAAATTATATCCTTGCTTATGAGACCTTTCTAGTGTCAGTTTGTTCAGCTCCTATTCAAAAACTAGCTGTGAAATGAGGTGTGGTTTTCACCAGGGTTCCCAATGGGAACTGATTCTCAGCCTCTTGGGAAGGGTGGAGATAACTCTGTCTCTAAACTACACTCTAGGTGAGACTAAAATAATGAAAGGTCCTCTTTTCTATTCCTTTGCCCTCTTTTTCTTAAGTTATAAAAGACTCAATGCAGCACTTTCAAAGAGATGAACAGAAAACAGGGTCACAAATTGCATTCATTCCCAAGTCCGATTTTCGTCCTCAAAACTATGTTCCCATGTACTCAATCTAGCTGAGTCTGGTCACATCTTTTTACTCTGGATGTCTGCTTTAGCTCTTTAACTTCTGCAGTCAGTATGAGCCAGACAAAATAATACTGGAATTTACAATCTTTGAATGTTGAAACACACTATTGTATATTCTGTAATTGAAACTGTTACTATGTCCTGTGTCTCCAGCAACCTTTTTGTACATGTAGCCATTGTTACCCATTCTCTGTAAAATATTATCCACAAAGGTTCAGAAAGTTTCATTAGGATTGCTATAAAAGCCAGCTAAACCATGTTTTATGTCTTCTCTTAAATTGGAGTATCTTGCAAGTAATAGAAAACACTTTGTAGACCACTTGCTAAATGAGTGTGTAGCAGACAAGCAGTATAGGTGATTCATTTCTGTATGGAGTGATGATATTAAAAGAGTTAGAAGATAATATATATTTAGCTAATGATTTTTCCTTTGTTTTCAACACATGAAGCGTTATTCATGCATATATTCCTATCTGTACAAAATATCTAAATCTGCGTTTGGACTGAGGTTATTTTTATTGTATAAGTGAAATGCAGTCTTCCATGCACAAGATTTTAAGGGACAATAGAGATGGATTGCAAATTAAAAATTTGTGTATAAGAAACACTTAGTTCACTGATTTTTCCCCCCCCCCCCTATACCAGGTAGGCTGTGGTTTGCAGAGGAGAAAAATAATAATAGAGATTGGTCAGTAAATTAACAATCTCATGACAGATTCAGCAGCATGTTTTTTTCTGGGATAGGTAATATGAGTCAGTCAGATGTAAAAAGAGCTAGCTGGCTTTTGTGGGCTAAATTGTAATATAAAGGACCTATGAAATGTCCCTGTGAAGATTTTTCATTTCAGGCAGGGCGAAAGCTGTGGGATTATTATCCTGCCGTAATTCCTGCTTTTGTGAGTGCTGAAACCACTTAAACTTTCTCATTCCCTGCTCTGTGTGATACGCCAGTATATTATGTTAAATGAACTACAGCTACTTGAGTAATAAAATATAAAGTCACTGTCTTTCTATCAATTTTCCTTTTTTTTTTTTTGAAACACTAATAAAAAAATTCTTACATGACAGCTAGAAGAAGAAAGTGGATAAAGAGGAAACCACACAAGTAAAAGGTTTCAAAATCCTAGAATAAAAATAGCACTGGACAGCCAACTTACAATTATTGTTCACAGCTTTGTACAGGGACATAGACCCCTATATAGTGTTATCTCTTTGGCCACTATCCGTTTTATTTCTTTGAAGTCTGTGGCATTATGCTGATCAGTTTTGCAAAAGGAGCAGTACTGCATACAGTAATACTTGTTGAAAATACAATCCTACTTATTCAGACAATTTTGTTTATTTATTGTGGTTACAGGATCAATAAATAAATAAATACAGTTCTTTCTTGTGGAAATATAAAGCTAAAATTTCTGATTCTCATTAAATAATAACTTCCATTTTACTCAAAAGAGTATTTTGATGGGAAGGACATTTGAAAGAATATTGTAGAGAAGAAAGGAGTAAACTTCAAAACTTTTCACAAATGATATAAGATGCCTGTGATGATTTGGAATTCTTTTGGTTTTGGTTTGGTTTGGATTTTTTTTTTTCCCCTCCTAAGTTAATGGCTAGGGCACTCATTATCATGGATATATTTAATTTCTTGTGCTGAAATCTAGTGTCTTCACGCCTGCATATTCTGGTTCAGCAGGAGAGTTCACTGCCTCTTCCAGGGTTGCTTCTTCAATTTGTGTAAAGTAGTTAGGGTAGTCTCATAGCAAAAAATGAGAATAACTCCTGTCCTCATCCTGAGACACTGTTGCGGGAAGCAGGACTTTAGACTCTGCTACTGTTAATGGTTGGTCACTCATGGAGTAGGGAGCTTCACTAATAAAAGACTATTTTCTAAAAAATTGTTACTTTTCCCAAAATGCCTGGCAGTCTAGGACCCTGGCCTCAGATATCACCAAATGGATGAGGAAAGATTTGCAGTAGAGCCTTAATCTTTTGGCTCTTGAACAAAAGGAAATAATGTTTTAATTACACCTGCCATTTTTTGGCCCAGATAGAGCTTTTTAAACAAATTTTAATCTGTTTCAGTATCACTAATGCCAAGATACACATTTATCTTTAAATATTTTTTTACTCTAAAAAGCATCTAGCTCTGATCTTAAAACTTACATTTTGTTAGTGCAAAGTTTGCTGGCAAATCAGTTAAATTGTGTAAATCCTTAAGATAGAGAGGGCCTATTTCAGCACAAGTACACACTGCTGTGTTAGCACTATTGCAGTTAAGGCTACTTTGGGTAGAGCAAATAACCTCCCTAGGGCAGCAGAGAAAACTCGAGTTATAAAATAATTTTCAAAATATTCCTAAACAGAGGTTTGGAAAGCTTTTCAAACAGCTTTTCATTTTTCAGTTGCCAGCCTGTGTCAAAAACTTTAATTTTTCTTAGAGATAATATGTAATTTGGCACCAAATGACCTCATCAAATTGTATCAAAAGGAGAAGTAATACGACTAGTTTCCCTCAAGTACTTCCTTTGAAGCACCTTTAATATAATATTTAACCAAGGATTTTTTTTATCACTTTCTTTTAGCACAACCTAAGCCATTAAATCGATGCTAGAACACTTTCATCTGTCATAACTCAAACATTCACTTGTTCAATTAAACATGTCATGTTCTATTTAAAAAAAAAAATTTAGAAACGTGTATGTAAAAAATTTCTGCTCTTTGTACACCTTCTTTGATTTGTATATAGAAGTACCAAAAAACAGACTGATGAATACATGAAGGTAAGCAGGTTGCAACTTGCTATCTCAGCCTACAGAAATAGAAGGACTGTATCTATCTTGTTCAAAAGTTGGAAAACTACCAACACAACACCCCTACAACACCTGTAACATGACCAGATTCCTCCTTGTTTACTCAAAGAGTGTAGTTTAGGCTCTGAATCTTATTTCTTTTTGTCCTGAAAAAGAGGCAGAATGATTGAGATGGAAGAATTTGGTCTTTGAAGACTACAGAACCAGCCCTTCTGCCACCATCATGAAGAAAGGTCCACTAGGAGGTTTTGAGGCCTCTATTCTGAAAGATTACTTTTGACCTCACATTTGCTCTGAAAGTGAACAGTCTTGACAAATTTGTGCATTCTGATAAGCTTGGTGTCTTACATCCTAATGATCTAAAATTTTATTATAACCAAATAGCTGTAGCTCTGTCATCTGTAATGAAAGTGGAAAAAAAGACAACTCTGGTTTTGTGTACCTGTGTATACAAATGCATGTACATATACACACTTATGCATGCATATTGACAATCTGTAGGGAAGTTTCTTTTGGTCCTGAGATCGGGTCAGCCAGACTAGAACATGAAATTTCAAAAACCTTAACTTTAGAATATTAAGGAAGAGAAACTTCCAAAAGAAAAAAAAAAAATCATAATAAGAAGGATCTATCCTATGTGCTTCAGCAAGCTATGCTATCAGGTTTGTCATTAAAGAGCAGATTAATTTATTTTGTTTCACACTACATTGTCTTATTTTTGTAGCCCTTTGAATATACCTTTTGGTGATAAATTTATGTTATTAACTTGCTCTTGGGTTAAACTATTCATCATTTCAGTCAGTTGAACAACATTCCTGATGTGTTTTATTTGTTTGTTTTTCTGGTGAATTGGTGGTATGGGAACAACCTGTACTTGAGGAAGCTAGTATTTTAGTGGAAATGGAAGTACATATGAAACAGTGGGAATATGGATGTGTGCTTAACTAATTCTTTTAAAGGAAAGACTGATGAATCTTTTACAGCATTATAAATTATGTAAAGACAGAATGCTAAGACAAATTTTGGATAACTGTGAACCTAATTTTATAACTACTATTAAATAGTCTTTTCTATAAAGCTTGTGGTAATAGTACCTACGGATCTTGTTTTTATGCTACTTTGTTTTAAATGTTTAATTCTAAAATAGGATGTTACACAGAAATTTTTCATAAAATTCTTAAAAATTAAACACCAACATTATTTATGCAATATTTAAAGAATGTGGCCTATCTGCATTTTTAAAACCGGAGGCTATTACAGATATTTGCTACGTTGTCTTCTGTAAATTGTTCTGGAATTAAAACATCAGTGATTACTAGATTAAAAAGCAACAATTCATCACAGTTTTGGATAAAAAGAGCTAGCTTCATATGCAATAATACTTAGGTAAATGTTAAACTATTTGGCATTCTAGGCTATTTGGTGTTGGAATGTTTTCATTTACAGTGTTTAATAACCTAAATAGCATGTATATTGAAGCTAAAGGACCTTAAGGGTACCTCTGCTTTGCCTCTGAACTAACCCATTAATCTCTACACTAATACACCTTCCTCAAGATACAGAATGAAAGAGGAAATTAGTGTGAGGTGTCCCTGCCCATGGCAAGGGGGTTGGAACTAGATGATCTTAAGGTCCTTCCCAGCCCTAAATATTCTATGATTCTACAATTCTAAAACAGAGTTAATTTTTCAGTGAGATAATTAAATTATGTTTCTAAACTCTTTCTTTTTTTTTTTGGGGGGGGGGGGGGGGGGGTGAGGGGAGCATATTTGTGTGTGAAAACTACAGAACTCCACAGAGATTATTAAAATAATTGTATCTCCTACATTGACTGATAATATATGGGTTTGGGTATATCCTCAAATATTTTCCTCAGCTTTAATTGACAGTTGTACTGTGGATTCATAGCTATTTCCCTCACATCTTCAGCCTGTGCAAATTAATTATGAATTGTTAGATTATTTAATAAGGAAAAAAAGTCTTTTTACCTTAAATTCCTTTATTTTGATAAACAAGTGTTACAATCCATCACATGTATGTCACCACTTTTGTAAAATGGCATAGATAGCATTTTGGAGTGTCATGCAGAATAACTTGCTTCTATAGATGCTGCGGAAAGAGCACTGTGAGAACTATTAATAAGGTACAGACCTTCTTTAATCTTTCAAAAGTAAAGGAGGTAATTGAAAAAATAGATCATTGTGGAATTTTTAATCAAATCTAAGGTATTCACCTCTGCCAGTCTGCCAAAGTACTCGTATTTTCCTAGCAATTTATTCTGAGAAAAATCATTTCACTGTAGGTAAAGTAAGAACTCTTGTCTGCTTTGGAGCTATTTTATTACTTTCCAGATTGTCTTGGGTTCCAGCATGTTACATTCCCTCTAATGAAAGGCCTACAAATAGACAGAACATTCTTTATTATTCTCAGGGTTTATAGGGTGTTTTTAAAAAAAAAAAAAACAAACAACCTTTAAAAAAAAATCAACAGTTTTTGAACATCTTTGAAGCCACATCCTGTAACTGGTGGCAGTATAAATATGCCTAACTGAAATACGTAATGTCACCAAGTAAATGTTGACTTTTATTTGATTTTTAAAACAGAACAAAAAGATGCTATGAAGACTACAAATAGTGATGATGTCTCTAAAGCAAGGTCATGTATAGACTGCTGGGGGACAGAACCCTCTAAATCTTTGAGAGGCTTAATAGGAAGAAATTACAGTATAAACCACCTCTTGTTGAGGTAATGCAATTGAAATAAAAATTAAAGGCCCAGTTCTCCATTAGCGGCACTCCAGTTCTTCATCAGCGCATGCTGGTGAAATCAACTAAAACATATATATGAAATCTCCAGTCGTTTAGAAACATGCATTAAATTGTTTATTTTTTTTTTTCCAGTGCAGAGAAATTTCGGTCATTTCTTCTATTTCTGCCACCGTTATTAAAGCCCATTAGCATTTTGCCAATAACTTAACAGGTTACAAGTTTTAATTCAGTGTTTAAAATGAAGCAGTCCTTAAACATTTTCTGACTACAGCAGTTTTTACCTGTGCTGGTTTGGGCTGGGATAGAGTTAATTTACTTCAAAGTGGGGCTATTTTAAATTTGTCTTGAAAAAAGTATTGCTAATACAGAGATGGTTTTGTTATTGCTGAGCAGTGCTTACACAGAGTTAAGGTCTTTCCTGATTCTCACCCCACCCTACCAGTGAGTAGTCTGGGGGTAAACAAGAAGCTGGGAGGGGACCCAGTAGGGCAGCTGACCCCAGCCAAGCAAAGGGATATTCTATGCCTCTTGATGTCACACTCAGCATGCAAAGCTGGAAGAAGACGGAAGAGAGGGATGTTCAGAATGATGGTGTCTGTCTTCCCACATATAATCATACATTATTTTTTCTTTAATTGTGGACATCCATCCAGCTTACTGAATGAAAGAGAGGTTAAATAGGTAGAAAAGGATTTGTTGCAGACTGTAATATTGTATGTAATACCTTTTGTAGTAAGTAAGCACAAAAGAATGAAAGGGAGGTTGCACAGTCTACCTCTACTGGGACATAAGCACATAAGAGCAAACTTGTCAGTTAAGATCAGAGGTGCAAAAACCCCTGAATCCTATTTCCAAGAGAGCACTAGGACAAAGAAATTATAAAATTACCCTCTTCCAGCTGGTTCCAGCATAAGAACTTCTTGAGCTAGAGCTGTTGTCTATGGGTAAATAATCTGTGATTTTTTAATTTTATTTTTTTTCATAATATGGATTGATCTAGTTGCTTTTGCAGTTGTTCAGTATTCATAATAACTCCTGGTAGGGAATTTCATGGCTTAATTAGATCCTGTGTGAAGAATCACATCCTTCAGGGTATTTTGAATGTCACTTCTTGGATTCATGTAATATCTTCTGGTGTTTTTATTAGAGGTGGAAAATGGGTCACCTGCAGCTCTCACAGGACTCTGGACTGCTGTCTCTTCCTACCTTAGTCATCCTTTCTCTTTCTAAATGGCAGCACTCCAGCCTATACACTCCACACACATCAACTGTTTCATATATTTGAACATCATTGTTATTTTCTTAGAATGTATCCCAATTTCAGTATACTTCTTTTGAGACAGAAGCACCAAACTGCAAAAGGTGTTCAAGATGAAAGTTGATGTGCAACTGTAAGATGGCATTGTTTTCTCTTTTGTCTTCTTTCCCCTCCCTGATGATGTCTAACATTCTTTCACCTTTCGTCCAAGGTTTCTGAGTGGCACTCAACATATCAGAGACAATCTTCTGTTACATAAAATTAGGGTTCTCATTTGGAGGTATGGTGTTTGTCATAGTTTAAGCCCAGCTGGTAACTCAGAACCACACAGCCACAATCTCACTCCCCCACTTCTTCCTCTCCTGGGTCCCAGAAGGATGGGGAGGAGAATCAAAGGAATGTAAATCCTATGGGTTGAGATAAGAACAGTCAGTAACTAAGATATAACACAAACCCACTACTGCTACCACCAATAATAATGATGATAAGAGAAATAACAAGGGGTGTTTACAAATATGTAAAGGGTGGGTGTCAGGATGAGGGAGCTAGGTTTTTTTCAGTGATACCCAGTGATAGGACAAGAGGCAATGGGTGTAAACTGGAGCATAGGAGATTCCACGTTAACATCAGAAAGAACTTCTTTACTGTAAGAGTGACAGAGCACTGGAACAGGTTTCCCATGGGAGTTGCGGAGTCTCCTACATTGGAGATATTCAAGGCCTGCCTGGACAAGTTCCTTTGTGATGTACTCTAGGTTACCCTGCTCTTGCAGGGGGGTTGGACTAGACGATCTTTCGAGGTCCTTTCCAACCCTTCGGATTCTGTGATTCTGTGAGAGGATATAAAACTAAAAGGGTAAGAGGAAAAGAAAACAATAAACACAAGTGATGCACAATATAATTGCTCAGCACCCACTGACACCTAGTCCAACCTGAGCAGCAATCTGCACCTTCCGGGTAACTGCTCCCAGTTTATATACTGGACATGACGTGCTGTGGTATGGAACACTCTTTAGGGTAGTTTGGGTCAGGTGTCCTGTCCCTGCTTCCTCCTGACTCCTTGTGCCCCTCCTCACTGACAGAACATGAGACTGAAAAAGTCCTTGATTGGAGTAAACGTTATCTAGCAACAACTGAAACCATCAGTGTCTTATCACACAGAACTGTGTTAAAATGCAGCACTGCACCAGCTACTGAATAGGAGAAAAATAACTGCTACAGCTGAACCCATATTCATATTTATCTATACTAGAACGATTTGCCATTTTATGACAGGATTTTCTGTATTATGAGATAGCTTTTCAAATTTGTTGTGTTTGGGTGACATCTCTCCTACTCTGAATTCAGTACTGTCAGCAAGCAGTATTGTCTCAGTAATTCTAATAGTTCCGGATTATTCCTACTGATGTGCTTAGTACAGACATTTGACTTAATGTCTTGGACTCTCATAAAGCTGCCTTACTGTAGAACGCCACTGAGCAGTTTGTAGAGATTTCATGAGGTCTGTGTTCAGTTATTTTGACCTTCGGGAATTTTTGCTGACTACCTTCTGATGCTCATGATTTACTACAGTTCTCACTAGCTTTCAATGAATATCTTTTATTAGCAAGTTTTTACTTTAAGACAGAATTTCCCATGGGCTACCTGTGTTCTGACATGAGCACTTTTTGCTCCTCTTGTATTGTAAAAAGATTTTTTATTATTTTTCAGACTTTTGGAAGTTTGTCTTCCCTCTTTTTATTCATGTTAAAATCTTTCCTGTATTCTATATATGGGCACAATCTAATAATTAGGATGGGTGCTTAACTAATGTAGAAATATTAAAGTACTATTTATCAACTGTACTTGGTTATTCTTAATTCTCAGCTTTCTTTTTTCTCCCATCCCAAAAGCTTCTGTAGCCAGCTGGCTTTCCTTACCTTCACCATTTGTCACAACCCTGCTTGGACTCCCAGGTCTAGCCTGCACCTGGGCACCTAGTCTTCTCCAGAAAGGCTCATGAAATTTAATATAACTTTTGTTCTTAATTTCACTCCACTGAATTTGAAGACTTGTCTACTGATCTGTGATCTGATTTGCATTGTCCGTCCATCCAAATCTTTCTTTTACACTCACAAAAAAACAAAAAAAAAAAATTGAAGTGAGGTGAATTTGTAAGCAATTCAAAATGGTATCATTTTGTGTTATCTGTTGGCCAACAATAGAAGGTGACACCTTGCTTATAAAAAGATTATATTGCTAAGATGAAGCATAAGTAGATTAAACAACAAAATATCACATTAATATTTGTGAAAAGCTGTTACATTCATTATGTAACATTATGTAAACACACTTACACATGTTGACTAGTTTCTTCAGCTGTGAAATGGAGCTTTAGATGAGTCTCTCTTCCTCCCTATTTAACACTCACCATGCAGAAAAAGAAAAGAAAAAAAGAAAAGAAAAAAAAACACAAAAGAAATATTTATATTACTTGAAACTGCATTGCAAGTTCCTGGATTTTTTGCAAATTTTGTAAGTCTAATGTCGTATTGTGAAGCATGAATAAATGATTTGAGATTCGATCATCATATGCATCTTTTTTATTGCTGGCTAAATATAAATCTAGGGATTATTTTACTGGCTGAAATGTCTGTTTTGACTTTCAAATCTGCCTCACAGAAATATTTAATATTATTCCTGTCAGTAAACTTTCTTCACTAGAATAATTCCAGAACATGATCAAGATGGGGAATCACACAGAGTTAAAATTAGGTTATTAAAAAAAGATAACTGTTTACCTAGCTGCAAATTAGATAGCCTTTGTTTACACATTTTTCTTAATCCCTTAATCCATACACAGCTACAAAGGAAAAATAAGCTGCCAGAATCAAAACCCAGACCCTGAAAATTGTGCCTTACCAGCAGACCTCAGAAGTAGCAAAGCCTAGTTCTGAGTAGTAAAATGCAAACTGACAGACAATGTCAATTATAACTTCTGGCATTAGGACTATTTAAGAGCTTTGTGTTGCACTATCATGCATACATGTTTATGTCATTATTTTTGTTTATTTAAATTGTACACATGACATGTAAGTGAAGATATTTCTTGTTGAGAGCATATTTGTCAAACCTTTCACTTGGAAGAAGGGATCATAAATCTCTTGGGGATTTTGTATTAGATTAAATGTATATAACATTATTGCTTCTTATTTTCTTGTTTCTTAATATTTTACATTAGAGCTATGCTGTTCCAGTCCTCAAAGACAAAGAATTTCGCTGGTGAATTGTAATGACCTGATAAAGAAATCTGCTTATGCATCAAAAAGAAATGTCTACTTTATGGACACTTTTTTATGTACAGAGTTGTCTTTGTGCAGCTACTTACAATATCTGTGAAATATCTGTGTCACGCATAGAGCTAGAATAAACACAGAAAACCATTTGGGTTACAGCACCTTGCACCTTTTATAGGAGGAACAGGAAAGAAGAAAGAAAGAAGTACAGATAATAAGTAGCTTAAAGAACAGTGATATTTTTTGTTTTGATGTATTTAACTATGTGTTTGACTTGGTTAAGGAAAACATTGTTTAAACTTTTATTTCAGTACTCAATCTCAGTTCTTTATGAATTAACATATGTGAAATTAAAAAAGAAGCTGATACAAGGAGTTACATTCCTGCATTGGGCCAATGAGTGAGAGGTGAGGACAAGTGTAAATAAATTTTTCACCCTCCAGTGTCCAATCTGCTATCACTGATGGATCATGTTGTCTCATTTTGGTAAACATATACAGCCTCTCTGCAGTTAAGTAGATGAAGCATGCTATTAGTTACTTGTGTTGATACCTGCTTCTGTCAATATTCATTAAGCACTTCAGCAGCTATACACATAGTACCACATATATTCCTGTATAGTTATTTATTAAATGCGGAAAAAAAATTGTTTTTTTCATTTAATCATAAAATTCAACAGCCACCATGTCTTAATCTATTATTACCAATATTTCTCATTACTAGATTCCACACACATAGCATAACCAGATGTGGGAGGCGTTGCTACTATTATTAATTATCTGTATAGAGATCAGTTCCTGTCTATTTTAGCTAAGTTTACTTATTTAATAGAAATCTGTATTTTGGAATCTTTATGTAACCCTTTATTGTGGTAGATTATTATTCAAATTTTCTGCAGATACATCAAGCCAGATATTGGTGACAGGGAAAGGCCAGAAGGAAATAGAGAAAATCCTGAAGTCGATGGAAAAATAAGACATCTTGTAAAACAATATAAGGCTAGGAAGGAAGCTGGAACATTTTCATCTTTGCTGTTCTTTGTGCCTAGGATAAGGGAAGGGTAGGGATGCTGGTACATAAGTCCCCCATACTTGAGGTTTGTTGGTTTGCTTTTCTTTTCTTAAAGATAGAAATTTGTTTTAAATTCTACTTTATGTGTTTTGGTAATCTTTTAGATATGTGCAATATAAATTAATGTAAAACTATAAATCATAACTGATCTTTGAGTGACACAGTCACATTGATACAGGCAGATAATAAAAATAGAGTAGAACAAATGTGCCTTGGTCAAGTCTAGCTTATCCATTTATAATGCTGTAATTCCTTCTTTCATGTGTGTGGACAAATACAGAATAGCATCCTTTGTTTTTCCTCTGCTCATGTTAGTATTATTGTGGTGAACTGCCTCTTTGCTCCCTAAACATGTCAAAAAGAGCAGTGTTACTGGTTCCAAGTTACATTGCTTTGGTAGTAATAATAACTGATTTGCTTTGGGGAAAACTATCAAGTCTCTATGTAAACAATTAACAAATGCAGTTCTGTATTATTAATGAGACATTGCAGATATGGCTCAATGATAATTTCAAATGATGACTTTAGAAAATAATTGTTTCTTTACAGCTCTTATTGACAAAAACAATTTGCCATCTTAAGACCAGGGAATATCTCACAGAGTATCAAAGAAATGCATAATTTTAATAGCATCTTATCATGATTCCTGTGTTAGTGTCAATGCTTTCTACCTTTTTATGAATTTAACTTTTATTGCTACAGACAGGAAAAGTTCGAGGAGAGAGACTCTCTTAGGCTGAAATAAGCTTTTTTTGTGAACGCAACTATAACATTTTTCAGCATTTTCAATTTAATTATGTTAAGTTTTTCCTTCTTGATGAAAGTCCGGCACATATGTGAATGCTACCTCTTAAGTTTGAGAAAAAAAACTGGGGAGTACTACACTAATGTTTAGGTGCTGCACAAGAGAAGGAATGTTATACGCACTCTTCTGCTGAATATCATAGAGAAAGCATGGTCTCAGATAAGAATGATCTCTTCCAGAGATATCCACTCTGAACTTGGACAGAACTTATCCCTCTCTGTGTCTCTCTATTTCTGGTTTTAAATGAATGGTGGTGTTAACTTCCCTGCATGCATAAGGTCAAGTCAACCTGTATTTACTATTTGTGTGGCACTGTTTCCATATTAATGGCATCACTAAAGTACTGGAGCACAGTCTGATTCTCATCAGGGACAAGGATGTTTGCATGAACTTCTGTAAGAAAAATGACAATTGTGGCAAACAAAATCAAAGATTATGTCACTTACCTAAAAAACTTGCTTTTATTCAAGATTTTATCTTTACTGTGAATTTGTTTGAAACTTTAATATGTCCTCAGTTTTCTTTTTCCTGTTTCTGTGTGCCAGATGTTGTCAAGGAGACTTCCTCAGTTAGATAGCTGTAATTAAACTAGTAGCTCTGATAAACTCATAGAAATCAGGTGAGATATTTTAATTGTAAGGCATGAAAACAAGTTGCTTTGTTGTTTAGTTGTTGGACATTGCATAGGATACAGTTATTTAGAAGAAACAGATTTGATGGTAATATAATTATTTGTTTAGATACAGCTTTCCTTGTGAATCATCTTCAATAGCTTTAGCTTTGA
This sequence comes from Melopsittacus undulatus, assembly GCF_012275295.1. Taxonomy (NCBI): domain Eukaryota; kingdom Metazoa; phylum Chordata; class Aves; order Psittaciformes; family Psittaculidae; genus Melopsittacus; species Melopsittacus undulatus. The sequence continues at coordinate 79,624,379 of NC_047527.1, read as the reverse complement.
ATTTAATTACAAATTTGTGCCATTCAGAAAGGTATATATAGTGAAAAGCAATATTCATTGGCATCCAGCATTATTTTTTAAAAGCTGACCTCTCTTGCATCTTTTCATTAGTAGCCATTGGAAGGTGAAGAGAAAAAACTCTTTCATGATCAATAAAGACAAAAGTTCTGCTTTTTTAGTCATCGATTTGTTTCAAAATATTTCTTCTTTTTTTTAACAAAATTTTGATTTTGGGAAGGAATCTTTGTGATTGTGCAGAGCAACATCAGCTCTTTCCTGCACCCTATTCGGTCTTAATTAGCACTCAGGTAGCTGCTGTGAAGCCAGCACAGGAAATTCTTCATTCACTTCAGCTTCATGAAGAAGTGTCGAGAGTCTTTGTATTGCTTCCCTTCTTTTGTTAGTATAGCTGCAAATCTAATCTAATGGGATTTTGTCAAATTAATGACCTTGTATAGACAGCACTGACAGTGATACAAGGGCATAGCATCCTTTAACCAGACTGTGTTTGTCAAAGATCTGGGCAGTGCAGACTGGAGGATTACAGTGGCCTTATTCCCATCCATCTGTATGATTTTTTTCAGGGTGGATTCTGAATGTGAAATGATATGGCCAGAGTCCAGAATTTTGCAACAGTTTTCTGGCCTGTGATTTTGAGAAGCAGAGCGTGTTATGACATCCTCTGGCTTTATTTTTACACTTGGATCTGAGGTATAAGAATATTATGAACATAAACAGCAATTTAACAGCATAATGCTACCTTGCTGCCTTATGTCACACTTCATTCTTCTTTCAAATGCAAGGACACAATACATGAAAGTCAGAAACATTTGTATTATATTTGCAAGCATTTCTTCTGGGTTTCCCTTCCCTCCATTAGACAAGGTAGACAAGTTATTGAAAAAAGAGTTTCAGAAGAAAAAGTAAACTTGTTCTCTAAAATAAAATTTCATATACTTTCACCTAGGACTGAATGAGAAGTGTATAGGCAATTGAAAAAGATACATACAAATGATGATACTGACTCTTCTAATATTAACGAGGTGAATGAAGCTGGAAGAGAAGCTAATAAAAATATTTTTAATCCATTTGCTTGAAAGGTAATAAAAATTCTTATTTCTTAGTGGAATAAAAGTGTAACACAGCTCTTAGATATAGTGCAGAGAGAGAGATCTAAATAAAGCTGAGACGTCACATTTAGTATAAGGCTTAATGGAATATAAGAGGCTCAAAAGGTTATAAGGCTGAGAGAAAGTGTATATTGGCATAAGTTTTATCCAAGTGATAGATGAAATACAGTGTCATCAAAACTGAGATGAAGAAAATGTCTACAGTGCTAGGAGAAGTAGAGAAGATAATTACATAAAGAATGTATTATTATGTGAAATTTAAACTGTGATCATATATAATGGGAGGCTTTGTTATACAGTGTATCCGTGATGCCTTTTGATGCATTAGGACAGGATAAGCATAAGGAAAGCTTTGAGCAGCCAAAGAACACATTCTGCTAAGAAGCAAATGCATCTCTATATTAAAAATAGCAGCTACATTTGGTTCATTAAAACTTCTTACTTTGTAGGGGAATTATATGTAGAACATTTCACCTATAGGCATCTTTGAGTCTGGCTTCATGTGACTCAGAAGCTGAATGTAAATGTTTTCTTCTCAAGGTGATCCTTTCAGGAAGGGGAGATGTCCCTCAGCAGAGCAATACGGGAAAACTCAGTTGTGCTCACCATCTTCTGTTTGAAAACCACACTGCTTTTCTTCCTTCTACTTGCAGTACATCTGCATTTCTATTTTGATTTGGATCAGGAATCATCTTTTACTGTGAATCTCTTGATTCACACCAATTCATATTTTTTTTTTTATTTTAAAATTGACTTAATGACCTGTATTTCTCTTGAATTATGTTAAACAGCAGATATGCTTCAGGAGCACACCTGGTACACTGCATCAATTAACAGACATTCAGGCTACGGGAACAAAACACTCAGTATTATGCATCCTGTGCCTTCTCATACAGCCCTCTCAATGTCAACTATTTTTCTTTTTAGCTTTGTTTTTTTTTTTTGATGCATGCTAGACGCAAACTATGCGTTGAGTGCTCTTCATCTCAAGATTTAGGGACATGACAAAAAAAAAGAGGCTTTAAAGCACTGGCATTTAGTAAACAATTGCACATACTTAAGTGGAAATGGATATAAAATACTTATGTTTATTATTAAATCTTACAGACATTTTTTTTTATTAAAATAATTTTTTCTTAGTTAATATCTTAGAAAAAAACTTGATATTGAGTACGTTCTCAAAACTTTTGTCAAACAAGGCTTATTTCATTAATAAAACCCCATTTTTTCTTCCCCCTTTTTAACAACTAAGCAGATGCTATCAGACATTATTGGAGCAGAAGACACAGTGTCTACTTAACAGAAGGAATGCCTGTGTAATTTATTCTAGGCTTTTAGTAGTGATTTTATTTGCTAAAAACATTCAGTCATTTGTTGTAAGTCTGCTTACAAACTGTGTCTGCTTACAAATACCATACTGAAGTAACAGTGAATAGCTGTAATTTGCATTAGGGTAAACAGGACATGAAATCTCTAGTGAAAGCACTTCTTATATATTGTGTAACTAATTTATGGAGGCCTCTTTAAAATCCCAACTGTGCTGCTGTGATGAAAAGTAAAAGATGAACAAATAATTTAGCAAATGCTTTAATGCAGTATTCATACTAACATAAGTCCTAACAGATTCTGGTGGATTGACCCTGGGCAGATGTCAGATCCGCAATCAGGCATTCTCTCACTCCCCCTCCTCTACAGGGCAAGACACAAAATAAGATGGAAAAGCTTATGAGTTTAGATAAAGACAGGGAGATCACTTACCAGTTACCATCATGGGCAAAACAGAATGGAGCTGGAAAAAAAATAGTTTCATTATGCCCAATTAAAAATTGAATTTGATGGTAAGAAAGAAAGATAAAAACTAACAGTCACCTTCCTCCCACTGCACCTTTACCTTCCCCCTTTTCACTCCCTGTCCTTCCCTTGCTGAGAAGGTGAAGGGACAGCAGAAAGCAACAGCATTTTTCTTCTTCTTTGCACATTATGCTGTTAGGTAGGAGATTTGCCCAAAGTAGAACTGCAGATTATCTTTCACCAGCTTTCCCACTAACAGAATCACCAGATGTTTAATACACAATGGCATGTACCTGCCACAGTGAACTACTACTCAGATACGAAGTCAGAGCTAGAAATGATCAGAATTTTCTAAGGGAATTTATTTATTTATTTATTTAATTTATAAATACTGTTACTGGAGTATATGACAAAAGCAAATGTGTCAGTTCCTGCAGTAGTAGATTTCTAAGCAAAATAATGGACACCTCCATTCTGAATAAACAATAGTATATTAATTTTATCATTGGGAGATTTGGGGTAATTTTGAACTCAGGAAAGTTATTTACCAGACAGCTGTAATAATAATGTCCACATATAAAGTACCTTTTGAGGAATGACAGGGGTGTGGTTTAGGACTAGGTATATTTTCTTTGCAGAATGAAGAAAGTCAAAATAATCTAAGAACAGGTCTGTATTAGGAAGTCACCAAGCCTGTGTGCTATGCACTGGTATTGTATGACAAAGTTTTCAGTTCTTTCCATACTACTTTATCCATAGATAAAATAGAAAAAAGGGCAAAATATGTGTATACATATTCTTATAGTTGAATGCTTGCAGGTTTGTGGTATAAGCTTTCAGAGCAAGACTTTCACCTTAATGTTAAAGGTGACCCAGTTACTGTATCCATTTCCATTCACATATGCCAGTATTATTTTTTTCTATGTAAGTGATCACTGCTAGGTATAAAAATGTTAGGAAAACCAAACCTAGCTATATGAGTATCAGTTTTTTTAGGTCACCTGAGTACTGTGTAGGGTAACACTGAGCTTTCTGAAGGATAAGAAAAAATTCTATATGGATGCTCCTGCATAACTTAGATTGTAAAAAAAAAAAAAAAAACCCTAATCTTTTCTCAGTTTATTCCCCCCTTCTTAATCTGAGATCCAGAGGAAGCCAGTGTGATGCCACTTACTGTACGACCTCTGTCCTGAATTTCTCTAAATCTATGACTAGATTCCCAAATCCATTTTGGCAATCTCATACCGTGCTATTTTATATATACACTATATACATATTTTTTATACTTATTTCACATTAACAATATTTTAGAGGATGGCAATAGGCTCACTCTGGTACTGCACCATGTCATAGTTTACTGCCAACCAACATCTAAGTACCACACAACTGCTTACTCAATCTCCCCCACCACTGGTGGGATGGGTAGGAGAACTGAAAAAAGGTAAAACCCTTGGATTGAAAAAGAACAATTTAATAATTGAAATAAAGTAAATAATAATAATAATATTAAAAACATTAATAATAGTAATGATGATGAAAAGGGAGTTAGATAACAAAAAAAGAGAGGAATTAAACTCTAGAAAAACAGGTGATGCACACAACCACCTGCTGAATGATGACAGCTTGCTCCCGCTTCCCTGGCAACTCTCTCAGTTTATGTACTGAGCATGACATTCTATGGTATGGAATATCCCTTTGGCTAGTTTGAGTCAGGTGTCCTGTCTATGCACCCTCCTGGTTTCTTGCATCCCTCCTCACTGGTGGAGCACAAGAGACTGGAAAAAATTATTTAGAGTACTACCAAATATACTAAACCTTCCACTAATACAACTAAAACATTGGCATGTTATCAACATTATTCTCATACTAAATCCAAAATAAAGCACTGTACCAGCTACTAGGAAGGAAATTAACTATCCCAGATGAAAACAGGTTATATCAAATGTAAAAAATCACAAGCTTGGGTAATAAATGCTTTCTTGTTAGTTGAGGATTTCTGTTTCTTTGTTCTTTTATTTATGGTTTATTCAAACTAAATGACAGTCTGAGACTCACAGAGAGAATGAAAAATCATGACAGGGTAGGGGAAAGGTAGAAATGCCACTTAACTATTAATGAATTACTTTTTCTGAGAAAGTTGTAAGAGAGCCAGAGATGATCTCCAGGGTGTTCTCTGTGTGTGGTCGACCCTGCTGTTTTGTAATTACATTACTGAGAGCTTGAGACTTCTGTACAATATGGGAGCAAAATACAAGCAAATACCAGCAATCTCAAGTCCTGTTCCTTGTCACCCTGAACTTCCCTTTCTCACTCTGTAAGAAGAGATGATAACTGAAGATAGAGGAGGCCTTACAAGGGATGTCTAAAGTATATATTGGATATGGAAGGAAAGTGTATGAGGGTGAAATCATATCTGTGTGTACAGCTGTCTGACTTGACACAGAATTATCCCCGTTTCTTGCACCAGTAGGACTCTGAAGTTCATCAGCTGAAAGCAGCCTGAATTAAGTGGACTGAATTAACCATGGTTCTATGTTAGCAGGACATGTGAGAATGACATGATCATTAGCATAATCCATGATCATCTAAACCCTATATATTGATTTAGGAAGTCGTCATAGAGGGAGTTAAAGAAAGCATTACATGTGATTATGTAGTTGTTAATAGAAGCTTTGAGTTTTATAGACATGGAGGTTACCTTGGGAGAACACTGTCCCTGGCCAAGGAAGATGCCTGTGGTTGATAGCTACAGCTCTCTATCTGGGCACAAACACTGACTTACCCAGCTGGTGCCCATGTCCTTTATAAGGGGCATCTCACTTTTACTTCATACCATCATGATGTGTTGACACTTGGTCAGCAGTTACTGCAGAGCAGATCATGCATGGCAGGCTGTAAAGCTATAGTAAAGTGCATGTAGCAGTTACTTAGGAAGACAAATGTCATAAATCCAAATGTCCTCCCTTCCTCCTTCTTACCACAGCTTTGATTGCTGAGCATGACATCATACAGTATGGGATATTACTTTGGTTATTTTGGGTTAACTGTCCTAGCTGTACCCCCTCTCATCTTCTTGTGCACCCCCCAACCTACTCATTGGTGGGGTGGTGTGAGAAGCAGAAAAGATCTTTACAGGAATATATTCTTGACTCTATGTAAGCACTGCTCATACTGCTCATACACAGCTATGTAAGCACCGAATTATATACGCTGATTTCATCACAAATCACAAATATTATGACCATATGAGCTACTATGAAGAAAATCAACTCTATCCCAGGCAAACACTGTGCACTAGTGCATATAAAGACAGCACAAGATAGCATAGATAAAGACAGGCCACACAGATAACAAAATCTGTGAGTAATACTTGACGTTTGGTACAGGCCTGTTAAATAAGAGCTAAATTTAAAATAACTAAATTTCTGGTATAAATTGAGTGAATTATCAAATCGTAGGCAAAGAAATGCTTCCATCCCAGTTAATTGTGCACCAAAAAAATTGACTGTGCAAAATTAGGATGATTAGCATGCATCATTCTTAAAATGGATCAGCTTTGAAGCACATCAGAATTTTAGCAATATATATATATTTGAAAGAACATGATTCTTCTGTTCAGCAACCTTTCCCTTTTCAAACTGTCCTTCATGGCAGTGTTATGTAACTCAGAAGACTTGCAAGATAGAGGCCAACCTTGCTATAAAAATAAGGACACACACAAAACATGAGCACCCGAAAGGACCTTTTATCGAATAAAAATAATCAATGGAAGAGGGAAAGTTAACAGATAAATGCAGGCTTCAATAGATTTGAAGTAGTAAAGAAGAGGAAGATCTGTATTTCAGGATTACAGAAAATTGCATGCCGTCAGAAAACAAGATTAAAAATATATAAAATATGCTGCAGTATAGCAGTTATTTTCATATCACGTAAGAAGAAATCATAATGACTGTTAAGCATCTCCCTTTTTTACAGCTTTATTGAATTTTTTCTCATTTGGTCAAAGACAAAACTGACCTCATGGTTTGAGAAGTAATGTGGGAATTCTTAAAGAGCCAAGGCCACATAGTGAGCAATCCCGATACCCTGAGCCTTATTACTGTAAAGTAAGGAGATTCTTGGCAGGCATAAGAAAGGTCAATTGTCTTGTTAGGCCTCTGTAATTTTCCACTGAAAACGTGCAGAGAATGATCTCTGCCAAGGCTGTAGTTTCCCACTGTACTTTAGAGTAAGGTATTTAATCACAATTATAACAAGTTGTAAACATTAGCTCCGTAAACGATAGTAACCTCTAGACTAACCAATTAGAGCTCAGTATCCAAGGATGTTACATAAGGGTGTAAGGGTATAAGAAGAGCACTGTATCTAATAAAGTTTGGCAATTGCTTGATCACACTGATCATCTCCGCATTGTCCAGGACTCCTGCGTCGACAATTGGCGCCCGAACAAGGGACCCTCAGATCGGTAACCTTCACAGAGTATTTGAAGTCCGATCAGGAATGAGGGGGTAGGAGCCGGCCAAAATCGGCGCTGCCCCGCCGCTGCGGAAGTCAGCTAGCTGCAATGTTGGAATCTCGCCCTGATCAGGTGAGCGACCGGGGAGGAGATGGGGCATTCGCTATCCAAAGATGAACAGGCGGTAATGGAGCTCCTCCAACATTTTCTCTCTAAGAGAGGACTAGAATATGATAGTGCCGCCTTACATAGGCTGTTAAAATGGTCCCGAGACCGTGGTCTTCTGCTCACTGTGCAGGCAGCATTTGAAGTTTCTGAATGGGAACGTATAGGACAGACGCTGTGGAAAAAGATCAGTAATGGGAACGTACTCGGAGGTAGAAGCCTCGGAACGGAGCCTATGCTAAAAAAGATTGTTGCTCTGGAGTAAGGACTTAATTGTGGGAGTCAGCGAGGCTTTTAATCTCGAGACATGGGAGAAAATTACTAAAGAAGAAGCCTCTGATTTATGGATGTTTCCAGTCCTTCTTAAGGTGAAAGGAACAACCCTTAAAGAGACAGACTTAATGTTGAAATGGTCGAAGACACGTTACCCAGAGATTGGTGAGTCTACTGGACTTGAGATCTCTTTGTGGAATGAGGCAGGAGTTAAACTGTGGAATGCAGCCACAGAAGGCAATGATACTGTGAAAAATTTGTTAGTCATTTGGAGAACTGTTTCAAAGACGTTAAAGTCAAAAATGAGATCAAGGAGACCAGCGCGTCCCCCCTCCTCGAACCTCCGCCAGTTGCCTCCGTGGCAGCAAACTCTGAGGATGGAAATTAAGATGATCCTTTCAGCTCAGGCCCTATGGACCCCGAGAAGGAGCCTGTGCACGTTCATCAGTTTGATGTTGCTGCTCCTGAGATTCTGACACCTGATAATGCCAATGCTGACCTGGATCATCCTTTTGACCTGGAGCCTATTCATCCAGAAAAGAAGCCTGATTTATATCCCCCAGATCCTTGTGATAAATGGGCAGCTGTAAAGGGAGAAGCGAGATGGGTGGGGGATGTGGATGTATTGCACGGTTTCCCGTGGTGTGTGTGCTGGATGTGTGTGCTTCCCACTCTAGATGGAAAGGTCTCTTGTATGGTCTTATCAGGGGTATTGGGGAGAATGTGTCAGACCGTGGAGTTGGGACCCCATATACAACTCCTGTGATACAGTCTCTCTGTGATACTCATGTACTAGAAGCTGGTAAATATAAGTATGTCCATGTTTCTATCAACCCTTGCAAACCTTTATAGATATGGCTTGCCACTTCTTCCAACGTAGGCCAGCCACCTGTGTCGGAACAAGTGTGCATTTTGGTCAGTATAAAAGCCCAAGCCTCATGCAATGTGAGAGAGGCAGAGCCTCTGCGGGGATGCCTGCTAAGGTTGAGCCTGCTACCTTGCACTGTGATGATGCTTCTCGGAGCTGGTTTCCTGATAGTGTTTACAGGGTCCTTGTGCCATGCTCTGTATGTGGGACTGTGTAGAGAGAGTAATGTTTGTCTGGATTTTGTGTTTCAAATATTGTAGTTGTGTGGACTGTGCTTGTGGTATCCCATGTGCAAGTGTGTGTGTGTGTGTGTGTGGCTGATGAGGGCAGATGGTATTCTGTGTATTTTTTTGCTGTCAGGTTCATGTAAAAGTTTTTGGCCGTCAGCTAAGCAGTTAATTTCTGCAGCTGTTTCACATTCCGTTTGCATCAGAATGCTTCTACTTTAAGGAATCACAGGTTGGATTAAAGATATTATCAAAGGTGTTTTAATGTTACTAACATTTTTAATCTTACTTTTAATGATTATTCCTTGTATCTTACAATGTATACAACATATTATAGAAAAAAGCTGTAAAGGGTATCTTGATCACTCAAAAACAAGAAGGGGGATTTGTGGGAATTCTTAAAGAGCCAAGGCCACGTAGTGAGCGATCCCGATACCCTGAGCCTTATTACTGTAAAGTAAGAAGATTCTTGGCAGGCATAAGCAAGGTCAATTGTCTTGTTAGGCCTCTGTAATTTTCCACTGAAAACGTGCAGAGAATGTTCTCTGCCAAGGCTGTAGTTTCCCACTGTATTTTTAGAGTAAGGTATTTAATCACAATTATAACAAGTTGTAAACATTAGCTCCGTAAACGATAGTAACCTCTAGACTAACCAATTAGAGCTCAGTATCCAAGGATGTTACATAAGGGTGTAAGGGTATAAGAAGAGCACTGTATCTAATAAAGTTTGGCAAATGCTTGATCACACTGATCATCTCCGCGTTGTCCAGGACTCCTGCATCTACAAAGTAATAGTTTAATGTTTATGAATTTAATAAACATAATGTTTGAAATGTTATGGAATAGAGATCATGAATATTCATTTATTGATTTCATAAATTCCTATCAGAATATTATTATAATACTGAAAAAGATATACCTTGTGAATGCAAGTTCTTAAACACCACATATTTTTTCTGTAATGACTGCATTTGAACAAGCTTCAGTGAACCATAAGAAATTGCTAAAGCTCTCACAGGCTTCAGACTTCTCAAAGTCTTTTTCATTCTATTTGAGTAAGAGCAAAAGAAGAATGAGCTTAAGCCATTTAAGTCCACATGGAAGGTAAAAAGAAACTACCACTTTCAAAACCCCATTTACAAATAATTTTTACACTAACTAAATCACACCACATGGCAATGTCAGATTTGCTGTCTTAAAAAAATTCAATAAAAACCATACACAGAAGACAACCTGCATTTTGAATAGTTCACACTTAATTAGTACACCTGTCTTAGTCTAGCATTAGTCTTTAACAATCAACAAATCCTTCCGTTTAACTTCTATAGTATACGTGAGCATTTGTAAATGCACAAAATGCAGTCAATGATCACTGAGATCAGTGTCAGTTAGAAAACACTGATATACTGCATGTACTCTTGCAGTGACCATCTGGTGGGATTTTGTTGACGTGGCAGTGAAAGGTGGGGCTTTAAAGGCTGGAAGAAGGAGGATGCTTTTTCATGCATTTCCCAGTTGTTTTCTTCAAGTATGCAACAAGCAGCTTTATTAATTTTGGTTCTAAAAAATCCTGAGTGGGTGCCTTAGCAAAGAGAACTGTATTCTGACATGCTTTTCTAAACATTAAAGTTCTATCTTCAAAGCCTAGCTTCAAACAGGTCATAAAGAAATGGCAAAGATTAAGTTTCAGAAGTTAAACCAAAGACTTATTTCCTGCTCTTCCTGTCAAAATGTGAATGTATAACTAGTGAGGACAACCCTATGGTCTATTTACAGAGACATGTTCTTGACAGGCCCTTGTGGAGTGCCAGGCCCAATGCATGGATGGCTGGGGAAAGTCTGAGGACAGTCCTGTCAAAAAAGACCTGCTCCTTATGCAGAGCACTTCTTGAGCAAGGCTGTCAAAAGCATTCTAAATACAAGGCACTGAAAGAAATATAAAGGAAAGAACAGAAGGAGAACAAACATCACCATCAACATCCATGGGGTTTTTGTGTCAGGGAAGGGCTCGTTGGAAATGTGACTCTTCAGGGAAGTCTTGGATTCAGTGATCACGAGATGGTCGAATTCAAGGTCCTCAAGACAGTGAGAAGAGCGTGCAGTAAGCTCACTGCCATGGACTTCAAGAGAGAAGACTTTGGCCTCTTCAGGAACCTGCTTAGTAAGGTTCCATGTGATACAGCCCTAGAGGGCAGGGGAGCCCAAGACTGTTGGATGATATTCAAGGATCACCTACTGCAAACTCAGGAGTGTTGCATCCCAACTAGAAGGAAGTGCAGCAGGAGGGCCAGGAGACCTCCTTGGATGGATAAGGAGCTGCTGAGAAAAATTCACAAGAAAAAAGAGGCTTATAAAAGGTGGAAGCAAGGACAGGCAGCCTGGGATGAATACAGGGATGTTGTCAGGGTAGTTAGGGACCAAGTTAGGAAAGCTGAGGCCCAACTGGAGCTAAACTTGGCTAGGGATGTTAAAGATAATAGGAAGGGATTTTATAGGTATGTAGCAGCTAAAAAACAGACTAAGGACAATGTAGGCCCCCTCCGGAAACTTTCAGGAGAACTGGCTACACAGGACTTGGAGAAGGCTGAGGTTCTGAATGACTTCTTTGCCTCGGTCTTCACTGGCAAAGGCTCTGATCGCAGCACCCGAGTCTTGGAAGGCGGATGCAGGGACTGTGAAAACCTAGACCTTCGGCCCAGTGTACATGAGGATCTGGTTCGAGACCATCTTAAGAACCTGAATGTACACAAGTCCATGGGACCTGATGAAATCCATCCGCGGGTCCTGAAGGAGCTGACGAATGAAGTTGCAAAGCCACTGGCCATCATATTTGAAAAATCATGGCAGACAGGTGAAGTTCCTGATGACTGGAAAAAGGGAAATATAAGCCCCATTTTCAAGAAGGGGAAAATGGATGACCCGGGGAATTACAGACCAGTCAGTCTCACCTCTGTGCCTGGCAAAATCTGGGAGCAGATTCTTTTGGAAGGCATGCTAGGGAACATGAAAAAGAGAAAGGTGCTTGGTGACAGCCAGCATGGCTTCACTGAGGAGAAATCCTGCCTGACCAATTTGGTGGCCTTCTATGACGGGGCTACACATGTGATGGACTGGGGTGGAGCAGTTGACGTCATCTACCTGGACTTGTGAAAAGCGTTTGACACTGTCCCACATGACATCCTTGTCTCTAAATTGGAGTGTCATCAATTTGATAGATGGACCACTCAATGAATAAAGAACTGGCTGGATGGTCGCACTCAAAGAGTTGTGGCCTATGGTTCAATGTCTAGCTGGAGATCAGTAATGAGTGGTGTCCCTCAGGGATTGGTGTTGGGACCGGTCTTGTTTAATATTTTTGTCGCTGACATGGACAATGGAATTGAGTGTGCCCTCAGCAAGTTTGCCGATGACACCAAGCTGTGTGGTTCTGTTGGCACGCTAGAGGGAAGGAATGCCATTCAGAAGGACCTTGACACACTTGTGAGCTGGGCTGATGTCAACTTTATGAAGTTTAACCATGCCAAATGCAAGGTCCTACACCTGGGTCGGAAGAATCCCAGGCACAGCTACAGGTTGGGCACAAAGGAAATTCAGTGCAGCCCTGTGGAGAAGGACTTGGGGGTGTTGGTTGATGAGAAAATTAACATGAGCCGGCTTCAGTGTGTGCTTGCAGCCCAGAAAGCCAACCGTATTCTGGGCTGCGTCAAAAGAAGCGTGACCAACAGGTTAAAGGAGGTGATTCTGCCCCTCATCTCTGCTCTCATTAGACCTCACTTGGAGTACTATGTGAAGTTCTGGTATCCTCGACATAAAAAGGACATGGAACTGTTAGAACATGTCCAGAGGAGGGCCACGATGATGACCAGTGGACTGGAGTACCTCCTGTATGAAGACAGGCTGAGAAAGTTGGGGCTGTTCAGCCTGGAGAAGAGAAGGCTGTGTGGAGACGTCATAGCAGCCTTCCAGTATCTGAAGGGGGCCTACAGGGATGCTGGGGAGGGACTATTCATTAGGGAATGTAGTGATAGGACAAGGGGTAATGGGTTGAAACTTAAACAGCAGAGGTTTAGACTGGATCTAAGGAAGAAATTCTTTACTGTGAGGGTGGTGAGGTACTGGAATGGGTTGCCCAGGGAGGTTGTGAATGCTCCATCCCTGGCAGTGTTCAAGACCAGGTTGGATGAAGCCTTGGGTGACATGGTTTAGTGTGAGGTGTCCCTGCCCATGGCAGAGGTGTTGGAACTAGATGATCTTAAGGTGCTTTCCAACCCCCCCCTAACTTTCTATGATTCTTTGATTCTATTTATGGTGAGCTCTAACACAGATTATGCTTCTTAGCTGTTGAACTGGCTTGGAAATGACCCCAAACAGTATGGGAAATTTGTAGTGAGCTCTCCTGCACTTCTCTGTAAAACAAATTCTAATTTGGAGTAATCTGAATAAATAGATTTAAACAACCTTTGTGCTAATCCAAAGCATGAGGCCAAGTCAAACCAAACCAAACCAAAAGAAAACAAAACGATTTCCTGTTTAAAAATTGCTAACTTAATTCAAAAGGCATTTTAATTACCCACTAAAATTATAATAACAAATTAAATATGATTCCATGGTAGTGCTTATAGTTGTTTATTGCCTGTCCACATTAAAATCGTGGTGAGAATGAAATTTGTATTAGAAGATTACTTCCTCTGATGCTTAGCAATTTGGTTTCTTCTTCCAATGCTTATCACAGGTTGCTTCCCTCTACAAGTAAGGTTAGAACAGGAACAAAAAGATACGAGGGAATGACTGACTTACTCTGCTTAGGAGGGTTTTATATTTTCTCCTTCCATAAATAAATGAGAAAGAAAAGCGTGCTTTCTCAGGGTGCTATTTACTATTATAGCTGCATGGACAGCTTGCTTCCATCAAAAGATTTAATTCCCTAATTCTGGCTTGCAGATATTTGCTTCCTAGTCTGTGTCTTATACCAATTTTGGTGCTTGACTGAACATGCAGTAGTAGATTAAATTTGATAAATTGGCAAAGAAACAAGCAACTACTCCTTAAAACAGAAAAACACTTTTTTCCTGAATTAGTTTTCTGCCATGTTACTGGCGATCAGACAAGCTTCAAGTCAGGGTGAAATCAGAAAAAGAATAGAGTAAGCAGACATATGACTACTTTGTTTCAGAAGCAAGTTGTTAAATTGTTTCTAACCATAAGGAAAAAACTCCAATCCTTTTAAATATATATAACTTCAGCTATCAATATATATTGGGTTAATGCCTAAAAAGTGTATACCCACTTGCTACTATTTTCAGTACCATTTTACTAATATTGTGCTTTTTCATTTAGTGTGTTTGCTGAGAGATTTAATTTTCTTAAGAGGCATTGAACTCCTAAGTTATTCCAGTAATACTTTAATAATCCATCTAAAAAAATAGCATAGGCATTGATGATTTTTTCTCTCATTTGGTTTATAAGAAATTAAAATTACAAAAATAAGATACTCTCTTTTCTTTTTAAGAAATTTTCAATTTGGCTGGTTTATTTTCTCTGAACAAGCTAAGGAAGCTGATTAAACATTGGTACTTAAATACCTTATTTAGTTAGTAGCAGTATGTTTCCATGCTGAAATGTGTCCTATTAGTAGGAATCGGATATAACTTTGCTGCATTAAAGAGAAGCTACTTCATTTTCTAGTAACTTAGGTAAATTTCATTAAGGTATAGGATATCTATACACACAATTCAAAAACTGCTGGCTCTTTTAACTCCTAGAATGCTCTTGGACATGTATTTGGGGTAATATCTTCAAAAATTTTCCCAATTATGAGTGTTTTGATTAAAATTTGCAGGTTTTTCATGTTTGCAGAAAAAAAAAACCCAAAACACTTTGTACTAGAATAATGTCAGCCGTATTTCACTGCTCTCCTTTCAAGGGACACAGTGGGGAAAAAAAGGACCTTCTAGTGATATGGTTTATGGTTCTGACAATGCATACTTCCTGAACAGAAGATCTCCATTCAGGAGATTTGCAGTCTCTTTTAAAGAACTATTTTAAAACCTCTTTTGTCTTACCATGACTGTTTTGTAGGGATAAAGATTAAATCTGTGCTGAAGTGCTTTGACTTTCATTTATTTTATTCTTCTTCATGGAGCCTTGTTCTTGAAGGAGATGCCTGTACTGATAGCTGGTGTGTTGACAAAATAATTTCTCTATTTAGTCTCTTGTTTTTATACATTTGTAATGTATATGGGTCAATTAAAAAGTTAGACCTTTCACCCAGAGAACAAATGCAAAACATTTAAAAAAAAAAAGAGAAGAATTTAAATTATGACAGTAGTTATAAAAACTTCACTGCAATGTTTGTAACACGTTTGCTGTTTTATTGTCATGGATGTTATCTCTGTTAATAGTTGAGATTCATCTCAACTATTCCTCTGAATAGCTGGAACACATAATTTGATCCAATGAAAATATGAATACATGTTTTTCTACAAATGTTTTCAGTACAAAGATAATTTTAAGTGTCCCAAAATGAATGACTGATTATGTTTATCATTATGTTTAACATTATTGCAGTATAGTTACTTTATCTGTAACTGTATCTGCATTAGCAGCAAGATTTTCCCTGACACCAGGTTAATTTTCAAGTTTCTGTCTCTTAAATAGAGCTAATACTGTGCAGGAATTTTGGTTGTCACACAAAATACATCTGAAGTCTGACTTTTAGTGATGCTAAGCATAAAAAATTCTTGTTTTAGTGGGACCAGAAATGCTCAACAGTTTCCTCAAATTAATAATAGTAACATCAACAACAATAATAACAACACAATAATAATAACATCAAGGATCATAACAATAACAACAGTGCTGAGGCATCCAAAAAGAACTATCCTGGGGAAACTAAGGTAGCAATTTCCTTTTTCTCCTCTTCTATAATGGCTAGCACAACTATTGCCCAGGGAATTGCCAAGGTCCTATTAATTAATACTTATTACCTGAATAAATGACGTTATGGAATTGTAAAATATTATCATTCCTTCCTCAAGCTATGAGCTTCATTCCTTGTTTTACAAATGGAGCATTCCGTCTTCTTTTCTGCTGGCTAATTGCCAAGGTGGAAAAACTTTTAATTGTGTTAAAGTGACAAGGGCCATTAGGCACCTTAGGGTATAGCTTCTCTTTGAAAAACTGGTGCTTCCAGTCTATGGAGGATTATGTGTGCCATCTACTGCACATGAGTCAATTACTAATTTGAAATTTCAACAAAAGAAGGGAAGGGTGAGCTCTGATGACATTATGTTAATTGATTTCTGTAGCTGTAGTGAAGTAAGTCATAGCACTATATTCTAGAATTAGTACTTCATAAGGATTAGCATCATAGAATTGTTTATGTTAGAAAAGACGTTTAAGATCGAGTCAAACCATTAACAAGCACTGTCAACTCCATAATTAAACCATATACCTAAGTGCTACATCTACACATCTTTTGAAAATACTAGATGAGTGTCATTTCCTGTAAAGCTCATTTTGTATATCTAACCTCTGAATAATGATTTTTAAAGGGTTGCCATTTCCTGCCATGTATGGATTACATTAATTGAAAAGTGCTCCAGTATCTCAGCAAAGGCACAGAAATTACATATTCATCTGAGCAAGTTTCTTGTGTAAACAGAAACTTTATTCCCCATAATACTCATATTGACAATTATTTCTGTAAATATTGTAGAACATATGATTTCTGTCTTACCATTTCCTACTATACCAGTACTCTATGTACATGTGATTCTTAACATGTATCCATTAATCTTCTTTGAGATGTATATATACTGTTCTTCCATTTGACTTGCTCTTAGTATTTCCCAATACTCAAGAAAAGAGAGAAATATCATGGAAAGAAACCATTTCCTACCTTTTCTCAAAAAAAAAAAAAAAGAGTGATCTTACAAAGGTTGAAGAATATTTACTGTCTGGCCTGTGCGAGATTGAGTAGTAAGAACTGAGTACATTATCATATCTCATAAAATCTTGTACCGATTTTACCTATAGCGGAGACTTTCTGGTTAAACAGCAGCTCCATTGATTACCTGCAATTCAGATATTCCAGTACACACTGTTATGACCCAGTTAGATGGAAATGTTAATTATGAATTAACTGAAGTCAGGCATGCTTAGCCAATAGTAATAGGAGTCATTTATATCACATTGATTTATTTGGATCTTTCTAAGTATTACTCACAGCTATGAAGGAAGGAAAATGGGATATGAATAGAATAATCAATCAATTGCTCTTGACTAAACAGTCAATTATAGAAACAATAGCAGTAAGCAGAAGTTATCACAACTGTATTAATCAAATGCAGGTGTTAGGATGGGATGCAGCTGGTAACCCCACAAACAACAAAGCCAGTCTTTCTAAGCAATCAGTCAGGTATTATTTATCATCAACTTTAACATAAACATGCCAGGCAACACTTGGTTACATGGTAGCTGTTTACTAGCAAGTTAATTTATAGAACCCTTCTTAAGTGGGATAGTGCTTGAGCTGTATTTTGGGAATTGGCGAAGCAGAGGATGTTCTTGAATAAATTTCAGGACAACACCTAATGCCTTGAGTTCTGGTCAGAGCTGTGCTACACCCATGTGGCTTTGGGGAATGTAAGCTACAGAGCAGGGTGAGCTCATGACTGACAGAAAGCACTGTCCTGAATTAATTATTCCTAGGTATTTTTTATTGTTGTGCCACCTCTCTGGAGCCAACGCTAGCAGACAAGACCTTCCACCACTAAAACAGATTCCTTCTGTGGGATTAGCACTGCTCCTTTCTCTTTTATCACAGTGCAGCACTCTTCATTGCCTGGTCCTGCCTTCAAGGCCTCTTTTGTGTGCGTGTTCTGTTCCTTTCAGCTGATTGTTCATGTTCCTACTCCCTTTCAATCCTGAGATACTTCTCACTAGGCTGAATCTCCAGTAAAAGAGCTTTCCCATAGGAGAAGGGGGCTTTTCAGAGTGGTACAAAGTGGAGACTGGGGAAAAGAAAACTCTGACCTGGTTTCTCTGACCTAGCTATTTTAGAAAGAGTATTGCTTGTCAGAGCAGTGTCAACACAGCATGATGTTGGTCTTTGGAGCTTGTACCTATTAACAGGACACAAAATTTGTCACATCTCAAGTTATATATGATGGAGTCATTCTCTGCTAGGAGAAAGAAATAAAGCAAAGGGCTTTTTTTTTTTCTTTTTCTTTCTCTTGTTCTTTTTTTTTTAAACCTTGCTACATTGTTCTTTTGAGCTCTGTAAGTAATTGGGTATTTTCTTTCTGGTATAGCTGGAGGTGTCTGCTTTGAGATTAATTAATATTTGAAGGACAGAACTCTGCTGTTATAGATTAACATAACACACTTTGCCCAGCTGCATCTTCATTTCAATGGGACCCAGTAGGATATTCAGTGGGAACATTCTCACGGGTTTTGGAGGAAACTAACCAGGCAGACTTGTTGCACAAAATAACCACACACCAGAACTGTTAGGAGGACTTTATATTGACTGGTTATGTTATCTTCTAAATCCAGGGTATAAATTCTTATCTCTTGCTCCCCATTTAGAGATTGAAGAATTATTTAAATTTCGCTATTCCTTCTTGTAACAGCTGGGAATATTCAGATTGTGTTCCATGGACAGACCAGCACTTGTAGCCATTTTCATCTCAAACTATACAGCGTGGTGGAGGAAGAGATACTCTATCCATGGAATAGGAGATACTGAATAGGATCATTTATCATTTGCACAGTCAAGGTGTTTCAGTGTACACCAGGAGTGCAGGATTTCTCAGAATAAGAGGACAGAACCAAGTAAAGGCTCCTGATTTTATAGGGTAGGGAATAGGAGACTGTTGGAAGAAAGGAGTCCTGCATTAAAAAGCACATCCTCTGCTACCACTGTGTCTTATATGACAACTCTTACATAGAAAATGCAGGAGCAGACTCTAAAATACTTTTCTCCAAGGAAGGAAAGGGAGTACTCATTGTTAAAATGGGTATCCTGGCAACTCTTGTCTGTACTATCTATATGCTGTTAATCCTGCATTCCAAGACACAGATTATAGAATAAGTTTGGATTTTATAAAAGTAACACTTCCCTTTGGTTTAATCTAACAATCTAACAATCCAGATTACTGATTTAGTGGTGTGTCAGAAATTAGTAAATGGGAGCAATCTGTCTTGTTCAGATATATTTAACCCTTCAAAAGTGATCTTCTTCCTCTAGACATACTGTCATATATATTTTCTAGATGGAAAGTACTGTGTAGCATTCCATTGATCACGACAGATTCCTTAAACCAGCCAACAGCAGGTAAAGGACAGAAGCAGGAGCATGCTCCACAGGTAAATTTTGTTTAATTTGTACCTACTTGGATACAGTATGTATAGGTGGGGAAAGCTTCTGTTCAGTTGTGTGCTTAGGGTTTTGTGTTGTTCTTAACTTTAAGCAGCTGTTTGCCTTTAAAAGCATATTTGCAGGTCATCTTTTTCTACCTAGTTTTATTGTCACCAATCTCCACAGTCAGGGAGTCTCATCTGGATCTCAGTAGGTGATCTAAATGTTTTGTATTGTTTTCTTGAATCAGAAATTATCTTACTTACTGGGTGACTCAATATTTGTATTACTGCCCTTTCCTGCTTCCTGTGTCCCTGTGTCATGGGTTCAGCCGTAGCAGTCATTTTTCTCCTTCTTGTAGCTGGTGCAGTGCTGTGTTTTGAGTTATGGGCTGGGAACAGTTGCTGATAGCAAGTATGTTTTGAGGGTGTTTTTGTTCAAGGTTTTTTCTGAGCATGTGCTCCAGCCAGGCGGAGGAGGGGTGGCCAGAAGGAAGGAGAGACAGGACACCTGACCCAGGCTGACCAATTAGGTATTCCATACCATAGCACGTGATGCCCAGGATGCAACTGGGAGAGAGAGAGCAGGATGGGTGCAGTTCTGGAGGAAAATGGAGGAGGGAGCACGCGTTGCTCGGCCGGGCAGGGTGGAGTGAGTTATGGGTTGGTGGCTGGTGGGGTGTTGTATTCTTTTCTCTTGTTATTGGCTGTATCATTACTATTGTGTTATGCATTATCTATTAAACCGTTCTTATCTCAATCCGTGGGGGCTACATTCTTTGGATTCTCCTTCATAACTCTCCGGGAGTTGGGAGACTTGGTTTAAACCACGACACCCTGAAAGATCCTTTATGAAATGTCTTAAATTCAGCTTTGCCTTTCATTCTATTTTCCTAATTTACTGCTCACAAATAATAACAACAAATTCTTCAAGAAGTTGGCAAATGGTATCTAAATCAAGGTAAGAATTATATTTCAGTGGGTAGATAGATTCCTCTGAGATAAAAAAGAAATAAGGGAACATTTTATTTTTATCCATTCCCATCTGTTTTGAAACAAAATTACAGGCAGCTTTTGTAAGTGCAGGAAAGAAGTAGCTGTAAAGGACATGCAGTATTTTGTGGAGGAGGGAAAAGAAGTGATTTTTTGGTTTTTGGTTGGGATTTTTTTGGTGGGGGGCTATGCGTTGTGGGGGTTTTTTTTTGGTTTTTTTTTTTTTGCACAAGAGCTGTTAATGGCAATTATTAGCAGCTACATGGAATTCTATCCTTTTCAACCATACTAAGCCACATTTCAACAGGAAATAAAGAGGAATAAGAGACACAGAACTATAAAAAGTGCTGAACTCAGATACATGGAATTCAGTCATCTTTCATTTGGTTGAGATTGGTGAAGATGCTGTTCCTTCCAGTCACTAACTGTGTGTTGTGGTTTAAACAAAATCCTCACAGTACTCTCACTCACTACCCCCTTGCTCCCCCAACTCCCGGAGAGTTATGAAGGAGAATCCAAAGAATGTAGCCCCCACGGATTGAAATAAGAACGGTTTAATAGCTAAGGCATAACACAAATCACCACTGCCATTCCTACTACAAATAATAATGATAAACCAAATAACAAGTGAAAAGAATATAACACCCCACCATCCGCCGACCCATAACTCACTCCACCCATCCCAGCTGAGCACCACATGCTTCTTCCTCCATCTTCCCCCCCAGAGCTCCACCCCCCCCAGCTCTCTCTCCCAGTTACCTCCTGGGCATGACGTGCTATGGTATGGAATACCTCATTGGCTAGCCTGGGTCAGGTGTCCTGTCTCTCCTTCCTCCCGTCATTCCCTCCTCCCCAGAAGAGCACGTGCTCAGAAAAGGCCTTGAACAAAAACACCCTCAAAACATGCTCTCTATCAAGCAACTGTTCCCAGCCCAGAAATCAGAACACAGCACTGCACCAGCTACAAGGAGAGAAAATGAATGCTACTGCTGAACCCATGACACTGGGAAATAAAGGCACAACCCTACACATAAAGTAGTTAAACCGTGTCACAGAAAATCTCCATTGTCATGACAATTTTCCACCAGGGCACTGCAAGATTAATAAGACGTGTTGCCTCAGTGACTTATAATCTGCATAGTACTGCTTATGAAGTATTCTTTTCTGAAGCTTAAAAAAAGTCCCTGATTCACTGCAGAGAGCAGGATATGACACTGCATTGTTATTTTTTAACATTATTACATATATGTCATAGTAAAAGCAAAAAAAGATAAAGAAGATTACTTAAAAATAGGTTTGCAGAGTCAAATTGCATCACTGCATGTTTAGCCAACTATGGAAATGTAGTCAACAACCTGTCTTGAAAAGGAATATAATTTTTCCTATAGACAAAGAATACTTACTGTATTATAAAACATAATGCTTGGTATTTTTCTGCATGGCATTTGCATGGAATTTATATTATTTAGGCTTCTCTTGATATGATGCAATTCTCATGTTTGGGATTGGTGTAACTGAAACATTTGAGACCCCATTTTGAACTGACGTTTTGACACTGACTCATCATGACAGCGAAAACTGAAGTGCCAAATATGGACATAATCCAGTGTTATATTTAGAATCATAGAATCATAGAATAGTTAGGATTGGAAAGGACCTCAAGATCACCTAGTTCCAACACCCCTGCCATGGGCAGGGACACCTCACACAAAACCATATCACCTAAGGCTTCATCCAACCTGGTCTTGAACACTGCCAGGGATGGAGCATTCACAACCTCCCTGGGCAACCCATTCCAGTACCTCACCACCCTAACAGTAAAGAATTTCTTCCTTAGATCCAGTTTAAACCTCTGCTGTTTAAGTTTCAACCCATTACCCCTTGTCCTATCACTACAGTCCCTAATGAATAGTCCCTCCCCAACATCCCTATAGGCCCCCTTCAGATACTGGAAGGCTGCTATGACATCTCCACACAGCCTTCTCTTCTCCAGGCTGAACAACCCCAACTTTCTCAGCCTGTCTTCATACAGGAGGTACTCCAGTCCACTGGTCATCATCGTGGCCCTCCTCTGGACATGTTCTAACAGCACCATGTCCTTTTTATGTTGAGGACACCAGAACTGCACACAGTACTCCAAGTGAGGTCTCACGAGAGCAGAGCTGAGGGGCAGAATCACCTCCTTTGACCTGCTGGTCATGCTTCTTTTGATGCAGCCCATGATACGGTTGTATTTCTGGGCTGTGAGCGCACACTGCTGGCTCATGTTCATTTTCTCATCAACCAACACCCCCAAGTCCTTCTCCACAGGGCTACACTGAATTTCCTTTGTGCCCAACCTGTAGCTGTGCCTGGGATTGCTCCTACCCAGGTGTAGGACCTTGTACTTATCATGGATAAACTTCATGAGGTTGGCATCAGCCCACCTCTCAAGCGTGTCAAGGTCCTTCTGAATGGCATTCCTTCCCTCTAGCGTGCCAACAGAACCACACAGCTTGGTGTCATCGGCAAACTTGCTGAGGGCACACTCAATTCCATTGTCCATGTCAGCGACAAAAATATTAAACAAGACCGGTCCCAACACTGATCCCTGAGGGACGCCAGTCGTTACTGGTCTCCAGCTGGACATTGAACCGTTGACCACAACTCTTTGAGTGCGACCATCCAGCCAGTTCTTTATTCATTGAGTGGTCCACCTATCAAATTGATGACACTCCAATTTAGAGACAAAGATGTCATGTGGGACAGTGTCAAACACTTTTCACAAGTTCAGGTAGATGACGTCAACTGCTCCACCCCTGTCCATCACTTTTGTAGCCCCGTCATAGGAGGCCACCAAATTGGTCAGGCAGGATTTCCCCTCAGTGAAGCCATGCTGGCTGTCACCAAGCACCTTTCTCTTTTTCATGTTCCCTAGCATGCCTTCCAAAAGAATCTGCTCCCAGATTTTGCCAGGCACAGAGGTGAGACTGACTGGTCTGTAATTCCCCGGGTCATCCATTTTCCCCTTCTTGAAAATGGGGCTTATATTTCCCTTTTTCCAGTCATCAGGAACTTCACCTGTCTGCCATGATTTTTCAAATATGATGGCCAGTGGCTTTGCAACTTCATTCGTCAGCTCCTTCAGGACCCGCGGATGGATTTCATCAGGTCCCATGGACTTGTGTACATTCAGGTTCTTAAGATGGTCTCGAACCAGATCCTCATGTACACTGGGCCGAAGGTCTAGGTTTTCACAGTCCCTGCATCCGCCTTCCAAGACTCGGGTGCTGTGGTCAGAGCCTTTGCCAGTGAAGACCGAGGCAAAGAAGTCATTCAGAACCTCAGCCTTCTCCAAGTCCTGTGTAGCCAGTTCTCCTGAAAGTTTCCGGAGGGGGCCTACATTGTCCTTAGTCTGTTTTTTAGCTGCTACATACCTATAAAATCCCTTCCTATTATCTTTAACATCCCTAGCCAAGTTTAGCTCCAGTTGGGCCTCAGCTTTCCTAACTTGGTCCCTAACTACCCTGACAACATCCCTGTATTCATCCCAGGCTGCCTGTCCTTGCTTCCACCTTTTATAAGCCTCTTTTTTCTTGTGAATTTTTCTCAGCAGCTCCTTATCCATCCAAGGAGGTCTCCTGGCCCTCCTGCTGCACTTCCTTCTGGTCGGGATGCAACACTCCTGAGCCTGTAGCAGGTGATCCTTGAATATTAACCAAGAGTCTTGGGCCCCCTTGCCCTGTAGGGCTATATCCCATGGAACCTTGTTAAGCAGGTTCCTGAAGAGGCCAAAGTCTGCTCTCTTGAAGTCCATGGCAGTGAGCTTACTGCATGCTCTTCTCATTGTCTTGAGGACCTGAAATTTGACCATCTCATGATCACTGCATCCAAGTCTTCCCTGTAGAGTCACATTTCCAACGAGCCCTTCCCTGTTGGTGAGCACAAGGTCAAGCAGGGCACCTCTCCTCCTTGGCTCCTTTATTGCTTGCAGAAGGAAGTTGTCTTCCACACAATCGAGAAACCTCCTGGATTGCTTGTGCTGGGCCGTACCGTTGCCCCAGCAGATGTCAGGGTGGTTGAAGTCCCCCATGAGAACAAGGGCCTGTGAGCGTGAGGCTTTTCCTATTTGTCTGTAGAGTTCTTCATCCACAGGTTCCTCTTGATCAGGCAGTCTGTAACATATCCCCACAGTAATGTGTTCCGTCACCGATTTCCCCTTAACCCTGACCCACAAACATTCTGCTATCTGATCACCTGTCCCCAGACAGAGTTCCATACTCTCTAGCCTATCCCTAACATAAAGGGCAACTCCCCTTCCCCTCCTACTGGGCCTGTCTTTTCTAAAAACCCTAACCCTCCATTCCAACATTCCAGTCAAAGGAGCCATCCCACCATGTTTCTGGGATGCCTATTATATCATAGCCCCGTAGATGTGCCTACATCTCTTATTCCTCTTGTTTATTCCCCATGCTATGGGCATTTGTATAGAGACATCTGATCTAAGCTCCAAATGAAGCCGGCTCAGTGGCTGGAGCGGCTAGAATATTACTACATTGCTCAGAGTATTTATTATAGGTGCTGGCAACTGACTGGGTGTGTTGGGATGGAATGATGCTGCCCTCCCCCAACACAACTAGTTTAAATCATCCTTGACAAGTCTGGAAGCCTCCCAGCAAAGCCACTCTTTCTTTATCAAAGCAGTCCCACCAGCCCCCAGTAGGCCTAGCCTACAAATGTGGGCCCCATGTTCAAGACACTCAAACCTTTGATTATAACACCACCCTTTTAACCATTTATTAACCTGTCCAACCCTCCTTGCCTTTGGAAGGTCCTCCCCTGTGTCTTGGAGAATTGTCGAAAAGATTATCTGAGCTCCAGAACCCCTGACCACCTCTCCCAGAGCTCTGTAGTCCTTCTTTATACTCCTCAGGCTACTACTATCTATATCCTTAGCACCCACATGTATCACTAGAAGCGGGTAATAGTCCATGGGACTTACTAGAGCAGGCAGCCTCTCCGCAACATCCCTCATCCGTGCCCCAGGTAGGAAACATACCTCCCTTGTGACCTGGTCAGGCCGACAGATGAGTGCTTCTGTCCCTTTCAAGGCAGAGTCCCCTACTACTACAACCCGCCGCTTTTTCCTGGCAGCACCAGTAGAGATCTTCTGTACCAGTGCACCAGCCGACTGTTTCTGATGCAAGTGCATTTCCTCATCAGCCCCCTGCAGGACAGCAAAGCGGTTCTGGGTGGGTACAGCAGATTTAGGAGGAAGCCCCCTGCTTTTAATTGCTCTCTTCCTCCTTTTGTTGTTTTTTTTTGTTACTAATTCCCAGCTTCCCTGATCAACAGCCTCCTTCTCTCCTTCATGAGTTAGAGGGGAATCTTGAGGCCCCTGTGCTGTTTGGTCCTGTAGCAAGCCGTCCTGCTTCCTCTCAGCTTCCCTGACATCTTGAAGCTTACTGACAGCATCCCGTAGCTCAGCCGCTTGCTGGAGGAGGACCTCCATCAGGGAGCAGCGAGAGCAGCCCTGCCCATTCTGCACCTTTCCCTCACAAGACCAGTGCAGGCACTCTCTACACTCCAAGCTCTGCACTGCAACCTCCCCACTTACTGGCTCTGTCTGGGTGCCTACGCTGGCCACCACCAGGGCGGCCGGGGCAGAGCTCCCAGACCGGACCCTGGTCATACGGTGAGTGCTCACCATCCCACTCAGCTGCCCACGTGAACTGCTGCACACACTGCCTCGACCTGCTCTGTTTGCCTGCTCTGTTCGCCATGCTCCCTGGGTAGATCTTTAACCACTCACAGTTGGTGCCACTCCTCCTGTCTCTGCCCCCGGTGAGTCACCTCCTTGCAGTACCTGAGCTCTTTGCAAGTCCTGTCAACGACTTGAGGCTCCCTCCTCAGTGGCTTTTGTCGCTCTGTGGTGAGGTTTCTGGACGCTGATCTCCTCCAGCTCCGCTCCGGTGCCATAGGTGTCCTTTAGAAAGACTGTATTCTGTTAGCCATGGGGTTTTTGCTGGCATTGGTATATTTAAATGTTTTGCTGATCCACCTGTCCCACAGTCAGTCTTGCATGCAAAAGCCATTAAAGATTTTCTTGCCCCATATTGTTTGCTGCCCTTGGCAAACACTTGTTTTGTCCATATGGTAGAATAGTCCTTATCTGGATTAGTTTTTCCTAACAATCATTATTAGAATCATTTAACACTCTGCCAAACAAAAAAATGACACAGACTGAGTTAAATTATTACATTTGGGCTTAAAATGTTTTGGAAGCTTCTTTACCTACTGTTTTCTTCTATAATTGTATGTGTCATTTAGAGCCATTCTTTGCAGCAATTGATAAATCCATTTGCTTTTCCAAGAACTGAGGTTTAAAAAGAAAGATCTGAAAGATCTGATTTTTGAAGTGCTCAAGAGCAGCTCTTACAATGCTCTCTTACTTACCTATATGCCTTGTGAATTTTCAATTTCACTCCAGAGGTTACATGGGTTCTTAACATTCATCATTCCTTTTAATGTTGAAGAGCCTTTAAATGACAAACATTTAAAGGACGTTAGAAAATACCTTTCTTATCTGGCATTGACTGACCCTTTTAGCTTTGCAGATCTTAGCTTATATAGTAGCATGATGCTGTGTGCACCACAGCCCCTTCTGTAACATACTGGGACCTACAACTAATCACTTAACTGATGTATGTTCAGTAAGACAATTGCTTCTTGCCATTTCTGGACTTAAAGCAAGGTCTGTGTGCAGGCTGTGGCATGGCTCAGTCTTATAAGAGCTTGGGAAAGACAGCAGCTCAAGGTGGGCTACTGCTGCCTCAGCACTTCAAGAAGTCTGCTGTAATCAGACTTAAATAAGCAGTTCAGATAGATGCTAAGGTCACAGCAATGTCTTCTTGAGGCTTACATAAACTTTCCTTTGCATTTAGAAGGTGAATTTGGACTATTTAGGAAATGGAGGAAAGCTCTAACTAAGTAAGTGCTTTGTGTAAACATCTTTAGGTTAAATTAACTATCTCTGGTAATGATAAAATGTTAACTGCATAGGCTGTTTCCACCACAGGGTACAAAGAAGAGGTAATGGCTCGTGTGCAGATAAAATGTAGCCCTTGAGAGAATTGTAAAGGTTACAAGGTAAGGTGGTGGTAGCCCTATTTTTCAACTGTAGACAGAAAAGCCAGTCAGAGCCCAAGAGGATTCTTTTGAACTTTTAGCACAAAGTGGCCATGCGATTACCCTTGCTGGGTAGCTGAGGCTTCTTTATTTTTAGTCTTAGTGACAGCTTCCTGCTCCCTCCAGTACAGGAAGCATTTTAGAGCTGAATCTGACAAGTAGTGCTCATGGGAGGAGGGGGGAAAAATGTTAGTGAGCCTCTGGAGGCCTTCTCCTAGTAAACTATTCTCAAGAGACAAGATAAAACGTGCTAGAGCCAGGCAATCCTAAGGTTGATGCAGAGCAGAAAGGAGTATGCAAGGACATATCAGACTCTGCTGCATCAGAATACATATCTGTGACTCTTACATTTTGTTGATCAGGGACAGGAAATACCTAGTAAGTTATAAATAACTGAGACTCATGTGTGAGGCTGCTTTTAGGTGGTAATGTATTGATTGCAAAAAAAAAAAGGGGTCTAGTTGTGAAGCAGCAGGCTTTAATGAAGATTCTGTCTTAAATCACCCTATTCTATAAAATTGCTTCATATACATTGCTAAGAAACTTTCTGTGAGTAGTTACTGAGTTCATAACTATGGGATATATCACTTGGTACTATCCATAAATTACCTAGATCCAAACATGTAAAGAGGTAATGCTGAAATTATACCATTGGACTACTGCAGGCATTATTAACACTAAGCAGAGTAATAGGAGCACTATCTCCATCCCTGACTAACAACCTAGCTTAATAGAGTCGTAGGCATTTCTAGCAAAGCTTATCTATCATGCAAATTCAGAATGATAGTGGTCTGTCATTGTGGATAACTAGAATACTGCCAATGTGTTCTATGGCAATGTCCTAGCTATACCATTTATGAGCATGATGGGGTTTAGAATATTTATTTACAGTTATGCTGATGTATCAGTTTCATACAGCTGTAATCATTGGAAAAACAGCTACAGTGGGTGTTAAATAGAGAAGGGATTGTGTATCTCTTCCATCTGATACTCAGTTCTGATAAGGCAAAGGTACCGATAGAAAGATTTAAGAATTAGTTGTCTTTATTAAGACTGCCATACACTGACAGTTTTCCCTTTGTCCTTCAACCTTGAAGAAGGAATGAAAAGGAAAATGAGCCAGTCTTTCACTGATAAAGCCCCTGATCACACAGTGCTCTGGGGACACAGGGTCTGGGGCCTGTAGGGCCTGCCAGCCTGGTTGTCATTGCACTGGTCACCATAGCTGCTCACCTCTCTATGGTGAGATGGGGGTAAATCCAAGAGGACCCCAGTATTAAGGGGAAAGAAACTTCTACTATGAACATCAGATTCTTCTTCACGAAGAAGTCAGGGTGCTGATAGTTGTTGCAAAAAGCCAGTGTTTATCAGTAAGCTCTTGCAATCTAAGTAACTGCACAGAAATGCAGACATGAGTGTGAATAAAAATGCCTTCCCTAATATTAATTTCCACAATTTGCTGCAAACTAGGGATTGTTGTAATTTTGGTGAACTGTGTATTCTCTCTCTGTTCATTGACGCACTTAACTCATGCTTTTGTTTAACTGATGATTAATAAGTAATTCCCATATAAACAGCACTTCTCATCAAAGCATTTTGCAGAAGTCTTTGTTATTAACTTTAATTCATAGTCAGTGAAACTGAAGCACAGAAGGTGATTGCTGTGACCCTGGTCTGCTGGGGTCACAACTAATAAATACTGCTTAATCATTTAGTTACATGATGGAGTTAAAAAGTAAAAATTAAATAAACCTGGTGAAAAAGAAAAAGCTCTTTTTAAAAAATACATCAAAATGATTGACAAGTTCATTAAGAATCATGTGCTGTTCACTAAATCAACTTCAAAACTATAAAGGCATAAAATCCAGAGGCATTCAGGAGTATCACAAGTGGTGTTCAGCATTTACATTTGTATTTGGAAAACAACAAATCTTTGGGTAAAAAAATCAGTACTTGATACTAATTTTACTATAAGTCGTTCTGTGGGTGCTAGCTAGCTGCTAAAAGCCTAGCGCTCAGCATTGACTCAGCTTACAATTAATTTTGAATCAGAGCTGCATACACAAGCTAAAGCAATTTTCTTCCGAATGTTGCAGAATATATTACTGCATAGCTTGGCTTGCTGCTACAGCCAACCTTGCCCATTGTCTTTTGTTTACAGAAAATTTGTTCATAGTATTGAAATCTTCCTGATTTCTAAACTTAGAGACCTTTTTTTCTTTTTTTTTTCTTTTTGCCTATTCCAAATTCAGTTGAATCAGGGAAGAATTTCTTTGAGGGAATTCCTTTATAGGAAAGAAAAAGTATTTATTTTATGTTTAAGTCTTTACAGCAGTTTCCCTGAGAAGTTTTTTGTTTACTTGTTTGTTTTTTGCAATTTCATTGTGAGAGTTGAATATACCTTAGGGACAGGCAGCCAAATTATCAACATTTTGACTTTTAGACAGGATATTGCATTTTTCCCACAAAATTGACACGCCTCCCCATGCCTTCCCCAGGAAAGTCAGATGTATTACATTTACAGCATGTAGTTTGTTCTACCTTTGGAGAAATTAAGAAGTTTTAGGTTAGGAAACAACAGCTTGAGAAACTGAAGCCAAAAAGAATGAAATGCATGTGTGCCGGAAGCTGGAGATGCTACTAAGAGAGATGGAATGCTTGAATGAGGATGTTTTCACAATAGCTTACAAAGGGATGTTACGAACCTAAACTGCAGGCACTAACTCCTGCTTTTTAGGTCTATTTCTGTCGTGCTTTTGTACACATTCTGCTGGAGGGTTATTTTTTTTTCCCATGTTAATTTAAACCAAATTTTCTGGTTCCCAGTGTGTATTTTAAAGGAATCCCAAATTGATATACAAAGTTATTGCTGTGGCAGTGATTTTTTTTCTTATTTTTATTATTTAATTAGATTTTAATAGCAGTTCAAGTAGGCCAGTGTTGTATGGATGGTGTTAGTCATTGTCTAGTGGACACTTTTTCTTACATTCCTCAGTGGCAGAGATAGTTGATCAACTGAAACTAGCTATCTGGATGGAAAAAGGAGAAAACACAACAGTGAAAAAGTGACTAATTTGTTTATCTGTACCCTGAGGTAAAGAAAGAAAAAGGCAATTCAGTGATTATGACTTTAGCTTGTGTCTTTATGTTCCCACTTTCTTGGAAAACTCACTGTTTCATCTTGAACATGGCATTTAATCATTCAACTTTCTGTTCCATTTTTAAAGTAGAAATACTAACATTTGTTTACATCAGATACTAGTAGAGAAATACATAGCCATTTACATACTATATCACATTTTTACTGCTATTTTACCACATTTATATGTTACTAATTTTATATATCACTACTGTCTTACAGAATCTTATAGAAGCATCAGAAGACATGTAGGTATGTATACACATGTAAAAAAACTCTGCAAATTGCATATCTTCACTCTTACCAAAAGCAGTATATACATATGGGTAGAATTAATGGGAAGACAGTTCATTTAATAAATTTCTATGCTTTTCATTCTTTTATACTTTTCTTGCTTCCATGAAGTCCATAGACACAGAGGTGACATACAAAGGCAATCACATTAGTGTTTAGAACATTAACATTTAGAATACAAGCTTGTTGTGTGCATTCACAAAAAGTTTGTTAAATGGCATTCTGAACAAAGCTTATAGACATTACCACAGAAAAAAAAAATTGAATGTGCCAGTTTATGTGTGAATATGCATTTTTCCACACAGTTTAAAAACTAAAAAATATTTTGTGTTCAAATGTAGCTAAAATTCTATCTATTTTTCTTCTGATGTGTGTACCTGTAAATCTGTGAAAGTACCTTTAAAGGCAGTGCAAAACTATTTGTATGTATAAGTAAGTGCTGGTTACAGAATTATATTCCTCACCTTCTGTTTTCTCTTTTTACATCTCTGAGTGTAATTCAGAAAGATAGCATTTTTGTTTCACCCTCTTATTAGCTACTGCTTTGGTTTGTTTTTTTTTAAAGCTAATAATATATAGCTTATGGATTTTTCCTTCTTTCAGACTAGGGAAGAGCAAAAGGTCAGTTTATAAATGGAGATTGATTTTTCTCAGCATGACCAATGAGTACCATGGCAGAATCTCTTTGAAAGTGGTGTCCTGCATTGAGGTGCCTTTTGGAAATATCAAGTTAATCTGTACCATTTCAGGGTAGCCTGCAGGGAGGAACATCATAAAACCAGTGAAGTGCGTCACATGACACTTACTTGTACTGTAGAGCAACAGATTAATCCCAGATAACATGTTTTAGATGCACATGCCATATTACCAAGCCATCTGTAGAGAGCAATCAGACAAGGTCAAAGAGATTCCAATAATAGTGAAAAAGTTAAGAAGGAAGTCTTAAACTGACTGCTGGCCTTATAGTAAAGCACCATTTTTGTCTCTGTGAATCTGATGTTGGAGGAAAAATCTTGAAACACCACTGTGCTGATCCTAGCCTAAAACTAGAGTAGTATAGTGATTATGTCAGTAACAAATCTGTTATATCCTTTCAATTTAGTGTTTTTCCACAAACTTATGTTAACTTATTTTTATAATTTCAAAGTTACTTTAAGCATGCACTTACCAAAACTGCTGGAAGGGATTTTTCACATTCACCTCTCTGGACCAGCCTGTACTGTCATGGCTACATACAATCTCCCATTCAGGTAGGGGCTGTATCCTTTGCTGTTTTCTGTATGATAGTGTAATGTGGCAATCTCTGTAACTTGTTAGTCTATGAATATATATGTGAAGAGAATAACATTGAAGCCCCTAATGCATGCTAACTTGAGAGGAAAAGTGCAGAAAATAAAGAGAAACTTTTTTCTCCATGTTTATATATTTCAGAAGATATATGAAATAAAATGTAAATGGAAACTTTCTTACCAAATTCTCTGTGACCATTGCTTTAGTGGCATGGAGGTGTGAGTGTGGAAGTAGTCCATGACAATGATGATGTAAAAACAATTAGACACTAATAAGGTCCTACATTTCAATTTGACTCACAGTCATTGGACTATATCTTGAGCTGCAGGTATTAGCTTTACTCTGGTAATCAAGGTCCTGAAGAACAAAGGATTTAATTTTCTTAATATTTAAGCAGCAACCAGCAACATGAGCTGGATGCTCTTCCCGCAAGCTGAGGAAAGAAAATAAGTCCAAACAGAGGTTTAAAAGAAGTTCAAATAGTAAAAGCTGCTTCTGGCAGCAAGTCAAATCATGGTATATCAAGACATTGGCACAGATGGAGTCAGGGGTGAAGAGGCACATGGCAAGCTTGTTTTGCCTGACAGTAAATCACAATATGATATACTCGATTATTTTCCCTAAGGCAAGGGATTGCCCTAGTCAGGCCTTTATCTGAAATAAAAATATTAAGAAAATTTTAAGTTAGCATATAATTTTGGAATATATTTTGTGCAGCTGACAGAGTTTTATAAGTGATATGGCCACTTTCCCTTTTTTTTTTATTCTTCTTTTAGATGGAGATCCTATAAACCTATACCCACATCTTCTTCTACACATTTCCTATGTAGAAAGAAATCAAATACTTTGATTTCCTAAAGTATGCATTTATGTGGGATTTTAATAAATAGTTCAATTTATTTTCACTGAACTAATAAATACAAGAAATGTTGAAAATTATATAAAAATAATTTTCATATCTGAATAGATCAGGAAAAAACATAGAAATATAATTTTTTAGATCATATCTTTGCACTGAAAATATCTAACCATAAATATCAGAGGAAAGCTAATACTGTGTTTTTACTGCTTATCCCTTTACCTGACGTGTTCATCTTTAGACATATGCTCCACTAATCTAATTTCTTTTCAATTATTTTCACCATTCAAGCCCATGTTCCTGAGCCTCAAACTGAAAGCTTCAATCCACCTTGAAGGAAATTGCGATTACCTACTAAGCAACCTGCTCTCAACAGATACTAAAAACAGACCCAAAACTGCATAAGACTGTATAAGACTTTTAACAGACAGTCTATGAAAACTTCCCATAAACACTGTTGTGATTTGTTTAACTTCCCTTTTGCTTCAAGTACTTATAAATGATCGTGAATTTCAAGGAATAAAATATATACAGATGACAGTGCAAAACTGGCTGTCTATGGTCTCATCACATGAAGACTTTGTGAGATCAGGGAATTCTAAGGAAAACCTCAATTGGGTAATACTTGTTCTATATTAGAATCATAGAATCATAGAATAGTTAGGGTTGGAAAAGACCTTAAGATCATCTAGTTCTAACACCTCTGCCATGGGCAGGGACACCTCACACTAAACCATATCACCTAAGGCTTCATCCAACCTGGTCTTGAACACTGCCAGGGATGGAGCATTCACAACCTCCCTGGGCAACCCATTCCAGTACCTCACCACCCTCACAGTAAAGAATTTCTTCCTTAGATCCAGTCTAAACCTCTGCTGTTTAAGTTTCAACCCATTACCCCTTGTCCTGTCACTACAGTCCCCAATGAATAGTCTCTCACCAGCATCCCTGTAGGCTCCCTTCAGATACTGGAAGGCTGCTATGACGTCTCCACGCAGCCTTCTCTTCTCCAGGCTGAACAGCCCCAACTTTCTCAGCCTGTCTTCATATGGGAGGTGCTCCAGTCCCCTGGTCATCCTCGTGGCCCTCTTCTGGACATGTTCTAACAGTTCCATGTCCTTTTTATGTTGAGGACACCAGAACTGAACGCAATACTCCAAGTGAGGTCTTACGAGAATAGAGGGGCAGGATCACCTCCTTTGACCTGCTGGCCATGCTTCTTTTGATGCAGCCCATGATACGGTTGGCTTTCTGGCCTGCAAGCACACACTGCTGGCTCATGTTCAGTTTCTCATCAACCAACACCCCCAAGTCCTTCTCCGCAGGACTACCATGAATTTCCTTTTTGCCCAACCTGTAGCTGTGCCTGGGATTGCTCCTACCCAGGTACAGGACCTTGCACTTGTCATGGTTAAACTTCATGAGCCTAGCATCAGCCCACCTCTCAAGCGTGTCAAGGTCCC
Source organism: Melopsittacus undulatus (assembly GCF_012275295.1). Taxonomy (NCBI): domain Eukaryota; kingdom Metazoa; phylum Chordata; class Aves; order Psittaciformes; family Psittaculidae; genus Melopsittacus; species Melopsittacus undulatus. The sequence continues at coordinate 79,589,902 of NC_047527.1, read as the reverse complement.
TCTGGATGGAATTCCTTCCCTCTAGTGTACCAACAGAACCACACAGCTTGGTGTCATTGGCAATCTTGCTGAGGGCACTCTCAATCCCACTGTCCATGTAACTGACAAAGATGTTAAACGACTGGTCCCAACACCAATCCCTGAGGGACACCATTCATTACTGATCTCCAGCCAGACATTGAACCATTGACCACAACTCTCTGTGTGTGGCCATCCAGCCAGTTCTTTATTCATTGAGTGGTCCATCTATCAAATTGATGACACTCCAATTTAGAGACAAGGATGTCATGTGGGACAGTGTCAAACACTGCGCAAGTCCAGGTAGATGACATTAACTGCTCCACCCCTGTCCATCACTTTTGTAGCCCCGTCATAGGAGGCCACCAAATTGGTCAGGCAGGATTTCTCCTCAGTGAAGCCATGCTGGCTGTCACCAAGCACCTTTCTCTTTTTCATGTTCCCTAGCATGCCTTCCAGGAGAATCTGCTCCAAGATTTTGCCAGGCATAGAGGTGAGACTGTCTGGTCTGTAATTCCCCGGGTCATCCATTTTCCCCTTCTTGAAAATGGGGGTAATATTTCCCTTTTTCCAGTCATCAGGAACTTCACCTTACTGACATGATTTTTCAAATATGATGGCCAGTGGCTTTGCAACTTCATTCGCCAGCTTCCTCAGGACCCACGTATGGACTTCATCAGGTCCCATGGACTTGTGTACGTCCAGGTTCTTAAGATGGTCTTGAACCAGATCCTCTCGTACAGTAGGCTGAATGTCTTCATTCTCACAGTGTCTTCATCTGCCTTCCAAGACTTGGGTGTTGTGGTCAGAGCCTTTGCCAGTGAAAACTGAGGCAAATAATTCATTAAGAACCTCAGCCTTCTCCAAATCCTGTGTAGCCAGTTCTCCAAGTTAGCTGTTTTACAAGTTAGCTGTTTTACTGGAGGATCTGTCTGGATCAATAAATTAGAAACAAACCTGGAATGACAATACAGGAAAAACTCTTCTTATGAAAAATCTCATAGCATTTGTTTAGCAATTACTCTTCTACTAAGCTGAGATCAAGTAATCGGTAGTGTCCAAAAAAGGAAACAGTCATGCTTTGGAAAGATCCTTAATCTGAAATTCAAGGGGGAAACTGGATGTACTAGCAAGAATGGAAGCACGACTTTCAAGTCAAGTATTGGTAATGATTGCCAACAATGAAGCAGTCTTTGGCAGAGATTTACATGTGAAGAAGTAGATGGCTTAGAATTTCAGAAACAGAGGCAGGAATAAAAAGTATGCTAATCCAATATAACTGAACAAAATATGAGCAGAATTTGCAAATGGAAGACACTAATTTACATCAATGTAAGACCAAATTTTTCATAGCTTTTTGACCTCTGGTCAGTGACAGGGGCAGTGTACCAAATGTCATAGCTTAAGCCCAGCTGGTAACTCAGCACCACACAGCCATTCACTCAACCCTCCTCTCCCCTTCCCCTTTCTCCCCTGCTGGATGGGGAGGGTAGGAGAACTGAAAGTATTTAAAGCCCATGGGTCGAGATAAGAACATTTAATAACTGAAGTACAGTATAATGCAACTACTACTACTACTCATAAGGGAAATAATAAGGGGAGAGAATATAAAATTAGAAGGGAAAGGAAAAGAAAAACCAATAAACGAAAGTGATGCACAACGCAATTGCTCACCACCCACCAAACAATACCCAAACCAAACAGTGATCTGCCCTTCCACATAACTCCCCCCAGTTTATATGCTGGGCATGACATGCTGTGGTATGCAATACCTTTTTGGCTAGTTTGGGTCAGGTGTCCTGTCTCTTCTCTCTCCTGGCTTCTTTTGCCTCTCCTCACTGGCACAGCATGAGAGACTGAAAAGTCCTTGATTGAGGTAAACATTACTTAGCAACAATTAAAATATCAGTGTATTATCTGCATTATTCTCAGGCTAAAACCAAAACACATCACTGCACCAGCTACTTGGTAAGAGCAAAATAGCTGTTATGGCTGAAACCAGGATACCAGACTCTTGGCTGAACTATTTGTGTACCCTAACTTCAGGCTGAGGTTGCTGATTGTGGAGGCAGTGTTCTCACAGGAAAATGGATATTTGGTACATGAGCTCTGAATAACTCCGAGGGATACAGCAAGCCCATGGGAGGCCCGAGGAAGCTTAAGCAAGCAAGATAAGAAGAAGCTATAATTCACTGGGTTATGAGAACTGTGGACTGTTGGTATGCATTCGAGGTCAAGTTCTCACACCTGTGCTTAACCAATTATATGTTAGTCACTAAGGGTCTTCAGGACAAGTATCCAATCATGATATGCCAAATTGCTGTAGGTGTGTGTAAGCAATAGTATATAAGGAGTTAATGCTTTGCAATAAATGGCTTTTGGTCTGATCATATTGATCTCTGACTTAGTCTTTTCTGCGGCAAATGGCGCCCAAACAGGGACCCTCTATAAGTTCACACTGAAACGGAAGAGGGTGTGAATCGCTGGGCCGTGAAGAAGTCGTCTGGAATCGATCTGGCTGGACCAAGATTGGGAGGCAGAAGCGTCGGAGGAGGGAATCCTCGGATCAGAGCCTTGTGAGCCCGGAATACACTGCGCAGTGCAAATAAGGTGAGCAGCCGGATGGTTGGAAGGCAGCTTAAGGATGGGAAAACAGTTAAGTAAAGAAGAAGAAGTAATACTTAAGCTCTTCCAACATATCCTCTCTGTGAGAGAGACAGACTATGATGAAGCTATGCTAAAAAAAGATTGTTGCTCTAGAGTAAGGAGAAGGAGTTAATTGTGGGAGTCGGCAAAGCTTTTAATCTCAAGACTTGGGAAAAAAATACTAAGGAAGAAGCCTCTGATTTATGGATGTTTTCAGTCGTTCTTAAGCGGAAGGGAGCAACCTTTAAAGAGACAGACTTAAAGTTAATGTTGAAATGGTCGAAGACACGTTACCCAGAGATTGGTGAGTCTACCGAACTTGAGATCTCTTTGTGGAATGGGGCAGGAGTTAAACCGTGAATGCAGCCACGAAAGGCAATGATGCTGTGAAACGTTTGTTAGTCATTTGGAGAACTGTTTCAAAGACGTTAAAGTCAAAAAATGAGATCATGGGTACCAGTGCACCCCCCCCCCCCCCTCGCCCACCCTCCCCCCCGAATCTCCGCCAATTGCCACCACGGCTGCAAAGTCTGAAGACAGGGATGAAGACGATCCTTTTGACCCAGTTCCTGTTGACCCTGAGAAGGAGCCTGTGCACGTTCATCAGTTTGCTGTTGCTGCTCCTGAGATTCTGACACCTGATAATGCCAATGCTGACCTGGATCATCCTTTTGACCTGGAGCCTATTCATCCAGAAAAGAAGCCTGATTTATATCCCCCAGATCCTTGTGATAAATGGGCAGCTGTAAAGGGAGAAGCGAGATGGGTGGGGGATGTGGATGTATTGCACGGTTTCCCGTGGTGTGTGTGCTGGATGTGTGTGCTTCCCACCCTAGATGGGAAGGTCTCTTGTATGGTCTTATCAGGGGTATTGGGGAGAATGTGTCAGACCGTGGAGTTGGGACCCCATATGCAACTCCTGTGATACAGTCTCTCTGTGATATTCATGTACTAGAAGCTGGTAAATATAAGTATGTCCATGTTTCTATCAACCCTTGCAAACCTTTATAGATATGGCTTGCCACTTCTTCCAACGTAGGCCAGCCACCTGTGTCGGAACAAGTGTGCATTTTGGTCAGTATAAAAGCCCAAGCCTCATGCAATGTGAGAGAGGCAGAGCCTCTGCGGGGATGCCTGCTAAGGTTGAGCCTGCCACCTTGCACTGTGATGATGCTTCTCGGAGCTGGTTTCCTGATAGTCTTTACAGGGTCCTTGTGCCATGCTCTGCATGTGGGACCGTGTAGAGGGAGTAATAATTGTCTGGATTTTGTGTTTCAAATATTGTAGTTGTGTGGAGTGTGCTTGTGGGATCCCATAGGTGTGTGTGTGTGTGTGTGTGATGAGGGCAGACGGTGTTCTGTATATTTTTTGTTGTCAGGTTCATGTAAAAGTTTTAACAGGTAGCAGTTTAACCTTTCGGGCAAGAAAGGGTTAATGCAAAAGTGCGGCAGGTATTTATGGTTGCTGCTGCTGAGAAGGCTGGTGCCGATAGGCCGGTGGTTTTAGCTGTGCAAAGCAGGGTGTGCGACTTGAAAAAGAAAAAAAAAAGAGTAATGATAACTAACTCTAGCTGTTATTAGTGACTGTAGTTTTGTTGTATAGTGCTTCAAGATTGTTTTCCAGCCAGTGTACTATCAACAGCACGTAAGGGATTTGATTCAGTGATGCTGTCAGCGTGGGACCCTGAATAGGTTAGTTGAATCACCCTCCGATACAGTGGGCTGTCCAGTATGGTTCCCACAATAGGATGCAGACAGGCTGGTCAGACACAAGGGTCTCATCTCTCTTGGGACACTGACAGGCTGATCAAACATAAAGGGTTCAAAGAACCCCCCCTTATAATGTTACAATGTGGTCTGAGACATAGGGGTTAGGAAGTATTGCTTTTGATTCTGCTAGTGCGACAAAAAAAAAAAAGAAAAGGGGGGGAGTGTAATGATGGAGCAAACCCCTTTGAATGTTAACACTGTGCAGTTTACTTCTGCAGCTGCTTCACATTCCATTTGCATCAGAATACTTCTGCTTTAAGGAATCACTTTAACCTGTATATTTCTCAAGAACTGATAACCTGGAGGAAGGGGTATATTTCTGTCCTCCTACCTACATGTTCATGGTGGCTGCCTCCAAAGTTTGTCAAGCCTTGCTATGAGTGGGACAGATGAGTGGAAGAACTCGATGCATCAGCTACAGGAGCTGACTGTGAAAACCCCAAGCAGAATGAGATAGAGAGAGATGAATGCTTGCAAAACATCACTTGGGGACAACTGAAAAGTAACAGCTTGAATATGTGTGCTTGTAAAGTAGCTATTATTAGAGGTTGTGATTTTGTGTATAAAACCACCTGTATTTACTAGCCAGTTTCTAATAAGAAACTATACCTTGTATTGTAGGGATTTGTCACTTGTAAAAGAGATGTTAAAGAATGCAAATTTGCAGCAGCTGCTGGAAAATGCTAAGGCAAAAGCGAGAAAGATTCTAATATGATGGTACTGTTACAAAGCAGGTAATGGAAAAAATTAAGAGGGTGGGAGAACTCCACTGGTAAGAATTTTATTTTGTTAGTCACCCACTGCCATCAGCATCTTCAACAACTTCAACTGTTGGCAAGCATTCGAGGTCAAGTTCTCACACCTGTGATTAACCAATTATATGTTAGTCACTAAGGGTCTTCAGGACAAGTATCCAATCATGATATGCCAAATTGCTGTAGGTGTGTGTAAGCAATAGTATATAAGGAGTTAATGCTTTGCAGTAAATGGCTTTTTTTGTCTGATCATATTGGTCTCTGACTGAGTCCTTTCCGCGGCAGCTGATGTAAATTTATTTCTAAGCAGCATATGCTGGAATTTTTAATGCATAACCTCATAAGTACCCATATATGAAAAATGTAACCATAACTGTAAACTCCAATTTGTCTTAAAGAAAATTTCTAAATAACGGAAAAAGGCAGACCCAGGTTTGTGTTTTGGAGGCATTGACAAACCTGGAAGCAGGACTCTCAATTCATAGATGGGTAATCATTATCAGCAATTAGGCAATGTAGGGATCAAGAGACACTAAAGGGATTGTCCCTGCAGAGGATTGGAACTAGCTGATCTTGAAGGTCCCTTCCAACCCTAACCATTCTGTGATTCTGTGATTCTATGACTGTTCTACATGTAGAAATGACTTTATATGTTGCAAAGACTTGGGATTCCCCTATAAAAATGTGTTTTGAAGGGTAATCTATGATAGAAGGCATTCCATTAGTAAGAATGTTTATGAACAATGATATTTTTTATTTTTGTAGACACTGTACTTGTTAGACAATAGAAGATGATTCTAAGACATGTAGTTAGACAGGATATGGGGGCAGCAGAGAGTCACCCAGTAGAAGCTCTTTTAGGGGATATCTGTGTAGTTATTTATAAGATTTCCTGTCTGAAGTCAATAGGAGGTCTGAGTCCATCAGGGATTCAGAACAAGCTCGTAGTAGGAAAGAGACAGGAAGTCAGGAGTCTATTGTTTGCTCACTATGAAAGACCTAAGGGCAAGGAATATCAATAGAAATGGAAAATTGGCATTAAGAGAAGGATTTATGAATTATTTCTCAGAGTCTTCTCTGTGAGAAGAGAGAGAAAGCAAGTGTCTAATTTTCCTGTCTTAAGGCTTTTTTTTTTTTTTTCCTTCTGGCAAATATGAAACATGTAGGTAGGCATTTTAACAATGTGCAAGTTACGAACTGGAAGAATTTTCAGAGGTATAATTTTACTAAGCCTTTTAATCTTTCATTCCATACCCCACACCCCCTACACCCCCTTCCCCAGACCAGGTCAAAAACATAATCACATCTTCTTTTTCCCAGTTTAACTCAAACACAGAGATTCTTTCAAGGATCATTAAACATAGAAATCACCCTCATTTGTTATAATTATACAGACTTAGTACGTGAAAAATAAGCCTTGGTGAACTTCCGTAAACACCTGAAGTGCGATAGGTAGGCATCCTGTATGTGTCTATACGCAGAATCATAGAATAATTAGAATTGATACATATTCATTTGTTTTGTACCTTGTGTGTACATATGTGTATATATTTAATGAGAGAAACATTTCTGATATCCTTTGATATCTTATTTGAGCTACCATAGTGCTAAAACACATTCATAAATTTAACATATTGAAATGTTTTTTTCAAACACTTTATTGAAAAATAAGTATCTTTTCAGTGAGTTTTAAACTTCCAAGCTGCGATTATTTTACTCCAGCTTTGTCATCTAGAGTTCCTCAGCAATTAGTAGAAATAGGTAGACACATACTCTGTAAATCCCTATTTTTATCGTTTATAGAGGGAACTTAGATGAATAGCTTTGCCAAAACACTCAAGTTTTATAGGTAATATTTTTTTCTTGCAGTTGCATTCATCTTGAAAATAGGACTACGCATTTTTAAAATATGACTTTTATTTATAACATAAGTAGTGATATAGGCAATAAAACATTCTCTCGCATGAGTGACAAAATAATAGCTTTCCTTTTTACAGTGTTTTTGTTTATGCATTATCTCTACAATTGTAAACTCACGTTTTATGTTATGCACCACTTACAACTTGAGAACACTTACCATCTGTCATTTAAGGAAAAATGGAAGAAAATAAAATCTTAAGCAAAAGGAGAAATGCCAAAGAAAGGAGTGTTGGAAAAGTCCTACATTTATGAAATGCATGCAATGGGTTACAAAAAAGGTTACTTAACTATAGTGAATGTAACACGTGTAATACTCTAGAGGTAGAAGAAGCAACAGAAATCGAGCATAACTTTATAACTCAATAAGCAAGAATGGAGTAAATAATTATTGTAGAACAAAGTTTAGTTACATTGTTAAGAGAAAGTAACTTCCCCTCCCCCATTAATAGATGAGTTCCTAACAGTTTTATACAGCTCAATGAAAATGCTGTCCTAAGCATGTCCTAAAGAAGGGCATGTTTTGCACTTACTGAGTTGCACTATTTTTAAGTAGAGCAGTATTTCACACAGTTTCAATGTACAGCTTAGTCTTTTTTTTTTCTTTTACTAAAAAGATTACCCATATCTTATTTATGTGTCAGAAACATACATCCTTATGTTTGTGGATTTATTTCCTTTATGAAAGTTCACCATATAAGAAAATATTCTGCTAAATACATGGTAATATCCTAAACCAAAAACAAATCAAAATTCTGCTCTCCTTGAAAGCCAAGTTAATTTACCTCTATTTTCTTTTCATGGCTAGATCTACCCTTTTGTTCCAGTTGTAAGTAAATTACTATCTGAAGTAATGTCTCTTCTCAGAAGCACCTGTTAAAGGCAGTGTATCTCAACCTGAAGGCATGATTCCTGTCTTTTGTTTCTAGTTCCTTCTGTAAGCGATGGTAAATAGATTTTGCTGTATAAATGTGTTTTACCTGTGCTCAAGTTGTCATGTCTCACCTTACAAACAGATGTAGTAGGAAAAGTAAGATATCAAAACTTCAGCTGATATGAAGTATGCTGCAAATAAGATTCAGGAACTGGGAAAACCTGCATTCGGTGGTTGTCTGTGTCTGATTTTGTTTATCTGTTTTAATCCAGCTGACTGAATTCTCCATTCATAAGAAACTGTTCTTTTTTTCTTCAACCCATGGTGAGCAGGAGTATTTGTAATCTGAATTACTTGTGATTATGAGAACAATAATTTTAAATTAAAGAGATCAGGACAGAACAAAAATTTTGTTATTAGTACAACTGCTGCTCCACATAAACTGTCCCATTTTCAGTCAGCTGAATTCCTTGTTGTTGTGGTTTAAGCCCAGGTGGTAAATTCAGAACCATGCAGCCACTCGCTCACTCTCCCAACTCTTTCCCCCCCACTTTCAGAACGACAGGGAGGAGAATCAAAAGAATGTAAAGCTCATGGGTTGAGATAAGAACAATCCAATAAGTAAAGTATAATACAAGATTACTCCTACTACCACCAATAATAATGATGATAAGGGAAGTATCTAGAATCAGAAATGGAAAAAAAACCAATAAACACAAGTGGTGCACAATAAAATTCATCACCACCTGCCAACAACACCCAGCCTGACCCAAACTGTGATCTGCCCTTCCAGCTAACTCCCCCCAGTTTATATGCTGGGCATGACATGCTGTGGTATGCAAAACCACTTTGGTTAGTTTGAGTGAGATGTCCTGTCTCTGCTTCCTCCTGGCTTCTTGTGCCCCTCCTCACTGGCAGAAGAGCATGAGAGACTGAAAAGTCCTCGACTGAGGTAAACATTACTTAGCAGCAACCAAATCATGTGTGTTATCTGGATTGTTCTCAGACAAAAGCTGAAAACACAGCACTACACTGTCTACCAATAAGGAGAAAAATAGCTGTCACAGATGAACCCAGAATATTTATATAATCAAGGGCAGTGCAGTACCTAGCTCCAAGCCAAACCTGTAGGAAGTGAAATAAATTATGTAATAGGAAAGTTCAGTTGACTTTAAATGAGTTTTAGCTATGTGTTATTATAAAAAATATTGCCCTAGTTACTGCATTTTGGCATTTTTCCCTCAGTGTCTACTTTATTTCTGTGACTTACATTTGCTTAGAGCTGTGGTGAAACAAGAAAAAAGAAACTCAACAAAAATAAACTCTCCAAGATGAAAGTGAGGTTATAACACTGATTTTTTCTTCTTGAATAGTATCTCGTGTTTTCAAATACTCATTTCAAGTATTTGGTCTTAAAGTAATTTAATTGTCTGTGGCAGGTTGATGAATTATGAAAGCTGACGTTCTTCATTACAAGTCTAACAAGCAATGACCTTCTTCAAGCAAGGACCTTTAAAAGCCCTTCTTTTGCTGGAGGTGAAATATTTTAGCGATTTTCTTTGTTATAGGTACAAACAAACTTAATGTACCAATTTTGTTCTACTGTGTATTGGGAGTAGTTCTATGGACAAAAGTAGACTACAAACTGATATAACATTTCAAACTCTTTCACTGCCATCCTTTCCCAGGTCAGAAGTTCTAGTATATATGACTGTCAGTAAAGAGGTAATGGAATTGTTTCCCAAACAGTTTCTGACTAGAAATTCTTTTCAAACAACCACAATCTATTTTAATCTATTTTAGGTCTTCTCTCTTATAGAAAAGTCTGTTTGACTCTTTTGAATATAGCTAGAATATATGGAAACAACAAAAAACTATAAAACCCCTTTTTCCAATCATTTTAAAGCAACACACCACGTAACAGTTTGCTGTTCTCAAGGAACAGTTTTCAACAGCTAGACACCTTTACAGAAAAGAGAAAAAAAAAAACCATAGATACATGAATATTTAGGCAATGGTAAGATTTCTGTTTGTTCAGGTAGCAGTAGACTTTGTACTCATACTGGAGTTTGGAGGTGCTTCTGTAACAATGTGAGTTTTAGAACTAGAAAATAACTCTGTCCAAAAGGTGCATTTGACATAAAGTAGTTTATAATTCAAATGTCTGTGTATTAGTTTTAACTGCACGTAATTAATTATTTAGAATACTTGCAACATAAATCTTTTGTTTCTAAAAAAACCTGGTGGCTGACGTAAAATTTTAACTTCTGTCCTCTGAATTTCATGAATTTCACTGTTACATACCTTTACTTAATAACATGCATGAATTTCAGAAGAAACAGTTGCTAAAAGGTTTTCTGTGACGTGAGAGGTTAATGAATGTGCTTAACAGCATCCTGTGTATAAAAGGCATATGGAATTCCTCAATGTTACTTATAGTTTGAAAACAACCAGAATAGTCGGAACTATTAAAAACACTGAATAAATTAGTAAATGAAAGCTAACAGGGCAAGGAGTGGGGAGGAACAGCCAAGGCAGTTAGAGAGTGGGGGTGTTGTGGGACCAGCTAGTGAAATAGAACAGTAATAAAAAAAAAAAAATGTTAAATCTGGCATAGACCATAATCAGATACAAATTCATGTGTGCCTTCTTAAACAGTAAACCTTACAGAGTATGATCAGAACAAATTACAAAGAAAGGCAGGTTAGCCAGGTGCACCAGTTTTGTCATCAGAGTAGAAGAAAAAACCCCTTGTGATTTAGGAATTGAATCTTAGCCTTCTAATCCCCTTTCTTGTTACATTGTCTTCCTTTACTAAAGTTTGTGAGTAGGAAGAACAAGAACAAGAAAGTTCATGTTAATTTTAGCATGATGTGAAAGATCTAATCCGTGGTTTACTATTTACAAATTTACTCCTTAAATTTAACCCTGACATTTTACCTGCGAAATATCTCTAACTAGAAGCTTACATATAGATTTATGTATATTTAAATATATTTATATATATATATATAAATATATAGATTCTTCCATATTTTCTTGTTGGAAAGTATAGTAGTTGGTCATAAAATATAGCAAAAGGAAAAAACGTTCACTTTTTTTGTGATATTGAACACACCAAAGCTATTCTTGCATCTTCAAATCATCCATTGCATTCTGAATGCAAATGCATGCATGTAGCTCTTTTCAGTTTCACTGGAGCCTGACTCATTTCAGACATGAGTATTATCCCGTTTACCAAGTTTAGAGGCATTGGTGTACGAAATTGAATACTAAACATGCATTGAATCCTGGGAATTTCTGCATGCCTAGTGCCTGAAAAATACTTTTGTGTATCTGAAGATTGAAAGTAATTTTTTAAAAGAAGAAAATGATATCCTGTCCAAAAATCCTATTCTGTTAAAGGGATCTGCAGAGTGTCTCAGATAATATCATAAATCATATATTAACCTTGATATTTACACCCAGCAGACCCTCCCTATGTTATTTAATATACATAGTGTGAGTTACTTCCATTTCCCTACTTTCCTGCACTGTCACTAGCTCTATCTCTGATAGTCAAACTTTTGGCACAAATCCTGTTCATATTCTTCTTCATAATGCCCCACTTTCAGTGGCAGCTACTTGCCAGTGTTGCTCATACTTGGTCTGCACATCAGTTTGGCTCACCATCAGCTGCAGGTTAGATACTGTGTGCTGCTCGTTGTTCTAGCCAGGTGTAGTTGTTTACCATTCAGTTGTTTGTAGCAAAAGTCTGACTTTACTGAATATTTACACCTTTTTTGTGGTCCTTTTATGTCACTGGTTTGTTGTTTTGTTGGTGGTGTTTTTTCCTCTGTTATTACTCAAAGACTCCTGGGGCTTTTGGACTTTCTGTGAGCTGACATAAATTCAGTTTCGTTACTCTAAGTTAGCACTTGAATTGCTATGATTTCCATCCAAACTCAACTGTTTGAAGTCACTCTCAAGCTATCTGACCTAAAACTATGCAGCCGAGTTGGGTCATTATTCCTGGTGATGCAAATTGCAACTATTCATTTTTATGTAAAGATAGGTTTTTGAGTGGAACTATTCTCATTTATTTCAAAAGATAACACCCAACTCTTACTCATTAATTAGCTCATATTTTAGTATTCTTTCATTTGCTTCTTTGAGTCACCTTTGTGTACATACCCGTGCATAACCCTGATCACATTCACGATTTTCCTTCTGTAGTTAGTCACAAAAAGCTTCTTTCTGATTGATAATTTTTAATGTGTATTAAGAAATTTTGTTTATTTGTGTTTGTTTGTTTGACTTACGTACTTTGGATGAATGCATTTTTGAGAGGTGATATCTGTACTTTTGAAGTCATAAATACTGAAAGATGGAAACATATAGGACAATTAATCCTACAATACAATATGCTATTACAAGAATGTGGTTTTGTATGGGCTTCTTTGACAATGAATGTGGTGTAAACATGGAGATAGCTCTGTATTTCTTTCTGGCACCTTCATGGTCTATAATTCTCAGTTCTTAATGCCGAAGAGCTTCTACAGATATTTCTGCAGAAATAAGGATTACCAGCAGCGTTCTGGTGAATACCACCACCTGAAGGGCAGTAAAGTTTATATGTGAAAAGCAGAGTCCTACTGACATGTCCAGCAATGACCTAGTCCCCAGTTATTTGATATTGGAGCTGACTAAGCATCTCAGAGCAAGAGGAGACCAGAGAATTTTGGAGAGGAAGGGAAAGAAATTAATCCCATTAATGTCTAATTTCTAAAGTGCCTGAGATATTATCAGAAAACACAGCAACTGAAAAATCCAGCAGAGGTCAGATACACATTCCTCCACAACTGACTTCTGGTGCAAAATGCATTAAAAAGGCCACTAAGATTTGTTCATCCATCAGTACCAAATAAGTATGTCTTACATGATTAATATGATTATTATTTTGAGACTTAGTGCTTATTGATTGCAGTGTGAAAATCATGCAATATGTGCAGCATTGCATTTCTAGCACCACCAATGTCCACTTTTATTTACTTAATTTTTTAACAGACTTGAAGTTCTGATGCTTGTCTTCCAGCCAGATGCCAAAGAAAATGAAACAACTACGAGGTATAAGATGTCTGACGAATTACAGACAAACGCAACCCTCTATATCTAACATATCTATAATCCAAAATGAGATTGATTAAACAACATGATGATGGTGAATATTTCAAATGTATAATCTCTCTATTTCTAGATGTCAAATGAAGCTTATGATTTGTTGCATTATTTTATCCAAACTTGGTGTGGAAATACCATGAAATATATAAACCATTAACAAGAGCTAATCCTGCAATTTGAGCTCTACGATGCCATGACTTTGACTAGCAGTTTAGTAGTATTTCTCCATTACCGTGCTACACCTGGAATCATTTTGGTGGCACAAGTATTTCAGGAGCTGTAGGCTTTTGAGCCTTAAACCTAACCCTATACTTAACCTTAACCCTAATGTGCACGGCATCTGGGAGCAGAGGCTGGAGTCCTCCAGCCCAATGGGTGTCCCAGTTGAAGAAGCAATGTTGGGGAAATGCCATGATCCCCTTCAATGCCTATGGCAGCCCAAGTGTCCCTGGAGCTGAAGGCTTTGTGTTTTTCTGAACCATAGTCCAAATGATAATCATAACAATAATATGCAAAGCAACTTGGAGCTAAGACTGACATCCTCCAGCCAAACGGGCATCCCAGCTGAGAATGGTTTTGAAGGAGCAATGTTGGTGCAGTGCCGTGCTCCCCTTGGCATGCCCTATTCATCCCCAGTATCCCTGGAGCAGTTGGCTTTGCAGCTATGTCAACCATAACACTAATTTGAGATGAATCTTGGAGTTTGGGCTGTTGCCCTCCAGCTAAATGTGTGTCCCAGGTGAGAAATGTGTTGAAGGAACAATATTGGGGTAATACTGTGCTCCCCTTGGCATGTCTTTTTCAGGCCTAGAATCCTAGGAGCTGTAGGCTTTTTCTAAACCTTAATTTGAATGGCATCCTGGAGCTGAGGCTGATGCCCCCCAGCTGAATGAGTGTTCCAGATGAGAATGGTGTTGAAGGAGCAATGTTGGTGCAGCGCCCTGTTCCTCTTGGCATGCCCTTTTCATCCCAAGTATCCCTGGAACTATGGGATGTGTGGCTCCCTGAAACCAAGCCCTAATCCTAACACTAATTTGCAAAGCATATTGGAACAGAGGCTGATGGCCTCCAGCCAAATGGGTGTCTGAGATGAGAAAGATGTTGAAGAAGCAATGTTTGTGAAGTGCTGCACTCCCTTTGGCATGCCTTATTGAGGCATAGTACACTTGAAGCTGTAGGCTTTTTGCCTCTCTGAACCCTGAACATAAACCAAACCCTAATTTCCATGGCATACTGCAGCTAAGAAAGACATCCTCTAGCTGAATATGTGCCCCAGATGAGAAGTGGTTAAAGGAGCAATGGTGGTGCAGTGCCATGATCCAGTTGGAGTCTGTTTTCATCCCTACTATCCCTGGACCTGTAGGATTAGTGCCTCTCAGAACCATAACCTTAACCCTCGTTTGCATGGCATTTGCTGCTGAGACTGCCATCTCACAGCCAAATGGCTGTCACAGATGAGAAAGGTGGTGAAGGAGCAATGTTAGTGAAATGCCATGCTCCACTTCGCATGCCTTTTTCAGGCCTAGTATCCTTGGAGATGTAGGCTTTTTGTCTCTCTAAACTGTAACCCTAAACCTAACCCTAACCCTAAATTGCATGGCATCCTCGACCTTAGGCTGATGTCTTCCAGGCAAATGGATGCCCCAGATGAGAAAAGTGTTGAAGGAGCAATGTTGTTACATTGCTGTGCTCATCCTGCATGATATTTTCATCCCTAGTATCCTTGGAACTTTAGGCTTTATACTTCTCTGAACGCTAACCCAAACCCTAACCCTAATATGTGAGGAATCTTGGAGCTGAGGCTGCCAACCCCCAGCCAAATAGGTGTCATAGATGAAAACAGTGTTGAAGGAGCAATGTTTATGCAATGCCATGCTCCCCTTGGAATGCCTTTGGCAGTCCAAGTGTTCCTGGAGCTGTAGGCTTTGTGGCTCTCGGAACACTAACTTTAATCCTAATCCAAATTTGTGAGACATCTTGGAGCTGAGGTTGATGTTGTCCAGCCGAATGGGTGTCTCAGATGAGAAAGGTGTTGAAGAAGCTGTGTTGGTGTGGTGGCACACTCACCTAGGTATGCCTTTTTCATCCCTAGTATCCTTGGAGATATAGGCTTTCTCTCTCTGAACCATAACCCTGTCCCTTGTCCTAATTTGGGAGGCATCTTGGAGCTAAAGCTGACGTCCTTCAGACAAATGGGTGTCCCAGATGAAAAATGTGTTGAAGGAGCAATGTTGGTGAAATGTTGTGCTCCCCCTGGCATGCCTTTTGCAGGCCTACTGGCCTTGCAGCTGTAGGCTTTGCGGCTTGCTCAAGACTAACCCTAACCCTAATTTGCATAGCATCTTAATGGTGTGGCAGACGTCCTCCAATCAAATGGGTGTCCCAGATCAGAAAGGTGATGAACAAGCAATGTTGGTGCAGTTCTTTTTGCAGCATTTGTCAGTCTTTGTAACCCTGAAGCTGTAAGCTTTTTGTCTCTCTGTCCCATAACCCTGTCCCTAACCCAAATTTCCATGGCATCCTGGAGGTGAGGCTGACATCCTGCTGCCAAATGGGTATCCCAGAAAAGAAAGTTGGTGAAGAAGCAATGTTGGTGCAGTGTCCTTGTGAGAGACTGATCTAAAATCAGACTCCACTGTCCATTCAGCTCTCCTAGGTGGGAAAGGTGTCGAAAGAGCAATGTTTTTGCAGTGCGGTGCTACCCTGGGCAGACCCTTTTCATCCGTAGTATCACTGGACCTGTAGGCTTTGTGGATTTTTGAAGCCTAACCCTAATTTGCAAGGCAACCTGAAGTTGATGCTTGCTTCGCCCAGCTGAATGGATGTCCCATATGAGAAAGACTGAAGGGGCAACATTGGCTCAGTGCCATGCTCCTCTTGACATGCCCTTTTCATCCATAGTATCTGTGGAGATGTATTCTTTGTGGCTCTCTGAACACTAATCCTAAACTTAACCCTAATTTGCCTGGCATACTGGAGATCAGGCTGATGTTGTCCAGACAAATAGGTGTCCCAGCTGAGAAAGGTGCTGAAGAAGCAATGTTTTGGCAGTGCCATTCTACCCTTAGCAGATGCTTTTCATCCCTACTATCGCTGGACCTGTAGGCTTTGTGGCTTTTTGAACCCTAACCCTAATTTGCAAAGCAAACTGAAGTTGACTCTTGCTTCGCCCAGCTGAATCGATGTCCCAGATTAGAAAGATACTGAAGGAGCAACGTTGGTCAGTGCAGTGCTCATCTGTGCATGCCATTTTTATCCATAGTATCTGTGGAGCTGTAGGCTTTGTGGCTCTCTGAAAACTAACCCTAACTGTAACTTTAATTTCCATGCCATACTGGAGCTGAGGCTGTCGTCGTCCAGGGAACAGCTGTCCCAGGTGAGAAAAGTGTTGAAGAATCAATGCTGGTGCAGTGCCGTGCTACCTTTGGCACACCCTTTTCATCCCTACTATCGCTGGACCTGTAGGCTTTGTGGCTTCTTGATCTATAACCCTAATCCTAATTTGTGAAGCAACATGAAGTTGACACTTGCTTCCTCCAGCTGAACGGATGTCCCAGCTGGGAAAGATACTGAAGGAGCAATGTTGCTGAAGTACCATGCTCCTCTTGGCATGCCCTTTTCATCCATAGTATCTGTGGAGCTGTAGGCTTTGTGGCTCTCTGAACACTAACCTTAACCCTAACCCTAATTTGCTTGGCATACTGGATGTGAGGCGGAAGTCGTCCAGACTAATGTCTGTTCCAGCTGAGAAAGGTGTTGGAAGGACCAGTGGTGGTGCTGTGCCATATTAACCTTGGCAGACCCCTTTCATCCCTACTATAGCTGGACCTGTAGGCTTTGTAGCTTTTTGAAGCCTAACCCTAACCCTAATTTGCAAAGCAAACTGAAGTTGATGATTGCTGCCTCCAGCTGAATGGATGTCCCATATGAGAAAGATACTGAAGGAGCAAGTTTATTGCAGTGCTGTAGTAACTTTGGCATACCCTTTTCATCCCTAGTATCCCTGGACCTGTAGCCTTTGTGGTGCTCTGAACACTAACCCTAATAGTAACCCTAATTAGAGAAGCAACCCGAAGTTGCCACTTGCTTCCCCCTGCCGAATAGATGTCCCAGAGGAGAAAGGTACTGAAGGAGCAACACTGTTGCAATGCTGTGTCCTCTTGTCCCCTTTTCATTGTTTCTGTGGTGCTGTAGGCTTTGTGGCTTTTTGAACATTAACCCTAACCCTAACTGTAATTTGAGCGGCATCTTGAAGCTGATGCTGATGTCCTTCTGCCGAACAGGCGTTGTAGATGTGAAAGGTGTTAAAGGTGCAAGTTTTTTTCAGTGCTGTGTTCCCCATTGCATGCCTTTTTCAGTCCTTGTATCCCTGGAGCTTTAGGCTTTGCAGCTTTCTGAACCCTAACCCCACCCCTAACCCTAACCCTTATTCATATGGTATGTTATAAATGAGGCTGACATCTGACAGCTGAATGGGTGTCCCATATGGGGAATATTGACCAACATTAATGCAGAGCCTTGCTCTCATTGACATCTCTTTGTCAGCAACATTATACCTTCAGCTGCAGAGTTTTTTGGCTGTTTGGGCCCTATCCCTAATATGCAAGGCATCTTGGAGCTTAGGCTGATGTTCTCCAGCTGAATGTGTGTCCCGTATGAAAAAGGTGTTGAAGGAGCAATGTTAGTGCAGTGCTGTGCTCCCTTTGGCATGCCTTTGGTAGCACGAGTATCCCTGTAGCTGTAGTTTTTGGGTCTCTGAAACCTAACCGCAACCCTAACCCTAATCCTAATTTGCATGGCATCTTGGAGCTGAGGCTGATGCTAAAGCAATTCTTTATAATATTATTATTTCTGAAGAAAATTAATTTTGTTTATGTACAGTAACAGTTGATATGGCCACATAATTACTATGTGCTGGGTCGTTATCAATTAATTATTATATTTCTTTTACAATTTATTTACCAGAGAAATTCAAGTCTGAGGCAGCATCTGTTTTCCAGTCACATCCTTCTTTGACTTAATTTTGCAGCTGAGGAGGAAGGTGAACAATGAGATTGAGTAACTTGCCCAAGGTCACCGACACTGTGATCAACCTTGATTAGAGCCAGGCACAAATTATTTTTGAATAGTCACTGAAGCTCACATTATTTTATTTTTCAACAGCTGTTCCTGCAGTTACCAAGAGAGGATGCAATACCGGATCATACTTATCCCTTTCTATGCATGGCAGCAAGGCAGATAAAAGTTGTCATAAGCCTTCCTTCAACATTCCTAAAACTTCAGTGTAAAAATAGAGCAGTTTTAATGCAAATGGAAAAGGACTTAGGCTCTGCATTTTCACTAGCTTTTTTCCTCTCTTTTATTTTCTATGTATAAAGAGGCTTGGGATAATGTTAATGCTTGTAACAGAATTACCATGGTAGACCAAATTCAGTCAGGTGTCTGCAGCTTTTTGGTATGAGCCATTTTGCCTATATGATAAACATCCTGCCATTAAGGCGAACATAGCTCCTCTAATAGGGGGTGAGAAAACATATAGCACAAAAGTAACTTTCATAAAACTAAAATACAGCTATCCCATACACTAGCTATGATGAAAACAAAACAAACAAATGGATAGACTAGAAAAATAGAAATTAAAATAGAATTGGTTCAGGATAGCATAGCTCTCTGTGGTTGAAAAGAGTATAAGTTATTCCACATGGTATCATGGTGCTTGGAATGACAGTGACTGGAACCACAGCCTGGGGAATAGAGAGATGTTCCTGTGAACAACCTGAGCTGAAATTTGACTGACCATTTAATTACAGAGAAAGGTAAAGCCCGTTATCTTTCAGTTGTTTAAGTACCTGCTTCAAAGCATCAACAACTTCCTATACAGGAGGTCTGAAATAAATTTAAATACAGCTAGCCCCTGGAAAATGTTAATAGCCCAAAAGTTACACTTGAAATATGTGTAAAAGCAAAAATATTTCTTTGCTGTGAGGTATAGCAAATGAAAGAAGGTAATTTAAAAGCTAGTAACCACCACATATTCTATAGGAATTTTGCAACTCCTTTCACTGTCTTGATTCTATTACCCTTCTATAAATTGCTCAATGCCTTTGTCTGTATTTGATTTTTCTGAAAGCAATTTTGTCTGAAATCGCACCTCGGCTTTGTATAAGCTAGTACAGTCAAATGAGAAATATTACAACTGCATCGGCAATAATACAGCAGGCACCATGTTTTCCAAAATCTGAGAAGGATTCAAGCCAGCAAAAACCTCAAAATAGTGTTAAAGAGTTGGGGAAGTGAGTTGTGATGGACCATTCTGTAAGAGTATAGTGTGTTTAAGAAATGGCTGAGAGAAAACATGACATACTGTCTTCAAAAAAGTATGAATCCCAGGGAATAAGGAAAATTATTGGGCATAGGACACAGAAAAAGATAGGCATGATATAATTAAATAATGAGGAAATACAAGATTGATATGAGAAAAATTATCACAGCAGTAGGATTTTTGTTCTAATCTCAAGGGCATTGATTAGGGGTTTCAAATAAAATAAGAAAACAAAAAACCTCCATACTTTCAGGAAACTTATATCCATTTGCAGAAATTAGTAATCTAAAATATCTTCCAGTTGTAATACATCATACAGGTGCATACAGGTGCACCAGCACAGAATCACAGAACCCCAAGGGTTGGAAGGGACCTCGAAAGATCATCTAGTCCAACCCCACTGCAAGAGCAGGGTAACCTAGAGTACATCAGACAGGAACGTATCCAGGCGGGCCTTGAATATCTTCAGCGTAGTAGACTCCACAACCTCCCTGGGCAGCCTCTTCCAGTGCTCTCTCACTCTTACAGTAAAGAAGTTCTTCCTGATGTTAACGTGGAACCTCCTATGCTCCAGTTTACACCCATTGCTCCTTGTCCTATCACTGGATATCACAGAAAAAAACCTAGCTCTATCATCCTGACACCCACCCTTTACATATTTGTAAACATTGATGAGGTCACCCCTCAGTCTCCTCCAAGCTAAAGAGACCCAGCTCCCTCAGCCTCTCCTCATAAGGGAGATGTTCTGCTCCCTTAATCATCTATGTGGCCCTGCGCTGGACTCTTTCAAGCAATTCCCTGTCCTTCTTGAACTGAGGGGCCCAGAACTGGATGCAATATTCCAGATGCGCCCTCACCAAGGCAGAGTAGAGGGGGAGGGGAACCTCTCTTGACCTACTAACCACACCCTTCCTAGGATGCCATTTGCCTTCTTGGCCACAAGGGCACATTGCTGCTCATGGTCATCCCCCTATCCACCAGGACCCCCAGGTCCCTTTCCCCTTCACTACTTTCCAGCAGGTCAACCCCCAACCTGTACTGGTACGTGGGGTTGTTCTTCCCCAGATGCAAGACTCTACACTTGCCCTTGTTGAATTTCATCTGGTTTCTCCTCGCCCAACTCTCCAGCCTGTCCAGGTCTCTCTGAATGGCAACACAGGCTTCTGGTGTGTCAGCCGCTCCTCCCAGTTTAGTGTCATCAGCGAGCTTGCTGAGGGTACACTCAGTTCCCTCATCCAGGTCAGTGATGAAAGTATTACACAACACTGGTCCCAGCACGGACCCCTGAGGGACTTCACTAGTCACAGACTTCCAGCTAGATTCTGCCCCATTCACCACAACTCTCTGCCTTCTTCCTTTGAACCAGTTCTTGATCCACCTCACTACCTGATCATCAAGCCCACACTTCCTTAGCTTATCTATGAGGATGCTGTGGGAGACAGTATCAAATGCCTTACTGAAATCAAGAAAACCCACATCTACCGCTCTACCATCATCCCTCCACCTAGTTACTTCCTCATAGAAGGCTGTAAGGTTGGTCAAACATGACTTCTCCCTGGTAAAACCATGTTGGCTGTTCTTAATGACCCCCTCATCCTTGATATGCCTAGAGATGGAGTCAAGAATAAGTTGTTCCATTACCTTTCCGGGGATGGAGGTAATGCTGACCGGACTATAATTACCCGGGTCCTCCTTCTTGCCCTTCTTATAGACAGGCGTGACATTTGCCATCCTCCAATCGTCAGCCACCTCTCCCGTTTCCCACGATTTACCAAAGATGATGGAGAGTGGCCTACCAATGACCTCCGCCAGCTCCCTCAACACCCGTGGGTGTATTCCATCCGGACCCATCGACTTATAGATGTCCAGATTGCTTAGCTGATCCCTAACCCCATCCCCATCTACCACAGAAAACTCCTCCTTTTTTCTGACTGCTTCTGGGGCTATAGGAATCTGAGTCCCCTGGGGAGAGTCTGCAGGAGTAAAGACAGAGGCAAAGAAGGCATTCAGCACCTCTGCCCTCTTAGTATCCTCTGTCTCCAGGGCACCCACCTCATTCAGCAGAGGGCCCATATTGCCTCTTGGGTTAGTTTTATCTGCTATGTATTTGAAGAAGCCCTTTCTATTGTCCTTAACACGACTAGCAAGATTAAGTTCCAAGAAGGCCTTAGCTGTCCTAATTGCCTCCCTACATCCTCTAACAACTGTCCTATATTCCTCCCAAGTGGCCAGCCCTTCCTTCCATTATCCATAGATTCTCTTTTTCTGCATGAGTTTGCCCAGCAGCTCCTTGTTTAAACACGCTGGTCTCCTAGCTCCCTTACTTGATTTCCTACCCATAGGGACACTCTGATCCTGAGCTTGGAAGAAGTGGTCCTTGAATGCTGACCAACTATCATGAGCCCCTTTACTGCCTAGTACCCTTTATCAGTTGATTGAAGAGGCCAAAGTTGGCCCTTCGGAAATCCAGAACTGTGGCCTTGCTGGGTATTCTATTCCTCCCACACAGGATCCTAAACTCCACCATCTCATGGTCACTGCAGCCAAGGCTGCCATTGACCATCACCACTTCAACCAAACCCTCCTTGTTGGTGAGTACTAAATCTAGCAGCGCCGCTCTCCTAGTTGGTTTGTCCACCATTTGCATTAAGAAGTTATCATCAATGCACTGGAGGAACCTCCTAGACTGTGAATGATTGGCTGTGTGAGTCTTCCAGCAAATATCAGGGTAGTTAAAATCCCCCATGTGGACTAAAGCATGTAGTCACGAGGCTACTTCCAGTTGCCTGTAGAAAGCCTCATCAACTCCTTCGTCCTGATCAGGAGGTCTATAATAGACCCCCACAACTGTATCACCCCTACCAGTCTGCCCCTTAATTCATACCCACAGACTTTCCACTTGCTCCTCATCTGCCCCCGGACAGAACTCAATACATTCTAGTAGCTCTCTCACATAAAGAGCAACTCCACCACCTTGCTTTGCTGACCTATCTTTCCTAAAAAGGACATAGCCTTCCATGACCACATTCCAGTCATGTGAGCTGTCTCATCATGTCTCTGTAATTGCCACCAGATCATAAGCTTTAGACCGTAGACAGACTTTTAACTCCTCCTGTTTATTCCCCATGCTGTGTGCGTTGGTGTACAGGCATTTCAGGGAGCAAGCAGAGCACGCTGATGGCACCCTCGGGAGTCAGGAGGCCTTCTGGTCTTCATTAATACTAGAACAATGCCTCACTAGTTCAAACCCAGCTACAACCCCCTCGCACTTTGAATGTAACCTGAAGCTCTGTACATTAGCTCTGCTAAATCTTGCCCTAATACCTTTTTTCCTCTGTGGGAGAGGGTCTAAACTATCCTTTCCCAGAAATGAAACAATAGATTGATAGTCCTCCCTAGTCCACCATCCTTCAAGCCCTATCATGTTTCTCTTGGGCTTGAAATTAATCCATGTAGAATCTCCTCTGATTTGCAGCAATATTTGCTGTCAGTGGCAGGTTGAGGGAGCTGATTTTCCCCTTCTGTTCCACTCTCATGAGACCTCATCTGGAGCACTGCATTCAAATCTAGGACTCCCAACATAAGAATGATGTAGACTTATTGGAGCGAGTCCTCAGGAGGGCCATGAAGATCGCAAGGGGGATAGAGCACCTCTCTTGTGAACACAGAAAGAGAAAGCTGTATTGTTCAGTCTGGAGAAAGGAGATCTTATAGCAGCCTTCCAGTAGCTAAAGGGGGCCTACAAGAAATGTGGAGAGGGACTTTTTACAAGGGCATCTCATGACAGGACAAGAGGGAATGACTTTAAACTGAAAGAAGGTAGATTTGGATGAGACCTTAAGAAGAAATTCTTTACTATGAAGGTGCATAGATAGTGGAAGAGGTTGCCCAGAGAAGTTGTGGATGCATTCAAGGCCAGGTTGGATAGGACTTTGAGGAACCTGGCCTAGTGGAAAGTATTCCTGCCCATGTCAGGTGTGTTCGAACTGGATGATATTTAAGGTCCCTTCCAATCCAAATCATTCTATGATTCTACGATTTATTCCAGAAAGAAGAAAGCTATTTTTCTCAGTTTAATTTTCACTGGACAGCCACAACATGCCCTGAACGCAGTAAAGATCCTGTCTACAAAGGTGTATTGACCTCCGAGCTGCTTCCGTTTCTGTCAAACAAGCTTCCCTTTTATGCAAATATGTAAGCTCATTGGTTTAGAGAATCAGTGCAAGTATTGCATGAAGTCAGAGTCCCGTTCCATTTCTGCTCTAAGTTTAATTTAGAGCTCACAGCCAGCTGTGTCAGTTTCTCAAGCATACTTCCTGAAGCACCATTTCCAGTCTACCCAGTGGTACAGGGTGCAGTCACCAAGGCACACTGTATCTGTTAACAAATTCTGGCGTTTTTTCCTGGCTTCGCCTCTTTGTTTATCAAATAATCATTTTCAGTAATAAGGGAGCAGAGTGCAAACATGCTCTTCACTAATTTGCTGTGTTTGAATATCTGATTCTTTAACATTGTGAACAGGAAGCACTGATGAGCTTTGCAGCTGCACAGTTTGGTTCCAATTAAATTTTGAATGAAATGAAAGTCAGGCCCAACTGTGAGTAGTGTCAGAGTTTTGATTTCAGCAGTGCCCTCTTCTGTCCCCTAATTTGCCCAGGTTTCTCCCACTGAACATAAATATTAATAGTTGACAAGACAGAAAACACGGAGTGGGGCATGGAGTGTGCCAAGCAGTTGGCTTTGCTGAGCTGTCTGCTCAGATTTTATGTTTATTATTTTTAGGGGCTGTTGACAGATCGTCAATCAAGGTTTTAAAGTTCATTCAAATCTGTTTTCAGAATGGGTATCCCAGGGTGATTGTAAGGCAAAGGAAGCAAAGTGTTGCTTGCACCATCAAGCACATTGCTTTAAGCTGATAGAAAATGTTTGAAGGTATTTAACTTCTCTGTAGGAGACCACGAAAGTCATTTGCTTCCTGCCACCAATAAATGCTGTGGAGGCCAGTTGCTTTCAAAATTCCCAATAAAACTCACTGGTGTTGTTTTTAAAGAAACATGTCAGAAGGGAGGAAAACTAATTTAAGAAACATTTGCAACAGTGAAGATAGTGTTCAAAACTAAGGAATTAATGGCAGTAGTCAGGAGCAGCTTCTGACTTCCTGGATTTAAATGGAAATCTGCTTGGCAGTATCATTTTGAAGACAACTCAGATTTTGGGCTGCACCTTCCCTTCTGTACACATACCCAACAGATTGGGTGATCTGACCCATGGATACCAAACTCTGAAAGCAATCAGGTTATATAAAAGAAAAATATATTAATTTGGATCTGAGGCTTGTTTTATTTAGCATTCATCCAGTGCCAGTTTTTCTTTGAGTAAAAAGAAGAGAAAAAAAAAAAAGAAAAAAAAGAGGAAACAAAAAAAAAGAAAATCCCCCCAAACCCTAAGCTTTATACTAATGAAGAACTGCCAAGAAAAAGTTTCAGCAGTAGGGGACAGACACTCCAGCTGGAAAATCTTTCTCACCTCCAGTGACTGCTGCAACATTGCACCAGAGGTGTTGAGCTGTGGAAGGGGTTGCATATGCCCAAGACCAGGCTCCTTAAATTAATAGTAAATAAGTAACAGTGACATTATCAGGAGCACAGCATTGGCCTTTGGATCAAAAGAACCAATTTTTTTTTTGTTAAGTTTGGTAAGAAAAAAAGACCATTTACTCTTGATCCTTAAATACAAATTTATGAGGATAACTTTAAGCATATGATTTGGAAGAAGTCTTGCTTAGAGTCCACAATTCAACATCTGGATAAATTCCATGGACTTCAAAAGATGATGGAACTTAAAGCTACCCTACAATCCTGCAGTCCTGGGAAGTTAAATTACTTACCTTGGAAAGGCACTTTAAATGTGTCCTCCTTCATGCCAGAAGTGGAACCCTGGTAACTGATGAACCAGATTTCAAAGGAGGAAAGAAATAAAATCTATAAAGAGATAAAGTCTATAAAAGCTGTACCTACTTTTTCACTGCGGCTTTTTGTCACCTTCCAGCAACAAGAAACAGTCTGACTCTCATGGTTCTGTTACAGTGATAGATGTAAATGATGGACTATTGTAGTCATCAGAAAGGATTTATTAGTACACTTTTTCTGTTGCTCCTGACTTGTGGAACTTAATCTTGCTAGTCGTGTTAAGGACAATAGAAAGGGCTTCTTCAAATACATAGCAGATAAAACTAACCCAAGAGGCAATATGGGCCCTCTGCTGAATGAGGTGGGTGCCCTGGAGACAGAGGATACTAAGAGGGCAGAGGTGCTGAATGCCTTCTTTGCCTCTGTCTTTACTCCTGCAGACTCTCCCCAGGGGACTCAGATTCCTATAGCCCCAGAAGCAGTCAGAAAAAAGGAGGAGTTTTCTGTGGTAGATGGGGATGGGGTTAGGGATCAGCTAAGCAATCTGGACATCTATAAGTCGATGGGTCTGGATGGAATACACCCACGGGTGTTGAGGGAGCTGGCGGAGGTCATTGGTAGGCCACTCTCCATCATCTTTGGTAAATCGTGGGAAACGGGAGAGGTGGCTGACGATTGGAGGATGGCAAATGTCACGCCTGTCTATAAGAAGGGCAAGAAGGAGGACCCGGGTAATTATAGTCCGGTCAGCATTACCTCCATCCCCGGAAAGGTAATGGAACAACTTATTCTTGACTCCATCTCTAGGCATATCAAGGATGAGGGGGTCATTAAGAACAGCCAACATGGTTTTACCAGGGAGAAGTCATGTTTGACCAACCTTACAGCCTTCTATGAGGAAGTAACTAGGTGGAGGGATGATGGTAGAGCGGTAGATGTGGGTTTTCTTGATTTCAGTAAGGCATTTGATACTGTCTCCCACAGCATCCTCATAGATAAGCTAAGGAAGTGTGGGCTTGATGATCAGGTAGTGAGGTGGATCAAGAACTGGTTCAAAGGAAGAAGGCAGAGAGTTGTGGTGAATGGGGCAGAATCTAGCTGGAAGTCTGTGACTAGTGAAGTCCCTCAGGGGTCCGTGCTGGGACCAGTGCTGTGTAATACTTTCATCATTGACCTGGATGAGGGAACTGAGTGTACCCTCAGGAAGCTCGCTGATGACACTAAACTGGGAGGAGCGGCTGACACACCAGAAGCCTGTGTTGCCATTCAGAGAGACCTGGACAGGCTGGAGAGTTGGGCGAGGAGAAACCAGATGAAATTCAACAAGGGCAAGTGTAGAGTCTTGCATCTGGGGAAGAACAACCCCACGTACCAGTACAGGTTGGGGGTTGACCTGCTGGAAAGTAGTGAAGGGGAAAGGGACCTGGGGGTCCTGGTGGATAGGGGGATGACCATGAGCAGCAATGTGCCCTTGTGGCCAAGAAGGCAAATGGCATCCTAGGAAGGGTGTGGTTAGTAGGTCAAGAGAGGTTCCCCTCCCCCTCTACTCTGCCTTGGTGAGGGCGCATCTGGAATATTGCATCCAGTTCTGGGCCCCTCAGTTCAAGAAGGACAGGGAATTGCTTGAAAGAGTCCAGCGCAGGGCCACATAGATGATTAAGGGAGCGGAACATCTCCCTTATGAGGAGAGGCTGAGGGAGCTGGGTCTCTTTAGCTTGGAGGAGACTGAGGGGTGACCTCATCAATGTTTACAAATATGTAAAGGGTGGGTGTCAGGATGATAGAGCTAGGTTTTTTTCTGTGATATCCAGTGATAGGACAAGGAGCAATGGGTGTAAACTGGAGCATAGGAGGTTCCACGTTAACATCAGGAAGAACTTCTTTACTGTAAGAGTGAGAGAGCACTGGAAGAGGTTGTCCAGGGCGGTTGTGGAGTCTCCTACGCTGAAGATATTCAAGGCCCGCCTGGATACGTTCCTGTCTGATGTACTCTAGGTTACCCTGCTCTTGCAGTGGGGTTGGACTAGATGATCTTTCGAGGTCCCTTCCAACCCTTGGGGTTCTGTGATTCTGTGATTCTGGAAGACAGAATAAAAAAAGAGTCTTATGAAAGTAACAAATATTAGCAGTTCAATAACAATGAAGCAATTTTACATATCTGTAATATGGCTTCTTAGCTGAGATCAGACCTATATACAAAGTTGAAACTCAGTCAAAACTTACACATACATGGTTAGAGAAAATAATAGACGAATAGCAGTAAAAGTTCCAGTTATCTGTGGAATTACTAAATGGGAATTCATTAGATTATGTATTTATAATAAGAAAATATTAATTTAGTAATCAGATGTGATAAAATCAATTATTGACTCTGCCAGTTTTATTGCCAGTGGGATTGCCATGAAACTATTGTACACTAATAGCTATGATCCTTAAAGGTACTCGAAAATTCTTCTGTATTTAATTGGGACGTCCTTAACTCTGCTTATTGGGGTATGCTGAATTACCCAGGGATAATCCCAGAGGGATTGGGAAGAATTGCAAGAGAATTGCAAGTTTTGTGGCTTCTATTTTCTCTTAAGTAGGATTTAAATGAGCTTAGTAATGCTGCCTGTAGGTTGCACAGTGACCACCTGTGCATCAGAGCATGCAGAGACCACCTGCTGGGAAGCCTGGTAAGAGCCTCCTGATTGCTTGGCAAAGGTGTCTCTATACTGACATGTTCCCAGTCTCCGGCTCTTGTCCCTTTTCCATTACAGATTGAGCCAATCAGGCACCAGGTTACACCTCATTTATCCTTAATCACTCTGTAAGTCTTAGACATATCAATACTACCAATACATTATTTTTATTATATTCTTAATTCATAATAATTCTATTAAAACATTTCATTAATCACCCCCATCCATCCAGACAGCTTTTAACTATTTTATGTCTTTTATATTTAGGAATCAGTGCTTTTACTGTCATTTAATTATTAATGACTTCAGTAACACTTGCATTGGCAAGATTACTCTGTTGCCCAATGCATTGGCTGAAATATTTACTTCATATTTTCTTTAGATATACCAGAAGTATACTGGTCATGCAGGATACCTTTCTATTAAAATTCGATATGCTGGACCTGTTTTTATCCTAAGCAAACAAGAGGTGACTATACTGAAAATGTATCATGTCTAGTTTCACACCATGACACAGCTTCATCTTTAGCCTCTTGACATGCTTCCCAGCTAATCATGGTTATATGTTTGAAAGTATTCTAAAAGGTAGTTCATAAATATATATACATATCATTGCACAGCATACAGGTGTCTAGATTTAGCCTCTGAAGTCACAAAATAAAATTTTGAGCTAGCTTAATAAAACCTACAGTCTGTCTTCCCATCATCGTGTAAAACTAAAGCCTTGTGCAATCTTGTTATTCCCATCATATTATTTACATGTTTTATACTTAGCTTGTCTGGGTATATCCATAATGTTATTGCTGGTAGACCTAAATGCAAAGTGAAAAAAAACTACATTACTGTGTATGGAGTTGAAAAGTAAATACATCAGCATCATAACTTTATATTCTTCTGCTTTGCAATATAAGGTATTATGAATTAGGTATGTGTGTTCGGGTGCAGGTGCCCATGTGCTGTCAGCACCAGCAGCACTGAGGTGCTTATTGGGTGTTCTCTGTGTGGAGCAGCCAGTGTGGCTCGGTGCTGGACACAGCAGGTTCCCTAACACAGAATTGTAGAATAATAGAATCCTAGAATGGTTAGATCTGGAAAGGACTTTAAGATCATCTAATTCCAAACCCACTGCCATGGGCAGGGATGCCTCACACTAAACCATGTCACCAAGACTGTCCAACCTGGCCTTGAACACTGCCAGGGATGGAGAACTCACAGCTTCCCTAGGCAACTCATTCCAGTACCTCACCACCCTAATAATAAAGAATTTCTTCCTTATATCCAATCTAAACTCCCCCTGTTTAAACCCATTATCCGTTGTCCTGCCACTATAGTCCCTAATGAAGAGTCCCTCTCCAACATCCTTATAAGCCCCTTTCAGTTACTGGAAGGCTGCCTTCTCTTCTCCAGGCTGAACAGCCCCAACTTTCTCAGTCTGTCTTTGTACAGGAGGTGCTCCAGTCCCCTGATCATCCTCGTGGGCCTCCTCTGGATTTGTTCCAACAGTTCCATGTCATTTTTATGTTGAGGACACCAGAACTGCACATAATACTCCAAGTGAGGTCTCACAAGAGCAGAGTAGAGGGGCAGGATCATCTCCTTCGACTTGCTAGTAATAATCCTTTTGATGCAGCCCATGATATGGTTGGGTTTCTGGCCTGTGAGCACAAACTGAAGCCAGCTCAGGTTCAATTTCTCATGAATCAACACCCCAAGTCTTTCTTGCAGGACTGCTCTGTATCTCTTCTCTGCCCAACCTGTACTTGAGATTGCCCTAAACCAGGTGTGGGACCTTGCACTTCACTTGATTGAACTTAATGAGATTTGCACTGGCCCACCTCTCAAGCAAGTCAAGGTCACTTTGGATGACATCCCTTACCTCCAGAGTATCAACCTAACCACATAACTTAGTATCATTGGCAAACCTGCTGAGAGCACATTCAATCCCACTGTCCATGTCTCTGACAAAGATGTTGAACAGTATCGGTCCCAACACCGACCCCTGAGGGACACTGTTTGTTATCCATCTTCAGATGGACACTGAGCATTTGACCACAACTCTCTGCATGCAGCCATCCAGCCAATTCTTTATCCACCAAGTGGTCCACCAGACAATAAATTAATTTTCCCCCAGTTGAGTCTGTTTTGCCCACAATTGTAACCTGTAAAGAATCTACCTGTCTGTTCTTCAACCCATGATGTTTTCCATGTTGTTTTGTCCTCAGATCCTTTTGAGGTGGGCAGAAAAAAAGGTATAAAAGGTATATTTGCTGCATCCCAACAAGTGCAGTAGGAGGGCCAGGAGACCTCCTTGGATGGATAAGGAGCTGATGAGGAAACTTCGAAGGAAAAAAGAGGCTTATAAAATGTGGAAGCAAGGACAGGTGGCCTGGGAAGAATAAAGGGATGTTGCCCAGGAGGCTAGGGATGAGGTTAGGAAAGTTAAGGCCCAGTTAGAATTAAACTTGGCTAGGGATTACATAGGAACATTGCAAAAAAAGACAGACTAGCGACAATGTAGGCCCTCTCCAGAAGCTATCAGGAGAACTGGCTACACAGGATTTGGAGAAGGCTGAGGTTCTTAATGAATTCTTTGCCTCAGTCTTCACTGGCAAAGGCTCTGACCACAACACCCAAGTCTTGGAAGGCAGATGCAGACACTGCGAGAATGAAGACCTTCAGCCCACTGTACGAGAGGATCTGGTTCGAGACCATCTTAAGAACCTGGACGTACACAAGTCCATGGGACCTGATGAAGTCCATACGTGGGTCCTGAGGAAGCTGGCGAATGAAGCTGCAAAGCCACTGGCCATCATATTTGAAAAATCATGTCAGTAAGGTGAAGTTCCTGATGACTGGAAAAAGGGAAATATTACCCCCATTTTCAAGAAGGGGAAAATGGATGACCCGGGGAATTACAGACCAGACACTCTCACCTCTATGCCTGGCAAAATCTTGGAGCAGATACTCCTGGAAGGCATGCTAGGGCACATGAAAAAAAGGGAGGTGGTTGGTGGACAGCCAGTATGGATTCACTGAGGAGAAATCCTGCCTGACCAATTTGGTGGCCTTCCATGATGGGGCTATGGAACTGATGGACAGGGGTGGAGCAGATAATGTCATCTACCTGGACTTGTGTAAAGCATTCAACACTGTCCCACATGACATAGAATCATAGAATAGTTAGGGTTGGAAACAACTTTAAGATCATTGAGTTTTAACTCCCCTGCCATGGGCAGGGACAGCTCACACGAAAACATGTCACCCAAGGCTTCATCCAACCTGGCCTTGAACACCGCCAGGGATGCAGCATTCACAACCTCCCTGGGAAACCCATTCCAGTACCTCACCACCCTAACATTAAAGAATATCTTCCTTAATCCAATCTAAACTTCCCTGTTTAAGGTTTCAACCCATTACCACTTGTACTATCATTACAGTCCCTAGCGAAGTGAATCCCCAGCATCCCTGTAGGCCCCCTTTGGATATTGGAAAGCTGCTATGAGGTCTTCATGCAACCTTCTCTTCTCCAGGCTGAACAGCCCCAACACTCTCAACCTGTCTTCATATGGGAGGTGCTCCAGTCCCCTGATCATCTTTGTGGCCGTCCTCTGGACTTGTTCCAATGTTTCCATGTCATTTTTATGTTGAGGGCACCTGAACTGCACACAATACTCCAAGTGAGGTCTCACGAGAGCAGAGTAGAGGGGCAGAATCACCTCCTTTGACCTGCTGGTCATGCTTCTTTTGATACAGCCCATGATATGGTAGGCTTTCTGGGCTGAAAGCTCACACTGCTGGCTCATGTTCAGTTTCTCATCGACAAACACCTCCAAACGTTCTCCACAGGGCTGCACTGAATTTCCTTTTTGCCCAACCTGTAGCTGTGCCTGGGATTGCTCCTAGCGAGGTGTAGGTCCTTGCACTTGGCATGGTTAAACTTCATGAGGCCCACCTCTCAAGCGTGTCAAGGTCCCTCTGGATGGAATTCCTTCCCTCCAGCGTATCAGCCAAACCACACAACTTGGTGTCATTTGCAAACTTGCTGAGGGAGCACTCAATCCCACTGTCCATGTCACCAACAAAGTTTGTAAAAAAGACTGGTCCCACACCAATCCCTGAGGGACACCACTTGTTACTGGTTTCCAGCCAGATATAGAGCCGTTAACCACAGCTCTTTGAGTGCGGCCATTCAGCCAGTGCTTTATCCACCAAGTGGTCCACTATCAAATTGATGTCTCTCCAATTTAGAGACAAGGATGTTGTGTGGGACAGTATCGAACGTCTTGCACAAGTCCAGATAGATGATATTAACTGCTCCACCACTGTCCATCAGTTCCGTAGCCCCATCATAGAAGGCCACCAAATTGGTCAGGCAGGATTTCTCCTCAGTGAATCCATACTGGCTGTCCACCAACCACCTCCCTTTTTTTCATGTGCCCTGGCAAGCCTTCCAGGAGAATCTGCTCCAAGATTTTGCCAGGCATAGAGGTGAGAGTGTCTGGTCTGTAATTCCCCGGGTCATCCATTTTCCCCTTCTTGAAAATGGGGGTAATATTTCCCTTTTTCCAGTCATCAGGAACTTCACCTTACTGACATGATTTTTCAAATATGATGGCCAGTGGCTTTGCAGCTTCATTCGCCAGCTTCCTCAGGACCCACGTATGGACTTCATCAGGTCCCATGGACTTGTGTACGTCCAGGTTCTTAAGATGGTCTCGAACCAGATCCTCTCGTACAGTGGGCTGAAGGTCTTCATTCTCGCAGTGTCTGCATCTGCCTTCCAAGACTTGGGTGTTGTGGTCAGAGCCTTTGCCAGTGAAGACTGAGGCAAAGAATTCATTAAGAACCTCAGCCTTCTCCAAATCCTGTGTAGCCAGTTCTCCTGAAAGCTTCTGGAGGTGGCCTACAGAATCCCAGAATACCAAGGGTTGGAAGGGACCTCAAAAGATCATCTAGTCCAACCCCACTGCAAGAGTAGGATAACCTAGAGTACATCAGACAGGAACGTATCCAGGCAGGCCTTGAATATCTTCAGCGTAGGAGACTCCACAACCGCCCTGGACAACCTCTTCCAGTGCTCTCTCACTCTTACAGTAAAGAAGTTCTTCCTGATGTTAACGTGGAACCTCCTATGCTCCAGTTTACACCCATTGCTCCTTGTCCTATCACTGGATATCACAGAAAAAAACCTAGCTCTATCATCCTGACACCCACCCTTTACATATTTGTAAACATTGATGAGGTCACCCCTCAGTCTCCTCCAAGCTAAAGAGACCCAGCTCCCTCAGCCTCTCCTCATAAGGGAGATGTTCCGCTCCCTTAATCATCTTTGTGGCTCTGCGCTAGACTCTTTCAAGCAATCCCCTGTCCTTCTTGAACTGAGGGGCCCAGAACTGGATGCAATATTCCAGATGCACCCTCACCAAGGCAGAGTAGAGGGGGAGGAGAACCTCTCTTGACCTACTAACCACACCCTTCCTAGGATGCCATTTGCCTTCTTGGCCACAAGGGCACATTGCTGCTCATGGTCATCCTCCTGTCTACCAGGACCCCCAGGTCCCTTTCCCCTTCACTACTTTCCAGCAGGTCAACCCCCAACCTGTACCGGTACATGGTGTTGTTCTTCCCCAGATGCAAGACTCTACACTTGCCCTTGTTGAATTTCATCTGGTTTCTCCTCGCCCAACTCTCCAGCCTGTCCAGGTCTCTCTGAATGGCAACACAGGCTTCTGGTGTGTCAGCCGCTCCTCCCAGTTTAGTGTCATCAGCGAGCTTGCTGAGTGCCGCGGAATGGACTCAGTCAGAGATCAATATGATCAGACAAAAAGCCATTTATTGCAAAGCATTAACTCCTTATATACTATTGCTTACACACACCTACTGCAATTTGGCATATCATGATTGGATACTTGTCTTGAGGACCCTTAGTGACTAACATATAATTGGTTAAGCACAGGTGTAAGAACTTGACCTCGAATGCTTGCCAACAGTCCACAGTTCTCATCATTCAGTGAATTACAGGTTCTTCTTACCTTGCTTGCTTAAGCTTCCTCTAGCCTCTCACGGCCGTGCTGTATCTTTCAGAGTTATTCAGAGCTCATGTAGCAAATATTCATTCTCCTGTGAGAACACTCTCTCCATAGCTGAGGGTACACTCAGCTGTTCCTAGTGTGTTTTTTAGCCGCTACATACCTATAGAATCCCTTCCTGTTATCTTTAACATCCCTAGCTAAGTTTAGCTCCAACTGGGCCTAAGCTTTCCTAAATTGATCCCTAATTTCCCAGACAACATTCCTGTATTCATCCCAGGCTGCCTGTCCTTGCTTCCACCTTTTATAAGCCCCTTTTTTCTTGTGAATTTTTCTTATCAGCTCCTTATCCATCCAAGGGGTTCTCCTGGCCCTCCTGCTGCACTTCCTTCTAGTTGGGATGCAAAACTCCTGAGCTTGTAGCAGGTGATCCTTGAATGTTAACCAAGAGTCTTGGGCCCCCTAGCCCTCTAGTGCTATAACTCATGGAACCTTGCTAAGCGGGTTCCTGGAGAGGCCAAAGTCTGCTCTCTTGAAGTCCAGGGCAGTGAGCTTGCTGCACACTTTTCTCACTGTCCTGAGGACCTCAAATTCAACCATCTTGTGATCACTGCATCCAAGTCTTCCCTTGGAGAGTCACATTTCCAATTACCCTTTCCCTGTTGGTAAGTACAAGGTCGAGCAGGGCACCTCTCCTTGTCGGCTCCTTTATTGCTTGTAGAAGGAAGTTGTCTTCCACACAATCGAGAAACCTCCTGGATTGCTTGTGCCGGGCCGTACCGTTGCCCCAGCAGATGTCAGGGTGGTTGAAGTCCCCCATGAGAACAAGGGCCTGTGAGCGTGAGGCTTTTCCTATTTGTCTGTAGAGTTCTTCATCCACAGGTTCCTCTTGATCAGGCGGTCTGTAACATATCCCCACAGTAATGTGTCCCGTCACTGATTTCCCCTTAACCCTGACCCACAAACATTCTTTTAACTGGTCACCTGTCCCCAGACAGAGTTCCATACTCTCCAGCCTACCCCTAACATAAGGGGCAGCTCCCCCTCCTCTCCTACCGGGCCTGTCTTTTCCAAAAAGCCTGTAACTTTCCATTCTAACGCTGCAGTCATAGGAGCCATCCCACCATGTTTCTGGGATGCCTATTTTATCATAGTCTCATAGATGTGCCTGCCATGGAACAGACTCAGTCAGAAATCAACGTTATCAGACCAAAAGCCATTTATTGCAAAGCATTAACTCCTTATATACTATTGCTTACACACACCTGCAGCAATTTGGCATATCATGATTGGATACTTGTCTTGAGGACCCTTAGTGACTAACATGTAATTGGTTAAGCACAGGTGTGAGAACTTAACCTCGAAAGCTTGCCAACAGTCCACAGTTCTCATCACTCAGTGAATTCCAGCTTCTTCTTATCTTGCTTAAGCTTCCTCGGGCCTCTCATAGACTTGCTGTATCTTTCAGTTATTCAGAGCTCATGTACCAAATATCCATTCTCCTGTCAGAACACTCTCTAGATAGAACAGATATTATGAAGACTTCTGTCATTGCCGTTTCTTTATGTTGTTGAGTTCTGGAGATTTATACGTTTCTCTGGCAACCAGTATGGTCCTGTCAATAGCTGTACACAGCCGTATCCTTGACCCCATGTCAGCAATGGCACTGGTCCTTTGCACTCGTTATCATTTAGGTCTTTATATAGAACCAGTGGTTTGGGCAAGGAATTGTCTGTCAGATGTCACAATAGCTGTACTGCAGAAAGAGAATCAAAACTAGACAAATTTAAAGAATTTAGTACAAATTGAGCTTTTGCTAACTGTCTGTGGAGAAAATCCTGCCATTCCCCCCTTTTTTTAATTTTTTTGTCTACTAAAAATACTTGCTTTAGATGACCCTACATGAGCAGAGGATTTGGACTAGATCACATCTCCTAAATATGGCAACCACAGGCTGCTGGGCCTGCCCTTTTTCTCCTGGATGTCTTCCTGAGAACAGCAGAGGCCATCCCTCACATCAAGGTCTGGCATGGCATGTGTCCCCACCACTCTACGCCTGCTGGGCTGGAGCCAAGAACAGAGCTAAAGGTTCTTCTTGGTGGCAAACACAGAGGCCAACCCAGTCTTGTCCTTGACTGTGGTAGCAGGCATTTGGTCAACTTCAGGCCTTGCACCTTGTTGACAGTGCAGAGTTTCACCTGCTTCATCCAGTAACAAGTGTCGTGGTTTAAACTAAATCTGCACAGTTCCCCCTTTGTTTCCCCTCCCCCCTCCCCCACCTTCCCACTCCGGGAGGCATGGGAAGGAGAGCCAGAGGAATACAACTCCCATGGATCGAGGTAAAATCAGTCCAGCAATCAAGGTATAACAGAAATAACTACCGGTACCAATAACAAATCAATGTTAGAGGAGACAAACAGGGAGAGAGAATACGATACCACCCACCGCCACGAGGCCAGCCCGGAAGAGAGAGAGAGCTCCCCCCTCCCCTCCTGGCCAGCTTCCAGTTGCCTCCCCGAGCCCAGCCTGGCTTGTTAACCCCTTCCCTCTCTGCCAGCTTCCAGTCCCCTCCCCAAGCAGGACGTGCTGTGGTATGGAATACCTCCCCGACTAGCCCAGACCAGGCGCCCTATCTCTCCCTCCTCCCTGGCAGAGCATGAGCTACTGCTGAACCCATGACAACCCGCCATGGACCCGTAGGTAGGAGGACACAAATATACCCCCTCTCCCAGGTTATCAGTTCTTGAGAAGTAGACAAGTTAAAATGATTCCTTAAAGCAGAATCATTCTGATGCAAAAGGAATGCGAAGCAGCTGCAGAAATAAACTTCACAGTGTTAACAGTCAAGGAGTTTGCTATGCAATTACTCTTTTTTTTTTTTCCCCAAAGTTGCTCACCCTGCTTTGCGCAGCTACAAATGCCAACCTGCTCGGCAGCCGCTATAAATGCCTGCCCAATCAGCAGCAGCTACAGATGCCTGCCAGCTCAGCAGCAGCAACAAATACCTGTGGCAAAAGCACTTTTGCATTAACCCTTTCTTGACCAAAATGTTAAACTGCTACTTGTTAAAAACTTTTACATGAACCCAACAACAAAAAATACACAGAACACTCTGCCCTCATCACACACACACACACACACACACACACACACACATATATGGGATCCCACAAGCACGCTCCGCACAACTACAATATTTAAAACACAAAATCCAGACAATCATTACTCCCACTACACGGTCCCACATACAGAACGTGGCACAAGGACCTTGTGAAGACTATCAGGAAACCAGCTCTGAGAAGCATCATTGCAGTGTGAGGTGGCAGGCTCAACCTTAGCGGGCATCCCCGCAGAGGCTCTGCCTCCCTCACATCGCATGAGGCTTGGGCTTTTATACTGACCAAAATGCACACTCATTCCAACACAGGTGGCCAGCCTATGTCAGAAGAAGTGGCCAGCAGTATCTATAAAGATCTCCAAGGGCTGATAGAAACCTGAACATACTTATATTTACCAACTTCTAGTACATGAGTATCACAGAGAGACTGTATCAAAGGAGTTGCATATGGGGTCCCAATTGTCCAGCTCCAATGGATATGCTCTGATACCCCTGATAAGAGCATACGAGAGATCTTCTCCCCACAGGTCTTGATCCAGCACATACACCACAGGGAAAGCACGCAATACATGCATCCCCTACCCATGTCTCTTCTCCCTTTACAACTGCCCATTTATCATAAGGATCTGGGAAATATAAATCAGACTTCTTTTCCAGGTGAGTAGGCTCCAGGTCAAAGGGTTATCCAGGTCAGCATCAGAGTTATCAGGCATCAGAACTTGGGTCTGCAGCAACAGCAGCAGTCAGATGAACATGCACAGGCTCCTTGTCGGGGTCAATAGGGCCTGAGACAAAAGGCTCATCTTCATCTCTGTCCTCAGTCTTTGCAGCCACAGTGGCAACTGGCGGAGGTTCAGGACTGAGGGGGAGACACTGTGTTCCATGATCTCATTTTTTTCTTTAACATCTCTAAAATAGTTCTCCAAATGACTAACAATTTTTTTCACAGTATCATTGCCTTTTGTGGCTGTGTCCCACAGTTTAATTCCTGCTCCGTTCCACAAGGAGATCTCAAATACGGTAGACTCATTAGTCTTTGGGTAACACGTCTTTGACCATTTCAACAATAAATTTAAGTCTGTCTCTTTAAAGGTTGCTCCCTTAAGAAGGACTGAAAACATCTGTAAAAAGGAGGCTTCTTCCTTAGTAGTTTTTTCCCAAGTCCTAAGCTCAAAAGCTTCGTTAACCCCCTGGATCAGTTCTTTTTCTTTACTCCAGAGCAATAGTATTTTTAACAGATTATCATCATACTCCATCTGCCTCGCTGAGAGGATATGCTGGAAGAGCTTAAGGATGGCCGTTTCTTCTTTTTTTCTTCATTGGTTATCCATCCTAATCCTATTCCAGACCCATTGGCTGCTCATCTTATTTGTGCTGCGCAGTGTCTTCCGGGCTCAAGGCCCCAATCCGAGGTGTTGACCTCTGAGGCATCTACCTCCCAGTCCTGGTCCAGCCAGATCGAATCCAGCCAACATAGCTGCGGCACCATGTTCCACTTTCTTCGGTATTACTGGCTTCATTTTTTTCAATATCAATATGATAATATAAGGGGGTGCACCACATTGGGTGCCATTTGCTGCAGGAAAATGGACTCAGTCAGAGATCAATGTGACCAGACAAAAGCCATTTATTACAAAGCACCAATCCTTTTTATACTATTGTCTGCATCTCCTTACAATAGTTTGGTGTATTATAATTTGATACATACACAAAAACTTGTTATATTAAGACAATAACTGTCTGTATTAAGATTGAATACATATTCAATAGATTGCTGTATTAAGATTGGATACATATTCAATAGCTTGCTGTATTAGTGGATACATATATGATGTAGCACAAAGCAACTAGTATACAATTGGTTGCATTAAGCATATGGGAACCTATCCTTTAAAACTTGCTAACAGTTCACTATTGTTTCTTAACACTTTCCAGTTTCTTCTTATTTTGCTTGCACTGTTACTTTTGCTTCTTTACCCACGGCTTTCTTCATCCTCAGTTCACGTCGAGCTCCATGTAGGCACTTATTGAGTTGGGAATGTGGCCATTCTTTGCTAAAAATCCTACCACACTCAGCCTATCTAGAATTTA
This sequence comes from Melopsittacus undulatus, assembly GCF_012275295.1. Taxonomy (NCBI): domain Eukaryota; kingdom Metazoa; phylum Chordata; class Aves; order Psittaciformes; family Psittaculidae; genus Melopsittacus; species Melopsittacus undulatus. Next base: position 79,550,613 of record NC_047527.1, on the reverse strand, counting down.
GGTGTCTGAAAGGATAGCATATTAACTATTAATCTATGAAAGAAAACTCTGCATTATTTCTTCACTAACTTTAGTTAGATGAGCCATTACCAGTTGAGGACACAGCATGAGAATTCCGTCAGAAATAGCATGGCACTGAAATACTAAAGTTATACTTTTAGGTTTTTAACTTTCTGCTCAGAAAGCTGAATTAAGTATGTGTTTACAGAGTTCACTTATTTCCACACAGTTTTATAATGATCACACTCTTTGAATAACAGATGTTTTATTACCATTTTAAGTGAAAGGGGAATTGTTCCCTGTTTTAGTTGTTTACATTGCTGTACCAGAAACATGGCTTACTATTCTTTTACTCCCACCAGCTTAATAGAATATTAAACAGTTATTGACTTTGGAAGAGGTGAACCATGATGATTTATTGAGCTGAGAGGTAAATATTCAGCAAGCACCTACGATTAAGCTTCTGCTTGTTTTCTTCATTTACAGGAAGTGTAGGTGGTAGAAAGAGGCTTATGAAACGTGATAATAACTACATCATTAGAACCCAATTATGAACTGATCTAAAGAGGATCTGAATAACTGTAGTTTAAAAGTCAACACAACAAAGCTGTCTTTTAACAAAATTAACAATAAAGCATGAAACCATTTATTCAGTTTTTGCTATATGACTGTAAAACTTTAATTCTTGATGACCTAAAGAACCTAAGGGAATTGTTAAAAGATGCACAGGAAGAATCTCCTTTTACATCATCAGACTGCAATAAATTACTGCAAAATTGACAGCTTAAATTCAACAGTTTTATTAGGTGGATTCTTCTGTCACCCCTAATTCAATAAATGTGAAACTGATAACATCTGTTTCTGGTTTAGAGCTCCAGGAATGTACTTTGAGTACTGAGTGCAGCATAGTAATATTGTAGTCTTCAGGCAATTTCATATACAATTGAATTTACCGAAATAATATATTGCACTGTATATTCCTCCCCTGAATATGTATATTCAGAAAACTACAGTGATGTTGCAGAGTTTGGATGCAAGATAACTTGTCTTCCTCAGGCAAGTCTGTTAAAAGAATTTTACTTATTCAGGTTCAAACTAAACTAAAGCTGAAGTGTTGTTCCAACCACCACCATTTCTGATGACAATGCATGATCTGTCAATGCATTTACAGAGCTAATGTTAATTGTGATCTGAACTGAAATAGACTGATCCAAGTCTTGCCATAAGTCATTTACATAACTATCACCTTAAAGAAAGGAGTGTAAAGGAAGCAATATTTGTAATTTATAAGGAGTTTTTAACTTTTTTTCCCTGCTTATTACCTTGTTCCAGGCACGCAGAATATAAATAACCTGTACTCAAAAGAAAAACAAAAGGTAGTAAATGGGATTGGTAGGGAATGGCTTTGTCTATACCGAGAGCATTCAGTTAAAAAAAATCCAGGTACTAGGAGGTACTCTTGAGTCCTCTGCTGATGCCGCCAGTGTTTTCTCAGGATAGAATGTTTTGTTACCTCACAAAAGAGTGGCAACTACTCTTTCTTCCATAGTAAGAATCATTACCCCTATGGGCAACTTTTGCTGCCCAATGTGAACCTGAAATCAGGTAAATCACCTACTGGTTTTGTTGTTGCAGAAATTCTGTTCAGTCACAAATTTGAATACTTCAGGTAGAAGCAAACAAGCATGAATTTGCTAGTAGAATTTCTCTGACACTTCATTTTAATCAGCAAATGTATATGTCAAACACTTTCATACTAAGGTGATACAATTGTTGAGATAATTATCACACATATTATATATACTGAGCATGGACAGTGTCATAAACACCATTTGCAATTTTATAGTGATTGTGTGAATGCTCATTACCATGCACATGGTTCATTTATACTATGTAGAAAATCTTGTTTTAATGAGAACAAACATTTAAAAAAGATTTTTTAGCTAGATAAATAGAAAGGTATGCAGGCTGTCCAAAGACTAGGTTGTTTTCTTATTTCTATTTTAAAAGAGTCAGAAAGGGAATCAGTAATCTGATTTTTAGGGTGTGTTATTTGAAGATGTAGTTAAGCAATTAGCCCTCTCCTAAAGATGACTTTTCCTTCTTCAGAGAATCTTCTCCAGACCCAGTTGCATGCAAAGCTCTAAGCCATATTGTTTTGTCTTTGACTTACAGGGGAAAAAAAAAAAAAAGGAAAAAGAAAGAAAAAAATAAAAAGAAAAGAAACACAACAAAACTCCCTCAATGGTAAATATTGATATTTTCTTCTTCTCTGACTGCTTTACACAAGGGTCTCCTGTAAGTGCCCATGGGAGATATCCACATAAAGGACACAGAAAAGACTCTGGGAAAGAAACTGCTTAGACATTATTAGCTGCTTGAATACTCCACAGTAGTAATTAAACTTTAGTACCACTCTGTTATACCTTCCCTGAACCTGACTTTCCCAGCAACTGCAGAAAAAATTAATTTATCTACATAGGGGGGATATTTATTTAGATAAATACAAGAGGAAATAACTCCTGTGCTTATGCTGCTGTCAAAGATCAAGATGTATCATCTGTCCCTTTGTGATATCTGTGTACTTAGGTTTTATTAAAAGAAATGCGTGAGTGTAGTAAGAAGGTAGACTCTTCTGCTGATCCATCACTACTGTTTCCAGATATGACAGACACCTCTGCTGGCTGGTACAGTGGGCTGTGAAGAGTTATCCAGGCATTTAATACTTGCAATTTCCACATGATTTAATAAATAACACCATCAGCCTCCAGGTCAAGGACAAAGCACAATTAAGTAAGTAGTGGAACTGAGCATTTAGCCTTTTGCTAGAATTCTGCAAAATTTGATATAATGTAAGGGATATTGTCCTTAGTCCCCCTTACATCAGGGAACAGAACTTTTTTGCGTGGAAATTTCACTGCCACAGCTTTTGCATAATGAAAAAAATGCACCCATTCAGGACTTACTAAAATGTATACTGTAGATATGAAGAGAAGCATGATTTAGTTGTAATCATATATATATCAGATATGACATTTTATCTTGGATAGTATGAAACAGAAAACTGTATACTTCTATGTTTACTGTGATTTTTGTGAATCATGATTCATAGGGTTTTGATCTTTTTGAAAAACCACATTTCTTTTCAGAAGCAAGAGGGTACCTGTGGTTACAGGCTCAGCATGGTGATCTATTTTCCAACTTCTGATAGAGAAGACCTCATGCATTTATTAATCAATGTTCTTTTGTGATGTGCCTTAGTTTGGCATGATTGAAAATATGATACTAATAAATTATAAAACCTAAGAAATTAAACACAAATGAGTGTTAGCTGCTGTAAGAAACCCATTGTAGACTTGCAAGACAGTTGCGAGAATGGGACAAATGTTGAAGGATGTTACGTGATAAAAGAAAAACAAAAAATACTTTTATTTAATCTATATAAACCTTAGATCAGATTGGTTTAGAATGTTTTGTGTTTTTTTTTCTGAAAATTGCTTTGAATTGTAAACTTCTATATTTACATTTTGCTAGGTATCTTTCCTTTTGTTGTCATTATAAATAGCATATGGCAGGGCTACATCCAGCTGCATATCTTTATCAATATTCTGGTGACTAAGACAAGATCAAGATGTGATTTTTTGGAAACTACCTACTTAAGTACATTTATAGATATAAAAATACATAACTATTAGATATGAATATATTAGGTATTAAAGATACATGACTAGATTTGTAACTTCTCTGCTCCACTTCAAAATTGAGTGGACACATATTTCTGAAGATATCGTTACTCTGTATTCATAGACAGACTGAATATTTTAAGGACAAATTCTTAACAAGGTGATAAGAATTGGTAGTTGTTAAGCTTTCCACAGAGAGCTATCGTGACTCCTGGTGCTGTTTTCATTGAATCTATACATGTTCCTCCACGCAGAACAGATATTTTCTTTTTTGCTTATCCTCTTCTTTTGCTGGGCAAAGCAAGGAATTATCTAAAAAAAAAAAACCCAATAGTTTATTAGAATTTGTGGGGCTACATGTTCTCTTTAATTAGAGTCTGGCTTGGTTGGCACACCTTTCTGCCTTCAGTCTTGTATTATATGAGATTCTTTATTACAGCTGCTGTGTCAGGATACTGTCCACTCTATAAACACAGGCATAAAGCGTAGCAAATTCTGATCATTTTCAGTATCCTGCAAGCATTGTCCTTCAGACCTTTCATTTTTTAAGACTCAGTTGGTTCTGCAGTTTTATGTTTGTCAAAACTGTCTCTTTTTTCTGTTGTTGTTAATTTCTAGGTTGGGTTTGTTTTGTTGGTTTTGTTTTTGTTTTTTTGTTACTCCCTGAGAAATGATACCTCCTGTGTTTCTTTTCTGGCATAATCTCAAATACTTGCTCTCACTTCTACCATGCAACTTCCAGCTTTGCTTCCCAAGCCTTAGTTACTGAAAAATTGTTACAGCAATTACAAATTCTGGAACTTTTCAGGGGTGCTTTTGGAAATGAAGCTATCACCTGAAAATCTTTTTTTGCTGACTCTTGCTGCTGACAGGTACAAATGCACTTCAGTTTCAGAACCTAAGTGGTTTTCTTCTGTATTTCCAGAGAGGCTCAGCTCCAATGATGCTTTTAGCTGTTCACTTCTTACACATAAGGTATTTTCTAGTTTTCTCCTGTATTCCTTAGAAAATATCATCTGAAGTTAAAAAGCCTACTAACATTCTGTTTTATTTAGTGCTCAAGTTCCAATAGCATCAAATCAGCCTTTTCCTTTTACCAATGTTTCCAAATAGCTTGTGACAAGTTCTGTCATGTGTTAGGTAATTGTTGTTATTAATACTCTCCTTTGTAACTTTCATGTTTTTGTCTTTTTCCTTTAAAAGAATCTAAGGAACTATGCTTCTGCTGTGCTCCCATAGCTCATCCACTTGCTATTCCTCTGATTGGGAAGAAATAAAAGTTTTGTTCAGTATTCAGTTTTGGTCCATCAGCAGTTCTGAGTTTTTAATTAAAGTTTTTTTTTTTTATTACCCAGCCCAGCAGTAAAACTTTTTTTCCAAAGCTCAGAATCTCACTGCGGTTGTGGAAGGAAGAGTAGCTTCATCTCCTTATTGCAGGTTGTGCTTCTGATTGCACGTTTTACACCTAGGTGTTTAACTACTAAATAGACAATTCTGTGACAGATAAATATGGTGAGTGAACCTTCTGCTTTTTAAAATAAGCTGAAAACCTAAGGGTTGTAGATACCCTAAATAAAGCTCAGGAGAATTTTGAAGTCAGGAAGACACAGAACACCAATAAAAGGATACTGTAAAGTCTGTGGTCTTAAAGTCTAACATTAACTACATCATGCTGAAGTGGAGCATAAAATGAAAAATGTCAGTGTCTGATTTTAACAATACCTGATTCCTGGGAGAGAACAGAAGCAGAAGAAACTGAGGCACCTAAGAAATCTTTCTTGTGTGGCAGTGACTGTTTATTTTTGTTCTTTCTACTAATAAATTACAGAGCTTAAGCTTTGCAACTCTTCAGAGAACTTCAGTTTCACTGCTTAAAAGAGACGCTAAATCAATTTTTGAAACAGTTAAGTGAGATATTGTCAAGAAAAAGCACTTAAATCAATTGTTCTGAAGCAATATTCAAATACCTGAGGGTTGAGTGAAAAAAAAAAAACAACCCAGAATTAGGCATTATTGATGGATCACATATACAGGGTAGTTTTATTAGACCATGGCCCAGATTTAGATTTCTGGCACACTGCTTTATATTGATGTAGTTCCAGGGGAGATTCAGAATGGCTGATAGGGTACCATCTGTGGAGCAGTTAACAAATACTTGCTCTGCAACAGTGTATGATCAGCTAATGTGTTGCAAAAGCCATCATATTCACCTATAAAGAACCTTTTAGGAAAGATCCCCAAACCAGAATTCTCATTACAGAAGAAACTGAAAGTAGGGATATCTGGAGTAAATTGGCACGGATTAGATAATCTCTATTTTTCTATGATTATTTGGTGAAATAATAGTGACATGCTAAATGTCCAACAGTGGTACTTCGACGTCAGATGTGATTTCTTACTATAATGTACCTATCAAGATCTTTCCTGTGTTATTGTTATGTAAATCACAGGAGAATTTTTTATCTGAATTAAAATAGATGCTAGCCCTCACATTTCTCGTGTTATTTAACATTTCTTTAATACAATCTGTATTAAGTTATAAGTATGCTACTTCTCAAACAGAAAAATCTCTTGTCTTTCCAGTTGATTGTAACGTGTTAATGGACTGTACGTCATTAATTCAAAGTCTATTTTTTAAATTAAACAGCAAGAGTCATACTGAGATGCTAAGATGAATATAATTGACTTTTCAATTTACTTAAAGCAAACAGCACGAGTGATAGCCAGCAACTAGATAATCAGAATTTTTCTCTTGCTGAATCATGTATTTGATTGTTTTTTTTACAGCTTTGGCAGAATTTTCACTGCCCTGAACTGACTGGCTTACTGACATACATCATCCCTTCCTCTGTGCCCAATCTTTTTTACTGTAGCTTTATGCCTGCATTTTTCATGTGTTATTTTTTTAGCTTTCTTTCTTTTTTTTCTCCTTCTTATCTGATTCCTCCCATTGCATTCTTTTAGTTCATTATGAAGTTTATGAAAAAGTAATGTCATAAAGTCACAAGAAAATATCTGCTTAAATGTGCATCCAACCAGGCACCATGACTCTGACAAACTCTTCCAAATGGTGCCATCAACAGGCTTCTTCAAATACTTTGAAAGCTATAATTAGAACTTACTGATAGCTTGGTCTTTTCAAATCATGTTAGTGACTTTTTCCCTCTTGCCTCCTTTCTCATCTCCTACACTGAGATGTTAGGTCATTAAGGGAAAATAATAGTAAAGATTATAAAGATAAATTTGACTCTAAGGGTTGGCTAGAGTGAAACTTGAACAACAACAAAATTAGGCACCTGTGTGTGAAAGTATTATGTATAATGATCAATATGTAATTAGAACATGATTATGCTTTTCAAGTGAATGTAGGTAAGTTTTAACCTAAAAAACAATCAGAGTAGATATGGAAATGTTTTTAACATATCCCAGTATAGCCATTAAGTTAGTATTATTTTTCCTGTAAATGGGACTCACTTTGCACGTGACAGACATATGATTGTAATATTACAGTAGCAAATGTCAAATTGCAACCACTGGTAGTATTTTAATCTATTTGCTTTAGCATTTTCAAACTATTTGCTCCACATTTGTGATCATTATGTGTTTAACCAAATTTGTAGCATTATCCATACTTACATGCTATTATTTCAAAAGCAGTAAGATCTGGCCTGGTGGTAATATGGCCAGTTTGTGTTAAAGACAGGAACATACAACATAGGGTGATATCTTTATTCTCTTAATTCAACTGTAAGTACTGTGTGACTGATAACCTGTAATGGGGGATGGTGAATGATTTTCTACATGATTTGTGCCTCCTGATCCAGCATATTCATTAGAAGTCCTCAGGGAATTTAGAACTCCATTTCCTTAGACTTTTTAATTCCATTCTTTAGAGTTGTAATTTACCATAATTACGAAAGAGGTCAGGCACTTCATAAACTGCATAGGTTGGACAGCAACTAAATGTAGAGCCTCCTCTTTACTGAAATAAGAAGACAGAAATATGTGTGCAGTTCTGGTGTCCTCAAAGTAAAAACGACATGGAAATGTTGGAACAAGTCCAGAGGAGGGCCACAAGGATGATCAGGGGACTGGAGCACCTCTCGTATGAAGGCAGGCTGAGAGTGTTGGGGCTGTTTAGCCTGGAGAAGAGAAGGCTGCGTGGAGACCTCATAGCAGCCTTCCAGTATCTGAAAGGGGTCTACAAAGGTGCTGGAGATGGACTTTTTATCAGACTCTGCAGTGATAGGACAAGTGATAGTTGGTTTAAGCAAGGGAAGTTCAGGTTAGATATAAGGAAGAAGTTCTTTACCGCAATGGTAGTGAGGCACTGGCATGAGTTTCCCAAAGAAGTTGTGAATGCTCCATCCCTGGCAGTGTTCAAGGCCAGGTTGGACAGTCTTGGTGACATGGTCTAGTGTGACGTGTCCCTGCCCATGGCAGGGGGTTTGGAACTAGATGGTCTTAAGGTCCTTTCCAACCCTGACTCTTCTGTGATTCTGTGAAATAGAAGACAAAGGTCACTGAAAAGCAGGTCATTCATTACACAAGTAAACATACAGAATGGAACCTTTACCACATGAATGTTCACATGCTTGCATATTTCTTCTCTTGCAGGTTACTTCTTCTGAAGTGCTTTTTGTTTTTTATTTGCTGTTAAAAGGCATAGGAAAAGGTTTATGTATTATCACCTACTTAACCTTTTGCATTATATACTGAGGGCTAACGTGGCTCTCACCATTTAGCTATGTGAAGACTTGGAAGTATTCTGTTTTTTTTGTTGTTGTTTTTTTGTGGGTTTTGTTGTTTGTTGTTTTTTTTTTTGGTGGGGAAGCTTGAATATTGTCATATGAACATGAAGGCAATTATTCTGTAGTTTTTTATACCCATACATATTTGGAGTTTGGATTAAGAGCAAAATGTTGAGTACCACTTTTCAAGAGGAATAGAATTGTATTAGCCTAAACACATAGTCACAGTAGGAATAATAATCTCACATATATTAAAACAACATTTACGTGAAAAGCATAAGAACTTCCTAAACATTGGGTTCACTACAGTAGATCTGACTTTTTTTGCTGATACGATGGAGCTCTTTAAGCCCAACTGCTGCCTGTGATTCTTTCAAGCATTCTTTTGCTCTACTGCCTGATTTACTGCTTGCAAAAGCATGAAGCACAAGAGAGAATCCATTTAAAATAGACTGCAAAAATAAATAAAATAAATGGAGGAATGAACTCAAGCTTGTTTATTGCCAAACCCTCTCTGCTTCTGTACATCAGTGAGTAATAAAAATTGTAATATCAGTGCTATATTTTTATCAATAAAGGTCCTGTGCTTCAGGTACATGACACTAAAAGCTCCACAGTGAAAAAGGGCTTAGATAACCAAAAATTAATTTTCAAAACATCAGAAAGCACTTGGCAGTATTTTCATAATACTTGGATAAACCTTGCTACTTGGGTCAGCCTATTGTTTCCCAAAGGCAAGCATTAAGCTTTTAAGAAGTAGCTTCTGTCATGGGTTCAGCCGCAGCAGTCATTTTTCTCCTTCTTGTAGCTGGTGCAGTGCTGTGTTTTGACTTCTGGCCTGGGAACAGTTGCTTGATAGCGAGCATATTTTGAGGTACTGCTCGGGTGTTTTTGTTAAGGGCCTTTTCTGAGCACATGCTCTGCCAGGGAGGAGGGGAGGCTGGGAGGAAGGAGAGACAGGACACCTGACCCAGGCTAGCCAATGAGGTATTCCATACCATAGCACGTCATGCCCAGGATGCAACGGGGAGAGAGCGGGAAGGCGTGGAGCTCTGGAGGAAAATGGAGGAGGGAGCACGCGGTGCTCGGTTGGGCAGGGTGGAGTTAGTTATGGGTCGGTGGCTGGTGGGGTGTTGTATTCTTTTCGCTTGTTATTGGCTTTATCATTATTATTTGTAGTAGTAATGGCAGTAGTGATTTGTGTTGTGCCTTAGCAATTAAACTGTTCTTATCTCAATCCTTGGGGGCTACATTCTTTGGATTCTCCTTCCTAACTCTCCGGGAGTTGGGGGAGCAAGGGGGGGGAGTGAGTGAGAGTACTGTGAGGATTTGGTTTAAACCACGACAGCTTCATAAGCCAAGAAGAAAAATCACAGGTGGCGTGGTACTTTAGCAGTGTCTAGAGATGGCACTGTGCACTGCCAGAGGCAAGAAAGCCTCTCTTCCTTCCTTGCTTATTTCAAGTATTACTCTCAAGGTAGTTAACTATTCCTTGGATACTGTAAAATTGTTGAATTTAGAAGGATATTTAGCTCTCGTCTCTTGGAAAGATTAACTTCATATTTATTTGGCAGTCTTTACAGAAATCAGATTTCCACTTCTTTTTCCCCTTAACTATTGCTGCCGTTCTCTTTTCCTTAAGATTCTGTGAAATAGGACTTGTATAAAACTGTTAATTCTGATGGAACTGGAACAAAATCCTGAAATAAATGTTAGATGCTGCTTGGCATTATTGTTATAAAAATTGGAATTTTTCTTAGCATGCAATCAAATATTCAGTGTTGGAAGTATTTACTGCATTTTTGCTACTATTCCAGATTTTAAGTAGAGGCAGTGAGACAACAATATGGAGATTACCTTCCTCCACTTTGTTTAGTATTTGATTCTTCTGTTCTTGATACAGAGAGATTCCTGAGGAAGAGCAAATACTCTTAAGGAAAACAGTTGTTCTGAAATCTGTTAGAGGGGTGTGGACATCTACACAGAGGGAAGGAAATTACACTGGGGGATGGACTTTGCATACATGCTGCATTTTTACTCACTGATAAAGTGGCCTTTGAGACTTCTGCTGGTTTTTGCTGTTTGACGAAGGTATGGCAGTGTCATAGACAAGAAAGTATTGTGTAAAAGTATTATGTTTGTTAACTGGCTCCTAGTACTGGACAAACATGCTGCTTGAGAGCTTGAGGAATGTGAAAACATGCAAGAATTCATAGAATTTGCTGAGCATATGTGAATTTCCAGTGTTTATATTCATATGAAAATAGCCTAATTTGGAAACTCACAGTTCTTTCCTGTATTTTAATAATTTTTACAAAGCACATGAAAGTGACTGGAAATGTTCAGATTAGAATAGTTTTGTTTTTTTTTTTTTTTTTCTGTTAAATCTCTGATTGCACCACCAGTGTGTCAATAAGCTAGTTTGTTAGCACAGGCAGAAAATCACAGCAGTACTGCCCCAAGGATAGTTTGTGTGAAGTGAAAGCATAGTCACACTCAAACAGTATTCAGTTTAAGCTAAAAAGTACAGTCAAATGCAAATTCATCCCACAATAGATAACATGGAGTGGAGGGTGAAGTGCTTGAACTGGTTTTGCACAGCCATTCTTACTCTGTGTTCCTCAATGCTTTAAGCAGCACTGAAGATGTAAGTCAAATACTGTGCAAAATCCTGTTAATTCAGGCTAACAAGGCCCCTCAAAATACAAAGCACAGCATAAAGAGAACTAAATTAGGGCAAGAAAGGGCAATCAATATACTGCCCCATTTTTATCATTGTTAAAGTTAGACTAACCCTCATGACATCAAATAAGGGACTGTTAAATTCCTTAAACACTGCAGAAGTCAAATTATAAAGTTAGGCTGGTACCAAACATAAGGTAACATAACATAAGATCCATAAGATTACCAAACATTGACTAAATGATAGGAACAGAAGAGACATACTGGACTTCCCTTTCCTTCATGGTACCTCTAGGATCCACAACTCTTCTTTATAGGCTGTTGCCATACTTGGCTTGCAGCTTGAAGGAATACAGTCTTGTATTCCTTATCAAAGAACTTTATTCTAAGTGATGGTTGTTGGATTATTCCTATGCATTAGAAGCCTTGATAAAACAAATAGGAAATAGTTAAAACCTATATCTAAATGTGAAGTTTTATGTAGAGCTGACTTTTTCAAGATCTTTCACAGTGTACAGCCCATCATGAGTATAGATTTTATTTTACCTGAGCCTTAAATTAGACTGTGACACCAGTCTGTGACTATTACTCTCTGTATAATGAATTTGGACAATTAAGCATGTTGATTTAATGAGTTATTGTCTTAATAAAATGGATTAAAAAGCCTTAATGAAATACACACCTGGAAATATTCAATTTATCTGACACAGTTTATAAGTAATTAGGGCTAAATCAACACAGCTAAAAATACCCAGTAATAAAGAGCAGGCACTGGAATTTATCTTCCAGTATACAGCAGGCAAAGTGACCACCAAAACTATGCTGTTGATTCGTGAAAGTGCTAGGAGAGTAGATGATGAAAAATTGCAGTTACATAAAGCTGTTGCTATGGTGCTCAATTCTTGCACCACTGTGTCTGAATTTAGTGCCTTAGACTGAATTACAAAATCATATATTCCAAATACTGCTTATCATTTCAACAGAGCCTAGTAATAAATGACAAGGAATGCATTACCCATCTGAGATAAGCTAGAGTATATGAGCAAAGACTGAATTCAGGCTTTCTAAAATGCTTGCTATTTTTTAAACTGACATTTGTCTCTCCTGACACAGATATTCAGTTTGTAATTCCTAGGCACGAGATAGTGTTTGAAGATGACATTGAGTAGCTGTGAGCAGTTAGGGGCAGTGAGAACATAAAGAAGGAAGGGTATATAACACCTTCATAGATATAATCAAAGATCTATGCTTTAAAGCAGGTGGGTGGGGGAAAAGGAAACAATTGAAAATGTAAAGTTCAAGTAACTGCAATATTGCAGGCATAGTATGGCACAGCCATATATACAACATGATACCACAGACAGCATTGCTAACTGAAGCTGTCAAATAGACTTCTGGAAATAAAGAGTCACAATAGCAACCAGTTTTGAGACAGTGAAATGGGATAGGCAGACCTTTCTAAAAGGGAACAAAAAATGACAGCAGCATTACCTTTCCTTGACTTTGTCTTCTTTCCTATGCTATTTTTTAATTTCCATGGTATTGGCACAGATGATTTACACTTTGTGTTCCCTTACTTTCCCTTTTCCTGGAATCTTACGACTTCTGATCTCTTGGGCTTCCTTGTACCTTCAACCTTTGAATCAATTCTTGTCCTTTTCCTTCTCTCTGGTTCCCTCAATCTCCTCTTGCCTTTTTCTCATCATACAGTCTTGAAACTTCCCTCATTTTGAAACAAAGAAAAATCCAGTGCAAGTTTCACTACTTTATGCCTTAACAACAGCTTCATCCTGCAAAGTAGCCTTCACAAAGTTATCTTACCCTATTTGTAGAACATGAGACTACTGTTGCAGAGCGATGTTTGTATTGTCATCTAAGGTAGCTCTCTTTTCTATAGAGGCTCTCCTCTGTGATTCCCCAGTTTCTGTTGCAAAAGGCTTACATGATATGCTTCTACATCACCTCTCCTGCATAGATTTCCATGCAGCAATGACCCCTTGTCCCAAAACTCGTAGCAATTAGAGGTGAAAGCCCTGAGGAGATAAGCAGGAAAATTCTTCCAATGCATACTTTTTCTCCCATTAAAACTCAGACACATATATAGTAAGTTTGGAGCCATGTAAAATACAGCTTCATGACACAAATCCTGTTTTGGACAGTGTGAAAATGTTACCTTACCTTTGAGTAAAACAGGAATAATTTAATTTCTTCTGTCGTGCATTTTTAATGGTCTCTTCTGCATAGTGGCACAATCAAGACAGCAGACAAAAAGCTGTTTCAGACTAACCCATAGAAATACAGATTTTGCATAATGCATTTTGAAAATACAAAACTTTAAAAACTGAATCACAGATAACAAAAATCTACTGAGATTTGAAATGTCACTATGTAATTTGAAGATAAACTGATTTAGCAGTGTAGATTAAACATACTAGATTTTATATGGCAAACTATGCTCGCATCTAGGAACTTCTAAAGCAAAAATAATTTAATACAATATAATAACTCAATCAGGTTTAATAAAATGGCATTTCTTGGTAAAAGTTTGCATGAAACTTTTGTAGAACTATGATTTTTGTATTTAATTGTGCAAAGAAACCCCCATTAGTGTCAAATTAACTATGCCCTGACTATCTGCACAGATCAGAGAAGCTTCCCATTCTTTTCTCAAAAATCTAAAACATGAGAGACATACCATTGCTTTAACCTCAGTGAATGACTTACCTGTTTCACTGTAAAGTACTGAACTGCTAATGTTATAAAAGAAAAATAAGGTAATTAAAATGTAAATAAAGAGGAAAGAGAATAAGAAATGGGGGGGGGAGAGGGGGAAGTTAAACATTGCCAGTTATGGTGTGTACAAGATGAGTAAAGCATAGAATCACAGACTGGTTTGGGTTGAAGGGACCTTAAAATCATCTAGTTCCAACCCCCCTGCCACAAGGAGTGACACCCTCCACTAGGCCAGTCTGCTTAAAGCTTTACCCAACCTGTTGTTCAACACCTCCAAGGATGTGACATCCACAGATTCTCTGAACAGCTTGTACTAGTTTCTTACCAACCTGACAGTAAAGAATTTATTCCTTACATCCAATCTAAATCTACTCTCTTCTAGCTTAAAACCAATACCCCTTGTCCTGTCACTATGTGCCCTTGTAATAGTCCCTCTCCAGATTTCTTGTAGGTGCTGGAAGTCAGCTACAAAGTCTCCCCCTAGACTCTGCTTCTTCAGGCTGAACAACCTAACTCTTTCAGCCTGTCTTCACAGGAGAGGTGCTTCAGCCCTCTGATCATCTTTGTATCTCTCCTGTGTATTCAGTCCCACAGATCCATGTACCGCTTGTATTGGGGGCCCCAGAGCTGAATGCAGTACTCCAGGTGGGGTCTCAAAAGAGCAGAGTAGAGGGAGAGAATCAGGATACAGTTGGTTTCTAGGCTGCAGGCTCATGCTGAGCTTCACATCAACCAGCACCCTCAAGTCCTTCTCCTCAGGTTTCCACAAGTCTGCTCTCAATTTAGTCTCCCTCAGCCTGTATTTGTGTTTAAGATTGCCCAAACCCAGGTGCAAGACCTTGCACTTGGCTTTGTTGAACTTCATGAGGTTGGCATTGGCCCACCCCTCAAGCGTGTCAAGGTTCCTCTGGATGGCATCCCTTCCATCCAGTGTACCAACTGTATATTCTGGGTTCAGCAGTAGCAGTCATTTTTTCTCCTTCTTGGTAGCTGGTGCAGTGCTGTGTTTTGACTTTCGGTCTGGGAACAGTGATGAGAGCAGTGATGTTAGATGCTCAAATGTTTGGTTTGTCCAAGGACTTTCTGAGCCTCATGCTCTGCCAGGGAGGAGGGGAGGCCGGGAGGAAGGAGAGACATGACACCTGACCCAGGCTAGCCAAAGAAATATTCCATATCACAGCAAGTCATGCCCAGGATGTAACTAGGAGTTACCTGGAAGGGCTAGTACTCTGGGGGTTGAAGGAGGTATCGGTTGGTGCTTGGTTGGGCAGGGTGGGGTGAGTTATGGGTCGGTGGCTGGTGAGGTGTTGTATTCTCTTCACTTGTTATTTCCTTTATCATTGTTATTATTATTGGTGGTAGCAGTAGGGATTTATATTATACCTTAGTTATTAAACTGTTCATATCTCAACCTGTGGGGGCTACATTCTTTGGATTCTCCTCCCCAACTCTCCAGGAGTTGGGGGAGCAAGGGCGGAGGGAGTGAGTGCACAAGCTCTGTCTGGTTTGGTTTTAAACCACAACACTGTACCACATAGCTTGGGGTCTCACATAATCATACTTTTTGTTACACTTGAAAGCATAACCAGAATTGGAGATAATTCTTCATTCTTTATTACTCATGTTGAAAGACATATTTTAGAACTCTTTGGCTGAAGAGCCTAAGTTGGGTATCATAGAAGCAGATTGCTGAAGATAGGGTTAAATGAAAGAGTTGCATGTAAAGCAACAGCTTTCACTATGTGGAAGGTGAGAGGTATCTAGAAAAGCTGGATGAAGCAAGAGGATTATCAAAATTTGTGATATAGTCAAGTAAGCTTTCAAAATATTCTCAATACAAAGTAATCTGCCTTTTAGAAAAAAAAAGAAAAAAAAAGAAGAAAAAATAATGAAAGCTGAATTCTCTTACTGTGAACAACTAGTGTTGTTTCAAAACATCGGAACATAAGAGTAAGACTTCTTTTTCAAAAAGTGTATGAACATGGGCTAAGAGACAGGTTAAAACTGAAGGTAAATTTTTAGTAGTGACATGCTCAGTGATACATGGCCGCACATCTTATTTTCAGGACCAGTTTTGGCATGTTCCTATTTGCCTGTGTCAGACTAGAGTGAATGAGATTGAGAATTCTTCCTCATTAAATACCCACAGAGGTCTGCCAGGAACTCATTAAGCAATCTATCTGGTTAGCACTCTAGCTATGTCTACATGTCTGTTGTGGTTTAAAACCCCACCTCAGTCTCCCGCAGTACCACACACACCTTTGTTCCCCCCCCCCCCCCAACCTTCCCACTCCAGGAGAGATGGGGAGGAGAACCGGAGGAATACAACTCCCACGGATTGAGATAAAACAAATCCAGCGATTCAGGTATAACACAAATCACTACTGCTACCACTAATAAATCAATGTTAGAGGAAATAAACAAGGAGAGAGAATACGATACCACCCGCCAAAACGAGCCCAACCCGGAATAGAGCTAACCCCTCCCCTTCCAGCCAGCTTCCAGTTACCTCCCCGAGAAGGACGTGCTGTGGTATGGAATACCTCCCTGACTAGCCCAGGCCAAGCGCCCTATCTCTCCCTCCTCCCTGGCAGAGCATGAGCTACTGCTGAACCCAAGACATCATCCACCCCTTATTCCATACCATTCACGTCATGCTAAGATCCCACGTTTTAAATATACCATTATATATATATATATATATATATATATATATATCTGCATACACCGAGACAGAGAGAAAGCAATCATTTCTTAATACATGGACCAATCCCTATAATACTATTGAGTCCATTTGGTCCATGATGTTAGGTTTGTAATAGTCTTTTGTAGCAGGAGAGTCTGTGTGCAGTGCTGGATTGTTGCCTGCTGATGTTGATCATTCCTTTAGTGCAGAACTCATCTGGTTCTATCAAAGTTCATTCTCTGTTGGGACGATGGTTAGAGGGAAGTCAGGGCCAGTCGCTGGTCACCTGAAGACATCTAGTCGATGGACTATAAAAATATTACACAGCGAGCAACAACGTATAATTAAGTTCATTGGCTGTTTTCCCCTAAAATCAAATCCCCTTGAGGTATACATCGGACTTCCCCATCTTCCTGCATTACCCACGAAGTATATCCGGGTCCTTGAGCAAAAGCAATCCCACGAGTGGGTTTGCCTTGACCTGAAACAGGAGTAACCCAGACTGTCTTCCCTAGCAAATTCCTCATGTGCACTACAGGGACTTTGTCCCCCTCCACAATATGTAAAAGTTCTGACTGGGCTGGGCCAGCCCTGTTGGCAGATCCTCTGGTGTTGACCAACCAGGTGGCCTTTGGTAAATGTGTATCCCAATGCTTAAAAGTTCCCCCACCCATTGCTCTCAGTGTAGTTTTTAACAGCCCATTGTACCATTCAATTTTCCCAGAGGCTAGTGCATGGTAGGGGATGTGATATACCCACTCAATGCCATGTTCTTTGGCCCAAGTGCCTATAAGGTTGTTCTGAAAATGAGTCCCATTGTCTGACTCAATTCTCTCTGGGGTGCCATGTCACCACAAAATCTGTTTCTCAAGGCCCAGGATAGTGTTCCAGGCAGTGGCGTGGGGCACAGCATATGTTTCCAGCCATCCTGTGGTCGTTTCCACCATGGTAAGCACATGGCGCTTGCCTTGGTGTGCTGGTGGGAGTGTGATATAGTCAATTTGCCAGGCCTCCCCATATTTATACTTCAGCCATCGTCCTCCATACCAAAGAGGTTTTAACCATTTAGCTTGTTTAATTGCAGCACATGTCTCACACTCATGAATAACCTGTGCCAAAAATAATTCGCCTTTATGTTGCCAATCTAAGTCCATCTGAGCTACTTCAATCTTAGCAGCTTTATCCACTTGGTTATTGTGGTGTTCCTCAGTGGCCCGACTCTTAGGTATGTGGGCATCTACATGGCGTACCCTCACCACCAGCTTCTGCACCCGGGCAGCAATATCTTGCCATAAGGCAGCAGCCCAGATGGGTTTACCTCTGTGTTGCCAGTTGCTCTGCTTCCATTGCTGCAACCACCCCACAGGGCATTTGCCACCATCCATGAGTCAGTATAAAGATAGAGTACTGGCCACCTTTCTCGCTCAGCAATGTCCAGGGCCAGCTGGATGGCTTCCACCTCGGCAAACTGACTCGATTCACCCTCTCCTTCAGCAGTTTCAGCAACTTGTCGCTGAGGACTCCATACAGCTGCCTTCCATCTCCGATGCTTTCCCACAATACGGCAGGACCCATCAGTGAACTAGGCTTACTGCTTTTCACTTTCTGACAATTTATTATATGGTGGTGCCTCTTCAGCACGCATCACCTCCTCCTCTGGTGACATTCCAAAATCTTTGCCCGCTGGCCAGTCAATGATGACTTCCAGAATGCCTGGACGACTGGGATTTCCTATCCAAGCTCATTGTGTAATTAGTGCAGCCCATTTACTCCAAGTAGCATCAGTTGCATGATGCATAGAGGAGACCCTGCCTTTGAACATCCAGCCCAGCACTGGCAAGCGGGGTGCCAAAAGGAGCTGTGCTTCAGTGCCAATCACCTCTGAAGCAGCTCGAACCCCTTCATAAGCTGCCAATATCTCTTTCTCCATTGGGGTATAGCTGGCCTCCGAGCCTTTTTATCCCGAACTCCAAAAACCAAGGGGTCGACGTCGAGTCTCCCCTGGAGTTTTCTGCCAGAGGCTCCAGGTAGGACCGTCCTCCCCAGCTGCGGTGTACAGTACATTTTTCACATCTGGACCGGTCCGGACTGGTCCAAGGGCCACTGCCTAAACCATCTTGCGTTTAATTTGCTCGAAGGCTTGTTGTTTCTCAGGACCCCATTTGAAATCATTCTTTTTCCAGGTCACATGATAGACAGGGCTTACAATTGAACTGTAATTTGGAATGTGCATTCTCCAGAACCCCACGACACCCAAAAAAGCTTGTGTTTCTTTCTTATCAGTTGGTGGAGACATTGCTGTTATCTTATTGATTACTTCTGTAGCGATATGTCTACGTCCATCTTGCCATTTTATTCCCAAAAATTGAATTTCGCGTGCAGGTCCCTTGACTTTATTCTGTTTTATGGCGAAACCGGCTTTCAGCAGGATTTGGATTATTTCCCTCCCTTTCTCAAAAACTTCTTCTGCTGTATCACCCCACACAATAATGTCATCGATGTATTGAAAGTGTTCTGGAGCTGTCTGGAACAGTCCATGGCAGATGGTGGGGCTGTGTTTCCACCCCTGGGGCAGTCGGTTCCAAGTGAACTGGACACCCCTCCAAGTAAAAGCGAACGGTGGCCTGCACTCTGCTGACAAAGGAATTGAGAAAAATGCATTGGCGATATCAATCGTGGCATACCACTTGGCTGCCTTTGACTCTCATTCATAATGCAGCTCTAACATGTCATAGAATCATAGAATATTTAGGATTGGAAAAGACCTTTAGATCATCTAGTTCCAACCCCCCTGCCACGGGCAGGGACACCTCACACTAACAAAGACTATTGTTTGCTTGGTTTTAAACAAAATTTAATCCCAGTCCCTTTAGTTAAAATATTCATTGTAATGGAAACACTGTAAATTACTTTTTCCAACTCACATGCCCATTTTTCTTCTATTATTTCTCCAAAGCCAGTATGGAAGGACAGTACCAGTGGTGTTTGTTTCAAATTTGGGGTTTTGTTTTGTTTTTGGTTTTTTGTTGTTTTTTTTTTTTTGATGATCCAAATACATCCTCCTTGTTTTTCCATGCATTAGGTCCAGTTGCTCTCTTCATCAAGCTTTGCACCCAGAAAGAGAATTGCCCTGATAATTATTTTCATATTTCCAGAAATTTATGCCAAATAGGAAGATCTCAGTTTTCATTTATACCCCTTGATTCATTAGGTATATGTGATAACATTAGTGGTTTTATGGACAGTAAGAGAACAGTATACATTAGTGTCATGGGTTCAGCCGTAGCAGTCATTTTTCTCCTTCTTGTAGCTGGTGCAGTGCTGTGTTTTGACTTCTGGGCTGGGAACTGTTGCTTGATAGTGAGCATGTTTTGACGGTGTTTTTGTTCAGGGCCTTTTCTGAGCACGTGCTCTGCCGGGGAGGAGGGGTGGCCGGGAGGAAGGAGAGACTGGACACCTGACCCAGGCTAGCCAATGAGGTATTCCATACCATAGCACATCATGCCCAGGAGGTAACTGGGAGAGGGGCCAGAGGGGTGGAGCACTGGGGGGAAATAGAGGAAGTAGCACGCGGTGCTCGGCCGGGCAGGGTGGGGTGAGTTATGGGTCGGTGGCTGGTGAGGTGTTGTATTCTCTTCACTTGTTGTTTGCTGTATCATTATTATTTGTAGTGGTAATGGCAGTGGTGATTCTGTGTTATGCCTTAGCTATTAAACCGTTCTTATCTCAATCCTTGGGGGCTACATTCTTTGGATTCTCCTAACTCGCCGGGAGTTGGGGGAGCAAGGGGGGGAGTGAGTGAGCAAACTGTGCGGATTTTGGTTTAAACCATGACAATTAGTTACCACAACTTCAGCACAACTGAGCTGTCTCTCACAATATAGTTGATAACGAGTTAGGACATTATAGTCTAGGTTGGCAAAAAAGCAGATGGGTAAAAACCTGTCTGAATTACTGGGTTCTGAGGGTAGCAGTGAATGGGTCATGCACCCAGTAACAAGGAGGAAATACTCCACAGGATCCATTCTAGGACTGGTTCTGCTTAACAGTTTTATCAGAGACCTGGAGGAGGTTACAGAGAATGTGCTGATCAAGTTTGCAGATGAGTGGTTGGTGAGATATGTATGAGGGCACAGCTGTTCTGCAGAGGGGCCTGTGATTCGGAGAAAACTCGAGGGACAAACTTGTCAATAAAGTTTTCAAGTTGGCAAACAAGTATTCTTCATTGTGGCCCTGGGAGACACGAGGGATAGCTCCTCCTAATGTGTGTCCCCATATGGCTACACAAGCCATCCTTATACAGTCCCTGGGCATACATACATACTCATGAGGCTACATATGGATTACAAGATTTTCCAGAAAGTTCCCCGCAGTTCCGAATGTTTCCGAAAGTCCCCCCCAGCCTGGTCTGCCTTCACAGCTGATCCTGCTTTAAGTAGGGAGTGGGGATTAGAGACCTCCTGAGGGCTCTTTGCAATCTGATCTTATATGGTACCATTCTATGATTCTGTAAACTGTTACTATATTCAACTTACAAAAGCGCTTTTGTTTTCCCATACGCAAACACTGCCAAAAAGAAACAAAACAAAACCACCACAGTAACACCGGTAAACCCCAAATCACCTTCCAGAGGCATCAGACCCTAAAGTTTCATTTCTGCTGTGACTCAATACCATCCTTTTGAGATATAAATATTTTCCTGAAAGAAGGTATTCTGAATTTATAAAACAAAGTAACCTCATTCAGGTACATATTCCATTTCTCCAAAGGTCAGCAAACTACATCTGGTATTATTTTTGCCTAGACATCTATTTCCAGCTCCTGACTCACGTTCAGATTCTTGCAAAGTACTGATGTTGTCACAGCCTTGTGCTTGTGCTGCACCCATTAATCCATAAAATAAAGAAACCTTGTTTTTTCTGCTTGGGTGTTTTTTTTTTCTTTTTTTTTCAGTTAGTAAAAAATATAAAGCTTCACAACTACAGCTGTGCATTGCTAAGCATGAAATAATCCTGGGTTTATAATGCCAGAACAGACACCCTAAAATTTAGAACCTCTCATATGAATCTTGCTGTCTTTCACTCCTTGGGCAGGGCGGGAAGATGTTATGAAAGGAAAGGAGACTTGAAGAAGCCTAAGGTTAAATTAAACAGTGGTAGGTATATGAAACGTCTGAGGAATTTGTAATGTTAAACTTCCAGAAGGAATGGATTAATAGAAAAACAAGTGGTGAAAGAATATGATTAATAGTTTCACATGACTAATTCATTACATTGCATATGATGCTGTTACGTATTGCCTTGCAGGTTCTCTTGGAATATAAGCACGTATTTTATTCTCAAGAAAATGATGTGCCATGCAGTTTTCTGAGCATACTGGCTGTGACAAGTACTGCCTTGTGCTTGGGAACTTTTACATTACCTCAGCCTCTCTCTTACAGTGATGATGCTGGAAATAACAGTTACTTTCCAGGAACAGCTTATTCTATCAAAATTTCTGAGTAACTCCACATACTATGTGCTAGCATCTTTCACTCAAGAGCCAACACGCATGCACAACCAAGGAGCAGACACTAACAAAATACCACATCAGCAGCTTCATTTTGATTACAAATTGAACCATACAAAGCTTCCCATGGTCTGCAGCCAGATTTGCAGCCACAGTAAGGAGAAGGGCAGAATCACAGAATCACAGAATCCCAAGGGATGGAAGGGACCTCAAAAGATCATCTAGTCCAACCCCACTGCAAGAGCAGGGTAACCTAGAGTACATCACACAGGAACTTGTCCAGGCAGGCCTTGAATATCTCCAACGTAGGAGATTTCACAACATGCGTGGGCAACCTCTTCCAGTGCTCTCTCACTCTTACAGTAAAGAAGTTCTTCCTGATGTTAACTTGGAACCTCCTATGCTCCAGTTTACACTCACTGTCCCTTGGCCTATCACTGTATATCACCGAAAAAAACCTAGCTCCATCATCCTGACACCCACCCTTTACATATTTGTAAACACTGATGAGGTCACCCCTCAGTCTCCTCCAAGCTAAAGAGACCCAGCTCCCTCAGCGTCTCCTCATAAGGGAGATGTTCTGCTCCCTTAATCATCTATGTGGCCCTGCGCTAGACTCTTTCAAGCAATTCCCTGTCCTTCTTGAACTGAGGGGCCCAGAACTGGATGCAATATTCCAGATGCACCCTCACCAAGGCAGAGTAGAGGGGGAGGAGAACCTCTCTTGACCTACTAACCACACCCTTCCTAGGATGCCATTTGCCTTCTTGGCCACAAGGGCACATTGCTGCTCATGGTCATCCCCCTATCCACCAGGACCCCCAGGTCCCTTTCCCCTTCACTATTTTCCAGCAGGTCAACCCCCAACCTGTACTGGTACGTGGGGTTGTTCTTCCCCAGATGCAAGACTCTACACTTGCCCTTGTTGAATTTCATCTGGTTTCTCCTTGCCCAACTCTCCAGCCTGTCCAGGTCTCTCTGAATGGCAACACAGGCTTCTGGTGTGTCAGCCGCTCCTCCCAGTTTAGTGTCATCAGCGAGCTTGCTGAGGGTACACTCAGTTCCCTCATCCAGGTCAGTGATGAAAATATTAAACAGCACTGGTCCCAGCACGGACCCCTGAGGAACTCCACTAGTCACAGACCTCCAGCTAGATTCTGCACCATTGACCACAACTCTCTGCCTTCTTCCTTTGAACCAGTTCTTGATCCACCTCACTACCTGATCATCAAGCCCACACTTTCTTAGCTTATCTGAGAATGCTGTGGGAGACAGTATCAAATGCCTTACTGAAATCAAGAAAACCACATCTACCGCTCTACCACCATCCCTCCACCTAGTCACTTCCTCATAGAAGGCTGTGAGGTTGGTCAAACATGACTTCCCCTTCATAAAACCATGTTGGCTGTTCTTAATGACCCCCTCATCCTTGATATGCCTAGAGATGGAGTCAAGAATAAGTTGTTCCATCACCTTTCCAGGGATGGAGGTAAGGCTGACCGGTCTATAATTACCCGGGTCCTCCTTCTTGCCCTTCTCATAGACTGGTGTGACATTTGCCATCCTCCAATCGTCAGCCACCTCTCCCGTTTCCCACGATTTACCAAAGATGATGGAGAGTGGCCTACCAATGACCTCCGCCAGCTCCCTCAACACCCGTGGGTGTCTTCCATCCGGACCCATCGACTTATAGATGTCCAGATTGCTTAGCTGATCTCTAACCCCATCCCCATCTACCACAGAAAACTCCTCCTTTGTTCTGACTCCTTCTGGGGCTATAGGAATCTGAGTCCCCTGGGGAGAATCTGCAGGAGTAAAGACAGAGGCATAGAAGGCATTCAGCACCTCTGCCTTCTTTATATTCTCTGTCTCCAGGGCACCCACCTCATTCAACAGTGGGCCTATATTGCCTCTTGTTTTATTTTTATCTGCTATGTATTTGAAGAAGCCCTTTCTATTGTCCTTAACACGACTTACAAGATTAAGTTCCAAGAAGGCCTTAGCTGTCCTAATTGCCTCCCTACATCCTCTAACAACTGTCCTATATTCCTCCCAAGTGGCCAGCCCTTCCTTCCATTATCCATAGATTCTCTTTTTCTGCATGAGTTTGCCCAGCAGCTCCTTGTTTAAACACGCTGGTCTCCTAGCTCCCTTACTTGATTTCCTACCCATTGGGACACTCTGATCCTGAGCTTGGAAGAAGTGGTCCTTGAATGCTGACCAACTATCATGAGCCCCTTTACCGCCTAGTACCCTTTATCAGTTGATTGAAGAGGCCAAAGTTGGCCCTTCGGAAATCCAGAACTGTGGCCTTGCTGGGTATTCTATTCCTCCCACACAGGATCCTAAACTCCACCATCTCATGGTCACTGCAGCCAAGGCTGCCATTGACCATCACCACTTCAACCAAACCCTCCTTGTTGGTGAGTACTAAATCTAGCAGCGCCGCTCTCCTAGTTGGTTTGTCCACCATTTGCATTAAGAAGTTATCATCAATGCACTGGAGGAACCTCCTAGACTGTGAAGAAGGGGCAGAACATAGAATCATAGAATCATAGAATAGTTAGGATTGGAAAGGACCTCAGGATCACCTAGTTCTAACACCCCTGCCATGGGCAGGGACACCTCACACTAAACCATGTCACCCAAGGCTTCATCCAACCTGGTCTTGAACACTGCCAGGGATGGAGCATTCACAACCTCCCTGGGCAACCCATTCCAGTACCTCACCACCCTCACAGTAAAGAATTTCTTCCTTAGATCCAGTCTAAACCTCTGCTGTTTAAGTTTTAACTCGTTACCCCTTGTCCTATCACTAGAGTCCCTCATGAATAGTCTCTCACCAGCATCCCTGTAGGCCCCCTTCAGATACTGGAAGGCTGCTATGGCGTTTCCACGCAGCCTTCTCTTCTCCAGGCTGAACAACCCCAACTTTCTCAGCCTGTCTTCATATGGGAGGTGCTCCAGTCCCCTGGTCATCCTCGTGGCCCTCCTCTGCACTTGTTCTAACAGTTCCATGTCCTTTTTATGTTGAGGACACCAGAACTGCACACAGTACTCCAAGTGAGGTCTCACAAGAGCAGAGTAGAGGGGCAGGATCACATCCTTTGACCTGTTGGTCACGCTTCTTTTGATGCAGCCCATGATACGGTTGGCTTTCTGGCCTGCAAGCACACACTGTTGGCTCATGTTCAGTTTCTCATCAACCAACACCCCCAAGTCCTTCTCCACAGGGCTGCACTGAATTTCCTTTGTGCCCAACCTGTAGCTGTGCCTGCGATTGCTCCTACCCAGGTACAGGACCTTGCACTTGTCATGGTTAAACTTCATGAAGTTGGCATGAGCCCATCTCACAAGTTTGTCAAGGTCCCTCTGAATGGCATTCCTTCCCTCCAGCGTATCGACGGAACCACACAGCTTGGTGTCATCGGCAAACTTGCTGAGGGCACACTCAATTCCATTGTCCATGTCAGCGACAAAAATATTAAACAAGGCCGGTCCCAACACCGATCCCTGAGGGACACCACTCCTTACTGATCTCCAGTCAGACACTGAACCGTTGACCTCAACTCTTTGAGTGCGACCATCCAGCCAGTTCTTTATTCATTGAGTGGTCCACCTATCAAATTGATGACACTCCAATTTAGAGACAAGGATGTCATGTGGGACAGTGTCAAACACTTTGCACAAGTCCAGGTAGATGACGTCAACTGCTCCACCCCTGTCCATCACTTTTGTAGCCCCGTTATAGAAGGCCACCAAATTGGTCAGGCAGGATCTTCCCCTAGTAAAGCCATGCTGGCTGTCACCAAGCACCTTTCTTGTTTTCATGTGCCCTAGCATGCCTTCCAAAAGAATCTGCTCCCAGATTTTGCCAGGCACAGAGGTGAGACTTACTGGTCTGTAATTCCCCGGGACATCCATTTTCCCCTTCTTGAAAATGGGGCTTATATTTCCCTTTTTCCAGTCATCAGGAACTTCACCTGTCTGCCATGATTTTTCAAATATGATGGCCAGTGGCTTAGCAACTTCATTCGCCAGCTCCTTCAGGACCCGCGGATGGATTTCATCAGGTCCCATGGACTTGTGTACATTCAGGTTCTTAAGATGGTCTCGAACCAGATCCTCATGTACACTGGGCCGAAGGTCTAGGTTTTCACAGTCCCTGCGTCCGCCTTCCAAGACTCGGGTGCTGTGGTCAGAGCCTTTGCCAGTGAAGACCGAGGCAAAGAAGTCATTCAGAACCTCAGCCTTCTCCAAGTCCTGTGTAGCCAGTTCTCCTGAAAGTTTCCGGAGGGGGCCTACATTGTCCTTAGTCTGTTTTTTAGCTGCTACATACCTATAAAATCCCTTCCTATTATCTTTAACATCCCTTGCCAAGTTTAGCTCCAGTTGGGCCTCAGCTTTCCTAACTTGGTCCCTAACTACCCTGACAACATCCCTGTATTCATCCCAGGCTGCCTGTCCTTGCTTCCACCTTTTATAAGCCCCTTTTTTCTTGTGAATTTTTCTCAGCAGCTCCTTATCCATCCAAGGAGGTCTCCTGGCTCTCCTGCTGCACTTTCTTCTGGTCGGGATGCAACACTCCTGAGCCTGTAGCAGGTGATCCTTGAATATTAACCAAGAGTCTTGGGCCCCCTTGCCCCGTAGGGCTATATCCCATGGAACTTTACTAAGCAGGTTCCTGAAGAGGCCAAAGTCTGCTCTCTTGAAGTCCAGAGCAGTGAGCTTACTGCACGCTCTTCATATGTGTACATTTCACTGGGCACTTCTGTATACTTCTAGCGTTGCCAAATGTGAGGCAAGTTTTATGTATTTTCTTCTTCAAAGTCTTAGAAGCCAAGTATTAGTCTCTTTCAACCAAAAGATTTCCTTCTCTGAATGACTATACTTTGGGGTTTTATCATGAACTTAAACTTAGGCCTAAATTCTGCAAAATTTATGAGAAGCATCTACTGTTATTGCAGATTCTATTTAAGTGAAATGATGAAAAACAAATATTTTTGTTGCCAGATTCTTTCATTTTTGTAAAAGTATGTTTTACAAATACCTCATTCTTTTTTTCAGTCACAAATTGAAAGACATTCAAACTATGCTCATGAATCTGTAGATGAATGAGTCAAATCAACTGATAAAATGTTTATGAAATGCATAATAGTTGTAAGCTATTTAACATTACTTGACTAGATGCTTTAGAAATCACAATCCTATGACTGAATAAGGTTTCATGGGGGGAAACACAGTGCTGTAATGAAATCCCACAACACATATGTAATCATAGTACAGTGAAAACCAAAAAGTTATAAATTGGGGGGAGGGAAAGGGACAGGAGAAGGGAGGTAAGAAAGAAAAAGGCACTGCAGAAGTAAGTTATCAAAGTTAATAAATGAAAAGGCATAGTGTCTCAAATCTACTTTTATTTCTAACTCCTTAAGCAATCAGCATGAAGTGTCATTTATGTCAAGCTAGGTAACAGGTATGTATCTGTTTACTCAAGAGTTGGAAAGAGGCAGTATTGTCATATCACAGAATGGATATGCAGCTGAATCTCAGTTGTTGAGAAACTGCTCCCAGATTGCTTGCATCCAAACAGCCTGCTTCCAGAGGGAGGCTGAAGTAGAAATGCTGAGGTTCAACAGCATTTGGCACAGTAACCATATTCCAAACTCAGTGGAAGAGAGATAAAATTTTGCCCACCTATTAGAGAGTAGACAGAGAAATCTGTGTAGTAACAGCTTGTCAACCTGATACTGATCCTGGGCAAAAAATTGAATGGCTGACACAAGACAATTAAAGAAGTGCTAAAAAAATAAAGATTAAAATAATTATTACCAATCAAGAGGGGAAAACAGCAACATTACTTTTGATAAAGATATATCTGGTTAGTTCAAATAGCTTAGTGTCTTGCTTAGCAACTTGTGTAGTACTTCAATTGAAAGGACTCATTAAAAAGGTGACACAGTAAGTACATTAAAAAGCTGATAAATATTTCCTTGACCTTCCTGTAGAGAGGAATAATAAAAGAGCACATATTTCTAGCAGAATTTCAGTGAACAATTCTAAATTACTACTTAACATTTTATGAAAGACCTGAAAGGAACACACTAATTAACTTCTGATAACAATTACGAATTACACAAGAACTGAGCAAATTAGTCTATTTAAGAGGACAGATCAGTAACCTGAAGTGATCTGGGCTGCTTGATAAATTGTGCATAAGCTAGCAAAATGAATGCCATGATAGCTAAGAATAAGGCTACAGAAATTACTGAGGTCAAGAGAGCCCTTCTGAAAAGCCTTTTCAGAACTGACAGATAACCACTACAATTAACATTCTGTGCAGTATTTGAGAAGTGTTGTATTGCATAGCACTAAAAAACCCCACATCTTTGAGATTTACTATTAATCTAAAAAAGTTGGCCTTGGTGATTTGAGTTAGCCTATGTGATTCAGCTTTTACTTCCAGAGCTGTAAGGAACAGTTGAATGTTTCATAACTACAGGGTCACCAGTTCTGCCTTGATGAAGTATTTATATTGGTGTAAAAATCCCTTGTTCTCAAATAAGAGTAACAGTCACAGCGGCTGTTCACTGTCATTCTGGATAAACTATCCAATTAGATCTATTTGAAATACAAAGTATAACAGAGTAAACACAAAGGACTAAATATAGAAGTTCTTAGGCACAAAGATTAGGTTGCAGTTCTCCACAGATGGACTCCTATTATCTGAACTCCATCGTTGCATTACTTTTCCACACTGCCAACTACAAAGTCACAGTAGTGACTTCAGCAGTGTGAATTTCTCATACTAACCCTCTCCTAGGTCCATTTTACACAGTGTAAAGAAAAATTAGAAACAAGTCTGACTGGAACAAGAATGCACAGCACTATTGCTATGAGGATAGTCCCCTTCCCTGAAAACAGGCCTCCCCACCAAAAATTTGTTTAGAACTCAGCTGATTAGATTTGAAAGATATAGGCACATGCTTGTATCAGAAAAAACTTTCCAAGTAACTCACAATACACTGTTCAAATGCAGTTCAGGAGTCACAATTTATATTTTACAAGTCACAGTAAATGTTTAGTATAAATTCTGTATCTTTCCATTCCTATACGTATAAAAAATAGCAGTTATGCAGCTGTCATTACTGATTAAATTCCTCATTGAAAATACCTTACACAGTAGCTTATTTCTAACAGCCGCTATCAAACTATTTGCCAATATCTGCAATCCATTTCCAAAGCAATGTTTCACCCACAAAACTGAAGTTATATAAAGACCATTAGTTATTAATATATACTCAGCTTACTTTGAACTACAGAGTCTAAATCACAAATTTGTTCCCAAAAACCCATAAAGAAGTGGTGATTTTTGACCTATCATGCTTACCACTATCCTGGAAGTTGGACTACTTTGGCATATCAAAATCAGATTAATGGAATGACAGTGAAATTTTAATGTTTTTTTTTTCTGTATGCCAGCTGTATATCTATAGCTCGTTTCTCATTCTAGAAAGTATTAAATCTTTTGCCCAGCCTACAGCACAGATAAAAAAAACAGAATACTAACAAGAAGTAAACATCTGTTCTGACAAAAGTCTAGCTCAATACAAGATCCTTTTGCAACATCAATTTTCACATCTGGTGAAATGCTTACATAGTTCAAACTTTCCCCACTTACCATGTCTAACAGGGGATGGCTAGGAAACACTGAGAGCAGCACACATGTTTAATGATATATCTCCAGAATACTCTGCAGTTCCCAGTAATTTGTGCCTCAGATTTTAAGGAGCAAAATTATACCCATAAGTTCATTTTACATGCCTGATCATTTTTTAGACATGAGACAGGAAGCTTCTCTTTATGAAACTGCAATCACTCTGGTGTACTTTATTCATCTGTATTTACTAATATTACTTTTCAAAAAAATTTGCATTAATTAACCATGCATAGATAACATAGTCACTATGTCTGCAGTCACCTAGAACACCTTTGAAGCCTTTAAAAAGAAAACACTGGTGCTACATCAGCTAATTCCTGCCTGTAATACCACCACAACTTTAAGCTGGAGATACCCAAACTACAGATTGTGGTAAGCAATTTAATTTTAGAACTCTGATGAACATCATCTGGTCACTTTCTTCCTGTTCATTTTCTCTACAATGTTTCATAGACCTTTTTCACCAGCAGCTTAACAGATTCCCTGACAGAGTAAACCTAAGCCTTCTATGTGTGAAGTCCCCAAATTCCATAATGGTGAGCAGCAATGCAAGAAAAACCCCATGTAATTCCTTTGCTGTGGTCTCACCATCTTAAGTCCTCTTTTTATGCTTTCATCAATTAGCTGCACACACTCTTGTCAGCTCTTCTCAATCTGAGGTATTTGGAAAAGATTTGACTGCACTTATGGTTTAAGAATTATTCCTCAGACAGTTTCAGGTTTGCCTCAGTATGTATTTTGCACAGAGCTTTCTGAAGTTTTTTATCCTTTCTGTTTTCTCTTTGCTTTGATTTTCAAAGTACCACAAACCTAAAGACAAATTACATACCCAGACATAGTAATTCAACAAACTCTTTAGTATTTCCTACTGCATGTCAACACTTTCTTAATATTATTCACAAAGACTTCATTTAGAATTTCCTTGAAAAACAATCTAGGCACTTGAAATGAAAATAAATGTAACTTCCTTAAAGATGTATGTTGTTCAGTGAACTATATCAACAATTGTGGGCATTTTTTATAAGAGCATACTTAAGATAAATGAACAGAGAATTAACTGTGATCAAAACTGGCAAAACAAGATATGACTGCTTTCATATGGAATATGTCTTTAAACATACTGTGTTTTTTAAACAAGCTTTGCTAGATTCTTTCATGGGTGAACAATCTTTCTTGGCTTAAAGAAAAAATAATCTAAATATCAAAGCCTCATAATCTCATGAAATATGCAGATTACCTAAGCAATTTATATTGTGTAATTTATGAAGATTTTTCAAAGGATTTTCCAATTAGCTCACATTCCAGAATATAGTTTCACCTATAGAGTATTTTTATGGGGCTAAATGTTTCTGTGGAAATATCTCAGGCAAAGAGCAATGACATGCAGCCATATTGCTTCCATATCTGTTTTTCTGCATTGCACAGCATAATGCCAAAGATACAACAGTTTAGTTGTAGTTAGCTGAACTACTACAGGCACTGCAGAATGAAGCTCTGCAACAGGCACTCCTGCACACATTTCAAGTGCTGCCTTTATTCATACTGTGTGGTAGCAGCATCATAGACCCATTTCATGTTCACATACCATGCCTCCAGTATAAAACAATAAGGTCCCAAGTGAAAACACATTCAGCCCGTTCTTAAGATAGACAATACCTCTGCCATGAGTATTGTGCCAAGAATTGACATATCAGAATGCTAAAGTCCCCTTTGTCTTCTGCAAGTAGAGAAATTGTTGCATTTGCCAGTACTGTTACATATTAGGCTACACAGTCAGCCTAAATCTGAGTTTGGTGAAGAAGCAGCTACATGGCTGCTTAACAGAAGCACATCATGCAAAGTGAGAGCTGTATTTTACATTAGGTAATACCAGGAGGAAAATTATTGCTTCTTCCCTGCCTTCTTCCCAATTATGCCATCCTTATTTGTTGACAAACACCAACATACAAAAAAAAGCTAAACCAAGATAACACAGGAGAAGGTAAGCATCTTCAGGGTTATAGATTTCTGGAAACCAATCACTGGTGAGAGGGCTGAGATCTGGGGAAGGTACAGAACATTGAAAATATATATTATATTCCAGGATTGCGCTATATACCTTATTCTACACAGAAAATACTTAAGATGATATAGTATGGATTTGTCTTTCTTTTGAAAGCATATCTAAAATATCTCAAGGTAACAATCTGCATTTGTCCAGGGGATGAGTTAGAACAGAGCCATTAGTGTAACACCATAATATTCAGAATTAGGGTGCTTCTTTTTTTTTTAGTGGCCAAAAGTTAATAGAAAAGAAACACTTCAAGCTTGTTTCTTACCTTTTTTTAAATAAAAAGACCATGTTTTTTAACAAATCTTTAACATTATTTTAATTCACCTAAAAGAATCACAAACTTTTTGCAGTAAAAGCTGAGCAATCTTTTTTTTTTTTTTTTAAGAATATCAAACTGTCATAGATAAGCTGCAGGGAAGCCATTAGCACCTCTGGATACAACTCTTTGTAAAGACACTCCAGCGCTAAAAGAGGAAGGGTTGTATCCTCTTTTCTGGTCACCTCAAGCATTTGACCTGGGGCTTACTAGCTAGCACAGTTTTGGGTCACCAGCAGTGAGTGGGGGGTGGCAGGGTAGGAACATCAAGACTGTTCCATTTCATGTATTTATTTCATTATTGTATGAGCCACCAATAGAATTATTTGAGCTTACTGGTTAGGACATCTTCCAGGGCAAGGAGAATTAAGTGATGTCTCACTGGTTCAAAGGAAAAAAGAGACACTGAAGAGAAGTAATTCAACTTAACGCCTTCAAAATTTAAAGAAAAAAAAAAGCATTTTAAAAGCATCCACTTCTTTCACTTGGTAGTGTTTATTTTTTTTTTTTTAACAAAAATATAGACAGGAAACTCAAAAAAATAAAAAATAACTAAATGATATCTAAGAAAAGTATATTCCTTCTGTAGATGTGCAGAAGTGTTAACTCCATCCCAGAATAACTCTGAGTTTACACTTTTGCAAGAAGTCTATCATTATATTTTGTTCCTGGAACTGGAGAAAAATAAATCCACAGTGGAAAGCAGTAGAAAATCCTCTCCTACACATTCAACTATTCATCACAGAAACAGTTTAAAAGAACAAAGAGTTGGAATCTAAATACAAAACATAACAGAAGATCAATGATAAATCAGTATCAGTGTAACAGTGGTGAATTACCCCAATTACCACCTAAGTAGTGTTCTAGACAATTTTCTTCTCCTGCAGAGCACTGTATACACTCTTGATGTGTGAGGATGTAACTAACCATCACTTCCCACCCCCCCCATCCCCCAAGTTTGAGGTTTTCCAATAATACCAGTGTTCAACAAATTTTACTTTGTAGTAGGTGGTCTCATTGCAATCCAGGGATCCTGATGTTTAGCTTCAGGGATGTTACCAGCACTTAATGAGAGCTACTTGCAAAGTTTCAAGGGAAGTTAGCGAGATCAATTCTTCACACGACAGCTTTATCAAGTCATTAGGTGGTTCTAACCAGGACTTTGCTAATTAGCTTGTAGCCTCAAATGAGTCTGTCACCTTAGACTGTCCTTTATCACCATTAACATGGTATTTGAAAAATCTATACAGTCAAGGTGTTTGTGCTTAGACTTCCCTAGTATTTAATTGGTAAAACATCAAGCTAATTCTTTCTAGTTTAAGTGTTCTCAATGATGCATATCCTAAGAACATAATTAACAGGGATAAATGTTTTAAGTGAATCATATATACCCAGTAATATAAGTAGAACTGCCACATTGTGTATAATTCTCATTACAAATTACATGAGATAATATCAGGTCATACCTGAAAACACATTCTGGGAACACAAACATGCAAGAGAATAAACATTGCTGTTTAGGGGAAGAATGCTTGGGAAGGGGTTCCTGTTAGAAAGGCATGCAATAAAGTGCACAGAAAAAAGGTGGGAGATGTTGCAGTTGTTACTTGCTTCTAAAGGACCCTTCCCAAAAAACAGAGAGTGCAATAGAAAATACAGACTAATCACTTGGTATACTAGTCAAACAACACAGATCAGAAAATCAAGGGAAAAGGGTCTTCCTTCTTGTTTAGAACAAATAAAGCAGTAAATCCTTGGCAGTTTATCAGTTTCCTCCCAACCCAAAGCTGGGGTTGACCATAGGGATCTGGGTCCAACCTAGCAGCTATGATGTCAAGCACTAGCAACAATGTCACGTGGAGAGGGACTGATTGCAGTAGTTCAAGCAGCAAAATGGTTACAAGAAGTAGTCCTTAGCAGGTAGGTAAATTATGACTATCAGGCTTTACAGGTACTAGAGAATTCTCTTCACAGTATGCATGAAAATAGTGCATGCTTCATCACCTGCCACAAGCACAGGCAGCAGAGTTCATCAGAATTGGCTAATAAATTGTACCAAAATTAATACTTTTGTTTGGCAACATTTTCGAGTGGTTAAAACCCACAGTAGTTTAAGTCCACAACTCTGACTCCAAACTTCTCAAAACACTGATAGTAAGATCCCATTTATTATACAAATTATTTATTATTTAATGAACTACATTTCTTCTGTATTTTTAGTTGACACTTATAAGGGATCCATATTCCCACAAAGCTTCTGCAATGCCCACCACAGTATGTGTGTTACATTTACATTTAAACTGGCCTTCACTCTTTGCAGTTCAAGCACTTTTGAGGCAGAAAATCCTAGCAATCTCCTGAAATTCTCTGGTTGTTTTGGGAAAGTATAAACACAGCTCAACCTTATCTTTGTGTTTTCCTGAAAAGAATGACTAATATCCTGAGTCTTCACCAGGGCATTTATAAAGTCACATTATTCTTTAGCTAGCTAGGTACAGTGATGTACCTGTTGTATGCCCAACTCTAAATCAGGGCAGAATGTTCAATCTTGAGTTCTGGCAGAGAAGAGCAGCTAAGCCTCAAGTCATTCAAAACACTGTATTGTTCTGAACAACATATAACCTAGTGCCATAGCTTGTAAACTGGAGGAGAAAACTGTTTAAAACCAACAAATTAAAAATACTTTTGGAGAAGCCAACATGCTCATTTCCCGAAAATGATTGAATCCTGCCTATTTGTTGACATTAAATCTTCAGCAAAGCATACACAGTGAGACCAGCAATCTATATTCCAGTACCTGTAGAAAAGCCACCAGATACCAATTAAATAAATGTTTTTATTTCTGTAGTGTTTTTTCTTGCCTTACAAGTCAGTCTAGCATTAAAGTTTTCGCCCCAGATAATTCTCAGATATTACTCTCCCTCTGCTTATTTTCTCATGTTATCAAACAGACAACTATATTCATTAGGTACAAATAAACCCCTTAATGCTTCTGTGCAACACTTGCTCTGCGAATGAAATAACTGGTCAGATGCACTGTAATGTCCCTGTGAAGTTTCCTCATTTTTATGCTTCCTGCCATGGCATTCCTCATCCACTTCCAAACAAAATACACAATCACCATAGCAGCTCTCCAGGAGCAGTGACAGGAGGGTGTTCTACATTTGCCATTAATACGGTATTCATTTGTTCAAGTACTGGGGGGAGGGAAGGGGTGTCCTAAATTACTATTAGCTATAGAGAGTAATTGTCCATCATCTTGGCACATTAAACAGGAAATGTTTGACAACTGCTTCTACCTGCAGGTATTTTACTTCTGCTTCTGTTATGGTATGCTAGGACTTAGAGTCACTGCTGTATTTAAAACAAGTATGCTTGCTGAAAACAGTTCAACAGGGGACAGCTTAAAGTTCATGGTAGATGAGCAAAACATCAAGAAAGGTGGTGGCTTACTGCAGGATTAATTCTTACCTCAGTACTAACTGCTAATTGCTGATAACTGGATACAAGGCTTAAAGGTTTTCTGGCATGAATTTAACCAGCATTAAATTAGTTGTTTGCTGTTGCCTTTAAGAGAAACCTAAACTTTGGTTAGCACTGTTATGAGCTATAACAAAGCCTCCACAGTTCTCTCCAAACTGTAGGTTTTGGAATCCTTCCACTACTAATTGTCATATTATTCCCACTAACATATAGATACCAGTACTAGCCAACTGAAGAGTAAATTTTCTTTATGTAGTATTTGTCAGTATAGTTTTACTTTCTTACCAGACTTTCCCTTCTCTACTTTGAGTGCTCAGGATATATGCTATATGAGATTACTTTATCAGCTCTTCACAGTTGAAGTAGCAACCACAGCCACCATTTGCAGTTGAAATAGCACTACAGCCAAAAGCGAGGTTTGGCATGATATGATGCAGTAATGACCTCTAACTGTGCCTCATCTTGATATTTAAGATACCTGTAGTTATTCCTTAGGAGAGCAGGGCAAATAATAAAGGTCATAACAAATCTTGATCCATGTGTTCCAAGAGACACAATGTATTTTGAAGAAGAAAGCTGTGAACTTGCATACTAGTAAGGCTGTAATATGGTGCTGTAAGAAAAATATAATTACTTGCACCAAGTAGTGTATTATTTATCCACAGCAAGCCCCCCTTGTCCAATCAGCACATTTAACTATGTAATATGCCATTCCTCTCCAATAACATGAAATTTTTATTATGTATAAAGATGACTATTTCAGAAGCTAGTAAAATACTATTACAGAGAGTTGCTAAGGGGCAATTTAAGGAGGCATGCTATTAATCTGTTCAGTTTCAATGATTTGGACACTTAAATCACCACTGGTCCTAAATCCTAAATACTGTGAAGTCCAGATAAGCTAGAAAAACCAAGATCCAATGTTTTATAAGCAAAGAATGCAGTCATGACCTGAAATTTTTTAAGTGGCAATATAAAAGTGGGGAAATTATGACCTTGACCCCAAATATTGTCAACTCTAGCAAGAAGAAAGTATTTGGAAATCCTTAACACTCCCTTTGAAATGGCATCAAAATTCTAGTTCAATGTTAATAACAATTTTTAATCAGCATAGTAGCAGTAACATTAAAAGTCTAGTTGCACTGCCTCATTCAATCCAATTTTAAATTCATTCTAAAAACAATGCATGCAGGATGGTCACTGTAATCTTCGAATTCAGTAGTCATGCAGTTGATCACTCTGCATCAGTACAGAGCATCAGACTTCCGGTGGGTTTCTGCACTTGACAGTCGGCATCCTTATCGTGATTATAGTTCTAGCATCTGTATATTCACCCTTGGTGTTTATTTTTTTAGCTGCTTATGAAAAGTAACAGAAGACAGACTTTTAAAACACAGAATATTAAGTTGTTCCTTCTGCAAACTGAATTGCTCAGATTATTTGTAGCTCTCTTCAGAGCCACTATCTCCATGTTACTAGATCACTAAAGAATTTAGTTTATAAGACACCAGTCACTTTTAGTTTTTCAAATGAAAGATGCTTAAAAAATTTTAAAACCACTATCAACTCTACAAGACTGTTTTATGATCATTTGAAACTTTCATATGGAATTTGCTTTTGATTTTGGGATTCAGTTTGCACAAACTAATGGCTGCTCTCCTTTTAAAAGCTGATCATCATCAGCATCTAAAACTTTTCTTCCAAGTTCCAATTTCAGAAAAACACAGTTATTTCATATCTATTTTTACATGTGCTTTTAAGTCTGCCATCATTCTCTAGATGAATGCATTTCCTCTCACTGATAATTACTCACTGTGTCTTCGTAAAGCTTAACATTGTCAAATTCTATGCAACATTTAAGTAAATGTGCATGCAAAATCATCAGAACTGTTTAAATAATTCAGTCCTGTTATTCTGTTTCTCTTCATAAAGCTGCTAGAAAACACTAAAGTTACAGTGTTTGGGTTTTTTGTTGCTCCCCCTTGCCCCTTTCCTCACCCACCCAAAAAGCCACCAACCTGTGAGCATCCAGAAATAAACAAAACAATACCTCAGACATACCATGAGGGACAAATAGAATTTTTATGGATCCAATTACTATAGATGATAAAGGTAAAGGCCTTGCAGTTTAAGGAAAATTCAGGGCTAGCTAGTAAGTTAAAGTGGAATTAAAAAAATTTCAGATTTATTAAAGCTCCCATAAAAAGTTACTTGAAGCAGTTACTATATTGGCACCAGCTACTGCACTTTTGTCTCTATTCGTTTTGCAAGTACATGTGAAAATGTTTTGTACGTATGACAGCTATGTAACAAATATTCATGCATTTTTGTGAATTATTTTGCTGTCTCATCATCAACATGCCATTTCTGATGTCAACAAAGACATGCAAGTAGCAAACAAAAACCAGATATAAAACCTCTCATTAAATCATATTTCTCTACTTCTGTTTTCATATTTCTTCTGCATCACAAGCCAAGAGTTTATATAGTCCATGAAGTGTTTGCATGTTTTTAATGTCCAAACACCATGCTATCACTAAGACATATCGAGTAGACTTACTTCCAACACATATCTCAAAGAAGAAAAGCAATCAGCCGTAGTAATTTTCTGTGCTACCAAAGACATTATCAAACCTGTGACAGAACAGAATTTTGTAAGGTCCTATAAAAGCAGTATGAAAAACCCAACACTTCTCTAAAGAGCTTCTACATACATTTTAAAGCAAGAAGCAGTGGATAGATGCTGCTACAAACCCTCTCTTCCCAGTCTATAACTTTTCATCAGTAGAGCAAACACAAGAAATAGTAATGTAAATCACTTTTGTCACCAGGTACACTTAAAACATACTATACTACCTTACCTGACTACTGGAAAAATCTAGGAAGACCATAGCAGCACAGAACAGACCCCAGGTAGGGCTACCCTAGAACACCCCACACAAGCCTCTCATTTGTTGACAAACTTCACTGCCTTATCAGGACACATAGCTCAATAAACACAACTTTGTTATTGCTACTAAAAGATTACAACACTTGTACAAACCTAACAACACAACATCCTCCCACCTTACCTAACTCTGCAGTGGCCTTAGCAGGTTTCATCTTATTTCAGCTGTTAGACAATAATTAGCTAAGTGATTGTTGCCTAATCCCCATCACCTGATCTCAGGAAACACCACATGTAGTAAAAAGGTCCCACAACCCTATAAAGTCACTGCATAACAAAAGGTTGCCCTTTGTAATTTGGGTCCACTGCATGAGGGAAGACCTCACTGCTGGTACCAAACATGCAGGAAAGTGCAGTACTATAACATCTAGGCAGGGTGGGCAGACCTGAATGTTGGTAACAAGTGACACCCACAGTGGCAGACATGGCAAGGTGATGAGTGGGGTCCAGAGTCCATCCAAGGCCTCCAGTGCAACAGCAAATGGCCAGAGACAGGGCTTTGAAACACAGCTACAACACAGATCAGTGTTAAGCTGGGGCTTAAAGACAGAACTGAAAACAGATAATCTGAAATGTACCTTTAGAAAGAAATATATGTCCAGGCCTGGTCTTAAATAGAACTCTTGCAGCTAAAGAAGATGGGGATCTGTCCCAAATAAAAGCTAGTCAGGGTAATCAAGATCACTTAAGGCACTCAGGACCCTTACACTCTTTGTGTTAATTTAGGCTTAAGGAGGCTACTGTGTAACTTTCAAGCTTCAGCAGACTAGTAACAAAACATGAAAAAAACCCAGCCTTCAGTGGCTCTCAAGAACAAGGAAAATACACACCTCTACCTCTTTCATAGCTAGAATTAAATGCCATATGATCACCAGATAGGGCTGGTGATGGTAGCGTCTTCTCATAACCTTTTGCCTTTTCTGCTTGAGGAAAACTAGTACTTTTGATCTTGAGACCCAAAAGGATACTGGGGAGGAACTGTAGTGATAAAGAAAAGGCATAGGAAGTTTATGCATATTAATTAATGTTGCATCAGTTAACTGCACAAGTAGTAACTTCATACTACATTTTGATTAGTCTAACAAAATTTTAGTTTAATGCATAAGGTGTAATGCTTTTTTGCTCTTAGCAGGACTTCCAAGTGTAGAAGTTAGTAATGAAATAGAGCTACTTTGAGAGACTATTTAAATAACTTCAGTTTAGAAACTGATTTACATAAACCTAGCTGAAACAGGGCTTTCCTATCCTGGCGAATATTTTTCCTATTAACTTTGTATTTACTCACTATAGTATGTTTTTCTAACAAGCAATATGTCTTGCTGTTACACCACCAAGTTTAGTTCTGTATATTTTTTCCCAATAGCAATTAAGGGGGTTAGTTGTAATATATATAACCTTGTCATAAGACTATTTGTTGGGATGATTACAATATAAAGGTGCTAGGGTACATGCAAAGAGGGAAGGCACCCAGTAATTTCTGAACACTTTAAATGATATTTCAAATGTATATTCATTTAGAGGGAAGAATAAGTTGTTTACAACAACACTACATCTGCATTTTACAGCAAGATAAACTAGTAAGGCTCCTAAAAGCATGTGCTTTTGGGGCACTTCACAGTATGGATTAAAGAGGAAATGCATTCTTAGATAATTTGTATTGTCCTCCTAAATAATATTATGAAAAAATTATCTAAATTGCAATGTCAAGGTGTCAATTTGTTAATACCTTACATGAGGAGGGATCCCACTGCTGTTGGCAACAACTGATTACGCATCTCTAATTCCACTGATCATCAAGATAACCAACTCAGCATCAGACTGAAATAAATAGATGGAATTCCACCTGCTGTCCAAAACTGCTCTGAATTCACTTGTGTCATGGTTTAAACCAAGTCTGCACAGCTCGCTCACTCACTCCCCCCTTGCTCCCCCAACTCCCGGAGAGTTAGGAAGGAGAATCCAAAGAATGTAGCCCCCACAGGTTGAGATAAGAATGGTTTAATAGCTAAGGTATAACATAAATCACTACTGCTACTACTACTACAAATAATAATGATAAAGCCAATAACAACAAGTGAAGAGAATACAACACCTCACCAGCCACCGATCCATAACTCACCCCACCCTGCCCGACTGAGCACTGACCGATACCTCCTCCATGCCTCAGAGCTCCAGCCCTTCCGGGTCTCTCCCTGTTACATCCTGGGTATGATGTGCTATGGTATGGAATACCTCTTTGGCTAGCCTGGGTCAGGTGTCCTGTCACTCCTTCCTCCCGGCTTCCCCTCCTACCCGGCAGAGCATGAGCCCAGAAAAGGCCCTGAACAAACCAAACACCTCAACTCAGCAGCAACTCAAAACATACGTGCCATCAGCAACCGCTCTCAGCCCGAAAGTCAAAACACAGCACTGCACCAGCCACCAAGGAGAAAAAAATGACTGCTACTGCTCAAACCAGGACAACTTGCTACAAAGCATTCAGTACCTGAATTCTTCATTAAGGAAGCAGTGTGTATTTTTCATCATGATAACATTAGGAGTGTTCTCAGCACACAGATGGATTTAAACTCCAGTTCACAGAAACTGAGTTAAAACAGCTTCACAGTAAAACAATTTTTTTTTATTCTTTAGCTGTTATCAAGGATACATTTTAATGTGAATTTGGTTTATTCTGCCTACAGATGGGGCCTACTTTATGCATACAAGATGCATGTATTCAATTGCAAAATTTTACTTTGATCAGATCTATTCCTCATCTCACTTTCTGAGCTTCAGAATGACAAATAAGGGGAAATGGAAACTGCACTGCAGGCTTGGGGTAGCCAAATTATCTTGGATCTTCAGATTCACAGAATTGCAGAATCCCATAGATTCATAAGAGTTCTCTCCTAGATTTCTGATGGAATGTACCCTAGAAGACACTGCTTCAGTAGCGATAGCTGACAACTACACTCTTTGTTTAGAAACATGGCCATCTCAATAGGGAGATCTGGAGGTGGTAAGCTTCCCTAACTCAATGGGTGTAGGTTGAACAGGTATCCTACAGGGGTATATCACTATTAAAAATACTTTCTTCTATATTCTGAGACTTCCATGATTGTCGTGGTTTAAACTAAATCTGCACACTTCCCCCTTGGTTTCCCCTCCCCCCCTCACCTTCCCACTCCCGGAAGGTTGGGAAGGAGAGCCAGAGGAATACAACTCCCATGGATTGAGGTAAATCAGTCCAGCAATCAACAAAATTCACCACCGCTACCAATAACAAATTAATG
Source organism: Melopsittacus undulatus (assembly GCF_012275295.1). NCBI lineage: Eukaryota > Metazoa > Chordata > Aves > Psittaciformes > Psittaculidae > Melopsittacus > Melopsittacus undulatus. Next base: position 79,508,779 of record NC_047527.1, on the reverse strand, counting down.
TTAGAGGGGTCAAACAGGGAGAGAGAATACGATACCACCCGCCGCCACGAGGCCAGCCCGGAAGCCAGAGAGAGCTCCCCCCTCCCCTCCTGGCCAGCTTCCAGTTACCTCCCTGAGCAGGACGTGCTGTGGTATGGAATACCTCCCCGACTAGCCCAGGCCAGGCGCCCTATCTCTCCCTCCTCCCTGGCAGAGCATGAGCTACTGCTGAACCCATGACATTATCCACCCCTTATTCCATACCATTCACGTCATGCTCAGATCCCACATTTTCAATATACCATCATATATATATATATATATATATATATATATGCATACACCGAGACAGAGAGAAAGCAATAATTTCTTAATACATGGACCAATCCCTATAATGCTATTGAGTCCATTTGGTCCATGATGTTAGGTTTGTAATAGTCTTTTGTAGCAGGAGAGTCTGTGTGCAGTGCTGGATTGTTGCCTGCTGATGTTGATCATTCCTTTAGTGCAGAACTCATCTGGTTCTATCAAAGTTCATTCTCTGTTGGGACGATGGTTAGAGGGAAGTCAGGGCCAGTCGCTGGTCACCTGAAGACATCTAGTCGATGGACTATAAAAATATTACACAGCAAGCAACAACGTATAATTAAGTTCATTGGCTGTTTTCCCCTAAAATCAAATCCCCTTGAGGTATACATAGAACTTCCCCATCTTCCTGCATTACCCACCAAGTATACCCGGGTCCTTGAGCAAAAGCAATCCCACGAGTGGGTTTGCCTTGACCTGAAACAGGAGTAACCCAGACTGTCTTCCCTAGCAAATTCCTCATGTGCACTACAGGGACCTTGTCCCCCTCTACAATATGTAAAAGTTCTGACTGGGCTGGGCCAGCCCTGTTAGCAGATCCTCTGGTGTTGACCAACCAGGTGGCCTTTGGTAAATGTGTATCCCAATGCTTGAAAGTTCCCCCACCCATTGCTCTCAGTGTAGTTTTTAACAGCCCATTGTACCGTTCAATTTTCCCAGAGGCTGGTGCATGGTAGGGGATGTGATATACCCACTCAATGCCATGTTCTTTGGCCCAAGTGCCTATAAGGTTGTTCTGAAAATGAGTCCCATTGTCTGACTCAATTCTCTCTGGGGTGCCATGTCGCCACAAAATCTGTTTCTCAAGGCCCAGGATAGTGTTCCAGGCAGTGGCGTGGGGCACAGCATATGTTTCCAGCCATCCTGTGGTTGTTTCCACCATGGTAAGCACATGGCGCTTGCCTTGGCGGGTTGGTGGAAGTGTGATATAGTCAATTTGCCAGGCCTCCCCATATTTATACTTCAGCCATCATCCGCCATACCAAAGAGGTTTTAACTGTTTATCTTGTTTAATTGCAGCACATGTCTCACACTCATGAATAACCTGGGCGATAGTGTCCATTGTTAAGTCCACCCCTCAATCACGAGCCCATTTGTACGTTGCGTCTCTGCCCTGATGGCCTGAAGTGTCATGGGCCCACCGGTCCAAAAATATTTCGCGTTTATTTTGCCAATCTAAGTTCATCTGAGCATTCTCCAGAACCCCACAACACCCAAGAAAGCTTGTGTTTCTTTCTTATCAGTTGGTGGAGACATTGCTGTTATCTTATTGATTACTTCTGTAGCGATATGTCTACGTCCGTCTTGCCATTTTATTCCCAAAAATTGAATTTCCCGTTCAGGTCCCTTGACTTTATTCTGTTTTATGGCGAAACCGGCTTTCAGCAGGATTTGGATTATTTCCCTCCCTTTCTCAAAAACTTCTTCTGCTGTATCACCCCACACAATAATGTCATCGATGTATTGCAAGTGTTCTGGAGCTTGCCCCTGTTCCAGTGCAGTCTGGATCAGTCCGTGGCAGATGGTGGGGCTGTGTTTCCACCCCTGGGGCAGTCGGTTCCAAGTGAACTGGACACCCCTCCAAGTAAAAGCGAACTGTGACCTGCACGCTGCTGACAAAGGAATTGAGAAAAATGCATTGGCGAAATCAATCGTGGCATACCACTTGGCTGCCTTTGACTCTCATTCATAATGCAGCTCTAACATGTCTGGCACGGCAGCACTCAATGGTGGTGTGACTTCATTCAGGCCACGACAGTCTAGTGTTAGTCTCCACTCCCCGTTAGACTTTCGTATTGGCCATATGGGGCTATTAAAAGGTGGGCGGGTCCTGCTGATCACTCCCTGCCTCTCCAGTTTACGGATCAGAGTATGGATGGGAATCAGGGAGTCCCGATTGGTGCGATATTGCCGCCGGTGCACTGTTGTGGTCGCAATTGGCACTTGCTGTTCTTCGACTTTCAGCAACCCCACAACAGAAGGATCCTCTGAGAGACCAGGCAAGGTGGACAGCTGCTCAATTTCCTCAGTCTCCAAAGCAGCAATACCAAAAGCCCACCGGTACCCTTTTGGGTCTTTGAAGTACCCTCTCCTGAGGTAGTCCATGCCGAGGATGCATGGAGCCTCTGGACCAGTCACAATGGGGTGCTTCTGCCATTTCTTCCCAGTCAGGCTAATTTCAGCCTCTAGTACAGTCAGCTCTTGAGACCCTCCTGTCACTCCAGAAATATAGATGGGTTCCACCCCTTGACAGTTTGATGGCATAAGGGTACACTGTGCACCGGTGTCAACTAGAGCCTTATACTTCTGTGGGGCTGATGTGCCAGGCCATTTGATCCACACAGTCCAGTAAATACGATTGTCCCCTACCTCCACCTGGCTGGAGGCAGGGCCCCTCTAATAGTCATCGTCATCACAATCTTGGACACCTAAGTCATGTTGAAAGGGATTATTCTTCTTTATCACAGGAGCTGGAGTAAAATCAGCTCATCCACTCCATCTGGGAACCTGTTCACAAGAGACTGAAGCTGCAGCTCTCATGGGGTGAGCAGTCTTGGCCCTTGCTCCTCTCTTCAATTCACCCACACGTTCCTCCAAGGCTGAAGTAGGTTTTCCATCCCACTTCATCATGTCTTCTCTGTGATCCCCCAGGTAAAACCATAGGGTGGCCCGTTGTGTGTATCTTATATATTTTCTCTCTCGAAAAATAGGACGCCTTTTGTTAATAGCTGAAACGTGTGTTGGCACACGTGAGGAGCTAGATAAATCAGAGAGATCGTCCCTCAACTGTTTGAGATCCTGTTTGAGATCCTGAGACAGTTTTTCCACAGCTGAGATGATGGAAGTGGTAAGATTGTCTTTGAATTCTCGGAATTTATGAACCATTTCATCTACTGTTAGTGGTACTTTCTCATTCCAGGTTACTTTTACCAATGGATGGGCATATGACGTCGGTGCGTTCCGTGTAAGTATTTGCCCCATAGGTCATGTGCATTCGACTTCATCTGGGTCTATGGGTACATTCCCATTATTCGGCTTGGTGTGGTAGATTATCTCTACGATAGCTGATTCCCTCAGGGTCTGGATGCCTTTGTCTGTATTAGTCCACTTGGCCGAACAACTCATAACATCATCCTTGTATGGGAACCTCTCTTTCACAGCCACCAAAAGCCGCCTCCAAAGACTGAGGGTTTTTTTCTCTCTTGCAATTGCTTTGTCAATTCCCCCTTCTCTAGTAAGTGATCCCAGCTGCTTGGCTTCTGTACCTGCTAGTTCGTGACTATTAGCCCCATTATCCCAACATCGGAGCAGCCAGGTGATGATGTGCTCCCCTAATTGACGGGTGAAAACTTTTCGTATATTCCGCAGCTCAGTTGAGGTCCAAGATCGAGAAGTCACCTCTTCTTCTTCGTCGTGTGATGATGACCCCTGATCAGATAGTAGACCAGGCAGTGGATGCATAGTTTCTTCATCCTGCCTCTTCCTTCTTGCCTCCTTTCTGTTTTTTCTCTTGTGATTGAGGTAAAATCAGTCCAACAATTAAGGTATAACACAAATCACTAGCTACCAATAACGAATCAATGTTAGAGGAGACAAACAGGGAGAGAGAGAATACGATACCACCCGCCGCCATGAGGCCAGCCCGGAAGCGAACTAACTCCTCCCCTCCTGGCCAGCTTCCAGTTGCCTCTCCGAGCCCAGCCCGGAGGAGATAGCTAACCCCTCCCCACCTGGCCAGCTTCCAGTCCCCTCCCCAAGCAGGACGTGCTGTGGTATGGAATACCTCCCCAACTAGCTCAGACCAGGCACCCTATTTCTCCCTCCTCCTTGGTAGAGCATGAGCTACTGCTGAACCCATGACAAGTCCCTAATGAATAGTCTCTCACCAGCATCCCTGTAGGCCCCCTTCAGATAATGGAAGGCCTTCTCTTCTCCAGGCTGAACAGCCCCAACACTCTCAGCCTGTCTTCGTACAGGAGGTGCTCTAGTCCCCTGATCATCCTCGTGGCCATCCTCTGGACTTGTTCCAACAGCTACATGTCCTTTTTATGTTGAGGACACCAGAATTGCACACAATACTCCAAGTGAGGTCTCACAGGAGCAGAGTAGAGGGACAGGATCACCTCCTTTGACCTGCTGGTCCCGCTCCTTTTGATGCAGCCCAGGGTACGGTAGGCTTTCTGGGCTGTAAGCACACACTGCCGGCTCATGTTCATTTTCTCATCAACCAACAACCCAAGTCTTTCTCCACAGGGCTGCTCTGAATCTCTTCTCTGGCCAACCTGTAGTTGTGCCTGAGATTGCTCGTACCCATATGTAGGACCTTGCACTTGTCATGGTTAAACTTCATAAGGCTGGCATCAGCCCATCTCGTAAGTGTGTCAAGATCCCTCTGAATGGCATTCCTTCCCTCCAGCGTATCGACGGAACCACACAGCTTGGTGTCATCGGCAAACTTGCTAAGGGTGCACTCAATCGCACTGTCCATGTCACCGACAAAGATGCTGAACAAAACCGGTCCCAACACCAGTCCCTGAGGGACACCACTTGTTACTGGTCTCCAGCCGGACATTGAGCCATTGACCACAACTCTCTGTGTGTGGCCATCCAGCCAGTTCTTTATCCACTGAGTGGTCCACCTATCAAATTGATGACACTCCAATTTAGAGACAAGGATGTCATGTGGAACAGTGTCAAACACTTTGCACAAGTCCAGGTAGATGATGTCAACCGCCCTACCCCTGTCCATAATTTCTGTAGCCCCATCATAGAAGGCCACCAAATTGGTCAGGCAGGATTTCCCCTCAGTGAAGCCATGCTGGCTGCCACCAAGCACCTTTCTCTTTTTCATGTGCTTTAGCATGTCTTCCAGAAGAATCTGCTCCCAGATTTTGCCAGGCATAGAGGTGAGACTGACTGGTCTGTAATATTCTGGGTCATTCATTTTCCCCTTCTTGAAAATGGGGGTTATATTTCCCTTTTTCTGGTCATCAGGAACTTCAGCAGACTGCCATGATTTTTCAAATATGATGGACAGTGTCTTAGCAACTTCATTTGCCAGGTGCTTCAGGACCCGTGGATCGATTTCATCAGGTCCCATGGGCTTGTGTACATTCAGGTTCTTAAGATGGTCTCAGACCAGATCCTCTCATGCAGTGGGCCTAAGGTCTTCATTCTCACAGTCCCTGCATCTGCCTTCCAAGACTTGGGTGCTGTGGTCAGAGCATTAATATGCTTAGTTATAGTATTGAATTTTTCTTGCATGAGCACAACTGAGATTAGTTTTCACAGCTAAATTCTGTACTAAAGTATGTGCCATAACTAGATCATTGGAAATACTGTGCATTAATCTAATGATAGATCGTGTCCCCCCATCCCCCAGGCTTGTGATCTCCTTCTTTGAAAGTCATGAGACAGCCATACGTACTCCTGAGAAAAGACCATTATATTTTATTTACTGTAATAGATTATTTTTTCCCCAAAATGCTAGATGTAAAGATTATAAATTAAAAATAACCAAAGTACCAAACCACTATATTCTTTACATAAATGTCAGAGTTCCTGAACTAGAAGCTTTTTCTGTCTTCTATGTCTCTCTTCTGTTCAGTACTAGAAACATTTTTGCTTTCTTAACCACCATACAGAGTACTCCCTCAACTATTTTTTGAAATAAAAGACATTTAACTTTTATAACAATTGTGGCAAGACATATGGAATAACAGTCCCTCATATGATGGAACATATACCATGTCTGTGATGCTAGTGCAAGCTGGAAGAAATACCACACTGGGGTTAAAAGCAGCTGCAAACAGATAATTACCCATGAAATGTGCACACTTCCTATCTCTGATGGATTGATGAGGAAAGACAATCCCTTGAATCTGCCAGAACACATCTATTATTAGACTGATGGGCTAAAAAAGGCATTATGGAGAAGAGGCCTATTCCAACATTTAGCTTCAGCTGAAAACAATTGTTTTCAAATGAATGAACTGATTATGTTAGGGGCCTCTATCAATTTTATACTCTTCAGTCAAACATTAATATTCATGGCCATCACCTCACTTTTAAAACAAATCATCCTTGATATCAAGGTCTTTGGCAATATTACAGAAACTGTACTTTTAGGAAGAGATATTGTTCTTAAGGAATTTTGCTGTTGTAATAGTTGTAATAAATATACTTAACAGCTTGCAGCAGTTTCATTTTTCCCACAGTAATTCTCTTCAATGCACTGTTTTTTTTTCCTAGCTTAGTACTTCTATGCCAGGTTAGTGAAAACCCTCACAAGAAGTTGTGGGAAAAATAATTTGCATTCAGCAGCAATATCCATCTGTATTTTTTTGTTTAAGACTGATGCATTAAAGTATTCCAGGGCAGAGATACAAATTCAAATATAATATCTGCACCTGTGTGCAGAATCGTCATGAAGATAAGGACCTTTTTTAAAAAAAATCTTGAATACATTGTCCTTGATGAAAATGCTGTTCCTTTTCTTTTGGTTTACTTGCTTGAGAAATAGGTTAGTATATTAAATAACACTGTTAGCTTTAAAGGATTATTGTAACATTGCAGAGCACTGTTGATGAAGAATCTAGTTCTGCTTCTATTTTGCTAGTTATCATGATAAAGGGAAATTAAATCTGATGTCCAGCTATGACCAGAACCTACTCAATTTGCAATACCCCTTGCCTGAGGTAATAATTAGATTCTGGAATAATCCTTGGAAATACAGTAGCAGTTAACACATTTCTACTTATTTGAATGCTGTAAAATTTAGAATGGATGAAGGCATAATACAGGAAGAAAACCAGCTGCCAATGGTGTTAAAAGTTCCATCACTTTTGATCAGCATATGGCTGACCAAAGCAGAATCAGCTAAATGCCATGTATCCATAGTATTCTTAAAAGCTTCTGACAATAGATATTACAGATCCGTGTTGCAGCATAAGCTAGTGCTTATTTATCATTAGAAACAATTTTACAAATAATCATGTTGATAAGGAAGTGTGAAAGTTTTACTGGAGATGGAACAAGAGCAGTTAATTTCCTCTTTTTGAAGCAGCAGATATTTATGAATTATCATTTCTCCCAGTGTTCCTTCTCTAGAAATTACTCCAATCCTTTTAATCTTTCCTCATAAGCAAAAGACCCTATATCTGTGATCACTCACTGTTATATTTTTCAGTTTCTCTGAAGAAACTTTATCTCCAACAAAAAACTGTTGTCGTGGTTTAAAACCCCACCTCAGTCTCCCGCAGTACCACACAATCCTTTCCCCCCCCGCCCCTCCCCCACCTTTCCACTCCCAGAGGGATGGGGAGGAGAGCCGGAGGAATACAACTCCCATGGATTGAGGTAAAATCAGTCCAGCAATTAAGGTATAACACAAATCACTACTGCTACCACTAATGAATCAATGTTAGAGGAAATAAACAAGGAGGGATAATACAATACCACCCGCCGCCACGAGGCCAGCCCGGAAGAGTGTTAACCCCTCACCTTCCGACCAGCTTCCAGTCTTCTCCCCCAGCATGACGTGCTGTGGTATGGAATACCTCCCCGACTAGCCCAGGCCAGGCACCCTATCTCTCCCTCCTCCCTGGCAGAGCATGAGCTACTGCTGAACCCATGACAACTGTCAAAAAAAAAGTCTCCACAGAAGGGTTTTACTCTTTTGTCTGGTATTTCAGATCCCTTTACTCTCTCTGTTTCATTCTTCTGAATGCTTTTAATATGTGGATAATTAGTCAACTTGTAGTTTGCTCTATAAGTTCTCATTTTACTCCAAGTGGTCTAAACAGGAGAAAAATAAACTCTTAATTTTGAAGCTAACCTTTAAATGGGGTACTAATCTATGTTTTAGAGACAATTACAACAGTTTGCTTGCTTTTTATTCCCGAAGCAGTAATACATTTCATTGTAACTCCATTTCAGTCTTTAGTTTCACAGATTTTAATCACCTTTACTGAGTTTAATGGTGACTGTGAGGTGAATAATTTATCAAACTCTTAAACAGAGATTTAGCAGATTTAGAAGGTGACTTTAAATTCTTTGGGGATTGCCAAATATCTTAAGAGTAGTCAATTTAATAAATTAATTAAGAGACAGAGCCTGGTTTCATGTGTTATATGTGTACTTTAGGTTAACCCTGAATGAGATTTTATTAACCTTTGCTCACTTCTATGCATTTGTGTTTTTAAAATTTTCTCCTTTATAATGCATCTGCCGCTTCCCTTTTTAAATAGAGGGAAGACTAAATACACTCAGATAAAAAAAACACAAAGCCATTAGTGAAAATGCATATTTTTGAGCAGTCAATTATGATAATCTGGTCTGTTTAAACTCAAGCCAATTTATTTTCCTTACACATTTAATTCATTAGAACAAGATAGAGAAGTTGAGGACTCCATCAAGATCATCTGGGATCTTTTTCCTTACACTGAATACCTTTTTTTTATCTTACATTTTTTTCTATATCTTTTCTGTGTAAATACTGCTCTTGACAAAACACGTTTTTCTTTTTCTTCTTATTATGTGTTAACAGCTTAAGATACATCCACAACGTTAAATGACCTTAAATTCTGCACTGTACTATACCAATACTTGTATTATATTTGAAAGAGAAGCATTTAAGATTTTTCTAACCAGATCCTGGCTGTTTGACATTGGTTTTAAAGATACCATATCTCTCTTCAGCATTTAAAAAAAAAAAAAAAGAAAGTCTAATGGTAAATCTTCTTTCTCTTACAAGAGGCTGAAATCATGATGCTAATTCAGCACTGGTTTTTGATAGTAAATATTAAGTGGTTTAAAAAGAATTTTTTTCTATAGCAATGATGTGCCCTTGCAGATAGAATCACAAAATCGGAATAATTTCACCTTTAAAAGACTAAAGATCATTGAGTCTAACTCTTAATCTAACACTGCCAACTCCACCACTAAACTATGTTTCTAAATGCAATGAAAGTGGAGGAAAACAGAGGCAGTATCTGTACGTTACACAGGTAAATAATTTTTTCTTGGTTAGAAAAGTAGTCCTGACCTACCCAGGACAGAATGATTTCAGTAGAAGTGACAGTTTTTAATACACCAGTTGCACTGTTCAACTAAAACTAGTGGATTTAGTTATTATGGCAGTATTTAAATTTAAAAACTTTGCTGTGGGCGTGTGCCAGCTCTGTACTACTTTAACAAACAACCCTAAATAATGCTGTGGTTCCTGGCATTCAATACAATGATTTCATAATCACTGAAGTCAATTGTAACTGTTTTATATTAACATAAACTACAAGTTTACTAATGCCTAGCTATCAGACTATCCCTAAATTTATAGAAAACTGCACTGCATGCTCATTACTAGCATAGGTTTACTTAATGTCAGAGGTGACTGTGTGTCTGGAAACCTCTGTAACTTGTAGGCATGCTACCTTCATCAACAGAAAAATATACCAATACTCCCTAGGACATTAAGAAACAGAGAAAATATCCTCAGAGGCTGAAGTCATATTTGCATTTGCAGTTCAGGTAAATAATACTTTATCAGATCAAGAGCAAAGACAGTATTTTTTATTTTTATTTCCCAATAAATACTGAATCTAATATGAAGCTACCACAGTGACAAAGATGCTTACAGCCAAATTAGACTGTAATACAGGACATGATTCAATTCCAGATCTGTGATCACTTTGGTGAAATGCAGTGATTCTGGAAGCCTGTATGAGGTTTGATGTTGAAACCCCAGATACTGGCCTTGAGTATTTTATAATATAAACCATGCCCACAGCACCATGCAAGAGTGCAAATAACTTCTACAGATGTCCTGTGTTTCTTTATACCTGAAATGCTTGGAATATACTCTTAGGGGACCAGTAGTTTATTTATTACTTTAGGGCTTTTCTGGTTTCTTGTTTTGTTTGTTTACTGCTTGAACATACTTCAAAACATACAGGAAACTGAAGTGACGAAGAAGTTATTTCTAAACCTTAACTTCCACTTTTTCACATGATTTAGATTTAAACTGCATGGATTTTACTTATACAGAAGACTTAGTATACTCTCCCTCGATAATTTGATTTCTAAAACAATAAAGGCTTGCTTTAGGAATAAATCTGTACATTTTGCTGAATAATGGGAAAATATGTCTATTTTCACTTAAAAGCAAGAAAGAGTAAGTTTTCTGCTAAACTGTGACTAGAACTAGTATAGAAGTTCTAATTTGAATATGAGGATGTGTTTCAATATAAAGTCTTGAGATGAACGGAGGAAGAGGATATCAGTTATGTGAAATAAAGTACAATTTCAGTAAAATAAGTATATTATGAGAATTTTTTTTTGGGGGGGAGGAGTGAGGGGGAGGTGTCACGTTTGTGTTGATGACATAGTTGATGAAATAAAGGTGAATATAGTAATCCCACAGTGCACATCAATCCCAGAATTTAGCAGCATGAATCCTGATCCTTGGGGTAGAGAAACCTCAATTATGTAACTGAATGTGTTACTCGAGGAATTTAAACCACATTCTTTTCCCCTCAGACCACAGTAAGCAAGGGAAACATGCTATTATAAATGAATATAGGTTAGTTAAACTGTTCACATATTTGTTCAAGGACATGTATTTAAACTACTGCAATTTTAATAAAGGCACCTACTGCCTCTTAGCTCTTGCTTATGCCTGTATTGACAATACAAAGGGTGGTAAAAGGACTGAGTTATGATAGAACACAATGCACTTCTCAAAAGCACAACAGACCACAAACAGCTCACAGCCCCTCTTTTGTGTCTGTACATTTGTTTTGTCTGTGGAAATTGGGGTATAGTTTTCTTGAGCAGGTTTACATGAAAACATATACATTTAGCTTAAAGCTAGCAAAGAATAAAGTAAAAATTACTTGTTTTGCTTTTTCACACAACAGCATCTCATTTGCTTATTACCTTGTCTTTTACTCTCTCTAATTATAAAAGTGCCTTTAAAAGATCTTGAAATCCTTTAAGTCAGGAAGCAGGTTCTAAACCAAATTTAATTTCAAAACATTCACAGATGTTGAAAACAATAGCAAACTATCTTGAAGGCAAGTGACTCTTGACGTGATAATCAGTGCATGTTCATATTCTTCAATGAGATTTTGTTTCGAACTGAGCTGGCCAACTTCACAGTTTCCTCATACTAAGATGCAGAGAGTGAGCAGTTTTTCTCCAGCTGCCAAATGAAAGAAAAACTATTTGACAGGGTGTTGAACATGGATTTTAGTAGAATATTCAATATTGCACTTGTACTTTCTTATGGCAGTCCAAACTGCATAAAACTGTTCAGAACTGATGCCTGCTCTTTCTTCTGTACACTAATATGTCAGGCTTGAGTTGAGTTACAATTCTATTTGCTATTGTTTTAGGTGTTTGCTGAAGAAAAACAGCAGTCAGACGTTCTACAAAGAAAATCATATCCCAACTTGCTTTGCTCTAGGAAAATAAAGTAAGAAATAAATTTACCAGACCAGCAATTGTGTCTCAAGTAGTGATGGAAGCCAATTAAAAATAACAAAACTGGAGGGTATGCACTTGGATTAAACTAAGCGTAAAATACCTGCCCTCCTCAAAAAAACCAAATCAACCCCAACCAACCAACCAAAAAGAAAAAAAACAAAACTCTATACAATAGGAGTGATATGTAGAGATATCTGGAGTATCTGCTTGTGTCAGTTATAAAAAATACAGGTATTTTATGTTTTCTTGGGGGGGTTCTATTTTTTTTTTTTCTTTTTTTTTTTAGTTAAATCGGTGTGAACGTGTCAAGGCTGTATGTATTTTTAGCTTGTTCTAAGCTTTAAGAAATTCTCCAGCCTGTACATGCAGAAGGAATTAGGAACAACCAACCTGGACTTCCTAGGTAACTAGCAGCTACCACTATTCCAGTTTTAATGTTTTGAACTGAACTGGAATATATGATTTTATACTGAATCTACTGGTAGATGCAATGATTATTGTGTAGGCTTCTACAACATACCATTGTAGAGTGTCAAAAGTAAGACAAAAGGTCCGTTAATCCTTTTGTGAGAATAAAGCAAAACCCATAGTGAGTCACAAAGACAAAATTTTAAGACTTAAGTGACTAAATACGTAGTAGAATTATTTTTTTTTTTGGTGTCTGATTTGTGCTAAATCATCCAGTATTCACAAAGGGATTGATGACTTAGTAATATTAGCTATTTAGATCTTGCAACAGATTTTGTGTCTATATATTCTTCATTTTCATCTTCTTAATGTTTCCACTGGTTGGTTTTTTTTTCCTTGTTTGGTTTTATCTGGAATCTATAAAATAGAGGTAGTTTAATTACAGTGTCTACTTTGCATCACCCAGAGTTTCTCCTTCCCGATTTCTGTTGCATGATTTAGTTATGTCTCTAGACCTTAATGAAATTCTATTCCTCATTAGGCTGTAATCTGAAAATCTAGAATAAAAATCCTAGAGGCAACACAGTATCTTGTCTACTATAACTAGTTTACCATTCTGGATTTACAGGACATGCCACTATGGCAACAAGAGAGTTTTCAAGACCATGGCAGATTGAGTACAAGAGCCAGACTTGCTTAAAATTTAAATACACCAACTAAGAAATTATTTTTATAAAACAGTGTAAAATTTAGTTAGGACACTTTTATGGCAGAAGAACTGTGAACACTAAGAAGTCAACATTTGTGTGTTTGATGTAATGGCCATTAAAATATGCACAAGACACAGTTTAGTATAAGGAACAAAAAAGGGATTCTCTATCTTAAGAGAATTTCTGCCAACATAATTTTCAATGGACTTAATAGATAGAGGCTACCTTACCAAACAAGAACTTCATGTGGAGCTACTGCATTTTTGGCTACAAAATTTTATATAATATTACTCTTTAGATTCCAATGGAAAAGATGTGCACATAATCAGAAGACTGAAAAAACATACCAATATAGGAAGGGTGAGTAGATCATAAAGAAGAATTTTTAGAACATCAGCTCATTTTACTAAAAGAGAAGAAAGATGAAATGGCAAGCCTTGCTATTCGTTGTCTCAATAGTAGTTTCCTCTGTTTTAGCCAAGCGTTCTCTACAACATTTTGGAAATATGTTAGTTACAGACAAGCAAAACATTCCATTAGTAATAATATACTATTAGCTTTCGCCTTTGCTTTCATAATAATACAAATGACACCAAACAAAGCCCAAGCCAAGCACCATCTAGTTCTATGTAACAAATACTTCCAGTTTCCATTCAGTTTTATTTTAAAAGTTAGTTTTGTTTGAAAAGTCCAGTGCCTGGTTTCACAATTCTGCCAACTGCTGGAATGACAGTAAAATCTGAAATATGAAGCTGCACACTGATCTTAGCCCCCATTTCAAAGATATATTTTTTAGCTTTCTGAGAAGGTCAGCTATTAGCTACTGTGTTACTCTTTGTACCGTACTCAAATATTTTATGTATCAGTAATTTTGAATATTATGAAAATCAAAAATCAGTCTACAAATGGTGGGTAGTTTCTATCAAGCCATATAGATTGCATATGGTGCAATAATTATATAGAATCTAGAAGGTTAATCAGGAGAAATCAAAAATCCACAGTCTATTAAATTCTTAATTTTGAGGTTTATTGCATGGCATGATAAATGCTAGAAAATGACAAGTATGTAAGTACCTCTTGTAAGACTAATGAATTCCAGTTTGTGTGAGTATTACAGAGATATGTAATGGGTCTGGCCAGGATGGAGTTAACTAGGTCCCTGGACTTTGGATTTGTTGCTGAAACAGCCTTGATAGCACACCTATGTTTCAGCTGTTGCTGAGCAGTGTTTGCAGTGTTAGCAGTCAGAGCACTGAACACTAAGGTGTAGAGATTTAGATGAATGGAGAATTTCTGTCAGATCATGAAGGCAATTATTTATTTCAGACACTTAAAAACAGACATTTAACATTCCTTTAACATTATAATTGACTGAAAAAAGAAAAATAAAAATAACTTTGTGGAGGAGGTGGGCTTGTGTTGTTTTTGCTCCAGACTGCAACCCCCAATACTCAGGTAATTGCACTTTTAAAGAGAAGAGTAAAAAGCACAAGAATGCACATTGTTTGCATACTGTTTTCAAGGTACAGATATTTCAGTTTATAGTCTTTAGCTGTTTCAAGCTCTCCAGAACACAGATTTAGGTTTCCTGTTGTGATGGTCAAAAGAACTTTTTTTCATGTGTCTCAAAACAACCAAACAGACAAAGGAGCTGAAGGAGGCTGAAAACCTGTTGATGGTGAACAGCGTGTTGGTGGTCTGAGGCAGAGCAGGGACCGCCCTCCATGAAGGCAAAAGGGAAACCACGGATGGTTTCCTGCTTTGTCTGCTCTGAAGCCATGAACATCAACTGCCCCAGCCAGAACCTGCCCAAAGACAGCAGCACAGCCCCTGCGGGTGCTCGGCAATGTGCTGCATCCCTCAAGGCACAGCGGGAACTGGGGCTGGGGCTCACCAGAGACCCTGGGCACTGGCTGGAACTTTCCAGAACAGCTTCCAGCACTGGCAGGAAATGAGTCTGGGTCTGTGTGAGGTGTTGGAGAGACCCTGATCCTCTAAGCAGACAACCAGCCACATCTGTGATGTGTGTATTCCTTCACAGTGATCAGGCAAGGTTGCTGACAAAAGAGCTACCACTGAAAGGGCTGATTGAGGAGACGTCGCTGGATCCATGGGGTAGTGATCCTGTTGTTTTGCTTTCTCTCTTTCCTTTCTTCCTCTGTTTCAGGTCCTTTATAAGAACTTGCCAAGACATCTGTTCCTCCTTCCACAGGGAAGTTTACAATAAAATTAATCATTGTTTAGTTTTTCAATATGTGGAGTGCCTGTGGCTTCTTTTGCAAATAGTGCAGTGTGGTAAAAAAATCAACTGCTCACACAGCTGCTATATGGGATGGGACACATGTGCAGCTGAATATTGCCCAGGTCTTTTAGGTACTAACTAGTTAGTATCTCAAGTATGCAAAGCTCACTAACTGGACACAGCACAAAGAGAAATAATAAGTGACTTAAATATAGTGTTTTCAACAAGTAGTATTAATTTTTGTCTGTTTGTCTCGGAAGTTTTAGCACATTTGGATTATATTTGTCCTTCATTACTCCAAAACTGTGAGAGCTAGGAACTTGTAAAATGAGGTGCAGATTTTCTTTTAATTACATGGCGTGGGGAACTGGACCTTAAAGTTTGTACAATTTCGGAATTGCAGTAAAATTAGGAGTTGACAACTGACTCCTACATAGAAGAAATCTTCATCAAAAAACAGCATCTTGACATGACTGAACATGGTAATTATAAATAATTGGCTCACAGTCATGCAAGTAGTAAAGATGGACACTGACGAAGGGTCTGACCTATAGAGAAATCATCCCAAGATATGAAAACTATTATTTTTTTGCATACTTGTTTTTCATCTGAATAAAAAACTCTGTATTTGCTTTCTCATACTCTCTTTTGTTTAGCTTTCTCTTTCTTACATTGTGTGGCATTTTTGATCTTTTCTACTGGAAGAATAAAGTAATTTTTCTTACTCCTAAATTAAGGATTTCTATGTGGAGGCAGTTCTGCTGCATTTAGCTGGACAGAAAGGGCTGCTTGCAGAATGTCATAACACAAGTACTGGTAGTGGCTGATTTGGTGATCAAGTGAGAGTTATGTTTAAAGGCCTGATAGAGAATTGCCAGTTGCACCCACTGCTATCTGATGCAGAGGGAGAATTCCATGTTAAAAGAGCCTTCCACTAAAATATCATTGTCATGGGTTCAGCAGTAGCTCATGCTCTGCCAGGGAGGAGGGAGAGATAGGGCGCCTGGTCTGGGCTAGTCGGGGAGGTAGTCCATACCACAGCACGTCCTGCTCAGGGAGGGGACTGGAAGCTGGCAAGGAGGAGAGGGGTTAGCTCTCTCCTCCGGGCTGGGCTCAGAGAGGGAACAGGAAGCTGGCCAGGAGGGGAGGGGGGAGCTCTCTCTTCCGGGCTGGCCTCGTGGCGGCGGGTGGTATCGTATTCTCTCTCCCTGTTTGTCTCCTCTAACATTGATTTGTTGTTGGTAGTGGTGGTGATTTGTGTTATACCTTAATTGCTGGACTGATTTTACCTCAATCCGTGGGAGTTGTATTCCTTTGGCTCTCCTTCCCATGCCTCCCGGAGTGGGAAGGTGGGGGAGGGGGGAGGGGAAACAAAGGGGGAACTGTGCAGATTTAGTTTAAACCACGACAGTTTTTGGCGCCCAACATGGGGCACAAACCCACAAAATAACAACAAATCTGACAGGATTTATAGTCATTTGTCACAATACTGTTTTATTGGCTCTCACAGTTTTTTCTCTTGATCTCATGGTTTCAGGATTTTACCAGTTACTTTTCGTATATATTAGCTGTGTTAGTGTTTATCAAGTATGGGGTTTGGGCTAAGGTTCTCGTCTCATTGTACTTTATGTTAATGACTTGTAATACAATAGAAGCATTCATCATGAAACTGATCTGGTTTATGCTCCCAGCATGGTCACCAACTTTATATTTTGGGAGGTATATAATAGAAGTGCTTAGCAATTTCACATCTTTTTTCTCCTTCTCGGGTGGTCAACCTGTGAAGGAGACATTCTTCTATCCTCCCAGTGTTCTCTCCAGATGGTCTACAACATCATTTGAGGGTTTTGAAGTTTTTGAATGGCCTTTTAATACTGTTGAGACTTGTATGCTGATTGTGATGGGGATCACCATAGTAGCACGCATACAGAGTGTGTTTTGCCCACAATTATTTCATCTGATTTCAAGAGTTAAGCGGAGTCAGGTCTGGTCCTGTATTGGGGTTAAACGATGACATAGGAGGACCAGGAGATCTTCCCAGAGGCTGGACACTCATGAGTGGGAGAGTGTGTGGGATAGTATGGGCAAGCATCTAGGTCAGTGGGCCCCTCCAGTACTTTGGAATTTTAATTCAGAACAAGTGAGGAATCCGGAAGAATTAGTGAAACACCTAAATGAGGTGTGTTGTCGTCCTGGCCATACCAGAGATGGACAAATTACGGCAACATGCTGGGGCTTGGCCTATGCCTATAGGGCCTTGTTCGACACTATCCAACACCTTCAAAAGGAAAAAAATGTCCCTGGATCTGAGAGCAACACAGAAGTCAGCGCAGCTGTTCCAACTCCAAGTACAGCAGCTATACCATCCCCAGGGGCAAGTACAGTTGCTACCCAAACTTCAGCTGTGACAGACAGTGCAGCTACCCCAGCAACAAGTACAGTTGCTACTCAAACTACAGTGATAATCACTGCAGCTGAAGTAGAGGACCGATTCGTACCAATATTGGTTGCTCCTGTACACAAGAGAAAAACCAGAAGGGAGGCAAGAAGGAAGAGGCAGGATGAAGAAACTATGCATCCACTACCTGATCTAGTATCTGATCAGGGGTCATCATCACACGACGAAGAAGAAGAGGTGACTTCTCGATCTTGGACCTCAACTGAGCTGCGGAATATACGAAAAGTTTTCACCCGTCAATTAGGGGAGCACATCATCACCTGGCTGCTCCGATGTTGGGATAATGGGGCCAATAGTCACGAACTAGCAGGTACAGAAGCCAAGCAGCTGGGATCACTTACTAGAGAAGGGGGAATTGACAAAGCAATTGCAAGAGAGAAAAAATCCCTCAGTCTTTGGAGGCGGCTTTTGGTGGCTGTGAAAGAGAGGTTCCCATACAAGGATGATGTTATGAGTTGTTCGGCCAAGTGGACTAATACAGACAAAGGCATCCAGTCCCTGATGGAATCAGCTATCGTAGAGATGATCTACCACACCAAGCCGAGTGATGGAAATGTACCCATAGACCCATATGAATTCGAATGTGCATGATCTATGGGGCGAAAACTTACACAAAATGCACTGTCATCATATGCCCATCCATTGGCAACGGTAACGTCGAATGACATAGCACCACTAACAGGGGATGAAATGGCTCATAAACTCAGAGAATTCAAAGACAATCTCACCCCTTCCATCATCTCAGCTGTGGAAAAACTGTCTCAGGATCTCAAACAGTTGAGGGACGATCTGTCTGATTTATCTAGCTCCTCAACGTGTGCCAACACGCGTTTCAGCTATTAACAAAAGGCGTCCTATTTTTCGAGAGAGAAAATATATAAGATACACACAACGGGCCACCCTATGGTTTTACCTGGGGGATCACGGAGAAGACATGATGAAGTGGGATGGAAAACCTACTTCAGCCTTGGAGGAACGTGTGGGTGAATTGAAGAGAGGAGCAAGGGCCAAGACTGCTCACCCCATGAGAGCTGCAGCTTCAGTCTCTTGTGAACAGGTTCCCAGATGGAGTGGATGAGCTGATTTTACTCCAGCTCCTGTGATAAAGAAGAATAATCCCTTTCAACACGACTTAGGTGTCCAAGATTGTGATGACGATGACTATTAGAGGAGCCCTGCCTCCAGCCAGGTGGAGGTAGGGGACAATCGTATTTACTGGACTGTGTGGATCAAATGGCCTGGCACATCAGCCCCACAGAAGTATAAGGCTCTAGTTGATACCGGTGCACAGTGTACCCTTATGCCATCAAACTGTCAAGGGGTGGAACCCATCTATATTTCTGGAGTGACAGGAGGGTCTCAGGAGCTGACTGTACTAGAGGCTGAAATTAGCCTGACTGGGAAGAAATGGCAGAAGCACCCCATTGTGACTGGTCCAGAGGCTCCATGCATCCTCGGCATGGACTACCTCAGGAGAGGGTACTTCAAAGACCCAAAAGGGTACCGGTGGGCTTTTGGTATTGCTGCTTTGGAGACTGAGGAAATTGAGCAGCTGTCCACCTTGCCTGGTCTCTCAGAGGATCCTTCTGTTGTGGGGTTGCTGAAAGTCGAAGAACAGCAAGTGCCAATTGCGACCACAACAGTGCACCGGCGGCAATATCGCACCAATCGGGACTCCCTGATTCCCATCCATACTCTGATCCGTAAACTGGAGAGGCAGGGAGTGATCAGCAGGACCCGCCCACCTTTTAATAGCCCCATATGGCCAATACGAAAGTCTAACGGGGAGTGGAGACTAACACTAGACTGTCGTGGCCTGAATGAAGTCACACCACCATTGAGTGCTGCCGTGCCAGACATGTTAGAGCTGCATTATGAATGGGAGTCAAAGGCAGCCAAGTAGTATGCCACGATTGATATCGCCAATGCATTTTTCTCAATTCCTTTGTCAGCAGAGTGCAGGCCACAGTTCGCTTTTACTTGGAGGGGTGTCCAGTTCACTTGGAACCGACTGCCCCAGGGGTGGAAACACAGCCCCACCATCTGCCACGGACTGATCCAGACTGCACTGGAACAGGGGCAAGCTCCAGAACACTTGCAATACATCGATGACATTATTGTGTGGGGTGATACAGCAGAAGAAGTTTTTGAGAAAGGGAGGGAAATAATCCAAATCCTGCTGAAAGCCGGTTTCGCCATAAAACAGAATAAAGTCAAGGGACCTGAACGGGAAATTCAATTTTTGGGAATAAAATGGCAAGACGGATGTAGACATATCGCTACAGAAGTAATCAATAAGATAACAGCAATGTCTCCACCAACTGATAAGAAAGAAACACAAGCTTTCTTGGGTGTTGTGGGGTTCTGGAGAATGCTCAGATGAACTTAGATTGGCAACATAAACGCGAAATATTTTTGGACCGGTGGGCCCATGACACTTCAGGCCATCAGGGCAGAGACGCAACGTACAAATGGGCTCGTGATTGAGGGGTGGACTTAACAATGGACACTATCGCCCAGGTTATTCATGAGTGTGAGACATGTGCTGCAATTAAACAAGATAAACAGTTAAAACCTCTTTGGTATGGCGGATGATGGCTGAAGTATAAATATGGGGAGGCCTGGCAAATTGACTATATCACACTTCCACCAACCCGCCAAGGCAAGCGCCATGTGCTTACCATGGTGGAAACAACCACAGGATGGCTGGAAACATATGCTGTGCCCCACGCCACTGCCCGGAACACTATCCTGGGCCTTGAGAAACAGATTTTGTGGCGACATGGCACCCCAGAGAGAATTGAGTCAGACAATGGGACTCATTTTCAGAACAACCTTATAGGCACTTGGGCCAAAGAACATGGCATTGAGTGGGTATATCACATCCCCTACCATGCACCAGCCTCTGGGAAAATTGAACGGTACAATGGGCTGTTAAAAACTACACTGAGAGCAATGGGTGGGGGAACTTTCAAGCATTGGGATACACATTTACCAAAGGCCACCTGGTTGGTCAACACCAGAGGATCTGCCAACAGGGCTGGCCCAGCCCAGTCAGAACTTTTACATATTGTAGAGGGGGACAAGGTCCCTGTAGTGCACATGAGGAATTTGCTAGGGAAGACAGTCTGGGTTACTCCTGTTTCAGGTCAAGGCAAACCCACTCGTGGGATTGCTTTTGCTCAAGGACCCGGATATACTTGGTGGGTAATGCAGGAAGATGGGGAAGTTCTATGTATACCTCAAGGGGATTTGATTTTAGGGGAAAACAGCCAATGAACTTAATTATACATTGTTGCTTGCTGTGTAATATTTTTATAGATGTCGTCAGGTGACCAGCGACTGGCCCTGACTTCCCTCTAACCATCGTCCCAACAGAGAATGAACTTTGATAGAACCAGATGAGTTCTGCACTAAAGGAATGATCAACATCAGCAGGCAACAATCCAGCACTGCACACAGACTCTCCTGCTACAAAAGACTATTACAAATTTAACATCATGGACCAAATGGACTCAATAGCATTATAGGGATTGGTTCATATATTAAGAAATGATTTCTTTCTCTCTGTCTCGGTGTATGCAGATATATATATATATATATATATATATATATATATATGATGGTATATTGAAAATGTGGGATCTTAGCATGACGTGAATGGTATGGAATAAGGGGTGGATGATGTCTTGGGTTCAGCAGTAGCTCATGCTCTGCCAGGGAGGAGGGAGAGATAGGGTGCCTGGCCTGGGCTAGTCGGGGAGGTATTCCATACCACAGCACGTCCTGCTCAGGGAGGTAACTGGAAGCTGGCCAGGAGGGGAGGGGTTAGCTCTATTCTGGGTTGGGCTCATTTTGGCAGGTGGTATTGTATTCTCTCTCCTTGTTTATTTCCTCTAACATTGATTTATTAGTGGTAGCAGTAGTGATTTGTGTTATACCTTAATCGCTGGATTGTTTTTATCTCAATCCGTGGGACTTGTATTCCTCCGGTTCTCCTCCCCATCCCTCTGGGAGTGGGAAGGTGGGGAGGGGGGAAAAAAGGGGTGTGTGGTACTGCGGGAGACTGAGGTGGGGTTTTGAACCACAACACGTGGTTGCAATAACAGTAAAATGAGAACACAAAGGGAAAAAATGATTATTTCATTGTGCTTTACAAATTTCCTTTTTTTTGTTTTTTTTTTTTTTTCAAATACAAGGCATGACAGACTTATGCTCGCAGGCTGACAGCGAACTAAAAGGTAACAGATGAGTTAAGAAGGGGAGGATAAAGAGAAGAGTTAAAAAGCCTACTCTTGGACTGACAGTGAAATAAGTGCTTGTTTTAAGGCAGCTGTATGAGAGGCTATCAAAATTTCACCTCTGCTAAGCTTTGCTATATTCATACATAATTTAGAGCATGAACAGCAAACTGTAACATTATAGCAGACTAATCAAATTATTGCTGGTGAAAGCAGATCCTGGTACATCAAATAATCGCATTTATTTTTTTTTCCTTGCACTTGTCACTTTAGGGATTTTCTAATTAGTGTAATGAAACAAGGGAGTAAATCTATTCCTATTCATGGTACTTCCTGATGCAGTACTTAAAGAATTGGACAAATGGGGCAGTAATCTTATATAGATTATACTTTTCACTGCAGAAATGGAAAGTACAATTAACATAATGTAATTGACCTTGTAAAGTTCCTTATTACTGATCCTTTGTAGAGGTCAACACTAACATTGCATCTGAATACTCAGTCTGAAATGTTCTTTATTTTGGCATTACATAGATTAACCAATATACTTACAGTTTTTCTTCTGTTCACATCCTAGTAATCCTGATGCTAAGATCAGAGTACCACTGAACTGAGCTTCTAGATCCCCCAGTCATCTTGGTAGATATAAGTAACGACCCAGCCCACCACACAGCACTGTTTTTAACATGTTTTAAAATACTGGGAGTTGCAATCTTGTTAATGTCCACATGTTAAGTACTGAAACTGGTGATAAACTATAACCGTTTATACCTAACCAGAAGTGATAATAGTTCCTAAAGCTAAAATCCAACTGCTGAAATTCTCTAAAATGGATATTTATGTTATCTTTCTGAATTACATAATTTTCTTGAACTGTGCAGAAACTCTATCTGTCCCTAGGTAGCAGGGATCTGACTCATCTTACTGAATTTAAATCCAAATGTTCACGTTACTGAATTTGAATCCAGATTTGGCCCTTATACCAATTTCAACACTGGCATTTTCTTTCAGTTACATTAAATTTTAAGTGGACTAACACTGAAAATATCAGAGAAAATGGTGCATTTTTTGCACTGGTAGGAGGGAAGAGAGTACTACTATCTACTTCTGCTTTTTAGAGTATTCCATTTGCTTCTTTTAAAACCGTGTACTTAGTCTGTATTCCTAACTATAATGTTTTATTCTTTGTTAAGCAGTTTGAAGTTCTATTCTTCTACTAAGCAATGGTGGTGTGGTTTAAACTCAGTCAGCCACGCAGCTGCTCTCTCACAACCCCCCACCCCCCCCCCCCCCTTCCTCTGCTTTCCTCTGTGTTATGGAATAACTCTTTGCTTCCTTTGGGTCAGGTGTCCTGTCTCTGCTTCCTCCCGGCTTCTGTCCTCCCTAGCCAAGCATAAGACTCAGAAAATTCATGGTCAGAGTAAACATTACTGAGCAGCAACTAACACTATCGGTATTATCAGTGCTGTTCCTAGGCCAAAAGTCAAAAACACAGCACTGCACCAGCTACTAAGAAGGAGAAAACTGACTGCTACTGTTGAACCCAGGACAAGTGGAAATGCTCTTTAAACTTAAAGGTACTTTTAACAAAGCTCAGTATGATATTCTTCTGATATGAAGTTAATTCTTCATCACTTGGGAGTACATCTTCTTACATAAAAGAGGGCAACACGTTAATGTTTAAGGGTATTCTTGAAGAGCTAGAATAGGGTATTTTGAAGTAGCTTCACTGCCCTGAAATGCCTCTGGTTTAAATTATTTCCAAGGCATTTAAAAGTAAACAAGTAAGCACAGTCTACTCCTGAATCATTCAGTATGGCTCAAAGTTTTATTTGAAAAGTAAGCATAGTGATACCCATCCTAATAGTTTATAGGACTTGGCTGAAATGGGTGCTGTGTAACAGTACAGAGGAGGCAGCTTGCTCAACTTTTGAGGTGAGATAATGCAGGAGTCCTACTCTGCATTTGAGTTTTTCCTTCTGGGCCAGATCAATGTCCACCATGTTGTCCCACCTGTGCCCAGCTAGCTAGTTTCTCAGATATATTCTTAGAATTATGGAATAGTTAGAGTAGGAAGGGATCTTAAAGAACATCTAGTTCCAAACCCCCTTCTGTGGGCAGGGACACCTTCCACTAGGCCAGGTGGCTCAAAGCCTCATCCAAGCTGGTCTTAAACACTTGACAATAAAGGAGGTGCAGGCCATACTTAGAGTTCTTCCCTTGTCTTTCTAGGTGATTCAGAAATACACTTAGAAACTTCGAGCTGCTGTATCAGATGCAGTCAGTATCAGCGGGCCCTAGAGCTGGCACCTGCCTGGGGCCTGTGCCTTTCCAGAGGTATCGTGGACTCTCAGAAACCCAACAACTGCCTGAAAGGAAAAACAGCTCACATATCCTGGTGATATGATGTACTCCTAACAGTCAAATAGGTACCAGGGTTGCTCACTTTTTTGTAATGAATCTTATATTTAAATGCTTTGTTGGTGCACATGCAGAAAATATTTTCCACATTCATTTATCTTGCTTATTTTTCTGTGGTAACTGATGATTCCTATTTTTACTAGTAAACTCTTCCTTTGATATTTTTTCAAGAAAGTAAATTTTTCTGTGGGAAATCCTTACCATGGGACTTTGAGATATTTCTAGTGATGTAAACAGTTTTTTCTAACACCTTTGTGGCAGGAAATAACATAATTATTAGTTGAAAAATACTCAAGGGTGAAAGATTAAAGAAACATGTAAGGCGAGCAAGCATAAGTTTGGTTCAGAGTATGGAATAATCCTGCTTTATTAAATAGAAAGCAAATCTGATATGCTTATGAAATCTTAAGGCATCATATTATCCTTAGTGGTCTTCAACCAGCAATCGAGGAATAGAAAACTGTCTTGCCATTACTCAAGAATGCTTTCTATTTAAAATGTTTATTAGCTTGCTGAATATGTCACAATTATATGATTGTAGACAGAAAAAGTTTGCATGAAATAAAAACACTTGGCTAATATTCTTTGTAATAAAGATGCATTTGTGTAATTTTCTCTAAATTCAGACTTAACTGTGAGGCATAACAATCTATTTTACTTTGTCTTTCAGCTACACAGTATGTTTGAATTTCTGTTATGCTTTGGCAACCTGTTAAATGTAGTGCGCACTTTGTTCAATGATTATGATAGATCTTTTGTAGTGGGAATCTGCAGGATGAATTATATCATGAGAGCTTAGTTATGAATCTCTTGGTAAATAGTTAGGACCTTTGCCTACTCCTCACAGAGCTGTCAATGGAACCATTAATGTTTTAGCTTGATCTTGCACTGGAACAACTCTGATGCTGCTGGTAATAATGATGTGCCCCAGTTCAGTAATTTTTTTTTTTTTCTAAAAGAATTTTAGCCAGTGAAATCAATAGCTTTCTGTGAAAGGTCTGAAAGGCCGTTTTCTTAAGTTTTCCCACTGCAGAGGATGGTCATCAGGGTAGCTGAAGTATGTCTGTGATAAATGCATTTATTTCTGTAGTGTTGATATGGGCAACCCTATTATGCTTTGCTAGGAAAGCAGCAGGTATGTTTTCTCCATTCCTGTTCTGCCATTCTCTTGAATTAGGAAATAAACATGACTGATACATGAAAACACATGAAATTTAGGAGCTATTATAACTGGTGTTCAAGGACAAAATAGCCATAGTGATGATAACTGCACTAGAAAACGTTTGAAGTAAACCCGTAGTATTTCTTCAATACCTAGATGGAGTAAATTTCAGTTTATAGGACAGTTGTGA
The DNA here is from genome assembly GCF_012275295.1 of Melopsittacus undulatus. NCBI lineage: Eukaryota > Metazoa > Chordata > Aves > Psittaciformes > Psittaculidae > Melopsittacus > Melopsittacus undulatus. Next base: position 79,483,118 of record NC_047527.1, on the reverse strand, counting down.
AATTTACTGATCAGATAATGTAATAAGTTCTTCTGTGCTCATCAAGCTGCATAAATAGTTAAAATATTTCTGAATTTGTGAATTAAGAATCAGATGCATATTATGAGAATTGCTAGTAAACTTAACATTAATGAGTAACTCCAACCAGATGCTTGATGAGAAATTTTGATGAGTAGCTGTGGAGACATTATCCCCTGTAAGCTCTGTCAGGTGACTGAGGACATTTTTAGACTGTAGCGCTTTTGCTTGTCAAAATTATCTGCTTTTAAATATGACAATGTTAGTAATGCAGTCACAAAGCCTGAGAAACTGTTATGATTTGAAGTTCCTTTGGAGATAGGTTGCGTTCTATCCTGTAGTTATTTACTACTGCTAGAACTGGAATTTTACTGATTTTTTTGCTGATAACTAGGAATAATAGTCTTGTCTGTTTTATATATGTATTATTGTCGTGGTTTAAACCAAGTCCCCCTACTCCCGGAGAGTTAGGAAGGAGAATCCAAAGAATGTAGCCCCCACGGATTGAGATAAGAACGGTTTAATAGCTAAGGCATAACACAAAACCCCTACTGCCATTTACTACTACAAATAATAATGATACAGCAAACAGCAAGTGAAAAGAATACAACACCCCACCAGCCACCGACCCATAACTCACTCCACCCTGCCTGGCCGAGCACCATGTGCTCCCTCCTCCATTTTTCTCCACCACTCTCTCCCTCCAGCTTTCTCTTTCCCAGTATCCATCCTGGGCATCACGTGCTATGGTATGGAATACCTCATTGGCTAGCCTGGGTCAGGTGTCCTGTCTCTCCTTCCTCCCAGACTCTCCCTGGCTGGAAAAAAACCTTGAACAAAAACACCCTCAAAACATGCTCAAACCATGACATTATCCACCCCTTATTCCATACCATTCACGTCATGCCCAGATCTCACATTTCCAATACACAATCACTCTTAAGTCCACCCCTCGATCATGAGACATCTCTATGTTGCATCTCTGGACTGATGGCCTGAAGTATCTGGGCCCACCAGGCTCAAAATCATTCACCGTCCCCTTCAGCAGTTCTACAGCTTGCTGCTGGGGACTCCATACAGCTGCCTTCCACCTCCAATGCTTCCAAAGCACTGGAGGGGCCCAGTGGATCAGATACCTGGCCATACTGTCCCACATGCCCTGCCACTCATGACTGTCCAGCCTTGGGAACAGTCTCCTGGTGCTCCTATATCCTTGTCTAACCCTAGACAAGACCCAGACCTGACTCTGCTTAACTTTTGGGATCAGACAAAATGGTTGTGGATGGAACACACTCTGTGTGTGTGCCACCATGCCGAAAACCATCACAATCAGCAGGCAGGTCCCAAGGGCACCCAAAAGCCATTCAAAACCATCAGAACTCTAAGATGATGCTGCTGCACTTGTCACTGGGGCTGATGTAGCTGCCGTGCTTGCCAGTTCTCCCACCACCAGCTTCTCTTCTCCCAAGTCTGGATCTTCCTCCTCTGCCTTGCTGGGAAATGCTGCATGGTCTCCTGCCTCCTGCTGGGGCTCGGCGGGTGACTTCTGGGGAATATTCTCGGATGCTGCGGGGTTCGGAACGGTGGCAGGACTCGGTTCCTCCTCTGCCTTGCTGGGAAGTGCTGCGTAGTCTCCTGCATCCTGCTGGGGGTCGGCGGGCGACTTCCGGGGGACACTCTCGGCCGTCGGAGGGTCGGGAACGGCCGCAGGACTCACCCCCCCCACCGCCTGATCCTGCTGCTCAGCTACCGCCCTGCTCCGCTCCTCCCCCGCCTGCTCCCGCTGCTCTGCCACAGACGTTTGGCTCCCCGTGCCGCTCTCCCTGGCAGCCTCAGCTGCCGGCAGCTCCCGGGGCCGCTCCTTCCTGGCTTCACGCAGCTCCACACAGACGACAACGAGGATAAGGACAAGGACGGCGAAGAGCAGCGGGACGGCCTGGTACAAGTCCAAGTCCACGGCCACGTCCATCCCCCCCTGCTGCCGGAGCCCCACCGTATTACAAGCCTCCGACATAAACACAAACACATCCAATCCATACACCAAGTACCCGGTAAAATCCCGAAACAGCGAGATCCAGAGAAAAACCTCTAAGAGCCAATAAATCAGCATTGTGACAAGAGACCATAAATCCGCTCAGATCTGTTCTTATCTCAATCCCTCGGGCCCCACGTTGGGCGCCAAAAATGTCGTGGTTTAAACCAAGTCCCCCTACTCCCGGAGAGTTAGGAAGGAGAATCCAAAGAATGTAGCCCCCACGGATTGAGATAAGAACGGTTTAATAGCTAAGGCATAACACAAAACCCCTACTGCCATTTACTACTACAAATAATAATGATACAGCAAACAGCAAGTGAAAAGAATACAACACCCCACCAGCCACCGACCTATAACTCACTCCACCCTGCCTGGCCGAGCACCATGTGCTCCCTCCTCCATTTTTCTCCACCACTCTCTCCCTCCAGCTTTCTCTTTCCCAGTATCCATCCTGGGCATCACGTGCTATGGTATGGAATACCTCATTGGCTAGCCTGGGTCAGGTGTCCTGTCTCTCCTTCCTCCCAGACTCTCCCTGGCTGGAAAAAAACCTTGAACAAAAACACCCTCAAAACATGCTCAAACCATGACAATTATTCTGTGATATCACAATACTGTGACTTTTATTAAAAAAAAACCAAACACCCCAAATCTCTAAATGCACTGATGTTACAAGACATGACAATAAAGGTACCAGAGGTTTTTGGGTTTATCCTCTGATGTCACAATTCAATCATGCTCTATGTCTAAATCATCTCTAAATTGATTTTAGTATCCATATTCTTCTACTGCTGTTCAGAGTTTCTCAGCTTTGAATAGTAAAAAATTCCAAACTCCTCCTTCTAAATATAATTCTATGCCTAAAATTCCACTTTTTAAAGACTGCTGTTCAGTTGTAGCCCTTTCCTACTTCTGGAATGAACTTGTGCAGTTTTATTAACCACCTTTGTATGTCACTCACATTTCCCCCCTTAAACTTTTAATTTTAATTTTGGACATGCTTTTAAAAAGGTATAGTTTTCAAAGTTGTATTTTCAGAGATTCATGTATATTTTGTGAGGATAGCTGAGTACATCAGAGATACAAATCGGTGATCTCTGCTGACAGGAAATACAAATTATCCTGATATAACTGGTGAGGATAATAAGTGTGTGAATAGCTTTGGTCTACTTGCAGTGTTCATCTCATTGCCTTTTGGAGTTGTCTTGGAGAATGAACTTGGTTCAGTTACGATATGTATAGGGAAGCTGAAGCATTGAGTATGACAGCTAAGGACAGAATTATTTCTGACTGTTCACAGAACAAAAAAAACTTACAAATAGTTACTCTAAAAGCCTTAATTCAAGCATTAGTTTTCTCTTTCCCTTGAAACCCTACTTAAATGGTCAGATAAAAGGACAGTACATCATGTACATTACTGGCAATGCTCACTTTTGTTATTGTCTTTTTCATAATGAAGATGAGTTGCAGTCTTCAGTGTTTGCTGTTCCTGAAACTATGCTTAGAGTAATTTGTCTTCTGAGCTCATGACTAATTGCTTAAACATAACAACAATCACAAGCATTTATTTCCATTTTACAGGTTTATAAGGGAACTAAATCTGTTCTATGTAAACAAAGCAAGATGATATCCATGTATATTATCTATGTATAAAAATGTAAGGAAAAGAAAAAAGGAATGGAAGTTAATGAAATTGTCTTCAGGTCATAGCAGTTTCATTTTGAAAACAGGCATACAGTCTGAAATTCAAAGCTTGCCTCAGGGCATAGTACAGAAGCCTGAGGCAAATTTAGAAGTTGGAAGCCGTAACCCTTGGTCATTTTCTTGTGAGGAGGCAGTTTAATACAGTAGCAGTGTCTTCACAAACATGAAATTTTCATTGAACACAAGTTAACTCAGAATTGTGTCCTTCATCTGGAGGTTTCCCGATATACCTTAAATAAGGAAGGCATTTCAGAGCACTAGCAGAATATGAACTGAGGAAAGCCAGTCACCATTCATTGCTGTTTCAGCTGCATTCATTACGTCTAAAAAAGAATTAGATGAAAATTAATAGAAAGTTTTGGAATAATAACCGGAACACAGGTTTAACAATTTTGAAATATGGATGAATATGTAATTTTATACTGTAAGAAAATCATACCAGCTTTAAAGTTCACATAAGCAATGACATTTATGGCTTAGCCTTAGCTTAGTACAAACTAATAGCATAGTATAAAACATGCTATGCCAACATATCCTTTTAAATTTTTCACCATTCTTCAAAGCTTTTAGTTGGTGCCTTTATCTTTCTAAATTTAAATTAATAGAATTACCTTTTACCTTGAGTTTAAATAAATTTTGGTTATTTCTTAAACAAACAAAAAAAAGTGAAATATGCTTTAGTCTTTTCAAAAGCTAAGTCTTTCCTATAAAATGAGGCCTTCTATTCCCATGTAGAAATGGAAATTTTGGGCTCTACCTTATTAATGCATTGACATTACAATTTGAAATTAATACGTACTATGGGAAGCTAGAGAACTTTTGTCCTGAGTGATGGAAGCAAGAAGTGCTACTCACTGGAACATGTGAAATCATAGGTGGAAACATTATGTTTTATATTGTATACATTATTTATATTATATATATTTATATAGAAAAATAGATACTTCTATATATTATATTTTATGTTTTGCTTCTGAAAAGCCATTATATTAAAATACACTGATTGATCACATTTATTTGTTAAGTAGATATTAGATCATTCTAAACTGGTTGATCTGCCGAAGTATGGAAATATTTCAAAGCAGAATACAGCTGAAGTTTAATTTCACAAAGCTAACACACCAAATAACTCCTTTCTTAAGACATCCTAGGGAGTCAGCAAAACATTTTATCCATTTTCTTTATATTGCATTACAAACCTTATTCTAACAGTTCTTCAGCAGAATAATAATAGCAGTGATTTAACCTTTTTGTAAGTTGAGAGACTGAATAAGGTTAATATCTTCTGTCCTCCAAAGAGAAGAGCTCTGCACATTGACTCTAGTTGTGATTTTTGTAATAAAGCATCATATAATTGTTTTCATTATTATTTTCTTCATCCTATTAATAACAGTAAAGATCATTGGTGTGTTTGTGTTCTTGTTTTTAAAGACTAGATGTGCATCTAGTATTATGAGAGAAATGTAGTGTTACAACAAATGGATTCAAAATGAGAGCTGTAAAAGCATTGGAAAATGGTGGCTTTTTGTTGTTTTTTTTTAAGTAGTGGGAGTAAATAATCACTTTTGTTACTGTTCTTGACTAAAGGCCTTGTGGTTAAAAGCACTTTGAGTTTGTTTGCTATAGAATTCATGTGTCAGAGCTTCACAATCTTTAACCAATCTTCATAACCCTTCTAATAATTATTGTGACAGTTCTGTGGGTGCAGAGAGAATGAGGCAGAGTACTTGATCTAGCTTCCATGGTTAAGACAAGAATCTCATTGTCTCTAGAATCTGATTCTGAGCATGTGAAAGTAAAACTCGGCATAATAGTGTTTTAATGATCATACAAACCACCAGTTCAGCTGAGGATACTGGGAGGAAGGGCTTCAGCTGACTGTGCTCCAGTTTTTGTAGCACCTCCCATTGGAGGGGAATTAGAGCACATTCGGTGATGTGCTCTAATTGCTATACAACCTCTCCATCTGTTTTGTGACTGTATCTACCAATGCTTAACACCCCACCCCCCAAAAAAAAAGAAAAAAACCAAAACAACACAACCCACCAACAAAAAAAAAGCAAACAAAAACAATCAAAAAAGGCAACCAAAAAAAATCCTATATATATATTCCACAGTAAACACTACTTGGAAAAAGAGTTTGAAAGAAGTTTCAATGGATACACCAGCATAACTGCAGAAGCAATTTATGTGTAGTTACTGGCTTTGAGTGAAGAAATACAATTTGCATGCCCATTACGAGGTTTTGCAAGCATAATGTGTGCGAAAGCATTTACGTCAGGCACAGTGAGTATGCCTATACATCTTGAAAGCAAATGTTAAGAGCAAAGACACGTTTGAAGTTCTCAGTATATGGGGAAGTGGGTTGCTTAATAAGCAGCACAGGGCTGAAATGCTTGCAATGTTCTTTTCTTTACGTTTTTGTACTGCCTTTGTTACAGTGTTTGAACCCTTTAGACAGTATTCTAAGTGAAACAGCTACCATTTTTTTTAACATAAGGTCTGTTTTCCCTTTCTTTCATCTCCCTCTTGGAAGGGAATAGCTGTGCTTTTCAACACCTTATAAACTAAGAAAATTTTATCTGTTACTGCCTATGAGCAAGCCAGTACCTCCATGACACAAACTGTTTATGGGTTTTCAAGTAACCTTCCTTCCTGTCTGGTAATTTCTGTCTCCTGACTGCCCCCCCATTCCCAAGGCAGAGCTGTTTCTGGACTTGTACTGTGATCTGGATGAGGGAACAAGTCTGTTAGAAGAAAAAAAAAACAAACAAAACACAAACTGTTTAAACATCACATAATGATAACTTCTTCTCCCATTATACAGATACATTAATATAACTGAAGGGAAAGAAACTATGTGAAGAAGCACTTATTGATGTCAAAAAGTGTCACCCCTAAATGTGGTGGGGTTTTGTTTTGGTGGTTTTGTGTTTTTTTGCTCTGAAACTATGGTCTTGCAGAAGGACTCACATGGTACTCTGCATATCCCAGCCCAGTTACTATTATGACTGTACACAAACAAGGGGACTTAACTACCACTTTTTCAATAAATAAAATTCTGGTAAGTGTGAATGCAGAGAAAAGTAATCTTAAATTTGCGTTAGTGTTTGATAAGGTAAATATACCTGATAAGGCTTGGCAGCCATTGTGTCTATATAAAAAAAAATAAATGTAACAGTGTATAAATATTACACAGCTTGAGTTTAAAAAAAAATAAATCTGGCAGCTGAATTGAATTCATTGCTGTCATTTTGATTAAGCTGAATTTGGCAGACCATCCAAGAGGAAATTGCAATAACCAGTGAGCATTATAATGAAAACATGGGAGAAGATTACTGTAATATTACAATTAATAGTATATGACAGCATATTCTGTCGTTCCCTCATTCTAGCTTCTGGAATGAAAGGATACTGTGAAAGGGAAAATGTGGCAAAACTTTTTACATAAACATAGCAGAGCCTTTTAACAGTTTTGCCCAGAGTATGGTGTAGTTTAATTAAATTCTATAGCATATGCAACCATAGCCATTCCAAGCTGAGAAACAAAATGCATGTATCATTTGTAATATATGTAATCATTTGGACAGCAAAACATGAAACTACAGCATACACCTAAATAGAAAGAAATCACATCATAATAGTTTTAGATGAATAAACATTCTACTAATTGGTGAAGAAGTGTTGTGACTTAAATCGAAGTTTTTACCACTATAAAAGAGATTAAAGTACTAAGGACTTGGTCCTAAGTTTTAGAGCAGGTTAGCATGCAATACACTGCAATGCATTTCGCAAATGAACAATAAACATTAAACCTCCTACAAATATTAGAATTGATGGAAAAAGTAATGGTCATCATGACATTTTCTTACAAGCAGCACTTTTTCTCTAAGGATTTTCAGGTTAAGGCAGCTAAAGATGTGCAGCTGGTCCTGGAACCGTTTTGTCACTGGACTACATTTCTTTGTCTGGAGGGATACTTTGGAGAAAAGGAATAGCTGATATGCCAACTATACCAGCTTATGTTCTCTCTAGATACAGCACTTGGTTGAAGAATATTACATTGATTTTTTATTGCTTTTTGTATATATTTTCAGTCATCACAGAAAATGACAGACTGAATCTAGCATGTTCTCTCTTAAGTAGTCAAAGAAGTTAGCACCTATTAAACACCACAGACTACACCACAAGCACTTATGTCTTGTCAGGCCCCAGAGATCAGCTTTAAATGGATACTGTCTAGTATTAAATTTTCACCTCAGTATTTCCCATCCCTCAGATTTTTTTAAAACTCTCATTTTGTATCCAGTAAAAAAATATGAAATACTGCAGAAAGCTACATGAAAGCACGAGTGAATAGATGACATTTGACCCGAAGACCTGCAACTATTGTTAAAAAGTCAGTGCTGTCATGTGTGTGTTCCACTGTATTTTCCACGGTTTATTTGGCCTCATGATATACTCAAAGCAAGCAAACACTTCCTAAAGCATTCTATTACTCCCTGGCAATCTCTGGCAACATAAACTAGTTAGGATCTACCTTGACATCTGAGAAATAGCAGGGGGTATTCTTAGAGACCTGTAAGTCCTGGGAGTAATACAAAAGAAGGGTCATTCCTTCAGGCCTCAGCTGGTCAGACAGCTTGGGCTATGCCACAGAGGGAAGTAGATGTGTTATTCCTGATGATGGGAAGCAGACTGAAGGTAGGTGGCCTGTTTCCTCCCCTCCACCTTTCAATGCTTCTCAAAGTGTTGTAGAGGTGACATGATGCATTCAGTGCCTGTCTCTCAATACAACTAACCACCTTTCCAAGGTTCTGTGAAACTCATGGACTTCATACTTTGTAGATCAGAACTGTGCAGGGTGGGTTGTTTTTTTTTTCTGTTTGGTGGGGTTTTTTTTATTTTTCTCATATCAGAGCTGATTTTTAATATTTCATATCAAAAGAATGCACTTACTGTTGGTTTCTCTGCTCTACTCACTTCTAAAAAAAAAGTATAAATAGGCCAGTCTCTGAGGTATCAGAGACAGATCTGGGGAAACATTTATCCGGGGGGGGGGGGGGGGGGGGGGAAGGGAAGGGAGGAAGTGGGAAAACAAAAACTCAAACCTTGGTGATCTGGCAGTTTTCTTTATGATGTTCTCTTTCCTTTGCAAAAGCATGCAGAACTCATACGATACCTTGGGAATAAAAACTGCCCCAGAGCACTGGTCATGTTACAAGAACTCTGCAGTTCTTCTCTGGTGTCAGTAAATTGCCTTGTATATGAGAAGACAAAGTGTGTGACCAGCTCTTCTCCCCATTGCTGAGTTAAGAAAACTGTAGCTGGATGCTTACAGTTAGCCTTCAGTCTGTTAATTTTTAACTTCTGAGTAGCACATAAATGGAAGCAGAACTGTGACATGAGAAAATCCATTTCTAATATCCAGAGCGCATATGAGATATTACTGATTTCATAATAGCTGTCACATTGCCTATGCAGTCCCAATCATAATCAAGTCAACAGTTTTCAAAGCATCCTGTGACTATCACAGGAGAAACAGAATCTGGTTTTGTAATCCTCATCTACAAAGGATAGCGCTGCTTTTAAGTGAAACTGAGATCCTTGGCACTTAGAATTCTTAAAGATCTCCTATTACCTAATGCTGGATTAGATACATAGATTATAGGTCTGGAGGTTGACTAGATCCTATATATTCTATGAAAAGTCTGAACTGATTTGTTATATTGCAGCACTCGGCTAATCAGCACATATTTATCCAAATTTCTTCAGTGGACTGTAAAATCACATGTATGCTTGGCAAGCTGTCATATTAAAGGGCCTTAATGAGTTCCAAGGGAGTATACATGTTGCTCTGAACAACCTGATCTAGTTGAAGATGTCCCTGCTTATTGCAGGAAGGTGGGCTGGACTAGATGATCTTTAGAGGTCCTTTCCAAGTGAAACTGTTGTATGACTCTGATCTTTGAGAGGATGTGCAGGAGGGGGAAACACACTCAGTAGCTCTCTTCCCATCTCCTTCTTGCCTGTGCTGAACACCAGCACTGACCATATCTTTATGAGATGGTGTTTTCAGTGTTACTGAAATTCATGTCTGAAGTCAGAAGGAAATATCATATCTGAAATGTTAACATTTAAAAAAATGGAAGTAAGGCAAATCAGTATATCCAGACAAGTGGGGAATAACTTTGTCTTTATACAAACTGGACAATAAATATGAAACCCCTAGAAATGTAAAGAAATTGTTGTATTTATTTTCCTGGTGAACTATATGGCTTTGCTTCAGGAATTACTTGCATCCCATTGGTAAACCTGAGAGCAGATGAATTTGACTTAGTCTGCTGTCAGTTCAGTGGCTTCACTAATACTTCAAAGGCTTAAATGTAGCTGCACTGAACTGCACAGGCTTTAATAGCAGCTTTCAAAGGCAGTGATGTGTTTGGTCTCAAGCTTGAGTTGTCACTTAGGAAGGGAGTTCTTGTAAACAAGTTTAGAGATGTCAGTGTAATAAATTCATTTATATAATCCACTCTGCAAAAGTACTTGTTTCTCCTCTGGAAGGCTGAAACCAAATTGTTTCTGTGTAGGCGTGTACTCATGTAGTACTCTCCTACTGAAGACTATATGGGACACAGCATTTAAAACACAAATGCTGTAATCTTCGCAGTAAGAAGAGAATAGGAAGTTTAAGATAGAAGTTGTGTTTCTAAAATTAATTATATACTCCCTCTCTTCCACACACTTCAGTAAAACACTTGACAATTCATGGTATTAGTAGTCATTTAATTGCTTGTAACTTCACTAGGCTTGTCTTCATCAGCCAAGATCAGAGTGAAATGAAGATTTATAACAAGAGTCTTCTGACTTATACCAAAAGTACTTCAAACTATGGGAAGGTCAGTCATCTGGAAGAAAGAGAAGAGAAATAAATGATTAAAACAAGAACCAGCTAATTTTAAGATAGAATCATAGAATCATAGAATAGTTAGGATTGGAAAGGACCTCAAGATCACCTAGTTCCAATCCCCCTGCTGTGGGGGACACCTCACACTAAACCATATCACCCAAGGCTTCATCTAACCTGGTCTTGAACACTGCCAGGGATGGAGCATTCACAACCTCCCTGGGCAACCCATTCCAGTACCCCACCACCCTAACAGTAAAGAATTTCTTCCTTAGATCCAGTGTAAACCCCTACTGTTTAAGTTTCAACCCGTTACCCCTTGTCCTATCCCTACAGTCCCTAATGAATAGTCCATCCCCAGCATCCCTGTAGGCCCCCTTCAGATACTGGAAGGCTGCTATGACGTCTCCAAGCAGCCTTCTCTTCTCCAGGCTGAACAGTTCCAACTTTCTCAGCCTGTCTTCATATGGAAGGTGCTTCAGTCCCCTGATCATCCTCGTGGCCCTCCTCTGCACTTGTTCTAACAGTTCCACGTCTTTTTCATGTTGAGGGCACTGGAAGTACACATAATACTCTAAGTGAGGTCTCACAAGAGCAGAGTAGAGGGGCAGAATCACCTCCTTCGACCTGCTGCTCCCGCTCCTTTTGATGCAGCCCAGGATACAGTTGGCTTTCTGGGCTGTAAGTGCACACTGCCGGCTCATGTTCATTTTCTCATCGACCAACACCCCCAAGTCCTTCTCCGCAGGGCTGCACTGAATTTCCTTTTTGCCCAAGTCCTTCTTCGCAGGGCTGCACTGAATTTCCTTTTTGCCCAACCTGTAGCTGTGCCTGGGATTGCTCTGACCTGATGTAGGACCTTGCACTTGTCATGGTTAAATTTCATAAGGCTGGCATCAGCCCACCTCACAAGCGTGTTAAGGTCCCTCTGAATGGCATTCCTTCCCTCTAGCGTATCAACTGAACCACACAGCTTGGTGTCATCGGCAAACTTGCCGAGGGTGCACTCAATCCCACTGTCCATGTCACTGACAAAGATGTTAAACAAGACTGGTCCCACACCGATCCGTGAGGGACACCACTTGTTACTGGTTTCCAGCCGGACATTGAGCCATTCTTTGCGTGTGGCTATCCAGCCAGCTCTTTATCCACTGAGTGGTCCACCTATCAAATTTATGTCTCTCCAATTTAGAGACAAGGATGTTGTGTGGGACAGTGTTGAACACTTTGCACAAGTCCAGGTAGATGACGTCAGCTGCTCCACCCCTGTCCATCATTTTTGTAGCCCCATCATAGAAGTCATTCACAGTTACTGTAAAACTTGACTTAGATCCTCCCTTACAAGGGCTTTGCAATATCCTGTTCAGCCATGACTGCCCAAATATCAGCATGTCTGACAGCAAAAGCCTCTTGCTTACACAAGACCTCACCTCTTGGTACTAGGGTACACTGCTGTGTTGGTTTTGTAGGACAACAGGAGGAAAAAGGACTCGCTGGAATTTGGGAATAGTGTATGAAGAACCTGGGGACTAGTCACTCAAGCATCTAGAGATCAGACAATGTGTTTGAAGCAAAAGAGCAGAAACAGTTTTAAAATGTAATACAGCAGCAGAGGTTGATCGCTACTGAGTGGAAACAGTAGAACCAGTGGATCATGTTCTGTAAAGATTGTGTCATGCTAATTACATGCATTTCAGGTGAATGGATGCAATAAATAATATAGGAATTCATAGTAAATGTTGGAAAAGTGTCACATAGTGATATGAGCCTTCGGGAAGTCCATTGACAAAAAATCTAAGTATTTTACTGCCTGTATCTTTAATTCAATAGTCATCAGATCCTCCTGTTATTTTCCACTGGAAATAACAGGTAAAGGTGCTAATTCTGCTGCTCTCCTAATTAAAAGCAGAGCAATAGTAAAGAAGTCAACATAGTTGAAGTAGTGTGACCAGTCAAACCTAGAATCTTCCAAATAATTTATACAAACTGCTCGCTTTATTGGTAGTGCTAATCTAGTTGACCACTACTTGAAAATATATAATGTGGATTTTTACTGTTTCTTACTTTCCAAATAAAGTAAAATTTATGTGTGAGCTTAAACTGTCAACTTGCTTAGCATATGAATAACCTGGGTCTTTGTAAACTTGTCTTGGAATATTTGTCTGCATGCCACTTTCCAGTGCTGTGAATGTTTGTTTGTGATATTTTCTAACTACTTTATTTGTCTTCAGCTCCTGCATCCATCTGTTCATAGGTTGGAAGTTTACATATCAGGAAACAGTCTAAGGTGCACAGGTGAATAGGCAGAATAGTCCCAATATCTACCTTGATTGTACAGCACTCTAGGAAGAATGTGCCCTTGGGAGGAGGAAGTAGGCCCAGTTAACAAGGGCCTCCAAAAATAGTTGGTTCTGCTGCTGCCTAGTGACTGCAGGAGGTAAGTATTTCCCGTTCAGAAGCACCACCATCTCACTTGAGACCCTACATCAACAGGGTGCTGCTTACGCAGCTGGGCCTCCAGGAATCAAAACATACTGTTGCGTTGAGGCAAGCAGAAGAGCCACATGCAGGAACAATGCATTGGTTGTGCATTTGCAGCATTCTGTAGCCTGGGCAAGTAATCTCCAAATGCAAATCATAACTTTACTGTTTCACTGGAAGAGAGAAAGGATAGTCAGGGAACCTGGTTAACTTGCCTCTGCTCCAGGCCGTATACAATTTTATCTGCCCAGTTATAGCTGTTGCGCTTTTAGCAACAGTGTATGTCTGGAGGTGAGTTGGAAAGGCAGCAAGGAGTGCTTTGGTTCTTATTCAAGGCCAATCTGGAGAAGTTCCTGTGTGATGTACTCTAGGTTACACTGCTCTTGCAGAGGGGTTGGACTAGATGATCTTTCGAGGTCCCTTCCAACCCTTGGGATTCTGTGATTCTGTGACAGGAGGTGAGATGAAATTCCTGTTAGTAAGATTTTTCCATCTGATAGAATACTTTCAGGAGACCTGAGACAAAAAGCATGTTTTGGCAGTAATGTGCTGGTTGTACTACTGCAGTAGGCTTGTACTGGTTCATCCTATCTTACCCCACATGACTGACATCCTCTGCAATTCCTTCCGAAGCTCTCATTCCTTGTTTCAACAAGCTACACATTTAACACTGTGTAAAGAGCAATTCAGCAACAGATTATGGCTTGGAAATTACAAGGTGGAGCTTTTTGGGAGGCTGGGGGAAGACTGTATAAAAATGAAATCTGTTTCATTAAGATGCCTGCAAATCTTTAGGGATTTCATAGGCTGGGTTTTTTTTGGCAGCCTGACAGCTGCATAATGTAGGATGTTGAAGCAGATTCTCATACAGAAAGACATATTAGCAGGGTCCATACCTGCCTCAACAGCACTGCGAGTCTTTGCAGGTGCAAGGCCTGAGACCTGCAGCATCACAACAGCTGCAGGAGGGGAAAATAATGCTGTAGGAGGCACTGCTGGCACAGCTTGGGTGGAAAGGGCACTGCAACTAGCAGGCCCCTATCACTGTGAAGGCTGAGGTACTGAGGTACTGCCCAGCACAGCAAAACTGTGGCTGTTCTGACATACAGGCATTACTGGGCAATAGAGCATTTGGGGCAGGCCAGAGTGTAGCCATGGCATTATCTTGACCTCTCTTTGCCACTTGGTGCCAGTGACCTTAAGCAAATTGAATATAAGGGGAGAGATTGACCAGAAAACCTTTAAGACAGAGAAGACTTCATTCTGTTTCCTTCAGAACTTTTTGAGGGTCATGTCCTATCTGATTCTCAGTTTGTGTTGTCATCTTGCCAACATCTAGTTAATCAATGGAAAACTGTAATTTGAGAAAAATTTATTTAAGAAGAAAATGGTAATTGGTTGGATAAATCAATATCTCTTCCTCTTTGATTTTGGCCTGTATTCTGTAGCTTCCAGAATTTACTAGACTCATATGCCTCTGCAGTAGTTTCTTGTTTATTCTATTCCCATTTGCACTGCATTTGAATCTGTCTAATCTGTGTTCCACAGAAGTATGCTAAGACAGTAGTGCTCTAGGAAAGAGGGGCTCCTTTCCTTTGAAGTACAGAACAAGAAAAAGAAACTCATCTGAGAACTTCAGAGATGAGGGAGTCTTATGTTGTTACCTCAGCCTCTGCTGTAATGTGGAAAAGTGAAGTTTTCACTGAAGGTGAATGCATGTAGAAGCTGTATGCTGCATGTAGTGTCGGTGATATAAATGTGGGCAACAAATTTGCATCAGTAACAGCTGGAATGTACAGACCTGTTTGTTTCCATGTTTATAGATACATTTTTCATTCTCCTAGATGTTGTAAAACATAATGAAGTGAATCACATGCACACAAAAAACAAGTAGTTCTGCTGCTTTTGTAATTTGAATGGGTTTTGTTTGGGGGGATTTCGATTTTCATTTTTAGGTCCTATAGTCTCACACCCAGGACAGTCATCTAACTAACAATGAGAGAAAGATTTCCACAAGGAAAGTGGGCACTTGAAAATAGGGGGGTTTGGCAAGAGAAAGGAGGTGGTGGTTCTTAGATAATGCTCTCACACTTTTTTTAAAAAAAAAAAACAACCAACCTCCATTCTGATGTTTAAAATAAGAAAAAGTCTTGTCAGTGTCCTTTTGGGGCTTAACTTCTCCTCTCACTTCTTGACAGTTGCTGCCATGCACAAGCTTGGATCACCCCTTAAAACAAGGGAAAAAATCTCATTTTGGAAAGTATAAAAGGAATACAGTGATCTGGTTATGATGGTTTCAGCAGTTTTCACTTTTACTCCAATGTTTTTATTATTATTTTTAATTCAGTCATGCCTAGTACTTTGAGCCAGGATCTGCAAGGTGTGTTGTGACTTATGTAAGACTACGAAAGTTTTTCACTGGTGCTGAGGTTATTTTGCTCTTAAGAAGGCAAGGACTCTCATTCGTTCCTGTGGGGCACACAGCCTGTTCAGCTCTTGGAAACTCAACTTTCTCACCTCACAATGAGGACAGCATGATAGTGGCAGAGAAGTTGCTGCATCCCTGTTTCAGTCTCTAATCAGCAGGCACTACTGTATTCACAAGCCCGTGCATCTCCTCATCTTCTCAGTCCTGCAGTTTGAAACAGCCATTTGTCATCGCTTCTGCTACAGCCCTTGGGGGCATACCTTGTAAAAGGCTCAATACTTTTAATTGCCTCTGAATTCACTCAGCTGCTCTTGGGAGATATGCCTGGCTCGCTAATCCTTTTCATCATCACATCCTCTTTTTCTATGAACCACAAAGATTACATGGTGATACCAGCTTTTACTCATTGAATCCAGTCCCCATACATAATGTCAATACAATGGCAAAATCAGTCACTGGTCTTGAAACTTTGAGTGCCCTGAGCTTTTCTGTGTTTGGACTGTTATGGCAAGAGTATCACAATTAAAAAAAATTACCCTTGAGAAATCTTGAATAAGTGTAGTGATAATGAGGGTTTTCCCTTAAAAGATATCATCAGATCTGTCATATGAAGGAACGTCACAGTGCACGCAGCACTATGCCTACTCTGCCTCTCTCTTACCATGGCTGGAATGATGTCTTAAGTTCCCGATTTACCATTGTATATGGGGTATAATTAGATCCACAGCTTGAACAACAGTTATATAAAAGTAGAATAGTTAGTTAAAATCAAAGTATTTTCTGAGTTAGCTATTTTGCTTATAGCACTGTCTCTTTGGAATGCTTTTTTTCTTTTTGTCATGTTTTCTGCTTTGGATTATTCAGTGTTCTTGTATAAAAAAGACCCAGTATCTTCACAGTTGCAGAATCCAACCATTTACCTTACAGACAAAACTAGTGCACGGTATCTATTCATTTCTTATGAGAAATAGTCCCAAAATTAGACTGAAAATGTCTTCCAAATACCTTTAAAAAACAATCATCTGCCCTCCCCTCATCATAGTAAGAGTCTAATATTTTATTACGGTAATTTAATACATTTTGTCAGAGAAAAGTTCTTCGAACACAATAATACATGAGTGTCTCAGAGTGTGCTTTTTTGTTTTATTTTTTGTTCCTGTTACTGTTATTTAAGCCTAACTTTTAGAGTTCTGAGTAGGATCCAAAGAAATGTCTATAGAGGGAGTGGAAGGTCTGTGAAATGGCTCTGAATTGAGAGCAGAGATGCTGTAAAGAAACTGAATAAGTGGTAAATATTGCTATCTCTAGTATGTTTTAATTTCTACAGATGGGTGCCTAGATCCATGTATGTTTCTTCCTCCTTCCCATTGCCTTGAAAATTTAGAAAATGTCTGATTTTATATTGTTCTGAGTAATATAAGATGTTGGGAAAAAATGAAAACACAAGAGAATTAGAAGTGGAGACTGGAGCGGATGTTTCAAATACAGCAAACATTATTTTAGGATTATTATATCTTCCTTTTGTGCTTTTTGAGATGATGAGACCCAAAATGTCTAAAAAACACTCCCCTCCTCAGTCTTTATGTAGGATTTTTATTACCACAATTAAATTGACAAATTTGATACTGTCTTCCATATGTGTCTTACATTTGCAAGTATACACAGATGTTTAAAATCATACTATGGAAAAATGTTTTATAGCATATATTTTTTCATAAGTTTAAAAGGCATATTGCTTCTGAGAACTTGCTGTTCTTCATACATGAGTTCATTCCCCACATATGAATAATTTGACCAGGTTTTCATGGGAAAATTGTCATGCAATGGACCAGTCATTGTCATGGGTTCAGCCATGGCAGTCATTTTTTCTCCTTCTTGTGGCTGGTGCAGTGCTGTGTTTTGACTTCTGGGCTGGGAACTGTTGCTTGATAGCAAGCACGTTTTGAGGGTGTTTTTGTTCAAGGCCTTTTTCTGAGCACGTGCTCCAGCCAGATGGAGGAGGGGAGACCAGGAAGAAGGAAAGACAGGACATCTGACCCAGGCTAGCCAATGAGGTATTCCATACCATAGCACATCATGCCCAGGATGCAACTGGGAGAGAGAGCTGGAAGGGTGGACCTCTGGAGGAAAATGGAGGAGGGAGCACGCGGTGCTCGGCCGGGCAGGGTGGAGTGAGTTATGGGTTGGTGGCTGGTGGGGTGTTGTATTCTTTTCGCTTGTTATTGGCTTTATTATTATTATTTGTAGTGGTAATGGCAGTAGTGATTCTGTGTTATGCCTTAGCTATTAAACCGTTCTTATCTGAATCCATGGGGGCTACATTCTTTGGATTTTCCTCCCTAACTCTCCGGGAGTTGGGGGACTTGGTTTAAACCACGACAGTCATTCACTGAAAGCTGATATTGCTGGATCAAAGCAACAGTTATGGTTATTTGCCTGGAGTACCCTGAATCATGAAGGCCATACCTAAACTGGTCCTGGAGCTTGCTCCACAGAGTACCCTAGGGAATATCTAATGGACAGGATCAATGAAATGACCTGTCTCTGTGCTTGTGATAGAGCTAATATAGATTTGTAGTTTACAAGTTAGTTGTCAGAAAAGTTTCTGTGTGTTGTAGGGGCCCACACCTTGTACAGAAGTAAACTTACTGTAATATTGATGGCAGTCAGCAGTTAGACTTTACAGTAAGTTGATTTTACTGTAATGGACAACAATCTATATGGTTTGGCTGAATGGTATTAGTTTAGTGCTAGAAGAAAAATACTACTAGCTACACTTACAAAAAGCTGTGCCTAATCTTTCATCACTGGTCTCTCACAAAGCACATATTGAAATTTCCAACTCAGGTCAGAAGGGAAAATAGGCTGCTTTTACCTTCTGGATGTTAACAGGTATGTGTCTAGTCCCCTTTTGAGACTGAAGCCATCCTAAGGCAGGTTTGAAAGCTCTTCTCTGTCAAATGTATTTGAGCTTCACCCCATTAGTCATGCCTGAGCTATCTGATTTCAGCTGAGTTAAGGGAGGAAAGATGTAATGTTTAGCTGCTTCTGGAGCTAAGATTTCTTAAGACAAAAATAATTTCCTGCTCCCTTTAGTCATGCATGTGGAAGACACAAATCAGTGACAAATGGGCAGAAGTGTGTCTGTGTGCCTTACCAGAATAACACCACAACAGTGTTGAATCTACCTGTTTCTGAGATGGGGAGTTCAACATATTGGTACAAAACATTAAGCTTCTAACTTCAACTTTGCAGGTATTCTAATTTCCTTGTGTTGTAAAAACTACAACAGCAACACAATTTTGACATTCTGCAGATGTCAGGGATGACAATTTGCAGTATACCCTCTTGGTGAGACACACTCCCAACTAAAGGGCTAGAGGTGCTTTCCAAACCAAACCCTTCCACAACTTTCAGCTTTCCTCTTGGCGTGCCCGGGAGCGCTCCTGTTCTCAGGATGGTTAGCTCAGACAGGTGCCGCCTCTGCAAAATGTCTGCCGACGCAGGCACGCTCCACTGAGGCTGCTGTGATTGGCTGTTCTCCGCGCCACCTCGGCTGCTACTGGTTGCTAGCCAAGCCGGATTATGCTAGCAACCTCCGCTTGGGCACTGCGGCGCTGGGGAAGGCAGGGGGCTCCTGCCGGTTCCCTGGTAGTGCTGCGGTCAGGAAGCGCTGTAGGGGGGGTCCGTGGGGAGCTGCGGCTGCCCGGGGATCCTGTGCCGGTGGCTTTGGCCGCGGCTGAGGTGGGCGGCTCCGGGCTGCCCATCAGGGGTCACTCCCGGGGCTTGTCCTGGAGCCGGGTGATCCTGTGGCTGTCCCCATAGTGCCCAGTTTAGTCCCAAGCCTGCCATGGCTGCTATGTTGGGCGTTGTGAAAGCCCTGGCTTGCGAAGAGCGGCACCCCCTCAGTTCAGGCTCCCACAGGGAGACCGCAGGCATGGCAGAAACGTCCAGGTAGTTCTTGGGGTTTGGGGGCAGCAAAAGGAATAAAACCCAAAGGCTTCCGGGCCCTGCTGGTCCTGCCCCGTGTATGCCACCGAGCGGAGAAGCTCTGGTGGTCCCCGGAGAGAAGATAACCTGCGAGGACGTACCAGAGGCATACCTCCCCCTAGTTTAGGGGAGGCTTTGAGGGATGAATGGGGCTGGGCAACCTCTGAACCACTGCTGCAGGCTGCAACCCTGTAGCTCCTGAAAAGGAGAAACTGAGTGAAAGTACGAAGAGGCAGTTTCTCAGCTGCTACTGTGAAATGTAGCTGAATTGCAAGTTTTACTTGCTTGTGTCAGCTAAAATAATGGTCCAGTTTATACAAGCAAGAAATGGGTGAAGAACTGATAAATACCTAAGGCCCCGAATCCTTCTGTGTTTTTAAAGGCATGGCCAGCTGCGTTTTCTGGTTTTCTAAAGCAGATTTACTGCTGTCCTCCTGCAGTGAATGAAATGAGGCAAGACTCCATCCACAGAAGGTAGCATTGCAACTGAATGAGTGCTGGAGAAATGAAGACCAACACATTTCAAGTGTACCTTATGTGCTTTCTAATCAGAAAATGGTTATGTGCAGTAAAATGATTACGCAGTTTCTTACCTGATACTGAGTTGACTGTCCCTGGAACCAGTGGTATAAATAAGACCAGTTCACTGCATTAAAATCATGGCAGCATAGGTGCCGGTCGCTTGAAGTGCTAGGCTGACCTATATGCCAGAAGAACACTTGCAATTTAGCTGCAGAATGTTTCAGCTAAGCTTGTCAGCTATATCTTAAATGCGGTAGCATTTCCAGCTTGCCAATACTTGCCAGAAGTACAGGCAGGTCACCTTCACCTCTGTATCATGGCAGGGGGGATGGACCTGGATGATCGTAAGGTCGTTTCTAATCCTAACCATTCTGTAATATATATCACTTAAACCAGTGGCTCACTTACTTTTTATACCATTCTGATTTTATATCACCTTAACTATGCATCATCTGGACTGCTGGTTATAAATGTTCATGTTGGATTAAAGAATTCTATATGAGCACCATCTTGTTGATTCATTTTATTATTATGTTCTTTAGAAGTATAGCTTTTAGTGACTACTGGCTTTCATCAGTCTGAAGTAGGTTTAGATTTCCTTTTTTAACAGAATGTGTTTTAATAGCATTCGTTTTAAATCTGGTTTGTGGGGTGGTTTTTATTGTTTCTTTTTCCCCTTGGTTGTTTTTTTGGTTGTGTTTCTTTTTTTGTTTGTTTGTTTGTTTTTTGTTTTTTGTTTTTTTTTTTTTAAATTTGTTTGGGTTTGGCCTTGTTTCGTTTTTCCTTTCTCTTCAGGTTATTGGCATGCCTGTTATTTTGGTGCAGGAAGGCAGACTTCTTCTTTGACATCCAGCAGGAGAAGGTGATGGACCAGACCACAGCTTCTTCATTTTGAAGCTTCAGCTGGGTGGTCAGCTTACCTGTATGATACGGGCTTGGTGTAAAGGGGTGTTAAGAATTCCAGCTATGCTGCATGGCTTCTTCATCCTTGTAAGTATTGAACTATTTCACATGGCGAGAAATCTTTTAAATCTTTTGTATCTTCAAATATGAAACAGCATTTATACCCAGCAAAGTGAAGGCTATTTGAGAGACTACCAGAACTACAGGAACTGCAGACTCACCCATAAGAGTCTAAGAGACATCCTGGCAACATTTACTCTATATCTAGGTTAGAAATGGAGCTTGCACTACTATAATATGTGCTCTGTCATTTTCAGTTCTTGTAACAAGTATTTTGCTTTCAGAAATAAACAACTTTCCAGAAGTATACTGGTGGAAACAGTTGGTAAATTACTGTTTTTTGAAATTGAGACATGAAATATGGCTGAATACAGGGGAAAAAAAAGAAAATAAACTTCAGTTTTGTTTCGCAAATATCAATTGTAGGAAAATGTAATTGAATCTTTCCAGCTCTCTGGTGTTAAAGGAGACCAAGAAAGCAAAAATGTATTTTCTATTTACTTGATGTAGGTTAGCCACAAGTTTACCTTCAGTATTCTAGAAATTAACTTGAAAGCTTCTGAATTGTATCTCACTCTCCTTTGAAAGACATGGAGCTAGGATTTTTGAAGAATTATTGCAGGATGACTTGTAGGCAGATAGGGCCTGGTGGCCGGAAGATATCATGCTGTACGGAAATATAAGACCCCTCTCCAGGTAGCCAATAGCATTTAGGTGATGATACCAGTTTTACGATGCAAGCAGACGGAAATGACATCGTAAACCTAGGCTATATAACACCATGTTCTCTCTCAATAAACTCCATTTGCCGTCCACCACATTGGTGTCTGTGAGCATTTGGACCGAGCGGCCCAAGGGGGGGTCGTAGCGCTGTTCCTGAACCAGGTCGTCACGCCTCTCGAAGGCAACAAGTGGTGCCGAAACCTGGGAAGCTGGAAGGCAGGTACCCGGCGGACACTTGGGAGGCCCGACAGCAGGGAACCCAAGTGAACCCGGGAAGCCTGATAGTCAGGAACCCAGGGGGTTGGGAATCGCCTGGACGGGTGAACGGTGGCCGGAGCGGCTGGACCAGCCTGGCAGAGGGAGGACGCTCCCAGACCCGCAAGGAGGATGGAAGCTCTTGTGAAGGTTGTATCAGAATTACATAAGCAGTGGGATATTGATTGTAAAACTAAAGATTTTACTCTCGTTGTTGAGAGACTTATAAAAACTGGGGTTATTGCCCAACCGGTGGATATTCTCCACCCAGAATCTTGGGATAAATGTACTAATGCATTAGCTGAGGAGACGATGTCCTCAGGTAGTGGGAAACATCTTAAGTCATGGGGGAGAGTCATCCAGGCTCTGCGGAAGGCCCAGCAAGAGCAGAAAACCTGGAAGACGGCAAGGGAGTGTTTGATGGCCACCCCGAAGTTAAGAGTCGGGGCAGCCACACAGACTTTGCCCCCCCCCAGACTGTGCCGACTTCATTAGCCCGGAAGATCGGCAAGAGGGTGATACGACCCCTCAATCCTCAGGCACTGACACCCTCGCGGAGGGACAGAAACAGGCTGGATCCCTCTGGGGAGCACTGGCTGAGGAAGCCAGGGGGGTCGCGGAGAGAGCAGAGCCCGCGGAGGTTAGGGCTAGACCTCCGCCCTATGCGCCCCAAGCTGGGACCGAGAACAAAGGCAAAGGGCGGGGCGAGGATGCTCCTGGCGGGAAGAGAGAGGGAGCACAAGAAGGGGGAGAAGGGGGGGGTGCAGGGCGGAAAGCCGATCCGAGCAGGCATCGGGAACAGTGCCCATGCTGGACACACACCCCCCTGAACAGAAGGAGGGGTGAGCCAAAAGGGGAGGAACAGCCCGCCCACCGGAGAAGCGGGCGGGGTTGGAACCCGAGCAGAGGGAGGGGCGAACCCAGAGAGAGGGAACAGCCAACCCACAAAAGCAGGCAGGGCCGGAGCCCAACAAAAAGGCACTGAAAACCGGAAGTAGCCAGCCAGTCGAGTTCCGACTCTGAACCTGACACGGGGTGGGACAAGCAGTCCGCAACCGATTCAAGTTTAGAGGAGGAGGAAACAGAGATAAACAAAATCAGGAGCCAAAGGATTCCCACATGCACTGAGGCTTATAGGCCTGTAGTTTCCAGGGTCTTTCTTCTGGCCTTATGTTGAGAGCTGGCATGTTCAACAACCTCCAGTCCTCTGGGACCTGCCTACTAGACCATTTGTAAATGATGGAAAGTGACTTGGTGAGGTCCTCTCCCATCTCCTTCAGCACTCTTGGGTGAAACCCATCCAGCCCCCTAGACTTGATCCTTCTCTGTTAGTAAACAGCAAATCTAGCCAGCCATCTCCTGTAGTTGTGTCACTAACCAGCTGGGTTAGGAAGTTATCTTCCATACCCTCTACGAACTTCCTGGATTGTTTCTGCTCTGCTGTATTATACTTTCAGCAGACAGCTGGTAGGTTGAAGCCCACCACAAGAACAAGGGCTAGCTATCTTGAAACTTCTTCCAGTTGTTTGAAGAATGCTTCATCTATTGTTTCACTTTGGTTGGGTGGTCCATAACAGACTCGTACTAGTATCTGGCAAGATTTTTAGTAAAAATTTGTCATGTCTTATGTATCCTGGGAGGAATATAGGGACAATGCCTGAATGTGTAGGGATGGAGTTAGGAAAGCTAAGAAACAGTTGGAATTGAATTTGGCAAGAAATGTGAAGAATAGGGGCTCTTAGAGGTACATATTCCAAGAAAGTCTTGGATCTGTTAGAGTAAGTCCAGTGGAGGGTCACAGAAATGGTCAGAGGGCTGGAAGTCATCGCCTTTGAAGACAGGCTGAGAAAGTTTGGCTTGTTCAGCCTGAAGAAGAAAAGGCTTTGGGAGATTTCGATATTTAAAGATGGCTTATAAGAAAGACAGGAAGACGCTTTAACACTAACTGTAATGACAGGAGAAGGGGCAATGTTTTTTAACTGAAATACAGTAGATTTATATTGGGCATAAGGAAGTAACTTTTTATTGTGGGTGTGGTGAAGCACTGGAGCAGGTTGCCTGGAGAAGCTGTGGATATCCTATTGTTGGAAGTGTTCAAGGATGGGTTGGACAGGGCTTTGAGCAACCTTGTCTAGTGAAATATGCTCCTGCCCATGGCAAGGAGGTGGTGCAGATGATCTTTAAAGGTCCCTTTCAACCTAAACAGGACTGGGAAATTGGGTTCACTTCTGTTACCCCATAGAATCATAGAACAGTTAGAGTTGGAAATGACCTTAAGATCATCTAATTCCAACCCCTCTGCCATAGGTAGGGACACCTCACACTAAACCATGTCATCGAAGGCTCTGTCCACCCTGGCCTTGAACACCACCAGGGATGGAGCATTCACAACTTCCCTGGGCAACCCATTCCAGGGCCTTACCACCCCAACATTAAAGAATTTCTTCCTTATAACCAATCTAAACTTCCACTGTTTAAGTTTTAACCTGTTACCCCTTGTCCTATCCCTACAGTCCCTAATGAAGAGTCCATCCCCAGCATCCCTGTAGGCCCCCTTCAGATACTGGAAGGCTGCTATGAGGTCTCCATGCCGCCTTCTCTTCTCCAGGCTGAACAGCTCCAACTTTCTCAGCCTGTCTTCATATGGGAGGTGCTCCAGCCCCTGATCATCCTCGTGGCCATCCTCTGGACTTGTTCCAATAGTTCCATGTCCTTTTTGTGTTGAGGACACCAGAACTGCACACAATACTCCAAGTGAGGTCTCACGAGAGCAGAGTAGAGAGACAGGATCACCTCCTTTGACCTACTGGTCACGCTCCTTTTGATGCAGCCCATGATACGGTTGGCTTTCTGGCCTGTGAGCGCACACTGAAGCTGGCTCATGTTCATTTTCTCATTGACCAACACCCCGAATACCTTCTCTGCAGGGCTGCTCTGAGTCTCTTCTACACTCAACCTGTAGCTGTGCCTAAGATTGCTCCTACCTGATTGTCATGGGTTGAGCAGTAGCAGTCATTATTTCTCCTTCTTGTAGCTGGTGCGGTGCTGTGTTTTGACTTCTGGGATGGGAACAGTTACTTGATAGCGAGCATGTTTTGAGGGTGTTTTTGTTCAAGGCCTTTTCTGAGCACGTGCTCTGCCGGGGAGGAGGGGAGGCTGGGAGGAAGGAGAGACAGGACACCTGACCCAGGCTAGCCAATGAGGTATTCCATACCATAGCACGTCATGCCCAGGATGCAACTGAGAGAGAGCCGGGAGGGGTGGAACGCTGGGGGGAAATGGAGGAGGGAGCGCGCGGTGCTAGGCCAGGCAGGGTGGAGAGAGTTATGGGTCGGTGGCTGGTGAGGTGTTGTATTCTTTTCGCTTGTTATTGGCTTTATCATTATTATTTGTAGTAGTAATGGCAGTAGTGATTTCAGTTGTGCCTTAGCAATTAAACCGTTCTTATCTGAATCCGTGGGGGCTACATTCTTTGGATTCTCCTTCCTAACTCTCCAGGAGTTGGGGGAGCAAAGGGGGGAGTGAGTGAGAGTACTGTGAGGATTTGGTTTAAACCACGACACTGATGTAGGACCTTGCACTTCTTATTGTTAAACTTCTTAAGGTTGGCATCAGCCCACCTCACAGGCGTGTCAATATCCCTCTGGATGGCATTCCTTTCCTCCAGCATATCAATGGAACCACACAGCTTGGTGTCATTTGCAGACTTGCTAAGGGTTCACTCAATCCCACTGTCCATGTCACCAACAAAGATGTTAAACAAGACCAGTCCCAACACCAATCCCTGAGGAACAACACTCGTTACTGGTCTCCAGCCAGACATTGAGCCATTGACCACAACGCTTTGCGTGTGGCCATCCAGACAGTTCTTTATCCACTGAGTGGTCAACTTATCAAATTGATGTCTCTCCAATTTAGAGACAAGGATGTCATGTGGAACAGTGTCAAACACTTTGCACAAGTCCAGGTAGATGTTGTCAACCGCCCTACCCCTGTCCATAATTTCTGTAGCCCCATCATAGAAGGCCACCAAATTGGTCAGGCAGGATTTCCCCTTAGGGAAGCCATGCTGGCTGTCACCAAGCACCTTGCTGTTTTTCATGTGCCTTAGCATGCCTTCCAGGAGAATCAGCTCCATGATTTTTCCAGGCACAGAGGTGAGACTGACTTGTCTGTAATTCCCTGGGTCATTCATTTTCCCCTTCTTGAAAATGGGTGTTATATTTCCCTTTTTCTGGTCATCAGGAACGTCAGCAGACTGCCATGATTTTTCAAATATGATGGAGTGTTCCTTAGGCACTTCATCTGCCATCTCCTTCAGGACCTGCGTATGGATTTCCTCAGGTCCCATGGACTTGTGTATATTCAGGTTTTTAAGACGATCTCTACTCAGATCCTCTCCTAAAACCATTCTAGTATTCTGAGAGTATGATCCTAAATCACAATCAGCAGATGTTTTCTATAGTAATGTAATTCCTACAGACATCTGAAAGATGACTGCGCTCTCATTTACATTGAAACTTAGTAGCAACTACTGATCATGTATTTCCACTCCATTTCTGAACTTCCATGTGATACCATGTTGTTGATACCTATAGGGTCATATGTGTGTAAAAAGCAGGAAAATAATAGTGAGAAATCTCTATTCCCACAGGTCAGGCAGAGGATTAATTAATTTTATGCTTTCCCAGTTAGAAGTTTTCTTCATTATAATTTGATATTTTGTTTGCAGGCTTTCATACTGCAGTCTGTTCTGTTCTGCACTGATGTGGATATGCTCACAGGCAGTTACTGCAACATCTACTAAAGAAGAGGGAAACTACAGTTCCCTCCCTAGGCTTGCTCCTCAAATGCAGAAAGCAGAAAAGAAAACAAACAGGTAGCTGCTGCCATTTAATACCTGAAATGAGTTCCTTCTGCAGAAGATTCCCAACTGTTTGCCTGCAAGAGCAGTGATTATGCCACTTTTATGTCATTCGGATACTAAACCAATTGAAAAAGGATTTTTAACTGCTTTCCCTGTGCCTTTTGTGCTGGTGGATTTTGAAACAGTTACTCATGTAGTCAGAAAACAAAATGGCTGATTTACACAGCAGGGAAATTGTAGGGTTTCAAAGAGTAAGGAATCTTGCCTATAAAATAAATAGAAATTGTAATAATTTTTGATACACTGAAATCTACTAGTTTAAGGTGATCTCAGGTTTGTTAGTCTTGTTTGTATTTATATGTATGTATTGTAAGTAGTGAAAATATTTCATGGTAAATACACAGTACTAAGATGAGGTTTTATATTCAGCATGTGAATTTTACTTTGTGTTTTTTTTTTTAACTTTCATGATTTAAGACTAAAATACATTATAATGAGGCAATAGCAGCAATAAATAGTGTTCAAAATTCTGTTTGTAGATGTAATCAAAACATAGAACAAAGAATTGGAAACTTTCAAACTTTATTCCTCACCTCTCCTTTTTAGGTAAGCAGCTTCTCTCTGTTTCCTCCCATGTTATCACCTAGGGAGGATGACTCTTACAAGACTCACCAGGTTGTTGTCAAAATTAATTATAATGTTTGAAAAATGCTTTGAAGATAAAAAGTGCTAGGTAAGTGTGAAGTAGGAATTTTTATTCTGCTGCAGTCAGAATAATGTTAAAGAGAATGTCAGCTTCAAAGACTGCTGTCAGATCTAGAGGCTCATGGGATGGATGAAGGTTATTTAATTTAATTTCAGCACATACCGAAATTAAAATAGTCAGTATAATCCTTTCTTTAATCAAGTTAATACTGAGATGTTTATATAACTATTTAATAATTTTTGGTTATTTTTACAAAATGGACGGATATACAAAATCTGCTAATTAGAGACAGTAGTAAATAGCACCCAGACAGAAGCTGGAGGGAAAGCAATTGCTGCTTAAGTGTTAGGGAAATCTAAATTAGTCGGTTGGTTTGCTTCGGGGGGGGGGGGGGGGGGGTCAAGTTGTTGTAACTATGTTTTGAAGTAAAGTTAAGTATAGGTGAATGAAGAAGTGAAAAGCAGGAGGAAAAAGGTTGAACTGGAGCTTAGACATCAAGATCCAAACTTTGTACAATCCTTAAACAAGAAGTCAGAGGCTACTGGTGTTCAGGTTTTATATTAAATGCACTGTAGTGATCTGATCTAGTGAGGGATGTAATATGCTCCCCTTACAAATTTTAAAAATATGTTATTCAATTCAACTTGATTCAGCTTTGGTTTTCATTTTAGTTTCATTAGAGATTTTTGTTTTAGTTTGATCTATTTTACAATTAATAAAAGTCTGTTAACAGTAAACCTTCACTTTATCTCTTTGAAACTTACATAGAACTGAGAAGATGAGGTTTGAGGCATATGGACTTTATATTTTGACATTTCTACAAGCCTGAGCTTTAACATCTTGCTTCATCATCATTGATACATTGAGAAGCAGTTCTGAAGCCTTGGTCCCCAAAAATCAGATTCCCTCAAATTCTAAAAGTACCTCAGCCTCTAAGGGCACTGGATTTTGGATTTGAGACAAGTAATTATGTATTTTAAGAACTGAAAAGGCACTTCTTCAAATAAATTGCTTCCATTAAGAAATGTAGTTACTCTGTAATCCCATTCTCTATCTTCCTTTTTCTTCCTTTTTCTTTTTTTTTTTTTTTTTTTTTTTGATTCAATAGTTGTTTCTTTAGGCAATAAAGAAGTGAAAGTATTGGTTTTAGTATTTAAGCATGAATGGTCCAGGGCCCTTATTTTTTTCATTGACATATGGGAGGTCTCATTATTTCATAGGATTCAAGAATATGAGTGGAATCTGTGTAATTGGCAATTGGGGTAATGCATGCTTCACGAATAAAAACATCCGAGGGGACATATGGTATCTATTGCTGAAACAAGACCACTGATTTAGCTATATTTTTACTGCCACATTTAGGGGCATAAGTTGTCTTTAAGATTCGTTCCAGAGACTGAATATTTACAAGTAGAGTCTAATAGTATAGAGTAAAAATAGCAGAAATATTGTCAGAAGTAGTAATTGGAGGCACTAAAATCTACACTTATGAATGTAGCTTTGTAGGAAGCATAGATTCAGAAGTGAATTAGCCAGTGCCCTGGCTGCTGAGAACTTGCAAGCAGTTCAAGTTCAGTTCCTGTACCACAGCTATTCATTTGCCACATGGAAGGCTGTGCACCCACAAAGGCTTTTCATTACTCTTAGCCCATGGTATTAGGAACAAATAAGACTATATGTTTCTGAAGCTGACCTTTTTTGGAGATCCAGATGCACAACCAAACTTAGCCTCTAGGGGAGATCTGAGACCTGTTATTTGCAGAGAGAAGATGCTCAGTTTCAAGAGTTCTACATATACCTGCTGTTCTGTGCCTTGTAGTACAAACAGAAGATTTTGTGGGTCCTCCAAATGTGAAGACCTTGTTGCATTGCTCTTAAAGCTGGGAAGGAATGATTGTAGATATCTTTGTAATCAACTATGGCTTTAACTGCCCACATTCCTGGTTATACAGTGAAGGGTATTTACTTTCTACCCATATAAAATTTTCCTAATTGCACCTCAGAATTTAAACTTTGGCTTAAATTTCGAGACAACAGAAAAGCACTTTTAATATGTATATTGAGTAGCAATAGGTACCTCAATTGTAAAACACCTTTGATCAGTAGATCTCTGAAACAGTTTGATGGACTGTTAGTAGCGAATTTGCCTCCAATTACAAAATACCTCCTGTTACAATTAAATCTTGCTGTTTTATACACAGAATGAAGTGCCTTTGGGACAGTGGTATGAAAGGGGTATCAAAGAAACCCTCAGTATAAACCTTAGTTTTTGTAATTAAGTTTCACACCAAAAAAAAAAAGTATATCTCACAACTGTAAGTTTGGTATCAGATACTCAGCAGCTGTGTCTTGTAAAAACTAGTACCTTCTGTATAGAGAAGCTAAATTACTAAGTGGTTCTTCAGTAGAGTTTGTAGAGCTGTTTTTTTTTTTTTTTTTTTTTTTTTACAGCAAGGACATCGCTGGGCTTAGCTTCTCTCATCTAACATTTGTTACCTTCATTTCCTTAGTTGGGAAAGAATTCTCAAGGATTGTCTCTCAAAAGTCAGGTTCCAAGTAGTACTCATCTTTTCATCCTGTCAGGAAGAAACTCTCTCTCTACCTTATGTCAGCAGCAACTATTTATGAGGCAGATCTGTTCCACACCTTTCCACATATGGTCTTGCCTTCATTATTGCATGTTGATCTCTTTTTGTCAAAACTGGTCTTAAACTGCAGCAGTTCAGCTTTGAGGCTTACAAGCTGATTGCATTTGGTACATATAGATGTATGCCCTGAGACTTCCTGAATGCAATCTTTACTTTGCCTTAAGCACACCACACTCAGAGTAGTCTGCTGTTGATACTGGACTTACATAAGAAGTTGATGATTTTGAATGAATCCTTATATGTATGTCCTGGGTTCAGCTGTTGCAGTCATTTTTTTAAAAAGCTTCTTTTAAATTTTTTCACCTCTCTTAATAACTGTATTTTCCATTTAATTCACAACTTCTTTATCAGGTTTTTTTTTTTCTTCATTGTTACTCTATGTCCTGTCTACGAGATTAGCTGCAGAGAGGGTTATTGTACCTGAAAAACAGGTTCAGTTTAGTTCACCACAGCTTGTTTTAACCGAATCACAGAATCATAGAATATCCTGAGTTGGAAGGGACTTAGGAGGATCATCCAGCCCATCTCCTGATTCCACGTAGGACAACCTACAAGTTAAACCCAACTGTCTAGGAGGGTTGTCCAAATGCTTCTTGAAGACTGACGCGACTGCTTCACTCAGGAGCTTGTTTCCAGTGTTTGAGCATTCTCTCAGTGAAAATCTTCTTCTTAGTTGCCTCCTGACCCACTGGAGTAAGTGGAATTACATCCTATTACTGAGTTAACCTCCTGATATGTATATACTGTTAGGGTTATATACTGAGCCTTGCATTAGACTTTCTTTTCACTTGTCTGTCTAAAGAGGAATCCCTAAGTTGGAAGTATTGGTTTATTCATTTCACTGTTGGAATTTTTGTGCTTCCTGTAGCTGATAGGCTGGGCTATGAGTTATAATTCAAATGTTTTTGTGAACTCAGAACATCATGATACAAGCAGCTTTTGGGGTTTTTGGTTATGTCTGCATGTTGGTGCGTGCAGATGTGACCTTCATTTTGTGCACTGCATCTGTCAGTCATTTGTGCTGTTTTTTTCTAGGAACAGGAGGCAGTTATGCATGAAGTGTCAAAGAAGGACAGCATAATTATTTAGTCATTGAAGATTGACAGGAAAAATATATTTAGGAATTGTGTCTTAAATACTAAATTCTTTCCTTGCTTATCACAGGATCACAGAATCCCAAGGGTTGGAAGGGACCTCGAAAGATCATCTAGTCCAACCCCACTGCAAGAGCAGGGTAACCTAGAGTACATCACACAGGAACTTGTCCAGGCAAGCTTTGATTCATCTCCAACGTTGGAGACTTCACAACCCCCCTGGGCAACCTCTTCCAGTGCTCTGTTAATCTCACAGTAAAGAGTCCTTCCTTGATGTTCACATGGAACCTCCTATGCTCCGGTTTACACCCATTGCCCCTTGTTCTATCACTGGATACCACTGAAAAAAAATCTAGCTCCATCATCCTGACACCCACCCTTTACATATTTGTAGAGTAGAGGGGGAGGAGAACCTCTCTTGACCTACTAACCACACCCTTTCTAATGCACCCTAGGATGCCATTTGCCTTCTTGGCCACAAGGGCACATTGCTGCTCATGGTCATCCTCCTATCCACCAGGACCCCCAGGTCCCTTTCCCCTTCACTACTTTCCAGCAGGTCAACCCCCAACCTGTACTGGTACATGGGGTTGTTCTTCCCCAGATGCAAGACTCTACACTTGCGCTTGTTGAATTTCATCAAGTTTCTCCCTGGCCAACTCTCCAGCCTGTCCAGGTCTCTCTGAATGGCAACACAGGCTTCTGGTGTGTCAGCCACTCCTCCCAGTTTAGTGTCATCAGCGAGCTTGCTGAGGATACACTCAGTTCCCTCATCCAGGTCGGTGATGAAAATATTAAACAGCATTGGTCCCAGCACTGACCCCTGAGGGACTCCACTAGTCACAGACCTCCAGCTAGATTCTGCACCATTGACCACAACCCTCCGCCTTCTTCCTTTCAATCAGTTCTTGATCCACCTCACTACCTGATCATCAAGCCCATACTTCCTTAGCTTATCTATGAGCATGCTGTGGGAGACAGTATCAAATCCTTACTGAAATCAAGAAAAAACACATCTACTGCTCTACCATCATCTCTCCATCTTGTTAATTCCACATAGAAGGCTATAAGGTTGGTCAAACATGACTTCTCCCTGGTAAAACCATGTTGGCTGTTCTTAATGACCCCCTCATCCTTGATATGCCTAGAGATGGAGTCAAGAATAAGTCGTTCCATCACCTTTCCAGGGACGGAGGTAAGGCTGACCAGTCTATAATTACTCGGGTCCTCCTTCTTGCCCTTCTCATAGACTGGCATGACATTTGCCATTCTCCAATCCTCAGGCACCTCTCCCATTTCCCACGACTTACCAAAGATGATGAAGGGTGGCCTATCAATGACCTCCGCCAGCTCCCTCAGCACCCATGGGTGTATCCTATCCGGACCCATTGATTTCTAGATGTCCAGATTGCTTTGCTGATCCCTAACCCAATCCTCATCTACCAAAGCAAACTCCTCCTTTGTCCTGACTCCTTCTGGGGCTATAGGAATCTGAGTCCCCCAGGGAGAGTCTGCAGGAGTAAAGACAGAGGCAAAGAAGGCATTCAGCACCTCTGCCTTCTTTATATCCTGTGTCTCCAGGACACCCACCTTGTTCAGCAGTGGGCCTATATTCCCTCTTGTGTTAGTTTTATTGGACTTTCCTTCCAAGTACCTTCGGCTTCTGTCCTCCATTTCCAGCTAACAGGACCAGAAGGTCCTGCTCACAGCACAGTCTCTGCTGTGTGCATTTTCTGCAGGCAGTGGCAGTCACTAGTAAATCTCTTCCACATTCAGAGCAAATACAAGCTGTCCTTCCTTGTT
This sequence comes from Melopsittacus undulatus, assembly GCF_012275295.1. Taxonomy (NCBI): domain Eukaryota; kingdom Metazoa; phylum Chordata; class Aves; order Psittaciformes; family Psittaculidae; genus Melopsittacus; species Melopsittacus undulatus. The sequence continues at coordinate 79,449,974 of NC_047527.1, read as the reverse complement.
GTCTGAACCAACTGGATTCAGGCCAGCTCTAAACTGGAAGCCATGTAGCTGTGTTCATGGTGCTGAGCCTGAGTACCACAAGAGCCTGAAAACCCTGTCTCCCAGCAAGGCTTATTAGCTCAAACTCAGTGCCATGTTAATTGTACATTGGCATCTTCTAGTCTGCTGCTGGCTTGCATCCAGCCAGCCTGGAGTGCAGTCAAAGCCAGTAGCAACTGCCTGTAAAATACTATGTAGTTGTAACCCATGGTTCTTTCCCCAGCAGTTGGCCTTCTTTTTCCTACACCCTCTTTAAAATTGGTCTGCAAATAGGCAGTAGAAGCTTCATGCTTAAAAGTTTATTCCCCCAAGGAAGTGGCTCTTAAAATGTCTGGAGCCAACTAGGGAGTATTTTGAGATAAATATAATGTTGATAAATAACCCCAGCTGTTTCTTCAAGAATCCTTATCTGTCATTGCCTTTCTTGTTTGATTCTGTAACTGGTTTTTTTTCTAGTCATTTGTATTCAGGTGAAAAAACTCTGTATTGTTAGTGTGTATATATATGTATATATTATATAACTTTAAAAATTAATTTTAAAATCAAACTCCAAACTATATTTACGCTTCTGTGCATCCCAGAGATACATTTTAAACTATTACATGACATTCTGTGTCATACTACATTTTAGTGTATAACATTTCTTAATTAACTTCAGAGTTGAAGATCTCACAACAGCAATTTTCAGGTATTGTGTAATTTATTGTAGCTATGATATTTATTATTGGCATATTAAAAGAAAGCAGAAAGCCTAAATGATAGCTGCTTTATGGGCATCTTTTAACAGCGATATTACAAAGATTGTTCAAGTAAAATCTCTGTTCAGAACTTGAACTGTAATTTGCTTTGAAGACACTCTTGCACACTGAGTTAAATCATAATTCTAAATGTGTGTTTCTGCATTTCAAACAGCATAGCTTACTATACTGATTAAATAGCCACAAGGTAATTTTTACATTTCAGAGATGGAGATGTTACCATAATATCCAAAAGGCACATACTGTGCTGCCATCTGCTAATTTTTTTCTTATTGAACTAAATGAGACCAGACTTTTTAAAAAATATTTTAAAATATTTATCAACACTAAATGTCTGTGCATGGCAAATGTGGTTTCATTTTTAGCTTACAAAATGTTTTTCACAAAAAATATCTTTGATAATTATGTTTTATGCTCATACTCTTAACACTTAAATGCAATGTGCTTTTCTTTGGTTTGTTTTCCATTATTTTTGTTTTGAAATTGTTTTATTTGCCAGAAACAAACATGTATTGAAAATTGGGAAGGAAAAAAAAGTCCACACCAAAAGCCACACCAAATATCAAGAACAGAATAAATGAAGGCTCATGAGACGGGGAGAAAAACTTGTACAACATAGGACACAGTAACTAACACCTTTGTTCATCATGAGATTTCTACTATGAAAGGAAGGACTCAATATTTATAAATGTGATGGCAGACTGAAAGATCAATAATTTGACTGCTTTCAAATCATGTCTGTGGAAATCAGTCTGTCAGACCTTCGCTAATGAACTGGCATTTTGCTTTCCAAACCTTCCACACTTCAGCAACATCTGAGGATTTTCTTGAGAACACGCTATTTTTATTTGGTGTTTAATGAATAACTCAAAAAAACATGCCTTCTTTCTCACCACCCAAATGGCTAATGTCTGCTTCACCTCCTTTTCTCTTGTAACCCATATGAAAAGACAAAATTATGATTCACCATCTTTTCATCTCCTTGAACAAAAAAAAAGTTTCTTTTGTCAGATAGCTAGTGACCTAGTGTAAGGTACAGAAGACTTTCTGTTCCAAAGAATTGATTTTCTGACTTACTACTAGAAAATATACTTTTGATTCATTACACATCTTTGTGGCTTGTTCTGGCATTTGTATAGATGTACACAGTAAAAAGAAAAATAAGCCCAACATTGATAAGCTTGGCATCTGCCTGCACTTCAGAGTGAGACTAGGACTATCCACTTCAGAAAGAGGTTTAGTTTTGGTGTGTGTCAAAAAAAATACATAATGGTATGGTGCAGTAGGCATATTTCATTATTAAGACACATGAAGTATTCATAAATTTAGTTCAGATTTTTGTGTTCAACTAAGCCAACAAAATACCGCTCTTAACACTTTACCATAGAGAATTGTGTTAATAACTTTAAAATGACTTCCAGAATGATAGTAGGTTCTTCATGTTTCAAATTCAGGTTGTATTCTGCTATTTGCATCTACTGCTGCATTAAATGTCCTAGAACTTCTGTTTAAGTCAAGCAGATGAGGCTTAGGACATAGAGGAAACTCAGTGGAGCAACCAGTGGAGACAGGAGCCATACTGTGGGGTGTCTTAAATGGTACCAAGTACAAAAGTGTAGGCAGCTGAATTGCATCCTTAGTGACCAAATGCAGAATAAGTTCTTTGCTGCTAATACGAATGGTCAGTGGCAATTGTGAGTGTTGATTTTCAGGAATTAACAAAATTGTGGGGTAGGTATGTGTTTTGGGTTTTTTGTTTGTTTTCATTTTTTCTCATTTTTCTCTCCTAGGGTAACTATCTCTATTCATTAATTGTGTTATAGTTGTAGTGAAACCTTCCTGTAGTTTTATTTCTGATCACATGCATCTTTCAGCTAAAAAGACCTGTACAAAGAAATGAGCTTATGTTGAGGCCTTAAAAACTTACTTTCTTGTCAAGTACTAGCAAATAGGGCACATAGGGTAGTCTACTTTTGCATAGTGGAAACCAGGAGTGTAGTAAGTGCATACTTTTCTGTTCCACCAGTAGCGTCTATTCAGACAGCTAAAGCTGCCATATTTCTGCTTTTTCCAAGTCTGAGCTTGGAATCACAAGCTGTCATTACAAATTATTATCACTCAGATGGATACTTGGATTAAAAACATGCACCTGTTTAAGAATTATTCTCCAGTGATTTACAGTGCTGAAAACCTGATGTGATATCCTTCATCACTGTCTTGATAAAGCAGTTATTTTTTCTGTGTGGAAATATTTGGTTTTTCCACTTGCAAAAAAAAAAAAAAAAGCAAACCAGAAATTGTTCTACAGATACTAATTTTAGTGGGGATCAGACATTTTTAAAGCCAAGAAATAGAGACCATTACTCCCTGTTTCTCACTTAATTAATCAACTATACCTCCTTTTTCTTCCTTCCCTCAGTTAATCAGTTTTGCTGCTACTCTTACCCAGTCAGGGCTTTCTTACATAAGTCTTGTCAAATTACAAGGGAGTAATTTGGTTAGACCGTCATGAGACAGGCTAGTTTTACCCTACTGATGATGTTTTGTTCCAATAGTAATCCTGCTCAGTACGAGAGGAACCACAAGTTCAGACCCCTGGTGCATGCACTTGGCTGAGGAGCCACTGGCACGAGGCTACCATCTGCGGGCTTATGACTGAACACCTCTAAGTCACAGTCCTGCCTAGACATAGTGATACCGCAGAGCCGCCGGCCCCTCGGTGGTCATGTGATAGCGGTCACTCGAGATTGACCCAGGAAACGACAGTCTTGCTCAGAACACAGAAGAAGGAAAACTCCTATCTTCAAACCTGGACTGATGAACCTTGTCTAGCCTTGTATGGTCTTCCATCTAAGAGGACACCCTCATAAAACCTATGACCTGCAGACTTTGCTGTCACTGTCCTAGCTAGCTAGGTTGTGGCAGCTAAACCTCAGGTGGAAAGGGTGAGGCCACTTCTGTGCAAGCTGCACCTCACCTAAAAAATCCACTGTGCAGGCTGGAAGGGCTTGCTCTCACTTTTCTGTATGGACAGGTGAGGGTCGAAACTGCAGGTGACAAGGTGCATGGGTAGCTGCAGATCCAACCTTCCATGTGGACAGACCAGCGCATGGATCACTCAAGATTACTAAGGAGATGACAGTCCTGGTCAGACACTCCCTGATTGCTTAAGCACCCTTTTCAAACCAGATTTGCATATTCCACTCCCCCTTGGTCATCATGCTTGAAGTAAGCATGGTTAGACCCCTTCCCAAAATCTTTGCTCGCAAAGCCAAGCCATCAATTTGGTTTCAACTCACTATGATCTTTGTTTTGCACCTTTCACTGTACAAAAATTTAATGCTTCTTTCCTCAATTTATTTGTTAATTTTAAGCGCTGAGCAATTATGTCACAGGAATTACTAAGGCTCTTCACTTGTTATGGTCCCCCATCATGGACCTGGGTTATTTCTTGGCTATGAGTAAGGTGTTGGATAGTCTGCTCTAGGGATCTCATGAGTTTTCCAAACACCTGTGCATTCCCTTACACTATTTTTCGGAGGAAGTAATATCTTAATACTATAGCAGATTTTTGAGTGTAAAATCTTCTAGAGATCTCATACTTTTAAAACTTCTAAAAAGGCAACAAATCTGGTTTCTTGAGGCAGCATTGAAGGTGTTAATATTGTAAGATCCTATTCACTAGTTAATAGTAATTTCATCCTGATTGTTTCTAATCAGTTCTTCCTCTAAATTTACAAATTGATTCATCAGCTCTGTATCTGTACCAGTAATGATGGGCTTACTTAGTAATGAAGCATTCAGTAATGAAAGCTGACAAAACATTTGATTTGCTTCCTGTTGTGGTTTATACCTGTTTGTTTTGTTTTATTTGGGTTTTGCTGGGTTTTTGTTTCTTTTATTTTTTTTTAGTAGGATGGCAAGTTATGGCTACAAATATTTCTCTTAAGGCTTTTTGCTTACTGTAATCATCGAATCATAGAATAGTTAGGGTTGGAAAAGACCTTAAGATCATCTAGTTCCAACCCCCCTGCCATGGACACCTCATACTAAACTGTGTCATCAAGGGCTCTGTCCAGCCTGGCCTTGAACACTGCCAGGGATGGAGCATTCACAACTTCCCTGGGCAACCCATTCCAGTGCCTCACCACCCTCACAGTAAAGAACTTCTTCCCTATATCCAATCTAATCTTCCCCTATTTAAGTTTTAACCCATTACCCCTTGTCCTACCACTACAGTCCCTAATGAAGGGTTCCTCTCCTGCATCTTTGTAGGTCCCCTTCAAATACTGGAAGGCTGCTATGAGGTCTCCATGCAGCCTTCTCTTCTCCAGGCTGAACAGCCCCAACTTTCTCAGCCTGTCTTCACAGTGGAGGTGCTCCAGCCCCTGATCATCCTCGTGGCCATCTTCTGGACTTGTTCAACAGTTCCATGTCCTTTTCATGTTGAGGACACCAGAACTGTACACAGTACTCCAAGTGAGGTCTCATGAGAGCTGAGTAGAGGAGCAGGATTATCTGATTAGGATCACCTAATCTCCCATCCTGGGTGTTAAATCTGTAAAACTGCCCATTATTGCTTGCATTCTTATCTGGTAAGTAGTATATATTTCTGTAAAAGTAATATCCTCAAATTCATAGGAAGTAGGTGGCCAGCACTGGGGGTAGGAAGTATTGTGTCTGAGTAAATGATGGTAAGATATTTTTACATTTATCTTTACATTTAATGCAAGTGTTGTTTATTCAGCTTCCTTCCTCCTTGTTCCCTTCATAAATGTACATGAATGCAGTCTGTGAAAATACAATTTTCAACCTTCTAATTTTTTCCAGATCCCACTTTTATGAGCATTTGAAAGAAATATGAACTGTAAGACTGAGAAGGTCTTTGTGATAATTTAGGATAATTTCTGCACGAAGAGCTTCTTCGTACCGAAGCATCACTTAAGTATTTATGATGTATTGCATATTGTTAACAAAAAACAATCTCCAATGAGAAATATTTTGTGACACCTTCAAGAACTTCAGTCTTTTTGTACATCTTAGAGATTAAAAGTATATTTTGTAAGTTAAGTTGACTTCTTTATGTTTCCTTAAGGGGGGAGGTACCAGTTGTTATTATTAATTAAAATTATAACATTTTTAGAAACTTCGAATATAGTTTTGTTTCTAATGACAGAACAGAACAGAAAGGGATTATGGAGTTTACTGTGATGTGCAGTTCTTGCTCCATCAGCTAGTGCTCCATATTATAATTTCATGAAGTCTGGAGAAAACCCAAAGCTGTATTAAAAGCTTGAAATAGGAAGTAAAATGGAAAAAAATGGTGCCATAAGAAGATGCTAATGTAGTAGAAAGTGAAAGAAGAACTGGAATGCATTATGATCTTTCCCACGTTACAACCTCTGTTTCCTCTAGACAGCTGGGACCTGTAGACACTGTCAGTCCAACTCCTCCTGCTCCAAGCCTGAAGTTGTCTGAGGCCTCAAAATTAAAAATTGTGGACTCAAAATAGGACATGCAAACTTAATGTTCAGCATCTAAACAGATTCTTAACTTGTTATATGCTGCTTCTTTAATTCTTTGAATGCTATGAATTTAATGTTAATGTTGCCAGGTATCTTGTGCCCTTCCAGATGATCAACTACAGCAAACCACAAGCCTCTGAAAACAAATAAGGAATTAAGGCACAGGATGATACAACCTGTAGCCTGTCTCTTCCAGAGCCGGAAAGTTGTCATTGGAGTTACCTGCACACAGTTGCTAATATTCATTATGTTAGACATATCTGTATAGATTGCAGAAGGAGAACCCAGAAGAATTTAGCAGGATGTAAACTGCCTGTTGGTGATCTGGGCAGTTTGGCTGATCTTTTTGTGACACGAAGAATTCAAACTGCCTTTTTACCCTTTCAGGTTATTAAAGCCATCCTCATTTTTCTTTTTATAAAAGGGAAGAAAAGTACATATTATTCAAAGGGACAAGTGAAGTTCTTACTGCAGAGATGGTGAACTGGAATACTAAATAAATGAATACTATGCTTAAGAATCTTGTAGAACTAGGAGGGAATGAGTCTGGCAGAGAAGCTAGAGAGCCATTAACTTTCCCTACTATATTATATAGTGAAAGTTAGCCTTCACTGTAAATCTCTAAAAACAGTCCAATTTTTCCAAGTAATGATACTTCTCTTCCCTGTTATCTTAAAACAAAATAAAAACAAACATCAGTCATCTGTGGTATTATTAGTATGCCTGTAGTTAATTTGTAGAATATTTGGAAAGACTTTTACAAAGATTTAACAAAGGCATTACTCACACAAGCAAGTTGAATCTCATGAAAACTGAACACCTTTAGGTAGCTTATGTTTGCATTTTGAAAACGAATGAGAGTTTTAACACCAGTTACTGAACTGGTTATTCTGGAAGGTATGACACACAGCTACGTCAACATATGAGGGATGCATATGTAATTTTAAGCAGAGGTTATATTATGCGAACTCCTTCTTCCGAAGATTTGTGTTTAGATCTCCATCCAGCATAGCAAATTTCTAACTACTTGAAATTAGAACTTTGGCTCAGGAATCCTTGGCATCTGCTATCCTTTTAGTTTTGTTTCATGAGATGTAGTTCATCCTGGTGAAGTTAATGGAAGGATAATCTGTGAAGGTGTACAGAGTTCCAAAATTACCATCTACAATTTGTGAATTTCCCAATTCAGATCTTTGGAACTGGGGAGGCTAGAGCTGGAAGGTATTACTGTATAATTGTTATTTTTATATACCTTTTCCTGAGCGTTCACTTTGTCAATTTTTACAGCTAGAACTCTGGGCTAAATGGGCCTTTGTCCTGACCCAATACCACAGATTTTTTTAAGCATATGGATTTTTCAGAAGAGCTGATCTTTAAACAGTAAGGACCTCTCAACCTTAATTCTAACAAAACAGGCATTTTGTCATAACACTGTTTTCTTTCTGCTGAAATCCACAGGAAAAAGTTGCTTCACTGCTGCCCCTCACTTAGAATCCTAATAAATAAGCTATACATTTGGCAGTGAGTGCTTTTTAAGTCTCAGTGACTGGTGCTGAAATAAGAGATGGCCTGCAATCAGGAAGCTATTTTTAATTTAAAGAACTGCTGTGTGAAGTGAGGTGTTCAGCACTATAGTGTCAGAAGCAAATCCTTATTGATTCAGACCTCTCTACATTATATGTCTTGCTGATCAACTCTCTGATAGTCCTGTCCTGCCAGACACTGGAGCACACAATTCAGAATAAATAGACCTGTCAGAGCAGGTTTCCACCATGACTGGATCAAAGGCATCAAAGTCATTCTACAATTTCTTCTCTGTAAAAGTCCTCTCAGTTTCTGTTCAGCTTCACAAACGGAAGTTCAACATATCCTGCTATGCACCAACATTTCAGTTTTACTTGTTGATTAATGTTTTCACTGATGCTTTCTTGATCATCCTCCAGTACTTTAAATAATCTGTTAAATTAACGTGCTTTTTTTAAAAAAGCATTCCTTCTTAGCTCCTGATAATCTTCTTTGGCAAAGAGCAGAATTACAAGTTATGTAGTATCTATACGGCTGCTCTGAAAGCCCACCAGTTAAGGTTTGTGAATACTGAACAATTTGGTTCTCATGATTCTGTAGACGTGATATTAAGATCACATTCTTAAAACAGAGGTGGTATCATTTTCTTTCAGCTTTGGAGAGATTTGGTATTCAAGCTTCAGGACCATTTTGCATTTCAAATATGTGGGGGGGGGAGGGGTATTGATAATGCTATCCCTCTCAAAGAACAGTCTGGATTAATTTGTTTGGTCTCTGATATAACAGCCATGGCTTTCTTAAGACAAATAAGTCATCTGATTATGACATCATTTAATTAATGTCATCTAGGTATCTGCAGGCATCACTGCTGGTCTGTCCATTTTTGTGCCTAATCCAACTGAAAAATGTCTGTTCTGTAAGCAAAGGAAAGATATGTCCATGGTGTGAAAGTAAGTGAACAGATAAAAGTGAGTGTAATTATAAAATTAAAACAAAAAAGAGATACTGTTTTTTTGTTTGCTTGGGATTTCTTCTGTTCTCTCTACACCACTTAAGGAGCTGAAAGTACGTCCTTTCCACTCCTGTCTATCAGTTGCTGTTCTTCTCTACGGTGCTGAATGACAATTACATTTTATTTCCTCTGAGTTTTCCTTAGGGTTTTGAGGGAGCCTCTGTTCTCCTGCTTAGCTTCTTCTGAAAGAGATGGTATCAAGTGCATACCCAGAATATTTCCACTGTTTCCTTCATTGTGTGCAGCAGGCAAATTGATGACTGTTGGTCTTTTTTTTCCCCTTCACTTTCTGTGTGGATCTTTGTAGAGAATGTCTAGAGGGTTTTGGTGGGTTTTGTTTGCTTGTATGTTTCCTAACATGCTTTGATTACCTGACAGTGTCAGGTAACGCATGGGTATACAGCTTTCCCATCATACTTGGATCAGCAAAGAAGTGGGATGCCTGCTTTTACCTGCTGGGTTTGGTTTTGTTTGTTTTGTTTGGGGTTTATTGGTGTGTTTGGCTATGGGTTTTTTATTTATTTGTTTTGCTTTTGTTTTTCTATCAGTATTCTGTTATTCTGTAGTACGTTCACTGTAGAAAAAAGTAGTTTTTCCTGTTATGACATTATAATCTATGTTTGCATGGTGTAGGCACTCAGGAAGCAAATTCGGTGGAGTATGTTAGGGTGACCATGCAGCAATGCTGTAATTTACAACCTTAAGTACTCTCAGGCATTCTAGGTAATAACAGTCCTGAATTCAGAGTATTGGTTTGATCACCCTTGAGTTATATTTTCTGTTCTGTGACTCCCAGCTTACACCAGTGTCCTAAAGTCATACATAGAGCCATCTGGGAAGACAGATATTTAGCAGTCCCAAAATGCACACCTTATTTGGATAACTGAACTTTGAAAAGAAAAGGTGGGGTTTCTTTGGAAAGAAACTACATATGAATGTCAGCAGTCCAGCTCTTGGAGTACAGGAAGGAAGCTGAACAATTTCCCAACAAATTGATTAATCCTTCACAATAATACAAAATTTGAAGGCCACTTCAAAAAGCAGTGATCATCATTATTTTGAATGCAGTAAAGTCATTTGAGATTGGGAACATATGGCAGCATAGCTCAGAATGAGATGGTTATTTAGCATAACTGACAGCTTCCTAAGATATAGGGAGGGTAGTGAGCTTTCTCTTTTGTTTACATACCTAGCAGAATGCAGTGAATAGGCAGTTCAAAATAATATCCTGTACAGGCTATACAAAAGACTTCATTGTTTACTCTTGTGAATGTGTATAAGCAGAAAATTCTGTTAAAAATGGATAAGAAAATAGTGAAGTTAATACCTATTTCTGATTAGCCTCTCTTCTATTTGTGTTTGCTTACTTGTTTTGCTGTTTGGGCAAAACAGTGGATTCTAGTAGTTGAAGCTATTTTAGCTGCTCTCCACTCACCCCACTACAGTGAAGCCATTCATTTTCATACAGGAGGGCTTTGCCTCCTTATTACTTGCCCTGATGTGAGCAGCAGCCCATGGAAAGGACTAGAGTGAACCATATGACATCATTACTATTAATGGGCTCAGAAAGCACAGTCCATGAAAATACACTAGTTCAGCTTGGGAAAAAAAAAGAAAAGGAAAAAAAAGTAGAAGTTTTACCACACCTGTCGTGGTTTAAACACCCCCCCCCCCCCCCACCTTCCCACTCCTGGAGGGATGGGGAGGAGAACCGGAGGAATACAGCTCCCACGGATTGAGGTAAAATCAGTCCAGCAATTAAGGTATAACACAAATCCCTACTGCTACCACTAATAAATCAATGTTAGAGGAAATAAACAAGGAGAGAGAATACGATACCACCCGCCGACACAAGCCCAGTCGGGAAGACAGCTAACCCCTCCCCCCCCGGCCAACTTCCAGTTCCCTCTCCAAGCCCAACCCCGGAGAGTGTTAACCCCTTCCCTTCCGACCAGCTTCCAGTCCCCTCCCCGAGCATGACGTGCTGTGGTATGTAATACCTCCCCGACTAGCCCAGACCAGGCGCCCTATTTCTTCCTCCTCCCTGGCAGAGCATGAGCTACTGCTGAACCCATGACAACACCTCATTCAAATGATGAATGAAAGTGCTGAACCATTTCTACAGGACAGATGAACACTCTAAGCTGAAGAAGGTTGTTCAGGCAGACTGCATCAGCGAAACCTATGGTTATGAAAGATGACTGCAGTATCTTTTCTGTATCAATATTAATGATGCTTAAAATGCACTCCTGAACATACACATCTGCTTACACATATAGATAGATTTGAAGGCATGCCATGCTTTGTGGGTTTTTTCTTTAACTAATAGATTAGTAGAAGTGTCTGCCATAGTTCAGCTTCATAACTTCACTAATATAAATAGAAGAAGTTTGGTTATATTTTAAGGAATGTTCCTGTCTACATCAAATCCTCTGAACCATAATAATTTCTGTCTAGAGATGTGCCAAATTGCTTGAGAATAATTTGCGCAGCTGGTGAACTGTTACCCACTAGTTCACAGACAGAACTTTCACCTCTTTGATTTTACTTTGGTGAATTTCACTAGAAAATTTGGTAGCACAATGGGGGAGAATTTGCTTCTCTAAAATACATTATTTACCTTTAGAGTGCAACAGTAAACAATGGTTAATCACATGTCTGCTGACATACTTACATGGTATGGTATTGAACTGCTGTGATGGTAATATAATACCACAAAATTATATTTTTATTAATATATGATTATTATTAAAATATTATTTTTAACTGATTAAACTGGTGATTAACTGATCTGAGTGACCTGTGCTTTAGTATTTTCTTGGTAGGCCAATTCTGGATGACTTTCTGAATGTCAGAGCTCAATGACTAGTAGAAATACTATGAAAACTAGCAGCTTGGGAAGTGAACACAAGAGGTGGAATGAAATATTTCCCATTCCATGTCCTATTGGTGTTCCCAGACCTCTAGCCAAAATATTTATTGTTGTTATGAATACATGGTAATTAAGTCTCAATTTAAAGTATTTTTCTAGTCTCTAACATTGTCTTTTAGTGATTTGCTGCTCACTGAAATTTGTGGAAATCAGTAGCATTATCTATTTCATTTTATAATAGCAATACAGCATTAATCTGTTCAATAAATACTTCAGCTTGTCAAAACAGTTTTAAAGTCTTGTGGATGGATACTTATATTAAAGAATTAAGAGCATGCATGAAAGAATACTTTTACCTCTTCTTTACTTTAGAAGCAGATAACTTGCAAAGGCTGTTATGAATGAAACGTGTACCCTTTTGTAGAAATTAGTCTAATGCAAAAATGTTGTGCTGCACTGCACCTTCTGAAGTGTGTGGGCTTTGTATTGGGAGTCTAATGAATTTCTTGACAGTCTAATCAAACTACTACAAACAATTATCATTATTCTGAACAAAATGGTGCTAACCTAAAATTTCAGCCCATTCCCAGGAATTATCCATTTAATACTGCTATAGAAAAGATTTCTTGTTTCTACACTCTGGGTGTTATGGTACCTTTCTGGAATGTTCTTATGGCAAACTGTGAGCATTCATGTTCCTTTCTGGAAAGACAATATTGCTGGTGGGGAGTTTTCTTCCTCCTCAAACTTGCTCCACCTGGGGTTGCTTTTTTATGATTTTCCATTGTTAACACTTCTTTTCTTACTGGTCCACAGGTTTAATTATGCAATTGTTGCTAAGTTTATTAGACCTTTACCATGTGCAGATTTCAGAAGTAAATCCATGCAATTTCAGAAAGATAACCTACAACAACATGAGTATGCTCACTGAACCACCAGGCAATATGCTGTTACCTAAAACAAACACAGGTGAAGACGCAGCCTGACAAGTCATGAGGCCGTGTCCAGAGTACAGAACCTGTGGCATATTACTAGCAGCAGCAGTATCATATTGCCTGGACTTGCAAGGCTGTCATTCTAAATACATGGCACTGTACTACAAAGTCATTTTGTGGCTAGTTTATCCAGAAATAACTTCTGGTTTGTACTGTTGAAGTGAGTTCATGATACTACAGCTATGGAACAGCTTCTTCCCAAAAAGAATACTGGAGATTGTGGTTATTTCCTCCTATCCTCCTGCTGTTGCACTTTTCAAACTGAATTTTAAGTAAGGGCAAAAGTTCAAAGGTATGATTCTGGGTGGCATGAGATGTTATTTGGGGATTTAAAGGACAGTGAGGTGTATTTCTTCTTTGCTTCACCATAAGTAGAGAGTAAGATGTATGTACTTCTTGATGGGGGGAGGGCTCCAAGCAGCAGGATTTGCATAATGAACATTGAATTCAGAATGTGCTCTGAACCTTAAGCTGTCTGCCTGACAGTGCTGCAACTTCTTGTGTAATGGGTTCTGGATTAATTGTTGTCGTGGTTTAAACCAAGTCCGCACAGCTCGTTCACTAACTCCCCCCCTTTGCTCCCCCAACTCCCAGAGAGTTACGAAGGAGAATCCAAACAATGTAGCCCCCACGGGCTGAGATAAGAACAGTTTAATAGCTAAGGCATAACACGAATCACTACTGCCATTACTACTACAAATAATAATGATAAAGCCAATAACAAGTGAAAAGATTACAACATCTCACCAGCCACAGACCCATAACTCACCCCACCCTGCCCAACCAAGCACCAACCGATACCTCCTTCAACCCTCAGAGTACTAGCCCTTCCACGTAACTCCTGGTTACATCCTGGGCATGACGTGCTGTGATATGGAATACTTCTTTGGCTAGCCTGGGTCAGGTGTCCAGTCTCTCCTTCCTCCTGGCCTCTCCTCCTCCCTGGCAGAGCATGAGGCTCAGAAAGTCCTTGGACAAACCAAACATTTGAGCAGTAACTAAAAACATCGCTGCTATCAGCACTGTTCCCAGCCCGAAAGTCAAAACACAGCGCTGCACCAGCTACCAAGAAGGAGAAAAATGACTGCTACTGCTCAAACCAGGACAATGGTGAGCTGCTTTGAACATTTTCAGCAAAATTCACAGAACGTTTGAACATGTCTAGGTTCATGGTACATGGGTGTGATTAGGAAAAAGACAAGCTATGTAAATGGGAGAAAACATATTTAAAAGATATATAAAGAACACCATAAATATACATTGCATTGGATGCTGTCTGATGAAGTTTTCATGCATACAAGCATTTATAGTAAATAAAGCAATAAAAAAAAATATTCTGTCCAGTTTGTTCCTCTTAGGCTAGAATAGCTATGTTGTAATTAAGATTTCCAGTAGAGTCACAATATATTTATATTGAGAAAAAAGCAAGAATGTATATTCTAAGTGTCAGTAATTTCCTCAAGTATTTGGGCTTGAAATCATTTGAGGTAAATTCTGACAGACACATCTTGTGGAAACAATATTTGAAATGTCATACCAGCTTCAAAAAATTGGCATTAAATTGAGCATTTTTTTTAAATTAAGTTGATGCTATCAAAATAACCTATAAGTTAGGAAGGGAGTTGTATGAAAAAAATATCTAGAGTAAATGATGCTGGTACTGTCCACCTCTTCAGCAAAATATGTCACACTCAAACAAATAGATAAAATGATACAGCCTTAGAACAGACTGAGAGTGATTCTTCATGGATGGGAAAAAGAAGCAGCAGAGATTCTTCCAGGTATAAAGCTACAGTGGCTACACAGATGAAATTGCTGCATATGATGGGTTTCTTTACAAGGATGCTGCTTCAAAATATCTTGTAACACAAAATACTGCATTGCTGAAAAATGCTAAGTGCAGGCCATAGTGACTTTCTGAATATCAAGAGCAGTTTGAAATGCTCTAGACGTGAATAGTGCCAGCAAACATTGGGTCTCTAAGCAGAATCTGAGGTACCCAGAAAGGAAAATGTAGAGTGAGTAAAGCCCATGATTTTCTGGATTAAACTGGGACAAAATCTCTCAGAAACTGAGTTTATTAAATAGAAAATATTACCCATTAGCAGAAATAGCTCCAAACTTTAAAAATAAATACATGTGAATTAACAGTTACCATTAAAAAGTTGCAGTGCAAACACACTACAAAGAAAAAATTGTTTATCATTACATTCCAGGTGAATTAGGTAACAGCTCACTCTTGTGCAATAATTCATTCCAGTACATCTTTTTCATATGCATTCAACTATTTCCTGTTAACATTTATGGACAAATGAACTAAGAAAAAAAAAAGATTTAATACAGCACTCGAAATTAACTTAAATATTAGTGAATTAAATTGCAACTTTTATGCAAGCTAGTATCTTAGCTTATCAACTTTTCCAAGCTTTATTGCAGTCACCAGTTCATACTGGTCTTGTGAGGAACATCTGAGGGAACTGGAGAGGTTTAGTCTAGAGAAGGCTCGGGGGGGAACCTTATCACTGTCTACAACTACCTGAAAGGAAGTTGTAGTGAGGGGGGTTGGTTTCTTTTCCCAAGTAACAAGTGATAGGACAAGAGGTAACGGCCTCAAGCTGCACTGGGGAGGTTTAGATTGGATATTAGGAAAAATTTCTTGACAGAGAGGATGATCATGCATTGCAACAGGCTGCCCATAGAAATGGGGGAATCACCATCTCTGGAAATGTTCAAAAAAATGTAGATGGGGCCCTCAGTGGCATAGTTTAGTGGTGGTCTTGGCAGTTCTGGGGTGATGGTTGGACTTTTCCAATCTAGTTGATTCTATGATTCTATACAAGCATGCATTTTAGGGCTGGAGTGAAAAAATGTCAGTCAAATCTAAATTAAATATTTGGAACTCCTTTTAATGCATTCAGCCATTATTGGTCATATAACTTTACGAATATATCCATACTCAACTTAGAAATGTGAAATTATGCAAAGCTGCAAAATTCGGTAACATTTTTTTTCCTCTAGCTGGTTCATTTAAAAAATGTTTCTGATCAACTTTAGCTATTATATTCTGGCTAAACAGATAGAAGGTCCCTCTAAAATTTGTTATCTTTTTCTTGTATCAGTGTTTGCAGGCTGTGACGAGTACTTCTATTAACCTTTCACATCTTTGAAAATATAAATAGGTCAATCTCCTTATATCACTATCAAATGTGATTAGTAGCTGAAATACTGTTGATGAGACTCACTCTCCAAACTTTGCTTCCTGACATTGCTGAGAGCTTTAACTCTGTAAGAAATGATAACAAACTCATTGAGTTCTTGATTCTTTGACTGACGAAGTTCTAACACTGTATTTTTTATGATGCACATAGGCATCCTTTGCATCTCTTCATATAAATCCTTTGCTTCTTTTCATGATGATCAAGATGCCACTTGGGAACAGAATGTTATTTGAAATTAATATATTCAGATATATATTTTAAAAAAAAATATTAATTCTACTTTTGTAGTTGTCCAAACAAGAAGATATTTAGCCACTTCAGTCTCTTGTGTTTCCATCCACTTGTCCTTTATCCTGATTGAAAATAAAAGAAAAAAAACCCCAGAGGAAATAGCTTAAATTTCTTACCTATTGTATGCAAATTCATCTCACCATAGGGATTGTTTACTGTTTATTTTTCAACTCTGCAAAAATGACAAACCATTTTTTTCTTATAGACATTTATTTTCCAGGACTGCAGCTTGCAGCTGCTTCATGGTGAGCATCAACATGACATCTGTGTGTGAAAAAGCTTCAGGCCACATCCTGAATTATGTCTTAAATCCTGTTCCCATTTCTCTCATATCCAATGTCCTTATATTATTTCTCTGCATGTCATGTTGCTGGCCCCTGTTGCTGCTTTACAGATGTACAAAAAAATCAAACCTCATTTTAGGTTGCCTTATAAGTTTACCAGACTATTGGAGTATTATGCAATATTTTTTCTTAAGTGTGATGAGGGTGTGTTGAGTTGACATTGAATGTCTGTCAGACACCCACTCAGCTGCTCTTCACACTCCCTCCTCCACAGACAGGAGAAATAAGATGGAAGAGCTCATGGGTTAAGATTAGGAAAGGGAGATCACTAACCTATTACCATCACTGGCAAAATGGACTCAAATTGAGGAAAATTATTTTAATTTCTTATCATTTAAAAATATAATTGGATGATGAGAAAAAAGTTAAAACTTAAATCATCTTTCTTCTGTTCTCCTTATTCCCAGACTTACCTTCACTCCTTCATCCCCAGGTCTTCTACTTTCTCCCCCCTGAATAGCACAGGGGATGGGGCATGTGGATCTGCTGTCAGTTCATAGCAGCTCCTCTGTGGTGCTGTGTTTCCCTCACACACTTCTCTGCTCCAGCCTGGAAAAGGGCTGCAGGGAACCCCCCGGGCCCACCAGGGTCACTGCCGGTGATGCAGGGGCATCTCTGCTGGGTGCCAGGAACCCCTTTTGCCCTCTTCCTGCTCTGCCCTTGGGGCTCGCAGGGCTGTTTCTCACCCGGTTCCCCTCAGCCCTGGATGCCAGACATGGGCTGCCCTTCCTTACTCAGGCTTTCACTGAGGCGCCAGCCCGTGGCTGAGGAGCTCAGCTCTGCCCTGCGGTGGGGCCACTTTGTGGTGGTGAAAAAAGAGGAACTGCTCCTGTGTTTAACAATTTGCTCTGGATGAGTCTAATTCATAGTGGAATAAAACCAACATTGAGATATAGTGAGTTGTATTGTTAACTGTTGAAAAGTTTATAGGCTAGTGGTCTATGTTGTCTCAATCTTCCTTGTTGGCACAGTTTTGATCTCCTGGGTCTGTGTGTTCAGGAGATGACAAATGAAGTAATAGAATCATACAGTTTGACGCTATTGTTGTTTATACTGATCAAATATTTAAATTGCCTAAAGACAAAATAGAAACTTGAGGCAGGAAGCAAAGACAATATTAGCTCATAAAAACCTTGAGTTTAAGTTTGCTTCATGAAAACACAAGAAGGTGTTGCTCCCAGAAGCTGTAATTGGACAGTTACCTTCTGTCATGGCACCCAAGAGTGAGAGAGTATGCTGCAATTCCCAGATTATGTTATCCTTGGCTGCTTTTAATAATTAATAGTCAAAAGAGAATTTTGTAAAGTATGAAAATAAAGGTTGGTAATTTTGTCCTGATAAAAGCACATACTTGGAGAAAGCTGTTGCATAAGACTGAAGGCTGAATGGGGGTTAAGGGTATATAAATTCTCAGGAATGTTGTTTAGATAGGAGTATGTAACTCTAGAAAAGTACCAAACAGAACCACAGGAACAAATATCTGTGAGATTAATTCACTGCCCTAAACAAAAGAAGTAGTCTTATCTCTATATATAACACTTTTGCAAGTATGTGATGATCTGCAAAAAATCTGTGAAAGTGGCCTATCATTTCTGGCTGAAAATGTCTGTGCCTTGCCCTGGGAACTTTCCTATTCTAAAAGTACATTTGCTGCTTTTTGTAATACTTCCTATTTTGGTGATTAGATGTTTTTAAAATGAAGGCAAAAGTATAAAGCAATTGGCATTCTTTAGAGAGGGCAAATGTGCTGCATGCTGTGACACATTTAATATGATGAGAATAAGCAGTACATTTAAAATTAAAAGTTACTTAAATTTTATAGGTTAATTTTATATTGTGCTATCTGACTCATGTTACAATTCTCTGCAGAAGAGCTCTTCTGCTGATAAGAAACTTAGTCTTTATGACAAACCATGCTACTTTTAACCAAATGGCATAGGTAACTTAAAAGGCTACAGAACAAAACACTCACAGCATGTCCCGATAGATAAAGAATTGACTGGAGAGCTGCACACAGAGTTGTGGTCAATGGCTCAATGTCCAACAGGAGATGGGTAACGAATGGTGTACCTCAGGGGTCAGGATCACGACCAGTCTCGTTCAACATCTTTGTCGGTGACATGAACAGTGGGATTGAGTGTGTCCTCAGCAAGTTTGCTGATGACACCAATCTGTGTGGTTCAGTTGATATGCTGCAGGGAAGGAATGCCATCTAGAGGGGACCTTGACACGCTTGTGAGGTGGGCTGATGCCAACCTTACAAAGTTTAACCATAACAAGTGCAAGGTCCTACATCCAGGTAGGAGCAATCTCAGGAATAGTTGCAGGTTGAGCGTAGAAGAGATTCAGAGCAGCCCTGTGGAGAAGTACTTGGGGGTGTTGGTCAATGAGAAAATGAACATGAGCCAGCAGTGTGAGCTCGCAGGCCAGAAAGCCAACCATATCATGGGCTGTATCAAAAGAAGCGTGACCAGCAGGTCGAAGGAGGTGATCCTGCCCCTCTACTCTACTCTCATCAGACCTCACTTGGAATATTGTGTACAGTTCTGGTGTCCTTAATGTAAAAAAGGACATGGAACTGTTGGAATGAGTCCAGTGGAGGAGCATGAGGATGATCAGGGGACTGGAGCACCTCCCATATGAAGATCAGCTGAGAAGGTTGGGGCTGTTCAGCCTGGAGAAGAGAAGGCTGCATGGAGACCTCATAGCAGCCTTCCAGTATCTGAAGGGGGCCTACAGGGATGGTGGGGAGGAGCCCTTCATTAGGGACTGTAGTGATAGCACAAGGGGTAACATATTAAAACTTAAACAGGGTAAGTTTAGATTGGATATAAGGAAGAAGTTCTTTACTGTAAGGGTGGTGAGGCACCGGAATGGATTGCCCAGGGAAGTTGTGAATTCTCCATCCCTGGTGGTGTTCAAGGCCAGGGTGGACAGAGCCTTCAATGACATGGTTTAGTGTGAGGTGTCCCTGCCCATGGCAGAGGAGTTGGAATTAGATGATCTTAAGGTCATTGCCAACCCTAACTATTCTATGACTCTATATAAGCTTTCCAAAATCTTACTGCCATTGTTAATGTTGCATTGTGTATTGCTTGCAATACTGTAGCGCTCTTAAGCAATGCATAACAAGATGTCTTTGCCATATTTTGCGAACGAATCCCTAATAGAATAATGAGTAATCTTAAAACATAAGGCCATCTATTTCTCTGTATTTTTTTTTTGTTAGAACTGTTCTCTTGACTCGCATCACTCTTTCTTGATGTACTGACGATACTTGACTCTCTAGTAATCCAAAACGTCCTGAATATGCCGTGTTTCAGTTCACGACTTTAAAAGTTATTCTTTCACTTCCATGTTGAGAAATATTAAGTTAGCTGCAATATTGTTATACCTAAACCATTCATGGTGCCTCTCTATATATATCCTGATTAATAGGAAGGACAAGAAGTGGTCCCTGATGCCAGAACTGAGTATGCCAAACCAGCTCACATGATGCTGCTTGGCTATTGCTGTCCCTGGAAGAAACTGGCCATGTCCACACTGCATACAGGTGTTTCAGCAAGTCCTACTGTAGCCCTAAGATGTAGCTGTTATTCTGATACCTTTTTTGACAGTTAATTGTGTCTGAATGAATGTGAGACTTGGGTCACTGACTGCTTGTTTTGCTTTCTGCAAAACACATTGGTGTTGTGCTGTAAACCTGAAATGTGGTATGAAGACATGCAGAGGGTCTGAAGACACAAACCCGGTACTGCTGGAGGACTGTATGGGTGGAAAGGAGTTAAAACTTACGTATTATTATTCATTCTGTGTATTGAATCCTTCCCTGACATCTGTTTTGAGATTCCGAACAGACCTAGGAAGCAAGCTGTTAATTAAGGAACAGGTAGTCTGTGGTCCTGTGCTTGGTCTCATTCTTTGGACTACTTGCATTTTGAAGTGCAGATGTGTACAGTCAAATCTCTGAACTGACTTCTTTTACCTTGTACATCTGTGAAACCTTTTGTGGGTTAGATTTCATACCGTTTTTCACATTCTTTTCCACTCATCAGCTCAGCCCTTTCATTTTCTCAAACTTAAAGTCTGTTTTTCTAACTCTTTTTCTCTAGAAAAAGTGAAAGGCTGAAGGCTTTCTCCTTAGTTACCATTCATAAAATGAACCTTGCAAAAAATACCTATCTTGGGAGCCTTTTTTCCAGTTATACCTGTGAACGCTATCTTACAGCTACGAAAGGGTTTTCGGGGGTTGTTTTGTTTGATTTTGGTTTTTGCTTGTTTATGTATTTTTTGGGGGGTGGGTGTTTGTTTCTATAAGAGCGATTTACAATAGTCCTGTTTTAAGTGTTATGGTTATTTAATCAAGTACTGGATAGACAGCAATGTTTTTAAAATAATACATTTTGCAAAACATTTGAGCTTTTAACAATCTAATTATGTTCTACTGTTTCTCAGTACTGCAGCTCCTATGCTTTAGCAGTGTTATTTCTGGATAGCAGATATAATACATAAAAATTAATGTATACTTTCCAATAACTATTTTATCCAAGGCTCCAAAACTCCTGCGGCTACCACTGAAGACTGTCTGTATCTGAATTTTATCATACTATATAGCTATCAGCTGAAATGAATAGAATGTATTTCATGTTATAATAGTGCTCTAATAGATCTGCTTCACCAAGCCTTCCTTTAAAGTTTTAGGAAGGGTCAGACTGACTGCTTTGAACCACCTCAATGAAAATGGGTATGTGAAAGTGTTTTGTTCTCATAATTGCTTTTAGTGCATCATTAGGAATTCTGCTTTTGAAATTACTAGAGATATTAATCAGTTCTGTAGTATATTCCATTTTCATTTTTGAGTCCTGCTTAATCAACTTAATTTGCCATTAAGATTTTTATTGCCAGAATATTCTGAATGCCTCCATGACAGGGTAATTTAATTCTGTCAATGTGTTTCTATATTCTGTTGAGAGCTTCCCTGTGCTAGTAAAGATAACTTGGAATCAATCTTTAACATTTCACTGTCTTTCTACATGAATGGACCTAGAATCATTTTAAAATTTGACATGGTTTTGACCCACTGTACTCAACTTTTTTCCTGCAAAAAATACAGATGACATCATTTTAAGTTATAGCTGTACCTTTGCATCTCTCAAATACCCTGCACAAGGACAGATACCTATAAGGGGAGCTAAAGCTTTCCTGGGGCCAATATTTAATGGAACTTCCACTATCATTTTGGTTTGTAATATCTAGTTTACAATTATCTGGAGCTCAGTTCTGTCAGATATATCAAGATCAACTTCCCTCTTGAAAGTTTCTTGTGAATGTTTTTCAGATTATGCGCTGTATGCTCTTTGTGTGCTCTGTATGCTGTGTTTCTTTTTCGGCACTTTCAGTGTTTTTCCATGTACTTTGCAGAATTATTTCAACCTTTGCAAACTATGGTTCTATGCCCAAGGCAGATGCTCAAGTCTGTTAAGTTCCATGTTAAGTGATTTTTTTTTCCTAAAAACATAGCTTAACTGCATTATGAAGATTATGGAAGTACCCAGAAATTTATTTTGCCCTATATGTTACTGTGTTTCTTTGTATTTCCATCTTATTTCAATTGGCAATTACTTATCTTCCTACTCAGACTTTGTAATATGATGCAAGTGTGCTCTGCAACTTTTATAAATCTTACGTCTTTATTTAAGATCTTCTGGCAGTTCACAGAATCCCAAGGGTTGGAAGGGACCTCAAAAGATCATCTAGTCCAACCCCACTGCAAGAGCAGGGTAACCTAGAGTACATCACACAGGAACTTGTCCAGGCGGGCCTTGAATATCTTCAGCGTAGTAGACTCCACAACCTCCCTGGGCAGCCTCTTCCAGTGCTCTCTCACTCTTACAGTAAAGAAGGTCTTCCTGATGTTAACGTGGAACCTCCTATGCTCCAGTTTACACCTATTGTCCCTTGTCTTACCACTGTATATCACTGAAAAAAGCCTAGCTCCATCATCCTGACACCCACCCTTTACATATTTGTAAACACTGACGAGGTCCCCCCTCAGTCTCCTCCAAGCTAAAGAGACCCAGATCCCTCAGACTTTCCTTATAAGGGAGATGTTCCACTCCCTTAATCATCTTTGTGGCTCTGCGCTGGACTCTCTCAAGCAATTCCCTGTCCTTCTTGAACTGAGGGGCCCAGAACTGGATGCAATATTCCAGATGCACCCTCACCAAGGCAGAGTAGAGGGGGAGGAGAACCTCTCTTGACCTACTAACCACACCCTTCCTAGGATGCCATTTGCCTTCTTGGCCACAAGGGCACATTGCTGCTCATGGTCATCCTCCTATTCACCAGGACCGCCAGGTCCCTTTCCCCTTCACTACTTTCCAGCAGGTCAACCCCCAACCTGTACTGGTACATGGGGTTGTTCTTCCCCAGATGCAAGACTCTACCCTTGCCCTTGTTGAATTTCATCTGGTTTCTCCCTGGCCAACTCTCCAGCCTGTCCAGGTCTCTCTGAATGGCAACACAGCCTTCTGGTGTGTCAGCCACTCCTCCCAGATTAGTGTCATCAGCGAACTTGGTGAGGGTACACTCAGTTCCCTCATCCAGGTCAGTGATGAAAATATTAAACAGCGCTGGTCCCAGCACAGACCCCTGAGGGACTCCACTAGTCACAGACCTCCAGCTAGATTTTGCGCTATTGACCACAACTCTCTGCCTTCTTCCTTTCAACCAGTTCTTGATCCATCTCACTACCTGATCATCAAGCCCACACTTCCTTAGCTTATCTATGAGGATGCTGTGGGAGACAGTATCAAATGCCTTACTGAAATCAAGAAAACCACATCTACCGCTCTACCATCATCCCTCCACCTAGTCACTTCCTCATAGAAGGCTATAAGGTTGGTCAAACATGACTTCCCCTTCATAAAACCATGTTGGCTGTTCTTAATGACCCCCTCATCCTTGATATGCCTAGAGATGGAGTCAAGAATAAGTCGTTCCATCACCTTTCCAGGGACGGAGGTAAGGCTGACCGGTCTATAATTACCCGGGTCCTCCTTCTTGCCCTTCTCATAGACTGGTGTGACACTTCCCGTCTTCCAATCCTCAGGCACCTCTCCCATTTCCCACGACTTACCAAAGATGATGAAGGGTGGCCTATCAATGACCTCCGCCAGCTCCCTCAGCACCCGTGGGTGCATTCCATCCGGACCCATTGATTTCTAGTTGTCCAGATTGCTTTGCTGATCCCTAACCCAATCCTCATCTACCAAAGCAAACTCCTCCTTTGTCCTGACTCCTTCTGGGGCTATAGGAATCTGAGTCCCCTGGGGAGAATCTGCAGGAGTAAAGACAGAGGCAAAGAAGGCATTCAGCACCTCTGCCTTCTTTATATCCTTTGTCTCCAGGACACCCACCTTGTTCAGCAATGGGCCTATATTGCCTCTTGTGTTATTTTTATCTGCTATGTATTTGATGAAGCCGTTTCTATTGTCCTTAACACGACTAGCAAGATTAAGTTCCAAGGAGGCCTTAGCTGTTCTAATTGCCTCCCTACATCCTCTAACAACTGTACTATATTCCTCCCAAGTGGCCAGCCCCTCTTTCCATAATCCATAGGTTCTCCTTTTCCACTTGAGTTTGCTCAGCAGCTTCTTGTTTAACCACACTGGTCTCCTAGCTCCCTTACTTGATTTCCTACCCATTGGGACACTCTGATCCTGAGCTTGGAAGAAGTGGTCCTTGAATGCTGACCAACTATCTTGAGCCCCTTTACCGCCTAGTACCCTTTCCCATGGGACTTCCCTTAGCAGTTGTTTGAAGAGGCCAAAGTTGGCCCTTCGGAAATCCAGAACTGTGGCCTTGCTGGGTATTCTATTCCTCCCACACAGGATCCTAAACTCCACCATCTCATGGTCACTGCAGCCAAGGCTGCCATTGACCATCACCACTTCAACCAAACCCTCCTTGTTGCTGAGTACTAAATCTAGCAGCGCTGCTCTCCTAGTTAGTTTGTCCACTATTTGCATTAAGAAGTTATCATCAATGCACTGGAGGAACCTCCTAGACTGTGAATGATTGGCTGTGTGAGTCTTCCAGCAAATATCAGGGTAGTTAAAATCCCCCATGTGGACTAAAGCATGTAGTCACGAGGCTACTTCCAGTTGCCTGTAGAAAGCCTCATCAACTCCTTCGTCCTGATCAGGAGGTCTATAATAGACCCCCACAACTGTATCACCCCTACCAGTCTGCCCCTTAATTCATACCCACAGACTTTCCACTTGCTCCTCATCTGCCCCCAGACAGAACTCAATACATTCTAGTCGCTCTCTCACATAAAGAGCAACTCCACCACCTCGCTTTGCTGACCTATCTTTCCTATAAAGGACATAGCCTTCCTTGACCACATTCCAGTCATGTGAGCTGTCCCACCATGTCTCTGTAATTGCCACCAGATCATAACCTTTAGACCGTACACAGACTTCTAACTCCTCCTGTTTATTCCCCATGCTACGTGCATTGGTGTACAGGCATTTCAGGGAGCGAGCAGAGCATGCTGATGGCACCCTCGGGAGGCAGGAGGCCTTCTGGTCTTCATTAATAGTAGAACAATGCCCCAGTAGTTCAAACCCAGCTACAACCTCCTCGCACTTTGAATCTAACCTGAAGCTCTGTGAGTGAGCTCTGCTAACTCTTGTCCTAGTACCCTTTTTCCCCTGCAGGACAGGGTATAAACAACTATCATTTCCCACAAATGAAACAATAGATTGATAGTCCTCTCTAGTCCGCCATCCTTCAAGCCCTAGCATGTTTCTCTTGAGCTTGTCCCTAACAGGCCCAGTTATATCCCCTCCCCCCTTCATATCTAGTTTAAAGCCCTGTCAATAAGCCCTGCTAACTTCTGCCTCAATACCCTTTTCCCCCTCTGGGACTGGTGTATCCCACCTGCCACCAGCAAACCAGGTGTCTCATACAGCAGCCCATGATTGAAAAACCCAAACCCCTGCCTTTGGCACCAGTCATGTAGCCATACATTAATCTGCAGACTCTTCCTATTTATCTCTTCACCCTGGCTTGTAACAGGTATGGAGGCAAAAACCACTCGCGCTCCAGACCCTTTAACCAGCCGTTCCAGGGCCCTGAAGTCTCTCCTTTGCCCTCGTAATAATTTCATCACTGCCAACCTGAAAAACCAGCAGGGGATAGTAGTCAGAGGGCTGCACCAGATCAGAGTGTTTCTTTATAACATCCCTAATCTGAGCCCCACGTAGGCAGCAGACTTCCCTGTGGGATGGATCCGGTTGACAAATGGGCCCTTCTGTTTCTCTCAGAAGGGAGTCACCCACCACAATTACTCTTCTTTTCTTCTTGGTTGGGGAAGTTCTAAGGCATGGGTGTGAGTGACAAGCCATGGGTGACTTACTAGATAGATGTACCTCTCCATCTCCATTTACCTGGCTCTGTAGTTCCAAGACCTCATACCTGTTATTCAAGGGCAACTGGGAGGGAGGAAGGGATTGCGAGGGTTTTCACTTACCTCTCTGAGGAGGGACCTCCTTCCATACATCCTTGTCCCTTAAGTTCGCTCCTTCTGTCTGATGGTAGGAGGGAAGGGGATCCATCACTTGTTCAACCACTTCCCTCTGCCCTTGCCCTAGGGTGTGGCTCCACCAATCTATTTCTCTTTCGCGTTCTCTGATGGCTCACGACCTTTCTACCTCCTCCCTCAGTTCAACCACCTGCCTGAGCAGATCATTTATTTGCTCACAGCGAACACAAGCAGTGTCACTGGCTCCCTCCGATACAAGTGCCAGGCTCAAGCATTTGCTGCAGCCAGAGACCTGCATGGCCGCATGTCTGCAGGAAGGCTCAGTTTGGATACCAATATTATTCCTCACTACAGCTTTTGATCGTGTTGTAACCATGATCTATCTGGTCGATCGATCCTTCTACGTCTCTCCACACAAACAAGCAGTCCTTCCTCCTCCTGCGCTCCAGGCAAGTCCTCTTGATGAGGCAGTTATCCTGCTCACCTGCCCGTGCGAACTTCCGTGCAAACTGCCTCGACCCGCTCTGTTTGCCCGCTGTGTTCGCCACGCTCCTGGTTGCTGCGCTCCCTGTGTAGGTTTTTAACCACTCAC
This sequence comes from Melopsittacus undulatus, assembly GCF_012275295.1. Lineage (NCBI taxonomy): Eukaryota > Metazoa > Chordata > Aves > Psittaciformes > Psittaculidae > Melopsittacus > Melopsittacus undulatus. The sequence goes on along the minus strand of NC_047527.1, from coordinate 79,423,254 downwards.
AGCTGGTGCCACTCCTCCTGGCTTCGCCCCCAGTGAGTCAGCCCCTTGCATAGGCTGAGCTGCCGGCTCCTGGGCAAGTCCTGTTGAGGACTTGGGGCTCCCTCCTCAGTGGCTCTTGTCGCTTTGAGGTGAGGCTCCTGGATGCTGATCTCTCCCCTCTTCACTGTGGTGTTTTAGGCATTCTCTCTCAAGCTACTCACCTCAGCAACTGACCTTCAGCAAGTTGCCTTCTTAGTGAGACGCCAGTTATGATCTGAACATAAATTAGGATTTCAAAATTCCTCTATATACATCTGTGCTTAGTTGATCTAAATGCTGATACAAATAGCTGTGGAGTTATTCTCCCTTTCAAAATTGCATATAAAATTGTACATATCAAGTTTAATTTGTTCTTCACATCTCCATAGGACAGCCTGAAAACTGTCAAAAATTTTAGCTTGAATTTTGGTTCCTGTTTAGGATGAAATAAGGAGGAGAGAATAAGGTTCAGTGTTTGAAACAAGGCAGCCTGGAAGAGTTATCTTAGAAAATCTGGAGGAAGAAAAAAGCAGTTTGTTTTTGTTTTTCTGGGGGAAAAGATGCTTAAAACATTGAAATAACAAAAAGAAAAAAAAATTATTCTTCGCTTGAGACATTCAATTGCAGACTGTTGAGCAGTGCCAGAAAACAGTCATGCACTTTTTCCCTACTTCTTGCTCAGTTTGCTTTTTAGTGGCTCCAGATACCTCCATGAATAGGTTCAATACTTGCTTAAAACTTTTGTAGTTGCCTGTTGAATTCCTTGAGTGCTCCACTTGTAATTGGGTCTTTCTCGTTGATTTTGTTACCTATAAATTTCATGCTTTTGTTTCATGAAACACTATACTTTTTCAACATGAACTTCTAGTGTCTGTCATGCAGGTACAAAATGTCCATTCCTAGATGCTTTTTAATTGGGAGATCGTGTTGGAGCTCAGAACTACTATCAGTTTTTTGTCTCATAAAATCAGCAAGCTTTTTATCTCATAAAACCAGCATTTTTTTTAAAGAGTTTCAGAAAGATAAAGGAAACAAAAACTATGTCTCTTTTATTAGGTGTTGGTAGAACTGGCTTAATGAACAAAATTTCCATGTCGAAAGTTTTCCATTACTTGCATTTACCCTAATGCATACAGGACTCGGTATTCATGTGACAGCCTTAACTGACTTGCAGATAACTACTACTGTGATTCAGCATAGACAAAATGAACTCTTAAGAACTTACAATTGCATCCTTTTGTTGTAGGCATTTCAGTGAAAAGTGATGTTATTGTAAGCTAACATGGTCTCACAAAACCAGCAAATGCAGGAACTGTTTTCATGAATCAGCCCTTCAGATTAAAAAGGTATTATAGCAGAATACTGTTGACAAGATCAATTACAGTTGAGTGAAGATAACAGGATGCTTTTACTGATTGAACAATGACATAATAAATACAATAAATCTGTGCACAACAGGATGGCAGTGACTGACTCTGCAGTATGTATATGAAAATATATAATGTATTTTCTACATTATTAATTCGATTTGGGAAGAGTATAAGATCTGATAGCAGCTGGATCAGGAATCCTTTCTCAGCATTTATCTGGAAATATAATTAAATGGAATTCCTTGTGATAGGAGAGAGCACGGAAAAGTAATGTATGAATTTAAAACCCAGGATCATAAGCAGGCAGACAACGATAGCAGAGTGCAATATTAATATATGCATCTCACATGGGGAGGTGATAAATGAGACAGCCCTGTGACAAATGGGATAGGCATGTAATAAATAACTGCAGTTTATCAGGTGCCTTTTGCCATTACTTCCCCACTAATCCACCTCTTGGGGATTTATTTTCACAATCCAGATCCCTCAGCAGATGAAACACCCAGCTTCTTTTAAAGTTCAGCCTGCTGAAAAACTTTTCTCCTGTTTTCCCTACAATAAATATTCTAGAAGTACATAATGAGCTAGCCTGGGCTGTTGAACATTAAGAGCTTTGCTATACATGAACATAGTCTCACAGTTCTAACATATATTAATACTCAGCAAAGGAAATGGGCTACTGAAAATCATAGTTTCCCCCACTTCGCAATGGGATATATTACTTCCTTGTATCTGAATGTCTTGCAGATATTTTTGAAACTATTCTATATTTGTAGTTATTCTTCTTTCTTAGTGCAGTTAGCCATGTACTGCTTCAGGTTTATTTTTGTAGATGTAAGAATAAGTGCAACAATCCATTTAACAAATTTCCTGTTAAATTAATCTCCCCAAGTTTATTAACACCCCTTCCAATCTCAGTAAGTCTGAAATCACAACTGTTTCTAATAATAAAATCCACTTCCATCTTTCACCATGCTTTCTTTTCACTGAAGAATTGCTTTTGGAAAGATCAAAGCCACAAGCCTGTATGGATTACTGATTTCAAATGGGTAACAACCTCACAGTTATTACAGGTAGATATCATTTGACAGGAAGGACACACTTGAACATGCACTGAATTTAAAATGTTTATGCAGATTATATTTTTTTTTCTTTTATAAGTGACGTTATTTTGTGGATATGGCTATGTCACAAACCTGTATCTCTTTTCCAAAGTGAGGTTTTGGATGACAGTTTTTTAGAATTTATGAAATTCATCAAAGTATGGATCCATTATATTTCTTCCATTTCGAATTTCTCTATTTTATCCATTTTACCTTGTTTTCTTTGAAGATTCCTAGGAAGTCTGTCATGCTGACCTGCCCAGATGCACAATAGTTCTCTACAGGCCTTTTTTAAAATTCAAATGGCATTGTGAAAATTGAATTAATTTTAGAAATTGCGGTAAATATTTCAGGGTGATATTATAAGAACCAAATCACTCCAGTATATAGTCTGGTCAGCTCTGCTGTGTCTGAAGTAATTTTGTTTTTTAGTTCACCTTTGATTTAGTGATGACATTTGAAGTCTTACAGTGTTATTCAAGATGAAAAGATGCTCTAAAAGCTGACAGGTGTGTTCTAACTACCTATTGTATGAAAGAGATATAAATGAAATTTCCATCATTTTTCCAGCTATTAAACTTGTTTCCCCAAAGGAGTTTTAAAAAAAAACACATAGTTCTTGAAAGTTCCTGTAATTTTGGGACATTATTGTCTTGATTTCAGAAGATGGACATAGTTATTTTAAGTGACTTATAAATGTCTTATGTCTACTTTTGTACCATCTATGGTCCGATCAGTGGAATTCTAGTGTTCTGATTTTATGCAAAAAATGTCTTAAAGGAAAAAGTGAATAAAAGAATGTGAAGAAAACTAAGTTTGGCTAAAACTGTCTATACTGGTTTCTTTCACTGTTTTAGATTTTGTGAATCCTAGCCAAATTCATACTGATTCATGTATTTTGAATTTCACTATCTAGATGTTAATTTTTAGATTTGTTCACATGTTTGTATGGACAAATGCAGTAATAGTAAGACCTCTTTCGAGGAACTTGCTGGTTCCTTCAAGGAACTTGATACTGTAATGCCTTGCAGTATCATTTACAAATAATAACAGTTTTTAATTTACTTGTTTGGCTGCTTTAAAAAAATGTTATACTTGATTTTATAGGCAGCCATGTGTTGCCTTTCTAGATAACCAACAGCAGCTACTCACTGGTTTATGTTCATAAAGACCAAAAATTGCAGTAATGTACATAAGGTAAATACTTCTAAATTGCTTATCCTTAAAGCATTTCATGCAGTCAGTCTTTACACGTTGCTTTTCATCTTGTTCAGTGCATGTTTTGTTCTGTAATAAGTACTGTGCGTTACTGCTTGTTTAAAAATGTACTGTGTCCAAGTGATGATCCATCCCTGGGATACGGAGGTCACTCTGGCAGTGTTTATCATACGTACACATTGGACCAGCATAGTGTTAAAAGGTCATGAAATGCAGGAAATTTTAGTAATAGTACAGAGAGAGAATTATTGAGGTTTATTCAAGGGTGTGTTATTCTTGATTTCTTTAGAAGTCATAGATAGGCTGAAGCTTGGCATGATTTTTGGCATCCTGTTCTTGTCCTCTGGCAAGGCTGCTGTACTGTAGGCATTCTTTACTCATAGTAATACCAAAATAGCTCCTGGCCAGATATAAAGTAAATAAACCAAGGTGTGGTCTGAACTAACTTCTTCAGATGTGTTTTTTTGGGTACTTACACAGTTCTGTTTAGTTTGTAACATCTAGGATCGCAGTTGTAAGCTAAGTTAACTTCCATGAGAGGTGGGCTCCAACTAGCTTTTTAAACAGTTTGTAGGAATTCAAAGTCTGTAGTGTTTGTAATTCATGAAATTTAGCTGTTTAAACAATATTATCTTTTTAAAGGCTAGTGAACTTTCAGAAAGGTGTTAACTTTCAGAAAGGTGTGAGCTGTGTATGATCTGCCCCTTTGTGAATGGTGGTAGTTCTGACTCCTCTCCTACCTCACACATACACTTCCTACCTTGAAATTAATGTGTGGGAGAGATGGATTTCATTGCAATATAGTGTAGAAAAACAGGAGAATTGTGTACTCAAGGAACACAGTTTTATGGTTGTGCCCTGGTTTAGCTTAGCTGAAAGACCAAGTTAGTTGTCTAAATTTTAGAAGGAGCATTGGTATTGTGAGAGTCAGAAAATTGAATCTAATCCTCTTGTGTCCTAGGCTGTAATAAGTGTTATACCATTCTTCTCCTGTGTATTGTGAGTTTTAGATTATGAAAGCTTTCTGTGTCCCAGGATACAGCTTGGATTTCTGTGTGTTTCTTAAGAGTTGTTTTGTATGCTGAGGGAGAATTTAAATAATAAGAAACATGATCTTGAAAATAAGTTGTTATAGATTTCTGTTAGCAGTACTTGTGAGGGAGGAAAGTAGTGTCTTTTTTTCAGTGTGCCATTTATCAGTGGGCATAGTGTCTCAAAGCAATTTTGTGCTCTTCTCCTGTCCCAGGCTTCCTCATACAGATTTTTGCTTCTGCTAGTAGGATGGAATCCTGAAATGCAGCCTGATGCTTTGTCCTGATGAGCTGCTATTTATTGACTGGTCTTACAGACAGTGGTAAAAAGAATGTTGTCATACAAAGCAATCCTTACACTTTTTTGTTTCTTTCAGTATCCCATAGGCAGAAGTTAAAACTTTGATAAGGAACTGTCATGGTTTAAACCAAGTCCCCCAACTCCCAGAGAGTTAGGAAGGAAAATCCAAAGAATGTAGCCCCCACGGATTGAGATAAGAACGGTTTAATTGCTAAGGCATAACACAAAACCCCTACTGCCATTTACTACTACAAATAATAATGATACAGCAAACAACAAGTGAAAATAACACAACACCCCACCAGCCACTGACCCATAACTCACTCCACCCTGCCTGGCCAAGCACCGCGTGCTCCCTGCTCCATTTTCCTCCAGAGCTCTACCCCTCCAGCCCTCTCTTTCCCAGTATGCATCCTGGGCATCACGTGCTATGGTATGGAATACCTCATTGGCTAGCCTGGGTCAGGTGTCCTGTCTTTCCTTCCTCCCGGCCTCCCGTCCTCCACCTGGCTGGAAAAAAAACCTTGAACAAAAACACCCTCAAAACATACTCAAACCATGACAGGAACATTGCATTATTGATAAAAAATCTTCCTTAACAGGCTAAGCCTTAACCATAGATTTTGCAGAGCACTTGTGATTCCTGAGAACGCTTGACAGTAGCAGACAGAATTTCCCTCCACACCCTGAAATCATTAACAAAGTTAGAAGGAAGCAGAGCATCAGAAGCTGATTCTATCTTAAATAAAATAAACTGTGTGGAGAAGAAGATACGAATGGTATTTATACACAGACCTATTAATAATATCTAGTAAAACCTGATTAGTAGCATTTCAGATGATGTCAGAGGCATCACAACCTGTTGCTTTGTGTTTATGTCATGAAAGATGGCACGAGAATGTTCTGGGTGTTACATGAGATTCCAGAAATCAATAATTTGCCATGTCATTATATTAGTTTTTCTGTTATTTGCAGATACTGGAAGGGACATGACATGGAAATGAAACATGTTTAGTTTGTTTAGCTGCTGTAAACATGAGGTACAATGAGGGAAACAAAGCAAAGCCTTCTTGGATTTTACTTTTCTCTACAAAATGACATTATTTGAAGTGTCACAGAAAGAGTACTAAATATAGGTCTTTTTCCTTCTTATTTTCTTGCTATTTCTTTTAAGTTCACCAAGGTCCACCAATAGCAGCAGACTTCTAATAGTAGGAAAAAGAAGCAAAATAATTTTAACTGAAATAATTTCCACTTCTATATTTTATAGCCATGCAATCCCAGACAAAAGATCTTACTTTGGGCATTTTCAATCAAATGTTGTTTTGCTGCGTAACAGATCTGTAACAGATCTTGGTTTTGCAGTTCATCTAAAAAAGTAGTGCACCTGATTCACTGAATGCTATGTGAACATCTGCAGTCTACAACTCATATAATTTTTCTGGCTTGATTTTGGAGCATAAATTTGCATATATTATTTATTGCCAAGCATCTGAATTAATTTATATCCATGTAGGATTTGGGTTTTTATGCAGAAATATTTGAACTCTACTTATTTTTTTCTGTGTTGCTATCTTTTGCATTTGTTCTGTCATACGACTTTAAAATTAATTGGAAAAAGTGATGAATACCATTAATTTTATGAGGTTTAAAACAAACTTGTTCAGATAGTGAAATAGTACTAAATATACTAAATACAAAAATATGAAGAGATATTTTTGTGATGTTATTTCATTGTGTTTTTAATATCCTCTTGGCTATATATTTCATTTGGTATGTATATTTTAAATACATAAAGATGTTAATAACATATTTTATATTTTCTTACTTGTTTTGTTGGTAGTACTGTAAGAGATAAGAAGGGAATAATTCTGATGCATTCTGAAAGTAACTAAAGCTAACAAATAATTCTGAAAAATACAAATTACTGTCTGAGTCCTTACCCATTTAAGTGCTACTTTTATGCAGTGCATTTTGTTAATACTGTATTCATAATAATATAAAGAAATACCTTTTGCTGCCAAGGAGCATGGTATCAGATTTAGCATTTATTTAAGCTACACTTCACTTTAATGACTATGGGGAAAATAATGCATATGTTCATGGATACATTTTTGAGGAGGAGTAAGTAAAGGAGCAGACCTTTTAACTCAGTTCTAAAGATGAATCGTCTGTTTAGCTCTATAAAATTATAATTTTTCCTGTCCAGTAGCATGTGTAGTGAAATATAGAAGTACCCTTTGTTGTGGAGAACAGGAAAAGATGATAACTTGTGAAGGAACACAATGATATTTTCTTTCTTTTCCTACTAGTGAAATGGCTCTTTGTAGATAAGAACAATGTAGTATTGAAAGCTTTCTTTGGGTGATACAAGGAGATACAGCTACTGTGGTATCCTTTTAAACTCATGAGGTAAAATTGTAATGGCTTGGTCACTGTCATTCAACATACATAATTAGAAATAATTGTTTTCACAAAAGAATGAATCCTGGAAATTTATGATTATAGAGTCATAGAATCATAAAACAGTTAGGGTTGGAAATGACCTTAATATCATCTAGTTCCAGCCCCCCTGCCATGGGCAAGTTCACCTCACACAAAACCATGCCACCAACTTGGCCTTGAACACTGTCAGGGATGGAGCATTCACAACCTCCCTGGGCAACCCATTCCAGTACCTCACCACCCTAACATTAAAGAATTTCTTCCTTATATCCAATCTAATCTTCCCCTGTTTAAGTTTTAACCCATTACTCCTTGTCCTGTCACTATCGTCCCTACAGTGAAAGAAAGGATCATGTCACTCTGGAAGTGAAACTGATCGTTATTGGGAACAAGGAGTTAGTCATAAGGTTCCCTGTGAAAGAGTTGCAGCTGATTATTTATACCTCGTTCTCCCACAAGAAAAAAATAAAATATCTCAAAAATCACTGTGGTAGCTCTGGACAAAAAGTGGAATTAAGAATAATTTAAATGAGAGGGTAAGGGAATTTAAGGAAAATATTTGCACTGTGAAAATGAGAGTTAATTGGAGTAATAGAATACATGATAAGCTTTCCTGAAATTGCTAGCTCACTACCTGAAGAAAATACCTCTTAGAGCATGATAGCAATCCTTTTCTATTTTATTTTTTTCTATAGAAACAAACTGATTTCTTTCATAAGAGAGAAGTAAATTCCTCACTTTTGACTGAGAAATGTCTTTTAAAGATAACAGATCTAGTTAATACAGGATTTTGACATGGAATCTGTTAAGTAGCTGTAAGGAAGATGACAGTTCTGTCCTGGACAAAATTACTTTGACCGCGCCCTCTGTATGCGGATCAGCAAAAGTTTGAAGCCAGTGTTAGTTTCCCTACCCTTTGGAATTCTTTATAGATGGTCTTCTGGTCTCTTAGGGTCATCTGTATCAACATCAATTCAAAGCAAGACTAACTTAAAAGTCAAATTGGATAATCCAAGGTTTTGCTATCAAATTTTTGTATGTCTAAGGGAGGAGATACCCCAAACTCACTTAACAGCCTTTCTCAGTGCTTGACCAACCTTATCATGAAAAATTTTATCATCTAATCAGAATTTACTTTGCTACTGTTTTTTAACATAGCTTCTTTCTTTTCTGATACACCTCTAAGAAAAAGCTGGCTTCATCCTCTGTAATTACCTTTTATTCATCTGGAGATGGTGATAAGATCTCACTCTTAGACTTCTTTTCTTGACTAAAGAAACCCAGCTCTCATTGCCTTACCTCCTGGCCTCCAGTCCCCTTCCTGTGTTGTAGTCACCCTGTTTTTTCAACATTTTTTTTTATACCGTGAAGCCCAAAACTGGAAGTGGTACTCCAGGTGTGGTCCTGTAGCATTGAACAAAGGGCCACAGTCACTTTGTATGTGGTTTCATCATTGCAAGATACTGTTTGATACCTGAAAGTTTTCTAAAAACATCTCTAATTCTTAACTCCAAAGTTCTTAAAGTACTACCTTGCACACATCTTTCTGCAGACACATGAGACATACTTCAGGACAGTCCAGCTTCTATTCCTTCCATGATATCTGGCCTATAGAGATCATGCCTTCTGACCCATTGTTGTTGTGTGAGAAACACACATTGTATCTGTGAAGAACCACATATTTAAAGCTAGAAAATATCACACCCATGTGAGAAAAAGGAATTAAGAACTGACACCTGCTATGTCTGAGGATGGCAGAGCACTAAGAAGCACTGAGTTTTATGTTTGCATGGGCCGGTAGGAGAGAAGTAGAAGATGATGTGGTATTATAATAATTGTTGCATGAACTTAACTCTGTATATGAAGTAGGACCTACTTTTGGACAACCGCTATCACTTCCAAAGAAAAACAAATGCATTTCTAAGTGAAAATATATGTTGATGTAGCTGATAATATCCTTCAGGTACTAGTGGATTCACACAGTATTTTATTTGGGCAACATTTTCATACTGCCAAGAAATACTTTTTACAAGTTATATAACATCTTAGAATTATAAAACTTGATTGTTGACATTCTGACAAGCTAATCACAGTAATTTGGAACTGTAGAGGAGATCATGAAGTGAAAAAAAAATGAGCATGAGTAGATTATAGTTAACTCTGAGGGCAAGCTTCAGTACATGCTATAAGAGAACACCCAAGGGTCTTCCTAATTAATACAGAGAGAGATAATTCCAAGTGTCAGAAAAATCTGCTGCTTAGTCCTTTTGGTTACCCTCTTCTTTAACAATGTTACGTTTACTGGGCAGGGACAAAGCATGGAAAACATGTAAAAAATCCTTGCATGAAAAAATAATGTGTCTGTTTCACTGGAAGACACTATTTTCTCCTCTTTCTCCCAAAAATCTACAAACGAATTTTCAAGTTGCCTTCAAGTGTCCAGTAATCTCCCACTTACAAAGGAATGCAATTGTATTCTCACTTAGACCTGTTCAGGAAATACACTAATGCCAGACAAGCATTCACTTATTGTTTGCATTATTTACTTAAGACATGCAAATATTTTGCAGTTATCTAGTCTCCAGAATTATGGATAATGGTTTCAAACACAGCTAGTTCCTTCAAGGGATCACAGAATCACAGAATCGTAAGGGTTGGAAGGGACCTCAAAAGACATCTAGTCCAACCCCCCTGCAAGAGCAGGGTAACCTAGAGTACATCACACAGGAACTACAGGAGAGATATTGATTAATGCCTGTGTTGTTCTAGCTACTTTATAATATGAAATTCCTGGTATAATTTGTGATTTTAGTAAACAATCAATAAATTTAGTTTGCTAAATTTAATTTAGTAAATAGTTAATTAAAAATAACTGCTAATCTGATGATCAGCAGACAAAACAAGAAGCTAAGCTTGTGAGACCTTTGCTGAGTAGCACTGTGTATGGGTGTCAGTAAGTAAAATATAAACATTGCATCTGCTTAGTTTTGCAGTTTTAATGAATTTGTAGGCAATATAGGCAGAGCCCTGTTGACTTTTATGATTACTGAAAAGTAGAGGGGCAAAAGAAACCAGCTAGTCCTCATAATCAAGAGGGGTGAAAAGCTGTCAGAAATTGTAGGGAAGAAACAGATTTCTGGGTGTTCCTTGTTTGGGCTGTAGTCAGTTTACTCAAGTAGAAAAGTGTGCACAATATCGTAATGTAACATTTTCCATATTATAATTCGTACTCCTTTGCTATGATACAAGAAATACTATGCTTGAAAATATGCTGGCTCCTGGAACCTAAGCTATAGAGAAATAGCATGGTATTGAAGTTGTAGCTAATTAGAAAGCAGTTATAATAGTTCGGCTTACTTCAGAATGAAAAGAGTGAAAATAGCTTGGAATATATTTCATTAGGTAATAAAAGGAGACAATTTAATTTTTATTATTATCTTTCTACTTTTTAAGACAAGATTTGGTTAAAATAAAATCTGGAACTTTTGTTGTCTGTGGGGTTTTCCCTTCTTTCAGCTAGTGCAGGAAGATGAGTTTATATTCCCTAACAGTGTTTGTTCCCCTGCTTTTTTTATTATTGCCATGAGTGTTATTTATCTATTTGTTTGAGTAATTTGCTTAGAAAAATATGTTTATCGTGCTGGTTGTTTCAATTTTAAATATCACAGCCTTGAAATTAAGAACTTGATCTGTAAAGATGCCAGCAGACAATAAGGCTTTGGGTGGTGTAGGCAAGCTTTAAAAAATAGACTGCTTTTAAAAACATCATCATTGAAGATAAGTGTTTTACTTTGGTTGCAGGCATTTGGATGATGCTTCTACTTGAAGGGTCTGGATTATTATGAGCAGCAGCTTGTGGAGACAGTGCTCTCACAGGAAAATGAATATTTGCTACATGAACTCTGAATAACTCTGAAAGATACAGCAAGGCCGTGAGAGGCCCGAGGAAGCTTAAGCAAGCAAGATAAGAAGAAGCTGGAATTCACTGAGTTATGAGAACTGTGGACTGTTGGCAAGCGTTTGAGGTCAAGTTCTCACACCTGTGCTTAACCAGTTATATATTAGTCACTAAGGGTCTTCAAGACAAGTATCCAACCACGATATGCCAAATTGCTGTAGGTGTGTATAAGCAATAGTATATAAGGAGTTAATGCTTTGCAATGAATGGCTTTTTGTCTGATCATATTGATCACTGACTGAGTCCATTCTGCGGCAGCAGCTCTAAGCAATCTTAAGGAACAGTTCTATAAGGACACAGGCTGCTGGGCTATTAGTGTGAGTGATGTTTTATTGCAGTGCTATTAGACAAGTTGTAACAGTGCTGCAAAACTAGTAAGGCATGGAAAGAAAATCTGTACGACGCTACATTCCCACTCTGCCCTGGGAAGAGTGGCCCTTTACTGGACTGTGCTTTTCCATTGATTCAAAATATTGTCTTGTTTCACAGAGATTATGAATTTGGCACTGAATGAACACAAATTTAGAATTAGACTTCTATCTCCCTACTGTGAGTCCACGATTGTCCTGAACATCTGCTGCCTTGATGAATGAAATTTATTCCTCCCTAGGTTGTGTCCCATGCAAATCACAGCCCTCCAGATTCCTACATAATTTGGCTGCTATGATTACACTTAAATACAGACTATTTTGTCTATTTTCCATTAGCTTTTCCTTGGCCTTAATTGGGAAAATAATTCCATTCTTTGATGTCTGAAGCACAGATTAGATTCCTGCAGCATTTTTTTGAATGCATGTACACTTTTAGCATAATGAAAACAACTTAATCTGACATATATATGCGTGTGAAGTCTGCATTTGTTTGTTATAATCCCAAAAGAACTAAATTGTAACTGTTAGAGAAGTTATCTAGTCCATACCTCTGCCCAAAAATTTGAACAACTAAACTATTAAATAATACATAAACTATTTGACAGGTGTTTATTTAACCTATTTTGAAAATTCTTTATGATTTTATTAGTTTACATTATACATGTGTCTCTTTGGAGTTGCTTTCGCTTCTGATAACACATCTGGAAGGGCTTTCTTTTTCATTGAATTGCTTTTTCTATCATTAAAAGCAAACTTGAGTGTCCCTTAATGAAGAACAGTCTAGCGGCAGAAGTGTTACCTGTTTGATTTCTTCAGAAAAGATTCACTGAGAAAAATCATGTAGCTAAAATAATTCTGAAAAAGAAAAAATGGTATACACGTATGAGGAAATCCCACTTAAAAATGCTATCAATTTACCTCTCTTTAGAAATTATTTATACAGTTCTTACCTTTAAACTTGGACAACTCAGTCAGCCATGCTCTGCTTTCAAAAGATTTTTTCCAGAAATATTCTACCTCTTTTTTTTTTTTTTTTTTGCGTTTAAACCAAGGAAACTCATACCTGGTTTTCTTTATATGAAAAGAAAAACATACAAAGTTTTTTTCTGACAAAATGAGTTTTAATCTTTCCTCCACTTAAGCACATCCTTCTGCCTTAGACTTGCTATTTTCAATAAGGGGAAGAGGGGAAAAAAGTCCTTTGTGCTGTGCCATCTCTCTCAGCTTTGAAGCACTGCTGAACTTCTTCAAAGCTGTTTCAAGGCTTCAGCTTTGTCACAAAACCATCATGTACAAAGCTTTTAGCAACCTATGTAACATTTTGTTTCATAAAATATATCTTTATTACTGAAGAAAGGTTAACTCTGGTGATCCCAATAAATTACCTCTGCATTATAAACTTTTTTCAACACGGGAAATATCTTCATACAATACTATTGACTAGAAAATGTTTAATCAAAAAAATTAAATTACAAAAATGTGATGATGTTATATGTGGTGAATTTTTATCATTTAACTCTCCATTTGCCTAGTATTCTCTTAATAAGAATCTCAAAGTGATTTTGAAAAAAATTTCTTAATAGATACCCTTAAAGTTTTGTGATGTTGACCCAAAATCGTAGGAATTTGACTGGGATTTTTTAAGTCCTAACAATTGTTTTATACTTAGATGCATGTGTATATAAAGATGTCAAATGCATAACATTTAGAACATTCAAATTAACTTTTATAAGCATAACAAGATTAATACAGAGAGCAAAGAAGATACTGCTTCTGATGCAAGTACATGTATGTAGATAGATGGAACGTTATCAGTTTACCCTTACTGGTGTAGGAACCTTTCATGAAGGAAACTGCTACGTTCGCACAACTAGACTCTACACACAGTAATTCTGACTTACAGGTCTGTATGACTTACATTGTACACCTAGGTGGTATAACCTGTAATTCGACTTCTGCTTGGCTTTGTGAAGCTTTTCCTAGTAAAAAAACTAACTTGGTTTTGACAACAGACACACTCAACACTTAAAGCTAAAAGTAAATATGATGGTCTGTGGTCTGTCTTTGTCCTGGGTTCAGCTGTGTTAGCATTTATCAAGTGTGGGGCTTGGGCTAAGGTTCTTGTTTCACTGTACTTTATGGCAATGACTTGTAATATGAGGGGGGGTCTGGCAGCAGGGTGGGATGAATGTGGCTGTGGACTTGTACCAAGCCATCTCGCTGCTCTTCACCACCCTTGCCCTTGTCCTTGCCTCCGTCTTTGTGAGGCTGAGAGGAGCCAAGGAGGAGCAGCCCCAGGAACCATTGGCAGCCGAAGCGGCCCGGGTGAGTGACCCCAGGGACCAAGCGGCAGCAGCAGAGCAACAGGAGGAGGCAGTGGAGGAGCAGAAAGAGGCAGTAGCCAAGGAGTGGGAGCAGGTGGCAGAGGAGCTGAGACCATGGCCGAGCCCAGCCCTGCCACGGCCAAGAGCATCCCCCAGAAGTTGCCCGCCAAGCCCCAGAAGGATGCAGGAGACCACAAAGCATTTCCCAGCAAGGCAAAGCAGGAAGATCTGGACTCGGGAGAAGAGAAGGTGGTGGTGGGAGAACTGGCAAGCACAGCAGCTACATCAGCCCCAGTGACAGTTCTTGAGAGTTCTGAAGGTTCTGAATTGCCTTTGGGTACCCTTGGGACCTGCCTGCTGATTGTGATAGGGATTAGCATGTTGGCACTGTCGTGGTTTAAACCAATCCACACAGCTTATGCACTCACTCCCCCCTTGCTTCCCCGACTCTTGGAGAGTTAGGAAGGAGAATCCAAAGAATGTAGCCCCCACGGGTTGAGATAAGAACAGTTTAATGACTAAGGTATAACACAAATCACTACTGCTACTACTAATAATAATCATAATGATAAAGGAAGTAACAAATTAAGAGAATACAACACCTCACCAGCCACCGACCCATAACTCACCCCACCCTGCCTGACCGAGCACTGACCAATACCTCCACCAACCTCCCAGAGCTCCAGCCCCTTCCGGGTAACTCTTGGTTACATCCTGGGTATGTCATGCTATGGTATGGAATACCACTTTGGCTAGCCTGGGTCAGGTGTCCTATCTCTCCTTCCTCCCGGCCTCCCTCCTTCCCTGGCAGAGCATGAGCTCAGAAAAGGCCTTGGACAAACCAAACATTTGAGCAGTAACTCAAAACGTACTTGCTATTAGCAACCGTTCCCAGCCTGAAAGTCAAAACACAGCACTGCACCAGCCACCAAGAATGAGAAAAAATGACTGCTACTGCTGAACCCAGGACAGGCACACACACAGATTGTGTTCTACCTATGACCATTCTGTCTGATCTCAAAAGTTAAGCAGAGTCAGGTTTGGGTCTTGTCTAGGTTAGATATAGGAGCACCAGGCTTTCCCCAAGGCTTGACAGTCATGAGTGGCAGGGCACGTGGAGAAGTATGGGAGAGTATCTGGTCCACTGGGCCCCTCCAGTGCTTTGGAAGCATCGGAGATGGAAGGCATCTGTATGGAGTCCCCAGCAACAAGCTGCAGAAACTGCTGAAGGGGACTGTGAATTATTTTGAGCCTGGTGGGCCCGTGACACTTCAGGCCATCAGAGCACAGATGCAACATAAAGACGGGGAAGTCCGATGTATACCTCAAGGGGATTTGATTTTAGAGGAAAACAGCCAATGAACTTAATTATGTGCCGTTGCTTCCTGTGTAACGCTTTTATAGCCCATCAACTAGATGCCTTCAGGTCACCAGTGACTGGCCCTGACTTGTTTCTAACCATCATCCCAAATAGAGAATGAACTTTGATAGAACCAGATGAGTTCTGCAGTAAAGGAACCATCAGCATCAGCAGGCAATGATCCAGCACTACACACAGCCTCTCCTGCTGCAAAAGACTATTAGAGGGGATGGAACCTTACATCATGGACCGAATGGACTCAGCAGCGTTATAGGGATTGGTCCACGTACTAAGAAATGATTTTTTTTTTCTCTCTATGTGTATGCAGATGTATATATGTATATAATATATATATAAGTGTTGGTATATTGAAAATGTGGGATTTGAGCATGACGTGAATGGTATGGAATAAGGGGTGGATACTGTCCTGCATTCAGCAGTAGCAGTCATCTTTTCTTCTTGGTAGCTGGTGCAGTGCTGTGTTTTGACTTTTGGTCTGGGAACGGTGTTGATAGTACTTATATTTGTAGTTACCACTCAAATGTTTACTCTGATCAAGGAGTTTGTGAGTCTCATGCTCTGTCAGGGAGGAGGGGAAGAAGGGAGGAAGCAGAGACAGGACACCTGACCCAGTCTAGCCAAAGAGGTATTCCATACCATAGCACGTCATTGCCCTGGATGTAACCGAGAGTTACCCGGAAGGGCTAGGTGCTCTGGGGGTTGGAGGAGGTATTGGTCAGTGCTTGGTTGGGCAGGGTGGTGTGAGTTATGGGTTGGCGGCTAGTGAAGTGTTGTATTCTCTTCACTTGTTATTTCCTTTCTCATTATTATTATTATTGGTAGTAACAGTAGTGATTTGTGTTATACCTTAGTTATTAAACTGTTCTTATCTCAATCCGTGGGGGCTACATTCTTTGGATTCTCCTTCCTAACTCTCTGGGAGTTGGGGGAGCAAGGGCGGGGGGAGTGAGTGCACGAGCTTTGTGTGGCTTGGTTTAAACCACAACAGTCTTGGACAGAAAAAGAGCTGAGAATGAAGAAAAATACAATTTTTGATCATGAGCTCTTTATGGTTCTTTATTGGGTTGTTTGGTTATCTTCTTAGAAATGGAATTTAATTTTTAAAGTTTGTTTTTATTTCTATTATTAAGGTGATCTGTCTTGTGGCTTTTTAAGCAACATAATGAAAGATGGAAAATAAAGACATTGTGAAAAGTGCATACTATGCACTCTAGCATACTATGGTATCAACTGCAAAAATCTTACCTCTGCTCATGGTACTTAAACCTTTCCATAAAGCTGTTTTCTCTACCATAGGCTTGATGCATTCAGTGTTATTACAGAGTGGCTGCTAACACAAAGTGAATGAGTGCTATAAAAGATTTTCTCAATGTCTAGCACTGTTTGCTAAATGCTGAATGACCTTCTGTACCTGATTAATTGGACAGATTAATAGGGAAGGAAATGGATAATTTTCACTTTGCAATTGCACTTAATTGAGTTCTAGTGTTGTCATGGTTTGAGCATGTTTTGAGGGTGTTTTTTGTTCAAGGTTTTTTTTTTCCAGCCAGGTGGGAGGGGAGTCCGGGAGGAAGGAGAGACAGGACACCTGACCCAGGCTAGTCAATGAGGTATTCCATACCATAGCACGTGATGCCCAGGATGGCATACTGGGAAAGAGAAGGCTGGAGGGGAGGGCTCTGGAGAAAAATGGAGGAGGGAGCACATGGTGCTCGGCCGGGCAGGGTGGAGTGAGTTATGGGTCGGTGGCTGGTGGGGTGTTGTATTCTTTTCACTTGCTGTTTGCTGTATCATTAGTATTTGTAGTAGTAAATGGCAGTAGGGGTTTTGTGTTATGCCTTAGCTATTAAACCGTTCTTATCTCAATCCGTGGGGGCTACATTCTTTGGATTCTCCTTCCTAACTCTCCGGGAGTAGGGGGACTTGGTTTAAACCACGACATTTTTGGCGCCCAACGTGGGGCCCGAGGGATTGAGATAAGAACAGATCTGAGCGGATTTATGGTCTCTTGTCACAATGCTGATTTATTGGCTCTTAGAGGTTTTTCTCTGGATCTCGCTGTTTCGGGATTTTGCTGGGTACTTGGTGTATGGATTGGATGTGTTTGTGTTTGTGTCGGAGGCTTGTAATACGGTGGGGCTCCGGCAGCAGGGGGGGATGGACGTGGCCGTGGACTTGAACTTGTACCAGGCCGTCCCGCTGCTCTTCGCCGTCCTTGTCCTTATCCTCGTCGTCGTCTGTGTGGAGCTGCGTGAAGCCAGGAAGGAGTGGCCCCGGGAGCTGCCGGCAGCTGAGGCTGCCAGGGAGAGCGGCACGGGGAGCCAAACGGCTGTGGCAGAGCAGCGGGAGCAGGCGGGGGAGGAGCGGAGCAGGGCGGTAGCTGAGCAGGGGGATCAGGCTGTGGGGAGAGTGAGTCCTGCGGCCGTTCCCGACCCTCCGACGGCCGAGAGTGTCCCCCGGAAGTCGCCCACCGACCCCCAGCAGGATGCAGGAGACTACACAGCACTTCCCAGCAAGGCAGAGGAGGAGGATCCGGACTCGGGAGAAGAGAAGCTGATAGTGGGAGAACTGGCAAGCACGGCAGCTACATCAGCCCCAGTGACAAGTGCAGCAGCATCATCTGAGAGTTCTGATGGTTTTGAATGGCTTTTGGGTGCCCTTGGGACCTGCCTGCTGATTGTAATGGTGATCGGCATGTTGGCACACACACAGAGTGTGTTCTACCCACGGCCATTTTGTCTGATCCCAAAAGTTAAGCAGAGTCAGGTTTGGGTCTTGTCTAGGGTTAGACAAGGATATAGGAGCACCAGGAGACTGTCCCCAAGTCTGGACAGTCATGAGTGGCAGGGCATGTGGGACAGTATAGCCAGGTATCTGATCCACTGGGCCCCTCCAGTGCTTTGGAAGCATTGGAGGTGGAAGGCAGCTGTATGGAGTCCCCAGCAGCAAGCTGTAGAACTGCTGAAGGGGACGGTGAATGATTTTGGTGGGCCCAGATACTTCAGGCTATCAGTCCAGAGATGCAACTTAGAGATGTCTCATGATCGAGGGGTGGACTTAAGAGTGATGGTGTATTGAAAATGTGGGATCTGGGCATGACGTGAATGGTATGGAATAAGGGGTGGATAATGTCATGGTTTGAGCATGTTTTGAGGGTGTTTTTTGTTCAAGGTTTTTTTTTTCCAGCCAGGTGGGAGGGGAGTCCGGGAGGAAGGAGAGACAGGACACCTGACCCAGGCTAGTCAATGAGGTATTCCATACCATAGCACGTGATGCCCAGGATGGCATACTGGGAAAGAGAAGGCTGGAGGGGAGGGCTCTGGAGAAAAATGGAGGAGGGAGCACATGGTGCTCGGCCGGGCAGGGTGGAGTGAGTTATGGGTCGGTGGCTGGTGGGGTGTTGTATTCTTTTCACTTGCTGTTTGCTGTATCATTAGTATTTGTAGTAGTAAATGGCAGTAGGGGTTTTGTGTTATGCCTTAGCTATTAAACCGTTCTTATCTCAATCCGTGGGGGCTACATTCTTTGGATTCTCCTTCCTAACTCTCCGGGAGTAGGGGGACTTGGTTTAAACCACGACAATATACATTGACAAGTAATGTCTCCAGTGCTGAGGTGGTCTAGCTTCCTAGTCTTGTCTGGCAGTTGAAAAATAGAACTTTCTGTTTTTCAAATTCTTGAGTATAAGTTTTCCTACAGCCATATTTGCCTGCAAGTGAAGAAAATGCAGCAATGAAGAGCACAGAAGGGGGAAAGAATCACGATACTCTAGGACTTTGTGCCACTAAGTTAAAAATATGCAAGAAAACCACTTTTCTTCTTTTTGAGCTTGAGAATTCATTAAAAATTAACCATTTCCACTTGTTTTGAGGGCATATCATGCTTTTTTTTTTTCCTCTTCTATTATTGAGAGTTAAGACTGGGGACAATGACTTATTAGGTTTTCTTTGGAGTGAGTTTTCCCATTGTAGGCACTAGGAAGAACCAAGGCAAAAAGCTGCAGTCAACGTCTCATATGTCCCATCTGATAACTCTCTCGGGGCCTTTGCCGCTGTGGTGGCTGAGTAGTCTGTGGTGGTCTCCTCCTTTTTAAAGTGCCTGGAAGTGGTTTATGAGGAGGCAACTTTGGATTACTGCTTGGAGTATGAACACTGCATATCTTAATGAAACCAGCCATTAACATGATCAAGGCAATTCCCATAAGCAACACTGCCCACCAATATGCCACAATCCATTCTGCAATATTTTCATACAGCTCTGGATTAAAAATTGCTTTCTTTAATCTAGCTAGAGGGCCATCAGCATCTACTAGCCGACACCTCATAAAAACATCACAATAGCCTTTAAAATCATTACAAGGAGATCCAGGTTGCTAAGTAATAGTTTTACGACCAAAGTGTCTCTCCCACTGGTTAGAGCCTGTACTTGCACATGTAGCTGGGTCCATTTTTCTCATGCAGCAGACATGACACAATTCTCTATCATCCTTGCCATCTGAACTAGCACATGTACATTCCTCCAAGCCATGCTTCTCACAGATAGAGCCAGCACATTGCCCATTTATGCACACTTGTGTGTTCCTGTTGCAGTCTGTGAAGTTTGGTTTAGGATCAGATGCTGGACAGAGAGCACTGACACCATTACACATTCCTTCCTTTGCGCAGTCAGAATCATTTCGACACTTATCCGTCCTCAATTTGAAATTACACTGTGCAGTACAGCAGGGGCCTTGGCTAGGACTGCAGTATTTGCCTGGTTTTAACTTGCATTTTTTATCCTCTGGTTGATTTGCATCGTAACAGCATTCATCTTTACACTGGTCGCTGTATCCACAATCACACTGTTCCCCTTGTTCAACCAGTCCATTGCCACAGATGGGTTGACCAGACTCAACAAAGCAATTATTTCTCTTTTTCTCAAGAACTTGGCTGATATTTCGAATGCTACAGATAGAGAACTTGTTGTTGTTAAGTTTGTCCCCAGATGTAGCTCTTGCATACATGATATAATTGCCATTTTCTTTCTGTCCCAGGTTCTTGGACTCTCCTGGAGTGCACTCCATTCCAGAATCATGAGGTGAACCAAAGTTATGCCCAACCTCATGAGCAAAAGTAATGTGAGAAACCTTGGGAGGAACATGAGAGCCATAGTTCTGAACAGTGATGATTCCAGTGTTCAAAGACTTCTTCTTACCATCAGAATACAGTTTGCTCTTTTCACATATTCCACCAGAGCTCCCTGAAGGGGCTCCAACCCAAGCCAGACCAAGAACTCCATCATCAAAATCCCGGTCTGTAAACACATAGGCCAAGCAATAATCATCATGATTCTGTTCCGAGTTCAGTTCCAGAAACTTTTCCACACCAATGTTAGGAAATCTGAAGGGATTGGAAGAGTCCTTCTCATCAACAGTTGTGTTAATTCTTATTCGTTTCACCATGAAGCTGATGTTACGAATTCCTGAGAAATCTGTTGACTGATAAATTGTGTCAATCGCTTTAACGTGGCTGGATATCTGGATATCTGG
Organism: Melopsittacus undulatus; assembly: GCF_012275295.1. NCBI lineage: Eukaryota > Metazoa > Chordata > Aves > Psittaciformes > Psittaculidae > Melopsittacus > Melopsittacus undulatus. The sequence goes on along the minus strand of NC_047527.1, from coordinate 79,402,207 downwards.
ATATCTGGTTTTAACTACGACATTTTTGGCGCCCAACGTGGGGCCCGAGGGATTGAGATAAGAACAGATCTGAGCGGATTTATGGTCTCTTGTCACAATGCTGATTTATTGGCTCTTAGAGGTTTTTCTCTGGATCTCGCTGTTTCGGGATTTTGCTGGGTACTTGGTGTATGGATTGGATGTGTTTGTGTTTGTGTCGGAGGCTTGTAATACGGTGGGGCTCCGGCAGCAGGGGGGGATGGACGTGGCCGTGGACTTGAACTTGTACCAGGCCGTCCCGCTGCTCTTCGCCGTCCTTGTCCTTATCCTCGTCGTCGTCTGTGTGGAGCTGCGTGAAGCCAGGAAGGAGTGGCCCCGGGAGCTGCCGGCAGCTGAGGCTGCCAGGGAGAGCGGCACGGGGAGCCAAACGGCTGTGGCAGAGCAGCGGGAGCAGGCGGGGGAGGAGCGGAGCAGGGCGGTAGCTGAGCAGGGGGATCAGGCTGTGGGGAGAGTGAGTCCTGCGGCCGTTCCCGACCCTCCGACGGCCGAGAGTGTCCCCCGGAAGTCGCCCACCGACCCCCAGCAGGATGCAGGAGACTACACAGCACTTCCCAGCAAGGCAGAGGAGGAGGATCCGGACTCGGGAGAAGAGAAGCTGATAGTGGGAGAACTGGCAAGCACGGCAGCTACATCAGCCCCAGTGACAAGTGCAGCAGCATCATCTGAGAGTTCTGATGGTTTTGAATGGCTTTTGGGTGCCCTTGGGACCTGCCTGCTGATTGTAATGGTGATCGGCATGTTGGCACACACACAGAGTGTGTTCTACCCACGGCCATTTTGTCTGATCCCAAAAGTTAAGCAGAGTCAGGTTTGGGTCTTGTCTAGGGTTAGACAAGGATATAGGAGCACCAGGAGACTGTCCCCAAGTCTGGACAGTCATGAGTGGCAGGGCATGTGGGACAGTATAGCCAGGTATCTGATCCACTGGGCCCCTCCAGTGCTTTGGAAGCATTGGAGGTGGAAGGCAGCTGTATGGAGTCCCCAGCAGCAAGCTGTAGAACTGCTGAAGGGGACGGTGAATGATTTTGGTGGGCCCAGATACTTCAGGCTATCAGTCCAGAGATGCAACTTAGAGATGTCTCATGATCGAGGGGTGGACTTAAGAGTGATGGTGTATTGAAAATGTGGGATCTGGGCATGACGTGAATGGTATGGAATAAGGGGTGGATAATGTCATGGTTTGAGCATGTTTTGAGGGTGTTTTTTGTTCAAGGTTTTTTTTTTCCAGCCAGGTGGGAGGGGAGTCCGGGAGGAAGGAGAGACAGGACACCTGACCCAGGCTAGTCAATGAGGTATTCCATACCATAGCACGTGATGCCCAGGATGGCATACTGGGAAAGAGAAGGCTGGAGGGGAGGGCTCTGGAGAAAAATGGAGGAGGGAGCACATGGTGCTCGGCCGGGCAGGGTGGAGTGAGTTATGGGTCGGTGGCTGGTGGGGTGTTGTATTCTTTTCACTTGCTGTTTGCTGTATCATTAGTATTTGTAGTAGTAAATGGCAGTAGGGGTTTTGTGTTATGCCTTAGCTATTAAACCGTTCTTATCTCAATCCGTGGGGGCTACATTCTTTGGATTCTCCTTCCTAACTCTCCGGGAGTAGGGGGACTTGGTTTAAACCACGACAAGTGTGTATTGAAGAGTTACACACAAGTTAAAACACAAACTAGTCATTGTCCATTGCTGCTTTGATTTACTAACTGAACCTGAATTTAAGGGTGATATCAGGTCTCATAAAATTGAAAAATAGTATAACCGAAGTGCTGTGTAGATTTTGGTTGGTTTTTTTTTTTTTCATGTGCATTATTGGTTTTATCTTGCTAAATTTATAAACTTCTAACTAATTCCTTAAATTTTATTTGCAGAGGTGCCAAAGCCAGGAATATAGGGAGCTTTGTGACCGAATAGTACAAGCTCTGCAAAGTGACATTAAATATCATTGTAAATTCAGTGAAGCTAAACAGCTGTCTAAACTGCGTTGTAAAGAAAATAATGAGGAATATTTTTAGCTTTATTAGCAGCTAATGAAAAAATAAAAAAAAAACTACTTCAGTCTATGTGTCTGATGTGGCAAGATAAAGTAAAACATGCTGAGTACTGGATCAGCACAAAATATAAAGGACTGATTAGTAGAAAGCAGTAAAATCTGAGGGAAGTGTTCCAAATAAATCACTGGCCAACATGCAGTGAGATTAGCTGAACACCCAGGACAGAGATTCGCCAGACTGTTACCTGGAGGTGTACCTGTCTTCCACAGATCAGTCAATATATCCGAAAGTAAAGCACTTATTGATTTGGACACTCAGGAGTACAATCTAAATCTAGCACTTGCTTATTCAGACTATTATAAAACTGGAAGACTACAAATTACACAAATGTCACTTCTGAATGAAAGGTGATTGCAGTGAAGTTCTATCTGTTTTGATCCTCTGAGAAATTATAAAAATTATGATCAATAGTGATAGCAAATTGTTAAAAGTAGGTAGAAAATAATTTCTTCCTTTTCTTTTTCATTTTTGATATTTTGTTTGCTACAGTTGCCTTGAATGCCACATTTGTATTTCAAAACAAAACAGTTCTTTGAGCAGAAAACCTGGAACTGCCTGTTTTTTCAAATTAATTTATGAACAGATAAAATTATCTTCTGTGTGAAAGCATCCATTTTAAATATGTCATACTCTCTAACTAAAAAGGTCGAAAGCATTTTTTGCCACCCACAATGTATTCCTAGGAAACTATTAATTCAAAGTACTGTCCAGACTGTAAAGACAACCATAGACCTGTGAGACTGCTGTGACTTTTCACCCTTATTAGAGAACAAAAAATTTCAAGTATAGTAATTTTGTTCAGGATGCAAGTATTTGTTCAACTGTAATAAAATATAAGATGGAGTATATGTTTCTCTCAGTTGTCTGAGGGGGGAGGCTGTTTGGAAGGGGTATTCATATTTCAACGCCATGTTGTTTGCACAGTGAGGGGATGAGTCTCAGAATAATTGCATTCATCTAATGAACAAGACATATATCTATTTACCTCAGCTGTGGTGTTTCTGCAAACCTAGTTATTTTCCTTTCTTTTCATATTTTTTACTTATTTTGAAACTCTGTGAGAACTAAACCATTTCATACAGGTTACACGACAACTTTAAACTTCATGCTGACACTTTGATTCCTCATTGCCCAAGAGCTACTAATTTAATTAGAAACTGCTATGCTGGAATTAGTAGAGAAATAAAATACCCCTTCAGAGAAATTTCACTGAAGAAGATTAAGAGAACAACTGGGAAAAAGAAAATTACATTCACAAGCCTGTTTCTCTCCACTGTCCACAAAAGGAGTGTAGGGTGACTAGCAGAGTTGGACATGTCTAATTGTAGACATCTAATGTTAGCTGAGATGATCTGCCCTTTGTAATTTGAAGATTAACCTTTGGTCTCCCTAGTGGATAGTCACTAAATTTCAATTTATATGCTTCCAAGTTTTCATGTGTTTTTTCAACAAAACATTAAAAGTACCAGGAATATGGGAACTACGTAAGTTCATTGGGCTGTTTTATTTTTAAGTGAGGCTTTTTTTTAAACAATTAAGTTTCATGGTTAGTGACTCCTGCATTCACTTACCTTTTAATGGGATTTCATTTTCGTGATTTCTAACTCACTTGTCATAATTTATAATGCTCTCAATTACTGAAAAGCCTCACTAGACTTGCTTGCAAAATGCACTCAGATATTTTCAGTGACCTGTATGTTCTGTTTGAGGTCAGTAAAGAGTAAAATGAGGAAAAAAAAAGCAAACCAAAAATTACTGTATTTGCAATCTATACATATTTACTTCTTCCATCTGTGTCTGATGTTTACTGGCAGAAGTGGAAAGTAATTTTCAAATCACATTTGTGGTAGTTAGCAGAACTCTGACTTTCTACTTAAGTCTCAAAAAAATTACGCAAGAATATAAATATATATACATATATACATACAAAAATATAAATACATAAAGAATTACTTTATACAATTGTAAAAATAAATAACATATGCTGCAGCTCAACATTTTTCTTCCAGTTCTGAATACTCTGTGACAATAATTAATATTTAAGTTACAGTGTTAAAATAATACTGGTGAATAATAATGCATGATTACTGTGAGAAAATATAATTATATTTCTTAAATTAGTAAGAACAATGTTACTTAATAAAAGTGTTGGGGGTCGAGCATGGGTGCTTGAACAGGCCTACAGCAAGCTGTGAGAAAGTGAACCTCTGACCCCAGGCTAAAAGAAGAAGCGTCAAGATCAGCAAAACAGGAATGCAATAACAAGATGCCAGAAGCATGATGTAACGCTAAGCTGAAGCGAAGGTGTGAAACCAATCAGGAGAGGCAAAGTGGAGCTTGTACCCCTCATGGGCAAAGTGAAGCAGCCAATCAAGTAATGCGTGATCGCGTGTAAGACAGTATATTAAGAGCAACCTTGTAATCAATAAACGGAGCATTTTGTGAACCTACATCGTATCGGTGTTTTCTCCCCTCCACCTGGCCGCAGCATTCTGGTGACCCCGACGTGATACCAGGAGAGAGAGAGACCGCGGACGAAAGAAGGTGGAGATCCCGGCTGCCCGAGAGAGGCAGGCTGCCCGAGAGAGGCAGGAAAGGAGCTCAAATTACGTGGCCACGGCTGACCGGTGAGTCAGGCAGACTGCGGTCTGGTTCGGGATGGGTTTCGCTGTATCAGCGATAGAAAAGGCTACGATAGAAGGAGTGCTATGCGTAGCGAAGAAAACAGGGTACTCGATACCCCGACAGGAACTTGTGGACTTTTTATTTTGGTGCCGACGAAGGGGGTTGTTAGAAAATACGGGACAGTTATTCTCCAAAGATCAATGGCGTAAGATAGGGGAAGAATTGTGGGAGTCAGTGAAGCTTTTAATCTCGAGACTTGGGAGAAAATTACTAAGGAAGAAGCCCCTGATTTATGGATGTTTTCAGTCCTTCTTAAGGTGAAGGGAGCAACCCTTAAAGAGACAGACCTAAAGTTAATGTTGAAATGGTTGAAGACATGTTACCCAGAGATTTATGAGTCTACCGGATTTGAGATATCCTTGTGGAATGGGGCAGGAGATAAGCTGTGGAATGCAGCCATGAAAGGCAATGAAGTTGTGAAAAGTTTGTTAGTCAGTTGGAGAACTGTTTTAGAGATGTTAAAGTAAAAAAAAAAAAAAAAAAAAAAAAAAGAGATCATGGAGACCAGCGTGCCCCCCCTCCCCCCCAAACCTCCGCTGGTTGCTGCCATGGCTGTGAAGACTGAAGATGAGGATGAAGATGATCCTTTCGACCTGAGCCCTATTGACCCCGAGAAGGAGCCTGTGCATGTTCATCAGTTTGTTGTTGCTGCTCCTGAGATTCTGACGCCTGATAATGCCGATGCTGACCTGGATGGTGCTTTTGACCTGGAGCCTATTCATCCGGAAAAGAAGCCTGATTTATATCCCCCATATCCTCATGATAAATGGGTAGCTGTAAAGGGAGAAGTGAGATGGGTGGGGGATGCAGATGTATTGCACAGTTTCCCTGTGGTGTATATGCTGGTTCAAAACCCGAGATGGGAAGGTCTCTTGTATGCTCTTATCAGGGGTATCGGGCAGAATGTGTCAGACCGTGGAGTTGGGACCCCGTATACAACTCCTTTGATACAGTCTCTCTGTGATACTCATGTACTAGAAGTTGGTAAATTTAAGTATGTCCATATTTCTATCGACCCTTGGAAACCTTTAGAGGTATTGCTGGCAACTTCTTCCAACATAGGCTGGCCACCTGTGTTGGAACAAGTGTGCATTTTGGTCAGTAAAAAAACCCAAGCCTCATGCGATGTGAGGGAGGCAGAGCCTCTGTGGGGACGCCCGCTAAGGTTGAGCCTGCCACCTTGCACTGTGATGATGCTTCTTGGAGCTGGTTTCTTAATAGTCTTTACAGGGTCCTTGTGCCACGTCCTGTATGTGGGACTGTGCAGTGGGAGTAATGATTGTCTGGATTTTGTGTTTCAAATACTGTAGTTGTGTGCAGTGTGCTTGTGGGATCCCACACATGTGCATATATGTGTGTGTCTGTGTGTGTTTGTGATGAGGGCAGACAGTGTTCTGTATATTTTTTGTTGTCAGGTTCATGTAAAAGTTTTAACAGGTAGCAGTTTAACCTTTCGGGCAAGAAAAGGTTAATGCAAAAGTGCAGTTGCCGACAAGCCGGTGGTTTTAGCTGTGCAAAGCAGGGTGAGCGACTTTAAAAAAAAAAAACAAGAAAAAACAAAACAAAAAAAAAGATAGAAAAAAAAGAAAAAAATAGAAAAAAAATAGAAAAAAAAGAAAAAAAAATAGAAAAATAAAAAAAAGGGTAATGATAACACATTCTAGCTGTTATTAATGACTGTAGTTTTGATGTATATTGCTTCAAGCTTGTTTTCCAGACAATATGCATGTGTAATCAAAAAAAAAAAAAAAAAAAAGAAAATAAGATGAGTGGAAGAACTTGATGCATCAGCTACAGGAGCTGACCATGAAACCCCAAGCAGAATGAGATAGAGAGAAACAAATGATTGTAAAACATCACTTGAGGGCAACTGAAAATTAACAGCTTGAATATGCATACTTGTAAAGTAGCTATTATTAGAGGTTGTGATTTTGCATATAAAACCACCTGTATTTACTAGCCAGTTGCTAATAAGAAACAATACCTTGTATTGTATGGATTTGTCACTTGTAAAAGAGATGTTAAAGAAAGCAAATTTGCAGCAGCTGCTAGAAAATGCTAAGTTTAAAGCTAGAAATATTCTAACATGATAGTACTGTTACAAAGCAGGTAATGGAACAAATTAAGAGGGTGGGAGAACTCCACTGGGAAGAAGTTTCTTTGGTTAGTCACTCGCTGTCATCAGCATCTTCAACATACTGATGCACTCTGTGATAGTTACTCTGCTAATGTAAATCTATGTGTGCTTTGCTGTAGTAGTGACTTGTTACTGGGTGAAGCAGGTGAAACTCTGCATTGACAACAAGGTGCAAAGACTGAGATTGACCAAATGCCTGCTACAACAGTCAAGGGCAAGACTGGGTTGGCCTCTGTGTTTGCCACCAAGAAGAACCTTTAGCTCTGCTGCTGGCTGCAACCCAGCAGGTGTAGAGCGGTGGAGACACATGCCATGCCAGACCTTGATGTGAGGGATGGCCTCCGCTGTTATCAGAGAGCCATACAGGAGAAAAAGGGTAGGCCCAGCTGTGTACAGCTATCAACAGGACCATACTGACTGCCAGAGAAATATATAAAGCCCCAAAACTCAACAACATAAAGAAACAGCAATAACAGAAATCTTTGAAATATCTGTTCTATTATGTGTGACCATGGGTAATGGACGAGTATACTGAGCACATGTGTTAAATCCCAATTATTCCATCCTGTTACATGGTGTGTAGGATTCACTGGTATGCCACATGTTATAAAGGTGACATCAAGTGACTTCAAATCAGACTAATCTTACTGAAATAATGCTACCTAGAGTAGTGGGTTGTAATGTTACACAAGTCCAGCAGTGATAGAGCAGACACAATAAATTGTCAAAAACTTTTCGTAAAACTAAAAAAGGGGAGATGTGGAGACAGTGTTCTCACAGGAAAATGAATATTAGGTACATGAGCTCTGAATAACTCTGAGGGATACAGCAAGGCCATGGGAGGCCCGAGGAAGCCTAAGCAAGCAAGATAAGAAGAAGCTGTAATTCACTGAGTTATGAGAACTGTGGACTGTTGGCAAGCGTTCGAGGTCAAATTCTCACACCTGTGCTTAACCAATTATGTTAGTCACTAAGGGTCTTCAAGACAAGTATCCAATTATGATATGCCAAATTGCTGTAGGTGTGTGTAAGCAATAGTATATAAGGAGTTAATGCTTTGCAATAAATGGCTTTTTGTCTGACCAAAAAAAAAAAAAAAGAAAAAGGGGGAGTGTAACTCCTTGACTGTTAACACTGTACAGTTTACTTCTGCAGCTGCTTCACATCCCCTTTGCATTAGAATGCTTCTGGGCATGTGTTGTATGAATCTTTCTGATCATTCTGAATCTATTCACAAGAAATTGTTTGAACTTAAAATATGAAAGAACTTACTGTAGAAACAAATCCTATAGACTCTTGGTTAAAATCGTTAGGAATAAGTAGTTGGTTAAGGAGTTTAATCATGATGTTTAGTGGACCAATAATGATTATGTTGATAATTTTGTTTTTTGGACCTTGTTTGTTACAATGTATTATGCAATGCATGCAGCAGATGACGAACGCTTTATTTGAAAAAAGAGGGGGAGATGTTGGGGGTCGAGCATGGGTGCTTGAACAGGCCTACAGCAAGCTGTGAGAAAGTGAACCTCTGACCCCAGGCTAAAAGAAGAAGCGTCAAGATCAGCAAAACAGGAATGCAATAACAAGATGCCAGAAGCATGATGTAACGCTAAGCTGAAGCGAAGGTGTGAAACCAATCAGGAGAGGCAAAGTGGAGCTTGTACCCCTCATGGGCAAAGTGAAGCAGCCAATCAAGTAATGCGTGATCGCGTGTAAGACAGTATATTAAGAGCAGCCTTGTAATCAATAAACAGAGCATTTTGTGAACCTACATCATATCGGTGTTTTCTCCCCTCCACCTGGCCGCGGCAAAAAGGACTCTGATACATCTGAGGCCTTGATTTTGATCTCATTATATTTTTTTTTAAATACTATGCATTTGGTGTAACTCCACTTGAAGCTGTACCAGGGCAGAAGAACGAGGCTTCATATCCTAGGTTTCATGTTCTAAGACAATTGTTACAGATGGGGTGACACTGAGGCCACTTCTCTTGAAAGGCTGTCTGAACGTTACAAAGCAAATGGAGACTTTTTACAAGGAGTCACATGGAAAAGGTGAGGGGTAATGGCACAAATTACTTCTGGGGAGATTCTGACTGAGCAGAAGGGGAAAATTAATCACAATGAGAATACTCAGCTGTTGGAATAACCTCCCAGGGAAGTGGTGGATTTGGCTGGATAGGGTGCTGGGACGTGTAGTCTAGGTCATGTTTTGCCTAGAAAGGTTGGACCAGATGATCATTGAGGTCCATTCCAGCCTGGTGTTCTATGATTCTGTGATTCTCTGTCTGTAAAGAAAAAACCTCATTAACTTGATAACCAGATGGTGATTTAGATTATCAATATTTTTCATAGGAAGTAAATACCTACAGTAACTCTGACAAAGCAAAACCAATTTACGTAGCTGAAGCAGGTAAAACCATGCTTCCATGGCCTTCAACAGATATTTTATGATTGTTTCAATGAAATTAGGCTACCCTAATTAGGCACATCATGGAATAATGCTTTTAGCTATGCATATTCAGTAGTGAGATATATTTTAATATATTTAAAATTTTAATAGCTAAATTTTTCTTTATCTAAATATGTAGATTAGGTAAGATAGTTGAGCTATCACGATCTCAGTTCTCCAGCTACACAAGGTTTTGATGTCAGACCAGTAGGTCAAGATTTTTCCCTACCCACCAATAACCTACAACAATACAACAGACATCTCTATCCTTAGGCAAACCTTTATATGCTATAAATAGATTCTCAGTATCTCTTTTTTCTTGTCTCTGAAGTGACTACAGCTGTGGGAGATAATGTACAGGCTAAAGAGAAGCTGTATTTGAATTCTTTTCAAACTGCTGACATCTTGGGCATGGTAGCACAAAGCTCCTGATGACATTGCTAGTGAATTGTTGTAGTCTGTGCCAAATCATCTATATCTGCAGCTACACTGACAACAGCATCTTATGTAGTTTAAATTTAGCTGAGAGACATGTACATGAGGTGCATACATAGCACTTACTGTAGTATGTATATGCATAAGTCAAGGCAGTCAAACCAGCCTACATGCAGGATAATTTCATATTTCCTTTGCCAGTGCTTTAGAAAAATTGCTGCTGTCAACATTTAAGTGATGTTTAACAGTGAAAGTGGAGGCACAGTGCCCACTGTGTCCACGCAGGGCTCAATGCCAAAAGGCAGGAGGAGGTTTCCTGTTGCCTTACCATGACTGCTGGTAGAGCTGGCAAGAGACCATGCATTTGCCCCTAACCATAAGAAAAATATTTTCTTCATTCCCTGAAATAATCTGTGTGGCACAACCCCCAGTTTAATGCAAGCTGTTCACTGTTTCTTGGATAAATGAGCTTTCCATTAGCAAATACAGTTTTATCAGCATCATATAGTTTTGCAAAAATATATAAAGGTTTTAATTTTCTGATTATCTCTACAGGATACCTTTACAGATGGAGAGGAATGGTACTGTTTAAGTACACTCTATTGTGTGGATTCTGTGTTTGAATGTGAGCACATTGATGTTGGTGTAGGTGGGCCCCACTAATTGAGGAACTGTGTTGGCATACATTAGTATATCAGTCCCTGGAGAGAGAAGGCAGTTAGTGAACAGAAAAGGATGAGGCAAAGTTATTAAACTTTGCAGTTAAATATAGATGAGCCCTTGTTACAGGATGTAAATCACAGAATTGTAAAATCACAGAATTGTAGAATCACAGACTGGAATGGACTTTAAAGATCAGTGAGTTCTAAACCCTCTGCCACAGGCAGGGACACCTTCCAGTACACCATATTGCTCAAATCCCTATCCAGCCTGGCCTTGAACACTACCAGGGATGGGGTATCCACAATATTTTCTAATCTAAATCTACCTTGTTTCAGATTAAATACATTCCCCTTTTTCCTATTTCTACACACCTTTGTAAAAAGTCCCTCTCCAACTTTCAAATGGAAAAGTTTCTGATACCCTCAGGACCTCTAGAACCACTCTCTGCTCTCACATTCAAGGCCTTTGTTACCACCACTTGCCTGTATTTCTTCATGCTTCATCATTATTCTGTGGTCATACAGAGTTCATTGCACACAGCATATCTACTTGTAATTTATATCTGTGTCAAAATCCTTAACAGTAGACATTACACCACATAATTACACAAAGCTCAACAAAACTGAAACAAATTAGGCAATAGCTACCTGGTCATTAGGTGGTTGCTGCTGCAGCTAAACAAGATGAACAAAGTTTCAGGCAAGCCAAAACAAGACAAAGCATAACAAATCCTGAAGTCCTTGTTAGCCTAGAACAAAGCCTATGACCTGTTGTTGGTGTTTACTGCTTTGCAGGGTTCACATGGCAGTGTGTCTGCACTGATTACCCTAGTGAAGGGCAGCTACCTGGCTTCTCCAGTGAAGTTCATTCACACTTGCTCAATCTTGAGTGCTAACAGTATAAAAGCCTGATTGTATAGGCCTCTTTTGGTATTCATCATCCTAGGTACAGCACTGACCAGTAATTATGAAAGTTACCAAAACTAGAGTTATTTAAAACTAGCTTCTGATACTTCAGCCAGTGTGCATTGATGTACTAAAATGTTAGCAGAGATTCTGATTTTGCCAGCTTCCCTAAGCTCAGAGATTCTGACTTTGTCGCAGGTTTTTCAGTAATCAGGATTTTTCTGCATAGAACTATTTGCTGGATTAGAGCTTGTATTTGGCTAGTACTTTTAAAATCAGTTTATACGATGTTTTTCATCAGCATCAAGAATTCCCAATCTTATTGTTAGTAGTTCCATAACGCCCCTGTGTAGTCACGAGTAGTTATAGTGTGCCGACACGAAGGCATGGTACAGATTTTGTCAAGACAATCAAACATAGGGAAGCTGACATGAAAAAGCAATGACGACTGATCAGCTGATGGGCCTACAGTAAAATAAAGCTAAGATACAGGTTTAGTGCTTTGTATTTTATTTCAGGGGTTCTGTTTTCCAGAGAACTGAAGAAGGATCAGTCCTTGCACTCTCTAAAGCTTTTAGATGGGTAGAGGAGAAGGTGTAAACTGCCTTTGAATTTCTTACAGTGCTGTGCTTCCGTGTATGGACTGCTTCCAAAAAGGAGCAAAGTGCAAAAATTTATTGGAACAGTTGATGATTTTGTCTAGATGGGCTGCACAAAGAAACACAGTGTGCCTTTTCTGACAAAATGCAGGGGCACTCTGCATAAGTAATTGCAGAAATAAAACACTTGACACCTGAAGGACATTGCTATTGATGTTCTAAGTGTAATACAAACATTAGCTAATTAATCATAAGAAATGACAGATTTGTCTTTCTATAAGCAAAGAATACGAATGATGAATACAGAGGTGAGAATTTTACTCCTGTTTGAAACCATGGGATATACTATAAGACTGAAAAGTAATAAACAGATGAAGGCATAGTGAGTAAAGGTGTTAGGTCTACCAAAGGTGGGGAGATATGAAAGGACAGAGAGAAGCAATATTCTGGGGGATAAGAAGACTGGGATTTTACAGTGGTGAAACAGAGCTCACAAGGATTTAGGTTTCTTATATATCTTGGTCTCTCACATCTCCATGATGAATTTTCATAATTCTGTGGCTGAATTATCATGAGGAACTTGACTGAAAAGCTTTTTCCCCCTAATATGTTTCTAAGAAGACCAGTTAGGATCACGCTTAACTTATCTTTCCCTCCTCTGTAAATCAGACATGCACTTACTGGCAACTACAAAATCTCCAAGGAATCTGAACAGAATATCTTTTGGAGAACTTCTATTTAATTTATGTGGAATAGATTAGTTGGCACCAGCTACTGAAAACTGAGTTTAAGCACACTGTGAGATACAAATTGTCTTCCAAAATTTTTTCTTTTGAATCAGCGCCAGCACTTATTATTGGAACTGCTACAATTCATGAGATGATCTCAAGCAGTTCCTTCTATATGGGAGAGATTTCAGAAAGGCATCTGATAATTAATGTCTTCTCCTTTCCAAGTCACTGGTGAGAACAATTAGAATTTCATCTAAAGACCATTGCTGTAAATAGGACTCCATCTTTCACTGGATACTATAAAGAACTCTCAGTCTCGTACAGTCTTTTGCAAAGATATTAAAAATAGGTTGCTGAATTAGTGATGCTGTGTAGCTATGGCAGTTGTCTTCAATATGTAAGAAAAATATAATTTATATCTTTAATAATGTTCTTTAATTTGTGTTATGCATGAGAAAACAGCTGTTACCCTTCTGTAAAACACAATCAACACTTAGGGTTAATGTAATTCAAAATAAAACAAATATATTGCAGGAATGAAATTATATAGAGTATTCAAATGTTTTGAAAAAAAATAAGGATATTTACATCTTTATAAATTTGATTTATTTTAAATCACCAATCTTCAATATTTTGACATTAATTTAAGATGAAAACAAACATGAATATTTCACATTTCAGAGGAATAGAAATCTCAAAATTCTTGTGCATTTCTACTTTTACTTTTCTGAATGACTATGAAGATTATAAGTAAGACAATTTAAACAAAATATTACACACAGGAAAATTAAAAAAACATAAAAGCCCCATAGCTTCGTATATGAACTGTTAAAATTGTTGGAGATTAATATAATCTGACTAGAATAGCAATTATTAACACATTACATACTTCGTGTTCTGATCAAGAGAGGTTTATTCCATGTACAGAAGAATTTTATAGAAGTTATATGGAGTTTCTTGTAAATATGTTGGATTGGGGCTTTTTGTTGTTGTAATTCTTTGTTTTGGTTTTTGTGTTGTTTTTTCTTTTTTCTTGAGAACCTGATTCAAGTTCAGTTATGTCAGTGGGAATCCCCTTTTATTTTAAAAGGCTATTGGATAAAGCACTCTCTCCCCTAAATTACTTATTGTATATAAAATGAATTGTGAAAAATAGGCAGTAACATGTTCAAGTTGCAGAATCTGCATGGGTTTCCTACAGGCATTTGTGCCCTTATATTCTGTCCCAAAACGTGCACATGTGTAGAGCTGCTGGACCTTTCTTGACTGCAAAGTTTAACTTAGCTTTTGATTGAGCCCTATTCACTTGCAAAAAATCTCATCTAAATGTATTACAGCCTTCATACTGGTCCAGATGGCTTATCTTGGACTAGGGGCGAACCTGTGAGTTCAACTTTTTCTCTGTCTGATGCAGGGAAATTGCAATGTAGATCATTGTGACACAGACAACAGTCCTTTAGTCCCTGTGAAGTTCCTCAAACAGATCCTCAAAATGCAATACAAGAGAAGTTTTACAGTCTGATTATTCATAGGCTTGACAAAAAGAAGAAGTGAATGCAACACAAGAAAAGATGTAGAATGGGATTTGCCTTTTTTAGCCTTTCACTAAGAAATGTGTCTTGCTAACATAAATTGGGGGATCATTTTCTTTATATCATTCAATGCCACATAGGCTATTGTTACAGGTGCTCTCTATCAGTCACAGTGTGGTCAGGAGGCATACATTACAATGAAAAAATGGAACAGGCATAAAAAGATCATGCAAAATGTGATTTTTGTTGCCCTCCCTCCACTGATTTTATTTATCAATAGTGCAAATACATTATTGAGCAGAATCCCATAGAAAGATGGAAAAAAACTTGCAAGTGCTGCTTTCATCTCTAGTGCCAGTGAACAGAAGCAGCAGTAACATGCCTAAAACCTTTCCTGATATACCCACTCAGTTTGGACTGTCTAGTCCTTATCTAAGTCAAGGGTGAAAAAATATAATAGAAGATTAGGCCTCATTCTTAGAGAATGCAGCTTTTTGATCAGATTTGGCTGTGATCTGAGAAGATGAAGTCCTAGAGGATACTGGCTTACTGTAAAATTCATAGTTACTTTCACTCTATAATCTGATGGGAAATCTCGTGAAGGATATGACAGTAAGGAACTGACATGGAAATATTCTTCAGTAAGAACAAAAGTCTGTGTATTTATACTGTATTTTCTGTGTTTGTTCTTCATTTATTTTTGTTTCCCTGTAAAAAAAATGAGAGGTGAAAAAAGCTGTTTACATATCCAAAACAGTTCTGAATGTTGCTCATACACTTCTACTTTCTTTTCAGAGCATGCACCTTGCATGCTCTGTGTATAGTAATGAACAGCTCTATTGGCAATGTTTGTTTTGATATTTCTGAGGATGGTTTTGATACACCATAGAAATCAGATTACTAAGAAAGAGCAAAGTTGGATATCCTTGTATTACAGTGTTGATTGAAGTGACACACACAAAGTGAAAACAACTTTTTTAATAAGAGATTCAGAGAAGCCTTGGGGAGAAGGACTTGGGGGTGTTGGTCAATGAGAAGACGAACATGAGCTGGCAGTGTGTGCTTACAGCCCAGAAAGCCAACCGTATCCTGGGCTGCATCAAAAGAAGCATGACCAGCAGGACAAAGGAGGTGATCCTACCCTTCTACTCTGCTCTCGTGAGACCTCACTTGGAGTATTGTGTACAGTTCCAGTGTCCTCAACATAAAAAGGACATGGAACTGTTGGAATGAGTCCAGAGGAGGGCCATGAGGATGATCAGGGGACTGGAGCACCTTCCATATGAAATCAGGCTGAGAAAGTTGGGGCAGTTCAGCCTGGAGAAGATAAGGCTGCGTGGAGACCTCATAGCAGCCTTCCAGTATCTGAAGGGGGCCTACAGTGATGCTGGAGAGGGATTCTTTGTTAGAGACTGGTAGTGATAGCACAAGGGGTGATGGGTTAAAACCTAAACAGGGGAAGGTTAAATTGGATATAAAGAAGAAGTTCTTTACTATGAGGGTGGTGAGGCACCAGAATAGGTTGCCCAAGGAAGTTGTGAATGCTCCATCCCTGGCAGTGCTTAAGGACAGGTTGGACAGAGCCTTGTGTGGCATGGTTTCATGTGAGGTGTCCGGACCCATGGCAGGGGGGTTGGAACTAGATGATTTTAAGGTCCTTTCCAACCCTAACTATTCTATGATTCTATGATTCTAATATAGTAAAAAGCAGGCATTGGTTTAAACAATCTAATACCTGATCTGATGCATATGTTATGCCTACTGATCACCCTAACCCATCATCAGGTTTGGATGTGCATCATTTCTAATACTGTCCATTTAGGCTGTTGGGTTCTGGGGAGGCTTTTTAGCCATCATAGCTAATTACTCAGAAATGCATTGCATTCTATAAGACTGTGAAGGAGCTGGGAGGCATTTGCAAATTCTGTGTTCAAGGAAAGATGTAAAGGGCCATCAAAGCACAAATCACAGAGTAGTTGGAAACACCAGTCTCGTCTTGAAGCAGCAAGTAAACTTTTTCTTCAAAACTGCAGAAAGTATGGGATACATCCATCTGAAATCAGACTGCTTAGAAGTTGGATTTGCAAATACTACTTTTTGAGGCAGATCAAGCATTTTCTTTCAGAAATCCAGATATAAACATTGAAATCATGTAACTACAGGTCAAGAGTCTTTAAATTTAGGACAGAAAGAAAAGAGAAAAATTCTCTCAGGAAACATTTAAGCAGGCAGGAATTAAAGCAATATTATACTGATGTTTATTTAAGAAATCCACCGTCCAGCGCAGGAAGATGAGTGTTTAATAAGTCTCTTCTCAAACAATCCCAGGATGTGGGCATGATTTCTTTAATACAAGAATTGCATTGAAAGAAATTAGTATTATATTTTGGAAGAGGGAGAATACTCAGCAGGGAGAAATGTCTGGAACAAAACCCTCTTGGGTCTCCTTCTATATGCACTTTGTCTGATTCATCTCTGCCTTGTCCTCACAACCAGTACAGGCATCTTCTAAAGAATTTTTTATTTAGTTCATGCAGCACTGCATTATAAATATCAGAACCACCACCAC
Organism: Melopsittacus undulatus; assembly: GCF_012275295.1. NCBI lineage: Eukaryota > Metazoa > Chordata > Aves > Psittaciformes > Psittaculidae > Melopsittacus > Melopsittacus undulatus. Next base: position 79,385,416 of record NC_047527.1, on the reverse strand, counting down.
CACTTTAAACTGACAGTTATGTTGAATTTGGAGCTGTCTTTATTGTGTATTGATGGAAGGAAGCATCTGAGAAAAAAATTCCAGGAGAAGCTTAGATTAAAAGTTTCTCTCGTACAGATTACTCAAGCAATTGTATAAAACGGAAGGTTACCAAGTCAGGGGAGATAATGCCCAAGTCTATCTGACTGCTGTTTCAGCTGTTCCCATTGCTCAGACAGAACAGAAGTAGAAACTGGAAAGGGTTGTGGGAGGAAGGGAAGAGCCAGGTAGCAGGGGAGCAGGTAGCAGTGGGAGTTAGGAGGCCAAGGCAGTGTGTACTGGTTTTTGGTTTGACTTTTAATGCTACCTAGTAGCTGACAGTGATTGCAGCCTTTCATTTGTACAGCTTGTCCTGTGTCTGAATCATCAGGACTCAGTGTAAAGGACACTGACTCTTCCTGTTTGGGTGTCTTATGTCCCCAGTTGTGTTCTTTAACTTCATTTTGTCATCTCTTATAGAGTAATCCTTTGTTTCTGTGTGTTGGCTTTTACTTGGTTTAACTTCCCAGTCGGGGTGTCCCAAGGTGTTCTGGGCTGTTGACCATGTGTTCATCTAGGTGTCCTGAATACATGCCATTTTTACAGGTCTGTTTGCCTTCTTTGTTCCTTCTATGTTTTCACATGCAGATGTTTTCACATGCAGATGTTCCCATTAATTCTCTATTCATATGAATTTTAACATTTCTATTCCAGTTCTCTACTATAAAATCCTTCAGAAGATTATCTGCTGTTGGTGTTAGGATATCACGCTTCAGAGTCAAATACACAGCATGACCCTGAGGGAGTGGAAGTTAAAATTGCGAGGATTAGCTTTAGGGATTATGGTAATCCTGCATGTGAATACATGTGCTCCAGCACAAACCAATTACTTGCCGGCAGAAATCTGGGGAGCTAGAAATGTAGAAAATTTGAAACTTTATGTACTGATCAGACTACATATCATCTAACTCCCAAAAACATGCTCTACCACAAGCCTTTTGTCTGTTAGCCTCCTGTTTTAAATCAGAGATGGTATTTGAGGAATTAAGCTACATTCAGCATGAATAAAAATATCAGTAGACCTCACCAGGGGAAAAAGGAAAAAATAAATAGCTGAGGTAATATCTTTCATTCTAAGATGGAGTAGGACTTTTACATGTGAACTAAATATAAGAAGATATGATTGTGATGCTGTAAAAGGCAACAGTGATCAAGACCATATTTAAAATATGGTGAACAGTTCTTATCAGATAATTATAATAGAGGTATTAAGGAAATCAGGCAGCAAAGAAAAGGGTAGAAGAGGGCATTTAGAATTGAGACTCAAGGATTTTAGTTCTTCAGAAGGTTAGAAAATCAAGGGTCAAGTTCTTCAGAAAGAGAAGATTAAGAAGAGACCTTAACCAACTATGCAGTGAAGAGCCTCGGGAGAACAGTTGATACAAGATTATTAAAGCTGGTGCCAAGTTAAAGAATCAGCTTTAAAAGGAAAAGCTTAAGTCAAGGACTGCAAATTGCTAGAGGAATTCAAGATGAGCTCTTCAGCTAGAATAAATTATAAACAGAACAGCAGTAGATGTCATTTAAATGTGTGGTACTTCCGTAGATACTCAGCTTAATGGATTCATTAATAACAATTTCTTAAAATAAATGCTATCCAACCAAATAAAACACTTTCCAGAAAAAGAATAGCAAGTCTTAGGAAGCAGAGAAAGATAATCTCAAAAATAACATTGTTTCTTTAGATTGCACACATGCCCTGCTTGCGCATAAAAATGTTGTTGCTCTCTGTGGCTTCTCAGTCTGACCCATGTACTGCTCTTATTAATCAGGACAAATAGAACTGTTTTATCTTCCAGTTTTATCATAAGTCTTGTTATGTTTAATTTTACAAGACTTCATGCTCTATAGTCTAGCAGTTAGTGTCTTTTAAAGGCACAGTAAACCTCCTGAATGTAAAGAAAATCAAAATATGATCTGTGTTGCAAGTTTTGGAGACTTATGACTCTTGGAAGTTCTTACTCAGAATTTCTATGCACTGAGGAATTGCAAAAATGCAAAAACTTCTTTTTATTAGTAAAGATAACTGAAGTACTGAAATTATAATGACCTGTGAATGTGAAATACGCCATAATTTACTGTAGTGATAGGACAAGGGTAATGGGTTAAAACTTAAACAGCAGAGATTTAGATTGGATATAAGGAAGAAATTCTTTACTATTGTCGTGGTTTAAACTAAATCTGCACAGTTCCCCCTTTGTTTCCCCTCACCCCCCCCTCACCTTCCCACTCCCAGAGGGTTGGGAAGGAGAGCCAGAGGAATACAACTCCCACGGATTGAGGTAAAATCAGTCCAGCAATTAAGGTATAACACAAATCACTACTGCTACCACTAATAAATCAATGTTAGAGGAGACAAACAGGGAGAGAGAGAATACAATACCACCCGCTGCCACGAGGCCAGCCCAGAAGAGAGAGAGCTCACCCCTCCCCTCCAGGCCAGCTTCCAGTTCCCTCTCCGAGCAGGACGTGCTGTGGTATGGAATACCTCCCTGACTAGCCCAGACCAGGCACCCTATCTCTCCCTCCTCCCTGGCAGAGCATGAGCTACTGCTGAACCTATGACAACTATAAGGAAGGTGAAGTACTGGAATGGGTTGCCCAGGGAGGTTGCGAATGCTCCATCCCTGGCAGTGTTCAAGGGCAGGGTGGATGAAGCCTTGGGTGATATGGTTTAGTGTGAGGTGTCCCTGCCCATGGCAGGGAAGTTGGAACTAGATGATCTTAAGGTCCTTTCCAACCCAAACTATTCTATGATTCTATAATGTCTGAAATGTAGCGAAGCATTGCTAAGATCCTTACCAGTTCCCTTATACCCTTTATTTTCAGTGTGTTTGCTCTTTAACTCAGAAGATCTTTTGTTATTTCTGTCTCCTTGAGTTGTTCAGAGGTCATTCAGCACCAATAAATCTAGCAGAGGGTTTCTTATTTCAGTTCTGCCATCAGATAAACAATTGAATCACTTCAGTAATTGCAAACACAAATACCTAGCAGGAAATAAGCCAGAGAGATACATTAAGAGGATTCCTTGATTCAAACTCTTACACTGATTCCTGAAAATTCTTGTATTTTTTTTTAATATTATACGTCAGAATGTTCATTAAGATCAGATTTTATAGCTGAGTGTTTTAGAACATCACACAATTTTATTTTTTAATATATTTGCAGTATCATTAATCTATTTCAAATGCTTAATACTTAATACTTAGAATCAATGAAAGTAATCAGCCAGACTAATAATCTCAACTCATAATATGAACTTTGTGCAGTGTTCATAAAAGTAGCTATTGTAAGAACAAAGGTAGTGTTATAACTGTGAATGTCAGAGAGCACCTATTTGTACATGGGAAGCAAATCTTTCTTAGCTTTGCTGCCTACAGGAGTCTTCCAAAGTATTGGATCACCACATCTACCAACAAGTACTTGTTAAACAGTCAAATTAATCTACCTAGAGTCTGATTACCTGGCTATTGGCATCCATTGACAAGAACAGTCATACTGGGTTTGGCTTTGTCATTGTTGTATTTAGTATGCCTTTGAGATGGTAAGAACAACTGGTCTTCTTTTTGCTTGCACTTTACATACTGAATTTTTGCTGCTTCTTCACCACCAAGGAGTTTAAAACCATACCTGACAAGGTGAAGAATGACCATATACTTTTATATTCTAGAAACTATTCCAGCCACCTAGAATAGCTTTATAATCTCTTGTCCCATGATGGTGTTTTAGAACAGATGTTCTCTTGCTATTTCTTTTGATTCTAGGAGACAGTAAACAACCTATTCAGCTTCTCTGTGAGATCTTGTAGTAAACGTAGAAACTACACTTACTGCAAGTCAGTCTTTCCACCTGCTTGTACTTCTGGATGCTAGGAGAAAGAACAGCATGGTAGTATCTGGTAACCTTTCTAATTTCTTGAAAAGCAGCTAGAGGAAAAGAAATTCAGTAAGTGATAGAGGAGGTCTAACAGAAATAGTGACTACTGCTTCCTGCAGATTATTTTGCCATAAAAATGGTCTCAGAGGGAAACATGATTAGCTGTGGAATCTAATCTACACCTAATTTAAATCTCCAATGAATTCAGAGCAACTATAGTAGAAACTTAGTATGATGAGTGCCTTTATATTTAGCAGAAGGAAAAATTATTTTTCAAAGAGTTACTAAAAAATACAAATCAAAACAAAATTTACAAAAAAAAAAAAATCCCTAAACCTTGCATGCGTTCCAAGTCAGTGTGCAGATCTGGAGCTCAAAAATCTTCATTCATCATTCTCCAGCTTAAGCAAAACTAGTGGAAGTAGCAGATTGTTATTCTTACAATGAACAAAAGGCATGAAGAGGAAGTGACACACCTTGGAGCATACAGTCTTAAGAGTTGTGAGATACAAAGACATTCTGGAAGCATGATTCCAGCTTTGCTATTCCTTGTGCTGGAGAGGATGATAATGTGTGTACAACCACTACTGTTAGCCCATTCAGCTTTGCTCAATTTTTCATAAGCAGCACAGACAAGTGCATAACTTGGTGTATTTGGCCTCAAAGTCAATGGAGGTTTCTTTATATATGTGTTATTCATTCTAAAAGAGGAAGATATTTATAATCTTCCAAGCACATCTGTTTAAAATTTTGTCATGTAATATGGACAGTAAAAGGGATGATACTAGACAGCTTCCTTTGCTTCTCAGCCCTAGGTGTTACTATTTCTATCTATCAATGTTTTTCTGAAAATAGAAAAAAATACTACATACAGTTTTAAAATCAAATTCCCATTGGTGTTATTTCAAACTAGTGATTTTTTTTCCCCTAGAGATTTGTATCTAAATTTAATAATCTTAGATGTGTGTTTCTTCTTCTCAGTGAAATCTGATGCCTACAGCATCATTGCACTTCTTTTCTTTTTGGCCTGTGTTTGGAAATTTCATGTTCTATTTCTATTCTGTTCAATTTCTGAGCATTTTTAAATGGAGAACAGCGGAACACAGCAGCCTTATCCAGTTTGTAAGGTTCCCACAATTGTATTAGGTGACAAACAGGTAGACAAAAGGAAGAGTAAGATTTTATATTTGTTTCTCCTAATAATGTTGGTATTGGATGGCTTTCCATGTCATTCTTTCGTACCAATTAATTCCATAATACATAAATGCAATTTTGGAATACGCTTTCAGAAAATCTGTTCTGCTGTATAATGTGACATGTATTAAGTCACATTGAAACTTGATACTTCAAAATAAAAGTGGCTAAGTACTTAACATAAGTTCTGACAATGGGAACAGGTATGTAAATTTGTTAACATTTTTGAAAATGTTATTCCTTTAGTAGAATTAACCTTATACAAACCAATCGATACTGCAACTTGCGGTGTTACTATTCAGAGTGCTACTGAGAGGGCAGGATATTCACAAAATTTTGTGTTCACCATGAGATGAACCATAGAATAGGAACAAGAGCAATTGACTCACTGTGGATGTGGATTGGAATGTACTTAAGTATTTGTTCCCTTGAACACTTGAACAACCCAGTTCAGTTATAGTATGAATCAGAAAAAAAATGCCATTGTGTTTAAGTATTTGTTTGATTTAGTTCATTAATAACAGATAATCTCATATAAAAAGATGTAGAGAAGGGCTGGAATGGTTGAAATTATTTATGGATGTTTATGAAAAATGTAAGAAGAAACAGTGGCATCAGGAGAGCGTTTTGATGTACAGCCCTTTGCATATAGCAATGAGACAAATCTTTTTTAGCATCTGCCTGCGGAGTTGTCCTACTGAGGTGAACAAATTTGCACTGCTGTGAAATTACTAAAGACAGAGAGAGAATAAAGACCTACTCCTGTCATAAATACATCTGATAAGTATGCTATTCAGCATACTTGTTACTTGATTTGACTGACCCTAACAAAAAATCCCATCTGTTTCATAAGGCTGAGTCACAATGCCTCCTGCATGTCATCTTTCTGAATGTCTCTCATTATTTTTATTTTAAACTATAAAAGAAGTCACAGACATAAAATGTAACAAATGTGTTTTGTACTTGTTTATTTTAATTGCGTGAAAATACTTTTTTATATCATAACAATACAGTAATTTCTCATACTATTTTATTATATTGTAAGAGTAATCAGATAAAGTGCTCAAATTGCTACTTGAGCTTCAGCATCCCCATTACTTTCTTTTCTATATAAAATAGATGAGATTAATGTCTCCTTTGCCTTTTACATTATTCAGTCTTGACTATAGTTCAGAAAACAAAACCTGTGTTGCAGAAATGCTGCTCTTCTGGGGTTACCAGAATGTTCATTTTAGTAGTATCCTCATTTCTAGTCACGTTTTCATTTGTCAGATGTTTGGCATTCTGTGGTAACAAAACATGTTGACTCATCCAATACAGAAACTTTCAAGTTGTTCCTAAACTCTGTTGCTGTAACTAGAAAGCCATTTAGTTTAATGTGTTTGAATCCCAGCAAGGGACCCAGGTACTTCCTTGCGCATGCCATAGCCCTTGAAAGGATAGCAGTATGCCTAACTAAAGGCCACCTACATAGTAATATAACAAGGAGAGACAGAAAAAGGAGGATTATGTACATTAAAGCAGATTCAAGCAGATTTCAACCTGTAGCATTAATGGAGCAAACAGTGCAAAGATTTCTTTCAGAGTCAGCAAAACAATTTGCCAAAGCACCAAAAGAGGCTGCTTGATGGGGGAGGGGAGAGCCAGTGCTGGCAATACACAAGTACAAAGAGAAAGGCTTCTTCATTTTCTCCTTTTTTTTCTCTGAAAACAAAAATTTCCATTTTCTCATATGCTGATGGGAAGAAGAATAGACAACATACCACTAATGTTTTTAGTGTGTAATTTGAAAACTCCATGAGCATAGTCTGGTATTTTTAAAATGCATCTTTTAACTGGATTTTTTTTAATTTCTTTTTGTTTGGTTTGGTTTTTGGTTTGGATTTTTTTTCTTTTTTGAATACAAGCATGTGTGTAATTTAGGGCAGATATTACACATTTGTAGTATTAATGTGTGCATGTATGCATGTTTTATACAGGCTCTTGTCTTCCCCACCACACACATCTAAAATACAAAGCATAAATGTAAACCCCCATCCTATTTATCTAATTAATAGGATGGGTTTACATTTTTCAACAGGAATTTCTGTTAGCGTCAAAATTTGTTTATACCTTACATATATCTGCTTTAGGAGCAAACAGATTGTGAAAGCCTATAGATAAATTTTTGTAAGTGCTTTCTTACAGCCTCTAAAGCTTTCATCTCTCAAGGTAGAATTCCTCAGGTTTGAATTTTGCCAAAATTCAAGGCTCACTTTTGCATTTTGTCTTTCGAACAAAAAAAAACAACACAGTATTTTTGCTATTTTTGTGGGCTGTTATGGAGCCTCAGTGAGCTTAGCTTATATATGCTCAAACATATATGCTTATATATGCTCAAACTGAGGACATCATGATAAGCTGCAGATGCTATCTCTTGGAAGAAATAGGGAATGGCTGTTGAAGCTGCACCTGCTTTTGCATGCCTGGTTGAAAGCCTGAAGGTGCCATTTCTCCTTTTTAAAGAAAGGAGGGAAGGGTTATGCTTCTTCCCTGTGTGTATGGACCTGCCATTGTAGGAGTTGTTGCTGTATCTGATTGAGAAGAGAAAGAGGAAAGAGAGCTCTGGTTAAGCATACTTGCTTCTTTGAGTGTATTGAGTGCATACGTGCATGGAAAATCAGTTAATGAGGGAAGGAAGAAGTTATCTATTCGTCTATAGTCTAATAGAGCCCAAACAAATGCTCATGCTGCTGAGATTTACCAGTATAAGATTTCCTGTATGACTCATTAACACCATTTCCTGTATTAAAAGCATGTGGGTATTATATTTTCCTGTATTTCTGAACAGTTGTAGTATTAGTTTTTGAATAGGAGGTTTAGATACAGATGTCCTACTGACATTATTTTACTTTTTATCAGGACCTGTATTGATCGGACAAGGGGCAACAGTTTTAAACTGAAAGACTGAATGTAAGGGAGAATGTTTTTTTTTATGATGGCGATGGTGAGACACTGGGACAGGTTGCCCAGAGTTGTGGATGACCTGTGATTGGAGGTGTTCAGGTCCAGTTTGAATGGGGCTTTGAGCAACCTGATCTAGTAGATGTCCCTGCTTTAGAGGTCATTTCCAACCCAAACCATTCTATGATTTTAATTTTTATGGTTTGTCTTCTCCATAGGCTCATTGTGATGAGAATGGAAGGAGTACAGAGGGCTTCAAAAATCTGGAAACCAACCTACTTCCAGAGTCAATAATGCCTAAAGCATGGACTCTATCCATATAGCTCTCTTGGATAATCAGGGTATTCATGAACTAGAAACAAACCCAAGCATCAATAAGATAACAAATGCATAATTTATCAGCTTCACAGAAAAAGTGGAATGAATGAAATTACCTGTGCCTTCCTACATTTTCCTGTCTCTTCAGCACGCTATAGTAAAGATTTTAATGTGGAAAATATGAGTAAGCCAATTCAGTATATCAGGGTGCTGAAAGAGGCCAGATCTTTGATTCTGAGCAAACCCAAAACCTTTCGTTCGCTTTAGCTAAATGGGTCATTTATGCTATATTTATGGACAAAAATAAAAAGTAAAATACCAAAAATCTTTTTTTGTATTCTTTCATTCTACATTTCTTATCCTCTGAATTTTGGTTGATAATGGTCCCTTTATATAGTTATTGCATATCTTATGGCTCCTAATAATTGGAGGCATAAAATATTCTGATTTAGCACATACTTGTGTCTACTGATGAGGTACATTTCCTTGTCTTTTTAATTTCAAAATTGCTCATAATTTTTTTAGATGGGGATAATCTAATTACAATTTGAGTGAAAAAATCAAACCCATTTTCCATTAACTGATGATTTACAATGTTTCTTCAGATTCTTACAGTAATTACTGTAATGAAATCAAATGCATTGTATCCAATAAAAAACTTGAAACTATACACTATAACATTGAATACAACAAATAGCAAAGATTGTTGGAGACAAAGCTAACATCTGTTTAAGCTTGTCACAGTCTGCCAGTACCCTCTATACTTGAGGGGCTTTTTAACTGACATTTCATGTATTTTAAGTAAATACACCCTGAGACAGTTTTCATCATTGCTTATTGCAGAACATACATAGAAATCATTTAAGTCAAAAGATTTACATTTTAGATTTTCCTTTCAAAGATTCCTTTTAGTCTGAATGCAGTCAGATGGGGAACCATCACTTTGGGTTCATTTCTGTTTACAACCATTGCCAAAATACAAGCTAAATGCTCAATAGTAAAAGACATAGCTACAATCCTTGAGGTATCTGTCTGCCTAGTCAATGAAGTTTCTGAAAAAAATGGACCCTCTCTTCTCCTCCCCAGTTGTATCTTCTGCTGTCAACATTCAAGGCTGGATGAGGAAGGCAGATATTTAAGCAGTTCTTGGCTTTGTTTGCAAAACCAGCTCAAGAAATTCCTGTTCCTCCTCTGGGCTCTTATCATTGCCATGACAGTTGCATTAATGTTGCTGTTTATAGGCTGTGTTACTGTTGTGGTTTAAACTAAATCTGCACAGTTCCCCCTTTGTTTCCCCTCACCCCCCCCTCACCTTCCCACTCCCGGAGGGTTGGGAAGTAGAGCCAGAGGAATACAACTCCCATGGATTTAGGTAAAATCAGTCCAGCAATTAAGGTATAACACAAATCACTACCGGTACCAATAACAAATCTATGTTAGAGAAGACAAACAGGGAGAGAGAATACGATACCACCCGCTGCCACGAGGCCAGCCCGGAAGCCAGAGAGAGCTCCCCCCTCCCCTCCTGGCCAGCTTCCAGTTACCTCCCCGAGCAGGACGTGCTGTGGTATGGAATACCTCCCAGACTAGCCCAGACCAGGCGCCCTATCTCTCCCTCCTCCCTGGCAGAGCATGAGCTACTGCTGAACCCATGACATTATCCACCCCTTATTCCATACCATTCACGTCATGCTCAGATCCCACATTTTCAATATACCATCATATATATATATATATATATATATACATCTGCATACACCCAGACAGATAGAAAGAAATCATTTCTTAATACATGGACCAATCCCTATAATGCTATTGAGTCCATTTGGTCCATGATGTTAGGTTTGTAAGAGTCTTTTGTAGCAGGAGAGCCTGTGTGCAGTGCTGGATTGTTGCCTGCTAATGTTGATCATTCCTTTACTGCAGAACTCATCTGGTTCTATCAAAGTTCATTCTCTATTTGGGATGATGGCTAGAAACAAGTCAGGGCCAGTCACTGGTGACCTGAAGACATAAAAATGGACAATAAAAATATTACACAGCAAGCAACAATGTATAATTAAGTTCATTGGCTGTTTTCCCCTAAAATCAAATCCCCTTGAGGTATACATAGAACTTCCCCATCTTCCTGCATTACCCACCAAGTATATCCGGGTCCTTGAGCAAAAGCAATCCCATGAGTGGGTTTGCCTTGACCTGAAACAGGAGTAACCCAGACTGTCTTCCCTAGCAAATTCCTCATGTGCACTACAGGGACCTTGTCCCCCTCTACAATATGTAAAAGTTCTGACTGGGCTGGGCCAGCCCTGTTGGCAGATCCTCTGGTGTTGACCAACCAGGTGGCCTTTGGTAAATGTGTATCCCAATGCTTGAAAGTTCCCCCACCCATTGCTCTCAGTGTAGTTTTTAACAGCCCATTGTACCGTTCAATTTTCCCAGAGGCTGGTGCATGGTAAGGGATGTGATATACCCACTCAATGCCATGTTCTTTGGCCCAAGTGCCTATAAGGTTGTTCTGAAAATGAGTCCCATTGTCTGACTCAATTCTCTCTGGGGTGCCATGTCGCCACAAAATCTGTTTCTCAAGGCCCAGGATAGTGTTCCGGGCAGTGGCATGGGGCACAGTGTATGTTTCCAGCCATCCTGTGGTCGTTTCCACCATGGTAAGCACATGGAGCTTGCCTTGGCGGGTTGGTGGGAGTGTGATATAGTCAATTTGCCAGGCCTCCCCATATTTATACTTCAGCCATCGTCCTCCATACCAAACATGTTTTAACCGTTTAGCTTGTTTAATTGCAGCACATGTCTCATACTCATGAATAACCTGGGCGATAGTGTCCATTGTTAAGTCCACCCCTCAATCACGAGCCCATTTGTACGTTGCGTCTCTGCCTTAATGGCCTGAAGTGTCATGGGCCCACTGGGCCAAAAATAATTCGCCTTTATGTTGCCAATCTAAGTCCATCTGAGCCACTTCAATCTTAGCAGCTTTATCCACTTGTTGGTTATTGTGGTGTTCCTCAGTGGCCCGACTCTTAGGTATGTGGGCATCTACATGGCGTACCCTCACCACCAGCTTCTGCACCCGGACAGAGATATCTTGCCATAATGCAGCAGCCCAGATGGGTTTACCTCTGCATTACCAGTTGCTCTGCTTCCATTGCTGCAACCACCCCACAGGGCATTTGCCACCATCCGTGAATCAGTATAAAGATAGAGTACTGGCCACCTTTCTCGCTCAGCAATGTCCAGGGCCAGCTGGATGGCTTTCACCTCGGCAAACTGACTCGATTCACCCTCTCCTTCAGCAGTTTCAGCAACTTGTCACTGAGGACTCCATACAGCTGCCTTCCATCTCCGATGCTTTCCCACAATACGGCAGGACCCATCAGTGAACAAGGCATACTGTTTTTCACTTTCTGACAATTTATTATATGGTGGTGCCTCTTCAGCACGCATCACTTCCTTCTCTGGTGACATTCCAAAATCTTTGCCCACTGGCCAGTCCATGATGACTTCCAGAATGCCTGGACGACTGGGATTTCCTATCCAAGCTCATTGTGTAATTAGTGCAGCCCATTTACTCCAAGTAGCATCAGTTGCATGATGTATAGAGGAGACCCTGCCTTTGAACATCCAGCCCAGCACTGGCAAGCGGGGTGCCAAAAGGAGCTGTGCTTCAGTGCCAATCACCTCTGAAGCAGCTCGAACCCCTTCATAAGCTGCCAATATCTCTTTCTCCGTTGGGGTATAGCTGGCCTCCGAGCCTTTTTATCCCGAACTCCAAAAACCAAGGGGTCGACGTCGAGTCTCCCCTGGAGTTTTCTGCCAGAGGCTCCAGGTAGGACCGTCCTCCCCAGCTGCGGTGTACAGTACATTTTTCACATCTGGACCGGTCCGGACTGGTCCAAGGGCCACTGCCTAAACCATCTTGCGTTTAATTTGCTCGAAGGCTTGTTGTTTCTCAGGACCCCATTTGAAATCATTCTTTTTCCAGGTCACATGATAGACAGGGCTTACAATTGAACTGTAATTTGGAATGTGCATTCTCCAGAACCCCACGACACCCAAAAAAGCTTGTGTTTCTTTCTTATCAGTTGGTGGAGACATTGCTGTTATCTTATTGATTACTTCTGTAGCGATATGTCTATGTCCATCTTGCCATTTTATTCCCAAAAATTGAATTTCGCGTGCAGGTCCCTTGACTTTATTCTGTTTTATGGCAAAACCGGCTTTCAGCAGGATTTGGATTATTTCCCTCCCTTTCTCAAAAACTTCTTCTGCTGTATCACCCCACACAATAATGTCATCGATGTATTGCAAGTGTTCTGGAGCTTGCCCCTGTTCCAGTGCAGTCTGGATCAGTCCATGGCAGATGGTGGGGCTGTGTTTCCACCCCTGGGGCAGTCGGTTCCAAGTGAACTGGACACCCCTCCAAGTAAAAGCGAACGGTGGCCTGCACGCTGCTGACAAAGGAATTGAGAAAAATGTATTGGCAATATCAACCGTGGCATATCACTTGGCTGCCTTTGACTCTAATTCATACTACAGCTCTAACATGTCCGGCACGGAAGCACTCAATGGTGGTGTGACTTCATTCAGGCCACGATAGTCTACTGTTAGTCTCCACTCTCCGTTAGACTTTTGCACTGGCCATACGGAGCTATTAAAAGGTGAGCGGGTCCTGCTGATCACTCCCTGCCTCTCCAGTCTACGGATCAGAGTATGGATGGGAACCAGGGAGTCCCAATTGGTGCGATATTGCCGCCGGTGCACTGTTGTGGTCGCAATTGGCACTTGCTGTTCTTCGACTTTCAGCAACCCCACAACAGAAGGATCCTCTGAGAGACCAGGCAAGGTGGACAGCTGCTCAATTTCCTCAGTCTCCAAAGCAGCAATACCAAAAGCCCACCGGTACCCTTTTGGGTCTTTGAAGTACCCTCTCCTGAGGTAGTCCATGCCGAGGATGCATGGAGCCTCTGGACCAGTCAAAATGGGGTGCTTCTGCCATTTCTTCCCAGTCAGGCTAATTTCAGCCTCTAGTACAGTCAACTCCTGAGACCCTCCTGTCACTCCAGAAATATAGATGGGTTCCACCCCTTGACAGCTTGATGGCATCAGGGTACACTGTGCACCGGTATCAACTAGAGCCTTATACTTCTGTGGGGCTGATGTGCCAGGCCATTTGATCCACACAGTCCAGTAAATACGATTGTCCCCTACCTCCACCTGGCTGGAGGCAGGGCCCCTCTAATAGTCATCGTCATCACAATCTTGGACACCTAAGTCATGTTGAAAGGGATTATTCTTCTTTATCACAGGAGCTGGAGTAAAATCAGCTCTTCCACTCCATCTGGGAACCTGTTCACAAGAGACTGAAGCTGCAGCTCTCATGGGGTGAGCAGTCTTGGCCCTTGCTCCTCTCTTCAATTCTCCCACACGTTCCTCCAAGGCTGAAGTAGGTTTTCCCTCCCACTTCGTCATGTCTTCTCCATGATCTCACAGGTAAAACTATTGGGTGGCCCGTGGTATCTTATATAATTTTTCTCTTGAGCAAAAGGACACCTTTTGTTAATAGCTGAAACGTGTGTTGGCACACGTGAGGAGCTAGATAAGTCAGACAGATCGTCCCTCAACTGTTTGAGATCCTGAGACAGTTTTTCCACAGCTGAGATGATGGAAGGGGTGAGATTGTCTTTGAATTCTCGGAGTTTATGAGCCATTTCATCCCCTGTTAGTGGTGCTATGTCATTCCAGGTTACCGTTGCCAATGGATGGGCATATGACGCCGGTGCGTTTTCTGTAAGTTTTCACCACATGGGTCATGTGCATTCGACTTCATTTGGGTCTATGGGTACATTCCCATTATTCGGCTTGGTGTGGTAGATCATCTCTACGATAGCTGATTCCCTCAGGGACTGGATGCCTTTGTCTATAGTAGTCCACTTGGCCGAACGACTCATAACATCATCCTTGTGTGGGAACCTTTCTTTCACAGCTGCCAAAAGCCACCTCCAAAGACTGAGGGACTTTTTCTCTCTTGCAATTGCTTTGTCAATTCCCCCTTCTCTAGCAAGTGATCACAGCTGCTTGGCTTCTGTACCTGCTAGTTCATGACCATCGGCCCCATTATCCCAACGTCGGAGCAACCAGGTGATGATATGCTCCCCGATTGACGGGTGAAATTTTTTGCATATTCCACAGCTCAGTTGAGGTCCGAGATCGAGAAGTCACCTCTTCTTCTTCGTCATGTGATGATGACCCCTGATCAGGTAGTGGATGCATAGTTTCTTCATCCTGCCTCTTCCTTCTTGCCTCCCTTCTGGTTTTTCTCTTGTGTACAGGAGCAACCAATATTGGTACGAATTGGTCCTCTAGTTCAGATGCAGTGATTATCACTGTAGTTTGAGTAGCAACTGTACTTGTTGCTGGGGTAGCTGCACTGTCTGTCACAGCTGAAGTTTGGGTAGCAACTGTACTTGCCCCTGGGGACGGTGTAGCTGCTGTACTTGGAGTTGGAACAGCTGCGCTGACTTCTGTGTTGCTCTCAGATCCAGGGACATTTTTTTCCTTTTGAAGGTGTTGGATAGTGTCGAACAAGGCCCTATAGGCATAGGCCAAGCCCCAGCACGTTGCCGTAATTTGTCCATCTCTGGTATGGCCAGGATGACAACACACCTCATTTACGTGTTTTACTAATCCTTCCGGATTCTTCACTTGTTCTGAAGTAAAATTCCAAAGTACTGGAGTGGTCCCACTGACCTAGATGCTTGCCCATACTATCCCACACACCCTGCCACTCATGGCTGTCCAGCCTCTGGGAAGATCTCCTGGTCCTCCTATGTCGTCATTTAACCACAATACAGGACCAGACCTGACTCCGCTTAACTCTTGAAATCAGATTAAATAATTGTGGGCAAAATACACTCTGTATGCATGCTACTATGGTGATCCCCATCAGAATCAGCATACAAATCTCAGCAGTATTAAAAGGCCATTCAAAAACTTCAAAACCCTCAAATGATGTTGTAGACCATCTGGAGAGAACACTGGGAGGATAGAAGAATGTCTCCTTCACAGGTTGACCACCCGAGAAGGAGAAAAAAGATGTGAAATTGCTAAGCACTTCTATTATATACCTCCCAAAATATAAAGTTGGTGACCAGGTTGGGAGCATAAACCAGATCAGTTTCATGATGAATGCTTCTATTGTATTACAAGTCATTAACATAAAATACAATGAGACGAGAACCTTAGCCCAAACCCCATACTTGATAAACACTAACACAGCTAATATATACGAAAAGTAACTGGTAAAAGCCTGAAACAGTGAGATCAGGAGAAAAAACTGTGAGAGCCAATAAAACAGCATTGTGACAAATGACTATAAATCCTGTCAGATTTGTTGTTATTTTGTGGGTTTGTGCCCCACATTGGGCGCCAAAAACTGTCGTGGTTTAAACTAAATCTGCACAGTTCCCCCTTTGTTTCCCCCCCCCCCCCCCCCTTCCTACTCCCGGAGGGTTGGGAAGGAGAGCCAGAGGAATATAACTCCCACGGATTTAGGTAAAATCAGTCCAGCAATTAAGGTATAACACAAATCACTACTGGTACCAATAACAAATCAATGTTAGAGGAGACAAACAGGGAGAGAGAATACGATACCACCCACCGCCACGAGGCCAGCCCGGAAGAGAGCTCCCCCCTCCCCTCCTGGCCAGCTTCCTGTTCCCTCTCTGAACCCAGCCCGGAGGAGAGAGCTAACCCTTATCCTCCTTGCCAGCTTCCAGTCCCCTCCCCGAGCAGGACGTGCTGTGGTATGGAATACGTCCCCAACTAGCCCAGACCAGGCGCCCTATCTCTCCCTCCTCCCTGGCAGAGCATGAGCTAATGCTGAACCCATGACTGTTACACACCATGTTACTGAAAGGATCCATCTTAAATAAAACCACAAAGGTAGGTTATTTTAGTTTTTACAAGTTCCAGTTTTTGTTTTACAGTATGACCTCAGTAACAACTGTACTGGCACAGAGGAGGGTGCAGATGAGGTGCAGAAATGATGGAAAGGTTTTATCTGGCTTTCAAGCAATCTACCGCATTAGTTAAGAGACTAGTCTGCTCAGTCCATCATCAGGTTACTCAGAGCTTTGAAGAGACTGTAGCAATCCAATGTGCAAACTTTTCAGTACTCCTCAAAGTGGACTTTTTCGCTTTCATTCAGACATTCCATATTTAGATTTTTGGATAAGAGCAAACAGTTGTACTGGAAAACATGGTACTAGAAGTGTCAGGATTTTGTATTTTCCTTATGGATATTCTTTTTTGACATTTTTAATTTCCTTTTTCTCTTTTGATTATTTATGTAATAAAAGTCTACAATTAAGACTTCAGCTATAAAACTCCAAGAGCAAACAGGGCTTTCTGACAGTATTTGTTAGAACATCATGCTAAGCTACCTTAGGTTGTGTTTTTCAGATATGGGAAAAAGTCCAAGTGGTGTTGGATGACTAGAAATAGTAGGCGGCTGGGTTTTTCATCTCGCTAATGCAAACCCTAAACCGCTAATGCAAACCCTATGTAAGCTGTGAAATAAACCTTATTTTCACTAATTACAAACTCTGAAGTGAATTTGAAGGATTTACACTAAGAATTGTTTCAAAGGCAACATGGTATGCATAGATTTGTTAATTGGGGAAAATAGAATTTAAACAGTAATACTTGAGAGCAGAATGCTTTGACATTTCAAGGCATCTAAGTATTTTTGGAGGAATTACCATTTAAAACCAGATTGCTTTCATATGAGTAATTCCCTTTGTTGGCATCTACTCATTCAGTGGGTAGCACTTTTGATATGCCTGTTGGGTGACCAGCAGTGTGTTACAACAAAGGCTTTTCAAGCATGGTAAAAATCACTAACCACTGAATTGTAACAAAAAAGCTGATTGCTGAACAAAAAGCACTAAACGTGTCACTAACATGATTCAAGACACATTAAAGGTCTAAGGAACAGAAAAAATGCCTTATAAAATTAAAAAATTACCAGAAATACAGTCATTTTTATGGATAAAAAGAATGATAGTAAGTACAGTAAATACTAATTGCTCATACAAACATATTATCATTCACTTCATAAATTAACTCCAGCCATGTATTTATAGCTTTAGCTTTGTAGCTGCAAAAATGTGCATTTTGACACTTTTCAGATAATAAACTGGACTTCTTGAGTATATGTTCACATATTATATGACTTTGCATACTAAAACTAATAATTGAAAAGAAACTAAAAAATAAATGAATGGAAATGGAATGAAGCAATTTGGAAGAATTAAACGGTTTTGTGAGAAGTCAAACATCCAGAAACTATTGCATGCCGGAAAAACTGAGCAAAGGCACTCTCTGAAAAAAAAAAAAAAAAAGAGCAGCAAAACAAAAGAGATAAAAGTTAAACCATGAACCAATACCAATACACAGTTTTAATTCACGTGCACAAAAGCAGTCCCAGGTATTGTATGACCTATAAAGTAAGTGTAGACATGGGATGATGTCCTAGCAAGATACTTTAATGAGAAAATATGTTTGAAGAACAGAAAAAATATTGCAAATTGTCTTTATGCCTTTTAAGATGTTGCAAACTACATTCGCTTCTGTCTAATGTAGCTTCTTTAATATTACCTAGCACTAGTAAAAATCACAGTATCAATATATTTTCCACAGCTACACGATCCATTAATGTAAAGGTTTGTTTCTGAATAAGTCAGTAAATCCAAACTTGTGTGCAACTTACATTCTTTGGCTATTATTCACAACAGTATTAACTTCATCTTTTCTTACTAAAGGCAGCAGTAGTAGGCAGCAACAGTGCATCACTGGACTATTTTACTAAGTGCCTTTCCCAAACAGTACAAGTTTTCATTTCCTTTTAGACTGTTGACATGGGTTCTCTTTCTATAAAACCCGGGAACATGAAAATCTATAACCTGAATATCTTATTTACAACTGTAGGGGGGTTTCCCAGCTGCCCCCACTCTTTTGGCTTGATTTGTAAACATCTTTGGCTTGCTTTTTGAGCACCTCATATTCAGAAGTATACATTATATTTACAAATGAGGAAGGATAAGATTAAGCCCTTTAATATGTGGTCTGTTTTGTTTCTTCCTTTGAAAATCAAACAATAAAAGCTTTAATTCAGGCTCAGATCACCCTCAAACATGTAGTCTGGTCTAATAGTGGATGAGTGTAAAGCAGGTGGCACACCTAAGACATTGATGTCTAAAGGTTTTACTTGCTTATGTATTTATTCATGTTAGAAAAGCTTTTTTAAATGTGCTGCCTCGTGCTATTCTGACAATATGCTCATGAGTAACAAGCACTAGGATGTTTTCATCTCAGTAGCTCTGAAATCAGTAGTGAAAATATTCCAACGACATTTTTTATTTTGTCACTCAGAATGAAAAGATCTGCTCCCTACTGTGTATCATAACTTCTCTATCAGTTGATAAGGGTTGTTATTTTAAGCAGTGTCAGGTTTAATCCCAGATGGTAACAAAGTACCACACAGTCATTCCCCACCTCTGGTAGGATTGGGGGGGAAGAAATCAGAAAAAGGGAAAACCTAAAGGTTGAGATAAGAACATAAGAGATGCTCTCCACCCATGGACTGATGCCCAGGCTGCCCTTGAGCAGCAATCAGTGGCTCCCAGTCACAACCTCCAAGTTTATATACTGAGTGTGATGTTCTGTGGCATGAATATCTTTATACTGAGCAAGTACATAAAACAGCTTTGTGAAAGTATGCAAGGCAGCTAGGGGAACTTTCACAAGTGCAAAGTTGAACAACTTTCAGTATTTTAGACTTTAACTCTGGCTGCTTTATTAGTACTTAGTAAGAGATCCTCTTTAAAAGTTTTTTTTCTACTGTTTATAAGCATTCTTACATTGCACTTCAGATATTAGCTCAAGGGATCCAGGGATTCTAATGCATATACACAGAATCTGGAAAACAGTTGTCTGCTTCACTCAGTGAGTGGACTTTCTTAAAACCTTTTCTACTTAGCCTTTCTTTAGTGGTTGTCAGTTTCTCTGGCTGAAATCTCTGTACAGGTGTCCCTTTGGGGCTCTTCACATAACATATATTAAGGCTGTAAAAATCACATAAGTTCATTTCAGTCTAAAGGGTGATTGAATAACCCACTGACATCAATTGAGGGCTATCAAATACAGATATACCTTTGTAGGAATATCCTTCACCTATAAAGTCTGAATTTTAGGCAGAGCTCCAGCCTATGCAGTAATGATGTGGGTGGCATGTTGAGATCATTATTTCAGGCTGTCAACTGCAAGTGATACAAGTTACGGACCAACTGAAACTATCCCTTTCCCTGGGTTGCTGCTCCCTTCTTTGAACAACGAACGATCACACAGCTTTTCCAAGTGTTATCTTTACAGATCTAAAGAAGAGTGAAAGCAAACCCAAGATGTCCCTTTGGTTTGACTTAGTATTAATTGCTGTTACTGTAAAAGTCAGAGATATTCTCTAAGACTCAATTAGGAGCTATAGAAAGCAGGCATTCTTTATTGCAGCACTGGGTGCACACACATAGTTTCACAAAGGTGAGCACACTCATTACTTACCCATTATGGCATAAGCTACATATTTAGGATACTCATGCATATTTACATCATTTCCAAGAAAATATTTACATATTCATGAGACTCAATGAACTAATGATAATATTTGCATTCTAATTAGACATGTGCTTTCTTGCTGAGTGGGGGTCTCTGGAGGTCGTCAGTAGTCTTCCTCACTGTATTTACTGAATGATCTCAGTGCTTGTGCATGATCGCAAGGTCCTAACGCTAAGTTAGCAGTTGGTATGTCCTTGTTTCTGTTCTGTTCCAGTCTCTCTCCACATTGGGCACCACTCTGTTACCTTGAAGACTAGTATCTTTGGTCTTATTTACTGTCTCCTTAGTAGTTACCAGTCCTGTGATGTTGTTTCCCCTGTCAGTTGAACATTACTTTCTCTCTATGTGTTAGCAAGTTAGAACAGTTTGCTTTGTTTTCTATGTTACTTTAAAGCCACACACACTTTTGTTAGTTCAAACCCATGAATTAAGCCTATATTGCCTCTATGCTCTTTTATTATTTTAGACCTGTCTTCTTCTAGGCTGGTATTCAAATGCTGGCATCCATTTAAGAGTGGTTGTAGTGTGGATATATTAGGGCTGTCCACAGTTGTGGATTGGGTTTTCTTTGATATTTCATTCTGGTGCAGGATAAGATCATCAGCTATGATCTTGACTGTCTGATATTCTTGTGTTTTCTTTGAATAACTTCACAAGTGGATTCATGTCCTGTGACACTTACTCAGAAGATATGAGGAAAATTGACACATCACGTCTCAAATGTCAGAACACATTTAAAGTTGCAAGCACTGTGAATGATGTTGCCATGGATAAATCAAGAAGTATGTCTCAATGTAGATCCTCCGTTTACTTAAGGGTTGTCTTGCTATTACAAGTCTTTTGATGAGTTCTGTGCTAGTCTCAAGAGATGAAACATGCGTTTTCATTAGTGGCTTACTAACTTTTTTTCACTGGCTTTATATTTGCTGTTTTTTTGATATACACAGTGCAGTTTACCCTCTATGTGAATTTACTAAGACATATTATCTCTATATTCTATTAGAAAGCTGAACAGAAACTACAGTGATGTCCTACCTCTTCCAGCACCTCAGTGTGTCAGCTGTTAAAAACTCAGTGCTGCAACATGTCTTGTTCTGTGAGTTTTTTACTGACAGCCTAAATTTATCCACCCACCGCAGAATGGTTTTATTGTACATCTCCTAACCTTTGGTCACAATCTTCCAGTCTGTTACAGCTTTGTATTGTTGGGATTTCATTGCTGCTGGCTTTGCAATGCAGCTGAAGAGCAGTGGGTTATTGATCCAGTAGCATGACTGTAAATATGACAGCTGGATGGCTGGCCGCTTTTTTATTGCTCACTGTGCATATTGAAGATGTCTGTCTGCTAGGGTCTCACTGTAGATGCACTCCTCTGCTGCACATGTGTCATCTCAGTTGTAGTCTCAATTTACCATATATTTTCTCTTCCTCTCCCCCCCCCCCCATTTTGCTTAGGCACTGGACATGCTTTCTTTTATGTTTTGTAGTCCATTCTATGTTTTTGGCTTGACTATCCATCCTGTCTCCTCTATTTTTTAAAGTTTGACCTTAACTTTTTACAAGTAGCTACAAATACTTACACTTATGCAGTAGCATAATGCAGATACACTTGAACTGTCATTAAAACTTGCCAGCAATGAAGATGAATAGGATAGAGGTTATACAGGCCTGAGAAGCTATCCAGATTCTCATGACATTTTTCAAGAGTGCATTGAACTTTATGTTGCGGTATCTTTACTGCTATGTCTCTCACTTAAAAGTAACTTGACTGCATCTACTTTTTGATCTTGGATGATTCAGTTGCACTCAGTTTTTTGGAGGAAGCTTGCTTCTGATTTGTAACTGTTCTGTTAAATCTCTTTTCTCAGAGACAGCGCTCCTATTAGATGACATTGCGAGTCTGTCTGTAATTAAGGAAATTACCATTCTCGAAGTTCTATATGGTGGCCACCTTTAACCAGTCTATTTCACTTTTGCTTCTTGGTCCCAGGTGAAAAACTGTCTTATTCTCTTGAGGTTTATATTGTTCATTGAAAATCTTTGCCAGCTGTAAATATGTTTTTCATGCTTATTTCTAGCATCAGTCTTACTTATTGCTTCGTCAGAGAAATAGAAAAGACTCTGTCCTCATCAGCTTACCTTTATCTTGCATGCTTAACTCTACATGTAGACGAATTTCTTGATACCATTTACAATATTTCTTTTCCTTTCTTTCTTCCTTCCTTTTGAAATCTGGTTTACCATCTAGTCTGAGTTCTTCTGTTCTTCAGTAATGGTTTCTAAATACTGCTTGGTTTGACTTTTAATTATTTTTTTTCTTTTAGTAGATTCATGGTTGTCAATTCCATGTTTCACGAGCATGGTGTGCTGGTTAATAATGACACCAAACTAGGATTTTTTGTGTGCTTGTTTTTAAAGGAGCCTTTCTTACCAAAATGTGGCTATTAGAAGCTGAACTGTATATTCACTCCGTTTCACTCTCTAGAACCCTCTGCTCTTCCATGCATTTCTGTACCATTGGCCAGTGCTGATAAGAGAGGAAATTACTCTGTGGAGTGAGGGTGTATTAGTTTTTACTTCCTTCTTTAGACTCCTGGTACCAAAGTTTCAGAGGATGGGAATAGGAATCAGCCTTTCACATTGAGATGAATCAAGTACTTGGGTACACTAGGCAATGCTTCATATAAACCTCCAAATCGGGAAAAGGATAAGAATTCATTTTATGAGAATCTGTTTGGTTTACAGATTAAAACTAAGTTCAGAAATATAATTGTTTTCTGTTTTGTTTTGGTTTTTTTTTTTCTTTTTTTTGTAAGTTTATCTCAGAATGTCTCTATTTCAGTCTAATGAAAGTAGCCGCTGTTTATGCTGCTTCTCCTAAGATAAAATTAGAGAAATGTTAAGTGGGAAGTTGGGAGAGAGAGACAGAAATGAAGATAAGGTGTCTCACTGGTCTACTGGCTTATTTCTTAATTCAGGACTAAGCCTCAGCTTCATTCCATTTTGTTCTATCTTATCTTTCCGTTAGTGGGAATTTGTTGCAGAGACAAGGTGTATCTAGTACCCCACTTATAAATTATTTAATTATAGAAAGAGATAGAATAATTTAGAATGAAAACAGATACTGAAGCTGGAAGACAGACTGCATGTCCAGTCCTGCTGTTTCCTAAATTAAAAGTGTTTGATGATGTCCTGGTTTGAGCAGTGGCAATCATTTTTTCTCCTTCTTGGTAGCTGGTGCAGTGCTGTGTTTTGACTTCTGGGCTGAGAATGGTTGCTGATAGCAAGTATGTATTGAGTTACTGCTCAAATGTTTGGTTTTGCCCAAGGCCTTTTCTGAGCCTCATTCTCTGCAGGGGAAGGAGGGAGGCTGGTAGGAAGGAGAGATAGGACACCTGACCCAGGCTAGCCAAAGAGGTATTCCATACCATAGCACATCATACCCAGGATGCAACCGGGGGAGACCCGGAAGGGCTGGAGCTCTGGGGGGATGGAGGAGGTATTAGTCGGTGCTTGGTCAGGCAGGGTGGGGGGAGTTATGGGTCGGTAGCCGGTGAGGTGCTGTATTCTCTTCACTTGTTATTGGCTTTATCATCGTTATTTGTAGTAGTAATGGCAGTAGTGATTTGTGTTGTGCCTTAGCTATTAAACCGTTCTTATCTCAACCCGTGGGGGCAACATTCTTTGGATTCTCCTTCCTAACTCGCCGTGAGTTGGGAGAGCAAGGGTGGGGGGGAGTGAGTAACGAGCTGTGCGGACTTGGTTTAAACCACGACAGATGAGTATCTGCTTTTTATTCTGTCATTTTCTTGTCATTGCTTTGAATTCTTTTAGGATTAGTGTAGACATGGATTCTGTAAACCCATCCAAAGACATTTTTTACCCAGTGTGAAAAGAAATAAACAGACATGTCTGCCCCACCCTCGCTCCATCCCCCCCACCCTCCAGGAGCTCAGGGTATCTAATACTCATATTGAGTCTTCCTTATATTGAATTCTTATAAAATTGAATCTATATAGAACTGATTCCTTTTCTAGTCAAAGATATCTGTGTAACATTAACTTCAAGAGAAAATTGTTATCTCCATCTGCAGGTGCCGTGGAAAGGACTCAGTCAGAGACCAATATGATCAGACAAAAAGCCATTTATTGCAAAGCATTAACTCCTTATATACTATTGCTTACACACACCTACAGCAATTTGGCATACCATGATTGGATACTTGTCTTGAGGACCCTTAGTGACTAATATATAATTGGTTAAGCACAGGTGTGAAAACTTGACCTCGAATGCTTGCCAACAGTCCACAGTTCTCATAACTCAGTGAATTCCAGCTTCTTCTTATCTTGCTTGCTTAGGCTTCCTCGGGCCTCCCACGGCCTTGCTGTATCCCTCGGAGTTATTCAGAGCTCATGTACCAAATATTCATTTTCCTGTGAGAACACTGTCTCCACATCTCCCCCTTTTTAGTTTTACAAATAGTTTTTGACAATTTGTTGTGTCTGCTCTATCACTGCTTGACTTGTGTAACATAACAACCCACTACTCTAGGTAGCATTATTTCAGTAAGATTAGTCTGATTTGAAGTCACTTGAAGTCACCTTTATAACATGTGGCATACCAGTGAATCCTACACACCATATAACAAGTTGGAATAATGGGGATTTAACACATGTGCTCAGTATACTTGTCCATTACCCACGGTCACAAATAATAGAACAGATATTATAAAGATTTCTGTCATTGCTGTTTCTTTATGTTGTTGAGTTTTGGGGCTTTATATATTTCTCTGGCAGTCAGTATGGTCCTGTTGATAGCTGTACACAGCTGGGCCTACCCTTTTCTCCTGGATAGCTCTCTGATAACAGTGGAGGCCATCCCTCACATCAAGGTCTGGCATGGCATGTGTCTCCACCGCTCTACGCCTGCTGGGTTGCAGCCAGCAGCAGAGCTAAAGGTTCTTCTTGGTGGCAGACACAGAGGCCAACCCAGTCTTGCCCTTGGCTGTTGTAGCAGGCATTTGGTCAATCTCAGTCCTTGCACCTTGTTGTCAATGCACTGCTTCACCCAGTAACAAGTCACTACTACAGCAAAGCACACATAGATTTACATTAGCAGAGTAACTATCACAGAGTGCAGCAGCATGCTGAAGATGCCAATGGCAGTGAGGGACTAACCAAAGAAACTTCTTACCAGTGGAGTTCTCCCACCCTCTTAATTTGTTCCATTATTTGCTTTATAACACTACCATCATATTAGAATCTTTCTAGCTTTTACCTTAGCATTTTCTAGCAGCTGCTGCAAATTTGCATGTTCTAACATCTCTTTTACAAGTGACAATTCCATACAATACCAGGTATAGTTTCTTATGAGCAACTGGCTAGTAAATACAGGTGGTTTTATATGCAAAATCCCAGCCTCTAATAATAGCTACTTTACAAGCACACATATTCAAGCTGTTACTTTTCAGTTGCCCTCAAGTGATGTGTTACAATCATTCGTTTCTATCTCATTATGCTTGGGGTTTTCACGGTCAGCTTCTGAAAATGATGCATCGAGTTCTTCCACTCATCTGTCCAGCTCATGGCAAGTAGGTAGGAGGACAGAAATATACCC
The DNA here is from genome assembly GCF_012275295.1 of Melopsittacus undulatus. Classification (NCBI taxonomy): domain Eukaryota; kingdom Metazoa; phylum Chordata; class Aves; order Psittaciformes; family Psittaculidae; genus Melopsittacus; species Melopsittacus undulatus. Next base: position 79,359,706 of record NC_047527.1, on the reverse strand, counting down.
CTTCTGCTGGGTTATCAGTTCTTGAGAAATAGACAGGTTAAAGTGATTCCTTGAAGCAGAAGCATTCTAATGCAAAGGGGATGTGAAGCAGCTGCAGAAGTAAACTGTACAGTGTTAACAGTCAAGTTTGCTGTAGCATTACCCTTTTTTTTTTTTTATTACACATGCATATTGTCTGGAAAACAAGCTTGAAGCAATATACATCAAAACTACAGTCATTAATAACAGCTAGAGTGAGTTAATTATTTAGCATGCATAAAATTCTTACCCAATAGGTGTAAAAACTATTACATGAACCCAACAATAAATCAAAACAAAACAAAACAAAAAAAATACACAGAACACTGTCTGCCCTCATCACACACACACACACGCACATGGGATCCCACAAGCACACTTCACCTAACTACAATATTCGAAACACAAATCCAGATAATCAGTACGCCCTCTACACTGTCCCACATGCAGAGCATGGCACAAGGACCTTGTGAAGACTATCAGGAAATCAGCTCCGAGAAGCATCATTGCAGTGCGAGGTGGCAGGCTCAACCTTACAGGGCATCCCCACAGAGGCTCTGCCTCCCTCACATCACATGAGGCTTGGGCTTTTATATTGACCAAAAAGTGCACTCATTCCAACACAGATGGCCAGCCTATGTTGGAAGAAGTGGTCAGCCATATCTGTAAAGGTCTCCAAAGGTCACTGGAAACATGGATATACTTATATTCACTAACTTCTAGCTCATAAGCATCACAGACCGACTTCATGCAAAAGGGTAACCTAACCCATAATCGTCATTTATATTTTAAACACTCATGAGAGACCCACAGTTCACAAGACCCATGTATTGGATAAATTACAGAATCACAGAATCCCAAGGGTTGGAAGGGACCTTGAAAGATTCAGTCCAACCGCCCTGCAAGAGCAGGGTAACCAAGAGTACGTCGCACAGGAACTTGTCTAGGCGGACCTTGAATATCTCCAACGTAGGAGACTCCACAACCCCCATGGGCAACCTGTTCCAGTGCTCTGTCACTCTTACAGTAAATAAGTTCAGAGTTCATCCAGTTAACTCATTCAGCTGTTGACAAGGGGGATATCCTGGTTCTCCTTGGGTGCTGCTGGCTCTTTCCAGGGCTTCACCCACTGAGCTGGCACCCACCGCATGCCGGAGTCTGTAATTACACACATATATCCTTGACCACTTAATTTTACTTCCACAGGACCCTTCCAAACGCCAGTTTCCATGTCCTTGTATTGGACCAGGATACCCTGAGTCTTATTCATATAACCTGAGCCTAACGCCTGGCCATGTATTACAGCAGGAGGGTCATTAAAGTCTCCTGTTAGTTGCAAGAAATTCATAACATATATAGCTTTTTGTATTCTTGCTACTGGCGTAAGCCCTTCTTCCCCCTTTTTTGTTTTTCCAATAACTGTTTCAGTGTTTGATGTGTTCGTTCAATGACAGCTTGTCCTGTAGGAGAATGAGGAATACCAGTAACTTGAGAAACGCCCCAATTGCTCAAAAATTTAGAAAGTGTTGAAGAAGAATAGCTAGGTGCATTGTCTGTTTTGAGCTGTAAAGGTACTCCCATTGCTGCGAAGCAGCCACGTAGATGCATAATTACATGGCGTGCTGTTTCGCCAGCCAGGGATGTGGCCCACAGAAAGTGAGAAAAGGTGTCAATAGTAACATGGACATACTTCAATTTTCCAAAAGAAGTCACATGGGTCACATCCATTTGCCAAAGCTGAAGAGGTTGAAGGCCTCGAGGATTAACCCCAAAGTCTATGCCCACTGCTTGGCCCTGACAGTCAGGACAAGACTGTACAATACCTTGGGCATCTGTCAAGGACAGGCCGAACTGTAGAACCAACATTTTTGCCGATTGGTGGAAGAAGGCATGAGATGTCCGGGCTTGTTGAAAAATATCTACTGGTGGCCCTGCCCATGCCAGAGCAACTAATTTATCTGCCTTATCATTCCCATCGCAAAGGCTTCCAGAAAGGCCTGAGTGGCTGCAAATATGCATAATAAAATATTCACATTTACGACTATTTACAAGATGTAACAGAGTTTTTAACAGGGTCCACAATCTGCGGTTAGTAACCTCTTGTAAAATTGCCCTTTCTAGACGCTGAACAATTCCTACAACATATAAGGAGTCACAGATGATATTAAGTGGTGAATCAGGCCATCGTTGGAACACCGCAACGACGGCACTTAGTTACAAAGTTTGTAGTGAATCGGTGGATTTGCCCGGTATTTTCTGCTCCTTCCAACCATCCTCTGCTTACCAAACATATCCAGCCATGTGATTGCTTTTGCTAGCATCTGTAAACACAGTTATACCTGAAACAAGCTTGCTGGTATAAAAGGTAGCATCCGCATATTGGTTGTTCTTTAGTACTGTGAACAATTTATGAGGTGGAAAATGTACACTAATTTGGCCAAAGAAATCAATTAAGGGAATTTGAAAGGCAGTGCAAGATTGCCGTGCCCAATCCAACCATATTTTGGTAAGAGGTAAACAAAGTTGTGATGGATCACTGCCTAGGATTTCCTGGCAACGTGCACGGCCTCGCGTGATTAAAAGGGCAAATGCTTCTAATCGCGTAGTGACAGTAGTGCGCAAAGGATAAGGTAAAAAGATCCACTCTAATATACACAAGGGATCAGTCTTCTGCAAGTTCCATTGTGTTAACAGGCTAAATGGATGATATTCATTGTTTATAACGAACAAGGTTATAGGCAAATCTGGATTCCATCGGGAGGCATAAGAGTTATATACCTTGGCCATGATATGGGCCAATGCCTCCTGCTGGATTTTTGACAGAGCTCTTTTATCCTCCACATGCGGCTTGCCCTTCAATAGGGGCATCAGTTCAGCCAAATCATCATTAATAATGCCACATAAGGGACGGATCCACTGAATATCACCCATCAATTTCTGAACATCAGATAAGGTTCTTATATCTGAGGTAATTTCAATCTTTTGGGGCCTGACTTCAGTTCTGGAAATAATCCACCCCAAATATCTCCATGGGGCTTCGCGCTGGATTTTCTCAGATGCAATGACCAAACCTGCCTTTGCCAACTCTGATTGTAATAGTCCAAGTAGGTGGTCCTTATTTAAATCCCACCCTGCAATCAGAATATCATCCATATAGTGGTAAATTAAACAGTGCTGTAAGTATTGACGAATCGGCTGTAATGCCCAGGAAACATAAAGCTGACAAATAGTAGGAGAATTTTTCATACCTTGAGGCAGCACAACCCATTCATATCTTTTTACTGGTTCTCCTTTGTTAATTACTGGGACAGAGAAAACAAATTTTTCCCGATCACTCGGATGCAGGGGAATTGCGAAAAAGCAGTCTTTTAAATCAATTATTATTAAATCCCATCCTTTGGGTATCATAGTGGGACTAGGTGAACCAGCTTGCAAGGCACCCATGTCTTGCATGACGACAACTACTTAAAAAGAGGTTGTAGCAAGGTGTGTGTCAATATCTTCTCCCAAGTAGCAGGTGATAGGATGAGAGGAAATGGCCTCAGTTTAGATTAGATTACATATGCAGAAAAATTTCTTCACTGAAAGTGTTGTCAAGCATTGGAATATGCTGCCCAGGGAAGTGGTTGAGTCACCATCTCAGAAGGTATTTAAAAGATGTGTAGATGTAGCATCTAGGGACATGGCTTAGTGGCGGACTTGGGGGTGTCAGGTTAGCAGTTGGACTCAATAATCTTAAAGGTCTTTTCCAACCTGAATGATTCTATTATACCATGATTCTATGAAACTGCATTTTAAAAGCAGGTAGTGTTCAAGTGCAACCAATACATTGCAGTGTGTTTTCCCTTAGGTTCCCAGACTGTTCATTTTACTCTTCCACTGAGGCTTGTCAGGAAAAACCACTGTCTCAGCAGCACTGTGTAACTTTCACAATTCCCCTCTATTTTTGCAAAAATATAATTCCTTGTTTTGTTTTTAATTGTAGAATGGTTATTTTGTAGGCTGTTCAGATAAAGGGTGTTTGCAAAAGAACAAACACAGCTCTAGCTTGGACCGTCAGTTCCTGTTTCCTCATTTCTACATCCTCAGCTCCTGCTTGTGCTGTAAGATACTTAGCATACAAATCTTTGCTTCCCTCCAGTCTTTCCTGTAACAAAACTAATACAGCAAAACAGCATGACATCTTCAGTGAAAAAAAATATTGTTTGTTATTCCTCTTGCCTTACAGTATCTGAAAATATGAAATGCATAGGTTTTCAGAGCCTTCTGCTCTAAAGGTTGCTGAACATTTGGTGTTCATAGGGCAGGTAGAATGCTGGATCAGGAGGAGGCGAGAGAGCTTTAGAGGAAGAAGGCTCAGACCTTAGTACTAGAAGAGGAGAAACAATAAGAAAGGGTAGAGAAGCCATGGTGGTATCAGAGGAAAGGAATGAAAAAAAGGGTGGAGATGACAGATCAGATTGCAATTCATGGATAAAAGAACAGACAAGTTTTATTCTTGGATGATAGGTTTCAAAGGTGACACTCACCTCTTACCCCTCATACATCCAAAAACCCTTCTGCAAATATAGTATCTGCAAGGTTTTGACAACCTCAGCACTACGCATGTTGAACAAATGGATCAGATAACTATCGTTTGAGTGCCTATTTGAGTCTCAGTATGAATAAGACCTCCTGTGGCAGTGCAGCTGCTTTGAACTTAAACACAAGTTTTCCATGACATCCTAGTTCCAAGGAGAAAAGATCTTTCAGTGTAGCTCTGATCCACTCCCTCTAAATTCTAAAACTAAATTTGTATAATACCTTTGAGTTGGATAAGAAAGTTCTTTTCTTTACTGATAAAGTACACAAGTGTTTGTTAAATTTAGAACAGAGCTTAATTTACCTAGAGCTTAATTTACCTAGAGCTTAATTTACTGAAGAGCTAAACTAGAAAAACATCAAGGTCATTTAAAGGCATCAGTAGGTGAAGAATATAGATTTCTCACTGTTTCCTTTAGCTATGATCTCAAGAAAATAATGCAGTGTTGTTTAAAAACTACAAAAACTATAAAATTTAACTACAAATAGAAAAATATGTATTCATCCTTAGTTATGATTGTATTTTTTCTTTTCTTTTGCATTTGGCTACTAGACTCCAGAGGCTTACAGTGTCCAACATATCTTTCTCTGTGTCATAGGCTCAGCAGTAGCTCATGCTCTGCCAGGGAGGAGGGAGAGATAGGGCACCTGGTCTGGGCTAGTCGGGGAGGTATCCCTTACCACAGCACGTCATGCTCGGGGAGGGAACTGGAAGTTGGTCGGAAGGGGAGGGGTCAGCTCTCTTCCGGGTTGGGCTCGGAGAGGGAACTGGAAGTTGGCCGGGAGGTGTCATGGTTTGAGCAGTAGCAGTCATTTTTTCTCCTTCTTGTAGCTGGTGCAGTGCTGTGTTTTGAGTTATGGGCTGAGAACGGTTGCTTGATAGCGAGCATGTTTTGAGGGTGTATTTTTCAAGGCCTTTTCTGAGCACGTGCTCTGCCGGGGAGGAGGGAAGGCGAGGAGGAAGGAGAGACAGGACACCTGATCCAGGCTAGCCAATGAGGTATTCCATACCATAGCACGTCATGCCCAGGAGGCAACTGGGAGAGAGAGCAGGAGGGGTGGAGCTCTAGAGGAAAATGGAGGAGGGAGCACGCGGTGCTCGGCCGGGCAGGGTGGAGTGAGTTATGGGTCGGTGGCTGGTGGGGTGTTTGTTGTATTCTTTTTGCTTGTTATTGGCTTTATCATTATTATTTGTAGTAGTAATGGCAGTAGTGGTTTGTGTTATGCCTTAGCAATTAAACCGTTCTTATCTGAATCCGTGGGGGCTACATTCTTTGGATTCTCCTTCCTAACTCTCTGGGAGTTGAGGGACTTGGTTTAAACCACGACAGGAGGGGAGGGGGTTAGCTCTCTTCCGGGTTGGGTTCGTTTTGGCGGGTGGTATCGCATTATCTCTCCTTGTTTATTTTCCTCTAACATTGATTTATTAGTGGTAGCAGTAGGGATTTGTGTTATACCTTAATTGCTGGATTGGTTTTATCTCAATCCGTGGGAGTTGTATTCCTCCGGTTCTCCTCCTCATCCCTCTGGGAGTGGGAAGGTGCGGGGGGGGGGGAAACAAAGGTGTGTGTGGTATTGCGGGAGACTGAGGTGGGGTTTTAAACCACAACACTCTGTGAAGACAGTTTGCACTGTAACCTAATTACTTCTGATTTTTATCTGTTTTTAGTTTTTAATAAGGCATATGCACTGTGTTGTCCTACACTATACTTTCCTATACAAAATACTTCTTCCCAACCCACAAAATGTGTTTTAACCTTTTATCTGTTACTGTCTCAGTTTTCTGGCATTTTAGTTGGAAAAATAAGTAACAAATTCATAGCCAGAATTACCTTTACTGGCATTTCATAGATGTAGAAATTCCTCCTTCCTTAACTTGTTTTCCTGGACTTCAGGAAAGCATTCAGCACTGTTTCCCACAGCCTTCCATGGACGAACTGGAAAGACACATACTGGATGGGTGGTCTATGAGGTAGGTAGGAAACTGGCTAACAGATCACACCCAGCGTGTGGTAAGCAATGGCTTTTACTCAGGTTGGCAGCCTGTTACAAGTGAGGATGCCCAGGGATCAATACTGAGTCCCATGCTGTCTGGCATCTTCATAAATTAGTTGGATGATGGGATTAAAAGTACCCTCAGCAAGTTTGCTAATGAGACCAAACTGGGTGGTGAGGTGAATGCATCCGAAGTGTGAGCCATTTTACAGAGAGACTTGGGCAGACTGGAAGAGTGAGCTAGCAAGAACAGTATGAAGTTTAAGAAAGTACAAAGTCCTGCACCTGGGACAAAATAACCAAAAAGCCCACTACAGGTTAGGATCTGTGTGGTTGAGGAGCAGCCTTGCTGAAAGGGCCTGGGGTCCTGATGGACAACAAGTTAAACTTTAGTCAGCAGTGCACTGCTGTAGCAACAAAAGCAAGTCCAGTCCTGGGCTGCATCTACCCAGGAACTGTATTTCTTTAAAAAGTACTTCATATGGTCTATTTTGGTGTTGTTTAGTTTGTCTTTTTTGGGTTTTTTTTTGTTTGTTTGTTTTTTACAAGCAAATATATTTTTGTGGCATACATCTTAAAGAAATATCATTAGGAAAAACAAATATTAATATTCTTCATGTGTACTACAGTAATGCTGTTTACAGCAGGCATATCTACCAGAGATGACTATCATGGTAAATCAAGTTTAGTTGATCAGAATTTAAGATCAAAATGTTTTTTTAAAATAAGATACTTGTTTTGATACTCGGTGCTTATGTAGGCACACATTTGCTTATGTAGAGAAAGACCTTTATAATAATATGCAGCTGCCAAACCCAAAGGGAATTTGAAAAAATTTTGATCAGTATTTACTTGTTCCTTAAGTATTATCTAGTTGCTTAAATTCCTACCAATAATCTTGTGGACAAAAAGGGCAAGAGCTTTTTTGCAGGTCTTTGTAGCATAGAAAATCTACCAAAAATTTGCCCATACACAGAAAATATATAAGATGTAGGACCTCTCATACCATATATAAACTGTGAATTTAATTTGAAAATACTTCTTTTTCTGTGCAATTCAGCATTTTAAGTATTTTCTTAGTAGCTCCCATTACATTCTTTTGTTGAACTGAGGTTTTGACAGCCTTCCTGTGAATGAGTGTCTAAGCAGTATCACATACAAATGAGTGAAGAGAAAATACAGACTGGGGAATGGCACATCTGGGAAATGGGAAATCTCCTGCCTGAAAGAGCATATGATCCATCCAGTAAGGTACAGTGGCCGATAGCCACACCAGTGGAGACTTGTACAGCCATTATTGTCTTAATTTTCCATTAATAATTCACACTGCACATTTAGCAGCTCTCTCCAGCCTTCTGCTGACCAATCCTAATGAAATGATCTAGTTGGTACCTTACCTCTAACTTTTCCCCTAATCGTGAGCTTGAAGTTGGGTCTAGGAAGTCTTTCCTCTTCACACGATGTCCTGTACAGGTAAGGGCTATGAACAAGTTAAAAAAAAATACAAAGAGTTGTGAACTGAAATTCTTGTAGGATGCAGCAGTTTATTTTAGAGACTTCATAATTAGTTCTGAGAATTGGGAAGAAAAGTCTTAGAGGAGAAGTTGTATAATAAGGACAATGTCAGTGTTCTTCATACAACTGTTAAAACACTGATAGTTCTAATGATTTTAAGGAAAAAAGTCTCCTGAAGTCTAGCCCTTGCCACCCTAGTCAAATATTTTTATCTAGGATATATTATGTGGCCAAACATGCTTTGTCTCTTGGAAGTTTTCCTTGTATGTTACTGAAATAGTTGCTGCAAAGAAATTCACTCAAATTAAATTATACTCAAAAGCCACACTATTAGTATTTATGACTATCCTTTTTTTTATTTATTTTATCAATTACTATTTAAAAAAAAAGAAATAATACTACCAAGTTTAGAAAACATATATTATGTTGTATATTTTAAAGAAAAATACACAGATAGATATTCGGAACATTTTTTCCATGCTTCAAATTCCAGAATGTAAGGATCATTCCATGATGAATTACTGTTATTCTGTTCACACATACATGCACACACACAAAACACACACACAAAAGGAAAGCAGCAGTACCATACATGGGTAAGTTGTTTTTGTCTTTGTTACACTGGAATTACTAAATCATTGCAGAACTGAAAGACAAGATAATTTGAAAGAGTAAGGAGTCAGCAAAGGCAGTTTATTTAATACTTGCCAGTACAATTGCTCTTTTGACAACACAGATTTTATTCATTTACTATATTTAGTTCATAATACTTGGTTGGCATATCTAGAAATTATTTTCAGAAACTGTAATTTAGTTTCTGTTTCTGCTATTTCTATTGGATATTACACCTGATATTTCTTTTTTGTCCCATATATATCCGAGTGTAACGAATATTATTTTTCATAAGTCTCAAATCTCTCTTCTTGCTATGTATCTGATATATGACAAATCTTTGAATTTTGTTATAATTGCAAACTGTTTTTTGGTTGTTTTTTCCACACATACATAATTCCTGGGGAAGTTTTTTTAAGTGAGAACATCTATGAAAACTGGTTTACAAGAATTACTTCTTACTACTTCATAGTAGATGGAGTTCCATAATGAAGTCATAGCCCCAAAGTCCAGAAAATACTGGGCTTTCTGTAGGGGGGGTGTATTCACTAATAACAAGGACTTATTTTCTCCTCAATTTATTTTATTTATTTTTTTGTTTATTTCAAGCAGAAAATAGTCTGCCTCCAAATTAGGAAGCAAGCAGCCGGGGAAGGGGGTAGGGGTGTTTGTGGGAGGGGGAAGAAGGGAGGAGAAAGAAGCAGAGATATTTTTCCAGGGGTTCTGTATAAATTTGACCACAGAAATAGAGCTGTTTTGGATTTTTTTTCCTCTTACTTAAAGATAAAAAGCTTTTTAGCTGCTTCAAGACACATTGGCTTTTCCATAAATTTAACTGGCATGGATTTCCTCCCATCTCTAAATGTGAAATGCTTCTTTCCCCAGGACAAAGGCAGAGAACACAATACCTCTGGGTTGCTCTGTCTCAAAGCTTTTAATTTACTGTTTGGTTTTGTTTTTTTTTAGATTGTCAACATGTCCTTAGAAAGGTCTGCTCAGATTCCTTATAAATCAGTTGTTTACTCTAAGATACTTATCGGGACCACAGGAATAACATTAATTGCATTCCTGGTCTTCTGTGTTTACTACAGGCTTTAACCCACCGAAGTTTATACATAAAGAGTGCACCCAGAATAGAAGTGTAAATAACGAAGGACTGTCCCCATTCTTCACCAATTAGTAATTCTGAAAATGTTATATATGGCCAAAGAGATAATACATCTTTCACATAAAGCAATTTATGATAAGTATAGTAAAAATTTAAACAGTCTATCACAAGACTCATTGTTAGTCCAGATCTAATTATTATAGAACAAAAGAAAATGGATATTTATGGGGCTACGAGGTAGGGTAACAAAGCTCAAGTTGAAGATACTTAAAGTCTGTTTTGTTACACATAGTTGCAATTACTGTAGTGTCATCTAGCAGAGCATACTATATATTGTCCTTGTATTTTATGTTTATCTATGACAATGGCTATATAATCAAACTTAAAAATAGAAATTGTGCATATGTCATCCTATTTTGAAGATAATACTGACTTGTTTTTATTCTGAGTTACATATCTCTGGTATTAATTCCATACTGAAAAGAGGATAAAGTAATATATGATTTGGATGGCATTTTTTAGTTGTGACATCAGTAATTATACTAATGTGTTTTCATCCTACTATATTATATGGAAACACACTGAAGTAGCATATATGTGGAAATGTGTGCTACATTTACCTAATGTTTTACTACATACTAACAATACCCATTTGGGATTATATTCTTCTTTGACTGTCTTTTGACAAAGAAAAAGCAGGATAGCCATTCCAGGTATCACAGAACATTATTTCTGTAGGTGAATACTGGTGCATTAGTGTTTACAAAGAAGATGGTCCTTCTCTGCAAGATGAGACAAACGGAGGTTTAAGGCTGACAACAGAGCAAGAAGGTCAGTTTCCTCCCTGAAAGAACACAGTCTCACACAGTAAGTGTAGTAGACAGTAGTCATGGCAATTGTGTGTCCAGAAAACTGCTCAGCTGATGCAGAGTGCAGAAAACTGCTCAGGCTGATGAAGAGGCAAGGAAAATACCCCTAAGAAACCCCAGTTTTTGCCCTCAGACTCTAGCCATGCCCTTCCTGCAGGAAGTCATAGAATCTTAGAAGAGTTAGGGTTGGAAAGGACCTTAAGATCACCCAGTTACAGACTCCTGCCATGGGTAGGGACACCTTCCACTACCAGGTTGCTCAAGGTGCAATTCAACCTGGCCTTGAGCACTGCCAGGCATGGAGCATTCACAATTTCCTTAGGCAATGTTTTAAACCCAGCCCTTAACTAAGTACTATGCAGCCATTCACTCACCCCTCCCTTCCTTACCCTGGTGGTGGGATAGGGAGGAGATTCAAAGGAATGTAAAGACCCACAGGTTGAGATAAGAACAGTTTAATCACTGAAGTACAGTATAATACTAATACTAATACTAATAATGATAAAGGAAATAACAAGGGGAGAGAAATACAGAACCAAAAGGGGAAAGAAAAACCATAAACACAAATGATGCACAATAAAATTGCTCACCATCCACTGACCAATACCTAGCCAAACCTGAGCACCGATCAGTCTTTCCTGGACAACTCCGCCCAGTTTATACACTGGGTATGACATGCTGTGGTATGGAATACCCCTTTGGTTAGTTTGGGTCAGGTGTCCTGTCTCTGCTTCCTCCCAGCTTCTCATGCCCCTCCTCACTGGCAGAGCTTGAGGGACTGAAAAGTCCGTGATAGGGGTAAACACTACTTAGCAACAACTAAAACAATGGTGTGTAACCATCATTATTCCCAGACTGAATCTTAAACACAGCACTGCACCAGCTACTGGGAAGAAAATTAACTTAATCCCAGCCAAAACCAGGGCAGGAAACCTGTTCTAGTGCCTCACTACTCTCACAGTAAAGAATTTTTTCTTTCTATCTAACCTAAATCTCCCCTATTTAAGTTCAAAGCCATTACCCCTTATCCTTGATGGAGAGTCCCTCTCCGCATCTTTGTAGGCCCCTTCAGATGTTGGTCTCACAGGTAATAGGCCTGCTGTTCTGCTCTCATCTATGTCAGTGACTGTGGCTGTGGTGAAAGCTAGGTCTGAATGCAAATTCTGTCTCTCTAAGCAAACCAAAAGGCCACAAAACTACGAGACATCCCCATAGCCAGCAAAGCTGTGGTTTACATGGTGCACTCACATGGGATGATGATAAAAGGTACAGCGTAAAACAGGGATCTGGTGCTCACAGCTCCAAGTGCACCCTTTCAATGATCACAGCAGGATTTGTTGGGGCACATGGCTGTGTGATGGCCATTGATACCAGAATAAAAACTCACTCCCTACACCTAAACCCATGGCCCAAGCAGAGCTGGAACTGAGGGCTGGGGTTCTGAGGTATATGTGAGTGTGGAGGGAGACCCTTGCCAAGGCATCTCCAGGCTTCCTTTCACTTGGTGCTTGCCTACAAGCTGCAGCCTGGGTCCTGCTGCAGCACCCATCCATCCTGAGGTGATATGGGGTGCAGGCCACAGGGTCAGTACGCAGCACACACTGAGCTTGCAGGGCCCTCTGGTGCATCCAGGGCTCTGGCAGTGAGTTGGGAGAGGAAAAACAACAATCAGTCGGAAGGGGAGAAATGTATGAAATAAATTCACATGACATAAGTGTTTGCAGAGATCCTAATTTTCATGTAAGATGTTTACCTTCGTGGCAGACAATTTTGAGCATTAAGCTCTGTAAACTTTTTCTCTCCCAACAATAATTAACTTCTTCATTTTCTTTCATAGCACTTAATCATAGGTTACTCCTTTTTCCATGTTAATTTCAAGGCTGAAAAATGTGTTTACTTCCGTGACAACTCTGTTGAGTATGTGAATCTTTATGATATATGAAATAGTACAGTACTATAGCGACTGTACTTCTTTCCATTTAGTTATTGAAAAAAAAAAAAAAAAGCTATTTCCCAGTGTTAGTTTTGATTTCTTAAAGAAAGCACAGAATCAACTTTTGGCATTACCCAGAAATTGTGAATAGACAGATAGGCAGCTGCAGTGATTGCTGAGATGTAACACGCAAGTTCAAATGAAGAATTTCTCATATTTTCAATTGGACATTTAAAAATAGTAAGTAAAATGTAGCTGATATTTTTTATGTGTGTTAATTCTTCACCTTGCTCTCTATCATATTTGCATTTCTGGTTTTCATATATTACTTCATGTTGAGTGACATCTGAATCCAAAACAAAAGAAACTCTGAGTTGAGAAAAAAAAATTAATTCAAGTCATAGAGCAAATTTATTTTTTTTTTTTTATTTTTTAAGTGTTTTAGATGCATCCTTTCACATTATATATTTTACAGTCTTCACTTTTTAAGTCCTTGATTGAACCATTTATGAATGTGCTTAATGTTTCAATCCAATTAAATTATATGTATTTCCTTAAGTACTTATGAGTAACAGCTAATCGCGTGCTGAACTACCTTATTGCGAATTATTGCAAGTGAGATACATTATTTTTCTAGAATTGATTTCTATCTGAAAACAAAAGCTCTGAAGTAGATTATTTTTATTGCTTTTGAAAGTTTTTATGAAAAAGATGGAATGCCTATTTATATTTACTATAATTTTTTGTGTGCTATTAGTAGAAAAAAAAAAGGTTGCACCTAAATATTACTTGAAAAAAAGATCAGTATCTCAGTTTTTCTTGCTATTAATATTACTTTCTTTCTCTTTGTAATATTGAAATTATCATATATTTTACTATGTCCTTCAGGGAGTTTGCTCGACATTGAAAAAAAATCCATTTCCAAGTTTCAAGCCATTTTTGGTTATTGGATTGAAGCAATAGCATATAAAAAGATTTGCATATCATGTGAGACAAAACACCAAATCCAGTCTTCTGCATTGCTGAATGATGTCATAAGTGTTTTGTAGTTTCAAGGAAACATATGTCCTGTGAAATTGTACCTATCATCTTTCAATCTTACTGCTAGCTCACATTGCTCAATTATCTCAGTACTCTCACAAGCAGAATTCCTGATGTGATGTGTGAGGAGAGGTCTAAGGGTTTAAAAGGCTTTCAGCATCACCCGTGGCTTCAGCTGGAAAATGTGCTTTATTTCATCTTCTCTGTTACTAAGAATGCAAGCTAATTCAATTAATTTGCATTCATCTCCTTGACCCTCCCTTGTACAGAAGAAATCAGCAAAAACATCACCAATATAATAGATTTACAGCAGTTTTTCTGGCTGTTATTTGGCCTCCATAATAAAGGTGATTGATTTTTTTCTTTCCCTCTTTGCATATTTATTAATGTTCTCAATGAAATGGTATTGCTCTTGATTTACATGGGCTAACCAGAACATTTTTCCAGCTTTGACAACCATGCATAATACTGCAGGTGAAATACCATATCTAAAAAGCCTGTATCATGAGTTTAATCATGCTATTTAATTGAGAGGCTTAATTTGAAAATAATTGTTCACAGCAATTAAGTAAAACCCCCAATTTCATTAACAGACTTCCTAATTAGGAAGTCCAACATAAAAGTGCTAATGTTGCTTCATTAGGGTGAATTACTGTTTCTAATACTACTTTTTTTGCTTTCTATAAAATTTGTTTCTGCAGTAGAGTATCAGTCTAATAACTGGTACTAGTTTAGTAACAAATTTCCTGTTGTAACACATTCATGTCCCAGCCAAGTGTGCAATGATTTATTGAAAAGGAAATTAAATCTATATTTTAAATTTTAAGTGTAGTCTGAAACTTAAAGAAATCTGAGATATAGCAATATATAATCAAGTATGTAGGAGTTAATTGCTTTGAAGAAAAAGCATTTTTCTATAATTTAATGTCTCAATACATATTGAACACTTGCTGCATAAGAAACTGGAATGACAACTAAAAAGGTAAAAAATGTAGCTCCTAATAAGATATAGTGATGGGAAAAGTAAGGCAGTGTCACAAGATTATAAAATGTCATTAATAGTATTTAACTGTCAGAGCTATGTTTAAAACACTGAGGGATTGTCATGGGTTCAGCAGTAGCTCATGCTCTGCCAGGGAGGAGGGAGAGATAGGGCGCCTGGTCTGGGCTAGTCGGGGAGGTATTCCATACCACAGCACGTCCTGCTCGGGGAGGGGACTGGAAGCTGGCCGGGAGGGGAGGGGTTAGCTCTCTCCTCCAGGCTGGGCTCCGAGAGGGAACGGGAAGCTAGCCAGGAGGGGAGGGGGGAGCTCTCTCTTCCAGGCTGGCCTCGTGGCGGCGGGTGGTGTCGTATTCTCTCTCCCTGTTTGTCTCGTCTAACATTGATTTGTTGTTGGTAGCGGTAGTGATTTGTGTTATACCTTAATTGCTGGACTGATTTTACCTCAATCCGTGGGAGTTGTATTCCTCTGGCTCTCCTTCCCATGCCTCCCGGAGTGGGAAGGTGAGGGGGGGGAGGTGAAACAAAGGGGGAACTGTGCAGATTTAGTTTAAACCACGACAGGGATCATTTAATTTTTTTTTTTTTACCATATTGATATAACTGTGTGCTAAAAGGAAGAAGGATATTTCTATTTCAGTCAAGATGTTCCACTCTGGTGCTAACACGGTTGCTGGAAAGCTTAAAAGCAGTGAGAATTACCGTTCACGTTAAGACAATTAAGAATAATGATGATAATGAAACTAGGTCATGGTTGGTTACGTTTTCTTGTTTCTTTTTTTTTTTTAATGTATAACATTCAAGTGATGTATGAATCCTTGAGGGCTTGTTTTGTTTTGGTAGAAAGTATTATATAGTGCCTACCAGCCCAGACTGTCATCCCTCACTTGAGGTCATTACATTCTTTTCTGCATATAAATATGCAGTATTCAGCAGCTTCAGCATGCTATGGAGTGTATAAACGAAAATGTAGAAGAAAAAGTTGCACATGAAAGCAGTAAGGAGAAAATTAAAAGGATGTAGCAGAACATAAAAGCAGAAAACAAAATAATCCTTGTTTAGTTTTGAGTTGGCTTCAAGCTTTATTTCCTTTATTTTTTTTTTCATATGGTAGCTTGCTTAAAGTATAAAAATGATTAAAAACAGGTTACCAAGAAGAACACACTGATGTATTACTTGTGAGAGACTATCCACCTGTCTAATCAGTAGATATATGTAGTACTGACAACTTTTACGTACTTAAAGCTTTTAATACTGGTAAAAATATATATATAGTTATGGTTTGGATTTTTAGTTTCAGATTGCAACATGTTGACGTATTCATGTACACATTTGTATAGAGAAACAGCAAACCTCATAAAAAGGCAAAGAATAATTTTTATGTATTACTCTCCATTCAAAACCACAAAATACTTATATGTACGGCTATGGAGAAAAACCTACAAATTCAGAGAGAAGTTGCAAATAGACCATGAATGCTTGTCTCATGGGTCAAGAGAAGATGGAGACAATTTTCCATATGGAGTGACAGAACCAAACTGAAAGTCGATGCAGCAAAGACTAAATGTCTCCAATTGCAGTTTGGATGATTCATCCAGACATTAGGAAAATCATTTTTAACAGTAGAATAGGGCAAGTTACCCAGGGAGGTTAATGCTCACCCTGAATGAGCTGGATGAGATTCAAAGCTTATCAAAACAATGCCATAGCTATCTTAATTTTACAAGTTTAGGCTTATTATTTTGACATAGTTATCTTTATTCATGGATTGACATTCTCACATGTGAACATGTTCATTACGCTAATTCACATAGGTTATATGACATTCATAGTCTGAACTCAGGGCACATCATAATACCTAACAGCAGGACTCTAGAAGTACTCCTTATCTTCAGCTCTGCTACACTGACAACTTTTTTTCTGAATGTGTGTAAGTTTATAGGACTTTCTGAGGTGCTTCAAAGAAGTTATGGCACTCTGTGGGAGCATGTGAATTCCCAGTTGTGTGGTGTGAGAGTCAGAAGAGGGAGATCTTGAACAAAGAGCTCAGTTTCACAGAACACAAATCCAAAGCTGTCTTTTTCAACTAGGCCTCTGGGTTCAGTGTATAATACCCATTTTGTAGCAAAAAAACTATTTTCCATAAAACCATCAGTTTTGCTACTATTCTTTAATTGCTTTCTGATAATATCTGCTGGGATCAGACTGTCTGCCATTATCTGCTCCTTGAAGGAATGAGGTTCCAAGTCCAAGGCACAAAGTCAGGTTTATTACGAGAAGGCACTTATTAAGTAGAAAACAGTGACACCACCCTTTGACGGGGGAACTGTTCTGCTCCTATTCCAGATTCCTTATTGTCATGGTTTAAACTAAGTCCCCCAACTCCCGGAGAGTTATGAAGGAGAATCCAAGGAATGTAGCCCCCATGGGTTGAGATAAGAACGGTTTAATAGCTAAGGCATAACACAATAATAATGATACAGCCAATAACAAGCAAAAAGAATACAACACCCCACCAGCCACCGACCCATAACTCACTCCACCCTGCCCGGCCGAGCACAGCGTGCTCCCTCCTCCATTTTTCTCCAGAGGTCCACGCCTCCAGCTCTCTCTCCCAGTTGCCTCCTGGGCATCACGTGCTATGGTATGGAATACCTCATTGACTAGCCTGGGTCAGGTGTCCTGTCTTTCCTTCCTCCCGGCCTCCCCTCCTCCCCGGCAGAGCACATGATCAGAAAAGGCCTTGAAAAAAAACACCCTCAAAACATACTTGCTATCAGCAACTGTTCCCAGCCCATAACTCAAAACACAGCACTGCACCAGCTACAAGAAGGAGAAAAATGACTGCTACGGCTGAACCCATGACATTATCCACCCCTTATTCCATACCATTCACGTCATGCCCAGATCCCACATTTTCAATACACCATCACTCTTAAGTCCACACCTCGATCATGAGACATCTCTATGTTGCATCTCTGGAATGATGGCCTGAAGTATCTGGGCCCACCAGGCTCAAAATCATTCACCATCCCCTTCAACAGTTCTACAGCTTGCTGCTGGGGACTCCATACAGCTGCCTTCCACTTCCAATGCTTCCAAAGCACTGGAGTGGCCCAGTGGACCAGATGCCTGGCCATACTGTCCCACATGCCCTGCCACTCATGACTGTCCAGCCTTGGGGACAGTCTCCTGGTGCTTCTATGTACTTGTCTAACCTTAGACAAGACCCAAACCTAACTCTGCTTAACTTTTGGGATCGGGGCTGATGTAGCTGCCCTGCTTGCCAGTTCTCCCACCACCAGCTTCTCTTCTCCTGAGTCCGGATCTTCCTTCTCTGCCTTGCTGGGAAATGCTGCATGGTCTCCTGTATCCTGCTGGGGCTCGGTGGATGACTTCCAGGGAATATTCTCGGATGCTGTGGGGTTCGGAATGGCGGCGAGACTCGGTTCCTCCACTGCCTTGCTGGGAAGTGCTGCGTGGTCTCCTGCATCCTGCTGGGGCTCGGCA
Organism: Melopsittacus undulatus; assembly: GCF_012275295.1. Taxonomy (NCBI): domain Eukaryota; kingdom Metazoa; phylum Chordata; class Aves; order Psittaciformes; family Psittaculidae; genus Melopsittacus; species Melopsittacus undulatus. The sequence goes on along the minus strand of NC_047527.1, from coordinate 79,341,524 downwards.
GGCGACTTCCAGGGGACACTCTCAGCTGTTGGGGGGTTGGGAAAGGCCGCGGGACTCACCTCCCCCGCTGCCTGATCCCGCTGCTCAGCTACCGTCTTGCTCCTCTCCCGCCTGTTCCCGCTGCTCTGCCACAGCAGTTTGGCTCCCCGTGCCGCTCTCCCTGGCAGCCTCAGCTGCCGGCAGCTCCCGGGACCACTCCTTCCCGGCTTCACGCAGCCTCATGCGGACGAAGGAGAGGGCAAGGACGGCGAAGAGCAGTGGGACAGCCCGGTACAAGTCCAAGTCCACGGCCACGTCCATCCCCCCCTGCTGCCGGAGCCCCACCATATTACAAGCCTCCGACACAAAGTACAGTGAAACAAAATCTCTAGCCCAAGCCCCATGATCAACAAACACAAACACATCCAATCCATACACAAAGTACCCGGCAAAATCCCGAAACCGCAAGATCCAGAGAAAAAACTCTAAGAGCCAATAAATCAGCATTGTGACAAGAGACCATAAATCCGCTCAGATCTGTTCTTATCTCAAACCCTCGTGCCCCACGTTGGGCGCCAAAAATGTCGTGGTTTAAACTAAGTCCCCCAACTCCCGGAGAGTTATGAAGGAGAATCCAAGGAATGTAGCCCCCATGGGTTGAGATAAGAACGGTTTAATAGCTAAGGCATAACACAATAATAATGATACAGCCAATAACAAGTGAAAAGAATACAACACCCCACCAGCCACCGACCCATAACTCACTCCACCCTGCCTGGCCGAGCACCGCGTGGTCTCTCCTCCATTTTTCTCCAGAGGTCCACCCCTCCAGCTCTCTTCTCCCAGTTGCCTCCTGGGCCTGATGTGCTATGCTATGGAATACCTCATTGGCTAGCCTGGGTCAGGTGTCCTGTCTCTCCTTCCTCCCGGCCTCCCCTCCTCCCCAGCAGAGCATGTGCTCAGAAAAGGCCTTGAACAAAAACACCCTCAAAACATGCCCACCACCAAACAACTGTTCCCAGCCCAGAAGTCAAAACACAGCACTGCACCAGCTACAAGAAGGAGAAAAAATGACTGCTACTGCTCAAACCATGGCACTTATTGAATTATAAGTAGTAGGTGTGACACAGCTCCTAAGGAAGTATTCTTACCCTACTTCCCAAGTAAAGGGTGACCACCAAGGTGTGGGTCAACTGTTCCTCAGGAGCGCTGCAATCAGATCTGAGGGAGCAGTCTATACTCCCTTCCTCAGCCATTTCTGTGGTCACTAACCACAAGTGTCATTTTGTACTTGTCAGGAAATTTCAGGGATTGCAGGTTGAAAAGCTCAGGGCCCAGTACAACAAAAGGTCAGTTCCTCAGCCAAAACACTGCACTTGGTTTGAATCATCTCCCCACAGTCCACCCCTTGACCACAGGAATCACTGCTGAATAGGGGACCTTAGGGTCGTTGGAGTGCTGGTGGAAGAGATCTTGCTTTCACACATATAAACACAAAACATTGTGTCATCTGGTACAGAAGGCTTGCAGCATTGACCAGCTCTCTAGAAAGCCTGTTCCAGTATCTGACCGCCCTCTCAGTAAAGAAATGTTTCCTGACTTCCGGTCTAAACGTCCTCTGACACTGCTTTGAACCATTCCCATGAGTCCTGTCATTGGATACCAGGGAGAAGAGATCAGTACCTCCTTCTCCCTTTGCCTCCTCAGGAAGCTGCAGAGAGAAATGAGGTCATCTCCTTTTCTCTGAACTAGATGAGAAAAATTATCACCTTGAGCAATGTGAAAACAGGAAACATTCTGAGGTTCATACTAACTGATACAAAGCATGCTGAGAATTCTGTTAATGGAAACATACCCTGAATTTCATTAGGGGTACCATCTCTGCTTCACAGTACTTTAAAACTGAATTACGACTGACCAGTTTTGTCACCATCTTTCTGACAAGGTTAACAGTTTCTTTCTAACGACTTTGACAGTTATTACTGTCATTATTTCTCAGCTGTCATTTCAGAGGACTGTCTTGATTGAATATTTTTGCTGTTGTACGGTATTTTATTTTAAAGATTGCATGCCATTTTAGTAGCCATATATGGCTTAACTACTTATAAAGCCGTAGAGTTTCTGCAGTATATCTTCTGTGTAGCAAAATAAACTCAGGTTAACACTACTGCTGCTATTTTAGAACTCATCCTTCCATCTTCAGAGGATTCTGGCTGTTAGGTTGGGCTGCTGTTGTAGATATAAATCCTACAAGCATTTCTAGATGCATGCTCTGCCAAAATTTGACTTCAAAATTTGAAAATTTGAATCCTATGGAATCATGTTAAAAATCATCTAAAATTAAGGGTTCTAATTGATTAAGGGTGAAGAACTACATTTACTTCAGTATGACATTTAACCTCTTCTCATCATTCTTCTGGAGAAAAATGATGTTTTAGAAGCATTTGAACTCTTCACACAAGAGTAGTATACTTGCATCCAGAGAGTTTCCATTGCTGTTACAATGTGTGTATCTGTTTTGTGTGTTTTTTCTATTTCCATTCTTCCTATTTATTGCTATTTTTTCTTACCCAGTCATTTTTGCTAAATCATTCGATTTTACATTTTAATAAAATAACCTTTTTGCAATTAGAAATTCTTTTTATCTTACTGAAGAGGTCTGGACAGGCACTCAAGGTAGTTTGGGTCCAGCAACTCAAAGCATATCATGGCCTGTTTCAAAGCATATGTAATTTCTGTTAGCTTCCCTGTGTGATAGGTACTCTACACCATGAAAAAATAGGCCCTGAGAATCATCACCTTACAAATATGTTCTCTGATAATCTACCACAGAAACAAAGGGAATGACATTCTAGCTCAGATTTTGGTCAGTTCCTGTGATATCACACTTTGGAAGGATCTGTTTGAAATAGGAACTGACTTTTACTATCATTAAAATTAGTACACACCTTTATTGCCTGCAAGGGTTTGTTACTAGCTAAATGTATTGCTTATATATTAAATTACTTCGTTGGCTTCTGGGCTTGAGTGGAATGAGTAATACAAGCTATTTTGTTAATTCCTTTTAACTGTTGTTACTCCGTTGGCTTCTGGGCTTGAGTGGAATGAATAATACAAGCTATTTTGTTAATTCCTTTTAACTGTTGTTAATTAATACTGTTCTATGCAATACTGAATAGCAGCTAAGGTACACACACTAACGCTCATATATGGGAAAGGAAGTTTATTCTTTGCTTCTGGTGAAATGCTGCATGCTCATCAGCAGGTTGTTTTTGTAGTTGTTTCTGGTTCCTGATTTGCATTAATAAAATATAAAACATGGAGGGTTATTCAACATATTTTTTCTTTTTCAAGCTAGACTAAGAAGATGTTTATAACAGAAAAAATGTTTTTGATGTTACAGTCTCTTCTGTAACATGTGAGCAAAACCAGAAAGCTGCAAAATTGATTATTCTCATGTTGCTGAGCTTTAACAGCCTTCAGGGTTTGACCTTTTTGAGGATACTATAGGTTACTATTTTTTGTTTCTGTTTGCTTTTATTCATAACAGACAAATAATTTATTTTAAAGTCCATCATCCAGAGCCTAGTTCTACCCATATACTTGTTGAAATCTTCATGTCATGACAGAAAACTTATGATAATTATTGTAGCTTAAAGTGTCTTTCTGTCTCCCTGTTTGTAAATTTTCATTTACTTGTTAATGATTTCCCCATCCTGAAACTTCTAAAATATGGGTCTTACTGTGTCTCTGTAGTTGGTCTGTGATTGAAGTTAAGATTCTATGTAAACAGTACCACATAGTAACCCTTTCAGTGATCCCTAAAGAACTAAAGTCACAGCTTTTGTCTTTCCTTTAGACAGTTTACTGTGCTTTCTCCCTTCTTTTCTTAGGCTTGAACCCATAGATTGATTCTTACATCATTAAAATGAGTTGTGTAAGGGGAAGTTGCAGAATCAGGCCTTGTATATGTGCACATGCACTCATACATTGAATCTTAATTGCTTTGTCTTTGTTGACAATTCAGCCAAGGTGAACAACATTACAAGTCAAAGAAAGGGTAGTAATAGAAATAAGCCAGATGTTGCTTCAGTGTTGAATAGTAAATGTAGAATTTAATGTTCTCTTCTGTTCATGAATAAAAAAGAAAAAAAATGAAAGAACCTTTCTTGGAAAAAAAGATGCAAGTAGAATATTGCATAATATTTAAACATACATTCTTAGGAAATGGATCAGAATGTAATCAGCTTTTACTAGTTTTTTTCTTATTTGCATTAAATTTCAATTTGGGTGTCAAAAAGATATTTTGTTATTGCCATTTCTTATGGTGCATGTTACCTGTCATCTGCGTTAGAGAGTTCTTTCCTTAGAAGAAAGCTCAGATTTTGTTGAAATCAGATAATATTAAATGAGAAGTTTTGGAGAGAAGGAGTACATACTAATCTTTTGGCAAGTGACAAAACTGTTAACTTTAAAGTTTGCTTTGGAACAAGAATGAAGACCAAATTAGAACTTATTTGTGTCTTCCCCAGGAAATCTTTGGAAAGCCATTTAACATGAGAATATTTTTTCAAGCAGGGTGGACTTTTTGAAGTAATCTGTGCTTCTATGTTAAATTGAAAATTAGCCAGCTTTCTTAGATCCCTCTTCTCTCATAGCCATATTCCATTAAACCTTTCAAGAAAAAAACTGAACAGGCCAAAGTTTGCTCTGATGAAAGCTGTGAGTGTGATCCTGCTTTTTTGTTTTCTTCCCTTCTCTTGGTCTCTTAAACTCTACCATCTCAGAGTTACTGCTGTCAAGGCTGTCGCTGACCTTCACATCTCCAGCCAGTTAATTCTTTTTTGCAACTATCAGGCCCTGCAAAACATCTTTGCTGATCAGCTTCTCAGTCATCTGTGTCAGAAAGTTACCATCAGTGCAAGCAGGAATCTCATGTATGATTTATACCCTGCTGTGTTGCCCCTTCAACAGATATTGGAGCAACATAGCTAATTTGATTTCAGAATTGTATGAGATACTTTGATAGTCTTGAGAAGATTTGAGATTTTGTTATTTTCTTTCTTGCGGTGCACCATTGGAAGCATAATCGGAACCAGACAGTTATGTGACTTTTCAGTCACATACATCAACAGCTCAGCAGGCAGAAGGTGCCACTTCCAAATTATGTCTGTCTAACTTAAAGAAAAAGTATTCTATGCCACAAACTGGAAAACAGAAGTTAAAGCAATTCAAGAAGAAATATTAATTATGTCATCTTCAGTTAGCATCACAATGCAAATTACCATTACGCTATCAAACAATTTTATAGCAGTTTCAGTAGATATTCCTAATAGCAGGATATGAAGGACTTGCTCTTCTTGGGTCATATTTGTTAGATTCAGTGCTGTTGCTGTGAGAAGGTTGCTGCAGACTTTTGTCATCTGGCAATTGCAGTGGAGTGTCAGAATGACAATTTGCTTTATGGCTTACGTGACGCATCACCAGCAAACCAGTATGAGCATTTATATTGCCCATGGCTGCTACCATACAGAAATATCATGATTTGACTTGAGTTTACAGATTAAGAGGCCTCTTCTGATGAGAGAATTGTCACTTTAAAAAAACATTGTGAGATCAATTACATAATTTACTGTGCTCAAGTTTTGCATTACTTTAGTCATGTAAGCTTCCTAACTTTAAAGAAAGGACGAAAACTAATTATTATTTTCACCCTTTGCTTTGGCACTGCTATAAACAGTGTTTTCTCTGATTAATGATTTCTCTCTGCACTGGTGAGGCTGCACTTCTGTAATGGGTTCAGCAGTAGCTCATGCTCTGCCAGGGAGGAGGGAGAGATAAGGCTCCTGGTCTGGGCTAGTTGGGGAGGTATTCCATACCACAGCACGTCCTGCTCGGGGAGGGGACTGGAAGCTGGCCCGGAGGGGAGGGGTTAACACTCCAGGCTGGGCTAGGGAAGGCAACTGGAAGCTGGCCAGGAGGGGAGGGGGGAGCTATCTCTCTTCCGGGTTGGCCTCGTGGCGGCGGGTGTTATCGTATTCTCTCTCCCTGTTTGTCTCCTCTAACATTGATTTGTTGTTGGTACAGGTAGTGATTTCTGTTATACCTTGATTGCTGGACTGATTTTACCTAAATCCGTGGGAGTTGTATTCCTCTGGCTCTCCTTCCCAACCCTCCGGGAGTGGGAAGGGGGGGGGAAACAAAGGGGTAACTGTGCAGATTTAGTTTAAACCACGACAGTTTTTGGCGCCCGACGTGGGGCACAAACCCACAAAATAACAACAAATCTGACAGGATTTATAGTCATTTGTCACAATACTGTTTTATTGGCTCTCACAGTTTTTTCTCCTTATCTCACTGTTTCAGGATTTTACCAGTTACTTTTCGTATATATTAGCTGTGTTAGTGTTTATCAAGTATGGGGTTTGGGCTAAGGTTCTTGTCTCATTGTACTTTATGTTAATGACTTGTAATACAATAGAAGCATTCATCATGAAACTGATCTGGTTTATGCTCCCAGCATGGTCACCAACTTTATATTTTGGGAGGTATATAATAGAAGTGCTTAGCAATTTCACATCTTTTTTCTCCTTCTCGGGTGGTCAACCTGTGAAGGAGACATTCTTCTATCCTCCCAGTGTTCTCTCCAGATGGTCTACAACATCATTTGAGGGTTTTGAAGTTTTTGAATGGCCTTTTAATACTGCTGAGACTTGTATGCTGATTGCGATGGGGATCACCATAGTAGCACGCATACAGAGTGTGTTTTGCTCACAGTTATTTAATCTGATTTCAAGAGTTAAGCGGAGTCAGGTCTGGTCCTGTATTGGGGTTAAACGACGACATAGGAGGACCAGGAGATCTTCCCAGAGGCTGGACACTCATGAGTGGCAGGGTGTGTGGGATAGTATGGGCAAGGATCTAGGTCAGTGGGCCCCTACAGTACTTTGGAATATTACTTCCGAACAAGTGAAGAATCCGGAAGAATTAGTGAAACACCTAAATGAGGTGTGTTGTCGTTCTGGCCATAACAGAGATGAACAAATTACGGCAACGTGCTGGGGCTTGGCCTATGCCTATAGGGCCTTGTTCGACACTATCCAACACCTTCAAAAGGAAAAAAATGTCCCTGGATCTGAGAGCAACACAGAAGTCAGCGCAGCTGTTCCAACTCCAAGTACAGCAGCTACACCATCCACAGGGGAAAGTACAGTTGCTACCAAAACTGAAGATTCAGTTTAAACCACAACATAACCCTAACCCTAACCCTGGTCCATAGAGAAAAGCCCTATAATACCAGAACTAAGCATTGCCCAAAAGAGAAATAAGTGGAAGTAGTAATATATGTGCTGTGCCACACACCTCTTGGCATGCCCTTTACAACAGGAGTGACCCTGGAGCTCTACTCATTTTACATTTCAGAATCCTAACCCTAACCCTAATTTTAGTCGAGTACCGAGTGATGAGGCCAACGGCAGAAACATCTAAGCTGTCCCAGATAAGAAAGTTCTGGAAGTAGTACCATAGGTGCTGTGCCACGCTCCTCTTGGCATGCCTTTTAAAACATTAGTGCCCCTGGACCTCTAGTCATTTTAGATCTCAGAATGCTAACCCCAACCCTAATTTTAGTCGGGTACCGAGAGATGAAGCCAACGTCAGAAATATCCATGCTGTCCCAGATGAGAATGTTCTGGAAGTAGTAATATAGGTGCTGTGCCATGCTCCTCTTGGCATGCCCCTTACAACATTAGTGCCCCTGGACCTGTAGTCATTTTAGATCTCAGAATGCTAACCCTAAACCTAATTTTAGCCCGGTCAATAGAGACAAGCCCAAGAAAACCAGCACTAAGGATTGCCCAAATGAGAAATGAGTGGAAGTATTAATATAGGTGCTGTGCCACGCTCATCTTCGCATGCCCTTTACAACAATAGTGCCCCTGGAGCTCTAGTCATTTTAGATCTCAGAATGCTAACCCTAAACCTAATTTTAGCCAGGTCAATAGAGACAAGCCGTATAACACCAGGACTAAGGTTTGCCCAAATGAGAAATGAGTGGAAGTAGTAAAATAGGTGCTGTGACACGCTCCTCTTGGCATGACCTTTACAACATTAGTGCCCCTGGAGATCTAGTCATTTTAGATCTCAGAATGCTAACCCTAACCCTAATTTTAGCCAGGTTGGAGAGATGAGGCCTATGTCAGCAGCATCTATGCTGTCCCAGATGAGAAAGTTCTGGAAGTAGTAATATAGGTGCTGTGCCACGTTCCTCTTGCCATGCCCCTTACAACATTAGGGCCCCTGGAGCTCTAGACATTTTAGATCTCAGAATGCTAACCCCAACCCTAACCTTAATTTTAGCCCGGTCAATAGAGACAAGCCCTATAATACCAGGACTAAGGATTGCCAAAAGGCAAATGCGTGGAAGTAGTAATATAGGTGGTGCGCCACGCTCCTCTTGGCATGCCCTTTACACCATTTTTGCCCCTGGAGTTCTAGTCATTTTAGATGTCAGAATGCTAACCCTAACCCTAACCCTAATTTTAGCCCGGTCCCTAGTGATGAGGCCCAGGTCAGAAACATCTATGCTGCCCAGATGAGAAATTTCTCTAAGTAGTAATATAGGTGCTGTGCCAAGCTGCACTTAGCATGCCCCTTACAACATGAGGGCCCCTGGAGCTCTAGTCATTTTAGATCTCAGAATTCTAACCCTAACCCTAATTTTAGCCTGGTCAATAAAGACAAGCTGTATAATACCAATACTAAGGATTGCCCAAATGAGAAATGAGTGGAAGTATTCATATAGGTGCTGTGCCACGGTGCAGTTGGCATGCCCTTTAGAACATTAGTGCCACTGGGGCTCTAGTCATTTTAGATCTCAGAATGCTAACCCTAACGCTAACCCTAATTTTAGCCCGTTCCCTAGTGATATGTCCCCCGTCAGCAGCATCTAAGCTGTCCCAGATGAGAAAGTTCTGGAAGTCGTAATATAGCTGCTGTGCCACGTTGCTCTTGCTATGCCCTTTACAAAATTATTGCCCCTGGAGCTATAGACATTTTAGATCCCAGAATTCTAACCCTAACCCTAATTTTAGCCTGGTCAATAAAGATAAGCCCTATAATACAAATACTAAGTATTGCCCAAATGAGAAAGGAGTGGAAGTAGTAATATAGGTGCTGTGCCACGCTCCTCTTGGCATGCCCTTTACAACATTATTGCCCCTGGAGCTCTAGTCGTTTTAGATCTCAGAATGCTAACCCTAACCTTAACCCCAATTTTAGACCGGTCCCTAGTGATGAGGCCCACGTCAGAAACATCTATTCTGTCCCAGATGAGAAAGTTCTCTAAGTAGAATTATAGGTGCTGTGCCACCCTCCTCTTGGCATGACCTTTAAAAAATTATTGCCCCTGGAGCTATAGTCATTTTAGATCCCAGAATTCTAACCCTAACCCTAATTTTAGCCTGGTCAATAAAGACAAGCCCTATAATACCAATACTAAGTATTGCCCAAATGAGAAATTAGTGGAAGTAGTAATATAGGTGCTGTGCCGCGCTCCCCTTGTCATGCCCTTTGCAACATTATTGCCCCTGGAGATCTAGTCATTTTAGATCTCAGAATGCTAACCCTAACCCTAAACCTAATTTTAGCCCGGGCAATAGAGACAAGCCCTTTAATACCAGGACTAATGATTGCCCAAATGAGAAATGAGTGGAAGTAGTAAAATAGGTGCTGTGCCGCGCTCCCCTTGTCATGCCCTTTACAACATTATTGCCACTGGAGCTCTTGTCATTTTAGATCTCAGAATGCTAACCCTAATAGTAAACCTAATTTTAGCCCAGTCAATAGAGACAAGCCCTATAATACCAGGACTAAGCATTGCCCAAATGACAAATGGTTGGAAGTAGTATTATCGGTGCTGTGTCACGCTCCACTAGGCAAGCCCCTTACAACATTATGGCCACTAGAGCTCTAGTCATTTTAGATCTCAGAATGCTAACCCTAACACTAATTCTAGCCTGGTCAATAAAGACAAGCCCTATAATACCAATACTAAGGATTGCCCAAATGAGAAATGTGTGTAAGTATTCATATCGGTGCTGTGCCACGCTGCAATTGGCATGCCTTTTACAACATTAGTGCCACTGGAGCTCTAGCCATTTTAGATCTCAAAATGCTAACCCTAACACTAACCCTAATTTTAGCCCGTTCCCTAGTGATATGTCCCACGTCAGCAGCATCTAAGCTGTCCCAGATGAGAATGGTCAGGAAGTCGTAATATAGTTCCTGTGCCACGCTCCTCTTGCTATGCACTTTACAACATTATTGCCCCTGGAGCTCTGGACATTTTAGATCGCGGAACCCTAACCCTATCCCTAATTTTAGCCCCGTCAATAGTGACAAGTCCTATTGTACCAGGACTTAGGATTGCCCAAAATAGAAATGAGTGGAGGTATTTATATAGGTGCTGTGCCACGCTCCTCTTGCCATGACCTCAAAAAAATTATTGCCCCTGGAGCGCTAGTCATTTTAGATCTCAGAATACTAACCCTAACCCGAACATTAATTTTAGCCTTGTTCCTAGTGATGAGGCCCCTGTCAGAAACATCTATGCTGTCCAGGCTAATAAAGTTCTGGAAGTAGTAATATAGGAGCTGTGCCACGCTCCTCTTGGCATGACCTTTACAACATTAGTGCCCCTGGAGCTCTAGTCATTTTAGATCTCAGAATGCTAAACCTAACCCTAATTTTAGCCAGGTCGGAGAGATGAGGATTATGTCAGCAGCATCTATGCTGTCCCAGATGAGAAAGTTCTGGCAGTAGTAATACAGGTGCTATGCCACGCTCCTCTTGGCATGCCCTTTACAACATTAGTGCCCCTGGAGCTCTAGTCATTTTAGATCTCAGAATGCTAACCCTAACCCTAATTTTATCCCGGTCAATAGAGAGAAGGCCTATAATACCAGGACTAAGTATTGCGCAAATGAGAAATGAGTGGAAGTAGTAATATAGGTGCTGTGCCACGCTCCTCTTGGCATGCCCTTTACAACATTAGTGCCCCTGGAGCTCTAGTCATTTTCGATCTCAGAATGCTAACCCTAAACCTAATTTTAGCCCGGTCAATACAGACTAGCCGTATAATAGTAGGACTAAGGATTGCCCAAATGAGAAATGAGTTGTAGTAGTAATATAGGTGCTGTGCCACGCTCCTCTTGGCATGCCCTTTAAAACATTATTGCCCCTGGAGCTCTAGTCATTTTAGATCTCAGAATGCTAACCCTAACACTAAGAATACTTTTAGCCCGGTCGGACTGATGAGGCATATGTCAGCAGCATCTATGCTGTCCCAGATGAGAAAGTTCTCTATGTAGTAATGTAAGTGCTGTGCCAGGCTCCTCTTGGCATGCCCCTTACAACATTAGTGCCCCTGGAGCTGTAGTCATTTTAGATCTCAGAATGCTAACCCTAAACCTAACCCTAATTTTAGCCCGGTCAATAGAGACAAGCCCTATAATACCAGGACTAAGGATTGGCCAAATGATAAATGAGTGGAAGTAGTAATACAGGTGCTATGCCACACTCCTCTTGGCATGACATTTACAACATTAGTGCCCCTGGAGCTCTAGTCGTTTTAGATCTCAGAATGCTAACCCTACCCCTAACCCTAATTTTAGCCCGGTCAATATAGACAAGCCGTATAATAGTAGGACTAAGGATTGCCCAAATGAGAAATGAGTGGATGTAGTAATATAGGTGCTGTGCCACGCTCCTCTTGGCATGCCCTTTAAAACATGAGTGCCCCTGGAGCTCTATTCATTTTACATCTCAGAATGCTAACCCTAACCCTAACCCTAATTTTAGCACTGTCGGACTAGTGAGGCCTATGTCAGCAGCATCTCTGCTGTCCCAGATGAGAAAGTTCTCTACTTAGTAATATAGGTGCTGCGCCACGCTCCTCTTGCTTTGCCCTTAACAACATTATTGCCCCTGGAGCTCTAGACATTTTAGATCGCGGAACCCTAACCCTAACCCTACTTTTAGCTTGGTCAATAGAGACAAGGCGTATAATACAAGGACTAAGTATTGCCGAAATGAGAAATGAGTGGAAGTATTAATATAGGTGCTTTCTCACACTCCTCTTGGCATGCCCTTTACAATATTATTGCCCCTGAAGCTCTAGTCATTTTAGATCTCAGAATGCTAACCCTAACCCTAATTTTAGCCCGGTCAATAGAGACAAGCCCTATAGTACCAGGACTAAGGATTGCCCAATTGAGAAATGAGGGGAAATAGTAATATAGGTGCTGTGCCACGCTCCTCTTGGCATGCCCTTTACAACATTAGTGCCCCTGGAGCTCTAGTCATTTTAGATCTCAGAAGGCTAACCCTAACCCTAAGCCGAATTTTAACCCCGTCAATAGAGACAAGACATATAATACCAGGACTAAGGATTGCCCAATTGAGAAATGAGTGGAAGTAGTAATATAGGTGATGTGCCACGCTCCTCTTGGCATTCCCTTTAAAACATTAGTGCCCCTTGAACTCTAGTCATCTTAGATCTCATAATGCTAACCCTAACCCTAACCCTAATTTTAGCGCGGTCAATAGTGACAAGCCCTATAGTACCAGGACTTAGGATTGCCGAATTGAGAAATGAGTATAAGTAGTAATATAGGTGCTTTGTCACGCTCAACTTGCATGCCCTTTACAACATTAGTGCCACTGGAGCTCTAGTCGTTTTAGATCTCAGAATCCTATCCCTAACCCTAATTTTAGCCCGGTCAATAGAGATATGTCCCATGTCAGCAGCGTCTAAGCTGTCCCAGATAAAAAATTTCTGGAGGTAGTAATATAGGTGCTGTGCCACGCTCCTCTTGCTATGCCCTTTACAACATTATTGCCCCTGGAGATCTAGGCATTTTACATCGCGGAACCCTAACCATAACCCTAATTTTAGCCTGGTCAATAGAGAGAAGCCCTATAATACCAGGACTACGGATTGCCAAATTAAGAAATGGGTGGAAGTAGTAATATAGGTGCTCTGCCACGCTCCTCTTGGAATGACCTTTACAACATTATTGCCCCTGGAGCTCTAGTCATTTTAGATCTCAGAATGCTAACCCTAACCCTAATTTTATTCCCGGTCAATAGAGACAAGCCCTATAATACCAGGACTAAGGATCGCCCAAATGAGAAATGAGTGGATGTAGTAATATAGGTGCTGTGCCACGCTCCTCTTGGCATGCCCTTTAAAACATTATTGCCACATTAGCTCTAGTCCTTTTAGATCTCAGAATGCTAACCCTAACCCTATTTTAAGCCTGGTCAATAAAGACAAGCCGTATAATACCAATACTAAGGATTGCCCAAATGAGAAATGAGTGGAAGTAGTAATATAGGTGCTGTGCCACGCTCCTCTTGGCATGCCCCTTACAACATGAGTGCCCCTGGAGTTCTAGTCATTTTAGATCTCAGAATGCTAACCCTAACCCTAATTTTAGGCCGGTCAATAGAGACATGCCCTATAATACCAGGACTAAGGATTGCCGAAATGAGTAATGAGTGGAAGTAGTTATATAGGTGCTGTGCCACGCTCCTCTTGGCATGCCCTTTACAAACTTAGGGCCCCTGGAGCTCTAGTCATTTTAGATCTCAGAATGCTAACCCTAAACCTAATTTTAGCCCGGTCAATAGAGGCAAGCCCTATTATACCAGGACTAAGAATTGCCCAAATGAGAAATGAATGGAAGTAGTAATATAGGTGCTCTACCACACTCCTCTTGGCATGCCCTTTACAACATGAGTGCCCCTGGAGCTCTAGTCATTTTAGATCTCAGAATGCTAACCCTAACCCTAACCCTAATTTTAGCCCTGTCAATAGAGGCAAGCCCTATAATACCAGGACTAAGGATTGCCCAAATGAGAAATGCGTGGAAGTAGTAATATAGGTGCTGTGCCACGCTCCTCTTGGCATGCCCTTTACAACATTAGTGCCCCTGGATCTCTAGTCATTTTAGATCTCAGAACGCTAACCCTAACCCTAAGCCTAATTTTAGCCCGGTCGCACTGGTGAGGCCTATGTCAGCAGCTTCTCTGCTGTCCCAGATGAGAAAGTTCTGGCAGTAGTAATATAGGTGCTGTGCCACGCTCCTCTTGCTATGCCCTTTACAACATTATTGCCCCTGGAGCTCTAGACATTTTAGATCCTGGAACCCTGACCCTACCACTAATTTTAGCCCGGTCAATAGAGTTATGTCCCACGTCAGCGGCATCTAATCTGTCCCAGATAAAAAAGTTCTGGAAGTAGTAATATAGGTGCTGTGCCACGCTCCTCTTGGCATGCCCCTTACAACATTATTGCCCCTGGAGCTCTACACATTTTAGATCGCGGAACCCTAACCCTAATTTTAGCCTGGTCAATAGAGAGAAGGCCTATAATACCAGGACTAAGGCTTGCCCAAATTAGAAATGAGTGGAAGTAGTAATATAGGTGCTCTGCCACGCTCCTCTTGGCATGCCCTTTACAACATTAGTGCCCCTGGAGCTCTAGTCATTTTACATCTCAGAATGTTAACCCTAACCCTAACCCTAATTTTAGCCTGGTCAATAGAGAGAAGGCCTATAATACCAGGACTAAGGACTGCCCAAAAGAGAAATGAGTGGAAGAAGTAATATAGGTGCTGTGCCACGCACCTCTTGGCATGCCCTTTACAACATTAGTGCCCCTGGAGGTCTAGGCATTATAGATCGCGTAACCCTAGCCCTAAACCTAATTTTAGCCCGGTCAACAGAGACAAGCCCTATAGTACGAGGACTTAGGATTGCCCAAATGAGAAATGAGTGGAAGAATTAATATAGGTGCTGTGCCATGCTCCTCTTGGCATGCCCTTTACAACATTATTGCCCCTGGAGCTCTAGTCATTTTAGATCTCAGAATGCTTACCCTAACCCTAATTTTGGCCCTGTCAGACTGATGAGGCCTATGTCAGCAGCATCTGTGCTATCCCAGATGATAAAGTTCTCTAAGTATTAATATAGGTGCTGTGCCACGCTCCTCTTGGCATGCCCTTTACAACATTATTGCCACTGGAGCTCTAGTCATTTTAGATCTCAGAATGCTAACCCTAACCCTAACCCTAATTTTAGCCCCGTCAATAGAGACAAGCCGTATAATACCAGTACTAAGGATTGCCGAAATGAGTAATGAGTGGAAGTAGTAATATAGGTGCTGTGCCACGCTCCTCTTCGCATAACCTTTAAAACATTAGGGCCCCTGGAACTCTAGTCATTTTAGATTTCAGAATGCTAACCCTAACCCTAACCCTAATTTAACCCGTTCCCTAGTGGTATGTCCAGCGTCAGCAGCATCTAAGCTGTCCCAGATGAGAAAGTTCTGGAAGTAGTAATATAGGTGCTGTGCCACGCTCCTCTTGGCATGACCTTTACAACATTAGTGCCCCTGGAGCTCTAGTCATTTTAGATCTCAGAATGCTAACCCTAACCCTAACCCTAATTTTAGCCCTGTCGGACTGATGAGGCCTATGTAAGCAGCATCTATGCTGTCCCAGATGAGAAAGTTCTGGCAGTAGTAATATAGGTGCTGTGCCACGCTCCTCTTGCTATGCCCTTTACAACATTTTTGCCCGTGGAGCTCTAGTCATTTTAGATCTCAGAATGCTAAACCTAACCCTAAGTTTAGCTTGGTCAATAGAGACAAGGCCTATAATACAAGGACTAAGGATTGCCCAAATGAGAAATGAGTGGAAGTAGTAATATAGGTGCTGAGCCACGCTCCTCTTGTCATGCCCTTTACAACATTAGTGCCCCTGGAGCTCTAGTCATTTTAGATCTCAGAATGCTAACCCTAACCCTAACCCTAATTTTAGCCCGGTCAATAGAGACAAGCCCTATAATACCAGGACTAAGGATTGCCCAAATGAAAATCAGGTGGAAGTAGTAATATAGGTGCTGTGCCACGCTCCTCTTGGCATGACCTTTACAACATTATTGCCCCTGGAGCTCTAGTCATTTTAGATCTCGGAATGCTAACCCTATTCCTAACCCTAATTTTAGCCCGGTCAATAGAGACAAGCCCTATAACACCAGGACTAAGGATTGCCCAAATGAAAAATAGGTGTAAGTAGTAATATAGGTGCTGTGCCACGCTCCTCTTGGCATGACCTTTTCAAAATTAGTGCCCCTGGAGCTCTAGTCATTTTAGATCTCAGAATGCTAACCTTAACCCTAACCTTAATTTTAGCACAGTCAATAAACACAAGCCCTACAGTACAAGGACTCATGAGTGCCCAAATGAGAAATGAGTTGTAGTAGTAATATAGGTGCTGTGCCACGCTCCTCTTGCTATGCCCTTTACAACATTATTGCCCCTGGAGCTCTAGACATTTTAGATCCTGGAACCCTGACCCTACCACAAATTTTAGCCCGGTCAATAGAGATATGTCCCACGTCAGCAGCATCTAATGTGTCCCAGATAAAAAAGTTCTGGAAGTAGCAATATAGGTGCTGTGCCACGCACCACTTGGCATGCCCCTTACAACATTAGTGCCCCTGGAGGTCTAGGCATTATACGTCGCGTAACCCTAGCCCTAAACCTAATTTTAGCTCGGTCAACAGAGACAAGCACTATAGTACCAGGACTTAGGATTGCCCAAATGAGAAATGAGTGGAAGAACTAATATAGGTGCTGTGCCACGCACCTCTTGGCATGCCCTTTACAACATTAGTGCCCCTGGAGGTCTAGGCATTATAGATCGCGTAACCCTAGCCCTAAACCTAATTTTAGCCTGGTCAACAGAGACAAGCCCTATAGTACCAGGACTTAGGATTGCCCAAATTAGAAATGAGTGGAATAAGTAATATAGGTGCTGTGCCATGCTCCTCTTGGCATGCGCTTTACAACATTAGTGCCCCTGGAGTTCTAGTCATTTTAGATCTCAGAATACTAACACTAACCTTAACCCTAATTTAACCCGTTCCATAGTGGTATGTCCATCGTCAGCAGCATCTAAGCTGTCCCAGATAAGAAAGTTCTGGAAGTAGTAATATAGGTGCTGTGCCACGCTCCTCTTGCTATGCCCTTTACAACATTTTTGCCCGTGGAGCTCTAGTCATTTTAGATCTCAGAATGCTAAACCTAACCCTAAGTTTAGCTTGGTCAATAGAGACAAGGCCTATAATACAAGGACTAAGGATTGCCCAAATGAGAAATGAGTGGAAGTAGTAATACAGGTGCTGCGCCACGCTCCTCTTGGCATGCCCTTTACAACATTAGTGCCCCTGGAGCTCTACTCATTTTAGATCTCGGAATGCTAACCCTATTCCTAACCCTAATTTTAGCCCGGTCAATAGAGACAAGCCCTATAATACCAGGACTAAGGATTGCCCAAATGAAAATTAGGTGGAAGTAGTAATATAGGTGCTGTGCCACGCTCCTCTTGGCATGACCTTTACAACATTATTGCCCCTGGAGCTCTAGTCATTTTAGATCTCGGAATGCTAACCCTATTCCTAACCCTAATTTTAGCCCGGTCAATAGAGACAAGCCCTATAACACCAGGACTAAGGATTGCCCAAATGAAAAATAGGTGGAAGTAGTAATATAGGTGCTGTGCCACGCTCCTCTTGGCATGACCTTTTCAAAATTAGTGCCCCTGGAGCTCTAGTCATTTTAGATCTCATAATGCTAACCTTAACCCTAACCTTAATTTTAGCACAGTCAATAAAGACAAGCCCTACAGTACAAGGACTCATGACTGCCCAAAAGAGAAATGAGTTGTAGTAGTAATATAGGTGCTGTGCCACGCTCCTCTTGCTATGCCCTTTACAACATTATTCCCCCTGGAGCTCTAGACATTTTAGATCCTGGAACCCTGACCCTATCACAAATTTTAGCCCGGTCAATAGAGATATGTCCCACGTCAGCAGCATCTAATCTGTCCCAGATAAAAAAGTTCTGGAAGTAGCAATATAGGTGCTGTGCCACGCACCACTTCGCATGCCCTTTACAACATTAGTGCCCCTGGAGGTCTAGGCATTATAGATCGCGTAACCCTAGCCCTAAACCTAATTTTAGCCCGGTCAACAGAGACAAGCCCTATAGTACCAGGACTTAGGATTGCCCAAATTAGAAATGAGTGGAAGAAGTAATATAGGTGCTGTGCCACGCTCCTCTTGGCATGCCCTTTACAACATTAGTGCCCCTGGAGTTCTAGTCATTTTAGATCTCAGAATGCTTACCCTAACCCTAATTTTGGCCCTGTCGGACTGATGAGGCCTATGTAAGCAGCATCTATGCTGTCCCAGATGAGAAAGTTCTGGCAGTAGTAATATAGGTGCTGTGCCACGCTCCTCTTGCTATGCCCTTTACAACATTTTTGCCCGTGGAGCTCTAGTCATTTTAGATCTCAGAATGCTAAACCTAACCCTAAGTTTAGCTTGGTCAATAGAGACAAGGCCTATAATACAAGGACTAAGGATTGCCCAAATGAGAAATGTGTGGAAGTAGTAATACAGGTGCTGCGCCACGCTCCTCTTGGCATGCCCTTTACAACATTTTTGCCCCTGGAGCTCTACTCATTTTAGATCTCGGAATGCTAACCCTATTCCTAACCCTAATTTTAGCCCGGTCAATAGAGACAAGCCCTATAATACCAGGACTAAGGATTGCCCAAATGAAAATTAGGTGGAAGTAGTAATATAGGTGCTGTGCCACGCTCCTCTTGGCATGACCTTTACAACATTATTGCCCCTGAAGCTCTAGTCATTTTAGATCTCATAATGCTAACCTTAACCCTAACCTTAATTTTAGCACAGTCAATAAACACAAGCCCTACAGTACAAGGACTCATGACTGCCCAAATGAGAAATGAGTTGTAGTAGTAATATAGGTGCTGTGCCACGCTCCTCTTGCTATGCCCTTTACAACATTATTCCCCCTGGAGCTCTAGACATTTTAGATCCTGGAACCCTGACCCTACCACAAATTTTAGCCCGGTCAATAGAGATATGTCCCACGTCAGCAGCATCTAATCTGTCCCAGATAAAAAAGTTCTGGAAGTAGCAATATAGGTGCTGTGCCACGCACCACTTCGCATGCCCTTTACAACATTAGTGCCCCTGGAGGTCTAGGCATTATAGATCGCGTAACCCTAGCCCTAAACCTAATTTTAGCCCGGTCAACAGAGACAAGCCCTATAGTACCAGGACTTAGGATTGCCCAAATTAGAAATGAGTGGAAGAAGTAATATAGGTGCTGTACCACGCTCCTCTTGGCATGACATTTACAACATTAGTGCCCGTGGAGCTCTAGTCATTTTAGATCTCAGAATGCTAAACCTAACCCTAAGTTTAGCTTGGTTCATAGAGACAAGGCCTATAATACAAGGACTAAGGATTGCCCAAATGAGAAATGAGTGGAAGTAGTAATACAGGTGCTGCGCCACGCTCCTCTTGGCATGCCCTTTACAACATTTTTGCCCCTGGAGCTCTACTCATTTTAGATCTCGGAATGCTAACCCTATTCCTAACCCTAATTTTAGCCCGGTCAATAGAGACAAGCCCTATAATACCAGGACTAAGGATTGCCCAAATGAAAATTAGGTGGAATTAGTAATATAGGTGCTGTGCCACGCTCCTCTTGGCATGACCTTTACAACATTATTGCCCCTGGAGCTCTAGTCATTTTAGATCTCGGAATGCTAACCCTATTCCTAACCCTAATTTTAGCCCGGTCAATAGAGACAAGCCCTATAACACCAGGACTAAGGATTGCCCAAATGAAAAATAGGTGGAAGTAGTAATATATGTGCTGTGCCACGCTCCTCTTGGCATGACCTTTTCAAAATTAGTGCCCCTGGAGCTCTAGTCATTTTAGATCTCATAATACTAACCTTAACCCTAACCTTAATTTTAGCACAGTCAATAAAGACAAGCCCTACAGTACAAGGACTCATGACTGCCCAAAAGAGAAATGAGTTGTAGTAGTAATATAGGTGCTGTGCCACGCTCCTCTTGCTATGCCCTTTACAACATTATTCCCCCTGGAGCTCTAGACATTTTAGATCCTGGAACCCTGACCCTACCACAAATTTTAGCCCGGTCAATAGAGATATGTCCCACGTCAGCAGCATTTAATCTGTCCCAGATAAAAAAGTTCTGGAAGTAGCAATATAGGTGCTGTGCCACGCACCACTTCGCATGCCCTTTACAACATTAGTGCCCCTGGAGGTCTAGGCAGTATAGATCGCGTAACCCTAGCCCTAAACCTAATTTTAGCCCGGTCAACAGAGACAAGCCCTATAGTACCAGGACTTAGGATTGCCCAAATTAGAAATGAGTGGAAGAAGTAATATAGGTGCTGTGCCACGCTCCTCTTGGCATGCCCTTTACAACATTAGTGCCCCTGGAGTTCTAGTCATTTTAGATCTCAGAATGCTTACCCTAACCCTAATTTTGGCCCTGTCAGACTGATGAGGCCTATGTCAGCAGCACCTGTGCTATCCCAGATGATAAAGTTCTCTAAGTAGTAATATAGGTGCTAGGCCACCCTCCTCTTGGCATGCCCTTTACAACATTATTGCCCCTGGAGCTCTAGTCATTTTAAATCTAAGAATGCTAACCCTAACCCTAACCCTAATTTTAGCCTCGTCAATTGAGACAAGCCGTATAATACCAGGACTAAGGTTTGTCGAAATGAGTAATGAGTGGAAGTAGTAATAGAGGTGCTGTGCCACGCTCCTCTTGGCGTACCCTTTAAAACCTTAGGGCCCCTGGAGCTCTAGTCATTTTAGATCTCAGAATACTAACACTAACTTTAACCCTAATTTAACCCGTTCCATAGTGGTATGTCCAGCGTCAGCAGCATCTAAGCTGTCCCAGATAAGAAAGTTCTGGAAGTAGTAATATAGGTGCTGTGCCACGCTCCTCTTGGCATGACCTTTACAACATTAGTGCCTCTTGAGCTCTAGTCATTTTAGATCTCAGAATGCTAACCCTAACCCTAACCCTAATTTTAGCACTGTCGGACTGATTAGGCCTATGTAAAGCAGCATCTATGCTGTCCCAGATGAGAAAGTTCTGGCAGTAGTAATATAGGTGCTGTGCCACGCTCCTCTTGCTATGCCCTTTACAACATTTTTGCCCGTGGAGCTCTAGTCATTTTAGATCTCAGAATGCTAAACCTAACCCTAAGTTTAGCTTGGTCAATAGAGACAAGGCCTATAATACAAGGACTA
Source organism: Melopsittacus undulatus (assembly GCF_012275295.1). Taxonomy (NCBI): domain Eukaryota; kingdom Metazoa; phylum Chordata; class Aves; order Psittaciformes; family Psittaculidae; genus Melopsittacus; species Melopsittacus undulatus. Next base: position 79,320,294 of record NC_047527.1, on the reverse strand, counting down.
AGGATTGCCCAAATGAGAAATGAGTGGAAGTAGTAATATAGGTGCTGAGCCACGCTCCTCTTGTCATGCCCTTTACAACATTAGTGCCCCTGGAGCTCTAGTCATTTTAGATCTCGGAATGCTAACCCTATTCCTAACCCTAATTTTAGCCCGGTCAATAGAGACAAGCCCTATAATACCAGGACTAAGGATTGCCCAAATGAAAAATAGGTGGAAGTAGTAATATAGGTGCGGTGCCACGCCCCTCTTGGCATGACCTTTACAACATTAGTGCCCCTGGAGCTCTAGACATTTTAGATCTCAGAACGCTAACCCTAACCCTAAGCCTAATTTTAGCCCGGTCGCACTGCTGAGGCCTATGTCAGCAGCTTCTCTGCTGTCACAGATGAGAAAGTTCTGGAAGTACTAATATAAGTGCTGTGCCACGCTCCTCTTGGCATGCCCCTTACAACATTAGTGTGTCTCGAGTTCTAGTCATTTTAGATATCAGAATGCTAACCTTAACCCTAACCTTAATTTTAGCACAGTCAATAAAGACAAGCCCTACAGTACCAGGACTCATGACTGCCCAAAAGAGAAATGAGTTGTAGTAGTAATATAGGTGCTGTGCCACGCTCCTCTTGCTATGCCCTTTACAACATTATTGCCCCTGGAGCTCTAGACATTTTAGATCCTGGAACCCTGACCCTACCACTAATTTTAGCCCGGTCAATAGAGTTATGTCCCACGTCAGCGGCATCTAATCTGTCCCAGATAAAAAAGTTCTGGAAGTAGTAATATAGGTGCTGTGCCACGCTCCTCTTGGCATGCCCCTTACAACATTATTGCCCCTGGAGCTCTACACATTTTAGATCGCGGAACCCTAACCCTAACCCTAATTTTAGCCTGGTCAATAGAGAGAAGGCCTATAATACCAGGACTAAGGCTTGCCCAAATTAGAAATGAGTGGAAGTAGTAATATAGGTGCTCTGCCACGCTCCTCTTGGCATGAGCTTTACAACATTAGTGCCCCTGGAGCTCTAGTCATTTTACATCTCAGAATGTTAACCCTAACCCTAACCCTAATTTTAGCCTGGTCAATAGAGAGAAGGCCTATAATACCAGGACTAAGGACTGCCCAAAAGAGAAATGAGTGGAAGAAGTAATATAGGTGCTGTGCCACGCACCTCTTGGCATGCCCTTTACAACATTAGTGCCCCTGGAGGTCTTGGCGTTATAGATCGCGTAACCCTAGCCCTAAACCTAATTTTAGCCCGGTCAACAGAGACAAGCCGTATAGTACGAGGACTTAGGATTGCCCAAATGAGAAATGAGTGGAAGAATTAATATAGGTGCTGTGCCATGCTCCTCTTGGCATGCCCTTTACAACATTTGCCCCTGGAGCTCTAGTCATTTTAGATCTCAGAATGCTTAACCTAACCCTAATTTTAGCCCTGTCAGACTGATGAGGCCTATGTCAGCAGCATCTGTGCTATCCCAGATGATAAAGTTCTCTAAGTATTAATATAGGTGCTGTGCCACGCTCCTCTTGGCATGCCCTTTACAACATTATTGCCCCTGGAGCTCTAGTCATTTTAGATCTCAGAATGCTAACCCTAACCCTAACCCTAATTTTAGCCCCGTCAATAGAGACAAGCCGTATAATACCAGGACTAAGGATTGCCGAAATGAGTAATGAGTGGAAGTAGTAATATAGTTGCTGTGCCACGCTCCTCTTCGCATACCCTTTAAAACATTAGGGCCCCTGGAGCTCTAGTCATTTTAGATCTCAGAATACTAACACTAACCTTAACCCTAATTTAACCCGTTCCCTAGTGGTATGTCCAGCGTCAGCAGCATCTAAGCTGTCCCAGATAAGAAAGTTCTGGAAGTAGTAATATAGGTGCTGTGCCACGCTCCTCTTGGCATGACCTTTACACAATTATTGCCCCTGGAGCTCTAGTCATTTTAGATCTCAGAATGCTAACCCTAACCCGAACCCTAATTTTAGCCCTGTCGGACTGATTAGGCCTATGTAAAGCAGCATCTATGCTGTCCCAGATGAGTAAGTTCTGGCAGTAGCAATATAGGTGCTGTGCCACGCTCCTCTTGCTATGCCCTTTACAACATTTTTGCCCGTGGAGCTCTAGTCATTTTAGATCTCAGAATGCTAAACCTAACCCTAAGTTTAGCTTGGTCAATAGAGACAAGGCCTATAATACAAGGACTAAGGATTGCCCAAATGAGAAATGAGTGGAAGTAGTAATATAGGTGCTGAGCCACGCTCCTCTTGTCATGCCCTTTACAACATTAGTGCCCCTGGAGCTCTAGTCATTTTAGATCTCGGAATGCTAACCCTATTCCTAACCCTAATTTTAGCCCGGTCAATAGAGACAAGCCCTATAATACCAGGACTAAGGATTGCCCAAATGAAAAATAGGTGGAAGTAGTAATATAGGTGCGGTGCCACGCCCCTCTTGGCATGACCTTTACAACATTAGTGCCCCTGGAGCTCTAGACATTTTAGATCTCAGAACACTAACCCTAACCCTAAGCCTAATTTTAGCCCGGTCGCACTGCTGAGGCCTATGTCAGCAGCTTCTCTGCTGTCACAGATGAGAAATTTCTGGAAGTACTAATATAAGTGCTGTGCCACGCTCCTCTTGGCATGCCCCTTACAACATTAGTGTGTCTCGAGTTCTAGTCATTTTAGATATCAGAATGCTAACCTTAACCCTAACCTTAATTTTAGCACAGTCAATAAAGACAAGCCCTACAGTACCAGGACTCATGACTGCCCAAAAGAGAAATGAGTTGTAGTAGTAATATAGGTGCTGTGCCACGCTCCTCTTGCTATGCCCTTTACAACATTATTGCCCCTGGAGCTCTAGACATTTTAGATCCTGGAACCCTGACCCTACCACTAATTTTAGCCCGGTCAATAGAGTTATGTCCCACGTCAGCGGCATCTAATCTGTCCCAGATAAAAAAGTTCTGGAAGTAGTAATATAGGTGCTGTGCCACGCTCCTCTTGGCATGCCCCTTACAACATTATTGCCCCTGGAGCTCTACACATTTTAGATCGCGGAACCGTAAACCTAACCCTAATTTTAGCCTGGTCAATAGAGAGAAGGCCTATAATACCAGGACTAAGGCTTGCCCAAATTAGAAATGAGTGGAAGTAGTAATATAGGTGCTCTGCCACGCTCCTCTTGGCATGCCCTTTACAACATTAGTGCCCCTGGAGCTCTAGTCATTTTACATCTCAGAATGTTAACCCTAACCCTAACCCTAATTTTAGCCTGGTCAATAGAGAGAAGGCCTATAATACCAGGACTAAGGACTGCCCAAAAGAGAAATGAGTGGAAGAAGTAATATAGGTGCTGTGCCACGCACCTCTTGGCATGCCCTTTACAACATTAGTGCCCCTGGAGGTCTAGGCATTATAGATCGCGTAACCCTAGCCCTAAACCTAATTTTAGCCCGGTCAACAGAGACAAGCCCTATAGTACGAGGACTTAGGATTGCCCAAATGAGAAATGAGTGGAAGAATTAATATAGGTGCTGTGCCATGCTCCTCTTGGCATGCCCTTTACAACATTAGTGCCCCTGGAGTTCTAGTCATTTTAGATCTCAGAATGCTTACCCTAACCCTAATTTTGGCCCTGTCAGACTGATGAGGCCTATGTCAGCAGCATCTGTGCTATCCCAGATGATAAAGTTCTCTAAGTATTAATATAGGTGCTGTGCCACGCTCCTCTTGGCATGCCCTTTACAACATTATTGCCCCTGGAGCTCTAGTCATTTTAGATCTCAGAATGCTAACCCTAACCCTAACCCTAACCCTAATTTTAGCCCTGTCGGACTGATGAGGCCTATGTAAGCAGCATCTATGCTGTCCCAGATGAGAAAGTTCTGGCAGTAGTAATATAGGTGCTGTGCCACGCTCCTCTTGCTATGCCTTTTACAACATTTTTGCCCGTGGAGCTCTAGTCATTTTAGATCTCAGAATGCTAAACCTAACCCTAAGTTTAGCTTGGTCAATAGAGACAAGGCCTATAATACAAGGACTAAGGATTGCCCAAATGAGAAATGAGTGGAAGTAGTAATATAGGTGCTGTGCCACGCTCCTCTTGGCATGCCCTTTACAACATTTTTGCCCCTGGAGCTCTACTCATTTTAGATCTCGGAATGCTAACCCTATTCCTAACCCTAATTTTAGCCCGGTCAATAGAGACAAGCCCTATAATACCAGGACTAAGGATTGCCCAAATGAAAATTAGGTGGAAGTAGTAATATAGGTGCTGTGCCACGCTCCTCTTGGCATGACCTTTACAACATTAGTGCCCCTGGAGCTCTACTCATTTTAGATCTCGGAATGCTAACCCTATTCCTAACCCTAATTTTAGCCCGGTCAATAGAGACAAGCCCTATAACACCAGGACTAAGGTTTGCCCAAATGAAAAATAGGTGTAAGTAGTAATATAGGTGCTGTGCCACGCTCCTCTTGGCATGACCTTTTCAAAATTAGTGCCCCTGGAGCTCTAGTCATTTTAGATCTCAGAATGCTAACCTTAACCCTAACCTTAATTTTAGCACAGTCAATAAACACAAGCCCTACAGTACAAGGACTCATGAGTGCCCAAATGAGAAATGAGTTGTAGTAGTAATATAGGTGCTGTGCCACGCTCCTCTTGCTATGCCCTTTACAACATTATTCCCCCTGGAGCTCTAGACATTTTAGATCCTGGAACCCTGACCCTACCACAAATTTTAGCCCGGTCAATAGAGATATATCCCACGTCAGCAGCATCTAATCTGTCCCAGATAAAAAAGTTCTGGAAGTAGCAATATAGGTGCTGTGCCACGCACCACTTGGCATGCCCCTTACAACATTAGTGCCCCTGGAGGTCTAGGCATTATACGTCGCGTAACCCTAGCCCTAAACCTAATTTTAGCTCAGTCAACATAGACAAGCACTTTAGTACCAGGACTTAGGATTGCCCAAATGAGAAATGAGTGGAAGAAGTAATATAGGTGCTGTGCCACGCACCTCTTGGCATGCCCTTTACAACATTAGTGCCCCTGGAGGTCTAGGCATTATAGATCGCGTAACCCTAGCCCTAAACCTAATTTTAGCCTGGTCAACAGAGACAAGCCCTATAGTACCAGGACTTAGGATTGCCCAAATTAGAAATGAGTGGAAGAAGTAATATAGGTGCTGTGCCATGCTCCTCTTGGCATGCCCTTTACAACATTCGTGCCCCTGGAGTTCTAGTCATTTTAGATCTCAGAATGCTTACCCTAACCCTAATTTTGGCCCTGTCAGACTGATGAGGCCTATGTCAGCAGCACCTGTGCTATCCCAGATGATAAAGTAATCTAAGTAGTAATATAGGTGCTGTGCCACCCTCCTCTTGGCATGCCCTTTACAACATTATTGCCCCTGGAGCTCTAGTCATTTTAAATCTAAGAATGCTAACCCTAACCCTAACCCTAATTTTAGCCTCGTCAATTGAGACAAGCCGTATAATACCAGGACTAAGGATTGCCGAAATGAGTAATGAGTGGAAGTAGTAATAGAGGTGCTGTGCCACGCTCCTCTTGGCGTACCCTTTAAAACCTTAGGGCCCCTGGAGCTCTAGTCATTTTAGATCTCAGAATACTAACACTAACCTTAACCCTAATTTAACCCGTTCCCTAGTGGTATGTCCAGCGTCAGCAGCATCTAAGCTGTCCCAGATGAGAAAGTTCTGGAAGTAGTAATATAGGTGCTGTGCCACGCTCCTCTTGGCATGACCTTTACACAATTATTGCCCCTGGAGCTCTAGTCATTTTAGATCTCAGAATGCTAACCCTAACCCTAACCCTAATTTTAGCACTGTCGGACTGATTAGGCCTATGTAAAGCAGCATCTATGCTGTCCCAGATGAGAAAGTTCTGGCAGTAGTAATATAGGTGCTGTGCCATGCTCCTCTTGCTATGCCCTTTACAACATTTTTGCCCGTGGAGCTCTAGTCATTTTAGATCTCAGAATGCTAAACCTAACCCTAAGTTTAGCTTGGTCAATAGAGACAAGGCCTATAATACAAGGACTAAGGATTGCCCAAATGAGAAATGAGTGGAAGTAGTAATATAGGTGCTGAGCCACGCTCCTCTTGTCATGCCCTTTACAACATTAGTGCCCCTGGAGCTCTAGTCATTTTAGATCTCGGAATGCTAACCCTATTCCTAACCCTAATTTTAGCCCGGTCAATAGAGACAAGCCCTATAATACCAGGACTAAGGATTGCCCAAATGAAAAATAGGTGGAAGTAGTAATATAGGTGCTGTGCCACGCCCCTCTTGGCATGACCTTTACAACATTAGTGCCCCTGGAGCTCTAGACATTTTAGATCTCAGAACGCTAACCCTAACCCTAAGCCTAATTTTAGCCCGGTCGCACTGGTGAGGCCTATGTCAGCAGCTTCTCTGCTGTCACAGATGAGAAAGTTCTGGAAGTACTAATATAAGTGCTGTGCCACGCTCCTCTTGGCATGCCCCTTACAACATTAGTATGTCTCGAGTTCTAGTCATTTTAGATATCAGAATGCTAACCTTAACCCTAACCTTAATTTTAGCACAGTCAATAAAGACAAGCCCTACAGTACCAGGACTCATGACTGCCCAAAAGAGAAATGAGTTGTAGTAGTAATATAGGTGCTGTGCCACGCTCCTCTTGCTATGCCCTTTACAACATTATTGCCCCTGGAGCTCTAGACATTTTAGATCCTGGAACCCTGACCCTACCACTAATTTTAGCCCGGTCAATAGAGTTATGTCCCACGTCAGCGGCATCTAATCTGTCCCAGATAAAAAAGTTCTGGAAGTAGTAATATAGGTGCTGTGCCACGCTCCTCTTGGCATGCCCCTTACAACATTATTGCCCCTGGAGCTCTACACATTTTAGATCGCGGAACCCTAACCCTAACCCTAATTTTAGCCTGGTCAATAGAGAGAAGGCCTATAATACCAGGACTAAGGCTTGCCCAAATTAGAAATGAGTGGAAGTAGTAATATAGGTGCTCTGCCACGCTCCTCTTGGCATGAGCTTTACAACATTAGTGCCCCTGGAGCTCTAGTCATTTTACATCTCAGAATGTTAACCCTAACCCTAACCCTAATTTTAGCCTGGTCAATAGAGAGAAGGCCTATAATACCAGGACTAAGGACTGCCCAAAAGAGAAATGAGTGGAAGAAGTAATATAGGTGCTGTGCCACGCACCTCTTGGCATGCCCTTTACAACATTAGTGCCCCTGGAGGTCTAGGCATTATAGATCGCGTAACCCTAGCCCTAAACCTAATTTTAGCCCGGTCAACAGAGACAAGCCCTATAGTACGAGGACTTAGGATTGCCCAAATGAGAAATGAGTGGAAGAATTAATATAGGTGCTGTGCCATGCTCCTCTTGGCATGCCCTTTACAACATTATTGCCCCTGGAGCTCTAGTCATTTTAGATCTCAGAATGCTTAACCTAACCCTAATTTTAGCCCTGTCAGACTGATGAGGCCTATGTCAGCAGCACCTGTGCTATCCCAGATGATAAAGTTCTCTAAGTAGTAATATAGGTGCTGTGCCACCCTCCTCTTGGCATGCCCTTTACAACATTATTGCCCCTGGAGCTCTAGTCATTTTAAATCTAAGAATGCTAACCCTAACCCTAACCCTAATTTTAGCCTCGTCAATTGAGACAAGCCGTATAATACCAGGACTAAGGATTGCCGAAATGAGTAATGAGTGGAAGTAGTAATAGAGGTGCTGTGCCACGCTCCTCTTGGCGTACCCTTTAAAACCTTAGGGCCCCTGGAGCTCTAGTCATTTTAGATCTCAGAATACTAACACTAACCTTAACCCTAATTTAACCCGTTCCATAGTGGTATGTCCAGCGTCAGCAGCATCTAAGCTGTCCCAGATGAGAAAGTTCTGGAAGTAGTAATATAGGTGCTGTGCCACGCTCCTCTTGGCATGACCTTTACACAATTATTGCCCCTGGAGCTCTAGTCATTTTAGATCTCAGAATGCTAACCCTAACCCTAACCCTAATTTTAGCACTGTCGGACTGATTAGGCCTATGTAAAGCAGCATCTATGCTGTCCCAGATGAGAAAGTTCTGGCAGTAGTAATATAGGTGCTGTGCCACGCTCCTCTTGCTATGCCCTTTACAACATTTTTGCCCGTGGAGCTCTAGTCATTTTAGATCTCAGAATGCTAAACCTAACCCTAAGTTTAGCTTGGTCAATAGAGACAAGGCCTATAATACAAGGACTAAGGATTGCCCAAATGAGAAATGAGTGGAAGTAGTAATATAGGTGCTGAGCCACGCTCCTCTTGTCATGCCCTTTACAACATTAGTGCCCCTGGAGCTCTAGTCATTTTAGATCTCAGAATGCTAACCCTAACCCTAACCCTAATTTTAGCCCGGTCAATAGAGACAAGCCCTATAATACCAGGACTAAGGATTGCCCAAATGAAAAATAGGTGGAAGTAGTAATATAGGTGCGGTGCCACGCCCCTCTTGGCATGACCTTTACAACATTAGTGCCCCTGGAGCTCTAGACATTTTAGATCTCAGAACACTAACCCTAAGCCTAATTTTAGCCCGGTCGCACTGGTGAGGCCTATGTCAGCAGCTTCTCTGCTGTCACAGATGAGAAAGTTCTGGAAGTACTAATATAAGTGCTGTGCCACGCTCCTCTTGGCATGCCCCTTACAACATTAGTGTGTCTCGAGTTCTAGTCATTTTAGATATCAGAATGCTAACCTTAACCCTAACCTTAATTTTAGCACAGTCAATAAAGACAAGCCCTACAGTACCAGGACTCATGACTGCCCAAAAGAGAAATGAGTTGTAGTAGTAATATAGGTGCTGTGCCACGCTCCTCTTGCTATGCCCTTTACAACATTATTGCCCCTGGAGCTCTAGACATTTTAGATCCTGGAACCCTGACCCTACCACTAATTTTAGCCCGGTCAATAGAGTTATGTCCCACGTCAGCGGCATCTAATCTGTCCCAGATAAAAAAGTTCTGGAAGTAGTAATATAGGTGCTGTGCCACGCTCCTCTTGGCATGCCCCTTACAACATTATTGCCCCTGGAGCTCTACACATTTTAGATCGCGGAACCCTAACCCTAACCCTAATTTTAGCCTGGTCAATAGAGAGAAGGCCTATAATACCAGGACTAAGGCTTGCCCAAATTAGAAATGAGTGGAAGTAGTAATATAGGTGCTCTGCCACGCTCCTCTTGGCATGCCCTTTACAACATTAGTGCCCCTGGAGATCTAGGCATTTTACATCTCAGAATGTTAACCCTAACCCTAACCCTAATTTTAGCCTGGTCAATAGAGAGAAGGCCTATAATACCAGGACTAAGGACTGCCCAAAAGAGAAATGAGTGGAAGAAGTAATATAGGTGCTGTGCCACGCACCTCTCGGCATGCCCTTTACAACATTAGTGCCCCTGGAGGTCTAGGCGTTATAGATCGCGTAACCCTAGCCCTAAACCTAATTTTAGCGCAGTCAACAGAGACAAGCCCTATAGTACGAGGACTTAGGATTGCCCAAATGAGAAATGAGTGGAAGAATTAATATAGGTGCTGTGCCATGCTCCTCTTGGCATGCCCTTTACAACATTATTGCCCCTAGAGCTCTAGTCATTTTAGATCTCAGAATGCTTAACCTAACCCTAATTTTGGCCCTGTCAGACTGATGAGGCCTATGTCAGCAGCATCTGTGCTATCCCAGATGATAAAGTTCTCTAAGTATTAATATAGGTGCTGTGCCACGCTCCTCTTGGCATGCCCTTTACAACATTATTGCCCCTGGAGCTCTAGTCATTTTAGATCTCAGAATGCTAACCCTAACCCTAACCCTAATTTTAGCCCCGTCAATAGAGACAAGCCGTATAATACCAGGACTAAGGATTGCCGAAATGAGTAATGAGTGGAAGTAGTAATATAGGTGCTGTGCCACGCTCCTCTTCGCATAACCTTTAAAACATTAGGGCCCCTGGAACTCTAGTCATTTTAGATTTCAGAATGCTAACCCTAACCCTAACCTTAATTTAACCCGTTCCCTAGTGGTATGTCCAGCGTCAGCAGCATCTAAGCTGTCCCAGATGAGAAAGTTCTGGAAGTAGTAATATAGGTGCTGTGCCACGCTCCTCTTGGCATGACCTTTACAACATTAGTGCCCCTGGAGCTCTAGTCATTTTAGATCTCAGAATGCTAACCCTAACCCTAACCCTAATTTTAGCCCTGTCGGACTGATGAGGCCTATGTAAGCAGCATCTATGCTGTCCCAGATGAGAAAGTTCTGGCAGTAGTAATATAGGTGCTGTGCCACGCTCCTCTTGCTATGCCCTTTACAACATTTTTGCCCATGGAGCTCTAGTCATTTTAGATCTCAGAATGCTAAACCTAACCCTAAGTTTAGCTTGGTCAATAGAGACAAGCCCTATAATACCAGGAATAAGGATTGCCCAAATGAGAAATGAGTGGAAGTAGTAATATAGGTGCTGTGCCACGCTCCTCTTGGCATGCCCTTTACAACATTTTTGCCCCTGGAGCTCTAGTCATTTTAGATCTCGGAATGCTAACCCTATTCCTAACCCTAATTTTAGCCCGGTCAATAGAGACAAGCCCTATAATACCAGGACTAAGGATTGCCCAAATGAAAAATAGGTGGAAGTAGTAATATAGGTGCTGTGCCACCCTCCTCTTGGCATGACCTTTACAACATTAGTGCCCCTGGAGCTCTAGACATTTTAGATCTCAGAACGCTAACCCTAACCCTAAGCCTAATTTTAGCCCGGTCGCACTGGTGAGGCCTATGTCAGCAGCATCTAAGCTGTCCCAGATGAGAAAGTTCTGGAAGTAGTAATATAGGTGCTGTGCCACGCTCCTCTTGGCATGACCTTTACAACATTAGTGCCTCTGGAGTTCTAGTCATTTTAGATCTCAGAATGCTTACCCTAACCCTAATTTTGGCCCTGTCAGACTGATGAGGCCTATGTCAGCAGCATCTGTGCTATCCCAGATGATAAAGTTCTCTAAGTATTAATATAGGTGCTGTGCCACGCTCCTCTTGGCATGCCCTTTACAACATTATTGCCCCTGGAGCTCTAGTCATTTTAGACCTCGGAATGCTAACCCTATTCCTAACCCTAATTTTAGCCCGGTCAATAGAGACAAGCCCTATAATACCAGGACTAAGGATTGCCCAAATGAAAATTAGGTGGAAGTAGTAATATAGGTGCTGTGCCACGCTCCTCTTGGCATGCCCTTTACAACATTATTGCCCCTGGAGCTCTAGTCATTTTAGATCTCGGAATGCTAACCCTATTCCTAACCCTAATTTTAGCCCGGTCAATAGAGACAAGCCCTATAACACCAGGACTAAGGTTTGCCCAAATGAAAAATAGGTGTAAGTAGTAATATAGGTGCTGTGCCACGCTCCTCTTGGCATGACCTTTACAAAATTAGTGCCCCTGGAGCTCTAGTCATTTTAGATCTCAGAATGCTAACTTTAACCCTAACCTTAATTTTAGCACAGTCAATAAACACAAGCCCTACAGTACAAGGACTCATGACTGCCCAAATGAGAAATGAGTTGTAGTAGTAATATAGGTGCTGTGCCACGCTCCTCTTGCTATGCCCTTTACAACATTATTCCCCCTGGAGCTCTAGACATTTTAGGTCCTGGAACCCTGACCCTACCACAAATTTTAGCCCGGTCAATAGAGATATGTCCCACGTCAGCAGCATCTAATCTGTCCCAGATAAAAAAGTTCTGGAAGTAGCAATATAGGTGCTGTGCCACGCTACTCTTGCTATGCCCTTTACAACATTATTGCCCCTGGAGCTCTAGACATTTTAGATCTCGGAACCGTAACCCTAACCCTAATTTTAGCCTGGTCAATAGGGAGAAGGCCTATAATACCAGGACTACGGATTGCTTAAATGAGAAATGAGTGGAAGAAGTAATATAGGTGCTGTGCCACGCACCTCTTGGCATGCCCTTTACAACATTAGTCCCCCTGGAGGTCTAGGCGTTATAGATAGCGTAACCCTAGCCCTAAACCTAATTTTAGCCCGGTCAACAGAGACAAGCCCTATAGTACCAGGACTTAGGATTGCCCAAATTAGAAATGAGTGGAAGAAGTAATATAGGTGCGGTGCCACGCCACTCTTGGCATGACCTTTACAACATTAGTGCCCCTGGAGCTCTAGATATTTTAGATCTCAGAACGTCTAACCCTAACCCTAATTTTGGCCCTGTCAGACTGATGAGGCCTATGTCAGCAACATCTGTGCTATCCCAGATGATAAAGTTCTCTAAGTAGTAATATAGGTGCTGTGCCACCCTCCTCTTGGCATGCCCTTTACAACATTATTGCCCCTGGAGCTCTAGTCATTTTAAATCTAAGAATGCTAACCCTAACCCTAACCCTAACCCTAATTTTAGCCTCGTCAATTGAGACAAGCCGTATAATACCAGGACTAAGGATTGCCGAAATGAGTAATGAGTGGAAGTAGTAATATAGGTGCTGTGCCACGCTCCTCTTGGCGTACCCTTTAAAACCTTAGGGCCCCTGGAGTTCTAGTCATTTTAGCTCTCAGAATACTAACACTAACCTTAACCCTAATTTAACCCGTTCCATAGTGGTATGTCCAGCGTCAGCAGCATCTAAGCTGTCCCAGATGAGAAAGTTCTCTAAGTAGTAATATAGGTGCTGTGCCACCCTCCTCTTGGCATGACCTTTACAACATTAGTGCCCCTGGAGCTCTAGACATTTTAGATCTCAGAACGCTAACCCTAACCCTAAGCCTAATTTTAGCCCGGTCGCACTGGTGAGGCCTATGTCAGAAGCTTCTCTGCTGTCACAGATGAGAAAGTTCTGGAAGTACTAATATAAGTGCTGAGCCACGCTCCTCTTGGCATGCCCCTTACAACATTAGTGTGTCTCGAGTTCTAGTCATTTTAGATATCAGAATGCTAACCTTAACCCTAACCTTAATTTTAGCACAGTCAATAAAGACAAGCCCTACAGTACCAGGACTCATGACTGCCCAAAAGAGAAATGAGTTGTAGTAGTAATATAGGTGCTGTGCCACGCTCCTCTTGCTATGCCCTTTACAACATTATTGCCCCTGGAGCTCTAGACATTTTAGATCCTGGAACCCTGACCCTACCACTAATTTTAGCCCGGTCAATAGAGTTATGTCCCACGTCAGCGGCATCTAATCTGTCCCAGATAAAAAAGTTCTGGAAGTAGTAATATAGGTGCTGTGCCACGCTCCTCTTGGCATGCCCCTTACAACATTATTGCCCCTGGAGCTCTACACATTTTAGATAGCGGAACCCTAACCCTAACCCTAATTTTAGCCTGGTCAATAGAGAGAAGGCCTATAATACCAGGACGAAGGCTTGCCCAAATTAGAAATGAGTGGAAGTAGTAATATAGGTGCTCTGCCACGCTCCTCTTGGCATGAGCTTTTCAACATTAGTGCCCCTGGAGCTCTAGTCATTTTACATCTCAGAATGTTAACCCTAACCCTAACCCTAATTTTAGCCTGGTCAATAGAGAGAAGGCCTATAATACCAGGACTAAGGACTGCCCAAAAGAGAAATGAGTGGAAGAAGTAATATAGGTGCTGTGCCACGCACCTCTTGGCATGCCCTTTACAACATTAGTGCCCCTGGAGGTCTAGGCGTTATAGATAGCGTAACCCTAGCCCTAAACCTAATTTTAGCCCGGTCAACAGAGACAAGCCCTATAGTACGAGGACTTAGGATTGCCCAAATGAGAAATGAGTGGAAGAATTAATATAGGTGCGGTGCCATGCTCCTCTTGGCATGCCCTTTACAACATTATTGCCCCTGGAGCTCTAGTCATTTTAGATCTCAGAATGCTTAACCTAACCCTAATTTTGGCCCTGTCAGACTGATGAGGCCTATGTCAGCAGCATCTGTGCTATCCCAGATGATAAAGTTCTCTAAGTATTAATATAGGTGCTGTGCCACGCTCCTCTTGGCATGCCCTTTACAACATTATTGCCCCTGGAGCTCTAGTCATTTTAGATCTCAGAATGCTAACCCTAACCCTAACCCTAATTTTAGCCCCGTCAATAGAGACAAGCCGTATAATACCAGGACTAAGGATTGCCGAAATGAGTAATGAGTGGAAGTAGTAATATAGGTGCTGTGCCACGCTCCTCTTCGCATACCCTTTAAAACATTAGGGCCCCTGGAGCTCTAGTCATTTTAGATCTGAGAATGCTAACCCTAACCTTAACCCTAATTTAACCCGTTCCCTAGTGGTATGTCCAGCGTCAGCAGCATCTAAGCTGTCCCAGATGAGAAAGTTCTGGAAGTAGTAATATAGGTGCTGTGCCACGCTCCTCTTGGCATGACCTTTACAACATTAGTGCCTCTTGAGCTCTAGTCATTTTAGATCTCAGAATGCTAACCCTAACCCTAACCCTAATTTTAGCCCTGTCGGACTGATTAGGCCTATGTAAAGCAGCATCTATGCTGTCCCAGATGAGAAAGTTCTGGCAGTAGCAATATAGGTGCTGTGCCACGCTCCTCTTGCTATGCCCTTTACAACATTTTTGCCCGTGGAGCTCTAGTCATTTTAGATCTCAGAATGCTAAACCTAACCCTAAGTTTAGCTTGGTCAATAGAGACAAGGCCTATAATACAAGGACTAAGGATTGTCCAAATGAGAAATGAGTGGAAGTAGTAATATAGGTGCTGTGCCACGCTCCTCTTGGCATGCCCTTTACAACATTTTTGCCCCTGGAGCTCTACTCATTTTAGATCTCGGAATGCTAACCCTATTCCTAACCCTAATTTTAGCCCGGTCAATAGAGACAAGCCCTATAATACCAGGACTAAGGATTGCCCAAATGAAAAATAGGTGGAAGTAGTAATATAGGTGCGGTGCCACGCCCCTCTTGGCATGACCTTTACAACATTAGTGCCCCTGGAGCTCTAGACATTTTATATCTCAGAACGCTAACCCTAACCCTAAGCCTAATTTTAGCCCGGTCGCACTGCTGAGGCCTATGTCAGCAGCTTCTCTGCTGTCACAGATGAGAAAGTTCTGGAAGTACTAATATAAGTGCTGTGCCACGCTCCTCTTGGCATGCCCCTTACAACATTAGTGTGTCTCGAGTTCTAGTCATTTTAGATATCAGAATGCTAACCTTAACCCTAACCTTAATTTTAGCACAGTCAATAAAGACAAGCCCTACAGTACCAGGACTCATGACTGCCCAAAAGAGAAATGAGTTGTAGTAGTAATATAGGTGCTGTGCCACGCTCCTCTTGCTATGCCCTTTACAACATTATTGCCCCTGGAGCTCTAGACATTTTAGATCCTGGAACCCTGACCCTACCACTAATTTTAGCCCGGTCAATAGAGTTATGTCCCACGTCAGCGGCATCTAATCTGTCCCAGATAAAAAAGTTCTGGAAGTAGTAATATAGGTGCTGTGCCACGCTCCTCTTGGCATGCCCCTTACAACATTATTGCCCCTGGAGCTCTACACATTTTAGATCGCGGAACCCTAACCCTAACCCAAATTTTAGCCTGGTCAATAGAGAGAAGGCCTATAATACCAGGACTAAGGCTTGCCCAAATTAGAAATGAGTGGAAGTAGTAATATAGGTGCTCTGCCACGCTCCTCTTGGCATGCCCTTTACAACATTAGTGCCCCTGGAGCTCTAGTCATTTTACATCTCAGAATGTTAACCCTAACCCTAACCCTAATTTTAGCCTGGTCAATAGAGAGAAGGCATATAATACCAGGACTAAGGACTGCCCAAAAGAGAAATGAGTGGAAGAAGTAATATAGGTGCTGTGCCACGCACCTCTTGGCATGCCCTTTACAACATTAGTGCCCCTGGAGGTCTAGGCATTATAGATCGCGTAACCCTAGCCCTAAACCTAATTTTAGCCCGGTCAACAGAGACAAGCCCTATAGTACGAGGACTTAGGATTGCCCAAATGAGAAATGAGTGGAAGAATTAATATAGGTGCTGTGCCATGCTCCTCTTGGCATGCCCTTTACAACATTATTGCCCCTGGAGCTCTAGTCATTTTAGATCTCAGAATGCTTA
This sequence comes from Melopsittacus undulatus, assembly GCF_012275295.1. Taxonomy (NCBI): domain Eukaryota; kingdom Metazoa; phylum Chordata; class Aves; order Psittaciformes; family Psittaculidae; genus Melopsittacus; species Melopsittacus undulatus. The sequence goes on along the minus strand of NC_047527.1, from coordinate 79,304,146 downwards.
ACCTAACCCTAATTTTAGCCCTGTCAGACTGATGAGGCCTATGTCAGCAGCACCTGTGCTATCCCAGATGATAAAGTTCTCTAAGTAGTAATATAGGTGCTGTGCCACCCTCCTCTTGGCATGCCCTTTACAACATTATTGCCCCTGGAGCTCTAGTCATTTTAAATCTAAGAATGCTAACCCTAACCCTAACCCTAATTTTAGCCTCGTCAATTGAGACAAGCCGTATAATACCAGGACTAAGGATTGCCGAAATGAGTAATGAGTGGAAGTAGTAATAGAGGTGCTGTGCCACGCTCCTCTTGGCGTACCCTTTAAAACCTTAGGGCCCCTGGAGCTCTAGTCATTTTAGATCTCAGAATACTAACACTAACCTTAACCCTAATTTAACCCGTTCCATAGTGGTATGTCCAGCGTCAGCAGCATCTAAGCTGTCCCAGATGAGAAAGTTCTGGAAGTAGTAATATAGGTGCTGTGCCACGCTCCTCTTGGCATGACCTTTACACAATTATTGCCCCTGGAGCTCTAGTCATTTTAGATCTCAGAATGCTAACCCTAACCCTAACCCTAATTTTAGCACTGTCGGACTGATTAGGCCTATGTAAAGCAGCATCTATGCTGTCCCAGATGAGAAAGTTCTGGCAGTAGTAATATAGGTGCTGTGCCACGCTCCTCTTGCTATGCCCTTTACAACATTTTTGCCCGTGGAGCTCTAGTCATTTTAGATCTCAGAATGCTAAACCTAACCCTAAGTTTAGCTTGGTCAATAGAGACAAGGCCTATAATACAAGGACTAAGGATTGCCCAAATGAGAAATGAGTGGAAGTAGTAATATAGGTGCTGAGCCACGCTCCTCTTGTCATGCCCTTTACAACATTAGTGCCCCTGGAGCTCTAGTCATTTTAGATCTCAGAATGCTAACCCTAACCCTAACCCTAATTTTAGCCCGGTCAATAGAGACAAGCCCTATAATACCAGGACTAAGGATTGCCCAAATGAAAAATAGGTGGAAGTAGTAATATAGGTGCGGTGCCACGCCCCTCTTGGCATGACCTTTACAACATTAGTGCCCCTGGAGCTCTAGACATTTTAGATCTCAGAACACTAACCCTAAGCCTAATTTTAGCCCGGTCGCACTGGTGAGGCCTATGTCAGCAGCTTCTCTGCTGTCACAGATGAGAAAGTTCTGGAAGTACTAATATAAGTGCTGTGCCACGCTCCTCTTGGCATGCCCCTTACAACATTAGTGTGTCTCGAGTTCTAGTCATTTTAGATATCAGAATGCTAACCTTAACCCTAACCTTAATTTTAGCACAGTCAATAAAGACAAGCCCTACAGTACCAGGACTCATGACTGCCCAAAAGAGAAATGAGTTGTAGTAGTAATATAGGTGCTGTGCCACGCTCCTCTTGCTATGCCCTTTACAACATTATTGCCCCTGGAGCTCTAGACATTTTAGATCCTGGAACCCTGACCCTACCACTAATTTTAGCCCGGTCAATAGAGTTATGTCCCACGTCAGCGGCATCTAATCTGTCCCAGATAAAAAAGTTCTGGAAGTAGTAATATAGGTGCTGTGCCACGCTCCTCTTGGCATGCCCCTTACAACATTATTGCCCCTGGAGCTCTACACATTTTAGATCGCGGAACCCTAACCCTAACCCTAATTTTAGCCTGGTCAATAGAGAGAAGGCCTATAATACCAGGACTAAGGCTTGCCCAAATTAGAAATGAGTGGAAGTAGTAATATAGGTGCTCTGCCACGCTCCTCTTGGCATGCCCTTTACAACATTAGTGCCCCTGGAGATCTAGGCATTTTACATCTCAGAATGTTAACCCTAACCCTAACCCTAATTTTAGCCTGGTCAATAGAGAGAAGGCCTATAATACCAGGACTAAGGACTGCCCAAAAGAGAAATGAGTGGAAGAAGTAATATAGGTGCTGTGCCACGCACCTCTCGGCATGCCCTTTACAACATTAGTGCCCCTGGAGGTCTAGGCGTTATAGATCGCGTAACCCTAGCCCTAAACCTAATTTTAGCGCAGTCAACAGAGACAAGCCCTATAGTACGAGGACTTAGGATTGCCCAAATGAGAAATGAGTGGAAGAATTAATATAGGTGCTGTGCCATGCTCCTCTTGGCATGCCCTTTACAACATTATTGCCCCTAGAGCTCTAGTCATTTTAGATCTCAGAATGCTTAACCTAACCCTAATTTTGGCCCTGTCAGACTGATGAGGCCTATGTCAGCAGCATCTGTGCTATCCCAGATGATAAAGTTCTCTAAGTATTAATATAGGTGCTGTGCCACGCTCCTCTTGGCATGCCCTTTACAACATTATTGCCCCTGGAGCTCTAGTCATTTTAGATCTCAGAATGCTAACCCTAACCCTAACCCTAATTTTAGCCCCGTCAATAGAGACAAGCCGTATAATACCAGGACTAAGGATTGCCGAAATGAGTAATGAGTGGAAGTAGTAATATAGGTGCTGTGCCACGCTCCTCTTCGCATAACCTTTAAAACATTAGGGCCCCTGGAACTCTAGTCATTTTAGATTTCAGAATGCTAACCCTAACCCTAACCTTAATTTAACCCGTTCCCTAGTGGTATGTCCAGCGTCAGCAGCATCTAAGCTGTCCCAGATGAGAAAGTTCTGGAAGTAGTAATATAGGTGCTGTGCCACGCTCCTCTTGGCATGACCTTTACAACATTAGTGCCCCTGGAGCTCTAGTCATTTTAGATCTCAGAATGCTAACCCTAACCCTAACCCTAATTTTAGCCCTGTCGGACTGATGAGGCCTATGTAAGCAGCATCTATGCTGTCCCAGATGAGAAAGTTCTGGCAGTAGTAATATAGGTGCTGTGCCACGCTCCTCTTGCTATGCCCTTTACAACATTTTTGCCCATGGAGCTCTAGTCATTTTAGATCTCAGAATGCTAAACCTAACCCTAAGTTTAGCTTGGTCAATAGAGACAAGCCCTATAATACCAGGAATAAGGATTGCCCAAATGAGAAATGAGTGGAAGTAGTAATATAGGTGCTGTGCCACGCTCCTCTTGGCATGCCCTTTACAACATTTTTGCCCCTGGAGCTCTAGTCATTTTAGATCTCGGAATGCTAACCCTATTCCTAACCCTAATTTTAGCCCGGTCAATAGAGACAAGCCCTATAATACCAGGACTAAGGATTGCCCAAATGAAAAATAGGTGGAAGTAGTAATATAGGTGCTGTGCCACCCTCCTCTTGGCATGACCTTTACAACATTAGTGCCCCTGGAGCTCTAGACATTTTAGATCTCAGAACGCTAACCCTAACCCTAAGCCTAATTTTAGCCCGGTCGCACTGGTGAGGCCTATGTCAGCAGCATCTAAGCTGTCCCAGATGAGAAAGTTCTGGAAGTAGTAATATAGGTGCTGTGCCACGCTCCTCTTGGCATGACCTTTACAACATTAGTGCCTCTGGAGTTCTAGTCATTTTAGATCTCAGAATGCTTACCCTAACCCTAATTTTGGCCCTGTCAGACTGATGAGGCCTATGTCAGCAGCATCTGTGCTATCCCAGATGATAAAGTTCTCTAAGTATTAATATAGGTGCTGTGCCACGCTCCTCTTGGCATGCCCTTTACAACATTATTGCCCCTGGAGCTCTAGTCATTTTAGACCTCGGAATGCTAACCCTATTCCTAACCCTAATTTTAGCCCGGTCAATAGAGACAAGCCCTATAATACCAGGACTAAGGATTGCCCAAATGAAAATTAGGTGGAAGTATTAATATAGGTGCTGTGCCACGCTCCTCTTGGCATGCCCTTTACAACATTATTGCCCCTGGAGCTCTAGTCATTTTAGATCTCGGAATGCTAACCCTATTCCTAACCCTAATTTTAGCCCGGTCAATAGAGACAAGCCCTATAACACCAGGACTAAGGTTTGCCCAAATGAAAAATAGGTGTAAGTAGTAATATAGGTGCTGTGCCACGCTCCTCTTGGCATGACCTTTACAAAATTAGTGCCCCTGGAGCTCTAGTCATTTTAGATCTCAGAATGCTAACTTTAACCCTAACCTTAATTTTAGCACAGTCAATAAACACAAGCCCTACAGTACAAGGACTCATGACTGCCCAAATGAGAAATGAGTTGTAGTAGTAATATAGGTGCTGTGCCACGCTCCTCTTGCTATGCCCTTTACAACATTATTCCCCCTGGAGCTCTAGACATTTTAGGTCCTGGAACCCTGACCCTACCACAAATTTTAGCCCGGTCAATAGAGATATGTCCCACGTCAGCAGCATCTAATCTGTCCCAGATAAAAAAGTTCTGGAAGTAGCAATATAGGTGCTGTGCCACGCTACTCTTGCTATGCCCTTTACAACATTATTGCCCCTGGAGCTCTAGACATTTTAGATCTCGGAACCGTAACCCTAACCCTAATTTTAGCCTGGTCAATAGGGAGAAGGCCTATAATACCAGGACTACGGATTGCTTAAATGAGAAATGAGTGGAAGAAGTAATATAGGTGCTGTGCCACGCACCTCTTGGCATGCCCTTTACAACATTAGTGCCCCTGGAGGTCTAGGCGTTATAGATAGCGTAACCCTAGCCCTAAACCTAATTTTAGCCCGGTCAACAGAGACAAGCCCTATAGTACCAGGACTTAGGATTGCCCAAATTAGAAATGAGTGGAAGAAGTAATATAGGTGCGGTGCCACGCCACTCTTGGCATGACCTTTACAACATTAGTGCCCCTGGAGCTCTAGATATTTTAGATCTCAGAACGTCTAACCCTAACCCTAATTTTGGCCCTGTCAGACTGATGAGGCCTATGTCAGCAACATCTGTGCTATCCCAGATGATAAAGTTCTCTAAGTAGTAATATAGGTGCTGTGCCACCCTCCTCTTGGCATGCCCTTTACAACATTATTGCCCCTGGAGCTCTAGTCATTTTAAATCTAAGAATGCTAACCCTAACCCTAACCCTAACCCTAATTTTAGCCTCGTCAATTGAGACAAGCCGTATAATACCAGGACTAAGGATTGCCGAAATGAGTAATGAGTGGAAGTAGTAATATAGGTGCTGTGCCACGCTCCTCTTGGCGTACCCTTTAAAACCTTAGGGCCCCTGGAGTTCTAGTCATTTTAGCTCTCAGAATACTAACACTAACCTTAACCCTAATTTAACCCGTTCCATAGTGGTATGTCCAGCGTCAGCAGCATCTAAGCTGTCCCAGATGAGAAAGTTCTCTAAGTAGTAATATAGGTGCTGTGCCACCCTCCTCTTGGCATGACCTTTACAACATTAGTGCCCCTGGAGCTCTAGACATTTTAGATCTCAGAACGCTAACCCTAACCCTAAGCCTAATTTTAGCCCGGTCGCACTGGTGAGGCCTATGTCAGAAGCTTCTCTGCTGTCACAGATGAGAAAGTTCTGGAAGTACTAATATAAGTGCTGAGCCACGCTCCTCTTGGCATGCCCCTTACAACATTAGTGTGTCTCGAGTTCTAGTCATTTTAGATATCAGAATGCTAACCTTAACCCTAACCTTAATTTTAGCACAGTCAATAAAGACAAGCCCTACAGTACCAGGACTCATGACTGCCCAAAAGAGAAATGAGTTGTAGTAGTAATATAGGTGCTGTGCCACGCTCCTCTTGCTATGCCCTTTACAACATTATTGCCCCTGGAGCTCTAGACATTTTAGATCCTGGAACCCTGACCCTACCACTAATTTTAGCCCGGTCAATAGAGTTATGTCCCACGTCAGCGGCATCTAATCTGTCCCAGATAAAAAAGTTCTGGAAGTAGTAATATAGGTGCTGTGCCACGCTCCTCTTGGCATGCCCCTTACAACATTATTGCCCCTGGAGCTCTACACATTTTAGATAGCGGAACCCTAACCCTAACCCTAATTTTAGCCTGGTCAATAGAGAGAAGGCCTATAATACCAGGACGAAGGCTTGCCCAAATTAGAAATGAGTGGAAGTAGTAATATAGGTGCTCTGCCACGCTCCTCTTGGCATGAGCTTTTCAACATTAGTGCCCCTGGAGCTCTAGTCATTTTACATCTCAGAATGTTAACCCTAACCCTAACCCTAATTTTAGCCTGGTCAATAGAGAGAAGGCCTATAATACCAGGACTAAGGACTGCCCAAAAGAGAAATGAGTGGAAGAAGTAATATAGGTGCTGTGCCACGCACCTCTTGGCATGCCCTTTACAACATTAGTGCCCCTGGAGGTCTAGGCGTTATAGATAGCGTAACCCTAGCCCTAAACCTAATTTTAGCCCGGTCAACAGAGACAAGCCCTATAGTACGAGGACTTAGGATTGCCCAAATGAGAAATGAGTGGAAGAATTAATATAGGTGCGGTGCCATGCTCCTCTTGGCATGCCCTTTACAACATTATTGCCCCTGGAGCTCTAGTCATTTTAGATCTCAGAATGCTTAACCTAACCCTAATTTTGGCCTGTCAGACTGATGAGGCCTATGTCAGCAGCATCTGTGCTATCCCAGATGATAAAGTTCTCTAAGTATTAATATAGGTGCTGTGCCACGCTCCTCTTGGCATGCCCTTTACAACATTATTGCCCCTGGAGCTCTAGTCATTTTAGATCTCAGAATGCTAACCCTAACCCTAACCCTAATTTTAGCCCCGTCAATAGAGACAAGCCGTATAATACCAGGACTAAGGATTGCCGAAATGAGTAATGAGTGGAAGTAGTAATATAGGTGCTGTGCCACGCTCCTCTTCGCATACCCTTTAAAACATTAGGGCCCCTGGAGCTCTAGTCATTTTAGATCTGAGAATGCTAACCCTAACCTTAACCCTAATTTAACCCGTTCCCTAGTGGTATGTCCAGCGTCAGCAGCATCTAAGCTGTCCCAGATGAGAAAGTTCTGGAAGTAGTAATATAGGTGCTGTGCCACGCTCCTCTTGGCATGACCTTTACAACATTAGTGCCTCTTGAGCTCTAGTCATTTTAGATCTCAGAATGCTAACCCTAACCCTAACCCTAATTTTAGCCCTGTCGGACTGATTAGGCCTATGTAAAGCAGCATCTATGCTGTCCCAGATGAGAAAGTTCTGGCAGTAGCAATATAGGTGCTGTGCCACGCTCCTCTTGCTATGCCCTTTACAACATTTTTGCCCGTGGAGCTCTAGTCATTTTAGATCTCAGAATGCTAAACCTAACCCTAAGTTTAGCTTGGTCAATAGAGACAAGGCCTATAATACAAGGACTAAGGATTGTCCAAATGAGAAATGAGTGGAAGTAGTAATATAGGTGCTGTGCCACGCTCCTCTTGGCATGCCCTTTACAACATTTTTGCCCCTGGAGCTCTACTCATTTTAGATCTCGGAATGCTAACCCTATTCCTAACCCTAATTTTAGCCCGGTCAATAGAGACAAGCCCTATAATACCAGGACTAAGGATTGCCCAAATGAAAAATAGGTGGAAGTAGTAATATAGGTGCGGTGCCACGCCCCTCTTGGCATGACCTTTACAACATTAGTGCCCCTGGAGCTCTAGACATTTTATATCTCAGAACGCTAACCCTAACCCTAAGCCTAATTTTAGCCCGGTCGCACTGCTGAGGCCTATGTCAGCAGCTTCTCTGCTGTCACAGATGAGAAAGTTCTGGAAGTACTAATATAAGTGCTGTGCCACGCTCCTCTTGGCATGCCCCTTACAACATTAGTGTGTCTCGAGTTCTAGTCATTTTAGATATCAGAATGCTAACCTTAACCCTAACCTTAATTTTAGCACAGTCAATAAAGACAAGCCCTACAGTACCAGGACTCATGACTGCCCAAAAGAGAAATGAGTTGTAGTAGTAATATAGGTGCTGTGCCACGCTCCTCTTGCTATGCCCTTTACAACATTATTGCCCCTGGAGCTCTAGACATTTTAGATCCTGGAACCCTGACCCTACCACTAATTTTAGCCCGGTCAATAGAGTTATGTCCCACGTCAGCGGCATCTAATCTGTCCCAGATAAAAAAGTTCTGGAAGTAGTAATATAGGTGCTGTGCCACGCTCCTCTTGGCATGCCCCTTACAACATTATTGCCCCTGGAGCTCTACACATTTTAGATCGCGGAACCCTAACCCTAACCCAAATTTTAGCCTGGTCAATAGAGAGAAGGCCTATAATACCAGGACTAAGGCTTGCCCAAATTAGAAATGAGTGGAAGTAGTAATATAGGTGCTCTGCCACGCTCCTCTTGGCATGCCCTTTACAACATTAGTGCCCCTGGAGCTCTAGTCATTTTACATCTCAGAATGTTAACCCTAACCCTAACCCTAATTTTAGCCTGGTCAATAGAGAGAAGGCATATAATACCAGGACTAAGGACTGCCCAAAAGAGAAATGAGTGGAAGAAGTAATATAGGTGCTGTGCCACGCACCTCTTGGCATGCCCTTTACAACATTAGTGCCCCTGGAGGTCTAGGCGTTATAGATCGCGTAACCCTAGCCCTAAACCTAATTTTAGCCCGGTCAACAGAGACAAGCCCTATAGTACGAGGACTTAGGATTGCCCAAATGGGAAATGAGTGGAAGTATTAATATAGGTGCTGTGCCACGCTCCTCTTGGCATGCCCTTTACAACATTATTGCCCCTGGAGCTCTAGTCATTTTAGATCTCAGAATGCTAACCCTAACCCTAATTTTAGCCCCGTCAATAGAGACAAGCCGTATAATACCAGGACTAAGGATTGCCGAAATGAGTAATGAGTGGAAGTAGTAATATAGGTGCTGTGCCACGCTCCTCTTCGCATACCCTTTAAAACATTAGGGCCCCTGGAGCTCTAGTCATTTTAGATCTGAGAATGCTAACCCTAACCTTAACCCTAATTTAACCCGTTCCCTAGTGGTATGTCCAGCGTCAGCAGCATCTAAGCTGTCCCAGATGAGAAAGTTCTGGAAGTAGTAATATAGGTGCTGTGCCACGCTCCTCTTGGCATGACCTTTACAACATTAGTGCCTCTGGAGCTCTAGTCATTTTAGATCTCAGAATGCTAACCCTAACCCTAACCCTAATTTTAGCCCTGTCGGACTGATTAGGCCTATGTAAAGCAGCATCTATGCTGTCCCAGATGAGAAAGTTCTGGCAGTAGCAATATAGGTGCTGTGCCACGCTCCTCTTGCTATGCCCTTTACAACATTTTTGCCCGTGGAGCTCTAGTCATTTTAGATCTCAGAATGCTAAACCTAACCCTAAGTTTAGCTTGGTCAATAGAGACAAGGCCTATAATACAAGGACTAAGGATTGCCCAAATGAGAAATGAGTGGAAGTAGTAATATAGGTGCTGTGCCACGCTCCTCTTGGCATGCCCTTTACAACATTTTTGCCCCTGGAGCTCTACTCATTTTAGATCTCGGAATGCTAACCCTATTCCTAACCCTAATTTTAGCCCGGTCAATAGAGACAAGCCCTATAATACCAGGACTAAGGATTGCCCAAATGAAAAATAGGTGGAAGTAGTAATATAGGTGCTGTGCCACGCTCCTCTTGGCATGACCTTTACAACATTATTGCCCCTGGAGCTCTAGTCATTTTAGATCTCGGAATGCTAACCCTATTCCTAACCCTAATTTTAGCCCGGTCAAAAGAGACAAGCCCTACAGTACAAGGACTCATGACTGCCCTAATGAGAAATGAGTTGTAGTAGTAATATAGGTGCTGTGCCACGCTCCTCTTGCTATGCCCTTTACAACATTATTCCCCCTGGAGCTCTAGACATTTTAGGTCCTGGAACCCTGACCCTACCACAAATTTTAGCCCGGTCAATAGAGATATGTCCCACGTCAGCAGCATCTAATCTGTCCCAGATAAAAAAGTTCTGGAAGTAGCAATATAGGTGCTGTGCCACGCTACTCTTGCTATGCCCTTTACAACATTATTGCCCCTGGAGCTCTAGACATTTTAGATCTCGGAACCGTAACCCTAACCCTAATTTTAGCCTGGTCAATAGGGAGAAGGCCTATAATACCAGGACTACGGATTGCTTAAATGAGAAATGAGTGGAAGAAGTAATATAGGTGCTGTGCCACGCACCTCTTGGCATGCCCTTTACAACATTAGTCCCCCTGGAGATCTAGGCGTTATAGATCGCGTAACCCTAGCCCTAAACCTAATTTTAGCCCGGTCAACAGAGACAAGCCCTATAGTACCAGGACTTAGGATTGCCCAAATTAGAAATGAGTGGAAGAAGTAATATAGGTGCGGTGCCACGCCACTCTTGGCATGACCTTTACAACATTAGTGCCCCTGGAGCTCTAGATATTTTAGATCTCAGAACGTCTAACCCTAACCCTAATTTTGGCCCTGTCAGACTGATGAGGCCTATGTCAGCAGCATCTGTGCTATCCCAGATGATAAAGTTCTCTAAGTAGTAATATAGGTGCTGTGCCACCCTCCTCTTGGCATGCCCTTTACAACATTATTGCCCCTGGAGCTCTAGTCATTTTAAATCTAAGAATGATAACCCTAACCCTAACCCTAATTTTAGCCTCGTCAATTGAGACAAGCCGTATAATACCAGGACTAAGGATTGCCGAAATGAGTAATGAGTGGAAGTAGTAATATAGGTGCTGTGCCACGCTCCTCTTGGCGTACCCTTTAAAACCTTAGGGCCCCTGGAGCTCTAGTCATTTTAGCTCTCAGAATACTAACACTAACCTTAACCCTAATTTAACCCGTTCCATAGTGGTATGTCCAGCGTCAGCAGCATCTAAGCTGTCCCAGATAAGAAAGTTCTGGAAGTAGTAATATAGGTGCTGTGCCACCCTCCTCTTGGCATGACCTTTACAACATTAGTGCCCCTGGAGCTCTAGACATTTTAGATCTCAGAACGCTAACCCTAACCCTAAGCCTAATTTTAGCCCGGTCGCACTGCTGAGGCCTATGTCAGCAGCTTCTCTGCTGTCACAGATGAGAAAGTTCTGGAAGAACTAATATAAGTGCTGTGCCACGCTCCTCTTGGCATGCCCCTTACAACATTAGTGTGTCTCGAGTTCTAGTAATTTTAGATCTCAGAATGCTAACCCTAACCCTAACCCTAATTTTAGCCCTGTCGGACTGATTAGGCCTATGTAAAGCAGCATCTATGCTGTCCCAGATGAGAAAGTTCTGGCAGTAGTAATATAGGTGCTGTGCCACGCTCCTCTTGCTATGCCCTTTACAACATTTTTGCCCGTGGAGCTCTAGTCATTTTAGATCTCAGAATGCTAAACCTAACCCTAAGTTTAGCTTGGTCAATAGAGACAAGGCCTATAATACAAGGACTAAGGATTGCCCAAATGAGAAATGAGTGGAAGTAGTAATATAGGTGCTGAGCCACGCTCCTCTTGTCATGCCCTTTACAACATTAGTGCCCCTGGAGCTCTAGTCATTTTAGATCTCGGAATGCTAACCCTATTCCTAACCCTAATTTTAGCCCGGTCAATAGAGACAAGCCCTATAATACCAGGACTAAGGATTGCCCAAATGAAAAATAGGTGGAAGTAGTAATATAGGTGCGGTGCCACGCCCCTCTTGGCATGACCTTTACAACATTAGTGCCCCTGGAGCTCTAGACATTTTAGATCTCAGAACGCTAACCCTAACCTTAACCCTAATTTAACCCGTTCCCTAGTGGTATGTCCAGCGTCAGCAGCATCTAAGCTGTCCCAGATGAGAAAGTTCTGGAAGTAGTAATATAGGTGCTGTGCCACGCTCCTCTTGGCATGACCTTTACAACATTAGTGCCTCTGGAGCTCTAGTCATTTTAGATCTCAGAATGCTAACCCTAACCCTAACCCTAATTTTAGCCTTGTCGGACTGATTAGGCCTATGTAAAGCAGCATCTATGCTGTCCCAGATGAGAAAGTTCTGGCAGTAGCAATATAGGTGCTGTGCCACGCTCCTCTTGCTATGCCCTTTACAACATTTTTGCCCGTGGAGCTCTAGTCATTTTAGATCTCAGAATGCTAAACCTAACCCTAAGTTTAGCTTGGTCAATAGAGACAAGGCCTATAATACAAGGACTAAGGATTGCCCAAATGAGAAATGAGTGGAAGTAGTAATATAGGTGCTGTGCCACGCTCCTCTTGGCATGCCCTTTACAACATTTTTGCCCCTGGAGCTCTACTCATTTTAGATCTCGGAATGCTAACCCTATTCCTAACCCTAATTTTAGCCCGGTCAATAGAGACAAGCCCTATAATACCAGGACTAAGGATTGCCCAAATGAAAAATAGGTGGAAGTAGTAATATAGGTGCTGTGCCACGCTCCTCTTGGCATGACCTTTACAACATTAGTGCCCCTGGAGCTCTAGTCATTTTAGATCTCAGAATGCTAACCTTAACCCTAACCTTAATTTTAGCACAGTCAATAAACACAAGCCCTATAACACCAGGACTAAGGTTTGCCCAAATGAAAAATAGGTGGAAGTAGTAATATAGGTGCTGTGCCACGCTCCTCTTGGCATGACCTTTACAAAATTAGTGCCCCTGGAGCTCTAGTCATTTTAGATCTCAGAATGCTAACCTTAACCCTAACCTTAATTTTAGCACAGTCAATAAACACAAGCCCTACAGTACAAGGACTCATGACTGCCCAAATGAGAAATGAGTTGTAGTAGTAATATAGGTGCTGTGCCACACTCCTCTTGCTATGCCCTTTACAACATTATTCCCCCTGGAGCTCTAGACATTTTAGATCCTGGAACCCTGACCCTACCACAAATTTTAGCCCGGTCAATAGAGATATGTCCCACGTCAGCAGCATCTAATCTGTCCCAGATAAAAAAGTTCTGGAAGTAGCAATATAGGTGCTGTGCCACGCAAGTGTCGTGGTTTAAATCAAGTCTCCCTACTCCCGGAGAGTTAGGAAGAAGAATCTAAAGAATGTAGCCCCCACGGATTGAGATAAAAACGGTTTAAACTAAATCTGCACAGTTCCCCCTCTGTTCCCCTTCCCCCCCCTCTCCTTCCCACTCCCGGAGGGATGGGAAGGAGAGCCGGAGGGATACAACTCCCACAGATCGAGGTAAAATCAGTCCAGCAATCAAGGTATAACAGAAGTAAACTACCGGTACCAATAACAAATCAAAATTAGAGGAGACAAACAGAGAGAGAGAATACGATACCACCCGCCGCCACGAGGCCAGCAGCCGGAACCCCCACAGCCGGAAGCCCCAGCCCGAGCTTCCCCTTCCCTTCCCGAGCTCAGCCCGGCGTGTTAACTCCTTCCCTCCCGGCTAGCTTCCAGTCCCCTCCCCAAGCAGGACGTGCTGTGGTATGGAATACCTCCCCGACTAGCCCAGACCAGGCGCCCTATCTCTCCCTCCTCACTGGCAGAGCATGAGCTACTGCTGAACCCATGACATTATCCACCCCTTATTCCATACCATTCACGTCATGCTTAGATCCCACATTTTTCAATACATCATCACATAGATATACACACACATATATATACATCTGCGCACACCCAGACAAACAAAAAGAAATCATTTCTTAATATATGGACCAATCCCTACAATGCAATTGAGTCCATTTGGTCCATGACATTAAGTTTGTAATAGTCCTTTATAGCAGGGAAGTCTGTGTGCAGTGCTGGATAGTTGCCTGCCGATATTGATCATCCCTTTACTGCAGAAGTCATCTGGTTCTATCAAAGTTCATTCTCTGTTGGGACGATGGTTAGAGGGAAGTCAGGGCCAGTTGCTGGTGACCTGAAGACATCTAGTTGATGGACTATATATAAAAAAAAAATTACACAGCAAGCAACAACGTATAATTAAGTTCATTGGCTGTTTTCCCCTAAAATCAAATCCCCTTGAGGTATACATCTGACTTCCCCATCTTCCTGCATTACCCACCAAGTATATCCGGGTCCTTGAGCAAAAGCAATCCCACGAGTGGGTTTGCCTTGGCCTGAAACAGGAGTAACCCAGACTGTCTTCCCTAGCAAATTTCTCATGTGCACTACAGGCACCTTGTCCCCCTCTACAATATGTAAAAGTTCTGACTGGGCTGGGCCAGCCCTGTTAGCAGATCCTCTGGTGTTGACCAACCAGGTGGCCTTTGGTAAATGGGTATCCCAATGCTTGAAAGTTCCCCCACCCATTGCTCTCAGTGTAGTTTTTAACAGCCCATTGTACCGTTCAATTTTCCCAGAGGCTGGTGCATGGTAGGGGATGTGATATATCCACTCAATGCCATGTTCTTTGGCCCAAGTGCCTATAAGGTTGTTCCGAAAATGAGTCCCATTGTCTGACTCAATTCTCTCTGGGGTGCCATGTCGCCACAAAATCTGGTTCTCAAGGCCCAAGATAGTGTTCCGGGCAGTGGCGTGGGGCACAGCATATGTTTCCAGCCATCCTGTGGTTGTTTCCACCATGGTAAGCACATAGCGCTTGCCTCGGCGAGTTGGTGGGAGTGTGATATAGTCAATTTGCCAGGCCTCCCCATATTTATACTTCAGCCATCGTCCTCCATACCAAAGAGGTTTCAACCGTTTAGCTTGTTTAATTGCAGCACATGTCTCACACTCATGAATAACCTGGGCGATAGTGTCCATTGTTAAGTCCACCCCTCGATCACGAGCCCATTTATACGTTGCGTCTCTGCCCTGATGGCCTGAAGCGTCGTGGGCCCACCGGGCCAAAAATAATTCGCCTTTATGTTGCCAATCTAAGTCCATCTGAGCTACTTCAATCTTAGCAGCTTTATCCACTTGCTGGTTATTGTGGTGTTCCTCAGTGGCCCGACTCTTAGGTATGTGGGCATCTACATGGCGTACCCTCACCACCAGCTTCTGCACCCGGGCAGCGATATCTTGCCATAATGCAGCAGCCCAAATGGGTTTACCTCTGCGTTGCCAGTTGCTCTGCTTCCATTGCTGCAACCATCCCCACAGGGCATTTGCCACCATCCATGAGTCAGTATAAAGATAGAGTACTGGCAACCCTTCTCGCTCAGCAATGTCCAGGGCCAGCTGGATGGCTTTCACCTCAGCAAACTGACTCGATTCACCCTCTCCTTCAGCAGTTTCAGCAACTTGTCGCTGAGGACTCCATACAGCTGCCTTCCATCTCCGATGCTTTCCCACAATACGGCAGGACCCATCAGTGAACAAGGCATACTGCTTTTCACTTTCTGACAATTTATTATATGGTGGTGCCTCTTTGGCACGCATCACCTCCTTCTCTGGTGACATTCCAAAATCTTTGCCCTCTGGCCAGTCCATGATGACTTCCAGAATGCCTGGACGACTGGGATTTCCTATCCGAGCTCGTTGTGTAATTAGTGCAGCCCATTTACTCCAAGTAGCATCAGTTGCATGATGTGTAGAGGAGACCCTGCCTTTGAACATCCAGCCCAACACTGGCAAGCGGGGTGCCAAAAGGAGCTGTGCATCAGTGCCAATCACCTCCGAAGCAGCTCGAACCCCTTCATAAGCTGCCAATATCTCTTTCTCCGTTGGGGTATAATTGGCCTCCGAGCCTTTGTATCCCCGACTCCAAAAACCAAGAGGTCGACCTCGAGTCTCCCCTGGAGTTTTCTGCCAAAGACTCCAGGTAGGACCATTCTCCCCAGCTGCAGTGTACAGTACATTTTTCACATCTGGACCGGTCCGGACTGGTCCAAGGGCCACGGCCTGAACTATCTCACGTTTAATTTGCTCGAAGGCTTGTTGTTGCTCAGGACCCCATTTGAAATCATTCTTTTTCCTGGTCACATGATAGAGAGGGCTTACGATTGAACTGTAATTTGGAATGTGCATTCTCCAGAACCCCACAGCACCCAAGAAAGCTTGTGTTTCTTTCTTATCAGTTGGTGGAGACATTGCTGTTATCTTATTGATCACTTCTGTAGGGATATGTCTACGTCCATCTTGCCATTTTATTCCCAAAAATTGAATTTCCCGTGCAGGTCCCTTGACTTTATTCCGTTTTATGGCAAAACCGGCTTTCAGCAGGATTTGGATTATTTCCCTCCCTTTCTCAAAAACTTCTTCTGCTGTATTACCCCACACAATAATGTCATCGATGTATTGCAAGTGTTCTGGAGCTTGCCCCTGTTCCAGTGCAGTCTGGATCAGTCCGTGGCAGATGGTGGGGCTGTGTTTCCACCCCTGGGGCAGTCGGTTCCAAGTGAACTGGACACCCCTCCAAGTAAAAGCAAACTGTGGCCTGCACTCTGCCGACAAAGGAATTGGAACAGCTGCGCTGACTTCTGTGTTGCTATCAGATCCAGGGGCATTTTTTTCCTTTTGAAGATGTTGGACAATGTCGATCAAGGCCCTATAAGCATAGGCCAAGCCCCAGCACGTTGCTGTAATTTGTCCATCTCTGGTATGGCCAGGACGACAACACACCTCATTTAGCTGTTTTACTAATTCTTCCGGATTCTTCACTTGTTCAGGAGTAAAATTCCAAAGTACTGGAGGGGCCCACTGACCTAGATGCTTGCCCATACTATCCCATACACCCTGCCACTCATGACTATCCAGCCTCTGGGAAGATTTCCTGGTCCTCCTATTTCGTCGTTTAACCCCAACACAGGACCAGACCTGACTCCGCTTAACTCTTGAAATCAGATGAAATAACTGTGGGCAAAACACACTCTGTATGCGTGCTAATATGGCGATCCCCATCGCAATCAGCATACAAGTCTCAACAGTATTGAAAGGCCATTCAAAAACTTCAAAACCCTCAAATGATGTTGCAGACCATCTGGAGAGAACACTGGGAGGATAGCAGAATGTCTCCTTCACAGGTTGACCACCCGAGAAGGAGAAAAAAGATGTGAAATTCCCAAGCATTTCTATTATATACCTCCCAAAATATAAAGTTGGTGACCATACCGGGAGCATAAACCAAATCAGTTTCATGATTAATGTTTCTATTGTATTACAAGTCATTACCATAAAGTACAATGAGACCAGAACCTTAGCCCAAATCCCATGATTGATAAACACTAACACAGCTAGTATATATGAAAAGTAATTGGTAAAATCCTGAAACCGTGAGAGCAAGAGAAAAAACTGTGAGAGCCAATAAAACAGCATTGTGACAAATGACTATAAATCCGCTCAGATCTGTTCTTATCTCAAACCCTCTGCCCCACGTTGGGCGCCAAAAAGTGTCGTGGTTTAAATCAAGTCTCCCTACTCCCGGAGAGTTAGGAAGAAGAATCTAAAGAATGTAGCCCCCACGGATTGAGATAAAAACGGTTTAAACTAAATCTGCACAGTTCCCCCTCTGTTCCCCTTCCCCCCCCTCTCCTTCCCACTCCCGGAGGGATGGGAAGGAGAGCCGGAGGGATACAACTCCCACAGATCGAGGTAAAATCAGTCCAGCAATCAAGGTATAACAGAAGTAAACTACCGGTACCAATAACAAATCAAAATTAGAGGAGACAAACAGAGAGAGAGAATACGATACCACCCGCCGCCACGAGGCCAGCAGCCGGAACCCCCACAGCCGGAAGCCCCTGCCCGAGCTTCCCCTTCCCTTCCCGAACTCAGCCCGGCGTGTTAACTCCTTCCCTCCCGGCTAGCTTCCAGTCCCCTCCCCAAGCAGGACGTGCTGCGGTATGGAATACCTCCCCGACTAGCCCAGACCAGGCGCCCTATCTCTCCCTCCTCACTGGCAGAGCATGAGCTACTGCTGAACCCATGACAGCAAGCCACGCTACTCTTGCTATGCCCTTTACAACATTATTGCCCCTGGAGCTCTAGACATTTTAGATCTCGGAACCGTAACCCTAACCCTAATTTTAGCCTGGTCAATAGGGAGAAGGCCTATAATACCAGGACTACGGATTGCTTAAATGAGAAATGAGTGGAAGAAGTAATATAGGTGCTGTGCCACGCACCTCTTGGCATGCCCTTTACAACATTAGTCCCCCTGGAGGTCTAGGCGTTATAGATAGCGTAACCCTAGCCCTAAACCTAATTTTAGCCCGGTCAACAGAGACAAGCCCTATAGTACCAGGACTTAGGATTGCCCAAATTAGAAATGAGTGGAAGAAGTAATATAGGTGCGGTGCCACGCCACTCTTGGCATGACCTTTACAACATTAGTGCCCCTGGAGCTCTAGATATTTTAGATCTCAGAACGTCTAACCCTAACCCTAATTTTGGCCCTGTCAGACTGATGAGGCCTATGTCAGCAACATCTGTGCTATCCCAGATGATAAAGTTCTCTAAGTAGTAATATAGGTGCTGTGCCACCCTCCTCTTGGCATGCCCTTTACAACATTATTGCCCCTGGAGCTCTAGTCATTTTAAATCTAAGAATGCTAACCCTAACCCTAACCCTAACCCTAATTTTAGCCTCGTCAATTGAGACAAGCCGTATAATACCAGGACTAAGGATTGCCGAAATGAGTAATGAGTGGAAGTAGTAATATAGGTGCTGTGCCACGCTCCTCTTGGCGTACCCTTTAAAACCTTAGGGCCCCTGGAGTTCTAGTCATTTTAGCTCTCAGAATACTAACACTAACCTTAACCCTAATTTAACCCGTTCCATAGTGGTATGTCCAGCGTCAGCAGCATCTAAGCTGTCCCAGATGAGAAAGTTCTCTAAGTAGTAATATAGGTGCTGTGCCACGCTCCTCTTGGCATGACCTTTACAACATTAGTGCCCCTGGAGCTCTAGACATTTTAGATCTCAGAACGCTAACCCTAACCCTAAGCCTAATTTTAGCCCGGTCGCACTGGTGAGGCCTATGTCAGAAGCTTCTCTGCTGTCACAGATGAGAAAGTTCTGGAAGTACTAATATAAGTGCTGAGCCACGCTCCTCTTGGCATGCCCCTTACAACATTAGTGTGTCTCGAGTTCTAGTCATTTTAGATATCAGAATGCTAACCTTAACCCTAACCTTAATTTTAGCACAGTCAATAAAGACAAGCCCTACAGTACCAGGACTCATGACTGCCCAAAAGAGAAATGAGTTGTAGTAGTAATATAGGTGCTGTGCCACGCTCCTCTTGCTATGCCCTTTACAACATTATTGCCCCTGGAGCTCTAGACATTTTAGATCCTGGAACCCTGACCCTACCACTAATTTTAGCCCGGTCAATAGAGTTATGTCCCACGTCAGCGGCATCTAATCTGTCCCAGATAAAAAAGTTCTGGAAGTAGTAATATAGGTGCTGTGCCACGCTCCTCTTGGCATGCCCCTTACAACATTATTGCCCCTGGAGCTCTACACATTTTAGATAGCGGAACCCTAACCCTAACCCTAATTTTAGCCTGGTCAATAGAGAGAAGGCCTATAATACCAGGACGAAGGCTTGCCCAAATTAGAAATGAGTGGAAGTAGTAATATAGGTGCTCTGCCACGCTCCTCTTGGCATGAGCTTTACAACATTAGTGCCCCTGGAGCTCTAGTCATTTTACATCTCAGAATGTTAACCCTAACCCTAACCCTAATTTTAGCCTGGTCAATAGAGAGAAGGCCTATAATACCAGGACTAAGGACTGCCCAAAAGAGAAATGAGTGGAAGAAGTAATATAGGTGCTGTGCCACGCACCTCTTGGCATGCCCTTTACAACATTAGTGCCCCTGGAGGTCTAGGCGTTATAGATAGCGTAACCCTAGCCCTAAACCTAATTTTAGCCCGGTCAACAGAGACAAGCCCTATAGTACGAGGACTTAGGATTGCCCAAATGAGAAATGAGTGGAAGAATTAATATAGGTGCGGTGCCATGCTCCTCTTGGCATGCCCTTTACAACATTATTGCCCCTGGAGCTCTAGTCATTTTAGATCTCAGAATGCTTAACCTAACCCTAATTTTGGCCCTGTCAGACTGATGAGGCCTATGTCAGCAGCATCTGTGCTATCCCAGATGATAAAGTTCTCTAAGTATTAATATAGGTGCTGTGCCACGCTCCTCTTGGCATGCCCTTTACAACATTATTGCCCCTGGAGCTCTAGTCATTTTAGATCTCAGAATGCTAACCCTAACCCTAACCCTAATTTTAGCCCCGTCAATAGAGACAAGCCGTATAATACCAGGACTAAGGATTGCCGAAATGAGTAATGAGTGGAAGTAGTAATATAGGTGCTGTGCCACGCTCCTCTTCGCATACCCTTTAAAACATTAGGGCCCCTGGAGCTCTAGTCATTTTAGATCTGAGAATGCTAACCCTAACCTTAACCCTAATTTAACCCGTTCCCTAGTGGTATGTCCAGCGTCAGCAGCATCTAAGCTGTCCCAGATGAGAAAGTTCTGGAAGTAGTAATATAGGTGCTGTGCCACGCTCCTCTTGGCATGACCTTTACAACATTAGTGCCTCTGGAGCTCTAGTCATTTTAGATCTCAGAATGCTAACCCTAACCCTAACCCTAATTTTAGCCCTGTCGGACTGATTAGGCCTATGTAAAGCAGCATCTATGCTGTCCCAGATGAGAAAGTTCTGGCAGTAGCAATATAGGTGCTGTGCCACGCTCCTCTTGCTATGCCCTTTACAACATTTTTGCCCGTGGAGCTCTAGTCATTTTAGATCTCAGAATGCTAAACCTAACCCTAAGTTTAGCTTGGTCAATAGAGACAAGGCCTATAATACAAGGACTAAGGATTGTCCAAATGAGAAATGAGTGGAAGTAGTAATATAGGTGCTGTGCCACGCTCCTCTTGGCATGCCCTTTACAACATTTTTGCCCCTGGAGCTCTACTCATTTTAGATCTCGGAATGCTAACCCTATTCCTAACCCTAATTTTAGCCCGGTCAATAGAGACAAGCCCTATAATACCAGGACTAAGGATTGCCCAAATGAAAAATAGGTGGAAGTAGTAATATAGGTGCGGTGCCATGCCCCTCTTGGCATGACCTTTACAACATTAGTGCCCCTGGAGCTCTAGACATTTTATATCTCAGAACGCTAACCCTAACCCTAAGCCTAATTTTAGCCCGGTCGCACTGGTGAGGCCTATGTCAGAAGCTTCTCTGCTGTCACAGATGAGAAAGTTCTGGAAGTACTAATATAAGTGCTGTGCCACGCTCCTCTTGGCATGCCCCTTACAACATTAGTGTGTCTCGAGTTCTAGTCATTTTAGATATCAGAATGCTAACCTTAACCCTAACCTTAATTTTAGCACAGTCAATAAAGACAAGCCCTACAGTACCAGGACTCATGACTGCCCAAAAGAGAAATGAGTTGTAGTAGTAATATAGGTGCTGTGCCACGCTCCTCTTGCTATGCCCTTTACAACATTATTGCCCCTGGAGCTCTAGACATTTTAGATCCTGGAACCCTGACCCTACCACTAATTTTAGCCCGGTCAATAGAGTTATGTCCCACGTCAGCGGCATCTAATCTGTCCCAGATAAAAAAGTTCTGGAAGTAGTAATATAGGTGCTGTGCCACGCTCCTCTTGGCATGCCCCTTACAACATTATTGCCCCTGGAGCTCTACACATTTTAGATCGCGGAACCCTAACCCTAACCCAAATTTTAGCCTGGTCAATAGAGAGAAGGCCTATAATACCAGGACTAAGGCTTGCCCAAATTAGAAATGAGTGGAAGTAGTAATATAGGTGCTCTGCCACGCTCCTCTTGGCATGCCCTTTACAACATTAGTGCCCCTGGAGCTCTAGTCATTTTACATCTCAGAATGTTAACCCTAACCCTAACCCTAATTTTAGCCTGGTCAATAGAGAGAAGGCCTATAATACCAGGACTAAGGACTGCCCAAAAGAGAAATGAGTGGAAGAAGTAATATAGGTGCTGTGCCACGCACCTCTTGGCATGCCCTTTACAACATTAGTGCCCCTGGAGGTCTAGGCGTTATAGATAGCGTAACCCTAGCCCTAAACCTAATTTTAGCCCGGTCAACAGAGACAAGCCCTATAGTACGAGGACTTAGGATTGCCCAAATGAGAAATGAGTGGAAGAATTAATATAGGTGCTGTGCCATGCTCCTCTTGGCATGCCCTTTACAACATTATTGCCCCTGGAGCTCTAGTCATTTTAGATCTCAGAATGCTTAACCTAACCCTAATTTTGGCCCTGTCAGACTGATGAGGCCTATGTCAGCAGCATCTGTGCTATCCCAGATGATAAAGTTCTCTAAGTATTAATATAGGTGCTGTGCCACGCTCCTCTTGGCATGCCCTTTACAACATTATTGCCCCTGGAGCTCTAGTCATTTTAGATCTCAGAATGCTAACCCTAACCCTAATTTTAGCCCCGTCAATAGAGACAAGCCGTATAATACCAGGACTAAGGATTGCCGAAATGAGTAATGAGTGGAAGTAGTAATATAGGTGCTGTGCCACGCTCCTCTTCGCATACCCTTTAAAACATTAGGGCCCCTGGAGCTCTAGTCATTTTAGATCTGAGAATGCTAACCCTAACCTTAACCCTAATTTAACCCGTTCCCTAGTGGTATGTCCAGCGTCAGCAGCATCTAAGCTGTCCCAGATGAGAAAGTTCTGGAAGTAGTAATATAGGTGCTGTGCCACGCTCCTCTTGGCATGACCTTTACAACATTAGTGCCTCTTGAGCTCTAGTCATTTTAGATCTCAGAATGCTAACCCTAACCCTAACCCTAATTTTAGCCCTGTCGGACTGATTAGGCCTATGTAAAGCAGCATCTATGCTGTCCCAGATGAGAAAGTTCTGGCAGTAGCAATATAGGTGCTGTGCCACGCTCCTCTTGCTATGCCCTTTACAACATTTTTGCCCGTGGAGCTCTAGTCATTTTAGATCTCAGAATGCTAAACCTAACCCTAAGTTTAGCTTGGTCAATAGAGACAAGGCCTATAATACAAGGACTAAGGATTGTCCAAATGAGAAATGAGTGGAAGTAGTAATATAGGTGCTGTGCCACGCTCCTCTTGGCATGCCCTTTACAACATTTTTGCCCCTGGAGCTCTACTCATTTTAGATCTCGGAATGCTAACCCTATTCCTAACCCTAATTTTAGCCCGGTCAATAGAGACAAGCCCTATAATACCAGGACTAAGGATTGCCCAAATGAAAAATAGGTGGAAGTAGTAATATAGGTGCGGTGCCATGCCCCTCTTGGCATGACCTTTACAACATTAGTGCCCCTGGAGCTCTAGACATTTTATATCTCAGAACGCTAACCCTAACCCTAAGCCTAATTTTAGCCCGGTCGCACTGGTGAGGCCTATGTCAGAAGCTTCTCTGCTGTCACAGATGAGAAAGTTCTGGAAGTACTAATATAAGTGCTGTGCCACGCTCCTCTTGGCATGCCCCTTACAACATTAGTGTGTCTCGAGTTCTAGTCATTTTAGATATCAGAATGCTAACCTTAACCCTAACCTTAATTTTAGCACAGTCAATAAAGACAAGCCCTACAGTACCAGGACTCATGACTGCCCAAAAGAGAAATGAGTTGTAGTAGTAATATAGGTGCTGTGCCACGCTCCTCTTGCTATGCCCTTTACAACATTATTGCCCCTGGAGCTCTAGACATTTTAGATCCTGGAACCCTGACCCTACCACTAATTTTAGCCCGGTCAATAGAGTTATGTCCCACGTCAGCGGCATCTAATCTGTCCCAGATAAAAAAGTTCTGGAAGTAGTAATATAGGTGCTGTGCCACGCTCCTCTTGGCATGCCCCTTACAACATTATTGCCCCTGGAGCTCTACACATTTTAGATCGCGGAACCCTAACCCTAACCCTAATTTTAGCCTGGTCAATAGAGAGAAGGCCTATAATACCAGGACTAAGGCTTGCCCAAATTAGAAATGAGTGGAAGTAGTAATATAGGTGCTCTGCCACGCTCCTCTTGGCATGCCCTTTACAACATTAGTGCCCCTGGAGCTCTAGTCATTTTACATCTCAGAATGTTAACCCTAACCCTAACCCTAATTTTAGCCTGGTCAATAGAGAGAAGGCCTATAATACCAGGACTAAGGACTGCCCAAAAGAGAAATGAGTGGAAGTAGTAATATAGGTGCTGTGCCACGCACCTCTTGGCATGCCCTTTACAACATTAGTGCCCCTGGAGGTCTAGGCGTTATAGATAGCGTAACCCTAGCCCTAAACCTAATTTTAGCCCGGTCAACAGAGACAAGCCCTATAGTACGAGGACTTAGGATTGCCCAAATGAGAAATGAGTGGAAGAATTAATATAGGTGCTGTGCCACTGCTCCTCTTGGCATGCCCTTTACAACATTATTGCCCCTGGAGCTCTAGTCATTTTAGATCTCAGAATGCTTACCCTAACCCTAATTTTGGCCCTGTCAGACTGATGAGGCCTATGTCAGCAGCATCTGTGCTATCCCAGATGATAAAGTTCTCTAAGTATTAATATAGGTGCTGTGCCACGCTCCTCTTGGCATGCCCTTTACAACATTATTGCCCCTGGAGCTCTAGTCATTTTAGATCTCAGAATGCTAACCCTAACCCTAATTTTAGCCCCGTCAATAGAGACAAGCCGTATAATACCAGGACTAAGGATTGCCGAAATGAGTAATGAGTGGAAGTAGTAATATAGGTGCTGTGCCACGCTCCTCTTCGCATACCCTTTAAAACATTAGGGCCCCTGGAGCTCTAGTCATTTTAGATCTGAGAATGCTAACCCTAACCTTAACCCTAATTTAACCCGTTCCCTAGTGGTATGTCCAGCGTCAGCAGCATCTAAGCTGTCCCAGATGAGAAAGTTCTGGAAGTAGTAATATAGGTGCTGTGCCACGCTCCTCTTGGCATGACCTTTACAACATTAGTGCCTCTGGAGCTCTAGTCATTTTAGATCTCAGAATGCTAACCCTAACCCTAACCCTAATTTTAGCCCTGTCGGACTGATTAGGCCTATGTAAAGCAGCATCTATGCTGTCCCAGATGAGAAAGTTCTGGCAGTAGCAATATAGGTGCTGTGCCACGCTCCTCTTGCTATGCCCTTTACAACATTTTTGCCCGTGGAGCTCTAGTCATTTTAGATCTCAGAATGCTAAACCTAACCCTAAGTTTAGCTTGGTCAATAGAGACAAGGCCTAAAATACAAGGACTAAGGATTGTCCAAATGAGAAATGAGTGGAAGTAGTAATATAGGTGCTGTGCCACGCTCCTCTTGGCATGCCCTTTACAACATTTTTGCCCCTGGAGCTCTACTCATTTTAGATCTCGGAATGCTAACCCTATTCCTAACCCTAATTTTAGCCCGGTCAATAGAGACAAGCCCTATAATACCAGGACTAAGGATTGCCCAAATGAAAAATAGGTGGAAGTAGTAATATAGGTGCGGTGCCACGCCCCTCTTGGCATGACCTTTACAACATTAGTGCCCCTGGAGCTCTAGACATTTTATATCTCAGAACGCTAACCCTAACCCTAAGCCTAATTTTAGCCCGGTCGCACTGCTGAGGCCTATGTCAGCAGCTTCTCTGCTGTCACAGATGAGAAAGTTCTGGAAGTACTAATATAAGTGCTGTGCCACGCTCCTCTTGGCATGCCCCTTACAACATTAGTGTAGCCTGGTCAATAGAGAGAAGGCCTATAATACCAGGACTAAGGCTTGCCCAAATTAGAAATGAGTAGAAGTAGTAATATAGGTGCTCTGCCACGCTCCTCTTGGCATGCCCTTTACAACATTAGTGCCCCTGGATCTCTAGTCATTTTACATCTCAGAATGTTAACCCTAACCCTAACCCTAATTTTAGCCTGGTCAATAGAGAGAAGGCCTATAATACCAGGACTAAGGACTGCCCAAAAGAGAAATGAGTGGAAGAAGTAGTATAGGTGCTGTGCCACGCACCTCTTGGCATGCCCTTTACAACATTAGTGCCCCTGGAGTTCTAGGCATTATAGATCGCGTAACCCTAGCCCTAAACCTAATTTTAGCCCGGTCAACAGAGACAAGCCCTATAGTACGAGGACTGAGGATTGCCCAAATGAGAAATGAGTGGAAGAATTAATATAGGTGCTGTGCCATGCTCCTCTTGGCATGCCCTTTACAACATTATTGCCCATGGAGCTCTAGTCATTTTAGATCTCAGAATGCTAACCCTAACCTTAACCCTAATTTTAGCCCCGTCAATAGAGACAAGCCGTATAATACCAGGACTAAGGATTGTCGAAATGAGTAATGAGTGGAACTTGTAATATAGGTGCTGTGCCACGCTCCTCTTGGCATAACCTTCACAACCTTAGGGCCCCTGGAGCTCTAGTTATTTTAGATCTCAGAATGCTAACCCTAACCTTAACCCTAATTTAACCCGTTCCCTAGTGGTATGTCCAGCGTCAGCAACATCTAAGCTGTCCCAGATGAGAAAATTCTGGAAGTAGTAATATAGGTGCTGTGCCACGCTCGTCTTGGCATGACCTTTACAACATTAGTGCCCCTGGAGCTCTAGTCATTTTAGATCTCAGAATGCTAACCCTAACCCTAACCCTAATTTTAGCCCTGTCGGACTGATGAGGCCTATGTAAGCAGCATCTATGCTGTCCCAGATGAGAAAGTTCTGGCAGTAGTAATATAGGTGCTGTGCCACGCTCCTCTTGCTATGCCCTTTACAACATTTTTGCCCGTGGAGCTCTAGTCATTTTAGATCTCAGAATGCTAAACCTAACCCTAAGTTTAGCTTGGTCAATAGAGACAAGGCCTATAATACAAAGACTAAGGATTGCCCAAATGAGAAATGAGTGGAAGTAGTAATATAGGTGCTGTGCCACGCTCCTCTTGGCATGCCCTTTACAACATTTTTGCCCCTGGAGCTCTACTCATTTTAGATCTCGGAATGCTAACCCTATTCCTAACCATAATTTTAGCCCGGTCAATAGAGACAAGCCCTATAACACCAGGACTAAGGTTTGCCCAAATGAAAAATAGGTGGAAGTAGTAATATAGGTGCTGTGCCACGCTCCTCTTGGCATGACCTTTACAAAATTAGTGCCCCTGGAGCTCTAGTCATTTTATATCTCAGAATGCTAACCTTAACCCTAACCTTAATTTTAGCACAGTCAATAAACACAAGCCCTACAGTACAAGGACTCATGACTGCCCAAATTAGAAATGAGTTGTAGTAGTAATATAGGTGCTGTGCCACGCTCCTCTTGCTATGCCCTTTACAACATTATTCCCCCTGGAGCTCTAGACATTTTAGATCCTGGAACCCTGACCCTACCACAAATTTTAGCCCGGTCAATAGAGATATGTCCCACGTCAGCAGCATCTAATCTGTCCCAGATTAAAAAGTTCTGGAAGTAGCAATATAGGTGCTGTGCCACGCACCACTTGGCATGCCATTTACAACATTATTGCCCCTGGAGCTCTAGACATTTTAGATCGCGGAACCGTAACGTAAACCCTAATTTTAGCCTGGTCAATAGAGAGAAGGCCTATAATACCAGGACTAAGGACTGCCCAAAAGAGAAATGAGTGGAAGAAGTAATATAGGTGCTGTGCCACGCACCTCTTGGCATGCCCTTTACAACATTAGTGCCCCTGGATTTCTAGGCATTATAGATCGCGTAACCCTAGCCCTAAACCTAATTTTAGCCCGGTCAACAGAGACAAGCCCTATAGTACCAGGACTTAGGATTGCCCAAATTAGAAATGAGTGGAAGAAGTAATATAGGTGCTGTGCCACGCTCCTCTTGGCATGCCCTTTACAACATTAGTGCCCCTGGAGTTCTAGTCATTTTAGATCTCAGAATGCTTACCCTAACCCTAATTTTGGCCCTGTCAGACTGATGAGGCCTATGTCAGCAGCATCTGTGCTATCCCAGATGATAAAGTTCTCTAAGTAGTAATATAGGTGCTGTGCCACCCTCCTCCTGGCATGCCCTTTACAACATTATTGCCCCTGGAGCTCTAGTCATTTTAAATCTAACAATGCTAACACTAACCCTAACCCTAATTTTAGCCTCGTCAATTGAGACAAGCCGTATAATACCAGGACTAAGGATTGCCGAAATGTGTAATGAGTGGAAGTAGTAATATAGGTGCTGTGCCACGCTCCTCTTCCCGTACCCTTTAAAACCTTAGGGCCCCTGGAGCTCTAGTCATTTTAGATCTCAGAATACTAACACTAACCTTAACCCTAATTTAACCCGTTCCATAGTGGTATGTCCATCGTCAGCAGCATCTAAGCTGTCCCAGATAAGAAAGTTCTGGAAGTAGTAATGTAGGTGCTGTGCCACGCTCCTCTTGGCATGACCTTTACAAAATTAGTGCCCCTGGAGCTCTAGTCATTTTAGATCTCAGAATGCTAACCCTAACCCTAACCCTAATTTTAGCCCGGTCGGACTGATTAGGCCTATGTAAAGCAGCATCTATGCTGTCCCAGATGAGAAAGTTCTGGCAGTAGTAATATAGGTGCTGTGCCACGCTCCTCTTGCTATGCCCTTTACAACATTTTTGCCCGTGGAGCTCTAGTCATTTTAGATCTCAGAATGCTAAACCTAACCCTAAGTTTAGCTTGGTCAATAGAGACAAGGCCTATAATACAAGGACTAAGGATTGCCCAAATGAGAAATGAGTGGAAGTAGTAATATAGGTGCTGAGCCACGCTCCTCTTGTCATGCCCTTTACAACATTAGTGCCCCTGGAGCTCTACTCATTTTAGATCTCGGAATGCTAACCCTATTCCTAACCCTAATTTTAGCCCGGTAAATAGAGACAAGCCCTATAATACCAGGACTAAGGATTGCCCAAATGAAAAATAGGTGGAAGTAGTAATATTGGTGCGGTGCCACACCTCTCTTGGCATGACCTTTACAACATTAGTGCCCCTGGAGCTCTAGACATTTTAGATCTCAGAACGCTAACCCTAACCCTAAGCCTAATTTTAGCCCGGTCGCACTGGTGAGGCCTATGTCAGCAGCTTCTCTGCCGTCACAGATGAGAAAGTTCTGGAAGTACTAATATAAGTGCTGTGCCACGCTCCTCTTGGCATGCTACCTTACAACATTAGTGTGTCTCGAGTTCTAGTCATTTTAGATATCAGAATGCTAACCTTGACCCTAACCTTTATTTTAGCACAGTCAATAAAGACAAGCCCTACAGTACCAGGACTCATGACTGCCCAAATGAGAATTGAGTTGCAGTAGTAATATAGGTGCTGTGCCACGCTCCTCTTGCTATGCCCTTTACAACATTATTGCCCCTGGAGCTCTAGACATTTTAGATCCTGGAACCCTGACTCTACCACTAATTTTAGCCCTGTCAATAGAGATATGTCCCACGTCAGCAGCATCTAATCTGTCCCAGATAAAAAAGTTCTGGAAGTAGCAATATAGGTGCTGTGCCACGCTCCTCTTGCTATGCCCTTTACAACATTATTGCCCCTGGAGCTCTAGACATTTTAGATCACGGAACCCTAACCCTAACCCTAATTTTAGCCTGGTCAATAGAGAGAAGGCCTATAATACCAGGTCTACGGATTGCCCAAATGAGAAATGAGTGGAAGTAGTAATATGGGTGCTCTGCCACGCTCCTCTTGGCAAGGGCTTTTCAACATTAGTGCCCCTGGAGCTCTAGTCATTTTACATCTCAGAATGTTAACCCTAACCCTAACCCTAATTTTAGCTTGGTCAATAGAGAGAAGGCCTATAATACCAGGACTAAGGATTGCCCAAATGAGAAATGAGTGGAAGAAGTAATATAGGTGCTGTGCCACGCACCTCTTGGCATGCCCCTTACAACATTAGTGCCCCTGGAGGTCTAGGCATTATACGTCGCGTAACCCTAGCCCTAAACCTAATTTTAGCTCGGTCAACAGAGACAAGCCCTATAGTACCAGGACTTAGGATTGCCCAAATGAGAAATGAGTGGAAGAAGTAATATAGGTGCTGTGCCACGCTCCTCTTGGCATGCCCTTTACAACATTAGTGCCCCTGGAGTTCTAGTCATTTTAGATCTCAGAATGCTTACCCTAACCCTAATTTTGGCCCTGTCAGACTGATGAGGACTATGTCAGCAGCATCTGTGCTATCCCAGATGATAAAGTTCTCTAAGTAGTAATATAGGTGCTGTGCCACCCTCCTCCTGGCATGCCCTTTACAACATTATTGCCCCTGGAGCTCTAGTCATTTTAAATCTAACAATGCTAACACTAACCCTAACCCTAATTTTAGCCTCGTCAATTGAGACAAGCCGTATAATACCAGGACTAAGGATTGCCGAAATGTGTAATGAGTGGAAGTAGTAATATAGGTGCTGTGCCACGCTCCTCTTCCCGTACCCTTTAAAACCTTAGGGCCCCTGGAGCTCTAGTCATTTTAGATCTCAGAATACTAACACTAACCTTAACCCTAATTTAACCCGTTCCATAGTGGTATGTCCATCGTCAGCAGCATCTAAGCTGTCCCAGATAAGAAAGTTCTGGAAGTAGTAATGTAGGTGCTGTGCCACGCTCCTCTTGGCATGACCTTTACAAAATTAGTGCCCCTGGAGCTCTAGTCATTTTAGATCTCAGAATGCTAACCCTAACCCTAACCCTAATTTTAGCACTGTCGGACTGATTAGGCCTATGTAAAGCAGCATCTATGCTGTCCCAGATGAGAAAGTTCTGGCAGTAGTAATATAGGTGCTGTGCCACGCTCCTCTTGCTATGCCCTTTACAACATTTTTGCCCGTGGAGCTCTAGTCATTTTAGATCTCAGAATGCTAAACCTAACCCTAAGTTTAGCTTGGTCAATAGAGACAAGGCCTATAATACAAGGACTAAGGATTGCCCAAATGAGAAATGAGTGGAAGTAGTAATATAGGTGCTGAGCCACGCTCCTCTTGTCATGCCCTTTACAACATTAGTGCCCCTGGAGCTCTACTCATTTTAGATCTCGGAATGCTAACCCTATTCCTAACCCTAATTTTAGCCCGGTAAATAGAGACAAGCCCTATAATACCAGGACTAAGGATTGCCCAAATGAAAAATAGGTGGAAGTAGTAATATTGGTGCGGTGCCACACCTCTCTTGGCATGACCTTTACAACATTAGTGCCCCTGGAGCTCTAGACATTTTAGATCTCAGAACGCTAACCCTAACCCTAAGCCTAATTTTAGCCCGGTCGCACTGGTGAGGCCTATGTCAGCAGCTTCTCTGCCGTCACAGATGAGAAAGTTCTGGAAGTACTAATATAAGTGCTGTGCCACGCTCCTCTTGGCATGCTACCTTACAACATTAGTGTGTCTCGAGTTCTAGTCATTTTAGATATCAGAATGCTAACCTTGACCCTAACCTTTATTTTAGCACAGTCAATAAAGACAAGCCCTACAGTACCAGGACTCATGACTGCCCAAATGAGAATTGAGTTGCAGTAGTAATATAGGTGCTGTGCCACGCTCCTCTTGCTATGCCCTTTACAACATTATTGCCCCTGGAGCTCTAGACATTTTAGATCCTGGAACCCTGACCCTACCACTAATTTTAGCCCTGTCAATAGAGATATGTCCCACGTCAGCGGCATCTAATCTGTCCCAGATAAAAAAGTTCTGGAAGTAGCAATATAGGTGCTGTGCCACGCTCCTCTTGCTATGCCCTTTACAACATTATTGCCCCTGGAGCTCTAGACATTTTAGATCACGGAACCCTAACCCTAACCCTAATTTTAGCCTGGTCAATAGAGAGAAGGCCTATAATACCAGGTCTACGGATTGCCCAAATGAGAAATGAGTGGAAGTAGTAATATGGGTGCTCTGCCACGCTCCTCTTGGCAAGGGCTTTTCAACATTAGTGCCCCTGGAGCTCTAGTCATTTTACATCTCAGAATGTTAACCCTAACCCTAATTTTAGCTTGGTCAATAGAGAGAAGGCCTATAATACCAGGACTAAGGATTGCCCAAATGAGAAATGAGTGGAAGAAGTAATATAGGTGCTGTGCCACGCACCTCTTGGCATGCCCCTTACAACATTAGTGCCCCTGGAGGTCTAGGCATTATACGTCGCGTAACCCTAGCCCTAAACCTAATTTTAGCTCGGTCAACAGAGACAAGCCCTATAGTACCAGGACTTAGGATTGCCCAAATTAGAAATGAGTGGAAGAATTAATATAGGTGCTGTGCCATGCTCCTCTTGGCATGCCCTTTACAACATTATTGCCCCTGGAGCTCTAGTCATTTTAGATCTCAGAATGCTAAGCCTAACCTTAACCCTAATTTTAGCCCCGTCAATAGAGACAAGCCGTATAATACCAGGACCAAGGATTGTCGAAATGAGTAATGAGTGGAACTAGTAATATAGGTGCTGTGCCACGCTCCTCTTGGCATAACCTTCACAACCTTAGGGCCCCTGGAGCTCTAGTTATTTTAGATCTCAGAATGCTAACCCTAACCTTAACCCTAATTTAACCCGTTCCCTAGTGGTATGTCCAGCGTCAGCAACATCTAAGCTGTCCCAGATGAGAAATTTATGGAAGTAGTAATATAGGTGCTGTGCCACGCTCCTCTTCGCATGACCTTTACAACATTAGTGCCCCTGGAGCTCTAGTCATTTTAGATCTCAGAATGCTAACCCTAACCCTAACCCTAATTTTAGCCCTGTCAGACTGATGAGGCCTATGTAAGCAGCATCTATGCTGTCCCAGATGAGAAAGTTCTGGCAGCAGTAATATAGGTGCTGTACCACGCTCCTCTTGCTATGCGCTTTACAACATTTTTGCCCGTGGAGCTCTAGTCATTTTAGATCTCAGAATGCTAAATCTAACCGTAAGTTTAGCTTGGTCAATAGAGACAAGGCCTATAATACCAGGACTAAGGATTGCCCAAATGAGAAATGAGTGGAAGTAGTAATATAGGTGCTGTGCCACGCTCCTCTTGGCATGCCCTTTACAACATTAGAGCGCCTGGAGTTCTAGTCATTTTAGATCTCAGAATGCTAACCCTAACACTAATTTTGGCCCTGTCAGACTGATGAGGACTATGTCAGCAGCATCTGTGCTATCCCAGATGATAAAGTTCTCTAAGTAGTAATATAGGTGCTGTGCCACACTCCTCTTGGCATGCCCTTTACAACATTATTGCCCCTGGAGCTCTAGTCATTTTAAATCTAAGAATGCTAACCCTAACCCTAACCCTAATTTTAGCCTCGTCAATTGAGACAAGCCGTATAATACCAGGACTAAGGATTGCCCAAATGAGTAATGAGTGGAAGTAGTAATAGAGGTGCTGTGCCACGCTCCTCTTGGCGTACCCTTTACAACCTTATGGCCCCTGGAGCTCTAGTCATTTTAGCTCTCAGAATACTAACACTAACCTTAACCCTAATTTAACCCGTTCCATAGTGGTATGTCCAGCGTCAGCAGCATCTAAGCTGTCCCAGATAAGAAAGTTCTGGAAGTAGTAATATAGGTGCTGTGCCACGCTCCTCTTGGCATGACCTTTACAAAATTAGTGCCCCTGGAGCTCTAGTCATTTTAGATCTGAGAATGCTAACCCTAACCCTAACCCTAATTTTAGCCCGGTCGGACTGATTAGGCCTATGTAAAGCAGCATCTATGCTGTCCCAGATGAGAAAGTTCTGGCAGTAGTAATATAGGTGCTGTGCCACGCTCCTCTTGCTATGCCCTTTACAACATTTTTGCCCGTGGAGCTCTAGTCATTTTAGATCTCAGAATGCTAAACCTAACCCTAAGTTTAGCTTGGTCAATAGAGACAAGGCCTATAATACAAGGACTAAGGATTGCGCAAATGAGAAATGAGTGGAAGTAGTAATATAGGTGCTGAGCCACGCTCCTCTTGTCATGCCCTTTACAACATTAGTGCCCCTGGAGCTCTAGTCATTTTAGATCTCGGAATGCTAACCCTATTCCTAACCCTAATTTTAGCCCGGTCAATAGAGACAAGCCCTATAATACCAGGACTAAGGATTGCCCAAATGAAAAATAGGTGGAAGTAGTAATATTGGTGCGGTGCCATGCCCCTCTTGGCATGACCTTTACAACATTAGTGCCCCTGGAGCTCTAGACATTTTAGATCTCAGAACGCTAACCCTAACCCTAAGCCTAATTTTAGCCCGGTCGCTCTGGTGAGGCCTATGTCAGCAGCTTCTCTGCTGTCACAGATGAGAAAGTTCTGGAAGTACTAATATAAGTGCTGTGCCATGCTCCTCTTGGCATGCCCCTTACAACAATAGTGTGTCTCGAGTTCTAGTCATTTTAGATATCAGAATGCTAACCTTAACCCTAACCTTTATTTTAGCACAGTCAATAAAGACAAGCCCTACAGTACCAGGACTCATGACTGCCCAAATGAGAATTGAGTTGCAGTAGTAATATAGGTGCTGTGCCACGCTCCTCTTGCTATGCCCTTTACAACATTATTGCCCCTGGAGCTCTAGACATTTTAGATCCTGGAACCCTGACCCTACCACTAATTTTAGCCCTGTCAATAGAGATATGTCCCACGTCAGCAGCATCTAATCTGTTCTAGATAAAAAAGTTCTGGAAGTAGCAATATAGGTGCTGTGCCACGCTCCTCTTGCTATGCCCTTTACAACATTATTACCCCTGGAGCTCTAGTCATTTTAAATCTAAGAATGCTAACCCTAACCCTAATCCTAATTTTAGCCTCGTCTGTTGAGACAAGCCGTATAATACCAGGACTAAGGATTGCCCAAATGAGAAATGAGTGGAAGAAGTAATATAGGTGCTGTGCCACGCACCTCTTGGCATGCCCCTTACAACATTAGTGCCCCTGGAGGTCTAGGCATTATACGTCGCGTAACCCTAGCCCTAAACCTAATTTTAGCTCGGTCAACAGAGACAAGCCCTATAGTACCAGGACTTACGATTGCCCAAATTAGAAATGAGTGGAAGAATTAATATAGGTGCTGTGCCATGCTCCTCTTGGCATGCCCTTTACAACATTATTGCCCCTGGAGCTCTAGTCATTTTAGATCTCAGAATGCTAACCCTAACCTTAACCCTAATTTTAGCCCCGTCAATAGAGACAAGCCGTATAATACCAGGACCAAGGATTGTCGAAATGAGTAATGAGTGGAACTAGTAATATAGGTGCTGTGCCACGCTCCTCTTGGCATAACCTTCACAACCTTAGGGCCCCTGGAGCTCTAGTTATTTTAGATCTCAGAATGCTAACCCTAACCTTAACCCTAATTTAACCCGTTCCCTAGTAGTATGTCCAGCGTCAGCAACATCTAAGCTGTCCCAGATGAGAAAGTTATGGAAGTAGTAATATAGGTGCTGTGCCACGCTCCTCTTCGCATGACCTTTACAACATTAGTGCCCCTGGAGCTCTAGTCATTTTAGATCTCAGAATGCTAACCCTAACCCTAACCCTAATTTTAGCCCTGTCAGACTGATGAGGCCTATGTAAGCAGCATCTATGCTGTCCCAGATGAGAAAGTTCTGGCAGCAATAATATAGGTGCTGTACCACGCTCCTCTTGCTATGCGCTTTACAACATTTTTGCCCGTGGAGCTCTAGTCATTTTAGATCTCAGAATGCTAAATCTAACCCTAAGTTTAGCTTGGTCAATAGAGACAAGGCCTATAATACCAGGACTAAGGATTGCCCAAATGAGAAATGAGTGGAAGTAGTAATATAGTTGCTGTGCCACGCTCCTCTTGGCATGCCCTTTACAACATTAGAGCGCCTGGAGTTCTAGTCATTTTAGATCTCAGAATGCTAACCCTAACACTAATTTTGGCCCTGTCAGACTGATGAGGACTATGTCAGCAGCATCTGTGCTATCCCAGATGATAAAGTTCTCTAAGTAGTAATATAGGTGCTGTGCCACCCTCCTCTTGGCATGCCCTTTACAACATTATTGCCCCTGGAGCTCTAGTCATTTTAAATCTAAGAATGCTAACCCTAACCCTAACCCTAATTTTAGCCTCGTCAATTGAGACAAGCCGTATAATACCAGGACTAAGGATTGCCCAAATGAGTAATGAGTGGAAGTAGTAATAGAGGTGCTGTGCCACGCTCCTCTTGGCGTACCCTTTACAACCTTATGGCCCCTGGAGCTCTAGTCATTTTAGCTCTCAGAATACTAACACTAACCTTAACCCTAATTTAACCCGTTCCATAGTGGTATGTCCAGCGTCAGCAGCATCTAAGCTGTCCCAGATAAGAAAGTTCTGGAAGTAGTAATATAGGTGCTGTGCCACGCTCCTCTTGGCATGACCTTTACAAAATTAGTGCCCCTGGAGCTCTAGTCATTTTAGATCTCAGAATGCTAACCCTAACCCTAACCCTAATTTTAGCCCGGTCGGACTGATTAGGCCTATGTAAAGCAGCATCTATGCTGTCCCAGATGAGAAAGTTCTGGCAGTAGTAATATAGGTGCTGTGCCACGCTCCTCTTGCTATGCCCTTTACAACATTTTTGCCCGTGGAGCTCTAGTCATTTTAGATCTCAGAATGCTAAACCTAACCCTAAGTTTAGCTTGGTCAATAGAGACAAGGCCTATAATACAAGGACTAAGGATTGCGCAAATGAGAAATGAGTGGAAGTAGTAATATAGGTGCTGAGCCACGCTCCTCTTGTCATGCCCTTTACAAAATTAGTGCCCCTGGAGCTCTAATCATTTTAGATCTCGGAACACTAACCCTATTCCTAACCCTAATTTTAGCCCGGTCAATAGAGACAAGCCCTATAATACCAGGACTAAGGATTGCCCAAATGAAAAATAGGTGGAAGTAGTAATATTGGTGCGGTGCCACGCCCCTCTTGGCATGACCTTTACAACATTAGTGCCCCTGGAGCTCTAGACATTTTAGATCTCAGAACGCTAACCCTAACCCTAAGCCTAATTTTAGCCCGGTCGCTCTGGTGAGGCCTATGTCAGCAGCTTCTCTGCTGTCACAGATGAGAAAGTTCTGGAAGTACTAATATAAGTGCTGTGCCATGCTCCTCTTGGCATGCCCCTTACAACAATAGTGTGTCTCGAGTTCTAGTCATTTTAGATATCAGAATGCTAACCTTAACCCTAACCTTTATTTTAGCACAGTCAATAAAGACAAGCCCTACAGTACCAGGACTCATGACTGCCCAAATGAGAATTGAGTTGCAGTAGTAATATAGGTGCTGTGCCACGCTCCTCTTGCTATGCCCTTTACAACATTATTGCCCCTGGAGCTCTAGACATTTTAGATCCTGGAACCCTGACCCTACCACTAATTTTAGCCCTGTCAATAGAGATATGTCCCACGTCAGCAGCATCTAATCTGTTCTAGATAAAAAAGTTCTGGAAGTAGCAATATAGGTGCTGTGCCACGCTCCTCTTGCTATGCCCTTTACAACATTATTACCCCTGGAGCTCTAGTCATTTTAAATCTAAGAATGCTAACCCTAACCCTAATCCTAATTTTAGCCTCGTCTGTTGAGACAAGCCGTATAATACCAGGACTAAGGATTGCCCAAATGAGTAATGAGTGGAAGTAGTAATAGAGGTGCTGTGCCACGCTCCTCTTGGCGTACCCTTTACAACCTTATGGCCCCTGGAGCTCTAGTCATTTTAGATCTCAGAATACTAACACTAACCTTAACCCTAATTTAACCCGTTCCCTAGTGGTATGTCCAGCGTCAGCAGCATCTAAGCTGTCCCAGATGAGAAAGTTCTGGAAGTAGTAATATAGGTGCTGTGCCACGCTCGTCTTGGCATGACCTTTACAACATTAGTGCCCCTGGAGCTCTAGTCATTTTGGATCTCAGAATACTTAACCTAACCCTAATGTTGGCACTGTCAGACTGATGAGGCCTATGTCAGCAGCATCTGTGCTATCCCAGATGATAAAGTTCTCTAAGTAGTAATATATGTGCTGTGCCACGCTCCTCTTGGCATGCCCTTTACAACATTAGTGCCCCTGGACCTCTAGTCATTTTAGATCTCAGAATGCTTAACCTAACCCTAATTTTGGCACTGTCAGACTGATGAGGCCTATGTCAGCAGTATCTGTGCTATCCCAGTTGATAAAGTTCTCTAAGTAGTAATATAGGTGCTGTGCCACGCTCCTCTTGGCATGCCCTTTACCACATTATTGCCCCTGGACCTCTAGTCATTTTATATCTCAGTATGCTAACCCTAACCCAAACCCTAATTTTAGCCCTGTCGGACAGATGAGGCCTATGTCAGCAGCATCTATGCTGTCCCAGATGAGAAAGTTCTCTAAGTAGTTATGTAGGTGCTGTGCCACGCTCCTCTTGGCATGCCCTTTACAGCATTAGTGTGCCTGGAGCTCTAGTCATTTTAGATCTCAGAATGCTAACCATAACCCTAATTTTAGCCCGGTCAATAGAGACAAGCTTTATAATACCAGGACTAAGGATTGTCCAAATGATAAATGAGTGGAAGTAGTAATAGAGGTGCTGTGCCACGCTCCTCTTGTCACGCCCTTTAAAACATTATTGCATCTGGATCTCTAGTCATTTTAGATCTCAGAATGCTAACACTAAACCTAACCCTAATTTTAGGCCGGTTAATAGAGGCAAGCCATATAATACCAGGACTAAGGATTGCCCAAATGAGAAATGAGTGGAAGTAGTAATGTACGTGCTGTGCAACGCTCCTCTTGGCATTTCATTTCCAACATTAGTGCCCCTGGAGCTCGAGTCATTTTAGATCTCAGAATGCGTACCCTAACCCTAACCCTAATTTTAGCCCGGTCAATAGAGACAAGCCCTATAATACCAGTACTAAGGATTGCCCAAATGAGAAATGAGTTGAAGTAGTAATATAGGTGCTGTGCCACGCTCCTCTTGGCATGCCCTTTACAACATTAGTGCCCCTGGAGCTCTAGTCATTTTAGATCTCAGAATGCTAACCCTAACCCTAATTTATCCCGGTCAATAGAGACAAGCCCTATAATACCAGGACTAAGGATTGCCCAAATGATAAATGAGTGGAAGTAGTAATATAGGTGCTGTGCCACGCTCCTATTAGCATGCCCTTTACAACATTAGTGCCCCTGGAGTTCTTCTCATTTTAGATCTCAGAATGCTAACCCTAAACCTAACCCTAATTTTAGCCCGGTCAATAGAGACAAGCCCTATAATACCAGGACTAGGTATTGCCCAGATGAGAAACTTCTGGCAGTAGTAATATAGGTGCTGTGACACGCTCCTCTTGGCATGACCTTTACAACATTAGTGCCCCTGGAGCTCTAGTCATTTTAGATCTCAGAATGCTAATCCTAACCCTAACCCTAATTTTAGCCCGGTCAATAGAGACAAGCCCTATAATACCAGGACTAAGAATTGCCCAAATGAGAAATGAGTGGACGTAGTAATACAGGTGCTCTGCCACACTCCTCTTGTCATGCCCTTTTCAACATTAGGTCCCCTGGAGCTCTAGTCATTTTAGATCTCAGAATGCTAACCCTAACCCTAACCCAAATTTTAGCCCGGTCAATACAGGCAAGCCCTATATTACCACGACTAAGGATTGCCCAAATGATAAATGAATGGAAGTAGTAATATAGGAGCTGTGCCACGCTCCTGTTGGCATGCCCTTTACAACATTTGTGCCCCTGGAGCTCTAGTCATTTTAGTTCTCAGAATGCTAACCCTAACCCGAACCCTAATTTTAGCCCGGTCAATAGAGACAAGACTTATAATACCAGGACAAGTATTGCCCAAATGAGAAATGAGTGGAAGTACTAATATAGGTGCTGTGCCATGCTCCTCTTGGCATGACCTTTCCAACATTGTTGCCCCTGGATCTCTACTCATTTTAGATCTCAGAATGCTAACCCTAAACCTAACCCTAATTTTAGCCATGTCAATAGAAACAATCCGTATAATACCAGGACTAAGGACTGCCCAAATGCGAAATGTGTGGAAGTAGTATTATAGGTGCTGTGCCACGCTCCTCTTGCTATGCCCTGTACAACATTATTGCCCCAGGAGCTCTAGACATTTTAGATCCTGGAACCTTGACCCTACCACTAATTTTAGCCCGGTCAATAGAGATATGTCCCACGTCAGCAGCATCTAATCTGTCCCAGATGAGGAAGTTCTGGAAGTAGTAATATAGGTGCTGTGCCACACTCCTCTTGCTATGCCCTTTACAACATTATTGCCCTGGAGCTCTAGACCTTTTAGATCGCGGAACCCTAACCCTAACCCTAAATTTTCCTGGTCAACAGAGAGAAGGCCTATAATACCAGGACTACGGATTTCCCAAGTGAGAAATGAGTGGAAGAAGTAATATAGGTGCTGTGCCACGCTCCTCTTTGCATGCCCTTTACAACGTTAGTGCCCCTGGAGCTCTAGTCATTTTAGATCTCAGAATGCTAACCCTAACCCTAATTTTAGCCCGGTCGGACTGATGAGGCATATGTCAGCAGCATCTATGCTGTCCCAGATGAGAAAGTTCTCTAAGTAGTAATATAGGTGCTGTGCCACGCTCCTCTTGTCATGCCCTTTACAACATTATTGCCCATGGAGCTCTAGTCATTTTAGATCTCAGAATGCTAACCATAATCCTATTTTTAGCCAGGTCAATACTGACAAGCTTTATAATACCAGGACTAAGGATTGCCCAAATGAGAAATGAGTGGAAGAAGTAATAGAGGTGATGAGCCACGCTCCTGTTGGCATGCCCTTTACAACATTAGTGCCCTTGGAGCTCTAGCCATTTTAGATCTCAGAATGCTAACCCTATTCCTAACCCTAATTTTAGCCCGGTCAATAGAGACAAGCCCTATAATACCAGGACTAAGGATTGCCCAAATGAGAAATCAGTGGAAGTAGAAATGTACGTGCTCTGCCACGCTCATCTTCGCATTTCATTTACAACATTAGTGCCCCTGGAGCTCGAGTCATTTTAAATCTCAGAATGCGTACCCTAACCCTAACCCTAACCCTAACCCTAATTTTAGCCCGGTCAATAGAGACAAGCCGTATAATACCAGGAATAAGGATTGCCCAAATGATAAATGAGTGGAAGTAGTAATATAGGTGCTCTGACACACTCCTCTTGGCATGCCCTTTACAACATTAGTGCCCCTGGAGCTCTAGTCGTTTTAGATCTCAAAACGCTAACCCTAAGGTTAACCCTAATTTTAGCCCGTTCCCTAGTGATATGTCCCACGTCAGCAGCATCTAATCTGTCCCAGATGAGGAAGTTCTGAAAGTAGTAATATAGGTGCGTTGCAACACTCCTCTTGGCATGCACTTTACAAAATTAGTGCCACTGGAGCTCTAGTCATTTTAGATCTCAGAATGCTATCCCAAAACGTAACACTCATTTTATCCTCGTCCGACTGATGAGGCCTATATCAGCAGCATCTATGCTGTCACAGATGAGAAAGTTCTCTAAGTAGTTATATAATTGCTGTGCCGCGCTCCTCTTGGCATGCCCCTTACAACATGAGTGCCCCTAGAGCTCTAGTCATTTTAGATCTCAGAATGCTAACCCTAACCCTAACCCTAATTTTAGCCCGGTCGGACTGATGAGGCCTATGTCAGCAGCATCTATTTTGTCCCAGTTGAGAAAGTTCTCTAAATAGTAATATAGGTGCTGTGCCACGCTCCTCTTGGTATGCCCCTTACAACATTAGTGCCCCTGGAGCTCTAGTCATTTTAGATCTCCGAATGCTAACCTTAACCCTAATTTATCCCGGTCAATAGATACAAGCCCTATAGTACCAGGACTAAGGATTGCCCAAATGATAAATGAGTGGAAGTAGTAATATAGCTGCTGTGCCACGCTCCTCTTGGCATGCCCTTTACAACATTAGTGCTCCTGGAGCTATAGTCATTTTAGATCTCAGAATGCTAACCCTAACCCTAATTTTAGCCCGGTCAATAGACACAAGCCCTATAATACCAAGACTAGGTATTGCCCATATGAGAAACTTCTGGCAGTAGTAATATAGGTGCTGTGCAACGCTCCTCTTGGCATGCCCCTTAAACATTAGTGCGCCTGGAGCTCTAGTCATTTTAGATCCCACAATGGTAACCCTAACGGTAACCCTAATTTTAGCCCGGTCAATAGAGACAAGCCCTATAGTACCAGGACTAAGGATTGCCCAAATGAGAAATGAGTGGAAGTAGTCATATAGGTGATGTGCCACGCTCCTCTTGGCATGCCCTTTACAACATGAGTGCCCCTGGGGCTCTAGTCATTTTAGATCTCAGAATGCTAACCCTAACCCTAACCCTAATTTTAGCCCGGTCAATAGAGAGAGCCCATATAATACCAGGACTATGGATTGCCCAAATGAGAAATGAGTGGAAGTAGTAATATACGTGCTCTGCCACACCCCTCTTGGCATGCCCTTTACAAAATTATTGCCACTGGAGCTCTAGTCATTTTAGATCTCAGAATGCTAACCCTAACCCTAACCCTAATTTTAGCCATGTCAATAGAGGCAAGCCCTATAATACCAGGACTAAGAATGGCCAAATGAGAAATGAGTAGAAGTAGTAACATAGGTGCTCTGCCACACTCCTCTTGGCATGCCCTTTACAACATTAGGTCCCCTGGAGCTCTAGTCATTTCAGATCTCAGAATGCTAACCCTAACCCTGACCCTAATTTTAGCCCGGTCAATAGAGGCAAGCCCTATAATACCAGGACTAAGGATTGCCCAAATGATAAATGAATGGAAGTAGTAATATAGGAGCTGTGCCACGCTCCACTTGGCATGCCCTTTACAACATTAGTGCCCCTGGAGCTCTAGTCATTTTAGATCTCAGAATGCTAATCCTAACCCGAACCCTTATTTTAGCCCGGTCGGTCTGATGAGGCCTATGTCAGCAGCATCTATGCTGTCCCAGATTAGAAAGTTATCTAAGTAGTAATATAGGTGCTGTGCCACGCTCCTCTTGGCATGGCCCTTACAACATTAGTGCCCCTGGATCTCTAGTCATTTTAGATCGCAGAATGCTAACCCTAACCCTAATTTTAGCCCGGTCAATAGAGACAAGCCCTATAGTGCCTGCAATAAGGATTGCCCAAATGAGAAATGAGTGGAAGTAGTAATAGAGGTGCTGTGCCACGCTCCTCTAGGCATGACCTTTACAACATTACTGCCCCTGGAGCTCTAGTCATTTTAGATCTCAGAACGCTAACCCTAAGGCTAAACCTAATTTTAGCCCGTTCCCTAGTGATATGTCCCACGTCAGCAGCATCTAAGCTGTCCCAGATGAGGAAGTTCTGGAAGTAGTAATATAGGTGCTGTGCCACACGCCTATTGGCATGCCCTTTACAACATTATTGCCACTGGAGATCTAGTCATTTTAGATCTCAGAATGCTATCCCTAACCCAAACCCTAATTTTAGCCCGGTCGGACTGATTAGGCCTA
Source organism: Melopsittacus undulatus (assembly GCF_012275295.1). NCBI lineage: Eukaryota > Metazoa > Chordata > Aves > Psittaciformes > Psittaculidae > Melopsittacus > Melopsittacus undulatus. The sequence goes on along the minus strand of NC_047527.1, from coordinate 79,260,955 downwards.
TGTAAAGCAGCATCTATGCTGTCCCAGATGAGAAAGTTCTGGCAGTAGTAATATAGGTGCTGTGCCACGCTCCTCTTGCTATGCCCTTTACAACATTTTTGCCCGTGGAGCTCTAGTCATTTTAGATCTCAGAATGCTAAACCTAACCCTAAGTTTAGCTTGGTCAATAGAGACAAGGCCTATAATACAAGGACTAAGGATTGCCCAAATGAGAAATGAGTGGAAGTAGTAATATAGGTGCTGAGCCACGCTCCTCTTGTCATGCCCTTTACAACATTAGTGCCCCTGGAGCTCTAGTCATTTTAGATCTCGGAATGCTAACCCTATTCCTAACCCTAATTTTAGCCCGGTCAATAGAGACAAGCCCTATAATACCAGGACTAAGGATTGCCCAAATGAAAAATAGGTGGAAGTAGTAATATTGGTGCGGTGCCACGCCCCTCTTGGCATGACCTTTACAACATTAGTGCCCCTGGAGCTCTAGACATTTTAGATCTCAGAACGCTAACCCTAACCCTAAGCCTAATTTTAGCCCGGTCGCTCTGGTGAGGCCTATGTCAGCAGCTTCTCTGCTGTCACAGATGAGAAACTTCTGGAAGTACTAATATAAGTGCTGTGCCATGCTCCTCTTGGCATGCCCCTTACAACAATAGTGTGTCTCGAGTTCTAGTCATTTTAGATATCAGAATGCTAACCTTAACCCTAACCTTTATTTTAGCACAGTCAATAAAGACAAGCCCTACAGTACCAGGACTCATGACTGCCCAAATGAGAATTGAGTTGCAGTAGTAATATAGGTGCTGTGCCACGCTCCTCTTGCTATGCCCTTTACAACATTATTGCCCCTGGAGCTCTAGACATTTTAGATCCTGGAACCCTGACCCTACCACTAATTTTAGCCCTGTCAATAGAGATATGTCCCACGTCAGCAGCATCTAATCTGTTCTAGATAAAAAAGTTCTGGAAGTAGCAATATAGGTGCTGTGCCACGCTCCTCTTGCTATGCCCTTTACAACATTATTACCCCTGGAGCTCTAGTCATTTTAAATCTAAGAATGCTAACCCTAACCCTAATCCTAATTTTAGCCTCGTCTGTTGAGACAAGCCGTATAATACCAGGACTAAGGATTGCCCAAATGAGTAATGAGTGGAAGTAGTAATAGAGGTGCTGTGCCACGCTCCTCTTGGCGTACCCTTTACAACCTTATGGCCCCTGGAGCCCTAGTCATTTTAGATCTCAGAATACTAACACTAACCTTAACCCTAATTTAACCCGTTCCCTAGTGGTATGTCCAGCGTCAGCAGCATCTAAGCTGTCCCAGATGAGAAAGTTCTGGAAGTAGTAATATAGGTGCTGTGCCACGCTCGTCTTGGCATGACCTTTACAACATTAGTGCCCCTGGAGCTCTAGTCATTTTGGATCTCAGAATACTTAACCTAACCCTAATGTTGGCACTGTCAGACTGATGAGGCCTATGTCAGCAGCATCTGTGCTATCCCAGATGATAAAGTTCTCTAAGTAGTAATATATGTGCTGTGCCACGCTCCTCTTGGCATGCCCTTTACAACATTAGTGCCCCTGGACCTCTAGTCATTTTAGATCTCAGAATGCTTAACCTAACCCTAATTTTGGCACTGTCAGACTGATGAGGCCTATGTCAGCAGTATCTGTGCTATCCCAGTTGATAAAGTTCTCTAAGTAGTAATATAGGTGCTGTGCCACGCTCCTCTTGGCATGCCCTTTACCACATTATTGCCCCTGGACCTCTAGTCATTTTATATCTCAGTATGCTAACCCTAACCCAAACCCTAATTTTAGCCCTGTCGGACAGATGAGGCCTATGTCAGCAGCATCTATGCTGTCCCAGATGAGAAAGTTCTCTAAGTAGTTATGTAGGTGCTGTGCAACGCTCCTCTTGGCATGCCCTTTACAGCATTAGTGTGCCTGGAGCTCTAGTCATTTTAGATCTCAGAATGCTAACCATAACCCTAATTTTAGCCCGGTCAATAGAGACAAGCTTTATAATACCAGGACTAAGGATTGTCCAAATGATAAATGAGTGGAAGTAGTAATAGAGGTGCTGTGCCACGCTCCTCTTGTCACGCCCTTTAAAACATTATTGCATCTGGATCTCTAGTCATTTTAGATCTCAGAATGCTAACACTAAACCTAACCCTAATTTTAGGCCGGTTAATAGAGGCAAGCCCTATAATACCAGGACTAAGGATTGCCCAAATGAGAAATGAGTGGAAGTAGTAATGTACGTGCTGTGCAACGCTCCTCTTGGCATTTCATTTCCAACATTAGTGCCCCTGGAGCTCGAGTCATTTTAGATCTCAGAATGCGTACCCTAACCCTAACCCTAATTTTAGCCCGGTCAATAGAGACAAGCCCTATAATACCAGTACTAAGGATTGCCCAAATGAGAAATGAGTTGAAGTAGTAATATAGGTGCTGTGCCACGCTCCTCTTGGCATGCCCTTTACAACATTAGTGCCCCTGGAGCTCTAGTCATTTTAGATCTCAGAATGCTAACCCTAACCCTAATTTATCCCGGTCAATAGAGACAAGCCCTATAATACCAGGACTAAGGATTGCCCAAATGATAAATGAGTGGAAGTAGTAATATAGGTGCTGTGCCACGCTCCTATTAGCATGCCCTTTACAACATTAGTGCCCCTGGAGTTCTTCTCATTTTAGATCTCAGAATGCTAACCCTAAACCTAACCCTAATTTTAGCCCGGTCAATAGAGACAAGCCCTATAATACCAGGACTAGGTATTGCCCAGATGAGAAACTTCTGGCAGTAGTAATATAGGTGCTGTGACACGCTCCTCTTGGCATGACCTTTACAACATTAGTGCCCCTGGAGCTCTAGTCATTTTAGATCTCAGAATGCTAATCCTAACCCTAACCCTAATTTTAGCCCGGTCAATAGAGACAAGCCCTATAATACCAGGACTAAGAATTGCCCAAATGAGAAATGAGTGGACGTAGTAATACAGGTGCTCTGCCACACTCCTCTTGTCATGCCCTTTTCAACATTAGGTCCCCTGGAGCTCTAGTCATTTTAGATCTCAGAATGCTAACCCTAACCCTAACCCTAATTTTAGCCATGTCAATAGAGGCAAGCCCTATAATACCAGGACTAAGAATGGCCAAATGAGAAATGAGTAGAAGTCGTTTTAGATCTCAAAACGCTAACCCTAAGGTTAACCCTAATTTTAGCCCGTTCCCTAGTGATATGTCCCACGTCAGCAGCATCTAATCTGTCCCAGATGAGGAAGTTCTGGAAGTAGTAATATAGGTGCGTTGCAACACTCCTCTTGGCATGCACTTTACAAAATTAGTGCCACTGGAGCTCTAGTCATTTTAGATCTCAGAATGCTATCCCAGAACGTAACACTCATTTTATCCTCGTCCGACTGATGAGGCCTATATCAGCAGCATCTATGCTGTCACAGATGAGAAAGTTCTCTAAGTAGTTATATAATTGCTGTGCCGCGCTCCTCTTGGCATGCCCCTTACAACATGAGTGCCCCTAGAGCTCTAGTCATTTTAGATCTCAGAATGCTAACCCTAACCCTAACCCTAATTTTAGCCCGGTCGGACTGATGAGGCCTATGTCAGCAGCATCTATTTTGTCCCAGTTGAGAAAGTTCTCTAAATAGTAATATAGGTGCTGTGCCACGCTCCTCTTGGTATGCCCCTTACAACATTAGTGCCCCTGGAGCTCTAGTCATTTTAGATCTCCGAATGCTAACCTTAACCCTAATTTATCCCGGTCAATAGATACAAGCCCTATAGTACCAGGACTAAGGATTGCCCAAATGATAAATGAGTGGAAGTAGTAATATAGCGGCTGTGCCACGCTCCTCTTGGCATGCCCTTTACAACATTAGTGCTCCTGGAGCTATAGTCATTTTAGATCTCAGAATGCTAACCCTAACCCTAATTTTAGCCCGGTCAATAGACACAAGCCCTATAATACCAAGACTAGGTATTGCCCAGATGAGAAACTTCTGGCAGTAGTAATATAGGTGCTGTGCAACGCTCCTCTTGGCATGCCCCTTAAACATTAGTGCGCCTGGAGCTCTAGTCATTTTAGATCCCACAATGGTAACCCTAACGGTAACCCTAATTTTAGCCCGGTCAATAGAGACAAGCCCTATAGTACCAGGACTAAGGATTGCCCAAATGAGAAATGAGTGGAAGTAGTCATATAGGTGATGTGCCACGCTCCTCTTGGCATGCCCTTTACAACATGAGTGCCCCTGGGGCTCTAGTCATTTTAGATCTCAGAATGCTAACCCTAACCCTAACCCTAATTTTAGCCCGGTCAATAGAGAGAGCCCATATAATACCAGGACTATGGATTGCCCAAATGAGAAATGAGTGGAAGTAGTAATATACGTGCTCTGCCACACCCCTCTTGGCATGCCCTTTACAAAATTATTGCCACTGGAGCTCTAGTCATTTTAGATCTCAGAATGCTAACCCTAACCCTAACCCTAATTTTAGCCATGTCAATAGAGGCAAGCCCTATAATACCAGGACTAAGAATGGCCAAATGAGAAATGAGTAGAAGTAGTAACATAGGTGCTCTGCCACACTCCTCTTGGCATGCCCTTTACAACACTAGGTCCCCTGGAGCTCTAGTCATTTCAGATCTCAGAATGCTAACCCTAACCCTGACCCTAATTTTAGCCCGGTCAATAGAGGCAAGCCCTATAATACCAGGACTAAGGATTGCCCAAATGATAAATGAATGGAAGTAGTAATATAGGAGCTGTGCCACGCTCCACTTGGCATGCCCTTTACAACATTAGTGCCCCTGGAGCTCTAGTCATTTTAGATCTCAGAATGCTAATCCTAACCCGAACCCTTATTTTAGCCCGGTCGGTCTGATGAGGCCTATGTCAGCAGCATCTATGCTGTCCCAGATTAGAAAGTTATCTAAGTAGTAATATAGGTGCTGTGCCACGCTCCTCTTGGCATGGCCCTTACAACATTAGTGCCCCTGGATCTCTAGTCATTTTAGATCGCAGAATGCTAACCCTAACCCTAATTTTAGCCCGGTCAATAGAGACAAGCCCTATAGTGCCTGCAATAAGGATTGCCCAAATGAGAAATGAGTGGAAGGAGTAATAGAGGTGCTGTGCCACGCTCCTCTAGGCATGACCTTTACAACATTACTGCCCCTGGAGCTCTAGTCATTTTAGATCTCAGAACGCTAACCCTAAGGCTAAACCTAATTTTAGCCCGTTCCCTAGTGATATGTCCCACGTCAGCAGCATCTAAGCTGTCCCAGATGAGGAAGTTCTGGAAGTAGTAATATAGGTGCTGTGCCACACGCCTATTGGCATGCCCTTTACAACATTATTGCCACTGCAGATCTAGTCATTTTAGATCTCAGAATGCTATCCCTAACCCAAACCCTAATTTTAGCCCGGTCGGACTGATGAGGCCTATATCAGCAGCATCTATGGTGTCCCAGATGAGAAAGTTTTCTAAGTAGTAATATAGGTGCTGTGCCACGCTCCTCTTGGCATGCCCCTTACAACATGAGTGCCCCTGGAGCTCTAGACATTTTAGATCTCAGAATGCTAACCCTAAACCTAAACCAAATTTTAGTCCGGTCGGACTGATGAGGCCTATGTCAGCAGTATCTAAGCTGTCCCAAATGAGGAAGTTCTGGAAGTAGTAATATAGGTGATGTGACACGCTCCTCCTGGCATGCCCCTTACAACATGAGTGCCCCTGGAGCTCTAGTCATTTAAGATCTCAGAATGCTAGCCCTAAATCTAACCCTAATTTTAGCCCGGTCAATAGAGGCAAGCCCTATAATACCAGGACTAAAGATTGCCCACATGATAAATGAATGGAAGTAGTAATATAGGAGCTGTGCCACACTCCTGTTGGCATGCCCTTTACAAAATTAGCGCCCCTGGAGCTCTAGTCATTTTAGATCTCAGAATGCTAACCCTAACCCTAACCCTAATTTTAGCCCGGTCGGACTCATGAGGCCTATACCAGCAGCATCTATGCTGTCCCAGATGTGAAAGTTCTCTAAGTAGTGATATAGGTGCTGTGCCACGCTCCTCTTGGCATGCCCCTTAAAACATTAGAGCCCCTGGAGCTCTAGTCATTTTAGATCTCAGAATGCTAACCTAACCCTAACCCTAATTTTAGCCCAGTCGATAGAGGCAAGCCCTATAATACCAGGACTAAGGATTGCCCAAATGATAAATGAATGGAAGTAGTAATATAGGAGTTGTGCCACGCTCCTGATGGCATGCCCTTTACAACATTAGTGCCCTGGAGCTCTAGTCATTTTAGATCTCAGAATGCTAACCGTAACCCGAACCCTTATTTTAGCCCGGTGGGACTGATGAAGCCTATGTCAGCAGCATCTATTCTGTCCCAGATGAGAAAGTTATCTAAGTAGTATATAGGTGCTGTGCCACGCTCCTCTTGGCATGGCCCTTACAACATTAGTGTGCCTGGAGTTCTAGACATTTTAGATCTCAGAATGCTAAACCTAACCCTAATTTTAGCCCGGTCAATAGAGACAAGCCTTATAAAACCAGGACTAAGGATTGCCCAAATGAGAAATGAGTGGAAGTAATAATACAGGTGATGTGCCACGCTCCTCTTGGCATGCCCTTTACAACATTAGTGCCCCTGGAGCTCTAGTCATTTTAGATCTCAGAATGCTAACCCTAACCCTAACCCTAATTTTAGCCCAGTCGGTCTAATGAGGCCTATGTCAGCAGCATCTATTCTGTCCCAGATGAGAATGTTCTCTAAGTATTAATATAGGTCCTGTGCTACGCTCCTCTTGGCATGCACTTTAAAACATTACGGCCCCTGGACCTCTAGTCATTTTAGATCTCAGAATGCTAACCCTAACCCTAACCCTAATTTTAGCCCGGTCAATAGAGACAAGCCCTATAACACCAGGACTAAGTATTGCCCAAATGAGACATGAGTGGAAGTAGTATTATAGGTGATGTGCCACGCTCCTATTGGCATGCCCTTTACAACATTAGGGCCCCTGGAGCTCTAGTCATTTTAGATCTCAGAATGCTAACCCTAACCCGAACCCTTATTTTAGCCCGGTCGGACTGATGAGGCCTATGTCAGCAGCATCTATGCTGTCCCAGATGAGAAAGTTATCTAAGAAGCATATAGGTGCTGTGCCACGCTCCTCTTGGCATGCCCCTTACAACATTAGTGCGCCTGGAGTTCTAGTCCTTTTAGATCTCAGAATGCTAACCCTAACCCTAATTTTAGCCCGGTCAATAGAGACAAGCCCTATAGTGCCAGGAATAAGGATTGCCCAAATGAGAAATGAGTGGAAGTAGTAATATAGGTGATGTGCCACGCTCCTCTTGGCATGCCCTTTACAACATTAGTGCCCCTGGAGCTCTAGTCATTTTAGATCTCGGAATGCTAACCCTAACCCTAATTTTAGCCCGGTCAATAGAGACAAGCCCTATAATACCAGGACTAAGGATTGCCCAAATGAGAAATGAGTGGAAGTAGTAATATAGGTGCTGTGCCACGCTCCACTTGGCATGCCCTTTACAACATTAGTGCCCCTGGAGCTCGAGTCATTTTAGATCTCAGAAAGCTAACCCTAACCCTAACCCTAATTTTAGCCCGGTCAATATAGACAAGCCCAATAATACCAGGACTAAGGATTGCCCAAATGAGAAATGAGTGGAAGTGGTAATATAGGTGCTGTGCCAAGCTCCTCTTGTCATGCCCTTTACAACATTAGTGCCGCTTTAGTTCTTCTCATTTTAGATCTCAGAATGCTAACCCTAACCCTAACCCTAATTTTAGCCCGGTCAATAGAGACAAGCCGTATAATACCAGGACTAAGGATTGCCCAAATGATAAATGAATGGAAGTAGTAATATAGGAGCTGTGCCACGCTCCACTTGGCATGCCATTTACAACATTAGTGTCCCTGGAGCTCTAGTCATTTTAGATCTCAGAATGCTAATCCTAACCCGAACCCTTATTTTAGCCCGGTCGGTCTGATGAGGCCTATGTCAGCAGCATCTATGCTGTCCCAGATTAGAAAGTTATCTAAGTAGTAATATAGGTGCTGTGCCACGCTCCTCTTGGCATGGCCCTTACAACATTAGTGCCCCTGGATCTCTAGTCATTTTAGATCGCAGAATGCTAACCCTAACCCTAATTTTAGCCCGGTCAATAGAGACAAGCCCTATAGTGCCTGCAATAAGGATTGCCCAAATGAGAAATGAGTGGAAGGAGTAATAGAGGTGCTGTGCCACGCTCCTCTAGGCATGACCTTTACAACATTACTGCCCCTGGAGCTCTAGTCATTTTAGATCTCAGAACGCTAACCCTAAGGCTAAACCTAATTTTAGCCCGTTCCCTAGTGATATGTCCCACGTCAGCAGCATCTAAGCTGTCCCAGATGAGGAAGTTCTGGAAGTAGTAATATAGGTGCTGTGCCACACGCCTATTGGCATGCCCTTTACAACATTATTGCCACTGCAGATCTAGTCATTTTAGATCTCAGAATGCTATCCCTAACCCAAACCCTAATTTTAGCCCGGTCGGACTGATGAGGCCTATATCAGCAGCATCTATGGTGTCCCAGATGAGAAAGTTTTCTAAGTAGTAATATAGGTGCTGTGCCACGCTCCTCTTGGCATGCCCCTTACAACATGAGTGCCCCTGGAGCTCTAGACATTTTAGATCTCAGAATGCTAACCCTAAACCTAAACCAAATTTTAGTCCGGTCGGACTGATGAGGCCTATGTCAGCAGTATCTAAGCTGTCCCAAATGAGGAAGTTCTGGAAGTAGTAATATAGGTGATGTGACACGCTCCTCCTGGCATGCCCCTTACAACATGAGTGCCCCTGGAGCTCTAGTCATTTAAGATCTCAGAATGCTAGCCCTAAATCTAACCCTAATTTTAGCCCGGTCAATAGAGGCAAGCCCTATAATACCAGGACTAAAGATTGCCCACATGATAAATGAATGGAAGTAGTAATATAGGAGCTGTGCCACACTCCTGTTGGCATGCCCTTTACAAAATTAGCGCCCCTGGAGCTCTAGTCATTTTAGATCTCAGAATGCTAACCCTAACCCTAACCCTAATTTTAGCCCGGTCGGACTCATGAGGCCTATACCAGCAGCATCTATGCTGTCCCAGATGTGAAAGTTCTCTAAGTAGTGATATAGGTGCTGTGCCACGCTCCTCTTGGCATGCCCCTTAAAACATTAGAGCCCCTGGAGCTCTAGTCATTTTAGATCTCAGAATGCTAACCTAACCCTAACCCTAATTTTAGCCCAGTCGATAGAGGCAAGCCCTATAATACCAGGACTAAGGATTGCCCAAATGATAAATGAATGGAAGTAGTAATATAGGAGTTGTGCCACGCTCCTGATGGCATGCCCTTTACAACATTAGTGCCCTGGAGCTCTAGTCATTTTAGATCTCAGAATGCTAACCGTAACCCGAACCCTTATTTTAGCCCGGTGGGACTGATGAAGCCTATGTCAGCAGCATCTATTCTGTCCCAGATGAGAAAGTTATCTAAGTAGTATATAGGTGCTGTGCCACGCTCCTCTTGGCATGGCCCTTACAACATTAGTGTGCCTGGAGTTCTAGACATTTTAGATCTCAGAATGCTAAACCTAACCCTAATTTTAGCCCGGTCAATAGAGACAAGCCTTATAAAACCAGGACTAAGGATTGCCCAAATGAGAAATGAGTGGAAGTAATAATACAGGTGATGTGCCACGCTCCTCTTGGCATGCCCTTTACAACATTAGTGCCCCTGGAGCTCTAGTCATTTTAGATCTCAGAATGCTAACCTAAACCTAACCCTAATTTTAGCCCGGCCAATAGAGGCAAGCCCTATAATACCAGGACTAAGGATTGCCCAAATGAGAAATGAATGGAAGTAGTAATATAGGAGCTGTGCCACGCTCCTGTTGGCATGCCCTTTACAACATTAGTGCCCCTTGAGCTCTAGTCATTTTAGATCTCAGAATGCTAACCCTAACCCGAACCCTTATTTTAGCCCGGTCGGACTGATGAGGCCTATGTCAGCAGCATCTATGCTGTCCCAGATTAGAAAGTTATCTAAGTAGTAACATAGGTGCTGTGCCACGCTCCTCTTCGCATGCCCCTTACAACATCATTGCGTCTGGAGTTCTTGTCATTTTAGATCTCAGAATGCTAACCCTAACCCTAACCCTAATTTTAGCCCGTTCCCTAGTGATATGTCCCACCTCAGCAGCGTCTAATCTGTCCCAGATGAGGAAGTTCTGTAAGTAGTAATATAGGTGCTGTGCAACACGCCCCTTGGCATGCCCTTTACAACATTATTGCCACTGGATCTCTAGTCATTTTAGATCTCATAATGCTATCCCTAACCCAAACCCTAATTTTAGCCCGGTCGGACTGATGAGTCCTATATCAGCAGCATCTAAGCTGTCCCAGATGAGAACGTTCTGGAAGTAGTAATATAGGTGCTGTGCCACGCTCCTCTTGCTATGCCCTTTACAACATGAGTGCCCCTGGAGCTCTAGTCATTTTAGATCTCAGAATGCTAACCCTAACCCTAACCCTAAATTTAGCCAGGTCAATAGAGACAGGCCATATAATTCCAGGACTATGGATTGCCCAAATGAGAAATGAGTGGAAGTAGTAATATAGGTGCTCTGCCACACTAATCTTGGCATGCGCTTTACAACATTAGTGCCCCTGGAGCTCTAGTCATTTTAGATCTCAGAATACTAACCCTAACCCTAAACCAAATTTTAGCCCGGTCGGACTGATGAGGCCTATGTCAGCAGCATCTATGCTGTCCCAGATGAGAAAGTTCTCTAAGTAGTAATATAGGTGCTGTGCCACGCTCTTCTTGGCATGCCCTCTACAACATTAGTGCCCCTGGAGCTCTAGTCATTTTAGATCTCAGAATGCTAACCCTAACCCTAATTTTAGCCCGGTCAATAGAGGCAAGCCCTATAATACCAGGACTAAGAATTGCCCAAATGAGAGATGAATGGAAGTAGTAATATAGGTGCTCTGCCACACTCCTCTTGGCATGCCCTTTACAACATGAGTGCCCCTGGAACTCTAGCCATTTTAGATCTCAGAATGCTAACACTAACCCTAACCCTAATTTTAGCCCGGTCAATAGAGGCAAGCCCTATAATACCAGGACTAAAGATTGCCCACATGATAAATGAATGGAAGTAGTAATATAGGAGTTGTGCCACGCTCCTGATGGCATGCCCTTTACAACATTAGTGCCCCTGGAGCTCTAGTCATTTTAGATCTCAGAATGCTAACCCTAACCGTAATTTTAGCCCGGTCAATAGAGACAGGCCGAATAATACCAGGACTATGGATTGCCAAAATGATAAATGAGTGGAAGTAGTAATATAGGTGATCTGCCACACTCCTCTTGGCATGCCCTTTACAACATTATTTCCCCTAGAGCTCTAGTCATTTTAGATCTCAGAATGCTAACCCTAACCCTAACCCTAATTTTAGCCCAGTCGGTCTAATGAGGCCTATGTCAGCAGCATCTATTCTGTCCCAGATGAGAATGTTCTCTAAGTATTAATATAGGTCCTGTGCTACGCTCCTCTTGGCATGCACTTTAAAACATTACGGCCCCTGGACCTCTAGTCATTTTAGATCTCAGAATGCTAACCCTAACCCTAACCCTAATTTTAGCCCGGTCAATAGAGACAAGCCCTATAATACCAGGACTAAGTATTGCCCAAATGAGACATGAGTGGAAGTAGTATTATAGGTGATGTGCCACGCTCCTATTGGCATGCCCTTTACAACATTAGGGCCCCTGGAGCTCTAGTCATTTTAGATCTCAGAATGCTAACCCTAACCCGAACCCTTATTTTAGCCCGGTCGGACTGATGAGGCCTATGTCAGCAGCATCTATGCTGTCCCAGATGAGAAAGTTATCTAAGAAGCATATAGGTGCTGTGCCACGCTCCTCTTGGCATGCCCCTTACAACATTAGTGCGCCTGGAGTTCTAGTCCTTTTAGATCTCAGAATGCTAACCCTAACCCTAATTTTAGCCCGGTCAATAGAGACAAGCCCTATAGTGCCAGGAATAAGGATTGCCCAAATGAGAAATGAGTGGAAGTAGTAATATAGGTGATGTGCCACGCTCCTCTTGGCATGCCCTTTACAACATTAGTGCCCCTGGAGCTCTAGTCATTTTAGATCTCGGAATGCTAACCCTAACCCTAATTTTAGCCCGGTCAATAGAGACAAGCCCTATAATACCAGGACTAAGGATTGCCCAAATGAGAAATGAGTGGAAGTAGTAATATAGGTGCTGTGCCACGCTCCACTTGGCATGCCCTTTACAACATTAGTGCCCCTGGAGCTCGAGTCATTTTAGATCTCAGAAAGCTAACCCTAACCCTAACCCTAATTTTAGCCCGGTCAATATAGACAAGCCCAATAATACCAGGACTAAGGATTGCCCAAATGAGAAATGAGTGGAAGTGGTAATATAGGTGCTGTGCCAAGCTCCTCTTGTCATGCCCTTTACAACATTAGTGCCGCTTTAGTTCTTCTCATTTTAGATCTCAGAATGCTAACCCTAACCCTAACCCTAATTTTAGCCCGGTCAATAGAGACAAGCCGTATAATACCAGGACTAAGGATTGCCCAAGTGAGAAATGAGTGGAAGTAGTAATATAGGTGCTGTGCCACGCAACTCTTGGCATGTCCTTTACAACATTAGTGCCCCTGGAGCTCTAGTCATTTTAGATCTCAGAATGTTAACCCTAACCCGAACCCTTATTTTAGCCCGGTCGGACTGATGAGGCCTATGTCAGCAGCATCTATGCTGTCCCAGGTGAGAAAGTTCTCTAAGTAGTAATATAGGTGCTGTGCCATGCTCCTCTTGGCATGCCCTTTACAACATTAGTGCCCCTGGAACTCTAGTCATTTTAGATCTCAAAATTCTAACCCTAACCCTAATTTATCCCGGTCAATAGAGACAAGCCCTATAGTACCAGGACTAAGGATTGCCCAAATGAGAAATGAGTGGAAGTAGTAATAGAGGTGCTGTGCCACGCTCCTCTTGGCATGCCCCTTACAACATGAGTGCCCCTGGAGCTCTAGTCATTTTAGATCTCAGAATGCTAACCCTAAGCCTAACCCTAATTTTAGCCCGGTCAATAGAGACAGGCTGTATAATACCAGGACTGTGGATTGCCTAAATGATAAATGAGTGGAAGTAGTAATATAGGTGCTCTGCCACGCTCCTCTTGGCATGCCCTTTACAACATTAGTGCCCCTGGAGCTCTAGTCATTTTAGATCTCAGAATCCTAACCCTAACCCTAATTTTAGCCCGGTCGGACTGATGAGGCCTATATCAGCAGCATCTATTCTGTCCCAGATGAGAAAGTACTCTATGTAGTAATATAGGTGCTGTGCCACGCTCCTCTTGGCATGCCCCTTACAACATGAGTGCCCCTGGAGCTCTAGTCATTTTAGATCTCAGAATGCTAACCCTAACCTTAACCCTAATTTTAGCCCGGTCGGACTGATGAGGCCTATGTCAGCAGCATCTATGCTGTCCCAGGTGAGAAAGTTCTCTAAGAATGAATATAGGTGCTGTGCCATGCTCCTCTTGTCATGCCCTTTACAACATTAGTGCCCCTGGAGCTCTAGTCATTTTAGATCTCAAAATGCTAACCCTAACCCTAACCCTAATTTTAGCCCGGTCGGACTGATGAGGCCTATGTCAGCCGCATCTATGCTCTCCCAGATAAGAACGTTCTCTAAGTAGTAATATAAGTGCTGTGCCACGCTCCTCTTGGCATACACTTTAAAACATTAGTGCCCCTGGAGCTCTAGTCATTTTAGATCTCAGAATGCTAACCCTAACCCGAACCCTTATTTTAGCCCGTTCGGACTAATGAGGCCTATTTCAGCAGCATCTATGCTGTCCCAGATGAGAAATATATCTAAGTAGTAATATAGGTGCTGTGCCACGCTCCTCTTGTCATGCCCCTTACAACATTAGTGCGACGGGAGTTCTAGTCATTTTAGATCTCAGAATGCTAACCCTAACCCTAATTTATCCAGGTCAATAGAGACAAGCCCTATAGTACCAGGACAAAGGATTGCCCAAATGTGAAATGAGTGGAAGTAGTAATATAGGTGATGTGCCACGCTTCTCTTGGCTTGCCCTTTACAACATTAGTGCCCCTGGAGCTCTAGTCATTTTAGATCTCAGAATGCTAACCCTAACCCTAACCCTAATTTTAGCCCGGTCAATAGAGACAAGCCCTATAATACCAGGACTAAGAATTGCCCAAATGAGAAATGAGTGGAAGTAGTAATAAAGGTGCTGTGCCACGCTCCTCTTGGCATTTCATTTACAACATTAGTGCCCCCGGAGCTCGAGTTATTTTAGATCTCAGAATGCTAACCCTAATCCTAACCCTAATTTTAGCCCAGTCAATAGAGACAAGCCCTATAATACCAGGACTAAGGATTGCCCAAATGAGAAATGAGTGGAAGTGGTAATATAGGTGCTGTGCCACGCTCATATTGGCATGACATTTACAACATTATTGCCACTGGAGCTCTAGTCATTTTAGATCTCAGAATGCTAACCCTAACCCTAATTTTAGCCCGGTCAATAGAGACAAGCCCTATAGTGCCAGGAATAAGGATTGCCCAAATGATAAATGAGGGGAAGTAGTAATATAGGTGATGTGCCACGCTCCTCTTGGCATGCCTTTACAACATTAGTGCCCCTGGAGCTATAGTCATTTTAGATCTCAGAATGCTAACCCTAACCCTAACCCTAATTTTAGCCCGGTCAATAGAGACAAGCCCTATAATACCAGGACTAAGAATTGCCCAAATGAGAAATGAGTGGAAGTAGTAATAAAGGTGCTGTGCCACGCTCCTCTTGGCATTTCATTTACAACATTAGTGCCCCTGGAGCTCTAGTCATTTTAGATCTCAGAATGCTAACCCTAACCCTAATTTTAGCCCGGTCAATAGAGGCAAGCCCTATAATACCAGGACTAAGAATTGCCCAAATGAGAGATGAATGGAAGTAGTAATATAGGTGCTCTGCCACACTCCTCTTGGCATGCCCTTTACAACATGAGTGCCCCTGGAGCTCTAGCCATTTTAGATCTCAGAATGCTAACCCTAACCCTAACCCTAATTTTAGCCCGGTCAATAGAGGCAAGCCCTATAATACCAGGACTAAAGATTGCCCACATGATAAATGAATGGAAGTAGTAATATAGGAGTTGTGCCACGCTCCTGATGGCATGCCCTTTACAACATTAGTGCCCCTGGAGCTCTAGTCATTTTAGATCTCAGAATGCTAACCCTAACCGTAATTTTAGCCCGGTCAATAGAGACAGGCCGAATAATACCAGGACTAAGGATTGCCAAAATGATAAATGAGTGGAAGTAGTAATATAGGTGATCTGCCACACTCCTCTTGGCATGCCCTTTACAACATTATTTCCCCTGGAGCTCTAGTCATTTTAGATCTCAGAATGCTAACCCTAACCCTAACCCTAATTTTAGCCCGGTCGGTCTAATGAGGCCCATGTCAGCAGCATCTATTCTGTCCCAGATGAGAATGTTCTCTAAGTATTAATATAGGTCCTGTGCTACGCTCCTCTTGGCATGCACTTTACAACATTAGGGCCCCTGGAGCTCTAGTCATTTTAGATCTCAGAATGCTAACCCTAACCCGAACCCTTATTTTAGCCCGGTCGGACTGATGAGGCCTATGTCAGCAGCATCTATGCTGTCCCAGATGAGAAAGTTATCTAAGAAGTATATAGGTGCTGTGCCACGCTCCTCTGGGCATGCCCCTTACAACATTAGTGCGCCTGGAGTTCTAGTCCTTTTAGATCTCAGAATGCTAACCCTAACCCTAATTTTAGCCCGGTCAATAGAGACAAGCCCTATAGTGCCAGGAATAAGGATTGCCCAAATGAGAAATGAGTGGAAGTAGTAATATAGGTGATGTGCCACGCTCCTCTTGGCATGCCCTTTACAACATTAGTGCCCCTGGAGCTCTAGTCATTTTAGATTTCAGAATGCTAACCCTAACCCTAATTTTAGCCCGGTCAATAGAGACAAGCCCTATAATACCAGGACTAAGGATTGCCCAAATGAGAAATGAGTGGAAGTAGTAATATAGGTGCTGTGCCACGCTCCACTTGGCATGCCCTTTACAACATTAGTGCCCCTGGAGCTCGAGTCATTTTAGATCTCAGAAAGCTAACCCTAACCCTAACCCTAATTTTAGCCCGGTCAATATAGACAAGCCCAATAATACCAGGACTAAGGATTGCCCAAATGAGAAATGAGTGGAAGTAGTAATATAGGTGCTGTGCCAAGCTCCTCTTGTCATGCCCTTTACAACATTAGTGCCGCTTTAGTTCTTCTCATTTTAGATCTCAGAATGCTAACCCTAACCCTAACCCTAATTTTAGCCCGGTCAATAGAGACAAGCCGTATAATACCAGGACTAAGGATTGCCCAAGTGAGAAATGAGTGGAAGTAGTAATATAGGTGCTGTGCCACGCAACTCTTGGCATGTCCTTTACAACATTAGTGCCCCTGGAGCTCTAGTCATTTTAGATCTCAGAATGTTAACCCTAACCCGAACCCTTATTTTAGCCCGGTCGGACTGATGAGGCCTATGTCAGCAGCATCTATGCTGTCCCAGGTGAGAAAGTTCTCTAAGTAGTAATATAGGTGCTGTGCCATGCTCCTCTTGGCATGCCCTTTACAACATTAGTGCCCCTGGAACTCTAGTCATTTTAGATCTCAAAATTCTAACCCTAACCCTAATTTATCCCGGTCAATAGAGACAAGCCCTATAGTACCAGGACTAAGGATTGCCCAAATGAGAAATGAGTGGAAGTAGTAATAGAGGTGCTGTGCCACGCTCCTCTTGGCATGCCCTTTACAACATTAGTGCCCCCGGAGCTCGAGTTATATTAGATCTCAGAATGCTAACCCTAATCCTAACCCTAATTTTAGCCCAGTCAATAGAGACAAGCCCTATAATACCAGGACTAAGGATTGCCCAAATGAGAAATGAGTGGAAGTGGTAATATAGGTGCTGAGCCATGCTCCTCTTGGCATGACATTTACACCATTATTGCCACTGGAGCTCTAGTCATTTTAGATCTCAGAATGCTATCCCGAACCCGAACCCTAATTTTAGCCCGGTCAGACTGATGAGGCCTATATCAGCAGCATCTATTCTGTCCCAGATGAGAAAGTACTCTATGTAGTAATATAGGTGCTGTGCCACGCTCCTCTTGGCATGCCCCTTACAACATGAGTGCCCCTGGAGCTCTAGTCATTTTAGATCTCAGAATGCTAACCCTAAGCCTAACCCTAATTTTAGCCCGGTCAATAGAGACAGGCTGTATAATACCAGGACTGTGGATTGCCTAAATGATAAATGAGTGGAAGTAGTAATATAGGTGCTCTGCCACGCTCCTTTTGGCATGCCCTTTACAACATTAGTGCCCCTGGAGCTCTAGTCATTTTAGATCTCAGAATCCTAACCCTAACCCTAATTTTAGCCCGGTCGGACTGATGAGGCCTATATCAGCAGCATCTATTCTGTCCCAGATGAGAAAGTACTCTATGTAGTAATATAGGTGCTGTGCCACGCTCCTCTTGGCATGCCCCTTACAACATGAGTGCCCCTGGAGCTCTAGTCATTTTAGATCTCAGAATGCTAACCCTAACCTTAACCCTAATTTTAGCCCGGTCGGACTGATGAGGCCTATGTCAGCAGCATCTATGCTGTCCCAGGTGAGAAAGTTCTCTAAGAATTAATATAGGTGCTGTGCCATGCTCCTCTTGTCATGCCCTTTACAACATTAGTGCCCCTGGAGCTCTAGTCATTTTAGATCTCAAAATGCTAACCCTAACCCTAACCCTAATTTTAGCCCGGTCGGACTGATGAGGCCTATGTCAGCCGCATCTATGCTCTCCCAGATAAGAACGTTCTCTAAGTAGTAATATAAGTGCTGTGCCACGCTCCTCTTGGCATACACTTTAAAACATTAGTGCCCCTGGAGCTCTAGTCATTTTAGATCTCAGAATGCTAACCCTAACCCGAACCCTTATTTTAGCCCGTTCGGACTAATGAGGCCTATTTCAGCAGCATCTATGCTGTCCCAGATGAGAAATATATCTAAGTAGTAATATAGGTGCTGTGCCACGCTCCTCTTGTCATGCCCCTTACAACATTAGTGCGACGGGAGTTCTAGTCATTTTAGATCTCAGAATGCTAACCCTAACCCTAATTTATCCAGGTCAATAGAGACAAGCCCTATAGTACCAGGACAAAGGATTGCCCAAATGTGAAATGAGTGGAAGTAGTAATATAGGTGATGTGCCACGCTTCTCTTGGCTTGCCCTTTACAACATTAGTGCCCCTGGAGCTCTAGTCATTTTAGATCTCAGAATGCTAACCCTAACCCTAACCCTAATTTTAGCCCGGTCAATAGAGACAAGCCCTATAATACCAGGACTAAGAATTGCCCAAATGAGAAATGAGTGGAAGTAGTAATAAAGGTGCTGTGCCACGCTCCTCTTGGCATTTCATTTACAACATTAGTGCCCCCGGAGCTCGAGTTATTTTAGATCTCAGAATGCTAACCCTAATCCTAACCCTAATTTTAGCCCAGTCAATAGAGACAAGCCCTATAATACCAGGACTAAGGATTGCCCAAATGAGAAATGAGTGGAAGTGGTAATATAGGTGCTGTGCCACGCTCATATTGGCATGACATTTACAACATTATTGCCACTGGAGCTCTAGTCATTTTAGATCTCAGAATGCTAACCCTAACCCTAATTTTAGCCCGGTCAATAGAGACAAGCCCTATAGTGCCAGGAATAAGGATTGCCCAAATGATAAATGAGGGGAAGTAGTAATATAGGTGATGTGCCACGCTCCTCTTGGCATGCCCTTTACAACATTAGTGCCCCTGGAGCTCTAGTCATTTTAGATCTCAAAATGCTAACCCTAACCCTAACCCTAATTTTAGCCCGGTCGGACTGATGAGGCCTATGTCAGCCGCATCTATGCTCTCCCAGATAAGAACGTTCTCTAAGTAGTAATATAAGTGCTGTGCCACGCTCCTCTTGGCATACACTTTAAAACATTAGTGCCCCTGGAGCTCTAGTCATTTTAGATCTCAGAATGCTAACCCTAACCCGAACCCTTATTTTAGCCCGTTCGGACTAATGAGGCCTATTTCAGCAGCATCTATGCTGTCCCAGATGAGAAATATATCTAAGTAGTAATATAGGTGCTGTGCCACGCTCCTCTTGTCATGCCCCTTACAACATTAGTGCGACGGGAGTTCTAGTCATTTTAGATCTCAGAATGCTAACCCTAACCCTAATTTATCCAGGTCAATAGAGACAAGCCCTATAGTACCAGGACAAAGGATTGCCCAAATGAGAAATGAGTGGAAGTAGTAATATAGGTGATGTGCCACGCTCCTCTTGGCTTGCCCTTTACAACATTAGTGCCCCTGGAGCTATAGTCATTTTAGATCTCAGAATGCTAACCCTAACCCTAACCCTAATTTTAGCCCGGTCAATAGAGACAAGCCCTATAATACCAGGACTAAGAATTGCCCAAATGAGAAATGAGTGGAAGTAGTAATAAAGGTGCTGTGCCACGCTCCTCTTGGCATTTCATTTACAACATTAGTGCCCCTGGAGCTCTAGTCATTTTAGATCTCAGAATGCTAACCCTAACCCTAATTTTAGCCCGGTCAATAGAGGCAAGCCCTATAATACCAGGACTAAGAATTGCCCAAATGAGAGATGAATGGAAGTAGTAATATAGGTGCTCTGCCACACTCCTCTTGGCATGCCCTTTACAACATGAGTGCCCCTGGAGCTCTAGCCATTTTAGATCTCAGAATGCTAACCCTAACCCTAACCCTAATTTTAGCCCGGTCAATAGAGGCAAGCCCTATAATACCAGGACTAAAGATTGCCCACATGATAAATGAATGGAAGTAGTAATATAGGAGTTGTGCCACGCTCCTGATGGCATGCCCTTTACAACATTAGTGCCCCTGGAGCTCTAGTCATTTTAGATCTCAGAATGCTAACCCTAACCGTAATTTTAGCCCGGTCAATAGAGACAGGCCGAATAATACCAGGACTAAGGATTGCCAAAATGATAAATGAGTGGAAGTAGTAATATAGGTGATCTGCCACACTCCTCTTGGCATGCCCTTTACAACATTATTTCCCCTGGAGCTCTAGTCATTTTAGATCTCAGAATGCTAACCCTAACCCTAACCCTAATTTTAGCCCGGTCGGTCTAATGAGGCCCATGTCAGCAGCATCTATTCTGTCCCAGATGAGAATGTTCTCTAAGTATTAATATAGGTCCTGTGCTACGCTCCTCTTGGCATGCACTTTAAAACATTACGGCCCCTGGACCTCTAGTCATTTTAGATCTCAGAATGCTAACCCTAACCCTAACCCTAATTTTAGCCCGGTCAATAGAGACAAGCCCTATAATACCAGGACTAAGTATTGCCCAAATGAGACATGAGTGGAAGTAGTATTATAGGTGATGTGCCACGCTCCTATTGGCATGCCCTTTACAACATTAGGGCCCCTGGAGCTCTAGTCATTTTAGATCTCAGAATGCTAACCCTAACCCGAACCCTTATTTTAGCCCGGTCGGACTGATGAGGCCTATGTCAGCAGCATCTATTCTGTCCCAGATGAGAAATTTATCTAAGAAGTATATAGGTGCTGTGCCACGCTCCTCTGGGCATGCCCCTTACAACATTAGTGCGCCTGGAGTTCTAGTCCTTTTAGATCTCAGAATGCTAACCCTAACCCTAATTTTAGCCCGGTCAATAGAGACAAGCCCTATAGTGCCAGGAATAAGGATTGCCCAAATGAGAAATGAGTGGAAGTAGTAATATAGGTGATGTGCCACGCTCCTCTTGGCATGCCCTTTACAACATTAGTGCCCCTGGAGCTCTAGTCATTTTAGATTTCAGAATGCTAACCCTAACCCTAATTTTAGCCCGGTCAATAGAGACAAGCCCTATAATACCAGGACTAAGGATTGCCCAAATGAGAAATGAGTGGAAGTAGTAATATAGGTGCTGTGCCACGCTCCACTTGGCATGCCCTTTACAACATTAGTGCCCCTGGAGCTCGAGTCATTTTAGATCTCAGAAAGCTAACCCTAACCCTAACCCTAATTTTAGCCCGGTCAATATAGACAAGCCCAATAATACCAGGACTAAGGATTGCCCAAATGAGAAATGAGTGGAAGTGGTAATATAGGTGCTGTGCCAAGCTCCTCTTGTCATGCCCTTTACAACATTAGTGCCGCTTTAGTTCTTCTCATTTTAGATCTCAGAATGCTAACCCTAACCCTAACCCTAATTTTAGCCCGGTCAATAGAGACAAGCCGTATAATACCAGGACTAAGGATTGCCCAAGTGAGAAATGAGTGGAAGTAGTAATATAGGTGCTGTGCCACGCAACTCTTGGCATGTCCTTTACAACATTAGTGCCCCTGGAGCTCTAGTCATTTTAGATCTCAGAATGTTAACCCTAACCCGAACCCTTATTTTAGCCCGGTCGGACTGATGAGGCCTATGTCAGCAGCATCTATTCTGTCCCAGATGAGAAAGTACTCTATGTAGTAATATAGGTGCTGTGCCACGCTCCTCTTGGCATGCCCCTTACAACATGAGTGCCCCTGGAGCTCTAGTCATTTTAGATCTCAGAATGCTAACCCTAACCTTAACCCTAATTTTAGCCCGGTCGGACTGATGAGGCCTATGTCAGCAGCATCTATGCTGTCCCAGGTGAGAAAGTTCTCTAAGAATTAATATAGGTGCTGTGCCATGCTCCTCTTGTCATGCCCTTTACAACATTAGTGCCCCTGGAGCTCTAGTCATTTTAGATCTCAAAATGCTAACCCTAACCCTAACCCTAATTTTAGCCCGGTCGGACTGATGAGGCCTATGTCAGCCGCATCTATGCTCTCCCAGATAAGAACGTTCTCTAAGTAGTAATATAAGTGCTGTGCCACGCTCCTCTTGGCATACACTTTAAAACATTAGTGCCCCTGGAGCTCTAGTCATTTTAGATCTCAGAATGCTAACCCTAACCCGAACCCTTATTTTAGCCCGTTCGGACTAATGAGGCCTATTTCAGCAGCATCTATGCTGTCCCAGATGAGAAATATATCTAAGTAGTAATATAGGTGCTGTGCCACGCTCCTCTTGTCATGCCCCTTACAACATTAGTGCGACGGGAGTTCTAGTCATTTTAGATCTCAGAATGCTAACCCTAACCCTAATTTATCCAGGTCAATAGAGACAAGCCCTATAGTACCAGGACAAAGGATTGCCCAAATGTGAAATGAGTGGAAGTAGTAATATAGGTGATGTGCCACGCTTCTCTTGGCTTGCCCTTTACAACATTAGTGCCCCTGGAGCTCTAGTCATTTTAGATCTCAGAATGCTAACCCTAACCCTAACCCTAATTTTAGCCCGGTCAATAGAGACAAGCCCTATAATACCAGGACTAAGAATTGCCCAAATGAGAAATGAGTGGAAGTAGTAATAAAGGTGCTGTGCCACGCTCCTCTTGGCATTTCATTTACAACATTAGTGCCCCCGGAGCTCGAGTTATTTTAGATCTCAGAATGCTAACCCTAATCCTAACCCTAATTTTAGCCCAGTCAATAGAGACAAGCCCTATAATACCAGGACTAAGGATTGCCCAAATGAGAAATGAGTGGAAGTGGTAATATAGGTGCTGTGCCACGCTCATATTGGCATGACATTTACAACATTATTGCCACTGGAGCTCTAGTCATTTTAGATCTCAGAATGCTAACCCTAACCCTAATTTTAGCCCGGTCAATAGAGACAAGCCCTATAGTGCCAGGAATAAGGATTGCCCAAATGATAAATGAGGGGAAGTAGTAATATAGGTGATGTGCCACGCTCCTCTTGGCATGCCCTTTACAACATTAGTGCCCCTGGAGCTCTAGTCATTTTAGATCTCAAAATGCTAACCCTAACCCTAACCCTAATTTTAGCCCGGTCGGACTGATGAGGCCTATGTCAGCCGCATCTATGCTCTCCCAGATAAGAACGTTCTCTAAGTAGTAATATAAGTGCTGTGCCACGCTCCTCTTGGCATACACTTTAAAACATTAGTGCCCCTGGAGCTCTAGTCATTTTAGATCTCAGAATGCTAACCCTAACCCGAACCCTTATTTTAGCCCGTTCGGACTAATGAGGCCTATTTCAGCAGCATCTATGCTGTCCCAGATGAGAAATATATCTAAGTAGTAATATAGGTGCTGTGCCACGCTCCTCTTGTCATGCCCCTTACAACATTAGTGCGACGGGAGTTCTAGTCATTTTAGATCTCAGAATGCTAACCCTAACCCTAATTTATCCAGGTCAATAGAGACAAGCCCTATAGTACCAGGACAAAGGATTGCCCAAATGAGAAATGAGTGGAAGTAGTAATATAGGTGATGTGCCACGCTCCTCTTGGCTTGCCCTTTACAACATTAGTGCCCCTGGAGCTATAGTCATTTTAGATCTCAGAATGCTAACCCTAACCCTAACCCTAATTTTAGCCCGGTCAATAGAGACAAGCCCTATAATACCAGGACTAAGAATTGCCCAAATGAGAAATGAGTGGAAGTAGTAATAAAGGTGCTGTGCCACGCTCCTCTTGGCATTTCATTTACAACATTAGTGCCCCTGGAGCTCTAGTCATTTTAGATCTCAGAATGCTAACCCTAACCCTAATTTTAGCCCGGTCAATAGAGGCAAGCCCTATAATACCAGGACTAAGAATTGCCCAAATGAGAGATGAATGGAAGTAGTAATATAGGTGCTCTGCCACACTCCTCTTGGCATGCCCTTTACAACATGAGTGCCCCTGGAGCTCTAGCCATTTTAGATCTCAGAATGCTAACCCTAACCCTAACCCTAATTTTAGCCCGGTCAATAGAGGCAAGCCCTATAATACCAGGACTAAAGATTGCCCACATGATAAATGAATGGAAGTAGTAATATAGGAGTTGTGCCACGCTCCTGATGGCATGCCCTTTACAACATTAGTGCCCCTGGAGCTCTAGTCATTTTAGATCTCAGAATGCTAACCCTAACCGTAATTTTAGCCCGGTCAATAGAGACAGGCCGAATAATACCAGGACTAAGGATTGCCAAAATGATAAATGAGTGGAAGTAGTAATATAGGTGATCTGCCACACTCCTCTTGGCATGCCCTTTACAACATTATTTCCCCTGGAGCTCTAGTCATTTTAGATCTCAGAATGCTAACCCTAACCCTAACCCTAATTTTAGCCCGGTCGGTCTAATGAGGCCCATGTCAGCAGCATCTATTCTGTCCCAGATGAGAATGTTCTCTAAGTATTAATATAGGTCCTGTGCTACGCTCCTCTTGGCATGCACTTTAAAACATTACGGCCCCTGGACCTCTAGTCATTTTAGATCTCAGAATGCTAACCCTAACCCTAACCCTAATTTTAGCCCGGTCAATAGAGACAAGCCCTATAATACCAGGACTAAGTATTGCCCAAATGAGACATGAGTGGAAGTAGTATTATAGGTGATGTGCCACGCTCCTATTGGCATGCCCTTTACAACATTAGGGCCCCTGGAGCTCTAGTCATTTTAGATCTCAGAATGCTAACCCTAACCCGAACCCTTATTTTAGCCCGGTCGGACTGATGAGGCCTATGTCAGCAGCATCTATGCTGTCCCAGATGAGAAATTTATCTAAGAAGTATATAGGTGCTGTGCCACGCTCCTCTGGGCATGCCCCTTACAACATTAGTGCGCCTGGAGTTCTAGTCCTTTTAGATCTCAGAATGCTAACCCTAACCCTAATTTTAGCCCGGTCAATAGAGACAAGCCCTATAGTGCCAGGAATAAGGATTGCCCAAATGAGAAATGAGTGGAAGTAGTAATATAGGTGATGTGCCACGCTCCTCTTGGCATGCCCTTTACAACATTAGTGCCCCTGGAGCTCTAGTCATTTTAGATTTCAGAATGCTAACCCTAACCCTAATTTTAGCCCGGTCAATAGAGACAAGCCCTATAATACCAGGACTAAGGATTGCCCAAATGAGAAATGAGTGGAAGTAGTAATATAGGTGCTGTGCCACGCTCCACTTGGCATGCCCTTTACAACATTAGTGCCCCTGGAGCTCGAGTCATTTTAGATCTCAGAAAGCTAACCCTAACCCTAACCCTAATTTTAGCCCGGTCAATATAGACAAGCCCAATAATACCAGGACTAAGGATTGCCCAAATGAGAAATGAGTGGAAGTGGTAATATAGGTGCTGTGCCAAGCTCCTCTTGTCATGCCCTTTACAACATTAGTGCCGCTTTAGTTCTTCTCATTTTAGATCTCAGAATGCTAACCCTAACCCTAACCCTAATTTTAGACCGGTCAATAGAGACAAGCCGTATAATACCAGGACTAAGGATTGCCCAAGTGAGAAATGAGTGGAAGTAGTAATATAGGTGCTGTGCCACGCAACTCTTGGCATGTCCTTTACAACATTAGTGCCCCTGGAGCTCTAGTCATTTTAGATCTCAGAATGTTAACCCTAACCCGAACCCTTATTTTAGCCCGGTCGGACTGATGAGGCCTATGTCAGCAGCATCTATGCTGTCCCAGGTGAGAAAGTTCTCTAAGTAGTAATATAGGTGCTGTGCCATGCTCCTCTTGGCATGCCCTTTACAACATTAGTACCCCTGGAACTCTAGTCATTTTAGATCTCAAAATTCTAACCCTAACCCTAATTTATCCCGGTCAATAGAGACAAGCCCTATAATACCAGGACTAAGGATTGCCCAAATGAGAAATGAGTGGAAGTGGTAATATAGGTGCTGAGCCATGCTCCTCTTGGCATGACATTTACACCATTATTGCCACTGGAGCTCTAGTCATTTTAGATCTCAGAATGCTATCCCGAACCCGAACCCTAATTTTAGCCCGGTCAGACTGATGAGGCCTATATCAGCAGCATCTATTCTGTCCCAGATGAGAAAGTACTCTATGTAGTAATATAGGTGCTGTGCCACGCTCCTCTTGGCATGCCCCTTACAACATGAGTGCCCCTGGAGCTCTAGTCATTTTAGATCTCAGAATGCTAACCCTAAGCCTAACCCTAATTTTAGCCCGGTCAATAGAGACAGGCTGTATAATACCAGGACTGTGGATTGCCTAAATGATAAATGAGTGGAAGTAGTAATATAGGTGCTCTGCCACGCTCCTCTTGGCATGCCCTTTACAACATTAGTGCCCCTGGAGCTCTAGTCATTTTAGATCTCAGAATCCTAACCCTAACCCTAATTTTAGCCCGGTCGGACTGATGAGGCCTATATCAGCAGCATCTATTCTGTCCCAGATGAGAAAGTACTCTATGTAGTAATATAGGTGCTGTGCCACGCTCCTCTTGGCATGCCCCTTACAACATGAGTGCCCCTGGAGCTCTAGTCATTTTAGATCTCAGAATGCTAACCCTAACCCTAACCCTAATTTTAGCCCGGTCGGACTGATGAGGCCTATGTCAGCAGCATCTATGCTGTCCCAGGTGAGAAAGTTCTCTAAGAATGAATATAGGTGCTGTGCCATGCTCCTCTTGTCATGCCCTTTACAACATTAGTGCCCCTGGAGCTCTAGTCATTTTAGATCTCAAAATGCTAACCCTAACCCTAACCCTAATTTTAGCCCGGTCGGACTGATGAGGCCTATGTCAGCCGCATCTATGCTCTCCCAGATAAGAACGTTCTCTAAGTAGTAATATAAGTGCTGTGCCACGCTCCTCTTGGCATACACTTTAAAACATTAGTGCCCCTGGAGCTCTAGTCATTTTAGATCTCAGAATGCTAACCCTAACCCGAACCCTTATTTTAGCCCGTTCGGACTAATGAGGCCTATTTCAGCAGCATCTATGCTGTCCCAGATGAGAAATATATCTAAGTAGTAATATAGGTGCTGTGCCACGCTCCTCTTGTCATGCCCCTTACAACATTAGTGCGACGGGAGTTCTAGTCATTTTAGATCTCAGAATGCTAACCCTAACCCTAATTTATCCAGGTCAATAGAGACAAGCCCTATAGTACCAGGACAAAGGATTGCCCAAATGTGAAATGAGTGGAAGTAGTAATATAGGTGATGTGCCACGCTTCTCTTGGCTTGCCCTTTACAACATTAGTGCCCCTGGAGCTCTAGTCATTTTAGATCTCAGAATGCTAACCCTAACCCTAACCCTAATTTTAGCCCGGTCAATAGAGACAAGCCCTATAATACCAGGACTAAGAATTGCCCAAATGAGAAATGAGTGGAAGTAGTAATAAAGGTGCTGTGCCACGCTCCTCTTGGCATTTCATTTACAACATTAGTGCCCCCGGAGCTCGAGTTATTTTAGATCTCAGAATGCTAACCCTAATCCTAACCCTAATTTTAGCCCAGTCAATAGAGACAAGCCCTATAATACCAGGACTAAGGATTGCCCAAATGAGAAATGAGTGGAAGTGGTAATATAGGTGCTGTGCCACGCTCATATTGGCATGACATTTACAACATTATTGCCACTGGAGCTCTAGTCATTTTAGATCTCAGAATGCTAACCCTAACCCTAATTTTAGCCCGGTCAATAGAGACAAGCCCTATAGTGCCAGGAATAAGGATTGCCCAAATGATAAATGAGGGGAAGTAGTAATATAGGTGATGTGCCACGCTCCTCTTGGCATGCCCTTTACAACATTAGTGCCCCTGGAGCTCTAGTCATTTTATATCTCAGAATGCTAACCCTAACCCTAACCCTAATTTTAGCCCGGTCAATAGAGACAAGCCCTATAATACCAGGACTAAGGATTGCCCAAATGAGAAATGAGTGGAAGTAGTAATATAGGTGCTGTGCCACGCTCCACTTGGCATGACCTTTACAACATTAGTGCCGCTGGAGTTCTTCTCATTTTAGATCTCAGAATGCTAACCCTAACCCTAACCCTAATTTTAGCCCGGTCAATAGAGACAAGCCCTATAATACCAGGACTAAGGATTGCCCAAATGAGAAATGAGTGGAAGTAGTAATATAGGTGCTGTGCCACGCTCCTCTTGGCATGCCCTTTACAACATTAGTGCCACGTCAGCTCGAGTTATTTTAGATCTCAGAATGCTAACCCTAACCCTAATTTATCCAGGTCAATAGAGACAAGCCCTATAGTACCAGGACAAAGGATTGCCCAAATGAGAAATGAGTGGAAGTAGTAATATAGGTGATGTGCCACGCTCCTCTTGGCTTGCCCTTTACAACATTAGTGCCCCTGGAGCTATAGTCATTTTAGATCTCAGAATGCTAACCCTAACCCTAACCCTAATTTTAGCCCGGTCAATAGAGACAAGCCCTATAATACCAGGACTAAGAATTGCCCAAATGAGAAATGAGTGGAAGTAGTAATAAAGGTGCTGTGCCACGCTCCTCTTGGCATTTCATTTACATCATTAGTGCCCCTGGAGCTCTAGTCATTTTAGATCTCAGAATGCTAACCCTAACCCTAATTTTAGCCCGGTCAATAGAGGCAAGCCCTATAATACCAGGACTAAGAATTGCCCAAATGAGAGATGAATGGAAGTAGTAATATAGGTGCTCTGCCACACTCCTCTTGGCATGCCCTTTACAACATGAGTGCCCCTGGAGCTCTAGCCATTTTAGATCTCAGAATGCTAACCCTAACCCTAACCCTAATTTTAGCCCGGTCAATAGAGGCAAGCCCTATAATACCAGGACTAAAGATTGCCCACATGATAAATGAATGGAAGTAGTAATATAGGAGTTGTGCCACGCTCCTGATGGCATGCCCTTTACAACATTAGTGCCCCTGGAGCTCTAGTCATTTTAGATCTCAGAATGCTAACCCTAACCGTAATTTTAGCCCGGTCAATAGAGACAGGCCGAATATACCAGGACTAAGGATTGCCAAAATGATAAATGAGTGGAAGTAGTAATATAGGTGATCTGCCACACTCCTCTTGGCATGCCCTTTACAACATTATTTCCCCTGGAGCTCTAGTCATTTTAGATCTCAGAATGCTAACCCTAACCCTAACCCTAATTTTAGCCCGGTCGGTCTAATGAGGCCCATGTCAGCAGCATCTATTCTGTCCCAGATGAGAATGTTCTCTAAGTATTAATATAGGTCCTGTGCTACGCTCCTCTTGGCATGCACTTTAAAACATTACGGCCCCTGGACCTCTAGTCATTTTAGATCTCAGAATGCTAACCCTAACCCTAACCCTAATTTTAGCCCGGTCAATAGAGACAAGCCCTATAATACCAGGACTAAGTATTGCCCAAATGAGACATGAGTGGAAGTAGTAATAAAGGTGCTGTGCCACGCTCCTCTTGGCATTTCATTTACAACATTAGTGCCCCTGGAGCTCTAGTCATTTTAGATCTCAGAATGCTAACCCTAACCCTAATTTTAGCCCGGTCAATAGAGGCAAGCCCTATAATACCAGGACTAAGAATTGCCCAAATGAGAGATGAATGGAAGTAGTAATATAGGTGCTCTGCCACACTCCTCTTGGCATGCCCTTTACAACATGAGTGCCCCTGGAGCTCTAGCCATTTTAGATCTCAGAATGCTAACCCTAACCCTAACCCTAATTTTAGCCCGGTCAATAGAGGCAAGCCCTATAATACCAGGACTAAAGATTGCCCACATGATAAATGAATGGAAGTAGTAATATAGGAGTTGTGCCACGCTCCTGATGGCATGCCCTTTACAACATTAGTGCCCCTGGAGCTCTAGTCATTTTAGATCTCAGAATGCTAACCCTAACCGTAATTTTAGCCCGGTCAATAGAGACAGGCCGAATAATACCAGGACTAAGGATTGCCAAAATGATAAATGAGTGGAAGTAGTAATATAGGTGATCTGCCACACTCCTCTTGGCATGCCCTTTACAACATTATTTCCCCTGGAGCTCTAGTCATTTTAGATCTCAGAATGCTAACCCTAACCCTAACCCTAATTTTAGCCCGGTCGGTCTAATGAGGCCCATGTCAGCAGCATCTATTCTGTCCCAGATGAGAATGTTCTCTAAGTATTAATATAGGTCCTGTGCTACGCTCCTCTTGGCATGCACTTTAAAACATTACGGCCCCTGGACCTCTAGTCATTTTAGATCTCAGAATGCTAACCCTAACCCTAACCCTAATTTTAGCCCGGTCAATAGAGACAAGCCCTATAATACCAGGACTAAGTATTGCCCAAATGAGACATGAGTGGAAGTAGTATTATAGGTGATGTGCCACGCTCCTATTGGCATGCCCTTTACAACATTAGGGCCCCTGGAGCTCTAGTCATTTTAGATCTCAGAATGCTAACCCTAACCCGAACCCTTATTTTAGCCCGGTCGGACTGATGAGGCCTATGTCAGCAGCATCTATGCTGTCCCAGATGAGAAAGTTATCTAAGAAGTATATAGGTGCTGTGCCACGCTCCTCTGGGCATGCCCCTTACAACATTAGTGCGCCTGGAGTTCTAGTCCTTTTAGATCTCAGAATGCTAACCCTAACCCTAATTTTAGCCCGGTCAATAGAGACAAGCCCTATAGTGCCAGGAATAAGGATTGCCCAAATGAGAAATGAGTGGAAGTAGTAATATAGGTGATGTGCCACGCTCCTCTTGGCATGCCCTTTACAACATTAGTGCCCCTGGAGCTCTAGTCATTTTAGATTTCAGAATGCTAACCCTAACCCTAATTTTAGCCCGGTCAATAGAGACAAGCCCTATAATACCAGGACTAAGGATTGCCCAAATGAGAAATGAGTGGAAGTAGTAATATAGGTGCTGTGCCACGCTCCACTTGGCATGCCCTTTACAACATTAGTGCCCCTGGAGCTCGAGTCATTTTAGATCTCAGAAAGCTAACCCTAACCCTAACCCTAATTTTAGCCCGGTCAATATAGACAAGCCCAATAATACCAGGACTAAGGATTGCCCAAATGAGAAATGAGTGGAAGTGGTAATATAGGTGCTGTGCCAAGCTCCTCTTGTCATGCCCTTTACAACATTAGTGCCGCTTTAGTTCTTCTCATTTTAGATCTCAGAATGCTAACCCTAACCCTAACCCTAATTTTAGCCCGGTCAATAGAGACAAGCCGTATAATACCAGGACTAAGGATTGCCCAAGTGAGAAATGAGTGGAAGTAGTAATATAGGTGCTGTGCCACGCAACTCTTGGCATGTCCTTTACAACATTAGTGCCCCTGGAGCTCTAGTCATTTTAGATCTCAGAATGTTAACCCTAACCCGAACCCTTATTTTAGCCCGGTCGGACTGATGAGGCCTATGTCAGCAGCATCTATGCTGTCCCAGGTGAGAAAGTTCTCTAAGTAGTAATATAGGTGCTGTGCCATGCTCCTCTTGGCATGCCCTTTACAACATTAGTGCCCCTGGAACTCTAGTCATTTTAGATCTCAAAATTCTAACCCTAACCCTAATTTATCCCGGTCAATAGAGACAAGCCCTATAGTACCAGGACTAAGGATTGCCCAAATGAGAAATGAGTGGAAGTAGTAATAGAGGTGCTGTGCCACGCTCCTCTTGGCATGCCCTTTACAACATTAGTGCCCCCGGAGCTCGAGTTATTTTAGATCTCAGAATGCTAACCCTAATCCTAACCCTAATTTTAGCCCAGTCAATAGAGACAAGCCCTATAATACCAGGACTAAGGATTGCCCAAATGAGAAATGAGTGGAAGTGGTAATATAGGTGCTGAGCCATGCTCCTCTTGGCATGACATTTACACCATTATTGCCACTGGAGCTCTAGTCATTTTAGATCTCAGAATGCTATCCCGAACCCGAACCCTAATTTTAGCCCGGTCAGACTGATGAGGCCTATATCAGCAGCATCTATTCTGTCCCAGATGAGAAAGTACTCTATGTAGTAATATAGGTGCTGTGCCACGCTCCTCTTGGCATGCCCCTTACAACATGAGTGCCCCTGGAGCTCTAGTCATTTTAGATCTCAGAATGCTAACCCTAAGCCTAACCCTAATTTTAGCCCGGTCAATAGAGACAGGCTGTATAATACCAGGACTGTGGATTGCCTAAATGATAAATGAGTGGAAGTAGTAATATAGGTGCTCTGCCACGCTCCTCTTGGCATGCCCTTTACAACATTAGTGCCCCTGGAGCTCTAGTCATTTTAGATCTCAGAATCCTAACCCTAACCCTAATTTTAGCCCGGTCGGACTGATGAGGCCTATATCAGCAGCATCTATTCTGTCCCAGATGAGAAAGTACTCTATGTAGTAATATAGGTGCTGTGCCACGCTCCTCTTGGCATGCCCCTTACAACATGAGTGCCCCTGGAGCTCTAGTCATTTTAGATCTCAGAATGCTAACCCTAACCTTAACCCTAATTTTAGCCCGGTCGGACTGATGAGGCCTATGTCAGCAGCATCTATGCTGTCCCAGGTGAGAAAGTTCTCTAAGAATTAATATAGGTGCTGTGCCATGCTCCTCTTGTCATGCCCTTTACAACATTAGTGCCCCTGGAGCTCTAGTCATTTTAGATCTCAAAATGCTAACCCTAACCCTAACCCTAATTTTAGCCCGGTCGGACTGATGAGGCCTATGTCAGCCGCATCTATGCTCTCCCAGATAAGAACGTTCTCTAAGTAGTAATATAAGTGCTGTGCCACGCTCCTCTTGGCATACACTTTAAAACATTAGTGCCCCTGGAGCTCTAGTCATTTTAGATCTCAGAATGCTAACCCTAACCCGAACCCTTATTTTAGCCCGTTCGGACTAATGAGGCCTATTTCAGCAGCATCTATGCTGTCCCAGATGAGAAATATATCTAAGTAGTAATATAGGTGCTGTGCCACGCTCCTCTTGTCATGCCCCTTACAACATTAGTGCGACGGGAGTTCTAGTCATTTTAGATCTCAGAATGCTAACCCTAACCCTAATTTATCCAGGTCAATAGAGACAAGCCCTATAGTACCAGGACAAAGGATTGCCCAAATGTGAAATGAGTGGAAGTAGTAATATAGGTGATGTGCCACGCTTCTCTTGGCTTGCCCTTTACAACATTAGTGCCCCTGGAGCTATAGTCATTTTAGATCTCAGAATGCTAACCCTAACCCTAACCCTAATTTTAGCCCGGTCAATAGAGACAAGCCCTATAATACCAGGACTAAGATTTGCCCAAATGAGAAATGAGTGGAAGTAGTAATAAAGGTGCTGTGCCACGCTCCTCTTGGCATTTCATTTACAACATTAGTGCCCCCGGAGCTCGAGTTATTTTAGATCTCAGAATGCTAACCCTAATCCTAACCCTAATTTTAGCCCAGTCAATAGAGACAAGCCCTATAATACCAGGACTAAGGATTGCCCAAATGAGAAATGAGTGGAAGTGGTAATATAGGTGCTGTGCCACGCTCATATTGGCATGACATTTACAACATTATTGCCACTGGAGCTCTAGTCATTTTAGATCTCAGAATGCTAACCCTAACCCTAATTTTAGCCCGGTCAATAGAGACAAGCCCTATAGTGCCAGGAATAAGGATTGCCCAAATGATAAATGAGGGGAAGTAGTAATATAGGTGATGTGCCACGCTCCTCTTGGCATGCCCTTTACAACATTAGTGCCCCTGGAGCTCTAGTCATTTTAGATCTCAAAATGCTAACCCTAACCCTAACCCTAATTTTAGCCCGGTCGGACTGATGAGGCCTATGTCAGCCGCATCTATGCTCTCCCAGATAAGAACGTTCTCTAAGTAGTAATATAAGTGCTGTGCCACGCTCCTCTTGGCATACACTTTAAAACATTAGTGCCCCTGGAGCTCTAGTCATTTTAGATCTCAGAATGCTAACCCTAACCCGAACCCTTATTTTAGCCCGTTCGGACTAATGAGGCCTATTTCAGCAGCATCTATGCTGTCCCAGATGAGAAATATATCTAAGTAGTAATATAGGTGCTGTGCCACGCTCCTCTTGTCATGCCCCTTACAACATTAGTGCGACGGGAGTTCTAGTCATTTTAGATCTCAGAATGCTAACCCTAACCCTAATTTATCCAGGTCAATAGAGACAAGCCCTATAGTACCAGGACCAAGGATTGCCCAAATGAGAAATGAGTGGAAGTAGTAATATAGGTGATGTGCCACGCTTCTCTTGGCTTGCCCTTTACAACATTAGTGCCCCTGGAGCTATAGTCATTTTAGATCTCAGAATGCTAACCCTAACCCTAACCCTAATTTTAGCCCGGTCAATAGAGACAAGCCCTATAATACCAGGACTAAGAATTGCCCAAATGAGAAATGAGTGGAAGTAGTAATAAAGGTGCTGTGCCACGCTCCTCTTGGCATTTCATTTACAACATTAGTGCCCCTGGAGCTCTAGTCATTTTAGATCTCAGAATGCTAACCCTAACCCTAATTTTAGCCCGGTCAATAGAGGCAAGCCCTATAATACCAGGACTAAGAATTGCCCAAATGAGAGATGAATGGAAGTAGTAATATAGGTGCTCTGCCACACTCCTCTTGGCATGCCCTTTACAACATGAGTGCCCCTGGAGCTCTAGCCATTTTAGATCTCAGAATGCTAACCCTAACCCTAACCCTAATTTTAGCCCGGTCAATAGAG